>NC_058521.1:107153243-112153243 GCF_904849725.1 Hordeum vulgare subsp. vulgare | reverse complement strand
CAAAGTTGTGTCTCAAAAACCCTCAATACCCCTAGTATATATAGGAGGGAGGGAGGGGAGGAGGCAGCCTAAAAACCTCAAGGTTTGGCCTTAATTGGAGGTGGAGGAGTCCTACTCCAATCCTACTTGGAGTAGGATTCCACCTTCCCACTTGGAAACTCTTTCCACCTTGTGTTTTTTTCCTTCTCAAACCTTATGGGCCTTAGTGGGAACTTATTCCAGCCCACTAGGGGCTGGTTTATCTCTTCCCATAGCCCATGAGACCCCTTGGTGCATGATACCCCTCCAGATGGTCCCCGGCACCCCTCCCGGCACTCCCGGTATACTACCGATGAGCCCAGAACTTTTCCGGTGACCAAAACAGGACTTCCTATATATCAATCTTTACCTCCGGACCATTTCGGAGCTCCTCGTGACGTCCTGGGATCTCACCTGGGACTCCGAACAACTTTCGGTTACCAACACCTATAACTCAACTATACCGAAACGTCACCGGACCTTAAGTGTGCAGACCCTGCGGGTTCGAGAACTATCAAGTCTCTTTACTCGTTCCGTAATACAAGATCCCGTGAGTTACACTTAGTCACATTGCTTGCAAGGCTTGTGCGTGATGTTGTATTACCGAGTGGGCCCCGGGATACCTCTCCGTCACACGGAGTGACAAATCCTAGTCTTGATCCATACTCACTCAACGGACACCTTCGGAGATACCTGTAGAGCACATTTATAGTCACCCAGTTATGTTGCGACGTTTGATACACACAAGGTATTCCTTTGTGCGAGTGAGTTATATGATCTCATGGTCATAGGAATAAATACTTGACATGCAGAAAACAATTGCAATAAAATGACACGATCAATATTCTACGTATATAATTTGGGTCTTGTCCATCACATGATTCTCGTAATGATGTGATCCCGTTATCAAGTGACAACACTTGCCTATGGCCAGGAAACCTTGACCATCTTTATCAACGAACTAGTCAACTAGAGGCTCACTAGGGACAGTGTGTTGTCCATGTATCTCCACATGCATTTGAGTTTCCAACTAATACAATTCTAGCATGGATAATAAACGGTTATTATGAACAAGGAAATACGATAATAACTAAATTATTATTGCCTCTAGGGCATATTTCCAACACAAATTACTGTCGAGTAATTTATAGAAAAGCAAATAATTATGAAGATATCCAAGGCAATGATTATGCATATAGGCATCACGTCCGTGTCACGTAGACCGAAACGATTCTGCATCTACTACTATTACTCCACACATCGACTGACTCCTGCCTGCATCTAGAGTATTAAGTTCATGAAGAACAGAGTAACACATTAAGTAAGATGACATGATGTAGAGGGATAAACTCAAGAAATATGATAAACCCCCATCTTTTTATCCTTGATGGCAACAATACAATATGTGGCTTGCTACCCCTACTATGTCACCGAGTGAGGACATCGCAAGATTGAACCCAAAACTAAGCACTTCTCCCATTGCAAGAATTACCAATCTAGTTGGCCAAACCAAACAAATAATTCAAAGAGACTTGCAAAGATATGAAATCATGCATATAAGGATTCAGAAGAGACTCAAATAATATTCGTGGATAATCTGAACATAAACTCACAATTCATCGGATCTCGACAAACACACCGCAAAAGAGTATTACATCGGATAGATCTCCATGAAGATCATGAAGAACATTGTGTTGAAGATCAAAGAGAGAGGAGAGGCCATCTAGCTACTAGATATGGACCCTTAGTTCTGTGGTGAACTACTCACACATCATTGGAGGGGCAATGGAGTTGATGTAGATGCCCTCCGTGATCAATTCCCTCTCTGACAGATTACCGAAAAAGGATCCCAGAATGGATCTCACGGGAACAGAGGCTCCCGGCGGTGTAAAAGTATTTTAGTGGCTCCCTTTGGAGATACGGGAATATTTGAGAATTTATAGGCCAAAGAATAAGGTTAGGAGACCTGCAGGGGGCCCACAAGACAGGGGGTGCAAGCACCCGCACGGCACGCCCTGCAGGCTTGTGGCCTCCTGGCAGTTGCCCTGCCCCTACTCCAAGTTTGTTGCGGGTCTTCTCGTCCAAGAAAAATCTTTCCGGAGATTTTGTTCCGTTTGGACTCCGTTTAATATTCCTTATCTGCAATACTCAAAAAACATGGAAAAAACTGAATCTGGCACTAGGCTCTAGATTAATAGGTTAGTCCCAAAAATAATATAAAACAACATATAAATGGATATAAAACATCCAAAACAGATAATATAATAGCATGAAACAATCAAAAATTGTAGATACGTTGGAGACGTATTAGATATTCAGATTGCTTCCCTGCTTAGTCTTTTCTTGATTCAGCGATATTGTGGGATGAAGCGGCCGAGACCATCTTTACTCGTCACATACGAGAGACCGGTTCCAGAAAATGGCATGTAAATTTGTTGCATAAGATGGCTGGTGGGTGTGTGTCTCTCCCACCTTAGTTGAATCGGATACGAAAAAGCGGTACTGGTAGAAAGTTAAATAGCAACTTGTGTATCACCTTCTGGTTTTGCGTAGGTAAGAAGTGTTCTTGCTAGATACGCATAGCAGCCACGTAAACACATGCAACAACAAATTAGAGGACGTGTGACTTGTTTTTGCAATGTATGTTGTGATATGATATGGCCAAATGACATGATAATATATATTTGATGTATGAGGTGATCATGTTGTTATACCTAATATTGACTTGCATGTCGATGCTACAGAAACTGGTAGGAACCATAGAGTTGTCTTTAATTATTGTATGACCTGCGTGTCAATCATTAAATGCTATGTAATGCTTTACTTTATTGTTAAATATTAGCAATAGTAGTGGAGGCATGGTTAGAGCGACAACCTTGATGGTAACACGATGATGGAGATCATGATGATGGAGATCATGGTCTTGTGCCAGTGAGAATGGCAATCATGCCGGTGCTTTGGAGATGCAGAGCAAAAGCACCAGATCATGGCCATATCATGTAACTTATGGTTTGCATGTGATATTAATCCTTTTATGCACCTTTTTCTTCTTAGGACAACGATAGCATTATAAGGTGACCCCTCACTAAAATTTTAAGATAAAATTGTGTTCTCCCCGAGTGTGCACTGTTGCGAAAGTTCGTCGTTTCAAAGCACCACGTGATGATCGGGTGTGATAGACTCTACGTTCACATACATTGGGTGCAAGATAGTTTTGCACATGTGGAACACTCGGGTTAAACTTCATGAGCCTAGCATGTACGGACATGGCCTCGGAACATAGGAGATCGAAAGGTCGAACATGAGTGATATAGTAGATATGATCAACATGGAGATGTTCACCATTGAAACCACCTCATCTCACGTGATGATCAGACTTGGGTAGGTGGACTGGATCATGTCACACTCGAACAACCTCAGAGATGTTGAGTTTAGTGGGAGTTCTAAGTAATATGATTAATTCAACTCATTATCATGAATTTGTTGTCTTTACAAAGTTTGTTGTAGAACAATACCTCGCGATGTAGCTCCCCTGTATTTTTGATTCGTTCCTAGAGAAAACTAAGTTGAAAGATGATAGTAGCAATTAAGCGGACTGGGTCCCTAAACTGAGGATTGTCCTCATTGCTGCAAAGAAGACTTGTGTCCTTAATCCACCACTCCGTGTGCTACCCCCAAGCATCGGTTGTGGATGTTGTGAACATCTGACAAACACATTTTGATGACAACATGATAGTTCAGTGCGTCATGCTTTACAGCTTAGAATTGAGGCTCCAAAATGTTTTGAACGTCACAAAACATATGAGATGTTCCAAGAGCTGAAATTAGTATTTCAGGCTCGTGCCCGTGTTGAGAGGTATGAGACCTCCGAAAGGATTCTTTGCGTGCAAAATGAAGGAGAAAAGCTCAATCGGTGAGCATGTGCTCAGATTGTCTGGGTGCTACAGTCTCTTGAATCACAAGATGAGATAGTGATTGACATAGTTCTCTAATTAACTTCCACCAAGCTACCGAGCTTCATGATGAACTATAGCATAACAAGGAGAGAAGGTGATCCCTAAGCTATTCGCTATGTTCGACACCGCGAAGGTACAAATCAAGAAGGAGCATCAAGTGTTGATGGTTAGTAAAACCACAAGTTTCAAGAAGGGCAAGGGCAAGAAAGGGAAACTTCAAGAATGACAAGTAAGTTGTCGCTCCAATGAAGAAACCCAAGGTTTAACCCAAACCCGTGACTATCTGCTTCTATTATCAGGGGAACAGTCACTCAAGCGGGGCTGCCCTAGATACTTGGGTATTAAGAAGGCTGGGAACGTTAATAGAAGTATATTATATATACGTGTTATTGATGTGTACATTACTAGTACTACTAGTAGCACCTGGGTATTAGATACCGGTTTAGTTGCTAAATGTTGGTTACTCAAAATAAAAGCTACAGAATAAACGAAGACTAGCTAAAGGGGAGGTGACAATGTGTGTTGGAAGTATTTCCAACTTTGGTGTGATCACCATCACACGCTCCCTCTACATTCGAGATTAGTAACCTAAATAAATGTTATTTTGTGTTTGCGTTGAGCATCAACATGATTATATTGTGTTTATTGCAATACGGTTATTCATTTAAAGTCAGAGAATAATGGTTATTCTATTTACATGAATAATACCTTCAATGGCCAAGCACCCAATGTGAATGGTTTATTGGATCTCAATCATAGTAATACACATGTTCATGATATTGATGCCAAAAGATACAAAGTTATTAATGATAGTACCACTTATTTGTGGCACTGCCGCTTAAGTCATATTGGTATAAAACACATGAAGAAACTCAATGCTGATGGATCTTTTGGACTCACTTGGTTTTGAATCACTTGAGACATGCAAACCATGTCACATGGGCAAGATGACTGAAGGCCTCGTTTTCCAGTGAGATGGAACGAGCAAGTGACTTATTGGAAACAATACATTTTGATGTATGCAGTCCAATGAGTGCTGAAGCATGCAGTGGATATCATTATGTTCTTACTTCACACATGATTTGAGAAGATACTGGTGTATTTACTTGATGAACCATGAGTATGAAAAATTGAAAAGTTCAAGCAATTTTAGAGTGAAGTTGAAGATCATCGTGACAAGAGGATGAAATGTCAACAATGTGATTGTAGAGGTGAATATCTGAGTTGCGAGTTTGGTATACATTTAAGACAATGTGGAAATTGTTTAACAACTTATGCTACCTCGAACACCATAGTGTGATGGTGTGTCCAAACGTCGTAGCCGCACCCTATTGGATATGGTGCATACTATGATGACTCTTATCGAATTACCACTATCGTTTTGGGGTTTTCATTAGAGATAACCACATTCACTTGAAATAGGGCACAATATAATCCCGTTGAGATGACACCGTATGAACTATGGTTTGGCAATAAACCTAAGTTGTCGTTTCTTAAAGTTTGGGGCTACAATGCTTATGTCAAAAGGCTTCCGCCTGATAAGATTGAACCCAAAGTGGATAAATGCATGTTCATAGGATACCCAAAACAATTGGGTATACCTCCTATCTCAGACCAAAAGCAAAGTGTTTGTTGCCGAAAATGGGTCCTTTCTCAAGAAAGAGTTTTGATGAGGTTTTTGAACCATCACTTCAATGAGAGAGTAGAAGGGCGCAAGAAGATGTTCCTGTAGCGCCTACACGAGTTGAAGTGGTAGCTGATGATGGTGATCATGAAGCTTCGGATCAAGTTACTACCAAACCTCGTAGGTCGACAAAGACATGTACTGCTCCAGAGTGGTACAGTGATCATGTCTTGGAGGTCATGTGGTTGGACAACAATAAACCTACGAGCTATGGAGAAGCGATGGTGGTCCCGTATTCCGATGGATGGCTGGTGGCCATGATATCCAAGAAAGGATCCATGTATGAAAACAAAGTGTAGACTTTGGAAAAGCTACTTTATGGTTGTAAGCCTATTAAGCACAAATGGATCTTTAAAAGAAAGACAGGCGATGATGGTAAATGTCACCATTTAGAAAGCTCGAATCAAAGAGGTTTCCGACAAATTCAAGGAGTTGACTATGATGAGACTTTCTCACCCGTAGCGATGTTAAAGTCTGTTGGAATTATGCTAGCACTTGCTGCATTTTTTGATTATGAAATCTGGCAGATGGATGTCGAAACATTGTTTCTTTGATAGTTTCCTTGAGGTAAGGTTGTATGTGATACAACCAGAAGGTTTTGGCGATCCTAAAGATGCTAACAAGTATGCAAGCTCCAGCGATCCTTCTATGGACTCGAGCAAGCATCTCGGAGTTGGACCATACACTTTGATGAGATGATCAAATGTTTTTGGATTTATACAAAGTTTATGAGAAACTTGTATTTACAATAAACTTATATAATTTCTGATAAGTATATGTGATTAGCATATTGTTGCTCGAAAATGATGTATAATTTTTGGAGCATATAGGGTTGTTTGAAAGGTGTTTTTCAAAACAAAAACCTTGATTAAGCTACTTGAACATTGGGCATCAAGATCTATAGAGATAGATCAAGACACTTGATAAAACTTTCAATGAATTCATACCTTGATAAGATTTTGAAGGAGTTCAAAAATGGACCAGTCAAAGAAGGAGTTATTGTGTGTATTGTAAGTTGTGAATTTCTGTCACACTCAAAACCCCACCATGGCAGAAGAAAGAGAAAGGACGATAGTCGTTCCCTATGCCTCAGCCATAGGCTCTATAGTATGCCATGTTGTGTACCACACCTGGTGTGTGCCTTGCCATGAGTTTGTCAAGGGGTACAAAATTGATATAAGAATGGATCACTATACATCGGTCAAAATTATCCTTAGTAAATTGATGACTAAGGAAATGTTTCTCGATTATGGAGGTGATAAAAAAGTTTGTCGTAAAAGGTTACGTTGATGCAAGCTTTGATACCAATCTTGATGACTCTGAGTAGCAAACTGGATTCGTATAGTGGAGCAGTTATTTGGAGTGGCTTCAAGTGGAGCGTGGTAGCAGTATCTACAGTATGACATAGAGATTTGCAACGTCCATGAGGATCTAAATGTTTCAGACCCATTGACTAAAAACCTCTCTCACA
Organism: Hordeum vulgare subsp. vulgare; assembly: GCF_904849725.1. Classification (NCBI taxonomy): domain Eukaryota; kingdom Viridiplantae; phylum Streptophyta; class Magnoliopsida; order Poales; family Poaceae; genus Hordeum; species Hordeum vulgare. Next base: position 112,146,114 of record NC_058521.1, on the reverse strand, counting down.
AGCAAAACATGATCAAACCCCAGAACTTATTGGGAGTGAAACACATGGTGATGTGAACTAGATTATTGACTCTAGTGCAAATAGGAGACTATTGGAAATATGCCCTAGAGGCAATAAATTGGTTATTATGATATTTACTTGTTCATGATAATCATTTATTATCAATGCTAGAATTGAATTGATTGGAAACTCAAATACATGTGTGGATACATAGACAACACACTGTCCCTAGTGAGCCTCTAAAGGACTAACACGTTGATCAAAGATGGTCAAGGTTTCCTGGCCATAGACATGAGTTGTCATTTGTGTCGGGACCTCAATCCTAAGTCATAAGAACCCAACATGTAACACATCACATCACTTTGCGGCCTCACGCACGGTAAACTCCATGACTGCCACCTTACCTTGGCCGGGACCGTTTGCGTCTTTTGGCTCACGTATATGAATGTGTCGCTAGCATTCGAACAACAAAGAACCCTGGTCGACATTACTAGTTATAAACCCAAGTGGTACATCCGTACGGGGAGAGGCATACATAACCCAGCAAAGCAGGTGTCAGTCAACAGCGTGTGTAGACGAGTCGTACCAAGCTGCAGGGACTCCATTACACCGCGTGACATTTCCCCGAGGGGACAGATACAACAGCAAAGAAGGATACATGCCGATCAATCAATGTGTCCGGAGCAGTAGCAAGCTACCAAGGCTTAGTGGAAGCACAAGAGGCATTTCCCCGTAAAGAGTACTACTAAAGGCACACAACTAGGTGTCGAATCCCACACATACCAATGCATTTAAAACATACACACAATATGCACGATATGTGTAGATACAACATGACATCACAACATAAATTTACAACTCAAGTATTTATTAAAGACTCATAAGAGTCAACATATTATGATATTACAAACAGGGGTCACATGACCCAACACTCAAGTCATACAAGCATCAAGCGGAAGAACAACATGTCTACTAAAAAAGGCTGGAAGAGCCTGAAAAGCAACAACGACCCTACCATAGGAGCCACACCTCTGTATGGGATTCCCAACATATTCCGAGTAACGTCAAACTCATCGCATAGAGACATTTAATGAGACTAATGTCTCCTCTGCAAAATCATAATTAAGCAACCGTGAGTACAAAGGTACTCAGCAAGACTTACATCAGAACTATCTAGATATGCATCGTTGTCAACAAAGGGGTTTGTGGAGTTTATTGCAGCAAGCTAGGTTTGACTCTTGGCTAACCTGTACTACGACCATGAATTCTTTCTTTCAGGTGGGATAGGTACACGAGTCCACATATTCACCACATCAATACACCACTCTGGATTCACTCTCGTCTCCCTACGGGAAGGCCATCCATAGCACTCACACTTATCTTGCATGATTTAGAGTATCCATTTCCAGTTGTCAATGTACCACATAATGATTCCAAGTAGTCCATATACGAGGAAGCGTCTATTTGAACAGATTAATTCACCCTGCAAGGGTATACTTCTTCACACATGCTCTCACGACTTATCACCATATGCACGTCATTTATCTCAGCAACCTTCAAGCGGAAGCACTCGCGTGGGTGTCGGCCACGACCGCTAACCACACAAGACCCTAGTCTAGGTTTATCGCCTATTTGAGACTGAACCCGCAAGGAAGTCTGGTTGAAGTTTCCACAATAGCCTCAAACGATGTGCGTAGAGTTCCACAAGCCCACCATCCGGGTGCCACTTGGTACACCATGCCACTGTGTATCTACCACACTGAAGCCTACCCCGTCGGGTAGAGCTAAACACAGCCGCCAGCACTTTTCCTACAAACACCAGAAACTAGTTGCAATTCCTGGACAGAGATCTAGGCGATTAATAAACATAGAGGGTCAATTAAGTATTCCAATGTGTGGTAGTATCTTGTCTTGGATAACATACATAGAACTCGGTTCTTAAGGACGGTCCCAATGAGACAAGCCACCATGTACTCCTACATGGCATATCATCGCTACCTTTACCAAATCGGATTCACACACTTTACTTTCACACAGTAGGACATGAACACAACCATTCCGATTCATCGTCCAGATGGATCAGACCTAACACAACTCTAAGCATAGAAGGCGCAATAAGCAAGAGTGGATGAGTAAGCACATGAAAGCCCAAGCAGTTGTTACTCATGCTAAGTGGTTTCAACTATTTACTGTGGCAAAAACAGGTCATGCAGAGGAATGGGTTCAACTACCGAAATATGTAACAGTTGAATCGCTGTAGTCCTAATGCAATAAAAGAGAGCAGGAGCGAGAGTGTGGGTTTATATCAGTATGCTCATGGGGGGTTTTCTTGCCTGCCAGTTCTGAAGATAGCAATGATTCTTCATCAATGTCAATGATCACATCGTCGGATCCATCGTCTACCGAGGGGGAAACAACACCGACAAATAGAAAAGAACATCATTTACTTCACGGAATGCAACACTATGATGCATTATCATGACATGGCAATACACTGTTGATTAAGGTAATGAATCTAGAAACAACATTAAATGAAGTTGGTTTGAACCAAGGTTCAAATTCAAACTTCATATGTGGTTATTTGAGTGGCATTTAATTGATTTGTCCAAAACAGAGGACATAAGTTGTTCGAACATGCATGAAAATACCATAAACAAATTCTTTGGATTTTTGTGATAATTTTGCATATATAATTTATTTTCATTGGACTTACAGATTATGAAGTTTTTTATGTAATGAGTTGTAACTTAAGCTCGATGGTGTTCTGACTCTTTTGAACGTTTTTCCTCGCATGCTTATTCCTCAAGTTAACTAATGCACGCATGCTGAACTTCGTGAGACACCATTTTTCATCATGCATTTCTAACTCCTCATACTATATGTCAAATGCATGCATGAATTGTAATATATAGGGGGAGATCTCCATGATATAAATCAACAATATGCATCTATTGTTCAAAGCAAATTCCTCAAAACATGCACATCTTCAGGGGGAGTTTCTCTGTATCTTGTCTTCAAAATCCTCAAACTCCATACTTACATTTAGTATTAATATCCCCATTGAAAACTTAAACTATTTTTCATAAACCACCAAAAAGGGGGAGATTGTAAGTGCATCTAGTGCCCCTTAGTGATTTTGGTGGTTTGAAGACTTATAGGTTAAGAGACTGATATGTTTGTAAGTGTACACAGGCTCTATAAGTCGTTGACAAGTTTGAGTTATTCGATGAAAATCGACCCCTAAAAATGTATGTCTTCGGGTGAAGACTTTGGTCATTCCTTGAAGACTTTGATCACGAAGAAATTGCAAAGAAATTCAAGATGAAGGATTCGGTGTGTCCTCAAGAAAACACTCTGTAGACTTTGAAGCTTGATGATTTACTCTTTCTGTTTCATTTTCTTTACACTTGAGTCGTCGGAACACCGTAGTGTTAAAGGGGGTCGAGGTAAAACTACGGAGCGATTTTTCTCATGATGCTCAACCCAAGCCTAAATCTACCAAAGCCTCAAAGTGAGGAATATGAGAGACATGAGGTCTTTCACATTTGGAAGTTCCGACCATTGCCACGCCATGCGCCACCTGTCACAGATCTTATGCACCCAACGGTCATATTATTAAACGGCATTTCTGTCAAATCATGTCGGGATGCTGCGAGGCTATAAATAGCCACCCCCACAACCACTAGTCGATTGGCTGATCCGAGAGAAACTGACACTAGTCATTTAGAGCAACCCAAATTCCTCAGAGCGTTCGAGAGAAAATCATCAAGTGAGGAAATACCCCAAACACCCTTACCCAAACCAAAACCCAAGTGATTAAGCATCACTAAAGAAGTTATTCGTGTGTGGAACCGACGCTTGTTACCTTTGAGGACTGTGTATCCTCCTAATGGTTAGGTGTCATAGTCTAGAGCATCGAGCAGTCAATTGTGGATCGTCGAGTGACCGAGTTTGTGAGGGTTTGGAAGTGTGCCGTGAAGACTTACCACAAGTGTTGGGTGAGGACTGTGTGTCCTTAGCTCAAGGAGAATACGTTAGGGACTCTGTGTTCCGGGAATGTCTGTCCTTTGGTTTCAATACCAAGCCGCTCCGAACCAAACGTACAACAATCACATCAGTTGGAACTGGGTCATCAACAACTGTCTTCATCAAGCTACGGGTTCTATTTCCTCAATTGTATGTTGAAGACTCTCATGTGTACTATTTGAAGAATTTGTCTGAAGACTTTCTCTGAATTTCCTCAACCTCAATTTCTTCACCTCAGTTAATCTTCACATGCTTATCATGTACTTCTGACCTGTGCAAACAGAATCTCTGAAATCACATTGAGTATTATAGTGTAAACGTTTTTCCACATCTGATCTTGTACTATTTCTGCTGCACTCACTTCATGACTGAGGACTTTCCTCACTAGGAATTTCCTCAGTGATGAAATTGTAAAAACGCCTATTCACCCCCTCTTGTTGATATAACGCACTTTCAAAATGCAAAATTTTGAGTGCACTTACACCTAGTGGAAAACCTTAGAGAAAAGATATCCCGACTATTCCCTCAAAAATCTTGATATCTTGTTCCATAAATGCATTGCCTTTCACAAAATGAAGCCAACTGGTCCTAATTTTGATAAATGCCTATATGAGCTTCGTGACCTCATGAGTGCTAAAGAAGATGTCATTACCATTACCAATGTCATTGTTGAACCGATTCGCATGCATAAACATGAACATTGTAATAGTCAAAATTCTGATGAAATTCTTGTTTGTTATGATGAGGATATTTCGTCCAACGATAACAATGTGGAGCATGGCTGCTACGATGAATATGAGGAGTTTCACATCAAGTATGAGAAGACCACGAGGAACCTTAATCTTATGGCGAACCTTAGAGACTACATGGCTGGAGGAAAAGAGTGGATACTTGGTAGTGGATGCATCGATCACATGACCGGAGATAAAGACATGTTCCATGAGATCACACCAAACCGTGGACATCAAAGGTATGTGACTTTTGGAGACAACTCCAAGGGTAAGGTACTTGGTCTTGGTAAGGTGGACATATCTCATGATAGTTCTATTCAAAATGTCATGCTTGTTGAATCCCTTGGATACAATCTTCTTTCCATATCTAGACAAGCAGACTTTGGTTTCAGTGTGCTATTTACTGAAGTTGACAACCAAGTGCTTCGTCGTGATAATCATAACATGGTATTTACTGGTTTCCGTAGAGGTGATCTATACATTTCACTAAAAAATCCAACCCTCGTACATGTATTATTGCAAAATCTTCTAAAGGTTGGTTATGGCATAGAAGGTTAGGAAATGTAGGTATGTGTAATCTTGACAAACTTATCAAAGGTGATCATATTATTGGTGTTAAAGATGTTATCTTTGATAAAGATTGACTTTGTAGTGCTTATCAAGCAGGAAACTAAGTCGGTGGAAGTCATCACATGAAGAACATCATGACTACAAGAAGGCCACTCGAGCTTCTTCACATGGATCTCTTTGGTCCCAAAGCTTACAACAACCTTGGTGAAATTCTTATGGTTTAGTCATTATTGAAGATTTTTCCAGATTTATGAGGGTATTCTTTCTTGATGATAAGTCGCGGGTACAAAAGATCTTCAAGGAACTTTTCTCTGAAAGAACAAAGTCAGTTCGAAGTGAAGATCAAGAAAGTTCAGAGCCATAACAGAACAAAGTTCAAGAACACAAATGTGGATACTTTTCTTGACTAAGAAGGTATCTCACATGAGTTCTCGGCAACGTACACACCTCAACAAAATGGAGTCGTTGAGAGGAAGAACCGTACTCTCTTAGAGATGTCCAGAACGATGATTGACGAATACAATACGCCAAGACACTTTTAGGCAGAAGTCGTGGAAACAGCTTGTCACGTCATAAACCGACTCTACTTACCCAAGCTTCTCGGTAAAATGGTTTACGAGCTACTCACTAGTAACAAACCCCAAGTTTGATACTTTCAAGTATTCCTCTCTAAGTGCTACATTTTTATAAGCATCGTCGTTCTAAATTTGCTCCTAAATCCCATGAAGGTTTCCTACTTGTTTATGGATCAAATCCTCACACTTACTGTGTCTTCAACAGCTTCACTCGAAAATCCAAAGAGACGGTAGATGTGAAGTTTGATGAATCTAATGGTTCAGAATTTGAACAATTGCCAAATGATGTAGGAGATAAGAATCCTTCGGAATCCATCCAAGATCTACTTATCAGCAAGATTTGTCCCATGGAGGTGAAGGAAAGTACTTCATCAACTCAAGTGGAAACTCCTACTTCACGTCAAGGCGTACCACAAAATGACATGGAAGCATCCACAAGCGGTACATGACATGATGAATAAGATGAAGAAGTACATCGTGATGATCCACCTCAACCTTCCTCACCACCACCTCAAGGAGATGACATCCTCAACAACACGAGCAAGATGATAATGAAGAAGCTCCACCATCCAACAAGAAGAAGATGTCACAAGTTCGAGCAAGAGTGGACAAAGATCATTCGTTGAATCAAATCTTTAGTGACATACAAACTGGGAGAATAACTCGCTCTAAATCTCGTTTAGCTAACTTTTGCGAGCATTACAAATTTATGTCTAGCATTGAGCCTATGAAGGTTGAAGAAGCACTTCAAGACCCGGATTGGGTGAATGCCATGCACGAAGAGCTAAACAACTTCTATAGGAATCAAGTGTGGACACTTGTTGAAAAGCCCAAGGACGAGCACAACATCATCGGTACAAAATGGTTGTTTCAAAACAAGCAAGATGAATATGGTCAAGTTGTACGCAACAAGGCACGTCTCGTAGCGCAAGGATACACACAAGTCGAAGATATGGACTATGGTGATACTTATGCCCCCGTTGCTTGACTTGAAACCATTAGCATTCTTCTCGGTTATGCCAATCACCATGACATTACTCTTTACCAAATAGATATTAAAAGTTCTTTTATAAATGGTGAAATTTAGGAGGAGGTTTATGTCAAACAACCTCCCATATTTGTGAAACCAGAGAAACCTAATCATGTTTACAAAGTTCTTAAAGCTTTATATGATCATAAACAAGCCCCTAGAGCATGGTACAAATGCCTAATGGAGTTTCTCATTGAAATGGTTTTGAGATTGGTAAAATTGATGCAACCTTATTCACTAGAAGAGTTAATGGTGAACTATTTATGTGCCAGATATATGTGGATGATATTATCTTTGGTTCTACTAACCCACGTTTTAGTGAGAAATTTGGAAGGTTTATGCCAGAGAAGTATGAGATGTCTATGATGTGCGAGCTGAAATCCTTCCTTGGATTGCAAATCAAATAATCAAGAGAAGGTAGGTTTATCTCCCAAACCAAATAGACCAAGGACTTAATCAAGAAGTTCAACATGCAAGAGTGCAAAGGTATGAGAACCCCCATGCCTACGAGTGGACATGTTGACCTCACTAAGGAGGACAAACCGGTTGATCAAAAGGTTTATCGATCAATGATTGGTTCATTGCTATATCTATGTGCCTCCTGACCCAATATCATGTTGAGTGTTTACATGTGTGCCCGATATCAAGAAGCACCCAAAAAGTGTCATCTAGTGGCTATGAAAAGAATCATGAGATACGTGATACATACACCAAACTTTGGCATATGGTATCACAAGGGATCTTCTTTTAATCTTGTTGGCTATTCTGACTCAGACTATGCTGGAGACAAGGTTTTAGAAAAGCCACCTAGGGTACAAGTCAATTTCTTGGGAGATATCTAGTGTCTTGGTCTAGCTTTATCTACTACCGAAGCGGAATACATTACCACCGGATCATGTTGTACGCAATTACTATGGATGACTCAAACCGTTAAGGATTATGGCGTTTATGTGAGTCATGTTTCATTATTGTGTGACAATGAAAGTGCTATTAAAATTGCCTATAATCCCGTGCAACATTCTCGAACTAAATATGTTCAAGTGTGACATCATTTCATTCGTGATCACGTTGGTAAAGGAGATATAGATCTCAAGCATGTTCGTACCGACAAACAATTAGCTGATATATTTACCAAACCACTTGATGAGAAAGTGTTTTGTCATTTGAGGAGTGAATTGAACATGATTGATCCTTCTAACTTGAGCAAGACTTACTCGAATGCATGCAAGGGCATGAGCTTGATTGACTATTCCATGATGCCATTGATTTGATACTATCTTATGTCTTGGAAAACTATGCTCCATTGTATTGCATCTAACCTTTTGTAGGTACTTAGAAGAACTACACTCCACAAGATTGCCATCAACTCATATCGAAAGCAATCTTGACATGGCCAAGTATCAACAACCCCTTCTTCGCACATGGAGGAAAAAGACAACAAAATCATATCCTTGACAATTATATGATGATGAAATTCACTCATGTCATTTGGATATATTAAGTTCTTCCTTGCATGACTAACCATTGTAGGTGAAAAGTTAACCAAAAAAACAATGATAGCTCTCAAGTCAAGATGATCATCATCAACATTGAGCATCCACGACAAGCTCACCTACATGCCAAGTCATCAACATTATTTGAAGGTATTTACTCATATCCTTGATAAAGCTTTGCATGAAGTCATGAGGTAAAGAAACTCAAGTGATATGAAGATTGTAAAAAGCTTAATCATAAAATGGTAACCCCATTTTGCGCTTAACGATGAGTATGGCCTATGATCAAGCATTCTTGCTTGACTCCTCGTGTCAATATACTCTAATATAGGTGACCTAGTCACCGCCCAACATCTAGATGGAGTTTCTTGTATTGCTCACATTTGTCATTGCATGCTTTCTTAGAACCATTCAACTCTCATCTATATGTATGTATATATTTTTAGAAAACAATTGTTTCTCTTATTTCCTTTCAATATGTGGATATTTTCTATCGATTTTAAGTTAAGGAGTTGATTTTCATTGCAACTTGGTCTCACCGATGTGGGAAACTCAATATAACGGATTTATCCCATAGGGTTGCCATCATTCTCGGTTCTACTGAACCATATTGCCTCGGTGACTCCAAAATTTATCACTGCCTATGATATTCATATATTTTTGAACTTTATCCTAAGGGCGAAAAAGGTTGTCAATGATCCCAAGTTTTATTACCTCCTAAGCTCTTATTAAACATTTCCATTTATGCCAAAATCTTATTTCCCAAAGTTTTCGAGGGGGAGAAAACTTCTCTAGGGAGAGAAATCACCAGTGATCCTACAATATAAGAGGGAGAAACATCCAAGATCCCTAACATAGGGGGAGATAGTTCAAGGAACTCTTATCTATTCTTAATGGGGAGACAAGTCAAATTCAAGGAACCCTTATCAAAGGGAGAAGAATCAAGGATCACTTTTTTCTCAATGAGCCCTTACCCTCTGACCTTTTTGGAAATTAATGCCAAAGGGGGAAATATCAAAGCTTCCAATAAGCTTACATAAGGGGGAGAAATATCAAGAGGGGACATATATGTTCCTAAAGGAAGGTCTACCTAAGGGGAGATCTGCCAAAGGGAGAGATATATCAAACCTACATACACGGACGGAGTAATACCATTAAGGGGGAGTGAGATATAATTGTTTTATTGCTATCAATGGATTGAACTTGTCTCACCTTTCCTACTCCCAATATCTACATGCTATGACTTAGGGGGAGAGGAAATTTGACATATTCATCCTTAGGGAAGAAAGTTCTAAATTCTCTTGCAGACATATCTATCATCAAATCCTATTTTTAATATCTCTCCATATCTTGGTACTTTTGAAGCTCTTTGCATATTTACAATAAACTACTCTTGTGTTATCTAATATTTGTTTTCCCAAGTGTACTGCAACTGCTAAGATGATCAAGAACCTCAAGGTATGTATATGCATCATATCCTTGTTCATGATGATCTCTTGTTCCTTGCACATATTGTTTGCAAGAGTGAGTCTTGAACATGGAAATTCTTCATTCACATATGTTTGATGCATATATCCAAGATTTATATGAATTGTCCTGTCCTACTACCATGTGTGTGCCCATGTCGGTGAAATTCTTGTAGCTCCACATGGAGGTTTGCACCGGCGGACCCATGGGAGGAGCCAGGAGCGGGCTCTCCCGACGTGCGTCCATGTAGACCTAGTGGTGCCGGTAGCCTTCGACGTTCTTCCTAGCGTTCAGGTGTGGTCCCGCACCAGCGACGTCTACAAAGGAAACGCACGCGGAATGGTGGCCTCGGGCGGTGAACTGCAGGCTGAAGAAGTGACGGAAGAGTGCCACCAAGGGCCTCATGCCTATGAAAGCCTCACACTAAAAGCCGAAGATGGCCAGAAGGAGGACGGAGTTGGGATGGAGGTGTAGGGCTCGGATCTGGTAATGGGAAAGGATGGTGTAGAAGAAATCGGAGAAAGAAGGGGTAGGTGAAAGTGCGTTATATCAACTAGAGGGGGGGTGAATAGGAGATTTTTTGAATTTCATCACTGAGTAAATTCCTTTTGAAGAAATTCCTCACTGATGACTAACTTATAGCGGAAACAGTAAAGGATCAGACGTGCAAACGTTCACACCAGCAATATTTCAGAGTGAAGAATGTGAAAACAGATCGCACAGTAAGCAGGCACGCAGAATACATATGATGATTAACTATTGTGAAGAATTTGGGGTTGAGGAAATTCAGAGAAAGTCTTCAGCAAATTCTTCAAACAGTCACAGTGAAAGTCATCAACACATAATAGAGAGAAAGTAAAGAGTTGAGGAATTAGAACCCGATTCACAGAGACGACAGTCGTTGATGACCCAGTTCCAACTGCTGTGACAGTTATACATCTGGTTTGGAGCGGCTTGGTATTGAAACCAAAGGACACCCAGTCCCTACCGTATTCTCCTTGAGCTAAGGACACACAGTCCTCGCCCAACACTCGTGGTAAGTCTTCAGGGTAGACTTCCAAACCCTCACAAACTCGGTCACCCGGCGATCCACAATTGACTGCTGGATTTCTCTAGACCATGATGCCTAACCGTCTGGAGGATGCACAGTCCTCAAAGGTAAAAGGCTTCAGTATCACACAGGAACTACTTCTTCAGTGATGCTCAATCACTAGATTTGGTTTGTGGTTTCGGTGGGTGGTGTATTTCCTCACTGATGAATTACTCTCGAAGGCTCTGGGGAATTTGGGTTGCTCTTATGATAAGTGTCAGTTTCTAACGGAGCAGCCAACCAGCTAGTGGCTGTGGGGGCGGCTATTTATAGCCTGGGAGCATCCCGACATGATTTGACACTAATGCCCTTAAATAATATGACCGTTGGAGTGGATACGACCAGTGACTTGGCGTGGTTATCGAAACGGTCGGGACCCTCAACTGTGAGAGTCCTCATGTGACTCATATTCCTCACTTGAGGCTTTTGGTAGGATTTGGCTTGGGTTGAGCATCATGAGGAAATCCATTCCACAGTGTTACTTTGACCCCCTTTAACAGTACGGTGTTCCTATTCATCAAATGCAAAGAAAGTAAAACAGAAAACGTAAATCTTCACGCTTCAATTTCTTCAGAACAATTTTCTTCAGGAACCACCGATCTTCTCAATATCAATATCTTCATGAGGAATATCCATTTCATCGCAGATTCCTCGCCATTCATTTCTTCAGCTTCAGACCAATTTCTTCAACTGAAGACATATATTTTTAGGGGTCGATATTCTTCAAATATCTCAAACTCCTCAATGACTTATAGATCATGTGTACACTTACAAACACATTAGATACTTAACCTATAAGTCTTCAAACCACCAAAATCACTAAGGGGCACTAGATGCACTTACAGTAGGCAGTCTTCACCAGGCTGCTCGGCGCTGCTGAGCCCAGCCAGATGGCGGCCGCTCCCCCCTCGTTCATGTTGCTGGCCACTAGTAGGAGCACCGGACCTAGGTCCTCTTCGTTGGAGATGGGGGAGGGCATAAGAGCAGGCGCGGTAGCGGGAGGGCTCATGGCGGAAGTTGCGGCCTTCCCTTTCTTATCGACGAGCTCCATCCGTGGATCCGAGCGACAAGAGGGGCGAGAAGGTGACTCGCTCGGGAATTGAATCTGGCGCATCCTTGTGTGGAGGAAGAAGATGTAGAAAGGTGGGAATGGCATGAAGGTGAGTAATGATGGATCCACCCCGTGTGCCCGCTTTATGTCAGCTGGGGCGGATGCCAAAGCATGCGAAAGGGCGGGGTGCCCCGCGTCTCGTCGCGCGCCACTTGTTCGACCTGGCCCGCACGCAGTGAGGGCCCGCACCATCTTGCCCCCTGACTGTCGGGTCGTAAACGTCACGGGCTCGAGGGATACTCTCAGGGCCCTCGGACCGGGGTACCCAGGCCCGCCTTCCTGCGGCCCAGGGCCCAGTGCATGATGTGGGCTGATACGTCTCCAACGTATCTATAATTTTTGATCGTTCCATGCTATTATATTATCAACTTTGGATGTTTTATATGCATGAATATTCTATTTTATATTATTTTTGGGACTAACCTATTGACCTAGAGCCCAGTGCCAGTTCCTGTTTTTCCTTGTTTTTGACCTTTTTCAGATAGGAATATCACACGGAGTCCAAATGGAATAAAACTTTCACGATGATTTCTTTGGACCAAAATAGACCCCCGAAGCTTTGGAAGAAGGCCACAAGAGCCACAAGAGAGTCACGATCCCGATAGGCGCGCCTTACCCTCCCGGAGGGCCTAGAAGGCTCGTGACCTCCTCGTGGGCCAACTGACGTAATTCCACCGCCATAAATTCCAAGAAATACACAAACCCCCCAAAAGAAACCTAGATCGGGCGTTCCGCCGCCGCAAGCCTCTATAGCCACCAAAAACCAATTGGGAGCCTGTTTCGGCACCCTGACGGAGGGGGAATCCATCTCCGGTGGCCATCTTCATCATCCTGGCGATCTCCATGACGAGGAGGGAGTAGTCCACCCTCCGGGCTGAGGGTATGTACCAGTAGCTATGTGTTTGATCTCTCTCTCTCTTGTGTTCTTGAGATGTCATGATCTCGATGTACCGCGCGCTTTGCTACTATAGTTGGATCCTATGATGTTCTTCCCCCTCCCCTTTGAAGTTATCTTACCGGATTGAGTCTTTAAGAACACTTGATGTATGTCTTGCACGTGTCTATCTGTTGTGACAATGTGATATTCATGTGAGTACTTGATGTATGTTTTGGTGATCAACTCGCGGGTTTCGTGACATCGGGAACCTATGCATATGGGTTGGCACACCTTTTGGCTCTCCGATAGAAACTTTCGGGCACTCCTTGAAGTTCTCTGTGTTGGTTGAATAGATGATTCTGAGATTGTGTGATGCATATCTTATAATCATGACCACGGATACTTGAGGTGACAATGGAGTATCTAGGTGACATTAGGTTCTTGGTTGATATGTGTCTTAAGGTGTTATTCTAGTACGAACTCTAGGATAGATTGAACGGAAAGAATAGCTTCGTGTTATTTTACTACAGACTCTTGAATAGATTGATCAAAAAGAATAACTTTGTGGTGGTTTCGTACCAGACAATAATCTCTTCGTTTGTTCTCCGCTATTAGTTACTTTGGAGTGACTCTTTGTTGCACGTTGAGGGATAGTTATATGATCCAGTTATGTTATCATTGTTGAGAGAACTTATACTTGTGAAAGTATGAACCCTAGGCCTTGTTTCCACGCATTGCAATACAGTTATATGATCCAGTTATGTTATCATTGTGAAAGTATGAACCCTAGGCCTTGTTTCCACGCATTGCAATACCGTTCGTGCTCACTTTTACTATTAGTTACCTTGCTGTTTTTATAATTTCAGATTACAAAAACCTATATCTACTATCCATATTGCACTTGTATCACCATCTCTTCTCTGAACTAGTGCACCCATACAATTTACCATTGTATTGGGTGTGTTGGGGATACAAGAGACTCTTTGTTATTTGGTTGCAGGGTTGCTTGAGAGAGACCATCTTCATCCTACGCCTCCCACTGATTGATAAACCATAGGTCACCCACTTGAGGGAAAATTGCTACTGTCCTACAAACCTATGCACTTGCAGGCCCAACAACGTCTACAAGGAGAAGGTTGCGTAGTAGACATCAAGCTCTTTTCCGGCGCCGTTGCCGGGGAGGTTAGCGCTTGAAGGTATATCTTTAGATCTTGCAATTGAATCTTTTAGTTTCTTGTTTTATCACTAGTTTAGTTTATTAATAGAAAACTACAAAAAATGGAATTAAGGTTGCCGGATATGCTTCATCTTTTTAATGTCTTACGTGAAAATGATGGGAAGGAAAATTGTGCTAAAGTGCTAGAAGAAGAATTACATAGAATGCTTCACATAAAATATGTGAATGATGAGCATGATTGCAATGTTGTTAGTATGAATTCTTTGAATACCCATGATGCTAATGATATGCAAAGCCACAAGCTTGGGGATGCTATGTTTGATGAAGGTGATCTTTTTAGTTCGCCCACTTTGAATGATCAAATTTATTATGATGAAAGCATGCCCCCTATTTATGATGATTATTGTGATTATACTTACGCTATAAAGAAGAAAGATGATAAAAATTGTCACAATTATGAGTCCCATTTTACTGAACATTACTCTTTTAATGTGGAAACAACTCGTAGTGTTCAAGTCTTTTACGATACTCCCACTATTAATCATGAGAATAAATTTGCTATTGTGGAGAGTAGTAAAATTTCTATGCTTTTAGATCATGAAAAGAATGCTTTAGGTGATGGTTATATTGTTGAATTCATTCATGATGCTACTGAAAATTATTATGAGAGAGGATCATATGCTTCTCCATGTTGCAATAATATCAAGCTTCCTCTCCATGTGTTGAAAGTTTTGAAGTCATGCTTGTTTTATCACAAAATCCCTATGCATAGGAAGTGGGTTAGACTTAAATGTGCTAGCCATATGCTCCATGATGCTTCCATTATGTTTCAATCCTTATCTTTTATGTGAGCATGATTGAAATCATCATGCCTAGCTTGAAAGGCATTAAAGAAAAGTGGTTGTTGGGAGACAACCCAATATGTATCCTTACTGTTTTTGTGTGTTCACATGATTAAGCTACTGTATTAATCATGTTTTATAGATTTTATTTCAATAAAGTGCGAAGTAAAGCCTTTATGATTAGTTTGGGTGATAGTTGTTTGATCATGCTGAAAAAGACACAAACTTTGCGCTCGCAAAATCATTTCTAATTTCTATACAGAGAGTGATTTTAGGTTTTTTATTTTTTCTTCTGATTGATATACAAATTGCCTTAATTTTCATAATTGTTTTAGAATTTTTGGAAGTGCAGAAAAATGGTTATTATTCAGATCATTACAGACTGTTATGTTTTTGACATATTCTGTTTTCAATGCATAGTATGCTTGTTTTGGTGTTTTCATAGATCATATTGAGTAATATAAATTGTGGAAATAGTAAGATACAGTAGGCATTGTGTGAAAATAATTATGAGTCTTGTTTTGACAGTACCCAAGTGATTGATTTGCTCGTTATCATACTAACCCATCTCACGAAGTTCCGTTAAGTTTTGTGTTGTGAAGTTTTCAAGTTTTGGGTAGAGTTTCGATGGACTATGGAACAAGGAGTGGCAAGAGCCTGAGATTGGGGATGCCCAAGGCACCCCAAAGAATATTCTAGGACACCAAAGAGCCTAAGCTTGGGGATGCCCCGGGAAGGCATCCCCTCTTTCGTCTTCAATCCATCGGTAACTTTACTTGAGGCTATATTTTTATTCACCAAATGATATGTGTTTTGCTTGGAGCGTCATTTTATTTTATTCGTACTTGTTTTCTGTTATTTATATTAATGTTTTGCATCATTTAGTTCAATAAAAATGTCAAGGATAGCCTTTACCATGCTTAATTTGCAAGTATAGGAGTTGTTGTTCCAAAACAGAAAGTTTGCTTGTTGTGAAAAAATTCCCTAGAATTTTCTGTACGTTGGAATAGCTTGAAATTTGGACACAGTATGATCTTATAAATTCTCTATAGAATGGAAGTTTTTCAGATTTTTTGGAGTTAATTAAGTATGGATCTTGCTGCATTCTTTACATATTGTTCTGTTTAGGCAGATTGCTGTTATGTTTGCATTGTTTGCATATGTTTGCTTGTTTAATGATCCTATTTGAGGATAGGAGTTTTAAATATGCAGAGGCATTTAGTATGCAATGTCAAATAGTAATTTTAGTGATTTACTACAACAGAGGATGATAAAGTTTTGCATTGATTTATACTAACCTATCTCACGAGTTCTTGTTGACTTTTGTGTGGATGAAGTTCTTAAGATTTTGGAAACCACCATATGAGAGGAATTAAGGAGACACATAAGCTCAAGCTTGGGGATGCCCTGGATGGCATCCCACCTTTCTTCTTCAAACAATTATCAGTTAGTATCGGTTGAACCTAAGTTTTTGCTTCTTCACATGATTCGTGCCATCCTTGAAGTGTCATTTTAGTTTGTTTGAATAAGGTACTTAGGATCTGAAATTCTTAGATGGGAGAGTCTTCACATAACCAAATAATTATTCAACTACTCATTGAGCTTCACTTATATGTTGTGGAGTAGTTTGTCTTTTGCTCTAGTGCTTCACTTATATCTTTGTAGAGCATTGAAATGGTTTTATTTTATAGAAATAGTTGAACTCTCATGCTTCACTTATATCATTTTGAGAGTCCTAAACAACATGGTAATTTGCTTAGGTTATGAATCTAGTCCTAATATGATGGGCATCCAAGAGGGATATAATAAAAACTTTCATATAGAGTGCATCGAATACTATGAGAAGTTTGATTCTTTGCATATAGTTTTGAGATATAAAGATGGTAATATTAGAGTCATGCTAGTGAGTAATTATGGATTGGTAGAAATGCTTGTGTTAGAGTTGGTGATTCCCGTAGCATGCACGTATGGTGAACTGCTATGCTAGGAAGTCGGAGCATGATGTTTGTATTGATTGTCATCCTTTGTGTAGAGGTCGGGATCACGCGATGGTTAACTCCTACCAACCCTTCCCCTAGGAGCATGCGTCTAGCACTTTGTTTTGATTACTAATAAAACTTTCGCAACAAGTATGTGAGTTCTCTCTGACTAATGTGAGTCCATGGTATATACACACTCTCACCCTTCCACCATTACTAGCCTCTCTAGTGCCGTGCAATTTTTAGCGGTGCATAAACCCACCATATACCTTCCTCAAAACAGCCACCATACCTACCCATCATGGCATTTCCATGGCCATTCCAAGATATATTGCCATGCAACTTCCACCATTCCGTTTATTATGACACGCGTCATCATTGTCATATTGCTTTGCATGATCATGTAGTTAACATCGTATTTGTGGCAAAGCCACGTTCATATCTTTCATACATGTCACACATGAGTCATTGCACATCCCGGTACACCACCGGAGGCATTCATATAGATTTATATCTTTTGTTCTAAGAGTCGAGTTGTAAGTAAATAAAAGTGTGATGATCATCATTATTAGAGCATTGTCTCATGTGAGGAAAGGAAGGAATCTATGATTCCCTCATAAGTTGGGATGAGACTGCGGACTATAAAAATAAAATAAAAGAGGCCAAAGAGCCCACACAAAAAAATGAAAAGAAAAAAGAAAAAAAAGAGGCCAAAGAGACAAACAAAAAAATGAGAGAAAAAGAGAGAAGGGACAATGCTACTATCCTTTACCACACTTGTGCTTCAAAGTAGCACCATGATCCTCATGACAGAGAGTCTCATATATTGTCGCTTTCATATACTAGTGCGAATTTCATTATAAAACTTGGCTTGTATATTCCAATGATGGGCTTCCTCAAATTTTCCTAGGTCTTCGTGAGCAAGCAAGTTGGATGCACACCCACTTAGTTTCTTTTTGAGCTTTCATACACTTATAGCTCTAGTGCATCCGTTGCATGGCAATCCCTACTCACTCACATTGATATCTATTGATGGGCATCTCCATAGCCCGTTGATACGCCTAGTTGATGTGACCATCTCCTCCTTTTTTCCTCACAACCACCACCATATTCTATTCCACCTATAGTGCTATGTCCATGGCTCACGCTCATGTATTGCGTGAGAGTTGAAAAGGTTTGAGAAAGTAAAAGTGTGAAAACAATTGCTTGACTAATACCGGGTTGGGCATTATTTAAATATGTTGTGTGGGGAAGATGGAGCATAGCCAGACTATATGATATTGTAGGGATAACTCTCTTTGGCCATGTTATTTTCATAAGACATGATTGCTTTGTTAGTATGCTTGGAGTATTATTGTTCTTATGTCAACATTAAACTTTTTGTCTTGAATCATATGGATCTGAATATTCATGCCACAATATATGTTAGGTAGCATTCCACATAATTTTTTTTGTTTTTATCATTTACCTGCTCGAGGACGAGCAGGAATTAAGCTTGGGGATGCTTGATACTTCTCCAACGTATCTATAATTTTTGATCATTCCATGCTATTATATTATCAACTTTGGATGTTTTATATGCATGAATATGCTATTTTATGTTATTTTTGGGACTAACCTATTGACTTAGAGCCCAGTGCCCATTCCTGTTTTTTCCTTGTTTTTGACCTTTTTCAGATAGGAATATCAAACGGAGTCCAAATGGAATAAAACTTTCGCGATGATTTTTTTGGACCAAAATAGACCCCCGAAGCTTTGGAAGAAGGCCAGAAGATCCACGAGAGAGTCACGAGCCCGGTAGGTGCGCCCTACCCCCCGAGAGGGCCTAGCAGGCTCGTGAACTCCTCATGGGCCCAACTGACGTAATTCCACCGCCATAAATTCTTATAAATACAGAAACCCCCAAAAAGAAACCTAGATCGGGAGTTCTATCTCCGCAAGCCTCTGTAGCCACCAAAAACCAATCGGGAGCCTGTTTCGGCTCCATGCAGGAGGGGGAATCCATCTCCGGTGGCCATCTTCATCATCCCGGCGATCTCCATGACGAGGAGGGAGTAGTCCACCCTCGGGGCCGAGGGTATGTACCAGTAGCTATGTGTTTGATCTCTCCCTCTCTCGTATTCTTGAGATGTCATGATCTCGATGTACCCCGGGCTTTGCTACTATAGCTGGATCCTATGATGTTCTTCCCCCTCTCCTTTCTTGTAATGAATTGAGTTTCCCCTTTGAAGTCATGCTATCAGATTGAGTCTTTAAGAACACTTGATGTATGTCTTGCACATGTTTATCTATGGTGACAAAGGGATATTAATGTGAGTACTTGATGTATGTTTTGGTGATCAACTTGCGGGTTTCGTGACATCGGGAACCTATGCATATGGGTTGGCACACGTTTTGACTCTCTGGTAGAAACTTTGGGGCACTCTTTGAAGTTCTATGTGTTGGTTGAATAGATGATTCTGAGATTGTGTGATGCATATCGTATAATCATGCCCACGGATACTTGAGGTGACAATGGATTATCTAGGTGACATTAGGGTCTTGGTTGATATGTGTCTGAAGGTGTTATTCTAGTACGAACTCTAGGATAGATTGAACAGAAAGAATAGCTTCGTGTTATTTTACTACGGACTCTTGAATAGATCGATCAGAAAGAATAACTTTGTGGTGGTTTCGTACCCGACAATAATCTCTTCGTTTGTTCTCCGCTATTAGTTACTTTGGAGTGACTCTTTGTTGCACGTCCAGGGATAGTTATATGATCCAATTATGTTATCATTGCTGAGAGAACTTATAGTAGTGAAAGTATGAACCCTAGGCCTTGTTTCCACGCGTTGCAATATCGTTCGTGCTCACTTTTACTATTAGTTACCTTGCTGTTTTATAATTTCAGATTACAAAAACCTATATCTACTATCCATATTGCACTTGTATCACCATCTCTTTGCCGAACTAGTGCACCCATACAATTTACCATTGTATTGGGTGTGTTGGGGATACAAGAGACTCTTTGTTATTTGGTTGCAGGGTTGCTTGAGAGAGACCATCTTCATCCTATGCCTCCCACTGATTGATAAACCTTAGGTCACCCACTTGAGGGAAAATTGCTACTGTCCTACAAACCTCTGCACTTGCAGGCCCAACAACGTCTACAAGGAGAAGGTTGCGTAGTAGACATCATGGGCCCGGGGATGCTCCCCGTTAAGGCCCAGGGGTCCGACACTTGTGAAGGCCCCTCCTCATGAGGTGTTGGTCATTGAGTTCCCCTAGGCCATTTCCAGCAAGGCTCGCATCAATGAGACGCCTTCTGAGGTTCCTCCCTCGAGGGGCATACTTACCGAGAACGGCCTACCGAGGTTGCATGGTCCAACCTCCTCACATGGGTGACGTGAGCCATGTTGTGCGGCGCTAGGGACGGTGCCACCAGGCCCAATGAGAGAAAATTTCCCTTTGGTGATAAGGGAGCCGAGCCAGTCGCGGGTTCCCAAAGCGACCCCCCAAAGGTTACCCAATCGGTGCTAGAGGTACAAATCTTGGGGCTAGGCAGGATGGCGGTCACCCTCGAGCCTACCACCGCATCATGGCGAAGGGCTTTTGCAGGCGAAGACCACCTTTGTTAGGGTGGGCCACAGTCATGTTCCCTTTCAAAATGGCCGTTGTGGCAACCCTTCCCGTCGGGTGTGTTTTTGGGGGAAGAGGACCAAGGCTAGTATAAAAGAGTGGCCCGGTCTCAATAGCAGGGAGGACCCCCATCATCTCTGCTAGGGCAAGGAACCACCTTTGTACTCGTCTTCCACCTCAAGTAATCTATACAAGTAGGATTAGGGTTTGGCCCAAACCTGGGTATAGTACTCGCATGTTCTTTTATTTCTTTCCTTAGCTCGAGCCATCATAGAGTCGCAGCAAAGTTGAGACGTAGAATAGGGTAGGAGAGCGAGCGCACCCCAGAGTTCGAACCTTTCTGGCTGTGCGGAGCCCCGATTCCGACATCGATGGTCAAACTATTACTAGCTAAATAAAAAAAGGGGGAACTCGCCCCACAAGACAGAGACTTTTGAAGTACGAAACGGCTGGAAGTCAAGACTACGACATTGGAGGCTAGTTCGGGGGCTACTGAGGTAGTCCGGGACTAGGGGGTCCTCGGGCCGCTTACCTACCAGTATGGGTCAGAATACTGGGCCGTCCTGTTATTATTATTGGAATCTGGATAGATAACGTGATGTTGTATACAAAACGAACTCTTCCGAAGACTTGGCATGCACCACAGAGCCACATGGTAATTGATACGTCTCCAAAGTATCTATAATTTTTGATTGTTCCTTGCTATTGTATTATCTGTTTTGGATGTTTTATATGCATTAATATGTTGTTTATATTATTTGTTGGTACTAACCTATTAATCTAGAGCCTAGTGCTAGTTTTTTGTTTTTTCCACGTTTTTAAGTATTGCAGATAAGGAATATTAAACGGAGTCCAAACGGAATAAAAACTACGGAATAATTTTTCTTGGACCAGAAAAAATGCAGGAGACTCGGAGTAGGGGGCAGGGCATCTGCCGGGAGGCCACAAGCCTGCAAGGCATGCCCTAGGGAGTGGCCGCACCACTGTCTTGTGGGTCCCCTGCAGGTCTCCTTACCCTATTCTATGGCCAAAGCGAGCCACAAAAATACTTTTACGCTGTCGGGAGCCTCTATTCCCGTGAGATCGAACCTGGGAGCCTTTTTCGGTAATCTGTCAGCGAGGGAATTGATCACGGAGGGCATCTACATCAACTCTATTGCCCCTCCGATGATGCATCAGTAGTTCACTACAGAACTACGGGTCCATAGCTAGTAGCTAGATGGCTTCTTCTCTCTCTCTGATCTTCAATACCATGTTCTTCATGATCTTCATAGATATCTATCTGATGTAATACTATTTTGCGGTGTGTTTGTCGAGATCCGATAAATTGTGAGTTTATGTTCAGATTATCTATGACTATTATTTGAGTCTCTTCTGAATTCTTATATGCATGATTTCAGATCTTTGCAAGTCTCTTACAATTATTTGTTTGGTTTGACCAACTAAATTGGTAATTCTTACAATGGGAGAAGTGCTTAGTTTTTTGTTCAATCTTGCGGTGTCCTCACCCAGTGACATAGTAGGGGTAGTGAGGCATGTATTGTATTGTTGCCATCGAGGATAAAAGGATGGGGTTTTCATCATATTGCTTGAGTTTATCCCTCTACATCATGCCATCTTACTTAATGTGTTATTCTGTTCTTCATGAATTAATGAAATTGTTTGCTAGTAAGAGTACTCCTATTGATCCCAATGATATTCCTTTGCCTTCTTTGATTGGAAATAATAGTGAATCTATGGGTGTGAATTTTTATTGGTAGGAACAATTTTGGCAATAACATGTATAGAGGTAATTTCAATCCTAGGACGTTTTCTAGTAATTCCTCTAACAATTATGGTAATTACTACAACAAATCTTATGGAAATTATAATAAGATGCCCTCTCATCTTGATAATAATATTAAAGAATTCATTAGCTCTCAAAAAGGTTTTAATGCTATGATTCAAGAAAAATTGCTCAAGATTGATGATTTGGCTAGGAACGTTGATAGAATTTTTCTTCAAATTGATTCTTTGAAAATTAGATCTATTCCACCCAAGCATGATATTAATGAGTCTTCAAAATCTATGAGAATTTCTATTGATGAGTGTAAGGAAAGAACCGCTAGGATACGTGCTAAGCGTTAATGGCTTGAAAAGATGTTTTCTCGTGATAACAATGATGAAGATCTTAAAGTGACTGTTGTGACACCTGTTGAATCATTGTTTTCTGGTATAAATATTGAAAAATATAGGACTGGAGATGAGTCAACTTTAGTTAAAAGGTGTTTCAATGATTCGTAGTTTATAGATCTTAATGATAAGATTGATAAAAGTGGGATGGAAGAGGTCAAAACTTTAAATAGCAATGAGCCCACTCTTTTGTATTTCAAGGACTTTAATTATGATAGTTGCTCTTTGATTGGTTGTGTTTCCTTGTTGCAATCCATGTTGAATTCTCCACATGCTTATAGTCAAAATAAAACTTTTACGAAACATATTATGGATCCCATGATGAAATATTTTAAAGAAAATCTTGAGTTGGAAGTTTATATACCTAGAAAGCTTTATGATGAGTGGGAACCTACTATTAAGATTAAAATTAAATATTATGAGTGCCATGCTTTGTGTGATTTGGGTGCTAGCGTTTCCACGATTCCAAAAACTTTATGTGATGTGCTAGGATTCCGTGAATTTGATGATTGCTCTTTAAATTTACATCTAGCGGATTCTACAATTAAGAAACCCGCGGGAAGAATTAATGATGTTCTTATTCTTGCAAATATGAATTATGTGCCCATATATTTCATTGTTCTTGATATAGATTGCAATCCTACATGTCCAATTATTCTTGGTAGTCCTTTCCTTAGAACGACTCGTGCAAATATTGATATGAAAGAAGGAAATATTATATTCCAATTTCCATTAAAGAAAGGCATGGAGAACTTTCCTAGAAACAAAATAATATTATCTTATGAATCTATTATGAGAGCTACCTATGGATTGCATACCAAAGATGACAATTCCTAGATCTATTGCATTATGCCTAGCTAGGGGCGTTAAACAATAGCCCTTGTTGGGAGGCAAGCCAATTTTATTTTTATGCTTTTGTTTTTTCTTATGTTTTTGAGTGCTGCACACATTATTACCTGTGTAATAATTGTGTTTTTTTGTTTTAATTATTGTTTGAGCCAACTAAGACCTTTGGAATGGTCTATGGTGTTTGCAAGTTGATTTTGCTAAAAAAACAGAAACTTTCGCTCTCAGTCCAGGAATTATTTTAATTCACTTTAATATGATTTTGATCTGCATTTTTAAAAAAAGATTGCATTACAAATTTCCCAAATTTTCCTAAGTTTTCAGAATTTTTTGAGTTACATAAGTAATCGAAGTAAACAAATTGCTAAAGACTATTCTGTTTTTGACAGATTCTGTTTTCTTTGTGTTTTTTGCTTATTTTGATGAATCTATGGGTTGTATCGAGGGGGTATGAACCATGGAGAAGTTGGAATAAAGTAAATATTACATAAATATAAGTAAAGAATGAGTTCACAAAAGTACCTAAAGTGGTGATTTATTTTTCTTATACTAACGGATCTCATGAGTTTTCTGTAGTGAAGTTTTCAAGTTTTGGGTAAAGACTTGATGAACTACGGAATAAGGAGTGGCGAGATCCTAAGCTTGGGGATGCCCAAGGCACCCCAAACCAAAGAGCCTAAGCTTGGGGATTACCCGGTAGGCATCCCCTCTTTTGTCTTCGATCCATCGGTAAATTTACTTGAGGCTATATTTTTATTCACCACATGATATGTGTTTTTCTTGTCGCGCCATGTATGATATGAGTCTTTACTTTTTAGTTTGCCACAATCATCCTTTCTGCACACATGTTTTTAGATAGTGAGAGAGATGCTGAATCATGACTTTATTAGAATACTCTTTGAGCTTCACTTATATCTTTTGAGCTAGGCAATGTTACTCTAGTGCTTCACTTATATCTTTTAGAGCACGAGAGTGTTGTGTTTTATCGAAATTATTAAACTCTTGTACCTCACTTATTTTATTTTGAGAGTTCTTTAAAAAGCGTGGTAATTGGTTTAAGTTATGAATTTAGTCCTAATATAATGGGCATCCAAGAGGGATACAATAAAAACTTAAATATTAAGTGCATTGAATATGATGAGAAGTTTGATTCCTTGCATATAGTTTTGAGATATGAAGATGGTAATATGAGAGTCATGCTAGTAAGTAATTGTGAATTAGAAGGAATACTTGTGTTAAAGCTTGTGATTCCCGTAGCATGCACGTATGGTGAACCGTTATGTGATGAAGTCGGAGCATGATTTGGTTAATGATTGTCAACCTTTGTGTGGAGGTCGGGATCGCGCGATGGTTAACTCCTACAAACCCTTCCCCTAGGAGCATGCGTCTAATACTTTGCTTTGAAAACTAATAGGCTTTTGCAATAAGTATGTGAGTTATTTACGACTAATGTTGAGTTCAGGGATTATACGCACTCTCACCCTTCCACCTTTGCTAGACTCTCTAGTACCACGCAACTCTAGCCAGTACATTAATTCGACCTTCCTCAAAACAGCGACCATATATTTTCCTCAAAACAGCCACCATACCTACCTATTATGGCATTTTCATAGCCATTCCGAGATATATTGCCATGCAACACCATCGTCCCATTTTTATGACACGCACCATCACTTCCGTATTGCTTATAGATTCATATTTTGTTCTAGATATCGAGTTGTAATCTTTTGAGTTGTAAGTAAATAAAAGTGTGATGGTTTGCATTATTAGAGCATTCTCCTCTGTGAGAAAAGGATGATGGAAGCTATGATTCCCTCACAAGTTGGGATGAGTCTCCGGACTTTACAAAAAAAATAAAAGAGGCCAGCAAAGCCCATTAAAAATAAAAGAGGCCAAAGAAGCCCACCAAAAAAATAAAAGAGGCCAGCAAAGCCCATAAAAAATAAAAGAGGCCAAAGAAGCCCACCAAAAAAAATAAAAGAGGCCAGCAAAGCCCATAACTATTCCACCAATAGTGCTATATCCATGGCTCACTCTCATGTATTGCATGAGAGTTGAAAAGGTTTGAGAACATAAAACGTTTGAAATAATTGCTTGATTTTCATCGGGGTTGTGTATGATTTAGATACTTTGTATGGTGAAGATGGAGCATAGCGAGACCATACGATTTTGTAGGGATAACTTTCTAAGACCATGTTATTTCAAAAGGACGCAATTGCCTTATTAGTATGCTTGAAATAATATTGTTTTATGTCAATATTAGACTTTTTTTTGAATCCTATGGATCTGAATATTCATGCCACAATAGAGAATATTACATGGATAAATATGTTAGGTAGCCTTTTCCTTTCATCTGTGTGTAGTGAGACAACTTTAATGCTTCTGCATGGCTAGTATGACTTTGTGTGTATGACTTGAGTGTCGGGTCAAGTGACCCCTACGTGTATGAACTTATTATGCAAGGCTCTTCCGAGCCTTCTAAATAAATGTTGTGATGTTGTATGGTTATGTTGTGACGCCATTGCATATTTAGTATGCCATGCGTATGTGTGGTGTGTTGTGATATGTATGGGGTTCGACACCTAGTTGTGCGCCTTTACTAGTACTCTTTATAGACAAATGCCCCTTTGTGATGCCATTGAGCCCTGGTAGCTTGCTACAGCTGCAGACACATTGGTTGACCGACATGTATCCTTCTTTGCTGATGTGTCTCTCCCTTTGGGGAAATGTCTCGCGGTGTAATGGAGTCCTTGTAGCTTGCTACAACTCGTCTACACACGCTGATGACCGACACCTCCTTTGCTGGGTTATGTATGCCTGTCTCTATACATATGTGCCACTTGGGTTTATAACTAATTATGTCGACTCAGGTTCTTTACATTGGAATGCGAGCAACACATTTGCATACGTGAGTCAAAAGCCGCAAACGGTTCCGGCCAAGGTAAGGTGGCAGCCATGGGGTTAACCGTGTGTAAGACCGCAAAGTGATGTTGTGTGTTACAGGATGAATTCCTATGGCTTAGCATCGGGGTCCTAGCAATCATACTGCTTGAGTTTATCCCTCTACATCATGTCATCTTACTTAATGCATTACTCTGTTCTTCATGAACTTAATACTCTAGATGCAGGCAGGAGTCGGTCGATGTGTGGCGTAATAGTAGTAGATGGAGAATCGGTTTGGTCTACTTGACACGGACGTGATGCCTATATGCATAATCATTGCCTTGGTATCTTCATAATTATTCGCTTTTCTGTCAATTGCTCGACAGCAATTTGTTCACCCGCGGTATTATACTCCTTTATGAGAGAAGCCTCTAAGGAAACCTATGGCCCCCGGGTCTATTTTCCATATTATACTTTCAGATCTATAAACCCAAAATACCAAAAATACTTTGCTGCAATTTATTTACTTTTGTTTCCCGCAATATTTTGTATCTATCTCTATCAGATCTCATCCTTGCAAATAACTCTGAAGGGATTGACAACCCCTTTTTAGGATTGGTTGCAAGTGTTTGATTGTTTGTGTAGGTACTACTATCGTGGCCTTGCTTGTTCTTCCTACTGGATTGATACCTTGGTTCTCAACAAACTAAGGGAAATACTTATCTACTTTGCTGCATCACCCTTTCCTCTTCATGGGAAAACAAACGCAAGCTCAAGAGGTAGCAGTAATCGACATGTTTTCTCTTTTGTGTAACCGACATTGTGTAACCCTAGTACCCCTCATCTCTATATAGAATGGAGGGATTTAGTTCATAGGACTGGTTAAGATCATTATTCCTAGGGTTTAGACCACAACCTACGACCTTGAGGTAGATCAACACTGTACTCGATACTCCATCATCAATATAAACGAGAGCAGGAATTAGGGTTTTACCTCCATCAAGAGAGCCCAAACCTGGGTAAACATTGTCTCCTTTGTCTCCTATTACCTATCGATCCAAGATCCACAGTTCAGGACCCTCTACCCGAGATCTGCCGGTTTTGACACTGACACATCCATAGAGGGGATTCTTTATGCGATGGAAGAAATAACAAAACTAAGATCCACGGACTATATTGATTATGAACACTTAATGTCTTAGTTGATAATATTTCTAAACATAATTATCAATTTGCTATAACAAAACTTTGATTAGGTTATGAACTTGAGATAGAATTAAGAAAATACCTCTATTCAAACCTATACAATGAGGAGTTGACTATCACTTATGAAAAGCCTAAAGAAGAGCCTCATGTTCCTCCCGAGGTAGACCTCACGGATCCTTGTGTTGTGTAATTCAAACATTTCCATTATTTTTGTTTAGAAATTAGAAAACTTGCTTCTGAAAGGAGGGAATATGATAATATCATGACGGGTCATGTTCGAAAGGATGACAACACTTGATCATATGCATTATGCCTAGCTAGGCGCATAAAACAATAGCACTTGTTGGGACGCAACCCAATAGTTATCTTAATTTTTCTTTTTACTTACTGTTTTGGTGCCATGACATGATTATTGCCTCTCTAATGATTGTGTTTTATATTTAAATTAGTGTTTGTTCCAAGTAAAGCTTTTGGGATGACATGTATGAAAAGTAGAATTGATATGGTGCAAAAGCAAAAACTTTGATATCCAGTGCATAATTTCTCACTTTTTACTAGGAGGTCTTTTAAGGCTGATTTTCTACAAAAGTATTTCATTACAAATTCCTCAGGCCTTCCTAATTTTTCAGAATTTTTGGAGTTACAGAAGTATGAGTTATTTATAGATCACTATAGACTGTTCTATTTTAGACAGATTCTGTTTTTGCTTGCATAGTTTGATTGTTTTGATTATGCTATGGATTATATCGGGGGTTATAAGCCATGGATAATTTAGAATAAAGTACCTATTATGCAATAATGAAATATGAATCAATTTATAATAGTACCTAGGTACTTGATATATTTCTTATCAGGGGCGGAGCTGCATGGAGCTACCCTGTTGCACGGGCAACAGGGTCAAGTAGCTTTTTACAGGTAGTTTAGCACTTGGATCAAGCATGTGTATAAGTGCATCACGCTAAACTATCAATAGTGAAACAAGGTAGATGGAGATGCGGCTCCGCCCCTGTTTCTTATATTAATAGATGTCCTGAAGTTTTGTTGAGTTTTGTGTAATTGAAGTTTTCAAGTTGGGTGTTGTCGCGATGGACGAAGGAATAAGGAGCGGCAAGAGCCTAAGCTTGGGGATGGCCAAGGCACTCCAAGTTAATATTCTAGGAAGACTCAAGCATCTAAGCTTGGGAATTCGTTAGAAGACATCCCCTCTTTCGTCTCAATCCATCGGTATGTCACCTGGAACTACATTATTATTCGTCACATGATATGAGTTTTTTTAGAGCGTCGTTTGCTTTTAGTCAATATCGTATGCAATTCGCTTTGTCTATATGTATGTTACTTGCCCGAGATTCAATCTTCAGTATCTCCATACCTAGTTCCATATCGACATTAGCAAGTCTCTTTACTCGTTCCTTAATACAAGATCCCGTGACTAAATCCCTAGTCACATTGCTTGCAAGATTCTTGTGATGTTGTATTACCGAGAGGGACCAGAGATACCTCTCTATCCTATGAAGTGAGAAATCCCAATCCTGATCTATGCCAACCCAACAGACATCCTCAGAGATACCTATACAGTACCTTTATGTTAACCCAGTTATGAAGTGGGGGTTGATACACACAAGGCATTCCTCTGGTGTGAGGGAGTTGCATGATCTCATGGTCTTAGGAACACATACTTCACAAGTAGAAAGAATTAGCAATAAACTTAGCCCTACGACTAAATTCTTTTTTATGGTTGGGTCTTGTCCATCACATCATTATCCTAAGGACGTGATCTCATTATCAAATGACAACTCATGTCTATGGTTAGGAAACCTTAACCATATTTGTCAACGAGCTAGTCAGGTAGAGGCTCACTAGGGACGGGGTGTTTTCTATGTATCCACACATGTATTTGAGTTTCTGGTCAATACAATTATAGCATGGATAATAAACGATTATCACGAAGAAGGAAATATGATAATAAGCACTTTATTATTGCCTCTAGGGCATTTTTCCAACATATAATCGTAGTCATTATAATTTGAAAGTAATAATCCTTCACAAATAAATCACAAGGAGTAAACTACTACGGCAACAATTATCAACAACAAGTTCAAATGATGATTCAAATTACTAAAGATTGGTACAAAAGTGGTTATATGGGAATGAAGATGATGGTGTTGATGATGAAGATCGTGAAGATGGCTCACATGAAGGTAATTGTCTTGTTACACTAAATATGGTGATGAAAATGGCTTGGAATTTCCTAGGCTTGAGTGGTAGACGAGGCAAGAAATAACCTTTCAGAGAAAGATCTAGGTTTCCACCTCGCAATGGAAGCAAAATGGTCTGGAAAATGGATATCGAAAAACTCCTTGGGGTGGGCCTAAAAAGGCCTGGAAGTCACCGGTGCCTCTTATGGGCCCTAGGCGCCCCCTGTCGTCACCCTAGGGTTGTGGCACCTAGGTCCCTCAAGGCCCACCCACGTATCTTCTTCTTGCTCTTGGTGTTTTCGTTCCAAAACTTTGATAACAACTTATGTTTATTTTTTTGGAGCTCTAGCAATGTAGTTTCTTCATAAAGGTCCATTTCTATCCTCACAGGCTCTTCGGGAATTAATTCTCGATTCTTCACATTTTAAGATAAACCATGATTAAATCGGTGTAAAGATGGTCAAAAATGCATTGAACTAGAATATGTATCATCTAAAATTGTGATGCAAAATGTGTGTACTATTCATGCTTGTGGTAGACGGCTCACGTATTTCGTGGACCCCACCTGGATATCCCACCTAACAACCAGCCGTCTCTTAGGTTCGGCACGTTTGGAGATGTCATGGAGTCGACCTATTTTTGTTCGGATAATGTGGGTTCGTTCCTTTGGTCTATGTGCGACTATTTCCCTTTGCTTCTTACCCATCCTTTTGCCTTGTCCAATCATACTAGTGTCGGAGTGGGTTGTGTTCATTCCACGTGGGTGGTTTTGTCGGATCGCTGTCTAGGCGGAGTTATGTTTGTTTCATTTGGTTAGTAATATCCGACTTGTGTATGCATGGATTTGGGTTCGTCTCGTGCTTCTTTGGTTGGTGGATGGTTTGCATGTCTTGGGTTAGCACTATGGGTGAGTGAGTCCATTGGATGGTGATCTTGTGATGGTTGCTTTCCTGGGTAAAAGCATGAGCTCACCTTTGCTTTTATTCTTCTTCTCTCTCTCCCTTCATTGTTGAAACCATACTTTTCGACGAGCACGTCCTTCGCTTTGGTTCACTCGAGGTACTCTTTGAGGTATTCCTTGCCATCCAGCCGCATCTCCCTGCTTTGATTTTCTAACGATATTGCCTTCATCCTTCCCGATGGAGGTTCTCTCTCTATCTATCTATCTTTCTATCTATCTCTCTATCTCTCTCCCTCTCCCCCTCTCTCCCTCTCCCTCTCTCCCTTTCTCCCTTCCTCCCTCTCTCCCTCACTCCCTGTCTCCCTCTTTTCCCCGCTCCCTCTCTCCCTGTCTCTCCCTCTCTCTCCCTCTTGACCTCTCCCTCCCTCTCTCCCCCTCTCTCCCCCTCGATATCCCTCTCTCCATCCCTCTCTCTCTCCCTCTCTCTCTCCCTCTCTCTCTCTCTCTCCCTCCCTCCCTCTCTCCCTTCCTCTCCCTCTCTGGTCTTTCGAGCTTCCTATTCTTTTTATTGTTGTGCGCCTTTATTGTTCATTAAAGTGAGCGAATACTTGATTTGTGTGTTCTTTTTCCTTGCTCTTTTGGCCTTGCTTCTTAGTATTTCTTGTCCCGTTTTCTGCCTGGGTCCCTTCTATTTAGATTGTGTTATGAAAAATGTTATGGATTTGTTGTTTGATATTATGGTTGATTGGTTAACTCTCAGGTTCCCTGACATGGAGACCCCACTCGTCAGCACACCAGCCAACCCAAAAGCTGCCAAACGACCACTCAAGACATAATCCATGCTTTGACCATTCTTTTTTTCCATGCTCTTTTGGCCTTCCTTCTTAGTCTTTCTTGTCTCGTTTTCTACATGGACCCCTTCTATTTAGATCGCGTTATGAAAATTTTTCTGGCTTTGTTTCTTGGTATTGTGGTTGATTGGTTAACTATCAGGGTCCCTCACATGGAGACCCCACTGGGCAGCTGATACGTCTCAACCGTATCGACTTTTCCAAACACTTTTGCTATGGTTTCGGCCTCATTCTTGCATGATTTGAATGAAACTAACCCGGGTTGACGCTGTTTTCAGCAGAGTTGTTTGTTTGGTTTTCTTGTGCGCAGGAAAATGGATATTTAGACGTCCCAGAAAATTCCCATAAAAAATAGAGAAAATCCACGCACCGGGAGGAACCATGGGCCAGAAGATGGGCCAGAGGGGAGCCACAGGACCCCCAGGTGACCTGCTGGCGCGGCCTGCCCCTGGCCGCGACGGGAGGCCGCCTAGGTGGGGCCCACCCCCTCTGGTGCCCTACTTTGGCTCCTATTTTTACCCGTGATGCAGAAATCCCAGAATATAAGTCGTTTTTCAAGTTCTCAACGCGGAGCCGCCGCCACCTTCTGTTCTTCTTCGGGAGAGCTAATCTGGAGGTTATTTTGGCCTCCGGAGAGGGGAAATCGTCGCCATCGTCATCACCATAAGCACTACATTATCCTTCCATGGCTTCTCCCATCATGTGTGAGTAATTCCCTGCTGTAGGTGAAGGGGATGGGAGAGATTGGATGAGTTAGATCATGTAATAGATCGTCGGATTGTTGGGGGCATGTTGCCTATCATCTACTATGGTGTTTATCATCTTTCCTACTACTTGTTACTCTTAATGCTTGTCACATTGGGCCTGAGTGCCATGATATCAGATCTGAATTTATTATTTTTTCATAAATATGTTTGTGTTCTAGATCCTATCTATGAGTAGTATGCACCTATTATAGTCCGGAACCGGCGATCCCAATGGTGACAGCTTGGGATACCAAAGGGGATAGACTATAGTTTCATGATTCCATCTATCCATTGATTGTTAATGCTTTGTTCCGGTGCTCTTTGATAGGAGCACCTTAATCTCCATAAGTTCCTTTTGGCCCCGTTAATAGCGGGATGGTAGGACAAAAGATGTTGTGCAAGTTCATACTGCAAGCATGCACGACTACCTCGGGATACATGCATAACGTTTGATATATCCCTAGATGATCATTACTTTTCTATGTGCCTTGCCCAAGTTAAACACATGATATCTCTCATCCATGACCAACCATCCACCTCCTTAGCCTAAAGTGTTTCAATCCTGCTGGTCACAAGTTGCTTTACTTTCGTTGTTTTACTTTTGTTGTTTTGTCACTATTATTTCCGTTGCCACTATCACCTCCATATCACCGTTGCTACTAATATTTCGTTGCCAAGAAAGTATCTTTCAGGTGCGGTTGAATTGACAACTCAAGTGTTAAAGCTTATAAATATTCTTTGGCTCCCCTTGTGTCGAATCAAAAAATTGGGTTATCTTACCCGCGGAAACTATTGCGATCCCCTACACTTATGGGTTATCAAGACCATTTTCTGGCGCCGTTGCCGGGGAACATAGTTTTATTTACAAGTCTACTTGGAGTTATTTTGCTTGCTGCAATTTATTCACCATGGGTAAGAAAGGAGACCCCAAGGTTCCAATTTTACCATCCACTACGAGAAAAGGTACATTTCTTAGCACTAGCGCTATGCTTGATTCACCTTCCGTTATGAGTAAGTTCGCTTCAGCACCATCACATGCTGCTTCTATCGAGTTTGTTACTATGCCTGATACTTTTCATGATGCTTCCACTACTATTTATGAGCCTGGTTTACTTGGTTATTTTATTGAGTCTCAGATTGTTAAGGCTGCTAAACAGTCTCAAATCGCACTTCCTCTTACAGGCTACCCCATTGGTAGATCTTTTGGTTACCCAGACATGAGTGGTCTCAAGGAAAGAATTCTTGATGATGATTATATTGAACTTGATGATGTTTTATGCAGGGAACTAACGGAGTGTGCTGACTCTGACCTTGCTTCTGTTAAGAAGCTTCTTGAAAAGCATTCTATGAAGAACAAGTTTACTCCTGATCCTAAGTTTGCTTCATCTCCTATTTGCATTGAGGATGCTGATTTTGATTTCTTCGTCGATCTTTCACTTATATCCATAGTTGAAGTTGACCCCTTTTATGGCAGAGAAGATGACGATGCTATTGCACACCTTACCAAACTCATTGAGTTGGGTGGCTTATTCACTACAGAGGACAAGAAGAGAAATTGTTATGTTACTAAGCTACTTCCTTTCTGTTTGAAGGAAGATGGTAAGGCATGGTATGATGCACTACCATGTGGTTCCACTAAGAGTCCTCAAGATTTAGCTCAATCTTTTGTTGCTAAATATTTAACTACTCATAAGCAACATGCTGCTTTACAAAGAGTTTATAACTTTAAACAGTTGCAGGATGAGCACCTCCCTAAAGCTTGGGAGAGGTATTGCACTTTGCTAAAGGCTAGACCGGTACATGGAATCCCTAAGAATGAATTGCTTGATATATTTTATGTTGGTCTAATCGATGAATCTAGAACCTATCTGGATAGTTGTGCTGGTTATGTTTTCAGGGAAAGAACACCGCACGATGCCGAAGAATTAATGGGCAAGATAGCTAAGAATCATGATGATTGGTCCATTCCTAAACCACCTCCATCACCCAAGAATAGAGGTATGCTTTTATTGAGCCCAGAAGTTATGCAAGAAGACAAGTAGTCTATGAAGGAGAGAGGTATTAAAACTGAAGATGTGAAGAATCTACCTCCTATTGAGAAATTATGTGAGGCTACCACTCACCCAAGTATGGTAGAGGTACACTCTCTTTTAGAATTCAATGCAAGTGACGATCCTCATGGTAAGCCTCCTGATTAATGTTTAGACGAGCTTGATAATTTAATGGTCAAGCAAAATCATTTTAATGAGCGTATTCAAAGCCAACTGCATGATAATTCCCTTGCTATCAAAAGTTTGCTTGATGTTTTAAGTAGAACTATTAATGATGTTAAAGTTCTTGTTAAGCATTTTCATATGGTTCAAACTCAGCTTGAACAAATTTCTAATGTGCAAAAATATTTGCTGGCTAACAATGCCAAACAAGTTGATATGCAAGCATATGGTATAAAGACCCGAGGAGGTACACACACCCAGGACCCCCTTTATCCGGAGGGGCATCCAAAAAGGATCGAGCAAGATTATCAATTGCAGGAAGAAGACGTTGTTAGCTCTCCGAAGAAGAAGAAGAAACAAAAGAAGGATAACAACTCCAATGATCCCATAATTTATGAAGAACCTATTATTGATCCTAATAGTATATCTATTTCCGATGCTCAAACTGAAGATGGTGGTGAATCTCATAAAGATAACAAGAAGATTGATCCTCGTGAGATATGAGAAGAAGAAGCACCCGACAAGTGCAAGATATATACTAGAGAAGATTTTGTTGCAAGAAAACATGGGAAGGAAAGAGAACCATGGGTCCAAAAATCAATGCCTTTTCTACGTAAGTCTTTGAAAACCAAAGAAGAAGAGCATTACAATAAATTTTGTGAATGGATGAAACCTCTTTTTCTTTGAATTAACTCGAGGTATATGAAAGATATTGTCACTAATAAAAGAAAAGTTCCTAATGAGGCAATATCTACTATTATTGATAATTACTCTTTCAGTGGCAAGATTCCTGAGAAACTTGGTGATCCAGGTATACCCACCACTCCTTGTTCCATAAAAAATAATTATGTCAGAACTGCTTTATGTGATATTGGTGGAGGAGTGAGTGTTGTGCCTTTTTCTCTTTACAAAAGGCTTTGTCTAGATAAACTAATCCCTACAGATATCTCTCTTCAAATGGATGATAAGTCAACAGCCGTTCCTGTAGGTATTTGTGAGGATGTTCCAATTGAAGTTGCTAATTGCTTGATCCTTACTGACTTTGTTGTGCTTGACATGCCCGAGGATGGGAGCATGTCCATTACTCTTGGTAGACCTTTTCTTAACACCGCAAGTGCTATTATTGATTGCAATAAAGGAAAGGTGACCTTCAATGTTAATGAGAAGGAGCACACGGTATATTTTCTGAAGAAGATTGATAAAAGGCATGGCCTTAATTCTATTGAGAATATTGAGACCGTGAAGGTTGGAGAGTGGGATTGTCCTCTACATGTGCACCAGAAATACAAAACCATTATGGTGGGGACAATATCCATTGAAATAAAGGTACCATGATTGCTTTATAAGAAGTGAAACTTTTTGCTTAGTATAACACCTGTTTGATAGTAAGACTTGATCAACCTTGCTAACAAATATGTTTTATATGAGTAAAAAGAGAAGCTTGTTATGTTTTCATTTCCTTTTTCTTTCAATCTCCTTGTTGTACCAAAGTTTAATTTTTTTGAGGCTTCATATATTTAACCAGTCTTTCGAGCTTTCCGGAAGTTTTGCAGTTTTCGGTATTTTGCAAAAAAATCAAAAGTGTACTTGTTAGAAAAATTCCAGAAAAATTAAAATCAAAATTTCCATCAAAAAAGAGACGCAGGGGCACCTGGAGCCAGCCAGGGGGGCCACCCTTGGTCCAGGCGGCCAGGTGGCGCGACGTGCCCCATTGTCGCACGCACAGGTCGCCTGGGCCCACCTGGGCTCCTTTCCAGGTACTTCTTCCTCCCTTCTCTTTCTCTCACTCCAAAAATCCCGATTTTTCTACTGGAACTCGAGTTCTTGCTGTTCTTGGTGGCAAATTTCGATCTCTCTCCACAGCCCATCATTTCCATTGAGAATTTGAGCATTTGCTCCCTGGTATGTGACTCCTCCACTCCCCCAATTAAAATTTTGATTGGCGGTCTTATTTGTGAGTATTTAGGAGTTCTTGGTGCTGTTCATATGAGCTTGAATGCATGTTTAGAAATTTATTTAGGAAGTGTTGATGCAAGTTTATGCATCAGGGAAGTGAGTAGAATAGTTTGCTCCAACTCATTTTTGCTTAAACCTCCATTTTTGTGATGAACCAAAAATATCAGAAATGAGTTTGTTTGGAAAAGCAAAAGGATGGCTTGGGAAGAAGAGACCCCAGACTACTGATAGACTAACTAGAGTTGCAGCTTCATCCTCTACTGTGTGGGCAAGTTACAATGATGATACCGTGCCACCGGAGTTGTTCCACGAGACGGACACGGCACGTGCCATGACATACCCGTGTTCAGATTTCCTTATGGCGGTAGGTATTAAGGATGAGTTTGATAACCTCTGTGCAGCTACAGGTTTGACAAATCTCGTAACACGACATGTGCAACTATATCCAAAACTCACCTATTATTTTGTCAACTGGTTTAGATATAATGATAAAACTTCCATGATTGAATTCAGATTATATGAGGATGTCTTTACCATGTCTTTGGCAGAATTTTGTGATATTATAGGTGTGCGGAATGTCGGGAAGACGATCAAAATGAACGTTCAGCCATACAAGCTGAAATTCCTATTCGCTTCCCTTTGTAGTAAGGACCCGCGAGAAATTCACTGGAGGAAGATCTCCAGCGTCTTCTTTCCTCACATTAGGTATTTCGCATACTATATTGCTCGAGGGGTGCTAGCTCGAGACAACACGAGTAACATTTCGGCTCCGGATCTCGCTATCTTGGCAGCCGCCCTCTTAGGAGATAACACGTATAATATTGGTGCTTTGATTTCTCATCGCCTCGTTGCTAACAGCGGCAAAGGATCTCTCTTTGGTGGCATTTATGCCACACTTATCCTCGAGCACCTCGGGCGCACTGTGCACACGGATGATACGCATTTTTCATTCATAAGCTTTTATCTGACCGCTACGAAGAGGCTTGAGTTTGTTACTAGGACTTCCGAGTTTGGTAACCTTGTTTATATTATGAGGTTTGGCGAGCTTACTACTCGCGAGATCCGTCTACCTACACCACTTTTGTTTGATTACACTAGGAGGAATGGCTGGTCTTTCACCTCGATTGAGCTGGATGAGTTCGTGATCCGACAGCAGTTCCACAACCCCATGGAGGAGGTTGTTCGCGAGGAAGAAGAGCCTTCTCCTTGGGAGGCCAGCCCGAGGCCTCGTATGATTCTTGGAGCCACCAGTACCACTCCTGGAGCCCGTAGTAGCCAAGCTCAACTTAGGCCAAAAGCCTAAGCTTGGGGGAGTATGTATCCTTCTCCCGTTTCATTGTATCATCCTTAGTATCATTTTAAAGTCTTTTCAGAGTTTTTACCTGTTCTTCCTTGTTCTTTCTTTGCAAAAACAAAAAAAAGAATTCTCTTTTCTTTTGCTTTCATTTAACCTTTGGAAAACCCAAAAAGATTTCTTTTCTCTCTTTAGTTTGCTTTGTTTGCATAGTTCAGCGCACGTCCATGGTTGGAATTGCACTTGATTATAACTTTCTACGTTCGATCGTGCAAGTGACGATGCAATAATCATGAAAATCGACGGAAGGAATGCAACAAGGAAAGCCGGTATGAACTCTGTTTGTTTCTACTTTTGTACATATGCGTGTACTTATGATCTAGAGACCAGCTTGGAGAGACATAGTGCTATGATTACAATGCTTTCCTAGTAGTTCATGCTTTCTTCGTGACTAGTCTCAAATAGCTGGAGTGCATAATCTGTTATTGAAATATTTAGCATGCATTCCATTGTTCATGGTTTGGCATATTAGAGTGGTATTTCCCATCGGAGAGTTTTTGGATTGACTTGGCACATGCTTACACATGTTTATGACTAGAAGTCTATCAAGCCTTGACGATCTTTTATTTCAGAATAGTTATATCACTTTCATGCCCGATATATTGTTGCTTTGTCGCTCTGTGTGATTATGACCGTTATTTCTCTCTAGTTGGTTGGTTCCCCGTCTTTTGCTAGCCTTCGCCTATAGTAAGCGAACTGACTGCTCGTGCATCCAAAATCCTTAAAACCAGTTGCACCATATGAGTCCACCATACCTACCTATATGCATTATTTATGTGTCGTCCTAAGTAAATTTGCATGTGTCGTGTTCTAAATTTCAAATAAATATTTTGTTTTGTATGCCCGAATCGCTCATGCAGTGACTAGGGGCTATCAGTATCTTCCATGCTAAGTAGGTTATTCTCAAGACATGTGTTGATTCACTATCATTCACGAGAAAGTGGCTGGTAATCGAGATGCCCAGTTCCATGCTCAGAGTCAAATCAAATTTAATGAAACAAAACTCCCCCAGGATTGTTGTTTGTATGGACGGTACCCGTGGATTCGGCCCTCCATGGAGTGTGATTAATTGGTGGATGGGGAGTTAAAACTTTAATTTTCTGCTTGGGAACCGCCTATAATGTATTTAGCAAGGAAGGTATTGAGATCTCTTAGTTGTTACATTGACAATGAAAACATACCACCCAAAACTTTGATTTATCTTTTTTTAAAGCTCAAGCTCTGGCACCTGTGCAAATCAATGTTTCCCTCTGCGAAGGGCCTATCTATTTTACTTTTCTCTTGAGTCATCCTCTTCTATAAAAAGCACCAACTATAGAGAGCATAATTGTCATTCTGAGTGTAATGTGCATTGTCCCAAAGCACCACATTGTCTTCTGCATGATTGTAATATTGCTTATTCTGAAATATTTATTTCTAGTCTCCTTTAATACTCCGAAGGAGCGTCTGCATTTATGTTTTGCTTCACTCTTGGGGGCTAGCAAGATACCACTCTAGTATATCCAAGGCATGTGCATTGTGATCTCGTTATGATTTTCTGTTACATATTATTCTTTCTCAGTTGTTTGAAACTCTTCACATGATCGAAGGATTGCTTCGTGCATTGTCTTTGCAGCATTACTTCAATACTTGTTGGACTTGTTCGTAGTGCATGCTTATATACATCTGATGAAGAAAAAGAGTTTGTCAAAGTTTTCTTTGTCACGTTCAGTTCGTTGAACTGAATTGCTTGAGGACAAGCAATATTCTAAGCTTCGGGGAGTTGATACATCTCAAATGTATCGACTTATCCAAACACTTTTGCTATTGTTTTGGCCTCATTCTTGCATGATTTGAATGATACTAACCCGGACTGACGCTGTTTTCAAGAGAGCTATTTGTTTGGTTTTCTTGTGCGCAGGAAACTGGATATTTAGACGTCCCGGAAAATTCCCATAAAAATAGAGAAAATCCTCGCACCGGGAGGAACCATGGGCCAGAAGATGGGCCATAGGGGAGCCACAGGTCCCCCAGGCGACCTGCTGGCGCGGCCTGCCCCCTGGCCGCCTCGGGAGGCCGTTTGGGTGGGGCCCACCCCCTCTGGTGCCCTACTTCGGCTCATATTTTTACCCGTGACGCCGAAATCACAGAACATAAGTCGATTTGCAAGTTCTGGATGCGGAGCCGCCGCCACCCTCGGTTCTTTTTCGGGAGAGCTAATCTGGAGGTTGTCTCGGCCTCCGGAAAGGGGAAATCGCCGCCATCGTCATCGCCATCACCACTCCATCATCCTTCCATGGATTCTCCCATCATGTGTGAGTAATTCCTTGCGGTACGTGAAGGGGATGGGAGAGATTGGATGAGTTAGATCATGTAATAGTTCCTCGGATTGTTGGGGGCATGTTGCCTATTATCTACTATGGTGTTTATCATCTTTTCTACTACTTGTTACTCTTAATGCTTGTCACTTTGGGCCGGAGTGCCATGATTTCAGATCTGAATTCATTATGTTTTCATAAATATATTTGTGTTCTAGATCCTATCTATGAGTAGTATGCAACTATTATAGTCCGGAACTGGCGAGCCCAATGGTGACAGCTTGGGACACCAAAGGGGATAGACTATAGTTTGAGGATTCCATGTATCCATTGATTGTTAATGCTTCGTTCTGGTGCTCTTTGACAGGAGCACCTTAATCTCCATAAGTTCCTTTTGGCCCAGTTGATAGCGGGATGGTAGAACAAAACATGTTGTGCAAGTTCTTATTGCAAGCACGCATGACTACCTCGGGATACATGCCTAATGTTTGATATATGGCTAGATGAACATTACTTTTCTAGGTGCCTTGCCCCAAGTGAAACACATGATATCTCTCATCCATGACCAACCATCCACCTCCTTAGCCTACAGTGTTTTAATCCTGCTGGTCACAAGTTGCCTTACTTTCCCTGTTTTACTTTTGTTGTTTTGCCACTATTATTGTCGTTGCCACTATCACCTCCATATCACCATTGCTACTAATATTTCATTGCCAAGCAAGTATCTTTCAGGTGCGGTTGAATTGACAGCTCAACTGTTAAAGCTTATAAATATTCTTTGGTTCCCTTGTGTCGAATCAATAAATTGGGATATCTTACCCACGAAAACTGTTGTGATCCGCTACACTTGTGGGTTATCAATAGCACACCAGCCGCCCCACAAGCTATTGAGAGACCACTCAGGACAAGGAAGCCCAACCCACGAGTTACAGGGACAAACTAGGTCCAATGAGTACACTGCCCGTTGACTACTTCAACCCCAATGACACTCAGGAGGAGTATCCAAAGGATTAGGCACGACGGTGGCAAGTGTTCCCACTACCAGTTCTTAGAACCCTAGCTACCAATTCATGTAAATCTCCATATAATTGCTACCTCCACTTGTCCCTAAGAGATTTATCGAGAATACTAGTTTGTATCTGTCATTTGGTATCAGAGACCAAACCACTACCCTTCCGAATCATCCTGGCGCATCTCATTGAGACGTGAGCACTATGCTAGGGTCACGAGCTGCTGGAGGCGATGGATCCAAGCATCAAGGCTTTCCTTGAGAGGTTCGAAACAAAGATCGAGAGAGCCATCGAGAAACAAAGGACCAAGAACCTATAGCCGTAAAGATCTGCTCCATTGGTGCCTCAATCTGGAAAAGCGCGTCGGGGATTTGGGAGATACAGTGGCGGCACTCCAACAAGCTTAGTCGCCATCCCACAAGGGCAGCACAGGAGGCCCGACATCCCACCACCAACAACAACAATCACCAGCAATGTCTGGCGTCCACATTAGACCCGCGACTGGCATGGCGACACATCCTCAAGGGCCCATTGGCCACGGCATCCTCAATCTACCTCAGGGTCCGCCGACGGTGTTAACCTTCGAAATGCCCCCGTCGCTCCTGACAAGCCGTCAGTCTGATTTGACTATGTCCCCGTCGAGCTTGTCTCCTTTTTCTCATGTGAGTCAGATACTGACTAGTCTAGGCCAAGCACATCCATCCGTTTCGTATCACCAATTCTCGGGCGAGAACCCAAATTTGTGGAAAACCTTGTGCGAGCAATACTTCACCATGTTTGGTATTCACTCCACGTTCTGGGTCACAATGGATGTACTTAGTTTCTCTGGGTCTGCATCGTTTTGGTTGCAAACCATCTATAAGAAGTTGTCAAATTTTGACTAGAACTCTTTTACTTTGTTTTTGTGCACACATTTTGGCAGGGATCGACACCAAATGTTGATCCATCAATTTTACACCATACACCAAACTACTTCAGTTGCTGATTACATAGAGAAATTTGAGTTGATTATTAACCTAGTGAGTTCATACTCTGATTCTATCCATCCTTACTATTTATCTTATCCGTTTTGTTGAGGGACCGAGGAAGGATATTCGATAGGTGGTGCTTGTTCATCAGCTACGACACTTGGATTCTGCATGCGCTCTAGCAGTACTCCAGGAGGAGGTGGCAGATGCAACGTTCGGCATCCCGCCCAAACCACCAAAGGCTGGCCTACATGCTCCTACTCCGCTACCAGTGCCATCACCTGCCCCATGCCCAGTGGCCCAAGAAGGAGCTACTGATCGCCATGGCACGGATGTCGTACGGACTGATTCAGAAAAACTAAAGACGTTTTGGGATTACCGTGGTGCTCGATGCCTATGCTTCAAGTGTGTCAACGATGGGGGCATGACCATGTATGCCCCATGTCTATTCAATTACACGTTGTCGAGGAATTACTCGATCTCTTCAGCCTTCACAACAACATCGATATGGCAGCTCAACAAGCAGATGATATTTCCATGCCCATCTCTAGATCAGCGGTATTTGGTGGGGTTTCAACCAAAGCATTCTAGCTTCATGCATGGATACACGGTAGGGAGGTTCTCATGTTGGTTGATACGGGCAGTACCACATCTTTCATCAATCAAAACCTTGCAAACCAACTTACTGGAGCCCAAGCGTTGCCATGCCAATACCGCGTGAAAGTAGTAGACGAAGGTGAGCTACTCTCTTCCACCATTGTACCGAACTGTACTTGGTTCTAACAAGGTCATGAATTCACTACTGACCTAAGAGTCTTGACTCTAGGAATTTATGATGCCATACTTGGCATGGACTGTCTTGAAGCACACAGTCCAATGACAGTCGATTGGCGTGACAAATGCTTCCAATTTGTATATGCTCAAAGGATTGTTTCACTGCATGGTCATGATGCAGAATCCACCAAGTGCCACCTTATCAACAGCGTCAAGTATCTTGGTTTTTGCAGGAAAAATGCAATCACCTAGTATTTGCACCTGTATGTGATTGCTGAAGAAGAGCTTGCTTAGAGTCCAACCCCAGGTTGTTTGCACGAAGTGTTGGCTGAAT
Organism: Hordeum vulgare subsp. vulgare; assembly: GCF_904849725.1. Classification (NCBI taxonomy): domain Eukaryota; kingdom Viridiplantae; phylum Streptophyta; class Magnoliopsida; order Poales; family Poaceae; genus Hordeum; species Hordeum vulgare. The sequence continues at coordinate 112,102,819 of NC_058521.1, read as the reverse complement.
TCGCAGATGTATTCGATGAGCCTATGGAGTTACCACCAAGGCGTTCAGGCGACCATCGCATTCCCTTGATCCCTAGACCACAACCTTTCAACATTACACCGTAAAGGCACAAGCCAGATCATAAAGACGAGATCGAGCACCAGATAGCAGAACTACTCAAGAAAGGCATCATTCAATTCAACAAAAGCCCATTATCCTTCCTTTTCATATTGGTGAAGAAGAAATACGACATTTGGCGCCTATGCATCAATTATTGTTAGATGAATGCTCTGACTTGCATAGCAAAGTTGCCCATTCCTATCATAGAGGAACTTTTGGATGAGCTGTGAGGCGCCCAATGGTTTTCCAAACTAGACCTATGTGCAGGTTATCACCAGATAAGGATGGCTCCCTGAGAAGAACACAAGACATCGTTGCAAACCCACTCTGGTCATTATGAGTATAAGGTGATGCCATTTGGAGTGGCGGGAGGACCGGCTACCTTCAATGAAACCATACATACCACACTGAAGCGACTAAACCGTCGTTGTGTTCTGCTTTTCTTTGATGATATACTGGTTTTCAGTCTCACCCTTTCTAAACACAAGGACCACTTGTGCCAGGTGTTCACATTCTTCCATAGAGATCAATGGAAAGTGAAGATGAGTAAGTGCCTTTTCGGCCAATAGAAACTCTCATACCTTGGCCATGTGTTAAGCTCTCGTGGATTCAGTCGAACCTGAGAAGATCAAAATTGTATCCACCTGGCAAACACCCATGGATGTCAAGAGTGTGCATAGTTTCCTAGGGTTGGCCGGGTACTACAGATGTGTTGTGCGCAACTTTGGAGTGCTTGCTCAGCCCCTTTTTAACCTTCTCAAGGAAGTTTCCCCTTCCTATGGACATCGGTGACTCAGACTGCATTCATGACAATGAACGAGCAACTTATCTTTTCTCTAGTACTTGCATTGCCTAATTTCACACAACCATTTATCGTTATAACCGATGCCACTCACAAGGGGGTTGGTGGAGTGCTACAACAAGGGGGCGCCCAATTGCATTCATGAGAAAGTCTCTATGTCCGCGTTACCAAGGTATATCTACGTACGAGAAGGAATATTTGGCCATGATTGTTGTAGTGGACCAATGGCGACAATACCTCCAGCATGCGGAATTTTTTATTTTCACGGACCAGAAGAGTCTCGTACATTTAGAGAGGCAAAGATTAACAACTCTGTGGCAACAAAAAGCTTTCACTAAACTCCTGGGTCTGTGCTATATCATCAAGTACAAAAATGGGACCAACAATTCCGCAACCAACACATTATATCTTCGTGAACTACACGAAATGCTCTTGGCAATATCATCTTGCCAGCTAGCTTGGCTCGAAGATGTGCTGATCGGTTAAAACACTGATCCCCAAGCACAACTCTTTGTGGAGCAACTGCCCCTTCGAGAAGACCCCAAGAAATGGTTCAGCCCACACCAGGGTCTCATCAGATTTCGTGACTATATTTGGTTGGGTGGCTCTACATCATTGCAATAGAAGAGTATCTCGGCATTCCATGACAGCCCAATGGGAGGACACTCTGGATTTCCTTTGACATACCAGTGCATCCGTCAACTGTTTCCCTGTCCCAAGATGAAGATCCATATCAAACAATATGTGCAATCTTGTCAGATTTTTCAACAAGCCAAGCCAAATCATGTAGCAGCTCTAGGTTTGCTTGTTCCCTTGCCAATTCATTAACACCCTTGGGACCTTATCACGATGGATTTCATTGATGGGCTGCCTCAATCTAGCAAATTCAATTGTCTATTGGTTGTGGTCGACAAACAGACACGTTGTGCTCACTTCATACCACTCACTTACCCGTATACATCAGCCAAAGTAGCCCAGTTCTACATGTCTCAGCTATACAAGATCCACGGCTTACCCGGAGCTATAGTGTCGGACCGTGATTCAGTGTTCACCAACCATTTTTGGCACGAACTTTTCAAGCATGCCAGGACTGAACTAAGCTAATCACCCGCAAACAGATAGCCAAACGGAGAGGGTTAACCAATGCTTAGAAACCTTCCTTCAATGCTTCACACATGCCTATTGATACGTCCCAAACGTATCTATAATTTATGTTTGTTCCATGCTCTTTTGGGGGACATTGTTATGTGTTTTGCTACACTTTCATACCTTTTTACACAAATTTGGACTAACCAACTAACTCAGTGCATACAGTGCCAGTTTCTGTGTGCTAATGTCTTTTTATTTCACAGACTTTATCCAAATTTTCAGATCACGAAAAATCGCAAGAAAATATATAAAATCAGCGTGACGGAAGCTTCAGGAAGGACCAAGGTGGGCCAGAGGGGAGCCAGGCCTCGCCCAGGAGGCCACGTGGCGCGGGCCCCCTCCTAGCCGCGCCACCAGGTCACCTGGGTGGCGATTCCACCCCCTTGAGCCCTGCTTTGGCCTATATTTACTTCCCGAAGCGAAAACCCTAAAGATATATTCCGCATCGCGAATTTCACCACCGTTCTTCCGCCGTAGCGCTTCCGAGATCGGGAGCGCCATGATACCTCTTCCCGACACCCTGCTAGAGGGAGGATTGTCCTCTGGGAGCTTCTCCACCACCACGGATGCTTCCCGAATGTGCCGTGAATAGTCCTCCTTGGACCATGTGTCCATGACCAGTAGCTATGTGATGTCTTCTCTCCAATCTTGTGCTTCAATGCTTAGCCCTTGTGAGCTGCCCTACATGGTCGAGGCATCTATGTAATTTACCTGCTGTTGTTATGCTGAGTTTGCTCGGATCGGATGGATTATGAGATTATGTTCACATTATGATGAGTAATATATTTGGTTCTCCTTTTATATTTTGTTCTTGAGTAATTCATGCATGTTCTCCGTTGCTCTTTATTGCTTTGGCCAAGTAGTAGATTGTAACTCCAAGAGGGAGAGTTATGCATGATTGTGGGTTCATGCCCCCTGATGTCTAGCTTGAGTGACAGAAACATGAGACTAGGGGATGTGTTGTTGCCACCAGGGAGAAAACAACGGTGCTTGTAACCATCGTTGCAAGGATTGTTTACCTTACGCAAAGTTTTTTAATGTAGTTGTCCGTTGCTTTGAGTTTACACTTTGGGTGGGGCTCGCAACTTAATACCAGCAAGATGTTATGGATAGATATCTCAAGGTGGATGATTAGTGAGTAGATGCTGATGGATAAATGGTCTACTTGTCTTGGCGCACTGCCCATACTTATGAGCATCTAACTTTCTTGTAGTACGATTAGCATTGCAGTGCGTTTGTAATTCTATCAATTGTCGAGGTGTAATTTGTTTACCCAGCATAGTTGTTTATCGTATTTTGGGAGAGAGACATCACTAGTGAACATCATGGGACTCTGGTCCATATTTCCATCATTGTTTACACCTCCACCATTTACTGCTTTTATTTCCTTTTCCATTGCAATCACCATCGCTATTCCCGCTTGTGTTTGATCCTTTGCAAACGACAAGGCCGGAGAGATTGACAACCTCTCTGAACTCGTTGGGAGCAAAGTTATTTGTTGTGTGTGCAGGTCCACATCATTTGCTAGTGCTAGAGCAGCAGACACCTACTTGTTGATCCTTGGAGTCCTCCTAGTTCGATAAACCTTACAGTCTCCGTGTAAGGGAAATGTGCTGCTGACTACATCTTGATACGTCTCCATCGTATCTACTTTTCCACACTCTTTTGCCCTAGTTTTGGACTCTAATTCGCATGATTTGAATGGAACTAACCCAGACTAACGTTGTTTTCAGCAGAATTGCTATGGTGTTGTTTTTGCGCAGAAACAAAAGTTCTCGGAATGACCTGGAAACTTACAAGGATTATTTGTGGAATATATAAAAAATACTGGTGCAAGAATTACTAGAAGACACGGAGCCAGGAGCCCACAAGCCCAGGAGGCACCCCCCCTAGGGCGCGCCTGGCAGGCTTGTGAGGCCCTCGTGGGACCGCAGCCTCCAACTCCAGCTCTATATATATTCTTTCTTGCGCACAAAAAATTAGGAGAGAAGAGTTCATCGCGTTTCATGACACGGAGACGCCGCCACCACTTGTTCTTCCTCTAGAAGGCAGATCTGGAGTCCGTTCTCGGCTCCGGAGAGGGGAAATCGACGCCGTCGTCATCACCAACCATCCTTCATCGCAAATTCCATGATGCTCTTCACCGTTCGTCAGTAATCTCATCGTAGGCTTGCTGGATGGTGATAGGTTGGATGAGATCTATCATGTAATCGAGTTAGTTTTGATGGGGTTTGATCCCTAGTATCCACTATGTTCTAAGATTGATGTTGTTACTACTTTGCTATGCTTAATGCTTGTCACTAGGGCCCGAATGCCATGATTTCAGATTTGAACCTATTATGTTTTCATCAATATATGTGTGTTCTTGATCTTTCTTGCAAGTTGTAGTCACCTACTATTGGTCATGACCCGGCAACCCCGGAGTGACAATAACCGGAACCACTCCCGGAGATGACGATAGTATGAGGTGTTCATGTATTCACTATGTGCTAATGCCTTGTTTGAGTTCTCTATTAAAAGGAGACATTAATATCCCTTAGATTCTATTAGGACCCCGCTACCACGGGAGGGATGGACAATAGATGTCATGCAAGTTCTTTCTCATAAGCACGTATGACTAAATACGGAATACATGCCTACATTACATTAACAAACTCGAGCTAGTTACATATCACCCTACGTTATAACTATTACATGATGAATGTCATCCGACATTATTATCCATCACCGATCCAATGCCTACGAGCTTTTCCTATACTGGTCCTTGCTAAGTTAATTTACCGCTACTGCTATCACTACTGCTACTGTTACCGCTACTTTTGTCACTACTGCTACTGTTAACGTTGTTACCGTTACTATCACACTACTTTGCTACTGAAACTCTGATGCAGATACTAAGTCTTTCAGGTGTGGTTGAATTGACAACTCAACTGCTAATACTCGAGAATATTCTTTGGCTTCCCCTTGTGTCGAACCAACAAATTTGGGTTGAATACTCTACCCTCGAAAACTGTTGCGATCCCCTATACTCGTGGGTTATCAAGATCTTTTTCTCGCGCCGTTGCCGGGGAGGCATAGCTCCATTCTGTGAATCACTTGGGTTTTATGTGTGTTGATCACTATGAGGAATCCGAGAGATTCAAAAACTAAAGTCATTCCCTCAACTACAAGGACATGTAAGGAACTGCCATCTAGCTCCGCACTTGATTCACCTTCAGTTACGAGTAAATTTGCGACACCACCACCTATTGGTAATTTTGATATGTCACCTAGGCTTGATGATGCTGCTTCTGCTATCCATGATGCTTATGATGATGCTTTGCTTGATAATGATATGCCACTGGATGCATTTCTTGATGCACAAATTGCTAGAGTTACTGCCGAATGTGATGATACTTCTGAAACTGATGAAATTATTGAAGTAGAACCTGCTGTTACACCTGTTAGACCTAGCTCTCCTAGATATGAATTGCTTGATATACCTAAGGGTTATGTTATGGAGGGAGAGGTAGCTGAAGACTTCTTGCTTGTAAGGATAGTTATGATCTTGAGAATTTATTACGCAAGTGGAAAGAAAAATCTCTGAATGCTAGAAGGAAATACGATCCTAAGTTTACTACTTCACCCATCTTTGTTACTCATAAGGATTATGAATTCTCTATCGATCGTGAGTTAATCACTTTGGTTGAATCTGATCCTTTTTATGGTTATGAATCTGAAACGGTTTTAGCACATCTTACTAAACTGAATGATATAGCCACCCTATTCACGAAAGAGGAAAAAAATCACCATTACTATATCCTTAAGTTGTTTCCTTTCTCACTAAAGGGTGATGCTAAGACTTGGTTTACTTCTCTTGCTCCTGGTTGTGTGCGTAGTCCCCAGGATATGATATACTACTTCTCTCAGAAATATTTTCCTGTCCATGAGAAACAAGCTTCCTTGTGGGATATATATAACTTTGTGCAAGTTGAAGATTTGAGTCTCCCACAAGCTTGGGGGAGGCTTGTCCAGTTACTGAATTCTTTGCCTGATCACCCTCTTGAGAAGAACGAAATACTTGATATCTTTTATAATGGACTAACCAATGCTTCTAGGGACCACCTAGATAGTTGTGATGGTTGTCTTTTCAGGGAACGAACTGTGGAACAAGCTGAAATTCTATTGAATAATATCTTGAGCAATGATAATGCTTGGACTATTCCCGAACCACCTCCGAAGCCAACTCCGAAGAAAAGAGGTATTCTATTCCTCAGTCCTGAAGATATGCAAGAAGCCAAGAAATCTATGCAAGAGAAAGGTATTAAATCTGAAGATGTTAAGAATCTACCACCTATTGAAGAAATACATGGTCTTGATAACCTGACACAGGTAGTACAGGTGAATTCTCTTCGTACATTCAATGAGAACGATATTCCTTATGATAAACCTGCTAGCTTATGCTTAGATGAATTTGATAACTTTGTTGCCAAACAACAAAGTTTCAATGATTATGTTAGCAGACAATTGGAACAAAATGCTCGTATGATTAATCATATAAGTGCTTGTGTGGATAGAAATGTCAATGATCTTATGCTTTGGGCTAAACATGCTTCTATGGTCACTACTCAAGTAGAACAAGTACTTAAGGCTCAAAATGACTTGCTTAATAAGTTGAATGACAATTGTGTTAGAGTTGTCACTAGAGGTGGTAGAATGACTCAGGAACCTTTGTATCCTGAGGCCATCCTAAGAGAATTGAAAAAGATTCTCAAGGAGTTAACACTGATGCACCTAGTCATCCTGGTAATAGGAAGAAAAAGAAAGATGATAGGAACTTGCATGCTAGCAAACCTGCTGCTGTTACACCCGAAAATCCAAATGATGTCTATGTTTCTGATGCCGAAATACAATATGGTGATGAACATGGGCCTAGTGATAATATTGATAGTGGTGTTCATTTTGATGCTCAACCTGGTAATGATAAGGATGTGGAGATTGAACTTGATGTTGATCTTGACAACCCACAACCTAAGAACAGGAGATATGATAAGAATGACTTTATTGCTAGGAAGCATGGTAAAGAAAGAGAACTATGGGTTTAGAAACCCATGCCCTTTCCTCCCAAACCATCCAAGAAAAAGGATGATGAGGATTTTGAGCACTTTGTTGAAATGATTAAACCTATCGTTTTGCAAATGCGTTAGACTGATATGCTTAAAATGTCTCCTTATGCTAAGTACATGAAAGATATTATGACTAATAAAAGGAAGATACCTGAGGTTGAGATTTCCACCATGCTTGCTAATTACACTTTCAAGCGTGGGACTCCTAAGAAACTAGGTGATCCCGGAGTGCCCACTATACCTTGCTCCATTAAAGGAAATTATGTTAGAACTACTTTATGCGATCTTGGAGCCAGTGTTAGTGTTATGCCTCTCTCTTTATATCATAGACTTGAATTGGAAAAGTTGACGCCTACTGAAATGTCTTTGCAAATGGCTGACAAATCAACTGCTTTTCCTATCGGCATTTGCGAGGATGTGCCTTTTGTTGTTGCGAACGTTACTATCTTAACGAACTTTGTTATTTTGGATATTCCTGAGGATGATGCCATGGTGGTCATCCTTGGAAGACCCTTTTTAAACACGGCAAGGTCTGTTATTGATTGCAACAAAGGCAATGTCACTTTCCATGTTAATGGTAATGAGCATATGGTGCACTTTCCAAAGAAACAATATCGAGTTCATTGCATCAATGCTATTGAAAAATCTTCATCAAGTCTTATTGGAAGCTTTGAATGCCCTATACCTACTGTCAAGAGGAAGTATGATTTACTTGTTGCGGATATGCACATCCCCGTTGAGGTAACCTAGTGATTATTCAAAAATTCTCTGGTCTTATGTGATTCGAAAAAAGTTTGTCAATGAGACTTGATCAACCTCATTGACGGATTTCTTTTGATGACCATGAGATGGATGAATTTAGAAGTCACAACCTTCTGCTCCCAACTTTTACTTTCTGTTGTTTAGAAGAAAAATGATAAATTTAACTTTATTTTCCTGTTTTCTGCTTTTTCTGTCCCTTAGAAAAGTGACCCAAAAATAAAAGTTCTCCAAATGCCTTGAAATTCAAGTATGATTTTTTCTGGAATATTGGAAAATTTCTGAGATAGCAAGCTACTTAGGGGGATGCACCAGTGGGCCACAAGCCCAGGAGGGGCGGGCACCCCACCTGGACGCGCCTGGCAGGTTTGTGGGTCCCACGTGGCCCCCCTCCACTTATTCCAGCTCCCATCTCGTTCTCCTACCTCCAGAAAAAATCATTCCATAGCTCAAACCCGTGTTCTTGCTCTTCTTGCTGCATTTTTCGATCTCCTTGTGCAAAGCCCCATTCACCAAACTGTTTTGGGGAATTGTTCCTTGGTATGTGACTCCTCCATTGGTCCAATTAGTTTGTGTTCTAGTGCTTTATTCGTTGTATATTTTTGCTGCCTTGGTGACCCCGTTCTTGAGCTTTGCATGTTAATTTTAGTTGGTCCCAAGTAGTTTTGATGCATGATATGGCCTCTAGGCACTTGTAGGAGTAGTTGCTGTGAGTTTTGTTGAGCCTTGTTCACTTTTCTTTTGAGTCACTAAAAATTTCAGAAATTTTTAGGGAAAGAAAAAGGAAAAGATGAGGAGGTTCCTAAGGGGCTCTTCAAGCCGTGACCCCAAGGAAGATGAAAATGAGAAGAAGAAACCCAAGTATCCGGTCCCCCGAGTTGCGGAAGTGTGAGCATGCAAGTGGCCAAGCGATGTGTTCTTACGCGCCGCCGGACTTTATGACGACTTATACTACTTGGTGGAGAACGCAGGCCTTACCGCCTTCGTTGAAGATAGGTGTCCGAAATACCTCCTCCTCACTAATATTTTCGCGCAAAGCTTTAATTTCTATCCAAGGAAGAGTCCTCCTATGGTTGAGTTCAAGTTATATGATATCCCGCAGCGCACGTCACTTCAGGATTTCTGCAATGTTTGCAATTTACCTTATGTTGGGGGATATTCATGAACGTCGTCCATGGGACTTGGAGGCTTTCATTGAAACTATTGTTGTAGGAGAGGAGAGAGGCGTGTCTTGCGCTAGAGTTGCTAGTGTACATTTTCCCGTGCTTCGGTATCTCTCATTATTTGTGGGAAAATGTTTGATTGGCCATGGAAAAGTTGGGGCTCTTAGCTCCCTAGATCTTGGGGTTTTGCGCGAAGCTCTTTATAGTGATAAAACTTATAGCTTGGGTGCTATAGTGGCTCAACGGTTGAATATGAACTGTACTAAAGGCGCTGTTAATGGAGGTATCTATGCTACCCGTCTTGCTAAACATTTTGAGATACCTATTAGACTGTACGAGTAAGAAGAGATGCTTCTTCTTGAGAGATATTTAGATTATGATAGCATGGTTCGCCATGACTTTCTTGATAAAGATATAAATAACAGGATGATTTATAACTTGGTATTTAGCCAGGGTACTCGTGAGACTATTACTTTGCCTGCTCCTTCTTCGTTCAATCCTCATCTAGGCAGGTACATTATTATGCCCTCGGACATCTACGCATATGGGGGCATAGCGCAACCACAGGCGCCCGTGCCCGAGCTACCAGTCGAGTACCAGACGCCAGTTTATCAGTGGGAGCCAGAGGAGCTCACCCAGCAGTGGCACCCTCAGTACACTCCGGAGTACCCCCGGAGACGGTTACTTCCCTCCTTGGGAGTAGACCAAGTTAGGCCAAAAGCCTAAGCTTGGGGGAGTACGTGTTTCTCACTGACTTTATATTCATGCTCACACATTCACTTTGAATAACTTTTATTTTCGTGACTAGCTCTTTATCTCAGAATTTTTCAAAAATTCCAGAAAGAATCCTACTTGATTTTCAGGGCATTTGAATAACTTTTATTTTCGTGACACTTTTCTAAGGGACGCAAAAAGCAGAAAACAGGAAAAACTAATGCTAAATCTATCATTTTCCTTCTAAACAACCGAAAGTAAAAGTTTGGAACAGAGGGTTGTGACTCCCAGGTTCATCCATCTCATGGTCATCAAAAGAAATCCGTCAATGAGGTTGATCAAGTCTCCTTCACAAACTTTTTTCGAATCGCATAAAACCAGAGATTTTTCGAATAGTCACTAGGTTACCTCAATGGGGATGTGCATATCCCCAACAAGCAAATCATACTTCATCTTATCAGTAGGTATAGGGCATTCAAAGCTCCCAATAAGAATCGATGAAGTTTTTTCAATTGCATTGATGCAATGTACTCGGTATTGTTTCTTTGGAAAGTGCACAGTATCACTACAAGGAAAATGCTAGTACACGACGCTGTTTTTTCGTCGCTACATCGTCACGGTTTTTCATTTACGACGATCGCACGACGAAAAACCAAGCGTCGAAAACGGAGCGTCAGAAATGAACATCAACGACGTTTTGGTCAAAATCGTCGTAACTTTACGACGATTCCTGGATTGTCGTAACCTTTACGATGATCCTAAATCATCGTTGACAATCAAACCCAGTCCTATGTGGCAGTCCTACGTGGCAAAATTACGACGAAATCAAAACGTCATGGCTGAAATCAGCCCAACCCATTTCAATTGATCACATGGGCTCGTTTTTTTGGGCTTTTCTTATTGGGCTTCTTTTGGGCCTTGGCCTATTTTCAACCACTTTAGTAAAAAAAAGTCAAATTTTCGTTTGTGGCCTTTTACTTTCTATTGATTTTCTTTTTTGGCCATTTTATTTTTGTACTGGTCCCACATGTCATGTTGATCTCAAAATTAGTCCCACATGTCCGAAATTTCACATTTTGTCAAATAAATATCATAACTTTTTCCCCTTGTCAAGTTGCCATTTCATAGGTATTCAAATCACATTCAGAATCAATATTTCAAACAGGATAGGGAGCAAATGAAATTCGTCCAAACCAACATTAAATTTGTCTATTACAATCTTTACACTACACCACAACCCAGATATACCTACTACTGCCTACTATTACAATACATATGCTACTCTTTGTTGATACGCTTCATAGCTTCACACTTGGCTTTGTACTTCACCTATGCAAAAACCTTGTAGTTTCTGCAAGCTGGACACCTGTACAAACATGATAGGCATTCAATTAGCAGAAATAAAATAAGACGAAAACAAATAGCAACTTTGTTATCATGAGGCATATTTAGGCTTCAACTATGTTACTATAGGAAAGCGATGTGCACATTATGTGGCTATACAATATACCTAAGACTACTATATTGACACGTGACACGGTTGATCTGCAACTCGTGCTAATTCCGTTAACGATAGCAGCAAGTAAACCTGCCCTCCACTTTACATATTACACATGTTTGGTTACAATTAGGACTGGTAGCGCAATGTCCATGCTTGGCTATAATTAGGACTGATAAATCAGGTTCTAATTCCCATGTTTCGTTCAGGATGTCCAGATAGTCTAGTTTGTAGTTCATTGCCTCCAGATAGCCTACTTTTTGCAGCTGCACTTTTTGGGGACAATGGTGGACGGTTATAATCAAATTCACATTTGGTTATATGATTGTAGAATGGCATGTTATATCATGTTATTGTACGGAGAAAGCGATGCATCACTCACAAAGAATGAAACTCATAAGCATGCATTATGTCTCCCACTAGAATTTTTTTCCACCCAAACACAAGACGTAAGACGGAGAGGTGAACCAAAGGATAAAAATACCCGATAGAGATCAGCTGACTTGACAAACTAAATGATTGCTGCAGCGGCTTCCTCCTTTGCAGCACCGATTGCATCGGCCTCATCAGTCGATCCATCGAACATGGCCAGGTACTTGTTCAGAAACTCGAAGTACTCCTTGCCCATGCTGACAATCATATCATCATAACAAGAATGGAACGCATCAACATACAATCTTGCCATGTCACTTACACACTGGGGTAAAAAACCCGCAAGAAACTTGTGGAAGTAAAGAGCGAATGCGATGATGGTACCCCTTTTGGTCCTTGAGTTTAAAGTCAAAGGCCGGTATGACACTAGATCAACCTAAAGTACTGCTTAGTTAAACCCACTGCCCACACCAAACTTAGCTTGAGAACACGCAATTCATAGATCCCTGACAACAACCAATCGTTTTGAATGATGCATGATAAAAATAAAACACAAAAGCTGCACAAATGACAGGATGTTCAGTGCTCACTCTCCACAGATCCTATCGGCAACCATAATATAAGCACAAGAAAACCATATGAGTAAATGAGCATAGTACCAGGCGAGCTTCCGTCGTATCCATAAAGCTCGTTCATGATGGTTGACTTGCCCACACCAGGTGGACCAATTATACCGATCACCATGATATTGTTGTTCTCTCTCAGATACTGCAAAACAGGGGAAACAAAAACATGAATTCAAAGTTCATGTGTGCCATTCAGCAACCAACAATTCACAATTTCAGCAGAATAATAGATCATAGCCTGTGAATTTACAACAACAACAACATGTTTTAAGGATCACCTTCCTCATCACAACACATCAGAACAGACCTACTGGACTGAACTCTGTACTAAATGCTAGTAGTACAACTTAATGCAAGTAAGTATCAAGTACAAGCAGCAATGAGACATATTACGAAGCTAATTTGTACTATTGCTAGGAAGTACAACCATCTCCGCCAAACCGCAACGACTTTTAACACGACTGACTATGAGTTACGTGATTGCTAGGGACAGGATACGGAGCTATGGTCTGTACAACAAAGGGAGAACATATGGGGTCTAGTCTGGTGTCAGTTTTCTCTGAACAAACAACAACATGGGATCCGCTACGCTGACCTAAAACTACTGTCCAGGGATACAATTTCTAAAAAAATTACTTGTGTCAGTCTTAAAAATTTACTTGGCGGCTCCTTGTCGACAATCACCAGTCTCTAGCTCATCGCAGCCAAACACGAAATTAAGGCACAACGGAGAAGTGATAAAATTGGGGGAGAGGGGGAACACACAGTCGAGAGGGTTTGACCTTGTGTGGTTGTAGTGGACGGTCTAGGCGTCGTTAGAGGGGCCCATGTCCGCCTGTTCAGCTCAGGGTCGTCCTCCTTGTCCATATGAAGCAGGGTGGGCTCCTGCTAATCTGAATCGAACAAGCACAAAAATTCAGTAGGGGATGTGCCTAACTTGCAATGTAATGTACGCACCACCCACAAGCTAAGCTAGCTAGCTGTATCAAACAGAAACTTGGAAAACCAGCAAGTTGAATATGATACCTCCCTCAGTTGGTTCCAATGAGTCACTTGCGATCAAGGCGTCCATCCCTCCTTCCATGGAAAAAATTGGAATTTTCTTTCTTTGTTTCTTTCTTTGTTGCGAAGCTTCAATCCCTGATTAGATTAGTAAAGGAAGCAGGTCAGCAGGGGGTCCTAGTAGTAACGAAAAGACAAAATGCTACAGTTTATCAACATGGTCTTCGCTCAAAATTAGCTTGGAATTCCCCATGTGTATTACTGAATGAAGCTTCAGACAGACACAAGTAGTACGAGTTACAGTGAGTGATTCAGATAAACAAATAATGACCGGAAGATTGCATTGGTTGATGACTTTGCTCCGGTTGGCAAAATTTGGAAACATAATACGTGTAACTGCTTGCTTGGACCCGCAACACGGATTCTTAGCTGTACCAACAGAAAAAACGAGGGTTCAGGGAGGAATGATCAGTGCCACCCACTGCTAGCTTGGAAAGGCGAATATTGTTATTCACTCGGTAGAATAATATTTAGATCATTCTCACTTTCCCTTTTGCAGGAAAAATAAACTGGTTCGATGCAGCAGCAACTTTCTTGTTCGGACTGTGATGAGTAGCAGAGCCGCATCAGTGCTTCAAACGAGCTGTGAGCTTACAGGGAACGAGGTCGAAGCAGCTGATCAAACTCAAACTCGATGTGAACCGCTGCGTATGACGTTCTCTTCAAGCTACGTTTTGTGTCGTTGTACATAAATACATAATCTACAAGAGTCCCACGCTATGCACCGGCTATCCTATAGATAGGAAACATATCGTCTTTTTTTGGAGCTGAAGCCAGTGGCAACAACGCCAAGAGGAAAACTGAAACGCACGCGTAGGAGAGCCAGCGCTCACCCGGCGTGGTTGTGCATTCAGCGATGCAGGGCGAGGGTGGATTAAGAGGGAAGGGAGATTATTTTAAATGACACATGTCTCGACCTTGTTTCTTCTGTTTACTAGTCTCTACAATGCGCCGCTACCTAGAATGGGCAGACGGCGTCTGTTTTGCCGCAACGCCGGTCAGACAAGAACTCCCACAAAGTCATGCCTAACCAAGAGCTCATAAGTGTTTTGGATGTGTTGTAGTACTTGCTATTGAAAAATAGCATGGAGGCCATGTATAGAGTCCACACTTCAATCTTGAATTTTCCAGAGGTGCGTGTGATCTATGGCTCCCTATAATCTCTAGACTAACACTCAAAAAATCAATCTCTATATCACCCTAAAAAAGATCAAACTCTACATAAACTCAGTAGTCATGACTATCCTAAAAAAATCAATACCCATGCAATCGAACCTTTTGGTTCAAAGAATTAATGAAGATTTGAAACTTGATTCCTTCCTACAACCACATGTAGACAAATCCACGGCTGGTTAACTATGAAGAGACGCTGACAATAAGCATAAACCAATGAGCATAAATCGGAATAAGAAATTGAGAACAAAGTAAGGAGAGCTCTAATTAAAATGATCCAGAAAGAGTGGCATACTCAAACAAAAGCTTGGAGGCAAAGGATTCAGGACTGCTATGACCGAACCATTCGATGTTCCATCGACCTTCCAGATAGGGTGATCTAAAAAGTGAAACATACGATTAATGAACAAGGACCAACAGAATGTCCATACAACATAACTATTTCAGTCAGAAATGTTGGGAGTTCCTCGTGTATAAGGGACACAAAAATGAGGAGATGAATTAAAGCGATTAATTCCTAAACTGAATATCATAATATCATATTCATCTTATGATGATAGCTACTCAAGCAAGCCACATCACATGATACATCTCTAAAGCTACAACACTTACGTTGTGGGTCGAGGAGTGGGGTTGAGGCGTTCGAGGCCGACGATGCGCTCATCAACGTCGATCTTCTGCATCTCCGTGGTCTTGCCGCCAACAAAGGATTCGAAGCCTCCAGAGTCCCTGAACTGAAACGGGTAGCAGTTTACATACATACCCAAACCGTGAATGCAGAACCCAACTGTCAACATGCAGACACGAATACTAATAAGATCATGATTCGATCGGCTCTGGAAAATTTAGGCGTCCACTCGTCAATCAAATCGATGGCCGTGCAAAAACTGAGTGTCGCTGAGCACAATCGGCTTATTGAGAAACTAATAATCAGATCGACAGCTGCACTGGGCAGTGGATACGGTTCGTATGGACCAGTACAGGGCAGGCCATGGACATTCGTTCCGCGAGCAAGGGGAACGGGAGAGGGGGAGGCTCACGGCGAGGAGGAGGGACTCCTTGGCGGAGAGGCGCTCCATCTCGCGGGCATAGCTGGGTGTGACTACTATGGCGCATTGAAGAAACAACTCAGGCGAGTGCTTACTACGATGGTTGGAGACGAGGTGAAAGGACACGCCGTCGTCCTTGCTGAGGACGGAGGAGTTGACGACACCGCGCCCCTGCGCTGCCAGAAGCCCCTGGGCGCCACCGCATTCCCCTCCTCGCCGCCATCGGCCATCTTAGATTTGGGCCCCGGCGGGCCGCCCCAGCATGCAGGAAGGTCCGCCCCGCATCGGAGGGGGCCCTCCCCCAGCTGCTTCAGGCGGCGGGCTCCCTGTCACGCGCCAGATCGGGGGAAACCTCCACTTCCCCTGCACGTTACATCTCGCAGATCGGGGCGGCCGCGGGATCGCACGCGCGGGTAGAGTTCGGCTCGGGAGCACGGGTGGGAAGAAGCATGGGATAGGGAAGGAGCAGAGCAAGGGGATCATGGCGTGTCCTTGGCACCGTCTATCCCCACAGAAGTTCGCCTGGATTAGGGCGCTGTTGGTGGCGGCGGCCAGAGGGGTTCGTGCGGGAGAGAGATGGGGACGAGGAGGGAGTATGTGGCTGTGTGTGAGGGGTTGGGTGTCTCGATCGGATAGGTAGGGTTTGGCTTCTCGGGAGATGCTCCACCGTTGGATGGGCGCGTGATGGATGGTTCAGATCGCGTCTGGTGGAGTGATCCGCGTGGAGGAGGTTCTTCGCGTTTCATTGGTTGGCTGGCTCTTCTTATCCTCCGTGAGGTTCCTTGACGGTCATGTATATAAAAATTGGACCTAATCTCTGGAATTTTTCAAACAAACTTGTAAATATATATTCAATTTTTTAATAGAGTTAGACCATATTTTATGGATGAGGACCAATTTGTATCCACAAACAAGCGCATTAGCAAGCCCAATATAGAAGTAAGATGAAAAAAATAGCAAACAGAAAAGTAAGATGAAAAAAAATAGCCAACAGAAAAGTAAGATGAAAAAAAAATTCAATACATTTTACGATGTTTTTATAATCGTCGTAAAAATTATGTTACATCGTGTTACGATGTTTTTATAATCGTCGTAAAAATTATGACGATCTCATCTTATGCGGTTACGATGTTTTTGACTCACATCGTCATAATTTATATTTAGATTTGATCCCCTCAAACGGTTTACGACAATCTCAGATGAAATCGTCGTAGATTTATGACGAATTCATCAACGACATTTTAAAAAACGTCAAGTATGAGCATATTTCTTGTAGTGTATGCTCATTACCATTGACATGGAAAGTGACATTGCCTTTGTTCCAATCAATAACAGCCCCTGCACTGTTTAAAAAGGGTCTTCCAAGGATGACCGCCATGGCATCATCCTCGGGAATATCCAGAATAACAAAGTCAGTTAAGATAGTAACGTTAGCAACCACAAGAGGCACATCCTTGCAAATGCTGATAGGGAAAGCAGTTGATTTGTCGGCCAATTGCAAGGAGATTTCAGTGGGTGTCAACTTATCCAATTCAAGTCAACAATAAAGAGAGAGCGGCATAACACCACCAGCTCCAAGATCGCATAAAGCAGTTCCAACGTAGTTTCCTTTAATGGAGCAAGGTATAGTGGGCACTTTGAGATCACCTAGTTTTTTAGGAGTTCCACCCTAGAAGGTGTAGTTGGCAAGCATGGTGGAAATCTCAACCTCAGGTATCCTCCTCTTATTAGTCACAATATCCTTCATGTACTTAGCATAAGGAGACTTTTTGAGCATATCTGTCAGACGCATTTGCAGAAATACATGTTTAATCATTTCAACAAATCGCTCAAAATCCTCATCATCCTTTTTCTTGGATGGTTTGGGAGGAAAGGGCATGGGTTTCTGAACCCATGGTTCCCTTTCTTAACCATGCTTCCTAGCAATGAAGTCGTTCTTATCGTATCTCTTGTTCTTAGGTTGTGGGTTATCAAGATCGACACTAGGTTCAATCTCCACATCCTTATCATTACTAGGTTCAACATCATCATGAACACCACTATCGATATTATCACTAGGCTCATGTTCATCACCAAATTGTGTTTCGGCATCCGAAACAGAGACATCGTTTGGATTCTCGGGTGTAACAGCAACAGGGTTGCTAGCATGCAAGTTCCTATCATCTTTCTTTTTCTTCCTAGGATGACTAGGTGCCTCGGTGCTAACTCCTTGAGAATCTTGTTCAATTATCTTAGGATGACCCTCAGGATACAAAGGTTCCTGGGTCATTCTACCACCTCTAGTGACGACTCTAACGGAATTGTCATTCAACTCATTGAGCAAGTCATTGTGAGCCTTAAGTACTTGCTCTACTTGAGTAGTGACCATAGAGGCATGTTTACTCAAAAGCTTAAGATCATTGACATTACTGTCCACACAAGCACTTAAATGACTAAGCATACGAGCATTCTGTTCCAATTTTCTGCTAACATAATCATTGAAACTTTGTTGTTTGGCAACAAAGTTATCAAATTCATCTAAGCATAAGCTAGCAGGTTTATCAAAAGGAATATCACTCTCATTGAATCTACGAAGAGAATTTACCTCTACTACCTGTGTCGGGTTATCAAGTACATGGATCTCTTCGATCGGTGGTAGATTCTTGACATCTTCAGATTTAATGCATTTCTCTTTCATAGATTTCTTAGCTTCTTGCATATCATCAGGACTGAGGAATAGAATACCTCTTTTCTTTGGAGTTGGCTTTGGAGGTGGTTTGGGAATAGTCCAAGCATTATCATTGCACAAGATATTATTCAATAGAATCTCAGCTTCTTCCACAGTACACAACCAGCACAACTATCTAGGTGCTCCCTAGAAGCATCGGTTAGTCCATTATAGAAGATATCAAGTATTTCATTCTTCTCAAGAGGGTGATTAGGCAAAGCATTCAGTAGCTGGACAAGCCTCCACCATGCTTGTGGGAGACTCTCTTCTTCAACTTGCACAAAGTTATATATATCCTGCAAGGCAGCTTGTTTCTTATGAGCAGGAAAATATTTCTCACAGAAGTAGTAGATCATATCCTGGGGACTACGCACACAACCAGGAGCAAGAGAAGTGAACCAAGTCTTAGCATCATCCTTTAGCGAGAAAGGAACCAGCTTAAGGATATAGTAGTGGCGGATCTTTTCCTCACTCATGAATAAGGTGGCTATATCGTGCGGCTTAGTAAGATCTGCTACAACCATTTCAGAGTCATAACCATGAAAAGGATCAGATTCGACCAAAGTGATTAACTCAGGATCGACAGAGAATTCATAATCCTTATCGGTCACAAAGATAGGCGAAGTAGCAAACTTAGGGTCGTATTTCATCCTAGCGTTTAGAGATTTTTCTTTCCACTTGCACAGTAATTTCTCAAGATCATAGCTATCCTTACAAGCAAGAAAGTCCTCAGCTATCTCTCCCTCCATAACATAACCCTCAGGTATATCACGCAATTCATTTCTAGGAGAGCTAGTTCTAACAGGTGAAATAGAGGTTCTACTTCAATAATCTCAGCAGTTTCAGAAGTATCATCACATTCAGCAGCAACTCTAGCAATTTGTGCATCAAGGAATGCAACTAGTGGCAAAGCAGTATCAGGCAAAGCATCATCACAAGCATCATGGATAGCAGAAGTAGCATCATCAAGCACAAGCGACATATCAGAATTTCTAGCAGGTGGTGGTTGCTAGCAGTCCCCGGCAACGACGCCAGAAAAATGCTGCTAGCGTGCAACTATTCCTGACTTGATGCCTCCACGGCAACGGAGCCAGAAAAGAGCTACTCCCAATTGTTCAACAATTAGAAATTGTCTCGCAATAGCCCACCAGCGCGTGGGATCGAAGCAGTTTTCGAGGGTAGAGTATTCAACCCAAATTTGTTGGTTCGCGCAACGGGAGGTGAAAGTATATTCTCAAGTATTAGCAGCTGAATGTGTCAGATTCAACCACACCCGAAAGATTAGTGTGTGCAAGCAAAGTGTCAACAGCAAAACAGTATGATAGCAACGGTGCCAGAAATGATCTGGTGACTAGGCAGACTATTCCAAACTGTCGAATCAATGGCGCCAGAAGTTGCCCGTGGACGGGAAATATTCTTTCCCGGCAACGGTGAGAGAAAAAGTATTGTAGCAGGTAGCAGCATTGCAACGAGTAACAACAGTGGCAAGGAACAGCAGTAGTGACAGCAGTAGCAAGTAGCAACAGTAGCAAGTAGCAACAGTAGCAAGTAACAGCAGTAGCAAGTAACAATAGCAGCAACAGTGGTAACAGTAGTAGCAATAGAGCAAGTAACAGTGGCAACAAGTAATAGTAGCAGCAACAGTAGTAACAGCAGCAGAGCAAAACAAGTAACAGACGCAGTGAGGCAATGGGTCGGCGATTCGTCGGATGACATTCATCATGCAACAGTTATAACACGGAGAGATATGTGGCTAGCTCCCGTTCATCAATGTGATGTAGGCATGCATTCCGTGTGTAGTCATACATGCTTAGGGAAAAGAACTTGCATGACATCTATTGTCCATCCCTCCTGTGGCAGCAGGGTTCAAATGGATACTATGGGATATTAAGGTTCTCCTTTTAATAAAGAACCGGACCAACGCATTAGCACTTGGTGAACACATGAACTCCTCAAACTATGGTCATCACCAGGAGTGGTTCCGGTTATTTTCACTCCGGGGTTGCCGGGTCATAACACATAGTAGGTAACTACAACTTGCAAGCTCGGATCTAAAACACACATATATTGGTGACAACATAATAATTTCAGATCTGAAATCATGGCACTCGGGCCCTAGTGACAAGCATTAAGCATGGCAAAGTAGTAGCAACATCAATCTCAGAACATAGTGGATACTAGGGATCAATCCCCGTCAAAACTAACTCGATTACATGATAGATCTCATCCTACTCATCACCGCTCAGCGAGCCTATGAATAGATTACTCACGAACGATGAAGAGCTTCATGGAATTGGAGAGGGAAGAAGGTTGATGATGATGATGGTGACGATTTCCCCTCTCCGGAGCCCAAAACGGACTCCAGATCTGCCCTCGAGATGAAGAACAGGATGTGGCGGCGCCTCCGTATCGCAAACGCGATGAAATCTTCTCTCCTGATTTTTTTCCTGGACGAAAGGGAATAAATAGCGCTGGAATTGGGGTCGGCAGAGCCACGTGGGCCCCACAAGCTTGGTAGACGCCACCAGGGGGAGGCCGCGGCTACAGGGCTTGTGGCCCACTGGCACGTCCCCTCCGGTGGATCTTTGCGCAGGTATTTTTCACATTTTCCAAAAATATTCTCCGTAAATTTTCAGGACGTTCCGAGAACTTTCATTTCTGCACAAAAACAACACCATGGCAATTCTGCTGAAAACAACGTCAGTCGGGGTTAGTTCCATTCAAGTCATGCAAATTAGAGTCCAAAACAAGGGCAAAAGAGTTTGGAAAAGTAGATACGATGGAGACGTATCAACTCCCCCAAGCTTAAAACCTTGCTTGTCCTCAAGCAATTCGGTTGACAAACTGAAAGAGAAAGAAAAACTTTGACAAACTCTGTTTGATCTTGTTGTTGCAACTATGTCTAACTCATAACCAGAATTTCAGCAAGATCACAAGGTAACCACCTAAGCAAGGGACACAAAGGTCTCGCGGTAAACTAATATCAATGGCATAATCAGCTAGCGAGCAAATAATAATGAGTTTCAGATACCAACAATTCAATCAAAACAAGCATGAAGCAATATGAATAGGTGATATCTCGCTAGCTCTTTGTGAGACTGCAAAACATAAATGCACAGTAGTTTCAAAGATCAAGGGCTGACTAAACATTGTAATTCATAGCAACGAAGATCCAGTCATAGTCATACTCAATATCAATCAAAAGCAAAGCATCAAAATGACAGAGGTGCTCTCTAATTGGTGCTTATACAAGAGGAGGATGACTCAACAGGAAAATAAATAGACAGGCCCTTCGCAGGGAAGCATTGATTTGCAAAGGTGCCAGAGCTCAATCTTTGAAAACAGAGATAATAATTTTGGGTGGCATGCTTTCATTGTCAACACAATGACCAAGAGTTCTCAATATCTTCCATGCTACTCATTCTATAGGCGGTTCCCAAATAGAAAAGTAAAGTTTTAACTCCCCCACGACCAATCAATTACACTCCACGGCAAGCCGAATCCTCGGGTACCGTCCATACTAACATCAATCCGGGGGAGTCTTGTTTTACAGTTATGTTTTCGATTTAAGCGTGGAACTGGGCATTCCAATGACCGGCCCCTTTCTCGTGAATGACAGTGAATAATCACATGTCGAGGATAACACGCCTAACATGGAAGATACCAATAGCCCCCTGTCACCACATGAGCGGTTCGGGCATGCAAAACAGATTATTTCTTGAAGGTTTAGAGAATGGCACATGCAAATTTACTTGGAACGGCATGTAGATACCGCAAATAGGTAGGTATGGTGGACTCTCATGGAAAAACTTTTGGGTTTATGGAAGTGGATGCACAAGCAGTATTCCACTTAGGACAAGTGAAGGATAGCAAAAGACTGGGAAGCGACCAACTAGAGAGCGACAACAGTCATCAAGATGCAATGAGTTTGACTAACACTGAGTGCAAGCATGAACAGGATATAAATCACCATGAACACGAACATCGTAGAGGCTATGTTGATTTTGTTTCAACTACATGCATGAACACGCGCCAAGTCTAGCCACTTGAATCATTCAAAGGAGAATTCCATCCTATCATACTACATCATAGTCATCTCAAAATCTATGTTGGCATTCAAGACAAACCATTATAAGCTCCTAGCTAATTAAGCATGGCATCAGAAACTATGATCTCTAAGTTGTCAATGCAAACATGGTTCTCTCAAAACAAAGCTGAATGTGGGACGACAAACTAGTCATATTTACAAAAACAAAATAGATAGAGTTCATACCAGCTTTTCCAGTCTCAGTCACTTCATCATATATCATTGTTATTGCCTTTCACTTGCACGATCGAACAATGTGAACAATAATAAGAGTGCTCGTGCATTGGACTAAGCTGGAATCTGCAGGCAAACACAAAGGAGAAGACAAAGTAATATGATTGTTTGAAAGCTAAACATGTATGCATGCAAGAGCCACTAAACATTGTAACCAATATCTTCTACCTTGACCCAAAGAAAAAGAAAACTATTTACACAACAAAGCTCCCAACAAGCAAAAGAAGAAAGGAAAATCTTTTTGGGTTTTCTCAAAAGGACACAAAACAAGAAAACAAGAAAACGGAAATAAACTAGCATGGATAATACAGTGGCAAAGTGTAAACACCGACTAACAAAGTGAAAGCATAAGCTGAATATAAAGTTGGTGCAAACAGGTACTCCCCCAAGCTTAGGCTTTTGGCCTAGCTTGGTATTCTCCCAAGTAGGGAAATAACCAGCTCCGGGATACTCTGGAGCGGACTGTGGATGCCACTGCTGTGCGAGCTCCTTTGGCTCCCACTCATAAACTGGCGTCTGGTACTCGACTGGCGGCTCGGGCACGGGCACGTGTGGTTGGGACAAGCCCCAATACGCGTAGATGTCCGAGGGCATAATAATGTACCTGCCTGCATAAAGGTTGAACAAAGAAGGAGCAGGCAAAGTAATATTCTCTCGAGTACCCTGACTAAATACCAGGTTATAAATCATCCGTCTACTAGCATCTCTATCCAGAAAATCACGGTGAACCATGTTGTCATAATCCAGATATTTCTCAGGAAGAAGCATTTCTTCTTCCTCGCGAAGTCTAATAGGTATCTCAAAGTGTCTAGCAAGACGAGTAGCATAGATACCTTCATAGACGACACCTTTGGAACGGTTTGTGTTCAACCGCTGAGCTACTATAGCACCTAGGCTATAAGTCTTATCGTTATAAAGGCCTTCGCGCAAAACCGCAAGGTCTGGAGAGCTAAGCGATCCAGCCTCCCCATGGCCAATCAAACATTTTCCCACAAATAATGAGA
The DNA here is from genome assembly GCF_904849725.1 of Hordeum vulgare subsp. vulgare. Classification (NCBI taxonomy): domain Eukaryota; kingdom Viridiplantae; phylum Streptophyta; class Magnoliopsida; order Poales; family Poaceae; genus Hordeum; species Hordeum vulgare. The sequence continues at coordinate 112,079,216 of NC_058521.1, read as the reverse complement.
AGTACCGAAGCACAGGAAAATGTATGCTAGCAATTCTAGCGCGAGACACTCCTCTCTCCTCTCCAACAGCAATAGTACCTATGAAGTCCTCCAAGTCCAGTGGACGAGGATCATGAATATCCCCAACATAAGGTAATTTGCATGCATTGCAAAAATCCTGTAGTGTCATGCACTCGGGGATATCGTATAACATGAACTCAACCATAGGAGGATTCTTCCTCGGATAAAAGTTGATGCTTTGAACGAAAATATTGGTGAGGAGGAGGTATTGTGGGCACTTATCTTCAACGAACGAGGTAAGACCTGCGTTCTCCACCAAGTAATAAAAGTCTTCATAAAGCCCAACGGCGCGCAAAAATTCATCACTTGGCCACTCGCACGCTCGAACTTCTGTGACTCGAGGAACCATGTACTTGGGGTGGTTCTTCTCATCCTCCTTGGGGTTATGGCTTGAAGAGCCTCTCAAGAATCTCCTCATCTTTTTCCTTTTATAGCTCAAGGAGTAATTTCCCCAAAATGGTTTGGAGAATGGTGCTTTGAGCAAGGAGATCGAAAACCACAGCCAAATGAGCAAGAACACGGGTTTGAGCTGCGAAACAATTTTTTCTCGAGGTAGAAGAAGAGGATGGGAGCTGGAATGAGTGGAGGGGGTCCCTCTGGGCCCCACAAGCTTGATAGCCGCTGCCAGGGGGAGGCCTTGGCTACAAGGCTTGTGGCCCACTGGTGTGGCCCCCAGGCCAGCTCTGAGTCCCAGTAATTTTCAAAAATTCCAGAAAAAATCATATTTGATTTTCAGGACAATCGGAGAACTTTCATTTTCAGGGTATTTTTCTCCGGGATGCTAAAACAGAAAATAGGAAAAACTAAACTAAATCTATCATTTTTCTTCTAAGCAACAGAAAGTGAAAGCTTCAAACAGAGATATGTGACTCCTTGATTCATCCATTTCATGGTCATCGAAAGAAATCCGTCAATGGGGTTGATCAAATCCTCATGACAAAACCTTTTCAAATCGCAAAAGGAAACGGAGAATTGTCGAATAGCCACTAAGTCACCTCAATGGGGATATGAATCTCCCCAACAAGCAAATCATACTTCATCTTGAAACGAGGAATAGGGCATTCAAAGCTCCCAATAAGAATCGATGAAGTTTTTCCGATAGCATTGATGCAATGTACTTGATATCCTTTCTTCGGAAAGTGCATTGTATGCTCATTACCGTTGACATGGAAAGTGACATTGCCTTTGTTGCAATCTATAACAGCCCCTGCAGTGTTTAAAAAGGGTCTTTCGAGGATGACAACCATGGCATCGTCCTCAGGAATATCCAAGATAACAAAGTTTGTTAAGATAGTGGTGTTAGCAACCACAACAGGCACATCCTCGCAAATGCCGATAGGGAAAGCAGTTGATTTGTCGGCTATTTGCAGAGAAATTTCAGTGGGTGTCAACTTATCCAGTTCAAGTCTACGATAAAGAGAGAGAGGCATAACACTAACACCGGCTCCAAGGTCACATAAGGCCGTTCTTACGTAGTTTCCTTTGATGGAGCAAGGTATAGTGGGCACTCCGGGTTCACCAAGTTTCTTAGGAGTTCCACCTTTGAAAGTGTAGTTGGCAAGCATGGTGGAGATCTCAAGATATGGTATCTTCCATTTATTAGTCATGATATCTTTCATGTACTTGGCATATGGAGACATTTTGAGCATATCAATTAACCGCATCTCCAGAAAGACAAGTCTGATCATCTCAACGAAGCGCTCAAAATCCTCATCATCTTTTTTCTTGGATGGCTTAGGCGGAAAGGGCATAGGTCTGTGAACCCATGGCTCCCTTTCTTTACCATGCTTCCTAGTAGTGAAATCATTCTTATCGTATCTCTTAGGTTGTGGGTTATCAGGATTAACCGTAGGTTCAATCTCCACATCCTTATTGTTGCTAGGTTGAGCATTATTATGAACATCGCTGTCCATATTGTCACCAGGTTCATGTTCATCACCAGATTGTGTTTCTGCATCAGACGCAGAAATATCATTTGGTTCTTCAGGTGTGACAGTATTTGGTGAACTGACATGTAGGTTTCAATCACCCTTCTACTTATTCTTATGATGACTGGGTGTATCAGCATTATTTCCTTGAGAATCTTGATCAATTCTCTTAGGATGGCCTTCAGGATACAAAGGTTCCTGAGTCATTTTGCCTCCTCTAGTAATGACTCTGACAGAGTTGTCATTTAATTCATTGAGCAAGTCATTCTGAGCTTTAAGTACTTGTTCTACATGACTAGTAATCATAGAGGCATGTTTACTCAGAAGCTTCAGATCATTGACATTTCTGTCTACACAAGCACTTAAATGACTAAGCATACGAGTACTTTGTTCCAACTGTCTGCTAACATAATCATTGGAACTCTGTTGTTTGGCAACAAAGTTGTGAAATTCATCAAAGCATAGGCTAGCAGGTTTAGCAAAAGGAATATCACTCTCATCAAACCTACGCGGAGAATTTACTTCTACTACCTGTATCGGGTTATCGAGACCATGGATCTCTTCGATAGGTGGTAGATTTTTGACATCTTCAGATCTAATGCCTTTCTCTTGCATAGATTTCTTGGCTTCTTGCATATCTTCGGGACTGAGGAATAGAATACCTCTTTTCTTAGGAGTTGGCTTAGGAGCTGGTTCAGGAATACTCCAAGCATTATCGTTGATCAAGATGTTATTCAGTAGGATCTCAGCTTGTTCTACAGTGTGTTCCCTAAAAACACAACCCACACAACTGTCTAAGTGGTCTCTAGAAGCATCGGTGATTCCGTTATAGAAGATATCCAGTATCTCGTTCTTCTTAAGAGGGCGATCAGGCAAAGCATTCTGTAGCTGGATGAGCCTCCCCCAAGCTTGTGGGAGACTCTCTTCTTTGAGTTGACCAAAGTTGTATATTTCCTGCAAGGAAGCTTGCTTCTTATGGGCACGGAAATATTTCTCACAGAAGTAATAGATCATATCCTAGGGACTACTCACACATCCGGGAGCAAGAGAAGTGAACCAGGCTTTAGCGTCATCCTTTAGAGAGAAAGGAAACAACTTAAGGATATAGTAGTAGCGGATCTTCTCCTCACTAGTGAAAAGGGTGGCTATATCGTGTAGTTTGGTAAGATGGGCTACGACCGTCTCAGACTCATAACCGTGGAAAGGATCAGATTCGACTAGAGAGATTATCTCAGGGTCGACAGAGAATTCATAATCCTCATCGGTGATAAAGATAGGTGAAGTGGCAAACTTTGGGTCGTATTTCATCCTAGCTTTCAGAGATTTTTCCTTCCACTTGAGAAGTAATATCTCAGCGTCATAGGCATCCTTACATGCAAGAAAATCCTCAGCTATCTCTCCCTCCATAACATAACCCTCAGGTATATCAGACAATTCATATCTAGGAGAGCTAGATCTAGCAGGAGCAAAAGCAGGTTCTATCTCAATAGTATCGGCAGTTTCAGAAGCATCACGAGCATTGGTAGTAACTCTAGCAATATGAGCATCAAGGAATGCCCCTAGTGGCATATCAGGAAAAGTAGTATCTCTAGCATCATCAGGCAAAGCAGTATCAAGCATAGCATCTCTAGCAGTATCAGGCATAGCATCTCTAGCATTATCAGGCATAGCATCTCTAGCAGTATCAGGCATAGCATCTCTAGCAGTATCAGGCATAGCATCTCTAGCAGTATCAGGCATAGCATCATCAAGCATAGTAGCATCATAAGCATCATCAAGCACAGGCGACATATCAAGATTTCTAGCAGGAGTGGTGTCGCAAACTTACTCATAACTGAAGGTGAATCAAGTGCTGAGCTAGATGGCAGTTCCTTACCTCCCCTCGTAGTTGAGGGCAAAACTTTGGTTCTTGGATCTTTCAGATTCTTCATAGTGATCAGCAGATATAAATCCCAAGTGACTCAGAGAATATAGCTATCCCTCCCCTGCAACGGCGCCAGAAAAATGCTACTAGCAGTCCCTGACAACGGCGCCAGAAAAATGCTGCTAGCGTGCAACTATTCCTGACTTGATGCCTCCACGGCAACGGAGCCAGAAAAGAGTTGCTCCCAATTGCTAAACAATTCGAAATTGTCTTGCAATAGCCCACCAGTGCGTGGGATCGAGGGAGTTTTCGAGGGTTGAGTATTCAACCCAAATTTGTTGGTTCGCGCGATGGGAGGTGAAAGTATATTCTCAAGTATTACTAGCTGAATGCGTCAGATTCAACCACACCTGAAAGATTAGTGTCTGGAAGCAAAGTGTCAACAGCAAAATAGTATGATAGCAACGGTGCCAGAAACGATCTGGTGACTAGGCAGACTATTCCTAACTGTCATATCAATGGCGCCAGAAGTTGCCCGTGGACGGGAAATATTCTTTCCCGGAAACGGTGCGAGAAAAAGTATTGTAGCAGGTGGCAGCAGTGCAACGAGTAACAGCAGTGGCAAGGAACAGCAGTAGTGACAGCAGTAGCAAGTAGCAACAGTAGCAAGTAGCAGCAGTAGCAAGTAACAGCAGTAGCAAGTAACAATAGCAGCAACAGTGGTAACAGCAGTAGCAGCAGGGCAAGTAATAGTGGCAACAAGTAAGAGTAGCAGCAACAGTAGTAACAGCAGCAGAGCAAAACAAGTAACAGCAGTAGTGGGACAAACTCGTAGGCAATGGGTCGGCGATTCGTCGGATGACATTCATCATGCAACAATTATAACACGGAGAGATATGTGGCTAGCTCCCGTTCGTCAATGTGATGTAGGCATGCATTCCGTGTGTATTTATACGTGCTTAGGGAAAAGAACTTGCATGACATCTATTGTCCATCCCTCCCGTGGCAGCGGGGTCCAAATGGATACTATGGGATATTAAGGTTCTCCTTTTAATAAAGAACCAGACCAACGCATTAGCACTTGGTGAACACATGAACTCCTCAAACTATGGTCATCACCGGGAGTGGTTCCGGTTATTGTCACTCCGGGGTTGCCGGGTCATAACACATTGTAGGTAACTACAACTTGCAAGATCGGATCTAAAACACACATATATTGGTGACAACATAATAATTTTAGATCTGAAATCATGGCACTCGGGCCCTAGTGACAAGCATTAAGCATGGCAAAGTAGTAGCAACATCAATCTCAGAACATAGTGGATACTAGGGATCAGTCCCCATCAAAACTAACTGATTACATGATAGATCTCATCCTACTCATCACCGCCTAGCGAGCCTACGAATAGATTACTCATGAACGATGAAGAGCTTCATGGAATTGGAGAGGGAAGAAGGTTGATGATGACGATGGCGACGATTTCCCCTCTTCGGAGCCCAAAACGGACTCCAGATCTTCCCTCCAAATGAAAAACAGGATCTCGCGGCACCTCCGTATCGCAAATGTGATGAAATCCTCTCTCTTGATTTTTTCCGGGACAAAAGGGAATAAATAGCGCTGGAATTGGGGGCGGCAGAGCCACGTGGGCCCCACAAGCTTGGTAGCCGCCGCTAGGGGGGAGGCCGCGGCTACAGGGCTTGTGGCCCACTGGCCCGTCCCCTCCGGTGGATCTTTGTGCAGGTATTTTTCATATTTTCCAGAAATATTCTCCGTAAATTTTCAGGACGTTTCGAGAACTTCCATTTCTGCACAAAACAACACCATGGCAATTCTGCTGAAAACAACGTCAGTCCGAGTTAGTTCCATTCAAATCATGCAAATTAGAGTCCAAAACAAGGGCAAAAGAGTTTGGAAAAGTAGATACGATGGAGACGTATCAGTGGTGTCGCAAACTTACTCATAACTGAAGGTGAATCAAGTGCAGAGCTAGATGGCAGTTCCTTAGTTGTCCTTGTAGTTGAGGGCAAGACTTTAGTTTTTGGATCTCTCGGATTCCTCATAGTGATCAATAGATGTAAATCCCAAGTGACTCAGAGAATAGAGCTAGGCCTTCCCGGCAACGGCCCGAGAAAATAGTCTTGATAACCCACAAGTATAGGGGATCGCAACAGTTTTTGAGGGTAGAGTATTCAACCCAAATTTGTTGATTCGACACAAGGGGAAGAAAAAGAATATTCTCGAGTATTAGCACTTGAGTTGTGAATTCAACCACACCTGAAAGACTTAGTATCTACAGCAAAGTTTCAGTAACAGAGTACTGTGATAGCAACAGTAGCAATGGTAACAATAGCAGTGACAGCAGTAGCGGTAACAGTAGCAGCAGAGAGAGAAGTAGCGGCAAGGTAACGTAGCAAGGACAAGTATGAAAAGACTCATAGGCATTGGATCGATGATAGATAATTATGTCGGATGAAATTTATCATGCAACAGTTATAACATGGGGAGATATGTAACTAGCTCCAGTTCGCCAATGTAATATAGGCATGCATTCCGTATATAGTCATACGTGCTTATGGAAAAGAACTTGCATGACATCTATTGTCCATCCCTCCCATGGCAGCGGGGTCCTAATGGAAACTATGTGATATTAAGGTTCTCCTATTAATAGAGAACCGAAACAAAGCATTAGCACTTAGTGAATACATGAACTCCTCATACTATGGTCATCTCCAGGAGTGGTTTCGGCTATTATCACTCCGGGGTTGTCGGGTCATAACACATAGTAGGTGACTACAACTTGCAAGATAGGATCAAGAACACACATATATTGACGAGAACATAATTGGTTCAGATGTGAAATCATGGCACTCAGGCCCTAGTGACAAGCATTAAGCATAGCAATGTAGTAGCAACATCAATCTCAGAACATAGTGGATACTAGGTGTCAATCCCCATCAAAACTAACTCGATTACATGATAGATCTCATCCAACCCATCACCGTCCAGCAAGCCTACGATGAGATTACTCACGAACGGTGAAGAGCATCATGGAATTGGCGATGAAGGAAGGTTGGTGATGATGATGGCGACGATCTCCCCTCTCCGGAGCCCAGAATGGACTCTCCGGAGCATCATGGAATTGGCGATGGAGGAAGGAAGGTTGGTGATGACGATGGCCCAGAACGGACTCCAGATCTGCCCTCCAGAGGAAGAACAAGTGGTGGCGGCGCCTCTGTATCGTAAAACGCGATGAACTCTTCTCCTTGACTTTTTTCTGGGCGAAAGGGACTAAATAGAGCTTGAGTTGGAGGCGGCAGAGCCCCTAGGGCCCCACAAGCCTGCCAGGCGGGGCCAGGGGGGCCGCGCCTCCTGGGCTTGTGGCCTCCTCGCTCCACGTCTCCGGTTGATTCTTGTGCGAGTATTTTTTATATATTCCACAAAAAATCCTCGTGAATTTCCAGGTCATTCCGAGAACTTTTATTTTTGTGCAAAAACAACACCATGGCAATTCTGCTGAAAACAGCGTTAGTCCGGGTTAGTTCCATTCAAATCATGCAAATTAGAGTCCAAAACAAGGGCAAAAGAGTTTGGAAAAGTAGATACGATGGAGAAGTGTCAGTATGCTCTATATAATTGACTTTCTAGCGTTTGTTCTGAGTTTTATGATTTGAGTTGCAGAAGTGCCCCGAAAAAACTATTTACTACGTGCTGGTCTCTTTTTCCCAGATTCTTACCTGTTTTGCGTTTTCATTGTTTTGCAAATCCTAAGCTTGATTTTTATTTGCAAAAACCAGGAAATATTGAGAAATAGTAGCTCTTCCTAAAAATCTTTATTTCCAGTAGAGAAAAACATACTTAATTATGGGCACTAACCACTCTAATCAGCTTATGGCGAGTTTCGTATGAAGGGAGTTTTCAAGTATGCGATGGAAGATGATGAAAGAAGATCCAGGAGTTTCAAGTGCTCAAGCTTGGGGATGCCCCCATGCACCCCCAAGAAATATTCAAGGAGACTCAAGCGTCTAACTTGGGGATGCCCCCGTGCATCCCCTTCTCCATCAACAATCATCAGTTCGTCCTTCTCCATGCTATATTTTTATCACTTCATATGTTATGTGCTATGCTTGGAACGTCCCGCTCTTTACTCTTTTGAGTTTGTTTTAGTTTTGCTTGTTGTTCATAACAAGTTGGACCCTAGCCTTCTTTGTTTGGGAAAGAAACACGCTCCACTCCACCCTAGAACACAACATAGGTTTTCATGCTTATCTTTTTGTGTGTTCTTTATCATTGCATAGGTGTTGTCATGCTTAGCTCTTAGTTTTCATGCTTTATCTTTTTAAGAGCTTTTATTTAGGTTGCTTTTGGAACTCTCTTGAGTTATCATGCTTATCTTGTTTAGAGAGTTGGCTTGTTGCACTAAGTTGTGTGTCTTGCATGAGTAGGTAATTGGCGTTGTTATTTAAGTATAGTAGTAACTTGCAATAGTTTCAAGGTATTGATTTGAGTAATGTGTGGACTTTTGGTGTGAAGAGCTTGAGACTATTAATGATAGGTGTCGTATTTTGGGCAATCCGTGTGTATTTTCAAAACTAAAAAAACAGTTGAGAACTCTAGCTACTAGATGGATCTTTAACCTCTGGAGGGATTGGAATATAGAGTACCCTCACGTTATCATGGGTCGAGGATGCGAAAGGATAACCAAACCCCCAAACACTCCTCCTTGGGGTACCTGTCTCTTTGTGAATCTCCTGACTAGATAGAGAGTTACCGATAATAAGTGCATGAGTTCTTCAGACAAATGTAAGTATTTGATTGTTGGCACTTCCACCATCCATATTTTGCTAGCCTCTTCGATACCATGCATGGACCTTTCTCATCTTGAGAGTTGGTGCATACTTCGCCGGTGCATCCAAACCCTTGGCATAATACGCTCTGTCATCATAAGCGTCATTATATCCTTCCTCAAAACGGCCACCTTACGTACCTATTAAGGAATTTACATAGCCTTTCCGAGATACATTGCCATCCAACATCCACCATCTCATGACTTGACCTTCATGTCATACATGCTTTTTCTTGATCGACGAGCCGCATGCTAGTTGGGCCTTGCCCTTATTATTGCTACATGACGCGCTAGTATCATTGCATATCCTTCTACACTGGCAGAGGCATACATTTCCATACATCATGATAGTTTTCATTTATGTTTATGTTGAGTACTTCTTATAAAGTATGAAGATCTTCTTTTTATTTCTTGTAAAATATAGAGTGTTGCCCTTAAGTTAGGAAAAGATCCCAAAGAGGACAAATTAAAAGATCCCAAAAGAGGACACATGAAAAGATCCCAAAGAGGACAAATGAGAGATAAATAGAAAGAGACAAAGAGTCCACAAAAAAATAAAAAAGGAAAGAAAAAAGAAATAAAAGAAATAAAAAGAGAGAAGGGGGAAACTCTACTATTCCTTTTGAAATATCCACACTCATACTCCATTGTTATATTTGTACTCCATAGAGATTATCATTCATGCATAACTATGTGGGGACCCTTACACTATACAACTTGGCTTGTATATTCCAATGATGAGCCTCCTCAAATGAGCTCTAGGTATTCATGAGCAAGCAAGTTGGATGCACCCCCACTAGTTCCATTGGAGAGCTTACCTTAGCTAATATGTGCATCTCTTGCATGGCAATCCCTACTCCTCACATCATATCTATCACTTGGCTTTCTCTCGCCTATGATTGTCCTCATTGATGTGAGCCTTTCACACCTTTTTTGTCTTCCTTCCCCATCATTATTCTCTTTGCCATGCTAAGTGCCAATATATCTTGTTCACGCTCATCCATTGCATGAGTGTTCAAAGTCGAAAGGGAGAGGATCATTTTGACTTGTGCTTGACTAGTGGTCTGGGGATGAGTCAAAATAAGATTCCGAAGGAGACCACTTTTGAAGTTTTAGTAGACTGAGTTCTCAGTTAAGCTATATAGTATTTTTATGCTCTAAAACCATCTCCCACTTCTTGCACACAGACATCATTTGGAGATATTCGAGTCACGGACAGCGAGAGCTCTTGCACCTTTATGTTCTTACTTTGCTAATTTCAATACTAGATATAGACTCTTGCTTGTTATTGTCTTTACTTGAATTGCATATCTTACTTGCTTTACTTTGAAGTTCTTATATGTGTGTTAGCATGTGACCACAGAAATTATTGTTATCATTTACCTACTCGAGGACGAGCAGGAATTAAGCTTGGGGATGTTGATACGTCCCAAACGTATCTATAATTTCTGTTTGTTCCATGCTCTTTTGGCTAACATTGTAGGTACTTTACCCCAATTTTCAGAGCCCAAAAATTCCAAAGAAAATATATAAACATCAGCATGACGGAGGCTTCAAGAAGCACCAAGGTGGGCTAGAGGAGAGCCAGGCCTTGCCTAGGCTTCCACCTGGCACGGGTCCCCTCCTGGTCGCCCCACAAGGTCGCTTGGGTGGCGGGTCCACCCCCTGGCGCCCTCCTTTGGCCTATATTTACTTCCCGAAGCGAAAACCCTAAAGATATATCCCGCATCGTGAATTGCACCACAGTTCCGCCGCCGTAGTGCTTCCGAGATCGGGAGCGCCAGGAGATCTCTTCCCGGCACCCTGCCGGAGGGAGGATTGATCTCCTGGAGCTTCTCCACCACCATGGACGCTTCCCGGACGTGCCGTGAGTAGTCCTCCTTGGACCATGGGTCCATGACCAGTAGCTATGTGATGTCTTCTCTCCAATCTTGTGCCTCAATGCTTAGCCCTTGTGAGCTGCCCTACATGATCAAGGCATCTATGTAATTTACGTGTTGTTGCTATGTTGAGTTTGCTGGGATCCGATGGATTATGAGATTATGTTCAGATTGTGACAAGTTATATATTTGGTTATCCTTTTATATTTTGTTCTTGAGTTATTCATGCATGTTCTCCATTGCTTTATATAGCTTCTACCAAGTAGTAGATTGTAAGTCCAAGAGGGAGCATTATGCATGATTGTGGGTTCATGCCCCCTGATGTCTAGCTTGAGTGGCAGAAACATGAGACTAGGGGATGTGTTGTTGCCACCAGGGAGAAAACAACGGTGCTTGTAACCACGGTGGCATGGATTGTTTACCTTATGCAAAGTTTGTTAATGTAGTTGTCCGTTGCTTTGAGTTTACACTTTGGGTGGGGCTCGCAACTTAATACCAGCGAGATGTTCTAGACAGATATCTCAAGGTGGATGATTAGTGAGTAGATGTTGATGGATAAACGTCTACTTGTCTTGACGTACTGCCCATACTTATGAGCCTCTAACTTTCTTGTAGCATGGTTAGAATTACGGTGCGTTTATAATTCTATCAATTGCCCAACTGTAATTTGTTTACCCAGCGTAGTTGTTTATCGTCTTTTAGGAGAGAGACATCACTAGTGAACATCATGGGACTCTGGTCCATATTTCCACCATTGTTTACACCTCCACCATTTACTACTTTTATTTCCTTTTCCGTTGCAATCACCATCGCTATTCCCGCTTGTGTTTGATCCTTTGCAAACGACAAGGCCAGAGAGATTGACAACCTCTCTGAACTCGTTGGGAGCAAAGTTATTTATTGTGTGTGTAGGTCCACGTCTTCTGCTAGCACCAGAGCGGTAGACACCTACTTGTTAATCCTTGGAGTCCTCCTGTTTCGATAAACCTTATAGTCTTCCTGTAAGGAAAATCTGCTGCTCACTACATCTCAACCTTCCACTTGGGGTAGCCAACAAGGGGCGAGGAGTATAGTTCCATCAACTCGTCATCACTTGTCCAAGGCTCTAGATCAATTTTGTTATAATTATGCACACCATTCCACAATTGGCATGCCACCTTTCAGAGCTCTATTTGGTCATGAGCCTCGGCATTGGGGAATCACAACTGTATCTGTGGCCATAGTTCCTTCATTTCAGGGTTGGCTCGAGGAACGACAGGTAAGACAACACCTCATTCAGTAGCACTTGAACCGCGCCTATCAGTGTATGAAAGCCCAAGCACACAAGAAGCGATCTTTCTGGGAATTCCAAGTAGGTGATCAAGTGTTCTTGAAACTTCAGCCGTATATTCAAACTTCCGTCGCACCCAGAGCGAACCACAAGCTTTCATTCAAGTACTTTGGGCCTTTTCTAATCATCCGCAAGATCAACGAGGTCGCTTATGAACTCCAACTGCCCTCGTCGTCGTCGGTGCACCCGGTGTTTCATGTCTCCAAACTTCACCATGTCTTGTCATCGGGTACACTTGCCACCCCTGATCTTGCAGTGTGTACTCATGACATGGTTGTTCCTGTTGAGATCATCCAAACAAGGTGGCAGAAGAGGAGAGGCTTTGTGATTGAACAAGTCCAAGTGCGCTGGTCCGATTCAAGGAACCCATGTGTTACTTGGGAGGACAAAGAACATCTTCGCGCCAGGTTTCCTTTTGCTGCGGCTTGGGGTCAAGCCACCTCTCAAGAAGAGGGGGGTGTGAGGGTTCCTGACATGGAGACCCCACCGGACAACTCACCAGCCGACCCACAAGCTGCCCAGTGACCACTCAGGCCAAGGAAGCCCAACCCACGAGTTATAGGTCCAAACTAGATCCAGTGTGTACAGTTCCCATCGAGTACTTCTAGCCAACGACACCCAGGAGGAGTATCCACAGGATCAGGCATGACGGTGGCATCCATTCCCACTACCGGTGCTTTGAACCCTAGCTACCAATTCATGTAAATCTCCATGTAATCTCTACCTCCACTCGTCCCTAAGAGATTTAGCGAGAATACTAGTTCGTACCTATCATTAATGGTGTGTCGGTTTCACGTTATTGGCTCCAGTTTTATGTGAGCCCTGTGGAGGAACACATGCAAATGAAATATAACCCACGCATGTCCACTCTTTGTCACACAAGATCGATTTGCCATTCTTTTATCCTCTCTTTTGGTTCGTTCCTATACCTCAAGTTCATCTATTTCACTATAATCATGTTCTTATAAGAGAGTGAAGCTTTGAATTCATGAGATAAGCTTTGATTGAAGGGCATTCAATGAGTGCTTGAATTCCCTTGAATGCCCATAATCATTAGTAACAAGCAAATCGAAGTCACTTGATAAGCACTCCTTCAATGCCCTTGAAATACTACATTGATGTGTGTGTGATGTTGTGTGCGTGCTGTTGTGTGCATGTTTCCTACTACCACTGCATGTGTGTGTGCTATTGCCCCATACTAATATTATATGTATGTGCTACTACCCCACACAGATATGGTTCAATCACATCAAAACACAACGAACATAGGAGCAAAAAAAAAAGATAGCCATAGACGTCTGCCGTGCCTTTTTTCCTATTTGTTTTCTTTTCTATTTTCATCACATGGCACAACTTCTATGCCTTAGTTGTGTATATAATATATAGCCACCAATCCAATTCAATCATGAAGCTACACATATCAAGACCTAAACTAGCTAAACTGGATGGACACAAACACCATTTAATCTAACTCACCTAGAACTAATACTCCTTGACTTACACATACTAACCTAGTATGGACACTTGACATGTGCTAACCGAACTACATGACGTGAATCAATCACCTAGCCAAACTAGCTTGCACTCTTACAATCATCTTCTTTATTCAAAAGTCAAGATTATTGCTAACACACATGTACCACATGAGGGGTAAGAGAGTTTTTTCATGTGTTATTTAGGCTTAAAATGAACGAAAATGTTATAAAAGGCATAAAATTTAGACTCGTTGTTAGATGGGAAAAAAATTATGGGTGTCAAATAGGAAAAAGAAATTTAAAATAATATTAAATAAGGAAATATTTCTTAGATTTTTGTTTGTGCATCGCAACGAGATACAAAATATTTAGTAGGCAATCACCTTGATCTACCCACCAATTTATTTTGTTAAAATGTGATTACATGCCAAAATGACTTTAACTGCCAGCTAAATTGGTGCTTGTTGGCTTAGCAAGGAAAACATGATTTTATAAGGTGAGCCGAAAAAATTTAAGTACGGTGTTAAATAAGAAATTCTCTCAAAATCTAATAGCATGGTAAATCTATTATACTTAAACATATATTTACGGTATTGATTTACTTTCCTTCTTTCGTCCTTCCTTCCACCCCACTTCTGTTTTTGGTTTTGCCATTTTTTCATCATTTTTTTCCTAGAAAACCACCTTAACTCTTTCCACAACTTATTGATTTATGAAATAAAATTATGTTTTCTTTGATAAACAAATAATTATAAAGTATATTTTTATACATAATCATATTAATAATAAATGACAAGTAAATTACGATGATTGCCTACAAAATATTGTATGCTCGTACTGCAGAACACACACAACTATCTGAAAAATTACTCTCTCATGTCGATTCATTGCTAAAATTACTCTTTGATGTTTTTAACATAGTACACATGTAGATGTTCACATACACATACATACACATACACTCACGTGTATGAACGTATGCACAAATATCATATTCATATGATCACCTTCGACATACTAAACCTACACAATATCATAAGAATCTAGGACTTGAACTCTGGTGGGCTGGTTCCATCACAAAAAACATAACATCCGAGCTACCCTCGGTATGCATTACTCTTTGACGTGAACCAATTGCTTCCTTGCCTCTGAATATCTAAGGGGACACCAGTTGTTATAAACGGAAGATACAAATAGACTGATGGATGATAATCAACTTCCTCTAATGTGATACGCTAACATTTTTTCTTATCGACCTAAGTCATGGCCATACCCAGAAACGTTTGCAAAAGAAAAAAATGTGATCCCCTAACCATTATTTGTGCTCAGCCCAAGTCATCTGCCATTTAAAGTTTTACCAAATAATTAATTAATTAGATTCGCTAAAATTTTTCTTGCTCGGCCCCAGATCATCATTCTATGTCCCAGAAAAATCTACGAAAGAATAAAAAACTTAAACTGCATCCCTTCCCATCCCACCTTAATTTTTGGTTTTGCTAGTTTTTCCATCATTTTTTCCTGGGGACCAAATATTTGTTATCTCAATAATTTGGTAGCTTGGCTCATGGATGGTAACCAAATTAATGTGACTGAGTGGTGTATGGGAATGCGCGATGGAATATGAAGTGGAATCGAACGATGTAATTTCACGTTATTTCAAAAGGTAAGTTAATTAAGATGAAGTTAATATGATTGAGCGGTATACTTGAAAGGTGCGGTCAAATATGATATGGTGGAAAAAAAACCTGGGTGCAAACCAACCTATGGTTGGATGGTTAGAGGGACAGTGGTATCCACAGCCCATGAGGGTTCAAATCCTAGTGCTTACATTATTTCTGGATTTATTTCAGGATTTCCGGCGATACACTTTCAGAGGTGCTCATAAGGGTAGGATATGTGTGTGTGTGTGCCTTTATTAGGATGAGTGTATGCACGTGTATATGAGCGCTTGCGTCTGTATTATGTTCAAAAAAACCCAGGTAGATAAAAAGAAACAATGAAGGAATATGGTGGAAGGGAGGAAATAAAATTATGCGTGGCAGAAAAAAGAATGCAACTTATTTTTTAAGTAAGTAGAGAAGATAGAGAAAACGACATCAATTATTCCCACAACTTATTGATTTATTAAATAAAATTATGTTTTCTTTGCTAAACCAATGAGTAGAAAGTCTATTTTTATACATAATCATCTTATCAATAAATGAAAAGTAGATTACAATGACTGCCTACAAAATATTATATGCTTCTGCCAAGAAACGCGGAAAACTATCAAAAATTACTCTCTCACATTAATAATTGCAAAAATCGCGTGAACCAATTCATGATTGAATGGTTAGGAAAGAATAGTATCTTCGTACCATCAGAGTTCAAGTTTTAAACTTAACACTCGTGTTCGTATTTTTCTGGATTTATTTCAGACTTTTCGACGATGTGCGTTTAATGGGAGGAGATGTTCCGGTCAACTACAAATGCGTATGTGGCGACTTCGTCAATTTCAAAATGATATGCCGACTCAGTATTTCGAAGATGCTCCTAGGAGTACACTGGACATGTGTGTGTTCAAAAAAATGAATGTATATCTATATGTATGCGCATATGTGTCTGTACTATATTAATTTCTTGTTGTATCAACATTATTTAACATAGTACAAATGTAGGGGCTAAAATATCTACACATACGCTTACATGTATGAACGTACATATACACATCCTATCATTATGAACACCTTCAGATAATGAACCGACACAATATCATGAAATTGAGTCTGGGACACGACACTGATGTGTTGATTCCACCACAAAAATCATAAACATCCGAGCTGCCCTCACTTTGCATTACTGTTGGATGTTAATCAATTGTTTCCCTGCCTCTCGACATCTAATGAGACATCGGTCGTCATTAAAAAAAGATACAAATAAACTGTGGATAGTAACGGAGTTTCTCTAATGTCATTTTGCTAAACATTCTTTTCCTACCCCGTCCAAGTCATCATGTCATACCCTAGAAATGTTTGCAAAATAAATAAAAGAAATTCTTTAATCTGATTTTGTTTGGCGGGAATTCTTTAATGTGATTCGCTAACCATTTTTTGTGCTCAGCCAAGTCATCGTGCCAGCCCCAGCAAAGTCGTAGAAAAGAAATAAAATAATTTAATACGATTGGCTACAGGGTTTTCTGCTCGGCCAAGTCATCGTACCATGCCCCAGAAAAATATACGAAAGAACAAAAAGTTGAAACCGTCGACAGCAGGGATCGAACCTGCGCGGGCGTAGCCCAACAGATTTCAAGTCTGTCTCCTTAACCACTCGGACATATCGACATATGTTAAACTTTGCTGAACTTATTGTTTACGTACTATATAGGTACTTACGTATACGACACTGCCAGCAACATCAGGTCTTGCGTTCGTCCTTTCATTGGCCCAACTCATTATTTTTGGGAAAAAAAACAACTCAGCTGTCATTCACGACCATGTCACGGAAATCTCCTTATACATTGTGACATGTGATCCACCTGGACAACTAGCTATACATGCAAGGTGGTAAAAATTGACACCGTCGGACGTGTTTGGTTCAACTGTAGATTTTGAAAAAACTATCACAAACTATATTTTTATTCAGCTATATAGATTTATTATGAACTATGAATTGCAGAAAAGCAGCTATGAGCCAACGAGGTGGTAAAATAGTGAAAATAAAACTCAGTTGAACCACTAGTGGAAAACGGGCCTTTGGCCGGGACCCTTTAGTCCCGGCCTGCCTCTGGGCCGGGACTAAAGGCCCGGCCACGTCGCCCCAATTCCGAATGCCTCCCTCGAGGCTTTAGTCCCGGCCCGTAAGGAGCCTTTAGTCCCGGTTCGTGTCCCAAACCGGGACTAAAGGGCTACGCGGTGGGCAGCCCGCATGTGCGCCACCTTTAGTCCCGGTTTGTGTCTCAAACCGGGACTAAAGTCCTCTGCCTATATATAGCACAGCCCCCCTCTTCCCTCTTCGTTGCATTTTTCTTGGATGGAGGATTGTGGGTGGGTGCTAGCTCTCCACTTTTTTTGATGCACTAGAGGTGTTTGTTGAAATGTGTGTTAGAGCCATGCCGCTTCAGTTCATCGAACACAACTACGATATGAGATGCCTGAGCCACGCTTAAACCTCTTCCTCTTTATTTCTACTTATTCTAAAAGGTTAGCAACTATATTTCCTCGTTTAGACCGTGCGGTACTAATTTTTAAGATCGTGATTGTATTTGATATACTGTCGTATAACAAAGATGAGCCATAAATGGATGTACGGTGATCGACGCACAGCCGCTTACAGAGAAGGCGTGCATTCTTTTCGAGATGCAGCCGATGCGAACAAGCATGGTGGTGGCTATATGTTCTGTCCATGTGTTGAATGTCGGAATGAGAAGGATTACACTTCCTCAAGAGTCATTCAGAGCCACCTGCTTCGGTCCGGTTTTATGCCGGGCTATAATGTTTGGACCAAGCACGAAGAAAGAGGGGTTATGATGGAAGACGACGATGAAGAAGAAGAGAACGATGATGACAACTACCGATCTATGTTCCCTGAGTATGCTGATACCGCAATGGAAGACAATGAAGAAGAAGATCAAGATGAAGAACGGGAACGAGATGAGCACGCTGATGATTTTGGCCGGGTCATTTCTGATGCACGGCGAGGTTGCGGCACAGAAAAGGAGAGGTTGCAGTTCGAGCTGATGTTACAGGACCACAACAAATTGTTGTACCCAACTTGTGAAGATGGCCAGAAGAAGCTGGGTAGCACACTGGAATTGCTGAAGTGGAAGGCAGAGACCGGTGTGACTGACTCGTCATTCGAAAAGTTGCTGGTACTGATGAAGAAGATGCTTCCAAGAAAGAACGAATTGCCCGCCAGCACGTACGAAGCAAAGAAGCTTGTCTGCCCTCTAGGATTAGACGTGCAGAAGATACATGCATGCCCTAATGAGTGGATCCTCTACCGCGGTGAGAAGTACGAGAATATGGATAAATGCCCGGTATGCACTGCATTGCGGTATAAGATCAGAAAATATGACCCTGGTGATATTGAGGGCGAGCCACCCAGGAAGAGGGTTCCTGCCAAGGTGATGTGGTATGCTCCTATAATACCAGGGTTGAAACGTCTGTTCAGAAATAAAGATCATGTGAAGTTGTTGCGATGGCACATGAAAGATCGTATGAAAGACGATAAGTTGAGGCACACCGCTGATGGTCGGCAGTGGAGAAAAATCGAGAGAGAGTTCCCGAGATTTGCCGCTGACGCAAGGAACTTATGGTTAGGTCTGAGTATAGATGGCATGAATCCTTTTGGGGAGCAGAGTTGCAGTCACAGCACCTGGCCCGTTACTCTATGTATCTACAACCTTCCTCCTTGGTTGTGCATGAAGCGGAAGTTCATTATGATGCCAGTGCTTATACAAGGTCCAAAGCAACCCGACAACGATATTGATGTGTACCTAAGGCCATTAGTTGATGAACTTTTACAGCTGTGGGCCGAACCAGGTGTACGTGTGTGGGACGAGCACAAACAAGAGGAATTTGACCTTCGAGCGTTGCTTTTCGTAACCATCAATGATTGGCCTGCTCTTAGTAACATTTCATGACAGTCAAACAAGGGATACAATGCATGCACACACTGTTTGGATCAGACAGAAAGTATATATCTCGACAAATGTAGGAAGAATGTGTACCCATACAATCGTCGTTTTCTTTCGCCCAAGCATCCCTTAAAGAAAAAAGGCAAGCATTTCAACGACAAGGCAGAACCCCGGGGGAAGCCTGTCATCCGTACTGGTGGTGAAGTATTTGATATGGTCAAAGATTTAAAAGTAATCTTTGGAAAGGGTCCTGGCAGCCAACCTGTTCCTAACGGCCCTGATAAGCGCGTACCCATGTGGAAGAAAAAATCTATATTTTGGGAGCTACCCTACTGGGAGGTCCATGAGGTCCGCTCGACAATCGACGTGATGCACCTGACGAAGAATCTCTGCGTGAATATTCTAGGCTTCCCGGGCTTGTATGGGAAGTCAAAAGATACACCGGAAGCACGGGAGGACCAGGAACGTCATAAAGGAAGAGATGGCATGCATCCAGGGCAGTTTCAAGGGCGTGCCAGCTACGCTCTTACTAAGGAAGAGAAGGAAATCTTCTTTGAAGTCCTTTTCAGTATCAAGGTCCCGACTGGCTTCTCGTCGAATATAAAGGGAATCGTAAATATGAAAGACAAAAAATTCCAAAACCTAAATTCTCATGACTGCCACGTGCTTATGACGCAATTGCTTCCGGTTGCATTGAGGGAAATTCTACCGGAAAATGTTCGCCTGGCAATTGTGAAGGTATGTGCATTCCTCAATGCAATTTCTTAGAAGGTAATCGATCGAGAAAGTCTATCAGGGTTACATATTGATGTGGTCCAATGTCTGGTCAGCTTTGAGTTGTTGTTCCCGCCATCCTTCTTCAATATAATGACACACCTCCAAGTTCACCTAGTCGAAGAGATTAGAATTCTTGGTCCTGTGTTTCTACACAATATGTTCCCCTTCGAGAGGTTCATGGGAGTCTTAAAGAAATATGTTCGTAACGGTGCTAGGCCAGAAGGAAGCATCTCCAAGGGCTATGGAACAGAGGAGGCCATTGAGTTTTGTGTGGACTTTCTTCCTGACCTTAAGCCGATTGGTGTTCCTGAATCTCGGTATGAGGGTAGGCTGACAGGAAAAGGCACACTAGGAAGGAAAGCAAAAGTATGTATGGACGGGCATTCTTTCTCTCAAGCACACTACACAGTTCTACACAATTCCACCGTGGTGGCTCCGTATATCGTGAGACACAAGAATATTCTACACTCCGAAAACCCGGGGAAGGCCGACTCTTGGATTAAAGGGGAACACGAGAAGACTTTCGGCAGTTGGTTGCAGACACATCTCATGAATGACGACACCGTTGGAGATGAGCTGTACTGTTTGGCTAGGCCACCATCTTCGACTATATGTAATTTTCAAGGGTATGAGATAAATGGGAATACATTTTACACGGTTGCCCAAGATAAAAAGAGCACCAACCAAAATAGTGGTGTCCGCTTTGATGCAACAGACGAGAATGGGCACTGTTTGGAAACATATTACGGGTACATAGAGGAGATATGGGAACTTGACTATGGACCTACTTTTAAGATCCCTTTGTTTCGGTGCAAATGGGTGAAGCTGACAGGAGGCGGGGTAGTTGTAGACCAAAAGTACGGCATGACAACAATGGATCTCAACAATCTTGCATACATGGACGGACCATTTGTCTTAGCCAATGATGTCGCTCAGGTTTTCTATGTGAAGGACATGTCTACAAAAACGAGAAAAAGAAATCGTCAAAAGAAGATATCGTCCGACGAGCCAAAACGCCACATAGTTCTTTCAGGGAAAAGAAACATCGTGGGAGTAGATGACAAGACAGACATGTCAGAAGATTATAATAAGTTTCATGAAATTCCGCCCTTCAAAGTGAAAACTGACCCAAGCATCCTACTGAATGATGAAGATTCTCCATGGCTACGACCCAGAAGAAAACAGAAATAATAGATAGGAATATTGGTGCAATAATTTTAATAATGTATTAAACCTTTTATGTAATGCATGTATGGAATGTACTAAATTTCAAACACTTTTCATTTTCATAGTATCCATGTAAGAGATGAGTTCTCGTTCGAAACCCTGATACTTCGAGAGAGATTGTCCGTTTTGTACACGAAGTGCATCCAGTTTTTGTCGTATCCCTCTTAACTTTTTAACACATGCTATGTGGGTGAAATGATGATAGCATGCCAACTTTCAACATTTTCAGAGTTCATTTGTAGTGCTTTTCAATTTCAGGGTCAACTAGCTCAAAAAAAAAAGTAAATCCACGAAATATACCAAATGAAGTCAAAAAGTATGGAGTTCAAAA
This sequence comes from Hordeum vulgare subsp. vulgare, assembly GCF_904849725.1. Lineage (NCBI taxonomy): Eukaryota > Viridiplantae > Streptophyta > Magnoliopsida > Poales > Poaceae > Hordeum > Hordeum vulgare. The sequence continues at coordinate 112,057,886 of NC_058521.1, read as the reverse complement.
AACCATATTATGAAATTAAATATTATCATTGGCGATTCATCTCTATTATGAAATTAAATATATCAAAAAACCATTGCAGAACATATGACCAAATTAATACAAGTTCATCATCACATTAAAGCCAAAGAACAGTAGTGATCAAATGTTATTATTGCAAAAAATAAATACATAAAGTTCTCTCATAAAACAACATACAACTATGTAAAACATTTAAATGCAACAACAAATGCGGTCAAAATCGCAACTAAGGTAACAATTGACCCAACAACATAATGATACCAAGCCTCTTTATCAATGGCATATTTTCTAATATTCCTAATCTTCAAGCGCATTTCATCAATCTTCAAGCGCATTGCATCCATCTTCAACCGCATCGCATCGATCTTCATCTTGCGATCATCGATGACATCGGCGACATGCAACTCCAGTTCCATATTCTTATCCTCAATTATTTTCAAATTTTTTTCAAGTATTTGTTTTCTTTTTCAACCAAATTTAACTTCTCGTCAATTTTTTTTATGTGGGTTGGAATTTCCGGTTCACATACCTCCTAGATTAAAAAAATATATGTCACATTGGTCGTCATAATTGTCATAAACACTAAATAAAACAAATAGTTATAAACGATAATATATACCACATCCGAATCATAGACAGGACGAGGGCCGACGGAGGTGGATACCTAAACCATCGCACTATGTAATAAAAAATAATAATGAAAGTGAGTAATTTATACAAGTATGTATCTAAATCATACAAGTAAGATTTTTTTTTCTTTTAAAAATAAGATAAGAACAAGAGGCTCACCACGGTGGTGCTCGTGACGAGATCGGCACGGGGCAATCGACAATGGTGAGGACGGGCACAGGACGACACCCTACGCATGTGCAGACTCTAGAAGTTAATTTGAGCATTTGAAATGAGCTACACTAGCAGTGACAAATGAAAGGATGAAGAAGCTAACCTTTTAAAACACTTGTGCAGTTGGTGCACGGCCAAACCTAGACAAATATTAAGGAAAATGGAGCTTGGAGGTCGAGCATGGAGAGGATAAAGCTTAAGTAGAGTGGCTCGGGCATTTCATCGAACACGTCTTGTGCATGAACTAGAGTGGCAAGAGCATGGCATGGTCACACTTCAACAACCAAAAAACAGGGGATATGGTGGGCAGGGGCGAGGGTTTATATAGGCAACACTTTAGTCCCGGTTCTTGCCACGCCCCGGAACTAAAGGCCCCTGCTTCCCGCCTTCTGGTCTGCCTAAAAAGGGCCTTTAGTCCCGGGTCGTGGCTCCACCCGGGACTAAAGGGGGTCTTTAGTCCCGGTTGGAGCCACGCACCAGGACTAAAGGCCCCTGCTTCCCGCCTTTTGGTCTGCCGAAAAAGGACCTTTAGTCCCGGGTCGTGGCTCCACCCGGGACTAAAGGGGTCTTTAGTCCCGGATCGAGCCCCGAACCGGGACTAAAGATCCACCTGTATAAGCGGGACTTAGAAAATTTCCAACCCAAATCGTCCATTTCTCTTCTTCTTCCTCTCGTTCTCCTGCCCGGCGCGGCACAACGACGAACTCGACGACGCCGTCAGGCTGCCCGCCGTCCTGCTCGCCACCGCCTGCCGTCCTCCTCGCCGTCGCCGTCGTCCTGCTCGCCGCCGTCGTCCTCCTCGCCGCGCGCCGCCCTCCTCGCGCGCGCGCCGTCCTCCTCACCGCACGCCGCCGTCCTCCTCGCCGTGCGCCGTTGACACCGCCAGCCGGTAAGCCCCACGTCCCCTCCTCCCCAACACTCCGGCCAGCACAAGCAAAGAAGAAAAAGGAGAAGAAAATAAGAAAAAGGAGAAGAAAGGAAGAAAAAGGAGAAGAAAAGAAGAGAAAGGAGAAGAAACTAAGAGAAAGGAGAAGATAGGAAGAGAAAGGAGAAGAAAGGAAGAAAAAGGAGAAGAAAGGAAGAAAAAGGAGAAGAAAGGAAGAAAAAGGGAAGGAGAAGAAAAGAAGAAAAAGGGGAAGAAAGGAAGAAAAAGGAGAAGAAAGGAAGAAAAAGGAGAAGAAAGGAAGAAAAAGGAGAAAAAGGGAAGAAAAGAAGAAAAAGATTTTTTTTGTCATTTAATTCCTATTGTTATTAGGTTTGTGCTAGATTATTAGGGTTAGTAATATGTAGAATTAGGAAAAAGGAAAATAAGAAGAGGAGGAGAAGAAAAGAAGTAAAAGGAGAATAAGAAGAGGAGGAGAGGAGAAGAAGAGGAAAAATAGAAGAAGATGAGAGGAGAAGTAGTAGAAGTAGAAGAAGAAGTAGAAGAAGAGGACAAATAGAAGAAGAGGAAAAATTAGTTTAGGGTTACAAGAAGAAGAAATATTTTTTTGTCATTTTATTTTGCTATTGTATAGTGTATATGCTTAAGTGTTAATAGTTTTTCTTAGATTATTGCTTAATTTTGCTATTGTATATGCTTAAGTGTTAATAGTTTAATTTTGCTATTGTATATGCTTAAGTGTTAATAGTTTACTTTTAGCCAGAAAATTAATAGAACTAGTTTAATTTTGCTATTGTATATGCTTAAGTGTCCGGGACTGGGCTCTGCCTGACTGGTATTTTAGAGTTTAGGTTCTAGCCAAGACCCGGGACTAAAGGTCCTCCTATATAAAAGGACACTTCGAAGTTTCCAACCCCTCTTATATAGTTTCTTAGTTTATTAGTTAATCAAATGTCCGTTTTTCGTAGAACTATGGATTCACATATCAGGAACCTCGAAGAGGAAGAACTTATCGAAGATATAATCAAAGACGGCCCCGACGTTGAACCAGCTGAATCTCCGACGTCATATCTAAATGACTCCGGATATGGAATGGAGGTCGAGCGACACGAAGATGAAGCCGATGGGGCAGGAGATAGGTCCAATGACGGAGAAGGTGATAGCTCCACTGATGGAGAAGCCGGTGGAGAAGCCGGTGAAGAAATAATAAAGTCCGGCGAGGTATACATATGAAGTTTGACAATCACTTGTAATATGTGAAAAATATTGGAGATAGCTCTATATTGTATACATATACATTGATTTGACGAATGCTTCTCCCTCGTAAGCCTCCACATCGAGCAAATCTACGAAACGAGGCCCGACTAGAAAGTTGGATGCACGGACGCATTACAACTTTGAGGTGATAATGCCTACGGGCGAACCCAAGCTTCCTAAGAATGCTGCTGACACATTCAAGAAGCAATGCGGAGTTCTCGTTAGGGATCACGTCCCGATCAGCGTTCGGGAGTGGAACAAGCGCAAAGGGGCAGCCGATAGTGACTATATCGCCGAAAGGTACAAAGATAATCTTTGGAATGATCTCATGTCACATTTCAACCTGCCAGAATGTGAGAATGAAGACGCCGCAGACAAACTGAGGGCCAAAGTCAAGCAGTGGACTCTAAAGAAGATGGCCGAACTGTTCCGTAGCTGGAAGAAGAAGCTATGGAAAAACTATCTGAAGACAAAGAAAGTGCCAGTATTCAAGGGGTATCTGGCCAAGCAGGCGAATCACTAGAAGGAATTTCAAGAGTACAAGGAGTCAGAAGATGCCCAGGCATTATCAAAAAAGAACAAGATAAATGCCGATAAGAAGAAATATCACCACAAGCTGGGGCCAGGGGGCTATGAGACTGCCATCCCAAAGTGGGATAAGAAAGAGCAAGATTTGCTAGATAAAGGCATCATACCTGAACCACTCCGTGATGAGTGGGAATTGAGAGCAAGGAATTGGTTCCTTGCGCATGGTGGGTCGTACGACGAAAAAACAGGGGACCTCATCTGCAATGACGGTATTAGGATACCCAGGGAGAATTGGAAAAGGATAGTGAAAGAAATTAAGGAGGGAAAAACAAAGTTCACTGCAGATAGAGATAAAGATTTGCTCACACTGGTCCTCGGCAATGACGAACATGGAGGACGAACGCGAGGCTTCGGTCCTTCTTACCCATGGTGGCTTGGGTTTGCCAGAGACAAAGACACTTACAGAAGCCGAGAGAGAACAAAGAAGCGGCAGCAGGATGAGGAGAATGACAAGTTGAACCAGTTGCTTGCCAGGATTAACAAGCAACAGAAGCAGATTGATGAGCTTAGAGGAGTACCGCGCCAGGAAGATCATGCACTTGATATTACCGGCGCCCCATCTAAGCGGAAAAGCAGCGTGGCTGAATCTGTGGCCCCGCCCGACGATGCACGAAGAATGATAGAGGGCGGTCCCGGCTACCCCGAGGATGGAATCAAAGAGTCAACATCATGTGAACTCCATTAGAAATTCAAGAACATATCCATGAAGGTGGCCGTCGGACAAGCTTTACCTTCTGGCCCTGATGCACGCTGGCATGGCCGTGAGATTCCAGCTGGCTTTGCTAAAGTCGGGGTGGATGAAATCCTGACGGGGTTTCGTGATATGGAGCTCGACATAGCTGGACCTGAAGATGAGAGGACACTCGGAGAAGTACTGGGTGGAGTCATCCTATGGGACAAGAAATACATAAAGCTTCCAGGCTCGGCCCCAAGGACAACACCGCCTCCGAGTCATCGCAGGTCACCTACACCTCCATTACCTCCAAGCCCTCCACATCACGTCGGCCAGCACAACACGAGTCCATCTCGATCACCGCCGCCGGACTTGGGTCGTCCGTCTCCGCCGCCGCCCGCTCCGGATACAAAGCGCGAGCGTGCCACCAAGAACGCTCCGCCGACGATTCCTAAGCCACGGAGCACCCCAAAGCGCAAACGGTCGCCCCTCCCAAAGGTACGTCATGCTAATCTTCCTATCAGACCTTATGATCGTACCCCCGAGGAAAATGCCAGGATAGCAAAGGAACATCATGATGCGCAGATGAAAAAGAAGGAACCCGAGCCCCGCCCGGAATACACCGAGAAGCAAATAGCATTTGCAAAATACTTCACGACCCTTCCATCACAGTATGACTTACACCATAAGCCTAATGACTATACACGCACATTGTAGAAGGAAGTGAAAAAGAGCAGATCACGTGCAAGCCCTCCACATGACGTCGGCCAGCACAACACGAGTCCACCTCGATCACCGCCGCCGGACTTGGGTCGTCCGTCTCCGCCGCCGCCCGCTCCGGATACTAAGCGGGAGCGTGCCACCAAGAACGCTCAGCCGACGATTCCTAAGCCACGGAGCACCCCAAAGCGCAATCGGTCGCCCCTCCCAAAGGTACGTCATGCTAATCTTCCTATAAGACCTTATGATCGTACCCCCGAGGAAAACGCCAGGATAGCAAAGGAACATCATGATGCGCAGATGAAAAAGAAGGAACCCGAGCCCCGCCCGGAATACACCGAGAAGCAAATAGCATTTGCAAAATACTTCACGACCCTTCCATCACAGTATGACTTACACGATAAGCCTGATGACTATACACGCACATTGCAGAAGGAAGTGAAATAGAGCAGATCACGTGCAAGTGCAAGTGGGAGAAAATCAAGTTCAACTACAAGCAAGAAAAAATCAGATGTTCCTCAGCTTGGACAACAGGCCAAACAGTCGATCCCACCCCTCAAGGTGTTAACCGAGAATGTTCCCCCTACGGTGCAGGGGCTAGCTTTTGAAAGAGCAAAGGAGTTGGCGGCTGAATGTGGTGTCTCAGTTGAAGATTTGCTGGCTTCCGAAGACGACAGGATACCCAAGGCTGTGGTAGCCCCTAAGCCACAGTTTGTCATGTGTGAGCCTTTGGTTAGCAAAGATGATCTCCCAACAAATATGCGTTACTTGCATCAATGGTACTTAAGTGAATCAAAGAATGGGAGAACGATGATCGTGCTGAGTGTCCCACAGGAGTACTACGGCCGCCCTGAACAAATGCATATCGACTTTGATGAACTCTTCCAGATGTACAATGGCGACACCCTCGACAAATCGCTTATGAGTTGCTATTGTCTGTAAGTTTTTCAATTCGTTGTCTACATATTACTTGTTTAGTTATTTCAATTCATTCTCTATATATAACTTGTACTCTATTATGCAGAATGAAGATTCTGTATTGTAAAAGTAAGAGCATCCTAAATATTGGGTTTATTGACCCAGATAAAATACATATAGCGAAGCTAACTGACTATCCCAAGGAGACGGAGGAAAACCTTCTAAGGTTTCTAACAGATCAAAATTTATGTGACCACATACTGTTTCCATACAACTTCAGGTGAGGGTCTTTACTCTGTTGTGTCCATTCACTTATAAGTGTAATTGATAAGTTACTGACACACACATATATATATACATGTGCACCTTCCATTGGATTCTGTTGGACATTCAAATTGATAAGGGAAGAGTTGATGCCTTCGACCCATTATCGAGACCCTTGGAACAGTTCCAAAGCCTGCAGGACATGCTCCAAGGGTAATTTCAATCATTCTTGCGCTCTATCGGTCTCTTTCGATGATTTTTTGATATATCAATTAATGAAAAACTTAGCAAATCATTATCCTTGTCGGGCAGGGTTTGGAAGCGGTTCAAGTGCGTGACTCCCGGTATCGAGCATGAGAAGCTGACCTTTAGAGCGGCTCAGGTAAGTAGTAGTATGATATACTTCTATTTTCAATACATTTATGATGCTAGATTATTATTTTGATTATATATATTCTATTCTCGTAAAGTGCGACCAGCAGCCACGGGGAACGCATCTATGCGGTTACTATGTTTGCGAGACCATTCGCACGTTTACCTGTGAGCACAAGGATCACAGATTCGACGTAAGCAATGAACATTCACACCTCTATTTTTACCCGTCATTCTTTGTTATCATGATTGATATTCATATTCATCTCCTCTTCTTATATAGCACATGGCCATGACGATGAAGGTCCTACCAGAGCAACGCGCGATTGCTCTTGTAGAGGAGCTTGCGACCTTTCTGAGGACGGAAAATATAGATGACAAAGGACGATTTAGTGTAGCTAGGGGCCATTACTGATGTTCGTCCATGTAATCGAATAGACGGGCTCTAGTCCCGATAATTCAGATCTCCATATAATTGTATATATATGCTCGCTTGTAAGATAAGTTAACCTTATATATATATGCATAATTATTTCTATTTAAATTATATGAAAACTAATTCCCGAACACCAAACGAGGCATCACGTTAATCTCCCGAACACCTAAACCCTAAAACCCTAAAACCCAAAAATAATTTCATTAAAAAAACCCAAAAATAAGCGAAATCTGAAATTCTTTAGTCCCGCCCCTGTAACGAACCGGGACTAAAGGTCCTGCCCGTGGGGCGCTACGAGGCACCCACGTGGAGCACCTTTAGACCCGGCTTGTAACAGGGCCGGGACTAAAGGTTAGGCCTTTAGTCCCACCCCTTTAGTCCCGGTTGGTGAACCGGGACTAAAGCCCCTTACGGGCCGGGGCTAAAGGCCCTGTCCCCACTAGTGAACCTCCTGCAGTAGAATGCATAGATATCGGTTCATCCATTGAAAAGGTCATCTTTAAACATTGCTTACAATCATGTAATAATGCAACACATGTGCTAGCTAATCATTTAAGACAATAAAACCAAGCCTAATAGCTGCTCTGTCAGGCCATCAGCATCCAGAGCCCTTCATTTTCGTGATCTAGTAATTTTTCATCGTCTGATCTCCATTAATGTATGGTCTCCCACGTCTTCTAGTGAATTGGTCGGCTGTCCTATGGGGACGCTACTCCCATAGCAAAATTGAAGGCCTCTGGTTGATTGGGCCTCCTGTGGTTGATTGGGTCTTTGTACCTACACAATCGCCAGCTTTCCCTGTGCATCATCGTCTCTTCTCCGGCCTCGACCTCGTGCGGCAGCGCCTACCTGGTGGTGGCGCTCCCATCCCCGTCCCCGACCTCTCGTCTCTCTTCACCGGGAACCGTGCGAGGTTGCAAAAAGGGGGTTCTATTCAGCGAGGCTAGCGCGGGGGAGGGCGGGCGGGCCACTGGACCTTCGCCCACTCGCTACGGGATATGGCCGGCATCGTGGAATAGAATCGTATTGCGGCTGCTCGAGTTTACGCCCATGGAGTGCGCCGGACATGTATGTCTCTTCTCTCACTCTCTCTCTCTTTCTCCTCTGCTCTGATCTAACCACCCGTGGCGGCGGTTGCCTCCGCCTCAACGCTCCCCTGTTTTTCTCCTATTCCTGTGGGGATTGGTTGGTTTGTTACTCGAATGGGTCTACGATTGTGAATCGTTGGGACGGCTCAGGGTTCTGTTAGTGGAACTGACGGCCATGTTTACTGGATGATGTAATAGGACATTGGGAATATTTTTTTCAATGACCAAATTTTCAGCATCAGTTGTGTTGTTGGGCGTTGGCTGGCTTAAAATGTCTATACTTCTCTCTCTATATACGCGATGATATGAGGCGTTTCAATGATTCCATAAGGTAGTACAAGTGGGTGCAAACTATTTCAACTTCGCTAACGTAGTTGCGTTGTGTCACCCCTCGCAGAAGCTGATTACTTTTGGAGTTTCGAAAGAGCAACTTCAAGTAAGCTTCATTTTAGTATATACTCCATACCTTGTATGTTCTCCGCTTTCGCATTGGAACAGAAGTGCAAAAATCTACTGAAGTTTGAATCTTCGTCGAACCTAATAATTGGGACCTCTGGTATATGCATCAATATCATGGATTTTTAATGCATTTTTTTATCCCTACCAATCATCCTTATTGTTTTCTATACGTACAATTCATGGGCAATAAGTATTGCAAATTGTTGCTGCCTAATCATCATCATTACTGTTTTTGATACATACAGTTCTTCATGGTGCTATTCATTGTTGTGTGACCGTGTCTCCATATTTCCTTCAATTTTTTTGCTCTGGTATAATATGTTAGTTACTGCAAATATTTAATCATAAAATTATACTTAACTGTAAATTGTAAAATATATTAGAGCATGTCCTTGAGGGTAGACAGTACTTAGAAAAGGAGAAAAGATGGAACTCCTGACCTATCGACATGTAATTTCTATGTATGCTAATGACATGTTTCTAGTGAGGTTCTTCATACCAACATCATCGAAGCATTTTTAACTGGTACTCATTATTTTTCTTTGAGTTTAGAACCTTTGTCAAACCTAAACATTTTTTTTCTTAATTCTTTTCAGTCGCTTAGCCTCGCCTCATTATTTCTTAAAACATGGGTTGAACCCAATGGTTATGTGATCTGCCTATGCGGTTCACTTAATCTTAAGATCACATATGCAGTTCACTTAATCTTAAGATCACATATGCGGTTCACTGAATCTTAAGATCACATAATCAACTACATCTTGATTGTTAACTTTTTGTTAAAAAGGAAGAAAGTTTGAATCTTAGTTTGTACTACATGAAAATGAACCTTTTTAACATTTTGTTCATTCATTGGGAGTGTCACTAATTATATGGCTGCTTCAAATTTTTTTACATAGTACCATGGAAATTTGATCATTTGTGGAGGAGCTCTGCAACAAAGAAAACAATAATGACAAGGAGGGAGGCTCAATCATTAGAAGGTGTGTCCAAGGTACTCATGGTTCCTTTGCATTTATGAGAACATATTGCTCTATTTCTGAATATGGAAATGATAAATCATGGAACGGTATGCAGATATATTTTAGTTTGTCCATGGCAGATTCTCACATATCTTTTTTTTCTTAGACATAACCATATTTGCATTTCACTACGATTACTGCCTTATTGTACACGTTAGCTGTATCACCATAACTGTAGTAATAAATGCTTATATGCAACTCTTTTGTGTTTGTACTAATTCTGTTAATACACAATTAGTGGCTATGATTATGATTTGTTGCTATTAGATTCTGGAGGAGTTTTGTTAGTACATACCTTTCTTCTACAATTACCTTTCTGTACATGGGTGGTCTGAAAATGCTTACACTGTAGATCTATGATCCAATTTTTTTGTGGGGTTTACGATTCAATTTATGAGATGCTAGAAAATTCTACATAGACATAAAGCTAAGAGCATGACCAATATGACGTGAAATTATAGAAGATGAGAGTTACGTAAAATGATAAATGACTTACTTTTGCATGCTCTCAGAAAAAATGGTGTCGAAGTTCTTTCATGGGAAATAGGAATTCAGTTCTTCCATGTCTATATATTTGTAAAAATTACTATCATTTTATTGAAAAAAAGACAGGCACAACAACGCGCGTCAATCATGATCTAGTAGTTATTGTAATAAGTCTTCTTTAAGATGGTTGGACAAGCCTCCCGAGTTTTTGATGAGAGAACTAGTGGATGATGTAAGCGTGTTTTAATTCAATAAAGCTAGCCATGGTGGTCTTTCCTAAAAAAACTCAATTGATCAATGAGTTTTCTTAAAACGAAGGCAAAATATTTACCTCATCCATTAATGAAGCAGAAGAGAGTTGCTTGGTTAATAAACAAAAAACCAGGCGAAAACCGTCACAAACTGCGGACCAAAACTCACATAATACCCCCCCCCCCACACACACGTCACATAGAGGGTCTCGTCAACATGACACATAGGTGTGGTGGTACCATCGTCATCAATTCTCCCCGACAGGCGTCATTGTCCTCCGTAATCTGCAATATCCACTTAGATGAATAAATCAAACTATCTATATAATATATTAGTAATAAATATGTATCACAATCCATGTCGAGGTATTTGGATCAATTCCTATTTGGTGGATCTTTTTTTTCTTTGCCAGGAACCATATTTGAACTGGTGACATGAGGATTTTCAGTCCTCTTGTCTACCAACTGAGTTATCTTGACCTTTTCTTATGCATCATCCGGCAAGAGAATCTGACTTCTTCAAAGTTGAACGTTGACCCAACCCACACCGTAGAGGCCATATGGATGCACAAGAAGGCCCACGCCAAACTCAGCCACCGGTGTCGATGACGGGTCCGCTCTCACTCTGAAAGATAGCTCCGAAGGAGAACTTGTCGCGTCTCCGACATCAAACACGCCCATCATCGTTGCCACACAACTCTCGATGCCCACCGCCATCTTCCATCGGTCCCTCTTGTTGATGCTTAGCTCCAAATACAAAGCCCTTGAAAGGTGATACTTGATATGTCTCCAACGTATCTATAATTTTCGATTGATCCATGCTATTATGTTATCATTTTAGAACCGTTTTTATGTATTTATCTACCAATTTGTATTATTTTTGAGCACTAACCTATTGTCCAAGTACCAATTGCCAGTTGTTTTTTCTGCGTGTTTTTCCACTTTTTGGGTTTTCAGTACCAAACGAATTCCAATTGACCTGAAACTTTTTGTGATTTTTCTCAACCAAAACAAGATCGTGGATCATCAGAAGGAGGCAGGAGAGTACACGAGGGCCCCACAAGCCAACATGGCGCGCCCTAGGGGGCGCCCTGATGTCTTGTGCCCCCCTAGTGGCTTTCCCGACTCCGTTCTCTCGCCTATAAATTCCTATCTACCCTAAAAACATCGTAGGATTTCCCGAAACACTTTTTACGTTGCCGCAAGTCTCTGTTCTGACGGGAGACCATCTAGAGCTCTCTTCCGGCACTCTGGCGCAGAGAGGATCGATCACGGAGGACTTCTTCATGAACCTTGCTTCCCTCATGATGATGTGTGAGTAGTTCACCATAGACCTATGGGTCCATAGCCAGTAGCTAGATGGAAATCTCTCTCTCTCTTTGATCTTCATTACAATGATCATCGCATCGTCGTTTTGATCCATATTACGTAACTCTTTTGTACGGTGTGTTTGTTGGGATCCGCTGAATTGTGGATTTATGTCCAAATTATTCATGATAAATATTTGAGTCTCCTCCGATATATAATATGATTCTTATGTGCACGATTATGATAGCTTCATAATTCTCTCTGATCTATTGAAATAGTTTGGCCAACTAGATTGATATTTCTTCGGTGCAAGGTGCATTGTAGTAGGTTCAACCAGGCGACTTTCTATATCCTAGTGACATAAGGGGATAAGTTGTGTTTTTTTGTTGCTGCTACCAAGAGTAAAACGATGGGGTTTATTCATATTGGTTGTGATAGAGGCGAGGGCCCCGATCTTTCGATGAGATGGTGGCTATCGATCTGGTGGAGACGACTTTGACTATCCGACTACAAACGTGCACAACGTTGCGCCTTAGCAATCGCTAAACCAACTCCAAGAGGTTATTAACCATGCCGGAGCACAATCAACCTGACCATGAAGGTCTCTTCCTGCAAGCAATCGAAGAACAAGAGAGCATATGATAAAAGCAATCTCAAAATTGCGAATATATATGAACTATTGATAAGGATGGAGATCCGAAAGCGGTCTTGGTCTAATCGTTGGACACAAACGAAGTACACGAAGTTGCAATGACTAACTTTTAACTAAACAAATCCCAAACAAAAAGCTACTTGCTTGATTTACTTATATAGGATCAAGGGGTGGCGGCCAAGGAGGTGGGAGGATGTCCCAAGGCAGCCTAAAACTAACCCTAGGTCGTACAAGGCCTATGGGCCCAAGTAGAGGTGATGCAACACCTTTGCACTTATAGTTTGACTCGGATTCTGGTGCAACGTCAGATTATTTCTTCAATATCTCCATGCTCCGAACGAATTTTAAGGTGATTCCAAGTGGTCTGGAACGTACATTAAATTTACTTTCCAATAAAAATTAATCACCCAATTCAGCGTCTGTATGAAAAAGTTGTTCATGTTTTGAGACAGGTATATTTGTGTAGTCCGAATCTGAGTCCAGAACGTGAGAGACTTGGACTTTATCTTCTCTTGGTCTAAAAGTGACGTTAGAGAACTTCTTGAACAACACATAATCATTTCCTTTGATGTGAGTGAACTCCTTGAACAACACTTAATCATTTCCTCTTCCTTTATCTTCACACGTGTTTCGTGCAAGCGTTCTCCAATTCTGCATTTAGGCATTGAGTAATAATAGGTGAAGTATTTTTGTTCCGAATAACATAAATAAATTATTGCATAATTATTATAAGAAATCACCTCACAAATATGAAAATTTAAAATATTTTGGTCGTATCCAAGGTAGCCATGTCCTCATCATCCTCCCCTTCTTGAAAACAAAGTCGTCCTCGGCGTTGCTTAATGTGAAATATGGCCAACAAAAGTGACAAAGCATACATGTTGTATATGTATATGTCATCCATTTTCTACTTCTCTTGTTTATTGCACATATGACACATGTATAAATGAGTAACTTTCATAAGTTATGGACTATAAAGCCAAAATACTATCACAAGAAGTAAAAGGCATGAAAATATTGCAACTCAGTTTGCACATATAAGTGAAGTCATTATTCATATCAAAAGATTGACAATGTTCGTCATTAAACCATCCTAACATTGGTGAATACACTTTCATTATTTCAAATTTACATGTTAGAACATGCTTAAATAAACAAACATGCAATAAGTCAGTTGACATAGAATCATCACCAAGATTAGAGATCATATCAAAATGATTAAACATTTGCACAATTATTTTAAAAAATATTTGACAAAAATTTGATATATTCTCCGATTCAAATGGTTCTTTCTCATCAACAGTTAATTCAATAGGTTCACTCAACATTGTTGATATTGTAGTTATTTGATCACATGTCAAAGTCAAATCATGAATATAGTCCCCTAAAATAGGTGGTGTGACCAAAGTAATGCGTAGATCATCATAGGGTACATTGCAATTGACAAGGCATTCATCATACTCATGTGGAGATGGAAGATAAGTACCTTTGTCATTACCTCTTATGATCAACTCAGGTGTTGTAGGCACTCTCGATGGTAACGTGTCACATGTTGAAGTTGATGTAGCCCTCACAACAATTCATGTGGTTGTCATCGTACGCTCAGTTGTTGAAGGAAGAACCATGTCAACTCTTGGAACATGCACCTTGCGCTCGTTCTCCTTGTGGGCAACACGTTGTTTTATTTCCTGTTCAGATTTGCAAGCGAGACGGAACAAACGATACATAGGATAACACTTTCATGAATTAGTATCTCATGAATATCACGATTTAATCCTCTCCAAAATCTATCCATAAAATCTTCTTCACTTTCTTCTAATGAGCAATGCAACAAGGTCGTTTGTAAATCATCACAATATTTTGTTACGGTGTCACTACCTTGTTTTAAATGTTCTAACTTTTTAATCATGTCATGAGTATAATAAGTAGGAACAAATGTGTGTCTCATGGAAAGTTTCAAATCATCTCAAGTAGTAGGTATATAATTACGGTGTAGCCGACAATATCTGCTCCACCAAACTGAAGCATAACCGTTGAAAGAACCAACCGCGACCTTAGCTGTCTTATGTTCAGCAAAATTATGGGAAGAAAATATATCATTTATTTCAAAATCTCATTCGATATATCAAGCAGGTCTAAAACGGGCATTAAATGGTGGTATAGAAACATTAACCTGATCATACACATTTGGATCTCTATGCACCTCTCGTAACGGTTGTTTTGGTGGCACGTCTCCCATGATCGAAGAGGCCCATGAATTGGTAACTCTGGAACCTGTCATGACTAGTATAAATAAGAAACAAAAATCCAAGAATATTGTTGCTACGAACTACTAGCATGTGGCGGTAAAACGCTCATAGTAAAGAAAATACCAATGTCTTACAAATTCTTATCACGCAGGAGGTGGTGACCGGCAACCGACGGTGTCAATATCTCCGAAGATTGAGTGAAGTGATTACCAGGTAAACGTATGTATACACGGTGTAGAAATATATGGAGCTAGGAAGGCTTAATATATTGTAGCAAAAGATTAGCAATAATCAATTCATAGATGCAATGTTGAATAAACGCACAATGACGGTACTGTGGTGGTCCTAGGCTAAACCGTACTATAGACGCGATCCTAGAACACTAAAGGAGTCACGACATACCACAAGTATCAGCAAAATATCATATGAAGTAGCTCTAAATAGCAAGATATAAGTGAAGATCACAATGGGAGTAAAGATAATGATGATAAATGACCACTAAGCATGATATACCAAAACTCTCTCTACAACTTACCTCTGGAAAGTATTATGTTAAATTTCTGATATTTTTTCTCGAGATTTGCATTGACCCAGGCTTGTTAATGCAAATAGAATGAATCAATTCCAATTTTGTATGAGGATTCAAAACATTCGGGACCGGACTTGAAAAATATTGACAAACTATGTTCGCGACCTTTAGAGGGCAAAAAGTCCTATTTAGGAGCCAATTTGGAGGTGACAAGAATGAAATAGCTTGATTAACTATTCAGATGCGGTGCGTCGATAGCTCGAATTTGAGTACTTGTGGAGCCAAAATGGACTTCGTATGAGGAATATACACTTGTTTCACTGAGCACTGCACAAAAGAGTTTCCAATCCGAATTCAGATACGGGATTGAGTCTAGATAGATCTGATTTTTTTCTCTTTTCTCTTTTTTCTCTCACTTTTTTTTTACGTTTTTTCTTCTTTATTTTATCCTACTTTTTTTTCCTTCTCTCCAACAGATCAGATAAGATGCAGATTGAATCAAGCACAGATGTGAACGACCTAAAGTGTGATAATGACAATGACCGATGGGAACTAGTGGTGGCAATTGATGGATGGTGGTGGGTGACAATGAAAGGGATGACCTTGCAGCGGTTGTGTGACTAATGTGAATAGAACTTGAAACTCTAAAGGTACTAGACAGTAAGACCAACAACTCGACACGATGATGTAACTAATCATTCAACTATGCAACCACTTAAAATAAAATTGCAAAGGCTCAGACTAGCTTGGATAAAGGATGAATAGATCTAAATTTTTCGTGTGTGGCTTTTTATTTGGCAATAGGTAAGAAAAATAATTCTAATCTGGGGATAATTAGAAATTCTCACCGAGCAACCTAAAAACTGATACCACTTGATAGAGGCGAGGGTCACGATCTTTCAATGAGATAGTGGATATAGATTCGGTGGAGACGACATTGACGATCCGACTACTAACGTGCAAGACATTGCACCTTAGCAACCGCTAAATAAACTCCAAGATGTTATTGATCATGCTGGAGCATGCGATCAACCTGACCATCAAGGTCTCTTCCTGCAAGCAATCGAAGAACAAGCAAGAATATGATAAAAGCAATCTAGAGAGTGCAAATATATATGAAGTATTGATAAGGATGTGGATCCGAAAGCGGTCTTGGTCTGGTCGGTGGACACAAACGAAGTACACGAAGTTGCAATGACTAACTTTTAACTAAACAAATCCCAAGAAAAAAGCTACTAGGTTGATCTACTTATATAGGAGAAAGGGGTGGTGGCCAAGGATGTGGGAGGATGTCCCAAGGACGCCTAAAACTAACCCTAGGTCGTACAAGGCCTATTGGGCCAAGTGGAGGTGATGCAACACCTTTGAACTTATAGTTTGACTCGGATTCTGGTGCAATGTCAGATTGTTTCATCAATATCTTCATGCTCCGAATGAATTTTAAGGTGATTTCAATTGAGCTAGAACGTACATAAAATTTACTTTCCAACAAAAAAAAAATCACCCAATTCAGAGTCTGTATGAAAAAGTTGTTGACGTTTTGAGACAGGTATGTCTGTCCAGGCTGAATGTCAGTCCAGAACGTGAGAGACTTGGACTTTATCTTCTATTGGGCTAAAAGTAACGTCACAGAACTTCTTGAACATTAAATAGTCATTTCCTTTGATGTGAGTGGACTTCTTGAACAACACTTAATCATTTCCTCTTCCTTTATCTTCACACGAGGTTCGTGCAAACGTTCGGTAATTCTGCATTTAGGCATGGAGTAAAAATAGGTGAAGTATTTTTGTTCCGGATAACATAAATAAATTATTTCATGATTATTATAAGAAATCACCTCACAAATATGCAAATATGAAATATTTTTGGTCGTATCCAAGGTAGTCATTACCTCATCAGGTTGAGTTTACTTTGTCTACATCATGTCATCTTACTCCAAGGATTACTTCGTTTGTCATGAACATAATACGTAGAGAGGCAAGTATAGAAGCACTCTTGAAGTGAAGTAATAGTAATAGGTGCAGGCAAGAGTCGACCTATTTGTTTATGGATGTGATACCTATATTTACGTGATCATTGCCATGAAATCGCATAACTCTCCGCTCTTCTATCAATTGCCCAACTATAATTTGTTTACCCACCGTGTGCTATTTTCAAGAGAGATATCGTTAGGGAAAACTATGCCCCCAAGTCTATTCACAACATATTACTAAAACCTCCAATACCTTGCTGCCATTTACTTGTTTTTATTTTATTTTGCATTTTACAATTATCTACACACCTCATTTTCTTGCAAATAATGAGACCAAGGAGATTTACAACCCTCTTGCCGCGTTGGGTGCAAGATGTTTGTTCTTTTGTGTGCAGCCGCTGAAGACAGTTGTGGTTGATATTCTTATTGGTTCGATAAACCTTGGTTTAACAACCGAGGGAAATACTTACTTGCATTGTGTTGCGATAACCTGTTCCTCTTCACGGAAAACCCAATGCAGATCAAAAGTACGAAGAAGGATTTCTGGCGCCGTTGGCGGGGAATATCATCACCAAGTACCAAGAAACTCCGCACAAAATTACATTCACTTATTCCTCTTTTTATTTGCTGGTATATTTAGTTTGTCTCATAAAAAATATAAAAATACAAAAATACTTTTCTTTTTCTTGCTTAGCTTGTGAGTAGATTGCATCTTCGCTCTCTAGTTTGCTTGTTACACTTGTCACTTTGCTCATTTAATCACCATGTCTCAAGATACTACTAAGGTGTATGACTTTTCAAATACTAATAATACTCCCTCCATCACAACTTAGAAGGCATGCACGTGTACCTAGATAGTCAATATGACTTATATAGAATATATTATTTATCATAAAAATTATATCATTAGAAAATAGAACATCTAAAGTTTCTAATGATATATTTTTTGTTATATATGCCTCTCATTAAGTTGGTCCAATTGATGACCTAGGTACGTGTGCCAGACTTGTAAACTGAGATGGAGGGAGTAATGATTTTGTTAGTACTCCTATACCACCCGCCACTAGTGTGGATGCTTTGATATTAATTCTTCATTTCTAAATCTTGTCATGAAAGGTCAATTTTCATGAAGTCCCAATGAGGATCCCGCTTCACATATCAATAATTTTGTAAAACTTTGTGATATGCAAAAGAAAAAGTAAAATTTTGTACAATGATATTGTGAAATTATTATTTTTCCTTTTTTCTTAGAGATAAAGCAAAAGCTTGGTTTTATTTTTTCCACGTAATAGTATTGGAACATGGGATACGTTTAAAGAGGCTTTTATTGCCATGTATTTTCCTCCTGCTGAAATCATCTCCCTAGGAAATCAAATAATGAATTTTAAAAAGCAAGAACATGAACATGTTGCTTAAGCTTGGGAGAGAATGAAATTGATGATAAGGAATTGTCGTACGCATGGTTTCAACTTATGGATGATTATTCAAAATTTCTATGCGGGACAAAACTTTCCATCCAGAAATCTTCTAGATTCTGCCGCAGGCGGTACCTTCATGGAGGTTACCATAGTATAGGCCACCTAACTTCAGGACAATATCGTGGTCAACTATTCTCAATGGAATACCGAACGAGCTCCGACTGGTAAGAAGGTAAAATTTGAGGAAGAAATTGCTACTTTGAGTGAGAAAGTGGATGCTCTTATGAATTTGGTTGCTAATAAAAATGCTCATTTTGATCCTAATAATATGCCATTGTCTACTTTGATTGAGCAAAATAATGATGCTATTGATGTGAACTTTGTCTCTCAAAATAACTTTAACAATAATGCTTATAGAGGTAATTTCAATCCTCGATTGTATCTCGGTAATTCTTCCAACAACTATGGAAATTTTTATGGAAATTCCTATGAAAATTCTTCTAAAAATTCTAATAGTATAACCTCTGATCTTGAGAACGCAATTAAGTAATTCATTAATTCTCAAAATGTTTTCAATACTATGGTAGAGGAAAAATTGCATATTGTTGATACTTTGGCTAAGAATGTGGATAGAATTGCTCTTGATGTAGAGACTCTTCAAAGTAAAACTTTGCCTCCTAAGCATTATTTTAATGAGACTATTAAATATATCCAAATTTCAATCAATTAGAGTAAGGAGAGGACCGTTAAATTGAGAGCTAAGCAAGAATTTCTAGAAAAGGCTCTTCCGCCCGGTTCTTACCGTAATCATGATGAAGACCTTAAAATGATTGGTAATTCTCCTATTGAATCTTTGTTTACTTCTATGAATACTAATGATAAAGGGACTGTAGATAAGTCAATTTTATTTAAGGAGCGCCCTGTTTTCTTGGAGGGTGATGATTCTAATGATAAAATTGAAAAAAGTGGGTTTGCAGAGGTCAAAATCTAAACTAGTGATGTGCCAACTATATTGGATTACAAGGACTTTAATTATGATAATTTCTCTTTATTAGAATGCATTTCCTTGCTGCAATCCATTATTAGATCACCCAATGCTTATGAATAAAATAAAGCTTTTACTCAACATATAGTAGAAGCTAGGCTAAAATCTTATGATGAGAAACTTGAGCTTGAAGTTTCTATTCCTAGAAAGTTGCATGATGAGTGGGAACCTACTATCAAAGTTAAGATAAATAAATACGTATGCAATTCTTTGTGTGAACTTGGTGCTAGTGTTTCAACTATATCTAAAACTTTAGGTGATGTGCTTGGACTCACTAATATTGAAGAATGTTCCCTTAACTTGCATCTTGAGGATTCTAACATTAAGAAAACCTTAGGTTGAATTAATGATGTTCTTATCATTGAAAAAAAATATGTCTCTGTAGATTTTATTGTGCTTGATATTGGTTGCAATCCTACTTGTCCCATTATACTTGGAAGGCCCTTCCTATGAACTATAGGTGCAATCATTGATATGAAAGAGGGCAACATAAGGTTCCAATTCCCATTAAAGAAAGGGGTGGAACACTTTCCTAGAAATAGAATCAAACCACCTTATGAATCTATAACTTATGCTAAAATAAAAGAAGAATATATTAATAACTAATGGATCTCATGAAGTTTTGTTGAGTTTTGTGTCGTTGAAGTTTTCATGTTTTGGCTATTATCTTGATGGACAAAGGAATGCGAAGTGGCAAGAGCCTAAGCATGGGAATGCACAAGGCACCCCGAGGTAATATTCTTGGAATAATTAAGCTTCTAAGATTGGGTATAACCCGGGAAGGCATGATATGTCTCCAACGTATCTATAATTTTTGATTGTTACATGTTATTATATTATCTGTTTTGGATGTTTTATATGCATTAATATGTTATTTAATATTATTTTTGGGACTAACCTATTAATCTAGAGCCTAGTGCCAGTTTGTGTTTTTCCACGTTTTTAGTATTCCAGATAAGGAATATTAAACGGAGTCCAAACGGAATAAAATCTCCGGAATGATTTTTCTTGGATCACAAGAAACGCATAAGACTTGGAGTAGGGGGCAAGCCATGTGCCGGGAGGCCACAAGCCTACAGGGCGCACCCTAGGGGGGTGGCCGCGCCCCCTGGCTTGTGGGTCCCCTACAGGCCTCCTAACCCTATTCTTTGGCCTATAAATTCCCAAATATTCCTGTATCGCAAAAGAAAACCACGAAAATACTTTTACGCCGTTGGGAGCCTGTTCCCGCGAGATCCAATCTGGGAGCCTTTTCCAGTAATGTGCAGTAGAGGGAATTGATCATGGAGGGCATCTACATCAACTCCATTGCCCCTCCGATGATGCATGGGTAGTTCACCATAGACCTACGGGTCCATAGCTAGTAGCTAGATGGCTTATTCTGTCTCTTTGATCTTCAATACCATGTTCTTCATGATCTTCATGGAGAACTATACGATGTAATACTCTTTTGCGGTGTGTTTGTCGAGATCCGATGAATTGTGAATTTATATTCAGATTATCTATGAATAATATTTGAGTCTCTTCTGAATTCTTATATGCATGATTTCATATCTTAGCAAGTCTCTTCGAGTTATTGGTTTGGTTTGGCCAACTAGATTGGTAATTCTTGCAATGGGAGAAGTGCTTAGTTTTGGGTTCAATCTTGTAGTGTCCTCACCCAGTGACATAGTAGGGCTAGCGAGGCACGTATTGTATTGCTGCCATCGATGATAAAAGATGGGGTTTTCATCATATTGCTTCAGTTTATCCCTCTACATCATGTCATCTTACTTAATGCATTACTCTATTCTTCATGAACTTAATACTCTAGATGCAGGTAGGAGTCGGTCGATATGTAGAGTAATAGTAGTAGATGCAGAATCATTTTGGTCTACTTGACACAGATGTGATGCCTATATGCATAATCATTGCGTTGGATAACTTCATAATTATTCGCTTTTCTATCAATTGCTTGACAGTAATTTGTTCACCCACCGTATTAGTTTCCCTATGCGAGAAGCCTGTAGTGAAATCTATGGCCCCCGGTTCGATTTTCCATATTATACTTTCAGATCTATAAACAAAAAACACCTAAAATACTTTTCTACAATTTATTTACTTTTGTTTGCGCAATCTTTTATATCAATATATATCAGGTCTCATCCTTGCAAATAACTCTGAAGGGATTGACAACCCCTTTTTAGCATTGGGTGCAAGTGTTTGATTGTTTGTGTAGGTACTGCTATCGGGGCCTTGCTTGTTCCTCCTACTAGATTGATACCTTGGTTCTCAACAAACTGAGGGAAATACTTATCTACTTTGATGCATCACCCTTTCCTCTTAAAGGGAAAACCAACGCAGGATCAAGAGGTAGCAAGAAGGATTTCTGGCGCCGTTGCCGGAGAGGATACATAGAAAAATCAAGCCTACCAAGTACCCATCACAAACTCATTTCTTGCATATACTTTATTTGCCATTTGCCTCTCGTTTTCCTCTCCCCCACTTCTAAAACGATTTTCAAAAAATACCAAAAATATTTGCCTTTTTATTCGCTCTTTTTATGTTCGTCTTTTTGTTTGCTTGCTTGTGTGCTAGATTGCTTGCTTTGTCACAATGGCTCAAGAGAATACCAAGTTATGTGACTTTTCCACTACTAATAATAATGATTTTATTAGTACTCTGACTGCTCCCGCCACTAGTGTGGAATATTGTGAAATTAATGCCGCTTTGCTCAATCTTGTTATGAAAGAACAATTTTCTGGCCTTCCTACTGAAGATGCCGCATCCCATATAAATACTTTGGTTGAGTTGTGTGGTATGCAAAAGAAGAAAGATGTGGATAATGAAATTATTAAATTGAAGCCAAAACTTGGTTTTCATCTTTACCTAAAAATAGTATTGATTCATGGAATAAGTGTAAAGATGCTTTTATTTCCAAGTACTTTCCGCCCGCTAAGATTTGTTGGGGAACGTAGTAATTTCAAAAAATCTCATACGCCATACCAAGGATCTATCTAAGGAGAAACAAGCAACGAGGAAAGGGGGAGAGCATCTTCATACATTTGAAGATCGCTAAGCGGAAGCGTTGCTAGAATGCGGTTGATGGAGTCGTACTCACAGCGATTCAGATCGCGGTGGATGCTGATCTATGCACCGAACAACGGTGCCTCCGCGTTCAACATACGTGCAGCCCAGTGACGTCTCCTACGCCTTGATCCACCAAGGAGGGAAGAGAGGTTGAGGGAGAGCTCCGGCAGCACGACTGCATGGTGACGGTGGAGCTTCGTGGTACTCCGACAAGGCTTCGCCAAGCACTACGGAGGATGATGATGAGGAGGAGGAGTAGAGCCGCGCCGAGAGAGAGAAATTGTATCTCAAAACAAAATAGGAGAGAGAGAGAGGATGGTGCCCACCCTTAGGGTTTCCACCCTAAGGGGTGCAGCAGCCCTAGATGGGCATGGGGGCGACGGCCAAGGGTGGAGGAGGCGCCCTAGGGTGGGCCTTGAGGCCCAAGGCAGCCCCTCCATGCCTAGGGTTTGGCCCCCTTCACCCCTTGCTGCGCCTTGGGCCTTTAGTGGTGGCGCACCAGCCCACCTAGGGGCTGGTTACCATCCACTTTTGGCCCATGTTGCACTTTGGAGCTGGTGGCCCTACCCGGTGGACCCACGGAACCTTTCCGGTGGTCCCGGTACATTACCGGTGACGCCCAAAACACTTCCGGTGACCAAATCCTCACTTCCTATATATATGAATCTTTACCTCCGGACCATTACGGAACTCCTCGTGACGTCCGGGATCTCATCCAGGACTCCGAAGAACCTAGGTAACTAGGTACACTATTCCCATATAACCCTAGCGTCATCGAACCTTAAGTGTGTAGACCGTACGGGTTCGGGAACCATGCAGACATGACCGAGACACTTCTCCAGTCAATAACCAACAGCTGGGTATGGGTATCCATGTTGGCTCCCACATGTTCCATGATGATATCACTGGATGAACCACGACGTCGGGGATTCAATCAATCTCGTATGCAATTCCATTTGTCTACCGGTATGATACTTGCACGAGATTCGTTACCGGAAAGTCTCTTTACTCGTTTCATAACACATCATCCTGTGGCTAACCCCTTAGTCACATTGAGCTCAGTATGATGATGTATTACCGAGTGGGCCCAAAGATATCTCTCCGTCACATGGAGTGACAAATCCCAGTCTCGATTCGTACAGCCCAACACACACTTTCAGAGATACCTATAGTGCACCTTTATAATCGCCCAGTTACGTTGTGACGTTTGATACACCCAAAGCACTCCTACGGTATCCGGGAGTTGCACAATCTCATGGTCTAAGGAAATGATACTTGACATTAGAAAAGCTTTAGCAGACGAACAATACGATCTAGTGCTATGCTTAGGATTGGGTCTTGTCCATGACATCATTCCCCAATTATGTGATCCCGTTATCAATGACATCCAATGTCCATGATCAGGAAACCATGATCATCTATTGATCAATGAGCTAGCCAACTAGAGGCTCACTAGGGACACATTGTGATCTATATATTCACACATGTATTACTGTAACATCCCAAATTTTTGAATGTTAATAAAATTATTAGATTGATTGTTTGTTCGCTTGAGTGAAATTTGAAAACTTTTCAAAACTTTTGAATGAGAGGGAATAAAATGACTTTCCCCTTTTTCCTGTGAATTCAAATTCTTTTTTTTTAAAAACCAGCGAGAGGAGATAGCATGACTTCTTCAACTACAAAGAATTTGAATCAAGGTGGCACTTGAATTTCCTTTCGATTTTTCATTTGCATTTTGTTTTCTTCTTCACTCACGGAATGTCGGGAACAATACTTTGTCAAACAAGAGAAAAAGAGAGGAGAAACATGACCCTCCAAACCCGGGGATATTCTTTGAAATATTTGAGCCATGACACCCAAGATTTATTTGAGTAATTATTTGCAAAAAGAAATAAAGCATTTAGGGGATTTTCTGAAAAAACATTTTTTTGAAGTATTTTGGCCGTGGAAAAATGTCCATCTTTTTGAATTTATTTTTCTGAAAATTTTAATATATTATACCCCTATATTCCAAGGATATTCTATTTCCTTTTAATCGTATTAATTCCTGTTTTAATAAAAAGGGAAAGAGATCTCTTATTTTAGGAATGTACTTGGGCCACGTTAGGAAACCAATCTGGCCCAATCCCACCTTCTTCTTCCTCCTCACGAGCTTCCTTCTGTGGCCATGGCAGAAACTTCCCAGGAAGCTTCCCTCCCCCGATTCGCGGGCTACACTTCCTTCCCGAGCCTCCCACCACCCCTATAAGAACGCCCCTCCTCTCCTCGTTCCATTTTCCCCATCAGCTCGTCCTCTCCCTGCCCGTAGCGACGACGCCCCCCCACCATTGTTGTTCCTCCAAGGAGCCGAACAGAAGAACACCCAGGAGCACCTGACGCCCCCTTCCTCGCCTGCGGGAACCCCTCCGTCGTTCCCCCTCCCCGCCGGCGACCTCCCCACCTCGCCGGAGCAGCTACCTCGCCGGAGCTCTTCCTCTCTATCACCCATGGTGAGATTCACGAAATCCCGTATTGCAGTTTTTTCAGAAAATTGCAAACTTAGATAATTCATATCTATTAGTCTATAACTCCGAATTAGGTGATTATTTTTGCGTTGGATCAAAAAATTTATGTAGTTTCCGCAGATATATAATTTGTCTATGTTTGGATTTATAAAAATTGAGTTCGATCAGATTTGAATTAAAGCTTGTTTTGCTTATTCCAGGAGTTTAAAAATAGATTTTAATTTGATTCTTTTTGCTACTGATCACTAGTGATCTTATTTATCAGTGGTAAAAATTTCAGATTTGTTTGAGTATTTTAACTCACTGTTTATTGTGAAACAATTTCTGTTTCACCTCTTTTAGGATTTCGGCTAATTCCTTTTCTATTTTTGTTTCAAAATATTTTCTTTATTATTTCAGAAAGATTATTGTTTTGTTTCTGTTAGTTAAATAGTAGTTTTGCAACAAGTTTTTATTTTATTTTTATTTGTTTTCATGAAATCAATTCTAGTTCCTTAGTAACTTGCAATTGGTTTCTCCACTGTTTCAAATCCCGTTTGGGAATACTTTCAAAAGGTTTTGTGAAAAATACTCTATTTTATCTTAGTTAAACTTATAGACAAAAACTATTTAGTGTTTGACGTAGTAGAAGACTCCCTAGTCTTATTTGAAGTTTCTTTCGGATTTCCTATTCGTTCTCTCTTTTGTGTTGATTGCTAGAATGATTGCTAGTATGAGTGCTTATGTGAATGATATGTTTGTCATATAGATTTCATCGGAGAGTGACGAGTAGTCTATCAAGTTATTTCTCGATAAATTCTTCTTCGTCAACATCACCAGGCAAGTCGCTTTGATCATACTATCACCTATGTTTTATGCATTGTAGTTCTACCATCCTATGCCCAATTGCATGCTGCTTAGGTACTTGGAAATTTTAGTATAGATTTGTAGTATCATGTGGTAGGCACCCAACAACCCCGTTACTTCGCCCGGGACGACAAATTTCATATTGCTATGCTTGAGTAGACGGGATTTCGGTTGAGTGCATAACACGAGTGATGCGAGGTTGATTAATAATCAAGACCGATTAAGACAAGATTTTCAAGACCTCGGACGCAATGCAACTCTGGGTGAAGGATGGTTGTTCGGCTCCTTGGAGAACCCAGTGGATGACCCGAGATGCTGGAGAGGCCATGACATCCTGCGGAAAGCTTCACCCAGGCTCAAAGAGACGGACGGATATTTTCAAGACCCAAGGCTTACCTGCACAGCCACAAGTCATTATGGGCTCTGGCTTGGTTGGACAACGCGGCGACTCTGGACAGGCGGTGCCAGCAGATGTAGAAGAACGGTAGGATTGGATGGGCACCGACAGGGATTCAGAGGGACCCGCTGAAAGACCATGTTTTGATCATCCGGTCTTCAAACATCCTGAAGTGCGAGGACATACACGGAGGCGATCAAATCTTGTGGGGAATGTGTGCAAAACTCTGCAGAGTACTCAAACCTAATCGATTAGCCGTGTCCATGGTCATGGACAACTTGAGCCAAAGGAACTGAAGTTATCTGAAATTCTCAACACAAATAATAATATTGATGTGGGAATTATTGACAACATGGGTACGAGAATTGGTTGGTGGAACCATCTCGTTAACAACCAACAATGTAGTAACATTTTGCTTTTAGCCCTCTCTTGATGTAGGAGAAAACTTGCTTTTTGCTAAAAATCTTATTGCCCCACCTGCCATATATGCATATAGTATAGATGATTACTTTTCACCCCTCTCTTATGTGACTTGCCGGCAAATTCAATATGCTGACCTACACGGCTGCAACTTCTTATGTTGCATATATTTTTCTTCAACGAGTAAGAGTACGATTCAGGGTTACGGTCTACACTCAACTTGCCGTTGGTGTTTATTGGGACTCCACTCCCTTGACTGCTTCCGCTGAGATATTTAAGGTATATATAAGTTTTATGCTATTTACATGTGATTTCACTTTGATATATACATTGATGTACTGTGTGTGCCAGCATACTGATCCAGGGATGGCACAGATACACAGAGACTTGACTCGTTTTGAGTCGGGTCGCTACAATTACGGTTTACGGTTAATACAATTATAGCATGAATAATAGAAAATTATCATGAATGAGGAAATATAATAATAACCACTTGATTATTGCCTCTAGGGCATATTTCCTAAAAGATTATCTCCCTTAGGAACGATATAATGAATTTTAAGCAACTTGATCATGAGCATGTTGCACAATCTTGGGAGAGGATGCAACTAATGATTATACAATTTTTTTATGTGGGATTGAATATTCCTTCTAGAAATATTTTAGATTCCACTTAGGGTGGTACCTTTATGTAAATAACATTAGGAGAAGCTACTAAGCTCCTAGATAATATTATGGCAAATTACTCTCAATGGCATACCGAAAGATCTCCTACTAGTAAAAAAGTGCATGCTATGGAAGAAATAAACACTTTGAGTGGAAAGATGGATGAATTAATGAATTTTCTTGCTAGTAAGAATGATCCTATTGATCCCAATGATATTACTTTGTCTTCTTTGATTGGCAATAATAATGAATCTATGGATGTGAATTTTGTTGGTAGGAACAATTTTGACAATAACACGTACAGAGGTAATTTGAATCCTAGGCTCTTTTATAGTAATAAAAATTGCTCAAGATTGATGATTTGGCTAGGAACGTTGATAGAATTTCTCTTGACATTGATTATTTGAAAATTAGATCTATTCCACCCAAGCATGACATTAATGAGTCTTTAAAAGATATGATAATTTCTATTGATGAGTGTAAGGAAAGGACCGCTAGAATACGTGCTAAGCGTGAATGGTGAAGGTGTTTTCTCGTGCTAACAATGATGAAGATCTTAAAATGATTGATGTGACACCTATTGAATCTTTGTTTTCTAGTATAAGTCTTGAAAAATATGGGACTCGAGATCAGTCAACTTTAGTTATAAGGCGTCCCAATGATTCAGAGTTGATAGATCTTAATGATAAGATTGATAAAAGTGGGATGGAAGAGGTCAAAACTTTAAATAGCAATGAGCCCACTCTTTTGTATTTCAAGGACTTTAATTATGATAGTTTATCTTTGATTGATTGTGTTTCCTTATTGCAATCCATGTTGAATTCTCCGCATGCTTATAATCAAAATAAAGCTTTTACTAAACATATTGTGGATGCCATGATGAAGTATTTTCAACAAAAACTTGAGTTGGAAGTATCTATACCAAGAAAGTTTTATGATGAGTGGGAACCTACTATTAAGATTGAAATTAAAGATTATCAGTGCCACGCTTTGTGTCATTGGGTGCTAGCGTTTCCACGATTCCAAAAACTTTATGTGATGTGCTAGGGTTCCGTGAATTTGATGATTGCTCTTTAATAATTTGCATCTAGCGGATTCTATAGCTAAGAAACTTGCGGGAAGGATTAATGATGTTATTATGGTTGCAAATAGGAATTATATGCCCATATATTTCATTGTTCTTGATATATATATTGCAATCCTACATGTCATATTATTCTTGGAAGACCTTTCCTTAGAACGATTGGTGCAATTATTGGTATGAAAGAAGGTAATATTATATTCCAATTTCCATTAAGGAAAGGCATGAAGCACTTTCCGAGAAATAAAATAATATTACCTTATGAATATATTATGAGAGCTACCTATGGATTGTATACCAAAGATGAGAATACCTAGATCTATTGCATTATGTGTAGTTAGGGGCGTTAAACAATAGCGCTTTTGGGAGGCAACCCAATTTTGTTTTTATGCTTTTGTTTTTGTTTCTCTTTTTGAGTGCTGCACACATTAGTACCTCTGTAATAATTTTGTTTTATTGTTTTAATTAGTGTTGAGCCAAGTAAGACCTTTGGGATGGTCTACGTTGTTTGCAAGTTGATTTTGCTGAAAAACGGAAACTTTCGCTCTAGTCCAGGAATTTTTTTAATTCACTGGTTCGTGCTTTTGATTTTTTTTTACAAAAGATTGTCTTCCAAATTTCAGAGACTTTCCTTATTTTTCAGAATTTTTGGAGTTACAGAAGTATTCGAAGTAAAAAGATTGCTACAAACTCTTCTGTTTTTGACAGATTCTGTTCTCTTTGTGTTGTTTGCTTATTTTGATGAATCTATGGGTTGTATCTGGGAGTATGAACCATGGATAAGTTGGAATAAATATATACAAATAATGAGTTCACAACAGTGCCTAAGGTGGTGATTTCGTTTTCTTATACTATCTGATCTCATGAGTTTTCTATTGAGTTTTGTGTTGTGAAGTTTTCAAGTTTTGCGTAAAGATATGATGGACCATGGAATAAGGAGTGGCAAAAGCCTAATATTGGGGATTCCCAAGGCACCCCAAGACAATTTCAAGGATACAAAAGAGCCTAACCTTGGGGATGCCCCGGAAAGCGTCCCATCTTTTGTCTTCAATCCATTGGTAAATTTACTTGAGGCTATATTTTTGTTCACCACATGATATGTGTTTTGCTTGGAGCGTCGTGTATGATATGAGTCTTTACTTTTTAGTTTGCCAAAATTGTCCTTGCTGCACATATGTTTTGAGAGAGACACACTGAATCGTGAATTTATTAAAATGCTGTTTGAGCTTCACTTATATCTTTTGAGCTGGGCAATGTTGCTCTAGTTCTTCACTTATATCTTTTAGAGCACGGCGGTGTTGGGTTGTATATAAATTATTAAACTCTTGTACCTCACTTATATTATTTCGAGACTTCTTTAAACATCATGGTAATTGCTTAGATTATGAATTTAGTCCTAATATAATGGGCATCCAAGAGGGATATAATAAAAACTTTCATATTAAGTGCATTGAATATGATGAGAAGTTTGATTCCAGGCATATAGATTTGAGATATGAAGATGGTAATATGAGAGTCATGTTAGTAAGTAATTGTGAATTAGAAGGAATACTTGTGTTAAATCTTGTGATTCCCGTAGCATGCACATATGGTGAACCGTTATGTGATGAAGTTGGAGCATGATTGTTTAATGATTGTCAACCTTTGTGTGGAGGTCGGGATCGCGCGATGGTTAACTCATACAAACCCTTACCCTAGGAGCATGTGTCTAATACTTTTCTTAGATAACTAATAGGCCTTTGCAATAAGTATGTTAGTTCTTTATGACTAATGTTGAGTTCATGGATTATACGCACTCTCACCCTTCCACCTTTGGTAGCATCTCTAGTACCGCGCAACTCTCACCGGTACATTAAACCCACCTTCCTCAAAACAACCACCATATATTTTCCTCAAAACAGCCACCATATCTACCTATTATGGCATTTTCATAGCCATTCCGAGATATATTGCCATGCAACACCACCGTCCTTTTTTTATGACACACACCATCACTTCCATATTGCTTATAGAGTCATTCTTTGTTCTAGATACCGAGTTGTAATCTTTTGAGTTGTAAGTAAATAAAAGTGTGATGATTTGCATTATTAGAATATTGTCCCGTGTGAGAAAATGAAGATGGAATCTATGATTCCCTCACAAGTTGGGATGAGTCTCCGACCTTTACAAAAAAATAAAGGAGCCAACGAAGCCCATAAAAAAAATAAAAGAGGCCAAAGAAGCCCACCAAAAAATGGGAGAAAAAAGAGAAGAAAATAACAAATGAGAGGAAGAGAGAAGGGACAATGCTACTATCTTTTTCCACACTTCGGATTCAATGTAGCACCATGTTCTTCATAGAGAGTCTCCTATTTTGTCACTTTCATATAACTAGTGGAATTACATCTTTTGCACAACCACTTAGTTTCCTTTTTGATCTTCCATACACTTATAGCTGTAGTGCATTTGTTGCATGGAAATGCCTACTCACTCACAATAATATCTATTGATGGGCATCTCCATAGCCCATTGATATGCCTAGTTGATGTGAGACTATCTTCTCTTTTTTTGCAACATCCACCACACTCTATTCCACCTATAGTGGTATATCCATGGCTCACGCTCATGTATTGCGTGAGAGTTGAAAAGGTTTGAGAACATAAAAAGTGTGAAACAATTTCTTGATTTTCATCGGGGTTGTGCATGATTTAGATACTTTTTGTGGTGAAGATGGAGCATAGGCACACCCTATGATTTTGTAGGGATAACTTTCTAAGACCATGTTATTTTGAAAGGAAGCAATTCCCTTATTAGTGTGCTTGAAGTATTATTGTTTTTATGTCAATATTAGACTTTTGTTTTGAATTTTATGGATCTGAATATTCATGCCACAATAGAGAATATTACATGGATAAATATGTTAGGTAGCATTCCACATCAAAACTTCTGTTTTTATCATTTACCTACTCGAGGACGAGCAGGAATTAAGCTTGGGGATGCTTGATACGTTTCCAACGTATATATAATTTTTTATTGTTCCTTGCTATTATAGTATCTATTTTGGATTTTTTATATGCATTAATATGCTATTTTATATTATTTTTGGGACTAACCTATTAATCTAGAACCTAGTGCGAGTTTCTGTTTTTTCCATGTTTTTGGGACTAACCAATTAAACGGAGTCCAAACGGAATAAAATATTCGGAATGATTTCTCTTGGACCAGAAGAAACGCAGAAGACTTGGAGTAGGGGGCAGGGCATCTGTCGGCAGACCACAAGCCTGTAGGGCGCGCCCTAGGGGGTGGCCGCACCCGTGGCTTGTGGGTCCCTGATACGTCTCCAATGTTTCTATAATTTTTGATGGTTCCATGCTATTATCTTGTCATCTTTGGATGTTTTGTATGCATAATTATGCTATTTGATATCTTTTTTGGGACTAACCTATTAACTCAGTGCCAAGTGCCAGTTTCTGTTTTTTCCGTGTTTTTGACCTTTTTCAAAGATGAATATTTAACGGAGTCCAAATGGAATAAAACCTGCGGGATGATTTTTTCCATAGCAGAAGATACGCAGGGGACTTGAGAACCAAGGCAGGAGACTTCGGGGGAGGTCACAAGCCCCCTAGCCGCAGGTTGGGGGGAGGCCGCGCCTAGCAGGCTTGTGGGCCCCACGTGGCTGCTTTGACCTACGTCTTTCGCCTATAAATTCTCTAAAAATCCAAAACCACCAGAGAGAGCCACGAAAATACTTTTCCGCCGCCGCAAGCTTTTGTCTCTGCAAGATCCCATCTGGGGACTGTTCTGGTGACCTGCCGGAGGGGGGATTTGTACATGGAGGGCTTCGTCATCAACACCATTGCCTCTCCGATGATGCATGAGTAGTTCACCACACACCTTCGGGTCCATAGCTAGTAGCAAGATGGCTTCTTCTCTCTCTTGGATCTTCAATACAAAGTTCTCCATGATCTTCATGGAGATCTATCCGATGTAACCTTCTTTTGTGGTGTGTTTGTCGAGATCCAATGAATTGTGGATTTATGATCAGATTATCTATCAATATTATTTGAGTCTCCTCTGATCTCTTATATGCATGATTTCGTATCCTTGTAATTCTCTTCAAGTTGTGGGTTTCGTTTGGCCAACTTGATCTATAATTCTTGCAATGGGAGAAGTGCTTGGTTTTGGGTTCATACCGTGGGGTGTCCTCACGTAGTGAAGAAGGGGTAGCGAGGCACGCATCATGTTGTTTCCATCACAGGTAAAAAGATGGGGTTTATATCATATTGCATGAATCTATCCCTATACATCATGTCATATTGCTTAAGGTGTTACTCTGTTTGTTATGAACTCAATACACTAAATGCATGCTGGATAGCGGTCGATGTGTGGAGTAATAGTAGTAGATGCAGAAAGTATCGGTCTACTTGTCTCGGACGTGATGCCTATATGTATGATCGTTGCCTTAGATATCCTCATGAATTTGCGCGACTCTATCAATTGCTCGACAATAATTTGTTCACCCACCGTAATACTTGCTATCATGAGAGAAGCCTCTAGTGAACACTATGGCCCCCGGGTCTACTTCACATCATATTTTCAGATCTACAAAATTACTTTGTTGCACTTTTCACCTTCAGATCACACCTTGCAAATAATCGTGAAGGGATTGACAACCCCTTTATAGCGTTGGGTGCAAGTTTGTTTGTTTTTGCGCAGGTACATTGGTGCCTCATCTTGATACTCCTACTGGATTGATACCTTGGTTCTCAAACTGAGGGAAATACTTATCGCTACTGTGCTGCATCACCCTTTCCTCTTCAATAGAAAAACCAACGCAAGCTCAAGAGGTAGCAAGAAGAATTTCTAGCGCCGTTGCCGGGGAGTATTCAAAGTGAAGCATATCCAAGTAACTATCGCAAACTCATCTCTTGCATTTACATTATTTGCCTTTTGCCTCTCGTTTTCCTCTCCCCCACTTCTGAAAAAACAAAATTTACAAAAATATTTGCCTTTTTCGTTTGCCTTTCCTTTGCTTGTGTGCTATGTGCCTTCAATATGCTTGCATCTTCACTTGCTGAAAATCTATTGATATGGACCCTCATCCACTTGCTAATCTCTTTAAGTGATCCAATTATGTTGATCCAATTGCTAGTGAGTTTTGTGCACTAGATTATCTTTATGAAGTTTTGCTTGAGGTGCGTGAATCTGAAAATTGTGATGAAGTAATTTATGAAGTGATTCACGAGGGCTCCGTGAATGAAAAGCATGATTGCAATGGTTTCACTATGAATTCTATTAATGGTAATCATGCTAAAAATATGCAAAACCCTAAGATTGGGGATGCTAGTGTTGCTATGTCCACTAATTGTTGCAATGATCGTGATTGGGGTGATAATTTTTATTATGATCTTGAAAATTTGTTTAAGCCTCATGATGAATATGATATTTGCAATAATATTGAAAGTGGGTTTGGAGAAGTCATGACTTTAGTTGATGATAATTCCACTATTTTTGAAGAGCGTCAACTTTGCATGCATGTGGATCATGAAAAGAATATCCTATGTGATAGCTATATTGTTGAATTTGAATGTGATCCCACATGTAATTGTTATGAGAGAGGAAAATATTGTGGTAGAAACCTTCATGTTACTATTTTACCTCTCGTTATGTTGAGATTGATAGTGTCTCTTTCTTCCTCCTTGCATATGGTAGTTATTGCTTGTCTTGATAAAATTTTTTTCTATAAAATGCCTATGCATCGGAAGTATGTTAGACTTGGATATGTTTGTCACATGTTTCATGATGCTCTCTTCGTGTCCGATTGCTATCTTTTATGTGAGCGTCATTGAATTATCAATGCCTAACTAAGGGCGTTAAACAATAGCGCTTGTTGGGAGGCAACCCAATGAATTTATCTTTGATTTTTCCTTTCTGTTTTGTTGTGTCCACACCATCATAATTCTGTTATGATTGTGTTTTTATGTTTCTTTTAGTGTTTGTGCCAAGTAGAACCTTTATGATTAGTTTTGGTGATAGTTGTTTCATCATGCTAAAAAAGACAGAAACTTTGCGCTCACGAAATTATTTTTAATTCCTATCCAGAAAGAGCTTTTGAGTTGATTATTTTTGCTGTAGATTGATATGCAACGTTCCCTAATTGTCATAATTGTTCAGAATTTTTGAGATACCAGAGGTATACGAAGTATACAGATTGCTATAGACTGGTCTGTTTTTCATAGATTCTGTTTTTGTTGTGTTGATTGCTTATTTTGATGAAACTATGGATAGTATCGGGGGTACTAGCCATGGTAAAGTGAGAATACATTAATCTAACATCAATATAAATAGAAATCAAATTTACTACAGTAGCTAAAGAGTTGGTGCTTTGTTTCCTTATGCTAATGATATCACGAGATTCTATTTATGTTTTGTGTTGTGAAGTTTTCAAGTTTTGGGTGATGTTCTCATGGACAATGGGATAAAGAGTGGAAAGAGCTTAAGCTTGAGGATTCCCTAGTCATCCCAAGACAAATTCAAGGACACCAAAAAGCCTAAGGTTGGGGATGCCCCGGGAAGGCATCCCCTCTTTCGTCTTCAATCCATCGGTAACGTTACTTGGAGCTATATTTTTATTCACCACATGATATTTGTTTTGCTTGGAGCGTCATGTATTATAGGAGTCTTTTCTTTTTTGTTTTGTCACAATCATCCTTGCTGCACACCTTTTTTGAGAGGGACATGCACTCATCGTGAATTTGCTAGAATACTCAATGAGCTTCACTTATATCTTTTGAGTTAGGCAATTTAGCTCGCATGTGCTTCACTTATATCTTTTGAGCTAGATAACTTTTTTCTAGTGCTTCACTTAGATTATTTTAGAGCACGGTGGTGTCATATTTTGAAGAAATAAAAACTCTCGATCTTCACTTATATCTTTTTGAGAGTGCTCTCTCTAAGTAACTTGGTAATTGGCGTGTGCTATGAAAGTAGTCCTAAAGATGATAGGCATCCAAAGAGGATATAATAAAAACTTACATATTCAAGTGCATTGATGAGTAAGAGAAGTTTGATTCCTCACAATTAGTTTTGAGATATGGATATGGTAATATTAGAGTTATGCTAGTAGGGTGTTGTGAATCTAGAAATACTTGTGTTGAAGTTAGTGATTCCCGTAGCATGCACGTATGGTGAACCGCTATGTTAGGAAGTCAGAGCATAATTGATTTATTGATTGTCATCCTTTGTGTGGCGGTCGGGATTGCGCGATGGTTAACACCTACCAACCCTTCCCCTAGGAGTATGCATTTAGCACTTTGTTTCGATTACTAATATAACTTTCGCAATAAGTATATGACTTCTTCATGACTAATGTGAGTCCCTGGTATAGATGCACTTTCAAATTCCACCATTGCTAGCCTCTCTAGTGCCGCGCAACTTTCGCCGGTGCACAAACCCACCTATACCTTCCTCAAAACAGCCACCATACCTACTTATTACAACATTTTCATAGCCATTCCGAGATATATTGCCATGCAACTCCCACCGTTCCGTCACATGATCTGTGCCGTCACTTTCATATTGCCATTGCATGATCGTAAGATAGCTAGCGAGATGTTTCAATGTCATACGCTAAGCTAGATCGTCGCACATCCCGGTACACTGCCGGAGGCATTTCCTATATAGTCATCATTGTTCTAAGTATTGAGTTGTAAGTAAATAAAAGTGTGATGATCATCATTATTAGAGCATTATCCCTTGTGAGGAAAAAAAGGAGAAGAGGCCAAAGATGCCCACCAAAAAAATGGAAAAAAGAGTCCAAAGACCCCAAACAAAAAAATGAGAGAAAAAGCGAGAAGGGACAATGCTACTATCTTTTTCCACACTTGTGCTTCAAAATAGCACCATGCTTTTCATGGTAGAGAGTCTCTTGTTTTGACACCTCCATATACTAGTGGGAATTTTCATTATGTAACTTGGCTTGTATATTCCAATGATGGGCTTCCTCAAAATTGCCCTAGGTCTTCGTGAGCAAGCAAGTTAGTGCACACCCACTAGTTTTCCTTTTGAGCTTTCACACACTTATAGCTCTTGTGCACCCATTGCATGGCAATCCCTACTCATTCACATTGATATATTTTGATGGGTATCTCCATAGCCCATTGATACGCCAAGTCAATGTGACCATCTCCTCCTTTTTGCCTCACAACCTCCACCACACTCTATTCCACCTATAGTGCTATATCCATGGCTCACGCTCATGTATTGCGTGAGAGTTGAAAAGGTTTGAGAAAGTAAGAGTGCGAAAACAATTACTTGGCCAATACCGGGGTTGTGCATGATTTAAATTCGTTGTGTGGGGATGATGTAGCATAGCTAGACTATATGATTTTGTAGGGATAACCTTCTTTGGCCTTGTTATTTAAAAAGTTCATGATTACTTTGCTAGTATGTTGAAGTATTATTGTTTTCATGTCAATAGTAAACTATTGTTTTGAATCTTACAGATTTGAACATCCATGCCACAAGAAAGAAGTTACAACGGACAAACATGTTAGGTAGCATTCCACATCAAAAATTCAGTCTTTATCACTTCCCTACTCGAGGACGAGCAGGAGTTAAGCTTGGGGATGCTTGATACGTCTCCAACGTATCTATAATTTTTGATGGTTCCATGCTATTATCTTGTCATCTTTGGATGTTTTGTATGCATGACTATGCTATTTTATATTTTTTTGGGACTAACCTATTAATTCAGTGCCAAGTGTCAGTTTCTGTTTTTTCCGTGTTTTTGACCTTTTTCAGAGAAGAATATTGAACGGAGTCCAAACGGAATAAAACCTGCGGGATGATTTTTTCCATAACAGAAGATACGGAGGGGACTTGAGAACCAACGAAG
This sequence comes from Hordeum vulgare subsp. vulgare, assembly GCF_904849725.1. Taxonomy (NCBI): domain Eukaryota; kingdom Viridiplantae; phylum Streptophyta; class Magnoliopsida; order Poales; family Poaceae; genus Hordeum; species Hordeum vulgare. The sequence continues at coordinate 112,020,574 of NC_058521.1, read as the reverse complement.
GAGACCTCGGGGGAGGTCACAAGCCCCCTAGCCTCGGCCTTGGGGGAGGCCGCGCCTGGCAGGATTGGGGCCCCACGTGGCTCCTTTGGCCTACCTCTTTCGGCTATAAATTCTCTAAAAATCCAAAATCACCACAGAGAGCCACGAAAATACTTTTCCGCCGCCGCAAGCTTCTGTCTCCGCAAGATCCCTTCTGGGGACCTGCTGCGGCAACAAAAGTCCTTCCTTGGTGCTAGGAATTCTTCTTGTTATTTCTCTGGTTTGCGTCGGTTTTTCCCTTGAAGAGGAAAGGGTGATGCAACACAGGAGCAGTAAGTATTTCCCTCAGTTTGAGAACCACGGTATCGATCCAGAAGGAGGGCCTCGTCAAGTCCAGAGTACCCGCACAAACACAAACAAGCTTGCACCCAACGCTTCAAAGGGGTTGTCAATCCCTTCAAGATTGTTTGCAAAGTGAGATCTGAAGGCGGGAAGTGCGACGAAGTAAAAAGTGTAAGGCTGAATTTATGGTGCGGAGTAGACCCTGGGGGCCATAGTGTTCACTAGAGACTTCTCTCATAATAGCAAATATCACGGTGGGTGAACAAATTACTGTGGAGCAATTGATGGAACCACGCAAAGTCATGACGATATCTAAGGCAATGATCATACATATAGGCATCACGTCCGAGACAAGTAGACCGATACTTTCTGCATCTACTACTATTACTCCACACATCAACCGCTATCCACCATTCATCTAGTGTATTGAGTTCATGACGAACAGAGTAACGCCTTAACAAGATGACATGATCTAGAGGGATAATCTCAAACCAATGATGAAAACCGCATCGTTTTACCCTTGATGTCAACAACATGATGCGTGCCTCGCTACCCTTTTGTCACTGGGTGAGGTCACCGCACGGTATGAACCGAAAACCAAGCACTTCTCCCATTGCAAGAATGATAGACCTAGTTGGCCAAACAAAACCCACAACTCAAAGAGAATTACAAGGATATGAAATCATGCATAAGAGAGATTAGAAGAAACTCAAATAAGATTCATAAATAATCTGATCATAAATCCACAATTCATCGGATCTCAACAAACACACCGCAAAAGAAGATTACATTGGATAGATCTCCATGAAGATCATGGAGAACTTTGTATTGAAGATCCAAGAGAGAGAAGAAGCCATCTAGTTACTAGCTATGGACCCGTAGGTCTATGGTGAACTACTCACGCATCATCGGAGAGTTCATGGTGTTGATGGAGAAGCCCTCCGTGTCCGAATCCTCCCTCCGGTAGGGCACCAGAACGTGCCCCAGATGGGATCTTGCGGAGACAGAAGCTTGCGGAGGAGGAAAAGTGATTTCGATGATCTCTTGATTTTTTTGGGATTTTAAGGGAATTTATAGGCACAACCCCTAGGTGAGGGGCGCTTAGGGGGCCCACAAGCCTGTGGGCGATGGCCTACCCCCCTGGCCGCGGGGTGGGGGCTTGTGGGGCCCCTGAGGCTCCCCTGCCTTGGCTCCCAAGCTTCCCAATCTTCTTCCGTTTCAAAAAAAATCTTTTCAGGGATTTTCTTCCGTTTGGACTCCGTTTCAAAATCTCCTCTGAAAGGGGTAAAAAACATGGAAAAAACAGGAACTGACACTTGGCACTGAGTTAATAAGTTAGTCCCAGAAAATATATAAAAGGCATGCAAAACATCCAAAGTTTGACAAGATAATAGCATGAAACCATAAAAAATTATAGATACGATGGACACGTATCAGGACCGTTCTGGTGCCCTGCCGGAGGGGGGATTCGGACACGGAAGGCTTCTTCATCAACACCATGGCCTCTCCGATGATGCGTGAGTAGTTCACCACAGACCTTCGGGTCCATAGCTAGTAGCTAGATGGCTTATTCTCTCTCTTGAATCTTCAATACAAAGTTCTCCATGATCTTCATGGAGATCTATCCGATGTAACATTCTTTTGCGGTGTGTTTGTCGAGATCCGATGAATTATGGATTTATGATCAGATATCTATGAATATTATTTGAGTCTCCTCTGATCTCTTATATGCATGATTTCGTATCCTTGTAATTCTCTTTGAGTTGTGGGTTTCGTTTGGCCAACTTGATCTATAATTCTTGCAATGGGAGAAATGCTTGGTTTTAGGTTCATACTGTGTGGTGTCCTCACCTAGTGACAGAAGGGGTAGCGAGGCACGCATCATGTTGTTGCCATCAAGGGTAAAAAGATGGGGTTTATATCATATTGCATGAATCTATCCCTCTACATGATGTCATCTTGCTTAAGGCGTTACTCTGTTTGTTATGAACTCAATACACTAGATGCATGCTGGATAGCGGTCGATGTGTGGAGTAATAGTAGTAGATGCAGAAAGTATCGGTCTACTTGTCTCGGACGTGATGCCAATATGTATGATCATTGCCTTAGATATCATCATGACTTTGCGTGATTCTATCAATTGCTCGACAGTAATTCGTTCACCCACCGTAATACGGGCTATCATGAGAGAAGCCTCTAGTGAACACTATGGCCCCGGGGTCTACTTCACATCATATTTTCAGATCTAAAAAATTACTCTGTTGCACTTTTCACCTTCAGATCTCACCTTGCAAATAATCGTGAAGGGATTGACAACCCCTTTATAGCGTTGGGTGCAAGTTTGTTTGTTTTTGCGGAGGTACATTGGTGCCTCATCTTGATACTCCTACTGGATTGATACCTTGGTTCTCAAACTGAGGGAAATACTTATCGCTACTGTGTTGCATTACCCTTTCCTCTTCAAGGGAAAAACCAACGCAAGCTCAAGAGGTAGCAGCCCCCTGCAGGTCTCCTAACCCCATTCTTTGGTCTATAAATTCCCAAATATTCCTCTATCACAAAAGAGAGACACGAAAATATTTTTATGTCGCCGGGAGCCTCTGTTCCCATGAGATACAATTTGGGAGCCTTTTCCGGTAATCTGCCGGAGATGGAACTGATCACGGAGGGCATCTACATCAACTCCATTGCCGCTGCGATGATGCGTGAGTAGTTCACCATAGACCTACGGGTCCATAGCTAGTAGCTAGATGGCTTGTTCTCTCTCTTTTGTCTTCAATACCATGTTCTTCATGATCTTCATGGAGATCTATCCGATGTAATACTCTTTTGCGGTTTGTTTGTCGAGATTCGATGAATTGTGAGTTTATGTTCAGATTATATATGAATATTATTTGAGTCTCTTCTGAATTCTTATATGCATGATTTCGTATCTTTGCAAGTCCTTCGAATTATTGGTTTGGTTTGGCCAACTAGATTGGTAATTCTTGCAATGGGAGAAGTGCTTAGTTTTAGGTTCAATCTTGCGGTGTCCTCACCCTGTGACATAGTAGGGGTAGCAAGGCACATATTGTAATGTTGCCATCGAGGATAAAAAGATGGGGTTTTCATCATATTGCTTGAATTTATCCCTCTACATCATGTCATCTTATTTAACGTGTTACTCTATTCTTCATGAACTTAATACTCTAGATGCAAGCAGGAGTCGGTCGATGTGTGGAGTTATAGTAGTAGATGCAGAATCTTTTTGGTCTACTTGACACGGACGTGATGCCTATATACATAATCATTGCCTTGGATACCTTCATAATTATTCGCTTTTCTATCAATTGGTTGACAGTGATTTCTTCACCCATCGTATTATTTTCCTTTACGAGAGAAGCCTCTAGTGTAACCTATGGCCCCCGGTTGTAATTTCCATATTATACTTTCAGATCTATAAACCAAAAATACCAAAAATATCTTGGTATGTGAGCATTTTTATTCCTTGTTGAAAACCAAGCGTTGTTTTGAGTCGGAGTCACGCAATGGTTAATTCCTACCAACCCTCTCCCTCGGGGCATGCTAGTATTACTTTGATTTGTGATAAGACTAATAAAACTTTGCAATAAGTATACGAGTTCTTTATGACTAATGTTAGCCTCCCCGGTACTGCGCATAGCCCATTCTCACCTTGAGGATTGGTGCAACTTTCACCGATGCATCCAAACCCCGTGACATGATACACCTTGTTGCACATAGGCCTTATTATATCCTCTTCAAAACATCCACCATACCTACCAATTATGGCATCTCCATAGCCATTCCGAGATATATTGTCATGAAAATTCCATTGTCACTTCACAAGACTAGTTCGTTCATCATCACATGTATTGCTTTACATGATCATATAGAGCTCACATAGTATTTGTGGCAAAGCCACCGTTCATAATAGCATTTTTGGCAAAGCCACAAATTATTATATGTTGAATACATGTCATGCTAGATCACTGCACATCCTAGTACACTGCCAGAGGCATTCATAATTGAGTCATTTTGCTCCATAGTTCATAATATCGAGTTATCCATGAGTTGTAAGTAAATCAAAGTGTGATGATCATCATTATTAGAGCACTTTCCAATGAGTAAATAAAGACGGGGGAGGCCAAATGAGCCCACCATATAAAAAATGAATGAGAGAAAAAGAGAGAAGGGACTTTGCTACAATCCTTTACCACACTTGTGCCTCAAAGTGGCACCATGTTCATCATATAGAGAATGTTATGTTATATCACTCATATGCTAGTAGGAATAAAAAATATTATAAACTTGGATTGTATATTCCAACGACGGGCTTCCTCAAATACCCGAGGTTTTCATGATCAAGCAAGTTGGATGCACACCCCACCTAGTTTCAGTGGAGCTTTCATACACTTATAGCTCTAGTGCATCTTGCATGGCAATCCCTACTCCTTTTGTCAATATCTATCGATGGGCATATCCATAGACCGTTGGTACGCCTAGTTGATAGAAGACTATTTTCTCCACTTTTCAACCCCTTTGAAACCTACCACCTTATTCTATTCCACCTATATGCTATGTCCAATGGTTCATGCTCATGTATTGCGTGAAGAATAAAAAGTTGATGCATATTGAAAAGCTATGATCCAATTGCCTAACTTGAGCACCGTTGTGCTTGGCATTCGTAGTTATGTGGTGAAGATGGAGCCATGACTTGCTAATATAATAAAGATGGATAGGGGTGAAACAATCTTTGAGGATCGTACACTTCGAAAAATCAAGTGTTTTGCTGCTTATACTTATAAATATTGTTGTGTTAATATTTATTAAATCATCATTTCTCAATGGGATTACATGCATAATATTAGCATGTCACATCAAAAATTCTGTTTTTATCATTTACCTACTCGAGGACGAGCATGAATTAAGGTTGGCGATGCTTGATACGTCTACGACGTATCTATAATTTTTTTATTGCTCCATGCTATTATGTTATCATTTTAGAACACTTTTTATGTACTTATCTACCAATTTATATTATTTTGAGCACTAGCCTATTGACCCAGTGCCCAGTGCGAGGTGTTGTTTTCTGCGTGTTTTTCCACTTTTGAGGTTTTCATTACCAAACAAAGTCCAATTAACATGAAACTTTTTGTTAATTTTTTCTAGACCAAAACAAGACCGTTGTGCATCGAAAGGAGGCATGAGGGTGCACGAGGGCGCCACAAGCCAACAAAGGGGCGACCTGATGGCTTGTGGCCCCCTCGTTGCTCTCTCGACTCCGTTTTGTGGCCTATAAATTCCTATCTACCCTAAACATCAAAGGAGGTCCTGAAACACTTTTTACACCGTCGCAAGTCTCTCTTCCGACGGGAGGCCATCTAGAGCTCTGTTTTGACACTCCATCGAAGGGGGGATTGATCATACACCTTGCTGCCCTCTTGATGATGTCTGAGTAATTCACCATAGACTTATGTGTCCATAGCCAGTACCTAGATGGCAATCTCTCTCTTTGATCTTCAATAGAATGATCATCGCATCTTCCTTTGATCCATATGATCAAACTATTTTGTACGGTGCGTTTGTCGGGATCCGACGAATTGTGGGTTTATGTCCAGATTATTCATGATAAATATTTGAGTCTCCTCTGATATATATTATGATTCTTATGTGCATGATTTTGATATCAGCGTAATTCTCTCCGATCTATTGAAATAGTTTGGCCAACTAGACTGATATTTCTTCGATGAGAGAGATGCGTTGTAGTAGGTTAAACCTGGCGAGTTTCTATATCCCAGTGAAAGAAGGGGACAAGTTGCGTATTTGTGTTGCTTCTACAAAGGCTAAAATGATGGGGTTTATTCATATTGGTTGAGTTTACTTTATCTACATCATGTCATCTTACTCCAAGCATTACTTTGTTTGTTATGAAATTTATATGTAGAGAGGCAAGTATAGAAGTGCTCTTGAAGTGTAGTAGTAGTAATAGGTCCAGACAGGAGTCAACCTATTTGTTTATGGACGTGATGCCTATATTTACATGATCATTGTCGTAAAAATTGCATAACTACCCGCTCTTCTACAAATAGCATAATAGCAATTTCTTTACCCACCGTGTGTTATTTTCATGAGAGATGCCATTAGGGAAAACTATGGCACCGAGGTATATTCACAACATATTGCTAAAACCACCAATACCTTGCTGCAATTTATTTGTTTTTATTTTATTTTTAATTTTACAATTATCTACACACCTCATTTGCTTGCAAATAACGAGACCAAGGGGATTGACAAGACTCTTCCCCGCGTTAGGTGCAAGTTGTTTGTTCTTTTGTGTGCAACCGCTGAAGAATGGTTATGGTTGATATTCCTATTGGTTCGATAAACTTGGTTTCATAACTAAGGTAAATACTTACCGGCATTATGCTGCGATAACTCATTACTCTTCACGGAAAACCCAACGCATATCACAAGTATCAATACTATGCTAGAACACCGTTATCCTCCGATCACATGTATTAGGGTTTCTCCCGAAGCTACGAAGATTGGAGCTGATAGTACCTCGGCGATGCCAACAAGAAGGAATTGACACGCGAAAGTATCGCCATTGTCGGCTTCAGACACATCGGTGAAAAGCTTTTGCTCGGGTCAACCTTTTGAGCCCCACACAACATGCATCGACAAGTCCTCCATTGAGCCACCGAGGTGAAATCATGTCGGATATGACCACCTTCACGCCAGGCCAATTCACTAGCCACCTCCACCAACCCATAGTGGAGCCCACAACCACCAGTAGCCACCTCCCATGGATCAACTCGGCGAAGATGAGTCGGGGGGTGGGGGTGTTACCACAGCCACGTGCACCATGTGGAGGCAACCGACGTACAACCAAAAACTCCAACCCTAAGCAAGATCGAACCCACAGCCGACAGAATCCAACCTTCCAGCCACTACATAATCCGCCACGCCTTGTCGAGCACCACAAGAGCCAAAGGAACAGAGGAGTGCCTCCTGGAGGAGAGAACTGCCTTGGATCCAAATTGCAGCTCAGATCCAGCCGCGCCGCCATGCGAACCCGCGCCACCACAGGCATCCATGCTGCCCCCTGCCTCCCATTGCTACCTGTCCACCACTCCTTCCAGATCTGCAACGCACAACATCCATCATCCCAGCCTCTCCCGGAGCAAATCCCAAGCCCGCAGGACCACCTCCAGCTCATGGGGACCGCAGTCATCATGCCCCTACGTGTGCACCCCTCCCGTGCGCATCCCGCAGCCCGCTAGATGACAAGCTCCACCATGCCACACACTTGGATGAGGGTTCCCGGTAGCCAGTGCCGCCCACCTCGCCAACTGGAAACTGTGTCACCAAATGCCCATCCGCATCTACCCCAGAGCACCTCATGACATCCCCTTGTAGAGCAGCAGGATCCGCCATCGCCGCGGCAATCATCGACGGCAGTGGTGCTGAACATGGGCGAGGATGGGAAGAATCTTCGGCATTTCTGGGGGCGCTCCAGTGTCTCCGCAGGACAACATGGGAGCAAGACACTGGGTATGTTTAGTTCTAACCAGTGAGGTTTATAATCCACCATGTATGCATGCAAAACTAAGTAGGTTGTGCATCATGATATGTGTCCATTGAACATATCTTCGGCATGCTAAAGACATGTTGGTGGCATCCATGCAACAATATAGGCCCTTGGTTTGTTATGACATGGCTTCATATTTAGCAGTCGTCCATGCATGAAATCACGGTCACAAAGGGTCTTTAGGTCCTCACAAGCTTGGCGGTAAAAGCGTGCCTTTAGGATCGAGGACAACTTGACAACTTAAACATGGATCATAAAATGAACATCATCAAATGTTCACCAAATGAAAACCATCAAATATTTACGGACAAATCTAGACGTGTCAGTGGAAATAGACGGGAACACCGGCCATCCAACCATAGGTATTAAATGTTTGTTCGCTCTTTTTTTCTATACCTAGAGTACTAAAAACAATTAAAGACAAATAACATAAATTCTTCAAAAATTGAAAGATAAATATTTCAATGCAAAAATAATTCAAATGTAAATATTACAATTTAAACATAAAAGTTTGAAATAAAATAGTCTACATTAACTCAACATATTCGAAAAGATGTTTGAGCTATCTCCTTGAAATGCACACAAAGTCTCTGCACTCCATAGTTTAGGAGGTCTTAAGTTTCTACTAACTTTAGTACAGAGTTGTAGTAGAGTTTATACACTTATTTTGGGATAGAGGGAGTATTATTATACCTCTAATCTTGAACATGTTGATGAGGTGTGAGTAGGTACTATTGTTCCCGAGGACATGGTAGAAGTCTTGTTATAAGTAATTATGTGAAGTTGGTAGTCGTTCGATATTTTGATGATGTGTATGTTGTTGCTTCTCTTAGTGGTGTCATGTGAACATCGACTACACGAAAATTCACCATGTTATGGGCCTAAGGGAATGCATTGTGGAGTAACAAGTAGATGATGGGTTGCGAGACTGACAGAAGCTTAAACCCCAATTTATGTGTTGCTTCGTAAGGGGCTGATTTGGATTCATATGTTTCATGCTATTGTTAGATTTATCTTAATTCTTATCTCGTATTGTGGATGCTTGCAAGAAAGGGTAATCATAAGTGGGTTGCTTGTTCAAGTAAGAATGACACCTTAGCACCGGTCCACCCACGTATCAAATTATCAAAGTAACGAACGTGAATCAACTCAACATGATGAACATGACTAGACAGTAATTCCCATGTGTCCTCGGGAGCGTTTGCTTTATATAAGAGTACTATGAGGATTGTCCTTTCCTATAAAAATGATCAGGCTACCTTGCTGCACACTTTCTACTATTATTACTTGTCACTTGTTACGAATTATCTTGCTACAAAACTATCTATCACTGTTACTTACAGTACTTGTAGAGAATACCTTGCTGAAAACTATTTATCATTTCCTCCCGATCCTCGTTGGGTTCGTCACTCTTACTTATTAAAAGGACTACGATTGATCTCCTATACTTGTGGTTCATCAGAACTCTTTTCTGGCGCCATTGTCGGGGAGTGAAGTGCCTCTCGTAAGTGGAAATTGGTAAGGAAACATTTTCCGTACATGCTGAATTTTATTGTTGCTTGTTACTATGGACGGTCACCCTTTGAGTGACTTTTTTGGGGCATCTTCACATGGAATGGAAGTTCAAAAAGTTGCTCCTCAACCTACTGAACCTTCTGAAAATATTTACTATGAGATTGATTTGCGTATATATGCTAGAGAAACTGATAGCTAATCCTTATGATGGTACAACTCATCCTTATTACCACTTGATATATGTCGATGAAGTTTGTGGATTATTTAAGCTTGCAGGTTTTCCTAGAGACAAAGTTAAGAAGAATGTTTTACCTTTATCTTTGGAGGGAAAAGCATTAATGAGGTACATGTTATTGGACGATATTGGATCATGGCCCTCGAATCACTTGAAGCTGGAATTTCATCACAAGTTTTATCCTATGCATCTAGTTCATCATGATCAGAATTTTACTTATAACTCATGGCCTCGTGAAGGAGAAACCATCGCTCAAGCTTGGGGGAGGCTTAAATCTATGATGCATTCCTTCCCCAATCATGACCTCTCGAAAGAATTGATTATACAAAAAAATATGCTCGGCTTTCTCATGATGATCAACTACAACTCGATTCTTCTTTTGTTGGTTCTTATATAAAAAGACTATTCAATTCAAATGGGATCTTCTGGAAAGAATTAAATGAAACTCTAAATACTAGGAACTCGACAAAGGTAAAGAGCCAAGTATAAATTTTAAGTTTTATTGTGTCAAATCTTTTATTGAAACCGATGCTTTTTATAAGTTTAGCAATAAATACGGGCTTGACTCCAAGATACTAGCTACGTTTTGTGAATAATTTTCTACTCATGTTGATCTCCCTATAGAGAAGTGGTTTAAATATAATCCACCTATTCAAAAATTATTAGAGGAACCCATGAAAGATAAAGAGGAACCAATTATTTGACATGTTGATCCAGTTGTACCTACTACTTATATCGAGAAACCGCCTTTTATTGTTAGGGTTAGGGAACATGCTAAAGCTACATGTGTGGTTAATAAAAGTTATGTTATAACACCCAAACCCTATGAAAAAATAAATGTGTAGCCTAATATTCATGTAGTTAAGGATCTCTTGGTTGATAATATTGATGGGCATGTTATTTACTTCTGTGCTGAAGCTGCTAGAATTGCAAAGCGTGTTAGAAATGAGCAGGACAAGTTAGACAAAAGCAAACCAGTTGTAGGCATGGGTTCTAGTATTAGTGCTATACCTTTTACATTATATAAAGAAATTATGAATGATATATCACCCTCTAAGATTGAAGATATAGATGTCCTATTAAACTTGCAAACTGAGATACTATCTCGCCACTTGGGATTGGTAGAGATGTTGAAGTCTTGTGTGGTAAAGTCAAATACCACAGTAACTTCGTGGTACTTGGTTTTGAACAAGATTACTTTTGTCCCATTATATTTGGTAGACCTTTCTTAAATATTTTTAATGTAGAATTTAATTCTGCCATGAAGAAAGTTAAAGCAAGCTTTGGCAACGAATCTCATGGATTTAATTTCTCTAAACTTGGTAGAAAACCACGTCAAGTTATCTAGTAAAGATGAAATAATTAACCTTGCTTCTGTTATTGTGCCTCCTACAGATCCCTTAGAACAATATTTGCTAGATCATGAGGATGGTATGCATATGAATGAAAGAAATGAGATAGATGATATATATTCTTTAGACAAACACCTATTGTCAAACAGAACTTGCCTATTGATATCTTAGGGGATCCTCACTACTGGAAAACAGTTATTTGCCATCTGCCTAGTCTTTGCCGTCTGTTAGCTGATGGAAAAGAGTGTCTTTGCCGTCACCTTCAGCAAAACAGACGACACAGTACTGCCTGATGGCATACAGTCTTTTTGCCATCTGTCACCTCTTTGCCGTCTGCTAGCGGACGGCAAATAGTCCAGAGGGAGACGTCAAAGATATAGATAGGCCCACCTGACCGTGGGGTGGCTAGGTCAAACAAGAGTCGGACCTTTGCCGTTTGCTAGCGGACGGGAAAGAGTCCGGAGGCTGTTGGAATTATGCCCTAGATGCAATAATAAAAATAGTTATTATTATAATTCCTGTATCAAGATAATCATTTATTATCCATGCTATAATTGTATTGAATAAAGACTTATATACACGTGTGGATACATAGACAAAACACTGTCCCTAGCAAGCCTCTAGTTGGCTAGCCAGTTGATCAAAGATAGTGAGTGTCTTATGATTATGAACAAGGTGTTGTTGCTTGATAACTTGATCACGTCATTAGGAGAATCACGTGATGCACTAGACCCAAACTAATAGACGTAGCATGTTGATCGTGTCATTTTATTGCTACTATTTTCTGCATGTCAAGTATTTGTTCCTATGACCATGAGATCATATAACTCACTAACACCGGAGGAATACTTTGTGTGTATCAAACGTCGCAACGTAACTGGGTGACTATAAAGATGCTCTACAGGTATCTCCGAAGGTGTTCGTTGAGTTAGTATGGATCAAGACCGGGATTTGTCACTCCGTGTGACGGAGAGGTATCTCGGGGCCCACTCGGTACTACAACATCACACACAAGCCTTGCAAGCAATGTGACTTAGTGTAAGTTGCGGGATCTTGTATTACGGAACGAGTAAAGAGACTTGCCGGTAAACGAGATTGAAATAGGTATACAGATACTGACGATCGAATCTCGGGCAAGTAACATACCGAAGGACAAAGGGAATGACATACGGGATTGTATGAATCCTTGGCACTGAGGTTCAAACGATAAGATCTTCGTAGAATATGTAGGATCCAATATGGGCATCCAGGTCCCGCTATTGGATATTGACCGAGGATTCTCTCGGGTCATGTCTACATAGTTCTCGAACCCGCAGGGTCTGCACACTTAAGGTTCGACGTTGTTTTATGCGTATTTGAGTTATATGGTTGGTTACCGAATGTTGTTCGGAGTCCCGGATGAGATCATAGACGTCACGAGGGTTTCCGGAATGGTCCGGAAACGAAGATTGATATATAGGATGACCACATTTGATTACCGGAAGGTTTTCGGAGTTACCGGGAATGTACCGGGAATGACGAATGGGTTCCGAGAGTTCACCGGGGGGGGGGGGGGCAACCCACCCCGGGGAAGCCCATAGGCATTGGGGGTGCCTCACCAGCCCTTAGTGGGCTGGTGGGACAGCCCAAAAGAGCCCTATGCGCATTGGAAGAAAAATCAAAGAGAAAAGGAAAAAAAGGAGGAGGTGGGAAAGGGAAGGAGGACTCCACCTTCCAAACCAAGTAGGACTCAGTTTGGGGGGGGGGAGACCTTCCCCCTTGGCTCGGCCACCCCCATGGGAGTCCTTGGACCCCAAGGCAAGGCTCCCCCTCTCCCTCCTATATATAGTGGGGTTTTAGGGCTGATTTGAGACAACTTTGCCACGGCAGCCCGACCACATATCTCCACCTCTAGATCGCGTTTCTGCAGAGCTCGGGCGGAGCCCTGCTGAGAGGAGATCATCACCAACCTCCGGAGCACCGTCACGCTGCCGGAGAACTCTTCTACCTCTCCGTCTCTCTTGCTGGATCAAGAAGGCCGAGATCATCGTCGAGCTATACGTGTGCTGAACGCGGAGGTGCCGTCCGTTCGGCACTAGATCGTGGGACTGATTGCGGGATAGTTCGCGGGGCGGATCGAGGGACGTGAGGACGTTCCACTACATCAACCGCATTCACTAACGCTTCTGCTATACGGTCTACAAGGGTACGTAGATCACACATCCCCTCTCGTAGATGGACATCACCATGATAGGTCTTCGTGCGCGTAGGAATTTTTTTGTTTCCCTTGCGACGGTCTCCAAAAGTGGCATCATGAGCTAGGTTCATGCGTAGATGTCTTCTCGAGTAGAACACAAAAGGTTTTGTGGGCGGTGATGTGCGTTTTGCTGCCCTCCTTAGTCTTTTCTTGATTCCGCGGTATTGTTGGATCGAAGCGGCTCGGACCGACATTACTCGTACGCTTACGAGAGACTGGTTTCATCGCTACGAGTAACTCCGTTGCTCAAAGATGACTGGCGGGTGTCAGTTTCTCCAACTTTAGTTGAATCGGATTTGACCGAGGAGGTCCTTGGATGAGGTTAAATAGCAACTCATATATCTCCGTTGTGGTGTTTGCGTAAGTAAGATGCGATCCTACTAGATACCCATGGTCACCACGTAAAACATGCAACAACAAAATTAGAGGACGTCTAACTTGTTTTTGCAGGGTATGCTTGTGATGTGATATGGCCAACGATGTGATGTGATATATTGGATGTATGAGATGATCATGTTGTAATAGAAAATATCGACTTGCACGTCGATGGTACGGCAACCGGCATGAGCCATTGGGTTGTCTTTATAACTAACGTTTGTGCTTGCAGATGTGTTTACTATTTTGCTAGGATGTAGCTTTAGTAGTAATAGCATGAATAGCACGACAACCCCGATGGAGACACGTTGATGGAGATCATGGTGTGGCGCCGGTGACAAGAAGATCGTGCCGGTGCTTTGGTGATGGAGATCAAGAAGCACGTGATGATGGCCATATCATGTCACTTATGAATTGCATGTGATGTTAATCCTTTTATGCACCTTATTTTGCTTAGAACGACGGTAGCATTATGAGGTGATCTCTCACTAAAATTTCAAGACAAAATTGTGTTCTCCCCGACTGTGCACCGTTGCTACAGTTCGTCGTTTCGAGACACCACGTGATGATCGGGTGTGATAGACTCAACGTTCACATACAACGGGTGCAAAACAGTTGCGCACGCGGAACACTCAGGTTATGCTTGACGAGCCTAGCATGTGCATACATGGCCTCGGAACACATGAGACCGAAAGGTCGATCATGAATCATATAGATGATATGATTAGCATGGGGATGCTTACCACTGAAACTATGCTCAACTCAAGTGATAATCGGACTTGAGCTAGTGTAAGTGGATCATGAACCACACAAATGACTAGAGATATGTACTTTTTGAGTGGGAGGTTAGCGAGTAATTTGATTAAGTTAAACTCTAATTATCTTGAACATAGTCTAAGTCCACTTTGAATATATTTGTGTTGTAGATCATGGCTCACGCGACAGTCACCCTGAATTTTAATACGTTCCTAGAGAAAGCTAAGTTGAAAGATGATGGAAGCAACTTTGTAGACTGGGCTTGTAATCTTAAGCTAATCTTACAAGCTGGGAAGAAGGATTATGTCCTTAATGCTGTGCTAGGAGAAGAACCACCCACTACGGCTGATCAGGATGTTAAGAACGCTTGGTTAGCACGTAAGGAGGACTACTCAGTAGTTCAATGTGCAGTCTTGTATGGCTTAGAACCAAGACTTCAACGTCGCTTTGAGCGTCATGTAGCATTTGAGATGTTCCAGGAGTTGAAGTTTATTTTCAGAAGAACGCCCGCATCGAGAGGTATGAGACCTCCGATAAATTCTATGCTTGATAGATGGAGGAGAACTCGTCTGTCAGTGAACATGTGCTCAAAATGTCTGGGTACTCAAACCGTCTAGCTGAGCTGGGGATTGAACTCCCGCAAGAAGCTATCACTGACAGAATCCTTCAATCACTGCCGCCAAGCTATAAAGGCTTTGTGTTGAACTACAACATGCAAGGGATGAACAAGTCTCCCGGTGAGTTGTTTGCGATGATGAAAGTCGCAGAGTCTGAACTCCGTAAAGAGCATCAAGTGTTGATGGTGAATAAGACCACTAGTTTCAAGAGAAACGATAAAGGCAAGAAGGGTAATTCAAAGAAGAGCGGCAAGCCTGTTGCCAATCCGACGAAGAAACCCAAAGCTGGACCTAAGCCTGAAACAGAGTGTTACTATTGCAAGGGTATGGGTCACTTGAAGCGCAATTTCCCCAAGTATCTGGCTGATAAGAAGGCGGCCAAAGAAAAATCAGGTATATTTGATA
Organism: Hordeum vulgare subsp. vulgare; assembly: GCF_904849725.1. NCBI lineage: Eukaryota > Viridiplantae > Streptophyta > Magnoliopsida > Poales > Poaceae > Hordeum > Hordeum vulgare. The sequence continues at coordinate 112,005,171 of NC_058521.1, read as the reverse complement.
TACATGTTATTGATGTGTACTTAACCGGCTCTCGTAGTAGTGCCTGGGTATTCGATACCGGTTCTGTTGCTCATATTTGCAACTCGAAACAGGAACTGCGGAATAGACGAAGGCTGGCGAAAGATGAAGTGACGATGCGCGTAGGAAATGGTTCCAAGGTTGATGCAATCGCCGTCGGCACAGTTTCACTTCAGTTACCATCAGGATTAGTTATGAACTTAAATCATTGTTATTTAGTGCATGCGTTGAGCATGAACATTATATCAGGATCTTGTTTATTGCGAGACGGTTACTCTTTTAAGTCAGAGAATAATGGTTGTTCTATTTCTATGAGTAACATCTTTTATGGTCATGCACCCAATGTGAGAGGATTGTTCATATTGAATCTTGATAGTGATACACACATACATAACATTGAGACCAAAAGAGTTAGAGTTAACAATGATAGTGCCATATTTTTGTGGCACTGCCGCTTAGGTCATATTGGTGTAAAGCGCATGAAGAAACTCCATGCCGATGTACTTTTGGAGTCACTTGACTTTGAGTCACTTGACACGTGTGATCCATGCCTCATGGGCAAGATGACTAAAACTCCGTTCTCCGGAACAATGGAGCATGCAAGTGACTTGTTGGAAATCATACATACCGATGTGTGTGGTCCGATGAGCGTAGAGGCACGCGGCGGATATCGTTATTTTCTCACCTTCACTGACGATTTGAGTAGATATGGTTATGTCTACTTAATGAAGCACAAGTCTGAAACATTTGAAAAGTTCAAGCAATTTTAGAGTGAAGTTGAAAATCATCGTAACAAGAAGATCAAGTTCCTACGGTCTGATCGTGGGGGTGAATATCTTAGTTTCGAGTTTGGTGCTCACTTAAGACAATGTGGAATTGTTTCACAGTTGACACCGCCTGGAACACCACAACGTAATGGTGTGTCCGAACGTCGTAATCGTACTTTATTAGAGATGGTGCGATCTATGATGTCTCTTACCGATTTGCCGTTCATTTTGGGGTTATGCATTAGAAACAGCTGCATTCACTTTAAATAGGGCACCATCAAAATCCATTGAGACGACACCATACGAACTGTGGTATGGCAAAAGGCCAAAGTTGTCGTTTCTTAATGTTTGGGGATGTGATGCTTATGTCAAAAAGCTTCAGCCTGAAAAGCTGGAACCAAAAGCGGAAAACTGCATCTTCATAGGTTACCCAAAAGAGACAGTTGGGTACACCTTCTATCTCAAATCCGAGGGCAAAGTGTTTGTTGCTAAAAATTGAGCTTTTCTCGAGAAGGAGTTTCTCTCGAGAGAATTGAGTGGGAGGAAGATAGAACTTGACGAGGTTGTCGAACCTCTCATCCCTCTGGATGGTGGCGCAAGGCAAGGGGAAACCTCTGTCGTTGCGACGCCGGTTGAGGAGGAAGTTAATGATGATGATCATGAAACTCCGGTTCAAGTTTCTGTCGAACCACGCAGGTCGACGATACCACGTGTTGCTCCAGAGTGGTACGGTAATCCCGTCTTGTCAATCATGTTGGTAGACAACAATGAACCTGCAAATTATGAAGAAGCGATGGTGGGCCCAGATTCCAACAAATGGCTAGAAGCCATGAAGTCCGAGATAGGATCCATGTATGAGAACAAAGTGTGGACTTTGGAGGTACTACCTGAGGGCCGCAAGGCTATTCAGAACAAATGGATCTTTAAGAGGAAGACGGACACTGACGGCAATGTGACCGTTTAAAAAGCTCGACTTGTGGCAAAGGGTTTTTCACAAGTTCAAGGAGTTGACTACGATGAGACATTCTCACCCGTGGCGATGCTTAAGTCCGTCAGAATCATGTTAGCAATAGCTGCATTTTTCGATTATGAAATCTGGCAGATGGATGTCAAAACGGCGTTCCTTAACGGTTTCCTTAAGGAATAGTTGTATATGATGCAACCCGAAGGTTTTGTCGATCCTAAGAATGCTAACAAGGTGTGCAAGCTCCAGCGATCCATTTATGGACTGGTGCAAGCATCTCGGAGTTGGAACAAACGCTTTGATGAGGTGATCAAAGCATTTGGGTTTATACAAGTGGTTGGAGAATCTTGTATTTACAAGAAAGTGAGTGGGAGCTCTGTGGCGTTTCTAATATTATATGTGGATGACATATTGCTGATTGGAAACAACGTAGAGTTCTTGGAGAACATAAAGGATTACTTGAATAAAAGTTTCTCTATGAAGGACCTAGGAGAAGCTGCTTACATTCTAGGCATTAAGATCTATAGGGATAGATCAAAACGCCTGATAGGACTTTCACAAAGCACATACCTTGATAAAGTTTTGAAGAGGTTCAAAATGGAATAGTCCAAGAAAGGGTTCTTGCCAGTTTTACAAGGTACGAGATTGAGTAAGACTCAGTGCCCAGCAACTAATGAGGATAGAGAGCATGTGCGCTCTGTCCCCTATGCTTCAGCCATAGGTTCTATCATGTATGCAATGCTGTGCACTAGACCGGATGTTAGCCTGGCCATAAGTATGGCAGGTAGGTTCCAGAGTAATCCAGGAGAGGATCACTGGACGGCGGTCAAGAATATCCTGAAGTACCTGAAAAAGACTAAGGAGATGTTTCTCGTGTATGGAGGTGACGAAGAGCTCGTCGTAAAAGGTTACGTTGATGCAAGCTTTGACACAGATCCGGACGACTCTAAGTCGCAAACCGGATACGTATTTATTCTTAATGGGGGTGCGGTAAGCTGGTGCAGTTCCAAGCAGAGCGTCGTAGCAGATTCTACATGTGAAGCGGAGTACATGGCTGCCTCGGAGGCGGCTAAGGAGGGTGTCTGGATGAAGCAGTTCATGACAGATCTTGGAGTGGTGCCAAGCGCACTAAATCCAATAACCTTGTTCTATGACAACACGGGTGCCATTGCCCTAGCAAAGGAACCACGGTTTCACAAGAAGTCCAGACACATCAAACGACGCTTCAACCTCATCCGCGACTACGTCGAAGGGGAGGACGTAAATATATGCAAAGTACACACGGATCTGAATGTAGCCGACCCGCTGACTAAACCTCTTCCACGGGCAAAGCATGATCAACACAAGAACTGTATGGGTGTTAGATTTATTACAATGTAATTCGCATGATGATGTGAGGGCTAGATTATTGACTCTAGTGCAAGTGGGAGACTATTGGAATTATGCCCTAGAGGCAATAATAAAAATAGTTATTATTATAATTCCTGTATCAAGATAATCGTTTATTATCCATGCTATAATTGTATTGAATAAAGACTTATATACATGTGTGGATACATAGACAAAACACTGTCCCTAGCAAGCCTCTAGTTGGCTAGCCAGTTGATCAAAGATAGTCAGTGTCTTCTGATTATGAACAAGGTGTTGTTCCTTGATAAATGGATCACGTCATTAGGAGAATCACGTGATGGACTGGACCCAAACTAATAGACGTAGCATGTCGATCGTGTCATTTTATTCCTACTGTTTTCTGCGTGTCCAGTATTTCTTCCTATGACCATGAGATCATATAACTCACTAACACCGGAGGAATACTTTGTGTGTATCAAACGTCGCAACGTAACTGGGTGACTGTAAAGATGCTCTACAGGTATCTCCAAAGGTGTTCGTTGAGTTAATATGGATCAAGACTGGGATTTGTCACTCCGTGTGACGGAGAGGTATCTCGGGGCCCACTCGGTAATACAACATCACACACAAGCCTTGCAAGCAATGTGACTTAGTGTAAGTTGCGGGATCTTGTATTACGGAACGAGTAAAGAGACTTGCCGGTAAACGAGATTGAAATAGGTATACGGATATTGACGATCGAATCTCGGGCAAGTAACATACCGAAGGACAAAGGGAATGACATACGGGATTGTATGAATCCTTGTCACTGAGGTTCAAACGATAAGATCTTCGTAGAATATGTAGGATCCAATATGGGCATCCAGGTCCCGCTATTGGATATTGACCGAGGAGTCTCTCGGGTCATGTCTACATAGTTCTCGAACCCGCAGGGTCTGCACACTTAAGGTTCGACGTTGTTTTATGCGTATTTGAGTTATATGGTTGGTTACCGAATGTTGTTCGGAGTCCCGGAAGGGATCACGGACATCACGAGGGTTCCCGGAATGGTCCAGAAAAAAAGATTGATATATAGGGACCTCATTTTATTATCGGAAGGTTTTCGGAGTTACCGAGAATGTACCGGGAATGACGAATGGGTTCCGGGAGTTCACCGGGGGGGGGGGGGGGGGGAACCCACCCCGGGGAAGCCCATAGGCATTGGGGGTGCCGCACTAGCCCTTAGTGGGCTGGTGGGACAGCCCAAAAGAGCATTGGAAGAAAAATCAAAGAGGAAAGGAAAAAAAAGGAGGAGGTGGGAAAGGGAAGAAGGACTCCACCTTCCAAACCAAGTAGGACTCGGTTTGGGGGGGGGAGACCTTCCCCCTTGGCTAGGCCGACCCCCTTGGGAGTCCTTGGACCCCAAGGAAAGGCTCCCCCTCTCCCTCCTATATATAGTGGGGTTTTAGGGCTGATTTGAGACAACTTTGCCACGGCAGCCCGACCACATATCTCCACGGTTTTACCTCTAGATCGCGTTTGTGCGGAGCTCGGGCGGAGCCCTGCTGAGACGAGATCATCACCAACCTCCGGAGCGCCGTCACGCTGCCGGAGAACTCTTCTACCTCTCCGTCTCTCTTGCTGGATCAAGAAGGCCGAGATCATCGTCGAGCTGTACGTGTGCTGAACGCGGAGGTGCCGTCCGTTCGGTACTAGATCGTGGGACTGATCGCGGGATAGTTTGCGGGGCGGATCGAGGGACGTGAGGACGTTCCACTACATCAACCGCGTTCACTAACGCTTCTGCTGTACGGTCTACAAGGGTACGTAGATCACACATCCCCTCTCGTAGATGGACATCACCATGATAGGTCTTCGTGCGCGTAGGAAATTTTTTGTTTCCCCTGTCGCCCGTGTCGCCCCCACCACCGCCCCTCTATCTCTCTCCCCACCTCGCCCCCGCTGCCGCTGCCGCTGCCCCACCACCGTCGCGCCGCCGCCCCTGGCGCCCCCGGCGCCCCTCGCCACCCCCAACATCCCGGCCCCTCCATAGCCCTCTCGGTGAGCCCCCACGCCCCACCCCCCCACCCGCATTATTTTTACTAGTTTTATTATTTTTTAGTAGTTTTAGTAGTTGTTATTGTTAGTAGTTTTAGTGGTAGATTTAGTTAGGTTAGTAGTTTTAGTTAGGTTAGTTAGTTAGCTTGGTTAGTTAGGTGGAGGAGGAGAAGAGGAGAAGAGGAGGAGGAGGAGGACAAGAAGAGGAGAAGAAGAAGAGGAGTAGGAGGAGGAGGAGGAGAAGAAAAAGAAGAAGAAGGAGAAGGAGAAGAAGAGGAGAAGAAAAAAATAAGAAGGAGAAGAAGAAGAAAAAGAGGAAGAAGAGAAGAAAAAAATAAGAAGGAGAAGAAGTAAAGAAGAAGAGAAGAAGAGAATAAGAAAAAAATAAGAAGGAGAAGAAGAGGAAAAAGAAGAAGAAGTTGATTTTTTATTGTTTGGTATTTAGTGGTAGCTAGATTCTTTTTTAGTTACTTCGTGGTAGATTCTGTTTTTGTTATAGTGGTAGATTATGTTTTTGTTATTTTTTTGCTGTTTAGTGCTATCTAGGTTTAGCGATACGTTTAGTTAGCTTGGTTAGTTAGGTTAGTTAGTTAGTTAGCTTACTAGAAAGAATAGGAAGAAGAAGCAGAGGAGGAGGAGGAGAAGAGGAGAAGAGGAGGAGGAGGAGAAGAAGAAGAAGAAGAATAGGAGGAGGAGAAGAAAAAAAAAGATCACATGTTTGGTATTTAGTTTTTTGGAATTAATTAGTAGTTTTAGTGGTAGATTATGTTAGTTAATTAGTAGATTTAGTGGTAGATTCTGTTAGTTTATTCGCCCATCATTATTGCTTAGGTTCAAGACTACTTCAAAGAATATCACATGTTATTTTGTTGAAATCAAGTCTGTCAAAATAATGTATCGTCTATATTTATTGGTACCGGAGCAAAACAGGACAACTTAAATAATATTCCCATCCTCAAATGTAGAAAATATCGAAAAGTTTTATATAAACTGAAAAGTAGTATAGGTAACCTGGAAAGTCCTCTGGACCAAAAGGGAAACTTCTGGACCTGCGAACTTTGCGTGGTAGGTGCATGTCCATGCACGAGGGTAATTAACCCAACAATGACATAATTAGCCCATTTAGCTCCAAAATACCATAATAAGCTCAAAATGGCATAAGAACCTTGGTTAGCTCATGAATATTATATACTTAGCTTGTTTTCCTCTAAAATTGATAATTAGCGCATTTAGCTCAAAAAAGACATAATTAGGTAATTTAGCTCCAACAAGAGGAGAAGAGGAGAAGAAATAGGCAAAATGAAAAGAAAGAAGAAGAAGGAGAAGAAGAAGAGAAGAAGGAGAAGGAGGAGGAGGAGGAGGAGGAGGAGGAGGAGAAGGCCAAGGACCTTCTATCCTTCTCCTCCTCCTCCTTCTCCTCCTCCTCCTCCTTCTTCTTGATTTCTTCTTCTTCTCCTCCTCCTCCTCTTTCTTCTCCTCTTTCATATTATCCTTGCTTTAATTAACCCAACAATGACATAATTAGCCCATTTAGCTCCAAAATACCATAATAAGCTCAAAATGGCATAAGAACCTTGGTTAGCTCATTAATATTATATACTTAGCTTGTTTTCCTCTAAAATGGGATAATTAGCCCATTTAGCTCAAAAAAGACATAATTAGGTAATTTAGCTCCAACAAGAGGAGAAGAGGAGAAGAAATAGGCAAAATGAAAAGAAAGAAGAAGAAGAAGAAGAGAAGAAGAAGAAGAGAAGAAGGAGAAGGAGGAGGAGGAGGAGGAGGAGGAGGCCAAGGACCTTCTAGTCCTTCTCCTCCTCCTCCTTCTCCTCCTTCTCCTCCTTCTTCTTGATTTCTTCTTCTTCTCCTCCTCCTCCTCTTTCTTCTCCTCTTTCATATTATCCTTGCTTCAATTTCCGCAACAATGACATAATTAGCCCATTTAGCTCCAAAATGCCCTAATAACCTCAAAATGGCATAAGAACCTTGGTTAGCTCATGAATATTATATACTTAGCTTGTTTTCCTCTAAAATGACATAATTGGAATATTTGTGTTGATCGGGTGGATTTACATGTGATAGTTGTCTCGTCGCTGTGAGGTCTGCTGTGCGAAGACCTGCCCGTGCGTTGTACGAGCTCCGCCCCTGCATTCGTGGGTCAGTACAAATTTCATCTCCTCCCTGCCCCTTCATTTACTATGGCTCGGTTTTTGGATGAAACTTTCTAGATTTAGGTAATTCAATTAATTTATCAGTATGCGTCTCCCGTTCGAAAGGGCGACATCTGTAAATATGCATGTCTTTGCATATTTATAACCGTCATCCTTTCGAATTGTCCAACATTATCCATGGATAGCCCGAGTATGTGTAGATTGGGTTCGTTTTCCCGTATGCTGTGCTCTGGATCCGATGCGGAATTTCGTCAGTGCCTCCCTGTTGTTCGCCGGATGCACATCCTCTCTGTTTACTGCGGAGACGTGTATCAGGAGAACAGCAGGGAGGTGCTGCCGAAATTTTGCGTTGGATCCGGAGCAGAGCATGGGAAAATGAACCCAATCTACACATACTCGGGTGGGATTAGGACCTATCTTTACCTATTAGCGTGTAGGATGCCTGGACGTAATAAAAATGGTGAACCTGATTAACCGATGAATATAAATGCTAAATTATATATAAATATATTTCTTCTGTCTTTAGTAGCTACGCAAGATGAGTGATCGTGCGTGGATGTATACCGGTCACCCTAGTCAGAAAGAGATGACGAAAGAATGGTTTTTAAAAACAAAGGAATTTGTGAAAGCCGCATTCGCAAATGGCCAGGAAAGAAACTATTGCCCCTGTCCTGGATGCGACAACTATAAAAAGACGATAGAGGCTGTAATGATTAAACACCTGCAGAGGAGGGGTTTTAAGCCTAATTATACGGTGTGGACATTTCATGGTGAGTCTATACAACGCACAAGAGCTGAGGTGGTCCGTCGTCGCACGGACGAGCATGGTACCGGGATCGAAGACATGGTGAAACACTTTGATGATGCCCGGGATTCGGAAGATGAGATGGAGGAATCTGCAAAGGCCTTTTATGAAATGTTGGAGTCTTCAAAACGTCCTCTACATGAGCACACTGAGCTCTATCAGCTGGATGCAATTGCACAAGTAATGGCTCTGAAGGCTCAGTTCAACTTGGGAAGAGAATGCTACGACGCGATGATGACACTATTTGGACGTTTCCTACCCAAAGGCCATGTCATGCCTGCAAACCTGTACCAGTCGGACAAAATACTTCGTGTACTTATGATGCCCTATGAGAAGATAGATGCATGTGAGAAAGGATGTGTCTTATTTAGGAAGGAGGATGCACACTTGGACTATTTTCCCAATTGCGAGTCTTGCAGGTATCTTGTGGTAGACAACGGTATGGGTGAGAAGAGGCAGACCAAAATCGTAGTTAGTGTTCTTCGGTATATGCCAATCGTACCAAGACTTCAATGTATTTTCATGGTCGAAGAGACAGCCAGACAGATGACATGGCACAAATTGGGCAAAAGAACCGAACTAGATGCGGATGGGAATAAGATGATGGTACACACATCGGATGGGGAAGCGTGGAAACATTTCGATGGATTGCATCAGGATAAAGCGGCAGATCCAAGGAATCCTCGAGTCTGCGCCGCCACGGATGGTTTTAATCCCTTCGGCATGACGGCAACCCAATACAGTTGTTGGCCTGTATTTGTCATTCCACTCAATCTCCCCCTCGGGCAAATTATGCAAAGAAAGAACATATTTCTGACGTTGATAATTCCAGGGCCCAATTATCCGGGGAAGAATATGAATGTGTACCTGCAACCGCTTAAGGATGAATTGGAAGAAGCTTGGGAAAATGGGGTCAAGACATACGATGCCGCTAGAAAAGAAAACTTCAAAATGCATCTGTGGTACATGTACTCTATGCATGACTTGACAGCGTATGCGCTATTCTCTGGATGGTATGTGCATGGAAGGTTCCCGTGCCCCCAATGCAAGGCAGCTCTTCAGTTTCATTGGTTGCAGAAGGGTCGGAAGTATTCTTGCTTTGACTTGCATAGACAGTTCCTGGATCCTGACCATCAGTTCAGAAAAGACAACAAGAACTTTACCAAAGGTAAAGTTGTCAAAAACTTGGCACCACCTGCGTTCACAGGCCAAAAGATCCTGGATCAGTTAAATGCCCTCGAGCCTGATCCAGAGCGTCCAGGGTATTTCAAGGGGTATAATTCAAAACACGCTTGGACTCACAAGCCATGCTTCTGGGATCTGCCTTACTTCAAAGACCTCCTTCTTCCACACAATATCGACATGATGCACACTGAAAAGAATATCGGAGAGGCTATTTTTGGTACATTGTTCGACATAGATGGGAAGACAAAGGATAATATTAAGGCTAGAGTCGATCAAGAGACACTATGTCATAGACCATTACAAAACATGCGAGAAGGCAAAGGAAAGCAGAAGTGGTCGAAGCCAAAGGCCTGGTTCAATCTTGGAAGGCCAGCTACGAGGGAAATTATCTTGTGGGTCAAAATGCACTTGATGTTCCCCGATGGGTATGCAGCGAATCTAAAGAGGGGAGCAAGTCTTGAAAAATTAAAAATCTTTGGTCTCAAGAGTCATGATTGGCACATATGGCTAGAGCGGGTAATGCCGGTGATGTTACGTGGCTTTATTCCTGAGGATGAATGGCTAGTACTGGCGGAGCTGAGCTATTTCTTCCGCGTTCTTTGTGCGAAAGAATTGTCGCCTGGCGTGGTAGAAGACATGGAGGAGTTTGCACCGGAGTTGTTGTGCAAGTTAGAGAAGATCTTTCCACCGGGCTTCTTTAATCCAATGCAGCATTTGATTTTACATCTACCGACCGAGGCAAGATTGGGTGGGCCCGTGCAAGATCCTTTGTGCTATGCAACTGAGAGGATGCAGAAGACCCTTCGAGCTAAATGTAAAAATAAGCGTAGAATTGAAGCATCAATGGCTGAGGCATTCATTACTGAGGAGGTGGCAAACTTTGTGACAGCACAGTACGAAGCCAAAAATCATCATTTGCATAATCCGAAGCCTCGGCACAATGATGGAGACCCTAAAAAAGGTGGGTCCAACCTCAGCCTATTCAAAGGGAAGCTCGCACCAGCCGGTGCTTCAAAACCAATAACGTTGGATATCGAAGAATGGCGGAGCATTTCGTTGTATATCTTCAACAACCTAACAGAAGTGCGGCCGTACATCGAGTGAGTTCTCGGCACATTTTCCCATAAATTCTAATTCATTTGAACTGCTCTTATTCCCGGATATTTCAAACAGCCTTTACGTCGTCAAATTCTCGGATGGAGCGGTGATCGAAAATGATTCCGACGAAGATTATGAGCTTCTGTCAAAGACAGGAGGCGGCTATCCCGGTTTCATCTCTTGGTTCAAACAAACGGTAATTATCAACAATGGACCATTTCATTCTTGGTCTAACTTGCGGCTAATGCAACAACCGTTTCATATTAAACTTGTAGGCTAATTCAGAGTCTATGGACGCCAAATTGAGACAAGTCACTAATGGTTTTGACTATAAGGTCCGTTCATTTGAGAAATACAACATCAACGGGTATCTCTTTCGTACCTTTGGCAAAGAGCTATCTATGCCCGACCGGAAATCTACAAATTGTGGTGTCTCTGCTATCGGCGAAGGTGTTATCGAGTATTATGGAAGAGTTGAAGCAATTTATGAACTTCAATTCTATGGTGAAAACCCACCGAACGTCGTAGTCTTCAAATGTTATTGGTTCCAGCCGAAAAAGACTAGAAGGACTCATGAACATATAGGACTAGTAGAAATCAATCCAAACACCCATTTAGATGTCCCCGATGTCTATATTACGGCTCAACAGGCGACCCAAGTTTTCTATCTACCGTGGGCATGCCAAACGGATAAGAATCTGGAAGGTTGGTATGTTGTTTATGAAGTGCCGCCACATGTCAGACCACCTCTCCCAAATGAACAGGATTATGAACCTCACATTAACCCAGACACATATGATGGAGAATTCTTCCAAGAAACACGTCTTTCCAAGAAACGTTTCAAGAACCGCTGTGCTTCATCCAAGAACATAGAAGTAGACAGCGATAATGAATCCGACTCCAGTCCTGAGCCGGAACCAGAAGACCTGGAACTCGTAGAGGTTACTGATGCGGATGACCTGCCAATGCTTCAACGATTAAAGGAAGGCCTTTCACAACTTCACGCCGTTGAACCCGATGAGCACGTCATTCATGAAGACATGCGTGATAGTGATGATGATGATGCATTTATTGATGATGATTATTAGTTTGTAAGATTCACAACTTAAATTATATATATATTAATCTTTATTATTCATGTACATATTATTATTCATGTCAGTCCTTCAATTTTTTTATGTTGTACTAATTTCTTTTAATCTTTATCATGGCAGGTGTTGAAAGATGGTGGGCGCGGGTCCTCGACGGGTTCTTCCCAGGCGCCCCACACGCGGGGTGGTACTTCCCTTCCACCCTATCTCTCCGTAGAGCCTAGGCAGACAGTCTTTCGACACCAACCGGGGGTTCTTCTTCGTCGGCGGCATTGCCCACTGGGAGAGGTGCTGATCGGGTAGGGAGGAAGGGGAAGGGTACAGGGAGAGGTGGTGGCCGTGGAAGATCCAGGAGGACAGTTGAGCCGTCCTCACCACCACCACCAGCTCATTCACCCGAGCATAGGACTAGTATGGTCGACCCGGTTGTGGAGGAGGCTACTGGGACTCCGGTCCAGGAGCCTGGTGTTCACAGGAATTCGTCCCATGAGACTCCGGTCCAGGAGCAGCCTCGGGTCGAGGTGCATTCGGCCCAGGAGCAGCCGGAGGAGACTACGGTTCCGGAGGCTTCACCCGACGTGGAGAGGCCCGGATGGGAGCCTTGGCCGGATCGTACCGAGTTGCCGGATTGGACCGAGGGTCCGGGTGGCTCAGGGGGCAGGGATGGCGAGGATGAGCTTACGGATAGTGAGGGCGATGTGCAGGTGGACGGGGCCACCGTGTACAAGTGTGGTAGTACACGTCTCCCGGTCGCCCCGGCTACCCGCGAGCAGAGGCCGGTGATTAAACCTGAAGGAGATAGGTAAGTACATTTACCATTTTTTTAGCTTTTGCCTTCAAGTTTGTTCAAATATCTAATGCGCTGACCTTATCATACTGCAGAGGATGGGTACACCCTCTTGGAGTCCGCAGGCCGAACTCCATCCTTGGTGTGCTTTGCCGGACAAATTTCCCTGGGTTTGTCACGTTGCCTGGTGAGGGTCAGGTTCCTACACTAGGATTTACTTGGGAGCACTACCAGGCTGCGCAGGCCCCGCCAGAGGAGATTATAGATGGTGTCTTGTGCCACACGAGGGCCGAGATGGTGATCAAGAGCTTTTGGGTAAATTATCCTTTTACAGAATCTAAAATTGACAATATACCTAATTATTGTACTAATCAGTGTTTTCACGTTTGATTGCAGACCTTCTATAGGTGTGAGGATGGATATGAGGACTAGGCGGCCAGTGTTCTCGAGGTCGAGTGTAGGCGGTTACTACAGAACTTGCGCCACGAGGCTCGGCCGCAGGCTATTCGATATTACTACGCCACGCGTGGTATTAAGAAGCAGAAGAAGGATTGCCGCGGAAAGTTTCTGAAGAAGGAGCAATACATGAAGGTAATTACCTATTCTTAAGTCCTTCTACGTAGTTTTCTTGATTTCATTCATAGGCGTAGCGCTGAAAATTCTTTCTAATAACTTACAGGTGCCCCCGAGATGGTGTGCGGATAAGATGGATTGTTGGGAGGCGTTGGTTGATGAGTGGTGCACAGGCAGCTGGCGAGCCGTCCACGAGAATGCGAAGGATTGACATAGCCAAATGGTTGGTGTGCCACACCATCAAGGTAGCGCCAACTTACTTCAGTTTGGACAAAACTGGGTATGTGATTTGCTTCATGATTCATGCAATTCATTCTTGATGCTAATATTTTGTTCCTCTCTTTTAGGCGCATCACAATAAGACTGAGATGCCACACTTGTACGACCTTTATGGCATGGCCCATACTGCCTCGTACAAGAAGGCGAAGGCATTCTCTGAGTCTGACCTGGATGATCCCAATAACTTCACCAACATATCATCCCACTAGAAGCTCGTGGCATACAGGGACGCGGGGAAGGCTACGAAAGGGGATGACTTTAACCCTAGCCAGGAACCTTTGGATCCAGAGGTGGTGATGATATCTGGTGGCGTGAGGCCCCATGGCTCGATAGCCATTGGAGATGGGATAATAGTTGTCCACTCACTCTTCCGGAGATCAAGGCGTGCCAGTCGAGCAGCTGTCCTGAGATAACACGTCGTCCACGGCTAGTCGAACTTACCATCGAGGTTAGTTGTACGGACTAAGAAAACTTTCATCCATTTCATTATGTGTGTCACCATATATCATTACTATGGTAACGAGGAATGGTGTTTCAGGCTGCTCTTCATAAAGAGAGAGCGGCAAACCAGGCTGCTCTTGAGAAAGAGAGATTGGCAAGCCAGGCTGCTCTTCAGGCTGCTCTTGATGAGAGGGACCAGACCACGGCACGATTGCTTGAGGAGGAGAGGGCCCGAAATGAGGCGAGTCAACGGGCCCTGTACGAGCTTTTTCTGGTATTTTTTTTTTCACATTAGCCAAATCATGTGTGTAATGTCTGTTTCAATACTAACTAATACGACCTACTGTTCAGGGTTTGTGCGAGAAGAGCGGTCAAGTCCCTCCGCCGATGCCCGTCTTCTCTTCGATTGGCACGGTGAGTTTCATTATAAACTAGTATTAATAATTGAGTGTCATCATGCTAACTGAGACATTGCAATATATCTTTTCTGTGGAGTAACTCCCGAGCGGCATCACACGACCCTTCTCCAGGGCAACCGTCTCCAAACGAAGCCGGCACGAGCAACCGTGGTGTTTCTCCTCCTTGATGACCACTACAGTAAGTTTCTCCTCCAAACCATAATTAGGTAATTTAGCTCCAACAAGAGGAGAAGAAATAGGAAAAATGAAAAGAAAGAAGAAGAAGAAGAAGAGAAGAAGGAGAAGGAGGAGAAGGAGGAGGAGGAGGAGGAGGAAGAGAAGGAGGAGAAGGCCAAGGACCTTCTAGCCCTTCTCCTCCTCCTCCTCCTCCTCCTCTTCCTTCTCCTCCTTCTCCTCCTTGATTTCTTCTTCTTCTCCTCCTCCTCCTCCTCCTCTTTCTTCTCCTCTTTCATATTATCCTTGCTTTAATTTCCCCAACAATGACATAATTAGTCCATTTAGCTCCAAAATACCATAATAAGCTCAAAATGGCATAAGAACCTTGGTTAGCTCATTAATATTATATACTTAGCTTGTTTTCCTCTAAAATGGGATAATTAGCCCATTTAGCCCAAAAAAGACATAATTAGGTAATTTAGCTCCAACAAGAGGAGAAGAGGAGAAGAAATAGGCAAAATGAAAAGAAAGAAGAAGAAGAAGAAGAAGAGAAGAAGGAGAAGGAGGAGGAGGAGGAGGAGGAGAAGGCCAAGGACCTTCTATCCTTCTCCTCCTCCTCCTCCTCCTTCTTCTTCTTCATTTCTTCTTCTTCTCCTCCTCCTCCTCTTTCTTCTCCTCTTTCATATTATCCTTGCTTTAATTAACCCAACAATGACATAATTAGCCCATTTAGCTCCAAAACACCATAATAAGCTCAAAATTGCATAAGAACCTTGGTTAGCTCATTAATATTATATACTTAGCTTGTTTTCCTCTAAAATTGGATAATTAGCCCATTTAGCTCAAAAAGGACATAATTAGGTAATTTAGCTCCAACAAGAGGAGAAGAGGAGAAGAAATAGGCAAAATGAAAAGAAAGAAGAAGAAGAAGAAGAAGAGAAGAAGAAGGAGAAGGAGGTGGAGGAGGAGGAGGAGGAGAAGGCCAAGGACCTTCTATCCTTCTCCTCCTCCTCCTTCTCCTCCTCCTCCTCCTTCTTCTTGATTTCTTCTTCTTCTCCTCCTCCTCCTCTTTCTTCTCCTCTTTCATATTATCCTTGCTTTAATTAACCCAACAATGACATAATTAGCCCATTTAGCTCCAAAATGCCATAATAAGCTCAAAATGGCATAAGAACCTTGGTTAGCTCATGAATATTATATACTTAGTTTGTTTTCCTCTAAAATGACATAATTAGCCCATTTAGCTCAAAAAAGACATAATTAGGTAATTTAGCTCCAACAAATGATATATAGTTCACCACACATGTACTTAGCTTGTTTTCCGCTAAAAATGACATAATTAGCTGAAAAACATCATATTTTGTTCTTCTTCTAACTTTGTTATTCACATTTTTGCAGATTGGATATACTACATGCATGGAAGTTGGCGTTCATGGAGTTGAACAATGTCGATGGATGAACTTTATATGTATATCATCTAGTTTTCATTTGAGTTGATGAACAATGTCGAACTATATGTATATGTATATATGGATAAACAGTGCAATACTTGGTATGTTGGTTCTTTGGATATATGGGGATGTACATTGCTGAATCATATATGTGTGGTGAATTATATATATGTGTTGGCAAGTATATGTGTGGTGAACTATATATCATATATGTGTGGTGAATTATATAAATGTGCTGTCAAATATATATATATCGTCTCTTTGCCGTCTGCCAGCTGATGGCAAAGACCTGTGCCATCAGCTAGCAGACGGCAATGGTGCCACATGGCACCCAGCTGTGCATTCTGGTGTGTCTATGTAGTCTCTTTGCCGTCAGCCTCCAGGGTGGGCAGACGACAAAGAAGGGAACAGGGGAGGGGGGAGGAGGAGGCAGACGACAAAGAGTGGAGAGAGGGGGGAGGGGAGGAGCTGGCAGACGGCAAAGATGGACAGGGAGGCAGACGACAAAGATGGAGGGGGAGAGAGGGGAAGAGAAGGCAGACGGCAAAGATGGATGGGGAGGCAGACGGCAAAGATGGACGGGGAGGCAGACGGCAAAGCCTCCGTTAACCCCTAACGGAGGCAACGCCTGTCGGCTGCCGTCTCGAGCACTTTGCCGACTGCTCCTAAGGAAAGCTCACTGCAAAGAGCTTTGTCGTCCGCTTTGGGGGGCAGACGGCAAAGAAGGTCCTATGCCGTCGTAGGCTGACGCAGAAATTTTGCCGGCCGTGAGAATCTTTGCCGTCTGTGATATTGTCTTTGCCGTCCGGGATATTGTCTTTGCCGTCTGTGATGGCAGACGGCAAAGAAGCTGATTCCTGTAGTGCCTCCTCCACCAAAATGAGATCCCATGTTTGAGTTAAAGACATTGACTGATACTTTTAAATATGCTTATCTCGATGAAAGGATGATATATCATGTTATTATTAGTACTAACCTTTCAGAGCATGCATGAAGATAAGAGGTTAGTGCTACTGCGGCAACAGACCTTCCCTGGCAACAGCGCCAAGAATCCTGCTGCTATGGGCCACGCCTATAGGGACTTCCTTGGCAAATATGCAAAGGATTTCCCTGCGACCTTGGAGCCTTGCGTTGGTGTTCCCTTGAAGAGGAAAGTGTGATGTAGCACAGCGGCGGTAAGTATTTTCCTCAGTTTGAGAACCAAGGTATCGATCAAGTGGGAGGATCTTGTCAAGTCACAAGTACCTGCACAAACACAAAGAGCTTGCACCCAACACTATGAAGGGGTTGTCAATCCCTTATAGATTGTTTTCAAAGTGAGAACTGAAAGCAAAAAGCAAACAAAGCAAAGTAAAAGTGAAAGTGGAGACGATAGTTGTGAATAGACCCGGGGGCCGTAGTGTTCACTAGTGGCATCTCTCATGAAAGCAAGTAGACGGTGGGTGAACGAATTACTGTCGAGCAATTGATAAAACCGCGCAAAGTCGTGACGTTATCTATGGCAATGATTATATCTATAGGCATCACGTCCAAAACAAGGAGACCGATACTTTCTGCATCTACTACTATTACTCCACACGTCGACCGCTATCCAGCATGCATCTAGTGTATTAAGTTCAAAGGAATAGAGTAACTCCTTAAGCAAGATGACATGATGTAGCTGGACAATCTCATATCTATGATGAAAGCCCATCTTGTTACCCATGATGGCAACAACACGATGCGTGCCTTGCTGCCCCTTCTGTCACTGGGAAAGGTCACCGCATGGTATGAACCCAAAACCAAGCACTTCTCCCATTGCAAGAATCATAGATCTAGTTGGCCAAACAAAACCCAAGACTCGGAGAGACTTACAAGGATATCAAATCATGCATATAAGAAATCAGCGAAGACTCAAATATAATTCATAGATAATCTGATCACAAATCCACAATTCATCGAATCTCGACAAACACACCTCCAAAGAGGATTACATCGGATAGATCTCCATGAAGATCATGGAGAACTTTGTATTGAAGATCCAAGAGAGAGAAGAAGCCATCTAGATACTAACTACGGACCCCTAGGTATGAAGTGGACTACTCACGAGTCATTGGAGAGGCGATGATGTTGATGTAGAAGCCCTCCAACTGCAAAGCCCCCTCCGGCGGGGCACCATGAAGGGTATCCAGATGAGATCTCGCGGAAACGGAAGCTTGCGGTGGCAGAAAAGTGTTTTCGTGGATGCCCTAATTTTTTCTGTGATTTTAGGGAATTTATAGGCCAAAGAGCTAGGGCAGGGGAGCGCCAGGGAGGCCACAAGCCTGGTTGCCACGGCCCCATTGGTCGCGGCAATAGGGCTTGTGGGCTCCCTGTGGCCCCCCTGCCTTGGCCCTCAAGTCCTCAGATCTTCTTCCGTTCTGGAAAAATTTATTTCGGGGATTTTATTCCGTTTGGAATCCGTTCCAAAATCAGATCTGAAAAGAGTCAAAACACAGAAAAAACAGGAACTGGCACTTGGCACAGAATTAATAAGTTAGTCCCGAAAAAGATTTAAAGGTATACAAAACATCCAAAGTTGACAAGATAACAACATGAAACCATCAAAAATTATAGATACGTTTGAGACGTATCAGTTACCCAAACTCTGAAGAAGCACAGGGTTGCTATTGGATATACTCTTGATGATCTTAAGGGCATCAGCCCCACTCTATGTCAACACAAGATTAATATGGAACCAGATGCTAAACCTATTGTTGATCATCAACGCCTCTTAAATCCTAAGATGAAGGAAGTGGTAAGAATTAAAATAGTAAAGCTTCTGTAAGCATGTATAATTTATCCTATTGCTCATAGTAGATGGGTAAGTCATGTTCGTTGTGTTCGTAAGAAAGGAGGTATAACTATTGTTCCTAATGATAAAAACGAACTCATTCCACAAAGAATAGTAACTAGCTATAGGATGGCAATTGATTTCAGGTAATTGAATAAAGCTACTCGAAAAGATCATTAACCCTTGCCTTTTCTTGATCAAATGTTAGAAATATTATCTAAGCACACACACTTTTGTTTTCTTGATGGATATTCTGGTTTCTCTCAAATACATGTGTCAAAAGAGGACCAAGGGAAAACTACTTTCACGTGTCCTTTTGGAACCTATGACTATAGGTGTATGCCTTTTGTTTTATGCAATGCACGTGCTACCTTTGAAAGATGCATGACTACTATATTCTTTGACTTTTGCGAAGATATTGTTGAGGTTTTCATGGATTATATTTCCATTTATGGAACTTCTTTTGATGGTTGCTTGAGAAATCTTGATAGAGTTTTACAGAGATGTGAAGAAACTGATCTTGTCTTAAATTGGGAGAAGTGCCACTTTATAGTGAATGAAGGTATAGTACTCGGGCATAAAATTTATGAATTAGGCATTGAGGTAGGCAAAGCTAAAGTTGATACAATAGAGAAAATGCCATGTCCTAAAGATATCAAAGGTATAATAAGTTTTCTTCATCATGCTGGTTTTTATAGGCGCTTCATTAAAGATTTCTCAAAGATTTTTGTGCCACTAACTAATATTCGTCAAAAAGATATTCCTTTTGTTTTTGATGATGATGGTGTAGAAGCCTTTGAAATACTTAAGAAAGCATTGATATCTACACCTATTGTACAACCACCTAATTGGAATTTACCATTTGAAATTATGTGTGATCCTAGTGATTATGTCATTGGTGATGTTCTAGGGAAAATAGTAGAGAAGAACTTGAATGTTATTCATTATGCTACTAAAACCCTAGACAGTTCTCAAAGAAATTATGCTACCACTGAGAAGGACATTTTAGCAACCGTCTTTGCATGTGATAAGTTTAGACCTTACATTGTTGATTCCAAAGCTACTATTCAAACTTATCATGTTGCTATAAAATACTTATGGAAAAGAAATATGCTAAACCTAAACTTATTAGGTGGGTGAGTTTGACTTGCATATCGTCGATAGCAAGGGAGCTGAAAACCATGTAGCAGATAACTTGTCTAGGATGGAGAATGTTCTTGATGACCCACTGCCTATTGATGATAGTTTTCTTGATGAGCAACTTGCTCCTATAAACACTTCACGTAGTACTCCTTAGTATGCATATTATGCTTATTATATTTTTGCTAAATATATACCACCTAATTTCACCTATCAACAAAAATAAAAATATATTTTATGATTTGCGACATTACTTTTGGGATGACCCACATGCTTATAATGCTGGATAGTGTTATTAGACGTTGTGTGCCTGAGCATGAACAGGGACAAATCCTACGGGAGTGCCACTCACAACCTTACGAAGGACACCATGCTAGCGGTATAATTACACACAAGGTATTACAATCCGGTTTTTATTGGCCCACTCTTTTTAAAAGATTGTCGTAAGTGTGTCCTTTCCTCTCATGAACGTTAAAGAATTGGTAACATTGGTAGACGTCAGGAAATGTATATGAATTATTTACTTGCTATTGAACCATTTCATGTTTGGGGCTTTGATTATGTGAGACCTTTTCCTTCCTTAATGGGTATACTCATATTCTAGTTGTTGTTGATTACGTTACTAAATGGGTACAAGCTATTTCAACTAGTAGTGTTGATCATAACATTTCTATTAAAATGCTTATAGATATTATCTTTCAAGGTTTGGAGTCCCTAGATATTTAATGACTAATGGTGGTTGATACGTATCCAACGTATTCAAATTTTTTATTGTTCTATGCTATTATATTATCTGTTTTGGATGTTCTATATGCATTAATATGTTGTTTTATATTATTTTTGGGACTAACCTATTAATCTAGAGCCTAGTGTGAGTTTCTGTTTTTCCACATTTGTGAGTATTGCAGATAAGGAATATGAAACGAAGTCCAAACGAAATAAAGTCTCCTGAATGATTTTTCTTGTACCAGAAGAAACACAGAAGATTTAGAGTAGGAGGGAGGGCATCTGCCGGAAGGCCACAAGCTTGCAGGGCGCGCCCTAGGGGGTGGCCGCACCCCATGGCTTGTGGGTCCCCTACAGGCCTCCTAACCCTATTCTTTGGCCTATAAATTCCCAAATATTCCTGTATCGCAAAAGAGAGCCACGAAAACATTTTTATGCCACCGGGAGCCTCTGTTCCCGTGAGATCCAATCTAGGAGCATTTTCCGATAATCTGCCGAAGAGGGAATTGATCACGGAGGGCATCTACATCAACTCCATTGCCCCTCCGATGATACGTGAGTAGTTCACCACAGATCTACGGGTCCATAGCTAGTAGCTAGATGGCTTCTTCTCTCTCTCTGATCTTCAATACCATGTTCTTCATGATCTTCATGGAGATCTATCCGATGTAATACTCTTTTGTGGTGTTTTGTCGAGATCCGATGAATTGTGAGTTTATGTTCAGATTATCTATGAATATTATTTGAGTCTCTTCTGAATTCTTATATGCATGATTTCATATCTTTGCAAGTCTCTTCGAATTATTGGTTTGGTTTGGCCAACTAGATTGGTAATTCTTGCAATGGAAGAAGTGGTTAGTTTTGGGTTCAATCTTGCGGTGTCCTCACCCAGTGACGTAGTAGGGGTAACGAGTCACGTATTGTAATGTTGCCATCGAGGATAAAAAGATGGGGTTTTCATCATATTGCTTGAGTTTATCCCTCTACATCGTGTCATCTTACTTAATGCGTTACTCTGTTCTTCATGAACTTAATACTCTAGATGCAGGGAGAGTCAGTCATTGTGTGGAGTAATAGTAGTAGATGCAAAATCGTTTCGGTCTACTTGACACAGACCTGATGCCTATATGCATAATCATTTCCTTGTATATCTTCATAATTATTCGCTTGTCTATCAATTGCTCGAGAGTAATTTGTATTATTTCCTTTATGAGAGAAGCCTCTAGTGAAACCTATAGCCCAGGGTCTATTTTCCATATTATACTTTCAGATCTATAAACCAAAAATACCAAAAATACTTTCCAACAATTTATTTACTTTTGTTTCCACAATATTTTATATCTTTCTAAATCAAATCTCATCCTTTCAAATAATTATGAAGGGATTGACAAGCCCTTTTTAGAGTTGGGTGCAAGTGTTTGATTGTTTGTGTAGGTACTACTATCGGGACGTCGCTTCTTCCTCCTACTAGATTGATACCTTGGTTCTCAACAAACTAAGGGAAATACTTATCTACTTCGATGCATCACCCTTTCCTCTTCAAGGGAAAATCAATGCAAGCTTAAGAGGCAGCAGTCGTTCACATTTTATCCATGGTGCTTTGGTAAACCGCTAGCTAAAAATGATGTTAACCATAGAATTGCATCACCCTATCATCCTCAGTCTAGTTGAATTGAGAAATCAAGAAATAAATTCATTTCGCAAAAGACAATTAATAGACCTAGAAAGAACTGGTCTAAGAAATTGGATGATGCTTTATGGGCTTATAGAAATGCTTATAAAAGTCCCATGGGAATGTCTCCCTATGAAATGGTCTATGGAAAAGCTTGTCATTTAGCTCTTGAGTTGAGCATAAAGCTTATTGGTCAATTAAAGAACTCAAGCATAACTTCAAACTTGGTGGTGAAAAGAGGCTATTTGATATTAGTTCATTAGACGAATGGAGGACACAAGCCTATGAAAATGCCAAATTGTGTAAGGAAAAAGTTAAAATATGGCATGACAATAGAATTTAAAAACTGGAATTCAATATAGGAGACATAGTTCTTTTGTACAATTCTTGATTTAGAATTTTGCAGGTGAACTTCTCTCCAAATGGGAAGGCCCTTATGTTGTTGAGGAGGTCTATCACTCGGGTGCTATAAAGATTAAAAACTTTGAAGGCAAAACCCCGAGGGTGGTAAATAGGCAAAGAATTAAAAACCATATCTCACGTATGCCCCTTAATGTTGAAACTAACATTATCCAAGTTATGACTCCCAAAGAACACATAAGAGAGACCTTCCGGAACACCCAATAACACTTAAAAAGGGTAGGTATGTGATACGGTAAGTAAACCGACTCAGAAAATTTCAAAAAAATATTTTCTATTGGTTTTTTTATTTTAGAAAAAAATCAAAAAATAAAAGGTGTCAGAGGGACCCGCAAGGGGACCATGAGCCAACAGGGCGCGACCACCCCCTGGGCGTGCCTTGTTGCCTCGTGTGCCTCGCGGACTCCGTTTTCTTCCTAGACTCGTATTCTGACCTAGAAAAATTCATTATATATACTCGTGACTATTTCGACCACCACATCGCGAATTTCTTCTTTGTTATTGTTTCGAGCTGTTTTTTTTAACACAGAGATAATATGTCGTCACAAGATTCGGAGGGAGAAAGCTATGTTTTAGATCTCATTGCCAATTCTGAAGTCTATGGAGATGTGCATCCTTATGGATGGTCAATAGAGGAAGACATTGAGGCTGACTTAAAGAGGATTGAAGAAGGAGAAGTATCTCTATATAAGTCGGGAGATATGCATGTGGAATTCAAAAAGTCGACCTTGCCAAACAAGGTTACAACCTCCAATACACGGTTTACTCCTTATCATCGTATGCAGGAGAACACTACCACCGCCTCCTCCAGTACAACCCATCCTTTGATGGAGGGTATAATGATCGTGACCAACAAACTTTGCAAGGAGAATTTGGATCTTAAGAGAGAGGTTAATAAGCTCAATGAGGAGATTGTTATCCTAAGGGGCATCATCGCTAAAAGGATCACGTCATCATCGCCATCACCCAAGAAGGAGAACCCAGCACATGGGTATGGGCACCACCCTTAGCTTGTTCCAAGGTTGAAGGAGGTGCCCCGGTATTTTATCACCATCACTTATATCATTACAATAAATATTAGTTTGATTCGTAGCTACGTCATGATTTAGAGAAATAATTTTAGATTTGATTTGCTTTGCTTAGATTTTTTTGCTTTAAGAACTATCTATCCTTGTAATCGAGTGCTAGAGTTATATAATAAAGATTAGTTGAGTTTGTGTGCCTTACTCTCATGCATGTATCATCATAGCAAATAAATAATTGAGATAAAAATAATTATATGCTAATCTCATGAAGAGTAATGAGTCCTCATACGTCTCCAACGTATCTATAATTTTTGATTGTTCCATGTTGTTTTCTAATCATTCTTGGATGTTTTATAATAATTTTATAGCAATTTTATATAATTTTTTGGGACTAACCTATTGACATAGTGCCTAGTGCCAGTTACTGTTTTTTTGCTTTTTTTTCCTTCGTAGAAAACATATCAGATGAGGTCCAATTGCCATGAAACTTTACGGAGATTTTTTTGGACGAGAAGGAAACTTGCGGGCCAAGATTGAGCAGCAACCAAGGCCCAGGGGCCCCACTAGACACGAGGGCATGCTAGAGGCCCCTCGCGTGGCCTGGTGTCTAGTGGGGCCCTCCCGAAGCTTCTATACCAGGTGTGAGCTCTGTAAATACCCCAATATTCTAGAAACCCTAGAGGAGTCGACGAAAAATCATTTCAGTCGCCGCAAGTTCCATAGCCATGAAAACCAATCTAGAGCCTTTTCTAGAGAAGAACACGATCATGGAGGGGATCACCATCTCCTTTGGTGTTGCTCCCGTGATGTGTGAGTACTTCATATTAGACCTACGGGTCCATAGGCAGTAGCTAGATGGCTTTCTCTCTCGTTTTGTTTCTCAATACAATGGTCTCTTGGAGATCCATATGATGTAACTCTTTCTTTTGTTGTGTGTTTGTTGGGATCCGATGAATTGTGAGTTTATGATCAGATCTATGAAAACATATTCATGCGTGATTATTATAGCCTCGTATTTCTTCTACGATATTTGGTTTTTGTCTGGCCAACTTGATATTTTATCTTGGAATGGGAAGATGTGCTTTGTGATGGGTTCGATCTTGTGGTGCTAAATCACACTGATAGAAAGAGACATGACATGCATGTATTGTTGCCATTAAGGATAAAATGATGGGCTCTATTCCTATATGAATAGATCTTGTCTACATCATTTCATCATTCTGCAGGCATTACTTCGTTTCTCCATGAACTCAATACACTAGATACATGTTGGATAGCGGTCGATGTGTGGAGTGATAGAAGTAGATGCAAGCAGAAGTCGATCTACTTATTTTGGACATGATGCCAATATACATGATCATTGTCATGAATATAGTCATAAGTATTTGTTTTTCTATCAATTTCCCAACAGTAATTTGTCTACCCATCGCTTGCTATTTTTCTCGAGAGAAGCCAGTGGTGAAACCTACGGCCCCCAGGTCTACTTCACAATATCTATTTACAATCTCTACTTTCTATTTGCTTTTCTACTCTATTTGCTCTTTTTTTTTCATATCTACATTATCAAAATAAAATACCTTGTTCTGTTCTATTTGCTAGCACTCTTATTTGCATCTGTCATTCTATCCTTACTTTACCCACAAGGGATTGACAACCCCTCTACACGTTGGGTTGCGAGGATTTGCTATTTGTGTGCACGTGATGCTTACATAGTCTTGTGGATCTTCCTACTGGATTGATACCATGGTTTCTTAACTGAGGGAAATACTTGTCGTCGCTATGCTACATCACCCTTTAAGCTTGGAGGGAAACCAATGCACCCGTGAGGGACGTCAAGATTTCTCGTGCCATTGTCGGGTAAGATCAAGTCAAGATCTATCAGGTTCCTACATACAAATCTCATCTCCTTGCAATTACATTATTTTCCAGTTGGCTCTCGTTTTCCTCTCCCCCACTTCACAAAAAATTTCCTTTTTATTTGCCCTCTCTCCTTTGCCATTTCTTTCTGGATCTTTTATCTACTTATTGCTATGGAAAAATCCTCCATCACTATGAATACCCATGAGATTGAAGTTCTCAATTTCAAGCAAATGGGAGGAGAAAGTTTGAAAGATGCTTGGTATTGGATTTGTAAAGCTCATGATAGATATACCCACAAGCAATATATTGTCGTTCTTCTTCAAAAATTTTATGTGGCAATTACTAGTTGGTATATATCTGTTCTTGATAATACCACTGGGGAAAATTCTTAAGTTATCCACCCTCCGATGCACTCAATGCCATGGGAAGTTTATTGGGGTCTCCACCTATCATTATAAATGAAACGTTTTTAACGCTTGATCATGTTATGCAAAGGATAGATGTTATTGAAAAGAAAATTCTTACCAAAGAGCATGTTGAAAATTTGGATAAAAAGTGCAAGATCTTGTTAGTCGTATTTGCTCAAGGATGTGGAAATTCATTAAGATGCTAAAAGAAAAATAACCCATAACCAATGAAAGGATAGTAGAGAGTCCCGCTCGTTTTAATAAATTGCAAGAAATATTTATTAACTTGAGCATAGCTTTGCTTCTATTGAAAATATTGAAAAAACTCCTCTTCCAATAAAACTACCGAAACTCCCAAGAACAAGGGTGCCTCTTCTAGCAACAACGTAGATCTTAAGATGATTAGGGCTCGATTCAACTTGAATGAACCTCCTCATACGAATGAATTCTTTAACTTTATACCTAGGAGTGTGATTGTTGAGAATATGCATGCCATATCTCTAAGAAATCAGGGATGTGTGATTGATGAGTTGGAAACTAAAGATGATAATACTTAAATTTATCTTAGATGCCTAGCTAGGGGCGTAAAATGATAACACTTGTTGGGAGGCACCCCAATTAATAAAGCTTATTTTCGTTTTTGTTTTATGTTCTTGAGTGTTTTAACAATTATGCTACTGTTATAATTGTGTTTTTGTGTTTTATTTAGTGTTTGTACAAGGCAAAGCCTTTGGGGGCATGTGGGGTATTAATTGCTTTCATTCTGCTGTAAAACAGAAAGTTTTGTGTCCAGTAGAAAAATTCCTAAAAATCACATAAACTTCAAAAGTGTATGAATTTTAAAAAAAGATTAATATACAAATTACCAACTTTATCCTAATGTTTCAGAATTTTAGGAGTAACAGAAATATATGTAACTTTCGAATCCTTACACACTATTCTGTTTTTAATAGATTCTGTTTTCTTTGTGTTATGTGCTTATTCTAATGATTCTATGGTTTATATCGGGGGGGGGGGATAAACCATGGTAAAGTTAGAATACAGTAGGTATGATGCAAAAATAAAACTGGAATAGGTTTCCAACGGTACCTATAGTAAAGTTTGGTTTTATTATACTAACGGATCTCATGAAATTTTCTTGAGTTTTGTGTGATTGAAGTTTTAAAATTTTGAGTGAGATCACAATTGATGATGGAAAAAGGAGTGATAAAATCCTAAGCTCAGGTATTCCCATGGCTCCCCAATTCAATATCTAATTATTACCAATCAACTAAGCTTGGGGATGCCCCGGAAGGCATCCCTTCTTTCTTCTAGAAACCATCGGCAATTTTACTTCAAGCTACATTTTTATTTGTCACATATCATGAGTTCTGCTTGGAGCATCTTGTATCATTTGTGTCTTTAATTTAGTTGTTATTTAGTTTGTCGTAATAAACCTTTCTGGACACACCCATTTGAAAGAGCTAAATTATGCTATGACTTGTTAGAATCGCTCTTTATGCTTCATTTAAGTTTTTTGAGCCATGGAATTGCTCAAGTACTTCACTTATATATTTTTGAGCATGCTGGTGCTCTTATTTTTAAGAATTTTTCTCTCATGCTTCACGTATATTATTTTGAGAGTTCCTAAAATTTTAAAGATATCCTCTCTTGCTTCACTTATATAATTTTGAGAGTTGAAAATTTTAAAGAAACTTGTGCTCTCGTGCTTCGATTATACTTCTTTGAGAGCTTGTTATTTGCATTGGCAATTTGCTTTAAATGAAAATTAGTCCCAAAGTGATGAATGTCCAGGAAAGATATAATAAAAACTTTCATGAAGATCATTGGATATTAAACTTGATTCTTTGCAATACTTTTGTGATATGAAGATAGTAATATGTGAGTTATGTTGATGAGTAATTTTGCTATAGTTAAAATATTGGTGTTAATGTTCGTGATTCCCTATGCATGCACATGAAGTCAATAATTTTCCTATGAAATTACATCTACTTGTGTTGCATTATTTGGTGTTGGTTATGTTTAAGGTTCACTTATGATGATTTTTCTTCCTTGGTTGGGTGCTTCTCAATCTATTTGCTAGCATTCACTTGTACTAAGTGAGAATGCTGCTTGTGCATACAAATAATAAACCCAAAGTTGTGCCAAATGAGTCCACCATACCTACCTAAATGCGGTATTTCAATGCCATTCCAAGTAAATTTGCAAGTGCCAACTATAATTTTCAAAATAAAATTTTGTGTGTGTGCATGTACCGCTCATGAAGCGGCGAGGATTGGCCGGTATTTTGCATGTTAAATAGGTTATTCTCAAGATGAGTGTTTAGTCACTTGTGATTGCACGAGATTATGGCAGTAATAGGGATGCCCAGTCCCATGAAGAAAGAAAAAATATTTTATTTTGTCAAATAATAAATTCCTTGGAAAGTGTTGGTATGGATGACACCCGTGGATATGGCTAGCCGTCGAATGTGAAAGAATTATGGAAAAGTCATAAACTTCATTTTCAGTTTGGGAACCGCCTACAATTTGTTTAGCATGGAAGATATTGGAAACTCTTAGTCATTCTCATTGATAGGAAAAGCATGCCACCTTAAAAAATATCTCTACGAATTTGTTTTTCATTTTGAGCAATGGCACCTCTACGAATCCATGCTTCCCTCTGCGAAGGGCCTATCTATTTACCTTATGCCATTTTTATTCTTGAATGTGAGTCTCTTCTCTTATAAAGCCCCAACTAAGGAACACCATTATCACACTTGACCATTGAATGTAATTAATATTTGAGTATGTTGCATGAATAGATCAATGATAGAGCATGATGGGATAGGGATAACATTCTTTAGCATTGATATTTTGAAAGACTTGGTTGCTTGTTAATATGCTTGAGTATTGAAATCTTCATGTCAAACTATACACTATTGCTCTGCATCATCTACAAGTCCATATGTCCATGCTGAATGAAAATAATATTGTGAACATAAAGAGAGATCACTCCACAATAAAAAATTCTGTTTTTACCAGTTACCTACTCGAGGACAAGGATGAATTAAGCCTGGGGATGCTGATACGTCTCCAAGGTATCTATAATTTTTTAATTGTTCCATGTTGTTATGTAATGATTCTTAGATGTTTCATAATAATTTTATAGCAATTTTATATCATTTTTGGGACTAACCTATTGACGTAGTGGCTAGTGCGAGTTGCTGTTATTTGCTATTTTTTCATTCGTAGAAAATCCATATCAGATGAGGTCCAATTGCCACGAGACTTTACAAAGACTTATTTTGGACCAAAAGGAATCTTGGGGGCTAAGATTGAGCAGCATCCAATGCCCAAGGGGGCCACTAGTAAGGATAAGAAGATGGGGTCTATTCCTACATGAATAGATCTTGTCTACATCATGTCATCGTTATTAAGGCATTACTCCGTTTCACCATGAACTCAATACACTAGATGCATGTTGGATAGCAGTCGATGTGTGGAGTAATAGAAGTAGGTGCAGGCAGAAGTCGGTCTACTTATTTTGGATGTGATGCCTATATACATGATCCTTGTCATGAATATCGTCATAATTATTTGCTTTTCTATCGATTGCCCACCAGTAATTTGTGTACCCACCGCTTGCTATTTTTCTCAAGAGAAGCCTCTTCTGACGCCCTCAATTTGATTGTATGCTAATCATACATGCAAATGCGTGTGAGAAAGCTCAAGGACTCACGGGAAGATATCACAACACAACTCTAGACACAAATAAAACATACAAGCTTCATATTACAAGCTAGAGGCCTCGAGGGCTAGAATACAGAAGCTCGATAAACACATGAGTCAGCGGAAGCAACAACTATCTAAGTACAGACATTAAACATGGGCTACCTTAGAGAAGGCTAGCACAAAAGATACAACAATCAAACGAGGCGATGCCTCCTGTCTGGGAACCTCCTAACTACTCCTGGTCTTCAGCGGCCTCCGTGTATTAGTAGGTACCGTCGGGGTAGCAGTCGTCGGCGGCGGGATACTCAATCTCCTGGGCTCCATCATCTGGTCGCAGCAACGGATCAAGGGGACAAAGGGGGAGCAAAGCAACAATGAGTACTCATCCAAAGCACTCGCAAGACTGACATCAGAACTATGCTAAGTATGCATCAGTATCAAAGGAAGGGGTTTACATGTGGACTGACTGCATGAATGTGAGAAAGAGAGGGAAAGGCCTTGTCCTATCGAAGACTAGCATCTTCAGGGGTCTTGCAACAATAGACGAGAATAGAATAGGTAACACAATTAATAGTCATATTGTTGCAGCAATATTAATATGAGGTCACGCCCACAGATTCTTCGTCGACTCCCTGCGAGGAAGCAATCCTGGAGCAAACATTCCAGTTAAGTAACAGTTGTAGTTGTATAAGATTGGGGCACAACTCCAAGTCATCCTGTAACCATGGACACGACTATTCGAATAGATAAGTTCCTCCCTGCAGAATTGCACAACATATTCCCCGTCACGCTCGATAACACTCTGGCCGGACACACTTTTCTGGGTCATGCCCGGCCTCGGAATATCGACACGTCGCAGCGCCACCTAGACTCAACAGAGAGGCCAACCCGCCGGTCTAAATCCTAAGCACGCAGGGGTCATGGGCCCATCACCCTTTGCGCTCCTGCATGATGCGAGGGCGGCCGATGTCAGTCCTAGCACCCCTTATTACAAGCGTGATGCATATCCGGACCACTCGGGCGCACGCTGCTCCATTGCTGACGTCTGAAGAGGTTCGCTGATATTACGAAGCCGAGTACCCATACTTCTTCCCACGTAGACGATTAGTGCGTAATAAGGCCTTCCGACCAACCCAGATCAAATACCCAATTCCATTAACATTTTTATTAACTAATCGACACACCCACGCGGGAATCCACCCGCCTAACATTTATTCAACAATGATCCCAGTAATACGGTCGAGTAACTGTGTGGTTGTAACATCAGGGGGGTCCGAGGTATCACCCTCGTTGGATCCTGAATGATGTAATCGTCAAGGTGGACTTAGACGAATCACCCTCGAGGGTCTCACACTTGAGGGGTTGCACGACAGAGTCATCGTCGGGAGTGGTGAAGGAGGAATCACCCTCGATAACCACGACAGACTAGCTGAACTACAAAGATATCATCCTGAGTACTTCGTGAGGTGTCACCCTCGGTACCCGAAGTAGCTCTACAGCATCGTACAACTAAGGGGGTGTAAGTGATGTGTCGGATCTTGGCTCGTCAATCAGCGATCGAGACTCGACAATAAAGCGGGGCAACAGGACTAAGGTGTCAGAGGGGATGACTGATCTACCTATACTAAACAGTTTAAAGTGCAGTACTGAAAGTAGCAGTTCATCAAAAACAGGCTATGCATTAGATATAGGAGCTAACTACAACAGTAGCCAAATTCTAATGCAAGCATGAGGGAGAAAGAATAGGCGATATAGGGATGATCAATGGGGTTTGCTTGCCTTGTTGCTCTGCGGCAAAGAGTTAGTTGTCGGGAGGGTAGATGTACACGGTAGCAGCGTTAGTCTCGGGGTCTACTGGTAAGAAGAGGGGGAAAGAAACAATAAATATAACATCCATGAAAACACTAAGCATGACATGTCAAAGCAGGGTTAGGGATGAGCTAACGCAGTGCTATCCGTCATAGATGGATCGGAAGAATATCTGACGATATTTCCCGGGTCTCTGGCTACTACCGACGAGAGGAAAAATGGTGGAAAAGTTCCACGTTTGCTATGCTAGGGATGCGTGACAGACGAATGGATAGTGTAACCCGGTTCATCTCGTTCTACTAATCAACTTTCATGTTCAAAGTATTTTCATCTGAGCTACAGTTTATTTTATATTAAGTTTTAATGTTTTATAAATATTCTAGAATTAAAACAGATAAAATTTAATCAATTAAATGCAATTATGACATCAGCATGATGTCGTGCTGACATCAGCAGTCAACACTCATAGTTGACCCGTCAAACTGACTCCTGTGTCTCACCTCTGAGTGTCATAGTTTTAGTTAAGATTAATTATTATTAGTCATAAATAATTAAGGGAGGTGGGTCCCACATGTCATACACTGTTTAGATGAATTAATTAACATGATTATTAATTAACCTAATTAATTTCATTAAATTAATAAATAGTTTAATCAAATGCTTAATTAGTCTTAATTAAGCTAATTAATTAATGTTAATATCATTTATTTATTTAGATTTTTTTAAAGCTTTATTAGGAGGCGGTGGGCCCCCTCTGTCAGTCACACTCGGGGTTAGTGGGGGTTTGATCCCCCACTAACAACGCATCGAGCGGGGGCGGCTGGGGTAGGGGCACGCCGGGCACACGGCGCCGGTGGCCAGGGACGGTGCGGTCGGTGGAACGGGGCGAGGCCCCAATGGTAAATGGCGGCAGGGAGGGGCGTGGGGGAGGTGCGGGGCCGCATCGGCGGCGGTGATGCGCGGTGCGCGCGGGGGTGAACGTGGCCAGGGCGTGGCCGGCAGAGCGCTTGCATGCGGCAAGGGAAAAGGGGGCGCCGGACGGGGAAAGGGGAGGAGGCCGGATCCTCACCAGCGTTGCAGGGGGGCTGGGGCTTCAAGGCTCGGTGGAGCCGTTGAGGAGGAGGCGAGCACGACGAAGGGAGGAGGCGTGGTTGAGGTGGGGAGGCCGGATCAGGTGGCGACGGTGCGGTTCCGGAGGCGAAGGAGCTCCGGCATAGGCCTGGCCGCCGCTCGAGCGGAGGGGTCGACTGGTAGGTGGAGGTGCTAGTGGGGAAGAGGGAATTGGCTAGGGGATCGGGGGGAGAGGCGAGCGCGTGGGAGGGAGAGAGCGCTGCGCGGCGGGGGGGGGGGGGGTGGAACGGGAGAAACAGCCCCTCGTGGCTTTCCCTCATGACGGGGTGGAGGGAGGAGTGGAAGTGGGGAGGGGCACCGGTTTGGGCTAGGGTTTGCATGGGGGTTTCAATACCCTAGGGAGGTGG
The DNA here is from genome assembly GCF_904849725.1 of Hordeum vulgare subsp. vulgare. Lineage (NCBI taxonomy): Eukaryota > Viridiplantae > Streptophyta > Magnoliopsida > Poales > Poaceae > Hordeum > Hordeum vulgare. The sequence continues at coordinate 111,972,520 of NC_058521.1, read as the reverse complement.
GCCGGTTGGGTGGCTAGCTCGGCTGGCCGGCTGGGCCGGTTGGCCCAGTTAGCGAAGGGGTTTTCTTTTTCTCTTTTTTATATTTTCTGTTTTCTTTAGTAGTTTCTGTTTTATTTATTTTTGCAATAATTATCTGTAACAAAAAACAATGACTTGCCCCCATAAATATCATGCATTATTAAGCGCTGCCACAAATAGTTTGGGCATTTTTGGAAACTGTTTGAATTAACCATGAATTTGAAAGTCCTTTAAATTGCATGTGGGCTCTGTTTTGGATCATGGGGGCCACACCAACATTAAGGTGATGTTATTTTCGTTAACAATAATTGTTTTGGATTATTCGATAATTGCACAACATTTTTTCGATGCTGTTTGAGGATTTATTTTATCACCATTAAATCCAAGTGGCTTTTGACGTGAGAATTAAATTGAGATGTAAATTTTTAAGTGGGCCACATCTTGATTTGAAAAATGATTAAGCACTTATCATGGTCATCATTGTAGCTCAATTATAGTGATCACTGTAGCAAAATCTGAGGATGTCACACTTCTAGTGAAACCTATGGCCCCCGGGCCTACTTCACAACATCTATTTGCAATCTCTACTTTGCTATGTGCTTTTCTACTCTATTTTGTCTTTTGTTTTCAGGTCTATATTATAAAAAAACCAAAAAAACCTTGTTGCGTTCCATTTGCTATCACTCTTATTTGCATCTATCAATCTATCCTTACTTCACCCACGAGGGATTGACAACCCCTTTACGCTTGGGTTGCAAGGATTTGATATTTGTGTGCAGGTGGTGCTTAGATAGTCTTGTGGATCATCCTACTAGATTGATACCTTGGTTTCTTAACTGAGGGAAATACTTGTCGTCGTTGTGCTACATCATTCTTTAAGCTTGGAGAGAAACCAACACACCCACTAGGGACATCAACTCTAGATAGATAAAGTATTGGTGATAAAAGTTGTTGGGAATAAGCAAACATATCATTGGTCATTCTTACAATCTATGCATGATTATGATGGAGGAGAGGAGACTCACATATAAATACACTATCTTAGACATCTTTTGTGATCATAAACCCTCACCAAATATTATATAGTGTGCAAGTGTTGATGTTGAACACGGAAGACAACATAGTGATCATGATAGTTCACATTCACATAGAAGCTATTTTGTCTTGGATCATCTATCATGTGGTGCTTGCTTTGGATATTTTGCTGGCCAAAATTTTCCACATTAAGTAGATATACTACTTGTGCATCCATAACCTAAAACCCAGTTTCTTGACATGAGAGTCCAGTATACCTACCTATGGATCGATTAAGATCCTTCAAGTAAGCTTTCATCGGTACAACAAGCAATAACAATTTTTCCTAAACATGTATGATCTTTTATTGTAACGAAAAACAAGCTTTGTACAATCTTATCATGGCAAAGAAATAAAATCCATGGAGTGCATAATAAAGTTTGCTATCATAAGGGGCAATATAAAGTGACGTTCCTTTGCATTAAGAGTTTGCACATCCAACCTAAAAATGCATGATAACCTGTGCTTCCCTGTGTGAAGGGCCTTTTTTACATCTTCATGAGTTTACTTTTGTGCAAGAGTCAATAAAGTTATCCCTACTCCAAACTCTCAACTCTCTAGTTGGCAAGAAACATGTGTTGGAGATTGATATATATCTAGATATATATATATATATATATAATATATATATATATATATATAATCTTATGATCAATTTACAACAAGTTACATTTGAAATACAAATAGTTACGTTTATATTGAAAATTTTGACAAAAGAACAACAAAAATATAGGTCACAAGACCGGAGAAGGTTGAAGTTATTGTATTTTTTGCACTATTTTTGTATGTTCCTAATTTTGCCTAACATAAAATATTTTTACATTGATTATATTTTTACGGTCTCTTTTCACGTATAAAATAAGACAAAAAATTTGGAACGTAAAATTACGATGCATGGATGTAGAAATAGAGGCGGTGAAGATTAACTATAACTCACCTAGGGTGACGAATGCCCGTCTATTCTTCTAACACTTCCCGACTGCACGCTCAATGGTAGTGCACTACATCACTATCAAAACAAGCACTCTAATGTCACTCGAAAAAACTGCACACGATTTTCGACACATTTTTGGCTCTAGTTTTTAAACCGTTTGTTAGAGTGAGGCGTATTTCTGCGGAGAATTCCCAACTCTGTCATGTTGAACACTTTTCGAGATTACTCGCAGTTTGAGAGCAGTTTCAAAAATAGTGATCGTATGATGGGTTGCAGGGAGTGTATTTTGGCGATTTTTTCTAAACTGCTCGTCGGAATGAATCAAACAATATGGCGTTGGAAATATAACATCGACACGCATCTTTTTCATGTAGATTCTTATCCCTAATTCCATGCAATTTGAGAGTAATTTCAAATATACTAAAAATGGAATTCTAGTTTTCAAGTTTTTTGATTTTTTATTGTTTTTGCTGCAGTTTTTTAACTGTTTATCATAACGAAGCGTGTGATACGGTGTTGTAAAGCTGTGAAGTAGGTGCAACTTTCATATGTTGGTCATTTGTTGAGATTCCTCGCGGTTTTAAATGCATTTTGAAAACGGTGTGGCTGCCTACGAGTGGCAGCAGGCATATTTTCGTAATTTTTCCAAACCGCTTGTCGGAACAATGCAAATGATACGGCGTTGGAAAGATATCTATGAGGCACATCTTTTTCTTGTACAACACTCTCTCTAATTCATTACGGTTTAAGAGCAGTTTTGAAATTACCGAAATGTGGACACTGTGTTTTTCGCGATACCCAAAATCGATGCGTGAAGCGCATATGATAAAAGAACACACTGTTCCGGGTCGAAAAATGCACTGTATCAAAGATAGAAGCAAACTTCTTGGTTTTTCTTTTGTCGTGCGTGAGTTTTTTCACGCAAGGAAGCGTACCACACTTCATATCGTGCATCAGCGAACCGCAACACTATCGGAAGTGAACCTCATTATTTTTTTGTCGCTTACATGATTTTTTTTGTACTTCATATTGGGAGTAAGTGAATGGTGATCAACCGAAATTTAACCCTGACACTACCAGAAGTGAACTTCTAGAAAAATACAAAAATGAACTTTTCACAACTTTTTAAGTGCATTATAGATCGCTCCAAGCGACCGCAACACATACTGAAGTGTACTGCATAACTTTTTCACAAACAAAGTTAACCACAAACAAAGGAAACACGAAACTGCTCACACATAGAGTTCACTCATTTTTCTGAAGTTCTCCATAATGAAAATATAACACGAAATAAACCGAAACAAAATAGGGAGTGCACTGCATGCCCAAATGTACATAGGATTAGTTACAATAGGATAGGGAGTGCATTGCATGCCCGAATTGCACCACAAACAATATATTAATTAACTGCCAAATCCTTGAGCACTTCATAAGAAAACAATGAAAAACTTCTTCATACATACATCCATACATATGTCCATGACAGAGAAAAGTGTATACATTCGAGTACCCCCACCTAAAGTGCGTGCACTTGAAAGCTTAATCGCATGTAAAATCTTCAACCGCACCACAGGACCGCACTCGCAAGCACACTGCACTTCAACCACACGAGATAAATAGTTCTATGCAGGTCGTATTGCATGTCGGGAGCGGCCACATTGCATGCCAGGCTAGTCCGCACAACACGTGGGGCTCGTTGGAAAGGGGCGGCCCATCGGGGCATCCTAGGACCCAGGGACAATTTTAGGGGGGACGAGGGGGGGGGCTAGACCCCCCTAACAAATTGATTTTTCTACTATAATAGTGATTGTTGTAGCTAATTTTTTATACTTCATATGAACTTTGCCCCCTCCATGAACAAACTTGCCCCCCTATGCTTGCATGCTGGCTTCGTCCCTGCTAGGACCTTCACACTCACACGCCGTCAAGCTCCATACGCTGATAGGAAGGGGAGGGGTGGTGTTGCTGTGCAGAGGAGGTCGCCGAGGCCCGAGAGGAGCTCATGCATATGTGGTACTGGTAGGAGAGAACGGACTCCTCGTCGTGGAGAGGAATGGAGCCCGCACTACCGTCGGTGGAGAGCAATGGCGTCCGGGCGGGAAGCTAGGGGCCTGGCCCCGACGGTGATCGGTCCGAATCTGAGGATGTATGAGAACGGTCCAAAGGTCTAGGCGTGGGGGATGGGATACTCCCACGGGCGAGGGTGGATCTCGACCGTTGAGATACAGGCGGTATCCAGGACGATGGCGTCGATGCAGGGTAGAGTCATCGCGAGCCCAAGCTGGCGACGATGCTGAGCACGGGCGAGTGGGGACCACACGGGGAGGCCGCCGCATGCTCGGATGCATCCGACACCCAATCGGAAGGGTGAGGAAGGTGGTGGGACGGCGCTTGCTCGTGGCCGCTGCGCCCTGGTAGGTGGCGGGGCTGAACTGGTGCATGGCGGCCTCGTCCGGAGGGGAAGGTGGAGGGGCAGTGGAGGTCGGCCGTAACGACGCGCCGCGGGTGCTCCGGTTGGTCGGGGTGGTTGGGCGCTGCAGGGGTGGGGTCAGATCTTTCAGCTTGTAGCTCCACTGGTGGTCATCGCGGACGGATCCGCTGGTGGAGGTCTCGCCGAGGGCTGGTGTGTCAGGCACGAGGCATCCCGTGTTTCTCTGTGTCGTAAGAGGCTTGGGTGGTTGATGACGCATCCGACGGCTAGAGAAGAAGATACCAGTTTGAGTTAAGTGAAGTAGAGATCGTTGATCCAGCATCCGACGGCCTAGCACAGCGCCCGCGATGCTATTGGAAATCCGACAAGCCCACTACCGTTATTTAGCTAATTTATTTCCTTTCCTTTTCCTTTCGTTGTTGGCCTATATAAGCCACTAGTTCTAGCCCTTAGAGGTATGTAAATCTTGTATGGGTGAAACCCTAAGACGCTGGCGGTGTGCTCAAATCATTTTTCCCCTTTGCTGGGCAATAGATCCACCCACCGGCCTAATTCGAGCCTCTAAAGTTCGTTGCTATACACTATATTTAGCTCGTCAGTAACTCTATTCCTAACAATTGGTATGAGAGGCAGTCGATTTCCGGCTAGAAGAAAGGAGTACAAGAGAAGCTGGTGGAGGATCCACACCAGATCCAGATCGGTGGAAGGTTGAGGGAGCTAGATCCTATTCAAGGTACACTTAGATAAATCCCACCACCCACCCTGTTCTTGAGGTATGATGGCAGGGCATGTAGGGTAACGTAGCATAAATTCAAAACATTCCTACGCCATATTCTGATCTTCCTATGGAGAGACCAGCAACGAGAGAGGGGTGAGTGCGTCTTCATACTTTGAAGATCGCTAAGCGGAAGCGTTGCTATAACACGGTTGATAGAGTCATACTCGCAACGATTCAGATCGTGGTGTGATTCCGGTCTAGTGTCGAACCACGACACCTCTGCGTTCAACACACGTGCAGCCCGGTGACGTCTCCCGCACCTTGATCCAGCAAGGAGGAGGGAGAGGGTGGGGAAGATCTCCAGCAGCACGACTGCGTGGTCTAGATGGAGAGACGAGGTCTCCCGGCAGGGCTTCGCCAAGCACCGTGGGAGAGGAGGAAGCAGGGGAGCAGGGCTGCACCGAGGGAGAGGGAAAACCGTGTGCAAAACAGCCCCAAAACCCTCTCTATATATAGGAGGAGGGGAGGGGTGCCACCCCTAGGGTTCCCACCCTAGGTGGTGTGGCAGCCCCCCTAGATGGGAGGTGCGGCGGCCAGGGCAGGGGAGGGGTGGTGCACCCCTAGGTGGGCCTTAGGCCCACCAGCGCATAGGGTTTCCCCCCTCTTCACCTCCTGTGCCTTGGGCCACTTTGTGGGAGGCGCACCAGCCCACTTTGGGCTGGTTTCCCTCCACCTTTTGGCCCATGCTACTTCTTGGGGCTGGTGGCCCCTCCCGGTGGAGCCCCGGGACCATTTCCGGTGGTCCCGGTGGTCCCGGTACGCTACCGGTGACGCCCGAAACATTTCCGGTGTCCAAACCCATCCATCCTATATATCAATCTTTACCTTCGGACCATTCCGGAGATCCTCGTGACATCCAAGATCTCATCCGGGACTCTGAACAACTTTCAGTAACCTCGTATAACATTTCCCTATAACCCTAGCGTCATCGAACCTGAAGGGTGTAGACCCTACGGGTTCGGGAGGCATGTAGACATGACCGAGACACTCTCCGACCAATAACCATCAGCGGGATCTGGATACCAATGGTGGCTCCCACATGTTCCACGATGATCTCATTGGATGAACCATGATGTCAAGGATTCAATCAATCCCGTATACAATTCCCTTTGTCTGTCGGCATAGAACCTGCCCGAGATTCGATCGTCGGTATGCCTATACCTTGTTCAATCTCGTTACCGGTAAGTCTCTTTACTCGTTTCATGGCACGTCATCCTGCGACTAACTCCTTAGTCACATTGAGCTCGTGATGATGTTCTACCGAGTGGGCCCAAAGATACCTCTCCGTCACACGGAATGACAAATCCCGATCTCGATTCGTACCAACCCAACAGACACTTTTGGAGGTACCCGTAGTGCACCTTTATAATCACCCAGTTACGTTGTGACGTTTGATACACCCAAAGAACTCCTACGGTATCCGGGAGTTGCACAATCTCACGGTCGAAGGAAAAGACACTTTGACATCAGAAAAGCTTTAGCATACAAACAATACGATCTAGTGCTATGCTTAGGATTGGGTCTTGTCCATCACATCATTCTCCCAATGATGTGATCCCGTTATCAATGACATCTAATGTCCATGATCAGGAAACCATGATCATCTATTGATTAACGAGCTAGCCAACTAGAGGCTTTCTAGGGACACATTGTGATCTATTTATTCACACATGTATTACTGTTTCCTGTTAATACAATTATAGCATGAACAATAGACGATTATCATGAACAAGGAAATATGATAATAACCATTTTATTATTGCCTCGAGGGTATATTTCCAACAGTCTCCCACTTGCACTAGAGTCAATAATCTAGTTACAATGTGATGTATCAAACACCCATAGAATTATGGTGTTGATCATGTTTTGTTCGAGGAAGAGGTTTAGTCAACGAGTCTGCAACATTCAGATCCGTGTGTACTTTACAAATATCTATTACTCCACTCTGGACATGGTCCTGGATGGAGTTGTAGCGGCGTTTGATGTGCTTGGTCTTCCGGTGAAACCTGGGCTCCTTGGCTATGGTAATGGCCCCAGTGTTATCACAGAAGAGTGTCATTGGACCCGCCTTGCTTCGAACCACTCCAAGGTCGGTGATGAGCTCTTTCATCGAAATTCCTTCATGAGCCGCTTCTGAAGCAGCTATGTACTCCGCTTCACATATAGATGCTGCCACGACTTCTTGCTTGCTGCTGCACCAGTTCACTGCCCCACCATTCAAAACATACACGTATCCGGTCTGTGACTTAGAGTCATCCGGATCTGTGTCGAAGCTAGCATCGACGTAACCCTTTACGACGAGCTCTTCGTCACCTCCATAAATGAGAAACATCTCCTTAGTCCTCTTCAGGTACTTAAGGATATTCTTGACCGCTGTCCAGTGTTCCATACCGGGATCACTTTGGTACCTCCCTACCAAACTTATGGCAAGGTTTATATTAGGTCTGGTACACATCATGTCATACATTAGAGAGCCTACGGCTGAAGCGTAGGGGACAGTACTCATCTTCTCTCTATCTGCTGCTGTGGTCGGTGACTGAGTCTTACTCAATCTCATACCTTGCAAAACTAGCAAGAACCCCTTCTTTGAGATTTCCATATTGAACTTCTTCAATATCTTGTCAAGGTATGTACTTTGCGAAAGATCTATGAGGCGTCTCGATCTATCTCTATAGATCCTGATGCCTAATATGTATGCAGCTTCTCCAAGGTCCTTCATTGAAAAACTCTTGTTCAAATAGGCCTTTTTGCTCTCCAACATCTCTATATTATTCCCCATCAATAATATGTCATCCACATACAGTACGAGGAAAGCTACAGAGCTCCCACTCACTTTCTTGTACACACTGGCTTCTCCATAAACCTATATGAACCCAAATGCTTTAATCACCTCATTAAAGCGAATGTTCCAACTCCGAGATGCTTGCACCAGCCCATAGATGGAGCGCTGGAGCTTGCACACTTTGTTAGCACCCTTAGGGTCGACAAAACCTTCTGGTTGCATCATATACAACTCTTCCTTAAGATTCGCATTAAGGAACGCTGTTTTGACGTCCATTTGCCAAATTTCATAATCATAAAAAGCGGCAATTGCTAACATGATTCAGACTAACTTCAGCTTCGCTACGGGAGAAAAAGTCTCTTCGTAGTCAACTCCTTGAATTTGTCGAAAACCCTTTGCGACAAGTCGAGCTTTATAAACGGTCACATTGCCGTTTGCATCAGTCTTCTTCTTGAAGATCCATTTATTTCCTATGGCTCGCCGATCATCTGACAAGTCCACCAAAGTCCACACTTTGTTCTCATACATGGATCCTATCTCGGATTTCATAGCCTGAAGCCATTTGTTGGAATCTGGGCCCGCCATTGCTTCTTCATAGTTCGAAGGTTCACCATTGTCTAACAACATGATTTCCATCACAGGGTTGCCGTACCACTCTGGTTCGGAGCGTACCCTTGTGGACCTTCATGGTTCAGTAGCAACTTGATCCAAAGCTTCATGACCATCATCATTAACTTCCTCTTCAGTTGGTGTAGGCGCCACAGGAACAATTTCCGGTGTTGCGCGACTTTCCGATTCGAGAGGGTGTGTAATTACCTCATCAAGTTCTACTTTCCTCCCACTTACTTCTTTCGAGAGAAACTTTTTCTCTAGAAAGGATCCGTTCTTGGCAACAAAGTTTTACATTCGGATCTAAGATAGAAGGTATACCCAATAGTTTCCTTAGGGTATCATATGAATACACATTTCTCCGCTTTGGGTTCAAACTTCTCTGGTTGAAGTTTCTTCACATAAGCATCGCAGCCCCAAACTTTAAGAAACGACAGCTTAGGTTTCTTGCCAAACCATAGTTCATACGGTGTCGTCTCAACGGATTTAAACGGTGCCCTATTTAAAGTGAATGATGCAGTTTCTAATGCGTATCCCCTAAATGATAGTGGTAAGTCGGTAAGAGACATCATAGATCGTACCATATCTAATAAAGTGCGATTACGACGTTCAGACACTCCGCTGCGTTGTGGTGTGCCAGGTGGCGTTAGTTGTGAAACGATTCCACAATTCCTTAGGTGTGTGCCAAACTCGTGACTCAAATATTCTCCTCCACGATCATATCGTAGACACCTAATTTTTCTGTCACGTTGATTCTCAACCTCACTCTGAAATTCCTTGAACCTTTCAAATGTCTCTGATTTGTTCTTCATCAAGTAGATATACCCATATCTACTCAAATCATCGGTGAGAGTGAGAACATAACGGTAGCCGCCGCAAGCTTCAACGTTCATTGGACCACACACATCAGTATGTATTATTTCCAATAAGTCGGTCGCTCTCTCCATTATTCCTGAGAATGGAGTCTTAGTCATCTTTCCCATGAGGCACGGTTCGCATGTGTAAAATGATTCAAAGTCAAGAGACTCTAATAGTCCATCAGTATGGAGCTTCTTCATGCCCTTAACATCGATATGACCAAGGCGGCAGTGCCACAAGTATGTGGGATATCATTATCAACTTTACATGTTTTGGTACTCACACTATGAATATGTGTAACATCACGATCGAGATTCACCAAGAATAAACCATTCACCAGAGGAGCATGACCATAAAACATATCACTCATATAAATAGAACAACCATTATTCTCTGACTTGAATGAGTACCCATCTCGCATTAAGCAAGACCCTGATACAATATTCATGCTCAAAGCTAGTACTAAATAACAATTATTAAGGTTTAAAACTAATCCCGATGGTAGATGTAGAGGGAGCGTCCCGACGGTGATCACATCGACCTTGGAGCCATTCCCGACGCGCATCACCTCGTCTTTGGCCAGTCTCCGCTTATTCCGCAGTTCCTGCTTTGAGTTGCAAATGTGAGCAACAACACCGATATCAAATACCCAGGAGCTACTACGAGCGCTGGTAAGGTACACATCAATAACATGTATATCACATATACCTTTAACGTTGTCGGCCTTCATGTCCGCTAAGTACTTGGGGCAGTTCCGCTTCCAGTGACCTTTTCCCTTGCAATAGAAGCACTCAGTATCAGGGTTGGGTCCATTCTTCTTCTTCTTCCCGGTATCTAGTTACTGGGCGCGGCAACGGCTTTGCCATCTTTCTTGAAGTTCTTCTTACCCTTTCCCTTCTTGAAACTTGTGGTCTTGTTGACCATCAACACTTGATGCTCTTTCTTGATTTCTACTTCTGCAGACTTGAGCATCGAGTACAACTCGGGAATGGTCTTCTCCATCCCTTGCATGTTGTAGTTCAGCACAAAACCTTTGTAGCTTGGTGGGGGAGACTGGAGGATTCTGTCAATTATAGCATCATCTGGAAGTTCGACTCCAAGTGAAGTCAGACGACTAGTGTAACCCAGACGTTTTGAGTATGTGCTCACTGACAGAACTGTTCTCCTCCATCTTACAGCTAAAGAATTTGTCGGAGACTTCATATCTCTCGACATGGGCATGAGCTTGAAAAACTAGTTTCAGCTCTTGGAACATCTCATATGCACCGTGTTGCTCAAAACGCCTTTGGAGCCCCGTTTCCAAAGTGTATAACATGCCACACCTACCCAGAGAGTAGTCATCACTCCACGTTTGCCAGACGTTCAGAATGTCATGTGCTGCTAAGGGAGTAGGAGGGTCACCTAGCGGCGCATCAACGACACAAGCCTTTTTAGCTGCTTCAAGGATGAGCTTTAAGTTGCGGACCCAGTCCGCATAATTGCTACCATCATCTTTCAGCTTGTTTTTCTCTAGGAATGCGTTGAAATTGAGGTTGATGTTGGCTATCTACAATATTTATAAAGACAACTTTTAGACTAAGTTCATGACAATTAAGTTCATTTAATCAAATTAAGTATGAACTCCCACTTAAATCGACATCCCTCTAGTCATCTAAGTGATACATGATCCATGTTGACTAACCCGTGTCCGATCATCACGTGAGACGGACTAGTCGTCATGGTGAGCAACTTCATGATGATCGTATTCAACCATACGACTCATGTTCGACCTTTCGGTCTCTTGTATTCGAGTTCATGTCTGTACATGCTAAGCTCGTCGAGTCAACCTAAGTTTTTCGCGTGTGTAAATCTGGCTTACACCCGTTGTATGCGAACGTTAGAATCTATCACACCCAATCATCACGTGGTGCCTCGAGACAACGATCCTTTGCAATGGTGCACACTTAGGGGAATACGTTCTCGATTTTTTTTAAGAGGGATCATCTTATTATGCTAGCGTCGTTCTAAGCAATAAGATGAAAAACATGATAAACATCACATGCAATCATATAGTGACATGATATGGCCATTTCATCTTTGCTCTTTCGATCCCCATCTTCAGCCATCGCATGATCATCATTGTCACTGGCATGACACCATGATATCCATCATCGTGTCTCCGTGAAGTCGTCACGCCAACTACTACTATCACTACTACCATAGCTAACCGTTAGCAATGAAGTAAAAGTAGTAAACACATGGCGTTGCATCTCATACAATAAATTAAGATAACTCTTATGGCTCCTGCCGGTTGTCATACTCATCGACATGCAAGTCGTGAATCCTATTACAATAACATGATCATCTCATACATCACACATGCAACATCACAACTTTGGCCATATCACATCACATGTCAAACCCTGCAAAAACAAGTTAGACGTCCTCTAATTGTTGTTGCAAGTTTTACGTGGCTGATTTGGGTTTCTAGCAAGAACGCCTTCTTACCTACATGACAGCCACAACGATGATATGCCAAAGTTATTTACCCTTTATAAGGACCCTTTTCATCAAATCCAATCCGACTAGAGTGGGAGAGACACACACCCGCTATCCACCTTTATGCACGGTGTGAATATCTGTTGGTGGAACCAGTCTCACGTAAGCGTACGTGTAAGGTCGTTCCGGGCGGCTTCATCCCACAATACCACCAGAAAAGAATAAGACTAGTAGTGGCAAGCAATTTACAAATCATCTCCCACAACCGTTTGTGTTCTACTCGTGCATAAAATCCACGCATAGAAAACCTCGCTCGGATGCCACTTTAGGGTAACGTAGCATAAATTCAAAATTTTCCTACGCCATATTCAGATCTACCTATGGAGAGACCAGCAACGAGAGAGGGGTGAGTTCATCTTCATACCTTTGAAGATCGCTAAGCGGAAGCGTTGCTAGAACGCGGTTGATGGAGTCGTACTCACGGTGATTCATATCGCGGTGTGGTTCCGATCTAGTGCCGAACCACGACACCTCCGCGTTCAACACACGTTTAGCCCGGTGATGTCTCCCACACCTTGATCCAGCAAGGAGGAGGGTGAGGTTGGGGAAGATCTCCGCCAGCACGACGGCATGGTGTCGATGGAGAGATGAGGTCTCCGGGCAGGGCTTCGCCAAGCACCGTGGGAGTGGAGGAAGGAGGGGAGCAGGGCTGCGCCGAGGGCGAGGGAAAACCGTGTGCAGAACATCCCCAAAACCATCTCTATATATATGAGGAGGGGAGGGGGACCCTAGGTGGCGTGGCAGCCACCCCAGATGGGAGGTGCGGCGGCCAAGGCAGGGGGAGGGGGTGGCGCACCCCTAGGTGGGCCTTAGGCCCACCAGCGCCTAGGGTTTCCCCCCCTCTCCACCTTCTGCGCCTTGGGCCTCTTTGTGGGACGTGCACCAGCCCACTTTGGGCTGGTTGCCCTCCACCTTTTGGCCCATGCTACCTCTTGGGGCTGGTGGCCCCTCCCGATGGACCCCCGGGACCATTTCTGGTGATCCCGGTGGTCCCGGTACGCTACCGGTGACGCCCGAAACATTTCCGGTGTCCAAAAACATCCATCCTATATATCAATCTTTACCTCCAGACCATTCCGGAGCTCCTCGTGATGTCCGGGATCTCATCCGGGACTCCGAACAACTTTCGGTAACCTCGTATAACATTTCCCTATAACCGTAGCGTCATCGAACCTTAAGTGTGTAGACCCACCGGGTTCGGGAGGCATGTAGACACGATCGAGACACTCTCCGGCCAATAACGATTAGCGGGATCTGGATACCCATGGTGGATCCCACTTGTTCCGCAATGATCTCATCGGATGAACCACGATGTCAAGGATTCAATCAATCCCGTATACAATTCCCTTTGTCTGTCGGTATAGAACTTGCCCGAGATTCGATCGTCGGTATGCCTATACCTTGTTCAATCTCGTTACCGGTAAGTCTCTTTACTCGTTTCGTAGCACGTCATCATGTGACTAACTCCTTAGTCACATTGAGCTCATGATGATGTTCTACCGAGTGGGCCCAAAGATACCTCTCCGTCACATGGAGTGAGAAATCCCGATCTTGATTCGTACAAACCCAATAGACACTTTCGGAGTTACCCTTAGTGCACCTTTATAGTCACCCCATTACGTTGTGACGTTTGGTACACCCAAAGAACTCCTACGGTATCGGGGATTTGCACAATCTCATGGTCGAAGGAAAAGACACTTTGGCATTAGAAAAGCTTTAGCATACGAACAATACGATCTAGTGCTATGCTTAGGATTGGGTCTTGTCCATCACATCATTCTCCCAATTATGTGATCCCGTTATCAATGACATCTAATGCCAATGATCAGGAAACCATGATCATCTATTGACTAACGAGCTAGCCAACTAGAGGCTTGCTAGGGACACATTGTGATCTATTTATTCACACATGTATTACTGTTTCCTGTTAAAACAATTATAGCATGAACAATAGATGATTATCATGAACAAGGAAATATGGTAATAACCATTTTATTATTGCCTCTAGGGCAGATTTCCAACAGGGCAAGCAGATTCAGTGCTTACTGTAGATCTGCAGCTAGCGTCGCTAGAGTTGGATGTCAAAACCTTGCGGAGCAGTACAGAGGAAGATAGGAAGGAGTTTCATGAGTTTCGTGCGATGGTGAACAAAATTTTTGTCACTATGCAAAACAACTTTGATAAAATTCAGGAGAACTTTAGGAAGTTGGTGTTGGACCATGGTTCTGAAGAGGGTTAAGTTGACCGTTCTGAGCAAGGTAGTGTCCATAAAAACGCTGAAGAGGTGCATTCCCATGTGGTTCCTGCTGGTAGACCAAAGCAATTGCAAAATTTCACCCCACCCTCAGTACATAGCCAACAGAAAGAGGCAGTGTTAGCAGTAGGTTCAGGAGTGCTGAGAGATCACACTGGAAAAGGAGCTCAATTTGAATGGTATTGTCAAGGCACCATATAGGCATCCCAATTTTGCTAACAACAAGATGGAGGCTAATCAGGTTACTGGACAACAACAACAGTTGCAAGTGCAACATGTGGAAGTGGGTCCAGTGGAAGAGTGGCTTGATGGACACAGACACATGCAGTATTCTCCTACAGACAATAGAAGGCATGTCCTTATAGTTAAACCTGCAAAGCTGAATATTGTTGAGTTTGAGGGACTGGATCCTGAAGCATGGATACAGAATCTGGATCAGTACTTTGCTGCTACTAGAACACCATTTGAACATAGGACAGAATTAGCAGTTTCTTACTTGAAGGGCCCTGCAGTTCAATGGTGGAGAGGTATTGGTTTTGCTCCTAGTAATGTACCTTGGCACAAATTCTGCTCTTATCTATCTGAGAGGTTTGCTGTGGATTCATCTTGTGACATTGTGAGTTCCTTCCTTGCTATGCATCAGACTTCATCCTTGGCTGGGTATGTGGAGCAGTTTGAGCATTTGATGAATATTATGAGAAGGGAAAACCCTGGAATTCCTGATAGTTACTATGTGACTAGCTTTGTGTCTGGCCTTAGTACTTACATAAAGAGCCATGTGGAATGCTTCAAACCTAAGGGTATGCAAACTGCTATTTGGTATGCTAGAAGAATGGAAAAGGCTCAACCTTCAGTGCAGGTGGTGCAAACTAAGCCTTATATGCCTCAAGCAAGAAGACAGGTCCTGTTTGAGCAACCTAAGGTGGAAGGGGCTGCTGTAGGGAAAAACAGAAACTTCGTAATACAACACGCCAAACAGAACCAAGTGTGCTAAAAATGCAGGGAGCCTTGGGTGCCAGGCCATAGGCAGATTTGCAAGATGAGCCAAAGAGCACAAGTGCAAGCCTTGCAAGCTAAGGAAGAAGAGGTGCCTGAAACTATCTATGTCACTCATTTTGCTGATCCAGAGTTAGAAAACTTGGATCAAATTCCAGCTGATGCCATTTTGCAAGTGTGTATGCATGCTGCTATGGGAATTGGAGCTATAAAGAATACCTTTATTCTGACAGTTAAGATAGGTAACACCTCTGCAACAGCACTAGTGGATAGTGGCAGTACTTCTACATTTGTGTCCCCGGAGATGGCAACCAAAATGTTAGTCAAACCAAAGCCTACTCCTAGGGTAAAGGTAGCTCTAGCAAGTGGAGAGATGTTGTGGAGTGAATTTATGGTGCAGGATTGCTTATATTAAATTCAAGGCCAGCAGTTCAGTGATAGTTTGAGAGTGTTGCAATTGAAAGGGTATGATATGATCTTGGGAGTAGATTGGTTGAAGAAATATAGCCCAATGCACATGGATTTTTACCAAAATGGAAATGAAGGTATCTGCATTGGATGGTCAATCGGTTACTTTCTATGATGAGACAGTTCCACAAGAACAACCTGAAGAGGCTAAGGACTTTAGTGATAAACTGATGAAACAGGATGTCTGTGGTTTTGTGTTGTTTACTGTTTCTGCTATGGAAGTTAGTAGCACAGCTAAGAAGCTACCTGAAGAATTACAATCATTGTTGAATAGTTATGAGTAGTTATTTCAGGAACCTACTGCTTTGCCTCCCAGTAGGCCTTGTGACCATAGAATTCCTCTGATAGAGGGAGCAAAGGTGGTTAATGAGAGACCCTATAGAATGCCTCATCATCAAAAGGAAATTTTGGAAAAGATTATCAAGGAATTGTGGAAATATGGAGTTATCACGCCTAGTACTAGCCCCTTTTCCTCACATGTTCTATTAGTCAAAAAGAAAGATGGATCTTGGAGGTTGTGCACAGACTACAGAAAACTGAATGCTATTACAGTCAAAAACAAATATCCAATCCCAATTATGGAGGATCTATTTGATCATTTGAAAGGTGCCAAATTCTTTTCTAAGATTGATCTGAGGAATGGGTACCACCAGATAAGAATGGCAGAAGAGGATATACATAAGACAGCTTTTTTTACTCACATGGGTCTGTTTGAGTACCTAGTTATGTCCTTTGGCTTGACAAATGGCCCACCTAGCTTCCAAGATTTGATGAATTTCCTTTTTGGATACTGAAATTTTTGGTAACATTCTTTGATGATATACTGGTGTTTAGCAAGTCCTTGGAGGAACATAAGGACCATCTGACTCAAGTGTTTGATATCTTACAAGAAAACAAGCTATATGCTAGATGGGAAAACTGTTCTTTTGGCCAGACTGAGGTGGAATATGTGGGTCACATTATCAACGAGGAGGGTGTAGCTATTGATCCATCTAAGATTAGAGCAATCCAAGAATGGCCAACCCCTACAAACATTACTGAACTAAGAAGCTTATTGGGTTTGAGTGGTTATTACAGAAGGTTCATTAAAGGGTATGGGGTCATTTGCAAACCATTGTCTGATTGTTTGAAGAAAGATGCCTTTCATTGGAGCATTGAACAAGACAAAGCATTGTCTGAAATAAAAGACAAGCTTACTCACTCTCTAGTGTTAATCTTACCTGATTTCTCCAAGCCATTTGTGCTAGAGGCTGATACTTGTGGATATGGGTTGGGAGCTGTGTTGATGCAGGAAGGAAGGCCTATCTGTTATTTGAGAAAGTCAACTGGGCCTAGAACTGCTGCTATGTCCACCTATGATAAGGAAGTTATGGCAATTATTGAAGCTGACAAAAAGTGGAAACATTATTTCCTGGCTACTGCTTTAATCATCAGGACAGACCAAGAGAGTCTGAAATATATACAGGAGCATAAACTGACTGAAGGTATTCAGCACAAGCTATTGTTGAAGTTGCTGGGGTATAATTTTACTATTGAGTACAAGAAGGGCAAGGAGAACAAGGCTGCATATGCATTATCTAGAGTGAAGCATTGGATTTCCATGCTTCTGGCTAGTAATACTACTCCAACTTGGGTCATGGAAGTAGTGAGAAGTTACAACCAGCATGAGAAGGTTAAGGACTGGATCACTCAATGTTCAATTGACAAGGAGAACAATGGGTCTTATTCTTACAGAAATGGTATTCCGAGGTTCAAAAATAAGGTGGTAGTAGGAAATGCAACTGCACTCAAACAAGAGCTGTTGAACACCTTCCATAGCTCTGAGTTGGGAGGCCACTCTGGAGAAAGAGCTACTTATCAAAGAATCAAATTGGTGTTTCATTGGCCAGGATTGAAGAAAGATGTCACTGCATTTGTTAAAGCTTGTCCAGTTTGTCAGATTAACAAGGCTGAGCGCTGTCCTTACCCTGGTCTGTTAGAACCACTCCCTGTGCCTGATTTTGCTTGGGCTCATGTTAGTATGGACTTTGTGGAAGGGTTACCTAGTTCTGAAAACAAGGATCTGATCTTGGTGGTGGTGGACAGGTTCACTAAATATGCTCATATCATTGGCATGAAACATCCTATAACTGTGGAATCTGTGGCTAGGGTATTTTCTGAGACATTATTTAAGTTACATGGCATGCCAGTAGTGATTCTAACTGAGAGAGATAGAATATTCACCAGCAACCTGTGGCAACAACTATTCAAGTATCTAAAGATCAAACTGCACATGAGCACTAGTTATCATCCTCAATCTGATGGGAAAACTGAGAGGGTTAATCAGTGCCTGGAAAATTACTTGAGATGTATGTGTTTTCAGGAACCAAAGAAATGGCATGGCTCGTTAGCCTTAGCTGAGTGGTGGTATAACACTAATTTCCATACTGCTCTACAGATGACTCCATTCCAAGCTTTATATGGGTTCCCTCCCCCATATGGTGGCTGAATCTGTACTGCCTGATAATATATCTGTGGATTATGGTAATTTGCTCCAAAACAGGGAATTGGCATTGGAGGTGATCAAGCAAAACCTTGTAAAAGCACAGGAAAGAATGAAGTGGTTTGCTGACAAGAAGAGAAAGCAGAGTTTGTAGTAGGGGATATGGTGTATTTAAAGCTGCAGCCATATAGGCATACATCTCTGAGTCTTCACATGCATTTGAAATTGCATTCTAAATTTTATGGCCCATTCAGAGTTCTTCAGGGAGTGGGACTTCATGCATACAAACTTCTCTTACCTGAAGGTTGCAAGTTGCACCATACCTTTCATGTGATCCAGCTCAAGCATCATATAGGGCGAGCAATGGTGCCTTCTAAGGATCTTCCTCTGGTTGCGCCTGATGGTATAATCAAGATGGAACCTGAAGCTGTTCTTGACAGGAAGTTGGTGCCAAGAGTGCAAGGGGATATCAGTGTTCCAGTAGTGAGATGGTTGATCAAATGGGTGAACATGCCACTAGAGGAAGCAACTTGGGAGGATTCATCATCTATACAGAAAGTATTTCCTTCTTTTGCAGCTTGAGGGCAAACCGCCACTTAACCGGAGGGAATTATCAGGCACGAGGAGGCCTCCCATGTTTCTCTGTGTCGGAAGAGGCTTGGGTGGTTGATGGCGCATCCGACGGCTGACAGAAGAAGATATCGGTTCGAGTTAAGTGAAGTGGAGATCGTCGATCCAGCATCCAATGGCCTAGCGCAGCGCCCGCGTCGCTGTTGAAAATCCGACAAGCCCACTATCGTTATTTAGCTACTTTATTTCCTTTCCTTTTCCTTTCGTTGTTGGCCTATATAAGCCACTAGTTCTAGCCCTTAGAGGTATGTAAATTTTGTATGGGTGAAACCCTAATCCGCCGGCGGCGTGCTCAACTCATTTTCCCCCTTTGCTGGGCAATAGATCCACCCTCCGACCTAATTCGAGCATCTAAACTTCATTGCTATACACTATATTTAGCTTGTTAGTAACTCTGTTCCTGACATGGTGGCAGCCGGATCCCGCCAAGGCCGCAGGGGGCACCGTGGGGGCGCGCGGGGGGGGGGGGGGGGGATCCCGCCCTGGCCGTGGAGGAGTCGATGGGCGGATGGGGCGCCGCGATGGCGCAGGGAGGTGGTAGGGCAGCGTGCTGCTGCAGAAAGGCTGGGCGGTGGAGCAGGGGATGAAGAATGTGGGGTGGGGTGGGTGGTGCGCACGGGATAGGAAAAGGTGGGGTGGGTTGTTGTTCGGTTTGGGGGTTTTCGGAGTGTCGAAGTGTTTGCAGAATAAGATATTTTTGATAGCGGAATAAGGTCTTAAGGGTGTTTGCAGAATAGACCCACATATATATATATATATATATATATATATATATATATCCATTTGAATGTAGAAGACAATGAACCATTACTCTTGATATTATCCTTGAGGTAAATAAGTTGGGTGGCAAAATAATGAAGCCCCTATCTTCCCATGTGTCCAATGAAAACATTAACTCCAAAAGTATGCAATGAGTGGAGGCAATCATAGAATACTAAATGATACTTGAGTATGTGAATTTGCTAATATAAAAGCTCTTACATAGACTCTCCTATGAAATATGATAAATTATGATTGTCTCGGTGACTAAGAACATGGTTTGTTGTTTGTCAATAAAGTTTATGCTTCATACTTCAATGATTGTGGATAGATTGTTTATGAGAATCTATATGATGAAAAAAAAACTTGCTTCTATGTTAATATTCATGATGCTCTCATGTCCATATTCTATTTTTATCAACACCTCTCTCTCAAATCATGTGGTCATTATTATTGAGCTCTGCTTTCGCTTGAGACAAGCAAGGTCTAGGCTTGGGGGAGTTGATACGTCCATTATGCATAATAAATTCTTATTGATATCTATGATTTCTTGTCCATCATTCCTCATTATCATACAATTGTTATGCCTTTTCTCTCTGATTATGCAAGGTACACCACAAAGAGGGAAATTAGTGTAAACTAGAATTGTGGACCTGAAAACCAAGAAAAAGGGTGAAAATCACTATACTCCAAATGACCTAAAAGTTCATGGAGAATATTTATGGAATATATAAGAATTATTGGGCCAAAAATATTCCACATGGGGCCACCTATGGTCCATGAGCCAAAAGGGCGCGCCCACCCCTAGTCGCACCCTATTGCCTCGTGGTCCACCAACAGGTCTCCCGACCCCCTCTTCTCCTATATGGTGTGTTTTGACCTAGAAAAAAATCATAAGGATACTTTCAGTATGAAGGGCCACCGTCTCTAGGCGGAAACCTGGGCAGATGCCCTTTTGCTCTTCGGTAGAGAGATTCAGCGAGAGTAATTCCTCTCCGGGAGGGGGAAATCGAAGCCATCGTCATCACCAATGCTTCTTGTTTCATGGGAGGACCAATGTTCATCAACAGCTTCGTCGACACCATCTCATCTCCAAACCCTAGTTCATCTCTTGTATTCAATCCTTGCCTCAGCGCATCAGATTGGCACCTGGTGGTTACTAGTAGTGTTGATTACATCTCGTAGTTGATGCTTGTTGGATTACTTGGTCGAAGATATTATGTTCAGATCCTTAAATACTATTATTATACCTCTGTTGTTGAACATGTTGATGAGGTCTCAGTATTTACTATTGTTCCTGTGGACATGGGAGAAGTCTTGTTATAAGTTATCATGTGAAGTTGGTATTCATTCGATATTTTGATGATGTTTATGTTGTTGCTTTTCTTAGTGGGTTCGTGTGAACGTCGACCACATGACACTTCACCATGTTATGGGCCTAACGGGAGGCATTAAGAAGGAAAAAGTAGATGATGGGTTACTAGAGTGACTGAAGCTTAAACCCCAGTTTATGCGTTGCTTTGTAAGCAGCTGATTTGGATCCGTAAGTTTCATGCTATGGTTACATTTATCTTAATTTTACTTTCATAGTTGTGGATGATTGAGAGAGAGGGTAATCATAAGTGGGTTATTTGTTCAAGTAAGAACAACACCTTAGCACCAGTCCACTCACATATCAAATTATCAATGTAACGAATGTGAATCAACTTAACACGATGAACATGACTAGACATTAATTCACATGTGTCCTCGGGAGCGTTTGCTTTATATAAGAGTACTCTCAGGCCCGTCCTTTTCTATAAAATGATTGGGCTACCTAGCTGCACACATGCTACTATTGTTACTTGTCACTTGTTATTAATTATCTTACTACTAAACTATCTATCACTCTTACTTATAGGACATGAAGAGAATACCTTCCTGAAAACATCTTACCATTTGTTTCTACTCCTTGTTGGGTTCGACACTCTTACTTATCAAAAGGACTATAGTTGATCCCCATACTTGTGGGTCATCAGTCCTCTTGGGGGCACCCTTTCCTCTCTCTATATAGGTGGAGGGACGTGGTGGACATCCCTCCAAGCCCTAGAGGGCAACCAAGGGGGAGGAGTCTCTTCCCTTTCCATATAGAGGTGGAGTTTCCACCTCTCCCAAGCGACATGGGATTTGAGGGACTTGTGCGCATGGCCCAATGAGGCCAGGGTGCCTCCCCTTAGCCCATGCAAACCCTTGGGACATGATGGAACCCTTGGTGGACTTCCGGACTCCTCCAGAAGTTTTGAGAACCTTCTAGAAGCTTCCCGGTTCAATACCAACAAACCCTGAATATTTTCCGGTAGCCTAAATATGACTTCACATATATAAACATTTACCTCTAGACCATTATGGAGCTCCTCGTGACATTTGTGATATCACCCAGGACTCTGAACAACATTCGGTCACCAACATAAATAACCCAATAATAGTATATCGTCACCGAATGTTAAGCGTGTGGACCCTAAGGGTTCGAGAGTCATGTGGACATGACCGATACACCTCTCTCGTGAATAACCAATAGCTTGACCTGGATGCCCATATTGGTTCACACATATTCCACGAAGACCTTTATCAGTCGAACCACGATGCTAAGGATTCAATCAATCCCGTATGTAGTTCCCTTTGTCCAGCGGTATGTTACTTGCCCAAGATTCGATCGTCAGTATCTCCATACCTAGTTAAATCTCATTATCAGCAAGTCTCTTTACTCGTTTCGTAATACAAGATCCCGTGACTAACTCCTTAGTCACATGCCTACAAGCTTCTTGTGATGTTGTATTACCGAGAGGGCCTAGAGATACCTATTTGTCATACAGAGTGACCAGTCCCAACTTTGGTCCATGCCAACTCAACACACACCCTCGAATATACCTGTAGAGCACCTTTATGACCAGCAAGTTACGAAGCGACGTTTGATACACACAAGGCTTACCTCTAGTGTCAAGGAGTGTATGTGTTGGGCAACGTTGAATGGGAAACAAAATATTTCTTACGAACACCCAAGATCAATCTATGTAGATCAACAACTATGAGAGGGGGAGTGCATCTACATACCCTTGTAGATTGCTAAGCAGAAGGGTTAAGAAAATTGGTTGATGTAGTCAAACATCTTCATGATCCAATCATGATACGCCCCGTGATACAATCATGAACGTCCCTATCAAGTGTTGAACGGACGACACCTCCGCGTTCAGCACATGTACAGCTCGATGCTGCCTTCACCACCTCGATCCAGCGAGTATAGGTGAAGTAGTAGCTGAGTTCTCGGGCAACACGATGGAATGGTGGCGGCGGTGGTGGTGCGATCTCGGCAGGGATTCGCCAAGAGCTGCAACGATCGTGACGGTGGAGAAGAACTACGAGAGAGAAAGAGAGGAGGGCTGCGTCGTGGCTCTTGGGTGCGGCTTCCCTCCCAATCCTGCAACATATATAGGGGAAGGGACGAGGAGGCCGGCGTCCTAGGGTTTCCCCTAGGGTGGGGTAGCTTGGGTATGTTGATACGTCCGAAACGTATCTATAATTTCTGCTTGGGTGACATTGTTATATGTTTTGGGTGACATTGTTATATGTTTTGCTACACTTTTGGGTGACATTCTTATATGATGAGCTTACTCAAATGAGCACTAGGTCTTCATTAGCAAACAAGTTGGATGCACCCCCACTAGTTCCATTGGAGAGCTTACCTTAGCTCATATGTTCATCCGTTACATGGCAATCCCTACTCCTCACATCTTATCTATCATTTGGCTTTCTCTCGCCTATGGTTGTCCTCATTGATGTGAGTCTTCCACACCTTTTTTGTCTTCCTTCCCCATCATTATTCTATTTTCCATCCTAAGGGACAACATATCTTGCTTATACTCATCCATTGCATGAGTGCTCAAAGTCTAAATGGAGAGGATCATTTTGACTTGTTCCTAGCTAGTGGTCTGGGGATGAGTCAAAATAAGATTCCGAAGGAGACTATGTGTGAAGTTTAGTCGATTGAGTTATGAATTAAAAAATATTTTATGATCTCAACCCATCTCCCACTTCTTGCACGCAAACATCATTTGGAGACATTCGAGTCACGGACAGCGAGAGCTCTTGCACCTTTATGTTCTTACTTAGCTAAATTCAATACTAGATATAGACGCTTGATTTCTATTGTCTTGACTTGAATTGCATATATCACTTGCTTTACTTTCAAGTTCTTATATGTGTGTTAGCATGTCACCACAGAAATTATTGTGTTATCATTTATCTACTCGAGGATGAGCAGAAATTAAGCTTGGGATGTTGATTCGTCCCAAACATATCTATAATTTCTGCTTGTTCCATGATCTTTTGGGTGACATTGTTATATGTTTTGCTACACTTCTATATCATTTTACACATATTTGGACTAACCTACTAACTCAGTGCACCCAGTGCCAGTTTTTGTGTGCTGATGTCTATTTTGCATGGGCTATTACCCCATTTTCAGAAGCCCGAAAAATTCCAAGAAAAATATATAAAAAATCAGCGAAACAGAAGTTTCCGCATCACCAAAGATGGGACACACGGGTACCTGGGGCTGCCCAAGCAACTCCTGGCGCGGCCAGGACCTAGGCCGCGCCAGGAGGCCACCTGGGTGGGCCCCACCTTTTCCGGTGCCCTTATTTGGCCTATATTTAGAGTCCCGAGAGGAAACTCTTCCACAACTTCCAGAATCGCGAATTTCTCCATCGTTCCACCGCTGCAGCGCTTCCGAGACCGGGAGCGTCAGGAGACCTCTTCCTCGCACCCTGTCGGAGGGAGGATTGACCTTCGGGAGCTTCTCCACCTCTATGGATGCTTCCCGGACGTGCCGTGATTAGTCCTTCTTGGACCATGAGTCCATGACCACTAGCTATGTGATGTCTTCTCTCCAATCGTGTGCTTCAATGGTTAGTCCTTGTGAGCTGCCCTACATGATGAAGGCATCTATGTAATTCTCTTGCTATTGCTATGCCCGGTTAGTTGGGATCCGATGGATGATGACATTATGTTCAGATTGTTATGAGTTATATATTTAATTATCCTATTATATTATGTTCCTTAGTGATTCATGCATGTTATCCATTGCTATTTATTGCTTTGGCCGAGTAGTAGACTGTAAGTCCAAGAGGGAGCGTTATGCATGATTCAGGGTTCATGCCCCTCGATGTCTAGCTTGAGTGACAGAAACATGAGACTAGGGGATGTGTTGTTGCCACCAGGGAGAATACAACAGTGCTTGTGACAACGGTTGCAAGGATTGTTTAACTTACGCATATTTCATTAATGCAGTTGTCCGTTGCTTTGAGTTTACACTTTGGGCGGGGCTCACAACTTAACACCGGAGAGATGTTCTGGATAGATATCTCAAGGTGGATGATTAGTAAGTAGATGTTGATGAATAAACGGTCTACTTGTCTTGGCGTACTGCCCATTACTATTGAACCTTTAACTATCAATTAGCATAATTAGCATTGCGTGCGTTCATAATTCTATCAATTGCCTGATAACCCACAAGTATAGGTGATCGCAACAGTTTTCGAGGGTAGAGTATTCAGCCCAAATTTGTTGATTTGACACAAGGGGAAGCCAAAGAATATTCTCGAGTATTAGCAGTTGAGTTGTCAATTCAACAACAGCTGAAAGACTTAGTATCTGCAGCAAAGATTCAGTAGCAAAGTAGTGTGATAGCAACAATAACAACGGTAATAGTAGCAGTAATGACAGCAGTAGGAGCAAAGTAACGTAGCCAGGACCAGTAGGAAAAACTCGTAGGCATTGGATAGGTGATGGATAATTATGCCGGATGACATTCATCATGGAACAGTTATAACATGGGGAGATATGTAACTAGCTCCACTTTGTCAATGTAATGTAGGCATGATATCCGTATATAGTCATACGTGCTGATGAAAAGAACTTGCATGACATCAATTGTCCATACCTCCCGTGGCAGCGGGGTCCTAGTGGAAACTACGGGATATTAAGGTTATCCTTTTAATAGAGAACCGGAACAAAGCATTAGCACTTAGTGAATACATGAACTCCTCATACTATGGTCATATCCGGGAGTGGTTCCGGCTATTGTCACTCCGGGGTTGCCGGGTCATAACACATAGTAGGTGACTACGACTTGCAAGATAGGATCAAGAACACACATATATTGACGAGAACATAATAGTTTCAGATCTGAAATCATGGCACTCGGGCCCTAGTGTCAAGCATTAAGCATGGCAAAGTAGTAGCAACATCAATCTCAGAACATAGTGGATACCAGGGATCAATCCCCATCAAAACTAACTCGATTACATGATAGATCTCATCCAACCCATCACCGTCCAGCAAGCCTACGATGAGATTACTCACGAACGGTGAAGAGCATCATGGAATTGGCGATGAAGGAAAGTTGTTGATGACGATGGCGACGATCTCCCCTCTCCGGAGCCTAGAACAGACTCCAGATCTGCCCTCCAGAGGAAGAACAGGTGGTGGCGGCGCCACCGTATCGTAAAACGTGATGAACTCTCATCCTTGATTTTTGTTCTGGGCGAAGAGGACTAAATAGAGATGGAGTTGGAGGCGGCGGAGCCCCGAGGGCCCCACAAGCCTGCTAGGCGTGACCAGGGGGCGCGCCTCCTGGGCATGTGGGCTCCTCGCTCCATGCCTCCGGTTGATTCTTGCGCCAGTATTTTTTATATATTCCACAAAAAATCCTCGTAAATTTCCAGGTCATTCGAGAACTTTTATTTCTGCGCAAAAACAACACCTTGGCAATTCTGCTGAAAACAACGTTAGTCCGGGTTAGTTCGATTCAAAGCATGCAAATTAGAGTCCAAAACAAGGGCAAAATAGTTTGGAAAAGTAGATACAACGGAGACGTATCAACTCGAACAAGCTTAAAGCCTTGCTTGTCCTCAAGCAATTCAGTTGACAAACTGAAAGAGATAAAAGAAAAACTTTTACGAACTCTATTTGATCTTGTTGTTGTAATTATGTCTAACTCATATTCAGATTTTCAGCAAGATCATAAGATAAACACATAAGCAATGACATTTAAGTCTCATGAACTCATATCAATGGCATAATCAACTAGCGAGAAATAATAATGAGTTTCAAATGTCAACACTTCAATCAAAACAATCATAACACAATATGAACACGTGGTATCTCGCTAGCTCTTTCTGAGACCGCAAAACATAAATGGAGAGCACCTTCAAAGACCAAGGGCTGACTGAACATTGTAATTCATGGCAAAGAAGATCCAGTCACAGTCATACTCAATAACAATTAAAAGCAAAGCATAAAAATGACGGAGGTGCTCTCTAACTGGTGCTTCTATAAGAAGAGGATGACTCAAGAGAAACGTAAATAGATAGCCCCTTCGTAGAGGGAAGCATTGATTTGTAGAGGTGCCAGAGCTCAAGCTTTGAAGACAAAGATAAATAATTTTGGGTGGCATGCTTTCATTGTCAACGCATTGACCAAGAGTTTTGACCATCTTCCATGCTACACATACTATAGGCCATTCCCAAACAGAAAAGTAAAGTTTTGACTCCCCCACCACCGATCAATCACACTCTACGGCTAGTCGAATACTCGGGTGCCGTCCATACCAAGAACAATCCAGGGGGAGTTTTGTTTGCAATTATATTTTTGATTTGAGCAGGGAACTGGGCATTCCAATTACCGGCCCCTTTCTCGTGAATGATAGTGAATAAACACGTATCAAGGATAACACGCCTAGCATGGAAGATACTGATCGCCCCTTGTCACCACATGAGCGGTTCGGGCATGCAAAATAGATTATTACTTGAAGGCTTAGAGAGTGGCACATGCAAATTTACTTGGAACGGCAGGTAGATACCGCATATAGGTAGGTATAGTGGACTCATATGAAACAACTTTGGGTTTATGGAAGTGGATGCACAAGCTGCATTCCCGCTTAGTACAAGTGAAGGCTAGCAAAAGATTGGGAAGCGACCAACTAGAGAGCGACAACAGTCATCAAAATGCATTGAAATTAACCAACATTGAGTGCAAGCATGAGTAGGACATAAATAACTAGAAACATGAATATCATAGAGGCTATGTTGATTTTGTTTCAACTACATGCATAAACATGCGCCAAGTCAAGCCACTTGAATCATTCAAAGTAGGATACCATCCTATCATACTACATCATAATCATCTTGAAATTCATGTTGGCATCCAAGACAAACCATTATAAGCTCCTAGCTAATTAAGCATCGCATCAGAAACTATGATCTCTAAGTTGTCATTGCAAACATGTTTCTCTCACAACAAAGCTGAATCAGAAACGATGAGCTAGTCATATTTATAAAAACAAAATAGATCAAGTTCATACCAGCTTTTCCAGGCTCAGTCACTTCATCATATATCATCATTATTGCCTTTCACTTGCACGACCGAATGATGTGAATCATAATGAGAGTGTTCGTGCATTGGACTAAGCTGGAATCTGCAAGAAAACGCAAAGGAGAAGACAAAGTAATATGGCTCTTTAATAGATAAACAAATATGCATGCGAGAGCCACTAAACATTGTAACCATGGTCTTCTACCTTGACCCAAAGAAAAAGAAAACTATTTACACGGGAAAACTCCCAACAAGCAAAAGAAGAACGAGAAATCTTTTTGGGTTTTCTCAAATGAAACAAACACATGAGAAGAAAGCAAGAAAGAGAAATAAACTAGCATGGATGATACAGTGGCAAGGTGTGAACACCGACTAACAAAGTGAAAGCGTGAGCATGAATATAAACTCGGTGAGAAACACGTACTCCCCAAGCTTAGGCTTTTGGCCTAAGTTGGTTTACTCCCACGGAGGGAAAAACCGTCTCCGGGGTACTCCAGAGTGTACTGAGGGTGCCACTGCTGGGTGAACTCCTCTGGCTCCCACTAATAAAAGTTGGGAACAGAAGGTTGTGACTTCTAGATTCATCCATCTCAACGGAGATGTGCGTATCCCCAACAAGTAAATCATTATTCATCTTGACAGTAGGTGTAGGGCATTCAAAGCTCCCAATAAGAATTGATGAAGTTTTTTCAATAGCATTGATGCAATGTACTCGATATTGTTTCTTCGGAAAGTGCACCGTATGCTCATTACCATTGACATGGAAAGTGACATTGCCTTTGTTGCAATCAATAACAGCCCCTGCAGTGTTTAAAAAGGGTCTTCCAAGGATGACCACCATGGCATCATCCTCGGGTATATCCAGAATAACGAAGTCCGTTAAGATAGTTACGTTAGCAACCACAACAGACACATCCTCGCAAATGCTCATAGGGAAAGCAGTTGATTTGTCGGCCATTTGCAAGGAGATTTCAGTGGGTGTCAACTTATCCAATTCAAGTCTACGTTAAAGAGAGAGAGGCATAACACTAACACCGGCTCCAAGATTGCATAAAGCAGTTCTAACGTAGTTGCCTTTAATGGAGCAAGGTATAGTGGGCACTCCGAGATCACCTAGTTTCTTAGGAGTTCCACCCTTGAAGGTGTAATTGGCAAGCATGGTGGAAATCTCAACCTCAGGTATCCTCCTTTTATTAGACACAAAATCCTTCATGTACTTAGCATAACGAGACATTTTGAGCATATTTGTCAAACGCATTTGCAGAAAGACAGGTCTAATCGTTTCAACAAATCGCTCAAAGTCCTCATCATCCTTTTTCTTGGATGGTTTGGGTGGAAAGGGCATGGGTTTCTGAACCCATGGTTCTCTTTCTTTACCATGCTTCCTAGCAATGAAGTCATTCTTATCATATCTCCTATTCTTAGGTTGTGGGTTATCAAGATCAACAGGTTCAATCTCCACATCCTTATCATTGCTAGGTTGAGCATCATCATGAACACCACCATCGATGTTATCACTAGGCTCATGTTCATCACCCGATTGTGTTTGGGCATCAGAAACAGAGACATCGTTTGGTTTCTCGGGTGTAACAGCAGCAGGTTTTCTAGCATGCAAGCTCCTATCATCTTTCTTTTTCTTCCTAGGATGACTAGGTGCCTCGGTGCTAACTCCTTGAGAATCTTGCTCAATTCTCTTAGGATGACCCTCAGGATACAAAGGTTCTTGGGTCATTCTACCGCCTCTAGTGATGACTCTAACAGAATTGTGATTCAACTCATTGAGCAAGTCATTTTGAGCCTTAAGTACTTGTTCTACTTGAGTAGTGACCATAGAGGCAGGTTTACTCAAAAGCTTAAGATCATTGACATTTCTATCCACACAAGCACTTAAATGACTAAGCATACGAGTATTGTGTTCCAATTGTCTGCTAACATAATCATTGAATCTTTGTTGTTTGGCAACAAAGTTATCAAATTCATCTAAGCATAAGCTAGCAGGTTTATCAAAAGGAATATCATTCTCATTGAATCTACGAAGAGAATTTACCTCTACTACCTGTGTCGGGTTATCAAGACCATGGATCTCTTCGATAGGTGGTAGATTCTTGACATCTACAGATTTAATGCCTTTCTCTTTCATAGATTTCTTAGCTTCTTGCATATCTTCAGGACTGTGGAATAGAATACCTCTTTTCATCAGGGTTGGCTTTGGAGGTGTTTCAGGATTAGTCCAAGCATTCTCATTGCACAAGATTTTATTCAATAGAATCTCAGCTTGTTCCACAGTGCGTTCCCTATGAACACAACCAGCACAACTATCTCGGTGGTCCCTAGAAGCATCGGTTAGTCCATTATAGAAGATATGAAGTATTTCATTCTTCTCAAGAGGGTGATCAGGCAAAGCATTCAGTAGCTGGACAAGCCTCCCCCAAGCTTGTGGGAGACTCTCTTCTTCAACTTGCACAAAGTTATATATATCCTGCAAGGCAGCTTGTTTCTTATAGGCAGGAAAATATTTCTCAGAGAAGTAGTAGATCATATCCTGGGGACTACGCACACAACCAGGAGCAAGAGAAGTGAACCAAGTCTTAGCATCATCCTTTAGTGAGAAAGGAAACAGCTTAACGATATAGTAGTGGCGGATCTTTTCCTCACTCGTGAATAGGGTCGCTATATTGTGTAGCTTAGTAAGATGTGCTACAACCGTTTCAGACTCATAACCATGAAAAGGATCAGATTCGACCTCCAAAGTGATTAACTCAGGATCGACAGAGAATTCATAATGCTTATCGGTCACAAAGATAGGCGAAATAGCAAACTTCGGGTCGTATTTCATCATAGCTATCCTTACAAGCAAGAAAGTCCTCATCTATCTCTCCCTACATAACATAACCCTCAGGTATATCAGGCAATTCATATCTAGGAGAGCTAGTTCTAACAGGTGGAATAGCAGGTTCTACTTCAAAAATCTCGGCAGTTTCAGAAGTATCATCACATTCAGCAGCAATTCTAGCAATTTGTGCATCAAGGAATGCACCTAGTGGAAAAGAAGTATCAAGCAAAGCATTATCACAAGCATCATGGATAGCAGAAGTAGCATCATCAAGCACATGCGACACATCAAAATTTCTAGGAGGAGGTGGTGTCGCAAACTTACTCATAACTGAAGGTGAAACAAGTGAAGAGCTAGATGGCAGTTCCTTACCTGTCCTCGTGGTTGAGGTCAAGACTTTAGTTTTTGGATCTCTCGGATTCCTCATCGTGATCAACAGACGTAAACCCCAAGTGACTCGGAGAATAGAGCTATGCCTCCCCGGCAATGGCGCCAGAAAATAGTCTTGATAACCCACAAGTATAGGGGATCGCAACAGTTTTCAAGGGTAGAGTATTCAACCCAAATTTGTTGATTCGACACAAGGGGAAGCCAAAGAATATTCTCGAGTATTAGCAGTTGAGTTGTCAATTCAACCACACCTGAAAGACTCTGCAGCAAAATTTCAGTAGCAAAGTAGTGTGATAGCAACCGTAGCAACGGTAAGAGTAGTAGTAGTGACAACAGTAGCAGCAAAGTAACGTAGCGAGGACCAGTAGGAAAAACTCGTAGGCATTGGATCGGTGATGGATAATTGTGCTGGATGACATTCATCATGCAATAGTTATAACATGGGGAGATATGTAACTAGCTCCAATTCGTCAATGTAATGTAGGCATGCATTCCGTATATAGTCATACGTGCTTATGAAAAGTACTTGCATGACATCTATTGTCCATCCCTCCCGTGGCAGCAGGGTCCTAATGGAAACTACAGGATATTAAGGTTCTCCTTTTAATAGAGAACTGGAACAAAGCATTAACACTTAGTGAATACATGAACTCCTCATACTATGGTCATCTCCGGGAGTGGTTCCGGCTATTGTCACTCCGGGGTTGCCGGATCATAACACATAGTAGGTGACTACAACTTGCAAGATAAGATCAAGAACACACATATATTGACGAGAACATAATAGGTTCAGATCTGAAATCATGGCACTCGGGCCCTAGTGACAAGCATTAAGCATGGCCAAGTAGTAGCAACATCAATGTTAGAACATAGTGGATACTAGGGATCAATCCCCATCAAAACTAACTCGATTACATGATGGATCTCATCCAACCCATCACCGTCCAACAAACCTACGATGAGATTACGCACGAACAGTGAAGAGCATCATGGAATTGGCGATGAAGGAAGGTTGGTGATGACGATGGCGACGATCTCCCCTCACCGGAGCCCAGAACGAACTCCATATTTGCCCTCCAGAGGAAGAACAGGTGGTGGCGGCACCTCCGATCGTAAAACGCGATGAATTCCTGGATTTTTTTTCTAGGCGAAGGGGACTACATAGAGCTGGAGTTGGAGGCGGCGGAGCCCTGAGGGCCCCACAAGCCTGCTATGCGCGGCCAGGGGGGCCGCGCCTCCTGGTCTTGTGGGCTCCTCGCTCCACGCCTCTGGTTGATTCTTGCGCCAGTATTTTTTATATATTCCACGAAAAATCCTCGTAAATTTCCAGGTCATTCCGAGAACTTTTATTTCTGCGCAAAAACAACACCATGGCAATTCTGCTGAAACCAGCGTTAGTCCGGGTTAGTTCCATTCAAATCATGCAAATTAGAGTCCAAAACAAGGGCAAAAGAGTTTGGAAAAGTAGATATGACGGAGACGTATCATTGCCCAACTGCGATTTGTTTACCCAAGCATAGTTATTTACCGTCTTTTGGGAGAGAGACATCACTAGTGAACATCATGTGACTCCAGTCGATATCACCATCATTGTTTACACCTCCATCATTTACCGCTTTCATTTACTTTTCTGTTGCAAGCACTATTACTTTCCCGCTTGTGATTTGATCCTCCGCAAACTACAAGGCTGGAGAGATTGACAACCTCTCTGTACTCGTTGGGAGCAAAGTTATTTGTTGTGTGTGGAGGTCCACGTCTTCTGCTAGTGCCAGGGTGGAAGACACCTACTTGTTGATCCTAGGAGTCCTCCTGGTTCGACAATCCTTACAGTTCTCGCGTGAGGGAAAACTTGCTACTGACTACATCTCAACCTTCCACTTGGGGTAACCAACAGGGTGCGAGAAGTATATACATCATCTTGTCATCACCACCAAGGTGGCTTGGCCCCCAAATTAGGTGGGGCGGCGACCACCTCTCGGCGAGCCCATCTCCTTGGCCGCTTGGGCCTCAGGTGAGAGGGGTGGCTGATGTCTACTACACAAATTGTTCTTGTAGACTCGTGTTGGGCCTCCAAGCGTAGAGTCTTGTACGACAGTAGCAAATTTCCGTCAAGTGGATTACCCAAGGTTTATCAATCCATGGGAGGCGTAGTATGAAGATGGTCTCTCTCAAACAACCCTGCAATTAAATAATAAAAAGTCTCTTGTGTCCCCAACACACCAAATACAATGGTAACTTGAATAGGTGCACTATTTCGGTGAAGAGATGGTGATACAATTGTAGTAATGATAGTAGATATTGATTTTTCTAATAGGAACAATAAAAAACAACAAAGTAGCAAGTAACAAAAATGAGCATAAATGGTATTGCAATGCTTTAAAATGAGGCCTAGGGTCCGTATTTTCGCTAGTCCAATCTCTCAACAATGCTAATAAAATTGGATCACATAACAATCCCTCAACGTACAATGAAGAATCACTCCAATGTTCCTATCTAGCAGAGAACATAAGAAGTAATTGTTTGTAGGGTACAAAACCACCTCAAAGTTATTCTTTCCCATCAATCTTTCCTTGAGTTTGTACTAAGATAACAAGTTATCCTTTATGATCGGTCTATCAAGAGTTCGTACTAAAATAACACCATAACAAATTCATATTCATAATACTCAATCCAACAAAAAAACTTCGAGGAGCACACCAAGATTT
This sequence comes from Hordeum vulgare subsp. vulgare, assembly GCF_904849725.1. Taxonomy (NCBI): domain Eukaryota; kingdom Viridiplantae; phylum Streptophyta; class Magnoliopsida; order Poales; family Poaceae; genus Hordeum; species Hordeum vulgare. The sequence goes on along the minus strand of NC_058521.1, from coordinate 111,938,572 downwards.
CTATCAGAGAACATAGTATGAAAACGTGCAATCAGCCCCTATGCCTAGATTACCAAATGTCACCTTGGGAATGCGCGAGTTGAAGTGAATCACTTGAATACCCCAATGTCACGATGGGTATTTGCAAGAAAGACATATATCTTGTGCTTTGAAACCTGAATATTCAATCCAGATCTTAAAGTGAAAGATTCAATTCATCACTACAATAGCATGGGACATACACCATATGATCCAACTATATTAATAAGGCCCATGATATATAAAGATCATGACATCTAATGAACACGAGAGAAAGAGAGAGAGAGATTAAACACATGGCTACAGGTACAAACCCTCATCCCCGAGGGTGGACTATTATCTCCTCATCATGGACTCCGCCGAGATGATGAAGATGTCCACCAGAGATGAACTCCCCCTCCAGCAGGGTGCTAGAATGGGCTCCCGATTGATTTTTCGCGGCTACAGAGGCTTGTGGTGGTGGAACTTCTCTTCTAGGGTTATTTTTGGAGGTTCCTATATATATAGTATTTTTGGGTGTTGGAATCACGCCAAGATGGGTCACGAGGTGCCCATTAGATGCTCCAGTATTTCTCTTTTCTTCCAAAAAAATCATCAAAAAGTTTTGTCCAATTTCGAGAACTTTTATTTATGCACAAAAAACAACACCACGGTAGTTTTGCTGAAAACACCATCAGTCCGGGTTAGTTATAAATAAATCATATAAAGTGGAGCGCAACCATATTAAAGTATTGTAAACATAGGCAAACATGGCACGAAAACTTCATAATTATCAATACATTGGAGATGTATCAACATCCCCAAGCTTAATTCCTACTCGTCCTCGAGTAGGTAAATGATAAAAGAAATAATTTATGAAGTGTGAATGCTAGCATAGTATGTAAGTTTGGTCTATGATAATTTCAATAACTTTTCCTAGCATCATAACATCAACTCTTTCTTACAAAACTCATCATGATAAAGTGGCAATTGAAATCTATCATATTCATGATATTCTCTTCTTTATAGCATGAACATGTGGACTTGTAGCTGATTCAAAGCAATAGTCAATAATTTGACATGAAAATTTCAATACTCAAGCATATAAACAAGCAATCAAGTCTTTCAAAATATCAACGCTAAAGAATGCTATCCCTATCTCATCATGCTCAATCATTGATCCAGTCATGCAACACACCCAAATATTAGCTACATCCAATGCTCAAGTGTGATAATTGCGTTCCTTAGTTGGTGCTTTATAAGAGAGGTTGGAGACTCAAATTCAAAGTAAATAGATACGCCCTTCATAGAGGGAAGCAGGGATTTGTAGAGGTGCAAGACATAATAGTGAAAAATTTAGAGATAACAAATATTTTGGGTCGTATGATTTTCCTGTCAAGGAAAACGACTAAGAGTTTCCAATATCGCCCATGCTAAACAAATTATAGGTGGTTCCAAAACTGAAGCTAAAGTTTATCCCTTTTTCCACCATTCTTTCACATTCCACGGCTAGCCGCATCCACTGGTACCGTCCATACCAACACTTTCCAAGGAATTTATTATTTGACAACATAAAATAATTTTCCTTTGCATTTTGGCACTGGGCATCCCTATTACCGCCATACTCTTGTACAATGATAAGTGAATAAACACTCATCTTTAGAATAACCAATTTTACATGGAAGATACAAGCTACCCTCACCGTTTCATGAGCGGTAGAGGCACACAAAAATGAAGTTTATTTTGAACATTGGAGTTGGCACTTGCAAATTTACTTGGAATGACACTAAAATACCGCATATAGGTAGGTATGGTGGATTCATTTGGCACAACTTTGCGTTTAGGATTTTTATACACAAGCAGCATTCCCGCTTAGTACAAGTGAAGTCTAGCAAATAGATTGAGAAGCGCCCAACCAAGGAACGAAAACCATCATAAGTGAGCATTAAACATAACTAACACCGAATAATGCAGCACAAGTATTTTGTAATTTCATAGCACAATTATTTACTTCATGTGCATGTATAGGGAATCACAAAACTTAACACCAATATTCTTACTAAAGCATAATTACTCATCAACATAACTCACATATCACTATCTTCATATTGCAAAAGTATTGCAAACAATAAAGTTTAATATCCAATGATCTTCATGAAAGTTTTTATTATATCTCCCCTAGATATCTATCACTTTTGTACCAATTTCATTTGAAGCAAATTGTCATTCCTAATAACAAGCTCTCAAACAAATATAGGTGAAGAACGAGAGCGTAAATTTCTTTAAAACTTCCAACTCTCAAAATAATATAATTGAAGCAAGAGAGGATTTATTCAAAGTTTCTACTATCTCTCAAAATAATCTAAGTGAAGCATTAGATGATATTACTAAAAATAAAACCACCATCGTGCTCAGAAAGATACAAGTGAAGTACTAGAGCAATTCAATCAAACTACTCTCAAAAGATATAAGTGAAGATCAATGAATAGTCAAACAATTAAGTAGATATATGAGGGCTCTCTATCAATAAATATTTTCAGATCTTATATTTTATTTCAGACAACAAATAAAACAAAAGACACTCCAAAAATAGCACATATCATGTGGACAAATAATAATTACGCTCAACATAGGCTAACCGATAGTCGTTCAATCCTCTTATATCCCGGTCTCACCTAAGTCTCAAAAACTTCATCCAAACAAAACTTGAAAAGAACCTGTGAGATAGGTTAGTACAAATAAAAGTAAATCAACACTTCATGTACTACAAAGACAAGTTGCATAATAATTTTCAAACATTACGTATCGTTTACTATCATTCCCACAATTTATATCTACCAATATAGGCTATAGAAATTATAGGATAAGTAGATAAATCAACTATGACAACAATCTGTCTAAACAGGACAGTGTGTAGAAATATATTTAAAACGTGTACTTTTGTATCTCCAAAAATTACGAAAATTTAGGACATGATAAATAATTTGTATGAAAGTATGGTGGAAAAATTTCAGAAGCTTTACACCTTTCAGTAAAATCTCATAATTTAAATAGTACAGAAAACATTTCTGTTTTTATACAACACACATCACACATGCAATTCAAGCATTCTAAAGGCAAAATTTGGAAAATTTTATCAAAAAACAAGATTATAAATAACATATAACATAGAACAACAAAATAAAATGACGCTCCAAACAAAACACATATGATGTGATGAATAAAAATATAGCTCCAGTAAGATATACCGTTAATGTTGGAGACAAAAGAGGGGATGCCTTCCGGGGCATCCCCAAGCTTAGACGCTTAAATATTCCTTGGATATTACCTTCGGGTTCCTTGGGCATCCCCAAGCTTAGGTTGTTTCCACTCCTTATTCTCCTCATATTAGCATCTCACCCAAAACTTGAAAACCTCAATCACACAAAACTTAACGGAACTTCGTGAGATGGGTTAGTATGATAAATGTAGATCATTCACTTAGGTACTGCCAAGACAAGATTATAATTTTTCAGAAATAATACCTACTGTATTCTATTATTACCATAATTTATATCACTCAATATAAGTCATGGTAACACTAAAAGAAACAAGCTATGCATGCAAAATAAAATCTATGAAAACAGAACGGTGTGTGAAGATCTGCATTAAAACCATACTTCCCTCACTCCAACAATTCGAAAAATTAGGACAACATCGAGAATTTGCGGACCAAAACTATGTAAAAATTGCAGAATTTTATGATGCTCCAGTAAAATCAGAGAAATTCTGCACTGAACGCAAAAGTTTCTGTTTGTGCACACAATCAAACGAACAAGTATCCACACTACCCCAAAGGCATTACTTGGCATGTTATTGAAAAAAGCTATAAAACATGATTAGTACAATATCTTAATCATGTGAACACTCAAAAATAGTAAGGATAATAATTGGGTTGTCTCCCAACAAGCGCTTTTCTTTAATGCCTTTTAGCTAGGCATGATGATTTCAATGATGCTCACATAGGAATAGTAATTCAAACATGCAAAAAGAGCATCCTGAATGACATGACAAGAACATTTAAGTCTAACCCACATACTATGCATAGGGATTCTCCAAGCAAACAATTTATGGGAGCAAGAATCAACTTGCATAGGAAGGCAAAACACGCATGACTTCAAAACTATCGACACATAAGGAGGAAACTTGGTATTATTGCAATTCCTACAAGCATATGTTCCTCCCTCATATAATTTTCAGTAGCATCATGAAGGAATTCAACAATATAACTTTCACATAAAGTATTCTTTTCATGATGCACAATCATAGAATTTTTATTACTACCCACACAAGTAAAATTCTTATCATTCATAGTAGTGGGAGCAAACTCCACAAAATAACTATCATGAGATACTTGATTGATATAATCCATGTGAAAATTAAAATCACGATGAAAAGTTTCATGATTATTATTACTCTTTATAGCAACCATGTCTTCACAATAATAATCGTAGATAGCAACTTTATTGTCATGGCCAATTGAAACCTCTTCCAAAATAGTGGACTCCTCACTAAATAAAGTCACGACCTCTCCAAATCCACTTTTATCATTATGAAAAGATTCAGCACCCTCCAAAATTGTGGGATCGTTACTACCTAGAGTTGACACTCTTCCAAACCCACTTTAGTCAATATAATCATCATAAATAGGAGGCATGCTTTCATCATAATAATTTTGCTCTTCAAGACTTGGGGGACTAAAAATATCATCTTCATCAAACATAGTACCCCCAAGCTTTTGGCTTTGCATATCATTAGCACCATGGATATACAGAGAATTCATACAACAATATTACTATCATGCTCATCATTCAAAAAATTCACATTAAGAATTTTAATAAATTCTTCCTCTAGCAATTGAGCACAATTTTCCGAACCATCATTTTCAGAGAACGACATGATAAAGATGAACAATATGAGACCACATCTATTACATTTTTTTGTAATTTTCTTGTATAAAACCAAACTAGTGAAAAACGGGAAACTAAAAGATTGAATTGCAAGATCTAAAGATATACTGTCAAACACTCACCTCCAGTGCAACGGTGCCAGAAAAGAGCTTGATGTCTACTACACAACTTGTTCTTGTAGACTCGTGTTGGACTTCCAAGCGTAGAGTTTAGTAGGACAGTAGCAAATTTCCCTCAAGTGGATGACCTAAAGGTTTATAATTCCGTGGGAGGTGTAGGATGAAGATGGTCTCCCTCAAACAACCCTGCAACTAAATAATAAAAAGTCTCTTGTGTCCCCAACACACCGAATACAATGGTAAATTGTATAGGTGAACTTGTTCGGAGAATAGATGGTGATACGATTGTGTAATGATAGTAGATATTTTTTTTAATAGGAACAATAAAAAACAGCAAGGTAGCAAGTAACAAAAGTGAACATAAACAGTATTGCAATGCTTGAAAATGAGGCCTCGGGTCTGTACTTTCGCTGGTGCAATCTCTCAACAAAGCTAATATAATTGTATCACATATCAATCCCTCAACGTACGATGAAGAATAACTCCAAAGTTCCTATCTTGCAGAGAACATAAGAAGAAATAGTTTGTAGGGTACAAAACCACCTCAAAGTTATTGTTTTCGATCGATCTTTCCAAGAGTTTGTACTAAGATAACAAGTTATCCTTTCCAATCGATATGTCAAGAGTTCGTACTAAAATATCACCATAACAAATTCATATTCATAATACTCAATCCAACACAAAGAACTTCAAGGAGCACACCAAGATTTCTATCGGAGAATATAGTGTGAAAACGTGCAATCAGCCCCTATGTGTGTATTACCCTAATGTCACCTCGGGAATCCACGAGTTGACGCCACAACATATATCAAGTAAATCACTTGAATACCACATTGTCACTACGTGTATCCGCATGTAATACATGTATCATGTGCTCTCAAACCTGAATATTCAATCCAACATAACGAGATCTTAAAGTGAAAGATTCAATTCATCACACTAATAGCATGGGACATACACCATGTGATCCATTTATATTAACAAGGTCCGTGATATATCAAGATCATGTCATGTGAAGAACACAAGAGAGGGAGAGATACTAAACACATAGCTTCTGGTACAAACCCTCAGCCCCGAGGGTGGATACTCCCTCGTAATCATGGCCTCCACCGGGATGATGAAGATGGCCATCAGAGATGATCTCACCCTGTGGGAGGGTGCTAAAACGGGATCCCGATTGATTTTTCGTGGCTACAGAGGCTTGCAGCGGAGGAACTTCTCGTCTAGGGTTATTTCTGGAGGTTTCTATATTTATAGGATTTTTGGGTGTTGGAATCATGCTAAGATGGGCCACAACGTGCCCACTAGATACCATGTCGCGCCAGGGGGATAGCTCGCCCTTGTGTCTAGTGGGCACGAGCCCCCCTCTGGCGGTTCTTTTCTCCAGTATTTCTCTTCTCTTCCAACAAAATCGTCAAAAGTTTCGTCCAATTCTGAGAAATTTTATTTATGCACAAAAAACAGCACCATGGTAGTTCTAGTGAAAAGAACGTCACTCCGGTTAGTTCTAAATAAATCATATAAGGTGCAGCAAAACCATATAAAAGTATTCTAGACATAGGCCAACATGGCATGCATACTCGTAAATTATAAATACGTTGGAGCTGTATCAGCGGCAGCCCACTATGGGCTCGTGCGCCACATCTTACAACCCATGGGGCCCTCCGGGGCAGGTGGACCCTCGAAACTCTTGCGGAACATCCGTCACAAAACCAGTAACTTTCTGAAACTCTTCTGGAACTTGAATACTAACTTCCCATATATAGATCTTCATCTCCGGACCATTCCAAAGCACCTCATCATGACTGGGGTCTCATCCGGGACTTCAGAAAACCTTTGGTCACCAACTTAATAACTCAGTTATATCTATATTTTCATCGAACGTTAAGTATACAGACCCTGTGGGTTAGAGAACTATGTAGATATGACCGAGACACCTCTACAATCAATAACCAATAGCGGGACCTGGATGCACATATTGGTCCTACACATTTTAGAAAGATACATATCAGTCAAACCAACGATGTCAAGGATTCAATTGATCACGTATGCAGTTCCCTTTGTCCATCTGTATGTTACTTGCCCGAGATTCAATCATGGGTATCTCCATACCTAGTCCAGTCTCGTTACCGGCAAGTCTCTTTACTCGCTCCGTAATAAAATATCTCGTGACTAAATCCTTAGTTACATTGCTTGCAAGCTTCTTGTGATGCTGTATTACTAAGTGGGCCCAGAGATACCTCTCCGTCATACGGAGTGACAAATCCCAGTCTCGATTCATGCCAACTCCCAGACACCCTTGGAGATACCTTTAGAGCATCTTTATAATCACCCATTTACATTGTGATGTTTGATACGTACAAGGTACTCTTCCGGTCTTAGAGTTGCATGATCTCATGGTCTTAGGAACAAATATTTTGACATGCAGATAGCAATAGCAATAGACTTAGTCACACGATCAAATGCTATATCCTTATGGTTTGGGTCTTGTCCATCACATCATTCTCCTAATGATGTGACCCCGTTATAAAATGACAACTAATGTCTATGTCTAGGAGATCTTAACCATCTTTAATCAATGAGCTAGTCCAGTAGAGGCTTACTAGGGACACTGTGTTGTCTATGTATCCACACATGTATTTGAGTTTCCAATCAATACAATTATAGCATGGATAATAAAGGATTATTATGAAGAAGGAAATATGATAATAACCACTTTATTATTGCCTCTAGGGCATATTTCCAACAGTCTCCCACTTGCAATAGAGTCAATAATCTAGTATTACATGGTAATGAATCTAACACCCATAGAGTTTTGGTGTTGATCATGTTTTGCTCGTGGAAGAGGTTTAGTCAACGAATCTGCAACATTCCGATTTGTATGTACTTTGCAATTCTTTATGTCCTCCTCTTAGATATAATAAAAGACGGAACTGAAGCGGCCCTTTATGCATTTTGTTCTTTCGTGAAACCTTGGTTCCTTGGCTAAAGAAATGGCACGAGTGTTGTCACAAAAAAGGATGATTAGATCTAGTGCACTAGGCACAACTCCAAGATCCGTCATGAACTTCTTCATCTAGAAACCTTCCTTCGTCGCTTCCAAAGTAGCTATGTACTCCGCTTCACATGTAGAATTAGCTACCATACTTTGCTTGGAACTGCACCAGCTTACCGCTCCACCATTCAGAATAAATACGTATCCGAATTGAGACTTAGAGTCATCTAGATCAGTGTCAAAGCTACCATAGACGTAACCCTTTACGACGAGCTCTTGATCACCTCCACAAACGAGGAACATCTCCTTAGTCCTTTTCAGGTATTTGAGGATATTCTTGACCGCTGTCTAGTGTTCCACACCTGCATCACTTTGAAACCTTCCGGCCATACTTATGGCAAGGCCGCCATCTGGTCTTGTGCACAACATCACATACATTATAGAGCCTATGGCTGAAGCATAGGGGATGACACTCATCTTCTCTCTATCCTTTGTAGTCGATGGTCATTGAGTCTTACTCAACTTCACATCTTGTAGGACAGGAAAGAACCCCTTGTTGGACTAATCCATTTTGAATTTCTTCAAATCCTTATCAAGGCATGTGCTCTCTGAAAGTCCGATTAAGCGTCTTGATCTATCCCTGGAACTTTATGCCTAATATGTAAGCACTCCTGTGAGATCTTTCATTGAAAAACTCTTGTTCAAATATATCTTCACGCTTTCCAAAAGTTCTATATTGTTTCCAATCATCGATATGTCATCCACGTATAATATTAGAAACCCTATAGATCTCCCACTCACTTTCTTGTAAATACAAGCTTCTCCATAAACTTGTATAAACCCAAACACTTTGATCACCTCATCAAAGTGAAGATTACAACTCCGAGATGCTTGCACGAGTCCATAAATAGATGACTAGAGCTTGCATACTTTGTCAGCATTTTCTGGATCGACAAAACCTACCAGTTTCATCATATACAACTCTTCCTTAAGGAAACCATTAAGGATTGTTGTTTCGACATACATATGCCAGGTTTCATAATCAAAAAATGCAGCTATCACTAACATGATTCTGACGGACTTAAGCACCGCTACGTGTGAGAAAGTCTCATCATAGTCAACTTCTTTAACTTGTGAAAAACCCTTTGCCACAAGTCGAGCTTTATAGACGGCGATATTATCGTCCGTGTCCGTCTTCCTCTTAAAGATCCATTTGTTCTGAATAGCCTTTCGACCTTCAGGTAATACTTCCAAAGTCCATACTTTGTTTTCATACATTGATCCTCTCTCGTATTTCGTGGCCTCTAGACATTTGTTGGAATATGGGCTACCATCGCTTCTCCAAAGCTCGTATGCTCATCTTTGTCGAACAACATGACCCCTAAGATAGGATTATCGTACCACTTACGAGAAGTACGCGTCCTTGTCAACCTATGAGGTTCGGTAGTAAATTGATCTAAAAATTCATGATCACCATCATTAGCTTCCTCTTGAACTGGTGTAGGCGCCAGAGGAACATCTTCATCTGCCCTGCCACTCTCCGGTTGAAGTGACGGTTCAGTAACCTCATCAAGTTCCACCACCCTCCCACTCAATTCTTTCGAGAGAAACTCTTTCTCGAGAAAGAACACATTCTTAGCAACTAAAACTTTGCCTTCGAATCTGAGTTAGAAGGTATACCCAACTATTTCCATTGGGTATCCTATTAGATGCACTTACTCGCTCTCGGTTCGAGCTTATGAGGCTGAAACCTTTTGACATAAGCATAGCAGCCCCAAACTTTCAGAAATGACAGCTTAGGTTTGTTGCCAAACCATAGTTCATACAGTGTCATCTCAACGGATTTAGATGGTGACTTATTTAAAGTGAATGCACCTATCTCTAATGCATAACTCCAAAACGATAGTGGCAAATCGGAAAGAGACATCATAGAATGTACCATATCCAATAAGATGCGATTACGACGTTCGGACACACCATCATGTTGTGGTGTTCGAGGTGGCATGAGTTGTGAAACGATTCCACATTGTCTTAAGTGCATGCCAAACTCATAACTCAGATATTCTCCTCCATGATTAGACCGTAGGAACTTAATCTCCTTGTTAGGATGATTCTCAACTTCACTCGTAAATTTCTTGAACTTTTCAAACGTTTTAGACTTGTGCTTCATCAAGTAAACATATCCATATATGCTGAAATCATCGGTGAAGGTAAGAAAATAGCAACATCCACCACGCACCTCATCACTCATTGGACCGCACACATCAGTATGTATGATACCCAACAGGTCACTTCCCGTTCCATTGTACCGTAAAATGGGGTTCACATGTATCAAAGGATTCAAAATCAAGTGACACCAAAAGTCCATCAACATGGATCTTCTTCATGTGATTTACACCAATATGACCTAAGCGGAATGCCACAAGAAAGTGGTACTATCATTATTAACTCTATATCTTTTGGCATCAATGTTATAAATATGTGTGTCATCATTATCGAGATTCAACAAGAATAAACCATTCACATTGGGTCCATGACCATAAAAGATATTACTCATATAAATAGAACAACCATTATTCTCGGATTTAAGTGAGTAACCTTCTCGCATTAAACAAGATCCAGATATAATGTTCATGCTCAACGCAGGCACCAAATAACAATTATTTAGGTTCATAACTAATCCAGATGGTAATCGAAGAGCGAGCGTGCCGACATCGATCACATCAACCTTGTAACCATTTCCCACGTCATCGTCACTTCGTCCTTTGCCAACCTTCGTTTATTCCATAGTTCTTGTTTCGAGTTACAAATATGAGCAATCAAACCAGTATCAAATACCCAGGCACTAGTAAGAGAGCTATTAAGGTACACATTCATAACATGTATATCAAATATACCTTTGTTGACGTTGCCAGCCTTCTTATTGGCCACATACTTGGGGCAATTCCGCTTAGAGTGGACAGTTCCCTTGCAATAGAAGTGCTTAGTCTATGGCTTGGGCCCAGCCTTGGGTTTCTTCACGGGACCGGAAACCGACTTGCCCTTCTTCTTGACATTTCCCTTCTTATTTTCCTTTCCCTTCTTGAAACTAGTGGTTTTATTCACCATCAACACTTGATGCTCCTTTTTAATTTCTACTTTTGTGACTTTCAGCATCGTGAATAGCTTGGAGAGTGACTTGTTCATCCCTTGCATAGTATAGTTCATCACACAACTTTTGTAGCTAGGTGGCAGTGACTGAAGAACTCTGTCAGTGACCGTCTCAGGCAGAAGCTCAACTCCCAACTGACTCAAACGGTTGTAGTACCTGAACGTTTTGAGTATGTGTTCACTGACAGAACTATTCTCCTCCATTTTAAAGGCAAAGAATTTATCGGAGGTCTCATACCTCTTGATTCGGGCATCAGCTTGAAAAACTAACTTTAACTCCTGGAACATCTCATTTGCTCCATGGCATTCAAAATGCCTTTGAAGTCCCAATTCCAAGCCATACAAGATAGTGCTCTAAACTATTGAGTAGTCATCAGCATGCACATGCCAGGCGTTCACAACATCTGCAGACGCCGCTAGAGGGGGTGCTCTTTCAAGCGGTGCATCAAGGACACAAACCTTTTGCGAAGCCGTGAGGATAATCCTTAGATTATGGACCCAGTCCACATAGTTCCATCATCTTTGAGCTTAGCTTTCTCTTGGAACACGTTAATGTTTAGGGGAGCTATTGCGCGAGCCATTGATGTAAAACATAATTTGCAAAGATAACTTAGACTATGTTCATGATAATGATTTCAGTTAATATTATTATTTAAGGACACCCACTCAAATCAAAATCCCTCAAGTTATTCGAGTGTAACATGATCCAAATTCACCAACCCAACTCCGATCATCACGTGAGATGAGATGGTTTCAATGGTAAACATGTCCATGTTTATCATATCTAATATATGACTCACATTCGACCTTTTGAGTCTACTGTGTTCCGAGGCCATATCCGTACATGCTAGGCTCGTCAAGTTTAACCCAAGTGTTCTTCATGTGAGAAATTGGATTACACCCGTTGTATGCAAGCATAGAGTCTATCACACCCGATCTTCACGAGGTGCTTCGAAACGATGAACCTTCGTAACGGTGCACACTTGGGGAGAAAAAAATTTTATCTTGAAATTTTAGTGAGGGATCATCTTATAATGCTACCTCGTTCTAAGCAAAATATGATGCATAAAAGGATTAACATCACATGCAAATCTTATAAGTGACATGATATGGCCATCATCATCTTGTGCTTTTGATCTCCATGTCCAAATCACCGGCATGATCTCCATCGTCACCTGCATGACACCATGATCTCCATCATCATGAGAGCATCATCATGTCTCCATTGGGGTTGTCGCGCCAACTATGCTTCTACAACTATTGCTAACTCATAGAGATAAGTAAAGCAAAAAGGCACAAATTAATTAAAGACAACCCTATGGCTCCTGCCGGTTTCCATACTCATCGACATGCAAGTCATGATAATCTATACAAAACATGATCATCTCATACATCACATCGGAGTCACACCTCTCAAGGGAACCCAACGTTTCAACGTCAAAGGGAAACTCACACCAAGATACATCGGCCCCTTCAAGATCACCATAAAACAAGGAGAAGTCACTTATCAGCTACAACTACCTTCCGAGCTATCCGATGTGCACACCATTTTTCTCGTGTCACAACTCTCTAAATGTCTCCAAGTTCCCAACCACCCGACCTCTACAAGGACATCGGTCACCAAGCATCGATCTTCAACCGAACATCACTTAGCGCAAGAAACCAGTTCATATCTTGGATGAAGCCGAGGTTGCACCCGAAGTTGCACCATCAAGTACCTAAAGGTCGAGTGGAGCAACCACATTGAAGCAGAAGAAACCTGGGAGCTTGAAGACTACCTCAAATCTGAATTCCTTATCTCTTTAGTGCCTACCTTAGGAATCTCGGGGACGATATTCTTGTAAGGGGGTAGGTCTACCACACCCTGCATTTTGTATCATTTCACTATGTTAATAAAGCTTTAAAATCTGGACAAACAAAATATTTTTGGCTCCTTGTCAATGCTTGAATGATTGTCATTTGCTTGTTTGTGCTTCAATTCACAAAAATCCTTCTACTCTCAAAACTCATCTCCTTGATCCAAATTTTTGCCCATAGATCATGCCATGTGCATAGGACATAAAACTATTATAAAAAATTATTTCTGCCAAAAGGAATTTACCAAATTTAGCTTTTCAAAAACCCATGACTTAAGACTTGAACTTCAAGTTATTAATTTAGGGTATCAAAAATCTTTCAAAAATTATATTTGAAACCAAGTATATATAAGACTTCCCAAAATCACAAAATATTATTTTGTAGGTTTGTTTCATATTTTATTTAAAGACTTTTTCTTAGGTCCAGAAATGGTCTTTTGTAGGGAAAATATTTTATATAATTTTGGAAAACTGAGCGGACATATGTTTTGCATATATATATGAGTTTCAACACATGGTAATGTTCAAAGTATTGGACAAAACCAGCCAAAACCCTCCAAAACCATTTCTATATATTTGAAGTATTTGAAATATTTCTATAAGAAATATTGTCAAAGAAATCTGGTAAAATTCTATCAAGGCACATATGCCTCATATGATGATCTTGCAAAGTTTCATCTCAATCTAAATTATTTTAGTTCATCAAAGTGCCTCAAAGCCCTTCCTATCCAGATCCAAATTTGATCGACTTTGTATAGCAAATTGTCGCCATTTGATCTCAAACATCGTGTACATGCTCTAATGCTCTAATTATGCATCCACATCAAGTTGTGCATCAATGAGAATAGGGTAGCTTAGCTATATCTAAGCAAATAAACTTCTGCCCATTTCTAGGGTTTGTAATAGTTGCATTGGCCACTTTCTTCATTTGATCTCAAAATTTGTGGGCAGGGAGAACTTGTGTTACGAGTCACCCATGTTTAAGTTTCATGCCTAGTAGAGCACCTTAGCTAGATCAAATCAACATCAAACACCTTCTTCCCTATTCTAAGGATCAATGATTGAGAGGGAAAAAGTGTTCTCCGTGACCCAAGATTTTTACCACATTTCTACCAAGTCCCCTTTTACATCCAGTAATAACCCCATGGCGCCACCTCCATTATTGGAGGGTAAAACCTCCATTTACCCCCCCCCCCCCCGACAGCAGTTGTTTCTCACCTAAGGAAGCACCAGAGCATCCTAGACCACCCCAGCAATATTTACTCCCTCCTAGACCTACTGGAATTAGTGACCGCGCCCAAAACGCCAAGGCAATGCCTTGGCATTCCAAATGTGCGCTTTGGAGCACACTACAGTGCCCAACCGCACTATAGACGGAGCATCCTGAGGTGGCCACCAACTTAGGGAGATGGTTACTTGTCCCATAGGTTGCCCTCGTCGTCCACAACCATCCAAAACACGTGCACCCTCTTCCCTCTCTCTCTATATCTCTCCGACGACCGGTGACACCCGTGCCTAAGCGCCGCCCGCGTCCGCCAATCGTTGCTCATACCTCTGGCGGTCTGGCCTGCCTGGAGCTCGCTCTCCTCTCCCTCCTTATTCACAATGATGTGGACATGTACCACGAACGCTGCACGACCCTCCTGGCACCTCCCATTAGGCCATCTCCAATGGTTGTAAGATAGTTGTTGGTAAATTTTGACACATAAGATTTTTGATGATGTGTCATGCAATACATAAGGAAACATAGTAAGGTTGTATGTAAATTAACCAACTCCCTTGCACAAGCTCCAATGTAGAATGAGAGAGCACCTTATTTATTACCTCACATCTTATTGGACAAACTAGATACAAGTAGTTTTAAATAGTCCGCTATAGCCCCGCTATAGTCCCGCTATAGCCTGTTCAACAGGGTGCCGGTAAATGGTACTCCCTCCGTCCCGAAATTAATGTCGCGACGGCAATTTTGCGAAAAGCCCCTCCAGCTTCTCCCGACCAAACCCGCGCTCCTCCTCCTCCTCCTCCGACATATGCCCCATCTACGCTCGCTACAGCTTGCCTACTCCCCGCCGCCGCAGCTGCCTACTCCCCGTCGCAGGTGCCGCTCGCCCGCTGCAGTTCCGCCTGCCGCAACTCCCCTGCTCCCCCGGTCCCCCGCTGCTCCGCCACCACAGTTGCCACTCGCCTGCCTCCCCAAGCTTCCCCCTTC
The DNA here is from genome assembly GCF_904849725.1 of Hordeum vulgare subsp. vulgare. NCBI lineage: Eukaryota > Viridiplantae > Streptophyta > Magnoliopsida > Poales > Poaceae > Hordeum > Hordeum vulgare. Next base: position 111,923,297 of record NC_058521.1, on the reverse strand, counting down.
CTCATAAAAAACAATGATTTCTCCACCTACCACCGCCGTCTTCTCCGGCTGCGTCGGAAACGGCGACGGCGAGAGCTTCGGCGTCGTGCTCTCGTGGCAGGTGAAGCACGTTCCTGTCCCCCGACAGTGACAATGTTCAGCGTCACGAAGTCCGTCGACCAGGGCGTCGTGGACGTCCTCACCAGATGGCAACAAGTCGCCCCAGCTCTCCCCGAAGACCTCTTCATCAGGGTGCTCGTGTAGAAACAGGAGGCCTACTTCGAGTCAATGTACTTGGGGACGTCGGACACGCTGCTGCCGCTGATGCGCAGTCGCTTCCCGGAGCTCGGCCTGAACCAGACACACTTCAAGGAGATGACATGGATCCAGTCCGTGTCGTACATCTACTTGGGCAGCGCCGCCAACGTCGAGGACATCCTGAACCGGACCACGGCCACGAAGTCCTTCAACAAGGCCACGTCCGACTTCGTCCCTCAAGCCATCCCCAGGGAGGTGTGGGTGAAGACTTCGCCTGGCTCGCCAAGCCAGACGCCGGGCTCATGATCATGGACCGTTACGGTGGGAAGATCGCCAGCGTCCCGGAGTCGACGACGCCGTACCCGCACCGTGGTGGCGTGCTGTACAACATTCAGTACATGAATTTCTGGTCTGCTGCCACGGACGACGACAGGAGTAAGTGAAATGAGGTGGGGCAAGCTCACTTGGTTAACAGGTGCTGGGCAGGCAAAAGCCTACACCTGAACATCAACGGTAAGCGAAATAACACCACTTCATCTTCAAACCGATAGCAAGATCAATCAAAACAAAGAAACCATCCATTGTTTGTTGGTAGGAGCATTTCAAACATTTCACAGGTTGCATTCCTTCTTCTTCAGGTTCAGGCTGATGCATGTATCTGTATTTCGTTTGTATACCTGCAGGCTGCAGGCTTTAGTGTCAGGTGCAGGGCATCCTTGAGAATCAACCTGAACCAAGCTACTAGTACTACTGTACTTGAGAATTCAGATGACGAGTAGTTGACTGTCCCTGAGTACCTGCAGTTCAAGGAACAACTTGTTGAAGGAAGGTAAAAAAAGAGAGCAAAAATCAGTACCAGAGAATTGAGATAAGGAAGGCTACCAGTTCTAGATTTGTAAGCTTATAATTTTTTTGAGATGAAAGCACTCACGATTTGTAAGCTTAGAATTTTTTTGTTGATCCCAACTCTATGCTTGGGATTTGTAAACTTTATGCACAAAGGGAATAAAGATTTGTGAACTTTATTTGGTTTATCCCAACTATAGACAATACCCGAGTAATCTTTGTATCCTGAAACCTGAAACAATAAATTTAATAAAGCTTGAGGCAACATCCCCATGTACATGACCCTTCCAATACACAAGATCATTGATCTCCAATACAGATGGAAATGCTGGATAAACTCAAGATAAACTCAACACAAATTAGTCCAAACAATTAAAATGAATTCCGATACACAAGATGGAAATGTTGCATAACCAGTATCATCATTGATCTCAAATGATTCCAATTGCATTTTCCTATTGCACAAGACATACACAAAGAGTACAAGGAGTACACAAGGAGTACAATTCAGATAAATTCAATTCTTTTTTTCCTTTCTACAACTACTTCTTTTCTTCCTTTCCTTTTCCTATTGCATTTCTTCTAGAATGGCCCTAGTATCAGCAACTAGCCGACTGTCACAATATACACTTGTTATTTCTCTCCCGTCATTCTGAAGACGTTCCTTGTGTAAGTGGGGCAACTTATATTGGTTTCCTCCTTGATCTTTCATAATTTCAAACATAACTGCTTGCAATGTGATGAAGCTGTTGTACAACTTGTGAGGATCATAATTCTCAAACTCCTCTTCCACACCCTGTATCAGTTCCTCGATGTTTGTAGGTGACCTACAATCGGTTAGAGACTGGAGAGAATTGTGGAAGCAGAGGTCCAAACAGTTCAAATCCGGGCTGTTTGGAGGTTGTTGCACCAACTTAATGTCGAGATCAGTTTCTTCCACAGCTTCTCGAAAAGCTTCATCGTTGGGAAGAACGTGAGGCTTTGCATTATCTTGTTGGATGAATATTGTTGCTCCCTCATCATCGTGAGGCCATTTATCTTGAATTGCTGGTATAACCTTATTGATCAGATATTCTCTACACACAGGTCTCATTACTTTCACTGGTTTCAGCACTCTCGTTCCCCTTGCTCTATTGTGACTCGTTCGCACTGCCTCAGACTCTTCGTTGAATGCCCAAATACCAATCTTCCCGTCAAATGTTAGCTCTCCATCATAATTGTATCGAGGTCTGGCCACAGCCGTTAGAAACATTACCTTCCCAATGCTGTTAATGTTTGTCATGGTGCGCTCAGGTGGAGGCTCTCCTGGAAGTACATAGTAGTTGTTCTTTAGTCTTGTCATGTCAAACCACTTTTCATCTATATGGACCATATTAGTCATTGGCTTGAATATAGCTTGGGAAGTTGAGATCCAATTGTCATCGAGCATGGACATACAAAACTTCAATCTTGCAATCTTGTTCGCTGGTTTGAGGTAAGTCTTGACTGTGTTTGTGATGCGGTTGAGCTCATTTAACAGGAACCTTTGATGTAGGGTTGAGCGGGCCACACCGAGAGACCGTGCGAGAGATCGAATTGTCCTTCTTCTATTCAATGGGATTGTTGAGGTCCTTGCAAGATCCAGCTCTTTTCTCTTTCGACCAACTCTTCCTTTCTTCTTGTTGAAGACATCTACTTCTTGGCCCGCGGCAATCTGCTTTTTGGTGTCCGACCAGATTCTCTCAATAGATTGTACATGTATGTTCAACAAGATTGATACTAGCAGCTTGTCGTTTGGTTGAACAGATCCATCTCTGAGCTCGATTACTAGCAGAGCAAAGTAAACAGCATGCCTCTCCTTATTTGACAATTCTTTTCTTTTCTGTTTACCTGGTACACCTTCTTGACCTTCTTCTTCTTCTTGAAGTATCCAATTCATAACTTCATCCTCTTCTTCTTGAGCCTCTTCCTCTTGAGGGATCCAATTCAAATTAATACCTTCATCCTCTTCCTCTTGAGTCATCATGTTCAAATCCATACCTCCATCCTCTCCCCCTGGATCCTCTTCGTCTTGAGGGATCCAATTCAAATTAATACCATCATCCTTTTCCTCTTGAGGCATCATGTTCAAATCCATACCTCCATCCTCTCCCCCTTGAGCCTCTTCCTCTTGAGGGATCCAATTCAAATTAATACCTTCATCCTCCTCTTGAGGTATCATGTTCAAATCCATACTCCTGCTATCAATGACAAAAGATGAGTACACCATGGTACTGTAACAAGAATATATACGCACGTAAAAACAATATGTAATCGAGCTACGATAGGCAAACAAGGAATGCTACCATGGAACCATTTCTCACTAGGTCTAGTAGAAACCTCTATCTGTATTCGCCTAAAATGGAAAACTTAATATCCATTTATATATGTTAAGATCAGGTTAATGCTTGCAATTCGTCTCTAAATATGATGTTTACACAAGCCGATATTTACACAAGCTGATACACATGTGTGCGCAGCTTGGTATAAATATGATGTTTCAGAGTTGAGGGTAGGATGACTCCATGCAGATATGATTTGCTCAGTTGGAGGCTGCAGCTACACAATATAGTGTTTGTTGTACCTTGTAGTATTGTTGTACGCTGGGAGTTCTGTTGATCACATTATCACATCATATTTTGGAACAGCGTCGGGAAACTAAGTACCATATGATTGTCCTAGTAGTTACAAAGGGGCTTTCTATGTTAATAGGCCAAGAGCCAACACCTGAACCAGCCTACTGATATGTCTGATTTGTGCAATTGTAAGCGTTCCACAATTTACACATGGTGAAATTTTCTTGCATCACAGGACAACAAGATTCTAGGCAAATTATGTGTTTCTTTTGACTACTTGCCCATGTATTTGGTCTCTCATCCGGTCTGGTTTATCTAGGCAAAACCTGGAACCAGATTGCTCTGTTTCCAGTGCACAACCTTGAAACTGCTCTATTTCCAGTGCAAAACCTTGAACCAGGCTTCTCTGTTTCTGATACTCCACAAAATTATTTTTGATACCACAACATTACAAGTATTGCACAAAATTATTTTCGATACCACAACATTACAAGTTTCTCAAGCAATGCAGTTTCTCAAACAATAGCAGTTTCAGGTAGCAGTAAACAACAAACAGTTTCATCAGTACCTTCTTCAGGTGCAAATGGGCAGAGGAGTAGCAGTACCACGGGCAGAGCTTCACGAGCGGCAGAGTAGATTGAGCAGAGGAGCGGCAACTCCAGCAGAGGAGCAGCAACAGCTTAGATAGATGACCAGCAGCAGTACGTGCAGAGGATCACCTCCGGCGACAGGGGATAAGCAGGCACACGGGCTGCAGGGGAGAAGGAGCTGCACAGGTTCCAGCGAGGATGCGCGTGAGCTTGGGGAGGATGCACGGGAGCTCGAGGATGACGCATGGGAGCCAGAGGACGAAGTGGCGGAAGGTTCCGACGCCGGCAGGAGCTCGCGAACGACGCCGACAGGTAACTGTAGCGGGAAGGGATCCGGTGGCGCAGATCTGGGTTGTGGCGATGGAGAAGGTAATTGGCGGCGGCGGCGGCGGACCAATTACTTGGCGACGGCGGTGGAGCCCTTCCAGTTCGACGGTGCCGGCCTCTCGCGATGCACGGGCGAGGACGGACGAAGAAGATAGGGGCGGAGGTGCTTGTTTGAGAGGATTTTGTAAATACGAGGTTTTTTTGCAAAATTCCCAACGAACTACATGCTCGACATTAATTTTGGGACGGAGGGAGTACTATGTACAAATATGCCGCTATAGCCCGCTATAGCTGATTTGGAGGCTCGCCGCTATTTGCCATAGCCCGCTATTTAAAACATTCATACAACCCATTAAAATAGTTGTATGTTAAGGTGTTGGCTGATGACATGGCATATTTTACCAACAAGCTAACCAAAAAACTGTTGGAGATGCCCTTAGCCGCGAGAGCCGATCATGCGGGTGCCATTGAGCTCCATCCACGGTACACCATGCCCCGGCTATTTAAAGCTAGCATGAGCCACTCTTCCCCCTACAACCTTGTCTCCCTCCCAATCGACCAAGTGAACCATAGATCCTCCCATCTTGCTCTTTGTGCTCGAGATCAAGCCCAAGAGCCACCGCTTCGGGTCACCACCGACCGCCTGGTGGGGAGCACGTCCGCCGCCATTTTCATTCGATCTAGAACCTCACCATCGTCTGACCCGTTTCCCTCCGTCCCCCTGCTTTTGCTGGCCAGGGCGACCTCTCCGGTCTCCTCCTAAAACACCACCACGCTGCTTCCTTGTCTCCGACAAACCAGGGCACCTCTGCGGCCAACTCCAGCACCCCTTAAACGTCGGCTTCCCCCTGAGTCCATCGATGCTCTTGGTTTTCTCCATCATGGCCTACAACACTGGCGATGAGCACCTAACCATCTCTGTCACGAGGTTGGGGATGACAAGTGGTCCCCGTGTGCCATCCGCTACTCTCTCACTGATGATGGGCCCACCCGTTGGGTTTAAACCCCGACCAGAACGCACACCTGGCTTGGCTAGGCCGCTTTGGATCTAGGCCAACCCAACTGGATCTGGCGTGGCCCAACCACCCTTCTGGCATTTTCTTTTTTCCATTTCCTTTAGTTTTTCCAAAAATTCCTTAAATCCAAATATGTGACCAAATGAAGTGATTCCAATTGCTAAATTCTTGCAATATTATAGTATATTTAATGGTGCCACTTGTGCAACATTTAACAACATTTTCTAAAATGTTCCTATTTAAATCCCTAATTAGGTATTGAAATCCACGCTCTAAAATACTTGTCTCTTTTTTTATCACTCCAACTCCAAAAACAACAGAAGCAATATTTTTAGTTTTAAATCTAGTGTTTAATAAAAATAGGTTGACAATTATTGAGTGTTTTTTCCTTGTTTTTTGTGGCCATATTTTTGCGTGTTACTCCAAAGTGATAGATTACGTTGTTGCTGAAGGAGTTGGACCAAAAGCCTTTGAAGACATAGAAGACTTTTTTGAGCTAGGCAATCAATCCTTTGACCATGTTGTTGAAACTACTTTATGCATGGCATTTTAGTATTTTACTTGTTGCATGAAAAGAAAATTGATGTGTTTACAACCTTGCTAGGTTTGTCTTCGATGCATCTCTCGTTGATACTTGCATTGTGCATGACGCTATTTTCCGTTGAGAGTTATGCAGGTGGGAAGCAGTTAGGATGTTATATAGTTTCTATGCAAGTGGGACGGGTATATGCATAATGTTCTAAAACAAAGAATTTTACCAAAGAACTTTCGAAAGCCCCGGGGGGTGCCACTAATGATCGAGGGAGAAGATGAGCTAGGTAACCACTTGATAAAGAAGTGGTGTACCAAGGCAAGTTACGTGTGTGCTTTCGAAAAGAGAGAGATTTTAGATCTACTTACCGTCCCAACCTTACATCTACTACTACACTACCACTTACGGGACATGCCTTGTTGATTACTTTGGTTGATGCTACTAGAGAGCCCGCATTACTAATGGTGAGAGAGACAAGTGACTCTCTTGATATGGGGCCATGCCTGGATGGACGACTATGGTTGTTTTCACACAAACCGGGTACACCGTTGTGTACCCTCTTGGATGGTACATGTGATATATATCATGAGCACTATGTACCAACGAGTGGACTCTTTGTTTAGTGTTGTGAGAGGAAAGGAAATGTTTGGGTGCTTACCTCAGGTACCAAAGCTACCATGAGTCGTGGATCATACTTGTGATCTTCGTTGGTTTTTTCCGTGATGAGGAAATGATGATGCAACACAATATATATAAGTATTTCCCTGAGTGAGCACCAAGGTTATCGAACCAAAAGGATGACCACACAAACCCCTTCTTTAGCACCTACACACAAAAGAGCAAACACTTGCACCCAACATGGGAAAGAGGGTTGTCAAGCCCCTTGAACTCGTTACTTCCAAGTAGATAAGTAGTGTAGATGATAGTTGGATGAATATAAGTGAAAAAAATAAAAATAAATGACAGCAAGGAAATAATAGCATTTGTAAATTTATGAGCGAGTAGACCTGGGGTCCATAGTGTTCGCTAGTGGCATCTCTCTCGAAGTAAGAATACAGTGGCAAAACAAATTACTATTGGGAAATTTATAGAGAAGTGCATAGTTATGCAATATTTATTCACGACAATGATCATGTGTACATAGGCATCATGTCCATAAGTAAATAGGATGAATCTTTCTTGCACCTACTACTATTACTCCACGTCGACAAAACTTCTATGCTTTCCTCTCTATGTATTAACTTCATGACAAACATGGTAATGCTTGGAGAATGATGACATGATGTAGACAAAGAGAATCCAATCAATGTGAATTAACCCATCGTTTTATCCTTAGTAGCAACAATACAAATACGTGTCTTGTCCCTTTTTGTCACTTGGATATACAGCACGACAAGATTGAACCCACTATAACGCACCCCTCTCACTAAAGATAGATCAATATACTTGGACAAAGAAAATCACTAGATTGGAGAGATTTATGAAGCTGTAATAATCATGCAAATAAGAACCATAAAAGAACACAGAGAAGACTCAATTCTTTTTCATAAATAAACTCAACATAAACCCACAATTCATCGGATACCAATAAACGCACCGCACAAAGTGATTACATTGAATAGGTCATCACGAAGATGCGATGGTCATTGTATTGAAGAGCAGAGAGAGATAACAATAGAGAGAGAGGGAGACATCTAGATACTAGCTATGGACCCGTAGGTCTGAGGTAGACTACTCACACATCACGATGGGAGTAGCAAGGTTGATGTAGAGGTCCTTTGTGATCAATCCCACTCCAACAGGGCACCAGAACAAGGCTCCATATGGGCACACAGCGGAACACACACTTGTGGCGGCGGAAAACTTGTTTCAGGAGCTCCCCTAGGGTTTTGGGAATATATGAGAATTTATAGGACACAAAACAAGGTCGGGAGAGCCACGGGGGGCCACGAGCTAATAGGGCGTGACCCCCCCTAAGTGCACCACGTTGGCTCGTGGGTCCCTTGTGTGGCCTCCGGTCTTCTCCTGAAGCTTCTAGGTCTTATTTTAGTCCATAAAAAAATCATCAAAAAGTTTTGTGGTATTTGGACTCCATTGGGTACTCTAAACTTTGAAATCAAAAACATGCACAAAACAACAACTAGCATTGGGCACTAGGTTAATAAGTTAGTGCTCAAACATAATATGCATTGGCAAATGAATACCTAAAAGTATCCTAGAATGATAATATTATAGCATGGAACAATCAGTCTTGTGACTAATGCATGCAACCTCTGCAGAGTGTCAATCTATTTGAAGAGTCGTGTCAATGGTTAAGGACAATTGGTGGTCGTGCTTAAACTACGTCCCATGTTTTCACAAAAACTTGGCGCGTGTGTGTGTCACAAAGAGATACATTTGTTAATTTAGGCCCCCCTTGGTTGGTCATTTTGGGCCTCAATACACTTGTAAAATATACCCCTGTAAGAAAAGTACGGATGGGCCTCTCATAGCTGCTTGGTATGTCGTTTTTGGGGCGTAAAATTTACACTGGTTTTCTCATTTACACCTGTAATAGGCTGATATCCGATACACACCACAACCCGTTGTTTTTGCCAACCTCTCCTCTGGCTGGAAACCTAGATCAAGGGTTGTGCCACCTCTCCTCTTGCTCGAAATAGATCGAGGGCCGCGCCGCCGGGGGCGGCGACGCCGGTGACGGCGAGGCGCGATGAAGCAACGATGACGAGGCAAGGCACGATGAAACGACGACTCGCTCATGACTACGATAGCTGCGTCGGGGGCGGCGGCAGCTACTGTGTTTTCTTGGCCTTCTTGGTCACCCTCTTTGGAGACGGACGACGGCCGCATCGGGGGGGGGGGGGGGTGGGGCAGCGGTCGCTACTCTGCGTCTGCTTAGCCTAGTTGGTCGCCCTCTTCGGCGACGAATAATGGCCATGTTGGGAGGCGGCGACGGCCGCTTGGTCTGCTTGGCCTGCTTGGTCGCCCTCTTTGGCGATAGCTTGGGGATAGGGTTAGCGGCAGGCAGGTGGGCGAAAAGGGCTGGATGTAGGCAGGAAAGAGGGAGTGGAGGCCGTTCCTGGAGCTCGGGGAGGAGAGGGCCGCAAGGAGGTCGTCGGCAGCGGAGGATGCTGGTAGCGTCCTCATCTTCGTGCTCCGTCTTCCCACACACGAAATTTTACAAGCGGAAAATATTGCCGGTTGTATATTACTCTACACCGGTAATATACAGGTGTAATTATTTACGTTTGCAAGATTTCACCGACAATCCAGCCTTACATGACTTGATGAGATGATTAAACTAGAGTTGTTCATACTCTATTTATATTGATATATGTAACCTCGTGATGCATGACTTTACAAATGATAGGACATGATATTGCATTGAAAACTAGTTTTATGCAGAACTACCTGATTAGTGATAAACCATGCATGATTACCTTATTCCAAACATAGGTTTCTTGCGAGTACATTCAGAAGTACTCATTGGCTTGTCCTTGGTTATTTAATTGGCGATACATGGAAGAACAGGAATATGGCGAAGAGTACCTTGGTGCCGAGCATGCGAATTAGGCTATTTTCGAGTTAGACTGTGTGTAGGGTTAAGGCAGATGTCATGGATCCATGATATCATTGAACATTTCCGCTGGGAGTGTTTATGTGTTGCTTGGCCTTTATGACCCTATCTATGTAAGACTTGACCTTAGTGGTCATTATTCATGAAGCCGGTATTTTTTCGCATGTAAGACTCTTTTTATTTAGTTTCTATGTGTTTAGTGAGCATTGGTCCTGGGATCACTGTACACGTGCATTTGGTAACTTAGACTTATGAGTCGGGGTCCCCACACCATGTGTTAATGCTTTGTTCCGGTTATGTATTAAAAGGAGCCCTTAATATCCCTTCGATTTCCTTATGGACCCTGCTACCACAAGAGGGTAGGACAAAAGATGTAATGAAAGTTCTTGTTGCAAGCATGTATGAATATATACGGAATACATGCCTACATTACATTGATGAATTGAAGCTAGTTGTGTGTCGCTCTAGTGTGTAACTATTACATGATTGATGTCGTCATAATCATTATCCATCACAGATCCATGGCCTACGCTTTTACATACTAAATCTTCCTAAGTTACTATTGTTGCTATTGTTGTCATCATCATTACAAAACTATTGTTGTTACCGTTACTATTGTTGCTACTATTTTGCTATGCTACTAAATCTTTGTGTGATAGAGAGTAACCTGGTGTGGTCAAATTGACAACTCATTTGCTAAGACCGATAAATATTTTTGTCTTCCCTTGTGCCAAACACTACTGGAATCCTAAAATTTGCCGTCTGCCATGTCTCGGTCGTCCGCTGACACATGGCAAAGATCCTCTTTATCGTCAGCTGGCGCAAAGCTTACGGCAAACAGAAGCATGATGGCAAAGGTGTTGTTTGCCATCAGCCTTGCCTTTGTCGTCCACTAGCCTGCCTTTGCACACGGCAACGGGGGCGCCACCCCTAATGGCCGAAGCACACCCACCCCACACACCCCTTTGCCGTCCGCCAGCCTGCCTTTGCTGATGGCAAAAAGGGAGCCGCCCTAACGACAGTCAACCCCCACCCCCGCTCCCGTAACGGCCCTGCCCCCCTCTCTCTCACACATGCCCTGCCCCCTCTCTCTCGTGCGCGCCCCCTGCCCACCCCAAAGCTGCTGCTCCTCGCGCCCCTGCTCCCCTCGCCGCTGCTCCCCACGCCCCTCCTCCCTGCACCGCTACTCCCCGCTCCCCACGCCCCTGCTCCCTGCGCCGCTGCTCCCCACGCCCCTGCTCCACGCCCCTCCTCCCCGCGCCCCTCCTCCCCGCGCCCCTCCTCCCCCACGCCCCTCCTCCCCGCACCCTGCCCCCACCCCCACCGCCCCGACACCCACTGCCCCGGCCGCCCAGTGCCCCTGCAAGTAAGTTTTTTTATTTTGTATTTATTTCCTGTTTTTCATTTTAAATTAGATAGTTAGTTTATTTTCTGTTTTTTCTGTTAAATTGGATAGTTAGTTTTTTCCTGTTTTTATGTTAAATTGGATAGTTAGTTTACTAGGTAGAAAAAGTAGATAAAAAAGAAAAAAATAGATAGAAAAAAACTTAGAAAAAATAAGAGAATAATAAACTAGAAGAAAGAAGAAGAAGAAGAAGAAGAAGAAGAAGAAGAAGAAGAAGAAAGAGGAGAGGAGAAAGAGAAAAGAAAGAAGAAGAAGAAGAAGAGGAGGAGGAGGAGGAGGAGGAGAAAAAAGAAGAAGAATAATAATAAAAAGAAGATGATCAAGAAGAAGAAGAAGAAGAATAAAAAAAGAGGAGAGAGGGGAAGAAGAAAGAAGAGGACCCCGACCCCCGGCCCCCGGCCCACGACCCCCGAGGCCCCACGCCACCAACCCCCGACCCCCGACGCCACTGACACGTGATACGTCCATTTTGCATCATGCTTTCATGTTGATATTTATTTCTTTTTGGCTGATATTACTTGTGGTACCATATTTATGCCTTTTCTCTCTTATTTTGCAGGGTTTATTTGAAGAGGGAGAATTCAGGCAGCTGGAATTCTGGACTAGAAAAGGAGCAAATCCTAGTCCACTATTCTACACATCTCCAAATGCCCTGAAAATTTACGTGGATTTTTTCTAGAATATATTAAAAATACTGGGCGAAATAACTAATGGAGGGGGGCCACCAGGGCTTCACAAGCTTTCCCACTACCACCACCCCCTGGTGGCGCAGGGCAGGCTTGTGGTCTGCGTGAAGGCCCACTAGCCCCCCTCTTTTGCTATATGAAGCGTCCTGGTCTGGAAAAAAAATCAATCGGGAGCTTTTTGTGGTTTCGCCGCCGCCACGAGGCGAAACTTGAGCAGATCTAATCTAGAGCTCCGGTAGGACGATCCTGCCGGGGAAACTTCCCTCCCGGAGGGGGAAATTGTCGCCATCGTCATCACCAACACTCCTCTCGTCGGAGGGGAGGCATCTTCATCAACATCTTCATCAGCACCATCTCCTCTCCAATCCCTAGTTCATCTCTTGTAATCAATCTTCGTCTCACGACTCCGATTGGTACTTGTAAGGTTGCTAGTAGTATTGATTACTCTTTGTAGTTGATGCTAGTTGGATTATTTGGTGGAAGAGTTTATGTTCAGATCCTTGATGCTATTCATTACACCTCTGGTCATGATTATGATTATGTCTTGTGAGTAGCTACTTTTGTTCCTGAGGACATGGGATAAGTCATGTTAATAATAGCCTTGTGAACTTGATATTCGTTCGGTATTTTTGATATGATGTATGTTGTTTTTCCGCTAGTGGTGTTATGTGCACGTCGACTACATAACACTTCACCATATTTGGGCCTAGAGGAAGGCATTGGGAAGTAGTAAGTAGATGATGGGTTGCTGGAGTGACAGAAGCTTAAACCCCAGTCTATGCGTTGCTTCGTGAGGGGCTGATTTGGATCCATTAGTTTAATGCAATGGTTAGACTTTGTCTTAATTCTTCTTTTGTAGTTGCGGATGCTTGCGAGAGAGATTAATCATAAGTGGGATGTTTGTCCAAGTAAGGGCAGTACCCAAGCGCCGGTCCACCCACATATCAAACTATCAATGTAACGAACGCGAATCATATGAACATGATGAAACTAGCATGACAGAAATTCCTGTGTGTCCTCGGGAGCATTTTTCCTCCTATAAGACTTTGTTCAGGCTTGTCCCTTGCTACAAAAGGGATTGGGCCACTTGCTGCACCGTTGCTACTACTTTTTACTTGTTACTCTTTTCTTGCTACATTTCACCTCGCTACACAATCACTTGTTACCGCTACTTTCTGTGCTTGCAGTTCTTACCTTGTTGAAATCCGTTTATTAGAGCCTTTTGCTCCTCGTTGGGTTCCATACTCTTACTTATGGAAAGGACTATGATTGATCCCCTATACTTGTGGGTCATCAATACTCTTTTCTGGCGCCGTTGCCGGGAAGTGAAGCGCCTTTGGTAAGTGGAAATTGGTAAGGAAACATTTTTATACTGTGATGAAATTTATTGTCACTTGTCACTATGGAAGCTCTTCCTTTGAGGAGTTTGTTCATGGTAATTTCACCACGAACGGAAGCATGACGAGTTGCTCCTCAACCTGAGGTACCTACTGAAAATATCTTTTATGAAATTCCTTTGGGTATGCTTGAGAAACTGCTGGCTAATCCTTTTACAGGAGATGGATCTTCACATCCAGACTTGCATCTAATCTATGTAGATGAAGTTTGTGGTTTATTTAAGCTTGTAGGTTTGCCCGAGGATGAGGTAAAGAAGAAAGTATTTCCTTTATCTTTGAAGGATAAGGCATTGAATGGTATAGGCTATGTGATGATACTGGATCATGGGGCTACAATCGGTTGAAATTGGAATTTCATCAAAAGTTCTATCCTATGCATTTAGTACATCGTGATCGGAACTTTACTTATAACTTTTGGCCTCGTGACAGGGATAGCATAGCTCAAGCTTGGGGGAGGCTTAAATCAATGCTATATTCATGCCCCAATCATGAGCTCTCGAGAGAAATCATCACTCAAAACTTTTATGCTCGACTTTCTCATGAAGATCATACCATGCTTGACCCTTGTTGTGCCGGTTCTGTTATGAAGAAGGATATTGATCACAAGTGGAATTTATTGGAGAGAATCAAATGCAACTCTGAAGATTGAGAGCTGGAGGAAGGTAAGGAGTCAGGTATGAATTTCCAGTTTGATTGCGTTAAATCTTTTGTTGAGACAAACACTTCTAGAGATTTTAGCGCTAAGTATGGACTTGACTCTGAGATAGTAGCTTCTCTATGTGAATCTTTTGCTGCTCATGTTGATCTTCCCAAAGAGAAGTGGTTTAAATATCATCCTCCTGTAGAAAGCAACATAGCCAAAACCAATCTAGTTGAGGAGAAAATCATAGCTTTTAGTGATCCTGTTGTTCCTTGTGCTTACACTGAGAAACCACCATACCCTGATAGGATAAAGGATTATTCTAAAGCTCCAACTGTGATACATAGGGGTTACATTAGACCACTTGCATCCTGTGAGGAGATTAGATTTGAACCTAGTGTTGCTATTATCAAAGATCTCTTAGCCGAAGACATAGACGGACATGTTATCAAATTCTATGAGGACTCCGCTAGAATTGCTAAACCTCACGCGTAAGACAAACACGGACCTGTAATTGGCCTGCCCGTTGTTTCTGTTAAGACAGGAGATCACTGTTACCATGGTTTATGTCATATGGGAGCTAGTGTTAGTGCAATAACCCGTTCTCTATATGATGAAATTAAAGATGAGATTGCACCTGCTGAGTTAGAACCCATTGATGTCACTATTAAGCTAGCTAATAGAGACACTATCTGCCCTCTGGGAATTATGAGTGACGTAGAAGTCCTGTGTGGTAAGACGAAGTATCCTATTGATTTCCTCGTCCTTGGTACTGCACAAGATAGCTTTTGTCCCATCATATTTGGTAGACCCTTTCTCAACACTGTCAATGCTCACATTGATTGCATAAAGCAGACAGTCATAGTAAGTTTCGAGGGTGTGTCTCATGAATTTAACTTCTCCAAGTTTGGAAGACAAACCTCTGAAAGAGAGTCGTCTGGTAGGGATGAAATCATTGCTCTTTCCTCTATTGCCGTACCTCCTACGGATCCTTTAGAGCAATATCTACTTGAGCATGAAAATGATATGCATATGGAGGAGAGAGATGAGATAGATAGAATTGTCTTAGAACAACATCCTATTCTCAAGAATAATCTGCCTGTTGAACTGCTTGGGGATCCTCCCCCACGAAAGGGTGATCCTGTGTTCGAGCTTAAACAGCTGCCTGATACTCTTAAGTATGCCTATCTTGATGAGAAGGAGATACATCCTGTCATTATTAGTGCTCTCCTCTCAGAGCACGAAGAGAAGAAGTTACTAAAAACTCTGAGGAAGCACCGTGCTGCTATTGGATATACTCTTGATGGTCTTAAGGCTATTAGTCCTACTCTATGTCAGCACAAGATTAAAACCGATCCTAACTTTAAACCAGTTGCTGATCATCCAAGGAGATTAAATCCTAAGATGAAAGAGGTCATTAGAAAAGAAATATTAAAGCTTCTGGAAGCAGGAATCATTTATCCTGTTGCTCATAGTGATTGGGTAAGTCCAGTACATTGCGTACCTAAGAAGGGAGGTACCACCGTCGTTCCTAATGATAAAGATGAATTAATCCCACAAAGGATTATTACCGGCTATAGAATGGTGATAGACTTCCGGAAACTGAACAAGGCAACCAGGAAAGATCATTATCCTTTGTTGTTTATCGACCAAATGCTAGAAAGGCTATCAAAGCACACACACATCTGCTTTCTAGACGGTTATTCAGGTTTCTCGCAAATACCTGTTGCACAATCTGATCAAGAGAAAACCACTTTCACCTGCCCTTTCAGTACCTTTTCCTATAGACGTATGCCTTTTGGCCTATGTAATGCACCAGCCACCTTCCAAAGATGTATGATGGCTATATTCTCTAACTTTTGTGAAAAGATTGTCGAGGTTTTCATGGATGACTTCTCCGTTTACGGGTCTTCCTTTGATGATTGCCTCAGCAACCTTGATCAAGTCTTACAGAGATGCGAAGATACCAACCTCGTCTTGAATTGGGAGAAATCCCACTTTATGGTTAATGAAGGTATCGTCTTAGGACACAAAATCTCTGAAAGAGGCATTGAAGTTGATAAGGCTAAGGTTGATGCAATTGAGAAAATGCCTTGCCCTAGAGATATCAGAGGTATACGAAGTTTCCTAGGTCATGCTGGTTTCTATAGAAGGTTCATTAAAGACTTGTCTAAGATTTCTAGGCCTCTTACCAACCTCTTGCAGAAGGATGTTCCTTTTGTTTTTGAAGAGGATTGTGAGGAAGCCTTCGAAATAGTTAAGAAGGCTTTGATAACCGCACCTATTGTTCAACCACCTGACTAGAACTTGCCCTTTGAATGTCATGTGTGACGCTAGTGATTATGTTGTTAGTGTTGTTCTAGGACAAAGAGTTGACAAGAAGTTGAATGTCATTCACTACGCTAGTAAAACTCTAGACAGTGCCCAAAGAAACTATGCCACTACGGAGAAGGAATTTTTAGCAGTCGTGTTTGCATGTGAAAAGTTCAGATCTTACATAGTTGACTCCAAAGTCATTATTTACTCTGATCATGCTACTATTAAGTACCTCATGGAGAAGAAGGACGCTAAGCCTAGGCTGATCAGATGGGTTCTCCTGCTACAGGAATTTGATTTGCACGTTGTTGACCGAAAGGGTGCATATAACCCTGTAGCAGATAACTTGTCTAGGCTAGAGAATGTCCTTGATGACCCACTACCTATTGATGACGACTTTCCTGATGAGCAATTAAACGTCATCCGCACTTCTCATAGTGCACCGTGGTATGCCAATTATGCAAACTATATCGTAGCTAAATACATACCACCCAGTTTCACCTATCAACAAAAGAAGAAATTCTTCTTTGATTTGAGACACTACTTTCGGGATGATCCTCACCTTTATAAGGAAGGAGTAGATGGTGTTATTAGACGTTGTGTGCCTGAACATGAACAGGGACAGATCTTGCAGAAGTGTCATTCCGAAGCCTGCGGAGGACACCATGCTGGAGATAGAACTGCCCATAAGGTATTGCAATCAGGTTTCTATTGGCCCACTCTCTTCAAGGATTCTTGTAAGTTTGTCTTGTCTTGTGACGAATGCCAAAGGATAGGGAACATCAGTAAGTGTTAGGAAATGCCTATGAACTATTCACTTGTCATTGAACCATTTGATGTCTGGGGCTTTGATTATCTGGGACCCTTCCCGAGTTCCAATGGGTACACCCACATCTTAGTTGTTGTGGATTACGTTACTAAGTGGGTAGAAGCTATCCCCACTAAAAATTTTGATCACCACACCTCTATTAAGATGCTTAAAGAAGTCATATTCCCAAGATTTGGAGTCCATAGATACTTGATGACTGATGGCGGTTCACACTTCATTCATGGTGTTTTCCGCAAGATGCTAGCTAAGTATGATGTCAACCATAGAGTTGCATCCCCTTATCATCCTTAGTCTAGTGGTCTAGTTGAGTTGAGTAATAGGGAGATCAAGTTGATCCTACAAAAGACCGTTAATAGATCTCGAAAGAACTGGTCTAGCAAACTTGACGATGCACTATGGGCTTATAGGACTGCTTATAACAATCCAATGGGCATGTCACCGTATAAAATGGTTTACGGTAAGGCCTGTCATTTACCTCTTGAGCTGGAACACAAAGCTTATTGGGCAATCAAAGAGCTCAACTTTGATTTCAAACTTGCCGGTGAGAAGCGGTTGTTTGATATCAGCTCGTTAGATGAATGGAGAGCCCAGGCATATGAGAATGCGATGTTGTTCAAGGAAAAGGTTAAGAGATGGCACGACAAACGAATACAGAAACAAGAGTTCAATGTAGGTGATTATGTCTTGCTATACAATTCTCGTTTGAGAGTCTTTGCAGGCAAGCTTCTCTCTAAATGCGAAGGTCCCTATCTTGTCGAGGAAGTATATAGTTCCGGTGCCATCAAAATCAATAACACGGAACGAAATTTTCCTAGAGTGGTAAATGGGCAACGAATCAAGCATTACATCTCTGGTACTCCCATAAATGTTGAGACCAATATCATCAATGTCATAACTCAAGAGGAGTAAATAAGGGATGTTTATCAGCCTGTTTCAGACCTTGAAAATGAAGATGTATCTGTTTCAGCAAGAAATTGGACTCCGATACTTTTCCAATAGGAAATTTCTTCCATTTTGGAATTTTCGGGAAACTAGAAAAATAAAAAGCAGTCCGGGGAGCAAACGAGGTAGTTACAAGGGCCCACTCCGCCACCACCCCCTGGTGGCGGTGGGCAATCTTGTGGGCACCTCGTGTGCCTCCCGGACTCTGTTTTCTTGCGGAGGACTCGTTCTGGCCCAGAAAAAATCAATATATAGTTGCCCGAAGGTTTTGATCTCCGTATCGCATAGTTTTCCTCTGTTTTCCTTTCGATCTTGTTGTCTGCCGCAGATTTAGAGCAAAGATGTCTCAGGAATCTGTTGGGGAGAATGATCTTCACCAAGTTCATGAGGAAGTAGATGCTGATCTGAAAAGAGTAGAAGTCACGGAAGCCAAGGAGCAATCTAAGGAGAAAACCCAAGCTAGGGAGGAATTTCAACCTATGTTCAACATTGAAGACGTTGAAGGAGTAGATTTTCTCCAACACTTCCTCCACGTGATGTCTCCATCCTTGATTGAACTCTTGAGGTTTTGCGAAACAACTCGTGCTCGCAGTATTTTTCTTTCTCGTGAAGTTGTTTTGCCGGAAAACCATGTCACATATCTCAAAGGTATAAATCAAAGGTTGATAGCTCTTTTGGAATCAAAGGCGACAACAACACCACCATCACCATCAAAGGAAGACAACTAAGCAATGGTATGGGAAATCCTCTTGGCTTCTGCCAAGCTTGGGGGAGTTGCCCTCGTATCGTATCACCTTTATATCTTTTGCTTTTACCTTTGTTTTAGTAGTTTCCTTTTCAGTTTTTATTTCTTCTCTTAGAGGAATAAGTCTTCAGTTTTTAGTTTGAGTCTTTTGCTTTTGTCTCTCCCCCGATGTATTCGATCTTACGAGCTATATAATAAAGAGTTTCTTAGTCAAGGGTTTTGCTTTGTGCCATGATCAAAAGTATGAAAAGAACGATAGCATGAAAGATCATGAGACGATCTTATGGAAAGTGATAACTTCACTTATGACACGTATGATGATTGAAACTTGTTGAGAGTAAATCAAGATAGACATTAGTCATTGTTGCAATTAATAAGAAGTAATAAGGAAAGAGAGGTTCACATATAAACATATCATCTTAGACACTTCTGACAATTGTGAGCACTCACCAAACTATTACATGCCTAGGAGTAGATGTTGGACAAGGAAGACAACATAATGAACTGTGTTTGCTTGGTTCCAAACAATGTTATATGGTTAGAGATCCCTTAGCATGTGATGATTGCTTCCACCTCATATTAGCCAAAACTCCCACACCAAGTAGAGACACTACTTGTGCATCCATAAACCTCCAACTAGTTTTGCCATGAGAGTCCACCATACCTACCTATGGATTGAATAAGATCCTTCAAGTAAGTTGTCATCGGTGCAAGCAATAAAAATTGTTCTCTAATATGTATGATCTATTAGTGTGTGGAAAATAAGCTCAGTACGATCCTGTGATGAAGAAGACAAAAAAGCGACAGACTGCATAATAAAGTTCTTTATCACAGGAGGCAATATAAAGTGACGTTCCTCCGCACTAAGAGGACACACATTCAAACCTCAAAAGCGCATGACAACCTCTGCTTCCCTCTGTGAAGGGCCTATCTTGTACCTTTACTTTTTACCCTTCTAAGAGTCCTGGTGATCTTCACCAATTCCCTTTTTGCCTTTGTCTTGGCTACCGTCACATGCTTGGGAAATATCTATATTCACATATCAACTTGGAGTTGAGTACTTATGCTTTATTGTTGTTAACTTTACCCTTGAGGTAAATCGTTGGGAGGCAAAACTATAAGCCCCTATCTTTCTCTGTGTCCAACTGAAACTTTGACACCATGAGTACCACGTGAGTTTTAAAAATTGTGGAAAAAAAGAGATGATTGAGTATGTGGGTTTGCCTTACAAGCTCTTATTTGACTCTTTCTGATGTTGTGATAAATTGCAATTCCTTCAATGACTATGGACTATTGTTGGTTACTTCTCGGTAAGGTTTTTGCTTCATGCTTTGCTTTGTGAAGGAATTGTTACTTTCCCATAAGAATCTTTATGATATATTGCTGTTCTATGTGTGATCATGATGCCCTCATGTCCGTACTATGTTTTATCGACACCTTCGTCCCCAAACATGTGCATGTATATGGAACTTGGTTTTCGCTTGAGGACAAGCGAGGTCTAAGCTTGGGGGAGTTGATACGTCCATTTTGCATCATGCTTTCATGTTGATATTTATTTCTTTTTGGGCTGTTATATTACTTGTGGTACCATATGTATGCCTTTTCTATCTTACTTTGCAAGGTTTATTTGAAGAGGGAGAATTCAGGCAGCTGGAATTCTGGACTGGAAAAGGAGCAAATCCTAGTCCACTATTCTGCACATCTCCAAATGCCCGAAAAATTGACGTGGATTTTTTCTGGAATATATTAAAAATACTGGGCGAAAGAACTACTGGAGGGGGCCACCAGGGCTCCACAAGCTTACCCACCGCCACCAACCCCCCTGGTGGCGCAGGGCAGGCTTGTGGGCTGCCTGAAGGACCACTAGCCCCCCTCTTTTACTATATGAAGCGCCTTGGTCTGGAAAAAATCAATCGGGAGATTTTTCGTAGTTTCGCCGCCGCCACGAGGCGGAACTTGAGGAGATCCAATCTAGAGCTACGGCAGGACGATCCTGCCGGGGAAACTTCCCTCTCAGAGGGGGAAATTGTCACCATCGTCATCACCAACATTCCCCTCGTCGGAGGGGAGGAATCTTCATCAACATCTTCATCAACACTATCTCCCCTCCAATCCCTAGTTCATCTCTTGTAATCAATCTTCGTCTCGCGACTCCGATTGGTACTTGTAAGGTTGCTAATAGTGTTGATTACTCTTTGTAGTTGATGCTAGTTGGATTATTTGGTGGAAGAGTTTACGTTCAGATCCTTGATGCTATTCATTACACCTCTGGTCATGATTATGATTATGTCTTGTGAGTAGTTACTTTTGTTCCTGAGGACATGGGATAAGTGATGTTAATAATAGTCATGTGAATTTGATATTTGTTCGGTATTTTGATATGTTGTATGTTGTTTTTCCTCTAGTGGTATTATGTGAACGTAGACTACATAACACTTCACCATATTTGGGCCTAGAGGAAGGCATTGGGAAGTAGTAAGTAGATGATGGGTTTCTGGAGTGAAAGAAGCTTAAACTCCAGTCTATGCGTTGCTTCGTGAGGGGCTGATTTGGATCCATTAGTTTAATGCTATGGTTATACTTTGTCTTAATTCTTCTTTTGTAGTTGCGGAAGCTTGCGAGAGAGATGAATCATAAGTGGGATGCTTGTCCAAGTAAGTGCAGTACCCAAGCGCCGGTCCACCCACATATCAAATTATCAAAGTAACGAACGCGAATCATATGAACATGATGAAACTAGCATGACAGAAATTCCCGTGTGTCCTCGGGAGCGTTTTTCCTCCTATAAGACATTGTTCAGGCTTGTCCCTTGCTACAAAAGGGATTGGGCCACTTGCTGCACCGTTGCTACTACTTGTTACTTGTTAATCTATGCTTGCTACGTTTCACCTCGCTACACAATCACTTATTACCGCTACTTTCAGTGCTTGCAGTTATTACCTTGCTGAAATCCGTTTATCAGAGCCTTCTTCTCCTCGTTGGGTTCGACACTCTTACTTATCGAAAGGACTATGATTGATCCCCTATACTTGTGGGTCATCAACACCCGACTCCCGACGCCCGACACTCGACACCACTCACCCCCGACCCCTGACCCCCGAATCCCGACCCGCGACTCCACTAACCCCCGACCCCCGACGCCCGACGCCACTGACCCTCGACTTCCGACGCCCCTGACCCTCAACCCCCGACCCCTGACACCCGACGCCACTGAACCTCGACTCCCGATGCCGCTGACCCTTGACCCCCAACCCCCGACCCCTGGCGCCACTGACCCTCAACCCCCGATCCCCGACCCCCTACCCTCGACCCCCGACGCCACTGACCCCCAACCCCGACCCCCGACACCTCTTCGGCCTCCTGTTGACCAAAAATACCCCAACCCCCGACGCCAATGACCTTCGACCCCGACGACACTGACACCCGACCACCGACACAACTACCCCCGAGCCCCGACGCCACCGACCATCAACTCCACCGACACCCGACAACACCGACCATCGACACCACTAAGCCGACGGGGTCATAATTTGTCAATTATGAGTTAGGTCACATATTTTCCGATTATGTTAATTATAAAAACATTATATTTGTGTTGATCGGGTGAATTTCAATGTGCAGTTGTTCGACGACCTCCACGTGCGTTTGTTGGTGAGCACAAATGACTTCTCCTCCTACCCCCTTAATTAGCTCTGTTCCGGTCTTCGTGCCGATGAAACTTGCTAGCTATAGGTTTCTTCAAATCATGAGTATGCGTGACCAGTATGTGCCTCCCGTTCGAAAGGGCGACATCTATAAATATGCATGTTTTTGCATATTTATATCTGCCATCCTTTCGAATTGTCCAACGTTATCCATGGACAACCCGAGTATGTGTAGATTGGGTTCTTTCCTGTATGCTATGCTCCGGATCCGATGCGGAATTTCGTCAGTGCCTCCATGTTATTCTCCGGGTACACATCCTCCGGGTACCGAAATTCCGCGCCGCATCTGGAGCAGAGCATGGGAAAACGAACCCAATCTACACATACTCGGGTGGGAATAGGACCTATCTTTACCTATTAGCGTGTAGGTTGCATGGACGTAATAAAAGTGACAAACTTGATTAGCGGATGAATATAGATGATGAATTATATATTTATTTCTTGTGCGCCCATAGGTTGCTAGGCAACATGAGTGATCGTGCTTGGATGTACACTGGTCACCCTAGTCAGAAAGACATGACCCATGAATGGTTAACAAAAACCAGGGGGTTTGTGAGAGCCCCATTTGCAAATGGCCAGTAAAAAACAAGGTGCCCGTGTCCCAACTGGTGGACTTTTTACGCCTGCAGGGGGTTTGTGAGAGCCGCATTTGCAGACAGAGTTTGAAATGGGTAAACACCTGCAGAAGTGCGGTTTTACGCCTAATTATACGGTGGGGACTTTTCATGGTGAGTCTGACCAACGTCCCAGAGCTGAGGTGCTTCGTCGCACCGACGAGCATGGTACCGGGATCGAACACTTGGTGCAAGACTCTGATGATGCTTGGGGTTCAGACGATGAGATGGAGGAATCTGCAAAGGCCTTCTTTGAAATGTTAGAGTCTTCAAAACGTCCTCTCCGCGAGCAGACTGAGCTTTGTCAGCTGGATGCCATCGCGCAAGTAATGGCTCTGAAGGCTCAGTTCAACCTTGGCAGAGAATGCTACGACGCGATGATGACGGTATTTTGACGCTTTCTACCCAAAGGCCATGTACTGCCTGCAAACCTGTACGAGTCAGAGAAAATCCTCGGTGTACTTAAGATGCCCTATGAGAAGATACATGCGTGTAAGAATGGATGTGCCTTATTTACACTACTGGAATCTGCTAGTTTGCCGACAGCTTTAAGCTTTGCCGTCAGCAATTTTACGGGGCTGAGGGCAAAGAGCCTTTGCCCTCAGCCAAAATAAATGCTGACGGCATAGGAAGGGCTGACGGCAAATAAAATCTATGCCGTCCGCTTTATCTAAGCCAGTAGCCAGCTGACGGCAAAGGACAAAAAAGCTGTCGGCATAGCAAGGCTGACGGCATAGGGGCTAACCCAGTCGCCGCCTCGGCCAGAAAAAAAAAACGGGGGCCTTCTTTGCCGACAGCCAGCTGAGGGCAAAGACTAACGGCTGTCTTTGCCGACAGCTGGCTGAGGGCAAAGACTAACGGCTGTCTTTGCTGACAGCTGGCTGAGGGCAAAGAGGCCACCGTTTTTTTTCCCTTATCCCCCCGTGACCTGTCTTTGCCGTGCACGCGCTGCAGCTCTCTTCTTCTCCTCGCCCCGCGCTGCAGCTCTCTTCTTCTCCTCGCCCCGCCCTCACGCCGCCCCGCCCTCGCGCCGCCCAGCGCTGCGCCGCCCCGCCCTCGCGCCGCCCCTCGCGCCGCCCAGCGCTGCGCCGCCCCGCCCTCGCGCCGCCCAGCGCTGCGCCGCCCCGCCCTCGCGCCGCCCCTCGCGCCGGCCAGCGCTGCGCCGCCCCTCGCGCCGCCCCTCGCGCCGCCCAGCGCTGCGCCGCCCCCTCCGCCCGACGCCGGCCCCGGCCCCCGCCGCCCCCCTGCCAGGCGCCGCCGGCCCCGGCCCCCGCCGCCCCCCCGCCCGACGCCGCCGGCCCCGGCCCCTCCTCCTCCTCTCCTCCGCGGCCCCGGCCCCTCCTCCTCCTCTCGTCCGCGCCAGGTTCGGCCTCCCAACTGCTTCTTCCTCCAGCTCTCCACAGAGCTACTGCTATCAGATATTTGGGATATCTGAAATCGTCAGCTTGGGTGTTGGATGCTGTGATAAACATAAAAGTATTATTTCTCTTTGGTAGCTGAGTGCTGTCATCTGTGTTTGATCTTTTGTGCGGTGTGGTTGGGAGAAACTGAAAACCACGACCATTCTTTGCTGTGCAATCAACTACACTTTGGGCCAAATTAAGTTGTCCCTGAATTTTCAGAGACTTGTGTTCCTTGGAAAAGAAGTAGTACCCCGTACTTTACGGTATGTATGTATGTACAAATGTCACTTTTGGACCTGGTCATTGGACTGGTTTGTGAAAGTAACCTGACTGCTGAAATGGGTCCAGGAAAAAAGACTTGACTGTTGAACTGGTCCTTCATAACCTTTTTTTTCTTTCTGGATCGTCAATTTTGACATGCTGACTGGCCTAACATACCTTGGCTCCTTGTCTCCTCCCCTGTGGTACAAAACAGGTGGTCTAAATTAGAATGAACTCTGGTAAGCAATTGCATACTAGTAAACACTACTGACTACATTCCATTCTGGCCAACATTGACAATGAAACTTTTGTGTTGCTGTTGCTTTTGTCATGCCAGCTACAGCCCTATTATTGTTTTCACCTGGACATCTGAACATCCTAGGATGAATTGAGTCAGTCATGAATATTCAAAAAACAAAATTATACATATGTTGAGGAAAAAATGGCTACGAAGCTTACAACTATAACATTGGAAGAACCCTACTGAATCCAACTTTTAAGTGTTTAGTCGAGAGGAACCTAGAAATCATGAAGCATGCAATTTCAGTAAATCAATAATCTGGGAAGCATGAACCTATGAAGAAAATCTCAGTAGCAATTGAGATAATTTTTCGTTTCCACGAAACATTGTTTTGCTGCGTTGAAAATAAACCATTGCACTAAAATAATTTTCAGATTGAAGCAAATTTAAATCGCAATGGAAGCAAATTTCATATCCTTGGAAAAACAGTTCGTTGTCTCGGAAACAAACTGTTATATTTCAAAAAACAAATCCTATCCAGTTTCGAAGCACAAAGTCTATAGCAGATTGTATATGTTTAAAAAAATATTGTACGCGCTTCATGGAAGTTTTTACAACAAACAAAATCTCAATTAGTGGAGCCCCTTGCACGTAGCTAACAATCCTAGGACTCGACCACGCTGTGTGCATACGTGATTTTAGGGACATAAGATATATGGAAGGAATTGACAATAAAGGATTCGTTTCAACAATTACCAAGGCAGGTGCCGGCGCTGTTACAGGAATGCATCCAACGCTCCAGATGTTTTGATCCAATGGCCTGGTTTGATGGGAAGCTATGCATTGGTAGTCTGATGCCTAGACATTTCTTGCCTATGGACCATCCATTCAGAAAAGACAAGAAGAATTTCATGAAAGGTAAAGTTGTCAAACACTCTGCACCACCTGCGTTGACGGGGGCACAAATTAATGAACAGTTAAAATCTATGGAGCCTGATCCAAACCGTCCAGGGTATTTCTTGGGTTATAATGAGGAACACGCCTGGACCCACAAGCCATGCATCTGGGATCTCCCCTACTTCGAAGACCTCTTACTTCCACACAACATTGACATGATGCACACTGAAAAGAATATCGCTGAGGCCCTTCTTGGCACATTTTTTGGCACTGATAAGGGCAAAGATAATACAAAGGCTAGAGTTGACCAGGAGACTCTGTGTGATAGGCCATCACTAAACATGCGAGAACCGAAAGGAAGAAAAAATTGGTCCAAACTACCTGCCTGGTACAATCTTGAGAAGGGAGCAATAAGGGAAATCCTCTTGTGGGTGCAAAAAAAGTTGTTGTTCCCCGATGGGTATGCTGCGAATCTAGCGAGGGGAGCGAGCATTGAAAAAATGAAAATTTTTGGGCTCAAGAGTCATGATTGGCACATATGGCTTGAGCGGATAATGCCGGTGATGTTGCGTGGCTATATCCCCGAGGCTGAATGGCTAGTATTGGCCGAGTTGAGCTATTTCTTCCGTGTTCTTTGTGCTAAAGAGTTGTCGCGTGCCTTGATAGATTACATGGAAGAGTTGGCGCCTGAGTTGCTCTGCAAGTTAGAGAAGATTTTTCCACCGGGCTTCTTTAATCCGATACAACACATGATTTTGCATCTCCCAACCGAGGCAAGATTGGGTGGCCCTGTGCAAAATCGTTGGTGCTACGCAACTGAAAGAATGCAGAAGACACTTCGAGGAAAATGTAAAAATAAACGTAGAATTGAAGCATCGATGGCCGAGGCGTTCATTACCGAGGAGGCGGCAAATTTCGTAACAGCACACTATGATGCCACTATGCACAGCTTGCATAATCGAAAGCCTCGGTACAATCTGGGCGACCCCAAACGACCTGAATCCAATCTCAGCCTTTTCAAAGGGAAGCTCGCACCTTCTGGTGTGGGAAAACCAAAGTTGCTGTGCGTCGAGGAGTGGCGCACACTAACGATGTATATATTGAACAATTTAACAGAAGTTCGGCCATACATCGAGTAAGTGCTCTGTACATTGTTTTGCAACTTTTAACAAGTTTTGTGTCTAACAACTATTATTAATTGATACAGTCGATACGTCGAACAATTCTCGAATGGTGTTGCAATCGAGAAAGAATCCATTCTCGAGTATGAACTTCTTGAAAAGACAGGAGGCGGCTATCCCGGTTTCATCTCTTGGTTCAAAAAAACGGTACCTCCCTTATATATAATAAGTGATTTCCTTTGTTGCTATTACTCATGAGTAACACACCAAACTCTATCTTTTCTTAACTTCTAGGCTAATTCAGATGAGCAAGTCGACGATGAATTGAGACAAATAGCTAATGGTTTTGACTTTAAGGTCCGTACATTTCAGAAGTACGACATCAACGGGTATCGCTTTCGTACTGCTAGCAAAGAGCTTTCAATGCCCGGTCGAAAAACAAACAATTCCGGTGTCTCTGCTATAGGCGAGGGAGGTGTCGAGTATTATTGAAGACTTGAAGAAGTCTACGAACTTCATTATTATGGTGAAAATCCTCCGAACGTTGTTGTGTTCAAATGTCATTGGTTCGATCCTACTAAGACAAGACGGACTCATGAACATCTTGGGATTGTCGAAATTCGACAAGACAGGCAGTTAAGCGGTGCCGATGTCTATATTGTGGCTCAACAGGCCACCCAAGTTTTCTATCTGCCATACTGTTGTCAAAGTGTTAAGAACCTAGAAGGTTGGTATGTCGTGTTCGATGTGCCGCCACATCTTAGACCACCTCCCCCAAATGAAGACGATTATGAACCTCAAATTGACCCAATAACATATGATGGAGAATTTTTCCAAGAATCACGTGGTGTCAGACGTCGTACCCGAAACTGCTCTACGTCCACCCTGAACACGGAGGAACAAGACTCACGTGATGATGAGGAAGAAGTGGAAGTAGAAGAAGTTACCAATGCCGATGAGCTATCAATGCTTGATCGGTTACAAAAAGGCCTTCCACATGATGTCCTTGAACCCGATGACGATATCAGTCATGACGACACGTGTGATACTGATGATGATTTTGCTTCAATTGACCATGGAGAAGAGATAGATGATCCAGACTATTAGTACTTTGTATGCATCCAAACAATTGTGGAATTATTCATGTATTTATTATTGTTCATTTAATTATTGTCCTTGAATTTGTACTAATTATTTAACTATTTATCGTTACAGGTGGTGAGACATGGCAGGCGGGGATAAGTTGAGGATAGCACCTGGGCAGCTACGGAGAACTTTGTTGCAGAGCTTTGCCGAGGAGCCCCGTGGGAGATGCGTAGGAAAGAAGAGAGGCAGAGGACGTGGTCGTGGGAGAGGGAGGCTGTATGATAGGAGCCAGTCGCCACCACCCTCGGCTACTTCTGTCTCAGCCACTTCACCCTTGCAGACACCGATGCAGGGGGCTGAGGCGGAGGCTGAGGCGGAGGGTGCTGAGGTGGAGGCTGAGGCGGAGGGTGCTGAGGCGGAGGGTGCTGAGGCGGAGGCTGAGGCGGAGGGTGCTGAGGCGGAGGGTGCTGAGGCGGAGGCTGAGGCGGAGGGTGCTGAAGCGGAGGCTGAGGGGGCTGCTAGCAAGTCGGTCTACCAACGTGGTATGACACGAGTTCCAGACCGATTGGACTTGCAGCACAGGCCGTTAATTAAGCCAGAAGGCGAGAAGTAAGTTGATATATATTGTGTACCTTATATCATTATATTTCACCAAGTAGCTAATGTCTTTGCCTTATCATTATGTAGGGGATGGGATTACCCGCAGAATACCCGGAATCCAAACTGCCTCCTTGGTGCTTTACTTAGGGAGCACTTCCCCGGGATAGTGCAGTTGCCCGGTGAGGGTATGGTTCCCGAGCCAGGACTCAAGTGGGAGCACTACCAAGCCGCTCTGCTCCCGGAAAACACACATGTCAATGGTGTTGTTTGCGTGAGCGTGGCCGACAAGGTGTTGGCTGATTTTTGGGTAACTATTATTTTACCCAATAAAAAGTATACAATGTTATATATTGTTATTTCCTTCCAAATCATTTCACTATTCATCTGTGCATCTATTTGGTATAATTGCAGAGTTACTTTAGGGTCGAGGAGGGGACGGAGGAGGCGGCCAAGAAGAACCTCGTGAAAGAGTGCAAGAGTTTATTGAATAACACGAGGCACGAGCTGCGTGTTCAGGCTGTTCGAGATTGGTACGCCAAGCAAGGGGAGCCGAAGACAAAGACTGAATGTCGAAAGATTTTCCTTGATAAGACCGAGTACATGGAGGTATGTACATTCCAAAGATCAATTCTTAGGGCTAGTTAGGTCTATTTAGTTATAATACTTAGTTTCATTCTTCATTAACTTACATTCATAGGTGCCCCCGAGATGGTTGGCCGATAAGATGGATTGTTGGGAGATGATAGTGGACAGGTGGTGCACAGAGGCTTGGTTGAGCACCCACACTATGGCCAAGGACCGTCGTGCCCAATTGGTTGGTGTGCCACACCACCAAGGCAATGCCAACATCAAGCAATACGCCAAAAAATGGGTATGTGTGCCTTGTTTTGTTTCATCAATAATTCGTTCGTTCATGATTTTTGTCGTACTAATTCTTTGTCTTTTCGTGTAGGCCAAACACAATAACCAGCCCGAGCCTGAGGGATACGCCGCGTTTAGCATGGCCCATAAGGGCTCGTACAAGACGGCGAAGGCATATTCTGAGGGGGACAGGCCGTCGGCGTACACAAGCCTGTCCGCCTACAGCAAGATGACGTCTTATTCTGAGGTGGTCAAACAGCTGCGCGGGCCTGACTTTGACCCGAGCCAGAATCCTATCGATCCAGAGGCGTTAATGATCTCTGGTGGCGTTAAGAGTCATGGCACGCTGGCCATGTGTGATGGCTTCGTCCCTATCACTGAGACTCTATCTCAGATCAATTCGAGGCAAACGAGCTCCGCTCCTGCAATACGGCAACGCGCGAGGCCAGTTGATCTTGCCATCGAGGTTAGTTTTCTTCATTATTTCTTTCGTTCTTTTGTCCCTGGATGGATGATGAAAATTCCTTTTGAGGAGGGGTTGCAGGCCGCACTTATGAAGGAGAGGGAGGCCACCAGGCTCTTGTTGGAGGAGAGGGACCGGAATACGCAGAGGTTGCTTGACGAGGAGAGGGCACGCAATAATGCCCATGCGAAGGCCATGCACGACTTCGTTACGGTAAGTCAGTTGTGTGAGAAGCAAGCCTATGTGAGACGCAACAAGGCTATTTCTTTGACTCCTCGAAAACTAATTTGCAGGCTATGTGTGAGAAGCAAGGTTTGCCGCCCCCTCCGCCGATGCCTTCTCCGGTGGGAAAGGTGAGTTCCCTTTCAATGACCAACCTTGCACGGTCTTATACCATTGTCTGTTGCCGTGCTAACCACATATTTTAACTCTTGCCTTGTTGCAGCATCATTCAAGAGTTGAATCCCACGATCCCTTTACTTCTCCTGGTGAGAGCCCTAGCAACCCAGCGACCAACGGAGATGCAGCTTCTCCTTCGTTTCCTGGCATTTGGTAAGTTATTCCTCTCCTTCTTATTCTTCTTATTGTTTAGATCAACTTAGATTACTAGATGATGCCCCGCGCGTTGCTGTGCAAAGGAAGAAAAGCAAGCCAGGGAAACAAAAACACACCTGGGCACCTGGCTGTAGAATTCTAGGCAGCAATTTGTCATGATATTATTCTCAACCATCAATTCAAGAGGATGGATCTTGTTTGGTATCACTAATCAGGAAAATAAACCGAACTTGAACATTACATGTAATTGTCAAAATGTCATAGCTGATAGTAGTCGGCCTCGGTAGTTTTCCTAGATCAAACAAATATGAATTACAATGGCACCACTTCTAACCCGCTGAAGTCTGATTCCAGTTTTCCTAAACACAAAAAAGTAATATAGAAAAGCTAGATGTAAAGGTCAAAGGTTACTTCATATGCAATCATCTAAGCTCAACTTTCCATTGGACTCTAGTATTGAGACTGAATCTTAATCTCAAAATGAAGAAAAATATATATTTTTTGCATATCTGTGCAAATTTGGTGATGGATAAAATCATCCATGAGATCATAACCAACAAATAAAGGGTGATGTGCATGGAAACACGGTTAATGTGAAACTTAGAAAGTAATGCATGGTTTGGCCACTAAGTAAGCAACCTAGCTGAGATTACATATGTCATATTGCTGCTGCTAAAAAGTATTTTTTTAGTGTAATGTGCAGAACAGATATTGGCCCATGAGCTTAATTCAGGGAATATATATATAAGACAAAAAATGTAATAAAAGGAATATCAAATTAATTATACTTTCTGTTCACCTAGATAATAGCATTAAACTACATGTTCATCATATAAAGACAAGAAGCACGGACCATCTTCCATGAAAACTATGTGCAGACCTGTGTGGATACTCACAAAACCTTTTGCTCAAAAGGAAGCTAAGTTGGCATAGTACTTTACTAATTCAATACGACTTTATCTAAGTTTATTTTGTTGAAACATCCTCCACTATGCTTCGCTACTGCTGCTCACCCTTGTAATTAGGAACTACAATTAGAAATGACACAAGTATGGACTGTTGAGTACGATTCAAACTCAATCAATCCAAGGGGCGTCGAATTACAGTAAACAGGTTATTAGCATGCTCACCTCTGTGTCCATCCAGATCTCCTCTCAGCCAATACCCCAAGACCACCACGTCACCAGATTCAAACTCATCCTCTTGGCACATGTTGTTCACACTGATATGATTCTTCGGCATCATTGCATCCATTGCCTGAGGAAATGTTGTTGGAAGCAGCAGCCATAGACGCACACAAATGGATACAGATCAGCAGCAGATTCAGATCACTAAAAAGCCAATTCACAAATTCGTTCAGGAGAAAACGTATGACCAAAACATTTTTGCACAAGTCTAAATGGTACCTAGGAACAAAAGAATCATAAGCGCACACAAGTGAAACCAAAGTCTAGAAATGTAACCACATTACAGAAAAAGAAATAAGAGAAGAAGAAAGAGGAGAAAAAGATAACTTCTCTTCTTTCTTTTTCTCTATCTTCTTCTTCTTCTTCTTCCACTTCTTCTTCTTCTTCTTCTTCTTCTTCTTCTTCCACTTCTTCTTCTAATTGCTTAGCTTAATTTAGATAACTTCTTTCTTATTGTATTCTTCTTCTAAATTCTTTCTCATTATGCAGATTTTGATAAAGCAGCATGGCATATGGATGGATGCTCGAGACTTTGTAATGCACTTGTGTAGTCCTAGATGAACTTTGTAATGCAATTGTATTTGTGGATGCACTTGTGATGCTTTGTAATACTTTGTGATCTTGTTTGCACTTTAATGACATATATTCGTGCTGTTTGCACTTTGTGATGCACTTGTGGTGCTGTTTAGGGGCAGATTCAATATATATATGTTGCTGTTTGTATCTATGTTTTTCAAATGCAGGGAATTAACAGAAAACAAATATAAAAAAAAAGCAGAGAGGGTCTTTGCCTACAGCTCACTGACGGCAAAGGCTTTGCCGTCAGTGAGCTGTAGGCAAAGAAGACACGTGGCGGCAGCCTGTGTATCCTGGCAATACCAAATTCTTGGCTTTGCCATCAGCTGGGCTTCAGCTGTCGGCAAAGAGGCGGCCAAGGGGGCTTTGCCGTCAGCTCTAATACGGCTGTGGGCAAAGAGGGGACCTAGGGCGCCTAGGGGTTTCGGCTTTGCCATCAGCTTTGCTACGGCTGTGGGCAAAGAGGAGAGGCTTTGCCGTCAGCTTTTCTACGGCTGTGGGCAAAGAGGAGAGGCTTTGCCGTCAGCTTTTCTACGGCTGTGGGCAAAGAGGAGAGGCTTTGCCGTCATCTTTTCTACGGCTGTGGGCAAAGCCTGCCGTTAACCTTCTAACGGAGCTCGGCCTGCGCCGTTGCCGCCACTGCTCTTTGCCGTCAGCCCATGCTACAAAGCTGATGGCAAAGTCTTTGCCGTCGGTGGAGCTCCAGCTGTCGGCAAAGAAGGTGATTGCCGATAAAATCTTGGCCGGTACCTTTGCCGACAGCTCACTGATGGCAAAGCCTTTGCCATCAGCTAAACTGTCCTTTGCCGTCAGCTCTGGCTGTGGGCAAACCAGCAGATTCCAGTAGTGTTAGGCTTGAGTATGCGGCCTTGAACTATTGCCCCATTTGCAATTCTTTGAGGTATATTGTGGTAGACAACGGTATGGGTGAGAAGAATCAGACCAAAATCCCCATTAGTGTTCTTTGGTATCTGCCAATCGTACCAAGACTTCAACGTCTTTTCATGGTCGAAGAGATGGCGAGACAGATGACATGGCACAAATTGGGCAAAAGAACCGAACTAGATGTGGATGGGAACAAGATGCTGGTACACACTTCAGATAGTTTTGCGTGGAGGCACTTCGATGCATTACATAAGGATAAATTGGAAGATCCAAGGCATCCTAGAGTTGCCATCAGCACGGATGGGTTCAATGTGTATGATATGACGGCAACACAATACAGTTGTTGGCCTGTATTTGTCATTCCACTCAATTTCCCACCCGGAGAGATTATGAAAAGAAAGAACATTTTCCCGGCGTTAATAATTTCAGGGCCCAACTATCCGGGGAAGAATATGAATGTGTACATGCAGCCGCTTAAGGATGAGTTGCAAGAAACCTGGGATAATGGCGTCAAGACCTACGACGCCACTAACAAAACAAATTTTAAAATGCACGTGTTGTACATGTACTCGACGCACGATTATCCGGCGTTTCCGCTATTCGCTGGCTGGTGTGTGCATGGAAGGTTCCCGTGCACCACATGCAAGGCAGCTCTTCAGTTTCGTTGGGTGCAGGCTGGTCGCAAGTTCTCTTGCTTCGACATGCATAGACATTTCCTAGATCCTGACCATAAGTTCAAAAAAGACAAGAAGAATTTCATCAAAGGTAGAGTTGTCAAAAACACTCACCAGCTGCGTTGACAGGCCAACAATCCCTTGATCAGTTAAACGCTCTCGAGCCTGATCGTTTGCGTCCAGGGTACTTCAAAGGGTATAGTATGGAACACGCTTGGACTCACAAGTCATGCTTATAGGATCTGCCTTACTTCAAAGACCTCCTTTGCCCACACAACATTGACGTGATGCACACTGAAAAGAATAATGCGGAGGCCATTTTTGGTACATTGTTCGGCATAGAGGGGATGTCAAAAGATAATACTAAGGCTAGAATCGACCTGGAGGCTCTATGTGATAGACCGTTACAAAACTTGCAACAACGGAAAGGAAAGAAAAGCATAGCAAAGTCAAAAGCATGGTTCAATCTTGAAAGGCCAGCTATGCGGGAAATGCTATTGTGGGTGAACATGCGGTTCATGTTCCCCGATGGGTATGCTGCAAATCTAAAGAGGGGAGCGAGTCTTCAGAAATAGAAAATATTTGGTCTCAAGAGTCATGATTGGCACATATGGATTGAGCGGGTAATGCCGGTGATGTTGCGTGGCTTTATCCCTGAGGATGAATGGCTAGTACTGGCAGAGCTGAGCTATTTCTTCCATTCTCGTTGTGCGAAAGAACTATCGCCTGGCTTTCTAGATGAAATGGAAGAGTTGGTGGCGGAGTTGATCTCCAAATTAGAAAAGATCTTTCCACCGGGCTTCTTTAATCCAATGCAGCATTTGATTTTACATCTCCCGACCGAGGCAAGATTGGGGGGCCCGTTCAAAATTGATGGTGCTACTCAAGTGAGAGGATGCAGGAGATGCTTCGAGCTAAGTGTAAAAATAAACGTAGAATTGGAGAATCGATGGCCGAGGCATTCATTACTGAGGAGGCGGCAAACTTCGTGACAGCAAACTACGGAGCCAAAAATCATCATTTGCATAACCCCAAGCTTCGGTACAATGATGGCGATCCAAAAAAAGGTCGATCCAACCTCAGCCTATTCAAAGGGAAGCTTGCACCATCCAGTGCTTTGAAAGGGAAATCGTTGGATATCAAAGAATGGCGGACCATTTCATTGTATATCTTCACTAACCTCACACAAGTGCGGCCGTATATCGAGTAAGTTCTTGGTAAATTATTGTTCCACAACTTCTAATTCCTTTCAACTACTCTTATTCCCTATATTTGATATAGTCGATATGTCGCTGAATTCTTGGATGGAGCGGTCATCGAAAACGATTCCGTCGAAGAGTATGAGCTTCTCGTAAAGCATGGAGGCGACTATCCCGGTTTCATCTCCTGGTTCAAAGAAAGGGTAATTAATTACCATTAATGCGCCATTTGATTTCTTGGTCTAATTTGTGGCTAATGCATCCATTCTTTCGTATTAAACTTGTAGTCTGATGCAGAGTCTATGAACGCCGAGTTGAGACAAGTCGCTAATGGTTTTGACTACAAGATTCATTCATTTGACAAATACAACATCAACGGGTATCACTTTCGTACCTTTGGCAAAGATCTATCTATGCCCTACCTAAAGACTACAAATTGTTCTGTCTTTGCTATCGGCGAAGGAGGCATCGGGTATTATGGATGAGTTGAAGCAATTTATGAACTTCTATTCTACGGTGAAAACCCACCGACCGTCGTAGTCTTCAAATGTTATTGGTTTGAGCCGAGGGAGACTAAAAGGACTCATGTACATATAGGACTAGTCTAAATCACCCAAAACACCCACTTAGATGTTCCCAATGTCTATATTACGGCTCAACAGGCGACACAAGTTTTCTATCTACCGTGGGCATTCCAAACTGATCCAAATCTGGAAGGTTGGGATGTCGCTTATGAAGTGCCGCCACATTTTAGACCACCTAGCCTCAATGAAGAGGATTATGAACCTCACATTAACCCAGACACATATGAAGGAGAATTCTTCCAAGAAACACATATGTCCAAGAAACGTTTCAAGAACTGCTCTACTTCACCCTAGAACATTGAAGTAGACAGCGACAGTGAATCCATCTTAAGCCCTGAGCCCGAACAGGAAGAGCCGAAAGAAGAAGAGGTTACTGCTGCGGATGACCTGTCACTTCATGACCGATTACATAATGGTGGCCTTCCACATGTTCTTCCTGATAGTGATGATGATGATGCATTTATTGATGATAGTGATGATCATGATGCATTTATTGACCCCGAAGCATATATAGACGAGCACGATTGTTATTAGTTCATGTCAGGTATTCAACTATTACTATATATAAATTTTGAGTTCATGTTAGGTATTCAATTTTTATTAGTCAGGTTGGTATTTATGACGATGATACACTTAAACTATATAAATTTCATTACTCATGTTGGTATTTATGTTGTACTAATTGCATTTACTCTTTGTCATGACAGGTGTTGAAAGATGGTGGGAAAGGGTTGAAAGCACTCCACGGCTTCTTCTTTGTCGACGGGTGGTGGGATGGGCACTTCCATTCATGCCTTCCCTCTTCGGACAGCGTTGCTTTCTACTCTGCATGGAGTTGCCACGTCTTCGACTCTCGCGGCCCCCGTGAGAGGAGGTCGACCCCCCGCGAAGCCGAGCGGTACTAAAGGTATTATTCATGTTGGTATTTATGTTGCACTCATGTTGGTATTTATGTTGTACTCATGTTGGTATTTATATACATTTTATTACTCATGTTGGTATTTATGATGTACTAAAGGTACACGTGGCCGCGGGAGAGGTAGGGAGGTGGCTGCCACGCCTTCCTCGCCGCCACCCCAAGCTGATTCACCTGAGCACAGGACTTCTAGGGTGGATTCGTCTGAGGTGGAGGCTACACCGTCTCTAGTTCATGAGCCTCAGGTCGACGAGCCTCAGGTCGACGAGCCTCAGGTCGATGAGCCTTCGACCCACGAGACTCGTGTCCCAGAGGCTTCGCTCCAGGCGACTCCGAAGCAAAGCAGGGATGAGGGTACGTCCCCAGTGACCCAGTGGGATATCTAGGCTGATCTGGGTCAGCCTGAGCCAAGTGGCCATGCTGATAGCGACAAGGAGCTGGGTGAGGGG
Source organism: Hordeum vulgare subsp. vulgare (assembly GCF_904849725.1). Taxonomy (NCBI): domain Eukaryota; kingdom Viridiplantae; phylum Streptophyta; class Magnoliopsida; order Poales; family Poaceae; genus Hordeum; species Hordeum vulgare. The sequence continues at coordinate 111,886,342 of NC_058521.1, read as the reverse complement.
ACCACCGTCTACCAGCGTGGTACTTCGGGGCTCCCGCTCGTGCTGGCGACCCGCGAGCAGAGGTGGTCGATTAAGCCAAATGGGGACAAGTAAGTTAATTAACTATTATTTAACCTTTTGCCTTCACGTTTTCTCAAATATCTAATGTTTTGGCTTTAATTTTTCATACTGCAGGGTTGGATTGTTGCCAAGGGTGTCCGCAAGCCCAACAGCGTCCTTGGTGTGCTTTGCCGTCAAAACTTCCCGGGGTTTGTTACATTGCCCAGTCGAGAGAGAGACGTAGGAATGACCTCGGAGCACTACTTGGGTGCCCCGGCCCTGCCGGAGGTGGAGATCGATGGTGTTTTGTGCCACACGAGGACCAACATGGTGATCCGACAGTTCTGGGTAATTTCACCTTTACACAATTATAAATCAACCATAGCTAGTTATTGTACTAATCGGTGTTGTCTCGTTTGCATACCTACAACAGGTGTGAGGAGGGATACGAGGAGGACATGGCAAAGGTTATCAAAACCGAATGTCGCCGCCTAGTTCAAAACTTTCGACACGAGGCTCGGGTGCAGGCTGTTCGAGACTACTATGCCTCACGACGTATTCTAAGATGGAGAAGGAGCATTACATGAAGGTACTTACATATTATTAAGGTGTTGTAGTTAGTTTCCTTGATTTGATTCTTACACGTTGCGCTCCGATTTCTCTTTATTAACAATGGTGCCCCTGAGATGGTGTGTGGATAAGATGGATTGTTGGGAGGCCTTGGTGGATAAGTGGTGCTCCGAAACTTGGGAGGCCAGCCACAACAACGCCAAGGAAAAGTGTGGCAAAATGGTTGGTGTGCCCCACCATCAAGGGAGCGTCAACATAATCCAATTTGGCGAGAACTGAGTATGTGGTTTGCGTCATGCCTCATGCAATTAATTCTTAATGCTATCTTGACCCCTTTACTAATACATTTTCCCTCTCTCTCTTTTAGGCGCATCACAATAATACGGAGGTGCCACAGATGTACGACCTATATGTGATGGCCCATACTTCCTCGTACAAGTAGGTGAAGGTATGCTCTGAGTCTGACCTCGAGCATCCAAAAAACTTCACCAACATCTCCTCCCACCACAAGCTCGTGAAGTACAGAGATCACGGGAAGGCGAGGAAAGGGGAGGACTTTAACCCGAGCGAGGGGCCTATTGATCCAGAGCTGGTGATGATAGCTGGCAACGGGAGGCCCCATGGCTCGATCGACATTGGAGACGGCCTTATACGTTGTCCTAGCACTCTTCGACAGATAAAGGCACGCCAAACAAGCTCCTATCCTGAGATAACACCTCGTCCACGGCCAGTCGAGCTCGCCATCGAGGTTAGTTTAATGGACTCAACTATCTTTCCACATTATGTTGTGCGTGGGAACCAATATGATTAGAATGCTAACAATGAGTTGTGTTGCAGGCTGCTATTCTGAAAGAGAGAGAGAGGCAATGCATGCACTTTTGGGGGAGAAGGATAATGAGATGAAGGAGCTCGAGGAGAGGACGGCTGCATTGGTGGAGGTGGAGAGGGCACGGAATGATGCGTCTAAAAGGGCCATGTACGAGCTCTTCGTGGTAATCTTCTTCTTCATATTATTTCAAATCTTGCATTTTAATGTCCATTTCATTAATAACTAAAAAGTTTGACTTGTCGAAACCAAATGTACAGTCTATGTGCGAGAAGAGCGGACACGTCCCTCCAGCGATACCAGTCATTAACATGGCGGGGATGGTGAGTTTTATTTAAATACAGTGATCTCAAGAGTGTCATCATGCTAACGACACATTGCAAATGATGTTTGGTGTAGAATATCTCCCGAAACGCATCGCACGACCCTTCTAAAGTGGAGCCTTCTCCAGGACAGCCTTCTCTAGGTGAAACAAGCCAGAGCCACCGTGCTTCACCGCCGTGATGATGACAATGGTATGTTATTTCTAGTGTTTTGCTTAACAACCTCATAATGGTCCAATATGGTTCATTAAGCATACTTAGCTCCAAAATGACATATTTAACCCAAGTTAGCTCTAGAATGGCCTATACTTAGCTTGGCTTCCACCTAAATGACATAATTAGCTTAGTTAGCTCCAAAATGACCTATTTAATAAAAAATGAACTATACTTAGCTAAGTTCTCTCCTAAATGACGTAATAAGGCTTACGTAGCTCCAAGATTACCTATTCCCCAAACATGACCTATACTTAGCTAATTATCCTCTAAAATGACATAATTAGCTCCAAAAAGGCATAATTAGCTAATTTAGCTCGAAGAAGAGGACAAGAGGAATAGAAAGAGGAAAAATGAAAAGAAGGAAGAAGAAGAAGATAAGAAGAAGAGAAGAACAAGGAGACGGAGAAGGAGGAGAAGAAGGAGAAGGAGCCCTCCTTCTTCTTCTCTCCTCCTTATTCTCTTTCTTCTTCTCGTTCTTATTCTCTTCTTTTCTTCTTCTTTTCCTCTTCCTTCTCCTTCTCCTTCTCCTCCTCCTCCTCCTCCTCCTTCTTTTTCTTCTCCTTCTTCTTCTCTTCTTGCTTCTTCTCTTTCTTCTTGTACGTAGCTTATTTTCCCCCACAAAGACATACTTAGCTAATAATCCTCCAAAATGACATAATTACTTAGTTCGGTAAAAACATCGTAAGAACCTTGGTTAGCTCATTAAAACGACTAATTTAGCTCCAAAATGACATAATAAGCTCAAAATGGCATAAGAACCTTGGTTAGCTCATGAATATTATATATTTAGCTTGTTTTCCTATAAAATGACATAATTAGCCCATTTAGATCCAAAAATACATATTTAGCTAACAATCAGCTATTAAATAGCCTAAAATTAGCTTAGCTAGCTCCAAAATGCCTTAATAATCATAGTTGGCTCCAAAATGACATATTTTACCCAAGTTAGCTCTAGAATGGCCTATACTTAGCTTGGCTTCCACCTAAATGACATAATTAGCTTAGTTAGCTCGAAAATGTCCTATTTAATAAAAAAAATGACCTGTACTTAGCTAATTATCCTCCAAAATAACATAATTATCTCCAAAAAGGCATAATTAGCTAATTTAGCTCGAAGAAGAGGACAAGAGGAGAAGAAAGAGGAAAAATGAAAAGAAAAAGAACAGAAGAAGAAGGAGAAGGAGAAGGAGGAGGAGAAGGAGAAGGAGCCCTCCTTCTTCTTCTCTCCTCCTTCTTCTCCTTCTTCTTATCCTTCTTATTTTCTTCTTCTTCTCATCTTCCTTATCCTTCTCCTTCTCCTCCTCCTCCTCCTCCTCCTCCTTGTTCTCTTTCTGCTCCTTCTTCTTCTCTTCTTGCTTCTTCTCTTTCTTCTTCTACGTAGCTTATTTTCGCCAACAAAGACATACTTAGCTAATTATCCTCCAAAATGAAATAATTAGCTTAGTTAGGTAAAAACATCATAAGAACCTTGGTTAGCTCATTAAAATGACTAATTTAGCTCCAAAATGACATAATAAGCTCAAAATGTCTTAATAACCTTGGTTAGCTCATGAATATTATATATTTAGTTTGTTTTCCTCTAAAATGACATAATTAGCCCATTTATCTCCAAAAAGACATACTTAGCTAACAATCATCTATTAAATAGCCTAAAATTAGCTTATCTAGCTCCAGAATGCCTTAATAATCATAGTTGGTTCAAAAATGACATATTTTACCCAAGTTAGCTCTAGAATGGCCTATACTTAGCTTGGCTTCCACCTAAATGACATAATTATCTTAGTTAGCTCCAAAATGGCCTATTTAATAAAAAAATGACCTATACTTAGCTAATTATCCTCCAAAATGACATAATTAGCTCCAAAAAGGCATAATTATCTAATTTAGCTCGAAGAAGAGGACAAGAGGAGAAGAAAAATGAAAAATGAAAATAAGGAAGAAGAAGAGAAGAAGAAGAGAAGAAGACGAGAAGAAGGTGAAGGAGAAGGAGGAGAGAAGAAGAAGGAGGGCTCTCCTCCTTCTGCTCCTTCTTCTTCTCCTTCTTCTTCTCCTCTTCCTTCTCCTTCTCCTTCTCCTCCTCCTCCTCCTCCTCCTCATTCTTCTTCTTTTTCTTCTCCTTCTTCTTCTCTTCTTGCTTCTTCTCTTTCTTCTTCTACGTAGCTTATTTTCCCCAACAAAGACATACTTAGCTAATTATCCTCCAAAATGAAATAATTAGCTTAGTTAGGTAAAAACATCATAAGAACCTTGGTTAGCTCATTAAAATGACTAATTTAGCTCCAAAATGACATAATAATATCAAAATGGCTTAATAATCATAGTTGGCTCCAAAATGATATATTTTATCCAAGTTAGCTCTAGAATGGCCTATACTTAGCTAAGTTCTCTCCTAAATGACATAATAAGGCTATGTAGCTTCAAGATGACCTATTCCACCTAACTTAGCTATTAAATGGCCTATAATTAGCTTAGCTAGCTGCAAAATGGCTTAATAATCATAGTTGGCTCCAAAAACACATATTTTCCCTAAGTAGCTCCAAAATGACATAATAAGGCTATGTAGCTCCAAGATGACTTATTCCCCCTAACTTAGCTATTAAATGACCTATACTTAGCTAAGTTATCTCCGAAATGACTTATACTTCTCTTCTTCATCTAGCCTTCTTCTTCTAACTTTCTTATTTGCCATTTTGCAGATTACATTCACTTCACGGGAAGCTTGGATTATATTGATGGAGTGCTTGAATGTGGTTTATTCTACCATGGCTTCAAGGAAGCTTGGATTGAAACTACTATATTGTATGGATATATATGAAACTTTGTATGCATGGATGAAACTAGTGTAATATATGGTTTGGTACGGATGCAACTTGCACAATATGTATGTATTATGGATGAAAGTTATTTTAATATGGTTATGAGTATGGAAACAAAATTATTTCTGTCAAATATTTATATATATATCCTGATTATTGTGAAAATTATTCCTGATTTGTGTGAATATTGCTAGATATAATAGAAAATAAAATAAACAGGGGCTGTTTTGAGCCTTTGCCGTCCGCCCACCGATGGCAAAGGGCTTAGAGAAGACGACAAAGGCTCCACAGCCTGGGCCGAAACACACTGGGGGTGCCCCCTTGGCAGTCTGCCTCAAACATGGCTGACGGCAAACGGGAAGGGGCAGACGGCAAAAGAGGGAGGGGTAGACGACAAAGGTGGAGGGAGAGAGGGGCTTGGTGCCGCCGTTTGCCGTCGGCCTCAAACATGGATGACGACAAAGGGGGAGGGCAGACGACAAAGGTGGGTAGGGCAGACGACACAGGACAAGTGGGCCCAACAGGGTGCCGTTAGCACTTAACGGGAGCGCCTTGCGGATCTACCGTCCCATTTTATTTGCCGTATGCCCCCCATGGCAAAGATTCTTTGCCGTCCGCCACCTAGAGGAAGACGGCAAAGAACCTCTTCACCAGATAAATCTGTACCGTCTAGTTTGCCGTCTGTTGACGGACGGCAAAGGCTTTGCTGTCCGAGGTACCCCCCCTTAGCCGTTTGCCATGGTACACGACAAAGTCTAAGATTCCTGTAGTGAAATCTACAAATTCGGGTAAAATACTTACCTCGAAGAGTGGTACAATCCCCTATAGTTGTGGCTTATCAAGATTATTTTCTGGCGCTGTTGCCGGGGAGCATAACTATATTTGTTGTGTTAACCAAGGCTACCTTATTGCCACTATGAAGAATCTAAACGATACCAGAACCAAGATCATGTTGGGGAACGTTGCTTGGGAAACAAAAAATTTCCTACGCACAGGAAGACCTATCATGGTGATGTCCATCTACGAGAGGAGATTAGATCTGCGTACTATTGTATATCTCTCAGCGGGAAGCGTTAAGAAACGCGGTTGATCTAGTGGTACAGCTTTGTGATTCAAATAAACGTCGTGCCATGATCCGTCCCACGAACAGTTTCGATCTAGCGCCGAACGGACGGCACCGCCGCGTTCAACACACGTACAACTCGACGATGATCTCGGCCTTCTTGATCCAGCAAGAAAGACAGATAAGTTGATGAGTTCTCCGGCAGTGTGACGGTGCTCCGGTGGTGGTGATGATCTACTCCTGCAGGGCTCCGCCCGAGCTCCGCAGAAATCTGATCTAGAGGTAAAACTATGTGGAATAGGCTTGAGTTGCACGTGGAAAAGTTGTGTCTTAAAAGGCCCTAAACCACCAATATATATAGCAGGAGGGGAGGGGCTAGCCTTGGGGAGGCCCCAAGGGTGCGCCGGCCGCAAGGGTGGTGGAGGACTCCTCCTCCGATTCGGTTTGGGAAGGAGGAGCCCTCCTCTTCCTTCCCACCTCCCTCATTCATTTTTCTTCTTTTCCTTTGGTATTTTTACGTGTGACGCCATATCCCTCTTGGGATGATTCCACCAGCCCACTAAGGACTTGGTGTGCCACCCTAGGGCCTTGGGCTCACTCGCGGGTGGGTGGGCCCCTCCGGGTAAACACCCGGAAGCCATTCGTCACTCCCGGTACACTGTTGGAATTGCCCGAAACATTCCGGCGACCAAATGAAACCATCCTATTTATCAATCTTCGTTTCTGGACCATTCCGGAAACCCTCGTGACGTCCGTCATCTCATACGGGACTCCGAACAACATTCGGTAACCACACATATAACTCAACTATACTAAAACATCATCGAACCTTCAGTGTGCCGACCCTGCAGGTTCGAGAACTTTGTAGACATGCCGCGAGACACTCCTCGGTCAATATCCAATAGCGGGACCTGGATGCCCATATTGGATCCTACATATTCTCCAAAGATCTTATCGGTTGAACCTCAGTGTCAAGGACTCATATAATCCCGTATGTCATTCCCTTTGTCCTTTGGTATGTTACTTGCCCGATATTCGATCGTCGGTATCCGCATACCTATTTCAATCTCGTTACCAGAAAGTCTCTTTACTCGTTCCATAATACAAGATCTCGTGACTTACACTTATTCACATTGCTTGCAAGGCTTGTGTGTGATGTTGTATTATCGAGTGGGCCCCGAGATACCTTTCCGTCAAACGGAGTGACAAATCCCAGTCTTGATCCATACTAACTCAACAGACACCTTTGGAGATACCCGTAGAGCACCTTTATAGTCACCCAGTTACATTGTGACGTTTAATACACACAAGGTATTCCTCTAGTGCCAGTTAGTTATATCATCTCATGGTCATAGGAATAAATACTTGACACGCGGAAAACAATAGCAACAAAATGACACGATCAATATGCTACGTTCATAGTTTTGGTCTAGTCCATCACATGATTCTCCTAATGATGTGATCCAGTTATCAAGTGACAACACTTGCACATAGTAAGAAAACCTTGACTATCCTTGATCAACTGGCTAGCCAACTAGAGGCTTGCTAGGGACATTGTTTTGTCTATGTATCCACACATGTATCTATGTTTTCATTCAATACAATTATAGCATGGATAATAAACGATTGTCTTGTAATAGGAAATATAATAATAACTTTGCTAAAGCAGTTCCGTGTGTGGGTCTGCTACATTCAGATCCGTGTGCACTTTGCAAATATTCACGTCCTCTCCTTCGACGTAGTCGCGGATGAGGTTGAAGCATCGTTTGATGTGCCTGGTCTTCTTGTGAAACCTTGGTTCCTTTGCTAAAGCAATGGCACCAGTGTTGTCATAGAACAGAGTTATTGGATTTAGTGCGCTCGGCACAACTCCAAGATCCGTCATGAACTGCTTCATCCAGACAACCTCCTTTCATGCCTCCGAGGCAGCCACGTACTCCGCTTCACATGTAGAATCTGCTACGATTCTTTGCTTGGAACTGCACCAGCTTAACGCACCCCATTAAGAATAAATATGTATCTGGTTTGAGACTTAGAGTCATCCGGATTAGTGTCAAAGCTTGCATCGACGTGACCCTTTACGACGAGCTCTTCGTCACCTCCATAAACGAGAAACATTTCCTTAGTCCTTTTCAGGTACTTCAAAATATTCTTGACCGCTGTCCAATGGTCCACTCCTGGATTACTCTGAAACCTGCCTGCCATACTTATGGCCAAGGTGACGTCTGGTCTAGTGCACAGCGTTGCATACATGATAGAACCTATGGCTGGAGCGTAGGGGACGGAACTCATTTGTTCTCTATCTTCCGCAGTTGCTCGGCACTGAGAATTACTCAATTTTATACCTTGTAACACTGGCAAGAACCCTTTCGTGGACTGTTCCATTTTGAAATTCTTCAAAACTTTATCAAGGTATGTGCTTTGTGAAATTCCTATTAGGTGTCTTGATCTATCCCTATAGATCTTAATGCCTAAAATGTAAGCAGCTTCTCCTAGGTCCTTCATAGAGAAACTCTCCACGTTGTTTCCAATCAGTAATATGTCATCCACATATAATATTAGAAATGCCACAGAACTCCCACTCATTTTCTTGTAAATATAATATTCTCCAACCACTTGTATAAACCCAAATTCTTTGACCACCTCATCAAAGCGCTTATTCCAACTCCGAGATGCTTGCACCAGTCCATAAACGGATCGCTGGAGCTTGCACACTTTGTTAGCATTGATTGGATCGACAAAACCTTCGGGTTGCATCATATGCAACTCTTCCTTAAGAAAACCGTTAAGGAACGCCGTTTTGACATCCATCTGCCAGATTTCATACTCGAAAAATGCAGCTATTTCTAACATGATTCAGACGGACTAAAGCATGCTACCGGTGAGAACGTCTCATCATAGTCAACGGCTCGAACTTGTGAAAAACCCTTTGCCACAAGTCGAGCTTTATAAACGGTCACATTACCGCCTGCTTCCGTCTTCTACTTAAAGATCCATTTGTTTTGAATAGCCTTGCGGCCTTCAAGTAATACTTCCAAAGTCCACACTTTGTTTTCATACATAGATCCTATCTCGGACTTCATGGCCTCCAGCCATTTGTTGGAATCCGGGCCCACCATTGCTTCTTCATAATTCGCGGGTTCATTGTTGTCTAACAACATGATTGATAAGACAGGATTAGCGTACCACTCAGGAGTAGTACGTGATCTTGTCGACCTGCAAGGTCCCATAGGAACTTGATGCAGAGTTTCATGATCATCATCATTAACTTCCTCCTCAACCGGCGTCGCTTCGATAGGGGTTTCCCCTTGCCCTGTGCCACCATCTAGAGGGACTAGAGGTTCGACAACCTCATCAAGTTCTATCTTCCTCCCACTCAATTCTTTCAAGAGAAACTCCTTCTCAAGAAAAGCTCCGTTTTTCGCAACAAACACTTTGCCCTCGGATTTGAGATAGAAGGTGTACCCAACTGTCTCCTTTGGGTAACCTATGAAGACGCACTTTTCCGCTTTGGGTTCCAACTTTTCAGGCTGAAGCTTTTTGACATAAGCATCACATCCCCAAACTTTAAGAAACGACAACTTCGGTCTTTTGCCATACCACAGTTCATATGGTGTCGTATCAACGGATTTTGATGGTTCTCTATTTAAAGTGAATGCAGCTGTCTCTAATGCATAACCCCAAAACGATAATGGCAAATCGGTAAGAGACATCATATATCGCACCATTTCTAACAAAGTACGATTAAGACGTTCGGACACACCATTACGCTGTGGTGTTCCAGGCGGTGTCAACTGTGAAACAATTCCACATTGTCTCAAGTGAGCACCAAACTCGAAACTCAGATATTCACCCCCACGATCAGACCGTAGGAACTTTATCTTCTTGTTACGGTGATTTTCAACTTCACTCTGAAATTTCTTGAACTTCTCAAACATTTCAGACTTGGGCTTCATCAAGTAGATATATCCATACCTACTCAAATCATTAGTGAAGGTGAGAAAATAATGATATCCGCCGCGCGCCTCCACACTCATCGGACCGCACACATCGGTATGTATGATTTCCAACAAGTCACTTGCATGCTCCGTTGTTTCGAAGAACGGAGTCTTAGTCATCTTGCCCATGAGGCACGGTTCGCACGTGTCAAGTGATTCAAAATCAAGTGACTCCAAAAGCCCATCGGAATGGAGTTTCTTCATGTGCTTTACACCAATATGACCTAAGCGGCAGTGCCACAAAAACATGGCGCTATCATTGGTAACTCTACATCTTTTGGTCTCAATGTTATGTATATGTGTATCATCGTTATCAAGATTCAATATGAACAATCCTCTCACATTGGGTGCATGACCATAAAAGATATTACTCATAGAAATAGAACAACCATTATTCTCTGACTTAAACAAGTAACCGTCTATCAATAAACAAGATCCAGATATAATGTTCATCCTTAAGGCAGGCACTAAATAACAATTATTTAAGTTCATAACTAATCTTGATGGTAACTGAGGTGAAACTGTGCCGACGGTGATTGCATCAACCTTGGAACCATTTCCCAAGCACATCGTCACTTCATCCTTCACCATCCTTCGCTTATTCCGCAGTTCCTGCTTCGAGTTGCAAATATGAGCAACAGAACCGGTATCAAATACCCAGGCACTACTACGAGAGTTGGTTAAGTACACATCAATAACATGTATATCAAATGTACCTATGTTTTCCTTGGTCGCCTTCTTATCAGCCAAATACTTGGGGAAGTTGCGCTTCCAGTGACCTAGTCCCTTGTAATAATAACACCCTGTTTCAGGCTTAGGCCCAACCTTGGGTTTCTTCATCGGATTGGCAATAGGCTTGACTCTCTTCTTGGAGTTACCCTTCTTGCCTTTGCCGTTTCTCTTGAAACTAGTGGTCTTATTGACCATCAACACTTGATGTTCTTTCCGAAGTTCTGACTCTGCGACTTTCAGCATCGCAAGTAACTCACCGGGTGATTTGTTCATCCCTTGCATGTTATAGTTCAACACAAAGCTCTTATAGCTAGGTGGCAGGGATTGAAGAATTCTGTCAGTGATAGCTTCTTGCTGGAGTTCAATACCCAGCTCAGCCAGACGGTTTGAGTACCCAGACATTTTGAGCACATGTTCACTGACAAACGAATTCTCCTCCATCTTGCAAGCATAGAATTTATCGGAGGTCTCATACCTCTCGATCCGGGCGTTCTTCTGAAATATACACTTCAACTTGTGGAACATCTCAAATGCTCCATGACGCTCAAAGCGACGTTGATGTCCCGGCTCTAAGCCATACAAGACTGCACATTGAACTACTGAGTAGTCCTCCTTACGTGTTAACCAGGCGTTCTTAACATCTTGGTCAGCCGTAGCGGGTGGTTCATCTCCTAGCGCAGCATTAAGGACATAATCCTTCTTCCCAGCTTGAAGGAGCAACTTAAGATTACGTGCCCAGTCTACAAAGTTTCTTCCATCATCTTTCAACATAGCTTTCACTAGGAACGTATTAAAATTCAGGGTGACTGTTGCGTGAGCCATTGATCTACATCACAAATATTGCAAAGTGGACTTAGACTACATTTAAGATAATTGGAGTTTAATTAATCAAATTACTAATAAACTCCCACTCAAAAAGTACATCTCTCTAGTCATTTGAGTGGTACATGATCCAAATTCACTAACTCAAGTCCGATCATCATGTGAGTTGAGAATAGTTTCAGTGTTAAGCATCTCTATGCTAATCATATCAACCATACGATTCATGCTTGACCTTTTAGTCTCATGTGTTCTGAGGCCATGTCTGCACATGCTAGGCTCGTCAAGTTTAACCCGAGTCTTCTGTGTGGGTAACTGTTTTGCACCCATTGTATGTGAACGTTTAGTCTATCACACAGATCATCATGTGGTGTCTCGAAACGACGAACTGTCGCAACGGTGGACAGTCGGGGAGAACACAATTTCATCTTGAAATTTTAGTGAGAGATCACCTTATACTGCTACCGTCGTTCTAAGAAAAATAAGGTGCATAAAAGGATTAACATCACATGCAATTCATAAGTGACATGATATGGCCATCATCCTGTGCTTATTGATCTCCATCACTCAAGCACCGGCATGATCTTCTTGTCACCAGCGCCACACCATGATCTCCATCATCTTGATCTCCATCAATGTGTCGCCATCGAGGTTGTCGTGCTATATATGCTATTACTACTAAAGCTACGACCTAGCAATATAGTAAACGCATCTGCAAACACAAACGTTAGTTTAAAGACAACCCTATGGCTCCTGCCGGTTGCTGTAGCATTGATGTGCAAGTCAGTCAATATTAAGTATTACAACATGATCATCTCATACATCGAATATATCACATCATGTCATTGGCCATATCATATCACAAGCATACCCTGCAAAAACAAGTTAGACGTCCTCTAATTTGTTGTTGCATGTTTTAGGTGGCTGCTATGGGTATCTAGTATGATCGCGTCTTACTTACGCAAAAACCACAACGAAGATGTGCAAATTTCAATTTAACCTCTCTCCAAGGACCGCCTCGGTCAAAAAAAATTCAACTAAAGTTGAAGAAACTGACACCCACCAGTCATCTTTATGCAACGAGGTTGCATGTCAGTCGATGAAACCAGTCTCTCGTAAGCGTACGAGTTATGTCGGTCCGAGCCGCTTCAATCCAACAATAACGCCAAATCGAGAAAAGACAAAGGAGGGCAGCAAATCGAACATCACCGTCCACAAAACCTTTTGTGTTCTAGTCGAGATAACATCTATGCATGAACCTAGCTCTGATGCCACTGTTGGGGAACGTTGCATGGGAAACAAAAAAAATCCTACGCACACGAAGACCTATCTTGGTGATGTCCATCTACGAGAGGAGATTAGATCTATGTACCCTTGTAGATCGCTCAGCGGGAAGCACTAAGAAACGCGGTTGATGTAGTGGTGCATCTTCGTGATTGAAATCAGCGTCGTCCCACGAACCGTCCCACGAACGGTTCCGATCTAGCACTGAATGAACGACAACTCCGCGTTCACCACACGTACAGCTCGACGATGATCTCGGCCTTCTTGATCCAGCAAGCAAGACAGAGAAGTAGATGAGTTCTCCGGCAACGTGACGGTGCTCCGGTGGTGGTGATGATCTACTCCAGCAGGGCTCCGCCCAAGCTCCGCAGAAATCCGATCTAGAGGTAAAACTATGTGGAATAGGCTTGAGTTGCACATGGCAAAGTTGTGCCTCAAAAAGCCCTAAACCACCAATATATATAGGAGGAGGGGAGGGGCTAGCCTTGGGGCACAAGGGCCCCAAGGGTGCGCTGGCCGCAAGGGTGGAGGAGTACTCCTCCTCCAATTCGGTTTGGGAAGGAGGAGTCCTCCTCTTCCTTCCCACCTCCCTCTTTATTTTTGTCCTTCTTTTCCTTTGGTATTTTTATATGTTGCGCCATAGCCCTCTTGGGCTGACTCCACCAGCCCACTAAGGACTAGGTGCGCCACCCTAGGTCCTTGGGCTCACTCCCGGGTGGGTGGGCCCATCCCGGTAAACACCCAGAACCCATTCGTCCCTCCCGGTACATTGCCGGAATTGCTCGAAACTTTCCTGTGACCAAATGAAACCATCCTATATATCAACCTTAGTTTTCGAACCATTCCGGAAACCCTCGTAACATTCGTGATCTCATCCGGGACTCCAAAAACATTTAGTAACCGCGCATATAAGTCAACTATACTAAAACATCATCGAACCTTAAGTGTGCAGACCCTGCAGGTTCGAGAACTATGTAGACATGCCCCGAGACACTCCTCGGTCAATATCCAATAGCGGGACTTGGATGCCCATATTGGGTCCTACATATTCTCCGAAGATCTTATCGGTTGAACCTCAGTGTCAAGGATTCATATAATCCTTTCCACGGTTATGAAACTTAGATTGTTGTGGCACACATTACCAAATTGGGTGATATTGCCACGTGGTTTGCTCATGAAGAAAAGATTCACTACTTTTAGATTCTTAAGTTTTTTTCATTTTTCACTTAAACGTGATGCTAGAATTGGCTCCTATCTCTTGCTCATGGTTGTGTGTGTAGCCCCCAGGATATGATCTATTACTTTACAGAAAAATATTTTCTTGCTCACATGAAACAACATGCTTTATAATAAATATTTAACTTTGTGCAAATTGAAGAAGAGAAACTCCCTCAAGCTTGGGAGAGGCTTTTCCAGTTACTTACAGCTTTGCTTGATCATCCTCTTAAGAAAAATGAAATACTTGATATCTTATATAATGGACTAACAAATGCTTCTAGGGACTACCTAGATAGTTGTGCTGGTTCTGTTTTCATGGAAAGAATTATTGGGTCTGCTGAAGAAGTATTGGATATTATTTTGAAGAATGCTAATGATTGGACATTTCCTGACCCACCACCAGAATCTGTTCGAAATAAGAGATGTATTATATTCCTTAGTCCAGAAGATATGCACGAAGCCAAGAGAACTATGAAAGAAAAAGGTACTAAATCTGAAGATGTCAAGAATTTACCACTTATGTGACTCCCCGGTAGTTAAGCTATAGTAACCATGCATTAATTGTGCCACATCATCAAGTGAACTAAGCTAAATTTCTACTTGTTAGAAATCAAAGCCAAATTTCAAATTTAAATTAATGTCAGATTATTATTTCTTCAAGCAAAACAAAAAATGTTCCTAATGTTGCAAATATTCCATAGTTAATTATAGTGGAGTAACCAACATTTTATAAAGTGTATAAATCCACAAAATGATTAAAATAGAGGTCAAATCTATTATTTAGATACCTTTTTGATTTTTTGCAGATTCCCAATATTTTCAAAGGGCTCCCAAACTTTTTGAGGTAGTGTATATAAAAATGCAATAGGATTATTGAGACCAATGAAATATTTTACAAAAGTTCTTTTGTTCATGAACTTGAAGCGAAAACATAGTAACTAAAAACTAAAACAGAAAATAAGTTTAAAAAAAGGAAAAGCATGTGCCCCCTGATGTTTGCTGTGTATCATTTGCAACGGCGCCAGAAATAGTTGTGTTGACGGCACCATGAATCCTTCAGCTATGGCTATGCCTTAAGGGACTTCCTAGGCAAGTATGTAAAGGATTTCCCCCGTGGCATTGCAGCCTTGTGTTGGTGTTCCCTCGAAGCGGGAAGGGTGATGTAGCACAGCGACGGTATTGATTTCCCTCAGTTTGAGAACCAAGTTATCAATCCCGCGAAAGAGTATCTCAAGATCCTGCACAAACACAAAAGCTTGCACCCAACACTATGAAGGGGTTGTCAATCCCTTATAGATTGTTTGCCAAGTGAGAACTGAAAGCAACAAAGTAACAAAGCAAAGTAAAAGCGGAGATGTAAACGATGGATGTGAATAGACCCGGGGGCCGTAGTGTTTACTAGTGGCTTCTCTCATGAAAGCAAGTAGACGGTGGGTGAACAAATTACTGTCGAGCAATTGATAGAACTGTGCTGAGTCGTGACGATATCTATGCAATGATTATTTCTATAGGCATCACGTCCGAAACAAGTAGACCGATAATTTCTCAATCTACTACTATTACTCCACACGTCGACCACTATCCAGCATGCATCTAGTGTATTAAGTCCATAAGAACAGAGTAACGCCTTAAGCAAGATGACAAGATGTAGAGGATAATCTCAAACCAATTATAAAAACCCCATCTTTTTACCCTTGATGGCAACTGCTCGATGTGTGCCTTGCTGCCCCTAGTGTCACTGGGAAAGGTCACCACATGGAAGAACCCAAAACGAAGCACTTCTCCCACTTCAACAATCATAGATCTAGTTGGCCAAACAAAACCCAAGACTCGGAGAGACTTACAAGGATATCAAATCATGCATATAAGAAATCAGCAAAGACTCAAATATATATCATAGATAACCTGATCACAAGTCCAGAATTCATCGGATCTCGACAAACACACCGCCAAAGAAGATTACATCGGATAGATCTCCATGAAGATCATGGAGAACTTTGTATTGAAGATCCAAGAGAGAGAAGAAGCCATCTAGCTACTAACTACGGACCCGTAGGTCTAAAGTGAACTACTCACGAGTCATTGGAGGGGCGATGATGATGATGAAGAAGCCTTCCAACTCCAATGTCCCCTCCGGCAGGGTGCCGGGAAGGATCTCCAGATGAGATCTCGCGGAAACGGAATCTTGCGGCGGTGGAAAAGTATTTTCGAGGCTCCCCTGATTTCTAACAGAATATTTGGGAATTTATAGGCCAAAAACCTAGGTCAAGGGGCCGCCAGGGAGGCTACAAGCCTGTCCACCGCCGCCTCCCCCTGGTGGCGGAGTCGGGGCTTGTGGGATTCCTGGAGCCAACCTGGCTTGGCCTAAAAGCCCCCTGGACTTCTTCCGTTCGGGAAAAAATCATTTCAGGGTTTTTCTTCCATTTGGACTCCGTTCCAAAATCAGATCTGAAAAGAGTCAAAAACACGGAAAAACAGGAACTCGCACTTGGCACTGAATTAAAAAGTTAGTCCCAAAAAGATATAAAAAGGTACGTAAAACATACAAAGAAGGCAAGATAACAGCGGGAAACCATCAAAAATTATAGATACGTTTGAGACGTATCAAGCATCCCCAAGCTTAACTCCTGCTCGTCCTCGAGTAGGGAAGTGATAAGAATGAATTTTTGATGCTTTCATGCTACCTAGCATAGGTGTCCTTTGTTATTCCTCTTATGTGACGTGAATGTTCAGATCCATTAGATTCAAGACAATAGTTTGCTATTGACGTGGAAACAATAATAATTCAAGCAAACTAGCAAAGTAATCATGAACTTTCAAAATAACAAGGCCAAAAGAAAGTTATCCCTACAAAAGCATGTAGTCTGGCTATGCTCTATCATCATTGCACAACGAGTTTAAATCATGCACAACCCCGGTATTGGCCAAGTAATTGTTTCACACCTGTACTTTCTCAAACATTTTCAACTCTCACGCAATACATGAGCGTGAGCCATGGTTATAGCACTATAGATGGTGTGGAAAGTGGTGGGGGTTGCAAGACAAAAAGGAGAATATAGTCACATTAACTAGGCATATCAATGAGCTATGGAGATGCTCATCAATAGATATCAATGTGAATGAGTAGGGATTGCCATACAAATGATGCACTAGAGCTACAAGTATGTGAAAGCTCTTCAAGAAAACTAGTGGGTGTGCATCCAACTTGCTTGCTCACGAAGACCTAAGGAAATTTTGAGGAAGCCTATCATTGGAATATACAAGCCAAGTTATATAATGAGAATTTCCCACTAGCTATATGGTGGTGACAAACTGAGAGACTCTCAATCATGAAGATCATGGTGCTCAAAATGCACAAGTGTGGAAAAGTGGTAGCATTGTCCCTTCTCTCTTTTTCTCTCATTTTTTTAGTGGGCTCTTTGGCCTCTTTTTTTGGGTTTCTTTGGCCTCTTTTATTTCCTCACATGGGACAATGCTCCAATAATGATGATCATCACACTTTCAACTCAAAACTTAGAGCAACTACGACTCTGTATGGAATGCCTTCAGTAGTGTAACATGGCAATGATCTAGCATGGCATAGACATCAATGGAAACATCATGCTAGGTATCTTACGATCGTGCAAAGACAATGTAGATGTGGTGGCACATATCATGGTGGTAGTTGCATGGCAATATATCTTGGAATAACTTTGAAAAATACATAGTAGGTAGGTATGGTGGCTGTTTTGAGGGAGGCTAGTGGTGGGTTTTGTGCACCGGTGAAAGTTGCACGACACTAAGAAGATAGTGATGGTGGAAGGTGAAAGTGCATATAAACCATGGACTCAACATTAGTCATGAAGAACTCATATACTTGTTGCAAAAGTTTTATTAGTAATTGAAACAAAGCATTCAACGCATACTCCTAGGGGAAGGGTTGGTAGGTATAAACCATCGCGCGATCCCGACCGCCACGCAAAGGATGACAATCAATATACTAATCATGCTCAGACTTCATCACATAGCGGTTCACCATACGTGCATGCTACGGGAATCACTAACTTCAACACAAGTATTTCTAGATCCACAACACCTTACTAGCATGACTTCAATATTACCATAACCACAACTCAAAACTAATTGAGATGAATCAAACTTCTCTAACTATTCAATGCACATGAAGGTGGAAGTTTTCGTATCCCTTTGGATAACTACCCCTTTTGAGACTACTTTCAAAGCATAGGTCAACTACCAAGCCACGCACCGCTGTCCTCTAAAAGATATAAGTGAAGCACATAGAGCAAAAGTATCTAGCTCAAAAGATATAAGTGAAGCACATGTGAGCTGAATTGTCTACCAAAAGATATAAGTGAAGCTCGACAAAATCATGGTGTGTGCATGTCTCTCTCTCTCTAGGTGTGAAGCAAGGATGATTGTGACACAACAAAAATAAAAGAATCCTACGATACAAGACGCTCCAAGCAAAACACATAACATGTGGTGAATAAAAATATAGCCCCAAGTAACGTTACCGATGGATTGAAGACGAGAGAGGGGATGCATTCCCGGGGCATCCCCAAGCTTAGGCTTTTACGACATCCTTGAATCTCTTGGGGAGCCTTGGGAATCCCCAAGCTTGAGATCTTGCCACTCTTTATCTTTTTGTCCATAAGAACTTCACCCAAAACTTGAAAACTTCACAACATGAAACTTAAACAGAAACTCGTGATAACATTAGTACAAGAAAGCGAACCACCACTATCTTAGGTACTGTAGCAAACTTAAATTCTACTTGTGCTGATGTTGGTTACTGTAATTTCAATCTTCCATGGCTAATACCCCCCGATACTATCCATAGTTTCATCAAAATAAGCAACCAACACAACAAAAACCGAATGTGTTAACAGCAGACCAGTATGTAGCAATATGTACATTTCATATACCTATGTTACTTCAAAAATTATGAAACATTACAAAAGTCTGATGAATTTACCTAGAAATCAGCAACAAAAAGAATCAACTCAAAATCTCTTACAGAAAAAAAAACGAAAATTCTTTTCGTGAGCAGAAAGTTTCTGTCTTTCCCAGCATGACCAAACGATCATCCTCAAGACGAATCATAATGGTTTTGCTTGGCACAAACGCAAAAAGAAAAACAAAAAACACAATCACAACAGAATTATGAAAGTGTGGAAAACACAAAACAGAAAGAAAAAGGATAAATTCGTTTGGTTGCCTCCCAACATGCGCTTTTGTTTAACGCCCTTAGCTAGGTATTGAATGATGCTCTCACAAAAGACAAGAATTGAAGCACAACGAGAGCATCCTAAAGCAGGTGAAAATCACATCTAAGTCTAACATACTTCCTATGCATAGGCATTTTATAGGAGAACAAATTGGCAAGACAACCAATAGTTGCCATATGCAAGGAAGAAGAAAGAGACAATAGCAATCTCCACATAATGAGAGGTAATTTGGTAACATGAAAGTTTCTACCATAATATTTTCCTCTCTCATAGCTATTACATGTGGGATCATATTCGAATTAAACAATGTAACTATCACAAAGGATATTCTTTTCAGGATCCACATGCATGCACAGTTGACGCTCTTCAAAAATAGTGGGATTATCATCTAATGTCATGACTTCTCCAAACCCACTTTCAGTATTGTTGCAAATATCATATTCATCATGAGGTTTGAACAAATTTTCAAGATCATAAGAAAGATCATCACCCCAATCATGATTATTGCAACAAGTAGTGGACAAAGCAAAACTAGCATCCCCAAGCTTAGGGTTTTGCATATTTTTAGCATGGATTTGTAGTGAAATCATTGCAATCATGCTTTTCATCCAAGGAGCCCTCATGAATCACTTCATGAATTTCTTCCTCACAATTTTCAGATTCACGCATCTTACGCAAAACTCCAAAGAAATAGTCAATTGCCCTCAACTCACTAGCAATTTGTTCCACGCGAGTGGGTCTCTTAAAGAGACTAGCAAGTGGATGAGGATCCATGTCACTAGATTTTCAGCAAGCGAAGATGCAAGCATATTGAGGGCACATGGCACACAAGCGAACAGAAAGCAAGCGAGAGAAAAGGGCGAACGAAAAAGGCAACGGAGAAAGGCAAATGAAAACGGCAAAAGTGAAGTGGGGGAGAGGAAAACGAGAGGCAACTAGCAACAAAAGTAAATGCAAGAGAAGAGTTTGTGAGACCTACTTGGATAGATCTTGATTTCTCCTCCCCGGCAACAGCGCCAGAAATACCTCTGATGTTTGCTGTGTATCCCTTGCAACGGCACCAGAAATAGTTGTGTCGACGGCACCAGGAATCCTTCAGCTATGGCTACGCCTTAAGGGACTTCCTAGGAAAGTATGCAAAGGATTTCCCCCGTGGCCTTGGAGCCTTGCGTTGGTGTTCCACCTAAGCGGAAAGGGTGATGTAGCACATCGACGGTAAGTATTTCCCTTAGTTTGAGAACCAAGATATCAATCCGACGGAAGAGTATCTCAAGATCCTGCACAAACACAAAAGCTTGCACCCAACGCTATGAAGGGGTTGTCAATCCCTTATAGATTGTTTGCCAAGTGAGAACTGAAAGCAACAAAGTAAGAAAGCAAAGTAAAAGCAGAGATGTAGACGATGGATGTGAATAGACCCGGGGGCCGTAGTGTTTACTAGTGGCTTCTCTCATGAAAGCAAGTAGACAGTGGTTTAACAAATTACTGTCGAGCAATTGATAGAACTGTGCAGAGTCGTGATGATATCTATGCAATGATTATTTCTATCAGCATCACATCTGAAACAAGTAGACCGATACTTTCTGCATCTACTACTATTACTCCACACGTCGACCGCTATCCAGCATGCATCTAGTGTATTAAGTCCATAAGAACAGAGTAACGCCTTAAGCAAGATGACATGATGTAGATGGATAATATCAAACCAATGATAAAACCCCCATCTTTTTACCCTTGATGGCAACTGCTTGATGTGTGCCTTGCTGCCCCTACTGTCACTGGGAAAGGTCACCACATGGCAGAACCCAAAACCAAGCACTTCTCCCATTGCAAAAATCATAGATCTAGTTGGCCAAACAAAACCCAAGACTCGGAGAGACTTTCCAGGATATAAAATCATGCATATAAGAAATCAGCAAAGACTCAAATATATATCATAGATAATCTAATCACAAGTTCACAATTCATCGGATCTCGACAAACACACCGCCAAAGAAGATTACTATGAATAGATCTCCATGAAGATCATGGAGAACTTTGTATTGAAGATCCAAGAGAGAGAAGAAGCCATGTAGCTACTAACTACGGACCCGTAGGTCTGAAGTGAACTACTCACGAGTCATTGGAGGGGCGATGATGATGAAGAAGAAGCCCTCCAACTCCAAAGTCCCCTCCGACAGGGTGCCGGGAAGGGTCTCCAGATGAGATCTCGCGGAAACGGAAGCTTGCGGCGGCGGAAAAGTATTTTCGAGCCTCCCCTGATTTTTTGCCGAATATTTGGGAATTTATAGGACAAAAACCTAGGTCAGGTGGCAGCCAGGGAGGCCACAAGCCTGCCCACCGCCGCTTGCCCCTGGTGGCGGAGTGGGGGCTTGTGGGCTCCCTGGATCCCACCTGGCTTGGCCCAAAAGCCCCCTGGACTTCTTCCGTTCGGGAAAAAATCATTTTGGGGTTTTTCTTCTGTTTGAACTCCGTTCCAAAATCAGATCTGAAAAGAGTCAAAGACACG
Organism: Hordeum vulgare subsp. vulgare; assembly: GCF_904849725.1. NCBI lineage: Eukaryota > Viridiplantae > Streptophyta > Magnoliopsida > Poales > Poaceae > Hordeum > Hordeum vulgare. The sequence continues at coordinate 111,864,701 of NC_058521.1, read as the reverse complement.
AAAAAATAGGAACTGGCACTTGACACTGAATTAATAAGTTAGTCCCAAAAAGATATAAAAAGGTACATAAAGCATACAAAGAAGGCAAGATAACTGCGTGAAACCATCAAAAATTATAGATACGTTTGAGACGTATCACCCCCCTATCGGACCTAGCACCCACTAGCCGGCCCAAGTGGCCTAGACGACACCCCCTCATCTCTCTCCTCACTACACGAGCAGAGGGGAGGTCATGGCAGCCATGTGCCGGCCTCCAAGCTTCCCCACGGCGCATAAGAGCCCCCCCCCCCCGCGACATCGGCGAACACTATGCCTCACCACTTATCCCGCCGCGTCGCCTTCTTCTTCCCCACGCAAGACAGAGCCGTCTCATAGCCGTGCTCTCGTCGTCACCATGGCCATCGACCATCGCTTGTCGTCCGCTGGTGCCCACGAGGACCATCGACCCTGTCTTCGTCCTCTTTGCCTCCGAATAGAGGCGGGGAAGCCACCACGTCGTCGTCCACATTGATCGTCCCCGCTGCGACCACCATGACCTCGTCGTTGATCCTGGCCACCCCATGCCTCCTCGGGCCAACTTGTGCACCCCTACAGGACCACGGTTAGCCCGCGTTCTTTCCCCCCCGTTTAATAGCTCGATCTCGCGCTCGTAGCTCCCCCCTGTCGTGCCTGAGCTCGTTGCCGCGTCTCACGGAGCTTGTAGCTACCACCACTGTGTGTTGATGTTGCCCATCATCGCCCATGCGCTCGCCAACCTGCTGATGTGTCTTGCTCCACGTGTTGCCTGATACGTCTCCATCGTATCTACTTTTCCAAACTCTTTTGCCCTTGTTTTGGACTCTAATTTGCATGATTTGAATGGAACTAACCTGGACTGACGCTGTTTTCAGCAGAATTGCCTTGGTGTTATTTTTGTGCAGAAATCAAAGTTCTCCAAACGTCCTGAAAATTTACGGGGAGCAGTTTTGGAAAATAAGAAAAATATTTGCGCCAAGTTCCACTTGAGGGGGTGGGCCGGTAGGCCACAAGCCCTGGCTCCGCCACCACCCCCGGGTGGCGGTGGGCAGGCTTGTGGGGCCCACACGGCTCTGCCTCCCCCAACCTCAGGTCTATAAGTTCACTTTCGTCCCAGAAAAATAAAAAGAGAAGTTTTCATCGTGTTGACGATACGGAGCCGCCGCCACCACCCGTTCTTCATCTAGAGGGCAGATCTGGAGTCCGTCTTGGGCTCCGAACAGGGGAAATCGTCGCCATCGTCATCATCAACCTTCTTCCCTCTCTAATTCCATGAAGCTCTTTGTCGTTCATGAGTAATCTATTCGTAGCCTCGCTGGGCAATGATGAGTAGGATGAGATCAATCATGTAATCGAGTTAGTTTTGATGGGGATTGATCCCTAGTATCCACAATGTTCTCAGATTGATGTTGCTACTACTTTGCTATGCTTAATGCTTGTCACTAGGGACCGAGTGCCATGATTTCAGATCTGAAATTATTATGTTGTCACCAATATATGTGTGTTTTAGATCCGATCTTGCAAGTTTTAGTTACCTACTATGTGTTATGATCCGGCAACCCCGGAGTGACAATAACCGGAACCACTCCCGGTGATGACCATAGTTTGAGGAGTTGATGTGTTCACCAAGTGTTAATGCGTTGGTCCGGTTCTTTATTAAAAGGAGAACCTTAATATCCCATAGTTTCCTTTTGGACCCCGCTACCATGGGATGGATGGACAATAGATGTCATGCAAGTTCTTTTCCCTAAGCACGCATGACGACACACGGAATGCATGCCTACATCACATTGATGAACGAGAGCTAGCCACATATCTCTCTGTGTTATAGCTATTGCATGATGAATATCATCCAAACAAATCACCGACCCATTGCCTACGAGTTTGTCCTGCTACTGCTGCTACTACTTTTGCTACTACTGTTACTTGTCTTGTTCTGCTGCTCCTACTACTGTTGCTACTGCTGTTACTTGTCTTGCTCTGCTGCTGCTACTACTGTTGCTACTGCTGTTACTTGTCTTCCTCTGCTGCTGCTGCTACTGTTGCTACTACTGTCGCTTGCTACTGTTGCTACTTGCTACTGCTGTCACTACCGTTGTTCCTTGCCACTTCCGTTACTCGCTACTTTGCTGTTACTACTTTGCTTACAAATACTAATCTTTCAGGTGTGGTTGAATCTGATAAATTCAGCTGCTAATACTTGAGAGTATTCTCTCACCTCCCGTCGTGCGAATCAACAAATTTGGGTCGAATACTCTACCCTCGAAAACTGCTACGATCCCACACGCTGGTGGGCGGCAACAACATTCTCCTAGTTTCGATTGCCGGAGAGTGCTAACAACATTCTTCTGGTGTCGTTGCAAAGGGGAAGAATAATTGACATCAAGCATTTTTCTAGCGCCGTTGTCGGGGAGGTATTGCTATATTCTCTGAGTCACTTGGGATTTATATCTGCTGATCACTATGAAGAATCTGAAGGATCCAAAAACCAAAGTCTTGCCCTCATCTACGAGGGGAGGTAAGGAATTTCCATCCAGCTCTGCACTTGATTCACCTTCAGTTATGAGTAAGTTTGCGACATCACCTCCTGCTAGAAATCTTAATATGTCGCCTGTGCTTGATGATGCTTGTGATACTACTGCTAGAGATGCTATGCTTGATACTATGCCTGATGATACTATGCTTTATACTATGCCTGATGCTATGCCTGATACTACTAGAGATGCTATGCTTGATACTGCTTTGCCTGATGATGCTAGAGATGCTATTTTGCCTGATGATGCTATGCTTGATACTGCTAGAGATACCACTTTGCCCGATGTTCCACTAGGGGTATTCCTTGATGCTCATATTGCTAGACTTACTGCCAATGCTCGTGATGCTTCTGATACTACCGATACTATTGAGATAGAACCTGCTTTTGCTCCTGCTAGATCTAGCTCTCCTAGATATGAATTGCCTGATATACCTGAGGGTTACGTTATGGAGGGAGAGATAGCTGAGGATTTTCTTGCGTGTAAGGATGCCTATGACGCTGAGAAATTACTTCTCAAGTGGAAGGAAAAATCTCAGGAAGCTACGATGAAATATGAGTCGAAGTTTGCCACTTCACCTATCTTTATCACCGATAAGGATTATGAATTCCCTATCGATCCTAAGATAATCTCTCTAGTAGAATCAGATCATTTTCACGGTTATGAGTGTGAGACGGTCGTAGCCCACCTTGCCAAACTACACGATATAGCCACCCTTTTCACTAATGAGGATAAGATCCGCCACTACTATATCCTTAAGATGTTTCCTTTCTCTCTAAAGGATGATGCTAAAGTCTGGTTCACCTCTCTTGATCCTGGATGTGTGAGTAGTCCCCAGGAGATGGTCTATTACTTCTTTGAGAAATATTTCCCTGCCCATAAGAAGCTAGCTGCCTTGCAGGAAATATACAACTTTGCTCGACTCCAAGAAGAGAGTCTTCCACAAGCTTGGGGGAGGCTCGTCCAGCTACAGAATGCTTTGCCTGATCACCCTCTTAAGAAGAACGAGATACTTTATATCTTCTATAATGGATTACCGATGCCTCTAGAGACCACCTAGATAGTTGTGCCGGTTGTGTTTTTAGGGACCGAACTGTAGAACAAGCCGAGACTCTACTGAATAACATCTTGATCAACGATAATGCTTGGACTATTCCCGAACCACCTCCTAAGCTGACTCCTAAGAAAAGAGGTATTCTATTCCTCAGTCCCTAAGATATGCAAGAAGCCAAGATATCTATGCAAGAGGAAGGCATTACATATGAAGATGTCAAAAATCTACCACCTATCGAAGAGATCCATGGTCTCGATAACCCGATACAGGTAGAAGAAGTAAATTCTCTGCGTAGGTTTGATGAGAGTGATATTCCTTTTGATAAACCTGCTAGCCTATGCTTTGATGAATTTGACAACCTTGTTGCCAAACAACAGAGTTTTAATGATTATGTTAGCAGACATTTGGAACAAAGTACTCGTATGCTTAGCCATTTAAGTGCTTGTGTAGACAGAAATGTCATAGATCTGAAGCTTCTGAGTAAACATGCCTCTATGATTACTACTCAGGTAGAACAAGTACTTAAAGCTCAGAATGACCTTCTCAATGAATTATATGACAACTCTCTTAGAGTCATTACTAGAGGAGGCAAAATGACTCGGGAACCTTTATATCCTCAAGGTCATCCTAAGAGAATTGATCAAGATTCTCAAGGAATCAATGCTGATACACCCAGTCATCCTAAGGAGAAGAAGAAGGATGATAGAAACCTGCACGCCAGTTAACCAAATACTGTCACACCTGAAGAACCTAATGATATTTCCGCGTCTGATGCAGAAACACAATCTGGTGATGAACATGAACCTGGTGACAATATGGATAGTGATGTTCATAATAATGCTCAACCTAGCAATGATGAGGATGTGGAGATTGAACCTACGGTTAATCCTGATAACCCACAACCTAAGAAATACGATAAGAATGACTTCACTGCTAGGAAGCATGGTAAAGAAAGGGAGCCATGGGTTCAAAGACCTATGCCCTTTCCTCCTAAGCCATCCAAGAAAAAGGATGATGAGGATTTTGAGCGCTTCGTTGAGATGATAAGACCCATATTTCTGCAGATGCGGTTAACTGATATTCTCAAGATGTCTCCGTATGCCAAGTACATGAAAGATATCGTGACTAATAAACGGAAGATACCAGATCTTGAGATCTCCACCATGCTTGCCAATTACACTTTCAAAGGTGGAACTCCTAAGAAACTTGGTAATCCCAGAGTGCCCACTATACCTTGCTCTATTAAAGGAAACTACGTAAGAACTGCCTTATGCGAACTTGGAGCCGGTGTTAGTGTTATGTCGCTTTCCCTTTATCGTAGACTTGAATTGTATAAGTTGACACCCACTAAAATTTCTATGCAAATGGCCGACAAATCAACTGCTTTCCCTATCAGCATTTGCAAGGATGTGCCTGTTGTGGTTTCTAACACCACTATCTTAACGGAGTTTGTTATCTTGGATATTCCCGAGGACGATGACAAGGCTGTCATCCTCGGAAGACCCTTTTTAAACACTGCAGGGGCTGTTATAGATTGCAATAAAGGCAATGTCACTTTCCATGTCAATGGTAATGAGCACACCATGCACTTTCCGAAGAAATGATATCAAGTGCATTGCATCAATGCTATCGAAAAGTCTTCATCGATTCTTATTGGGAGCTTTGAATGCCCTATTCCTCGTGTCAAGATGAAGTATGATTTGCTTGTTGGGGAGATACATATACCCATTGAGGTGACTTAGTGGCTATTTGAAAATTCTCTGTTCTCTCTTGCGATTCGAGAAGGTTTTGTCATAAGGACTTGATCAATCCCATTGACGGATTTCTTTCGATGACCATGAAACGGATGAATCAAAGAGTCACATACCTCTGTTTTGAGATTTCCTTTTCTTTTGCTTAGAAGAAAAATGGTAGAATTAGTTTAGCTTTTCCTGTTTTCTGTATTAGTGTCCGGGAGAAAAATACCTCAAAAATAAAAGTTCTCCGATGGTCCTGAAAATTTAGTATGATTTTTTGTGGATTTTTTGAAAATTTCTGGGCCTGAGAGCTGGCCTGGGGGCCAGACCAGTGGGCCACAAGCCCTTCCACCGGCACCTACCCCCTGGTGGCGGAGTGCAAGCTTGTGGGGCCCATAGGGACCCCCTCCACTCATTCCAGATCTCAGCCTCTTCTTCCACCTCCAAAAAAAATGTTTCGCAGCTCAAACCCGTGTTCTTGCTCATTTGGGTGTGATTGTCGATCTCCTTGCTCAAAGCACCATTCTCCAAACCGTTTTGGGGAAATTGCTCCTTGGTAAGCGACTCCTCCATTGGTCCAATTAGTTTTTGCTCTAGTGCTTTATCCTTCGCGTATTCTTGCTACCTTGGTGACCCTGTTCTTGAGCTAGAAATGTTGATTTTAGCTGGTTCCAAGTAGTTTTAGTACGTGATACGGTCTCTAGGCACTAGTAGGAGTAGTTGCTACAAGTTGGGTTAATCTTTATTCAATTTTCTTTCGAAGTCTCTAAAAATTTCAGAATTTTTCAGAGCTAGAAAAAGGAAAAGATGAGGAGGTTCTTGAGAGGCTCCTCAAGCCGTAACCCCAAGGAGGATGAGAAGAACCACCCCAAGTACGTAGTCCCTCAAATCACAGAAGTTCGAGCGTACGAGTGGCCAAGTGATGAATTTTTGCGCGCCGCCGGACTTTACGAAGACTTTTATTACTTGGTGGAGAACGCAGGTCTTACTGCGTTCGTTAAAGATAAGTTCTCACAATACCTCCTCCTCACCAATATTTTGGTTCAAAGCTTCAACTTTTCTCCGAGGAAGAATCCTCCCATGGTTGAGTTCATGATATACGATGTCCCCTAGTGCATGACGCTGCAGGATTTTTGCAATGTATGCAAATTACCTTATGTTGGGGATATTCGTGACCCTCGTTCACGGTACTTGGAGGATTTCATTGGTTCTATTGCTGTTGGAGAGGAGAGAGGAGTGTCTCGCGCTAGAATTGCTAGCATACATTTTCCTGTGCTTTGGTACTTCTCACTATTTGTGGGAAAATGTTTGATTGGCCGTGGGAAGGCTGGATCACTTAGTTCTCCAGACCTTGCGGTTTTGCACGAAGGCCTTTACAATGATAAGACTTATATCTGGGGTGCTATAGTAGCTCAACGGTTGAACCTGAACCGTTCTAAAGGTGTAGTCTATGGAGGTATCTATGCTACTCGTCATGCCAGACACTTTGAGATACCCATTAGACTTGGAGAGGAAGGAGAGATGCTTTTCCCGGAAAATATCTGGATTATGACAGCATGGTTCGCCATGATTTTCTGGATAGAGATGCTAGTAGACGGATGATTTATAACCTGGTGTTTAGTGAGGGTACTCGAGAGACTATTACTTTGCCTGCTCCTTCTTTGTTCGATCTTCATGTGGGCAGGTACACTATTATGCCCTCGAACATCTACGCATATCAGGGCTTGGCCCAACCACAGGCGCCCGAGCCCGAGCCGCCAGTCGAGTTCCAGACGCCAGTTTATCAGTGGGAGCCAGAGGAGCTCACACAGCAGTGGCATTCATAGTCTTCTCCGGAGTATCCTGGAGCTGGTAATTTCCCACATTGGGAGTAGACCAAGCTAGGCCAAAAGCCTAAGCTTGGGGGAGTACGTGTTCTCACCGACTTTACATTCATGCTTATGCTTTCACTTTGTTAGTCGGTGTTTACACTTTGCCACTGTATTATCCATGCTAGTTTATTTTTCGTTTTCTTGTTTTCCTGTTTTGTGTCCTTTTGAGAAAACCCAAAAAGATTTTTCTTTCTTTTGCTTGTTGGGATTTTTCCCGTGTAAATAGTTTTTTTTTCTTTGGGTCAAGGTAGAAGATATTGGTTACAAGGTTTATTGGTTCTTGCATGCTTACCTGTTTAGCTTTCAAAAGAGCCATATTACTTTGTCTTCTCCTTTGTGTTTGCCTGCAGATTTATCTTAGTCCAATGCGCTTATTATTGTTCACATCGTTCGATTGTGCAAATGAAAGGCAACAATGATGATATATGATGAAGTGACTGAGACTGAAAAGCTGGTATGAACTCTATCTATTTTGTTTTTGTAAATATGACTAGCTTGTCGACCCAGATTTAGCTTTGTTGTGAGGGAACCATGTTTGCAATGACAACTTAGAGATCATAGTTTCGGGTGCCATGCTTATTTAGCTGAGAGCTTATAATGGTTTGTCTTGAATGCCAACATAGATTTTGAGATGACTATGATGTAGTATGATAGGATGGTATTCTCCTTTGAATGTTTCAAGTGGCTTGACTTGGCGCATGTTCATGCATGTAGTTAAACTCATTGCATTCAATGTTAGTCAAACTCATTGCATCTTGATGACTGTTGTCGCTCTCTAGTTGGTCGCTTCCCAGTCTTTTCCTAGCCTTCACTTGTACTAAGCGGAATACTGCTTGTGCATCCACTTCCATAAACCCAAAAGTTTTTCCATGAGAGTCCACCATACCTACCTATTTGCGGTATCTACCTGCCGTAGCAAGTAAATTTGCATGTGCCACTCTCTAAACCTTCAAGAAATAATCTGTTTTGCATGCCCGAACCGCTCATGTGGTGACAGGGGGATATTGGTACCTTCCATGCTAGGAGTGTTATCCTCGACATGTGTTTATTCATTGTCATTCATGAGAAAGGGGCCGCTAATTGGAATGGCCAGTTCCACGCTTAAATCGAAAACATAACTCTAAAACAAGACTCCCCCGGATTGATGTTAGTATGGACGGTACCCGAGGATTCGGCTAACCGTGGAGTGTGATTGATTGGTGGTGGGGGAGTTAAAACTTTACTTTTCTGTTTGGGAACCGCCTATAGCATGAGTAGCATGGAACATATTGAGAACTCTTGGTCATTGCGTTGACAATGAAAGCATGCCACCCAAAATTATTATCTCTGTTTTCAAAGCTTGAGCTCTAGCACCTCTGCAAATCAATGCTTCCCTCTGCGAAGGGCCTGTCTATTTATTTTCCTGTTGAGTCATCCTCCTGTTATATAAGCACCAATTAGAGAGCACCTCTGTCATTTTTATGCTTTGCTTTTGATTGATATTGAGTATGACTATGACTGGATTTTCGTTGCTATGAATTACAATGTTTAGTCAGCCCTTGATCTTTGAAAGTGCTCTACATTTATGTTTTACGGACTTAGAAAGAGCTAGCGAGATACCATCTATTCATATTGCTTCATGCTTGTTTTCATTGAAGTGTTGGTATTTGAAACTCATTATTATTTGCTCGTTAGCTGATTATGCCATTGATATTAGTTTACGTGAGACCTTTGTGTCATTTGCTTATGTGGTTAACTTGTGATCTTGCTGAAATTCTGGTTATGAGTTAGACATAGTTGCAAGAACAAGATCAAACAGAGTTTGTCAAAGTTTTTCTTTCTCTCTCAGTTTGTCAACTGAGTTGCTTGAGGACAAGCAAGGTTTGAAGCTTGGGGGAGTTGATAGGTCTCCATCGTATCTACTTTTCCAAACTCTTTTGCCCTTGTTATGGACTCTAATTTGCATGATTTGAATGGAACTAACCTGCACTGACGTTGTTTTCAGCAGAATTGCCTATGTGTTATTTTTGTGCAGAAATCAAAGTTCTCCAAACGTCCTGAAAATTTACGGGGAGCAGTTTTGGAAAATAAGAAAAATATCTGCGCCAAGTTCCACCTGAGGGGGTGGGCCAGTGGGCCACAAGCCGTGGCTCCGCCACCACCCCCCTAGTGGCGGTGGGCAGGCTTGTGGGGCCCACACGGCTGTGCCGCCCCCAACCTCAGGTCCATAAGTTCACTTTCGTCCCAGAAAAAATAAAAAGAGAAGTTTTCATCGCATTTACGATATGGAGCCGCCGCCACCACCTGTTCTTCATCTGGAGGGCAGATCTGGAGTCCGTCTTGGGCTCCGGAGAGGGGAAATCGTCGCCATCGTCATCATCAACCTTCTTCCCTCTCCAATTCCATGAAGCTCTTCGTCGTTCGTGAGTAATCTATTCGTAGGCTTGCTGGGCGGTGATGAGTAGGATGAGATCTATCATGTAATCGAGTTAGTTTTGATGGGGATTGATCCCTAGTATCCACTATGTTCTCAGATTGATGTTGCTACTACTTTGCCATGCTTAATGCTTGTCACTAGGGCCCGAGTGCCATGATTTCAGATCTGAAATTACTATGTTGTCACCAATATATGTGTGTTTTAGATCGGATCTTGCAAGTTGTACTTACCTACTACGTGTTATGATCCGGCAACCCCGGAGTGACAATAACCGGAACCACTCCCGGTGATGACAATAGTTTGAGGAGTTCATGTGTTCACCAAGTGCTAATGCGTTGGTCCGGTTCTTTATTAAAAGGAGAACCTTAATATCCCGTAGTTTCCTTTTGGACCCCGCTGCCACGGGAGGGATGGAGAATAGATGTCATGCAAGTTCTTTTCCCTAAGCACGTATGACGACACACGGAATGCATGCCTACATCACATTGACGAACGGGAGCTAGCCACATATCTCTCCGTGTTATAGTTGTTGCATGATGAATATCATCCAAACAAATCACCGACCCATTGCCTACGGGTTTTCCTACTACTTCTACTACTACTGTTGCTACTCATGTTACTTGTCTTGCTCTGCTGCTGCTACTACTGTTGCTACTGCTCTTACTTGTCTTGCTCTACTGCTGCTACTACTATTGCTACTGCTGTTACTTGTCTTGCTCTGCTGCTGCTGCTACTGTTGCTACTACTGTCGCTTGCTACTATTGCTACTTGCTACCGCTGTCACTACCGCTGTTCCTTGCCACTGGCGTTACTCGCTACATTGCTGTTACTACTTTGCTTGCAGATACTAATCTTTCAGGTGTGGTTGAATCTGATGAATTCAGCTGCTAATACTTGAGAGTATTCTCTCACCTCCCGTCGTGCGAATCAACAAATTTGGGTCGAATACTCTACCCTCGAAAACTGCTACGATCCCATGCGCTGGTGGGCGTCAACAACATTCTCCTAGTTTTGATTGCCGGAGAGTGCTAACAGCATTCGTCTGGTGCCGTTGCAAAGGGGAAAAACAGTTGACATCACTGCCGTGCTGTCCGCTGCTGCTACTACTGCTACCGCACCAGCATTCGGTGGGCAGCATCCGCTCTGCCGCCCGCGACTACTGTGCTGCCCTTGCCTCGCCCTGCTCTCTCGGCCGCCTCCCCCCGCTGGCGCTAGTTGCTGCTACTGTTGGCCACCGCAGCCACTGCCCAGTGCTCGCCGTCGCCCGACAGCGCCCGGGAGCATTGCCAAGGTCACAACCGGCTCGCTCTTCTCTCGATCACTAGCAGGTGGGCCCCAAGGCCCAGTTGACCGAGTGAGCTTGCTGACTCGACTGGATCTACTCACTTCCAAGTGGCCCCCACCGCCTTGTCTAATTAATTAAATTAGTTAAACCATTTTATCAACCTATTCAGTCACTCACTAGTGGACCCTGTCTGTTAATTAACTAATTTAGATTTGTTTTAAACTCTGTTTAACCCCACTATCAAAGACAAATGGGCCCCACCTATGATTTTGACTGGTCAACATGTCAAAGTTGACTGTTGACATCACTCTGATATCTTGCTGACATCATTTTCCCTTCCTATCCAATTTAATAATTAAAATAATTTCAGAAAATGTTTAAAAGTTTGAAAATTAATAGAAAATAATTTGTAAGTCACATGAAAATATTGTGTACATGAAAGTTGATCAGAAAAACGAGACAAACGTGGATATGTTGTCCGTTCGTCTGTCACGCGTCCCTAGCATAGCGTACATGGGACTTTTCCATCTGTTTCGCTCTTCCGGTAGTAGCAATAGACCCGGGAAATACTGACACATATTTTCCCGATCCATCTATGATGTATAACACTTCGTTAGCTCATGCCTAGCCGTGCATATAGCCATGTATTGCTTTTGTGATGCAATTGATTGCTTTGTTATTTATTGTGTTTCCCCTACGTTACTTCCTTTCCGGTAGACCCCGAGACCTACGATGATCCGGTGATCGACTACTTCCCGGTTGAGGATCATTTTTTGTCAGCAGAGCGACCAGGCAAGAAAACCCCCTTGATCATTCCTATATCGCCTATTTCTTTCTTCGTCATGCTTGCTTTAGATTTTCCTACTGTTCTAGTTAGCTCCTATATCTGATGCATACCTTGTTTTTGATGAACTGCTACTTTACTCTACCTTAGTTTAAACTGCTTAGTATAGGTGGAGCAGTGATCCCCATTTACCCCCTTAGTCCAGTTGCCCCGCTTTATAATCAAAGTCTCGATCATCTGATCAAGGAGCCAAGACCCATCACAGCCCTCACACTCCCCTTAGTTGTACGACACTGCAAAGCTATTATCGAATTCCGAGGGTGAGACCTCGATACGTACTCCTGATGTTAGCTTTATAGTGTAGTTGATCTGCGGTGGTTCTCTGAGGGCGATTCCTCCTTCACCATCTCTGATCTAGACTCTGTCGTAGAACCCACCAAGCGTGGTCCATCGAGGGTGATTCCTCCCTCGACACCTTGATGGTTACATCGTTCAGAATCCATCGAGGGTGATACTGTTGGAATTATGCCCTGGAGGCAATAATAAAATGGTTATTATTATATTTCCTTGTTCATAATAATTGTCTATTGTTCATGCTATAATTGTATTAACCGGAAATCGAAATACATCTGTGAATACATAGACCACAACATGTCCCTAGTGAGCCTCTAGTTGACTAGCTCGTTGATCATTAGGAGAATGATGTGATTGACATTGGATGTCGTTGATAATGGATCAGATCATTAGGAGAATGATGTGATGGACAAGACCCAATCCTAAGCATAGCGCAAGATCGTGTAGTTTGTCTACTATAGGATTTCTAATGTCAAGTATCATTTCCTTAGACCTTGAGATTGTGCAAGTCCCAGATACCGTAGGAATGCTTTTAGTGTATCAAACGTCACAACATAACTGGGCGATTATAAAGGTGCACTACAAGTATCTCCGTAAGTGTCTGTTGCGTTGGTACGAATCAAGACTGGGATTTGTCACTCTGTGTGACGGAGAGGTATCTCTGGGCCCACTCGGTAATACATCATCATAATGAGATCAATGTGACTAAGGAGTTAGCCACGGGATCATGTGTTACGGAACGAGTAAAGAGAATTGCCGGTAACGAGATTGAACAAGGTATAGGGATGCCGACGTTCGAATCTCGGGCAAGTATCATACCAATAGACAAATGGAATTATATACGGGATTGAGTGAATCCTTGACATCGTGGTTCATCCGATGAGATCATCGTGGAATATGTGGGAGTCAATATGGGTATCCAGATCCCGCTATTAGTTATTGGCCGGAGAGGTGTCTCAGTCATGTCTGCATGGTTCCCGAACCCGTAGGGTCTACACACTTAAGGTTCAGTGATGCTAGAGTTGTAATGGGAATTTTATATGTGGTTACCGAACATTGTCTGGAGTCCCAGATGAGATCCCGGACGTCACGAGGAGTTCCGGAATAGTCCGGAGGTGAAGATTTATAGATGGGAAGTCCAGTTTCGGTCATCGGAAAGGTTTCGGGGTTTATCGATATTGTACTCGGACCACCGAAAGGGTACCGGGGGTCCACCGAAAGGGTATCGGGGGTCCACCGAGAGGGTCCACCTGTCCCGGATGGCCACATGGGCCGAAAGTGGGAGGTAACGAGCCCCCTGGTGGGCTGGTCCAAGCCACCAAAGAGGCCCAAGGCGCATAGGGCAAAAACCCTAGGCCATGGGGCTGCCTCCCTCCAACTTGGGAGGCAAGCCACCCCAAGGGTTGCCGCCGCCACCTCCTAGGGTTTCCTAGGGTGGTCGGCCCCCTCTCCCCTTCCTCCTATATATACAGGAGGGTTAGGAGGGTTGTGCATACCCCTGAACCGCTCCCCTTGGTGCAACCCTACCTCTCCACTTCTCCTCCTCTAAGGCGCTTGGCGAAGCCATGCCGGAGAACCACAACCTCCACTGCCACCACGCCATCGTGTTGCCGGAGCACTCACTCAACTTCTCCTCCCCCCTTGCTGGATCAAGAAGGAGGAGACGTCCCCGGGCTGTACGTGTGTTGAACGCGGAGGGGCCGTTCGTTTGGTGCTTGGATCGGATCGCCGCGGGTACGACTCCATCAACCGTGTTGATAGTAACGCTTCCCCTTAGGAATCTTCAACTGTATGAAGATGCTCTCCCTCTCTCGTTGCTAGCATGTCCTAGATTGATCTTGGTGACACATATGAATTTTTTGAATTATTACTATGTTCCCAACAGTGGCATCATGAGCTCGGTCTATGCATATATTCTATGCACGAATAGAACACAGGTAGGTTGTGGGCGATGATTTGGTCAATTTGCTTACCGTTACTAGTCTTATCTTGATTCAGCGACATTGTGGGATGAACCGGCCCGGACCGACTTTACACGTACTCTTACGTGAGACTGGTTCCACCGCCTGACATGCACTTGTTGCATAAGGTGGCTAGCGGGTGTCTATCTCTACCAATTTAATCGGATTGGATTCCATGAAGATGGTCCTTATGAAGGGTAAATAGCAATTGGCATATCAACGTTGTGGATGTGAGGTAGGTAAGAAACGCTCTTGCTAGAAACCCATAGAAGCCACATAAAACTTTCAACAACAATTAGAGGACGTCTAACTTGTTTTTGCAGGGTATGCTATGTGATGTGATATAGCCAAAAGGATGTGCTGAAATATATGTGATGTATGAGATTGATCATGTTCTTGTAGTAGGATTCACGACTTGCATGTCGATGAGTATGACAACCGGCAGGAGCCATACGAGTTTTCTTAATTTATTATATGACCTGCGTGTCAATCAAAAGCGCCATATGAATACTTTACTTTATTGCTAACTGTTAGCCATAGTGGTAGAAGTAATAGTTGGCAAGAAAACTTCATGAAGACAGGATGATAGAGATCATGGTGTCATGCCTGTGACAATGGTGAACATGTCGTGCCCCGAAGATGGAGATCAAAGGCGCAGGATGATATTGGCCATATCATGTCACGATATGATTTCCATGTGATGTCTATCATGTTTTTTACATCTTATTTGCTTAGAATGACGATATTAAATAAGATGATATCTCACTAAAAGTTCAAGAAATGTGTTCCCCTAGTCAATATGGATCATGTGACACATAGATAACTAGAGGGATGTCTATCTGAGTGGGAGTTCATAAATAATTTGATTAGATGAACTTAATTATCACAAACTTAGTCTGAAATTGTCTTTACAATCTATATTGTAGATCCAATGGCCCACGCCAATGTCCCCCTAAACTTCAACGCGTTCCTAGAGAAAACCAAGCTGAAAGACGATGGAAGCAACTATACGAACTGGGTCCGTAACTTTAGTCTCATCCTCATAGCTTCCAAGAAAATATATGTCCTTGATGCACCGCTAGGTGATGCACCCATTTTCCTAGCGGCTCAAGACGTTATGAACGCCTGGCCGTCGCGTAGTGATGATTACTCCTTGGTTCAGTGCGGCATGTTTTATAGTTTAGAACCGGGTCTCCAAAGGCGTTTTGAGCAACATGAGCATATGATATGTTTCAAGAGTTGAAACTGGTTTTCCAAGCTCATGCCTGGGTCAAGAGATATGAAGTCCCTGACAAGTTCTTTAGTTGTAAGATGGAGGAAAATGGTTCTGTCAGCGAGCACATACTCAAAATGTCTGGGTTGCACAACCGCTTGTATGAGCTAGAGTTAATCTTCCGGATGACTCGGTTATTCACAGAATCCTCCAGTCGCTTCCACCTAGCTACAAAAGCTTTGTGATGAACTTCAACATGCAAGGGATGGAGAAGACCATTCCCGAGTTGTATTCGATGCTGAAATCAACGGAGGTGGAAATCAAAAAGGAACATCAAGTGTTGATGGTGAATAAGACCACTAGTTTCAAGAAAGGCAAGGGAATAATAACTTCAAGAAGGACGGCAAAGTAGTTGTCGGGAAGAAGCCCAAGAATGGACCCAAGCCTGAGACTGAGACTGAGTGCTACTATTACAAGGGAAACGGTTACTAGAAGTGGAACTTCCCAAGTACTTAGTGGATAAGAAGGTCGGCAACGTCAAAGGTATATATGATATACATGTTATTGATGTGTACCTTACCAGCGCTCATAGTAGCTCCTGGATATTTGATACTGGTGTTGTTGCTCACATTTGCAACTCAAAATAGAGATGCAGAATAGGTGGAGTCTGGCAAAGGACGAGGTGACAATGCGCATCGGGAATGGTTCCAAGGTCGATGTGATTGCCGTTGGCACACTACCTCTACATCTATCTTCGGGATTAGTTTTAAACCTCAATAATTGTTATTTAGTACCAGCTTTGAGCATGAACATTGTATTGGGATCTCTTTTGATGCGAGATGGCTACTCATTTAAATCTGAAAATAATGGTTGTTTTATTTATATGAGAGATATGTTCTGTGGTCATGCCCCGCTGGTCAATGGTTTATTCTTGATGAATCTTGAACGTGACGTTACACATATTCATAGTGTGAGTACCAAAAGATGTAAGGTTGATAATGATAGTCCCACATATTTGTGGCACTATCGCCTTGGTCATATCGGTGTCAAACACATGAAGAAACTCCATAAAGATGGACTTCGGGAGTCTCTTGATTTTGAATCATTTGACACGTGCGAACCGTGCCTCATGGGCAAGATGGCTAAGACTCCATTCCCCGGAGCAATGGAGCGAGCAACCAGCTTGTTGGAAATAATACATATCAATGTACGCGGTCCAATGAGTGTTGAGGCTTGCGGCGGCTATTGTTATGTTCTCACCCTCACTGATGACTTAAGCACATATGGGTATGTTAACTTAATAAAACACAAGTCTGAGACCTTCGAAAGGTTCAAGGAATTTTAGAGTGAGGTAGAGAATCAACGTGACAAGAAAATAAAGTTCTTACGATCTGATCATGGAGGAGAATATTTGAGTCACGAGTTTGGCACGCACTTAAGGAAAAGTTGAATTGTTTCACAACTCACGCCGCCTCGCACACCTCAGTGTGACGGTGTGTCTGAACATCGTAATAGCACTCTATTGGATATGGCGTGATCGATGATGTCTCTTACTGATCTACCGCTATCATTTTGGGGATATGCATTGGAGACTGTCGCATTCACATTAAATAGGGCACCGTCTAAATGCGTTGAGACGACATCGTATGAATTATGGTTTCGGAAGAAACCTAAGCTGTCGTTTCTGAAAGTTTATGGATGCGATGCATATGTCAAGAAACTTCAACCTGAAAAGCTCGAACCCAAATCGGAAAAGTGCGTCTTCATAGGATACCCTAAGGAAACTATAGGCTATACCTTCTATCTCAGATTCGAAGGAAAGATCTTTGTTGTCCAAGAATGGATCATTTCTAGAGAAAGAAGTGAGTGGGAGGAAAGTAGAACTTGATAGGTAATTATACCCCCTCTTGAACCGGAGAGTAGCGCAGCACAGGAAAATGTTTCTGGGGTGCGTGCACCGGCTAGAGAGGAAGTTAATGATGATGATCATGAAACTTCAGATCAAGTTACTACTAAACTTCGTAGGTCCACGAGGACACATTCCGCAACAGAGTGGTACGACAACCCTGTCTTGGAAATCATGTTGTTAGACAATAGTGAACCTTTGAACTATGAAGAAGCGATGGCGGTCCTGGATTCCAACAAATGGCTTGAAGCCATGAAATCCGAGATAGGATCCATGTAGGAGAACAAAGTATGGACTTCGGAGGACTTTCCCGATGATAGGCGAGCCATAGAAAATAAATGGATCTTTAAGAAGAAGACTGACGCGGATGGTAATGTGACCATCTATAAGGCTCGACTTGTCGCTAAGGGTTGTCGATAAGTTCAAGGAATTGACTACGATAAGACTTTCTCACCCTTAGCGATGATTAAGTCTGTCTGAATCAGGTTAGCAGTTGCCGCATTTTATGATTATGAGATCTGGCAAATGGACGTCAAAACGGCATTCCTTAAGGGCTTTCTTAAGGAAGAATTGTATATGATGTAGACGGAAGGTTTTGTCGATCCTGAAAATGTTGACAAGGTACGCAAGCTCCAGCGCTTCATCTATGGGCTAGTGCAAGCATCTTGGAGTTGGAACATTTGCTTTGATGAGGTGATCAAAGTGTTTGGGTGTGTACATAATTATGGAGAACCCTGTATTTACAAGAAAGTGAGTGGGAGCTCTGTAGCATTTCTCATACCATTTGTGGATGACATATTTTTGTTGGGAAATGAAATAGAAATTTTGGAAAGCATAAAGGCCTATTTGAATAAGTGTTTGTCAATGGAGGACCTTGGAGAAGCTGCTTACATATTAGGCATCAAGATCTGTAGAGATAGATCAAGACGTATCATTGGTCTTTCACAAAGCAGGTACCTTGACGAGATATTGAAGTAGTTCAATATGGATAAGTCCAAGAAGGGGTTCTTTCCTGTATTGCAAGGTGTGAGATTGAGCACACCGTAATGCCCGACCACGGCAAAAGATAGAGAAAAGATGAGTATCGTCCCCTATGCTTCGGCCATAGGCTCTATTATGTATGCCATGATGTGTACAAGACATGATATGAACCTTGCTATAAGTTTGGTAGGGAGGTACCACAGTGACCCCGGAGTAACTTAAGTACCTGAAAAGGACTAAAGATATGTTCCTCATTTATGGATGTGCCGAAGAGATCATCGTAAAGGGTTATGTCGATGCTAGCTTCAACACAGATCCGGATGACTCCAAGTCATAAACCGGATACGTGCATATATTGAATGGTGGGGTAGTCAGCTGGTGCAGTTGCAAGCAAAGTGTTTTGGCGGCATCTACAAGTGAAGCAGAGTACATAGCTGCTTCGGAAGCAACACAGGAAGGAGTCGGGATGAAGGAGTTCATCACCGACGTAGGTGTGATTCCCAGTGCGCCGGGTCCGATGACTCTCTTCTGTGACAACACTGGAGCTATTTCCATTGCCAAGGAGCCTAGGTATCACAAGAAGGCCAAGCACATCAAGCGCTGCTTCAACTCCATTCGTGGATACATTTAGGATGGATATATAGATATTAGTAAAGTACATACGGATCTGAACATCGCAGATCTGTTGACTAAACCTCTTCCACGAGGGAAACATGATGAACACTAATCTCTATGGGTGTTTGATTCATCAGAATGTAACTAGATTATTTACTCTAGTGCAAATGGGAGACTGTTGGACGTATGCCCCAGAGGCAATAATAAAATGGTTATTATTATATTTCCTTGTTCATAATAATTGTCTATTGTTCATGCTATAATTGTATTAACCGAAAACCATAATACATGTTTGAATACATAGACCACAACATGTCCCTAGTGAGCCTCTAGTTGACTAGCTCGTCGATAAATAGATGGTCATGGTTTCCTGACCATGGAAATTGGATGTTGTTGATAACGGGATCACATCATTAGGAGAATAATGTGATGGACAAGACCCAATCCTAAGCATAGCACAAGATCGTGTAGTTCGTTTGCTAGAGCTTTTCTAATGTCAAGTTTCATTTCCTTAGACCATGAGATTGTGCAACTCCCGTATACCATAAGAATGCTTTGGGTGTATCAAACGTCACAATGTAACTGGGTGATTATAAAGGTGCACTACAGGTATCTCTGAAAGTGTCTATTGGGTTGGTACAAATCGAGACTGGTATTTGTCACTCCATTTCACAGAGAGGTATCTCTGGGCCCACTCGATAATACATCATCATAATTAGCTCACTGTGACTAAGGAGTTAGCCACGGGATCATGTGTTACGGAATGAGTAAAGAGACGTGTCGGTAACGAGATTGAACAAGGTATAGGGTTAACAACGATCGAAACTCGGGCAAGTATCATACCAATGTCCTTCTTCTCGAGGGCGTCCTTCATGGTTACTAAAGAAATTGAAGTCTTGAACATCTCAGCAAGGCGGTCTGGGAAAGTAACCTCAGTCGGATGGGGAGAGAGATCAAAATGTAAGGTAGTCAGACTTGAGGACTTCATGGAGATGTTCATGGAGGTTACCACTTGGATCGCTGATGGGATCGACCACGACACCTTTGTGAAATCTGTGGAACCTTCTTCCTCCGAGTGATGCTCAAAAAAAGACATGCAGTTTAATTCGCCTGGTTATGCCGAGTCGTTGGTGTAACCTTTAAACTCTGACTGAGCCTTAGGCTTCTGCAATCCGTACTTTTCATTTGAATTAGAATGGAGTTTCATTTGGTATGTTAGCATTCGAATTTGGGTCTTTGCACTAATGATGGACCCGTCCATCTTGACGTCCGAGTGGGGGTTATGCCCACATTTGGAGTCATTTTTACTT
Source organism: Hordeum vulgare subsp. vulgare (assembly GCF_904849725.1). NCBI lineage: Eukaryota > Viridiplantae > Streptophyta > Magnoliopsida > Poales > Poaceae > Hordeum > Hordeum vulgare. The sequence goes on along the minus strand of NC_058521.1, from coordinate 111,844,666 downwards.
AGGCGAAAGCAGGTTTGTGGCTCAGTACCGGAGTGTGGAGAGCGTCCTCTCCCGGGGCCGGTTTTACCTTAGGAGAAAACAGGTTCACAGCTAAGGAATGATTGTCCTGTTCATCTTGGCATCCGAGTGGGGATCGTGCCCTCATTCGGAACCATTTTTACTTTGGCGAAGGTAGGTTCATGATTAAGCCCCCGAGCATGGAGGCCGTCCTTATTCGAGGAAGGTTTTACCATAGGCGAGAACAGGTTCGCACCTAAGGAATGATTGTCATGTTCATCTTGGCATCCGAGTAGGGATCGTGCCCTCATTCGGAACCGTTTTTTACTTAGGCGAAAGAAGGTTCATGCCTAAGCCCCTGAGCATGGATGTCGTGCCCACATGGAGCCAGTTTTACCTTCGGCCAAAACAGGTTCGCAACTAAGGAATGATTGTCCTTTTCATCTTGGTATCCGAGTGGGGATCATGCCCGCATTCGGAACCGTTTTTTACTTAGGAGAAAGCAGGTTTGCGTCTAAGGCCCTGAGCGTGGAGGTCATCCTCACTCTGAGCCGGTTTTATCTTAGGCGAATTCTGTTTGGCAACCAAGAAGTGGATGTAGTTCTTTCAAACTTAACGATGGTCCTGTCGATCTTTGCATCGAGTGGGGATTGTGGCCTCATCCGGAACCGTTTTTAATTATGCAAAAGTAGGTTCGCGGTAAGCCCCCGAGCATGGAGTTCGTCCTCACTCGGAGCAGGTTTTGGGGGCAATAAGAAAGGGTATTTAACTCGACTGAGAAATTTGACAAAAAGGGGAAGGGAGAAACATGTTTTCGTCAAATCATTCGGATTCATTACAACAACGAGGATATATGTTCTATGTATAGAACCTGCAGAGAAGATCTGTGTTCCGGGTTCTGGGCTCTTCTGTCTCATTCTTTAAGTTGTAAAGCCGATAGGCTCCATTGTGTAGGACTTTGGAGATTGCACAGGGACCATGCCACGGAGGAGCCAGCTTGCGGGCCTTTTGTTGGTCCAGTCGGAGGACCCGGTCGCCCTCCTGGAAGGTTTGCCCTCTGACTTGCTTATCATGGTAGCGCATCAGATCTTCCTGATATAGCATGGACCGGACGAGGGCTAGTTCTCTCTCTTCTTCCAAGAGATCCAGACCGTCTTGACACGCTGCCTCGACTTTAGCTTCATTGTATTGCAATACTCGGGGGGAGTTGTGATGTAAGTTACTCGGTAGAACGACATGCCTGGTGGAATGATTCGGAGTCGTTCACATGTGAAAACAAAATTTCTCCCTAAGGTGGTTTTGATAATTGATCACAACATATGTATGATTGGACTAATGATCTTATTCAAGTATATTTCTGAATAGTTCAAAGATGCCTTGGCTATAGGGCTATGAGGAGAGGCCCCTTGATGCAAGAAAGGAATAGGATTGGCTCAAGCTTCAAGGAAGAAGACTCTACATTTTACATTTGTGAGAAATCACTTTGAGTCCATAGGATAGCCAATACTATTAAAAGTGGGTGAGGTATTATGATGAATTGGTTGTTCAAGTGCTTAGAGGAAGCCACCAAAAACACTCACCCATGCTCCAACAAAATATCTCTATCCATAGCTATACTAGCAAAATCGTTGCCATCAACTATTTCCACTCATCACTACTGATTTTCGACCAGAAAGATCCTATGCAAAACCTTACTATCTCGGTACCACCAACTTTCACATTGGTGTCACCGAGATTCAGTGATGAACTTTCGGTTGAGAATATTTCAAGAATAGGAATTTTTGAGTTTGAAATCGGTCTCACTGAAATTTGGAAACTCATCTAGGTCATCGTATGAGTACCACCGAGATTCGTATATCGGTCTCACCGACAATTCGAAAGTTGCCACATTTAGTGCAACTCGGTACCACCAAGATTCATTTCGGTGTCACGAGTTGGGGTATAATGTTGTAACTGCTGGATTTTAGGAGATGCTATATATACCACATCCACCTCCTCTCATTCTAAGAGGAAGCACTCAGAACACACACACACTTGCCCGATCCATTTTTCTGAGAGAGAGAGAGAGAGAGAGAGCCACCTACTCATGTGTTGAGATCAAGAGATTCCAATCCACCCATTTGAAACTTGATTTCTAACCTCCCCAAGTTTCTTTCCACAAGATCAATCTTTCCTACCCATGCCAAATCAGTGAGAGGAGAGTATCTTTTGAATCACAAGAGCAAGGAGTTCATCATTCTACCAAATCTATTATCTTTTGGAGGGTGGTGCCACCTAGATTGGTTATGTGTCGCTTGGGAGCCTCCTACTTTGTGTTGTGCAGTTGATCCAAGAAGTTTGTAAGAGGAAAGAGATCGCCTACTTCATGAAGATCTACCATGAGTGAGGCTAGTCATGTGTGGACGAAAGCCGTGGTGGAATAGACAAGGCCGGTTCTTCATGGACCCCTTGTTGGTGGAGCCCTCCGTGGACCCTCGCAGCTGTTACCCTCTATGGGTTGAAGTCTCCACTAACATGGACATACGATAGAACCACCTATCGGAGGCATGCCAAAAATCGTCGTGTCGACCTTTGCATTTGATCTTCCTATCTTACCATCTACATTACATTTGCATGTCTTTACTTTCCACTACTATACTCTTAGATGTGCATGTGTACGGTGAACTTGACTAGTCAAAGTTGCTAAAACTGGACCACAACTAAAATTGGAAAAGGCTAACTTTTAATCTTGTCAAGTAGTCTAATCACCCCCTCTATACATACTTTCGATCCTACAAGTGGTATCTGCTACTTCAACAAAAGACCTTCCAATGGTGCCAGAAATAGGAGTGTTGCTTGATACTCCCGCGCCAGAAATACTTCTGCTGCGGCTATGCCTTAAGGGACTTCCTAGGCAAGTATGCAAAGGATTTCCCCCGTGGCCTTGGAGCCTTGTGTTGGTGTTCCCTCGAAGCGGAAAGGGTGATGTAGCATAGTAGTGGTAAGTATTTCCCATAGTTTGAGAACCAAGGTATCAATCCAGCGGAGGAGTATCACAAGATCCTGCACAAACACAAAAGCTTGCTCCCAACGCTATGAAGGGGTTGTCAATCCCTTATAGATTGTTTGCCAAGTGAGAACTGAAAGCAACAAACTAACAAAGCAAAGTAAAAGCGGAGGTGTAAACGATGGATGTGAATAGACCCGGGGTCGTAGTGTTTACTAGTGGCTTCTCTCATGAAAGCAAGTAGATGGTGGGTGAACAAATTACTGTCGAGCAATTGATAGAACCGCGCAAAGCCGTGACGATATCTATGGCAATGATTATATCTATAGGCATCACGTCCAAAACAAGTAGACCGATACTTTCTGCATCTACTACTATTACTCCACACGTCGACCGCTATCCAGCATACATCTAGTGTATTAAGTCCAAAAGAACAGAGTAACGCCTTAAGCAAGATGACATGATGTAGACGGACAATCTCATATCAACGATAGAGCCCATCTTGTTACCCTTGATGGCAACTACTTAATGTGTGCCTTGCTTCCCCTACTGTCACTAGGAAAGGTCACCACATGGTAGAACCCAAAACCAAGCACTTCTCCCATTGCAAGAATCATAGATCTAGTTGGCCAACCAAAACCCAAGACTCGGAGAGACTTAAAAGGATATTAAATCATGCATACAAGAAATCAGCAAAGACTCAACTATATATCATAGATAATCTGATCACAAATCCACAATTCATCGGATCTCGACAAACACACCGCCAAAGAAGATTACATCGGATAGATCTCCATGAAGATCATGGAGAACATTGTATTCAAGATCCAAGAGAGAGAAGAAGCCATCTAGTTACTAACTACGGACCCGTAGGTCTGAAGTGAACTACTCACGACTCATTGGAGGGCCAATGATGATGATGAAGAAGCCCTCCAACTCCAAAGCCCCCTCCGGCAGGGTGCCGGGAAGGGTCTCCAGATGAGATCTCGCGGAACCGGAAGCTTGCGGCGGCGAAAAAGTATTTGTGAGGCTCCCCTGGTTTTTTGCTGAATTTTTGGGAATATATAGGCCAAGGATCTAGGTCAGGGGGCGGCCAGGGTGGCCACAAGCCTTGACACCACCGCCTCCCCCTGGTGGCGGAGTGGGAGCTTGTGGGATCCGTGGAGCCCACCTGGCTTGGCCCAGAGGGCCCCTGATCTTATCCCGTTCGGGAAAAAAATCATTTCGGGGTTTTTATTCCATTTGGACTCCGTTCCGAAATCAGATCTGAAAAGGGTCAAAAACACAGAAAAAACAGGAACTGGCACTAGGCATAGAATTAATAAGTTAGTCCCCAAAAAAGATATAAAAGGCACATAAAACATCCAAGATGACAAGATAACAGCGTGAAACCATCAAAAATTATAGATACATTTGAGACGTATGAGTATCATAGCTATGGTCTCCATTTCATTGGTTCCACAACCTAGGAGAGCATGGCGTCTAGTGGGGAAAATTATCACCGTAGAGGTGCATATTTCGATGGTACAAACTACGCTAGTTGGAAGCATAAGATGAAAATGCATATCCTTGGCCAGAATCCTGCCGTTTGGGTTGTTGTTCATGTTGGTGTGCAATGTGATTTCTTTGGAGAATGAAGAGAACCAGATCGTGATGCGACAGCGGATGAGCTGAAGATGTTGCAGTAAAGTGATCAAGCCTATGATATGTTGTTCAACTGCTTGTGTCCTCGAGAATTCAACAAAATTAGTTGCCTTGAGAATGCAAAGTAAATTTGTGATAATTTAATTTATAAGCACGAAGGTACTGATTCTTTCAGGGAATTTAAGTTGGATGTGCTTCAAAGTCAGCTTGACAAGTTCAAGATGAAGGATGGTGAAGGAGTCACCGAGATGAACTCGAGATTAGCAGTCATCACAAATGGGATTGTTGGCTTAGGAAGTGAAGAGATGACCGAAAAATTCATCATCAAGAAGATTCTTAGAGCCTTGGATGGAATATACGACACTGTGTGCACATTAGTTCAAATCATGCCAAACTACAAGGATCTCAAGCCAACTGAAGTCATTTGAATAATTGTTGCTCATGAAATGTCAGTCAAGGACAAAGATAAGTTGCACAATAAGTCAAGCGGTGGTTAGAAAGCTTCAAGTGATACTCCCGCTACTTGAAATGACAACCTTGTTACCAATGAAGAGATCAGCCTCATGGTTAGAAAATTCAACAAGTTCTACAAGAGTAGAGGAAACGAGTGAAGCACAAGCTCAAGATATGATGAGAAGCGTTCGTCTAGTCATGATCAAAACAGGTACAAATTTGGAAAACCCGGACGCTATTCCAATGAGTGCTCGGCTCCCTGCAAAAAAAGAGAAGAGTCACCTAGAAGACGATGCTCAAGTGACGAGTCACCTCATAGAGAGAGAAGGAGTAGAGAAGATCATTATGAACGAAGAAACTCCCGGAGAGGAAAGGAATCGGAGAAGAAGGACAAGTACACCAAGAGCAGCTCAAGAAGAAGATATCAAACTCATATTGTTGAATGGGTTTCTGGCTCCGAGTCTGACAAATAATCTGAGAGAAGCTACCACTCCAACTTCGACAATAGTCAAGATGAAGGTGTTGCCGGTCTTGCACTCGTTTCCTCGAACTCCTACGACTTATTTGATTCACCAAATGAAGGGATTGTAAATTGCTTCATGGCAAAAGGCCCCAAGGTATAACACACTGAGTACTTTGACTTTGATAGGGATGAAGATGACTTGTTGGGAGAAGATGACTTGCTCTTTGATAAGGCTAGTGATAACATTGAGAATGAACTTGAAAATAATCATGCTAGTCAAGAGAAGTCGTATGATGATGATAAGAAAGAGATTGAACGAATAAGTAAAGAATTAAACACTCTTAAGTTAGCCCATGAAACTACTCTAGAAGGTCATAGGGAGCTTGCAAGAACTCGTGAGAAGATACGCTTCGAGAAGCTAAATTTAGAGCAAGAGCATGAGTTTCTAAAAGCAATCAATGATGATCTTCGAAAGAAGAGTTACAGTTATCTAGCCAAATGAGTACTCATGTCTACTTTTGTTACACAAGTTAAACCTAAGAACACTAGTAACAAAGGCAAGAAAGTTTCTTCATCTAGTAACAATAATGCTAAAGCTAGATCAAATGATGTAGTTGCTAGTAGATCTCTTGATTCCACTAATGATTCTATTAGCCAAATTGAACTTGAGCAAGAAAATGATTTATTGAAAGTAATTATAGAGAGAGGTGTTTTCAAGAGTCTTGTCGGAAGTAAGCAATTCGAGAAAATTGTGCGCAAGAAAGGAGGACATTGTAAAAAGCAAGGTTTTGGCTACTTCAATGTCAACAATGATGTTTGGTAAGAAGGTACATATCCCATTCCCAAGTTTGTTCCTCAAGAGGAGAAGTATGATCCTATTGATCCCAAGGGAACAAGCTTTCAAGATGACCTTCCACCACAAGAGCACGAGGAGAGGGGAAAGCTTCAAGAGGAGATTGACTTATTTGAGGAAGAACCCCAAGCCAAGGTCGAGTGGGTTCCCAAGGACACATCTAGAAGTACCTCATCTAGTGCTACCACAACTCCAAGGATCCCCATCAAGGTGATGTGGGTACCCACGAGGAAGAACTAGAAAGTTCTTGAGGGGTGACTCCACCAATGAAATTCAGTCTTATTCATTCTGGCAGGAACTATATGCAATCAACTCCAACCATATGCATTACTTCAAGGAGTCACACATTCCCTCAAAGTTAAGCAAGGGACAAGGTAATTAAAGCATCTTTGAACGTCACCTCTCATGCACTTCATGCCATGTCCATAGATATTCTTGCATAAGTTACTTTTTCTTTGGGACTAACCCATGTTGGTGGGAAGGGTAAGAAACAACTAGTTTGCTCCCAACTAAAAGATGAACTTCATCAACAATGAGCATCCACAACTACTACACCTACTCGAAGTCTTATACGACAAAACCCAAGGGTAGTTTATCCCTCTCAGGGGGGATGTCACATCTAGGGGGAGCTTCACTCTAAGACTTGAGTATAAGCGTCTCCTAAACGATGTGAACACATTAATGCTTTATGTAAAAGTGGAAACCCCACTTGTGCTTAATCTATGAGTATGGCATATGATCAAGTATTCTTAGTTGGATCCTATGTCAAGATACTCATATATAGATGACTTTGTCATCGCCAAAGTGCTTGATAGATGCTAGAATGTTTGTGCATGTTCACCATGTTTTATTAAAAATCTTATTGTGTGAGCATGTTCGTATGCATATTTAGTTCAATCGAGGATATCCAATTGTTTTTATTTGGCGTTATATTTATTTTGGCCAATTAGATATACAAGAATGCCTAAGTACCTTCCTCTACCTATCTATGCTTTCTCGTCTCAAATTCTATTCATGCTACATCACAAAATTTGAGCAAGCACTTTAGGGACACTCTATGTGAGGATCACCCGGACATCCATATCGACAAGGGCTGAATTCCAAAACCTCCCAAAGTGTATCTCGGTGTGACCAACCTCCAAATCTCAGTCCTTCCGAAGCCTAGGTTTGATCAGGTTTTCCCATCTCGGACCATTTAATTGTTATTTTTGGCCGTACCGAGTTTCTCTGTCAGCTGACAATTAAGGAACTCCGTGGCACTTAAAACTCCATCTCGGTGTCACCGACTTCTAGGGGGTATATATACCCTTTGGACTCGACAGTTAAAACAACTCTTCAAATGTCGCCTCCCGCACCTCCTCGCTCATGTGCCCTAGTCCCCTAGACATCGCCTTGATTCTTGCGTGTGCCTTCGCCATCGGAGTCTTCGCCATCGATGGTAATCACCACCACTGTCGAGCCATAGAGGATTCACCACTGATGACGAGTTGACGGAACTATACTCCTCGCCCCTCGTTGCTTACGCCAAGTGGAAGGTTGAGATGTAGTCAGCAGAAGATTTTCCTTACATGGGGACTGTAAGGTTTATTGAACCAGGAGGACTCCAAGGATCAACAAGTAGGTGTCTGCTGCTCTGGCGCTAGCAGAAGACGTGGACCTGCACACACAAAAAATAGCTTTGCTCCCAACGAGTTCAGAGAGGTTGTCAATCTCTCCGGCCTTGTCGTTTGCAAAGGATCAAACACAAGCGGGAATAGTGATGGTGATTGCAACGGAAAAAGGAAATAAAAGCAGTAAATGGTGGAGGTGTAAACAATGGTGGAAATATGGAAAAGGGTCCCATGATGTTCACTAGTGATGTCTCTCTACCAAAAGACGATAACCAACTATGCAGGGTAAACAAATTACAGTTGGGCAATTAACAGAATTATAAATGCACCGCAATGCTAATCATGCTACAAGAAAGTTAGAGGCTCATAAGTATGGGCAGTACGCCAAGACAAGTAGACCGTTTATCCATCAGCATCTACTCACTAATCATCCACCTTGAGATATCTATCCAGAACATCTCGCTGGTATTAAGTTGCAAGCCCCACCCTAAGTGTAAACTCAAAGCAACGGAAAACTGCATTAACAAACTTTGCGTAAGGTAAACAATCCTTGCAACCGTGGTTATAAGCACCGTTGTTTTATCCCTGGTGGCAACAACACATCCCCTAGTCTCATGTTTTTGTCACTCAAGCTAGACATCAGGGGGCATGAACCCACAATCATACATAATGCTCCCTCTTGGAGTTACAATCTACTACTTTGCCAAAGCAATAGAAAGCAATGGAGAACATGCATGAATTACTCAAGAACAAAATATAAAAGGAGAACCAAATATATAACTCATCACAATCTGAACATAATCTCATAATCCATCACATCCTAGCAAACACAGCATAGCAACAACATGTAAATTACATAGATGCCTTGATCATGTAGGGCAGGTCACAAGGGCTAAGCATTGAAGCACAAGATTGGAGAGAAGACATCACATAGCTACTGTTAATGGACCCATGGTGCAAGGATGACTACTCACGGCACATCCGGAAAGCGTCCATGGTGGTGGAGAAGCTCCCGGAGGTCAATCCTCCCTCCGGTAGGGTGCTAGGAAGAGGTCTCCTCGCAATCCCGTTCTTCGAAGCGCTACGGCGGCATAACGATGGTGAAATTCGCGATGCGGGATATATCCTTAGGGTTTTCGCTTTAGGAAGTAAATATAGGCCAAAGGAGAGCACCAGGGGATGGACCCGCCACCCTGGCGACCTAGTGGCGTGGCCAGGAGGGGGCCCGCGCCAGGTGGCCGCTTGGGCGAGGCGTGGCTACCTTCTAGACCACCTTGGTGCTTCCTAAAGCTTCCTTCATGATGATTTTTATATATTTTTCTTGGGATTTTTCACGCTTTGGAAATTGGGGTAAAGTCCCTGCAATTGAAAGACATCAGCAGACAAAAACTGGCACTCGGTGCAATAAGTTAGTAGGTTAGTCCAAATATGTGTAAAAAGGTATGAAATGTAGCAAAACACATAACAATGTCACCCAAAAGAGCATGGAACAAACAAAAATTATAGATACGTTTGGGACGTATCAACATCCCCAAGCTTAATTCCTGCTCGTCCTCGACTAAGTAAATGATAGCACAAATAATTTCTACGGTGACATGCTAACACACATATAAGAACTTAAAAGTAAAGCAAGTAATATATGCAATTCAAGTCAAGACAATAACAAGCAAGAGTCTATGTCTAGTATTGAAACTAGCAAAGTAAGAACATAAAGGTGAAAGAGCTCTCGCTGTCCGTGACTCGAATGTCTACAAATGTTGTTTGCATGCAAGAAGTGGGAGATGGGTTTAGAGAATAAAAATACTATACAGTTTAATTTAGAACTCAATCTACTAAAACTTAACACTTGGTCTCCTTCGGAATCTTATTTTGACTCATCCCCAGACCACTAGTCAGTCACAAGTCAAAATGATCCTCTCCCTTTCGACTAAGCACTCACGCATTGGATGAGCGCGAGCAGAAAAATATTGTCACTTAGGATGGCAAAGAGAATAATGATGAGGAAGGAAGACAGAAAGGTGCGAAAGGCTCACATAAATGAGGACAATCATAGGCCCAAATGATAGATATGATGTGAGGAGTAGGGATTGCCATGCAACGGATGCACATATGAGCTAAGGTAATCTCTCCAATAGAACTAGTGGGGTGCATCCAACTTGCTTGCTCATAAAGACCTAGAGCTTATTTGAGGAGGCTTATTTTTGGAATATACAAGCCAAGTTGTATAGTGTAAGGGTCCCCACATAGTTATGCATGAATGATAATCTCTATGGAGTACAAATATAACAATGGAGTACGAGAGTGGATCTTTCAAAAGGAATGGTAGTGTTGCCCCCTTCTTTCTTTTTTTCCTTTTTTTTCTTTTTATTTTATTTTATTTTTGTGGCCTCTTTGGCTCTTTCTATTTATCTCTCATTTGTCCTCTTTGGGATCTTTTCATGTGCCCTCTTTTGGGATCTTTTAATTTGCCCTCTTTGGGATCTTTTCCTCACTTATGGGAAACACTCTATATTTTACAAGAAATAAAAAGAAGATCTTCACACTTTATAAGAAGTACAAAACATAAAGATAAATGAAAACTATCATGATGTATGCAAATGTATGCATGGAACTGTATCTCGAAAAGGCTATGGAAATGCCTTAATAGGTAGGTACGGTGGCTGTTTTGAGGAAGGATATAATGAGGCTTATGATGACAGAGCGTATCATGCCATGGGTTTGGATGCACCGGCGAAGTATGCACCAACTCTCAAGATGAGAAAGGGCAATGCACGGTACCGAAGAGGCTAGCAAAATATGGATGGTGGAAGTGCCAACAATCGAATACTCGCATTAGTCCGAAAACTCATGCACTTATTATCGGTAACTCTCTATCTAGTCAGGAGATTCACAAAGAGACAACTACCCCAAGGAGGAGTGTTTGGGGGTTTGGTTATCCTTGCGCATCGTCAACCCATGATAACGTGAGGGTACTCTATATATTCCAACCCCTCCAGAGGTTAGCGATCCATCTAGTACCTAGAGTTCTCAACTAAGTTTTTTAGTTTTCAAAATACACACGGATTGCCCAAAATACGACACCTATCACTAATAGGCTCAAGCTCTTGACACCAAAAGTCCAAACATTACTCAAATTAATACCTCAAAACTATTGCAAGTTACTACTACACTTAAATAGCAACATCAATTACCTACTCATGCAAGATAGACAACTCAGTGCAACAAGCCAACTCTCTAAACAAGATAAGCATGATAACTCAAGAGAGTTCCAAAAGCAACCTAAATAAAATCTCTTAAAAAGATAAAGCATGAAAATTAAGAGCTAAGCATGACAGCAACTATGAAAAGATAAAGAACACACAAAAAGATAAGCATGCAAACCTATGTTGTGTTCTAGGGTGGAGTGGAGTGTGTTTCTCTCCCAAAAAAAGAAGGCTAGGGTCCAACTTGTTATGAACAACAAGAAAAACTATAGCAAACTAAGAAAAGTAAAGAGTGGGACGCTCCAAGCATAGCACATAAGATATGAAGTGATAAAAATATAGCATGGAGAAGGACGAACTGGTGATTGTTGATGGAGAAGGGGATGCACGGGGGCATTCCCAAGCTTAGACGCTTGAGTCTCCTTGAATATTTCTTGGGGGTGCATGGGGGCATCACGAAGCTTGAGCGCTTGACACTCCTGGATCATCTTTCATCATCTTCCATCGCATACTTGAAAACTCCCTTCATACTAAACTCATCATAAGCTGATTAGAGTGGTTAATGCCTATAATAAAATATATTTTTGCTCTACTGGAAATAAATATTTTCAAGAAGAGCTACTGTTTCTCAAGATTTCCAAAAGGTTTTTGCAAAGAAAAAAGCAAGCTTAAGATTTGCAAAACAATGAAAACGCAAAACAGGGCAGAATCTGGGAAAAACAGACCATCAGGTAGTAAATAATTTTTTCGGGGCACTTCTGCTACTCAAATCAAAAAACTCATAACAAATGCCAGAAAGTCAATTATATAGAGCATGTTGTCAAAACAATTCAGATCAAAAAGATGATCTCGTGATTTTTGGCTAATTTGTCCGTCAAGCAGACATAATCTATTTTTCGACAGCATGTCACAACTTTTGAACTTTCTTGCAATAGGAAGCTAACACTTGGCACAAAGCTTGAAAGTAAAGATACAATGATGTTGCTACAGTAGTAACAAACATTAGTACCACTAAAACTATAAGTAAAAAAATTGGGTTGCCTCCCAACAAGCGATTTCTTTTATGCCTTTGAGCTAGGCATGATGCAAAAAGATCAAGTATTATGAACTACAAAAGAATAACTTGCCCGAGTAAGAGACTCATAAGGTAACTTAATCTTCTTTCGAGGGAAGTGTTCCATTCCCTTTTTCAGGGGAAATTGGAATCTAATGGTTCCTTCTTTCATGTCAATGATAGCACCAACGGTGCGGAGAAAAGGACGTCCCAAAATAATTGGACATGAGGGATCACACTCAATGTCCATAACAAGAAAATCAACGGGAACATAATTATCATTGAAAACAATAAAAACATCATCAATCCTCCCTAAAGGTTTCTTTATGGAAGAATCAACAAGACGAACACCAAAAGAACATTAATCAAAAGGTTTCAAATCAAGCATATCATACATTCTTTTGGGCATAACGGAGGCACTAGCTCCAACATCACATAAAGCGAAGCAAGAGAAATTATTCAATTTATTCTTGAGCATAGAATCCCAACCATCTTCTATTTTCCTAGGAATATAAGTCTCTAGCTTGAGCTTCTCCTCGATAGCTTTGATAAGAGCATTGGTAATATGCTCGGTGAAGGCAATATTGAGTGTACTAGTGTGTGTGTGTGGGGGGGGGTTCTTTAGCCATTCTTTGCAAAAAAAGTGATAACTTCAGAAAGACTACAATTATCAAAATCAATATTACTATTACTAATTAAAGTGGTGATGATGTCATCTAAGCTCATTCTTTTGGTTGTCTCTAAGTTCAGTGGACCTTCTTGTCCTAAAGTTTTAGGTATTAGCATCACCATTAATAGGTCTATTGGGACTAGGGATGTGATGGTTGCTAATAGTTTTGAGATCCTCAACAACTTGTATAGTAGCAAGGGTAGTGTGTGTAGAAAGGCTCGTAATCCTATCTTCCTCTTCTTTTTCTCTAGCCCATCTATCCTTAAGTTTTGCTAGCATTCTAATTTTCTCATTAATTTGGACTTGGATAGCATTCATGGGTGTGATTTTCCTTTCCTCAAGGGGGAATTTCTAACTTTAAGCATCTCTACATCATGAGGTATGTTGTCTACCTTCAAAGAGAGACTATCTAATTTTTCTAATTTCAATTCTACACTCTTGTTGAAGGCTTTTTGAGAAGTGATAAAGTCCATAAGCATGCTCTCTAATTCAGAAGTGGAGTTTTTGGTGCTAGGATAAGTGTTGTTGTTCCCATAGTTGTTAGATAGGAACAGTCTAGTATTGCTACCAAAATTACTCCTATAAGCATCATTATTAAAGTTGTTCCTAGAGATAAAATTAACATCAACTTGCTCTCATTCTTGAGCAACCGAAGAATTTAAAGGAACATCATGATGATCAATAGGAGCTTGCTTAGTAAGTCAAGACATGATCATGTCAACCTTATCATTAAGGGAGGAGATCTCCTCAAGAGAGTTTACCTTCCTACCTGTTGGAGCTCTCTTAGTGTGCCATTGAGAATAATTTGTCATCATATCGTCCAATAGCTTCATGGCAACACCAAGTGTAGTTGACATAAAGGTTCCTCCCGCGGCCAAGTCCAAGATATTCTACGAGGTAAAGTTCAATCCTGCATAGAAAGTCTGGATAACCATCCAAGTAGTCAAACCATATGTAGGGCAATTCTTAACAAGATATTTCATACGTTCCCATGCTTGGACAATGTTTTCATTATCCAGCTGCGTAAAATTCGTAATGTTGCTTCTCAACTGGATAATCTTAGTAGGCGGGTAATACTTCCCAATAAAATCATCCTTGCACTATATCCTGTGGACTCGACAGTTGAAACAACTCTTCAAACGTCGCCTCCCGCACCTCCTCGCTCCTGTGCCCTAGTCCCCTAGATATTGTCTTGATTCTTGCATGTGCCTTCGCCACCGGAGTCTTCGCCGTCGACTGTAATCTCCACCGACGTCGAGCCATAGCGGATTCACCACCAAGTTAGGGAATGAATAGAACCCTTCTTTGCGCTGCCAATGCTTATTCTTGTGTAAATAGTTCTTGACGATTTTTGTCCACTTCTGCACTAATTCTATCTAGAAGGAAGTTCCTGTAGTTTATAGTACAATTCAAATTTTAGGGTTACTAGTCCAAAAAAATTAATCTTGGTGTCACTGATTCACAAAAGTCAGACTTACCTATTTGATTTTAGGGTTACTGAGAAAGTTCTCGGTGGAACTGTGTTCTCCTTTTTGGTGAAACCCAAAAAGGTGACAAGTTTCTGTTAATGTCAACGTCAGTCTCGGTGATTCCTAATTTTTTGACTCAGTGGAATCGAAATCCCCTTCTGCTGAATATTAAACCTAATTTTTCAGAGTTCAAACTTTTAAAAACTTCTGATTTTTGTGATGCTCATCCCTTCGAGCTCTTCTATATCTCTTCACAAGGTTTGTTTGTCTACTTGGCTGATTTGTTGGGATGTCAGGATCAGAGGATTTTCAGCACAACGTTAGTGATCCCAGTACTGACATGGACTCACGCAGTAGTCCATAGAGGAAACCTTCTAACCCGAGGACACCTAGCTCCCATGGCTTGACCAAGGCAGCTACCAGGTCTAGAAGGAAGATCAATTCTGATGAAGAATATGTTGACTTTATCCAAGAGGAATCTGTTCCCGAGAAGCACAAGGAGAAGACCACAGTCAGGAAGACTGTGGGGAAGGAATATGCCAGACCTGCTAATATTAAAGCTCGAGAATCTAGGATTGGGAAGAAGCCTGGTCAAAAGAGAGTCACAAAGAGAATTGTCCATGTTGTTGGTAGGCAAACCTCAATATATGAAGATCCAACAAAAGTTGTTGATGATGAGGAGGAAGAAATTACAGCTGAGGTCCCTCCTCCTAAGAAGAAAAAGCTGACGGCTGAAGCTATGCCTAAGAAGACTGCCCCCAAGTCGTCATCACG
This sequence comes from Hordeum vulgare subsp. vulgare, assembly GCF_904849725.1. Classification (NCBI taxonomy): domain Eukaryota; kingdom Viridiplantae; phylum Streptophyta; class Magnoliopsida; order Poales; family Poaceae; genus Hordeum; species Hordeum vulgare. The sequence continues at coordinate 111,829,490 of NC_058521.1, read as the reverse complement.
TAAGGCAAAGAAGGTTGTAGCTCCCAAGAGAACTACAAAGGACATTCCTGCAGTAGAGAAGAACAAAGGCTCTGCGTCCATAGAATTTACTATAGAGGAAGAAGAGGATGGCCCTGTGCTAATAAATCTAAGAGCTTATCTGCCATCTCACGATCCTTCTCATCAAGCTGCTAAGGACGTCAAAAAGAGAAGAGATCAAGGATTGATAAGGGGAGATTAGTTTATCCATATGTTGTGAGAAGGAGAACTGTTGTTGATCCCCGTTTTGACACAAAGGAGCAACAAGAATTCTATGAGACTTTGTTGCTTGATAAGAGTCCAAAGTCAGCAACATGAGATATGTTGATTGGTAATATATCAATGCCAATGAACATTCTTTTACCCATGTGATAGAAAACTTCAGGATGGTTGTTATTGAAGATTTTGTTGGCAAAGAGATGACTGTTTGGAATGATGAGCTGATCATGCAATTCTATTCCACCGCTCATTTCTATTCTAGTGGAAGGATTGTATGGATAACTAAAGGTCACTGTTATGAGTCTACAATTGATGAGTGGGTCACTATCATTGGTGCTCCAAAGGCACAAGAAGGAGATTTGGATGTGTATTCAGAACCCAAGATGAATCACAACTCCATGGCCAATATGTACAAGTGAGTGCCCCATAAGTATGTGCAGACGCACAAGTTTGGCTCTTATCTATTTCTTGCAAGTAGGAATACCTACTACAAACACCATTATGAGATACACCCTGATGCCCAAATCAGGAGATGATAAGATGATTAGAGGTTATTCCATCAAGATGCTGCATCATTTAGACACCCACACCCGGTTTAGAGTGATGGACTTGATAGTTGATACCGTCAGGAGGACTTCTGTAGATCAAAAGAGATCATGTGGATATGCTCCATATATTCAGATGCTCATTAGTGCCAAAATTGGCAAGCATGCATATCTGCTTGATCGTCCCCACCTGCCGCTTCAGCCAGAGTTTGAAGACAATGAAGTTGTGATGGACTGAAGCCATCCCATCTCAGCTACTGTTTGAGAGGCATCAAAGGCAAAGGCTATTAGGAATGCTCCACTTCCAACCCCATAGCTCAGAACCAGAGACGAGCAAATGGCATTCTTGTTCAACACCATTGAAGGGATGGAGAAGAAAAATTTCGACATCATGCTGAAACAGAAGAGCCTCAAGAGCATCGTGTAGCTGAAATTCCATGACGTGGATGTTAAGGTAATGGAGTTGAGAACATTGTTGAAAAGCTCCAACATAAAGTTGATTCAATGCATATATCCACTCTAGCAGTGATGATGAATAGTCACCTCTTCCTACTACTACTCAGTTCATGATCCAAACTAGGTCAGTAGTTGTGTCAGTTCCGGAAGCAAGACCATCTTCATCAGCTCAAGCTTCAGCACCTTCAACTCCTGCTCCTGCACCTCCAGTGTCTACACCTCCACCTCCCGGGACATCTACAGAAGCCTTTGTCGACGCTCTTCTATCCACTCCATCATCAGCTAACAGGGGAGATCAAGCCCACAGAGACAATTAGTTCTAGACATTTGAACTTTTTGGTCACTTGTTCCCTAAGGGGAGAACAGAATAGATCAAATAGTCTTCGAGAGGAAGAGCTTTGCATTTTATTTTCTCTCATTTTGTTTTTCAAAAAATCTGGTCTTCTGGATGACTTTATACATTTGGGAGAAGTGTTTGGTCATATACTTTGTTTGATTGCTTCTACCACGTTATCACCTCTGAAATATCTATTTGATGATCATTCAGTTGCTTGTTTGGTGTTATGTGCATTACTATTCATTCATATCATTCATGTGCACCATGAAGTTGTGTGTGACATGAAAGAGCGACCCATGATCCTAATTGTAGCGACCCGACTCAAGACGAGTCAAGCCTCTGTGTTGCTGTGCCATCCCTGGATCAGTATGCTGGCACACACAGTACATCAATGTATATATCAAAGTGCAATCACATGTAAATAGCGTAAAACTAATATATACCTTAATTATCTCAGCGGAAGCGGTCAAGGGAGTGGAGTCCCAATAAACACCAACGGCAAGTTGAGTGTAGACCGTAACCCTGAATCGTACTCTTACTCGCCGAAGAAAAATATCTGCAACATAAGACGTTGCAGTCGTGTAGGTGAGCATATTCAATATGCCGGCAAGTCACATAAGAGAGGGGTGAAAAGTAATCATCTATACTATATGCATATATGGCAGGTGGGGCTATAAGTTTTTAGCGAAAAAGCAAGTTTTCTCCTACATCAAGAGAGGGCTAAAAGCAAAATATTACTACAAAGGTTGGTTGTTAACGAGATGGTTCCGCCAACCAGTTCTCGTACCCGAGTTGTCAATAGTTAGCCTCATCAAATATATATAATGGTGTTGAGAAATCCAGATAACTTCAGTTCCTTTGGCTCAAGTTGTCCATGACCGTGGACACGGCTAATCGATTAGGTTTGAGTACTCTGCAGAGTTTTGCACACGTTCCCCACAAGATTTGATCGCCTCCGTGTATGTCCTCGCACTTCAAGGTGTTTGAAGACCGGATGATCAAAACATGGTCTTTCAACGGATCCCTCTGAATCCCTGTCGGTGCCCATCCATTCCTACCGTTCTTCTACATCTGCTAGCACCGCCTGTCCAGAGTCGCCGCGTTGTCCAACCAAGCCAGAGCCCATAATGACTTGTGGCTGTGCAGATAAGCCTTGGGTCTTGAAAATATCCGTCCGTCTCTTTGAGCCTGGGTGAAGCTTTCCGCAGGATGTCATGGCCGTCCCCAGCATCCTGGGTCATCCACTGGGTTCTCCAGGGAGTCGATCAACCGTCCTTCACCCAGAGTTGCATTGCGTCTGAGGTCTTGAAAATCTTGTCTTAACCGGTCTTGATTATTTAATCAACCTTGCATCACTCGTGTTATGCACTCAACCGAATTCCCGTCTACTCAAGCATAGGAATAAGAAATTTGTCGTCCCGGGGCCAAGTATCGGGGTTGTTGGGTGCCTACCACATGACACTACAAACTATACTAAAATTTCCAAGTACCTACTCAGCATGCAATTGGGCATAGGATGGTATAACTACGATGCATAAAACATAGGTGATAGTATGATCAAAGTGACTTGCCTGGCGATGTTGACGAAGAAGAATTTTCGTTCTCGGGAAATACGTGATAGAACTATTCGTCACTCTCCGATGAAATCTATATAATCAAACATAGTATTCACATAAGCACTCACACTAGCAATCATTCTAGCAATCAATTAACAAACAGCAATAAAAGTTGATGCAATCAAAAATCAATAAGAGAGAGCGGATAAAAATCCAAAGGAAACTTCAAAGAAGCTAGGAAGCCTTCTACTACATCAAACACTATATAGACTAATAGATATGAATTTTCTAATTGATATGAATCTTCTAGGATTGCAATTTTCTGAAAAAAACTGCAATACGGGATTTCGTGAATCTCACCATGGGTTACACACAGGAAGAACTCCGGTGAGGTAGCTGCTCCGGCGAGGTGGGGAGGGCGATGGGGTGCTGCAGGTTGGTGTAGGGGGCGGCGTGGAGTACCAGGAGAGGGCTCGGCAGGGAGCCTGGGCGCTGGGGAAACTCCTGTAGAGCTCGGTGAGGCAGGGAAGTGGAGGGTGATGGCGAGGTGGCTGTGGGCGTCGTGGTGAGGGGGAAAATGAGACGAGGGGACTCGGGGCTCTCTTAGAAGGGGGTCAGAAGGCGCCGGGATGGAAAGGAGAGGGAGATCGGGAAGGAGGGGATTCCTTCCTCCATGGATGGAAGGTTTCTCTCACGTGAGGGAGAGGGAGGTAGGAGATGATCCTCTGTTGGGCCCAAATAGAGAAAGGTTTTAATTGGCCTGGAGGTATTTCCTAATAAAAGTGTTCTCCTTCCTATTTTCAAAACTAGGAAACTAAAACGTTAAAAAGGAAATCAAATCAATTCGGAATAAAGAGTTTTTATATACTAAAAATATCACAAAAATAAAATATAGATGATGGGCATTTTTCCACGGCAAAAATAAAAACTTCAAAAAACAATATTTTCACAAAATTGCCAAAAAGGTTTATTTTCTTTGGCAAATAATTTTCAAATGACCCTCTAAGTTTTAGGGTGCAAATAACATTCAAAATGCCCGGGTATTTGAGGGTCATGTTCCTCCGCTCTTTTTTTCTGTTTGACGGAAAGTATTTCCCGGCATTTCTAGCACGAAGAAAACAAATAAAAATGCAAGAGAATTCAAATGCAAATATCTCCGTTCAAATTATTTATAGTTGAAGAAGTCATGTCATCTTCTCTCTTTGCTTTTAAAAGCATGAATTTGAATTCACCGGAGAAGGGGAAAGTCATTTTATTCCCTCTCTTTCAAAAGTTTTGAAAAGTTTCAAATTTCACCCAAGTTTCAATCACTCAGCAAACAAACAAACAATCAATCTAATAATTATATTAACATTCCAAAATTTATAATTTTGGGATGTTACAAACTACCACACTGAAAATGAATCCCGTCCTCGAGATTCGAAGAGGCTAGAAAGAAAGGTTAGGGTTTGGGGGTCTTCTAACAATCCAACCTCCGGCAAAGTGGGATGCTACCACACTTAAAATGAGAGGTACTGGTCCCTTAAGATTTTAACAATCCTCTGGGGTTTTGGCATCTGACTCCTCACAGTCTTCATATCTTCCGTTATATTCATAACGTCTCCATCAAAACGAGGGCTCTTCCGTTGATATAAGCTTCTTCCGTTACTGGGTCTTCTTAACTTACAGTCTCGTGGTCAATAACATATCGATGGTTCCCATGGTGGTCTACCATTTGTGGTTATCCTGCAGAGAGAAGGGTCTTGTCTTCATCCTCACCGTAAAATTTCCTACGCGTGACAACAAATGCCATGTACTTAGGGCTTTCCTTGTACCATTCTAAGGCTTAAACAAAAGCTTCAAAGAACATCGTCTCTCTATATGGGTAAGTCTCTCAGATTTACCATTCCGAATAGCAAGATAAATGATAAGAGTAAGTCGTCATGGTGATCAACCCATTCCGCACCCAAATCATTTCTCTGTATAAGGTTTAGCGAATCTCGCATTTTAACACTTGGGCATCCTCACAAGCGTTGCATAATTTCTCTTGTCCACTAACGAAGTTCGGATAATCCATTGGTTCTGCAAGCTGAACGAAACATCTATCGTATCTTCACAACTCTCAGGTTTTCGTATGCTCCTAAGAAAACATTTGCTGATCCATCATAGCTTCTTCCATAAATCATATTCATTTCATAATCAATCCTTTATTACATCCTTAATTTATCCTCAAAAACTCCAATTCAAGAGTAATTTATTACAAATGCTGCCATCCACATTGTTCGGCATGGTCGAGCATTTCTGCCAACTTTATTCATATGTCTTCCTTGGGGATACTTTAGTTCCACTCGAACTTTCTGAGGTGCTCCTTGAAATCATCCATCTTTTGCTTCACCATGGTGGTCATGAGCTTCATCTCCATCATCTCCGCACGTACTTCACTCAGGTATTCCTGGGTATGACGGAGTCTTGCTTCAAGGATTTCTTCGATCTGACATATGGCTTCCATGGAAGCTTCACGAACAGCATCAAAGAAGGTTGCTCGTGGTACACGCGAAATTAAAAAGTATTGCCCCATAGTCTTTGGACAAACTCCTTTCACATGGTGGAGGTGTACTTCCACGTACCAAAGTTCCACTCCATTTTCCATGAATGGGTAGCCTTTGTAGACTGCATCTCCTTCAAGGTGAATGTGCTTCATCATGTCCTTCAGGATTTTCGGGTAATCATGATCACTGGTCAGGGTCATGATCGTTTATGGTCCCTTGAGGAATGACTCGTAGAGAGTTGTCATCTGCAGGTGTCAGTAAATAGGTACTCAGAGGAATGTATGTGTCTCCTTGGCAATCATGGTACGCTCCTACTCAATGGATCTTGTGGGTTTACCGATTACTACCACACTTAAAATGAATTATACTCATGCCTGCATAGACCATATTTTCTCATATCCTCATATTTGTTCAGAGAGCTCTGCTCGTAGAGAAACAACGCATACAGTTTCAACATAGACAATCATGAGACAAAAATTCCATTAATTCATGATGTTATTACAATCTCAGGGACTTCTGTTACAAAAATTTCACTCCATGATCTCATGAAAAACAAGAGTTCTTCCGATTACACTAATTACCGCGGTCAAAACTTAACTACTTCTTTTTAGCTTTCTTCCTTTGTGGACAATCGCTAGCAAAATGTCCTGCTTCCTTGCAACGAAAGCAAATGAGTTCTGACAAGTCTCGAGGCTTCTTAGTGTTTTCTTTTGCTCCTTGGGTTTCCGTCTTCCTTCCTGAGCACATGTATTTGTGGTGGACAAATTCCATACACATGTAACATCTGACATGACTCAGGCCTATATCAATAGAGATTTGGTTCTTCCGAGGGTACTTTTTCTTCTTTCCGGACTCCTTTATTTTGGCCAGTTCTTCTATTTCAAGTGGATCAATCTCCACTTTTTCCATCAGGAAGTTTCCCAGATACTCTTGGCTTCCCTTCGTGCAATCCTGTGAATAATGTCCTTCTTCTCCACATGAGTAGCATGCATTGGAGAAAAATCTGGTCAGACCTTGTCCATCAGGGTCTTCAATATTTTCATTCATCATCGGCTCTTCTTGAATCTTCTTCTTGAGTGTTTCCTTCATTGCTTCTTTCTGCTGCTGGACAACTTGTTGTACCTTGGAGTAAATGTGACATTGAGATGGGTAGTGGGTGGTTCCTTCACAAAGGAAACAAGTCACCTGACTACTTGGGCACTCCTCAGCTGGGTGATTTTCTTCACAATGAGTGCATCCATCCGTGTGTCCTTCCTGGGTGTGTCCTAATCTCCACAGATCCTGCATGCACAAGTCTTCTCCTTAGGATTATCATAGCACTTCTGAATAAGACGGGATCTTAACAGGGTGTTCCTGAATTCTTCCCAACTTTTTGCCCCACTAAATCCTTGTATGGCATGGTGCATTTTCCACCAGATAGCAGCACTTTGGGTAAAGTATTTAAGAGCGTGTTCCACTTCATACTTCCTTGAGATCAAGTTGGTCCCGAAGTGGTTCTCCATGTTTTGAATCCATATATCAGCCTCCAGCTGGGTCATTGGTCCAGAGACTACAAGTCCAGCTTCATACTTCATCTGGTAGGGTTGAGGTTTTGGGGATGAGACGGGTAAGAGAGGGAGGGAGATACACACAATACAAACAATTTTTTTGAGAATGGGTTTTATTTGTAGCCGTCGGAAAGCACACACCAAAGACGGTTCACAAATCATCGTATCTAACGTGGGTATATAAAAGGGGTTTGGACTTCTAATGGTCATATAATTATTCGGACACTTCACGGTCTTCGAGTCCTTCGGGTTTTGAGAGTCTACTGTTGGTGTAGCTTCAATTCTTCAAACGCATGGTGAAATCCTCTTTACTTTGAAGTAGAACTCCGTTGATTCTTCATGAGGTTGAAGGGGTAAGGGGATTGTATAACTATTGGAGGTGAGAGAGAATATTTGATGAAATCAGAAGGGATGAGAAGTAAAAGGTGTTCTTTGAAAATAAAATTGTGAGAGATCCTATCCTAAGAAATTTCCAGTTTCTAGGGTCACGTCCTACAGTCAACATGTGCTCTGATACCATTTCTGTATCGACACGACTCAAGACGAGTCAAGCCTCTGTGTTTCTGTGCCATCCCTGGATCAGTATGCTGGCACACACAGTACATCAATGTATATATCAAAGTGCAATCACATGTAAATAGCGTAAAACTGGTATATACCTTAATTATCTCAGCGGACGCGGTCAAGGGAGTGGAGTCCCAATAAACACCAACGGCAAGTTGAGTGTAGACCGTAACCCTGAATCGTACTCTTACTCGGCGAAGAAAAATATCTGCAACATAAGACGTTGCAGCCGTGTAGGTCAGCATATTGAATATACCGGCAAGTCACATAAGAGAGGGGTGAAAAGTAATCATCTATACTATATGCATATATGGCAGGTGGGGCTATAAGTTTTTAGCGAAAAAGCAAGTTTTCTCCTACATCAAGAGAGGGCTAAAAGCAAAATATTACTACAAAGGTTGGTTGTTAACGAGATGGTTCCGCCAACCAGTTCTCGTACCCGAGTTGTCAATAGTTACCCTCATCAAATATATATAATGGTGTTGAGAAATCCAGATAACTTCAGTTCCTTTGGCTCAAGTTGTCCATGACCGTGGACACGGCTAATCGATTAGGTTTGAGTACTCTGCAGAGTTTTGCACACGTTCCCCACAAGATTTGATCGCCTCCGTGTATGTCCTCGCACTTCAGGGTGTTTGAAGACCGGATGATGAAAACATGGTCTTTCAACGGGTCCCTCTGAATCCCTGTCGGTGCCCATCCATTCCTACCGTTCTTCTACATCTGCTAGCACCGCCTGTCCAGAGTCGCCGTGTTGTCCAACCAAGCCAGAGCCCATAATGACTTGTGGCTGTGCAGGTAAGCCTTGTGTCTTGAAAATATCCGTCCGTCTCTTTGAGCCTGGGTGAAGCTTTCCGCAGGATGTCATGGCCGTCCCCAGCATCCCGGGTCATCCACTGGGTTCTCCAGGGAGCCGATCAACCGTCCTTCACCCAGAGTTGCATTGCGTCTGAGGTATTGAAAATCTTGTCTTAACCGGTCTTGATTATTTAATCAACCTCGCATCACTCGTGTTATGCACTCAACCGAATTCCCGTCTACTCAAGCATAGCAATAAGAAATTTGTCGTCCCGGGGCCAAGTATCGGGGTTGTTGGGTGCCTACCACATGACACTACAAACTATACTAAAATTTCCAAGTACCTACTCAGCATGCAATTGGGCATAGGATGGTATAACTATGATGCCTAAAACATAGGTGATAGTATGATCAAAGTGACTTGCCTGGCGATGTTGACGAAGAAGAATTTTCGTTCTCGGGAAATACGTGATAGAACTATTCGTCACTCTCCGATGAAATCTATATAATCAAACATAGTATTCACATAAGCACTCACACTAGCAATCATTCTAGCAATCAATTAACAAACAGCAATAAAAGTTGATGCAATCAAAAATCAATAAGAGAGAGCGGATAAAAATCCAAAGGAAACTTCAAAGAAGCTAGGAAGCCTTCTACTACATCAAACACTATATAGACTAATAGATATGAATTTTCTAATTGATATGAATCTTCTAGGATTGCAATTTTCTGAAAAAACTGCAATACGGGATTTCGTGAATCTCACCATGGGTTATACACAGGAAGAACTCCGGCGAGGTAGCTGCTCCGGCGAGGTGGGGAGGGCGATGGGGTGCTGCAGGTTGGTGTAGGGGGCGGCGTGGAGTACCAGGAGAGGGCTCGGCAGGGAGCCTGGGCGCTGGGGAAACTCCTGTAGAGCTCGGTGAGGCAGGGAAGTGGAGGGTGATGGCGAGGTGGCTGTGGGCAGGGAGAGGTCGTGGTGAGGGGGAAAATGAGACGAGGGGACTCGGGGCTCTCTTAGAAGGGGGTCAGAAGGCGCCGGGATGGAAAGGAGAGGGAGATCGGGAAGGAGGGGATTCCTTCCTCCATGGATGGAAGGTTTCTCTCACGTGAGGGAGAGGGAGGTAGGAGATGATCCTCTGTTGGGCCCAAATAGAGAAAGGTTTTAATGGGCCTGGAGGTATTTCCTAATAAAAGTGATCTCCTTCCTATTTTCAAAACTAGGAAACTAAAACGTTAAAAAGGAAATCAAATCAATTCGGAATAAAGAGTTTTTATATACTAAAATTATCACAAAAATAAAATATAGATGATGTGCATTTTTCCACGGAAAAATAAAAACTTCAAAAAAAAATATTTTCACAAAATTGCCAAAAAGGTTTGTTTTCTTTTGGAAATAATTTCCCAATGACCCTCTAAGTTTTAGGGTGCAAATAACATTCAAAATGCCCGGGTATTTGAGGGTCATGTTCCTCCGCTCTTTTTTCTGTTTGACGGAAAGTATTTCCCGGCATTTCTAGCACGAAGAAAACAAATAAAAATGCAAGAGAATTCAAATGTAAATATCTCCGTTCAAATTATTTATAGTTGAAGAAGTCATGTCATCTTCTCTCTTTGCTTTTCAAAGCTTGAATTTGAATTCACCGGAGAGGGGGAAAGTCATTTTATTCCCTCTCTTTCAAAAGTTTCGAAAAGTTTCAAATTTCACTCAAGTTTCAATCACTCAGCAAACAAACAAACAATCAATCTAATAATTATATTAACATTCCAAAATTTATAATTTTGGGATGTTACACTAATCCACGTGCCTTTGCATTCAAACGCAAACTTAAATAATGCACATATTTAGGGGGGCTCTTGCTTTTTACATACTTCTCAAAGCGTCGATGCTAATCATTGATTAAATCTTTTGTCGAAGCTTTGATCTATATGTTGTCATCAATTATCTAAAAGGGCCAGAATGAAAGCATAATTGCTCCCTAAGGTGGTTTTGATAATGGATCACAACATATGCATCATTGGACAAATTATCTTATTCAAGTATATTTTAGAAAATTTCAAAGATTCCTTGGCTATATGATTGTGAGGAGAAGCCCCTTGATGCAAGAAAGGAATATGATTGGCTCAAGCTTCAAGCAAGAAGACTCTACATTCTACATTTGTGAGAAATCACTTTGAGTAGGAAAGCCAATACTATTAAAAGGGGATGAGGTATTATGATGAATTGGTTGCTCAAGTGCTTAGAGGTAGCCACCGAAAACACTTGGCCATTCTCGCACATAATATCTTTGTCCAAAGCTATACCAGCAAAATCGGTGCCACCAACTATTTCCACTCATCCCTACCAATTTTCCACCAGATCCTATGCCAAATCCTACCATCTCGGTACCACCAACTTTCACATGGGTCCCACCGAGACTGACTGACTAACTTTCTATTGAGAAGATTTCAAGAATCAGAATTTCAGAGTTTGAAATCGGTCTGACCGAAATTTGGAAACTGGTCTAGGTCATTGTATCGGTACCATTGAGATTCACATATAGGTTTCATCGAAAATTCGAAGGATGCCACATTTAGTGCATCTCGGTACCACCAAGATTCATTTCGGTGTCACCGAGTTGGGCAATAATGTTGTAATGGTTGGATTTTGGGAGATGCCTGTATATACCCCATCCACATCCTCTCATTGAAAGAGGAAGCACTCAGAACACACACACTTGACAAATCCATTTTTCTAGGAGAGACACATGTGTTGAGATCCAGATATTCTAATCCCACCATTTAAACCTTGATTTCTAGCCTCCCCAAGTTGCTTTCCACAAGATCAATCTCTCCTACCCTTTGCAAATCTGTGAGAGAGTGATTGAGTGTTGATTAGACTATCTTTTGAAGCACAAGAGCAAGGAGTTTGTCATTCTACCACATCTATTACCTTTTGGAGGGTGGTGCCTCCTAGATTGGTTAGGTGTCGCTTGGGAGCCTCCTACTTCGTGTTGTGGAGCTGAACCAAGAAGTTTGTAAGGGCAAGCAGATCGCCTAATTTGTGAAGATCTACGTGGGTGAGGCTAGTCCTGTGTGGACGGAAGCCGTGGTGGAATAGACAAGTCCTCTTCTTCGTGGACCCCTTGTGGGTGGAGCCCTCCGTTGATTCTCGCAACCATTACACTCTGTGGGTTGAAGTCTCCACTAACATGGATGTACGATAGCACCTCCTATCATAACCATGCCAAAAATCGTCGTGTTAACCTTTGCGTTTGATCTTCCTACCTTATCGTCTACATTACATTTGCATGTCTTTACTTTCCGCCGCTATACTCTTAGATGTGTATGTGTAGGGTGAACTTGACTAATCATAGTTGCTAAAATTGGAACACAACTAGAATTGGGAAAACGCTAATTTTTATCTTGTCAAGTTGTCTAATCATCCCCTTCTAGACATACTTTTGATCCTATAGAATGCCCCATCGGACGGATGGAAGTTCTTCCACCCATGCTTATGCAACATACTTGAGATACCTCATCAATCGGGGCTTCAATCCTGGAAGTATCATATCATTCGCTTGCTCTGCTTGCCCATTCGACTATGGGTGAGCCAAGGAGGAATAATTAACCCGAGTGCGTGGGAGTGGCAGAACTCGCAAAATTCGTCTGAGTCAAAATTGGACCCATTTTCGGTGATGATATTGGTGTAACTCCGAATCTGAAGATAATTTGCCGAATGAAGCTGATGGCAGTTTTTGAATCTAGGATTTTGATGGGCTTCGCTTCGACCCACTTGGTGAACTTGTACACCGCTACTAGCACATGGGAAAATCCACTCGACCCGGTCCGTGGAGGGCCGACCATGTCGAGACCCCACACGGCGAATGACTAGTTGAGCGGAATTATCTTTAGTGCAGATGCAGGCTTGTGTGACTGATTCTTGTAGAATTGGCATCCGACACATAGCTCAAACAGGTCTCTTGCTGCCTCATTGGATTGGGGCCAATAAAAACCTTCTCGAAAGGCCTTGTCCACTAGTGTCCTAGAGGACGCATGATGGCCATAGGTTCCCGAGTGAATCTCGTGCAAGATTTGCAACCGTTCCTCAAGGGAAATGCATTTCAGACTCACTCCTGTAGCACTTTTCTTGTATTGTTTGTCTCCCAAAACTTCGAAAGCTTTAGACTGCCGAACGATTTGGTGGGCTTCATCTTCGTCTTTTGGGAGTTCCTACTGTAGGAAGTGTTCAAGGAGCACGCCCTTTGGAATGGCTGAGTCCATTCAAGAGTGATTACCACCATCTCATGGACTTGGTTGATCACAATCGGGACGTCAAACTCAGTTGGATTTGCAGTACAGACTGCATGTGGGGGTTCCTTAATGAAAGGATCTTCTTTAACTGAAGGGGTGCGCAAGTGTTCAAGGAGCACGCCCTTTGGAATGGCTCGCTGAGTGGAACCAATCTTGGCTAAGTCGTCCACTGCCTGGTTCTTGGCTCGGGGCACATGGTGTGGCTCCAAACCTTCAAAATTCTTCTCCAGCTTTCTCACTGCATGGCAGTAAATAGTCATGGACGGACTCCAAATGTCCCACTCAGTCATCACGTGATTGACGACGAGGTCACAGTCGCTGTAGACCATCAAACGTCATATACTGAGTGAGATGGCCATACGAAAACCGTACAAGAGGGCTTCATACTCGGCCTTGTTGTTTGATGAATCGAAGTGAATCTGGAGCACGTAGATCAGTTGGTCTCCCCTGGGATAGACGAGAACCACTATAGCCCCCGAGCCATGGAGCATCTTGGATCCGTCAAAGAACATAGTCCAATGCTCGGGGAAACTCGGAGTCGGCTGCTGTTATTCTATCCATTTGGCCAGGAAGTCTACGAGGGCCTCAGACTTAATCGCTTTTCTGGCTTCAAACTGGATCTCCAACGAGAGGAGCTCAATCGCCCATTTGGCCACTCAGCGACTGGTGTCTCTATTGTGCAAGATTTCTGATAAGATAGCATCACTGATAACTATGATCGAGTGATCTTGGAAGTAATGAACCACCTTCTTCGCGGTCAGGTAGATACCATAGTACAACTTTTGGAAGTGTGGGTACCAAAACTTGTGAGATGTAATAGATGGGCCTCTAAACCTTGTACGCTTTGCCTGCTTCTTCACGCTCTACAATGAGAATGGTGCTAACCGCTTGGCTAGTGGCTGCAATGTACATGAGCAAGGGCTCCCAGCTGCGTAGAGCAGCTAACACCGGCTGGGTGGAAAGAAACACCTTGAGTTGACCAAATGCGATTTGTGCTTCATTGGTCCTCTCAAACCTGTCAGATTTTCTCATCAGTCGGTAAAGAGGAAATGCCTTCTTGCCGAGTCTTGAGATGAAACAGCTCAGGGCCATGAGGCAACCTGTAAGCCTCTGCACATCACATACGCGCTCTGTTCATCTCATTTGGACTATAGCACCGATCTTGTCCGCGTTGGCATCCATGCCTCGCTCGGAAATGTGGAACCAAGTAGTTTGTAGGCTTGCACAAGAAAGGTACACTTGGCCTGGTTCAGTTTGATCTTGTAGCACCTCAGGTTTGCGAAGGTTTCAGCAAGGTCAGTCAGGAGGTCGGAACAATTCCTGGACATGACCATGATGTCATCCATATAAGTCTCCACGATACGACTAATCTGCTCTTGCATGCACTTCTGGATCATATGATGGAAAGTAGCCCCGATGTTTTTGAGACCAAATGGCATAGTATTGTAGAAAAAACACCCGAATAAGGTCAGATCTGGAGGTACCCAGGCAGGTGAGGAACGCCATTTTTATTTCATCGGGCCCATACATTCGTATCTGGTGGTACCTAGAGTAAGCATCCATGAACGACATGCGCTCACATCCGACAATAGAGTCTACAATCTAATCTATCCGAGGTAGGGGAAATGGTCTTTCGAGGAGGCCTGATTGAGGTGCTTTAAATCAATACACATTCCGAGTGAACTGTTCTTCTTAGGGATCATGACTACATTTGTGAACCACTCAGAGTGGTAAAACTAGTGGAGGAACTCGGCAGCTAGGAACCGAGCGTTCTCCTCGCGTATCACCTTTCGTTTTTCCATGAAGGAATGACACAAGTGTTCCTTGATGGGCTTGACCTTGGAGTCCACTCGGAGACAATGCTCAGCCAGCTCCCTGGGAACACCCAACAGGTCACACGACTTCCATGCGAAGATGTCCCGGTTCTCACGGAGGAACTGGAGAGCTTGCCTTCCTATTTGTCACCTGGTGATGTGGAGATGTTTGTCACAGAGACATTTGGGTCGCTAGGATGAACATGCACCTTCTTGGTCTCACTGGCCAACTGAAAGTTGGACTCAGTAGCCAGCCTCTTCGACTTAATCAAATCAGCAGTGTCCATCGACTTCTTGTACCATTCGAGCTCGACTACAAGGACTTGCTCGTTGGTGATCTTGGAGCTCTGCTCGAGGTACTCGTCAACAATCTTCCAATTGCTGGTCACCGAAATCATGCCTCTTGGTCCTGGCATCCTGAATTTAAGATACATGTAACATGGTGTCTCCATGAAACATGCCTAGGCGGACTTACCCAGGATGGTGTGATAAGCGCTTCGGAAGTATACCACCTCAAAGGTCAGTGGCTCCTTCCTGTAACTTTTTTCGTTACCGAATACGACGCTCACAGCGATCTAGCCGAATCTTCTTTCCGGGGATGACCCCATGGGAATGCATGTTGCTTTTGCTCAATTGGGACAATGAGATGTCCATGGCCTTAATCATGTCAGTGTAGATGATGTTGAGGCCATTGCCGCCGTCCACAAGGACCCTATGCAGTCGGACCCCATTGACAGCCGGGTCTACAACCAGCGCCTATTGCCCGACGGAGGCAATATGGGCTAGATGGTCGGACTAGTCGAATTTGACGCCCGCCTTCGCCCAATCAAGATACTTTGTGACCGTCGGAGCTGCCATGTTTACCTCACGACTGATGACTTTCAATCGGCTCTTGCTCTTGACGTTGGCGAAGATCATGAGGACCTTGTCGACATTCAGATACCAAGGGGTATCCTCTTCATCTTTGTCATTGTCCTTTTCACCGCACGGTTCCATGCCCATCTCCTGTCGTAGCAGGCGATAATCTTGAGCCGAGTACTTGGGGTAGGTGGGATTCCCATCATCTTGTGTCCTGGCATGGATCTGGAACGGCCGATCCAAGAGGTCACTCTTGGGCTTGGTTTTCTTCATAGCCAGCCAATCCTTCTTTTTCTTCCGCTTGGATTTCTTTTGACCTTGCCTCGGGACATCAGCAACTTCGGCCTTGCCCGATGTGTCGACATTCCGCTTCTTCTTCTTCCCTGTGTTACCCTCCGAGTGAGGGGCATCACCAGCTTGGCCTTTCCTGCTGCACTGGAGGTCTTCTTCTTCGCCGTTTGCATACCTATTGGTGATCACCATGGCGCGACTGATGCATAGGTCCCCGGATCGGGAAAACTTGAGTATGAGCTCCCATTACTAAGTGCCTACCTTGAAGGTGCACATGACCTGCTGCTCGGTGATGTTATCCACGGTGTTCTGCATCGTGGTCCATCGTTGGATGTAGTCATGAAGAGTCTCATTGCTCTTCTAGAAACAATGTTGTAACTCCGTCAAGCCACCCAGGCGCTCTTAAGTGCCCCCAAATGTTTTGATCATCACTCAGGCTAGGTCTCCCCATCTGTGGATGTTACTAGAGGGCAGCTGACTGAGCCACGCCCTCGCTGACCCCTCCAACATGAGGGGTAAATTCTTCATTGCGATGAAGTCATCACCGCCGCCTATCTAGATGACCACTCGCTAATTTTGAGCTCGATTTCAACCTTGGACTCACCATTGAATTTGCCGATGCCCGTGGCCAACCGGAAGTTGGAGGGGATTTCTGCTTCTCGAATGTCTCTGCCGAAAGACTCAAGACCTGAGACACCCCGGACCACCCACGATTGGTCAACCAAGTTTTGTGTGATAATGGACCTTGTGTTGAACTAGGGATTGCGATAACCATCATCTCCATAACCCCTATGCCGATTGGGTCTCGGCCTACGGTAGTGAGGTTGATTTCCAAGTGAATCACTCCTCGGAGCAGTTGTCCTACTACAAACCTGATCGTCATGCCTTCGATCCCCGTACGGGAATCTCGAAAGAGGAGGAGATCTTCAGTGTCTTCCGGGTGCACGAGGGTTGTGAGCCGACTGCATCGTGTCCACTTGGACGACTTGTTGTGGATTTTACAGGGCGGTCTTTGATGTTTACTACACAACCTTCTTCTTGTAGACTCGTGTTGGGCCTCAAAGCGCAGAGTTTTGTAGGACAATACCAAGTTTCCCTCAAGTGGATGACCTAAGGTTTATCAATCTGTGGGACGCGTAGGATGAAGATGATCTCTCTCAAGCAACCCTACGATCAAATAATAAAGAGTCTCTTGTGTCCCCATCAAACCGAATACAATGGTAAATTGTATAGGTGCACTAGTTCAGTGAAGAGATGGTGATACAAGTGTAATGTGGATGGTAGAAATAGGTTTTTGTAATCTGAAAATATAAAAACATCAAGGTAACAAATAGTAAACAACGAGCAAAGCGTTGTATAAATGCTTGGAAACAAGACCTAGGGTTCATACTTTCACTAGTGCAAGTTCTCATAACAATACTAACACAGTTGAATCATATATAAATCCCTCAGGTGCGAGAAAGAGTTCACTCCAAAGTCAAAAATAGCGGAGAACAAATGAAGAAATTATTGTTGGTTACGAAACCACCTCAAAGTTATGTTTTCCGATCAATCTTATGAGCTATCCCTATAAGTGTCAAGAACATCCCTAGAGTTTGTACTAAAATAACACCTTAAGATACACATCAACAAAAACCCTAATGTCACCTAGATACTCCAATGTCACCACAAGTACCCATGGGCTTGATTATACGATATGCATCACACAATCTCATATTCATCATGTTCAATCCAACACAAAGAACTTCAAAGTCTGCCCCTGCAAGCCTTCGGTGCCCATCTTCTGCTATATGAAGGGTTTCGACCTGGAAAAAATCATATCAGAGCTTTCGGGCCGCGATGTCGCTGTCTCGAGGCGGAACTTTGACACAACTAATCTAGAGCTCTGAGAGAGCTATTCCGCTAGGGAAACATCCCTCCGGAGGGGGAAATCCAAGACCGTCATCACCAACGATCCTCTCAACGAGAGGGGGTCAATGTCCATCAACATATTCATCAGCACCATCTCCTCTCCAAACCTTAGTTTATCTCTTGTATCCGTTTGTTGTCTCAAAACCTTAGATTGGTACCTGTGGGTTGCTAGTAGTGTTGATTACTCCTTGTAGTTGATGCTAGTTGGTTTATTTGCTGGAAGATCATATGTTCAGATCCTTAATGATTATTAATACTCATTTGATCATGAATATGAATATGATTTGTGATTACTTATGTTTGTTCCCGAGGACATGGGATAAGTCTTGTTATAAGTAATCATGTGAATTTTGTATTCGTTCGATATTTTGATAAGTTATATGTTGTCTCTCCTCTAGTGGTATCATGTGAACGTCGACTACATGACACTTCACCATTATTTGGGCCTAGATAAATGCACTGGGAAGTAATAAGTGGATGATGGGTTGCTAGAGTGACATAAGCTTAAACCCTAGTTTATGCGTGTCTTCGTAAGGAGCTGATTTGGATCCATATGTTTAATGCTATGGTTAGATTTGTATTAATTCCTATTTCATAGTTGTGGATGCTTGCGAGAGAGTTTAATCATAAGTGGGAGGTTCGTCCAAGTAAGGGCATCACCCAAGCACCGGACCAGCCACATATCAAATTATCAAAAGTAACGAACGTGAACCATATGAGCATGATGAGAACTAGCTTGACATAAATTCCCATGTGTCCCGAGGAGCGCTTTTCTTTATATAAGATTTTGTCCGGTCTTGTACTTTGCCACAAAAAGTATTGGGCCACCTTGCAGCAGCTTTCTTACAATACTTACTTGTTACCCGTTACAAATTACCTTATCACAAAACTATCTGTTATCAATTATTTTAGTGCTTGCAGAGAATACCTTACTCAAAACTGCTTGTCATTTCCTTCTGCTCCTAGGTGGGTTTGACACTCTTACTTATCGAAAGGACTACAATAGACCACCTATACTTGTGGGTCATCAAGACTCTTTTCTGGCGCCATTGCCGGGGAGTGAAACGCCTTTGGTAAGTGGAACTTGGTAAGGAAAAATATATAATGTGCTAAAATTTACTGTCACTTATCACCATGGAAAATAATCCTTGGAGGAGCTTGTTAGGGGTATCTTCACACCGACTGGAAGCACAAAGAGATGCTCCTCAACCTTCTGCGCCTACTGAAAATATTTATTATTAAATTCCTTCGGATATGCTAGAAAAACTACTAGCTAATCCTTATGCAAGAGATAGAACACTAAATCATGATTTGCACCTAATCTATGTGGATGAAGTTTGTGGATTATTTAAGCTTGCCGGTCTGCGAGAGGATGATGTCAAGAAGAAGGTCTTTCCTTTATCTTTGAAGGAAAAGGCGTTGACAAGGTATAGGCTATGTGATGACATTGGGTCATGGAACTACAACCGATTGAAATTGGAATTTAATCACAAGTTTTATCCTATGCATCTGGTTCATCGTGATCAGAATTATATTTATAATTTTTGGCCTCGTGAAGGAGAAATAATCGCTCAAGCTTGGGGGAGGCTTAAGTCAATGTTATATTCATGCCCCAATCATGAGCTCTCAAGGGAAATTATTATTCATAATTTTTATGCTCGGCTCTCAAATAATGATCAATCCATGCTCGACACTTCTTGTGTTGGTTTCATTATGAAGAAAGATAATGAATTCAAATGGGATTTACTAGAAAGAATTAAATGCAACTCTGAAGATTGGGAACTCGACGAAGGTAATGGGTCAGGTATAAGCCTTAAGTTTGATTGTGTCAAATCTTTTATAGACAATGATGCTTTTTGTGATTTTTGCACTAAATTTGGACTTGACTCTGAGGTAGTAGCTTCATTTTGTGAATATTTTGCTACTCATGTTGATCTCCCCAAGGAGAAGTTGTTTAAATATCATCCTCCCATTGAAATTAAAGTGGTAGAACCTATTAAAGATGAAGAGACTATTATTTATAATGCTGATCATGTTATTCCTACTGCTTATTGTGAAACCTCCATTTCCTGTTAGGATAAAAGAACATGCTAAAGCTTCAACTGTGGTTCATAAGAGTTATGCTAGAACACCTATACCTCCTGAACAAATTAAGGTAGAACCTAATATTGCTATGGTTAAAGATCTCTTGGTTGATAATATTGATGGGCATGTCAATTTACTTCTCTGATGAAGCCGCTGGAATTGCTAGACCTGATACTAAGGGTAAACGTAGACCTATTGTTGGTGCGCCTGTTGTTTCTGTTAAGATAGGAGATCGTTGTTATCATGGCTTATGTGATGTGGGTGCTTGTGTGAGTGCAATTCCCTTTACCTTATACTACGAAATTATGAATGATATGGCACCAGCCGAATTAGAGGAAATTGATGTCACCACCAAGCTTGCTAATAGAGATACTATTTCACCAATTTGGATTGTTAGACATGTTGAAGTCTTGTGTGGGAAAATAAAGTATCCTACGGATTTTCTTGTTCTTGATTCCCACAAGATGATTTTTGTCACATTATATCCGGTACACCCTTCTTGAATAATGTTAATGCTAAGATTGATTGTGAAAAAGAAACGGTTACTGTATGTTTTGGGGATGCATCTCATCAGTTCAATTTCTCTAAATTTCAAAGACAACCCGATGACGAAGAACTGCCTAGTAAAGATGAAATTATTGATATCGCTTCTATTTCTATGCCTCCTACAGATCCCTTAGAACAATATTTGCTAGACCATGAAAATGATATATATTTGAATGAAAGGAATGGAATAGATAGGATTTTCTTTGATCAATGGCCTATTCTGAAACACAACCTGCCTGTTGAAATACTCGCGGATCCTCTTCCACCTAAGGGTGATCCCGTATTTGAGCTCAAACAATTACCTCATACCCTGAAGTATGCTTATCTTGATGGAAAAAGAGATATATCATGCCGCTATTGGATATACTCTTGATGATCTTAAGGGCATTACTTCCACTCTATGTAAGCACAAAATCAATATGGAGCCTGATGCTAAACCAGTTGTTGATCACCAACGAAGATTAAATCCTAAAATGAAGGAAGTGGTAAGAAATGAAATACTGAAGCTTCTAGAGGCAGGTATAATTTATCCTATTGCTGATAGTAGATGTGTTAGTCACGTTCATTGTGTCCCTAAAAAGGGAGGTATTACCGTTGTCCCTAATGCCAAAGATGAATTAATCCCACAAAGAATTGTTATAGGATATAGAATGGTAATTGATTTCAGGAAATTAAATAAGGCTACTAGGAAAGATCATTACCCGCTACCTTTTATTGATCAAATGCTAGAAAGACTATCCAAACATACACATTTTTGCTTTCTAGAAGGTTACTCTGGTTTCTCTCAAATACGTGTATCAAAAGAGGATCAAGAGAAGACCACTTTTACTTGCCCTTTCGGTACCTTTGCTTATAGACGCATGCCTTTTGGTTTATGCTATGCAGCTGCTACCTTTCAAAGATGCATGATGGCTATATTCTTTAACTTTTGTGAAATGATTGTTGAGGTTTTCATGGATGATTTTTCCATTTATGGAACTTCTTTTCATGATTGGTTGAGCAATCTTGACCGAGTTTTGCAGAGATGTGAAGAAATTAATCTTGTCTTGGATTGGGAGAAGTGCCACTTTTTGGTTAATGAAGGCATCGTCTTGGGACACAAAATATCCGAAAGAGGTATTGAAGTTGATGCTATTGAAAAAATGCCGTGTCCAACAGATATCAAAGCTTCACATACCAACAAAAGAAAAAGTTGTTCTATGATTTAAGACATTACTTTTGGGAAGATTCACACCTTTCTAAAGAAGGAGTAGATGGTATTATTAGATGTTGTGTACCTGAGCATGAACAGGGACAGATCCTTCACAAGTGTCACTCCGAGGCCTACAGAAGACACCATGTGGGAGATAGCACTGCACACGAGGTATTACAATCTAGTTTTTATTGGCCTGCTATCTTCAAGGATGCTTGTAAGTTTGTCTTGTTCTGTGATGAATGTCAAAGAATTGGTAATATTAGTAGACGTCAGGAAATGCCTATGAATTACTCTCTAGTTATTGAACCATTTCATGTTTGGGGTTTTGACTATATGGGACCTTTTCCAAAATCCAACGGGTATACTCATATTCTACTTGCTGTTGATTATGTTACTAAGTGGGTAGAAGCTATTCCAACTAGTAGAGTTGATCATAACACTTCTATTAAAATGCTGAAAGAAGTTATTTTCCCTAGATTTGGAGTCCCTAGATATTTAATGACCAATGGTGGTTCACACTTTATTCATGGTGCTTCCATAAATTGCTTGCTAGATATGATGTTAATCATAGAGTTGCATCTCCTCATCATCCTCAGTCTAGGGGGCAAGTACAATTGAGCAATAGAGAAATAAAATAGATATTGCAAAAGACCGTTAACAGATCTAGAAAGAATTGGTCTAAGAAACTTGATGATGCATTATGGGCTTACAGAACCGCTTACAAAATGGTTTATGGTAAAGCATGTCACTTACATCTAGAGCTAGAACATAAAGCCTATTGGGAAATTGAAGAGCTTAATTATGATTTCAAACTTGCTGGTGAAAAGAGGTTATTTGACATTAGGTCACTTGATGAATGGAGAACCCAGGCCTATGAGAATGCCAAGTTGTTTAAGGAAAAGGTTAAGAGATGGCATGATAGAAGGATAGAAAAGCGTGAATTCAATGTAGGTGATCATGTCCTGCTACAAAACTTCTCTCTAAATGGGAAGGGCCTTACATTATCGAGGAAGTGTATCGTTCCGATGCCATCAAGATCAACAATGTCGAAGGCACAAATCCTAAGGTGGTAAATGGGCAAAGAATCAAACATTATATCTCAAGTACTCCCATAAATGTTGAAACTAATATTATCAATACCATAACTCCAGAAGAATACATTAGGGACACCTATCAGAACGTCTCGGACTCCGGAAAGGAATAGGTATGTGCTACGGTAATCAAACTGACTCCAAAACGTTTTCAATGGCAATTATTACCAGTTTTGGAATATTAAAAAAATAGGAAAATTTATACCAGTCGAAAGCATGCACGAGGAGGCGACAAGCCAGGGGGTGCGGCCTACCCCCCTGGCCGCGCCCTACAGGCTTGTGGCCACCCCGTGCACCCTCCGGACTCCGTTTTCTTGTGGAACACTCCTTCAGGTCGGCAAAATTTCATTATATAATCTCCCGAAGGTTTTGACCTGTGTATCTCGATAATATCTCCTATTTTAGTTTCGAGCTCTTTCCAGAGCAGATCTAGAGTAAGATGTCGTACCAACATTCGGATGGGAATAGCTATGTATCACATTATCTTGCCAATCTCACGCTCTACGGGGACATAGATCCCTATGGATGGTGCTCGATGGAGGAATGTGAGATATGCAACTATGCGAAAGAAAGATCGGATGAGGAGGTGATTCCCTTGCCTCAACCAGAAGATATGCATGTGGAGTTCAAGAAGTCAAGACCCCCAAATACAAGGAGAAAACCCAAGGTTCTATTTATCCCTTCTCGTTTTCTGCAGGAGAAAAAAGGTGAATTATGTCAAAAGATATTAAGGATCGAGCTGGAAGTAGATGATGTGAGGGAACAAAATTTCATGCTTAAGTCGAAACTCGATAAGCTTTCAACCTCACCAGCAACTCCAACATCACCACCTCCAAAGGAAGGCAACTCAACACATGGGTATGGGCACGCTAGTAGGAGAAAGGCTACCAGTAGCACTAGTTTTACCCTTACGAGTAGCGTTGGGGCAAGAGCTACTGCTAACGCGCTACAACTAACCTGTTAGCAGTAGCGCTGGATTGAAAGTGCTACAGGTATCTACGTTAGCATTACTGCTGGAATAAATAAAGCACTACTGGTATCTACATTAGCAGTAGCGCTGGAGTAAATAAAGCGCTACTGCTAAGCCATCGCTACTGCTAATATTTTAACGCTACTGCTAATATTCTTGCTTTCAATATTTAATTCCCGTCGTATTTATGCCCCCTCTACGTATTTGTGCATGCTCTAAACAATAGTTTCATCGTATCATAATAAACATGCATTATTCTCATCATATCATACACATAAAGTATCATGTCATATAACTCATCATCATCTTACGTACTCATCTAACAACTCATCATCATCTTAATCATATACCAAGTTAAAATCTCATAAAACAGAAAAGCATCATAATAGTCATCATACGCACGCATACTAATCGATCATGTCAAGTTAATATAAACCAGAAAAACTTGTCTCTCATAAGACCTAGTCCTCGCTCCTAGGTATAATGTCATAAAATAGAATAACACCTATGTCTCCGTGATGAATCATACAGATCCAACGGTCTCCAACTTGTGGCTTGCGATCCTTCTTTATTTCTCTCCATGCTTCAATTTGGAGCCTTTTTTATTTGCGGTCAGTGGAGTATGGAGCATCGAACTAAGCCCTCAACGCGCTTTTAATTTTCATATGACCTTTTGGGTGCATCAACAGAGGCACTACATCATTTGACAGTTGCTATTGAAGAACACAATAATAACCTAGTTAGCAATGTAATAAACACCATTTATGCAATAGTAGAGCGTATTTAATTAGCAAACTCTTACCAAGATATTTTGGTGAATGTCATCCGCCCTCAACCTATGCACTAGTGGCATGTAAAATGTATAAAAAAAATGCATGCATATAAAAATTTGGCATGACCTTGCCTAAAAATAGGACATATCGAGTTTGCTCGAAATTCACCGAAACGGAAATAAATCGACATTTCGGCAAAACATAAGCAAGTCACGGGTCATGTCACTCACACAAATCCCTTCATATCGCAAACACACATATTCCCATTATTGATATGCACAACTTTTTAGTCACCTATTTATATCCCGAGAGAGATTGTGCATGGCTAAGCAAATAGCTAGATCTAGTTGTCGTGAAGAGTGATGACTCTAGATAACTAGGGGAGAGGGAGAGAGATGAACTAGCTAGCTAGATCTATATGTATGGAAGGAGGGAGAACCAAATAAGTGTGGAAGGTAGCTAGAGTGAGAAGGCTATATTTATGGAGGAGAATTAATTAGGGTGGAGGGGGCATTAATAGGGCAGCAAGATTAGTAAAAGGAAGAGAGAAGAAGGGCAACAATGGTGGATAAGTAACTTAGAGAGCGGAGAGGAGAGAAGATGGGAGAGGCCAAACGGGGAGGAAGGGGGAGAGGGGGTGTGTGGGTGGAAAGTTGCCTACAACCACGTGTAGCACTAGCGCTTTTTGTCAAGCGAGCGTTACTGCTAAGTGGGTGCAATAGCAGTAGTCCTGGTTCCACAGGGGCGCTACTACTATGGCATTTAGCAGTAGCACTTTTCACAAGTGCACGCTACTACTACAACTACTATCGGTGGCCTCGTTGGTCCCCTTTTAGCAGTAGCGCTACAAATAGTTTTAGAGCTACTACTAAGGCCATTAGTAGTAGCGCTTAATATTTCTAGTGCAACTGCTACGTAGCAGCAGCGCTAGCTATTCTCCAGCACTACTACTAGGCTCCTACCTATTTGGTTTTTCCTACTAGTGGCACTCCCGTTGGCTTGTGCCAAGCTTGGGGGAGGTGCCCCGGTATCGTATCACCATCACACCTTTTTACTATATGGTTCTTCATTCGATCCTTTTAGTTATATCTTGATCTAGTGGTGTAAAGTTTTAGTGTGATCTAGTTTTAAGTTTTTGTCGGCGTTCTGGGAACGGGTGTACCCACACCTGCCTGCCTGCGGCCCAGGGCTGGCCCACTTCATGAACACAAGATCGGCAAGGAACAACACCACCCTGAACAAGGCCCTCGTAAGGGGCCAAGCCTCATGAGGAGGAGCAGCGTCAAGACCCGCAGGGGGGCTCCTCCGGACCCCTCTCGAACGGCGGATATTCCGAGGTAAGGCGGTGCCTCGGGAGTCAAGAGTGACGCCACAAAAGGGTCGGCGATCAGAAGGTGGCAGGATAAGACAACTTCCCCTTTTGGTGCAAAGAAGGCGGGGGCGGATGAGGGATCTTCTAAAGGTTTCCCTTCCGGTGCACCAAGACCCTCGTCACCCGCCGGCAGGACGGGCGTCATCCCTGTGCTCACCTCTGCGGTGCTGGCAGCGGCTTTGCAGGCGAAGATCACTTTCGACAGGGAAGGCATGTTCCCTTCTCTCCCGCCAAAACTCGCTATTGTGGGATCCCTTCCCGCCTAAGAAAAGGGAAGAGGACCGTGGCCTCCACTATAAATAGAGAGGCTAGGATGTCTGAGCAAGGGAGCGGAGGATCAGAACCCTAGAACAACACACCACGCCACTTTACTATCTCGTTCCACAACCTGCGTGAGAGGCAATCCACCAAAGCAATAGTTGGATTTTACGCATCACAGCGGCCCGAACCTGGGTAAACTGCGGTGTTCTGAGTTCTCCTCACCTTCGAGTGAGTTTTTTGTCATTCTCATCGAGTAGAGGCTAGGCGAGGTGAAGCAAGGAGGAACTCACGTACACGCCCCATTGTTCGAATCCTTAGGGTTTTGCGGAGCCCGAAATCTGACATTTGGCGCGCCAGGTAGGGGGCGTGTGAAGGCTTTCTTCCAGCTTCCTCCGTCCCAGACCGCTACATCGATGGCTGGCGACCAACCGGCTCCTCCGAGCCTCGTCGAGCTGATCTCCGACCACCATGTCGCAGCGGATGGAGGCTCGCATACCAACGTCGCGGGATCAAGAGTCTCATACCAAGCCGTCAACATCGTCTCCTCCGTGACGGCCACCCGTGCCACCCAAGTGCATGGCGGCTGGGCGGCAGTTCGGGCACCCGCAGTGCACCATATCGACTTAGGGGAGCTCAGTGCACACGATGCGTTGCAGATGGCAAGAGAGATAGTCCGCCAATGACCGACACCCGGGGGCTTCGATGCTTGGGCGGACCACATCATGGAGCTAATCGCCATCGCCGAGAAGACCATCCAACCTGGTACATCTTCAAGGCCACAAGCGCCAGGCACCGGGGGCTTGCTCCACGTGTCGGCCCCCGAACCTGCAAGCCTCGGGGCCTTGCCTGTTCTGGGCAGGGCCGAGAGAGACGAGCTCTGATACGTCTCAAACGTATCTATAATTTTTGATAGTTTCATGCTGTTATCTTGTCATCTTTGGATGTTTTATATACCTTTTATATCTTTTTTGGGACTAAATTATTAATTAAGTGCCAAGTGCCAGTTCCTGTTTTTCTGTGTTTTAAGCTCTTTTCAGATCTGATTTTGGAATGGAGTCCAAACGGAATGAAATCCCCGAATTAATTTTTTCCCGAACGGAAGAAGATCAGTGGGCTTGAGGGCCAAGCCATGAGGGCTACAGGGGGCCCACAAGCCCCCCACTAGGGGGGCGGCGGCCAACAGGCTTGTGGCCTCCCAGGCGCCCCCCTGACCTAACTCCTTCGCCTATATATTCCCTAAAATACAGCAAAAAATGAAGGGATCCACGACAATACTTTTCCGCCGCCGCAAGCTTCCGTTTCCGCAAGATCTCATCTGGAGACCCTTCCCGGTGCCCTGCCAGAGAGGACTTTGAAGTTGGAGGGCTTCTACATCAACATCATCGCCCCTCCAATGGCTCGTGAGTAGTTCACTTCAGACCTACGGGCTCGTAGTGAGTAGCTAGATGGCTTCTTCTCTCTCTTGGATCTTCGATACAAAGTTCTCCATGATCTTCATGGAGATCTATCCGATGTAATCTTCTTTGGCGGTGTGTTTGTCGAGATCCGATGAATTGTGGATTTGTGATGAGATTATCTATGATATATGTTTGAGTCTTTGCTGATTTCTTATATGCATGATTTGATATCCTCGTAAGTCTCTCCGAGTCTTGGGTTTTGTTTGGCCAACTAGATCTATGATTCTTGCAATGGGAGAAGTGCTTGGTTTTTGGTTCTTACCGTGTGGTGAACTTTTCCAGTGACACTAGGGGCAGCAAGGCACACATCGTGTAGTTGCCATCAAGGGTAACAAGGTGGGCTCTGTCGTAGATATGAGATTGTCCATCTACATCATGTCATCTTGCTTAAGGCGTTACTCTGTTCTTTCGGACTTAATACACTAGATGCATGCTGGATAGCGGTCGACATGTGGAGTAATAGTAGTAGACGCAGAAAGTATCAGTCTACTTGTTTTGGACGTGATTCCTATAGATATAATCATTGCCATAGATGACGTCACAACTTTGACCAGTTCACGTACCGTCTACTTGCTTTCATGAGAGAAGCCACTAGTAAACACTACGCCCCCGGGTCTATTCACACCTATCGTTTCCACTTTCGCTTTTACGTTTCTTTGTTACTTTGGTGCTTTCAGTTCTCACTTCGCGAACAATCTATAAGGGATTGACAACCCCTTCATAGCATTGGGAGTAAGCTTTTTGTGTTTGTGCAGGCACTTGTGATACTCCTTCACTGGATCGATACCTTGGTTCTCAAACTAAGGGAAATACTTACCACCGCTGCGCTACATCACCCTTTCTGCTTCGAGGGAACACGAACGCAAGGCTCCAAGGCCATGGGGGAAATCCTTTGCATATTTTCCTAGGAAGTCCCTTAAGGCGTAGCCGTAGCAGAAGAATTCCTGGTGCCGTCAACACGCCTATTTCTGGCGCCATTAGAAGGTCTTTTGTTGAAGTAGAAGAAATATTTCTGGCGCCGTTGCCGGGGAAGGAGAGATCTATCCAAGTAGGTCTCACAAACTCATCTCCTGCATTTACCTTTTTGCCAGTTGCCTCTCGTTTTCCTCTCCCCCACTTCACATTTGCCATTTTCATTTGCCTTTCTCCTTTGCCGTTTTCGTTTTCATTTTTCGTTCGCCCTTTTCTCTCGCTTGCTTTCTGTTCGCCCGTGTGCCATGTGCCTTCAATATGCTTGCATCTTCGCTTGCTGAAAATCTAGTGATATGGATCCTCATCCACTTGCTAATCTCTTTAAGATATCCAATTATGTTGATCCAATTGCTAGTAAGTTGAGGGCACTTGACTATCTTTATGGAGTTTTGCTTGAGATGCGTGAATCTGAAAATTGTGAGCAAGAAATTTATGAAGTGATTCACGAGGGCCCCTTGGATGAAATGCATGATTGCAATGGTTTCACTATAAATTCTATTAGTGACAATCATGCTAAAAATATGCAAAACCCTAAGCTTGGGGATGCTAGTTTTTCTATGCCCACTACTTGTTGCAATAATCATGATTGGGGTGATGATCTTTCTTATGATCTTGAAAGTTTTCTTAAACCTCATGATGAATATGATATTTGCAATAATATTTAAAGTGGGTTTGGAGAAGTCATAACTTTAGTTGATGATAATCCCACTATTTTTGAAGAGCGTCAACTTTGCATGCATGTGGATCATGAAAATAATATCCTATGGGATAGCTATATTGTTGAATTTGATTATGATCCCACATGTAATTGCTATGAGAGGGGAAAATATTTTGGTAGAAACTTTCATGTTACCAAATTACCTTTCATTATGTTGATATTGCTATCGTCTCTTTCTTCTTCCTTGCATTTGGTAACTATTGGTTGTCTTGCCAATTTGTTTTCCTATAAAATGCCTATGCATAGGAAGTATGTTAGACTTAGATATGTTTGTAACTTGTTTCATGATGCTCTCTTCGTGTCCGATTGCTATCTTTTATGTGAGCATCATTGAATTATCAATGCCTAGCTAAGGGCGTTAAACAATAGCGCTTGTTGGGAGGCAACCCAATGAATTTATCTATTTTCTTTCTGTCTTGTTGCGTCCACACTTCCATAATTCTGTTATGATTGTGTTTTTTGTTTCTTTTTGTGTTTGTGTAAAGCAAAACCATTATGATTAGTCTTGGGGATGATCGTTTGGTCATGCTGGAAAAGACAGAAACTTTCTGCTCACGAAATGAATTTTCGTTTTTTTTTCTGTAAGAGCTTTTGAGTTGATTCTATTTGCTTCTGATTGCTACGCAAATTCTTCAGACTTTCGTAATTTTTCAGAATTGTTGAAGTACCATAAGTATACGAAATATACAGATTACTACAAACTGGTCTGCTGTTAACATATTCTGTTTTTGTTGTGTTGGTTGCTTATTTTGATGAAACTACAGATAGTATCGGGGGGTATTAGCCATGGAAGATTGAAAATACAGTAACCCAACATCAGCATAAGTAGAATTTAAGTTTGCTACAGTACCTAGGGAAGTGGTTGTTTGCTTTCTCATACTAATGTTTTCATGAGTTTCTGTTTAACTTTCGTGTTGTGAAGTTTTCAAGTTCTGGGTGAAGTTCTTATGGACAAAGAGATAAAGAGTGGCAAGAGCTCAAGCTTGGCGATGCCCAAGACTCCCCAAGATATTCAAGGATGCCGTAAAAGCTTAAGCTTGGGGATGCCCCGGGAAGGCATACCCTCTCTCGTCTTCAATCCATCGGTAACGTTACTTGAGGCTATATTTTTATTCACCACATGTTATGCGCTTTTGCTTGGAGCATCTTGTATCGTAGGAGACTTTTATTTTTGTGGTTGTGTCACAATCATCCTTGCTTCACACCTAGAGAGAGAGACATGCACTCACCATGATTTTGTCGAGCTTCACTTATATCCTTTGGTAAACAATTCAGCTCACATGTGCTTCACTTATATCTTTTGAGCTAGAGCACAGCGGTGCGTGGCTTGGTAGTTTATCTATGATTTGAAAGTAGTCTTAAAAGGGTTAGTTATCCAAAGGGATACGAAACTTCCACCTTCATGTGCATTGAATAGTTAGAGAAGTTTGATTCATCTCAATTAGTTTTGAGTTGTGGTTGTGGTAATATTGAAGTTATGCTAGTAAGGTGTTGTGGATCTAGAAATACTTGTGTTGAAGTTACTGATTCCTGTAGCATGCACATATGGTGAACCGCTATGTGATGAAATCTGAGCATGATTAGTCTATTGATTGTCATCCTTTGCGTGGCGGTCGGGATCGCGCGATGGTTTGTACCTACCAACCCTTCCCCTAGGAGTATGCGTTGAATGCTTTGTTTCGATTACTAATAAAACTTTTGCAACAAGTATATCAGTTCTTCATGACTAATGTTGAGTCCATGGTTTAGATGCATTTTCACCTTCCACCATCACTATCTTCTTTAGTGTCGTGCCACTTTCGCCGGTGCACAAAACCCACCATTAGCCTCCCTCAAAACAGCCACCATACCTACCTACTATGGCTTTTTCAAAGTCATTCCGAGATATATTGCCATGCAACTACCACCATGACATGTGCCACCACGTCCACATTGCCATTGTATGATCGTAAGATAGCTAGCATGATGTTTCCATTAATGTCTATGCCATGCTAGATCATTGTCACGGTACACTACCAAAGGCATTCCATATAGAGTCATCGTTGCTCTAAGTTTTGAGTTGAAAGTGTGATGATCATCATTGATGGAGCATTGTCCCATGTGAGAAATAAAAGATGCCAAAGATGCCCACCAAAAAAAAGAGAGGCCAAAGATCCCACCAAAAAAATGCGAGAAAAAGAGAGAAGGGACAATGCTGCCACCTTTCCACACTTGTGCATATTAAGCACCATGATCTTCATGATTGAGACTCTCTCATTTTTTTACCACCATTTAGCTAGTGGGAAATTTTTATTATATAACTTGGCTTGTATATTCCAATGATAGGCTTCCTCAAAATTGCCTTAGGACTTCTTGAGAAAGCAAGTTGGATGCACACCCACTAGTTTTCTTTAAGAGCTTTCACATACTGTTAGCTCTAGTGCATCATTTGTATGGAAATCCCTACTCATTCACATTGATATCTATTGATGAGCATCTCCACAGCTCATTGATATGCCTAGTTAATGTGATCATCTTCTCCTTATTTTGTCTTGCAACCTTCACCACAGACCACGCCACTTATAGTGCTAAAACCATGGATGACGCCCATGTATTGCGTGAGAGTTGAAAAGGTTTGAGAAAGTAAAGGTGTGAAACAATTACTTGGCCAATACCGGGGTTGTGCATGATTTAAATTCGTTGTGCAATGATGATAGAGCATAGCCAGACTATATGCTTTTGTAGGGATAACTTTCTTCTGGCCTTGTTATTTTGAAAGTTCATGATTACCTTGCTAGTTTGCTTCAATTATTATTGTTTCCACATCAATAGCAAACTATTATTTTGAATCTAATGGATCTAAACATTCAGGTCACATAAGAGGAGTTACAAAGGACATCTATGCTAGGTAGCATGAAAGCATCAAAAAATCCATTCTTTATCACTTCCCTAATCGAGGACGAGCAGGAGTTAAGCTTGGGGATGCTTGATATGTCTCAAACGTATCTACAATTTTTGATGGTTTCATGTTGTTATCTTGTCATCTTTGGATGTTTTATATACCTTTTATATATTTTTTGGGACTAACTTATTAATTCAGTGCCAAGTGCCAGTTCCTGTTTTTCTGTGTTTTTGGCTCTTTTCAGATCTGATTTCAGAACAGAGTCCAAACGGAATAAAATCCCCGAATTATTTTTTTCCCGAACGGAAGAAGATAAGGGGGCATGAGGGCCAAGCCAAGAGGGCTACAGGGGGCCCACAAGCCCCCCATCCGCCACCAGGGGGCGGCGGCCAGCAGGCATGTGGCCTCCCTGGCGCCCCCTGAACTAACTCCTTCGCCTATATATTCCCTAAAATACAGTTAAAAATCAAGGGATCCACGAAATACTTTTCCGCCGCCGCAAGCTTCCGTTTTCGCGAGATGTCAGCTGGAGACCCTTCCCGCTACCCTGCCGGTGGGGACTTTGGAGTTGGATGGCTTCTACATCAACATCATCGCCCCTCCAATGACTCATGACTAGTTCACTTCAGACCTACGAGTCCGTAGTTAGTAGCTAGATGGTTTCTTCTCTCTCTTGGATCTTCAATACATAGTTCTCCATGATCTCCATGGAGATCTATCCGATGTAATCTTCTTTGGCGGTGTGTTTGTCGAGATCCGATGAATTGTGGATTTGTGATGAGATTATCTATGATATATATTTGAGTCTTTGCTGATTTCTTATATGCATGATTTGATATCCTTGTAAGTCTCTCCGAGTCTTGGGTTTTGTTTGGCCAACTAGATCTATGATTCTTGCAATGGGAGAAGTGCTTGGTTTTGGGTTCTTACCGTGTGGTGACCTTTCCAGTGACAGTAGGGGCAGCAAGGCACACATCGTGTAGTTGCCATCAAGGGTAACAAGGTGGGCTCTGTTGTAGATATGAGATTGGCCATCTACATCATGTCATCTTGCTTAAGGCGTTACTCTTTTCTTTCGGACTTAATACACTAGATGCATGCGGGATAGCGGTCGACGTATGGAGAAATAGTAGTAGATGGAGAAAGTATCAGTCTACTTGTTTTGGACGTGATGCCTATAGATATAATCATGGTCATAGATGATGTCATGACTTTGCGTGGTTTTATCTATTGATCGACAGTAATTTGTTCGCCCACCGTCTACTTGCTTTTGAGAGAAGCCACTAGTAAACACTACGACCCCCGGGTCTATTCACACCTATTGTTTCCACTTTCGCTTTTACGTTACTTTGTTACTTGGTTGCTTTCAGTTCTCACTTGGAGAACAATATATAAGGGATTGACAACCCCTTCATAGCGTTGGGAGCAAGCTTTTTGTGTTTGTGCATGCACTTGTGATACTCCTTCACTGGATCAATACCTTGGTTCTCAAACTGAGGGAAATACTTACCA
The DNA here is from genome assembly GCF_904849725.1 of Hordeum vulgare subsp. vulgare. NCBI lineage: Eukaryota > Viridiplantae > Streptophyta > Magnoliopsida > Poales > Poaceae > Hordeum > Hordeum vulgare. The sequence continues at coordinate 111,795,919 of NC_058521.1, read as the reverse complement.
CCGATGCGCTACATCACCCTTTCCGCTTCGAGGGAACACCAACGCAAGGCTCCAAGGCCATGGGGGAAATACTTTGCATAATTGCCTAGGAAGTCCCTTAAGGCGTAGCCGTAGCAGAAGGATTCCTGGTGCCGTCAACACGCCTATTTCTAGCGCCATTGGAAGGTCTTTTGTTGCAGTAGCAAACTCCATGCTGCCCTCCACCTCCTCCAGACTGCAGTGACCAACCCTGAAGTGCACCACACCGACAACCACCACGGACGCAAAGCCAACGACAGGACGACCGACGCACACGCTGGCACGCATCACCAAGACCGGGTCGGCCCGAGACAACCAAGGGCGGCCCGACAGGAGCGCTCCATCCGGCGCAGCTAGCAGAGGCAGAGGCAACGGTGCAGATGAACTACGACAGCGGAGATATGACAGGATATCAAGGTAGAAGTCAGCACCAGACGGCGCCAAGACCAGCCGACGACGGCATCAGGAACATGCGACTTCGCGTAGAGGCCTACCGCATGAAGATCTTCGAGCAGCACGACCGGGGGGATCCCCCTCCGCCGCCAAGAGGGACAGCCACCATTGCGCTGATGGCGGACGCGGGGGACGGGAAAGCGCCTACGAGGAGTCGTATATGCCAGAGTATGCGGCGCTACGTGGCCCTTCGGACGAGGAAGAGGGTTTCAGGCGTCCCCCCGGGGCGCCTACCCACCTCATGAGTAAGGAGCGTTCGGGGGCTCCTCCCTGAGCCGGGCCCACGGGGCCCATGCAGGAGGGTGCCCTCAAATCGTGGGGCATGGCATGAGCTACCTCTCCCTGCGGAGGGACAACGCGAGGCCGAATTCACGGGCCTCACGAGGACGAGTCGAATGTTGCGACGAGATGCTAGCGGCATAGATCACCCACGATGGCCAACGCGCACGCGCGGGTGTCCAGGGCCAGGCCTCGCGCGACGTTCGTGAAGTGCAAGGGGATTCAACTATCCGGCGAGGTAATTTTTTGGATTTACTGCCTTAAGGAGTGTCTGCTTACCGCAGGGACTCCAACTACCTAGGGCATACTCCTGCAAGTCGCTCCCTTTACAATTTCCGTTACAGCCACTTGGCACCCTGACACGCTGCCTTGATTGCGACCTTCGGCGACCCACCTTATCCCCTTGGGAGCACTTGTCGCAATGCATCGCCCCAACGAGGGGATAAGGGAGCCCCGCTACTACCTAGGACCATGATCTGCAAGAACAAAATCAGAGTCGCTTGAGCATCCAAGAGGGCTCCAGAGCATGGCACTCTAGGAGCCTTACCGGTCATAAGGCCATCTGCCGCCCTTGATATCGTCCTTGGTGATCCGATCGTTATTAGGGGAGGCAGGGCCTGACCCCATGGCCGAGATCGTTTATTCGGTCCCAGGCACTGGCGTTCGGGAATTGTGCGGGACCGGGTCCTGGCGACGAAGAGACGCTTGAACGACAAAAAGGGGGCTCCGCAGCATGGTGCTCCAGGAGCCTTACCATTCATAAGGCCATGTGCCTCCCTTGAAAATGTCCTTGATCAATCCATTGTCGAGGGAGGCAGGGCCCGACCCCGTAGCTCCTGAGCACCGTGCCTCAGGAGACTTACCGGTCATAAGGCCACCAGCTCCCCTTGAGAGCGTCCTTGATCCGGTCAGTGTCAGGGGAAGCAGGGCCCGACCCCGTAGCTACATCCGTTCACTCGGTCACACGTAACGGCGGTCGGGAAATGTGCGGGACTGGGCCTTACAACGTAGAGTCATAAAAGCCCGTAAATAGCCCTCCTGGGAAGGAGCGCAAGCACAAAAGACCCGCATTGACCCGTCGCACCTCTAGATCATACTTCAATCCTTCCGGAACCTAGCTCATCCCGTGACACTCTCACGTAATAACGAGCCGAGGTTGTATATGCCCATGGCACCCCGAGGACGCGGAAGGGGTCCACCCCACACCTAGTGGAAGACCTTAGCTCCATGCTGGGTACAACATAGTCCCCAATGACTCCAGAAGCTCAGGCCCCAATGCCTCGGGGGTAGGGAAACTCGCGAGGCCAAAGCGTCCTCGCGACCTCCCATATACACCCCCACTGTGACACTCTCACGTAATAATGAGCCGAGGTTGTATCCTTCATTAGTGGGCGGTGAGGAAATGTGCGGGACCGGGGCCTACAGACATAGAGTGCCGAAAGTGTCTTCACCTCGTCTCACTTGCGAAACGGGAGCTGCACCGGAGGAACTTTGCGAAGGACCGATGCAAATTCGCAAGCTAAGAGCCTCACAGGCCATGACCTCGACCCCCTCGCTTTACGATAAGATAACAATGAATCAAAACATGCCCACTAACGAAGGATGCAGGGCCTAAGGATTCAGCGGCAGCAAGGAGCGAATCAAGCACTCAAGCATGCGGCGGCGGCGTGAGGGGTGCCAAGGTCACGCCACCCTCGTCTCCCCCAAGCTATGGTGGCTGGGGTGACAGGCCACAAGGTTTGCAACTCCCGTACAATGACCACAAGCACGCAAGCCATCACCTCCAGAGCAAAAAAGAGGAGAGCAACAAAGGTAATAACAACAAAAACTTAATGCCCAATCAGGCACGATTTTCTATGGCATCACACGAATAGGCAGGTAAAAGATGGAGGACACCTAGAAGGACAGATCGCTGGCGGCACCCTTGATGACCACATGCGCGGTGTCAGAGTCTAGAAGGACAGATCGCCGGCGGCACCCTTGAAGGACAGATCGCCGGCGGCACCCTTGATCGCCGGCGGCACCCTTGATGACCACATGACGGGCACCCGGGAGCACTGATCCTCCAGAGCAGCCAGGTGAGGGCAGACATCGGCAGAGGAGAGACGACAGGACCCTGCCGGCGTCGGCTCGACAACACGCCGAAGGTCAAGTTCCAGAGCAAGGCGATGCAGGTTGGAGAAGACAAGCGTCAGGGTGACGCCTAGAGGCTCGCGTGCATCAGTCGCGCTCTCCTCCTCCGCATGGGGGAAGCCGGTCCCCAGCGCCTCCACCACCCACTCGAAAAAGGTGAGGTAGCCCCCGTTGCTCGTCACATTGGGAAGCGCCGGGGCCACCACACCAATCGGCGCGTCGTGCTGGCAAAACGCTTGGCCCGCTGGCATACCACGCCTCATCCTCGGCAGCCAGGACGGCGTCGGTTGCCTCCTGGACCTGCTTCCGTAGTTACATCAGCTCCGCTACAGCCTCCGTCTCCTCCCCACGAGCAGTCCAGAGGGCGGCTTTGGCATTTGCAAGCTGAGCCTACAGCCCCTCTGCCTCCTCCTGAAGCCCTCCCAACCTCGGCTTCTCGGAGGCGGGCATGCTGAAGAAGAAGGAGAATCAACCCAAGGATAGGAGACGGAGCAACAAACAAAGGAAACGCAACGAAGGACTGACTCATCAGCCATCACCCAGTGGGAGCGGAAGCGTGAAGGTCCCAGAGTCCCTCCGCCATTGCCCTCGGCAGCGGACGAAGGCGCTGGTGGCACCGCACGCTTTCCCCAGCCAGAGCCATCTTCGGGCGATGCCATGAAGGTGAAGAGCGAAGAAGGGGAAGAAGTCTCCTCACGGCGGATGGGGGAAGCAGAGAAGGAGCCCAAGGTTACGGTGCTTTCCCAACAGGAGGCGGGGTGTACTTATGGGCGAGCCTCAGCCACCTACCGTCGCGAGAGCGTGGGCGACGCACGCCTCGCGAGGGCCGCGAGGTGGGCCGACGGAAGCACTGCCACTCACGTCGCCTCACCTGTCCACCGATCGGTTACATTTTCTAGGGCCGTTGGGTGCAGTCGCATTCAATGGGAAAATGATGGCCTACATGACTCCTGGGAATCGAACCATCATGGCCTGGCACCATCGGGGCTCCTCGGGGAGCAAGGCCATCGCCACACAGCTTCGAGACACGTGGGTCGCCAGAACAGCAAGCAAATGGGGCCCGCGACGTTTCGGTCCATCTTCAAGGCTTCACCAGGAAGCCAACCCAGGTGCGGCTTGGGCCCGGGGGATACTGTCGGTGTTATGGGAACGGGGGTAACCAGATCTGCCTGCCTGCGGCCCAGGGCTGGCCCACTTCGTCAACACAAGATCGGCAAGGAACAACACCACCCTGAACAAGGCCCTCGTGACGGGCCAATCCTCACGAGGAGGAGCAGCATCAACACCCGCAGGGGGGCTCCTTAGGACCCTTGTGGAGCGGCGGATATTCTGATGTAAGGCCGAACCTCGGGACTCAAGAGTGACGCCAGAAAAGGGCCGACGATCAGAAGGTGGCAGGACAGGACAGCTTCCCCTTTTGGTGCAAAGTAGGCGGGAGCAAATCAAGAGTCTGAAGGCATCTTCTAAAGGTTTCCCTTCTAGTGCAACAAGACCCTGGTCGCCCACCGACAGGACGGACGCCATCCCTGTACTCACCTCTGCGGTGCTGCCAGTGGCTTTGTAGGGGAAAACCACTTTTGACAGGGAAGGCTTCTTCCCTTTTCTCCCATCGGAACTGGCCGTTGTGGGATCCCTTCCCGCCTACGATAAGGGAAGAGGACCCTCGCCTCCACTATAAATAGAGAGGGTAGGATGGCTGAGAAATGGTTTGGAGGATCAGAACCCTAGAACAACACACCAAGCCACTTGGCCTTCGGAACGACAAAAGCACTTTACTATCTTGTTCATCAACCTTCATGAGAGGCAATCCACCAAAGCAGCAGTAGGGTTTTACGCTTTTGCAGCGGTCCGAACCTGGGTAAACTGTCGTGTTCTGATTTCGCCTCACCTTCGAGTGAGTTTTTCGCCGTTCCCATCGAGTAGAGGCTAGGCGAGGTGAAGCAAGGAGGAACCCACGTACATGCCCCAGTGTTCGAATCCTTAGGGTTTTGCGGAGCCCGAAATCTGGGAGTTCTCCTTTCTGTTCCCCTATGTCAGCAATTCCGAGAGATATATAATAAAGAGTAGTTTTGAGTTGAGGGCTTTCCTTACTTGCTATGATATAGAGAAAAAAGAAGTATAGAATAAAATAAAAAGAGCATACATGATGATCTCATAGGGAGTGATGACTTCACATATAAAAAGAATGTTGATTGAAATTTGTTGTGAGTTGACGAAAAAATGTGGCGCCCCGCCTGATTACCACTATAGCCAGACGGTCGCCGCGAATACCAGCCCAGGAAATCACTCTGGCATGCACGTTTACAACAAGTATCATGAACACAGGCATTTCTATTAATGGATATATGAGTCTTACATGATATACTACAAGGGTGATGGCAGTGGAAAAGCTCTATCTAAGGCAGCATGGTCTTGGTGCGGCTCCAATCCACAGGGATCTGACTGGGTTACACTCCTAGCCCGCGAACGCTCTAGCTCCTTGATGACGGACGACGGATCCTTATGTGAACGTGGCCATGTTAAAGATCGATGAGTACTTTTGAATGTAATCGCAAGAAAACCAAACTAAAATATGCACTAAGGAAAGCAATCCTTAGCATTCAAGCATGCATTTGTGATTAGAGCAATACTAATTATCATGATATAGCTTACCTATCTAGCAGGATTAAATATCATGATATAATAGGATTATCCATCAAGATAACTACTAAAGTAAATACGATAAGGTAAAGCATATAAAGTAAATGATGTATACTTCGAATATTCGCATGATCCCATCTGAATCTGATCCAAATCCAATCCAAATCATGTTTTCATCCGTCCACTCATCTCATAGCCATCCGTGGCTAACATATCATATTCCTGACATGATCTGATGTCTGCACAAGACGAGTTCTTCCATCATTATTATCCCTGATATGGTTGACCACCTAGTGAGGTTTGGACGGGCTGTCCAATACCGTGGACTCGGCTATTCGAATAGATTTGACATTCTACAGAGCTTACGCATTTTACCCACACGATGAAGCACCTGGCCTCGTGATCCCATTCGGGTGGACCAATGTTGCTTCAACGAAACCTGCCAGACCCGTGACTCTCCCATCATACCACCGACATTCATCCTCCCCGGAGTCCTGCCCTGGGTGGCCCTGTGTCCTCTTGACACCTGCCACCTTCGTGGCCAAACAAAAATGTCCCAAACGGGGACGCCGGCACAAAACAATCAACTGGCTCACAAGATTATCGCCGCCCACCAGGCCATGGTAGCGCGAGCACATAACCTTCCCTCTCTGGTCGTACCGGTAGAAGAGCACGCGATCAAACCAACTCAGGATCGTCCCATACCGACAAATGTGGTTGCATGAATAAGCCCGGACATGTGATTCTAGATCAACCGACTAGATTTATTAAGCAAACATGTGGTTCACCGCAATAACTTATGAGGGGAACAACTAGGCATTTAAATTATTTAACTATGACTTAGTATATAGCAAGTAATTTAAATAGTAAGTGCAATCTAACAAAAGTTTAATTATTTCTAGAACAAGCATATCATTAATTAAACACGCAAGAATAACATAGAGAAATGCTTTCGGGCATATATCAGATGGTCGGCTTGCGTGGGGTCGAAGAATACTCCGGGAAGAAGTGCGAAGAGTCCGAGGAAAGGATCACCGGAAGCTATTCTCTCTCGGAGAGGGCTGTTTAGAGGCGAGGGAAAAATAGTCATTTTCAGAATGTGAACACATAATTAAGATTCTACCAACATGACGGGCTCAATGATACGAAGACGTGGGCGTTGGTTTCACCTAAATCAGAGTTACGAGCGAAAAGTTGTAGCCGTTTGAAGTCGAGGGACCAATCTGCAAATAAGATATTCACAAAGAAGGGCGTGGGGGCTGACCCGAAAGCTCATTCAGCCGTAATACATTTTCTGAAAAGCAAAACATAATCTTAGACGCAGTAACCGGAAATACGCTTTCTCTAACTTAAAGCGTATTCACTGTAGTGCGCTTCCACTTAAACAGCACGGCCCCGACGTTGACTTGGTTATTTCACTGACGAGTGGGGCCGAGGGGAGGCGGGGCCTACCCTGCCAGGTTGTCTCTTTCTTCCTCCCGTTCGTGGCAGAGGGGAGCAGTGGATGGGGCCAAGGCTGCTGGCGGGGCGGGCGCCTCGCCGCTCCCCAGGTCCGGTCGACGGGCGGAGGCACTCGGCCACCCAACGTCGCGCACGCTGGTTGCCGCCGGGTCGCGCAAGGCGGGCCACCGCGCGGCCAGAGGAGCAGTGCCGTGGTAGGGCTCCACCGCTGGCGATGTGAACGGAGGCGAGTCCTCGAAGGTTTGGAGAGGCTCAGGTGAGAGGATGGGCGAGACCAGATGATAGTGGTGGAGCTGTTGGTGATCGGAAACAAGGCTGGAAAGGGCTATTTATAGCCAGGGGAGGTCACCGGATAAGCTCGGCCGTGGTGGCGTCCTCATCGACTTACTGGATCTAGGGGACACGCGGAGGGAGGGGGCGATGTCGGCAAGGGCTCTGGGAGGGGGAAGAAGCTAGGAGTGGCTTCGCGAGAGCTCGACGAAGAAAAGACACGTGCCACGAGCGGCACAACACTGTGGCAGCGATCGCCGTGCCGTGATGTGAAAGAATGAGGAGGGGGAAGCTGCTGGAGAGTGGGCACACGTCCGTCATGAAGCCACTGGACATGCCCGGAGGCCTACCGGAGGCTAGCTGGCCGAGGTGACAGAGACGCAGAGCGCCGTTTGGACGCGCTCACTACAAGGTCACCACCAGCACCACGCGTCCAGAGCACCTTCTTGGTTCCAGGACATGTTAAACAGATGAGAGATCATAAGGGTTCTGACAAGCAAGTGTTTGACATGTGGTGTGGCCACCACAGTGCTGCTCTTGGCTTGGTCTTTGGCGGAGGTTAAACATACACTAGGGTGAACATGATTACGAAGTTTCAACCCAAATGGATAACTCCATATGGTACTTCCTTTGTAACCAAGCACTCTGGCCAGAATTAGAGATGATGATGCTGGGGAAAAATGGCCCCATGGATTTGTCTCAAATTTGGTGGAGATTGATGATTTGAACATCTGAAGATACTCGAATAGTTTCAGCTCATTTGGAAAAGAAAGTGGTATTTCCTTCACACAGGTTCCAAATGGACAGAAACTTGGGAAATTGTTGTCGATGCAAGGATAGATGGATTGAGCTGGTTTTTGGTTTCCATGAGTGATTTACCAATGTTAGTCACCATGCAAAATTTCAGCTCAAATAGATCAAGGGTTCAAGGACTTCCTTTGCAAATTTCCCAACTGGACAGAATTTGCAAATTGATGTTGTGCTCAAACTTTGAACTATGGAACTTGGGTTCTTGGTGGAAATGGGGAAGATAGGGATATGAAAAGCTCCACAATTTATTTCGGACTTTTCCTGGCTACCAAAATGGTAGTTCCTTTAGAAAGTGCCCAAAATGCAATATTGGCATTAAATAGGAAAAGACATTTTCCTTATTTAATTATGGACAATATTTTTGTGGGAGCTCAAAATGATCACAAAGAATATCTCCACAAGTTTTCATAAACTATGGAGATGGATAGATATTTTCTTGGATTTAATTCCTTTAACTAATACAAAAAGAAATTAATTATAGATGAAAAATATTGCAAATGATGTGGCTATATTTTTGCATATCCTGGGTTTGAAGATGAAGGATGATCACTGGGAACCATTTGGGAGGCAACAGATCAAAGGAAATTGGGGTTCCATTGTAATTGGAAGGATTAGGGTTTCCCTTCCGGCAACTCGAAAGGTAGGGTTTTGGCAGCAAAATCCTAAGAAAAGATCTTGGCTGGCAAGGTTGGACTGAGGAGAATCTCTGGCTGGTCAGGAATGGCAAGGCTAGATGACCATCTTCACATACCCAAGAGCTAAAGAAATACGATAGCACCGAGAAAAAATACGGGAGTCGAATTCCGCAAAGGAAAAAAACAGGAGCGAAAACCAAGGTGTTACAAACCTACCCCCCTTAAGAAAATCTCGTCCTCAAGATTTCCAGGCTTACCTCCCGGGGAAGGGGGACTTACTTGTGTGCGACTTGGATCCATCAGCGGTCTTGTCTTCGTTGGTTCATCGACCCTTTTAACTGCTTCTTCTGATGGACCATGTGTTGTATCTGCACACAACTCTCTTGAATGCTTCTCTTTCCTATCAACTGTACCTTTTTTCCTAGTAGCGGTGTTGCGGGGTGGGTAATACCAACAAACAGCTAGGTTTCCTTGGCCTGGAAGTAACTGCTTCAAGTTTTATCATGATACTTCGTACTCTGACTGTCGTGGGCAAGACATCCTTTCCTGGTATCAGGATCACATGCTTGTATGGCCTTGAGTGAGTGGGAGTGGCTTTCCTTTTTGCTGTGTCAGAATGCTCAGTATGGCTATGGGTTCCATACCGATGTTTGTTTCTACCTTAGGCATTCTGACTTTTCCCTTAGGTGATCTATAATTCCATGAATCAACATGACTTAACTATGGCTGCTATATCCTCAACTGAAATGTCACGCATTATCACAAAGTAATCATAGACAGTAATCTCTTAATGATGGCATGATGTCTATGAGCTGTTAATGCTGATGTACCGTGAGCCATTCTATCTTAATGTCTTGTTCAGACTCTGTTGCTCGTAGAGATGGTTGTGTCATATATAGCCTCTGTAGTCCCTGCTGTGACCACTGAGTTGAGCATAGTATGGCTATCATTTGGTGTATCTTTCAGGGCATAGACTCTTATCTGGGTTGATAGCCCATATTCACGAGGAGTGTGGCAAGCTCGTTTGTAGCCATAGGTAGGGCATGGTTGTTGCCGCATATGCAAGATCCTGACAAGAATTGGTAATGCCTCTCTGTCTGTGAAGTTGTATCTTGTTGACCGTCACGGAGGTTTTTTGTCCACAACTTCTTTGTGCTTATGGACTCCTTTGATGGACCTGTAATAACCTGCCAACACGCCTCCTTGATTGTTTTCCCGGTTTGTCAGGCCTATTCTCACAACTTACTCTTGCATACATCGGAGTGGTTGATGTGCTCATGTTCTTCCTTTCAACATAGGGTCGATGTTTCTCTGACACAATCATTCCCGTGCATGAGTGGATCGCATGTATTGATCCACTGGACTGCATGCTTACAACATATGCAGGTGTAGGATAAATCCTTTCATCACCACTGGGTTCTGAAGTGAGTGTGTGTCCACACTGGTTCGTGCTCCTGACAAGCTTGTTGTAGGCACGATGGCGTGTTGAACAAGTTTGGATTCCTTATGCTCGAACTTCTGCCGAAGTGGCATGCTGAAGAAGGCTGGGTATCATACCTCAAAATTTTTCCTTCATGTGGCTTACAGCGAAAGGTCGGGTGCCTTGTGCTGGAAGTTTTCTGCGATAGCACGTTATGGAAGATGGGAGTGCCGTACTCACAAGAATCTCTCACCTATTGGCGTACCGAGTAGGATTGGCACTCTGGTAAGCTCTTCTCGGTAGCTTACGGGGCAAAGCTGGGTTACCAGAAGCCTGGTGTACACAGTCGGATCTATGGCCGATTCTGGCTTTGTTTTGAAGTATCCAAAATTTTACCCACAGCGGAGCCAACAGGGTATAAGACATACTTTGACTGAGGATATTCCGTTGATCACGCATCGCTGGTCCTTCTGTTGGTTTGATCATTGTTACTGTAAAGGTTGCACAACTCGTGCAGACTCCATGTTGTTAATTAATTCAGAATACCCTTTGAATTCAACCGAGGTGTAGCCGATAATAAGCAGTTGACAGATAATTCCATTCGGTTCAGCTGAGCTTCCAAGCATGTTATGTGCTCCTTGATTCGGACAACCGTGAATTTATCCATATTCTGTGTGAACCTTGTTCACAATGCCCAGAAAACTTTGTATTTGTACTATCGAACTTCAAAGTATGCTTTGAGATTTGTACCAACATACCGGAGTTTTGTTGCTGCTTTTGGATCATTCACATTCTTGAAATATGTCCTCGATGGGGAATAAATGATTCTTGGATCCATTGAAATAAAACTCAGGGTTCGCACCACTGACTGCAATAATCATTTTATTGCAGACAGAATAATTTGTCCCTACTAATGTTCATTCTTGGTAGCTCATCTGCATGTTCCTTACGCGTGATTTGTTCTGAGACAAACTCTCTCACGTATATTCTGGCCTTGTCTGTTGCACAGATGTTGTGCCTTTGTCTCATTCTTCATTCCTGACATATCTGGTGTTGCTATTGTGGATACCAGGCAGTTGGCTTGTCTTGACTCTTGCTGAATCTGGATTATTGGATATTATCCAAGTTGTATGCTTATCTTCTTAGGCAACTCTTGCAGATGGATCCAGTCGAAGCAGAAAAATGGAATCGACAGAAGAAACAAGAACCGCAAAAAACCAAAAAGCAAATAAAGCTCAAGTGTTGCGGACCTTACACACATGGCCAAGGATCCACTAGTATAACTATTACAGCGCACTCAATGTACCTCTAAGGGTTTAGAAGCGAAACCACATAATGCTCCTTGTAGCACTGGTGTCAAGCTCCTACTACTTCCTTAAGGAGTATCCTACTCGACGCAGGACCATAGCCCATGTGGCTTAGTCGACGATCCTAGGTTTATCGGGGAAAGAATGGAATTTATAAGCGTCTCCCAAAGGAAACTAGAGTAGAAGACAAATGCCATGGCTAGCAAGGAGGGTAAGGATATTTGGTTTACCTAGGGGTTTGAGGGCTCATGGGTCGTTGTCGGGTGCGATCGTTTCACACTAGAGGCAAGGGCCACGAGAGTTGGGATGTGATGGAGCCAAATACCTATGAGGTTGAGTTATGATCAATAGTAGCCGTGCCAAGTGGTAAAGTTGGCTGAAATCCATCTGGGCTTTCAACTGAACACAAGACAATGAAATCTGGCTAGGGTAACCTATAGTCAGCCTGGCTGCTCTAATACCATTGCTTGTGCCGCCCCGCCTGATTACCACTGTAGCCAGACGGTCGTCGCACATACTAGCCCAGGAATCACTCCGGCATTCATGTTTACAACAAGTATCATGAACACATGCATTTCTGTTAATGGATATATGATTCTTACATGATATACTACAAGGGTGATGGAAGCAGAAAAGCTCTATCTAAGGCAGCATGGTCTTGGTGCGGCTCCAATCCACAGGGATCTGACTAGGTTACACTCCTAGCCCACGAACGCTCTAGCTCCTTGACGACGAACGACGGATTCTTATGTGAACCTGGCCATGTTAAAGGCCGTTGAGTACTTTTGAATATACTCGCAAGCAAATCAAACTAACATATACACTAAGCAAAGCAATCCATGGCTTCAAGCATGCATTTGTGATTAGAGAAATACTAATTATCAAGGCATAGCTTACCTATCTAGCAGGATTAAATATCATGATATAATAGGATTATCTAGCAAGATACATACTAAAGTTAATACGATAAGGTACAACATATTGAGTAAATGATTTATACTCCGAATATTGTCATGATCCCATCTGAATCTAATTCAAATCCAATCCAAATAATGTTATCATCCGTCCACTCATCTCATATAGCCATCCCATGGCTAACATATCATATTCCTGACATCATCTGATGTCTGCACAAGACGAGTTCTTCCATCATTATTATCGCTGATATGGTTCACCACCTAGTGAGGTCTGGACGGGCTGCCCAATACCATGGATGCGACAATTCGAATAAATTTGACACTCTACAGAGGTTGCGCACTTCACCCACACCATTAAGCACCTAGCCTCGTGATCCCATTCGGGTGGACCAGCGTTGCTTCAACGAAACCTTCCTGACCCGTGACTCTCCCATCGTACCACCGGCATTGATCCACCCCGGAATCCTGCCCTGGGTGGCCCTGGGTCCTCTTGACACCGGCCACCGTCATGGCGAAACTAAACTGTCCCAAACTGGGACGCCAGCACAAAACAATCAACTGGCTCACAAGGCTATCGCTGCCCACTGGGCCAGGGTAGCGCGCGCGCATAACCTTCCCTATCTGGTGGTACCGGTAGAAGAGCACGCGATCAGACCAATCCAGGGTCGTTCCATACCGACAAATGTGGTTGCACGAATAAGCCCGGACAGGTGACTCTAGATCAACCGACTAGATATATGAAGCAAACATGTGGTTCACCGCAAATAACTTATGAGGGCAACAACTAGGCATTTATATTATTTAGCTATGACTTAGTATATAGCAAGTAATTGAAATAGTAAGTGCAATCTAAGAAAAGTTTAACTATTTCTAGCACAAGCATATCATTAATTAAACACGCAAAAATAACACAGAGCATTGCTTTCGAGCATATATCAGATGGTCGACTTGCCTAGGGTCGAAATATACACCCGGAACAAGTGCGGAGAGTCCGCGAAAAGGATCGTCGGAAACTGTTCTGTCTCGAAGAGGGCTATTTAGAGGCGATGGAAAAATAGTCATTTTTAGAATGTGAACACATAATGAAAATGCTACCAACATGAAAGGCTCGATGATACGAAGATGTGGGCGTTGGTTTCACCTGAACCGGAGTTACGAGCGAAAAGTTGTAGCCGTTTGAAGTCTAGGGACCAATCTGCAAATAAAATATTCACAAACAAGCCCCTGGGGGCTGACCCGAAATCGCCCTCAGCCGTAATACGTTTTTTGAAAAGGAAAATGTAATCTTAGCTGCAGTAACAGGAAATACGCTTTCTCTAACTGAAAGCGTATGCACTACAGTACGCTTCCACTTAAACAGCACGGCCCCGGGGTTGACTTGGTTATATCACTGACAAGTGGGGCCAAGGGGTGGCGGGGCCTACCTGGCCAGGTCGTCTCCTTCTTCCTCCCGTTCGCGTCAGAGGGGAGCAGTGGAGGCCGCCGGCGGGGCGGGCTCCTCGCCGCTCCCCAGGTCCGGCCGACGGGCGGAGGCGCTCGGCCACCCAACACCGCACATGTTGGTTGCTGCCGGGTCGCGCAGGGTGGCCTGCCGCGCGACCAGAGGAGGAGTGCGGCGGAAGGGCTCCACCGCCGGGGATGCAAACGGAGGCGAGTCCTCGGAGGTCCGGAGAGGCTCGCATGAGAGGATGGGCAGGACCAGATGATAGTGGTGGAGCTGCTGGTGATCGGAAACGAGGCCGGAAAGGGCTATTTATAGCCATGGGAGCTCACCGGATAAGCTCGGCCGCCGTGGCGTCCTCATCGACTTACTAGAGCTAGGGGACAAGAGGAGGGAGGGGGCGATGTCGGGAAGGGCTCTGGGAGGGGGAAGAAGCCAGGAGTGGCTTCGCGAGAGCTCGAGGAAGAAAAGACATGGGTCACGAGCGGCACAACACGGTGGCGGCGATCGCCGTGGTGTGAGAATAAAGAATGAGGAGGGGGAAGCTGCTGCAGAGTGGGCACGCAGCCATCACGAAGCCACTGGACATGCCCAGACGAGCGGAGGCCTACTGGAGGCTAGCTGGCCGAGGTGACAGAGGCGCAGAGCGCTGTTTGGACGCGCTCACGGCGAGGTCACCACCAGCACCGCGCGTCCAAAGCACCTTCTTGGTTCTAGGACATGTCAAACAGATGCACGAGAGATAATAGACTTGACTTGAGAAGGTTTGTATGGCAGTGGGGGCAAGATATGACAGATGAGAGCTCACAAGGATTCTGACCAGGAAGTGTTTGACATGTGGTGTTGCCACCACGGTGCTGCTCTTGGCTTGGTCTTTGGCGGAGGTTAAAAATACATTAGGGTGAACATGGTTACAAAGTTTCAATCCAAATGGATAACTCCATATGGTACTTCCTTTGTAACCATGCACTCTGGCCAGAATTGGAGATGATGATGCTGTGGAAAAATGGCTACATGGATTTGTCTCAAATTTGGTGGGGAGTGATGATTTGAACATCTGAAGATACTAGAAAAGTTTCAGCTCATTTGGAAATGCAAAAGTGGTATTTCCTTCACGGAGGTTCCAAATGGACAGAAACTTGGGAAAATTGTTGTCGATGCAAGGATAGATGGACTGAGCTGGTTTTTGGTTTCCATGAGTGATTTACCAATGTTATTCACCATGAAAATTTTCATCTCAAATAGATCAAGGGTTCGAGCACTTCGTGTGCAAATTGCCCAACTGGACATAATTTGCAAATTGATATTGTGCTCAAACTTTGAACTACGGAACTTGGGTTCTTGGTGGAAATGGGGAAGATAGGGATATGAAAAGCTCCACAATTTATTTGGGATTTTTCCCCGCTACCAAAATGGTAGTTCCTTTAGAAAGTGCCCAAAATGCAATATTGTCATCAAATAGGAAAAGACATTTTCCTTATTCAATTATAGCAAATATTTTCATGAACTATGTAGATGGATAGATATTTTCTTGGATTTAATTCCTTTAACTAATAGAAGAAGGAATTAATTATAGATGAAAAATATTGCAAATGACTTGGCAATATTTTTGCATATCCAGCGTTTGAAGATGAAGGATGATCATTGGGAACAATTTGGGAGGCAACAGATCAAAGGAAATTGGGTTCCTTTGTAACTGGAAGGATTCGGGTTTCCCTTCCGGCAACTCGGAAGGTACACTAGTAGGAAAAGGGATATAGATGATATAAACACTAATGGCGCACCAGGCAAGTAGTGCGCCACTACTATATAATAGTGGTGGGCCATTAGTGTGATGGACACTAATGGCGCACCACACACTCGGTGCGCCACTACTATATATTTTTTTTCTTGCAAAACTACTAATGGCGCACCACCAGCTGGTGCGCCATTAGTAACCAGGGTTACTAATGGCGCATCTGTAGGTGGTGCGCCACTACTATATTTTTTTTTGCAAAACTACTAATGGCGCACCACCAGCTGGCGCGCCATTAGTAACCAGGGTTACTAATGGCGCATCTGTAGGTGGTGCGCCACTACTATAATTTTTTTTGCAAAACTACTAATGGCCCACCACCAGCTGGTGCGCCATTAGTAACCAGGGTTACTAACGACACATATGTAGGTGGTGCGCCACTACTATATTCTTTTTGCATAACTTCTAATGGCCACCGCTCCACTGCCGCCGACGACCCCTCGCACCCTCCCCCGCTCCACCGCCGGCACCGACCTCCCGCACCCTCCCCCGCTCCACCGCCGCCTACGACCCCCCGCACCCTCCCCGGCTCCACCGTCGCCGCCGACCCCCCGCACCCTCCCCCGCTCTACCACCGCCGCCGACCTCCCGCACCCTACCCCACTCCACCGTCGACGACGATCCCCCGCACGCTCCCCCGCTCCACAATCGCCGACGCCCCCCCCCCCCCCGCACCCTCCCCTGTCTCCTCGCCCGGTTCCCCCGAACAGAATCGGCCGAGCGCACCTCCCACCCCCTCCCTCCCCCCGAGCGCCATTGTGTAACATCCCAATTTTCCTAATGGGGAATGTTTTACATTGTAGCTAAGCATCTATGCATATTGATTGAAATAAAGTTGGCACTTGAATTCTTTCGACTTTTGTTTTTGCATTTCTATTTTTCCTCACACGAGAAATGCCAGGAAAATACTCTCTTGCACGCAAGAGAGAGAGCGGAGGGAAATGACCCTCCAAAGTGCGAGCATTTCTGAAATATTTGGAGCCAAGAAATCCAAAGTTTATTGGCGAAAATATTTGCAAAAATAAAATAAAGCATTTTGGGAATTTCAGAAAAAAACATTTTTTAAAAGTTTTTATTTTTGCTTTGGAAAAATGTTAATCGAGTAGAGGATATTTTTCTGATTTTTTTGGTATATAATACCCCATATTAAATATTTTATTTGTTTCCTTTTTATTCCTTTTTAATTTCTGTTTCGGAAAAATACTAAAACTAGGAAAGTTTTTTTAATAGGAAACCGCAGCGAGCGCATCTTAGCTGTGGGCCGAAATTCCCAGAGCCCGGGATCCCGAATCCCCTAAGTTTCGGCGGACCGACCCCAACGCCTCTCTCTCCCTCTCACTACCAGCGCCCCCCCTGGCCGAAACCCACCCCACCTCGGTCACCTTCCTCCTTCCTCCCTTCCAAATACTGAGCCCGAGCCCGAGTCCGAGGTTCACCGGGATCCACCCGGGATCCCCTGTTCTTGCCCTCCCCGAGCTCCTCTCCGCCTATATAAACTGCCCTCGGCCGCCGCACCCCGTTCCCCACTTCGACCCCCCCCCCCCCCGCCGTTCTGCCGCCCCAACCCCCTGCTGCACCTCGCCGGCGAGCAACCGAGCTCGGCCAGCCTTCGGCCGCTACCCTGCACCACCCCGAGCCCCCCCCTCGCCTCGCCGCCGCCGCCACTGGAAGCGGGGCCTTCACCGCCGCCTCCCCAAGCCTTCGACCGCCGTGGGGACGCACCGGAGCCACCTCCACCACCTTCGGCCGCCGTCAAGACCTCGCCGGAGTCATCCCCGCCGGTGAGCACCCCCATCTCCCTCCACCACCGTTAGATCAAAACCGACGCGCTAGATTAGTTCCTAGATACCCCTTCGGTTTTCTAAAAAAACCGCTCGGTTTTTATTTACTTAACTATTAGCCGAAGCGGGTTCTTGTTAGGCTTCGGCCGTTTGCTCCTAACACCAGCAACACACACCCTGCAGCCATACACAGAGGGCCACGTGTACCCCCTTGTCCGTTAGCTACTACTTTCTTTTTTCTGTTTAGTTCCAAAAACAGAATAGTTTCAGTTTTGTCTTGACCATAGTTTTTGATTTCAAAGTCCAATGATGTTGATTCTTGTTCCAGTAGATCCCAATTTTTCTGTAGTTTTTAAAAACATATAATTTGTCTATGTTTGAAATTTTCAAATTTGAATTAGATCAGATTTAGTTTAAACCTTGTTTTGCTTATTCCAGGAGTTTCAAAAATGATTTTGAGTTGATTCTTTTTGCTACTGCTTCCTAGTGATTATATCTTACTGTGTTAGAAGGTTCAAAATTTTTAAAGTATTTTTACTGGGGTTTTTAACAGAAACAAGTTTCTGCCTTAGTGACGTGTATTGAATTCTTTCACTTAGGCCTTAGCAAACTTTTACTTGTCATGTTATTTTTACTTGTTGCTTGATTGTAGTGCTTATGGTGTGTATTTTGTTTGTATCGGTAGATCACCCGGAGTGCGAAGCTTGTTACTTAGAAGCGCTCGATCAAGACAACTATCATCAAGGCAAGTCATTTTGATCATGTTATTTCCTATGTTTTCGATGCATGGTAGTTTCACCTTTCTTTGCCCAATTGCATGCTGCCTAGGTACTTGGAAATTTAGTATAGGTTGTAGTATCATGTGGTAGGCACACAACAACCCCGATACTTGGCCCCGGGACGACAAATTTCTTATTGCTATGCTTGAGTAGACGGGTTTTCGGTTGAGTGCATAACACGAGTGATGCGAGGTTGATTAAATAATCAAGACCGGTTAAGACAAGATTTTCAAGACCTCGGATGCAATGCAACTCTCGGTGAAGGACGGTTGATCGGCGCCCTGGAGAAAACCAGTGGATGACCCGGGATGCTCGAGACGGCCATGACATCCTGCGGAAAGCTTCACCCAGGCTCGAAGGGACGGACGGAGACTTCAAGACCCAAGGTTTACCTGCACAGCCACAAGTCATTATGGGCTCTGGCTTGGTTGGACAATGCGGTGACTCTGGACAAGCGGTGCTAGCAGATGTAGAAGAACGGTAGGAAATGGATGGGCACCAACAGGGATTCAGAGGGACCCGTTGAAAGACCATGTTTTGATCATCCGGTCTTCAAACAACCTGTAGTGCGAGGACAAACACGGAGGCGATCAAATCTTGTGGGGAACGTGTGCAAAACTCTGCAGAGTTCCCAATCTAATCGATTAGCCGTGTCCACGGTCATGGACGACTTGAGCCGAAGGCATTGAAATTCCCCTGAACTCTCGACACAACTTAATAATGATGTGGGTGTTAACAACTATTCGGGTACGAGAATTGGTTGGTGGAACCATCTCGTTAACAACAAACAATGTAGTAATATTTTGCTTCCAGCCCCTCTTGTTGTAGGATAAAACTGGCTTTATGCAAAACTTATAGCCCCACCTGCCAAATATGCATGTAGAGATAGTTGATTATTATTTTACCCCTCTCTTTGATGACTTGCCGGCATATTCCATATGCAGACCTACACGGCTGCAACGTATCATGTTGCAGAGTACTTTTCCGACCAGGAGTGAGGCTACGATCTACGCTCAGCGACATGCCCTGGAGTCAGATGGACTCGTCTACCTGATGCTTCCGCTAGTCTTCGTTAGATATCTCATGAGATGGCCTTCAGCCACTTTATTGTAATAAAGTACTCTTTATGAGATTTCGATTAATAAAGCTGTGTGGTTGAACTCTTGAATATATACATTATGTACTGAGTGTGTACCAGCATGATCTTGGGATGGTACGGAAACACCAGAGGCTTGACTCGTCTTGAGTCGGGTCGCTACACATTGCTATCCAAAAAAAATAATATTACTAATGGTGCACCTCTCTGGGTTGCGCCATTGCTATCCAAAAAACATTACTAATGGCGCACTGCATGGGGATGCGCCATTGCTACTAAAAAATCTAATGGTGCACACCAAGCGGTGCGCCATTGCTAACCGGCAGTGCCTGCCCCGGATCCCGTCCCCCAGATCCCCCCGCTCCGCTGTGCCTGCGCGCAGCCAGCGCGCAGCCCCGGATCCCGTCCCCCCAGATCCGCCGCACCTCTCCGGCCCAAGCTCTCCACGAGGAGAAGGAGCATCCGTCCTCGGGTAGCGGGATGGAGGGCCTGGCACAACGGGCCGCGCTGCTGCGGGAGTCGCTGGGCCGGAGCCAGGCGGCCACGGACGCCGTCGTCTCCATCCTCGGCTCCTTCGACAGCCGCCTGTCCGCGCTCGACGCCGCCATGCGCCCCATCCAGCTCCGCACCCACGCCGTCCGCATCGCCCACGAGAACATCGACCACACCCACCACTTCGTTTCTTCTTCCCCGTCGCAGCGCTCCGTTTCTTCTTCCCCATCGTAGCGCCACTTTGCTTCCCATCTTCTCCACGGACCATGGCAGTGCTATTCTGATTCCCAAGGATCCCTATCACCGCCTCCTCTATTCTTCATGGAAGCACCTCCCCCTTTTCACCTTTCCAAATCTCCAACAGATTCCAGTATTTTCTTGCAACAGAGACCGGTAGATCTATATCCCCTTCCTCCTGCAGGGTATGCAGTTCCTATCTAATTAAGCAGCGGAGGTGCAACGTTCCTGTCGTCTCCATAACTTCCAGGTCTCTGTTGTTCACCACTCCACATCTTCCCAGTCGGTTCTTCAGATGTTGACTGACCAGCACCGAGGTCCACAAGAAAAGCTCCACATGATTTATCAAGTAGCAGGTCTTCAGTTGATTGGTTCAGTCCTGGAAGGTACATTTATTTCATTTATTTGTTTATCACTGAACTTAGTTTTTTGCCAGTGATCTTAGTTTACAATAAAGTGGTTCTTGATTTTTTTTGTATTACACCTCCCTTATTTAACAATGGAACTAGTGATTTATCAATTGTTTATAGTAGAAGTGCATGTAGTCTTCATAGTTCGATTAATTCAGTGCTTGAACATATTTTTGTTTGAATTATTTGTTTGCCAGTGATCTCATGTGTGCTTGAACAGTTATTCATCCTTTTGATATCATGTAATGAGAAGTTTTGTGGTGTTATCCCAAAGGAAAGATCGATAAGATTTTTTTTTCATTCTTCTTGGAACCATATATGAATGACATATGTGCACACTTTCTTATTATTTGATTTTCTGTAACTTTCCGCTCACTCAGTTACGACAAAACAACGGTGATCCCCTGTCGGTGATATCTCGAATGTTGGAGTACTACTGAAGGGATCTATGCAGAGCAATTGAGCTCAGTGTCGTGATCTTCCGTCATTAGCGATTTGGATATTTGACAAATATCGCTTGTTGGTACCGTGTGTGTTGCCCCAGACAGATCTGCTGCCCTCGATGTGGCCTCTATTTTCTGTACCAGATTCTCCATGCAACCACTTTCTCAAGGTGTCCCTTGATTCTACCCCACCCATCCAGGTTTTTGTTGAAGATGAAGGACAAGATAGTCCACGGATCAGGTTCGGTTTTGAAATCCAATGTTTTCAACTCATATGTTTCTAAGACAATTGCCACTATTTTTCTACTGCGTCTTTGTATTTTAATTTTTGCAATGCAGTATTTATCTTCCATGCAATCTGAGTTCTGTAAATAACATACCCAAGAAGAATTACAAAATGCAATTCATCAGATTGTACACTGGCAATCTATAGTGTAGTAACATCTTTGAATATGAAATTTGTCATATTATTTATTCATATTGTTATCTTCTTTGGCATGTGTATGTTACTCTGAAAACCCACAAAAAAATTCTGCAACAACGCGCGGGGCATTATCTAGTTTTACTAGGATCAAGGGCTAACTATGGATTATGGTTGTAACATCCTAAAATTATAAATTTTGGAATGTTAATATAATTATTAGATTGACTGCTTGTTTGTTTGCTGAGTGACTGAAACTTGTGTGAAATTTGAAACTTTTCGAAACTTTTGAATGAGAGGGAATAAAATGACTTTCCCCTTCTCCGGTGAATTCAAATTCAATCTTTTAAAAGCAACGAGAGAAGATGACATGACTCCTTCAACCACAAAGAATTTGAATGGAGATATTTGCATTGAATTCTTTTACATTTCCATTCGTTTTCATCGTGCAACAAAATGCCGGGAAATACATTCTAGAGCGGAGGAACATGACCCTCGAACCCACGGGCATTTTGAAAGTTAATTGAACCCTCAAACTTAGAGGATCATTTGAAAATTATTTGCAAAAAGAAATAATGCTTTTAGGGATTTTTGGAAAAACACTTTTTCTGAAGTTTTTATTTTTGCCGTGGAAAAATGCTCATCATCTATATTTTATTTTTCTGATAATTTTAGTATATAAAAACTCTTTATTTTGAATTGATTGGATTTCCTTTTTAACGTTTTAGTTTCCTAGTTTTGAAAATAGGAAGGAAATCACTTTTATTAGGAATACCTCCTGGCCCATTAAAACCTTACCCTATTTTGGCCCAACAGAGATCATCTCCTACCTCCATCTCTTCTCCACGTGACAGGAAACCTTCCATCCATGGATAGGGAGATCCCCACCTCCGGGATTCGCGACGCACATACCTTCCCAGCGCCTCCCATCGCCTCTATAAGAAGCCCCTCGTCCTCCTCGTTCCATTCCCGTTGAAACCGCCGCCTCTCCTCGCCCCTAGCTCGTGCACCCCTCGCCGGAGTCGAAACCGGAGAACGTCACCAGAGAACTCCTCCACCAGCAGATTTCCACCACCTCGCTGCACCTCCTCCACCTCCACCCTTCGGCCACCTCTCCCCACCACCTCGGCCCCCTCCACCGCCACCCCCTTGCCACCCCGTCGCCCTCCACACTTCGGTTCCTCCCCTAGAACCAGCGACCAGCACCACCACGCCAGGAGCTTTCCTCCTCCACCTCGCCCCCCCCTACAGCCCCCCCCCCCTCTCCACCTCGCCCCCTCCCCTACCAGGAGCACCCCCCACCTTCGCCCCCCCTTCCCCACTCCCGCCGGCCCCTCCCCACCCCACCGGCACCCCACCCCCACCTCGCCACCAGCACCAGCACGGAGCACCATCCCAGCCGAAGGTAACCTCTCCTCTCTCGGTTATTTCTCTTTTATTGTTTTGTAGCCCTTAGATCTCTAGTAGATGGTGTAGATTAGATCTTACGATAACCTTTCGGTTTAGAGTAGAAAACCAGCGGTTTTTAGTTCACTTATTCTTTGAGCCAGCGAGTTTGTTAGCTTCGGCCGTTTGCTCCTAGCCTTGAAACAAACAGCACCCGCAGCCTATAGCAACATGCCACGTGTACCCCCTATTTGTAGATAGTTAGCTTCAGTTTTTTCTGTCTAAAAATAGCTTTTAATTTGATTCCTTTTGGTACTGATCACTAGTGATCTTATTTATGAGTGGTAAAAATTTCAGATTTGTTTGAGTATTTTAGCTCACTGTTTCTTGTGAAACAATTTCTGTTTCACCTCTTTTAGGATTTCGGCTAATTCCTTTTCTATTTTTGTTTTAAAATATTTTCTTTATTATTTCAGAAAGATTATTGTTTTGTTTATGTTAGTAAATAGTAGTTTTGCAGCAAGTTTTGATTTTATTTTTATTTTTTATGATGAAATCAATTCTAGTTCCTTAGTAACTTGCAATTGATTTCCGCACTGTTTCAAATCCCGTTTGGAAATACTTTCAAATAGTCTTGTGAAAAATACTTTATTTTATCTTAGTTAAACTTATATCTTAGTTCCTTGTTATTATTTTTTGTTAGACAAGAACTATTTAGTGTTCGACGTAGTAGAAGACTCCCTAGTCTTATTTGAAGTTTCTTTCGGATTCCTATTCGCTCTCTCTTTTGTTTTGATTGCTAGAATAATTGCTAGTATGAGTGCTTATGTGAATGATATGTTTGTTATATAGATTTCATCGGAGAGTGACGAGTAGTCTATCAAGTTATTTCTCGAGAAATTCTTCTTCATCAACATCACCAGGCAAGTCACTTTGATCATACTATCACCTATGTTTTATGCATCGTAGATCTACCATCCTATGCCCAATTGCATGCTGCTTAGGTACTTGGAAATTTTAGTATAGATTGTAGTATCATGTGGTAGGCACACAACAACCCCGATACTTGGCCCCGGGACGACAAATTTCCTATTGCTATGCTTAAGTAGACGGGATTTCGGTTGAGTGCATAACACGAGTGATGCGAGGTTGATTAAATAATCAAGACCGGTTAAGACAAGATTTTCAAGACCTCGAACGCAATGCAACTCTGGGTGAAGGACGGTTCATCGGCTCCCTGGGGAACCCAGTGGATACCCGGGATGCTGGGGACGGCCATGACATCCTGTAGAAAGCTTCACCCAGGCTCAAAGAGACGGACGGATATTTTCAAGACCCAAGGCTTACCTGCACAGCCACAAGTCATTATGGGCTCTGGCTTGGTTGGACAACGCGGCGACTCTGGACAGGCGGTGCTAGCAGATGTAGACGAACGGTAGGAATGGATGGGCACCGACAGGGATTCAGAGGGACCCGTTGAAAGACCATGTTTTGATCATCCGGTCTTCAAACCCCTTGAAGTGCGAGGACATACACGGAGGCGATCAAATCTTGTGGGGAACGTGTGCAAAACTTTGGAGAGTACTCAAACCTAATCGATTAGCCGTGTCCACGGTCATGGACAACTTGAGCCAAAGGAACTGAAGTTATCTGGATTTCTCAACACCATTAAATATATTTGATGAGGGTAATTATTGACAACTCGGGTACGAGAATTGGTTGGCGGAACCATCTTGTTAACAACAAACAACGTAGTAACATTTTGCTTTTAGCCCTCTCTTGATGTAGGAGAAAACTTGCTTTTCGCTAAAAACCTATAGCCCCACCTTCCATATATGCATATAGTATAGATGATTACTTTTCACCCCTCTCTTTGATGACTTGCCGGCATATTCAATATGTTGACCTACACGGCTGCAACGTCTTATGTTGCAGATATTTTTCTTCGACGAGTAAGAGTATGACTCAGGGTTACGGTCTACACTCAACTTGCCGTTGGTGTTTATTGGGACTCCACTCCCTTGACTGCTTCCGCTGAAATATTTAAGGTATATATCAGTTTTACGCTATTTACATGTGATTGCACTTTGATATATACATTGATGTACTGTGTGTGCTAGCATACTGATCCAGGGATGGCACCGAAACACAGAGGCTTGACTCGTTTTGAGTCGGGTCGCTACAGAAATGGTATCAGAGCACATGTTGACTGTAGGACGTGACCCTAGAAACTGGAAATTTCTTAGGAAAGGATCTCTCAAAAATTTTATTTTCAACAACACCTTTTACTTCTCATCTCTTCTGATTTCATCGAACGTTCTTTCTCACCTCAAATAGTTAGACAATGCCCTTCCCCTTTTGACCACATGAAGGATCAACCGACTCCCACGTCAAAGTAAAGAGGATATCACCCTGCAATTGAAGAATTGAAGCTACACCAATTGAAGACTGTCAAGACCCGAAGAATTCGAAGACCCTGAAGCGTTCGAATATTTATATGACCATTAGAAGTCCAAACCCCTGTTATATACCCACCTTAGATACGATGATTTGTGAGCCGTCATTGGTGTGTGTTTTCCGATGGCCACAAATAAAACCCATTCTCAAAAATATTGTTTGTATTGTGTGTATCTCCCTCCCTCTCTTACCCGTCTCATCCCCAAAACCTCAACCCTACCAGATGGAGTATGAAGCTGGACTTGTAGTCTCTGGACCAATGACCCAGCTGGAGGCTGAAATATGGATTCAAAACATGGAGAACCACTTCGGGAGTAACATGATCTCAAGGAAGTATGAAGTGGAACACGCTCTACAGTACTTTACCCAAAGTGCTGCTATCTGGTGGAAAATGCACCATGCCATACAAGGATTTAGTGGAGCAGGAACTTGGGATGAATTCAAGAACACTCTGTTAAGATCCCGTCTCATTCGGAAGTGCTATGATAATCCGAAGGAGAAGACTTGTGCTTGCAAGATCTGTGGAGAAATAGGACACACCCAGGAAGAACACAAGGATGGATGCACTCATTGTGAAGAAAATCACCCAGCTGAGGAGTGCCCAAGCAGTCAGGTGACTTGTTTCCTTTGTGAAGGAACCAACCACTACCCAGCTCAATGTCACATTTACCCCAAGGTAGAACAAGTTGTCCAGCAGCAGAAAGAAGCAATGAAGGAAACACTCAAGAAGAAGATTCTAGAAGAACCGGTGATGAACGAAAATATTGAAGACCCTGATGGACAAGGTCTGACCAGATTTTTCTCCAACGCATGCTACTCATGTGGAGAAGAAGGACATTATTCACAAGACTGCACGAAGAGAAGCCAAGAGTATCTGGGAAACTTCCCGACGGAAGAAGTGGAGTTTGATCCACTTGAAATAGAAGAACTGGCCAAAATAAAGAAGTCCGGAAAGAAGAACAGGTACCCTCGGAAGAACCAAATCTCTGCAGACATAGACTTGAGTCATGTCAGATGTTACAAGTGTATGAAATTTGGCCACCACAAATACATGTGCTCAGGAAGGAAGTCGGGAATCCAAGGAGCAAAAGCAGAAGCTAAGAAGCCTCGAGACTTGTCAGAAATCATTTGCTTTTGTTGCAAGGAAGCATGACATTTTGCCAGCGATTGTCCACAAAGGAACAAAGCTAGAATGAAGTAGTTAAGTTTCGACCATGGCAATAAGTGTAATCCGAATCACTCTTGTTTTTCATAAGATCATGGAGTGAAATTTTTTGTAACAGAAGTCCCTGAGATTGTAATAACATCATGAATAAATGGAATTTATTATCTCATGATTGTCTATGTTGAAACTGTATGCGTTGTTTCTCTCCGAACAAAGACCTCTGAACAATTATGAGGATATGAGAAAATATGGTCTATGCAGGCATGAGTATAATTCATTTAAGTGTGGTAGTAATCGGTAAACCCACAAGATCCACTTAGTAGGAATGTACCATGATTTCAAGGAGCACCTCGGAAAGTTTGAGTGGAACTAAAGTACCTCCAAGAGAGGCAGATGAATAAAGTTGGCAGAAATGCTCGACCATACCGAACAATGTGGATGGCAGCATTTGTAATAGGGTACTTTTGAATTGGAGTTTTTGATGAGAAATTAAGGATGTAATAAAGGATTGACTATGAAATGAATATGATTTATGGAAGAAGCTATGATGGATCAGCAAAACGTTTTCTTAGGAGCATACGGAAACCTGAGAGTTGTGAAGTTACCGTAGATGTTTTGTTCAGCTTGCAGAACCAAAGGATTATCCGAACTTCGTTCGTGGACAAGAGAAATTCTGCAACGCTTGTGAGGATGCCCAAGTGTTAGAATGCGAGATTCGCTAAACCTTATACAGAGAAATGATTTGGGTGCGGAATGGATTGATCACCATGACGACTTACTCTTATCATTGATCTTGCTATTCGGAATGGTAAATCTGAGAGACTTACCCATATAGAGAGACGACGTTCTTTGAAGCTTTTGTTTAAGCCTTAGAAGGGTATGATGAATGCCCCAAGTACATGGCATTTGTTGCCACGCGTAGGAAATTTTACGGTGAGAATGAAACCAAGACCCCTCTCTCTGCAGGATAACCACAAATGGTAGACCACCATGAGAATCATCGATAGTTTTTTTTGAATGGTCACGAGACTTGTGAGTTAAGAAGGCCCAGTAAAGGAAGAATCTTATATCAACAGAAGGACCCTCGTTTTAATGGAAAGATTATGAATATAGCGAAAGATATGAAGACTGTGCGGTGTCAGTTGCCAAAACCCCAGAGGATCGTTAAAACATTTTGAGGGACCAGTAATCTTCATTTTAAGTGTGGTAGCATCCCACTTTGCCGGAGATTGGATTTGTTAGAAGACCCCCAAACCCTAACCTTTTCTTTCTAGCCTCTTCGAATCTCGAGGCAGAGATTCATTTTAAGTGTGGTAGTTTGTAACATCCCAAAGTTATAAATTTTGGAATGTTAATATAATTATTAGATTGATTGTTTGTTTGTTTGCTGAGTGACTGAAACTTGTGTGAAATTTGAAACTTTTTGAAACTTTTGAATGAGAGGGAATAAAATGACTTTCCCCTTCTCCGGTGAATTCAAATTCAATCTTTTAAAAGCAACGAGAGAAGATGACATGACTTCTTCAACCACAAAGAATTTGAACGGAGATATTTGCATTGAATTCTTTTGCATTTCCATTCGTTTTCTTCGTGCAACAAAATGCCGGGAAATACATTCTAGAGCGGAGGAACATGACCCTCGGACCACGGGCATTTTGAATGTTAATTGAACCCTCAAACTTAGAGGATCATTTGAAAATTATTTGCAAAAAGAAATAATGCTTTTAGGGATTTTTGGAAAAACATTTTTTCTGAAGTTTTTATTTTTGCCGTGCAAAAATGCCCATCATCTATATTCTATTTTTCTGATAATTTTAGTATATAAAAAATCTTTATTTCGAATTGATTTGATTTCCTTTTTAACGTTTTAGTTTCCTAGTTTTGAAAATAGGAAGGAAATCACTTTTATTAGGAATACCTCCTGGCCCATTAAAACCTTACCCTATTTTGGCCCAACAGAGATCATCTCCTACCTCCATCTCTTCTCCACGTGACAGGAAACCTTCCATCCATGGAGAGGGAGATCCCCACCTCCGGGATTCGCGACGCACATACCTTCCCAGCGCCTCCCATCGCCTCTATAAGAAGCCCCTCGTCCTCCTCGTTCCATTCCCGTTGAAACCGCCGCCTCTCCTCGCCCCTAGCTCGTGCACCCCTCGCCGGAATCGGCACCGGAGAACGTCACCAAAGAACTCCTCCACCAGCAGATTTCCACCACCTGGCTGCACCTCCTCCAACTCCACCCTTCGGCCACCTCTCCCCACCACCTCGGCCCCCTCCACCGCCACCCCCTTGCCACCCCGTCGCCCTCCACCCTTTGGTTCCTCCCGTGGAACCAGCGACCAGCACCACCACGCCAGGATCTTTCCTCCTCCACCTCGCCCCCCCTACAGCCCCCCCCCCTCTCCACCTCGCCCCCTCCCCTACCAGGAGCACCCCCCATCTTCGCCCCCCTTCCCCACTCCTGCCGGCCCCTCCCCACCCCACCGGCACCCCACCCCCATATAATTTGTCTATTTGAAATTTTCAAATATAAGTTAGATCAGATTTAGTTCAAACCTTGTTTTGCCTATTCCAGGAGTTTAAAAATAGCTTTTAATTTGATTCCTTTTGGTACTGATCACTAGTGATCTTATTTATGAGTGGTAAAAATTTCAGATTTGTTTGAGTATTTTAGCTCACTGTTTCTTGTGAAACAATTTCTGTTTCACCTCTTTTAGGATTTCGGCTAATTCCTTTTCTATTTTTGTTTTAAAATATTTTCTTTATTATTTCAGGAAGATTATTGTTTTGTTTATGTTAGTAAATAGTAGTTTTGCAGCAAGTTTTGATTTTATTTTTATTTGTTATCATGAAATCAATTCTAGTTCCTTAGTAACTTGCAATTGATTTCCGCACTGTTTCAAATCTCGTTTGGAAATACTTTCAAATAGTCTTGTGAAAAATACTTTATTTTAACTTAGTTAAACTTATATCTTAGTTCCTTGTTTGACGTAGTAGAAGACTCCCTAGTCTTATTTGAAGTTTATTTGGGATTCCTATTCGCTCTCTCTTTTGTTTTGATTGCTAGAATGATTGCTAGTATGAGTGCTTATGTGAATGATATGTTTGTTATATAGATTTCATCGGAGAGTGACGAGTAGTCTATCAAGTTATTTCTCGAGAAATTCTTCTTCGTCAACATCACCAGGCAAGTCACTTTGATCATACTATCACCTACGTTTTATGCATCGTAGATCTACCATCCTATGCCCAATTGAATGCTGCTTAGGTACTTGGAAATTTTAGTATAGATTGTAGTATCATGTGGTAGGCACACAACAACCCCGATACTTGGCCCCGGGACGACAAATTTCCTATTGCTATGCTTAAGTAGACGGGATTTCGGTTGAGTGCATAACACGAGTGATGCGAGGTTGGTTAAATAATCAAGACCGGTTAAGACAAGATTTTCAAGACCTCGGACGCAATGCAACTCTGGGTGAAGGACGGTTGATTGGCTCCCTGGGGAACCCAGTGGATGCCCGGGATGCTGGGGACGGCCATGACATCCTGCGGAAAGCTTCACCCAGGTTCAAAGAGACGGACGGATATTTTCATGACCCAAGGCTTACCTGCACAGCCACAAGTCATTATGGGCTCTGGCTTGGTTGGACAACGCGGCGACTCTGGACAGGCGGTGCTAGCAGATGTAGACGAACGGTAGGAATGGATGGGCACCGACAGGGATTCAGAGGGACCCGTTGAAAGACCATGTTTTGATCATCCGGTCTTCAAACCCCTTGAAGTGCGAGGACATACACGGAGGCGATCAAATCTTGTGGGGAACGTGTGCAGAACTCTGCAGAGTACTCAAACCTAATCGATTAGCCGTGTCCACGGTCATGGACAACTTGAGCCAAAGGAACTGAAGTTATCTGGATTTCTCAACACCATTAAATATATTTGATGAGGGTAATTATTGACAACTCGGGTACAAGAATTGGTTGGCGGAACCATCTCGTTAACAACAAACAACATAGTAACATTTTTCTTTTAGCCCTCTCTTGATGTAGGAGAAAACTTGCTTTTCGTTAAAAACCTATAGCCCCACCTGCCATATATGCATATAGTATAGATGATTACTTTTCACCCCTCTCTTTGATGACTTGCCGGCATATTCAATATGCTGACCTACACGGCTGCAACGTCTTATGTTGCAGATATTTTTCTTCGACGAGTAAGAGTACGATTCAGGGTTATGGTCTACACTCAACTTGCCGTTGGTGTTTATTGGGACTCCACTCCCTTGACTGCTTCCGCTGAAATATTTAAGGTATATATCAGTTTTACGCTATTTACATGTGATTGCACTTTGATATATACATTGATGTACTGTGTGTGCCAGCATACTGATCCAGGGATGGCACAGAAACATAGAGGCTTGACTCGTTTTGAGTCGGGTCGCTACAATGGTTGCACAACTGAAAATAGAAGGCAAACGTTAGTTTGTGCAGTTGTGTTGATCATATCCATGATTCAATGGTATAATTATACTTGTAGCTATAGTTTTTTATTCCACTCAAATGTGCTAGGATATTGGACGTGTCAAGCATGTTTTCTCCATGTGCACCCGCCTGAAAAAATACAAGCATGAATCTTAGTTCAGAAAATTATTACACGGTTATATTCTTTTTTATTACTGACCTTGAATCAGGCTATCATGTATTTGACTTATTTTTTTTACTTTAGTTGATAAGTCAGCACACATCGGCCATATGATTGCTATGTTTTCATTCTTAGTAACAATGGTAAATGAAGTAAGCACATAAACAGAACCAAAACGATGAAGAAACTGAAGAAAGCCACAGGAGAGGAGAGGACTCCAAGAGATGATCCAATGCGCGTCGAAGGGTACACATGCAACATTGAGGGGTGTTCGATGAGCTTCGACATGAAGAATGAACTGTCCCTGCATGAGCGCCACATTTGTCCGGTGGATGGCTATGGAAAGAAGTTCTTCACGCACAAGCATCTGCTGCAGCACCGCGAGGTTCACACCGAAACGACCAAGCAGCTGAAGAAGGCTACAGGAGAGGAGAGGAATCGAAGAGATTATCCGATGCGCGTCGAAGGGTACACTTGTGGCATCGAGGACTGCTGGATGAGCTTCGACACGAAAAGGGAACTGTTCGTGCGTGAGCGTAACTTGTGTGTTCTAGATGATTGTTAAGATGGTCAAAACTATGCTTCCTCTAGGTTAATTTGTTTGTCAACTTGCGTTCAATGTATGTGCATGTTTATAAACATATTTTCATTATGGTGTAATATGTGTTTATCTTGAACCTTCTTGTGGGTGTGAGGATAATAATTGTATATTTTTAGAGTTGGTAGTATAACCTGTGGCGCACCATGAGCTATACTAATGGCACACCTGGGAGGCATACTAATGGCGCACCTGGGAGGCATACTAATGGCGCACCTGGGAGGTATACTAATGGTGCACCATGAGCTATACTAATGGTGCACTGCCTGGTGTGCCATTAGTATACCAGATACTTATTGCGCACCTATGGTGCGCCATTAGTAAAAAATTCTAATGGCGTGATGCTAGTGGAGCACCTATAGGGCGCCATTAGTAGCAAAAACAGGTGCGCCACTAGGAGGCCTTTTCCTAGTAGTGGTAGGGTTTCTGCAGCAAAACTCTAAGAAAAGATCTTGGCTCACAAGGTTGGACTGAGGAGAATCTTTGGTTGGTCAGGAATGGCAAGGCTAGATGACCATCTTCACATACCCTAGAGCTAAAGAAATCCAATAACACCAAGAAAAAAGACGGGAGTCGAATCCCAGAAAGGAAATAAAAATAGGAGCAAAAACCAGGGTGTTACAACAAAGCTATTGGTCATTGTTGCAATTAAAAGGAAGTAATAATGAAATAGAGGTTCAAGTATGAATATATTATCTTAGACATCTTTTATGATTGTGAGCACTCATTAAAATATTATATGCTAAAAGGTTGATGTTGGACAAGGAAGACAACATAATGAGTTATGTTTGCTTATTTTCGAATAGAAGTTATATGGTTGTAGATCCTTCAACATGCGTCGCTTGCTCCCACCTCATATTATCCAAAAAAAACTCCTGCACCAAGTAGAGATACTACTTGTGCATCCAAAAACCTTTAACCCAGTTTTTCCTTGAGAGTCCATCATACCTACCTATGGATTGAGTAAGATCCTTCAAGTAAGTTGTCATCAGTGCAAGCAATAAAAATTGCTCCTTAAATATGTGTGGTTTATTAGTGCGAGGAAAATAAACTTTATATGAACTTGTGATATAGAAGAAATGAAAGCGAGGGACTGCATAATAAAGTTCTCTATCACAAGGGGCAATATAAAGTGACGTTCTTTTGCATTAAGAGTTTGTGCATCAAACTATATAAGCGCATGACAAACTCTGCTTCCCTCTGCTAAGGGCCTATCTCTTACCTTTACTTTCTAGTACTTACCTTTATGTAAGAGCCATGGTGATCTTCACCATTTCCTTTATTTCGCCTTCAGCTTTTTGCAAGCGTCGTGTATTGGGGAATGATCTAGACAAATATATCCACTCGGGTGTGGGTGATCATGAGTTATTATTTTTGACATTACCCTTGAGGTAAATATCTGAGAGGCAAAAATATAAGCCGCTATCTTCCCCTGTGTCCGAATGAAGCTTTGAACTCATAGGTACCGCATGAGTGTTAGCAATTATGAAAGACTATAAGATGATTGATTATGTGGATTTGCTTTACAAGCTCTTATGTTGACTCTTTCCTACGTTGTGACAAATTGGAATTGCCTTAATGACTGAAATCATAGTTTGTTAGTTCTCAATAGAGTTCTTGATGCATATTTTGCCTTGTGAATGAATTGTTACCCTAGTATAAGATGTTCTATGTCAATGTGTGTTGCTATTCTAAAGATAATCATGATGCCCTCGTGTCCGTATTTTAATTTATCGACACCTCTATCTCTAAACATGTGGGCATATTTATTTATCTCGGCTTTCGCTTGAGGACAAGCGAGGTCTAAGCTTGGGGGAGTTGATATGTACATTTTGCATCATGCTTTTATATCAATATTTATTGCATTATGGGTTGTTATTACACATTATGGTACAATACTTATGCCTTTTCTCTCTTATTTTACATGATTTACATGAAGAGGGAGAATGCCGGCAACTCAATTCTGGACTGGAAAAGGAGAAAATCTAAGACACCTATTTTGCACAGCTCCAAAAGTCCTCAAAACTTACGGAGAATTTTTTTGGAATATATAAAAAATAATGGGCGAAAGAAGTACCGGCGGGGACCCACCAGGTGGCCCCAAGCCACGGGTGCGACATACCCCCTAGACACGCCTTGCGGGCTTGTGGGCACCCTGGCAGGCCTCCGGTACCCATCTTCTACTATATGAAGGGTTTTGACCTGGAAAAAATCATATCAGAGCTTTCGGGACGCGACACTGCGGTCTCGAGGTGGAAGTTCGACAGAACAATTCTAGAGCTCCGGCGGAGCTATTCCGCCGGGGAAACTTCCCTCCGAGAGGGGGAAATTGAAGCCATCATCATCACCAACGATCCTCTCATCGAGAGGGGGTCAATCTCCATCAACATCTTCATCAGCACCATCTCCTCTCCAAACCCTATTTTATCTCTTGTATCCGATCTTTGTCTCAAAACCTCAGATTGGTACATGTGGATTGCTAGTAGTGTTGATTACTCCTTGTTGTTGATGCTAGTTGGTTTATTTGGTGGAAGATAATATGTTCAGATCCTTAATGATTATTAATACTACTCCAATCATGAATATGAATATGCTTTGTGAGTAGTTACGTTTGTTCCCGAGGACATGGGATAAGTCTTGTTATAAGTAATCATGTGAATTTGGTATTCGTTCGATATTTTGATAGGTTATATGTTGTATCTCCTCTAGTGTGTCATGTGAACGTTGAGTACATGACACTTCACCATTATTTGGGCCTATAGGAAGGCACTGGGAAGTAATAAGTAGATGATGGCTTGCTAGAGTGACACAAGCATAAACCCTAGTTTATGCGTTGCTTCGTAAGGGGCTGATTTGGATCCATATGTTTAATGCTATGGTTAAATTTGTCTTAATTCCTCTTTCGTAGTTGTGGTTGCTTGCGAGAGAGGTTAATCATAAGTGGGAGGTTTGTCCAAGTAAGGGTAGCACCCAAGCATCGGTCCATCCACATATCAAATTATCGAAGTAACGAACACGAATCATATGAGCCTGATGAAAACTAGCTTGACAAAAATTCCCATGTGTCCTCGGGAGAGCTTGTCTTTATATAAGAGTTTGTCCGGACTTGTCCTTTGCTACAAAAAGGATTGGGCCACCTTGATGCACCTTTGTTACAATTTTTACCTGTTACCCGTTACAAATTACCTTAACGCAAAACTATCTGTTACCGATAAATTTAGTGCTTGCACAGAATACCTTCCTGAAAACCGCTTGTCATTTCCTTCTGCTCCATATTGGGTTCGACACTCTTACTTATCAAAAGGACTACGATAGATCCCCTATACTTGTGGGTCATCATTCATCTATATTAATAAAGATCGCGATACATGAAGATTGTGCCATCTCAAGAACACGAGAGAGAGAGAGAGCGATCAAACACATAGCTACTGGTACATACCCTCAGCCCCGAGGGTGAACTACCCCCCCCCCCCTCATCATTGAGATTGCTGGAATGATGAAGCTGGCCTCTGGTGACGGTTTACCCCTTCGGCAGGGTGCCGAAACGGGCTCCTGATTTTTTTTCATGGCTCTGGAGGCTTGCGACGGCGGAACTCCCAATATAGGTTTCTTTCTCGAGGTTTCTTGATTCATAGGAATTTTTTGCATCGGTCTCACAACAAGGCGGTGCCCGAGGGGCCCACAAGATAGGGGAACACCCTAGGGGGTGCCCCTATCTTGTGGCAAGGTGGAGGACCCCCTCCGGTTGATTCTTTTGCCAGTATTTTTTATATTTTCCAAAAATATTCTTCGGAAATTTTCAGCTCATTTCGAGAACTTTTATTTCTGCACAAAAACAACACCACGGAAGTTCTGCTGAAAACAGCGTCGGTCCGGGTTCATGCTAATCAAATCGTACCAAAATCATATAAAATTATTATAAACATGGCATGAATACTTCATAAATTATAGATACGTTGGAGATGTATCAGGATCCCCAAGCTTAATTCCTTATCGTCCTCGAGTAGGTAAATGATAAAAGAAATAGTTTATGAAGTGTGAATGCTAGAAAGTGCACAAGTTTGATCAATGATACTTCGAATCACTTTTTCTAGCATCAATATAAACCATAAATAGAAGCTCAGCTCATGAAATTTTTCATGATCAAGTAACAAGCTATTCACATGTTAAAGTATAGACGAAAAATTTATTGGAAACTAACAAACCATAATCCTAGTCATCGAACCATTGCAATTCATCTTATTTTAAGGAAGGGTCTATGTAAGAGATTTTATTAATAAAATTCCACATACTCAACTATCATATAGTCTTCCATGATTATTGACACTCAAAGCATATTTTAAGAACAAATAGCATGCATCGAACACATAGAAAGATAGGGGCTTAATGTTTCGCCTCCCAATTTATTTCTCATATAGATAATTGTCAAAAATAATAATTACATGATCAAATATATTTGTGTGGATATATATGTCTAGATCATTCCCCAACACATGACACTTGCCAAGAGAAAAACGCGAAATATAGGAAGTGGTGAAGATCACCATGACTCTTGCATAAAGGTAAGTACTAGAAAGTAAAAGATATGCCCTTCGCAGAGGGAAGCAGAGGTTGTCATGCGCTTTTTGTTTTTGGATGTGCAAACCCCTTAATGCGAAATAACATAACATTGGATTGCCATTCGCGATAGAACCTTTATTATGCAGTCCGTCGCTTTAATTTCTTTACCATCACAAGTTCGTATAATGCTTATTTTCCCTTACAATAAAAGATCATACATATTTAGGAGCAATTTTTATTACTTTTTGCACCGATGATAGCTTACTTTAAGGATCTTAATCAATCCATAGGTAGGTATAGTGGACTCTCATGGAAAAACTGGCTTAAGGGTGTTTGGATGCACAAGTAGTATTTCTACTTGATGCGGAAGTTTTGGCTAGTTTGAGGTGGAAGCAAGCACCACATCTTGGAGGATCCATAACAATATAACTTCTAGACAAATATATCCAAACATAACTCATTAAGTTGTCTTGCTTGTCCAACTTTAACTAATTTACTCGAGTTTGAAAATAATTGTTGACCTCACAATCATAGAAGATGTCCATGATAGTATATTTATATGTGGAATTGTTCAAGTGAATTTTTCATTTCAAATTTATGATATTCAATTCATTCAACCATTTACTCATAGGGTATAAGTGAAGCACGAAAGTTAATGACAAAACTACTCCAAAACATATAAGTGAAGATCAATGAGTAGTATAACAATTAAGTAGCTATGTGAGGACTTCCTCTCTCTCTCTCTCTTAATAAAGATTTTCAGATTTGAGTATTTTATTTAAATAGCAAGCAAAATAAAAATAGCACTCCCAGAATAGGACGCATCATGTGAACGAATAAAAATTTAGGCTCAACATAGGTTAACCGATAGTTGACGAAGACATGTGGGATGCGTAGCATCCACAAGCTTAGATGCTTGAGAGTTCTTGAAATATTTACTTGTGGTGCCTTGGGAATCCCCAAAGCTTGAGCTTTTGTATCTTGTTCAATCCTCTCGTATCCCGGTTTCACCTATTCTCAAAAAGTTCATCCACATAAAACTTGAAAAGAATTCGTGAGATAGGTTACTGCACATAATAATAAATCAACTCTTTATGTACTTCCAAGACAATTTTCATAATAATTGCAAACATCATATACTGTTTACTATCATTTCCACAATTTATATCTATCAATATGGGCTATGGAAACTATAGGATAAGTAGATAACAAAACTATGACAGCAATCTCTCCAAACACAACAGTGTGTAGAAATTTATGAAAATAGTGTACTTCTGTAACTCAAAAAATTATTAAAATTTAGTACATGCTATATAATTTATATGACAGTACTGTGTAGAAATTTATGAAACTTCCCACGTTCCAGTAAAGTTTCAAAATTCAAACACTACAGCACCAGTTTCTGTTTTTTACACAACACCAATCAAAGCATGCAATGCAAGCATCCTAATGCAATTCTTGGAACTTTTTATTGAAAAACAAGAATACAAATAACACCTAAACGAGAAAAAAAAATGACGCTTCAAGTAAATCCCATATTATGTGACGAATAAAAATATAGCTGCAAGTAAGATATACCGATAATTCTGAAGACGAAAGAGGGGATGCCTTCCGGGGCATCCCCAAGCTTAGGCGCTTGATTCTTCCTTTTATATTACATTGGGGGTGCCTTAGGAATCCCCAAGCTTAGGTTCTTGTCACTCCTTATTCTCCTCCTATAGGTGTCTCAACCAAAACTTGAAAACTTCAATCACACAAAACTTAACGGAACTTCGTGAGATGAGTTAGTATAATAAATAATGATCATTCACTTAGATACTGTCAAGACAAGATTCATAATTGTTATCAGATGATACCTACTGTATTCTACTATTCCCATAATTTATATCACTGAATATAAGTTATGGGAACACTAAAACAAGCAAACTATGCATGCAAAATAGAATCTGTCAAAAACAGAACAGTTTGTGAAGATCTGTAGTGTAACCATACTTCCATGTATCTAAAAATTATGAAAATTAGGACAATCCAAACAATTTGTATATACATCGTGTGTAAAAGCTTCAGATCAAAAACATGTTCCAGTGAATTTACAAAATTCCTGGACTGAGAGCAAATGTTTCTTTTTTTGCACAGAATCAAGTCAACTATGATCCACACTATCCCAATGGCTTTACTTGGCACTTCATTGAAATAAAAGGAATAAAACATGATTACTACAATAGGTTAATCATGCGAACACCAAAAAATAGAAAGTAAAAGTTTTGGGTTGTCTGTGAACAAGTGCTTTTCTTTAAAGCCTTTAAGCTAGGGATGATGATTTTAATGATGCTCACATAGGAATAACAATTATAACATGCAAAAGAGCATCATGAATCACATGACAAGAACATTTAAGTCTAACCCACTTACTATGCCTAGGTATTTTGTGAACCAACAATTTATGGGAGCAAGAATCACCTAGCATAGGAAGGCAAAACTAGCATAACTTCAAAACTTTGAACACATAGAGAGGAAACTAGATAATATTGCAATTCCTACAAGCATATTTTACTCCCTCATAATAATTTTAAGTTGCATCATGAAGGAATTCAATAATATAACTATCACATACAGAATTGTTTTGATGATCTACAATCATAGAAAAATTATCACTCTCCACATAAGAAAACTTCTTCTCATTCATAATAGTGGGAGCAAACTCAACGAAATAACTATCATGAGGTACTTGATTGACATAACCACTTTGAATATTAAAATCATGATAACAAGTTTCATGGTTACTATCACTCTTTATAGCATACATGTCATCGAAATAATCATCATACATAGGAGGCACACTATCATCATAATAGTTTTGCTCATCAAAACTTGGGGGACAAAAAATATCATATTCATCAAGCAAAGCATCCCCAAGTTTGTGTCTTTGCAAATCATTAGCATCATGAATATTCAGAGAATACATACTAACAATATTACTATCATGCTCATCACTAAAAGATTTAGTGCCAATCATTTTAACAACTTCTTCTTCTAACACTTGAGCACAATTTTCCCTTCCATCATTTTCACAAAAGATATTAAAAAGATGAAGTATATGAGGAAACCTCAATTCCATTTTTTTGTAGTTTTCTATTATAAAACTAAACTAGAGAAAAACAAGAAACTAAAAGATTTGATTGCAAGATCTAAAGCTATACCTTCAAGTACTCACCTCCCGAGCAACGGCACCAGAAAAGAGATTGATGTATACTACACAACCTTCTTCTTGTAGACTCATGTTGGGCCTCCAAGCGCAGAGTTTTGTAGGACAATAGCAAGTTTCCCTAAAGTGGATGACCAAAGGTTTATCAATCCGTGGGAGGCGTAGGATTAACATGGTCTCTCTCAAGCAACCCAGCAATCAAATAACAAAGAGTCTCTTGTGTCCCCAACACACCCAATACAATGGTAAATTGTATAGGTGCACTAGTTCGGCGAAGAGATGGTGACACAAGTGTAATATGGATGGTAGATATAGGTTTCTGTAATCTGAAAATATAAAAACAGTAAGTTAACAAATAGTAAACAACGAGGAAAACGTTGTATAAATGCTTGCAAACAAGGCTTAGGGTCCATACTATCACTAGTGCAAGTTATCCCAATAATACTAAAATAGTTGAATCATATATTAATCCCTCACGTGCGACAAAGAGTTCACTCCAATGTCACAAATAGAGGAGAAAAAACAAAGAAATTATTGTAGGGTATGAAACCACCTCAAAGTTATCTTTTCCGATCAATCTTATGAGCAATCCCTATAAGTGTCACGAACATCCCTAGAGTTCGTACTAAAATAACACCTTAAGATACACATCAACCAAAACCCTTATGTCACCTAGATACACCAGTGTCACCGGAAGTACCCATGGGCTTGATTACACGATATGCATCACACAATTTTAGATTCATCACGCTCAATCCAACAAAAAGAACTTCAAAGAGTGCCCCAAAGTTTCTGGCGGAGAGTCAAGACGACAACATGTGCCAACCCCTATGCATAGATTCCCAAGATCATGGAACCCGCAAGTTCACCACCAAAACATACATCAAGTGGATCAGTAGAACACCCCATTGTAACCACGGATAACCCATCGCAAGATATACATGAAGTGTTTTCAAATCCTTAAAGACTCAATTCGATAAGAAAACTTCAAAGGGAAAACTCAATTCATCATAAGAAGATAGAGTGGGGGAAACTCCATATGATTCATCTATATTACTAAAGCTCGCGATACATCAAGATTGGTTTTTCGTGGCTCTAGAGGCTTGCGGCGGGGGAACTCCCGATCTAGGTTTCTCTCTGGAGGTTTCTTGATTTATAGGAATTTTTGGCGTCGGTTTCATGACAAGGCGGTGCCTGAGGGGCCCATAAGACAGGGGGCGCGCCTAGGGGTGGCGCCCCCTTGGCTTGTGGCCAGGTGGTCACTAGTATAAAATGGCCCATTTGTCCCGGTTCTAGAGGCCCATTATCCCCGGTTCTTGAACCGGGACTAAATGGTCGGGACTAAAGCCCGTAACCTTTAGTCCCGGTTCCCTTACAAACCGGGACCAAAGGGTCTCCACGTGGCCTCTGCGGGTAGCCCGGGGAGGAGGTTCTTTAGTCTCGGTTGGTCACACCAACTGGGACAACATGGCATCCACGCGTCAGCATCTGGCTAGAGCAGGGTTTTTTTTGAATGGGGGGGGGGGTTGGAGCGTTAATTTAGTGGTTTCATATTGTGTTAGCTAGCTAATAGAGAGAAGTGTCCTCTGTTTCTCCATGCTTGGTCGAACAACAAGTTTTCGTATATCTATCCGACGCTATTACATATATACAATAGAACATCTTTTACAATTAATTCAAAACATCATCTAATTAAGATCCAATGACAAATCCACATGGCATTCTCCGTCTTTAGGTATGACGTGGTCAACAAAGAATCCCGCCAATTCCTCTTGAATTGCTCGTATGCGATCATATGGTAGGAGTTGATCCCACATCTCATAGATCTATTTTAAAGAAGGGGGGCAATACATGCAAATATATGGATAAAAGACTATAGAATTGTGAATATTATTTACGTACTTGAAATTGTTTCTCACAGAAGACCAGCTCAGAGGTCGAGTGGCGAATGAACTCGCATACGTAGTATGCACGTAAAACAGTGCCTTCTTTATGGTACATACACTTTACGAGAATAGAGTTCAATCAAACTCATAAGCAACCATGGTAATGATATATTGATGAAAATTTGAATCAATTAGAGATGCGCGGAACTAGCTAGTAGTACTTACTTTGGGGTGGGTAAATCGCAACTCTTTGTTTAGACCGGGAACCATACTGGCGAAATTCGTCCAAACCCTTCTAGGCAAAGAAAATGATTACTTGATATCAGGAAATTAATGAAAGTTGCATGCCGATATGGTCTCGGTATATTGACTGAACCTACTTCTTGAGCATTGCAGTAATATAGTCATAATCATTTTCGACTTTATGTCTCGAGTCTAAGACATTTACTATTTCCCTGCCAACGTCAATGGATATCAGAATAAAGTGGTCTCTACGCACGCATATATAACTCATCAATTACATTACTTAACTAACCTCGAGTAAGCGAAACCGAGTTTACAGAGAAGACAACAACACTCACTTGAAGTTGTAAGGAAAGATTATTTCCACTTTTTTATGTATAAGGAACGAGTTTAGCAAGTTCTCCTCGCTCTCTTTGATTGAGTTTCGTACCGTCAATTCATTTACGACATCTGGGCTAATGAACCCAACGTCGACGATTCTTTCTTTTTTTAATTCGACGAACTTCAATCTCAATCTGCATAATATATATAGTGAGGATAATGATAGATACATGCAATGAACGAGCTGAGCTAGAGACTTATCTATAGAAGTAATAGTTACAGAGAGTAAGAAGCCATGAGTTGTTTGTCGAGGGCCAGTTGATTGTATAACTGAAATAACTCCTCTAATTGAATAGTGATCAAGGGAAGTCCAATGAATTCGTGCTCTGGTTTCACGACCACATACATAGCTTTTTTCCTAGAGTCCTTGCAGGTTTTCATGTACCACTCATGCAATTTGTGCATCATCGTTGTTAGAGCAGGATGACAAGGTTTGACGAGAGGCTTCCCGTGCATGTATTTATATTGTTATTTTGTTACATCATCCCCCAAGTAATCATCAGGATTGGTACCGGGCACCATCTTCGGATGATTAGCGAGGATGATATCGAGCTCGGGAATTGTTTTCCCACTTCTTCGTTCTCCTAACCTTGCATCACTAGAAGTAGTTCCCAACCACACCGCTTGTGGATATGTCTTTTTAAGAATGCGGTCATAGTTGGAATTCAGCGGAGGCGATGGTGGACGCTACAGTTGATTGATAGTGCGCTCCACTCTCACCCGATCTAGCTTATCCTTAGGAGGTGGAGTTTTCTTTGCAAAATGGGCCCTCAATTTCGCACGACATATATCCTCGTTTTCCTCCTTGGTTCTCTCATATGGTAAAATTTCCAGAGGCTTGAGAGATGGACCGAATTTCCCACCTCTGCTTGTACTACTAGCCGCCAGAGAGAAGGAGGCGTATCTCTTCCGCTTGAGAGAAGGAGGCGGACTACTCTGACGCGCCGGACGAGCCGGAGCGGCGGCGTTTGTCTTCCGACGTTGTCGACGAGGCGAAGGAGGAGGCGGATTGCTTTTACGCGCCGGAGTAGGTGAAGGAGGAGGTGAAGTGCCCTCACACGAAGGAGGCGCTGGAGAAGGAGGAGGAGTGCCCTGATCACTCGCCGGAGGAGGAGGAGGAGGAGGGGAGGAGGCGGAGTGCCCTAAATAGTCAGAGGAGGAGCAGGGGGCGGAGGCGTCCAGTTAGGAAAATTGATGAACTCCTTGTGCCATAGACATGTACTCCCCACAACATGAACCAGCTGAATCTCCCCTTCACCTGTAGGGTGGTAAAGCTCGAGCTGCTCAAAATTCTCCATTACTTGATCCACCATCATAACAGCATAGCCATGGGAATGAGAAGGCAGTGAAAAGTTATGTTGGGTTGAGGAGGTTCAACATAGCCGACAGGCGCCATGAAAGTGAGGTTCCGACATTTCATCATAAGTTCGCAACGTTCAGCCTCCGTGATAGTATCCACGGGGTAGCTAGGAGCGGTGAAGTCATGCTGAACGGGCTCGTGGAAGCCATGCTGCTTCTCCGCTGAGATGGTGGGGTACCTTCTAGGATAGCTTTGTGCCACTGAGATGGTTGGCCGGTACCTCGCTGGCTCTCAAGTTCCTCTAGCTTTTGCAGTCTTGCCTTGATTTGCTGAATGTCGCTTAGCTCCGCTTTCTTCTTTCTCTCACGGCTTCTGTAACTGCTTCTGTTAGGAAACCCAAACTTCCACAGAATGGAGCCTGGTGTGCCTCGTGTTCGTCCAGGGTGCTCAGCATTCCCTAGGGCCTTAGTGAGCTCGTCATTCTCTCTGTCTGGAATGAACGTCCCTTCTTGTTCTGCGGCGATACACTTCTGAAGCTTGATCATGGGTATTGCAAGTTGCTCGTCCGTCCAACGACACTTCCATGTTTCAGGGTCCAAATTTCCCCCAACCCCGAAGAACCAAGTCCTTGAACGCTTTGGCCAGTTCAATGTCTGTGGTTGGACCCCTTTAGCAATCGTGTCATTTTCAGCTTTGTCCCAGAACGGTCGGGCTTTGTTGTAGCCACCTGACCCCATCTGATGGTGATACTGCTTCTTTGCGACATTGTTCTTGTTTGTCTCTGACATTTTCTTCTTCTTCTCCGATGACTTGTAGGCCACAAATGCGGGCCAGTGATCTCTTATCTTCTCAAATCGGCCGAAGAATTCTCTTACCTTCAAGGACGTCGTTGCCCTTAGGCTGTTTCCATTGCTTGACGCTGACCGGGATGTTGTCCCTAACAATAGCTCTGCACTGAGCAGAAAATGCATCCTTGTTCAGCTTGGGTTCAATCGGTAGGCCATCGGCCACGATTGCTGTGATTGTGAACTTTTCATCCATGCACAACCTTCTCTTTAGACCTCGTCTATTTACCTAAGTTTGGCTTAATCCGGAGGGCTATAAAAGAAGAAAGAATGAAGTGTTAATATATGTACATACCTTCCGGCTTAATTAATATATATACCTCGCCGGACTTTGCAACATCACCCTCCTCCGTTCGGTCACCGGAGCCGTCAT
Source organism: Hordeum vulgare subsp. vulgare (assembly GCF_904849725.1). NCBI lineage: Eukaryota > Viridiplantae > Streptophyta > Magnoliopsida > Poales > Poaceae > Hordeum > Hordeum vulgare. The sequence continues at coordinate 111,751,635 of NC_058521.1, read as the reverse complement.
CATGGTCTCCTTCTTACTTCGGCCTTCAGTCACCGGAGCCATCATGATCATGTCCTTCCTCCTCCATTGTTTGATCATCCGAGCCGTCATCCTCTTCTTCCAGACAATCGGTGTCGTGGAGATACGACAAATAATCACCGACCATTATCTCCCCCAACAACTGTTCTCTTTGACCCATATAGTTTGTGCAAATAATCAGCGAGCATTATCTCCCCCAACAACTTTTTATCAGTATAATGAAATTTTATATATTAAGATTTTGTTAAATCTGAGGTACCTCAAATATTTCAAAGCTATCAAGATACAGATATAAAACAACACCTGTCGATCTGGCAAGCTACATTAAAATAGATAATTTGTATCTTTCTTATATTATCCATTTACTGCTACATGACTAGAATAGATAATCTTTTCTCTTTCACCTACAAAAATGTCGTTTGATATGTATTTTTTTCTAGACTTTGGCATGTGCCTCCCTGGTGCCGGATGACACTATCTGGATGCTGCACTATTGGGAACTTTTGTCGAACAGACGAATCCTGCTTTATAGTTTTCTACAGTTCCACGTTACAAGATATTATTATTGTTCTCCTCTCCCATTGCAACCCACGGGCATCTTTCAGTTAGAACAAATAATCAACTTAGTACATCTCGAATTTAATCTCGAATACATCTCTAGTATAATCTATATATGAATAAAATTTGTATGAACATCAATATGCACGGGCGGCGGCAGCGACAAGCAGAGCACGCGCAGAGGAGGAGCTCACCGGGGCCGACGGGCTCGGGGCAGCGATGACGACCGGCTTGGGGCGCGACGACGATGGGCTCGGGGTGGCGGCGATGGCGATGTGTTCGGGGCGTCGACGGCAGCGAGGAGGACTGGATTGGGGGCCGCGGCGACGATGACGTGCTCGTGCCGACGGCGACAGGCTCAGGGACGGCGGTGATGACGAGGAGGACTTGATCGGGGGCGACGACGACGAGGACTGGCTCGGGGGGCGGCGGCGAGCAATGGGAGAATTTTGGGGGAAATTTCGACAAATCCCGCCTATATGCGAAAACCTTCTGTCCCGGTTGGTGGCCTGAACCGGCACCAATACCACCCTTTCGTCCCGGTTGACTCAGCAAACTGGGACTAAAGGTCAATTTTCAGCTGCCAAATAGTGGGTAAGAAGATACCTTTACTCCCGGTTCACAGAACCAACCAGGACGAAAGGGTGCCATTTGTCCCGGTTTGTTCCACCAACCGACACTGAAGTCCTTTTCTGGTCCCGGTTTGTGCCACAAACCGACACGAAAGACCTGTGCCTGGCATAGCCGCGGTGCGGTTAGATGTTTAGTCCCACCTGCTAGCCGAGGGAGATGTGTAGTGGTTTATAAGCGCTTGTGCGCACACTATCTCGAGCTCCTCTCATATGCAGGCTTCCGGGCCTAATCTGTCACTAGTTGTTGGGCTTTCTACGGGCCAGAATCCTGGCCCAACTGTCTAGTTGGGTTTCTAGTCGTATTTCACGTCGTGGTGGCCCATTAGTTGACATTTTTTAAAAGAATATAGTTTTTTGTACCTACTTACTATTTTTCAGTGATTCTTTCATTTTTTGGAATTATTTGAACTCGAGACCTTTTGTGTGTTCAAAATGCACCATTCAAAGCCACATCATCAGTTTTCAACTATTTGTGACTTCATTTGGTATTTTCATGCATTTATTGATTTTTTAGCTAAATGACTCAGAAATTGACATGCACTACAAATGAACTCTGAAAATGTTGAAAGTTGGCATCGTATCATCATTTCACCCACATAGCATGTGCTTAAAAGTTGAGAGGGTTGCGGCAAAAACTGGACGCACTTCGTGTACAAATGGGACAATCTCTTTCGAAGTATGAGGGTTTCATACAAAAACTCATCTCTTACAAAAGGGATTTCATTTTTTTGGAATTATTTTAACTCCAGACCTTTTGTGTGTTTAAAATGCACCATTCAAAGCCACATCATCAAGTTTCAACTATTTATGACTTCATTTGCTATTTTTCATGCATTTATTGATTTTTTTGAGCTAAATGACCCAGAAATTGAAAAGCACTACAAATGAACTCTGAATAGGTTGAAAGTTGGCATGGTATCATCAGTTCACCCACATAGCATGTGCTAAAAATTTGAGAGGATTGCGGCAAAAACTGGATGCACTTCGTGTACAAATTGGACAATCTCTTTCGAAGTATCAGGGTTTCATACGAAAACTCATCTGTTACAAAAGGGATTTCATTTCTTGCTTATATCGATGTATCTATGGGTTGTATAGGGGGTATGAACCATGGAGAAGTTTGAGTAGAGTAAATATTACACCAATATGAATAAAGAATTGGTTCACAACAACACTTAAAGTGGTGATGAATAAAGAAAGGGCTAAATAACCATTCAAATTTGGAAACTCTATATAATGGCAAAAACAGAAACTAGATACATATAAATTGGTCCAAGCAGTACATAATAATACATGCAAGCAGTACATAATAATAGCTATCATACATATATATACAAGTGTTCGCCCTTCTGAACACTACTCGTCTGAATCTGAATCTGCATTAGAATGTCCCAAAGCTGATTCTTTGGGGTGACGCTGGCCATATCTCACAGTACTAATCTTGAGGTACAACTCATATGCAACGTATGCATCTTTTGCTACATACTCAAGGTTGATAGGGTCAAGTGGGGTCTTCCCCCACTTCTTGTGCTGAGCCTTCGGGAAACCCTTCTTCATATCATGCTACTCCTCGTCGATCAACGCGACAGCCATATCAGCCATCGAAGTCCTCGGATAATCAAGATGGAATAGGCCATGGAGATCAATGTGTCACGCAGCTGCTATCTCAAGACCAAAGCTGCGCGTCATATTCGTCCCGTCATTCGTTATGTCAACGCTAGTGAAACGTATGCCGCTGCGAAGGAAGTCCATGAGTTCTGGACATTGCTTGTTGATACGTCTCGAGCGTATCTATAATTTTTTATGGTTCCATGCTATTATCTTGTCAACTTTGGATGTTTTATATGCATGAATATGCTATTTTATATCTTTTTGGGGACTAACCTATTAACTCGGTGCCAAGTGCCAGTTTCTATTTTTTCCGTGTTTTTGACCCTTTTTCAGACGGAGTCCAAATGGAATAAAACTTTGCGATGAATTTTTTTGGAACAAAAGAGACCCCCGAAGATTTGGAAGAAGGCCAGAAGAGCCACGAGGGAGTCACAAGCCCGGGAGGCACGACCCCCCTAGGCCGCACCTACTAGGCTTGTGACCTCCTAGTGGGCCCAACCGAAATAATTCCACCACCATAAATTCCTATAAATACAGAAACCCCCAAAAAGAAACCTAGATCGGGAGTTCCACTGCCGCAAGCCTCTATTGTCACCAAAACCAATCTAGAGCCCGTTCCGGCAACTTGCCCGAGGGGGAATCCATCTCCGGTGGCCATCTTCATCATCTCGGCGATCTCCATGACGAGGACGGAGTAGTCCACCCTCGGGGCTGAGGGTATGTACCCGTAGCTATGTGTTTGATCTCTCTCTCTCGTGTTATTGAGATGTCTTGATCTCGATGTACCCGGGCTTTGCTACTATAGTTGGATCTTATGATGTTCTTCCCCCTCTCCCTTCTTCTAATGAATTGAGTTTCCCCTTTGAAGTTATCTTATCGGGTTGAGTCTTTGAGAACACTTGATGTATGTCTTGCATGTGTCTATCTGTGGTGATCAACTTGCGGGTTTGTGACATTGGGAACCTATGCATATGGGTTGGCACACGTTTGGATATTCATGTGAGTACTCGATGTATGTTTTGGTGATCAACTTGTGGGTTTCGTGACATTGGGAACTTGGTAGAAACGTTGGGGCACTCTTTGAAGTTCTGTGTGTTGGTTGAATAGATGATTCTGAGATTGTGTGATGCATATCGTATAATCTTGCCCACGGATACTTGAGGTGACAATAGAGTATCTAGGTGACATTAGGGTCTTTGTTGATATGTATCTTAATGGGTTATTCTAGTACGAACTCTATGATGGATCGAACGGACATAATAGCTTTTTATTATTTTACTACGGACTCTTGAATAGATCGATCAGAAAGAATAACTTTGTGGTGGTTTCGTACCCGACAATAATCTCTTTGTTTGTTCTCCACTATTAGTGACTTTGGAGTGACTCTTTGTTGCACGTTGAGGGCTAGTTATATGATCCAGTTATGTTATCATTGTTGAGAGAACCTCACTAGTGAAAGTATGAACCCTAGGCCTTGTTTCCACGCATTGCAATACCATTCGTGCTTACTTTTGTTACTAGTTACCTTGCTGTTTTTGTAATTTCAGATTACAAAAACCTATATATACCATCCATATTCCACTTGTATCACCATCTCTTCGCCGAACTAGTGCACCTATACAACTTACCATTTTATTGGGTGTGTTGGGGACACAAGAGACTCTTTGTTATTTGGTTGCAGGTTGCTTGAGAGAGACCATCTTCATCCTACGCCTCCTGCGGATTGTTGAACCTTAGGTCAGCCACTTGAGGGAATATTTCTACTATCCTACAAACCTCTGCACTTGGAGGCCCAACAACGTCTACAAGGAGAAGGTTGCGTAGTAGACATCAAGCTTTTTTCTGGCGTCGTTGCCGAGGACGTTAGCGCTTGAAGGTATATCTTTAGATCTTGCAATCGAATCTTTTTTTCTTGTTCTTTCTCTAGAAAACTACAAAAAAATGGAATTGAGGATGCCTCATATGCTCCATCTTTTCAATGTCTTTCGTGAGCATGATGAGAAGGAAAATTGTGCTCAAGTGCTGAAAGAAGAATTACATAGAATGCTTGGCATAGAATATGTGAATGATGAGCATGATTGCAATGTTCTTAGCATGAATTATTTTAATACCCATGATGCTAATGATATGCAAAGCCACAAGCTTGGGGATGCTATATTTGATGAAGATGATCTTTTTAGTTCTTCCACTTTGAATGATCAAAATCATTTTGATGAAAGCATGCCCCCTATCTATGATGATTATTGTGAGGATACTTATGCTATAAAGAAGAGGGATGATAAAACTTGTCATAGTCTCGAGAACCCCTTTGCTAAACCTTGTTTTTCCATTGTGGCCACAATTTGTAGTGCTCAAGTCTTTTACGATACTCCCACTACTATTCTTGAGAATTGATTTCCGTATGTGGAGAGTAGTAAAATTCCTATGCTTGTAGATCATGAAAAGAAAGCCTTAGGTTCTGTTTATATTGTTGAATTCATTCATGATGATACTGAAAATTACTATGAGAGAGGATCATATGCTTCTACTTATTGCAATAGTATCAAGCTTCCTCTCCATGTGTTGAAATTTTTGAAGCTATGCTGTTTTTGCCTTCCTATGCTAGTTGATTCTTGCTACAACAAGTTGTTTGTTCACAAAATACCAATGCATAGGAAGTGGGTTAGACATAAATGTGCTAGCCATATGCTCCATGATGCTCTCGTTGTGCTTCAATCCTTATCTTTTATGTGAGCATCATTGAAATCATCATGCCTATCTAAGGGCGTTAAACAATAGCGCTTGTTGGGAGGCAACCCAATGAATTTATTTTTGCTTTTTGCTTTCTGTTTTGTTTAGTCCACACCATAATAATTCTGTTACGATTGTGTTTTTTGTGTTTTATTTTTGTATTTGTGCCAAGTAGAACCTGTATGATTGGTTTTGGTGATAGTTGTTCAATCATGTTGAAAAAGACAGAAACTTTATGCTCACGAAATTATTTTTAGTTTCTATCCTGAGAGTGATTTTGAGTTAATTCTTTTTGCTGCTGATTGATATGTAAATTTCCCTAATTTTCATAAGTTTTCAGAATTTTTGGAGGTGCAAAAGTATGGTTCTCATTCAGATCATTATAGACTGTTCTATTTTTGATAGATTCTGTTTTCAATGCATAGTTTGCTTGTTTTGGTGTTTCCATAGATTATTTTGAGTAATATAAATTGTGGAAATAGTAAGATACAGTAGGCATTGTGTGAAAATAATTATGAGTCTTGTTTTGACAGTACCCAAGTGATTGATTTGCTCGTTATCATACTAACCCATCTCACGAAGTTCCGTTAAGTTTTGTGTTGTGAAGTTTTCAAGTTTTGCGTAAAGTTTCGATGGACTATGAAACAAGGAGTGGCAAGAGACTAAGCTTGGGGATGCCCAAGGCACCCCAAAGCCATATTCAAGGACACCAAAGATCCTAAGCTTGGGGATGCCCCGGGAAGGCATCCCCTCTTTCGTCTTCAATCCATCGGTAACTTTACTTGGGGCTATATTTTTATTCACCAGATGATATGTGTTTTGCTTGGAGCGTCATTTTATTTGGTTTGAATAAGGTACTTAGTATCTGAAATTATTAGATGGGAGAGTCTCTACATAGCAAAATAGTTGTTCAACTACTCATTTAGCTTCACTTATATCTTTTGGAGTAGTTTGTCTTTTGCTCTAGTGCTTCACTTATATCTTTGAAGAGCATTGCAATGGTTCTATTTTATAGAACTAGTTGAACTCTCGTGCTTCACTTAGATCATTTTGAGAGTCTTAAACAGCATGGTACCTTGCTTAGGTTATGAATCTAGTCCTAATATGATAGGCATCCAAAGAGGATAAAAACCTTCATATTCATGTGCATTGATTAGTAAGAGAAGTTTGATTCCTCTCAATTGGTTTTGAGATATGGATATGGTAATATTAGAGTTATGGTAGTAGGGTGTTGCGAGTCTAGAAATACTTGTGTTGAACTTAGTGATTCCCGTAGCATGCACGTACGGTGAACCGCTATGTTAGGAAGTCGGCGCATAATTAATTTATTGATTGTCATCCTTTTTGTGGCGGTCGGGATCGCGCGATGGTTAACACCTACCAACCCGTCCCCTAGGAGTATGCGTTTAGCACTTTGTTTCGATTACTAATAAAACATTCGCAATAAGTATATGAGTTCTTCATGACTAATGTGTGTCCATGGTATAGATGCACTTTTACCTACCACCATTGCTAGCCTCTCTAGTACTGCGCAACTTTCGCTGGTGCACAAACCCACCATATACCTTCCTCAAAACAGCCACCATACCTACCTATTATGGCATTTTGATAGCCATTCCGAGATATATTGCCATGCAACTCCCACCGTTCCGTCTCATGACACATGCCGTCACTTTCATGTTGCCATTGCATGATCGTAAGATAGCTAGCAAGATGTTTCAACGTCATACGCTAAGCTAGATCGTTGCACATCCCGGTACACTGCCGGAGGCTTTTCATATAGATTCATCATTGCTCTAAGTATTGAGTTGTGAGTAAATAAAAGTGTGATGATCACCATTATCAGAGCATTGTCCCATGTGAGGAAATAAAAAAAAGAGGCCATAGATGCCCACAAAAAAAAAGAGAGGCCAAAGAGCCCAATCAAAAAAATGAGAGAAAAAGAGAGAAGGGACAATGCTACTATCCTTTTCCACACTTGTGCTTCAAAATAGCACCATGTTCTTCATGATAGAGAGTCTCTTGTTTTGACACTTCCATATACCAGTGGGTATTTTCATTATATAACTTGCCTTGTATATTCCAATGACGGGCTTCCTCAAAATTGCCCTAGGTCTTCGTGAGCAAGCAAGTTGGGTGCACACCCACTAGTTTTCTTTTTGAGCTTCCATACTCTTATAGCTCTAGTGCATCCATCGCATGGAAATCCCTACTCATTTACCTTGATATCTGTTGATGGGCATCTCCATAGCCCATTGATACGCCGAGTCAATGTGACCATCTCCTTCTTTTTTCCTTGCAACCTCCACCACACTCTATTCCACCTATAGTGATATATCCATGGCTCACGCTCATGTATTGCGTGAGATTTGAAAAAGTTTGAGAAAGTAAGAGTGCAAAAAAATTACTTGGCCAATACCGGGGTTGTGCATGATTTAAATTCGTTGTGTGGGGCTAATGGGCCATAGCCAGACTATATGATTTGGTAGGGATAACTTTCTTTGGCCTTGTTATTTCGAAAGTTCACGATTATTCTACTAGTTTGCTTGAAGTATTATAGTTTACATGTCAATAGTAAACTATTGTTTTGAATCTTACTGATCTGAACATTCATGCCAAGAGAAAGAAGTTACAAAGGACAAATATGTTAGGTAGTATTCCACATCAAAAATTCAGTCTTTATCACTTCCCTACTCGACGACGAGCAGGAGTTAAGCTTGGGGATGCTTGATATGTCTCCAACGTATCTATATATTTTGATGGTCCCATGCTATTATCTTGTCAACTTTGGATGTTTTATATGCATGAATATGCTATTTTATATTTTGGGACTAACCTATTAACTCAGTGCCAAGTGCCAGTTTCTGTTTTTTCCGTGTTTTTGACCTTTTTTCACACGGAGCCCAAATGGAATAAAACTTTGCGATGATTTTTTTGGACCAAAATAGACCCCCGGAGTTTTGGAAGAAGGCCAGAAGAGCCACGAAGGAGTCACAAGCCCGGGAGGCACGACCCCCCTAGGCCACACCTACCAGGCTTGTGACCTCCTCGTGGGCCCAACCGACGTAATTCCACCGCCACAAATTCCTATAAATACAGAAACCCCCAAAAAGAAACCTAGATCGGGAGTTCCGCCACCGCAAGCCTCTGTAACCACCAAAAACCAATCTGGAGCCCGTTCCGGCACCCTGCCCGAGGGGGAATCCATCTCCGGTGGCCATCTCCATGACGAGGAGGGAGTAGTCCACCCTCGGGGCTGAGGGTATGTACGAGTAGCTATGTGTTTGATCTCTCTCTCTCTCGTGTTCTTGAGATGTCTTGATCTCGATGTACCGCGAGCTTTTCTACTATAGTTGGATCTTATGATGTTCTTCCCCCTCTCCCTTCTTGTAATGAATTGAGTTTCCCCTTTGAAGTTATCTTATCAGATTGAGTCTTTGAGAACACTTGATGTATGCCTTGCACGTGTCTATCTGTGGTGATCAACTTGCGGGTTTGTGACATTAGGAACCTATGCATATGTGTTGGCACACGTTTAGATATTCATGTGAGTACTCGATGTATGTTTTGGTGATCAACTTGCGGGTTTCGTGACATTGGGAACCTATGCAAATGGGTTGGCAGACGTTTTGACTCTCCGGTAGAAACTTTGGGGCACTGTTTGAAGTACTATGTGTTGGTTGAATAGATGATTCTGAGATTGTGTGATGCATATCGTATAATCTTGCCCACGGATACTTGAGGTGACAATGGAGTATCTAGTTGACATTAGGGTCTTGGTTGATATGTATCTTAAGGTGTTATTCTAGTACGAAATCTATGATGGATCGAACGGAAATAATAGCTTACTTTTGTTACTTGTTACCTTGCTGTTTTTGTAATTTCAGATTACAAAAGCCTATATCTACCATCCATATTGCACTTGTATCACCATCTTTTCGCCGAACTAGTGCACCTATACAACTTACCATTGTATTGTGTGTGTTGGGGACACAAGAGACTCTTTGTTATTTTGTTGCATGGGTTTCTTGAGAGAGACCATCTTCATCATATGCATCCCGTGGATTGATAAACCTTAGGTAACCCACTTGAGCGAAAATTGCTACTGTCCTACAAACCTCTGCACTTGGAGGCCCAACAACGTCTACAAGGAGAAGGTTGCGTAGTAGACATCACTTGTCACTACTGCAACATCAACAAATTAAAATGAAGAAAATGTTACATACTGCCGCAACAAGAAAAAATGTTTCAATACAACTAAAGAGAAATTTATTATAATTATTCAAATGGAACATATTGCTATTCTATGCAATTTTCATATCCTATGAATTGATCTTTATAGGATTCCAATATTGTAACAGATTGCTATCCGATGCAATTTTCATATCCTTGGCTCAAAGAAAGCCCATGTTGTAATATATCCAATGGAACCTAGGGAGATCAATATATGCTATCCAATGGAACCTAGCGAGATCAATATATCCAATGTTGTAACACATATTGCTATCCTATGCAACTTTCATATTGCTGTCAAATGGAACATATAAAGAAACTCCATATTTCTATCAAATGGAATCTAGAGAAGATCAATACATGCAATTTTCATATCCTTGGATCAAAGAAAGCCTATGTTGTAATATATCCAATGGAACCTAGGGAGATCAATATATGCCATCCAATGGAACCTAGGGAGATCAATATATCTAGTGTTGTAACACATATTACTATCCTATGCAATTTTCATATTGCTATCAAATGGAACATATAAAGAAACTCTATATTGCTATCAAATGGAACCTAGAGAAGATCAATACATGCAATTTTTATAACCTTGGATCAAAGAAAGCCTATGTTGTAATATATCCAGTGGAACCTAGGGAGATCAATATATGTTATCCAATGGAACCTAGGGGATCAATATATCCAATGTTGTAACACATATTGCTATCCTATGCAATTTTCATATTGCTATCAAATGGAACATATAATTAAACTCCATATTGCTATCAAATGGAACCTAGAGAAGATCAATACATGCAATTTTCATAACCTTGGATCAATGAAAGACACGAAACTTACGTCGTCCATTGGAAGATCAAGACATGTTGTTTGAAACATAGCTGGATGACGGCAACAGCTTGATGGTCGGGCGTGAACTCCAGATCAAGCCCCAAGAACTCCTCATGCTCCGGTGCGGCGTCAACCCACTCCCGGAGCCGTGACAAAAAATTTGGCACCACCATGCTCTCGTTCGTGTACCCGCATGTGAGCCAGGTCGTGCCATGTGCGTGCACCTCTCCGACTAGATATGTCATGGTGGAAGAAGAATGGAAGAAGAGAGGAAGAAGAAGAACAGAGGAGAGGAGAAGAACACAGAATGGCGAGAGACTCTGCTTCGGTTGTAGTTTTCATCGCTAGAAATGAAGAGGGGAGGGGGGGCGAACCGTTTGGACCTTTAGTCCCAGGTTGGACTAGAAACCGGGACTAAAGGGGTGATTCGAAGGGCCGCCACCCCGGTTTGATTCACCAACCGGGACTAAAGGGGATACGAACGGTTGCCGACCTATTAGTCCCGGTTCTTGACTAGAACCGAGACAAAAGGGGTGAGACGAACCGGGACCAATGTCCCACGATGCCCGGCCAGCGCCCTCACCTCACGAACCGGGACCAATGTCACCATAGGTCCCGGTTCATACGTGAACCTGGACTAATAGGATTTCAAGACCTGGACCAAAGCCCTCTTTTTACTAGTGGGTGGACACCCTCCAGTTGATTCTTTCGCCAGTATTTTGTATTGTTTCCAAAAATATTCTTCGTAAATTTTCAGCTCATTCCAAGAACTTTTATTTCTACAAAAATTAACACCACGGTAGTTCTACTGAAAACAACGTCAGTCCGGGTTAGTTCTAACCAAATCATACCAAAATAATATAAAATTATTGTAAACATGACATGGATACTTCATAAATTACAGATAAGTTGGAGGCATATAAGTCTTCAAAAGAGTCTGGATCTGCCGAATGCCTTTGCCAGCTACGGAATCACTCGGCTGAATAGAATCAGCGATTCGAGTGGGTGCAGCCAGGTTTTGCGAAGGTGTTCGCATCACCCCGAATTGCACTGGCGGTCATTCAGAAACAACTATCGGCAGTTGTGTCTAGAGCTGGGCTGATCCCTTGCGCTCAGGAATCTAGTGAGCGTTGAAGCCACTCGAGCTGCTCGCGTTCATCCAGAGTGGCTTCGCGCACGTTCTCCGGGACCATCTCCTCTAGGGTGTTACGTGTGATGGGGGTATGCACAGCTTTCTCATTCCTCCGCCAGAGTTCCTCCTGCTACTGTTCATTGAGCGGTTGTGGAACATAGTGGCCACAGTCGGCATGGCAACGATTGCCTCCATCTTGTCCATGGAAATTTCCCCTGGAAATACCCAGGGATCCACCCCTGGCCATGTTGGCTATCACGACATCCGGAGTGTCCCTGCTGCTCTCATAGTTGGATTCATCGAACGAGTCATCGCTTGATGAAGGGAAAAGGCTGATGGTGGGATCATTTGAGTCGAGCTTGGCCACCTGCCCTGATGTGGCTTGAAGAGGCACCGCGTGTTTGATCAAACTCTGTAGTCATGAGCATCCGAAACGCTTGCGATGAACGACAGTAGGGCGTGGATGTACCAAATGATACGGCACCGAAGGCTGTCGAATTAGGACCTCGTGCGCCACCGTGCTGAAGTGCGAGCACATCCATCGGACAGTGTGTTGGTTTCCAACAGCGCGCCCTCCAGCTACGCCAAGTCATCGGCGGTGAAGCTGAGAGAACCGAAGAGCATCTTGTTGTCGAGTGTCATCATGATGCCGAAATGCATGGAAACTCCAACTGCGCTGGATTTCGCTAGACGCGTAACCTCATGGTGGGTGCGAACTGTCGTGGGAATGAACTATACAACAGTACTTGGGGCACGAAGGGAGGGTGGATCCTAGCAACAATGCAGTGGCCACACTCGAATGTACGAGTTCAGGCCCAACTCGGGAGTGGTAAAGGCCCTACGTCTCGAGCCCAGAGGCTAGTGTTGGCTTATGGGGCTTGTGAGTATACAGAATGCTCAACCCTTGTCCTAGAGCTTGGGTGCGTATTATATAGAGTGCCCATGACTCTCTGAGCGCCATTGCAAGGGTGAGTAAATGCTAATAACTATGGAAGTTACTAGTAATAGCAGCTCGAACTCCCGCAATACTAGTACCGCCAGTCTTCACTATACTTTATGTGGTAGTTTAAGTCTCTTGCCGATGTTGTCTCTTCCTCGTACGTGCCTTGCTTTAGTCAGTGTGTTGGAGCACGTCCGACTGACAGAAGATGGTCCGAGTGACCCTGTGTTTCCGAGTGAGAATCTATTCGTCCGAGTGAGACTGAGACTGCGTTGATAATTTTGAGGACATTGATGACTGTGTGGGGCCCTAGGTGGGCCCTAGAATGCAGGTCCATGGCCCTACCCCTAATGGATAACCCCATGAGGCGGCGATAGCGCTCGTCCATGCGTAGGGGCCGAAGGGGGGTGAGTTGACCTTGGCGCCTAGAGTTGGAGTGGTCGGGCTGTGGGCCGCAGTTGCTGGGCCTGGGCCGGTTCCTTGCTGGCTGTTACCTATGGGGCCGCCGCGCTGGTTGTTCTGGAGAAGGATGGTGCGGGGCTATGTGTTGCTGGGTGAAGAGCTAGCGGGCCAGGGGGCTAGCTCTTTTGCCCAGGTGCCAGCTCAGGTGTCCTATCCCATGGGTGGCTATATATGGCTCCCACAGGGTTGTGGCAACCCCCGTTATGGTTTCCTCCCACCAGAAGCAAGGTGCAACGGTTGGCTAACTCTGCCCACACCATTCGCTTTCGTCCCTCCTCTCCTGCACCTCTCATTCTCTCCTATGCGGCTACGGTGTTGTTTGCCAGGAGGGCGGACACAAGGCGGAAGGCGACGACATATCGGGTGGTAGATTGGAGGTACGAGCAAGATCTGTGCGAGAATGCCAAGGTTTCGATGCATGGGCCTCACGCGAGCCGCGACGCTCGAGAGAAACATGGCTACTATCAAGACCAAGAAGGGCGCGTGGGAGATTGGGATCCTCGTCCCCCTGGTGGATCCAGAATCAATAGCGGATATCCAGGAAAAAGGCTGGGCAGCGCCGGAGGGAACTGGAGAAGAAGCCTACGGAGCCCCCTAATGTGATGGAGGCCGCTGGGATCCTATGGCCAAAAAGCCACGGGCTTGCGCTGAGCCGCTTGCGATGGCATTTCTGCCTGATGCTAAGGGCATGACGGGCGAGCCCATTGATGGGGGGATAACCCCGTGGTAGGCTAAAAATCAAGCGCTTCTCCATTCCCCTTTGAACAACATACACATGACAACCTCTTCTTTGCGAAGGGCCGGTTGCTCCTGGCTGGCTACACAGTCGAGCCGGCTCGGGCAAGGCTGCTCTCCATACGGCTCGACTGCGTCTCGCTAGCCGGTGGGTCAACTCCCGTCACATCATCGTGACAAACCGCATCAGCGTCATCATCATCAAAGGCATGGCTACAACGGTTCAGGTACCACTGACCTGACAGCGCATGGCTACTGTGGAGGCGGTCGTACCACTGACCGTCGCCGAGTACGACTAGCCGAGGAGGCACAGTGAAGAGCACGCCCCCGTCAACTCCAATACATGCCCCCCTCCCCCGTGGCAACAATGCAGCCGGCCATACCGCTCACCACAGCCAGCTGCACAAGACGACGCTGCACAGTGCGGTGCATGCCACTGCGTAACAAACACGCACCAATGGTAACGACTGGCCGGTGGGCCCTGGCTCCTGACGGGACACTATAGCCGATGGGCCCGCTGGCCGACTAGAGAGGCTGCCAGCCGGGTCCCACCATGTATCCTCTATACATATTGTAAGCCAGGGGGTTGACATATAAAACACCTTGTATCGCCCCATGCAAGGGTTCGTTCGAGCACACACACGAAAATAGCACACAGGAGTGGGAAAGAGAGCTCCCAGCTCCTTCTTCCTCCTCCATCATACACCTCCAGGAGCACATTGTAGCCCCATCCGGTTTATCAACCAAGACCAGCAGGACTACGGGTGTTACTTCCACGGAGGGCCCCGAATCTGGGTAAATAAGGTGTCTCGCACCGCTTGTCCACAATCCCGTTTCAGGAGCCCGCTGGCGTTCAGACGGCCCCAACCACGTTCAATAAGCCACCCCGTGGCATCTGTCATGAGAAAATGACAACATTTGTCGCCAACCTTGGGGCCGTCCGCGGCACCAGCCAGAGTCATACTCCTAGCGGGACACCTTGCCAACTTCACTCGACGCATCGCGTCCAGACTGATTAGCACGCCCATGGAGCTCTCCCTCCCAGACGTTTCCACGGCATTGACCCCAGCTCTACCTGCTCCACAGGCCTTATTGTCGCATATCATGGCGAGTCCTGCCATAGACACGCCTCGTTCGACATCGACTACCTGTGCGAGCTCTTCAGCAAGTTGTGCTCGATGATGCAACTGCGCTCGACGAGTACCCGAGCGAGGTGTTGTTCTGCATCATCCCGCCATCATTTGTGGGAGCAACCACCTCAAGCGGTGATAGCAACCTTCACGCCCTCGTAGAGGTAATGGTCACCGGCTCAGTCATACACAACGACCTCTGCATCTCATCCTAGAGCCGAGGCACATGCAGCCGCCACCGCAGCTCTGGTAACTCTGATCCTCTCTGGTCCACACTTCAGGGGCTAAGCACCCTCATCGCGCCAACGGCCGTCCCGGCCACAACCACGGTTGAGCTGGACACGGCCTGTTATCGGTTGCTTTCGGAGGCCATGGCCCTCGCATCCGCGCAACACCGGATGGAGTCTGCGCAGTACGAGTACAACTCCGCCTATGGCCTCACCCCAGCAAGCAACGAGCCCAGCCGGTGTAGCGAGGTTCGTAGCCGCGGACACGTAGTCGTCGAGATCCTCGGTGGCATGCTCCGCACCTACGAAAATCCCACGACCGACATGAGTGTCGCCGAGGTTTCCTACGAAGAATTTGCCACCATGGAGGGTGAAGAGCGTGTGCAGCAAGGAAAGCACATCCGAGACCTCATCGCTACTGCCAACTTGCAGCATGCTCGCTTTGAGTCACCCCACCTCGAGCACGAGGACTAGTGGGCGGCCTTCGGCTACCAGCAGGCCAACACTCTGGCTCTCCCTACGGCTCTGGTCGGCACACTGACGGTAGATGCGGCGGGCACTACAAGCGCAGGGGCGAGGAACTGGCGGTCTCGAGCCAGCGTTATGGCACTCCCGAGGGGGGTAGTTGGCTCGCGCCCACATCCCACCTCCACAGAGGGAGCAGATGCACTTGCCAGCTCCATCTGTCTGGGCCGATCTCGCTCGCCATCTCGGACTGCGCGTCCCTCGAAGTGAGAACGACACCCGCCTCCGTCTCGATCGGCTTGCTCAATCCGCCCTCCTCGATGAGGAGGGCCCGATTGGTCCGGCATGCTTCTGTCCCCGGATCCGTGAGGAGCTGTTTCCCACCGGATTCACTCTTCCCCGTGACACCCCGAAGTACAACGGGATGGCCAAGCCAAAAGACTGGCTGATCAACTACACCACCGCAGACGGCATCGGTAGGGGAAACAAGCACCTCGCGATGCAATACGTCCCGCTCATGCTGACCGACTCGACACGGACTTGGCTTAACAACCTGCGTGCCAGTAGCATCAACACGTGGGAGGACCTCGAGGAAGCCTTCGTCCGCATCTTCATCGGCAACTACAAGCATCTCAGTCGTCCCCGCGAGCTGGCTATGGGCGTCTAGGCAGACCATGAACCCCTCCGCGACTACCTCACGTGCTGGACCGAGCTGAACAACTCCTGGGAAAGGGTGCACGAGGCTCAAGACATCCAAAATTTCAAAGAGGGATGCCGAGAAGGCACCCTCCTCAAGCATAAGATCATGTCCTTAGAGCCGGCCACTCTGGCCGAGCTCATGGCGAAGGCGGACAAGTATACCATGGCCAACTACGCAAAGCGGATCAAGGTCACCGCAACCGGGAAGGATGGCACGCTGCTGGCTCCCTCCCGTATGGCTGCCAACAACCGGGGACATCAGAACTACAAGCAGAAGTCTGACCAGCCGGATTCTTGGTACGGGAGGAAGCAGGTCACCACCATAGAGGAAGAGCAGCCAGTTGCCCAAGCTGCCAGCCAACGCTAGCGTGTTGGCAAGTGCGCCTCGGAACCCAAGTTCACCTTCAAGCAGATGCTCGATGCCCTCTACAATATGCTCACCGGGGCGAAGCCGGATACGCACACGCTGTGGCAGTGTAGCTTATCCTAGCGATTGGCCCGAGGTGAACGCCATCCGAGTCCTCCACCTCCGGCTCCTCAAATGCCGAATCGTGTGCCGGCTCCGAATCCAAATGTGTCGGCGTTCTGGGAATGGAGGTACCCAAACCTGCCTGCGTGCGGCCTAGGGCTAGCCCACTTCATCAAGCAAGCACAATCGGGCGCGGCACCATTCAAGTCAAGGTCCTCGCGAGGGGCCAAGACTCGTGAGGAGGAACAACTTCAAGACCCGCAGGGGCCTCATCAGGATCCCTCCGGAGCGGCGGATATTCCGAGGCGAGACCCGGCCTCAGGAGTCAAGGATGACGCGGATGAAGGATACGCGGGCAGCAGACAGCAGAACAGAGCAGTTTCCCCTTTAGTGCAAAGGGGGCAAGGACGAACCGGGGTTCCCAAGGCATCTTCCAAAGGTTTCCTTTCTGGTGCAACAAGGCCATCGCCGCCCGCCAGTAGGACATACGTCATCCCTGGACCCGTTCCTGCAGCGCTGGCAGCCACTTTGCAGGCGAAGACTACTTTTGGACATGGAAGCAGGTTCCCCTTTCCCACTTGAAAATTGTCCGTTGTGGGATCCCTTCCCGCCGAAACGATAAGGGAAGAGGACCGGGGCCGCCACTATATATATAGAGAGTATGGTAATTCATAGGGGGGCGATTCATTAATTCGCCCACGTGCACCACACAAAGGCCACCCAACGTCCGGAGGCCCCCGAACAATGTACTAGTTCATCCACCAACCTCCACGAGAGGCAATCCACCAAAAGCAGGAGTAGGTTATTACGCTTCTCAGCGGCCCGAACCTGGGTAAAATATCGTGTTTTGTGTCTTCCTCACCATCGAGTGAGTTCTCTGCCATCCCCAGCGAGTAGCGAGTTAGGTGAGGCGAGCCCGTGAGAGATCTTCGTACATGCTGTTGAGTTTGAATCTTTAGGGTTTTGCGGAGCCCGAAATCCGACATTTGGCGCGCCAGGTAGGGGACGTATCAAGGTTTCCTCCAAGCTCCGCCTTCACCAAGCTTCGTTGCTCCGATGGATGACGCTCACCGGGCTCGTTCCGAGCGCCGCGCCACCCGCGTTGCTCAATCAGTGCCCACGGGCCCCGCCGGGACATGCCGGTCACCATTGCCGATAGTGAACGCCGCCACGGGCCCAGACGCTCAAGAACAACAAGGTTCCTCCGAGCCGGCTACCGAGCAGCCCGATGGCCGCATCGCTACTCTGTCGCTCGTCCGGCCTTCCGGGTCGGCCTCTCACGCCCGACCGAAGATGTTGCATGGCCGGCGCACGCTTGCCATAGCCGCCGAGCTGCTCCGCTATCGCCACGCCCCTGACCTCCACAACGACTATCTCCGGCGACGCTCTCCTGCTTGTTTCGACACCAACCATCCCTGGCGAACGACGAGGAGCAAGACGCGCCACGCCCACCTCCGCGGCATGGCGCGCACCCCGAGCTCGGGCAAGAAGCGTGTCCCCACGACCACCTCATGAACCCAGGGCGAGTTCAGGAGATGAAGCAAGCTGTAAGGTAGTTCCTTGGCCACACACCGACGTGCTCGCGCTCCCGGCGCTATAAATCCCGCGTCGTGAGCGCGCCCCACTCGAAGCAGACCTATTAGAGCAACAGGATTAGGTCGCCCTCGCGCTCGCTGCACCCGTCAGGCCGATGGGGTGCCTCGCCATCGCCCCTGAGCTCTACGCAACTTTGTGGCCCTGCAAGTTCAAGCACGACCTACACCATGCTACGACGGCACCCTGGACCCGGCCGAGTTCCTGCAACTCTACACACTGAGTATCAGGGCGACAGGAGGGGGCCACAAGGTCATGGCGTGCTGGTTCCCCATGGCGCTCAAAAGCGGCGTGCTCTCTTGGCTCCTCAACCTTCCAAGGGCGTCCATTACCTCCTAGGATGATCTACGCGAATGCTTCATCGCCAACTTCTAGGGCACCCGCGACCGCGCTCCCACCATGAACGACCTACGGTGCATCAAGCAGCTGGAGGGGGAGATCCTGCACAAGTTCATAAAGCGCTTCACGGCCATGCGCCTCAAGATCCGTAAGGCGTCGGACGAGGCCGTCATCTCAGCCTTCTCCGACGGAGTCAACGACCTCAGGATGAAGGAGGAGCTCGCCATGAGTGATGAAATGAGCACTGCACTGGAGATGTTCAATCTCGCAAACAAGTGCACCAAGGCTGAAGAAGGTCGCCTATCGTTCCTCGGGCCCCAGGCGGCGGAACCAGTAGAGAAGAAGACCAAGGCCAACGAGATGAAACGCCCTCTGGCGGTGCTCGCAGCCGAGCCTGAGACAAGGCACGGCTGAGGGGGAGAGCGTCCGTCAGGAGGGGGGCCAACATGCATCCTCCACGGCACCAGCGGCCATGATACCTCCGAGTGCCATGAGCTCCGACAAGTCCATGCCGAGCACTTCACCAGGCGCCCCGGACGGGGAGATAGAGGCCCCACGCGTGGCGGTGGTCGTAGTGGAGGCCGCTGGGATGACCAGGAGCTGCGTCAGGGGTTGCATGAACAGCCTCATGAAGACCGTTGGCGCGGCTAACCTCAGGAGGACCGCTGACACAGCCAGGCTCAGGACGATCGTTGGAGCAATGACCTTCAGGAGGGGCAACGACGCGGTCAGCCTCGTGAGGCTGGGTTGCCTCCGCCACCCAGAAGGAGGGATGAAGACTAGTAGAATGATGGGATTGGAGGCTTCTAGGAGGTCAGGGCGGTGGCCTCCATCCTGGCGGCGCCCAGACCCCAGGCTCGAACCGCGCCTTCAAGAAGTTCGCCCGGGAGATGAATGCCGCTCTCCCGAAGCGTGAAGCGATGCACCCCCTCAACTGGTACCACCATCACCTTCGACCCAAGTGATCAGCTCAGGTGCTCGTTCATGGCCGGCAAGCTCCCCATGACGTGCACCCCGACCATCAGCAACGTCCTTCTCACCAAGACCCTTATCGATAGTGGATCGGGGCTCAACGTCCTCTCGGTCGAGATCTTCGAGACACTCCATCTATCGTAAGAATAGCTCATGCCGACCAAGCCACTCAGGAGTCATAGAAGGGTCCACCGTGCCCATCGGATAGGTGCGTCTGCTAGTCACCTTCGGCTAGCCCAATAACTACCACACTAAGATCATCGTCTTTGATGTCGCACACATCCACTTGTCGTACAACGCGATCCTTGGGTACCCGGCTCTCGCCAAGTTCATGGCAGTGACCCACCATGGCTACAATGTCCTTAAGATGCCAGGGAGCGACGTCGTCATCACCATCGCCTGCGACGAGAAGGATGTCGTCCGTATACTCGAGCGCGCCTACCGTGCCGCGTCGACGAAACGCTCGAACGATGAAGAAGACGAGCCACCTCGCGAGGACCCACGCAAGAAGAAGAAGCAGCTCCTCCCCATGGAGCGCCCTGGGACTTCGAGCTCTCTACCCGGGGACGGGGTCAACCCTCCCATCGCATAGGAAAGCGCGCTCAGCGCCCCATCTTGGGTCAGGCCTGGGGGGCTCCCATCAAGGAGGTTCCCCGTCTGACCAGTGAGGCGAGGGTGGCGCTCGAACATAACCCGAGGGCGCAATCCAGCACGTGTCCGCCTAGCTCCCGTGAGTCCGTAATCAGAGTAATCCAAGAACTTCGAGAGGCCCAGTTCGTGCGAGGCGGGGACTGCCCAGCATCACCAATCGCAGTCGCCGTCGTCGGCACAGTCGATCGGGCCCGCATCTGCATCAACATGCTCGCAATCGACAGATCGGCGGCTCAAGGCCCCTTCTGGCCCGCACGAACTGACCAACGGTAGGTGTGCCCGGGCGCCGGCACCCTCATGCCCTTCGGGCTGTGGAACGAGGATGCTACCTACCGGCGGCTCCACCAGGCCATGCTCATTCCTTTCCTGCTGGGACGTGGTGAGGAAGAGGAGGAGATGCTCGGGCCAAGCGAAGGTCCCGAGCCTCGGGAGACGGCCGAACCATGAGGGTCGCGATCGTGGAAGCAGGAGATCAGGCGACGACGGCGCCCTCGGACCTTTAGCGGCATGGTCGCCAGGTGACATTTTGTTGGCTGCTATCAGGTAACTTTTTGGCTCACTCTGTCCAAGGGCGCCCATAGGGCCATGTATCCTCCAGCAGTTCAGGGCACTCCCCTGCCTCCACTTTCATTTACGCATCCTCCAGTTGTTTCTGTCGCACCCACTACAAACCCTAACGTTCTACCTTGCTTGCATCTCTGGGCGGTCAGCCCCCCGTGGGAGCTCCGGCCGAAGCTTATCCTTGCAGGCCTCCTGAGGCAGCAGATGATGACGAGATGATGTATATACTTCTCGCACCATGTTGGTCACCCCAAGTGGAAGGTTGAGATGTAGTCACCTGCAAGTTTTCCCTCACACGGGAACTGCAAGGTTTATCAAACAAGGAGGACTCCTACGATCAACAAGTAGGTGTCTTCCACCCTGGCGCTAGTAGAAAACATGGACCTGCCCACACAACAAATAACTTTGCTCCCAACGAGTACACAGAGGTTGTCAATCTCTCCGGCCTTGTAGTTTGCAAAGGATCAAAACACAAGCGGGAAGGTAATAGTGATTGCAACAAAAAAGTAAGTGAAAGCGGCAAATGATGGAGGTGTAAACAATGATGGTGATATGGAACGGAGTCACATGATGTCTCTCTCCCAAAAGATGGTAAATAACTATGCTTGGGTAAACAAATCACAGTTGGGCAATTGATAGAATTATGAATGCGCCACAATGCTAATTATACTACTTTATAGTTAGAGGTGCAATAGTAATGGGCAGTACGCCAAGACAAGTAGACCGTTTATTCATCAGCATCTACTTACTAATCATCCACCTTGAGATATCTATCCAGAACATCTCTCTGGTATTAAGTTGCGAGCCCCACCCAAAGTGTAAACTCAAAGCAACAGACAACTGCATTAATGAACTATGCGTAAGGTAAACAATCCTTGCAACCATGGTCACAAGCACTGTTGTTTTCTCCTTGGTGGCAGCACATCCCCTAGTCTCATGTTTCTGTCACTCAAGCTAGACATCGAGGGGCATGAACTCACAATCATGCATAACGCTCCCTCTTGGAGTTACAATCTACTACTCGGCCAAAGCAATAAATAGCAATGGAGAACATGCATGAATCACTAAGGAACATAATATAAAAGGATAATCAGATATATAACTCATAACAATCTGAACATAATCTCATAATCCATCGGATCCCAACAAACCGAGCATAGCAATAGCATGAGAATTACATAGATGCCTTGATCATGTAGGGCAGCTCACAAAGACTAACCATGGAAGCACAAGATTGGAGAGAAGACATCACATAGCAACTGGTCATGGACCCATGGTTCAAGGAGGACTACTCACGGCACTTCGGGAAGCGTCCATGGTGGTGGAGAAGCTACCGGAGGTCAATCCTCGCTCCGGCAGGGTGTCGGGAAGAGGTCTCGTGACGCTCCCGATCTCGGAAGCGCTGCGGTGATGGAACGATAGAGAAATTCACGATTCTAGAAGTTGTGGAAGGGTTTCCTCTCGGGACTCTAAATATAGGCCAAAGGAGGGCACCGAAGGAGGTGGGGACCACCCAGGCGGCCTCCTGGCGCGGCCTATGGCCTGGGCGCGCCAACAGGTCGCCTGGGCAGACCCTGATCCCCCTCTGGCCCATCTTCGGTGATCCGGAAGCTTCTGTTTCGCTGATTTTTAATATAATTTGAAAGGCATTTTTCGGGCTTCGGAAAATTGGGTAAAAGCGCATGCAAAATAGACATCAGCACACAGAAACTGACACTGGGTGCACTGAGTTAGTAGGTTAGTCCAAATATATGTAAAATGATATAAAATTGTAGTTAAACATATAACAATGTCATCCAAAAGATCATGGAACGAGCAGAAATTATAGATACATTTGGGACGTATCAGCAGACACCCTACCTCACTCCTGAAGAAGAAGAAGTCAGCAGGGTTTACCGATGACCCAAAAGGAATCAGGCGCCTATGCCTCAGGTGTAGGGACACTCACGAGGCTTAAGCGTCCTCACGACCTCCCAAGTACGTACACCCCCCCGTGACAATTTCACGTAATAACGAGCTGCAGCTGTATACGCCCGGGACCCACCAATGACTATGCCCACAGCTGGCCACGAAGTCAACCCATTCCACCTATGACTAAGCGCACTCCGAGTGCAGGGGACGGACAACTCGAGGTATGCAGCCGCTCGTACGTCGAGGGGGACCCCTGAGAATCGCGACTCAGGGGCCTAACTGCGCCCTGATACGTCCACTTTGCATCATGCTTTCATGTTGATATTTATTGCTTTATGGGCTGTTATATTACCTGTGGTACCATATTTATGCCTTTTCTCTCTTATTTTGCAAGGTTTATCTGAAGAGGGAGAATTCAGGCAGCTGGAATTCTCGACTAGAAAAGGAGCAAATCCTAGTCCACTATTCTACACATCTCCAAATGCCTTGAAAAGTTACGTGGATTTTTTCCGGAATATATAAAAAATATTGGGCGAAAGAACTACCGGAGGGGGGCCACCAGGGCTCCAGAAGCCCCCACTCCGCCACCACCCCCCTGGTGGCGCAGGGCAAGCTTGTGGGCTGCCTAGTGGCCCACTAGCTCCCCCCTTTTGCTATATGAAGGGTTTTGGTCTGGAAAAAAATCAATCGGGAGCTTTTTAGTGGTTTCGCCGCCACCACGAGGCGGAACTTGAGCAGATCCAATCTAGAGCTCCGGTAGGACGATCCTGCCGGGGAAAACTTCCCTCCCGGAGGGGGGAATCATTGCCATCGTCATCACCAACACTCCTCTCATCGGAGGGGAGGCATCTTCATCAACATCTTCATAACCACCATATCCTCTCCAATCCCTAGTTCATCTCTTGTAACCAATCTTCGTCTCGCGACTCCGATTGGTACTTGTAAGGTTGCTAGTAGTGTTGATTACTCTTTGTAGTTGATGCTAGTTGGATTACTTGGTGGAAGAGTTTATGTTCAGATCCTTGATGCTATTCATTACACCTCTAGTCATGATTATGATTATGTCTTGTGAGTAGTTACTTTTGTTCCTGAGGACATGGGATAAGTCATGTTAATAATAGTTATGTGAATTTGATATTTTTTCGGTATTTTGATATGCTGTATGTTGTCTTTCCTCTAGTGGTGTTATGTGAACGTCGACTACATAACACTTCACCATATTTGTGTCCTAGAGGAAGGCATTGGGAAGTAGTAAGTAGATGATGGGTTGCTGGAGTGACAGAAGCTTAAACCCGAGTCTATGCGTTGCTTCATGAGGGGCTGATTTGGATCCACTAGTTTAATGCTATGATTAGACTTTGTCTTAATTCTTCTTTTGTAGTTGCGGATGCTTGCAAGAGAGGTTAATCATAAGTGGGATGCTTGTCGAAGTAAGGGCAGTACCCAAGCGCCGGTCCACCCACATATCAAACTATCAACGTAACGAACGCGCATCATATGAACATGATGAAACTAGCATGACAGAAATTCCTGTGTGTCCTTGGGAGAGTTTTTCCTCCTATAAGACTTTGTTCAGGCTTGTCCCTTGCTATAAAAGGGATTGGTCCACTTGCTGCACCGTTGCTACTACTTGTTACTTGTTACTCTTTGCTTGCTACGTTTCACCTCGCTACACAATCACTTGTTACCGCTACTTTCAGTGCTTGCAGTTATTACCTTGCTGAAATCCATTTATCAGAGCCTTCTGCTCCTTGTTGGGTTCGACATTCTTACTTATCGAAAGGACTACGATTGGTCCGCTATACTTGTGGGTCATCAAGACTCTTTTCTGGCGCCGTTGCCTCGGAGTGATGGTATGTAGAAATTGGTAAGGAAACATTTATATACTGTGCTGAAATTTATTCTCACTTGTCACTATGGAAACTGTTTCTTTGAGGAGTTTGTTCGGGGTATCTTCAACATGAACGGAAGAACGAGGAGTTGCTCCTCAACTTGAGGTACCTACTGAAAATATCTTTTATGAAATTCCTTTGGGTATGCTTGAGAAACTGCTGGCTATTCCTTTCACAGGAGATGGATCTTCACATCCAAACTTGCATCTAATCTATGTAGGTGAAGTTTGTGGTTTATTTAAGCTTGCTGGTTTGCCCGAGGATGCGGTAAAGAAGAAATTCTTTCCTTTATCTTTGAAGGATAAGGCGTTGACATGGTATAGGCTATGTGATGATACTGGATCATGGGGCTACAATCGGTTGAAATTTGAATTTCATCAAAAGTTCTATCCTATGCATTTAGTACATCTTGATCGGTACTTCATTTATAACTTTTGGCCTCGTGACAGGGAAAGCATAGCTCAAGCTTGGGGAGGCTTAAATCAATGATATATTCATGCCCCAATCATGAGCTCTCGAGAGAAATCGTCATTCAAAACTTTTATGCTCGGCTTTCTCATGAAGATCGTATCGTGCTTGACACTTCTTTTGCCGGTTCTTTTATGAAGAAGGATATTGATCACAAGTGGAATTTATTGGAGAGAATCAAACGCAACTCTGAAGATTGGGAGCTGTAGGAAGGTAAGGACTCGGGTATGCATTTCTAGTTTGATTGATTTAAATCTTTTGTTGAGACAAACGCTGCTCATGTTGATCTTCCCAAAGAGAAGTCGTTTAAATATCATCCTCCTGTAGAAAGCAACATAGCCAAAACCAATCTAGTTGAGGAGAAAATCGTAGCCTTTAGTGATCCTGTTGTTCCTTGTGCTTACACTAAGAAACCACCATACCCTGCTAGGATAAACGATTATTCTAAAGCTCCAACTGTGATACATAGGGGTTACATTAGACCACTTGCACCCCCTGAGGAGATTAGAGTTGAACCTAGTGTTGCTATTATCGAAGATCTCATAGCCGAAGACATAAACCGGCATGTTATCAAATTCTGTGAGGACTCTGCTAGAATTGCTAAACCTCACGTGAAGGACAAACACGGACCTGTAGTTGGCCTGCCCGTTGTTTCTATTAAGATAGGAGATCACTATTACCATGGTTTATGTGATATGGGAGCTAGTGTTCGTGCAATACCCCGTTCTCTATATGATGAAATCAAAGATGAGATTGCACCTGCTAAGTTAGAACCCATTGATGTCACTATTACACTATCTAATAGAGACTCTATCTGCCCTCTAGGAATTGTGAGTGACGTAGAAGTACTGTGTGGTAAGACGAAGTATCCTACTGATTTCCTCGTCCTTGGTACTGCACAAGATAGCTTTTGTCCCATCATATTTGGTAGACCCTTTCTAAACACTGTCAATGCTCACATTGATTGCATTAAGCATACTGTCATAGTAAGTTTCGAGGGTGTGTCTCATGAATTTAACTTCTCCAAGTTTGGAAGACAAACCCATGAAAGAGAGTCGTCTGGTAGAGAAGAAATCATTGCTCTTGCCTCTATTGTCGTACCTCCTATGGATCCTTTAGAGAAATATCTGCTTGAGCATCAAAATGATATGCATATGGAGGAGAGAGATGAGATAGATAAAATTGTCTTAGAAGAATATCATATTCTCAAAAATAATCTGCATGTTGAACTGCTTGGGCATCCTCCTCCACCAAAGGGTGATCCTGTGTTCGAGCTTGAAAAGTTGCCTGATACTCTTAAGTATGCCTATCTTGATGAGAAGGAGATATATCGTGTAATTATTAGTGCTCTCCTCTCAGAGCGCGAAAAGAAGAAGTTATTAAAAACTATGAGGAAGCACCGCGCTGCTATTGGATATACTCTTGATGATCTTAAGGGTATTAGTCGTACTCTATGTGAGCACAAGATTAAAACTGATCCTGACTTTAAACCAGTTGCTGATCATCAAAGGAGATTAAATCCTCAGATGAAAGAGGTTGTTAGAAAAGAAATATTAAAGCTTCTGGAAGCAGGAATCATTTATCCTGTTGCTCATAGTGATTGGGTAAGTCCAGTACATTGCGTACCTAAGAAGGGAGGTATCACCGTCGTTCCTAATGACAAGGATGAACTAATCCCACAAAGGATTATTACCGGCTATAGAATGGTGATAGACTTCCGGAAACTGAACAAGGCAACCAGGAAAGATCATTATCCTTTGTCGTTCATCGACCAAATGATAGAAGGCTATCAAAACACACACACTTCTGCTTTCTAGACGGTTATTCAGGTTTCTCGCAGATACCTGTTGCACAATCTGATTAAGAGAAAACCACTTTCACCTGCCCTTTCAGTACCTTTGCCCATAGACGTATGCCTTTTGGCTTATGGAATGACCTGCCACCTTCCAAAGATGTATGATGGCTATATTCTCTGACTTTTGTGAAAAGATTGTCCAGGTTTTCATGGATGACTTCTCCATTTACGGGTCTTCCTTTGATGATTGCCTCAACAACCTTGATCGAGTATTACGGAGATGCGAAGAAACCAACCTCATCTTGAATTGGGAGAAGTGCCACTTTATGGTTAATGAAGGTATCGTCTTAGGACACAAATTTTTTTAGAGAGGCATTGAAGTTGATAAGGCTAAGGTTGATGCAATTCAGAAAATGCCTTGCCCCACAGATATCAGAGGTATACGAAGTTTCCTAGGTCATGTTGGTTTCCATAGAAGGTTCATTAAAGACTTCTCTAAGATTTCTAAGCCTCTAACCAACCTCTTGCATAAGGATGTTCCTTTTGTTTTTGATGAGGATTGTGAGGAAGCCTTTGAAATACTTAAGAAGGCTTTGATAACTGCACCTATTGTTCAACCACCTGACTGGAACTTTCCCTTTGAAATCATGTGTGACGCTAGTGATTATGCTGTTGGTGTTGTTCTAGGACAAAGAGTTGACAAGAAGTTGAATATCATTCACTACGCTAGTAAAACTCTAGACAGTGCCCAAAGAAACTATGCCACTACGGAGAAGGAATTTTTAGCAGTCGTGTTTGCATGTGAAAAGTTCAGATCTTACATAGTTGACTCCAAAGTCACTATTCACTCTGATCATGCTGCTATTAAGTACCTCATGGAGAAGAAGGACGCTAAGCCTAGGCTGATCAGGTGGGTTCTCCTGCTATAGGAATTAGATTTGCACGTCGTTGACTGAAAGGGTGCTGATAACCCTGTAGTAGATAACTTGTCTAGGCTAGAGAATGTACTTGATGACCCACTACCTATTGATGACAGCTTTTCTGATGAGCAACTAAATGTCATCCGCACTTCACTTAGTGCACCGTGGTATGCCGATTATGCAAACTATATTGTAGCCAAATACATACCACCCAGTTTCACCTATCAACAAAAGAAGAAATTCTTCTTTGATTTGAGACATTACTTTTGGGATGATCCTCACCTTTATAAGGAAGGACTAGTTGGTGTTATTAGATGTTGTGTGCCTGAACATGAACAGGTACAGATCTTGCAGAAGTGTCATTCCGAAGCCAACGGAGGACACCATGCTGGAGATAGAACTACCCATAAGGTATTGCAATCAGGTTTCTATTGGCCCACTCTCTTCAAGGATGCCCATAAGTTTGTATTGTCTTGTGACGAATGTCAAAGGATAGGGAACATCAGTAAGTGTCAAGAGATGCCTATGAACTATTCACTTGTCATTGAACCATTTGATGTTTGGGGCTTTGATTATATGGGACCCTTCCCGAGTTCCAATGGGTACACCCACATCTTAGTTGCTGTAGATTACGTTACCAAGTGGGTAGAAGCTATCCCCACTAAAAATGTTGGTCACCACACCTCTATTAAGTTGCTTAAAGAAGTCATATTCCCAAGATTTGGAGTCCCTAGATACTTGATCAGTGATGGCGGTTCACACTTCATTCATGGTGTTTTCCGCAAGATGCTAGCTAAGTATGATGTCAACCATAGAGTTGCATCTCCTTATCATCCTCAGTCTAGTGGTCAAGTGGAGTTGAGTAATACGGAGATCAAATTGATCCTACAAAAGACCGTCAATAGATCTCGAAAGAACTGGTATAGCAAACTTGACGATGCACTATGGGCTTATAGGACTGCTTATAAGAATCCCATGGGCATGTCACCGTATAAAATGGTTTACGGTAAGGCCTGTCATTTACCTCTTGAGCTGGAACACAAAGCTTATTGGGAAATCAAAGAGCTCAACTTTGATTTCAAACTTGCCGGTGAGAAGCGGTTGTTTGATATCAGCTCGTTAGATGAATGGAGAGCCCAGGCATACGAGAATGCCAGGTTGTTCAATAAAAAGGTTAAGAGATGGCACGACAAACGAATACAGACATGAGAGTTCAATGTAGGTGATTATGTCTTGCTATACAATTCTTGCTTGAGATTCTTTGCAGGCAAGCTTCTCTCTAAATGGGAAGGTCCCTATGTTGTCGACGAAGTATATCGTTCTGGTGCCATCAAAATCAATAACACGGAAGGAAATTTTCCTAGAGTGGTAAATGGGCAAAGAATCAAGCATTATATCTCTGGTACTCCCTAATGTTGAGACCAATATCATCAATGTCGTAACTCCAGAGGAGTACATAAGGGATGTTTATCAGCTTGTTTCAGACCTTGAAAAAGAAGATGTATCTGTTTCGGCAAGAAATTGGACTCCGATACTTTTCCAATAGGAAATTTCTTCCGTTTTGGAATTTTTGGAAAATTAGAAAAATAAAAAGCAGTTCGGAGAGCGAACGAGGCGGCCACAAGCCCTGCCACCGCCGCCTACCCCCTGGTGGCGGAGGGCAAGCTTGTGGGCACCTCGTGTGCCTCCCGGACTCCGTTTTCTTGCGGAGGACTCCTTCTGGCCCAGAAAAAATCAATATATAGTCGCACGAAGGTTTTGATCTCCATATCGCGCAGTTTTCCTCTGTTTTCGTTTCGAGCTTGTTCTGCCGCAGATCTAGGTCAAGATGTCTTCTCAAGATTCAGAGGGAGAGAGCTATGTGGATGACTACCTTGCTAACCCCAAGGGCTAGGGTACTTGGAACCATATGGCTGAACCACTGATGAGGAAGAGGACTATGAGCCCAAAGGGAAGGAGCAAACGAGTTCCGATGAAGAGGAGGCTCCTCTACCTCAACCTACAAACACCCATGTGGAGTTCAAGAAGTCAAGCCTCCCTGACCATAGGAAGAAGCCTAAGACCTTGTTTATCCCTTCTCGTTTCTTGCAGGAGAGTAAGCAGGAGCTTTGCCTTAGAGTTTTGAAACTTGAGGAGAAAAATGACGATCTAAGGGAGCAGGACTTTTTGCTCAAGTGGAAATTAGACAAGCTCAAGACAACTCCGACAACAACACCACCATCACCAGCAAAGGAAGACAACTAAGCATTGGTATGGGCAATCCCCTTGGCTTCTGCCAAGCTTGGGGGAGTTGCTCTGATATCGTATCACCTTTATATCTTTTGCTTTTACCTTTGTTTTAGTTCTTTCCTTTTCAGTTTTTATTTCTTCTTTTAGAGGAATAAGTCTTTAGTTTTTAGTTTGAGTCTTTTGCTTTTGTCTCTGGCCCGATGTATTCGAGCTTATGAGGTATATAATAAAGAGTGTCTTAGTCAAGGGCTTTGCTTTGTGCCATGATAAATAGTATGAAAAGAAAGATAGCATGAAAGATCATGAGACGATCTTATGGAAATTTATAACTTCACTTATGACACGTATGATGATTGAAACTTGTTGAGAATAAATCAACATAGACATTAGTTATTGTTTCAATTAATAAGAAGTAATAAGGAAAGAGAGGTTCACATATAAATATATCATCTTAGACACTTTTTGCAATTGTGAGCACTCACCAAACTATTACATGCCTAGGAGTAGATGTTGGACAAGGAAGACAACATAATGAATTGTGTTTGCTTGGCTCCAAACAATGCTATATGATTAGAGATCCCTTAGCAAGTGACGATTGCTTCCACCTCATATTAGCCAAAACTCCCACACCAAGTAGAGATACTATTTGTGCATCCATAAACCTCCAACCCAGTTTTGCCATGAGAGTCCACCATACCTACCTATGGATTGAATAAGATCTTTCAAGTAAGTTGTCATCGGTGCAAGGAATAGAAGTTGCTCTCTAATATGTATGATCTATTAGTGTGTGGAAAATAAGCTTTGTACGAACCTATGATGAGGAAGACATAAAAGCGACAGACTGCATAATAAAGTTCTTTATCGCAAGAGGCAATATAAAGTGACATTCCTCTGCACTAAGAGGACACGCATTCAAACCTCAAAAGCGCATGACAACCTCTGCTTCCCTCTGCGAAGGGCCTATCTTGTACATTTACCTTTTGTCCTTGTAAGAGTCATGGTGATCATCACCAATTCCCTTTTTGCCTTTGTCTTGGCTACCGTCACATGTTTGGGAAAGATCTATATTCATATATCAACTTGGAGTTGAGTATTTATGCTTTATTGTTGTTGACTTTACCCTTGAGGTAAATCGTTGGGAGGCAAACTATAAGCCCCTATCTTCCTCTGTGTCCATCTGAAACTTTGACACCTTGAGTACCACGTGAGTTGTAACAATTATGGAAAACAAAAGAGATGATTGAGTATGTGGGTTTGCCTTACAAGCTCTTATTTGACTCTTTCTGATGTTGTGATAAATTGCAATTGCTTCAATGACTATGGACTATTGTTGGTTACTTCTCGATAAGGTTTTTTCTTCATGCTTTGCTTTATGAAGAAATTGTTACTTTCCCATAAGAATCTTTATGATGTATTGCTGTTCTATGTGTGATCATGATGCCCTCATGTCCGTATTACGTTTTATCGACACCTTCGTCCCTCAACATGTGGACATGTTTATGGAACTTGGTTTTCGCTTGAGGACAAGCGAGGTCTAAGCTTGGGGGAGTTGATACGTCCATTTTGCATCATGCTTTCATGTTGATATTTATTGCTTTATGGGCTGTTATATTACTTGTGGTGCCATATTTATGCCTTTTCTCTCTTATTTTGCAAGGTTTATTTGAAGAGGGAGAATTCAGGCAGCTGGAATTCTGGACTGGAAAAGGAGCAAATCCTAGTCCACTATTCTGCACATCTCCAAATGCCCTAAAAAGTTACGTGGATTTTTTCTGGAATATATAAAAAATACTGGGCGAAAGAACTACCGGAGGGAGGCCACCAGGGCTCCACAAGCCCCCACTCCGCCACCACCCCCCTGGTGGCGCAGGGCAAGCTTGTGGGCAGCCTGGCGGCCCACCAGCTCCCCCTTTTGCTATATGAACGGTTTTGGTTTGGAAAAAATCAATCGGGAGCTTTTTCATGGTTTCGCCGCCGCCACGAGGCGGAACTTGAGCAGATCCAATCTAGAGCTCCGGCACGACGATCCTGCCGGAGAAAACTTCCCTCCCAGAGGGGGGAATCATTGCCATCGTCATCACCAACACTCCTCTCGTCGGAGGGGAGGCATCTTCATCAACATCTTCATCAGCACCATCTCCTCTCCAATCCCTAGTTCATCTCTTGTAACCAATCTTCGTCTCGCGACTCCGATTGGTACTTGTAAGTTTGCTAGTAGTGTTGATTACTCTTTGTAGTTGATGCTACTTGGATTACTTGGTGGAAGAGTTTATGTTCAGATCCTTGATGCTATTCATTACACCTCTGGTCATGATTATGATTATGTCTTGTGAGTAGTTACTTTTGTTCCTGAGGACATGGGATAGGTCATGTTAATAATAGTCATGTGAATTTGATATTCGTTTGGTATTTTGATATGATGTATGTTGTTTTTCCTCTAGTGGTGTTATGTGAACGTCGACTACATAACACTTCACCATATTTGGGGCCTAGAGGAAGGCATTGGGAAGTAGTAAGTAGATGATGGGTTGCTGGAGTGACAGAAGCTTAAACCCCAGTCTATGCGTTGCTTCGTGAGGGGCTGATTTGGATCCACTAGTTTAATGCTATGGTTAGACTTTGTCTTAATTCTGTTTTTGTAGTTGCGGATTCTTGTGAGAGAGGTTAATCATAAGTGGGATGCTTGTCCAAGTAAGGGCAGTACCCAAGCGCCGGTCCACCCACATATCAAACTATCAAAGTAACGAATGTGAACCATATGAACATGATGAGACTAGCATGACAGAAATTCCCGTGTGTCCTCGGGAGCGTTTTTCCTCCTATACGACTTTGTTCAGGCTTGTCCCTTGCTACAAAAGGGATTGGGCCACTTGCTGCACCATTGCTACTACTTGTTACTTGTTACTCTTTGCTTGCTACGTTTCACCTTGCTACACAATCACTTATTACCTCTACTTTGAGTGCTTGCAGTTATTACCTTGCTGAAATCCGTTTATCAGAGCCTTCTTCTCCTCGTTGGGTTCGACACTCTTACTTATCGAAAGGACTATGATTGATCCCCTATACTTGTGGGTCATCACGCCCGTAGACGCTTCCCTCTTGGGCCGTCCTGGAATCCGGTCGATTGAATGGCGACGGAGGTACGCGCGGGGCGGGCCCTCCCGATGTAGAGCCTAGTGCACTCAACAAGCCACCTAAAATCTATTAGGGAGAACGATGGAGTCACTCATACGTCAAGGGGGACTCCTGAGCATCGTGACTCAGGAGCCTGAACTACGACCGTAGCCCCTTCCCTCTTAGACCGCCAAGGCGGTCCAATAGTGGCGGAGGTACACTCAGAGCGGGCCCTGTCGACGCAGAGTGCTGAAGGAGTTCGGGAGTCTCAAATTGTCAGTTTCTTAGGAGGAACATTGGAGTCGCTCTTATGTCAAGGGGGACGCCTGAGCATCATGACCCAGGGCCCTAACTATGGTTGTAGCCCCTTCCCACTTGGGTCGTCCTCGTAACCGTTCGGTCCAATGGCGGCGGAGGTACGTGTGGGGCAGGCCCTGTCGATGCAGAGTGCTGGAGGTGTTCTGAAGTTTCAAAATCCTCACCACGTTCCCCTCATGAGGGTTGCTCGCACGTCAAGGGGGACTCCTGGGCATCGCGACTCAGGAGCCTAACTGGACCAGTAGCCCCTCACCTCTTGGGCTGTCCTGGAATCCGGTCGGTTCAATGGCGGCCATGGTACGCGCAGGCCGGGCCGTGCCGACAGAAAGTATCACAACAAACATGAAAGTAACGAGGCGAAGAAAAAATTCAAACAGTGAGCCAGTTATTACAAGCCTTAACAAGGTCTTGAAAACGCAAATGAGTTTGACGCCTCCACGAGGCACGATGTGCATTTCACGGAAAAAATAGAGGAAAGAAATCAGGAGGAACCGGCGCTGTCGGTTGCTCCATCTTTAGGGGGCTTATCATCGGCGTCAGTGGCGTTGTCTTCCCTGCCGTCAGCTTCAGCGGCATCCGGAGATGGGGGAACTGCGACGCGGGCGAACCTCTTCACCAACGCCTCCACGGGGCCATTCACCGCCTCCGCAGCGCTTTCGCGGGCTTCAGTAGGGTCCCGCAGGATCACAGAGTCTAAGTCAAACACCAGCTCACGAAGATGAAGGTCACTGAAGATGCGTGTCGCGACCTTAGAAAAGAGGTCACGGCAGTCACAGTCCAAGATCTTGTCCACCAAGATGACTGCGTCCTCCAACGCCACAGCGAGCTCCGCCAAGAGCACGACAAAGCTGCCCCCTGGGGTGGCCAGAGGCTCGTCGAACCCGTCCCGACAGAGGGTGTGGAGCGCTGAGCGAAGCCTGAGCTCAACATCACGGAAACCGACGAGCTCCGCGGCCTTCTTCATCTCGGCCGCGACGAGGGCTTCCCCCTTGGCATCGAGAGGGGTCTTCTTAGAGGCGATATGCTTCCCCTGCTCGTCCAAGCGCGCCTCCTTCATGCCCATGCGAGTTTCCTCCTGGGACGGCACTTCTTCCCGGGCGGCGAGCTTGATCTTGCGGGCCTCGAGTTTTTCCTCCCGTAGGCAAAGCTGCTCGGCTAGCTTGGCTTGTTCTTCTTGGAAGGCCTTCAGGCGAGCCTCCGCCTACTCACAGCGCTTGGCAGCGGCGGTAGCTTCGTTCCGCACCTCTTTGCAGCATTTGGTAGCCGTCGAGGCTCCTTTCATCGCCTCCTCGCGCGCGGCGCGAGCGTATTGGTCTTCCTTCATCGCCTCCTCACGCGCAGCGCGAGCCGATTCGACTTCCTCCAGCGCCTCCTCGCGCGGAGCGAGATCAGCCTTGGCCTCCTTCTCGCCCTCCGCCATCCCGACCGACCTTGCCCAGGGCATTGAAGTCCTTGTTCAGGACGCCCTGGACGTATACCATAGTCCTCTACATCTCCCCTGAGGAATCTCTAGTGCTGTCGCGGGCGGTGTCGTTAGGGAGGCAGCGTCACGAGGGACAAGGGGCTCCGAAGGTTGCTCGGAGATTGTGAGCATTGGCGCATCAGTGGACTAAGGGCCCTCAAGAGCGTGCCCCTCGGGCAACGGCGCCACCACGACCGCCTAAGGACGCTTCGGGGGCTCGGGGGGCTCGACGACCAAGGCCTGAGAGGTCGCCGCATGAGCCTCCCCTTCTTCATCAGCAGGCGGCGACATGTTGGGGAGGGCCGGCGGTGCGTGAGGAGTCGCCTTCGGCTTGACGCCCGCCTTCTTCTTCTTCGCACCCAGCAAGGCAACGCCCCTGGACATCAGGCAAAAAGGGAATTATCCATGCGCGGATGATGGACGCGCGGGGCGTACCAAGAAGAGTCACTTACTCTTCGACATCGACCCATCTCCTCTTCCTCTCTGCCCCGGCAACGGCACGGGCGAGAGGCCCCCCCACGGACGGGAGCGAGCCCGGCGCCTCAGACTTCTCGTTGGCGGAGGCAGGATGCGCCAAGGGCGACTCAACCCCGTGCTTCCGGGGGGCGAGCACGCACGGAGACCGCGTGGCGCGCGGGGCCGACGCGGATCCCCTGGAGAACCTTGTCAGGCGCGAAGATATCACAGTGGAGACTTCACCGATTACATCATCATCTTGAAGCTCGCGCAGAAGGACGGCCCTTGATTGGCGAGGTGTGCTCGCCGGGCAGTCAGCGACGGTCTTATCCGAGTCCTTCAGCACCTCCAGCTGAGGGTTGGCGTCCTTGAGGATCATGAGAACCCAATGGTGCCTGTAGTTTTCCACCTTCTTCCCAGCCTTCAGGAGCAAATTGCCACCCTCGGCCGCTACGAAGGAGACGCATGCTGACAATTGGGCGTCGTCGTGCACGTGCAAACTGAAGAAATGGCGGAAGAGGGCTACTGAAGGCTGCATGCCTATGAAGGCCTCGCAGTAGAAAGCAAAGACGAACTGGAGGTGAAGGGCTTGGATCCCATAGTGGTTCAGGATGGCGGT
This sequence comes from Hordeum vulgare subsp. vulgare, assembly GCF_904849725.1. Taxonomy (NCBI): domain Eukaryota; kingdom Viridiplantae; phylum Streptophyta; class Magnoliopsida; order Poales; family Poaceae; genus Hordeum; species Hordeum vulgare. Next base: position 111,715,457 of record NC_058521.1, on the reverse strand, counting down.
GAAGAACGAGGAGAAAGGCGGCACCAGCCCGACGAAGACGCTATGGAGGAAGAAGGGGTATACCGGCTTTTACGCGAATCATTTTGTTGTGGCAACGGGACAGATCAGGGTCCACCCGTGCTCCTTGGAAACGACTGCAGTCCATGGGAGCATGGGGGTAAGATCCACGTCCTGGAGAGTGCGTACTCAAAGACGGTGGGGGAGGACCTTGCATCTCTGGCTTCTGCTTTCCAGCGGGCGCCATCGTTGAACCGACGAGGGGACGGCGCAGCGCTGGATCTGGGAGACGCTGGATGGAGTTGGAGACCAAGGAGGAAGAACGAGTGCGGGAAAAAGGAAAGCAATAACGGACCAACAAAACGAGTCAGATTCCCGATTACCCGGACGAAGACAGAAGACAAGGGAGACCCGACATAAGCCGCGTGACGCGCACCAGCCTGAACCACATGCATTTAGGGCCCGCGACGCTTCAGGCTGCCTCACAAGGCTTCGCCTAGGGGCCGGCGCGAGCACGCCTTGGGCCTAGGGGCTACTGACGTTGTTCTGGGAATGGGGGTACCCAGACTTGCCTGCTTGCAGCCCAGGGCTGGCCCACTTCATCAAGGAAGCACAATTGGGTGTGGCACCATTCAAGGCAAGGTCCTTGTGAGGGGCCAAGCCTCGCGGGGAGGAACAACATCAAGACCCGCAGGGGGCTTCATCAGGATCCTTCCGGAGCGGCGGATATTCCGAGGCGAGACCCGGTCTCAGGAGTCAAGGATGACGCGGAGGAAGGACAGGTGGGCAACAAACAGCAGGACGGAGCAGTTTCCCCTTTAATGCAAAGGGGGCAAGGACGAAGCGGGGTTCCCAAGGCATCTTCCAAAGGTTTCCTTTCTGGTGCAACAAGGCCATCCCCGCCCACTAGGAGGACAGACGTCATCCCTGGACCTATCCCTGCAGTGCTGGAAGCCACTTTGCAGGCGAAGACTAATTTTGGAGAGGGGAAGCATGTTCCCCTGCCCCCCTTGAAAATTGGCCGTTGTGGGATCCCTTACCGCCAAAACAATAAGGGAAGAGGAACGGGGCCGCTACTATTGTGACAACCCAAGACCGACGCTCTAGAAGATTCCCCTTTTGTCTCATTGTCGTCGTTCAATTTATTTGGTAGTTGCACTCATCATCGCATCATCTGCATTTCATCGGTACTCCGTTACCACCAATTTTCAAAACTGCATCCATTATTAGTTGCTGGTTGTCTCCGTTTTATCGTTGACCGTTTGAGACCAACCACACACCCACGCGCCCGCGACATTGTTAAACTCTATCGTCAGGTTGTCGTTTTCCATCTCATCCCTGATGACCCACAAGTATAGGGGATCAATCATAGTCCTTTCGATAAGGAAGAGTGTCGAACCCAACGAGGCGCAGAAGGATCTGACAAGTGGTTTTCAGCAAGGTAATATCTGCAAGCACTAAAATTATCAGTAACAATTGATTGTGTGGTGAGATGATTCGTAGCGAGTAGCAAGTAAGAAAAGTAGCAACGGTGCAAAAAAGTGGCCCAATCCCTTTTGTAGCAAGGGACAAGCCTGGACAAACTCTTATAGGAGGAAAAACGCTCCCGAGGACACACGGGAATTTCTGTTATGCTAGTTTTCATCATGTTCATATGATTCGCGTTCGTTACTTTAATAGTTTGATATGTGGGTGGACCGGCGCTTGGGCACTGCCCTTACTTGGACAAGCATCCCACTTATGATTAACCCCTCTCGCAAGCATCCGCAACTACGAAAGAAGAATTAAGACAAAGTCTAACCATAGCATTAAACTAGTGGATCCAAATCAGCCCCTTACGAAGAAACGCATAAACAAGGTTTAAGCTTCTGTCACTCTAGCAACCCATCATCTACTTACTACTTCCCAATGCCTTCCTCTAGGACCAAATAATGGTGAAGTGTTATGTAGTCGACATTCACATAACACCACTAGAGGAAAAACAACATACAACACATCAAAATATCGAACGAATACCAAATTCACATGACTACTATTAGCATGATTTATCCCATGTCCTGAGGAACAAAAGTAACTACTCACAAAGCATAATCATATTCATGACCAGAGAGGTAACGAGTAGCATCAAAGATCTGAACATAAACTCTTCCACCAAGTAATCCAACTAGCATCAACTACAAAGAGTAATTAACACTACTAGCAACCTTACAAGTACCAATCGGAGTCGCGAGACGGATATTGGTTACAAGAGATGAACTAGGGTTTGCAGATGAGATGGTGCTGATGAAGATGTTGATGGTGATGAGTCCATTCCGATGAGAGGACTGTTGGTGATGACGATGGCGACGATTTCCCCCTCCGGGAGGGAAGTTTCCCCGGCAGGATCGTCCTGCCGGAGCTCTAGATTGCTTCTGTTCAAGTTCCGCCTCGTGGCGGCGGCGAATCCTCCGAAATGCCTCCTCTTGATTTTCTTCAGGACGAAACCCATCTTGTAGCAAAAGAGGGGGGCCAGTGGGCCAGCAGGGAGCCCAAAAGCCCCCTAGGTGCGGCCAGGGGGGTGGCCGCGCCTACCAGGCTTCTGGCCACCTGCTCGCGCCCCTCTGGCACTTCTTCGGCCCAGTATTTTTTATAAATCCCAAAGAGTCATCGTTGATTTTTACGCCGTTTGGAGGTGCGCATAATAGGTTTCTCAAACTTGCTCCTTTTTCAGGCCAGAATTCCAGCTGCCGGCGTTCTCCCTCTTCATGTAAACCTCGCAAAATAAGAGAGAAAAGGCATAAGTATTGTACCTTGAAGTGCAATAACAGCCCAAAAAGCGATAAATATCAACATGAAAGCATGATGCAAAATGGACGTATCAACTCCCCCAGGCTTTGACCTCGCTTGTCCTCAAGCGAAAGCCTAGCTCAATAAATATGTCCACAGGTTTAGGGAGAGAGGTGTCGACAAAACAAGAGACGAACATGCAGGCATCATGATCATGATCAGAACAGCAATACCAACATATAATCTCTCATGCTAAAGTGATAATTCCTTCACAAAGTAAAGCATGGATCAAGAACCTTACTAGAAGTAACAACCGATAGCCTTTAGTCATTGAAGCAATTGCAATTTATCACAACATAAGGAAGAATCAAATAAGAGCTTGTAAATAAAATCCACATACTCAACCATCCTTTCGTTCTCTACAATTTCTACAACTCACGTGGTACTCATGAGATCAAAGTTTCAGCTGGACACGGAGAAAGATAGGGCTTATAGTTTTGCTCCCAACTGCTTACCTCAAGGGTAATGTCAACAATAATAATTCATGAGTACTTACTTCCGAGTTGACATATGAATATAGATCTTTCCCTAGCATATGACGTTAGCCAAGATAAAGGCGAAATAAGGAATTGGTGAAGATCACCATGACTCTTTCAAGGGAAAAAAGTAAAGGTACAAGATAGCCCCTTCGCAGAGGGAAGCAAAGGTTGTCATGCGCTTTTGAGGTTTGGATGCGTGTCCTCTTAGTGCGGACGAACGCACTTTATATTGCCTCATGTGATAAAGAACTTTTTATGCAGTCTGTCGCTTTTATGTCTTCCTCATCACAGGTTCGTACGAAGCTTATTTTCCACACACAAATAGATCATACATATTAGAGAGCATTTTTTATTGCTTGCACCGATGACAACTTACTTGAGGGATCTTATTCAATCCATAGGTAGGTATGGTGGATCTCATGGCAAAACTGGGTTAAAGGTTTATGGATGCACAACTAGTATCTCTACTAGGTGCGGGAGTTTTGGCTAGTATGAGGTGGAAGCAATCGTCACATGCTAAGGGATCTCTAATCATATAACATTTTTTGGAACCAAGCAAACACAATTCATTATGTTGTCTTCCATGTCCAACTTCTACTTCTAAGCATGCAATAGTTTAGTGAGTGATCACAATCATAGATGGTGTCAAAGATGATATATTTATATGTGAACCTCTCCTTCTTTATCACATCCTATTAATTGCAACAATGACCAAGGTCTACGTTTGTCTACCCTCAACAAATTTCAATCATCATTCTTTTTATATGTGAAGCCATCACTTCCCATAAGATCTTTACATGATCTTTCATGCTTTTGTTCTGTTCTCATTCATTTGATCATGGCAAGAGGAAAAGGCCTCAACTAAGACACTCTTTATTATATGGCTCACGAGCTCGAATACATCGGGGGTGACACAAAGCAAAACTCAAGACTAAAACACTAAGACTTTTATTCTACTAGAGAAACAGAAAACTAAAAAGGAACAAACTAAAACATAGGTAAAGGCAAGAGATGTGATGGTGATACGATACCGGGGTAACTCCCCCAAGCTTGGCACAAGCCAAGGGGATTGCCCATACCCATACTTAGTTATCTTCCTTTGGAGGTGATGGTGGTGGAGTTCTAGCCTCCATGACCTCCATCCTTTTCAGATCAACACTTACTTCTCCATAAACTTGAGGGAGATTGTTCTCCCCCACAGATACCTGAGACGACATCTTGCTCTAAATCTGCGACACAAAACAGGGTCGAAACAAAAACACAGGAAATCTGCGTGATACGAGGGTCATACCTTTTGGGAGAATATATAATGATTTTTTAGACCAGAAGGAGTACTCCACATGAAAACGGAGTCAGGGAGACACACGAGGTGACCACAAGCCCCCCAGGCGCGGCCAGGGGGTGGGCCCGCGCCTCGCAGGCTTGTCACCTCCTCGCGCGCTTTCCGAAATACTTCTAATTTTTCTATTTTTTAAAATATTCCAAAATGGAGAAACATTCCTATTGGAAAAGTTTTGGAGTCTGTTTTCTTACCGAATCACATACCTCTTCGTTTTCGGAGTCTGAAACAGGCTGATAAATAACCTTTAGGTATTCTTCTGGAGTTATGGTATTGATAATATTGCTTTCAACATTTATGGGAGTACCTGAGATATAATGCTTGATTCTTCTATAGGCCTCGGAGTGACACTTCTATAGGATTTGTCCCTGTTCATGTTCAGGTACACAACGTTTAATAAGACCATCTACTACTTCCTTATAAAGGTGAGGATCATCCCAAAAGCAATGTCTCAAGTCAAAGAAGAATTTCTTATTTTGCTGGTATGTGAAACTAGGTGGTATATATTTGGCAACGATATAGTTGGCATAATCAGCATACCCTGGTGCACTACGTGAAGCATTGATGACATTTAATTACTCATGGGGAAAGCTATAATCAATATGTTGTGGGTCATCAATAACGTTCTCCAACCTAGACAAGTTATCTGCTAGTGGGTTATCAACACCCTTCCTGTCGACAACGTGCAAATAAAATTCATGTAGCAAGAGAACCCATCTGATAAGTCTATGTTTAGCGTCTTTCTTCTCCATTAAGTACTGAATAGCAGCATGATCAGTGTGAATAGTGACTTTGGAATCAACTATGTAAGACCTGAACTTTTCACATGCGAACACGACTGCTAAAAATTCCTTTTCCGTAGTAGCATAGTTTATTTCGGCAGTGTCTAGAGTTTTACTAGCATAGTGAATAACATTCAACTCCTTATCAGCTCTTTGCTCTAGGACAGCACCAACAGCATAATCACTAGCATCACACATGATTTCAAAAGGTAAGTTCCAATCAGGTGGTTGAACAATAGGTGCAGTTATCAAGGCCTTCTTAAGTATTTCGAAGGCTTCCTCACAATCATCGTTAAAAACAAAAGGAATATCCTTTTGCAAGAAATTGGTAAGAGGCCTAGAAATATTAGAGAAGTCTTTAATGAACCTTCTATAGAAACCAGCATGACCAAGGAAAATTCTTATACCTTTGATATCTGTGGGGTATGGCATTTTCTCGATTGCATCAACCTTAGCCTTATCGACTTCAATACCTCTTTCAGAAATTTTATGTCCTAAGACGATGCCTTCATTCACCATAAAGTGGCACTTCTCCCAATTCAAGACAAGATTGGTGTCTTTACATCTCTGCAAGACTCGATCAAGGTTGCTAAGTCAATCATCAAAAGAAGTCCCATAAACGGAGAAGTCATCCATGAAAACCTCAACAATCTTTTCACAAAAGTCAGAGAATATAGCCATCACACATCTTTTAAAGGTGGTAGGTGCATTACATAAGTCAAAAGGCATACATCTATAAGCAAAGGTAGCGAAAGGGCAGGTGAAAGTGGTTTTCTCCTGATCAGATTGTGCAACAGGTATTTGGGAGAAACCAGAATAACCGTCTAGAAAGCAGATGTGTGTGTGTTTAGACAGTCTTTCTAGCAATTGGTCGGTAAAAGGAAAAGGGTAATGATCTTTCCTAGTGGCTTTATTCAATTTCCTAAAATCGATCACCATCCTATAGCCAGTAATAATCCTTTGTGGGATCAATTCATCCTTATCATTAGGGACAACGGTAATACCTCCCTTCTTAGGGACGCAATGCACCGGACTCACCCAATCACTATGAGCAACATGATAGATAATACCCGCTTCCAGGAGCTTTAGTATTTCTTTTCTTACTACCTCTTTTATCTTAGGATTTAATCTCCCTTGATGATGAGCGACTGGCTTGGAATCAGGATCAGTTTTGATCTTGTGCTGGCATAGAGTGGGACTAATGCCCTTAAGATCATCAAGAGTATATCCAATAGAAGCACGGTGCTTCCTTAGAGTTTTTAGTAACTTCTTTTCTTCATGCTCTCAGAGGCTAGCACTAATTTTGATAGGATATATCTCTTTTTCATCAAGATAAGCATACTTAAGAGTATCAAGCAACTGTCTAAGCTCGAACACAGGATCACCCTTTGGTGGGGGTGGATCCCCAAGCAGTTCAATAGGCAGATTATTCTTAAGGATAGGATATTGTTCTAAGACAACTCTATCTATCTCATCCCTTTCGTCCATATGCATATCATTTTCATGCACAAGCAAGTATTGCTCTAAGGATCAGTAGGAGGCACGACAATACAAGCTAAGGCAATATTTCATCCTTACTGGGCAACTCTTTTCATGAGGTTGCCTACCAAACTTTTCGAAATTCAACTCATGTGACACACCTTCAAAGACAACAGTGACAGTTTGCTTTTCACAATCAATATGAGCATTGACTGTATTGAGAAAAGGTCTGCCAAATATGATGGGACGAAAGATATCTTGGGTCGTAGCAAGAACGAGGAAATCAGCAGGATACTTCGTTTTACCACACAAGACTTCAACATCCCTAACAATTCCCACAGGGCAGATAGTATCTCTATTGGCAAGCTGAATAGTGACATCAATAGGCTCTTTCTCAATAGGTGCAATCAATATATCACAATCAATATATCAATTAATATATCAATTAATATATCAATTGGTAGGTGTTAACCATCGCGCGATCCCGACCTCAACACAAAAGATCACAATCAATATATCAATTATGCTCTGACTTCCTAACATAGCGGTTCACCATACGTGCATGCTACGGGAATCACTAACTTCAACACAAGTATCTCTAGATTCACAACACCCTACTAACATAACTCTTAATATTACTGAATCCACGTCTCAAAACTAATTGAGAGGAATGAAGACTTCTCTTTCTACTCAATGCACATGAAGATGGAGGTTTTTACATCCTCTTTGGGTACCTATAACCTTCGGGACTACTCTCATAGCATAAGCCAACTACCAAATCACGCACCGCCGTGCTCTAAAAGATATAAGTGAAGCACATAGAGCATAATTATCTAGCTCATAAGATATAGGTGAAGTACTATGAGCATTCTAGCAAAATCACGATGAGTGCATATCTCTCTCTCTCAAAAAGGTGTGCAGCAAGGATGATTGTGACACAACAAAAAGAAAAGACTCTAACGATACAAGACGCTCCAAGCAAAACACATATCATGTGGTGATTAAAAATATAGCTCCAAATAATGTTACCGATGGATTGAAGACGAAAGAGGGGATGCCTTCCCAGGACATCCCCAAGCTTTTTGGTATCCTTGAATTTGGCTTGGGATGCCTTCGTCATCCCCAAGCTTGATCTCTTTCCACTCCTTATCTCTTTGTCCATGAGAACATCATCCAAAACTTGAAAACTTCACAACACAAAACTTAAACAGAAACTCGTGATAGCATTAGCAAAAGAAAACAAACTACCACTTCTTTTGTTACTGTAGCAAACTTGAATTCTATCTATATTGGTGTTGGGCTACTGTATTCTCACTTTTCCGTGGCTAGTACCCGCGATACTAACCATAGTTTCATCAAAACAAGCAATCAACTCAACAAAAACAAAATCTGTCAAAAACAGACCAGTCTGTGGGAATCTATATACTTCGTATACTTATGGTACCTCAAAAATTCTGAAAAATTACGAATGCTTGGGAAAAAGGCATATCAACCAGAAGCAAAAAGAATCAACTCAAAAGCTCTTTCTGAATAAAAATGAAAAATCATCTCGTGAGCGAAAAGTTTCTGTTTTTTTCTATCAGGATCGAACAACCATTACCAAGACTAGTCATAAAGGTTTTGCTTGGCTCAAACACAAAAAGAAACACAAAAAACGCAATCACAACATAATTATGATGGTGTGGATGCAACAAAACAGAAATAAAAAAGATAAATTCATTGGGTTGCCTCCAAACAAGTGCTATTGTTTAACTCCCTTAGCTAGGCATAAAACCGATAGAATCACGTATCGTCGTCTTTGGTGCTCAAATCATAAGTGACATGATCACTTATCATCTTAAGGTTTTCATATTTCTTGCTAGAGGATTCACCACTATTTTTGGGAACAAAAACAGACTTGGTGACCTTATTGTGGGCAAAGTTCAGAGCATTGTGCACAGCGGCAAAAGCGGAACCCAACTTGGTTATAACGTCCTCTAGTTTGCCAATCCTAGCGGAATCATGAACTAATTTTTCGTTAACTGTGGGTTCCTTCTCCTTTAAATTTTTTCAAAACCATTCCCACCTTGGATCCGTATTGAGTGATTTTATTGTGGATCTATTTATCCAAATGATCAGTGAGTTCTATCGTAGCAACTTTATTTTCAATGAAGTCCAGCCTACGCATCACATGTTCCAGAGTTAATGTAGTTCCATTAACCATGAGTGGGGGTGAGCCTACCAAATTTATTACAGCTCCGTAAGAATCAACGGTATGGCTACCCAAGAAATTTCCACCTACGATGGTGTCAAGAATATACCTATTCCAAGGAGATACACCCACATAAAAACTGCGAAGCAGGACGGTAGTGGATTGCTTATGAGTAGATCTACGGTGAGCATTGCAAATCCTATACCAAGCATCCTTTAAGTTTTCTTCTTCAATTTGTTTGAAATTGAGAACTTCGCTCTCGGGAGTATCGTTCGAAGTGGTGGATCTAGCCATGAGGACAGGTAGACTATCCCACACAGACAAACAGAAAGCAAGCGAGAGAAAAGGGTGAACAAAAAGGCAAACGGAAAAGGCAAACGAAAAAGGCAAATTGTGAAGTGAGGGAGACGAAAACGAGAGGCAACTCGCAAACAAAGTAAATGCAAGAAACGAGTTTGCGACACTTACTTGGATGAGTTCTTGACTTGATCCTCCCCGGCAACGGTGCCAGAAATTCTTCTGCTACGGCAACAGACAACAGTGCTAGAGATTGACACGTTGACGGAGACTGGGCTTGCGTTGGTTTTTCCCTTGAAGAGGAAAGGCTGATGCAGCACAGGAGCAGTAAGTATTTCTCTCAGTTTGAGAACCAAGGTATCAATCCAGTAGGAGAATCTCGTCAAGTCCAGAGTACCTGTGCAAACACAAAAGAGCTTGCACCCAACGCTTTAAACGGGTTGTCAATCCCTTCAAGATTGATTGCAAAGTGAGATCTAAAGGCGGAAAGTGCAACAAAGTAAAAAGTGTAAGGCTAAAAAATGGTGTGGAGTAGACCCGGGGGCCATAGTGCTCACTAGAGGCTTATCTCAAAATAGCAAATATCACGGTGGGTGAACAAATTAATGTCGAGCAATTGATAGAACCGCGCAAAGTCATGACGATATCTAAGGCAATGATCATACATATAGGCATCACATCCGAGAAAAGTAGAATGATACTTTCTGCATCTACTACTATTACTCCACACATCGACTGCTATCCAGCATGCATCTAGTGTATTGAGTTCATGACGAACAGAGTAACGCCTTTAGCAAGATGACATGATGTAGAGAGATAATCTCAAACCAATGATGAAAACCCCATCTTTTTACCCTTGATGGCAACAACATGATGCGTGCCTCGCTACCCCTTCTGTCACTGTGTGAGGTCACCACACGGTATGAACCCAAAACCAAGCACTTCTCCCATTGCAACAATCATAGATCTAGTTGGCCAAACAAAACCCATAACTCGAAGAGAATTAAAAGGATAAGAAATCATGCATAAGAGAGATCAGAAGAAACTCAAATAAGATTCATAGATAATCTGATCATAAATCCACAATTCATCGGATATCAACAAACACACCGCAAAAGAAGATTACACCGGATAGATCTCCATGAAGATCATGGAGAACCTTGTATTGAAGATCCAAGAGAGAGAAGAAGCCATCTAGCTACTAGCTATGGACCCGTAGGTCTATGGTAAACTACTCACGCATCATCGGAGAGGTCATGGTGTTGTTGAAGAAGCCCTCCGTATCCGAATCCCCCCTCCTGCAGGGTACCCGAACTTGCCCCAGATGGGATCTTTCGGAGACAGAAGCTTGCGGCGGCGGAAAAGTACTTTCGATGATCTCCTGATTTTTTATGGGACTTTACGGAATATATAGGCGCAAAACCTAGGGCAGAGGTGGCCCAGGGAGCCCACAAGACAGAGTGGCATGGGCCCCCCTGGCCACGCCATGAGGGCTTGTGAGGTCCCTGCAGGCCCCCTGTCCTGATTCTCCGGCTTCCCGATCTTTTTTGTTTCGGAAAAAATCTTTTTGGCAGTTTCATTCCGTTTGGACTCCGTTCAAAATCCTCCACTGAAAGGGGTCAAAAATATGGAAAAAAGAAGGAACTGGCACTTGGCACTGAGTTAATAAGTTAGTCCCAAAAATTATATCAAAGGCATACAAAACGTCCAAATTTGACAAGATAATAGCATGAAACCATCAAAAATTATAGATACGTTGGAGACGTATCATATTGCACTAACACTAGCACCCACGTCACATAAACCATGATAACAATGATCTCCTATCTGAACAGAAACAACAGGCGTGCCAACAATAGGCCTATGTTTGTCTCTAGCGTGAGGTTTAGCAATTCTAGCAGCATCTTCACAGAAGTGAATATTATGTCCCTCAACATCACCGGACAGAAGATCTTTGATAATATCAATGCTAGGTTCAACTCTAATTTTCTCAGTGGGTGTAGGTTTTCTAATATAGCCTCTACGTATCAAAGTTGAAGCTTTAGAATGATCCTTTATCCTAACAGGGAAAGGTGGTTTCTCAATGTAAGCACTGGGAACAATAGGATCATTATAGGCAATGACTCTCTCTTCAACTAGATTGGGTTTAACTACATTGACTTCTAAGGGAGGATGATATTTAAACCACTTCTCTTTGGGGAGATCAATATGAGCAGCAAATGATTCACACAATGAAGCTACTATCTCAGAGTCAAGTCCATACTTAGCGCTAAAGTCACAAAAAGTATTTCTTTCAACAAAGGATTTAACGCGATCAAACTTGAAATTCATACCTGACTCCTTACCTTCTTCAAGCTCCCAATCTTCAGAGTTGCATTTAATTCTCTCCAATAAATTCCATTTGAAGTCAATATCTCTCTTCATAAAAGAACCGGTACAAGAAGTGTCAAGCATGGTGCGATCATCATGAGAAAGCCGTGCATAGAAGTTCTGAATGATAATTTCTCTCGAGAGCTCATGGTTGGGGTATGCATATAACATTGATTTAAGCCTCCCCGAGCTTGAGCGATGCTTTCTCTGTCACGAGGCCAAAAATTATAAATATAATTCCGATCACGATGTACTAAATGCATAGGATAAAACTTTTGATGAAATTCCAATTTCAACCGATTGTAGTCCCATGATCTAGTATCATCACATAGCCTATACCATGTCAACGCCTTATCCCTCAAAGATAAGGGAAATACCTTCCTCTGGACCTCATCCTCGGGCAAACCTGCAAGCTTAAATAAACCTCAAACTTCATCTACATAGATTAGATGCTAGTTTGGTTGAGATGTTCCATCTCCTATAAAAGGATTAGCCAGCAGTTTCACAAGCATACTAATACGTCTCTGTCGTATCTACTTTTCCGAACTCTTTTGCCCTTGTTTTGGACACTAATTTGCATGATTTGAATGGAACTAACCCGGACTGACGCTGTTTTCAGCAGAATTGCCATGATGTTGTTTTTGCGCAGAAATAAAAGTTCTCGGAATGACCTGGAAATTTACGAGGAATTTTTGTGGAATATACAAAAAATACTGCCGCAAGAATCAACTGGAGGGACAGAGCCAGGACCTCACAAGCCCACCCGGCCCGCCCCCCCCCCCCCACCTTGACGGGGCTGGCAGGCTTGTGAGCCCCTCGGAGCTCCGCCGCCCCGAATTCCAGCTCTATATAATCTCTTTCGTTCGAAAAAAAAATCAAGGAGAAGAGTTCATCGCGTTTTACAATACGGAGGCGCCGCCACCTCCTGTTCTTCCTCTAGAGTGCAGATCAGGAGTCCGTTTTGGGCTCCGGAGAGGGTAGATCATCGCCATCGTCATCATCAACCTTCCTTCATCGCCAATTCCATGATGCTCTTCACCGTTCGTGAGTAATCAGATCGTAGGCTTGCTAGACGGTGATGGGTTGGATGAGATCTATCATGTAATCGAGTTAGTTTTGACGGGGATTGATCCCTAGTATCCACTATGTTCTGAGATTGATGTTGCTACTACTTTGCCATGTTTAATGCTTGTCACTAGGGCCCGAGTGCCATGATTTCAGATCTGAACCTATTATGTTGTCGCCAATATATGTGTGTTTTAGATCCTATCTTGCAAGTTGTAGTCACCTACTATGTGTTATGACCCGGCAACCCCGGAGTGACAATAGCCGGAACCACTCCCGGAGATGACCATAGTATGAGGAGTTCATGTATTCACCAAGTGTTAATGTGTTGGTCCGGTTCTTTATTAAAAGGAGAACCATAATATCCCGTAGTTTCCATGAGGACCCCGCTGCCATGGGAGGGATGGACAATAGATGTCATGCAAGTTCTTTTCCCTAAGCACGTATGACTACATACGGAATACATGCCTACATTAGATTAACGAACTGGACCTAGTTACTTATCTCTCCGTGTTATAACTGTTACATGATGAATCACATCCGGCATAATCATCCATCACCGATCCAATTCCTACGAGTGTTTCCTACTGGTCCTTGCTACGTTACTTTTCCGCTACTCCTGTCGCTGTTGCTGTTGTTACTCTGTTGCTACTCCTGTCACTTTGTTGTTATTGGTTACTGTTGCTACTGCTGCTATCATACTACCTTTCTACTGATACTCTGCTGCAGACACTAAATCTTTCAGCTGTGGTTGAATTGACAACTCAGCTGCTAATACTTGAGAATATTCTCTCGCTTCCCTTGAGTCGAATCAATAAATTTGGGTTGAATACTCTACCCTTGAAAACTGTTGCGATCCCCTATACTTGTGGGTTATCACATACCCGAAGGAAATTCAAAGCAAATATTTTCAGTAGGTGCAGCAGGTTGAGGAGAAACTCTTTGTGCTTCCGTTTGAGGTGAAGATACCTGGAACAAGCCCCTCAAAGGATTAGTTTCCATAGTGACAAGTGACAATAAATTTCAGCACACTATATGAATGTTTCCTTACCAATTTCCACTTACCAAAGGCGCTTCACTCCCCAGCAACGGCGCCAGAAAAGAGTCTTGATGACCCACAAGTATAGGCGATCACTCGTAGTCCTTTCGATAAGTAAGAGTGTCGAACCCAACGAGGAGCAGAAGGATCTGACAAGTGGTTTTCAGCAAGGTAATATCTGCAAGCACTGAAATTATCGGTAACAAGTGATTGTGTGGTGATATGATTCGTAGCGAGTAGCACTAACAAAAGTAGAAACGGTGCAGCAAATTGGCCCAATCTCTTTTGTAGCAAGGGACAAGCCTGGAGAAAGTCTTATAGGAGTAAAAATGCTCCAGAGGACACACGGGAATTTCCGTCATGCTACTTTTCATCATGTTCATATGATTCGCATTCGTTACTTTGATAGTTTGATATGTGGGTGGACTGGCGCTTGGGTACTGCCCTTAATTGGACAAGCATCCCACTTATGATTAACCCCTCTTGCAAGCATCCGCAACTACGAAAGAAGAATTAAGACAAAGTCTAACCATAGCATTAAACTAGTGGATCCAAATCAGCCCCTTACGAAGCAACGCATAAACTAGGGTTTAAGCTTCTATCACTCTAGCAACCCATCATCTACTTACTACTTCCCAATGCCTTCCTCTAGGCCCAAATAATTGTGAAGTGTTATGTAGTTGACATTCACATAACACCACTAGAGGAAGAAACATACAACACATCAAAATATCGAACGAATACCGAATTCACATGACTACTATTGGCATGACTTATCCCATGTCCTCAGGAGCAAAAGTAACTACTCACAAAGCATAATCATATTCATGACTAGAGAGGTAATGAGTAGCATCAAATATCTGAACATAAACTCTTCCACGAAGTAATCCAACTAGCATCAATTACAAAGAGTAATTAACACTACTAGCAACCTTACAAGTACCAATCTGAGTCGAGAGACGGAGATTGGTTACAAGAGATGAACTAGGGTTTGCAGATGAGATGGTGCTGATGAAGATGTTGATGGTGATGAGTCCCCTCCGATGAGAGGAGTGTTGGTGATGACGATGGAGACGATTTCCCCCTCCGGGAGGGAAGTTTCCCCGTTAGGATCGTCATGCCGGAGCTCTAGATTGGTTCTGCTCAAGTTCCGCCTCGTGGCGGCGGCGAATCCTCCGAAAAACCTCCTCTTTAATTTTTTCAGGACGGAACCCTTCTTCTAGCAAAACAGGAGGCCAGTGGGCCAGTAGGGAGCCCACAAGCCCCCTAGGCGCGGCCAGGGGGTGGCCACGCCTACCAGGCTTCTGGCCACCTGCTGGCGCCCCTCTGGCACTTCTTCGGCCCAGTATTTTTTATAAATCCCGAAAAAATCATCGTTGATTTTCACGGCGTTTGGAGTTGCGCAGAATAGGTTTCTCAAACTTGCTCCTTTTTCAGGCCAGAATTCCAGCTGCCAGCATTCTCCCTCTTCATGTAAACCTTGCAAAATAAGAGATAAAGGCATAAGTATTGTACCCTGAAGTGTAATAACAGCCCAAAAAGCGATAAATATCAACATGAAAGCATGATGCAAAATGTGTTGGGGAACGTCGCATGGGAAACAAAAAATTTCCTACGCGCACGAAGACCTATCATAGTGATGTCCATCTACGAGAGGGGATGTGTGATCTACATACCCTTGTAGACTGTACAGCAGAAGCGTTAGTGAACGCGGTTGATGTAGTGGAACGTCCTCACGTCCCTCGATCCGCCCCGCGAACCGTCCCGCGATCAGTCCCACGATCTAGTGCCGAAGGGACGGCACCTCCGCGTTCAGCACACGTACAGCTCGACGATGGTCTCGGCCTTCTTGATCCAGCAAGAGAGACGGAGAGGTAGAAGAGTTCTCCGGCAGCGTGACGGCGCTCCGGAGGTTGGTGATGATCTTGTCTCAGCAGGGCTCCGCCCGAGCTCCGCAGAAACGCGATCTAGAGGTAAAACCGTGGAGATATGTGGTCGGGCTGCCGTGGCAAAGTTGTCTCAAATCAGCCCTAAAACCCCACTATATATAGGAGAGGGAGGGGGAGCCTTGCCTTGGGGTCCAAGAACCCCCAAGGGGTCGGCCGAGCCAAGGGGGGAAGGATTCCCCTCCCAAACCGAGTCCTACTTGGTTTGGAAGGTGGAGTCCTTCTTCCCTTTCCCACCTCCTCCTTTTTTTCCTTTCCTCTTTGATTTTCTTCCCAATGCGCATAGACCTCTCTTGGGATGTCCCACCAGCCCACTAAGGCCTGGTGTGGCACCCCAAACACCTATGGGCTTCCCCGGGGTGGGTGGGCCCCCCCGGTGAACTCTCGGAACCCATTCGTCGTTCCCGGTACATTCCCGGTAACTCCAAAAACCTTCCGGTAATCAAATGAGGTCATCCTATATATCAATCTTCGTTTCCGGACCATTCCGGAAACCCTCGTGACGTCCGTGGTCTCATCCGGGACTCCGAACAACATTCGGTAACCAACCATATAACTCAAATACGCATAAAACAACGTCGAACCTTAAGTGTGCAGACACTGCGGGTTCGAGAACTATGTAGACATGACCCGAGAGATTCCTCGGTCAATATCCTATAGCGGGACCTGGATGCCCATATTGGATCCTACATATTCTACGGAGATCTTATCGTTTGAACCTCAGTGCCAAGGATTCATATAATCCCGTATGTCATTCCCTTTGTCCTTTGGTATGTTACTTGCCCGAGATTCGATCGTCAGTATCCATATACTTATTTCAATCTCGTTTACCGGCAAGTCTCTTTACTCATTCCGTAATACAAGATCTCGCAACTTACACTAAGTCACATTGCTTGCAAGGCTTGTGTGTGATGTTGTATTACCGAGTGGGCCCCGAGATACCTCTCCGTCACACGGAGTTACAAATCCCAGTCTCGATCCATACTAACTTAACGAACACCTTCGGAGATACCTATAGAGCATCTTTATAGTCACCCAGTTACGTTGCGAGGTTTGATACACACAAAGTATTCCTCCGGTGTTAGTGAGTTATATGATCTCATGGTCATAGGAATAAATACTTTACACGCAGAAAACAGTAGCAATAAAATGACACGATCGACATGCTACGTCTATTAGTTTGGGTCCAGTCCATCACGTGATTCTCCTAATGACGTGATCCATTTATCAAGGAACAACACCTTGTTCATAATCAGAAGACATTGACTATCGTTGATCAACTGGCTAGCCAACTAGAGGCTTGCTAGGGACAGTGTTTTGTCTATGTATCCACACATGTAAATGAGTCTTCATTCAATACAATTATAGCATGGATAATAAACGATTATCTTGATGCAGGAATTATAATAATAACTATATTTATTATTGCCTCTAGGGCATAATTCCAACAGTCTCCCACTTGCACTAGAGTCAATAATCTAGCCCTCACATCATCATGCGAATTACATTGTAATAAATCTAACACCCATACAGTTCTGGTGTTGATCATGCTTTGCCCGTGGAAGAGGTTTAGTCAGCGGGTCTGCTACATTCAGATCCGTGTGCACTTTGCATATATTTACGTCCTCCCCTTCGACGTAGTCGCGCATGAGGTTGAAGCGTCGTTTGATGTGTATGGACTTCTTGTGAAATCGTGGTTCCTTTGCTAGGGCAATGGCACCCGTGTTGTCACAGAACAAGGTTATTGGATTCAGTGCGCTTGGCACTACTCCAAGATCCGTCATGAATTGCTTCATCGAGACACCCTCCTTAGCCGCCTCCGAGGCAGCCATGTACTCCGCTTCACATGTAGAATCTGCTACGACGCTTTGCTTGGAACTGCACCAGCTTACCGCACCCCCATTAAGAATAAATACGTATTCGGTTTGCGACTTAGAGTCGTCCGTATCTGTGTCAAAGCTTGCATCGACGTAACCTTTTACGGCGAGCTCTTCGTCACCTCCATACACGAGAAACATCTCCTTGGTCCTTTTCAGGTACTTCAGGATATTCTTGACCGCCGTCCAGTGATCCACTCCTGGATTACTCTGGAACCTACCTGCCATACTTATGGCGAGGCTAACATCCGGTCTAGTGCACAGCATTGCATACACAATAGAACCTATGGCTGAAGCATAGGGGACGGAGCGCATATGCTGTCTATCTTCATCAGTTGCTGGGCACTGAGTCTTACTCAATCTCGTACCTTGTAAAACTGGCAAGAACCCTTTCTTGGATTGTTCCATTTTGAACCTCTTCAAAACTTTATCAAGGTACGTGCTTTGTGAAAGTCCTATCAGGCGTTTTGATCTATCCCTGTAGATCTTAATGCCTAGAATGTAAGCAGCTTCTCCTAGGTCCTTCATAGAGAAACTTTTATTCAAGTAATCCTTCATGCTCTCCATAAACTCTACATTGTTTCCAATCAGCAATATGTCATCCACATATAATATTAGAAACGCCACAGAGCTCCCACTCACTTTCTTGTAAATACAAGATTCTCCAACCACTTGTATAAACCCAAACGCTTTGATCACTTCATCAAAGCTTTTGTTCCATCTCCGAGATGCTTGCACCAGTCCATAAATGGATCGCTGGAGCTTGCACACCTTGTCAGCATTCTTAGGATTGACAAAACCTTCGGGTTGCATCATATACAATTCTTCCTTAAGGAAACCGTTAAGGAACGTCGTTTTGACATCCATGTGCCAGATTTCATAATCGAAAAATGCAGCTATTGCTAACATTATTCTGATGGACTTAAGCATCGCTACGGGTGAGAATGTCTCATCGTAGTCAACTCCTTGAACTTGTGAAAAACCCTTTGCCACAAGTCGAGCTTTATAAACGGTCATATTGTCGTTAGCGTCCGTCTTCCTCTTAAAGATCCATTTGTTCTGAATAGCCTTGCGGCCCTCAGGCAGTACTTCCAAAGTCCACACTTTGTTCTCATACATGGATCCTATCTCGGACTTCATGGCTTCTAGCCATTTGTTGGAATCTGGGCCCACCATTGCTTCTTCATAATTTGCAGGTTCATTGTTGTCTAACAACATGATCGATAAGACGGGATTGCCATACCACTCTGGAGCAGCACGTGGTCTCGTCGACCTGCGTGGTTCGACAAAAACTTGAACCGGAGTTTCATGATCATCATCATTAACTTCCTCCTCAACCGGCGTCGCAACGACAGAGGTTTCCCCTTGCCCTGCGCCACCATCCAGAGGGATGAGAGGTTCGACAACCTCATCAAGTTCTATCTTCCTCCCACTCAATTCTCTCGAGAGAAACTCCTTCTCGAGAAAGGCTCCGTTTTTAGCAACAAACACTTTGCCCTCGGATTTGATATAGAAGGTGTACCCAACTATCTCTTTTGGGTAACCTATGAAGATGCACTTTTCCGCTTTGGGTTCCAGCTTTTCAGGCTGAAGCTTTTTGACATAAGCATCACATCCCCAAACTTTAAGAAACGACAACTTTGGCCTTTTGCAAAACCACAGTTCGTATGGTGTCGTCTCAACGGATTTTGATGGTGCCCTATTTAAAGTGAATGCAGCTGTTTCTAATGCATAACCCCAAAATGATAATGGCAAATCGGTAAGAGACATCATAGATCGCACCATCTCTAATAAAGTACGATTACGACGTTCGGACACACCATTACGCTGTGGTGTTCCAGGCGGTGTCAACTGTGAAACAATTCCACATTGTCTTAAGTGAGCACCAAACTCGAAACTCAGATATTCACCCCCACGATCAAACCGTAGGAACTTGATCTTCTTGTTACGATGGTTTTCAACTTCACTCTGAAATTGCTTGAACTTTTCAAATGTTTCGGACTTGTGCTTCATTAAGTAGACATAACCATATCTACTCAAATCGTCAGTGAAGGTGAGAAAATAACGATATCCGCCGCGTGCTTCTACGCTCATTGGACCACACACATCGGTATGTATGATTTCCAACAAGTCACCTGCACGCTCCATTGTTCCGGAGAACGGAGTTTTAGTCATCTTGCCCATGAGGCATGGTCCGCACGTGTCAAGTGAATCAAAGTCAAGTGACTCCAAAAGTCCATCGGCACGGAGTTTCTTCATGCGCTTTACACCAATATGACCTAAGCGGCAGTGCCACAAAAATATGGCGCTATCACTGTTAACTCTAACCTTTTTGGTCTCAATGTTATGTATGTGTGTATCACTATCAAGATTCAATATGAACAATCCTCTCACATTGGGTGCATGACCATAAAAGATGTTACTCATAGAAATAGAACAACCATTATTCTCTGACTTAAAAGAGTAACCGTCTCGCAATAAACAAGATCCAGATATAATGTTCATGCTCAACGCAGGCACTAAATAACAATGATTTAAGTTCATAACTAATCCTGACGGTAACTGAAGTGAGACTGTGCCGACGGCGATTGCATCAACCTTGGAACCATTTCCCACGCGCATCGTCACTTCATCTTTCGCCAGCCTTCGTCTATTCCCCAGTTCCTGTTTCGAGTTGCAAATATGAGCAACAGAACCGGTATCGAATACCCAGGCACTACTACGAGAGCCGGTTAAGTACACATCAATAACATGTATATCAAATATACCTGAGTTTTCTTTGGTCGCCTTCTTATCAGCCAGATACTTGGGGCAATTGCGCTTCCAGTGACCCATACCCTTGCAATAGTAACACTCTATTTCAGGCTTAGGTCCAGCTTTGGGTTTCTTCGTCGGATTGGCAACAGGCTTGCCGCTCTTCTTCGAGTTACCCTTCTTGCCTTTGTCGTTTCTCTTGAAACTAGTGGTCTTATTCACCATCAACACTTGATGCTCTTTACGGAGTTCAGACTCTGCGACTTTCAGCATCGCAAACAACTCGCCGGGAGACTTGTTCATCCCTTGCATGTTGTAGTTCAACACAAAGCCTTTATAGCTCGGTGGCAGTGATTGAAGGATTCTGTCAATGATAGCTTCTTGCGGGAGTTCAAACCCAGCTCAGCTAGACGGTTTGAGTACACGGACATTTTGAGCACATGTTCACTAACATACGAGTTCTCCTCCATATTGCAAGCATAAAATTTATCGGAGATCTCATACCTCTCGATCCGGGCGTTCTTCTGAAATATAAACTTCAACTCCTGGAACATATCAAATGCTCCATGACGCTCAAAGCGACGTTGAAGTCCCGGTTCTAAGCCATACAAGACTGCACATTGAACTATTGAGTAGTCCTCCTTACGTGCTAGCCAAGCGTTCTTAACATCCTGATCAGCCGTAGCGGGTGGTTCATCTCCTAGCACAGCATTAAGGACATAATCCTTCTTCCCAGCTTGTAAGATTAGCTTAAGATTACGAGCCTAGTCTACAAAGTTGCTTCCATCATCTTTCAACTTAGCTTTCTCTAGGAACGTATTAAAATTCAGGATGACTGTCGCGTGAGCCATGATCTACAACACAAATATATTCAAAGTGGACTTAGACTATGTTCAAGATAATTAGTGTTTAACTTAATCAAATTATTCGCTAAACTCCCACTCAAAAAGTAGATCTCTCTAGTCATTTGAGTGGTTCATGATCCACTTACACTAGCTCAAGTCCGATCATCACGTGAGTTGAGTATAGTTTCAGTGGTAAGCATCCCTATGCTCATCATATCATCTATATGATTCATGATCGACCTTTCGGTCTCATGTGTTCCGAGGCCATGTCTGCACATGCTAGGCTCGTCAAGCTTAACCCGAGTGTTCCGCGTGCGCAACTGTTTTGCACCCGTTGTATGTGAACGTTGAGTCTATCACACCCGATCATCACGTGGTGTCTCGAAACGACAAACTGTAGCAACGGTGCACAGTCGTGGAGAACACAATTTCGTCTTGAAATTTTAGAGAGAGATCACCTCATAATGCTACTGTCGTTATAAGAAAAATAAGGTGCATACAAGGATTAACATCACATGCAATTCATAAGTGACATGATATGGCCATCTTCACGTGCTCCTTGATCTCTATCACCAAAGCACCGGCACGATCTTCTTGTCACCGGCGCCACACCATGATCTCCATCAACGTGTCTCCATCGGGGTTGTCGTGCTACTCATGCTATTACTACTAAAGCTACATCCTAGCAAAATAGTAAACGCATCTGCAAGCACAAACATTAGTTATAAAGACAACCCTATGGCTCCTGCCGGTTGCCGTACCATCGACGTGCAAGTCGATATTATCTATTACAACATGATCATCTCATACATCCAATATATCACATCACATCGTTTGGCCATATCACATCACAACCATACCCTGCAAAAACAAGTTAGACGTCCTCTAATTTTGTTGTTGCATGGTTTACGTGGTTACCATGGGTATCTAGTAGGATCGCGTCTTACTTACGCAAACACCACAACGGAGATATATGAGTTGATACTTAACCTCATCCAAGGACCTCCTCGGTCAAATCCGATTCAACTAAAGTTGGAGAAATTGACACCCGCTGGTCATCTTTGAGCAACGGAGTTACTCGTAGCGATGAAACCAGTCTCTCGTAAGCGTACGAGTAATGTCGGTCCGAGCTGCTTCGATCCGACAATACCGCGGAATCAAGAAAAGACAAAGGAGAGAAGCAAAACGCACATCTCCGCCCACAAAAACTTTTGTGTACTACTCGAGAAGACATCTACGCATGAACCTAGCTCATGATGCCACTGTTGGGGAACGTCGCATGGGAAACAAAAATTTTCCTACGCGCACGAAGACCTATCATGGTGATGTCCATCTACGAGAGGGGATGTGTGATCTACGTACCCTTGTAGACCGTACAGCAGAAGCATTAGTGAACACGTTTGATGTAGTGGAACGTCCTCACGTCCCTCGACCGCCCCGCGAACCGTCCCGCGATCAGTCCCACGATCTAGTGCCGAACAGACGGCACCTCCGCGTTCAGCACACGTACAGCTCGACGATGATCTCGGCCTTCTTGATCCAGCAAGAGAGACGGAGAGGTAGAAGAGTTCTCCGGCAGCGTGACGGCGCTCCGGAGGTTGGTGATGATCCTGTCCCAGCAGGGCTCTAGAGGTAAAACCGTGCAGATACGTGGTCGGGCTGCCGTGGCAAAGTTGTCTCAAATTAGCCCTAAAACCCCACTATATATAGGAGAGGGAGGGGGAGCCTTGCCTTGGGGTCCAAGAAACCCCAAGGGGTCGGCCGAGCCAAGGGGGGAAGGATTCCCCTCCCAAACCGAGTCCTACTTGGTTTGGAAGGTGGAGTCCTTCTTCCCTTTCCCACCTCCTCCTTTTTTTTTCCTCTTTGATTTTCTTCCCAATGCGCATAGACCTCTCTTGGGATGTCCCACCAGCCCACTAAGGGCTGGTGCGGCACCCCAAACACCTATGGGCTTCCCCGGGGTGGGTGCCCCCCCCCCCCGGTGAACTCCCGGAACCCATTCGTCATTCCCGGTACATTCCCGGTAACTCCGAAAACCTTCCGGTAATCAAATGAGGTCATCCTATATATCAATCTTCATTTCCGGACCATTCCAAAAACCCTCGTGATGTCCGTGATCTCATCCGAGACTCCGAACAACATTCGGTAACCAACCATATAACTCAAATACGCATAAAACAACGTCGAACCTTAAGTGTGCAGACCCTGCGGGTTCGAGAACTATGTAGACATGACCCGAGAGACTCCTCGGTCAATATCCAATAGCGGGACCTGGATGCCCATATTGGATCCTACATATTCTACGAGGATCTTATCGTTTGAACCTCAGTGCCAAGGATTCATATAATCCCGTATGTCATTCCCTTTGTCCTTCGGTATGTTACTTGCCCGAGATTCGATCGTCAGTATCCATATACTTATTTCAATCTCGTTTACCGGCAAGTCTCTCTACTCGTTCCGTAATACAAGATCCCGCAACTTACACTAAGTCACATTGCTTGCAAGGCTTGTGTGTGATGTTGTATTACCGAATGGGCCCCGAGATACCTCTCCGTCACACGGAGTGACAAATCCCAGTCTCGATCCATACTAACTTAACGAACACCTTCGGAGATACCTGTAGAGCATCTTTATAGTCACCCAGTTACGTTGCGACGTTTGATACACACAAAGTATTCCTCCGGTGTTAGTAAGTTATATGATCTCATGGTCATAGGAATAAATACTTTACACGCAGAAAACAGTAGCAATAAAATGACACGATCAACATGCTACGTCTATTAGTTTGGGTCTAGTCCATCACGTGATTCTCCTAATGACGTGATCCACTTATCAAGCAACAACACCTTGTTCATAATCAGAAGACACTGACTATCGTTGATCAACTGGCTAGCCAACTAGAGGCTTGCTAGGGACAGTGTGTTGTCTATGTATCCACACATGTAAATGAGTCTTCATTCAATACAATTATAGCATGGATAATAAACGATTATCTTGATACAGGAATTATAATAATAAGTATATTTATTATTGCCTCTAGGGCATAATTCCAACAAAATGGATGTATCAATCCCCGCCTAGCCCCTCTGCACAGTGCACCGACCCTACGCGTAGCCTAGTCCGAAAACCTCCCGAAACCCGAACCGGGTGCTCGTGACCGTTGGGTCCAGATCAACCCAGTTTTACTACAAGTCGTCATCGGTTTGTCCATTGGTCACCCTAACCTAATTATATTGGCCATCCGATCTAAATCGGAGAGCTCTAATTAGACCCAGTTTAGTTTCGTTTGCTATTTATATGTGATTTAGCCCAACCTACCCTAACCCACCATATATATATAGACTACCTAGTTCAATTATACCAAACCCTATAAATGCTCCCCCTTGTCCCATCTACACGCCACCACCCCTGTCCAATCTCCACCAACCTCGGGATCTCCCCTCCCGATTCCCTCGTTTTCCTCTACGAGCCAACCCAATCCCCTCGTTCCTTCTGCAGCCCTGGACGCATCCGGTCGCTCGAGGGAGCCCCGTCTGCGCGCCACAGGTGCAGCAATTCCAGCAGACGTGCCTGAGCTCCTCTCTATTCACTGCTCGCCTCGCCTCTTTTTCATGCACCCCGTCGCAGACACATGAGCCGCCGAAGCAGGAGCCCAGGTGCCGCAGCAGTTGCAGCGCCCGCGCAACCAATGCAGCTCGCCGATGAGGCCCTCCTCGCGTTTTCCTCTCTCTCTCCCCTCGTTCACCTCTCTCCCCTCTCTTCCCTGCAGGTCTGCAGCACCATGGAGGCAAGCTCCTCAAGAACTCGTCAGATCCGACGGGAACGGAGCCACCCTGGTCGGATCCGACAAGAACCACCGTTGCCCGAGCCTTCTCTGTCATTCCCTGCCGGAATCCATGCTCGAGACCCCTGCCATGGCCGCCGGCCTCTTCCCCTGTTGTGAGAAATTCCCGTATCTGAAACTTGTGCATTAGTTTTAAGATCCGTTCGGTGTCATGTGTTATTAAGGATGCTACTGCTTTGTTTCACAAACAGGTTGCTAGCCGAGCTGGTAGTCGTTCCGCGATTTAGTCAAAGGGGTTTGGGTTCGTATCCCAAGTGCCCCTGTTTTATTTTTTCTATATTGTTATGTGTAGGTTTATGTTTGCTCTTCGTTTAGTTTCATCAAACGCAACGCTTTTATGTCGGACACAAACACGCCGCTAGCACACTGGCATGTGCCTTGCAGTGAGACCCAGGGGTCCTGGGTTCAAATCCTAGCTGCCCCATATTATTTCTTTTTCCCGTGTTCTTTTTAAATGTTGTCATGCACTCTGATCTATTGCACCGTGTTTTCAGATTCAGTCCAGTTCGTCTTGTGCTAGGAATCTTGCTAATTTTTAGAAAAATCAACATATTTTGAAATGCCCGTAGTTTCTAATCTGTGCATCGGATTGCGATGAGTATATATGTTAATTGGCTAGAATGTCACGTAGATTAATATTTTCCAACTCTCATGCATAATTAGATCTGTTTAGTGTCCTGTTTGCATCGGTTTGCGTGTCGACGTGTTGAAAACGGTTTAGGTCGTAACTATTTGACCGTAGCTCCGCTCGAGATGAGCCATATAGTTTCACGTGAACCACTTTGTTTCGATGTTAAACAAACTTAAAAATGTGATTAGGACAAATCTGGGCTGAATTTGAATTTAACGCTTGGGGTCATTTCGGAAATGCTATAAGTTGTTTCCGGCCTCATTTAAAATGCCTAGATAGGTAGATTAATTTGTGCTTCACCCCTTACCATGTTAACAACATTTTAATATTACTGTGTTCCCAAACGGGAGTGAACTAAACAGTTAAACGTGGAGTTTCGTCGATATGCACCTCGTTGCATATCAAGCTTCACTTAATGTATTGTGTTTGCGTGAGGTGAATTGCCATGTCATGCCTTGCATTATTGAACTTATCATGCATCATATTGGGTTGTGCATCATGTTGTGCATTTGCCGTGGTGAATATCTTTGTTGATGCTTGTTTCCGGTTTGCTCCGTCTCGATAGTGTTCCGCAAGCATGTCGGACGAGGACCCGTTCGACTACGTCGGTTCGTCGGCTTCATGGAGTTGTTCTTTTCCAAGCGGGATCTCAGGACAGATGACCATTTCCCCAGATACCATTACAATCATTGCCATGCTAGTTTTATCGTGTCTATCGTTCTGTCATGCTGCCTACCACCTGTTAAATATCAGCCTCTCAACGTTGCCATGAAAACCTTCAACCTGTTCACAACCTAGCAAATCACTGATTGGCTATGCTACCGCTTGCTTAACCATGTGTTAGCGTTGCTAGTTGCAGGTGCAGTTGATTCCATGTGATAACATGGGTACCTTGTTATCTCACCCTATTAAATATTATTTAATTTAATGCACCTATATAAACTCGGTAAAAGGTGGAAGGCTCGGCCTTTCTAGCCTGGTGTTTTGTTCCACCTTTGACCCCTTAGTTTCGGCTACCGGTGTTATGTTCCATAATTGAGCGCTCCTAACACGATCGGGGTTGTTATGGGGACCCCCTTAATAAATCGTTTTAGATTAAAGCTGGTCTCGCAAGGCCCAGCTTTGGTTTTACATTCGCCTAATAACCTAATAAAATTGTATAGGGACTTTCTGGACCCCGAGGATAATTAATCAACCCCCGGGCCAATGCTCCGCATGAGTGTTGGTCCCACCTGAGCGATGTCCAGCGGCCCCTGGTCACCCAGGGTTTAGCGAACCCGACGTCTAACTCATCCGTCATGTCCTGAGAACGAGATACGCGGCTTCTATCGGGATCGCCGACACGTCGGGCGGCCTTGCTGGATTAGTTTTACCTTTTATGAAATATCTAGTGCATCGGGATTCCGGTGATGCTTTGGGTAATCTCAGAGTTGAGGTTTTCCACTAAGGAATCCGACGAGATCGCGAGTTTCGTGATCGAGGATTTCTATGCGGCTTGTGGTAATTTGTGATGGACTAGTTGGAGCACCCCTGCAGGGTTAAATCTTCGGAAAGCCGTGCCTGCGGTTATGTGGAAACCTGTAAACTTTGCTTAGCACTGGTTCTAGATAACTTGAAGTTAACTTAATTAAAACTTGCCAACCGAGTGCGTAACCGTGTGTGTCTCTTTCGCGAGTTCCTTCTCCGATCGAGGACACGGTGGGGTTATGTTTGACGTAAGTATGTGTTCAGGATCATTCATTTGATCATTATTAGTTCACGTCCTCTATGCGTAGTTCATCCCCCTCTTTATTCTTGTACTCGTAAGTTAGCCACCTCACATATTGCTTAGTCGCTTGCTGCAGCCTCACCACTTATCCATACCTCACCTATTAAGATTTGCTAGTCTTGATACCTTTGGAAATGACATTGCTGAGTCCCCTATGGCTCACAGATTACTACAACACCAGTTAGAGGTACAGGTACAGGTTACTTGACGCGAGCATGTTGATTGTTCATTTGGAGTTACTTCTTCTTCTTCATCATCATCGATCTAGGATGGGTTCCAGGCCGGCACCCTGGGATAGCAAGGATGGACGTCGTTCTCTTTTCTCGTTTGTTTTAGTCCGTAGTCGGACCCTGCTCTTCTTCATGATATTTATGTATTGTACTGATGTGACTCTGATGTAGCTTGTGGAGACTGTAAGCCAATTCCATATACTCTTCTCTTCAGTACATGTACTTGTAACGATATCCATTCTTGCGAAACGACGAGATGCGCTTCTATCCCTGACGAGGCCCTCGCCCCAAATTAAGGATAGGATCGTATCTTGGGTGTTACAACTATATATAGAGAGAGAAGGTTACATTATAGGGGGTGCGATTCATTCATTCACCCACCTGCAGCACACAAAGCCCACCCAGCCTCCGGAGGCGCTCGAACACTGTACTAGTTCACCCACCAACCTCCACGAAAGGCAATCTACCAAAGCAAGAGTAGGGTATTACGCTTCTCAGCTGCCCGAACCTGGGTAAATTGCCGTGTTCTATGTCTTCCTCACCATTGAGTGAGTTCTCTGCCATCCCGAGCGAGTAACAAGATAGGTGAGGCGAGCCTGCGAGAGATCTTCGTACACAACCTTGAGTTCGAATCTTTAGGGTTTTGCGGATCCGGAAATCCTACAGGATCTCCCCAACGGCGGTCAGCTCCATGAACAATTCCCCGAACAGGACAGGGCCTACATCATCTTCACCACCGAAGGTAGCAACAAGCACAAGCAGCATCAACCCCGGCATGAGGTGAACACCACCATGCCCTCGGTTCCGCAATACATGCACTAGTCCAAGAAGTTGGTCACCTCGAGCTCGGTGACCACCCGAGCGTGATGCCAAACCTTGGCAGCTATGCTCTCGTCCTCGACCCCACCATCGCCTCCAAGAGGCTGACCTGCTAGTTCTCGTGAGTGTCGGTCGACGGAGGCAACACCATCAACATCCTCTACCGTGACACGCTTCTCAAGCTGGGGCTCAGGGAGAAAGACCTACAACCGACCCGAACAGTTTTTGCATGGGTCGCCAAGTTCATGATGATCCCACACTATGCCTACCTCAAGATGAAGATACCGGGTCGACGACTACAAGAAGTCTCGAGTGCCCTCGCGACAGCAGCCGGTTGGCCGAGCCACTGGTGATCGTGGAGGAAAAGCGTTAGCTCGACCGGCTCGTGGCCCAAACCGCAGAGCAGCTAGCCGTGCCAACTTCCCGGTCCCAGCCAGCCAGCAAGGCGACTTTAGAGCTTTCCAAAGACACCAAGCGGGTGCCACTCGACCCAGCTAACCCAAAGCAGTGCATCACCATCGACGCCACCCTCAACGGAAAATAGGAAGGCGAGCTCGTCGACTTCCTCCATGAGAATCGGGACATCTTTGCATGGTCTCGCAAATACATGTCAGGTGCTACGAGGAAGTATGCCGAGCACAAGCGTCATGTGCGACCGTATGCGAAGCCGGTCTAGGAACTCATATGCCATTTCTCCGAGGAGAAGCAATGTACTATAGCAGAAGAGATCCCCCGACAACTCGCAGCTCGTTTGATCATGGAAGTTTTCCACCCGAACTAGCTAGCCAACCCAGTCCTGGTGCTGAAGGAAAACAAAACATGGCGCAATGGTATCGACTACACGAGCCTAAACAAGGCCTGTCCGATAGATCCATTCGCACTACCCTGGATCTATCAAGTGATTGACTCCATGGTCCGCTGCGATTTGATGTCCTTCCTAGACACCTATTCCGGCTACCCCTAGATCAAGCTGGATCTGGCCGACTAGCTGGACACCTCCTTCATCACCCCATTCGGAGCCTACTGCTATGTCACCATGTCATTCGGCTTGAAGAACATAGGCACCACATTCTGGCGCTGCATGCAGAAGTGTCTTCGACCCCTAATCGGCAGGAACATGCACGTCTACGTTATCAAATCGAAGAAGCACTTCAGCCTCATCGACAATCTCCGAGAGACCTTCGCCAACCTACGCGAGTACAAGGTCTGACTCAACCTGGAGAAGTGCGTCTTCGGCGTGCCGACCGGCCAGCTCCTAGGTTTCTTCATGTCCGCATGGGGCATCAAAGCCAACCCAGAGAAGATCAAGCCCATCGAGTGCTTGCACAAGCCGATGAAGCTCCACAACATCCAAAAGTTTGTCGGTTGCCTGGCTTCGCTCAGCCGGTTCGTCAGCCAGCTAGGCAAGAAGGCTCTACCCCTCTACCAGCTCATGAAGAAGATCACCAAGTTCGACTGGACCGACCAGGCGGACGAGGCCTTCCACGACCTCAAGCACCCCCTGTCCAGCGCGGCCGTCTTGACCTCCCCAGCCGAAAAAGAGCCCATGCTCGCGTACATCGTGTCAACCCCGCTAGTGGTCAACATCATTCTGGTGGTGGAACAGTGTGAGGAGCGGAAGGCACTGCGATTCAGCACCTTGTTTACTATCTAAGCGTGGTCCTTTCCGCCTCGAAGTAGAACTACCCCCACTGCCAGAAATGCGCAACGGCATATACTTCACCACCAAGAAGCTAAGGCAATACTCCGCTGACTGTGCACGTTCAACAATGTGTTCACGGGCTAGTCTGTTCAACAATAAATCATGATGCAATACTCCGTGCAGTCAGCTGCCAGTGTATTGAGCACGTCTCCGCTTTCAGAGATCATGGGCAACCAAGACGGCACCGGCCGGATCGCCAAGTGGACCATCACCATGGCCAACCACGACATCCAGTACGAGCCGCGCACGGCCATCAAGTCCCAGACTGTGGCCTACTTCCTTGTCGACTTGGCTGAGACCCAGTTCATGCCGCAGCTTCCGGACTCCACACGTTAGCTTCAACAGCTCCAAGATGCAAACTGGCTTGGGAGCCGGCATCGCCATGTCATCCCCAAAAGAGGATAGGCTCATGTACGCCCTACAAATCCACTTTGCTGCCTCCAACAACGTGGACGAGTACGAGGCGCTCATCCACGGCCTCCTTCTCGCCAAGGAAATCGACATCTAGTGAATCCTCTCCTTCGGTAATTCAAATCTTGTGTTTTAGTAGGTCTCTGGTGAATGGGACAACAGGTATGCCAACATGGCCAGCTACAGCTTCCTCATCCAACAGCTCACCGGCTCCTTCGAGGGCTATGAGTTCCATCACGTCCCCGAGCGGACAATGAGGTGGTGGTTGCACTGGGAAAAATTGGCTCCAGCCAGCGTCTCCCTCGAGCAGCTACACAAGCTGTCAATCAAGCCGTCCCTAGAGTCGACATCCATCTTCGTGCCCGCGGATCCTTCCGGTTCCACCTCGGGCTCGAGGGCTCCCCGGCTTCGCCCATGCTTCCGTCTCTGGACGGGCCAGTGGCGGTCGACTTTGGACCCGTAGCCGTCATAACGGTGCAAGGCACGTCTGCCTCCGTCATGGTCCTGGGGGCTTTATGGTTCCGCCTCGAGGACTCTAATCGGAAACCCGGGGCTCCGACTCCCCCGGTTCCTCCGCTCGAGCCGGCTCCGACTCCCATCTCAACCCTGACTTGGGATCAGCGCATCCTTGCCTTCCTCATGCGCAACGAGCTTCCTCCGGACGAAGCCGAATCCCGGTAGAACCAACACTGGTCCACCGCATACGTCATCGTCAACCGCATGTTGATTCGTCCCAGTGCTACGTTGAGTCAGAGAAGGAACAAGAGCTCATCACAGACATCCACGAGGGCGAGTGCGGACACCATGCCGCCTCGAGTACCCTGGTGGCCAAGGCATTTCACCACGGGTTCTACTGGACAACGACTGTGGAAGAAGCAAAGCAGCTCGTGAACGAGTGTGAGGGGTGCTAGTGCTTCAGCACGCACAACCACCTGCCAGCTACGTCCCTCAATACCATCTGTCTCTCGTGGCCTTTTGTCGTCTGGGGGCTCGACATGGTAGGACCATTCAAGACCGCTCTAGGCGGAATGCTGCACCTCCTAGTAGCCGCCGACAAGTTCACGAAGTTGATCGAGGCAAGACCCATCAAGAAGCTGGATGGCCCCACGGCCGTCCGATTCGTCGGGGATATCAACATCCCTATGGCGTCCCCTGCAGCATCATCACTAACAACAGCACCAACTCCTCCAAAGGCATGATAGCACTTTTCTACTCTAAGGAAGGCATCCGGCTCGACCTTGCTCAGTGGGCCACCCACAATCGAACGGCCAGGCGAAAAGAGCGAATGGCTTGATCCTAGCCGACATCAAGGCACGGCTCGTGACGCCACTGGTCCGGTCGGCCGGCTACTGGATCGAAGAGCTGTCGGACATCTTGTGGAGCCTCCGCACCACACCCAACCGGTCAACTAGTTTCACTCCACTCTTCCTCGTGTACAGGTCCGAGGCGGTCATCCCCACAAACATCGAGTTTGACTCACCTCACATCACCTTGTACACGGAGACAGATGCAAGAGAAGCAAGAGAAGATGGCGTCGACCTGCTCCAGGAGGCACGCGAGTTGGCTTTGATCCGGATGGCCATCTACCAACAGAAGCTTCGCCATTACCACAACAAGCGTATCAGGCCCCTTTGCTTCCACGAAGGGGACCTGGTACTCAAGAGAATCCAATGAACCACAGCCAGCACAAGCTATCCTCCCCATGGAAGGCGCATTTCATCATCAGCAAGGTGTTGCACAACAAAACGTTACTATCTGATAGACGCCCAGAACCCATAGAAGTGCAAAAGATACACCTCCGGCAAGGTGTCAGAGTGTTCGTGGAACACGGCACTCCTTCGTCCATTGTACTACTAAGAGATAAAAAACCAGTGTATGTTTGTATCCCCTACCCTTTTGGGATTAAGGAATGCAGCGGGTGCCCCAAGTCGACGTTTGGGGCACACCTTTTTGATTCCCTCAAAAAACATGTTGTTTCTTGAGCAAGCTCCCTGGTCCGGCTCCTCGGACCCGGGAGCTCGCTGGCTGGCCCAAGCCCTCTCTCTATCTTTGTATCCGGTCAAGTAGTGGGGACCGAGAAAAATCCTTGCCACCCTGTCTAGCTATGGACCTGCTCCCGGCTGTCCAGCTAGCGGGACCCTACGACGGAAAGCTTGACGCACACAAACGCCAACTACAAAGGAGTAGCCGGCTCGGGCTAGTCGAACCCTCCGCGGCTATGTTTAGCTGGCCTCTGTCGCACTCGTCCTAAGTCCAAGTGTTCCTGCGGCTCCATAAATCCATGGACAATCCCCCCAAATGCAGATGCCCCATCCCAGTCACAAACCGGCTCTGAGTTGTCCGGCTGGTGGGGCGAAATCCCAAGAGGGAAAGGCTTTGGCTAGTTGGAAACGAAAGTAATAGAAGACTAAAAACAAGTCGGCAAGCACAATTTTTTTCGAACAAACTTCAAAGCATGCATATATTACTCAAAAGCATAAAGTGCCCACGGGCACGAGTTCATTACATCAAAACCCAAGTGGGTGGAACTGCGAACTAAATGAATGCATGAAAAGGAAAAACTCTAGCCGGTGGCGGCTCCGGGCTTTGCTCCCGCGTCGCCCGCGGCAGTTGATGCTAATGCCCCCTACTTGGCCCCAGCGCGCTCCGCACCAGCTGAGGTGGATGCCCCGTGTCCGGCTCTGACGCCTCCTACATCGGCCATCGTGCTCGTGTCATCCTCCTACAAGGGGTCGCCATAGGCGTTGTCAGTAGAGTTGATGCCCTCGAGGTCCGTTACACCGGCGCTGCTTTCGGGGTCATCAAGGGCGACCCGGAACCGGGCCGTTGGAACCGCGCTGTAGTCGCCTCTGTGCTCTGGGACGTACTCGTCCCACGGGGCAAACAATGCAAGATCGCTGGCCCGCATGAGCAGGTCACCCTCGACCGCCGCCAGCTCCACTTCCTTGTCAGCGCGCTGAAACGCAAGCATGCCCATGTCAAAGTCTGATTACCACGACTTGGCAACCTGGAGCGCCATATACGTGTCGACTCGTTCTGCCGAGGCACGCCAAGTGCTCACCCGTGTACTCCCAACCTCCAACCATCGCAACAGTTGGCTTATGGACTCCGGCTCCGCAGCACCCGGCCAGAGGGTGCGCACCATGGCCATCCCGGCCTCCTGGAGCCGCTCTAGGGATCGCTCCAGCTTCTTCAGGCGGGCCTTGGCAGCAATCCCAACCTCATCCATGGTTCAGCCGGCAAACTGGGCGATGTGGACCCCCGCATAACAATGCTCCTTGCAATGGCACACTATGGTCGCCTTCGCCGCATCCTGCATCCCCGGGAAGAGATCTGTGGGAGGAGGACAAATGTGGGGCGTAACAAAAGAAAAGAAGGGGGCCAGGCACAAGTTGGCACAAGAAGAAGTCAAGACGAGGAATACTTACTCGAGAGGAGCCTATCCACCTCATATGTCTCCTCCTCCAGCTCACGCTACCTTGACACAAACGCCTTCACCCGGTTGGCAAGCTCAGCCTGCTCAACCCGCGCCGTCTCGAACGCCTCTGCTAGCCGGTCATCCTTAGCCTTCAGGCCCTCTCATTGAACTGTCTCTCACTCGTCTAGGTCCCCGCGGTGGACCATATCCAGCTGCTCCAACTTCGCGTAATGAGCTACATCCCGCTGCTCGAGGGCCTCGCAGTGAACCGCGTCTCACTATGCCAGCTCCACTCGGTGGGCTTCCTAGCGGTCCTTCCGCCTGGAAAAGATCCGCCTCTTGGTGCAGCTGGACGAACTCCTCCTGCACAAAATCTCGCTGCTGGTCGGCTTGGGCCAGCCAGCTCTCAAGATCACCTAACTCACTCTCCGCCTCCCTGTACCAGCCCAGCAGCGAATTGTGCATAGGCACCTGATGGTCATGGTAGTCGTGCAAAGAAAAAGAAATTATTCGCCGCGTGTAAGACTCGACCCGAGTGATTCCTAGCATGCTCGACTCTCGAGGGCTACACAAAGTGGGTGCACTAGCGCGCCCCCACCAAAATAAAAAGAAAGAAATCCCGCGAATAAGTGTCGGGACCCGGTCCTAAGTCATAGGAATCCAGCCTGTAACACATCGCATCCCTTTGCGGTCTCACCCACGGTTAACTCCATGGCTGCAGCCTTACCTTAGCCGGGACCATTTGCGTCTTTTGACTCACGTTTGCAATAGTGTCGCTAGCATTCCAATGTCAAAGAACCCGGATCGACAAGTCTAGTCACAAACCAAAGTGGCAGTACCGCACAAGGACAGGCATACATGACCCAACAAAGCAGGTGTCGCTCACCAGCGAGTGTAGACGAGTTGTAGCAAGCTACAAGGACTCCATTACATCGCGTGACATTTCCCCAAAGGGTAGAGACACAGCAACTAAGAAGGACACATGCCGGTCAACCAATGTGCCCGGAGCAGTAACGAACTACCAGGGCTCGTTGGATCACAAAGGGGCATTTCCTTGTAAGGAGTGCTAGTAAAGTTCACCACTAGGTAATCGAACCCCATACATATCAAGTACGACACACGTACTCATGGCATTCCGATATATATAGATACATCGATAGCATCACAACATAACCATAAACATACAAGCTTTATTTAAGAGGCTCGGAAGAGCCACACACATGATATTACACATTAAGGGTCTCACGACCCATAATAGCAGTCATTCAGTTACAAGCCAGCGGAAGAGTTTAAAACTGTCTGAGTACAGACAGGTGCAACTAGAAGGCACATGGCCTGACTATACTACAGACGCAACGTAGGGCCAGATCGTAGCTGGGACACCAGCTACTCGTCGTCGTCGATGTCTACGAAGAACCCTCCATTAGGGTCATTAGCAACCTCTACAACATTTATTAAGCAAACATGAGTACGAAGGTACTCAGCAAGACTTTAGGATAAATAACTACTCCTGCAATGTATCAACAAGGTATGGTGGGGTTTCATGCGGAAAGCCAGCATTTGACTCGTGGCTAGACAACTTGCATTTTTAAATAATTTTGACAACTTGAGTTCTCGCACACGAGTCCACTAACACCACAACAATACACCATCGTGGAAGCATTCCGTCTCCATACGGAAATGCCGTCCATGACACTCACGCTCATCTTGACAATTTTATGAGTAGCCATTGAAGTTATCTATGAATAACATATGTCTCCAAGTAGTCCATATCCGCGGACGCAGCTATTCGAATAGATCATAACCCTGCAGGGGTGTGCTTCGTCACACATGCTCTCGCCACTTATCGCCATCTGCACGTCATGCACCTCGGCAACCTTCAAGCGGAAGCCTAGCGACGGAGTCGACCACGACCGTTAACCACACTAGTACCTAGTCCAGGTTTATCGCCTATTTGAGAGTAACATGGGATTTATTGGGATGATCAAAAATGGTTGCTTGCCTTGTTGCTCAGAGGAGTGACAATATCCGTCAGACGGATGTTCGGCGGAATCCGGGGGAGCGGAGCCTACCGAAAGGAATGACAACAATCAATAACAACCTGATGCAATCAAGATGATGCATGAGCATGGCATGAGAATGCAAGGTGATAAACTAATATAGCTAACATGTATTAGGTTTGAAGTTGATTTGAATCAAATTCAAATATCACTTCAAACGAGGTATTCCATTTTAATTGATTCGACATGATGCTCAGATCAACTTGATGTTAACATGCATCGGATGACATGTTAAGTTGCTGGTTTGTAATTAGAACAGTGTTTGATCATGTCATTCATAATGAAATTTAAATATTTTCCAAATTCCATTTATAAAGTATTTATAAGAATTGACTTATCCATTAAACTACATGTTTGGGTTCTGTAACATTTTCAAACATGTTTGAAAATGGCATATTCAGATTCCTTGAATTTTTCTGATACTTTTTCATATATAAATTATTTTCATTGGAGTTACAGATTAATTTCTATGAATTTTTGAAGTTTTAAACATTTCTGGAATTGTTTTTATACTGGAAAATCCCTTTATTGCATCAGCATGACATCAGCAGGTCCAACTGGCCGTTGAAAGTCAAACCTGACCAGTGGGACCCACTGGTCAGTGTCTCTGGTCAGTTTTAGATTAAAATTAAACTTAATTAGCTGATTAATCTTACTGGACCCACATGTGAGTGTCTTATTAACATATTTAATTTTATTTTTATTAATCCAGATTATCCTGAGGCTGGCCCCACACGTCAGTGGCTCAGGCCAGCTGAGTTCCACCGGCGGCGAGGTCGTCCTCGCCGGCGGGGAGCCTCCAGCGACCACCAATACGGTGGAGGGCATCGGAAACTCGCCTCCGACGGCCAAACTCGCGGCAGAGACCACGGGGAGAACGGCCACTCGACGGTGCGCACGATGGGACAAACCCCAGGGGCTTGGGTGGCCGGAATCAACGCCGGCGACGAGCTTGGCGGCGACCAAGTTCGGCCATCGTCGAAGCCATCGAATACGGGGTCAAAACGTGCGGGGCTGGGCACCTCACGCATCTACATGATGTCCGGAGGCTGCTGGTGGCCTCAGACAGACCAACCCTTCACCGGAAGGCTACCGGCGACGAGCTGCAGCCTAGAGGAGCGGTTCTCGTCGGGCTCCGATGGAACTAAGCCTAGAGGAGCGGATCGACGGGGAGATCTTAGGGGAAAGATGCGCAAGCTCATGAGGAGTGCAGAGAAGGGCTTAGACGGCTCGGGGAAGCACTGAGGGCGATGAATCGAGCAGAGCTCGCCGGCGGCCGAAGGTTGAAGACGACGGTGTCGTGGGCGTTGCAGGGCTCGGGGAGGCTCCGGCTTCTGCAGGGAGGACCAGCTCGTCGAGGCGGAGCTAATGGCACTCTCAGAATGAGGATCCTATGGCTAGGGGCACAGGCAGCTCGAGCTCGAGCTCCTGTCAATGGCGGCAGAGGGGATCGGGAGAACCGAGAGGAGAGGGGGGGAATGAGCACGGGAATGGATAGGGACGGGCTCGGGGAGCTGATCCCCGTGCTTGCCAGCGCAAAGCGACGGCCACGCAGCCAGGGAGCTGCGTGGAGGCGCGCGGCGACGCGGCGGCCACCTCCTGCTCCTACTGGCGAGGAGGAAGACGACAGGGGGAGCTGGGCTGGGCCAGGTAAGCGTCAGGTAAGGGTTTTCCCATTTTTTTCTGATTTGTTTCTGTTTTGCTATTTCATTAACTTGCTATTTATTTCAGCTCCCAAATAGTTTGAAAAAAAACTATTTTAAACACACCAGAATATTTGTTGGAATATTTCCAACCATTCCCCAAGTTTTCAATATTTTTGAAAGTTTAAAGTTTTTGATTTCAAATTAAAAACTTGAAACCAGTAGCTTTTGCATTTATTTAAAATGCTTAAAAATGTCAAGAAAATGGTTTTCTTCATTGCTCATTTACTTTCATGATTTATCAGAAAGATTGAACTTTTCCTGAGGCCATTTTGGTTTCATTGATTTTAACTAGTTTGAAATTTCCTTTATTTTAAGAAGTGGCTAGGGTTTTAGAATTTTCCTTCACCACTTGCTTTGTTCTTGTTGAGAATTTCCTAGATGCAATGCAAAGAAAACATGAGCACAAAGCTAACTTGCTTAAGGGGTCAGGGATGTGACAACTCACCCCCACTAAAAAGAATGTCGTCCCGAGATTTAGAAGTCGTCGCGAATAACGCAGGATACTCAAGTCGGAGACGATCCTCTCTTTCCCAAGTTGCCTCCTTTTCAGAATGATTTGACCATTGAACTTTAAGAAACTTGAGGTTTCGATGTCGAGTGGTACGCTCAGCTTGATCAAGAATACGCACGGGGTATTCTCGGTATGAAAGGTTATCTTGGAGATCAAGCGTTTCGTGGTCCACTTCACGGATAGGATCCGAAAAGCAACGCCTGAGTTGCGAGACGTGGAAGACATCGTGAACCTTGGAAAGATGCGGAGGAAGTTCCAACTGGTAGGCAACTTCTCCTCATTTGGCAAGAATGCGAAAAGGACCAATGTAACGAGGAGCCAACTTGCCCTTGATACCGAATCGATGGGTACCCTTAAAAGGTGTAACCCGAAGGTTAGCCCTCTCGTCAACTTCAAAGGTCACAGCCTTATGCTGAAGATCATATTGGCTCTTTTGACGAGACTGGGATGTTTTCAAGTTTTCACGAATAATGCGAAACTGCTCTTCTGCATCCTGGATCATATCCGGGCCAAAGAGTTGCCTCTCTCCGGTTTCTGACCAATTAAGAGGTGTTCGACATCTTCGTCCATGGAGAACTTTAAAAGGAGCTTTGCCCCAATTAAGAGGTGTTCGACATCTTCGTCCGTGGAGAACTTCAAAAGGAGCTTTGTCCAAGCTTGATTGATAACTATTGTTATAAGCGAATTTGGCGAATGGAAGGCACTTCTCCCAATTCATACCGAACGATATAACACAAGCTCGGAGCATATCTTCTAGGATCTGATTCACTCTTTCTACTTGACCACTTGATTGGGGATGGAAAGCGGTGCTAAAAGATAAGTGACTCCCCATGGCATTCTGAAAACTTTCCCAGAAGCGAGAGGTAAAGATACTCCCACGATCCGAGTTAATCTCCAGGGGAACACCATGAAGAGACATTATTCGGGAGATATATAACTCTGCTAGCTGGCTAGCTGTTATACTCTCACGAACGGGAAGAAAATAAGCCACTTTGGAAAGACGGTCAATGACCACAAAGATAGCATTATTTCCTTTCTTGGTCTTGGGAAATCCGGTAATGAAATCCATGCTAACTTTATCCCATTTCCATTCAGGAATAGCTAGAGATTGAAGGGTGCCAGCAGGCCTTTGATGTTCTGCCTTAACTCGACGACAAACGTCGCAGTTAGCAACGAACTCAGCAATTTCTCTCTTCATCCTAGTCCACCAGAACCACTGGGGTAGGTCCTGATACATCTTAGTACTACCGAGATGAATGGTGAGAGGAGAATCATGGGCCTCCTTAAGGATTAACTGCCTTAGATGTGGGTTCTTGGGAACCACTAGACGATTCTGGAAGAACACCGCACCTTCATCATTCATGGAAAATTCTTTAGCGTTTCCGCTAAAGATATTCTCCTTGATCCGTGATATACCCTTGTCACGCTTTTGGCCAGCTATAATTTGATCCTTAAGGGTAGGCTTCGCCACCAGGGTAGAAAGGAATCCTTGAGGAACAATATGAAGATTCAACTTCCGAAAGTCCTCATAGAGATGTGGTTGACCTTGTTGTAGCATCAAATAGTTACAATAAGATTTACGACTTAGTGCATCGGCCATAACATTGGCCTTTCCCGGGGTGTAAGTTATCCCTAAGTCGTAATCAGAGATCAACTCAACCCACCGTCTTTGCGTGAGATTCAAATCCGGCTGGGTGAAGATATATTTCAGACTTTGGTGATCAGTGAATATTTCGCAACGATTACCCAAAAGGTAATGTCGCTAGGTTTTTAGTGCATGGATCACAGCTGCAAGCTCAAGGTCATGTGTGGGATAATTATCCTCATGTGGACGCAACTGTCGAGATGCGTATGCGATCACATGACAATCTTGCATGAGAATGCAACCTAATCCTTGTCGCGAGGCGTCGCAATAGATAACAAAGTCCTTAGAAAAATCTGGTGGTAGCAACACAGGTGCGGAAGTCAGGCATCTTTTCAGTTCGTGAAAACTATGCTCACACTGTGATGTACACTCGAACTTTTTATCCTTCTTGAGGAGTTCAGTTAGAGGCTTTGCAACCTTGGAGAAATTCTCGACAAAGCGGCGACAATAGCTTGCTAGACCAAGAAAACTCCTAACTTGCTTAACTGATTCAGGTTGAGTCCAATCAAGGACAGCTTGAACTCTCTCGGGATTGATTGCAATACCCTTACCAGAGATTACGTGACCTAGATAGGTCGCTTCTGGTAACGAAAATTATCATTTTGAAAACTTGGCTTTAAGGCGATGCTCTCGAAGTTTCATCAATACCAGCCTTAGATGCTCGGCATGTTCTTGTTCGTTCTTCGAGTAGATGAGAATATCATCGAGGTATACCACGACGAATTTATCCAAATACTCCATGAAGATTGAATTCATCAGACGAGAGAAGGTGGCTGGGACATTGGTTAAACCGAAGGACATGACGGTGTACTCGTATTAGCCATAACGAGTAACAAAAGCCGTTTCTGGAATGTCCCCGTTCTTGATCTTGATTTGATGGTATCCCAACCTCAAATCCATTTTGGAGAAGACTGAGGATCCAGCGAGCTGATCATACAGATCGTTGATCCTGGGGAGCGGATACTTGTTCTTTATGGTGACCAGATTAACTAGTCGGTAATCTACAACCATCCGATCCGTTCCGTCTTTCTTATTGACGAAGAGGACGGGGCAAGCCCAAGGAGAAGAGCTAGGACGAATGAAACCTTTATTCAAGGCCACATCTAGTTGCTTCTTAAGTTCGGCTAGCTCCAGGGGTGCCATCTTATAAGGTCTTCTGGCTATTGGGACAGTTCCCGGAACAAGATCTATCACAAACTCTACATCTCTGTCAGGTGGAATTCCTGGCAGTTCCTCTGGAAAAACATCCGGGAAGTCACGGACTACCGGAATGTCTTCATGTTCCGGAAGAGGGTTGGCATTTAATGAATAGAGTTGGCATTTGGCAACTCGAGTAGAGACATTTACTATCTCACCCGAGGGATGGGTAAGCTGGACATTTCTAGAATGAGTATCAATCTTGGCATAGTGAGCTGACATCCAGTCCATGCCCAAGATGATATTAATATCCGAAGATTTCAAGGCTATTAATGAGGCTAGAAAAACTAGTCTGTCTACTAGAATTTCATTGTCATAGGTTATCCTAGAGGTTTTCCATTTACTACCAGGAGTTTGGACAACCATTGGAATTGGCATATCACAAAAAGACATGTTATGCAACTGTGCATAACTTTCTGAAATGAAGGAATGAGAAGACCCAGTGTCAAAGAGAACAGACGCTGGGTGATGGTTAACAAGAAGCATACCCAGCATGACGTCGGGATCCTCTGCAGCTCCTTCTGCTGAAACATAGTTCACATGGCCACGTGCAGGAGTTGGCTTCACATAGTAAGCTTTGCCCGACGGACTTTCCGGGTTGCTTGGCACCCACATTTTGAGGACACTCACGGGAATAGTGCCCTGGTTCTCCACACTTGTAGCATATCACTTGGCTGGCACGTGGTGCAGCATTGCTAGCTGGACCACCGTAAGTTTTTGCTGGAGGGTTGGTCTGATTCGTCTGAGGCGCCACGTAGGATGGCCTCGGAGTGTATCTTGGCGGCAGAGAACTGTTTGGAACCCACAGCCTGCGTTTGGGAAACGCGGAACCAGAAGACGAGCCAAAGTCAAGGGAGTGCTTCCTTGTGGCTTCAATGCCAGTATGACCAATCTTGGCACTGATCGCCTTGTTGACGAGGGCTTGAAAACTTGCACACTCGTAGAGGCGCAGATCACGACGAAGCTCAGGGCTCAGACC
This sequence comes from Hordeum vulgare subsp. vulgare, assembly GCF_904849725.1. Taxonomy (NCBI): domain Eukaryota; kingdom Viridiplantae; phylum Streptophyta; class Magnoliopsida; order Poales; family Poaceae; genus Hordeum; species Hordeum vulgare. The sequence goes on along the minus strand of NC_058521.1, from coordinate 111,673,250 downwards.
CTTATGGAATCTTGCTTTCTTCTTGGCATCAGTAGACACCTCCTCTGTTGCATAGCGGGCGAGGTTACCGAACTCGCGGCTATAGGCATCCACGGTCAACTTGCCCTGAGTGAAGGCACACAACTCTCCTCTCTTTCTGTCCATCAGGCCCTCTGGAATATGGTGCAGACGAAAGGCTGCACTGAAGTCTGCCCATGTGGCTGCTGGTTCAGTGGGACGCATAGCTTCGAAGTTCTCCCACCACAGATTGGCGGGTCCTTCTAGGAAATATGCCGCAAAGGTCACCTTGTCGGCCTCAGACACATTCGCAGAGAGAATCTTGCGTGATATGTTGCACAGCCAGTCATCAGCGTCGAGGGGATCGACGGAATGATGAAACTTTGGAGGATTCAGCTTCACAAAGTCGTTGAGGGACACTGCAGCATTCCTAGGCTGACGAGCCGTATTCTGCTCAATACGCTCTAACAGTCGGTTCGTCTCCCTTTTGTTTCTCTCCGCCTCAAGCATGACTTCTGCTAGAGAGGGCGGGTGAGGCAGGTCTTCCTACGACGCTTGACTACCCTCGCCTTGCTCATGACCAGGGGCATGGTTCAACCTGGTGAACACCATCCTGACAAACAAACTCACAGCTTAGACCAATATCATATCAATACTAGCTATGGATTAAGAATGTACTGAACACACAGAATGCGGAAATGAATATCCGAACAACATGGTAACAAGCAACTGCTATATATACACCATGGTTCATACACACCCTTACATAGTTCAGTACAAACTTACTCGAAGAGCAAACTACTGAAATTATGAAACTACTCATCAGAGGCTTACAAGCTTCCTATACATTATTTATCTAAGCCTACGGAATTCATTTCACATCACAGGCATACTTCACAAGTCACGCAGGACTGTGAACGTACGGCTACTACCATACTATCCTTCCGCTTACAGCTCAGGCATCCACATAGAACATCTCATTGAGATTACCTCCATGACCTGGAAGCTCAACCTGCGGATCAGGAAACACTCTAGCTTGAGATCCCTGGGATCCATAAGGACACGGATGTGGCCTTGGTCCCCTGACTGGTGGTAAGAGGGGTCCCCGAAGAGGGGTGACTCCTCCTATAGCTGGCCAGTCAACGTGGGCCGGAAGATGGGTCCTAACAGGGTTCAGCATCTCCATATCTCCGTACCCTGTCTGGACTACCGGTGCCAGCTGCGTCAAAGCCGTCCACAGACGGGCACTGGTAGCATAAAGCTCCACGCGGAGAGCACGAGCATCCCTGTCTCTGTTCTCTAGCATCTCAACAGTGGACTGCAGTAGTGGATCCTCCATAGAAGAATCAAAATAGACTCCACTGAGGTATCCCTCTTCACCAGGCTGAGAGGCCGGAACATAGCAGAACTCTGAATTCTGCAGCAGTGCATGTCTCGCTCTCATAATGGTCAGCATTGAGTAGGCAGCATCTTGTACAGCCATGTCAACAGTGACTCCCAACCCATAGGACCAATGGATTGGCTCCTCAGCTCCACAGTAGTCTGGAAATACCCTAACAGTGCAGATGTACTGGCTCTGGTTGAAGTCTCGGTACTGTTCCTCCACTGTGTGCTCGGGGTACCAGCGGTAACCGCACAACGACATCACCTGACCAGCATGGTCGTATGACCCGGTACATCAATGCACCAGGTCAGACGTACCACCTGACGAGAAGGATGGCCAGGCATCTGTAAACAGAGAGTAATGCAAAAGCATTAGAGCTCCGAATGTAAAATCGGGCAGCATAACGGTTGTAAATGCTCAAAAACAAATTTTGAGACAACCCAAAAATGGAATAGTGTAACCACTAAACTATCAAGTTCAGCTCTCTGATCATCAGACTTACTTCCCTTTTTTCCTAGGAACGTAAGAAACCCAAATATCTCTTGACCCGTAGTCCTATAATCTACCGATCAGAAACACGAGCCTAGAAGAAGATGAGTAACCTAGTCCTTAATTCCCGCAGAAAAGACGAGGATGACCAGAATAGAATAAATTGAGAAGAGAACAAGAGTCTTACATTCCCTTCCACAAACAATTCCCTTATATATAACTAAAGCAATTCTAGACTCAACTTCGACCAGTTTGGCTTAGTAATCCTACAGTCAGTCAGGCTCTGATACCAACGTTGTCGGGACCCCGATCCTAAGTCATAGGAATCCAGCCTGTAACACATCACATCCCTTTGCAGTCTCACGCACGGTTAACTCCACAGCTGTAGCCTTACCTTAGCCGGGACCGTTTGCGTATTTTGACTCACGTATGCAATAGTGTCGCTAGCATTCCAATGTCAAAGAACCCGGATCGACAAGTCTAGTCAGAAACCAAAGTGGCAGTACCGCACTAGGACAGACATACATGACCCAACAAAGCAGGTGTCACTCACCAGCGAGTGTAGACGAGTCGTAGCAAGCTACAAGGACTCCATTACATCGCGTGACATTTCCCCAAAGGGGACAGACATAGCAACTAAGAAGGACACATGCCGGTCAACCAATGTGTCCAGAGCAGTAGCGAACTACCAGGGCTCGTTGGATCACAAAGGGGCATTTCCTTGTAAGGAGTGCTAGTAAAGTTCACCACTAGGTAATCGAACCCCATACATATCAAGTACGACACACGTACTCATGGCATTCCGATATATATAGATACATCGATGGCATCACAACATAACCATAAACATACAAGCTTTATTTAAGAGGCTCGGAAGAGCCACACACATGATATTACACATTAAGGGACTCACGACCCATAATAGGAGTCATTCAGTTACAAGCCAGCGGAAGAGTTTAAAACTGTCTGAGTACAGACAGGTGCAACTAGAAGGCACATGGCCTGACTATACTACAGACCCAACGTAGGGCCAGATCATAGCTGGGACACCACCTACTCGTCGTCGTCGATGTCTACGAAGAACCCTCCATTAGGGTCATTAGCAACCTCTACAACATTTATTAAGCAAACATGAGTACGAAGGTACTCAGCAAGACTTTAGGATAACTAACTACTCATGCAATGTATCAACAAGGTATGGTGGGGTTTCATGCGGAAAGCCAGCATTTGACTCGTGGCTAGACAACTTGCATTTTTAAATAATTTTGACAACTTGAATTCTCGCACACGAGTCCACTAACACCACAACAATACACCATCGTGGAATCATTCCGTCTCCATACGGAAATGCCGTCCACGACACTCACGCTCATCTTGACAATTTTATGAGTAGCCATTGAAGTTATCTATGAACAACATATGTCTCCAAGTAGTCCATATCCGCGGACGCGGCTATTCGAATAGATCATAACCCTGCAGGGGTGTTATTCGTCAAACACGCTCTCGCCACTTATCGCCATGTGCACGTCATGCACCTCGACAACCTTCAAGCGGAAGCCTAGCGAGGGAGTCGGCCACGACCGTTAACCACACTAGTACCTAGTCCAGGTTTATCGCCTATCTGAGAGTAACCCGTACGGAAGTCCGGCCGAGGTTTCCGCCACGTCCTCAAAGGATGTGCGCAGGGTTCCCAAGCCCACCATCCGGGTGCCACTTGGTACACCGTGCCACTGCCTACCGCATCATAGTCCACCTCTCAGGTCAGCACTATGCACGGCCTCCAGCATGACTATAAACACCAGAAACTACTTGCAACTCCTCGACCGAGTACTAAGCGATTAATAGGCCGAGCGGGGTCATATTTCAGGGCCCAGCATGTGGTAGTATCTCGTCTTGGATTACATACACGGAACTCAGTTCCTAAGGACGGTTCCAATGAAACAACCCGCCATGTACTCCTACACAGCCTTTCACCGGTACCTTTACCAAATCAGGTTCACCACACAACCTTAGCTTACCGAACACATTCTCACAATTCTTTTCATCTCTCAGATGAAAGACCATACACAACTCTAACCATAGCATACATAGCAGGATAAGGTACATCATGGCTCAAGCAACTACCAGGTATGCTAGGTTGCAACGTTCGGCTATTTACTGTGACAAAGATAGGTCATGCAAAGGAAGTGGGTTCAACTAACGTGGCAAAGCAGTTAAAGCATTTGATTCTAATGCAATAAGTAAGTGCTGGAGCAAGAACATGGGATTTATCGGGATGATCAAAAATGGTTGCTTGCCTTGTTGCTCAAAGGAGTGACAATATCCGTCAGACGGATGTTCGGTGGAATCCGGGGGAGCGAAGCCTACCGAAAGGAATGAAAACAATCAATAACAACCAGATGCAATCAAGATGAGGCATGAGCATGGCATGAGAATGCAAGGTGATAAACTAATATAGCTAACATGTATTAGGTTTGAAGTTGAGTTGAATCAAATTCAAATATCACTTCAAACAAGGTATTCTCGGATACCATTTTAATTGATTCGACATGATGCTCAGATCAACTTGATGTTAACATGCATCGGATGACATGTTAAGTTGCTGGTTTGTAATTAGAACAGTGTTTGATCATGTCATTCATAATGAAATTTAAATATTTTCCAAATTCCATTTATAAAGTATTTATAAGAATTGACTTATCCATTAAACTACATGTTTGGGTTCTGTAACATTTTCAAACATGTTTGAAAATGGCATATTCAGATTCCTTGAATTTTTCTGATACTTTTTCATATATAAATTATTTTCATTGGAGTTACAGATTAATTTCTATGAATTTTTGAAGTTTTAAACATTTCTGGAATTATTTTTATACTCGAAAATCCCTTTATTGCATCAGCATGACATCAGCAGGTCCAACTGGCCGTTGAAAGTCAAACCTGACCAGTGGGACCCACTAGTCAGTGTCTCTCGTCAGTTTTAGATTAAAATTAAACTTAATTAGCTGATTAATCTTACTGGACCCACATGTCAGTGTCTTATTAACTTATTTAATTTTATTTTTATTATTCCAGATTATCCTAAGGCTGGCCCCACACGTCAGATTAATTTTGCTATTTCATTAACTTGCTATTTATTTCAGCTCCCAAATAGTTTGAAAAAAACTATTTTAAACACACCAGAATATTTGTTGGAATATTTCCAACCATTCCCAAAGTTTTCAATATTTTTGAAAGTTTAAAGTTTCTGATTTCAAATTTAAAACTTGAAACCGGTAGCTTTTGCATTTATTTAAAATGCTTAAAAATGTCAAGAAAATGGTTTTCTTCATTGCTCATTTACTTTCATGATTTATCAGAAAGATTGAACTTTTCTTGAGGCCATTTTGGTTTCATTGATTTTAACTAGTTTGAAATTTCCTTTATTTTAAGAAGCGGCTAGGGTTTTAGAATTTTCCTACACCACTTTCTTTGTTCTTGTTGAGAATTTCCTAGATGCAATGCAAAGAAAACATGAGCACAAAGCTAACTTGCTTAAGGGGTCAGGGATGTGACAATAAGACTCGACCTAGGTGATTCCTAGGCGGCCTAACTCTCGGAGGTTACGCCTTGTGGGTGTGCTCGCGTGCCCCCATTGAAGGAAAAAGAAAAATTCCATAGAGGAAAGAGCGAAGGGGCAGAAAGCTTAGCCCGACTGACAGCTCGAGGTGGAGCAGCCGCTCCAATGTCGCATGGGCTACCTACAACGCATGGTTGCGGCATTCGGAAAACTCCGCAATAAGCGCTGGGACCCCGCTTACTAGTGCGCAAGGGACTCATCCTCTAAGGTTCCCGCCAGCTACGACCCGGTTATCCATCGGTCGAATCCAGTGTTGGTGTCATCTCTGGTTGCAGCCAGGCCGCGCACTGCCACAACAATGGTCCCGACTCACAAAGACACGCCCCAGGTTGGTTCCTTCGACGAGTCGGTTTGGCGGGGCTCCTTCGGGGTGGGGACATTAATCTTTGAGGCACCTCCTGCCACCTTCACGGTCGGATCGCTGGCGGCGTCTGCCTTGCCGCTCGGATCCTCCATCCATGGTGTGGGAAGCTCCACCTTATGACGCAGCTTCGGGTGCCTCCGGCATGTTCAACAGCGCGGCTTTGGGCGCCTCTAGCACAACCTCGAGCCCCTCCGGCGCGTTGTGAGGCCCCTGCTTGGGCCCCATGGTGGCATCCGCCTAGCTCGCATCTGTGCGCGCCACTTCGTCGACCCGTGCTTCCCCCTCCAGTTACCGCGCTGGGTCATGCGTCCTCTTGAACCGCTTCTCCCTTGTCGGTGGCTCCGTTGCATAGTCATCCGCGTGCGGCTCCACACGAGCCCCTCCGACAGCCATCTTCTGAGCTACCTCCTCCACGGATGGCGCTCCTACTCAATTAGCGCCCTCTGCACCGATACCAGCAAGGCCCAGGCGGCGCGCTCCTTCTTGGTACCCCCTCCGCCCTACCTCGTCGTCGTCCGGGTCGACTTCACCAGGGTGCCCCAGGCCATGCTCGGGATCCTCTGATAAGCATGAACTTTCATGAAGAAAACAACATAAAAGAGAATGGGCTGGTCGAAGGGCTTACCCGGTGCTGAATGCATGACCCGCTACTTCTTCGCGCCGCTGATATGTCTCCAGCTTATCTACTTTTCCAAACTCTTTTGCCCTTGTTTTGGACTCTAATTTGCATGATTTGAATGGAACTAACCCAGACAGACGCTGTTTTCAGCAGAATTGCCATGGTGTTGTTTTTGTGCAGAAATGAAAATTCTCGGAACGTCCTGAAAATTTACGGAGAATATTTCTGGAAAATATGAAAAATACCTGCGCAAAGATCCACCGGAGGGGTCGGGCCAGTGGGCCACAAGCCCTGTAGCCGCGGCCTCCCCCCTGGCGGCGGCTACCAAGCTTGTGGGGCCCACGTGGCTCTGCCGCCCCCTATTTATTCCCTTTCGTCCCGGAAAAAATCAGAAGAAAAGATTTCATCGCGTTTTCGATCCAGAGGCGCCGCCACATCCCGTTCTTCATCTGGCGGGCAGATCTGGAGTCCGTTTTGGGCTCCGGATCAAGGAGATCGTCATCATCGTCATCATCAACCTTCTTCCCTCTCCAATTCCATGAAGCTCTTCATCGTTCGTGAGTAATCTATTCGTAGGCTCGCTTGGCGGTGATGAGTAGGATGAGATCTATCATGTAATCGAGTTAGTTTGGACGGGGATTGATCCCTAGTATCCACTATGTTCTCAGATTGAGTTTGCTACTACTTTGCCATTCTTAATGCTTGTCACTAGGGCCCGAGTGCCATGATTTCAGATCTGAAATTATTATGTTGTCACCAATATATGTGTGTTTTAGATCCGATCTTGCAAGGTGTAGTTACCTACTATGTGTTATGCTCCGGCAACCCCGGAGTGACAATAACCGGAACCACTCCCGGTGATGACCATAGTTTGAGGAGTTCATGTGTTCACCAAGTGCTAATGCGTTGTTCCGGTTCTTTATTAAAAGGAGAACCTTAATATCATGTAGTATCCTTTTGGACCCCGCTGCCACGGGAGGGATGGACAATAGATGTCATGCAAGTTCTTTTCCCTAAGCACGTATGACTACACACGGAATGCATGCCTACATCACATTGACGAACGGGAGCTAGCCACATATCTCTCCGTGTTATAAATGTTGCATGATGAATGTCATCCAAACGAATCACCGATCCATTGCCTACGAGTTTGTCCCATTGCTGCTGTTACTTGCTTTGCTCTGTTGCTGTTACTTGTTTTGCTCTGCTGCTGTTACTTGCATTGCTCTGCAGTTGTTACTTGTTTTGCTCTGCTGCTGTTACTATTGTTGCTACTACTGTTACTTGCTTTGTCCTCCTGCTGTTGCCACTACTGTTGCTACTACTGTTACTTGCTGCTGCTGCTACTTGCCACTTTTGTTACTCGCTACTGTTGCTACTTGCTACTGCTGTGACTACTTTTGTTCCTTGCCACTGCTGTTACTCGTTACGCTGCTACTACCTGCTACAATACTTTTCCTCACATAGTTGCCGGGAAAAGACTATTTCCCGTCCACGGGCAACTTACTGGCGCCATTGATACAACCGCTAAGAATAGTCTGCCGTCAACAGATCGTTTCTGGCACCGTTGCTATCATACTACTTTGCTTACAGATACTAATATTTCAGGTGTGGTTGAATCTAGCACATGCATCTGCTAATACTAGAGAATATTCTTTCACTCCCGTCACGCGAACCAACAAATTTGGGTTGAATACTCTACCCTCAAAAACTGCCATGATCCCACGCGCTGGTGGGCCATTGCAAGACAATTGCTAATTGTTGAGCAACTGGGAGCAGTTCTTTTCTGGCTCTATTGCCGTGGAGGCATCAAGTCAGGAATAGTTGCACGTCAGCAGCATTTTTCTGGCGTCGTTGCCGTGGACTGCTAACATCATTTTTCTGGCGCAGTTGCCGGGGAGGGAAGCTATATTCTCTGAGTCACTTGGGATTTATATCTGCTGATCACTATGAAAATCTGAAAGATCCAAGAACCACAGTTTTGCTCTCAACTAAGAGGGGAGGTAAGATACTGCCATCTAGCTCTGCACTTGAGTCACCTTCAGTTTTGAATAAGTTTGCGACACCACCTCCTGCTACAAGTCTTGATATGTCACCTGTGCTTGATGATGCTTATGATGCTACTATGCGTGATACTGCTAGAGATGCTATGCCTGATACTGCTAGAGATGCTATGCCTAATACTGCTAGAGATGCTATGCTTGATACTACTTTGCCTGATGATGCTAGAGATGCTATTTTGCCTGATGATGCTATGCTTGATACTACTAGAGATACTACTGTGCCTGATATGCCACTAGGGGTATTCCTTGATGCTCATATTGCTAGAGTTACTGCCAATGCTCGTGATGCTTCTGAAACTGCCAATACTATTGAGATAGAACCTGCTTTTGCTCCTGCTAGATCTAGCTCTCGTAGATATGAATTGCCTGATATACCTGAGGGTTACGTTATGGAGGGAGAGATAGCTGAGGATTTTCTTGCGTGTAAGGATGCCTACGATGCTGAGAAACTACTTCTCAAGTGGAAGGAAAAATCTCTGAAAGCTAGGATGAAATACGACCCGAAGTTTTCCACTTCACCTATCTTTATCACTGATAAGGATTATGAATTCTCTGTCGACCCTGAGATAATCTCTCTAGTCGAATCTGATCCTTTCTACGGTTATGAGTCTGAGACGGTCGTAGCCCATCTTACCAAACTACACGACATAGCCACCCTTTTCACTAGTGAGGAAAAGATCCGCTACTACTATATCCTTAAGTTGTTTCCTTTCTCTCTAAAGGATAACACTAAAGCCTGGTTCACTTCTCTTGCTCCTGGATGTGTGAGTAGTCCCCAGGATATGGTCTATTACTTCTGTGAGAAATATTTCCCTGCCCATAAGAAGCAAGCTGCCTTGCAGGAAATATTCAACTTTGCTCAACTCAAAGAAGAGAGTCTCCCACAAGCTTGGGGAAGCTCATCCAGCTACAGAATGCTTTGCCTGATCACCCTCTTAAGAAGAATGAGATACTTGATATCTTCTATAACGGACTTACCGATGCTTCTAGAGACCACCTAGATAGTTGTGCCGATTGTGTTTTTAGGGAACGAACTATAGAACAAGCTGAGATTCTACTGAATAACATCTTGATCAACGATAATGCTTGGACTATTCCCGAACCACCTCCTAATCCAACTCCTAAGAAAAGAGGTATTCTATTCCTCAGTCCCGGAGATATGCAAGAAGCCAAGAAATCTATGCAAAAGAAAGGCATTAGATCTGAAGATGTCAAAAATCTACCACCTATCGAAGAGATCCATGGTCTCGATAACCCGATACAAGTAGTAGAAGTGAATTCTCTGCGTAGATTTGATGAGAGTGATATATCTTTTGATAAACCTGCTAGCCTATGCTTTGATGAATTTGTCAACTTTGTTGCCAAACAGCAGAGTTTCAATGATTATGTTAGCAGACAGTTGGAACAAAGTACTCGTATGCTTAGTCATTTAAGTGCTTGTGTAGACAGAAATGTCAATGATCTGAAGCTTCTGAGTAAACATGCCTCTATGATTACTACTCAGGTAGAACAAGTACTTAAAGCTCAGAATGACTTGCTCAATAAATTAAATGACAACTCTGTCAGAGTCATTACTAGATGAGGCAAAATGACTCAGGAACCTCTGTATCCTGAAGGCCATCCTAAGAGAATTGATCAAGATTCTCATGGAATTAATGCTGATACACCCAGTAATCCTAAGAAGAAGGAGAAGGATGATAGAAACCTACATGTCAGTTCACCAAATACTGTCACACCTGAAGAACCAAATGATATTTCTGCGTCTGATGCAGAAGCACAATCTGGTGATGAACATGAACCTGGTGACAATATGGATAGCGATGTTCATAATAATGCTCAACCTAGCAATGATGAGGATGTGGAGATTGAACCTACGGTTAATCCTGATAACCCACAACCTAAGAGATACGATAAGAATGACTTCACTACTAGGAAGCATTGTAAAGAAAGGGAGCCATGGGTTTAGAGACCCATGCCCTTTCCTCCGAAGCCATCCAAGAAAAAGGATGATGAGGATTTTGAGCGCTTCGATGAGATGATTAGACCTGTCTTTCTGCAGATGCGGTTAATTGATATGCTCAAAATGTCTCTATATGCCAAGTACATGAAAGATATCATGACTAATAAACGGAAGATACCAGATCTTGAGATCTCCACCATGCTTGCCAATTACACTTTCAAAGGTGGAACTCCTAAGAAACTTGGTGATCCCGGAGTGCCCACTATATGTTGCTCCATTAAAGGAAACTACGTAAGAACTACCTTATGTGACCTTAAACCGGTGTTAGTGTTATGCCTCTCTCTCTTTATCGTAGACTTGAACTGGATAAGTTGAAACCCACTAAAATTTCTCTGCAAATGGCCGACAAATCAACTGCTTTCCCTATCGGCATTTGCGAGGATGTGCCTGTTGTGGTTGCTAACACCACTATCTTAACAGACATTGTTATCTTGGATATTCCTGAGGACGATGCCATGGCTGTCATCCTCGGAAGACCCTTTTTCAACACTGCAGGGGCTGTTATAGATTGCAACGAAGGCAATGTCACTTTCCATGTCAACGGTAGTGAGTATATAGTGCACTTTCCGAAGAAACGATATCAAGTAAATTGCATAAATGCTATCGAAAAAAATCATCGATTCTTATTGGGAGCTTTGAATGCCCTATTCCTCGTGTCAAGATGAAGTATGATTTGCATTTTGGGGAGATTCATATCCCCATTGAGGTGACTTAGTGGCTATTCGACAATTCTCCGTTTCCTCTCGCGATTCGAAAAGGTTTTGTCATGAGGATTTGATCAACCCCATTGACGGATTTCTTTCAATGACCATGAAATGGATGAATCAAGGAGTCACATGCCTCTGTTTTAAGCTTTCACTTTCTGTTGCTTAGAAGAAAAATGACAGATTTAGTTTAGTTTTTCCTGTTTTCTGTTTTAGCGTCCCGGAGAAAAGTACCCCAAAAATAAAAGTTCTCCGATGGTCCTGAAAATCAAATATGATTTCTCTGGAATTTTTGAAAATTACTAGGACTCAGAGCTGGCCTGGGTGCCACACCAGTGGGCCACAGGCCCTGTAGCCGCGGCCTCCCCCCTGGCGGCGGCTACCAAGCTTGTGGGGCCCACAGGGACCCCCTCTACTCATTCCAGCTCCCATCCCCTTCTTCTACCTCCAGAAAAAATCGTTTCGCAGCCCAAACCCGTGTTCTTGCTCATTTGGCTGTGACTTTCGACCTCCTTGCTCAAAGCACCATTCTCCGAACCGTTTTGGGGAAATTACTCCTTGGTAAGTGTCTCCTCCATTGGTCCAATTAGTTTCTATTCTAGTGCTTTATCCTTTGCGTATTCTTGCTACCTTGGTGACCCTGTTCTTGAGCTTGAAATGTTGATTTTAGCTGGTCCCAAGTAGTTTCAGCGCGTGATATGATCTCTAGGCACTAGTAGGAGTAGTTGCTACGAGTTGGGTTAATCCATACTCACTTTTCTTTTGAAGTCTCTAAAAATTTCAGAATTTGTCAGAGCTAGAAAAGGAAAAGGATGAGGAGGTTCTTGAGAGGCTCTTCAAGCCGTAACCCCAAGGAGGATGAGAAGAACCGCCCCAAGTACGTGGTTCCTCGAGTCACAGAAGTTCGAGCGTGCGAGTGCACAAGTGATGAATTTTTTCGTGTCTCTGGGCTTTATGAAGACTTTTATTACCTAGTGGAGAGCGCAGGTCTTACCGCGTTCGTTGAAGATAAGTGCTCACAATACCTCCTCCTCACCAATATTTTCGTTCGAAGCTTCAACTTTTATCCGAGGAAGAATCCTCCCATTGTTGAGTTCATGTTATACGACATCCCCCAGTGCATGACACTATAGGATTTTTGCAATGTATGCAAATTACCTTATGTTGGGGATATTCATGATCCTCGTCCACTGGACTTGGAGGATTTCATAGGTACTATTACTGTTGGAGAGGAGAGAGGAGTGTCTCGCGCTAGAATTGCTAGCATACATTTTCCTGTGCTTCGGTACTTCTCATTATTTGTGGGAAAATGTTTGATTGGCCGTGGGGAGGCTGGATCACTTAGCTCTCCAGACCTTGCGGTTTTGCGCGAAGGCCTTTACAACGATAAGACTTATAGCCTAGGTGCTATAGTAGCTCAGCGGTTGAACACAAACTGCTCCAAAGGTGTTGTCTATGGAGGTATCTATGCTACCCGTCTTGCCAGACACTTTGAGATACCCGTTAGACTGGGGGAGGAAGAAGAGATGCTTCTTCCTGAGAAATATCTGGATTATGACAGCATGGTTCGCCATGATTTTCTAGATAGAGATGCTAGTACACGGATGATTTACAACCTGGTATTTAGTCAGGGTACTCGAGAGACCATTACTTTGCCTGCTCCTTCTTTGTTCAACCTTTATGCAGGCAGGTACATTATTATGCCCTCGGACATCTACGCATATTGGGGCTTGGCCCAACCACATGTGCCCGTGCCCGAGCCGCCAGTCGAGTACCAGTCGCCAGTTTATCAGTGGGAGCCAGAGGAGCTCACACAATAGTGGCATCCACAGTCCGCTCCGGAGTATCCTGGAGCTGGTTATTTCCCTCCATGGGAGTAGACCAAGCTAGGCCAAAATCCTATGCTTGGGGGAGTATGTGTTTGCACCAACTTTACATAATGCTTATGCTTTCACTTTGTTAGTGGTTGTTTACACTTTGCCACTTTATTATCCAGGCTAGATTGTTTTCGTTTTCTTGTTTTCTTGTTTTGTGTCCTTTTGAGAAAACACAAAAAGATTTTCCTTTCTTCATTTGCTTGTTGGGAGCTTTCCCGTGTAAATAGTTTTCTTTTTTTTGGGTCAAGGTAGAAGATATTGGTTACAATGTTTAGTGGCTCTCGTATGCATACCTGTTTAGCTTTCAAAGAGCCATATTACTTTGTCTTCTCCTTTGTGTTTGCCTGCAGATTCAGCTTAGTCCAATGAACGAACACTCTTATTATTGTTCACATCGTTCGATCTCGCAAGTGAAAGGCAATATTGATGATATATGATGAAGTGACTGAGACTGGAAAAGCTGGTATGAACTATATCTATTTTGTTTTTGTAAATATGACTAGCTTGTCGTCCCAGATTCAGCTTTGTTGTGAGAAAACCATGTTTGCAATGACAACTTAGAGATCATAGTTTCTGATGTCATGCTTAATTAGCTAGGAGCTTATAATGGTTTGTCTTGAATGCCAACATAGATTTTGAGATGACTATGATGTAGTATGATACGATGGTATTCTCCTTTGAATGATTCAAGTGGCTTGACTTGGCGCATGTTCATGCATGTAGTTGAAACAAAATCAACATAGCCTCTATGATGTTCGTATTCGTGGTGATTTATATCCTGCTCATGCTTGCACTCAATGATAGTCAAACTCGTTGCATCTTGATGACTGTTGTCGCTCTCTAGTTGGTGGCTTCCCAGTCTTTTGCTAGCCTTCACTTGTACTAAGCGGAATACTGCTTGTGCATTCACTTCCATAAACCCAAAGTTTTTCCATGAGAGTCCACCATACCTACCTATTTGCGATATCTACCTGCCGTTCCAAGTAAATTTGCATGTGCCATTCTATAAACCTTCAAGAAATAATCTATTTTGCATGCCCGAACCGCTCATGTGGTGAAAGGGGGCTATTGGTATCTTCCATGTTAGGCGTGTTATCCTCGACATGTGTTTATTCACTGTCATTCATGAGAAAAGGGCTGGTAATTGGAATGCCCAGTTCCATGCTTAAATCGAAAACATAACTGTAAAACAAGACTCCCCCCGGATTGATGTTAGTATGGACGGTACCCGAGGATTTGGCTCGCCGTGGAGTGTGATTGATTGGTGGTGGGGGAGTTAAAACTTTACTTTTCTGTTTGGGAACCGCCTATAGCATGAGTAGCATGGAAGATATTGAGAACTCTTGGTCATTGCGTTGACAATGAAAGCATGCCACCCAAAATTATTATCTCTGTTTTCAAAGCTTGAGCTCTGGCACCTCTGCAAATCAATGCTTCCCTTTGCGAAGGGCCTGTCTATTTATTTTCCTGTTGAGTCATCCTCTTCTTATTTAAGCACCAATTAGAGAGCACCTCTGTCGTCACGGAAAAATCAGAAGAGAAGATTTCATCGCGTTTTCGATCCAGAGGCGCCGCCACATCCCGTTCTTCATCTGGCGGGCATTTCTGGAGTCCGTTTTGGGCTCCGGATCAAGGAGATCGTCGCCATCGTCATCATCAACCTTCCCCCTATCCAATTCCATGAAGCTCTTCATCGTTCGTGAGTAATCTATTCATAGGCTCGCTGTGTGGTGATGAGTAGGATGAGATCTATCATGTAATCGAGTTAGTTTGGACGGGGATTGATCCCTAGTATCCACTATGTTCTCAGATTGAGTTTGCTACTACTTTGCCATTCTTAATGCTTGTCACTAGGGCCCGAGTGCCATGATTTCAGATCTGAAATTATTATGTTGTCACCAATATATGTGTGTTTTAGATCCGATCTTGCAAGGTGTAGTTACCTACTATGTGTTATGCTCCGGCAACCCCGGAGTGACAATAACCGAAACCATTCCCGGTGATGACCATAGTTTGAGGAGTTCATGTGTTCACCAAGTGCTAATGCGTTGTTCCGGTTCTTTATTAAAAGGAGAACCTTAATATCATGTAGTATCCTTTTGGACCCCGCTGCCACGGGAGGGATGGACAATAGATGTCATGCAAGTTCTTTTCCCTAAGCACGTATGACTACACACGGAATGCATGCCTACATCACATTGACGAACGGGAGCTAGCCACATATCTCTCCGTGTTATAAATGTTGCATGATGAATGTCATCCAAACGAATCACCGATCCATTGCCTACGAGTTTGTCCCACTGCTGCTGTTACTTGCTTTGCTCTGCTGCTGTTACTTGTTTTGCTCTGCTGCTGTTACTTGTTTTGCTCTGCTCTGTTACTTGTTTTGCTCTGCTGCTGTTACTACTGTTGCTACTACTGTTACTTGCTTTGTCCTCCTGTTGTTGCCACTACTGTTGCTACCACTGTTACTTGCTGCTACTTGCCACTGTTGTTACTCGCTACTGTTGCTACTTGCTACTGCTGTGACTACTGTTGTTCCTTACCACTGCTGTTACTCGTTACGCTGCTACTACCTGCTACAATACTTTTCCTCACATAGTTGCCGGGAAAAGACTATTTCCCGTCCACGGGCAACTTACTAGCAACATTGATACAACCATTAGGAATAGTCTGCCGTCAACAGATAGTTTCTGGCATCGTTGCTATCATACTACTTTGCTTGCCGATACTAATCTTTCAGGTGTGGTTGAATCTGACACATTCAACTGCTAATACTGGAGAATATTCTTTCACTCCCGTCGCGCGAACCAATAAATTTGGGTTGAATACTCTACCCTCAAAAACTGCCGCGATCCCACGCGCTGGTGGGCCATTGCAAGACAATTGCTAATTGTTGAGCACCTGGGAGCAGTTCTTTTCTGGCTCCGTTGCCATGGAGGCATCAAGTCAGGAATAGTTGCACGTCAACAACATTTTTCTGGCGTCGTTGCCGGGGACAGCTAGTAGCCACCTCCACAGCCACTTACTGGAGGTCCACCGGCTGCTTGCTTGGGAGCCGGGCGAACACCCACCAACTTCTTGCCCCGCTTCCTCGCTTCCACGTTGTCTCCAGCGGATCCGTGGCTGGCTCGGCATAGCTATCTCCTCGACACACTAGCTTCGTCCTGCGGTGCCTCCGAATCCTCCGTGCTGGTTATATTGAGCGACTTCGACGACTCAGCATCGTCATCACACCAACCCAGCAGGACGGACTTGAAAAACTCACCAGCTGGCTCGGATCCATTCGTCTCCATCGCGTCATCTCCTGACGACTCATCTATGATACGGGCCGTCTCCCTCATCGGCATCATCGATCTCTTCGGCGTCCTACTCCGGCACGTCATCCACCGCCCGGTCATAAATCTGCAAATGGGACAACACATGTCGCCGCAGCCGGCATCCGGCGCTAGACACAAGAATGCATCATGAACAACAGAAGAAAGAAAAACCGGTGCAACGCTTACCATCGAAGCTGGTTGCTCTCGGTTGTAGAGAGCATTGCCCCAACGCCATTTGTCTTCGTCCATCTGGGTGGCTGAGATCAAGTTCATTCGCCTCGCCACATGGTGCAATCGTAACTCCTTCGTCAAGAGCCGGCACGGGTCGTTTCAGCCGCCCATCTGGCACATGAGGTGTGAGCGGTGCTACAGCGGCTAGACCCGACGCGCCACCATGGTGGCAAGGAGATCCATGGCCGTGAGGCCATCCTCCTTATCCAGTTGCGTCAGCCGGGTGCAGATCTGATCCACCTCGGCAATCAGATGCGGCAACTCCTATTTCCAGTTCAGCTTTTCAACCGGCGACGCGTCGAAGAAGTCGGGCAAGTTGATGTGGTCGTGAGCTGGATTGACGTTCTTCTCGTAGAAGAACCACCTGTGTCAGCTCTTCACCGAGTCTTGCACGGGAAGCTTCCGGAACCCGGATCCCATGCAGTGGTTAATGAGCGTCGCTCCGCAGGTGTTCATCTCCTTCTCGCCGGTGGCCTTGTTCGTCACCGACAGCTGCTTGAAGAAGAAGAGTTGGTGCCAAAGATCCACTTACGGCTCGATCCCCAAGAATCCCTCACACAGGGTGACGAAGGCGGTTAGCTGCAGAACAGCATTGGCCGCGACATGGTGGGGTTGTAGACCGATGTGCGTTAAGAACGAGAAGAAGAAGTTGCTCGCGGGCAGCCTGAGCCCACAGTCAAAGTGCTTGGCGAACACCACCACCTCGCCGTCTTGCGGGGTCGGAGAGTTCTCCATCCCCGCGACGCGCGCAGCGACGAGCTCTTCCGACGGCAATTTGCGATGATGACGAAGGCACTCGATGTTCCCCTCGTCGACATCACTGTCGTCCCAAGCGCCCCAGGTTAACGACATGCTCGGGAGCTTCTTGGGACATGGGGTCGAAGACGAGGAAGGGCAATGAGACGCGTCGGGCGACAGCGGCGAACGGCAAGAACGGGAGCGCTTCCGACGTTTCTCTCTCTCTCTCTCTTGATTCTGGAGGGGAGCGTTGGATAAAGCAAGGGACGGGGACACGAGAGCAAATGGATCCCTCGGCCCCTCCTCCTGCCCATTTAAAACCAGCGCGGGGTAGTGGTGGAGGGTATCCGACGGCATGATCCCCACAACCCCCGCGCCGCACGGGCAGCGTTAGTGCACATCGGGAGCACCAACCGTTGCCCCTAATCCACAGAAGATCCACGCGTGTGGGCTGAAGTTGCGGCTAAGCAGGCCCCGCCCCGCGGCCCGGTCTTGTCACGTGCATGGCCTGTCAGTCCTCGGCCTGCAGCACGGCACACATGGCACCCCCCCTCTGCGTGTTGGAGAGACCGAGGCGGCTCGCGTTACGGCCGGCTATGGACCAAGTCATCTCCGGCTCGCGGGTGATCCGGCTGAAGCCCCGCAAACACACGGGAAAGAATCCAAACCGACGAGGCCGCCGCTCCAAGACGGCGGGCCTCCCCTGCTTCGGGGACTACTGATGGGGAAATAACCCTAGGGTAGGCTAAAAGCAAGCTCTTCTCCATTCCCCTTCGAAAAACATACACACGACGACCTCTTCTCCGCGAAGGGTCGGTTGCTTCTAGCTAGCAGCACGGTTGAGTCGGCTCGGGCAAGCCCGCTCTCCTTCCAGCATGACTGCGTCTCGCTAGCCGACGGGTCAGCGCTTGTCACATCGCCCTAACAAACCGCGTCAGGGGAATCATCATCAAAGGTATGGCTATAGCGGTTTACGTACCACTGACCTGACCGCGCGTGGCTACAGTGGAGGCGGTCATAGCACCGACCGTCGCCAACTGCGACTAGCCGAGGTGGCATAGTGACGAGCATGCCCCCATCCACTCCATTACCTGTCCAGCGTGGCAATAGTGCAGCCGGCCGTATCGCTAACCATAGTCGGCTGCACGAGACAGTGCTACACAGTGTTGTGCATGCCGTTACATATCAAGCACGCACCAATGGCGGCTACTGGATGGCAGGCCTTGGCTCCTGACTAGAGCCGGTGGGCCCCCCTGGACGGCTCGAGAGACTGCCAGCTAGGTCCCACCCGGTACCCTTTATACCTATTGTATGCGAGCGGGTTGACATTTAAAACCCCGTGGTACCGCACCATGGAAGGGGTCGGCCGAACACACACACTCACACACAACATAGGAGAGGTAAAGAGAGCTTGGAGCTCCTTCTTGCTCCTCCATCATAGAGCTCAAGGAGCACATTGTAGCCCATCCGATTTGTCGACCAACACCAGCAGGACTAGGGGTGTTACCTTTCACGGAGTGACACAAACCTGGGTATCTCGTGTGTCTCGTACCTCCTGTCTCCAATCCTGTTTCCGTAGCTCATCGGCGTTCAAACCTGGATAAGCCACCCCATTCAAGTGGAGGATGCCCCTGATGTGGAGTGCTTCAAATGCGAGCATTTGGGGGCACTTCCAATCCAAGTGAAAGTACTTGTCGTTGTGCGTGTTGTGCAAGGAGGAGGGTCACACCTCCGCCAACTGTCTGTCCCGTGGTAAGCAGCTCAACCACCAAATCATGGGTAGTGCAATATCCAGGGAAGGATTCTTGTGCTTGCAGTTCGACGAGTAGGCAAAGACGGATTCTTTATTCAATCTAAATATTGAGAATACTGCTATCCTCTTGGTAGACCCCGGCACACTTACGGTGCGCATCCTCAAGCAAGAACTGAAGCATATGGTGGCGGGGGATTGGGACTGGCAGATTTCGCACGTGGGGATAATGATTTCATGGTGGTTTTCCCCTCGGCGGACCTGCTGCACATGGCCAAGTCGAGTGGCAAGCTTTTTCTGTATATCCATGATATCACTCTCAGGGTGCGGTACTCAGTGCACGAAGACATTCAGCCAATGTTGATGCCAGAGACATGGGTGTGGCTCCACGGTATCCCTAAGAAACACCGTGGGTGGAGCGTTCCATGGAGAGTTGAAGATGTTGGGTCGGACGATCATAGTCGACGAGCTCTCCCTCAATAGGTTTAGCCCGGTGATGATGAAGCTTGCGTGCAATTCTATGGACAACATGAATGGGGTTGTGGAGGTTTAGTTTAACCATGAAGGCTACCAAATCAAGGTGGAGATGAGCGTCTGCCCAAGCGCACACGAGATGGGGATGCTCGCGGGTCGGGGCCCTGTGATAATCCTCCTCCCAATGCCCATGGCAAGAAAGGACGCTCACACGGTGCGGCGAACAACACCAAGAAAAGTGGGGCTCTAATGGCAAGGTCAAGTCTTCAACGAGTGTGGCTCTTGGCTCCGCTCCGGCCATGAAGGCGCTAATGGAGCGGCGGGATGAGGAGATGGAAGATAACATGCAAGATACATCCATTGATACCGGAACTTTGGAAAACTGGTAGCCCCAGCTGGTGGAAGCATGGTGGTGGCTACGTAAGGCACGGTTGTGAGTCTTCCCCCTGGCCTTCCCACTGGAGGTTTCCTTTGACGATTATGGATCCAACCCATGGTTTTCATTTTCAGTGACATTTCGTTAATTTCAGTAGACACTGAAATATTATGTTTCGGCCAAAATATTTCAGCAATTTCAGTAGTACACTGTAAATCAAATATTTTTCAAAATGCTTTTCAAAAATTTCAAATATTTATTTCAATTCAAGTGAATATTTCGGTCCTTTGGCCGAAATGCAAACTGAAGTTACTGAATTTCACTGCATTTCATTGATTTCAGTTGGTGCTGAATTTTTTTCTAAACTGAAATTCAAAACCATGATCGAACCTCGCGGCGCTAGTCTTGGACCTCCTCATGACTCCCATGGAGGTGGTGGTGCTCCCTAGCTCAACGCCCTCGTCGATCATGGGGGCACCGACCTGGGTTGCATGCTCAACGAGGTGTCCGATCTCACCCCTTCCTCGAGAAAGCTGGATCGAGTGGTTCGGGAAGGAAACCAAAGAAGACTGCGGGCAGAAAGACGACGGGCAAGTCGTCCTCCCCGCTGGCTGCTTCGCCTTCCATCGAGCTGTGGGAGACCTTGGGACAACACTCGGGTGCAAAGTGTTGGTACCAAGGCCTAGGGATCTAAGGCAACCCCGGTGATACCGTTCTCCCCTAGCATGCGGGGAAAGGCCAAGATGGGGGAGATGATGTCCATGGGGTGCGCCAAGCTTCGCCTCTAAGATAGGAACATGGAAGTGTTAGGTAATCCCTTGCCCTCTTAGGGTGTGTTTGGTTTGAGAACCGAAAGCCATGGAATGTCATGGTTCCGTCCCGAAGTCATGGGTTGGTTCCATCCTTGTGTTCAGTTGATGATAAAAAAAACATGGGTTGGTTCCGTCCCGGTGTTTAGTTGAAGAGATGAAATGAGAAGAATCTGATACCACTCACCTCTTCGATATAAATGATGAGATTACATATCTGAACAAATAGAGTTATTTGCATTTAACAAGCCTATAATTTAAATTTTCAACAACATTTTTCTTTCTATTTTAAACACATGCAAATAAAAATATATGATCCTGAGTACATATCAAATATTTACGAAAAATAATCACGAAAATGAAAAAATAAGCACGAAAAAAAATTAATCACGAAAACGAGAAAAAGTAACCACGAAAACTTTTGTTCGGGTGCGGGGGTGAACGCGGTGAGAATTGCTTGGTATTTCTTTTTTTCTTTGCTTTCTCAGACGAATAACGAGTCGATTCCTCCAAATCGGTGGAATCACTTGGTGAAGCATCTGGAGGAAATATTCCCTGCATGCGGATGACCCAATTTCGATTCCTAACCCAACTAAACACAGAAACGGCTGCTAGAGATGAAACCAACCCGTCCAATTCCACCTCATCCTGAAACCAAACACATCCCTATAGAATTTTGAACGCTTTCTCAGAAGATCTCTTGGTTAGGATCTTGGATGATAGTGGCGTGGTTGTAGATGTTTGTTAGGGGACATTATTTCTCTCGTTCGCACCTGACAAGAGGCGCATGATGTGCTTGCCGCGGTTGTAGCATGTTGTGTAGTGGCTGTGGGTCCGGGGGATCACCCCATCGCCCCAGTAGGGTCTGGTGTTGCTTTCGGGTCCAATGAGGGAGCAAAAGTGACGCAGGCCGAGTGCCGGCTCGAAAGCACGTGGTCAAAGCGGTGAGCTACCGTGGAGTTCACCTTCGCAACAGAAATATTTGATGTGCTACCTATTTGGGACCATCCGTGGTTGTGGCCACGGGGGGTCTAGGATCCAACTTAAGGAATATATGGTGAAAGAACGCATTGATGTCGTGGCATTGCACGAGACGATCAAGATATATTTTTCTTTCTGTAATTTGTCAGCTTTCGATCCTTTGCAGTTCTTTGATTGGCACTGGGTGCCTCCCTCCGGGCACTCATGTCGTCTTATTACGGGTTTTAATAAAGACATTTGTGATGTAATTTTGTGGGAGTGTGGTATCTTCCTCATTGTCGCGACTATTAAACATCGAGTTTTAGGGCTGTCTTGGGTGATTGTGTGCGTATATGGTCGTGCAGATCACTTGAGATTCGTGGAATTCCTTAGTGAAATCACCAATTTGGTATGGGCCGAAAGGGCGGTAAACCTCCCTCTCATCATTGGAGGCGATTTTAACTTTATCCGCTCGGGAGCAGACAAGAACAATGATAACATGGACTGGATTAGGGTGTCCTTGTTCAACAATGCCATTGCGTCGGCAACTCTTAGGGAAATTGCGCGTACGGGCGCTCGCTACACTTGTACTAACAAACAATTGGTACCGATCCGTAGTGTCATGGATCGTGTTTTTTGCACTTTCGAATGGGAGGTTCTTTTACCCTTGTGTTCCTTACTGGCTGAGATGCGGATTGGTACAGATCATGTACCGCTCATTCTATCCTTAGAGGAGAATACGAGACGTAGAAGCAAAAGGTTTTTCTTCGAAACCATGTGGTTCGAGGCTGAGAGCTTCGTACAATTGGTCAATGACTATTGGGAGCTGATCGTGTTGTATCTTGGCCCCCAACAAGACCCAATTGAGTTCTGGACTGCGTCAGCTGCCGTTCTGCACACTTTCCTTAGGGGTTGTGGTGCCAACCATGGCAGCGAGTCCAAGCGGGAATGGGCTTAGCTTGTGGAGGAGATCACGAGGTTTGACGCTCAGGTAGATCAGAGAGTTCTCTTGGAAGTAGAATGGTCCCATAGATATGACCTCAAGAACCAAGTCTTGGCAATTCTTCACGTGGAAGAATAGTATTGGCGTCGTAGGGGCGGCATCAACTGGGTGATGAAGGGGGACGCCAACACCGGCTACCTTCATTACTATGTGAATGGTTGGAAGCACAAGAGCACTATTTTGCGCCTCTGGGCTGATAATGACCTCCTCACCCAGAGTGAGATAGTAGCTCATATCTATCAGTTTTTCATCGGTGTGTTTGGGTCTGACGAGGAAAAACTTCTTAGCCTCCTTGCAGATATGTGGGATTCATCGGTCTGTTTGGGTCAGACGAGCAGATCGATGCGGCCCTTGCCGATATGAAGACATACATGGCGTCGAGCCGAGATGGTTGTCTCGTCGAATTCTTCAAACAGATCTGGCCGTGTCTCCCACACTTGTTCTATGCGATAGTAAACGTGTTTTCCCTTGGCATGGTAGATATGGCCCGACTAAACTATGGTGATATTAGCCTTATCCCTAAGGTGAAAGGAGCGGATAACAATAGGGTGTTCAGACCAATCACCCTAATTAATGAACCTTTCAAGATATGTGCTAAGGCGTACACCACTCGCCTTGCGCCCATTGCACAATGAGTTATCCTTAAAAGCTAATCGGCATTTCTCAAAGGCCGCAATATTTTAGAGGGGCCGATTGCTTTGCCCGAAATTGTACACGAGATGAAACGAACGAAACAAAAGGGAGTCCATCTCAAGTTGGACTTCGAAAAAGCCTATGACCACGTGAACTGGACTTTGTGCAGGAAGTCCTACTCAAAAATAGTTTTGAGCCAAGTTTTGTTCACCAGGGTGATTGGCGATTAATCCAGGGTGGACACACGGTGGTTTTTATTAATGTCGAGGTGGGTAAGTTCTTCCGTAACAAAAGATATCTCCACCAAGGTGACCCCATACCCCGCTCATTTTTAACTTTGTTGTCGATGCCTTGTCGACCATGATTGGCAAAGCTAGGGTTGCAAGTCACATCAAAGGATTGGTGCCTCACCTGTTCCGAGGTGGTGACTCACTTGCAATACGCAGACAATAGAGATGTTGCTTTTTGAGCCAGATGACCATAGTATGACCTTCATCAAGCTCCTGCTCCTAGCCTTTGAGATGTTATTGGGATTGAAATTAACTTCTTTAAGAGTGAGGTCATTACTATGGTGATGGATGTCTTGGAGAGTACGAGGGTAGCTAACCTCCTAAATTGTAAGCTAGGAAGATTCCCAATTAAGTATTTGGGTCTTCCTATTTCACATCAGAAGCTATCGATTCATGAATGGGAGCCACTATATGGGAAAGTGGTGGCTAGGGTAAGCCCGTTGTGAGGGAGGTTAATGTCTTCGGTAACGAGGCTAATCTTGACCAATTTGATCCTCTCCTCTCTCCCACTATTTACAATGGATCGTTCTTGCTGGCTGATGGGGTTCATGCCAAGTTGGACACTCCTCGCGCACAATTCTTTCGGGAAGGAACTGGAATCAAACGTAATTATCACTTAGTCAAGTGTACTACCATATGTAGACCTAAAAAATTTGGAGGGCTTCCTATTCTCAACTCCAATCTAAAGAATGTGGCCTTCCTCACAAAATGGTGGTGGCACATTGCCCAAAACGAGTCGAGGATCTCGGCTGCATTACTGTATGCCAAATACTTCCCGAATGGGAACCTTTTCACGGTAAGTCTTCAGGATCCGCGTTCTGGAATGGGATCCAAGTGGTTAGATCGGCATTCACAATGGGGGCCAGTTTTCTAGTTAACAATGGGAAGTCGATGCGCTTTTGCGTAGACAGTTGGTTCGGCCCGGAACAATTGTGGATAAGTCACTCGTCAATCTTCCATCTTGCTAACGATACGAACATTCTCGTGGGTGAAGGTCCGCGCTCTTCCCCTTTGGTTGTACACTTTGCACGAAGCCTCTCCCCGGCCGAGAGGGTTGTTTACGATGATGTATTGGCCAAAATTGGTGATAGGACGGTCAGCTTGGGGCTGATACGGTCTCCCGGAGGTTATCTGCCTTTGCAAAATTCTCGGTCAAGTCCATCTACAACAAATTGACCGAGGGTATCACACTAGACATAGCTAGGGGGCTATGGAAGGCGGGGATGCCACTATAGATTAAAAAATTGTGAGAAATGTTCAGAAACCGTTTACCGACGTGTGACAACATTGGTAAGTGCAATGGCCCTACCGGCGGATCTTGTACGGTGTGTGGGCAAGGGGAAGATGAAAACCACATTTTCTTTCATTGCTTTCTAGCTAGATTTGTGTGGAGCGCCGCTAGAGAAACTTTCCACAAAATGTGTAACCCCTCGTCCAGAGCAGACTTACTAACATTGTTGAAGGCCCAAAGGGGTGCCAATGCTAGGATAGTGTGGTGATGTGTGGGGGCTCTGCTTTGGTCTATTTGGACAATCCACCACAAAATTAATTGTCGGGGGGATAACCCCGGGGTAGCCTCATCTCCCTTCATACCTATTTTCAAAAAAAAACGGGGCCGGCTCGGCCCTTCAAGCCACGACTCCAGCAGGCCGGCTCCGACGGGCTCGGTCGGCTCCGGCCGCCTAGGTCGGTTCGCAGCTGGACCCTCATCTATCCGGCTTCGAGCACCCGCTAGCCGGTGGCCCCCCTCCTGCCACTCGTCGACACATACGACAAGGATCATCCCCTTCAACAAGATGCAACGCAGGAGCTCGCACTCGATGGCATAGTATGCGCATGGCTACAATAGAGTCGGTCGTACCACCGACCTCTTCCGACTGCAACCAGAAAAGACGACCTTGGTCTACACAGCGCTCATCATTGTCTAGTCCCCGCCGCCTGTCACACGTGGAGGAAAGGGAGTCGGTCGTACCATCAGCCATAGGCCGAAGCGACGGATGCTTATATGGCGCCCCTCCAACAGGACCTCGCATTCGGCAGGTCCCACCGGCGACAAGACCACTCTGGGGGTGGGGCCCTCCAGCCGGTGAGAGAGGTTGCCGCCCAAGCCCCACCAGCACCATTTATGTATACTTTATGCCGGGACGGCTGGCCTATAAAGCCCCGGCTATCCCCATGCATCGGGGCGGCCGATCACACAGACACTCAGGTAGAGAGGAAAGAAGCGTGAGCAGCTCCTTCTTCCTCCTCTAGTCATCAGCTCAAGGAGAGCCATTGTAACCTTCATCTACCATCCAACCACTCCGACAGGACAAGGGGTGTTACATCCCATGGAGGGCCCCAAACATGGGTACATAACGTGTCGCCACCACTTGTTACCGTTCCTATTCCCGGAGTCCACCGATGCACATTGGCCCCAACCACACGAGATACGCCACACCATGGCATCCGTTTTGACAAAACAACGACAGTTGGCACCCATGATGGGCCCATGCACGATGTCAGCCGGAGACAAACTTCGGGCGGGACAACTCGCGAGTCCGTCTGAGCGCATCACGCCCAGGCTACTCTACACCCTCGCTTTATTCGCTCCCGCAGATGACGGCATGTCGCGCGGCGTCGGCCCTCGCAGGCGGCGCCCTCATCCCGCAAGATGTACTATCGACCGATGGCCACCCCATCGACATCGGCAGGCTCTGCGAGCTCTTCGACGAGCTATGCATCAGCTACTCGCCCGCCTTTGGCGAGTACCCTGACATGGTGCTTGCCATCTCCAACCCGCTGCCATCAGCATGCGACATGTCTCCCACCGACATCAGCCATCTTTGTGACTGCTTCGCACAGCTGCGCATCAGCACCGGTCCCTCCTTCGATGAGTATCCCGACGTGGTGCTCGACATATCCAACCCACTGCCTACCCTCGGCAACAATGCTTCGGGCGACACCAGCGGCCTTGACCTTTGCGTTGAGGTGATGGTCACCGACTCCTCCTCCTGCTCGGGGCGCACCAAGTTCCAAGCGGCGGCGGCCGCGACTGCGGAGCGCATCGGCTCGTCCAATCTCTTGCGTGCCACCCTCGAAGGACTGCAAACCCCCATCATGCCATCTTCCAACCCAGCCGCTTCCATGGTTGATCTCGAGGCAGCCCGCAAGCAGTTGTTTGCCAAAGATACATCCCTTGCCACCACACAACGTCGGGTTGAGTCTGCGCAGCGTGAGTACAACACCGTCTACGGCCTCACCTCGGCTAGTAACGACCCCAACCAACGCGATGAGGTCCGTTAGCGCAGCCGCCCTCTCGCCGACATTCTCAATGGGAACTTCCCGACCCATGACCTGCCCGCGGCCAATCTCAAGGCCGATGGCGTTGCTATGGCCGACCTGGCCAACTTGGAGGGCAAGGAGCACACGCTGGAGGAGCAGCGTGTCCGCTAGCTCATCCACACCGCCAACGCCCTCCAAGCCTAGTTCGAGCCGGTCCAGGCCGGCTCTGTATCCCCCATGTTCGCGGCAACTGCGTGGCTAGGGCTATGTAGCACGCGTCCTCCCCCCGTGGCTCCGGCCTTCGTGCCAGCCGGGGCCGAGACGAACGTCCCTGATGCCCCAATGAACACCTGGCGATCACCAGCGCACGAAAAGACCGACATGAAACTGGTCGGCTCCGGACGGACGTGTGCAGCACGCATCAGGACAGGGCCACCACAGCCGGCTCGACGATGTGGCCTGAGTTGGTCGCTTATGTGGGTCCCTCGCGTCATGGACAAGAACGGTACTCACCGCCATCTTGAACGGTTGGACAAGTCCAACCTCCTAGAGGAGGAAGCGCCAATGGGCCCGTCTTGCTTTCGCCCTAGCATTCGCAACGAGCCGTTCCACTCCGGCTTCATGCTGCAATGCGACAGCCCCATGTAAAATGGCTCCGCCAAGCCGGAGGATTGGCTGGTTGACTACACCACCACAGTAGGCATGGCCCAGGGCAACAAGCGTGTGGTGATGCGCTACGTCCCACTCATGTTGCTCGGCTCGGCCTGGGCATGGCTCAATAGCCTGTCGACCGCGAACATGAACTCGCGGACGGACTTTGAAGAGGCGTTCGAGTGCGACTTCACCGTCACCTACAAGCATCCGGGTCGCCCCGCGAGCTGGCCATGTGCGTCCAAGGCTTGGATGAGTCCCTGCGCGACTACCTCATGCGCTGGACCGAGCTGCGCAACTCCTGTAACAGAGTGCAAGAGATACAAGCGATCCATTACTTCTCTGAAGGCTACCGCGACGGCACCGTGCTCAAGCACAAGCTCATGTGCTGCGAGCCGGCCTGCTTGGCGGACCTCATGATCAAGGCAGACAAGTACGCCACCGCCGACTCCACCATGCACGTCAAGGTCGATGCGACCAGCAAGGCCATGTCGGCTTGTCCGGCTACCCAGAAGACGGTCGGCGATAGCCGGCCCCGGCAGAACAACGACCCCAATGGCAAGCGCAAGCAAGACCAGCTAGACCTGCATTACAACAACCAACTCGTGGCAACCATGGAAGAAGAGCAGCCGGTATGCCAGGGTGCGGCGCACCGGCAGCGCCGGAAAGTCTCCCTACCTTCCCGGGATCACCTTCAAGCAGATCCTCGATGCGTCATGCAAGATGCACAACGGTTTGAAGCCGGCAACACACACCCTCCACTAGTGCAGCTTCTCCCAGCGGCTGGCTCGGGGCGCGGGCCTTCCGGTTCCTCCGGCGGCGCGGACTCCACCTCCCAATGATGGTCGGTTCCTGGACTTCTTCTAGGAGGAGGATGGATGGTACGTCGTCTTCACCAGCGAGGTTAACGGCAAACATGCCGAGCGCAAGCGCCGGCATGAGGTGAAGGCCACGGTACCCTGTGTACCTCGATACATGCATTGGTGTGAGAAGCCCATCACCTCGAGTCAGGCACACCAACCGGCTGTGATGCTAAACCCAGGCAGCTACGCCCTCACCCTTGACCCCACCATCGTGTCCAAGAAGCTCACTTGCCGATTCTCATAGGTACTGGTCGATGGCGGCAACAGCATCAACATTCTCTACCGCGACACCCTGCACAAGCTTGGTCTCAAGGAGACTCACCTGCAGCCGACCCGGACGGTCTTCCACGGCATCGTGCTAGTGCAGTATTGCTCTCCCATCGACAAGATCCGCCTCGACATCCTCTTCGGCAACAAGAGCCGCTTTCGGCACAAGTTGGAATGGTTTGAGGTGGTGGTCCTGAGCAGCCCCTTCCACGCGTTCCTTGGCCGTCCAGCTCTGGCCAAGTTCATGGCGATCCCTCACTAGGCCTACCTCAAGACGAAGAAACCGGGTCCCAAGGGCATCATCACCATCAACGGGGACTACAAGAAGTCCATCGAGTGCGCACAAGCCGGCAGCCGGTTGGCCGAGTGCTTAGTCATCACCGAGGAGTGGTGCCAGCTCGATCGACTCGTGGCCCAGGCCACGGTGTAGTCGGTCATGCTGGCTCAGCCTCGCTAGTTGCCTAACGAGGCGGCCTTCATGCCGTCCAAGGACACCAAGCAAGTACCTCTCGACCCGGCCAATCGCAAGCAATGCGTCACCATCCTCAGCAGCAAATAGGAAGGTGAGATCGTCGACTTCCTCCGTGAGAATCAGGACATCTTCACATGGTCTCCCAAATACATGCCTGGTGTGCCGAGGAAGTTCGCCGAGCACAAGCTCCATGTCCGGCCCGAGGTCAAGCCGGTGAAACAACCCCTCTGTCGTTTCTCAAAGGAGAAACTGTGTGTCATCGGTGAAGAGATCGCCGGGCTCCTTGAAGCCGGGCTCATCATGGAAGTGTTTCACCAAGACTGGCTGGCAAACCTAGTCTTGGTGCTGAAGAAGAACAAGATTTTGCATATGTGCATCAACTACACTAGCCTGAACAAGGCGTGCCCCAAGGATACGTTTTCCCTGCCTAGGATCAATTAGGTGATCGATTCTACTACCAGATGTGATTTGTTGTCCTTCGTGGACGCATACTCCTGCTACCACCATATCAAGCTTGACCCGGACTACCAGCTCAAGACGTCCTTCATCACCCCTTTCGGCGCCTACTGCTACATCACCATGTTGTTCAACCTGAAGAACACTGGCGCCACCCTCCAGCGTTGCATGCATAAGTTCGTCCTGTCCCAAATCGGCAGGAATGTGCACCTATACGTGGACGACATCATACCAAGACCAAGAAGCACTTCAACCTCCTCGAAGATCTTTGAGAGACCTTCGCCAACCTGTGCGTGTACAAGATCCGGCTCAACCCAGAGAAATACATGTTCGGCGTACAGCCGACCAGCTCCTTGGTTTCTTTGTTTCCGCCCGCGGAATCAAAGCAAACCCAGAGAAGATCAAGGCCATCGAGTGCATGGCCAAGCCGGCGAAGCTGCGTGATGTCTAGAAGTTCGCCGTCTGCCTTGCCTCTCTTAGCCGGTTTGTCATCCAGGTGGGGGAGAAGGCCTTGCCCATCTACCAACTCATGAAGAAAATGACACCCTTCGAGTGGACTGACCAGGTGGACGAAGCCTCCCACGACCTCAAGCGTGTGCCCTCCACCGCACATGGCATTGCCGTGCTGAAGGAGAAGGAGCCCATCCTCACCTAAAGCACGACCACCACCCATGTGTTGAGCGTTGTCCTGGTCGTGGAGCGGTAGGAGGATGGCAGTGTGCTGTCGATGCAGCCTCATGTATACTACCTCAATGAGGTCTTCTCCAACTCCAAGCACAACTACCCCCATTACCAGAATATGTGCTACGGCGTATACTTCTCTGCCGCGAAGTTGAAGGAGTACTTCTAGGAGCACACCAACACCGTAGCAAGAATGCCCCCCTTTCGAAGATCATGGGCAACCATGACGCCACCGACCGGATCTCCAAGTGGGCCATCAACATGGCCGACCATGACATCGGCTACGAGCCCCGCATGGCCATCAAGTCTCTGACACTGGCTGACTTCCTCATCGACTAGGCGGAAACCTAGTATGTGCGGCCTCCCCTCGATGCGACACACTCGTGCATGAATTTTGACGGCTCGAAGATGTGCACCGGCCTGGGCTCGACATCGTCCTCTACTCCCCCAAGTGGTACCAGCTCAGGTATGCGCTGCAAGTCCATTTTGCCGCCTCCAACAACTTGGCCGAGTACGAGGCGCTCGTCCACGTCCTCCGGCTCGCTTGGGAAATTGGCATCTGGCGCATCCTCTACTTTGGTGACTCGGACCTCGTGGTGTAACAAGTCACGGCAGAATGGAATGCCCAGGATGCTAACATGGCGAGCTACCGCTTACTAGTGAAACAACTCACTAGATCCTTCGACGGCTACGAGTTCCATCACATCCCATGGGTAGACAACGAGGCTGCTGACATGCTGGCCAAGATCGGCTCCACCAAGCAGGCCATCCCAGCTGGGATCTCCCTCGAGCAGATTGTCAAGCTATCGGTCAATCTATATCCCGAGTAGGAGTCCATTTTCGTCCAGTGGACCCCACGAGTGTGCCCTCCGACTCGGGGACTCCCTCGGCGACACCAGGTCTGGCTCGGCTAAGGCCGACTCATCCGTCAAACTCCTAGACTTGGGGAGTCCACCACATGCCCCGACCACAACCGACCCAGGTACTCCGCCGCCGACTCCAGGCAAGGCCAGCTCCGACTCCGACGCAGTCCTCACCATCGGAGAAGCACTGTCGGCCAGCCCCGACCCCGGCGCTACTGGCCCAAGTCAAGTACTCGTCGGCTCCATGGAAGCACCAACTCCAGCAGCAGTCTTCGCTCCATCTTTGGCTCAGGCCATCCTTCCCCATCCTCGTGCGCGGTGGGCTCCCACTCAACAAGGCTGAGGCGCGACAAGTGCAACACAGGGCCACCACCTAGGCCATCATCAACCACGAGCTTGTCAAGCATAGCGTGATAAGCGGCTTCCAATGTTGTGTGCACGCGTCTAGAGGGTACTAGATCCTGAAAGACATCCACCAGGGCGAATGAGGCCACCACGCTGCCTCGAGGTCCCTGGTGGCCAAGGCGTTCTACCACAACTTCCACTGTCCAACGACACTGGGTGATGCCAAGGCCCTAGTGGAAAAGTGTGAGGGGTGTCAGCGCTTCAGCAACCAAAGTCATCTGCCCGCGATGGCGCTGATCTCTATCTCCTGTCCTTTCGCCCTGTGGGGGCTCGATATGTTGGGGCCCTTCAAGAAAGTGTGGGGCGTCATGACACACCTTCAGGAGGCCGTCGACAAGTTCACCAAGTGGATCAAGGCGAGGCCGATCAAGAAGCTGGACGGCCCCACGTCCACCACATTCATCAATGACTTCACCATTCTATATGGCATTCCTCAAAGAATCATCACTAACAACGGCACCAACTTCGCCAAGGACGCCTTGGCCTACTTCTTCTCCACCTAGGGCATTCGACTCGACCTTGCGTCAGTGGCCCACACTCAGTCGAAAGCCAAGTGGAGCGGGTCAACGGCCTCATCCTAGTCGGCATCAAGCCCCGGCTCGTCGAGTCGTTCGTGCACTCGGCCGGCTGATGGATCGATGTGATGACGACTGTGCTCTGGATCCTTCGGACCACCCCTAACCGGTTGACCGCCTTGACACCGTTCTTCCTGGGCTACGAGTCCTAGATGATCATCCCCACAGACATCGAGTTTGACTCGCCTCGCGTAACACTCTACACGGAGGTAGATGGCAAGGAAACAAGGGAAGATGGCGTCGACCTGCTCAAGGAGGCACACCTTCTGGTCTTGAGCCGGATGGCCATCTACTAGAAGAAGTTGTGGCACTACCATAGCAAGAGGATCCGACCCCTTGCTTTGCGCGAGGGTGATCTAGTTGTCCAATGGGTCCAACGAATAGTCGGCCACCACAAGCTGTCTTCCCATGGGAAGGCAGCTTCATCATCAGCAGGGCGCTCTACAACAATGCATACCACCTCATAGACGCCAAGAAGACGCAGAAGCGCAAGAGAGATGCCTCTGACGAGGAGACAGAGCGCCCATGGAACGCGGTGCTCCTCCGCCCGTTTTACACCTAAACCTGAATGTGTATGTATTCCCCCCATCTTTCGGGCTTTATGAATGCAGCAGGTACCCTGAGCCAGACTCGAGGGCTACCTTTCCATCATTTCTCTCGAGTGCATTTGTCTTTTCTTTTCTCGCCCTCGGATCCGAATCCCGGACCACTGGGCTAGCCGGTCAGTACGGGCTAAGTCCTCCTAAAAGGGGCCAAGTAGTGTGCAAAATTCCAAGACCCACTCGTCGCCCCACCTACAAACCGGCTCGCAACTGTCCGGCTTGCAAGAGCCGGAGGTCAAAGTCGCTCACACACAAAAGGCGTCCAAGGGGGGCGACCGCCTCGGGCCCTCGCTTCCCCTCCACTAGGCCCCTCCCGTGCTCGTCCTAAGCTCAAGTCTCCCGATCCCAAGTACTGTGCCGCTTTCGCCAAAGGCCAAGGCCCCATCGTAGTCGCAGACCGGCTCCCAGCTGTCCGGCTAGCGGGGCCAAAGACAGAGGAGGAATGACACAAAAAAAGATAAGGGGACAAAAGTGAACGGTGATTTAGCATGCAAAGGTTGTTCAAGAAAGTGCATGCATATATTACAATAAAACAGCAGGCCCACGACCGTAGAGTTTTGCACAAACGAAAGTTTACACCCCAAGTGGGTGAGTACATGTCAGCACTAGAGCCGGTCTCATTGCTGCCCGTCTCGTCCGAGCTACCGTCCGAGTCGCCAAGGGCCAACGCATACTCGTGCTCCAGGAGTGGCGCGTTGTCAAAGGCCCGCTCCAGGACGTAAACGTTCCACTCAACGTACGATGCAATGTTTCTTGCCGGGGCCGCTCGGGGCTCGGCAGTCGCCACCAGTTCCACCTCCATGCCCTCCTGGTGGGCGGCAAGGATCTCCAAGTCCAGGCCTGGTTGCCAGGATATGACGAAGCTAACAGCCATCTCTGCTCCGGCCCGTGCGGCCAAAGGCCTCCAGGCGTTGACGGGTGCCGGCCCGGCCACGATCCACCTAGCTAGCCAGCTCACGGTCTCGGGTTGCACAGCGTTCGACTAGAGGGTTCGGACCAAGCCTAGGCCGGCTTTCTAGAGCCAGTGCATGATGGTCACCACCTGGTTCAGACGTGCCCGGGTGCCGATCCCAACCTCCTCCACGGTCCAGCTGGCAAGCTTCTCGATGTGGGCCCCCTCGGCGTGCTGCTCCTCTCGGTGGTCCTCGGCGTGCTGCATCCGCCAGCTCCTACGTCTGGTGAAAGACCCATCGAGGGAGAAGAACGAACGAAGTAAGAGCATACAGACTAAGCTCCCAAAAATATATGGTAAATGCTAACAAGAAAGAAGAACTCACGGCCGAGGAGCTGGTCGAGCTCGTGCGCCTCCTCCAATATGCCCTGCTCTTTCAAGGACCACACGCAGGCCCACTTCTCGTACCCCCCCTCAGCACGCGAGCCTTCTCGACATTCCTCTCCAGCACCGCCTCCTAGTTCGCTAGCGCCTGGTTGTGGGTTTGGCCGATAGATCCAGATCCACCGGGTGGGCCATCTCAAGCACCAGCCTCTCCTCCAGTCGACGGGTCGCCTCCTTGCGTTGTCGGTGGGCCGCCTCCTTGGCAGCCAACCGCACCAGGGTCAAACATGCGTAAAGCCACAATCACAACCCGGCTCCCAAAGTTTCTCCGCCTCCAGGGCCGACCATGGCCAGCAGGCGCCAAAGGTTCTCCGCCTCCAGTGTCGAGCCTGCGTAAGGCCACAATCACAACCCGGCTCCAAAGCGCCACCAAGAAGGACCCTAGGAGACAAGCCAGCGAGACCCGCCGCTACGAGCTAGCGGGACTCTCCGGCTTCGGGGACTACTGTCGGGGCGATAAACCTGAGGTACCCTCATGTCACTTCATGCCCATTTTCAAAAACAATAAGGCCGGTTCGGCCACTCAAGCACCGGCTCGAGCAAGCCGGATCCAGCTGGCTCGACCGGTTCGTGGCTGGACCTTTGTCCCTCCGGCTCTAGGCGACCCACCAACCGGTGGGGCCCCCTCTTGCTAGTTGTTGGCCCATACAACAAGGATTGTCCCCTCCGAAGGGATGCAACGCAAGACTAGGCACTCGATGGCATCGTACGAGCATGGCTACAGCGGAGTCGGCCTTACTGCCCACCCCTCACGATTCCCACCAAGCAAGACGGCCTGGGTCTACTCAGCACACATCATCGCTTACTCCCTGCCACCCCTCACACAAGGCGGTCGAGGAGTCGGCCGTACAACCAGCCAAGGGCGGGTGGCGGCGGATGCTTCATAGGGCACCCCTCCGATGAGACCCCGCATCCGGCGGGCCCCACCAACGACAAGAAAGCTCCGGAGTGGGACCCTCAGTCAGCCAGAGAGGCCGCGAGACGGGCCCCACTCGCACAATTTATGTATACTTTAAGCTTAGGCGGGTGGCCTGTAAATTCCCCTGGCTATCCCCATGCAATGGGGCGGCCGATCACACACACACACACCCAAACACGTAGGGAGGCAAGGGGAGCAAGCAGCTCCTTTCTCCTCTAGCCATCAGCTCAAGGAGCACCATTGTAGTCCTTACCTACCATATAACCATTTCGGCAGGACTAGGGGTGTTAACTCCCACGGAGGTCCCCGAACCTGGGTACATCGACTCGCAGAAGAAAAAGCAATCCCATTGAACACTTACCATGTGCGTGCTAAAGGTCTGCCTCCACGGCGGCCAGCCGACTCTCGGCTTCCCTATTCAGGGCCAATAGCCTAGTCAAGGGGACCACGCGGTAGTCGTGGAGACCCTGCAAACAACAAGGTAATGATAAGCGCCGCCTAAAGACTCGACCCGATTGCCTTGTAGCCAGCCCGAGTCTCAGGGGCTACACCCAGTGGGTGCGCTACCGCGCCCCAATAGAAAGAAGCAAAGGGAAAGAGAAAGGTGCCACCTAAAGACGCAACCCGACTGCATCGTAGCCAGCCCGAGTCTTAGGGGATACACCGAATGGGTGCGCTAACACGCCCCCACTAGAGAGCAAAGAAGCACGAAGAGCAAAAAATAAAAACAAGTCAGTACTCACCGCCACAACTGCTCCAGGTTAGTCAGTCGGCCCAACGCCCTCTGCACATCCAGCTTTCCATGTGTTGCACTGTGATCGAACTCGGAGAGGACTGCGCGCACCGCTTCCGTCATCGTGCTGGCAGCACTCCCACTAGTGGCGTCGCTCACCACTACCCATGACTCCTACGTCTGGGTTCGTCGGCTCTGCTTCGAGTCGACCACCCTGGCACCACCGCATGGGACACGATGCTGGTCGACGACACGCCGCTCGACACCCGAGCGTTGGCTCCCGCTCGCGCCAGCATGGAGATGATCGGAGGGGCCATCGGCGGCTCGAGCACTGTGACATCCGGAGCGCCGTTGTCACCTCGGAATCCGCCCTTCGTGGCCTCGACATCATCCTGCCCTGCGTCAGCGGCCTCCGCAGGATCGCCCTCGGGCCTCATGGGGGCCTCCACATCCGGCACGTCATCAGACGGGGCGTGCGTCTTTGTCGCGGCATGAGTGTCAGCCTTAGCTCACGATCCCGCGCCCAAGGATGACATAGCGGGGGCATCCCCCCATGACGCCCAACCATCCGCACGTGTCGCACGATCTTCCGTGGCCGCAGACTTCCTCGCCGCATCCTCCCACCGGCGGTGCTGCTCCTCCGACCATGGCCGCTCGATGACCTCCTACTCGCGCTAGGCGGCATGCTCCTGCTCCTTCGCAGTGCTCTCGCCTTCCCGTGGAGCATCGGCCTCCACTCCTAGGGTGTGCAGGCCCTTTCTCAACACAAGGGTCGGGATCAGAAAGAAGCAAGGAAAAGTTAGAACAAAATATAGAAGATCAATAGGAGGTAACCTACCCGGCGGTCGTGGGCATCGCACAACGTGGCACCGGCCCCGAGGGGGCGACCCACACCTTCTTCTTGCCTCCTCCACGGACTCCATCCGGGTGCGTCCTGGCTGCTCGCTTGGCTACCAGCCTGGGAGCGGCCGATAGTTCCCCTTGCGTGATCGGCGGTAGGCGCCAACTCGAGGCCCGTCTACCGGGTCCGCCCTCTCGCCTTGAGAGCATCCTCCTCCATGGCCTCCGCGTCCGCTGCGTCGTGGACTTCTTCAACATTAGAGGTGTCATTATCCGTCCAATCCCGAAAGAATTAGGGAGAGGGGAACTTACCGGCTGGCTCGGGGTCGCCTCTTCCTGATCCTCCACCAAGGTCCTCCTAGCCCTCCGGCTCCTCGACCGCCGACACATCGCCAGCCCGCACATCGCTCACCGGCTCGTCGTCTGCCGGTTAGTCACCCTCCGGCTCCATGTCCTCGTGGTCCTCCGGCTCCTTGGCATCCGTATCCTCCCTCTGATCCACTGGTGGACCGTAGTTCAGCAGACCCGCGAACAGCTGTGGCCCGCTTGGGTCGTTGTCATTCGGAGCCAGCGGAAGGAGAAAAAAATAAAAGAAGACGACACGTCACGTACCTCGGGCGGGAGATGCGTCTGGGTGTAAGGGGCTTTGCCCCATGTCCAGTCAGGTGGTGGAGATCAGGTTCACCTCTCATGCGATGGTGACCTAGTTTAGATCCTTCCTGGAGATCCGGAATGGGTCATGCCGGGCCCCCATGAAGCAAATATGGTGCGGGTGGGCTGCAGCGGTAGTACCCGGCGGGCTATCATGGTGGTGACGTGGTCGACAGCCTTGAGGCCCTCCATGCTGTTTAGCAGCCGAAGCCACTTGACCGCCTCGTTCACCACCTCGATGGCTTGTTGCGGGCTATCCCCCCAATTCAGATGCGCCATTTCCAGTTGGTTGAAGAAGGGGGGCAGGTTGATGAAGTCCAGATCCGGCTCCGTATTCTTCACATAGAAGAACGAGCGCTCCCAATTTTTCACCGACTCCTCGAGCGGCATCTTGGCAAAGTCGGCTCTAGGCCGAACATAGAAAAGGTCCGCCCTGAAGGCGGTCATCTCCTTCGTCCCTCTCTCCTTGTATTCCACCATCAACTTGTTGAGATAGAAGAGGCGGCACCAGAGATCGAGTTGTGGCTCGATTCCTAGATCCCCCTCACACGGTGCAAAGGAGGCGGAGAACTGCAAAAGGCAGTTGGCTCCCAGGTCATGAAACTGCAACCCGAATCTGATGAGGAACCACTGGAAGAATGTGCTCACAGGCAGCCCAAGCACGCGAGCAAAATGCTGGTAAAAGACCACCACCTCACAGTCCTAGGACATGGGGATGCTCTCGGCCCCGGGCAGCCGTGCCTCCATGATGCCCTACGGTGGCAGGTGATGATAGAGGCAGAGGAAGTCGATGTTGGGGAACGTCACATGGGAAACAAAAAAAATTCTACGTGCACAAAAGATCTATCCATGGTGATGACCATCGACGAGAGGGGAGAGTGCATCTACATACCCTTGTAGATCGCTAAGCGGAAGCGTATATAACGCGGTTGATGTAGTCGAACGTCTTCGCGATCCAATCACGATTCGTCCTGTGATCTCACCATGATTCGTCCCGATCTAGCGCCGAATGGACGGAACCTCCGCATTCAGCACACGTATAGCTTTATGACGTCTCCTCCTTCTTCATCCAGCAAGAGAGGAAAGAGAAGTAGATGGGATCTCAACCAGCACGGCGGCATGGTGGATATGATGGTGGAGCAGTGCGAGCAGCGCTTTGCCAAGCGCTGCCAGAACCGATCTGAGGAGAAAACAGAGTAATGGGAGAGGTAGGGCTGCCCCTGGGGCGTGGGAATTGGTGTGTTCAGCCCCTCCCACTCCCCCACTATATATAGGAGGCAAGAGGGAGGGCTGGGTCGTAGCCCTAGCCCCTCCTCCATGGAGGAGGCATGGGCCTAGGAAGGTCTCCTCCCTCCCCAAGGCACCTAGGTCCCATGCACGTCCTAGGGGCTGGAGGGACCCTTTCGGACTCTTCCAGAACCCTCTGCAACCTTCCGGAACCTTCTAGAAGCTTCCCGGTACAATACCGATAAAACCCGGAACTTTTCCCGTAGCCAAAATAGGACTTCCCCTATATAAATCTTTACCTCCGGACCATTACGGAGGTCTTCATGACATCCGGAATATCATCTGGGACACCGAACAACATTTAGTCACCAATACAAATCCCAATACTACTCTAGTGTCACCGGACGTTAAGTGTGCAGACCCTACGGGTTCGAGAATTCTGCAGACATGATCGAGACACCTCTATGGTCAATAACCAATAGCAGGACCAGGATGCCCATATTAGTTCCTACATATTCTATGAAGATCTTTATCGGTTGAACCACGATGTCAAGGATTCAAGCAATACCGTATCCTATTCCCTTTGTCCATGGGTATGTTACTTTCCCGAGACTCGATCCTTGCTATTCCCATACCTAGTTCAATCTCGTTACCGACAAGTCTCTTTACTCATTCCGTAATCCAAGATCCCGTGACTAACTCCTTAGTCACATTGCTTGCAAGCTCATTGTGATGTTGTATTGCCGAGTGATATACCTCTCCATAAAACGGAGTGACAAATCCCACTCTCGATCCATGCCAACTCAAGAGACACCTTCGGAGATACCTGTAGAGCACCTTTATAGTCACCCTGTTACGTTGTGATGTTTGATACACACAAGGTATTCCTCTAGTGTCCGGGGGTTCCATGATCTCATGGTCATAGGAACAGATCCATTGACATGTAGAAAACAATAGCAATAAAATAACATGATCATATGCCCATTATCAAGTGACAACACTTATCTATGGCGAGGAAACTATGACCATCTTTGATCAACAAGCTAGTCAACTAGAGGCTCACTAGGGATAGTGTGTTGTCTATGTATCCACACATGTATTTGAGTTTCCAATCAATACAATTCTAGCATGGATAATAAAATATTATCATGAACAAGGAAATATAATAATAACCAATTTATTACTGCCTCTAGGGAATATTTCCAATAGTCTTCCACATGCACTAGAGTCAATAATCTAGTTCATATCACTATGTGATTGTAATGAATATAACTCTCATACGGTTATGCGGTTTGATCATATCTTGCTTGTGAGAGAGCTTT
The DNA here is from genome assembly GCF_904849725.1 of Hordeum vulgare subsp. vulgare. Classification (NCBI taxonomy): domain Eukaryota; kingdom Viridiplantae; phylum Streptophyta; class Magnoliopsida; order Poales; family Poaceae; genus Hordeum; species Hordeum vulgare. The sequence goes on along the minus strand of NC_058521.1, from coordinate 111,633,403 downwards.
TTAGTCAACGGTCTCAAACTTTAAGATCCATGTGTACTTTACAAATCTCTGTGTCATACTATAGATATTGCTACTACGTCCCACTTGGAACAATTCCAACCGACTGCTCCACTATATGAATCCGGTTTACTTCTTAGAGTTATCCGGATTAGTGTCCAAGCTTGCATCAATATTTAATCGAGAAAAAAAATCCATAGTCCACTAGTTACTAAGGATAACTTTGACCGCTATCCAGTGATCCATTCCTGGATCACTCTAGTACCCCTTGACAGAGCCATGGCAAGGCACACATCAGGTGCGGTACACAGCATGGGATACTATAGAGCCTACGGCTAAGGCATAGGGGACGACCTTCGTCCTTTCTCTTTCTTCTCTCGAGGTCGGGCTTTTGAGTCTTACTCAAAATCGCACCTTACAATGCCGTCAGGAACGCCTTCTTTAACTAATCCATTTTGAACTCCTACAAAAATCTTGTCAAGGTATGTATTCATGGAAAGTTTTATCAAGCGTCTTGATCTATCTCCATAGATTTTGGTGCTCAATGTTCAAGTAGCTCAATCCAGGTTTTCCTTTCAAACAACCCTTTATGTTTTTAGAAATTTTACATTATTTTTTATCAACAATATGTCAACCACATATGCTTATCATAAATTCTATAGTGCTCCCACTCACTTCCTTGGAAATACAAGTTTCTCATAAACTTTCTATGAACCCTTCTGGTTGTATCACATACAACCTTTCATCAAGGAAACTGTCGAGGAAACAATGTTTTGACATCCTATGTGCAAGAACTTTATCAATAATGTAGCAACTGCTAACATAATTCCAACAGACTTTCAGCAAAACTATGAGTGAGAAAGTCTCATCATAGTCAACTCTTTGAACTTGTCGGAAACATCTTTGCAACAAGTCGAGCTTTCTTAATGGTGACATTTAACATCATCATTTGTCTTCCTTTTAAAGATCCATCTATACCTAATTGCCTTACGACCATCAAGTAGTTCTACCAAAGTCGACACTTTGTTTTCATACATGGATCCTACCTCGGATTTCATGGTGTCCAGCCATCTGTCGGAATCCAGGCCCACCAGCGCTTCTTCATAGCTCATAGGTTCATTGTTTTCCAACAACAGGACCTCCAATATAGGGTTACTGTACCACTCTGGAGCAGTACGTGACCTTGTCGACCTACGAGGTTTGGTAGTAACTTGATCCGAAGCTTCATGATCACCATCATCAGCTTTCCACTTCGACTAGGCGCCACATGAACATATTCATGCACCCTTCTACTCATTGGTTGAAGCGACTGTTCAATAGCCTCATCAAGTTTCCACCGTCCTCCCACTCAATTCTTTCCAGAGAAACCTTTTCTAGACAAAGCACCCGTTTCTAGAAACAAACACTTTGCTTCCGGATCTGAGATAGGAGGTATACCCAACTGTTTTGGATGTCCTATGAAGATGGATTTCTCCGCTTTGGGTTTGAGCTTATCAGGCTGAAACTTTTTCACATAATCGTCGCAACCCCAAACTTTTAAGAAACGACAGCTTAGGTTTGTGTCATCTCAACGGAATAACATGGTGTCCTATTTAAAGTGAATGCGGTTGTCTCTAATGCCTAACCCAAAAACGACAGTGGTAATTCAATAAGAGACATCATAGTGTGCACCATATCCAATAGGGCGCGGCTATGACGTTTGGACACACCATCACACTATGGTGTTCCAGGTGGCATTAGTTGTGAAACAATTTTCACATTGTCTTAATTGTGTACCAAACTCGCAACTCACATATTCATCCCTATGATCATAACGTAGACATTTTATCCTCTTGTCACGACGATCTTCAACTTCACTCTAAAATTACTTGAACCTTTCAATAATTCACATGTGTGTTTCATCAAGAAAATATACTAGTATCTACTCAAATCATCTATGAAGTAAGAACATAACGATACCCACTGCGTGCCTCAGCACTCATTGGACTTCATACATCAAAAGTGTATTACTTCCAATAAGTTACTTTCTTGTTCCATCTCACTGGAAAACGACGCCTTCGGTCATATTGCCCATGATTTGCATGTCTCAAGTGATTCAAAATCACGTGAGTCTAAACAATCCATTTGCATGGAGTTTCTTCATGCGTTTTATACCAATAGGCATGGTTCGCATGTCTTAAACGATTCAAAAATGAGTAAGTCCAAAGATCCATTAGTATGGAGCTTCTTCATGCATTTTACACCATGTGTCAAGCGGCACTGCCACAAGTAAATGGTATTATCATTACTACTTTTTATCTTTTGGCATCAATATCATGAACATGTGTATCACAACGATCGAGATTCAGTAAACCATTGAAGGTATTTATTCAAGCAAATATAATAACCATTATCTCTTTAAATAAATAATCGTATTGTAATAAACACAATCTAATCATGTTCATGCTCAACACAAACACAAAATAACATTTATTTAGGTTCAACACTAATCCCGATGGTAGAGGGATCATGTGATGTTTTGATCACATCAACCTTGAAATTGTTTCCAACACACATCATCACCTCACACTTGCTAGTATCCGTTTATTCCACCGCTTTTATTTATAGTTACTAACACTTAGCAACCGAACCAGTATCTAATACCATAGTGCTACTCGGAGTACCAGTAAAGTACACATCAATATCATGTATATCCAATATACTTTTCTAGAATTTGCCAACCTTCTCATCTACCAAGTAACTAGGGTAGCTCCACTCCAGTGACCGTTCCCCTCATAACAAAAGCACTTAGTCTCACGTTTGGGTTCAACCTTGGGTTTCTTTACTAAAGTGTCAACCGGCTTGCCATTTCATGAAGTATTCCTTCTTTCCCTTGCCCTTCTCGAAACTAGTGGTTTCACTAACCATCAACAATTGATGCTCCTACTTGATTTCTACTTTCGTGGTGTCAAACATCGCGAATATCTGAAGGATCAACATATCTATCCCTGATATGTTATAGTTCATCACAAAGCTCTGTAGCTTGGTGGTAGTGACTTTGGAGAACTATGTCAATCACAATCTTATCTAGAAGATCAACTCCCACTCGATTCAAGCGATTGTAGTACCCAAACAATCTGAGCACATGCTCAATGATTGAGCTTTTCTCCCTTACTTTCTAGGCAAATAATCTTTGTCGGAGGTCTCATACCTCTCAACACAGGCACGAGCCTGAAATCCCAATTTCATCTCTTGGAACATCTCATATGTCCCATGACGTTCGAAACATCTTCGACACCTTAATTCTAAGCTTTTTAAGCATTATTCACTGAACTATCATGTAGTCATCAAAAACGTGTATGTCGGATGTTTGCAACATCTACAAACGATGCTCGGGGCTTAGCACACCAAGCGTTGCATTAAGGACATAAGGCTTATGTGCAGCAATGAGGACAATCCTCAGTTTACGGACCCCGTCCACATAATTTCTACTATGATCTTTCATCTAAGTTTTCTTTAGGAACATATCAAAAACAATAGAGCTACAGTGCAAGCTACAACATAATTTGCAAGATATTTTGACAATGTTCATGATAATCAGTTCAATTAATCATATTACTTAAAAACTCCCACTCAAATTGACATCCCTCTAGTCATTCGAGTGTCGCATGATCCAAAAGCACTAACTCAAGTCCGATCATCACGTTCGTTGAGTTTAGCTTCAATGGTGAAAATCGCCATGTTGATCATATCCACTATATCAATCATGCTCGAGCTTTCGGTCTCTTGTGTTCTGTGGCCATGTCTGTACATGCTAGGCTCGTCAATTTTAACTCGAGTGTTCCGCGTGTGCAACTGTTTTGCACCCGTTGTATGTGAACGTAGAGTCTATCACACCCGATCATCACGTGGTGTCTCGAAACGATGAACTATCGCAACGGTGCAAAGTCGGGGAGAACACAATTTTATCTTGATATTTTAGTGAGGGATAACCTTATAATGCTACCGTCGTCCTAAGCAAAATAAGGTGCATAAAAGGATTAACATGACATGCAAATCATAAGTGACATGATATGGCCATGAACTTGTGCTTCTTAATATCCATCACCAAAGCATGGGCATGATCTCCATCGTCACCAGTGCCACACCATGATCTCCATCATCGTGCTGCCATCGAGGTTTTTTGTGCTAACTATGTTGTTACTACTAAAGCTACTACTAGCGATAAAGCAAAGCATCACCAAGCGCAAAATAATTAAAGACAACCCTATGGTTCCTGTTGGTTGCCGTAGCAACGACATGCAAGTCGGCATATAACTATTACAACATGATCATCTCATACATCCAATATATCATGTCATGTCTTTGGCCATATCACATCACATGCATACACTGCAAAAACAAGTTAGATGTCCTCTAATTTGTTGTTGCAAATTTTACGTGGCTGCTATGTGTTGGAAATATGCCCTAGAGGCAATAATAAATTAGTTATTATTATATTTCTTTGTTCATGATAATCGTTTATTATCCATGCTATAATTGTATTGATTGGAAACACAAAATACATGTGTGGATACATAGACAAAACACTGTCCCTACTAAGCCTCTAGTTGACTAGCTCGTTGATCAAAGATGGTTAAGGTTTGCTAACCATAGTAAGTGTTCTCACTTGATAACGCCATCACATCATTAGGAGAATGATGTGATGGACAAGACCCAAACTATAAACGTAGCGTATGATCGTGTCAGTTTATTGCTACTCTTTTCCGCACGTCAATGTATTTGTTCCTATGACCATGAGATCATGCTACTCCCAGGGTTGAACCCAAGCCTGAGACTAAGTGCTTCTGTTATCAGGGAAACAGTCACTCAGGCGGAACTACCCTACATACCTGGTAGATGATAAGGCTGGCACAGTCGACAAAAGTATATTGGATATACGTAATATTGATGTGTACCTTACTAGTATTCCTAGTAGCACCAAGGTATTAGATACCGGTTCAGTTGCTAAGTGTTAGTAACTCGAAGTTATAGCTACGGATTAAAAGGATACTAGCAAGGGTGAGGTGATGATGTGTGTTGGAAGTAATTCTAAGGTTGATCTGATCAAACATCGCACGCTCCCTCTACCATCGGGATTGGTGTTAAACCTAAATAATTGTTATTTGGTGTTTGCGTTGAGCATGAACATGATTGGATCGTGTTTATTGCAATACGATTATTCATTTAAAGAGAATAATGGTTATTCTATTTGCTTGAATAATTACCTTCAATGGTTTATTGAATCTCGATCGTAGTGCTACACATGTTCATAATATTGATGCCAAAAGATACAAAGTAGTAATGATAGTACCACTTACTTGTGGCACTGCCACTTGAGTCATGTTAGTATAAAATGCATGAAGAAGCTCCATGTTGATGGATCTTTGTACTCACTCATTTTTGAAACATTTGAGACATGCAAACCATACCTATTGGTATAAATGCATGAAGAAACTCCATGCAGATGGATCGTTTTGACTCACTTGATTTTGAATCACTTGAGATATGCAAATCATACCACATGGGCAAGATGACTAAAGGCCTTGTTTTCAAGTGAGATGGAACAAGAAAGTAACTTGTTGGAAGTACTACATTTTTGATGTGTGCAGTCCAATGAGTGGTGAGGCACGCAGTGGATATCGTTATGTTCTCACTTCACTGACGATTTGAGTAGATACAGGAGTATTTACTTCATGAATCACAAGTCTGAAATATTGAAAAGTTCGAAGCTATTTCAGAGCGAAGATCGTCGTGACAAGAGGATAAAATGTCTATGATATGATCATAGAGATGAATATGTGAGTTGCGAGTTTTGGTACACAGTTAAGACAACATGGAAATTGTTTCGCAATTCATGCCACCTAGAACACCATAGTGTGATGGTGTGTCCAAACATCATAGCCGCACCCTATTGGATATAGCGCATACTATGATGTCTCTTATCGAAATACCACTATCGTTTTGGGTTAGGCATTAGAGATAACCGCATTCACTTTAAATAGGGCACCACGTAATTCCGTTGAGATGACACCATATGAACTATGGTTTGTAGAAACCTAAGTTGTCGTTTCTTGAAAGTTTGGGGCTACGACACTTATGTGAAAAAGTTTTAGTCTGATAAGCTCGAACCCAAAGCGGATAAATGCATCTTCATAGGATATCCAAAACTGTTGGGTACATCTCCTATCTCAGATCCGGAAGCAAAGCGTTTGTTTCTAGAAATGTGTCCTTTCTCGTGGAAAGGTTTCTCTCGAAAGAATTGAGTGGGAGGGTGGTGGAACTTGATGAGGTTGTCGAACCGTCACTTCAACCAGTGTGTAGCAGGGCGCAGGAAGTTGTTCGTGTGGCGCCTACGCCAATTGAAGTGGAAACTGATGATAGTGATCATTAAGCTTCGGATCAAGTTACTTCAAACCTGTAGGTCGACAAGGTCGCGTATTGATACAGAGTAGTACGGTAACCCTATCTTGGATGCCATGTTGGTGAACAACAATGAGCCTACGAGCTATGGAGAAGCGATGGTGGGCCCGGATTTCGGTAAATGGCTGGAGGCCATGAAATCCGAGAGAGGATTCGTGTATAAAACAAAGTATAGACTTTGGAAGAACTACTTGATGGTCGTAAGACTTTAAGTACATATGGATCTATAAAAGGAAGAGAGACGATGATGGTGAAAAATCACCATTAAGAAAAACTCGACTTATCGCAAAGATATTTCCAACAATTTCAAGGACTTTACTATGATGAGACTTTCTCACTCATAGCGATGCTAAAAGTCTGTTGGAATTATGTTAGCAGTTGTTGCATTATTTATGAAATATTGCACATAGGATGTCAAAACATTGTTTCCTCGACGATTTCCTTGAGGAAAGGTTGTATGTGATACAACCAGAAGGTTTTGTCGATCCTAAAGATGCTAACAAGTATGCCAGCTCCAGCGATCCTTCTACGGACTGGTGCAAGCATCTCTGAGTTGGAATATACACTTTCATGAGATGATCAAAGCTTTTGGGTTTATACAAGGTTTATGAGAAACTTGTATTTCCAAAGAAGTGAGTGGGAGCACTATAGAATTTCTGATAAGTATATGTGGTTGACATATTGTTGATCGGAAGTAATGTAGAATTTTTGGAAAGCATAAAGGGTTGCTTGAAAGGAGTTTTTCAAAGGAAAACCTGGATAGAGCTACTTGAACATTGAGCATCAAGATCTATAGAGATAGATCAAAACGCTAAATAGAACTTCCAATGAAATGCATGCCTTGACAAGTTTTTGGAGGAGTTCAAAATAGATCGGCAAAGAAGGAGTTCATGGTTGTGTTGTAAGGTGTGAATTTGAGTAAGTCTCAAAGCCCGACCATGGCAGAAGAAAGAAAAAGGACAAAGGTCATCCCCTATGCCTTAGTCGTAGGCTCTAAAGTATGCCATGTCATGTACCACACCTGATGTGTGCCTTGCCATAAGTCTGTCAAGGTGTACAAAGAGTGATGCGGGATTGAATCACTGAAGAGCGGTCAAAGTTATCCTTAGTAACTAATGGACTAAGGAATTTTTCTTGATTATGGAGGTGATTAAAGAGTTCGTCGTAAAGGGTTACGTCGATGAAAGCTTTGACACTAATCTGAATAACTCTAAGGTGTAAAGCGGATTTGTATAGTAGAGCAGTCATTTGGAATAGTTCCAAATGGCACATAGTAGCAGCATCTACAGAATAACATAGAGATTTGTAAAGCACACACAGATCTGAAAGGTTCAGACTCGTTGACTAAAACCTCTCTCACAAGCAAGATGAGATCAAACCCCAGAACTGTATGGGTGTTGAATTTGTCAAAATCACATAGTGATGCGAACTAGATTATTGACTCTAGTGCAAGTGGGAGACTTTTGGAAATATGCCCTAGAGGCAATAATAAATTAGTTATTATTATAATTCTTTGTTCATGATAATCTTTTATTATCCATGCTATAATTGTATTGATTGGAAACACAAAATACATGTGTCGATACATAGACAAAACATTGTCCCTAGTAAGCCTCTAGTTGACTAGCTCGTTGATCAAAGATGGTTAAGGTTTCCTAACCATGGACAAGTGTTGTCACATGATAACGGGATCACATCATTAGGAGAATGATGTGATGGACAAAACCCAAACTATAAACGTAGCGTATGATCGTGTCAGTTTATGGCTACTGTTTTCTGCATGTCAATGTATCTATTCCTATGACCATGAGATCATGCTACTCCCGGACACCGGAGGAATACCTTGTGGGTCATCAATGTCGCAACGTAACTGGGTGACTATAAAGGTGCTCTATAGGTATCTCCAAAGGTGTATGTTGGGTTGGCATGGATCAAGACTGGGATTTGTCACTCCGTGTAACAGAGAGGTATCTCGGGGCCCACTCGGTAATACAACATCACAACAAGCCTTGCAAGCAACGTGACTAAGGAGTTAGTTACGGGATCTTGTATTATGGAACGAGTAAAGAGACTTGCCGGTAACGAGATTGAACTAGGTATGGAGATACCGACGATCGAATCTCGGCCAAGTAACATACCGAAGGACAAAGGGAACATCATACGGGATTAACTGAATCCTTGACATAGAGGTTCGACCGATAGAGATATTCGTAAAATATGTGGGAGCCAATATGGACATCTAGGTCCCGCTATTGGTTATTGACCAGTGAGTATCTCAGGTCATGTCTGCATAGTTCTCGAACCCGCAGGGTCTGCACACTTAAGGTTCGGTAACGTTTCGGTATAGTTGAGTTATATGTGTTGGTGACCGAAGTTTTGTTCGGAGTCCCTAATGAGATCCTCGACATCACGAGGAGTTCAGGAATTGTCCGGAAATGAAGATTGATATATAGGAAGTCGGTATTTGGATTCCGGAAGGTTTTCAGGCATTGCCGGCAGTGTACCGGGAGTGACGAATGGGTTCCGGGGGGCACTGGGTGGGCCCACCACGCCCCAAGGGGTCCACGTGGGTTTACTAGATGCGCAATAAGGCATAATGGGCTAACAAAGTCATCCAAGGAAAGCCCATGAGGAAAAAGTGGAAAATCCAAAACAGGTGGGAAATTAAGGAAGGAGTCCTAATCCAAGTGGGATTGGAGGAGGACTCCTCCCTCCTCCACTTCGGCCGACCCAAGTGCTCCTCCCATGTGGCGCAAGGCCTACCCCCTCCCTCCTCCTATATATACTAGATGTTTAGGGCTCGGGCGGAGCCCTGTAGGAATAAATCATCACCATCATCGGCGCGCCGTCTCGCTGCCAGAGAACTCATCTACTTCCCCATCTCTCTTGCTGGATCAAGAAGGCAGAGATCGTAATCGAGTTGTACGTGTGCGGAACTCGGAGGTGTCGTCCGTTCGGCACTTGATCGGGACAGATAGTGGAACAAATCGTGAGACGGTTCATGGGATGGATCGTGAAGACGTACCACTACATCAACCGCTTTTATTAACGCTTCCGCTTAGCGATCTACAAGGGTATGTGGATCCGATCTCCCTCTCGTAGATGAACATCATCATGATAGGTCTTCGTGTACGTAGGAAATTTTTTGTTTCCCATGCAACGTTCCCCAACACTATGGGTATCTAGTATGATGGCATCTTACTTACGCAAAGCCACAACAGTGATTTGCAAATTGCTATTTAACCTTCTCCAAGGACCGCGTCGGTCAAATCTGATTCCACTAAAGTTGAAGTAACAGGTACCCACCAGTAATCTTTATGCAACAAGTTGCATGTTAGTCCATGAAACCGGTCTCTCGTAAGCGTACGAGTAATGCTGGTCCGGGCTACTTTAATCCAACAATATCGTTGAATCAAGAAAAGACTAAGGAGGGCAGCAAGTTGAACATCAACGCCCACCAACACTTTTGTGTTCTACTCGAGATATCATCTACGGATGAACCTAGCTCATGATGCCATTGTTAGGGAACGTCGCATGGGAAAAAAATTCCTACGCGCACACAAGATTTATCCATGGTGATGACCATCTAGGAGAGGGGAGAGTGCATCTACATACCATGGTAGACCACTTAGCGGAAACGTATATAACGCGGTTAATGTAGTCGAATGTCTTCGCGATCCAATCACGATTCATCCCCGTGATCTCATCACGATCCCTCCCGATCTAGCGCCGAACGGACGACACCTCCGCGTTCTGCTCAATGACGTCTCCTCCGTCTTGATCCAGCAAGAGAGGAAGGAGAAGTAGATGGGATCTCAACCAGCACGACGGCATGGTGGGGATGATGGTGGAGTAGTGCCAGTAGGGCTTCGCCAAGAGCTGGCAGAATCAATATGAGGAGAAAAAAGAGTAATGGGAGAGGTAGGGCTGCCCTCGGGGCATGGGAATTGGTGTGTTCCGCCCCTCCCTCTCCTCCACTATATATAGGAGGCAAGAGGGAGGGCTGGGTCACAACCCTAGCCCCTCCTCAAAGGAGGAGGCGCAGGCCTTGGGAGGTTTCTGATGACCCACAAGTATAGGGGGTCTATCTAGTCCTTTCGATAAGTAAGAGTGTCGAACCCAACGAGGAGCAGAAGGATCTGACAAGTGGTTTTCAGCAAGGTAATATCTGCAAGCACTCAAATTATCAGTAACAAGTAGTTGTGTGGTGAGATGATTCGTAGCACGTAGCAAGTAACAAAAGTAACCACGGTGCAGCAAAGTGGCCCAATCCCTTTTATAGCAAGGGACAAGCCTGGACAAAGTCTTATAGGAGGAAAAATGCTCCCGAGGACACGCGGGAATTTCTGTCATGCTAGTTTTCATCATGTTCATATGATTCGCGTTCCTTACTTTTGTGGGGACCCCGACTAGTAAGTCGAGATCGTCGTGCCCAGTTATCCCAAGGATCAATGCTCACTGAACACAGATACTGAATAATAGAGTCTTACATCCAAATACCGAATATTACATCAAATGACCGAAGGGTCAGGTTCACTAGTAGGTCAGGATCCGAAGCAGGGCCTAAGGCCAATTAAAACGGGTACACGGGTAGCGGAAACTCATAAGGGCTAAGCGGGTGCCCATGCCATCAAGCCTACACCGACACGCATCCTGACTTGGAAGCATCCTAGATCGCAGGTCCGTCTCCGAAGACGTACTCATCGCCAAACTCCAGTCCTTCCATGTCTAGTCAATAATATAACCAGTGGCAAGCCAACGAGTACTTTGAATGTACTCGCAAATAGCCCATAATATGAACAATCAAAGCGAAGTACAACAATAACATGCAACTTTGATGAAATGCAACTTGGTGGGATGATCATGTATATGCATCAAACTAAAGAATTACTCTTGAAGAACATGTTACAGATGCCATCGCATTTGTCAAGGGCTGAACTCTCCGGGTTCACCCTATGTGCCAAGTCACCGAACTTGGTCATATCGTTTCATCTAGTAACACCAGTTACCACACATACACACACACTCACACTTGATTTATGCGGAAACGCTGGACGTAGTTTAAGCAGGATTACCCAACTGTCCTTGACCGTGGACACAGCTATTCGAATAGTTTACACTCTACAGAGGTAGTACGCTGGACCCACGAGATCCGAGAAACTTCCGTGTCATCCACGACTCGCGGTATTTCACATACCCGAGGTAAGTACCCGATCAATGCCTTTCCCCTGACGATACTAGACAAAGAGGTCCACTCGATTGGTACCCAGCCCACATATCGTACGTCTTACAAGCACCAACTCTGGACCGTACCGAACATACCGGGACCAACGGTGTGACTGGAACTCATAAAAATGGCATAGTCGTCCTACCCGGCATGACCCCATCACGAGAGTGACTACAATCACTCCCGCCACAAGTAATGTGGCTCTTTGCTAGCACCAACCAGAGTAATTAACATAACCCCGTCCCATAAGGGGTAACATGGTCATACTGGTAAGGTTGGGACGGTCGACACCTCATAAATCTAATCCCATTTCCAAAACCTTACTCACACAAAACACCGGGTGCATCACTTCACCAAAAGTGACCACCAACTCATCATCAAACTCGGGCATTAGTGGCACCCGACGGGGTTTTCATAAACTCTTGTTTCATGACAACATCATGCTCCTCATGATACTACTACTATCTTTACTTGTCAACATGGTTTTAGCATGACCCTAAGGGGTAGGGTCAAGCTCAATGCATGTGCTCCGGGGGAGCCTTCGGTAAAATCATATCAGATGATTACCGACACTTATGATCATATGCAACGGGAATACTTGCTATTAATAACATGCAAGGTAACATATGCTCAGTCATGGTCAAAGGGCTGCTTGCCTTGGTCAGCTAGGTATCCGGGGTCTTCGAGCTCTTCCGCTCCGAATCCTTCGTCACTCGGTAATTCTATCGTCGAGAATAGAATAAATAAGAAATACTTCACACAAAAACAGATAACAAATCACTTTTAAAAATGTTGCAAAACTTCTCTTAGTTTTTACTAGCTAAACATTTTTAATAATTACTAAACAAGGGCAAACTATTGCCTCTAATGCCTTTATATTATTATAAAACAGATTCTATTTTTGAAAAATGTCAACCAGGGCAGAATCAAATACTGCTCATTTTTAGAAAAATATCAGTGGAAGAATTATATTTTTCCACTGGGTAGTTATTTTTACAAAAATCATTTTAGTCTCTATTTTAAAAATAAAAGAAAAGGGCAAAGCCTGGCCTGGGAAGCAGGCCGGCCCAGCCAGCCAGAAGGCTGCCCGTACCTCCGGCCAGGAAGGAGGAGATGAACTCCGGCGAGGCTACCATCGTCCTTGGGCTTAGCTAAGGGCAGGAATGGGTTCAGCGTGCCTCCGCCTACCTGCAGGTGGTCGGGACAGCGCCGGAGAGGCTCGGAGTCGCCGGCGACGAGGTGGCCGCAGTGGAGGGGTTTCGGGACGTGGTTGAACTGGTATCTAGGGGCACGAAATCGCTCGCGGAAGTTGGGGGAAAGGTTCCTGGTGTCGAGGGTAGTGCTCTGGTGGGTCGAGTGTCGCAGGCGCCAGCGTGTAGCCGGAGATCGCCGGAGCTCCGAGGCGGAGGGGCCTCGGTCGATCTCAAGCACCCGGGCTCTACGAGCTCGATTGGGTGGCTAGGGAGGAGCTAGTGCCCATGCAGAGGCTGCTGGAGGGGTGCTGAGGTGCCGGGAAGGCCTAATTATAGGCTCGCGACGGTGAGCCGACTCGGTGTGCCGGTGACTCATCGTGGCGCGCGTGCGCGCACAGTGAGGAGCTGGCTGCGAAACCACGGTCTCCGGACGTGGTTTGGGATGCTCCGAAGAATCGACGCAGAGGGAGAAGGCGTGGGGTTGAGCTGCAGCGTCTATGCATGCTTGGCCGAGTCGGGTGCGCGCGGGCACGTGTCGCTCGTGCTCTAGCGCGGGAGAGGAGGGTCCCTGGCGGCTGCTTTACACAGAGGGGTTGTGGGGGAGGTCTTCGACACTTCGGGGGAGGTTGGAACTGGCTAGGAGCATCGTCCCCTTCTCGGTGGCTCCCTGTAGCGAGTCAAGAGCGCAGTTTTGGCATGCCACGGCATGCTGGCGCGCTCTGGGGCACTTTAGACGTGTCCCTTATATCCTGGGTCTTGCTGGGAGTGTTTCTAGTCGTTGTGTGCTAGTGAGAGCACTGGCTGGTCAAGGGGGGCAGGTTTCACTATTGTTGTCAGCCCTGATCTGTGGCACAAATTGAGGTTCTTGTCTCTTGTGCTTTGAACTAGGGAGGGGCCAGTTGACTGGGTGTTTAGGTTGATCTGAGGCACTAATACACCAAGTTTGAGGCTTTGCCATTGGGTAAAACAGTGGCTAGGTGGGGTTTTACCTTCCTGACAGAAGGTATTTTACAGTGGTTTGGGGTGCTTCCACTCCACCACTGGAACTGCAACTTAACAGGTTTGGTCTTGGGGTTAAAGTAGGGGTTTTCACCAATTTTGAGTTCCATTGAACAAGTTTAGCTTTGTAAACTTGAAAATGCATCAAAGTGGCCAGATCTGTCCCCTCCAAAGGGAGTCTGACTAAACAGAGTCTACAAATCTCATTTTTGGTGTGGAGTCCTCATTTGAGGTGCCAAACACCCCTGCAAAGTTTCAGCCCCATTGGACAAACTTTACTATGTAGATTTGTTCCAACTCTATTCTAGACAGGAAGGGTTTTAGGCTCATTTGGTGACCTTCCCCACCTTGGATCAAGGTGCGATTTTATGTGGGCACCAAATATGGCTTGGGGAGGCTCCTGTAATTTAATGGGATTTTATTGAGAGTATTTCCTTTGGAAATATCTAAAAAGGTTAAAACATACAGGAATGGTTTTCAGGGTTTTATTCAAATAATTATAATATAAAATAGGGTTGAAAATCTTATATTTGGAAAATATATGTCCTTGTGAGTTTCCATGATGTTACTCTGAATTTTCTAAGGCAGAGAAGCATTTTTCCTTGTGGGAATATGATTCCTGGCCATAGAAACATACATGTATTTAAAATAGAAAAATAATGATTTAAATCATTAATTAATGTTTTTGGTAAATAATAATAGTATTTGAGTTCACATCACCAACTTTGGTTGGGAGTGCTACTAGGCATCATGAGCTAGTAGTGTAACCCAAGCAAGGTAGAGGTGATCTGGTGTCAAAGAAAAAGAGTTTTGGAAATTCATTTAAAAATAAATTTACGATGGGTTTTGGATCGATAAGCAAACAAGCATACATTCATACAATGCATTCATAGCATTCACAACATCATTAGAAAAAGTTTTAACAAGCTCTGATTTTTGCAACTTAAAAACATTGGTGGTGAAAAACAGGGTGTGACAAACCTATCCCTCTTACAAGAATCTCGTCCCCGGGATTCCTAAGCTAGGCATTAAATAGCTCTGGAAATTCTGATTGCAGATAGTCTTCATGTTCCCATGTTGCTTCTGCTTCGGTATGGTTGCTCCACTGAACCTTGAAATACTTGATGGTGCGGCTTGTAGTGCAACCCTCTGCTTCATCCAGAATGTGAATCGACTTCTCGCGGTAGGTAAGGTCCGGCTGAAGGTCAACAGCTTGGTGGTCAATGTCCTTGCAAGGATTGGAACGGTTCGGCACTTGTAAGCACTTCCGGAGCTGTGACACGTGGAACACGTTGTGCACACCTGAAAGTTCTGGGGGTAGCTCCAACTGATAAGCCACATCCCCGCACCTTGTCGTGATCTTGAAGGGTCCAATAAACCTTGGGGCTAGCTTCCCCTTGACGTGGAAACGCTTGGTTCCCTTGAGAGGCGTAACACGCAGGTACACCTGGTCTCCGGGAACGAACTCCACATCCTTGCGGTGGGAGTCCGCATAGCTCTTTTGTCGGGACTTAGCTGCCTTCAGGTTTTCTTGGACAAGCTGCACCTTATTTTCCGCTTCCTGCAGCGCTTCTGGCCCAAAAACTAGTCCTTCTCCGGTTTCGGACTAATTGAGTGGGGTGCGGCACTTTCGCCCATGTAGCACCTCGAATGGAGCCATTTGAAGACTGGACTGGTAGCTGTTGTTGTATGAGAACTCAGCAAACGGCAGACAGTCTTCCCATTTGGCACCATGAGCCAAGACACATGCGCGGAGCATGTCCTCGAGTATCTGGTTTACCCTCTCGGTCTGTCCGCCCGTCTGCGGGTGGAAAGCCATGCTAAAAGAGAGCTTGGTTCCAAGAGCTTCTTGAAACTTCTTCCAGAATCTTGAGGTGAACTGCGTGCCGCGGTCGGACACGATCTCCTTAGGAACTCCATGGAGGCTAACGATGCGCTCAATGTAGAGGCTAGCCAACTTGTCGCCCACATAGGTGGTGTTGACCGAAATGAAATGGGACACCTTAGTTAAGTGGTCGACGATGACCCATATGGAGTCATGACCCCTGCTTGATCGGGGTAGTCTGGTGATGAAGTCCATGCCGACCTTATCCCATTTCCATTCTGGCACTTGAAGAGGTTGTAGCAGCCCAGCAGGTCGCTCATGCTCAGCCTTGACCCGCTGGCATACATCGCACTTAGGGACGTAGGAGCCTATCTCTCTCTTCATGCCATGCCACCAGAATCGTTCTCGGAGGTCTTGATACATCTTGGTACCACCGGGATGGATGGAGTATGGCATGTCATGAGACTCTTGCAGGATCAAGTCCTTGAGTTCGGCCTTGTTGGGCACGCATAAGCGTTTCCCGTACCACACCACTCCTTGATCATCAACCGAGAACCCTGGGGCCTTGCCTTCCTATATCTTCCTCTTGAGGCCTTCAATACTCTTGTGTCCCTTTTGGGCTTCCTTGATATCATCAGCCAGAGTTGGTTTGACTTCGAGGTTGGCCAGGTATCCTGGTTCGACTAACTTCAGCCCGAAGCTTTCCATCTCTTCATACAAGGCGGGCAACCTTTCCTTGAGCATGGCGTTCAAGGTGCCAGCCTTCCGGCTTAAAGCATCGGCTACCACGTTTGCCTTACCGGGGTGGTACTGAATGCTGAGGTCGTAATCCTTGATTAACTCAAGCCATCTTCGTTGCCTCATATTCAACTCCCTTTGGGTGAAGATATATTTCAGACTCTTGTGGTCCGTGTATATTTCACATCGCTTCCCCAGAAGGTAATGTCTCCATGTCTTCAAGGCATGCACTATGGCTGCTAACTCGAGATCATGGGTGGCGTAGTCCGCATAAACTCGGAGAGAGTAGAGCGGCCATTGCCATTCCCGTTCTGCGGTAGGTTGTTCACTAGGACTTGAGCCAGCTGTTGAATAGTGGCATTGTTGGCTTGATGCTACTCTCGAAGAGCCTGAAGGAACTGAGCCATAGTCAAGTTCTCGGGAGGAGGTGGCGGAGGAACATTGCCAGGCTGCTAATGGTGATATCCAGCGTGAGCTTCTCCTTCGGTTCCCTGCGGCTGACCTAAGGAGGCGGCGTCGGGGTTGCCGAAGGTGCTGTTGCGGGTTGCGTTCACCATCCTGTCATGGAAACAGACAGGTCAGTATTCCACCTTGCTTGAAACCACAAGGGTTTGCTCTAGTAAGAGGGGGGTCCAAATGTGCGCTAGTGCGAGTCTTTAAAACCAAAGTCCTGGAAATGGAATTTGCATTCATTGAAAACAAGTGACGTAGTCGCGTACAGGCTTCCTAAGGCAGAATGCGCCTTACATCATACACACTCATAATTTGAAAGATCGAATTCATGGATACCCTACGCTCAGGGGTACTCCTAGTTGCCTACGCTGAAATCCTGCGCGTCGGACTGCTCGGTCTCATAGGTGGGTTCATCAAGATCTTCGTCTTCGTCGGTGTCTTCTTCCTTCAAAGGAGTGGAAGAAAGAAGCAGTACATCACGGTGTCTCTTAGGTGAGGCGGCGAAGAGCTCAGTATACTCTTCCGCTGTCAAGCGGCGACCTTGAAGAGGGACAGCCTGGATCGGTAGCACACCACCCCTGGTAGCAATACTGGTCCTTCCTTCAGGTGCGCCTGTTTTCTTCACCTTGCAATTCTTCATCTTCTTGGTGTGAAGTACGCCCTTGACTTGGTGCAGTTCTTGGCGAAGCTTCTTGATTCCTTAACCAGAAGGTGCGTCAGGGTGTCGGATGAGAGACTGAAGTATGTCTGAAACCTTAATGGCATCCCGTCCTCAGACCATGGGGTTAGCATCCAACTCCCGTCCACTCCTTCCTTAATAAAAGGTAGGTGGCGAGTAGTGAGCTCATCAGCCATCTGAGGGAGGATATCGCAGAGACGCACGAGCGCCTCTTGTGCGGCTGTCTCCACTGCCAGCATCAGTTCCCTCATTTGTGGTCCTTCAAAGAACCAACTAGATGGGGAGTCGTTAGCCTTCACTATCACGTCCAAGTGATATTCCTTGGTGTTGGTGTTGACCTAGTGCTCGTGGTAGAGGAAGATGGGCGTGCGGCGTACGTGGAACTTCTCGAGACTATCCACCAGGAGTAGGGGAAAGCCGGTCTCCAGAAGCGTCTCAGGTACGACGGCCATCTACAAGATATAGGAGAGAGAGAATCAGAAGGTTTTTGGTGCAAAATCATAAGTGTAAGGCTGGTGTACTAATCGTTTTCGGCTAACATCCATGCTACCTAAGGCTTCCTATAGACAGGATGGCTCTGATACCAGTTCTGTGGGGACCCCGACTAGTAAGTCGAGATCGCCGTGCCCAGTGATCCCAAGGATCAATGCTCACTGAACACAGATACTGAATAATAGAGTCTTACATCCAAATACCAAATATTACATCAAATGACCGAAGGTTCGGGTTCACAAGTAGGGCCTAAGGCCAATTAAAACGGGTACAACGGGTAGAGGAAACTCATAAGGGCTAAGCGGGTGCCCATGCCATCAAGCCTACACCGACAGGCATTCTGACTTGGAAGCGTCCTAGATCGCAGGTCCATCTCCGAAGACGTACTCATCGCCAAACTCCGGTCCTTCCATTTCTGGTCAATAATATAACCAGTGGCAAGCCAATGAGTACTTTGAATGTACTCGCAAACAGCCCATGATATGAACAACGAAAGCGAAGTAAAACAATAACATGCAGCTTTGATGAAATGCAACTTGGTGGGATGATCATGTATATGCATCAAGCTAAAGAATTACTCTTGAAGAACAGGTTACACATGCCATCGCATCTATCCAGGGCTGAACACTCCGGGTTCACCCTATGTGCCAAGTCACCAAACTTGGTCATATCGTTTCATCTAGTAACACCAGTTACCACATATACACACACACTCACAATTGGTTTATGCGGAAACGCTAGACGTAGTTTAAGCAGGATTACCCAACTGTCCTTGACCGTGGACACGGCTATTCGAATAGTTTACACTCTGTAGAGGTAGTACACTCGACCCACGAGATCCGGGAAACTTCCGTGTCATCCACGAATCGCAGTATTTCACATACCCGAGGTAAGTACCCGATCAATGCCTTTCCCCTGACGATACTAGACAAAGAGGTCCACTCGATTGGTACCCAGCCCACATGTCGTATGTCTTACGAGCACCAACTCTAGACCATACCGATCATGCGGGGACCAACGGTGTGATTGGAACTCATAAAAATGGCATAGTCGTCCTACCCGGCACGACCCCATCACGAGAGTGACTACAAACACTCCCGCCACTAGTAATGTGGCTCTTTGCTAGCACCGACCAAAGTTATTAACATAGCCCCATCCCATAAGGGGAAACGTGGACGTACTGGTAAGGTTGGGACGGTGGACACTTCATAAATCTAATCCCATTTCCGAAAACTTACACACACCAAACACCGGGTGCATCACTTCACCAAAAGTGACCACCAACTCATCATCACCCTCGGGCATTAGTGGCACCCGACGGGGTTTTCATAAACTCTTGTTTCATGACAACATCATGCTCCTGATGATACTACTACTATCTTTACTTGTCAACAAGGTTTTAGCATGACCCTAAGGGGTAGGTTCAAGCTCAATGCATGTGCTTCGGGGGAGCCTTCGGTAAAATCATATCAGATGATTACCGACACTTATGATCATATGCAACGGGAATACTTGCTATTAATAACATGCAAGGTAACATATGCTGAGTCATGGTCAAAGGGATGCTTGCCTTGGTCAGCTAGTTATCCGGGGTCTTCGAGGTCTTCCGCTCCAAATCCTTCGTCACTCGGTAATTCTATCGTTGAGAATAGAATAAATAAGAAATAGCTCACACAAAAACAGATCTCAAATCACTTTTAAAAATGTTGCAAAACATGGTTAAGTGGAGGTTGTTAATTTGAAAAATATCTTCTCTTAGTTTTTACTAGCTAAGCATTTTTAATAATTACTAAATAGGGGCAAACTATTGCCTTTAATGCCTTTATATTATTATAAAACAGATTCTGTTTTTGAAAAATGTCAACAAGGGCAGAATCAAATACTACTCATTTTTTGAAAAATATCAGTGGAAGAATTATATTTTCCACTAGGTAGTTATTTTTACAAAAATCATTTTAGTGTCTATTTTAAAAATAAAAGAAAAAGGCCAAAGCCTGGCCTGGGAAGCAGGCCAGCCCAGCCAACCAACAGGCTGCCAGGCGTGCGCGCGCGCCAGGTTTGAACCTGACGTGCGGGCCCCTAGGGTCAGCGGTTGTGGCTGCACGCGGGGGATGCTCCAGGACGCCGACAGGTGGAGCCCACTTGTCGGGTTCTTCCCCTACCTCCGGTCAGGAAGGAGGAGATGAACTCCGGCGAGGCTACCGTCGTCCTTGGGACTAGCTAAGGGCAGAAATGGGTTCAGCGTGCCTCCGCCTACCTGTAGGTGGTCGGGACAG
The DNA here is from genome assembly GCF_904849725.1 of Hordeum vulgare subsp. vulgare. Classification (NCBI taxonomy): domain Eukaryota; kingdom Viridiplantae; phylum Streptophyta; class Magnoliopsida; order Poales; family Poaceae; genus Hordeum; species Hordeum vulgare. The sequence goes on along the minus strand of NC_058521.1, from coordinate 111,613,083 downwards.
CGCTGGAGAGGCTCGGAGTCGCCGGCGACGAGCTGGCCGCGGCGGAGGGGTTTCGGGACGTGGTTGATGTGGTAGCTAGGGGCACGAAATCGCTCGGGCAGTTGGGGGAAAGGTTCCTGGTGTCGAGGGGAGTGCTCTGGTGGGTCGAGTGTCGCAGGAGCCGGCGTGTAGCCGGAGATCGATCGGAGCCCTGAGGCGGAGGGGCCTCGGTCAATCTCGAGCACCGGGGCTCTCCGAGCTCGATTGTGTGGCTAGGGAGGAGCTAGGGGCCGTGCAGAGGCTGCTGGAGGGGTGCTGAGGCGCCGGGGAGGCCTATTTATAGGCTCGCGACGGTGAGCCGACTCGGTGCGCCGGTGACTCACTGTGGCGCGCGTGCGTGCACAGTGCGGAGCTGGCTGCGGAACCAAGGTCTCCGGACGTGGTTTGGGACGCTCTGAAGCATCGGCTGCAGAGGGAGAAGGCGTGGGGTCGAGCTGCAGCGTCTGTGCATGCTCGGCCGAGTCGGGTGCGCGCGGGCACGCGTCGCCCGAGCTCTAGCGCGGGAGAGGAGGGTCCTTGGCGGCTGCTTTACACAGAGGGGTTGTGGGGGAGGTCTTGGACACATCGGGGGAGGTTGGAACCGACCGTGAGCGTCGTCCCCTTCTCGGTGGCTCCCTGTAGCGAGTCCAGAGTGCAGTTTTGGCATGCCATGGCATGCTGGCGCGCTCTGGGGCACTCTAGACATGTCCCTCATGTCCTGGGTTTTGATGGGAGTGTTTCTAGCCGTTGTGTGCTAGTGAGAGCACTGGCTGGTCAAGGGGGGCAGGTTTCACTAGTGTTGTCAGCCCTGATCTGTGGCACAAATTGAGGTTCTTGTCTCTTGTGCTTTGAACTAGGGAGGGGCCAGTTGACTGGGTGTTTAGGTTGATCTGAGGCACTAATACACCAAGTTTGAGGCTTTGCCATTGGGTAAAACAGTGCTAGGTGGGGTTTTACCTTCCTGTCAGAAGGTATTCGACAGTGGTTTGGGGTTCTTCCACTCCACCACTGGAACTGCAACTTAACAAGTTTGGTCTTGGGGTTAAAGTAGGGGTTTTCACCAATTTTGAACTCCATTGAACAAGTTTAGCTTTGTAAACTTGAAAATGCATCGAAGTGGCCAGATCTGTCCCCTCCAAAGGGAGTGTGACTAAACAGAGTCTTACAAATCTCATTTTTGGTGTGGAGTCCTCATTTGAGGTGCCAAACACCCGTGCAAAGTTTCAGCCCCATTGGACAAACTTTGCTATGTAGAGTTGTTCCAACTCTATTCTAGACAGGGAAGGTTTTAGGCTCATTTGGTGACCTTCCCCACCTTGGATCAAGGTGAGATTTTATGTGGACACCAAACATGGCTTGGGGAGGCTCCTGTAATTTAATGGGATTTTATTGAGAGTATTTCCTTTGGAAATATCTAGAAAGGCTAAAACAGACAGGAATGGATTTCAGGGTTTTATTCAAATAATTGTAATATAAAATAGGGTTGAAAATCTTATATATGGAAAATATATGTCCTTCTGAGTATCCATGATTTTACTCAGAATTTTCTAAGGCAGAGAAGCATTTTTCCTTGTGGGAATATCATTCCTAGCCTTAGAAACAGACATGTATTTAAAATATAAAAATAATGTTTTAAATCATTAATTAATTTTTTTAGTAAATAACAATAGTATTTGAGTTCAGATCACTAATTTTGGTTGGGAGTGCTACTAGGCATCATGAGCTAGTAGTGTAACCCAAGCAAGGTAGAGGTGATCTCGTGTCAAAGAAAAAGAGTTTTGGAAATTCATTTAAAAATAAATTTATCATGGGTTTTGGATCAACAAGCAAACAAGCATACATTCATACAAGGCATTCATTGCATTCACAACATCATTAGAAAAAGTTTTAACAAGCTCTGATTTTTGCAACTTAAAACATTGGTGGTGAAAAACAGGGTGTGACAGATAGTCTCATATGTGGGTCGACTGGCGCTTGGGTACTGCCCTTACTTGGACAAGCATCCCACTTATGATTAACCCCTCTCGCAAGCATCCGCAACTACGAAATAAGAATTAAGACAAAGTCTAACCATAGCATTAAACTAGTGGATCCAAATCAGCCCCTTACGAAGCAACGCATAAACTAGGGTTTAAGCTTCTGTCACTCTAGCAAACCATCATCTACTTACTACTTCCCAATGCCTTCCTCTAGGCCCAAATAATGGTGAAGTGTTATGTAGTCTACGTTCACATAACACCACTAGAGGAAAAACAACATACAGCACATCAAAATATCGAACGAATACCAAATTCACATGACTACTGATAGCATGACTTATCCCATGTCCTCAGGAACAAAAGTAACTAATCAGAAAGCATAATCATATTCATGACCAGAGAGGTATTGAGTAGCATCGAAGATCTAAACATAAACTCTTCCACCAAGTAATCCAACTAGCATCAACTACAAAGAGTAATTAACACTACTAGCAACCTTACAAGTACCAACCGGAGTCGCGAGACGGAGATTGGTTACAAGTGATGAACTAAGGTTTGGAGATGAGATGGTGCTGATGAAGATATTGATGGTGATGAGTCCCCACCAATGATAGGAGTGTTGGTGATGACGATGGCGACGATTTCCCCCTCCGGGAGGGAAGTTTCCCCAGCAGGATCGTCCTGCCGGAGCTCTAGATTGGTTCTGCTCAAGTTCCGCCTCATGGCCGCGGCGAATCCTGCGAAAAGCCTCCTCTTGATTTTTTCCAGACCGAAACCCTTCTTGTAGCAAAAGAGGGGGGGCAGTGGGCCAGCAGGGAGCACACAAGCCCCCTAGGCGCGGCCAGGGGGTGGCCGCGCCTAGCAGGCTTGTGGCCACCTGCTGGCGCCCCTCTGGCACTTCTTCGGCCCAGTATTTTTTTATAAATCCCGAAAAAAATCCTCGTTGATTTTTACGGCGTTTGGAGTAGCGCAGAATAGGTATCCCAAACTTGCTTCTTTTTCAGGCCAGAATTCCAGCTGCTGGCATTCTCCCTCTTCATGTAAACCTTGCAAAATAAGAGAGAAAAGGCATATGTATTGTACCGTGAAGTGGAATAATAGCCCAAGAAGCGATAAATATCAACATGAAAGCATGATGCAAAATGCACGTATCAACTCCCCCAAGCTTAGACCTCGCTTGTCCTCAAGCGAAAGCCTAGATCAATAAACATGCCCACATGTTTAGGGAGAGAGGTGTCGACAAAACAAGATACGAACATGCAGGCATCATGATCATGATTAGAACAACAATACCAACATATAATCTCTCCTGCTAAAGTGACAGTTCCTTCACAAAGTAAAGCATGGATCAAGAACCTTACCGAGAAGTAACAACCGATAGCCTTTAGTCATTGAAGCAATTGCAATTTATCACAACATCAGAAATAGTCAAATAATAGCTTGTAAAGCAAATCCACATATTCAATCATCCTTTCGTTCTCTACAATTGCTAAAACTCACGTGGTACTCACGAGATCAAAGTTTCAGCTAGACACAAAGAAAGATCGGGGCTTATAGTTTTGCCTCCCAACCATTTACCTCAAGGGTAATGTCAACAATAATAATTCATGAATACTTACCTCCAAGTTGACATATGAATATAGATCTTTCCCCAGAATATGACGTTAGCCAAGACAAAGGCGAAATAAGGAATTGGTGAAGATCACCATGATTCTTTCAAGGGCAAAAAGTAAAGGTACAAGATAGGCCCTTCGCACAGGGAAGCAGAGGTTGTCATGCGCTTTTGAGGTTTGGATGCGTATCCTCTTAGTACGGAGGAACGTCACTTTATATTGCCTCCCATGATAAAGAACTTTATTATGCAATATGTCGCTTTTATGTCTTCCTCATCACAAGTTCGTACAAAGCTTATTTTCCACACACTAATAGATCATACATATTAGGGAGCATTTTTTATTGCTTGCACCTATGACAACCTACTTGAGGGATCTTATTCAATCCGTAGGTAGGTATGGTGGACTCTCATGGCAAAACTGGGTTGAAGGTTTATGGATGCACAAGTAGTATCTCTACTTGGTGCTGGAGTTTTGGCTAATATGAGGTGGAAGCAATCGTCACATGCTTAGGGATCTCTAGTCATATAACATTGTTCAGAACCAAGCAAACACAATTCATTATGTTGTCTTCCTTGTCCAACATCTACTTCTAGGCATGTAATAGTTTAGTGAGTGTTCACAAACACACATGGTGTCAAAGATGATATATTTATATGTGAACCTCTCCTTCTTTATCACTTCCTATTAATTGCAACAATGACCAAGGTCTACGTTTGTCTACCCTCAACAAGTTTCAACCATTATTCTTTTTATATGTGAAGCCATCACTTTCCATAAGATCATTACATGATCTTTCATGCTTTTGTTCTTTTCTCAATCTTTTGATCATGGCAAGAGGCAAAGCCCTCAACTAAGACACTCTTTATTATATGGCTCACGAGCTCGAATACATTGGGGTGACACAAAGCAAAACTCAAGACTAAAACACTAAGACTTTTAAACTACTAGAGAAAGAGAAAACTAAAAGGAACAAACTAAAACAAAGGTAAAGGCAAAAGATGTGATGGTGATACGATACTGGGCCAACTCCCCCAAGCTTGGCACAAGCCAAGGGGATTGCCCATACCCATGCTTAGTTGTCTTCCTTTGGAGGTGATGGTGGTGGAGTTGTTGCAACATGGGTTTGATCATCCGTCTTCCAAGGCATAGGTGCTCCATCATGGAAATATGAACGAGTCTCTCGAATCCTCAAATCTGCAGCCAACCATATTGATTTAAATTTATACTCATACTCACAGTTTTGGTTCTGCAGGTCATAGATCTGGGCTTGGAGGTGATCAATCATGTCATAGAGCCTGGAGAGGTGCTTCCCAATGTCATTGGCATCGATCCTGTGCTTGCTGGTGAAATCCGTGATCATTATGTGGTTGGCGTTGAGTCCACGCTCCACCATCCCTTGGCTCTTGAAGACTTGTTTCTCCATTGCTTCGAGCCTCACCTCCATGCTTCCAGTCTTCTTAGGCCCCTCAACATCACGGATGTGCAACATCCCCTCACACATCTTGATAGATTGAGGGTGTTGCAGCACTCCCGTGAGGTAGGGATTGATGACCTTCTCGAAGATCTTGTCCTTCGGAGCTTTTGGGGACGTCATAGCAATCTAGATCTGCAACAGAAACAGGCTCGAAACGAAAACAGAGAAAATGTGCGTGATATAAGGGTCAGACCTTTCAGGAGAATATATAATGACTTTTTCCAAACCAGAAGGAGTACTCTGCACGAAAACGGAGTCCGGGAGGCACACGAGGTGGCCACAAGCCCCCCCCCCCAGGCGCGGCCAGGGGGTGGGCCCGCGCCTGGGAGGCTTTGTCGCCTCCTTGCGCGCTTTCCAGACTACTTCCAATTTTTCTATTTTTTCAAATATTCCAAAACGGAGAAAAAATTCCTACTGGAAAAGTTTTGGAGTCTCTTTTCTTAACGAATCACATACCTCTTCGTTTTCGGAGTCTGCAACAGGATGATAAATATCCCTTAGGTATTCTTCCGAGTTATGGTATTGATAATATTGCTTTCAACATTTATGGGAGTACATGAGATATAATGCTTGATTCTCTGCCCATTTACCACTCTCGGACAATTACCTTCCGTGTTGTGGATCTTGATAGCACCGGAACGATATACTTCCTCAAGAATATAGGGACCTGATACGTCTCCATCGTATCTACTTTTCCAAACTCTTTTGCCCTTGTTTTGGACTCTAATTTGCATGATTTGAATGGAACTAACCTGGACTTACGCTGTTTTCAGCAGAATTGCCTTGGTGTTATTTTTGTGCACACATCAAAGTTCTCCAAATGTCCTGAAAATTTACGGGGAGCAGTTTTGGAAAATAAGAAAAATATCTGCGCCAAGTTCCACCTCAGGGGGTGGGCTAGTGGGCCACAAGCCCTGGCTCCGCCACCACCCCCCTGGTGGCGGTGGGCAGGCTTGTGGGGCCCACATGGCTCTGCCGCCCCCAATCTCGGGTCTATAAGATCCCTTTCGTCCCAAAAAAAATAAAAAAGAGAAGTTTTCATCGCGTTTGCGATACGCAGGCGCCACCACCACCTGTTCTTCATCTGTAGGGCAGATATGGAGTCCGTCTTGGGCTCCGGAGAGGGGAAATCGTCGCCATCGTCATCATCAACCTTCTTCCCTCTCCATTTCCATGAAGCTCTTCGTCGTTCGTGAGTAATCTATTCGTACGCTCGCTGGGCGGTGATGAGTAGGATGAGATCTATCATGTAATCGAGTTAGTTTCGATGGGGATTGATCCCTAGTATCCACTACATTCTGAGATTGATGTTGCTACTACTTTGCCATGCTTAATGCTTGTCACTAGGGCCCGAGTGCCATGATTTCAGATCTGAAATTATTATGTTGTCACCAATATATGTGTGTTTTAGATCCGATCTTGCAAGTTGTAGTTACCTACTATGTGTTATGATCCGGCAACCCTGGAGTGACAATAACTGGAACCAATCCCGGTGATGACCATAGTTTGAGGAGTTCATGTGTTCACCAAGTGCTAATGCGTTGGTCCGGTTCTTTATTAAAAGGAGAACCTTAATATCCCGTAGTTTCCTTTTGGACCCCACTGCCACGGGAGGGATGGACAATAGATGTCATGCAAGTTCTTTTCCCTAAGCACGTATGACGACACACGGAATGCATGCCTACATCACATTGACTAACGGGAGGTAGCCACATATCTCTCCGTGTTATATCTGTTGCATGATGAATATCATCCAAACAAATCATCGACCCATTGCCTACGAGTTTGTCCTACTCATGTTACTTGTCTTGCTCTGCTGCTGCTACTACTACTGCTGCTACTGCTGTTTCTTGTCTTGCTCTGCTGCTGCTGCTACTACTGTTGCTACTGTTTTTACTTGTCTTGCTCTGCTGCTGCTGCTACTACTGTTGCTACTGTTGTTATTTGTTTTGCTCTGCTGCTGCTGCTACTGTTGCTAAAACTGTCACTTGCTACTCTTGCTACTTGCTACTGCTGTCACTACTGATGTTCCTTGCTGCTGCTATTGCTCGTTACACTGCTGCTACCTGCTACACTTTTGGTTCGCTGGACGTTGACGGGAACTGACAATTTCCGTCGACGGGCAACTTGGTGCCATTGATACAATCATTAGGAATAGTCTGCCGTTAACACATCGTTTCTAACACCGTCGTTATCATACTACTTTGCTATTACTTCTATGCTTGCAGATACTAATATTTCACGTGTGTTTGAATCTGACAAATTCAGCTGCTAATACTCGAGAGTATTCTCTCACCTCTTGTCTGGTAAACCAACAAATTTGGGTCGAATACTCTACCCTCAAAAAGTGCTCCGAACCCACGCGTTGGTGGGCCATCAACAACATTCTTCTAGTTTCGTTGCCGGGGAGTGCTCGCAGCATTCTTCTGGTGCCGTTGCAGGGGAAGGTTTGTTGTCATCAACATTCGTCTAGCCATCGCCAGAAATTGCAATCAGGACCTTCCCATTTAGAGAGAAGCTTGCCTACAAAAAATCTTTAACGAGAATTATATAGCAAGACATAATCACCTACATTGAACTCATGCTTTTGTATCCTTTTATCATGCCACCTCTTAACCTTTTCTTCGAACAACTTGGCATTTTCATATGCCTGAGTCCTCCATTAATCAAGCGAGCTAATGTCAAATAACCTCTTCTCCATTGCTTCGAGCCTCGCCTCCATGCTTCCAGTCTTCTTAGGCCCCTCAACATCACGGATGTGCAACATCCCCTCACACATCTTGATAGACTGAGGGTGTTGCAGCACTCCCGTGAGGTAGGGATTGATGACCTTCTCGAAGATCTTGTCCTTCGGAGCTTTTGGGGACGTCATAGCAATCTAGATCTGCAACAGAAACAGGCTCGAAACGAAAACAGAGAAAATCTGCGTAATATAAGGGTCAGACCTTTCAGGAGAATATATAATGATTTTTTCCAAACCAGAAGGAGTACTCTGCACGAAAACAGAGTCCGGGAGGCACACGAGGTGGCCACAAGCCCCCCAAGCGCGGCCAGGGGGTGGGCCCGCGCCTGGGAGGCTTTGTCGCCTCCTCGCGCGCTTTCCGGACTACTTCCGGCATTTCCGGACGTTTACCGATATTACCTATTCTTTGACATTCGTCACAAGACAAGACAAACTTACGGGCATCCTTGAAGATAGTGGGCCAATAGAAACCTGATTGCAATACCTTGTGTGCGGTTCTATCTCCCGCATGGTGTCCTCCGTAGGCCTCGGAGTGACACTTCTGTAGGATCTGTCCCTGTTCATGTTCAGGTACACAACGTCTAATAACACCATCTACTCCTTCCTTATAAAGGTGAGGATCATCCCAAAAGTAATGTCTCAAGTCAAAGAGGAATTTCTTCTTTTGCTGGTATGTGAAACTAGGTGGTATCTACTTGGCAACGATATAGTTTGCATAATCAGCATACCACGGTGCACTACATGAAGTATTGATGACATTCAATTTCTCATCAGGAAAACTATCATCAATAGGTTGTGGGTCATCAAGAACGTTCTCCAACCTAGACAAGTTATCTGCTATGGGGTTATCAGCACCCTTCCTGTCGACAACATGCAAATCAAATTCTTGTAGCAAAAGAACCCATCTGATAAGTCTAGGTTTAGCGTCTTTCTTCTCCATGAGGTACTTAATAGCAGCGTGATCAGTGTGAATAGTGACTTTGGAATCAACTATGTAAGACCTGAACTTTTCACATGCAAACACGACTTCTAAAAATTCCTTTTCTGTAGTAGCATAGTTTCTTTGTGCACTGTCTAGAGTTTTACTAGCATAGTGAATAACATTCGGCTTCTTATCAACTCTTTGCCCTAGGACAACACCAACAGCATAATCACTAGCATCACACATGATATCAAAAGGTAAGTTCCAATCAGGTGGTTGAATAATAGGCGTAGTTATCAAGGCCTTAAGTATTTCGAAGGCTTCCTCGCAATCATCGTCAAAAACAAAAGGAATATCCTTTTGCAAGAGATTGGTAAGAGGCCTAGAAATCTTAGAGAAGTCTTTAATGAACCATCTATAGAAACCAGCATGACCAAGGAAACTTCTTATACCTTTGATATCTGTGGGGTATGGCATTTTCTCGATTGCATCAACCTTAGCCTTATCGACTTCAATACCTCTTCCAGAAATTTTATGTCCTAAGACGATGCCTTCATTAACCATAAAGTGGCACTTCTCCCAATTCAAGACAAGATTGGTATCTTTACATCTCTGTAAGACCCGATCAAGGTTGTTGAGGCAATCATCAAAACAAGACCCGTAGACGGAGAAGTCATCCATGAAAACTTCAACAATCTTTTCACAAAAGTCAGAGAATATGGCCATCATACATCTTTGAAATGTGGCAGGTGCATTGCATAAGCCAAAAGGCACACGTCTATAAGCAAAGGTACCGGAAGGGCAGGTGAAAGTGGTTTTCTCCTAATCAGATCGTGCAACTGGTATTTGGGAGAAACCAGAATAACCGTCTAGAAAGCAGAAGTGTGTATGTTTAGACAGTCTTTCTAGCATTTGGTGGATAAAAGGCAAAGGGTAATGATCTTTCCTAGTGGCTTTATTCAATTTCCTAAAATCGATCACCATCCTATAGCCAGTAATAATCTTGTGTGGGATCAATTCATCCTTATCATTAGGGACAACGGTAATTCCTCCCTTCTTAGGGACACAATGCACCGGACTTACCCAATCACTATGAGCAATAGAATAAATAATACCTGCTTCACTACAGGAATCACCTACTTTGCCGTCTGCCATCACAGACAGCAAAGACAATATCCCGGACGGCAAAGACAATACCACGGACGGCAAAGATTGTCACGGCCGGCAAAATTTCTGCGTCAGCCTACGACGGCATAGGAACTTCTTTGCCGTCTGCCCGCGCAAGGCGGACGGCAAAGCTCTTTGCCGTCAGCTTTCCTTAGGAGCAGTCGGCAAAGCGCTTGAGACGGCAGCCGACAGGCGTTGCCTCCATTAGGGGTTAACGGAGGCTTTGCCGTCTGCCTCCCCCTCCATCTTTGCCGTCTGCCTCCCCGCCCATCTTTGTCGTCTGCTTTCTCGTCCCCTCCCCTCCCCCTCCATCTTTGTCGTCTGCCTCCCCGTCCATGTTTGCCGTCTGCCGGGTCCTCCCCTCCCCCCTCTCTCCACTCTTTGCCGTCTGCCTCCTCCTCCCCTCTCCTTTGTGCCCTCTTCTTTGCCGTCTGCCCCCCAGGAAGCAGACGGCAAAGAGACTATATGGCCAGCTGCTACTGCCCAGGTTGCATAGCTGGGCACCACGTGGCACCTTTGCCGTCGGTCAGCTAACGGCAAAGGCCTTTGCCATCAGCTGGCAGACGGCAAAGAGCCTATATTGTCACATTTTTATTTATTTTTTCTATTTCCCAGCACATATACATATAATTCATAGCACATATATCATAAATAGGTCACAACACATATATGATATACATATAAAGCTCATCAATGTCATTTGTTCATCAACGTACATCCCATATATCAAAAGAACCAACACATACAAAGTTTCATCCATATATACATACATATAGTTGCACATATATTGTTCATCCATATATACATATACATATAGTTCCACATTCTTCATTAACTCAAGTAAAAACGGAAACTAAAGCACTCCAACGCCAGCTTCCATGCATGTAGTACATCCAATCTGCAAAATGGGAATAAGAAAGTCAGAAGAAGAAGAACAACAACATATATATGACAAATAAGCTAAATTGAAGAAGAAAGAGAAGAAGCAAGTAGAGAACAAGGAGAAGAAAAACAAGAAGGAGGAGGAGGAGGAGGGGAAGGAGAAGGAGAAGGAGAAGGAGGAGGAGAAGAAGAAAAAGAAGAGAAGAAGAAGGAGAAGAAGGAGGAGAAGAAGGAGAGAAGACGAAGGAGAAGAAGGAGGGCTCCTTCTCCTTCTTCTCCTCCTTCTCCTTCTTCTTCTCTTCTTCTCCTCCTCCTTCTTCTTCTCCTCCTTCTCCTTCTCTTCTTCTTCTCTTATTCTTCTTCTTCTTCCTTCTCCTTGTTTTTGAGCTAAATGGGCTAATTATGTCATTTTAGAGGAAAACAAGCTAAGTATATAATATTCATGAGCTAACCAAGGTTCTTATGCCATTTTGAGCTTATTATGGTAGTTTGGAGCTAAATGGGCTAATTATGTCATTGTTGGGTTAATTAAAGCAAGGATAATATGAAAGAGGAGAAGAAAAAGGAGGAGGAGAAGAAGAAGAAGAAATCAAGAAGAGGGAAGAGGAGGAGAAGGAGGACGAGGAGAAGGACTAGAAGGTCCATGGCCTTCTCCTCCTCCTCCTCCTCCTCCTCCTCCTTCTCCTTCTTCTCTTAGTCTTCTTCTCTTCTTCTTCTTCTTCTATCTTTTCATTTTGCCTATTTCTTCTCCTCTTCTCCTCTTGTTGGAGCTAAATTACCTAATTATGTCTTTTTTGAGCTAAATGTTCCAATTATGTCATTTTAGAGGAAAACAAGCTAAGTATATAATATTCATGAGCTAACCAAGGTTCTTGTGCCATTTTGAGCTTATTATGGTATTTTGGAGCTAAATGGGCTAATTATGTCATTGTTGGGTTAATTAAAGCAAGGATAATATGAAAGAGGAGAAGAAAGAGGAGGAGGAGGAGAAGATGAAGAAATCAAGAAGAAGGAGGAGGAGGAGGAGGAGAAGGATAGAAGGTCCTTGGCCTTCTCCTCCTCCTCCTCCTCCTCCTCCTCCTCTCCTTCTTCTCTTCTTCTTCTTCTTCTTCTTCTTTCTTCTCATTTTGCCTATTTCTTCTCCTCTTCTCCTCTTGTTGGAGCTAAATTACCTAATTATGTCTTTTTTGAGCTAAATGGGCTAATTATCCCATTTTAGAGGAAACAAGCTAAGTATATAATATTAATGAGCTAACCAAGGTTCTTATGCCATTTTGAGCTTATTATGGTATTTTGGAGCTAAATGGACTAATTATGTCATTGTTGGGGAAATTACCCTGCTGCATGGACATGCACCTACCACGCAAAGTTCGCAGGTCCAGAAGTTGCCCTTTTGGTCCAGAGGACTTTCCAGGTTACCTATACTACTTTTCAGTTTATATAAAACTTTTCGATATTTTCTACATTTGAGGATGGCAATATTATTTAAGTTGTCCTGTTTTGCTCCGGTACCAATAAATATAGACGATACATTATTTTGACAAACTTGATTTCAACAAAAGAACATGTGATCTTCTTTGAAGTAGTCTTGAACCTAAGCAATAATGATGGGCGAATAAACTAACAGAATCTACCACTAAATCTACTAATTAACTAACAGAATCTACCACTAAAACTACTAATTAATTCCAAAAAACTAAATACCAAACATGTGATCTTCTTTTTGTCTTCTCCTCCTCCTATTCTTCTTCTTCTTCTTCTCCTCCTCCTCCTCTTCTCCTCTTCTCCTCCTCCTCCTCCTCTTCTTCTTCTTCCTATTCTTTCTAGTAAGCTAACTAACTAACTAACCTATCGCTAAACCTAGATAGCACTAAACAGCAAAAAAAACTAACAAAAGCAGAGTCTACCACTATAACAAAAACAGAATCTACCACTAAGTAACTAAAAAAGAATCTAGCTACCACTAAATACCAAACAATAAAAAATCAACTTCTTCTTCTTTTCTCTCTTCTTCTCCTTCTTATTTTTTTCTTATTCTCTTCTTCTCTTCTTCTTTACTTCTTCTCCTTCTTATTTTTCTGTTCTCTTCTTCTTCTTTTTCTTCTTCTTCTCCTCCTTATTTTTTTCTTCTCCTCTTCTTCTTCTTCTTCTTCCTCTCCTTTTTGCCAAAGGTACGAAAGAGATACCCGTTGATGTTGTATTTCTCAAATGAACGGACCTTATAGTCAAAACCATTAGCGACTTGTCTCAATTCGGCGTCCATAGACTGTGAATTAGCCTACAAGTTTAATACGAAACGGTTGTTGCATTAGCCGCAAGTTAGACCAAGAATGAAATGGTCCATTATTGATAATTACCATTTGTTTGAACCAAGAGATGAAACCGGGATAGCCGCCTCCTGTCTTTGACAGAAGCTCATACTCTTCGACGGAATCATTTTCGATCACCGCTCCATCCGAGAATTTGACGACGTAACGGCTGTTTGAAATATCCGGGAATAAGAGCAGTTCAAATGAATTAGAAGTTATGGGAAAATGTGCCGAGAACTCACTCGATGTACGGCCGCACTTCTGTTAGGTTGTTGAAGATATACAACGAAATGTTCCGCCATTCTTCGATATCCAACGTTATTGGTTTCGAAGCACCGGCTGGTGCGAGCTTCCCTTTGAATAGGCTGAGGTTGGACCCACCTTTTTTAGGGTCTCCATCATTGTGCCGAGGCTTCGGATTATGCAAATGATGATTTTTGGCTTCGTAGTGTGCTGTCACAAAGTTTGCCACCTCCTTAGTAATGAATGCCTCAGCCAGCGATGCTTCAATTCTACGCTTATTTTTACATTTAGCTCGAAGGGTCTTCTGCATCCTCTCAGTTGCATAGCACCAACAATCTTGCACGGGCCCACCCAATCTTGCCTCGGTCGGTAGATGTAAAATCAAATGCTGCATTGTATTAAAGAAGCCCGGTGGAAAGATCTTCTCTAACATACACAACAACTCCGGTGCAAACTCCTCCATGTCTTCTACCACGCCAGGCAACAATTCTTTCGCACAAAGAACATGGAAGAAATAGCTCAGCTCCGCCAGTACTAGCCATTCATCCTCAGGAATAAAGCCACGTAACATCACCGGCATTACCCGCTCTAGCCATATGTGCCAATCATGACTCTTGAGACCAAAGATTTTTAATTTTTCAAGACTCGCTCCCCTCTTTAGATTCGCTACATACCCATCGGGGAACATCAAGTGCATTTTGACCCACAAGATAATTTCCCTCATAGCTGGCCTTCCAAAATTGAACCAGGCCTTTGGCTTCGACCACTTCTGCTTTCCTTTGCCTTCTCGCATGTTTTGTAACGGTCTATGACATAGTGTCTCTTGATCGACTCTAGCCTTAATATTATCCTTTGTCTTCCCATCTATGTCGAACAATGTACCAAAAATATCCTCTCCGATATTCTTTTCAGTGTGCATCATGTCGATATTGTGTGGAAGAAGGAGGTCTTTGAAGTAAGGCAGATCCCAGAAGCATGGCTTGTGAGTCCAAGCATGTTTTGAATTATACCCCTTTAAATACCCTGGACGCTCTGGATCAGGCTCAAAGGCTTTTAACTGGTCCAGGATCTGTTGGCCTATGAATGCAGCTGGTGCCAAGTTTTTGACAACTTTACCTTTGGTAAAGTTCTTCTTGTCTTTTCTGAACTGATGGTCAGGATCCAGGAACTGTCTATGCAAGTCAAAGCAAGAATACTTCCGACCCTCCTGCAACCAATGAAACTGAAGAGCTGCCTTGCATTGGCGGCACGGGAACCTTCCATGCACACACCATCCAGAGAATAGCGCATACGCTGGCAAGTCATGCATAGAGTACATGTACCACACATGCATTTTGAAGTTTTCTTTTCTAGCGGCATCGTATGTCTTGACCCCATTTTCCCAAGATTCTTCCAATTCATCCTTAAGCGGTTGCAGGTACACATTCATATTCTTCCCCGGATAATTGGGCCCTGGAATTATCAACGTCATAAATATGTTCTTTCTTTGCATAATCTGCCCGGGGGGGAGATTGAGTGGAATGACAAATACAGGCCAACAACTGTATTGGGTTGCCATCATGCCGAAGGGATTAAAACCATCCGTGGCGGCGCGGACTCGAGGATTCCTTGGATCTGCCGCTTTATCCTGATGCAATCCATCGAAATGTTTCCACGCTTCCCCATCCGATGTGTGTACCATCATCTTATTCCCATCCGCATCTAGTTCGGTTCTTTTGCCCAATTTGTGCCATGTCATCTGTCTGGCTGTCTCTTCGACCATGAAAAGACGTTGAAGTCTTGGTACGATTGGCATATACCGAAGAACACTAACTGCGATTTTGGTCTGCCTCTTCTCACCCATACCGTTGTCTACCACAAGATACCTGCAAGACTCGCAATTGGGACAATAGTCCAAGTGTGCATACTCCTTCCTAAATAAGACACATCCTTTCTCACATGCATCTATCTTCTCATAGGGCATCTTAAGTACACGAAGTATTTTGTCCGACTGGTACAGGTTTGCAGGCATGACATGGCCTTTGGGTAGGAAACGTCCAAATAGTGTCATCATCGTGTCGTAGCATTCTCTTCCCAAGTTGAACTGAGCCTTCAGAGCCATTACTTATGCAATTGCATCCAGCTGACACAGCTCAGTGTGCTCATGGAGAGGACGTTTTGAAGACTCCAACATTTCATAAAAGGCCTTTGCAGATTCCTCCATCTCATCTTCCGAATCCCGAGCATCATCAAAGTCTTGCACCATGTCTTCGATCCCAGTACCATGCTCGTCCGTGCGACGACAGACCACCTCAGCTCTTGTGCGTTGTATAGACTCACCATGAAATGTCCACACCGTATAATTAGGCTTAAAAACCCTCCTCCGCAGGTGTTTAATCATTACAGCCTCTGTCATCTTTTTATAGTTGTCGCATCCAGGACAGGGGCAATAGTTTCTTTCCTGGCCATTTGCGAATGCGGCTTTCACAAATTCCTTTGTTTTTAAAAACCATTCTTTCGTCATCTCTTTCTGACTAGGGTGACCGGTATACATCCACGCACGATCACTCATCTTGCGTAGCTACTAAAGACAGAAGAAATATATTTATATATAATTTAGCATTTATATTCATCGGTTAATCAGGTTCGCCATTTTTATTACGTCCAGGCAAACTCCACGCTAATAGGTAAAGATAGGTCCTAATCTCACCCAAGTATGTGTAGATTCGGTTCGTTTTACCATGCTCTGCTCCGGATCCAACGCAAAATTTCGGCAGCACCTCCCCGCTGTTCTCTTGATACACGTCTCTGCAATAAACAGAGAGGATGTGCATCCGGAGAACAACAGGGAGGCACTGACGAAATTCCGCATCGGATCCAGAGCACAGCATACGGGAAAACGAACCCAATCTACACATACTCGGGCTGTCCATGGATAATGTTGGACAATTCGAAAGGATGGCGGTTATAAATATGCAAAGACATGCATATTTATAGATGTCGCCCTTTCGAACGGGAGACGCATACTGGTCACGCATACTGATAAATTAATTGAGTTACCTAAATCTAGAAAGTTTCATCCGGAAACCGAGCCACAGTAAATGAAGGGGCGGGGAGGAGATGAAATTTGTACTGACCCACGAATGCAGGGCGGAGCTCGTACAACGCACGGGCAGGTCTTCGCACAACAGACCTCACAACGACGAGACAACTATCACATGTAAATCCACCCGATCAACACAAATATCCCAATTATGTCATTTTAGAGGAAAACAAGCTAAGTATATAATATTCATGAGCTAACCAAGGTTCTTACGCCATTTTGAGCTTATCATGGTATTTTGGAGCTAAATGGGCTAATTTTGTCATTGTTGGGTTAATTAAAGCAAGGATAATATGAAAGAGGAGAAGAAAGAGGAGGAGGAGGAGAAGAAGAAGAAATCAAGAAGAAGGAGGAGGAGGAGAAGGATAGAAGGTCCTTGGCCTTCTCCTCCTCCTCCTCCTCCTCCTCCTCCTCCTCCTCCTTCTCCTTCTTCTCTTCTTCTTCTTCTTCTTCTTCTTTCTTTTCATTTTGCCTATTTCTTCTCCTCTTCTCCTCTTGTTGGAGCTAAATTACCTAATTATGTCTTTTTTGAGCTAAATGGGCTAATTATCCCATTTTAGAGGAAAACAAGCTAAGTATATAATATTAATGAGCTAACAAAGGTTCTTATGCCATTTTGAGCTTATTATGGTATTTTGGAGCTAAATGGACTAATTATGTCATTGTTGGGGAAATTACCCTGCTGCATGGACATGCACCTACCACGCAAAGTTCGCAGGTCCAGAAGTTGCCCTTTTGGTCCAGAGGACTTTCCGGGTTACCTATACTACTTTTCAGTTTATATCAAACTTTTCGATATTTTCTACATTTGAGGATCGCAATATTATTTAAGTTGTCCTGTTTTGCTCCGGTACCAATAAATATAGACGATACATTATTTTGACAGACTTGATTTCAACAAAAGAACATGTGATCTTCTTTGAAGTAGTCTTGAACCTAAGCAATAATGATGGGTGAATAAACTAACAGAATCTACCACTAAATCTACTAATTAACTAACAGAATCTACCACTAAAACTACTAATTAATTCCAAAAAACTAAATACCAAACATGTGATCTTCTTTTTGTCTTCTCCTCCTCCTATTCTTCTTCTTCTTCTTCTTCTCCTCCTCCTCCTCTTCTCCTCTTCTCCTCCTCCTCCTCTTCTTCTTCTTCCTATTCTTTCTAGTAAGCTAACTAACTAACTAACCTAACTAACTAAACCTATCGCTAAACCTAGATAGCACTAAACAGCAAAAAAATAACAAAAGCAGAGTCTACCACTATAACAAAAACAGAATCTACCACTAAGTAACTAAAAAAGAATCTAGCTACCACTAAATACCAAACAATAAAAAATCAACTTCTTCTTCTTTTTTCTCTTCTTCTCCTTCTTATTTTTTTCTTATTCTCTTCTTCTCTTCTTCTTTACTTCTTCTCCTTCTTATTTTTTTGTTCTCTTCTTCTTCTTTTTCTTCTTCTTCTCCTCCTTATTTTTTTCTTCTCCTCTTCTTCTTCTTCTTCTTCTTCTTCTTCTTCTTCTTCTTCTTCTTCTTCTTTTTCTTCTCCTCCTCCTCCTCCTACTCCTCTTCTTCTTCTCCTCTTCTTGTCCTACTCCTCCTCCTCTTCTCCTGTTCTCCTCCTAACTAAATCTACTAACCTAACTGAAACTACTAACCTAACTAAATCTACTAACCTAACTAAAACTACTAACCTAACTAAATCTACCACTAAAAGTACTAACAATAACAACTACTAAAACTACTAAAAAATAATAAAACCAGTAAAAAATAAGAAGGGTGGGGGGTGGGGGTGGGGGTGTGGGGGCTCACCGAGAGGGGCGGCTGTGGAGGGGCCGGGGTGTTGGGGGTGGCGGGTCGGCGCCGGGGGCGCCAGGGGAGGCGGCGCGACGGTGGTGGGGCAGCGGCAGCGGCAGCGGAGGCGAGGTGGGGAGAGAGAGAGGGGGGCGGCGGCGGGGGCGACAGGGGCGGCAGTGGGGCGCGAGAGGGGCGGCGGCAGGGGCAATAGGGGCGGCGACGCGACGGGGGCGGCGGCGCGACGGTGGTCCTGGCGGCCGTTACAGAGAGGAGCGCGCGGGGTGGGGAGAGAGAGCGAGGGGCGCGCGGGGTGAGCCGTTACAGAGAGAGAGAGGGCGGGTGGGGGGGGGAAGGAGCCGTTAACGGAGTTAGCGCTTTGCCGTCTACCTCCGGACTCTTTGCCGTCCGCTAGCAGATGGCAAAGGTCCGACTCCTGTTTGACCTAGCCACCCCGCGGTCAGGTGGGCCTGTCTATATCTTTGCCGTCTGCCTCTGGACTATTTGCCGTCCGCTAGCACACGGCAAAGAGGTGACAGATGGCAAAAAGACTGTATGCCATCAGCCAGTACTGTGCCGTCTGTTTTGCTGAAGCTGACGGCAAAGACACTCTTTGCCATCAGCTAGCAGACGGCAAAGACTAGGCAGATGGCAAAATATTGATTTCCAATAGTGCTTCCAGGAGCTTTAGTATTTCTTTTCTTACTACCACTTTGATCTTAGGATTTAATCTCCGTTGATGATTAACAACTGGCTTGGAATCAGGATCAGTTTTAATCTTGTACTCGCATAGAGTGGGACTAATGCCCTTAAGATCATCAAGAGTATATCCAATAGCAGCACGGTGCTTCCTCAGAGTTTTTAGCAACTTCTTTTCTTCATGCTCCGAGATGCTAGCACTAATAATAACAGGATATATCTATTTTTCATCAAGATAAGCATACTTAAGAGTATTTGGCAACTGTTTAAGCTCGAACATAGGATCACCCTTTGGTGGGGGTGGATCCCCAAGCAGTTCAACAGGCAAATTATTCTTAAGGATAGGATATTGTTCTAAGACAACTCTATCTATCTCATCCCTTTCATCCAGATGCATATCATTTTCATGCTCAAGCAAGTATTGCTCTAAGGGATTTGTAGGAGGCACGGCAATAGAAGCTAAGGCAATAGTTTCATCCCTACTAGGCAACTCTTTTTCATGAGGTTGTCTACCAAACTTGGAGAAATTGAACTCGTGTGACACACCTTCAAAGCCAACAGTGGCAGTTTGCTTCTCACAGTCAATATGAGCATTGACGGTATTGAGAAAAGGTCTGCCAAATATGATGGGAAAAAAGCTACCTTGGGTGGTAGCGAGAACGAGGAAATCACCACGATACTTCGTTTTACCTCACAAGACTTCAACATCCCTAACAATTCCCATAGGGCAGATAGTATCTCTATTGGCAAGCTAAATAGTGACATCAATAGGCTCTATCTCAATAGGTGCAATCTCGTCTTTGATTTCATCATATATGGATTGAGGTATTGCACTCACACTAGCACCCACATCACATAAACCATGATAACAATGATCTCCTATCTTAACAGAAACAACAGGCATGCCAACAACAGGCCTATGTTTGTCTCTAGCGTGAGGTTTAGCAATTCTAGCAACATCTTCATAGAAGTGAATATTATGTCCCTCAACATCGTCGGACAGGAGATCTTTGATGATAGCAATGCTAGGTTCAACTCTAATTTTCTCAGGGGGTGTAGGTGTTCTAATGTAGCCTCTACGTATCACAGTTGAAGCTTTAGAATGATCCTTTATCCTAACAGGGAAAGGTGGTTTCTCAATGTAAGCACTGGGAACAACAGGATCATTATAGGCAATGACTCTCTCTTCAACAGGATTGGGTTTAACTACATTGACTTCTAAGGGAGGATGATATTTAAACAACTTCTCTTTGAGGAGATCAATATGAGCATCAAATGATTCATACAATGAAGCTACTATCTCAGAGTCAAGTCCATACTTAGCCCTAAAATCACAAAAGGTATTTGTTTCAACAAAGGATTTAACGCAATCAAACTTGAAATTCATACCTGACTCCTTACCTTCATCAAGCTCACAATCTTCAGAGTTGCGTTTAATTCTTTCCAATAAATTCCATTTGAAGTCAATATCTCTCTTCATAAAAGAACCGGTACAAGAGGTGTCAAGCATGGTGCGATCATCATGAGAAAGCCGAGCATAGAAGTTCTGAATGATAATTTCTCTCGAGAGCTCATGATTCGGGCATGAATATAACATTGATTTAAGCCTCCCCCAAGCTTGAGCGATGCTTTCTCTGTCACGTGGCCAAAAATTATAAATATAATTCCGATCACGATGTACTAAATGCATGGGATAAAACTTTTGATGAAATTCCAATTTCAACCGATTGTAGTTCCATGATCCAGTATCATCACATAGCCTATACCATGTCAACGCCTTATCCCTCAAAGATAAGGGAAAGACCTTCTTCTTGACCTCATCCTCGGGCAAACCTGCAAGCTTAAATAAACCACAAACTTCATCTACATAGATTAGATGCAAGTCTGGATGTGATGTTCCATCTCCTGTAAAAGGATTAGCTAGCAGTCTCTCAAGCATACCCGAAGGAAATTCAAAGCAAATACTTTCAGTAGGTGCAGCAGGTTGAGGAGCAACTATTTGTACTTCCATTCGAGGTGAAGATACCCCAAACAAGCCCCTCAAAGGATTAGTTTCCATAGTGACAAGTGACAATAAATTTCAGCACACTATAGGAATGTTTCCTTACCAATTTCCACTTACCAAAGGCGCTTCACTCCCCGGCAACGGCGCCGGAAAAGAGTCTTGATGACCCACAAGTATAGGAGATCCATCGTAGAACTTTCGATAAGTAAGAGTGTCAAACCCAACAAGGAGCAGAAGGATCTGACAAGTGGTTTTCAGCAAGGTAATATCTGCAAGCACTGAAATTATCGGGTAACAAGTAGTTGTGTGGTGAGACGATTCGTAGCAAGTAGCAAGTAACAAAAGTAACCACGGTGCAGCAAAGTGGCCCAATCACTTTTGTATCAAGGGACAAGCCTGGACAAAGTCTTATAGGAGGAAAAACGCTCCCGAGGATACACGGGAATTTTTGTCATGCTAGTTTTCATCATGTTCATATGATTCGCGTTTGTTACTTTCATAGTTTGATATGTGGGTGGATCGGCGCTTGGGTAATGCCCTTACTTGGACAAGAATCCCACTTATGATTAACCTCTCTCGCAAGCATCCGCAACTACGAAAGAAGAATTAAGACAAAGTCTAACCATACCATTAAACTAGTGGATCCAAATCAGCCCCTTACGAAGCAACGCATAAACTAGGGTTTAAGCTTCTGTCACTCTAGCAACCCATCATCTACTTACTACTTCCCAATGCCTTCCTGTAGGCCCAAATAATGGTGAAGTGTTATGTAGTCGACGTTCACATAACACCACAAGAGGAAAAACAACATACAACACATCAAAATATCGAACGAATACCAAATTCACATGACTACTTATAGCATGATGATGATACGTCTCCAACGTATCTACTTTTCCAAACTCTTTTGCCCTTGTTTTGGACTATAATTTGCATGATTTGAATGGAACTAACCTGGAATAACGTTGTTTTCAGCAGAATTGCCTTGGTGTTATTTTTGGGCAGAAATCAAAGTTCTCCAAACGTCCTGAATATTTACGGGGAGCAGTTTTGGAAAATATCAAAAATATCTGCGCCAAGTTCCACCTCAGGGGGTGGGCCAGTGGGCCACAAGCCCCTGCTCCGCCACCACCCCCTGGTGGCGGTGGGCAGGCTTGTGGGGCCCACAGGCACCTGCCGCCCCCAACTCCAGCTCTATAAGTTGCCTTTCGTCCTAGAAAAAATAAAAAGAGAAGTTTTCGTCGCGTTTTCGATACGGAGGCGCCGCCACCACCTGTTCTTCATCTGGAGGGCAGATCTGGAGTCCGTCTTGGGCTCCAGAGAGGGGAAATCGTCGCCACTGTCATCATCAACCTTCTTCCCTCTCCAATTCCATGAAGCTCTTCGTCGTTCGTGAGTAATCTATTCGTAGGCTCGCTCGGCGGTGATGAGTAGGATGAGATCTATCATGTAATCGAGTTAGTTTTGATGGGGATTGATCCCTAGTATCCACTATGTTCTGAGATTGATGTTGCAACTACTTTGTCATGCTTAATGCTTGTCACTAGGGCCCGAGTGCTATGATTTCAGATCTGAAATTATTATGGTGTCACCAATATATGTGTGTTTTAGATCCGATCTTGCAAGTTGTAGTTACCTACTATGTGTTATGATCCGGCAACCCCGGAGTGACAATAACCGGAACCACTCCCGGTGATGACCATAGTATGAGGAGTTCATGTGTTCACCAAGTGCTAATGCGTAGGTCCGGTTCTTTATTAAAGGAGAACCTTAATATCCCGTAGTTTCCTTTTGGACCCCGCTTCCACGGGAGGGATGGACAATAGATGTCATTCAAGTTCTTTTCCATAAGCACGTATGACGACACACGGAATGCATGCCTACATCACATTGACGAACGGGAGCTAGCCACTTATCTCTCCGTGTTATAGTTGTTGCATGATGAATATCATCCAAACAAATCACAGACCCATTGCCTATGAGTTTGTCCTACTGTTGCTACTGATGTTACTAAGTTAGGTTGAATCCGACAAATTCAGCTGCTAATACTCGAGAGTATACTCTCACCTCCTGACTCGCTTATCAACAAATTGGGTCGAATACTCTACCCTCGAAAACTGCTCCGAACCCACGCGCTGGTGGGCCATCAACAACATTCTTCTAGTTACGTTGCCGGGGAGTGCTAGCAGCATTCTTCTGGTGCCGTTGCAAGGGAAGGATTGTTGTCATAAGCATTCGTCTAGCTAACGCCAGGGATTGCACGATCAGCATTTTTCTGGCGCCGTTGCCGGGGAGGTATTGCTATATTCTCTGAGTCACTTGGGATTTATATCTGCTAATCACTATGAAGAATCTAAAGGATCCGAAAACCAAAGTCTTGCCCTCAACTACGAGGGGAAGTAAGGAATTGCCATCTAGCTCTGCACTTGATTCACCTTCAGTTATGAGTAAGTTTGCGACTTCACCTCCTGCTAGAAATCTTGATATGTCGCCTGCGCTTGATGATGCTTGTGATACTACTACTAGAGATGCTATGCTTGATACTATGTCTGATACTGCTAGAGATGCTATGCTTGATACTATGCCTGATGATGATATGCTTGATACTATGCCTGATACTGCTAGAGATGCTATGCCTGATACTGCTTTGCTTGATGATGCTAGAGATGCTATTTTGCCTGATGATGCTATGCTTGATACTGCTAGAGATACTCCTTTGCCTGATGTTCCAATAGGAGTCTTCCTTGATGCTCATATTGCTAGAGTTACTGCCAATGCTCGTGATGCTTCTGAAATTCCCGATGCTATTGAGATAGAACCTGCTTTTGCTCCTGTTAGACCTAGCTCTCCTAGATATTAATTGCCTGATATACCTGAGGGTTACGTTATGGAGGGAGAGATAGCTGAGGATTTTCTTGCGTGTAAGGATGCCTATGACGCTGAGAGATTACTTCTCAAGTGGAAGGAAAAATCTCGTGAAGCTAGGATGAAAAATGACTCGAAGTTTGCCACTTCGCCTATCTTTGTCACCGATAAGGATTATGAATTCTCTGTCGACCCTGAGATAATCTCTCTAGTCGAATCTGATCCTTTTCACGGCTATGAGTCTGAGACGGTCATAGCCCATCTTGCCAAACTATCCGAAATAGCCAACCTTTTCAATAATCAGGAGAAGATCCGCCACTACTATATCCCTAAGATGTTTCATTTCTCTCTAAAGGATGATGCTAAAGCCTGGTTCACCTCTCTTGCTCCTGGATGTGTGCGTAGTCCCCAGGAGATGGTCTATTACTTCTGTGACAAATATTTCCCTGCCCATAAGAAGCAATCTGCCTTGCAGGAAATATACAACTTTGCTCAACTCCAAGAAGAGAGTCTTCCACAAGCTTGGGGGAAGCTCGTCCAGCTACAGAATGCTTTGCCTGATCACCCTCTTAAGAAGAACGAGATACTTGATATCCTCTATAACGGACTTACCGATGCCTCTAGAGACCACCAAGATAGTTGTGCCGGTTGTGTTTTTATGGAACGAACTGTAGAACAAGCTGAGACTCTACTGAATAACCTCTTGATCAACGATGATGCTTGGACTATTCCCGAACCACCTCCTAAGCCAACTCCTAAGAAAAAAGGTATTCTATTCCTCAGTCCCGAAGATATGAAAGAAGCCAAGAAATCTATGCAAGAGAAAGGCATTAGATCTGAAGATGTCAAAAATCTACCACCTATCGAAGAGATCCACGGTCTCGATAACCCGATACAGGTAGTAGAAGTGAATTCTCTGCGTAGGTTTGACGAGAGTGATATTCCTTTTGATAAACCTGCTAGCCTATGATTTGATGAATTTGACAACTTTGTTGCCAAACAACGGTGTTTCAATGATTATGTTAGCAGACATTTGGAACAAAGTGCTCGTATGCTTAGCCATTGAAGTGCTTGTGTAGACAGAAATGTCAATGCTTTGAAGCTTCTGAGTAAACATGCCTCTATGATTACTACTCACGTAGAACAAGTACTTAAAGCTCAGAATGACTTGCTCAATGAATTAAATGACAACTCTGTCAGAGTCATTACTAGAGGAGGCAAAATGACTCAGGAACCTTTGTATCCTAAAGGTCATCCTAAGAGAATTGATCAAGATTCTCAAGGAATCAATGCTGATACACCTAGTAATCCTAAGGAGAAGAAGAAGGATGATAGAAACCTGCACGCCAGTTCACCAAATATTGTCACACCTGAAGAACCTAATGATATTTCTGCGTCTGATGCGGAAACACAATCTGGTGATGAACATGAACCTGGTGACAATATGGACAGTGATGTTCATAATAATGCTCAACCTAGCAATGATGAGGATGTGGAGATTGAACCTACGGTTAATCTTGATAATCCACAACCTAAGAGATATGACAAGAATGACTTCACTACTAGGAAGCATGGTAAAGAAAGAGAGACGTGGGTTCAGAGACCTATGCCCTTTCCTCCTAAGCCATCCAAGAAAAAGGATGATGAGGATTTTGAGCGCTTCATTGAGATGATAAGACCCGTCTTTCTGCAGATGCGGTTAACTGATATGCTCAAGATGTCTCCGTATGCCAAGTACATGAAATATATCGTGACTAATAAATGGAAGATACCAGATCTTGAGATCTCCACCATGCTTGCCAATTACACTTTCAAAGGTGGAACTCCTAAGAAACTTGGTGATCCCGGAGTGCCAACTATACCTTGGTCCATTAAAGGAAACTACGTAAGAACTGCCTTATGTGACCTTGGAGCCGGTGTTAGTGTTATGCCGCTCTCTCTTTATCGTAGACTTGAGTTGGATAAGTTGACACCCACTGAAATTTCTCTGCAAATGGCCGACAAATCAACTGCTTTCCCTATCAGCGTTTGCGAGGATGTGCCTATTGTGGTTGCTAATACCACTATCTTAACAGATTTTGTTATCTTGGATATCCCCGAGGATGATGCCATGGCTATTATCCTCGAAAGACCCTGTTTAAACACTGCAGGGGATATTATAGATTGCAACAAAGGCATTGTCACTTTCCATGTCAACGGTAATGAGCACACCGTGCACTTTCCGAAGAAACCATATCTAGTACATTGCATCAATGCTATCGAAAAGACTTTATCGATTCTTATTGGGAACTTTGAATGCCCTATTCCTCGTGTCAAGATGAAGTATGATTTGCTTGTTGGGGAGATTCATATCCCCATTGAGGTGACTTAGTGGCTATTCAAAAATTCTCCGTTCTCTCTTGCGATTCGAGAAGGTTTTGTCATAAGAACTTGATCAACCCCATTGACGAATTTCTTCCGATGACCATGAAACGGATGAATCAGAGATTCACATACCTTCGTTTTGAGTCTTCATTTTCTGTTGCTTAGAAGAAAAATGATGGAATTACTTTAGCTTTTCCTGTTTTCTGTTTTAGCGTCCCGGAGAAAAATACCTCGAAAATAAAAGTTCTCCGATGGTACTGAAAATTTAGTATGATTTTTCTGGAATTTTTGAAAATGTCTGGGCCTGAGAGCTGGCCAGGGGCCTGACCAGTGGGCCACAAGCCCCCCCCCCCCACCGCCACCTACCCCCCTGGTGGCGTGGTGCAAGCTTGTGGAGCCCACAGGCACCCCCTCCACTCATTCCAGCTCCCAACCTCTTCTTCCACCTCCAGAAAAAATTGTTTCGCAGCTCAAACCCGTGTTCTTGCTCATTTGGCTGTGATTTTCGATCTCCTTGCTCAAAGCACCATTCTCCGAACTGTTTTGGGGAAATTGCTCCTTGGTAAGTGAGTCCTCCATTGGTCCAATTAGTTTTTGCTCCAGTGCTTTATCCTTCGCGTATTCTTGCTACCTTGGTGACCCTGTTCTTGAGCTATAAATGTTGATTTTAGCTGGTTCCAAGTAGTTATAGCGCGTGATACGGTCTCTAGGCACTAGTAGGAGTAGTTGCTACAAGGTATGGTTGGTCCTCATTCACTTTTCCCTTGAACTTCAAAAATTTCGGTAAAAGGAAATTATGTTCAGGAGGAAGTGTCATGGTGGTTCCTCAAGTAAGAAGGGTCCTCGTCTCTCCTTTCGGGAGCCCGAACCTTTTCAACTAAGGGACGCACCAGTGCAACCATGTGAATGGCCTTCCGATGAGTTCATGATCGAAGCAGGCTTCAAGGATGAGTTTGATGCACTTGTCCGCAATGCCGGGTTAGAATAATTCCTCTCAGATAAATGTGAATAGTATGTTATGCTCACTACCTCTTTCGTGCGTAGATTTAAATTTTTAGTTGGCCGTGAATCATCCATACTGTTTGATCTGTACGATAAATCCTATACCGTGGGTCTGGAGGCTTTCAATAGGAATTGCAAGATACCCGATGGAGGTAGTGTTAATGATCCTCCTAAGTCTTCGGTCACAGACTTTGTCTCCAGTATAACTGTTGGAGAAACCAGAGATATCACGCAAGCCACCATAGGAAGCATCCATTTCCCTGCCTTGCACTACCTTGCCCTCTTCATAGGTAGGTGCGTTAATGGCAAGGGTGCACATTGTCACCTATGCGCTTCCGACCTTAGTATCCTTAAGAGCGCAGTAACAGGTGACAGGAGCTTCAATATGGGAGCTATTATAGCAAGGAGGCTGAATAAAAATGCCAGTGAGGGGATTTCTTTGGTGGAGTTTATGCTACACGCTTAGCAAATTTTCTTGGAGTATCCATTCGTCCGGAAGACCCTCCTCTCCGTACAGCCTACCTTGATCGTGTCGCTCTAACATGCTACCAGTTCCTTGAGAGAGATCATGGATCCCTCCTATACCGCTTGATACTTAACCGGCAGTGTGTTTTCCAAATTACCCTTCCTGCTCCTGCTTTCTTCGATTTTCAGGTCAAACAAAGATACTACATAACGATAGGAGAGGCAGAGGAGTATGAGAGGGAGGCGACTGCTGGTCGACTTCGTGAGGCAGCTATTCAGGCAGTGGCTGCAGCACTCCCGTATAACACCCATTATGACTTTGGGTTTCGCCAGGATCATCCATGGGAGTATACCAAGCTAGGCCAAAAGCCTAAGCTTGGGGGAGTACGTGTTCTCACCGACTTTACATTCATGCTTATGCTTCCGCTTTGTTAGCCGGTGTTTACACTTTGCCACTGTATTATCCATGCTAGTTTCTTTTTGTTTTCTTCTTTTCTTGTTTTGTGTCCTTTTGAGAAAACCCAAAAGGATTTTTCTTTCTTCTTTTGCTTGTTGGGAGCTTTTCCGTGTAAATAGTTTTCTTTTTCTTTGTGTCAAGGTAGAAGATATTTGTTACAATGCTTAGTGGTTCTTGCATGCTTACCTGTTTAGCTTTCAAAGAGCCATATTACTTTGTCTTCTCCTTTGTGTTTGCGTGCAGATTCAGCTTAGTCCTATGCGCTTATTATCATTTTCATCGTTCGATCGTGCAAATGAAAGGCAACAATGATGGTATATGATGAAGTGACTGAGACTGAAAAGTTGGTATGAACTCTCTCTATTTTGTTTTTGTAAATATGACTAGCTTGTCGACCTAGATTTAGCTTTGTTGTGAGAGAACCATGTTTGCAATGACAACTTAGAGATCATAGTTTCTGATGCCATGCTTATTTAGCTGAGAGCTTATAATGGTTTGTCTTGAATGTCAACATAGATTTTGAGATGACTATGATGTAGTATGATAGGATGGTATTCTCCTTTGAATGTTTCAAGTGGCTTGACTTGGCGCATGTTCATGCATGTAGTTGAAACAAAATCAACATAGCCTCTATGATGTTCGTGTTCATGGTGATTTATATCCTGTTCATGCTTGCATTCAATGTTAGTCAAACTTATTGCATCTTGATGACTGTTGTCGCTCTCTAGTTGGTCGCTTCCCAGTCTTTTGCTAGCCTTCACTTGTACTAAGCGGGAATACTGCTTGTGCATCCACTTCCATAAACCCAAAAGTTTTTCCATGAGAGTCCACCATACCTATTTGCGGTATCTACCTGCCGTTTTAAGTAAATTTGCATGTGCCATTCTCTAAACATTCAAGAAATAATCTGTTTTGCATGCCCGAACCGCTCATGTGGTGACAGAGGGCTATTGGTATCTCCCATGCTAGGAGTGTTATCCTCGACATGTGTTTATTCACATTCATTCACGAGAAAGGGGCCGGTATTTGGGATGCCCAGTTCCATGCTTAAATCGAAAACATAACTGTAAAACAAGACTCCCCCCGGATTAATGTTAGTATGGACGGTACCCGAGGATTCGGCTAGCCGTGGAGTGTGATTGATTGGTGGTGGGGGACTTAAAACTTTACTTTTCTGTTTGGGAACCGCCTATAGCATGAGTAGCATGGAAGATATTGAGAACTCTTGGTCATGGCGTTGACAATGAAAGCATGCCACCCAAAATTATTATCTCTGTTTTCAAAGCTTGAGCTCTGCACCTCTGCAAATCAATGCTTCCCTCTGCGAAGGGCCTGTCTATTTATTTTCCTGTCGAGTCATCCTCCTCTTATATAAGCACCAATTAGAGAGCACCTCTCTCATTTTTATGCTTTGCTTTTGCTTGATATTGAGTATGACTATGACTGGATCTTCGTTGCTATGAATTACAATGTTTAGTCAGCCCTTGATCTTTGAAAGTGCTCTACATTTATGTTTTGCGGTCTCAAAAAGAGCTAGTGAGATACCACCTATTCATATTGCTTCATGTTTGTTTTGATTGAAGTGTTGGTATTAGAAACTCATTATTATTTGCTCGTTAGCTGATTATGCCATTGATATTAGTTTACCGTGAGACCTTTGTGTCATTTGCTTATGTGGTTAACTTGTGATCTTCCAGAAATTCTGGTTATGAGTTAGACATAGTTGCAACAACAAGATCAAACAGAGTTTGTCAAAGTTTTTCTTTCTCTCTCTGTTTGTCAACTGAGTTGCTTGAGGACAAGCAAGGTTTTAAGCTTGGGGGAGTTGATACGTCTCCAACGTATCTACTTTTCCAAACTCTTTTTCCCTTGTTTTGGACTATAATTTGCATGATTTGAATGGAACTAACCTGGACTAATGCTGTTTTCAGCAGAATTGCCTTGGTGTTATTTTTGTGCAGAAATCAAAGTTCTCCAAACGTCCTGAAAATTTTCGGGAAGCATTTTTGGAAAATATCAAAAATATTTGCGCCAAGTTCCACCTCAGGGGGTGGGCCAGTGGGCCACAAGCCCCTGCTCCGCCACCACCCCCCTGGTGGCGGTGGGCAGGCTTGTGGGGCCCACACGCACCTGCCGCCCCCAACTCCAGCTCTATAAGTTACTTTTCGTCCCAGAAAAAATAAAAAGAGAAGTTTTCGTCGCGTTTTCGATACGGAGCGCCGGCACCACCTGTTCTTCATCTGGAGGGCAGATCTGGAGTCCGTCTTGGGCTCCGGAGAGGGGAAATCGTCGCCATCGTCATCATCAACCTTCTTCCCTCTCCAATTCCATGAAGCTCTTCGTCCTTCGTGAGTAATCTATTCGTAGGCTCGCTGGGTGGTGATGAGTAGGATGAGATCTATCATGTAATTGAGTTAGTTTTGATGGGGATTGATCGCTAGTATCCACTATGTTCTGAGATTGATGTTGCTACTACTTTGCCATGCTTAATGTGTGTCACTAGGGCCCGAGTGCCATGATTTCAGATCTGAAATTATTATGTTGTCACCAATATGTGTGTGTTTTAGATCCGATCTTGCAAGTTGTAGTTACCTACTATGTGTTATGATCCGGCAACCCCGGAGTGACAATAACCGGAACCACTCCCGGTGATGACCATAGTTTGAGGAGTTCATGTGTTCACCAAGTGCTAATGCGTTGGTCCGGTTCTTTATAAAATGGAGAACCTTAATATCCCGTGGTTTCCTTTTGGACTCCGCTGCCACTGGAGGGATGGACAATAGATGTCATGCAAGTTCTTTTCCCTAAGCACGTATTACGACACACGGAATGCATGCCTACATCACATTGACAAACGGGAGCTAGCCACTTATCTCTCCGTGTTATAGCTGTTGCATGATGAATATCATCCAAACAAATCACCGACCCATTGCCTACGAGTTTGTCCTACTGTTGCTACTGATGTTACTTGTCCTATTGCTGCTACTACTACTGTTGCTACTGCGTTACTTGTCTTGCTATGCTGCTGCTGCTGCTGCTACTACTATTGCTACTGTTGTTACTTGTTTTGCCCTGCTGTTTCTTGCTACTGTTGCTACTTGCTACTGTTGTTCCTTGCCACTGCTATTGCTCGTTACACTGCCGTTACTCGCTACTTTGCTGTTACTACTGTGCTTGCAGATACTAATCTTTCAGGTGTGGTTGAATTCGACAAATTCAGCCGCTAATACTCGAGAGTATACTCTCACCTCCTGACTGTCTTATCAACAAATTGGGTCGAATACTCTACCCTCGAAAACTGGTGCGAACCCACGCGTTGGTGGGCCATCAACAACATTCTTCTAGTTATGTTGTCGGGGAGTGCTAGCAGCATTCTTCTTGTGTTGTTGCAAGCTAAGGATTGTTGTCATAAGCATTCGTCTAGCTAACGCCAGAGATTGCACGATCACATGACTTATCCCATGTCCTCAGGAACAAAAGTAACTACTCACAAAGCATAATCATATTCATGACCAGAGAGGTAATGAGTAGCATCAAAGATCTGAATATGAACTCTTCCACCAAGTAATCCAACTAGCATCAACTACAAAGAGTAATTAACACTACTAGCAACCTTACAAGTACCAATCGGAGTCGCGAGACGGAGATTGGTTACAAGTGATGAACTACGTTTGGAGATGAGATGGTGCTGATGGAGATGTTGATGGTGATGAGTCCCCTCCGATGAGAGGATTGTTGGTGATGACGATGGCGACGAGTTCCCACTCCGGGAGGGAAGTTTCCCCGGCAGGATCGTCCTGCCGGAGCTCTAGATTGGTTCTGCTCAAGTTCTGCGTCGTGGCGGCGGCAAATCCTCCGAAAAGCCTCCTCTTGATTTTTTTCCAGACCGAAACCCTTCTTGTAGCAAAATAGGGGGGACAGTGGGCCAGCAGGGAGCCCACAAGCCCCCTAGGCGCGGCCAGGGGGTGGCCGCGCCTAGCAGGCTTGTGGCCACCTGGTGGCGCCCCTATGGTACTTCTTGGGCCTAGTATTTTTTATAAATCCCGGAATAAATCCTCGTTGATTTTCACGGCGTTTGGAGTTGCGCAGAATAGGTATCTCAAACTTGCTCCTTTTTCAGGCCAGAATTCTATCTGTCGGCATTCTCCCTCTTCATGTAAACCTTGCAAAATAAGAGAGAAAAGGCATAAGTATTGTACCGTGAAGTGGAATAACAGCCCAAGAAGCGATAAATATCAACATGAAAGCAAGATGCAAAATGGACGTATCAGTTTCCTCCGTCCCCAAGGCACCTAGGAGGTGCCTTCCCCTTTAGGGACTCTTCCCTCCAAACCGCATAGGACCTTGGGCGCTCGCCCAACAAGGATTGGGCGCCACCTTATGGCCCAGGCGTGTCCTAGGGGTTGGAGGGACCCTTCCGGACTCCTCTGGAACCCTGTGGAACCTTCTGTAACCTTCCAGAAGCTTCCCGGTACAATACCGATAAAACCCGAAACTTTTCCGGTAGCCAAAATAGGACTTTCCATATATAAATCTTTATCTCCAGACCATTCCGGAGCTCCTCGTGACATCCGGGATCTCATCCTAGTCTATGAACAACATTCAGTCACCAACGTACAAATCCCAATACTACTCTAGCGTCACCGGACGTTAAGTGTGTAGACCCTACGGGTTCGAGAACTATGTAGACATGACCGAGACTCCTCTACGGTCAATAACCAATAGAGGGACTTGGATGCCCATATTAGTTCCTACATTTCTAAGATCTTTATCGGTCGAACAAGAATGTCAAGGATTCAATCAATCCCGTATATTGTTCCCTTTGTCCATCGGTATGTTACTTGCCCGAGATTCGATCGTTGGTATTGCCATACCTAGATCAATCTCCTTACTCGCAAGTCTCTTTACTCGTTCCGTAATGCAAGATCCCGTGACTAACTCCTTAGTCACATGGCTTGCAAGCTCATTGTGATGTTGTATTACCAAGTGGGCCAAGAGATACCTCTACGTCACACAGAGTGGCAAATCCCACTCTAGCTTGATCCATGCCAACCCAACAGACACCTTCGGAGATACCTGTAGAGCACCTTTATAGTCACCCAGTTACGTTGTGACATTTGATACACACAAGGTATTCCTCCGGTGTCCGGGAGTTGCACGATCTCATGGTCATAGGAACAAATACATTGACATGCAGAAAACAGTAGCAATAAAGTGACACAATCATATGCTATGTTCATAGTTCGGGTCTTGTCCATCACATGATTCTCCTAATGATGTGAAACCGTTATCAAGTGACAACACTTGTCTGTGGCAAGGAAACCTTGACCATCTTTGATCAACAAGCTAGTCAACTAGATGCTCACTAGGGACAGTGTGTTGTCTATGTACTCGCACATGTGTTTGAGTAACCAATCAATACAATTCTAGTATGGATAACAACCGATTATCATGAACAAGGAAATATAAGAATAACCAATTTATTATTTCATCTAGGGCATATTTCCAACAGTCGAGGTGGTCCTCGCCAATGTCGCTAATGTCCCATGCTCCCATGCTCCCCATCGGGTGGCTCGGGGCAAGCTCGGGCGCGGACGGCGGTGCTCGCAAGGCTCGGGCTTCGTCCGTTGATTGTATCCTTCTCTCTCCGACGTCGCATTGTATTGATCTTTGCCGTCTTCATTTTTTATTATCGATGGCAAAGAGCATACTTTGTCGTTTGTAATATAAAACACAGACAGTAAGGATCTTTGTCGTCTATGTATTATATTACAAATGACAAAGTATGCTCTTTGTCGTGTATAATAAAAAACACAGACGACAAAGAAGAATCACACCACGCAGATCGGTCCCAAGGAGCGTTGATGTGGCGACCCCTCCAAACCCATGGAGCCCCACCCACGTATCCTGACACACGCACTACCACAATTGTAGACCCACCCACTAACCCACGCCCCAAACCCACCCACCCACGCACACCACACACCACACACCACACCGGCGAATCCACAACCCCGCCTCTAGTCGGCTCCGGCGCGACCGGTACCTTCCCCCGTCACCCCGGTGTGGCTGGCCCGGTGCCCCGACCCAGGCGAGCAGGGATGCAGCGGCCCCGCCTCTAGTCGCCCCCGACATGGCCTCTTCCCCCATCACCACTGATGTCGTCTGACCCTTCCGCCGTCGCCCCTGGCTAGGCCGACCCCTTCTCTCGTCGCCCATGTATGGCCGACCTGTTGCCTCCCCTGCGACGGCATGTCCCCTTCCGCCATCACCCCCAGCGTGGATGGCTAGTCTCCTACAGTATGTCGGCCCAATGCCCCGTCGCCTTCGCTGGCGCTGGCGAGTCATGGCCTCCCGTAGGAGCGTCCATCCGCGCTCAGCATGTGACAGCCCGAGACCGACGCTCCAGAAGATTCCTTTTTTATTCCTTGTCGTCGTGCGATTATATTGCGTGTCGCATTCATCATCGCATAATTTGCACCATCCGCAACGCATTAGCACTCCGTTGCCGCTAGTTTTCAAAACGTGCATCCATTAGTAGTTGCCGGTTCTTTCCGTTTTCGTCGTTGACCGTTTTGAGACCAACCACACACGCACGCGCCCGCAGCATCGATAAAATCTTGTTTTTAAAAGTGTGTATAAAACTTTCTCGGATTGAGTTGAAACTTGGCGTGCGGTCTTAATATAGTGTAGGTAGGACGCCTGCAAAATTTTGTCGCAATCGGAGTCTGTTTGATACCCGAACGGTCGACCGTAGCGGCACCATCATCCGTTTATCGTCGGACATTTTTTGGTGTTTTAAATTCTCGTTGACGGGACGCAAAACCCATCTCTTCTCTCAGCCCATCAGAGTTACACAGCCCACCTAGCCCATTAACACTATCCCCACGATCGGAGTCGTCCGATCGAAATCCTACGACTCAAAAATGGGCTTATTCCCCTAACCCTAACCCCCTTTCCCTATTTAACTGCCTCCCCATGCCAATTTGGGAAAAACCTAGCTCCCACTCAGGATTCGCGCCTCCCCAGCCGCAGCTTCCCACCTCCCAGCGTCTCCAGGGCCCACGAAGCCTGTCTCCGCCCTGCCCCGGGCCTGAACCGAGCCAAGGCAGTAGCCTCGCGCCGGCTCCCCCGAGCTGTTGCTCGAGATCCACAGGAGCCCCGAGCCGGATCTCAACCGCCGCGCCATGCTCCGCCTCCAGTGGGCTCGCCGGAGCCTCAACCACCGCACCGCACCCTCTGGCCGCCCCCGACCTCACCTGGCCACGGTAGCCCTATAGCCACCTTCGCCTCAGCCACTGTCGCCTGCCAGAGCGCCGCCTCGCTGCACCCACCGGAGCCATCCTGCCCCGCCGTCGGGCCTTGTCGCCGGCTCCGATCCATCGAGATTCTTCCGGAGAATAGCCCCACTGCCTGGGCCCTATCCCGTCCCTGCTCGGAGCCCCGTCGCGAGCCGCCGCCGTCGGTCGCCTCCATGTGAGGAGGACGACAGCTCGAGCCTCCCGCTCGTGGCGTTGACCCGGCCGCGCGTGGGCCTCACCGTACGTGTGCGCGCAGCCTTGCTCTACTCCAGGCAAGGCCCACCTTCGGCCTCGTCAGTCGGCCAGCACGAGAACTCCAGTCGGACCTCGGCTCGAGGTGAGCCCCTTGCAGTCATGTATATTTCACCCTAGGCGTCTCTCAGTAATTTTGCGCCCATGCCCCTGTTCGGCCCATTAGCAGATCCAGCCCGAGTAGGATTTTTTTTAAACGCGTGCGATTTTTCCAATTACTAGGGATTTGAGAAAAATGTATTATTCTCAAATGCCCGTGGTTTTTAAACCGTGCGTCGGATCGCGACAAATTATATACGTAAAGTGATTAGAATTTCACGTAGATTAAGATTTTACAACTATCATGCATAAGTAGAACTGTTTAATATGTTGTTTGCATTGGTTTGTGTGACAATGTGTTAAAAATGGTTCAATATGTTGCTATTTAACCGTAGCTCCATTGGAGATGAGCCATATATGTAAATGGAGTAGAACGACAACTAGAATCACGTGAACCACTATGTTTTGTCGTTTAACAAACATAAAATGTGATTAGTATAAAGCTAGACAGCTTACAAAGTTAACGTGTGGGGCCAGTTCAGAGATGATATATGTCGTTTCCGACCTCATTTAAAATGCCTAGATAGGTAGATTATTTGTGCTTCACCCCTTTCCATGTTTAAAAACAATTAATATTGCCGTGTAAATAAACGGGAGTGAACTAAATAATTAAATGTGGAGTTTCATCAATATGTAACTCGTTGCATATTGACCTTCACTTAATGTGTAGTGTTTGATTGTGTGAATTGCCATGCCATGCCTTGCATAATTTAAACTCGACATGTATCATATTAGGGTGTGCATCATATCATGCATGTGTGTGGTGAATATCGTGTGTTGATGCTTGTTTCCATTTTTCTTCATCTTGATAGAGTTTGGTAAGCATGTCGGAATGTGAGGACCCATTCGACTACGTCGGTTTGTCTTCTTTACGGAGTCGTTCTTGTTCCAAGCGGGATCTCGGGAAAGATGATCATTCCCCTAGATACCATTACTATCATTGACATGCTAGTTGTTTTGTTTCTTTCACTATGTCTCATTGCCTACCACCTATTAAATGTTAGCCTCTCAACATTGCCATGAAACCTTCACCTTTCTACAACCTAGAAAACCATTGATTGGCTATGTTACATTGTTATCACTTGCTTAACCATTGGACAGCGTCGCTAGTTGCACGTGCAAATGCTTCCATGTGCAAACATGGGTTCCTTTTTATGTCACCATATTATAGCTAATTATTTTAATGCACATATATACTCGGTAAAAGGAGGAATGTCCGACCTTTCTAGCCTGGTGTAGCGACCCGACTCAAAACAAGTCAAGCCTCTGTGTTTCTGTGCCATCCCTGGATCAGTATGCTAGCACACACAGTACATCAATGTATATATCAAAGTGCAATCACATGTAAATAGCGTAAAACTGATATATACCTTAAATATCTCAGTGGAAGCAATCAAGGGAGTGGAGTCCCAATAAACACCAATGGCAAGTTGAGTGTAGACCGTAACCCTGAATCGTACTCTTACTCGTCAAAGAAAAATATCTGCAACATAAGACGTTGCAGCCGTGTAGGTCAGCATATTGAATATGCCGGCAAGTCACATATCATCTAGAGGGGGTAAAATATCATCTATACTATATGCATATATGGCAGGTGGTGTTGTAAGTTTTAGCGTAAAGCAAATTTTCTCCTACAACAAAAGAGGGGCTAAAAGCGAAACATTACTACGTAGTTGGTTGTTAATGAGATGGTTCCGCCAACCAGTTCTCATACCCAAGTTATCAATATTACCCACATCAATATTATTATTTGTGTTGAGAATTTCAGATAACTTCAGTTCCTTTGGCTCAAGTTGTCCATGACCGTGGACACGGCTAATCGATTAGGTTTGAGTACTCTGCAGAGTTTTGCACACGTTCCCCACAAGATTTGATCGCCTCCGTGTATGTCCTCGCACTTCAGGGTGTTTGAAGACCGGATGATCAAAACATGGTCTTTCAACGGGTCCCTCTGAATCCCTGTCGGTGCCCATCCATTCCTACCGTTCTTCTACATCTGCTAGCACCGCCTGTCCAGAGTCGCCGCGTTGTCCAACCAAGCCAGAGCCCATAATGACTTGTGGCTGTGCAGGTAAGCCTTGGGTCTTGAAAATATCCATCCGTCTCTTTGAGCCTGGGTGAAGCTTTCCGCAGGATGTCATGGCCGTCTCCAGCATCCCGGGTCATCCACTGGTTTCTCCAGGGAGCCGATCAACCGTCCTTCACCCAGAGTTGCATTGCATCACGAGGTCTTGAAAAGTCTTGACTTAACCGGTCTTGGTTATTAAATTACTCTCGCATCACTCGTGATAAACTCTCAACCAGAATCCCGTGTACTCAAGCATAGCAATATGAAATTTGTCGTCCCGGGCCAAGTAACAGGGTTGTTGGGTGCCTACCACATGATACTACAATATGTAACCATAATTTCGAAGTACCTACTCAGCATGCAATTGGGCATAGGATGGTAGAACTACGATGCATAAAACATAGGTGATACATGATCAAATGATTTGCCTGGTGATGTTGACGAAGAAGAATTTCTCGAGAAATAACTTGATAGACTACTCGTCACTCTCCGATGAAATCTATATAACAAACATATCATTCACATAAGGACTCATACTAGCAATCATTCTAGAAATCAAAACAAAAGAGAGAGCGAATAGGAATCCGAAGGAAACTTCAAATAAGACTAGGGAGTCTTCTACTACATCAAACACTAAAATAGTTTTTGTCTAGCAGAAAATAATAACATGGAACTAAGATATAAATTTAGCTAAGATAAAATAGATTATTTTTCACAAAACTTTTTGAAGGTATTTCCAAACGGGATTTGAAACAGTGGAGAAACCAATTGCAAGTTATTAGGGAACTAGAATTGATTTCATGATAACATATAAAAATAAAAATCAAAACTTGTTGCAAACCTACTGGTAACTAACAGAAACAAAACATAATCTTCCTGAAATATAAAAGAAAATAATTTAAAAACAATTATAGAAAAGGAAATAGCCATAATCCTAAAAGAGGTGAAACAGAAATTGTTTCACAAGAAACAATGATCTAAAATACTCAAATAATTCTGAAATTCTTACCACTGATAACTAAGATCACTAGTGATCAGTAACAAAAAGAATCAAATTAAAAGCTATTTTTAAACTCCTGGAATAAGCAAAATAAGGTTTAAACTAAATCTGATCTAATTCAAATTTCAAAATTTCAAACATAGACAAATTATATGTTTTTAAAAACTACAGACAAATTGTGATCTACCGGAAAACGAATCAACCTCATTGGACTTGTGGATCAAAAGTTATGAGCAAAAGAAAATTGAAACTCTCTCTGTTTCAGAATTAAAATAGAAAAGAGAACCGATGACGTGGCACGATCTGATTTGATGAAAACCGTTCACTGCTACAGCTTAACTAGCAAATGGCCGCTATATAAGTAAAATATTTCGGTTAACTTAACAGGTTGATGGTTCTTTTTAGAAAACCGAAGGGGTAAGTTCCTTCTAATCTACACCGTGGGATCTAGATCTAACGGTGAAAGGAATAGAAAGGAAAAAAAAAGAAGAGGGAGTTACCTACGCTCCTGGCTTGCAGCGATGGCAGGGAGGACGGTGGCGTGGAGGGGCTTCTCCAGCGAGGGGGGGGTCGCCGGCGAGGGGGTGGAAGGGCGGCTCCGGCGTGGGGAGGGGTCGGTGGTGGAGGGGGGGCGCTTGGGGAAGGGGGGCGAGGGAGTCCCTGGGGGAGGCGAGGGAGAAGCAGGGGCTTCCTGGTCGTAGGAGCGATGTGGAGCTCCTAGAGGGGGTAGTAGGGGCGACGGGGTGAGGTGGGCGCAACGTGGGGTGCAGCTGGGTAGGGGGGTGGCGCGCAGGAGGCCAGGGGGTGGAGGTGGCGTGGCCTGGTGAGGTAGGGCGACGGGAGAGCTCCTGGTGAGCTTCGGTGAGGCAGGGAAAGTGATGGTGGTGGCGTGGTGCCTATAGGCAGGGAGAAGATGTGTTTCCTCGGGGAACGGAACGAGGAGGGGCAGGGCATTCTTATACGGGTGGTGGGAGTCGCGGGAAGGCAATGGAGCTCGCGAAATCCGGAGGGGAAACTTCCACGAGGCTTGTGCCATGGCTACACAAGGCAAGTGACGAGAGGAAGAAGAAGGTGGGGATATGGGCCAGATGACGTTCCTAATATGGCCCAAGGACTTTCCTAAATAAAAGATCACTTTCCATTTTTATTAAAACGGGAATTATAACAATTAAAAGTAAATGGAATATTCCTCGGAATATAGGGGTATAATATATTACAATTTTTAGAAAAACAAATCCAAAAAGATGGGCATTTTTCCACGACCAAAATGAAAAACTTTAAAAAAAATGTTTTTCAGAAAATCCCCTAAGGCTTTATTTTCTTTTTGCAAATAATTTTCAACTAAAACTTTGGTTTTTCTTGGCTCAAATATTTTTCAAAAATACCCCTGATTTTGGGAGGGTCATTTTCCTCCGCTCTTTCTTGCTTGCAAGAATTTATTTTCGGGGTATTTCTCGGGGAAGAAAAATAAAGAAGCAAGGGCAAATGTTTGAAAGAATTCAAATGCAAAACTCCGTTCAAATTCTTTATAGTTGAAGAAGTCATGTCATCTTCTCTCATTGCTTTTAATTGGATGAATTTGAATTTATCGGAGATGGGGAAAGTCATTTTATTCCCTCTCATTCAAAAGTTTTTGAAAAGTTTCAAATTTCACTCAAGTTTCAATCACTCAAGCAAACAAACAAACAATCTAATAATTATATTAACATTCCAAAATTTGGGATGTTACAAACCTACCACACTTAAAATGAATCTCGTCCTCGAGATTCGAAAGGGCTAGAGAGAAAAGGTTAGGGTTTGGGGGTCTTCTAACAAATCCAACTTCCGGCAAAGTGGGATGCTACCACACTTAAAATGAGAGTTACCGGTCCCTTAAGATATTTAACAATCCTCTGGGGTTTTGGCATCTGACTCCTCACAGTCTTCATACTAACTCCTCTGGTGAAGCTCTTTCGTTACATTCATAACGTTTTCCATCAAAATCGAGAGTTCTTCTGTTGATATAAGCTTCTTCCGTTACTGGGTCTTCTTAACTGACAGTCTCACGGTCAATTCTAAATAACATATCGAGGGTTCTCATGGTGGTCTACCATTTGTGGTTATCCTGCAGAGAGAGGGGTCTTGTCTTCATCCTCACTGTAAAATTTCCTACACGTGACAACAAATACCATGTACATGGGCTTTCATTATACCATTCTAAGGCTTAAACAAAAGCTTCAAAGAACATGGTCTCTCACTATGGGTAAGTCTCTCAGATTTACCATTCCGAATAGCAAGAGAATGATAATAGTAAGTCGTCATGGTGGCCAAGCCATGTCGCACTGAAATCATTACCTTGTATAAGGCTTAGTGAATCTCGTATTCTAACACTTGGGCATCCTCACAAGCATTGCAGAATTTCTCTTGTCCCCGAACAAAGTTCGGATAATCCATTGGTTCTGCAAGCTGAACAAAACATCTATTGTATCTTCACAAATCTCTGGCTTTCGTATGCTCCTAAGAAAACGTTTGTTGATCCATCATAGCTTCTTCCAAGTTTTTTCTCCAAAAAGGTAGTACTTGATCCTTATTAGTCCCGGGGTCTGTGGGTTTCAGGCATACTTGTAATTACTCCGCCTTTAAATTTCCATAGAGTTTCAATCCATCATATTCTTGGGGTAACCATCATATAATAATAATCCTTGGACTTATTTTTGGTACACACTCCATTCTGTGGGATACTTTCCATTGGTGTGTTTACCATAAAAGGTATTGCTTCATCCATAAATCATATTCATTTCATAATCAATCCTTTATTACATCCTTACTTTCTTCAAAATTCTAACTCAAAAGTAATTTATTACAAATGCTGCCATCCACATTGTTCGGTATGGTCAAGCATTTCTGCCAACTTTATTCATCTGTCTCTCTTGGAGGTACTTTAGTTCCATTGGAACTTTCCGAGGTGCTCCTTGAAATCATCCATCTTTTGCTTCATCATGGTGGCCATGAGCTTCATCTCCATCATCTCCGCATGCACTTCACTCAGGTATTCCTGGGTATGACGGAGTCTTGCTTCAAGTATTTCTCCGATCTGACGTATGGCTTCCATGGCAGCTTCACGAACAGCATCAAAGAAGGTTGCTCGTGGTACACGTGAAATCAAAAAGTATTGCCCCATAGTCTTTGGACAAACTCCTTTCACATGGTGGAGGTGTACTTCCACATACCAAAGTTCTGCTCCACTTTCCATGAATGGGTAGCCTTTGTAGACTGCATCTCCTTCAAGATGAATGTGCTTCATCATGTCCTTCAGGATTTTCGGGTAATCATGATCACTAGTCAGGGTCATGATCGTTTCCGGGCCCTTGAGGAATGACTCATAGAGAGTTGTCATCTGCAAGTGTCAGTAAATAGGTACTCAAACGAATGTATATGTCTCCTTGGTAGTTATGGTACATTCCTACTCAGTGGATCCTGTGGGTTTACCAATTACTACCACACTTAAAATAAATTATACTCATGCCTGCATAGACCATATTTTCTCATATCCTCATAATTGTTCAGAGATCTTGGTTTGAAGATAAACAACGCATACAGTTTCAACATAGGCAATCATGAGACAATAAATTCCATTTATTCATGATGTTATTACAATCCCAGGGACTTCTGTTACAAAAAATTTCACTCCATGATCTCATGAAAAACAAGAGTGCTTCAGATTACACTTATTGCCACGGTCAAAACTTAACTACTCCTTTTTAGCTTTCTTCCTTTGTGGACAATCGCTAGCAAAATGTCCTGCTTCCTTGCAACGAAAGCAAATGAGTTCTGACAAGTCTCGAGGCGTCTTAGTGTTTGCTTTTGCTCCTTGGGTTTCCGGCTTCCTTCCTGAGCACATGTATTTGTGGTGGCCAAATTCCATACACTTGTAACATCTGACATGACTCAGGTCTATATCTGCAGAGATTTGGCTCTTCCAAGGGTACCTTTTTTTCTTTCTGGACTCCTTTATTTTGGCCAGTTCTTCTATTTCAAGTGGATCAAACTCCACTTTTTTCATCGGGAAGTTTCCCAGATACTCTTGGCTTCCCTTCGTGCAATCCTGTGAATAATGTCCTTCTTCTCCACATGAGTAGCATGCATTGGAGAAAAATCTGGTCAGACCTTGTCCATCAGGGTCTTCAATATTTTTGTTCATCACCGGTTCTTCCAGAATCTTCTTCTTGAGGGTTTCCTTCACTGCATCTTTCTGCTGCTTGACAACTTGTTGCACCTTGGGGTAAATGTGACGCTGAGCTGGGTAGTGGGTGGTTCCTTCACAAAGGAAACAAGTCACCTGACTACTTGGGCACTCCTCAGCTGGGTGATTTTCTTCACAATGAGTGCATCCATGCTTGTGTTCTTCCTGAGTGTGTCCTATTTCTCCACAGATCTTGCATGCACAAGTCTTCTCCTTCGGATTGTCATAGCACTTCTGAATAAGTCGGGATCTTAACGAAGTCTTCTTGAATTTGTCCCAGGTTTCTGCTCCACTAAATCCTTGTATGGCATGGTGCATTTTCCACCAGATAGCAGCACTTGGGGTAAAGTACTGAAGAGCGTGTTCCACTTCATACTTCCTTGAGATCAAGTTGCTCCCGAAGTGGTTCTCCATGTTCTGAATCCATATCTCAGCTTCCAGCTGGGTCATTGGTCCAGAGACTACAAGTCCAGCTTCATACTCCATCTGGTAGGGTTGAGGTTTTGGGGATGAGACGGGTAAGAGAGGGAGGGAGATACACACAATACAAACAATATTTTTGATAATATGTTTTAGTTGTGGCCATCGGAAAACACACACCAATGACGGCTCACAAATCATCGTATCTAACGTGAGTATATAAAACGGGTTTGGACTACTAATGGTCATAATTATTCGAACACTTCAGGGTCTTCGAGTTCTTCGGGTCTTGAGAGTCTTCAATGGGTGTAGCTTCAATTCTTCAAATGCATGGTGAAATCCTCTTTACTTTGAAGTAGAACTCCGTTGATTCTTCATGAGGTCAAAGGGGTAAGGGGATTGTATGACTATTTGAGGTGAGAGGGAACATTTGATGAAATCAGAAGAGATGAGAAGTGAAAGATGTTCTCGAAAATGAGATTTTTTTGAGAGATCCTATCCTAAGAAATTCCAGTTTCTAGGGTCACGCCCTATAGTCAATATGTGCTCTGATACCATTTCTGTAGCGACCAGATTCAAAATGAGTCAAGCCTCTGTGTTTCTGTGCCATCCCTGGATCAGTATGCTGGCACACACAGTACATCAATGTATATATCAAAGTGCAATCACATGTAAATAGCGTAAAACTGATATATAACTTAAATATCTCAGCAGAAGCAGTCAAGGGAGTGGAGTCCCAATAAACACCAACGGCAAATTGAGTGTAGACCGTAACCCTCAATCGTACTCTTACTCGTCAAAGAAAAATATCTACAACATAAGACGTTGCAGCCGTGTAGGTCAGCATATTGAATATGCCGGCAAGTCACATATGAGAGGGGGTAAAATATCATCTATACTATATGCATATATGGCAGGTGGTGTTGTAAGTTTTAGCGTAAAGCAAATTTTCTCCTACAACAAAAGAGGGGCTAAAAGCAAAATATTACTACGTAGTTGGTTGTTAATGAGATGGTTCCGCCAACCAGTTCTCATACCCAAGTTATCAATATTACCCACATCAATATTATTATCTGTGTTGAGAATTTCAGATAACTTCAGTTCCTTTGGCTCAAGTCGTCCATGACCGTGGACACGGCTAATCGATTAGGTTTGAGTACTCTGCAGAGTTTTGCACACGTTCCCCACAAGATTTGAACGCCTCCGTGTATGTCCTCGCATTTCAGG
Source organism: Hordeum vulgare subsp. vulgare (assembly GCF_904849725.1). Lineage (NCBI taxonomy): Eukaryota > Viridiplantae > Streptophyta > Magnoliopsida > Poales > Poaceae > Hordeum > Hordeum vulgare. The sequence goes on along the minus strand of NC_058521.1, from coordinate 111,568,408 downwards.
GTGTTTGAAGACCGGATGATCAAAACATGGTCTTTCAACGGGTCCCTCTGAATCCTTGTCGGTGCCCATCCATTCCTACCGTTCTTCTACATCTGCTAGCACCGCTTGTCCAGAGTCGCCGCGTTGTCCAACCAAGCTAGAGCCCATAATGACTTGTGGATGTGCAGGTAAGCCTTGGGTCTTGAAAATATCCGTCCGTTTCTTTGAGCCTCGGTGAAGCTTTCCGCAGGATGTCATGGCCGTCTCCAGCATCCCGGGTCATCCACTGGTTTCTCCAGGAAGCCGATCAACCGTCCTTCACCCAGAGTTGCATTGCATCACGAGGTCTTGAAAAGTCTTGACTTAACCGGTCTTGGTTATTAAATTACTCTCGCATCACTCGTGATAAACTCTCAACTAGAATCCCGTCTACTCAAGCATAGCAATATGAAATTTATCGTCCCGGGCCAAGTAACGGGGTTGTTGGGTGCCTACCACATGATACTACAATATGTAACCATAATTTCGAAGTACCTACTCAGCATGCAATTGGGCATAGGATGGTAGAACTACGATGCATAAAACATAGGTGATACATGATCAAATGACTTGCCTGGTGATGTTGACGAAGAAGAATTTCTCGAGAAATAACTTGATATACTACTCATCACTCTCCGATGAAATCTGTATAACAAACATATCGTTCACATAAGCACTCATACTAGCAATCATTCTAGAAATCAAAACAAAAGAGAGAGCGAATAGGAATCCGAAGGAAACTTCAAATAAGACTAGGGAGTCTTCTACTACATCAAACACTAAAATAGTTTTTGTCTAGCAGAAAATAATAACAGGGAACTAAGATATAAATTTAGCTAAGATAAAATAGAGTATTTTTCAAAAAACTTTTTGAAGGTATTTCCAAACGGGATTTGAAACAGTGGAGAAACCAATTGCAAGTTATTAGGGAACTAAAATTGATTTCATGATAACATATAAAAATAAAAATCAAAACTTGTTGCAAACCTACTGGTAACTAACAGAAACAAAACATAGTCTTCCTGAAATATAAAAGAAAATAATTTAAAAACAATTATAGAAAAGGAAATAGCCATAATCCTAAAAGAGGTGAAACAGAAATTTTTTCACAATAAACTATGATCTAAAATACTCAAATAATTCTGAAATTCTTACCACTGATAACTAAGATCACTAGTGATCAGTAACAAAAAGAATCAAATTAAAATCTATTTTTAAACTCCTGGAATAAGTAAAACAAGGTTTAAACTAAATCTGGTCTAATTCAAATTTGAAAATTTCAAACATAGACAAATTATATGTTTTTACAAACTGCAGACAAATTGTGATCTACTGGAAAAGGAATCAACCTCATTGGACTTGTGGATCAAAAGTTATGAGCGAAAGAAAATTAAAACTCTCTCTGTTTCAGAATTAAAATAGAAAAGAGAACCGACGACGTGGCACGATCTGATTTGATGAAAATCGTTCACTGCTACAGCTTAACTAGCAAATGGCCGCTATATAAGTAAAATATTTCGGTTAACTTAACAGGTTGACCGGTTCTTTTTAGAAAACCGAAGGGGTAAGTTCCTTCTAATCTACACCGTGGGATCTATATCTAACGGTGAAAGGAATAGAAAGGAAAAAAAGGAGAGGGAGTTACTTGCGCTCCTGGCTTGCAGCGACGGCAGAGAGGACGGTGGCGTGGAGGGGCTTCTCCGGCGAGGGGGGGTCGCCGGCGAGGGTGGGGAAGGGCGGCTCCGGCGTGGGGAGGGGTCGGTGGTGGAGGGGGGCGCTTGGGGAAGGGGGGCGAGGGAGTCCCTGGGGGAGGCGAGGGAGAAGCAGGGGCTTCCTGGTCGTAGGAGCGATGTGGAGCTCCTAGAGGGGGTAGTAGGGGCGACGGGGTGAGGTGGGCGCAACGTGGGGTGCAGCTGGGTAGGGGGGGTGGCGCGCAGGAGGCCAGGGGGTGGAGGTGGCGTGGCCTGGTGAGGTAGGGGCGACGGGAGAGCTCCTGGTGAGCTTCGGCGAGGCAAGGAAAGTGATGGTGGTGGCGTGGTGCCTATAGGCAGGGAGAAGATGAGTTTCCTAGGGGAACGGAACGAGGAGGGGCAGGGCATTCTTATAGGGGTGGTGGGAGTCGCGGGAAGGCAATGGAGCTCGTGAAATCTGGAGGGGAAACTTCCAGGAGGCTTTTGCCATGGCTACAAAAGGCAAGTGACGAGAGGAAGAAGAAGGTGGGGATATGGGCCAGATGACGTTCCTAATATGGCCCAAGGACTTTCCTAAATAAAAGATCACTTTCCATTTTTATTAAAACGGGAATTATAACAATTAAAAGTAAATGGAATATTCATCGGAATATAGGGGTATAATATATTACAATTTTTAGAAAAACAAATCCAAAAAGATGGGCATTTTTCCACGACCAAAATGAAAAACTTTAAAAAAATGTTTTTCAGAAAATCCCCTAAGGCTTTATTTTCTTTTTGCAAAATTATTTTCAAGTAAAACTTTGGTTTTTCTTGGCTCAAATATTTTTCAAAAATACCCGTGATTTTGGGAGGGTCATTTTCCTCCGCTCTTTCTTGCTTGCAAGAATTTATTTTCGGGGTATTTCTCGGGGAAGAAAAATAAAGAAGCAAGGGAAAATTTTTGAAAGAATTCAAATGCAAAACTCCGTTCAAATTCTTTATAGTTGAAGAAGTCATGTCATCTTCTCTCATTGCTTTTAATTGGATGAATTTGAATTTATCGGCGATGGGGAAAGTCATTTTATTCCCTCTCATTCAAAAGTTTTTGGAAAGTTTCAAATTTCACTCAAGTTTCAATCACTCAAGCAAACAAACAAACAATCTAATAATTATATTAACATTCCAAAATTTGGGATGTTACACCTGGTGTTTTGTTCCACCTTTGCCGCCTTAGTTTCAGCTACCGGTGTTATGTTCCAAAAATGAGCGCTCCTAACATGCTTGGGGTTGTTATGGGGACCCCCTAGATTCTCGTTTTGGGATAAAGCTCGACCGGCAAGGCCCAACATTGGTACTATTTGCTTAATAACTAACTAAACTATGCATAGGGTTTGATCACCCCTGGATAATTAACCAACCCCCGAGCCAGTGCCCCGCATGAGTGTTGGTCCAACGTGTCAACCGCCGGTGGCTACCAGGGGCAACTCTGTGATTGGCCTACTGGAAGATTGGACAATCCATCGTGTCCTGACAACGAGATACACTGCGCCTATCGGGATCGTTGGCACGTCGGGTGGCCTTGCTGGACTTGTTTTACCTTTCCCGAGGGTCTTGTGCGAGGGATTCCAAGAATACTTTTTGCTATCTCGAGGTCGAGGTTTTACAATAGGAACCCGAGGAGATCACGGGTTTTCCTTGATCGAGGTTATTCTGTCTCAGCGTGTGGTAGTTTGTGATGGACTAGTTGGAGCACCCTTGCAGGGTTAAATCTTTCGGAAAGCCGTGCCCGCGGTTATATGGCAACGTGGAAACTTTGTTTAACATCCCGTTCTAGATAACTTGAAGTAAACTCAATTAAAATATGCCAACTGAGTGTGTAACTGTGATTGTCTCTTTCGTGAGCTCCTTCTCTGACCGAGGACACGGTGGGGTTATGCCTAACGTAAGTACGGTTCAGGATCATTCATTTGATCATTATTAGTTCATGCCCGATGTGCGTAGATCACCCCCCCCCTCTTATTCTTGTACTCGTAAGTTAGCCACCTCAAAGAAATGCTTAGCCGCTTGCTACAGCCTCACCACTTAACCATACCTCACCCATTAAGCTTTGCTAGTCTTGATACCTTTGGAAATGAGATTGTTGAGTCCCTGTGGCTCACAGATTACTACAACACCAGTTGCAGGTACAGGTAAAGAGTCACTTTGACATGAGTGCGTTGATTGTGCTATTTGGAGTTTCTTCTTCTTCGTCATAGATTTAGGATGGGTTCCAGGCCGGCAGCCTGGGATAGTAAGGATGGACGTTGTTCTTTTATCATTTGTTTTCGTCCGTAGATAGACCCTGCCCTTCTTCATAATGACTGTACATTGTTGTATATGTCATATTGATGTAGCTTGTGGCGAGTGTAAGCCAACTCCTTATACTCATCTTTTCAGTACATGTACTTGTAACGATATCCATTCTTGCAAAACGACGAGATGCGTTTCTATCCTTGTCTAGGCCCTGGCGCCAAAATGAGGGTAGGAACGCGTCTTGGGCGTTACAAGTTGGTATCAGAGCAGTACCGACCTAGGAGCGCCCTTGATGGATCGAACTTGGCAGAGTCGAGTCTAGTGAAAAACTGCTTTGAGTCTAGTTATATATGGGAGAGTAGGATTCTTTTTTCTCCTCTTCTATGCTCTGGTGAGCAATCTTGATATAAGAATTTTAATTCTACTCCTCTTCTCACTCAAAAAATTTATAGGATCACGCGGATATTTTTGGAATCTATATGACTTCGATGTGACAGAGTTCTGACTTGGTGCGTCCTGCTGTGTTGATTTTATTCCAGGGAGTTGAGCTCCAGGGGATTCTTGAGCACATTTTTATCATTTCTTAGTATCTCAGCATCAAGGATGTTCGAAATTACTTCAATACTAGTAGTGGTGAGAGGAGTCTGCTTCCCCAATACTGGTGCAGATAAGTCCGGATGTATCGCCATACTTCTTTCTGATTACGAGGGTCTGAGATAGATGAGTTTTCGAGATCTCTAGTTACGTGTTGACGGATGTGATACACTGGACGGGTAGTGTTATTGCTAGGAGTTGAGTGATGGATTTTACTCCTTGTATTCGTGGACCCGATTGCATGACCAGAAAATTTAGGGACTTCTTAGGTGGGAATTCAAGTAGTTACTTATAGGACAATCTTCCAACAGATGCATGATGTGAGGTTGGGGTTCGATATCTAGTGGATTCGCTTTTTCACGGTCGTCTTACAATGGTTCTCATTGTGTCGTAAAGAGTCCTTGTAGCTTGCTACGCCTCAGGGATGCTTCGTATGTCGTGTGCACTACCTTGTACATGATGGCTACTTTAGGATAGAGCCCGTACGATCCTATCCATGAAAATATCAAGCAGAATCTTTGTCATTCTGGCTAATTTGCAAGTCGCATCCTTTGTTTTGTTGTAGTATGGTAATTTGACTTGCTTCGATGCCAAGTGGTGAATTCATATCTTTCCAAGAGGTGTTCTCATATTTTTATGGGAATGCAAATTCTTTTTCTCAATCAAATTGTCTTATCAATTCTTTTCAACCGGAGTCGTCAGATAAACTCTTTTTTCATCAGATGTGCTTCTCTTCAAGTCAATTCTATCTTTTTTAATATTTGCAAGATCAATCTCTCATTTCTTCTGAAGTTCGTCTCATCTGTTCCAAATTGTCTTTGTTTTGTCCCGCCCTCCCTCCCTTTTCTTCAGTGATTCAGTTATCATCCAATATCTTCCTTTCATTGTTGCTTCTGCTATCTTCTCTTCCGTGTCGTATCTGGTGATTCCTTGTGAAGATTCTCAGAATTTTTGAGATCATCATTTCTTCAAGTTGTTTTCTTACCCGGTGGATTCAATTCAAGATCTCGGTGTTCATCGTATCCTTCTCATTTGTCCAATGTTGGTTTTCGTGTGTTAGAAATTCTCATCAAGTCTCTCTTGTTTATTCATCAATCTATTTCTACCCGGAGTGTTGAAGATGTCTCGGAAGTTCTTGTTTTCAATCCTTTCAATTGTTTCAAGGCTCTCATCTCATCAAGTTCTTCATGTATACCGGTGCAAGATCTCTCTTTTCTAATCAATTGTTTCAACGGTGGTTTTCTTTTGAGTGAGCCCATAACCCATAGGCTTTTCCCAGGATCTTTCCTGTGTGTTCTAATCTTTTCCGGAGTTCTGTGAATTCTTGTCAACTATGACGTAAGTATGAATTCCATCAGCCATATCCGTTATCCAAGATTTATTCAAATTAATTTCCTCTGTTGGCTCAACCTTTCTTTCTTCGTTGTTCCGGAGTATCTCGGTAATTCATGGTGTTGTTTCTCGCCGACATTTTCAGCTTGGAAGACCGAAGGAGTGTTTCTCTAAAATCTTGCTTCCTTCTTGTGAGATTGTCATTTTATCTTGGTGTTATTCTTCCAATCATGTGTAATCCCTTTCTTGCTATCTCATGCATTTCAGATTTGTTTTCATTCTCAATCCTCCGAAGGCCGTCATTTCACAAGATTTCTTCATTCTCAGCTTTCATCTTTCGTTCTCAAATTCTTCTCAAGTGTTGTCTCTTTGTTCGTCTCTCAGTTATTTTGGTGCCTCATTCAAGTTTTCTGTTAGGCGGCTTAAGATCTCTTCATTCTCAAGGTCTTATTCAAGATTCTTGTTGGAGAACCTCAAGTCTTCTTTCTCTTGCATTTAAAAGAGCAATTCGTCCTCCTTTATCCTTTGAGGTGGTGTTATAGCATTCTTGTTAGTGGAGGAGTCTCGAAGCAAAGTTGTTTCAAGAATGAAATATGTAAAGCCACCAAATCCTTTGCGCATGAAATATTTAACCCGTGATTTCTTCATGGAGTTACCTGGATTTAGATTTCACCTAAAAGCTTTCCTAAGGATTGTTGCTATTACGGTGATTATCGTTGATGCAAGTCCTATATGTATCCTCTTGGTGTAAGAAGTTTTGCCTATCTTGCTGCTACCAGTCCTTGTTTCTGTTATTGGCTGGTTGTCAACTCATTATTTTGGGATGGTTTTCATAAGTCCACTACAAGCTTGTCCTTTCCGCTGTTGGTTTGCCAACAACTCCATTCTATTCTTCTTGCAAGGCTGCTTGTCAAATTCAGTTGTCATAGAAGTTGTCATTTCCTTCTTCATTCTATTCTTCTCAAAGATCTAGTTTCTATTCTCTTGGTCCGGATTGGTTGTGATGTTGCTCTTTTTTATATCAAGCATCTCTGGTTGTCCAGATCATGTTATTTCCTTGCTTATCAATTTAGTTGGTTTGTTGTGTATCTTGTCAAGATATTTCAATCTTATCAAATTTTCCCTCTTTCCTACCGAAGTGCTGCCGAAATTTTGTGTGAATTCTTGCTTGTTTCTCATATCATTCTTCGACCCCTTAGCAACTTTAAGTTTTGTTGGTTTCACTCATTTGTCAAAGAAGCAACTAAGTCTTATCTCTTCCTCTTGCTTTCTTCTTCCTCTTCCACCTTTCATTCTTAGATCTTGGGGCGAGATCTCTTGTTAGTGTAGGAGAGTTGTGACAGCCTAAGACCAATGCTCCAGAAGATTCCTTTTTTATTCCTTGTTGCCATCCTATTAGATTGTGTGTTACATTCATCATCGCATCATCTGCATTGCATCGACACTCCGTTGCCGCCAGTTTTTAAAACATGCATCCGTTAGTAGTTGCTGGTTCTTTCCGTTTTCGTCGTTGATCGTTTCGAGACCAACCATACACGCACGCACCGACGGCATCGATAAAATCTTGTTTTTAAAAGCGTGTATAAAACTTTATCGTATCGTGTTGAAATTGGCATGCGGTTTTAATATAGTGTATGTAGGCCGCCTGCCAAATTTCGCCGCAATCGGAGTCCGTTTGATACCCGAACGGTTGACTGTAGTGGCACCGTCATCGGCTTACCGTCGAACGTTTGTCGGTGTTTTAAATTCTCGTTCCCGAGCCAAAAAAACCCCTATCTTCTCTCAGCCCATCAGAGTTACACAGCCCACCTAGCGCATTAACACCATCCCCACCTTTAGAGCCGTCCGATCAAGATCGTACGTCTCGAAAATGGGCTAATTCCCCTAACCCTAACCCCCTTTCCCTATTTAACTGCCTCCCCATGCCAATTTCAGAAAACCCTAGCTCCACCTTGGGATTCGTGCCTCCCCAGCCGCAGCTTCCCACCTCCCAGCGCCGTCGGGGCCCGCGAAGCCCGTCTCCGGCCACCCCGAGCCCGAACTGGGCCAAGGCAGCAGCCTCGCGCCGGCTCCCCCGAGCTGTTGCTCGAGCTCCCGAGGAGCCCCGAGTCGGATCTCAACCGCCACGCCATGCTCCGCCTCCGGTGAGCTCGCCGGAGACTCAACCGCCGCGCCGCACCCTCTGGCCATCGCAGCCCTATGGCCACCTCCGCCTCAGCCACTGTCGCCTGCCGGAGCGCTACCTCGCTGCACCCACCACAGCCATGTTGCCCCGCCGCCGGGCCTTGTCGCCGGCTCCGATCCGTCGAGATCCGGCCGGAGAAGACCCCCACTGCGTGGATCAGGTCCTCCTCCAGCGCCTTGGGCCTGATCCCGTCCCTGCTCGGAGCCTCATCGCGAGCCACCGCCGTCGGTCGCGTCCATGCGAGGAGGACGACAGGTCGAGCCTACCGCTAGTGGTGTTGACCCGACCGCACGTGGGCCTCGCCCTGCGTGTGGGCTGAGGCCTCCGTCTGCTCCACACAAGGTCGAGCTTCGGCCTCCTCAGCCGGCGAGCCCAAGAACTCCAGTCGAGCCTCGCCCGTAGGTGAGCCCCATGCAGTCATGTATATTCCTCCCTAGGCGTCTCTTAGTAATTTTGCGCCCATGCCCCTCTTCGGCCCATTAGCAGATTCACCCCCGTAGGATTTTTTTTAAAGGCGTGCCATTTTTCCAATTACCAACGATTTCAGAAAAATGCATTATATTCAAACGCCCATAGTTTTTAAACCATGAGTCGAATCGTGACAAATTATATATGTAAAGTGATTAGAATTTCACGCATATTCATATTTTACAACTCTCATGCATAATTAAAACTGTTTAATGTGATGTTTGCATCGGTTTGCATAACAACGTGTTAAAAACTGTTTAATATGTAGCTATTTAACTGTAGCTCCGTTGGAGACGAGCCATATATGTAAATTGACTAGAAGGACGAGTAGAATCACATGAACCATTAATTTTTTCCTTTAACGAACATAAAATGTGATTAGGACAAATCTGGACAGAATACAAAGTTAACGCGTGGGGTGAGTTCGGAGATGCTATATGTCGTTTCCGGCTTCATTTAAAATGCCTAGATAGGTAGATTATTTGTGCTTCACCCCTTGCCATGTTTAACAACAATTAATATTGTTGTGTAAATAAAGATGAGTGAACTAAATAATTAGATGTGGAGTTTCGTCAATATGCAATTCGTTGCATATTGAGCTTCAGTTAATGTGTAGTGTTTGATTGCGTGAATTGCCATGCCATGCCTTGCATAATTTAAACTCTACATGCATCATATTAGGGTGTGCATCATAAAATGCATGTGTGTGCTGAATATCATGTGTTGATGCTTGTTTCTAGTTTGCTTCGTCTCGATAGAGTTCCACAAGCGTGTCGGAATGTGAGGACCCATTCGACTATGTCAGTTCGTGTGCTTCATGGAGTCGTTCTTCTTCCAAGCGAGATCTCAAGCAAGATGATCATTTTCCTAGATACCATTACTATCATTGCCATGCTAGTTATCTCATTTGTTTCGCTATGTCTCGTTGCCTACCACCTGTTAATTGTTAGTCTCTCAACATTGCCATGAAACCTTCAACCTTTCTACAACCTAGCAAACCAGTGATTGGCCATGTTACCGCTTGCTTAACCATTGGGAAGCATTGCTAGTTGTAGGTGTAGATGCTTCCATGTGCAAACCCGGGTTCCTTTTTATATCACCATATTAGTGCTAATTATTTTAATGCACCTATATACTTGGTAAAAGGTGGAAGGCTCGGCCTTTCTAGCCTGGTGTTTTGTTTCACCTTTGTCACCTTAGTTTCGGCTACCGGTGTTATGTTCCATAAATGAGCGCTCCTAACATTCTTGGGGTTGTTATGGGGACCCCCTAGATTCTTGTTTTGGGATAAAGCTCCTCTGGCAAGGCCCAAGATTGGTACTATTTTCTTAATAACTAACTAAAATATGCATAGGGTTTGATCACACCGAATATAATTAACCAACACCCGGGCCAGTGCTCCGCACGAGTGTTGGTCCAAGCTGTCAACCGCTGGTGGCTACCAGGGGCAACTCTGTGATTGTCCTACCGGAAGTTTGGACAATCCAACGTGTCCTGAGAACGAGATACGCGACTCCTATCGGGATCGTCGACACGTCGGACGGCCTTGCTAGACTTGTTTTACCTTTCTCGAGCATCTTGTGCGAGCGATTCCGAGTATACTTGGGGCTATCTCGAGGTTGAGATTTTCCAATAGGAACCCGAGGAGATCATGGGATTTCCCATATCGAGGTTATTCCATCGCAGCGTGTGGTAGTTTGTGATAGACTAGTTGGAGCACCCTTGCAGGGTTAAATCTTTCGGAAAGCCGTGCCCACGGTTATGTGGCAACGTGGAAACTTTGTTTAACATCCAGTTCTAAATAACTTGAAGTCAACTTAATTAAAATATGCCAACTGAGTGTGTAACCGTGATTGTCTCTTTCGTGAGCTCCTTCTCCGATCGAGGAAACAGTGGGGTTATGTCTGACGTAAGTATGGTTCAGGATCCTTCATTTGATCATTATTAGTTCACGTCCGATGTGTGTAGATCATCCCCCAATTATTCTTGTACTCGTAAGTTAGCCACCTCAAAAAAATGCTTAGCCGCTTGCTGCAGCCTCACCACTTAACCATACCTCACCCATTAAGCTTTGCTAGTCTTGATACCTTTGGAAATGAGATTGTTGAGTCCCTATGGCTCACAAAATACTACAACACCAGTTGCAGGTATAGGTAAAGAGTCACTTTCATGTGAGCGCGCTGATTGTGCTATTTGGAGTTTCTTCTTCTTCTTGTTCATCGATCTAGGATGGGTTCCAGGCCGGCAGCCTGGAATAGCAAGGATGGACGTCGTTCTTTTATCGTTTGATTTCGTTCGTAGACGGACCCTACTCTTCTTCATGATGATTGATTATGTTTTTGTATTAATGTGACTCTGATGTAGCTTGTGGCAAGTGTAAGCCAACTCCTTATACTCATCTTTTGAGTACATGTACTTGTAACGATATCCATTCCTGCGAAACGATGAGATGCATTTCTATCCCTGTCGACGCCCTCGCGCCAAAATAAGGATACAACCGCATCTTGGGCATTATACAACGCCCTCCGACCCTTCTGGACATCCCTTCCTCGCCCCTCTGCGCAGCCCGTCGACCGTGCCTCATCCCGCCAGCCCTATCGGGCCCCATCCAGGCCGTCGGCCCAACCTCGCCCCAAAGAAGACGAGGACTCGGTTGCTTTTTTACAATTTTTGTAATGTTCTTATTGCAAGAAACCATGCCCAATTTATTGTTTCATTTTATATGGATGTCATTTATGTAAAGTGTAACCACCGCATTTGAATAAGCACGTAAGAAGTTATCGGTCGTACGTTTCCTTGACCGCATGTGTTTATTTCACCGCATATGTTTCCTTAGGGTGTCCAATCTATGCATTGTTGCTTTAGGTATTATTAAACAATATTTCTTTGCCGTCTGCGGGTTCGAGGATGACGGCAAAGTTGGAATCGGCTGGCAGAAAAGATCGTATAGGCTGACGGCAACGATGCTCACTTTGTCGTTTGTTATTTTTGGGGCAGACGGCAAACTATAGTTTGACTGATGGCAAAGATTTTATCGTCTGCCCGATGGAAAGCTGACGGCAAAGTACCTCTTTGCCCATTCATAGAATGTCATCAAGCTTTGTCGTCTCCTCGATGACGCCAAAATCTTTGCCATTTGTATATGGGCCTTTTCCATTTGTTAGTGCCTGACAACAAACTTCATGATTCCCGTAGTGGATGGGCCTCGGGTGCCCGCCGTGTGGCAGCCTCGTTCCCCAGCGCCGAGGCGCCGCGTCGTTCCATTTGATATCGATTGCCCGGCTCCCCGGGCCCGGCGGACGGCAGACGGACCCGGCTCCCAATCGCCACCAACAAGGACTCTGGGGGACAAGGCAGCGAGACCCTTCGCTCCGAGCTGGCGGGACTCACCAGCTTCGGGGACTACTGTCGGGGGGATAACCCCGGGGTAGCCTCATCTCCCTTCATGCACATTTTCGAAAAAATGGGGCTGGCACGACCTCTCAAGCCCCGACTCCAACAGGCTGGCTCCGGAGGGCTCGGTCGGCTCCGACAGCCTCGGCCTTTTCGCAGCGGGACCCTGGTCCTTCCGGCTCTGGGCGACCCGCTAGCTGAAGGGCTCCTCCTGCCAGTGGCCAGCCCATACAACAAGGATCGCCTCCTCCGACGGGACACAACGAGAGACCATGCACTCAATAGCATCTTACGCACAAGGCAATAGTAGACCAGCCGTACCGCCGACCTCTGCCAACTCGACCAGGCAAGACCACCCGGGTCTACATGGCGCTCATCATCACCTACTCCCCCCTCCCCTCACACGTGGCGGCCAGGGAGTCAACCATACTGTCAGCCACGGGCGGGAGCGACAGATGCTTCACGGGGTGCCCCTCCGACGGGACCCCGCATTCAGCATGTCCCACCGGTGATAAGACCGCTCCGGGGGTAGGGCCCTCCAGCCAGCCACACAGGCCACCGGCCGGTCCCCACCCACACCTTTTATGTATAATTTAAGTCGGGGCGGTTGGCCTATAAAGCCCCCGGCTATCCCCATGCAACAGGGCGGCCGATCACACACACCCACTCACGTAGAGAGGCAAGAAGAGCGAACATCTCCTTCTTTCTCCTCTAGCTATCACCTCAAGGAGCGCCATTGTAACCTTCATCTACCATCTATCCACTTCGGCAGGACTAGGGGTGTTACCTCCCACGGAGGGCCCCAAACCTGGGTACATCACGTATCACCACTGCTTGTTCCCAATCTCGTTCCCGGAGTCCTTCGACACACATTGGCCCCAACCACACGAGATAAGAGACCCCTAGGCATCTGTTGTGACAAAACAACGACATTACAATTGAGAAGAAATTCCCTGCCCACCAAGCTGATGTGATATTCAAATGCCATCTTTTTTTACAACATGGTCACCGATGCGAAGCAGCGTGACACTGATCGCATGCTGGAGATCATGGAGAGGATTTGGAGCACTCAGACGATGACTCATCGCGAAGCGGTCTGGTTGATGATGTTGTGTTGCTATCTTCTTAGCCTTTTGGAGTCTGGCCTGTGGGCGATGTATTGTTTCTTGGTTTTTGCTTTGTGTCGGACTCTCTGTTGATTAGACTTGTGCACTCATTGATGTATCTGATGGTCTGTACGCTATGGTTTGTATTGATACCTTCTGGATGCTGCCTGGTAGCTTTATTAATTCAACGCTCGGAAGCCTTTAGCGTCCTTGCTTCAAAAAAACAGCGGAATTCAATTTCCCGTCGGCCTTGGCTTGGTATAGCGGCACAGCGTAAATCGATCCGTTGTCGGATTCGATGGATAGCCAGTCGTCAAACCCTAGCTTCACTCGTCTCGGACGAATCTTGTATCTACAATTTGGCTCTGATACTATTTTTTAGATAAAACGAGATCAACGAGACACGAGAGACACGGATTTTACGTGAGGACTCTTGCGGGAAAAATCATAGACGCACGAAGTCGTAGTCACTATGATGGGGGGTATTACAAGGACAAGGTGATACACCATATTTAGATGCGACTATATGAAGTATATATATGAGGGGCAATAAATGAGAGTTTTTGAAGGATAAGTGAACGAGTTATACTCGTACGCGTCCGTACCAACGCAAAGGCCCATCCGTGTTACTTCTAATTCAATACCTGAGGATTTAAATCACAATTTAACAGTCCTTACTGTCTTACATTTTCCTCTAGATATTACCTGGGATATTTGTTTCAGCTAGCAGAAGATTTTGATGCTCTCGGAATGTGCCTTTTTGGGATATGTTCTGATTGATTAGCATAGATGTGGTAAGTCAATTATTGCCGCAGCTCTTTATGGTCTTTCTGGCTCTTCAGTTGTGGAAAAAAAAGTTCACCTTATAATTCCTGGCTATAGACTGGTAGGCCTTTTATTAACCCAACAGACACAACGTACATTGGTTTGACAATTGCAGAAACAGAGTCGAACGACAGGAAACTACAAGCTGCTTGCAAGCTTGGGCGCGATCAAACACATCCCGAATTGCTACGGATTGTGCTGCATTTCTAGGGATTTCGCAATTGTCTGCGCTCAAAGTGGAGGATCTTTTCTTAGTTGATCCTCCTGCAGTTCTTCCTGATCTGTCCGCTGGACCCCGTCAGCGGCCCGATGTCCCCCATCTTGACCATCCCCACCACGAAGTCCTTGAAGAATGAGCTCTGGCTGCCGACGTACTGCCGGACCAGCGCGTCGGCGGCGCCGCCGTTTAAGAGCTCCTGGTCCGAGTGTAGGAGGGCCCTCTTCTGGACGAGGTTCTTGTAGTAGTTGTTCTCGAAGACGGTCGGGGTCTGCAGGTCCAGCGGCGCCAGGTTGTTGTCGCCGAAGCCGGCGGTGCGAGGGCAGCCTGACTGGCGGCTCCTGGCGAAGCCGTCGTCGATGTTGGTGTCGTTGTAGATGTGGTCCCGGAAGTTTGTGCAGCGTGCCAGGCCGATCGTGTGCGCTCCTGGAAACAAGTGATAGGTCACGTCAGGTTACCGTTAAAAATGCTTGGTTACCCATTTTCATTCGATTGGCAGCAATCATTCACCAACTTTCGTAATTACTGTTTCTACGTATTTTAACATTTTAAGTGACCACGGAACAATTTTTGTTGTTGTTGTTGTCTAGTAGTCTTACAGAGCAAAATTTCCAGAGGCTCAGGTCAATGGTAATCAGTCAGCAACTTTATAATTCATCACCTGTAAAGTACAGTAGTATATTTCTTTAATCCTGAAAAGGTCATATATACTCCCTCCGATCCTAGATATAAGTTTTTAAGAAATTTTACTAAAAACTACATACGAAACAAAATAAATGAATCCATACTCTAATATATGTCTATATACATCCGTATATAGTTTATAGTGAAATTTTTTAAAAGACTTATATTTAAGAACGGACGGAGTAGAAGTTAAAACGTGGCTATCAGTTCCGTTGGTTGAACCCAGCTGTTTTTTGTTTTTGTTTTGCGGCTATATACAAAGCTTACCTACTCCATCGAGAAATTAACAGTGTGGAGAAGTAGTCAAATAGTTTCACCTTGCTCTAGGAACGGAAAGTATGTATATTACGTGATCACTACTTTTATCTTGGTTATTAAGACTGCAACAGTACTTCAATGATGGATTGGGATAGAAATTGATCGATGTTATGTTGTGAATTTATGTTCTGTAAATTCCAGTAAAAAGAGGTTAATATGCAGAGATGTTAGTTTTTTTAAACTCTGTTAGTTGTTTAATTGGCGGCTAATGAGTACGTGCATTTGCATGTACTACGTATGTTAGTACTACCTGAGAGCGCGACCATGTCCTTCTGGCACAACCCCTGCGCGGCGAAGAGGGACGTGAGGTTTGCGAGCCCCGACGTGGGCGGTGGGATGTTGTTCTCGGCGCCGGTGAAGCTCGCCGTCGTCGAGTCTCTCCGCCCCATCTTCACCTCCCAGCTCGGGCCACCCAGCTGTACGTACGTACACAACGAACGTCACAGCGTTAGACTTTGTTGAAGGGTAGTACGTACTACTAGTAACTAAGCATGACTATGAATGTTTGGATACTTACGAAAACGACGCTCTCCTCGGCGGCGACGGCGAGGACGTCGGCGCAGGAGACGACGCCGGGACACTCCTTCTCGACGGCCGCCTTGATGGCGTCGATGACCTCGAACCCCCTGACGGAGTTCTTGTTGGGCGCGGCGTTCTTCTCGCCGCGCAGCCCCGGCGCGTCGTCCAGCAGCAGCGAGGCGTCGCAGCCCTGGACGAAGCAGTCGTGGAAGAAGAGGCGGACGATGGAGGCGCCCACGCGGCGCTCCCTGGTGATCGCCGGGTGCAGCGCCGAGCGCACGGCTTTGAGCATGCCCGGGCACGAGCGCGAGTAGAAGCCCGACGACAGCTGCGCCGACGCGCCGCCGGCGACCACCGCTAGGACGAGCGAGACCAGGACGACAATGGCACGCGCCGCCATTATCGATGGAATCAACTGTGTTAGCTATCTAGCTAGCTAGATAGATAGTGCCTTGAGAGCTTGTTTTGCTGGATGGTGGAGGAACGCGGGGCGGCCGGTATTTATAGGGAGAAAAAAGCCAGCTCACGCCGGACGCCATGATTAGGTATACTGGTCTGCCATCGTATGTTATTAGATTGCATCATCGTCTAACCTACTCCGGTGGACTTTGAGCGTTGATCAAACCGGCGCGCGCTTTGGCATAACGCGTTTCACACCAGGTGCTACATGGATCCGGCCGTGTAGCTGGCATATGTAACGTCCTAGCTCGTGGATAGAAAAAACAGTTATGGTAGAAAAAGCTGCTTGCCGACACTTTGTCATCGAAACGGTTAAGTAAAGAGTCATGTCTTGCATGTTGTTGACACACGAACACGTCACGTGTACCCTCGACACCGAGGATGATACACCGCAGCTCACGTCGAAAGATATCCGACCGACAGCACGGTATGCAAGACAGTCGGTGGATGCTTTTGAGGATCCGAAACCCCACACGCCCGGAAAGGACCCCGTCGGGGCTTGCGACAGCTATGTGCTGCCCTAGGTTGGCCTAACCGCCCCTAGGGCCTCGTGGATCGCTGCCCTTCAAACGAAGAACGAGAAAGAAGAAGAGCAAGGGAGGGATATAAAGGTAAAGGTAACAAGTAGTAGATTAATTTGTTCAATTGTGTGTTGTTTCAATCGGTCATCACCTTCAATATATATATGAGGCGGCTGAATTTTCCGTACAAGAAAAGGACTAAAAATTCCATCCAAAACGTAAAAAAAAACTAACCTAACTCGAACGGGAAACTTTAGGAATTTTCCGCACCAACTCGAAGCCATCAAGTGATTTTTCTTGGTCCCACCGAGTTAACGTGGCCAACTTTCTGTAATATCCTGCATCTCACTCGGAATTTCTGAGTGATTTTTCTCGAAATTACCGAGTCAACTCGGTGACACCGAGTCAAAAAACTCAGTGGATCCGAAATGACTCTGCAGGTTCTGTTATTGATCTTGTTTTTGTTCCATAGGTTGCATATGACTTTTGATTGAGACGATCTTTATACCAGAATCGACCGCTTCGACGAGGCGCTCAACTTTCATAATGAAACATTTTCCATCAGAGACAATCTTAATTGAGTTTCATGTCATTCTTTAATCTGGTGTCAATATGAGCATCTCTGAGCTTGTCAAAACTTGTGCATCCGAACTCCATTTTAGACTATATTCATATCCATCTTGATCTTCTCGAAGAAAGCCTTTCCATGATGACTTCCAGTCATAAGTTTGAATTAATCTTTACATAGCTTTAAGCAACTTTTATGGTTGTGGCACTTTTAAGCGTCAATACATGCATGGCTCCGTCATCTCGTATAGCTTTCCTGCGCTACGGACAGATTTTGCTCTTGGAGGCCAAGCACCATGAAGGCATCCAAATGCAAAAAATCAAAATTCATATGTTTACATTAAAAAAAATTCTAAAAAATACAGAGATAGATGAAGGCATAATGCACAAGCATGTGAATTTTCAAGCAAAAATACATTGAAATAGGGGCTATGCAAAAAAGACAAATCTAAGGCTGTTTGACACATGATACTATTCATTCTCTTAAACCATGATTTTTTTTGTACAGGTTGAATTTCAATGTATTTATCCTGAAATTTTACACACATATGTCTTACAACCTTGTTTAGTTATATATTTTTTTCAGATATTTTTGAAACAAAAAATTTTACATTTTAAACTTTTCAAAAAAAAATCGGCCTCCATGAAAGCCGAGATCCAAAAACGCCATTCTCCTTTCGTGTCCAGTGGTTGCTACCTATAGTACTCTAGTACGTAGTAGAGTAGATGGTATATTGAGTCAAATTTGGATAAAATTTTTGTAACACTTGCCTGGACCTTAAGGCGGCACTTAATTTGGCATAGGAAGAGTACATTAGGGCACGCTTATGATTTCTTACTGTAAATAATTTCTGCATCACCTTTTCGCTACGCAACAAATGTCAAGGTTAGCCTACGTCTCGATCGGCATGTAGCTACTGCCTACCGGTACATGATCATGAGCGAGATGATGATCCGACCATCCTACTGATTTTTCTCATAATTGTATTCTTTTTCAAGTTTCGAGGATATACAGACGGACACCGGGTCTTCGGCGGTACTATTTGGCCCATGCTCATCGTTAGAAACTGGTGGCATGCATGACGCATGGTCATGGCCAAAACCCAAAACATTCAGAGGGTGCTCGGATACATTTTAGTCTCATGACTAAAAGTAATAAGGCTAAAACTTGCTAGTCTCATTCATGCTTGGATTCAAATACTACAGAGACTAAAATCGAGTTAATGAGCATTTATTATCCTCCAAACCCTCCAATTCAGAACTTGCGTAGGAGTTAAATGAGGAGAGAGAGGACTAATGCACATTTTAGTAGGGGTACCCCTGACTAAAAGATTTTAGCATCAAGACTAGTTTTAGCCTCTCTTTAGTCAGGGGTGTTTGGAACTTTAGCCTCTTAAAAAGAGTAGTTTTAGTCAGACTAATTTTAGTCCCTTGGATCCAAGCACCCTCTGAGGCTAAAATATATAGAGGGTGCTTGGATACATTTAGTCTCATGACTAAAAGTAATAAGGCTAAAACTTGCTAGCCTCATCCATGCTTGGATCCAAATACTAAAGAGACTAAAATCGAGTTAATGAGCATTTATTATCCTCCAAACCCTCCAATCCAGAACTTGCCTGAGGAGTTAAATAAGGAGAGAGAGGACTAATGCACATTTTAATAGGGGTACCCCTCACTAAAAGATTTTAGCCTCAAGACTAGTTTTAGCCTCTCTTTAGTGAGGGGTGCTTGGAACTTTAGATGGTGCTTGGATTCATGGGACTAAAGCTAGTCTGACTAAAACTAGTCTCTTTGAGAGGCTAAAGTTTCAATCACCCCTGACTAAAGTGGGACTAAAACTAGTCTAGAGACTAAAATCTTTTAGTCACATGAACCCCTACTAAAATTCGTTTTAGTCCTCTCTCTCCTCAATTAATCTCTCCTCGTTTTACTCTGTCATTTAATATATCTCCTCGTCTGTTCCCCTGCCTCGAGGGCTCTTTCCCCTTCTGCGGGTCATGCTGCCTCCGCCTCTGCAGGACGCCTCCACCTCTGCAGCGGGTCGTGCCGCCTCCACCTCTGCAGGACGCCGCCGGCTCGGCTACGGCCGCGCCTCCACCTCCGTATGACGCCGTCGGCTCGGCCGCTGCCGCGCCTCCTCCTCCGCAGTACGCCGCCGCACCTCCACCTCTGCAGGTCGTCGTCGCACCTCCACCTCCGCAGGACGCCGCCGCCCCTCCACCTCTGCTGGTCGCCGCCGGCTCGGCCTACCGCCGCCCTTCCGCCCCTGCACCAGGTCAGTCCTCTGTCGCTCGATTTTTCTTCAGTTTTTGTGCTTGTTCTTTCATTAAGCAGATGAGAACATTGTCTCAGATCACCTGGTGCTGCGGCAGAGGCCATGGACGGCGCCCCGTTCGATTTCTTGTCTCAAACGGAGTCATCTGGTGCTGCGGCGGAGTCCATGGACGGCGAAGGGTGGTGTAGCGACCCGACTCAAGACGAGTCAAGCCTCTGTGTTTCTGTGCCATCCCTGGATCAGTATGCTGGCACACACAGTACATCAATATATATATCAAAGTGCAATCACATGTAAATAGCGTAAAACTGATATATAGCTTAATTATTTCAGCGGAAGCAGTCAAGGGAGTGGAGTCCCAATAAACACCAACGGCAAGTTGAGTGTAGACCGTAACCCTCAATCGTACTCTTATTCGTCGAAGAAAAATATCTGCAACATAAGACATTGCAGCCGTGTAGGTCAGCATATTGAATATGCCGGCAAGTCACATATGAGAGGGGTAAAGTCATAATCAACTATCTCTACATGCATATTTGGTCGGTGGAGCTAAGTTTTGCATAAAGCCAGTTTTATCCTACAACAAGAGGGGTTGAAAGCAAAATATTACTACAAAGTTTGTTGTTAACGAGATGGTTCCGCCAACCAGTTCTCGTACCCGAGTTGTCAATAATTCTCACATCAAATATATTGAATGGTGTTGAGAAATCCAGATAACTTCAGTTCCTTTGGCTCAAGTCGTCCATGACCGTGGACACGGCTAATCGATTAGGTTTGAGTACTCTGCAGAGTTTTGCACACGTTCCCCACAAGATTTGATCACCTCCGAGTATGTCCTCGCACTTCAAGGTGTTTGAAGACCGGATGATCAAAACATGGTCTTTCAACGGTCCCTCTGAATCCCTGTCGGTGCCCATCCATTCCTACCGTTCGTCTACATCTGCTAGCACCGCCTGTCCAGAGTCGCCGCGTTGTCCAACCAAGCCAGAGCCCATAATGACTTGTGGCTGTGCAGGTAAGCCTTGGGTCTTGAAAATATCCGTCCATCTCTTTGATCCTGGGTGAAGCTTTCCGCAGGATGACATGGCCTCTCCAGCATCCCGGGCATCCACTGGGTTTTCCAGGGAGCCGATCAACCGTCCTTCACCCAGAGTTGCATTGCGTCCGAGGTCTTGAAAATCTTGTCTTAGTCCGGTCTTGATTATTATATCAACCTCGCATCACTCGTGGAATACACTCAACCGATAACCCGTCTACTCAAGCATAGCATTAAGAAATTGTCGTCCCGGGGCCAAGTGTCGGGGTTGTTGTATTCCTACTACATGATACTACAACTTAAGCTAATGTTTCCAAGTACCTAGGTAGCATGCAAATTGGGCAAAGAAGGTGATCTACTATGCATCGAAAACATAGGTAAAATAACATGATCAAAGATGACTTGCCTGTGATGATGACGAAGAAGAATTTCTCGAGAAAATAACTTGATAGACTACTCGTCACTCTCCGATGAAATCTATATAGCAAACATAGCATTCACATAAGCACTCATACTAGCAATCATTCTAGCAATCAAAACAAAAGAGAGCGAATAGGAATTCCGAAAGAAACTTCAAATAGAACTAAAGAGTCTTCTACTACGTCAACCACTAAATAGTTTTGTCTAACAGAAAATAATAACAAGGAACTAAGATATAAGTTTGACTAGGATAAAATAAAGTATTTTCACAAAACTTTTGTAAGTATTCCCAAACGGGGTTTGATACAACGGTGAAAACAATTGCACGTTACTATGGTGCTAGAATTGTTTTTCATAAAAACCAATAAAAATAAAATACAAACTTGTTGCAAAACTACTGTTGAACTAACATAAACAAAACAATAATCTTTCTGAAATAATAAAGAAAATATTTTAAAACAATTTACAGAAAAATAATAGCCATAGTCCTAAAAGAGCTAAAACAGAATCTGTTTTGGTAAAAAACCCAATTAAAAATATTTAAAAAAATTTGAAACTTAAACTACTGAAAGATATGATCAATAGGAAGCAGCAGCAAAAAGAATCAAATTAAAAGCTATTTTTAAACTCCCGGAATAAGCAAAATAAGCTTTAATTCAAATCTGATCTAACTCAATTTTTATAAATCCAGACCTAGACAAATTATATATCTACAGAAACTGCATAAAATTTGTGATCCAAGGCAAAAAGAATCACCTAATTCGGAGTTATAGACTAATAGATATGAATTTTCTAAGATTGCAATTTTCTGAAAAAACTGCAATACGGGATTTCGTGAATCTCACCGGAGTTAGTCGCCGGAGTTGGAGAAGACGACGGGAAGGTGGCTCCGGTGGCCGGCCGAGGCAGCGGAGGGGTCCAGGCGGGGGAGGAGGGCTCCGGCCGAAGGTTGGTGGTGCCGGCGGGGCGTGGGGCGACGGGAGGAGGCAGCAGGACCTCCGGCGAGTTCCTGTTGAAGATGAACTCCGGCGAGGCGGGGGCTGCGGCTAGAGGTGAGGAGAGGTATGGTTCTTGAGGAAAATGGATAGAGGAGGGTGTGGGGTTCTTATAGGGGCGATGGGAGGTGCTGGGAGGGAAAGAGCTTCGCGAATCCCGGAGGTGGGGATTCTCCTCTCCATGGAAGGAAAGGTTCTGTCACGTGGAGAAGAGATAGAGGAAGAAGATGATCTTCTTGGGCCAAATTTGGAAAGTGCTTAATTGGGCCAGCTCCTATTTCCTAATAAAAGTGATTCTATTCCTATTTTCAAAACTAGGAAACTAAAACGTTAAAAAGGAAATCAAATCAATTCGGAATAAAGAGTTTTTATGTACTAAAATTACCAGAAAAATAAAATAGAAATGATGGGCATTTTTCCAAGGCAAAAATAAAAACTTCAGAAAAAAATATTTTCACAAAATTGCCTAAAAGATTTATTTTCTTTTGCAAATAATTTTCAAATGATCCTCTAAGTTTGAGGGTGCAAATAACATTCAAAATGCCCGGGTATTTGAGGGTCATGTTCCTCCGCACTTTAGAATGTATTTCCCGGTATTTTGTTGCACGAAGAAAACGAATGGAAAAACAAAAGAATTCAATTGCAAATATCTCCGTTCAAATTACTTATAGTTGAAGAAGTCATGTCATCTTCTCTCTTGGCTTTTTTTTTAAAAGCTTGAATTTGAATTCACCGGAGAAGGGGAAAGTCATTTTATTCCCTCTCATTCAAAAGTTTCGAAAAGTTTCAAAATTCACACAAGTTTCAATCACTTAGGCAACCAACAAACAATCCATCTAATAATTATATTAACATTCCAAAATTTATAATTTTGGGATGTTACAGGTGGGGCTTGACGCCCCCTTGTCTCCGGCGTGATAGTTCCGGGAGAGGAGTTGGCGGGATGAGTTGGCTGTTATTGTGGTAGGATTAGGGGAGTGGGAACATAATAAGTGCTCATTAATTGATTTTAGTCTCTTTAGTATTTTGGATCCAAGCATGGGTGAGACTAGCAAGTTTTAGTCCTACTAATTTTAGTGATGGGACTAAAACGTATCCAAGCACCCTCTTAGCCTCTTAAAAAGACTAGTTTTAGTCAGACTAATTTTAGTCCCTTGGATCCAAGCACCCTCATAGCTACTTAGCTAGCATGGATAATTCAACGTGAATTCTCTCCTCAAGGTAGCATATACGTACGTACGTGCATCAGCAAATTCTAATCATAGCCCTGTACGTAGAGCAGGTCCGTATGTGAAAAATATTTTGAGTTATATATCTATCCAATGACCGTGTGTATAAGAGCATCTCCAACAACAACGCTTCGTCCGACGCCCAAAAAACTGATTTACAACGCGTCTGTCGTCAGGTTTGACGCGGCGCGCAGCGCTGACTCTAGCAGCCGCGCTGAAATGCAGCGCGCGCAGCAGCCGACGCCTCACATTTTTTTCAATTTGGACACAAAATAAATTTCACACATTCACAAAACAAAGACATGACATATAACAAAATAGTTCAACAATACAACAATACAACAAATAGTTCAACAATACAACAATACAACAAATAGTTCAACAAATAGTACAACGCACAAATCATGATGCTCTTTGGCGGCCATTCCAAGCCCACCACTCCTTAATGAGATCATTCATGAGTTCATTATGCGCTGCTGGACGTCGAATGACATGATAGGAGGCAACAAAACGGACCACCCTTTTAGCCCTCCGCCGCAGTCGCACGGGATGTCTAAGAGCTCATAGTTAGAGTAGTCTACATCTTGGCCACGCTCATTCTCGATGATCATGTTGTGCATAATCACACAAGCATGCATAATGTACCAAAACATTTTTTGATCTCAAAATCTAGCCGGTCCTCTCACAATAGAAAATTGGGCTTGCAAAATCCCAAAAGCTCTCTCCACATCTTTTCTAGCCGCCGCCTGAGCATTGTGGAAATCAAGATTTTTCTTACCTTCCGGTTTTTTCAACGACTTCACAAATGTTTGCCACTTTGGATAGATGTCATCCGCAAGATAGTAGCCATAGTTGTATGTACGACCATTAGCTACAAACTGCACCGGTGTCAGTTCACGATTTGCAATCTTATTCATCAGTAGTGACCGGTTGACAACATTGATGTCATTCAAAGATCCAGGCATTCCAAAAAAAGGATGTCAAACCTAAGTCTCTTGATCAGCCACCGCTTCAAGGATTATAGTGCAATCATTTTTTTGTGCGTGGAATTGGCCATGCCATTCCTTTGGAAAATTCTTCCAACTCGAATGCATGCAATCTATTGAGCCAAGCATACCTGAGAACCCGCTTAGCTTTGTTCATCTCCAATAGCCTTGCGACGTCTTCAGCATTGGGAGATCTCAGGTACTCCGGGCCAAACACTTGCACAATTCCGACTGCGAACCACTTGACACACATGATGGCTTAGCTCTCACCCATGGCCAAGTGATCATCAACTAGATCAGCGGGAATACCGTATGCCAACATACGCAGAGCGGCTGTCACCTTCTGAAACATGCTATGCCCGAGCTCTTCGGCAGCATTCCTCCTCTGCTGAAAAAACTGGTCATGGCTCGCTAGTTTCTCTGCAATGTGCCTGAACAACTCGGTGCTCATCCTAAACCAGCGACGAAAGTACGACTCGGGGTATGTGGGATTCTCCACAAAATAGTGCCTCATCAATCTGTTATGGGCATCAATCTTATCCCTCCAAATTTTCTGCCGACCCATAACCGAACCACCGTGCTTCGGTTTTTTATTGATGTGCATAGCTAGGATCATTGCAAGATCCTCCTCCTCTTCGACATCAAATTCTTCTTCGGAAGAATCATATGCCGAACTCATCTAAAATGTTCAAAACTATGCTATAAACAACATGCACCAAAATTCATGTAAAAATGTGAAGTTGGAAGCAATACATATCTTGCGGGCCTTTTGTCGAACACCTTGCGGGCGCCAAGCGGCAGTGGGCGGCCGAGCGCTGCTCGTCGGAGGACGGCCGCGCGCGACGGGCGGCGCTGACGAGAGAGAGGGAGGAAGCCGCGGCCGCGCGGGGAGAGACCGGGGAAGCGCCGGAACGGTCGCCGGAAAAACGGGATGGCGAGGGCGGCGCGGCTGGATGGGTAGGTGGAGTTTCGCGCGAACGCTCGAGAGCAGGCCCGGCCCTGAGGGGGGGCGAGAGGGGCGGCCGCCCCGGGCCCCCGTTGTCAAGGGGCCCCGATGTGTTGCTATCTGTAACTAGGCCTGGCTGCAAGTACACGCACATTACGGGCAGGATGGTTGTTGATTCCACGATTTATGGCTAAGAACCCAGCGTATAACCGAAACGACACCGAGATCTTCGCCTGTGACTGCGTGAGGATTGATTGTATGATCTTTCAGATTTCAATCGGTTGCAGCCACATGGCTGCAATCAGACATCGCGTATCACAACGGCGACTTGAACACGCCCTCCAGCAAGCAAAAACATCACACCGCGCTCTGGAGGTCTTCGACGACATCGTCGGGCTGATCAACTACCGCAGCTAGAAGCAGATGGTCGTTGCTCCTATTGCATCGCCTTCAGTCCTCAAAGCCTAGCGAGCAAGTCTGTGTGTGTCTCAATATGCATGGCCATAGAAGGACGAGGAGTGCATCATGTGCTGCTGTTGCGGTGGTGCCTCCAACCAGGTATATAGATGCCATATAAAATTACTAGATTGTTGTTTTGATTATATTGTTTGTCTAAAGAAATATAGTGGTTGTGAGGACATGCAATGCGAAACTACTGTCAAGAAGTCATCAACGAGATGTTATAACATAGCCCAAGACCCTATATAATAGAATCTTAGTTTAAAGTTGTCTGTTAATTTTACTGGGTTAATTATGACCATATGATAAAGTAAGAAAGAATAGGATAATGTTGTAAACAAATGCAGACAGATTTACGGATAAAAAATGAAGGATAATGTGGAAACAATTTTGTTTTAGAAAATATGAGTGATTCCCTAGTGCATATTTTGCTTATGTAATATATTGTGTTGTAAAGCAAAAAAAACGAAAACTTGAACAGAGTTTAAGCGAGGAGAAACTTTTCAAAGTTCAAAATTATTATTTTGATGTTCATATTAAAGGCCTTGAATTGTTGTTTCGCCTCGGGCCCCAGAAATCCCAGGACCAGCCCTGCTCGAGAGTTCAACATGCGGAAGCAGGCGCAACACATAAGCGACGCGTGATGGTGTTTCCTCCCGCGCGCTAAATTACATATGCCGCGCGCGTCGTTTTTGCGCGTTCGTTGGAGCGTCCGGAACGGTAGCGCGCGCTAAAATGACTACTTTTTTAACGCAACGCCTATATAACACGACTGTTAAAGATGCTCTAAGGGCATCTCTAACATTGACTCATAATTTTTTTTGGTGCATCCGTGTGCAGACGTACGGAAGGACCACTCCGAGCCGGCCATTAGATGTTGTCGGTATGCACCCAGCCTTCCTAATTTCTTTAAAAAGTATGTATGTTTAAAGAGTCACGTACATAGACTACACACGTCCAAATGTTTGAATGCACTAGTAGTTTAAATTTTAGAAAGTTCAAATACTACTTTTTTGTTCCCTTTAACTGATCATAAATGCTCAATCAGATCTTCCTTCATTTGTTCGTGAGTTGCTCAATGTCGAATTATATGATACATTTGAATAAACTCTTCAAATGAAATGAGATTTACCAAACAGTTATCGACCATGGTAAGTATAGCAGTAGTGGGTTGTACATGACGAGGCGGTCGGATGATAGGCGTGGAACATCGACGGACGGAAAGCGGGGTGGAGCCGGGTGGAACGCTAGAAGTGATGGAGATGTAGAGTTTCGGCAATGGTATGGCATGCCGGCTGGGATGGAGTGGCGGTGAAGACAAGAAAGAGATCGAAAAAAAAAATGGACAGAATGGACGCACGGGTCTAAAAAAGGTTTTGGATGGACTGGGATGTCGGAGGCTTACATGACCGTTGTCCTGACCACATGGTTTGAACAATTACGGACGGATTGAGCATCCGCGTTAAAGATGCCTTATCACATATTACGCTTGTCTTCTTCACTTTTCTAATGAAAGGAATACTCTTACTCCTAGCAATATTACTCCTCCGGCTAACGGTATTCTGTTTAATCAAAGTGGAGCACAATATCTTTTGGGCCCAGTTCCCACCGCATGCACCAATCATACACCCGCTTAATTAATTAGCTTGAACCTTAACCTTTTGATTTGAGTGTTCCGTGTTCACAGTTCCACCTTTTATTCACTCAAGAAAGATCACCTAAAAGGATCGATCGATGGAGAAGATTCTGATGCTGCCTAATTCTTGATGCTAATATGCTACCATATGCGTATGGACGCAATGATCATTGATACTTGTTGGTTCCACAAGGTCGCACGCATGGTCTATATCGCTACATTAGCATTGTGTAGAACATGCCGGCCAGCTTAGTTATATGATAGGGTGTGTGCGTGCATTTATATGAATGAGTTTATGTGCATTGTATCTATGCATCTATGATTATGCTGTGTTAAAAATGTAGTATATTATGTGTCCAACTGCATCTGAAAGAGATGGAGAGGCTTTCAAAGTACTAGTATTTTGGTGCTGATTTAGTGACAATACACTTGGTTGGCGGTCGTTGTCCAAAAGATTTTTTTCGAAGTGCTAGCGTTAGGGCATTTTCAACAGTTGTTTATAATCCTACGTGTCCGAGAGATACTCCCTTCGTTTCATACCATGTGTATATGTATTTTTTTAAATCAAACTTTAGAAACTTTAATAAAGTTTTTTAGAAATCACTATTTACATCTACAATATTAAATATATGAAAAATGAATGCTCCTCTTATAGTGAATCTAATGGTATAAGTTTAGATTAGATGTTTTTTCCACAAACTCGCTTAAAGTTTGTGCTGCTTGACTTTTCAAAGTAATAATACTCCCTCCGTTCCAAAATATAAGACCTTTTAGGGATTTCACTAGAAGACTACATACGAAGTAAAATGAGTGAATCTGTAATCTAAAATATGTCTATGTATATCCGTATGTAGTTTATAGTACAATTTCTAAAAGGTCTTGTATTTAGAAACGGAGGGAGTAGTATATAAACAACATGATGGAAAAGTATGTATGCGTGAAACTGGCAGAATCAATCAAGGTGCTGTTCTGTTCTGGCGCTTTACGGGTTTAGAAGTGCTAGAGTGGATAGATAGACTCTAGTCAAAAGTAATTCAATGCTGGTTGCTGGAAGGAAATAATGAGTTTTGGATCCGACCGCACCGCAATCGCCGGAGGTTTGGCAGGCCAAAATGCTGCACTTCATGTCCCTTCAAGAAAAGGCATGTAGTACATCATGAGACTACTGCTTACGTGCATTGTTCACTCCTGCATATGTAGCAGAACGAGTCCACAATCGAAGACTAGCTTTTCGCAAGAGAATTCCATCGCCCATCTCTGCGCTCATCAAGTAGTACTATCAAAATGCTGCCGCAGCTCGAAAAAGCAGAGCGGCACCCGGGCTCCAGTGAACCCGGTATTTTTTTTTACCAAAATACCATTTTCACATACTAAAAAAAATCTGAAAAAAGCATATACATAGATACGTATATGTAATATATGTGTATAAATTTTCACTAAAGTTTATGTTTTTATGTAGCGTATAAAAAAGACAAATACACAGATTAAAATGGGCCTTATTTTTGTTGTATTTGGGCTAGATTGTTATCTTTTTTGTGTAGAATGCAAAAAGGCAAATTACTTGATGAAACTTTTTACATACTAAACTACCATGTATATGTATTTGTATAAAAAATTTGATATTTTTCGAAGCTTTTAAATATATATTACTTTTTTTTTTGAAATACCGGGCTCACTGGAGCCCGGCCTCTTCAACGCCGCACTCGCCGCAGCTGCTGTACTTCTCTGACCACGACCTACCATTGAGAAAGTTCAACGACAACATCTGGTTAGGTCGCTGCAACAATTTGTCTGTTGACTGTCGATCGCTGTGTGTTGTCTGTTTTGTTTGTATACGTACGTGCTTGTTGTTTGTCAGGAGCATTATTTGAACATATATAAGATAGCTGGGTATTGTTACGGGCGTGTTTGTTTTCACAGACTTTTTGATATAAAGACTAAAAAAAGTCCCTTTTAGTCCCATGTAAAACAAACAGCGGAGACTTTTAGGAACTAAAAGGGGGTATTTGAGACTAAAAGAAGAAGTCGCTATGAGAGGGTCTTTTTGGGACTTTTTTCACACTTTTTCCAACAGTGCCCCTACTTTTAACATGTCGTTTAATAACTTCTAATACATTATTAGGGGTAACATGATCTTTTTGCATGTCATTTAATGATCTTTAGCCCCTGTTTATTCCATGAAAACAAACGGGTAGGGACTAGAAACTTTTTAGTTGGGACTAAAAAAAGTTCCGGGACTTCTGAAACAAACAATGCCTATATTTCTCGTGGAGGAGAGAACTTACTCCTCGGAACATGTAATGATTACCGTTCAAGACCAAAAAAGCAGATGACAGCGCTACTATTCGACGGAGGAGAGGGAAGCTCCTCAACCACCTCAATATATTGCTCTAAGGGAAAGAGAAACCCCAAGCCTGAGTGACAGATTTACAGAGAGATGAAAAAGTCACAAGAGGGGATACCAGCAAAGAGGTAGGCCGTTAGGAAGATCTAAGCACACTGAACTGTTGGGGAACGTCGCATGGGAAACAAAAAATTTCCTACGCGCACGAAAACCTATCATGGTGATGTTTGATCTACGTACCCTTGTAGACCGTACAGCAGAAGCGTTAGTGAACGCGGTTGATGTAGTGGAACGTCCTCACGTCCCTCGATCCGCCCCGCGAACCGTCCCGCGATCAGTCCCACGATCTAGTGCCAAACGGACGGCACCTCCGCGTTCAACACACGTACAGCTCGACGATGATCTCGGCCTTCTTGATCCAGCAAGAGAGACGGAGAGGTAGAAGAGTTCTCCGGCAGCGTGACGGCGCTCCGGAGGTTGGTGGTGATCTTATCTCAGCAGGGCTCCGCCCGAGCTCCGCAGAAACGCGATCTAGAGGTAAAACCGTGGAGATATGTGGTCGGGCTGCCGTGGCAAAGTTGTCCCAAATCAGCCCTAAAACCTCCGTATATATAGGGGGAGGAGGGGGAGCCTTGCCTTGGGGTCCAAGGACTCCTAAGGGGGTCGGCCGAGCCAAGGGGGGCAACCCTCCCCTTCCAAACCGAGTCCAACTAGGTTTGGAAGGAGGAGTCCTTCCCCCTTTTCCCAACTCCTCTTTTTTTTCTCTTTGATTTTTCTTCCTATGGCGCATAGGGCTTTCTTGGGCTGTCCCACCAGCCCACTAAGGGCTGGTGCACCACCCCCAATGCCTATGGGCTTCCCCAGGGTGGGTTGCCCCCCCTGTGAACTCCAGGAACCCATTCGTCATTCCCCGTACATTCCCGGTAACTCCGAAAACCTTCCGGTAACCAAATGAGGTCATCCTATATATCAATCTTCGTTTCCGGACCATTCCGGAAACCCTCGTGACGTCCGTGATCTCATCCGGGACTCCGAACAACATTCGGTAACCAACCATATAACTCAAATACGCATAAAACAACGTCGAACCTTAAGTGTGCAGACCCTGCGGGTTTGAGAACTATGTAGACATGACCCGAGAGACTCCTCGGTCCATATCCAATAGCGGGACCTGGATGCCCATATTGGATCCTACATATTCTACGAAGATCTTATCGTTTGAACCTCAGTGCCAAGGATTCATATAATCCCGTATGTCATTCCCTTTGTCCTTCGGTATGTTACTTGCCCGAGATTCGATCGTCAGTATCCGCATACCTATTTCAATCTCGTTTACCGGCAAGTCTCTTTACTCGTTCCGTAATACAAGATCCCGCAACTTACACTAAGTCACATTGTTTGCAAGGCTTGTGTGTGATGTTGTATTACCGAGTGGGCCCCGAGATACCTCTCCGTAACACGGAGTGACAAATCCCAGTCTCGATCCATACTAACTCAACGAACACCTTCGGAGATACCTGTAGAGCATCTTTACAGTCACCTAGTTACGTTGCGACGTTTGATACACACAAAGTATTCCTCCGGTGTCAGTGAGTTATATGATCTCATGGTCATAGGAACAAATACTTGACACACAGAAAACAGTAGCAACAAAATGACACGATCAACATGCTACGTCTATTAGTTTGGGTCTAGTCCATCACGTGATTCTCCTAATGACGTGATCCAATTATCAAGCAAAAACACCTTGTTCATAATCAGAAGACACTGACTATCTTTGATCAACTGGCTAGCCAACTAGAGGCTTGCTAGGGACAGTGTTTTGTCTATGTATCCACACATGTATATAAGTCTTCATTCAATACAATTATAGCATGGATAATAAACGATTATCTTGATACAGGAATTATAATAATAACTATATTTATTGTTGCCTCTAGGGCATAATTCCAACAGTCTCCCACTTGCACTAGAGTCAATAATCTAGCCCTCACATCATCATGTGAATTACATTGTAATAAATCTAACACCCATACAGTTCTGGTGTTGATCATGCTTTGCCCATGGAAGAGGTTTAGTCAGCGGGTCTGCTACATTCAGATCCGTGTGCACTTTGCATATATTTACGTCCTCCCCTTCGACGTAGTCGCGGATGAGGTTGAAGCGTCGTTTGATGTGTCTGGACTTCTTGTGAAACCGTGGTTCCTTTGCTAGGGCAATGTCACCCGTGTTGTCACAGAACAAGGTTATTGGATTCAGTGCGCTTGGCACCACCCCAAGATCCGTCATGAACTGCTTCATCCAGACACCCTCCTTAGCCGCCTCCGAGGCAGCCATGTACTCCGCTTCACATGTAGAATCTGCTACGACGCTCTGCTTGGAACTGCACCAGCTTACCGCACCCCCATTAAGAATAAATACGTATCCGGTTTGCGACTTAGAGTCGACCGGATCTATGTCGAAGCTTGCATCGACGTAACCTTTTACGGCGAGCTCTTCGTCACCTCCATACACGAAAAACAACTCCTTAGTCCTTTTCAGGTACTTCACGATATTCTTGACCGCCGTCCAGTGATCCACTCCTGGATTACTCTGGAACCTACCTGCCATACTTATGGCCAGGCTAACGTCCGGTCTAGTGCACAACATTGCATACATGATAGAACCTATGGCTGAAGCATAGGGGACGGTGCTCATATGCTCTCTATCCTCATCAGTTGTTGGGCACTGAGTCTTACTCAATCTCGTACCTTGTAAAACTGGCAAGAACCCTTTCTTGGACTATTCCATTTTGAACCTCTTCAAAACTTTATCAAGGTATGTGCTTTGTGAAAGTCCTATCAGGCGTTTTGATCTATCCCTGTAGATCTTAATGCCTGGAATGTAAGCAACTTCTCCTAGGTCCTTCATAGAGAAACTTTTATTCAAGTAATCCTTTATGCTCTCTAAAAACTCTACGTTGTTTCCAATCAGCAATATGTCATCCACATATAATATTAGAAACGCCACAGAGCTCCCACTCACTTTCTTGTAAATACAAGATTCTCCAACCACTTGTATAAACCCAAATGCTTTGATCACCTCATCAAAGCGTTTGTTCCAACTCCGAGATGCTTGCACCAGTCCATAAATGGATCGCTGGAGCTTGCACACCTTGTTAGCATTCTTAGGATCGACAAAACCTTCGGGTTGTATCATATACAACTCCTCCTTAAGGAAACCGTTAAGGAACGCCGTTTTGACATCCATCTGCCAGATTTCATAATCGAAAATTGCAGCTATTGCTAACATGATTCTGACGGACTTAAGCATCGCTACGGGTGAGAATGTCTCATCGTAGTCAACTCCTTGAACTTGTGAAAAACCCTTTGCCACAAGTCGAGCTTTATAAACGGTCACACTGCCGTCAGCGTCCGTCTTCCTCTTAAAGATCCATTTGTTCTGAATAGCCTTGCGGCCCTCAGGTAGTACTTCCAAAGTCCACACTTTGTTCTCATACATGGATCCTATCTCGGACTTCATGGCTTCCAGCCATTTGTTGGAATCTGGGCCCACCATCGCTTCTTCATAATTTGCAGGTTCATTGTTGTCTAACAACATGATTGACAAGACGGGATTACCGTACCACTCTGGAGCAGCACGTGGTCTCGTCGACCTGCGTGGTTCGACAGAAACTTGAACCGGAGTTTCATGATCATCATCATTAACTTCCTCCTCAACCGGCATCACAATGACAGTGGTTTCCCCTTGCCCTGCGCCACCATCTAGAGGGATGAGAGGTTCGACAACCTCATCAAGTTCTATCTTCCTCCCACTCAATTCTCTCGAGAGAAACTCCTTCTCGAGAAAAGCTCCATTTTTAGCAACAAACACTTTGCCCTCGGATTTGAGATAGAAGGTGTACCCAACTGTCTCTTTTGGGTAACCTATGAAGATGCACTTTTCCGCTTTGGGTTCCAGCTTTTCAGGCTGAAGCTTTTTGACATAAGCATCACATCCCCAAACTTTAAGAAACGACAACTTTGGACTTTTGCCACACCACAGTTCGTATGGTGTCGTCTCAACAGATTTTGATGGTGCCCTATTTAAAGTGAATGCAGCTGTTTCTAATGCATAACCCCAAAATGATAACGGCAAATCGGCAAGAGACATCAAAGATCGCACCATCTCTAATAAAGTACGATTACGACGTTCGGACACACCATTACGGTGTGGTGTTTCAGGCGGTGTCAACTATGAAACAATTCCACATTGTCTTAAGTGAGCACCAAACTCGAAACTCAGATATTCACCCCCACGATCAGACCGTAGGAACTTGATCTTCTTGTTACGATGATTTTCAACTTCACTCTGAAATTGCTTGAACTTTTCAAATGTTTCAGACTTGTGCTTCATTAAGTAGACTTAACCATATCTACTCAAATCGTTAGTGAAGGTGAGAAAATAACGATATCCGCCGCGTGCCTCTACGCTCATCGGACCACAGACATCGGTATGTATGATTTCCAACAAGTCACTTGCACGCTCCATTGTTCCGGAGAACGGAGTTTTAGTCATCTTGCCCATGAGGCATGGTTCGCACGTGTCAAGTGAATCAAAGTCAAGTGACTCCAAAAGTCCATCGGCATGGAGTTTCTTCATGCGCTTTACAACAATATGACCTAAGCGGCAGTGCCATAAAAATATGGCGCTATCATTGTTAACTCTAACTCTTTTGGTCTCAATGTTATGTATGTGTGTATCACTATCAAGATTCAATATGAACAATCCTCTCACATTGGGTGCATGACCATAAAAGATGTTACTCATAGAAACAGAACAACCATTATTCTCTGACTTAAAAGAGTAACCGTCTCGCAATAAACAAGATCCAGATATAATGTTCATGCTCAACGCAGGCACTAAATAACAATGATTCAAGTTCTTAACTAATCCTGATGGTAAATGAAGTGAAACTGTGCCGACGGCGATTGCATCAACCTTGGAACCATTTCCTACGCGCATCGTCACTTCATCTTTCGCCAGCCTTCGTCTATTCCGCAGTTCCTGTTTCAAGTTGAAAATATGAGCAATAGAACCGATATCAAATACCCAGGCACTACTAGGAGAGCCGGTTAAGTACACATCAATAACATGTATATCAAATATACCTGATTTTTCTTTGGCCGCCTTCTTATCAGCCAGATACTTGGGGCAATTGCGCTTCCAGTGACCCATACCCTTGCAATAGTAACACTCTGTTTCAGGCTTAGGTCCAGCTTTGGGTTTCTTCGTCGGATTGGCAACAGGCTTGCCGCTCTTCTTTGAATTACCCTTCTTGCCTTTGCCGTTTCTCTTGAAACTAGTGGTCTTATTCACCATTAACACTTGATGCTCTTTACGGAGTTCAGACTCTGCGACTTTCAGCATCGCAAACAACTCGCCGGGAGACTTGTTCATCCCTTGCATGTTGTAGTTCAACACAAAGCCTTTATAGCTTGGCGGCAGTGGTTGAAGGATTCTGTCAGTGATAGCCTCTTGCGGGAGTTCAATCCCCAGCTCAGCTAGATGGTTTGAGTACCCAGACATTTTGAGCACATGTTCACTGACAGACGAGTTCTCCTCCATCTTGCAAGCATAGAATTTATCGGAGGTCTCATACCTCTCGATCCGGGCGTTCTTCTGAAAGATAAACTTCAACTCCTGGAACATCTCAAACGCTCCATGACGCTCAAAGCGACGTTGAAGTCCCGGTTCTAAGCCATACAAGACTGCACATTGAACTACTGAGTAGTCCTCCTTACGTGCTAACAAATCGTTCTTAACATCCTGATCAGCCGTAGCGGGTGGTTCATCTCCTAGCGCAGCATTAAGGACATAATCCTTCTTCCCAGCTTGTAAGATTAGCTTAAGATTACGAGCCCAGTCTACAAAGTTGCTTCCATCATCTTTCAACTTAGCTTTCTCTAGGAATGTATTAAAATTCAGGGTGACTGTCGCGTGAGCCATGATCTACAACACAAATATATTCAAAGTGGACTTAGACTATGTTCAAGATAATTAGAGTTTAACTTAATCAAATTATTCGCTAAACTCCCACTCAAAAAGTACATCTCTCTAGTCATTTGAGTGGTTCATGATCCACTTACACTAGCTCAAGTCCGATCATCACGTGAGTTGAGCATAGTTTTAGTGGTAAGCATCCCTATGCTAATCATATCATCTATATGATTCATGATCGACCTTTCGGTCTCATGTGTTCCGAGGCCATGTCTGCACATGCTAGGCTCGTCAACCTTTACCCGAGTGTTCCGCGTGCGCAACTGTTTTGCACCCGTTGTATGTGAACGTTGAGTCTATCACACCCGATCATCACGTGGTGTCTCAAAACGACGAACTGTAGCAACGGTGCACAGTCGGGGAGAACACAATTTCGTCTTGAAATTTTAGTGAGAGATCACCTCATAATGCTACCGTCGTTCTAAGCAAAATAAGGTGGATAAAAGGATTAACATCACATGCAATTCATAAGTGACATGATATGGCCATCATCACGTGCTCCTTGATCTCCATCACCAAAGCACCGGCACGATCTTCTTGTCACCGGCGCCACACCATGACCTCCATCAACATGTCGCCATCGGGGTTGTCGTGCTAGTTATGCTATCACTACTAAAGCTACATCCTAGCAAAATAGTAAACGCATCTGCAAGCACAAATGTTAGTATAAAGACAACCCTATGGCTCCTGCCGGTTGCCGTACCATCGACGTGCAAGTCGATATTATCTATTACAACATGATCATCTCATACATCCAATATATCACATCACATTGTTGGCCATATCACATCACAAGCATACCCTGCAAAAACAAGTTAGACGTCCTCTAATTTTGTTGTTGCATCTTTTACGTGGTGACCATGGGTATCTAGTAGGATCGCATCTTACTTACGCAAACACCACAACGGAGATATATGAGTTGCTATTTAACCTCATCCAAGGACCTCCTCGGTCAAATCCGATTCAACTAAAGTTGGAGAAACTGACACCGGCCAGTCATCTTTGAGCAACGGAGTTACTCGTAGCGATGAAACCAGTCTCTCGTAAGCGTACGAGTAATGTCGGTCCGAGCCGCTCCAATCCAACAATACCGCGGAATCGAGAAAAGACTAAGGAGGGCAGCAAAACGCACATCACCGCCCACAAAAACTTTTGTGTTCTACTCGAGAAGACATCTACGCATGAACCTAGCTCATGATGCCACTGTTGGGGAACGTCGCATGGGAAACAAAAAAATTCCTACGCGCACGAAAACCTATCATGGTGATGTCCATCTATGAGAGGGGATGTTTGATCTACGTACCCTTGTAGACCGTACAGCAGAAGCGTTAGTGAACGCGGTTGACGTAGTGGAACTACCTCACGTCCCTCGATCCGCCCCGCGAACCGTCCCGCGATCAGTCCCACGATCTAGTGCCGAACGGACGGCACCTCCGCGTTCAGCACACGTACAGCTCGACGATGATCTCGGCCTTCTTGATCCAGCAAGAGAGACGGAGAGGTAGAAGAGTTCTCCGGCAGCGTGACGGCGCTCCGGAGGTTGGTGGTGATCTTATCTCAGCAGGGCTCCGCCCGAGCTCCGCAGAAACGCGATCTAGAGGTAAAACCGTGGAGATATGTGGTCGGGCTGCCGTGGAAAAGTTGTCCCAAATCAGCCCTAAAACCTCCGTATATATAGGGGGAGGAGGGGGAGCCTTGCCTTGGGGTCCAAGGACTCCCAAGGGGGTCGGCCGAGCCAAGGGGGGCAACCCTCCCCTTCCAAACAAAGTCCAACTAGGTTTGGAAGGAGGAGTCCTTCCCCCTTTTCCCACCCCCTCTTTTTTTCTCTTGGATTTTTCTTCCTATGGCGCATAGGGCTTTCTTGGGCTGTCCCACCAGCCCACTCAGGGCTGGTGCGCCACCCCCAATGCCTATGGGCTTCCCCAGGGTGGGTTTCCCCCCCGGTGAACTCCCGGAACCCATTCGTCATTCCCGGTACATTCCCGGTAACTCCGAAAACCTTCCGGTAATCAAATGAGGTCATCCTATATATCAATCTTCGTTTCCGGACCATTCTGGAAACCCTCGTGACGTCCGTGATCTCATCCGGGACTCCGGACAACATTCGGTAACCAACCATATAACTCAAATACGCATAAAACAACGTTGAACCTTAAGTGTGCAGACCCTGCGGGTTCGAGAACTATGTAGACATGACCCGAGAGACTCCTCGGTCAATATCCAATAGCGGGACCTGGATGCCCATATTGAATCCTACATATTCTACGAAGATATTATCGTTTGAACCTCAGTGCCAAGGATTCATATAATCCCGTATGTCATTCCCTTTGTCCTTCGGTATGTTACTTGCCCGAGATTCGATCGTCAGTATCCGCATACCTATTTCAATCTCGTTTACCGGCAAGTCTCTTTACTCGTTCCGTAATACAAGATCCCGCAACTTACACTAAGTCACATTGCTTGCAAGGCTTGTGTGTGATGTTGTATTACCGAGTGGGCCCCGAGATACCTCTCCGTCACACGGAGTGACAAATCCCAGTCTCGATCCATAGTAACTCAACGAACACCTTCGGAGATACTTGTAGAGCATCTTTATAGTCACCCAGTTATGTTGCGACGTTTGATACACACAAAGTATTCCTCCGGTGTCAGTGAGTTATATAATCTCATGGTCATAGGAACAAATACTTGACACGCAGAAAACAGTAGCAACAAAATGACACGATCAACATGCTACGTCTATTAGTTTGGGTCTAGTCCATCACGTGATTCTCCTAATGACGTGATCCAGTTATCAAGCAACAACACCTTGTTCATAATCAGAAGACACTGCCTATCTTTGATCAACTGGCTAGCCAACTAGAGGCTTGCTAGGGACAGTGTTTTGTCTATGTATCCACACATGTATATAAGTCTTCATTCAATACAATTATAGCATGGATAATAAACGATTATCTTGATACAGGAATTATAATAATAACTATATTTATTATTGCCTCTAGGGCATAATTCCAACATGAACCACACATTAATATTTGTGTGATCTGGAGTTTTCATTCTGGCCCGCCACAACACCGCGTCATCACGGCAGGCCTTCAGCGTGACAGCCAGAGACGGCGTGCCGTCCCTGAACACCACGACGTTCCACCGCTTCTAGAGTCTCCAACAGCAGAGGAGGACGAAGGCACCCGAAGAGGTGTCACCAACCATGCCCGCAACATTGAAGAGGTGAAGTGCACCAACCGAGGCGCCCTCCGGTGACACAACGAGGCACCTCCAAAACTGCACTGCGAAGGGACAACCGAAGATGAGGTGATTGGCGGTCTCTAGAACCACCTCACACCACGGGCACCCCACCTCCTCTACCGTCAGGATGGTTTTGCGGAGGAGCACGCCAAGCGTGTGGATGCGCGATAGGGATAGCAGCCACCCGAAGAACTTGACGCGCGAGGGGGCACGGTTCGACCACAGGAAGCTAGCCATCTCGGACCTCACGCCGCAGAAGCGGTGCAGGGTATACACCGCCATGGACGAGAACCGCCCCGGGTCCCCGAGCAAAGAGAGGCCAGCCGAGAGTCCAGCGACTCGCTTCTAGGGCAACTATCCATGAGTTGTTGCACATCGACGCAGTCACAAGCGGCGTGCGGGGTGAGCCACGACACAAGCAGGGCGCGCACCCCTTCCCGAGGGGCTCCCACACCGTAATCTCCGGATAGTTCGCGTGGGAGAACAAGGCGGGAAAACCGTCCGGAGCGACCCGCAGGGAAGCCACCCGTCGTTCCAGAATGAGGTCCGCCTACCATCCCCCAGCAGCACACAGGAGAGCGAGCGATAGGTAGGCAGCAACCCCTTCAGGGCATGTCACTGATCCCCCTCCAGGGGGACCGGCTGCGGGCGAGGAGAGAGCGACTACCCATCTGCCCCCAAACCCACGACGCCCACCTCGACAGGACCTCATCGTGCAAGCGGTGTAGCAGCTTGAGGAGGAGCGAGTCGTTCTGGACCTTCAGAGGCTGAACTCCTAGGACGCCCTCCGCCTTGGACCGGTAGACGCGCTCGCAGGCGACCAGGCACTGTGGCCCGGAGGCCCGGTGAGCGAAGTTCCACAGGAACACCCTCCTAAGTTTTTCGAGAGTAGCGAACACGCGGGGGTGGGGGAGCCGCATGGCAGCCATGGGGTAGATGGGGATGGAGTCCAAGCCCGCGTTTAGGAGCGCCAGCCTTCCAGCAAGGGACAACTGGCGCGCCCTCCACCCTGCGAGGTAGCAGTCCATCCTAGCGATCAAGGGAGCGAAGTCCTCGAGCCTGAGCTTGTCACGGTCGAGCGGGAGCCCTAGTTAAGACTGAGGGAATGAGCCGACGCTACATTGGAATTACCGCACGACCGCAGCTAGCACCAGTGGCTCGACGTGCATGGGCACATGGTGATCTTGGAGAAGTTGATCATGAGCCCCGTAGCCATAGAAAAAAGGTCAAGAATCCATCGCAACCGTGCCACCGCCACCGGGTCGGCACGCAAGATGATAAGCGTGTCGTCCGCGTACTGCAGCACCATCGGCGACTCCCCTATCCACTAAGGGGTGCTGAAGAACCTCGTCACACCAAAACAGGCGTTGGAGTACGTCCGCGACCAGGAGGAAAAGGTAGGACGAAATAGGGGTCCCCCTCGCGCAGACCCTTCTTCGGAGACAACCACCACCCAGGAACACCGTTGAGCAGCACCGTTGCCCTAGAGTGGTGGAGGATGAGGTCCATCCAGTCGCACCAAGTGGGAAGAAACCATCGCGCCTCCATGATCCGCTGTAGGTTGGTCCACGCGATGGAGTCGAAGGCTTTGGCGAAGTTGAGCTTGGAAATAAGTGTGGGCGCAGCGCGCTTATGGCATCACTTCACGAGCTCCGCCTCATAGACGAAGTTCTCTGAGATGCTCCTACCAGAGAGGAAATCGGACTGGTCTTCATCGATTAGACCTACGACCTGCTGCTGAAGCCGAGAGGTTAGGGCCCAACAAAGGATTTTTATATCCCCAACCTTTAGCGACACGGGAAAGAAGTTGCCCGGGCCGGGGACCCCATCGTCTTGGGGAGGAGGGCCATCAGTGCTTTGTTGAGCCCGTCGAGGCGCGCCTGCCCGCAGTGGACGTCGTCAAATAGGCCCCCAGGACTGTTGGCCAGGTGGCCTCGTAGATGGCGGCCCAAGCCCGTCCGGGTAGGGAGTGCTGGACCGGTCCAGAGCAAAGACGGTCGCTTTTATTTCCTCCCTGGTGAAAGGAGCGACCAGGAGGGTGCCATCGAGAGACGGCACGCCGATGTAGAGCGCCTCCAGGTCGAGGCCCCAGGATACCGGAGTGACCCGCCCCAGCAGGCTCGAGTAGAACCTTCGGAGAGCCACCTCCTTGTCGTTGTGTACGACCATCTCGACACCATCATCGACATGCACACAGACGTCGTTGCCCGCTGCCAATGAGA
The DNA here is from genome assembly GCF_904849725.1 of Hordeum vulgare subsp. vulgare. Taxonomy (NCBI): domain Eukaryota; kingdom Viridiplantae; phylum Streptophyta; class Magnoliopsida; order Poales; family Poaceae; genus Hordeum; species Hordeum vulgare. Next base: position 111,527,404 of record NC_058521.1, on the reverse strand, counting down.
TGCCCGGGCATAGAAGTAGCTGGTGTTCTCATCACCTCAGCCACCTCCCAGTACTTCCCCCATTGCTGTCAGAACACGTCCTGACGCACAATAGATGCAACAAGCGCCTCGCGGGCATCACCCCTCGGCACCACCTCATCCTGTGAGAGCCCACGGTGCTCCTCCAAGAAGTAAAGCAGATTAATAATAAACTTGCTGTCATTATCGAAAGCGGGAATGAATTTATGTCGTCGTTTCCAAACCTTGGCAACAAACCTGAGGGCTTTCTTTTGGCGAGCAAGGCGGGACACGACACAAGAGGAGGGGGAACATTGGTCCAAGTGGACAAAACCATGTGGAGAAACTGCAGGTCCAACAGCCAGGAATTTTCGAAGAAAAAATGTCCAATGCAGGGGATCTGCGTAGAGACGAGGATCAGGTGGGAGACATGGTCCGACGTGGTCCGGGGATGTGAGTCGAGCAACGGTCCTGGAAAAAGAGAGTCTCAACCCGCATCAAAAAATGCACGATCGATTCAAGCCAGCATAAGGGGTCCCGCTTATTGGTCCACGTGAAAATACGATCTAAGAGCGGAAGCTCGAACCATGCCAAGGTGTTAATCCTAAAATTAAAAGTTGACGCCCGTCCAACATAAACCGGTCATTGTTCTTATCCCTCGAAAAACGAGTGCCATTGAAGTAGCCCATAATCAGCCACGGGCCATCCATGGAGGGGGCAAGGGCTAGCATGCCCTCAACGTAGGCCGAGGTAAGGGAATGATCTGTGGGGCCATAAACATTAGTGATGGTGAACACAATGTCCGAGACCATGGACACAAGCGAAGTGGAGAGCGGGAAACGGGACCAAGCGACACGACCGAGCCACGGGATATGGGGGTCCCAAGAAGTGACCAAGCCCCCTAGCCCATCTGCATCCTTTCTCACAAATTCAGAGAGGCAGACAGGGAGGAAACAGCAAGCCTTACGCTTGTCGAGCGAGGCAAGCTTGGACTCCTGGAGAGAGGCAACCGCCGGATCAGCGACGGAGACGAAGTCACGGACGAGGCTGCACTTGTCGTCATCGCGCAACCCTTGCACATTCCAACATAAGAAAGAAAGGTGTTGGACATGACTATTCATGGGAATGAACATACACCTTACATGCGACACTACCACAAACACACACCCATGACAGAAAGAACGATACATCGCCACCAACGGTGATGAAAATGATGAAGGAGACGTGAGCACGCGGGGGAGAAATCAACCCCTGCCCAGACGATAGTAAAATTAAATCTTGGTATTATTCGATCAATTCATCTTCAATCATAACAGTACAATAAATACCAGAAATAATAAAAACTACATCCAGATTTATAAACCATCAAGGGACGAGTGTCTCTTTGGTTGAGTCTATTTCTGTTTCGTTTGAGCAAACTTTCTTTTTTCCCATTTTGTTTGAGAGATTAGAAACACATTGGGTTGTGAGGGAATCTCCAACGACTCCCCGCAAACCCACCTTATACGCCCAGACCGTGTTGTGCGGACCACAAAGGCAATCCAACGTGGGTCTGTATCGGTCCGTCGAGCAGTTCAGACGTGGTTCTTCCATAAATGGGAGACAAACGTGGGGGACTTTGGGGGTTTCCAGACACGAGGAATGTAGGACTCCGACGCCCCTAGCCCACCCAATCCGCTCGCCGGTCCCATTTACTTTCACTCCACCCCTTCTTCCCCTTGCTTTGCATCTGCACGCTCAATCTCCAATGTCGCTGTTGTACGTCTCCGGCCGCCACGGAAGCATGGCCGGATGTCCGCACATAGCACCGACATTAGCAAGTTTTGTAACGTAGCCCGTTAGCTGGAGGCAAGCTGGCCATTGCACACAGCAGAGTACACGATCGAAGTTTTGCTTCCTCTTGCTTAACTTGTTGAATGATTCATTCACTCAATGTTGGTCTCCAGATTATATAGCCCGCACGTGTTGTCGTGATATACAATGGGACAGAGGGAAGACTATTTACGTGCACACATCATTGGATCAAGTTGAAGGAGGAGTATGTGTGGGAGAGCATTATCTGTTGACGAAAAACTTGTTCGACATCTCGTTAATATAGTCGAATTTGAGATATTGTTTTATTAGACTTAATTTGCATGCTATGTATGAATGATTTGTGCTATCTTCTATCGAAACTTTGATGAATATTGGTCGGTTTGCATGAATTTCGTTCGGTTGTTAAAATGCAGGTTGAAATATATGCGAACAAAGTTGGATGGCGGCCTCCTGCATCCATGTCCGCGGACTAGTCCCCCTTGTCCACAGATGGATGCGGGGGGAATTTGTGGGTCGCAATTGGAGATGCCCTGATGACTCTACATTTAGTAATTGAGTCGGCCGGCAGGATCGTGGGTGATTTTTCTCGGTAGAGGGTAGGCTTATTGACACAAAGTGAAGAAATCAACGAGATACAAGCATAATGAACACACACCATGCCTCTTCATGATATGATGGACAAAACCAGAACAGACGCACATGCATGCACGCGCGCGCACACACATGTGCGACGACTCACGCATGCAAAGAGTAGAATCATCCAAGACTATATCCATGCCTAGGTGGTTGAAAAGAAAAAGACAAAAAGACAACTCTTCAGCGATCAAAACAACGATCCACGAACTAGTGCAATGACCATCCACATCACCTATGGTCTCTTGAAATCAAGGAGAAGGTTCTACAGTAGAAATGCAGCTCAAGCGTCACCGTTGTGGGATCCAACCATCGAAGGGCAGATCATGGGTTTTCACCCTAAAGATCAAGCCCGAGCAAACTCCAAGCCATGCTTGTAAGAAGATAACAACGTCAAAATGCAACCATTACCATGTATTACCAACTAGAGTCAGAAATAGGGTTTTCATCCCACAGCTCGAGACCGGGTACCATCCAGTTGAAGCCATCTTGTACTCAAAAAGACGAGGGCACGCTTACACCCCGTTTGGATGTCTGTATTGGGGCTATGTATTGGATTTTGTATTGTAAAAATATAGTTTCAGCTGTTTGAGATGTAAATGGAAACAATAGACTCAAATTGAAGTAATACAACTGTTGTATCTATAGCATGGAAAGAGCCCTCAGAACTTACCGAGCCACACCCCTCTGATTTTTCTCAAATCACCCTCCCCACAAAGAAAACGTTTAGGCAGCTAGCACAAACAGAATCACTTCCCAACACTCCTAGCGCGAGCAGGATGAAAGGAGGTGGCACACATGGCAATGATGGCGGTGCCCAAGTAACTACCCTCGCGTGCCATCCTCCTCCCCGTGAACTCCAACAAACCCGATGATACGTCCCAAACGTATCTACTTTTTCAAACACTTTTGTTCTTGATTTGGGCTCTAATTTGCATGATTTGCATGAAACTAACCAAGGACTAACATTGTTCTCGGTATAACTGCCATGGTGTTGTTTTTGTGCAGAAATAGAAGTTCTCGGAATTGAATGACACTTTTTGTGGATTTTTTCTAGGAAATATAAGAATTATTGGAGCGAAGACCTACCAAAGGCGGGCCACCTGTCGGTGGCAAGAGAACAGGGCGCGCCCTGATGGCTTGGGGCCACCTCATGGCTTCTCCGACCCTAATTCCACTCATGTAAGTTCACAATTACGGATACAAAAATAAGAGAAAAGGTTTCATCATGTTATACGAGACAGAGCCGCCACACCTCTTGTTCTTCCTCGAGAGGGTTGATGAGTCCGTTTGGGGCTCCAGAGAGGGGGATTCATCGTTGTCGTTGTCACCAACCCATCTTCATCAACAATTCCATGATGGTCACCATAAGGAGTGACTAATTCCTTTGTAGGCTTACTGGACGGTGATGGGATTGGATGAGATTGATCATGTAATCGAGTTATTTTGATAGGGCTTGTTCTCTAATATCCACTATCTTATGTGATTGATGTTGCTATGACTTTGTATGCTTAATGCTTGCCACTAGGGTCCGAGTGCCATGATTTTAGATCTGAACCTATTATGTTTTATCCGAATATGAAAGTGTTTAGATACTATCTTTCAAGTTATATGCACTTAGTACGTGTCATGATCCGCATACCCAAAGGTGACAATAATTGGGATACTTTTCGGTGATTGCCGTGGTTTGAGGAGTTCATGTATTCACCATGTGTTAATGCTTTGTTATAGTTCTCTATTAAAAGGAGGCCTTAATATCCATTAGTTTCCTTATGGAACCGCTGCCATGGTAGGGTAGGACAAAAGACGGCATGCAAGTTCTTATTGCAAGCACGCATGACTATATACAAAATACATGCCTACAATATATTAATGAATTGGATCTAGTTCTGTGCCGCTCTAGTGTGTAGATGTTATATGATTGATGTCATCTAAATCATTATCCATCAGTGGTCCATGATACGTCTCAAACGTATCTATAATTTTTGAGGCTTTCATGCTGTTATCTTGTCAACTTTGGATGTTTTATGTACCTTTTATATCTTTTTTGGGACTAACTTATTAATTCAGTGCCAAGTGTCAGTTCCTGTTTTTTCTGTCTTTTTGACTCTTTTCAGATCCGATTTTGGAACGGAGTCCAAACAAAATAAAATCCCCGAAATGAATTTTTCCAGAACAGAAGAAGATCGGGGGACTTGAGGGCCAAGGCAGGAGAGCCACAGGGGGGCCACAAGCCCTCTAGCCACCACTTGGGGGGGCGATGGCTACCAGGCTTGTGGCCTCCCTGGCGCTGCTCTGCCCTATCTCTTTCGCCTATATATTCCCTAAAATCCAGAAAAAAATCAGGGCATCCACGAAAATACTTTTCCGCCACCGCAAGCTTCCGTTTCCGCGAGATCTTATCTGGAGACCCTTCCTGGTGCCCTGTCGGAGGGGACTTTGGAGTTGGAGGGCTTCTACATCAATATCATCGCCTCTCCAATGACTCGTGAGTAGTCCACTTTAGACCTACGGGTTTGTAGTTAGTAGCTAGATGGCTTCTTCTCTCTCTTGGATCTTCAATACAAAGTTCTCCATTATCCTCATGGAGATCTATCCGATGTAATCCTCTTTGGCGGTGTGTTTGTCGAGATCCCATGAATTGTGGATTTGTGATCAAATTATCTATGAATTTTATTTGAGTCTTTGCTGATTTCTTATATGCATGATTTGATATCCTTGTAAGTCTCTCCGAGTCTTGGGTTTTGTTTGGCCAACTAGATCTATGATTCTTGCAATGGGAGAAGTGCTTGGTTTTGGGTTCATACCGTGTGGTGATCTTTTGCAGTGACAGAAGGGGCAGGAAGGCACACATCGTGTTGTTGCCATCAAGGGTAACAAGATGGGCTTTTATCATAGACATGAGATTGTCCATCTACATCATGTCATCTTGCTTAAGGCGTTACTCTGTTCTTATGAACTTAATACACTAGATGCATGCTGGATAGCGGTTGACGTGTGGATTAATAGTAGTAGATGCAGAAAGTATCGGTCTACTTGTTTTGGATGTGATGCCTATAGATATAATCATTGTCATAGATAACGTCATGACTTTGCGCGGTTCTATCAATTGCTTGACAGTAATTCATTCATCCACCGTCTATTTGCTTTCATGAGAGAAGCCACTACTGAACACTACGGCCCCCGGGTCTATTCACAACTATCGTTTCCACTTTTACTTTTACTTTGCTTTGTTTACTTTTTTGCTTTCAGCTCTCACTTTGCAAACAATCTATAAGGGATTGACAACCCCTTCATAGCGTTGTGTGCAAGCTCTTTGTGTTTGTGCACGTACTTGTGACTTGACGCGATCCTCCCTCTGGATCGATACCTTGGTTCTCAAAACTGAGGGAAATACTTACCGCCACTGTGCTACATCACCCTTTCCGCTTCGAGGGAACACCAACGCAAGGCTCCAAGGCCACGGGGGAATCCTTTTCATATTTGCCAAGGAAGTCCCTAAAGGCGTAGCCCTAGCAGAAGGATTCCTCGCGCCGTTGCCGAGGAGTATCAAGACAAGAATTGTCTCCCGTCAACACGCTTCTGGCGCCGTTGGATGGTCTTTTGTTGCAGTAGCAGAAGTATTTCTGGCACCGTTGCCGGGGAAGGAGAGATCAAGTCAAGATCTATCCAAGTAGGTGTCACAAACTCATCTCTTGCATTTACCTTTTTTGCCAGTTGCCTCTCGTTTTCCTCTCCCCAACTTCACATTTGCCGTTTTCATTTGCCTTTCTCCTTTGCCGTTTTCTTTTGCCTTTTGCCGTTTTCCTTTGCCAGCTTTCTTGCTTGCTTGTGCTCTTGTTGGTTTGTTGAAGTCATCATGGCTGAAAACACCAAACTTTGCGACTTTTTGAGTACTAATAATAATGATTTTATTAGTACTCTGATTGCTCCCACCACTAGTGCGGAATCGTATGAAATCAATGCTGCCTTGCTGAATCTTGTTATGAAAGAGCAATTCTCTGGCCTTCATAGTGAAGATGCCGCATCCCATCTCAATACTTTCATTGAACTTTGCGATATGCAAAAGAAAAGAGATGTGGATAATGACGTGATTAAGTTGAAGCTTTTTCCTTTCTTGTTGCGAGATCGCGCAAAAACTTGGTTTTCTTCTTTGCCTAAAAATAGTATCGATTCTTGGGATAAGTGCAAAGATGCTTACATATCCAAGTATTTTCCGCCGGCTAAGATTATCTCTCTACGTAACGATCATGAATTTCAAGCAACTTGATCATGAACACGTTGCACAATCTTGGGAGAGGATGAAGTTAATGATTAGAAATTGTCCCGCTCAAGGCTTGAGTTTGTGGATGATTATACAAATCTTTTCGCTGGTTTGAATTTTGCTTCTCGCAATATCTTGGACTCCGCCTCAGGTGGAACGTTCATGGAAATCATGTTAGGAGACGCTACAAAACTCCTAGACAATATCATGACGAACTACTCTCAGTGGCACACTGAAAGGTCACCTGCTAGCAAAAAGGTACACGCTATAGAAGAAAGTAACTCGCTTAGTGCTAAGGTGGATGAGTTGATGAATTTGGTTGCTAGTAGAAATGCTCCTTTAGATCCTAATGACATGCCACTATCATCCTTGATTGAGAGTAGCAACGCTAGTTTGGACGTTAATTTTGTTGGTAGGAACAATTTTGGCAACAACAATGCCTTTAGAGGAAACTACGTTCCTAGGCCTTTTCCTAGTAACTCCTCTAACAATTATGGCAATTCCTACAACAACACTTATGGAAATCACAACAAATTACCCTCTGATTTAGAGAGTAATATCAAAGAGTTCATCAACTCTCAAAAGATTTTCATTGCGTCCATAGAGTAAAAACTACTCAAAATAGACGATTTGGCTAAGAGCGTTGATAGGATGTCTTGTGATATTTATGCTTTGAAAGTTAGATGTGCTCCTCCCAAGGTCAACTTGGATGAAACTTTAAAAGCTATGCGTGTCTCCATGAATGAGAGCAAAGAAAGAACTGCCCAAATTCGCGCTAGGCATGAATGGTTTAAAAGGGTGCGTTCTAGTGATGAAAATCACGAAGATCTTAAAGGGCTTGGTGTGACTCCTCTTGAATCTTTGTTTTCGCGTGTCAAACCTATTGATGAAGGGGCTGGATATGAATCCACTTTGGTTGAAAAACGCCCCAATGATTCGGAGTCCACCTATCTTGATGATAAAGGTGTGGAGAGTGGAGTAGAAGAAATCAAAATATTGGGTAGTAATGAAACTCCCACTTTGGATTTCAAGGAATTCAATTATGATAGTTGCTCCTTGTTTGAATGCATTTCTTTGATGCAATCCATTGCAAACTCTCCACATGCTTCTAGCCAAAGCAAAGCCTTTACCGCTCATATCGTAGATGCTATGATGAAATGTCTTGAAGAGAAGCTCGAATTAGAAGTCTCTATACCTAGAAAACTTCATGATGAGTGGGAACCTACTATCAAAATCAAAATCAAAAACTATGAATGCAATGCTTTGTGTGATTTGGGTGCTAGTGTTTCCGCGATTCCAAAGTCTTTATGTGATATTCTTGGTTTTCATGAGATTGAAGAGTGTTCTCTTAATTTGCATCTTGCGGATTCTACTGTCAAGAAACCCTGGGGAAGGATTGATGATGTTCTTATTGTTGCAAATAAGAACTATGTACCCGTGGATTTCATTGTACTTGACATAGATTGCAATCCTTCATGTCCCATTATTCTTGGTAGACCTTTCCTAAGGACTATTGGTGCTATCATCGATATGAAGGAAGGGAATATTAGATTTCAATTTCCTCTAAAGAAGGGCCTGGAGCATTTTCCTAGAAAGAAAATAAGATTGCCTTATGAATCTATGATGAGGGCTACTTATGGTTTGAGCACCAAAGATGACTATACGTGATTCCATCACCTTTTGCCTAGCTAAGGGCGTTAAACAATAGCGCTTGTTGGGAGGCAACCCAATGAATCTATCCTTTCTCTTTCTGTTTTGTGTTTTCCACACTTTCATAATTCTGTTATGATTGTGTTTTTTGTGTTTCTTTTTGCGTTTGTGCCAAGTAAAACCGTTATGATTAGTCTTGGGGATGATCGTTTGGTCATGCTGGAAAAGACAGAAACTTTATGCTCACGAAAAGATTTTTTTTCTTCTGTAAGAGCTTTTGAGTTGATTCTTTTTTCTGCTGATTGCTATGCAAATTCTTCAGACTATTGTAATTTTTCAGAATTTTTGAAGTACCAGAAGTATATGAAGTATATAGATTGCTATAGACTGGTCTGCTGTTAACATATTCTGTTTTTGTTGAGTTGGTTGCTTATTTTGATGAAACTATGGATAATATCAGGGGGTATTAGCCATGGAAGGTTGAAAATACAGTAACCCAACATCAACATAAGTAGGATCTAAGTTTGCTACAGTACCTAAGGAAGTGGTGGTTTGCTTTCTTATACTAATGATATCACGAGTTTCTGTTTAAGTTTCGTGTTGTGAAGTTTTCAAGTTTTGGGTGAAGTTCTTATGGACAAAGAGATAAAGAGTGGCATGATCTCAAGCTTGGGGATGCCCAAGGCACCCCAAGATGATTCAAGGATGCCGTAAAAGCCTAATCTTGGGGATGCCCTGGGAAGGCATCCCCTCTTTCGTCTTCAATCCATCGGTAACGTTACTTGGGGCTATATTTTTATTCACCACATGTTATGTGTTTTGCTTGGAGCGTCTTGTATTGTAGGAGTCTTTTATTTTTGTTGTGTCAGAATCTTCCTTGCTGCATACCTAGAGAGAGAGACATGCACTCACCGTGATTTTGTCGAGCTTCACTTATATCTTTTGAGCTAGTTGATTTTGCTCTATGTGCTTCACTTATATCTTTTAGAGCACGGAAGCGCGTGGCTTGGTAGTTGATCTATGCTATGAAAGTAGTCTCAAAAGGGGTAGTTATCCAAAGGGATATAAAACCTTCCATCTCCATGTGCATTGAATAGTTAGAGAAGTTTGATTCCTCTCAATTAGTTTTGATATGTGGTTGCGGTAATATTTAAGTTATGTTAGTATGGTGTTGTGGATCTAGCAATACTTGTGTTGAAGTTAGTGATTTCCGTAGCATGCACGTATGGTGAACCGCTATGTGATGAAGTCTGAGCATGATTAGTCTATTGATTGTCATCCTTTATGTGGCGGTCGGGATCGCACGATGGTTTATACCTACCAACCCTTCCCCTAGGAGTATGCATTGAATGCTTTGTTTCGATTACTACTAAAACTTTTGCAACAAGTATATGAGTTCTTCATGACAAATGTTGATTCCATGGTTTAGATGCACTTTCACGTTTCACCTTCACTATCTTCTTTAGTGCCGTGCAACTTTCACCGGTGCACAAAACCCACCATATAGCCTCCCTCAAAACAGCCACCATACCTACCTACTATGGCTTTTTCAAAGCTATTCCGAGATATATTGCCATGCAACTACCACCATGACATGTGCCACCACTTCTATGTTGCCATTGCATGATCGTAAGATAGCTAGCATGATGTTTCCATTGATGTCTATGCCACGCTAGATCATTGTCACGGTACACTACCGAAGGCATTCCATATAGAGTCATCATTGTTCTAAGTTTTGAGTTGTAAGTGTGGTGACCATCATTGATGGAGAATTGTCCCGTGTGAGGAAATAAAAGAGGCCAGCGAAACCCATTTACAAAAAGAGGCCAAAGATGCCCACCAAAAAAAGAAAAAAAAGAGGCCAAAGAGCCCACCAAAAAAATGAGAGAAAAAGAGAGAAGGGACAATGCTACTATCCTTCCACACTTGTGCTTATTAAGCACCATGATCTTCATGATTGAGAGTCTCTCGTTTTGCCACCACCATATAGCTAGTGGGAAATTCTCATTATATAACTTGGCTTGTATATTCCAATGATAGGCTTCCTCAAAATTGCCTCAGGTCTTCGTGAGCAAGCAAGTTGGATGCACACCCACTAGTTTTCTTGAAGAGCTTTCACATACTCTTAGCTCTAGTGCATCATTTGTATGGCAATCCCTACTCATTCACATTGATATCTATTTATGAGCATCTCCATAGCTCATTGATATGCCTAGTTAATGTGACCATCTTCTCCTTGTTTTTCTTGCAACCTCCACCACACTCCATTCCACTTATAGTGCTAAAACCATGGCTCACGCTCATGTATTGCGTGAGAGTTGAAAAAGTTTGAGAAAGTAAAAGTGTGAAAACAATTACTTGGCCTATACCGAGGTTGTGCATGATTTAAATTCGTTGTGCAAGGATGATAGAGCATAGCCAGACTATATGATTTTGTAGGGATAACTTTCTTTTGGCCTCGTTATTTTGAAAGTTCATGATTACCTTGCGAGTTTGCTTGAAGTATTATTGTCTCCACATCAATAGAAAACTATTGTTTTGAATCTAATGGATCTGAGCATTCACGTCACATAAGAGGAGTTACAAAGGACATCTATGCTAGGTAGCATGAAAGCATCAAAAATTCATTCTTTATCACTTCCCTTCTTGAGGACGAGCAGGAGTTAAGCTTGGGGATGCTTGATACGTCTCAAACATATCTATAATTTTTGATGGTTTCATATTGTTATCTTGTCAACTTTGGATGTTTTATGTACCTTTTATATCTTTTTTGGGACTAACTTATTAATTTAGTGCCAAGTGCCAGTTCGTGTTTTTTCTGTGTTTTTGACTCTTTTCAGATCTGATTTTGGAACGGAGTCCAAACGGAATAAAATCCCCGAAATAAATTTTTCCAGAACAGAAGAAGATCAGGGGACTTGAGGGCCAAGGCAGGAGACCCACAGGGGGCCCACAAGCCCTGTAGCTGCCACCAGGGGGCGGCGGCTACCAGGCTTGTGGCCTCCCTGGCGCTCCCCTGTCCTAGCTGTTTCGCCTCTATATTCCCTAAAATTCATAAAAAATTAGGGCATCCACGAAAATAATTTTCCACCGCCGCAAGCTTCCGTTTCCACGAGATCTCATTTGGAGACCCTTTCCGGTGCCCTGCCGGAGGGGACTTTGGAGTTGGAGGGCTTCTACATCAACAACATCGCCTCTCCAATGACTCGTGAGTAGTCCACTTCAGACCTACGGGTCTGTAGTTAGTAGCTAGATGGCTTCTTCTCTCTCTTGGATCTTCAATACAAAGTTCTCCATGATCCTCATGGAGATCTATCCGATGTAATCCTCTTTGGCGGTGTGTTTGTCGAGATCCGATGAATTGTGGATTTGTGAGCAGATTATCTATGAATTATATTTGAGTCTTTGCTGATTTCTTATATGCATGATTTGATATCCTTGTAAGTCTCTCTGAGTCTTGGGTTTTGTTTGGCCAATTAGATCTATGATTCTTGCAATGGGAGAAGTGCTTGGTTTTGGGTTCATACCGTGTGGTGACCTTTCCCAGTGATGAAAGGGGCAGCAAGGCACACATCATGTTGTTGCCATCCAGGGTAACAAGATGGGCTTTTATCATAGATATGAGATTGTCCATCTACATCATGTCATCTTGCTTAAGGCGCTACTCTGTTCTTACAAACTTAATACACTAGATGCATGCTGGATAGCGGTCGACGTGTGGAGTAATAGTAGTAGATGCAGAAAGTATCGGTCTACTTGTTTTGGACGTGATGCCTATAGATATAATCATTGTCATAGATAACGTCACGAATTTGCGCGGTTCTATCAGTTGCTCGACAGTAATTCATTCACCCACCGTCTATTTGCTTTCATGAGAGAAGCCACTAGTGAACACTACGGCCCCTGGGTCTATTGACAATTATCGTTTCCACTTTCACTTTTACGTTGCTTTGTTTATTTTTTGCTTTCAGCTCTCACTTTGCAAACAATCTATAAGGGATTGACAACCCCTTCATAGCGTTGGGTGCAAGCTCTTTGTGTTTGTGCAGGTACTTGTGACTTGACGCGATCCTCCCTCTGGATCGACACCTTGGTTCTCAAAACTGAGGGAAATACTTACCGCCGCTGTGCTACATCACCCTTTCCGCTTCAAGGGAACACCAACGCAAGGCTCCAAGATCATGGGGGAATCCTTTGCATATTTGCCAAGGAAGTCCCTAAAGGCGTAGCCGTAGCAGAAGGATTCCTGGCGCCGTTGCTGAGGAGTATCAAGACAAGAATAGTCTCCCGTCAACCCGCTTATTTTTGGCGCCATTGGAAGGTCTTTTGTTGCAGTAGCAGTCCACGTGCCTATACATTTTCATATACTGAATCTTGCCAAGTGACTATTGTTGTTTCTACTATTACAATCACTACAAAACTGTTGTTGTTACCGTTCCTACTACTATTTTGCTGTGCTACTAAAACTTTTGTTGCACAGAGATATCCTAGGTGTGGTTGAATTGAAAACTCAGCTGCTAAGACCAATAAATATTCTTTGACTCCCCTTGTGTTGAACTAATAAATTAGGGTGTAATACTACATGCAAAGATTGTTGCAATCCCCTATACTTGTGGGTTATCAGGAACCTTTTCTAGCGTTTTTGCCGCGGAGCATAGCTCTATTTATTGTGTTCACTTGAGGATATCCAATTGCCACTATGAAGAATATGAAAGATACTAGAACCAATATCATACCCTCTAAGACGAGGGGATGTTAGAAAGTGGCATCTAGCTTTGCTTTTGATTCATCTACAGTTTTGAATCACCTTATGGCACCGCCACTTGTTGCTCGTTTTGATATGTTGCAAGTACTTGCGGATGCTACTTCTAAAATTCATGAAACTTATGATGATGCTACTCCTATACTTGATAAAATTAAATTTGTGCCACTTGGTGAATTACCTGATGCTCACATTGCTAAATCATTAGAAATTTTAAATGCTATAACTGAAGAAAACTATGAATCACCTATTACACCTAGCTCTCCAAATAGGTATGAATTTCCTAATTTACCTTAGGGTTATGTTATGGATGGGGAGATAGCTAGATATTTTCTTGCTTTTAATGATAGAGATGATTTGTGAAAACTACTATGCAAACAGTAAGAAAAATCTATGATGGAGAAAATGAAACATTATCCTAAATTTGCAACTTCTCCTATATGTGTTACTGATAAGGATTACAAAATATCTATTGATCCTGAGTTAATCACTATAGTAGAATTTGATCCTTTTCATGTTTATGAAAATGAAACTGTTGTGGCACACCTCACTAAGTTAAATGATATTGCCACCTTGTTTGCTCATGAGGAAAATATGCATTATTACTATATCCTTAAGCTTTTTCTTTTTAGCTAAAAGGCGATGCTAAGAAATGCGTAGCCCCAAGGATATGATATATTACTCAAGTGAAAACATTTTCCTCCTCATAAAAAATAAGTTGCCTTATGATACATCCCTAATATATCTCTAATTTTTGATAGTTCCATGCTATAATTTTACCATTCTTGGATGCTTTTTGGGTATTTATATACCAATTATTACTGTTTTTGAGCACTAACCTATTGACACAATTCCCAGTGCCAGCTGCTATTTTCTGCAGGTTTTTGGCTTTTCAGGTTTAGAGTACCAAACGAAGTCCAATTTCCTCGAAACTTTTTTATGACCAAAAGAAGACTTGGAAGAATTGGGAGGAGACCAGACGCTACATGAGGGAGGTAGCACACATCAGGGGGCGCCAATGGGGGGTGGCCGCTCTCTATTGTTGCTGGCCCCATCGGGCATATCTTGGCATACCTCTTCGTCCTATAAATTCTCAAATACCCCAAAACCCTAGGGAGCCACCCAAAACACTTTTTCTGTTGTGTCAAGTCTTTGTTCCTCCATGAGGACATCTGGAGGCCTTTTCAAGTGTCCTACTGGAGGGGGATCGTTCATGGAGGACCTCTACATCAACCTTGCTTATCCCATGGTGATGTGTGAATAATTTACCATAGACGTACAGATCCGTATCTAGTACCTAGATGGATATCTCTCTTTCTCTCTCTCTCTCTCTCTCTCTCTCTATATATATATATATATATATATATATATCTTGATCATCAATACAATTATTATCACATCTTTGTTTTGATATATCCGATGTAATCCTATTGTGCGGTGCGTTTGTTGGGATCCTATGAATTGTGTGTTAATGTTCAGATTATTCATGATAAAGATACGAGTCTTCTCTGAATTTTGATTATGATTCTTATTTGCATGATTATCATAGCTTCATAAATCTATCCAATCTATTGAAAATGTTTGGCCAACTAGATTGATATTTCTTCAGTGAGAGGGTGGGTTGTAGTGGGTTCAATCTGACGGGTTTCTATATCCAAGTGACAGAAGGGGACAAGATACGTCTTTGTATTGTTGCCGCAAAGGATAAAATGATGGGGTTAATTCATATTGATTGACTTTTCTTTGTCTACATCATGCCATCGTTCTCCAAGCATTACTCGGTTTGTCATGAACTTAATATGAAGAGAGGCAAGCATAGAAGCGCTCTTGAAGTGGAGTAATAGTAATAGGTGCAGGCAGGAGTCGGCCTATTTGCGCCTATTTGCTTATGATGTGATGCCTATATACATATGATCGTTGCCATGAATATCACATAACTATGCGCTTTTCTATCAACTTCCCAACAATATTTTGTTTACCCACTGTACGCCTACAACATGAGAGATGCCATTAAGGAAAACTACGACCCCCGAGTATATTCACTTATAAGTTTACAAACGCTACAATTCCTCGCTGCCTTAAGTTACTTTTTATTTACATTTAAATTTGCAACTTCTATCTACACACTTTACTTGCTTGCAAATAACGAGTCCAAGGGGATTGGCAACCCTCTTTGCAGGTGTTGGGTGCAAGTGTTTGTTTATTTTGTGTGGTGTCGTTGAAGACGGGGGCTAGTTGTTACTCCTATTGGTTCGATAAACTTCGGTTATCTACTGAGGAAAATACTAACCTATATTGTGTTGCATCACCCATTCCTCTTCATGGAAAACCCAACGCAGATCACAAGAATCAGGATGGATTTCTGGCGCTATTGTAGGGGAGTATCATCAACCTACAATCAAGTAAATTCACACAAAGTATCATTCAATTGTTCTACTTTTTATTTGTTGTTTTACCGAGCTTGTTTCATAAAAATCAGAAAATAAAAAATATTTATCTTTGCTTCTCACTATTTTACTTCTTTGCTTGCTAGTTTACTTGTCCTTCTTGTTACTTTGATTTCTCGGTCTCCATGTCCCAAGATACTACTAAGTTGTGTAACTTATCAAATACTAATAATAATCGTTTTATTAGACATCTATACCACCCGCCACTAGTGCGGAGTCTTATGATATAAATCATACATTGCTGAATCTTGTGATGAAAGAACAATTTTTGGGAAGTCCTAATGAGGATCACGTTTCTCATCTTAATACCTTGTTGAACTTTGTGATATGAAAAATAAAAAGGTGATGGATAATGATATTGTGAAATTAAAATTATTTCTTTTTTTATGAGATAAAGCTAAATCTTGGTTTTCATCTTTACCATGTAATAGTATTGGAACAAGGGATAAATGTAAATATGCTTTTATTACCAAGTATTTTCCTCCTGCTTAGATCATGCCCCTTAGAAATCAAATTATGAATTTTAAGCAACATGAACAAAACCGTGTTGCACAAGCTTGGGAGAGGATGAAAACAATGATTAGAAATTGCCCTACTCATGGTTTAAACTTGTGGATGATTATCCAAAATTTCTATGCTGGACTAAACTATGTGTCTTGAAATCTTCTGGATTTTGTTGAAGGTGGTACCTTCATGCAGGTCACACTAGGAGATGCCACCAAACTCCTGGATAACATCATGGAAAAATACTCTCAATGGCATACCGAAAGAGCTCGAATTGGTAAGAAGGTAATTTTTGTCGAGGAAATCGCTACTTTGAGTGAAAAAGTTGATGCTCTTATGAATTTGGTTGATAATAAAAATCCTCATGTTGATCTTAATGAAATGCCCCTGTCTACTTTGATTGAGACACATTATAATGCAATTGATATGAATTTCATCTCGCAAAACAATTTTAATAACAATGCCTAAAGGGGTAATTTCAGTGCTAGGCTATATCCCAGTAAGTCCTCTAATGGTTATGATAACTCTTATGGTAATTATTATGGAAATACTTCTACTAATAGTAATAAGTTATAATATGATACTGAGAACACCATTAAATAATTCATTTTTTCTCAAAATGTACTCAATACTATGGTAGAGAAAAAATTGCATAAGATTGATAATTTGGCTAGGAATATGGATAGGATTGCTCTTGATGTAGAAACTCTTAAAAGTAAAACTTTGCCACCAAAGCATGACTTTAATGAGACTATTAAATCAATCCAAATATGTATCAATGAAAGTAAGGAGAGGAATGCTAAGTTGAAAGCTAAGCGGGAATTCCTAGAAAAAGCTCTTCCACCCGATTTTTACCGGAATCATGAGAAGATCTTAAAGTGCTTGGTACTTCTCATATTGAATCTTTGTTTACTAATCTTAATATGAATGATAAAGGGACTGTAGATGACTATAGTGATAAAATTGAAAAAGTGGGTTTGGAGAGGTCAAACCTTTAACGTGATGTGCCCTCTATATTGGATAAAAATGATTTTAATTATGATAATTGTAATTTAGTAGAATGTATTTCCTTGTAGCAATCCATCATTAGCTCACCCAATGATTATGAACAAAATAAATTTGTTACCCAACTGAAAGTGCAATCATGCCCTTAATCATATTTTCATGTTGCTGATAACACACATATAGGAAACTAATCGTCTTAATCGAGTGTATCTCACGTTTTGTTCCCATGAGAGTTTCTGTATGGATCAAGACAAATTTGTCCAGGACGCTCAAGAACAAAGAAACAAGACGAAGTGGTCTATCATTTTATTTGTCTTTCTTGAGTGTAGGGACCTCGCACTATTAAGAGGGGATCACTGAGTCTCGCAAAAAACTTGCTCAAAACTATTAGAAATTCCTCTCTCTTTCTTCCTGGTTGATCTGCTCATGTCCGGTCGTCTGGTGGTTCTCGGACGTCCGGATACTGGATGGGCGACGTCGTACGGAAATCCTGAGCTAGCCAACAGATCGAAAATGTCAGACTTCCGGACCCTCGAGTTGTCCGAGGGCCTGGAGTCCAGGTATGGTAGGAATTTCGTTGCCACCCAATAGATACAAAATGTCGGACTTCCGACCATTCTGGGCGACCGTGCCCCGGACGGCCGATGCCCTTCGGATGTCCATGCGCTGTTTTATTTTTCACCTGGTGCTGACCTAATATCTTATGTGTCTTCGGACGACCGACATCCTCCGGATGACCGTATGCCGATTACCTATCCACCAAATAGTGTGGTGATCAGATGCCTTCTGCATCTTCGGACGATCAACCAGTGTCGGACGTCCGACCCTTCGTGGGTGGCCGGACGAAACTGCCGGACGTCCGGCAACTGGAGAGCATAAGTGGCTCCAATGGTCACTTTCCTACCACCACTATATATAGTCTTCTCCCACCTCGAGTGGGGGTGGTTCAACACCGCTGAAACACTCTAAGAATATCTTTCTCTCTCACTCCCATTTTCTTACACAAAATCCTAGATCCCAATATCATTCGTGAGCCCCTTTGAGTGTTGTTCCAATCAAAAGATAGATCGTCTCCCTCTCCTCCTCTCAACCCAAGCTATTTGTGATTTGAGCAAGTTTTGAGCAGTCCCCGTGATCTTGTTACTCTTGGAGGTTGGAGACTCCTAAGTGGTAGGAGTTCTTCGGAGAGGAATCAAACCTTTGTGATTTCCCCCGGAAAGATTGTGAGGGTTTGGAAGCCACCTTAAAGGCTTACCACTAGTGGTTGACAAACGCCTTCGTGGTTTTGTCTCAAGGAGAGTATAGGGTGAGCCTTCATGGCGTTGGTGTGCCTTCGTGGTAACACCCACCTCTCTAAACGGTGACATAGCTTCCCTCCAAGGAAGTGAACATCGAGATACATATTTGTCTCTCGGAGTTGCGGTTATCCCTAACCTTAACTTCCTACTTGTTGCTAGTCTTTGATTACTTACTTGTGCTTTGTTATATCCTACTTGTTGCCATGCTTGGTTCACAAAGCCTACCCTTCACCCTTGCAATTGTTAGGCTCATTTTTATATTCCGTATTATTGCCTAAAATTGCTAAGTAACCGATAAATTTTTTAACTATACCTATTCACCCCCTCTCCAGGTCCATCTCGATCCCTTTCAATTGGTATGAGAGCCTCGTGCTCTATTCTTGTGGCTTAGCCGCCCTAGAGTGAGATGAACCCCGATGGGGCCCCCTTAGTTGTAGATCAAATGGAGAAGGGCGCGACTTCCACGGAAGTCAAGTCCTTCACTTCTGAGGATCTGGAACGGGCCCTTGCTAAGCAAAAGGAGGAGCATGATGCTTCTCTTGAGGGCTTGATCCAAATGAGCCTGGCCACATTATCCACGATGATGGCATCACCTCCAAGTGGCGGGGCCTCGAGGCCAAATGTGCCCAGTTCTTCACCTGGCCAACAACCTCCTGGCAATGACCAAACTAGTGTTCCATGGCTTTATGCTAGACCTCAAGTTGAGAAACGTAAGTACAATCTTGGAGGAAAACCTCCTTTGCTTGATGACAATTCCGATTTTGCTTTGTGGAGAGTTGGTATGCAGGATCATCTTAGGTACGCCAATGATGAAATGTTGGACATTCTCTCGAGCATGGCTACCATCCCGTCGATCCAAAGAGTCTCACTCCAAGAGAAACTTATGACAAGCATCTCAACGACACCGCAATCATGTGCATAAGAAAAGGAATGAATGATAAGGAACAGAGACCTTACATACACATCACAAGCACCAAGGAAAACATTGTAAGGACCAAGACCGGCACCTCCACCCTCCGTCTTGCTCAGTATGAAATTGCCAAGGGGCAATTACAGAACTTTTATATGGAAAAAGGTGAATCCCCCAAGCAGTTCTATAACAGCTCATGACTCTCACCGCCGACATTGGGTCCTGTGACTGTGACAAGACACAAGATGGATTCAACCTGACCAAGAGATTTCTCGTGGACAAGCTACTTCATGCCCTTGCTCCATATCATCACCAAATGGCGTGGGATATAAGACAACATCATGGGTTCAAGGAAATGACTCTGGATGACATCATATCCACTTTCCAACTATTCAAAGATTCAAAGGAAAATGCTATAAAACATCTTTCCATGCATGGTACCTCAACATCAAAGATCAATCTTGCCTTGAAGGCCAAGCATGAAGATGAGGAAGAGCAAAGTGAAGAAGAAGAAGACGATGATGATTATGAAGATGGTGATGAGATTGACTCTGATGGGAGCCCATCATATGAAGACATTGCCCTCTTTGTGAAGAAGTTTAGTGAAGGAAAATTCAAGGGAAGATTCTAGAAGAAGAAGGTGAGAAAATGCTACAACTATGAGGAAACCAACCACTTCTCCAACGATTGCCCTTATGAGAAGAGAGAAGATAAACCAAGGTTTCCCAAGTCCTTTGAAAAGAAGAAGTTGCCAAACCCTATGAACTCCAAGATCAAGAAGAGAGATGGGAAAGCAATGGTTGCACATGAAGAATCAGATCCAGAAGATGTTGGTGGGGTTGCCGGAGTAGCTCAAGATTCACAAAACACCTTGAGGTTAGTCAACAAGAGTGATGATGTTGTGGCCTACAACTATATGAAAGACTACAAGGGCAAAGCTCACAAGTTCTTGATGGCAAAGGCTTTCATAGAAGATGGGGAGGACCAAAACTCCACTTACAAGGTTAAGGTAACTCCACGCTCAAATTCCCCCCTGTCTATTGTCTACTCCTTTAGATGGGTATCTTGATGGGGAGGATCAATATGATGATGACGATATAGATCATCCTATGCTTGCTAAAATAAATAAATTCATGTGCTCCCTTAAAGGAAAGAAGCTTACTATGTTTCGTATGCTTATGGAAATGGTGAGTAAACACACCAATACCATTAAGGAACTCGAAACCCTCTTCACCGAGGAAAAGGAAAATAACGAAATTCTTGAGTGGAAAGTCCAATATGAGGAAGCACAAAATGATGATATATGCTTAATAATTGGTGCAAACCTTGATAATCATGCTAACAATCTTGCCTCCTTGGAAAAGGCTGAGAACTTGTGCAAGGAGTTAATGAATGATAAAAGTAAGCTTGTGAAATCTCATGCTTCTCTCTCCAAGGATTGTGAACTTTTATCCGTTTCCCTCAAGGCTAAGGAAGAGGAGCTCACTCTTCTTACAAAGAGCTTTGAGACTCTCAAACTTACTTATCTTGAAACTCTAGCCAAGGTTTACTCCTCACCTATTATCAATGTTGATACTTGTACTACTAACTCTAGCGGTGACATAGCATCTATTCTTGAGGAAAACCATTTTCTAAAGGCACAACTAGAGAGAGGACTCATGGCATGTGCTTAAGGAAAAAAGAACCTTAATGAGATTTTGAGCCAGCACAATGAGGTGTTTGCCAAGGAAGGGCTCGGGTTTGACCCAAGCACAAGCAAGAAAAATATGTCTCCTCTCAAGTGCACCACCCCTCTCAAAGGAACATTTGTACGATCGATCTATTCAAGAGTCCGTAGTAAAATAACACGAAGCTATTCTTTCCGTTCGATCCATCATAGAGTTCGTACTAGAATAAAACCTTAAGATACATATCAACCAGACCCTAATGTCACCTAGATACTCCATTGTCACCTCAAGTATCCGTGGGCATGATTATACGATATGCATCACATAATCTCAGAATCATCTATTCAACCAACACATAGAACTTCAAAGAGTGCCCCAAAGTTTCTACCGGAGCGTCAAAACGTGTGCCAACCCCTATGCATAGGTTCCCAATGTCACGAACCGGCAAGTTGATCACCAAAACATACATCAAGTACTCACATGAATCCACATGTGCCAACCCATATGCATAGGTTCCCAATTGTCACAAACCTGCAAGTTGATCACAGCAGATAGACACGTGCAAGACATATATCAAGTGTTCTCAAAGACTCAATCCAATAAGATAACTCCAAAGGGGAAACTCAATTCATTACAAGAGGGAGAGGGGGAAGAACATCATAAGATCCAACTATAGTAGCAAAGCCCATGGTACATCGAGATCAAGACATCTCAAGAACACGAGAGAGAGAGAGAGAGAGAGAGAGAGAGAGATCAAACACATAGCTACTGATACATACCCTCAGCCCCGAGGGAGAACTACTCCCTCCTTGTCATGGAGATCGCCGGGATGATGAATATGGCCATCGGAGATGGATTCCCCCTCCGGCAGGGTGCCGGAATGGGCTCCAGATTAGTTTTTGGTGGCTACAGAGGCTTGCGGCGGCGGAACTCCCGATCTAGGATTCTTTCTCGGGGTTTCTGAATTTATAGGAATTTATGGCGGTGGAATTGCGTCAGCTGGGCCCACGAGGAGGTCACAAGCCTGTGCGCCACCACCGAGGGGGTGGTGGCGGAGTGAGGGCTTGTGACTCCCTCGTGGCCCATCTGGCCTTCTCCCAAAGCTTCGGGGGTCTCTTTTGGTCCAAAAAAATCATCGTAAAGTTTCATTCCATTTGGACTCCGTCTGAAAATGGGCCAAAAACACGGAAAAAACAGAAACTGGCACTTGGCACTGAGTTAATAGGTTAGTCCCAAAAAAGATATAAAATAGCATATTGATGCATATAAAACATCCAAAGTTGACAAGATAATAGCATGGAACCATCAAAAATTATAGATACGTTGGAGACGTATCAACAGCCTATCCCATGTAACCTTAGTTGTGCCCAAAGCACTCACTCTTCCATACCGACCTTTGCTCAGATGGCCACAGATGATATTATTTGCTTGAGAATCAAGTTGCTTGAATTTCTTCACATCAGCGGCAGAGATAGTAGCAGTGATGGAGGGAATACCATGTTCCACAATGTACCAGAGATCATTGTCAATAGCCTGAAGATGCATATGCATCTTGGTATTCCAGTAGGGAAAGTCCTTTCCTTCAAAGGTAGGACATCCTGTAGTAACATTGATCATACCTACGGTCGACATAACTAAAACTCCAGGTGGTTAAACCAAAATCACACAGAACAAGGAAGTACCTTGCTCTGATACCAATTGAAAGTGCGTTATATCGACTAGAGGGGGGGTGAATAGGCAATTTTTATAATTTCATCACTGAGGAAATTCCTTGTGAGGAAATCCTCAGTGATAAATTAAGTGCAGCGGAAATAGCGCAGCATCAGAAGTGCAAAAACTACTACATCATATTACTTGGTAAAGATTATGAAAATCGGTTTGCACATTACACATGTACAGAGTACGCGAGTGAAGATTAACTCGAGTGAAAATTTTGAGGTTGAGGATATTCATAGAAAGTCTTCAGACAAATTCTTCAAACAGCATAGATGAAATTCTTCAACATACAGTTTTGAGAAAATGAAAGAGTTGAAGAAATAGAACCCGTAGCTCGATGAAGGCAGTTGTTGATGACCGAGTTCCAACTACTGTGACAGTTGTACGTCTGGTTTGGAGGGCTTGGTATTGAAACCAAAGGACACACAGTCCCGGTATACACAGTCCCTACCTATTCTCCTTGAGCTAAGGAAATATAGTCCTCGCCCAACACTCGTGGTAAGTCTTTAGGGCAGACTTCCAAACCCTCACAAACTCGGTCACCCGGCGATCCACAATTGAATGCTGGATGCTCTAGACCATGACGCCTAACCGTCTGGAGGATGCACGGTCCTCAAAGGTAAAAGGCTTCAGTTCCACACAGGAATAAATTCTTCAGTGATGCTCAATCACTTGGTTTTGGTTTGAGGTTCGGTGTTTGGGGTATTTCCTCTCTTGATGATTTTCTCTCGAAGACTCTGAGGAATTTGGGTTGCTCTAAATAACAAGTGTCGGTTTCTCTCGGAGCAGCCAACCAACAAGTGGTTGTGGGGGCGGCTATTTATAGCCTCGGAGCATCTCGACATGATTTGACATAAATTCCCTTAAATATTGTGACCGTTGAGTGGATAAGATCAGTGAGGTGGCGCGTGTCGCGGCAACTGTGAAAGTCCTCATGTCTCTCGTATTCCTCACTTTGAGGATTTGGTAGGTTTAGGCTTGGGTTGAGCATCATGAGGAAATTCATTCTTTGGTATTACTTCGACCCCCTTTAACAGTACGGTGTTCCTATGACTCAAGAGTAAAGAAAATGAAACATAAAGAGTAAATCTTCACGCTTCAAAGTCTTCAGAATGTTTTTCTTCAGGACACACTGAATTCCTCATCTTCAATATCTTGATGAGGAATATCAATTTCGTCGCAATTTCTTTGCCATCAAAGTCTTCAAGGTAAGACCAAATTCTTCAGCCAAAGACATTCATTTCTAGGGGTCGATATTCATCGTATAACTCAAACTCCTCAGCGACTTATAGAGCATGTGTAAACTTACAAACACATTAGTCACTTAACCTATCAGTATTGAAGCCACCAAAATCACTAAGGGCACTAGATGCACTTACACCTTGTCTGTATCAAAATTCGCAACGTAACTGGGTGACTATAAAGGTGCTCTAGAGGTATCTCTGAAGGTGTCTCTTGGGTTGAGATTGATCAAGACTGGGATTTGTCACTCCGTGTGACGGAGAGGTATCTCGGGGCCCACTCGGTAATACAACATCACAATAAGCCTTGCAAGCAATGTGACTAAAGAGTTAGTCAAGGGATCTTCTATTACGGTAACGAGATTGAACTAGGTATGGAGATACCGACGATGGAATCTCGGGCAAGTAACATACCGATGGACAAAGGGAACATTATATGGGATTAACTGAATCCTTGGCATAGAGGTTAAAACAATAGAGATCTTCATAGTATATGTAGCAGCCAATATGGACATACAGGTCCCGCTATTGGTTATTGACCGTGGAGTGTCTCAGGTCATGTCTGCATAGTTCTCGAACCCGCAGGGTCTGCACACTTAAGGTTCGGTGATGTTTCGATATTATTGAGTTATGTGTGTTGGTAATCAAAAGTTGTTCAGAGTCCCGGATGAGATCTCGTACGTCATGAGGAGCTCTGTAATGGTCCGGAGGTAAATATTGATATATAGGAAGTCCTGTTTTGGTCACCAGAAAAGTTTCGGGTACTTCGGTAGTGTACCGGGAGTGCCGGGGACCATCGGGAGGGGTCTCACGCCCTGAGGGGCCTCATGGACTGTGGGAGGAGACAAACCAGCCCGTCGTGGTCTGGCCTAAACCTCAACTAAAGCCCATGAGGTTTGAGAAGGAAAAAACCCAAAGGTGGAAGAGGAGGAAAGGGTTTCCAAGCGGAGAGGAGGAATCCTACTCGTAGTAGGATTGGAGTAGGACTCCTCCACCTCCAATTTTGGCCAAACCCTTAGGGTTTGAGGCTGCCTCCTCCCCTCCCTCCCTCCTATATATACTAGAGAAATTAGAGGCAGCCCTAACCCTAATTGCAACGTGCTTCCTCTACTTCATCTAGATCGGTTTCTCCTCTAGTCTAATTCGGCGGTGCTTAGGCGAAGCCCTGCTGGATTAGTTCACCACCACCACCAGCATGCCGTTGTGTTGGAGAACTCATCTACCTCTCCGCCCCTCTTGCTGGACCAAGAAGATGGGGATCGTCATCGAGCTGTACGTGTGCTGAACACGGAGGTGTCGTCCGTTCGGCACTAGATCGGGATGGATCGTGATGAGATCGCGGGACGGGCTGCGATTTGAATTGCGAAGATGTTCCACTACATCAACCGCGTTATATACGCTTCCGCTTAGCGTTCTACAAGGGTATGTAGATTCACTCTCCTCTCTCGTAGATGATCATCACCATGGATAGGTATTGCGTGCGCGTAGGAATTTTTTTTGTTTCCCAGGCAACGTTCCCCAACAAACCCTAGGCTGACCACGTGTCCAACCACCCCGTATATATATGAGTGAAGAGGAAGGCAGCCAACACCCAAGTCCTTGGCGGCGCCCTCACACACTCTCTCTCTCTCTCTCTCTCTCTTGTAGTACTTCTCCACCATCGCGATCACGGTAGCGCTTAGCGAAGCCCTGCCTAGACCGCACCACCACCACCGCAACTACTCTGTGGTGCTACCGGAGAATTCAGCTACTACTTCACCTATGCTCACTGGATCGAGGTGGTGAAGGTGTCATTGAGATGTACATGTATTGAACGCAGAGGTGTTGTCCGTTTGGCACTATATCGGGTCGTGATTCAATCGCGCGATGGATTATAATTGGATCGCGAAGACATTCGACTACATCAACCGCGTTTCTTAACGCTTCCGCTTAGAGATCTACAAGCATATGTAGATGCACTCCCCCTCTCATAGTTGCTGATCTTCATTGATAGATCTTGGGTGTTCGTAGGAATTTTTTCCCATGCAACGTTCCCAAACGATCTCCACAGGCTTTCTTCTCCCCCCTGATCTTATCCTCTTCATGGGCATTCTTCTCCTCTCTCTCTCTCTCTCTCTCTCTCTCTCTCTCTCTAACTCCCTCCCTCCCTCCCTCGCTCGATCGCTCCCTCCCTCCCTCCCTCTCTCCCTCCCTCCCTCTCTCCCTCTCCCTCTCTCCCTCTCTCTCTATCTATCTCTCTCTCCCTCTCCCTCCCTCCCTCCCTCTCTCTCCCACTCTCTCCCTCCCTCCCTCCCTCCCTCTCTCTCTCTTTGTGGTTCTCTCGCCACCGACGGTCGACGCAGGAGCTGTGACTCATCATGCTCTGTTGTTGGCTGCCACCACCGTCGTCGCTACTACTGCAAGCACCTTTGTCTCTCTTCCACCCCAGTTCTCTTTTCTCTAGATGCAACTCATGCAAGAACACCACCAACGCAACATCCAATAGAAGCCAAGGGCTGCAACCACGAATCCTGCCGGCGGCGGGTTGTTTCGATGCAATGTACGCGATGCTGCAACCTCGTGATCGATGGAGCTTCAATGCAACGGGCTTCCTGCTACGATCCAAATCTCGCCGGCGGCGGGTCGCTTCATGCAACGCACATGGTGCTGCAATGGAGCATCACCGGAATGCCGGAGCAACGCTCGTGTTGCAATGGAGCAACTTCGGGCTGCCGGAAGCGTAGCCGGTGCTGCAACAGAGCATCACGGCCCGCCGGAGCAACGCCGGTGTTGCAATGGACCACGCACCAGCTTTCTCTGGAGCTCGTGTGCAGCGGGTAGAGCAGGGATGTCGCGATGCAGCAATTTCGATGGCCGGAGACACCGCACAAAGACAGATTGTAGAAGGAACCGATGGTGCGATGGGACGCATCTGACGGCCTTGGAGGCGGCTTAAGTTTCCCTAAAATCGTTCGGATGTTGCGTAGCACTGTCCTTATTTGTTGGTGTCATGTTCTGCATGATCTATGCTGTGTTATTATTTTGCAAGTGATATCTTTATGAGTGGTGGGCGGAGAGAGGGTGGTGGGGTTTTTGTCAACTCGCGTGGAAGGTAAAGATAGTGGGATTTCACCTTTAGCCCATCTGACTTGATTATTTCTGGATTTGCGAGTGCATACGTTGAAACTGTTGATTTGCCACATCTCACTTTGCACTTTGTTCTTTTGTCGGTGCATCCATGTTTAATTCTTCCGTGAACATGGCACAAAGGGGCAGTATTGTAATATGTTTTAGCCTTTTATCCTTAAAAATGAAAAGGAAACAAATGAGTTTAAGTGAAAAAGGTAAATCATTATGAATTCAAGTATGGAAACAGTATCAGAATTATTCCCACGGAAAGGGCAGAACAATCTTAGTTGATCCTCCTGC
The DNA here is from genome assembly GCF_904849725.1 of Hordeum vulgare subsp. vulgare. Lineage (NCBI taxonomy): Eukaryota > Viridiplantae > Streptophyta > Magnoliopsida > Poales > Poaceae > Hordeum > Hordeum vulgare. Next base: position 111,500,087 of record NC_058521.1, on the reverse strand, counting down.
AGTTCATCCTGATCTGTCCACTGGATCCCGTCAGAGGCATGATGTCCCCCATCTTGACCATTCCCTCCACAAAGTCCTTGAAGAAGACGCTCTGGCTACTGACGTACTCCCGGACCAGCGCGTCAGCAGCGCCACCATTAAAAAGCTCTTGGTCCGAGTGCAGGAGGCCCCTCTTCTGGACGAGGTTTTTGTAGTAGTTGTTCTCGAATACGGTCGGGGTCTGCAGGTCCAGCGGCGCCAGGTTGTTGTCGCCGGAGCCTGTGGCGCGAGGGCAGCCTGACTGGTGGCTCCTGGCAAAGTCGGCATCGATGTTGGTGTCGTTGTAGACGTGGTCCCGGAAGTTTGTGCAGCGTGCTAGGCCGATTGTGTGCGCTCCTGGAACACAAGTTTTATACTGTCAGCTCGCAGCTAGTACTCTTTTGTCATTCGGAGTATTCACCATCTTTCATATTTAGTACTCCCTTCGTTCCAAGGGTGTTTCTGACTCTGATGTATTGTCAAAAACACTTTTACATTAGCGGACAGACCAGAGGTTAGGTCAGTGGTAATTAGTCATCGATCAACTTTGTAATTCATCACCTGTAAAGTACGAGTAGTATGTTTCTTTAAACTTGAGAAAATGTCCTATGTAGAAGTTTTGAGATTTGGAGTCAAAACGTGGCTATCAGTTCCGTTGGTTGATGCCAGTTGTTTTGCTGCTAGCTAGAAAGCTACCGACTCCACTGAGAAATTAACAGTCTGGGAAAGTAGTCAAAGAATTTTAACTTGCTTCTTCAGGAAAGGAAACTACTTGGTCAGGACTCCTTATGTTGACTGCAAAAGCTGTAATTATTTTTGAAAATAAAGTACGTAGAAGAAGGAGATGTCAGTGGTTGATTTGGGATATGTACCGATGTATGTACGGTTTTATTTTGCATGTAATGTACGTCCATATATATGTAAGTATGTACTACCTGAGAGTGCGACCATGTCTTTCTGGGAGAGCCCCTGCGCGGCGAAGAGGGACGTAAGGTTTGCGAGCCCCGACGTGGGCGGTGGGATGTTGTTCTCGGCGCCGTTGAAGCTGGCCGTCGTCGAGTCTCTCCGCCCCATCTTCACCTCCCAGCTCGGGCCACCCAGCTGCACGTACGTACACAACGAACGTCACAACGAGCATGAACAGCTAGCTAAGCACGGCTTTATATATGTGCATGGATACTTACGAAGACAACGCTCTCCTCGGCGGCGATGGCGAGGATGTCAGCGCAGGAGACGACGCCGGGACAACACTCCTCGACGGCCGCCTTGACGGCGTCGATGACCTCGAAACCCCTGGCGGAGTTCTTGTTGGGCGTGGCGTTCTTCTCACCACGCAGGCCCGGCGCGTCGTCCAGCAGCAGCGAGGCGTCGCAGCCCTGGACGAAGCAATCGTGGAAGTAGAGGCGGACGATGGAGGCGCCCACGCGCCGCTCCCTGCCGATGGCCGGGTGCAGTGCCGAGCGCACGGCTTTGAGCATGCCCGGGCACGTGTGGGAGTAGAAGCCCGACGACAGCTGCGCCGACGCTCCTCCACTGGAGATGGCGACCAGCGCGAGGATGAGCGAGAGGACAACAATGGCGCGCGCCGCCATGATCGGTCTGTGGGTGTTGCTTACGATGGCGCTACTCGGTCTATTCAAGTTAGCTAGATCGTGCCTTGAGAGCTTGTTTGCTGGATGGCGGAGTAACGCGGGGCGGCCGGTATTTATAGGAAGAAAAGGATAGCTCACGCCGGAGGCCGATTAGCTATACTAGTCTGCCATCATACAATATTAGATTGCATCATCGTCTTCACCTACTCCGGTGGACTTTGATCCAAACGGGCGCGCTTTGGAATAACGCGTTTCACACCAGATGCATATGCAACGTAGCTCGTGAAAAATGAACAGTTCTGGGGGAAAGGCTGCATGCATGCCGACACTGTGCCATCGACACGGCTAAGCAAAGAGCAATGTCAATCATGCATGGCTCTGTCTACTTCATGTTGCTTTCCTTGGCTTCGGTAAACTACTAGCAGGCCAGCTGCCTTCCGCTACCGACGGTTTTTGCTAGCTACTCTGTACCCTCCGTTTCCAGATGCACAGGCCGGACGTCATCTTTACAAAAAAAAAGTGTATCCTCCGTAAAATTTCGGTCTTAACACATACATGTGGACCTAAAGCTAATTGACACTTCGAAACGCAGGAACGAAGAGGTATACATTAGCATGCTGCTTATTTTGTTCCACGACAAATGTCAAAGTTAGTTTACGTCTCCATCGGTATGTAGCTCCGGAATAGTAACATGATGATCCAGATCCGACCATCCCGCTGATATTTCTCATGCATACTCTTTCTCAAGTTTCGAGGACAGAGAGGCGGACCGGGTCTCCGGCGGTACCATTTCTCCCATGCTTACTCCCTCCGTTCCTAAATATAAGTTTTTTAAGCGATTTTAATAATGAACTACATACGAAGCAAAATAAACGAATCTATATTTTAAAATATGTCTATATACATCCGTATGTAGTCCTCTAGTGAAATATCTAAAAAGACTTATATTATAAAACGGAGGGAGTATATCTTTAGCATGGACAATTCTAACGAGAATTCTCTCCTCCAGGTAGCATCTAGTACCACGGACATGGAGTATGTGAGCTGGAGCTCACGTACTCCCGAATGAACAGTAAAATCAGAAAATATAGTAAGAGAGAATTAAAAATTCTAAGACATGATACATTGATGTTTTTTCTACAAACGTGCAAAATTTCATGGTGAAATTACATTTTTGGACGTATGGGTAAAAAACAAAGAGCAATGTTTTTGTGTCCACACCTCCAGAAAGGTGATTCAGTTATGAATTCTACATGCACGTAGGAAAATTATCAGTATTTCTTGCCACAAAATTTCAGATTTTTTAGATTTTTTACTATTTTTTAGATTTTACTATTTATGAGAGAGCATACGAGCTCGAACTCATAATAGCATGCACTTTCGCTAGTATTACATACTTGGTAGCCATGCATGGCCGCCGAGGAGAGAGTGGCATCTTCAACGTGGACCCTCGAATCGCACATTGCATCCTTCCGCAAACCGAGGTATCAGTACATGGACATTAATACGGGAGTCCTGACATTCTTACAAGTCAACTATACATGGGTTTTAATAAAACTGGATGAATGTCCATGTATGACTCGTACAAGTCAACTATCTTACAAAACGGATCGCAAGATACAACAAGAAGCTTAGAGTTAGACTAATAACTCGCCTAGGACCAACCGACGACACCAAAACTCTACGAAAACGCCCCCAAGAGGGTAATGGCGCGATGCATCATTGTTGCCGAGTCTGAGAACATACATGGGTTTTCACCCGGAGCCCTCACACAAAAATGAGACCCACTACTACACCTTTAAGAAAGGAGCAGTCAGGCGCAACCGTCGCCGGCGCCAAGTGCGAAGCTTTCGCTCAGGAACTCGCCAATAGAGGCGCCTCTGCCACCAAGCCGCGAGAGTTAGGACAACCCCACAAATCCAAGCACGAACAGAGCACGCCAGAGTCTTCCACCCATACCCCTTGCCGCCCAGGCAGCACCATCACCATGAAGCCTATCAGAAAACTCACCGTGGATCCCACCATCCAAGACCAGCATCTCGGCTTCCTCCGACAACTCAACACCAAAGCCAAAACATGAGGGGGCCTCACCAACCATGCCCCGAGCCTCCACCTCGACTTGGACAGAGAAGGATGAGACATGCGCAAGATAGCAACAAGCCCGCGACCGTGGGACCAAGTCAAACCCCTACACTGGTGGCCAGGTCGCGCCGTCGGCCAACTACCAACTAACGCTACCGGGAGAGGAGGCGGTCGCCTCATTAGATCCATCAACTCACTAGTAGAAAACAGGGCTTTGGTCCTAGCCGGATTGGAGCAATAGTCCCAGTCGCGTTACGAACTGGGACTAATGAGAGCACTAGTCCCGGTTCGAGCGGTGGGGATGTTAGACAGGGCATGACAGGCATCAGTCTCGGTTCGAATGGGACATTTAGTCCCGGTTGGAAAACACCAACCAGGACTAAAGGGGTTGCGGCAGGTCCCACACCCTTTAGTCCCACTTGGTGTCTCCAATCGGGACTAAAGGCTTGTCTTCAGTCCCGGTTTTGGACATCAACAGGGACTAAAAAGCTACCTATATATATCACCTAGCCCATGCCCCCCTCTCCTCTGTTTTTTCCTCACACAAGGTGAGAGGTGTGTGCTAGTTTCTTTTCCTTTCCAATGCACAAGAGGTGTTCGATGAAATGTGTGAGAGCATGATGTCATTGATATGAGGTGCCCGAGCCACACTCTAGATCTAGACAGGGGCCCCATGGCATCCGGCACCTCCGTCCACCCGGTGGTAGCTGGTACCTTCGATCACTAATCACCCAACTCTATCAGCTCCCTGTGACATGCTCCACCCTTCTACACCACACCTGAGGGCCACCGCTCCCACCTACAACACCGAGCCACCATGCACCCACGGTTGAAGATCGTCATCGCCACCTGACGTTGTCAGAGAAGCGCCACCACCACCACGCCACAACCATACCTGCCCAAGAGCAAGGAAGAGGTCGCCGCCCGCGGCCCAAGACGAACCGCAACCCGTGCCACCCAACAGCCTCCCCGGACACCGCCACTACTAACCTTCCAAGGCACCCCCGGTCCGCATCGTCGCCACCACCACCACGCCGCTGCTACCTCCGCCTAGCGGAATGGAGCAAGCCGCCGACCGTGGCCCAAGACACTCACAGCCTGTGGCCATCGAGAGCACCAGGCAAGGCCTCACGCTGTCCGCCTCCGCCCCTGTCCACGTCCCCACCATCGCCATCACTGCCCTTGCCAGCAATAGGAAGGCGCCGGCCATGGCCGATGCTGCCCGCAGCCCCCGCCGAAGGACGAGCCACCAGCGTGGGATCGGATAAATCTGGTCGGGGCCACGCCCACGCGCCTTCACCCAATGGAGAAGGACCACCGTAGCCACCACACACAGTCCATGCTCTACGGGTGCGCCATACCGCTGCCAGGCCATGCAGCCGCGCGCACAGCGCCGCGCGGCTGGCCCCGCGACCAACCCGACGCCACAATGCAGCACGATGTCCCGCGCCAGCCGCCGACCACGCCGGGGAGAAGAAGCTCCACGCTGCCACCTACGTCGGCCTGGATTTGCCCGGTGGCGCCTCGCGGCGTCGGGGAGGGGGGGAGGAGGCCGGACAAGAGGAGGGTTTGGGACGGTTAGCGTTCCCCCGAGGTCGCTCGCGGGAGCGGCTCAGGGAAGGAGGGTTACATAACAATATTTCTGCTTAGTCAAAGCGAGTATAATGCCTTTTAGGCCCTGTTCACATAGGATTCATAGTTTTTTTTTCCTTTATACTCACTCGAGGTAGCCTAAAAGCATCCCAAGAGTCACATAAAAATTTCGCGCTCAATAAAAAAATTAGCGCGCCACTGTAATATTTTTAAGGCGCGAGGACCAGAGTATCTGCAACAAACATGCGCTAATGCGGCGCCCAGTCCAGCGGCCCCATCTGCAACAGCCCAGAGTTTGCTGCGAACGGGAGCGGAGATATCAAATAAACAGCGTGTGATACAATTTTGTTCCGTGTTTTGAACCAACTATGTCGTGCGCGTGTTTTTACGCGTCCGCTGGAGCGTCCGAAAAGGCTGCGCGTGCAAAATAAGAACGATTTTTTCAACGCAGCCTCTATTGAAGATGCTCTAAGGGTCGATGGAGAAGATTTGCAACGATGACTAAAATTTACATGCTATATGCCTTGCTGGTTCGATAAGGATTCTATATATAAAGCTTATACACCCGAAGCATTTTGGGGTCACAAACTCAGAATTGTTGTTTGCTTCCTTGCACGCAAGGTGTAGCTAGATGCATATATTAACATCTCTGTAGAACTGTCTTTGAAAGGAGCTCCCTAAACTGGCAAATTAACGCAAGTGGTGTTCTGTTTTGGTGCTTTACGGTTAGATAGATAGGTACACTCTAGTCAAATGAAATTCAATGCTGGTTGCTGGATGCAAATAGCGACTTTTGGATCCGACCGCACCGCAATCAACGGAGGTTTGGCAGACCAAAATGCTGCACTTCTCCATGTATGTCAACGAAAAGTCATGCATCATCAGACTACTATTATTCCCTTCCTTTCGGTGTAAAGGACTCAAATCTAAAATCTTATCAATCAGAATAGACTATAAATAGATGGCCTGAGTTTATGGATATAAAACTGCCGAAAAATATATTTTTCACCTATTCAACTCTCGAGACAATAAGTGCATCCCCGCCCAAGTGCAGTTCCCCGGACGCCGCCACTACCATCGAGTGGTAAGCTCTGTTGAAGTATCAAAATGCTGCGACAGCAGCTGCACTTCTGTGACCACAAGTTGCCACTATGAAAAATCAACGACAATATCTGGGTTAGCTCGCCACAGAATTTGTTTGTTGACAGTCTTCGTCTTCATGTGGTTTGTTCATAAAAAGGTGATTCTTACTAGAGATAATCTGAGAAAACAAAATTGAACGGAAAGTATGCGTTGTAGCTTTTGTGAGCAGGATGAATTTATCAAACACTTTTTTCTCCATTGTCCGCTTGCAAAAAATTTATGACAGACAATTCGTACCCCGGATAGCATTGAGACGTTGTTTGGAATGTGGCTGAATGGAGTGGATATACATGTTGCTAAACATGTTCGTATAGGAGTATGTGCATTGCTTTGGGCTATGTGGTACTGCAGGAATGACATGACTTTTAACGGACAAACAACTATACATTTTTTGCAGGTACTATACACGGCATCGGCGTCTATCCGTACATGGTCGTTACTCACTCCTGCGGCAACCAAGGAGTCTTTGGTTACTGGGTGTGTCCGGTGAGAGATGGTTGCTCGGGATATTTACAACCGATTTGGACGACAATTCAGTAATAGGATAGATGGATAGGCATCTACATCTATTTTCGCCGGCTGTGGCATCCTTTATTTGTCTTTTGTTTTTCCTTTGAACTTTCAGAGATTGTCTGGAACCATATTTGTTTGCTTTATCTTATAAAGTGGTTGCATGCATCTCATTGATGCACATGCCGGAGGAAATCCTCCTTTTCTAAACAAAAAGACAGTCGATCGATGAGTGTTGTTTGTTCTGTTCGTTCGTAGATGCTTGTTTGTTTCGGAGGAGCATTGGCATAAGGTAGCTAGCAAGGTAATCATATTTCTTTATGGAAGATCGCACTAGAAGGTTTTAGTGCACGATGGCGGGACTGGATCATCCTACTGTTGACTACAGCATCGTCGAAGTTCATGCTCAATGTCGTGGGGTGCACGCCCATCACCCATCGATGGGTCTACGACAAGACGACCAACTCTCTCCTTTTCTATTCATTCTAGCGATTGACCCGCTACACTGCCTCATCAAGGCAGCGGTAGAGCGACAGATTCTTGACCTAATCCCGGATAGGTAGCCTAGACTCCAAGTTAGTCTCTACGCTAACGATGCAGTGATATTCGTAAAACCAACTAGATTGGAGGTCGACAGTTTGATGACCATCCTTCTAGACTTCGGCAGGGCGACGGGACTATGCATAAACCTAGCAAAATCTTTGGTTGCCCCGATCAGATGCGAGGAGGTGCATCTCGAGGAGGTCACGGTCAGCTTTGGTGGAGCGGTGGCTTCGTTCCCGGTTAAATACTAGGGCTATTCCGGCACCCCCGGTCGGCTACGGTTGGTGCACCTCCAGCTCATCATCGATAGGATCGGGGCTCGCTTGGTATGATGGAAAGGAAAGCTTATGCCCTTCTCAGGTCAGAGGGTGCTGGTGTGATGTGTCCTTAGTGCCATGCCTACTTTTGCTCTGACGGTACTCCGGGCGCCAAAGAAGTTGTTCAAAGAGGTGCACAAATGTAGGCGACGCTTCCTTTGACGACACGATGAAGAAATCACGGGCAGTACCTGCAAGGTCAACTGGCAGACCATTTGCTCGCCGACTTCGTGTTGGAAATATGCCCTAGAGGCAATAATAAATTAGTTATTATTATATTTCTTAGTTCATGATAATCGTTTATTATCCATGCTATAATTGTATTGATTGGAAACACAATACTTGTGTGGATACATAGACAAAACACTGTCCCTAGTAAGCCTCTAGTTGACTAGCTCGTTGATCAAAGATGGTCAAGGTTTCCTGACCATAGGCAAGTGTTGTCACTTGATAACGGGATCACATCATTAGGAGAATCATGTGATGGACTAGACCCAAACTAATAGACGTATAGCATGTTGATCGTGTCATTTTGTTGCTACTGTTTTCTGCGTGTCAAGTATTTGTTCCTATGACCATGAGATCGTATAACTCACTGACACCACAGGAATGCTTTGTGTGTATCAAACGTCGCAACATAACCGGGTGACTATAAAGATGCTCTACAGGTATCTCCGAAGGTGTTTGTTGAGTTAGTATGGATCGAGACTGGGATTTGTCACTCCGTGTGACGGAGAGGTATCTCGGGGCCCACTTGGTAATACAACATCACACACAAGCCTTGCAAGCAATGTGACTTAGTGTAAGTCACGGGATCTTGTATTACGGAACGAGTAAAGAGATTTGCCGGTAAACGAGATTGAAATAGGTATGCGGATACTGACGATCGAATCTCGGGCAAGTAACATACCGAAGGACAAAGGGAATGACATACGGGATTATATGAATCCTTGACACTGAGGTTCAACCGATAAGATCTTCGGAGAATATGTAGGATCCAATATGGGCATCCAGGTCCCGCTATTGGATATTGACCGAGGAGTCACTCGGGTCATGTCTACATAGTTCTCGAACCCGCAGGGTCTGCACACTTAAGGTTCGACGTTGTTTTATGCGTATTTGAGTTATATGGTTGGTTACCGAATGTTGTTCGGAGTCCCGGATGAGATCGGACGTCACGAGGAGCTCCGGAATGGTCCGGAGGTAAAGATTGATATATAGGAAGTCCTGTTTTGGTCACCGGAAAAGTTTCGGGCTCATCAGTAGTGTACCGGGAGTGCCGGGAGGGGTGCCGGGGACCATCGGGAGGGGTGTCACGCCCCAAGGGTTCTCATGGGCTATGGGAAGAGATAAACCAGCCCCTAGTGGGCTGGAATAAGTTCCCACTAAGGCCCATAAGGTTTGAGAAGGAAAAAAACACAAGGTGGAAAGAGTTTCCAAGTGGGAAGGTGGAATCCTACTCCAAGTAGGATTGGAGTAGGACTCCTCCACCTCCAATTTCGGCCAAACCTTGAGGGTTTGAGGCTGCCTCTTCCCTCCCCTTCCCTCCTATATATACTGAGGTATTAGGGCTGATTTGAGACAACTTTTGCCACGACAGCCCGACCACATACCTCCACGGTTTTTCCTCTAGATCGCGTTTCTGCGTAGCTCGGGCGGAGCCCTGCTGAGATTAGATCACCACCAACCTCCGGAGCGCCGTCACGCTGCCGGAGAACTCATCTACCTCTCCGTCTCTCTTGCTGGATCAAGAAGGCCGAGATCATCGTCGAGCTGTACGTGTGCTGAACGCGGAGGTGCCGTCCGTTCGGCACTAGATCGGAGCGGATCGTGGGACGGTTCGCGGGGCGGTTCGAGGGACGTGAGGACGTTCCACTACATCAACCGCGTTCACTAACGCTTTTGCTGTGCAATCTACAAGGGTACGTAGATCGGAAATCCCCTCTCGTAGATGGACATCACCATGATAGGTCTTCGTGCGCGTAGGAATTTTTTTGTTTCCCATGCGACGTTCCACAACAGTGGAATCATGAGCTAGGTTCATGCGTAGATGTAATCTCGAGTAGAACACAAAAGTTTTTGTGGGCGGTGATGTGCGTTTTGCTGCCCTCCTTAGTCTTTTCTTGATTCCGCGGTATTGTTGGATCGAAGCGTCTCGGACCGACATTACTCGTACGCTTACGAGAGACTGGTTTCATCGCTACGAGTAACTCTGTTGCTTAAACATGACCGGCGAGTGTCGGTTTCTCCAACTTTAGTTGAATCGGATTTGACCGAGGAGGTCCTTGGATGAGGTTAAATAGCAATTCATATATCTCCGTTGTGGTGTTTGCGTAAGTAAGATGCGATCCTACTAGATACCCATGGTCACCACGTAAAACATGCAAAAACAATTAGAGGACGTCTAACTTGTTTTTGCAGGGTATGCTTGTGATGTGATATGGCCAACAATGTGATGTGATATATTGGATGTATGAGATGATCATGTTGTAATAGTTAATATCGACTTGCACGTCGATGGTACGGCAACCGGCAGGAGCCATAGGGTTGTCTTTAAACTAACGTTTGTGCTTGCAGGTGCGTTTACTATATTGCTAGGACGTAGCTTTAGTAGTTATAGCATGAGTAGCATGACAACCCCGATGGCGACACGTTGATGGAGATCATGATGATGGAGATCATGGTGTGACGCCGGTGACAAGAAGATCGTGTCGGTGCTTTGGTGATGGAGATCAAGAAGCACGTGATGATGACCATATCATGTCACTTATGAATTGCATGTGATGTTAATCCTTTTTGCACCTTATCTTGCTTAGAACGACGGTAGCATTATGAGGTGATCTCTCACTAAAATTTCAAGACGAAATTGTGTTCTCCTCGACTGTGCACGGTTGCGACAGTTCTTCGTTTCGAGACACAACGTGATGATCGGGTGTGATAGACTCAACGTTCACATACAACGGGTGCAAAACAGTTGCACACGCGGAACACTCGGGTTAAGCTTGACGAGCCTAGCATGTGCAGACATGGCCTCGGAACACATGTGACCGAAAGGTTGAGCATGAATCGTATAGTTGATATGATTAGCATAGAGATGCTTACCACTGAAACTATTCTCGGCTCACTGATGATCGGACTTGAGATAGTGGATTTGGATCATGTACCACTCAAATGACTAGAGAGATGTACTTTTTGAGTGGGAGTTCTTGAGTAATACGATTAATTGAACTAATTGTCATGAACATAGTCTAATGGTCTTTGTGAATTACGATGTAGCTTGCGCTATAGCTCTACTATTTTTATATGTTCCTAGAGAAAATTTAGTTGAAAGTTGATAGTAGCAAACTTTGCAGACTGAGTCTATAAAGCCGAGGATTGTCCTCATTGCTGCGCAGAAGGCTTATATCCTTAATGCACCACTCAGTGTGCTGCACCTCAAGCGTCGTCTGTGGATGTTGTGAACATCTGAGATACACGTTTCTGATGACTACATGATAGTTCAGTACAAAATACTTAATGGCTTAGAAGCAAGGCGCCGAAGACGTTTTGAAACGTCACAGAACATGAGTGATGTTCTAAAGAGATGAAATTGTGATTTCATGCTTGTGCCCTTGTTAAGAGGTATGAGACCTCCGACAAGATTCTTCGTCCACGAAGTAGAGGAGAAAAGCTCAATCATTGAGCGTGTGCTCAGATTATCTGAGTACGACAATCGCTTGAATCAAGTGGGAGTTAATCTTCCAGATGAGATGGTGATAGTTCTCCAAAGTCACTGCCACCAAGCTGTGAGAGCTTCGTGATGAACTATAACATATCAAGGATAGATACAATGATCCTTGAGCGATTCGCGATGTTTGACACTGCGAAAGTAGAAATCAAGAAGGAGCATCAATAGTTGATGGTTTGTAAAACCACTAAGTTTCAAGAAAGGCGAGGGCTAGAAGGGATACTTCGTGAAACGGCAAAACAGTTGCTGCCCTAATGAAGAGACCCCATATTAAACCCAAGCCTAGGACTAAGTGCTTCTGTTATGAGGGGAACGGTCACTGAGGCGGAGCAACTCTAGATACTTGGTAGATAAGAAGGCTGGCAAAAGTCGAAAGAAGTATATTTGATATACATGATGTTGATGTGTACTTTACTAGTACTCCTAGTAGCACGAGGGTATTGGATACCGGTTCGGTTGCTAAGTGATTAGTAACACGAAATGAAAGCTACGACATAAACGGAGACTAGCTAAAGGCAAGGTGACGATACGTGTTGGAAGTGTTTCCAAGGTTGATATGATCAAACGTCGGACACTCCCTCTACCATCGGGATTGGTGTTAAACCTAAATAATTGTTATTTGGTGCTTTCATTAAGCATGAACATGATTGGATCGTGTTTATTGCAATACGATTATTCATTTAAAGAGAATAATGGTTACTCTATTTGCTTGAATAATCACCTTCAATGGTTTATTGAATCTCGATCGTAGTGTTACACATGTTCATGATATTGGTGCCAAAAGATACGAGGTAATGATGATAGTACCACTTACTTGTGGCACTGCCGCTTGAGTCATGTTGGTATAAATTGCATGAAGACGCTCCATACTGATGGATCTTTATACTCACTTGATTTTGAATCACTAGTGACATGCAAATCATACCACATAAGCAAGGCCTTGTTTTCATTGAGATGAAACAAGATAGTAACTTGTTGGAAGTGATACATTTTGATGTATGCAGTCCAATGGGTGCTCAGGCACGCAGTGGATATCATTATGTTCTTACTTCAATGACGATTTGAGCAGATACAAGAGTATTTACTTAATGAATCACAAGACTGAAATATTGAAAGGTTCAATTCTGTTTCAGGAGTGAAGTTCGTCGTAACAAGAGGATTAACTGTCTACGATATGATCATAGAAATGAATATCTGAGTTACGAGTTTTGGTACGCAGTTAAGACAATGTGGAAATTGTTTCACAGTTCATGCCACCTGGAACATCATAGTGTGATGATGTGTGTGAACGTCATAGTCACACACTATTTGGTATGGTGCATGCTATGATGTCTCTTATCGAATTACCACTATCGTTTATGGGTTATGCATTAGAGACAACCGCATTCACTTTAAATAGGGCACCACGTATTTCCGTTGAGATGACACAGTATAGACTGAGGTTTAGAGAAATCTAAACTGTCGTTTCTTGAAAGTTTGGGGCTTCGACACTTATGTGAAAAAGTTTCAGTCTAATAAGGTCGAACCCAAAGCGGATAAATGCATCTTCATAGGATATCCAAAACAGTTGGGTACATCTCCTATCTCAGATCCGAAAGCAAAGTGTTTGTTTCTAGAAACGAATCCTTTCTCGAGGAAAGGTTTCTCTCGAAAGAATTGAGTGGGAGGGTGGTAGAACTTGATGAGGTTATTGAACCATCACTTCAACCAATGTGTAGCAGGGCGCAGGAAGTTGTTCCTGTGGCGCCTACACCAATTGAAGTGAAAGCTGATGATGGTGATCATCAAGCATCGGATCAAGTTACTACAAACCTCGTAGGTTGACAAGGTCACGTACTGCTGCAGAGTGGTACGGTAACCCTGTCTTGGAGGTCATGTTGTTGAGCAACAGTGAACCTACGAGTTATGAAGAAAGCAATGGTGGGCCCGGATTCCGACAAATGACTGGAGGCCATGAAATCCGAGAGAGGATGCATGTATGAAAACAAAGTGTAGACTTTGGAAGAACTACTTGATGGTCGTAGGACTATTGAGTAAAGATGGATCTTTAAAAGGAAGACAAACGATGATGGTGATAAGTCACTATTAAGAAAAGCTCGACTTGTCGCAAAGATGTTTCCGACAAGATCAAACAGTTGACTATGATGAGACTTTCTCACTCGTAGCGATGCTAAAAGTCTGTTAGAATTATGTTAGTAGTTGCTGCATTATTTATGAAATATTGCACATAGGATGTCAAAACATTGTTTCCTCGACGGTCTCCTTGAGCAAACATTGTATGTGATACAACCAAGAGGTTTTGTCGATCCTAAAGATACTAACAAGTATGCAAGCTCCAGCGATCCTTCAATGGACTGGTCCAAGCATCTCGGAGTTGGAATATACACTTTGATGAGATGATCAAAGATTTTGGGTTTGTACAAGGTTTATGAGAAACTTGTATTTCCAAAGAAGTGAGTGGGAGCACTATAGAATTTCTGATAAGTATATGTGGTTGACATATTGTTGATCAGAAGTAATGTAGAATTTCTGTGAAGCATAAAAGGTTGTTTGAAAGGAGTTTTTCAAAGGAATACCTGGATTCAGCTACTTGAACGTTGAGCATCAAGATCTATGGAGATAGATCAAAACGATTAATAGAAGTTTCAACAAGATGCATGCCTTGACAAGTTTTTGAAGGAATTCGAAATAGATCAGCAAAGAAGGAGTTCTTGACTGTGTTGTAAGGTGTGAATTTGAGTAAGACTCAAAACCCGACCACGGCAGAATAAAGAGAATAGACGAAGGTCGTCTTCTGTGCCTTAGCCGTAGACTCTAAAGTATGCCATGTTGAGTACCGCACCTGATGTGTGCCTTGCAGCAAGTCTGTTAAGAGGTACACAGAGTGATCCAGGATTGAATCACTGATCAGCGGTCAAAGTTATCCTTAGTAACTAAGTAGACTAAGGAATTTTTCTCGATTATGGAGGTGGTTAAAGAGTTTGTCGTAAAGTGTTACATCGATGCAAACTTTGACACTAATCCGAATAACTATGAGTAGTGAAACAGTTTCGTATAGTAGAGTAGATATTTGGAGCATTTCCAAATAGCACGTAGTAGCAGCATCTATAAGATGACATAAAGATTCGTAAAGAACGCACAGATCTGAAAGTTCCAGAACCGTTGACTAAAACCTCTCTCATGGGCAAGACATGATCACACCCCATAACTATATGGGTGTTGGATTCGTTGAAATCACATGGTGATGTGAACTAGATTATTGACTCTAGTGCAAGTGGGAGACTGTTGGAAATATGCCCTAGAGGCAATAATAAATTAGTTATTATTATATTTCTTAGTTCATGATAATCATTTATTATCCATGCTATAATTGTATTGATTGGAAACACAATACTTGTGTGGATACATAGACAAAACACTGTCCCTAGTAAGCCTCTAGTTGACTAGCTCGTTGATCAAAGATGGTCAAGGTTTCCTGACCATAGGCAAGTGTTGTCACTTGATAACGGGATCACATCATTAGGAGAATCATGTGATGGACTAGACCCAAACTAATAGACGTATAGCATGTTGATCGTGTCATTTTGTTGCTACTGTTTTCTGCGTGTCAAGTATTTGTTCCTATGACCATGAGATCGTATAACTGACTGACACCAGAGGAGTGCTTTGTGTGTATCAAACGTCGCAACATAACTGGGTGACTATAAAGATGCTCTACGGGTATCTCCGAAGGTGTTTGTTGACTAAGTATGGATCGAGACTGGGATTTGTCACTCCGTGTGACGGAGAGGTATCTCGGGGCCAACTTGGTAATACAACATCACACACAAGCCTTGCAAGCAATGTGACTTAGTGTAAGTCAAGGGATCTTGTATTACGGAACGATTAAAGAGACTTGCCGGTAAACGAGATTGAAATAGGTATGCGGATACTGACGATCGAATCTCGGGCAAGTAACATACCGAAGGACAAAGGGAATGACATACGGGATTATATGAATCCTTGACACTGAGGTTCAACCGATAAGATCTTCGGAGAATATGTAGGATCCAATATGGGCATCCAGGTCCCGCTATTGGATATTGACCGAGGAGTCACTTGGGTTATGTCTACATAGTTCTCGAACCCGCAGGGTCTGCACACTTAAGGTTCGACGTTGTTTTATGTGTATTTGAGTTATATGGTTGGTTACCGAATGTTGTTCAGAGTCCCGGATGAGATCCAGGACGTCACGAGGAGCTCCGGAATGGTCCGGAGGTAAAGATTGATATATAGGAAGTCCTGTTTTGGTCACCGGAAAAGTTTCGGGCTCATCGGTAGTGTACCGGGAGTGCCGGGAGGGGTGTCGGGGACCATCGGGAGGGGTGTCACGCCCCAAGGGGTCTCATGGGCTATGGGAAGAGATAAACAAGCCCCTAGTGGGCTGGAATAAGTTCCCACTAAGGCCCATAAGGTTTGAGAAGGAAAAAAACACAAGGTGGAAAGAGTTTCCAAGTGGGAAGGTGGAATCCTACTCCAAGTAGGATTGGAGTAGGACTCCTCCACCTCCAATTTCGGCCAAACCTTGAGGGTTTGAGGCTGCCTCTTCCCTCCCCCTCCCTCCTATATATACTGAGGTATTAGGGCTGATTTGAGACAACTTTTGCCACGGCAGCCCGACCACATACCTCCACGGTTTTTCCTCTAGATCGCGTTTCTGCGGAGCTCGGGCGGTGCCCTGCTGAGATTAGATCACCACCAACCTCCGGAGCGCCATCACGCTTCTGGAGAACTCATCTACCTCTCCGTCTCTCTTGCTGGATCAAGAAGGCCGAGATCATCGTCGAGCTGTACGTGTGCTGAACGCGGAGGTGCCGTCCGTTCGGCACTAGATCGGAGCGGATCGTGGGACGGATCGCGGGACGGTTCGTGGGACGGTTCGCGGGGCGGTTCGAGGGATGTGAGGACGTTCCACTACATGAACCGCGTTCACTAACGCTTCTGCTGTGCAATCTACAAGGGTACGTAGATCGGAAATCCCCTCTCGTAGATGGACATCACCATGATAGGTCTTCGTGCACGTAGGAAATTTTTTGTTTCCCATGCGACGTTCCCCAACACTTCGTGCGGCGGATTCGGCATCCAAGGTCTACAGCGCTTCAGCGCTGCACTGCGCCTGCGGTGGTTGTGGATTGTGTGGCAACACACGCACCGGCCATGGGTTGGCTCAGAGGTGCCTTGCCGAGATGGACATCGGACTCTTGTTGCCGCCGCAACCACTGTCACGGTGGGCGATGGGGCCATGGTGTCCTTTTGGCATTCATCCTGGTGCGGCACGCCCACCCTAGCCTAGAGTTTCCGCTCACTCTTAAAGCACTCTAGACGGAAGAACCGGATGGTGCAACAGGCGCTAACGGAGAACGCATGGATCAGTGACATCGCTCATGGCAACAGTGAGGGATTACTGCATCATTTTTTTGGATGCATAGGATAATCAGATTGGCTGGAGTAGTCTTGCAAGCTAGTGAGCCAGGTATGATTAGGTGGAACCAGGAGAACTCAGGCTTTATATACTCCGCCAAGTCCGCATAAATGATACAGTTCTGCGATCGAGAGACGTCAACTTTCGACCAAGACATATGGAGGGTCTGGGTACCGGGCATGACAAAGATGTTTGCATGGTTGCTCTTCCAGAACAGACTATGGTGAAACGACCAGCTAGAACGAAGGGGTGGCCAAATGAATACTTCTGTCAGATGTTCCTATGAAATCTTGAGTCCGCCCATCACCTGTTCTGGGCATGCCCATGCTTAGAGGAGGTTTGGACTAAGATTAGCACCTGGAGGGGTTGCTCATCTTTCTCACCCGAGGAGGAATGGCTCAAAGCATGGACGCTATCGATCGTCCACCACATTTACGAGAGCACCATCACCTACCAGAAAAAGGGGCAAAGACTCTTTTGCTCCTCGCTTGATGGGAGATCTGGCAGGAAAGGAACGAGTGCACGTTCCGAAAGAAGAACCCGTCGACGGCCGCCATCATACAACGGATCCGGGACTCCATCGAGCTATGGAGATTAGCAGGAGCAAAGTGCATTCAGAGCCCCTTCGGGGACCCGCCGTGAGAGATTGGGCATGTGGGTTAAGAGGGGAAGATCGATTGTGGTCGGCCCCTAAACCAGTTCATGTTTTTTACTTTATATTTTGATCCTAGGATCCACCCCAGTTTTGTACTCCCGTTGCTTTCTGCTAATGATCATGCAAGGCCAGCAATTGTTGGATCTTTCAAAAAAACATAAGGGCTTGTTTGGTAGGTCGCATGTCTTTGGTACAGGCCCTCAAAGCATATATAACCAAACTTGGCTAATCCGACCCCTCAAACGTTTGTGGACGCATCGGGACGCGTTCCTATACACTGACCGGCCATATTTTAAATAAAATTCATATAACCGAACATCCCAATTAGCATAATTTAAATCCATACAATTTCACACAACTACATAAACGATGCAATGCACATCATTCGGCTATTACATTAGGACGTCATGCCATTATACTATCAAAATTTGACATGTTCTTCCTACATACTAAAACTATGGCGAAGCTGTCGAAGATACGATATGGATCAAGTCGAGTGTTCTCTTTGTCAGAGTTGTCTGACTTGCCGCTCCACTACTTCTCCTCCTTGTGAGGCAGGCCGGACATGGCAGAGACAACCCAATTCTACACTTGGATGATTTCGGATTGTTCCTCTTTTGCCTCCTCTTTAAGATGCGGTCATGGATGTCTTCCTCTTCTACAGTAGCACGTGTTGCCGCCATGTCCACAGAAAGACGGGCCTTAGCTACCCGCATCCTCTCCTTCCCATGGCGGGCACGTCAGTCCTAAGAGGACTCACACTCCGGCAGGCCTGTGATGGGGAAAGGGAACTTGGAATGCTCCCGTGAGGAGCGCGATGATCTAGCCCTGGAGGATTCGAGCGCTTGTAGTGCCAACTCAATGGACTCGTGCTGGACAGATTCCACCATCAGTCAAGCATAGTCCTCCCGGGAGGGGTAGAGTGCAATGTGGACGGACATTGCCTCGTGCAACCCACATGAGACGACACCCCAATCGATGGATCCGGATAGGTCGGAGTCAGATCCACTGCCCTCCATGTCGGAGAAGGCCGGATATTTCTAGACGGGAGCTTGGATGGAGGACTAGAATGAAGTGGTGTAAGAGCATATTTCTTCATGTGTGGTTTTGGTAATTGATGACAATCCCAAAGGACTAGTGGTTTCCTTGAGTTATACTAGCAAAAGGGCCCGTGCGTTGCAACGGGAGAAAAAATACCACACGTTTTTAATATTTCTAGAATCATTTTGATTTATTATAATAATAAGCTAACTAACTAATGTAGTCAGTCTTATCATATTTTGTTGATAAATCAACCCGTCCATGGTTAATTCATCATGATGAGAAATTGAGCGGAACAAGCAAAGCAAAACAAAGAGGCTACGTGAATTGATCAATGGACTGTTATCTTATTTCACTCATGGGGTAGAGAATGTGGGATCATATGACAAACTGAAGGTGGTTTTCCATTCTCTGTCTCTACAACAATGCAATCTTACATTCAATACATTCATTCATCAGCAAACAAATTCCCATAAAACAAATTTCTTGTCGGTGCTTGGCACACGGTTGGAGGCATGGGGAGGGGATCTCACCAGATGATGAGTTCCTGCCGGAGGAGGGGATACAATGAGGGGAGCAAGGGTTAGGCGCCTCTATCTGGCCATAAGGAGTCACCGTTGCCGCGCCATAACCTCGGAGTTTCCCGTGTGAGCCATGGAGGCCCGCCTCCACCTGCAAGTACTTCGCCCCGTCGCGCCTTATCCGCGCGCCGCCGCCGTTCTACATCGAGCAGACGTATCAACCCTAGTCACTGTAGCAGTCGCATTGATTTGATCCACAAGCTCTGATCGAGCGCCAAAACGGGGGCAACAAGCGAGCAGAGGTACGGCCACAGAGGCGGGTGGGTTGAGATCGGCAGCAGTGGTGGTTGAGGTCGGCCGCGGCGACGAGTGGTGTGGCAGCGGCCTGGGCACAGGCCAGGGTGGACCAGGGTCGACGCGATGCGCTTGAGCGCCGCAACGGGGGCAGTGAGCAAGGAGAGGTACGGCCGCGGAGGCGGGTGGGTTGATATCGGCAGCGGTGGCGGTTAAGGTCGGCCGCGGCGGCGACCTGGGCATAGGTCAGGGTGGCCCAGGGTCGACGGGAGGAGGCGATGCGTACGGGTATAATTTTTGCAGCGAATCGTTTTTTCCTTTTATGTTGCAGATTAATGATGAAGCACGGGTTGAATAACAAAAATGACAGGGACTTATTTATAAAAATACCATGGTGGGTTTTCCGACGGAAGCAATAGCCGCTTTATTATTAGGTATAGATTCGAAGGATTTGTCCTTATGAGCTTCTTTAAGTCCATTTGTTGGTTTCAAGGAGTTTATATAGTTGTCAAGGTGGTATTCAAGGTTTTATCGAAAGATTGGTCATGTGGGAGTTGAGCTTATTCGAAGCATGTCTTGAAGAAGAAGATTGTGTGAGCATTCATGTTTACCTTCAAGACATCATTTCTATGAAGAGACAATATAAGATACAAGGTTAATCAAGACCAAGTCAAAGAGTGAATCAAGCTGATCAACACACAAAGCATACAAGATGTACCGAGAGGGATCAAGTAATCCCATGACATGATTATAAATGTACATTACACTTTGTGTACTAACCCATGGTCTACGTGAGAGTTCTATGTGCGATTAGGTATGTTTCCATGGGCTTGCCTCAAGAGGAAGATCTCATGCAACCCATGGAGGATGACATCAATTGGTGATCGTCATCAAGATTGTTGTGTGCAAGTTTAAGTGAAGCATCACGAAGAGATCATGCTTGAAGATTGATGTTCATTGTTGTGACAATGGACTTATAAAGACGTGCTGAAGAGTGGATCACCCATAGTGGAGTATGAGAGAGCAATCAACTAGTCTTCATCGAGCCAATGCAATCAAGAAAGGTGGTCCATCTTGAGGAAGTCAATATCCTCAACATCTAGCTCAAGTGCATTATGTGCAAGGTATAGGTTTTCTATTTTACCGCTCTCATGGTGGTATTTGGGACACCGGGTTAAAGGATCGATAACCGTACTATCAAGGGGGGGGGGGCTCTCAAGTGAGTAGCTTGATCGGATCGTTCGTTGAGAGCTCAAACCATTTGCATCCTTACATCATTTTTCTTGGTTCTCGTTTTGTGTTTCTCTTTGTGAGTTTTATAGCTTATGGTCATCTTCATGACAAGCTGAGGTTCATCGAAAAATGAGTCCATATGCATCTTCTTTGATTTTTTCGATGTTGGATCTTTTGCCGGTTCTTCATTCACACAGGTTTCACACCTCTATCTTATTGGCATTTTCATACTGACTCTTCTTATTGTAACCACCACATACATCTCTATATTGCTGTTGGATAGCTCTTGTCGTCCTGAATCGAACAACCTTGAGTTTGCTCAATTTGGAGACCATTTGCAGAAGTTATGATAGTTCTCATGTTCATGCATTCATTTGTTGCTTTTGTTCTGGTCCGGAAGAAACCAAGCGGTAGTACCGTGCAAGGCAGCGATACTACCTATTATCTTTGGCAGGACCACTATGGGCAGTGGTAGTACCGCTTATGGGCAGTAGTGCCCTTGCCTAGTGTCGCACGCTATATCGCTGGCTTCGGTGCCTCGACATTTTTTGTGTGGGATAGAGAGATTTCTCGCTCGTAGTACAACATGGAAGTACCGCTCTCGAGCGGTAGTTCTGTCTATTACTACCACACCACTACCACCCTTCCTTCTGGGCCTGAAACCCTCAGCAGACTAAGAGCGGTAGTAGTAAGCGGTACTACCACTTATCTGTGGTAGTACCGCTTAGAGCGGTATTACTACTCTAGTGGCACTACCGCCTCTTGGCCTCGTGCCATTGCACTATGTAGCTGGCTTTGCCACCCAAGCGGTAGTACCACTTGTGTGCGAGCTGAGGGGGTAATGGTTGGATTTTCCCCTCCTATAAAAGCGGTTCTTCTTCCCCATTTAACCTGGTCTTTTGAGCTCGTGTTTACCCCCCCCCCCCCCCCCCGACTTTGGTGCCCTAGATAGTTGGTGGTGCCTCGAAGCTCAATCATTGTGGTGTAAAGCTCCGGGCAAGAGTCGAAGTCTCCAATTAGGTTGTGTAGATTGCCCCTAGCAATTAAGGTCACGTCGGAGCCACAATCCATTATGGTGAAGTCGTGGTGTTGTTGGGAGCCTCCTATCAAGTTGTGGAGATTGCCCCAACCTTGTTTGTACGGGTTCGGTGACTGCCCTCAAGGGTCCCTTGCTGGAATCATGACATCTTGCATTGTGCGAGGGCGTGAGGAGATTACGGTGGACATAGTGGCTTCTTGGGGAGCATTGTGCCTCCACACCGCTCCAAACGGATATTAGCATCTGCAAGGGTGTGAACTTGGGATACATCATCGTCTTTGTTGCCTCAGTTATCTAATACCCGAGCCCTTTACTTATGCACTTCACTTTGTGATAGCCATATGTTTTTTGTTATATATCTTGCTATCACTTAGTTATTTATTTTTCCTTCTTAGCGTAAGTTGTACATAGGTGAGCCTAGTTGTTTTAGGTCTTGTGCTTGACTAGTTAAGCATTAGTTTTATTCCACATTTGTTCAAGATTAAACCATAACTATCTTAAAGCGCCTATTCACCCCCCCTCTAGGCGACATCCACATCCTTTCAAGTGGCTAGGGTTTAGTTGAGAAGTGAATGGATATGAATATTTATGGGGTCGCGTGGGCCAGCATGGGTCGGGTCCAACGTGGCGGTCGTGCCCGTGCATGTCCATATCAGCACCATATTTCGGCGGGATATGAGGGGCACCGGTCAGCTTGAGCATTTGAGGTCGATTTGCGGCACCTGTCTAGCTATGTTTTTACCGTTAAGTGACCGAGCTGTCCGCCGGTTGTATGATGGGATTTGAGGCACACGAATGTAAATGCTCCGAGGATGCAAATTCATCTTGTTTTGTATCCTGGGCTACATCAAGTTCATGATGTGCACGAAACTAAAGCATTATTGGGCCTAGCGCAAGAGGAACAACTAAATCAACTATTTTCTTAGAGCTAGGATCGAGCATGCCACTCGCCTATAAGTATTGGTAAACGCAGTAGACAAGGCATATCGATCATTACTCCCCCTCCAGTTTTCTCTTGCCAAAACTGCCATCCACACCACCCTCTCACTACCTCTTCATTCCCACCAATCTATGACGATGATCCACTACCACTTCGCTCGACTCCATGCTTGGTCGACTCTAGTGTTTACGACCGCTGGGATGTCGCCGTTACGCGGGGGGGGGGGGGGGGGGGCAACCCCAGGAAGTTGGCGAGCATAATCAAGGCTCCTTCCTCCCATCTACACGAAGCCATAGTCCATGTTATTGTTCTCACATAGGATTTTGGTACCTCTACTTTGATGGCAGGATTTGGGTTATGATTGCGAGCACATCCGCTGCGGTGGAGACGGGGATTTTGATGCCCCGTCATGGTTTTCTTCTTCTACTCCGATACCACCCACTCCACCTGTGACAGATGATGTAAGTATACCGAACCTCAACATTACTTTGTACATGTAGACTGGGGGGATATTTGGTTGTGGTTAGTTTGTAGGGTGGTTCACGGCGATTACTGCTCTTACGGCGAGGATACGCGGTTAGAGTATTTTTGCCTCGTACACTAGATTGATTACCTTACTGGATCAGATTATGCACATCACAATTGTGCATGTAAATGGCAATATACAGATTCGGTTAGATTGTTGATACATCACCAATGTATCGATAATTTATGAAGTATTCTTGCCAATATTCTACAACTTTCATATACTTTTGGCAACACTTTATATTAGTTTTTGTGGCTAACTTACTTACTTAGTGCCTAGTCTCAGTTCCTGTTTTTGGCGTGTTTCTTCTTCCGCAGAAATTTCACATCAAACGAAGTCCAAACGCAATAAAAAATTATGAAGATTTTTTTACATTATATGTGAATTTTGGGAAGAAGAATCAATGACACACGATGCCCGAGGCTCTCACAAGACAACAAGGCGTGACCAGGGGGTGGCCGCCCTAAGGCCTTGTAGCTCTCCCTTAAGTGGACCGGGTCCCTTCATTCGCCACAAGGAAGATATTTTTCCGATAAAACATCCGTGAAAACTTCAGCCCGATTAGAGTTACGGATATCTGGTTATTTAAGAAATGGTGAAGGGCGAGAAAAAACAGCGAAAACAAGAGAGAAACAGAGAGAGAGATCCAATCTCGGAGGGGCTCTCGCCCCTCCGCGAGCCATGGCGGCCAAGGACTAGAGGGGAGAACCTCTCCCCATATAGAGAGAGACCATGGAGGAGGAATCCGAAGGGGGAGACTCTCTCGCCCTCTTTCAAGTGGCGCCGAAGTGCCGTCGGGGTAACCATCGCCGCGGTGATCGTCTTCATCAACATCACCGTCTTCATCATCTTCCCTCATCTATCTATGGAGCTCCACTCTCTCGCACCCCGCTGTAATCCCCTAACTGAACATGGTGTTTAATGCCACATATTATTAATCAATGATGTGTTGTCATCCTATGACGTTTGAGTAGATTTCGATTGTCCTTTAGGTTGATTGATGATCTTGATTGATTTGAGTGTATGTTTTATTTTGGTGATGTGCTATGGTGCCCTTCATATCATGCACACGTGAGGGAACTCTCATAAGCTTACACCCAAGTAACGGAGTTGTTTGCGTACGGGAGTAAAGGGGAATTGATGTTTCATGCTATGGTTGGGTTTACCTTAATGATTTCTAGTATTTGTGTATGCTTGCTAGAGTTCCAATAATAAGTTCATATGAACCAAATACGGAAAGTATGTTAGCTCATGGCTCTCACTCGTATAAAATTGGAAGAATGATTACCGATCTTGTTATCAATTGCCTAGGATGATTCCGCACATCATACCATCATTATTCCACACTCTCTATTTGTGATATATTCTAATTTTATTTAGGAAGCGACTATTGTCATACTTTTGTTCTCCAATATCATGCAAAGCTATCTTGTAGATACCCACAACGCAGTTTTATTTCTCGTTACTGGATAGAAGCAAACGTTCGGTGTATGTAGAGTCGTATCGGTGGCAGATAATACCTGAGATAATATTGATCTTACCTTTATATCCTTGTGGGTTCAACACTCCATAATTATCACTTCCATCTTTGGAAAGTGCTATGATGGTTCCTTGCACTTGGGGATTATCAAGCTCTTTTCTCGCGCTGTTGCCGGGGAGAAGTAGCGTGGGGTTAATATTTTCGTGTATGCTTGTTTACTTCTATCACTAAGTGGATTTTGTTTTTGTTTTTTTTATGTTTTATTGTGTTCTTTATTTAGTTGTGGGTGAAACAAACAAAAAAATTAAAAATTTAAAACATATTTTTTTACTTTCCTCTTAAAAGAGAAGCGATTGGTAAGTTATGCATTGAAGACGTGAGGGCCGACCTTGAACACGTGTGTTCATGCTCATGGAAACAATGTATAATTTTTCATGGAAGTTTCTCATAAAAATAATTATCCCCTTGTATTTACCATTCTACCGTAAAAATAATGGGCTTCTAATAATATTCTTGATGCTCTTTTGCATGTTTCATCTACTATTCTTATTTGAGCATCATTGAAATGATCGTGCCTAGCTAAAAGGCTTTAAAGAAAAGCGCATGTTGGGAGACAACCCAACACTTATCCTTTATATTTTTGTGTGTTAACATGATTAAGATACTGTATTAATAATGTTTTCTATCTTTTATTTCAATAATTTGCCAAGTAAAGCCTTTGGGATGATTTGGATAATGAGTAGAATTGATACAATGCAAAAACAGTAACTTTAACGTCCAATGCAGAATTTCTGTGATTTTACTGAAAAGCCTTTTTGATGTGAATG
This sequence comes from Hordeum vulgare subsp. vulgare, assembly GCF_904849725.1. Taxonomy (NCBI): domain Eukaryota; kingdom Viridiplantae; phylum Streptophyta; class Magnoliopsida; order Poales; family Poaceae; genus Hordeum; species Hordeum vulgare. The sequence goes on along the minus strand of NC_058521.1, from coordinate 111,474,545 downwards.
TTCTAGACAGTATTTATATACATATTCCCGAGGTGTTCCTCAATTTTCATAATTATTTGAGTTACATAAGTATGGTGTTTGTGTTGATCATTGCAGACTATTCTATTTTAGACAGATTCTATTTTTGCTTGCATAGTTTGCTTGTTTTGATGATGCTATGGTTTGAATCGGGGGGTATAAGCCATAGATAAGTTAGAATACAGTACCTTATGCGATAATTAAATATTAATAAATTTATAACAGTACATAATTTTATGATTTTCCTATTATACTAATGGATCTCACGAGGTTTCTGTCAAGTTTTGTGTGATTAAAGTTTTCAACTTTTGGGTGAGATACCGATATGAGGAGAATAAGGAGTGTTAAGACCCTAAGCATGGTGATGCCCAAGGCACTCCCAAGGTAATATCCAAGGAATACTCAAGTGGCTAAGCTTGGGGATGCCCCAAAAGGCATCCCCTCTTTCGTCTTCATCACTATCGGTATATCGTACTTGGAGCTATATTTTTATTCGTCACATAATATGTGTTTTGCTTGGAGAATCATTTTTATTTTTTAGTATTTGCTTGCTGTTACATATAATCTTGTGTCTCAATAAAAATTTCCAAGAATTGCCTTTAGAATACTTGAATTGCATGTGTGAGGTGTGCTATATAAAAAAATCTTTTGCTGGAGTATTTGAATAATGAGATTTTACTAGAATTTGGAAAGTTTCTGAAATTTTTGTACAGTACTTCCATACAAATTCTTTATATTTCATAAATTTTGAGAATTTTTGGAGCTAAAAAGTACATTGTTTAAATGAATTGCTACACACAGTTCTGTTTGGACAAATTGATGTCGTAGTTTTGTTATCTACTTATACTATAGTTTTCATGGCCTATATTGGTAGATATAAATTGTGGAAATGTTAGTATACAGTACATAATGTTTGAAAATTATTATGCAACTTGTCTTGGCAGTACATGAAGTGTAGATTTATTCTTATGTGTACTAACCTATCTCATGAGTTCTTTTCAAGTTTTGTGTGGATGAAGTTTTTGAGACTTAGGTGAAACCGAGATATGAGAGGATTGAACAGGATACAAAATCTCAAGATTGGGGATGCCCAAAGCACCCTAAGTAAATATTACAAGAAGTTTCAAGCATCTAAGCGTGGGGATGCTATGCATCCCACCTCTCTTTGTCAATAATTATTGGTTAGCCAATGTTGATCCTAAGTTTTCATTCGTTCACATGTGCTGTTCTTGGAGCATATTTTGTGTTTACTATTCACTTTTATTTTATGCACCATGGTGGTATGAGATAATTCTTGGTTGATTTATAGTATTCTTCATGTGCTTCACTTAAATCTTTTGAGTATGGCTTTATAGAATGCTTCGCGTGCTTCACTTATATATTTTGAGCTTGGATATTAGTCTCTCTATATTGATTGAAGAATGCTTTGTGAACTTCACTTATATCTTGTTGAGAGTAGTTTCATGATCACTCTTGCGCTTCACTTATATCCTAAGAGAAAATATTGAATGGATGAAATATCATAAATATGAAATTATCAATGTGCTATATGCTTAGTGATAGGTTCACAAAGTAAAATCTATTGAAGTTTGACAACCGCATTATTGGTCATACAAGCAATTCATGAACGATTAGTATAAGAAAGAGAACTTTCACATACAAATATATTATCTTGGACATATTTTATGATTGTGAATACTCATTAAATTTTTTTCACCCTTGATCAAATAGTTGAAGTTGGACAAGGAAGACAATGTAATGGTTATGGTTGGGTATATTTGCATAGAAGATATATTGTTATGGGTCCTCCAAAGTGTGGTGCTTGTTTAGAAACTTTTGCTATTAAATACTTCGTACTAAGTAGAGATAGTACTTGTGCATCCAAATCCCTGAGCCAAGTTTCTGCCATGAGAGTCCATCGTACCTACCTATATATGGAATTTCACTGCCATTCTAGGTAAATTTGCATGTGGCACCTCTAAAACCTTCAAATAAATATTCGTTCTGTGTGCTCGTATTTCTCATGGAGTGATGGGTGGGGTGTCATTATCTTCCATAGTAAGCAAGTTATTTTCATGATGAGTGTTTATTCACTTGTCATTGCACAAGAGAGGCTCGTAAAAAGGATGTCCAGTCCTGCATAATACAAAATAAATAAACAAGAACTCCCCCCTCGAAAGTTGATTGTTTGGAGGACACCCGTGGATACGGCTAGCCATGGAATGTGATTGAATGGTTGAGGGGGAGTAAAATTTTAATTCTGTTTGGGAACCGCCAATAATGTGATTAGCATGGACGATATTGAAAAATTCTGTTGTGAGGTTGACATGAAAGGAACACCACCCAAAATTACATATTCATCTTTGTATTAAAACAATAAGCTCTAGCACCTTCGTAAATCCATGCTTCCCTTTGGGAAGGGACAATCTATTTACTTACATGTTACTTACTTTTCATGTTGAGTCAACTTCTTGTTCTAACCTCAATCTATTAGTTGTCAAGGACCATGTGGTGGGGAAAGATCCAAACATATATATCCAGTCAAATATATTTGATCATGACTCATTATTGTTGACAATTATCTTTATGATAAGTATGTTGGGAGGCAAAACTCTAAACGCCTATCTTTCGTTTTATTTCATGGAAGTTGTGTGTTCGAAAAATATACCTTGAGTATCAGAAATCATAGAATACTATATGATAATTGAGTATGTGGATATCTTACTTAGACTTGATGATGCGTTGAAGTTGTTTGGTGACTAAGAACATGGGTTGTCAAGTCTCAACCGAATGCATTGTTTGAACCATGACATGTGAATTGATTGCTTCTCAAACATGAAGACTTTTATAAAACAGTTCCTCGTTATGATGCTAGAAAAAGTGATTGGAATTATCATTGATCAAACTTATATACTATGCTAGCATTCAGACTTCATAAATTGTTTCTTTTATCATTTACCTACTCGAGGACGAGCAGGAATAAAGCTTGGGGAGGCTAATATGTCTTCAATGTATCGAGAATTTATGAAGTATTCATGCCAATATTCTACAACTTTCATATACTTTTGGCAAAATTTTATATTATTTTTTGGGACTAACTAACTTACCAAATGTCTAGTGCGAGTTCCTGTTTTTTGTGTGTGTTTTGTTTCACAAAAAATTCATATCAAAAAAAGTCAAAACACGATAAAAATTTACGTGGTTTTTTTCCTGAATATACTAGAATTTTGGAAAGAAGGTCAACACCACACGATGCCCGAGGGTCTCACAAGGCAACAGGGCACGACCAGGGGATGTGGCCACGCCCTGATGCCTTCTGGATATCCCTTAAGTCGGTTGGAGCCCTTATTTCGATGCAAGAAAGATATTTTTCTGATAAAAATCCCTCAAAATTTTAGCCTGATCGGAGTTTCAGATCTCCGGATATTTAAGAAATGGTGAAGGGCCACAAAACAACAACGAAAACATGGGAGAAGCATAGAGAGAATTCCAATCTCGAAGGCTCATGCCCCTCCGAGAGCCATGGCAGCCAAGTAACATAGGGGAGAACGTCTCCCCATATAGGGAGAGTCCATGGAGGAGGAAGCCTAAGGGGGGAGACTCTCTCCCCTCTCTTCTGGTGGCACCGGGGTGCTGTCGGGGGAACCATCACCGCATTGATCGTCTTCATCAACATCACCGTCTCCATCACCTTTCCTCATCTATCTATGACGGTCCACTCTCCCACACCCCACTGTAATCCCCTACATGAACATGGTATTTCATGCCACGTTTTATTAAACAATGATGCATTGCCATCCTTTGATTTTTGAGTAGATTTATGTTGTCCATTAGGTTGATTGATGATCCTGATTGATTTGAGTGTATGTTTTGTTTTGGTGTTGTCCTATGGTGCCCTTCGTGCCGCGCAAACGTGAGGGAATTCTTGTTGTAGGGTTTGCAATATGTTCGTGATTCGCTTATAGTGGGTGGCTAGAGTGAGAGAAGCTTACACCCGAGTAAGGGAGTTGTTTGCGTATGGGAGTAAAGGGGACTTGATGTTTAATGCTATTGTTGGGTTTACCTTAATCATGTATAGTAGTTGTGGATTCTTGCTAGTGATCCAATCATAAGTTGATATGATCCAAGTATGAAAAGTATGTTAGCTCATGCATCTCCCTCATATAAAATTGCAAGAATGATTATCGATCTTGTTGTCAATTGCATAGGATGATTCTGCACATCATACCATATTTATTCCAGACTTGCTATTTGCAATATATTGTAATACATGCTAAATTTATTTAGGCAACGATTATTTTCATATATTTGTTTGCCAATATCATGCAAAGCAATCCTCTTTATACCAACAACGCAGTTTTATTTCTCGTTACTAAATAGAAGAAAACGTACAGTGTATGTAGAGTCGTATGGGTGGCCGATAGGACTTAAGAGAATATTGATATTAACTACCGTTCCTTGTGGGTTCGCACTCCATACTTATCACTTCCATCTTTGGAAAGTGCTACGATGATTCCTTGCACTTGGGGATTATCAGTTGTGCATTGAGTGTGCATGTCTTTGATCATAGCAATGTGCATGTCAATGCATATTGCTAGATTGTGCACTTGTTAGATTTTCCATAACATATCTGATGCTTCATTTTATATGTGTAGGATCACCAATGTCCTTGTAGTTATAATTCAATGTACATGTGTAGGATCATAGAATCACATGAATGTGCACTGGTTTGGTGTTGGGTAGAGGCAATTGTTCAGTAGTTGCTTCAGTGTGCATGGGTAGGATCATAGGATCATAGTGATGTGCATGTGTACGATCACAAGATCATAAGAATGTGCATTGTTTTGGTGTTGGATCAGAGAAATTATTCACCATATGCTCGAATGCGCATGTGGAGGATTAGGGGATAGGAATGTGCATGTGTAGAATCATAGGAATATGCACAATTTGTTGTTAGATCATAGCAATTGTTCACTAGTTGCTTCAATTGGTCACTACCTTGGTCTTTCATGTCAATTATTGTGAATTGTCTTAGTCTCACCAATGTGTCCTTGACTGGCATGGTTACAAGGACCAAACGAGACGTCGTGGGGGTGACTAGCATCCATCATATGACTTGGAGGATGTGCTCCCACTGAGCCGATCGGAACTGAAGACCAAGGTGCAGGGGAGATAGGAGGCAACGTCGTCGCTCTACACAAGCATGGTCGACGACACAAGTTGGGGCACAAGTTCGAAAGAAAATTGTGTCATACCAGTTTTACATCCACATGGACAGAGAACGACATTGGCATGCTTGTCATCCCAAAGGCTTTCCATAAGCCCGTTAGGGACCTGCTCCATATCCCCTTCCATATTCAATGTCGATGGCAGCCTACAAATGGTGTGTGACTTGGTGCATGTCTTCGAGTTTAGTGCCGATGTAGTGCTAGGGCAGAACTGAAACAATTGCTGCTGAAATCATTAAGTGGAAAACTGACGGCATCGTCGTCTTCTAGCTCAACATGTGGAAATTCAACGTCAAGGACTTTGGTATAAGCAACTCCACCACTAAGCGCTACCACCGTGCTAGGCATGACAAGGTGGTGAATTGCTTTTGAACTTTGTAGTACTGGTAGTGTAAATAGAGGGACGATGTTGAACTGTACGTATTGACCATGGGACAACAACCCTCATCTTGGTTAGGGGCTTGGGTTTCCCAAAACTTGTTTTTTATCAAGGGTTTCAACTTCTAATGTTAATTAGTATGCAGGGGCATGGATGGCCTACACAAACACCCATCTAATTGGCTCTCCAATCATGGTGTGTCATTCTGATTGTGCTTGCTAGTATGTTGTATAATGAGGGTAAGGTCACCATGTTTGAAAGGAGTCAACAGAAGACCCCATTGCATACAACAATGCTCATGCGCTTTTGCACCCGCTGACCCGAAAATCGCAAATGTAGGTGAACAAATAGCATGCAGAAATATTACCACCTATATGATGTGGCTACCAAACGCATTGGATGGAGAAAGGACATGGATGTCACCTAGAGGGGGGTGAATAGGTGATACGTCTCCATCGTATCTACTTTTTCTAACACTTTTGCTTTTGTTTTGGACTCTAATATGCATGAAACTTAAACGGACTGACGCTATTTTCAGCAGAAATATCATGGTGTTGTTTTTGTGCAGAAATAAAAGTTCTCGAAATGGAGAAAAACTTTTTGGAGATTTCTTATGGAATAAATGAAAAATACTGGAACCAAGACCTACTAGAGGGGAGGCCCTAGGCACCAGGGCGCGCCAACCCCCCTGGCGCGGCCTGGTGTATAGTGGGGCCATCGGGAGTGAGTAATCCCTTCATAGGCTTGCTGGTCGGTGAAGAGCTGGATGAGATTCATCATGTAATCGAGTTAGTTTTGTTAGGGCTTGATCCCTAGTATCCTCTATGTTCGGAGATTGATGTTGCTATGATTTTGCTATGCTTAGTGCTTGTCACTCGGGCCAAGTGGCATGACTTCAGATGTGAACGTTTATGTTTTCACCATTATATCTATGTTCTTGATCTGATCTTGCAAGTTATACGCACCTACTAAGTGTTAGGATCCCCATACCCCAAAGGACAATAATTGGGATTCTTTCCGGTGATTACCGTAGTATGAGGAGTTCATGTGTTCATTATGTGTTAATGCTTTGTTCCGTCTCTCTTTAAAAGGAGGCCTTAATATTCGTTAGTTTCCTTATGGACCCCGCTGCCACAGGTGGGTAGGACAAAAGTTGTCATGCAAGTTTTTTCCATAAGCACGTATGACTATTTACGAAATACATGCCTACATTATATCAATGAACGGGAGCTAGTTCTTTGTCACCCTATGTTATGACTGATATATGTCGAATATTATCCAGCGATATCACCAATCCAGTGCTTACGAGTTTTCTGCATATTGTTCTTGCTAAGTTACTATTGTTGCTACTACTGTTACAATGGCTACAAAACTGCTATCACTCTTACCGTTATTGCGGTTACTGTTACTGTTACTGTTGCTACTATTACCACTACATCAAAACTATCATATTACTGTGCTACTGATCACTATGCTGCAGATACTAAATCTCCAAGTGTATTTGAATTGACAACTAAGCTGGTAATACCTGCAAATATTCTTTGGCTCCCCTTGTGTCGAATCTAAATTTTTTGGTTGAATACTCTACCTTCGAAAACTATTGCGATCCGATAAACATGTGGGTTATGAAGAACATTTTTTGGCGCCGTTGCCAGAGAGCATAGCTATATTTGATGAGTCACTTTGGATATCTACTTATTGATCACTATGAAGAATATGAGAGATCCAAGAACCAAGATCATTCCCTCTAAGACGAGGGGAGGTCTGGTACTACCATCTACCTATGCACTTGATTCACCCTCTGTTTTGAATAGACTTGCAACACCACCACCAGATGCTATTAATCGTGATATGTTGTAAGTTATTGATAATGCTACCTCTGCTATGAATGATGGTTATGATGATGCTAATACCTTGCTTGATGATATTGTGCCACTAGGTGGATTTCTTGATGAACAACTTGTTAGAGCTAAAGAAATTGAGCATGCTGAAACTGATGATACTATTGAAACTCATGAAGTCTTTGTAACTGAAAATATTTAAACACCTTTTAGACATGACTATACTAGAATCGAAATGCGTGAAATACCTGAAGGTTATGCTATGGATGAAGAAATATCTAGATATTTTCTTGCTTGTGAGGATAGAGAAGATCTTAAGAAATTACTATGCAAGTTGAAAGAAAAATCCTTGAATGCTAGAATGAAATATGACCCTAAGTTTGCTACTTCACCTATCTTTCTTACCGACAAGGATTATAAATTCTCTATTGACCTAGGCATAATTACTTTGGTTGAATTTGATACTTTTCATGGCTATGAAAATGAAACTGTTGTGGCACATCTCACTAAGCTAAATGATATAGCCACCCTATTTACTCATGATTAGAGAATTCACTACTAGTATATTCTAAAATTATTTTCGTTCTCATTAAAGGGTGATGCTAAGATTTGTTACAATACTCTTGCTCCTGATTGTGTGTGTAGTCCCGAGGATATGATTAATTAGTTCTTTGAAAAATATTTTCCCGCTCATCAGAAACAAGCTGCCTTATAGGATTTTTTAACTTTGTGCAAATTGAAGAAGAGAGTCTCCCACAAGCTTGGGGGAGGCTTCTCCAATTACTTAATGCTTTGCCTCATCATCCTCTTTAGAAAAATGAAATACTTGATATATTTTATAATGTACTAAACAATGCTTCTAGGGACCATCTAGATATTTGTGTTGGTTGTGTTTTCAGGGAACGGAGTGTCAAACAAACTATTGAGCTATTGACTAATATATTGAAGAATCATGATGAATGGACACTTCCTGAACCACCCCCTAAACCCACTCCAAAGAATAGGGGTATCTTATTCCTTATTCATGAAACTATGAAAAAGGCAAAGAAATGTATGAATTAAAAAGGCATTAAAGCTAAAGATGTTAAGAATTTATCACCTATCGAAGAAATACATGGTCTCAACACACCACCACGGGTGCTGGAGGTAAATTCTCTTTGAAAGTTTAATGAAGGTGACATCCCTTACAATAAACATCCTAGTCTCTTATATGAGTTTGATAATTACATTAGAAAGCAAGACCATTTCAACTCCTATGTCATGAAACAATTGAAACAAAACTCTCATATGATTGCTCGCTTAAGTGACTTGTTATTTAGGATCACCAATGATGTAAGAGGTGTAGGAAAACATGCTTCTTTGGTTCAAACTCAACTAGAAAAATTGCCAAATCTCAAAGTGAGTTACTTCATGAAATGACTAATAATATGAATGATCATGCTATTAGAGTAATTACTAGAGGAGGAACAATGGCTCAAGATCCACCATATCCCGAAGGTCTTCCTAAAAGAACTGAACAAGATTCACAAAGAATTAATATTGACGCTCCTAGTCCTTCTAGGAAAAAAAGGAAAAATAAAAATGATAGGACCTTGCATACTTCTAGTGAAACTGAAGTAGAAAAACCTTCTACTAATGCTAATGATATCTCTATCTCTCATGCTGAAACTCAATCTCGTAGCGAGCATTCACATAGTGAAAATGAAAATGATAATGATGATGCTCATGTAGATGCTCAACTTGACAATAATAAAGAACCAGATAATGATGTTGAGATAGAACCTCCTGTTGATCTTGATAACCCACAACCTAAGAACAAACTTTATGATAAAAGAGACTTTGTTGCTATAAAGCATGGCAAAGAAAGAGAGCCATGGGTTAAAAAACCCATGCCTTATCCACCTAAACCAACTAGGAAGAAAGATGATGAAGAATTTGAACGCTTTGCTAAAATGCTTAGGCTTGTCTTTTTGCGTACTCGTTTAACTCATCTTTTGAAGTGGCCCCTTATGCTAAGTACAAGAAAGACATCATCACTAATAAAAGGAAAAATACATGAAGCTGAAATATCTACCATGCTTGCTAATTATACTTTTAAGGATTGAGTACCTAAGAAACTAGGAGATCCAGGAATACCAACTATACCTTGTTCCATCAAAAGTAACTATGTGAAAACTTCTATATGTGATCTAGGAGCCCGTGTTAGTGTTAGGCCTTTTTATTTATACAAAATACTTGACTTGAGTAAACTCAAACCTACTAAAGTTTCATTCCAAATGGCTGACAAATCAACTGCCATACCTATCGACATTTGTGAGGATGTACCCGTCGTTGTTGCTAATGTTACTATCTTGACAGACTTTGTTATACGTGATATGCCTGAGGACGACAACATGTCAATTACCCTTGGTAGAACTTTCTTAAATACTGCATGGGTTGTTATTGATAGAAACAAAATAAAAGTCAATTTTCATGTCAACGGTAAAGAACATACAATGCATTTTTCGAGGAAACAATTTCAAGTGAATGGTGTTAATGTTATTGAAAAATCTCCGACTATCACTAATGGAATCTTTCAACTACCTCTACCTACTGCCAAAAATAAATATGAGATACTTATTGTTGGAGATATGCACATTCCCATTGAGGTAACTTAGTGTTCTATGAAAATTCTTCAGAATCATGCTAAATTGGAAGTGGTTGTTAATAAGACTTGATCAACCTTATTAATGAATCATTTTCAAGAAGCATGAGGTCGATGAATTTAGTAGGCACAACTATGTGTACCCATTTTACTTTTATTGTTATTTTTATTTAAATACAATAAATGTGATGATTATCCTGTTTTCTGATATATATTTTTTCGTGCAATAATAAAGTGCCCAAAAATGAAAGTTCTCCAAATAACTTGAAATTTTCACACGATTTGTTTGTGAATATTTGAGAATATCTGGCACTGAAAGGATCACATGGGGGTGTCCTAGGTGCCCACTAGGCACCAGGGCATGCCACTCCCACGAGGCGCGACCAGGTATCTAGTGGCCCCCTTGGGGTCCCCTCACTTATTCCTCCAGCTCACTGCCTCTCTTACGTTTGGAAAAAAAATCACTATATCTCTATCTCCCTCTCTCTCGTGTTCTTACTCTCAAACCCACGAATTTCGATCTATTTTCTCGAAACTCCGTTTGTGAAACTATTTTGGGGGATTGCTCCTTGGTATGTAACTCCCCCACTCCTCCAATTAGTTTTTTAGTGCTTTATCTTAGAAGTAATAAGCCACTCTAGGTGCTGTTGTAGATGAGCTTGCATGATAAATTCTTGAATTTACAAGTAGTTTGAATGCTTGTTTTAGGCTCTAGGCATCCTTATGAGTAGTTGCTATCATTCTTGTGAAGTTTTGTTAACTTTAGTTTGTCACCCAAAAAAATTTAGAAATTTGTATGTAGGAATAATGAGCTGGTTCAAGAGAAGTTCTTCGAGGAGGAAGTCCTCAGAGGCATCATCGAGTGAGACTCCTATATGACGGTCTTATGTTGAGCCAAGTGAAAGCTCGATGAGAGAAGCCCACACCAAATCGTGCCTTTGGCCAAGTGATGACTTCATGTTGGGTGCACGCATTAAGGAAGACTTTGAGCAATACATTCAAAATATTGAGCTCGCACCCTTCATCGCACGTACGTTCACACAACATTATTATCTTACTGAAACTTTCATTAAGGGGTTTAAATTGTATCCTTGAGAATTCAGAGTCTTCTTTAATCTATATGAAAATGCCTTGACCATGTCTCTAGATGATTTCTGTGATGCATGTAAAATTCCACGTTGGGGTTCGCTAGACGAACCACCAAAATCTGAATATGAGGCATTCTTAACTAGTCTTTGCTTTGGTGTAGATAGGGGAGTAACTAAAGGAAGAATAAATAGTATACATTTTCCTTCAATTCGTTACCTAGCACTCTTTAATGGAAAATGCGTAGTGGGCAAGCAAGATTGTAGTACCTTATGTGCCCCAGCCTTGAGTCTTTTGCATATTGCGTTAACTGGAATTAAATGCTATAATCATGGAGCAATCATAGCACGCAGGTTGCAATGTAACTTTGATAGTGTCCATTCTTATGGTGGGATTTATGCTTCCCGTGTATCTAAGAAGTGTGGCGTGTCACCGCAGTCTAGTTATCCTGTTCTTCCGATTCAGTACTTATCTTTTGAGGCCATGAAGCACCACAAGTTCATAAAGGACACGCTACTAATTATAACTACAAAGTAATGTTTAATAAGAAATCTATTTTGCCTATTATTTTGCCTGCACCTTCCCTCTTTGATTATCAGGGAAAAGGAAAATATTATGTTCTATGAGAGGGAGGCGCATTAGTGCAACGCGGTAGTGGAGCTGCCTGTCAGGCCGCAGAAGCTGCACCAAGGGCTTCCATGAGTTACCTTACTCGCTATTATCTAGGAAACTATGGATGGTGATTACCAAGCTAGGCCAAAAGCCTAAGATTGGGGAGGTACATGTTTCCACCGACTTTACATCAATGCTTACATATTCTAGATGCGGGTGATCACATTCTTGCATTGTATAATCCATGTTAGATTTATTTTCTTGACTTCTTCTCGTATGTTTGAAAAACTTGCAGAAAATCCAAAAATATTTCTCACTTCTTTTTGTTTTTTTTCTTTCTAGAGTAATTTAGTTGTAGTATTAAAAGAAATCCCAAAAATATTTCTCTCTTCTTCTTTTACTTATTGGAGCTTTCCCGTGTAAATAGTTTTTCTCGTTTTTGTTTTACCTTCTTTAATTTGCTTTCTTCTAGAAAAAACTAAAGACTCAAAAAATATTTTAGTGCGTTTCTCTGAATTTCTTTTCCCTTTATTGAATTATACCCAAGGGGAAGACCACGATGAAAATGTTGAGTGGCTCTCATATGCATTGTTATTGATCTAACAAAGAGCCCATACTGCCTGGTCTTTTCCTTTTGAATAAAATGTTGCAGATTCTAGCTTAGTCCACGACACTCTTGCACTATTATCATTTTCATATCATTTAGTCGTGCAAGTGAAAGACAATAATGACGAAATTTCATGAAGTGTTTGTGGCAGAGAGAAGCGGGTATGAACTCAACTTGTTTTGTTTTTGCAAATGCGTTTAGACAAGTATCCATGATTCAGTGTATTATGACCAAACATGTTTGCAATGACAATTATAGATTATAGTTGTTCATGCCATGCTTAAGTCGCTAGGAGTGAGTAATGGTTTTTCTTGGATATCAACATGCATTAAAATGGTTGTGATGTAGTATGATGATATGATATCCTTCTCTGAATGTTCGAGTGGCTCGACTTGAAACATGTTCACACATGTAGTTTAATCAAGACCAACATAGCCTCCACGATATTTATGTTCATGGTGATTATATCCTACTCATGCTAGTATGCAACGATAATTATTCATAAAGCATGTTCATGACCGTCTTCGCTCTCTAGTTGGTCGCTTCCCAACCTATTTATAACCTTTGCTTGTACTAAGCGAGAATACTTCTTGTGCATCAAAATCATTGAAACAAAGTTATTCCAGATGAGTCCACTATATCTACCTATATGAGGTAATACTTTGTCGTTCCAAGTAAATTTGAAGGTGCCACCTCTAATATTTCAAATGAACTTCTATTTTTTGTGCCTAGACCGCTCATGGAGCGACAAGAGTGGTCAGTACCTTCCATGCTAAGCGGGTTATTCTCATGATGAGTGTTTATTCACTCGTCCTCGCACGATAGGGGCTGGTAAAAAGAGACTACCAATGCCGAAATCATAAATCACAAATAGTTAAAAAAACTCCCCCTTGATTGTTGTTGGTATGGACGACACCCGTGGATTCGGCTAGCCGTGGATTGTGTTTGTTGGTGGAGGTGGAGTAAACATTTACTTTTACCACTTGGGAACCGCTGCTAATTTGTTTAGCATGGAATATACCGATAATTCTTGGTCGTAACATTGACAGGAAGTGTGTACCTCCCAAAATAATTTATCTGTGACTTTCACGTTGGAGCTATGGCACCACTGCAAATCCCTGCTTCCCTCTATGACGGGACTTTCTATTTAGTTTCATGTTATTTTATTTTTTACTTTGAGTCATCACCTTCTCAAATAAGCACCAAACCTGAGAGCACTGTTGTCATCCTCATGCTTTGTGTCTAGTTAGTTGTTGTTTGCAGCATGACTAGATCTCCTTTACCATGAATTAAAATGTCTAGTCACTCCTTGAACTTTGGAGGTGCTCTTCATTTACGCTTTGCGGTCACAGAAAGGCCTAGCGAGATACCATTGTTGTCATAGTATATCATGATTGTGTTGACCAAGTGTTGGCGTTTGAGTTATCTTATTATTGCTCTCTAGTTGATCATGCCATTGATATGAGCTAATATAATTTCTAAAGGTTATTGCTGATATGATTAATCATGATTTATGCTGAAAACCCGGGTGCTCTCTAAGGATGTATATGTAAACAAGAACAAAAGAGGTCGTAAAAGTTTTTCTTTATCACTTTCAGTTTGTCACTGAATTGCTCGAGGACAAGCAATGGGTTAAGCTTGGCGGTGTTGATACGTCTCCATCGTATCTACTTTTCCTAACGCTTTTGCTTTTGTTTTGGACTCTAATTTGCATGATTTCAATGAAACTAACCCGGATTGCCGCTGTTTTCAGCAGAACTTGCATGGTGTTTTTTTGTGCAGAAATAAAAGTTTTCGGAATGGAACGGTACTTTTTGCAGATTTTTACGGGATAAATGACAATTACTGGAACCAAGACCCACCACAGGGGAGGCCCGAGGCGTCCACTAGGCACCTGGGCGCGCCAGCCCCCGTCACGCGGCCTCGTGTCTAGTGGGGCCCATGGGGCTCCGTTGGCCCTAATTCCAGCCCTATCAAATCCTATTTTGGAAGAAAAAATAGGAGAGGAAGTTTCATTGCGTTTCATGATATGGAGCCGCCGCCACCCCGCGTTCTTCATCGGGAAGCCAAATCGGGAGTCCGTTTGGGGCTCCGAAGAGGGGAATCTTTGGTCTTCGTCATCACCAAACCCTGCTTCATCGCCAATTCCATGATGCTCTCCACCAGGAGGGAGTAATCTTTTTGTACGCTTGCCGGTCGGTGAAGAGCTTGATGAGATTCATCATGTAATCGAGTTAGTTTTGTTAGGGCTTGATCCCTAGTATCCACTATGTTCAGTGATTGATGTTGCTATGAATTTGCTATGCTTAATGCTTGTCACTAGGGCCCGAGTGCCATGATTTCAGATCTGAACCGTTTATGTTTTCACCATTATATCTATGTTCTTAATCCAATCTTGAAAATTATATGCACCTACTACATGTTAGAATCCACATACCCCAAAGTGATAATAATTTGGATTCCTTCCGATGATTACCGTAGTATGAGAAGTTCATGTATTCACTATGTGTTAATATCCCTTAGTTTCTTTATAAACCCCTCTGCCACGGGATGGTAGGACAAAAGTTGTCATGCAAGTTTTTTCCATAGGAATGTATGACTATTTACAGAATACATGCCTACATTATATCTATGAATGAGAGCTAGTTATGTGCCACCCTATGATGAATATTATCCAGCAATATCAGTCATCCATTGTCTACGAGTTTTTCACATGTTGTTCTTGCTAAGTTATTACTGTTGCTACTAATGTTACAATTGCTACAAAACTAATATCATTGTTACCGTTACTGTTCCCGTTACTGCTGCTACTGTTTTCACTCCTATAAAAACTATCATATTACTGTGCTACTGATCACTGTGTTGCAGATACTAAATCTTCAAGTGTGGTTGAATTGACAACTCAGCTGCTAATACCTGCAAATATTCTTTGGCTTACCTTGTCACAAATTTATAAATTTGGGTTGAATACTCTACCCTCGAAACTATTGCGATCCCATATACCTTTGGGTTATCAATAGGCGCTATAAAATAATTACAGTTCACACTTGAACAAATGTGGAATAAAACTAGCGTTGAATAAGTCAAGCACAAAACCTAAAACAAATAGGCTCACCTATGTGCACCAACAACTTATGCTAAGCAATATAAACAATGAATTGATAACAAGATATATAACAAGAAATAATATGGCTATCACAAAGTAAAGTGCACAAGTAAAGGGCTTGGGTAAGATATAACTGAGGCACACGGAGATGATGATGTATCCCGAAGTTCACAGCCTTGCGGATTCTAATCTCTATTTGGAGCAGTGTGGAGGCGCAATGCTCCCCAAGAACCCACTAGGGCCACCATAATCTCTTCGTGCCCTCGCACAATGCAAAATGTCATGATTCCACTAAGGGACCCGTGAGGCGAGTCACTAAACCCATACAAATGACAACCCTTGGGGCGATCACCGAACCCGTACACTTTGGTAACCCTTGGGGCGGTCATTTGAACCCGTACAAATTGCTCGAGGCAATGCCCACAACCTAATTGGATACCCCAACGCTTTCCCGGAGCTTTACACCACAATGATTGATCTTCGAGGCACTACCAATAGTCTAGGGTGTGAAAGCACCCAAGAGGCACAAGCTCTAGGGTGCCCAAACACCAAATAGTAATAAGCTTCTCAAACTTCACTTCCACGTATCACCATGGAGAACTCAAAACGATGCAACTAATGCAATGGCAAGAGAACATGAAGTGGTCAAATCCCTCACACTTAAATCCCACCACAACAACAAAAGTTGTGGAGGAATATGAGAGGAAGAGCAAGGAGCTCATAAAGAACTCCAAGATCTAGATCCAAGGGGTTCCCCTCACATAGAGGAGAAAGTGATTGGTGGAAACGTAGATCTAGATATCCTCTCTCTTTTCCCTTGAGAACTAGCAAGAATTATTAGAGGGATTGAGAGTTAGCAAGCTCGAAGAAGATCAACAATGGGGTAAGAACATGAGCTCCAAGGATAAGATCCATTGGGGAAGAAGCCCCCCTTTTATAGGTGTGGGAAAAATCTGATCCTTACCCCCTAAGCCCGCACACAAGCGGTACTACCGCTTTGGAGAGTGGTACTACCTCTCCGGAGAGTGGTAATACCGCTCGGGCGACAGTGCTCTGCTGAGCAGTGCGTTGGCACGAAGCCACGAGGTAGTAGTGCCACCGGAGCGAGACTACCGCTCGCCCCAGCGGTACTACTGCTTATAAGAGAAAGTGGAGCGATTGTGATGTACGATACTACCGCTTGTAGGCGGTACTACCGCATTGCACTATAGTGCCACTACCACTCAGCCCGACACAAAAACTCAAGACCCCCAAAGGCAGTTGTTGTACCATCGTAACTGGACATGGGTACTATCGCCTATAGGTGACAACACAATTGCTCCCTGAGGTGGTTTTTGTAATTAATCATAACATATGTATCATTGAACTAATGATCTTATCCAAGTATATTTCAAAAAAGTTCAAGGATGTATTGTCTAAAGGATTTCGAGGAGAAACCCCATGATGCAAGGAAAGGAATAGGATTGTCTCAAGCTCCAAGGAAGAGGACTCTACAATTTACATTTGTGAGAAATCACTTCTTGAGTCCATAGGTAAGCCAATACTATTAAAAGGGGGTGAGGTATTATGATGAATTGGTTGCTCAAGTGCTTATAGATAGCCACCAAAAATATTCAGTCATTCTCCCACAAAAATCTCTGTCCCATTCCAAAACAGCAAAATCGGTGCCACCAACTTTTCCCACTCGGCCCTGCCGACTTGTCCAGTGAGAAATCCTTTGCCAAACCCTAATCTCTCGGTACCACCAAGTTTCATATTGATGCCACCGAAATCATGTGACCAACTTTCTATTGAGAAGATTTCAAGAATCAGAATTTACGAGTTTGAAATCAGTCTCATCAAGATTTGGAAACTGCCCTAGGTTATCGAATCGGTACCACCGAGATTCATATGTCGGTCTCACCGAGAATTCAAAAGTTGCCACATTTAGTGCAACTCGGTACCACCGAGGTTCATTTCGGTGTCACCGAGTTGGGCAATAATGTTGTAACGATTAGATATTGGAGGAAGCACTCGGAACATACACCCACTTGCCAAATCCATTTTTCTGAGAGGGAGCCATCTATTCATGTGTTGAGATCAACATAATCCAATCCAACCATTTGAAACATATCTCTAGCCTCCCCAAGTTGCTTTTCACAAAATCAACCTCTCCTGCCTATGCCAAATCAATGAGACAGTGATTGAGTGTTGAGGAGACTATCTTTTGAAGCACAAGAGCGAGGAGTTCATCATTCTACCACATCTACTAACTTTTGGAGGGTGGTGCCCAAGGTTGTGAGAATCGCGATTCTGAATCGGATCGGAGCTTCGTTGGTAGGATCGTGAATCACAGAATCATACCTACCAGGATCGTAGAAACTTATATTCTATGAGCAAAATCATAGAATCAGAGGGGTTAGTTTGGATCGTAAAGTCGTAAGACTCTAAGACTTGAGTCGCTATTCTGACAACTTTGGTGGTGCCTCCTAGATTAGTTAGGTGTCGCTTGGGAGCCTCCTACTTCGTGTTGTGGAGTTGAACCAAGAAGTTTGTAACGACAAGGATATTGCCTACTTCGTGAAGATCTACCATGAGTGAGGCTAGTCCTGTGTGCACGTAAGCCATGGTGGAATAGACACTGCCGCTTCATCGTGGACCCCTTGTGGGTGGAGCCCTCAGTGGACTCTTGCAGCCAATACCCTCCATGGGTTGAAGTCTCCACTAATAGCACCACCTATCAGAACCACGCCAAAAATCATCGTGTCAACGTTTGCGTTTGATCTTCCTTCCCTTCCCTGTCATTACATTTGCATGTCTTTACTGTCCGCTGCTATACTCTTAGATATGCATGTGTAGGGTGAACATGACTTGGCATAATTTCGAAAACTTCCCAAAACTAAAATTTGGAAATGATAAGTATTTATTTTGTCAAGTAGTCTAATCACCCCCTCTCTTGACATAGTTCGGATCCTACAAGTGGTATCACACCATTGGTCTCCATTGCATTGGTCGCACAACCTAGGAGATTCTCGCGTCTAGTGAGGTAAATTATCAGCGTAGAGGTCCATATTGTGATGGTACAAAATTTTCTAGTTGGAAGCATAAGACGAAAATACATATTCTTGGTCATAACCCTGCCGTTTGGGCTGTTGTTCGTGTTGGTGTGCAAACTGTTTTCTTCGGAGAAGGAAGAGAGCCGGATCGTGATGCGACAACATAAGAATTGAAGATGTTGAAGTACAACGCTCAAGCCTGTGACATCCTGTTCAACTGCTTGTGCTCCGGGGAATTCAACAAAAATAGCCGCCTTGAGAATGCAAATAAAATTTGGGATACTTTGGTTGATATGCACGAAGGTACTTAATCTATGAGGGAATCTAAGTTGGATATGCTTCAAAGTCACCTTGATAAGTTCAAGATAAAGGATGGTGAAGAAGTCGCTGAGATGTACTCTAGTCTAGCTCTCATTACAAATAAGATTGCCGGCTTAAGAAGCGAAGAGATGACCGTAAAATTCATCATCAAGAAGATACTTAGAGCCTTGGTCATTAGATACGATACCATGTACACGTTGATCCAGATGATGCGAAACTACAAGGATCTCAAGCCAACTGTAGTCATTGGAAGGATTGTTGCTCATCAAATGTCACTCAAAGATAAATATGAGTTGCACAACAAGTAAAGCGGTGCCTACAAAGCTTCAAGTGATGCTCCCGCTACTTTAAGTGACAACCTTGTTACCAATGAAGAGATAAGCCTCGTGGTCAAAAAAATCAACAAGTTCTATAAGAGTAGAGGCAAAGAGAGAAGCTCAAGCTCAAGATATGATGAGAATCATTCATCTAGTCATGAGATAAACTACTACAATTGTGGAAAGCCCACACACTACACAAATGATTGCTCGACTCCCCACAAAGAAGAGAAGTGTCGCCTAGAAGACGAAGCTCAAGAGACGAGTCACCTCGTAGAGAGAGAAGGAGTAGAGAAGATCGTTATGAATGAATACACTCCCAGAGAGGCAAGGAATCGGAGAAGAAGGACAAGTACATGAGGAGCACTTCAAGAAGAAGACATCAAGCTCGCATTGGTGAATGGGGATCCGGCTCCGAGTCCGACAACCAATCCGAGAGAAGCTACCATTCCGACTCCGACTATAGTCAAGATGAAGGTGTTGCCGGTCTTGCGCACGTTTCCTCCAACTCCTGTAACCTATTTGATTCACCAAATGAAGGGATTGGAAACTTCTTCATGGCAATAGGCCCCAAGGTATCACACCCCGAGTATTTTGACTTTGATAGTGATGAGGATGATTTTTGAGGAGAGGATGACTTGCTCTTTGATAAGACTACTTATAACATTGAAAATAAACTTGATAATAATCATGCTAGTCAAGATAAGTCGAATGATGATGATAAGAAAGAGATTGAGAGATTAACTAAAGAATTAAACACTCTTAAGTTAGCTCATTAAACTACTCTAGAAGATCATAGAGAGCTTGCAAGAACTCATGAGAAGCTAAACTTCGAGAAGCTAAATTTAGAGCAAGAGCATGAGTTTCTAAAAGGAATGATTGATGATCTTTGAAAGAAGAGTTCTTCTTATGTAGCCAAATAATTACATTTGTCTACTTTTGTTCCACAAGTAAAAGCTAAGAACAATAGTAACAAAGGAAAAAAAAATGTTCTTCATCTACTAACAACAATGCTAAAGTTAAATCAAATGATGTTTTTGCTAGTAGCTCTCCTGATTCCAATAATTATTCTCTTAGCCAAGTTACACTTGAGTAAGAAAATGATTTATTGAAAGGAATTATAGAGAGAGGTGTCCTTAAGAGTTTTGCCAGAAGTAAGCAATTCAAGGAAATTGTGAGCAAGCAAGGAGGACATCGTAAGAAGCAAGGTCTTTGCTGCTTCAATGCCAACAAAGTTGAATAGGAAGAGGACCAATATCCCATCCAGAAGTTTGTTCCTCAAAAGGGGAAGTATGATCCTACTCTCCCCAAGGGAACAAACTCTCAAGATGACCTTCTACCACAAGACCACAAGGGCAAGGGCAAGCTTCAAGAGGAGATTGACTTATCTGAGGAAGAACTCCAAGCCAAGGTAAAGTGGATTCCCAAGGACACTACAATCTCCAATTCCTCTAGTGCTACCACAACTCCAAGGATCACCATAAAGTTGATGTGGGTCTCCAAGAATAAGAACTAGAGGAGTTATTGAGGGGTGACTCCACCAATGAAATTCAATCTTATTCATTTTGGCAAGAACTATATGCAATCATTCCAACCATATGCATTAGTTCAAGGAGTCGCACATTCCCTCAAAGGTAAGGAAGGGACAAGGTAATTAGTGTATCTTTGGACATCATATCACATGCATTTCATTCCATGTCCATAGATATCCTTGCATATGTTTCTTGTGCTTTGGGAGTAACCCATGTAGGTGAGAAGAGTAGGAAACAACAAGGATTGCTCCCAACTCAAGATGTTCTTCATCAATAATGAGTATCCACCACTACTACACCTACATGAAGTCTTCTTCGACAAAACCCAAGGTTAGTTTATCCCTCTTAGGGGGAATATCACATCAAGGGGGACCTTTACTGTAAGACTTGAGTATAAGAATCTCTTAAAGATATGAATACATTTAAAGCTTTATGTAAAAGTGGTAACCCCACTTGTGCTTAAACGATGAGTATGATCTGTAATCAAGTATTCTTGCTTGGCTCCTAAGTCAATATACTCATATATAAATGACTTCGTCAGTGCCAAAGTACTTGGTACATACTAGAGTGTTTGTGCATGTTCATCATGATTTATTTGACATCTTATTGTGTGAGCATGTTGGTATGCATATTTTGCTCATTCGAGGATATCCAATTGATGTTATTTGGCTTTCTATTTTATTTGGCCAATTGGATATACAAGAATGCCTAATTACATCTCTCTAGATATCCATGATTTCTTGTCTCAAATTCAATTCATGCTACATCACAAAATTTGAGCAAGAACTTTAGGGACACTCTTTGTGAGGAGCACTTAGAGATCCCTCTTGACAAGGGCTGTCTACCAAAACCTCCCAAAAGCATCTCGGTGTGACCAACCTCAGAAACTCGGTCACACCAAAGCCTAGAGTTTATAAGGTTTTTCATTCTCGGTACCACCGATTTGTTCTTTTCAGCATCACCGAGTTTCAGTGTCAACTAGAAGTTATGGAACTCAGTGGCACTGAAAATTCCAACTCGGTGTCACCGAAAGCCAGGGGTATATATTGTCCGCGGACCCGACGTTTGAAATTATTCCTTCAAACTTCGCCTCCCGCACCTCCTCACTGTCATGCCCTCGTCCTGAGGACTTCTTCGATTTTCTCCCGTGCACCCTCGCCGCTAGACTCTTTGTCGTCAACGGGAATCTACACCATCGTCGTTTTAATAGAGGATCTGTCGCCGTGCTAGGGTATGGTTCCATTCCCTCTTTGTGCTCCCATCTCTGATTCATGCGTTAGTAGGCTTTGATGAAATCTGTCCATGTTTGCAATGACTCTATCGAGAAGAGAATTCCTATCGATTAGAGAACAAAGAAGGACTTACGGTTAGCAGTCCGCAAAACCGAATCTCGGTGTCATCAAGTCAAAAAAGTCGGTCTTACCAATTTTGAATTTAGGGCTATTGAGAACATTCTTGGTGAAACCGAATTTTCCATTTCGGTGAAACCAAAAAGGGTTTCCAAGTTTCTCTTAAAGAGAATAACAGCCTCGGTGGCTCCGAAAATTTTGTCTTTGTGAAACCGATATTCCTTTTTGCAGAAAGTTAAACTTATTTTTTTTCAGAGTTCAAAATTTTCAAAAACTTTTGATTTTTGTGATGCTCATCCATTCCAGCTCTTCTAATTCTTTTGATATGGTAAGCTTGTGTGCATGGCTGTTTGTCAATATCAGGATCAGAGGATAGTGAGAACAACTTCAGTGAGCCCACTTGTTAGAGCATATTTCTCAATATGTGGTCTTGCTAATTGATGACAAAGTTTATATGATGACCAAGGTGGTATTCAAGGTATTATCCAAAGATTGGTCATAAAGACACAAGGTTGAGCAAGACTAAGCAAAGACTAAATCAAGACGATCAACACACAAAGTGTACAAGATATACCGAGAGGGATCAAGTGATCCCATGGTATGGTAAGCATTGTCCATAACGCTTTTGTGTACTAACCCATGGTCCTTGAGAGAGTTCTATGTGGGGTTAGGTGTGTCTCCATGGGTTTGCGTAAAGAGGAAGATCTCATTCAACCTATGAAGCATGACATAAAATGGTGATCATCATCAAGATTGCGGTGTGCAAGTTCGAGTGGAGCATCACGAAGATGTCATGCTTGAAGCTTGCCGTCCATTGTGGTGGCAATGGACTTGTGAAGATGTGTTGAATAGTGGATCACCCATAGTGAGTGTGGGGGAGCAATCAACTAGTCTTCGTCAAACCAAGGCAATCAAGAAAGGTGGTCCATCTTGAGGAATACAAGATCATCATCATCTAGCTCAATAGGACTAGGTGCAAGGTATAGGTTTGCCCTTGATATGTTTTCTATTTTAGGATAGATTGTCGTACTGTCAAGGGGGGCTCTCAAGTGAGTAGCTTGATCGTAGAGCTCAAACCATTTGCATCCTTCCATCATATTTCTTGGTTCTTGTTTGTTGTTTCTCTTTGTGAATTTTAGAGCTTATGGTCATCTTCATGACAAGCTCGAGTTCATCGAAAATGGAGTCCATATGCATCTTCTATGATGTTTTCGATGTTGGAAGTTTTTGCCGGTTCTTCATTCATATAGGTCTCACTTCTCTATATCATTGGCATTTTCCAACTGCATGTTCTTAATATTTTATGTCGCTGTTGGATAGCTCTTGTCCTTGTGAATTCAATAAGCTTGAGTTTGCTCGATTGGGAGTTCGTATGCGAAAGTTAGAGCAGTTTCAATACCCTCCGGTGGTACCGCTCCTGGTGCTAGCGGTAGTACCGCTCCAGGAGTGGTAGTACCGCCCCCGGAGTGGTAGTAATTTTTTACGACCACTCCCGAGCGGTAGTACCGCTCTAGGAACGGTAGTAATCTTTTACTACTGCTCCCTAGCGGTAGTACCGCTCTTGGAGAGGTAGTACCGCTCCGTCGTACTTTATTTGCACATCCTTTTTGGCATCAAGATGGTTGGTGAACCTACCGAGCGGTAGTACCGCTCCCATGAGCAGTAGTACCGCTCTATGCGTGTTGTGAAGCATAACGGTAGGATTTTTTCCCGCCTATAAAAGGGGGTCTTCTTCCCTATTGAACCTTATCTCTTTAGCTCGTGTTCCTCCCCCATTCCTGACCTTCTTCGAGCTTGCTAACTCTCAATCCCTCCAATTATTCTTGCTAGTTCTTGAGGGAAAAGAGAGAGGAGATCTAGATCCACATTTCCACCAATCACTTTCTCCTCTAAGTGAGGGGAACCTCTTGGGTCTAGATCTTGGAGTTCTTCGTGTTCTTCTTTGTTCTTCCTCTCGTTTTCCTCCCTAGCATTAGTTGCTTTGGTGGGATTTGGGAGTGAAGGACTTGGGCACTCTGTTTGCCCTTTCCATTGCATTTGGTGCATCAGTTTGAGTTCTCAATGGTGATACGTGGAAGTGAGAAGTTTAGAAGCTTATTACCTTTGGGTACTTGGTACCCCTAGAAGCTTGGTGGCGCCCCGGAGCTCAATCACTATGGTGTAAAGCTCCGGGCAAGCGTCAGGGTCTCCAATTAAGTTGTGGAGATTGCCCCGAGCATTTGTGGTCACCTCGAAGCCATATACCATTGTCGTGAAGCTTCGGGGTGTTGTTGGGAGGCTCCAATTAAGTTGTGGAGATTGCCCCAACCATGTTTGTACGGGTTCGATCATCACCCTCAAGGATCCCTTAGTGGAATCACATCATCTTTGTGGGGACCCCGACTTACGAGTCGAGATCGCCGTGCGCAGTGATCCCAGAGATCAATGCTCACCGAACACAGATACAGAATAAAAGAGTCTTACATCCAAGTACCGATTATTACAACACATGACCAAATGGTCAAGTTCACGAGGCAGGGCCTAAGGCCAAATCACTCTGATACACTAGTAGCGGGAATCATAGGGGATAAGCGGGTGCCCATGCCATCAAGCCTACACCGACAGGCATTCTGACTCGGAAGCGTCCTAGTTCGCAGGGGCGTCTCCGAAGACGTACTCATCTCCAAACTCCGGTCCTTCCATGTCTGGTCAATAACATAACCAGTGGCAAGCCAATGAGCACTTTGAATGTACTCGCAATCAGACCATGATATGGACAATGAAAGTGAAGGATAACAATATCATGCATCCTTGGCGTAAGTCATCTTGGTGGAATGATCATGATTATGCATCGAGTTAAAGAATTACTTTTGAAGAACAGATTACAGATATCAATATATCTGTCGAGGGCTGAGCCATCCGGGCTCACCCTATACGCCAAGTCACCAAACTTGGTCATATCGTTACTTTCATAACAACACCTTTTTCATCACCACACACACTCACACACACTTGGTTTATGCGGAAATAACTGGACGTAGTTTAAGCATGATTACCCAACTATCCCTGACCGTGGACACAGCTATTCGAATAGTTTACACTCTACACAGGTAGTACGCTGGACCCACGAGATCCGGGAAACTTCCGTGTCATCCATGACTCACGGTATATAACATACCCGAGGTAAGTACCCGATCAATGCCTTTCCCCTGACGATACTAGACAAAGAGGTCCAGTCGATTGGTACCCAGCCCACATGTTGTGAGTCTTACGAGCACCAACTTTGGACAATACCAACCATGCGGGGACCAACGGTGTGATTGGAACTCATAAAAATGGCATAGTTGTCCTACCTGGCACGACCCCATCACGAGAGTGACCACACATCACTCCTGCCACTAGTAATGTGGCTCTTTGCCAGTACCGACCAGAGTAATTAACATAGCCCCGTCCCATAGGGGGTAATGTGGTCGTACTGGTAAGGTTGGGACGGTCAACACTTCATAAATCTAATCCTATTTCCGAAACCATACTCACACAAATACTGGGTGCATCACTTCACCAAAAGTAACCACCTAATTTATCATGAGCTAATTGTGCTCCAGGTACAAGAACTTGACAGGTGGGTTCAATTTCACACACGAACTTAGAAATCGTGCAACACTGGTCGAAGAACTTCGCCTGGGTGCTCATTGGACGTGCAAATCGCCTACATGCCGCCACGTGGACTCCAGCTTGGCTCGGATTGTTTGTAGAAAGTCCCTCGCGGGGCAATAAAATGCTGGTCAACGTCCTTGTGCAGCCATGACCATGGCATTTAGCAGATAACCCCCAGCCACCGATAGATTCTTTATTTTCCTCCGTCCCTGCGGGTTGTACCTCTGAAGGAGGAGAAGGGTGATTCGTCCCATCCCAGTTGACAACATCGCAGACCTGACGTCCTCGCCTATGAGCCATGGCGCCGGAGCCCATCTACCGATGAGATAATTGCGACCGGCTACCCGATTACGGTAATCTCCCCATCCATGTACCATCCTCTAGCTAGTAATCTGGTTTTCAGTTTAAGAAGGTTTAGGTAGGGTTTGGGGCGGTTGACCTGATCAACTACTTCGCTCAAGATTTTAGTAAGGCAATTTATCTTGTAATAGTATTATTAGTTTTTTATAGAGCCCAATGGTGAAGACAAGCCAAGCGAGTAATTCGTTCGTTGACCCATCGTGCATTCATGTGCTGCTGCTGCTACTAGTCTATCAGTGTGTAGTTATGAGCACTGAAAGGGCACAATGCATGCCGCGATTGGTAAAACAATCTACAAATGACCCCCCTTGGAGGATTGTGGCTGCATCTGTATAGTTAATGTTGCTACTGTAACGTTGACCATCTCCTATGCTGATATTAATACCAACTAGTACTAGTAATAATAGTAACTAGTACGTGCATGTTCCATTCTATGGAGCAGTCTGACTGGGCACATAATTACTCTTCTTATATTTCCCTCGGTCTAGTCTTGCAAGGGCAAAAGCATAAGTTAACTGCATTTTACATCAAATTCAATCCATACAAATATGTTGAACATCACTGGCATTGCAAAAAAATATGACACAAATCCACTGATAATTAGTGCCAAAGCTGCATACTGCACAACCTTGCCGCAACGCGGTGCCGCGCACCCTGCGCTACTCAAATCGCCGCCGCTGCCACCGCTGCCGAGGGTACGCAAAGTGCAAATTTCTTTCTAGATGGCTCAGGGACTTCAATCCGCATTTCATTACCTCATGGGGGGTTTGTTGAGAAAATTCAGAGCAGCCCAGCGCGCTCTTAGCTAAGCTGGAGTCCACGTGGCGGTGTATGGGCGATTTGCACGTCCGATGAACGCTCAGACCAAGTTCTTCGACCCGTGTTGCACGATTTCTAAGTTCTTGTATGAAATTGAACCCACCTGCCAAGTTCTTGTACCTGGAGCACAATTAGCTCATTTATCATCACCCTCGGGCATTAGTGGCACCCGACAGGGTTTTCTTAAACTCTTGCTTTATGTCATCAATATGCTCATGATAATACTACTTCTATCATTACTTGTCAACATGGTATTAGCATGACCCTCAAGGGGTAGGATCCAGCTCAATGCATGTGCTCCGGGGGAGCCTTCGGTAAAATCATATCAAATGATTAACGACACTTATGATCATATGCAACAGGAATACTTGCTATTTTAACATGCAAAGTAACATATGCTCAGTCATGGTCAAAGGGCTGCTTCCTTGGTCAGCTAAGTATCTTGGGTCTTCGAGGTCTTCCGCTCTGATTCCCTCGTCGCATGGATTTTCTATCGTCGATAAAACAATAAATAAGAAATAGCTCACAGAGAACCAGATCACAAAGTCATTGTAAAAATGTTCTTTATTACTGATAAATCTAAGGTATCATTTTGAAAAATATTTGCCTTAATATCCCTTGAAGGAACATTTTTGAAATTAACCAAACAGAAGCAAAACTATTTCAATTTAATCCTTTTTATTATTGTAAAACAGAATAGTTGTAGAAAAATTCATCCAAACATATTATTAAATACTACATATTTTTAGAAGAATAATAGTGGAAAAAATATATTTTTACACTGGTTAAATGTTTTATAAAAAAACTTAGAAAGAAGGGTTTTTAAAATAAAAAGAAAATCGGTAACTCCTAGCTTGGCTCGGCCTGGAGCTGGGCTGGCCCATGGCCAGCTGACAGCCTGCCCACGCGCGCGTACCGTCAGGTTTGAACCTGACGTGCGGGGCCCTGCGGTCAGTGGCTGAGGACAGCGCGGGGGAGGAGGTTGGGCCACTGACAGGTGGGGCACACCTGTCGGGCCGTCTCCTACCTCTGGCCAGAGAGAAGGAGGAGGACGCCGGGAGGTTGCCGACGCTCTCAAGCCCAAACAAGGAGTGGAATGGGTTTGCCTTGCTGTCGCCTACCTGCTGGTGGTCGGAACAACGACGGGGAGACAGGGGTTCACCCGCGACGAGGAGGCCGTGGCGGGGGAGTTTCGGGAGGTGGTCAAGGAGGTGGATAGAGACACGGAAATGCTCGGGCGAGTTGGGGAAAGCTTCCTGGGGTTGAGAGGTTTAGTTTGGTGGGTCGAGGGGCGCAGGAGCCGTTGTGTAGCCGGAGATCGACCGGAGCTCCGAGGCGGAGGGGCCTCGATCGATCTCGAGCACCGGGGCTCTGCTGGGTTGCTGGGGTGGCTAGGGAGGTACTAGTGATCGTGGTCAAGCTATCTGAGGGGCGGTGGAGCGAGGAGGAGGGCTATTTATAGGCCCGCGACGGTGAGCCGATTCGGGAGCGCCGGTGACTCACTGTGGCACGCGTGGGGTGCAGAGAGACGCTCGGGCCGAAACCACGGTCTCAGGACATGGTTTTGGACTACCAGAGCCATCTGCTGCAGAGGGAGAGAGGGAGGAGTCGCGCATCCGTGGCCATCTAACCTTGGCCGGTTCTGGTGCGCACGGGCACGCGTCGCATGAGCTCTAGCGCGTGAGAGGAGGGCCCCTGAAGCTTTCTCGATGCAGAGGGGTTTTCGGGGAAGAGGTTGGACACCTCGGGGGAGGCTGGAACTGGCCAAGAACGTCGTCCCCACCTTGGTGGCTTCCTGTAGCGCGCCAGAGCGCAGTTTTGGCATGCCACGGCATGCTGGTGTGGTCTGAGGCACATTGGACGTGTCTAGCATGTCCTGGCACTGGCTGGGAGTGTGGCTAGCCGTTTGGGTCTTGTGGGAGCTTTGGCTGGTCAAGGGAGACAAGAAATACTGGTGATGTGAGCCTTGAACTGAAATCTAAATTGGGGTTTTTGGCCTTTCCACTTTGAACCAGTGAGGGGCCAGTGGACTGGGGTTAGACTCAGATACTGGCCACCTAATCTATGAGTTTGGAGCAAAGGGGTTTGGTTTAGCTATGGCTAAGGTGGCTTTTTCCTATCTGTCAGAAGGTGTTCGATAGTGGTTTAAGGGGGTTGTACCCCACCACTGGTGCTGCAACTTAACAGGTTTGGGTTTGGTGGTAAATCATGGGGTTTCACCAAGTTTGAGCTCCATTGGACAAGTTTAGCTTTGTAAACTTGAAAACACTCCAATATGACCAGATCTGTACCTTCCAAAGGGAGTGTGGGCAAACTAAGTCCCACAAATCCCATTTTTGGTGTGGAACCCTCATTTGAGGTATTAGGCACTCCTGCAAAGTTCCAGCATCATTGGACAAACTTTGCTATGTAGAGTTGCTCTAACTTGATTCTGGACAGAAGGGGTTTTTGGGTTATTTGGGGTCCTTATTCACCTTTGATCAAAGTGAAACTTTATGTGGACACCAAATATGGCTTAGGGATATCACTGGAATTTTCTAGGAATTTATTGAGAATATTTCCTTTGGAAATATTTCAAAAGGTCAAAACAGACATAAATAGCTTTCATGGTTTTATTCAATAATTATAATATAAAATAGGGTTTAACATCCTATGTATAGAAAATATATATCCTTCTAATCATCTCTTAATTTAATCAGATTTTTCTAAGACAGAAAAGTATTTTTCCATGTAGGAATACCAATTCTGGCCTCAGAAATGGACATGTTATTTAATTAGGAAAATTATTTCAAAAATAATTATCTTTGTGGTTTTGAAATATAAATATAGGTTAAAATCAGATCACCAACTTTGAGTAGAAGCACAGCTTGCTATCAAGGGCATGTAGTGCAACTCAAGGTAGGGTTTTACCTTGACCAGAAATAAGTAAAGGTTTTTTGGAAATCAGTGTTATAAAAATAGGGCTTTATCCTCACATGATCAATCACACAAGCATACAATGTCAATCATGGCACTCACAACATTAGTCTTGAAAAAGTTTCAATAAGCTCAGAATTTCACAATACAGATAAGTGATAGCAAAAACAGGGTGTGAGAGACCTATCCCCCTTACAGGAATCTCGTCCCCAAGATTCCTAAGCTAGGTGCTAAAAAGATGTGGAAACTCAGATCGGAGATAGTCTTCACGCTCCCATGTAGCTTCGGCTTCGGTGTGGTTGCTCCATTGAACGTTGAAATACTTGATGGTGCGGCTTCTGGTGCAACGCTCTGCTTCGTCGAGAATGCGGATCGGCCTCTCACGGTAGCTGAGATTAGGCTGAAGGTCAATGGCCTGGTGGTCAATGTCCTTGTAAAGATCGGGATGACTTGGCGCTTGAATACACTTCCGAAGTTGTGAAACATGGAAGACGTTGTGCACACCCGAAAGTTCCGGAGGTAGCTCCAACTGATAAGCAACTTCTCCAGGCCTTGTCGTGATCTTAAATGGTCCGATGAACCTTGGAGCGAGTTTCCCTGTAACGTGGAAATGCTTGGTTCCCTTGAGAGGTGTGACACGAAGGTACACGTGGGCTCCAGGAATGAACTCCACATCCCTGCGGCAAGAATCCGCATAACTCTTCTGCCGTGACTTGGCTGCTTTCAGATTTTCTCGGGCTAGTTGCATCTTCTCTTCTGCCTTGTGCAAGACTTCCGGTCTGAAAATCAGCCCGTCACCGGTTTCAGACCAGTTGAGCGGGGTGCGGCACTTTCGTCCGTACAATACTTCGAACGGGGCCATCTGGAGACTGGACTAGTAGCTGTTGTTGTATGAAAACTCAGCGAGCGGCATACAGTCTTCCCATTTGGCTCCGTGCGCCAAGACGCATGCGCGAAGCATATCTTCGAGTATTTGATTCACTCTTTCCGTTTGTCCGCCCGTTTGCAGGTGGAAAGTGGTGCTGAAAGAGAGCTTGGTTTCGAGGGCCTCTTGGAATTTTCTCCAAAACCTTGAGGTGAACTGTGTGCCTCGGTCAGATACAATCTCCTTGGGAACTCCATGAAGGCTTACTATACGCTCAATATAGAGACTAGCCAACTTGTTCCCATCATAAGTGGTGTTGACAGGGATGAAATGGGCCACTTTGGTCAAATGGTCGACAATAACCCATATCAAGTCATGGCCCCTGCTAGACCTTGGTAAGCCGGTAACAAAGTCCATGCCTACCTTGTCCCACTTCCATTCTGGCACCTTGAGAGGTTGTAGCAGTCATGTGGGTTGCTGATGCTCAGCCTTGACTTGTTGGCATACGTCGCACTTGGCAACATAAGACGCTATTTCCCTCTTCACGCCATGCCACCAGAATCTATCTCGGAGGTCTTGATACATCTTGTGACCACCGAGGTGAATGGAGTAGGGTGTATCATGTGCTTCCCCTAGGATTAAGTCCTTGAGTTCAACCTTGTTGGGTACGCATAAACGTTTCCCAAACCACACCACTCCTTGTTTCTCCACCAAGAATTTTGGGGACTTGCCTTCTCAATTCTTCTGCTTGATGCGTGCAATGCTCTTATGACCCTTCTGGGCCTCCTTGATGTCGTCTACTAGCGTTGGTTTGACTTCGAGGTTATCTAGAAATCCTGATTCCACTAGTTCCAACCCAAAGTTCTCCAATTCTTCATATAAGGTGGATTTCCTTTTCTTAAGCATGACGTTCAAGGTGCTGGTCTTCCGGCTTAAGGCATCAACCACTACATTAGCCTTACCGGGGTGATATTGAATGCTGAGGCCGTAGTCTTTGATTAACTCTAACCATCTTCGTTGCCTCATGTTCAATTCCATTTGGGTGAAGATATACTTCAGACTCTTGTGGTCAGTGTATATTTCACATCGCTTCCCGAGAAGGCAATGTCGCAATGTCTTCAGATCATGCACTACGGCTGCCAATTCGAAATCATGGGTGGCATAGTTCTCCTCATGCAGGCGCAATTGCCATGACAAGTATGCCACGACTCTGCCATCCTGCATTAGAACCCCACCGAGTCCGGTCCTTGAGGCATCACAATATATCACAAACTCCTTGCTGATATCTCGAGTGGCCAATACCGGGGCGATGGTTAGTCTCTTCTTCAATCTTGGAAGCTTGCTTCACATTCCGGCATCCATTCGAAATTCTTGCCTTTCTTCAAGAGCTGAGTCATAGGTCACGCGATGCGGGAGAACCCTTCTACGAACTTGCGGTAATATCCTGCGAGTCCGAGGAAGCTCCTGACTTCCTTCACGTCAATTGGCGATTCCTAGTTGGTTACCATGGTAATCTTAGAGGGATCAACTGCCAATCCACTTGATGTCATGGTATGACCCAAGAATCCAATTTCGTTCAGCCAAAACTGGCATTTGGTGAACTTGGCATACAGTTGGTGCTCTTGAAGCTTCTCCAATACTAACCTCAAGTGTTGCTCATGCTTTTCTTCAGACTTGGAAAAGGTTAATATGTCATCAATGAACACGACGACAAACTTGTCAAGGTATTCCATGAAGACCTTATTCATGAGGTACATGAAGTAAGCTCAGGCATTAGTCAACCCAAAAGACATCACAGTGCATTCATACAGACCGTACCGGGTCACAAATGGAGTCTTCGGTATGTCCTCGGGTCGGATCTTTAGTTGGTAATATCCAGATCACAGGTCGATCTTGGAGAATACCTTAGCTCCATTTAGCTGATCGAACAAATCTTCAATCTTGGGGAGTGGATACTTGTTCTTGATCGTGACCTCATTGAGAGAACGGTAATCGACGCAAAGTCTGATTGTCCCATCCTTCTCGGACACGAAGAGAACAGGTGATCCCCAAGGTGACACACTCAGACGAATAAACCCTTTCCTGAGTTGCTCATCCAGTTGCTTCTTCAACTCCGCCAACTCTTCGGATCCCATCCTCTAAGGCTTCTTATAGATAGGCCTTGATCCAGGCATGAGTTCAATGATGAACGCGTTGTCTCGGTCAAGAGGCATCCCTAGTAGCTCATCAGGAAAGACGTCCAGGTATTCACAGACTATTGGTACTCGATCGAGTCCTTCCTCTGACAGGTTGTTAACCCGTGGTACTCGAGCGGGTACTGGCTCAGAGACATACTGGATTTTGACCCCTTGGTCACTTGTCATCGTAATGGCCCTGTTGGCACATTCCAAGATGCTTTGATGCTTGGCCAACCAGTCCATGCCGAGAATTACTTCTAGGCCTTGCGACTTAAGCACAATGAGATCCACTGAGAAGCTCGTCCCATTGATAACTATCCCGACCTTCCTACATCCTAGGTTGGTCCTCAAAACTGCTCCTGGGGTTTGAATTCCCATATGCCCATGAAGCAAGGTAGGTTCTAAACCACACTTTTCTGCAAACTTTTGCGTAACAAAAGAATGCGAAGCACCACAATCAAACAATACTGTTGCTGGGGTAGAGTTGACGAGGAACGTACCCAGAATGCAGTCTGGGTCTTCATGTGCCTCTTCTGCGGAAATATGATTAATCCGCCCCTTGTTGTGATACTGATGATTGCGGGGAGCCTGATTCCTGCCTGGTGCTCCTTGGCCTGGATTTGGCGCATTGGGGCGTGGAGCATCGGGTTTCTTGTTGGGGCACTACCTGGAATAGTGCCATGTTTGTCCACATCCGAAGCAGGTAACTTACGCTGGAAGATTGGTCTTGACCCCACCGTTGTTTGGAGGATTGCTTGCTCGCTTGGTGTTGACTTGCTGCCGAGCCTGGTAATTCTGGTGAAATGTCGGATACATGTACTGTTGCTGTTGATAGTTGGATCTTGCTGGAGCTGACTGCCATGACCGTCCCTTCGAGCTACTCGGTCCTCCACTACCCATTAGCTTGCGCTTACGGGTGTCGTCCATGGCACGACTCTTGTCTACCAACATAAGGGCCTTATTAACCAGGTCGCTGAAGGTCCGACATTCACAAACAACCAGCTCATATTGGAGTGAATGTTGTAGTCCTTCCATAAAGCGTTCCACTTTGGCGGCCTCAGTGCTGACGTCTTCAGGCGCGTACCTTGATAGGAGGTTGAACTTCTGCAAATACTCCTTGACAGATCCACTTCCTGGCCTTAAGGCTCGGAATTCTCGCTTCTTAATGGTCATCATTCCAAGAGGAATGTGAGTAGCGTAGAATCCATCCTTAAACACAGCCCAAGTGATGACTTGCCCTGCTCGCATGATCTGAAATCCATCCCACTAAGCTGTGGCTGTGCCTCCGAGGCAGTGAGATGCATAGAGGACTTTCTCATGGTCATCACTGCACTTGACCAGCGCGAGGATGTCTTCGATAGTACGGATCCAGTCATCGGCATCCAATGGTTCAGTCGTCTATGGGGACCCCGACTTACGAGTCAAGAGCACCGTGTTTAGTGATCCCAGAGATCAATGCTCACCGAACACAGATACCGAATAAAAGAGTCTTACATCCAAGTACGGATTATTACAACACATGACCGAATGGTCAAGTTCACAAGGCAGGGCCTAAGGCCAAATCACTCTGATACAGTAGTAGCGGAAATCATAAGGGCTAAGCGGGTGCCCATTCCATGAAGCCTACACCGACAGGCATTCTGACTCGGAAGCGTCCTAGTTCGTAGGGGCATCTCCGAAGACGTACTCATCTCCAAACTCCGGTCCTTCCATGTCAGGTCAAGAACATAACCAGTGGCAAGCCAATGAGTACTTTGAATGTACTCGCAAACATCCCATGATATGAATAATGAAAGTGAAGGATAACAATATCATGCATCTTTGTGTAAGTCATCTTGGTAGAATGATCATGATTATGCATCAAGTTAAAGAATTACTTTTGAAGAACATATTACAGATAATAATATATCTGTCGAGGGCTGAGCCATCCGGGCTCACCCTATATGCCAAGTCACCAAACTTGGTTATATCATTACTTTCATAACAACACCTTTCTCATCACCACACACACTCACACACACTTGGTTTATGCGGAAATAACTGGACGTAGTTTAAGCAGGATTACCCAATTGTTCTTGACCGTGGACACGGCTATTCGAATAGTTTACACTCTGCACAGGTAGTACGCTGGACCCACGAGATCCGGGAAACTTCCGTGTCATCCACGACTCGCGGTATATAACATAACCGAGGTAAGTACCCGATCAATGCCTTTCCCCTGACGATACTAGACAAAGAGGTCCACTCGATTGGTACCCAGCCCACATGTTGTACGTCTTACGAGCACCAACTCTGGACAATACCAACCATGCGGAGACCAACGGTGTGACTAGAACTCATAAAAATGGCATAGTCGTCCTACCTGGCACGGCCCCATCACGAGAGTGACCACACATAACTCCCGCCACTAGTAATGTGGCTCTTTGCCAGCACCGACCAGAGTAATTAACATAGCCCCGTCCCATAAGGGGTAACGTGGTCGTACTGGTAAGGTTGAGACGGTCAACACATCATAAATCTAATCCCATTTCCGAAACCATACTCACACAAATACTGGGTGCATCACTTCCCCAAAAGTGACCACCTAATTTATCATCACCCTCGGGAATTAGTGGCACCCGACAGGGTTTTCTTAAAATTTTGTTTTTTGTCATCAACATGCTCATGATAATACTACTTCTATCATTACTTGTCAACATGGTATTACCATGACCCACAAGGGGTAGGATCAAGCCCAATGCATGTGCTCCGGGGGAGCCTTCGGTAAAATCATATCAAATGATTACCGACACCTATGATCATATGCAACGGGAATACTTGCTATTTTAACATGCAAAGTAACATATGTTCAGTCATGGTCAAAGGGCTGCTTGCCTTGGTGAGCTAAGTATCTCGGGTCTTCGAGGTCTTCCGCTCTGATTCCCTCGTCACACGGATTTTCTATCGTCGATAAAAAAATAAATAAGAAATAGCTCACACATAAATAGATCACAAAGTCATTTTAAAAATGTTGTTTATTACTAATAAATCTAAGGTATCATTCTGAAAAATATTTGCCTTAATTTCCCTTGAAGGAACATTTTTGAAATTAACCAAACAGAAGCAAAACTATTTCAATTTAGTCCTTTTTATTATTGTAAAACAAAATAGTTGTAGAAAAATTCATCCAAACATATTATTAAATACTACATATTTTTAGAAGAATAACAGTGGAAAAATTATATTTTTACGTTGGTTTAATATTTTTATAAAAATCTTAGAAACCAGGGTTTTAAAAATAAAAAGAAAATCGGCTAACTCCTGGCCTGGCTCGGCCCGGAGCTTGGCTGGCCCATGGCCAGCTAACACCCTGCCCAGGCGCGAGCACCGTCAGCTTTGAACCTGACGTGTGGGGCCCTACGGTCAGTGGCTGAGGACATGCTGGTGCGCTCTGAGGCACTTTGGACGTGTCTAGCATGTTCTGGCACTGGCTGGGAGTGTGGCTAGCGGTTTGGGTCTTGTGGGAGGTTCGGCTGGTCAAGGGAGACAAGAAATACTGGTGCTGTCTGATGTCTACTATGCAACCTTCTCCTTGTAGACGTTGTTGGGCCTCCAAGTGCAGAGGTTTGTAGGATAGTAGCAATTTTCCCTCAAGTGGGTGACCAAAGGTTTATCAATCCGCGGGAGGCGTAGGATGAAGATGGTCTCTCTCAAGCAACCCTGCAACCAAATAACAAACAGTCTCTTGTGTCCCCAACACACCTAATACAATGGTAAGTTGTATAGGTGCACTAGTTCGGCGAAGAGATGGTGATACAAGTGCAATATGGATGGTAGATATAGGTTTTTTTAATATGAAATTACAAAAACAGCAAGGTAACAAATGGTAAAAGTGAGCACGGACGGTATTGCAATGCGTCGAAACAAGGCCTAGGGTTCATACTTTCACTAGTGAAGTTCTCTCAACAATGATAACATAATTGGATCATATAACTAGCCCTCAACATGCAACAAAGAGTCACTCCAAAGTCACTAATAGCGGGGAACAAACGAAGAGATTATTGTCGGGTATGAAACCACCACAAAGTTATTCTTTCTGATCGATCTATCATAGAGTTCGTACTAGAATAACACCTTAAGATACATATCAACCAAGACCCTAATGTCACCTAGATACTCCATTGTCACCTCAAGTATCCGTGGGTATGATTATATGATATGCATCACACAATCTCAGAATCATCTATTCAACCAACACATAGAACTTCAAAGAGTGCCCCAAAGTTTCTACCAGAGAGTCAAAACGTGTGCCAACCCCTGTGCATAGGTTCCCAATGTCACGAACCCGCAAGTTGATCACCAAAACATACATCAAGTACTCACATGAATCCACGTGTGCCAACTCAT
This sequence comes from Hordeum vulgare subsp. vulgare, assembly GCF_904849725.1. Taxonomy (NCBI): domain Eukaryota; kingdom Viridiplantae; phylum Streptophyta; class Magnoliopsida; order Poales; family Poaceae; genus Hordeum; species Hordeum vulgare. The sequence continues at coordinate 111,437,311 of NC_058521.1, read as the reverse complement.
ATGCATAGGTTCCCAATTGTCACAAACCCGCAAGTTGATCACAGCAGATAGACACGTGCATGACATACATCAAGTGTTCTCAAAGACTCAATCCGATAATATAACTCCAAAGGGGAAACTCAATTCAGTACAAGAGAGAGAGAGAGGGGGAAGAACATCATAAGATCCAACTATAGTAGCAAAGCCCATGGTACATCGAGATCAAGACATCTCAAGAACACGAGAGAGAGAGAGAGATCAAACACATAGCTACTGGTACATACCCTCAGCCCCGAGGGAGACCTACTCCCTCCTCGTCATGGAGATCGCCGGGATGATGAAGATGGCCACCGGAGATGGATTCCCCCTCCGGTAGGGTGCCAGAACGGGCTCCAGATTGGTTTTTGTTGGCTACAAAGGCTTGCGGCGGCGGAACTCCCGATCTAGGTTTCTTTCTGGGGGTTTCTAAATTTATAGGAATTTATGGTGGTGGAATTGCGTCAGTTGGGCCCACGAGGAGGTCACAAGCCTGGTCGCCACCACCGTGGGGGTGGTGGTGGCGTCAGGGCTTATGACTCCCTCGTGGATCTTCTGGCCTTCTTCCAAAGCTTCGGGGTCTCTTTTGGTCCAAAAAAATCATCGTAAAGTTTCATTCCATTTGGGCTCCGTCTGAAAATGAGCCAAAAACACGGAAAAAACAGAATCTAGCACTTGGCACTGAGTTAATAGGTTAGTCCCAAAAAATATATAAAATAGCATATTCATGCATATAAAACATCCAAAGTTGACAAGATAATAGCATGGAACCATCAAAAATTATAGATACGTTGGAGACGTATCACTGTCAGCCTTGAACTGAAATCTAAATTGGGGTTTTTGGCCTTTCCACTATGAACCAGTGTGGGGCCAGTTGACTGGGTTAGAATCAGATACTGGCCACCTAATCTATGAGTTTGGAGAAAAGGGGTTTGGTTTAGCTGTGGCTAAGGTGGTTTTTGTAGCGACCCGACTCAAAATGTGTCAAGCCTCTGTGTTTCTGTGCCATCCCTGGATCAGTATGCTGGCACACACAGTACATCAATGTATATATCAAAGTGCAATCACATGTAAATAGCGTAAAACTGATATATACCTTAAATATCTCAGCGGAAGCGGTCAAGGGAGTGGAGTCCCAATAAACACCAACGGCAAGTTGAGTGTAGACCGTAACCCTGAATCATACTCTTACTCGTCGAAGAAAAATATCTGCAACATAAGATGTTGCAGCCGTGTAGGTCAGCATATTGAATATGCCGGCAAGTCACATAAGAGAGGGGGTGAAAAGTAATCATCTATACTACATGCATATATGGCAGGTGGGGCTATAAGTTTTTAGCGAAAAGCAAGTTTTCTCCTACAACAAGAGGGGGCTAAAAGCAAAATGTTACTACTTTGTTGGTTGTTAACGAGATGGTTCCGCCAACCAGTCCTCGTACCCGAGTTGTCAATAATTACCCTCATCGAATATATTTAATGGTGTTGAGAAATCCAGATAACTTCAGTTCCTTTGGCTCAAGTTGTCCATGACCGTGGACACAGCTAATCGATTAGGTTTGAGTACTCTGCAGAGTTTTGCACACATTCCCCACAAGATTTGATCGCCTCCGGGTTTGTCCTCGCACTTCAGGGTGTTTGAAGACCGGATGATCGAAACATGGTCTTTCAACGGGTCCCTCTGAATCCCTGTCGGTGCCCATCCATTCCTACCGTTCGTCTACATCTGCGAGCACCGCCTGTCCAGAGTAGCCGCGTTGTCTATCCAAGCCAGAGCCCATAATGACTTGTGGCTGTGCAGGTAAGCCTTGGGTCTTGAAAATATCCGTCCGTCTCTTTGAGCCTGGGTGAAGCTTTCCGCAGGATGACATGGCCTCTCCAGCATCCCGGGCATCCACTGGGTTTTCCAGGGAGCCGATCAACCGTCCTTCACCCAGTGTTGCATTGCGTCCGAGGTCTTGAAAATCTTGTCTTAGTCCGGTCTTGATTATTATATCAACCTCGCATCACTCGTGATATACACTTAACCGAAAACCCGTCTACTCAAGCATAGCATTAAGAAATTGTCGTCCCAGGGCCAAGTATCGGGGTTGTTGTGTTCCTACCACATGATACTACAACTTATGCTAAAGTTTCCAAGTACCTAGGCAGCATCCAAATTGGGCAAAGAAAGGTGATCTACCATGCATCGAAAACATAGGTAAAATAACATGATCAAAGTGACTTGCCTGTGATGTTGACGAAGAAGAATTTCTCGAGAAAATAACTTGATAGACTACTCGTCACTCTCCGATGAAATCTATATAACAACCATATCATTCACGTAAGCACTCATACTAGCAATCATTCTAGCAATCAAAACAAAAGAGAGAGCGAATAAGAATCCGAAGGAAACTTCAAATAGAACTAAAGAGTCTTCTACTATGAAAAACACTAAATAGTTTTGTCTAACAGAAAAATATTAACAAAGAACTAATATATAAATCCTAACTAAGATAAAATAAAGTGTTTTCACAAAACCTTTGAAAGTATTCCCAAACGGGATTTGAAACAACGGTGAAAACAATTGCACGTTACTACGGAGCTAGAATTGTTTTCATGATAACAAATAGAAAAAAAATAAAAACTTGTTGCAAAACTACTGTTAACTAACTTAAAACCAAATATAAAATTTCTCAAATATAAAAGAAACTAATTTAAAAACAAATATAGAAAAAGAAATAGCCATAATCCTAAAAGAACTAAAACAGAATCTGTTTTGGTATAAACCCCAAGTAAAAATACTTAAAAAAAACTGAAACTGAAACTACTGAAAGATATGATCAATAGGAAGCAGCAGCAAAAAGAATCAAATTAAAAGCTATTTTTAAACTCCCGGAATAAGCAAAACAAGCTTTAATTCAAATCTGATCTAACTCAACTTTTATAAATCCAAACATAGACAAATTATATATCTACAGAAACTGCATAAAATTTGTGATCCAACGCCAAAAGAATCACCTAATTCGGAGTTATAGACTAATAGATATGAATTTTCTAAGATTGCAATTTTCTGAAAAAACTGCAATACGGGATTTCGTGAATCTCACCATGGGTGACACAGAGGAAGAACTCCGGCGAGGTGGGGAGGTCGCCGGCGGGGTGGGGAATCGGCGGAGGAGTAGCACGGCAGGGGGTGGGGCGCTGGAGAGGCTCTGCAGGGGTGATGGGGAAGCGCCACGAGACCTACTGTACTCCGATCTTGACAGGAAGATGAGGATGGTGGCACCGTGGCTACGAGCAGGGAGAAGGCGAGGTGATGGGGAAAATGGAACGAGGAGAGGAGGGGCGTTCTTATAGGGGTGTTGGGAGGCGCCGGGAAGGAAAGGGCTTCGCGAATCCCGGAGGTGGGGATTCTCTTCTCCATGGAAGGAAACTTCTTGTGACCTGAGGGAGAGAGGAGTTAGAAGATGATCCTCTGTTGGGCCAAATTTGGAAAGCTCTTAATGGGCTAGCTCCTATTTCCTAATAAAAGTGATCTCCTTCCTATTTTCAAAACTAGGAAACTAAAACGTTAAAAAGGAAATCAAATCAATTCGGAATAAAGAGTTTTTATATACTAAAATTATCAGAAAAATAAAATATAGATGATGGGCATTTTTGCACGGCAAAAATAAAACTTCAGAAAAAATGTTTTTCCAAAAATCCCTAAAAGCATTATTTCTTTTTGCAAATAATTTTCAAATGATCCTCTAAGTTTGAGGGTGCAAATAACATTCAAAATGCCCGGGTATTTGAGGGTCATGTTCCTCCGCTCTTTAGAATGTATTTCCCGGCATTTCATGCACGAAGAAAACGGATAGAAATGCAAGAGAATTCAAATGCAAATATCTCCGTTCAAATTATTTATAGTTGAAGAAGTCGTGTCATCTTCTCTCTTTGCTTTTAAAAGCTTGAATTTGAATTCACAGGAGAAGGGGAAAGTCATTTTATTCCCTCTCATTCAAAAGTTTCGAAAAGTTTCAAATTTCACGCAAGTTTCAGTCACTCAGCAAACAAACAAATAAGCATTCTAATAATTATATTAACATTCCGAAATTTATAATTTTGGGATGTTACACTTTTTCCTATCTGTCAAAAGATGTTCGATAGTGGTTTAAGGGGGTTGTACCCCCACCACTGGTGCTGCAACTTTACAGGTTTGGGTTTGGTGGTAAATCATGGTGTTTCACCAAGTTTGAGCTCCATTTGACAAGTTTAGCTTTGTAAACTTGATAACACTCCAATATGACTAGATCTGCCCCATCCAAAGGGAGTGTGGGCAAACTAAGTCCCACAAATCCCATTTTTGGTGTGGAACCCTCATTTGAGGTATTAGGCATTCCTGCAAAGTTCCAGCATCATTGGATAAAGTTTTCTATGTAGAGTTGCTCTAACTTGATTCTGGACAGAAGGGTTTTTTGGGTTATTCGGGGTCCTTGTTCACCTTTGATCAAGGTGAAACTTTATGTGGACACCAAATATGGCTTAGGGATATCACTCGAACTTTCTAGGAATTTATTGAGAATATTTCCTTTGGAAATATTTCAAAAGGTCAAAACAGACATAAATAGCTTTCATGGTTTTATTCAATAATTCTAATATAAAATTGGGTTTAAAATCCTATGTATGGAAAATGTATGTCCTTCTGATCATCTCTAAATTTAATCAGATTTTTCTAAGATAGAAAAGTATTTTTCCATTGTAGGAATACCAATTCTGGCGTGAGAAATATCGATTTTCTTAAGGTGGGTAGGTTTGTAACATCCCAATTTTCGTAATTGGGAATGTTTTACATTGTAGCTAAGCATCTATGCATATCGATTTAAATAAAGTTTGCATTTCAATTCTTTCGACTTTTGCTTTTGCATTTCTATTTTTTTTCACACGAGAAGTGCCGGGAAATAATCTCTTGCACGCAAGAGAGAGCGGAGGAAAATGACCCTCCAAAATGTGAGGCATCTCTGAAATATTTGGAGCCAAGAAAGCCAAAGTTTTATCGTGAAACTAATTGCCAAAAAGAAATAAAGCATTTAGGGGATTTTCTGAAAAACATTTTTTTTTAAGTTTTTATTTTGGTCGTGGAAAAATGTTAAACAAATTCTATTTTTTCTGCTGATAATTTTGGTATATAATACCCCTATATTTGGATTTTATTTTATTCCTTTTTATTATTTTACTTTCTGTTTTTTTGAAAAAAATAGAAAAGGAAACTTTTTCTTTATTTAGGAAAGCGCTTGAGCGCTTTATAGCAGATCTGGGCCGAATCCCCCCCCCACCCGGGATCCGGTTCCCAACCGGATCGGTCAACCGACCGAAGCCTCCACCTCTCTCTCTCTCCGGCCAGCGGGCCCCACTGGCCGACCGACACCTCCCCCGGCCACCCCCTTCCTCTCGCCCCTCCTCTTACCTTCCCGAGCCCGAGCCCTTTCCAAACCTCGCCGGAGCCGATCCCCTCGCCCGGATCTCCCTCCCTTTCCTTCCCCGGCCCACCTCTCCCCCTATAAATACTCCCCACCGCCGCCTCGCCCCATTCCCCACCTCGCCACGCCGTCTCGCCGCCCCAAACCGCCCCTGCTGCACCTCGCCGGAGCTCCGAGCTCGGCCTAAGCTCCGGCCACTCCCCTGCACCGCCCGAGCCTCCCCTCGCCTCGCCGCCGCCGCCACGGGACGCGGGAGCTTCGCCGCCGCCTCCCCAAGCCCTCGGTCGCCGTCGGGACTTGCCGGAACCACCCCCCCGACCTCCACCTTGCCACGGCTCGCCGGAGCAACCTCCAACGCCGACCACCCCCTGTGAGCATAACCCCCCATCTCTCCCACCCGTTCGATAGAACCCCTACGGTGTAGATTAGAAACGAGGTACCCCTTCGGTTTTTAAATAAAAACCCGAACGGTTTTCTGCCCCACTTATTATTTAGCCGTAGATTTTGTTATACTTCGGCCGTTTGCTCGTTCTACCCGCATCACACACCCCCTCAACCCATCAGGGATTGCCACGTGTCTGTCAGAATTTGTTTTCTTTTTCTGTTTAATTCCCAAAACAGAGAAAGTTTCAATTTTGTTTTGAGCATAGCTTTTGATCCCGAATTCCAATGGATTTGAAACTTGTTCCAGTAGATCACAATGTTTCTGTAGTTTCTGAAAACATATAATTTGTCTATGTTTGAATTTTTCAAATTTAAATTAGATCAGATTTAGTTTAAACCTTGTTTTGCTTATTCCAGGAGTTTAAAAAATGATTTTGATTTGATTATTTTTGCTACTGCTTCCTAGTGATTATATATTACTGTGGTATAAGTTTCAAATTTTTTGAAATATTTTTACTTTGGTTTTTAACAGAAACAAGTTTCTTCCTTAGTGACGTGTAGTGAATTCTTTCACTTAGGCCATAGCAACTTTTTACTTGTGATGATATTTTTTTACTTGTTTTTTGATTGTAGTGCTTATGGTGTGTATTTTTTTGTATCGGTAGATCACCCGGAGTGCGAAGCTTGTTACTTAGAAGCGCTCGATCAAGACAACTATCATCAAGGCAAATCATTTTGATCATACTATCTCCTATGTTTTTCGATGCATGGTAGTTTCACCTTTCTTTGCCCTTTTGCATGCTACTTAGGTACTTGGAAATTTTAGTATAGGTTGTAGTATCATGTGGTAGGCACACAACAACCCCGATACTTGGCCCCGGGACGACAAATTTCATATTGCTATGCTTGAGTAGACGGGATTTTCGGTTGAGTGCATAACACGAGCGATGCGAGGTTGATTAAATAACCAAGACCAGTTAAGTCAAGACTTTTCAAGACCTCGGGATGCAATGCAACTCTGGGTGAAGGACGGTTGATCGGCTCCCTGGAGAAACCAGTGGATGACCCGGGATGCTGGAGACGGCCATGACATCCTGCGGAAAGCTTCACCCAGGCTCGAAGAGACGGACGGAGGCTTCAAGACCCAAGGCTTACCTGCACAGCCACAAGGCATTATGGGCTCTGGCTTGGTTGGAAAACGTGGCGACTCTGGACAGGCGGTGCTAGCAGATGTAGAAGAACGGTAGGAATGGATGGGCACCGACACGGATTCAGAGGGACCCGTTGAAAGACCATGTTTTTATCATCCGGTCTTCAAACACCCTGAAGTGCGAGGACATACACGGAGGCGATCAAATCTTGTGGGGAACGTGTGCAAAACTCTGGAGAGTGCCCAACCTAATCGATTAGCCGTGTCCACGGTCATGGACAACTTGAGCCGAAGGCATTGAAATTCCCCTGAACTCTCGACACAACTTAATAATGATGTGGGTGTTAACAACAACTCGGGTACGAGAATTGGTTGGCGGAACCATCTCGTTAACAACAAAAAATGTAGTAATATTTTGCTTCCAGCCCCTCTTGTTGTAGGAGAAAATTGGCTTTATGCAAAACTTGTAGGCCCACCTGCCAAATATGCATGTAGAGATAGTTGATTATTATTTTACCCCTCTCTTTGATGACTTGTCGGCATATTCCATATGCTGACCTACACGGCTGCAACGTATCATGTTGCAGAGTACTTTTCCGACCAGGAGTGAGGCTACGATCTATGCTCAGCGACATACCCTGGAGTCGGATGGACTCGTCTACCTGATTCTTCCGCTAGTCTTCGTTAGATATCTCATGAGATGGCCTTCAGCCACTTTATTGTAATTCATTATTGTAATAAAGTACTCGATATGAGATTTTGATTAATAAAGCTGTGTGATTGAACTCTTGATATATACATTGATGTATTGAGTGTGTACCAGCATGATCTTGGGATGGTACGGAAACACCAGAGGCTTGACTCGTCTTGAGTCGGGTCACTACACATGCTTGTGTTGATAGTTCTTGCATATCATGTAAAATCTGCTTGACCAAATCTCATGATGATATGCTTCCTATATCTTGTTGCCATGATAAAAATGTATCTATTTACTCAAGTTGTTGTGCTAAGAATATAGTGGAAATTCATGACTCCATGGAACAAGATGTGGATTTGGATGATGCTTCAAGGGATCCTGCATCATCATCTACTGTTACTCACTTTTGCCTTATGGCTAAGGCTTCAAAGGTATCTCCTACTTTGAATCCCAATATATCTCATGATGATGATGTTGATGATAATGCGTATGAGGATAATGATGAAGAGAGTGATAATATTCCATCCTTAAAAATTAAGGGTGAAATGATTTTTAAATATCTTTATAAGAATAAACTTGCTTGTTCCAACTTCTTGGAAATCATGTCTATTGCCACTGAGGGCAAGAAATACGTTGAGGAGTTTGGAGCTCATACTGAGGAGCATGAGGCCACCATTGAGACAATGGAAGGTCATGAGCGTGATTACGCTAATGAGATCGTAGAGCTATCTCAAGCTCTTGGAAATGAATAAACCACCAAGGAATCTCTTGAGGAAACCTTTGCTCTAAAATTATCTAGATTAAAGGAATCCCATGATAGAGATCTCGAGGTGGCTAATGATTTTAGAACTAAAAATGATAAGCTTGAAGTTGCACATGCTAAACTCCTTGAGGACTATGAGAACCTCGAAAATGGCTCAAGGGCTATTAAGAGTTCGCTCATCGAACTCACCGAGTCTCATGCTCAACTTGGAGCTTCATATGCTAAAGAGCTTGCCAAGGTGCCTTCTCCTCTTATTTCTAATGATGATGCTTGTGCTACTAACTCTACTTCTTGTGAAGCATCCATTTTAAAGGTGAATGTTGAGCTAAGGGCTCAACTTGAGTTGCTATCTAGCAATTATGGGAAATTGGAAGAAAGTCATGTAATGCTCAGAAACTCTCATGATGATCTTCTAGCGTCCCATAATGTGCTAAAGTTAGCTCATGAGGCTATTACTACCAAGGTAACATCAAGTGAGCCTCATGTGGACAAGGGCACTATTTCTAGTCAAAATGCTATATTGCCATGTGCTAGTCCTCGTAATTCTTTTAGTCATAATGTTGCTACCTCTTGTGATGAATTAATTTCCTCGCCTTGTTGCTCTAACAATGAAGCTTATACTTCCACTAGTACTTGTGTTGATACTAACCATGTAGAGGAAATTGAATAGCTCATGGCCCAAGTCACTTCTTTGAAGAAAGACTTGGAAAAGAGTCATGAAGGGATGTCCACAGTCAACAATATCTTGTGTGGGAAAAATCCTCGAATGACAAAGAATGACAAAGAAGAACAAGTCTAAAAACTTCAAGAAGAAGGGCCAAGAACAAGTCAAGAATTTGGCCAAGATTATTTGCTTCAAGTGCAAACTTGAAGGGCGCCATGTTAGATCTTTCCCACTAAAGAAGAAGCCCCAAAGTCACAAGCAACAAGAGAAGCGGCCACAAGTTCAATCACATACTCAACTACAAGAAAGGCCTCTCCCCAAGAAGACCCAAGCCAACACTCCTCATGTTGAGAAATCAATAGGGAAGGAATTAAAGGGTATATGTTGCTACTTATGTCGTGAGAAGGGTCACTTCGTTTCTTCTTGCATGAGAGGTAATTTATCCAATCCAATCATTAATGATGATATCTATTCTCTTGGGAAGGATAAGGTTGGTAATGTGTCTGCCAAGTTTGTTGGTACTTAAAGTGGTGTCAAAAAAGTACCATTTGGGTTGCCAAGCCTATTGTGACTAACCTCTTAGGGCCCAACGTGGTTGGGGACCAACAAGCTAAAACTTGATCAATAGGTGAATGTGGAGGACACTGTAGACTTGGATACATAATTAAGAGTTAAGGGGTCTTCATCATTCATATTATCTCAAGCCAAGTCATTTGGATTATCGACTTTCTATCTCATATCCAATGTGCCTCCTTACGGTAACTTGTACTTAATTATTTACATTGTTAGTTACTTGCCCCTTTGCATGTTGTGGTTTTGTACCTTGCATGTGTTTGTATATGTTGTGCTTCTAACTTTCTTATCTTGATTAATCGAGTATATGTATGTTGGTTTGCACATCATGTACATGTGAGTCTTGTATTGAGCCTTTTTGCATCTTGTTTGTATATTTATTGGCTTTTGTGAGAGATTAATGTATTATCCCATTTTGGGGGAGTGATGTGCTTTGCGCACCTCACAATCCTCTAAATATGTATACATGAGGAATCCCACTTAGTATTGATGTTTCAAGATTATCTAGTCTCTATGTGGTATGCCTTACTCATGAGAAATTCAAAATTTAAATGATCCATTAATTATCTCTTGTTGGTTTTCTTTTGCCACTTGTCAATTTTGTTAGTTATCACATTATGGGGGGAGTAATATGCTATGTGGATATTACAAGCCTAGAAAATGTGTATATTTGAGATATTGCCACTTAGTGTTGATATTGTAAATTATCTTGTTCCTAGGTGGCAAGTTAGCTCTACAAGTGTCATTTGCTTGTGTTTTGGAGTGAAGATGATGCTATATATATTTTCATTATACTAATAGGAATTATTTCCAAATACTTTTTTTCCTTTGACAATTGGTATTCCCTTCATGTGGTGGACATTGCTAATCATCTTTACATTGGATTTTGTGTATCGTTTGTCTTCCTTGCCTTTTGTGGATCTATTTGAACATGTCTAGTGTTGTTATCGATATAGTGAAGGTGATGATTCCATCTTGTGCATTTTGTATTCAAATGCAAATTCTATATAATGCACATATCTTGGGGGAGCTATACTATTTTCTTTAAAACACTCTCTTTATGTGTTTATCATAACATCTTTTGATCCCCATCAAGTGTGTGTTGATGGGAGTCAAGTCTTGCTCTTTATGATGCTTTGTGCCATCATGAAAATTTGTAGAGGGTTTGGTTTGTGTGGAACCTAGCTCTTTTGGAAACTAGATACCTCGTGTTTGTTTTCCTTCAATTGGTATCTTGTTTCCTTTTCTCTAGCATGTATCAATGGATATCATTCTTTGATGTATCTTTTAATTGGTATCCTTGAAGTGATAATTTTTCGTTTGGTATTTTATTTTCACTTGAGACCTTGTATTTTGGTGTCTTATCAACTACGTGTTGATTTGATTTTTGAATGCCTTGAGCATGCATATTTACTATATACATATAGTTTCTTTTTGCATGCTTTCTTTCCTTGACCCGATATATAGGGGAAACTCCACCTTGTCATAAATTGGCTGAAGTGTGCATGAAATTCAATTTCATATCTATATGCACATATTTATGTGGAGTTTGTCCTATGTATTGTTGGTTTTCTAACTCTTTGGTCCCAATGAGTTTGGGCACCATTTTGTTTGTTTTGTTGTTCTAGGAACAATTGGAGAGGCATTGGATGCTCGGCTCACCTACAAGGAAGGTCTTATCACCATGTGCTTATTGGAGCCAAGTTAGGATGATCAACGAACAACTATCTACTACATCAATCCAGTGCTGTCTCGGTAACAAGTATCTACTTTATGCATACATTTCTTGCATTCAACCTTTCATAGGTTGCATCATGGCATGAACTTCTTGATTCATTATTGTGGTACTTGTTTCCTTCCTCAAAGCATCCAAACGATGATGTCTTATTGCTAGTTGGGATGTCTTTGATGTTCATAAGTTGGAAGTTCATATTGTACAGTAAAAAATTATTAGGCTATGTGCTATGCTATCAAACAAAGATCTTATTGGTATATTTATGACTTCCTTTTGGATATCTTGTTTGTTCCTTCTTGTAACATTTCGTGTGTACATGTTTCTTTGTGGATATATATCATCATGATTTTATTCTACCTAGAACCTTTTACACATGAGAGAAGTTACATCTCTAGTTGATATCCTCTTTTCTTTCACGTCCATCGTTGCATTTCCTTTTTCAGTTTTTGGTGGCTTCATGAAAGGATTTGTCTTGAATGTGGATCTTTTATCCTTGCATCTTGATGCACTGGTTGATGGTGAAGATTATTTTTCCGCATACCTGTCTTGACAAGGGTGTTGAAATTTTGGTTGGTATCCCTTCTCTTGACAAGGTTATTATTTCCTTTCTTCACCATGGGTTGTCACAAGCGTTGGTTCTCAATTTATTTATTAGTAAGATTGTGGACCTATTTGCTAGTAGTGTGTGTGTGGGAAGGATATTTCTTGCACTCTGTTCTTATTCCTTCAAGACTATATTGCTAAGTAATGCTCATCCTCACCTTAGTCTTCTCAAGTGCCTTGCCATGACTCACACATCATTTTGGTTGAGCCTACTCTTGAGTTGCCTCTTTTACATGTTGCTCAACCATATGTTTTGTGCAAGTGATATACTTATTGTCTCATCTATTTGGTTGCACTTGTTGTGTGCTTTTATTAATTTCGGGGCAGCGACGATCCTATTTTGTGCACTTGTATCAAATACAAAAAAAATCTTATTAGTGCACAAATCATGGGGAGCTTCTCTAGTTTTGATAAAATACACTATTGTCCTTATGATAATATCTTTTATTCATGTGGTTCGAAGGACCATATGATTGCTTGTTCCTATTGGTATCTTTTGATTGTGTGCTTCTCTCGTTTGTATGCCTTTGTGACATACGATCCTTCTTGCAATCTTTGGGTCCTCGATTAGTTTGTTTTCCTCCAACATTTATCATTGTATTTGTGTATTTCTTTGCACCCTTGTTGAGAAGTACAAATTTTTGGGAGGACCACCTACTATATTGGATTTCTAAACTTTTTGTCCATTTTGGCAATCGATGCCAATGGGGGAGAAGTTTAGATAGTTTATTTTGGTGATGCATAGAGGGTTTTTCTTTTATTGCTTAAGCAATTACATCTTGTACGCCTGCATTATAGCTTTGTATGTGTGCGCTTGGTTATGCTTATTTCCTTATATAAACTCTCTTGTACTGATTGCATCAATTACCAAAATGGGGGAGATTGTTAGAGCATATTTCTCCATATGTGGTTTTGGTAATTGATGACAAAGTTTACATGATGATCGAGGTGGTATTCAAGGTATTATCCAAAGATTGGTCATAAAGACACCAGGTTGATCAAGACTAAGCAAAGAGTAAATCAAGATGATCAACGCACAAAGTGTATAAGATGTACCGAGAGGGATCAAGTGATCCCATGGTATGAAAAGCATTGTCCATAACGATTTTGTGTACTAACCCATGGTCCTTGTGAGAGTTCTATGTGGGGTTAGGTGTGTATCCATGGGTTTGCATCAAGAGGAAGATCTCATTCAACCTATGAAGGATGACATCCAGTGGTGATCGTCATCAAGATTGCGGTGTGCAAGTTCAAGTGGAGCATCATGAAGATATCATGCTTGAAGCTTGCCGCCCATTGTGGTGCTAATGGACTTGTGAAGATGTGCTGAAGAGTGGCTCACCCATAGTGAGTATGGGGGAGCAATCAACTAGTCTTCGTCAAACCAAGGAAATTAAGAAAGGTGGTCCATCTTGAGGAAGCCAAGATCATCATCATCTAGCTCAAGAGGACTAGGTGCAAGGTATAGGTTTGCCCTTGATAGGTTTTCTGTTTTAGGATAGATTGTCGTAATGTCAAGGGGGGCTCTCAAGTGAGTAGTTTGATCGTATCGTTCATTGAGAGCTCAAACCATTTGCATCCTTGCATCACATTTCTTGGTTCTTGTTTGGTGTTTCTCTTTGTGAATTTTAGAGCTTATGCTCATCTTCATGACAAGCTCGAGTTCATAAAAAACGGAGTCCATATGCATCTTCTATCATGTCTTCGATGTTGGAAGTTTTTCCCGGCTCTTCATTCATAGAGGTCTCACTTCTCTATATCATTGGCATTTTCCAACTGCATGTTCTTAAGAGCAGTTTCAGTACCCTGCAGTAGTACCGCTCCTGGTGCCAGTGGTAGTACCGCTCGAGGAGTGGTAGTACCGCCCCCGGAGCGGTAGTAATTTTTCACTACCGCTCCCGAGCGGTAGTACCGCTCTCGGAGCAATAGTACCGCTCTAGGAACGGTAGTAATTTTTTACTACCGCTCCCTAGCGGTAGTACTGCTCCATCGGACTTTATTTGCACATCTTTTTTGGCCTCTGCATGGTTGGTGAACCTAACGAGCGGTAGTACCGCTCTGTGCGGGCTGTGAAGCATAACGGTTGGATTTCCCCACCTATAAAACGGGGTCTTCTTCCCCATTGAACCTTACCTCTTTAGCTCATGTTCTTCCCCCATTGTTGACCTTCTTCGAGCTTGCTAACTCTCAATCCCTCCAATGATTCTTGCTAGTTTTTGAGGGAAAAGAGGGAGGAGATCTAGATCCACATTTCCACCAATCACTTTCTCCTCTAAGTGAGGGGAACCCCTTGGGTCTAGATCTTGGAGTTCTTCGTGTTCTTCTTCCTTCTTCCTCTCATTTTCCTCCCTAGCATTAGTTGCTTTGGTGGGATTTGGGAGAGAAGGACTTGGGCACTCCGTGTGCCCTTGCCATTGCATCTGGTGCATCGGTTTGAGTTCTCCATGGTGATACGTGGAAGTGAGAAGTTGAGAAGCTTATTACCTTTGGGTACTTGGTACCCCTAGAAACTTGGTGGTGCCTCGGAGCTCAATCATTGTGGTGTAAAGCTCCGGGAAAGCGTCGGGGTCTCCAATTAAGTTGTGGTGATTTACTCGAGCATTTGTGGTTACGTCGAAGCCATATGCCACTGTGGTGAAGCTTCGTGGTGTTGTTGGGAGCCTCCAATTAAGTTGTGGAGATTTCCCCAATCTTGTTTGTACGGGTTCGGTGACTGCCCTCAAGGGTCCCTTAGTGGAATCATGACATCTTGCATTGTGCGAGGGCTTGAGGAGATTACGGTGGCCTTAGTGGCATCTTGGGGAGCATTGTGCCTCCACACCGCTCCAATGGATATTAGCATCCGCAAGGGTGTGAACTTCGGGATACATCATCGTCTCCGCGTGCCTCGTTTATCTCTTACCCAAACCCTTTACTTACGCACTTTACTTTGTGATAGCCATATTTTCCCTTGTCATATATCTTGCTATCACTTAGTTGTTTATCTTCCTTAGAATAAGTTGTTGGTGCACATAGTTGAGCCTAGTTGTTTTAGGTTTTGTGCTTGAAAAATTAAACGTTAGTTTTATTCCACATTTGTTCAAGCCTAAACCGTACTTATTTTAAAGCGCCTATTCACCCCCCTCTAGACGACATCCACGTCCTTTCATTAATGCTGAGATGGATTCAAGCACTAGTCCAGAGAGGAAAACTTATGACCCAGGTAAACCTAGCTCCCATGGTTTGCCAAGGTAGCTACCAGGTCGAGGAAGAAGCTTAATTTAGATGAGGAAGATGATGATTTTATCCCACAAGAGATTATTCCCTAGAAGCAGAAGGAGAAGACCAGTGTCAAAAAGACCATGAGAAAGGAGTATGCCAGACCTGCTAATGTGAGAGCTCCTATCGCAACTCAGAAAGGGATGAGGATCACCCTTGAAGGCACTTCTTCCAGGCTTGCTAAGAAGCCAGGTCAGAAAAGATCTAGGAAGAGAGTAGTGTGTGTTGTTGGAAGGCCAACATCGATGTACGAAGACCTAGTAGAAGCTGCTGATGATGAGGAGAAACAGATCCCAGCTGAGAATCCTCCTGATAAGAAGAAGAAGCTCATGGCTGATGCTATGCCAAAGAAGTCTGCACCCAAGCCATCTGCACCTAAGAAGCAAATAGCTCCCAAGAGGACTACAAAGGATATACCTGTAGCAGAGAAGAACAAAGACTCTGCATCCAGAGAGTTTGCTATAGAGGAGGAAGAAGATGCACCTATGCTGAGATCTCACTTGCCATTGCACAATGCTACTCATTCTATTGCTCAGGCCATGAAGAAGAGAAGGGACCGAGGTTTCAGGTTGTGGAGGACTACAGATCCATATGCTATCAGGAGAAGAACTGTTGTTGATCCTCAATTACACACTAAGGAGCAACAATATTTTTATGAGACAATGTTGCTTGACAAGAGTCTTGTAGTCGGTGACCTGTGATATGTTGATTGGCAATATATCAAGTGCAATGAGAACTACTTTCCTCACGTGAGAGAAAATTCCAGGCTATTTGATATTGAACATTTTGTTGGCACACAAATGACTACGTAGAACGATGAGATGGTCATGCATTTTTATTCAAATGCTCACTTTTATTCTGATGGAAGGATAGTATGGATGATAGAATGTCACTTGTATGAGTCTACTATATATGAGTGGGCCACTATCCTTGGTGCCCCAAAGGCACAAGAGGGAGATTTGGATGTGTACTCAGAATCCAAGACGAACCACAACGCAATGTCAAACATGTACAACCCAGTGCCCCATCAGTATGTGAAGACACACAAGTTTGGTCGTGTCTATTTTCTACAAGCAGGAATACCTAGAACGAACACCATTTTGAGACACATCCCGATGCCTAAATCGGGAGATGATAAGATGATCAGAGGTTATTCCATTAATATGCTGCACCACTTAGACACCCATGCCCGGTTCAGAGTGATGGACTTGATAGTAGAGACTGATAGTAGGTCTGCTGCAGATCAGAAGAGATCTTGTGGGTATTAACCTTACATTCACATGCTCATCAATGCCAAGATTGGCAAGCATGCATATCAACTTGATCATACACACGTGCCACTTCACCCAGATTTCGAGGACAATGTAGTTGTGATGGACCCCAGTCATCCGAGCTCGACTTCAGTGCGTGATGCAGTGAAGGCAGAAGAGGCAACTAGGAATGCTCCGGCACGAGCTTTGCAACTCAAGACTAGAGAGGAGCAGATGTCTTTTCTTGCCAGCACCATCCAAGGGATGGAGAATAAAAATTCAGAGATCTTGCTGAACCAGAAGAGCCTTGAGAGGAATGTGGAGACAAAATTCCATGACCTGGATGTTAAGCCCACGGAGTTGACTACCAGTGTTTAGCAGCTCCAACATGAAGTTGATTTTGTGCAGACTCCCCATTCCAGTAGTGATGATGAAGCGTCGCCTCTTCACATGACTACTCAGTTCACGACCTAGACTAGGTCAACAATTGAGCTCGTATTGGAAGCGAGACCAACTTCATCAGCTCAAACTTCAGCACCTGCAGCTTCAGCTCTAACTCCTGCACTTCCAGCTTCGGGGACATTCGTAGAAGCCTTCGTCGATGCTCTTTTGTCCACTCCATCAGTATGCCACTAGAGGAGATCAAGCCAAGAGTGACACATAGTTCTAGACCTTTGAACTTTTTGGTAACTTATTTCCAAAGGGGGAGAAGTGTATAATTCAATTAGGGATTCAAGAGTGAGAGCTTTGCATTTTATTTGCTCTCATTTTGTTTTACAAAACTTCTGGTCTTTTGATGCTTTAAACTTTGTTGAGTTTGATCATACGCTTTGATTGTTGTTGCTACTATGTCAAACCTTTAAGCTATCTACATGATGAACATTCACTTATTTGTTTGGTGTTATGTGCATTACTATTTATTCATATCATTTATGCGCACCACCAAGATGTATGTGGCATGGAGGAGTGACCCATAAACCTAATCGATTGTGGATTTGCATTCAAATGTAAATCAAAATAATGAACAATTTTAGGGGGAGCTCTTGTTTTTCACGTACTTCTCAAAGCGACGATGCTAATCATTGATTATATCTTTTGTCGAAGCTATGATCTATATGTTGTCATCAATTACCAAACTGGGGGAGATTGCAAGCACAATTTCTCCCTAAGGTGGTTTTGTTAATTAATAACAACATATGTATCACTGAACTAATGATCTTATCCAAGCATATTTGAGAACAGTTCAAAGATGCATTGGCTAAAGGATTATGAGGAGAAACCCGTTGATGCAAGGAAAGCAATAAGATTGGCTCAAGTTAAAGCAAGAGGACTCTACATTTTACATTTGTGAGAAATCACTTTTTGACTCCATTGGAAAGCCAATACTATTAAAAGGGGGTGAGGTATTATGATGAATTAGGTGCTCAAGTGCTTAGAGATAGCCACCAAAAATACTCAGTCATTCTCCCAGAAAAATCTCTGTCCCAAGCCAAAACAGCAAAATCGGTGCCACCAACTTTTCCCACTCGGCCCTACCGATTTTTCGAGTGGCAGATCCTTTGCCAAACCCTAATCACTCAATACCATCAAGTTTCATATCGGTGCCACCGAAAGCACGTGACCAACCTTCTGTTGAGCAGATTGCAAGAATCAAAATTTCTGAGTTTGAAATCAGTCTCACCGGGATTTGGAAACTTCCCTAGGTCATCGGATAGTTACCACCGAGATTCATATATTGGTCTCACCGAGAATTCAAAAGTTGCCACATTTAGTGCAACTCGGTACCACCGAGTTTCTTTTCGGTGTCACTGAGTTGGGCAATAATGTTGTAATGGCTGGATTTTGGAGGATGCCTATATATACCCCTCCACCTCCTCCAATTTAAAGAGGAAGCACTCAGAACACACACCCTCTTGCCACATCCATTTTCCGAGAGAGAGAGTCACCTACTCATGTGTTGAGATCAACAGATTCCAATCCAACCATTTGAAACTGGATCTTTAGCCTCCCCAAGTTGCTTTTCACAAAATCAATCTCTCCTAACCTTGCCAAATCTGTGAGAGAGTGATTGAGTGTTGAGGATACTATCTTTTGAAGAGCAAGAGCACATAGTTCATCATTCTACCGCATCCATTACCTTTTGTAGGGTGGTGCCTCCTAGATTGGTTAGGTTTCGCTTGGGAGCCTCCTACTTTGTGTTGTGGAGTTGAACCAAGAAGTTTGTAAGGGCAAGGAGATCGCCAACTTCGTGAAGTGCTACCATGAGCGAGGCTAGTCTTGTGTCGATGTAAGCCATGGTGAAACACACAAGGTCGCTTCTTCATGGAACCTCATGACCCACAAGTATAGGGGATCAATCGTAGTCCTTTCGATAAATAAGAGTGTCGAACCCAACGAGGAGCAGAAGGATCTGACAAGTGGTTTTCAGCAAGGTAAAATCTGCAGGCACTGAAATTGTCGGTAACAAGTGATTGTGTGGTGAGATGATTCGTAGCAAGCAACAAGTAACAAAAGTAGCAACGGTGCAGCAAAGTGGCCCAATCCCTTTTTTAGCAAGGGACAATCCTGGACAAAGTCTTATAGGAGGAAAAACGCTCCCGAGGACACACGGGAATTTCTGTCATGCTAGTTTTCATCATGTTCATATGATTCGCGTTCGTTACTTTGATAGTTTGATATGTGGGTGGACCGGCGCTTGGGTACTGCCCTTACTTGGACAAGCATCCCACTTATGATTAAACCCTCTCGCAAGCATCCGCAACTACGAAAGAAGAATTAAGACAAAGTCTAACCATAGCATTAAACTAGTGGATCCAAATCAGCCCCTTACGAAGCAACGCATAAACTAGGGTTTAAGCTTCTGTCACTCTAGCAACCCATCATCTACTTACTACTTCCCAATGCCTTCCTCTAGGACCAAATAAGGGTGTAGTGTTATGTAGTCGACGTTCACATAACACCACTAGAGGAAAAACAACATGCAACACATCAAAATACCGACGAATACCAAATTCACATGACTATTATTAGCATGACTTATCCCATGTCCTTAGGAACAAAAGTAACTACTCACAAAGCATAATCATATTCATGACCAGAGAGGTAATGAATAGCATCAAGGATCTGAACATAAACTCTTCCACCAAGTAATCTAACTAGCATCAACTACAAAGAGTAATCAACAATACTAGCAACCTTACAAGTACCAATCGGAGTCGCGAGACGGAGATTGGTTACAAGTGATGAACTAGGGTTTGGAGATGTGATGGTGCTGATGACGATGTTGGTGGTGATGAGTCCCCTCCGATGAGAAGAGTGTTGGTGATGTCGATGGCGACGATTTCCCCCTCCGGGAGGGAAGTTTCCCCGGTAGGATCGTCCTTCTGGAGCTCTAGATTGGTTTCGCCTCGTGGCGGCGGCGAATCCACGAAAAAGCTCCTCCCTGATTTTGTTTGGACGAAACCCTTCATATAGCAGAAGAGGGGGGGGTCAGTGGGCCAACAGGCTGCCCACAAGCCCCCTTGGCGAGGCCTGGGGGGTGGCCGCGCCGTGCAGGCTTGTGGCCGCCTGCTGGCGCCCCTCTGGCGCTTCTTCGGCCCAGTAATTTTTTAAATTCGGAAAAAAATCCTCGTTGATATTTACGGCGTTTGGAGTTGCGCAGAATAGGTATCTCAACTTTGCTCCACTTTCAGGCCAGAATTCCAGCTGCCGGCATTCTCCCTCTTCACGTAAACCTTGCAAAATAAGAGAGAAAAGGCATAAGTATTGTACCGTGAAGTGAAATTATAGCCCAAGAAGCAATAAATATCAACATGAAAACATGATGCAAAATGGACGTATGATCTCCCCCAAGCTTAGACCTCGCTTGTCCTCAAGCGAAAGCCTCGCTCAATAAATATTTCCACATGTTTAGGGAGAGAGGTGTTGACAAAACAAGATACGAACATGCATGCATCATGATCATGATCAGAACAGCAATACCAACATAAAATATCTCATGCTAAAGTGATAATTCCTTCACAAAGTAAAGCATGGATCAAGAACCTTACCGAGAAGTAACAACCGATAGCCTTTAGTCATTGAAGCAATTGCAATTTATCACAACATCAGAAAGAGGCAAATAAGAGCTTGTAAAGAAAATCCACATACTCAATCATTCTTTCGTTCTCTACAATTGCTACAACTCACGTGGTACTCATGAGATCAAAGTTTCAGCTGGACACAGAGAAAGATAGGGGCTTATAGTTTTGCCTCCCAACTGCTTACCTCAAGGGTAATGTCAACAATAATAATTCATGTATACTTACCTCCAAGTTGACATATGAATATAGATCTTTCCCAAGCATATGACGTTAGCCAAGATAGAGGCGAAATAAGGAATTGGTGAAGATCACCATGACTCTTTCAAGGGCAAAAAGTAAAGGTACAAGATAGGCCCTTCGCAGAGGGAAGCAGAGGTTGTCATGCGCTTTTGAGGTTTGGATGCGTGTCCTCTTAGTGCGGAGGAACGTCACTTTATATTGTCTCCTGTGATAAAGAACTTTATTATGCAGTCTCTCGCTTTTATGTCTTCCTCATCAAAGGTTCGTACAAAGCTTATTTTCCACACACTAATAGATCATACATATTAGAGAGCAATTTTTATTGCTTGCACCGATGACAACTTACTTGAGGGATCTTATTCAATCCATAAGTAGGTATGGTGGATTCACATGGCAAAACTGGGTTGATGGTTTATGGATGCACAAGTAGTATCTCTACTTAGTGCGGGAGGTTTGGCTAATGTGAGGTGGAAGCAATCGTCACATGCTAAGGGATCTCTAATCATATAACATTGTTCGGAGCCAAGCAAACACAATTCATTATGTTGTCTTCCTTGTCCAACGTCTACTTCTAGGCATGCAATAATTTAGTGAGTGTTCACAATCATAGATGGTGTCAGAGATGATATATTTATATGTGAACCTCCCCTTCTTTATTACTTCCTATTAATTGCAACCATGACCAAGGTCTACGTTTTCCTACCCTCAACAAGTTTCAATCCTCATTCTTTTTATACGTGAAGCCATCACTTCCCATAAGATCATTACATGATCTTTCATGCTTTTGTTCTATTCTCACTCTTTCGATCATGGCAAGAGGCAAAGCCCTTCAATTAAGACACTCTTTATTATATGGCTCACGAGCTTGAATACATCGCGGATGACACAAAGCAAAACTCAAGACTAAAACACTAAGTCTTTTAATCTACTAGAGAAAGAGAAAACTGAAAAGGAAAACTAAAACAAAGGTAATGGTAAAAGATGTGATGGTGATACGATAGCGGGGCAACTTCCCCAAGCTTGGCACAAGCCAAGGGGATTGCCCATAACCATGTTTAGTTGTCTTCCTATGGTGGTGATGGTGGAGGAGTTGTTGCAGAGGTCTTGAGCTTGTTTAATTTCCACTTGAGCATAAAATTCTGCTCCCTCAGATCATCATTTTCCTCTTCAAGCTTCAACACCCTTTGGCATAATTCCTGCTTACTCTCCTGCAAGAAACGAGAAGGGATAAACAAAGTCTTAGACTTCTTCCTTGAGTCAGGGAGGCTTGATTTCTTGAACTCCACATGCGTGTGTCCAGGTTGAGGTAGAGGAGCCTCCTCTTCATCGAAACTTGTTTGTTCCTTCCCCTTCGGATCATAATCTTCTTCCTCACTAGTGGTCCAGCCATAAGGATCCAAGTCCCCATAGACCTTGGGATTAGCAAGGTAATCTGCCACAAAGCTCTCCCCTCTGAATCTTGAGAAGACATCTTGCCCTAAATCTGCGGCAGAAAACAGGCTCGAAACGAAAAACAGAAGAAATCTGCATGATGTAGGGGTCAGACCAAACGGGAGTATATATAATAATTTTTTTCCAGACCAGGAGGAGTACCCTGCACGAAAACAGAGTCCAAGAGGCGCACGAGGTGGCCAAAAGCCCTCCCGGCACGGCCATGGGGTGGGCCCGCGCCGGGCAGGCTTGTCGCCTCCTCGCGCACTTTCCTGTCTACTTCCAATTTTTGTATTTTTTCAAATATTCCAAAAGGAGAAAATTTCCTACTGGAAAAGTTTTGGACTCTGTTTTCTTACCGAATCATATACCTCTTCGTTTTCGGAGTCTGAATCAGGCTGATAAATATCTCTTTGGTATTCTTCCGGAGTTATGGTATTGATAATATTGCTTTCAATATTTATGGGAGTACCTGAGATATAATGCTTGATTCTCTGCCCATTTACAACTCTCGGACAATTACCTTCCGTGTTGTTGATCTTGATAGCACCGGAACGATATACTTCCTCAACAACATAGGGACCTTCCCATTTAGAGAGAAGCTTTCCTGCAAAGAATCTTAAACGAGAGTTATAGCAAGACATAATCACCTACATTGAACTCACGCTTTTGTATCCTCTTATCATGCTACCTCTTAACCTTCTCTTTGAACAACTTGGCATTCTCATATGCCTCAGTTCTCCATTCATCAAGCGAGCGAATATCAAACAACCTCTTCTCACGGGCAACTTTGAAATCAAAGTTGACCTCTTTGATTGCCCAATAAGCTTTATGCTCTAGGTCAAGAGGTAAATGACATGCTTTACCGTACACCATTTTGTACGGAGACATGCCCATGGGATTCTTATAGGTAGTCCTATAATCCCACAGTGCATCATCGAGCTTTTTAGACCAATTCTTTCTAGACCTGTTGACAGTCTTTTGCAGAATTAGTTTAATCTCTCTGTTTCTTAGCTCTACTTGACCACTGGACCGAGGGTGATAGGGAGACACAATTCTATGGTTGACGTCGTACTTAGCAAGCGTTTTACGGAAAGCACCATGAATGAAGTGTGAACCACCGTCGGTCATTAGATATCCAGGGACTCCAAATCTAGGGAAGATAACTTCTTTAAGCACTACTAGTGGGAATAGCTTCTACCCACTTAGTGACATAATCAACAGCAACTAGGATATGAGTATACCCATTGGATTTTGGAAAAGGTCCCATATAATCAAAGCCCCAGACATCAAATGGTTCAATGACAAGTGAATAGTTCATAGGCATTTCCTGACATTTACCGATATTACCTATTCTTTGACATTCGTCACAAGACAAGACAAACTTACGGGCATCCTTGAAGAGAGTGAGCCAATAGAAACCTGATTGCAATACCTTGTGTGCAGTTCTATCTCCCGCATGGTGTCTTCTGTAGGCCTCGGAGTGACACTTCTGTAGGATCTGTCCCTGTTCATATTCAGGTACACAACGTCTAATAACACCATCTACTACTTCCTTATAAAGGTGAGGATCATCCCAAAAGTAATGTCTCAAGTCAAAGAAGAATTTCTTCTTTTGCTGGTATATGAAACTAGGTGGTATATTTTTGGCAATGGTATAGTTGGCATAATCAGCGTACCACGGTGCACTACGTGAAGCATTGATGACATTAAATTGCTCATCGGGAAAGCTATCATCAATAGGTTGTGGGTCATCAAGAACATTCTCCAACCTAGACAAGTTATCTGCTACTGGGTTATCAGCACCCTTTCTGTCAACAACGTGCAAATCAAATTCTTGTAGCAAGAGAACCCATCTGATAAGTCTAGATTTAGCGTATTTATTCTCCATGAGCTACTTAATAGCAGCATGATCAGTGTGAATAGTGACTTTGGAATCAACTATGTAAGACCTGAAATTTTCACACGCAAACACGACTGCTAAAAATTCCTTCTCTGTAGTAGCATAGTTTCTCTAGGCACTGTCTAGAGTTTTACTAGCATAGTGAATAACATTCAACTTCTTATCGACTCTTTGCCCTAGAATAGCACCAACAGCATAACCACTAGCGTCACACATGATCTCAAAAGGCAAGTTCCAATCAGGTGGTTGAACAATAGGTGAAGTTATCAAAGCCCTCTTAAGTATTTCGAAGGCTTCCTCACAATCGTCGTCAAAAACAAAAGGAATATCCTTTTGCAAGAGATTGGTAAGAGGCCTAGAAATCTTAGAGAAGTCTTTAGTGAACCTTCTATAGAAACCAACATGACCAAGGAAACTTCTTATACCTTTGATATTTGTGGGGTATGGCATTTTCTCGATTGCATCAACCTTAGCCTTATTGACTTCAATACCTCTTTCAGAAATTTTAAGTCCTAAGACGATGCCTTCATTAACCATAAAGTGGCACTTCTCCCAATTCAAGACAAGATTGGTGTCTTTACATCTCTGCAAGACTCGATCAAGGTTGCTGAGGCAATCATCAAAGGAAGACCCGTAAACGGAGAAGTCATCCATGAAAACCTCAACAATCTTTTCACAAAAGTCAGAGAATATAGCCATCATACATCTTTGAAAGGTGGCAGGTGCATTACATAAGCCAAAAGGCATACGTCTATAAGCAAAGGTACCGAAAGGGCAGGTGAAAGTGGTTTTCTCCTGATCAGATTGTGCAACTAGTATTTGTGAGAAACCAGAATAACCGTCTAGAAAGCAGAAGTGTGTGTGTTTAGACAGTCTTTCTAGCATTTGGTCAATAAAAGGCAAAGGGTAATGATCTTTCCTAGTGGCTTTATTCAATTTCCTAAAATCGATCACCATCCTATAGCCAGTAATAATCCTCTATGGGATCAATTCATCCTTATCATTAGGGACAACGGTAATGCCTCCCTTCTGAGGAACGCAATGTACCGGACTCACCCAATCGCTATGAGCAACAGGATAGATAATACCCGCTTCCAGGAGCTTTAGTATTTCTTTTCTTACTACCTCTTTCATCTTAGGATTTAATCTCCTTTGATGATCATCAACTGGTTTGAAATCGGAATCAGTCTTAATCTTGTGCTGGCATAGAGTGGGACTAATGCCCTTAAGATCATCAAGAGTATATCCAATAGCAACACGGTGCTTCCTTAGAGTTTTTAGTAACTTCTTTTCTTCGTGCTTTGAGAGACTAGCACTAATAATAACAGGATATATCTCTTTTCATCAAGATAAGAATACTTAAGAGTATCAGGCAACTGTTTAAGCTCGAATGCAGGATCACCCTTTGGTGGGGGTGGATCCCAAGCAGTTCAACAGGCAAATTATTCTTAAGGATGGGATATTGTTCTAAGACAAGTTTATCTATTTCATCCCTTTCATCCTTATGCATATCATTTTCATGCTCAAGCAAGTATTGCTCTAAGGGATCAGTAGGAGGCACGGTAATAGAAGCTAAGGCAATAGTTTCATCCTTACTAGGCAACTCGTTTTCATGAGGTTGTCTACCAAACTTGGAGAAATTGAACTCTTGTGACACACCTTCAAAGCCAACGGTGACAGTTTACTTCTCACAGTCAATATCAGCATTAACAGTATTGAGAAAAGGTCTGCCGAATATAATGGGACAAAAGCTATCTTGAGCGGTAGCAAGAACGAGGAAATCAGAGTATACTTCGTTTTGCCACACAAGACTTCAACATCCCAAATAATTCCCATAGGGCAGATAGTATCTCTATTGGCAAGCTGAATAGTGACATCAATAGGTTCTATCTCAACAGGTGCAATCTCATCTTTGATTTCATCATATAAGGATTGAGGTATTCCACTAACACTAGCACCCGTGTCACATAAGCCATGATAGCAATGATCGCCTATCTTAACAGAAACAACAGGCGTGCCAACAACAGGCCTATGTTTGTCTCTAGCATGAGGTTTTGCAATCCTAGCAGCATCTTCACATAAGTGAATATTATGTCCCTCAACATCGTCAGACAGAAGATCTTTGATAATAGCAATGCTAGGTTCAACTATAATTTTCTCAGGGGGTGTAGGTGTTCTAATATAGCCTCTACGTATCACAGTTGAAGCTTTAGAATGATCCTTTATCCTAACAGGGAAAGGTGGTTTCTCAATGTAAGCACTAGGAAAACTAGGATCATTATAGGCAATGACTCTCTCTTCAACTGGAGTGGGTTTAACTACATTGACTTCTAACAGAGGATGATATTTAAACCACTTCTCTTTGGGGAGATCAATATGGGCAGCAAAGGATTCACACAATGAAACTACTATCTCAGAGTCAAGTCCATACTTAGCGCTAAAGTCACAAAAAGTATTTGTCTCAACAAAGGATTTAACGCAATCAAAAGTGAAATTCATACCTGACTCCTTACCTTCTTCAAGCTCCCAATCTTCAGAGTTGCATTTAATTCTCTCCAATAAATTCCATTTGAAGTCAATATCTCTCTTCATAAAAGAACCGGTACAAGAAGTGTCGAGCATGGTGCGATCATGATGAGAAAGCCGAGCATAGAAGTTCTGAATGATAATTTCTCTCGAGAGCTCATGATTGGGGCATGAATATAACATTGATTTAAGCCTCCCCAAGCTTGAGCGATGCTTTCCTGACGAGTGATGACCCATAAGTATAGGGGATCCATCGTAGTCCTTTCGATAAGTAAGAGTGTCGAACCCAACGAGGAGCAGAAGGATCTGACAAGTGGTTTTCAGCAAGGTAAAATCTGCAGGCACTGAAATTGTCGGTAACAAGTGATTGTGTGGTGAGATGATTCGTAGCAAGCAACAAGTAACAAAAGTAGCAACGGTGTAGAAAACTGCCCAATCCCTTTTGTAGCAAGGGACAAGCCTGGACAAAGTCTTATAGGAGGAGAAATGTACCCGAGGACACACGGGAAATATCTGTCATGCTAGTTTTCATCATGTTCATATGATTAGCGTTCGTTACTTTGATAGTTTGATATGTGGGTGGACCGGTGCTTGGGTACTACCCTTACTTGGACAAGCATCCCACTTATTATTAACCCCTCTCGCAAGCATCCGCAAGTACGAAATAAGAATTAAGACAAAGTCTAACCATAGCATTAAACTAGTGGATCCAAATCAGCCCCTTACGAAGCAACGCATAAACTAGGGTTTAAGCTTCTGTCACTCTAGCAACCCATCATCTACTTACTACTTCCCAATGCCTTCCTCTAGGCCCAAATAATGTTGAAGTGTTATGTAGTCGACGTTCACATAACACCACTAGAGGAAAAACAACATGCAACACATCAAAATACCGGACGAATACCAAATTCACATGACTATTATTAGCATGACTTATCCCATGTCCTCAGGAACAAAAGTAACTACTCACAAAGCATAATCATATTCATGACCAGAGAGGTAATGAATAGCATCAAGGATCTGAACATAAACTCTTCCACCAAGTAATCCAACTAGCATCAACTACAAAGAGTAATCAACACTACTAGCAACCTTACAAGTACCAATCGAAGTCGCGAGACAGTGATTAGTTACAAGTGATGAACTAGGGTTTGGAGATGAGATGGTGCTGATGAAGATGTTGATGGTGATGAGTCCCCTCCGATGAGAGGAGTGTTGGTGATGACGATGGTGATGATTTCCCCCTACGGGAGGGAAGTTTCCCCGACACGAACGTCCTGCCGGAGCTCTAGATTGGTTTTGCTCAAGTTCCGCCTCGTGGCGGCGGCGAATCCACGAAAAATCTCCTCCCTGATTTTTTTTCTGGACGAAACCCTTCATATAGCAGAAGAGGGGGGCAGTGGGCCAGCAGCCTGTCCACAAGCCCCCTTGGCACGGCCTGGGGGGTGTCCGCGCCGTGCAGGCTTGTGGCCACCTGCTGGCGCCCCTGTGGCGCTTCTTCAGCCCAGTATATTTTATAAATCCAGAAAAAAATCCTCGTTGATTTTTACGGCGTTTGGAGTTGCGTACAATAGGTATCTCAACTTTGCTCCACTTTCAGGCCAGAATTCCAGCTGCCGGCATTCTCCCTCTTCATGTAAACCTTGCAAAATAAGAGAGAAAAGGCATAAGTATTGTACCATGAAGTGAAATAACAGCCCAAGAAGCGATAAATATCAACATGTAAACATGATGCAAAATGGACGTATCAGACCCCTTGTGGGTGGAGCCTTCCGTGGACTCTCGCAGCCAATACCCTCCGTGGGTTTAAGTCTCCACTAACGTGGACGTACGACAGCACCACCTAACGGAACCACGCAACAAATCATCGTATCAACTATTGCGTTTGATCTTCCTTCCCTACGCTCTCAATACTTTGTATGTCTTTACTTTCCGCTGCTATACTCTTAGATATGCATGTGTGTAGTGAACTCGACTAGTCATAATTTCTAAAACTAACCAACAACTAAAATTGGGAAAAGGCTAAGTTTTTATTTGCCCAAGTAGCCTAATCACGCCCCCCTCTAGACATAATTCAGATCCTACAAGTGGTATGAGAGCCTTGGTCTCAATTGCATTGGTTTCACAATCTAGGAGAGTGTGGCGTTAGTGAGGGAAATTATCACCGTAGAGGTCCATATTTTGATGGTACAAACTTTACTAGTTTGAAGCATAAGATGAAAATGCATATTCTTGGTCATAACCCTACCATTTGGGTTGTTGTTCGTTTTGGTGTGCAAGGTGATTCTTCGGAGAAGGAAGAGAACCATATCGTGATGTGACAATGGAAGAATTGAAGATGTTGCAATACAATGCTCAAGACTGCGACATGTGTTCAACTGCTTGTGCCCCGAATAATTCAACAAAATCATCCGCCTTGAGAATGCAAAGGAAATTTGGGATACTTTGGTTGATATTCATGAAGGTACTAAATCTATGAGGGAATCTAAGTTGGATGTGCTTTAAAGTCAGCTTGATAAGCGCAAGATGAAGGATGGTGAAGGAGTCGCTCAGATGTACTCTAGGCTAGCTCTCATCACAAATGAGATTATCAGATTAGGAAGCGAAGAGATGACCAAAAATTCATCATCAAGAAGATACTTAGAGCCTTGGACGGAAGATATATACAGTACTGTGTGCACATTGATCCAGATGATGCCAAACTACAAGGATCTCAAGCCAACTGAATCATTGGAAGGATTGTTGCTCATGAAATGTCACTCAAGGAGAAAGATGAGTTGCACAACAAGTCAAGCGGTACTTTCAAAGCTTCAAGTGATGCTATCTCTACTTCAAGTGACAACCTTGTTACGGGTGAAGAGATAAGCCTCATGGTTAGAAAATTCAACAAGTTCTACAAGAGTAGAGGCAAAGAGACAAGCTGAAGCTCAAGATATGATGAGAAGCGCTCATCTAGTCGTGACAGAAACTGCTACAATGGTGGAAAGCCCGGGCACTACTCAAATAAGTGGGTGGCTCCCCACAAACAAAGAGAAGAGGCACATAGAAGACAAAGCTCAAGATATGAGTCACCTCGCACAGAGAGGAGTAGAGAAGATCATTATGAACGAATACACTCCCAGAGAGGCAAAAAATCGGAGAAGAAGGACAAGTACACCAATAGCAGCTCAAGAACAAGACATCAAGCACACGTTGGTGAATGGGTATCTAGCTCCGAGTCCAACAACCAATCCGAGAGAAGCTAACACTCTGATCCCGACAACCAATTCGAGAGAAGCTACCACTAAGACTCTGACTATAGTCAAGATGAAGGTGTTGTCAGTCTTGCACTCGTTTCCTCCAACTGCTATGACCTATCTGATTCACCGAATGAAGGTATTGGAAACTGCTTGATGGCAAAAGGCCCGAAGGTATCACATCCCGAGTATTTTGACTTTGATATTTATGAGGATAATTTGTTAGGAGAGGATGACTTGCTCTTTGATAAGACTAGTGATAACATTGAAAATAGACTTGATATTAATCATGCTAGTCTAGATAAGTCAAATGATGATGATAAGAAAGAGATTGAACAACTAACTAAAGAATTAAACACTCTTAAGTTAGCTCATGAAACTAATCTAGAAGATCATAGAGATCTTGCAAGAACTCATGAAAAGCTACGCTTCGAGAAGCTAAATTTAGAGCAAGAGCATGAGTTTCTAAAAGCAATCAATGATGATCTTCGAAATAAGAGTTCTTCTTATCTAGCCAAACGATTACTCTTGTCTATTTTTGCTCCACAAGTTAAACCTAAGAACACTAGTAACAAAGGCAAGAAACGTCTTCATCTAGTAACAACAATGCTAAAGTTAGATAAAATGATATTGTTGCTAGTAGCTCTCTTGATTCCACTCATGATTCTCTTAGCCAAGTTACACTTGAGCAAGAAAATGATTTTTTGAAAGGAATTATATAGAGAGGTGTCTTCGAGAGTATTGTCGGAAGTAAGCAATTCGAGGAAATTGTGCGCAAGTAAGGAGGACATCGTAAGAAGCAAGGTGTTGGCTACTTCAATGCCAACGAAGCTGAATGGGCAGAAGGTCAATATCCCATCCCGAAGTTTGTTCCTCAAAAGGAGAAGTATGATCCTACTCTCCCAATGGAACAAGCTCTCAAGATGACCTTCTACCATAAGACCACAAGGGAAAGGGCAAGCTTCAAGATGAGATTGACTTATTATAGGAAGAACCCCAAGCCAAGGTCAAGTGGATTTCCAAGGACACTACTAGCTCTACTTCATCTAGTGCTACCACAACTCCAAGGATCCTCATCAAGTTGATGTGGGTCCCCAAGAATAAGAACTAGAGAAGTTATTGAGGGGTGACTCCACCAAAGAAATTCAATCTTTTTATTTTTGGTAATAACTATATGCAATCAACTCCAACCATATGCATTAGTTCAAGGAGTCACACATTTCCTAAAAGGTAACCAAGGGGCAAGGCAATTAATGTATCTCTGGACATCATATCACATGCATTTCATTCCATGTCCATAGAAATCCTTGCATATGTTCCTTGTGCTTTGCGACTAACCCATGTAGGTGAGAAGTGTAAGAAACAACAAGGATTGCTCCCAACTTAGGATGATCATCAATAACAATGAGCATCCACTACTACTACACCTACATGAAGTCTTCTACGTCAAAACCCAAGGTTAGTTTATCCCTCTTATGGTGATGTCACATCGAGGGGGGGTTTACTCTAAGACTTGAGTATAAGCATCTCCTAAAGATGTGAACACGTTGAAATCTTTATGTAAAATTGGTAACCCTACTTGTGCTTAAACGATGAGTATGACCTATGATAAAGTATTCTTGCTTGGCTCCTAAGTCAATATTATCATATATAGATGACTCCATCCTCACCAAAGTGCTTGGTAGATACTAGAGTGTTTGTGCATGTTCACCATGTTTTATTTGACATCTTATTTGTGTTAGCATGTTGGTATGCATATTTTGCTCATTCGTGGATGTCCAATTGTGGTAATTTGGCTTTCTATTTTATTTGGCCAATTGGATATACAAGAATGCCTAAGTACCTCTCTCTAGCTATCCATGCTTTCTCGTCTCAAATTCTATACATGCTACATCACAAAATTTGAGCAAGCACTTTAGGGACACTTTGTGAGAGGAGCACTCAGTGATCCGTCTTGACAAGGGCTAACTTCCAAAACCTCCCAGAAGCATCTCGGTGTGACCAACCTCAAAAACTCAGTCCCACCAAAGCCTATGGTTGATCAGGTTTTTCATTATCGGTACCATCGATTGTTCATTTCGGTCACATCGAGTTTCAGTGTTAACTGACAGTTATGGAACTCGATGGCACCAAAAATTCCAACTTGGTGTCATTGACAGCCATGGGCTATATATTGTCCACGGACCCGACATTTCAAATAACTCCTTCAAACTTCGCCTCTCGCACCTCCTCACTGTCATGCACTCGTTCCCAAGACTTCTTCAACTTTCTCCAGTGTGACCTCTCCACCGTAGTCTTCTCCATCGACGGGAATCTATGCCGCCATCGTCAACATAGAAAAAATTGGAAAAAGGCTAAGTTTTTATTTGGTCAAGTAGTCTAATCACCCCCCTCTAGACATACTTCAGATCATACAATATGCGGTACTGATACTTGTGATCTGTGTGGGATTTTCCGTGAAGAAGAATGGGTAATTGGAGCACAATAAGATTAAGTATTTCCCTCAGTTAATAAACCAATGTTTATCTAACCAATAGAAATATCAATCCTCAACCGTGTTTAGCAGTTGCGCACAAAAGAGCAAACAACTTGCACCAAGCGCGGGAAAGAGGGTTCTCAATCCCCTTGATCTCGTTATTTGCAAGAAAATGATGTATGTATATAATTATAGAGAATTTTAAATTATAAAATAAAATAAAAGACAAATAAGAACAACAATTAATATAAGTTTTATGAATCTATAAGTGAATAGAGTCGGGGGCCATAGTGTTCTCTAGTGGCATCTCTCATGAAAGTAACATATGATGAGTAAAAAAATTAGTGTTGGGCAAATAATAGAGAAGCAAATAGTTATGTGATTTTCACGGCAATAATCATGTGTATATAGGTATCACGTCCATAAGCAAATAGGCTGACTCCTGCCTGCACCTATTATTAGTACTCTACATCAAGAGCGCTTCTATGCTTGCCTCTCTACGTATTAAGTTCATGACAAGCACAGTAATGCTTGGAGAATGATGACATGACGTAGATAAAGTAAGCTCAAGAAATATGAATAAACCTCAAGCTATTATCCTTAGTTACAACAACACAAAGACGCAACTTGTCCCCTTTTGTTAGTGGGATATAGAAACTCGTTAGGTTGAACCCACTACAAAGCACCCCTCTGAGTGAAGAAATACCAAACTACTTGGCCAAAGAAATTCAATAGATCTCAGATAATTACGAAGCTCTGATGATCATGCAAATAAGAATCATAATAATTCTAGAGAAGACTCGAATATTTTTCATGAATAATTTGAACATGCACCAACAATTCATCGGATCCCAACAAACACACCGGATCCCAACAAACACACCATACGAAAGAATTACATCACACAGATCAAAGTAAATTTGGAATGATCATTGTATTGAAGGTCAAGAGGGAGATTGGTAGATAGATAGATAGATAGATAGATAGATAGGTAGAGATAGAGAGATAGAGATAGAGAGAGAGAGAGAGAGATAGCCATCTAGATACTAACTACGGACCCATAGGTCTATGGTGAACTACTCAAACTGTTGGGGAACGTTGCATGGGGAACTAAATTTTCTCTAGGAACATATAAAAACAGTAGACCTATAGCGCAAGCTACATCATAATTCGCAAAGACCATTTGACTATTTTCATGATAATTAGTTCAATTAATCATATTACTTAAGAACTCCCACTCAAAAAATACATCTCTCTAGTCATTTGAGTGGTACATGATCCAAATTCACTAACTCAAGTCCGATCATCACGTGAGTTGAGAATAGTTTCAGTGGTAAGCACCTCTATATTAATCATATCAACTATACGATTCATGCTCGACCTTTTGGTCTCATGTGTTCCGAGGCCATGTCTGCACATGCTAGGCTCGTCAAGTTTAACACGAGTGTTCCGCGTGCGCAACTATTTTGCGCCAGTTGTATGTGAACGTCGAGTCTATCACACCCGATCATCACGTGGTGTCTCGAAACGACGAACTGTCGCAACGGTGCACACTCGGGAAGAACACAATTTCATCTTGAAATTTTAGTGAGAGATCACCTTATAATGCTACCGTAATTCTAAGCAAAATAAGGTGCACAAAAGGATTAACATCACATGCAATTCATAAGTGACATGATATGGCCATCATCTTGTGCTTCTTGATCTCCATCACCAAAGCACAGGCATGATCTTCTTGTCACCGGCGCCACACCATGATCTCCATCATCATGATCTCCATTATCGTGTCGCCATCAAGGTTGTCGTGCTATCTATGCTATTACTACTAAAGCTACGACCTAGCAATATACTAAACGCATCTGCAAACACAAACGTTAGTTTAAAGACAACCCTATGGCTCCTGTCGGTTGCCGTAGCATTGACGTGCAAGTCGATATTAAATATTAAAACATGATCATCTCATACATCCAATATAACACATCACGTCATTGGCCATATCATATCACAAGCATACCCTGCAAAAACAAGTTAGACGTCCTCTAATTTGTTGTTCCATGTTTTACGTGGCTGCTATGGGTATCTAGTATGATCGCATCTTACTTACGCAAAAACCACAACGGAGATGTGCAAATTGCTATTTAACCTCTCCAAGGACCGCCTCGGTCAAAACCAATTCAACTAAAGTTGAAGAAACAGGCACCCGCCAGTCATCTTTATGCAACAAGGATGCATGTCAATCGATGAAACCAGTCTCTCGTAAGCGTACGAGTTATGTCAGTCCAGGTCGCTTAAATCCAACAATACCGCCGAATCGAGAAAAGACTAAGGAGGGAAGCAAATCTAACATCACCGTCCACAAAAGCTTTTGTGTTCTACTCGAGATAACATCTACGCATGAACCTAGCTCATCATGCCACTGATGGGGAACGTTGCGTGGGAAACAAAAAAATTCCTACACACACGAAGACCTATCATGGTGATGTCCATCTACGAGTGAAGATTAGATCTACGTACCCTTGTAGATCGCACAGCGGGAAGCGTTAAAAAACGCGGTTGATGTAGTGGAACGTCTTCACGTCCCTCGAACCGTCCCACGAACCGTCCCGCGATCCGTCCCACGATCCGTCCCGATCTAGTGCCGAACGGACGGCACGTCCGCGTTTAGCACACGTACAGCTCGACGATGATCTCGGCCTTCTTGATCCCAGGAAGCAAGACGGAGAAGTAGATGAGTTCTCCGGCAGTGTGACGGTGCTCCAGTGGTGGTGATGATTTAGTCCTGCATGGCTTCGCCCGAGCTCCGCAGAAATCCGATATAGAGGTGAAACTATATATATGAGGAAGGGGGAGGGGCTAGCCTTGAGGCATAAGGCCTCAAGGTGCACCGGCCAAGGGGGAGGAGTTGGACTCCAACCCCAATTCGGTTTGGTGGGGAAGGAGTACACTCCTTCCTTCCCACTTCCCACTTCCCTCTTTCCTTTTTTTATTTTCTTTTGGTATTTTCTTATGTGGCACCATATCCCTCTCGGGCTGACTCCACTAGCCCAATAAGGACTTGTGGCGCCACCCTAGGGCCTTGGGCTCACTCCTGGGTGGGTGGGCCCCTCCCGGTGAACTCCCGGAACCCATTCGTCACTCCCGCTACACTACCGGAATTGCCTGAAACTTTTCGGTGAACAAATGAAACCATCCTAAATATCAATCTTTGTTTCTGGACCATTCGGGAAAACCTAGTGATGTCCATGATCTCATCCGGGACTCCAAACAACATTCAGTAACGACACATATAACTCAACTATACTAAAACATCATCGAACCTTAAGTGTGCAGACCCTGCAGGTTCGAGAACTATGTAGACATGACCCGAGACACTCGGTCAATATCCAATAGCGGGACCTGGATGCCCATATTGGATCCTACATATTCCATGAAGATCTTATCGGTTGAACCTTAGTGTCAAGGATTCATATAATCCCGTATGGCATTCCCTTTGTCCTCCGGTATGTTACTTTCCCGAGATTCGATCGTCGGTATCCGCATACCTATTTCAATCTCGTTACCGGCAAGTCTCTTTACTTGTTTCGTAATACAAGATCCCGTGACTTACACTTAGTCACATTGCTTGCAAGGCTTGTGTGTGATGTTGTCTCGAGTGGGCCCCGAGATACTTCGTCACACAGAGTGACAAATCCTAGTCTTGATCCATACTAACTCAACGGACACCTTCGGAGATACCTGTAGAGCACCTTTATAATCACCCAATCACGTTGCGACGTTTGATGCACACAAGGTATTCCTCCGGTGCTAGTGAGTTATATGATATCATGGTAATAGGAACAAATACTTGACACGCAGAAAACAATAGCAATAAAATGACACGATCAATATGCTACGTTCACATTTTGGGTCTAGTCCATCATATGATTCTCCTAATGATGTGATCCCGTTATCAAGCGACAACACTTGTCTATGGTCAGGAAACCTTGACCATCTTTGATCAACGAGCTAGTCAACTAGAGGCTTACTAGGAACAGTGTTTTGTCTATGTATTTGAGTTTCCAATCAATACAATTCTATCATGGATAATAAACAATTATTATTAATAAGGAAATATAATAATAACTAATTTATTATTGCCTCTAGGGCATATTTACAATAGTCTCCCACTTGCACTAGAGTCAATAATCTAGTTCACATCACCATGTGATTTCAATGAATCCACTACCCATAAAGTTCTGGGGTTTGATCACGTCTTGCTCGTGAGAGAGATTCTAGTCAACAGTTCTGAATCTTTCAGATCCGTGTGTGCTTTACAAATCTTTATGTCTTTTCATAGACGCTGCTACTACGTGCTATTCGGAAATACTCCAAATATCAACTCTACTATA
This sequence comes from Hordeum vulgare subsp. vulgare, assembly GCF_904849725.1. Classification (NCBI taxonomy): domain Eukaryota; kingdom Viridiplantae; phylum Streptophyta; class Magnoliopsida; order Poales; family Poaceae; genus Hordeum; species Hordeum vulgare. Next base: position 111,400,499 of record NC_058521.1, on the reverse strand, counting down.
TGAATCCGTTTTACTACTTAGAGTTATTCGGATTAGTGTCAAAGCTTGCATCGTCGTAACCCATAACGACGAACTCTTTAATCACCTCCATAATCGAGAAAAATTCCTTAGTCCACTAGTTACTAAGGATAACTTTGACCGCTGTTTTAGTGATTCAATCCTGGATCACTTTTTGTACCCCTTGACAAACTCATGGTAAGGCACACATTAGGTGCGGCACACGGCATGGCATACTTTAGAGTCTACGACTAAGGCATAGGGGACGACCTTCGTCCTTTCTCTTTCTTCTGTTGTGGTCGGGCTTTGAGTCTTACTCAAATTCACACCTTACAACATATCCAAGAACTCCTTCTTTGCTGATCTATTTTGAACTCCTTCAAAAACCTGTCAAGGCATGCATTTCATTGAAAGTTCTGTTTAGCATTTGATCTATCTCTACAAATCTTGATGCTCAATGTTTCAAGTAGCTCTATCGAGGTCTTCTTTTGAAAAACTCCTTTCAAACAACCTTTTATGCTTCACAGAAATTGTACATTACTTCTGATGAACAATATGTCAACCACATATACTTATCAGAAATTCTATAGTGCTCCCACTCACTTCTTTGGAAATACAAATTTCTCATAAACCTAGTATAAACCCAAAAAGCTTTGATCATCTCATCAAAGCGTATATTCCAAGTCCGAGATGCTTGCACCAGTCCATAGAAGGATCGTTGGAGCTTGCATAGTTGTTAGCATCCTTAGGATCGACAAAACCTTATGGTTGTATCACATACAACCTTTCCTCAAGCAAACCGTCGAGGAAACAATATTTTGACATCCTATGTGCAATATTTCATAAATAATGCAACAAATACTAACCTAATTCCAACAGACTTTTAGCATCGCTATGATTGAAAAAGTCTCATCATAGTCAACTCTTTGAACTTGTCAGAACATCTTTCCGACAAATGGAGCTTTTCTTAATGGTGACTTCTCACCATTATCATCTGTCTTTATTTTAAAGATCCATCTTTACTTAATAGTCCTACGACCATCAAGTAGTTCTTCCAAAGTGCACACTTTGTCTTTATACATGGATCCTCTCTCGGATTTCATGTCCTCCAGCCATTTGTCGGAATCCGGGCCCACCATCGCTTCTCCATAGCTCGTAAGTTCATTGTTGTTCAACAACATGACCTCCAAGACACGGTTACCGTACCACTATGTAGTAGTACGCGACCTTGTCGACCTACGAGGTTTGTAGTGACTTGATCTGAAGCTCAATGATCACCATCATCAGTTTCCACTTCAATTGGTGTAGGCGCCACATGAACAACTTCCTGCGCCCTGCTACACACTGGTTGAAGTGACGGTTCAATAAACTCATCAAGTTCCACCACCCTCCCACTCAATTCTTTCAAGAGAAACCTTTCCTCGAGAAAGGACACGTTTCTAGAAACAAACACTTCGCTTCCGGATCTGATATAGGAGATGTATCCAACTGTTTTGGATATCCTATGAAGATGCATTTATCCGCTTTGGGTTCGAGCTTATCAGACTTAAACTTTTTCACATAAGCGTCGCAGCCCCAAACTTTTAAGAAACGACAGCTTAGGTTTCTCCAAACCATAGTCTATACTATGTCATCTCAACGGAAATACGCGGTGCCCTATTTAAAGTGAATGCGGTTGTCTCTAATGCATAACCCATAAACAATAGTGGCAATTCGATAAGAGACATCATAGTATGCACCATATCAAATAGGGTGCGGCTATGACGTTTAGACACATCATCACACTATGGTGTTCTAGGTGGCGTGAATTGTGAAACAATATCCACATTGTCTTAACTGTGCACCAAAAACTCGCAACTCAGATATTCATCTCTATGATCATATCATAGACAGTTTATCCTCTTGTCACGACGATCTTCACTCTGAAATAGCTTTGGACGTTTCAACATTTTATACTTGTGATTCATCAAGTAAATACTCGTGTATCTACTCAAATCGTCAGCAAAGTAAGAACATAACGATATCCACTGCGTGCCACAGCACTCATTGGACTGCACACATCAAAAATGTATTACTTCCAACAAGTTACTTTCTTGTTTCATGTGGTATGATTTGCATGTCTCAAGTGATTCAAAATCAAGTGATTCCAAATGATCCATCTGCATGGAGTTTCTTCATGCATTTATACCAATAGGTATGGTTTGCATGTCTCAAACATTTCAAAAATGAGTGAGTACAAAGATCCATCACTATGGAGCTTCTTCATGCACTTTATACCAACATGACTCAAGTGGCAGTGCCACAAGTAAGTGGTACTATCATTACTACTTTGTATCTTTTGGCACCAATATTATGAACATGTGTAACACTACGATCGAGATTCAATAAACCATTGAAGGTAATTATTCAAGCAAATAGAATAACCATTATTCTCTTTAAATGAATAACCGTATTGCAATAAACACGATCCAATCATGTTCATGCTCAATGCAAACACCAAATAACAATTATTTAGGTTCAACACCAATCCCGATGGTAGAGGGAGCGTGCGATGTTTGATCACATCAACCTTGGAAACACTTCCATCACTTATTGTCACCTCGCCTTTAGCTAGTCTATGTTTATTCCATAGCTTTTATTTCAAGTTACTAATCACTTAGCAACCGAACCAGTATCCAATAACCTCGTGCTACTAGGAGTACTAGTAAAGTACACATCAATATCATGTATATCAAATATACCTCTGTCGACTTTGCCAGCCTTCTTATCTGCCAAGTATATAGGGTAGCTTCGCCTCAGTGACCGTTCCCCTCATAACAGAAGCACTTAGACTCGGGTTTGGGTTCAATCTTGGGTTTCTTCATTAGAGCAACAACTGGTTTGCCGTTTCATGAAGTATCCCTTCTAGCCCTTGCCCTTCTTGAAACTAGTGGTTTTACTAACCATAAACAATTGATGCTCCTTCTTGATTTCTACTTTCGCAATGTCAAACATTGCGAATCGCTCAAGAATCATGATATCTATCCTTGATATGTTTATAGTTCATCACGAAGCTCTAGCAGCTTCATGGCAGTGACTTTGGAGAACCATCACTGTCTCATCTGGAAGATTAACTCCCATTTGATTCAAGCGATTGTTGCACTCAGACAATCTGAGCACATGCTCAATGATTGAGCTTTCCTCCGTTATTTGGTAGACAGATAATCTTGTCGGAGGTCACATACCCCTCAACAAGGGCACGAGCATGAAATCTCAATTTCATCTCTTAGAACATCTCTTATGTTTCGTGATGTTTCAAAACGTCTTCGGTGCCTTGCTTCTAAGTCATTAAGTATTACACACTGAACTATCATGTTGTCATCAAAAATGCGTATGTCAGATGTTCGCAACATCCACAGACGACGCTCGAGGTGCAGCACACCGAGTGGCCCATTAAGGACATAAGCCTTCTGCGCAGCAATGAGGAAAATCCTCAGTTTTATGGGTTCAGACCGCAAAGTTGCTACTATCATCTTTCAACTAAATTTTCTCTAGGACCATATAAAAAACAGTAGAGCTATAGCGCAAGTTACATCATAACTCGCAAAGACCTTTTGACTATGTTCATGATAATTAGTTCAATTAATCATATTACTTAAGAACTCCCACTCAAAAAATACATCTCTCTAGTTATTTGAGTGGTGCATGATCCAAATTCACTAACTCAAGTCCGATCATCACGTGAGTTGAGAATAGTTTCAGTGGTAAGCATCTCTATGATAATCATATCAACTATACGATTCATGCTCGACCTTTCGGTCTCATGTGTTCCAAGGCCATGTCTGCACATGCTAGGCTCGTCAAGTTTAACCCGAGTGTTCCGCGTGCGGAAATGGTGTTGCACCCGTTGTATGTGAACGTTGAGTCTATCACACCGGATCATCACGTGGTGTCTCGAAACGACGAACTGTCGCAACGGTGCACAGTCGGGGAGAACACAATTTCATCTTCAAATTTTAGTGAGAGATCACCTTATAATGCTACCGTCGTTCTAAGAAAAATAAGGTGCATAAAAGGATTAACATCACATGCAATTCATAAGTGACATGATATGGCCATCATCTTGTGCTTCTTGATCTCCATCACTAAAGCACCGGCATGATCTTCTTGTCACTGGCGCCACACCATGATCTCCATCATCGTGCGGCCATCGAGGTTGTCGTGCTATCTATGCTATTACTACTAAAGCTACGACCTAGCAATATAGTAAATGCATCTGCAAACACAAACGTTAGTTTAAAGACAACCCTATGGCTCCTGCTGGTTGCCGTAGCATTGACGTGCAAGTCGATATTAACTATTACAACATGATCATCTCATACATCCAATATATCCAATCATGTCATTGGCCATATCATATCACAAGCATACCCTACAAAACAAGTTAGACGTCCTCTAATTTTTTGTTCCATATTTTACGTGGCTGCTATGGGTATCTAGTATGATCGCATCTTACTTACGCAAAAACCACAACGGAGATGTGCAAATTGCTATTTAACCTCTCCAAGGACCGCCTCGGTGAAAACCAACACTAAAGTTGAAGAAACAGGCACCCGCCAGTCATCTTTATGCAACAAGGTTGCATGTCAATTGATGAAACCAGTCTCTTGTAAGCGTACGAGTAATGTCGGTTCGGGCCGCTTCAATCCAACAATACCGTTGAATCGAAAAAAGACTAAGGAGGGCAGAAAATCGAACATCACCGTCCACAAAACCTTTTGTGTTCAACTCGAGATAACATCTATGCATGAACCTAGCTCATGATGCCACTGTTGGGGAACGTTGCATGGGAAACAAAAAAATTCCTACGCACACGAAGACCTATCATGGTGATGTCCATCTACGAGTGGAGATTAGATCTACGTACCCTTGTAGACCATACAGCGGGAAGCGTTAAGAAACGCGGTTGATGTAGTGGAACGTCTTCACGTCCCTCGAACCGTCCCACGAACCTTCCCGCGATCCGTCCAACGAACCATCCCGCGATCCGTCCAACGAACCGTCCCGCGATCCGTCCCATGATCCGTTCCGATCTAGTGCTAAACGGACGGCACCTCTGCGTTTAGCACATGTACAGCTCGACGATGATCTCGGCCTTCTTGATCTAGCAAGCAAGACAGAGATGTAGATGAGTTCTCCGGCAGCGTGACGGTGCTCCAGTGGTGGTGATGATCTACTCCTGCACGGCTCCGCCCGAGCTCCGCAGAAACCCGATCTAGATGTGAAACTGTGTGGTTTAGGCTAGAGTTGCACGTGGCAAAGTTGTGTCTCAAAAAGCCCTAAACCACCACAATATATAGGAGGAAGGGGGAGGGGATAGCCTTGAGGCACAAGGCCTCAAGGTGCACCGACCAAGGGGGAGGAGTTGGACTCCAACCCTAATTCGGTTTGGTGGGGAAGGAGTCCACTCCTTCCTTCCCACCTCCCTCTTTCATTTTCTTTTTTCTTTTCTTTTGGTATTTTCTTATGTGGCACCATATCCCTCTTGGTCTGACTCCACTAGCCCAATAAGGACTTGTGGCGCCACCCTAGGGCATTGGGCTCACTCCCGGGTTGGTGGGCCCCTCCCGGTGAACTCCCGAAACCCATTCGTCACTCCCAGTACACTGCCGGAATTGCCCGAAACTTTCCTATGACCAAATGAAACCATCCTTTATATCAATATTTGTTTCGGGACCATTCCGGAAACCCTCGTGATGTCTGTGATCTCATCTGGGACTCCGAACAACATTCGGTAACCACACATATAACTCAACTATACTAAAACATCATTGAACCTTAAGTGTGCAGACCTTGCGGGTTCGAGAACTATGTAGACATGACCCGAGACACTCCTCGGTCAATATCCAATAGCAGGACCTGGATGCCCATATTGGATCCTACATATTCCCCGAAGATCTTATCGGTTGAACCTCAGTGTCAAGGATTCATATAATCCCGTAAGTCATTCCCTTTGTCCTTCGGTATGCTACTTGCCCGAGATTAGATCGTCGGTATCCGCATACCTATTTCAATCTCATTACCGGCAAGTCGCTTTACTCGTTTCGTAATACAAGATCCCGTGACTTACACTTAGTCACATTGCTTGCAAGGCTTGTGTGTGATGTTGTATTACCGAGTGGGCCCCGAGATACCTCTCCGTCACACGGAGTGACAAATCCCACTCTTGATCCATACTAACTCAACGGACACCTTCGGAGACACCTATAGAGCACCTTTATAATCACCCACTTACGTTGCGATGTTTGATGCACACAAGGTATTCCTCCGGTGCCAGTGTGTTATATGATCTCATGGTCATAGGAACAAATACTTGACACACAGAAAACAATAACAATAAAACGACACGATCAATATGCTATGTTTATAGTTTGGTTCTAGTCCATCACATGATTCTCCTAATGATGTGATCTCGTTATCAAGCGACAACACTTGTCTATGGTTAGGAAACCTTGACCATCTTTGATCAACGAGCTAGTCAACTAGAGGCTTACTAGGGACAGTGTTTTGTCTATGTATCCACACATGTATTTGAGTTTCCAATCAATACAGTTCTAGCATGGATAATGAACTATTATTATGAACAAGGAAATATAATAATAACTAATTTATTATTGCCTCTAGGGCATATTTCCAACACAAACATCATCACGAGGACGCCAAGGTTGATGAAGAGGTCCTCCGTGATTGACCCCCCCTTAGGCAGGGTGTCGGAACCGAGCTCCATATGAGATTGCCATGGATTAGAGACTTGTGGTGGTGGGAAAAGTGTTTCTCTCTGATATTTTGGGTTTCTGGATTATATGTGAATTTATAGGGCAGAGAATGAAGGCAAAGGGGCCACTAGGGAGGGACAAGCTATCAGGGCGTGCCGACCCCCTAGCTGCGCCTTGTTGGCTTGTGCCTCCCTCGTGTGTCTTCCGACCTCTCGTGAAACTTCCACGTCTTCTTTTAGTCTGGAAAAAATCATAAAAACTTTTTGGGGCAATTGGACTTCGTTTGGTATCGTAAACCTGAAAAACAAAAAACACACAAAAAATAGCAACTAGCAGTGGGCACTTGGTCAATAGGTTAGTGCTCAAAAATAATATAAATTGGTGAATTATGACCCAAAAAGTATCCTAGGGTGATAATATAATAGAATGGAACAATAAGAAATTATAGATACGTTGGAGACATATGAAGCATCCCCAAGCTTAATCCATGCTCGTCCTCGAGTAGGTAAATGATAAAAATAGAACTTTTGATGTGACATGCTACCCAATATGTTATCATTTGCATGTATGCTCATTGAGAAAGGATGAATTAACAAACATTAGCATAGTAATATTAATAACCACAAGCAAGAAAATCATCAATCTTTCAGAGTATACGATCCTAAAAGAATGTTTACCCCCATTCATCTTTCATATTAGCAAGGCATAGCTTCGTCTTCATCACATTAATACAAATTCCAAGCACCACGGTGTCCAAGTGTGACAATGTGTCATACTTTTTCAATGTGAATCAACATTTTATTATTCATGCAATACATGAGCGTGAACCATGGACATAGCGTAGGGGTGGAATAGAATATGGTGTTAGGAATCAAAAGGGTAAAAAGTGGAGATGATAGTCTCATGTCAACTAGGCGTACCAATGGGCTATGGAGATGCCCATTGGTAGATTTCAATGCAGGGACTAGGGATTTACAGGCTAATGATGTACTAGAGCTATAAGTGTATGAAATCTCAACTAACGCTAAGTTGGGTGAGCATCCAACTTGCTTTCTCATGAAGACCTCGTGCATTTGAGGAAGCCCGTCATCAGAAAATGCAAGCCAAGTTTATAATAATAAAAATTTGATTCCCAATAGCATATGAAAATGACATAACATGAGACTCTCTATATGAGGAACAAGGTGCCACTTTGAGGCACAAGTGTGGTAAAGGATAGTAGCAAAGTCCCTTCTCTCTTTTTCTCTCATTCCTTTTTTTCATTTTTTTCATCTTTTTTTATTATGGTGGGCTCATTTGGCCTCCCTCATTTTTATTTCGCTACCGGTACAATGCTCTAATAGTGATGATCATCACACTTTTATTTAGTTAAAACTGAATGAGAGCTTGATATGAAGAACAATGAAGCAATATGATTCAACATGAATTCCTCTAATAGTGTACCAGGATGTGCAATGATCTAGCATGACATGTATCATCAGTATAATGAATGGTGTCTTTGCTACAAATGCTATGTCAGCTCCATATGATCGTGCAAAGCAATATGATGATGAATGAACTAGTCATATGATGTAATGGTGGAATTTGCATGGCAATATATCTCGAAATGGATATGGAAATGCCATGATAGGTAGGTAGGTGGATGTTTTGAAGAAGATATAGGAAGGCTTATGTGTGACAGAGAGTATCATGCCATGGGGTTGGGATGCAACGGAGAAGTATGCACCGGTCCTCGAGGTGAGAATGGGCAATGCACGGTACAGAAGAGGCTAGCAAAATATGAGAAGGTGAGATTGCGTATATTCATGGTTTCACGTTAGTCGCGAAGAACTCATATACATATTTCAAAATTTCATTAGTTTTTATCACAAATCAAAGCACTACTCGCATGCCCCGAGGGAGGGGGTTGGGAGGAGTTAACCATCACGCGGCTCCGACCCGAAACAACACTAGTATTTTAACGAGGAAAAAAATGCTCACACATCCCTGCCATGCATTTTTAATATTAGGCTAACAAGAAATTAACACCTCTTAATAACAGTACTTTAAAAAATCAACAATGACACACTCACACCTTTTTTATATTACCACGTTAACACCATTAACCCACAATTTCTCTTTATGTGCTACATAATGGTTTTAATTATCATTCTTTAAATACCCATTATTTTTGGACTAGCCTTTTGACCCACACAAATCACTATTACTGTTCATTAACTTTCAAACAAATATAAGTGAAGAACGAGAGTGCAAATATTTCTATGAAATCTATACGCCACCGTGCTCAAAAAGATATACGTGAAGTACTTGAGCAACTCCTAAGCTCAAAAGATATAAGTGAAGCACATGGAGTATTCTAACAAATTATGTTGAATGTGTGTATCTCTCAAGTTGGTGTGTCCAGCAAATGATGATTGTGGCAAACTAAAAATAAAAAAACAGAAACAAACGATGCTCAAAGCAAAACTCATATCATGTGACGAATAAAAATGTAGCTCCAAGTGACATACTCATGGATTGAGACGAAAGACGGGATGCCTTCCGGGGCATCCCCAAGATTAAATGATTGAGTATTCCTAGAATATTACCTTGGTGTGCCTTGGGCATCCCCAAGCTTAGGGTCTTTCCATTCCTTATTCCTTTGTCCATCATGATAACACCCAAAACTTGAAAACTTCAATCAGACAGAACTCAACAAAACTTCATGAGATCCATTAGTATAAGAAACATATCAAATACTCATGTACTATTATAAATTGATTCATGTGTTATTATTTCATAATAGGTACTCTGTTCTAACTTCTCCATGGCTTATACCCCTCGATACAACCCATAGCATCATCAAAATAAGAAACATGTGCAAGCAAAAACATAATCTGTCTAAAATAGAGCAGTTTGTAATGATCTATAAAGAACTCATACTTTTGTAACTCCAAAAATGCTGAAAAATTAGGATGACCTTACTGTGCAAACAATTCATCTTACAAAGACGTTCTAGTAAAATCATAGAAATTCTGCACTCGACCTCAAAGTTTCTGTTTTTGCACCATATCAATTCTACTTATCATACAAGTCTTCCCAAAGCCTTTACTTGGCACAAACACTAATTTAAACATAAAACACAATCATTAAAGAGTTAATAATCATGTCATCATATCGAAATAGAAAGTAAAAAAGCAAAAATTGGGTTGCCTCCCAACAAGCGCTATTATTTTATGCCCCTAGCTAGGCATAATGCATATGATCAAGTGTTGTCATCCTTGACACTCAACCCATAAGTAGCCCTCATGATGGATTCATAAGGTGGTTTGATTCTCTTTCTAGGGAAGTGTTCCATGCCTTTATTTAATGGAAATTGGAACCTTATGTTTCCCTATTTCATATCAATAATTGCAGGTATAGTTCATCGGAAAGGTGTTCCAAGTATTATTGGACAAGCAGGATTGCAATAAATATCAAGCACAATGAAATATATAGGCACATAATTTTTATTTTAAATAATTATAAAATCATTAATTCTACCTAAGGATTTCTTAATGGTAGAATCTGCAAGATACAAGTTTAGGGAACACTCTTGAATATTAGTGAGACCAAGCACATCACAAAGAGATTTAGGTATTGTTCAAACAATAGCACCAAGGCCACATAAATCATTGCATTAATATTTATTTTTATTTATTTTTATAGTATGTTCCCACTCATCATGCAACTTTCTAGGAATAGGAACTTCAAGTTCAAGCTTCTCGTCACAAGTTCTTATCATTTCTTCCACTATATGATTAGTGAAAGCCTTGTTTTGTTAATAAGCATTGGGTGAACTAATAATGGTTTGTAACAAGGAAATATATTCTACTAAAGAACAACTTTCATAATTAAAGTCTTTGTAATCCAAGATAGTGGGCATGTAACTAATTAAAGTTTTGACCTCTCCAAACCCATTTTTTAGTTTTAGCATTAGAATCATCACCCTCCAAGCAAACGGAACTCTCTCTAGCAAAAGTTGACTTATCTCAAGCACCTTTATCATTATTATTAAGATAAGTAAATAAGGAATCAATAAGAGAAGTGCCAATCATTTTAAGATCTTCATCACGATTTCGGTAAAAACCGAGTGGGATAGCTTTTTCTAGGAATTACCGCTTAGCTTTCAACTTAGCGGTCCTCTCCTTGATTTCATTCATAGAAATTTGGATAGATTTCACAGTCTCCTTAAAATCATGCTTGGGTGGCAAAGCTTTACTTTTAAGAGTTTCTACATCAAGAGCAATTCTATCCATGTTCTTAGCCAAAGTACCAATCATATGCAGCTTTTCTTCTATCATGGTATTGAACTTTTTAAGAGAATTAATTAGTTCCTTAATGTTGTTTTCAAAATAATAGGATAACTTATTATTATTGGTACAAGGATTTCCATAAGAATTGTCATACGAGTTTCCATAACCATTAGAGAGATTACGGGGATATGGCCTAGCATTGAAATTACCCCTATATGCATTATTATTGAAATTATTTCACGAGATAAAATTCACATCAATGGAATGATCATTTTGTTCAATCAAAGTAGACAAGGGAAAGTCATTAGGATCAACATGAGCATTTTATTAGCAACCAAATTCATAAGAGCGTCCACCTTATCACTCAAACTAGCGATTTCCTCAACAAAATTTACCTTCTTACCCGTTGGATCTCTTTCGGTATGCCATTGAGAGTAGTAGGCCATGATGTCGTCTAGAAGCTTCGTGGCCTCTTTTAAGGTCACCTCCATGAAGGTACCACACATGGGAGAATCGACAAGATTTCGAGATACAAATTTTCGTCCACCATTGAAGTTTTGGATAATCATCCACAAGTTTATACCATGCGTAGGGCAATTTCTTGAATTTCATCCTCTCCCAAAATTTTGAAACATGTTCATGATCATGCTATTTAAAATTCATTATTTGATTTCTAAGGAAGATTATCTTAGCGGGAGGAATATACTTGGCAATAAAAGCATATTTACACTTATCCCATATTCCAATATTATTATGTGGTAAAGATGAAAACCAAGCCTTAGCTTTATCTCTTAGTGAAAAGGAAATAGTTTTAATTTAACAAAATCATTATCCATGTCCTATTTCTTTTGCATACCACAAAGTTCAACAAAATTATTGAGATGAGCAGTAGGACTTCCCAAAAATTGTTCTTTCATGACAAGATTCAGCAATGCAACATTAATATCAAAAGCCTCTGCACTAGTGGAGGGTGGTATAGGAGTACTAATAAAATCATTAGTATTTGATAAGTCACACAACTGATTAGTATCTTGAGACATGCTAGCCAGGCAAGCAAAGTAACAAGGAGGACAACTAACTAGCGAGCAAAGAAGTAAACTAGTAACAAGCCAAGGTAAAAATATTTCTATATTTTTGATTCTTTTGATACACGCAGAATATAACAACAAACAAAAAGAATAAAAAGTGGATTATAATTTGTGTGAAGTTACTTGATAGTTGGTTATGATATTCCCCGGCAACAGCGCAAGAAATCCTTCTTGATACTTGCGATCTCGGTTGGGTTTTCCGTGAAGAGGAACGGGTAATTGCTGCACAATACCGGTAAGTATTTCCCTCAGTTAAGAAACCAAGGTTTATCTAACCAATAGGAATATCAATCCTCAACCGTCTTCGACGGTTGCACACAAAAGAGCAAACAACTTGCACCCAACGCGGGCAAGAGGGTTGTCAATCCCCTTGATCTCGTTATTTGCAAGCAAATGAGGTGTGTAGATAATTGTACATAATTTTAAATTACAAAACAAAATAAAAGACAAATAAGAACAACATGAAAATATAAGTTTTGTGAATTCATAAGTGAATAGACCCGGGGGCATAATGTTCCCTAGTGGCATCTCTCATGAAAGAACATATGGTGGGTAAACAAATTATTGTTGGGCAATTCATAGAAAAGTGGATAGCTATGCGGTTTTCACAGCAATGATCATGTGTATATAGTCATCACGTCCATAAACGGATAGTTATGCGATTTTCACAACTGACACCTGCCTGCACCTACTACTATTACTCCACTTCAAGAGTGCTTCTATGCTTGCCTCTCTACGTATTAAGTTCGTGACAAACAGAGTAATGCTTGGAGAATGATGACATGACGTAGAAAAGTAAACTCAAGCAATATGAATAAACCTCATCCTCTTATCTTTAGTTGCAACAATACAAAGATGCAACTTGTCCCCTTCTCTTAGTGGGATATAGAAACTCATCACGTTGAATCCACTACAATGCACCCCCTCTCACTGAAGAAATACCAAACTGCTTGGCCAAATCAATTAAATAGATAAGAGAGAATTACAAAGTTATGATGATCATGCAAATAAGAATCATAATAATTTTAGAGAAGACTCAAATATTTTTAATAAATAATCTGAACATAAACCCACAATTCATCGGATCCCAACAAACACCCCATACAAAAGAATTACATCGGATAGATCAAACTAAAGATGCAATGATCATTGTATTGAAGATCAAGAAACAGAGAGAGAGAGAGAGAGAGATGGCCGTCTAGATACTAACTACGGACCCGTATGTTTGTGGTGAACTACTCACACATAGTCACTAGGGCAGCAAGGTTGATGAAGAGGCCCTTCGTGATCAATCCCCCTCCAACAGGGTGCTGAAACGGAGCTCGAGATGGGATTGCCATGGAGCATAGACTTGCGGCAGCAGAAAAAATGTTTCTCTCTGATATTTAGGGTTTATGGAATATATGCGAATTTATACGCTAGAGAATGGAGGTAGTGAGTCCACCAGCGAGGGACAAGTCATCTGGGCGCGCTGACCCCCTAGTCGTCGACCTTCTATCGAAGCTTCCAGGTCTTCTTTTGGTCCATAAAAATGATTAAAAAGTTTTTGGGCAATTGGACTTGGTTTGGTACTGTAAACCTGAAAAACAAAAAACACACAGAAAACACCAAGTGGCACTTGGCACTGGGTCAATAGGTTAGTGCTCAAAAATAATATAAATTGGTGAACTATGACCCAAAAAGTATGCAAGGATGATAATATAAAGCATGGAACAATAAAAATTTATGGATACATTGGAGACATATGAGGTATTACTGCTTGCTCAGAGCGATACTATTGCTGATAAGCAATACTACCACTTGCCGAGAGCGGTACTACCATGGGAGAACAACAAAGAAGCCCAAGCAAACAGATGGATACAATAAAACATGAAGTGCCATATGAAGATGCAGTATAAAAATGCCAATGATATAGAGAAGTGAAACCTTTATGAATGAAGAACCGGCAAAATCTCCAACGTCGAAAACATCATAGAAGATGCATATGAACTCCATTTTCGATGAACTCAAGCTTGTCATGAAGATGACCATAAGCTCTAAGGCCCAAAAAGATAAAAGCTAAACAAGAACCAAGAAAGATGATGATGCCAAGAATGCAGTCGTTTGAGCTCTCAACGAACGATACGATCAAGCTACTCACTATGGAGCCCCCATTGATAGTACAATAATCGTTCCTATAACCTAGTCCCCCAACTAACACCATGAGACCGGTAAAATAGAAAACCTATCAAGGGCATACCTTTGCCTTGTGCATAGTCCACTTGAGCTAGACGATGACGATGTTATCCTCCTCAAGATTTACCCCCTTTCTTGATTATGTTGGCTCGATGAAGACTACTAGATTGCTCCCCCATACTCCACTCTGGGTGAGCCACTCTTCATCACATCTTCACAAGTACATTGTCCTCATAATGGAGGGCAAGCTTCAAGCATGATCTCTTCATGATGCTCCACTTGAACTTGCACACCAAAAACTTGATGACGATCACTGATTGATGTCACCCTCCATGGGTTGTATGAGATCTTCCTCTTGATGCAAGCCCATGGACACATACCTAACCCCACATAGAATGGTCACATAGACCATGGGTTAATACACAAAGCATTATGGACAATGCTTACCATACCATGGGATCACTTGATCCCTCTCGGTACACCATGTACTCTTTGTGTGTTGATCAAATTCGTTCACTCTTTAACTTAGTTTTGATCAACCTTAAGACTTATCTTCTCTCTTCATAAAGATGATGTCTTGAAGGTAAACATGAATGTTCCCACAATATTCTTCTTCAAGACATCATTGCCATAAGCTCAAATCTCACATGACCAATCTTTGGATAAAACCTTGAATACCACCTTGGTCATCTCATAAAATCCTTGAACCCAAGAAATGGACTTCAAGAAATGTCCATGGAAAAATCATTCGTATATAACACAAGGCAACCATTAGTCCATAGGGATTATCATCAATTTCCAAAAGAAAACATGGGGCCACAATGTTCTAACAGATGGCCTAAGATGTGTTTGATCCAAGTAAGGCTCAACTAGGCCACTCACGCAGGAGGCCCACAATCCATGCAATTAACCAAACATGCCCTATATAATTTTGTTGAACATTTTCTTCTATCAGGATATGGAATGTAACTTCTACATCCTTGGGGGCATTTTAGTCATAGATAAAAATGTTAATAGGTTGGAGCGCCCATCTCGTGATCTGTTATTTGTATTGGGGGATAAACAAATTTGTTGTTTGATTGAGTGGGATTAGAAAAGTTCAAGGGAAGATTGTTTGTCTAGATGAGTCCAATTTCTATTTTGTTGGAGGGCTAATAAAAACATTGGGTTGTGATAACTCTTGATGAAGTTATTGAGTCTATCGTTTGTATTTTTGGAGCATAAGTGTTGAATCTATCCAGCGAAATGTTTGGCAAAACACCTCAATGAGCAGAAAAAATCAAGGATATCCCTAAACCATCAACTGTATTCCTCCAATCGGAATCAACCTAATAGATACAAACAAAAAAACTATCTCGAACATCCATAACGGTTGAATTGGTTGCCCACCCTTCATCTCCTATATTATATTGAGTCAAACAAACTAATTAACTCGTACAATAGGCCGGGTGTCTCAGATTATATTACTTCTAGACCAACTCTCATTCCGTTAACATTGGGTGAGTGATAAACTTTAATGAAAAATTGATTATAATGTAAAACATTACATAACTAAGTAATATTTTTGCAAATGATAGCAAAGTAACCTTGTGATCACATGAGATACATATTATGGTGTGACATCCTCGACTTTTGCTACAGTAATGATTGTAATTAAGCGACAGTGATCCCGCGCTAATGATGCCACATCATCATTAATGATATCAACGATCTCGTGTTGGTTGAAACCGAATCAAAATTCGATGCTTTAAGATGAAGTCAAACGAGGAAAGAATTCGGTTGATGAAATGAAAATGTCAGGGGAGTTATAAAAATTCCCTAGCGAAGTATAAAAATGAATCGAGCACTTTTAGAATATTTGATAAGCCCAATATATTTAGAGGTGGAGCCTTAAACAAAATAAGTAAAGAGAAATATAGTCTATACTACTAATAAAAGATCAAACGAAAACTTCTCTAAGTACACACAACTATTACCCCCAGAAAAACAAACACCAATCACCACCACACAATTAGTCAACAAATTACAATCTAACGGCCTTCCACCATCCATTCAGCCCGACGATGTGCAGTTACCAAATTAACAAATGCTGACCGTGCTCCACCTCCTCCTACATCGAACAAGTGTTGCGAATTCGGCGGCTCGGTCCGCCCCCGGCTCGCGCAACCGCCGTTGCCCCCGCCACTCGCACCCGTCTGCACCTCCCGCCCGGTCCGTCGCCGCTCGCCTCCGCCCGCATCGCTCGCTCGCTCGCTCGGCCCTGTCCCTGCCTCGCGCAGCCACCGCTCGGCGCTCTCGCCCGCACCGCCGGATCGGCCCATCCCCGCCAGTTCCGCCGCTCGCACCCGTGAGCGCCGCCACGCGCCAGCGCGCCCCGCTGTCCCCGCCACCGTCGGCGCAGTCCGATCCCCCACTTTGGCGAGCCTGCCGCACTTCCCTGCTTACTCTTCGTAAGCAACGTCGGGCGCTCGTATCTGGTAACTGCGGCATCCCAGCTAGCCTCTCATGCCGCTTTCGCTGTCCACCCTCCTCTGCAGGAACCCGAATCGCTGGCAACGCGGCGGCCGCAGCTCTCGCGGGAGGAAGAGCAGTGCGTACTCCTCGTGCTCTCCCGGGTAATCCTCTAGCTTGGATTTTAGAATTTTATTTACTGTTGCTTTACATTTTCCGTTCTCCCGTTCTTTCCATGATTTTTTTAGACTTTCTGTTCGTTATTAATTATATTATAGGTAAATAAGGTAATTCGAGGATGGGACCACGACAAGGTGGACGATGGGGAGCAAGGGTGAGCATCGGATCAGGTATTGCTTCGGATTTCAGTTGCTTATGTTTTGGTCCCTTTTGACCTCTTTCGAGTACTACACATTATTCTGAAGCTTCTGAAACTCAATGACTCTGAACTGAAAGATGAATTCATTTGCCTGTCCATTTATCATATTCAGAAGTTACATTGGGATCCTGGTTACCAATTCAATGTGGGGAAAGTTGTAAGCCTTGTCACGGATGACCGACATAGTTTGAGTAAAGATTCTGCACAGTTTGGAATTGTGTCAGGCAGTCTCCTCCAGCTCTTGTGCTCTTTAGTTGAGCAAAGTGACATGGAAGACATGGACCGACGAGATGTATTTGTGAAACTTGCAGATGTCATTCCTAGATTAGCAACTTACTTACAAGAGCAATGGCATATCCCAAAAAGTCTCTCTCAGTATTCAAAGAACAAAATATTGGTAGTTTTCATACATCTAGGAATCTTTTGTTACGAGGTTGAAACAATCTGTAACCAAGTACTCATCAGCCATTGCTTTCTCAATGCAGATGTTAATGATAAGGCTTAAGCCTCACATACAGCAGACCTGCTCACATATTGTTTGTTTGCTGACATTACTTCGACACCACTTTCAGGGTCTACTCCATGAACCTATGTTCCAACATAGCACTAAACTGGAGAATTGTTTAGAAGGATCCCCATTTTTGTTGAGTGGTGTAGTTTTGGGCGAGCTTCAGGATAAATCTACCCGTCACTTACAAAGACAGGCTATGTATTTGTTTCTTAGTTGTTCGATATTCTTGGCTTGCTGTGGAAATGATAGTAGACTGAATTGTTCATGTAAGAGCGATCACAAAGGGCAAGGCTGCACTGATAATTGCAACTATTTTGGCTTGTCAGAAATCTCGGTTTGGTTTCAGAGATGTTGCTTAGACGAGATTTTGGACTCAAAATCATCAACAGACATTGTTTTATGCTTTCTGCAGTTATATATGGAGGAGGTATGCTTCTGCTCTAAATACCAGAAAGCTTGTTAACTTTGTTCATTGTTCAATGGCAAAACGAGCTTCTGTTTGAGTTGGTCGATTTTCATTATGTCGTGTAGGTACTAGATAATTTGGGTTTTATCTTCATACTCATGCCTTTCTGCTTCTGTTTGTCTTCATAAGTGATTGTTGTCACCTTTTGCGGGTAGTTTGTTTCTTTACAGTAGAGTATTTGGATCTATATTAGTGCACATTGCTAGGGAGTTGCTTTCTATGTTGAGTACATCTTGAGCATCAGTCAGATGTCATGCTCATTATACCTCAGATTTGCTAATGTTTTTCTTTTCACATACAGTTCCTCTCCTCTCTTGTCCCCGTTTGTACAATGTAAATTGTACTTCAGGCCAAATGCTGAAGCCTTTATCTTCTTAATGCTTTGTTTTTTAGTGTTAACATGTATTCCTTGTGTTTGAGCATTTTTTATAGTATTGGGCATATGCTCCTTCATATGGCAGGACGATATGTTATTCATCATTCTCTTGCAGCTTTTGGATGCTCCACTTATTTCGTTGGCAATGTAAGAAGAAGATATACCATGCAACATTTCATAATGGAAAGTTATCCAGACTGTAGGTATGTTTATATAGTTATGACCTTCTGTCTAAATTTGCAGAGATAAGATGGAAACTAAATGGACGTCTGAACTGATTGGTGCCAAACTGTTCTCCACCATTTTTGACCCAGTTTATATTTTTCATCAATGGCTTTCATTGCTGAGTCAGTCAATATGTTATACGTCTTATTCCGTTAGAGTTGCTAGATGCTTATTGATCTCTGCAAAGCAGTATTATGACAATCAGTTCTAGTTCATTTGATTGTGCAAATAGCTTCATACTATCATGGTTTCTTGGTGTTGTGTTATCAAAGATGTAGCAACAAACTTCCAGTAGTTTATGCAGTACAGGATAGGAGATGCCATCCTATAATGATTTTTTGGCCGAGGAATTCTGGTTACTGCAGTTCATAGAGTAAATTGCCAGTAATTCATTAGGGCTCTAATAACAATCAAGATAATAGGTCCGGGTAAGTGTACATCAGCTACCATAGCTAGAGGTAAATCATCTCTTGTTACTATCTCATACCCAACTTAAGCATATTGGTTTTCCAAGTGAGTGTGAGACTGTAGGCATTGGTAAATTACAGATAGTCCGTAACTTCAGACTATAGGAATGTGTTGCAATTTGCACGTAAGTACAAATAAATATATTTTTTATTAGATCTTTCAAGCATATTGATTGTTCGGCAATTTGTAAGAGACTTACCAAATGTGTTATTTAGGATTCCTGCCTTTGCTGACCCATTAGTCGTTTCTTTTCTATAGAACATCCAAATCCATTCTCCTGTTTGACTGTATAATATACCATTTGAGTCGTTAATAGTTTGTTATATTTATTTTGCAGCTACACTATGATGATCACTTGGCACTTGTTGATTATCTCATAGCTAAAGATGTAGGTGTGCATTGTGCCCAATATCTATTGCGGTCGGCTAGCTTCCATTTTATTTTTGATACAGTCAAATGACAGACACGTGTAGGCTCCCCATTGTGATATCTATGTCTCTGTTCTCAGGTGCCTACGACTGGTATCCAGGTGTTGGGATGCTTTTGTTGACGACTCAGTTTACGAGGCGCAATACAAAAACTCAACCGTAAAAGGCAAAGAATCTTCAAAAATATAAATAGTTTCACTGGTATCTCAATGGAAGGCACCAAGTTAGGTTCCGCTCATGACAAGGAAAGTAAGAGGAAAGAACCACTTTTCCTGAGTGCTAAAGTATGCCTCCTTTCGTTAAAGAGAACATTGGAAGATCTTCATAAGAAAGATTTATTCCCTTACAATCCAAAGCCTCTCCTTAAAAGGTCAGTGACCATGATGATCTTTTCCCCATTTAGTTAAGTGATATATTGTTTTGCTTCTACTTTCCCCTTTTTTCATTCAACTACATTTCTATACTACTAATAAAAGATCAAACGAGAACTTCTCTAAATACACACAGCTATTAAACCCAAAAAAAACATCAATCATCATCACACAATTAGTCAACAAATTGCAATCTAACGGCCTTCCACCATACATGCACCACGATGGTGTGCAGTTACCAAATTCACCAAAGGCTGACCGTGCTCCACCTCCTCCTACAACGAGCAAACAAAAATAGATCCAACTGTTGCACCTCCCCGCAAAAAAAACCGTGCTCCACCTCCTCCTCCGTCTGCTGCCGCACTGCTCGCACGCCTTCCACCCGGAGTGCATCGACCCCTGGCTGGAGGCGCGGATCAAGTGCCCGCTCTGTCGGGCCAACCTCGAGAAGCCACCGCCTCCGCCGCCGCCCGCCGTGGTGCCCCCATCGCCGGAGCAGGTGGCGCGGCGTCAGCCCTCGCCTTCGTCGCCGCCGCACGCCATGGCGATACCGGTGCGGGAAGAGGAGGAGAGCGACGAGGACGACAGGAAGGAGGAGGCGATGGAGCTGGAGATGTTGCGCAGCGAGCGGCGGGCGGCGAGGCTGCCGAGGTCACACTCGATGGGGCACTCACTCTTCGCGGCGTCGGCGGCGCCCGCCGAGCGGAGCGACCACGAGAGGTTCACGTTGCGGCTGCCGCACCACGTGAGGGAGCAGGTGCTCAGGTCGCGCCGCCTGCGCCACGCCACCAGCCTGATCGACCTCGCCGGAGCGAGCCCCGAGGGGAGCGTGCGCGGAGGCCGACCCGTGGGCGGGGGAGGCAGCTTCGGCAATGCCTGCGGCGGGCGGCGGTGGCAGACGTTCCTCGCGAGCACGATGTCGTGGGCTCGAGGGGGAGCCAACGGGTCGGTGCGGAAGAGGGGGGACGGGTCCACGCGGAGGGGAAGGGACGATCCCGAGTCGAGCAAAAAGGGGGCCACTTCGCCGGCGGTGGCGCGGCCATGATGAACTCCACGCCGCCACCGGAACTGCGGGGCAGACCTTGAGTGTAAAAAATGTGAGTAATTTGCTTATTGTTTTAGCTTGTGCGCCAGTTTCGTATCTCTTGCAGATGAGAATGAGATGACAGGCTGCTCTTTTTTAAAAAGATCATTTTTTGTTTAGGTTTTTTTTCTTTGCAGGGTATTTTTGTTTAGATTAGAAGAGCTTTTGTTAAGAGACGTTATTAGTGGGAAGAGCATTTGGCTAGGTGCAAGCGTGAGCCGTAAGGCAGAGCAAATTGCGCTGCTGGTGATTGATGCCTCTTCAATCATTACGGCATGTCCGTCATTCTTTGCGAGATTCCTGTTTTTGGTTGGGCGTCGGTCGATCTTCTCCTTTTCTTGTCTTTTCTATTCAACTGTCTCCCTCATAATCGATTTAGTATACAAGTAAGAATTGAAAGGAAGATTCATTCATGTGTGAACAACTGGGAGGAGGTTCTTGCGCTGCTTAAGAAATCAGCGGATAAGTTTCACGACACAAAAAAAATTTTGCAGCTCGATTTAGTATATTGTGTGTGTTTCAATATTTTTGGAGCTATATATATATACTAAAATTTTAATATTAAAAGTAATTTATAGATTATTCGGTTAGTCGTGCGTTGCACGTCCATGCTAACTAGTAAATGTAAAAGAAATAAATAAAAGAAAGAAGTAAAAATATATAAAATAAATTATAAAAGATAGTAAATAAAATTAGGTACTAAAAAGAATCTATCTATCTATCTATCTATCTATTATCTATTATATACTTAAAACGATAGAAAACGAACGGTACTGATTTGTTAGTCTAAAACTAAAGATGTATCAACGGCCAAGATTATAGGCAAGTAATACACTCCCAAAGAAAAACTAGCAACCAGGATTATAGGCAAGTAATACACGCCCAAAAAAACAAGCAATAGGCAAGTAAAACACACCCAAGAAAAACTAGCAGATGGACACGTGACCATGCAGAAAAAGGGACACATATAAAACCCAAATAATTATAGGCAAGTAAAACATGCCCACAAAAACTAGCAATAAGCAAGTAATACACGTTAAAGAAAAAACATAACGGTAGGCAAGTAATATACGTCTCACGTACTTTTTTAGGTGACGTCTCACGTACTAACAAGTCTACCATGACACATGCAATCTGAATCCAAGATGGACACGTGACCATGCAAAAAAAGGGACACATATAAAACTAGAATAATTAGGTCTTTTCAAGAGAAGAATAAAACTTACATGCATTGCAAAAAGGAAGTAACGTGTCTCATTAAATACACTTACATGCATGAATTGGTAAATCCAGAAGGAATTATAAAGAGAAAGCGTAGCCTCCTCTCTCTCACTAAAAAGAAATAATGATGTAGTGCTTCAAAGACTCTTCAAGGATTGCTTGGTTGGCATGGAGTGCTTGCCGGAGACGGAGACATCACGCAGATCAGAGTTCCGGGTTGCTAGGAAGAAGAATTGTGCTAGAGTGATTGTGTGATACATCGTGATGGGCTTGATCCTGGAGGTCGTCCAAATTGTGATTGCAAGCACCGTACACCATGCAAGACCTGGCCAGGTCATCACGCATGGACGCATGGTCTCCTTGGTTGGCATGAAGTGAAATAGGTTGGGCGCGGCGACGGAGAAAACAATCACATTAGAGTTTTGAATCCTAAGAAGAAGCATATTGGGCATAGTGACACTGAGATACATCGCCATGATTTTGATCGCAAGCACAACACACCATATGCAAGACGTGCCCAGGTCGTCGGCCACGACCACATGATCGCAGACATAGATTGCGCTGGAGAAGATGCACCAGTCGGATAACTGAGTTCTTCTATTGGCGATCATTCAGAACTTTCCTCAGCCTCTGCCAGAACTATGGGCAAAACATGTTGCTGCGTGCCTAGGATAATACGTAGTACAACGTGTGTGTCCGTGTTGTTGGTGGTTGCAGCTCCTTCTGTTCGATGGGAGCACCGATGATTCTGCAAGGAAGATTAGGATTTATTGTCAAGGTGAATCACATAGCTACACATGCTTGATTGCTTCACACAAGCATACACAAAGTCCTATCATCATATAGGAAACTTATAGCGCGTACAGTCTACATCCATCCACATAGGCTAAACTAATTTGCTACATTTGATTATCATAGGCCATATTATAGCGTTAAAGACTATGTTTTAAAGATTAGGAATGCACAATTCAACGACCTTGGAAGGTAATCGGCTAGCACACTACTCATGTTGTATATGAAAACAACTGCCATATGTTGTACACTAACTCAAAACATATAGGAAAGAAAAAACCATGTAATTAAAAAAACTCTTACGTGCAATGTAATCATTGATGATGTCCGCAGCCGCCTAATGCATATGTTTATTTGATTCAAAAAATATAAAAGCAAGTGCATTTTTTACATAGATCACCCTATCTAATTAGCCATCCACATAAATGTATGAGTGTTGATTGAGAAATATGATTATAGTCAAACTTTTCTACCATTGGCTATCAACATCCATATGAAAAAAAGTTTGATTAAGTAAAAGTAGCATCATTTATCTTTCACGTGACTTTTCTATACAACTGTAGTTATATCTTGGTGGAAGCATATTCATATAAAAATAATAAGCTTGAAGTTGCGTACTCAGGATCATCTCAAATTTTCTAGAAAATACAAGTCATGGGTTTTTAAATGAAACTAATCCTAGAATTCCAAGAGAAAAATGTAATATAAATTAAGAAAATCATTTAATTCGACATCGTATCTTGAGCAATACGTAAAAGCATTAGCATATTATGCTTGGAATGTATCCACATGCATGTGTTTGGAATTTAAAAAAGAGGGTTAAAATAATATAATGTTACCACACATAAGCAATACAAATTGGTTGTCACTAGCGACATCATTGTCATAAAAGGTATAGAAGTGGTAGAGTGAAAATAAAAAATGAATATGTGCATATATAAAAATCATTTATAAGGTGCGCATGAGACGTGTAGGACGAGTCATGCATGAAAAATGTGTAGTGAGTTATTTTAGGTGTCATAAAAACTAAAAGTTATTACAAATAACATGGGTGGAGTAAAACAATGATAATTAATGATGGGAGTGTCAATGTTATATCATTTTAGCATTTTTGTTTAAGCATCGGCCAATGATTATAGTGCATTAGGTAAGCATGGATAGATAAAATTATAGAAAGATGTACATGCATGTCAAATCTTCTCAATGCATGCGATTCCACATATGGATAACATGAAAAATGGTTTATATATGAATCATAAATGATTAGATTTGATACCTGGTGATGTATGATTTGTCAAATGATTTAAAAGAATCATCATACTAAATTTAATACTTGATAATTTGTAATTCAACAATGCGAAGAAAAGTGTCGACTAAGGAGACTGAGTTTGATCATACTTTCTAGCTTTGGATATAAATATAGAAAAGAAGACATGATTTATCAAGTGAAAATATTTCATTTTGTATGTTATGGTTCTTTTTTTTTACACTTATTGTGGCTAGAAACGCAAGGTTTCAAATAAATAAGTTATATATAACAATAGGTATAAAATCTAGCCGCGCGATTGCGCGGGTGACCCTGCTAGTTAGAAACAATAGAAAAACAAAAACAAAACAAAAAGAAAAACAAAAAGGAAAAGGAACCCCCCCCCACCCCGTGGCCCAACTCGGCCTAGAGGACCAGCCGGCCAGGCTAAAGCCCCCGCTGGGGAAACCCTAGCGCTCACTCCCCTGCGTTCCCCCCCCCCCCCCCGCTCTCCCGTTTCCCCCTGCCGCCGCCTCCAGGGCGAGCCCTCCCGCACCAGGCCCCCCTCCTCGCCCCTCGATCCTGCCACCTCCCCCTCGAGGGGGCCCCTCCCCAACTCACCCGCGAGGGCCCCCCTCCCTGGAGCACCACCTAGCCCCGCTACCCACCCCATCGACATCCTCCCCGAGCCTCCTCCTCTCGTTCTCTCCTCTCCCATGGAGATCGAGAACCCCCCCCCATCCCCACCGCAGCATGCCTCCCTCTCGTCTCTCTTCCCTGCCGGCGAGCCCCCTCCCCCACCGGCCTCCCTCTCCTCTCCCTCATCGCCGGCCGAGGCCACCTCCCTCTCGGCCTCTTCCCCCGTCGGTCGACCACCCCGTTCCTCCCGCTCGTTACAGGAGGGACCGGGCAGGGAGACCCCCTTCTCCTCACCATGTCGGCCATCCGGTCGGCCCCGACCTCCGGGAGGCTTTCTCCGGCGACCCACCTCGCCGGATCCGTCATCATCGCCTCTAGGAACGCCTCCACGCCGTCTCCTCCGCCCCTTCCCGTGAACTCCGGCTTCACCGGGCCGTCTCGTCACCGGCGGTGAGCCTCTCCTCGGGCTCCTCCCACCATCTCATTCCCCTCGCTGTCCCGGTTCCGTTCCGACGAACGGCGCTCCGTTCCGACGACGTGATGTTCGCGTAGGAGAGATTGAAGCTAGTGTTTCTTCTCTGTTGAGAAGAGAAGAAGCAGAGAAGAAGACTCTCTAACACAGAGAGGGAGATGAGAGTTTTTGAGAGAAATAAAATAATTAATGTATTGCGTATGTATTTTGTATGTATGAGATGCACGTATGTATGTATGTATTTTGATATATGGCGGTATACGTTAAATGTTTGGTTATGTATCTCTGAGTAAAGAGGTGTATTTGGCCTAAAGCCACTTACGAGTGGGGCCAACGCACCCCGCTGTCTATGACACGGAGGCCCCACACCCCTTTTAAAGAAAAGTAAAAAAATATAATATAAAAATAAAAATAATGTTTTTATTAAATAAATAAATAGATATATTAGTTAATTAATTAATTGGATAATTATAATAATTAGAGTATGACACGTGGGTCCCCACTAAACTAATCTGATTAATTAATATTTAATCTTAATTAAAACTGGTGCCTATGACGTTCGGGACCCGCTGGTCAGTTGACCAGTCAACTGTTGATGTCAACATGACATCATGCTGATGTCATAATAGTATTTTATTAAATTAATTAAATCTGTTTTTAATTCCTATATAATTAATAAAACTTTAAAAATTAATATAAAATAATTCGTAAGTCACATCAAAATATTTTCAACATGAAAGTTTATCAGCAGAACGAGACGAACCCGGATACACGTTCCATTCGTCTCTCACGCGTCCCTAGCATAGAAAACATGGAACATTTCCATCGTTTCCAGTATGACCGGTAGTAGCCCGAGACCCGGAAAATATCGTCAAATATTCTTCCGACCCGTCTATGACGGATGTTGCTGCGTTAGCTCATGTCTAGCCTGCATCTTGCCATGTCATGCTTTGTGTTGCACCGTTGCTATTATTTATTGTTCCTTCCCCCTCTTCTTACAGGTAGACCCCGAGACTGACGCTACTCCCGGGTACATCTACGACCATGCCGATCAGTCCTTTGCCGCAGAGCAGCAAGGTAAGCAAACCCCCCTTGATCATTCCTATATCGCCTATCTTTTTCTTCCTACTGCTTGCATTAGTATTTTGCTACTGTTGTAGTTAGCTCCTATATCTGATACATAGCCTATTTTTGATGAACTGCTACTTTCAGTCATGTACCTTTAATATGCTTAGTATAGGTGGAGCAGTCATCCCCTCTGACCTCGTAGTTCAGTTGCCCCGCTTGTTTTCAAATCTCGATCCCTGATCGACGAGCCAGACCCGACACAGCACATACACCACCCTTAGTTGTACGACGCTATAGAGATACTATCGGGTACCGAGGGTGACACCTCGCTAAGTACTCCTGATGATATATCTGTAGTATAGCTAGTCGGTCGTGGTTATCGAGGGTGATTCCTCTTTCACCATTCCCGACGATGCCTCTATCGTACAACCCCTCAACTGTTGGACCCTCGAGGGTGATTCCTCTAAGCCCACCTTGATGGATACATCATTCGGAATCCAACGAGGGTGATACCTCGGATTCCCCCCGATGTTACAACCACATAGTTACTCGACCATGTTACTGGGATCATTGGTGATTAGTTGTAAGACGGGTGGATTCCCGTGAGACTGTGTTGATGGCCTAATTAAAATATTAATGGATTTGGGTATTTGATCTGGGTTGGTCAGAGACCTTTTCGCACTAACCGGCTACGCGGGCAGAATTATGGGTACTCGGCGTCGCGGTATCAGCCGAAGCTTTTCGGATGTCAGCAATGTAGCGGCGCGCGCCCGAGTGGTCCCGAGATGCATCGCTCTTGTGATTAAGGGATGCTAGGACTGACGTCGGCCGCCCACACCACGTGTAGGAGCGCGAAGGGGAACTGGGCCCACGAACCCTTTGTGCTTAGGAGTTAGACCGGCGGGCAGGCCTCTCTGATTTGTCTTAGGTGGGGCTGCGACGTGTCGATATTCCGAGGACGGACGGGACCCAGAAAAGTATGTCCGGCCAGAGTGTTATCAAGCGTGACGGGACATGTGGTGCACCCCTGCAGGGATGAAAATTAACTATTCGAATAGTCGTGTCCATGGTTAGAGGACGACTTGGAGTTGTGCCCTGATCTTATACAACTACATTTGTTACTTAACTGGAATTAGTTTGCCTCGGGATTGCTTCCTCGCAGGGAGTCGAGGGAGGATCTTTGGGCGTGACCTCACTTTAATAATGCTGCAACAATATGACTATTAATGTTTTACCCCTGTTCTACTCTCGTCCATTGCTGCAAGACCCTGAAGATGCTAGTCTTTGATAGGACTAGGCCTTCTCTCTCTATTCTCGCATTGGTGCAGTCAGTCCACATATAACACCCCCCCCCCTTTGATACTGATGCATACTTAGAATAGTTCTGATGTAAGACTTGCGAGTACTTTGGATGAGTACTCACCGCTGCCTTGCTCCCCCTTGTCCCCTTGATCCGTTTGCTGCGACCAGAAGATGGAGCCCAGGAGATAGAGGTCCCCGCCGACGAGGACTGCTACCCCGACGGTGCCTAGTACTATGTGGAGGCCGCTGATGTTCAGGAGTAGTTAGGAGGTTCCCAGGCAGGAGGCCTTGCCTCGTTCGATCGATGTATCTTTTGTGCTAGCCTTCTCTAAGGCACCCCATGTGTTATGTCTGTACTCAGATATTGTTGCTTCCGCTGACTAGTGTGTTTATCGAGCTTCCGTATTCTAGCCCTCGAGGCCCCTGGCTTGTAATATGAAGCTGATGTTATTTTTATTTGTGTCTAGAGTTGTGTTCTGATATCTTCCCGTGAGTCTTTGGTTTTGATCGTACGCATTTGCGTGTATGATTAGCGTACGATTAAACCGAGGGCGTCACATATGGTAAACTAGTCAATGCAGGGTAATCATAAGGCGTGGTCCAGCATGTACTTATCTTATTCTTGTCACGAGATGAATCTGGATGAAGACTCCTTAGCGCTAGGCAAGGTTGTCAGAATCGCGACTCAAGTCTTAGAATCTTGCGGTCCAAACTAGACCCTCTGATTCTATGATTTTTCTCATGGAATCTAAGTTTCTACTATCATGTTAGTTATGATTCTATGACTTAAGATCCTACCAACGAAGCTCCAATCCGACTCAGAATCTCGATTCTCACAACTTTGGCACTAGGTGCGAGTTATTTACACAAAATGACCCTTTTCCAAAGATTATTGTAGCATTGTACCCTCTCAGAACTTATTTAAGAAGCCGACCTTCGAGAGATGCGTCAAACTGTTTTTGCATGACTCATATACATACCGAAGCAAAATCGTTTGACTACACTAAGTGTATGAGTCACGCTAAACGGTTTGGCATGTCTTCACTACATGTATGAGATGCTCCGAACTATATATTTGGCAAATTTGCCAAGGGCAGATTCCGAAATAAGTTTTGCGGGGCCCACTAAGCAATAAATTTTGGGAAAAGGCCATTTAGGATAATAAAAACATGTTAAGTGTCCTAGCACAAGCAAATATGAATAACTTAGTCACGATAGGCACGAAACATTTATTATTCACCACACATGCCTTGTATAAGCTCCAACATTGCAGGTCAATCCACTTCTAAGAGTGATCATGCATTGATTAGATTTTTGGAGCTTGTCACTCTCGTTAATCACGGAAATATGGATTAAAAGTTTTAGGGCAACTCTAGTAGATTTTCATAAACTCACCCACCCTCTAAAAACAACAAAAATAAGGTTTTTAGATAATCTGACATATTTCTCAAATGATTCTCTATCCATAATTTTAGAAAATCTCTAAAAACATCGCATTGCCTTTGTGTATTGTTAGACAAAGGACATGCCAATATTTAGGGAGCTCTATCCCTCAATTCCCTCAATTTTTTCTCACCGATAAAGTTTCACGCTCTCGCCTAAATCCTCAAACCCCCTAGTCGTCGCAGTCGTCGTCCCTAGCCTCTCCTTGCCACACACATCCCTTCTACCTTAGGTTTCTAGTAATTTCCATCACTGAAGAGGATGCACACAACATGTCTCTTATGCCCGCCCATACACTGCCACGTCCCACGGCTAGCACTACTCCACAGGTCGCATGTTTTGGGCGCTTTGCACCTCGTGGCCGCTCCGCGGAAGGCACAAAGAAGACAACACAGGTAACCCTCCTACTCCTTTACCATGGTTGTCGCGACACCTCTGCACCCTGGTCGGGCCGCAGTCTCCTCCGACTAGTGACCACAGCCGAAGTGTTTTTGTTGTCGTCTATCCCTTCCCCCTATTGGGCACCATGTGCTCGCTCTGCCACGTCCCTCTCTCTTTATGCCGCCTCCTGGCTTGTACTACAACATGACAGTCTGATGTGACATACAAGTGGCAATACGACTCTAAATGGACATGAGAAGAAGCATAAAAAAAGTTTGTTTGTGACACTAGAGAGTGGGTTCCTTTTGTGATTGTGTGTGCATAAAATTGAGAATTTCTAATAGAGGGAATCTAAAATAGCATCTCAATTGGGAACCTATAAAATGGGTTTAGAGGAGTGAGATTGTAGTTTTGTAGAATCTGCTAGAGTTTCTCCAGGGTAATACCCCCCCCCCCTCCACACACACACACATCAAACTCACAACTACACATACAAATTGTCGAAGCTTAGTGCGACAGTGCAGAAACAAAACACTAGTAGTGAGATGTAAAACAGGACTGGGAGAACAAATGATGTGTGCTCTCCTTTAGTCCACCCATCATCCAGCATATTTTTTTTGGAAACGGAGACAAAAGTTTTGCCCCATTCATTAAATAAGAGAGAATAGAGTTTGTTTGTTACAAGACACCCCAAAGCACGTCATGCGGATCACTCATGGAAAATAAAATATCCTAGTTTTTTTGCACCGGCGATAATCCAAAGGTTGGCCTTAGCGAAGATAGAGGCGAGTAAGATAGGCGGGGTGAGCGCTCTTGTGCTTGAAGACTCTCCTGTTGCGTCCATTCGAAATTGTTCAAGAGACGAGCATGGTTAGGTAGGCCTTGGCTTGTCGGTTCGGCATATCGTCAGCACAAGTACTTGCCCACCATGCCTCTATCGAGCCGAACAAGGACCAAGCGGAAGTGTTGAACCCGAGCCAATGGAATTTCTCGATGACCAAGGACCATAGCCGCCTAGTGAAGCGATACTCGTAGAAGAGATGAGGTCCGCATTATTGCACCCTATTGCATAGATGGCAAACATTGCAATTTGGTCATCCACGCCTTGTCAATCTATCCGCGGTCCAAATTTTATCATGGAGGGCCAACCAAGAAAAAATAATAATTTTTGAAGGTGCCCGGACCTTTCAAATCATCCAGCAAATTTTTATTGCTCCGCCACTACGCACACATGTACTTTTCGTTCCTGAAAAAGATCACGTCACTAATCTATATATACTAAATACATGCGGGGATAACTTGTGACTTGTCATTTGTGACAATGCGTAAATTTATTTTACTACTTGATTGTGCACCAATCTTCTTTGCTAGTAGCAGCTGGGCTTGGTTGTGTCAAGGGAGACAACTAATCAGACAAACGGACAGTTAATAGGGGGAAATCATGGTTGACTTCAGCTCTGAAGTCCAGAGCTCTAGAAGATGTAATGGGAGCGTTTGACAACTGATATTATCAACATATGGGACCAGGCATGAGAGTATTGTGGTCGTGTTTGTTTGGGTTGTGCTTCAATACAATCAGCTGTGGCCTGTGGACCTGATGTCATGTGTTAAGAAAGCGGCTACAGTAAAGGTTGGTCGTTTGGCAATGTATTCCAAACAACCAACCTTTACTGTAGCTGCGAAAGCGACTGCGACCTAGTGAAAAGGCTGAGCTGCGCCTGAAGTACTCAGATTAATGTAACTTGCTCATTCTTAGTTAGGCTATTTATTTGGTTTTTCTGACTGACAGAGAATGATTTGTTCTATATTAGCGTCCGCATTGCTTACCCAATCAATTTGGATGTCGTTTGGATTTTGTTAGCTATTGACCTTATCTCTGGTGCTTATGGAATCCATGTGTTGTAGCTGGTACAAATGTCATATACGTCATACCTGAAAAGTAAAAACACCTAACGTACATGCCTATAAAATGCATCATGTCCTTTTTAGCTCTTGGATTGTTTCAGCGGCTATATAAATGAAAAAAACATTGTTAGGTCAAACATCGGCACATGCTTAATTAATAATTATTATACATGGTGTTATCGCTATTTATTGGGGAGGATTGAAAGAAATATTTAGAATAATTGCAATGTTTATGTGGCCTTTTTTCCAACATGACAGAAGAGCTGACAGGGTTCTAACTTTCAATAAAAAATTATTGAGATTTCCCAGATTTCTATACTCGCTACAAGGCCACTTCATTTTTTTATGTCAAACTTTGACTTATAACTCCATTACAGAAAATATGGGTAATATGTCGTGAAAATATATAATTGAAACGTTCTTTAAAATGTGGATCCGATGGCTTACTTTTTATGATATATGACTCATATTTTATTGGTAAAATTATTGGTCAAAGTTAGATACAATAGTGAACTTGTATTAGTAGATGGAGAGTGTATTTCTATCCAATATATTTTAAACAAAATATTCTAAACATTTCTTTGGTTCCATCCGTTTGCTCCAGTTTTATCGGCTAAATAAAATGTCAATAGAAACTTAATTACATGAATATTTTATGAAGTGTCTGGGAAATGTTTTAATGCATGAAAGTTTTAGTAAGTCTGAGTAGTTCTCAAAATGTATAACATTATTAGAAAAAGCGTTATCATATACTCCATCCGTCTTAAAATAAGTGTCTTAAGCTTAGTACAATTTTGTACTAAAGTTAGTACAAAGTTGAGACCGTTATTTTGGGACAGAGGGAGTATTTAAAATATATTTGCATCAGGTGACTAAATGGATATTTACCATGTATGGAAAAAACTCATCATGTACTCGAATTAAAAAGTTCAGCATGCAATTACAAATAAAACTATGTCTAAGTAGTTACATATGCAAACTTAAATACATATTAGAAAAATAAAAAAAATGGCATACCCCAAAATAAATTGGCAGAAAAAGGAAAAAGAAAATTATAAAAAACAAAGAAAAGTAAAACTAGAAATAAAAAAAAGTAAGACTAGAAAATTAAGACTAGGAAATGACATCATGTATTTGCTTTCTCCGGTTTACTTTGTTTTCTTTGTTTTTCATGGTTTTATTTGGTTTCGTCCTTTTTATATTTGTTATACATTGTTTTCGTAATAATTTTATTTGTTTTCCTTTCTTAGTTATACTTTTTTCTTTTGTTTGTATTCCTCGTATTCATTTTGCTTTTTTTGGTTCATTGTTACTTTTAATCGGTTTTATTTTTTACCATACGTCGATGTTTTGTGAATACACATGAACATTTTTAGTGCACGCATGACACATATTTTAATACAATTTGGATATTTTTTAAATGTATGATGTGTAGTTATCTAAAATGCATGTTTTCTAAACTTTTCTTAAGTACGCTGTTTTTTAAACTACATGAATATATTTTTAACATTTCAATTTGACATTTTCAAAATTCCGTGCACATTTTTCTTGAAACGTGGTATTATTTCCATCAAATATGATGCACATTTCCTTAGTCACATGAACCAATTTTTTGACATTGTATACATATTTGTTTAGATAACTGCATAATTTTTTTGAAGTACGGGAACACTTTTCCATTTTCACAGACATTTTTTTTCTAATGTTATCAATATTTTCTAAAACTACACTATCAATTTTTTTATATTTTGTTAACTTTTTTTCGCGGTCATGTTTTTAAATTTCACTAGCAAAAAAGGTGCATTGCAATGGGAGGAGAAAATACAACACTCTCCTAATCCAAAAAACTATAAGTGCAAACCCGAATAGCTCTACATCGTTTCTTTCAACAAATGGCATCCCATTTCTGTTGTGAGTTATCCTCCTTCCCCCCCCCCCCCCTCACCGACGATGGCCTAAGTGCTTACGCTGTCACAACGCGTTTGAGTGTTGTCAATCCTAAAACGTCTTTCTCTCAGGATAAGATGAGTTTTTTTGTGAGGTTTTGACGAGACTTGCATGCATGGTTCTTGATGGTTACTTTCGCCTCCAATCCAGAAGAGATTTTATCTTGTGAGGTGTTCATTACCAGTCTGGATCAACAATGTTATGAACAAAAGATGAATCATACCATATTAATTAAGATTGCATATTTAATAGCATTTTTAAAATGGTTAACAGGTAAACTAACATCATATTCATAAACTACACATTTTTAATCAAATTTCTTAGATAACATTAAATTTGAAGTTAGGTCTAAAAGATATGGATATTTTTAAATAATATTTTATCTGTATTGCAGACTGTAATCAAATTAGCAGGGGGTTTATGTGGAAGCAACAAATCAGACATAAAACTGACATGCGGATTGATTACTAGAAACATCACGGGGTTTTCCGCAAAAGTAAAATCTGAATTAAAACTGGACTGCGGATTGATTATGAGAAACATCGGGGATTTTTAGCAAAATAGCTTGATGGACCAAGAATATATATTCTCTTTAGTAGGTATGTATTGATAAGTAAATTTAAGTTTTTAAAATATATGCATTTATTGAAATATAAATGAAATTGAAAAAAGAGAAGAAAAAGAAAATCTAGGTGCCATGAGCAAGACAAGCCACGTCCTACTGGCCCGGCCCACGTCCCACCGTTGGCCTCGCATTAGGCGGCACATAGGCGCAATCTACAACACTTATTGCATCAAAATTTCGCTTGTTCTCGCAGGAGTAACAAACGTGGGAGTACGTCGAGTAGCCCATTTAGTGCTTGGAATAGCGTTTGCTCGTCTCTGTATGGCAATGTTTCAGAAAGGTCCACCCCCGTTTTTACTAGTTTGGCAAATTTGTAGAATGTTTTCGAGTCATTTTTGTTGGTTGTTTTATTTATTGGTTTTTCAGGTTTTTTCTTAAAAATTTACAATGTTCGAAAGATGTTCAATATCTTTCAAAAAATGCATTTACAGAAAATGCTTCATTTTTTACAGAAAATCGTCGTTAAAAGTATTCAAATATTCACATTTTGTTCATTTTATTTTATTTTTTCTTCAAAATTTCAAAAAAATGATAGTGTTTTCCGAAACCATTCATAATTTTTTTTCAATTTGTGATTGGTATTTCAAAAAAGTCTCATTTAAAAAAAACAAAGTTCACGCATGCAAAACAATATTCATTGTTTAAAAAAAAATACAGTTGCGAAAATTGTGCATGTTTTAAAAAGTTGTTCACTTTGAAATTTTAGTTAAAGTTTTAAAAATATTCTTGTTTTTAAGGGAAAATGACATATGAAAAAATGTTGGAATTTCTAAAAAATCTGATTTTCAAAAGAATCTGAGTATTTAGTTTTTTCACAAATATGAAAATGTTTGCTTTTCAAAAACTCACCATGTGCCCAAGACGGACAAGGCTAGGTTCAAGCTGACTCATGTTCAACGTGGATAGGCTCTTCCTTAGTTTTACACTACTAGCTCAATCTCCACTTGATCAAAGCTTGCTAGAGTAGTTAAATTTCTTTGATTTTTCTCAAAAAAGTTAAGGTCTTTGATTTTACTGTTCAAAAAGTGCTTGGCTTTTAGTTTGAAATTTTAAAGGCATGCTAACCATATTACTCCAATTTAAAAGTAGATATGTTGTAAATGGTAAATGATGCGAATCGGGAAGGGTGTGTCGTAAGAAAATAATCTAAGGAGTGGAGTGGAAACAAATTGTTACATCGAGTTTTCTGTAATCATGTATTCACAAAACATGAGCATTAGTCTTATTTTGATAAAACACAATTTCCTAGATGGAGGGTCCAAACATGATGTTAGTTTGTTATGTGGTTTGATGAGTTCACCGGAAAATACTTCGACCAAACCTACGTATTAATGTGTAAACGCAAAAAAGGCTTGTATCCAAACAAAGGCCTAAGAGACGAGTGTAGCAAGAGGTTATGAGAGGTGAAATTTGAAAAAAGAAAGGGGGCGAGTTAGACAAGTAAGTACATCACATCAATTATTTCAGAAAAATAAAATGAGTCCAGAACTTCAATTAAAATGGAACAGTGTAGTAACTTGTTCACGTAACTAATTCAAATTAATGCTAACATAATTAAATGACTATTCATGAGCAACATGCATGTGCATTGCAACGGAAGAAACAAATCCACACATGTCCTTACTTATCTATATGTGTTACCACATCTCTTCTCCATTAGATTTGTCATCACACTCTAGCATGCCACTTCTAGCAAGGGCCATTCTTGAGGAAAAAATACGTTCTTGACAGGAAAGTGTCGCGGCCTCTCGTATTGCAACATTACATGCCAGTTCGTTCTTCATGATTTGTTGCCATATTTACCACTAGTAATGGCATCACTTTGCTCATTGTCAAGGCATCCGTATGAAGCGCCTGGCGGTAGCTAACATGAATCAGCGTGGGCTGGTGCTCATTGCAAAGCACATCGGAATGTGTTTCATTTGAGGAAAGAAATGCAAACACAAATGGAATGAGATCATAATGTAAGTGGAATGTAGACAAACGACAAATTGTTGGGTTTCAACTACTGAAGTGTAATGTTATGAAATTTGTGTTTTAACTTGCATTTGCTTAATAGAACTGAACAATGACATAATCGAACTATGTGTGGCCTGAATGTTAGTCGCCCTGAAGAAATCCATGCCAAAACTGTTGGAATTATGCCCTAGAGGCAATAATAAATGTATAGTTATTATTATAATTCCTGTATCAAGATAATAGTTTATTATCCATGCTATAATTGTATTGAATGAAGACTCATTTACATGTGTGGATACATAGACAAAACACCGTCCCTAGCATGCCTCTAGTTGGCTAGCCAGTTGATCGATGATAGTCAGTGTCTTCTGATTATGAACAAGGTGTTGTTGCTTGATAACTGAATCACGTCATTGGGAGAATCACGTGATGGACTAGACCCAAACTAATAGACGTAGCATGTTGATCGTGTCATTTTGTTGCTACTATTTTCTGCATGTCAAGTATTTATTCCTATGACCATGAGATCGTATAACTCACTGACACCGGAGGAATGCCTTGTGTGTATCAAACGTCGCAACGTAACTGGGTGACTATAAAGATGCTCTACAGGTATCTCCGAAGGTGTTAGTTGAGTTAGTATGGATCAAGACTGGGATTTGTCACTCCGTGTGACGGAGAGGTATCTCGGGGCCCACTCGGTAATACAACATCACACACAAGCCTTGCAAGCAATGTAACTTAGTGTAAGTTGCGGGATCTTGTATTACGGAACGAGTAAAGAGACTTGCCGGTAAACGAGATTGAAATAGGTATGCGGATACTGACGATCGAATCTCGGGCAAGTAACATACCGAAGGACAAAGGGAATGACATACGGGATTATACGAATCCTTGGCATTGAGGTTCAAACGATAAGATCTTCGTAGAATATGTAGGATCCAATATGGGCATCAGGGTCCCGCTATTGGATATTGACCGAGGAGTCTCTCGGGTCATGTCTACATAGTTCTCGAACCCGCAGGGTCTGCACACTTAAGGTTCGACGTTGTTTTATGCGTATTTGAGTTATATGGTTGGTTACCGAATGTTGTTCGGAGTCCCGGATGAGATCACGGACGTCACGAGGGTTTCTGGAATGGTCCGGAAACGAAGATTGATATATAGGATGACCTCATTTGATTACCGGAAGGTTTTCGGAGTTACCGGGAATGTGCCGGGAATGACGAATGGGTTCCGGGAGTTCACCGGGGGGGGGGGGGGGCAACCCACCCCGGGGAAGCCCATAGGCTTTGGGGAGACACACCAGCCCTTAGTGGGCTGGTGGGACAGCCCCAAGGGGGCCTATGCGCCAATAAAAAGAAATCAAAGGAAAAGAAAAAAAAAGGGAGGAAGTGGGAAGGGAGGGGGACTCCTCCCACCAAACCAAGTCCAACTCGGTTTGGGGGGGGGGGAGTCCTCCCCCCCTTGGCTCGGCCGACTCCTTGGGGGTCCTTGGACCCCAAGGCAAGGCCCCCCTCCCTCCTCCTATATATATGGAGCAATTAGGGCTGATTTGAGACGACTTTCTCACGGCTGCCCGACCACATACCTCCATAGTTTTTCCTCTAGATCGCGTTTCTGCGGAGCTCGGGCGGAGCCCTGCTGAGACAAGATCATCACCAACCTCCGGAGCGCCGTCACGCTGCCGGAGAACTCTTCTACCTCTCCGTCTCTCTTGCTGGATCAAGAAGGCCGAGATCATCGTCGAGCTGTACGTGTGCTGAACGCGGAGGTGCCGTCCGTTCGGTACTAGATCGTGGGACTGATCGCGGGATTGTTCGCGGGGCGGATCGAGGGACGTGAGGACGTTCCACTACATCAACCGCGTTCTCTAACGCTTCTGCTGTACGATCTACAAGGGTACGTAGATCACTCATCCCCTCTCGTAGATGGACATCACCATGATAGGTCTTCGTGCGCGTAGGAAAATTTTTGTTTCCCATGCGACGTTCCCCAACAGTGGCATCATGAGCTAGGTTCATGCGTAGATGTCTTCTCGAGTAGAACACAAAAGTTTTTGTGGGCGGTGATGTGCGTTTTGCTGCCCTCCTTAGTCTTTTCTTGATTCCGCGGTATTGTTGGATTGAAGCGGCTTGGACCGACATTACTCGTACGCTTACGAGAGACTGGTTTCATCGTTACGAGTAACCCCCTTTGCTCAAAGATGACTGGCAAGTGACGGTTTCTCCAACTTTAGTTGAATCGGATTTGACCGAGGAGGTCCTTGGATGAGGTTAAATAGCAACTCATATATCTCCGTTGTGGTGTTTGCGTAAGTAAGATGCGATCCTACTAGATACCCTTGGTCACCACGTAAAACATGCAACAACAAAATTAGAGGACGTCTAACTTGTTTTTGCAGGGTATGATTGTGATGTGATATGGCCAACGATGTGATGTGATATATTGGATGTATGAGATGATCATGTTGTAATAGAAATATCGACTTGCACGTCGATGGTACGGCAACCGGCAGGAGCCATAGGGTTGTCTTTATACTAACATATGTGCTTGCAGATGCGTTTACTATTTTGCTAGGATGTAGCTTTAGTAGTAATAGAATAAGTAGCACGACAACCCCGATGGCAACACGTTGATGGATGATCATGGTGTGGCGCCGGTGACAAGAAGATCGTGCCGGTGCTTTGGTGATGGAGATCAAGAAGCACGTGATGATGGCCATATCATGTCACTTATGAATTGCATGTGATGTTAATCCTTTTATGCACCTTATTTTGCTTAGAACGACGGTAGCATTATGAGGTGATCTCTCACTAAACTTTCAAGACGAAATTGTGTTCTCCCCGACTGTGCACCGTTGCTACAGTTCGTCGTTTCGAGACACCACGTGATGATCGGGTGTGATAGACTCAACGTTCACATACAACGGGTGCAAAACAGTTGCGCACGCGGAACACTCGGGTTAAGCTTGACGAGCCTAGCATGTGCAGACATGGCCTCGGAACACATGAGACCGAAAGGTCGATCATGAATCATATAGTTGATATGATTAGCATAGGGATGCTTACCACTGAAACTATACTCAACTCACGTGATGATCGGACTTGGGATAGCGTAAGTGGATCATGAACCACTCAAATGACTAGAGAGATGTACTTTTTGAGTGGGAGTTTAGCATATAATTTGATTAAGTTAAACTCTTATTATCTTGAACATAGTCTAAGTCCACTTTGAATATATTTGTGTTGTAGATCATGGCTCACGCAAGTGTCATCCTGAATTTTAATACGTTCCTAGAGAAAGCTAAGTTGAAAGATGATGGAAGCAACTTTGTAGACTGGGCTCGTAATCTTAATCTAATCTTACAAGCTGGGAGGAAGGATTATGTCCTTAATGCTGCGCTAGGAGATGAACCACCCGCTACGGCTGATCAGGATGTTAAGAACGCTTGGTTAGCGCGTAAGGAGGACTACTCAATAGTTCAATGTGTAGTCTTGTATGGCTTAGAACCGGGACTTCAACGTCGCTTTGAGCGTCATGGAGCATTTGAGATGTTCCAGGATTTGAAGTTTATCTTTCAGAAGAACGCCCGGATCGAGAGGTATGAGACCTCCGATAAATTCTATGCTTGCAAGATGGAGGAAAACTCGTCTGTCAGTGAACATGTGCTCAAAATGTCTGGGTACTCAAACCGTCTGGCTGAGCTGGGGATTGAACTCCCGCAAGAGGCTATCACTGACAGAATCCTTCAATCACTGCCGCCAAGCTATAAAGGCTTTGTGTTGAACTACAACATGCAAGGGATGAACAAGTCTCCCGGCGAGTTGTTTGCGATGCTGAAAGTCACAGAGTCTGAACTCCGTAAAGAGCATCAAGTGTTGATGGTGAGCAAGACCACTAGTTTCAAGAGAAACGGCAAAGGCAAGAAGGGCAATTCGAAGAAGAGCGGCAAGCTTGTTGCCAATCCGCCGAAGAAACCCAAGGCTGGACCTAAGCCTGAAACAGAGTGCTTCTATTGCAAGGGTATGGGTCACTGGAAGCGCAATTGCCCCAAGTATCTGGCAGATAAGAAGGCGGGCAAAGAAAAATCAGGTATATTTGATATACATGTTATTGATGTGTACTTAACCGGCTCTCGTAGTAGTGCCTGGGTATTCGATACCGGTTTTGTTGCTCACATTTGCAACTCGAAACAGGAACTGCGGAATAGACGAAGGCTGGCGAAAGACGAAGTGACGATGCGCGTAAGAAATGGTTCCAAGGTTGATGCAATCGCCGTCGGCACAGTGTCACTTCAGCTACCATCGGGATTAGTGATGAACTTAAATCATTGTTATTTAGTGCCTGCGTTGAGCATGAACATTATATCTGGATCTTGTTTATTGCGAAACGGTTACTCTTTTAAGTCTGAGAATAATGGTTGTTCTATTTCTATGAGTAACATCTTTTATGGTCATGCACCGAATGTGAGAGGATTGTTCATATTGAATCTTGATAGCGATACGCATATACATAACACTGAGACCAAAAGAGTTAGAGTAAACAATGATAGCGCCATATTTTTGTGCCACTGCCGCTTGGGTCATATTGGTGTAAAGCGCATGAAGAAACTCCATGCTGATGGACTTTTGGAGTCACTTGACTTTGATTCACTTGACACGTGCGAACCATGCCTCATGGGCAAGATGACTAAGACTCCGTTCTCCGGAACAATGGAGCGTGCAAGTGACTTGTTGGAAATCATACATACCGATGTGTGTGGTCCAATGAGCGTGGAGGCACGCGGCGGATATCGTTATTTCCTCACCTTCACTGACGATTTAAGTAGATATGGTTATGTCTACTTGATGAAGCACAAGTCTTAAACATTTGAAAAGTTCAAGCAATTTCAGAGTGAAGTGGAAAATCATCGTAACAAGAAGATCAAGTTCCTACGGTCTGATCGTGGGGGTGAATATCTGAGTTTCGAGTTTGGTGCTCACTTAAGACAATGTGGAATTGTTTCGCAGTTAACACCGCCTGGAACACCACAGCGTAATGGTGTGTCCAAACGTCGTAATCGTACTTTGTTAGAGATGGTGCGATCTATGATGTCTCTTACTGATTTGCCGTTATCATTTTGGGGTTATGCATTAG
This sequence comes from Hordeum vulgare subsp. vulgare, assembly GCF_904849725.1. Lineage (NCBI taxonomy): Eukaryota > Viridiplantae > Streptophyta > Magnoliopsida > Poales > Poaceae > Hordeum > Hordeum vulgare. Next base: position 111,359,312 of record NC_058521.1, on the reverse strand, counting down.
AAACAGCTGCATTCACTTTAAATAGGGCACCATCAAAATCCGTTGAGACGACACCATACGAACTGTGGTATGGCAAAAGGCCAAAGTTGTCGTTTCTTAAAGTTTGGGGATGTGATGCTTATGTCAAAAAGCTTCAGCCTGTAAAGCTGGAACCCAAAGCGGAAAAATGCGTCTTCATAGGCTACCCAAAAGAGACAGTTGGGTACACCTTCTATCTCAAATCCGAGGGCAAAGTGTTTGTTGCTAAGAACTGAACTTTTCTCGAGAAGGAGTTTCTCTCGAGAGAATTGAGTGGGAGGAAGATAGAACTTGACGAGGTTGTCGAACCTCTCATCCCTCTGGATGGTGGCGCAGGGCAAGGGGAAACCTCTGTCATTGCGACGCCGGTTGAGGAGGAAGTTAATGATGATGATCATGAAACTCCAGTTCAAGTTTCTGTTGAACCACGCAGGTCGACGAGATCACGCGCTGCTCCAGAGTGGTACGGTAATCCCGTCTTATCAATCATGTTGTTAGACAACAATGAACCTGCGAATTATGAAGAAGCAATGGTGGGCCCAGATTCCAACAAATGGCTAGAAGCCACGAAATCTGAGATAGGATCCATGTATGAGAACAAAGTGTGGACTTTGGAGATACTACCTGAAGGCCGCAAGGCTATTCAGAACAATTGGATCTTTAAGAAGAAGACGGACGTTGCCGGTAATGTGACCGTTTATAAAGCTCGACTTGTGGCAAAGGGTTTTTCACAAGTTTCAGGAATTAACTACGATGAGACTTTCTCTCCCGTGGCAATGCTTAAGTCCGTCAGAATCATGTTAGCAATAGCTGCATTTTTCGATTATGAAATCTGGCAGATGGATGTCAAAACGGCGTTCCTTAATGGTTTCCTTAAGGAAGAGTTGTATATGATGCAACCCGAAGGTTTTGTCGATCCTAAAAATGCTGACAAGGTGTGCAAGCTCCAGCGATCCATTTATGGACTGGTGCAAGCATCTCGGAGTTGGAACAAACGCTTTGATGAGGTGATCAAAGCATTTGGGTTTATACAAGTGGTTGGAGAATCTTGTATTTACAAGAAAGTGAGTGGGAGCTCTGTGGCGTTTCTAATATTATATGTGGATGACATATTACTGATTGGAAACAACGTAGAGCTTTTGGAGAGCATAAAAGGTTACTTGAATAAAAGTTTCTCTATGAAGGACCTAGGAGAAGCTGCTTACATTCTAGGCATTAAGATCTATAGGGATAGATCAAAACGCCTGATAGGACTTTCACAAAGCACATACCTTGATAAAGTTTTGAAGAGGTTCAAAATGGAACAGTCCAAGAAAGGGTTCTTGCCAGTGTTACAAGGTACGAGATTGAGTAAGACTCAGTGCCCAGCAACTGATGAAGATAGAGAGCATATGCGCTCAGTTCCCTATGCTTCAGCCATAGGTTCTATCATGTATGCGATGCTGTGCACTAGACCGGATGTTAGCCTGGCCATAAGTATGGCAGGTAGGTTCCAGAGTAATCCAAGAGTGGATCACTGGACAGCGGTCAAGAATATCCTGAAGTACCTGAAAAGGACTAAGGAGATGTTTCTCGTGTATGGAGGTGACGAAGAGCTCGCCGTAAAAGGTTACGTCGATGCAAGCTTTGACACAGATCCGGACGACTCTAAGTCGCAAACCGGATACGTATTTATTCTTAATGGGGGTGCAGTAAGCTGGTGCAGTTCCAAGCAAAGCGTCGTAGCAGATTCTACATGTGAAGCGGAGTACATGGCTGCCTCGGAGGCGGCTAAGGAGGGTGTCTGGATGAAGCAGTTCATAACGGATCTTGGAGTGGTGCCAAGTGCACTGGATCCAATAACCTTGTTATGTGACAACACTGGTGCCATTGCCTTAGCGAAGGAGCCAAGGTTTCACAAGAAGACCAGACACATCAAACGACGCTTCAACCTCATCCGCGACTACATCGAGGAGGAGGACGTAAATATATGCAAAGTGCACACGGATCTGAATGTAGCAGACCCGCTGACTAAACCTCTTCCACGGCCAAAACATGACCGACACCAGAACTGTATGGGTGTTAGATTTATTACAATGTAATTCACATGGTGATGTGAGGGCTAGATTATTGACTCTAGTGCAAGTGGGAGACTGTTGGAATTATGCCCTAGAGGCAATAATAAATGTATAGTTATTATTATAATTCCTGTATCAAGATAATAGTTTATTATCCATGCTATAATTGTATTGAATGAAGACTCATTTACATGTGTGGATACATAGACAAAACACCGTCCCTAGCATGCCTCTAGTTGGCTAGCCAGTTGATCGATGATAGTCAGTGTCTTCTGATTATGAACAAGGTGTTGTTGCTTGATAACTGGATCACGTCATTGGGAGAATCACGTGATGGACTAGACCCAAACTAATAGACGTAGCATGTTGATCGTGTCATTTTGTTGCTACTGTTTTCTGCATGTCAAGTATTTATTCCTATGACCATGAGATTGTATAACTCACTGACACCGGAGGAATGCTTTGTGTGTATCAAACGTCGCAACGTAACTGGGTGACTATAAAGATGCTCTACAGGTATCTCCGAAGGTGTTAGTTGAGTTAGTATGGATCAAGACTGGGATTTGTCACTCCGTGTGACGGAGAGGTATCTCGGGGCCCACTCGGTAATACAACATCACACACAAGCCTTGCAAGCAATGTAACTTAGTGTAAGTTGCGGGATCTTGTATTACGGAACGAGTAAAGAGACTTGCCGGTAAACGAGATTGAAATAGGTATGCGGATACTGACGATCGAATCTCGGGCAAGTAACATACCGAAGGACAAAGGGAATGACATACGGGATTATACGAATCCTTGGCATTGAGGTTCAAACGATAAGATCTTTGTAGAATATGTAGGATCCAATATGGGCATCCAGGTCCCGCTATTGGATATTGACCGAGGAGTCTCTCGGGTCATGTCTACATAGTTCTCGAACCCGCAGGGTCTGCACACTTAAGGTTCGACGTTGTTTTATGCGTATTTGAGTTATATGGTTGGTTACCGAATGTTGTTCGGAGTCCCGGATGAGATCACGGACGTCACGAGGGTTTCTGGAATGGTCCGGAAACGAAGATTGATATATAGGATGACCTCATTTGATTACCGGAAGGTTTTCGGAGTTACCGGGAATGTGCCGGGAATGACGAATGGGTTCCGGGAGTTCACCGGGGGGGCAACCCACCCCGGGGAAGCCCATAGGCTTTGGGGAGACACACCAGCCCTTAGTGGGCTGGTGGGACATCCCCAAGGGGGCCTATGCGCCAAGAAAAAGAAATCAAAGGAAAAGAAAAAAAAAGGGAGGAAGTGGGAAGGGAGGGGGACTCCTCCCACCAAACCAAGTCCAACTCGGTTTGGGGGGGGGGGAGTCCTCCCCCCCTAGGCTCGGCCGACTCCTTGGGGGTCCTTGGACCCCAAGGCAAGGCCCCCCTCCCTCCTCCTATATATATGGAGCAATTAGGGCTGATTTGAGACGACTTTCTCACGGCTGCCCGACCACATACCTCCATAGTTTTTCCTCTAGATCGCGTTTCTGCGGAGCTCGGGCGGAGCCCTGCTGAGACAAGATCATCACCAACCTCCGGAGCGCCGTCACGCTGCCGGAGAACTCTTCTACCTCTCCCTCTCTTTTGCTGGATCAAGAAGGCCGAGATCATCGTCGAGCTGTACGTGTGCTGAACGCGGAGGTGCCGTCCGTTCGGTACTAGATCGTGGGACTGATCGCGGGATGGTTCGCGGGGCGGATCGAGGGACGTGAGGACGTTCCACTACATCAACCGCGTTCTCTAACGCTTCGGCTGTACGATCTACAAGGGTACGTAGATCACTCATCCCCTCTCGTAGATGGACATCACCATGATAGGTCTTCGTGCGCGTAGGAAATTTTTTGTTTCCCATGCGACGTTCCCCAACGAAAACATCCATGCTCCTGACTCGTGAAAAAATCCAATGAGGGAGCAAAACTTTTTAGGAAAAATTCAAACCGGGTCACCTCCTACCTACCCACGCGCATGCATGCACAAGATAAATTAGTGATATTTAAACTCGCTGGCCATCTTGATTTAATAGTGGTGAGTGAACACTCTAACTCAAATCATTCAATGAGACATCACCTTGAAAAATGTGAAAATATTCTTCATTAGATTTGCAACAACAAATTATATATACATGAGAATGAACATTAGAGCTGCAAAAATTAGCAACATGGGTGAAAGTTAAGCATCTACTATCTCCATTCTAAAATATATGACGTTTTGGTAGGCTAAAGTAGCCTACCAACACATCTTATATTTTAGAACAGGGGTAGTATATTTAAAGTACGGACTAGACCACCTCACTCTCTCAGCCGATGTCCTTGTTTGTGAATCTGCCCAAAAACTACATAGCTCACAAACAGTCTCTCTGAAATCTCAATCTATCTCTCAACCGAAGCCTCTCTCAATCTCTCATGCTCTTTCTAAATGTCTATATTGTAGGGCTACGTATTGGATTGGGTTGAATACCAATTCAGCCAGGAAACTATAATCGCCATAAATACATATTTCGTTGTTTAAGTGTCAACTGAATTGGCTCCCGGATTCACACTGAGGTTTCATTACAAAATCATGTTTGGCTGGCAAACTATGGAATTGCATAGCGACATAGAACATAATAAGGGAGTGCCTAGAAATCATCTAGATGAGATATAGTTTGGTTTTATTCATGTGACATGACCTAACATCACCATTTTTGTTGTTTTAGATAGTTTTTGTTGGCATGACACATCTAGTGTTGTTGTTTTTCCCCAGGTCCAATACGCTGGTTGTCTACGGGTTGGTTGTTTGGTTGTGCGTGTGTGATATGTTGTTGGGATGAACTTGACCATTTCTTGTTTTAGCTGGTTTAGCCCTTGTACCTTTTTCTCTTTTTCTTGCACGCCAATGTACTGGATGGTGGACATTTACACTATCATGCCACCCTCCCCACATGCAAACATAAATCTCTAGTGCGTTATAGTATGAGTTGCCGAGGTGCTTGTGAAAGCCCATGAATAGCATGTGGTTGTCGGTTTCATGAGCTATTTTTGAGGGAAAATGTATGCTTTGCAAAAAATGTGATCGATTTTTTTTGTCAATTTTAAACTGTTCGCATATTTGATGTTCATCAAAAACAATATTTTTTTGTTAATTTGCAAAAAAAATCAGAAACTTTTAAAAGGTCACAATTTTGAACCAAAAAAGCTCATATTTTTTCAATAAAATGAAACTAAAACAATGAAAATTCTGCTAGTTGAAGTGGTGTTGGGGCTCATGCAGTTGCATTAAGGATTGCAACCCTTGCGGTTGCATTGGTGACCTACGTATTTGCAATTGGGTTTTGACACTTGTAGTTGCAACTCTAGCGAGGGATGTACAAGTGTCCGATAAAAACCCTGCCGACCCTATTGAAGTCACGTTGGAGGCTATGCAGTCGTAGTTGGGTTACAATACTTGTGGTTGCAAGTCTAAGTGAGTGGACATGAACCTAACCGACCACACGCCCTCCCTCTGGCCTAGTTACAGTCGTATTGGGGCCATGCATTTGTAGTTGAGGTGCAACACTTTGTAGTTGCAACTCTAGTAGTCGAGATGAAACTACCCACACCCCCATCAACCTAGTTACAATTGTATTTCAGGCTATGCAATTGCAAAATCGGTTTACAACGATTGCAGTTGTAAGTCTGGTGGTGTATATGCGACGGACCAACCCGTCCCCTTATGGTGGTAGCCTCGCCAACCCCACATTCGATCCAACTACACTTAGTTTGTGCCCATGCAATTATAGTAGGGCTACAATGTTTGTGGTTGCATGTCTAGTGATGGGCATGTAAGTGACCCGACAACCTCTCTCATGACCCCAGTTGTAGCCCTTTGTGCTCTTACAATTGCAGTTGGGTTGGAACGTTGTACTTGCATGTATAGAAGATGACCATGCAACTAGCCAAAAATTATCACCCCAATTACAAATCACAATGTGGACCATGCATTTGCATCCGGGTTACAACATATGCAATTGCATGTCGAAGGGTGGACATGCAACTCGTCAAAAAAAATCATCATCCAGATTATAATCACATTATGGATCACTCTATTGCAGCCGAATTACAACACTTGGAGTTGCATGTGAGGTGGGCACACAACTAAAAAATACATTTCCCCTTAAAATCTTGTTGTTGCAATGCCATTAGAAAACTTACGGTTGCGACCTCGCTGAAAATTTGCAGCTCAGTAAGTAACGAACTCATTACATATCTCTCCCTAATAATAAAGCATGTAGTGCTTCTCTCGTCTGTCGTGGCTATTTTGCAGAAAAATCCCTGTCGTTTTCCATAATGAACCCGAAATCCATCTTTAAGTCAGAGCCGAACCGTTTTTTGCATTTTTCAGAAATCCCCCTGATGTTTCACGTAATCAACCCGCCATCCGTATTTAAGTCAGCCGAAACATTTTTTCGTTTTAAAAAAACACTGACTTTTCAGTTAATCAATCCACATTTTACCTAAAACAAAATTATCCATATCTTTTAAACCGTAACTTCGATTTTCACATGTTATATATAAAATTTGATTAAAAAAATATGTAGAATCTAAATAAGATGTTATTTTTAGGAGTTGAATACTTCTTAAATATTATTTTTGGTGCAAACTTAATCTGTAGTGCATGGTCCTTTTTTTTCTCTCTTTTCGGCGATGATACGAATTGCAATAAACATTCATTAAATTAAAACCAAATTGAGAGGAAAGAAAACATCATTAACCACACATGCACACCTTTGGAAAACCTCATGGGGAGAAACAACATATTTCTCATCTTATTCCGGGCGACTCATTCAAACGCGTTTTCGTTGTGTGAGCACTGAGGCCATCGTCGGCAACACAAATGTGATGCCATGTAAAAATATATTGCGTGTAATTCTCTCTTCCGTTGCAATGCACGGGCTCTTTTGCTATAAGAATGAAAACATTAAAAAATAAGCGGATGATAACAACAACGAAAAAATGCATCCAAAAAGGGAGATAGGCGAGTCATGGACATGGAGAACGGTAAGATCATTTTCCCATTAATCTTCCCTGGGATGTGATATATAAATAAAAAATACATACAAACATAGCAATAGGTTGACAAAAAACAAATAGGAGTGCGGACTGTGGTAGATCATTGTGCTTGGAGCATGTTGGTGTGATGCGGACAAAAGCAACGTACTAGAGGGGGACAAAGGGGAATAACAAACAACAATTTGGGCCGCACTTGTTCTTTGACTTGCTCGCATGAAAAAAGTGCACCCCACATGAATCATGGCAGTTTAAGCGGACGGCCAGGACATGAATGAGACCAATCTATTTCTCATCTAGCCGAGTTTTAGCAAAACCCATAAAATGATGTTTTGGCCATAATCTTCTAGTTATAAAAAACATCACTCCTATAATTCCCCTCTAACAAACTAGTGCTAATTATTGTGAAATCTTGACAATATGAGGCTACAACAAATCATCACATAAAAATGATTGCCTGAACAATGTAGTCAAACAACATTGAACATAATTACTAGATTTACCATGTTTGCATCCTGTCATCTAAGTGGTGCATGGAAACTTCTCAGCTATGACACCAGTTCAACTCTAAATGCAACAATTATGTACAGATTCAGTGAAAGAACACATATGAACCAATGAACTAAACAAGGATCTATTCAGAAGTTACTCCATATACGAATCAAATAGATGGGGTTATTTTCATTTTCATACATGATCAATTCATCCATACCAAGCCATGTCTATTGATCTGAATCTGTTAGTCAAGAATATCTCTCTCCACTGACAACCTCCCTACCGTCGAGCCAGTGTCGTCCGCTGTGTCCAATGACGAGCCAATAACCTTCCTTCCCGCTCAGCCAACCTTCCCTACTTGGCACACACGTGTCTGCCCCACTGTAAGTTGCCCCAGCCGGTCGAGTCAGCGAACTCGAGCAATGAAGTAGGCACTTGCCATCTCCTAGCAATGCGACATTGGAGCGGATCGATCATGCGAAAATATGGTTGCAGAGCGTCATCGACGCCTAATAGCAACAATGGTCGTGCGGAGGTCGTAGACTTATGGAAGGGCACCACCAAATCAGTGCCAACGTCTAGCAGAGGAGGTGGAGTTTATATATGTGGGTTGGTGGGAAGGCGGGGGTCGTCAGGCCACGACGCTAGAGGGATGAAGGTTGAGGCAGTCGATTGGCATGGAGGGATGCCGATGACGATATGTGCGGCTTCGAGGAGTCTGCAAGCGGTTGCATGTGTGTTGTGGGCATGGCAGAGACGATGGTGAAGACGTTGGGATGGACATTGATCAAGGAGGTGATGTCGGACGACCTTCGTAACCTTTCATGCTATAGTTTATTACTCCTTTGTTCCCTCTTTACACATTTGGGTTAATTCCTATGTTTTGTTTCAATTCTCTTCTCATTGACTTCTGATGCGGCAAGGCCATTGATGTATAAAAATGATGAGATTGAGTGCAAAGAAGCGAAGTGAGACTCTTATTTCAATGACAACCATTTCTTGCAGGATACGCATACCATCTTAGATTGTTGCAGCCTTTGGGATGGAGGGTCTTGTTGTTAGTCCGAACCCCAACAAGTATTTTTTGTTGCTTCTCAAATTATCGTTTTTATTATAAAAATGTGCAGACCAGACCTAATTCGCCCCATGCGAGTGACGGGGACAAACAAAACAACCCAGTTGAGCAGCCGACGACTGACGGAAAAATAGTATCACCTTGGATAAAAAGTCATATAAAATTATAATACGGGTGAAAGAATGAAAAAAGCGGAAAAATTCATATTGCTTTATTAGTAAAAAAATAGGTATGGATGTTGTTTCTTGGAGTAGGCGGCAAGGGGTCGACTCTAATTTGCGTTTGATCATTTCCACAAGCAATTGTTGTGATCCCCAACTCATGTAAGCTTGGGTTTTATAGTAAATATAAAAAAGGACATTCTACACATTCTAATTATTTTGTGAGAAACATTGAAAAGAAGAAATGATAGCTTGCAAAATTTTATCACCACATGACATTCACAACGAATGTGATACAAAACAAAATCGATGCTAAAAATGTTATTTTCAAACGCATTTTAGAGCATCAAATTGCTTTTGACACAATTTCCATGGATGTCGTTTAATGGTAACATTTCATAAGCTATTAAAACATTTATGAGTGTTTCACAAAAAAAACTTTTTTTATTTTTTTTATTCTACTGTTCATCCAAGCTCACATGAGCTCGGGATTAGAACAACAATTTTTTTGAAACGCGGTTCCTTAGGTACCGACCTCATTAAAAAAGGTCGAAGAGAGTTGCCCTGTTAATAATCAGAAAACCGGGCTAAAACCGTCACAATGCACCCGCCACAACAGGGCACACAGGGCGACCTGACAACCTACACAAGAACGCACACACGTCGCCTAGGGGAAGAGCTCCGTCGAGGTAGTAATCCGGCGTCGTCGTCATCACGCCTCCACGAGGGCGACTCCGACTTCACCATCGCCGACCACCGATGTAGCCTCCACCGCAGACAAGCGTAGAGGCCTGCGTCGGACAACGCCAAACAATCCACCACACGCGCTGGCGACCAGGCAACTTCGACTCAGCCGATGAGCATTGAAGGAAGAAAAGAATTGGACCTGCGCCGAGCTAGCGCCAGAACCGACCACCCGTCTTCACGTCATCGTCGCCGAAGGATCCCCCTCAAACAACTCCGACTTCAGAAGACAAGAGAGGCATGACGATCCCTCGAACACGCCGGACGAGACCCACTACCAGAACCCAACAACAAATCCTACTCCGCTTGAAGGGACCATCGTTGCCACACAAGAAGCCACACAGATCATCCACATTACCGGACGAGCCCCAGCCGACCGCAATGTCGCGAGCGTCTAGCCCCTGGAGAGTGCAAACGAGATCCAAAGCTCTTCAAGACGACGCCCCAAGGAGGAAGCGACGATGCCAACGCTGCCGTCCGGCCCAACCGGCCTAAGGTTTTCACCCGAAGAACTGGATCCAAGGGTGTGTAGGGAGAGAACTCCTCAACGGTGCCTCCAAGGAGGTGAGACGACGCCCACAGACGCCGACACCGTCGGCCGACAAGCTCTTGCCCGGCAAGCTTTCATCCGGAACACCTCCCAACACCACAACCCCGCACACAACACCTCCGCTAGCACACACACCTCCCATCAAACCACCGCGCCAGCGGCACGTGAGAGCCACCGAGCACCTCACCTCCCCGCCGAAGATGCCGACGGGCCAGATCCGCCGGTCCACCCCAACAAGGAGCACGCCACCACCAACGGTTGCCGGCCTATGCCGCCTCAGCCCGCGCCGCCTGCTGGCAGAGCATCCGCCCAATCCAGATCTGGGCCGGGATGCCCAAAACCGCCAACCGCACAGGCATGCCCAACCTCGCCCCCGATGAGCAGCCGCCCACGCCTCCACCCCAGGACACCATCGCCGTATCGTCCCGGCCGCAGCCACACCGCGCCGTCCCGCAAAACCGTGCGCATCCGAGCCATGGCGCCGTCCCACGCCAGCCCACCGTGAGGAAGCGAAAGAGGCTCCGCCGCCACCGACGCCGGCCGGGCTTTGCCCGGCGGCGCGACCCGGTGACGGCGAGGCAGGCGCGGAGGGCGGGGGAGGCTGGAGCCGGCGGTGCTAGGTCTCGCCTCCCCGCTCACGGGAGCGGGTATCCGTTGTGCCTGCTCGTTCATTTTCCTACTACTATGCTGAGGAAGGTGGCTTGGCCACTTTGTAGATCATAACATGGTATGGTGTATCTCTTTGTCCACTAGACAGTGTCGTTGGTTTTACCGTGAGAAAAACAAAAAAAAATGGATTTTGAAAGAATAAAGATATGTGCATCAATCCTATGCCTCTTTAAGAAATTTTCCATGTTCCTCACGGGTGGGACAGATGGCAACTAAACAAAGTGGAAAGCATGTCTTTCTAGCTACGTCTTCAAATTTGTCTTGTGCACGGGTCGTTTTTAATTTATTCTCATCCTTTTGGTCAACGTTCCTTCGTTGGATATTCGTGGGGCACCCGTGAGGCATACGCTTTGTCAGTCCCACATTTGAATCAAGACTTCGAAATAAATGTGTGTGTTTAGGGTTTACTTACTGTAAGGTTCCATGCATGCAGTCTTTTGGTACAGTTGCATGATTCACCCAACCCACCTTTCATGCTTTTCCATTACTCCTCCAAACGTGAATATTTATATCTTTCAAATAACCATTTGTGTTCCTTCTGATGAGCACCTTGAAATAAGACTACCTCGAATACATGTTAACAGCTTTTAAAATGTATCAAGTTTTAAATATTAAAACTTTACAGCCATAATATTAAGTTGCTTCCAAGTTTTTCAGAATTCCATTAGCTTTAAGGTTTACGGTTTAGTACTTGAAACCAAAGGAACTTGTCATCGGTATATATCAAGTTTAAATGGTTGAAATTGGGCGAGGTTTTTGAAGCTCGTCAAAAAGTATTTAAGAGTCGTTATATTTTAAAGCTCTCATCGCAAACAACACGAATATTAGAACAAAACATAAATTAAAATTTTGGTTTGGAAGATAGAATAAAGAAATATACAAGACAACTGTCAAATCCGTTGATTGTAAAAGGATATTATAGAAACCCTCCCAAGGAGGAATAGACCACATCAAAATGAGTGCCAAAAAAGAAGAAAAGAATTGGGTCGCTCGGTTTATTAAAGAACGGGCGAAAACCTAAACATTGTCTAGCTAGACTAGGCTTGAAGCACTATAATACACAGAAAACGCCGGAAGGCTAACTCTCCACAACACAACGAGCTAGGCACTCGTGCGCCTTCGCAGCTACATACGTGCACACCAAAATCCGTTGTACTAGTTTGGGCTGTCACGAGCATATCCACAAACCTCAAAGACACCGAAAAGGAACGATACATGAGATACAGAAAATCTATGTCGCCCTAATCCAACAAGGTTGATCAACATACCTTTCATGAATCTCCTTAAATGTGGAGGGTGCTCATGCTGCCCACCACCATTGACCAGGCGAATAGTCCCGGCAGATGCACCACTAACTCCAAACTCACCAAATCGTTGTCCGATCCTTATCAGTGGGACCACCACTGACCTCATGCTCCGATCACGAGACTTGGCTCCAAAGAATTGCTTCCAACCAAGTAAGACGCCACGGGCACAACCGTTACGGACGATTATCACCTTGAGACAAGAACTCGAGGTCTGGAGAGATGTCAGATCCCTTCATTGTTGCCTTCAACAAGGGAAATCACACCTGAAGGCATCATTTTCCACCAACCACGACTAAAATCGAGCAAAATTATACGGAGAATTGAGAACCTACGCTGGGACAATCACATAGATCTAGCGAGAGCACTACCGACAACGCAAGCCTAGAAGCACACCAAAGTCTTTGCCCGTACCGACACCACCACATGCCACCATCCCATCATAGAGTTAGCATACAACTCCTATACATCGGACAAATTCACTGTTCTGACCCACGAGATGTAAAGAATTCACAGAATGAACTCGCCCCATAAAGAATTCACGACCTAACCCTTTTTAAAAACACCGTAAGCCGTGGCGTTGCACGTGTACTGTGAAACGCCAGAATATTGTGACGTTTCCTGCCTTTGTAGCAACGCCAATGAATCGTGGCGTTTACTGTCATCTTAGCAACGCAAGCGCCCTGGCGTTTCTAGGATGCGCGGGCGGGGGCTCCTTTGCTTGTTTTTAGTGACAGCAAGTTAAAAATGCATCTGAATTATGAACCCTGTCTAGTACTCATGTTTGATGGCTACTAGTATAATTTATCAGTTTCTGTTCAAGTTTGACTACTTACCAGTGACCTTGGCTGCATGCACACATTTATGGTAAACGTTTTCATCGACGCGCCGGCCGGATCGTTTCGGTCGGTCCCGCACGGGCCGCGCGTCTCGCTGGCAGGCTTGCAACATTTTTCCGCTTAGATTTGCTGCAACCATATATAAATTTGATGTAAATGTTTGTCATTTTGCTATATTTTTTCATTCAAAAAAGCTACATCCATGCTTGGTTGCAACTCGAGTTCGTTGGATTTTTTGCTATAACCGGTGTTTTGACTTTTGCTACGATCGTGTTATTTTTTGCTACAACCGACATCATTTTTTGCTGCAACCGTTCACTAAAAAAGTTGCATACACATTCACGTAGATATTTGCTACAACTGGCGTTTGACTTTTGCTAGCACGCACCACCAGCTTCGTTTTTTTTGCTACAATAACGTAGATATATTTTTTGCTATAATTATTTTTTTATTGCAACCGTTGACGAAAATTGCTGCATCATGAACGAAATTTATTACATCGAGTAAAAATTGCTGCATGAAGATCTAACGGCACGGTCCACCTACCGCTGACGGATCAGGCAGCCCGCGCGCGGCCGGCCGAATCGTTCGGCCGGCCCGCCGGCGCAGAGCATCGCCCCACATTTAATCAGTGGACGGAGAATTAAGACGTACTGACACTTTGGGTAGGGACCAGGCCATGATAAAAGCAGCCAAAACACGTGATCATCTGTAGTAACTCTTGTCCGCTTTGCCCTTGGAAATGCCAGGGCGTTTGACGTTGCTAAGATGGCAGTAAACGCCACGGTTCATTGGCATTGCTATTAAGGCAGGAAACACCACAATACTCTGGCGTTTTATAGTACACCTGCAACGTCATGGCTTACAACATTTCTAAAAAGAAACATATAGTAAATTCTTTACGAGGCGAGTTTATTTTATTAATTCTTTATATCTTGTGGGTCAGAACAGTTAATTTGTCCCTATACATCCCAGTTGCCGACCTAATCTTCACTGACTTCCGGCCGCCAAAAATATCAGATCCGGGCGAACTGGGGCTATCACTCAGCCCTTAGCGGAAGAGCACAACCTCACGGGCATCGAACGTTGCGTTCACAACCCTGTGAGGCCACCACAACCGAGCGTCTTGACTACACACTGCCCTAGCACGTCCAACACGCCCAGGAGCATCATCCATCGCCGTCGCGCATAGATGAGGGCGGTCGACGTGCCCCAACCGCGCTTTAGCTGGCCATAGTCGCGCCCAACAAATCTCCAAATCGCCTTTGACAGATGGGCCCGCCATCATCATGCTCAAGGCCACTCGCAGCGGGATGACAAGATAATGGCGGTGGGGGATATTTTTTGGAGCTTTGCTATACCTACGTAAAGAAACTACATAATGTTACAAATGAGCTGATTTGGTTTAATTGAAAACAGAGGCACGAACTGTTTTTAAGATTTTTACACGAACTTTTTTTTACAATCATTGATTTTTTTTATTTTATGGACATTTTCTCAAAAATTAAACATTTTTTTGTATATGCAAACATTTTTCAAAACTCCTGAGTAGTTTTTGAATTCTCAAAAAAATTATGTTTTTTGAATATTTTATTTCGAAATTCTCAGTTCCTTAAAATTGAGAAAAGTTATTTGATGTTCTAAATTATTTAAAGTACAAAAAGAAAATGGAACTGAAAAGAAAAATAAAAAAATAAACCAAAAAACAGGGGCCCACGCATGGCCCGGCCAAACAGGTGTGCTGCATCTTTTTCCAACGCCGAGAGCGTAATATAGGAGGTGCCTAAATGGGCCGGCCCAGTCCGGAGATTTTCTGTTTGAAACGTTTTCTATGACTTATAGGTGGCATTGGTGGGTAATTTTAGTCAACTTTAGGAGCAATTTGAAACCAACTTATATTTTGGACTGCACCGGACCGGGAATGCGGGTTAGTTTCGATTAAATATAGGGGGGTTTATGTAAAATATAAAAAAACGATTCGTTTTCTGACTTAAATCCGGACTGCGGGTTGATTTTAGGAAACGCTAGGGGCTTTTTTTTTATAAAAATGACACGACGGACGACAGAAGGAGTCGGCGCATTATCATTAGGGAGATATAAAAGGCCCAAGCCCACCTGTGAAAATCATGAGGGAAGGGGATTGGTTGAGAAAGTCAACAACATAGCTTTACGTTAATGTCAACAACAAAGTATCCCCGAGGCCCGCAACGTGCATGTTTCACATGTGGAGCGCAAAATGGCGCAGATCAAAATGCCACGCGGATTGAAGAACTACCTGGTCCAGAGACACGTGGCAGTGGTGATTGGACGGGACACACCCACTTCCCTCATGATGCCTCGGTAATTACATGCCTACCTTAAGACTGTCGCGCGCGCCGGGAAAACATCAACATTGCTTGCCTTTTATTGGACATCCCCCTTGCGTGCTTCTTCTCCTTCCTTAATCACACATTGCCCGCTACTCTTCCTCTCCGCCTCCATCTCCACCCTCGCTGCATCACCACTGCCATGGCGCCAAAAAAGAAGATCACCGCTGCCGCTAGAGAACAAGTGGAGCCGATCCTGCTGCCTTCCACCATCAAGAAGCAGGAGGGGGTGGACAAGCTCATCCCCCTGACGACCAACGCCTTCAATGAGCATGGGGCCACCATGTTCTGGCCGAGCTTGATGCCGGCCGGATAGATGTCTGTGACAATATTCCCTTTCTTCTTCCACAACATCCGTAGAGGTTTCCTACCTCCTTTCTATGATTTCTTTAGCGTCGTGCTACAACATTATCAGATCAACGCGCTTCACCTCCACCCAAACTCCATCTTCCTCCTCGCCACATTCGCCTTATTCTACGAGGCCTTCTTGGGCGTGATGCCCTCAGTGGCCCTGTTTCGCACCTTCTACAACATGAGCTACAAGCAGGGCGCCAGCGCAGGGTGCGCCTCCCTTCGCATCATGGACCGCATTTCATAGCGGTTCATCAAGATGGTGACGCTCAAGAAGGTGGAGAACTTCCGCGCGTCTAGATCTACATGGAGGTAGGCCAGTGCGCCCCCGTGTCCGCACCTCCTTCTGGGCCTGGTGTGAAGAGCTCCATCTGGGAGCACGCAAGATGCTCGATCCCATGTCCACCTGGCTGATGGCACTATGGGTGCCGAGGCTCACGAGCGCCATGGTGGCTCGTGACTTCATGTGCATGAAAGCACAACTTCTCCTTAAGGTGGTTTTGGTAATTAATAACAACATATGTGTCACAGACTAATGATTATATCTAGTATATTTGAGGAAAAGTTCAATGATGCATTGGCTAAGGATTTTGAGGAGAAGCCCTAGATGCAAGGAACATCTATTCGCAACAAGCTTGAAGACTCTACATTTTGCATTTTGTGAAAAATCACATTTGAGTCCACAAGAAATCCAATACTATTAAAAGGGGATGAGGTGACTACGATGATCTGGTTTCTCAAGTGGTTAGAGATTAGCTACCAAAAATACTTACAAATTCTCCCACAAATATTCTGTCCAAATTCCTAAATATCCAAAATTCGATGCCACCAACTTTTTTCATTCGGCCCTACCGAGTTTTATCTCACATAGATCCCATGCTAAACCCTAGCTTGTCCGCGACACCAAGTCTTGTTTCGGTATGACCAAGCATTAGTGACAAACTCTCTGCCTACCTGTTTCTAATAATTGGAATTTCTGAGTTTTAGGAATCGGTACCATCGAGTCTTGTAACTGCCTAGGCCAGCCGAAATCGTACCCACCGAGATTCATATATCGGTCTCACCCAAACGCCGAAAGTTTCCACATTTTGCACTAGTCGGTGCAACCGATTTTTTATTTCGTTTCACCAAGTTGGATTTTCGAAGATGCCTATATATAACTCTCCACCATCTTGTATTTGTATAGGAAGCACTCAGAACATACAAACACTTACTCCATCCATTTTTTTAGAGAGATCCACCTACTCATGTGTTGAGATCAAGATATTCCATTCCTACCACATGAATCTTGATTTCTCGCCTCGCCAAGTTGCTTTCCACCCAATCAATCTCTTCTACCCAAGCCAAATCTATGATAGAGGATTTCATCATACTACCACCTCTATTAAATTTTAGAGAGTGATGTTTCCTAGATTGGTTAGGTGTCGCCTGGGACCCTCCTACTTCGTGTTGTGGAGTTGAACCAAGAAGTTTGTAAGGGAAAGGAGATCGCCTACTTCGTGAAGATCTACCATGAGTGAAGCTAGTTCTTCGTGGATGTAAGCCATGGTGGAATATACAAGGCTGCTTCTTCGTAGACCCCTTGTGGGTGGAGCCCTCCGTAGACTCGCAGAGCCATTACCCTCCGTGGGTTGAAGTCTACATCAATGTGGATGTACGATAGCACCACCTATCGGAACCACTCCAAAGATCTTTATGACAATATTTGCGTTTCATCTTCCTATCCCTACCCTCTATACATGTGCATGTCTTTTCTTTCCGCTGCTATACTCTTAGACTTGCATGCGTAGGGTGGATTTGACTTGCTACAATTGTTAAAACTTGCCCACAACCAAAATTTGGAAAAGGCTAAGTTTTTATTTGGTCAAGTAGTCTAATCACCCCCCTTTAAACATACTTCAGATCCTACAAGTGGTATCAGAGCTTTGGTCTCCATTGCATTGGTTTGACAACCTAGGAGAGTATGGCGTCTACTGAGGGAAATTACCATCGTAGAAGTCCACACATTGATGGTACAAACTTTGCTAGTTGGAAGCATAAAATGAAAATGCATATTCTTGGTCACAACCCCGCCATTTGGGTTGTTGTTCGTGTTTGTTTACAAGGTGAATTCTTTGGTGATGGAAGGGAAACAAATTGTGAAGTAACCATGGAAGAATTGAAGATATTGCAATACAAAGGTCAAGCCTGCAACATTCTATTCAACTCCCTATGCCCTGAAGAGTTCAACAAGATTAGACGTCTTGAGAATGCAAAGGAAATTTGGGATATTGGGTTGATATGCACGAAGGTACCGAATCCGTCATAGAATCTAACTTGGATGTGCTACAAAGTCAACTTGACAAGTTCAAGATGAAGGACGGTGAAGGAATCGCTGAAATGTACTCTAGGCTTGCGCTCATCACAAATGATATTGTCGGCTTAGGAAGCAAAGAAATGACCGACAAATTCATCATGAAAAAGATCCTTAGAGCCTTGGATGGAAAGTACGACACCGTGTGCACATTGATCCAAATGATGCCAAACTACAAAGATCTCAAGCTAACGGAAGTCATTGGAAGGATCGTTGCTGATGAAATGTCACTCAAGGACAAAGAAGATATTCATGACAAGTCAAGCGGTGCATACGAAGCTTCAAGTGATACTCCTGCTACCTCAAATGACAACATTGTCACCAATGAAGAGATAAGCCTCATTGTTAAGAAATTCAACAAGTTCTACAAGAGTAGAGGCATAGAGAGAAGCTTCAATTCCAGATATGAAGAGAAGCACTCATCTAGTCGTGATCGAAACTGTTACAATTGTGGAAGGCTCGAACACTACTCCAATGAGTTCTCGCCCCCCCCCCCACAAAAGAAGAAAAGAGTCACCTAGAAGACAAAGCTCGAGAGATGAGTCTCCTCAGAGAGAGAGAAGGAGTAGAGAAGATCGTTATGAACGAAGACCCTCCCGGAGAAGCAAGGAATCAGAGAAGAAGGAAAATCACACCAATAGCCACTCAATAAGAAGACATCAAGATCATGTTGGTGAATGGGTATCCGGCTTCGAATCCGACAACTAATACGAGAGAAGCTACCACTCCAACTCCGACTATAGTCAAGATGGAGGTGTTGTCGGTCTTGCACTCGTATCCTCAAACTACTATGACATATTTGAATCACCAAATGAGGGGTTTGGAAACTCATTCATGGCTAAAGGCCCGAAGTTATCACACCCCAAGTACTTTTTATTTAATAGCGATGAGGATGACTTACTAGGAGATGATGACGTTCTCTTTGATTAAACTAGTGATATCAATGAAAATGAATTTGATGATAATCATGCCAGTCAATATAAGTCGTGTGATGATGATAAGAAGGAGATTTAGCATTTAGCTAAAGAATTAAACACTCTTAAGTTAGCCCATGTACTCTAGAAGATCATAAAGAGCTTGCAAGAACTCATGAGAAGATACGCTTCAAGAAGCAAAATGTAGAGCAAGAGCATGAGTTTCCAAAAGCAATCAATGATGATTTTTTAAAGAAGAGTTCTTCTTATCTAGCCAAACGATTACACTTGTCTACTTTTGTTCCACAAGTTAAATCTAAGGAATAACAAAGTAGAGAAAGTTCCTTCATCTAGTGTTGCCGAAATCTAATGATGTTGTTGCTAGTAGCTCTTTTGATTCCACTAATGATTCTCTTACCCAAGGTACACTTGAGCAAGAAAACAATTTATTGAAAGGAATTATAGAGAGAGGTGTCTTCAAGAGTCTTGCCGAAAGTAAGCAATTCGAGGATATTTTACACAAGAAAGAAGTACATCGGAAGAAACAAGGCATTGGCTACTTCAATGCCAATGGAGTTGAATGGGAAGAAGGTCAATACCCCAACCCAAAGTTTGTCCGCCAAAAGGAGAATTATTATCCTACTCTTCCCAAGCGAACAAATGCTCAAGATGGCTTTCCACCACAAGATCACAAGCTCAAGGACAAGGACAAGCTTTAAGAGGAGATTGGCACATTTGAAGAAGAATCTCAAGCCATGGTCAAGTGGGTTCCCAAGGACATCACTAGATGTACTGTTATTTATAGTTTATTTATGTATTTTACCACTTGGAGGAGTAATTGTAATGCCTTTTCTCTCATAATATGCAAGGTTTACATCAAGTGAGAGAATACCGGCAGATGGAATTTAGAGTTGAAATCTACGTCACAGATACCTATTCTGCACACCTCCAGTTAAGCTGAAAATTTACGGGGATTTATTTTATAATATATAAAAAAACTGGAATGAAGAAATGCTGGAAGGGGGTCGCCAGGTGGCCACTAGACACCAGGGCGCGTGAGGGACCCCTGGCTTGTCCTGATGTCTAGTGGGCCACCTGGCCCACCTATGACACCCATTTTCTGGTATATATTCTCCTCCGACCTAAAAAATTGAGGAGAGGACTTTTGGGATGCAGCGATGTCTTCTCGAGGCGGAACCTGGGCAGGAGCACTTTTGCCCCCCGGTGGAGCGATTCCGCCGGAGGAACTTCCATCCCGGAGGGGGAAACATCGTCATCACCAACAACCCTCTCATCTTGGGGAGGACAATCTTCATCAACATCTTCACCAGCACCATCTCCTCTCAAAACCCTAGTTCATCTCTTGTGCTCAATCTTGTATCAGAACCTCGGATTGGTACCTGGGGTGTGTCTAGTAGTGTTAATTACATCTTGTAGTTGATGCTTTATGGTTTATTTGGTGGAAGATCATATGTTCAGATCCATTATGCTATTCAATACCTCTCTGATCATGAACATGTTTATCACTTGTAAGTAGTTACTTTTGTTTTAGGCCACGGGAGAAATCATGTTGCAAGTAGTCATGTGAACTTGATATTCGTTTGATATTTTGATGACATGAATGTTGTGATTCCCTTAGTGGTGTTATGTGACCGTCGACTACATAACACTTCACCATATTTTGGGCTTAAGGGAATGCATTGTGGAGTAGTAATTAGAGAGTGGATTGCGAGAGTGATAGAGACTTAAACCCCACTCTATGCACCACTTTGTAAGGGGTTGATTTGGATCCTTATGTTTAATTTTATGGTTAGAATTTATTCTTAACACTTTTCTCGTAGTTGCGTATGCTTGTGGGATGGTTAATCATAAGTGGGAGGTTTGTTCAAGTAAGAAAACACCCAAGCACCGGTCAACCCACATATCAAATTATGAAAATAACGAACGCGAATTAACCCAACATGACTAAAGTGACTAGATGAAATTCCCATGTGCCCTCAAGAATGCTTTTCCTACTATTAGAACCTGTTTTAGCCTCTACTTTGCCTCAAAAGGATTGGGCTACCTTGCTGCACCTATTTTTACTATTGCTACTTGTCACTTGTTACAAGTATTTTGCTATCAAACAACTTGTTACCACTATTTCAGTGCTTGCAGAAATTACCTTGCTGAAAACCGCTTGTAATTTTCTTCAACTCCTCGTTGGGTTCGACACTCTTACTTATCGAAAGGACTATGATTAACCCCCAATGCTTGCGGGTCATCATCGAGCGACTCACTCACCTTGTCGAGCCCTCCGAGGAAGGTGGCAATCCTGAGACAGACCTCCATGACGATGAAAAATACGACGCTTCCTGATGCGATGCTCATACTTGTGATATGCGTTGGGTTTTCCATGAAGAGGAAGAGTTACCGTAGCTTAAAGTGGGTAAGTATTTCCTTCAATTATGAAAACAAGGTTTATCCAACCAATAGGAATATCAATAACAACCGCCTTCAACGGCTCCACACAAAAGAACAAACTACTTGCACCCAACGCAGGCAAGAGGGTTCTCAATCCTCTTGTTCTTGTTATTTGCAAGCGAGTGAGGTGTACAGATAATTGTAGATAGCAAGATAAAATAAAAACAAGTAAATGGCAGCAAGTTATTGAAGGTTTTATCAATATGTTGTGAATAAACCCATGGTCCATAGTTTTCCCTAATAACATCTCTCATGAAAAATAACATATGGTGGGTAAACACATCACTCTTGGGCAATTGACAAAAAAGCGGATAGTTATGTGATATTCACTGCAATGGTCATGTGTATGTAGGCATCACGCCCATAAACAAATAGGTCGACTCCTGCCTTCACCTATTACTATTAATCTGTTGGAAATATGCCCTAGAGGCAATAATAAAGTGGTTATTATTATATTTCCTAGTTCATGATAGTTGTCTATTATTCATGCTATAACTGTATTAACCGGAAACCGTAATACATGTGTGAATATATAGATCACAATGTTTCCCTAGTGAGCCTCTAGTTGGCTAGCTCGTTGATCAATAGATGATCATGGTTTCCTGATCATGGACATTGGATGTCATTGATAACGGGATCACATAATTACGAGAATGATGTGATGGACAAGACCCAATCCTAAGCATAGCACTAGATTGTATTGTTCGTGTGCTAAAGCTTTTCTAATGTCAAGTATCATTTCCTTAGACCATGAGATTGTGCAACTCCCGAATACCGTAGGAGTGCTTTGGGTGTATCAAACGTCACAACGTAACTTGGTGATTATAAAGGTGCACTATAGGTATCTCCGAAAATGTCTGTTGGGCTGGTACAAATCGAGACTGGGATTTGTCACTCCGTGTGACGAAGAGGTATATTTGGGCCCACTCGGTAATGCATCATCATACTGAGCTCAATGTGACTAAGGAGTTAGCCACGGGACAATGTGTTATGGAATGAGTAAAGAGACTTGCCGATAACGAGATTGAACAAGGTATAGGGATATCGACGATCGAATCTCGGGCAAGTATCATACCGGTAGAGAAAGGGACTTGTATACGGGATTGATGGAATCCCCGACATCGTGGTTCATCCGATGATATCATCACGGAACATGTGGGAACCAACATGGATATCCATACCATGCTGTTGGTTATTGACCGGAGAGGTCTATCGGTCATGTTTGCATGATTCCTGAACCCATAAGGTCTACACACTTAAGGTTCGATGACGCTAGGGTTGTTATGGGAAAGGTGTACGTGGTTACCGAAGGTTGTTCAGAGTCTCGGATGAGATCCGGACGTCACGAACAGCTCCAGAATGGTCCAGGGGTAAAGATTCTTATATAGGAAGTGAGTATTTGATTGCCGGAAGTGTTTCGGGCATCACCGGTAATGTACCGGGACCACCGGGAAGGGACAGCAGCCCCGAAGGGGTACATGGGCCAAAAATGGATGGTAACCAACCCCTAAGTGGGCTGGTGCGCCACCACCAAGGGCCCAAGGTGCAAGAGAGGGGTGATGGGCCAACCCTAGGCGTGGTGGGCTTGCCTTGGGTGGATAACTGTAGATAGAAAGATAAAATAATAACAAGTAAATGGAAGCAAGGTATTGAAGGTTTTATCTATATGTTGTGAACAGACCTAGAGGCCATAGTTTTCCCTAATTGCATCTCTCATGAAAAATAACATATAATCGGTAAACAAATTATTGTTGGACAATTGACAGAAAAGCGGATAGTTGTGCGATATTCATGGCAATGATCATGTGTATATAGGCATCACATCCATAAACAAATAGGCCAACTCTCGCGTGCACCTATTACTATTACTCCACTCATCGACCGCTATCCAGCATGCGTCTAGAGTATTAAGTGAAACAGAGTAATGCATGGAGTACAATGTCATGATGTAAACAAATAAAACTCAAGCAATATGAATAAACCCCATCATTTTATCCTTAGTAGCAGCACCACAAAGACACATCTTGTCCCCTTTTATCACTGGGATATGGAAATTCGCCAGGTTGAACATACTACAACGAACCTCTCTCACCGAAGAAATATCATTCTAGTTGGCCAAACTATTTCAATAGACCGGAGAGAATTACGAAGCAATCATAATCATACACACAAGTATCATATAAGTATTCAGAGGAGACTCATATATTTGTCATGAATAATCTTAACATAAACCCACAATTCATCGGATCCCCACAAACACACCGCACAAAAGGAATTACATCATGTGGATCTGTAACATCCCAAATTTTGGAATGTTAATATAATTATTAGATTGATTGTTTGTTTGTTTGAGTGATTGAAACTTGAGTGAAATTTGAAACTTTTGAAAAAAAAAACTTTCAATGAGAGGGAATAAAATGACTTTCCCCTTTTTCCTGTGAATTCAAATTCATCCCTTTAAAAACAGTGAGTGAACAACTATAGAGAATTTGAATCCAGGTGGCATTTGAATATCTTTCGATTTTTGCTTTGCATGTTATTCACTCACGGAGTGCCGGGAACATTATCTTGCCAAGCAAGAAAAAGAGAGGAGGAACATGACCCTCCAAACCCGGGGTATTTCTTTGAAATATTTGAACCATTAAAACCAAGGTTTATTTGAAAAATATTTGGAAAAGAAAATAAACCGTTTAGGGAATTTTCTGAAGAAAAAAAACATTTTTTTGAAGTATTTAATTTGGCAGTGGAAAAATGTCCATCTTTTAGAGTTTATTTTTGTGTAAATTTTAATATATAATAACCCTATATTCCGAGCATATACTATTTTATTTTATAGGTTTTATTTCCTGTTTTTAATTAAAAGGAAAGATATCTCTTTTATTAGGAAAGTCCCTGGGCCACAATTGGAAACGCATCAGGCCCAGATACCGCTTCTTCTTCCTTCTCTCGTTCCTTCCATCTGTGGCAATGGCAGAAGCTTCCTGGAAGCTTCCCTCTCCCGATTCATGAGATATGTTGCCTTCCTTCGACTCCCATCACCACTATAAGAACGCACCAACCCTCCTCGTTCCATTTTCCCCATCAACTCGTCCTCTCCCTCCCTGTAGACGCCACCCCCACCATCGTTGTTCCTGTCAACAACCAAAGCAACATGAGCTCTCCCCGCGCCACCCATCGCCAGGCCGAGCCTCCAGAACCCCCTGGAAACCTCGTTGCGCCACCCCTACACTCTGCCACGCCGCCCACGCCACCGCCCCCACCTCGTCGCCCCCAGCCGGCCAGCACCACCTCGCCGCCATTCTTCCTGTCTCTGGACAGGAGCACTGCCAGGAGCGAGCAGGACCCCCCGTGACGCCCCAGGATGCCCCGTGCCCCTTCCCATAGTGCCGACCCTCCTCCGCCATTCCCCCTCCCCGCCGGTGACCCTCCCCTCGCCGGAGAAAGCCCCACCTCGCCGGCCAATGTCCCAGCCACGGCCAACCTTCCAACCACGGTGAGCTTCAAAAAATCCCGTCACAGTTTTTTTCAGAAAAAGAGCAAACTTATAAAATTCATATCTATTAGTCTATAACTCCGAATTAGGTGATTCTTTTTGAATTAGATCAAAACTTTCTTTTAGTTTCCTAAAATATATATTTTGACTATATTTGAATTTATAAAATTTGAGTTAGAACAGATTTGGTTTAAATCTTGTTTTGCTTATACCGGGAGTTTAGATATAGATTTTTAGTTAATTCTTTTTGCTACTGATCACTATTGATCATATTTATCAATAGGTTTAATTTAAGAATTTTTCAAATATTTTAATATAAGATTTTAAGCAAAGCAGATTGTGTTTTAGTTCTTTTAGGAGTTTTGCTATTTCTTTTGTTTCAATTGTTTTTATTTTATTTTATTTTATATTAGTTGATAAATTTTACTTGTTTTATGTTTGTTAACATTAGTATTTCAATCAAAATTATTTTTATTTTATTTATTGTTATTTGATAGCATGAAATCAATTCTAGTTTGGTAATAACTTGCAAATTGATTTCATTGCTAGTTAGATGTCCTATATGAAAATATTTTCAAAATAATATTGTTTTATGATAATACTTTCTGTTATGTTAGTTAATTATATGTTTTATTTTCTTCTATTTTATTATTTTAGTGTTTTTTTTGCTGTTAAGTTTAATTAGAACAAAAACTATTTAGTGATTGGTGTAGTAGAAAACTCCATAGTTTTTCTTTGAAGTTTCCTTTGGATTTCTATGTGATCTTTCCTAATGATTTGATGGCATTAATTTTATTATTGTTTGTTATATTGATTGCTAGGATGATTTCTTATATGAATACTATATTTGCTTATATAGGTTTCATCGGAGAGTGACGATTCGTTCTATCAAGTTAATTCTTGAGAGCAATATTTCTTCTTCTTCAACCTTACCAGGCAACTCACATTGATCATATTCTACCTATGTTTTATATGCATAGTAGTTCTACCTTCTTCACCCAATTGCATGCAAAGTAGGTACTTGGAAATTTGGATCTTGATGTAGTATCATGTGGTAGGCACCCATCACCCTTGTTAGTTTGGCCGGGACGTTATTGTGCTATGCTCCTAGTAGACGGGGTTTGGTTGAGTGTTTAGCATGAGTGTTGTGAGAACTTAATAAATCAAGACCTGAAGACTCAAAGACTTGCAAGACCTCAGAACAAAATATACCTCTGGGTGAAGGATGGTTTAGATGGGCTCCCTGGAGAAACCAGTGGACGACCCGGGATGCATGGAGAAGCGCCATGACATCTTGCGGAAAGCTTCACCCAGGCACAAAGAGATGGATGGATACTTCAAGACCCAAGGCTTACCTGCACAGCCACAAGTCATTATGGGCTCTAGCTTGGTTGGACAACGTGGTGACTCTGGACAGGCGGTGCTACGAGATGTAGAAGAACGGTAGGATTGGATGGGCACCGTCAGAGTCTTAGAGGAACCCGTTGAAAGACCATGTTTTGATCATCCGGTTCTCAAACACCCTGAAGTGCGGGGACTTCAATGGAGGCAATCAAATCTTGTGGGGAACGTGTGCAAAACTCTACAGAGTACTCAAACCTAATCGATTAGCCGTGTCCATGGTCATGGACAACTTGAGCCGAAGGTACTAAAACTATCAGGAATTCTCAACACCATTTATTATGTATGTGGGTAATATTGATAACTTGGGTATGAGAACTGGTTGGTGGAACCATCTCATTAACAACCAACAATGTAGTAAAATTTTGCTTTTAGCCCCTCTCTTGTGGTAGGAGAAAACTATGCTTTCCGCTGAAAAACTTACAGCCCCACCTGCCATGTATGCATATAGTATAGATGTTATTTTTACCCCCTCTCTTTTGTGACTTGCCGGCATATTCAATATGCTCACCTACACGGCTGCAACATCTTATGTTGCAGATACTTTCTTCGATGAGTAAGAGTACAATTCAGGGTTACGGTCCACACTCAACCTGTCGTTGGTGTTTATTGGGACTCCACTCCCTTTGACTGTTTCCGCTAGGATTTTTGAGGTATATATCAATTTAACGTTATTTACATGTGACTGCACTTTGATATATACATTGATGTACTATGTGTGCCAGCATACTGATCCAGGGATGGCACCGATACACAGAGGCTTGACTCGTTTTAAGTCGGGTCGCTACAGGATCAAAGCAAAGATGCGATGATCATTGTACTGAAGATCAAAGAGATAGATAGATTATCATCTAGGTACCAGCTATGGACCCGTAGGTCTCTGGTGAACTACTCACACATCATCGTGAGGGAAGCAAGATTGATGAAGAGGCCCTCCATGATCGATCCCCCTCCGTCAGGGTGCAAAAAATGAGCTCCAGATGGCCTCCCATCGAAACAGAGACTTGCGGCAGCGTAAAAAAGTGTTTCACGACTCCTTCTGGTCTTTCTAGGGTGTATGAGAATTTATAAGCCATAGAACAGAACTAGGAGGGCCTCAAGGGGCCCACAAGCCAACAGGGCGCCCCCAGCCTTTCTGCGATGCTTGTTGCTCCTCTTTTGGTCGAGAAAAAATGACCACAATGTTTCACATCAATTGGACTTTGTTTGGTATAGATAACCCAAAAATTGAAAAGCATGCAGAAAAGAACAACTCGCACTAGGCACTGGGTCAATAGGTTAGTGTTCAAAAATAATATAACCTGGTAAATAAATACTCCAAAAGTATTCTAGAATGATAATATTTTAGCATGGAATTATCAAAATTTATAGATACGTTTGAGACATACCAAGCATCCCCAAGCTTAATTCCTTCTCGTCTTCGAGTAGGTAAATGATAAAAGCAGAATTTTTGATGTGCCATGCTATCCATGATGTAATGTTATGCATGAATGCTCATTGACAAACGATGAACTAACAAATATTAACACATCAATACTTATAGGTTAATAGGTATAAGCAGCAAAATCATTAATCTTTCAAAGTATACGAACCTCAAAGATTGTTTTACCCCATTCATCTTATTATATTAGCAACGCATGGCTCCATCTTCACCATATTAATACAAATGTCAAGCACCAGGGTGTCCATGTCACGCAATTGGATCGTACCTTTTCAATATGCATCAACTTTTTATTCTTCACACAATACATGAGCGTGAACCGTCAGACATAGCATAAAGGTGGAATAGAATAAGGTGGTAGGTTTCAAAGGTGTAAAAAGTGGAGAAGATAGTCTCACATCAACTAGGTGTACCAACGGGCTATGGAGATGCCCGTCGATAGATATCGATGCAAGGAGTACGGATTGCCATGCAAATGATGGAATAGAGCTATAAGTGTATGATGCTAAGTGGGGTGTGCATCCAACTTGCTTGATCATCAAGACCTCGCACATTTGAGGAAGCCCGTCATCAGAATATACAAGGCAAGTTTATTAAAAAGTTATTCCCACTATCATATGAATGATATAACATGAGACTCTCTATATGAAGAACAAGGTGCCATTTTGAGGCACAACTGTGCTAAAGGATAGTAGCAAAGTCCCTTCTCTCTTTTCTCTCATTCATTTTTTCATTTTTTTATTATGGTGGGCTCATTTGGCCTCCCCCATTTTTATTTCCTCACTGGAACAATGATCTGATAATGATGATCATCACACTTTTATTTACTTACAACTCAATATGAAAACTGATAGCATGATGACGTTGTATGAAAAGTTTCACGTCAATTGGACTTCGTTTGGTATGGAAAACCTAAAAAGTGAAAAAACATGCACAAACAACAACTTGCACTCGACATTGAGACAATAGGTTAGTGCTCAAAAATTATATAAATTGGTAAATAAGTACCCCAAAAGTATTCCAGAATGATGATATATCAGTATGGAACAATAAAAAATTATGGATACGTCAAACGATTATCAGATCCTGAGGCCTTTTATCTTTTATTTTCCTACACAATGATTTGCAAGGCCCCGTGGGGGCATACGATACTATATGAATGACTAGCAGTGGTGGTTGGGAATAGCCCACCAAAGGCGGGCACGGCTCCCAGGGCCGCCCACCACTGACCTCGTGCCACTTCTAGAACGCTATCAGTGGCGGGAACCTCCCGCCAATGTTAGGGTAGGAGCAGTGGTGGGTCGTAGTTCTTGCCCGCCACAACACCGTGTGTTTTATCCGCCACAGGATTTGCACATTGTTGTGGCAGTCTTTCTCAGCCGCTCTCCACTGCTATTGTTGTTTGCACCTTGATCATATCATCATATTGCATTTGATAAATAAATTCTGATTTGAACCTAGATCCACATACACGCACCACATTACAATGATTTCATAGAAATGAAAAGTAGTAGTTATAAAATATAACAAATGTATTATAACTCTTCCTCATTCTAGTCATTATCATACGTGTTAAACAACTCATCATCGTTCTATCAACAAACTAGCAAGTTACCAAGTTATCACAAGTTAAATAAAAATCTATGAAGCTATCAAAAGTTACCAACACCAATTACTACTTTCTATCCTCACTACAAGAAATATGCTAACTTACGACCTTCAGTATTTGTCACCGAATGGTTGTTGGTTTTCATTTGCGACCTTTTTACAACCAAAAACAGTCAGTCAAAAGCTGAGGGTCTCTAATGAACCATAGCGACCTTTTTTCTGGAATGGTCGAAGACATTTACGACCAAACAAAAGCATTGAAATTATTTTGGTCGTTAGTTGTGTGCCCAAGCCACATCAGATCCAACGTGGCAAGCTGACATGGCAAAATTTTGACCAAATGAATTGGTCGTAGATTAGAATCAGCCCGGTCCAGTTTGGTTATTTAGATGTGCCGAGCCCATTAATTCAGTCCATAGTGTATTTTTTTCGTTAGCTACATGGGTCTGGCCCAACAATTTAACCTTTTTAATTTCTGAACCATGGCCTTTTACTATCTATTTCTTTTTTGGGCCTCGGCCTTTTTTGTGCATTTCTATTTATATTTCAGCCTTAATTGCATCCAATATATTCAGGGTCTCTTTTCAAAGACCAAATATATTTTGTTCAGTAGACATTTAGGTCAGTTCTTGATTTGTACCATGTCTATTTTTACCAAAATAAAATTTATATCATCAACATACAACCAACCCAAATTCAGTGACAACATATTTTCCAATTAGAATAGTATTCTGAGAATATGTACATAACTCCCAGCATTTGAATTTTGTTAGCATGCAAATATAGATCAGAGCTTCTACCTTCTAACGTTGAGCTCTCTACGTACTCAAATAAACCAACAACTATAGCGACTAGATATGTTAACATAAGTGGAGATTCTTCATAATATACAGTCTTCAGAGACCCACATACTGTCTCCTTAACTACTGACATGTTGGACAATGCTACGTGATGGGGTTATAGTCCTAGTGTAGGGTCATAGACCTGCCCTATAGGTCCTACCCAAGGACTACCCTTCATAAGGGATAAGGCCCTTAGTCAGTTCCGACTGAATTAAGGACTTCCCATCATCCAGTCGGCAACGATTCCTCCATCATCCAGTCGGAGATGAGCATTCAGAGCGTATCAAACTTATCGACTGGATTCCACTCTGTACATCGTAACCCCCCTGAGGGGCAACGGTCATACGTTTCCATGTACCTTTATTAGCATTTAAGACATATGTTACCTGTAACGTAGGCATTTATTCGCCACTACTCCACCCCTGTGCACCGAACCGTTGTGAAGGGCAGCACACCCTATATAAGCCGTCCTTCCCCACTGGTGCAGGGGTGAGCAATTCACTGTAATCCATATTCCACTCGACAACAAGCTCCCAAGAGCACTGAGACGTAGGGCTTTTACCTCCACCGTAAAGGGCCTGAACTCATACAACCTCGCCGTAGCTAAGGCTCTGCCCATCCTTTCGTACCCTACACATCTACTGTCAGACTTATACCCACAACAGTTGGCGCCCACCATGGGGCAGGCGTCTAAGCGACTTCCGGCGAGTTTGCGACTACATCTTTTCATCATATCATCCGGTGGAGATTTGAGCATGGGTCACGAGATCCTCTTCGACGCTTTCTCCTTCATCGTCGACGATTCGGCATGGCTTCGGGATGCCCCTCTCGACGTCGAGGCGCTCCCCAGTCGCGGGGCTACGCACTTCCGTGCCGGCGCCCGCAGTATTCTTCTTCTCCAGTAGTCGGCTCCGGTGTCGACCTACGCCGCTGTCGCGCGCCGCAACAAGCGGTCCCGCCGTCCGCGGCTCTAGCGTTGGGTGCAACACGCCCAGGCGCGCCAGAACGCGTCCTCACAAGTGGCGGTCCTAGAGTCGGTTGTGGTTGCGCCGTCGTCCCAGCGCTCGGACTCAGTTCCGACTGAGTTTCCTTCCGAGTACTTGGGTCGCGGGCCTGCAGCTGAAGTGCACATGGCCAACTCCCATGAAAGTCCCCACCAAACTGGCCGGAACGAGCACGAGGTCAGCGAAACATCCGCTGCCCGCCATCAGCCCCGCCGTTCTGCCAGTCGGCACACTCGGCGGAGCAACATGGAGGTGTTCCGCACACCCGTCCTCAACCTGGCTGCCGCCGCCAAGATAGCCGATTCCCTCCAGCCGACTGATTCAGAGGCTGTCAGAGGGATCAAGCAAATCCGTGCCCTGCTGCACACGGCGCAGCAACAAAATTTGGCGGTCTCCCAGTCGCACAACAGGATTCACAATAGTTCTGTTCACGCGAACATGCATCGGTCAGTTCACAGCCCCGATTCTCATTAGCGACACAGGGGAGGCAGCCGTTCCATGAATCCCGAAGATCGTCGCCACTCACGCACCCCTCCGCGAGGTGGGCCCTACGGGCCCCGACATCATGATGATCGGCGTTCAGTCGGTGACACTTATGATCCAAGGCCCGACGCGAGAGGGCATATCGCCTAGAGTTGGGTCGACAGGGGCCGGGCCCACCGCGATGGTCACGATATGGACCGTCCGAGTGGAAGCAGGACCATCGTCTCTGGTCCCGAGTGTTTCAATCGAGCCATCCCTTCTGCTGACATCCCTCCCAACTTCCGATTGGCGACGGGGATCAGCAAGTTTATAGGAGAATCCAAGCCAGAAACGTGGCTGGACGACCACCGAGTGGAAGTCCAGATCGGAGGAGGGGACGACCACGTCGCCATGAAACACCTCCCTCTGATGCTCGATGGCTCGGCACGAGCGTGGCTGAACCAGTTGTCTCCCTCAAACATCTACAGCTCGGCAGATCTGGCCCGAGTCTTCATCAGGACCTTCGAAGGGACGTGCAAATGCCCTGCTGGTCTCGTGGAGCTCCAGCACTGTGTCCAGAAGCAGAATGAGCCCCTGCGTGATTTCATTCAACGTTGGACGACCCTCTACCACATGGTGGAGAGCGTCACAGAGCACCAAGCAGTCTGCGCCTTCAAGGCAGGCGTGCGGTATAGAGATGTGTACCCAAAGTTCGGTCGAACAGGCGACATCTCCATGAGTAAGATGATGGAGATGGCAGCACGCTATGCAAATGGCAAAGAAGAAGACCGCATTCGTAGTGGAAAGCACAAAGCAGTCGCCGATGGAGATGGGAACAGCACTCGAAAGCAGAAGCAGAAAGCTCCGTGCACTTCGCACGCAGAGGCCGCAGCCGTTACCAATGCCAAGTTCAAGGGCAAGGGGAAGGCTCAGTTCACCCCCAAGAAGAAGCAGTTCGGAAACCCCATCCTGGACCAGCCATGTCCAATTCACACGAAGATGGATGAAGAGGGCAACGCCATATTTCCGAAGCATACCACTCGGCAATGTCGCCTCCTGATCCAGGGGTTCGGCGAAGGGCAGCTGAGTGAAAAGGACAATGAACAGGATGAGGAGGACAAGGAGGATCCGTTCCCCCCAAGTCCATGCAACACTGATGATTTTTGCTGGCGTTGAGAGCAAGAGTCGACTGAAGCTGGTGAACAGGGAGGTGAACATGGCCACACCGACCAACCCCACGTTCGTCAAATGGTCTCAGATTGCGATCACCTTTGACCAGTCGGATCATCCAGCACATGTACCCACCCCAGGGAGGCAGGCTCTGGTCGTCGACCCGGTGGTGGAAGGAGTCCGACTGTGCAAAGTCCTCATGGACGGCGGCAGTGGCTTGAACATCATTTACGCTGACACTCTCAAGGGGATGGGCATTCCGATGTCCAAACTTAGCGAGAGTAGCGTGCAGTTCCATGGAGTCGTCCCTGGATGAAAGGCCAAGTCACTCGGCCAGATCGCGTTGGACGTCGTCTTCGGCTCCGACAAGAACTTCCGCAAGGAGAAGCTGACGTTCGAGGTGCTTGACTTCCAGAGTGCGTACCATGCAATTCTGGGCCGCCCGGCGTATGCGCGTTTCATGGCCCGTCCATGTTACGTGTACCTGAAGCTGAAAATGCCAGGCCCAAAAGGTGTGATCACTATCACAGGCAATTGGCAGCGGGCCGAGGAGTGTCTGCAGTAGGGATCAAGGATCGCCGATCAGCAGATGGCTGTCCTCGAGCTTGACGAGTACAAGAAAACAGTCGACCCCACTGATTTGATGCGTTCGAAGAAGCCAGCTTCGAAGTCCGCATTCCAGTCGGCGGGAGAGACGAAGAAGGTCAGCATCCACACGACGGACGACACCGCTACCCCGATGAACATCTCCACCACCCTCGATCCTAAATAGGAAGCCGAGCTCATCCAATTCCTCTGTGAGAACTGGGACATCTTCGCATGGAAGCCCGCTGACATGCCAGGTGTACCCAGGGAGTTGGTTGAGCACTAACTGCATGTGGATCCCGCCGCTCAGCCTGTCCGAGAACGCCTGCGTCGGTCCGCCGCGCACAAGAGGAAGGCAATCGGAGAAGAGGTGGCTAAGCTTTTGGCAGCCAACTTAATTCGCGAGGTACACCACTCCGAGTGGCTCGCCAATGTTGTCATGGTGCCCAAGAAAGACAAGTCACTCCGAATGTGCATCGACTTCAAGCATCTCAATAAGGTCTGCCCGAAAGACCATTTTCCGCTCCCCCGCATCGATCAAATTGTCGATTCGACTGCGGGTTGCGAGCGTTTGTCATTCCTTGATGCCTACTCGGGCTATCATCAGATCCGTATGTTTGGCCCTGATGAATTAAAAACAGCCTTCATCATCCCATTCGGGTGCTTCTGCTACATCACTATGCCATTTGGTTTGAAGAATGCAGGAGCAACCTTTATGCGCACGATCCAAAAATGCCTCCTTGACCAGATCGGTCGGAATGTGGAGGCGTATATGGATGATATCGTAGTCAAGTCACGCAAAGATTCCGACCTGCTGACTGACTTGGCAGAAACATTCGCTAACCTCCGTAGGTACGATATCAAGCTCAACCCAGCCAAGTGTTCATTCGGTGTTCCCAGCGGAAAGTTACTCGGTTTCTTCATTTCCGAACGAGGGATCGATGTCAACCCCGAAAAGATCGGGACCATCGTCGGAATGGAGCGGCCGGTCAGAATACACGATGTTCAAACGCTCACAGGTTGCCTAGCGGCTTTGAGCAGGTTTATCAGTCGACTCGGCGAGAAGGCACTTCCTCTGTACCGTCTCATGAAGAAATCAGAGACTTTCGAGTGGACAGACGAAGCCCAAATCGCATTCGACGACCTCAAAGTCCTACTTTCCACCCAGCCGGTTCTTACTGCTCCGCTCAGTAAAGAACCCCTTCTTCTGTACATCGCGGCTACAAATCAAGTCGTCAGCACTGTTCTCACAGTCGAACGGGAAGAAGAAGGCAAAGCATACAAGGTTCAGCAGCCAATGTATTATGTCTCCGAAGTCCTGACTCCTTCCAAGCAGAGGTATCCCCATTATCAAAAACTTATCTATGGGATTTACATGACTGCGAAGAAGGTGGCTCATTATTTTCAAGACCACTCGGTGTCCGTCGTTTCTGATGCTCCGTTGTCGTAAATCCTACACAATCGGGACGCATCGGGCCGAGTGGCGAAGTGGGAAATGGAGATGTTATACTGTGACATCAAGTTCGAGGCCAAGAAAGCTATAAAGTATCAAGCTCTGGTGACTTCATAGCAGAATGGATAGAACAACAGCAACCGACCCACATCTACTCGGTTCATTGGACAATGTTCTTTAATGGGTCCAAGATGTTGAATGGCTCCGGCGCTGGCGTTGTGATCATATCGCCAAAGGGTGACAAACTCAAGTATGTGTTACAGATACACTTTGATTCCTCCAACAACGAGGCAGAGTATGAAGCTCTCCTTTACGGACTGCGCATGGCCATTGCACTCGGCGTCCGTCGCCTGATGGTCTATGGCGATTCAGATTTGGTGGTTAATCAAGTGATGAAGGAGTGGGACGTCAGGAACCCCACCATGACCACATACTGCAATGCAGTGAGGAAGGTCGAGAAAAAGTTTGAAGGTCTGGAACTCCACCATGTTCCGCGACTGAAAAACCAAGCAGCCGATGAGTTGGCAAAACTCGGATCCACTCGGAGACCAGCCCCGAGTGACGTCTGCCTCGAGCACCTCCACCTTCCCTCAGTTAAAGAAGTTCCTTTCACAGAGGAACGAGTACAACCAAAGAGCTCGACAGATCCGACTGAAGTCGAAGTCCCTGCTGTGGTTGATTTGATCATGGAGATTCTTGCTATCATCCCCGATTGGACTGTGCCATTTATTGCATACATCCTGAGGCAAGAATTACCAGAAGACGAAGTCCAAGCCAGACAGATCGTCCGCAGGTCAAAGTCGTTCACTGTCATAGATGGCCAGTTGTACAAGGAAAGTGTTTCAGGCGTCCTTCAATGATGCATCTCCCCTGAGGAGGGACAGTTAATCCTGGAAGAAATTCACTCGGGAACCTGCGGTCATCACGCCTCCTCAAGAGCAATCGTCGCCAAAGAATTCAGAGCTGGCTTCTTCTGGCTGCAGGCGAATGAAATGGCGAAGGATATGGTCGACCGATGCTAAGGCTGTCAGTTCTACTCTAACAAGTCCCACAAGCCAACATCTGCGTTGAAGACAATCCCTCTTGTTTGGCCGTTTGCAGTGTGGGGATTAGATACAGTCGGTCCATTCAGGATAGGCCAAGGGGGATTCACACATCTGTTAGTGGCAGTCGACAAGTTAACAAAGTGGATAGAAGCCAAGCCCATCAAGAAGCTCGACGCCTTTACGGCCATCAAGTTTGTCAGGGACATCATCTCCAAATTCAGGGTACCTCACAGCATAATCACTGACAATGGAACAAACTTTGACTCGGACAGATTCAAAGGTTTCTGTACAGGCCAAGGTATCCGAGTGGATTTTGCATCTGTGGCGCATCCCCAAACAAACGGGCAAGCAGAGCAGGCAAAAGGACTTATTGTGCAAGGTTTGAAGCCTCGACTCCTGCGAGAAGTGGGACATGCCGCCGGCGCATGGGTCACCGAGCTGCCTTCGGTGCTTTGGGGTCTCCGCACAACCCCAAATAGATCTACAGAGTGATCCCCGTTCTTCCTCGTTTATGGAGCAGAGGCAGTCCTTCTGAGTGACTTGCTTCACTACACTCCACGAGTTGAACTCTTCTCCGAAGCTGAAGCAGAGCAAGCAAGGCAAGACGGAGTGGATCTTCTAGAGGAGGAGCGCGAGATGGCACTGACTCGCACAACCATTTATCAACAAGATCTGTGGCGCTTTCACGCGCGACACGTCAGGAGTCGTACATTCCAAGCAGGCGACCTGGTGCTCCGAGTGGATCAGCAGAGACCTCACTAGTTGGCTCCCGCCTGGTAAGGACCCTTCATCATCTCCAAGGTGCTGAACAACGGAGCATATCGACTCTACAACGTCGACAGGGAAACAGACGAGCCGCGAGCATGGAACAGAGATCTCCTGAAGCGCTTCTACACGTGACCGTCGACTGAAGCAATGTAAAGAACAAGTATCGTTGAAGTAATACAAAGCAGATTGAGTTTTTGCAGATTCAAAATTCTTCCGCGTTCGCAGACTCCGGTTTTAAAAAAACTTAGCTGCGAACCAGAATCGCCTAAGTACAAACTTTCTCCGAGTGTGCACTAAACGTCGCACTCGGGGACTTAGCTGCGATCCAGAATCGCCTAAGTAATAACTTTCTCCGAGTGTGCACTAAACGTCGCACTCGGGGACTTAGCTGCAATCTAGAATCGCCTAAGTAATAACTTTCTCCGGGTGTGCACTAAACGTCGCACTCGGGGACTTAGCTGCGATCCAGAAGCCTAAGTAATAACTTCCTCCGAGTGTGCACTAAACATCGCACTCGGGGACTTAGTTGCGATCCAGAATCGCCTAAGTAATAACTTTCTCCGAGTGTGCACTAAACGTCACACTCGGGGACTTAGCTGCGATCCAGAATAGCCTAAGTACTAACTTTCTCCGAGTGTGCACTAAAACGTCGCACTCGGGGACTTAGCTGCGATCAAGAATCGCCTAAGTACTAACTTTCTCCGAGTGTGCAATAAAACGTCGCACTCGGGGACTTAGCTGCGATCAAGAATCGCCTAAGTACAAACTTTCTGAGAGTGTGAACTAAAGGTTGCACTCGGGGACTTAGATGCGATCAAGAATCGCCTAAGTATTAACTTTCTCCGACTGTGCACTAAACGTCGCACTTGGGGACTTGTCTGCGACCAAGAATCGCCTAAGTAGAAAGCTTCCTTCGACTGTATCTTACAGATCCACTCGGAGGTTTAGCAGACCCTCATTGAGACTCATGTAGATGTCAAGACAACTGACAATTACATGAGTTGAAGAACCTCATTGAGGCTCATGTAGATGTCAAGACAACGGACAATTACATGAGTAGCAGAACCTCATTGAGGCTCATGTAGATGTCAAGACAACTGACAATTACATGAGTAACAACTCGCTCCGAGTACGACCCCACAGTCGCACTCGAAGACTTAGCCGCGATCATGAATCGCCCAAGTACAAAATTGACTTCGAGTGTATCCTACAGATCCACTCGGAGACTCAGCAGACCCTTAGTGAGGCTCATGCAGATGTCAAGACAACTGACAATTGCATGCTCCACATGTTTGCCATTGGCTTCACCAAGAAACGCCAAACAAAAACCACGAGCCAAAATCGTGTCAACAATTCTTTTGGAAAGGAAGAGCAAAAGATTCGATTCAAATTCAAAGTTCATCTAAATATAGTTGGTTCGGTGTAGATCAAGCTTATCCACACCGAACCACGAATGTGATGGCCAATAGCAGTGGCCAAAGTTTGATACAACTACCACTCGACATACCGAGGTAAAAGTTTTCTCAAGCGTCGTCAGGACTGGCACTAGGACTGGCAGGCTCCACGAAAGTGTCGAGGTCGATCCCGTCTGCGATGCGAGTGGCGCTCTCAAGAAAGGTCTCCATGAAGTCTTCGAATCGCAGCTTCTTCGTGTTGGCGACCTGCAGCGTTTTCAACTTCTCTTCGCGAGCCTCCTTGCAGTGCACTCGGACCAGTGACAACGCCACGTCCGCACCACAGCGAGCAGCAGACTTCTTCCACGCCTGCACTCGGTTCGGGACGTCCTCCAGCCGAGTCATCAACCCTTCCATCTCTTGCCGGGATTCGTCTTCGGGCCACAGCTCCTTGTCGATTCGGCCGACGATCTCTCTCAGTCGACCGATGAAAGGTCCCACTTTACCCAGGAGAATGCGCGCTCGGAGCATGTCTCGATGGGCATCGTCGCCGAGTGGAACGTTCGGAACAACCGATCGCTCAACATCAGCTGCTTCAGCCTCAGCGTCCATACAAAAATCTGCAAAGACAAGACGAGCAGAAAGTAAGCGCAGAATGAAATACACAGTCAACAAACACTCGGAAGAACAGAACTTACCACCGAGAAGCGCAATCATCTGCCTTGCCCAGTCACTAACGTACTTCTCCTATGATATGCACCGTCTGTTCATCACCTGCATCTGTCCCATCAGCTCAGTTCTTTGTTTCCCCATTTTCTCCATTTCGACCACCAATGTCTTGTTTGCCTCACGGGACTCCTCCAAGGACTTCTCTCGTTCAGCCAGAACGTCCTTCAGACCAGCCAAGGCTTGCATTGCTGCATCCAGTTCCGCAGCAAGCTGAATCTTTTCAGCTCTCAGAGTGTTGTATGCTGATCCCATCTCGCAAGTCTTCTGCAAGTCAGCGCGAAGAGACGATCAGACAAATTCAACAAGGACAACAATAAAAACTCGAAGTTCTTCAGACCCCTGCCGACGCACGCAGTCGACCGCGGTCTCGGGGACTACACCCAGTGGGTTCACTAAGAGTGACCCCACTGGCATGAAGCTCAAACAGATCCGCCCTATTGAGATACACAACAAAACAAGCCTATGAGGCTACTACTACCCGACCTGAGTAAAATTACTCTCGGGGACTAATCCAGTAGGCGCACTCGGAGTGCCCCCACCGGTAACATTCGAACAGATTAGTTTTGATCTGATCAAGTTAAAGAAACCGTATATAAAGACAACTGCCGGTGCAAGCACTCGACAGAAGTCTCGGGGACTACACCCACTGGGTTCACTAAGAGTGAACCCATTGCAAAATAATCATGCTGTATCCGAGTATATTGCTTAAACACCCAGTGGGTTACAAGGGGAAAGCAAATACTTACTAGCCCACTTACTCGGATATCGTCCAGGAGTTCCAAGCTTCACTTGTACACAGACGCGATGGAGTCGTACGCTCTCTTGGCATCACCCGCCATCAACTCTGCCTGCACCATGGCCCCCTTGGCAGCTCCTACCTGATCTTCCGGAAGGCGCTGGGCGTCGAACTGGACGGCCGACGGACCTGGCACCACAAGAGACTCCTTGGGCATCCCAAGTCCTGCTCCAGTCGGTTCAGCAGCAACGAGCGCCGTTTCAGTCGACGACATTGTCTCGGTTGGCGGCGCGTCCATGGCGGGAGTAGTAACAGACGGAACAGCCTCAAGGACAGGCACCGCAACTTGCTCGGACCTCTTTTGGTCGTCATCCTCCACATGAATCATCTCTGAAAGAAGTTCGACCGAACGACGTGAGACCACAGGAAAAAGGGCAAGACCAAAGACAGAATTCGTGACACAATAATGTAAGCTCTCGGAGTCGCCACGACGCACCTTGCTGGGACGTGGCAACGTTGTCCATATCCATGGGATCGTCTTCCTGGCATGGCACAGAGGTGGCGGAGGTGGCAGCTCTGTCGAGTAAAATTCACTCGACCAATAAGCATGAGTTCAATCAAATACTGGAAGAAGATAGAAGAACAACATACTTACGCTGAGGCGACGGGAACGGCGATCCTCATCCGCGGCAAAGCCTTCCGAGGCTTGGATCCACTCGGTTTGGCCACCTTAGAGGGCTGGCCCGCGGGCTCAGCAGCAGAGTCCCTGGTCCTTTTTGTGCTCCGAGTACTCGGAACCACGGGAGAAGCTGGCAAGGCACTCGGAACCACAGGAGGAGCTGGCCAGGCACTCGAGGCCGCTGGGGGAGCCGACGGAGCCACAGGTTTGTGACGGCGTTTAGTCCGAGGCTCTGGTGGTGGGGGTGGCGAGCTCTGTTCCTCATCTTCCCCCTCTTCTTCTCCGGACTCCTCCTCCGTCTCCCCACTGCCGGAGACGTACTCGACGCTCTCCACGCTGCCCTCCTGGCTACCTTCCTCTTCCTCAGCTGGATTCCCGTTCGAGACAGGAGAAAACCAGTTGGTCCACGCCTGCACGAGATATAGTCGACAAATCAGACGTCAGACAGTGATACAAGAAAAAGCGATAAATCTTAAGACAATTGTGTGCAATCGACAAGTTATACTCACCTCATTCGGAGGAGGGTTGTCCGCGCGGAAGGGCTTCACTCGCCGGGCTCCTCTGGAGTTATCGCATGCGCCTGTGATGTTGAGGATCCACGACGCCACAAGCTCCCCGGTCACGCACTCGGGGTTAGTCCGAGTGGATTCCTCAGGTCCCGTATAGTGCCACATGGCATGGTGTCGAGGTTGCAAAGGCTGGATACGCCGACCCAGAAAAATCTCCAGCAAATCTATGCCAGTGACCCCCTTTCGGACGACCTCTACCAGCGCATCAACCAGAGGCTGGATCTGGATCTTCTCCATCTTCGTGAGCGCAAGCTGCCTAGGCGGAGCCGGTCGGTCTAGGCTAAAAGGTGGCAGTCCAGTTGCGGCATTCGGGCAAGCAATGTCCTGACAGTAGAACCAAGTCGACTGCCAGTTCCTAACGGATTCAGACAACTGAAGAGCGGGATAGCTACTTTTACTTTTCTTTTGGAAGCCTAAGCCTCCGCAGAGCTGGAGGAGATGAGTTTTGTCGTCCGACCGGCTAAGTCTTTTGATGGTTTGAGATTTAGCAGAGAAGATGTACTTAAAGAGCCCCCAGTGGGGAGGACAGCCGATAAAACATTCGCACAACACGACGAAGGCAGAGAGATGAGCTATTGCGTTGGGAGGAAAATGGTGGAGCTTCGCCCCGAAGTGGTTCATTATACCTCTGAAGAAGGGATGAGGAGGCAGAGAGAAGCCTCGGTACACATGACTGAGCAGCAAGACGCGCTCCCCTCGTGGGGCGCCGGCTCCATCTCGCCCTCCGCCGGCAGCCTCCACGTCTTGTGCTCGATCATGCCTTGCTCCACCAGCTCGAGCATGTCCGCCACCGTCACCATGGAGGGGAGGAAATCCCCCTGGATCCAACCCGCCGGCAGTGCTCGCTGCCGCCACTGAGCAGGAGCCGCCTTCTTCTTCTTCTTCCGCGCCTCGAGCTTGCTCGTCTGCCCCTTCGTCATGGCGGAGGCTGCAGATCCGCGGAGGAGGAAGGGAAGGAAGGAGCTCGGGATGCGCAGGAGGTCACGAGAGAAGCGGGGCAAGTGCGAGATGTCAGGCGAGTGCAACGAGAAACCCTCGCTGTAGAGGTTTAAATAAGGTTCCGACTGGGTCACTAGCAGGTGGCCCCGAAATCTTATCCCCCGACAGGTCGCTGCGATATTAGTGGAGGAGATGAAGGCGCGGAAATCGAGGCGGCAGATACTACTCGATTACGATGTCGTCATCCCCGCCGAGCGTGCGGCAACCGAAATTTGAGGATCCCAGAAAATCCGCCGCTGTCAGTTGACTGGTCACGTCAAAAGATTCCACGGAAGCACTCGGTCCCTGACGGTTCGTTTCACAGATACATCCACTCGGATCACTGGTCAAGAGGATAAAATGGATCGAGGCAAACAACGCCAAAGTCGCATCCATACCAGTCCGATCCGTACTCCAAGCATCCCTTCGTCGTTCCAACCCCAATCCATTCGGGGACTAATGATGGGGTTATAGTCCTAGGGTAGGGTCATAGACCTGCCCTATAGGTCCTACCCAAGGACTACCCTTCATAAGGGATAAGGCCCTTAGTCAGTTCCGACTGAATTAAGGACTTCCCATCATCCAGTCGGCAACGATTCCTCCATCATCCAGTCGGGGATGAGTATTCGGAGCGTATCAAACTTACCGACTGGATTCCACTCTGTACGTCATAACCCCCCTGAGGGCAACGGTCATACGTTTCCATGTACCTTTATTAGCATTTAAGACATACGTTACCTGTAACGTAGGCATTTATTCGCCACTACTCCACCCCTGTGCACCGAACCGTTGTGAAGGGCAGCGCACTCTATATAAGCCGCCCTTCCCCACTGGTGCAGGGTTGAGCAATTCACTGTAATCCATATTCCACTCGACAACAAGCTCCCAAGAGCACTGAGACGTAGGGCTTTTACCTCCACCCTAGAGGGGCCTGAACTCATACAACCTCGCCGTAGCTAAGGCTCTGCCCATCCTTTCGTACCCTACACATCTACTGTTAGATTTATACCCACGACACTACGAGTTCAGCTGGAACCTCCAATGTTATCTTGAACATGGCTTGAAGAACAGAAATACATATACAAGAGAAGTTACTTTAAGTGATGGATCCCAGATCTAGAAAGTTCTTAAGAAAAAGAATAGAAAACATGCACGTATGTTTTACGCTTATATCAAAATTCAAACTGAATTTGTGTGTAACGTTTATATTCAGATTTTAAGCACACTGAGATACTGTTGGTAAAATACCAACAAAGCATGTTAAACACCTTAAGTGCAGGCTCATCCCAGCATGGAAAGCACCTCCATGCATAAGCAGCTTCAAACTGTGTAACCGCCATGTTTCTTGCCTCCCCATTGTACTCATACTTGCTGGAGTCAAATACCAGCACAAGAGCATGAGAAACACAGACCAAATAGAAAGAAATAAGACCAGGTGCATTTGACAGGAACTGATTATGCCCGAATACTCCCACGTAACACAATTTTGTTCAAAAGGTCTAACAAAAATATATGCATAATGGTGCTGGAAATAGATACGGTATTTGCAGCATACATTCCATCTCGGTTGCATGGTAAACAAAGATCCAAGTATGACACATAAAGCTAATATTTCCTAAAAGTTTAAAACAGAAAAGGCAAATTAATAATAACATCCTACATCTGATCTTCAAATCTGCCCATTTAGTCCCTTTCTTCACAACATAATAAATTTCCAGATATTTGTTTGTCTAGCTTCCTATTTATTTCATGTTATGGACACCAATACTAACACAACAACCTTTTCCAATGATTGGTTTCTCGTTGATAAATACGACGTTCAGAATAGCAAAACTAAATACTGGATCATGATGGGGCATGAGAGGATCTCAAGATCATGATCCAAAATTCCAAATATCCTACGAGAGACTAGTCACAACTTCCAAGCACACACCTGTGTATTGCCGGTAACTGATCAACACCTTATGTGCACGAGAGACTAGTCACGGGAGCGTCCGTGTAAGATCGATCAGATCTTGCCCATATCATCATCATCTCAGAAGGATAAAGGACGATGGTATACCTCCTGTAGAAGCTCGTCATCTGGTCGTTGAGGGTGCCGGTGAAGTCCATGGCGAGCACGTGCTCGCGGAGGGGCATCTCCCGGTCGAACCCGAGGACGAGGATCTCATCCTCCTCGAACTGCACCACCTTTGTCGGTGCCCAGTCCTGCAACGCAACACCAACACGTCCCTGCCTTGAGAACTCGACAGACGAACAAACAAGAGATCCTCTCATTTGCGATATCTAAGACACTACCACATAAATATAACTAGCAAACATGGCACTAGCGAAAAAACAATTAGGTACATAATAAAGAAGTTCCTACAAGTTACAACTGATCGTCCCCTCTCGGAAGGAAGGGAATCCCTCTATCTCTAACTCTTTCAACACTGGGCAATGCAGTGCCATTATATCTCCGGTGCCTACTAGCCAGTAACATAACAGTAAATAACACCAAAGGATGCAACTTTGGCATGCTTTAAGGTAAGCATGTTTGATGCTACATGTTCTTAACCAAGTAAGTTATGTTTCAAGCTACACGTTCTTAACTAACGTCTTCACCATACAACAGGAGCAGCAAAAGAATGTTGAATGATTGTGTGTGATGTTCTCGCTCTGGCCTTGTAAACTATACAAACAACCGCAGATGATAAAGTCAAGCCCACCTCTCAACCCTTGTTTTAAACAACTCTTGATGCTTAATATAAAAATCAAGGAGCATGAAAGGGCCATTCCAGACGCTGGACCGTTTCCAATGCTCCTCCAACCATAGGTTTCCAATTGAATGAATGTCCATCCATAAAAAATAACTACAACACGCAACCTATCTCCTCTCCCTGGCCAAAATCCTCACGATTTTGCATCAGAAACTAATGCATGTCGGGCCATGGTGAGTAGCACCCCATCTAGCTAGCCCAAAGCCAGCGACGGATGCTTATGTGCACAAAAATAACATGCTATTACGAAGAAGAAGCAGGCAGGGACTATTGAGGAA
The DNA here is from genome assembly GCF_904849725.1 of Hordeum vulgare subsp. vulgare. Classification (NCBI taxonomy): domain Eukaryota; kingdom Viridiplantae; phylum Streptophyta; class Magnoliopsida; order Poales; family Poaceae; genus Hordeum; species Hordeum vulgare. The sequence goes on along the minus strand of NC_058521.1, from coordinate 111,314,505 downwards.
CCATTTCCCTCACGCTGGCGCTACAAGCATCACCATGGCCCGACACGAATTATTCGGTCTCCGGCAACAGAAATGACGAATCATCGCGAGATCCGCTTCGTCCAAGCGCCCAAATCCAACCGTGACCCTATGTGAGCGCGCGCGGGGTGGAAGAAGGAGAGGGGAAGAGATCTAGCAGGGGGCACGAACTGATGTCCCCGATGAGGAGGAGCTTGATGAGGTAGTCGTAGTCGGCCCGGGAAATCGCCGGCGGCGCAACCATGTCGCGCGCACCCGCCTCCTCTTCCTCCTACCCCTCGATCGGTGCTATTGCTGATCCCTGACATGCGAGGCAATGCCAAAATGAGCATTGGCGTCTCCAAGGCGAGACGAACAATGGACAAGGCCGCACAGGGGGGGGGGGGGGCTGGGCGGGGTGGGGTAGTGGCAGGAAGGCCGGTCAACCTTGGGAGGCGGAGCTGGGCATTTCGCGGGCGTGGTGGCCTCGATCGGATCTGGAGAAAGAAAGGATGGGTGGGACGGTGGGTAGGAGGTGGCGGCTGCAATCTGGAAGTGAGGAGGAGGGGTGTGCGGGGAGAGATGGGCTAGGTTTCGCTGCACGGGGTGGAGGGAGGGAGGGAGGAAGAGGGCCGGTGCGGGGGAGGCCTGAGGACGGGAGAAAGGAAGGGAGGAGAAGAGAGGAATAAAGGAGGCGGGGGGGGGGGGAATGGAAAAATGCCAGGAGGGCAAAGCTAGGGTTTCGGCTAGAGAGATGAGGGCTACCGTTGGATCCGGGATCATTCGAGGGTCCTTAATGCATGATCCGCGTGAGATCTCCATGGACCAATCGGAACAGAGTAAACACTATGAAGACGTTATGACCATCTAAATTAGTCCTAATTGATTGAAAATAAGGTTTTTTACAAGAAAAACATTTTCTTTTTCGAGTGACAAAGATGTTTTTTTGTGAAGTACCTTGTTGACACGAGATATTATGCACAATGGTGCATATTGGAATGACAAACAATGTTGACTAAGGAAGTTTTCATTTTCTTTGGTCGTACAAATCATTTTTCCTTTTTTGAGTACAAAAAATGAGTTTTTTTGTGAAGGACCTACCATATATTTGTTCTAAATTTGGACTAAATCATTTTTATAGAATATTAGGCCATATTTAATTTACAAATGACCAAATGGTTGTGTGTAAAAAGATTTGAGCCACCTCTCCTGAAAAAGACAAATTTGTGCCGATTCGGTAGGAAGAGGGTCAAATTTAAACTGCCGCTCCCTCATAGTTTGCTCACGATTTTTTCGAAAAATAATTTCTAGGTAGATAGGTATATATGTAATCATAAAAACACCAAAAAAAATCAATATTCAACCCCTAGCTAGGAACGGTCATGCCCGCTATTTTGACTGCATTTGGAAACGGGCATGAAAAATTCAAAAAAAATAAAACAATTAGAAAAACTTCGCATTGTACCATTAAATGTGACCAAGTGACGAGGAAAAATAATAAACTTGTAATATGACAATTATTTTTATAAAGTGTTCTCAAAAATGAGCTATCATGTGTGAAGGTTGATGTCTTTCAGGCCAAATGATAAATCTCATGGCCACATTCATGGCATACTTTGTTCAAATGATCTCATATTTTGCAGAAGGGTGCATGTTGGAATGACAAACAATGTTGACTAAGGAAGTTTTCATTTTCCTTGTATGGAAAATTCATTTTCCATTTTTCAAGTGCCCAAAATGAGTTTTTTTTTGAAGGACCTACCAAATATTTGTTGCAAAATTGGACCAAATCATTTTTCTAAAATACTAGGACATATTTAATGTACAATTTACCAAATGGTTGGGTGTTAAAGCTTTTATAGACCTCTGTGAAAAAGACAATTTTTTGTTGAATCAGTTGGAAGTGGGTCAAATTTGAACTGCAGTTACATTATAGTTTGCGCTTTATTTTTCTCAAAAATCATTTCTAGGTACACAAGTTTCTATTTAATCAGAGAAATACCAAAAGGTTTCCAAGATTCAACCCCTAGCTAGGAACGGTCATGCCCGCTATTTTGACCGCATTTTGAAACGGGCATGAAAAATTCAAAAAAAATCAAACAATTGGAAAACCTTTGCGTTGTGCCATTAAATGTGAGCAAGGGACGAGGAAAAATAATAAACTTGTAATACGACAATTATTTTTAGAAAGTGTTCTTAAAAATGAGCTACCATGTGTGAAGGTTGATGGCTTTCAAGCCAAATGATCAATCTCATGGCCACATTCATGGCATAGTTTGTTCAAATAATCTCATATTTTGCAAAAGGGTGCATGTTGTAATGACAAACATTGTTGACTAAGAAAGTTTTCATTTTCCTTGTATGGAAAATTCATTTTCCATTTTTCAAGTGCCCAAAATGAGTTTTTTGTGAAGGACCTACCATATATTTGTTGCAAACTTGGACCAAATCATTTTTCTAAAATACTAGGACATATTTAATATACAATTGACCAAATGGTTGGGTGTTAAATGCTTTTATACACCTCTCGTGAAAAAGACAAAATTTTGTTGAATCAGTTGGAAGCGGGTCAAATTTGAATTGGAGCTACATTATAGTTTGCTCTTTATTTTTCTCAAGAATCATTTCTAGGTACACAAGTATCTATTTAATCAGAGAAATACCAAAAGGTTTCCAAGATTCAAACCCTATCTAGGAACGGTCATGGCCGCTGTTTTGACATCATTTTCAAATGGGCATGAAAAATTAAAAAAAAATCACAAAATTGTAAAACCTTTGCATTGTGCCATTAAATGTGACCAAGTGACGAAGAAAAATAATAAACATGTAATACAACAATTAGTTTTAGAAAGTGTTCTTAAAAATGAGCTATCATGTGTGAAGGTTGATGGCATTCAAGCCAAATGATCAATCTCATGGCCACATTCATGGCATAGTTTGTTTAAATGATCTCATATTTTGCACAAGGGTGCATGTTGGAATGAAAAACAATGTTGACTAAGGAGGTTTTCATTTTCCTTCTATGGAAAATTCATTTTCCATTTTTCAAGTGCCCAAAATGAGTTTTTTGTGAAGGACCTACCATATATTTATTGCAAAATTGGACCAAATCATTTTTCTAAAATACTAGGACGTATTTCTCCCCTAATAATCGAGCGCGCAGCGCTTCTGGCGTCCGTCGTCGGTCATTTTGCAGAAAAGCCCTCGCAGTATCAGGTAATTAACCCGCGGTCCAATTTTAAGTCAGAACGAACCGTTTTTTGTCATTTTGCAAGAAAGTCCTCACAATTTTAGATAATCAACCCGCGGTCCATCTTTTAGTCATAGGCGAACCATTTTTTTGCATTTTTCATAAAAATCCCTGATGTTTTAGGTAATCAATCCGCCGTCCCTATGTAAGTCAGGTGAAACGTTTTTTTGTTTTAACAAAAAAAACCCTAACTTTTTAGTTAATCAATCCATATTTTATCTAAAACAAAATTATCCATATCTTTTAAACCGTAACTCCGATTTTAACATGCTGTATATGAAATTTGATTGAAAAAATGTGTAGAATCTAAATAGGATGTTATTTTTAGCTGTTGAATACTTCTTAAATATTATTTTTGGTGCAAACTTAATCTGTAGTATACGGTCCTTTTTTTCCCTCTCTTTCCGGCGACCATACGAATTGCAATAAATATCCATTAAATTAAAACCAAATTGAGAGGAAAGAAAACATCGTTAACCACACATGCACACCTTTGGAAAATCTCGTGGGGAGAAACAACATATTTCTCATCTTATTCCGAGTGATTGTACATTCAAACACGTGTTCGTTGTGTGAGCACTGAGGCCATCGTTGACAACACAAATGTGATGCCATGTGAAAATATATTGCGTTCAAAGCGTGTGTTATTTTCTCTTCCGTTGCAACGCACGGTTTTTTTGCTAGTAATATATAATTGACCAAATGGTTGGGTGTTAAAGGCTTTTATAGATCTCTCGTGAAAAAGACAAATTTTCGTTGAATCAGTTGGAAGAGGGTCAAATTTGAATTGGAGCTACATTATAGTTTGCTCTTTATTTTTCTTAAGAATCATTTCTAGGTACACAAGTATCTATTTAATCAGAGAAATACCAAAAGGTTTCCAAGATTCAAACCCTAGCTAGGAACGGTCATGCCCGCTGTTTTGACCGCATTTTGAAATGGGCATGAAAAATTCAGAAAAATCAAAAAATTGGAAAACCTTTGCATTGTGCCACTAAATGTGACCAAGTGACGAGGAAAAATAATAAACTTGTAATATGACAATTATTTTTAGAAAATGTTCTTAAAAATGAGCTATCATGTGTGAAGGTTGATGGCTTTCAAGCCAAATGATCAATCTCATGGCCATATTCGTGGCATCGTTTGTTCAAATGATCTCATATTTTGCATAAGGGTGCACGTTGGAATGACAAACAATGTTGACTAAGGAAGTTTTCATTTTCCTTGTATGGAAAATTCATTTTCCATTTTTCAACTGCCCAAAATAAGTGTTTTTGTGAAGGACCTACCATATATTTGTTGCAAAATTGGACCAAATCATTTTCCTAAAATACTAGGAAATATTTAATGTACAATTGACCAAGTGGTTGGCTGTTAAAGGCTTTTATCAACCTCTTGTGAAAAAGACAAATTTTCGTTGAATCAGATGGAAGCGGGTCAAATTTGAACTGGAGCTACATTATAGTTTGCTCTTTATTTTTCTCAAAAATCATTTCTAAGTACACAAGTATCTATTTCATCAGTGAAACACCAGAAGGTTTCCAAGATTCAACCCCTAGCTAGGAACGGTCATGCCCGCTGTTTTGGCCGCATTTTGAAATGGGCATGAAAATTCAAAAAACAAAAATTGAAAAACCTTCAAATTGTGCCATTAAATGTTACCAAGTGACGAGGAAAAATAATAAACTTGTAATACGACAATTATTTTTAGAAAGTGTTCTAAAAATGAGCTATCATGTGTGAAGATTCATGGCTTTCAAGCCAAATGATCAATCTCATGGCCAAATTCATGGCATAGTTTGTTCAAATGATCTCATATTTTGCAGAAGGGTGCATGTTGGAATGACAAACAATGTTGACTAAGGAAGTTTTCAATTTCCTTGTATGGAAAATTCATTGTCCATTTTTCAAGTGCGCAAATCGAGTGTTTTTGTGAAGGACCTACCATATATTTGTTGCAAAATTGGACCAAATCATTTGTATAAAATACTAGGACATATTTAATGTACAATTGACCAAATGGTTGGGTGTTAAAAGCTTTTATCGATCTCTCATGAAAAAGACAAATTTTCGTTGAATTAGATGGAAGCGGGTCAAATTTGAACTGCAACTACATTATAGTTTGCTCTTTATTTTTCTTAAAAATCATTTCTAGGTACAAAAGTATCTATTTCATCACATATACACCAAAAGGTTTCCAAGATTCAACCCCTAGCTAGGAACGGTCATGCCCACTGTTTTGACCGCATTTTGAAATGGGCATGAAAAATTCAAAAAAAAAATCAAAAAATTGGAAAACTTTCGCATTGCGCCATTAAATGTGACCAAGTGACGAGGAAAAATAATAAACTTGTAATAAGACAATTATTTTTAGAAAGTGTTCTCAAATATGAGCTATCATGTGTGAAGATTCATATCTTTCAAGCCAAATGATCAATCTTATGGCCACATTCATGGCATAGTTTGTTGAAATGATCTAATATTGTGCATAAGGGTGCATACTGGAATGGCAAACAATGTTGATTAAGGAAATTTTCATTTTCCTTGTATGTAAAAATCATTTTCTTTTTTCCAAGTGTCCAAAATGAGTTTTTTTGTGAAGGACCTACCATATATTTGTTTCAAAATTGTAATAAATAATTTTTCTAAAATACTAGGCCATATTTAATGTACAATTTACAAAATGGTTGGGTGTTAAAAGCTTTGTCCACCTCTAGTGAAAAAGAGAAATTGTCGCCGATTTAGTAGGAAGCGGGTCAAATTTGAACTAGAGGTGCCTCATAGTTTTCTCATGATTTTTTCCGAAAATCATTTTTATGTAAAAAAGTATCTATTTAATCAGAGATCCAACAAAAATTTGGCAAGATTCAACCCCTAGGTACGAACGGTCATACCCGCCGTTTCGACCGCATTTTGAAACCGGCATAACAAATTTAAAAAAATTAAAAAAATGGAAAACCTTCGCGTTGTGTCACAATATGTGACCAAGTTACGAGGAAAAATAATAAACTTGTAATACGGTAATTATTTTTAAAATGTGTTCTTAGAAATGAGCCATCATGTGTGAAGATTCATGGCTCTCTAGCCAAATGATCAATCTTATGGCGACATTCATGGCATAATTTTTTTAAATGATCTAGTATTATGCACAAGGGTGCATATTGGAATGGTTAACTATGTTGATTAAGGAAGTTTTCATTTTCCTTGTATGAAAAATTCATTTTCCTTTTTTCAAGTGCCTTAAATGAGTTTTTTTGTGAAGGACCTACCATATATTTGTTTCAAAATTGGACCATATCATTTTTCTAAAATACTAGGCCATATTTAATGTACAATTGACAAAATGGTTGGGTGTTAAAAGCTTTTATCCACCACTAGTGAAAAAGACAAATTGTCGCCGATTCAGTAGGAAGCGGGTTAAATTTGAACTGCAGTTGCATTATACTTTTCTCTTTATTTGTCTCAAAAATCATTTACAGGTACATAAGTACCTATTTAATAAGAATTACATGGTATGGTGGCTTGACGTCGAGGTTTGGATGGTGGTCGAGGGCCCCAACTCGAGAGCGCGTGAACTTGCATGCGTGCCGCGTGGTCACCGCATTACCGTTGCGTTGCCAAGCATTCTGGGTGGAATAGGCATGTGTGGTGGGTTGGACACTCCCTCGGTAGGTGTCAGGAAGAAGAATACAGTAGAAGAATTTCACGAGGAGACCGAACTAAGCTCAAACATGAATTAGCAGCCAAGTGTTTGATTAGCGGTGCGTGTAATGCGCATAGACAATGGGCCTAAATTTTGGCTGAGGATGGTCATCTACTAAGGAGACTCTCTTGCCAAAATTTTAGCTCAAATGGATGAACCTAGGTGACACTTGCTTTGCAAAGTACCACACTGTGCAGAAATATGGATGTTGAAGCTGGGATCAAAAGAATCAATGGATGGAGGTGAAATTTGGTGTATGATGTTAATTTGGGCATATGAAGGCACTCTAAAAAATTTATACCACTTGGACATGCGAAAGTGACACTTCCTTCACAATGTGCCAATCTGGACAGAAAATGGTAATTGAAACTGGGCTCACATAGATGATTGGATTAAGCTGGAATTTGGAGGAGGATGATAATTTGGGCACATTAAGGCAGTGTCAAAATTTCTTAAAATTTGGATAAACAAAAATTGTACTTCCTTCACAATGCTCTCTAGTGAAAAGAATATTGGGAAAATATTGAGGGAAACTGGCAGAATGAAATGAGCTAAAATTTGGTGGAGTGAGGGTATATGGCCAGTTTTATTACATGGTAAATTATCATCAACTATAAAGAAATATAAAATGTAGTTGCTTCACAAACTAAAAATATTACCAGAAACAAAGATTGGATGATGAGCTCACATGGATTGTTAGATGGGGCTAAAATTTTGTGGAGAGCTATGTTTTAGGCACATAGAAGATGTGGAAAAAAATTAACTCATCAGGATATTCATATCTAGTACTTCCTTCACAAAGCTGTTAGCTGAAAACAAACTTTGGAAATTTGCTGAGAAAGATTTACTAGGCTAATGGTTACGAAAGTTTTCATGAGACAATGATTTGGATAGGAAAGAGTGCCCAAAAAATTTGAGGGTAATCAAAGAAACAGAAATAGCACTTCCTTCACAAAGTGCTATTGTGAACAGAATAGGAAAATGAACAGTACTGAATTATTTTTGAACTATGGAAGGAAGGGTTTTCACATATTTGAGGAATATATGATCCAAAGTATTTGTGAGAATTTTTGGAATGACAGAATAGTAGGTTGCTTCACAAACTAGGCAAAAATTCATACATGGACATGACACGTAGGCAAAACTGATGATGTGGCAACTAGTTGTAGCTATGACCTTCTATATTGGTCGTAATTAGCTACAAATTAGGCAAAGGAACAAGGTTATCTGCTTTACGACCATTTCCGGTAAGGAAGTTACGACCTTTGTGATGAAAATGGTCGTTAGTTTTTGGGGTTAGGACCCCTCCGGACAGCTTACGACCAATTGGTCTCAAATGGTCGTAGATTTACGACCAAATCTGCGAGTGTCACTTATAGAAGGTCGTTAGTTGACATATTTCTTGTAGTGCCTAGGTATAAAAGCATAAAAAATTATGAACTCCTACATCTCCCCATTGAAGAATATAGGTCAACCTACCTCCAACTTGTGGGATGTGCAAGTATTCGTCTCCAAGTGGTAGCGTGGATGCTCTTATTTTGTTTCTCCACGTTGACATATCATGTATTTACCTCGGGATTGGCCGTAATGTGACCATATACAAACCACCTTTGATAAATATCACTTTAGGCACGGTTTATGGTTGGACTACCTGTTGAAGGACATAAATAATAATAACATAGTTAGAAAACTAGTTTTGCTGAAGAAGAATATGTGAAAAAGATGTACGAGTGACACAATAGTGAAAACAATTCTTACAAAGTAGTTTGAAGTGATGTTAGAATGGTCCAACTTGTGCTCTAGTGGCACATATCCATGATAACTATTGCCAATCATGTACATGTTCTTATAAGTCTCAACATCACGAATAAATGAGATGAGATGATTTTTGTCCAACCAAGTAAGCTCGGAGTCATAAGTGGAGTAGGTCTGATCTACTATTTGTTGTGTAGTTTTTGGAGCAGAGAAATAAGCTGATAATTAAAAATAAATAGATTTAGTGAGGATGAGTACCAAATCCTTTTCAATAATCAACATAAATTACCTAACAAATTTGTTGACTAACTCACCTCAAGGTAGAACTGGAATCAAGAGATCCGCATGCACCCAAATTTTGATATTATTATAACGATCATCGTCATGACCAAGATCAAAGGTAATGTTCATGTTCTCCTCAAACCCGTATGCCTTGCAAAATGCTCTCCAAGAAGAACAACGAAAATATGTGTGATTTACTCCATATTTTACCTTAGCAGCAAAAGTGAAATGCTTCGTATTTAGGTGAGCTATCTTAGTCTCTGTAGTCTCCCTCTCTTTGAAATGGAACTTGTCCAAGACATGGAGTCTTGCATGATAGGGAATGCACTAGTTAAATTGTACTCCCTCTGTCCCAAAATAACTGTCTCAACTTTGTAATAGCTCTAGTACAAATTTGTATAAAGCTTAAGACACTTATTTTGAGATGGAGGGAGTACAAAATAAAATTACATGTTAATTAAAGCAAAAAAGCACACATCATACTTCATAACAAAAGAAAATACATGCCATCTTTACATACCATAATAATTTCAAAGTCCTCCTTTAGCTTGATGGTGAAGGACATATCGTTGTCTAGGTGAGGATAACAGTTGCATATACCCTTATCATGGTTGCACTTATAGCACTCATGGATTCCCTTGCTGTCAGATATTTCCTGTGTTCATGATTCAAAGATTAAAAATCAGAAGTCACACGAGGCAACTAGGACACACTAAATGTCAACCCAAATTATAAGTCACACATGGCAGCTAGGACATATTGAAAGTCAACCCAAATCATAAACCAATTGACATTATATTTATGCAGCAATGTCATCTAATTCCTATTCCTGCTTTATCCTGTTCATAACTAAAGGATTAAAAATTTGGCACGAGTGTTGGTAAAAATGGACATATTGAGCACCTGAAATTTGCGAGAACGGAAATGAACTACATTCCGGCAAAACATAGGCCACCCTGGGGTGTTTCTGCAAATTCAAATAAAAACTTTATCAAGTCTCACTTGAAAAATAACTAAATTTATAGTAGAGCATCATCCTGTTCATAACTAAAATATTCAAAATTCGGCATGACCGTTGCTAAGAATGGACATATCGAGCGCTTGAAATTTGTGGAACAGAAATGAATCAACATTATGGCAAAACATAGGGCACCCAGGTGTGTGTATGCAAATACAAATAAATACTTTATTGAGTGTGACTTGAAAAAATAAATAGCTCTATAGTAGAGCTTCATCCTATTCATAACTAAAAGATTAAAACTTCTGCATGACTGATGCTAAAAATGGACATACCGAGCGCTTGAAATTTACGGGAACGGAACTGATCAACATTCCAGCAAAACATAGGCCACCCTAGGGTGTTTTTGCAAATTCATAAAAATACTTTATCGAGCCTCACTTGAAAACTTAACTAGCTTTATAGTAGAGATTGATCATGTTCATAACTAAAAGGTCAAAAATTGATCACTGTTTAGCACGAGTGGCCTTTTAGTCCATTAAGTCTCCCTTAAAAAACTCTCATCTCAGGTGTTGTATATGATGGGCACTCCCTCACATTGATATTATGATCGTCGGTGATGGCCGCTCGTCTCTTTCTCGTCGTGTTCCGTCAATAGGTCGATCACAAGGAAAAGGAGGATGAAAGACCCCCACGACAACAGTTGTCATTCTTCCTCACTAGTATTTGACCATGTATATAGTGGATACACCCTCACATTGATATTACGACCGTTGGTGATGGTTTCTCATCCATTCGTTCCCAAGTGCATTACAAAAATCCCTGGCACATGCGAATGAAGGACAAGCGACCCGCACGACAACAATCGGGATTTGGTCTTCTCCCTCACTAAAAGTCACACAAGTAGCCCCAACAAACTGAAAGACAACCCGAACCATCATCTTTGAACATTACATATATAGAGTAATGAACTAAGAAATAACCTACGTTGCCGCAAATTTTTTCTATATCAATATTATCACAATGAAGTACTAATATCCATCCATACGTCTAACCATATGAACCCTAGAAAGTGACCACCTTTGCTGCCGTTATCATCCTACCTATAAACTATCTACCATCTGAACCCTAGAAATTAAAACAAAGAAGAATAGACGTAGAGAACCGAGGCTACCTACATTGGACGATACTTGGAATGGCGGAGGGGGTCGACAATGGCGTGAGGAAGCAGGGCCTCGCGGCGGTAGTGAACGGCCCGGAGGGCTAAGGTCTGCCGCATGGGGAGGGGGAGGGGTTACTTGTGTGCATATCCAATGGCGGTGCGGGTTGGAGGCAAGGTGGCAACTGCGGGGAAGGTGCACAATCGCGGGGGGAGGAACTGACTGAGTGAGTGACGTGGGAGAGGAACTAACTTTGTGTGTGGTGAGTGCGCGGGGAGAGGAACAAAAAATTGATGCAGGAGAATAGCTGTGGTGAGCGAACAAGTGTGATTTCCTCAACAAAATTTACCTTCTTACCGGTTGGAGCTCACTCAGTATGCCATTGATAATAATTGGTCATGATGTTGTACACAAGTTTTATGACCTCTCCTAAGGTCACATCCATAAAGTTACCACATGTAGTAGAATCTAGGAGATTTCTAGACACAAAGTTTAGTCCATTATAAAAAAATTCGATAATCACCCACAAGTTTAAACCATGAGTGGGGCAATTTCTTATCATGAATTTCATTCTCTCCCATGCTTGTGCAACATGTTCTTGGTCATTCTGTTTAAAATTCATTATTCAATTTCTAAGGGAGATGATCTTAGCACGAGGAAAATACTTGGCAACAAAAGCATCTTTACACTTATCCCATGTTTCAATACTATTATGTGGTAAAAATTAAAACCAAGCTTTAGCATTATCTCTTAGTGAAAAAGGAAACAATTTCAATTTCACAATATAATTATCCATATCCTTTTTCTTTTGCATATCACAAAGTTCAACAAAGGTATTGAGGTGTGAAGTGGGATCGTCATTAGGACTTTCCGAAAATTGCTATTTCATGACACGACTTAGTAATATAGTATTAATATCAATATCATCAGCTCTAGTGGCGAGTGGTATAGGAATACCAATAAAATTATTGTTATTAGAATTTCAGAAGTCACACAACTTAGTAGTATCTTGAGACGTGGTGACTGAGCAAAAAAATAACAAGCAAGACAAGCAAACTATAGAGCGAAGATGCAATCTGGTGACAACCTAAACAAGCAAAGATAAATATTTATTTTATTTTTATTTTTTATGAGACAAACTAAATATACCTACAAATAAAAAGGAGAACAAGTGAATGAATTTTTTTGTATAGTTACTTGATAGTTGCTGATGATATTCCCCGACAATGGTGCGAAAAATCATTCCTCATACTTGTAATCTGTGTTGGATCTTCCGTGAATAGGAATGGGTTATCGCAACACAATGTGGGTAACTATTTCCTTCAGTTATGAAACTAAACTTTATCAAACCAATAGGAATATCAACCACAACCATCTTCATGGCTGCACACAAAAGAACAAACAATTTACACCCAACACGGGCAAGATGGTTCTCAATCCTCTTGTTCTTGTTATTTGCAAGCGAGTGAGGTGTACAGATAATTGTAGATAGCAAGATAAAATAAAAACAAGCAAATGGCAACAAGTTATTGAAGGTTTTATCAATATGTTGTGAATAAATCCATGGGCCATAGTTTTCCCTAATGGCATCTGTCATGAAAAATAGTATATGGTGGGTAAACAAATCACTGTTGGGCAATTGACAAAAAAGCGGATAGTTATGCGATATTCACTTCAATGATCATGTGTATGTAGGCATCATGCCCATAAACAAATAGGCCGACTCCTGCCTTCACCTATTACTATTAATCTGTTGAAAATATGCCCTAGAGGCAATAATAAAGTGGTTATTATTATATTCCCTAGTTCATGATAATTGTCTATTATTCATGCTATAATTGTATTACCGGAATCCGTAATACATGTGTGAATATATAGATGACAAAGTGTCCCTAGTGAGCCTCTAGTTGGCTAGCTCGTTGATCAATAGATGATCCTGGTTTCCTGATCATGGACATTGGATGCCATTGATAACGGGACCACATCATTAGGAGAATGATGTGATGGACAAGACCCAATCCTAAGAATAACACGAGATTGTATTGTTCGTGTGCTAAAGCTTTTCTAATGTCAAGTATCATTTCCTTAGACCATGAGATTGTGCAACTCCCGAATACCGTAGGAGTGCTTTGGGTGTATCAAACGTCACAACGTAACTAGGTGATTATAAAGGTGCACTACAGGTATCTCCGAAAATGTCTGTTGGGTTGGTACAAATCGAGACTGGGATTTGTCACTCCGTGTGACGAAGAGGTATCTTTGGGCCCACTCGGTAATGCATCATCATACTGAGCTCAATGTGACTAAGAAGTTAGCCACGGGATGATGTGTTATGGAAGGAGTAAAGAGACTTGCCGATAACGAGATTGAACAAGGTATATGGATATTGACGGTCGAATCTCGGATAAATATCATACCGATAGAGAAAGGGAATTGTATATGAGATTGATTGAATCCTCGACATTGTGGTTCATCCGATGAGATCATCGTGGAACATGTGGGAACCAACATGGATATCCAGACCCTGTTGTTGGTTATTGACCAGAGAGGTGTTTCGGTCATGTGTGCATGATTCCCGAACCCATAGGGTCTACACACTTAAGGTTCGATGATTCTAGGGTTGTTATGGGAAAGGTGTACGTGGTTACCGAAGGTTGTTTGGAGTCCCGGATGATATCCCGGACGTCACGAGGAGATTCAGAATGGTCCGGAGGTAAAGAGTCATATATAGGAAGTGAGGATTTGATCGCTGGAAGTGTTTCAGGCATCGCCGGTAATGTACCAGGACCACCAGAAGGGTTCCGGGGATCCACCGGGAAGTGCCACAAGCCCCGAAGGGGTACATGATACGTCTCCAACGTATCTATAATTTTTGATGGTTCCATGCTATTATCTTGTCGAACTTTGGATGTTTTGTATGCCTTTTATATCTTTTTTGGGACTAAGTTATTAACTCAGTGCCAAGTGCCAGTTCCTGTTTTTTCCGTGTTTTTGACTCTTTTCAGAGGAGAATTTTAAACGGTGTCCAAACGAATAAAACTTCCAAAAAGATTTTTTCCGGAACAGAAGTTACGCAGGGGACGTGAGAACGAAGGCATAGGCCACCACGGGAGGCCAGAAGCCCCCTAGGCGCAGCCAGGGGGGCCGCGCCTAGCAGGCTTGTGGGCCCCGTGTGGCTCGTCTGCCCTACCTCTTCCACCTATAAATTCCTGAAAAATCCGAAACTACGAGAGAGATCCACGAAAATACTTTTCCGCCGCCGCAAGCTTCTGTCTCCGCAGGATCCCATCTGGGGCACGTTCTGGTGCCCTGCCACAGGGGGGATTCAGAAACGGAGGGCTTCTTCATCAACACCATGGCCTCTACGATGATGCGTGAGTAGTTCACCATAGACGTTTGGGTCCATAGCTAGTAGCTAGATGGCTTCTTCTCTCTCTTGGATCTTCAATACAAAGTTCTCCTTGATCTTCATGGAGATCTATCCGATGTAATCTTCTTTTGCAGTGTGTTTGTCAAGATCCGATGAATTGTTGATTTATGATCAGATTATTGATACGTCTCAAACGTACCTATAATTTTTGATGGTTTCATGCTGTTATCTTGTCATCTTTGGATGTTTTATGTACCTTTTATATCTTTTTTGGGACTAACTTATTAATTCAGTGCCAAGTGCCAGTTTCTGTTTTTTCTGTGTTTTTGGCTCTTTCCAGATCTGATTTTGGAACGGAGTCCAAACGGAATAAAATCCCCGAAATGATTTTTTCCCGAACGAAAGAAGATCAAGGGGCTTGTGGGCCAAGCCAGGAGGGCTACAGGGAGCCCACAAGTCCCCACTCTGACACCAGGGCGGCGGCGGTGGGCAGGCTTGTGGCCTCCCTGGCGCCCCCCCTGACCTAGATCTTTCGCCTATATATTCCCTAAAATACAGCAAAAAACAAGGGATCCACGAAAATACTTTTCCGCCGCCGCAAGCTTCCGTTTCCGCGAGATCTCATCTGGAGACCCTTCCCGGTGCCCTGCCGGAGGGGACTTTGGAGTTGGAGGGCTTCTTCATCATCATCATCGCCCCTCCAATGACTCGTGAGTAGTTCACTTCAGACCTACGGGTCCGTAGTTAGTAGCTAGATGGCTTCTTCTCTCTCTTGGATCTTCAATACAAAGTTCTCCATGATCTTCATGGAGATCTATCCGATGTAATCTTCTTTGGCGGTGTGTTTGTCGAGATCCGATGAATTGTGGATTTGTGATCAGATTATCTATGATATATATTTGAGTCTTTGCTGATTTCTTATTTGCATGATTTGATATCCTTGTAAGTCTCTCCGAGTCTTGGGTTTTGTTTGTCCAACTAGATCTATGATTCTTGCAATGGGAGAAGTGCTTGGTTTTGGGTTCTTACCGTGTGGTGACCTTTCCCAGTGACAGTAGGGGCAGCAAGGCACACATCATGTAGTTGCCATCAAGGGTAACAAGGTGGGATCTGTCATAGATATGAGATTGTCCATCTACATCATGTCATCTTGCTTAAGGCGTTACTCTGTTCTTTTGGACTTAATACACTAGATGCATGCTGGATAGCGGTCGACGTGTGGAGTAATAGTAGTAGATGCAGAAAGTATCGGTCTACTTGTTTTGGACGTGATACCTATAGATATAATCATTGCCATAGATGACGTGACGACTTTACGCGGTTCTATCAATTGCTCGAGAGTAATTTGTTCACCCACCGTCTACTTGCTTTCATGAGAGAAGCCACTAATAAACACTATAGCCCCCGGGTCTATTCACACCTATCTTTTCTACTTTCGCTTTTACTTTGCTTTGTTACTTTGTTGCTTTCAGTTCTCACTTGGCGAAGAATGTATAAGGGATTGCCAACCCCTTCATAGCGTTGGGAGCAAGCTTTTTGTGTTTGTGCAGGGTCTTGTGATACTCCTTCACTGGATCGATACCTTGGTTCTCAAACTGAGGGAAATACTTACCACTGCTGCGCTACATCACCCTTTCCGGTTCGAGGGAACACCAACGCAAGGCTCCAAGGCCACGGGGGAAATCCTTTGCATATTTTCCTAGGAAGTCCCTTAAGGCGTAGCCGTAGCAGAAGGATTCCTGGTGCCGTCAACATATCTATTTCTGGCACCGTTGGAAGGTCCTTTGTTGCAGTAGCAGTAGTATTTCTGGCGCCGTTGCCGGGGAAGGAGAGATCTACCCATGTAGGTCTCACAAACTCATCTCTTGCATTAACTTTTTTGCCAGTTGCCTCTCATTTTCCTCTCCCCCACTTCACATTTGCCGTTTTCATTTGCCTTTTTTCCTTTGCCATTTTCTTTTGGCTTTTCCCGCTTTCTTTTGTTGGTTTTCTCGCTTTCTTGTGTGCTTGTTTGTTTGTTGAAGTCATCATGGCTGAAAACACCAAACTTTGCGACTTCTCGAGTACCAATAATAACGATTTTATTAGTACTCCGAGTGCTCCCGCCACTAGTGTGGAATCGTATGAAATCAACACAGCTTGGTTGAATATTGTTATGAACGAGCAATTCTCTGGCCTTCCTAGTGAAGATGCCGCATCCCATCTCAATACCTTCATTGAGCTTTGTGATATGAAAAATAAAAGAGATGTGGATAATGACGTGATTAAGTTGAAACATTTTCCTTTCTCGTTGCGAGATCGCGCAAAAAATTGGTTTTCTTCTTTGCCTAAAAATAGTATCGATTCTTGGGATAAGTGCAAAGATGCTTACATATCCAAGTATTTTCCGCCAGCTAAGATCATCTCCTTACGTAACGATATCATGAATTTCAAGCAACTTGATCATGAACACGTTGCACAATCTTGGGAGAGGATGAAGCTTACGATTAGAAATTGTCCCGCTCATGGCTTGAGTTTGTGGATGATTATACAAATCTTTTACGCTGGCTTGAATTTGGCTTCTCGCAATATCTGGGACTCCGCCTCAGGTGGAAAATTCATGGAAATCACGTTAGGAGACGCTACAAAACTCCTAGACAATATCATGACCAACTACTCTCAGTGGCACACTGAAAGGTCGCCATCTAGCAAAAAGGTACACGCTATAGAAGAGATTAACTCGCTTAGTGCTAAGATGGACGAGTTGATAAATTTGGTTGCTAGTAGAAACGCTACTGTAGATCCTAATGACATGCCACTATCTTCCTTGATTGAGAGTAGCAACGCTAGTTTGGACGTGAATTTTGTTGGTAGGAACAATTTTGGCAACAACAATGCTTTTAGAGGAAACTATGTTCCTAGGCCTTTTCCTAGTAACTCCTCTAACAATTATGGCAATTCCTACAACAATACTTATGGAAATCACAACAAATTACCCTCTGATTTGGAGAGTAATATCAAAGAGTTCATCAACTCTCAAAAGATTTTCAATGCGTCCATAGAGGAAAAACTACTCAAAATAGACGATTTGGCTTAGAGCGTTGATAGGATGTCACATCCCTAACCCTTAAGCAAGATAGCATTGTGCTCATGTCTTCTTTGAATTTGCATCTAAGAAGTTTGAATAAAAACAACAAAGTGGCAAAGGAAAAACTCAAAACCCTAGCCACCATTTCAATTAAAGGAAATCCCAAACTAGTTCAAAATCAATGAACCCAAAATGGCCTCAAGAAATGTTCAAACTTTCTGATAAATCATGAAAGTAAATGAGCATTGGAGAAAACTATTTTCTTGACACTTTAAGCTTTTTGGAATGAATGCAAAAGCCACTGGTTTCAAATTTAAAATTTGAAATCAGAAACTATAATTTTCCAAAAATGTTGAAAACCATGGAAATGAGTGGGGATATTATAACAAATATTTCAGGAGGTCTAAAATAGTTTTTACGTTTTGTTTTGGAGCTGAATTAATTAGCAAAACAATAATTAGCAAAACAGAAAAACAAAAACAGAGAAAATGGAAAAAACTTACCTGTCGCCCAAGCCTGGCCCGGCCCATCTCCCCGCTCGTCCCCTCCCTCGCGCCAGTAGGCAGCAGGAGGTGGCCGCCGCCCCCTCCGGCGCGGCCACGCACCTGCGTGCCTGCCTGGCCGCCGCCTCGCGCTGGCGACGACGGGGATGAGCTCCCCAGAGCCTCCCCTATCCATTCCCCGCCTCGGTTCTCCTCCTCCTCCCGGATCTCCTCCTCCTCCTTGCTGCCGCCATTAGAGCCGAGCTCGAGCTCGAGCTGCCCGTGCCCCTGGCCATAGGATCCCCTCCCAGAGCACGCCATTAGCTCCGCCTCGTTGCCCTGGTCATCTCTGCAGAAGCCGAAGCTTCCTCAAGCCCTGCAACGCCCGCAACGCCGTCGTCTTCCACCTCTGGCCGCCGGACCTCTCCCGTCGATTCGTCGCCCCCAGGCCTCCCCCGAGCCGTCTAAGCTCTGCTCTGCACTCCCCGTGAGCATGCGGTCGTTTCCCCTAAGTTTCCCCCGTCGATCCCCTCCTCTAGCTCTAGTTTCACCGGAGCTCGACGAGGACCGCCGCTGCCGCTCGTCGCCGGTAGCCCTCCGATGATCAACTCGTCCTTTCGAGGGCACCAGCAGCTCCAGGACGACGCGTAGATGCCATAGCAGCTAAGAACCGAGCGTAGATCCCCCTAATTCAAAGACCCCGATGGCGCCCGAGCTTCGGCTCGTCGCCGACGCCTCTTCCGGCGACCCTAGCCTCCCCAGATGGTCCTGCCAGATCGGCCACTTCGCGAGCATGCTGTAGCTGCCAACTGCGTGCGTTTTGGTGCTGTGCAGCGCCTTCTAGGTCGCCTCCGGCGAGCCCTCCGCCGCGGGTCTGGTCGCCGCGACCACCCTCCGGTGGCCGTCGACGTGGCCGACCATTAGGGCGTAATCGCCCTCCCCTCAGTCGCTGCCAGAGGGCCCCACGCCTGGTCAAACCCCAATTAGGGGCTGGTCAGCGCGGGATTAGCCCCAGAGAGGCTGACCAGTGGGGCCCCCCTGTCAGGTTTGACCTGAACAGGTCGGTTGACCTGCTGACGTCAGCCTGATGCAATAAATAGAATTTCCAGTTTAAAACTAATTCAGGAAATTGCTAAAATTTGTAAAAATCATAGAAATTAATCTGTAACTCCAATGAATATAATTTATATATGAAAAAGTATCAGAAAAATTCAAGGATTCTGATTATGCTATTTTCAACCATGTTTGAAAAAGTTACAGAACCCTAAATTGTGAAATAAGGAATAATTCAATTCTTTTAATCACTTTATAAATGGAATTTGCAAAAATATTCAAATTTCATTATATATGCAATGATCACACACTGCCCTAATTACAAATCAGTATCATAACATGACATTTCATGCATGTTAACATCAAGTTGAACCGAGCATCAGGTCGAATCAATTAAACCGGTATCCGAGAATACCCGTTTGAATTGCTATTCGAATGTGATTCACATCAACTCTAAACCTATTACATGTTGAAAATAATAACTTATCACCTTGCATTCTCATGCCATGCTCATGCATCATTTTGAGTGCATATGATTGTTATTGAATGTTGCCTTTCATTTCGGTAGGCTCCGCACCTCCGGATTCCACCGAATATCCGTCTGACGGATATCGTTCCTCCTCTGACCAACAAGGCAAGCAACCCTTTTGATCATCCCGATAACTCCTATGTTCTTGCTCCTGCACCTATTCATTGCATTAGGATCAAATGCTTCAACTGCTTTTGCCACGATAGTTGGACCCACTTCCTTTGCATGACTTAACCTTGTCACAGTAAATAGCCAAACCTTGCAACCTAGCATACCTGGTAGTTGCTTGAGCTATGATGTGCCTTATCCTGCTATGCATGCTATGCTTCGAGTTGCGTATGGTCTGTCATCTGGGAGATGAACAGAAATGTGGAATGTGTTCGGTGAGCAAAGGTTGTGTGTTGAACTTGATTTGGTAAAGGTGCCGATGAAAGGCTGTGTAGGAGTACATGGTGGGTTGTTTCATTGGAACCGTCCTTAGGAACTGAGTTCCGTGTATGTAATCCAAGACTAGATACTACCACATGCTGGGCCCTGAAATATGACCCCGCTCGGCCTATTAATCGCGTAGTACTCGGTCCAGGAGTTGCAAGTAGTTTCTGGTGTTTATAGTAATGCTGGAGGCCGTGCATGGTGCTGACCTGAGAGGTGGACCGTGATGCGGTAGGCAGTGGCACGGTGTACCAAGTGGCACCCGGATGGTGGGCTTGGGAACCCTGCGCACATCCTTTGAGGCTGTGGCGGAAACCCCGGCCGGACTTCCGTACGGGTTTCTCTCAGATAGGCGATAAACCTGGACTAGGTACTAGTGTGGTTAACGGTCGTGGCCGACTCCCTCGCTGGGCTTCCGCTTGAAGGTTGCCGAGGTGCATGACGTGCACATGGCGATAAGTGGCGAGAGCGTGCGTGACGAAGTACACCCCTGCAGGGTTATGATCTATTCGAATAGCCGCGTCCGCGGATATGGACTACTTGGAGACATATGTTGTTCATAGATAACTTCAATGGCTACTCATAAAAATTTTCAAGATAAGCGTGAGTGTCGTGGACGGCATTTCCGTATGGAGACGGAATGATTCCACGATAGTGTATTGTTGTGGTGTTAGTGGACTCGTGTGCGAGAAATCAAGTTGTCAAAACTAATTTCAAAGTGCAAGTTGTCTAGCCACGAGTCAAATGCTGGCTTCCCGCATGAAACCCCACAATACCTTTTGATACCTTGCATAAGTAGTTAGTTCTCCTAAAGTCTTGCTGAGTACCTTCGTACTCATGTTTGCTTAATAAATGTTGCAGAGGTTGCTAATGACCCTAACGGAGGGTTCTTCGTAGACATCGACGACGACGAGTAGCTGGTGTCCCAGCTACGATCTGGCCCTACGTCGGCTCTGTAGTATGGTCAGGCCATGTGCCTTCTAGCTGCACTGTCTGTACCCAGACAGTTTATAACTCTTCCGCTGGCTTGTATTGTATGACTGCTATTATGGGTCGTGAGACCCTTAATGTGTAATATTACGTGTGTGGCTCTTCCGAGCCTCATTAAATAATGCTTGTATGTTTATGGTTATGTTGTGATGCCATCGATGTATCTATACATATCGGTATGCCATGCGTACGTGTGTCTTACCTGGTATGTATGGGGTTCGAATACCTAGTCGTGAACTTTAGTAGCACTCCTTACAAGGAAATGCCCCTTTGTGATCCAATGAGCCTTGGTAGTTCGCTATTGCTCCAGACACATTGGTTGACCGGCATGTGTCCTTCTTAGCTGCTGTGTCTGTCCCCTTTGGGGAAATGTCACGCGATGTAATGGAGTCCTTGTAGCTTGCTACGACTCGTCTACATTCGCCGACGACCGACACGTGCTTTGTTGGGTCATGTATGCCTGTCCTTGTGCGGTACTGCCACTTTGGTTTATGACTAGACATGTCGATCCGGGTTCTTTGACATTGGATTGCTAGCAATACAATCGCATACGTGAGTTAAAAGACGCAAACGGTCCCGGCTAAGGTAAGGCTGCAGCCGTGGAGTTAACCGTGCGTGAGACCACAAAGGGATGCGATGTGTTACAGGCTAGATTCCTATGGCTTAGGATCGGGGTCCCGACATAGGATGTCTTGTGATATTGATGCTTTGAAAGTTAGGTGCGCTCCTCCCAAGGTCAACTTGAATGAAACTTTGAAAGCTATGCATGTCTCCATGAATGAGAGCAAAGAAAGAACTGCACAAATTCTCGCTAGGCATGAATGGTTTAAAAGGGTGCGTTCTAGTGATGCAAATCACGAAGATCTCAAAGTACTTGGTGTGTCTCCTCTTGAATCTTTGTTTTCGCGTGTCAAACCTATTTATGGAGGGTCTGGATATGAATCCACTTTGGTTGAAAAACACCCCAATGATTCAGAGTCCACCCATCGTGATGATAAAGGTGTGGAGAGTGGAGTAGAAGAAATCAAAATTTTGGGTAGTAATGAAACTCCCACTTTGGATTTCAAGGAATTCAATTATGATAATGTTTCAATGCATTTATTTGATGCAATCCATTGCAAACTCTTCACACGCTTATAGCCAAAGCAAAGCCTTTACCGCGCATATCATAGATGCTATGATCAAATCTCTTGAAGATAAGCTCGAACTAGAAGTATCTATACCTAGAAAACTTCATGATGAGTGGGAACCTACTATCAAAATCAAGATCAAAAACTAAGAGTGCAATGCTTTGTGTGATTTGGGAGCTAGTGTTTCCGCGATTCCAAAGTCTTTATGTGATATTCTTGGTTTTCATGAGATTGAAGAGTGTTCTCTTAATTTGCATCTTGCGGATTCTACTATCAACAAACCCATGGGAAGGATTGATGATGTTCTTATTGTTGCAAATTAGAACTATGTACCCATGGATTTCATTGTACTTGACATAGATTGCAATCCTTCATGTCCCATTATTCTTGGTAGACCTTTCCTAAGGACTATTGGTGCCATCATCGATATGAAGGAAGGGAATATTAGATCGTAATCCACCGCGGTCTGAATCGCTACGAGTACGACTCCATCAACCGCGTTCTAGCAACGCTTTCGCTTAGCGGTCTTCAAAGGTATGAAGATGCTCTACACCTTTGCTCGTTGCTGGTTTCTCCGTAGATAGATCCTTGCGTGGCGTAGATTTTTTTTGAAATTACTACGTGATACGTCTCAAACGTATCTATAATTTTTGATGGTTTCATGTTGTTATCTTGTCAACTTTGGATGTTTTATATACCTTTTTTATGTTTTTTGGGACTAACTTATTAATTTAGTGCCAAGTGCCAGTTCCTGTTTTTCTGTGTTTTTGACTCTTTTCAGATCTGATTTTGGAACGGAGTCCAAACGGAATAAAATCCTCGAAATAAATTTTTCCAGAACAGAAGAAGATCGAGGCACTTGAGGGCCAAGGCAGGGGGGCCACGGGGAGCCCACAAGCCCTAACTCCATGGCCAGGGGGGGCCCGCGGCCACCAGGCTTGTGGCCTCCCTGGAGCTCCCCTTCCCTAGCTCTTTGGCCTATATATTCCCAAAAGTCGCACAAAAAATTAGGGCGTCCACGAAACCACTTTTCCGGCGCCGCAAGCTTCCGTTTCCGCGAGATCTCATCTGGAGACCCTTCCCGGTGCCCTGCTGTAGGGGACTTTGGAGTTGGAGGGCTTCTACATCAACATCATCGCCCCTCCAATGACTCATGAGTAGTCTACTTCAGACCTATGGGTCCGTAGTTAGTAGCTAGATGACTTCTTCTCTCTCTTGGATCTTCAATACAAAGTTCTCCATGATCTTCATGGACATCTATCCGATGTAATCCTCTTTGGCGGTGTGTTTGTCGAGATCCGATGAATTGTGGATTTGTGATCAGATTATCTATGAATTATATTTGAGTCTTTATTGATTTCTTATATGCATGATTTGATATCCTTGTAAGTCTCTCTGAGTCTTGCGTTTTGTTTGGCCAACTAGATCTATGCTTCTTGCAATGGGAGAAGTGCTTGGTTTTGGGTTCATACCATGCAGTGACCTTTCCAAGTGACATAAGGGGTAGCAAGGCATGCATCATGTTGTTTCCATCAAGGGTAACAAGATGGGCTTTCATCATAGATTTGAGATTGTCCATCTAGATCATGTCATCTTGCTTAAGGCGTTACTCTGTTCTTATGAACTCAATAGACTTGATGCATGCTGGATAGCGGTCGACGTGTGGAGTAATAGTACTAGATGCAAAAAGTATCGGTCTACTTGTTTTGGGCGTGATAAGTATATGTATGATCATTTCCATAGATAATGTCATGACTTTGCGCGGTTCTATCAATTGCTCGACAGTAATTCGTTCACCCTCCGTCTACTTGCTTTCATGAGAGAAGCCACTGGTGAACACTACGGCCCCCGGGTCTATTCACAACTATCATCTCCACTTTTACTTTTACTTTGCTTTCTTTACCCTTTTGCTTTCAGTTCTCACTTTGCAAACAATCTATAAGCGATTGGCAACCCCTTCATAGCGTTGGGTGCAAGCTCTTTGTGTTTGTGCAGGTACTTGTGACTTGACGCGATCCTCCTACTGGATTGATACCTTGGTTCTCAAACTGAGGGAAATACTTACCACCGCTGTGCTACATCACCCTTTACTCTTCAAGGGAACACCAACGCAAGGCTCCAAGGCCGTGGGGTATCCTTTGCATATTTGCCAAGGAAGTCCCTATAGGCGTAGCCCGTTGCAGAAGGATTCCTGGCGCCGTTGTCGGGTAAGGACTTTTGTTGCAGTAGTAGAAGGATTTCTGGCACCATTGCCGGGGAGAGATCAAGTCGAGATCTATCCAAGTAAGTGTCACAAACTCATCTCTTGCATTTACCTTTTTTGCCAGTTGCCTCTCGTTTTCCTCTCCCCCACTTCACATTTGCGTTTTCATTTGCCTTTCTCCTTTACCGTTTTCTTTTGCCTTTTGCTGTTTTCCTTTGACAGTTTTCTTGCTTGCTTGTGTTCTTGTTTGTTTGTTAAAGTCATCATGGCTGAAAATACCAAACTTTGCGACTTCTCGAATACTAATAATAATGATTTTATTAGTACTCCGATTGCTCCCGCCACTAGTGCGGAATCATATGAAATCAACGCTGCCTTGCTGAATCTTGTTATGAAAGAGCAATTTTCTAGCCTTCCTATTGAAGATGTCGCATCCCATCGCAATACTTTCATTGAACTTTGCGATATGCAAAAGAAGAAAGATGTGGATAATGATGTTGTTAAATTGAAGCTTTTTCCGTTCTCTTTGCGAGATCGTGCGAAAACTTGGTTTTCTTCTTTGCCTAAAAATAGTCTCGATTCTTGGAATAAGTGCAAAGATGCTTACATATCCAAGTATTTTCCGCCGGCTAAGATTATCTCTCTCCGTAATGATATCATGAATTTCAAGCAACTTGATCATGAACACGTTGCACAATCTTGGGAGAGGATGAAGTTAATGATTAGAAATTGTCCCGCTCATGGCTTGAGTTTGTGGATGATTATACAAATCTTTTATGCTGGTTTGAATTTTTCTTCTCGCAATATCTTGGACTCCGCCTCAGGTGGAACGTTCATGGAAATCAAGTTAGGAGAAGCTACAAAACTCCTAGACAATATCATGACCAACTACTCTCACTGGCGCACAGAAAGGTCACCTGTTAGCAAAAAGGTACAAGTTATAGAAGAAATTAACTCGCTCAGTGCTAAGATGGATGATTTGATGAATTTGGTTGCTAGTAGAAATGCTCCTTTAGATCCTAAAGACGTGCAACTATCTTCCTTGATTGAGAGTAGCAACGCTAGTTTGGACGTTAATTTTGTTGGTACGAACAATTTTGGCAACAACAATGCTTTTAGAGGAAACTATGTTCCTAGGCCTTTTCCTAGTAATTCCTCTAACAACTATGGCAATTCCTACTACAACACTTATGGAAATCATAACAAATTACCCTCTAATTTAGAGAGTAATATCAAAGAGTTCATCAATTCTCAAAAGATTTTCAATGCGTCCATAGAGGAAAAACTACTCAAAATAGATGATTTGGCTAAGAGCGTTGATAGGATGTCTGGTGATATTGATGCTTTGAAAGTTAGATGTGCTCCTCCCAAGGTTAACTTGGATGAAACTTTAAAAGCTATGCGTGTCTCCATGAATGAGAGCAAAGAGAGAACCGGCCAAATTCACGCTAAGCATGAATGGTTTAAAGGTTGCGTTCTAGTGATGCAAATCACGAAGATCTTAAAGTGCATGGTGTGACTCCTCTTGAATCTTTGTTTTCGCATGTCAAACCTATTGATGAAGGGGCTGGATATGAATCCACTTTGGTCGAAAAATGCCCCAATGATTCGGATTCCACCTATCTTGATGATAAAGGTGTGGAGAGTGGAGTAGAAGAAATAAAAATATTGTGTAGTAATGAAACTCCCACTTTGGATTTCAAGGAATTCAATTATGATAGTTGCTCCTTGTTTGAATGCATTTCCTTGATGCAATCCATTGCAAACTCTCCACATGCTTATAGCCAAAGCAAAACCTTTACCGCTCATATCATAGATGCTATGATGAAATCTCTTGAAGAGAAACTCGAATTAGAAGTCTCTATACCTAGAAAACTTCATGATGAGTGGGAACCTACTATCAAAATCAAAATCAAAAACTATGAATGCAATGCTTTGTGTGATTTGGGTGCTAGTGTTTCCGCGATTCCAAAGTCTTTATGTGATATTCTTGGTTTTCATGAGATTGAAGAGTGTTCTCTTAATTTGCATCTTGTGGATTCTACTGTCAAGAAACCCATGGGAAGGATCAATGATGTTCTTATTGTTGCAAATAAGAACTATGTACCCGTGGATTTCATTGTACTTGACATAGATTGCAATCCTTCATGTCCCATTATTCTTGGTAGACCTTTCCTAAGGACTATTGGTGCTATCATCAATATGAAGGAAGGGAATATTAGATTTCAATTTCCTCTAAAGAAGGGCATGGAGCATTTTTCTAGAAAGAAAATAAGGTTGCCTTATGAATCTATGATGAGGGCTACTTATGGGTTGAGCACCAAAGATGACTATACGTGATTCCATCACCTTATGCCTAGCTAAGGGCGTTAAACAAAAGCGCTTGTTGGGAGGCAACCCAACGAATCTATCCTTTTTCTTTCTGTTTTGTGTTTTCCACACTTTCATAATTCTGTTATGATTGTGTTTTTTGTGTTTCTTTTGCGTTTGTGCCAAGTGAAACCGTTATGATTAGTCTTGGGGATGATCAGAAACTTTCTGCTCACGAAAATAACTTCCATGTTTTTTCTGTAAGAGCTTTTGAGTTGATTCTTTTAGCTGATGATTGCTACGCAAATTCTTCAGACTGTCGTAATTTTTCAGAATTTGTGAAGTACCAGAAGTATACGAAGTATATAGATTGCTACAGACTGGTCTGCTGTTAACATATTCTGTTTTTGTTGAGTTGGTTGCTTATTTTGATGAAACTATGGATAGTATCGCGGGGGGGGGGGGGGGTATTAGCAATGGAATATTGAAAAAAGAGTAACCCAACATCAACATAAGTAGAATTTAAGCTTGCTACAGTACCTAAGGAAGTGGTGATTTGTTATCTTATACTAATGTTATCACAAGTTTCTGTTTAAGTTTCATGTTGTGAAGTTTTCAAGTTTTGGGTGAAGTTCTTATGGACAAAGAGATAAAGAGTGGCAAGAGCTCAAGCTTGGGGATGCACAAGGCACCCCAAGTTGATTCAAGGATGCCGAAAAATCCTAAGCTTAGGGATGCCCCGGGAAGGCATCCCCTCTTTCTTCTTCAATCCATCGGTAACGTTACTTGGGGCTATATTTTTATTCACCACATGTTATGTGTTTTTCTTGGAGCGTCTTGTATCGTAGGAGTCTTTTTTTTTGTGTCACAATCTTCCTTGCTGCACACCTAGAGAGAGACATGCCATCACTGTGATTTTGTCGAGCTTCACTTATATCCTTTGGTTAGACAATTCAGCTCACATGTGCTTCACTTATATCTTTTGAGCTAGTTGATTTTGCTCTATGTGTTTCACTTCTATCTTTTAGAGCACGGAAGTGCGTGGCGTGGTAGTTGATCTATGCTATGAAAGTAGTCTCAAAAGGGGTAGTTATCCAAAGAGATATGAAAACTTCCACTTCATGTGCATTCAGTAGTTAGAGAAGTTTGATTCATCTCAATTATTTTTGAGTTGTGGTCGTGGTAATATTGAAGTTATACTAGTAAGGTGTTGTGGATCTAGAAATACTTGTGTTGAAGTTAGTGATTCCCGTAGCATGCACGTATGGTGAACCGCTATGTGATGAAGTCAGAGCATGATTAGTTTATTGATTGTCATCCTTTGTGTGGCGGTCGGGATCGCGCGATGGTTTATACCTACCAACCCTTCCCCTAGGATTATGCGTTGAATGCTTTGTTTCGAACACTACTAAAACTTTTTGCAACAAGTATATGAGTTCTTCATGACTAATGTTGAGTCCATGGTTTATATGCACTTTCACCTTCCACCATCACTATCTTCTTTAGTGCCGTGCAACTTTCGCCAGTGCATAAAACCACCATTAGCCTCCCTCAAAACAGCCACCATACCTACCTACTTTGGCTCTTTCAAAGCCATTCCGAGATACATTGCCATGAAACTACCACCATGACATGTGCCACCACTTCTACATTGCCATTGCATGATCATAAGATAGGTAGCATGATGTTTCCATTGATGTCTATGCCATGCTAGATCGTTGTCATGGTACACTACTGAAGGCATTCCATATAGAGTCATCACTGCTCTAAGTTTTGAGTTGTAAGTGTGATGATCATCATTGATGGAGCATTGTCCCATGTGAGGAAATAAAAGAGGCCAGCGAATCCCATTTACAAAAAGAGGCCAAACATGCCCACCAAAAAAAATTAAAAAAAAGAGAGGCCAAAGAGCCCACACAAAAATATGAGAGAGAAAGAGAGAAGGGATAGTGCTACTATCTTTCCACACTTGTGCTTATTAAGCACCATGATCTTCATGATTGAGAGTCTCTCGTTTCGTCACCACCATATAGCTAGTGGGAATTTTTCATTATATAACTTGGCTTGTATATTCCAATGATAGGCTTCCTCAAAATTGCCTTAGGTCTTCGTGAGCAAGCAAGTTGGATGCAGACCCACTAGTTTTCTTTAAGAGCTTTCACATACTCTTAGCTCTAGTGCATCATTTGTATGGCAATCCCTACTCATTCACATTGATATCTATTTATGAGCATCTCCATAGCTCATTGATATGCCTAGTCAATGTGATCATCTTCTCCTTGTTTGCCTTGCAACCTCCACCACACTCCATTCCACTATAGTGCTAAAACCATGGCTCACGCTCATGTATTGCATGAGAGTTGAAAAAGTTTGAGAAAGCAAAGGTGTGAAAACAAATACTTGGCCAATACCGAGGTTGTGCATGATTTAAATTTGTTGTGCAAGGATGATAGAGCATAGCCAGACTATATGATTTTGTAGGGATAACTTTCTTTTGGCGTTGTTATTTTGAAAGTTCATGATTACCTTGCTAGTTTGCTTGAAGTATTATTGTCTCCACGTCAATAGGAAACTATTGTTTTGAATCTAACGGATCTGAACATTCATGTCACATAAGAGGAGTTACAAAGGACATCTATGCTAGGTAGCATGAAAGCATCAAAAATTCATTCTTTATCACTTCCCCACTCGAGGACCAGCAGGAGTTAAGCTTGGGGATGCTTCATACGTCTCAAACGTATCTATAATTTTTGATAGTTTCATGGTGTTATCTTGTCAACTTTGGATGTTTTATATAACTTTTTTATCTTTTTCGGGACTAACTTATTAATTCAGTGCCAAGTGCTAGTTCCTGTTTTTTCTGTGTTTTTGACTCTTTTCAGATCTAATTTTGGAACGGAGTCCAAACGGTATAAAATCCCCGAAATAAATTTGTCCAGAACAGAAGAAGATCGGGGGACTTGAGGGCCAAGGCAGGGGGCCCACAGGGAGCCGAAAAGCATTTACCAGGGGGGCCCACAAGCCGTTACCAGGGGTGCCCACAAGCCGCGGCCAGGGGGGCCACGGCCACCTGGCTTGTGGCCTCCCTGGAGCTCCCCTGCCCTAGCTCTTTGGCCTATATATTCCCTAAAATCCCAGAAAAAATCATGGTGTCCACGAAACCACTTTTCCGCCGCCACAAGCTTCCGTTTCCGCGAGATCTCATCTGGAGACCCTTCCCGGTGCCCTGCTGGAGGGGACTTTGGAGTTGGAGGGCTTCTACATCAACATCATCGCCCCTCCAATGACTCGTGAGTAGTCTACTTCAAACCTACGGGTCCGTAGTTAGTAGCTAGATGGCTTCTTCTCTCTCTGGGATCTTCAATACAAAGTTCTCCATGATCTTCATGGAGATCTATCCGATGTAATCCTCTTTGGCGGTGTGTTTGTCGAGATCCGATTAATTGTGGATTTGTGATCAGATTATCTATGAATTATATTTGAGTCTTTGCTGATTTATTATATGCATGATTTGATATCCTTGTAAGTCTCTCCGAGTCTTGGGTTTTGTTTGGCCAACTAGATCCATGATTCTTGCAATGGGAGAAGTGCTTGGTTTTGGGTTCATACCGTGCGGTGACCTTTCCCAGTGACAGAAGGGGTAGCAAGGCACGCATCATGTTGTTGCCATCAAGGGTAACAAGATGGGCTTTCATCATAGATTTGAGATTGTCCATCTACATCATGTCATCTTGCTTAAGGCGTTACTCTGTTCTTATGAACTCAATACACTAGATGCATGCTGGATAGCAGTCGACGTGTGGAGTAATAGTAGTAGATGCAGCAAGTATCGGTCTACTTGTTTTGGACGTGATGCCTATATGTATGATCACTGCCATAGATAACATCATGACTTTGCGCGGTTCTATAAATTGCTCAACAGTAATTCGTTCACCCTCCGTCTACTTGCTTTCATGAGAGAAGTTACTAGTGAACACTATGGCCCCCGGGTCTATTCACAACTATCGTCTCCACTTTTAATTTTACTTTGCTTTGTTTACCCTTTTGCTTTCAGTTCTCACTTTGCAAACAATCTATAAGGGATTGACGACCCCTTCATAGCAATGGGTGCAAGCTCTTTGTGTTTGTGCAGGTACTTGTGACTTGACGCGATCCTCCTACTGGATTGATACCTTGGTTCTCAAACTGAGGCAAATATTTACCGCCGTTGTGCTACATCACCCTTTCCTCTTCAAGGGAACACCAACGCGAGGCTCCAAGGCCGCGGGGGATCCTTTGCATATTTTCCAAGGAAGTCCCTATAGGAGTAGCCCGTAGCAGAAGGATTTCTGGCGCCGTTGCCGGGGAAGGTCTTTTGTTGCAGTAGCACTACATTCCCCAACATAATCCACTCATCGACCGCAATCCAACATGCATCTAGAGTATTAAGTGAAACAAAGTAATGCATGGAGAACAATTACTTGACGTAAACAAAGTAAATTCAAGAAATATGAATAAGCCCATCATTTTATCCTTAGTAGCAGCAACACAAAGATGCTTCTTGTCCCCTTGTGTCACTGGGATATAAAAATTTGCCAGGTTGAACCTACTACAACGCACCTCTCTCACCGAAGAAATATCAATCTAGTTGGCCAAACTATTTCAATAGATCAGAGAGAATTATGAATCTATCATAATCATGCACATCAGTATCATATAAGTATTTAGAGGAGACTCAAATATTAAACATTAATAATCTGAACATAAACCCACAACTCGTTGTATCCCAACAAACAGACCGCACAAAAGGGATTACATCATGTGGATCAAAACGAAGATGCGATGATTATTATATCAAAGATCAAAGAGAGAGTGAGATTTTCATCTACGTTCTGACTATGGACCTGTAGGTCTGTGGTGAACTATTCACATATCATCGTGAGGGCAGCAAGGTTGATGAAGTGGCCCTCCGTGATCGATCCTCCCTCTGACAGGGTGCCGGAACGGAGCTCCAGATGGCCTCCCATCGGAACAAAGATTTGCGGTGGCGTAAAAAGTGTTTCGCGACTCCTTCTGGTGTTTCTAGGGTATATGGAAATTTATAAGCCAGAGAACGGAGTCGGGAGGGCCTTGAGGGGCCCACAAGCCAACAGGGCGCCCCCAGGCCACGTTGGGTTGGCTTGTGGGTCCCTCATGTGGCCCCTAGCCTTCCTCTTATGCTTGTTGCTCTTCTTTTGGTCCATAAAAAATCACCAAGAAATTTCATGTCAATTGGACTTCGCTTGTCTAGAAAACCTGAAAAGTGAAAAACATGCAGAAAACAACAACTAGCACCAGGCACTGGGTCAATAGGTTAGTGTTCAAAAATAATATAAATTGGTAAATAAATACCCCAAAAGTATTCTTGAATGATAATATATCATCATGGAACAATCAAAAATTATAGATACGTTAGAGACCTATCAAGCATCCCCAAGCTTAATTCCTGCTCGTCCTCGAGTAGGTAAATGATAAAAATAGAATTTTTTATGTCACATGCTATCCATGATGTAACTTTATGCATGTATGCTCATTGTTAAATGATGAATTAACAAATATTGATACATCAATACTTATAGGTATAAGCAGCAAAATCATTAATCTTTCAAAGTATACGATCCTCAAAGATTGTTTTACCCCATTCATCGTATTATATTAGGAAGGAATGGCTCCATCTTCACCAAATTAATACAAATGTCAAGCACCAAATTGTCCATGTCAAGCAATTGGATTGTACCTTTTGAATATGCATCAACTTTCTATTCTTCACGCAATACATGCGCATGAACCATTGGGCACAACATAAAGGTGGAATAGAATAAGATGGTAGGTTTCAAAGGGGTAAAAAGTAGAAAAGGTAGTCTCGCATCAACTAGGCGTACCAACGGCTATGGAGATGCCCGTCAATAGATATCGATGCAAGAAGTAGGGATTGCCATGCAAATGATGCACTAGAGCTATAAGTGTATGAAAGCTCCACTAAAGCTAAGTGGGGTTCGCATCCAACTTACTTGCTCATGAAGACCTTAAGCATTTGAGGAAGCCCGTCATTGGAATATACAAGACAACTTTATGAAAAATTGATTCCCACTACCATATGAATTATATAACATGAGACTCTCTATATGAAGAAAAAGGTGTCATTTTGAGGCACACGTGTGATAAAGGATAGTAGCAAAGTCTCTTCTCTCTTTTCTCTCATTCAATTTTTCATTTTTTATCATTTTTTATTATAGGGGGCTCATTTGCCCTCCCCCATTTCTGTTTCTTCACTTGGACAATGCTCTAATAATGATGATCATCACACTTCTATTTACTTACAACTCAATTGGAAAACTGATAGGTTGATGACTCTGTATGAAAAGTTGCACATCAATTGGACTTCGTTTGGTATGGAAAACCTGAAAAGTGAAAAACATGGAGACAACAACAACTGGCACTGGGCACTGGGTCAATAGGTTAGTGCTCAAAAATATATAAATTGCTAAATAAATAACCCAAAAATTATTCTGGAATGTTAATATATCAACATGGAACAATCAGAAATTATAGATACCTTGGAGACATATCAGATCGCGAGGCCTTTTATCTTTTATTTTCCCGCTGCAGCATGATTTGCAAGGCCCTGCGGGGGTGTACACAACTGCAGGAATGCCTAGTAGTGGTGTGTGGGAAAGTCCCAGCAGTGGCGGGCAAGGCTCACATGGCCGCCCACAACTTACCTCGTGCCACTTCTAGAACGCTATCAATGGCGGGAACCTCCCGCCACTTTTAGGGTAGGAGCAGTGGCAGGCTATAGTTCATGCCCACCACAGGACCGTGTCTTGCCCGCCATAGAATTTGTGCGCTATTGTCGCGGTTTTATCAGCCGCTCACCACTGCTATTGTTGTTTGCACCTGGATCATATCATCATATTGCATTTGATAAATAAATTCTGGTTTGAACCTTGATCCACATACACACACCACATTAGAATGATTTTAGAGTAATGAAAAGTAGTAGTTATAAAATATAACAAATGTATTACAACTCTTCATCATTCTAGTGGTTAGCATACTAGTTAAACAACTCGTCATCATTCTAGCAACAAACTATCAAGTTACCAAGTTATCACAAGTTAAATAAAATGCTACGAAGGTATCAAAAGTTACCAACACCAATTACTGCTCTCTCTCCTAGGTATAAAAGCATAAAGAAGATGAACTCATGCATCTCCCCATTGAAGAATATAGATCATCCTACCTGCAACTTGTGTGATGTGCACGTATTCGTCTCCAAGTGGTAGCATGGATGCTCTTATTGTGTTTCTCCACTTTGACATATCATGTATTTACCTCGGTAACTTATCGGGATTGGCCATAACCTAACCATATACAAACCACCTTTCATAAATATCACTTTAGGCACTTTCTCTGGTGGAACTACCTGTTGAAGGACATAAATATTAATAACATAGTTAGCAAACTAGTTTTTCTTAAGAAGAAGGTATGAAAAAGATGTACCAGCGACACAACAGTGAAACAATTCTTACAAAATAGTTTGAAGTGATGTTAGAATAGTCCAACGTGTGCACTATTGGCACATATCCATGATAAATATTGCCAATCATTTACATAAGGCTGAACATCATGAATAAATGAGATCACATGATTTTTCTCCCACCAAGTAAGCTGAGAGTCGTCAGTGTAGTAGGTCCGATTTACTATTTGGTGTGTAGTTTTTGGAGCAAAGAAATAAGCTAATAATTAAAAATAAATAAGTTTAGTCAGGATGAATACCAAATGTGTTTCAATAATCAACATAAATTATCTAACAAATTTGTTGACAACTCACCTCGAGGTAGAACTAGAATCAAGTGATCCGCGTGCAGCCAAATTTCGATATTATTATCACGATCACCGTCATGGCCAAGATCAAAGGTAATGTTCATGTCCTCCTCAAACCCGTATGCCTTGCAAAATTCTCTCCAAGAAGAATAACCAAAATATGTGTGATCTACTCAACTTTTTACCTTAGTAGTAAAAGTGTAATGGTTCGTCTTTAGGTGAGCTATCTTAGTCTCCGTACTCTCCCTCTCTTTGAAATGGAATTTGTGCAAGACATGGAGTCTTGCATGGTAGGAAATGCACTAATCCAATTTTACAAAAAAAATTACATGTTAATTAAAGCAAAAAACTACACATCATGCTTCATAACAAAAAAATACATTCCATCTTTACATACGGTAATAATTTCAAAGTCCTCCTTTAGATTGACGGTGAAGAACATACCGTTGTCTAGGTGAGGATATCGGTTCCATATACCCCTATAATGGGTGCACATATAGCACTTAGGGATTCCCTCGTCGCCAGACATTTCTTGTGTTCATGATTCAAAGATTAGAAATCATAAGTCACATGAGGCAAATGGGACAAACTAAATGTCAACCAATATCATAAGTCACACGAGGCTGCCAGGGCATATTGAAAGTCAACCCAAATCATAAGTCAATTAACATTATATTTATGCAGCAATGTCATCTAATTCCTGTTCCAGCTTCTTCATGTTCATAACTAAAATATTAAAAATTCCCGCAAAATTGGACATATCAAGCACGTGAAATTTGTGGGAACGGAAATGAATCTACATTCCCGCAAAACATAGGCCACAGAGGGGTGTTTCTGCAAATTCAACTCAATACTTTATCAAGTCTAACTTCAAAAAACAACTAGCTTTATAGTAGAGCTTCATCCTGTTCATAACTAAAATATTAACAAATTGGCATGACTGTTGCTAAAAATTGACATATCGAGCGCTTGAAATTTGCATGAACGGAAATGAATCAACAGTCCGGCAAAACATAGTCCACCCAAGGGTGTTTCTGCAAATTCAAATCAATACTTTATCGACTCTGACTTAAAAAAACTAGCTTTATATTAGAGCTTCATACTATTCATAACTAAAAGATTAAAACTTTGGCATGTCCGTTGCTAAAAATGGACATATCGAGCATCTAAAATTTGCAGGAACGAAAATAAACCGACATTCCAGAAAAACATAGGCCACCCTTGGGTGTTTCGGAAAATTCTAATCAATACTTTATCGAGCCTCAATTGAAAAAATAGCTAGATTTATAGTAGAGATTGATCCTCTTCATAACTAAAATATTAAAAATTGATCATTGTGTAACACGAGTTGACTTTTAGTCCATCGAGTCTCCCTTAAAGACTCTCATCTCTGGCGGTGTATATGATGGGCACTCCCTCACATTGATATTACGACCGTAAGTGATAGTCGCTCGTCTCCTTCTACTTGTGATCCGTCAATAGGTCTATCACGAGGAAAAGGAGGACGAAGGACCCCCACGACAATAGTTGGCATTCTTCCTCACTAGTATTTGACCATATATATAGTGGACACACCCTCACATTGATATTATGACCGTCGGTGATGGTCGCTCATCCATTCGTTCCCAAGTGCATTATAAATGTTGGGCACATGGGAATGAAGGACAAGCAACCCCCACGACAAGAGTTGGGATTCTGTCTTCTCCCTCAGTGGAGTCACACAAGTAGCCCCAAAAAACTGAAAAACAACCTCAACCATCATCTTTTAACATTACATATATCGAGTAATGAACTAAGAAAATGACCTACGATGCCGCAATTTTTTTCCATAGCAATATTATCACAATGAAGTAATAATATCCATCTAAATACATCCATCTAACCATATGAATCCTAGAAAGTGACCACCGTTGCTGCCATTATTATCCTACCTATAAACTATCTACAGTATGAACCCTAGAAATTAAAACAAAGCAGAAGAGAGGTAGAGGACGGAGGCTACCTGCGGTGGAGGGGCCTTGGAACGGCGGAGGGGGTCGATGATGGCGTGAGGCCGTGGGGCCTCGCGGTGGCAGTGGACGGTCGGGACGTTGAAGGGCCACTGCATGGGGAGGGGGGTCGCGTGGTCACCTGCGTGCAGATACAGCAGCACTGCGAGCATGGTGGCAGCGGCGGGCAAGGTGCACAATGACGGGGGAAGGAACTGACTGAATGAGTGAGGTGGGAGAGGAACTAATTGAGTGTGTGGTGAGTGTGCGGGAAGAGCTACTGAAAATTGATGCGGGAGAATAGATATGGAGAGCGGACAACAGTGCCCACCACCACGAACAATAAGAAAATTTGGATGACTCTCGCGCCGCTTGCTAATCTACGGTTGTGGCGGGTCACGATAGAAACCTGACATAGGTAACACATAACCAGTGGTGGGTGCCACACAACTGACCGACATTGCACTGTCGAGCCAGTGGGTTATTTTGGAGAAGTCTACATGCGAGGGGTACGAACTATTTCTCGCCACTAGAATGACCTTAGGTGTGGCAGCTTGCCACAGGCACATGCGATAGCTTTACTTGAAAAATTGCAGTAGTCTTCACATATAAGCCTTTTCCGAATAGTGGTAAAGACGATTGATTTTCATAATCGTACTATGTTTTAATGTTTCGCTGTCATTCTACCGCTTCCTTGCTGAGATTTGCTTTCCCTTTTTACATTGTCTTTGTTTTCACTATGTCTCTTGGACCCATCCCGTGAGCTTGCCACGACCATTGCTGGTTTGTTGGGACGCGCGTCCAACAAGGCCAGCAGGGCTTTGCGAGATTGTAAGGGATCATGAGCCTTGATGCTCAAGGTTCCCCCTTTGATGCACAAGCGGCTCATGCCAGGAAGAAAGCAAATAACCCTCAAGAATCTCAAAAGAGAGGAGGCTCAAGAAATGTATAAGATTTGGCACGTGCAAAGGTTCTAGACTTTGCTTTTGCGGGGTCCGACTTGTGTTCCAGCTTGCTGGAATTTTCCCCCATGAACTTTGGGCCCGTGAGGCTTTCTGCTTGTGGTGGACGACAACCACAGATTGCTTCGTGAAGGTTCTGGGGTTTGTACCTGTAATAACAACACTACGACAAGTTTCACAAGAAATTCGAGCATCGCACACTTGTTAGTTCACTTATGGATATCACGCGAGGAGACACAGCACAAGGGACCTTGGTGAGGTGATGTGCACGCGAGCAGGCCCACGAGCCAGGGCTTAGTCACTTGGGTTTTGCGGCACTGTTGGGACTAACCCGAGCACATGCATGATGACCCACATGTATAGGGGATCAATCGTAGTCCTTTCGATAAGTAAGAGTGTCGAACCCAACGAGGAGCAGAAGGATCTGACAAGTGCTTTTCAAGCAAGGTAATATCCGCAAGCACTGAAATTATCGGTAACAAGTGGTTGTGTGGTGAGATGATTCGTAGCAAGTAGCAAGCAACAAAAGTAACAACGGTGCAGCAAAGTGGCCCAATCCCTTTTGCAGCAAGGGATAAGCCTGGACAAACTCTTATAGGAGGAAAAGCGCTCCCGAGGACACATGGGAATTTCTGTCATGCTAGTTTACATCATGTTCATATGATTCACGTTCGTTACTTTGATAGTTTGATATGTGGGTGGACCGGCGCTTCAGTACTTCCCTTACTTGGACAAGCAACCCACTTATGATTAACCCCTCTCGCAAGCATCCGCAACTACGAAAGAATAATTAAGACAAAGTCTAACCATAGCATTAAACTAGTGGATCCAAAACAGCCCCTTACGAAGCAACGCATAAACTAGGGTTTAAGCTTCTGTCACTCTAGGAACCCATCATCTACTTACTACTTCCCAATGCCTTCCTCTAGGCCCAAATAATGGTGAAGTGTTATGCAGTCGACGTTCACATAACACCACTAGAGGAAAAACAACATACAACACATCAAAATATCGAACGAATTACCAAATTCACATGACTACTTATAGCATGACTTATCCCATGTCCTCAGGAACAAAAGTAACTACTCACAAAGCATAATCATATTCATGACCAGAGAGGTAATGAGTAGCAACAAAGATCTGAACATACACTCTTCCACCAAGTAATCCAGCTAGCATCAACTACAAATAGTAATTAACACTACTAGCAACCTTACAAGTACCAATCGGAGTCACGAGACGGAGATTGGTTACAAGTGATGAACTAGGGTTTGGAGATGAGATGGTGATGATGAAGATGTTGATGGTGATGAGTTCCCTCCAATGAGAGGAGTGTTGGTGATGACGATGGTGACGATTCCCCCTCCGGGAGGGAAGTTTCCCCGGCAGGATCGTTCTGCCGGAGCTCTAGATTGGTTCTGCTCAAGTTCCGCCTCGTGGCGGCGGCGAATCCTCCGAAAAGCCTCCTCTTGATTTTTTCTAGACCGAAACCCTTCTTGTAGCAAAAGAGGGGGGCTAGTGGGCCAGCAGGGAGCCCACATGCCCCCTAGGCGCGACTAGGGGGTGGCCGCGCCTAGCAGGCTTGTGGCCACGTGCTGGCGCCCCTCTGGCACTTCTTTGGCCCAATATTTTTTATAAAGCCCAAAAAATCCACGTTGATTTTCACGG
Organism: Hordeum vulgare subsp. vulgare; assembly: GCF_904849725.1. NCBI lineage: Eukaryota > Viridiplantae > Streptophyta > Magnoliopsida > Poales > Poaceae > Hordeum > Hordeum vulgare. The sequence continues at coordinate 111,275,371 of NC_058521.1, read as the reverse complement.
CTTTTGGAGTTGCGCAGAATAGGCATCTCAAACTTGCTCCTTTTTCAGGCCAGAATTCCAGCTGCCGGCATTCTCCCTCTTCATGTAAACCTTGCAAAATAAGAAAGAAAAGGCATAAGTATTGTACCGTGAAGTGAAATAATAGCCCAAAAAGTGATAAATATCAACATGAAAGCATGATGCAAAATGGACGTATCAACTCCCCCAAGCTTAGACCTCGCTTGTCCTCAAGCGAAAGCCTAGATCAATAAACATGACCACATGTTTAGAGAGAGAGGTATCGACAAAACAAGATACGAACATGCAGGCATCATGATCATGATTAGAACAACAATACCAACATATAATCTCTCATGCTAAAGTGACAATTCCTTCACAAAGTAAAGTATGGATCAAGAACCTTACCGAGAATTAACAACCGATAGCCTTTAGTCATTGAAGCAATTGCAATTTATCACAACATCATAAAGAGTCAAATAAGAGCTTGTAAAGAAAATCCACATACTCAATCATCTTTTAGTTCTCTATAATTGCTACAACTCACGTGGTACTCATGAGATCGAAGTTTCAGCTGGACACAAAGAAAGATAGAGGCTAATAGTTTCGCCTCCCAACTACTTACCTCAAGGGTAATGTCAACAATAATAATTCATCCGTACTTACTTACAAGTTGACATATGAATATAGATCTTTCCCAAGCATATGACGTTAGCCAAGATAAAGGCGAAACAAGGAATTGGTGAAGATCACCATGACTCTTTCAAGGGCAAAAAGTAAAGGTACAAGATAGGAACTTCGCAGAGGGAAGCAGAGATTGTCATGCACTTTCGAGGTTTGGATGCGTGTCCTCTTAGTGCGGAGGAACGTCACTTTATATTGCCTCCTCTGATAAAGAACTTTATTATGCACTCTGTCTCTTTTTTGTCTTCCTCATCACAGGTTCATACAAAGCTTATTTTCCACACACTAATAGACCATACATATTAGGGAGCAATTTTTATTGCGTGCACCGATGACAACTTACTTGAGGGATCTTATTCAATCCATAGGTAGGTATGGTCGACTCTCATGGCAAAACTGGGTTGAAGGTTTATGGATGCACAAGTAGTATCTCTACTTGGTGCGGGAGGTTTTGGCTAATATGATGTGGAAGCAATCGTCACATGCTAAGGGATCTCTAATCATATAACATTGTTCGGAACCAAGCAAACACAATTCATTATGTTGTCTTCCTTGTCCAACATCTACTTCTAAGCATGCAATAGTTTGGTGAGTGTTCACAATCATAGATGGTGTCAAAGATGATATATTTCTATGTGAACCTCTCCTTATTTATCACTTCCTATTAATTGCAACAATGACCAAGGTCTACGTTTGTCTAACCTCAACAAGTTTCAATCATCATTCTTTTTATATGTGAAGCCATCACTTCCCATCAGATCATTACATGATCTTTCATTCTTTTGTTCTTTCTCAATCTTTTGATCATGGCATGAGGCAAGGCCCTTCAACTAAGACACTCTTTATTATATTGCTCACGATCTCGAATACATCAGGGGTGATACAAAGCAAAAATCAAGCCTAAAACACTAAGATCTTTATTCTACTAGAGAAAGAGAAAACTGAAAAGGAACAAACTAAAACAAAGGTAAAGGCAAAAGATGTGATGGTGATACGGTACCAGGGCAACTCCCCCAAGCATGGCACGAGCCAAGGGGATTGCCCATACCCATGCTTAGTTGTCTTCCTTTGGAGGTGATGGTGGTGGAGTTGTTGCAATCTTTGATTCCAAGAGGGCCATTAATCTTTGATTTATACCTTGGAGATCTGTGATATGTTTCTCCAGCAAAACAACTTCACGAGTGAGATAAGTATTGCGAGCACGAGTTGTTTCACAAAACCTCAAGAGTTCAATCAAGGATGGAGACACTAGGTGGAGGTAGGGTTGGAGGAAATCCACTTCTTCAACTTCTTCCTTGTTGAACACAGATTGTACTTCGTCCCACGCCTGATTCTCGTCCTAAGTTTTGCCCTTGGTTTCTCTAGGTAGCCTTTCCTTTGCCTGCATGACCTCCATTCTTTTTAGATCAGCATATACTTCTCCATAGACTTGAGGGAGATTGTTCTCCCCCACAGAATCCTGAGACGACATCTTGCTCTAAATCTGCGGCAGAAAACAAGCTCGAAACGAAAACAGATGAATTTTGCGTGATACGAGGGTCAGACCTTTCGGGAGAATATATAATGATTTTTTTCGGACCAGAAGGAGTACTCCGCATGAAAACGGAGTCCGGGAGGCGCACGAGGTGGCCATAAGCCCCCAGGCGAGGCCAGGGGGTGGCCCCACGCCTGGCAGGCTTGTCGTCTCCTCGCGCGCTTTCCGGACTACTTCCAATTTTTCTATTTTTCCAAAAAATCCCAAACGGAGAAAAATTCCTACTGGAAAAGTTTTGGAGTCTGTTTACTTACCGAATCACATACCTCTTCCTTTTCGGAGTCTGAAATAGGCTAATAAATATCCCTTAGGTATTCTTCCGGAGTTATGGTATTGATAATATTGCTTTCAACATTTATGGGAGTACCTGAGATATAATGCTTGATTCTGTGCCCATTTACAACTCTCGGACAATTACCTTCCGTGTTGTTGATCTTGATAGCACCGGAATGATATACTTCCTCAACAATATAGGGACCTTCCCATTTAGGGAGAAGCTTGCCTGCCAAAAATCTTAAACGGGAATTATATAGCAAGACATAATCACCTACATTGACCTCACGCTTTTGTATCCTCTTATCATGCCACCTCTTAATCTTTACTTTGAACAACTTGGCATTCTCATATGCCTGAGTTCTCCATTCATCAAGTGAGCTAATGTCAAATAACCTCTTCTCACCAGCAAGTTTGAAATCAAAGTTGAGCTCTTTGATTGCCCAATAAGCTTTATGCTCTAGCTCAAGAGGTAAATGACAAGCTTTACAGTAGACCATTTTGTACGAAGGCATGCCCATGGGATTCTTATAGGCAGTTCTATAAGCCCACAGTGCATCATCGAGCTTCTTAGACCAATTCTTTCTAGACCTATTGACAGTCTTTTGCAGAATCAGTTTAATCTCTCTATTGCTTAGCTCTACTTGACCACTGGACTGAGGGTGATATGGAGACGCAATTCTATGGTTGACATCATACTTAGCAAGCATCTTACGGAAAGCACCATGAATGAAATGTGAACCACCATGAGTCATTAGATATCTAGGGACTCCAAATCTAGGGAAAATAACTTCTTTAAGCATCCTGATAGAGGTGTTGTGATCAGCACTACTAGTGGGGATAGCTTCTACCCACTTAGTGACGTAATCAACAGCAACTAGGATATGAGTATACCCGTTGGATTTTGGAAAAGGTCCCATATAATCAAAGCCCCGGGCATCAAATGGTTCAATGACAAGTGAATAGTTCATAGGCATTTCCTGACGTTTACCGATATTCCCTATTCTTTGACATTCGTCACAAGACAAGACAAACTTATCTACTACAGGGTTATCAGCACCCTTCCTGTCGACAACGTGCAAATAAAATTCTTGTAGCTAGAGAACCCATCTGCTAAGTCTAGGTTTAGCGTCTTTCTTCTCCATGAGGTACTTAATAGCATCATGATCAGTGTGAATAGTGACTTTGGAATCAACTATGTAAGACCTGAACTTTTCACATGCAAACACGACTGATAAAAATTCATTTTCCGTAGTAGCATAGTTTCTTTGGGCACTGTCTAGAGTTTTACTAGCATAGTGAATAACATTCAACTTCTTATCAACTCTTTGCCCTAGGGCAACACCAACAACGTAGTCACTAGCATCACACATGATTTCAAAAGGTAAGTTCCAATCAGGTGGTTGAACAATAGGTGTAGTTATCAAAGCCTTCTTAAGTATTTCGAAGGCTTCCTCACAATCATCGTCAAAAACAAAAGGAATGTCCTTTTGCAAGAGATTGGTAAGAGGCCTAGAAACTTAGAGAAGTCTTTAACGAACCTCCTATAGAAACCAGCATGACCAAGGAAACTTCTTATACCTTTGATATCTGTGGGGAATGACATTTTCTCGATTGCATCAACCTTAGCCTTATCGACTTCAATACCTCTTTCGGAAATTTTATGTCCTAAGATGATGCCTTCATTAACCATAAAGTGGCACTTCTCCCAATTCAAGACAAGATTTGTGTCTTTACATCTCTACAAAACCCGATCAAGGTTGCTGAGGCAATCATCAAAAGAAGACCCATAAATGGAGAAGTCATCCATGAAAACCTCAACAATCTTTTCACAAAAGTCAGAGAATATAGCCATCATACATCTTTGAAAGGTGGCAGGTGCATTACATAAGCCAAAAGGCATACGTCTATAAGCAAAGGTACCGAAAGGGCAGGTGAAAGTGGTTTTCTCCTGATCAGATTGTGCAACTGGTATTTGGGAGAAACCAGAATAACCGTCTAGAAAGCAGAAGTGTGTGTGTTTAGACAGTCTTTCTATCATTTGGTCGATAAAAGGCAAAGGGTAATGATCTTTCCTAGTGGCTTTATTCAATTTCCTAAAATCGATCACCATCCTATAGCTAGTGATAATCCTATGTGGGATTAATTCATCCTTATCATTAGGGACAACGGTAATACCTCCCTCCTTAGGGACGCAATGCACCAGACTCCCCAATCACTATGAGCAACATGACAGATAATACCTGCCTCGAGGAGATTTAGTATTTCTTTTCTTACTACCTCTTTCATCTTAGGATTTAATCTCCTTTGATGATCAGCAACTGATTTGGAATTAGGATCAGTTTTAATCTTGTGCTCGCATAGAGTGGGACTAATGTCATTAAGATCATGAAGAGTATATCCAATAGCAGCACGGTGCTTGCTCAGAGTTTTTAGTAACTTCTTTTCTTCATGCTCTGAGAGGCTAGCACTAATAATAACATGATATATCTCTTTTTCATCAAGATAAGCATACTTAAGAGTATCAGGCAACTGTTTAAGCTTGAACACAGGATCACCCTTTGGTGGGGGTGGATCCCCAAGCAGTTCAACATGCAAATTATTCTTAAGGATAGGGTATTGTTCTAAGACAACTCTATCTATTTCATCCCTTTCATCCATATGCATACCATTTTCATGATCAAGCAAGTATTGCTCTAAGGGATCAGTAGGAGGCACGGCAATAGAAGCTAAGGCAATAGTTTCATCCTTACTAGACAACTCCTTTTCATGAGGTTGTCTACCAAACTTGGAGAAATTGAACTCGTGTGACACACCTTCAAAGCCAATAGTGACAGTTTGCTTCTCACAGACAATATGAGCATTGACAGTATTGAGAAAAGGTCTGCCAAATATGATGGGACAAAAGCTATCTTGAGTGGTAACAAGAACGAGGAAATCAGCAGGATACTTCGTTTTACCACACAAGACTTCATCATCCCTAACAATTCCCAGAGGGCAGATGGTATCTCTGTTGGCAAGCTGAATAGTGACATCAAAAGGTTCTATCTCAATAGGTGCAATCTCGTCTTTGATTTCGTCATATAAGGATTGAGATATTGCACTAACACTAGCACCCACGTCATATAAACCATGATAACAATGATCTCCTATCTTAAAAAGAAACAACAGGCGTGACAACAAGAGGCCTCTGTTTGTCTCTAGCGTGAGGTTTAGCAATTCTAGCAGCTTCTTCACATAAGTGAATATTATGTCCCTCAACATCGTTGGACAGGAGGTCTTTGATAAGGTTCAAATCTAATTTTCTCAGGGGGTGTAGGTTTTCTAATGTAGCCTCTACGTATCACAGTTTAAGCTTTAGAATGACCCTTTATCCTAACTGGGAAAGGTGGTTACTCAATGTAAGCACTGGGAACATTAGGATCATTATAGGCAATGACTTTCTCTTCAACTGGATTGGGTTTAACTACATTGACTTCTAAAGGAGGATGATATTTAAACCACTTCTCTTCGGGGAGATCAATATGAGCAGCAAATGATTCACATAATGAAGCTACTATCTCAGAGTCAAGTCCATACTTAGCGCTAAAGTCACAAAAAGTATTTGTTTCAACAAAGGATTTAACGCAATCAAACTTGAAATTCACCCATGACTCCTTACCTTCTTCAAGATCCCAATCTTCAGCGTTGCGTTGAATTCTCTCCAATAAATTCCATTTGAAGTCAATATCTCTCTTCATTAAAGAACTGGTACAAGAAGTGTCAAGCATGGTGCGATCATCATGAGAAAGCCGAGCATAGAAGTTCTGAATGATAATTTCTCTCGAGAGCTCATGATTGGGGCATGAATATCACATTGATTTAAGCCTACCCCAAGCTTGAGCGATGCTTTCTCTGTCACGAGGCCAAAAATTATAAATATAATTCCGATCACGATGTACTAGATGCATAGGATAAAACTTTTGATGAAATTCCAATTACAACCGATTGTAGTTCCATGTTCCAGTATCATCACATAGCCTATACCATGTCAACGCCTTATCCCTCAAAGATAAGGGAAAGACCTTCCTCTTGACCTCATCCTCGGGCAAACCTGCAAGCTTAAATAAACCACAAACTTCATCTACATAGATTAGATGCAAGTCTGGATGTAATGTTCCATCTCCTGTAAAAGGATTAGCCAGCAGTTTCTCAAGCATACCCGAAGGAAATTCAAAGCAAATATTGTAAGTAGGTGCAGCAGGTTGAGGAGCAACTCTTTTTGCTTCCGTTCGAGGTGAAGATACCCCGAACAAACCCCTCAAAGGATTAGTTTCCATAGTGACAAGTGACAATAAATTTCAGCACGCTATATGAATGTTTCCTTACCAAGTTCCACTTACCAAAGGCGCTTCACTCCCCGGCAACAGCGCCAGAAAAGAGTCTTGATGACCCACAAGTATAGGGGATCTATCATAGTCCTTTCGATAAGTAAGAGTGTCGAACCCAACGAGGAGCAGAAGGATCTGACAAGTGGTTTTCAAGCAAGGTAATATCTGCAAGCACTGAAATTATCGGTAACAAGTGGTTGTGTGGTGAGATGATTCGTAGCAAGTAGCAAGCAACAAAAGTAACAACGGTGCAGCAAAGTGGACCAATCCCTTTTGCAGCAAGGGACAAGCCTGGACAAACTCTTATAGGAGGAAAAGCGCTTCCGAGGACAAACGGGAATTTCTGTCATGCTAGTTTTCATCATGTTCATATGATTCGCGTTCGTTACTTTGATAGTTTGATATTTGGGTGGACTGGCGCTTGGGTACTGCCCTTACTTGTAAAAGCATCACACTTATGATTAACCCCTCTCGCAAGCATCCACATCTACGACAGAAGAATTAAGACAAAGTCTAACCATAGCATTAATGTCACATAACACTAATTTAGGGTTCTATAAAATATTTAAACATTTTGTTTTAAACCTAAATCTAAATGCCAGAAAATATTAAAACAATAAAAGAAAAAGAGAGAGAGAGACCTACCTGTCACTCACCTGGTCGGCCCAGCCCAATAGGGCCTCCCCCTGCTCGTCGTCTTCCCCGAGCACCTGCGTGGCAGCAGCGCGTGCGCCGACCTCCACCTCCTGCTTGCCAAGTCCTACTCGTCCCCGCGCTTATCCCCTCGTCTGGAGATGCCCCAGAGCCCCCTCTGTCTGCTCCACCCCTCTCAGGCTCCCCTCCTTCGCTCTCTCGCTATCCCCTCGCCATGGCCGAGCTCGGCTTGAGCAGGCCGTCGCCGTCCGCATAGCCTCCGGCCACCCCTCGCCTCCGTGACGTACTCTTCACCTCCGCCTCTACGAGAAGCTCCTCACTACAAAAAGAATCGAACCGAAGCCCCTGAATCGAGCTGCCACCATCGTCTTCCTCATCTCTGGTCACCGAGATCCACCGCTGTCGATCTGCTGCCACCGGGCCTCTCCGACCTCCCCGATGCCAAAAATGGAATCCCCGTGAGCCGTTGACTCTTTCCCCTCTCCTCCCATGCTCTACCGTGCCCCGTAGCCCGCTCCTCGCATCGGCCGAACCCCACTGCCGCTTGAGCTCGTCGTCGGCACCTCTCCCGGCCACCCTAGCCCTCTTGCTACCCCCTGGCAGAACGACCCCTTCACCAACGTCCCGTAGCTGCAAACCGCGCTCGATTTGGACCCCTGTAGCGTGTTTTAGCATAACTCCGGCGAGCCTCCGCCACGGTTTTGGTCGTCGCCGGCCACTTTCCGGTGAGCGTCGACATGGCCTGGTGATTAGCGCCTATTTAGCCCCCCAGTCACTGCCAGAGGGCCCCACGCGTGGGTCAAACCCTACTTAGTGCGGGTCAAGACGGGATTAGCCCCTGGGTCACTGACCAGTGGACCCCACTGGTCAGGTTTGACCTGACCCAGGTGCTGTTGACTGATGACGCCAGTCTGACGTCGTAGTGACGCAATAAAGCTTTCTTGATTTTAAAGAAATTCCATAAAATGCCTAAAACTTCTAAAAATCATAGAAAATAATGTGTAAGTCCAATGAAAATAATATATATATGAAAAATGATCAAAAAAATCCAAAGAATCTGATTATGGCGTTTTCATGCTTGTTTGAGAAAGTTAACATCACCAAATAGGCAAAATGATGATTAGGGTAAATTTAATAAATAGTTTAGAGTTGGAATTTGATTCCTATTTGAATTCCACTTCAATTACTATGATGAAACATTGAGCTAGGAAAACCAGTACCTCAAATTGCCATCTTCGTGCATGATAAGACAAGTTATACGTGAGCATCAGGTCGAATACATTAAATGGGTATCCGGAAAATACTTTCCTTGAAGTGATATTTGAATTCTAATTCAAATCCAGCTTCAACCTAAGAAATGGTAGCTATATTGGCCCTGCCACATTTCATTTCCGTGAAGTAATTGTTGTTCCTTTCTTGTTTGCCGGTGTTGTTCCCTCTCGATAGACGATGGTTCTGACGATGTGATCATTGACATTGATGAAGACTCATTGCTATCTTCAGACGTGTCAGGCAGGCAAACCCCCTTGAGCATACTAATATAAACCCCCTTTTTTGCTCCTGCTCTCTTTTATTGCATTAGGACAAACATGATGCAACTGTTACATGTTGTCGGTAGTGGAACCCATTCCTCCGCATGACCTGATTTTGCCACAGTAAATAGTTGAAACCACTTAGCATGAGTAGCAACTGCTTGAGCCTTGTTGTGCTTACTCATTCATGCTTGCTTATTGTGCCTGCTATGCTTAGAGTCGTGTCGGGTATGATCCATCTGGATGATGAATCAGAATGGTTGAGTTATGTCCTACAGTGTGAGAGTAAAAGTGTGAATCCGATTTGGTAAAGGTAGCGATGAGAGGCCATGTCGGCGTACATGGTGGGTTGTCTCATTGGGACCATCCTTAAGAACTGAGTTCTGTGTATCTTATCCATGTCAAGATACTACCACACTGTGGGATACTTAATTGACCCTCTTGGCTTATTAATCGCCTAGATCTCTGTCCAGGAGTTGCAACTAGTTTCTGGTGTTTGTAGGAAAAGTGTTGGCGGCCGTGTTTAGCTGTGCCCGACGGGGTAGGCTTCTCTGCGGTAGATACACAGTGGCACGGTGTACCAAAAGGCACCCGGATGGTGGGCTTTGGGAGCCCTGCGCAGATCGTTTGGGGCCGTAGAGGAAACCTCGGCTGGACTTCCTTGCGGGTACAGTCTCAAATAGGCGATAAACCTGGACTAGGGTCTTGTGTGGTTAACGGTCGTGGCCGACACCCACTCCAGTGCTTCTGCTTGAAGGTTGCCGAGATGCATGACGTGCATATGGTGCTAAGTGGTGAGAGCATGTCTGAAGAAGTATACCCCTGCAGGGTGAAGCAATCTGTTCAAATAGCCGCATCCTCGGATATGGACTACTTGGAGACGTTACGTGGTACATCGACAACTTAAATGGATACTCTAAAACATGCAAGATAAATGTGAGTGCTATGGAAGGCTTTCTCGTAGGAAGACGAGAGTGGATCCATAGTGGTGTATTGCATTGGTGAATATGTGGACTCGTGTGTGCTATCCCACCTCAAAGAAATAACTTGTAGTCGTAGTACATGTTAGCCAAGAGTCAAAGCTGGCTTGCTACAATCAAACCCCACAATACTTTCATTGAAACATGATGCATATGTAGATAGTTCTGATGTAAGTCTTGCTGAGTACCTTTGTACTCACAGTTGCTTTATTTATGTTTTGCAGAGAAGTTTTAGTCTTTAAAAAGGTTTCTACGCGACGTGTTCGATGTTGACCGGAATAGCTTGGGAATCCCAGACAGAGGTCTCGCTCCTTTGGTAGGGTCATAGTAGCTTTTCAGGCTCTTCCAGCCACTTTTAGTAGATGTCTGTACCCAGACATGTTGTGCTTCCGCTTGATGTTTGTATGACTTGAGTGACAGGTCACGAGACCCCTGTTTGTAATATCATACTATGTGGATTCCTATCAGTCTTTAATAAAATCTTGAATCATAGAGTTATGTTGTGATGCCATGTTGTATCTACGCATATAGTGCATAATGTGTGTATGTTATGAAATGCAGTATATGTGTGGGATTCGACACCTAGTTGTGTGCCTGCAGTAGTGCTCTTTATGCGGAAATGCCTCTTTGTGGTTGCTACTACAACAAAATACCTTCCAATGGCGCCATAAATAGGCACGTTGACGGGATAATACTTAACTTGATACTCCTCAGCAACGGCACCAGGAATCCTTCTGCTGCGGCTACGCCTTAAGGGACTTCCTAGGCAAGTATGTAAAGGATTTCCCCCGTGGCCTTGGAGCCTTGAATTGGTGTTCCCTTGGAGAGGAAAGGGTGATGTAGCATAGAGGTGGTAAGTATTTCCCTCAGTTTGAGAACCAAGGTATCAATCTAGTGGAGGAGTATCACAAGAGCCTGCACAAACACAAAAAGCTTGCTCCCAACACTATGAACGGTTGTCAATCCTTTATAGATTGTTTGCCAAGTGAGTACTGAAAGCAACAAAGTAGCAAAGCAAAGTAAAAGCAGAGGTGTAAACGATGGATGTGAATAGACTTGGGGGCCGTAGTGTTTACTAGTGGCTTCTCTCAAGAAAGCAAGTAGACGGTGGGTGAACAAATTACTGTCGAGCAATTGATAGAACCGCGCAGAGTCGTGACGACATCTATGGCAATGATTATATCTATAGGCATCATGTCAAAACTAGTAGACCGATACTTTCTGCATCTACTACTATTACTCCACACGTCGACTGCTATCAGCATGCATCTAGTATATTAAGTCCATAAGAACAGAGTAACGCCTTAAGCAAGATGACATGATGTAGAGGCATAATCTCAAACCAATGATGAAAACCCCATCTTTTTACCCTTGATGGAAACTACTTGATGTGTGCCTTGCTTCCCCTACTGTCACTGGGAAAGGTCACCACATGGTAGAACCCAAAACCAAGAACTTCTCCCATTGCAAGAATCATAGATCTAGTTGGCCAAACAAAACCCAAGACTCGGAGAGACTTACAAGGATATCAAATCATGCATATAAGAAATCAGAAAAGACTCAAATATATATCATAGATAATCTGATCACAAATCCACAATTCATCGGATCTCGACAAACACACCGCCAAAGAAGATTACATCGGATAGATCTCCATGAAGGTCATGGAGAACTTTGTATTGAAGATCCAAGAGAGAGAAGAAGCCATCTAGCTACTAACTACGGACCCGTAGGTCTGAAGTGAACTACTCACGAGTCATTGGAGGGGCGATGATGATGATGAAGAAGCCCTCCAACTCCAAAGTCCCCTCCGGCAGGGCGCCGGGAAGGGTCTCCAGATAAGATCTCGCGGAAACGGAAGCTTGCGGCGGGGGAAAAGTATTTTCGAGGCTCCCCTGATTTTTTGCTGAATATTTGGGAATACGTAGGCCAAGGATCTTGGTCAGGGGCCGGCCAGGAAGCTTTGGGAATACTTTTCGGCCGCCGCAAGCTTCCGTTTCCGCGAGATCTCATTTGGAGACCCTTCCCGGCGCCCTGCCGGAGGGGACTTTGGAGTTGGACGGCTTCTTCATCATCATCATCGCCCCTCCAATGACTCCTGAGTAGTTTACTTCAGACCTACGGGTCCGTAGTTAGTAGCTAGATGACTTCTTCTCTCTCTTGGATCTTCAATACAAAGTTCTCCATGATCTTCATGGAGATCTATCCGATGTAATCGTCTTTGGCGGTGCGTTTATCGAGATCCGATGAATTATGGATTTGTGATCAGATTATCTATGATATATATTTGAGTCTTTGCTGATTTCTTATTTGGCGGACGGCAAAGCACTGGCTGATGGCATAGAGTGTTTTTGCCATGAGTCACATCTTTGCCGTCAACTAGTAGACGACAAAGAGTCTCATAGTAGACGGCAAACATGTAGATGGGCTAACCTGACCGTGGGGACCTTAGGGCAAACTGAAGTCCCATCTTTGCCGTCTGCTAGCGGACAATAAAGAGTCCGGAGGCAGACGACAAAGAGTCTAGACTCTTTGCCGTTTGCCGGCAGACGACAAAGAGGTAACTCCGTTAACGGCTCTTTGCCCCCACCCCGCCCCTCTCTCTCTCAACCACGGCTCACCCCGCCCCTCTCTCTCTCTCCCACTCCTCTCCCCGACGCCCACCACCGTCGCGCCGCCCGCCCCCGTCGCGCCGCCGCCCCTATCGCCGCCGCCGCCGCCTCCCCACCGCCCACCTCGCCGCCCAGGTGTCCCATAGCCCCCTGGCGCTGCTACCCCACCTCTCCTGGACGCCCTCCTGAGCCACCACCACCATCGCACCACTGCCCCACCTCGCCCCCGCCGCCGCTGCCCCACCACCGTCGCGCCGCCGCCCCTGGCACCCCCGGCGCCGCCGCGCCACCCCCGGTCCCGCCACAGCCGCCCCTCCCGGTGAGCCCCCTCCCCCCCCCCCCCCCCGCGCACCCGCATGATTTTTGTTCTTGTTAGTAGTTTTAGTGGTAGTAGTTTTAGTAGTTGTTCTTGTTAGTAGTTTTAGTAGTTTTTCTTGTTAGTAGTTTTAGTAGTTGTTCTTGTTAGTAGTTTTAGTGGTAGATTTAGTAGGTAGTTCAGTGGTATATTTTGTTTTGTTAATTAATGGTAGCTTGTTAAATTAGTTAGATTAGTTAGTTAGCTTGGTTATTTAGGTGGAGGAGGAGAAGCGGAGAAGAGGAGGAGGAGGAGGACGAGAAGAGGAGAAGAAGAAGAGGAGTAGGAGGAGGAGGAGGAGAAGAAAAAGAAGAAGAAGAAGAAGAAGAAGAAGAAGAAGAAGAAGAAGAGAAGAAAAAATAAGAAGGAGAAGAAGAAGAAGAAGAAGAAGAGAAGAAAAAAGTAAGAAGGAGAAGAAGTAAAGAAGAAGAGAAGAAGAGAATAAGAAAAAAAATAAGAAGGAGAAGAAGAGAAAAAAGTAGAAGAACTTGATTTTTTATTGTTTGGTATTTAGTGGTAGCTAGATTCTTTTTTAGTTACTTAGTGGTAGATTCTGTTTTTGTTATTTTTTTGCTATTTAGTGCTATACAGGTTTAGCGATAGGTTTAGTTTGGTTGGTTAGTTAGGTTAGTTAGTTAGTTAGCTTAATAGAAAGAATAGGAAGAAGAAGAAGAGGAGGAGGAGGAGAAGAGGACAAGAGGAGGAGGAGGAGAAGAAGAAGAAGAAGAAGAAGAGGAGGAGGAGGAGGAGAAGACAAAAATAAGAAGGAGAAGAAGAAAAGAAGAAGAAAAGAAGAAGAAAAGAAGAACATAAGAAGAAGAGAAGAACAGAAGAAGAATACCTTCTCCTCCTTCTCCTTCTTCTCCTCCTTCTTCTCCTCCTCCTCCTTCTCTTTCTTCTTGATTTCTTCTTCTTCTTCTTCTCCTCCTCTTTCTTCTCCTTTATCTTATTCTCCTTACCTTATTTTCCCCAACAATGAGATAATTAGCCCATTTAGCTACAAAATGGCATAAAAACCTTGGTTAGCTCATGAATATTATATTCTTAACTTGTTTTCCTCTAAAATGACATAATTAGAATATTTGTGTTAATCGGGTGGATTTACATGTGATAGTTGTCTCGTTGTTGTGAGGTCTGCTGTGCGAAGACCTCCCCGTGCGTTGTACGAGCTCCGCCCCTGCATTCGTGGGTTAGTACAAATTTCATCTCCTCCTCGCCCCTTCATTTACTGTGGCTCGGTTTCCGGATGAAACTTTCTAGATTCAGGTAATTAAATTAATTTATCAGTATGCGTGACCAGCATGCGTCTCCCGTTCGAAAGGGCGACATCTATAAATATGCATGTCTTTGCATATTTATAACCGCCATCCTTTCGAATTGTCCAACATTATGCATGGACAGCCCGAGTATGTGTAGATTGGGTTCGTTTTCTCGTATGCCGTGCTCTGGATCCGATGCGGAATTTCTTAAGTGCCTCCCTATTGTTCTCCGGATGCACATCCTCTCTGTTTATTGCGGAGACGTGTATCAGGAGAACAACGTGGAGGTGCCACCGAAATTTTGCGTTGGATCCGGAGCAGAGCATGGGAGAACGAACCCAATCTACACATACTTGGGTGGGATTAGGACCTATCTTTACCTATTAGCGTGTAGGTTGCCTGGACGTAATAAAAATGGCGAACCTGATTAACCGATGAATATAAATGCTAAATTACATATAAATATATTTCTTCTATCTTTAGTAGCTAGGCAAGATGAGTGATCGTGCGTGGATGTATACCGGTCACCCTAGTGAGAAAGAGATGACGAAAGAATGGTTTGTAAAAACAAAGGAATTTGTGAAAGCCGCATTCGCAAATGGCCAGGAAAGAAACTATTGCCCCTGTACTGGATGCGACAACTATAAAAAGACGATAGAGGCTGTAATTATTAAACACCTGCAGAGGAGGGGTTTTAAGCCTAATTATACGGTGTGGACATTTCTTGGTGAGTCTATACAACGCACAAGAGCTGAGGTGGTCCGTTGTCGCACGGACGAGCATGGTACCGGGATCGAAGACATGGTGCAAGACTTTGATGATGCTCGGGATTCGGAAGATGAGATGGAGGAATCTGCAATGGCCTTTTATGAAATGGTGGAGTCTTCAAAACGTCCTCTCCATGAGCACACTGAGCTCTGTCAGCTGGATGCAATTGCAGAAGTAATGGCTCTGAAGGCTCAGTTCAACTTGGGAAGAGAATGCTACGACGTGATGATGACACTATTTGGACGCTTCCTACCCAAAGGCCATGTCATGCCTGCAAACCTGTACCAGTCGGACAAAATACTTCATGTATTTAAGATGCCCTATGAGAAGATAGATGGATGTGAGAAAGGATGTGTCTTATTTAGGAAGGAGTATGCACACTTGGAATATTGTCCCAATTGCGAGTCTTGCAGGTATCTTGTGGTAGACAACGGTATGGGTGAGAAGAGGCAGACCAAAATCACAGTTAGTGTTCTTCGTTATATGCCAATCGTACCAAGGCTTCAACGTCTTTTCATGGTCGAAGAGACAACCAGACAGATGACATGACACAAATTGGGCAAAAGAACCGAACTAGATGCGGATGGGAATAAGATGGTGGTACACACATCAGATGGGGAATCGTGGAAACATTTCGATGGATTGCATCAGGATAAAGTGGCATATCCAAGGAATCCTCGAGTCTGCATCACCATGGATGGTTTTAATCCCTTCGGCATGACGACAACCAAATATAGTTGTTGGCCTGTATTTTTCATTCCACTCAATCTCCCCCCGGACAGATTATGCAAAGAAAGAACATATTTCTGACGTTGATAATTCCAGGGCCCAATTATCCGGGGAAGAATATGAATGTGTACCTGTAGCCGCTTAAGGATTAATTGGAAGACGCTTGGGATAATGGGGTCAAGACATACGATGCCGCTAGAAAACTAAACTTCAAAATGCATGTGTGGTACATGTACTCTATGCATGACTTGCCGGCGTATGCACTATTTTCTGGATGGTGTGTGCATGGAAGGTTCTCGTGCCCCCAATGCAAGGCAGCTCTTCAGTTTCATTGGTTGCAGGAGGGTCGGAAGTATTCTTGCTTTGACTTGCATAGACAGTTCCTGGATCCTGACCATCAGTTCAGAAAAGACAAAAAGAACTTTACCAAAGGTAAAGTTGTCAAAAACTTGGCACCACCTGCGTTGAGAGGCCAACAGATCCTGAATCAGTTAAACGCCCTCGAGCCTGATCCAGAGAGTCCATGGTATTTCAAGGGGTATAATTCAAAACACGCCTGGACTCACAAGCCATGCTTCTGGGATCTGCCTTACTTCAAAGACCTCCTTCTTCCACACAATATCGACATGATGCACACTGAAAAGAATATCGGAGAGGCTATTTTTGGTACATTGTTCGACATAGATGGGAAGACAAAGGATAATACTAAGGCTAGAGTCGATCAAGAGACACTATGTCATAGACCGTTACAAAACATGCGAGAAGGCAAAGTAAAGCAGAAGTGGTCGAAGCCAAAGGCCTGGTTCAATCTTGGAAGGCCAGCTATGAGGGAAATTATCTTGTGGGTCAAAATGCACTTGATGTTCCCCGATGGGTATGCAGCGAATCTAAAGAGGGGAGCGAGTCTTGAAAAATTAAAAATCTTTGGTCTCAAGAGTCATGATTGGCACATATGGCTAGAGCGGGTAATGCCGGTGATGCTATGTGGCTTTATTCCTAATGATGAATGGCTAGTACTGGTAGAGCTGAGCTATTTCTTCCATGTTCTTTGTGCGAAAGAATTGTCGCCTGGCGTGGTAGAATACATGGAGGAGTTTGCACCGGAGTTTTTGTGCAAGTTAGAGAAGATCTTTCTATCGGGCTTCTTTAGTCCAATGCAGCATTTTATTTTACATCTACCGACCGAGGCAAGATTTGGTGGGCCCATGCAAGATCGTTGGTGCTATGCAACTGTGAGGATGCAGAAGACCCTGCGAGCTAAATGTAAAAATAAGCGTAGAATTGAAGCATCGATGGCTGAGGCATTCATTACTGAGGAGGTGGCGAACTTTGTGGCAGCACACTACGAAGCCAAAAATCATCATTTGCATAATCCGAAGCCTCGGCACAATGATGCAGACCCTAAAAAAGGTGGGTCCAACCTCAGTCTATTCAAAGGGAAGCTCGCACCAGCTGGTGCTTCGAAACCAATACCGTTGGATGTCGAAGAATGGCGGAACATTTCGTTGTATATCTTCAATGACCTAACAGAAGTGCGGCCGTACATCGAGTGAGTTCTCGGCACATTTTCCCGTAACTTCTAATTCATTTGAACTGCTCTTATTCCCGAATATTTCAAACAACGGTTACGTCGCCAAATTCTTGGATGGAGCGGTGATCGAAAATGATTCCGTCGAAGAGTATGAGTTTCTGTCAAAGACAGGGGGCGGCTATCCCGGTTTCATCTCTTGGTTCAAACAAACGGTAATTATCAATAATGGACCATTTCATTTCTTGGTCTAACTTGCGGCTAATGCAACAATCGTTTCGTATTAAACTTGTAGGCTAATTCAGAGTCTATGGACGCCGAATTGAGACAAGTCGCTAATGGTTTTGACTATAAGGTCCGTTCATTTGAGAAATACAACATCAACGGGTATCCCTTTCGTACCTTTGGCAAAGACCTATCTATGCCCGACCGGAAATCTAAAAATTGTGGTGTTTCTGCTATCAGCGAAGGTGTTATCGAGTATTATGGAAGAGTTGAAGCAATTTATGAACTTAAATTCTATGGTGAAACCCACCGAACGTCGTAGTCTTCAAATGTTATTGGTTCCAGCCGAGGGAGACTAGAAGGACTCATGAACATATAGGACAAGTCGAAATCAATCCAAACACCCATTTAGATGTTCCCGATGTCTATATTACGGCTCAACACGCGACCCAAGTTTTCTATCTACCGTGGGCATGCCAAACGGATAAGAATCTGGAAGGTTGGCATGCTGTTTATGAAGTGCCGCCACATGTCAGACCACCTCTCCCAAATGAACAGGATTATGAACCTCACATTAACCCAGACACATATGATGGAGAATTCTTCCAAGAAACACGTATTTCCAAGAAACGTTTCAAGAACCGCCGTGCTTCACCCAAGAGCATGGAAGTAGACAGCGACAATGAATCCGACTCCACCCCTGAGCTGGAACCAGAAGACCTGGAACTCGTCGAGGTTACTGATGCGGATGACCTGTGAATGCTTCAACGATTAAAGAAAGGCCTTTCACAACTTCACGCCATTGAACCCGACGAGCACGTCATTCATGAAGACATGCGTGATAGTGACGATGATGATGCATTTATTGATGATGATTATTAGTTTGTAAGATTCACAACTTAAATTTTATATTTTAATCTTTATTATTCATGTACATATCATTATTCATGTCAGTTATTCAATTTTTTATGTTGTACTAATTTCTTTTAATCTTTATCATGGTAGGTCCCCAGGTGTTGAAAGATGGTGGGCGCTGGTCCAGAGCGCTCGACGGGTTCTTCCCAGCCGCCCCGCACGAGGGGTGGTACTTCCCTTCCAACCCTATGTCTCCGTAGAGCCTTGGGAGACAGTCTGTCGACACCACCCGTGGGTTCTTCTTCGTCGGCGGCATTGCCCACTGGGAGAGGTCCTCGTCGGGTAGGGAACAAGGGGAAGGGTACAGGGAGAGGTGGTGGCCGCGAAAGATCCAGGAGGACTGTTTAGCCGTCCTCGCCACCACCACCAACTCATTCACCCGAGCATACGACTACTATGGTCGACCCGTTTGCGGAGGAGGCTACGGGGACTCCGGTCTTGGAGCCTGGTGTTGACGGGCATTCATCCCATGAGACTCCGGTCCAGGATCAGCCTTGGGTCAAGGTGCATTCGGCCCACGAGACTACGATTCCGGAGGCTTCACCCGACGTGGAGAGGCCCGGATGGGATACCTGGCCGGATCAGACCGAGTTACCGGATTGGACCGAGGGTCCAGGTGGCTCAGGGGGCGGGGATGGCGGGGATGAGTTTACGGATAGTGAGGGTGATGTGCAGGTGGACGGGGCCACCGTGTACAAGCGTGGTAGTACACGTCTCCCGGTCGTGCCGGCTACCCGCGAGCAGAGGCCCGTGATTAAACCTGAAGGAGATAGGTAAGTACATTTACTCTTTTTTTAGCTTTTGCCTTCAAGTTTGTCCAAATATCTAATGTGTTGACCGTATCATACTGTAGGGGATGGGTACACCCTCTTGAAGTCCGCAGGCCGAACTCCGTCCTTGGTGTGCTTTGCCGGACAAATTTCCCGGGGTTTGTCACGTTGCCTGGTGAGGGTCAGGTTCCTACACTAGGATTTTCCTGGGAGCACTACCAGGCCGCGCGGGCCCCGCTGGAGGAGATTATAGATGGTGTCTTGTGCCACACGAGGGCCGAGATGGTGATCAAGAGCTTTTGGGTAAATTATCCTTTTACACAATCTAAAATTAACAATATAGCTATCTGGTGGCGGGAGGCCCCATGGCTCGATAGCCATTGGAGAAGGGATAATACGTTGTCCACTCACTCTCCCGAAGATCAAGGCGCGCCAGTCGAGCAGCTGTCCTGAGATAACGCATCGTCCACGGCCAGTCGATCTTGCCATCGAGGTTAGTTGTACGGACTAACAACACTTTCATCCATTTGATTATGTGTGTCACCATAGATGATTACTATGGTAACGAGGAATGGTGTTTCAGGCTGCTCTTCAGAAAGAGAGATTGGCAAACCAGGCTGCTCTTGAGAAAGAGAGATTGGCAAACCAGGCTGCTCTTGAGAAAGAGAGATTGGCAAGCCAGGCTGCTCTTGATGAGAGGGACCACACCACGGCACGATTGATTGAGGAGGAGATGTCCCGGAATGAAGCGGGTCAACGGGCCCTGTACGAGCTTTTTGTGGTAAGTTTTTTTTCACATTTGCCAAATCATGTGTGTAATGTCTGTTTCATTACTAACTAATATGACCAACTCTTCAGGGTCTGTACGAGAAGAGCGGTCAAGTCCCTCTGCCGATGCCCATCTTCTCTTCGATTGGCACGGTGAGTTTCATTATAAACTAGTATTAATAATTGAGTGTCATCATGCTAACCGAGACATTGAAAAATATCTATTCTGCAGAATAACTCTCGAGTGGCATCGCACGACCCTTCTCCAGGTGTTTCTCCTCCTTGATGACCACTACGGTAAGTTTCTCTTCTCCTCTTTCATATTCTCCTTGCCTTAATTTCCCCAACAATGACATAATTAGCCCATTTAGCTCCACAAAGACATAGTTAGCTAATTGAGCTCCAAGAAGAGGAGAAGACGAGAAATGAAAAGGAAGAACAAAAAGAAGAAGAGAAAGAGAAGAGAAGGAGAAGGATAAGAAGGAGGAGGAGAAGGAGGAGAAGGAGGAGGAGGAGGAGGAGAAGGAGGAGAAGGCCAAGGACCTTCTAGTCCTTCTCCTCCTCCTCCTCCTTATCCTCCTTCTTCTTTATTTCTTCTTCTTCTCCTCCTCCTCCTCTTTCTTCTCCTCTTTCATATTCTCCTTGCCTTAATTTCCCTAACAATGACATAATTAGCCCATTTAGCTCCAAAATGCCACAATAACCTCAAAATGGCCTAAGAAGCTTGGTTAGCCCATTAATATTATATACTTAGCTTGTTTTCCTCTAAAATGGGATAATTAGCCCATTTAGCTCCAAAAAGACATAGTTAGCTAATTTAGCTCCAAGTAGAGGAGAAGAGGAGCAGAAATAGGAAAAATGAAAACAAAGTAGAAGAAGAAGAAAAGAAGAAGGAGGAGGAGGAGGAGAACGAGGAGAAGGCCAAGGACCTTCTAGTCCTTCTCCTCCTCCTCCTCCTTCTCCTCCTTCTTCTTTATTTCTTCTTCTTCTTCTCGTCCTCCTCTTTCTTCTCCTCTTTCATATCCTCCTTGCCTTAATTTCCCCAACAATGACATAATTAGCCCATTTAGCTTAAAAAAGACATTATAAGCTCAAAATGGCATAAGAACCTTGGTTAGCTCATTAATATTATATACTTAGCTTGTTTTCCTCTACAATGACATAATTAGCCCATTTAGCTCCACAAAGATATAGTTAGCTAATTTAGCTCCAAGAAGAGGAGAAGAGGAGAAATGAAAAGGAAGAATAAAAAGAAGAAGAGAAAGAGAAGAGAAGGAGGAGGAGAAGAAGGAGGAGGAGGAGAAGGAGGAGGAGGAGGAGGAGGAGGAGGAGGAGAAGGAGGAGAAGGGCAAGGACCTTCTAGTCCTTCTCCTCCTCCTCCTCCTTCTCCTCCTTCTTATTTATTTCTTGTTCTTCTCCTCCTCCTCCTCTTTCTTCTCCTCTTTCATATTATCCTTGCCTTAATTTCCCCAACAATGACATAATTAACCCATTTAGCTCCAAAATGCCATAATAACCTGAAAATGGCATAAGAACCTTGGTTAGCTCATTAATATTATATACTTAGCTTGTTTTCCTCTAAAATGGGATAATTAGCCCATTTAGCTCCAAAAAGACATAGTTAGCTAATTTAGCTCCAAGAAGAGGAGAAGAGGAGAAGAAATAGGAAAAATGATAAGAAAGAAGAAGAAGAAGAAGAGAAGAAGGAGAAGGAGGAGGAGGAGGAGGAGGAGAAGGAGGAGAAGGCTAAGAACCTTCTAGTCCTTCTCCTCCTCCTCCTCCTTCTCCTCCTTCTTCTTTATTTGTTCTTCTTCTCCTCCTCCTCCTCTTTATTCTCCTCTTTCATATTCCCCTTGCCTTAATTTCCCCAACAATGACATAATTAGCCAATTTAGCTCCAAAAAGACATTATAACCTCAAAATGACATAAGAACCTTGGTTAGCTCATTAATATTATATACTTGGCTTGTTTTCCTCTAAAATGGGATAATTAGCCCATTTAGCTAAAAAAGACATAGTTAGCTAATTTAGCTCCAAGAAGAGGAGAAGAGGAGAAGAAATAGGAAAAATGAAAAGTAAGAAGAAGAAGAAGAAGAAGAGAAGAAGGAGAAGGAGGAGGAGGAGGAGGAGGAGAAGGAGGAGAAAACCAAGGACCTTTTAGTCCTTCTCCTCTTCCTCCTTCTTCTTTATTTCTTCTTATTCTTCTCCTCCTCCTCTTTCTTCTCCTCTTTCGTATTATCCTTGCCTTAATTTCCCCAACAATGACATAATTAGCCAATTTAGCTCCAAAAAGACATTATAAGCTCAAAATGGCATAAGAACCTTGGTTAGCTCATTAATATTATATAGTTAGCTTGTTTTCCTCTATAATGACAAAATTAGCCTATTTAGCTCCAAAAAGACATAGTTCGCTAATTTAGCTCCAAGAGGAGGAGAAGAGGAGAAATGAAAAGGAAGAACAAAAAGAAGAAGAGAAATAGAAGAGAAGGAGAAGGAGAAGAAGGAGGAGGAGAAGAAGAAGAGAAGAAGGAGAAGGAGGAGAAGGAGCCCTCCTTATTCTCCTTCTTCTTCCCTCCTTCTTCTGCTCTTCTTCTTCAATTTAGCTTATTTTCCCCAACAAAGACATACTTAGCCAATTATCACCCAAAATGACATAATTAGCTTAGTTAGGTAAAAACATCATAAGAACCTTGGTTAGCTCAATAAAATGACGAATTAAGATCCTAAAAGACATAATAAGCTCAAAATGGCATAAGAACTTTGGTTAGCTCATTAATATTATATACTTAGCTTGTTTTCCTCTAGAATGACATAATTAGCCCATTTAGCTGCAAAAAGACATAGTTAGCTAATTTAGCTCCAAGAAGAGGAGAAGAGGAGAAATGAAAAGAAGGAAGAAGAAGAATAAGAAGAGAAGAACAAGAGAAGGAGAAGGATAAGGAGAAGAAGAAGAAGGAGGAGGAGAAGAAGAGAAGAAGAAGGAGAAGGAGGAGAAGAAGGAGAAGGAGCCATCCTTCTTCTCCTTCTTCTTCTCTCCTCCTTCTTCTCGTCCTTCTCCTTCTTCTTCTCTTCTACTTTTTCTTGTTCTCCTCCTCCTCCTTCTTCTTGTTTTTCTTCTCCTTGTTCTCTTCTTGCTTCTTCTCTTTCTTTTTCAATTTAGCTTATTTCTCATATATATGTTGTTGTTGTTCTTATTCTTACTTTCTTATTCCCATTTTGCAGATTGGATGTACTACATGCATGGAAGCTGGCATTGATGGAGTGCTTTAGTTCTAGTTTTCATTTGAGTTGATGAACAATGTGGAATTATATGTATATGTATATATGGATGAACAATATATGTGGAACTATATGTATATGTGTTGTGACCTATATATGTTCTATGAATATGGATGAAACTTTGTGCTATGAATATGTGTTGTGACCTATATATGTGCTATGTATATGTATATGTGTTCTGACCTATATATGTGCTATGTATATGTATATGTGCTGTGAAATAAACAAAACAAACAAAACTGTGACAATATGGGCTCTTTGTCGTCTGCCAGCTGACGGCAAAGGCCTTTGCCATCAGCTGACCGATGGCAAAGCTGCCACGTGGCGCCCAGCTGTGTAACGTGGGCAGCAGCAGCTGGCCATATAGTATCTTTGCCGTCTGCTTCCAGGGGGCCAGACGGCAAAGAAGAGGGCACAGAGGAGGGGATAGGAGGGGTAGGCAGACGACAAAGAGTGGAGGGGGGGAGGAGGAGGACGCAGACGACAAAGAAAGGGGGGAGGCAGACAGCAAAGAAGAGCGGGGAGGTAGACGGCAAAGAAGAGGGGGGAGGCAGACGGCAAAGCTCCGTTAGCCCCTAACGGAGGCAACGCGTGCCGGCTGCCGTCTCGACATTTTGCCGACTGCTCTTATGAAAAGTTGACGGCAAAGCTCTTTGCCGTCCGCCTCGGTGAGGCACACGGCAAAGAAGCTACAATGCCGTCGTAGGCTGAGGTAGAAATTTTGCCGACAGTGGGTTTCTTTGTCGTCTGTGATATACTCTTTGCCGTCGGTGGTTTACTCTTTGCCGTCTGTGATGGCTGATGACAAATAAGCTAATTCCTATAGTGAGAAGTGCTTGGTTTTGGGTTCTACCATGTGGTGACCTTTCCCAGTGACAGTAGGGACAGCAAGGCACACATTAAGTAGTTTCCATCAAGGGTAAAAAGATGGGGTTTTCATCATTGGTTTGAGATTATCCCTCTACATCATGTCATCTTGCTTAAGGTGTTACTCTATTCTTTTGGACTTAATACACTAGATGCAAGATGGATAGCGGTCGACGTGTGGAGTAATAGTAGTAGATGCAGACATTATCGGTCTACTAGTTTTGGACGTGATGACTATAGATATAATCATTGCCCCCGGGTCTATTCACATCCATCTACTTGCTTTTATGAGAGAAGCCACTAGTAAACACTATGGCCCCCGGGTCTATTCACATCCATCGTTTACACCTCCGCCTTTACTTTGCGTTGTTACTTTGTTGCCTTCAGTTCTCACTTGGCAAACAATCTATAAGGGATTGACAACCCCTTCATAGCGTTGGGAGCAAGCTTTGGTGTTTGTGCAGGATCTTGAGATACTCCTCCACTGGATTGATACCTTGGTTCTCAAACTGAGGGAAATACTTACCACCGCTGTACTACATCACCCTTTCCGCTTCGAGGGAACACCAACGCAAGCTTCCAAGGCCACGGGGGAAATCCTTTGCATACTTGCCTAGGAAATCCCTTAAGGCGTAGCCGCAGCTGAAGGATTCCGGGTGCCGTCGCTGAGGAGTATCAAGCAACACTCCTATTTCTGGTGCCATTGCCAGGAGGAGCACATCAAGATAATTTCCCGACAACGTGCCTATTTCTGGCGCCATTGGAAGGTCTTTTGTTGCAGTAGCAGAAGTATTTCTGGCGCCGTTGCCGGGGAGGATAAATCAAGATCTATCCAAGTAGGTCTCACAAACTCATCTCCTGCATTTACTTTTGTTGCCAGTTGCCTGCCTCTCGTTTTCCTCTCCCCCACTTCACATTTGTCATTTTCATTTGCCTTTCTCCTTCGCCGTTTT
Organism: Hordeum vulgare subsp. vulgare; assembly: GCF_904849725.1. NCBI lineage: Eukaryota > Viridiplantae > Streptophyta > Magnoliopsida > Poales > Poaceae > Hordeum > Hordeum vulgare. The sequence continues at coordinate 111,250,319 of NC_058521.1, read as the reverse complement.
GTTTTGCCTTTGCCGTTTCCCTTTGCCGGTTTTCTTGCTTGCTTGTGTGCTTGTTTTTTTGTTGAAGTCATCATGGCTGAAAACACCAAACTTTGCGACTTCTCGAGCACTAATAATAATGATTTTATTAGTACTCCGATTGCTCACGCCACTAGTGCGGAATCGTATGAAACCAACGCAGCTTTGCTGAATCTTGTTATGAAAGAGCAATTCTCTGGCCTTCCTAGTGAAGATGTCGCATCCCATCTCAATACCTTCATTGAGCTTTGTGATATGCAAAAGAAAAGAGATGTGGATTATGACGTGATTAAGTTGAAACTTTTTCCTTTCTCGTTGCGAGATCACGCAAAAACTAGGTTTTCTTCTTTGCCTAAAAATAGTATTGGTTCTTGGGATAAGTGCAAAGATGCTTACATATCCAAGTATTTTCCGCCGGCTAAGATCATCTCCTTACGTAACGATATCATGAATTTCAAGCAACTTGATCATGAACACGTTGCACAATCTTTGGAGAGGATGAAGTTTATGATTAGAAATTGTCCCGCTCATGGCTTGAGTTTGTGGATGATTATACAAATCTTTTACGCTGGCTTGAATTTCGCTTCTCGCAATATCTTGGAATTCGCCTTAGGTGGAACGTTCATGGAAATCACGTTAGGCGACGCTACAAAACTCCTAGACAATATCATGACCAACTACTCTCAGTGGCACACTGAAATGTCGCCTACTAGCAAAAAGGTGCACGCTATAGAAGAGATTAACTCGCTTAGTGCTAAGATGGACGAGTTGATGAATTTGGTTGCTAGTAGAAATGCTACCGTAGAACCTAATGACATGCCACTATCTTCTTTGATTGAGAGTAGCAACGCTAGTTTGGACGTGAATTTTGTTGGTAGGAACAATTTTGGCAACAACAATGCTTTTAGAGGAAACTATATTCCTAGGCCTTTTCCTAGTAACTCCTCTAACAATTATGGCAATTCCTACGGCAACACTTATGGAAATCACAACAAATTACCCTCTGATTTAGAGAGTAATATCAAAGAGTTGATGAACTCTGAAAAGATTTTCAATGCGTCCATAGAGGAAAAACTACTCAAAATAGACGATTTGGCTAAGAGCGTTGATAGGATGTCTTGTGATATTTATGCTTTGAAAGTTAGATGCACTCCTCCCAAGGTCAACTTGGGTGAAACTTTGAAAGCTATGTGTGTCTCCATGAATGAGAGCAAAGAAAGAACCGCCCAAATTCGCGCTAGGCATGAATGGTTTAAAAGGGTGCGTTCTAGTGATGCAAATCATGAAGATCTTAAAGTGCTTGGTGTGTATCCTCTTGAATCTTTCTTTTCACATGTGAAACCTATTTATGGAGGGGCTGGATATGAATCAACTTTGGTTGAAAAACGCCCCGATGATTCGGAGTCCACCTATCTTGATGATAAAGGTGTGGAGAGTGGAGTAGAAGAAGTCAAATTTTTGGGTAGTAATGAAACTCCCAATTTGGATTTCAAGGAATTCAATTATGATAATTGCTCCTTGTTTGAATGCATTTCTTTGATGCAATCCATTACAAACTCTCCACATGCTTATAGCCAAAGCAAAGCCTTTACCGCGCATATCGTAGATGCTATGATGAAATCTATTGAAGAGAAGCTCGAACTTGAAGTCTCTATACCTAGAAAACTTCATGATGAGTGGGAACCAACTATCAAAATCAAGACCAAAAACTATGAGTGCAATGCTTTGTGTGATTTGGGTGCTAGTGTTTCCGCGATTCCAAAGTCTTTATGTGATACTCTTGTTTTTCATGAGATTGAAGAGTGTTCTCTTAATTTGCATCTTGCGGATTCTACTGTCAAGAAACCCATGGGGAGGATCGATGATGTTCTTATTGTTTCAAATAAGAACTATGTACCCGTGGATTTCATTGTACTTGACATAGATTGCAATCCTTCATGTCCCATTATTCTTGGTAGACCTTTCCTAAGGACTATTGGTGCTATCATCGATATGAAGGAAGGGAATATTAGATTTCAATTTCCTTTAAAGAAGGGCATGGAGCACTTTCCCAGAAAGAAAATAAGATTGCCTTATGAATCTATGATGAGGGCTACTTATGGTTTGAGCACCAAAGATGACTATACGTGATTTCATCACCTTTCGCCTAGCTAAGGGCGTTAAACAAAAGCGCTTGTTGGTAGGCAACCCAACGAATCTATCCTTTTTCTTTCTGTTTTGTGTTTTCCATACTTTCATAATTCTGTTATCATTGTGTTTTTTGTGTTTCTTTTTGCGTTTGTGCCAAGAAAAACCGTTATGATTAGTCTTGGGGATGATCGTTTGCTCATGCTGGAAAAGACACAAACTTTCTCCTCACGAAAAGAATTTTCATTTTTGTTATGTAAGAGCTTTTGAGTTGATTCTTTTTTCTTCTGATTTCTACGCAAATTATTCAGAATGTCATCATTTGTAAGAATTTGTGGAGTACTAGAGGTATCATAAATATACAGATTGCAACAGACTTGTGTGGTGTTAACAGATTCTGTTTTTGTTGTGTTGGTTGCTTATTTTGATGAAACTATGGATAGTATCGGGGGGTATTAGCCATGGAAGATTGAAAATATAGTAACCCAACATCAGCAGAAGTAGAATTTAAGTTTGCTACAGTACCTAAGGAAGTGGTGGTTTGCTTTCTCATACTAATGTTATCACGAGTTTCTGTTTAAGTTTCATGTTGTGAAGTTTTCATGTTTTGGGTGAAGTTCTTATGGACAAAAAGATAAAGAGTGGCAAGAGCTCAAGCTTGGGGATTCCCAAGGCACCCCAAGAGATTCAAGGATGCCGTAAAATCCTTTGCTTGGGGATGCCCCGGGAAGGCATCCCCTCTTCAATCCATCGGTAACGTAACTTGGGGATATATTTTTATTCACCACATGTTATGTGTTTTTGCTTGGAGCGTTTTGTATCGTAGGAGTCTTTTATTTTTTTGTGTCACAATCATCCTTTCTACACACCTAGATAGAGATACATGCACTCATCGTGATTTTGTCGAGCTTCACTTATATCTTTTGGTAGACAATTCAGCTCACATGTGCTTCACTTATATCTTTTGAGCCAGACAATTTTGCTCTATGTGCTCCACTTATATCTTTTAGAGCACAGCGGTGCGTGGCTTGGTAGTTGATCTATGCTTTGAAAGTAGTCTCAAAAGGGGTAGTTATCCAAAGGGATACGAAAACTTCCACCTTCATGTGCATTGAATAGTTAGAGAAGTTTGATTCATCTCAATTAGTTTTGAGTTGTGGTTATGGTAATATTGAAGTCATGTTAGTAAGGTGTTGTGGATCTAGAAATACTTGTGTTCAAGTTAGTGATTCCCGTATCATGCATGTATGGTGAACCGCTATGTGATGAAATCTAAGCATGATTACTATATTGATTGTCATCCTTTGCGTGGCGGTCGGGATCGCGCGATGGTTTATACCTACCAACCCTTCCCCTAGGAGTATGCCTTGAATGCTTTGTTTCGATTACTAATAAAACTTTTGCAACAAGTATATGAGTTCTTCATGACTAATGTTGAGTCCATGGTTTATATGCTCTTTCACCTTCCACCATCACTATCTTCCTAGTACCGTGCAACTTTCGCCGGTACACAAAACCCACCATTAGCCTCCCTCAAAACAGCCACCATACCTACCTACTATGTCTTTTTCAAAGTCATTCCGAGATATATTTCCATGTAACTACCACCATGACATGTGCCATCACGTCTACATTGCCATTGCATGATCGTAAGATAGCTAGCATGCTGTTTCCATTGATGTCTATGCCATGCTAGATCATTGCCACGGTACACTACCGAAGGCATTCCATATAAAGTCACAGTTGCTCTAAGTTTTGAGTTGAAAGTGTGATGATCATCATTAGTGGAGCATTGTCCCATGTGAGGAAATAAAAGAGGCCAAAGAACCCCACCAAAATAAATAAAAAAGAGACCAAAGAGCCCACCAAAAAAATGAGAGAAAAAGAGAGAAGGGACAATGCTACCACTTTTTCCACACTTGTGCATATTAAGCACCATGATCTTCATGATTGAGAGTCTCTCGTTTTGTCACCACCATATAGCTAGTGGGAAATTTTCATTATATAACTTGGCTTGTATATTCCAATGATAGGCTTCCTCAAAATTGACTTAGGTCTTCGTGAGCAAGCAAGTTGGATGCACACCCACTAGTTTTCTTTAAGAGCTTTCATTTACTCGTAGCTCTAGTGCATCATTTGTATGGAAATCCGTACTCATTCATATTGACATCTATTGATGAGCATCTCCACAGCTCATTGATATGCCTAGTTAATGTGACTATCTTCTCCTTTTTATCTTGCAACCTACACCACATTCCACACCATCTATAGTGATATAACCATGGCTCACGCTCATGTATTGCATGAGAGTTGAAAAGGTTTGAGAAAGTAAAGGTGTGAAACAATTACTTGGCCACTACCAGGGTTGTGCATGATTTAAATTCGTTGCGGAATGATGATAGAGCATAGTCAGACTATATGCTTTTGTAGGTATAACTTTCTTTTGGCCTTGTTATTTTGAAAGTTCATGATTACCTTGCTAGTTTGCTTGAATGATTATTGTTTCCACGTCAATAGCAAACTATTGTTTTGAATCTAATGGATCTGAACATTCACGTCACATAAGAGGAATTACAAAAGACACCTATACTAGGTAGCATAAAAGCATCAAAAATTCATTCTTTATCACTTCCCTACTCGAGGACAAGCAGGAGTTAAGCTTGGGGATGCTTGATACGTGTCAAACGTATCTATAATTTTTGATGGTTTCACGCTATTATCTTGTCATCTTTGGATGTTTTATGTATCTTTTATATCTTTTTTTGGGACTAACTTATTCATTCAGTGCCAAGTGCCAGTTCTTGTTTTTTCTGTGTATTTGACTCTTTTCAGATCTGATTTTGGAACGGAGTCCGAACGTAATAAAAACCCCGAAATGATTTTTTCTCGAACGGAAGAAGATCAGGGGGCCTCTGGGCCAAGCCAGGTGGGCTCCAGGGAGCCCACAAGCTCCCACTCCGCCACCAGGGCGGAGGCGGCGGTGTCAAGGCTTGTGGCCTCCCTGGCTGCCCCCTGACCTAGATCCTTGTCCTATATATTCCCAAAAATTCAGCAAAAAATGAGGGGAGCCTCAAAAATTCTTTTCTGCCGCCGCAAGCTTCCGTTTCCGCGAGATCTCATCTGGAGACCCTTCCCGGCGCCCTGCCGAAGGGGACTTTGGAGTTGGAGGGCTTCTGCATCATCATCATCGCCCATCCAATGACTCGTGAGAAGTTCACTTCAGACCTACGGGTCCGTAGTTAGTAGCTAGATGGCTTCTTCTTTCTCTTGGATCTTCAATACAAAGTTCTCCATGATCTTCATGGAGATCTATCCGATGTAATCTTCTTTGGCGGTGTGTTTGTCAAAATCCTATGAATTGTGGATTTGTGATCAGATTATGTACGATATATATTTGAATCTCTGCTGATTTCTTATATGCATGATTTGATATCCTTGTAAGTCTCTTCGAGTCTTGGGTTTTGTTTGGCCAACTAGATCTATGATTCTTGCAATGGGAGGAGTGCTTGGTTTTGGGTTCTATCATGTGGTGACCTTTCCAAGTGACAGTAGGGGCAGCAAGGCACACATTAAGTAGTTGCCATCAAGGGTAAAAAGATGGGGTTTTCATCATTGGTTTGAGATTATCCCTCTACATCATGTCATCTTGCTTAAGGAGTTACTCCGTTCTTTTGGACTTAATACGCTAGATGCATGCGGGATAGAGGTGGACGTGTGGAGTAATAGTAGTAGATACAGACAGTATCGGTCTACTTGTTTTGGACGTGATGCCTATAGATATAATCATTTCCATAGATATCGTCACGACTTTGCGTGGTTCGATCAATTGCTCGACAGTAATTTGTTCACCCACCGTCTACTTGCTTTTATGGGAGAAGCCACTAGTAAACACTACAGCCACCGGGTCTATTCACATCCATCGTTTACACCTCCGCTTTTACTTTGCTTTGTTCCTTTGTTGCTTTCAGTTCTCACTTAGCAAACTATCTATAAGGGATTGACAACCCCTTCATAGCGTTGGGAGCAAGCTTTTGTGTTTGTGCAGGATCTTGAGATACTCCTCCACTGGATTGATACCTTGGTTCTCAATCTGAGGAAAATACTTACCACCGCTGTGCTACATCACCCTTTCCGCTTCGAGGGAACACCAACGCAAGGCTCCAAGGCCACGGGGGAAATCCTGTGCATACTTGCCTAGGAAGTCCCTTAAGGCATAGCCGCAGTTGAAGGATTCCTGATGCCGTTGCTGAGGAGTATCAAGCAACACTCCTATTTCTGGCGCCATTGCCGGGAGGAGCACGTGAAGATAATTTCCCAACAACGTGCCTATTTCTGGCGCCATTGGAATGCCTTTCGTTGCAGTAGCACTCATCTCTGTTGATAGTGTTGCTAGTTCCTTTAGAATGATTAGTAACCTTGTTGTAGTTTCCAAGCTTCGTGGTATATCATTCTTCCAACACCATGGATCATCTTTGGCAGAAGTTCTTCGTGAACTAAAGATCATAACAAGAGTGCTCGTGATGAGTTCTCTACTCCATATTGTGATTCTGCCTACTTCGCCCTTCTGCATGGCTTATCTGGAAGAATTATGTTGAACTCGTTCGACATGCTAATCTATGCATCCACAACTCAGAAAAATCTTGTGCTCTTAAGGTTGGCCTTATCTAGTTGTATTTTTACCTTCATCATTGAGAGGTTAGTCAAGATTAGTTGTGCATTCTTGTTATCAATGTCTTCTATTCCTGTGGTCTGTCAAGTTGTGCTATTTCCAATTGACTGGGAGAAGTAAGCTTCAGTACCTCATCCATTTCTTGGATTGGGTCAAAGTAGTTATACTCTGCAGATCAAAATGCCAACCTAGCTTTTGTTCTGTTCTATCTTGGAGTATTACCCTCTTTTTGTCAAGAGTGTTGTGAGAATTGCACCATCTCTTAGGAACTCTTGATGTAGTGATACTTCTCGCTATCATTGTTCATCCCTCGGTTTTCATGTTGGTTGTAACCGGAATATCGACAAGTGAACCATGATGTGTGAAATCAATACTCCTAGCAAGGACATTGTTTAGTAGTTACTGGACAATAAATTCACTATTATGGTGATGGTGATTGAATCGTCATCCTAAGATTGACCGTGCTACCTAGTCCATGTTTCATGGTGCACTTTTCGATCGATAGGTTAGGATTGTGTCAATCCCTCGCTCTTTTGATCATATCATCTTGCCCTGAAAAGCGAGATTGTTCCTGAGCTTAATAATATATCGGTGGTTCGTGATATTTTGAATATCTTCTCGGAAGTATTACCAGGTTGTTTCCTGACTGATATGTTGAGCTTGTGACTAAATTGGTCTTTCTATAAACCAACCCCTTCTCCAAGAATCCGTATTGGATACCCCGAGCTAGTTGGTTAAGCTAAACAACAACTTGGAGAGTTGGAAGATAAAAGCTTCGCCTGAACTTAGCTCATTTAAAAAGGATATTTTTCCTGTTGTGTGAGTGTGAAGATGATGATATAGTCATCGGCTGATTTGTGTGATCAATCATTGCATATATTATCTTGTCCAATTTTGATTTGAGTATGGGCTATTGTCAAATCAAACTCAGAGCCGAAGATTTTCGTAATGGTGTCTTACTCATGGATTTGCTTGAACCTACACCATTGTATTGTTTGATCTGACCAATGCTATTATCTTGCTAACATAATTATGGAAATCCATTTATATGGGTATCTTGATGAATTGTTGTTGAGCCCATCGACAACATTTTCATTTGCTCCATGATTTATGTTGGACATTAAGCTAGTGCTGGAAACTTTGTAGACATTGTCTTAGTGTCTCGAGCGCGAGGTATATGTTAGGTGTAAGAAGTGATTTCCTCTAATTCTTGTTCGTTTGATGTAATTTGCCTCCGTGAATTCGAGAAAAGTTAATTTGTTTTCTTCAGAATCATCCCAAGTCAGTCACGCACGTGCAAAGTATTCTGTGGTTTGATAGACTGGTCATCTCCACTCCATATGTAATTCCAAGCACACCAAGCCACTGATTAAGTTGTATAAGGGAAAGAGGTTCCTTCATAAGAGCTAATCCGGACTTATGTAAGGACTTGTTAGCCTCAATGATGATTTCCACCCAGAACTCGGTAGTGTTTTGTTGTAGGATTTATATGTGTTCACATTTGTCTTGGACATCGTGTTCACGTGGGTCTTGCAATCCAGCTCATGTTTCGGAGCTGTCTTCCGTAGTTCACATCTTGAGAATCTCGCAACGTTATCTCGTCAATTTGTGTTGCAAACCATCTTTTTAGACGTGCTGAGTCTGAAGCATCGTGTCACCAACCGGAGCTGAATCTCAGGCAGTTATAATGGTTGGAACTTTTCCAAGAATTATAATATTGGTCTCTATGTAACCGGTAAAGTGATGTAATGGCTAACACACCTAGCCGAAAGACTTGATATTATAATATCTTGCATCAGCAACCTTAGTCATCTTCCCGTGAGGTTTTTGTATGACCTATTTTGGAAAGTTGTTCCTCATGGATCCCCTTTTGAGCCTCGAAGTCCGACCTATACTTGATGTGCTAGATATCAAGCATGACCTATAATTGGGTTATGCTAGTACATCAAGGAGAAAATTAGAAGCGGAGTGCTAATTGTCTCTCGGTCGATTAACCAGTTTTCGTTTCCTTGGCATAGCTAAGGTGAAATCTGAGCAAGTGTTGTCTTCCTTTGCATCTGGATCCTCCATCACTGTTCATCAAGGTAGTATGTTGTGTCACCAGGATCGTTGGCATGAATATTGGTAAAACTTTGATGAATATGGAAATGCTCAAGTTCTTGAGAGCACGCTCAGAGACTAGGTTATATCCTCGGTAGAAATTGGAATGTGCCTTCCGTTCGCCGAGTTGTTCTATAACCCTAGTTTCTTTCTTATCTTAGTATGCCCTTCTTTCCAATTCCTTCTCACAATCATTTGTGAGTTGCCTTACTCTGGTATGAAGAGTTTCAATGATCTTAGGATCAAAAGTAATTATTTTTGCCACTTAAGGGAATAACTCTATGAGTCATCCTCCTACGATGCCCCGTTATGGTATGAAGGGTAAGTTAATCCTCGCTACTTTAAAACCTTGTCATCATCTGTTTTAAGCGTGGATTTGCTGCCTATCAATTGAACCTTTGTCATATGCCTCACTTCCTCATCTCTGTCATGAGTGTTATGTTTCATCTCAAGGGACATTTCTATGTCTCATTCTATGAGTCGATCTTGAGCTGCTCGATCTTGAGGAGATCGAATCTTGTAGAGTCCTCATGTTCTTGTTGTCGCGTTAGATGAAGACCTCAAAGACAAAGATGCCAAGATCAACCTGATGCAATGAATCAACATCTTCAAGAAGGGCAATTGGATCGTGAAGATTTCGATAGTTAGCATCCCCCCATCCTCTGCCAACTACGCCTGAATCTCGGGACGAGATTCTTGTGTAGTGGGGGTGAGTTTTCACATCCCAAGTTTGCCTTGCTTGCATTGCATTACATGCATGTATTCAAATAGCATTGAATCTGAAAATGGGAAGTGATCAAGCCCAAATGAATTGAAATTTGACAAAAGGCAATAAAAATATTACCTTAAAAGGAACCAGGAAAATGTTCCAAATATTTGGGAAAATAGTGACAGGGAATAAATTTGTCGAACCAAAATTTGAAGTCACTGGAACATTTTGAAAAGGATTTTTGATTTGATCAAATAATTGTTTGGAATGGAGTTATTTTCTTTTCTTTTGAAATAAAAGTTTCAAAAATGTTGAAACTATTATGTGGCATTGATTATCTTTATCTGTGTCACATAACACTAATTTACGGTTTTATAAAATATTTAAACATTTTGTTTTAAACCTAAATCTAAATGCCAGAAAGTATTAAAACAATAAAAGAAGAAGAGAGAGAGAGACCTACCTGTCGCTCACCTGGTCGGCCCAGCCCACCAGGTCCTCCCCCTACTCGTCTTCTTCCCCGAGCAGCTGCGTGGGAGCAGCGCGTGCGCCGGCCTCCACCTCCTGCTTGCCACCTCCTACTCATCCCCGCGCTTATCCCCTCGCTTGGAGATGCCATAGAGCCCCCTCTGTCTGCTCCACCCCTCTCAGGCTCCCCTCCTTCGCTCTCTCGCTCTCCCCTCGCCATGGCCGAGCTCGGCTTGAGCAGGCCGTCGCCGTCCGCGTAGTCTCCGGCCACCCCTCGCCTCCCTGACGTGCTCTTCACCTCCGCCTCTATGAGCAGCTCCTCACCACCAAGAGAATCAGCCGAAGGCCCTGAATCGAGCTGCCACCTCCGTCTTCCTCATCTCCGGTCACCAAGATCCGCCTTCGTCGATCTGCTGCCACCGGGCCTCTCCGACCTCCCCGATGCCAAAAATGGAACCCCCGTGAGCCGCTGACTCTTTCCCCTCTACTCCCACGCTCTACCGTGCCCCGTAGCCCGCTCCCCGCATCGGCCGAACCCCACCGCCGCTAGAGCTCGTCGCCGGCACCTCTCCCGGCCACCCTAGCCCTCTTCCTACCCCTTGCCAGAACGGCCGCTTCGCCAGCGTCCCGTAGTTGCAAACGACGCTCGATTTGGACCCCTGTAGCGCGTTTTAGCATAACTCCAGCGAGCTCCGCTGAGGTTTTGGTCGCCGCCGGCCACATTCCGGTGAGCGTCGTCGTGGCCTGGTGATTAGCGCCTATTTAGCCCCCCAGTGACTGCCAGAGGGCCCCACGCATGGGTCAAACCCCACTTAGTGTGGGTCAACACGGGATTAGCCCCTGGGTCACTGACCAGTGGACCCCACTGGTCAGGTTTGACCGCACCTAGGTGCTGTTGACTGATGACGCCAGTCTGACGTCGCAGTGACGCAATAAAGCTTTTCTGATTTTAAAGAAATTCCAGAAAATGCCTAAAACTTCTAAAAATCGTAGAAAATAATCTGTAAGTCCAATGAAAATAATATATATATGAAAAATGATCAGAAAAATCCAAAGAATCTGATTATGGCATTTTCATGCTGGTTTGAGAAAGCTAACATCACCAAATAGGCAAAATGATGATTAGGGTAAATTTAATAAATAGTTTGGAGTCGGAATTTGATTCCTATTTGAATTCCACTTCAATTAATATGATCGAACATTGAGCTAGGAAAACCAGTACCTCAAATTGCCATCTTCATGCATGATAAACAAGTTATACCTGAGCATCAGGTCGAATCAATTAAAAGGGTATCCGGAAAATACTTTGCTTGAATTGATATTTGAATTGTAATTCAAATCCAACTTCAACCTAAGAAATGGTAGCTATATTGGCCCTGCCACATTTCATTTCCATTTCTTGATCATGCATCGTAGTGTTGCATTTCCGTGAGGTAATTGTTGTTCCTTTCTTGTTTGCGGTGCTGTTCCCTCTCGGTAGACGATGGTTCCGACGATGTGATCGTTGACATTGATGAAGACTCATTGCTATCTTCAGACGTGTCAGGCAAGCAAACTTCCTTGAGCATACTGATATAAACCCACTCTTTCGTTCTTGCTCTCTTTTATTGCATTAGGACAAACACGATGCAACTGTTACATGTTGTCGGTAGTGGAACCCATTCCTCTGCATGACCTGATTTTGCCACAGTAAATAGTTGAAACCACATAGCATGAGTAGCAACTGCTTGAGCCTTGTTGTGCTTACTCATTCATGCTTCCTTACTGTGCCTGCTATGCTTAGAGTCGTGTCGGGTCTGATCCATCTGGATGATGAATCGGAATGGTTGAGTTATGTCCTATAGTGTGAGAGTAAAAGTGTGAATCCAATTTGGTAAAGGTAGCGATGAGAGGCCATGTAGGAGTACATGGTGGGTTGTCTCATTGGGACCGTCCTTAAGAACTGAGTTCTGTATATGTTATCCAAGTCAAGATACTACCACACATTAGGATACTTAATTGACCCTCTTGGCTTATTAATCGCCTAGATCTCTGTCCAGGAGTTGCAACTAGTTTCTGGTGTTTGTAGGAAAAGTGTTGGTGGCCGTGTTAGCTCTGCCCGACAGGGTAGGCTTCTCTGCGGTAGATACACAGTGGCACGGTGAACCAAGTGGCACCCGGATTGTGGGCTTGGGAACTGTGCGCACATCGTTTGGGGCCGTAGAGGAAACCTTGGCCAGACATCCTTGCGGGTTCAGTCTCAAATAGACGATAAACCTGGACTAGGGTCTTGTGTGGTTAACGGTCGTGGCCGACACCCACGCCAGTGCTTCCGATTGAAGGTTGCCGAGATGCATGACGTGCATATGGTGCTAAGTGGTGAGAGCATGTGTGAAGAAGTATACCCCTGCAGGGTGAATCGATCTATTTGAATAGCCGCGTCCTCGGATATGGACTACTTGGAGACATTATGTGGTACATAGACAACTTAAATGGATACTCTAAAACATTCAAGATAAGTGTGAGTGCTATGGACGGCTTTCTCGTAGGGAGACGAGAGTGGATCCATAGTGATTTATTGCATTGGTGAATATGTGGACTCGTGTGCGCTATCCCACCTCAAAGAAAGAACTTGTAGTCCTAGTATAGGTTAGCCAAGAGTCAAAGCTGGCTTGCTGCAATCAAACCCTTTAATACTTTCATTGAAACATGATGCATATGTAGATAGTTCTGATGCAAGTCTTGCTGAGTACCTTTGTACTCACAGTTGCTTTATTTATGTTTTGCGGAGAAGTTTTAGTCTTTAAAAAGGTTTCTACGCGACGTGTTCGATGTTGACCGGAATAGCTTGGGAATCCCAGATGGAGGTCTGACTCCTTTGGTAGGGTCGTAGTAGCTTTTCAGGCTCTTCCAGCCACTTTTAGTAGATATCTGTACCCACACATGTTGTGCTTCCATTTGATGTTTGTATGACTTGAGTGACGGGTCACGAGACCCCTGTTTGTAATATCATACTATGTTGATTCCTATGAGTCTTTAATAAAATCTTGATTCATAGAGTTATGTTGTGATGCCATGTTGTATCTACGCATATAGTGCATAATGTCTGTATGTTATGAAATGCAGTATATGTGTGGGATTCGACACCTAGTTGTGTGCCTTTAGTAGTACTCTTTACAGGGAAATGCCTCTTTGTGCTTCCACCAAGCCTTGGTAGCTTGCTACTGCTCCGGACACATTGATTGACCGACATGTATCCTTCTTTGCTGTTGTGTCTGTCCCTTCGGGGAAATGTCACGCGGTGTAATGGAGTCCTTGTAGTTTGCTACGACTCGTCTACACACGCTGATGACCGACACCTGCTTTGCTGGGTTACGTATGCGTGTCCCTGTGCGGATGTACCACTTGGGTTTATAACTAGCCATGTCGACCCGGGTTCTTGTCGTTTGAATGTTAGCGACACATTCATATACGTGAGCCAAAAGACGCAAATGGTCCCGACCAAGGTAAGGTGGCAGCCGTGGAGTTTACAATGCATGAGGCCGTAAAGTGATGTGATGTGTTACAGGTTGGGTTCTTATGATTCAGGATCGGGGTCCCGACAATGAAACTAGTGGATCCAAATCAGCCCTTATGAAGCAACGCATAAACTAGGGTTTAAGCTTCTATCACTCTAGCAACCCATCATCTACTTACTACTTCCCAATGCCTTCCTCTAGGCCCAAATAATGGTGAAGTGTTATGTAGTCGACGTTCACATAACACCACTAGAGGAAAAACAACATACAAGACATCAAAATATCGAACGAATACCAAATTCACATGAGTACTTATAGCATGACTTATCCCATGTCCTGAGGAACAAAAGTAACTACTCACAAACCATAATCATATTCATGACCAGAGAGGTAATGAATAGCATCAAAGATCTGAACATAAACTCTTCCACCAAGTAATCCAACTAGCATCAACTACAAATAGTAATTAACACTACTAGCAACCTTACAAGTACCAATCGTAGTTGCGAGACGGAGATTGGTTACAAGTGATGAACCAGGGTTTGGAAATGTGATGGTGCTGATGAAGATGTTGATGGTGATGAGTCCCTTTCGATGAGAGGAGTGTTGGTGATGACGATGGCGATGATTTCCCCCTTCGGGAGGGAAGTTTCGCCGGCAGGATCGTCCTGCCGGAGCTCTAGATTGGTTCTACTCAAGTTCTGCCTCGTGGCGGTGGCGAATCCTCCAAAAAGCATCCTCTTGATTTTTTCCAGACCAAAACCCTTCTTGTAGCAAAAGAGGGGGGCCAGTGGCCCAGCAGGGAGCCCACAAGCCCCCTAGGCGCGTCCAGGGGGGTGCCCGCGCCTAGCAGGCTTGTGGCCACCTGCTGGCGCCCCTCTGGCACTTCTTCGGCCCAGTATTTTTTATAAATCCCAAAAAAATCCATGTTGATTTTCACAGCTTTTGGAGTTGCGTAGAATAGGAATCTCAAACTTGCTCCTTTTTCAGGCCAGAATTCCAGCTGTCGGCATTCTCCCTCTTCATGTAAAACTTGCAAAATAAGAGAGAAAAGGCATAAGTATTGTACCGTGAAGTGAAATAACAGCCCAAAAAGCGATAAATATCAACATCAAAGCATGATGCAAAATGGACGTATCAATGCACCATGCCCCACCCGTTCTCATGTGATATGCACGACGTAAATCGCAAGCACAAACAACCCCTAAGGGCAACCAAGTAAACAAGAGAGTCCGGGAAATTAAATTTTGTACCGGAATATCCTCCTCCATCTCTAGTCGTATTGTGCCATGCCGGGAAACAGGGGTGACCCTGAATGCGCCTTCGCACATTGGCGAGAGCTTGTGGAGTCCTTCCCTCAAGAGGATCCTTTACAGGACAAGATCACCAAGCTCAATCGTAGGGGGGCTTATGCTACGACTGTGGTAGCGATGCAGCGCCTGCTGATGTCGGGCCACATGGAGAGCGGCCAGGCGGCATGCTTCCTCAAGGAGGAGCATATCAACTTCATGCAGGCCTTCCTGACACTCCTCATCGAAGGCCAATACCCGCGGGGACCCATTCTTGAGATCAGTGGGTACGACCGATTTCGCCCCATACACGAGGAAGAAGGGTGTTTCACCGGTTGGCTTGGTCGTTGTCTTGCGGATCGACCATCGCAGGGACTAGAGTTTGTCGAGCCAACTTCTTCTGCATGCCGCGAGCTTCTTGCTGAAGCTTCTTGTATTGAGGTCCTTGAGGGCCTGTGCGTTGGCAAGATCAGCCTAGCCATCGCTTCGGGGGTGCACCACGGAGGCGTAGTAGATCTTCGTGCTCAGGCTCGCACAATAGGCCTTGAAGGGAGTGCTGGTGAACTGCGTGTCATTGTCAGTGATGATCCGGTTTGGAACACCAAAGCGGCATAGCAATCCATTGATGAATTCGGTAGCTGAAGCAAGGATGGTGTGAACAGGCTCCACTTCCGTCCACTTAGTGAATTTGTTGATGGCAACATAGAGGAAGCAGTAGCCTCCAGCTTCGCAGGGGAAATGACCAAAGATATCTAGCCCCCAGACCGCAAATGGCCATGAGAGGGGAAAGGTCTGGAGACCTTGCCCCGGCTGGTGGATTTGCTTGGCGTGGAATTGGTATGATTCACATGACCGAACCAGCTCGGTGGGATCCTGAAGCACAGTGGGAAAGCAGAAGCCGTTGTGTAAGTCCTTGCCGGCAAGGATGCGTGATAAAGAGTGCTGACCGCATTCACCTCTGTGTATGTCTACTAGCACGTATCGGCCTTGGTCCATGGAGATGTAGGCCAGCGCAACTCCATTGGACCACCTGCGGTGGAGGTCATCATCCATTATGTAGTAAGATGCAGCTTCACGGGCCACGCGTTTGGCCTTAGTGTTGTCCTCCAGAAGCGTGTCCTTCTGCATGCAAGCTTGGATCCCCATGGACCAGTCACAAGCCCGCATTGACAACACGAGTAGAAGGTGAGCGCCTGAGGGAGAACCGCAATTAGTTTCACCTATGTAAGGCATGGGGGCGGATCTTCCGGAGGTGCCATGGCACTAGCAGCTAGTGGCATGGCAGAAGGCTTCAGGAGTCGTTCCTCGAAAATTTCGGGGCCCTAAGGTTCACGGAGAGATGCCTTCAAGGCGATGTCATCGGCTTCTTGATTGTTGTTGCATGGAATATACTAGACTTCCATGCCCACGAAACACTTTTCTAGCTTACACACCTCCTCAAGGTAGGCTGCCATGTGCACATCCTTAGGTTTGTGGCTCTTGTTGGAGAAGTTGACGAGGAGCTGAGAGTCGCCCTTAATGAGTATGTGCTTGACGTCAAGTGTGATGCCGGCCTTGAGGTGTGCGATCAGGCCCGCATACTCTACGATGTTGTTGGAGATCTCATAGTCATGCTTGAAATAGAGTTGCACTGCGTAGTAGAGATTGTCTATGGTTGGCAAGGTGAGCACCACGCCAGCCAACGTGCCCTGCTAGGAGAATGCCACATCAAGGTGCATGGTCCAGCTGCCATCCTGCCTTTGGCGGCTCATCTTGATGCGGATCTGTCTATTCTGTCGTGAAGTCAGTCAATACCACGCCCTCCATTGTCCTTGTGGTGAGGAACACTAGCTCAAAAGGTTGCAACTCAATGTTCCATTCTGACACACGCTGTCTGGCATTGGAACTGTGAATTATTTGTTCTAGGGGGTAGGATGTGGTCACCTTGACGGGATGACCCTCGAAATAGTGCTGCAACTTCCTTTATGCGACGAAGAGCGTGAGGAGAAGCTTTTGCTCCATGGGCTATCTCTCGTGAAAAACGCACAACATCATGCTCACGAAGTAGACCAAATGCTCGACAAGGCGTGAAGTCTTGAGAGCCACAACTTGATCTTCGGGAGGTTTGTCGGGTCGCTTCCCGGGGGTCTCTTAAGATGGTACCTAAGGACGAGTTGATGAATATACTTCTCGCCCCTCGTTGGTTACCCCAAGTGGAAGGTGGAGATGTAGTCAGCAGCAAGTTTCACTTACATGGAGAATGTAAGGTTTATCGAACCAGGAGGACTATGAGGATCAACAAGTAGGTGTCCGCTGCCCTGGCGCTAGCAGAAGACGTGGACGTGCACACACAACAAATAACTTTGCTCCCAACGAGTACACAGAGGTTGTCAATCTCTCCGGCCTTGTAGTTTGCAAAGGATCAAAACTCAAGCGGGAATAGTGATAGTGATTGCAACGGAAAAGTAAATTAAAGTAGTAAATGATGGAGGTGTAATCAATAGTGGTGATATGGACCGGAATCACATGATGTTCACTAGTGATGTCTCTCTCCCAAAATACGATAAACGACTATGCAAGGGTAAACAAATTACAGTTGGGCAATTGACAGAATTATCAACGCACCGCAATGCTAATTATGCTACTTGAAAGTTAGAGGCTCAATAGTAATGGGCAGTACGCCAAGAAAAGTAGACCGTTTATTCATCAGGATCTATTTACTAATCATCCAGCTTGAGATATCTATCCAGAACATCTTGCTGGTATTAAGTTGCGAGCCCCACCCAAAGTGTAAACTCAAAGCAACGGACAACTGCATTAACGAACTATGCGTAAGGTAAACAATCCTTGCAACCGTGGTCACAAGCGCCGTTGTTTTCTCCCTGGTGGCAATAGCACATCCCCTAGTCTCATGTTTCTGTCACTCAAGCTAGACATTAGGGGGCATGAATGTCACATCCCTGACACCTTAAGCAAGTTAGTCTTGTGCTTATGTCTTCTTTGCATTGCATCTAAGAAATTCTCAACAAGAACCAAGAAAGTGGTGAAGGAAAAACTCAAACCTAGCCACTTCTTCAAATAAAGGAAATCTCAAAACTAGTTAAAATCAATGAACCCAAAATGGCCTCAAGAAAAGTTCAAACTTTCTGATAAATCCTGAAAGTAAATGAGCAATGAAGAAAACCATTTTCTTGACACTTTAAGCATTTTAAATAAATGCAAAAAGCTACTGGTTTCAAGTTTTAAATTTGAAATCAGAAACTTTAAATTTTCAAAAATGTTGAAAACTTTGGAAATAGTTGGAAATATTCCAACAAATATTCTAGGGTGCTTAACATAGCTTTTACAATTTATTTGGGAGTTGAAATAAATAGAGAATCAGTGAAATAGCAAAACAGAAACAAAACAGAGAAAAAAAAGGGAAAAGAAGTTACGTGTCGCTCACCTGGCCCGGCCCATCTCAACTCCTGTCGTCTTCCTCCCCCGCCAGTGGGCAGCAGGAGGTGGCCGCCGCGTCGCCGCGCGCCTCCACGCAGCTCCCTGGCTGCCTGGCCACCGTTTCGCGCTGGTAAGCACGGGGATAATCTCCCCGTGGCTGACCCTATCCATTCCCAACGCCAGATCCCCCTCCTCTCGGATCTCTCCTCCCTCCTTCTGCCGCCATTAGAGCCCGAGAAAAGCTCGAGCTGCCCGTGCCCCTAGCCATAGGATCCCCTCTCCGAGTGCGCCGTTAGCTCCGCCTCGTCGATCTGGTCCTCCCTACAGAAGACGAACCTTCCCTGAGCCCTGCAACGCCCACGGCACCGTCGTCTTCAACCTTCGGCCGCCGGCGAGCTCTGCTCGATTCGTCGCCCTCAGCCCTTCCCCGAGCCGTCTAAGCCCTGCTCTACACTCCCTGTGAGCATGCGGTCATTTCCCCTAAGCTCTCCCCGTCGATCCCCTCCTTTAGGCTTAGTTCCATCGGAGCCCGACGAGGACCACCGCTGCAGCTCGTCGCCGGTAGCCCTCCGGTGAAGTGCTGGTCCGTCTGAGGCTACCAACAGCCTTAGGACGTCATGTAGGTGCGTTAGGTGCCCAGCCCCGAGCATTTTGACCCCGTATTCGATGGCTTCGACGATGGCCGAACTTGGTCGCCGCCAAGCTCGTCGTCGGCGTTGATTCCGGCCACTCCAGCCCTAGTGGCTTGTCCCATCGTGCGCGCCATCTAGTGGTCATTCCTCCCGTGGTCTCTGCCATGAGTTTGGCCGTCGGAGACGAGTTTCCGAGCCCCTCCGCCGTTCTGGTGGTCGCCGGAGGCTCCCAGCCGGCGAGGACGACCTCGCCGCCGGTGGATCTCAGCTGGCCTCAGCCACTAACGTGTGGGGCCAGCCTCTCGACAGATTAGAAATAATAAAAATAAATCAGATAAGTTAATAAGTCACTGACATGTGGGTCCAGTAAGATTAATGAGCTAATTAAGTTTAATCTTAATCTAAAACTGACCAGAGACACTGACCAGTGGGTCCCACTAGTCAGGTTTGAATTTCAATGGCGAGATGGACCTGCTGATGTCATGCTGATGTAGTAAAAGTATTTTCGAGTATAAAAATAATTCCAGAAATGTTTAAAACTTCAAAAATTCATAGAAATTAATATGTAACTCCAATGAAAATAATTTATATATGAAAAAGTATCAAAAAAATTCAAGGAATCTGAATATGCTATTTTCAATCATGTTTGAAAAAGTTACAGAACCCAAACATGTAGATTAATGAATAAGTCAATTCTTATAATTACTTTATAAATGGAATTTGGAAAATATTCAAATTTCATTATGAATGACATGGTCAAACATTGTTCTAATAACAAACCAGTACCTTAACATGACATCTCATGCATACTAACATCAAGTTGATCTGAGCATCAGGTCGAATCAATTAAATCGGTATCCGAGAACACCTCGTTTGAATTGATATTTGAATATGATTGAAATCAACTTCAAACCTAATACATGTTGATTATAATAGTTTATCACTTTGCATTCTCATGCCATGCTCATGCATCATCTTGTTTGCATATGATTGTTATTGATTGTTGCCATTCATTTCGGTAGGCTCCGCACCCCCGGATTCCACCGAATATCCGTCTGACGGATATTCTCCCTCCTCTGAGCAACAAGGCAAGCAACCCTTTTGATCATCCCGATAAATCCCATGTTCTTGCTCCTGCACTTATTTATTGCATTAGGGTCAAATGCTTCAAATGCTTTTGCCACGTTAGTTGAACCCACTTCCTTTGCATGACCTAACCTTGTCACAGTAAATAGCTGAACCTTGCAACCTAGCATACCTGGTAGTTGCTTGAGCCATGATGTGCCTTATCCTGCTATGCATGCTATGCTTACAGTTGTGTATGGTCTGTCATCTGGGAGATGAACAGAATTGTGAGAATGCGTTCGATAAGCAAAGGTTGTGTGTTGAATCTGATTTGGTAAAGGTACCGGTGAAAGGCTATGTAGGAGTACATGGCGGGTTGTTTCATTGGAACCGTCCTTAGGAACCGAGTTTCGTGTATGTAATCCAAGACTAGATACTTACACATGCTGGGCCCTGAAATATTACCCCGCTCGGCCTATTAAATGATTAGTACTTGGTCCAGGAGTTGCAAATAGTTTCTGGTGTTTATAGTCATGTTGGAGGCCGTGCATAGTGCTGACCTGAGAGGTGGGCTATGATGCGGTAGGCAGTGGCACGGTGTACCAAGTGGCACCCGGATGGTGGGCTTGGGAACCCTGCGCACATCGTTTGAGGCCGTGGTGGAAACCTCGGCCGGACTTCCGTACGGGTTACTCCCAGATAGGCCATAAACCTGGACTAGGTACTAGTGTGATTAACGGTAGTGGCCGACTCTCTCGCTGGGCTTCCGCTTGAAGGTTGCCGAGGTGCATGACGTGCACATGGCGATAAGTGGCGAGAGCGTGTGTGACGAAGTACACCCCTACAGGGTTATGATCTATTCGAATAGCCGCGTCCGCGGATATGGACTACTTGGAGACATATGTTGTTCATAGATAACTTCAATGGCCACTCATAAAATTGCCAAGATAAGCGTGAGTGTCGTGGACGGCATTTCCGTATGGAGACGGAATGATTCCACGATAGTGTATTGTTGTGGTGTTAGTGGACTCGTGTGCGAGAAATCAAGTTGTCAAAATTATTTCAAAAAGCAAGTTGTCTAGCCACGAGTCAAATGCTGGCTTTCCGCATGAAACCCCACAATACCTTATTGATACTTTGCATGAGTAGTTAGTTATCCTAAAGTCTTACTGAGTACATTCATACTCATGTTTGCTTAACAAATGTTGCAGAGGTTGCTAATGACCCTAATGGAGGGTTCTTCGTAGACATCGACGACGTCGAGTAGCTGGTGTCCCAGCTACGATCTAGCCCTACGTTGGATTTGTAGTATAGTCAGGCCATGTGCCTTCTAGTTGCCCTGTCTATACTCAGACAGTTTAAACTCTTCCGCTGGCTTGTAACTGAATGACTGCTAATATGGGTCGTGAACCCTTAATGTGTAATATTATGTGTGTGGCTCTTCCGAGCCTCTTAAATAAAGCTTGTATGTTTATGGTTATGTTGTGATGCCATCGATGTATCTATACATATCGGTATGCCATGCGTACGTGTGTCGTACTTGATATGTATGGGGTTCGATTACCTAGTCGTGAACTTTAGTAGCACTCCTTACAAGGAAATGCCCCTTTGTGATCCAACGAGCCTTGGTCGTTCGCAACTGCTCCGGACACATTGGTTGACCGGCATGTGTCCTTCTTAGCTGCTGTGTCTGTCCCCTTTGGGGAAATGTCACGCGATGTAATGGAGTCCTTGTAGCTTGCTACGACTCGTCTACACTCGCCGGTGACCGACACCTGCTTTGTTGGGTCATGTATGTCTGTCCTTGTGCGGTACTGCCACTTTGGTTTATGACTAGACATGTCGATCCGGGTTCTTTGACATTGCAATGCTAGCGACACTATTGCATACGTGAGTCAAAAGACGCAAACGGTCCTGGCTAAGGTAAGGCTGCAGCCGTGGGGTTAACCGTGCGTGAGACTGCAAAGGGATGCGATGTGTTACAAGCTGGATTCCTATGGCTTTGGATCGGGATCCCGACAGCGTTGGTATCACAGCCTGACTGACTGTAGGATTACTAAGCCAAACTGGTCGAAGTTGAGTCTAGAATTGCTTTAGTTATATATAAGGGAATTGTTTGTGGAAGGGAACGTAAGACTCTTGTTCTCTTCTCAAGTTATTCTATTCTGGTCATCCTCGTCTTTTCTGTGGGAATTGAGGCCTAGGTTACTCATCTTCTTGTAGGCTCGTGTTTCTGATCGGTAGATTATAGGACTACGGGTTAAGAGATATTGGGTTTCCTTCATTCCTGGGAAAAAGGAAGTAAGTTTGATGATCAGAGAGTTGAACTTGATAGTTGAGTGGTTACTCTATTCCATTTTGGGTTGTCTCAAAATTTGTCTTTGAGCATTTACAGCCGTTATGCTGCCCAATTTTGCATTAAGAGCTCTAATGCTTTTGCATTACTCTATATTTACAGATGCCTGGCCGTCCTTCTCGTCAGGTGGTACGTCTGACTAGGTGCATTGATGTACCGGGTCATAAGGCCATGCTGGTCAGGGTGATGTCGGTGTGCGGTTACCGCTGGTACCCCGAGTACACAGTGGAGGAACAGTACCGAGACTTCAACCAAAGCCAGTACATCTGCACTGTTAGGGTATTTCCAGACTACCCTGGAGCTGAGAAGCCAATCCATTGGTCCTATGGGTTGGGAGTCACTGTTGACATGGCAGTACAAGATGTTGCCTATTCAATGCTGACCATTATGAGAGCGAGACATGCACTGCTGCAGAATTCAGAGTTCTGCTATGTTCCGGCCTCTCAGCCTGGTGAAGAGGGATACCTCAGTGGAGTCTATTTTGATTCTACTATGGAGGATCCATTACTGCAGTCCACTATTGAGATGCTAGAGAACAGAGATAGGGATGCTCGTGCTCTCCGCATGGAGCTTTATGCTACCCGTGCCCGTCTGTGGACGGCTTTGACGCAGCTGGCACCGGTAGTCCAGACAGGGTACGGAGATATGGAGATGCTGAACCCTGTTAGGACCCATCTTCCGGCCCACGTTGACTGGCCAACTATAGGAGGAGTCACACCTCTTCGGGGACCCCTCTTACCACCAGTCAGGGGACCAAGCCCACATCCGTGTCCTTATGGATCCCAGGGATCTCAGGCTAGAGTGTTTCCTGATCCACAGGTTGAGCTTCCAGGTCATGGAGGTAATCTCTATGAGATGTTCTATGCGGATGCCTGAGCTGTGAGCGGAAGGATAGTATGGTAGTAGCCGTACGTTCACAGTCCTGCGTGACTTGTGAAGTATGCCTGTAATGTGAAATGAATTCCGGAGGCCTAGATAAATAACGTATAGGAAGCTTGTAAGCCTCTGATGAGTAGTTTCATAATTTCATTAGTTTGCCCTTCGGTTAAGGTTGTACTGAACTATGTAAGGGTGTGTATGAACCATGGTGTATATATAGCAGTTGCTTGTTACCATGCTGTTCAGATATTCATTTCCGCATTCCGTGTGTTCAGTACATTCTTAATCCATAGCTAATATTGATATGATATTGGTCTAAGCTGTGAGTTTGTTTGTCAGGATGGTGTTCACCAGGTTAAACCGTGCCCATGGTCATGAGCAAGGCGAGGGTAGTCAAGCGTCGCAGGAAGATCTGCCTCACCCGCCCTCGCTGGCGGAAGTGATGCTTGAGGCACAGAGAAATAAAAGGGAGACCAACCGACTGTTAGAGCGTATTGAGCAGAATACGGCTCGTCAGCCTACGAATGCTGCAGTGTCCCTCAACGACTTTGTGAAGCTGAATCCTCCAAAGTTTCATCATTCCGTCGATCCCCTCGATGCTGATGACTGGCTGTGCAGCATCTCACGCAAGATTCGCTCTAGGAATGTGTCTGAGGCCGACAAGGTGACCTTTGCGGCGTATTTCCTGGAAGGACCCGCCAATCTATGGTGGGAGAATTTTGAAGCAATGCGTCCCGCTGAACCAGTAGCCACATGGGCAGACTTCAGTGCAGCCTTTCGTCTGCACCATATTCCAGAGGGCCTGATGGACAGAAAGAGAGAGGAGTTATGTGCCTTCACTCAGGGCAAGTTGACTGTGGATGCCTATAGATGCGAGTTCGGTAACCTCGCCCGCTATGCAACAGAGGAGGTGTCTACTGACGCCAAGAACCAAGCAAGGTTCCGTAAGGGTCTGAGCCCTGAGCTCCGTCGTGATTTGTGCCTCCTTGAGTGTGCAAGCTTTCAAGCCCTGGTCAACAAGGCGATCAGTGCCGAGACTGGTCATACTGACTTTGAAGCCACAAGGAAGCACTCCCATGACTTTGGCTCGTCTTCTGGTTCCGCGTTTCCAAAATGTAGGCTTTGGGTTCCGAACAGTTCTCTGCCGCCAAGATACACTCCGAGGCCATCCTACGTGGCGCCTCAGACGAATCAGGCCAACCCTCCAGCAAAAGCTTATGGTGGTCTAGCTAGCAATGCTGCACCACGTGCCAACCAGGTGATATGCTACAAGTGTGGAGAACCAGGGCACTATTCCCGTGAGTGTCCTTAGAATGTGGGTGCCAAGCAACCCGGAAAGTCCGTCGGGCAAGCCAAGTCGGGCAAAGCTTACTATGTGAAGCCAACTCCTGCACGTCGTTGTGTGAACTATGTGTCAGCAGAAGAAGCTGCAGAGGATCCCGACGTCATGCTGGGTATGCTTCTTGTTAATCATCACCTAGCGTCCGTTCTCTTTGACACTGGGTCTTCTCATTCCTTCATTTCAGAAAGTTATGCACAGTTGCATAACATGTCTTTTTGTGATATGCCAATCCCATTGGTTGTCCAAACCCCTGGTAGTAAATGGAAAACCTCTAGGATAACCTATGACAATGAAATTCTAGTAGACAGGCTAGTTTTTCTAGCCTCGTTGATAGCCTTGAAATCTTCGGATATAAATATCATCTTGGGCATGGACTGGATGTCAACTCACTACGCCAAGATTGATACTCATTCTAGAAGTGTCCAGCTTACCCATCCCTCGGGTGAGATAGTTAATGTCTCTACTCGAGCTGCCAAGTGCCAACTCTATTCCTTAAATGCCAACCCTCTTCCGGAACTTGAAGACATTCCGGTAGTCCGTGACTTCCCGGATGTCTTTCCAGAGGAACTGCCAGGAATTCCACCTGACAGAGATGTAGAGTTTGTGATAGATCTTGTTCCGGGAACTGTCCCAATAGCCAGAAGACCATATAAGATGGCACCCCTAGAGCTAGCTGAACTTAAGAAGCAACTAGATGAGGCCTTGAATAAAGGTTTCATTCGTCCTAGCTCTTCTCCTTGGGCTTGTCCCGTCCTCTTCGTCAAGAAGAAAGACGGAACGGATCGGATGGTTGTAGATTACCGACTAGTTAATCTGATCACCATAAAGAACAAGTATCCGCTCCCCAGGATCAACGACATGTACGATCAGCTCGCTGGATCCTCAGTCTTCTCCAAAATGGATTTGAGGTTGGGATACCATCAAATCAAGATCAAGAACAGGGACATTCCAAAAACGGCTTTTGTTACTCGTTATGGCCAATACGAGTACACAGTCATGTCCTTCGGTTTAACCAATGCCCCAGCCACCTTCTCTCGTCTGATGAATTCAATCTTCATGGAGTATTTGGATAAATTCGTCGTGGTATACCTCGATGATATTCTCATCTACTCGAAGAATGAACAAGAACATGCCGAGCATCTAAGGCTGGTATTGATGAAACTTCGAGAGCATCGCCTTTATGCCAAGTTTTCAAAATGTGAATTCTGGTTACCAGAAGTGACCTACCTGGGTCACGTAATCTCTGGTAAGGGTATTGCTGTCAATCCCGAGAGAGTTCAAGCTGTCCTTGATTGGACTCAACCTGAATCGGTTAAGCAAGTTAGGAGTTTTCTTGGTCTAGCGAGCTATTGTCGCCGCTTTGTCGAGAATTTCTCCAAGGTTGCAAAGCCTCTAACTGAACTCCTCAAGAAGGATAAAAAGTTCGAGTGGACACCACAGTGTGAGCATAGTTTTCAGGAACTGAAAAGACGCCTGACTTCCGCACCTGTGTTGCTACCACCAGATTTTTCTAAGGACTTTGTTATCTATTGCGACGCCTCGCGACAAGGATTAGGTTGCATTCTCATGCAAGATCGTCATGTGATCGCATACGCATCTCGACAGTTGCGTCCACATGAGGATAATTATCCCACACATGACCTTGAGCTTGCAGCTGTGGTCTATGCACTAAAAACCTGGCGACATTACCTTCTGGGTAATCGTTGCGAAATATTCACTGATCACCAAAGTCTGAAATATATCTTCACCCAGCCGGATTTGAATCTCAGGCAAACACTATGGGTTGAGTTGATCTCGGATTACGACTTAGGGATAACTTACACCCCGGGGAAGGCCAATGTTATGGCCGATGCACTAAGTCGTAAATCTTATTGTAACAATTTGATGCTACAACAAGGTCAACCACATCTGTATGAGGACTTTCGGAAGTTGAATGTTCATATTGTTCCTCAAGGATTCCTTTCTACCCTGGTGGCGAAGCCTACTCTTGAGGATCAAATTATAGCTGGCCAAAAGCGTGATAAGGCTATATCACGGATCAAGGAGAATATTTTTAGCGGAAGCGCTAAAGAATTTTCCATGAACGATCAACGTGTTGTGTTCTTCTAGAATCGTCTAGTGGTTCCTAAGAACCCACATCTAAGGCAGTTAATCCTTAAGGAGGCTCATGATTCTCCTCTCACCATTCATCCCGGTAGCACTAAGATGTATCAGGACCTACGCGAGAGGTTCTGGTGGACTAGGATGAAGAGAGAAATTGCTGAGTTCGTTGCTAACTGCGACGTTTGTCGTCGAGTTAAGTCAGAACGTCAAAGGCCTGCTGGCACCCTTCAACCTCTAGCTATTCCTGAATGGAAATGGGATAAAGTTAGTATGGATTTCATTACCGGATTTCCCAAGACCAAGAAAGGAAATAATGCTATCTTTGTGGTCATTGACCGTCTTTCCAAAGTGGCTCATTTTCTTCCTGTTCGTGAGAGTATAACGGCTAGCCAGCTAGTAGAGTTATATATCTCCCGAATAGTGTCTCTTCATGGTGTTCCCCTGGAGATTAACTCAGACCGTGGGAGTATCTTTACTTCTCGCTTCTGGGAAAGTTTTCAGAATGCCATGGGGACTCACTTATCTTTTAGCACTGCTTTCCATCCCCAATCATGTGGTCAAGTAGAAAGAGTGAATCAAATCCTAGAAGATATTCTCCGAGCTTGTGTTATATCGTTCGGTATGAATTGTGAGAAGTGCCTTCCATTCGCCGAATTCGCTTATAACAACAGTTACCAATCAAGCTTGGGCAAAGCCCCTTTTGAAGTTCTCTATGGACGAAGATGAAGAACACCTCTTAATTGGTCAAAAACCGAAGAGAGGCAACTCTTTGGCCCGGATATGATCCAGGATGCAGAAGAGCAGGTTCGCATTATTGGTGAAAAGTTGAAAACAGCCCAGTCTCATCAAAAGAGCCAATATGATCGTCATCATAAGGCTATGACCTTTGAAGTTGACGAGAAGGCTTACCTTTGGGTTACACCTTTGAAGGGTACCCATCGATTCGGTATCAAGGGAAAATTGGCTCCTCGTTACATTGGTCCTTTTCGCATTCTTGCCGAACGAGGAGAAGTTGCCTACCAGTTGGAACTTCCTCCGCATCTTTCCAAGGTTCATGATGTCTTCCACGTCTCGCAACTCAGGCATTGCTTTTCGGATCTTATCCGTGAAGTGGACCACAAAATGCTTGATCTCCAAGATAACCTTTCATACCGAGAATACCCCGTGCGTATTCTTGATCAAGCTGAGCGTACAACTCGACGTCGAAACCTCAAGTTTCTTAAAGTTCAATGGTCAAATCATTCTGAAAAGGAGGCAACTTGGGAAAGAGAGGATCGTCTCCGACTTGAGTATCCTGCGTTATTCCCGACGACTTCTAAATCTCGGGACGAGATTCCTTTGAGTGGGGGTGAGTCATCACATCCGTGACACCTTAAGCAAGTTAGTCTTGTGCTCATGTCTTCTTTGCATTGCATCTAAGAAATTCTCAACAAGAACCAAGAAAGTGGTGAAGGAAAAACTCAAACCTAGCCACTTCTTCAAATAAAGGAAATCTCAAAACTAGTTCAAATCAATGAACCCAAAATGGCCTCAAGAAAAGTTCAAACTTTCTGATAAATCATGAAAGTAAATGAGCAATGAAGAAAGCCATTTTCTTGACACTTTAAGCATTTTAAATAAATGCAAAAAGCTATTGGTTTCAAGTTTTAAATTTGAAATCAGAAACTTTAAATTTTCAAAAATGTTGAAAACTTTGGAAATAGTTGGAAATATTCCAACAAATATTCTAGGGTGCTTAACATAGCTTTTACAATTTATTTGGGAGTGGAAATAAATAGAAAATCAGTGAAATAGCAAAACAAAAACAAAACAGAGAAAAAAAGGGAAAAGAAGTTACCTGTCGCTCACCTGGCCCGGCCCATCTCAACTCCTATCGTCTTCCTCCCCTCCAGTGGGTAGCAGGAGGTAGCCGCCGAGTCGCCGCGCTCCTCCACGCAGCTCCCTGGCTGCCTGGCCACCGTTTCGCGCTGGCAAGCACGGGGGTAAGCTCCCCGTGGCCGACCCTATCCATTCCCAGCGCCAGATCCTCCCCTCCTCTTGGATCTCTCCTCCCTCCTTCTGCCGCCATTAGAGCCCGAGCAAAGCTCGAGCTCCCCGTGCCCCTAGCCATAGGATCCCCTCTCCGAGTGCGCCATTAGCTCCGAATCGTCGATCTGGTCCTCCCTGCAGAAGCCGAAGCTTCCCTGAGCCCTGCAACGCCCACGGCATCGTCGTCTTCAACCTTCGGCCGCCGGCGAGCTCTGCTCGATTCGTCGCCCTGAGCCCTTCCCCGAGCCGTCTAAGCCCTGCTCTACACTCCCCGTGAGCATGCGGTCATTTCCCCTAAGCTCTCCCCGTCGATCCCCTCCTCTAGGCTTAGTTCCATCGGAGCCCGACGAGGACCGCCGCTGCAGCTCGTCACAGGTAGCCCTCCGGTGAAGTGCTGGTCCGTCTGAGGCTACCAACAGCCTCAGGACGTCATGTAGATGCGTTAGGTGTCCAGCCCAGAGCGTTTTGACCCCGTATTCGATGGCTTAGACGATGGCCGAACTTGGTCGCCGCCAAGCTCGTCGCCGGCGTTGATTCCGGCCACTCCAGCCCCAGTGGCTTGTCCCATCGTGCGCGCCATCGAGTGGCCGTTCCTCCCGTTGTCTCTGCCGTGAGTTTGCCCGTCGGAGACGAGTTTCCGAGCCCCTCCGTCGTTCTGGTGGTCGCTCGAGGCTCCCCGCCAGCGAGGACGACCTCGCCGCCGATGGATCTCAGCTGGCCTGAGCCACTAACGTGTGGGGCCAGCCTCTGGACAAATTAGAAATAATAAAAATAAATCAGATAAGTTAATAAGTCACTGACATGTGGGTCCAGTAAGATTAATCAGCTAATTAAGTTTAATCTTAATCTAAAACTGACCAGAGACACTGACCAGTGGGTCCCACTGGTCAGGTTTGACTTTCAACGGCCAGATGGACCTGCTGATGTCATGCTGATGCAGTAAAAGTATTTTCCAGTATAAAAATAATTCCAGAAATGTTTAAAACTTCAAAAATTCATAGAAATTAATCTGTAACTCCAATGAAAATAATTTATATATGAAAAAGTATCAGAAAAATTCAAGGAATCTGAATATTCTATTTTCAATCATGTTTGAAAAAGTTACAGAACCCAAACATGTAGATTAATGAATAAGTCAATTCTTATAATTACTTTATAAATGGAATTTGGAAAATATTCAAATTTCATTATGAATGACATGGTCAAACATTGTTCTAATAACAAACCAGTACCTTAACATGACATCTCATGCATACTAACATCAAGTTGATCTGAGCATCAGGTCGAATCAATTAAATCGGTATCCGAGAACACCTCGTTTGAATTGATATTTGAATATGATTGAAATCAACTTCAAACCTAATACATGTTGATTATAATAGTTTATCAATTTGCATTCTCATGCCATGCTCATGCATCATCTTGTTTGCATATGATTGTTATTGATTGTTGCCATTCATTTCGGTAGGCTCCGCACCCCCGGATTCCACCGAATATCCGTCTGACGGATATTGTCCCTCCTCTGAGCAACAAGGCAAGCAACCCTTTTGATCATCCCGATAAATCCCATGTTCTTGCTCCTGCACTTATTTATTGCATTAGGGTCAAATGCTTCAAATGCTTTTGCCACGTTAGTTGAACCCACTTCCTTTGCATGACCTAACCTTGTCACAGTAAATAGCCGAACCTTGCAACCTAGCATACCTGGTAGTTGCTTGAGCCATGATGTGCCTTATCCTGCTATGCATGCTATGCTTAGAGTTGTGTATGGTCTGTCATCTGGGAGATGAACAGAATTGTGAGAATGCATTCGGTACGCAAAGGTTGTGTGTTGAATCTGATTTGGTAAAGGTACCGGTGAAAGGCTGTGTAGGAGTACATGGCGGGTTGTTTCATTGGAACCGTCCTTAAGAACTGAGTTCCGTGTATGTAATCCAAGACTAGATACTACCACATGCTGGGCCCTGAAATATGACCCCGCTCGGCCTATTAATCGCTTAGTACTCGGTCCAGGAGTTGCAAATAGTTTCTGGTGTTTATAGTCATGCTGGAGGCCGTGCATAGTGCTGACCTCAGAGGTGGGCTATGATGCGGTAGGCAGTGGCACGGTGTACCAAGTGGCACCCGGATGGTGGGCTTGGGAACCCTGCGCACATCGTTTGAGGCCGTGGCGGAAACCTCGGCCGGACTTCCGTACGGGTTACTCTCAGATAGGCGATAAACCTGGACTAGGTACTAGTGTGATTAACGGTCGTGGCCGACTCCCTCGCTGGGCTTCCGCTTGAAGGTTGCCGAGGTGCATGACGTGCACAGGGTGATAAGTGGCGAGAGTGTGTGTGACGTAGTACACCCCTGCATGGTTATGATCTATTCGAATAGCCGCGTCCGCGGATATGGACTACTTGGAGACATATGTTGTTCATAGATAACTTCAATGGCTACTCATAAAATTGCCAAGATAAGCGTGAGTGTCGTGGACGGCATTTTCGTATGGAGACGGAATGATTCCACGATAGTGTATTGTTGTGGTGTTAGTGGACTCGTGTGCGAGAAATGAAGTTGTCACAATTATTTCAAAATGCAAGTTGTCTAGCCACGAGTCAAATGCTGGCTTTCCGCATGAAACCCCACAATACCTTATTGATACTTTGCATGAGTAGTTAGTTATCCTAAAGTCTTACTGAGTACATTCGTACTCATGTTTGCTTAATAAATGTTGCAGAGGTTTCTAATGACCCTAATGGAGGGTTCTTCGTAGACATCGACGACGACGAGTAGCTGGTGTCCCAGCTACGATCTGGCCCTACGTTGGATCTTTAGTATAGTCAGGCCACGTGCCTTTTAGTTGCCTTGTCTGTACTCAGACAGTTTAAACTCTTCCGCTGGCTTGTAACTGAATGACTGCTAATATGGGTCGTGAGACGCTTAATGTGTAATATTATGAGTGTGGCTCTTCCGAGCCTCTTAAATAAAGCTTGTATGTTTATGGTTATGTTGTGATGCCATCGATGTATCTATACATATCGGTATGCCATGCGTACGTTTGTCGT
Source organism: Hordeum vulgare subsp. vulgare (assembly GCF_904849725.1). Classification (NCBI taxonomy): domain Eukaryota; kingdom Viridiplantae; phylum Streptophyta; class Magnoliopsida; order Poales; family Poaceae; genus Hordeum; species Hordeum vulgare. Next base: position 111,218,570 of record NC_058521.1, on the reverse strand, counting down.
ACTTGATATGTATGGGGTTTGATTACCTAGTCGTGAACTTTACTAGCACTCCTTACAAGGAAATGCCCCTTTGTGATCCAACGAGCCTTGGTAGTTCGCTACTGCTCCGGACACATTGGTTGACCGGCATGTGTCCTTCTTTGCTGCTGTGTCTGTCCCCTTTGGGGAAATGTCACGCGATGTAATGGAGTGCTTGTAGCTTGCTACGACTCGTCTACACTCGCCGGTGACCGACACCTGCTTTGTTGGGTCATGTATGCCTGTCCTTGTGCGGTACTGCCACTTTGGTTTATGACTAGACATGTCGATCCGGGTTCTTTGACATTGGAATGCTATCGACACTATTGCATACGAGAGTCAAAAGACGCAAACGGTCCCGGCTAAGGTAAGGCTTCAGCCGTGGGGTTAACCGTGCGTGAGACCGCAAAGGGATGCGATGTGTTACAGGCTGGATTCCTATGGCTTAGGATCGGGGTCCCGACAATGAACCCACAATCATGCATAACACTCCCCCTTGGAGTTACAATCTACTACTCGGCCAAAGCAATAAAGAGCAACAGAGAACATGCATGAATCACTAAAGAACATTATATAAAAGGATAATCAAATATATAACTCATAATAATATGAACATAATCTCATAATCCATTCAACCCCAAGAAACCGAGCATAGCAATAGTAGGAAAATTACATAGATTCCTTGATCATGTAGGGCAGCTCACAAGGGCTAATCATGGAAGCACAAGATTGGAGAGAAGACATCACATAGCTACTGTTCATGGACTCATGGTCGACGGAGGACTACTGATGGCACGTACAGGAAGCGTCCATGGCGGTGGAAAAGCTCCCGGAGGTCAATCCTCCCTTTGGCAGGGTGCCGGGAAGAGGTCGCCTCATGCTCCCGATCTCGGAAGTGTTGCAGCAGCGGAACGATGGAGAAATTCGCGATTTTGGATATGCTTGAAGGGTTTCCGATCGGAGGGGTAAATATAGGCCAAAGGAGGGTGTCAGAGTAAGTGGGGCCCACCTAGGCGGCCTGTGGGCACGACCAGGGGCCAGGCCGCGCAGGGTGGCCGCCTCGGCAGCCCCTGGCTCCCCTCTTGCCCATCTTCGGTGAACCGGAAGCTTCCGTTATGCTGATTTTTATATATTTTTCTTAGGATTTTTGGGCATCTAGAAATTTGGGTAAAAGCCATGCAAAAAAATACATCAGCACACAAAAACTGGCACTGAGTGCACTGACTTAGTAGGTTACTCAGAATATGTGTAAAATGATATAAAGTATAGCAAAACATATAACAATGTCACCCAAAAGATCATGGAACAAGCAGAAATTATAGATACATTTGGTACGTAGCAGTACCTCGGCAGGCACCATTACTACCTCATGAGCCCTCAGAAAGTCATCGACAGGCGCTCGAGGAGTGGCCTCAGCATGCTCCGATTCGGCCTCACGGGATGATACTTGTGATCTACGTTGGGGTTTTCCATGAAGAGGAACGGGTAATCGCAGCAGAATGCGGGTAAATATTTACCTCGATTAAGAAACCATGGTTATCGAACCAATAGGAATGTCAATCCTGAACCGTCTTCAGCGGCTGCACACAAAAGAGCAAAAAACATGCACCCAATGTGGGCAAGAGGGTGGTCAAACCCCTTGAGCTCGTTATTTGCAAGTAAGTAAGGTGTGTAGATATTTGTAACTTGCAAAATAAAATAAAAGAAAAATAATAACAATGAGGAAATTATAAGTTTCCCGAATATATAAGTGAATAGACCCGGGTGCCATAGTGTTCTCTAGTGGCATCTCTCACGAAAGCAACATATGGTGCGTAAACAAATTATTGTTGGGCAATTGATAGAACCATGGATAGTTATGTGATTTTCACAGAAATGATCATGTGTATATAGGCATCATGTCCATAAGAAAGTAGGCCGACTCCTTCCTGCACCTACTACTATTACTCCACCCATCGACCCCCATCCAGCATGCATCTAGAGTATTAAGTAAAATAGAGTAATGCTTGGAGAACGATGATATGGTGTAGACAAAGTAAACGCAATCAATATGAATAGACCCTGTCAATTTATCCTTAGTGGCAGCAACATAAAGACGCAACTTGTCCCCTTCTAGCACTGCGATATATAAACTTTCCAGGTTGAACACACTACAACGCACCCCTCTCACTAACGAAATACCAAACTACTTGGCCTAAGCAATTCAATAGACCGGATGGAATTATGAAGCTATGATGATCATTCAAATAAGAATAATAAAACTCAGAGAAGACATAAATAATTTTCATGAATAATGTTAACATAAACCCACAATCCATCAGATCCCAACAAACACATCATACACTAGAATTAAATTAGACGAAGATGCGATGATCATTGCATTGAAGACCAAGAGAGAGAGAGATAGCCATATAGATACTAACTACAGACCCATAGGTCTATGGTGAACTACTCACACATCACAATGAGGGTAGCAAGGTTGATGAAGAGACCCTCCATGATCGGTCCCCCCTCCGGCAGGGTCCCAGAATGAAGCTGCACATGGGATCATCGAGTAAAAGAGACTTGCAGCTGTAGAAAAAGAGTTTCTCTCTTATATTTAGGGTTTTTGGAATATATGTGAATTTATAGGCTAGAGAATGGAGCAAGAGGGGCCACTAGGGAGGGACAAGCCATTAGGGCACGACCACGCCCGTAGCGACACCGTGTTGGCTTATTCCTCCCTCGTGTGGCTTCACGTCTCCTCCCGAAGCTTCCACGTCTTCTTTTGGTCCAGAAAAAATCATAAAAATGTTTCGTGGCAATTGGACTTCGTTTGGTACTGAAACCTAAAAAACAAAAAAGCACAGAAAACAACAACTAGCCATGTGTAGTTGGTGAATAGTTTTGTGCTAAAAATAATATAAATTGGTGAATTATGACCCAAAAATTATCCTAGGATGATACTATAATATCATGGAACAATCAATAATTATAAATATGTTGGAGATGTATCAAGCATCCCCAAGCTTAATTCTTGCTTATCCTCGAGTAGGTAAATGATAAAAATAGAACTTTTGATGTGACATGCTACCCAATATGTAATCTTTTCCATGTATGCTCATTAAGAAATGATGAATGAAAAAACATCTACACAGTAATAATTATAATGAGAAGCAACAAAATCATCAATCTTTCAATGTATACGTTCCTAAAAGAATGTTTACCCCAGTTCATGTTTCATATTACCAAAGCATGGCTCCGTCTTCACCACATTAATACAAATGCCAAGCACCACAGTTTCCAAGTCAGGCAATTTCATTACTTTTTCAAAGTGAATCAAATTTTTATTCTTCACGCAATACATGAGTGTGAGCCATGGACATAGCATAATGGTGGAATAGAATATGGTGGTAGATATCAAAGGGTTTAAATTGGAGAAGATAGTCTCACATCAACTAGACGTACCAACAGGCTATGGAGATGCCCATTGGTAGTTGTCAATGAAGGAGTAGGGATTGCCATGAAAATGATGCTCTAGAGCTATAAGTGTATGAAAGCTCAAATGAAGCTAAGTGGGGTGTGCATCCAAGTTCCTTGCTCATGAAGACCTCGGGCAATTGAGGAAGCTCATCATATGCAAGACATGTTTATAATAACAATAATATGATTCCCACTAGCATATGAAAATGTATCATGAGACTCTCTATATGAGGAAAAGTGTGCCACTTTGAGGCACAAGTGTGATAAAGGATAGTAGCAAAGTCCCTTCTCTCTTTTTCTCTCATTCATTTCATTTTCATAATTTTTTATAGATGGTGGGCTCATTTGGCCTCCCCCAGTTTTATTTTTCGTCTGGAGTCTCTTCCCGACTTGTGGGGGGATCATAATCTCCATCATCCTTTCCTCAGTGGGACAATTCTCGAATAATGATGATCATCACACTTTTATTTAGTTACAACTTATGAAAGATCAATATGAAGAACTATGACTCAATATGAATGCCTCTAGGAGTTTACCATGATGTGTAATTATCTAGCATGACATGTATCAGCAATATAATGAAGGCTGGGTTTACCACAAATGCTATGTCAGCTCTATATGATCATGCAAAGAAATATGATGATGAATGAACTAGTCATATGATGTAAGAGTGGAATTTGCATGGCAATATATCCTGGAATGACTATGTAAATGCCATGATAGATACGTCTGGTGTCTATTTTGAGGAAGATATAGGAAGGTTTATGTGTGACAGAGCATATCATGAGTAGCTCATACTGATCCTAGAGGTGAGAATGGGCAATGAATGGTATCGAAGAGGCTAGGAAAATATGAGGAGGTGAGATTACGTATGTCCATCGTTTCACATTCATCGTTAATAACTCAGATACTTATTAAAAAGTTTCATTAGTTCCATCACAAGTCAAAGCACTACCCGCATGCCCCGAGGGAGAGGGTTGGGAGGAGTTAACCATCGCGCTACTCCGACTCGAAACAACACTAGGATTTCAACTAGGAATAGAAATGCTTACACATCCCCTCATCAATTTTTAATATTTAGAAAACAAGGAATTAACACCTCTTAATACCGATATTTATATGAATTAACAATGATGCACTCACACCATTTTCATATTACCACATCAATATCATTAACCCACAATTTCCGTTCATGTGCTACATGATGGTTTTGATTATCATACATTGAATGCTTATTATTTTTGGACTAGCCTTTTGAACCATCTAAATTATTGTTTATTAACTCTCAAACAAATATAATTGAAGAACAAGAGTGCAAATATTTCTATAAAATCTACAAGCCATCGTGCTCAAAAAGATATAAGTGAAGTACTAGAGCAAGTTCTAAGCTCAAAAGATATAAGTGAAGCACATAGAGTATTCTAAAAAATCAAGATAAATGTTTGTCTCTCTCAAGTTGGTGTGTACATAAAATGATGATTCTGGCAAACTAAAAATTAAAAAAAAAAAGACGCTGCAAGCAAAAATCATATCATGTGACGAATAAAAATCTAGCTCTAAGTGACATACCAATGAATTGAGACGAAAGAGGGGATGCCTTCCGGGGCATCCCCAAGCTTAGATGCTTGAGTCTTCCCAGAATATTACCTTGGGGTGCCTTGGGCATCCGCAAGCTGAGGCTCTTGCCACTCCTTTTTCCATTTTCAATCGCTATAACAACTAAAACTTGAAAACTTCAATCACACAAAACTCAACCAAACTTCGTGAGATCCATTAGTACAAGAAACATATAAAATACTTAGGTATTGTTGTAAATTGATTCATATTTTGGTATTGCATAATAGGTACTGTATTCTAACTTCTCCATGGCTTATACTCCTGATAGATCCATAACATCATCAAAACAAGCAAACTATGCAAGCAAAAACAGAATTTGACTGAAGTAGACCAGTCTGTAGTGATTTGTAATGAACCTAACTTATGTAAATCCAAAAATTCCAAAACATTAGGATGACCTCAGGAATTTGCACAGAAATACTATGTAAAACATTCAGATTAAAAATACATTCCAGTAAAGTCAGAGCAATTCTGCACTAGACATCCAAGTTTCTGTTTTTGTAGTGTATCAACTATATATGCTTATCATACAAGTCATCCCACAGGCTTTACTTGGCAGAAACCCTTATTTAAACATAAAAACACAATAATTATAGAGAAATAATAATTTCATCACACCAAGATATAAAGTAAAAAAGAAAAAATTAAGATAACTATTGGGTTGCCTCCCAACAAGCGTTATTGTTTTATGCCCATGGCTAGGTATAATGCATATGATCAAGTGTTGTCATATTTTTGAAGATGAACCATCATGCTATTATCATATTCCCTCCGTTCAGCATCAAGTTTTCTAATTGGTAAGCACAAATAATTTAAAGGACTAAATTTCACAACATAAGGATCCGAGAGCTCTACCTCGGAAGGAACATGAGGCCCTTCTTTAGGTTTTTCATAAGTGATAGTCAACTCCTTATTGTATAAGTTCCGATAGAGGTATTTCTTAATTATATTTCAAGTTCATAACCCCATCCAAGTTTTGGTATAGAAAATTGATCATTGTGTTTAGAAATCTTATCATCTAAGACACTAAGTGGAACCTTCTTTCCAAGGTTCTCATCATAAGCAATATAGGCTGTGGATCTTAGTTTCATTATTTCTTCCATCTCATAAAGAGTACCCTCTATGGGTGGGCAATCAACGTTAACCCTATAATGAGAAAATATATCTCTAGCCTCTTGGATGATAGTACAAAATTCTTCAACAGGAAAGATAATGGATAGTTGTTTGGTGGAAACTTCATGGATATTAGAGAATTCTAGAAACAAACATTGTGAAAGGACATGGATGTCGCCTAGAGGGGGGTGAATAGGAAATTTAAAATAATTACGGTTTAGGCTTGAACAAATGTGGAATAAAACTAACGTTTAATTAGTAAAGCATAAAACCTAAAACAACTAGGCTCACCTATGTGCACCAACAACTTATGCTAAGCAAGATAAACAACTAAGTGATAGCAAGATATATAACGACTAACAATATGGCTATCACAAAGTGAAGTGCATAAGTTAAGGGCTCGGTAAGAGGTAACCGAGGCATGTGTAGACGATGATGTATCCAAAAGTTCACACCCTTACGGGTGGAGGCAAAATGCTCCCCAAGAAACCACTAGGACCACCGTAATCTCATCTTGGCCTTGCACAATGCAAGATGTCGTGATACCACTAAGGGACCCTTGAGGGCGGTCACCGAACCCATACAAATGGAAACCCTTGGGGGTGGTCACCGAACCCGTACACTTTCGCAATACTTGGCGGCGGTCACGAGTACCCGTAAAAATTGCTCGTGGTGATCTCCATAACCTAATTGGAGACCGCGACGCTTTCCTGAAGCTTTACACCACAATGATTGAGCTCCAAGGAACCACCAATATTCAAGAATGCCAAAGCACCCAAAATGAACAAGCTCTAGGGTACCAAGCACCCAAGAGTAATAAGCTTCTCAAACTTCACTTCCACATATTACCATGGAGAACTCAAACCGATGCAGCAAATGCAATGGAAGGGCACAAGGAGTGCCCAATTCCTTTTCTCCAAAATCCCACCACAACAACTAATGCTATGGAAGAAAATAAGAGGAAAAATGGAGAAGAACACGAAGAATTTCAAGATTTAGATCCAAGGGGTTCCCCTCACATAGAGGAGAAATTGATTGGTGGAAATGTGAATCTACATCTCACCTCTCTTTTCCCTCAAGAACTAGCAAGAATAATTTGAGTGATTGAGAGTTAGCAAGCTAGAAGAAGGTCAACAATGGGGGAAGAACACAAGCTCAAGAGTTCGGAAGCAATGGGGAAGACGAGCCTCTTTCATAGGCCTCACCAAATCCAACCGTTATGTGCTCATGTCATGCACAAGCGGTACTACCGCTCGGATAAGTGGTACCACCGCTTAGTGTGGTAGTTCCAGGAAAAAGCATGCAAATGGCAGAAACCTCGAGACGGTAGTGCCGTTGGAGCAATATTACCATCCGACCCAGCGGTACTACTCCTGGGGATGCAACACCAAGGTAAAAACGGTAGTAGAGTGGGAGTAGGGCGGTAGTACTGTTCCCTCCTATCTCCCTACTACGACTAAGACAAATAAGATACTAGAGCCACAAAATAAGTGGTAGTAGAAGCGGTACTAGAGAGCGGTAGTACCGCGCGGGTGATACTACCGCCCTACTACCGTGCTACTTTCGTGAGTGAAGAGCATTCCAATAGAACCAAAAAATAAGCAGTTGTAGCATGAGTAGTACATAGTGGAAGTACCACGTAAGAGGTAATACCGTGGTACCAAGCGGTACTACCACCTGAAAACTGAAAATTGTCCTGAGAAATGGAACTGCCATAACTTTCGCATACGAGCTCCGAGTTGAGCAAACTCAAGCTTGTTGGATTCAGGATGGCAAGAGATATCCACCAGATGCAACATAGAAAACATCATAAGATGAGGCAGTATGAAAATGCCAATAATATAGAGATGTGAAACCTCTATGAATGATGAACCAACAAAAACTCCAACATTTTAAACATCATAGAAAATGCACATGAACCCTGTTTTCGATGAACTCAAGCTTGTCATGAAGATGACCATAAGCTCAATATTCCATGTAGAGAAAATCCAAGCAAGAACCAATAAATATGATGATGCCAAGAATGCAATGGTTTGACCTCTCAACGAACCATACGATCGGGCTACTCACTTGAGAGCCCCCCTTGATAGTACGACAATCTATCTTATAACCCGGTCTCCCAACTAACTGTAACATCCCAAATTTTGGGATGTTAATATAATTATTAGATTGATTGTTTGCTTGAGTGACTGAAACTTGAGTGAAGTTTCAAAACTTTTTAAAACTTTTCAATGAGAGGGAATAAAATGACTTTCCCTTTTTCGTGTGAATTCAAATGCATCCACTTAAAATCAGTGAGAGGAGATAACATGACTTCTTCAACTAAAAAGAATTTGAAAGGGTGGATTTGAAAACTAATAAAAGATTTCCTATTTGGATTTCATTTTCGTATTTGATTCTATTGCTATTTCAAAGTTTAAATGAATGCACATATTAAAAATATGAGAGGAGGAACATGACCCTCCAAACCACGGGTATTTCTTTGACATATTTGAACCAAAAACCCAAGGGGTATTTGAAAAATATTTGCAAAATGAAAATAAACCAATTTAGTGATTAACTGGAAAACATTTTTTTCTGAAGTATTTATTTTGTCCGTGGAAAAATGTCCATCTTATTGGATTTATTTTTCTGATAATTTTGATATATTATACCTCTATATTCCGAGTATATACTATTTCCTTTTTATCGGCTTTATTTCCTGTTTTTAATAAAATAGAAAGGATATTTTATTTTTGGAAAGTACGTGGCCCATTTAGGAAACAAATTAGGCCCAAATCCCACCTTTCTTCTTGCTCTCGTCACCTTCCCTCCCTGCCATGGCAAAAGCTTCCTCGAAATTTCCTCCCCCGATTTCGCGAGATTTCTTCCCTCCCCGCACCTCCCACCACCCCTATAAGAATCCCCTCGGCCTCCTCTTTCCATTCCCCTAGAGAACTCCCCGCCTCCTCACCCGACGCCACCACCCCATGCCCGCCGTCTCCCCTGCCTGTACCGAACTCACAGGAGCCAGGAGCTCGCCAGGGCGCCCCACCCCGTCGCCCGGGAGCCGCCCGATGGCCCTCGAGCCCTGGCCGCTCCCTCCTATGCTGGTTCCACCCTTCCCCGCCACTGTTCCTACTCCAAAGCGCCGTCGGCCTTCACCTTTCACGTCGGCTGCTACAGGAAGCTCGTCGTTCTTCTTCCTCGGAATGGTAAGATGCCCTCTTTTCTCTTATCTCTTCCTCCCACTGTTAGATCTCTCTTGGACGGGTTAGATTAGATTCCAACATACCCCTTTGGGTAATTGAAATAGACCAGCGGTTTTCCGGTTAGTAAAATTATAAAACCGAAAGGTTTTCTTATATTGCGGCTGACCTCTAGATATCCTAAAACGTGCACACCCCACAGCCAATCAGGATCTGCCACGTCACTTTTTTATTTCTACTCTTTTCTGTTTTTAATTCCTGAAACAGATTTGAACCCGTTTTTAGATTGATTATAACTTTTAACCTATAAATACAAATGAGGTGACTCTTTTTTCATTGGATCAAAAAGTTTACGTAGTTTCTGTAGATATATAATTTGACCATGTTTGAAAATATAAAATTTGAATTTAAACAGATTTTGTTTAAATCTTGTTTTGCTTATATTCGGAGTTTAAAATTAGATTATTAATTGATTCTATTTGCTACTGATCACTAGTGATCATATTTATTTGTAGGTTCAATTTCGGAAATTTTTAGAGTATTTTATCTTGGGGTTTTCAACAAAACAGATTATGTTTTGGTTCAAGAAAGACAATTTTTCCTCTCACGTGTTATAGATACTATTGTTTATTGCTTTATTTTGATCTTGTGATGTTTCTTGTGTGAAATCGTTTGCTTCGTTAGATTATCCGGAGTGCGAAGCTTGTTATCTAGACACGCTCGAGTTCGACAATCGTCAACAAGGCAAGTCACATTGATCATATTTTACCTATGATTTTCTATGCATTGTAGTTCTACCTACTTCACCCAATTGCATGCAAAGTAGGTACTTGGAAGTTTGGATCTTGATGTAGTATCATGTGATAGGCACCCATCACCTTGTTACTTTGGCCGGGATGTTATTTTGCTATGCTCCTAGTAGACGGGTTTGGTTGAGAGTTTATCATGAGTGTTGTGAGAACTTAATAATCAAGACCTGCAAGACCTCAGAACAAATTATATCTCTGGGTGAAGGACGGTTCTGATGGGCTCCTTGGGATAAACCAGCGGAGGACCCGGGATGCATGGAGAAGCACCATGACATCTTGCGGAAAGCTTCACCCAGGCACAAAGAGATGGATGGATACATCAAGACCCAAGGCTTACCTGCACAGCCACAAGTCATTATGGGCTCTGGCTTGGTTGGACAACGTGGTGACTCTGGACAGGCGGTGCTACGAGATGTAGAAGAATGGTGGGATTGGATGGGCACCGTCAGAAGCTCAAGGAACCCGTTGAAAGACCATGTTTTGATCATCGGGTTCTCAAACACCCTGAAGTGCGAGGACTTCAACGGAGGCGATCAAATCTTGTGGGGAACGTGTGCAAAACACTGCAGAGTACTCAAACCTAATTGATTAGTTGTGTCCACGGTCATGAACAACTTGAGTCGAAGGAACTGAAACTATCTGGAATTCCCAACAGAATTAATAATGATGTGGGTATTCTTGACAACTTGGGTATGAGAATTGGTTGGTGGAACCATATCATTAACAACCAACAATGTAGTAAATTTTGCTTTTACCCTCTCTCTTGTTGTAGGAAAATTTGCTTTACGCAAAACTTAAACTACAGCCCCACCTGCCATATATGCATATAGTATAGATGATATTTATACCTCTCTCTTTTGTGACTTGCCGGCATATTCAATATGCTGACCTACACGACTGCAACGTCTTATGTTGCAGATACTTTCTTTGATGAGTAAGAGTATGATTTAGGGTTACGGTCTACCCTCAACTTGTCGTTGGTGTTTATTGGCACTCCACTCCCTTGACTGTTTCCGCTGAGATTTTGAGGTATATATCAGTTTTACGTTATTTACATGTGATTGCACTTTGATATATACATTGATGTACTGTGTGTGCCAGCATACTAATCCATGGATGGCACAGATACACACAGGTTTGACTCGTTTTGAGTCGGGTCGCTACGGATATGGTATCAGAGCACATGTTGACTGTAGGACGTGACCCTAGAAACTGGAAATCCCTTAGGAAAGGATCTCTCTAAAATTTTATTTCCAAGAACAACCTTTACTTATCATCTCTTTTGATTTCACCAAATGTTCTCTCTCACCTCAAATAGTTAGACAACACCCTTTCCCCTTTGACCACATGAAGCATCAACTGTGTCCCACTTCAAAGTAAAAATGATTTCACCATGCATTTGATGAATTGAAGTTTCGCCAAGTGAAGACTCTCAAGACCGGAAGAATCTGAAGACCCTGAAGTGTTCCAATATTTATACGGAAATAAGAAGTCCAAACCCCTATTATATACCCACGTTAGACACGATGATTTGTGAGCCGTCATTTGTGTGTGATTTTTTCGACAGCCACAAATAAAATCTATTTTCGAAAATATTGGTTGTATTGTGTGTATCTCCTTTTATCCCTCTCTCTCTTACCCATCTCATCCCAAAAATGTTGGACCCAATAGATGGCGTATGAAGCTGGACTTGTACTCTCTAGACCAATGACCCAGCTGGAAGCTGATATATGGATTCAGAACATGGAGAACCACTTCAGGAGTAATTCGATTTCAAGGAAATACGAAGTGGCACACGCTCTTCAGTACTTTACCCAAGGTGCTGCTATTTGGTGGAAAATGCATCATGCCATACAAGGATTTAGTGGAGCAGAAACCTGGGACAAATTCAGGAAGACTATGTTAAGACCCTGTCTCATTCAGAAGAGCTATGATAATCTGATGAAGAAGCTTTGTGCATGCAAGATCTGTGGAGAAATAGGACACACCCAGGAAGAACACAATGATGGATGCCCTCATTGTGAAGAAAATCACTCATCAGAGGAATGCCCAACTAGTCAGGTGACTTGTTTCTTGTGTGAAGGAACCACCCACTACCCAGTCCAGTGTTACATTTACCCCGAGGAGCAACAAGTTCTCAATCAGCAGAAAGAATCAATGAAGGAAACACTCAAGAAGAAGATTTTAGAAGAACCTCTGATGCAGGAAAATATAGAAGGCCCTGATGGACAAGGCCTAACCAGATTTTTCTCCAATGCATGTTACTCATGTGGAGAAGAAGGACATTTCTCAAAGGATTGCACGAAGGAAAGCCATAAATATTTGGGAAACTTCCCGACGAAAAAAGTAGAGTTCGATCCACATGAAATGGAAGTACTGGCCAGAACGAAGCAGTCCGGAAAGAAGGGAAAGTACCCTCGGAAAAGCCAAATCTCTGTTGATAAAGACCTGAGTCATATCATATGTTTCAATTGTATGGAATTTGGCCACTACAAAAATATGTGCCCAAAAAGGAAGCAGGAAAACCAAGGAGTAAGACAAAACTACAAGAAACCCCGAGACTTGTCCGAACTCATTTGTTTTCATTACAAGGAAGTAGGACATTATGTTGGAAATATGCCCTAGAGGCAATAATAAAATGGTTATTATCATATTTCCTTGTTCATGATAATCGTCTATCGTTCATGCTATAATTCTATTAACAGGAAACAGTAATACATGTGTGAATGAATAGATCACAATGTGTCCCTAGCAAGCCTCTAGTTGGCTAGCTCGTTAGTCAATAGATGATCATGGTTTCCTGATCATGGGCATTAGATGTCATTGATAATGGGATCACATCATCGGGAGAATGATGTGATGGACAAGACCCAATCCTAAGCCTAGCACTAGATCGTATTGTTCGTAAGCTAATGCTTTTCTAATGTCAAGTATCTTTTCCTTCGACCGTGAGATTGTGCAACTCCCGGATGCCGTAGGAGTGCTTTGGGTGTATCAAACGTCACAACGTAACAGGGTGACTATAAAGGTGCACTACGGGTACCTCCAAAAGTGTCTGTTGGGTTGGCACGAATCGAGATCGGGATTTGTCACTCCGTGTGACGGAGAGGTATCTCTGGCCCACTCGGTAGAACATCATCATGAGCTCAATGTGACTAAGGAGTTAGTCACACGATGACGTGCTATGGAACGAGTAAAGAGACTTACCGGTAACGAGATTGAACAAGGTATAGGTATACCGACGATCGAATCTCGGGCAAGTTCTATACCGACAGACAAAGGGAATTGTATACGGGATTGATTGAATTCTTGACATCGTGGTTCATCCGATGAGATCATCGTGGAGCTAGTGGGAGCCACCATGGGTATCCAGACCCCGCTGATGGTTATTGGCCAGAGAGGTGTCTCGGTCATGTCTGCCTGTCTCCCGAACCTGTAGGGTCTACACACTTAAGGTTCGATGACGCTAGGGTTATAGGGAATTGTTGTACGAGGTTACCGAAAGTTGTTTGGAGTCCCGGATGAGATCCCGGACGTCACGAGGAGCTCCGGAATGGTCCAGAGGTAAAGATTGATATATAGGACGGATGGTTTCGGACACCGGAAGTGTTTCGGGCATCACCGGTAACGTACCGGGACCACCGGGACCACCGGAGGTGGTCCCGGGGGACCACCGAAGGGGGGCTGCGACCCCGGGAGGTAAGGTGGGCCAAGTGGGGGTGGGAACCAGCCCCTAGTTGGGCTGGTGCGCCTCCCCACACAGCCCATGGCGCAGGGGAAAGAAAAAAGGGGGGGCAAACCCTAGGCCAGGTGGGCCTAAGGCCCACCAGTGGGTGCGCCACCCCCTCCTCCCCATCTGGCCGCCGCACCACCCATCTGGGAGGGCTGCCGCAACCCCTAGGGTGGGAACCCTAGGGGTGGCACCCCCTCTCCCCTTCCCCTATATATAGTGGGCACTTTGGCCTTTGGATGACACGGTTTTCCCTCTCCCTCGGCGCAGCCCTACACTTCTTCCTCCTCCTCTGTGCCGACGCTTGGCGAAGCCCTGCCGGGAGACCTCGTCTCTCCACCGACACCACGCCGTCGTGTTTCTGGACTTCTTCCCCAACCTCTCCCTCCTCCTTGCTGGATCAAGGTGCGGGAGACGTCACCGGGCTGCACGTGTGTTGAACGCGGAGGTGCCGTTGTTCGGCACTAGATCGGAATCGCTGCGAGTACGACTCCATCAACCGCGTTCTAGCAACGCTTCCGCTTAGCGATCTTCAAAGGTATGAACATGCTCTTACCCCTCTCTCGTTTCTGGTCTCTCCATAGGAAGATCCGAACATGCGTAGGAAAATTTTGAATTTATGCTACGTTACCCGACAATGGCATTCGAGCCAGGTTTTCTATGCGTAGATTCTATGCACGAGTAGAACACAAAAGTTGTGGGCGATGGTTTGCCAATTTGCTTGCCGTTACTAGTCTTATTATTTTCCGGCGGTATTGTGGGATGAAGCGGCCCGGACCGACCTTACACGTACGCTTACGTGAGACTGGTTCCACCGACAGACATGCACATCGTGCATAAAGGTGGCTAGCGGGTTTTTGTCTCTCCTACTCTAGTCGGATTGGATTTGATGAAAAGGGTCCTTATGAAGGGTAAATAGCTTTGTCATATCATCGTTGTGGCTGTCACGTAGGTAAGAAGGTGTTCTTGCTAGAAACCCAAATCAGCCACGTAAAACTTGCAACAACAATTAGAGGACGTCTAACTTGTTTTTTGCAGGGTTTGACATGTGATGTGATATGGCCAAAGCTGTGATGTTGCATGTATGATGTATGAGATGATCATGTTATTGTAATAGGTTTCACGACTTGCATGTCGATGAGTATGACAACCGGCAGGAGCCATAGGAGTTGTCTTAATTTATTGTATGAGATGCAACGCCATGTGCTTACTATTTTACTTCATTGCTAACGGTTAGCCATAGTAGTAGTGATAGTAGTAGTTGGCGTGATGACTTCACGGAGACACGATGATGGAGATCATGATGATGGAGATCATGGTGTCACGCCGGTGACGATGATGATCATGCGATGCCTGAAGATGGAGATCGAAAGAGCAAAGATGATAATGGCCATATCATGTCACTATATGATTGCATTGTGATGTTTATCATGTTTTACATCTTATTCCTTAAAACGATGGTAGCGTAATAAGATGATCCCTCTTAAAATTTCGAGAGCGTAATCCCCTAAGTGTGCACCGTTGCGAAGGTTCGTTGTCTCGAAGCACCACGTGATGATCGGGTGTGATAGATTCTAACGTTCGCATACAACGGATGTAAGCCATATTTACACACGCGAAACACCTAGGTTGACTCGACGAGCTTAGCATGTACAGACATGACCTCGAATACAAGAGACCGAAAGGTCGAACATGAGTCCTATGGTTGAATATGATCAGCATGAAGTTGCTCACCATGGTGACTAGTCCGTCTCACGTGATGATCGGACACGGGTTAGCCAACATGGATCATGTATCACTTAGATGACTACAGGGATGTCGATTTAAGTGGGAGTTCATACTTAATTTGATTAAATGAACTTAATTGTCATGAACTTAGTCTAAAAGTTGTCTTTACAAATATTGTAGATGTCCAACGTCAACCTCAACTTCAACGCATTCCTAGAGAAAAACAAGCTGAAAGATGATGGTCGCAACTATGCGAACTGGGTTCGCAACCTGAAGCTCATCCTTGAAGCAAGTAAAAAGGCTTATGTCCTTAATGCGCCGCTAGGTGACCCTCCCGCTCCCGCAGCAGCCCAGGACATTCTAAACGTCTGGCAAGCGCGAAGTGATGACTACTCTCTGGTCAGGTGTGGCATGTTATACAGTTTAGAAACGGGGCTCCAAAGACGTTTTGAGCAACACGGGGCATATGAGATGCTCCAAGAGCTGAAGCTAGTTTTTCAAGCTCATCCCCGTGTCGAGAGATATGAAGTCTCCGACAAGTTCTTCAGCTGTAAGATGGAGGAGAACAGTTCTGTCAGTGAGCACATACTCAAAATGTCTGGGTTACACGGTCGTCTGACTTCACTTGGAGTCGAACTTCCGGATGATGCTATCATTGACAGAATCCTCCAGTCTCTCCCACCAAGCTACAAAGGCTTTGTGCTTAACTACAACATGCAAGGGATGGAGAAAACCATTCCCGAGTTGTACTCGATGCTCAAGTCTGCAGAAGTAGAAATCAAGAAGGAGCATCAAGTGTTGATGGTCAACAAGACCACTAGTTTCAAGAAAGGCAGGGGTAAGAAGAACTTCAAGAAATACGGCAAAGCTGTTGCCGCGTCCGGTAAGCCAGATGCCGGGAAGAAGAAAAAGAACGGACCCAAGCCTGAGACTGAGTGCTTCTATTGCAAGGGAAAGGGTCACTGGAAGCGGAACTGCCCCATACTTAGCGGACAAGAAGGCCGGCAACGTTAAAGGTATATTTGATATACATGTTATTGATGTGTACCTTACCAGCGCTCGTAGTAGCTCCTGGGTATTTGATACCGGTGTTGTTGCTCACATTTGCAACTCAAAGCAGGAACGGCGGAATAAGCGGAGACTGGCCAAGGACGAGGTGACGATGCGCGTCGGGAATGGTTCAAAGGTCGATGTGATCGCCGTCAGCATGCTACCTCTACATCTACCGTCGGGATTAGTTTTAAACCTTAATAATTGTTATTTAGTACCAGCTTTAAGCATGAACATTGTATCAGGGTCTTGCTTAATGCGAGACGGCTACTCATTTAAGTCACAGAATAATGGTTGTTCTATTTATATGAGTGATATGTTTTATGGTCATGCTCCGCTGGTGAATGGTTTATTCTTTATGAATCTCGATCGTGATGTTACACATATTCATAGTGTGAGTACCAAAGGATGCAAAGTTGATAATGATAGTCCCACATACTTGTGGCACTGCCGCCTTGGTCATATCGGCGTTAAACGCATGAAGAAGCTCCATACTGATGGACTATTAGAGTCTCTTGACTTTGAATCATTTGACACATGCGAACCGTGCCTCATGGGCAAGATGACCAAGACTCCATTCTCAGGAATAATGGAGAGAGCAACCGACTTATTGGAAATAATACATACTGATGTGTGTGGTCCAATGAACATTGAAGCTCGCGGTGGTTATCGTTATGTTCTCACTCTCACCGATGATTTGAGTAGGTATGGGTATATCTACTTGATGAAGCACAAATCTGAGACGTTTGAAAGTTTCAAGGAATTTCAGAGTGAGGTTGAGAATCAACGTGAGAAAAAAATTAAATGTCTACGATCTGATCGTGGAGGAGAATATTTGAGTCACGAGTTTGGCACGCACCTAAGGAAGTGTGGAATCGTTTCACAACTAACGCCGCCTGGCACACCATAGCGCAACGGAGTGTCTGAACGTCGTAATCGCACTTTATTAGATATGGTACGATCTATGATGTCTCTCACCGACTTACTGCTATCATTTTGGGGGTACGCATTAGAAACTGCAGCATTCACTTTAAATAGGGCACCGTGTAAATCCTTTGAGACGACACCGTATGAACTATGGTTTGGCAAGAAACCTAAGTTGTCGTTTCTTAAAGTTTGGGGCTGCGATGCTTATGTGAAGAAACTTCAACCAGAAAAGCTCGAACCCAAAGCGGAGAAATGCGTATTCATAGGATACCCTAAGGAAACTATTGGGTATACCTTCCATCTTAGATCCGAAGGTAAAACCTTTGTTGCCAAGAACGGATCCTTTCTAGAGAAATAGTTTCTCTCGAAAGAAGTAAGTGGGAGGGAGGTAGAACTTGATGAGGTAATTACACCCCTTCTCGAACAGGAAAGTAGCGCAGCGCAGGAAGTTGTTCCTGTGGCGCCTACACCGACTGAAGAGGAAGTTAATGATGATGATCATGAAGCTTCGGATCAAGTTACTACTGAACCGCGAAGGTCCACAAGGGTACGCTCCGCACCAGAGTGGTACGGCAACCCTGTGATGGAAATCGTGTTGAACCTTCGAACTATGAAGAAGCGATGGCGGGCCCGGATTCCAACAAATGGCTTGAGGCCATGAAATCCGAGATAGGATCCATGTATGAGAACAAAGTATGGACTTTGGTGGACTTGCCCGATGACCGACGAGCCATAGAAAATAAATGGATCTTCAAGAAGAAGACTGATGCAAACGGTAATGTAACCGTTTACAAAGCTCGACTTGCCGCAAAGGGTTTTTGACAAATTCAAGGAGTTGACTACGAAGAAACTTTCTCTCCCGTAGCGAAGCTGAAATCAGTCCGAATCATGTTAGCAATTGCCGCCTTTTATGATTATGAAATTTGGCAAATGGACGTCAAAACGGCGTTCCTTAACGGGAACCTTAAGGAAGAGTTGTATATGATGCAACTAGAAGGTTTTGTCGACCCTAAGGGTGCTAACAAAGTGTGCAAGCTCCAGCGCTCCATCTATGGGCTGGTGCAAGCATCCCGGAGTTGGAACATTCGCTTTTATGAGGTGATTAAAGCGTTTGGGTTCATACAGGTTTATGGAGAAGCCTGTCTGTACAAGAAAGTGAGTGGGAGCTCTGTAGCTTTCCTCGTACTATATGTGGATGACATATTATTGATGGGGAATGATATAGAGATGTTGGAGAGCATAAAGGCCTATTTGAACAAGAGTTTTTCAATGAAGGACCTTGGAGAAGCTGCATACATATTAGGCATCAAGATCTATAGAGATAGATCGAGACGCCTCATAGATCTTTCGCAAAGTACATACCTTCACAAGATATTGAAGAAGTTCAATATGGAAAACTCAAAGAAAGGGTTCTTGCCAGTTTTGCAAGGTATGAGATTGAGTAAGACTCAGTCGCCGACCATGGCAGCAGATAGAGAGAAGATGAGTTCTGTCCCCTACGCTTCAGCCGTGGGCTCTCTAATGTATGCCATGCTGTGTACCAGACCTGATATAAACCTTGCCATAAGCTTGGTAGGGAGGTACCAAAGTAATCCCGATGCGGAACAATGGACAGCGGTCAAGAATATCCTTAAGTACCTGAAAAGGACTAAGGAAATGTTTCTCGTTTATGGAGGTGACGAAGAGCTCGTCGTAAAGGGTTACGTCGACGCTAGCTTCGACACAGATCCGGATGACTCTAAGTCACAAACCGGATACGTATATGTGCTGAATGGTGGGGCAGTGAGCTGGTGCAGCAGCAAGCAAGAAGTCGTGGCAGCATCTACATGTGAAGCGGAGTACATAGCTGCTTCAGAAGCAGCTCATGAAGGAATTTGGATGAAGGAGCTCATCACCGACCTTGGAGTGGTTCCAAGCGTGTCGGGTCCTATGACACTCTTCTGTGATAACACTAGAGCCATTGCCATAGCCAAGGAGCCCAGGTTTCACCGGAAGACGAAGCACATCAAGCGCCGCTACAACTCCATCCAGGACCATGTCCAGAGTGGAGTGATAGATATTTGTAAAGTACAAACGGATCTGAATATTGCAGACCCGTTGACTAAACCTCTTCCACGAGCAAAACATGATCAGCACCATAATGCTATGGGTGTTCGATACATCACAATGTAACTAGATTATTGATTCTAGTGCAAGTGGGAGACTGTTGGAAATATGCCCTAGAGGCAATAATAAAATGGTTATTATCATATTTCCTTGTTCATGATAATCGTCTATAGTTCATGCTAAAATTCTATTAACAGGAAACAGTAATACATGTGTGAATGAATAGATCACAATGTGTCCCTAGCAAGCCTCTAGTTGATAGATGATCATGGTTTCCTGATCATGGGCATTAGATGTCATTGATAATGGGATCACATCATTGGGAGAATGATGTGATGGACAAGACCCAATCCTAAGCCTAGCACTAGCTCGTATTGTTCGTAAGCTAATGCTTTTCTAATGTCAAGTATCTTTTCCTTCGACCGTGAGATTGTGCAACTCCCGGATGCCGTAGGAGTGCTTTGGGTGTATCAAACGTCAAGACGTAACAGGGTGACTATAAAGGTGCACTACGGGTACCTCCGAAAGTGTCTGTTGGGTTGGCACGAATCGAGATCGGGATTTGTCACTCCGTGTGACGGAGAGGTATCTCTGGGCCCACTCGGTAGAACATCATCATGAGCTCAATGTGACTAAGGAGTTAGTCACACGATGACGTGCTACGGAATGAGTAAAGAGACTTACCGGTAACGAGATTGAACAAGGTATAGGTATACCGACGATCGAATCTCGGGCAAGTTCTATACCGACAGACAAAGGGAATTGTATACGGGATTGATTGAATCCTTGACATCGTGGTTCATCCAATGAGATCATCGTGGAGCTAGTGGGAGCCACCATGGGTATCCAGACCCCGCTGATGGTTATTGGCCAGAAAGGTGTCTCGGTCATGTCTGCCTGTCTCCCGAACCCGTAGGGTCTACACACTTAAGGTTCGATGACGCTAGGGTTATAGGGAATTGTTGTACGAGGTTACCGAAAGTTGTTCGGAGTCCCGGATGAGATCCCGGACGTCACGAGGAGCTCCGGAATTGTCCGGAGGTAAAGATTGATATATAGGACGGATGGTTTCGGACACCGGAAGTGTTTCGGGCATCACCGGTAACGTACCGGGACCACCGAGACCACCGGAGGTGGTCCCGGGGGACCACCGAAGGGGGGCTGCGACCCCTGGAGGTAAGGTGGGCCAAGTGGGGGTGGGAACCAGCCCCTAGTTGGGCTGGTGCGCCTCCCCACTCAGCCCATGGCGCAGGGGAAAGAAAAAAGGGGGGCAAACCCTAGGCCAGGTGGGCCTAAGGCCCACCAGTGGGTGCGCCACCCCCTCCTCCCCATCTGGCCGCCGCACAACCCATCTGGGAGGGCTGCCGCAACCCCTAGGGTGGGAACCCTAGGGGTGGCACCCCCTCTCCCCTTCCCCTATATATAGTGGACACTTTTGGCCTTTGGATGACACGGTTTTCCCTCTCCCTCGGCGCAGCCCTGCACTTCTTCCTCCTCCTCTCTGCCGACGCTTGGCGAAGCCCTGCCAGGAGACCTCGTCTCTCCACCGACACCACGCCGTCGTGTTGCTAGACTTCTTCCCCAAACTGTCCCTCCTCCTTGTTGGATCAAGGTGCGGGAGACGTCACCGGGCTGCACGTGTGTTGAACGCGGAGGTGCCGTTGTTCGGCACTAGATCGGAATCGCTGTGAGTACGACTCCATCAACCGCGTTCTAGCAACGCTTCCGCTTAGTGATCTTCAAAGGTACGAAGATGCTCTTACCCCTCTCTCGTTGCTGGTCTCTCCATAGGAAGATCTGAACATGCGTAGGAAAATTTTGAATTTATGCTACGTTACCCAACACATTATGCTAGTAATTGTCCATAGGGAAAGAAAGTTAAAAGGGAGTAGTTAAGATTCGACAATGGCAATAAGTGTAACCTGAAGCACTCTTGTTTTTCATGAGATTATGGAGTTGATTTTTTGTAACAGAACTCTCTGAGATTGTAATAACTCATGAATCAATAAAATTTATTGGGTCATGATTGCCTATGTCGAAACTGTATGCGTTGTTTATCTATGAACAAAATCTCTGAACATTTATGAGGATATGAGAAAATATGGTCTATGCAGGCATGAGTATATTTCATTTTAAGTGTGGTAGTAATTGGTAAACCCACAGGATCCAATGAGTAGGAATATACCATGCATACCAAGGAGACACATACATTCCTCTGAGTATCCGTTTTTCTAACACCTGGAGATGACAACCCTCTATGAGTCCTTCCTTAAGGGCCCAAAAACAATCATGACCCTGACTAGTGATCATGATTACCCAAAAATCCTGAAGGACATGATGAAGCACATTCATCTTGAAGGAGATGCAGTCTACAAAGGCTACCCATTCATGGAAAGTGGAGTGGAACTTTGGTATGTGGAAGTACACCTCCACCATGTGAAGGGAGTTTGTCCAAAGACTATGGGGCAATACTTTTTCATTTCACGCGTACCACGAGCAACCTTATTTTATGCTGTCCGTGAAGCTGCCATGGAAGCCATACGTCAGATTGGAGAATTACTTGAAGCAAGACTCCGTCATACCCAGGAATACCTGAGTAAAGTGCATGCGGAGATGATGGAGATGAAGCTCATGGCCACCATGATAAAGGAAAACATGCATGATTTCAAGGAGCGCCTCGGAAAGTTCCAGTGGGACTAAGTACCTCCAAGGGAGACAAATGAATAAAGTTGGCAGAAATACTTGACTATACCGAACAATGTGGATGGCAGCATTTGTAATAAAGTACTTTTGAATTGGAGTTTTGAGAAGAAATTAAGGATGTAATAAAGGATTGAATATGAAATGAATATGATATATGGATGAAGCAGTACCTTTTAATGGTAAACACACCAACGAAAAAAAAGAGTATCCCACAGAGTGGAGTGTGTACCAAAAATAAATCTGAGGATTTTTATTATATGAAGGTTACCCCAAGAGTATGATGGAATGAAACAATACAGGATTTAAAGGTGGAGTAATTTTAAGTATGAGTTAAAGTGGGCCTGCAACACACAGACCCCGGGACTAATAAGGATCATTCACTACTTTATGAAGAAAGAAACTTGGAAGAAGCAATTATGGATCAGCAAACGTTTTTTTAGGAGCATACAAAAAATAACTGAGAGTGATGAAGAAACGATACGTGTTTGTTCAGCTTGCAGAATCATTGGATTTATCCGAACTTCGTTCGTATACAAGAGAGGATGTTCTTTGAAGCTTTTGTTCAAGCCTTAGAATGGTATAATGTAGACCCATGTACATGGCACTTGTAGTCACGCGCGGGAAATTTTACGGTAAGGATGAAACTAAGACTCCTCTCTCTGCAGGATAACCACAAATGGTAGACCACCATGAGCATCATCGATAAGTTATTTAGAATGATCACGAGACTGTCAGTTAAGAGGACCCAGTGACGGAAGAATCTTATAACAACAGAAGAACCCTCGATTTTGATGGAAACATTATGAATCTAATGGAAGAGCATCACCAAAGGTGTTAGTATGAAGAATGTAAGGAGTCTGATGCCAAGACCCCAGAGGATTGTTAAAAATGCGGTAACTCTCAATTTAAGTGTGATAGCATCCCACTTTCTAGGAGATTGGATTTGTTAGAAGACCCTCAAACCCTAACCTTTCTTTCTAGCCTCTTCGAATCTTGAGGACGAGACTCATTTTAAGTGTGGTAGGTTTGTAACATCCCAAATTTTGGGATGTTAATATAATTATTAGATTGATTGTTTGTTTGTTTGAGTGATTGAAACTTGAGTGAAGTTTGAAACTTATTAAAACTTTTGAATGAGAGGGAATAAAATGACTTTCCCTTTTTCCTGTGAATTCAAATTCATCCACTTAAAATCATTCAGAGGAGATAACATGACTTCTTCAACTAAAAAGAATCTGAAAGGGTGGATTTGAAAACTAATAAAAGATTACCTATTGGGATTTCATTTTCGTATTTGATTCTATTGCTATTTCAAAGTTTAATTGAATGCATATATTAAAAATATGAGAGGAGGAACATGACCCTCCAAACCAGGGGTATTTCTTTGATATATTTGAACCATAAAACCCAAGGGGTATTTGAATTTTTTTTGCAAAAAGAAAATAAACCAATTTAGGGATTTCCTTGAAAACATTTTTTTCTAAAGTATTTATTTTGGTCGTGGAAAAATGTCCATCTTATTGGATTTATTTTTGTGATAATTTTGATATATTATATCACTATATTCCGAGTATATCCTATTTCCTTTTTATAGGCTTTATTTCCTGTTTTTAATAAAATGGAAAGGATCTTTTATTTTTGAAAAGTACCTAGGCCACTTTAGGAAACAAATCAGGCCCAAATCCCACCTTTCTTCTTCCTCTCGTCACCTTCCTTCCCTGCCATGGCAGAAGCTTCCTGGAAATTTCCTCCCCCGATTACGCGAGATTTCTTCCCTCCCCGCACCTCCCACCACCCCTATAAGAATCCCCTCCTCCTGCTCTTTCCGTTCCCCTAGAGAACTCCCCGCCTCCTCACCCGACGCCACCACCCCATAGCCCGCCGTCTCCCCTGCCTGTACCGAGCTCACATGAGCCAGGAGCTCGCCAGGGCGCCCCACCCCGTCGCCCCGGAGCCGCCCGACGCCCTTGGAGCCCCAACCGCTCCCTCCTCTGCCGGTTCCACCCTTCCCCACTGACGTTCCTTCCCAGAGCGCCGCCGGCCTTCACCTTTCAAGTCGGCTTCTACAGGAAGCTTGTCGTTCTTATTCCTTGGAACGGTAAGATACCCTCTTTTCCCTTATCTCTTCCTCCCACCGTTAGATCTCCTTTGGATGGGTTAGATTAGATTCCAACATACCCCTTCGGGTAATTGAAATAGACCAGCGGTTTTCCGTTTAGTCAAATTATAAAACCGAAAGGTTTTCTTATATTGCGGCCGACGTTTAGATAGCCTAAAACGTGCACATCCCACAGCCAATTAGAATCTGCCACGCCACATTTCTTATTTTTACTCTTTTCTATTTTTAATTCCTGAAACAGATTTGAACCCGTTTTTAGATTGATTATAACTTTTAATCTATAAATCCAAATGAGGTTATTCTTTTTGCATTGCATCACACATTTTATGTAGTTTCTGCAGATATATAATTTGACCATGTTTGAAAATATAAAATTTGAATTTAAACATATTTGGTTTAAATCTTGTTATGCTTATATCCGGAGTTTAAAAATAGATTTTTAATTGATTCTTTTTGCTACTGATCACTAGTGATCATATTTATTAGTAGGTTCAATTTAAGAAATTTTTAGAGTATTTTATCTTGGGGTTTTCAACAAAACAAATTCTGTTTTGGTTCACGAAAGACAATTTTTCCTCTCACATGTTATAGCTACTTTTGCTTATTGCTTTATTTTGATCTTGTCATGTTTCTTGTGTGAAATTGTTTGCTTCGTCATATTATACGAAGTGCAAAGATTGTTATCTAGACGCGCTCGAGTTCGACAATCGTCAGCAAGGCAAGTCACGTTGATCATATTTTACCTATCATTTTATATGCATTGTAGTTCTACCTTCTTCACCCAATTGCATGAAAAATAGGTACTTGGTAATTTGGATCTTGATGTAGTATCATGTGATAGGCAACCATCACCTTGTTACTTTGGCTGGGATATTATTTTGCTATGCTCCTAGTAGACGGGTTTGGTTGAGTGTTTATCATGACTGTTGTGAGAACTTAATAATCAAGACCTGAAGACTCCAAGACCTCCAAGACCTCAGAACGAATTATACCTCTCGGTGAAGGACGGTTCTGATGGGCTCCCTGGGATAAACCAGCGGAGGACCCGGGATGCATGGAGAAACGCCATGACATCTTGCGGAAAGCTTCACCCAGCCACAAAGGGATGGATGGATAATTCAAGACCCAAGACTTACCTGCACAGCCACAAGTCATTATGGGCTCTGGCTTGGTTGGACAACATGGTGACTCTGGACAGGCACTGCTATGAGATGTAGAAGAACAGTAGGATTGGATGGGCACCGTCAGAAGCTCAGAGGAACCCGTTGAAATACCATGTTTTGATCATCGGGTTCTCAAACACCCTGAAGTGCGAGGACTTCAATGGAGGCGATCAAATCTTGTGGGGAACGTGTGCAAAACTCTGCACAGTACTCAAACCTAATCCATTAGCTGTGTCCACGGTCATGGACAACTTGAGCCGAAGGAGCTGAAACTATCTGGAATTCCCAACACAATTAATAATGATGTGGATATTATTGACAACTTGGGTATGAGAATTGGTTGGTGGAACCATCTCATTAACAACCAATAATGTAGTAAATTTTTCTTTTACCCTCTCTCTTGTTGTAGGAAAATTTCCTTTACGCAAAACTTAAACTACATCCCCACCTGCCATATATGCATATAGTACAGATGATATTTAAACCTATCTCTTTTGTGACTTGCCGGCATATTCAATATGCTGATCGACACGGCTGCAACGTCTTATGTTGTAGATACTTTCTTCGACGAGTAAGAGTATGATTCAGGGTTACGGTCTGCACTCAACTTGTCGTTGGTGTTTATTGGGACTCCACTCCCTTGACTGTTTCCGCTGAGATTTTGAGGTATATATCAGTTTTATGTTATTTACATGTGATTGCACTTTGATATATACATTGATGTACTGTGTGTGCCAGCATACTGATCCAGGGATGGCACAGATACACAGAGGCTTGACTCATTTTGAGTCGGGTCGCTACACTAACACATCGAGACCGTAAAATAGAAAACCTATCAAGGACAAACCTTTGCCTTGTGCATAGTCCACTTGAGCTAAATGATGGTGTTGTTGTCCTCCTCAAGATGGACCACCTTTATTGATTGCGTCAGCTCGATGAAGACTAGTAAATTGCTCCCCCATACTTCACTATGGGTGAGCCACTCTTCGACACATCTTCATAAGTCCGTTTCCATCACAATTGGCGGCAAGCTTCAAGCATCATCTCTTCGTGATGCTCCATTTGAACTTGCACACTGCAATCTTGATGACGATCATCTCTTGATGTCATCCGCCTTGGGTCGTATGACATCTTTCTCTTGACGCAAGCCCATGGAAACTGTCACGTAGACCATGGGTTAGTACACAAAGCGTAATGGACAATGTTTACCATACCATGGGAGCACTTTATCCCTCTCGGTACATCTTGTATGCTTTGTGTGTTGATCAATTGGATTCACGCTTTAACCTAGTCTTGATCAACCTTGTACCTTATCTTCTATCTTCATAAATATGATGTCTTGAGGTCCTCGAAGGCCGCTTGAGCATCAGGAGTCCACTTGAAGGGGTGCTTAGTTTTGCTTATGCATTGGTTTCCCTCCAAGATTAAAGGGTGATATAGAATAGCGACGGCAAGTATTTTCCTCAGTTAAGAAACCAAGTTATCAATCAAGAAGGAATATCCACAAGACTATGTAAACAACACCTGCACACAAATAGCAAATCCTCGCAACCAAATGCGTCGAGGGGTTGTCAATCCCTCGTCGGTAATGTAAGGATAGATTGATAGATGCAAATAAGAGTGATATAAAATAGGATGCAACAAGGTTTTTTGGGATTTTTGATGATATAGATTTGAAAACAAAAGAGCAAATAAAGTAGAAATGCAAATAACAAAGTAGAGATTGCAAATAGTTGATGTGAAGTAAACCCGAGGGCCGTAGGTTTCACTAGTGTATTCTCTCGAGAAATAGCAAACGGTGGGTAGACAAATTACTGTTGGGAAATTGGTAGAAGAGCAAATAATTATGATGATATTCAAGACAATGATGGTGTATACAGGCATCACGTCCAAGATAAGTAGACCGACTTCTGCCTGCATCTACTTCTATTACTCCACACATCGACCGCTATCCAGCATGCATCTAGTGTATTGAGTTCATGGAGAAACGGAGTAATGCCTTAAGAACGATGACATGATGTGGACAGATCTATTCATGTAGGAATAGATCCCACCATTTTATCCTTGATAGCAAGGATACATGTGTGTCATGTCTCTTTGTGTCACTGACCTTGAGGTCCGCAAGGTCGAACCCATCACAAAGCACCTCTTCCTATTGCAAGATAAAAAAATCAAGTTGGCCATACAAAAACCAAATATCGGAGAAGAAATATGAGGCTATAATAATCAAGCAAGAATATGTTTTCATAGATCTAATCATAAACTCACAATTCATCGGATCCCAACAAACACACCATAAAAGAAGGAGTTACATCATATGGATCTCCAAGAGACCATTGTATTAAAAAAAATGAAAGAGAAATCCATCTAGATACTGCCTACGGACCCGTAGGTCTGATATGAACTACTCATGCATGATCGGAGGAGCACCAATGATGATAGTGAACCCCTCCATTATTGTGTTCCTCTCCCGAACGGGCTATAGATTGGATTTCTGGGGTGTAGAACTTGCGGCGGCTGAAATGATTTTTCATCGTCTCCTCTAGAGTTTTCTGAATATTGGGGTATTTATAGAGCTAAGAGGCAGTGGAGGAGGTGCCTGACGGCCCCACGAGACATCAGGTCACGCCAGGTGCCTCTAACGTGCCCTGATGTCTGGTGGGCCCCATGGGCTGTTGGGGAACGTTGAATGCGAAACAAAAAATTTCCTATGCACAGGAAAGACCTATCATGGTGATGATCATCTACGAGAGGGGAGGTCGGGTCCACATACCCTTGTAGATCGCTAAGTGGGAAGCATTAAGAAATGCGATTGATGTAATTGAACATCTTTGCGATTGAAATCGCAAGCGTCCCACGAACTCCGCCCAATCTAGTACCGAACGGACGACACCTCCACATTCAGCACATACAACTCGATGACGATCTCCGCCTTCTTGATCCAGCAAGAGAGATGAAGAGGTAGCTAAATTTTCCGGCAGCACGACGGCATGGAGGAGATGGTGGTGGAGCTACACCGACAGGGCTTCGTTGTGTCGTACTAAACTAGCTATAGGGTGTCACGAAGTGGTGGAGGGAGAGAGGGCTGCACTATGTCTTTGGGTGCAAAAAGCCTCTCAAACCTCTATTATATATAGGTGGAACAAGAGGGAGGGTTGCCTTGCCTCCTACTCAAAGTAGGAGGATTCGGCCGAGCCAAGAGGAAGGAGTCCTCCTCCAATTCAGTTTGGTGGAGGACTCCCTTCGCACTTGTCCACCTCCTTCCTTTTTTTCCTTTTTCCATTTTATTTTTGCTTTGGCCGAAATAGGTTATTGGGCTGGACTCACCAGCCCACTAAGGGCTGGTGCACCACCCATAGGCCTATTAGGTCCTCTCCTAGGTGAGTGGCCCCAACTGGTAAATCCCCGGAACCCATTTGTCACTCCCCGTACTTTACTGGTAATGCCCGAAATCTTTCCGGAAGCCAAATGCAACATTCCTATATATCAATTTTTGTTTCTGAACCATTCTGGAAACCCTCGTGACGTCCGGGATCTCATCCGGGACTCCGAACAACATTCGTTACCAACATCAATAATTCAACTATACCAAAACGTCACCGAACCTTAAGTGTGCAGACCTTGCGGTTCCAAGAACTATGTAGACATGACCGAGACACTCTCCGGTTAATATCCAATAGCAGGACCTGTATGCCCATATTGGATCCTACATATTCTATGAAGGTCTTATCGGTTGAACCTCTATGTCAAGGATTTAGTTAATCCCGTATAATATTCCCTTTGTCCTTTGGTATGTTACTTGCCTGATGTTCGATCGTCGATATATCTATACCTATTTCAATCTTGTTACCCGCAAGTCTCTTTACTCGCTCCGTAATACAAGATCATGTCACTAACTTTTTAGTCACATTGCTTGCAAGGCTTGTTCGTGATGTTGTATTACCGAGTGGGCACCGAGATATGTGTCTCTCATACGGAGTGACAAATCCCAGATTTGATCCATGCTAACTCAACGGACACCTTCGGAGATACCTGTAGTAACATTGTGACATTTGATACACACAATGCATTCCTTCGGTGTCACTGAGTTACATGATCTCATGGTCATAGGAAAGTATACTTGACATGAAGAAAACAATAGCAACAAAAAAGACACGATCACATGCTACATTAATACTTTGGGTCTTGTCCATCACATCATTCCCTAATGATGTAATCCCGTTATCAACTGACAACACTTGTCTATGGCCAGGAAACCTTAACCATCTTTGATCAACGAGCTAGTTAACTAGTGGCTTACTAGGGACAAAGTTTTGTCTATATATCCACACATGGATATGTGTTTCCATTCAATACAATTACATTATGGATAATAAACAATTATCTGGAAACAGGAAATATAATAATAACTATTTAATTATTGCCTCTAGGGCATATTTCCAACACTCTCCCACTTGCACTAGAGTCAATAATCTAGCTTCACATTTCTATGTGATTGCTAACTCTTGAGCTTGCGTTGGTTTTCCCTTCAAGAGGAAAGGGTGATGCAGCGAACTAGATAAGTATTTCCCTCAATTTGTTGAGAACCAAGGTTTATATCTTGTAGAAGGAAAAATGCAAGGCCAGATTCGTTGTACCTACACAGACAATCAAACACTTGCACACAACACTATAAAGGGGTTGTCAATCCCTTCAGAGTTATTTGCAAGGATAAGATCTGATAGAGATAGATATAAAAGATTGCGGAAACAAAAGTAAATAAATTGCAGTAACATATTTTTGGAATTTTTGGTTTATAGATCCAAAAATATAATATGGAAAATAGACCTGGGGCCCATAGCTTTAACTTGAGGCTTCTCTCATAAAGTAAAATAATATGGTGGGTGAACAAATTACTGTCGAGCAATTCATAGAAAAGAGAATAATTATGAAGATAAAAAAGGCAATGATTATGCATATAGGCATCATGTTCTTGTCAAGTAGATCGAACGATTCTGCATCTACTACTATTACTCCACACATCGATCGACTCGTGCATGCATCTATAGTATTAAGTTCATGAAGAACACAGTAACGCATTAAGTAAGATGGCATGATGTAGAGGGATAAACTCAAGCAATATGATGAAAACCCCATCTTTTTATCGTTAGTGGAAACAATACAATACGTGCCTCGCTACCCCAACTATGTCACTGGGTGAGGACACCACAAGATTAAACCCAAAACTAAGCACTTTTGCCATTGTAAGAAGTACCAATCTAGTTGGCGAAACCAAACCAATAACTCGAAGAGACTTGCAAAGATATGAAATCATGCATATAAGAATTCACAAGAGACTCAAATAATATTCATGGATAATCCAAACATAAACTCACAATTCATCGGATCTCGACAAACACACCGCAAAAGAGTATTACATCGGATAGATCTCCATGAAGATCATGAAGAACATGGTATTGAAGATCAAAGAGAAAGAAGAAGCCATCTAGCTACTAGCTACGGACCCGTACGTCTGTGGTGAAACACTCACGCATCATCGGAGGGGCAATGGAGTTGATGTAGATGCCCTCCATGATCTATTCCCTCCCCAACAGGTTACCGGGAAAGTCTCCCAGATTGGATCTCACGGGAACAAAGGCTCCCGGCGGCGTAAAAGTATTTTCGTGGATCCTTTTCACGATACGGAAATATTTGGGAATTTATAGGATGAAGAATAGGGTTAGGATACTTGTAGGGGACCCACAAGCCGGGGGGCGAAGCCACCCCCTCGGGTGCGCCCTGCAGGCTTGTGGCCTCCCAGAAGTTGCCCTGCCCCCTACTCCAAGTCTGCAGGCTTCTGGTGCAAGAAAAACCATCCCAGAGATTTTATTACGTTTGGACTCCGTTTAATATTCCTTATCTGCAATACTCAAAAACGTGGAAAAAACGGAAACTGGCACTAGGCTCTAGATTAACAGTTTAGTCCCAAAAATAATATAAAACAACATACAAATGCATATAAAACATCCAAAACAGATAATATAATAGCATGGAACAATAAAAAATTATAGATATGTTGGAGACGTATCATTGATTTACATTGTAATGAATCTAACACCCATACAGTTCTGGTATTGATCATGTTTTTCTCGTGGAGGAGACTTAGTCAGTGGATCTTCAACATACAGATCTGTGTGCACTTTGCAAATATTTATGTCCTCCTCCTTGATGTAATCGCGGATGGCACTGAAGCGTCGCTTTATGTGTCTCGTCCTCTTGTGAAACCTTGGTCCTTGGCTAGAGAATTGGCACTAGTGTTGTCACAGAACAGATTTATTGGATCCAGTGCACTTGGCACAACTCCAAGATCTGTCATGAACTGCTTCATTCAGACACCCTCCTTAGCCGCTACTGAGGCAGCTATGTACTCTGCTTTGCATGTAGAATCATCTACGATGCTTTGCCTGGAACTGCACCAGCTTACCGCATCGCCATTAAGAATAAATACATATCCGGTTTGTGACTTAGAGTCATCCGGATTAGTGTCGTCGCTTGCATCGACATAACCCTTTACGACGAGCTATTCGTCACCTCCATAGACGAGAAACATTTCCTATGTCCTTTTCAGGTACTTCAGAATATTCTTGACCGTTGTCCAGTGCTCCACTCCTAGATTACCTTGAGACATGTCGTCCATAGTTATAGCAAGGTTGACATTCGGTCTCGTGCACATAATTGCATACATGATAGACACTATGGCTGAAGCATAGGGGACGACACTCATCATTTATCTATCTTCTATAGTTACTCGGAATTGAGTCTTACTCAACTTTATACCTTGTAACACAGGCAAGAACCCCTTCTTGGATTTTTCCATTTTGAACTTCTTCAAATTCTTATCACGCGCCTTGATTTATCTCTATAGGTCTTAATGCCAAATATGTAAGTAGCTTCTCCGAGGTCCTTCATTGAAAAACTTTTATTGAAGTAATCCTTTACGCTTTCCAAAAGTTCTACATTGTTTCCAATCAACAATATGTCATCCACATATAATATTAGAAACACTATAGAGATCCCACTCACTTTCTTGTAAATAAAAGATTCTCCAAAAACTTGTATAAACCTGTACGACTTGATCACCTCATCAAACCGCTGATTCCAACTCTCAGATGCTTCCACCAGTCCATAAATGGACCGCTCAAGTTTAAATACTTTGTCAGCATTCTCTGGATCAACAAAACCTTCCGGTTGTATCATATACAACTCTTCCTTAAGAAACCGTTAAGGAACGTTGTTTCGACATCCATGTGCGAAATTTCATAATCAAAAAATGCAGCTATTGCTAACATGATTCAGACGGACTTAAGCATCGATATGGGTGAGAAAGTCTCATCGTAGTCAACTTCTTGAACTACTGAAAAATCCTTTGCGACAAGTCGAGATTTATAGACGGTCACATTACCGTCCGTGTCCGTCTTCTTCTTAAAGATCCATTTGTTATGAATGGCCTTTCAGCCTTTAGGTAATACTTCCTAAGTCCATACTTTGTTTTCATACATAGATCCTATCTCGGATTTCATGGCCTCCAACCATTTCTTGGAATTCGGGCCCACCATTGCTTATCCATTGCTCGCACGTTCATTGTTGTCTAACAACATGATTGAGAAGACATGATTCCCATACCACTTAGGAGCAGTACGTGCCCTTGTCAACCTACGAGTTCCGATAGCAACTTGATCTGAAGTTTTATGATCATCATCATTACCTTCCTATGCAACTGGTGTAGCCTTGACAGAAACTTCTTTCTATCCTGCGCCACCATCTGGTTGAAGGAAAGGTTCTACAACCTCATCAAGTTCTATCTTCCTCCCACTCAATTCTTTCGAGAGAAACTCTTTCTCAAGAAAAGCTCCATTCTTAGCGACAAACACTTTGCCCTCAGATCTGAGATAGAAGGTATAAGAAACTATCTCTTTTGGGTAACCTGTGAAGACGCACTTTTCCGCTTTGGGTTCCATCTTTTCAGGCTGAAGCTTTTTGACATAAGCATCACATCCCCAAACTTTAATAAACGACAATTTTGGCTTCTTGCCATACCACAATTCATATGTTGGCGTCTCAACGGATTTTAATGGTGCCCTATTTAAAGTGAATGAAGTTGTCTCCAATGCATAGACCCAAAACGATAACGGCAAATCGGTAAGAGGCATCATAGAAAGCACCATATCTAATAAAGGACGATTACGATGTTTTCACACACCATTGCGCTGTGGTGTTCCAGGCGGTGTCAACTGTGAAACAATTCCACATTGTGTTAAGTGAGCACGAAACTCGTAACTCACATACTCACCTCCTCGATCAGATCGTAGGAATTTGATCTTCTTGTTATGATGATTTTCA
This sequence comes from Hordeum vulgare subsp. vulgare, assembly GCF_904849725.1. NCBI lineage: Eukaryota > Viridiplantae > Streptophyta > Magnoliopsida > Poales > Poaceae > Hordeum > Hordeum vulgare. The sequence goes on along the minus strand of NC_058521.1, from coordinate 111,184,458 downwards.
ACTTCACTCTGAAATTGCTTGAACTTTTCAAACCTTTCAGACTTGTGCTTTATTAAGTAAATATAACCATATCTACTCAAATCATTAGTGAAGGTGAGAAAATAATGATATCCACCGTGCGCCTCTATGCTCATCGATCCGCACACATGAGTATGTATGATCTCCAACAAGTCACTTGCATGCTCCATTGTTTTGGAGAATGGAGTCTTAGTCATCTTGCCCATGAGGCATGGTTCACATGTGTCAAGTGGTTCAAAATCAAGTGATTTCAAAAGTCCATTACCATGGAGTTTCTTCATGCGTTTTACACCAATATGACCTAAGTGGCAGTGCCACAATAAAGTGACGCTATCATTACTAACTATACATCTTTTGGTCTCAATGTTATGGATATGAGTATCATCACTATCGAGATTCAACATGAACTAACCCCTCGCATTAAGTGCATCACCATAAAAGATATTACTCGTATAAATAGAACAACCATTATTCTCTCACTTAAATGAGTAACCTTCTCGCAATAAACAAGATCCAGATATAATGTTCATGCTCAACGCAGGCACTAAATAAAAATTATTTGAATTCATCGCTAATCCCGATGGTAACTGAAGTGAGATCGTGCCGACGGCGATCACATCAACCTTGGAACAGAACTAGTATAAAATACCCAGGAACTACTACGAGAGCTCGTGAGGTACACATCAATAACATGTATATAAAATATACCTTGTTCGGCGTTGTCCGCCTTCTTATCGGCCAGATACTTGGGGCAGTTTCGCTTCGAGTGACCAGTCCCCTTGCAATAATAACACTCAGTTTCCGGCTTGGGTCCAGCCTTGGGTTCCTTCGTCGAAGGGCAACAGCTTTACCACTCTTCTTGGTGTTAGGCTTCTTGCCCTTGCCAGTTTTCTTGAAACTAGTTGTTTTATTGACCATCAACACTTGTTGTTCTTTCTGGATTTCTGACTCAACGACTTTGAGCATTGCAAACAACTCAGCGAGTGACTTATTCATCCCTTGCATGTTATAGTTCAAAAAGAAGCTCTTATAACTAGGTGGCAGTGACTGAAGAACTCTGTTATTTATAGCCTCTTGTGGGAGAGCAATCCCGAGCTCAGCTAAATGGTTAGAGTACCCATACATTCCGAGTATGTGTTCGTTGACAAACCCGTTCACCTCCTTTTTCCATGCATAGAACTTCTCAGAGGTTTAATATCTCTTGATCCGGGCATTCTTCTCAAAGATAAACTTCAACTCCTGGAACATCTCATATCCTCCATGATGTTCAAAACATCTTTGAGGTCCCAGTTCTAAGCCATACAAAACTACACATTGAACTAATGAGTAGGCATCCTTACGCGACTGCCAAGCGTTCAAAACGTCTTGGGTTGCCCTATCGGGTGTGGTGCATCATCTAGCGCTGCATCAAGGACATATTGCTTTTGGCCAGCCATGAGGATAAGCCTCAGATTACGAGCCCAGTCAACATAGTTGCTTTCATCATCTTTCAGCTTAGCTTTCTTTAGGAATGTATTAAAATTCAGGGTTGCTACTGCGTGAGCCGTTGATCAACAACGTAAAATTTTGCAAAGATTACTTAGACTATGTTCAAGATAATTGAGTTAAGATAATCATATACTAATAAACTTTGACTCAAATTGAGATCCCTCTAGTCATTCGAGTGTTGCATGATCCAAATTCACTAACTCAAGTCAGATCATCACGTGAGTTGAGTATAGTTCCAATGGTGAACATCTCCATGTTGATCTTATCAACTATATGATTCATGCTCGACCTTTCGATCTCTTGTGTTCCGAGGCCATGTCTGTACATGCTAGGCTCGTCAAGTTTAACACGAGTGTTCCGTGTGTGCAACTGTTTTCACCCGTTCTATGTGAACGTTGAGTCTATCACACCCGATCATCACGTGGTGTCTCGAAATGACGAACTGTCGTAACGATGCATAGTCTAGGAGAACACAATTTTATCATGAAATTTTAGTGATAGATCACCTTATAATGCTACCGTCGTTCTAAGAAAAATAAGGTGCATAAAAGGATTAGCATCACATGCAAATCGTAAGTGACATGATATGGCACTGAACTTGTGCTTCTTGATCTCCATCACCAAAGAACCGCCATGATTTCCATCATCACCGGTGCCACACCATGATTGATACGTCTCCAACGTATCTATAATTTTCGATTGTTCCTTGCTATTATATTATTTGTTCTGGATGTTTTATATGCATTAAAATGCTATTTTAGATTATTTTGTGGGACTAACCTATTAATCTAGAGCCTAGTGCTAGTTTTTGTTTTTTCCATGTTTTTGACTATTGCAGATAAGGAATATTAAAAGGAGTTCAAATGGAATAAAATCTCCAGAACGATTTTTCTTGGACCAGAAGAAACATGCTAGACTTGGAGAAGGGGGTACGAGACCTGCCGGGAGAGGACAAGCCTACAGGGCACGCCCTAGGGGGCACCCCCGGCTTGTGGGCCCCCTGTAGGTCTCCTAACTCTAATCTTCGTCCTAAATTCCCAAATATTTCCCCAATACCAGAACGATATCAAAAAAATACTTTTCCGCCAGCAAGAGCCTCTCTTCGCGTGAGATCCAATCTGGGAGCCTTTTCCAGTAATTTGTCGTAGGGGGAATCGATCACGGAGGGCATCTACATCAACTCCATTGCCCCACTGATGATGCGTGAGTAGTTCACCATAGACCTACGAGTCCATAGCTAGTAGGTAGATGGCTTGTTCTCTCTTTTTGTTCTTCAATACCATGTTCTTCATGATCTTCATGGAGATCTTTCCGATGTATTACTCTTTTGCGATGTGTTTGTCGAGATAATATGAATTGTGGGTTTATATTCAGATTATCTATGAATATTATTTGAATATTCTGTGAATTCTTATATGCATGATTTCATATCTAACCAAGTCTCTTCGAGTTATTGGTTTAGTTTGGCCAACTAGATTGGTAATTCTTGCAATGGGAGAAGTGCTTAGTTTTGGGTTCAATCTTGCGATGTCCTCACCCGGTGACAAAGTAGGGGTAGCGACACACGTATTGCATTGTTTCCATCGAGGATAAAAAGATGGGGTTTTCCTCATATTTCTTGAGTTTATCCCTCAACATCATGTCATCTTACTTAATGCGTTACTCTATTCTTTGTGAACTTAATACTCTAGATGCAGGCAGGAGTCGGTCGATGTGTGGAGTAATAGTAGTAGATGCAGAATTGTTTCGGTCTACTTGACACAGACGAGATGCATATATGCATAATATTGCCTTGTATATCTTCATAATTATTTTCTTTCTATCAATTGCTCGACAGTAATTTGTTCACCCACCATATTATTTTCCTTCATGAGAGAAGCCTCTAGTGAAACCTATGGCCCCCGGGTCTATTTCCCTATTATACTTTCAGATTAATAAACCAAAAATACCAAAGATATATTCCTTCTATTTATTTACTTTTGTGTTTATTTTAGTTCTAGCAATCTTTTATATCGATCTCTAATAGATCTCATCCTTGCAAATAACCATGAAGGGATTGACAACCCCTTTTTAGCGTTGGGTGCAAGTGTTTGATTGTTTGTGTAGGTGCTTTGATTGGTGCCTTACTTGTTCCTCCTACTCTATTGATACCTTGATTCTCAGCAAACTGAGGGAAATACTTATCTACTTTGGTACATCACCCTTACCTCTTCAAGGGAAAGCCAACGCAAGCTCAAGAAGTAGCAAGAAGGATTTCTGGCGCCGTTGCCGGGGAGGATACATAGCAAGATCAATCTCTTGAATTTACTTTATTTGCCATTTTCCTCTCGTTTTCCTCTCCCCCACTTCTAAGACGATTTTCGGAAAATACCAAAAAGATTTGCCTTTTTATTCTCCCTTTTTCGGTTTGGCTTCTCGTTTGATTGCTTGTGTTCTAGACTGCTTGCTTTGTCATAATGACTCAAGAGAATACCAAGTTATGTGATTTTTCCACTAATAATAATAATTATTTTATTAGTACTCCAATTGCTCCCGCCACTAGTGCGGAATCTTGTGAAATTAATGCCACTTTGCTCAATTTTGTTATGAAAGAACAATTTTCTGGCCCTCCTAGTGAAGATGCCGCATCTCATCTAAATACTTTCGTTGAGTTTGCGATATGCAAAATAAGAAAGATGTGGATAATGACATTGTTAAATTGAAGCTATTTCCTTTCTCACTACGAGATCGCGCTAAAACTTGGTTTTCATCTTTACCTAAAAATAGTATTGACTCGTGGAATAAGTGTAAAGATGCTTTTATTTCCAAGTACTTCCGCCCGCTAATTAATATTATCTTACACAAAATAAGAATGATATAATTAATTTTAAGCAATTTGATCATGAGCATGTTCCACAATCTTGGGAGAGGATGAAACTAAATAATTGGAATTGCTCCGCGCGTGGTTTGAGTTTATGGATGATTATACAATTTTTTATGAGGGATTGAATTTTCCTTCTAGAAATCTTTTAGATACTTCCACGGGTGGTACTTTTATGGAAATCAGTTTAGGAGAAGCTACTAAACTCCTAGATAATATTATGGCAAGTTACTCTCAATGGCATACTGAAAGATCTCCTACTAGTAAAATGGTGCACGCTGTTGAAGAAATAAGTACTTTGAGTGGAAAGATGCATGAATTGATGAAATTTTTTGCTAGTAAGAGTGCTCCTATTGATCCCAATGATATGCCTTTGTATTCTTTGATTGGAAATAATAATGAATCTATGGATGCGAATTTTGTTGGTAGGAATAATTTTGGCAATAATGCGTATAGAGGTAATTTCAATCCTAGGCCGTTTCCTAGTAAGTCCTCTAACAATTATGGTAATTCCTATAACAATTTTTATGAAAATTATAATAAAATGCCCTCTGATATTGAGAATAATATTAAAGAATTCATTAGCTCTGAAAAATGTTTCAATGCAATGATCAAAGAAAAAATGCTCAAGATTGATGATTTGGCTAGGAACGTTGACAGAATTTCTCTTGAGATTGATTCTTTGAAAACTAGATGTATTCCAACCAAGCATGATATTAATGAGTCTTTAAAAGCTATGAGAATTTCTACTGATGAGTGTAAGGAAAGAACCGCTAGAATACGTGCTAAGCATGAATGGCTTGAAAAGGTGTTTTCTCATGATAATAATGATAAAGATCTTAAAGCGATTGATGTGAATCCTTTTTTTCTAGTATAAATCTTGAAAAAGATAGTACTAGGGATGAGTCACCTTTAGTTAAAAGGTGTCCCAATGATTCGGAGTTTATAGGTCTTAATGCTAAGATTGATAAAAGTGGGATTGAAGAGGTCAAAACTTTAAATAGCAATGAACCCACTCTTTTGGATTTCAACAACTTTAATTATGATAGTTGTTCTTTGATTGATTGTGTTTCCTTGTTGCAATCCCTGTTGAATTCTGTGCATGCTTATAATCAAAATAAACCTTTTATTAAACATATTGTGGATGCTATGATGAAATCTTTTGAATAAAAACTTGAGTTGGAAGTTTCTATACCTAGAAAGATTTATGATGAGTGGGAACCTACAATGAAGATTAAAGTTAAATATTATGAGTGCCATGCTTTGTGTGATTTGGGTGCTAGCGTTTCCACGATTCCAAAAACTTTATTTGATGTGCTAGGATTCCGTGAATTTGATGATTGCTCTTTAAATTTGCATCTAGCGGATTCTACAATTAAGAAACCTATGGGAAGGATTAATGATGTAATTATTGTTGCAAATAGGAATTATGTGCCCGTAGATTTCATTGTTCTTGATATAGATTTCAATCCTACATGTCCTATTATACTTGGTAGACCTTTCCTTAGAACGATTGGTGCAATCATTGATATGAAAGAAGGAAATATTAGATTCCAATTTCCATTAAGGAAAGGCACGGAGCACTTTCCTAGAAAGAAAATAAAATTACCTTATGAATATATTATGAGAGCTACTTATGGATTGTATACCAAAGATGACAATACCTAGATCTATTACACTATGCCTAGCTAGGGGCATTAAACACTAGCGCTTGTTGGGAGACAACCCAATTATATTTTTATGCTTTTGTTTTTTCTTCTGTTTTTGAGTGCTTCACGCATTATTACCTCTGTAATAATTGTGTTTTCTTGTTTCAATTAGTTATTGAGCCAAGTAATAACTTTGGGATGGTCTACGGTGTTTGCAAGTTGATTTTGCTTGAGAAACAGAAACTTTCGCTTTCAGTCCAGGAATTTTGTAAATTCACTGGAACGTGATTTTGAGCTTAATTTTTTGCAGACGGTTGACATAAAAATTTCCCTGATAGTCCTAATTTTTCAGAATATTTGGATTTACATAATTATTCAAAGTTTATAGATTTTTTAGACTATTCTGTTTTTGACAGATTATGTTTTCTTTGTGTTGTTTGCATATCTTGATGAATCTATGGGTTGTATCGGGGGGTATGAACCATGGAGAAGTTGGAATACTGTAAATATCACACCAATATAAATAAAGAATGAGTTCAGAATAGTACCTAAAGTGGTGATTTATTATACTTATACTAACGGATCTCATGAGTTTTCTATTGAGTTTTGTGTTGTGAAGTTTTCAAGTTTTGGGTAAAGATTTGATGGACTATGGAATAAGGAGTGGCAAGAGCCTAAGCTTGGGGATTCCCAAGGCACCCCAATACATATTCAAGGATAGCAAAGAGCCAAAGCTTGGGGATGCCCCAGAAGGCATCCCCTTTTTTGTCTTTATCCCATCGGTAAATTTACTTGATGCTATATTTTTATTCACCACACGATATGTGTTTTTCTTCGAGCGTCTTGTATGATATGAGTCTTTAACTTTTAGTTTTCCACAATCATCCATGCTGCACACATCATTTGAGAGAGACACGCTGAATTGTGAATTTATTAGAATACTCTAAGTGCTTCACTTATATCATTTCAGCTAGGCAATGTTGCTCTATTGCTTCACTTATATCTTTTAGAGCACGGTGGTGTTTTAATTTTGTAGAAATTATTAAACTCTCATGCCTCACTTATATTATTTTGATATTTCTTTAAACAACATGGTAATTGGTTTAGGTCATGAATTTACTCTTAATATAATGGTCATCCAAAAGGGATATAATAAAAAAATTCATATTCAGTGCATTGAATACGATGAGAAGTTTGATTCCTTGCATATAGTTTTGAGATATGAAGATGGTAATATGAGGGTCATGCTAGCAAGTAATTGTGAATTGAAATAAATACTTGTGTTGATGCTTGTGATTTCAGTAGCATGCACGTATGGTGAACCGTTATGTCATGAAGTCGGAGCATGATTTGTTTAATGATTGTTAACCTTTGTGCGGAGGTCGGGATCGCGCGATGGTTAACTCCTACAAACCCTTCCCCTGGGAGCATATGTGTAATACTTTGCTTCGATAAATAATAGGCTTTTGCAATAAGTATTTTATTTCTTTATGACTAATGTTGAGTTCATCGATTATACGCACTCTCACCCTTCCACCTTTGCTAGCCTCTCTAGTAACGCGCAACTTTCGCAGGTACATTAAACCCACCTTCCTCAAAACAACCACCATATACTTTCCTAAAAACATCCACCATATCTACCTATTATGGCATTTTCATAGCCATTCCGAGATATATTGCCATGCAACACCACCATCCCATTTTTTTATGACACACACCATCATTTCTATATTGCTTATAGACTCATACTTTGTTCTAGATTTCGAATTCTAATCTTTGAGTTGTAAGTAAATAAAAGTGTGATGATTTGCATTATTAGAGCATTGTACCGTGTGAGAAAAGTATGATGGAATCTATGATTCCCTCACAAGTTGGGATGAGTCTCCAGACTTTACAAAAAAAAAGAGGCCAGCGAAGTCCATAAAAAAAATAAAAGAGGCCAAAGATGCCCACCAAAATAATGAGAGAAAGAGAGAAGGGACAATGCTACTATCTTTTTCCACACTCGTGCTTCAAAGTAACACCATGCTCTTCAATGATTTTGTTGGGATAACTTTCTAAGGCCATGTTATTTCGAAAGGAAGAAATGACCTTGTTAGTATGCTTGAAGTATTATTATTATGTCAATATTAGACTTTTTTTTGAATCTTATGTATCTGAATAGTCATGCCACAATAAAGAATATTACATGGATAAATGTATGTTAGGTAGCATTCCACATCAAAAATTCTATTTTTATCATTGACGTACTCGAGGACGAGCAGGAATTAAGCTTGGGGATGCTTGATACGTCTCCAACGTATCTATAATTTTTGATTGTTCCATGCTATTATATTATGTGTTTTGGATGTTTTATACGCATTAATATGCTATTTTATATTATATTTGGGACTAACCTATTAATCTAGAGCCTAGTGCCAGTTTTTGTTTTTCCATGTTTTTGAGTATTGCGGATAAGGAATAGTTAACACAGTCCAAATGGAATAAAATCTCTAGAATGTTTTTTCTTGGACCAGAAGAAACCTACCATATTTGGAGAAGGGGTTAGGAGACGTGTCGAGAGACGACAAGCCTGCAGGGCATGCCCTAGGGGGCGCCCCCTGGCTTGTGGGCCCCCTAGTCTCCTAACCCTAATATTCGTCCTATAAATTCCCAAATATTCCCCCAATACTAGAACGAGACCAAAAAGTACTTTTCGGCCAACAAGAGCCTCTCTTCCCCTGAGATCCAATCTGGGAGCCTTTTCCGGTAATCTGTCGGAGGGGGAATCGATCATGGAGGGTATCTACATGAATTCCTTTACCCCTCCGATGATGCATGAGTAGTTCACCACAGACCTACAGGTCCATAGCTACTAGCTAGATGGCTTGGTCTCTCTCTTTGTTCTTTTCAATACCATGTTCTTCATGATCTTCATGGAGATATATCTGATATAATACTCTTTTGTGGCGTGTTTGTTGATACATCTCCAACGTATCTATAATTTTTTATGGTTTCATGCTATTATCTTGTCAAACTTTGGATGTTTTGCATGCCTTTTATAAATTTTTTGGGACTAACTTATTAACTCAGTGCCAAGTGCCCCTTCCTGTTTTTTCCATGTTTTGACCCCTTTTAGAGGAGATTTTGAAACAGAGTCCAAACGGAAGAAAATCCCCGAAAAGATTTTTTTTGGAACGGAAGAAGATCGGGGAGCTTGGGAGCCAAGGCAGGGGAGCACCAGGGGCCCCACAAGCCCCCACCCCGCCGCCAGGGGGCGCGCCATCTAGGCTTGTGGGCCCCCTGGACGCCCTTTGCCCTCGGGCTTCCGCCTATATATTCCCATAAATTCCAGAAAAAATCAGGAGATCATCGCAATCGCTTTTCCGTCGCTGCAAGCTTCTGTCTCCGCAAGATCCCATCTGGGGCACGTCCTGGTGCCCTGCCGGAGGGGGGATTCGGAGACGGAGGGCTTCTTCATCAACACCATGACTTCTTCGATGATGTGTGAGTAGTTCACCATAGACCTACGGGTCCATAGCTAGTAACTAGATGGCTTCTTCTCTCTCTTGGATCTTCAATACAAAGTTCTCCATGATCTTCATGGAGATCTATCCGATGTAATCTTCTTTTGCGGTGTGTTTGTCGAGATCCGATGAATTGTGGATTTATGATCAGATTATCTATGAATCTTATTTGAGTTTCTTTTGATCTCTCTTATGCATGATTTCATATCCTTGTAATTCTCTTCGAGTTGTGGGTTTTGTTTGGCCAACTAGATCTATGATTCTGGCAATGGGAGAAGTGCTTGGTTTTGGGTTCATACCGTGCGGTGACCTACCAGTGACAGGTGGGGTAGCGAGGCACGCATCATGTTGTTGCCATCAAGGGTAAAAAGATGGGGTTTTCATCATTGGTTTGAGATAATCCCTCTACATCATGTCATCTTGCTTAAAGCGTTACTCTCTTCGTCATGAACTCAATACACTAGATGCATGCTGGATAGTGGTCTATGTGTGGACTAATAGTAGTAGATGGAGAAAGTATTGGTCTACATGACTCGGATGTGATGCCTATATGTATGATCATTGCCTTAGATATAGTCATGACTTTGCTCGGTTTTATCAATTGCTCGACAGTAATTGGTTCACCCACCGTGATACTAGCTATTTTGAGAGAAGCCTCTAGTGAACACTATGGCCCCCAGGGTCTACTCCACACCATGTTTTCAGCCTTACACTTTTTACTTCGTTGCACTTTCCGCCTTCAGATCTCACTTTGCAAACAATCTTGAAGGGATTGACAACCCCTGTGAAGCGTTGGGTGCAAGCTTGTTTGTGTTTGCGCAAGTACTCTGGACTTGACGAGACCCTCCTTCTGGATCGATACCTTGGTTCTCAAACTGAGGGAAATACTTAGTGCTCCTGTGTTGCATCACCCTTTCCTCTTCAAGGGAATAACCAACGCAAGCCCAGCCTCTGTCAACGTGTCAATTTCTGGCGATGTTGTCTGTGGGATAGCAGAAGAATTTATGGTACCGTTGCCGGGGAGGAAGATCAAGTCAAGAACTCATCCAAGTAGGTGCTGCAAACTCATCTCTTGCATTTACTTTCTTTGCCAGTTGCCTCTCGTTTTCCTCTCCCCCACTTCACCAATTTTCCTTTTTCGTTTGCCTTTTTTGTTCGCCTTTTCGTTCGCCCTTTTTCTCGCCTGCTCTTTCTTTGCTTGTGTGCTTGCTTGCTTGCTGAAGTCACCATGAACGAAAACACCAAACTTTGTGACTTCTCGAATACTAATAATAATGATTTTATTAGTACTCCGATTGCTCCTGCCACTAGTGCGGAGTCATACAAAATCAATACCGCTTTGCTGAATCTTGTTATGAAAGAGCAATTCTCTGGCCTTCCTAGTGAAGATGCCGCATCCCATCTCAATACCTTCATTGAGCTTTGCGATATGCAAAAGAAAAAAGATGTGCATAATGACGTGATTAAAATGAAGCTTTTTTCCTTTCTCGTTGCGAGATCGTGCAAAAATTTGGTTTTCTTCTTTGCCCAAAAATAGTATCGATTCTTGGGATAAGTGCAAAGATGCTTATATATCCAAGTATTTTCCGCCGACTAAGATCATATCTCTCCGTAATGATATCATGAATTTCAAGCAACTTTATCATGAACATGTTGCACAAGCTTGGGAGAGAATGAAATTAATGATTAGAAATTGTCCCGCTCATGGCTTGAGTCTTTGGATGATTATTCAAATCTTTTACGCTGGCTTGAATTTGGCTTCTAGAAATATCTTGGACTCCGCCTCAGGTGGAACGTTCATGGAAATCACGTTAGGGGAAGCCACAAAGATCTTAGACAACATCATGACAAACTACTCTCAATGGCACACTGAAAGGTCACCTACTAGTAAGAAGGTACACGCTATAGAAGAAATTAACTCGTTGAGTGCTAAGATGGACGAGTTAATGAATTTGGTTGCTAGTAGAATTGCTCCTTTGGATCATAATGATATGCCATTGTCTTCTTTGATTGAGAGTAGAAACGCTAGCTTGGACGTTAATTTTGTTGGTATGAATAACTTTGGCAACAGCAATGCCTTTAGAGGAAACTATATTCCTAGGCCTTTTCCTAGTAACTCCTCTAATAACTTTGGCAACTCCTACAACAATACTCATGGAAATTACAATAGATTACCCTATGATCTAGAGAGTAATATCAAAGAGTTCATCAACTCTCAAAAGATTTTCAATGCGTCCATAGAGGAAAAACTACTCAAAATTGACGATTTGGCTAAGAGTGTGGATAGGATTTCTTGTGATGTTGATGCTTTGAAAGTTTGATGTGCTCCTCCCAAAAACAACATGGATGAAACTTTGAAAGCTATGTGTGTTTCCATGATTGAGAGCCAACAAAGAACCGCCCAAATTCGTGCTAGACATAAATGGCTTAAAAAGGCGTGTTCTCATGATAAGAATCACGAAGATTTTAAGTGCTTGGTGTGACTCCCATTGAATCTTTGTTTTCTTGTGTCAAACCTAATGATTATGGGGCTGGATATGAATCCACTTTGGTTGAAAAGTGCCCCAATGATTCGGAGTCCATCTATCTTGATGCTAAAAGCATTAAAAGTGGAGTACAAGACGTTAAAACTTTGAATTGTAATGAAATTACTACCGTGGATTTCAAGGAATTCAATTATGATAGTTTCTCCTTGATTGAATGCATTTCTTTGATGCAATCCATGTTAAATTCTCCACACGCTTATAGCCAAAACAAAGCCTTTACCGATCATATCGTCGAAGCTATGATAAAATCTCTTGAGGAGAAACTTTAATTGGAAGTCTCTATCCCTAGAAAGCTTCATGATGAGTGGGAACCTACCATCAAAATCAAAATCAAAAACTATGAGTGCATTGCCTTGTGTGATTTGGGTGCTAGTGTTTCTGCGATTCCAAAGTCTTTATGTGATGTTCTGGGTTTTAATGAGCTTGAAGGGTGTTCTCTTAATTTGCATCTTGCTGATTCTATGGTCAAGAAACCCATGGGAAGGATCAATGATGTTCTTATTATTGAAAATAGGAATCATGTACCCGTGGATTTCATTGTGCTTGACATTGATTGCAATCCTACTTGTCCTATTATTCTTGGTAGACCTTTCCTAAGGACTATCGGTGCTATCATCGATATGAAGGAAGGGAATATTAGATTTTAATTTCCTTTAAAGAAGGGCGTGGAACACTTTCCTAGAAAGAAAATAAGATTGCCTTATGAATCCATGATGAGGGCCACTTATGGTTTGAGCACCAAACAGGACGATACGTGATTCTATTGCTTTTATGCCTAGCTAAGGGCGTTAAACAATAGCGCTTGTTGGGAGGCAACCCAATGAATTTCTCTTTTTATTTCTGTTTTGTTGCGTCCACACTTGCACAATTCTGTTGTGATTGTGTTTTTTGTGTTTCTTTTTAGTGTTTGAACAAGGCAAAACCTTTATGACTAGTCTTGGTAATGGTTGTTTGATCCTACTGGAAAAAGACAGAAACTTTTCGCTCACGAGATGATTTTTATTTTTTTTAATAAAGATATTGTGAGTTTATTCTTCTTGCCGCTGATTGATATGCTTTTTTCCCAGGCCGTCGTAATTTTTCAGATTTTTTGAGGTACCAGAAATATACGAAGTATATAGATTGCTACAGACTGGTCAGTTTTTGACAGATTCTGTTTTTTTGTTGAGTTGGTTGCTTGTTTTGATGAAACTATGGTTAGTATCGGGGGGTACTAGCATGGAAAAGTGAGAATACAGTAGCCCATCATCAATATAGATGGAATTCAAGTTTTCTACAGTACCAAAAGAAGTGATAGTTTGTTTTCTATTACTAATGTTATCACAAGTTTCTGTTTAAGTTTCGTGTTGTGAAGTTTTCAAGTTTTGGGTGATGTTCTCATGGACAAAGAGATAAGGAGTGGAAAGAGCTCAAGCTTGGGGATTCCCAAGTCATCCCAAGCCAAAATCAAGGACACCAAAAAGCCTAAGCTTGGGGATGCCCCGGGAAGGCATCCCCTCTTTCGTCTTCAATCCATCGGTAACATTACTTGGAGCTATATTTTTATTCACCACATGATATGTGTTTTGCTTGCAGAGTCTTGTATCTTAGGATTTTTTTTTCTTTATGTTGTGTCACAATCATCCTTGCTGCACAACTTTTTGAGAGAGATAGATATGCACTCATCGTGATTTTGCTAGAATGCTCATAGTGCTTCACTTATATGTTTTGAGCTAGATACTTTTTCTCTTGTGCTTCACTTATATCTTTAGAGCACGGCGGTGCGTGATTTGGTAGTTGGCTTATGCTATGAAAGTAGTCCCAAATGTGCTAGGTACCCAAAGAGGATGCAAAAACCTCCATCTTCATGTGCACTGAGTAGAAAGAGAAGTTTCGATTCCTCTCAATTAGTTTTGAGACGTGGATTCGGTAATATTGAGAGTTATGTTAGTAGGGTGTTGTGAATCTAGAGATACTTGTGTTGGTGTTAGTGATTCCCGTAGCATGCACGTATGGTGAACCACTATGTTAGGAAGTCGGAGCATAACTGATCTATTGATTGGCATCCTTTGTGTTGAGGTCAGGATCGCGCGATGGTTTACACCTACCAACCCTTCCCCTCGGAGTATGCGTTTAGCACTTTGTTTCGATTACTAATAAAAACTTTCGCAATAAGTATGTGAGTTCTTCATGACTAATGTGAGCCCATGGCATAGATGCACTTTCACCTTCCACCATTGCTAACCTCTCTAGTGCCCCGCAATTCTCGCCGGTGCACAAACCCACCAAATTCCTTCCTCAAAACAGCCACTATATCTACCTACTATGGCATTTTCATAGCCATTCTGAGATATATTGCCATGCAACTCCCACTGTTCCGTCTCATGACTTGTGCCGGCACTCTCATATTGCCATCGCATGATCGTAAGATAGCTAGCGAGATGTTTCAACGTCATACGCCATGCTAGATCGTTGCACATCCCGGTACACTGCCGGAGGCATTTCTTATGGAGTCATCATCATTGTGATTTTTGAGCTGTGAGTAAATAAAAAGTGTGATGATCATCATTATTAGAGCATTTTCCAATGTAAGGAAATAAAAAAATAAAAAAAGAGGCCAAAGATACCAAAAACAAAAAAAAGAGAGAAAAGAAAAGAAAAGAAAAGAAAAAAAGAGGCCTAAGAGCCCAAATGAAAAAAGAGAGAAAAAGAGAGAAGGGACAATGCTACTATCTTTTTCCACATTTGTGCTTCATGATAGCACCATGTTCTTCATGATAGAGAGCTTCTTGCTTTGTCACTACCATATGCGAGTGGGAATCTTCTTATATAACTTGGCTTGTATATTCCAATGATGGGCTTCCTCAAAATTTCCCTAGGTCTTCGTGAGCAAGCAAGTTGGATGCACACCCACTAGTTTTCCTTTTGAGCTTTCACATACTTATAGCTCTAGTGCATCTCTCGTATGGAAATCTCTACTGATTCACATTGATATCTATTAATGGGCATCTCCATAGCCTATTGATACGCCGAGTCAGTGTGACCATCTCCTCCTTTTTGTCTCACAACCACCACCACACTCTATTCCACCTATAGTGCTATATCCATGGCTCGAGCTCATGTATTGCGTGATAGTTATAAAAAGTTTGAGAAAGTAAGAGTGCGAAAACAATTACTTGGCCAATTCCGGGGTTGTGCGTGATTTACATTAGTTGTGTGAGGATGATGGAGCATAGCTAGACTATATGATTTATAGGGATAACTTTCTTTGGCCTTGTTATTTTGAAAGTTCATGATTACTTTGCTAGTTTGCTTGAAGTATTACTGTTTTCATGTCAATAGCAAACTATTGTTTTGAATCTTACGGATCTGAACATTCATGTCACGTGAAAGAAGTTGCAAAGGACAATTATGCTAGGTAGCATTCCACATCAAAAATTCATTATTTATCACTTCCCTACTTGAGGAAGAGTAGGAGTTAAGCTTGGGGATGCTTGATACGTCTCCAACGTATCTATAATTTTTGATGGTTTCATGCTATTATCTTGTCAAACTGTGGATGTTTTGCATGCCTTTTATATATTTTTTGGGACTAACTTATTAAATCAATGCCAAGTGTCAGTTCCTGTATTTTTTTCATGTTTTTGACCCCTTTTAGAGGAGATTTTGAAACATAGTCCAAACGCAAGAAAATCCCCGAAAAGATTTTTTTTTGGAACGGAAGAAGATCGGGGAGCTTGGGAACCAAGGCAGGGGAGCCCAGGGGCCCCACAAGCCCCCACCCCGCAGCCAGGGGGCGCGCCATCCAGGCTTGAGGGCCCCCTGGACGGCCTATGCCCTAGGACTTTCGCCTATATATTCCCATAAATTATAGAAAAAATCAGGAGATCATCGCAATCGCTTTTCCGCCGCCACAAGCTTCTGTCTCCGCAAGATCCCATCTGGGGCACGTCCTGGTGCCCTGCCGGAGGGGGGATTCGAACATGGAGGGCTTCTTCATCAACACCATGACCTCTCCGATGATGCGTGAGTAGTTCACCATAGACCTACGGGTCCATAGCTGGTAACTAGATGGCTTCTTCTCTCTCTTGGATCTTCAATACAATGTTCTCCATGATCTTCATGGAGATCTATCCGATGTAATCTTCTTTTGCGGTGCATTTGTCGAGATCCAATGAATTGTGGATTTATGATCAGATTATCTATGAATCTAATTTGAGTTTCTTCTGATCTCTCTTATGCACGATTTCATATCCTTGTAATTCCCTTCGAGTTGTGTGTTTTGTTTGGCCAACTAGATCTATGATTCTTGCAATGGGAGAAGTCCTTGGTTTTCGGTTCATACCGTGCGGTGACCTCACCCAGTGATAGAAGGGGTAGCGAGGCATGGATCGTCTTGTTACCATGAAGGGTAAAAAGATGGGGTTTTCATCATTCGTTTGAGATTATCCCTCTACATCATGTCATCTTGCTTAAAGCGTTATTCTGTTTGTCATGAACTCAATACACTAGATGCATGCTGGATAGCGTTCGATGTGTGGAGCAATAGTAATAGATGCAGAAAGTATCGGTCTACTTGTCTCGGACGTGATGCCTATATGTATGATCATTGCCTTAGATATCGTCATGACTTTGCGCGGTTATATCAATTGCTTGACAGAAATTTGTTCACCCACCATGATACTTGCTATTTTGAGAGAAGCCTCTAGTGAACACTATGGCCCCCAGGGTCTACTCCACACCATATTTTCAGCCTTACACATTTTACTTCGTTGCACTTTCCGCCTTCAGATCTCACTTTGCAAACAATCTTGAAGGGATTGACAACCCCTTTGAAGCATTGGGTGCAAGCTTGTTTGTGTTTGCGCAGGTACTCTGGACTTGATGAGACCATCCTTATGGATCGATACCTTGGTTCTCAAACTGAGGGAAATACTTACTGCTCCTGTGCTGCATCACCCTTTACTCTTCAAGGGAAGAACCAACGCAAGCCCAGCCTCTGTCAACGTGTCAATTTCTGGCGCTGTTGTCTGTGGGATAACATTTGTCGAGATCCAATGAATTGTGGGTTCATGTTCAAATTATCTATGAATAATATTTGAATCTTCTCTGAATTCTTAAATGCATGATTTCATATCTTAGCAAGTCTCTTTGAGTTATTGGTTTGGTTTGGCCAACTAGATTGGTAATTCTTGCAATGGGAGAAGTGCTTAGTTTTGGATTCAATCTTGCGGTGTCCTCACCCAGTGAAAAAGTATAGGTAGCTAGGCACGTATTGCATTGTTGCCATCGAGGATAAAAAGATGGGATTTTCATGATACTGCTTGAGTTTATCCCTCTACATCAGGTCATCTTACTTAATTTGTTACTTTGTTCTTTATGAACTTAATACTCTAGATATAGACAGGAGTTGGTCGATGTGCGGAGTAATAGTAGTGGATACAGAATCATTTCGGTCCACTTGACGCGGACGTGATGCCTATATGCATAATCATTGCCTTGGATATCTTCATAATTATTTGCTTTTCTATCAATTGCTCAACAGTAATTTGGTCACCCATCGTATTATTTTCCTTCATGAGAGAAGCCACTAGTGAAACCTATGGGCCCGGGGTCTATTTTTCCTATTACAATTTGAGATCTATAGACTAAAAATACCAAAATATATTGCTGCTATTTATTTACTTTTTTTGACTTTAATTCTAGCAATCATTTATATCTATTTTTATCATGTCTCATCCTTGCAAATAACTGTGAAGGGATTGACAACCCTTTTTAGCGTTGGGTGCAAGTGTTTAATTGTTTGTGTAGGTGCTAAGATTAGGGCCTTGCTTGTTCCTCCTGTTGGATTGATACCTTGGTTCTCAACAAACCGAGGGAAATACTTATCTACTTTCCAACATCACCCTTTCCTCCTCAAGTGAAAACCAACGCAAGCTCAAGAAGTAGTAATGATCTCCATCGTATTACTACCATCGAGGTTGTCGCGCTAACTATGATGTTACTACTAAAGCTACTACTACGGTAAAGAAAAGCATCACCAAGCGCAAAAATAATTAAAGACAACCCTATTGCTCCTGCCGGTTGCCGTAGGATCGACGTGCAAGTCGATATTTAACTATTAGAACATGATCATCTCATACATCCAATATATCATATCATGTCTTTGGTCATATCACCTCACATGCATACCCTGCGAAAACAAGTTAGACGTCCTCTAATTTGTTGTTGCAAATTTTACGTGGATGCTATGGGTATCTAGTATGATCGCACCTTACTTACGCAAAGCCACAACTGTGATATGCAAATTACCATTTAACCTTCTCGAAGGACCGCCTCGGTCAAATCCGATTCAACTAAAGTTGAAGAAACAAACACCCGCCAGTCATCTTTATGACACAAGTTGCATGTTAGTCAATGAAAACGGTCTCTCGTAAGCGTACGAGTAATGTTGGTCCGGGCCGCTTCAATCCAACAATACCGCTGAATCAAGAAAATACTAAGGAGGTCAACAAATTGAACATCAACGCCCACAAAGTATTTTGTGTTCTACACGAGATATCATCTACGCATGAACCTAGCTCATGATGCCACTGTTGGGGAACGTTGCATGGGAAACAAAAAATTCCTACGCACATGAAAGACCTATCAGGGTTACGATCATCTACGGGAGGGGAGATCGGATCCACATACCCTTCTAGGTCGCTAAGAGGGAAACGTTAAGAAACGCGATTCATCTAGTCGAATGACCTCGCGATCGGAATCACAAGCGTCCCACGAACTTCGTCCCGATCTAGTACCGAACGGACGTCACCTCCGCGTTCAGCACACGTATAGCTCGATGACTATCTCTGCCTTCTTGATCCAGCAAGAGAGACGAAGAGGTAGCTGAATTCTCCGACAGCACGACCGCATGGTGATGGAGCTACTCCGACAGGGCTTCGCCGTGCCGCACTGAACAAGCTACGGGGTGTCACCAAGTGGTGGAGGGAGAGAGGGCTGCACTATGGCTTTGGGTGCAAAAAGCCTCTCAAACCTCCACTATATATAGGTGGTACAAGAGGAGTGTTGCCTTGCCTCCTACTCAAAGTAGGAGGGTTCGGGCGAGCCAAGAGGGAGGAGTCCTCCTCCAATTCGGTTTGGTGGAGGACTCCCTTCCAACTTGTCCACCTCATTCCTTTTTTCCTTTTTCCTTTTTATGTTTGATTTGGCCAAAATAGGTTATTGGGCCGGCCTCACCAGCCCACTAAGGGTTGGTGCGCCACCCATAGACCTATTAGGTCCTCTCCCGGGTGAGTGGCACCTCCTGGTAAAACCCTAGAACCCATTCGTCACTCCTAGTACTTCACCGATAATGCCCGAAATCTTTCCGGAAGCCAAATGCCTCATGAAATCTAGGATCTCATCCGGGACTCCAAACAACATTCGGTTACCAACATTGATAATTCAACTATACCGAAACGTTAGCAAACCTTAAATGTGCAGACCCTGCGGGTTCCAGAACTATGTAGACATGACTGAGACACTCTCCGATCAATATCCAATAGCGGGACCTGGATGCCCATATTGGATCCTACATATTCTACGAAGATCTTATCGGTTGAACCTCTATGACAAGGATTCAATTAATCCCGTATAATATTCCCTTTGTCCTTCGGCTTGTTACTTGCCCAAGATTCGATCGTAGGTATCTCTATACCTATTTCAATCTCGTTACCAGCAAGTCTCTTCACTCGTTCTGTAATAAAAGATCTCGTGGCTAAATTTTTAGTCACATTGCTTGCAAGGCTTGTTTGTGATGTTGTATTATAGACTGGTCCCCGAGATACCTCTCCGTCATATGGAGTGACAAATCCAGTCTTGATCCATGCTAACTCAACAGACACCTCCAAAGATACCTGTAGAGTACCTTTATAGTCACTCAGTAGCGTTGTGACGTTTCATACCCACAAGGCATTCCTCTGGTTTCAGTGAGTTACATGATCTCATGGTCATAGGAACGTATACTTTACATGCAGAAAACAATAGCAACAAAATGACACGATCACATGCTACGTTTGTAGTTTTGGTCTTGTCCATCACATTATTCCCCTAATGATGTGATCCCGTTATCAACTCACAACACTTGTCTATGGCCAGGAAACCTTAACCATCTTTGATCAACGAGCTAGTAAACTAGTGGCTTACAAGGGACGTGGTTTTGTCTATATATCCACACATGCATTTGTGTTTCTATTCAATACAATTATAGCATGGATAATAAACAATTATCTTAAAACAGGAAATATAATAATAACTATTTTATTATTGCCTCTAGGGCATATTTCCAACATGGGCCTCGTCTGCTGCTCATTCTTGGTTCCCAAGTTTCCTTTTGTTCCATAAAAAATCTCTGTAAAGTTCTGTAGAAATTGGACCTCACATGATATGGACCAGCAAAAAACAACTGGCAATAAGCACTATGTCAATAGGTTAGTCCCAAAAATGATATAAATTTTCTATAAAATGATCATAAAACAATCAAGAATGATAATATAACAACATGGAACAATCAAAACTTATAGATACGTTGGATACGTATCAGCATCCCCAAGCTTAATTCCTTCTTGTCCTCAAGTAGGTAAATGATGAAAATTGAATTTTTGATGTGGAATGCTGCCTCATGTTCATCATATTCCTTTCCTTTTTAGCATGGTCATATGGACTTGAAGATGTTGCAAAGCAATTGTCTATAATTTGACAAGAAAATTTCAGTACTCAAGCATATCAACAGGCAACCAAGTCTTTCAAAATATCAATGCTAAAGAACGTTATCCCTAGCCCATCATGATCTATCATTTATCCATTCATGCAACACACTCAAATATTAACTACATCCAATGCTCAAGTATGATAATGGTGTTCTTTAGTTGGTCCTTTATAAGAGAAGATGGAGACTCGAATTCAAAATAAAAATTTCATAAAATAAATAGATAGGCCCTTTGCAGAGGGAATCAGGGATTTGTAGAGGTGCTAGAGCTCAGGGTGAAACATTTAGAGATAATTTTTTTAGGGTGGCATGCTTTTCCTGTCAATGAGAACGACAAAGAGTTTCCAATATCCTCCACGCTAAACAAATTATAGGGGTTCCCAAACTGAAAATAAAGTTTATTCCTTTTTCCACCATTCTTTCATATTCCACGGCTAGTCGTATCCACGGGTACCGTCCATACCAACAATTTTCATGGAATTTATTATTTGACAACATTTTTTTCTTTTGGGGACTAAGCATCCCTATTACCGCCATACCCTCGTGCAATGATTAGTAAATAAATACTCAACTTGAGAAAACTTCTTTAACATGAAAGATACAACCACCCCTCGCCACTTCATGAGCGGTACGGGCACACAAAAGAACATTTTACTTTTAACATTTAGAGTTAGCACTTGCAAATTTACTTGGAACGACATTGAAATACCGCATATAGGTACGTATGGTGGACTAAGTTTGCACAACTTTGGTTTTAGGATTTGGATGCACAAGCAGTATTCCCGCTCAGTACAAGTGAAGGCTAGCAAAAAGATTGAGAAGCACCCAACCAAGGAAGAAAAATCATCATAATTCGACATTAAACATAGCCAACACAGAATAATGCAACACAAGTAGGATGTAATTTCATAGCATAATTATTGACTTCAATTGCATGCATAGAGAATCACAAACCTTAAAACCAATATTCTTACTAGATCATAATTACTCATTAACATAACTCACATATTACTATCTTCATGTCGCAAAATTATTGCAAAGAATCAAGCTTAATATCGAATGATCTTCATGAAAGCTTTTATTATATCTTTCCTGGACATTTATCACTTTGGGAATAATTTTCATTTAAATCAAATTTCCATTGCAAACAACAAGCTCTCAAACAAATATAACTGAATAACGAGAGCATAAGTTTATTTAAAATTTTCAACTCTCAAAATTATATAAGTGAAGCAAGAGAGGATTTGTTAAAAATTTCAGCAACTTTCAAAATAATCTAAGTGAATCATGAGAGTAAATTTGTTCAAAATAACAGCACCACCATGCTCAAAAAGATAGAAGTGAAACACTTGAGCAATTCCATGGCTCAAAAATTTGAAGTGAAGCATAAAGAGCGATTCTACCAAATCATAGAAAAATTTGGCTCTCTCAAATGGGTGTGTCCAGCAAGATTTATTATGAAAAACTAACCACCAAACAAAGCAAAGACATTAATGATACAAGACGCTCCAATAAAAACTCATGATATGTGACGTATAAAAGTATAGCTCCAAGTAAAATTACCGATGGTTTTTACAAGAAAGAGGGGATGCCTTCCGGGGCATCCCCAAACTTAGTTGCTTGGTACTACTTAGATATTGCCTTGGGGTGCCGTGGGGAATCCCCAGGCTTAGAATTTTATCACTCCTTACTCCTTCATCCATCGTGATCTCACTCAAAACTTGAAAACTTCAATCACACAAAACTTAACAAAATTTTCATGACATCCATTAATATAAGAAAAACAAACTTTACTATAGGTACTTTTGAAAACCTATTCCAATTTTGTTTCTGCATTATACATACTATATTCTAACTTTACCATGGCTTATGTACCCCGATATAAACCATAGAATCATTAACATAAGCACATAACGCATAGATAACAGAACGTGTTAAAAACATAACACTCTGTGAAGATTCAAAATTTGCTTATACTTTTGCAACTACAAAAATTCTGAAAATTTAGGACAGCGTAGAGAATTTATATTAATATTCTTTAAAATAATTGAGACACTTTTGACGTTTCTGTGATTTTTAGGATTTTTACTACCGGATGCAAAAGTTTCTATTTTACAATAGGATTAAAGCAACTAACTCCCCGCATGATCCCAAAGGCTTTACTTGGCACAAACACTAAATATAACACAAAAGAACACAATTATAACAGTAGCATAATTGCAAAAACACTCAAGAACAAATAGAAAAAAGAAAAATAAATTTTATTCACTAGGTTGCCTCCCACCAAGCGCTATCGTTTTATGATCCTAGCTAGGCATATTGCCTAGATTTTAAGTTTGCTCTCTTGGTAAGTTCTTTCTAAAACCCAGGTGGCTCTCTACATTTTCCAATATTCTTGGGAAAAGAGGACATCTTAAGATCCAAATTATCCAAATGCTTTTTACACAAGGTAACCAAAGTATTCATGCGATTGATGTTTCCACTAATATGTTTGACAGGTTCATAAGCTTTTTGCAATTCCACAAAATATTCCTGTAGATCTCCCATCTTGTCTAATATTTGAGCTCCTTCTTGTGTAAAAGTAAATCCCTTTTTGAATGGCGGAACCCCCAATATCCCCTCTACTATTTCATAAGCAGCATTAGCATCAATCTCAACAGATCCTTTATTGGCAAAATCCAGAAGTTTTCTGTGATGCATGTTCAATGCTATATAAAAATTACGGAGCAAAATCTTTGCACCTCCTTTTAAATTGCAAACACAATAAGATTACATCAACCTATACCAAGCATCTTTCAAATTTTCTCCTTGTTTCTGTTTGAAACACAAGACTTCAAAATCTGGTGACAAAGGAGGAGTAGTAATGCAAGATATAATGATCATGCAAACAAGAGATCCAGCAAGAAAACGGCAAACAGAAAGAAGGCAAATAAAAGGGAAATTTTTTGTGAAGTGGGGGAGAGGAAAACTAGAGGCAAATGGAAAATAATGTAATTGCAAGGAGATGAGATTTATGTGTAGGAACCTGATAGATCTTTACTTGATCTTCCCTGACGACGGCGAGAGAAATCTTCCTTAGTCTTGCTTATGCATTAGTTTCCCTCCAAGCTTAAAGGGTGATGTAGCACAGTGAGAACAAGTATTTCCCTCAGTTAAGAAACCAAGGTATCAATCCAGTAGGAAGATCCACAAGGCTATGTAAGAAACACCCCCACACAAATAGCAAATCCCCGCAACCCAACGCGTGGAGGGGTTATCAATCCCTCGTGGGTAAAGCAAGGATAGATTGATAGATGCAAATAATAGTGGTAGAAAATAGGACACAACAAGGTATTTTTGGGTTTTTGGATAATATAGATCTGAAAACAGAAGAGCAAATAAAGTAGAAACGCAAATAGAAAAGTAGAGATTGCAAAAAGATGTTGTGAATTAGACCAAGGGCCCATAGGGTTCACTAGTGGCTTATCTCGAGAAATAGTAAACGGTGGACAAACTACTGTTGGGCAATTGATAGAAGAGCAAATAATTATGACGATATTCAATACGTTGATCATGTATATAGGCACCACATCAAAGATAAGTAGACCGACTTCTGCGCGCATCTACTTCTATTACTCCACACATCAACCGCTATCCAGCATGCATCTAGTGTATTGAGTTCATGGAGAAACGGAGTAATGCCTTAAGAACGATGACATGATATAGACAAGATCTATTCATGTAGGAATAAATCCCATCGTTTTATCCTTGATAGTGATGATACATGTGTGTCATGTCTCTTTCTGTCACTGAGATTGAGCACCGCAAGATCAAACCCATCATAAAGCACCTCTTCCCATTGGAAGATAAAAGATCAAGTTGGCTAGATAAAGACCAAATTTCAGAGAAGAAAAACAAGGCTATAATAATCAAGCATGAATATGTTTTCATAGATTTGGTCATAAGCTCACAATTCATCGGATCACAACAAACACGCCGTAAAAGAAAGAATTACATCATATGGATCTCCAAGAGACCATTGTATTGAGAAATAAAACGAGAGAGAAAGCCATCTAGATACTACCTATGGACCTGTAGGACTGATATGGACTACTCACGCATCATAAGAGGAGCACCAATGAGGATGGTGAACCCCTCCGTTGGATTTCGTGGCACTGGAACTTGCGGCAGCTGAAACGATTTTTCATCGACTCCTCTAGGGTTTTCTGAATATTGGGGTATTTATAGAGCTCATAGGTGGTGGAGAAGGTGCCCGAGGGCCCCACTAGACACCAGGCCGTGCCTGGGGCCTCTGGAGCCATGATGTCTAGTGGACCCCTGGGACTCGTCTCTTGCTCATTCTTGGTTCCCAAGTTTCCTTCCGGAATAAAAAAATCTCCGTAAAGTATCATGGCAATTGGACCTTATGTGATATGGATTTTTTGCGAAGGAAAAAAACAGGTATCAAGGGGCAAGTTCTCTTTAGGAGCTTGACGAAAGGGAGGGCCCTCTCGCCAAACTTGGAGATGAAGCGTGGAGCAAGGCCATGCATCACATCACCTTCTGCATTTACTTGAGGTTGCAGGGAGGCTGTATATGCTCGATGTCGAGGTTGGCCTCAATGCCCCAGTGGGAGACTAGGAAGCCGAGCATCTTGCCTAATGGGACTCCGAAGAGGCACTTGGAGGGGTTGAGCTTGAGGCGGATCTTGCGCAAGTAGATGAACGTCTCCACAAGATCCTTGATGAGGGTGTTCGCTTCACAAGTCTTGATGACGATGTCGTCCACATAAGCCACAATATTTCTTCCCATCTCGGCCCCAGGCCAATGTGCATCATCCTTCCGAAGGTGGCTCCTTCACTCTTCAGGACGAACGGTGGGGACACGTAGTAGTACACGTCATAGGGGTTACGAAAGTCGTTTTCTCGTCGTCCTGATTCACCGTATTGATTTAGTGCTAGCCTGAGAAGGCATCTAGGAAGCAGAGCATGTCAAACCCCGCGGTGGAGTCTATGATCTAGTCGATGCACGGCTGTGGGAAGTGGTCCTTGGGGTAGGCCTTGTTGAGGTCGGTGAAGACAATGCACATTCACCCTTCCCCATTCTTCTTCTGGACCACAACGGGGTTAGAAACCCACTCGGGGTGGATCACATCACGGATGAGGCCCGCTTCTTGGAGCTTCTTGGTTTCTTGAACAATGAACTTCTTCTTTTCTGGCGCCTGGCACCGTGCCTTCCGCTTCACGGGCCATGCGTTGGGCCACATGGCTAGGTGGTACTGGATCACCTCCCTCCGTAGTCCGAGCATGTATGATGGTGTCCAGTCACACATATCAATGTTTTCCCAGAGCAAGGCAACAAGCTCGCCTTCCTATTTGAATGAGAGGTCATTGCTAATGGTAATGGTGGGTTCAGAGCCACCATCGTCTAGCGGCACTTTCTTCATCTTAGCCCGTTCTTGAGAGAACAGTGGCTTCTTCTTGGCGGGTGCAGCCTCAGGAGGCTCGAGGTCATCCTTGTCCACGGGGTAGGCAGTGGAAGCAGCCTTGTAGGAGTGCTCGATGGAGCGCACGACCTGTTTCTCATCATAGTGGATGGTGATGACACCACCACAGCCCGACATCTTAATGATGTTGTAGGCATGGTGGGCGACGGACATTTACTTGGCGAGAGCTAGGTAGCCCAAGATGGCGTTATAGGGCAGGCCTATGCGAGCCGCATCAAAGTCGATAAACTCTATGTGGTAGTTCATGAGGGTGCTGAAGGTGACAGGAAGCCGCACTTGCCCCAGAGGAAAAGTGCATCTGTCGGTTGATACGTCTCCATCGTATCTACTTTTCCAAACTCTTTTGCCCATGTTTTGGACTCTAATTTGCATGATTTGAATGGAACTAACCTGGACTGACGCTGTTTTCAGCAGAATTGCCTTGGTGTTATTTTTGTGCAAAAATCAAAGTTCTCCAAACGTCCTCAAAATTTACGGGGAGCAGTTTTGGAAAATATCAAAAATATGTGCGCCAAGTTCCACCTCAAGGGGTGGGCCAGTGGGCCACAAGCCCCTGCTCCGCCACCACCCCCCTGGTGGCGGTGGGCAGGCTTGTGGCGCCCACACGGCTCTGTCGCCCCCAATTCCAGCACTATAAGTTGCCTTTCGTCCCAGAAAAAAATAAAAGGAGAAGTTTTCATCGCGTTTTCGATATGGAGGCGCCGCCACCACCTGTTCTTCATCTGGAGGGCAGATCTGGAGTCCGTCTTGGGCTCCGGAGAGGGGAAATCGTCGCCATCGTCATCATCAACCTTCTTCCCTCTCCAATTCCATGAAGCTCTTCGTCGTTCGTGAGTAAACTATTCGTAGGCTCGCTGGGCACTGATGAGTAGGATGAGATCTATCATGTAATCGAGTTAGTTTTGATGGGGATTGATCCCTAGTACCCACTATGTTCTGAGATTGATGTAGCTACAACTTCGCCATGCTTAACGCTTGTCACTAGGGCCCGAGTACCATGATTTCAGATCTGAAATTATTATGTTGTCACCAATATATGTGTGTTTTAGATCCGATCTTGCAAGTTGTAGTTACCTACTATGTGTTATGATCCGGCAACCCCGGAGTGACAATAACCGGAACCACTCCGAGTGATGACCATAGTTTGAGGAGTTCATGTGTTCACCAAGTGCTAATGCATTGGTCCGGTTCTTTATGAAAAGGAGAACCTTAATATCCCGTAGTTTCCTTTTGGACCCCGCTGCCAGCGGAGGGATGGACAATAGATGTCATGCAAGTTCTTTTCCCTAAGCATGTATGACGACACACGGAATGCATGCCTACATCACATTGACGAACGGGAGCTAGCCACATATCTCTCCGTTTTATAGATGTTGCATGATGAATATCATCCAAACAAATCACCGACCCATTGCCTACGAGTTTGTCCTACTGCTTCTACTTGTCTTGCTCTGCTGCTGCTGCTACTACTGTTGCTACTACTGTTACTTGTTTTGCTCTGCTTCTGCTACTACTATTGCTACTACTGTCGCTTGCTACTGTTGCTACTTGCTACTGCTGTCAATACTATTGTTCCTTGCCGCCGCTATTGCTCGTTACACTGCCGTTACTCGCTACTTTGCTGTTACTACTGTGCTTGCAGATACTAATCTTTCAGGTGTGGTTGAATCTGACAAATTCAGCTGCTAATACTTGAGAGTATACTCTCACCTCCTGACTGGTAAACCAACAAATTGGGTCGAATACTCTACCCTCGAAAACTGCTGCGAACCCACGCCCTGGTGGGCCATCAACAACATTCTTCTAGTTTCATTGCCGGGGAGTGCTAGCAGCATTCTTCTGGTGCCATTGCAGGAGAAGGTTTGTTGTCATCAGCATTCGTCTAGCTAATGCCACAGATTGCAATCAGCATTTTTCTGGCGCCGTTGCCGGGGAGGTATTGCTATATTCTTTGAGTCACTTGGGATTTATATCTGCTGATCACTATGAAGAATCTGAAGGATCCGAAGACCAAAGTCTTGCCCTCAACTACGAGGGGAGGTAAGGAATTGCCATCTAGCTCTACACTTGATTCACCTTCAGTTATGAGTAAGTTTGCGACATCACCTCCTGCTAGAAATCTTGATATGTCACCTGTGCTTGATGATGCTTGTGATCCTACTGCTAGAGATGCTATGCTTGATACTGCTAGAGATGCTATGCTTGATACTATGCCTAATGATGCTATGCTTGATACTGCTAGAGATGTTATGCTTGATACTGCTTTGCCCGATGATGCTAGAGACGCTATTTTGCCTGATGATGCTATGCTTGATACTGCTAGAGATACTCCTTTGCCTGATGCTCCACTAGGAGTGTTCCTTGATGCTCATATTGCTAGAGTTACTGCCAATGCTCGTGTTTCTTCTGAAACTACCGATGCTATTGAGATAGAATGTGCTTTTGCTCCCGCTAGATCTAGCTCTCCTAGATATGAATTGCCTGATATACCTGAGGGTTACGTTATGGAGGTAGAGATAGATGAGGAATTCCTTGCGTGTAAGGATGCCTATGAAGCTGAGAAATTACTTCTCAAGTGGAAGGAAAAATCTCGGGAAGCTCGGATTAAAAATGACCCGAAGTTTGCCACTTCGCCTATCTTTGTCACCGATAAGGATTTAAATTCTCTGTCGACCCTGAGATAATCTCTCTAGTCGAATCTGATCCTTTTCACGGTTATGAGTCTGAGGCGGTCATAGCCCATCTTGCCAAACTATCCGAAATAGCCAACCTTTTCACTAATGAGGAGAAGATCCGCCACTACTATATCCTTAAGCTGTTTCCTTTCTCTCTAAAGGATGACGCTAAAGTCTGGTTCACCTCTCTTGCTCCTAGATGTGTGCGTAGTCCCCAGGAGATGGTCTATTACTTCTGTGAGAAATATTTCCCTGCCCATAAGAAGCAAGCTGCCTTGCAGGAAATATACAACTTTGCTCAACTCCAAGAAGAAAGTCTTCCACAAGCTTGGGGGAGGCTCGTCCAGCTACAGAATGCTTTGCCTGATCACCCTCTTAAGAAGAACAAGATACTTGATATCCTCTATAACGGACTTACCGATGCCTCTAGAGACCACCTAGATAGTTGTGTCAGTTGTGTTTTTAGGGAACGAACTGTAGAACAAGCTGAGACCCTACTGAATAACCTCTTGATCAACGATAATGCTTGGACTATTCCCGAACCACCTCCTAAGCCAACTCCTAAGAAAAGAGGTATTCTATTCCTTAGTCCCGAAGATATGCAAGAAGACAAGAAATCTATGGAAGAGAAAGGCATTAGATCTGAAGATGTCAAAAATCTACCACCTATCGAAGAGATCCATGGTCTCGATAACCCGATATAGGTAGTAGAAGTGAATTCTCTGCGTAGGTTTGACGAGAGTGATATTCCTTTTGATAAACCTGCTAGACTATGCTTTGATGAATTTCACAACTTTGTTGCCAAACAACAGAGTTTCAATGATTATGTTAGCAGACATTTGGAACAAAGTGCTCGTATGCTTAGCCATCTAAGTGCTTGTGTAGACAGAAATGTCAATGCTCTAAAGCTTGTGAGTAAACATGCCTCTATGATTACTACTCAGGTAGAACAAGTACTTAAAGCTTAGAATGACTTTCTCAATGAACTAAATGACAACTCTGTCAGAGTCATTACTAGAGGAGGCAAAATGACTCAGGAACCTTTGTATCCTGAAGGTCATCCTAAGAGAATTGATCAAGATTCTCAAGGAATCAATGCTGATACATCTAGTCATCCTAAGGAGAAGAAGAAGGATGATAGGAGCCTACACGCCAGTTCACCAAATACTGTCACACATGAAGAACCTAATGATATTTCTGTGTCTGATACAGAAACACAATCAGGTGATGAACATGAACCTTGTGACAATATGGACAATGATGTTCATAATAATGCTCAACCTAGCAATGATGAGGATGTGGAGATTGAACCTATGGTTAATCCTGATAATCCACAACCCAAGAGATACGATAAGAATGACTTCACTTCTAGGAAGCATGTTAAAGAAAGAGAGCCATGGGTTCAGAGACCTATGCCCTTTCCTCCTAAGCCATCCAAGAAAAAGGATGATGAGGACTTTGAGCACTTCGTTGAGATGATAAGACCCGTCTTTCTGCAGATGCGGTTAACTGATATGCTCAAGATGTCTCTGTATGCCAAGTACATGAAAGATATCGTGACTAATAAACGGAAGATACTGGATCTTGAGATCTCCACCATGCTTGCCAACTACACTTTCAAAGGTGGAACTCCTAAGAAACATGGTGATCCCGGAGTGCCCACTATACCTTGCTCCATTAAAGGAAACTACGTAAGAACTGCCTTATGTGACCTTGGAGCCGGTGTTAGTGTTATGCCACTCTCTCTTTATCGTTGACATGAGTTGGATAAGTTGACACCCACTAAAATTTCTCTGCAAATGGCCGACAAATCAACTGCTTTCCCTATCAGCATTTGTGAGGATGTGCCTGTTGTGGTTGCTAATACCACTATCTTAATAGACTCAGTTATCTTGGATATTCCCGAGGATGATGCCATGGCTATCATCCATGGAAAAACCTTTTTAAACACGGCAAGGGATGTTATAGATTTCAACAAAGGCAATGTCACTTTCCATGTCAACAGTAATGAGCACACAGTGCACTTTCCAAAGAAACGATATCCAGTACATTGCATCAATGCTATCGAAAAGACTTCATCGATTCTTATTGCGAGCTTTGAATGCCCTATTCCTCGTCTCAAGATGAAGTATGATTTGCTTGTTGGGGATATACATATCCCCATTGAGGTGACTTAGTGGCTATTCTAAAATTCTCCGTTCTCTCTTGCGATTCGAGAAGGTTTTGTCATAAGGACTTGATCAATCCCATTGACGGATTTCTTTCGATGACCATGAAACGGATGAATCACAGAGTCACATACCTCTATTTTGAGTTTTCCTTTTCTGTTGCTTAGAAGAAAAATGATGGAATTAGTTTAGCTTTTCCTGTTTTCTGTTTTAGCGT
Source organism: Hordeum vulgare subsp. vulgare (assembly GCF_904849725.1). Lineage (NCBI taxonomy): Eukaryota > Viridiplantae > Streptophyta > Magnoliopsida > Poales > Poaceae > Hordeum > Hordeum vulgare. Next base: position 111,153,118 of record NC_058521.1, on the reverse strand, counting down.
CCCCGAGAAAAATACCTCGAAAATAAAAGTTCTCCGATGGTCTTGAAAATTTAGTATGATTTTTTCTGGAATTTTTAAAATTTCTGGGCCTGAGAGCTGGCCTTGTGGCTTGACCAGTGGGCCACAAGCCCTGCCACCGCCACCTACCCCCCTGGTTGCTGGGTGCAAGCTTGTGTGGCCCACAGGTACCCCTTCCACTCATTCCATCTCTCAGCCTCTTCTTCCACCTCCAGAAAAAAAAATTCGCAGCTCAAACCCGTGTTCTTGCTCATTTGGCTATGATTTTTGATCTCCTTGCTCAAAGCACCATTCTCCGAACCGTTTTGGGGAAATTACTCCTTGGTAAGTGACTCCTCCATTGGTCCAATTAGTTTTTTCTCTAATGCTTTATCCTTCGCGAATTCTTGCTACCTTGGTGACCCTGTTCTTGAGCTGTAAATGTTGATTTTAGCTGGTCCCAAGTAGGTTTAGCGCGTGATACGGTCTCTAGGCACTAGTAGGAGTAGTTGCTAGAAGGTGTGGTGGGTCTTTATTCACTTTTCTCTTGAACTTTAAAAATTTCAGCATAAGGAAATTATGTTCAGGAGGAAGTTTCATGGTGGTTCCTCAAGTAAGAGGGGTCCTCGTCTCTCTTTTCGGGAGCCCGAACCTTTTCAACTAAGGGACGCACCGGTGCAACCATGTGAATGGCCTCCTGATGAGTTCATGATCGAAGCAGGTTTCAAGGATGAGTTTGATGCACTTGTCCGCAATGCCGGGTTATAAGAATTCCTCTCAGATAAATGTGAACAGTATGCTATGCTCACTGCCTCTTTCGTGCGTAGATTTAAATTTTTAGCTAGTCGTCAATCATCCATACTGTTTGACCTACACGATAAATCATATACCGTGTATTTGGAGGATTTCAATAGGATTTGCAAGATACCCGATTGGGCTAGTGTTAATGATCCTCCTAAGTCTTCGGTCAGAGACTTTGTCTCCAGTATAACTGTGGGAGAAACCAGAGATATCACGCAAGCCACCATAGGAAGCATCCATTTCCCTACCTTGCACTACCTTGCCCTCTTCATAGGTAGGTGCATTAACGGCAAGGGTGCACATTGTCACCTATGCGCTTCCGACCTTAGTGTCCTTAAGAGCGCAGTAACAGGTGACAGGAGTTTCAATATGGGAGCTATTATAGCAAGTAGGCTGAATAAAAATGCTAGTGAGGGGGATTTCTTTGGTGGAGTTTATGCTACATGCTTAGCAAATTTTCTTGGAGTATCCATCCGTTCGGAAGACCCTCCTCTCCGTAGAGCCTACCTTGATCGTGTCGCTCTAACACGCTACCAGTTCCTTGAGAGAGATCATGGATCCCTCCTATACTGCTTGATATTTAACCGGCAGCGTGTTTTCCATATTACCCTTCCTGCTCCTGCTTTCTTTGACTTTCAGGTAAAACGAAGATACTACATAACCATCGGAGAGGCAGAGGAGTATGAGAGGGAGGCGACTGCTGCTCGACTTTGTGAGGCAGCTATTCAGGCAGTGGCTGCAGCACTCCCGTATAACACCCATTATGACTTTGGGTTTCGCCAGGATCATACATGGGAGTAGACCAAGCTAGGCCAAAAGCCTAAGCTTGGGGGAGTACGTGTTCTCACCGACTTTACATTCATGCTTATGCTTTCACTTTGTTAGCCGGTGTTTACACTTTTCCACTGTATTATCCATGCTAGTTTATTTTCGTTTTCTTGTTTTCTTGTTTTGTGTCCTTTTGAGAAAACCCAAAAATATTTTTTTTCTTATTTCGCTTGTTGGGAGCTTTCCCTTGTAAATAGTTTTATTTTCTTCATGTCAAGGTAGAAGATATTGGTTACAATGTTTAGTGGTTCTTGCATGCTTACCTGTTTAGCTTTCAAAAGAGCCATATTACTTTGTCTTCTCCTTTGTGTTTGCCTGCAGATTCAGCTTAGTCCAATGCGCTTATTATCGTTTTCATCGTTCGATCGTGCAAATGAAAGGCAACAATGATGATATAAGATGAAGTGACTGAGACTGAAAAGCTGGTATGAACTCTATCTATTTTGTTTTTGTAAATATGACTAGCTTGTCGACCCAGATTCAGCCTTGTTGTGAGAGAACCATGTTTGCAATGACAACTTAGAGATCATAGTTTCTGATGCCATGCTTATTTAGCTGAGAGCTTATAATGGTTTGTCTTGAATGCCAACATAGATTTTGAGATGACTATGATGTAGTATGATAGGATGGTATTCTCCTTTGAATGTTTCAAGTGGCTTGACCTGGCGCATGTTCATGCATGTAGTTGAAACAAAATCAGCATAGCCTCTATGATGTTCGTGTTCATGGTGATTTATATCCTGTTCATGCTTGCATTCAATGTTAGTCAAACTCATTGCATCTTGATGACTGTTGTCGCTCTCTAGTTGGTCGCTTCCCAGTCTTTTGCTAGCCTTCACTTGTACTAAGCGGAATACTGTTTGTGCATCCACTTCCATAAACCCAAAAGTTTTTCCATGAGAGTCCACCATACCTACCTATTTGCGGTATCTACCTGCCGTTCCAAGTAATTTTGCATGTGCCATTCTCTAAACCTTCAAGAAATAATCTGTTTTGCATGCCCGAACCGCTCATGTGGTGACAGAGGGCTATTGATATCTTCCATGCTAGGAGTGTTATCCTCGACATGTGTTTATTCACACTCATTCACGAGAAAGGGGCCGGTATTTGGAATGCCCAGTTCCACGCTTAAATCGAAAATATAACTGTAAAACAAGACTCCCCCTGGATTGATGTTAGTATGGACGGTACCTGAGGATTCGGCTAGCCGTGGAGGGTGATTGATTGGTGGTAGGGGAGTTAAAACTTTACTTTTCTGTTTGGGAACCGCCTATATCATGAGTAGCATGGAAGATATTGAGAACTCTTGGTCATTGCGTTGACAATGAAAGCATGCCACCCAAAATTATTATCTCTGTTTTCAAAGCTTGAGCTCTAGCACCTCTACAAATCAATGCTCCCCTCTGCGAAGGGCCTGTCTATTTATTTTCCTGTCGAGTCATCCTCTTCTTATATAAGCACCAATTAGAGAGCACCTCTGTCATCTTTATTCTTTTCTTTTGATTGATAATGAGTATGACTATGACTGGATCTTCCTTGCTATGAATTACAATGTTTAGTTAGCCCTTGATCTTTGAAAGTGCTCTGCATTTATGTTTTGCAGTCTCAGAAAGAGCTAGTGAGATACCACCTATTCATATTGCTTCATGCTTGTTTTGATTGAAGTGTTGGTATTTGAAACTCATTATTATTTGCTCGTTAGCTGATTATGCCATTGATATTAGTTTACCGTGAGACCTTTGTGTCATTTGCTTATGTGGTTAACTTGTGATCTTGCTCAAATTCTGGTTATGAGTTAGACATAGTTGCAACAACAAGATCAAACAGAGTTTGTCAAAGTTTTTCTTTCTCTCTCAGTTTGTCAACTGAGTTGCTTGAGGACAAGCATGGTTTTAAACTTGGGGGACTTGATACGTCTCCATCTTACATACTTTTCCAAACTCTTTTTCCCATGTTTTGGATCTAATTTGCATGATTTGAATGGAACTAACCCGGATTGGCGCTGTTTTTAGCAGAATTGCCTTGGTGTTATTTTTGTGCATAAATCAAAGTTCTCCAAACGTCCTGAAAATTTATGGGGAGCAATTTTGGAAAATATCAAAAATATCAGTGCCAAGTTCCACCTCAGGGGGTGGGCCAGTGGGCCACAAGCCCCTACTCCGCCACCCCCCCTGGTGGCGGTGGGCACGCTTGTGTTGCCCACACGGCTCTGTCGCCCCCAATTCCAGCACTATAAGTTGCCTTTCATCCCAGAAAGAATAAAAAGAGAAGTTTTCATCGCGTTTTCGATATGGAGGCGCCGCCACCACCTGTTCTTCATCTGGAGGGCAGATCTGGAGTCCGTCTTGGGCTCCGGAGAGGGGAAATCGTCGCCATCGTCATCATGAACCTTCTTCCCTCTCCAATTCCACGAAGCTCTTCATCGTTCGTGATTAAACGATTCATAGGCTCGTTGGGCGGTGATGAGTAGGATGAGATCTATCATGTAATCGAGTTAGTTTTGATGGGGATTGATCCCTAGTACCCACTATGTTCTGAGATTGATGTTGCTACTACTTTGCCATGCTTAATGCTTGTCACTAGGGCCTGAGTGCCATGATTTCAGATCTGAAATTATTATGTTGTCACCAATATATGTGTGTTTTAGATCCGATCTTGCAAGTTGTAGTTACCTACTATGTGTTATGATCCGGCAACCCCGGACTGACAATAACCGGAACCACTCCCGGTGATGACCATAGTTTGAGGAGTTCATGTGTTCACCAAGTGCTAATGCGTTGGTCCGGTTCTTTATTAAAAGGACAACCTTAATATCCCGTAGTTTCCTTTTGGACCCCGCTGCCACGGGAGGGATGGACAATAGATGTCATGCAAGTTATTTTCCCTAGCCACATATCTCTCCGTTTTATAGCTGTTGCATGCTGGATATCATCCAAACAAATCACCGACCCATTGCCTACGTGTTTGTCCTACTGTTGTCACTTGTCTTGCTCTGCTGTTGCTGCTATTACTGTTGCTACTGCTGTTACTTGTTTTGCTCTGCTGCTGCTACTACTATTGCTACTGTTGTCGCTTGCTACTGTTGCTACTTGCTACTACTGTCACTACTGTTGTTCCTTGTCGCTGCTATTGCTCGTTACACTGTCGTTACTCGCTACTTTGCTATTACTACTGTGCTTGTAGATACTAATCTTTCAGGTGTGGTTGAATCTGACAAATTCAGCTGCTAATACTTGAGAGTATACTCTCACCTCTTGACTGGTAAACCAACAAATTGGGTCGAATACTCTACCCTGAAAAACTGCTGCAAACCCACGCGCTGGTGGGCCATCAACAACATTCTTCTAGTTTCATTTCCCGGGAGTGCTAGCAGCATTCTTCTTGTGTCATTGCAGGAGAAGGTTTGTTGTCATCAACATTCGTCTAGCTAACGGCAGAGATTGCAATCATCGGTCACATCAAAAAATGGCCTCATGGGCATCAAGCGCTCGTAAAGCACTTGAAGCTGCTCAAAGGTACTGATGGAGAGCATGTTGAGCTTTGCGCCTCCATCTCTGAGTGTCTTGGTGATGCCTATGTTGTTGATGGTGGCAGTACATAGTGTAGGGATGGTGCCCACAGCCCTTGTGGACTTGGGGTGGTCCTTGGAGTCGAAGGTGACTGCGTATTGTGACAACATTAGGGGCCTTGCGGCCTTGGGGCCAAAGAGGGTAGCGTTCCCCTTGTAGGAGAAATTCTTGTGGTGGCAATTCGAGGCAGGAGCCTCAGATCCACCAAGGTTGCTTGCAATCCCATGAGGCTCCTGGTAGCCCCCAGCGTCCTCCTCAGGCAACTTATCGTTGTTGGCATTGGGATGCGGAGCAATGTCGTTTGACTGAGGGTCGGCACGGCGCGACTGGTCGCACCAGCCTTGACGACTACTGTTTAGTTTTTACTATTGTCATTGTTGTTGCGATCTCCCGAGCATTGTCCACTATGGCCACCACCAAAACCTATGCCATGGATGTTACAGTTGGGGCGGCCCTACCCCTGCTCATGAAGCAACATGAGCTCATGCTATTCCTTGGTGTTATCAAAGTTCATGTTGTGGTAGGCGTTGAAAGGCTTCTTTGAAGCTTCACCACTATCACGCCCACGCTTCTGCTCAGGATCCACTACAAGTACGGTAGGGCCCTTGCATTTGACATCCTTGCTCTTGCCCTTTGCGGTTGTGGTGATGGCGTCCGGATCATTGTGGGCAAAGAGGCGACCCTCTTTGGCCTTGGCACACTTCTCAACAGGTTCGAATAGTGTAGCCATTGTGGGTAGCTCATTATTGATGGAGAGATTCTCGTGCATCTTAACACCCATTACACCCACAGAGAACGCAGAGATGATGGCGGCATCTTATGCCCGTGGGATCTTGTTGCGCACCTAAGTGAAGCGCTCGATGTACTTGCAGAGGGTCTCGCATAGTTGCAGGTGCATGACACGTTGGTCGTTGAGTGTGAGGGGACGGTCGTATGTGCCCTTAAAGTTCAAGACAAAGTACGCGCATAGCACAGACCACGAGAAGAGGGGGCCCTTGGGAAGGTTCATTAGCCAAGAGCGTGCTACATGCTTGAGAGCCATGCAGAACTAGTTCACCATGACCTTGTCGTCGCCTTCGACGGCCTCGATGCCAATGGCGTAGAGGTGAAGGAACTCCGTGGGGTTGGGGTGCCTTCGTAGAGTGGAGGCGGCTCTGAATTGACTTCCATGGGCCACACCACCGAGTGCAACTCGCGGGTGAATGTGTGGTGTTAGAGAAGATTTCTCCATATGTGGTTTTGGTATTTGATGACAATTCCTATAGAATAATGGTTGCCATGAGTTATATTCGAAGTATTTGTCCATAGGCACTTCTTGAAGTACATCTTTTGGTTCCAAGGAGTTTATATGATGACCATAGTGGTACTCAAGGTTTTATCCAAAGATTGGTCATATAGACACAAGGTTGATCAAGACTATGTTAAAGAGTGAATCAATTTGATCAACTCACAAAGTATACATGATGAACCGATAGGGATCAAGTGATCCCATGGTATGGTAAGCATTGTCCATTACGCTTTGTGTACTAACACATGGTCTTCGTGAGAGTTATATTTGGGGTTAGGTGTGTTTCCATGAGCTTGTGTCAAGAGGAAGATCTCATAAGACCCATGGAGGATGACATCAAGTGGTAATCGTCATCAAGATTTCGGTGTGCAAGTTCAAGTGGAGCATCACGAAGAGATCATGCTTGAAGCTTGCCATACATTGTGGTGACAACGGACTTGCGAAGATGTGCTGAAGTGTGGCTCACCCATAATGTGTATGGTGTATGGTGGAGCAATGAAGTAGTCTTAACTAAGCCAACACAATAAAGAAAGCTGGTCCATCTTGAGGAAGTCAAGATCATCATCATCTAGCTCAAGTAACTATGTGCAAGGTATAGGTCTACCCTTGATATGTTTCCTATTTTACCGGTCTTATAGTGGTAGTTGGGAGACTAGTTTATGGGATAGATTGTAGTACTATCAAGAGGGCTCTCAAGTGAGTATATTGATCGTATCATTCGTTGAGATCTCAAACCATTTGAATCCTTGCATCATATTTCTTGGTTCTTGTTTGGTGTTTCTCTTTATGAGTTTTAAAGCTTATGGTCATCTTTATGACAAGCTCGAGTTCATCAAAAACGGAGTCCAGATGTATCTTGTATGATGTTTTCAATCTTGGAGTTTTTGCTCGTTCTTAATTTACAGAGGTTTCACATATCCATATCATTGGCGGTTTTATACTGCATCGCTGTTGTAGCTCTTGTTGTCGTGAATCCAATAAGCTTGAGTTTGCACAATTTGGAGCTCGTATGCGAAATTTATGGAAGTTCTGGTATACATTCTTTTCATATTTTGCATCGGTTCTGCATCAAAATGTTCAAGCGGTAGTACCACTCCTAGGAGCGGTACTACCTCTTATCTGAGGTAGTACCACCCAGTTCAACGGTAGTACCGTTGCCGGGCGGTAGTACCGTGGACAGTGCCGCTGCCTCACGGTCTCGACACTTTTTGTGTCGGACTGAGCGGTAGTTGTGGGCCGTAGTGCCGATCAAAGAGCGGTAGTACCGCTTATTACTACCGCGCTAGTTTTGCCCAGGTTTTCTTGGTTGGAATCTCAGCAGATCTAGAGCAGATGTAGGTGGTGGTATTACCCCTTATAAGCGGTAGTACAGCTCCACGCAGCGGTAGTACCGCTCCGATGGTACTACCTCCCTACCGTCTTCAATCTTGAGTTGCTACTCACAGTCGCAGCAGTAGTAGCGCTCCTAGGAGCGGTTATACCTCTAATGCGGTAGTACCACTCCCTAGAGTGGTAGTACCACTCATGTGCACGCTTATGGGGTAATGGTTCGACTTTTCCCTTCTTATAAAAGGGGTTCTTCTTCCCCATTGAACCCCATCCTTTGAGCTCATATTCGCCCACCACTGTTGACCTTCTTCAAGCTTTCTAACTCTCAGTCCCTCCAGTGAGTCTTGATAGTTCTTGAGGGAAAATATAGAGGAGGTCTAGATCCACATTTCCACCAATCACTGTCTCCTCTATATGAGGGGAACCCCTTGGATCTAGATCTTGGAGTTCTTCGTGTTCTTCTTTGTTCGTCCTCTCATTTTCCTCCTAGCACTAGTTGTTGTGGTGGGATTTGAGAGACAAGGACTTGGAACCTCTCTATTCCCTTGCCATTGCATTTGGTGCATATGTTTGAGTTCTCCATGGTGATACATGGAAGTGAAAAGTTGAGAATCTTATTATTCTTGGGTGCTTGGTACCCTACATCTTGTTCTTCTTGGGTGCTTTGGCATTCTCGAAGCTTGGTGGTGCCTCAAAGCTCAATCATTGTGGTGTAAAGCTCCGGGCAAGTGTCGTGGTTTCCAATTAGGTTGTGTAGATTTCCGAGAGCATTTGAGGTCATCTTTCATCTCCAATCCATTGTGGTTAAGCTTCGTGGTGTTGTTGGCAGCCTCCAATTAAGTTGTGGAGATTGCCCCAACCTTGTTTGTATGGGTTAGGTGACCACCCTCAAGGGCCCCTTAGTGGAATCACGACATCTTGCATTGTGCGAGGGTGTGAGGAGATTGCAGTGCGCCTAGTGGCTTCTTGGGGAGCATTGTGCCTCCACACAGTTCCAAACGGTGATGAACATCTGCAAGGGCGTGAACTTAGGGATACATCGTCACCTCCGCGTGCCTTGGTTATCTCTTACCCGAGCCCTTTACTTATGCACTTTACTTTGTGATAGCCATATTGTTTCATGTTATATATCTTGCTATCACTTAGTTTTTTATCTTGCTTAGCAGAAGTTGTTGGTGCACATAGGTGAACCTAGTTGGTTTAGGTTTTGTGCTTGACTAATTAAACGTCAGTTTTATTCCGCATTTGTTCAAGTCTAAACCATAATTCTTTTGAAGCGCATATTCACCCCTCCCCCTTTAGGCGGCATCCATGTCATTTCACGTGGTATCCGCAGTTCGCATAGGGAGTGCCATGGTCAGGGCGGCACGATTCTGGCGACCTATGACCGCCATATCCTGAAGTGTGTGGTTCCGGTGCTCATGACACCTCTCAAGTAGCATGGAGCATCGGGCTCTGCACGCTAGACGATACTGCAGTTGGGATCTTCATTGAGTGGTGATGATGCTTTGTGGGACAACATGGGAGCACGCTCAACATGGCACTACCCATCGTCCTCATTGGGTGGCAGAGGAGGAGCAGGCATGTCCTGCTCTGCACTTGCGTCGTGCGATGGTGGAGGTGGCAAGGAGGGGGTGAGAGCATGAGCATCTCGAGCGGCGTTGACTAGCTCGGTGATGCGTGCCAGCCACGCATCATGGCCGCCTCTATGGGTCGGTAGTGCAACAGCTCGCGTGGCAGGAGGACTGCCACTTGTGGAGCCGGTGGGTCGCGTCGGCCGTGGGAGGACTCTGTACCGGTGCATACATGCGGGTAAAGGCGGTTGCACGGATGGGTGGGCAGAGGAGGCCAGCGCCTCCCAGTCGCGAGCACGATGGCGCCGCCAACATTCCCGTAACGGCCGATGTTGACGATGGGCTTGGCATGGATAATCTCAGCACGGCATGCATGCCTCTCCTGATGCACCTCTGCCATGTCGGCAAAGAGCGGAGTATAGGATGAAGATGCATATGCAGCCCCCCTACCTGGCGCGCCAAATGTTGGAGATTGGTTTTGGGCCTACGGGGAAACCTCTCAAGAACCCGGTTCGAACACTTGGGAGCTGGATGCACCTACACACTCGACTCTCAACTACGACAAAACCATACGCGTTGCACACAACAGGGACACGAGAGTTTACCCAGGTTTGGGCCACCATGCGCTGTAAAACCCTACTCCTGCTTTTTGTTCTTCTCTCTTGGGTTGCACAAGTCTTGAAAGCTACAAGGAGGAAGAAAGGTTCTCCGGGGAGAATGGGGAATCCGGTCCCTCTTTCTCTATAATGGTCGCTTACCTCTCTTATCCTTGTCATGGACCTCTGTCCCCAAAACTTTGGTGGGAAAAGGGCGACCACAAGGTGGCAATTCGAAGGGAAAAATGTGTAGATTTCCCTGACAAAGGTGGTCTTTATCCTGCCAAAGCTGATGTCTATGACGCACTCGTGGCCTCGCCAGTGACGTCCTTCCTGGCGACCGGTGTTACCTTGGTCTGCTTGCACAAAGATGGTAAGTGTTGCGATTCACCTTTTGGACGGACAGTTGCTTGCTCCCCCTTTTAGCACAAAGGGAAATATTCTTCTATGGCGCACACTTGTGTCGTCCTTGTCTCCTCTGCTGGCATTGCACGCCACCCACATGGCGAGCAGACTATTGAGTGGTCAGTATTGAACGGCCCCTCCAAGCAGAGGGCTTCACGGAAAGCAGACACGCGGGGGAGATCTCATGAGCCCTCTTACTGCTAGTGAAGGTGCGTCTGGTGGGTCCCTCTTTGAGAGAAACATCCTCCCGGAGCCGAAGGCTCGTGGTCTGTCCTCCAGAGTCCTCCAATGGGCTAGACGCCGCAGTGGGTGTTGTTTGCACAATGACTAGGCTGACAGTAGATGGGTCGCGGTACCCTAGTTCCACTGGACTGACAGGTAGAAAGAGGGACTACCATTTATGTGCACACAATGTTGAATGAAGCTGAAGGGGACATATTTGTGGGTGGACATGATCCCTTCATCGGAAACTTGTTGGGCATTTGCTTAATTTGAGACCTTGTTGTACTAGACTTAATTTTTATGGTGCGTATGGATCATTTGTGATATTCCCCATCCGGACTTTGATGAATATTGTTTGGTTTTCATGTATTTTGTTTGGTTTGTTAAAATTCGGCTAAAATGTATGCTATTACAGTTGAATGTTGTCCGTGTTCGTGGACTGGCCCCCTTATCCATGGGTAGATGTGCGAGAAAATTTGCGGGTTTCCGTTTCAGATACCCTAAGATCATCTACGGTCGGAACTTGCAAATAACGCACCTCAAACGTTCCCGGAGTGCCCGGACACGTCCGCGAACAATGGCGGGACGCACCTCAAATAATGCCTTCGACACCCTCGTCCCTCATATCTGAACCCTGAAAACGATACAAACCCATGCAACGCTACATAAAAGTCGATCATCACACGCATTTCATCGGATCACCATTTCATCACGGGATAAAATAAGATTTTTTTGTCATAGTTCTATCGTGGAAAGTGCAAACTAATTTAAACAGAGATAAAATATGAACACAAGGGCGAAAGACGGAGGAAATAACCATTCCCTTGCCGACCCCTTCCCCTTCCAGTCATCCACGCGGTTGTGCCCCTCCTCCATGTAGGCATCAGCGTGCGGTGCAGCTCGTCATTGGAGTCGGAGGTGGAGGCATCATCATTGTCGGAGTGGGAGCTGCACCGCATACCAAACAGCCTGTGGAGAGGGTGGCCCTGCTCCTTCACATCGTGGGCCGCCTTCTCCTTTGCTGACGCCACTTCCATTGCCTCGCTCTCCAACAACTGGATGGCGAGTTGGAGCGCTTAGCCATTCTTGCGTTGGAGGCAATGTGCATCTGTCTCCGTCATTGAAAGAGAGCAACGAAGGATGCTTGCAAGGAGCGCGTCCTCGGGGTCGACCAGAGCGCTCGTCGTCGAACGGCACGCGTCCAACGCCTCCCACCTTTCCCTCGCATGCTGCCTCTCGCGGCGGGCTGCACACACCTAGGACTTCTACGTCCTTGTGCACCCCCGGTCCCTACGCATGCACTAGGACCCAGCGGTGGCTGGACACCGTTTCTAGAGCAGAAGGTGGTGGAGGTGGGAGGTATACCTGGCCTGGAGAGGAGCGGTCAGAGCAGGAACGGCCGGAGCAACACATCGGGTGGGAAGGGATGACGACATCACCGACGCTCCGTCGACGGACGATGATCCCGAAGGAAGAAAATCTATTGTCGAGACCCCGATCCTAAGCCATAGGAACCCAGTCTGTAACACATTGCATCCGTTTGCGGTCTCACGCACGGTTATCCCCACGGCTTCCACCTTACCTTAGTCGGGACAGTTTGTGCCTTTTGACTCACGTATGCATTAGTGTCGCTAGCATTCCAATGACAAAGAACCCAGGTCGACATATCTAGTCATAAATTCAAGTGGCTCGATTGTACAGAGACAGGCATACATAACCCACCAATGCAAGTGTCAGTCAACAGCGAGTGTAGACGAGTTGTAGCAAGCTACAAGGACTCCATTACACCGCGTGACATTTCCCCGAAGGGACAGACACAACAGCTAAGAAGGATACATGCCGGTCAACCAATGTGTCCGGAGCAGTAGCGAACTACCAAGCCTCAGTGGAATCACAAAGGGGCATTTCTCTGTATAGAGAGCTACTAAGGTATACGACTAGGTGTCGAATCCCATACATATCACAGTGCATCACACGTACGCATGAGATACTAGATATGCATAGATACAACAATGGCATCACAACATAACCATACAACATCACGGCATTTATTTATAAGACTCGGAAGAGTCTTGCATAATATGTTCATACAAACAGGGGTCACACAACCCGACACTCAAAGTCATACAAACAAGTCATACAAACCAACGGAAGCATAAAAGTTGTCTGAGTACAGACAGTTGAAAGGATAGGGCATAAAGCCTGACTATCTACAGATCCCTTCTGAAAGGGGCCAGGTCGTAGTTGGGACACCAGCTACTCGTCATCATCGATGTCAAGAAAGAACCCACCTGTTGGCTCGTGGGTATCCTCTGCAACAATTATTAAGCAAACATGAGTACAAAAGTACTCATCAAGACTTTTGACTCTTGGCTAGGCAAACATGAGAACAAATCTATATAGTCATGCTCAGGTATCAATAAAGGGGGTTGTGGTGTTTCATGCAGCAAGCCAACTTTGACTCTTGGCTAGGTTATCTACAGTTTTAAATAGTTGTAACAACTTTGATTTCTCTCACACGAGTGCACAAACTCCACAACAGTACACCATCATGGAATCATTCCCGTATTCCTACGGAAATGCCATCCATGATACTCACACTTATCTTGATACGTTTATGAGTAGCCATTAAAGTTATCTATGAACAACATATGTCTCCATGTAGTCTATATCCGCGGACGCGGCTATTTGAATAGATCATAACCCTGCAGGGGTGTACTTCTTCACACACGCTCTCGCCACTTATCGCCATGTGCACGTCATGCACCTCGGCAACCTTCAAGCGGAAGCCCAGCGAGGGAGTCGGCCACGACCGTTAACCATGCTAATACCTAGTCCAGGTTTATCGCCTATTTGAGAGTAACCCGCACGGTAGTCCGGCCGAGGTTTCCGCCACGGCCCCAAACGATGTGCGCAGGGTTCCCAAGCCCACCATTCGGGTGCCACTTGGTACACCGCGCCACTACCTACCGCATCATAGCCCACCTCTAAGGTCAGCACTATGCACGGCCTCCAGGATGACTATAAACACCAGAAACTACTTGCAACTCCTAGACCGAGTACTAGGCGATTAATAAGTCGAGAGGGTCAATTAAGTATCCCAACGTGTGGTAGTATCTAGTCTTGGATTACATATACGGAACTCAGTTCCTAAGGACGGTTCCAATGAAACAACCCGCCATGTACTCCTACATATCCTTTCATCAGTACCTTTACCAAGTCAGGTTCCACACTTATTCCTTGTCACTAGAACACATTCATCCATCCCTGTTCATCACCCAAATGAAATAGACCTGACACAACTTCTAGTCATAGCAAGCATAACAGGAATAAACACATCAGGGCTCAAGCATCTACCAGGTATGCTAGGTTGCATGGTTCGGCTATTTACTGTGACAATGACATGTCATGCAAAGGAATAGGTTCAGCTACCGTAGTAAATAATTTGAAATATTTTCCAGTAAATAGTTTAATCTTAATCTAAAACTGACCAGAGACACTGACCAGTGGGTCCCACTGGTCAGGTTTGACTTTCAACGCCCAGATGGACCTGCTGATGTCATGCTGATGCAGTAAAAGTATTTTCCAGTATAAAAATAATTCCAGAAATGTTTAAAACTTCAAAAATTCATAGAAATTAATCTGTAACTCCAATGAAAATAATTTATATATGAAAAAGTATCAGAAAAATTCAAGGAATCTGAATATGCTATTTTCAATCATGTTTGAAAAAGTTACAGAACCCAAACATGTAGATTAATGAATAAGTCAATTCTTATAATTCCTTTATAAATGGAATTTGGAAAACATTCAAATTTCATTATGAATGACATGGTCAAACATTGTTCTAATAACAAACCAGTACCTTAACATGACATCTCATGCATACTAACATCAAGTTGATCTGAGCATCAGGTCGAATCAATTAAATCGGTATCCGAGAACACCTCGTTTGAATTGATATTTGAATATGATTGAAATCAACTTCAAACCTAATACATGTTGATTATAATAGTTTATCACTTTGCATTCTCATGCCATGCTCATGCATCATCTTGTTTGCATATGATTGTTATTGATTGTTGCCATTCATTTCGGTAGGCTCCGCACCCCCAGATTCCACCGAATATCCGTCTGACGGATATTCTCCCTCCTCTGAGCAACAAGGCAAGCAACCCTTTTGATCATCCCGATAAATCCCATGTTCTTGCTCCTGCACTTATTTGTTGCATTAGGGTCAAATGCTTCAAATGCTTTTGCCACGTTAGTTGAACCCACTTCCTTTGCATGACCTAACCTTGTCACAGTAAATAGCTGAACCTTGCAACCTAGCATACCTGGTAGTTGCTTGAGCCATGATGTGCCTTATCCTGCTATGCATGCTATGCTTACAGTTGTGTATGGTCTGTCATCTGGGAGATGAACGGAATTGTGAGAATGCGTTTGATAAGCAAAGGTTGTGTGTTGAATCTGATTTGGTAAAGGTACCGGTGAAAGGCTATGTAGGAGTACATGGCGGGTTGTTTCATTGGAACCGTCCTTAGGAACCGAGTTTCGTGTATGTAATCCAAGACTAGATACTTACACATGCTGGGCCCTGAAATATTACCCCGCTCGGCCTATTAAATGATTAGTACTTGGTCCAGGAGTTGCAAATAGTTTCTGGTGTTTATAGTCATGTTGGAGGCCGTGCATAGTGCTGACCTGAGAGGTGGGCTATGATGCGGTAGGCAGTGGCACGGTGTACCAAGTGGCACCCGGATGGTGGGCTTGGGAACCCTGCGCACATCGTTTTAGGCCGTGGCGGAAACCTCGGCCGGACTTCCGTACGGGTTACTCCCAGATAGGCCATAAACCTGGACTAGGTACTAGTGTGATTAACGGTAGTGGCCGACTCTCTCGCTGGGCTTCCGCTTGAAGGTTGCCGAGGTGCATGACGTGCACATGGCGATAAGTGGCGAGAGCGTGTGTGACGAAGTACACCCCTACAGGGTTATGATCTATTCGAATAGCCGCGTCCGCGGATATGGACTACTTGGAGACATATGTTGTTCATAGATAACTTCAATGGCCACTCATAAAATTGCCAAGATAAGCGTGAGTGTCGTGGACGGCATTTCCGTATGGAGACGGTATGATTCCACGATAGTGTATTGTTGTGGTGTTAGTGGACTCGTGTGCGAGAAATCAAGTTGTCAAAATTATTTCAAAAAGCAAGTTGTCTAGCCACGAGTCAAATGCTGGCTTTCCGCATGAAACCCCACAATACCTTATTGATACTTTGCATGAGTAGTTAGTTATCCTAAAGTCTTACTGAGTACATTCATACTCATGTTTGCTTAACAAATGTTGCAGAGGTTGCTAATGACCCTAATGGAGGGTTCTTCGTAGACATCGACGACGTCGAGTAGCTGGTGTCCCAGCTACGATCTAGCCCTACGTTGGATCTGTAGTATAGTCAGGCCATGTGCCTTCTAGTTGCCCTGTCTATACTCAGACAGTTTAAACTCTTCCGCTGGCTTGTAACTGAATGACTGCTAATATGGGTCGTGAACCCTTAATGTGTAATATTATGTGTGTGGCTCTTCCGAGCCTCTTAAATAAAGCTTGTATGTTTATGGTTATGTTGTGATACCATCGATGTATCTATACATATCGGTATGCCATGCGTACGTGTGTCGTACTTGATATGTATGGGGTTCGATTACCTAGTCGTGAACTTTAGTAGCACTCCTTACAAGGAAATGCCCCTTTGTGATCCAACGAGCCTTGGTCGTTCGCAACTGCTCCGGACACATTGGTTGACCGGCATGTGTCCTTCTTAGCTGCTGTGTCTGTCCCCTTTGGGGAAATGTCACGCGATGTAATGGAGTCCTTGTAGCTTGCTACGACTCGTCTATACTCGCCGGTGACCGACACCTGCTTTGTTGGGTCATGTATGTCTGTCCTTGTGCGGTACTGCCACTTTGGTTTATGACTAGACATGTCGATCCGGGTTCTTTGACATTGGAATGCTAGCGACACTATTGCATACGTGAGTCAAAAGACGCAAACGGTCCTGGCTAAGGTAAGGCTGCAGCTGTGGGGTTAACCGTGCGTGAGACCGCAAAGGGATGCGATGTGTTACAGGCTGGATTCCTATGGCTTAGGATCGGGATCCCGACAGCGTTGGTATCACAGCCTGACTGACTGTAGGATTACTAAGCCAAACTGGTCGAAGTTGAGTCTAGAATTGCTTTAGTTATATATAAGGGAATTGTTTGTGGAAGGGAACGTAAGACTCTTGTTCTCTTCTCAAGTTATTCTATTCTGGTCATCCTCGTCTTTTCTGTGGGAATTGAGGCCTAGGTTACTCATCTTCTTCTAGGCTCGTGTTTCTGATCGGTAGATTATAGGACTACGGGTTAAGAGATATTGGGTTTCCTTCATTCCTGGGAAAAAGGAAGTAAGTTTGATGATCAGAGAGTTGAACTTGATAGTTGAGTGGTTACTCTATTCCATTTTGGGTTGTCTCAAAATTTGTCTTTGAGCATTTACAGCCGTTATGCTGCCCAATTTTGCATTAAGAGCTCTAATGCTTTTGCATTACTCTATATTTACAGATGCCTGGCCGTCCTTCTCGTCAGGTGGTACGTCTGACTAGGTGCATTGATGTACCGGGTCATAAGGCCATGCTGGTCAGGGTGATGTCGGTGTGCGGTTACCGCTGGTACCCCGAGTACACAGTGGAGGAACAGTACCGAGACTTCAACCAAAGCCAGTACATCTACACTGTTAGGGTATTTCCAGACTACCCTGGAGCTGAGAAGCCAATCCATTGCTCCTATGGGTTGGGAGTCACTGTTGACATGGCAGTACAAGATGTTGCCTATTCAATGCTGACCATTATGAGAGCGAGACATGCACTGCTGCAGAATTCAGAGTTCTGCTATGTTCCGGCCTCTCAGCCTGGTGAAGAGGGATACCTCAGTGGAGTCTATTTTGATTCTACTATGGAGGATCCATTACTGCAGTCCACTATTGAGATGCTAGAGAACAGAGATAGGGATGCTCATGCTCTCCGCATGGAGCTTTATGCTACCCGTGCCCGTCTGTGGACGGCTTTGACGCAGCTGGCACCGGTCGTCCAGACAGGGTACGGAGATATGGAGATGCTGAACTCTGTTAGGACCCATCTTCCGGCCCACGTTGACTGGCCAACTATAGGAGGAGTCACACCTCTTCGGGGACCCCTCTTACCACCAGTCAGGGGACCAAGGCCACATCCGTGTCCTTATGGATCCCAAGGATCTTAGGCTAGAGTGTTTCCTGATCCACAGGTTGAGCTTCCAGGTCATGGAGGTAATCTCTATGAGATGTTCTATGCGGATGCCTGAGCTGTGAGCGGAAGGATAGTATTGTAGTAGCCGTACGTTCACAGTCCTGCGTGACTTGTGAAGTATGCCTGTAATGTGAAATGAATTCCGGAGGCCTAGATAAATAACGTATAGGAAGCTTGTAAGCCTCTGATGAGTAGTTTCATAATTTCATTAGTTTGCCCTTCGGTTAAGGTTGTACTGAACTATGTAAGGGTGTGTATGAACCATGGTGTATATATAGCAGTTGCTTGTTACCATGCTGTTCGGATATTCATTTCCGCATTCCGTGTGTTCAGTACATTCTTAATCCATAGCTAGTATTGATATGATATTGGTCTAAGCTGTGAGTTTGTTTGTCAGGATGGTGTTCACCAGGTTAAACCGTGCCCATGGTCATGAGCAAGGCGAGGGTAGTCAAGCGTCGCAGGAAGATCTGCCTCACCCGCCCTCGCTGGCGGAAGTGATGCTTGAGGCAGAGAGAAATAAAAGGGAGACCAACCGACTGTTAGAGCGTATTGAGCAGAATACGGCTCGTCAGCCTACGAATGCTGCAGTGTCCCTCAACGACTTTGTGAAGCTGAATCCTCCAAAGTTTCATCATTCCGTCGATCCCCTCGATGCTGATGACTGGCTGTGCAGCATCTCACGCAAGATTCGCTCTAGGAATGTGTCTGAGGCCGACAAGGTGACCTTTGCGGCGTATTTCCTGGAAGGACCCGCCAATCTATGGTGGGAGAATTTTGAAGCAATGCGTCCCGCTGAACCAGTAGCCACATGGGCAGACTTCAGTGCAGCCTTTCATCTGCACCATATTCCAGAGGGCCTGATGGACAGAAAGAGAGAGGAGTTATGTGCCTTCACTCAGGGCAAGTTGACTGTGGATGCCTATAGATGCGAGTTCGGTAACCTCGCCCGCTATGCAACAGAGGAGGTGTCTACTGACGCCAAGAACCAAGCAAGGTTCCGTAAGGGTCTGAGCCCTGAGCTCCGTCGTGATTTGCGCCTCCTTGAGTGTGCAAGCTTTCAAGCCCTGGTCAACAAGGCGATCAGTGCCGAGACTGGTCATACTGACTTTGAAGCCACAAGGAAGCACTCCCATGACTTTGGCTCGTCTTCTCGTTCCGCGTTTCCAAAATGCAGGGTTTGGGTTCCGAACAGTTCTCTGCCGCCAAGATACACTCCGAGGCCATCCTACGTGGCGCCTCAGACGAATCAGGCCAACCCTCCAGCAAAAGCTTATGGTGGTCTAGCTAGCAATGCTGCACCACGTGCCAACCAGGTGATATGCTACAAGTGTGGAGAACCAGGGCACTATTCCCGTGAGTGTCCTTAGAATGTGGGTGCCAAGCAACCCGGAAAGTCCGTCGGGCAAGCCAAGTCGGGCAAAGCTTACTATGTGAAGCCAACTCCTGCACGTCGTTGTGTGAACTATGTGTCAGCACAAGAAGCTGCAGAGGATCCCGACGTCATGCTGGGTACGCTTCTTGTTAATCATCACCTAGCGTCCGTTCTCTTTGACACTGGGTCTTCTCATTCCTTCATTTCAGAAAGTTATGCACAGTTGCATAACATGTCTTTTTGTGATATGCCAATCCCATTGGTTGTCCAAACCCCTGGTAGTAAATGGAAAACCTCTAGGATAACCTATGACAATGAAATTCTAGTAGACAGGCTAGTTTTTCTAGCCTCGTTGATAGCCTTGAAATCTTCGGATATAAATATCATCTTGGGCATGGACTGGATGTCAACTCACTACGCCAAGATTGATACTCATTCTAGAAATGTCCAGCTTACCCATCCCTCGGGTGAGATAGTTAATGTCTCTACTCGAGCTGCCAAGTGCCAACTCTATTCCTTAAATGCCAACCCTCTTCCGGAACATGAAGACATTCCGGTAGTCCGTGACTTCCCGGATGTCTTTCCAGAGGAACTGCCAGGAATTCCACCTGACAGAGATGTAGAGTTTGTGATAGATCTTGTTCCGGGAACTGTCCCAATAGCCAGAAGACCATATAAGATGGCACCCCTAGAGCTAGCTGAACTTAAGAAGCAACTAGATGAGGCCTTGAATAAAGGTTTCATTCATCCTAGCTCTTCTCCTTGGGCTTGTCCCGTCCTCTTCGTCAAGAAGAAAGACGGAACGGATCGGATGGTTGTAGATTACCGATTAGTTAATCTGATCACCATAAAGAACAAGTATCCGCTCCCCAGGATCAACGACCTGTACGATCAGCTCGCTGGATCCTCAGTCTTCTCCAAAATGGATTTGAGGTTGGGATACCATCAAATCAAGATCAAGAACGGGGACATTCCAAAAACGGCTTTTGTTACTCGTTATGGCCAATACGAGTACACAGTCATGTCCTTCGGTTTAACCAATGCCCCAGCCACCTTCTCTCGTCTGATGAATTCAATCTTCATGGAGTATTTGGATAAATTCGTCGTGGTATACCTCGATGATATTCTCATCTACTCGAAGAATGAACAAGAACATGCCGAGCATCTAAGGCTGGTATTGATGAAACTTCGAGAGCATCGCCTTTATGCCAAGTTTTCAAAATGTGAATTCTGGTTACCAGAAGTGACCTACCTGGGTCACGTAATCTCTGGTAAGGGTATTGCTGTCAATCCCGAGAGAGTTCAAGCTGTCCTTGATTGGACTCAACCTGAATCGGTTAATCAAGTTAGGAGTTTTCTTGGTCTAGCGAGCTATTGTCGCCGCTTTGTCGAGAATTTCTCCAAGGTTGCAAAGCCTCTAACTGAACTCCTCAAGAAGGATAAAAAGTTCGAGTGGACACCACAGTGTGAGCATAGTTTTCAGGAACTGAAAAGACGCCTGACTTCCGCACCTGTGTTGCTACCACCAGATTTTTCTAAGGACTTTGTTATCTATTGCGACGCCTCGCGACAAGGATTAGGTTGCATTCTCATGCAAGATCGTCATGTGATCGCATACGCATCTCGACAGTTGCGTCCACATGAGGATAATTATCCCACACATGACCTTGAGCTTGCAGCTGTGGTCTATGCACTAAAAACCTGGCGACATTACCTTGTGGGTAATCGTTGCGAAATATTCACTGATCACCAAAGTCTGAAATATATCTTCACCCAGCCGGATTTGAATCTCAGGCAAACACTATGGGTTGAGTTGATCTCGGATTACGACTTAGGGATAACTTACACCCCGGGGAAGGCCAATGTTATGGCCGATGCACTAAGTCGTAAATCTTATTGTAACAATTTGATGCTACAACAAGGTCAACCACATCTGTATGAGGACTTTCGGAAGTTGAATCTTCATATTGTTCCTCAAGGATTCCTTTCTACCCTGGTGGCGAAGCCTACTCTTAAGGATCAAATTATAGCTGGCCAAAAGCGTGATAAGGCTATATCACAGATCAAGGAGAATATTTTTAGCGGAAACGCTAAAGAATTTTCCATGAACGATCAACGTGTTGTGTTCTTCTAGAATCGTCTAGTGGTTCCTAAGAACCCACATCTAAGGCAGTTAATCCTTAAGGAGGCTCATGATTCTCCTCTCACCATTCATCCCGGTAGCACTAAGATGTATCAGGACCTACGCGAGAGGTTCTGGTGGACTAGGATGAAGAGAGAAATTGCTGAGTTCGTTGCTAACTGCGACGTTTGTCGTCGAGTTAAGTCAGAACGTCAAAGGCCTGCTGGCACCCTTCAACCTCTAGCTATTCCTGAATGGAAATGGGATAAAGTTAGTATGGATTTCATTACCGTATTTCCCAAGACCAAGAAAGGAAATAATGCTATCTTTGTGGTCATTGACCGTCTTTCCAAAGTGGCTCATTTTCTTCCTGTTCGTGAGAGTATAACGGCTAGCCAGCTAGTAGAGTTATATATCTCCCGAATAGTGTCTCTTCATGGTGTTCCCCTGGAGATTAACTCAGACCGTGGGAGTATCTTTACTTCTCGCTTCTGGGAAAGTTTTCAGAATGCCATGGGGACTCACTTATCTTTTAGCACTGCTTTCCATCCCCAATCATGTGGTCAAGTAGAAAGAGTGAATCAAATCCTAGAAGATATTCTCCGAGCTTGTGTTATATCGTTCGGTATGAATTGTGAGAAGTGCCTTCCATTCGCCGAATTTGCTTATAACAATAGTTACCAATCAAGCTTGGGCAAAGCCCCTTTTGACGTTCTCTATGGACGAAGATGAAGAACACCTCTTAATTGGTCAAAAACCGAAGAGAGGCAACTCTTTGGCCCGGATATGATCCAGGATGCAGAAGAGCAGGTTCGCATTATTGGTGAAAGGTTGAAAACAGCCCAGTCTCATCAAAAGAGCCAATATGATCGTCATCATAAGGCTATGACCTTTGAAGTTGACGAGAAGGCTTACCTTTGGGTTACACCTTTGAAGGGTACCCATCGATTCGGTATCAAGGGAAAATTGGCTCCTCGTTACATTGGTCCTTTTCGCATTCTTGCCAAACGAGGAGAAGTTGCCTACCGATTGGAACTTCCTCCGCATCTTTCCAAGGTTCATGATGTCTTCCACGTCTCGCAACTCAGGCATTGCTTTTTGGATCTTATCCGTGAAGTGGACCACAAAATGCTTGATCTCCAAGATAACCTTTCATACCGAGAATACCCCGTGCGTATTCTTGATCAAGCTGAGCGTACAACTCGACGTCGAAACCTCAAGTTTCTTAAAGTTCAATGGTCAAATCATTCTGAAAAGGAGGCAACTTGGGCAAGAGAGGATCGTCTCCGACTTGAGTATCCTGCGTTATTCCCGACGACTTCTAAATCTCGGGACGAGATTCATTTGAGTGGGGGTGAGTCATCACATCCGTGACACCTTAAGCAAGTTAGTCTTGTGCTCATGTCTTCTTTCCATTGCATCTAAGAAATTCTCAACAAGAACCAAGAAAGTGGTGAAGGAAAAACTCAAACCTAGCCACTTCTTCAAATAAAGGAAATCTCAAAACTAGTTCAAATCAATGAACCCAAAATGGCCTCAAGAAAAGTTCAAACTTTCTGATAAATCATGAAAGTAAATGAGCAATGAAGAAAACCATTTTCTTGACACTTTAAGCATTTTAAATAAATGCAAAAAGCTATTGGTTTCAAGTTTTAAATTTGAAATCAGAAACTTTAAATTTTCAAAAATGTTGAAAACTTTGGAAATAGTTGGAAATATTCCAACAAATATTCTAGGGTGCTTAACATAGCTTTTACAATTTATTTGGGAGTGGAAATAAATAGAAAATCAGTGAAATAGCAAAACAAAAACAAAACAGAGAAAAAAAGGGAAAACAAGTTACCTGTCGCTCACCTGGCCCGGCCCATCTCAACTCCTATCGTCTTCCTCCCCGCCAGTGGGCAGCAGGAGGTAGCCGTCGAGTCGCCGCGCTCCTCCACGCAGCTCCCTGGCTGCCTGGCCACCGTTTCGCGCTGGCAAGCACGGGGGTAAGCTCCCCGTGGCCGACCCTATCCATTCCCAGTGCCAGATCCCCCCCTCCTCTTGGATCTCTCCTCCCTCCTTCTGCCGCCATTAGAGCCCGAGCAAACCTCGAGCTCCCCGTGCCCCTAGCCATAGGATCCCCTCTCCGAGTGCGCCGTTAGCTCCGACTCGTCGATCTGGTCCTCCCTGCAGAAGCCGAAGCTTCCCTGAGCCCTGCAACGCCCACGGCATCGTCGTCTTCAACCTTCGGCCGCCGGCGAGCTCTGCTCGATTCGTCGCCCTGAGCCCTTCCCCGAGCCGTCTAAGCCCTGCTCTACACTCCCCGTGAGCATGCGGTCATTTCCCCTAAGCTCTCCCCGTCGATCCCCTCCTCTAGGCTTAGTTCCATCGGAGCCCGACGAGGACCGCCGCTGCAGCTCGTCACAGGTAGCCCTCCGGTGAAGTGCTGGTCCGTCTGAGGCTACCAACAGCCTCAGGACGTCATGTAGATGCGTTAGTTGCCCAGCCCAGAGCGTTTTGACCCCGTATTCGATGGCTTAGACGATGGCCGAACTTGGTCGCCGCCAAGCTCGTCGCCGGCGTTGATTCCGGCCACTCCAGCCCCAGTGGCTTGTCCCATCGTGCGCGCCATCGAGTGGCCGTTCCTCCCGTTGTCTCTGCCGTGAGTTTCTCCGTCGGAGACGAGTTTCCGAGCCCCTCCGTCGTTCTGGTGGTCGCTGGAGGCTCCCCGCCGGCGAGGACGACCTCGCCGCCGGTGGATCTCAGCTGGCCTGAGCCAGTGACGTGTGGGGCCAGCCTCTGGACAAATTAGAAATAATAAAAATAAATCAGATAAGTTAATAAGTCACTGACATGTGGGTCCAGTAAGATTAATCAGCTAATTAAGTTTAATCTTAATCTAAAACTGACCAGAGACACTGACCAGTGGGTCCCACTGGTCAGGTTTGACTTTCAACGCCCAGATGGACCTGCTGATGTCATGCTGATGCAGTAAAAGTATTTTCCAGTATAAAAATAATTCCAGAAATGTTTAAAACTTCAAAAATTCATAGAAATTAATCTGTAACTCCAATGAAAATAATTTATATGTGAAAAAGTATCAGAAAAATTCAAGGAATCTGAATATGCTATTTTCAATCATGTTTGAAAAAGTTACAGAACCCAAACATGTAGATTAATGAATAAGTCAATTCTTATAATTACTTTATAAATGGAATTTGGAAAATATTCAAATTTCATTATGAATGACATGGTCAAACATTGTTCTAATAACAAACCAGTACCTTAACATGACATCTCATGCATACTAACATCAAGTTGATCTGAGCATCAGGTCGAATCAATTAAATCGGTATCCGAGAACACCTCGTTTGAATTGATATTTGAATATGATTGAAATCAACTTCAAACCTAATACATGTTGATTATAATAGTTTATCACTTTGCATTCTCATGCCATGCTCATGCATCATCTTGTTTGCATATGATTGTTATTGATTGTTGCCATTCATTTCGGTAGGCTCCGCACCCCCGGATTCCACCGAATATCCGTCTGACGGATATTGTCCCTCCTCTGAGCAACAAGGCAAGCAACCCTTTTGATCATCCCGATAAATCCCATGTTCTTGCTCCTGCACTTATTTATTGCATTAGGGTCAAATGCTTCAAATGCTTTTGCCACGTTAGTTGAACCCACTTCCTTTGCATGACCTAACCTTGTCACAGTAAATAGCCGAACCTTGCAACCTAGCATACCTGGTAGTTGCTTGAGCCATGATGTGCCTTATCCTCCTATGCATGCTATGCTTAGAGTTGTGTATGGTCTGTCATCTGGGAGATGAACAGAATTGTGAGAATGCATTCGGTACGCAAAGGTTGTGTGTTGAATCTGATTTGGTAAAGGTACCGGTGAAAGGCTGTGTAGGAGTACATGGCGGGTTGTTTCATTGGAACCGTCCTTAAGAACTGAGTTCCGTGTATGTAATCCAAGACTAGATACTACCACATGCTGGGCCCTGAAATATGACCCCGCTCGGCCTATTAATCCCTTAGTACTCGGTCCAGGAGTTGCAAATAGTTTCTGGTGTTTATAGTCATGCTGGAGGCCGTGCATAGTGCTGACCTCAGAGGTGGGCTATGATGCGGTAGGCAGTGGCACGGTGTACCAAGTGGCACCCGGATGGTGGGCTTGGGAACCCTGCGCACATCGTTTGAGGCCGTGGTGGAAACCTCGGCCGGACTTCCGTACGGGTTACTTTCAGATAGGCGATAAACCTGGACTAGGTACTAGTGTGATTAACGGTCGTGGCCGACTCCCTCGCTGGGCTTCCGCTTGAAGGTTGCCGAGGTGCATGACGTGCACAGGGTGATAAGTGGCGAGAGTGTGTGTGACGTAGTACACCCCTGCATGGTTATGATCTATTCGAATAGCCGCGTCCGCGGATATGGACTACTTGGAGACATATGTTGTTCATAGATAACTTCAATGGCTACTCATAAAATTGCCAAGATAAGCGTGAGTGTCGTGGACGGCATTTCCGTATGGAGACGGAATGATTCCACGATAGTGTATTGTTGTGGTGTTAGTGGACTCGTGTGCGAGAAATGAAGTTGTCAAAATTATTTCAAAATGCAAGTTGTCTAGCCACGAGTCAAATGCTGGCTTTCCGCATGAAACCCCACAATACCTTATTGATACTTTGCATGAGTAGTTAGTTATCCTAAAGTCTTACTGAGTACATTCGTACTCATGTTTGCTTAATAAATGTTGCAGAGGTTTCTAATGACCCTAATGGAGGGTTCTTCGTAGACATCGACGACGACGAGTAGCTGGTGTCCCAGCTACGATCTGGCCCTACGTTGGATCTTTAGTATAGTCAGGCCATGTGCCTTCTAGTTGCCTTGTCTGTACTCAGACAGTTTAAACTCTTCCGCTGGCTTGTAACTGAATGACTGCTAATATGGGTCGTGAGACGCTTAATGTGTAATATTATGAGTGTGGCTCTTCCGAGCCTCTTAAATAAAGCTTGTATGTTTATGGTTATGTTGTGATGCCATCGATGTATCTATACATATCGGTATGCCATGCGTACGTGTGTCGTACTTGATATGTATGGGGTTTGATTACCTAGTCGTGAACTTTACTAGCACTCCTTACAAGGAAATGCCCCTTTGTGATCCAACGAGCCTTGGTAGTTCGCTACTGCTCCGGACACATTGGTTGACCGGCATGTGTCCTTCTTAGCTGCTGTGTCTGTCCCCTTTGGGGAAATGTCACGCGATGTAATGGAGTGCTTGTAGCTTGCTACGACTCGTCTACACTCACCGGTGACCGACACCTGCTTTGTTGGGTCATGTATGCCTGTCCTTGTGCGGTACTGCCACTTTGGTTTATGACTAGACATGTCGATCCGGGTTCTTTGACATTGGAATGCTATCGACACTATTGCATACGAGAGTCAAAAGACGCAAACGGTCCCGGCTAAGGTAAGGCTTCAGCCGTGGGGTTAACCGTGCGTGAGACCGCAAAGGGATGCGATGTGTTACAGGCTGGATTCCTATGGCTTAGGATCGGGGTCCCGACAATGAACCCACAATCATGCATAACACTCCCCCTTGGAGTTACAATCTACTACTCGGCCAAAGCAATAAAGAGCAACAGAGAACATGCATGAATCACTAAAGAACATTATATAAAAGGATAATCAAATATATAACTCATAATAATATGAACATAATCTCATAATCCATTCAACCCCAAGAAACCGAGCATAGCAATAGTAGGAAAATTACATAGATTCCTTGATCATGTAGGGCAGCTCACAAGGGCTAATCATGGAAGCACAAGATTGGAGAGAAGACATCACATAGCTACTGTTCATGGACTCATGGTCGACAGAGGAGTACTGATGGCACGTACAGGAAGCGTCCATGGCGGTGGAAAAGCTCCCGGAGGTCAATCCTCCCTTTGGCAGGGTGCCGGGAAGAGGTCGCCTCATGCTCCCGATCTCGGAAGTGTTGCAGCAGCGGAACGATGGAGAAATTCGCGATTTTGGATATGCTTGAAGGGTTTCCGATCGGAGGGGTAAATATAGGCCAAAGGAGGGTGTCAGAGTAAGTGGGGCCCACCTAGGCGGCCTGTGGGCACGACCAGGGGCCAGGCCGCGCAGGGTGGCCGCCTCGGCAGCCCCTGGCTCCCCTCTTGCCCATCTTCGGTGAACCGGAAGCTTCCGTTATGCTGATTTTTATATATTTTTCTTAGGATTTTTGGGCATCTAGAAATTTGGGTAAAAGCCATGCAAAAAAATACATCAGCACACAAAAACTGGCACTGAGTGCACTGACTTAGTAGGTTACTCAGAATATGTGTAAAATGATATAAAGTATAGCAAAACATATAACAATGTCACCCAAAAGATCATGGAACAAGCAGAAATTATAGATACATTTGGGACGTAGCAGTACCTTGGCAGGCACCATTACTACCTCATGAGGCCTCAGAAAGTCCTCGACAGGCGCTCGAGGAGTGGCCTCAGCATGCTCCGATTCGGCCTCACGGGATGATACTTGTGATCTACGTTGGGGTTTTCCATGAAGAGGAACGGGTAATCGCAGCAGAATGCGGGTAAATATTTACCTCGATTAAGAAACCATGGTTATCGAACCAATAGGAATGTCAATCCTGAACCGTCTTCAGCGGCTGCACACAAAAGAGCAAAAAACATGCACCCAATGTGGGCAAGAGGGTGGTCAAACCCCTTGAGCTCGTTATTTGCAAGTAAGTAAGGTGTGTAGATATTTGTAACTTGCAAAATAAAATAAAAGAAAAATAATAACAATGAGGAAATTATAAGTTTCCCGAATATATAAGTGAATAGACCCGGGTGCCATAGTGTTCTCTAGTGGCATCTCTCACGAAAGCAACATATGGTGCGTAAACAAATTATTGTTGGGCAATTGATAGAACCATGGATAGTTATGTGATTTTCACAGAAATGATCATGTGTATATAGGCATCATGTCCATAAGAAAGTAGGCCGACTCCTTCCTGCACCTACTACTATTACTCCACCCATCGACCCCCATCCAGCATGCATCTAGAGTATTAAGTAAAATAGAGTAATGCTTGGAGAACGATGATATGGTGTAGACAAAGTAAACGCAATCAATATGAATAGACCCTGTCAATTTATCCTTAGTGGCAGCAACATAAAGACGCAACTTGTCCCCTTCTAGCACTGCGATATATAAACTTTCCAGGTTGAACACACTACAACGCACCCCTCTCACTAACGAAATACCAAACTACTTGGCCTAAGCAATTCAATAGACCGGATGGAATTATGAAGCTATGATGATCATTCAAATAAGAATAATAAAACTCAGAGAAGACATAAATAATTTTCATGAATAATGTTAACATAAACCCACAATCCATCAGATCCCAACAAACACATCATACACTAGAATCAGACGAAGATGCGATGATCATTGCATTGAAGACCAAGAGAGAGAGAGATAGCCATATAGATACTAACTACAGACCCATAGGTCTATGGTGAACTACTCACACATCACAATGAGGGTAGCAAGGTTGATGAAGAGACCCTCCATGATCGGTCCCCCCTCCGGCAGGGTCCCAGAATGAAGCTGCACATGGGATCATCGAGTAAAAGAGACTTGCAGCTGTAGAAAAAGAGTTTCTCTCTTATATTTAGGGTTTTTGGAATATATGTGAATTTATAGGCTAGAGAATGGAGCAAGAGGGGCCACTAGGGAGGGACAAGCCATTAGGGCACGACCACGCCCGTAGCGACACCGTGTTGGCTTATTCCTCCCTCGTGTGGCTTCACGTCTCCTCCCGAAGCTTCCAGGTCTTCTTTTGGTCCAGAAAAAATCATAAAAATGTTTCGTGGCAATTGGACTTCGTTTGGTACTGAAACCTGAAAAACAAAAAAGCACAGAAAACAACAACTAGCCATGTGTAGTTGGTGAATAGTTTTGTGCTAAAAATAATATAAATTGGTGAATTATGACCCAAAAATTATCCTAGGATGATACTATAATATCATGGAACAATCAATAATTATAAATATGTTGGAGATGTATCAAGCATCCCCAAGCTTAATTCTTGCTTATCCTCGAGTAGGTAAATGATAAAAATAGAACTTTTGATGTGACATGCTACCCAATATGTAATCTTTTCCATGTATGCTCATTAAGAAATGATGAATGAAAAAACATCTACACAGTAATAATTATAATGAGAAGCAACAAAATCATCAATCTTTCAATGTATACGTTCCTAAAAGAATGTTTACCCCAGTTCATCTTTCATATTACCAAAGCATGGCTCCGTCTTCACCACATTAATACAAATGCCAAGCACCACAGTGTCCAAGTCAGGCAATTTCATTACTTTTTCAAAGTGAATCAAATTTTTATTCTTCACGCAATACATGAGTGTGAGCCATGGACATAGCATAATAGTGGAATAGAATATGGTGGTAGATATCAAAGGGTTTAAATTGGAGAAGATAGTCTCACATCAACTAGACGTACCAACAGGCTATGGAGATGCCCATTGGTAGTTGTCAATGAAGGAGTAGGGATTGCCATGAAAATGATGCTCTAGAGCTATAAGTGTATGAAAGCTCAAATGAAGCTAAGTGGGGTGTGCATCCAAGTTCCTTGCTCATGAAGACCTCGGGCAATTGAGGAAGCTCATCATATGCAAGACATGTTTATAATAACGATAATATGATTCCCACTAGCATATGAAAATGTATCATGAGACTCTCTATATGAGGAAAAGTGTGCCACTTTGAGGCACAAGTGTGATAAAGGATAGTAGCAAAGTCCCTTCTCTCTTTTTCTCTCATTCATTTCATTTTCATAATTTTTTATAGATGGTGGGCTCATTTGGCCTCCCCCAGTTTTATTTTTCGTCTGGAGTCTCTTCCCGACTTGTGGGGGGATCATAATCTCCATCATCCTTTCCTGAGTGGGACAATTCTCGAATAATGATGATCATCACACTTTTATTTAGTTACAACTTATGAAAGATCAATATGAAGAACTATGACTCAATATGAATGCCTCTAGGAGTTTACCATGATGTGTAATTATCTAGCATGACATGTATCAGCAATATAATGAAGGCTGGGTTTACCACAAATGCTATGTCAGCTCTATATGATCATGCAAAGAAATATGATGATGAATGAACTAGTCATATGATGTAAGAGTGGAATTTGCATGGCAATATATCCTGGAATGGCTATGTAAATGCCATGATAGATATGTCTGGTGTCTATTTTGAGGAAGATATAGGAAGGTTTATGTGTGACAGAGCATATCATGAGTAGCTCATACTGATCCTAGAGGTGAGAATGGGCAATGAATGGTATCGAAGAGGCTAGGAAAATATGAGGAGGTGAGATTACGTATGTCCATGGTTTCACATTCATCGTTAATAACTCAGATACTTATTAAAAAGTTTCATTAGTTCCATCACAAGTCAAAGCACTACCCGCATGCCCCGAGGGAGAGGGTTGGGAGGAGTTAACCATCGCGCTACTCCGACTCGAAACAACACTAGGATTTCAACTAGGAATAGAAATGCTTACACATCCCCTCATCAATTTTTAATATTTAGAAAACAAGGAATTAACACCTCTTAATACCGATATTTATATGAATTAACAATGATGCACTCACACCATTTTCATATTAGCACATCAATATCATTAACCCACAATTTCCGTTCATGTGCTACATGATGGTTTTGATTATCATACATTGAATGCTTATTATTTTTGGACTAGCCTTTTGAACCATCTAAATTATTGTTTATTAACTCTCAAACAAATATAATTGAAGAACAAGAGTGCAAATATTTCTATAAAATCTACAAGCCATCGTGCTCAAAAAGATATAAGTGAAGTACTAGAGCAAGTTCTAAGCTCAAAAGATATAAGTGAAGCACATAGAGTATTCTAAAAAATCAAGATAAATGTTTGTCTCTCTCAAGTTGGTGTGTACATAAAATG
The DNA here is from genome assembly GCF_904849725.1 of Hordeum vulgare subsp. vulgare. Taxonomy (NCBI): domain Eukaryota; kingdom Viridiplantae; phylum Streptophyta; class Magnoliopsida; order Poales; family Poaceae; genus Hordeum; species Hordeum vulgare. The sequence continues at coordinate 111,121,657 of NC_058521.1, read as the reverse complement.
ATGATTCTGGCAAACTAAAAATTAAAAAAAAAAGACGCTCCAAGCAAAAATCATATCATGTGACGAATAAAAATCTAGCTCTAAGTGACATACCAATGAATTGAGACGAAAGAGGGGATGCCTTCCGGGGCATCCCCAAGCTTAGATGCTTGAGTCTTCCCAGAATATTACCTTGGGGTGCCTTGGGCATCCGCAAGCTGAGGCTCTTGCCACTCCTTTTTCCATTTTCAATCGCTATAACAACTAAAACTTGAAAACTTCAATCACACAAAACTCAACCAAACTTCGTGAGATCCATTAGTACAAGAAACATATAAAATACTTAGGTATTGTTGTAAATTGATTCATATTTTGTTATTGCATAATAGGTACTGTATTCTAACTTCTCCATGGCTTATACTCCTGATAGATCCATAACATCATCAAAACAAGCAAACTATGCAAGCAAAAACAGAATTTGACTGAAGTAGACCAGTCTGTAGTGATTTGTAATGAACCTAACTTATGTAAATCCAAAAATTCCAAAACATTAGGATGACCTCAGGAATTTGCACAGAAATACTATGTAAAACATTCAGATTAAAAAGACATTCCAGTAAAGTCAGAGCAATTCTGCACTAGACATCCAAGTTTCTGTTTTTGTAGTGTATCAACTATATATGCTTATCATACAAGTCATCCCACAGGCTTTACTTGGCAGAAACCCTTATTTAAACATAAAAACACAATAATTATAGAGAAATAATAATTTCATCACACCAAGATATAAAGTAAAAAATAAAAAAATTAAGATAACTATTGGGTTGCCTCCCAACAAGCGTTATTGTTTTATGCCCATGGCTAGGTATAATGCATATGATCAAGTGTTGTCATATTTTTGAAGATGAACCATCATGCTATTATCATATTCCCTCCGTTCAGCATCAAGTTTTCTAATTGGTAAGCACAAATAATTTAAAGGACTAAATTTCACAACATAAGGATCCGAGAGCTCTACCTCGGAAGGAACATGAGGCCCTTCTTTAGGTTTTTCATAAGTGATAGTCAACTCCTTATTGTATAAGTTCCGATAGAGGTATTTCTTAATTATATTTCAAGTTCATAACCCCATCCAAGTTTTGGTATAGAAAATTGATCATTGTGTTTAGAAATCTTATCATCTAAGACACTAAGTGGAACCTTCTTTCCAAGGTTCTCATCATAAGCAATATAGGCTGTGGATCTTAGTTTCATTATTTCTTCCATCTCATAAAGAGTACCCTATATGGGTGGGCAATCAACGTTAACCCTATAATGAGAAAATATATCTCTAGCCTCTTGGATGATAGTACAAAATTCTTCAACAGGAAAGATAATGGATAGTTGTTTGGTGGAAACTTCATGGATATTAGAGAATTCTAGAAACAAACATTGTGAAAGGACATGGATGTCGCCTAGAGGGGGGTGAATAGGAAATTTAAAATAATTACGGTTTAGGCTTGAACAAATGTGGAATAAAACTAACGTTTAATTAGTAAAGCATAAAACCTAAAACAACTAGGCTCACCTATGTGCACCAACAACTTATGCTAAGCAAGATAAACAACTAAGTGATAGCAAGATATATAACGACTAACAATATGGCTATCACAAAGTGAAGTGCATAAGTTAAGGGCTCGGTAAGAGGTAACCGAGGCATGTGTAGACGACGATGTATCCAAAAGTTCACACCCTTACGGGTGGAGGCAAAATGCTCCCCAAGAAACCACTAGGACCACCGTAATCTCATCTTGGCCTTGCACAATGCAAGATGTCGTGATACCACTAAGGGACCCTTGAGGGCGGTCACCGAACCCATACAAATGGAAACCCTTGGGGGTGGTCACCGAACCCGTACACTTTCGCAATACTTGGCGGCGGTCACGAGTACCCGTAAAAATTGCTCGTGGTGATCTCCATAACCTAATTGGAGACCGCGACGCTTTCCTGAAGCTTTACACCACAATGATTGAGCTCCAAGGAACCACCAATATTCAAGAATGCCAAAGCACCCAAAATGAACAAGCTCTAGGGTACCAAGCACCCAAGAGTAATAAGCTTCTCAAACTTCACTTCCACATATTACCATGGAGAACTCAAACCGATGCAGCAAATGCAATGGAAGGGCACAAGGAGTGCCCAATTCCTTTTCTCCAAAATCCCACCACAACAACTAATGCTATGGAAGAAAATAAGAGGAAAAATGGAGAAGAACACGAAGAATTTCAAGATTTAGATCCAAGGGGTTCCCCTCACATAGAGGAGAAATTGATTGGTGGAAATGTGAATCTACATCTCACCTCTCTTTTCCCTCAAGAACTAGCAAGAATAATTTGAGTGATTGAGAGTTAGCAAGCTAGAAGAAGGTCAACAATGGGGGAAGAACACAAGCTCAAGAGTTCGGACGTAATGGGGAAGAAGAGCCTCTTTCATAGGCCTCACCAAATCCAACCGTTATGTGCTCATGTCATGCACAAGCGGTACTACCGTTCGGATAAGTGGTACCACCGCTTAGTGTGGTAGTTCCAGGAAAAAGCATGCAAATGGCAGAAACCTCGAGACGGTAGTGCCGTTGGAGCAATATTACCATCCGACCCAGCGGTACTACTCCTGGGGATGCAACACCAAGGTAAAAACGGTAGTAGAGTGGGAGTATGGCGGTAGTACTATTCCCTCCTATCTCCCTACTACGACTAAGACAAATAAGATACTAGAGCCACAAAATAAGTGGTAGTAGAAGCGGTACTAGAGAGCGGTAGTACCGCGCGGGTGATACTACCGCCCTACTACCGTGCTACTTTCGTGAGTGAAGAGCATTCCAACAGAACCAAAAAATAAGCAGTTGTAGCATGAGTAGTACATAGTGGAAGTACCACGTAAGAGGTAATACCGTGGTACCAAGCGGTACTACCACCTGAAAACTGAAAATTGTCCTGAGAAATGGAACTGCCATAACTTTCGCATACGAGCTCCGAGTTGAGCAAACTCAGGCTTGTTGGATTCAGGATGGCAAGAGATATCCACCAGATGCAACATAGAAAACATCATAAGATGAGGAAGTATGAAAATGCCAATAATATAGAGATGTGAAACCTGTATGAATGATGAACCAACAAAAACTCCAACATTTTAAACATCATAGAAAATGCACATGAACCCTGTTTTCGATGAACTCAAGCTTGTCATGAAGATGACCATAAGCTCAATATTCCATGTAGAGAAAATCCAAGCAAGAACCAATAAATATGATGATGCCAAGAATGCAATGGTTTGACCTCTCAACGAACTATACGATCGGGCTACTCACTTGAGAGCCCCCCTTGATAGTACGACAATCTATCTTATAACCCGGTCTCCCAACTAACTGTAACATCCCAAATTTTGGGATGTTAATATAATTATTAGATTGATTGTTTGCTTGAGTGACTGAAACTTGAGTGAAGTTTCAAAACTTTTTAAAACTTTTCAATGAGAGGGAATAAAATGACTTTCCCTTTTTCGTGTGAATTCAAATGCATCCACTTAAAATCAGTGAGAGGAGATAACACGACTTCTTCAACTAAAAAGAATTTGAAAGGGTGGATTTGAAAACTAATAAAAGATTTCCTATTTGGATTTCATTTTCGTATTTGATTCTGTTGCTATTTCAAAGTTTAAATGAATGCATATATTAAAAATATGAGAGGAGGAACATGACCCTCCAAACCACGGGTATTTCTTTGACATATTTGAACTAAAAACCCAAGGGGTATTTGAAAAATATTTGCAAAATGAAAATAAACCAATTTAGTGATTAACTGGAAAACATTTTTTTCTGAAGTATTTATTTTGTCCGTGGAAAAATATCCATCTTATTGGATTTATTTTTCTGATAATTTTGATATATTATACCTCTATATTCCGAGTATATACTATTTCCTTTTTATCGGCTTTATTTCCTGTTTTTAATAAAATAGAAAGGATATTTTATTTTTGGAAAGTACGTGGCCCACTTTAGGAAACAAATTAGGCCCAAATCCCACCTTTCTTCTTGCTCTCGTCACCTTCCCTCCCTGCCATGGCAAAAGGTTCCTCGAAATTTCCTCCCCCGATTTCGCGAGATTTCTTCCCTCCCCGCACCTCCCACCACCCCTATAAGAATCCCCTCGGCCTCCTCTTTCCATTCCCCTAGAGAACTCCCCGCCTCCTCACCCGACGCCACCACCCCATGCCCGCCGTCTCCCCTGCCTGTACCGAACTCACAGGAGCCAGGAGCTCGCCAGGGCGCCCCACCCCGTCGCCCGGGAGCCGCCCGATGGCCCTCGAGCCCTGGCCGCTCCCTCCTATGCTGGTTCCACCCTTCCCCGCCACTGTTCCTACTCCAGAGCGCCGTCGGCCTTCACCTTTCACGTCGGCTGCTACAGGAAGCTCGTCGTTCTTCTTCCTCGGAATGGTAAGATGCCCTCTTTTCTCTTATCTCTTCCTCCCACTGTTAGATCTCTCTTGGACGGGTTAGATTAGATTCCAACATACCCCTTTGGGTAATTGAAATAGACCAGCGGTTTTCCGGTTAGTAAAATTATAAAACCGAAAGGTTTTCTTATATTGCGGCTGACCTCTAGATATCCTAAAACGTGCACACCCCACAGCCAATCAGGATCTGCCACGTCACTTTTTTATTTCTACTCTTTTCTGTTTTTAATTCCTGAAACAGATTTGAACCCGTTTTTAGATTGATTATAACTTTTAACCTATAAATACAAATGAGGTGATTCTTTTTTCATTGGATCAAAAAGTTTACGTAGTTTCTGTAGATATATAATTTGACCATGTTTGAAAATATAAAATTTGAATTTAAACAGATTTTGTTTAAATCTTGTTTTGCTTATATTCGGAGTTTAAAATTAGATTATTAATTGATTCTATTTTCTACTGATCACTAGTGATCATATTTATTTGTAGGTTCAATTTCGGAAATTTTTAGAGTATTTTATCTTGGGGTTTTCAACAAAACAGATTATGTTTTGGTTCAGGAAAGACAATTTTTCCTCTCACGTGTTATAGATACTATTGTTTATTGCTTTATTTTGATCTTGTGATGTTTCTTGTGTGAAATCGTTTGCTTCGTTAGATTATCCGGAGTGCGAAGCTTGTTATCTAGACACGCTCGAGTTCGACAATCGTCAACAAGGCAAGTCACATTGATCATATTTTACCTATGATTTTCTATGCATTGTAGTTCTACCTACTTCACCCAATTGCATGCAAAGTAGGTACTTGGAAGTTTGGATCTTGATGTAGTATCATGTGATAGGCACCCATCACCTTGTTACTTTGGCCGGGATGTTATTTTGCTATGCTCCTAGTAGACGGGTTTGGTTGAGAGTTTATCATGAGTGTTGTGAGAACTTAATAATCAAGACCTGCAAGACCTCAGAACAAATTATATCTCTGGGTGAAGGACGGTTCTGATGGGCTCCTTGGGATAAACCAGCGGAGGACCCGAGATGCATGGAGAAGCACCATGACATCTTGCGGAAAGCTTCACCCAGGCACAAAGAGATGGATGGATACTTCAAGACCCAAGGCTTACCTGCACAACCACAAGTCATTATGGGCTCTGGCTTGGTTGGACAACGTGGTGACTCTGGACAGGCGGTGCTACGAGATGTAGAAGAATGGTGGGATTGGATGGGCACCGTCAGAAGCTCAAGGAACCCGTTGAAAGACCATGTTTTGATCATCGGGTTCTCAAACACCCTGAAGTGCGAGGACTTCAACGGAGGCGATCAAATCTTGTGGGGAACGTGTGCAAAACACTGCAGAGTACTCAAACCTAATTGATTAGTTGTGTCCACGGTCATGAACAACTTGAGTCGAAGGAACTGAAACTATCTGGAATTCCCAACACAATTAATAATGATGTGGGTATTCTTGACAACTTGGGTATGAGAATTGGTTGGTGGAACCATATCATTAACAACCAACAATGTAGTAAATTTTGCTTTTACCCTCTCTCTTGTTGTAGGAAAATTTGCTTTACGCAAAACTTAAACTATAGCCCCACCTGCCATATATGCATATAGTATAGATGATATTTATACCTCTCTCTTTTGTGACTTGCCGGCATATTCAATATGCTGACCTACACGACTGCAACGTCTTATGTTGCAGATACTTTCTTTGATGAGTAAGAGTATGATTTAGGGTTACGGTCTACCCTCAACTTGTCGTTGGTGTTTATTGGGACTCCACTCCCTTGACTGTTTCCGCTGAGATTTTGAGGTATATATCAGTTTAAGTTATTTACATGTGATTGCACTTTGATATATACATTGATGTACTGTGTGTGCCAGCATACTAATCCATGGATGGCACAGATACACACAGGTTTGACTCGTTTTGAGTCGGGTCGCTACGGATATGGTATCAGAGCACATGTTGACTGTAGGACGTGACCCTAGAAACTGGAAATCCCTTAGGAAAGGATCTCTCTAAAATTTTATTTCCAAGAACAACCTTTACTTATCATCTCTTTTGATTTCACCAAATGTTCTCTCTCACCTCAAATAGTTAGACAGCGCCCTTTCCCCTTTGACCACATGAAGCATCAACTATGTCCCACTTCAAAGTAAAAATGATTTCACCATGCATTTGATGAATTGAAGTTTCGCCAAGTGAAGACTCTCAAGACCGGAAGAATTTGAAGACCCTGAAGTGTTCCAATATTTATACGGAAATAAGAAGTCCAAACCCCTATTATATACCCACGTTAGACACGATGATTTGTGAGCCATCATTTGTGTGTGATTTTTTCGACAGCCACAAATAAAATCTATTTTCGAAAATATTGGTTGTATTGTGTATATCTCCTTTTATCCCTCTCTCTCTTACCCATCTCATCCCAAAAATGTTGGACCCAATAGATGGCGTATGAAGCTGGACTTGTAGTCTCTAGACCAATGACCTAGCTGGAAGCTGATATATGGATTCAGAACATGGAGAACCACTTCAGGAGTAATGCGATTTCAAGGAAATACAAAGTGGCACACGCTCTTCAGTACTTTACCCAAGGTGCTGCTATTTGGTGGAAAATGCATCATGCCATACAAGGATTTAGTGGAGCAGAAACCTGGGACAAATTCAGGAAGACTATGTTAAGACCCTGTCTCATTCAGAAGAGCTATGATAATCTGATGAAGAAGCCTTGTGCATGCAAGATCTGTGGAGAAATAGGACACACCCAGGAAGAACACAATGATGGATGCCCTCATTGTGAAGAAAATCACTCATCAGAGGAATGCCCAACTAGTCAGGTGACTTGTTTCTTGTGTGAAGGAACCACCCACTACCCAGTCCAGTGTTACATTTACCCCGAGGAGCAACAAGTTCTCAATCAGCAGAAAGAATCAATGAAGGAAACACTCAAGAAGAAGATTTTAGAAGAACCTCTGATGCAGGAAAATATAGAAGGCCCTGATGGACAAGGCCTAACCAGATTTTTCTCCAATGCATGTTACTCATGTGGAGAAGAAGGACATTTCTCAAAGGATTGCACGAAGGAAAGCCATAAATATTTGGGAAACTTCCCGACGGAAAAAGTAGAGTTCGATCCACATGAAATGGAAGTACTGGCCAGAACGAAGCAGTCCGGAAAGAAGGGAAAGTACCCTCGGAAAAGCCAAATCTCTGTAGATAAAGACCTGAGTCATATCATATGTTTCAATTGTATGGAATTTGGCCACTACAAAAATATGTGCCCAAAAAGGAAGCAGGAAAACCAAGGAGTAAGACAAAACTACAAGAAACCCCGAGACTTGTCCGAACTCATTTGTTTTCATTACAAGGAAGTAGGACATTATGTTGGAAATATGCCCTAGAGGCAATAATAAAATGGTTATTATCATATTTCCTTGTTCATGATAATCGTCTATCGTTCATGCTATAATTCTATTAACAGGAAACAGTAATACATGTGTGAATGAATAGATCACAATGTGTCCCTAGCAAGCCTCTAGTTGGCTAGCTCGTTAGTCAATAGATGATCATGGTTTCCTGATCATGGGCATTAGATGTCATTGATAATGGGATCACATCATCGGGAGAATGATGTGATGGACAAGACCCAATCCTAAGCCTAGCACTAGATCGTATTGTTCGTAAGCTAATGCTTTTCTAATGTCAAGTATCTTTTCCTTCGACCGTGAGATTGTGCAACTCCCGGATGCCGTAGGAGTGCTTTGGGTGTATCAAACGTCACAACGTAACAGGGTGACTATAAAGGTGCACTACGGGTACCTCCAAAAGTGTCTGTTGGGTTGGCACGAATCGAGATCGGGATTTGTCACTCCGTGTGACGGAGAGGTATCTCTGGGCCCACTCGGTAGAACATCATCATGAGCTCAATGTGACTAAGGAGTTAGTCACACGATGACGTGCTATGGAACGAGTAAAGAGACTTACCGGTAACGAGATTGAACAAGGTATAGGTATACCGACGATCGAATCTCGGGCAAGTTCTATACCGACAGACAAAGGGAATTGTATACGGGATTGATTGAATTCTTGACATCGTGGTTCATCTGATGAGATCATCGTGGAGCTAGTGGGAGCCACCATGGGTATCCAGACCCCGCTGATGGTTATTGGCCAGAGAGGTGTCTCGGTCATGTCTGCCTGTCTCCCGAACCTGTAGGGTCTACACACTTAAGGTTCGATGACGCTAGGGTTATAGGGAATTGTTGTACGAGGTTACCAAAAGTTGTTCGGAGTCCCGGATGAGATCCCGGACGTCACGAGGAGCTCCGGAATGGTCCGGAGGTAAAGATTGATATATAGGACGGATGGTTTCGGACACCGGAAGTGTTTCGGGCATCACCGGTAACGTACCGGGACCACCGGGACCACCGGAGGTGGTCCCGGGGGACCACCGAAGGGGGGCTGCGACCCCGGGAGGTAAGGTGGGCCAAGTGGGGGTGGGAACCAGCCCCTAGTTGGGCTGGTGTGCCTCCCCACTCAGCCCATGGCGCAGGGGAAAGAAAAAAGGGGGGGCAAACCCTAGGCCAGGTGGGCCTAAGGCCCACCAGTGGGTGCGCCACCCCCTCCTCCCCATCTGGCCGCCGCACCACCCATCTGGGAGGGCTGCCGCAACCCCTAGGGTGGGAACCCTAGGGGTGGCACCCCCTCTCCCCTTCCCCTATATATAGTGGGCACTTTGGCCTTTGGATGACACGGTTTTCCCTCTCCCTCGGCGCAGCCCTACACTTCTTCCTCCTCCTCTGTGCCGGCGCTTGGCGAAGCCCTGCCGGGAGACCTCGTCTCTCCACCGACACCACGCCGTCTTGTTTCTGGACTTCTTCCCCAACCTCTCCCTCCTCCTTGCTGGATCAAGGTGCGGGAGACGTCACCGGGCTGCACGTGTGTTGAACGCGGAGGTGCCGTTGTTCGGCACTAGATCGGAATCGCTGCGAGTACGACTCCATCAACCGCGTTCTAGCAACGCTTCCGCTTAGCGATCTTCAAAGGTATGAACATGCTCTTACCCCTCTCTCGTTTCTGGTCTCTCCATAGGAAGATCCGAACATGCGTAGGAAAATTTTGAATTTATGCTACGTTACCCGACAATGGCATCCGAGCCAGGTTTTCTATGCGTAGATTCTATGCACGAGTAGAACACAAAAGTTGTGGGCGATGGTTTGCCAATTTGCTTGCCGTTACTAGTCTTATTATTTTCCGGCGGTATTGTGGGATGAAGCGGCCCGGACCGACCTTACACGTACGCTTACGTGAGACTGGTTCCACCGACAGACATGCACATCGTGCATAAAGGTGGCTAGCGGGTTTTTGTCTCTCCTACTCTAGTCGGATTGGATTTGATGAAAAGGGTCCTTATGAAGGGTAAATAGCTTTGTCATATCATCGTTGTGGCTGTCACGTAGGTAAGAAGGCGTTCTTGCTAGAAACCCAAATCAGCCACGTAAAACTTGCAACAACAATTAGAGGACGTCTAACTTGTTTTTTGCAGGGTTTGACATGTGATGTGATATGGCCAAAGCTGTGATGTTGCATGTATGATGTATGAGATGATCATGTTATTGTAATAGGTTTCACGACTTGCATGTCGATGAGTATGACAACCGGCAGGAGCCATAAGAGTTGTCTTAATTTATTGTATGAGATGCAACGCCATGTGCTTACTATTTTACTTCATTGCTAACGGTTAGCCATAGTAGTAGTGATAGTAGTAGTTGGCGTGATGACTTCACGGAGACAGGATGATGGAGATCATGGTGTCACGCCGGTGACGATGATGATCATGCGACGCCTGAAGATGGAGATCGAAAGAGCAAAGATGATAATGGCCATATCATGTCACTATATGATTGCATTGTGATGTTTATCATGTTTTACATCTTATTCCTTAAAACGACGGAAGCGTAATAAGATGATCCCTCTTAAAATTTCGAGAGCGTAATCCCCTAAGTGTGCACCGTTGCGAAGGTTCGTTGTCTCGAAGCACCACGTGATGATCGGGTGTGATAGATTCTAACGTTCGCATACAACGGATGTAAGCCAGATTTACACACGCGAAACACCTAGGTTGACTCGACGAGCTTAGCATGTACAGACATGACCTCGAATACAAGAGACCGAAATGTCGAACATGAGTCCTATGGTTGAATATGATCAGCATGAAGTTGCTCACCATGGTGACTAGTCCGTCTCACGTGATGATCGGACACGGGTTAGACAACATGGATCATGTATCACTTAGATGACTACAGGGATGTCGATTTAAGTGGGAGTTCATACTTAATTTGATTAAATGAACTTAATTGTCATGAACTTAGTCTAAAAGTTGTCTTTACAAATATTGTAGATGTCCAACGTCAACCTCAACTTCAACGCATTCCTAGAGAAAAACAAGCTGAAAGATGATGGTCGCAACTATGCGAACTGGGTTCGCAACCTGAAGCTCATCCTTGAAGCAAGTAAAAAGGCTTATGTCCTTAATGCGCCGCTAGGTGACCCTCCCGCTCCCGCAGCAGCCCAGGACATTCTAAACGTCTGGCAAGAGCGAAGTGATGACTACTCTCTGGTCAGGTGTGGCATGTTATACAGTTTAGAAACGGGGCTCCAAAGACGTTTTGAGCAACACGGGGCATATGAGATGCTCCAAGAGCTGAAGCTAGTTTTTCAAGCTCATCCCCGTGTCGAGAGATATGAAGTCTCCGACAAGTTCTTCAGCTGTAAGATGGAGGAGAACAGTTCTGTCAGTGAGCACATACTCAAAATGTCTGGGTTACACGGTCGTCTGACTTCACTTGGAGTCGAACTTCCGGATGATGCTATCATTGACAGAATCCTCCAGTCTCTCCCACCAAGCTACAAAGGCTTTGTCCTTAACTACAACATGCAAGGGATGGAGAAAACCATTCCCGAGTTGTACTCGATGCTCAAGTCTGCAGAAGTAGAAATCAAGAAGGAGCATCAAGTGTTGATGGTCAACAAGACCACTAGTTTCAAGAAAGGCAGGGGTAAGAAGAACTTCAAGAAATACAGCAAAGTTGTTGCCGCGTCCGGTAAGCCAGATGCCGGGAAGAAGAAAAAGAACGGACCCAAGCCTGAGACTGAGTGCTTCTATTGCAAGGGAAAGGGTCACTGGAAGCGGAACTGCACCAAATACTTAGCGGACAAGAAGGCCGGCAACGTTAAAGGTATATTTGATATACATGTTATTGATGTGTACCTTACCAGCGCTCGTAGTAGCTCCTGGGTATTTGATACCGGTGTTGTTGCTCACATTTGCAACTCAAAGCAGGAACGGCGGAATAAGCGGAGACTGGCCAAGGACGAGGTGACGATGCGCGTCGGGAATGGTTCAAAAGTCGATGTGATCGCCGTCAGCATGCTACCTCTACATCTACCGTCGGGATTAGTTTTAAACCTTAATAATTGTTATTTAGTACCAGCTTTAAGCATGAACATTGTATCAGGGTCTTGCTTAATGCGAGACGGCTACTCATTTAAGTCACACAATAATGGTTGTTCTATTTATATGAGTGATATGTTTTATGGTCATGCTCCGCTGGTGAATGGTTTATTCTTGATGAATCTCGATCGTGATGTTACACATATTCATAGTGTGAGTACCAAAGGATGCAAAGTTGATAATGATAGTCCCACATACTTGTGGCACTGCCGCCTTGGTCATATCGGCGTTAAACGCATGAAGAAGCTCCATACTGATGGACTATTAGAGTCTCTTGACTTTGAATCATTTGACACATGTGAACCGTGCCTCATGGGCAAGATGACCAAGACTCCATTCTCAGGAATAATGGAGAGAGCAACCGACTTATTGGAAATAATACATACTGATGTGTGTGGTCCAATGAACATTGAAGCTCGCGGTGGTTATCGTTATGTTCTCACTCTCACCGATGATTTGAGTAGGTATGGGTATATCTACTTGATGAAGCACAAATCTGAGACGTTTGAAAGTTTCAAGGAATTTCAGAGTGAGGTTGAGAATCAACGTGAGAAAAAAATTAAATGTCTACGATCTGATCGTGGAGGAGAATATTTGAGTCACGAGTTTGGCACGCACCTAAGGAAGTGTGGAATCGTTTCACAACTAACGCCGCCTGGCACACCACAGCGCAACGGAGTGTCTGAACGTCGTAATCGCACTTTATTAGATATGGTACGATCTATGATGTCTCTCACCGACTTACCGCTATCATTTTGGGGGTACGCATTAGAAACTGCAGCATTCACTTTAAATAGGGCACCGTCTAAATCCTTTGAGACGACACCGTATGAACTATGGTTTGGCAAGAAACCTAAGTTGTCGTTTCTTAAAGTTTGGGGCTGCGATGCTTATGTGAAGAAACTTCAACCAGAAAAGCTCGAACCCAAAGCGGAGAAATGCGTATTCATAGGATACCCTAAGGAAACTATTGGGTATACCTTCCATCTTAGATCCGAAGGTAAAACCTTTGTTGCCAAGAACGGATCCTTTCTAGAGAAAGAGTTTCTCTCGAAAGAAGTAAGTGGGAGGGAGGTAGAACTTGATGAGGTAATTACACCCCCTCTCGAACAGGAAAGTAGCGCAGCGCAGGAAGTTGTTCCTGTGGCGCCTACACCGACTGAAGAGGAAGTTAATGATGATGATCATGAAGCTTCAGATCAAGTTACTACTGAACCGCGAAGGTCCACAAGGGTACGCTCCGCACCAGAGTGGTACGGCAACCCTGTGATGGAAATCGTGTTGAACCTTCGAACTATGAAGAAGCGATGGCGGGCCCGGATTCCAACAAATGGCTTGAGGCCATGAAATCCGACATAGGATCCATGTATGAGAACAAAGTATGGACTTTGGTGGACTTGCCCGATGACCGACGAGCCATAGAAAATAAATGGATCTTCAAGAAGAAGACTGATGCAAACGGTAATGTAACCGTTTACAAAGCTCGACTTGCCGCAAAGGGTTTTTGACAAATTCAAGGAGTTGACTACGAAGAAACTTTCTCTCCCGTAGCAAAGCTGAAATCAGTCTGAATCATGTTAGCAATTGCCGCCTTTTATGATTATGAAATTTGGCAAATGGACGTCAAAACGGCGTTCCTTAACGGGAACCTTAAGGAAGAGTTGTATATGATGCAACCAAAAGGTTTTGTCGACCCTAAGGGTGCTAACAAAGTGTGCAAGCTCCCGCGCTCCATCTATGGGCTGGTGCAAGCATCCCGGAGTTGGAACATTCGCTTTTATGAGGTGATTAAAGCGTTTGGGTTCATACAGGTTTATGGAGAAGCCTGTCTGTACAAGAAAGTGAGTGGGAGCTCTGTAGCTTTCCTCGTACTATATGTGGATGACATATTATTGATGGGGAATGATATAGAGATGTTGGAGAGCATAAAGGCCTATTTGAACAAGAGTTTTTCAATGAAGGACCTTGGAGAAGCTGCATACATATTAGGCATCAAGATCTATAGAGATAGATCGAGACGCCTCATAGGTCTTTCGCAAAGTACATACCTTCACAAGATATTGAAGAAGTTCAATATGGAAAACTCAAAGAAAGGGTTCTTGCCAGTTTTGCAAGGTATGAGATTGAGTAAGACTCAGTCGCCGACCATGGCAGCAGATAGAGAGAAGATGAGTTCTGTCCCCTACGCTTCAGCCGTGGGCTCTCTAATGTATGCCATGCTGTGTACCAGACCTGATATAAACCTTGCCATAAGCTTGGTAGGGAGGTACCAAAGTAATCCCGATGCGGAACAATGGACAGCGGTCAAGAATATCCTTAAGTACCTGAAAAGGACTAAGGAAATGTTTCTCGTTTATGGAGGTGACGAAGAGCTCGTCGTAAAGGGTTACGTCGACGCTAGCTTCGACACAGATCCGGATGACTCTAAGTCACAAACCGGATACGTATATGTGCTGAATGGTGGGGCAGTGAGCTGGTGCAGCAGCAAGCAAGAAGTCGTGGCAGCATCTACATGTGAAGCGGAGTACATAGCTGCTTCAGAAGCAGCTCATGAAGGAATTTGGATGAAGGAGCTCATCACCGACCTTGGAGTGGTTCCAAGCGTGTCGGGTCCTATGACACTCTTCTGTGATAACACTAGAGCCATTGCCATAGCCAAGGAGCCCAGGTTTCATCGGAAGACGAAGCACATCAAGCGCCGCTACAACTCCATCCAGGACCATGTCCAGAGTGGAGTGATAGATATTTGTAAAGTACAAACGGATCTGAATATTGCAGACCCGTTGACTAAACCTCTTCCACGAGCAAAACATGATCAGCACCATAATGGTATGGGTGTTTGATACATCACAATGTAACTAGATTATTGACTCTAGTGCAAGTGGGAGACTGTTGGAAATATGCCCTAGAGGCAATAATAAAATGGTTATTATCATATTTCCTTGTTCATGATAATCGTCTATAGTTCATGCTATAATTCTATTAACAGGAAACAGTAATACATGTGTGAATGAATAGATCACAATGTGTCCCTAGCAAGCCTCTAGTTGATAGATGATCATGGTTTCCTGATCATGGGCATTAGATGTCATTGATAATGGGATCACATCATTGGGAGAATGATGTGATGGACAAGACCCAATCCTAAGCCTAGCACTAGCTCGTATTGTTCGTAAGCTAATGCATTTCTAATGTCAAGTATCTTTTCCTTCGACCGTGAGATTGTGCAACTCCCGGATGCCGTAGGAGTGCTTTGGGTGTATCAAACGTCAAGACGTAACAGGGTGACTATAAAGGTGCACTACGGGTACCTCCGAAAGTGTCTGTTGGGTTGGCACGAATCGAGATCGGGATTTGTCACTCCGTGTGACGGAGAGGTATCTCTGGGCCCACTCGGTAGAACATCATCATGAGCTCAATGTGACTAAGGAGTTAGTCACACGATGACGTGCTACGGAATGAGTAAAGAGACTTACCGGTAACGAGATTGAACAAGGTATAGGTATACCGACGATCGAATCTCGGGCAAGTTCTATACCGACAGACAAAGGGAATTGTATACAGGATTGATTGAATCCTTGACATCGTGGTTCATCCGATGAGATCATCGTGGAGCTAGTGGGAGCCACCATGGGTATCCAGACCCCGCTGATGGTTATTGGCCAGAAAGGTGTCTCGGTCATGTCTGCCTGTCTCCCGAACCCGTAGGGTCTACACACTTAAGGTTCGATGACGCTAGGGTTATAGGGAATTGTTGTACGAGGTTACCGAAAGTTGTTCGGAGTCCCGGATGAGATCCCGGATGTCACGAGGAGCTCCGGAATTGTCCGGAGGTAAAGATTGATATATAGGACGGATGGTTTCGGACACCGGAAGTGTTTCGGGCATCACCGGTAACGTACCGGGACCACCGAGACC
Organism: Hordeum vulgare subsp. vulgare; assembly: GCF_904849725.1. Classification (NCBI taxonomy): domain Eukaryota; kingdom Viridiplantae; phylum Streptophyta; class Magnoliopsida; order Poales; family Poaceae; genus Hordeum; species Hordeum vulgare. The sequence goes on along the minus strand of NC_058521.1, from coordinate 111,105,750 downwards.
ACCGGAGGTGGTCCCGGGGGACCACCGAAGGGGGGCTGCAACCCCTGGAGGTAAGGTGGGCCAAGTGGGGGCGGGAACCAGCCCCTAGTTGGAATGGTGCGCCTCCCCACTCAGCCCATGGCGCAGGGGAAAGAAAAAAGGGGGGGCAAACCCTAGGCCAGGTGGGCCTAAGGCCCACCAGTGGGTGCGCCACCCCCTCCTCCCCATCTGGCCGCCGCACCACCCATCTGGGAGGGCTGCCGGAACCCCTAGGGTGGGAACCCTAGGGGTGGCACCCCCTCTCCCCTTCCCCTATATATAGTGGACACTTTTGGCCTTTGGATGACACGGTTTTCCCTCTCCCTCGGCGCAGCCCTGCACTTCTTCCTCCTCCTCTCTGCCGACGCTTGGCGAAGCCCTGCCAGGAGACCTCGTCTCTCCACCGACACCACGCCATCGTGTTGCTAGACTTCTTCCCCAAACTCTCCCTCCTCCTTGTTGGATCAAGGTGCGGGAGACGTCACCGGGCTGCACGTGTGTTGAACGCGGAGGTGCCATTGTTCGGCACTAGATCAGAATCGCTGTGAGTACGACTCCATCAACCGCGTTCTAGCAACGCTTCCGCTTAGCGATCTTCAAAGGTACGAAGATGCTCTTACCCCTCTCTCGTTGCTGGTCTCTCCATAGGAAGATCTGAACATGCGTAGGAAAATTTTGAATTTATGCTACGTTACCCAACACATTATGCTAGTAATTGTCCATAGGGAAAGAAAGTTAAAAGGGAGTAGTTAAGATTCGACAATGGCAATAAGTGTAACCTGAAGCACTCTTGTTTTTCATGAGATTATGGAGTTGATTTTTTGTAACAGAACTCTCTGAGATTGTAATAACTCATGAATCAATAAAATTTATTGGGTCATGATTGCCTATGTCGAAACTGTATGCGTTGTTTATCTATGAACAAAATCTCTGAACATTTATGAGGATATGAGAAAATATGGTCTATGCAGGCATGAGTATATTTCATTTTAAGTGTGGTAGTAATTGGTAAACCCACAGGATCCAATGAGTAGGAATATACCATGCATACCAAGGAGACACATACATTCCTCTGAGTATCCGTTTTTCTAACACCTGGAGATGACAACCCTCTATGAGTCCTTCCTTAAGGGCCCAAAAACAATCATGACCCTGACTAGTGATCATGATTACCCAAAAATCCTGAAGGACATGATGAAGCACATTCATCTTGAAGGAGATGCAGTCTACAAAGGCTACCCATTCATGGAAAGTGGAGTGGAACTTTGGTATGTGGAAGTACACCTCCACCATGTGAAGGGAGTTTGTCCAAAGACTATGGGGCAATACTTTTTCATTTCACGCGTACCACGAGCAACCTTATTTTATGCTATCCGTGAAGTTGCCATGGAAGCCATACGTCAGATTGGAGAATTACTTGAAGCAAGACTCCGTCATACCCAGGAATACCTGAGTAAAGTGCATGCGGAGATGATGGAGATGAAGCTCATGGCCACCATGATGAAGGAAAACATGGATGATTTCAAGGAGCGCCTCGGAAAGTTCCAGTGGGACTAAGTACCTCCAAGGGAGACAAATGAATAAAGTTGGCAGAAATGCTTGACTATACCGAACAATGTGGATGGCAGCATTTGTAATAAAGTACTTTTGAATTGGAGTTTTGAGAAGAAATTAAGGATGTAATAAAGGATTGAATATGAAATGAATATGATATATGGATGAAGCAGTACCTTTTAATGGTAAACACACCAACGAAAAAAAAGAGTATCCCACAGAGTGGAGTGTGTACCAAAAATAAATCTGAGGATTTTTATTATATGAAGGTTACCCCAAGAGTATGATGGAATGAAACAATACAGGATTTAAAGGTGGAGTAATTTTAAGTATGAGTTAAAGTGGGCCTGCAACACACAGACCCCGGGACTAATAAGGATCATTCACTACCTTTATGAAGAAAGAAACTTGGAAGAAGCAATTATGGATCAGCAAACGTTTTTTTAGGAGCATACAAAAAATAACCGAGAGTGATGAAGAAACGATACGTGTTTGTTCAGCTTGCAGAATCATTGGATTTATCCGAACTTCGTTCGTATACAAGAGAAATTCTGCAATGCTTGTGAGTACACCCAAGTGTTGGAATACGAGATTCACTAAGACTTATACAAGGTAATTATTTCAGTGTGACATGGCTTGGCCACCATGACGACTTACTCTTATCATTCTCTTGCTATTCGGAATGGTAATCTGAGAGACTTACCCATAGTGAGAGAGGATGTTCTTTGAAGCTTTTGTTCAAGCCTTAGAATGGTATAATGTAGACCCATGTACATGGCACTTGTAGTCACGCGCGGGGAATTTTACGGTAAGGATGAAACTAAGACTCCTCTCTCTGCAGGATAACCACAAATGGTAGACCACCATGAGCATCATCGATAAGTTATTTAGAATGATCACGAGACTATCAGTTAAGAGGACCCAGTGACGGAAGAATCTTATAACAACAGAAGAACCCTCGATTTTGATGGAAACATTATGAATCTAATGGAAGAGCATCACCAAAGGTGTTAGTATGAAGAATGTAAGGAGTCTGATGCCAAGACCCCAGAGGATTGTTAAAAATGCGGTAACTCTCAATTTAAGTGTGGTAGCATCCCACTTTCTAGGAGATTGGATTTGTTAGAAGACCCTCAAACCCTAACCTTTCTTTCTAGCCTCTTCGAATCTTGAGGACGAGACTCATTTTAAGTGTGGTAGGTTTGTAACATCCCAAATTTTGGGATGTTAATATAATTATTAGATTGATTGTTTGTTTGTTTGAGTGATTGAAACTTGAGTGAAGTTTGAAACTTATTAAAACTTTTGAATGAGAGGGAATAAAATGACTTTCCCTTTTTCCTGTGAATTCAAATTCATCCACTTAAAATCATTCAGAGGAGATAACATGACTTCTTCAACTAAAAAGAATCTGAAAGGGTGGATTTGAAAACTAATAAAAGATTACCTATTGGGATTTAATTTTCGTATTTGATTCTATTGCTATTTCAAAGTTTAATTGAATGCATATATTAAAAATATGAGAGGAGGAACATGACCCTCCAAACCAGGGGTATTTCTTTGATATATTTGAACCATAAAACCCAAGGGGTATTTGAATTTTTTTTGCAAAAAGAAAATAAACCAATTTAGGGATTTCCTTGAAAACATTTTTTTCTAAAGTATTTATTTTGGTCGTGGAAAAATGTCCATCTTATTGGATTTATTTTTGTGATAATTTTGATATATTATATGACTATATTCCGAGTATATCCTATTTCCTTTTTATAGGCTTTATTTCCTGTTTTTAATAAAATGGAAAGGATCTTTTATTTTTGAAAAGTACCTAGGCCACTTTAGGAAACAAATCAGGCCCAAATCCCACCTTTCTTCTTCCTCTCGTCACCTTCCTTCCCTGCCATGGCAGAAGCTTCCTGGAAATTTCCTCCCCCGATTACGCGAGATTTCTTCCCTCCCCGCACCTCCCACCACCCCTATAAGAATCCCCTCCTCCTGCTCTTTCCGTTCCCCTAGAGAACTCCCCGCCTCCTCACCCGACGCCACCACCCCATAGCCCGCCGTCTCCCCTGCCTGTACCGAGCTCACATGAGCCAGGAGCTCGCCAGGGCGCCCCACCCCGTCGCCCCGGAGCCGCCCGACGCCCTTGGAGCCCCAACCGCTCCCTCCTCTGCCGGTTCCACCCTTCCCCACTGACGTTCCTTCCCAGAGCGCCGCCGGCCTTCACCTTTCAAGTCGGCTTCTACAGGAAGCTTGTCGTTCTTATTCCTTGGAACGGTAAGATACCCTCTTTTCTCTTATCTCTTCCTCCCACCGTTAGATCTCCTTTGGATGGGTTAGATTAGATTCCAACATACCCCTTCGGGTAATTGAAATAGACCAGCGGTTTTCCGTTTAGTCAAATTATAAAACCGAAAGGTTTTCTTATATTGCGGCCGACGTTTAGATAGCCTAAAACGTGCACATCCCACAGCCAATTAGAATCTGCCACGCCACATTTTTTATTTTTACTCTTTTCTATTTTTAATTCCTGAAACAGATTTGAACCCGTTTTTAGATTGATTATAACTTTTAATCTATAAATCCAAATGAGGTTATTCTTTTTGCATTACATCACACATTTTATGTAGTTTCTGCAGATATATAATTTGACCATGTTTGAAAATATAAAATTTGAATTTAAACATATTTGGTTTAAATCTTGTTATGCTTATATCCGGAGTTTAAAAATAGATTTTTAATTGATTCTTTTTGCTACTGATCACTAGTGATCATATTTATTAGTAGGTTCAATTTAAGAAATTTTTAGAGTATTTTATCTTGGGGTTTTCAACAAAACAAATTCTGTTTTGGTTCACGAAAGACAATTTTTCCTCTCACATGTTATAGCTACTTTTGCTTATTGCTTTATTTTGATCTTGTCATGTTTCTTGTGTGAAATTGTTTGCTTCGTCATATTATACGAAGTGCAAAGATTGTTATCTAGACGCGCTCGAGTTCGACAATCGTCAACAAGGCAAGTCACGTTGATCATATTTTACCTATCATTTTATATGCATTGTAGTTCTACCTTCTTCACCCAATTGCATGAAAAATAGGTACTTGGTAATTTGGATCTTGATGTAGTATCATGTTATAGGCAACCATCACCTTGTTACTTTGGCTGGGATATTATTTTGCTATGCTCCTAGTAGACGGGTTTGGTTGAGTGTTTATCATGACTATTGTGAGAACTTAATAATCAAGACCTGAAGACTCCAAGACCTCCAAGACCTCAGAACGAATTATACCTCTCGGTGAAGGACGGTTCTGATGGGCTCCCTGGGATAAACCAGCGGAGGACCCGGGATGCATGGAGAAACGCCATGACATCTTGCGGAAAGCTTCACCCAGCCACAAAGGGATGGATGGATAATTCAAGACCCAAGACTTACCTGCACAGCCACAAGTCATTATGGGCTCTGGCTTGGTTGGACAACATGGTGACTCTGGACAGGCACTGCTATGAGATGTAGAAGAACAGTAGGATTGGATGGGCACCGTCAGAAGCTCAGAGGAACCCGTTGAAATACCATGTTTTGATCATCGGGTTCTCAAACACCCTGAAGTGCGAGGACTTCAATGGAGGCGATCAAATCTTGTGGGGAACGTGTGCAAAACTCTGCACAGTACTCAAACCTAATCGATTAGCTGTGTCCACGGTCATGGACAACTTGAGCCGAAGGAGCTGAAACTATCTGGAATTCCCAACACAATTAATAATGATGTGGATATTATTGACAACTTGGGTATGAGAATTGGTTGGTGGAACCATCTCATTAACAACCAATAATGTAGTAAATTTTGCTTTTACCCTCTCTCTTGTTGTAGGAAAATTTGCTTTACGCAAAACTTAAACTACATCCCCACCTGCCATATATGCATATAGTACAGATGATATTTAAACCTATCTCTTTTGTGACTTGCCGGCATATTCAATATGCTGATCGACACGGCTGCAACGTCTTATGTTGTAGATACTTTCTTCGACGAGTAAGAGTATGATTCAGGGTTACGGTCTGCACTCAACTTGTTGTTGGTGTTTATTGGGACTCCACTCCCTTGACTGTTTCCGCTGAGATTTTGAGGTATATATCAGTTTTATGTTATTTACATGTGATTGCACTTTGATATATACATTGATGTACTGTGTGTGCCAGCATACTGATCCAGGGATGGCACAGATACACAGAGGCTTGACTCATTTTGAGTCGGGTTGCTACACTAACACATCGAGACCGTAAAATAGAAAACCTATCAAGGACAAACCTTTGCCTTGTGCATAGTCCACTTGAGCTAAATGATGGTGTTGTTGTCCTCCTCAAGATGGACCACCTTTATTGATTGCGTCAGCTCGATGAAGACTAGTAAATTGCTCCCCCATACTTCACTATGGGTGAGCCACTCTTCGACACATCTTCATAAGTCCGTTTCCATCACAATTGGCGGCAAGCTTCAAGCATCATCTCTTCGTGATGCTCCATTTGAACTTGCACACTGCAATCTTGATGACGATCATCTCTTGATGTCATCCGCCATGGGTCGTATGACATCTTTCTCTTGACGCAAGCCCATGGAAACTGTCACGTAGACCATGGGTTAGTACACAAAGAGTAATGGACAATGTTTACCATACCATGGGAGCACTTTATCCCTCTCGGTACATCTTGTATGCTTTGTGTGTTGATCAATTGGATTCACGCTTTAACCTAGTCTTGAGCAACCTTGTACCTTATCTTCTATCTTCATAAATATGATGTCTTGAGGTCCTCGAAGGCCGCTTGAGCATCAGGAGTCCACTTGAAGGGGTGCTTAGTTTTGCTTATGCATTGGTTTCCCTCCAAGATTAAAGGGTGATATAGAATAGCGACGGCAAGTATTTTCCTCAGTTAAGAAACCAAGTTATCAATCAAGAAGGAATATCCACAAGACTATGTAAACAACACCTGCACACAAATAGCAAATCCTCGCAACCAAATGCGTCGAGGGGTTGTCAATCCCTCGTCGGTAATGTAAGGATAGATTGATAGATGCAAATAAGAGTGATATAAAATAGGATGCAATAAGGTTTTTTGGGATTTTTGATGATATAGATTTGAAAACAAAAGAGCAAATAAAGTAGAAATGCAAATAACAAAGTAGAGATTGCAAATAGTTGATGTGAAGTAAACCCGAGGGCCGTAGGTTTCACTAGTGTATTCTCTCGAGAAATAGCAAACGGTGGGTAGACAAATTACTGTTGGGAAATTGGTAGAAGAGCAAATAATTATGATGATATTCAAGACAATGATGGTGTATATAGGCATCACGTCCAAGATAAGTAGACCGACTTCTGCCTGCATCTACTTCTATTACTCCACACATCGACCGCTATCCAGCATGCATCTAGTGTATTGAGTTCATGGAGAAACGGAGTAATGCCTTAAGAACGATGACATGATGTGGACAGATCTATTCATGTAGGAATAGATCCCACCATTTTATCCTTGATAGCAAGGATACATGTGTGTCATGTCTCTTTGTGTCACTGACCTTGAGGTCCGCAAGGTCGAACCCATCACAAAGCACCTCTTCCTATTGCAAGATAAAAAAATCAAGTTGGCCATACAAAAACCAAATATCGGAGAAGAAATACGAGGCTATAATAATCAAGCAAGAATATGTTTTCATAGATCTAATCATAAACTCACAATTCATCGGATCCCAACAAACACACCATAAAAGAAGGAGTTACATCATATGGATCTCCAAGAGACCATTGTATTAAAAAAAATGAAAGAGAAATCCATCTAGATACTGCCTACGGACCCGTAGGTCTGATATGAAATACTCATGCATGATCGGAGGAGCACCAATGATGATAGTGAACCCCTCCATTATTGTGTTCCTCTCCCGAACGGGCTATAGATTGGATTTCTGGGGTGTAGAACTTGCGGCGGCTGAAATGATTTTTCATCGTCTCCTCTAGAGTTTTCTGAATATTGGGGTATTTATAGAGCTAAGAGGCAGTGGAGGAGGTGCCTGACGGCCCCACGAGACATCAGGTCACGCCAGGTGCCTCTGACGTGCCCTGATGTCTGGTGGGCCCCATGGGCTGTTGGGGAACGTTGAATGCGAAACAAAAAATTTCCTATGCACAGGAAAGACCTATCATGGTGATGATCATCTACGAGAGGGGAGGTCGGGTCCACATACCCTTGTAGATCGCTAAGTGGGAAGCATTAAGAAATGCGATTGATGTAATTGAACATCTTTGCGATCGAAATCGCAAGCGTCCCACGAACTCCGCCCAATCTAGTACCGAACGGACGACACCTCCACATTCAGCACATACAACTCGATGACGATCTCCGCCTTCTTGATCCAGCAAGAGAGATGAAGAGGTAGCTAAATTTTCCGGCAGCACGACGGCATGGAGGAGATGGTGGTGGAGCTACACCGACAGGGCTTCGTTGTGTCGTACTAAACTAGCTATAGGGTGTCACGAAGTGGTGGAGGGAGAGAGGGCTGCACTATGTCTTTGGGTGCAAAAAGCCTCTCAAACCTCTATTATATATAGGTGGAACAAGAGGGAGGGTTGCCTTGCCTCCTACTCAAAGTAGGAGGGTTCGGCCGAGCCAAGAGGAAGGAGTCCTCCTCCAATTCAGTTTGGTGGAGGACTCCCTTCGCACTTGTCCACCTCCTTCCTTTTTTTTCCTTTTTCCATTTTATTTTTGCTTTGGCCGAAATAGGTTATTGGGCTGGACTCACCAGCCCACTAAGGGCTGGTGCACCACCCATAGGCCTATTAGGTCCTCTCCTAGGTGAGTGGCCCCAACTGGTAAATCCCCGGAACCCATTTGTCACTCCCCGTACTTTACTGGTAATGCCCGAAATCTTTCCGGAAGCCAAATGCAACATTCCTATATATCAATTTTTGTTTCTGAACCATTCTGGAAACCCTCGTGACGTCTGGGATCTCATCCAGGACTCCGAACAACATTCGTTACCAACATCAATAATTCAACTATACCAAAACGTCCCCGAACCTTAAGTGTGCAGACCTTGCGGTTCCAAGAACTATGTAGACATGACCGAGACACTCTCCGGTTAATATCCAATAGCAGGACCTGTATGCCCATATTGGATCCTACATATTCTATGAAGGTCTTATCGGTTGAACCTCTATGTCAAGGATTTAGTTAATCCCGTATAATATTCCCTTTGTCCTTTGGTATGTTACTTGCCTGATGTTCGATCGTCGATATATCTATACCTATTTCAATCTTGTTACCCGCAAGTTTCTTTACTCGCTCCGTAATACAAGATCATGTCACTAACTTTTTAGTCACATTGCTTGCAAGGCTTGTTCGTGATGTTGTATTACCGAGTGGGCACCGAGATATGTGTCTCTCATACGGAGTGACAAATCCCAGATTTGATCCATGCTAACTCAACGGACACCTTCGGAGATACCTGTAGTAACATTGTGACATTTGATACACACAATGCATTCCTTCGGTGTCACTGAGTTACATGATCTCATGGTCATAGGAAAGTATACTTGACATGAAGAAAACAATAGCAACAAAAAAGACACGATCACATGCTACATTAATACTTTGGGTCTTGTCCATCACATCATTCCCTAATGATGTAATCCCGTTATCAACTGACAACACTTGTCTATGGCCAGGAAACCTTAACCATCTTTGATCAACGAGCTAGTTAACTAGTGGCTTACTAGGGACAAAGTTTTGTCTATATATCCACACATGGATATGTGTTTCCATTCAATACAATTACATTATGGATAATAAACAATTATCTGGAAACAGGAAATATAATAATAACTATTTAATTATTGCCTCTAGGGCATATTTCCAACACTCTCCCACTTGCACTAGAGTCAATAATCTAGCTTCACATTTCTATGTGATTGCTAACTCTTGAGCTTGCGTTGGTTTTCCCTTCAAGAGGAAAGGGTGATGCAGCGAACTAGATAAGTATTTCCCTCAATTTGTTGAGAACCAAGGTTTATATCTTGTAGAAGGAAAAATGCAAGGCCACAATCGTTGTACCTACACAGACAATCAAACACTTGCACACAACACTATAAAGGGGTTGTCAATCCCTTCAGAGTTATTTGCAAGGATAAGATCTGATAGAGATAGATATAAAAGATTGCGGAAACAAAAGTAAATAAATTGCAGTAACATATTTTTGGAATTTTTGGTTTATAGATCCAAAAATATAATATGGAAAATAGACCTGGGGCCCATAGCTTTAACTTGAGGCTTCTCTCATAAAGTAAAATAATATGGTGGGTGAACAAATTACTGTCGAGCAATTCATAGAAAAGAGAATAATTATGAAGATAAAAAAGGCAATGATTATGCATATAGGCATCATGTTCTTGTCAAGTAGATCGAACGATTCTGCATCTACTACTATTACTCCACACATCGATCGACTCGTGCATGCATCTATAGTATTAAGTTCATGAAGAACACAGTAACGCATTAAGTAAGATGGCATGATGTAGAGGGATAAACTCAAGCAATATGATGAAAACCCCATCTTTTTATCGTTAGTGGAAACAATACAATACGTGCCTCGCTACCCCAACTATGTCACTGGGTGAGGACACCACAAGATTGAACCCAAAACTAAGCACTTTTGCCATTGTAAGAATTACCAATCTAGTTGGCGAAACCAAACCAATAACTCGAAGAGACTTGCAAAGATATGAAATCATGCATATAAGAATTCACAAGAGACTCAAATAATATTCATGGATAATCCGAACATAAACTCACAATTCATCGGATCTCGACAAACACACCGCAAAAGAGTATTACATCGGATAGATCTCCATGAAGATCATGAAGAACATGGTATTGAAGATCAAAGAGAAAGAAGAAGCCATCTAGCTACTAGCTACGGACCCGTACGTCTGTGGTGAAACACTCACGCATCATCGGAGGGGCAATGGAGTTGATGTAGATGCCCTCCATGATCTATTCCCTCCCCAACAGGTTACCGGGAAAGTCTCCCAGATTGGATCTCACGGGAACAAAGGCTCCCGGCGGCGTAAAAGTATTTTCGTGGATCCTTTTCGCGATACGGAAATATTTGGGAATTTATAGGATGAAGAATAGGGTTAGGATACTTGTAGGGGACCCACAAGCCGGGGGGCGAAGCCACCCCCTAGGGTGCGCCCTGCAGGCTTGTGGCCTCCCAGAAGTTGCCCTGCCCCCTACTCCAAGTCTGTAGGCTTCTGGTGCAAGAAAAACCATCCCAGAGATTTTATTACGTTTGGACTCCGTTTAATATTCCTTATCTGCAATACTCAAAAACGTGGAAAAAACGGAAACTGGCACTAGGCTCTAGATTAACAGTTTAGTCCCAAAAATAATATAAAACAACATATAAATGCATATAAAACATCCAAAACAGATAATATAATAGCATGGAACAATAAAAAATTATAGATATGTTGGAGACGTATCATTGATTTACATTGTAATGAATCTAACACCCATACAGTTCTGGTATTGATCATGTTTTTCTCGTGGAGGAGACTTAGTCAGTGGATCTTCAACATACAGATCTGTGTGCACTTTGCAAATATTTATGTCCTCCTCCTTGATGTAATCGCGGATGGCACTGAAGCGTCGCTTTATGTGTCTCGTCCTCTTGTGAAACCTTGGTCCTTGGCTAGAGAATTGGCACTAGTGTTGTCACAGAACAGATTTATTGGATCTAGTGCACTTGGCACAACTCCAAGATCTGTCATGAACTGCTTCATTCAGACACCCTCCTTAGCCGCTACTGAGGCAGCTATGTACTCTGCTTTGCATGTAGAATCATCTACGATGCTTTGCCTGGAACTGCACCAGCTTACCGCATCGCCATTAAGAATAAATACATATCCGGTTTGTGACTTAGAGTCATCCGGATTAGTGTCGTCGCTTGCATCGACATAACCCTTTACGACGAGCTATTCGTCACCTCCATAGACGAGAAACATTTCCTATGTCCTTTTCAGGTACTTCAGAATATTCTTGACCGTTGTCCAGTGCTCCACTCCTAGATTACCTTGAGACATGTCATCCATAGTTATAGCAAGGTTGAAATTCGGTCTCGTGCACATAATTGCATACATGATAGACACTATGGCTGAAGCATAGGGGACGACACTCATCATTTATCTATCTTCTATAGTTACTCGGAATTGAGTCTTACTCAACTTTATACCTTGTAACACAGGCAAGAACCCCTTCTTGGATTTTTCCATTTTGAACTTCTTCAAATTCTTATCACGCGCCTTGATTTATCTCTATAGGTCTTAATGCCAAATATGTAAGTAGCTTCTTCGAGGTCCTTCATTGAAAAACTTTTATTCAAGTAATCCTTTACGCTTTCCAAAAGTTCTACATTGTTTCCAATCAACAATATGTCATCCACATATAATATTAGAAACACTATAGAGATCCCACTCACTTTCTTGTAAATAAAAGATTCTCCAAAAACTTGTATAAACCTGTACGACTTGATCACCTCATCAAACCGCTGATTCCAACTCTCAGATGCTTCCACCAGTCCATAAATGGACCGCTGAAGTTTAAATACTTTGTCAGCATTCTCTGGATCAACAAAACCTTCCGGTTGTATCATATACAACTCTTCCTTAAGAAACCGTTAAGGAACGTTGTTTCGACATCCATGTGCGAAATTTCATAATCAAAAAATGCAGCTATTGCTAAGATGATTCAGACGGACTTAAGCATCGATATGGGTGAGAAAGTCTCATCGTAGTCAACTTCTTGAACTACTGAAAAATCCTTTGCGACAAGTCGAGCTTTATAGACGGTCACATTACCGTCCGTGTCCGTCTTCTTCTTAAAGATCCATTTGTTATGAATGGCCTTTCAGCCTTTAGGTAATACTTCCAAAGTCCATACTTTGTTTTCATACATAGATCCTATCTCGGATTTCATGGCCTCCAACCATTTCTTGGAATTCGGGCCCACCATTGCTTATCCATTGCTCGCACGTTCATTGTTGTCTAACAACATGATTGAGAAGACAGGATTCCCATACCACTTAGGAGCAGTACGTGCCCTTGTCAACCTACGAGTTCCGATAGCAACTTGATCTGAAGTTTTATGATCATCATCATTACCTTCCTATGCAACTGGTGTAGCCTTGACAGAAACTTCTTTCTATCCTGCGCCACCATCTGGTTGAAGGAAAGGTTCTACAACCTCATCAAGTTCTATCTTCCTCCCACTCAATTCTTCCGAGAGAAACTCTTTCTCAAGAAAATCTCCATTCTTAGCGACAAACACTTTGCCCTCAGATCTGAGATAGAAGGTATAAGAAACTATCTCTTTTGGGTAACCTGTGAAGACGCACTTTTCCGCTTTGGGTTCCATCTTTTCAGGCTGAAGCTTTTTGACATAAGCATCACATCCCCAAACTTTAATAAACGACAATTTTGGCTTCTTGCCATACCACAATTCATATGTTGGCGTCTCAACGGATTTTAATGGTGCCCTATTTAAAGTGAATGAAGTTGTCTCCAATGCATAGACCCAAAACGATAACGGCAAATCGGTAAGAGGCATCATAGAAAGCACCATATCTAATAAAGGACGATTACGATGTTTTCACACACCATTGCGCTGTGGTGTTCCAGGCGGTGTCAACTGTGAAACAATTCCACATTGTGTTAAGTGAGCACGAAACTCGTAACTCACATACTCACCTCCTCGATCAGATCGTAGGAATTTGATCTTCTTGTTATGATGATTTTCAACTTCACTCTGAAATTGCTTGAACTTTTCAAACCTTTCAGACTTGTGCTTTATTAAGTAAATATAACCATATCTACTCAAATCATTAGTGAAGGTGAGAAAATAATGATATCCACCGTGCGCCTCTATGCTCATCGATCCGCACACATGAGTATGTATGATCTCCAACAAGTCACTTGCATGCTCCATTGTTTTGGAGAATGGAGTCTTAGTCATCTTGCCCATGAGGCATGGTTCACATGTGTCAAGTGGTTCAAAATCAAGTGATTTCAAAAGTCCATTACCATGGAGTTTCTTCATGCGTTTTACACCAATATGACCTAAGTGGCAGTGCCACAATAAAGTGACGCTATCATTACTAACTATACATCTTTTGGTCTCAATGTTATGGATATGAGTATCATCACTATCGAGATTCAACATGAACTAACCCCTCGCATTAAGTGCATCACCATAAAAGATATTACTCGTATAAATAGAACAACCATTATTCTCTCACTTAAATGAGTAACCTTCTCGCAATAAACAAGATCCAGATATAATGTTCATGCTCAACACAGGCACTAAATAAAAATTATTTGAATTCATCGCTAATCCCGATGGTAACTGAAGTGAGATCGTGCCGACGGCGATCACATCAACCTTGGAATAGAACCAGTATAAAATACCCAGGAACTACTACGAGAGCTCGTGAGGTACACATCAATAACATGTATATAAAATATACCTTGTTCGGCGTTGTCCGCCTTCTTATCGGCCAGATACTTGGGGCAGTTTCGCTTCGAGTGACCAGTCCCCTTGCAATAATAACACTCAGTTTCCGGCTTGGGTCCAGCCTTGGGTTCCTTCGTCGAAGGGCAACAGCTTTACCACTCTTCTTGGTGTTAGGCTTCTTGCCCTTGCCAGTTTTCTTGAAACTAGTTGTTTTATTGACCATCAACACTTGTTGTTCTTTCTGGATTTCTGACTCAACGACTTTGAGCATTGCAAACAACTCAGCGAGTGACTTATTCATCCCTTGCATGTTATAGTTCAAAAAGAAGCTCTTATAACTAGGTGGCAGTGACTGAAGAACTCTGTTAGTTATAGCCTCTTGTGGGAGAGCAATCCCGAGCTCAGCTAAATGGTTAGAGTACCCATACATTCCGAGTATGTGTTCATTGACAAACCCGTTCACCTCCTTTTTCCATGCATAGAACTTCTCAGAGGTTTAATATCTCTTGATCCGGGCATTCTTCTCAAAGATAAACTTCAACTCCTGGAACATCTCATATCCTCCATGATGTTCAAAACATCTTTGAGGTCCCAGTTCTAAGCCATACAAAACTACACATTGAACTAATGAGTAGGCATCCTTACGCGACTGCCAAGCGTTCAAAACGTCTTGGGTTGCCCTATCGGGTGTGGTGCATCATCTAGCGCTGCATCAAGGACATATTGCTTTTGGCCAGCCGTGAGGATAAGCCTCAGATTACGAGCCCAGTCAACATAGTTGCTTTCATCATCTTTCAGCTTAGCTTTCTTTAGGAATGTATTAAAATTCAGGGTTGCTACTGCGTGAGCCGTTGATCAACAACGTAAAATTTTGCAAAGATTACTTAGACTATGTTCAAGATAATTGAGTTAAGATAATCATATACTAATAAACTTTGACTCAAATTGAGATCCCTCTAGTCATTCGAGTGTTGCATGATCCAAATTCACTAACTCAAGTCAGATCATCACGTGAGTTGAGTATAGTTCCAATGGTGAACATCTCCATGTTGATCTTATCAACTATATGATTCATGCTCGACCTTTCGATCTCTTGTGTTCCGAGGCCATGTCTGTACATGCTAGGCTCGTCAAGTTTAACACGAGTGTTCCGTGTGTGCAACTGTTTTCACCCGTTCTATGTGAACGTTGAGTCTATCACACCCGATCATCACGTGGTGTCTCGAAATGACGAACTGTCGTAACGATGCATAGTCTAGGAGAACACAATTTTATCATGAAATTTTAGTGATAGATCACCTTATAATGCTACCGTCGTTCTAAGAAAAATAAGGTGCATAAAAGGATTAACATCACATGCAAATCGTAAGTGACATGATATGGCACTGAACTTGTGCTTCTTGATCTCCATCACCAAAGAACCGCCATGATTTCCATCATCACCGGTGCCACACCATGATTGATACGTCTCCAACGTATCTATAATTTTCGATTGTTCCTTGCTATTATATTATTTGTTCTGGATGTTTTATATGCATTAATATGCTATTTTAGATTATTTTGTGGGACTAACCTATTAATCTAGAGCCTAGTGCTAGTTTTTGTTTTTTCCATGTTTTTGACTATTGCAGATAAGGAATATTAAAAGGAGTTCAAATGGAAGAAAATCTCCAGAACGATTTTTCTTGGACCAGAAGAAACATGCTAGACTTGGAGAAGGGGGTACGAGACCTGCCGGGAGACGACAAGCCTACAGGGCATGCCCTAGGGGGCACCCCCGGCTTGTGGGCCCCCTGTAGGTCTCCTAACTCTAATCTTCGTCCTAAATTCCCAAATATTTCCCCAATACCAGAACGATATCAAAAAAATACTTTTCCGCCAGCAAGAGCCTCTCTTCGCGTGAGATCCAATCTGGGAGCCTTTTCCAGTAATTTGTCGTAGGGGGAATCGATCACGGAGGGCATCTACATCAACTACATTGCCCCACTGATGATGCGTGAGTAGTTCACCATAGACCTACGAGTCCATAGCTAGTAGGTAGATGGCTTGTTCTCTCTTTTTGTTCTTCAATACCATGTTCTTCATGATCTTCATGGAGATCTTTCCGATGTAATACTCTTTTGCGATGTGTTTGTCGAGATAATATGAATTGTGGGTTTATATTCAGATTATCTATGAATATTATTTGAATATTCTGTGAATTCTTATATGCATGATTTCATATCTAACCAAGTCTCTTCGAGTTATTGGTTTAGTTTGGCCAACTAGATTGGTAATTCTTGCAATGGGAGAAGTGCTTAGTTTTGGGTTCAATCTTGCGATGTCCTCACCCGGTGACAAAGTAGGGGTAGCGACACACGTATTGCATTGTTTCCATCGAGGATAAAAAGATGGGGTTTTCCTCATATTTCTTGAGTTTATCCCTCAACATCATGTCATCTTACTTAATGCGTTACTCTATTCTTTGTGAACTTAATACTCTAGATGCAGGCAGGAGTCGGTCGATGTGTGGAGTAATAGTAGTAGATGCAGAATTGTTTCGGTCTACTTGACACAGACGAGATGCATATATGCATAATATTGCCTTGTATATCTTCATAATTATTTTCTTTCTATCAATTGCTCGACAGTAATTTGTTCACCCACCATATTATTTTCCTTCATGAGAGAAGCCTCTAGTGAAACCTATGGCCCCCGGGTCTATTTCCCTATTATACTTTCAGATTAATAAACCAAAAATACCAAAAATATATTCCTTCTATTTATTTACTTTTGTGTTTATTTTAGTTCTAGAAATCTTTTATATCGATCTCTAATAGATCTCATCCTTGCAAATAACTATGAAGGGATTGAGAACCCCTTTTTAGCGTTGGGTGCAAGTGTTTGATTGTTTGTGTAGGTGCTTTGATTGGTGCCTTACTTGTTCCTCCTACTCTATTGATACCTTGATTCTCAGCAAACTGAGGGAAATACTTATCTACTTTGGTACATCACCCTTACCTCTTCAAGGGAAAGCCAACGCAAGCTCAAGAAGTAGCAAGAAGGATTTCTGGCGCCGTTGCCGGGGAGGATACATAGCAAGATCAATCTCTTGAATTTACTTTATTTGCCATTTGCCTCTCGTTTTCCTCTCCCCCACTTCTAAGACGATTTTCAGAAAATACCAAAAAGATTTGCCTTTTTATTCTCCCTTTTTCGGTTTGGCTTCTCGTTTGATTGCTTGTGTTCTAGATTGCTTGCTTTGTCATAATGACTCAAGAGAATACCAAGTTATGTGATTTTTCCACTAATAATAATAATTATTTTATTAGTACTCCAATTGCTCCCGCCACTAGTGCGGAATCTTGTGAAATTAATGCCACTTTGCTCAATTTTGTTATGAAAGAACAATTTTCTGGCCCTCCTAGTGAAGATGCCGCATCTCATCTAAATACTTTCGTTGAGTTTGCGATATGCAAAATAAGAAATATGTGGATAATGACATTGTTAAATTGAAGCTATTTCCTTTCTCACTACGAGATCGCGCTAAAACTTGGTTTTCATCTTTACCTAAAAATAGTATTGACTCGTGGAATAAGTGTAAAGATGCTTTTATTTCCAAGTACTTCCGCCCGCTAATTAAGATTATCTTACACAAAATAAGAATGATATAATTAATTTTTAGCAATTTGATCATGAGCATGTTCCACAATCTTGGGAGAGGATGAAACTAAATAATAGGAATTGCTCCGCGCGTGGTTTGAGTTTATGGATGATTATACAATTTTTTATGAGGGATTGAATTTTCCTTCTAGAAATCTTTTAGATACTTCCACGGGTGGTACTTTTATGGAAATCAGTTTAGGAGAAGCTACTAAACTCCTAGATAATATTATGGCAAGTTACTCTCAATGGCATACTGAAAGATCTCCTACTAGTAAAATGGTGCACGCTGTTGAAGAAATAAGTACTTTGAGTGGAAAGATGCATGAATTGATGAAATTTTTTGCTAGTAAGAGTGCTCCTATTGATCCCAATGATATGCCTTTGTATTCTTTGATTGGAAATAATAATGAATCTATGGATGCGAATTTTGTTGGTAGGAATAATTTTGGCAATAATGCGTATAGAGGTAATTTCAATCCTAGGCCGTTTCCTAGTAAGTCCTCTAACAATTATGGTAATTCCTATAACAATTTTTATGAAAATTATAATAAGATGCCCTCTGATATTGAGAATAATATTAAAGAATTCATTAGCTCTGAAAAATGTTTCAATGCAATGATCAAAGAAAAAATGCTCAAGATTGATGATTTGGCTAGGAACGTTGATAGAATTTCTCTTGAGATTGATTCTTCGAAAACTAGATGTATTCCAACCAAGCATGATATTAATGAGTCTTTAAAAGCTATGAGAATTTCTACTGATGAGTGTAAGGAAAGAACCGCTAGAATACGTGCTAAGCGTGAATGGCTTGAAAAGGTGTTTTCTCGTGATAATAATGATGAAGATCTTAAAGCGATTGATGTGAATCCTTTTTTTCTAGTATAAATCTTGAAAAAGATAGTACTAGGGATGAGTCACCTTTAGTTAAAAGGTGTCCCAATGATTCGGAGTTTATAGGTCTTAATGCTAAGATTGATAAAAGTGGGATTGAAGAGGTCAAAACTTTAAATAGCAATGAACCCACTCTTTTGGATTTCAACAACTTTAATTATGATAGTTGTTCTTTGATTGATTGTGTTTCCTTGTTGCAATCCCTGTTGAATTCTGTGCATGCTTATAATCAAAATAAACCTTTTATTAAACATATTGTGGATGCTATGATGAAATCTTTTGAAGAAAAACTTGAGTTGGAAGTTTCTATACCTAGAAAGATTTATGATGAGTGGGAACCTACAATGAAGATTAAAGTTAAATATTATGAGTGCCATGCTTTGTGTGATTTGGGTGCTAGCGTTTCCACGATTCCAAAAACTTTATTTGATGTGCTAGGATTCCGTGAATTTGATGATTGCTCTTTAAATTTGCATCTAGCGGATTCTACAATTAAGAAACCTACGGGAAGGATTAATGATGTAATTATTGTTGCAAATAGGAATTATGTGCCCGTAGATTTCATTGTTCTTGATATAGATTTCAATCCTACATGTCCTATTATACTTGGTAGACCTTTCCTTAGAACGATTGGTGCAATCATTGATATGAAAGAAGGAAATATTAGATTCCAATTTCCATTAAGGAAAGGCACGGAGCACTTTCCTAGAAAGAAAATAAAATTACCTTATGAATATATTATGAGAGCTACTTATGGATTGTATACCAAAGATGACAATACCTAGATCTATTACACTATGCCTAGCTAGGGGCATTAAACACTAGCGCTTGTTGGGAGACAACCCAATTATATTTTTATGCTTTTGTTTTTTCTTATGTTTTTGAGTGCTTCACGCATTATTACCTCTGTAATAATTGTGTTTTCTTGTTTCAATTAGTTATTGAGCCAAGTAATAACTTTGGGATGGTCTACGGTGTTTGCAAGTTGATTTTGCTTGAGAAACAGAAACTTTCGCTTTCAGTCCAGGAATTTTGTAAATTCACTGGAACGTGATTTTGAGCTTAATTTTTTGCAGACGGTTGACATAAAAATTTCCCTGATAGTCCTAATTTTTCAGAATATTTGGATTTACATAATTATTCAAAGTTTATAGATTTTTTAGACTATTCTGTTTTTGACAGATTATGTTTTCTTTGTGTTGTTTGCATATCTTGATGAATCTATGGGTTGTATCGGGGGGTATGAACCATGGAGAAGTTGGAATACTGTAAATATCACACCAATATAAATAAAGAATGAGTTCAGAATAGTACCTAAAGTGGTGATTTATTATACTTATACTAACGGATCTCATGAGTTTTCTGTTGAGTTTTGTGTTGTCAAGTTTTCAAGTTTTGGGTAAAGATTTGATGGACTATGGAATAAGGAGTGGCAAGAGCCTAAGCTTGGGGATTCCCAAGGCACCCCAATACATATTCAAGGATAGCAAAGAGCCAAAGCTTGGGGATGCCCCAGAAGGCATCCCCTTTTTTGTCTTTATCCCATCGGTAAATTTACTTGATGCTATATTTTTATTCACCACACGATATGTGTTTTTCTTCGAGCGTCTTGTATGATATGAGTCTTTAACTTTTAGTTTGCCACAATCATCCATGCTGCACACATCATTTGAGAGAGACACGCTGAATTGTGAATTTATTAGAATACTCTAAGTGCTTCACTTATATCATTTCAGCTAGGCAATGTTGCTCTATTGCTTCACTTATATCTTTTAGAGCACGGTGGTGTTTCAATTTTGTAGAAATTATTAAACTCTCATGCCTCACTTATATTATTTTGATATTTCTTTAAACAACATGGTAATTGGTTTAGGTCATGAATTTACTCTTAATATAATGGTCATCCAAAAGGGATATAATAAAAAAATTCATATTCAGTGCATTGAATACGATGAGAAGTTTGATTCCTTGCATATAGTTTTGAGATATGAAGATGGTAATATGAGAGTCATGCTAGCAAGTAATTGTGAATTGAAATAAATACTTGTGTTGAAGCTTGTGATTTCAGTAGCATGCACGTATGGTGAACCGTTATGTCATGAAGTCGGAGCATGATTTGTTTAATGATTGTTAACCTTTGTGCGGAGGTCGGGATCGCGCGATGGTTAACTCCTACAAACCCTTCCCCTGGGAGCATATGTGTAATACTTTGCTTCGATAAATAACAGGCTTTTGCAATAAGTATTTTATTTCTTTATGACTAATGTTGAGTTCATCGATTATACGCACTCTCACCCTTCCACCTTTGCTAGCCTCTCTAGTAACGCGCAACTTTCGCAGGTACATTAAACCCACCTTCCTCAAAACAACCACCATATACTTTCCTAAAAACATCCACCATATCTACCTATTATGGCATTTTCATAGCCATTCCGAGATATATTGCCATGCAACACCACCATCCCATTTTTTTATGACACACACCATCATTTCTATATTGCTTATAGACTCATACTTTGTTCTAGATTTCGAATTCTAATCTTTGAGTTGTAAGTAAATAAAAGTGTGATGATTTGCATTATTAGAGCATTGTAACGTGTGAGAAAAGTATGATGGAAACTATGATTCCCTCACAAGTTGGGATGAGTCTCCAGACTTTACAAAAAAAAAGAGGCCAGCGAAGTCCATAAAAAAAAAAAAGAGGCCAAAGATGCCCACCAAAATAATGAGAGAAAGAGAGAAGGGACAATGCTACTATCTTTTTCCACACTCGTGCTTCAAAGTAACACCATCTCTTCAATGATTTTGTTGGGATAACTTTCTAAGGCCATGTTATTTCGAAAGGAAGAAATGACCTTGTTAGTATGCTTGAAGTATTATTATTATGTCAATATTAGACTTTTTTTTGAATCTTATGTATCTGAATAGTCATGCCACAATAAAGAATATTAGATGGATAAATGTATGTTAGGTAGCATTCCACATCAAAAATTCTATTTTTATCATTGACGTACTCGAGGACGAGCAGGAATTAAGCTTGGGGATGCCTGATACGTCTCCAACGTATCTATAATTTTTGATTGTTCCATGCTATTATATTATGTGTTTTGGATGTTTTATACGCATTAATATGCTATTTTATATTATATTTGGGACTAACCTATTAATCTAGAGCCTAGTGCCAGTTTTTGTTTTTCCATGTTTTTGAGTATTGCGGATAAGGAATATTTAACACAGTCCAAATGGAATAAAATCTCTAGAATGTTTTTTCTTGGACCAGAAGAAACCTACCATATTTGGAGAAGGGGTCAGGAGACGTGTCGGGAGACGACAAGCCTGCAGGGCATGCCCTAGGGGGCGCCCCCTGGCTTGTGGGCCCCCTAGTCTCCTAACCCTAATATTCGTCCTATAAATTCCCAAATATTCCCCCAATACTAGAACGAGACCAAAAAGTACTTTTCGGCCAACAAGAGCATCTCTTCCCCTGAGATCCAATCTGGGAGCCTTTTCCGGTAATCTGTCGGAGGGGGAATCGATCATGGAGGGTATCTACATGAACTCCTTTACCCCTCCGATGATGCATGAGTAGTTCACCACAGACCTACAGGTCCATAGCTACTAGCTAGATGGCTTGGTCTCTCTCTTTGTTCTTCAATACCATGTTCTTCATGATCTTCATGGAGATATATCTGATATAATACTCTTTTGTGGCGTGTTTGTTGATACATCTCCAACGTATCTATAATTTTTTATGGTTTCATGCTATTATCTTGTCAAACTTTGGATGTTTTGCATGCCTTTTATAAATTTTTTGGGACTAACTTATTAACTCAGTGCCAAGTGCCCCTTCCTGTTTTTTCCATGTTTTGACCCCTTTTAGAGGAGATTTTGAAACAGAGTCCAAACGGAAGAAAATCCCCGAAAAGATTTTTTTTGGAACGGAAGAAGATCGGGGAGCTTGGGAGCCAAGGCAGGGGAGCACCAGGGGCCCCACAAGCCCCCACCCCGCCGCCAGGGGGCGCGCCATCTAGGCTTGTGGGCCCCCTGGACGCCCTTTGCCCTCGGACTTCCGCCTATATATTCCCATAAATTCCAGAAAAAATCAGGAGATCATCGCAATCGCTTTTCCGTCGCTGCAAGCTTCTGTCTCCGCAAGATCCCATCTGGGGCACGTCCTGGTGCCCTGCCGGAGGGGGGATTCGGAGACGGAGGGCTTCTTCATCAACACCATGACTTCTTCGATGATGTGTGAGTAGTTCACCATAGACCTACGGGTCCATAGCTAGTAACTAGATGGCTTCTTCTCTCTCTTGGATCTTTAATACAAAGTTCTCCATGATCTTCATGGAGATCTATCCGATGTAATCTTCTTTTGCGGTGTGTTTGTCGAGATCCGATGAATTGTGGATTTATGATCAGATTATCTATGAATCTTATTTGAGTTTCTTTTGATCTCTCTTATGCATGATTTCATATCCTTGTAATTCTCTTCGAGTTGTGGGTTTTGTTTGGCCAACTAGATCTATGATTCTGGCAATGGGAGAAGTGCTTGGTTTTGGGTTCATACCGTGCGGTGACCTACCAGTGACAGGTGGGGTAGCGAGGCACGCATCATGTTGTTGCCATCAAGGGTAAAAAGATGGGGTTTTCATCATTGGTTTGAGATAATCCCTCTACATCATGTCATCTTGCTTAAAGCGTTACTCTCTTCGTCATGAACTCAATACACTAGATGCATGCTGGATAGTGGTCTATGTGTGGAGTAATAGTAGTAGATGGAGAAAATATTGGTCTACATGACTCGGATGTGATGCCTATATGTATGATCATTGCCTTAGATATAGTCATGACTTTGCTCGGTTTTATCAATTGCTCGACAGTAATTGGTTCACCCACCGTGATACTAGCTATTTTGAGAGAAGCCTCTAGTGAACACTATGGCCCCCAGGGTCTACTCCACACCATGTTTTCAGCCTTACACTTTTTACTTCGTTGCACTTTCCGCCTTCAGATCTCACTTTGCAAACAATCTTGAAGGGATTGACAACCCCTGTGAAGCGTTGGGTGCAAGCTTGTTTGTGTTTGCGCAAGTACTCTGGACTTGACGAGACCCTCCTTCTGGATCGATACCTTGGTTCTCAAACTGAGGGAAATACTTAGTGCTCCTGTGTTGCATCACCCTTTCCTCTTCAAGGGAATAACCAACGCAAGCCCAGCCTCTGTCAACGTGTCAATTTCTGGCGATGTTGTCTGTGGGATAGCAGAAGAATTTATGGTACCGTTGCCGGGGAGGAAGATCAAGTCAAGAACTCATCCAAGTAGGTCCTGCAAACTCATCTCTTGCATTTACTTTCTTTGCCAGTTGCCTCTCGTTTTCCTCTCCCCCACTTCACCAATTTGCCTTTTTCGTTTGCCTTTTTTGTTCGCCTTTTCGTTCGCCCTTTTTCTCGCCTGCTCTTTCTTTGCTTGTGTGCTTGCTTGCTTGCTGAAGTCACCATGAACGAAAACACCAAACTTTGTGACTTCTCGAATACTAATAATAATGATTTTATTAGTACTCCGATTGCTCCCGCCACTAGTGCGGAGTCATACAAAATCAATACCGCTTTGCTGAATCTTGTTATGAAAGAGCAATTCTCTGGCCTTCCTAGTGAAGATGCCGCATCCCATCTCAATACCTTCATTGAGCTTTGCGATATGCAAAAGAAAAAAGATGTGCATAATGACGTGATTAAATTGAAGCTTTTTCCTTTCTCGTTGCGAGATCGTGCAAAAACTTGGTTTTCTTCTTTGCCCAAAAATAGTATCGATTCTTGGGATAAGTGCAAAGATGCTTATATATCCAAGTATTTTCCGCCGACTAAGATCATATCTCTCCGTAATGATATCATGAATTTCAAGCAACTTTATCATGAACATGTTGCACAAGCTTGGGAGAGAATGAAATTAATGATTAGAAATTGTCCCGCTCATGGCTTGAGTCTTTGGATGATTATTCAAATCTTTTACGCTGGCTTGAATTTGGCTTCTAGAAATATCTTGGACTCCGCCTCAGGTGGAACGTTCATGGAAATCACGTTAGGGGAAGCCACAAAGATCTTAGACAACATCATGACAAACTACTCTCAATGGCACACTGAAAGGTCACCTACTAGTAAGAAGGTACACGCTATAGAAGAAATTAACTCGTTGAGTGCTAAGATGGACGAGTTAATGAATTTGGTTGCTAGTAGAATTGCTCCTTTGGATCATAATGATATGCCATTGTCTTCTTTGATTGAGAGTAGAAACGCTAGCTTGGACGTTAATTTTGTTGGTATGAATAACTTTGGCAACAACAATGCCTTTAGAGGAAACTATATTCCTAGGCCTTTTCCTAGTAACTCCTCTAATAACTTTGGCAACTCCTACAACAATACTCATGGAAATTACAATAGATTACCCTATGATCTAGAGAGTAATATCAAAGAGTTCATCAACTCTCAAAAGATTTTCAATGCGTCCATAGAGGAAAAACTACTCAAAATTGACGATTTGGCTAAGAGTGTGGATAGGATTTCTTGTGATGTTGATGCTTTGAAAGTTAGATGTGCTCCTCCCAAAAACAACATGGATGAAACTTTGAAAGCTATGTGTGTTTCCATGATTGAGAGCCAACAAAGAACCGCCCAAATTCGTGCTAGACATAAATGGCTTAAAAAGGTGTGTTCTCATGATAAGAATCACGAAGATTTTAAGTGCTTGGTGTGACTCCCATTGAATCTTTGTTTTCTTGTGTCAAACCTAATGATTATGGGGCTGGATATGAATCCACTTTGGTTGAAAAGTGCCCCAATGATTCGGAGTCCATCTATCTTGATGCTAAAAGCATTAAAAGTGGAGTACAAGACGTTAAAACTTTGAATTGTAATGAAATTACTACCGTGGATTTCAAGGAATTCAATTATGATAGTTTCTCCTTGATTGAATGCATTTCTTTGATGCAATCCATGTTAAATTCTCCACACGCTTATAGCCAAAACAAAGCCTTTACCGATCATATCGTCGAAGCTATGATAAAATCTCTTGAGGAGAAACTTTAATTGGAAGTCTCTATCCCTAGAAAGCTTCATGATGAGTGGGAACCTACCATCAAAATCAAAATCAAAAACTATGAGTGCATTGCCTTGTGTGATTTGGGTGCTAGTGTTTCTGCGATTCCAAAGTCTTTATGTGATGTTCTGGGTTTTAATGAGCTTGAAGGGTGTTCTCTTAATTTGCATCTTGCTGATTCTATGGTCAAGAAACCCATGCGAAGGATCAATGATGTTCTTATTATTGCAAATAGGAATCATGTACCCGTGGATTTCATTGTGCTTGACATTGATTGCAATCCTACTTGTCCTATTATTCTTGGTAGACCTTTCCTAAGGACTATCGGTGCTATCATCGATATGAAGGAAGGGAATATTAGATTTTAATTTCCTTTAAAGAAGGGCGTGGAACACTTTCCTAGAAAGAAAATAAGATTGCCTTATGAATCCATGATGAGGGCCACTTATGGTTTGAGCACCAAACAGGACGATACGTGATTCTATTGCTTTTATGCCTAGCTAAGGGCGTTAAACAATAGCGCTTGTTGGGAGGCAACCCAATGAATTTCTTTTTTTATTTCTGTTTTGTTGCGTCCACACTTGCACAATTCTGTTGTGATTGTGTTTTTTGTGTTTCTTTTTAGTGTTTGAACAAGGCAAAACCTTTATGACTAGTCTTGGTAATGGTTGTTTGATCCTGCTGGAAAAAGACAGAAACTTTTCGCTCACGAGATGATTTTTGTTTTTATTAATAAAGATATTGTGAGTTTATTCTTCTTGCCGCTGATTGATATGCTTTTTTCCCAGGCCGTCGTAATTTTTCAGATTTTTTGAGGTACCAGAAATATACGAAGTATATAGATTGCTACAGACTGGTCAGTTTTTGACAGATTCTGTTTTTTTGTTGAGTTGGTTGCTTGTTTTGATGAAACTATGGTTAGTATCGGGGGGTACTAGCATGGAAAAGTGAGAATACAGTAGCCCATCATCAATATAGATGGAATTCAAGTTTTCTACAGTACCAAAAGAAGTGATAGTTTGTTTTCTATTACTAATGTTATCACAAGTTTCTGTTTAAGTTTCGTGTTGTGAAGTTTTCAAGTTTTGGGTGATGTTCTCATGGACAAAGAGATAAGGAGTGGAAAGAGCTCAAGCTTGGGGATTCCCAAGTCATCCCAAGCCAAAATCAAGGACACCAAAAAGCCTAAGCTTGGGGATGCCCCGGGAAGGCATCCCCTCTTTCGTCTTCAATCCATCGGTAACATTACTTGGAGCTATATTTTTATTCACCACATGATATGTGTTTTGCTTGCAGAGTCTTGTATCTTAGGATTTTTTTTTCTTTATGTTGTGTCACAATCATCCTTGCTGCACAACTTTTTGAGAGAGATAGATATGCACTCATCGTGATTTTGCTAGAATGCTCATAGTGCTTCACTTATATGTTTTGAGCTAGATACTTTTTCTCTTGTGCTTCACTTATATCTTTAGAGCACGGCGGTGCGTGATTTGGTAGTTGGCTTATGCTATGAAAGTAGTCCCAAATGTGCTAGGTACCCAAAGAGGATGCAAAAACCTCCATCTTCATGTGCACTGAGTAGAAAGAGAAGTTTCGATTCCTCTCAATTAGTTTTGAGACGTGGATTCGGTAATATTGAGAGTTATGTTAGTAGGGTGTTGTGAATCTAGAGATACTTGTGTTGGTGTTAGTGATTCCCGTAGCATGCACGTATGGTGAACCACTATGTTAGGAAGTCGGAGCATAACTGATCTATTGATTGGCATCCTTTGTGTTGAGGTCAGGATCGCGCGATGGTTTACACCTACCAACCCTTCCCCTCGGAGTATGCGTTTAGCACTTTGTTTCGATTACTAATAAAAACTTTCGCAATAAGTATGTGAGTTCTTCATGACTAATGTGAGCCCATGGCATAGATGCACTTTCACCTTCCACCATTGCTAACCTCTCTAGTGCCCCGCAATTCTCGCCGGTGCACAAACCCACCAAATTCCTTCCTCAAAACAGCCACTATATCTACCTACTATGGCATTTTCATAGCCATTCTGAGATATATTGCCATGCAACTCCCACTGTTCCGTCTCATGACTTGTGCCGGCACTCTCATATTGCCATCGCATGATCGTAAGATAGCTAGCGAGATGTTTCAACGTCATACGCCATGCTAGATCGTTGCACATCCCGGTACACTGCCGGAGGCATTTCTTATGGAGTCATCATCATTGTGATTTTTGAGCTGTGAGTAAATAAAAAGTGTGATGATCATCATTATTAGAGCATTTTCCAATGTAAGGAAATAAAAAAATAAAAAAAGAGGCCAAAGATACCAAAAACAAAAAAAAGAGAGAAAAGAAAAGAAAAGAAAAGAAAAAAAGAGGCCTAAGAGCCCAAATGAAAAAAGAGAGAAAAAGAGAGAAGGGACAATGCTACTCTCTTTTTCCACATTTGTGCTTCATGATAGCACCATGTTCTTCATGATAGAGAGCTTCTTGCTTTGTCACTACCATATGCTAGTGGGAATCTTCTTATATAACTTGGCTTGTATATTCCAATGACGGGCTTCCTCAAAATTTCCCTAGGTCTTCGTGAGCAAGCAAGTTGGATGCACACCCACTAGTTTTCCTTTTGAGCTTTCACATACTTATAGCTCTAGTGCATCTCTCGTATGGAAATCTCTACTGATTCACATTGATATCTATTAATGGGCATCTCCATAGCCTATTGATACGCCGAGTCAGTGTGACCATCTCCTCCTTTTTGTCTCACAACCACCACCACACTCTATTCCACCTATAGTGCTATATCCATGGCTCGAGCTCATGTATTGCGTGATAGTTATAAAAAGTTTGAGAAAGTAAGAGTGCGAAAACAATTACTTGGCCAATTCCGGGGTTGTGCATGATTTACATTAGTTGTGTGAGGATGATGGAGCATAGCTAGACTATATGATTTATAGGGATAACTTTCTTTGGCCTTGTTATTTTGAAAGTTCATAATTACTTTGCTAGTTTGCTTGAAGTATTACTGTTTTCATGTCAATAGCAAACTATTGTTTTGAATCTTACGGATCTGAACATTCATGTCACGTGAAAGAAGTTGCAAAGGACAATTATGCTAGGTAGCATTCCACATCAAAAATTCATTATTTATCACTTCCCTACTTGAGGAAGAGTAGGAGTTAAGCTTGGGGATGCTTGATACGTCTCCAACGTATCTATAATTTTTGATGGTTTCATGCTATTATCTTGTCAAACTTTGGATGTTTTGCATGCCTTTTATATATTTTTTGGGACTAACTTATTAAATCAATGCCAAGTGTCAGTTCCTGTATTTTTTTCATGTTTTTGACCCCTTTTAGAGGAGATTTTGAAACAGAGTCCAAACGCAAGAAAATCCCCGAAAAGATTTTTTTTTGGAACGGAAGAAGATCGGGGAGCTTGGGAACCAAGGCAGGGGAGCCCAGGGGCCCCACAAGCCCCCACCCCGCAGCCAGGGGGCGCGCCATCCAGGCTTGAGGGCCCCCTGGACGGCCTATGCCCTAGGACTTTCGCCTATATATTCCCATAAATTATAGAAAAAATCAGGAGATCATCGCAATCGCTTTTCCGCCGCCGCAAGCTTCTGTCTCCGCAAGATCCCATCTGGGGCACGTCCTGGTGCCCTGCCGGAGGGGGGATTCGAACATGGAGGGCTTCTTCATCAACACCATGACCTCTCCGATAATGCGTGAGTAGTTCACCATAGACCTACGGGTCCATAGCTGGTAACTAGATGGCTTCTTCTCTCTCTTGGATCTTCAATACAATGTTCTCCATGATCTTCATGGAGATCTATCCGATGTAATCTTCTTTTGCGGTGCATTTGTCGAGATCCAATGAATTGTGGATTTATGATCAGATTATCTATGAATCTAATTTGAGTTTCTTCTGATCTCTCTTATGCACGATTTCATATCCTTGTAATTCCCTTCGAGTTGTGTGTTTTGTTTGGCCAACTAGATCTATGATTCTTGCAATGGGAGAAGTCCTTGGTTTTCGGTTCATACCGTGCGGTGACCTCACCCAGTGATAGAAGGGGTAGCGAGGCATGGATCGTCTTGTTACCATGAAGGGTAAAAAGATGGGGTTTTCATCATTCGTTTGATATTATCCCTCTACATCCTGTCATCTTGCTTAAAGCGTTATTCTGTTTGTCATGAACTCAATACACTAGATGCATGCTGGATAGCGTTCGATGTGTGGAGCAATAGTAATAGATGCAGAAAGTATCGGTCTACTTGTCTCGGACGTGATGCCTATATGTATGATCATTGCCTTAGATATCGTCATGACTTTGCGCGGTTATATCAATTGCTTGACAGAAATTTGTTCACCCACCATGATACTTGCTATTTTGAGAGAAGCCTCTAGTGAACACTATGGCCCCCAGGGTCTAATCCACACCATATTTTCAGCCTTACACATTTTACTTCGTTGCACTTTCCGCCTTCAGATCTCACTTTGCAAACAATCTTGAAGGGATTGACAACCCCTTTGAAGCATTGGGTGCAAGCTTGTTTGTGTTTGCGCAGGTACTCTGGACTTGATGAGACCATCCTTATGGATCGATACCTTG
Source organism: Hordeum vulgare subsp. vulgare (assembly GCF_904849725.1). NCBI lineage: Eukaryota > Viridiplantae > Streptophyta > Magnoliopsida > Poales > Poaceae > Hordeum > Hordeum vulgare. The sequence continues at coordinate 111,075,385 of NC_058521.1, read as the reverse complement.
GTTCTCAAACTGAGGGAAATACTTACTGCTCCTGTGCTGCATCACCCTTTACTCTTCAAGGGAAGAACCAACGCAAGCCCAGCCTCTGTCAACGTGTCAATTTCTGGCGCTGTTGTCTGTGGGATAACATTTGTCGAGATCCGATGAATTGTGGGTTCATGTTCAAATTATCTATGAATAATATTTGAATCTTCTCTGAATTCTTAAATGCATGATTTCATATCTTAGCAAGTCTCTTTGAGTTATTGGTTTGGTTTGGCCAACTAGATTGGTAATTCTTGCAATGGGAGAAGTGCTTAGTTTTGGATTCAATCTTGCGGTGTCCTCACCCAGTGAAAAAGTATAGGTAGCTAGGCACGTATTGCATTGTTGCCATCGAGGATAAAAAGATGGGATTTTCATCATACTGCTTGAGTTTATCCCTCTACATCAGGTCATCTTACTTAATTTGTTACTTTGTTCTTTATGAACTTAATACTCTAGATATAGACAGGAGTTGGTCGATGTGCGGAGTAATAGTAGTGGATACAGAATCATTTCGGTCCACTTGACGCGGACGTGATGCCTATATGCATAATCATTGCCTTGGATATCTTCATAATTATTTGCTTTTCTATCAATTGCTCAACAGTAATTTGGTCACCCATCGTATTATTTTCCTTCATGAGAGAAGCCACTAGTGAAACCTATGGGCCCGGGGTCTATTTTTCCTATTACAATTTGAGATCTATAGACTAAAAATACCAAAATATATTGCTGCTATGTATTTACTTTTTTTGACTTTAATTCTAGCAATCATTTATATCTATTTTTATCATGTCTCATCCTTGCAAATAACTGTGAAGGGATTGACAACCCTTTTTAGCGTTGGGTGCAAGTGTTTAATTGTTTGTGTAGGTGCTAAGATTAGGGCCTTGCTTGTTCCTCCTGTTGGATTGATACCTTGGTTCTCAACAAACCGAGGGAAATACTTATCTACTTTCCAACATCACCCTTTCCTCCTCAAGTGAAAACCAACGCAAGCTCAAGAAGTAGTAATGATCTCCATCGTATTACTACCATCGAGGTTGTCGCGCTAACTATGATGTTACTACTAAAGCTACTACTACGGTAAAGAAAAGCATCACCAAGCGCAAAAATAATTAAAGACAACCCTATTGCTCCTGCCGGTTGCCGTAGGATCGACGTGCAAGTCGATATTTAACTATTAGAACATGATCATCCCATACATCCAATATATCATATCATGTCTTTGGTCATATCACCTCACATGCATACCCTGCGAAAACAAGTTAGACGTCCTCTAATTTGTTGTTGCAAATTTTACGTGGATGCTATGGGTATCTAGTATGATCGCACCTTACTTACGCAAAGCCACAACTGTGATATGCAAATTACCATTTAACCTTCTCGAAGGACCGCCTCGGTCAAATCCGATTCAACTAAAGTTGAAGAAACAAACACCCGCCAGTCATCTTTATGACACAAGTTGCATGTTAGTCAATGAAAACGGTCTCTCGTAAGCGTACGAGTAATGTTGGTCCGGGCCGCTTCAATCCAACAATACCGCTGAATCAAGAAAATACTAAGGAGGTCAACAAATTGAACATCAACGCCCACAAAGTATTTTGTGTTCTACACGAGATATCATCTACGCATGAACCTAGCTCATGATGCCACTGTTGGGGAACGTTGCATGGGAAACAAAAAAATTCCTACGCACATGAAAGACCTATCAGGGTTACGATCATCTACGGGAGGGGAGATCGGATCCACATACCCTTCTAGGTCGCTAAGAGGGAAACGTTAAGAAACGCGATTCATCTAGTCGAATGACCTCGCGATCGGAATCACAAGCGTCCCACGAACTTCGTCCCGATCTAGTACCGAACGGACGTCACCTCCGCGTTCAGCACACGTATAGCTCGATGACTATCTCTGCCTTCTTGATCCAGCAAGAGAGACGAAGAGGTAGCTGAATTCTCCGACAGCACGACCGCATGGTGATGGAGCTACTCCGACAGGGCTTCGCCGTGCCGCACTGAACAAGCTACGGGGTGTCACCAAGTGGTGGAGGGAGAGAGGGCTGCACTATGGCTTTGGGTGCAAAAAGCCTCTCAAACCTCCACTATATATAGGTGGTACAAGAGGAGTGTTGCCTTGCCTCCTACTCAAAGTAGGAGGGTTCGGGCGAGCCAAGAGGGAGGAGTCCTCCTCCAATTCGGTTTGGTGGAGGACTCCCTTCCAACTTGTCCACCTCCTTCCTTTTTTCCTTTTTCCTTTTTATGTTTGATTTGGCCAAAATAGGTTATTGGGCCGGCCTCACCAGCCCACTAAGGGTTGGTGCGCCACCCATAGACCTATTAGGTCCTCTCCCGGGTGAGTGGCACCTCCTGGTAAAACCCTAGAACCCATTCGTCACTCCTAGTACTTCACCGATAATGCCCGAAATCTTTCCGGAAGCCAAATGCCTCATGAAATCTAGGATCTCATCCGGGACTCCAAACAACATTCGGTTACCAACATTAATAATTCAACTATACCGAAACGTTAGCAAACCTTAAATGTGCAGACCCTGCGGGTTCCAGAACTATGTAGACATGACTGAGACACTCTCCGATCAATATCCAATAGCGGGACCTGGATGCCCATATTGGATCCTACATATTCTACGAAGATCTTATCGGTTGAACCTCTATGACAAGGATTCAATTAATCCCGTATAATATTCCCTTTGTCCTTCGGCTTGTTACTTGCCCAAGATTCGATCGTAGATATCTCTATACCTATTTCAATCTCGTTACCAGCAAGTCTCTTCACTCGTTCTGTAATAAAAGATCTCGTGGCTAAATTTTTAGTCACATTGCTTGCAAGGCTTGTTTGTGATGTTGTATTATAGACTGGTCCCCGAGATACCTCTCCGTCATATGGAGTGACAAATCCAGTCTTGATCCATGCTAACTCAACAGACACCTCCAAACATACCTGTAGAGTACCTTTATAGTCACTCAGTAGCGTTGTGACGTTTCATACCCACAAGGCATTCCTCTGGTTTCAGTGAGTTACATGATCTCATGGTCATAGGAACGTATACTTTACATGCAGAAAACAATAGCAACAAAATGACACGATCACATGCTACGTGTGTAGTTTTGGTCTTGTCCATCACATTATTCCCCTAATGATGTGATCCCGTTATCAACTCACAACACTTGTCTATGGGCAGGAAACCTTAACCATCTTTGATCAACGAGCTAGTAAACTAGTGGCTTACAAGGGACGTGGTTTTGTCTATATATCCACACATGCATTTGTGTTTCTATTCAATACAATTATAGCATGGATAATAAACAATTATCTTAAAACAGGAAATATAATAATAACTATTTTATTATTGCCTCTAGGGCATATTTCCAACAACTGGCAATAAGCACTATGTCAATAGGTTAGTCCCAAAAATGATATAAATTTGCTATAAAATGATCATAAAACAATCAAGAATGATAATATAACAACATGGAACAATCAAAACTTATAGATACGTTGGATACGTATCAGCATCCCCAAGCTTAATTCCTTCTTGTCCTCAAGTAGGTAAATGATGAAAATTGAATTTTTGATGTGGAATGCTGCCTCATGTTCATCATATTCCTTTCCTTTTTAGCATGGTCATATGGACTTGAAGATGTTGCAAAGCAATTGTCTATAATTTGACAAGAAAATTTCAGTACTCAAGCATATCAACAGGCAACCAAGTCTTTCAAAATATCAATGCTAAAGAACGTTATCCCTAGCCCATCATGATCTATCATTTATCCATTCATGCAACACACTCAAATATTAACTACATCCAATGCTCAAGTATGATAATGGTGTTCTTTAGTTCGTCCTTTATAAGAGAAGATGGAGACTCGAATTCAAAATAAAAATTTCATAAAATAAATAGATAGGCCCTTTGCAGAGGGAATCAGGGATTTGTAGAGGTGCTAGAGCTCAGGGTGAAACATTTAGAGGTAATTTTTTTAGGGTGGCATGCTTTTCCTGTCAATGAGAACGACAAAGAGTTTCCAATATCCTCCACGCTAAACAAATTATAGGGGTTCCCAAACTGAAAATAAAGTTTATTCCTTTTTCCACCATTCTTTCATATTCCACGGCTAGTCGTATCCACGGGTACCGTCCATACCAACAATTTTCAAGGAATTTATTATTTGACAACATTTTTTTCTTTTGGGGACTAAGCATCCCTATTACCGCCATACCCTCGTGCAATGATTAGTAAATAAATACTCAACTTGAGAAAACTTCTTTAACATGAAAGATACAACCACCCCTCGCCACTTCATGAGCGGTACGGGCACACAAAAGAACATTTTACTTTTAACATTTAGAGTTAGCACTTGCAAATTTACTTGGAACGACATTGAAATACCGCATATAGGTACGTATGGTGGACTAAGTTTGCACAACTTTGGGTTTAGGATTTGGATGCACAAGCAGTATTCCCGCTCAGTACAAGTGAAGGCTAGCAAAAAGATTGAGAAGCACCCAACCAAGGAACAAAAATCATCATAATTCGACATTAAACATAGCCAACACAGAATAATGCAACACAAGTAGGATGTAATTTCATAGCATAATTATTGACTTCAATTGCATGCATAGAGAATCACAAACCTTAACACCAATATTCTTACTAGATCATAATTACTCATTAACATAACTCACATATTACTATCTTCATGTCGCAAAATTATTGCAAAGAATCAAGCTTAATATCGAATGATCTTCATGAAAGCTTTTATTATATCTTTCCTGGACATTTATCACTTTGGGAATAATTTTCATTTAAATCAAATTTCCATTGCAAACAACAAGCTCTCAAACAAATATAACTGAATAACGAGAGCATAAGTTTATTTAAAATTTTCAACTCTCAAAATTATATAAGTGAAGCAAGAGAGGATTTGTTAAAAATTTCAGCAACTTTCAAAATAATCTAAGTGAATCATGAGAGTAAATTTGTTCAAAATAACAGCACCACCATGCTCAAAAAGATAGAAGTGAAACACTTGAGCAATTCCATGGCTCAAAAATTTGAAGTGAAGCATAAAGAGCGATTCTACCAAATCATAGAAAAAATTGGCTCTCTCAAATGGGTGTGTCCAGCAAGATTTATTATGAAAAACTAACCACCAAACAAAGCAAAGACATTAATGATACAAGACGCTCCAATAAAAACTCATGATATGTGACGTATAAAAGTATAGCTCCAAGTAAAATTACCGATGGTTTTTACAAGAAAGAGGGGATGCCTTCCGGGGCATCCCCAAACTTAGTTGCTTGGTACTACTTAGATATTGCCTTGGGGTGCCGTGGGGAATCCCCAGGCTTAGAATTTTATCACTCCTTACTCCTTCATCCATCGTGATCTCACTCAAAACTTGAAAACTTCAATCACACAAAACTTAACAAAATTTTCATGACATCCATTAATATAAGAAAAACAAACTTTACTATAGGTACTTTTGAAAACCTATTCCAATTTTGTTTCTGCATTATACATACTATATTCTAACTTTACCATGGCTTATGTACCCCGATATAAACCATAGAATCATTAACATAAGCACATAACGCATAGATAACAGAACGTGTTAAAAACATAACACTCTGTGAAGATTCAAAATTTGCTTATACTTTTGCAACTACAAAAATTCTGAAAATTTAGGACAGCGTAGAGAATTTATATTAATATTCTTTAAAATAATTGAGACACTTTTGACGTTTCTGTGATTTTTAGGATTTTTACTACCGGATGCAAAAGTTTCTATTTTACAATAGGATTAAAGCAACTAACTCCCCGCATGATCCCAAAGGCTTTACTTGGCACAAACACTAAATATAACACAAAAGAACACAATTATAACAGTAGCATAATTGCAAAAACACTCAAGAACAAATAGAAAAAAGAAAAATAAATTTTATTCACTAGGTTGCCTCCCACCAAGCGCTATCGTTTTATGATCCTAGCTAGGCATATTGCCTAGATTTTAAGTTTGCTCTCTTGGTAAGTTCTTTCTAAAACCCAGGTGGCTCTCTACATTTTCCAATATTCTTGGGAAAAGAGGACATCTTAAGATCCAAATTATCCAAATGCTTTTTACACAAGGTAACCAAAGTATTCATGCGATTGATGTTTCCACTAATATGTTTGACAGGTTCATAAGCTTTTTGCAATTCCACAAAATATTCCTGTAGATCTCCCATCTTGTCTAATATTTGAGCTCCTTCTTGTGTAAAAGTAAATCCCTTTTTGAATGGCGGAACCCCCAATATCCCCTCTACTATTTCATAAGCAGCATTAGCATCAATCTCAACAGATCCTTTATTGGCAAAATCCAGAAGTTTTCTGTGATGCATGTTCAATGCTATATAAAAATTACGGAGCAAAATCTTTGCACCTCCTTTTAAATTGCAAACACAATAAGATTACATCAACCTATACCAAGCATCTTTCAAATTTTCTCCTTGTTTCTGTTTGAAACACAAGACTTCAAAATCTGGTGACAAAGGAGGAGTAGTAATGCAAGATATAATGATCATGCAAACAAGAGATCCAGCAAGAAAACGGCAAACAGAAAGAAGGCAAATAAAAGGGAAATTTTTTGTGAAGTGGGGGAGAGGAAAACTAGAGGCAAATGGAAAATAATGTAATTGCAAGGAGATGAGATCTATGTGTAGGAACCTGATAGATCTTTACTTGATCTTCCCTGACGACGGCGAGAGAAATCTTCCTTAGTCTTGCTTATGCATTAGTTTCCCTCCAAGCTTAAAGGGTGATGTAGCACAGTGAGAACAAGTATTTCCCTCAGTTAAGAAACCAAGGTATCAATCCAGTAGGAAGATCCACAAGGCTATGTAAGAAACACCACCACACAAATAGCAAATCCCCGCAACCCAACGCGTGGAGGGGTTATCAATCCCTCGTGGGTAAAGCAAGGATAGATTGATAGATGCAAATAATAGTGGTAGAAAATAGGACACAACAAGGTATTTTTGGATTTTTGGATAATATAGATCTGAAAACAGAAGAGCAAATAAAGTAGAAACGCAAATAGAAAAGTAGAGATTGCAAAAAGATGTTGTGAATTAGACCAAGGGCCCATAGGGTTCACTAGTGGCTTATCTCGAGAAATAGTAAACGGTGGACAAACTACTGTTGGGCAATTGATAGAAGAGCAAATAATTATGACGATATTCAATACGTTGATCATGTATATAGGCACCACATCAAAGATAAGTAGACCGACTTCTGCGCGCATCTACTTCTATTACTCCACACATCAACCGCTATCCAGCATGCATCTAGTGTATTGAGTTCATGGAGAAACGGAGTAATGCCTTAAGAACGATGACATGATATAGACAAGATCTATTCATGTAGGAATAAATCCCATCGTTTTATCCTTGATAGTGATGATACATGTGTGTCATGTCTCTTTCTGTCACTGAGATTGAGCACCGCAAGATCAAACCCATCATAAAGCACCTCTTCCCATTGGAAGATAAAAGATCAAGTTGGCTAGATAAAGACCAAATTTCAGAGAAGAAATACAAGGCTATAATAATCAAGCATGAATATGTTTTCATAGATTTGGTCATAAGCTCACAATTCATCGGATCACAACAAACACGCCGTAAAAGAAAGAATTACATCATATGGATCTCCAAGAGACCATTGTATTGAGAAATAAAACGAGAGAGAAAGCCATCTAGGTACTACCTATGGACCTGTAGGACTGATATGGACTACTCACGCATCATAAGAGGAGCACCAATGAGGATGGTGAACCCCTCCGATGGATTTCGTGGCACTGGAACTTGCGGCAGCTGAAACGATTTTTCATCGACTCCTCTAGGGTTTTCTGAATATTGGGGTATTTATAGAGCTCATAGCTGGTGGAGAAGGTGCCCGAGGGCCCCACTAGACACCAGGCCGTGCCTGGGGCCTCTGGAGCCATGATGTCTAGTGGACCCCTGGGTCTCGTCTCTTGCTCATTCTTGGTTCCCAAGTTTCATTCCGGAATAAAAAAATCTCCGTAAAGTATCATGGCAATTGGACCTTATGTGATATGGATTTTTTGCGAAGGAAAAAAACAGGTATCAAGGGGCAAGTTCTCTTTAGGAGCTTGACGAAAGGGAGGGCCCTCTCGCCAAACTTGGAGATGAAGCGCGGAGCAAGGCCATGCATCACATCACCTTCTGCATTTACTTGAGGTTGCAGGGAGGCTGTATATGCTCGATGTCGAGGTTGGCCTCAATGCCCCAGTGGGAGACTAGGAAGCCGAGCATCTTGCCTAATGGGACTCCGAAGAGGCACTTGGAGGGGTTGAGCTTGAGGCGGATCTTGCGCAAGTAGATGAACGTCTCCTCAAGATCCTTGATGAGGGTGTTCGCTTCACAAGTCTTGATGACGATGTCGTCCACATAAGCCACAATATTTCTTCCCATCTCGGCCCCAGGCCAATGTGCATCATCCTTCCGAAGGTGGCTCCTTCACTCTTCAGGACGAACGGTGGGGACACGTAGTAGTACACGTCATAGGGGTTACGAAAGTCGTTTTCTCGTCGTCCTGATTCACCATATTGATTTAGTGCTAGCCTGAGAAGGCATCTAGGAAGCAGAGCATGTCAAACCCCGCGGTGGAGTCTATGATCTAGTCGATGCACGGCAGTGGGAAGTGGTCCTTGGGGTAGGCCTTGTTGAGGTCGGTGAAGACAATGCACATTCACCCTTCCCCATTGTTCTTCTGGACCACAACGGGGTTAGAAACCCACTCGGGGTGGATCACATCACGGATGAGGCCCGCTTCTTGGAGCTTCTTGGTTTCTTGAACAATGAACTTCTTCTTTTCTGGCGCCTGGCACCGTGCCTTCCGCTTCACGGGCCATGCGTTGGGCCACATGGCTAGGTGGTACTGGATCACCTCCCTCCGTAGTCCGAGCATGTATGATGGTGTCCAGGCACACATATCAGTGTTTTCCCAGAGCAAGGCAACAAGCTCGCCTTCCTATTTGAATGAGAGGTCATTGCTAATGGTAATGGTGGGTTCAGAGCCACCATCGTCTAGCGGCACTTTCTTCATCTTAGCCCATTCTTGAGAGAACAGTGGCTTCTTCTTGGCGGGTGCAGCCTCAGGAGGCTCGAGGTCATCCTTGTCCACGGGGTAGGCAGTGGAAGCAGCCTTGTAGGAGTGCTCGATGGAGCGCACGACCTGTTTCTCATCATAGTGGATGGTGATGACACCACCACAGCCCGACATCTTAATGATGTTGTAGGCATGGTGGGCGACGGACATTTACTTGGCGAGAGCTAGGTAGCCCAAGATGGCGTTATAGGGCAGGCCTATGCGAGCCGCATCAAAGTCGATAAACTGTATGTGGTAGTTCATGAGGGTGCTGAAGGTGACAGGAAGCCGCACTTGCCCCAGAGGAAAAGTGCATCTGTCGGTTCATACGTCTCCATCGTATCTACTTTTCCAAACTCTTTTGCCCATGTTTTGGACTCTAATTTGCATGATTTGAATGGAACTAACCTGGACTGACGCTGTTTTCAGCAGAATTGCCTTGGTGTTATTTTTGTGCAAAAATCAAAGTTCTCCAAACGTCCTCAAAATTTACGGGGAGCAGTTTTGGAAAATATCAAAAATATGTGCGCCAAGTTCCACCTCAAGGGGTGGGCCAGTGGGCCACAAGCCCCTGCTCCGCCACCACCCCCCTGGTGGCGGTGGGCAGGCTTGTGGCGCCCACACGGCTCTGTCGCCCCCAATTCCAGCACTATAAGTTGCCTTTCGTCCCAGAAAAAAATAAAAGGAGAAGTTTTCATCGCGTTTTCGATATGGAGGCGCCGCCACCACCTGTTCTTCATCTGGAGGGCAGATCTGGAGTCCGTCTTGGGCTCCGGAGAGGGGAAATCGTCGCCATCGTCATCATCAACCTTCTTCCCTCTCCAATTCCATGAAGCTCTTCGTCGTTCGTGAGTAAACTATTCGTAGGCTCGCTGGGCACTGATGAGTAGGATGAGATCTATCATGTAATCGAGTTAGTTTTGATGGGGATTGATCCCTAGTACCCACTATGTTCTGAGATTGATGTAGCTACAACTTCGCCATGCTTAACGCTTGTCACTAGGGCCCGAGTACCATGATTTCAGATCTGAAATTAGTATGTTGTCACCAATATATGTGTGTTTTAGATCCGATCTTGCAAGTTGTAGTTACCTACTATGTGTTATGATCCGGCAATCCCGGAGTGACAATAACCGGAACCACTCCCAGTGATGACCATAGTTTGAGGAGTTCATGTGTTCACCAAGTGCTAATGCGTTGGTCCGGTTCTTTATGAAAAGGAGAACCTTAATATCCCGTAGTTTCCTTTTGGACCCCGCTGCCAGGGGAGGGATGGACAATAGATGTCATGCAAGTTCTTTTCCCTAAGCATGTATGACGACACACGGAATGCATGCCTACATCACATTGACGAACGGGAGCTAGCCACATATCTCTCCGTTTTATAGATGTTGCATGATGAATATCATCCAAACAAATCACCGACCCATTGCCTACGAGTTTGTCCTACTGCTTCTACTTGTCTTGCTCTGCTGCTGCTGCTACTACTGTTGCTACTACTGTTACTTGTTTTGCTCTGCTTCTGCTACTACTATTGCTACTACTGTCGCTTGCTACTGTTGCTACTTGCTACTGCTGTCAATACTATTGTTCCTTGCCGCCGCTATTGCTCGTTACACTACCGTTACTCGCTACTTTGCTGTTACTACTGTGCTTGCAGATACTAATCTTTCAGGTGTGGTTGAATCTGACAAATTCAGCTGCTAATACTTGAGAGTATACTCTCACCTCCTGACTGGTAAACCAACAAATTGGGTCGAATACTCTACCCTCGAAAACTGCTGCGAACCCACGCCCTGGTGGGCCATCAACAACATTCTTCTAGTTTCATTGCCGGGGAGTGCTAGCAGCATTCTTCTGGTGCCATTGCAGGAGAAGGTTTGTTGTCATCAGCATTCGTCTAGCTAACGCCAGAGATTGCAATCAGCATTTTTCTGGCGCTGTTGCCGGGGAGGTATTGCTATATTCTTTGAGTCACTTGGGATTTATATCTGCTGATCACTATGAAGAATCTGAAGGATCCGAAGACCAAAGTCTTGCCATCAACTACGAGGGGAGGTAAGGAATTGCCATCTAGCTCTACACTTGATTCACCTTCAGTTATGAGTAAGTTTGCGACATCACCTCCTGCTAGAAATCTTGATATGTCACCTGTGCTTGATGATGCTTGTGATCCTACTGCTAGAGATGCTATGCTTGATACTGCTAGAGATGCTATGCTTGATACTATGCCTAATGATGCTATGCTTGATACTGCTAGAGATGTTATGCTTGATACTGCTTTGCCCGATGATGCTAGAGACGCTATTTTGCCTGATGATGCTATGCTTGATACTGCTAGAGATACTCCTTTGCCTGATGCTCCACTAGGAGTGTTCCTTGATGCTCATATTGCTAGAGTTACTGCCAATGCTCGTGTTGCTTCTGAAACTACCGATGCTATTGAGATAGAACGTGCTTTTGCTCCCGCTAGATCTAGCTCTCCTAGATATGAATTGCCTGATATACCTGAGGGTTACGTTATGGAGGTAGAGATAGATGAGGATTTTCTTGCGTGTAAGGATGCCTATGAAGCTGAGAAATTACTTCTCAAGTGGAAGGAAAAATCTCGGGAAGCTCGGATTAAAAATGACCCGAAGTTTGCCACTTCGCCTATCTTTGTCACCGATAAGGATTTAAATTCTCTGTCGACCCTGAGATAATCTCTCTAGTCGAATCTGATCCTTTTCACGGTTATGAGTCTGAGGCGGTCATAGCCCATCTTGCCAAACTATCCGAAATAGCCAACCTTTTCACTAATGAGGAGAAGATCCGCCACTACTATATCCTTAAGCTGTTTCCTTTCTCTCTAAAGGATGACGCTAAAGTCTGGTTCACCTCTCTTGCTCCTAGATGTGTGCGTAGTCCCCAGGAGATGGTCTATTACTTCTGTGAGAAATATTTCCCTGCCCATAAGAAGCAAGCTGCCTTGCAGGAAATATACAACTTTGCTCAACTCCAAGAAGAAAGTCTTCCACAAGCTTGGGGGAGGCTCGTCCAGCTACAGAATGCTTTGCCTGATCACCCTCTTAAGAAGAACAAGATACTTGATATCCTCTATAACGGACTTACCGATGCCTCTAGAGACCACCTAGATAGTTGTGTCAGTTGTGTTTTTAGGGAACGAACTATAGAACAAGCTGAGACCCTACTGAATAACCTCTTGATCAACGATAATGCTTGGACTATTCCCGAACCACCTCCTAAGCCAACTCCTAAGAAAAGAGGTATTCTATTCCTTAGTCCCGAAGATATGCAAGAAGACAAGAAATCTATGGAAGAGAAAGGCATTAGATCTGAAGATGTCAAAAATCTACCACCTATCGAAGAGATCCATGGTCTCGATAACCCGATATAGGTAGTAGAAGTGAATTCTCTGCGTAGGTTTGACGAGAGTGATATTCCTTTTGATAAACCTGCTAGACTATGCTTTGATGAATTTCACAACTTTGTTGCCAAACAACAGAGTTTCAATGATTATGTTAGCAGACATTTGGAACAAAGTGCTCGTATGCTTAGCCATCTAAGTGCTTGTGTAGACAGAAATGTCAATGCTCTAAAGCTTGTGAGTAAACATGCCTCTATGATTACTACTCAGGTAGAACAAGTACTTAAAGCTTAGAATGACTTTCTCAATGAACTAAATGACAACTCTGTCAGAGTCATTACTAGAGGAGGCAAAATGACTCAGGAACCTTTGTATCCTGAAGGTCATCCTAAGAGAATTGATCAAGATTCTCAAGGAATCAATGCTGATACATCTAGTCATCCTAAGGAGAAGAAGAAGGATGATAGGAGCCTACACGCCAGTTCACCAAATACTGTCACACATGAAGAACCTAATGATATTTCTGTGTCTGATACAGAAACACAATCAGGTGATGAACATGAACCTTGTGACAATATGGACAATGATGTTCATAATAATGCTCAACCTAGCAATGATGAGGATGTGGAGATTGAACCTATGGTTAATCCTGATAATCCACAACCCAAGAGATACGATAAGAATGACTTCACTTCTAGGAAGCATGGTAAAGAAAGAGAGCCATGGGTTCAGAGACCTATGCCCTTTCCTCCTAAGCCATCCAAGAAAAAGGATGATGAGGACTTTGAGCACTTCGTTGAGATGATAAGACCCGTCTTTCTGCAGATGCGGTTAACTGATATGCTCAAGATGTCTCTGTATGCCAAGTACATGAAAGATATCGTGACTAATAAACGGAAGATACCGGATCTTGAGATCTCCACCATGCTTGCCAACTACACTTTCAAAGGTGGAACTCCTAAGAAACATGGTGATCCCGGAGTGCCCACTATACCTTGCTCCATTAAAGGAAACTACGTAAGAACTGCCTTATGTGACCTTGGAGCCGGTGTTAGTGTTATGCCACTCTCTCTTTATCGTTGACATGAGTTGGATAAGTTGACACCCACCAAAATTTCTCTGCAAATGGCCGACAAATCAACTGCTTTCCCTATCAGCATTTGTGAGGATGTGCCTGTTGTGGTTGCTAATACCACTATCTTAATAGACTTTGTTATCTTGGATATTCCCGAGGACGATGCCATGGCTATCATCCACGGAAAAACCTTTTTAAACACGGCAAGGGCTGTTATAGATTTCAACAAAGGCAATGTCACTTTCCATGTCAACAGTAATGAGCACACAGTGCACTTTCCAAAGAAACGATATCCAGTACATTGCATCAATGCTATCGAAAAGACTTCATCGATTCTTATTGCGAGCTTTGAATGCCCTCTTCCTCGTGTCAAGATGAAGTATGATTTGCTTGTTGGGGATATACATATCCCCATTGAGGTGACTTAGTGGCTATTCTAAAATTCTCCGTTCTCTCTTGCGATTCGAGAAGGTTTTGTCATAAGGACTTGATCAATCCCATTGACGGATTTCTTTCGATGACCATGAAACGGATGAATCACAGAGTCACATACCTCTATTTTGAGTTTTCCTTTTGTGTTGCTTAGAAGAAAAATGATGGAATTAGTTTAGCTTTTCCTGTTTTCTGTTTTAGCGTCCCCGAGAAAAATACCTCGAAAATAAAAGTTCTCCGATGGTCTTGAAAATTTAGTATGATTTTTTCTGGAATTTTTGAAAATTTCTGGGCCTGAGAACTGGCCTGGTGGCTTGACCAGTGGGCCACAAGCCCTGCCACCGCCACCTACCCCCCTGGTTGCTGGGTGCAAGCTTGTGTGGCCCACAGGTACCCCTTCCACTCATTCCATCTCTCAGCCTCTTCTTCCACCTCCAGAAAAAAAAACTCGCAGCTCAAACCCGTGTTCTTGCTCATTTGGCTATGATTTTTGATCTCCTTGCTCAAAGCACCATTCTCCGAACCGTTTTGGGGAAATTACTCCTTGGTAAGTGACTCCTCCATTGGTCCAATTAGTTTTTTCTCTAATGCTTTATCCTTCGCGAATTCTTGCTACCTTGGTGACCCTGTTCTTGAGCTATAAATGTTGATTTTAGCTGGTCCCAAGTAGTTTTAGCGCGTGATACGGTCTCTAGGCACTAGTAGGAGTAGTTGCGAGAAGGTGTGGTGGGTCTTTATTCACTTTTCTCTTGAACTTCAAAAATTTCAGCATAAGGAAATTATGTTCAGGAGGAAGTTTCATGGTGGTTCCTCAAGTAAGAGGGGTCCTCGTCTCTCTTTTCGGGAGCCCGAACCTTTTCAACTAAGGGACGCACCGGTGCAACCATGTGAATGGCCTCCTGATGAGTTCATGATCGAAGCAGGTTTCAAGGATGAGTTTGATGCACTTGTCCGCAATGCCGGGTTATAAGAATTCCTCTCAGATAAATGTGAACAGTATGCTATGCTCACTGCCTCTTTCGTGCGTAGATTTAAATTTTTAGCTAGTCGTCAATCATCCATACTGTTTGACCTACACGATAAATCATATACCGTGTATTTGGAGGATTTCAATAGGATTTGCAAGATACCCGATTGGGCTAGTGTTAATGATCCTCCTAAGTCTTCGGTCAGAGACTTTGTCTCCAGTATAACTGTGGGAGAAACCAGAGATATCACGCAAGCCACCATAGGAAGCATCCATTTCCCTACCTTGCACTACCTTGCCCTCTTCATAGGTAGGTGCATTAACGGCAAGGGTGCACATTGTCACCTATGCGCTTCCGACCTTAGTGTCCTTAAGAGCGCAGTAACAGGTGACAGGAGTTTCAATATGGGAGCTATTATAGCAAGTAGGCTGAATAAAAATGCTAGTGAGGGGGATTTCTTTGGTGGAGTTTATGCTACATGCTTAGCAAATTTTCTTGGAGTATCCATCCGTTCGGAAGACCCTCCTCTCCGTAGAGCCTAGCTTGATCGTGTCGCTCTAACACGCTACCAGTTCCTTGAGAGAGATCATGGATCCCTCCTATACTGCTTGATATTTAACCGGCAGCGTGTTTTCCATATTACCCTTCCTGCTCCTGCTTTCTTTGACTTTCAGGTAAAACGAAGATACTACATAACCATCGGAGAGGCAGAGGAGTATGAGAGGGAGGCGACTGCTGCTCGACTTTGTGAGGCAGCTATTCAGGCAGTGGCTGCAGCACTCCCGTATAACACCCATTATGACTTTGGGTTTCGCCAGGATCATACATGGGAGTAGACCAAGCTAGGCCAAAAGCCTAAGCTTGGGGGAGTACGTGTTCTCACCGACTTTACATTCATGCTTATGCTTTCACTTTGTTAGCCGGTGTTTACACTTTTCCACTGTATTATCCATGCTAGTTTATTTTCGTTTTCTTGTTTTCTTGTTTTGTGTCCTTTTGAGAAAACCCAAAAATATTTTTCTTTCTTATTTTGCTTGTTGGGAGCTTTCCCTTGTAAATAGTTTTATTTTCTTCATGTCAAGGTAGAAGATATTGGTTACAATGTTTAGTGGTTCTTGCATGCTTACCTGTTTAGCTTTCAAAAGAGCCATATTACTTTGTCTTCTCCTTTGTGTTTGCCTGCAGATTCAGCTTAGTCCAATGCGCTTATTATCGTTTTCATCGTTCGATCGTGCAAATGAAAGGCAACAATGATGATATATGATGAAGTGACTGAGACTGAAAAGCTGGTATGAACTCTATCTATTTTGTTTTTGTATATATGACTAGCTTGTCGACCCAGATTCAGCCTTGTTGTGAGAGAACCATGTTTGCAATGACAACTTAGAGATCATAGTTTCTGATGCCATGCTTATTTAGCTGAGAGCTTATAATGGTTTGTCTTGAATGCCAACATAGATTTTGAGATGACTATGATGTAGTATGATAGGATGGTATTCTCCTTTGAATGTTTCAAGTGGCTTGACCTGGCGCATGTTCATGCATGTAGTTGAAACAAAATCAGCATAGCCTCTATGATGTTCGTGTTCATGGTGATTTATATCCTGTTCATGCTTGCATTCAATGTTAGTCAAACTCGTTGCATCTTGATGACTGTTGTCGCTCTCTAGTTGGTCGCTTCCCAGTCTTTTGCTAGCCTTCACTTGTACTAAGCGGAATACTGTTTGTGCGTCCACTTCCATAAACCCAAAAGTTTTTCCATGAGAGTCCACCATACCTACCTATTTGCGGTATCTACCTGCCGTTCCAAGTAAATATGCATGTGCCATTCTCTAAACCTTCAAGAAATAATCTGTTTTGCATGCCCGAACCGCTCATGTGGTGACAGAGGGCTATTGATATCTTCCATGCTAGGAGTGTTATCCTCGACATGTGTTTATTCACACTCATTCACGAGAAAGGGGCCGGTATTTGGAATGCCCAGTTCCACGCTTAAATCGAAAATATAACTGTAAAACAAGACTCCCCCTGGATTGATGTTAGTATGGACGGTACCTGAGGATTCGGCTAGCCGTGGAGGGTGATTGATTGGTGGTAGGGGAGTTAAAACTTTACTTTTCTGTTTGGGAACCGCCTATATCATGAGTAGCATGGAAGATATTGAGAACTCTTGGTCATTGCGTTGACAATGAAAGCATGCCACCCAAAATTATTATCTCTGTTTTCAAAGCTTGAGCTCTAGCACCTCTACAAATCAATGCTCCCCTCTGCGAAGGGCCTGTCTATTTATTTTCCTGTCGAGTCATCCTCTTCTTATATAAGCACCAATTAGAGAGCACCTCTGTCATCTTTATTCTTTTCTTTTGATTGATAATGAGTATGACTATGACTGGATCTTCCTTGCTATGAATTACAATGTTTAGTTAGCCCTTGATCTTTGAAAGTGCTCTGCATTTATGTTTTGCAGTCTCAGAAAGAGCTAGTGAGATACCACCTATTCATATTGCTTCATGCTTGTTTTGATTGAAGTGTTGGTATTTGAAACTCATTATTATTTGCTCGTTAGCTGATTATGCCATTGATATTAGTTTACCGTGAGACCTTTGTGTCATTTGCTTATGTGGTTAACTTGTGATCTTGCTGAAATTCTGGTTATGAGTTAGACATAGTTGCAACAACAAGATCAAACAGAGTTTGTCAAAGTTTTTCTTTCTCTCCCAGTTTGTCAACTGAGTTGCTTGAGGACAAGCATGGTTTTAAACTTGGGGGACTTGATACGTCTCCATCTTACATACTTTTCCAAACTCTTTTTCCCATGTTTTGGATCTAATTTGCATGATTTGAATGGAACTAACCCGGATTGGCGCTGTTTTCAGCAGAATTGCCTTGGTGTTATTTTTGTGCATAAATCAAAGTTCTCCAAACGTCCTGAAAATTTATGGGGAGCAATTTTGGAAAATATCAAAAATATCAGTGCCAAGTTCCACCTGAGGGGGTGGGCCAGTGGGCCACAAGCCCCTACTCCGCCACCCCCCCCCCCCTGGTGGCGGTGGGCACGCTTGTGGGGCCCACACGGCTCTGCCGCCCCCAATTCCAGCACTATAAGTTGCCTTTCGTCCCAGAAAGAATAAAAAGAGAAGTTTTCATCGCGTTTTCGATATGGAGGCGCCGCCACCACCTGTTCTTCATCTGGAGGGCAGATCTGGAGTCTGTCTTGGGCTCCGGAGAGGGGAAATCGTCGCCATCGTCATCATGAACCTTCTTCCCTCTCCAATTCCACGAAGCTCTTCATCGTTCGTGAGTAAACGATTCATAGGCTCGTTGGGCGGTGATGAGTAGGATGAGATCTATCATGTAATCGAGTTAGTTTTGATGGGGATTGATCCCTAGTACCCACTATGTTCTGAGATTGATGTTGCTACTACTTTGCCATGCTTAATGCTTGTCACTAGGGCCCGAGTGCCATGATTTCAGATCTGAAATTATTATGTTGTCACCAATATATGTGTGTTTTAGATCCGATCTTGCAAGTTGTAGTTACCTACTATGTGTTATGATCCGGCAACCCCGGACTGACAATAACCGGAACCACTCCCGGTGATGACCATAGTTTGAGGAGTTCATGTGTTCACCAAGTGCTAATGCGTTGGTCCGGTTCTTTATTAAAAGGACAACCTTAATATCCCGTAGTTTCCTTTTGGACCCCGCTGCCACGGGAGGGATGGACAATAGATGTCATGCAAGTTATTTTCCCTAGCCACATATCTCTCCGTTTTATAGCTGTTGCATGCTGAATATCATCCAAACAAATCACCGACCCATTGCCTACGTGTTTGTCCTACTGTTGTCACTTGTCTTGCTCTGCTGTTGCTGCTATTACTGTTGCTACTGCTGTTACTTGTTTTTCTCTGCTGCTGCTACTACTATTGCTACTGCTGTCGCTTGCTACTGTTGCTACTTGCTACTACTGTCACTACTGTTGTTCCTTGTCGCTGCTATTGCTCGTTACACTGTCGTTACTCGCTACTTTGCTATTACTACTGTGCTTGTAGATACTAATCTTTCAGGTGTGGTTGAATCTGAAAAATTCAGCTGCTAATACTTGAGAGTATACTCTCACCTCTTGACTGGTAAACCAACAAATTGGGTCGAATACTCTACCCTGAAAAACTGCTGCAAACCCACGCGCTGGTGGGCCATCAACAACATTCTTCTAGTTTCATTGCCGGGGAGTGCTAGCAGCATTCTTCTTGTGTCATTGCAGGAGAAGGTTTGTTGTCATCAACATTCGTCTAGCTAACGGCAGAGATTGCAATCATCGGTCACATCAAAAAATGGCCTCATGGGCATCAAGCGCTCGTAAAGCACTTGAAGCTGCTCAAAGGTACTGATGGAGAGCATGTTGAGCTTTGCGCCTCCATCTCTGAGTGTCTTGGTGATGCCTATGTTGTTGATGGTGGCAGTACATAGTGTAGGGATGGTGCCCACAGCCCTTGTGGACTTGGGGTGGTCCTTGGAGTCGAAGGTGACTGCGTATTGTGACAACTTTAGGGGCCTTGCGGCCTTGGGGCCAAAGAGGGTAGCGTTCCCCTTGCAGGAGAAATTCTTGTGGTGGCAATTCGAGGCAGGAGCCTCAGATCCACCAAGGTTGCTTGCAATCCCATGAGGCTCCTGGTAGCCCCCAGCGTCCTCCTCACGCAACTTATCGTTGTTGGCATTGGGATGCGGAGCAATGTCGTTTGACTGAGGGTCGGCACGGCGCGACTGGTCGCACCAGCCTTGACGACTACTGTTTAGTTTTTACTATTGTCATTGTTGTTGCGATCTCCCGAGCATTGTCCACTGTGGCCACCACCAAAACCTATGCCATGGATGTTACAGTTGGGGCGGCCCTACCCCTGCTCATGAAGCAACATGAGCTCATCCTATTCCTTGGTGTTATCAAAGTTCATGTTGTGGTAGGCGTTGAAAGGCTTCTTTGAAGCTTCACCACTGTCACGCCCACGCTTCTGCTCAGGATCCACTACAAGTACGGTAGGGCCCTTGCATTTGACATCCTTGCTCTTGCCCTTTGCGGTTGTGGTGATGGCGTCCGGATCATTGTGGGCAAAGAGGCGACCCTCTTTGGCCTTGGCACACTTCTCAACAGGTTCGAATAGTGTAGCCATTGTGGGTAGCTCATTATTGATGGAGAGATTCTCGTGCATCTTAACACCCATTACACCCACAGAGAACGCAGAGATGATGGCGGCATCTTATGCCCGTGGGATCTTGTTGCGCACCTAAGTGAAGCGCTCGATGTACTTGCAGAGGGTCTCGCATAGTTGCAGGTGCATGACACGTTGGTCGTTGAGTGTGAGGGGACGGTCGTATGTGCCCTTAAAGTTCAAGACAAAGTACGCGCATAGCACAGACCACGAGAAGAGGGGGCCCTTGGGAAGGTTCATTAGCCAAGAGCGTGCTACATGCTTGAGAGCCATGCAGAACTAGTTCACCATGACCTTGTCGTCGCCTTCGACGGCCTCGATGCCAATGGCGTAGAGGTGAAGGAACTCCGTGGGGTTGGGGTGCCTTCGTAGAGTGGAGGCGGCTCTGAATTGACTGCCATGGGCCACACCACCGAGTGCAACTCGCGGGTGAATGTGTGGTGTTAGAGAAGATTTCTCCATATGTGGTTTTGGTATTTGATGACAATTCCTATAGAATAATGGTTGCCATGAGTTATATTCGAAGTATTTGTCCATAGGCACTTCTTGAAGTACATCTTTTGGTTCCAAGGAGTTTATATGATGACCACAGTGGTACTCAAGGTTTTATCCAAAGATTGGTCATATAGACACAAGGTTGATCAAGACTATGTTAAAGAGTGAATCAATTTGATCAACTCACAAAGTATACATGATGAACCGATAGGGATCAAGTGATCCCATGGTATGGTAAGCATTGTCCATTACGCTTTGTGTACTAACACATGGTCTTCGTGAGAGTTATATGTGGGGTTAGGTGTGTTTCCATGAGCTTGTGTCAAGAGGAAGATCTCATAAGACCCATGGAGGATGACATCAAGTGGTAATCGTCATCAAGATTTCGGTGTGCAAGTTCAAGTGGAGCATCACGAAGAGATCATGCTTGAAGCTTGCCATACATTGTGGTGACAACGGACTTGCGAAGGTGTGCTGAAGTGTGGCTCACCCATAATGTGTATGGTGTATGGTGGAGCAATGAAGTAGTCTTAACTAAGCCAACACAATAAAGAAAGCTGGTCCATCTTGAGGAAGTCAAGATCATCATCATCTAGCTCAAGTAACTATGTGCAAGGTATAGGTCTACCCTTGATATGTTTCCTATTTTACCGGTCTTATAGTGGTAGTTGGGAGACTAGTTTATAGGATAGATTGTAGTACTATCAAGAGGGCTCTCAAGTGAGTATATTGATCGTATCATTCGTTGAGATCTCAAACCATTTGAATCCTTGCATCATATTTCTTGGTTCTTGTTTGGTGTTTCTCTTTATGAGTTTTAAAGCTTATGGTCATCTTTATGACAAGCTCGAGTTCATCAAAAATGGAGTCCAGATGTATCTTGTATGATGTTTTAAATCTTGGAGTTTTTGCTCGTTCTTAATTTACAGAGGTTTCACATATCCATATCATTGGCGGTTTTATACTGCATCGCTGTTGTAGCTCTTGTTGTCGTGAATCCAACAAGCTTGAGTTTGCACAATTTGGAGCTCGTATGCGAAATTTATGGAAGTTCTGGTATACATTCTTTTCATATTTTGCATCGGTTCTGCATCAAAATGTTCAAGCGGTAGTACCACTCCTAGGAGCGGTACTACCTCTTATCTGAGGTAGTACCACCCAGTTCAACGGTAGTACCGTTGTCGGGCGGTAGTACCGTGGACAGTGCCGCTGCCTCACGGTCTCGACACTTTTTGTGTCGGACTGAGCGGTAGTTGTGGGCCGTAGTGCCGATCAAAGAGCGGTAGTACCGCTTATTACTACCGCGCTAGTTTTGCCCAGGTTTTCTTGGTTGGAATCTCAGCAGATCTAGAGCAGATGTAGGTGGTGGTATTACCCCTTATAAGCGGTAGTACAGCTCCACGCAGCGGTAGTACCGCTCCGGTGGTACTACCTCCCTACCGTCTTCAATCTTGAGTTGCTACTCACAGTCGCGGCAGTAGTACCGCTCCTAGGAGCGGTTATACCTCTAATGCGGTAGTACCACTCCCTAGAGCGGTAGTACCACTCATGTGCACGCTTATGGGGTAATGGTTCGACTTTTCCCTTCTTATAAAAGGGGTTCTTCTTCCCCATTGAACCCCATCCTTTGAGCTCATATTCGCCCACCACTGTTGACCTTCTTCAAGCTTTCTAACTCTCAGTCCCTCCAGTGAGTCTTGATAGTTCTTGAGGGAAAATATAGAGGAGGTCTAGATCCACATTTCCACCAATCACTGTCTCCTCTATATGAGGGGAACCCCTTGGATCTAGATCTTGGAGTTCTTCGTGTTCTTCTTTGTTCGTCCTCTCATTTTCCTCCTAGCACTAGTTGTTGTGGTGGGATTTGAGAGACAAGGACTTGGAACCTCTCTATTCCCTTGCCATTGCATTTGGTGCATATGTTTGAGTTCTCCATGGTGATACATGGAAGTGAAAAGTTGAGAATCTTATTATTCTTGGGTGCTTGGTACCCTACATCTTGTTCTTCTTGGGTGCTTTGGCATTCTCGAAGCTTGGTGGTGCCTCAAAGCTCAATCATTGTGGTGTAAAGCTCCGGGCAAGTGTCGTGGTTTCCAATTAGGTTGTGTAGATTTCCGAGAGCATTTGAGGTCATCTTTCATCTCCAATCCATTGTGGTTAAGCTTCGTGGTGTTGTTGGCAGCCTCCAATTAAGTTGTGGAGATTGCCCCAACCTTGTTTGTATGGGTTAGGTGACCACCCTCAAGGGCCCCTTAGTGGAATCACGACATCTTGCATTGTGCGAGGGTGTGAGGAGATTGCAGTGCGCCTAGTGGCTTCTTGGGGAGCATTGTGCCTCCACACAGTTCCAAACGGTGATGAACATCTGCAAGGGCGTGAACTTAGGGATACATCGTCACCTCCGCGTGCCTTGGTTATCTCTTACCCGAGCCCTTTACTTATGCACTTTACTTTGTGATAGCCATATTGTTTCATGTTATATATCTTGCTATCACTTAGTTTTTTATCTTGCTTAGCAGAAGTTGTTGGTGCACATAGGTGAACCTAGTTGGTTTAGGTTTTGTGCTTGACTAATTAAACGTCAGTTTTATTCCGCATTTGTTCAAGTCTAAACCATAATTATTTTGAAGCGCATATTCACCCCTCCCCCTTTAGGCGGCATCCATGTCATTTCACGTGGTATCCGCAGTTCGCATAGGGAGTGCCATGGTCAGGGCGGCACGATTCTGGCGACCTATGACCGCCATATCCTGAAGTGTGTGGTTCCGGTGCTCATGACACCTCTCAAGTAGCATGGAGCATCGGGCTCTGCACGCTAGACGATACTGCAGTTGGGATCTTCATTGAGTGGTGATGATGCTTTGTGGGACAACATGGGAGCACGCTCAACATGGCACTACCCATCGTCCTCATTGGGTGGCAGAGGAGGAGCAGGCATGTCCTGCTCTGCACTTGCGTCGTGCGATGGTGGAGGTGGCAAGGAGGGGGTGAGAGCATGAGCATCTCGAGCGGCGTTGACTAGCTCGGTGATGCGTGCCAGCCACGCATCATGGCCGCCTCTATGGGTCGGTAGTGCAACAGCTCGCGTGGCAGGAGGACTGCCACTTGTGGAGCCGGTGGGTCGCGTCGGCCGTGGGAGGACTCTGTACCGGTGCATACATGCGGGTAAAGGCGGTTGCACGGATGGGTGGGCAGAGGAGGCCAGCGCCTCCCAGTCGCGAGCACGATGGCGCCGCCAACATTCCCGTAACGGCCGATGTTGACGATGGGCTTGGCATGGATAATCTCAGCACGGCATGCATGCCTCTCCAGATGCACCTCTGCCATGTCGGCAAAGAGCGGAGTATAGGATGAAGATGCATATGCAGCCCCCCTACCTGGCGCGCCAAATGTTGGAGATTGGTTTTGGGCCTACGGGGAAACCTCTCAAGAACCCGGTTCGAACACTTGGGAGCTGGATGCACCTACACACTCGACTCTCAACTACGACAAAACCATACGCGTTGCACACAACAGGGACACGAGAGTTTACCCAGGTTTGGGCCACCATGCGCTGTAAAACCCTACTCCTGCTTTTTGTGCTTCTCTCTTGGGTTGCACAAGTGTTAAAAGCTACAAGGAGGAAGAAAGGTTCTCCGGGGAGAATGGGGAATCCGGTCCCTCTTTCTCTATAATGGTCGCTTACCTCTCTTATCCTTGTCATGGACCTCTCTCCCCAAAACTTTGGTGGGAAAAGGGCGACCACAAGGTGGCAATTCGAAGGGAAAAATGTGTAGATTTCCCTGACAAAGGTGGTCTTTATCCTGCCAAAGCTGATGTCTATGACGCACTCGTGGCCTCGCCGGTGACGTCCTTCCTGGCGACCGGTGTTACCTTGGTCTGCTTGCACAAAGATGGTAAGTGTTGCGATTCACCTTTTGGACGGACAGTTGCTTGCTCCCCCTTTTAGCACAAAGGGAAATATTCTTCTATGGTGCACACTTGTGTCGTCCTTGTCTCCTCTGCTGGCATTGCACGCCACCCACATGGCGAGCAGACTATTGAGTGGTCAGTATTGAACGGCCCCTCCAAGCAGAGGGCTTCACGGAAAGCAGACACGCGGGGGAGATCTCATGAGCCCTCTTACTGCTAGTGAAAGTGCGTCTGGTGGGTCCCTCTTTGAGAGAAACATCCTCCCGGAGCCGAAGGCTCGTGGTCTGTCCTCCAGAGTCCTCCAATGGGCTAGACGCCGCAGTGGGTGTTGTTTGCACAATTGACTAGGCTGACAGTAGATGGGTCGCGGTACCCTAGTTCCACTGGACTGACAGGTAGAAAGAGGGACTACCATTTATGTGCACACAATGTTGAATGAAGCTGAAGGGGACATATTTGTGGGAGGACATGATCCCTTCATCGGAAACTTGTTGGGCATTTGCTTAATTTGAGACCTTGTTGTACTAGACTTAATTTTTATGGTGCGTATGGATCATTTGTGATATTCCCCATCCGGACTTTGATGAATATTGTTTGGTTTTCATGTATTTTGTTTGGTTTGTTAAAATTCGGCTAAAATGTATGCTATTACAGTTGGATGTTGTCCGTGTTCGTGGACTGGCCCCCTTATCCATGGGTAGATGTGCGAGAAAATTTGCGGGTTTCCGTTTCAGATACCCTAAGATCATCTACGGTCGGAACTTGCAAATAACGCACCTCAAACGTTCCCGGAGTGCCCGGACACGTCCGCGAACAATGGCGGGACGCACCTCAAATAATGCCTTTGACACCCTCGTCCCTCATATCTGAACCCTGAAAACGATACAAACCCATGCAACGCTACATAAAAGTCGATCATCACACGCATTTCATCGGATCACCATTTCATCACGGGATAAAATAAGATTTTTTTTGTCATAGTTCTATCGTGGAAAGTGCAAACTAATTTAAACAGAGATAAAATATGAACACAAGGGCGAAAGACGGAGGAAATAACCATTCCCTTGCCGACCCCTTCCCCTTCCAGTCATCCACGCGGTTGTGCCCCTCCTCCATGTAGGCATCAGCGTGCGGTGCAGCTCGTCATTGGAGTCGGAGGTGGAGGCATCATCATTGTCGGAGTGGGAGCTGCACCGCATACCAAACAGCCTGCGGAGAGGGTGGCCCTGCTCCTTCACATCGTGGGCCGCCTTCTCCTTTGCTGACGCCACTTCCGTTGCCTCGCTCTCCAACAACTGGATGGCGAGTTGGAGCGCTTAGCCATTCTTGCGGCGGAGGCAATGTGCATCTGTCTCCGTCATTGAAAGAGAGCAACGAAGGATGCTTGCAAGGAGCGCGTCCTCGGGGTCGACAAGAGCGCTCGTCGTCGAACGGCACGCGTCCAACGCCTCCCACCTTTCCCTCGCATGCTGCCTCTTGCGGCGGGCTGCACACACCTAGGACTTCTACGTCCTTGTGCACCCCCGGTCCCTACGCATGCACTAGGACCCAGCGGTGGCTGGACACCGTTTCTAGAGCAGAAGGTGGTGGAGGTGGGAGGTATACCTGGCCTGGAGAGGAGCGGTCAGAGCGGGAACGGCCGGAGCAACACATCGGGTGGGAAGGGATGACGACATCACCGACGCTCCGTCGACGGACGATGATCCCGAAGGAAGAAAATCTATTGTCGAGACCCCGATCCTAAGCCATAGGAACCTAGTCTGTAACACATTGCATCCGTTTGCGGTCTCACGCACGGTTATCCCCACGGCTTCCACCTTACCTTAGTCGGGACAGTTTGTGCCTTTTGACTCACGTATGCATTAGTGTCGCTAGCATTCCAATGACAAAGAACCCAGGTCGACATATCTAGTCATAAATTCAAGTGGCTCGATTGTACAGAGACAGGCATACATAACCCACCAATGCAAGTGTCAGTCAACAGCGAGTGTAGACGAGTTGTAGCAAGCTACAAGGACTCCATTACACCGCGTGACATTTCCCGAAGGGACAGACACAACAGCTAAGAAGGATACATGCCGGTCAACCAATGTGTCCGGAGCAGTAGCGAACTACCAAGCCTCGGTGGAATCACAAAGGGGCATTTCTCTGTATAGAGAGCTACTAAGGTATACGACTAGGTGTCGAATCCCATACATATCACAGTGCATCACACGTACGCATGAGATACTAGATATGCATAGATACAACAATGGCATCACAACATAACCATACAACATCACGGCATTTATTTATAAGACTCGGAAGAGTCTTGCATAATATGTTCATACAAACAGGGGTCACACAACCCGACACTCAAAGTCATACAAACAAGTCATACAAACCAACGGAAGCATAAAAGTTGTCTGAGTACAGACGGTTGAAAGGATAGGGCATAAAGCCTGACTATCTACAGATCCCTTCTAAAAGGGGCCAGGTCGTAGCTGGGACACCAGCTACTCGTCATCATCGATGTCAAGAAAGAACCCACCTGTTGGCTCGTGGGTATCCTCTGCAACAATTATTAAGCAAACATGAGTACAAAAGTACTCATCAAGACTTTTGACTCTTGGCTAGGCAAACATGAGAACAAATCTATATAGTCATGCTCAGGTATCAATAAAGGGGGTTGTGGTGTTTCATGCAGCAAGCCAACTTTGACTCTTGGCTAGGTTATCTACAGTTTTAAATAGTTGTAACAACTTTGATTTCTCTCACACGAGTGCACAAACTCCACAACAGTACACCATCATGGAATCATTCCCGTATTCCTACGGAAATGCCATCCATGATACTCACACTTATCTTGATACGTTTATGAGTAGCCATTAAAGTTATCTATGAACAACATATGTCTCCATGTAGTCTATATCCGCGGACGCGGCTATTTGAATAGATCATAACCCTGCAGGGGTGTACTTCTTCACACACGCTCTCGCCACTTATCGCCATGTGCACGTCATGCACCTCGGCAACCTTCAAGCGGAAGCCCAGCGAGGGAGTCGGCCACAACCGTTAACCATGCTAATACCTAGTCCAGGTTTATCGCCTATTTGAGAGTAACCCGCACGGTAGTCCGGCCGAGGTTTCCGCCACGGCCCCAAACGATGTGCGCAGGGTTCCCAAGCCCACCATCCGGGTGCCACTTGGTACACCGCGCCACTACCTACCGCATCATAGCCCACCTCTAAGGTCAGCACTATGCACGGCCTCCAGGATGACTATAAATACCAGAAACTACTTGCAACTCCTAGACCGAGTACTAGGCGATTAATAAGTCGAGAGGGTCAATTAAGTATCCCAACGTGTGGTAGTATCTAGTCTTGGATTACATATACGGAACTCAGTTCCTAAGGACGGTTCCAATGAAACAACCCGCCATGTACTCCTACATATCCTTTCATCAGTACCTTTACCAAGTCAGGTTCCACACTTATTCCTTGTCACTAGAACACATTCATCCATCCCTGTTCATCACCCAAATGAAACAGACCTGACACAACTTCTAGTCATAGCAAGCATAACAAGAATAAACACATCAGGGCTCAAGCATCTACCAGGTATGCTAGGTTGCATGGTTCGGCTATTTACTGTGACAATGACATGTCATGCAAAGGAATAGGTTCAGCTACCGAAGTAAATAATTTGAAATATTTTGTCCTAATGCAATACGTGAGAGCAGGAGCAAGAACATGGGATTATATCAGGATGATCAAAAGGGTGCTTGCCTTGTTGCTCACCAGAGGGGTAATATCCGTCAGTCGGATACTCAGACGTATCCGGAGGGGTGGGGCCTACCGAAATAACAACATACAATTAATAGCAATCGTATGCAACAATCATGATGCATGATCATGGCATGAAATGAAGAGTGATATGATTCAGTGTGGTTGGTAACACCTTAGTTTGCATCTGGTTTGAAATCCAAATTCAAATATTATTTGAAATGGCATATTTATCTTATCATTTAATTGATTTGACCTGATGTTGTTTTATAACTTTGTTTTTCATGCATGAAAGTAGCACCATTGTGTTCATTGAATTTTTCTAATCAATTTGCATATATTATTTGTCAGATTTGGACTTATAATCAAATTTCTAAGAATTTCCAAAGTTTTGCAATTATTCTGGAATTATTTTAAAACCAGAATTGAATTTATTGCATCAGCATGACATCAGCAGGTGAGCTGGTCGTTTGAAAGGCAAACGTGACCAGTGCGACCCACTGGTCAGTGACTCTGGCCAGAATTTAGTTAAGTTTAAACTTAATTAGGTATTTAACAGGGATGGACCCACATGTCAGTGTCTGATTAACTTTAAATATAATTTTTATTTTTATTTTTACTAAACTTAATTAGCCAGGGGCTGGCCCCACTTGCCAGTGACTCACGGGAGTCAACCCCACCGGCGATGGGGTCAAACCCACCGGCGACGAGGCTCCGGCGACCACTAGAACGGCGGAGGGCCTCGGGTTTGCATCTCTCGCGACCAAATGGACGGTGGAGGGCACCAGACGATCGGCCAGTCGATCGTGGATCCATTTTTGCACAAAGTAGGGGCTGAGATGGCCGGGGATGACGCCGGCGACGAGCTCGGCGGCTGCCGGAGCTCGGGCACCATCGGGATCACTGATCCAGAGGCTAAAAGGGGCAGGGCTTAGCTCCTACGACATCTACGCGTTGCACTGAAGCTGCTGGTGGCCTTAGAACGACTAGCCGATCACCGAAGAGCTACCGGCGACGAGCTCCCACGGCGGATCTCGTCGGGCTCCGGTGAAATCAGGTGCTAGGGCACGGGATCGATGGGGAAAAGATGGGGAGAAGCATCCTCGGCTCACGAGGAGTGCAGGGACGTCAAAAGCGTGCTAGGGGATGGACTGAGAAGGGAGGACAACGGCGGCGATCAACGCCGGCCCGAGGAGGAAGACGACGGCGATCCGGTGACTCAGGGGCTCTTGGCGTCGAGTGGCTGGCTCGGAAGCTTCGGGAGGTCGAGGCGGTTCTTCTGCGCGGCTCAGGGGAGAGGGAGAGAGGCTGGAGTGACGGCGAGCTCGAGCTCGGCTCGGGCTCTAATGGCGGCCGAGAGGGAAGAGAGCAGGGGGCGAATGAGGAGTGGATGAGGACGGGGAAGGTTGCGGGAGGCTTAACTCCTCCTCGCCAGCGCGATGCGGCGGCTAGGCAGGCACGCAGGTGCGTGGCCGCGCCGGAGGGAGCGGCGGCCACCTCCTGCTGCCGACTCGCAGGAGGTAGACGACAGGAGGGGAATCGGCTTGGGCCAGGTGAGCGTCAGGTAACCCTTTTTCATTTTTCTTTTCCTTTTCTGTTTTCTGTTAAAACAATTGTGACTTTGTTTCATTTTATTTTTGGCTCCAAACTATTTCTAAAATAGTTTGAATAATGTTGGGGTGTTATTTGGAATATTTCCAAATCCACATAAAGTTTTCAACATTTTATGAGATTCTAAATTATTTGAAATCAAATATATAATTGATTTCAGTGACTTTTATGTTTAAAGTAAAATGCTAAAAGCATTTTGAAAATATATTTCACCCCTGATATTTTGTTTCCAATAATTATCAGAAAAGATGAACTTTTATGATGGCCATTTTGGGTTCATTGATTTATCACCAAATTTGAATTGTTTTTGAAAATAGTGTTGCTAGGGTTTGCTTTTGTTTTCATTTCTTTCTTTTGAATTTATTTCATTTCTTTGTATACAATGAGTAAGACATGAGCACAATCTTGCTAACTCTATTAGGGATTCCAGGGATGTGACAACTCACCCCCACTCACAAGAATCTCGTCCCGAGATTTGGAAGTCGTCGGGAATAGCGCGGGATAATCAAGTCGAAGACGATCATCTCTTTCCCATGTTGCCTCTTTTTCAGAATGATTTGACCATCGAACTTTAAGAAACTTGAGGTTTCGACGTCGAGTGGTACGCTCAGCTTGGTCAATAATACGGACAGGGTATTCTCGGTATGAAAGGTTATCTTGGAGATCAAGCGTTTTGTGGTCCACTTCACGGATAGGATCCGAAAAGCAACGCCTCAGTTGCGAGACGTGGAAAACATCATGAACCTTGGAAAGATGCGGAGGAAGTTCCAACTGGTAGGCAAATTCTCCTCGTTTGGCAAGAATGCCAAAAGGACCGGTGTAACCCGAAGGTAAGCCTTCTCGTCAAATTCAAAGGTCACAGCCTTATGATGACGATCATATTGGGTCTTTTGACGAGACTGGGCTGTTTTCAACTTTTCACGAATAATGCGAACTTGCTCTTCTGCTTCCTGGATCATATCCGGACCAAAGAGTTGCCTCTTTCCAGTTTCTGACCAATTAAGAGGTGTTCGACATCTTCGTCCATAAAACACTTCAAAAGGGGCTTTGCCCAAGCTTGATTGATAACTATTGTTATAAGCAAATTCGGCGCAAGGAAGACACTTCTCCCAATTCATACCGAACGATATAACGCAAGCTCGGAGCATATCTTCTAGGATTTGATTCACTCTTTCTACTTGACCACTTGTTTGAGGATGGAAAGCTGTGCTAAAAGACAAGTGAGTCCCCATGGCATTCTGAAAACTTTCCTAGAAGCGAGAAGTAAAAATACTTCCACGGTCTGAGTTAATCTCCAGAGGAACACCATGAAGAGACACTATTCGAGAAATATATAAATCTGCTAGCTGGCTAGATGTTATGCTCTCACAAACAGGAAGGAAATGAGCTACTTTGGAAAGACGGTCAATGACCACAAAGATAGCATTATTTCCTTTCTTGGTCTTGGGAAATCCAGTGATGAAATCCATACTGACTTTATCCCATTTCCATTCAGGAATAGCTAAAGGTTGAAGGGTGCTAGCCGGCCTTTGATGTTCCGCTTTAACTCGATGATAAACGTCGCAGTTAGCAACAAACTCTGCAATTTCTCTCTTCATCCTAGTCCACCAAAACCTCTAGCGTAGGTCCTGATACATCTTAGTACTACCAGGATGAATGGTGAGAGGATAATTATGAGCCTCCTTGAGGATCAACTACCGCAGACGTTTGCTCTTAGGAACCACTAGACGATTCTCAAAGAACACAACACATTGCTCATTGATAGAGAAAACCCTAGCGTTTCCGCTAGCAATATTCTCCTTGATCCGGGATATACCCTTATCATATGTCTGCACAGCTATGATTTGATCCCTAAGAGTAGGTTTCGCCATCAGATTAGAAAGGAATCCTTGAGGAACAATGTGGAGATTTAACTCCAGAAATTCCTCATAGAGATGTGGTTGACCTCGTTCTGGCATCAGATTGTTACAATAAGACTTACGACTTAGTGCATCAGCCATAACATTGGCCTTCCCCGGGGTGTAAGTTATCCCTAATCGTAATCTGTGATCAACTCAACCCACCGTCTTTGCCTGAGATTTAAATCGGGCTGGGTGAAGATATATTTCAGACTTTGGTGATCAGTGAATATTTTGCAACGATTACCAAGAAGGTAATGTTGCCAGGTTTTAAGTGCATGGACTACAGCTACAAGCTCAAGATCAGGTGTGGGATAATTATCCTCATGTGGACGCAACTGTCGAGATGCGTCTGCAATCACATGACGATCCTGCATGAAAATGCAACCTAATCCTTGTCGCGAGGCGTCGCAATAGATAACAAAGTCCTTAGAAAAATCTTGTGGTAGCAACAAAGGTGCGGAAGTCAGGCGTCTTTTCAGTTACTGAAAACTATGCTCACACTATGGTGTCCACTCGAACTTTTGATCTTTCTTGAGGAGTTCAGTTAGAGGCTTTGCAACCTTGGAGAAGTTCTCGACAAAGAGGTGACAATAGCTCGCTAGTCCAAGAAAACTCCTAACTTGCTTAACCGATTCAGGTTGAGTCCAATCAAGGACGGCTTGAACTCTCTTGGGATTAACAGCAATACCCTTACCAGAGATTACGTGGCCTAGATAAGTCACTTCTGGTAACCAAAATTCACATTTTAAAAACTTGGCATAAAGGCGATGCTCTCAAAGTTTCATCAATACCAGCCTTAGATGCTCGGCGTGTTCTTGTTCGTTCTTCGAGTAGATGAGAATATCATCGAGGTATACCACGACGAATTTATCCAAATACTCCATGAAGATTGAATTAATCAAGCGAGAGAAGGTGGCTGGGGCATTGGTTAAACCGAAGGACATGACGGTGTCCTCGTATTGGCCATAACGAGTTACAAAGGCCGTTTTTGGAATGTCCCCGTTCTTGAGCTTGATTTGATGGTAACCGAACCACGAATCCATTTTGGAGAAGACTGAGGATCCAGCGAGCTGATCATTGTTGCCTCTTGAGCTTGCGTTGGTTTTCCCTTGAAGAGGAAAGGGTGATGCAACACAGGAGCAGTAAGTATTTCCCTTAGTTTGAGAATCAAGGTATCAATCCAGTAGGAGAATCGCGCCAAGTCCAGAGTACCTGCGCAAACACAAAAGAGCTTGCACACAACGCTATAAAGGGGTTGTCAATCCCTTCAGGATTGATTGCAAAGTGAGATCTGAAGGCGGAAAGTGCAACGAAGTAAAAGTGTAAGGCTGAAAATATGGTGTGAAGTAGACCCGGGGGCCATAGTGTTCACTAGAGGCTTCTCTCAAAATAGCAAATAATATGGTGGGTGAACAAATTACTGTCGAGCAATTGATAGAACCACGCAAGTTCATGACGATATCTAAGGCAATGATCATACATATAGGCATCACGTACGAGACAAGTAGACTGATAATTTCTGCATCTACTATTATTACTCCACACATCGACCGCTATCCAGCATGCATCTAGTGTACTGAGTTCATGACGAACGGAGTAACGCCTTAAGCAAGATGACATGATGTAGAGGGATAAACTCAAACCAATGATGAAAACCCCATCTTTTTACCCTTGATGGTAACAACACGATGCGTTCCTCGCTGCCCCTTCTGTCACTGGGAGAGGTCACTGCACGTTATGAACCCAAAACCAAGCACTTCTCCCATTGCAAGAATCATAGATCCAGTTGGCCAAACAAAACCCACAACTCGAAGAGAATTACAAGGATATGAAATCATGCATATAAGAGAGCAGAAGAATCTCAAATAAGATTCATAGATAATGTGATCATAATGTTGGAAATATGCCCTAGAGGCAATAATAAAATGGTTATTATCATATTTCCTTGTTCATGATAATTATCTATTGTTCATGCTATAATTGTATTAACAGGAAACAGTAATGCATGTGTGAATAAATAGATCACAATGTGTCCCTAGCAAGCCTCTAGTTGGCTAGCTCGTTAGTCAATAGATGGTCATGGTTTCCTGATCATGGGCATTAGATGTCATTGATAACGGGATCACATCATTGGGAGAATGATGTGATGGACAAGACCCAATCCTAAGCATAGCACTAGATCGTATTGTTCGTATGCTAAAGCTTTTCTAATGTCAAGTATCTTTTCCTTTGACTGTGAGATTGTGCAACTCCCGGATACGGTAGGAGTGCTTTGGGTGTATCAAACGTCACAATGTAACTGGGTGACTATAAAGGTGCACTACGGGTACCTCCGAAAGTGTTTGTTGGGTTGGTACGAATCGAGATCGGGATTTGTCACTTCGTGTGACGGAGATGTATCTCTGGGCCCACTCGGTAGAACATCATCATGAGATCAATGTGACTAAGGAGTTAGTCACACGATGACGTTCTACGGAACGAGTAAAGAGACTTACCGATAACGAGATTGAACAAGGTATAGGTATACCGACGATCGAATCTCGGGCAAGTTCTATACCGACAGCTCAAAGGGAATCGTATACGGGATTGATTGAATCCTTGACATCGTGGTTCATCCGATGAGATCATCATGGAGCAAGTGGGAGCCACCATGGGTATCCAAACCCTGTTGATGGTTATTGGCCAGAGAGGTGTCTCGGTCATGTCTGCCTGTCTCCCGAACCCGTAGGGTCTACACACTTAAGGTTCGATGACGCTAGGGTTATAGGGAATTGTTATACGAGGTTACCAAAAGTTGTTCGGAGTCCCGGATGAGATCCCGGACGTCGGAGGAGCTCCGGAATGGTCCGGAGGTAAAGATTGATATATAGGATGGATGGTTTCGGATACCGGAAGTGTTTCGGGCATCACCGATAACGTACCGGGACCACCGGGACCACCGGAGGTGGCCCCGGGGGACCACCGAAGGGGGGCAACGACCCTGGGATGTAAGGTAGGCCAAGTGGGGGTGGGAACCAGCCCCTAGGTGGGCTGGTGCGCCTCCCCACTCAGCCCAATGCGGAGGGGAGAGAAAAGGGGGGCAAACCCTAAGCCAGGTGGACCTAAGGCCCACCAGGTGGTGCGCCACCCCCTCCTCCCCCCTCTGGCCGCCACACCTCCCATCTGGGGGGGCTGCCGCACCACCTAGGGTGGGAACCCTAGGGGTGGCACCCCCTCTCCCCTCCCCCTATATATAGTGGGCACTTTTGGCCATTGGGATCAGATTTTTGCCTCTCCCTCGGCGCAGCCCTGCCCTTCTTCCTCCTCCTCTCTGCCGGTGCTTGGCGAAGCCCTGCCGGGAGACCTCGTCTCTCCATCGACACCACGCCGTCGTGCTGCTAGAGTTCTTCCCCAACCTCTCCCTCCTCCTTGCTGGATCAAGGTGCGGGAGACGTCACCGGGCTGCACGTGTTTTGAACGCGGAGGTGTCGTAGTTGGGCACTAGATCGGAATCGCTGCGAGTACGACTCCATCAACCGCGTTCTAGCAACGCTTCCGCTTAGCGATCTTCAAAGGTATGAAGATTCTCTTACACCTCTCTCGTTGCTGGTCTCTCCATAGGAAGATCTGAATATGCGTAGGAAAATTTTGAATTTATGCTACGTTACCCAACACATAAATCCACAATTCATCGGATCTCGACAAACACACCGCAAAAGAAAATTACATCGGATAGCTCTCCATGAAGATCATGGAGAACATTTTATGGAAGATCCAAGAGAGATAAGAAGCCATCTAGCTACTAGCTATGGACCCGAATGTCTATGGTGAACTACTCACACATCATCGGAGCGGTCATGGTGTTGATGAAGAAGCCCTCCGTATCCGAATCTCCCTCCGGCAGGGCACCAGAACGTGCCCCTGATGGGATCTTGCGGAGACAGAAGCTTGCGGCGGCAGAAAAGTATTTTCGTGGATCTCTCCCGCAGTTTTGGAATTTTACTGAATTATAGGCGGAAAAGGTACGGCAGACGAGCCACAGGGGGCCCACAAGCCTGCTAGGCCCCCCTGGTCGCGCCTAGAGGGCTTGTAGGGTCCCTTGGTTTCCCCTGCCTTGGTTCTCAAGTCTTGTGCGTATCTTCTGTTTCGAAAAAAATCTTTTCGGAAGTTTTATTCCGTTTGGACACCGTTTAAAATCCTCCTCTGAAAAGGGTCAAAAACACGGAAAAACGGGAATTGACACTTTGGCACTGAGTTAATAAGTTAGTCCCAAAAAAGATATAAGAGGCATACAAAACATCCAAAGTTTGACAAGATAATAGCATGGAACCATCAAAAATTACAGATACCTTGGAGACGTATCAAGCATCCCCAAGCTTAACTCCTGCTCGTCCTCGAGTAGGGAAGTGATAAAGACTGAATTTTTGATGTGCAATGCTACCTAGCATAGTTGTCCTCTGTAACTTCTTTCATGTGACATGAATGTTCAGATCCGTAAGATTCAAAACAATAGTTTTCTATTGACATGAAAACAATAATACTTCAAGGAAACTAGCAAGGTAATCATGAACTTTTGAAATAACAAGGCCAAGTAAAGTTATCCCTACAAAATCATATAGTCTGGCTATGCTCCATCATCCTCACACAACTAATTTAAATCATGCACAACCCCGGTATTGGCCAAGTAATTGTTTTCACACTCTTACTTTCTCAAACCTTTTTCAACTCTCACGCAATACATGAGCGTGAGCCATGGATATAGCACTATAGGTGGAATAGAGTGTGGTGGTGGTTGTGAGACAAAAAGGAGGAGATGGTCACATTGACTCGGCGTATTAAAGGGCTATGGAGATGCCCATTAATAGATATCAATGTGAATGGGTAGGGAATACCATACAAAGGATGCACTAGAGCTATAAGTATGTGAAAGCTCAAAAGGAGAACTAGTGGGTGTGCATCCAACTTGCTTGCTCACGAAGACCTAGGGCAATTTTGAGGAAGCCCGTCATTGGAATATACAAGCCAAGTTATAAAATAAATATTCCCACTAGTATATG
Organism: Hordeum vulgare subsp. vulgare; assembly: GCF_904849725.1. Lineage (NCBI taxonomy): Eukaryota > Viridiplantae > Streptophyta > Magnoliopsida > Poales > Poaceae > Hordeum > Hordeum vulgare. The sequence continues at coordinate 111,038,427 of NC_058521.1, read as the reverse complement.
GTGGTGACAAAACGAGAGGCTCTCAATCAAGAAGAACACGGTGCTTATTATGAAGCACAAGTGTGGAAAAGAGATTGTAGCATTGTCCCTTCTCTCTTTTTCTCTTTTTTTTTGCTTGGGCTCTTGGGCCTCTTTTTCTCTCTCTTTTTTTATTGTGGGCAACTTTGGCCTCTTCTTTTTATTTCCTGAGATGGGAAAATGCTATAATAATGACGATCATCACACTTTTATTTACTCATGGCTCAAAGCTCAGACGATGATGACTCCATAGGAAATACCTCCGGCAGTGTACCGGGATGTGCAATTATCTAGCTTGGCGTATGATGTTGAAACATCTCGCTAGCCATCTTACGATCATGCAATGGCAATATGAGAGTGACGGTACAAGTCATGAGGCAGAACGGTGGGATTTGCATGGAAATATATGTCGGAATGGCTTTGAAAATGCCATAGTGGGTAGGTATGGTGGCTGTTTTGAGGAAGGCATATGGTGGTTTGTGTACCGGCGAAAATTGCGCGGTTCTAGAGAGGCTAGCTATGGTGGAACGTGAAAGTGCATCTATACCATGGACTCACATTAGTCATGAAGAACTCACATACTTGTTGCGAAAGTTTTTATTAGTAATCAAAACAAAGTGCTAAAAGCATACTCCTAGGGGAATGGTTGGTAGGTGTTAACCATCGCGCGATCCCGACCGCAACACAAAGGATGACAATCATTAGATCAATTATGCTCCGACTTCCTAACATAGCGGTTCACCATACGTGCATGTTACGGGAATCGCTAACTTCAACACAAGTATTTCTAGATTCACAACACCCTACTAACATTACTCTTAATATTACCAAATCCACGTCTCAAAACTGATTGAGAGGAATCAAACTTCTCTTTCTACTCAATGCACATGAAGATGGAAGTTTTTGTATCCTCTTTGGGTACCTATCACCTTTGGGACTACTTTCATAGCACAAACCAACTACCAAGTCACGCACCGCCGTGCTCTAAAATATCTAAGTGAAGCACATAGAGTAAAATTATCTAGCTCAAAAGATATAAGTGAAGCACGATGAGCATTCTAGCAAATTCACGATGAGTGCATGTCTCTCTCAAAAGGTGTGCAGCAAGGATGATTGTGACACAACAAAAAGAAAAGACTCCTATGATACAAGACGCTCCAAGAAAAACACATATCATGTGGTGAACAAAAATATAGGTCCAAGTAATGTTACCGACGGATTGAAGACGAAAGAGGGGATGCCTTCCCGGGCATCCCCAAGCTTAGGCTTTTTGGTGTCCTTGAATTTGTCTTGGGATGCCTTGGGCATCCCCAAGATTGAGCTCTTTCCACTCTTTATCCCTTTATCCATGAGAACATCACCCAAAACATGAAAAAATCACAACACAAAACTTAAACAGAAACTCGTGATATCATTAGCACAAGAAAACAAACTACCACCTCTTTAGGTACTGTATAAATCTTGATTTCTATTTATATTGGTGTTAGATTAATGTATTCTCACTTTTCCATGGCTAGTACCCCCCGATACTATCCATAGTTCCAACAAAACAAGCAACCAACTCAACAAAAACAGACCAGTCTGTAGCAATCTGTATACTTCGTATACTTCTGGTACCTCAAAAATTCTGAAAAATTACGTATCCCTGGGAAAAAGGCATATCAACCAGAAGAAAAAATAATCAACTCAAATCCTCTTTCTGAATAAAAATGAAAAATAATCTCGTGAGCAAAAAGTTTCTGTCTTTTTCTAGCACGATCAAACAACCATCACCAAGACTAGTCATAAAGGTTTTGCTTGGATCAAACACAAAAAGAAACATAAAAGACACAATCATAACAGAATTATGATGGTGTGGACGCAACAAAACAGAAAGAAAAAGATAAATTCATTGGGTTGCCTCCCAACAAGAGCTATTGTTTAACGCCCTTAGCTAGGCATAAGGCGATAGAATCACATATCGTCGTCTTTGGTGCTCAAACCATAAGTAGGCCTCATCATAGATTCATAAGGCAATCTTATTTTCGTTCTACTTGGATGATTTCTTGACTTGATCCTCCCTGGCAACGGCGCCAAAAATCCTTCTGCTTCCTCTTGAGCTTGCGTTGGTTTTTCCCTTGAAGAGGAAAGGGTGATGCAGCACAGGAGCAATAAGTATTTCCCTCAGTTTGAGAACCAAGGTATCAATCCAGTAGGAGAATCGCGCCAAGTCCAGAGTACCTGCGCAAACACAAAAGATCTTGCACCCAACGCTATAAAGGGGTTGTCAATCCCTTCAAGATTGATTGCAAAGTGATATCTGAAGGTGGAAAGTGCAACGAAGTAAAAGTGTAAGCTGAAAATATGGTGTGAAGTAGACCCGGGGGCCCTAGTGTTCACTAGAGGCTTCTCTCAAAATAGCAAATAATACGGTGGGTGAACAAATTACTGTCGAGCAATTGATAGAACCGCGCAAAGTCATGACGATATCTAAGGCATGATCATACATATAGGCATCACGTCTGAGATAAGTAGACCGATACTTTCTGCATCTACTACTATTACTCCACACATCGACCGCTATCCAGCATGCATCTAGTTTATTGAGTTCATGACAAACAAAGTAACGGCTTAAGCAAGATGACATGATGTAGAGGGATAAACTCAAACCAATGATGAAAACCCCATATTTTTACCCTTGATGGCAACGACACGATGCGTGCCTTGCTGCCCCTTTTGTCACTGGGTGAGGTCACCGCACGGTATGAACCCAAAACCAAGCACTTCTCCCATTGCAGGAATCATAGATCAAGTTGGCCAAACAAAACCCACAACTCGAATAGAATTACAAGGATATGAAATCATGCATATAAGAGATCAGAAGAAGCTCAAATAAGATTCATAGATAATCTGATCATAAATCCACAATTCACGGATCTCGACAAACTCACCGCAAAAGAAGATTACATCGGATAGATCTCCATGAAGATCATGGAGAACTTTGTATTGAAGATCCAAGAGAGAGAAGAAGACATCTAGCTACTGATGACCCACAGGTATAGGGGATCAATTGTAGTCCTTTCGATAAGTAAGAGTGTCGAACCCAACAAGGAGCAGAAGGCTCTGATAAACGGATTTCAGCAAGGTAATAACTGCAAGCACTGAAAGTAGAGGTAACAAGTGATGGTGTAGTGAGGTGAAACGTAGCAAGCAAAGAGTAACAAGTAACAAGTAGTAGCAAAGGTGCAGGAAGTGGCCCGATCCCTTTTGCAACAAGGGACAAGCCTGAACAAAGTCTTATAGGAGGAAAAACGCTCCCGAGGACACACGCGAATTTCTGTCATGCTAGTTTCATCATGTTCATATGATTCGCGTTCGTTACTTTGATAGTTTCATATGTGGGTGGACCGGCGCTTGGGTACTGCCCTTACTTGGACAAGCATCCCACTTATGATTAACCTCTCTCGCAAGAATTCGCAACTACAAAATAAGAATTAAGACAAAGTCTAACCATAGCATTAAACTAGTGGATCCAAATCTGCCCCTCACGAAGCAACGCATAGACTGGGGTTTAAGCTTCTGTCACTCCAGCAACCCATCATCTACTTACTACTCCCCAATGCCTTCCTCTAGGCCCAAATATGGTGAAGTGTTATATAGTCGACGTTCACATAACACCACTAGAGGAAAAGACAACATACATCATATCAAAATGCCGAACGAATATCAAATTCACATGACTATTATTAACATGACTTATCCCATGTCCTCAGGAACAAAAGTAACTACTCACAAAACATAATCATAATCATGATCAGAAGTGTAATGAATAGCATCAAGGATCTGAACATAAACTTTTCCACCAAGTAATCCAACTAGCATCAACTACAAAGAATAATCAACACTACTAGTAACCTTACAAGTACCAATCGGAGTTGCGAGACGAAGATTGGTTACAAGAGATGAACTAGGGATTGGAGAGGAGATGGTGCTGATGAAGATGTTGATGAAGATGCCTCCCCTCCGATGAGCGGAGTGTTGGTGATGACGATGGCGACAATTCCCCCCTCCGGGAGGGAAGTTTCCCCGGCAGGATCGTCCTCCCGGAGCTCTAGATTGGATCTGCTCAAGTTCCGCCTCGTGGCGGCGGCGAAACCATGAAAAAGCTCCGTCTTGATTTTTTCTGGACCAGGACGCTTCATATAGAAAAAGAGGGGGGCTAGTGGGCCGTCAGGGAGCCCACAAGCCCCACTCCGCCACCAGGGGGTGGCGGTGTCAGGGCTTATGGCGCCCTGGTAGCCCCCCTCCGGTAGTTCTTTCGCCCAATATTTTTTATATAATCCAAAAAAATCCATGTAACTTTTCAGGGCATTTGGAAATTCGCAGAATAGTGGACTAGGATTTGCTCCTTTTCCAGTCCAGAATTCCAGCTGCCTGAATTCTCCCTCTTCAAATAAACCTTGCAAAATAAGAGAGAAAAGGCATAAATATGGTACCACAAGTAATATAACAGCCCAAAAAGCAATAAATATCAACATGAAAGCATGATGCAAAATGGACGTATCAGCTACTAGCTATGGATCCGAAGGTCTATGGTGAACTACTCACGCATCATCGGAGAGGTCATGGTGTTGATGAAGAAGCCCTCCATATCCGAATCCCCCCTCCGGCAGGGCACCAGAACGTGCCCCAGATGGGATCTTGCGGAGACAGAAGCTTGCGGCGGCAGAAAAGTTCTTTCGTGGATCTCTCCCGCCGTTTTGGAATTTTTCTGAATTTGTAGGCGGAAGAGATAGGGTAGACGAGCCACAGGGGGGCCGCAAGCCTGCTAGGAGCGCCCCCCTGGCCACGCCTAGGGGGCTTGTGGGGTCCCCTGGTGGCCCCTACCTTGGTTCTCAAGTCTCGTGCGTATCTTCTATTCCGGGAAAAATCTTTTCGGAAGTTTTATTCCGTTTGGACACCGTTTAAGATCCTCCGCTGAAAAGGGTCAAAAACACGGAAAAAACAGGAACTGGCACTTTGGCACTGAGCTAATAAGTTAGTCCCAAAAAAGATATAAAAGGCATACAAAATATCCAAAGTTTGACAGGATAATAGATGGAACCATAAAAAATTATAGATACGTTGGAGACGTATCAATCATACAGATCGTTGATCCTGGGGAGCGGATACTTGTTCTTTATGGTGACCAGGTTAACTGGTCCATAATCCACAACCATCCGGTCTGTTCCATCCTTCTTCTTGATGAAAAGGACGGGACAAGCCCAAGGAGAAGAGCTAGGACGAATGAAACCTTTATTCAAGGCCTCATCTAGTTGTTTCTTAAGTTCGGATAGCTCCAAGGGTGCCATCTTATAAGGTCTTCTAGCTATTGGAACTGTTCCTGGAACAAGGTCTATCACAAACTCTACATCCCTGTCAGGTGGAATTCCTGGCAGTTCTTCTGGAAAAACATCCGGGAAATCACGGACTACCGGAATGTCTTCAAGTTCTGGAAGAGGATTTGCATTGAGGGAATAGAGTTGGCATTTGGCAACTTGAGTAGAGACATTAACTATCTCACCCAAGGGATGGGTAAGTTGAACATTTCTAGAATGAGTATCAACCTTGGCATAATGAGCTAACATCCAGTCCATACCTAAGATGATATTGATATCCGAAGATTTCAGGGCTATCAAAGATGCTATAAAAACTAGCCTGTCTACTACAATTTCATTGTTATAGGTTATCCTGGAGGTTTGCCACTTACTACCAGGGGTTTGAACAACTAATGGGATTGGCATATCACAAAAGGACATGTTATGCAACTGTGCATAACTTTCGGAAATGAAAGAATGGGATGACCCAGTGTCAAAAAGGACAGACGTTGGGTGATGATTGACAAGGAGCGTACCCAATATGACGTCGGGATCCTGTGCAGCTTCTTCTCCTGAAACAGAATTCACGTGGCCACGTGCAGGAGTTGGCTTCACATAATAAGCTTTGGCCGACTTGCCTAGCCCAACGGACTTTCCAGGTTGCTTGGCACCTATATTTTGGCGACACTCTCGTGAGTAGTGCCCTGGTTCTCCACACTTGTAACAGATCACCTGATTGGCACGTGGTGCAGCATTGCTAGGTGGACCACCATAGGTCTTTGCTGGAGAGTTGGTCTGGTTTGCCTGAGGCGCCACATAGGATGGCCTCGGGGTATATCTTGGCGGTAGAGATCTATTTGGGACCATAGCCTGCGTTTTGGAAATGCAGAACCAGACGAGGAGCCAGAGTCGCGGGAGTGATTCTTCGTGGCTTCGTAGTCGGTATGAGCAGTCTCGGCACTGATCTCCTTGTTGACAAGAGCTTGAAAGCTTGTGCATTCGTGGAGGCGGAGGTCACGACAAAGTTCAGGGCTCAGACCCTTGAGGAATCTTGCTTGCTTCTTGGCATCAGTTAACACCGCTTCAGTTGCATAGTGAGCGAGATTACCGAACTCGCGGCTATAGGCATCCACGGTAAACTTTCCCAGGGTGAAGGCACATAATTCCTCTCTCTTACGATCCATCAGACCTTCTGGAATGTGGTGCAGACGGAAGGCTGCACTAAAGTCTGCCCATGTGGCTGCTGGTCCGGCAGGACGCTTAGCTTCAAAATTCTCCCACCACCGGTTGGCGGGTCCTTCTAGAAAGTACACCGCAAGGGTCACCTTGTCAGCCTCAGAAACATTGGCAGAGCGAATCTTGCGCGATATACTACACAACCAGTCATCAGCGTCGATAGGATCGACGGAGTGATGGAACTTCGGGGGATTCAGCTTCACGAAGTCATTGAGGGACACTGCATCATTCCGCGGCTGACGAGCCATATTTTGCTCAATACGCTCTAGCAGACGGTTGGTCTAACTCTTGTTTCTTTCCGCCTCAAGCATAACTTCCGCCAGAGAATGCGGGTGAGGCAATTCCTCCTGCGATGCCTGACTACCTTCTCCCTGCTCATGGGCAGGGGCACGGTTCAGCCTGGTGAACACCATCCTGGCAAACAAACTCACAGCTTAGACTAACATCAATCATCAATACTAGCTATGGATTAAGAATGCACTGAACACATGGAATGCGGAAATGAACATCCGAACAACATGGTAACAAGCAACTGCTATATATACACCATGGTTCATACACACCATTACATAGTTCAGTACAACCTGAACCGAAGAGCAAACTACTGAAAAGATGATACTACTCATCAGAGGCTTTCCAAGCTTCCTATACATTATTTATCTATGCCTCCGGAACTCATCTTATGACATAAGCATACTCCACAAGACACACATGACTGTGGAAGTACAACTACTACCATACTATTCTTCCACTCATGGTTCAGGCATCCGCATAAAACATCTCATAAAGGTTGCCTCCATGGCCTGGGAGCTCAACCTGTGGATCAGGAAATACTCGAGCCTGAGACCCCTGGGAACCGTAAGGACACGTGTGTGGCCTTGGTCCCCTGACTGGTGGTAGTAGAGGTCCCCGAAGAGGGGTGACTCCTCCTATAGCAGGCCAGTCAACATGAGCTGGAAGATGGGTCCTAACAGGGTTCAACATCTCTATATCTCCATACCCTGTCTGAACTACAGGTGTCAGCTGTGTCAAAGCCGTCCACAGATGGGAACATGTAGCATAGAGCTCCATACGAACGGCACGAGCATCCTTGTCTCTGTTCTCTAACATCTCAGCGGTCGACTGCAGCAGCGGATCCTCCATAGAGGAATCAAAGTAGACCCCATTGAGGTATCCTTCTTCTCCTGGCTGAGAAGCGGGAACATAGCAGAACTTTGAATTCTGCAGCAGTGCATGTCTGGCTCTCATGATGGTCAACATTGAATAGGCAGCATCTTGTACCGCCATGTCAACTATAACCCCCAATCCATAAGACCAATGGATCGGCTCCAGCGTAATCTGGTAATACCCTAACAGTGCATAGGTACTGACTCTGGTTGAAATCCTGGTACTGCTCCTCCAGTATATACTCTGGGTACCAGTGGTAACCCGCTAATGACATCATCCTGACCAGCATAGCCGTGTGACCCGACAGATCAATGCACCTGGTCAGACGGACCACCTGACGAGAAGGACGGATAGGCATATGAGAATAGAGAGTAATGCAAAAGGCAGTAGAGCTCTGAACACAAAATTGGGCAGCATAACGGGTGTAAATGCTCAAAAATAATTTTGAGGCAACCCACAAAAGATACGATAGCATAACCACTCAACTATCAAGTTCAATTCCATGGTCATCAAAACCTATTTTGTTTTCCTTGGAACAAAAGAAACTCGGAGTAACTCTCGACTCGTTTTCCTACAATCTACCGATTAGCAATACACGATCCTAAGAGAATATAAGTAACCTAGTTCTTAATCCCCGCAGAAAAGACGAGAATGACCAGAATAGAATGACTCGAGAAGAGAAGCAAGAATCTTATGTTCCCTTCCACAAACAATTGCCTTATATATAACTAAAGCAATTCTAGACTCAACTGCGACCAGTTGGGTTGGTAATCCTACAGTCAGTCAGGCTTTGATACCAACGCTGTCGGGACCCCGATCCTAGGCCATAGGAATACAGCCTGTAACACATTGCATCCCTTTGCGGTCTCACGCACAGCTATCCCCACGGCTGCCACCTTACCTTAGCCGGGACCGTTTCCGCCTTTTGACTCACGTATGCATTAGTGTCGCTAGCATTCCAATGACAAAGAACCCAGGTCGACATATCTACTCATAAACTCAAGTGGCTCGACTGTACAGAGACAAGCATACATAACCCAGCTAAGCAGGTGTCGGTCAACAGCGATTGTAGATGAGTCGTAGCAAGCTACAAGGACTCCATTACACCGCGTGACATTTCCCCAAATGGACAGACACAACAACTAAGAAGGATACATGCTGGTCAACCAATGTGTCCGGAGCAGTAGCGAACTACCAAGGCTCGGTGGAATCACAAAGGGGCATTTCTCTCTATAGAGAGCTACTAAGGTATACCACTAGGTGTCGAATCCCATACATATCACAGTGCATCACACATGTGCATGACATACTAGATATGCATAGATACAACAATGGCATCACAACATAACCATACAACATCAAGACATTTATTTAGAAGACTCGGAAGAGTCTTGCATAATATGTTCATACAAACAGGGGTCACACGATCCGACACTCAAAATCATACAAACAAGTCATACAAACCAACGGAAGCATAAAAGTTATCTGAGTACAGATAGTTGAAAGGATAGGTTATAAAGCCTGACTATCTACAGATCCCTTCTAAAAGGGGCCAGGTCGTAGCTGGGACACCAGCTACTCGTTATCATTGATGTCTAGAAAGAACCCACATGTTGGCTCATTGGTATCCTCTCCAACAATTATTAAGCAAACATGAGTACAAAAGTACTCAGCAAGACTTTAGAACAGATCTATCTAGTCATGCTCAGGTATCAATAAAGGGGGTTGTGGTGTTTCATGCAGCAAGCGAGATTTGACTCTTGGCTAGGCTAACTACAATTTTAAATAGTTTTAACAAATTTGATTTCTCGCACACGAGTCCACAAACTCCACAACAATACACCATCATGGAATCATTCCCGTCTTCCTACGGAAATGCCATCCATGACACTCACACTTATCTTGATACTTTTATGAGTAGCCATTAAAGTTATCTATGAACAACATATGTCTCCAAGTAGTCCATATCCGCGGACGCTGCTACTCGAATAGATCATAAACATGCAGGGGCGTACTTCTTCACACACGCTCTCGCCACTTATCGCCGTGTGCACGTCATGCACCTCGGCAACCTTCAAGCGGAAGCCCAGCGAGGGAGTCGGCCACGACCGTTAACCACGCTAATAGCTAGTCCACCTTTATCGCCTATTTGAGAGTAACCCGCACGGAAGTCCAGCCGAGGTTTCCGCCATGGCCCCAAACGATGTGTGAAGGGTTCCCAAGCCCACCATCCGGGTGCCACTTGGTACACTGTGCCACTGCCTACCGCATCATAACCCACCTCTAAGGTCAACACTATGCACGACTTCCAGCATGACTATAAACACCAGAAACTACTTGCAACTCCTGGACCGAGTACTAGGCGATTAATAAGTCGAGAGGGTGAATTAAGTATCCCAATGTGTGGGAGTATCTATCTTGGATTACATATACGGAACTCAGTTCCTAAGGACGGTTCCAATGAAACAACCCGCCATGTTCTCCTACATAGCCTTTCATCGGTACCTTTACCAAATCAGGTTCCACACTTATTCCTTGTCACTAGAACACGTTCATCCATCCCTGTTCATCACCCAGATGAAACAGACCTGACACAACATCTAGTCATAGGAAGCATAGCAGGAATAAACACATCACAGCTCAAGCATCTACCAGGTATGCTGGGTTGCATGGTTTGGCTATTTACTGTGACAAAGACAGGTCATGCAAAGGAATATGTTCAGCTACCGAAGTAAAGCATTTCAAATATTTTGTCCTAATGTAATAAGTGGGAGCAAGAGCAAGAACATGGGATTATATCGAGGTGATCAAAAGGGTGCTTGCCTTGTTGCTCAGCAGAGAGGTAATATCCATCAATCGGATATTGAGACATATCCGGAGGGGCAGGGCCTACCGAAATAACAACATACAATTAATAGCAATCATATGCAACAATCATGATGCATGATCATGGCATGAAATGAAGAGTGATATGATTCAGTGTGGTTGCTAACACCTTAGTTTGCATCTGGTTTGAAAACCAAATTCAAATATTATTTGAAATGGCATATTTATCTTAATCATTTAATTGATTTGACCTGATGTTGTTTTATAACTTTGTGTTTTCATGCATGAAAGTAGCACCAATGTATTAATTTATTTTTTTGATCAATTTGCATATATTATTTGTTAGATTTGGAGTTATAATCAAATTTCTATGAACTTCCAAAGTTTTGCAATTATTCTGAAATTATTTTAAAACCAGAATTGAATTTATTGCATCAGCATGACATCAACACGTGAGCTCGCCGTTTGAAAGTCAAACCTGACCAGTGGGACCCACTAGTCAGTGACTCTGGCCAGAATTTAGTTAAGTTTAAACTTAATTAGGTATTTAACAAGGCTGAACCCACATGTTAATGTCTGATTAACTTTTAATATATTTATTATTTTTATTTTTACTAAACTTAATTAGTCAGGGGTTGGCCCCACTTGCTAGTGACTCAAGGGAGTCAACCCCACCGGCGATGGGGTCAAACCCACCGGCGACGAGGCTCCGGCGACCACCAGAACGGTGGAGGGCCTCGGGTTTGCATCTCCGGTAACCAAATGGACGGCGGAGGGCACCAGACGATCGGCCAATCAATCGTGGATCCGTTTTTGCGCAGAGCAGGGGCTGAGATGGCCGGGGATGACGTCGGGGACGAGCTCGGGGGCTGCCGGAGCTCGGGCACCATCGGGATCACTGATCCGCAGGCTAAAAGGGGCAGGGCTTAGCTCCTACGGCATATATGCATTGCACCGAAGAGCTACCGGCGACGAGCTCCCACTGCGAATCTCGTCGGGCTCCGCTGAAATCAGGTGCTAGGGCACGGGATCGATGGGGAAAAGAGGGGGAGAAGCATCCTGGGCTCACGAGGAGTGCAGGGACGTCGAAAGCGTACTCGGGGATGGCCTAAGGAGGGAGGACGACGACGGCGATCAATGGCGGCCCGAGGAGGAAGACGACGGCGATCCGGTGACTCAGGGGCTCTTGGCGTCGTGTGGTTAGCTTGGAAGCTTGAGGAGGTCGAGGCGGTTCTTCTGCGCGGCTCAGGGGAGAGGGAGAGAGGCTGGAGCGACGGCGAGCTCGAGCTCGGCTCGGGCTCTAATGGCGGTCGAGAGGGAAGAGAGTAGGGGGCGAATGAGGAGGGGATGAGCACGGGGAAGGCTGCGGGAAGCTTATCTCCTCCTCGCCAGCGCGATGCGGCGGCCAAGCAGGCACGCAGGTGCCTGGCCGCGCCGGAGGGAGCGGCGGCCACCTCCTGTTGCCGACTGGCACGAGGTAGACGACAGGAGGGGAATGGGCTTGGGCCAGGTGAGCGTCAGGTAACACTTTTTCATTTTTCTTTTCCTTTTCTGTTTTCTGTTAAAACAATTCTGACTTTGTTTCATTTTATTTTTGGCTCCAAACTATTTCTAAAATAGTTTGAATAATGCTGGGGTGTTATTTGGAATATTTCCAAATCCAGATAAAGTTTTCAGCATTTTATGAGAATCTGAATTATTTGAAATCAAATATATAATTGATTTCAGTGACTTTTATGTTTAAAGTAAAATGCTAAAAGCATTTTGAAATATATTTCACCCCGTATATTTTGTTTCCAATAATTATCAGAAAAGATGAACTTTTATGATGGCCATTTTGGGTTCATTGATTTATCACCAAATTTGAATTGTTTTTGAAAATAGAGTTGCTAGGGTTTGCTTTTGTTTTCATTTCTTTCTTTTGAATTTATTCCATTTCTTTGGATGCAATGAATAAGACATGAGCACAATCTTACTAACTCTACTAGGGATTTTAGGGATGTGACATCTTCCGCCAATGGGGCCTCGTTGCTCCTGCAGCGACCGACACAACGTGATGCGGAGGGCCACCTCCTCCACATCGATGTTCGATCCGTCCAAGCTACTTCCGTCGCTGGCCATCGGTTCGGAGGGGAAGCGAATGAAAGTGGAGGGTCAGGTACTAAAGTGATGGATGTCTAGGGTTTCCAGATTGGGATATTTGTGTGGTCCGTGGTGGGCCGGGCTGATGTGGTAGGCGCATCCCGACATGCCTGGGCAGCCTCATATCCGCCCCATATTTGGGCTGCATATGAGAGGTGTCGGTTAGCCCGGGCATTTGAGGCATGTTTAGGGTACCCGTCTAGATTGATTTTTCCGGACCGAGCGCTGGCCGGACTGCCTGTTCGGACATTTGAGACGGATATAATGGGTGCGGTTGTAGATGTTGTAAGCTACATATATACATGGACCTCTTTAGAGTTATCAAGTCGTAAACACATGCAGCGGCTAGCCACTTTTTGAGTCACTCGGGGCTGAAATCTTCATATGTCGTCATTCGTGCGTGCCATAAATCCTCTCGTTTTCTTCACCCACAGATTGTGCAGTTTAATTATACCGTGGTATGAAAATATCCCACGTTTGTTTATTTGCTCTTTACAAAACTGATTTGTTAGAAAAAAAATAGTTGTTTTAGTTAGGGAGAGAAGGTGCCTAAGGCCAACTCTAACCGATCCCCTAAAACTTAGTGTAGTAAAAGGCTTAATCAAGTATTTATAGACCACTAAGTTTTGGCTGGACCAAACCAATACCTAAACTTAGCGGAGTAAAAAAAGCTAAACTTTGCAATTCTAGTATAAATTGCAACTACATATTAGCAAACATATAGAAACAAAACATAAATTTGAATATTCAACCATATTACGAATATAGTTTACAAACTGAATTATTTAAATTTAAACACGTCGAATGATTCAAATGTAGGAAATATCATTTCATAGAAAAACTAGGACTCACTTAGACATTGCCAATGATGCTCAACAAGATGTTGTTGGAGCAGTGTATGAACTTGATGGTTCTCCATCTTGCGATACTCCTCAAGGAATGCCAAGATAATGTCTGTATCATACTCTCGCTCAACCGGTGTACCGTTGATGATGTACAAAAAGTTCTCAAGCATATCTCTCTCATCTTCAATGATTGTGTTATGCAATATGATGCAACAAGTCATGGTTCGTCATAGAATCTTCGAGTGCCAGTAATCGACACGGCCATGAACAATTGCATAGCGTTTCTGAAGGCTCTTTCAACATCTTTCCTTGTAGATTCTTGACATTGTGCAAAGTGAGTGTTTGTACCTTTCGGGCGCGGAATTGTTTTGACCAAGGTGGTCCATGATGGATAGATGCCATCCACAAGGTAGTAAGCCATTGAGTAGTTGTGTCCGTTGACTGAGTAGTCGCAAGCGAGAGCTTCACCTTGTGAAAACCTCGAAAACATAGGTGGTCTCATAGAACATTCAAGTCATTGTGAGAGCCATGCTGACCAAATTTTGAATGCATATCCAAAGATCCTTCGATGCAACTGCCTCAAGAATGATTGTTGGATTGTTGATGTGGCCTTTGTATTCACCCTTCCGCCCTGCAGGACAATTCTTCCATCTCCAATGCATACAATCAAGTCATACAAACATCCCTGGCAATCCTCTTGCTTCACTCTCAGTCATCACCTCTGGGTGTCTTCCTCTATTGGTGATCTCAAGTACTCCAGGTGAAAGACAATGATCAGTGCTATGGTGAACCTTCTAACATCCTCCAAGATTGTCTTTGCCAATGCGTACATAGTCATCAATTGCATCGACAGAACACCCATATGCCAAGACTCAAACAACCGCAATGCATTTCATCAGAGGGCTTGCACTGATCTCTCCACGTGCATTTCTCGGGAGCTTGAACCAGTCATCATATCTCTCAATGGCTTTTGAATGGTCAGAAATAGACTTGCGTGCATCTGAACGCGTTGGCGAAAGTACTTCTCCGATAGGTTGGGTTTGGATCAAAGTATTCTTTCATGATCTTGGCATGGCCCTCTGCTCTTTCACGGTTGATGTGTATGCGGCCAAATTGTGATCCTATCCTCGGCCACCGAAGATCACCATTGAAATTCCTGCCTAAAACGGTGTCAAAGTCATCATCATCTTCTTCCTCCTCTTCGGATGATGACGAGTCCTCCAACGCCATCCTCCTCAAGCTCTTCATCTACATTCCAAACGGTTCGGTTCAATCCAAACGGCTCGGTTCAAATAGAAAAAAACAAAAAAAAACTCACCTAGGCAATTCTTCGAACACTTGGGGTGTGATGGTGGTGCAAAAGCCGACCCGCGAGTGACCTGCAACGGTGCGCAAGCAAGGCGAGATGTGGCGGCCACCAAAAAAGAAGAAACTCCAAAGAAACCGCCGAATCAACAATGGCGACGGCAGCGATGCTTCACTTTGATTCTGGCGACGGTGATGAGGGCCGAGTGAGCTGGCGGACGGGTAGAACGACAACGGAGGAGAAGGGATGGAACGAGGTAGCGACGAGGCCGACGGTGGGACCGTTGGAAGACGTGCGGGTAAAGATGCAGCGGTGGCACGAACGTGAGAGAGAGGCGCAACATTTTATTGGGTTGTCAATCGGTGGAGTAAAAATAGATAAAAAATTAGGATCGGAGTAAAAAATATACTCCACTAACGATTCATAGGGTATCGGCTTGGTGCCGGTTGGTGGAGCAAATTTAACTTTTTACTCCAGTGGCCGGTTGTAAGGGGTCTGTTAGAAATGCCCTAAACTAAACCATGCTACCTCTTCGTTCAGGGTAATTTTTCACTCCACTAGTCGGTTGTAGGGGTCACTTTTTTTTGAAAGATCCAGCTAGGTGCTGGCTTATATTAAACCATAGCAGGGAGAAGAGCGGTTACAAAGGTGACGGGGGAGTTGATCGAAGGATCAAGGAAAAAAGGATAGAGAAAATAAAATGGAAAAAAGGGAAGAAAAACGGTAGCGGTCTTTCATGGCGGTTCCCAGAAAGGGTGCTACAAGAACGATGCTCCCGCTTGTCTCCAAAGCTCGACGGTTCTTGTGATTGCGCTCTTTATATCTTGTATATGCGCCTGCTTGCTTGTAAAGGTGCAATCGTTTCTGTGCTTCCAAATCTATGATACGATCAGGACGATCATCGTCCTGGTGGCCTTGCGGTGCACTGGTGGAGCCGTTTCTACCATGGTGGCTATTTTATCGGCTGACCCCATCTTCGTTGCCCATGTGTCAGGGTACAAGGAGGCACATCCGGCCCTTGAGGCAGCGTGTGCCCAGATTTCCAGTGACATGGGGCATTCCCAGAACAAATGAGTTGATGTTTCTAGGTTCCGCAGGCATAGCTGACAGAAATAGCCGTTTGGCCATCCTCGTCGTTGCAGCCGGTCATTGCACCATAGTCTGTCTCGCAGGAGCAGCCAGGCATAAATCTTGAGCCTAGGGGGCGCCCAAGTCTTCCAGATTATCTTCTTGAAATCGGACTTCATCATTCCTTGGAATTGTGCCTTGTACGCCGATCTTGCCGTATATGTTCCTGATGCCTCAAGGTTCCATGTGATAGTGTTAGTAGTTTCTTCCTCAAGGTGAAGATCCCTATCTTGGAGCCATCTATGTAGCCTAATCGCCTCCTCCCATAGGTACGCATTGTTACCATCCGCTAAATCTGCTAACCAGGTGTTGTTGGTTAGAGCCTCCTGTACCGTTCTGTGCTTCCTCCTGGAGTGCTTGAAAAGAGATGGGAACGCCGTCTTTAGGGTGGTTGCTCCCGTCCATGAGCAATGCCAGAAGGATGTCATTGCGCCGTTGTCGAGGACCACTGTTGTTGATGCGTTAAACAGGTCCGTGTCTGCTTCGTCGCAAGGCAGGGTCATGCCCCGCCAGGCCCTGTCGGGGCTCGTCCATGCCAGCCATAGCCACCATAGTCTAAGGGCTCTACTGAAGCGGTTTAGGTCTAGGATGCCCAAACCCCCATTCTCCAGTGGGGAGCAGATTGTCGGCCAATTTACTTTACACTTGCCTCCACCAAACTCGCCGTAGTCCTGTGCCCAGAGAAAATGGCGCCTAGCCTTGTCTATCTCATCAAAAAACTTCCTTGGCGCCCTTAGCACACAGAGTGCGAAGGTTGGTAGGGCTGAGAGGACGCTTCGGACCAGGACTCGCCTGCCGGCAACATTAAGCAGTTTTCCCTTCCATCCATCTAGTCTAGCTCTAATCCTGTCTAAGATGAACTGAATCTGGACTAGCCTAAGCCTCGACAGAGTGATCGGAAGCCCAAGGTATGTCAGCGGGAAAGCGACAACTTTCCCTCCGAAGCTAGCTAGGTTATGTTGCAGGTCCATGTCGTCACATCTAATGGGTGAAGCTGTGGATTTAGACGGGTTGATGTGTAGACCTGAGGCTTGTCCAAAGTCACGTAGGATAGCCATTAGTACTTCAATTTATTCTCTTGCCGGATGCGCGAAGATGACGGCGTCTTCTGCGTAAAGGCTCACTCTCAGGGGGATGCCCCTGCCAGGCAACGGGGCGATTTCGTGCAACTCCATTGCCTTCTCCAGGAGTCGGTGCAGGGTGTCGATGGCGATGATGAAAAGAAGTGGAGAGAGTGAGTCCCCTTGCCGTAGGCCCCGTTGATGAGTGAAGTATTTGCCGACCTAGCCGTTCCACATGACGGCCGAAGAGGCCATGCAGAGGAGCAGTGAAACCGAGTCGTGCCAGCGCGCCGGGAATGCGAGTTGCTGCAGCACCTCTAGAAGGTACTCCCATGAGACGCTATCAAAAGCTTTTGCGATGTCTAGCTTAAGCAGTAGGGCTGGTTGCTTCTTCCTATGCAGCGATCTAACTATATTCTGCACATATAGGAAGCTGTCTTGCGTTGATTTGGAGCGAAGGAATGCTGATTGCGCCGGGGAGATTATGCTACTGATCGCCGTGGAAAGACGCCTTGACAGGATTTTGGTGATGAGCTTGGCCACCGAATGGATGAGACTAATAGGTCTGAAATCCTAGATCGTATTTGCACCGTCTTTTTTGGTAGCAGTATCACCAAAGCTGTGGTTAACTTGCCGAAATCCCCTCTAGTTAGGTTGTAGAAACTACTCAACATTGCCATGATGTCCTCCTTGATAATGTACCAACAGGATCTCTAGAAGACCCCGGAGAATCCGTCCGGCCCTGGGCCTTCTCCGCCGGTGATGCTTTGATCGCCTCCCATACCTCTTCCTCGGAGAAAGGGTTGTCTAAACCTCTATTGCGGACGGATGGTAGATCGAAGATGGACCAGTCAACTTGTAGCGGTCGCACTGCCCTGCTACCCATGGAGTGTTGGAAATGGTTGTGAACGGCCTCCTCCTTGTGACCGTGAGCCGTAAGGACGTCATCGCCTACTCGGAGGCAGTGAATGAAATTCTTTCGCTTTCTGGTTGTCGCCTTGGCATGAAAGAACTTTGTGCCCGCATCTCCTAGCCGAAGCCAGGTGAGCCGTGAGGCTTGTCATCGGTGTCGTGGGTATAAGTCTGACAATAGATGTGTAGGGTACGAAAGGATGGGCAGAGCCTTAGCTATGGCGAGGTTGTATGAGTTCAGGCCCCTCTACGGTGGAGGTAAAAGCCCTACATCTCAGTGCTCTTGGGAGCTTGTTGTCGAGTGGAATATGGATTACAGTGAATTGCTCCCCCCTGCACCAGTGGGGAAGGGCGGCTTATATAGAGTGCGCTGCCCTTCACAACGGTTCGGTGCACAGGGGTGGAGTAGTGGCGAATAAATGCCTACGTTACAGGTAACGTATGTCTTAAAAGCTAATAAAGGTACATGGAAACGTATGACCGTTGCCCCTCGGGGGGGTTACGATGTATAGAGTGGAATCCAGTCGGTAAGTTTGATACGCTCCGAATGCTCATCTCCGACTGGAAGATGGAGGAATCGTTGCCGACTGGATGATGGGAAGTCCTTAATTCAGTCGGAACTGACTAAGGGCCTTATCCCTTATGAAGGGTAGTCCTTGGGTAGAACCTATAGGGCAGGTCTATGACCCTACCCTAGGACTATAACCCCATCATTAGTCCCCGAATGGATTTGGGTTGGGACGACGAAGCGATGCTTGGAGTACGGATCCGACTGGTATGGATGCGACTTTGGCATTATCCTCTTGACCAGTGATCCGAGTGGATGTATCTGTGAAACGAACCGTCAGGGACCGAGTGCTTCCGTGGAATCTTTTGACGTGACCAGTCAACTGACAGCGGCGGATTTTCTGGGATCCTCAAATTTCGGTTGCCGCGCGCTCGGCGGGGATGACGACATCGTAATCCAGTAGTATCTGCCGCCTCGATTTCTGCGCCTTCATCTCCTCCACTAATATCGCAGTGACCGGTCGGGGGATAAGATTTCGGGGCCACCTGCTAGTGACCCAGTCGGAACCTTTTTTAACCCTCTACAGCAAGGGTTTTTCGTTGCACTCGCCTGACATCTCGCACTTGCCCCGCTTCTCTCGTGACCTCCTGTGCATCCCGAGCTCCTTCCTTCCCTTCCTCCTATGCGGATCTGCAGCCTCCGCCATGACGAAGGGGCAGACGAGCAAGCTCGAGGCGCGGAAGAAGAAGAACGCGGCGGCTCCTGCTCAGTGGCGTCAGCGAGCACTGCCGGCGGGTTGGATCTAGGGGGATTTCCTCCCCTCCACGGTGACGGTGGCGGACATGTTGGAGCTTGTGGAGGAAGGCATGATCGAGCACAAGACGTGGAGGCTGCCGGCGGAGGGCGAGACGGAGCCGGCGCCCCAGGAGGGGGAGCGCGTCTTGCTGCTCAGTCATGTGTACCGAGGCTTCTCTCTGCCTCCTCATCCCTTCTTCAGAGGTATAATGAACCACTTCGGGGCGCAGCTCCACCATTTTCCTCCCAACGCAATAGCTCATCTCTCTGCCTTCGTCGTGTTGTGCGAATGTTTTATCGGCTGTTCTCCCCACTGGGGGCTCTTTAAGCACATCTTCTCTGCTAGATCTCAAACCATCAAAAGACTTAGCCAGTCGGACGACAAAACTCACCTCCTCCAGCTCTGCGGAGGCTTAGGCTTCCAAAAGAAAAGTAAAAGTAGCTATCCCGCTCTTCAGTTATCTGAATTCGTTAGGAACTGGCAGTCGACTTGGTTCTACTGTCAGGACATTGCTTGCCCGAATGCCGCAACTGGACTGCCACCTTTTAGCCTAGACCGACCGGCTCCGCCTAGGCAGCTTGCGCTCACGAAGATGGAGAAGATCCAGATCCAGCCTCTGGTTGATGCGTTGGTAGAGGTCGTCCGAAAGGGATAACTGGCATAGATTTGCTGGAGATTTTTCTGGGTCGGCGTATCCAGCCTTTGCAAGCTCGACACCATGCCATGTGGCACTATACGGGGCGTGAGGACTCCACTCGGACTAACCCCGAGTGCGTGACCGGGGAGCTTGTCGTGTCGTGGGTCCTCAACATCACAGGCACCTGCGATAACCCCAGAGGAGCCTCGCGAGTGAAGCCCTTCCGCGCGGACAACCCTCCCCTGAATGAGGTGAGTATAACTTGTCGAGTGCACACAATTGTCTTAGATTTATCGCTTTTTCTTGTATCACTGTCTGACGTCTGATGTTGTCGACTGTATCTCGTGCAAGTGTGGACCAACTGGTTTTCTCCTGTCTCGAACGAGAATCCGGTTGAGGAAGAGGAAGGTAGCCATGAGGGCAGCGTGGAGAGCGTCGAGTACGTCTCCGACAGTGGGGAGACGGAGGAGGAGTCCGGAGAACAAGAGGGGGAAGATGAGGAACAGAGCTCGCCGCCCCCACCACCAGAGCCTCGGACTAAACGCAGTCACGAACGTGTGGCTCCGTCGGCTCCCCCAGCGGCCTCGAGTGCCCGGCCAGCTCCTCCTGTGGTTCCGAGTGCCTTGCCAGCTTCTCCTGTGGTTCCGAGTACTCAGAGCACAAAAAGGACCAGGGACTCTGCTGCTGAGCCCGCGGGCCAGCCCTCTAAGGTGGCCAAACCGAGTGGATCCAAGCCTCGGAAGGCTTTGCTGCGGATGAGGATCGCCGTTCCCGTCGCCTCAGCGTAAGTATATTGTTCTTCTATCTTCTTCCAGTATTTGATTGAACTCATGCTTATTGGTCGAGTGAATTTTACTCGACAGAGCTGCCACCTCCGCCACCTCTGTGCCATGCCAGGAAGACGATCCCATGGATACGGACAACGTTGCCACGTCCCAGCAAGGTACGTCGTGGCGAATCCGAGAGCTTACATGATTGTTTCACGAATTCTGTCTTTGGTCTTGCCCTTTTTCCTGTGGTCTCACGTTGTTCGGTCGGGCTTCTTTCAGAGGTGATTCATGTGGAGGATGACGACCAGAAGAGGTCCGAGCAAGTTGCCGTGCCTGTCCTTGAGGCTGTTCCGTCTGTTACTACTCCCGCCGTGGACGCGCCGCCAACCGAGACAATGTCGTCGACTGAAACGGCGCTCGTCGCTGCTGAACCGACTGGAGCAGGACTTGGGATGCCCAAGGAGTCTCTTGTGGTGCCAGGTCCGTCAGCCGTCAAGTTCGACGCCCAGCGCCTTCAGGAAGATCAGGTAGGAGCTGTCAAGGGGGCCATGGTGCAGGCGGAGTTGATGGCGGGTGATGCCAAGAGAGCGTACGACTCCATCGCGTATGTGTACAAGCGAAGCTTGGAACTCCGGGACGATATCCGAGTAAGTGGGCTAGTAAGTATTTGCTTTCCCCTTGTAACCCACTGGGTGTTTAAGCAATATACTCGGATACTGCATGATTATTTTGTAGTGGGTTCACTCTTAGTGAACCCAGTGGGTGTAGTCCCTGAGACTTCTGTCAAGTGCTTGCACCGGCAGTTATCTTTATATACGGTTTCTTTAACTTGATCAGATCAAAACTAATCTGTTCGAATGTTACGGTGGGGGCACTCCGAGTGCGCCTACTCGATTAGTCCCCGAGAGTAATTTTACTCAGGTCGGGTAGTAGTAGCCTCATAGGCTTGTTTTGTTGTGTATCTCAATAGGGCAGACCTGTTTGAGCTTCATGCCAGTGGGGTCACTCTTAGTGAACCCACTGGGTGTAGTCCCCGAGACCGCTGTCGATTTCTTGCGTCGGTAGGGGTCTGAAGAACTTCGAGTTTTTATTGTTGTCCTTGTTGAATTTGTCTGATCGTCTCTTCGCTCTGACTTGCAGAAGACTTGCGAGATGGGATCAGCGTACAACACTCTGAAAGCTGAAAAGATTCAGCTTGTTGCGGAACTGGATGCAACAATGCAAGCCTTGGCTGGTCTGAAGGGCGTTCTGGCTGAACGAGAGAAGTCCTTGGAGCAGTCCCGTGAGGCAAACAAGGCATTGGTGGCCGAAATGGAGAAAATGGGGAAACAAAGAACCGAGCTGATGGGACAGATGCGGGTGATGAACAGGCGGTGCATATCACAGGAGAAGTACGTCAGTGACTGGGCAAGGCAGATGATTGCGCTTCTCGGTGGTAAGTTCTGTTCTTCCGAGTGTTTGTTGACTGTGTATTTCATTCTGTGCTTACTTTCTGCTCGTCTTGTCTTTGCAGATTTTTGTATGGACGCTGAGGCTGAAGCAGCTGACGTTGAGCGGTCGGTTGTTCCGAACGTTCCACTCGGCGATGACGCCAATCGAGACATGCTCCGAGCGCACATTTGCCTGGGTAAAGTGGGACCTTTCATCGGTCGACTGAGAGAGATCGTCGGCCGAATCGACAAGGAGCTGTCGCCCGAAGACGAGTCCCGGAAAGAGATGGAAGGGTTGATGACTCGTCTGGAGGATGTCCCGAACCGAGTGCAGGCGTGGAAGAAGTCTGCTGCTCGCTGTGGTGCGGACGTGGCGCTGTCGCTGGTCCGAGTGCACTTCAAAGAGGCTCGCGAAGAGAAGCTGAAAACGGTGCAGGTCGCCAACACGAAGAAGCTGCGATTCGAAGACTTCATGGAGACCTTTCTTGAGAGTGCCACTCGCATCGCAGACGGGATCGACCTCGACACTTTCGTGGAGCCTGCCAGTCCTAGTGCGAGTCCTGACGACGCTTGAGAAACCTTTTACCTCGGTATGTCGAGTGGTAGTTGTATCAAACTTTGGCCACTGTTGTTCGCCGTCACATTCGTGGTTCGGTGTGGATAAGCTTGATCTACACCGAACCAACTATCTTTAGACGAACTTTGAATTTGAATTGAATCTTTTTCTCTTCCTTTCCGAAAGAATTGTTGACACGATTTTGGCTCGTGGTTTTTGTTTGGCATTTCTTGGTGAAGCCAATGGCAAACATGCGGAGCATGCAATTGTCAGTTGTCTTGACATATGCATGAGCCTCACTAAGGGTCTGCTGAGTCTCCGACTGGATCGGTAGAATACACTCGAAGTCAATTTTGTACTTAGGCGATTCGTGATCGCGGCTAAGGCTTCGAGTGCGATTGTGGGGTCGTACTCGGAGCGAGTTGTTACTCATGTAATTGTCAGTTGTCTTGACATCTACAAGAGCCTCAATGAGGTACTGCTACTCATGTAATTGTTAGTTGTCTTGACATCTACATGAGTCTCAATGAGGGTCTGCTAAGCCTCCGAGTGGATCTGTAAGATACAGTCGAAGGAAGCTTTCTACTTAGGCGATTCTTGGTCGCAGACAAGTCCCCGAGTGCGACGTTTAGTGCACAGTCGGACAAAGTTAATACTTAGGCGATTCTTGATCGCATCTAAGTCCCCAAGTGCGACATTTAGTTCACACTCGGAGAAAGTTTGTACTTAGGCGATTCTTGATCGCAGCTAAGTCCCCGAGTGGGACGTTTTATTCCACACTTGGAGAAAGTTAGTACTTAGGCGATTCTTGATTGCAGCTAAGTCCCCGAGTGCGACGTTTTAGTGCACACTCGGAGAAAGTTAGAACTTAGGCGATTCTGGATCGCAGCTAACTCCCCGAGTGCGACGTTTAGTGCACACTCGAAGAAAGTTATTACTTAGGCGATTCTGGATCGCAGCTAAGTCCCCGAGTGCGACGTTTAATGCACACTCGGAGAAAGTTATTACTTAGGTGATTCTAGATCGCAGCTAAGTTCCCGAGTTCGACGTTTAGTGCACACTCGGAGAAAGTTATTACTTAGGTGATTCTGGATCGCAGCTAAGTCCCCGAGTGCGACGTTTAGTGCACACTCGGAGAAAGTTATTACTTAGGCGATTCTGGATCGCAGCTAAGTCCCCGAGTGCGACGTTTAGTGCACACTCGGAGAAAGTTTGTACTTAGGCGATTCTGGTCCACAGCATATTTTTTTAAGACCGGAGTCTGCGAACGCGGAAGAATTTTGAATCTGCAAAAACTCAATCTGCTTTGTATTACTTCAACGATACTTGTTCTTTACATTGCTTCAGTCGACGGTCACGTGTAGAAGCGCTTCAGGAGATCTCCGTTCCATGCTCGCGACTCGTCCGTTTCCCTGTTGAGGTTGTAGAGTCGATATGCTCCGTTGTTCAGCACCTTGGAGATGATGAAGAGTCCTTCCCAGGTGGGAGCCAACTTGTGAGGTCTCTGCTGATCCACTCGGAGCACCAGGTCGCGTGCTTGGATTGTACGACTCCTGAAGTGTCGCGCGTGAAAGCGCCGCAGATCTTGTTGATAAATGGTTGAGCGAGTCAGTGCCATCTCGTGCTCCTCCTCTAGAAGATCCACTCCGTCTTGCCTTGCTTGCTCTGCTTCAGCTTCGGAGAAGAGTTCAACTCATGGAGCGTTGTGAAGCAAGTCACTCGGAAGGACTGCCTCTGCTCCGTAAACGAGGAAGAACGGTGATCGCCCTGTAGATCTATTTGGGGTTGTGCGGAGACACCAAAGCACCGAAGGTAGCTCGGTGACCCATGCGCCGGCGGCATGTCCCACTTCTCGCAGGAGTCGAGGCTTCAAACCTTGCATAATAAGTCCATTCGCCCGCTCTGCTTGCCCGTTTGTTTGGGGATGCGCCACAGATGCAAAATCCACTCGGATACCTTGGCCTGTACAGAAACCCTTGAATTTGTCCGAGTCAAAGTTTGTTCCATTGTCAGTGGTTATGCTGTGAGGTACCCCGAATCTGGAGATGATGTCCCTGACAAACTTGATGGCTGTAAGGGCGTCGAGCTTCTTGATGGGCTTGGCTTCAATCCACTTTGTGAACTTGTCGACTGCCACTAACAGATGTGTGAATCCCCCTTGGCCTGTCCTGAATGGACTGACTGTATCTAATCCCCACACTGCAAACGGCCAAACAAGAGGGATTTTCTTCAACGCAGATGTTGGCTTGTGGGACTTGTTAGAGTAGAACTGACAGCCTTCGCATCGGTCGACCATATCCTTCGCCATTTCATTCGCCTGCAGCCAGAACAAGCCAGCTCTGAATGCTTTGGCGATGATTGCTCTTGAAGAGGCGTGATGACCGCAGGTTCCCGAGTGAATTTCTTCCAGGATTAACTGTCCCTCCTCAGGGGAGATGCATCGTTGAAGGACGCCTGAAACGCTTTCCTTGTACCACTGGCCATCAATGACAGTGAACGACTTTGACCTGCGGACGATCTGTCTGGCTTGGACTTTGTCTTCTGGTAATTCTTGCCTCGGGATGTATGCAATAAACGGCATAGTCCAATCGGGGATGATAGCAAGAATCTCCATGATCAAATCAACCACGGCAGGGACTTTGACTTCAGTCGGATCTGTCGAGCTCTTTGGTTGTACTGGTTCCTCTGTGAAAGGATCTTCTTTAACTGAGGGAAGGTGGAGGTGCTCGAGGCAGACGTCACTCGGGACTGGTCTCCGAGTGGATCCGAGTTTTTCCAACTCATCAGCTGCTTGGTTTTTCAGTTGCGGAACATGGTGGAGTTCCAGACCTTCAAACTTTTTCTCGAGCTTCCTCACTGCATTGCAGTATGTGGTCATGGTGGGTTTCCTGGCGTGCCACTCCTTCATCACTTGATTAACCACCAAATCTGAATCGCCATAGACCATCAGGCGATGGACGCCGAGTGCAATGGCCATGCGCAGTCCGTAAAGGAGAGCTTCATACTCTGCCTCGTTGTTGGAGGAATCAAAGTGTATCTGCAACACATACTTGAGTTTGTCACCCTTTGGCAATATGATCACAACGCCAGCGCCGAAGCCATTCAACATCTTGGACCCATCGAAGAACATTGTCCAATGAGCCGAGTAGATGTGGGTCGGTTGCTGTTGTTCTACCCATTCTGCTATGAAGTCAGCCAGAGCTTGAGACTTTATAGCTTTCTTGGCCTCGAACTTGATGTCGCAGTATAACATC
This sequence comes from Hordeum vulgare subsp. vulgare, assembly GCF_904849725.1. Classification (NCBI taxonomy): domain Eukaryota; kingdom Viridiplantae; phylum Streptophyta; class Magnoliopsida; order Poales; family Poaceae; genus Hordeum; species Hordeum vulgare. Next base: position 111,012,499 of record NC_058521.1, on the reverse strand, counting down.
TCCATTGCCCACTTCGCCACTCGGCCCGATGCGTCCCGATTGTGTAGGATTTTCGACAACGGAGCATCAGAAACGACGGACACCGAGTGGTCTTGAAAATAATGAGCCACCTTCTTCGCAGTCATGTAAATCCCGTAGATAAGTTTTTGATAATGGGGATACCTCTGCTTGGAAGGAGTCAGGACTTCGGAGACATAATACACTGGACGCTGAACCTTGTATGCTTTGCCTTCTTCTTCTCGTTCGACTGTGAGAACAGTGCTGACGACTTGATTTGTAGCCACGATGTACAGAAGAAGGGGTTCTTTACTAAGCGGAGCAGTAAGAACCGGCTGGGTGGAAAGTAGGAGTTTGAGGTCGTCGAATGCGATTTGGGCTTCGTCTGTCCACTCGAAAGTATCTGATTTCTTCATGAGTCGGTACAGAGGAAGTGCCTTCTCGCCGAGTCGACTGATAAACCTGCTCAAACCCGCTAGGCAACCTGTGAGCCTTTGAACATCGTGTATTCTGACCGGCCGCTCCATTCGGACGATGGTCCCGATCTTTTCGGGGTTGACATCGATCCCTCATTCGGAAATGAAGAAATCGAGTAACTTTCCGCTGGGAACACCGAATGAACACTTGGCTGGGTTGAGCTTGATATCGTACCTATGGAGGTTAGCGAATGTTTCTGCCAAGTCAGTCAGCAGGTCGGAACCTTTGCATGACTTGACTACGATATCATCCATATACGCCTCCACATTCCGACCGATCTGGTCAAGGAGGCATTTTTGGATCATGCGCATAAAGGTTGCTCCTGCATTCTTCAAACCAAATGGCACAGTGATGTAGCAGAAGCACCCGAATGGGGTGATGAAGGCTGTTTTTAATTCATCGGGGCCAAACATACGGATCTGATGATAGCCCGAGTAGGCATCAAGGAATGACAAACGCTCGCAACCCGCAGTCGAATCGACAATTTGATCGATGCGGGGGAGCGGAAAATGGTCTTTCGGGAAGACCTTATTGAGATGCTTGAAGTCGATGCACATTCGGAGCGACTTGTCTTTCTTGGGCACCATGACAACATTGGCGAGCCACTCGGAGTGGTGTACCTCGCGAATGAAGTTGGCTGCCAAAACCTTAGCCACCTCTTCTCCGATTGCCTTCCTCTTGTGCGCGGCGGACCGACACAGGCGTTCTCGGACAGGCCGAGCGACAGGATCCACATGCAGTCGGTGCTCAGCCAACTCCCTGGGTACACCTGGCATGTCAGCGGGCTTCCATGCGAAGATGTCACAGTTCTCACGGAGGAATTGGATGAGCTCAGCTTCCTATTTAGGATCAAGGGTGGTGGAGATGTTCGTCGGGGCAGCGGTGTCGTCCGTCGGGTGGATGCTGACCTTCTTCGTCTCTCTCGCCGACTGGAATGCGGACTCTGAAGCTGGCTTCTTCGAACGCATCAAATCAGCGGTGTCGACTGTTTTCTTGTACTCGTCAAGCTCGAGGACAACCATCTGCTGATCGGCGATCCTCGATCCCTGCTGCAGACACTCCTCGGCCCGCTGCCGATTGCCTGTGATAGTGATCACACCTTTTGGGCCTGGCATCTTCAGCTTCAGGTACACGTAACATCGACGGGCCATGAAACGCGCATACGCCTGGCGGCCCAGAATTGCGTGGTACGCACTCTGGAAGTCCACCACCTCGAACGTCAGCTTCTCCTTGCGGAAGTTCTTGTCGGAGCCGAAGACGACGTCCAATGCGATCTGGCCGAGTGACTTGGCCTTTCGTCGAGGGACGACTCCATGGAACTGCATGCTGCTCTTGCTAAGTTTGGACATCGGAATGCCCATTCCCTTGAGAGTGTCAGCGTACATGATGTTCAAGCCACTGCCGCCGTCCATGAGGACTTTGCGTAGTCGGACTCCTTCCACCACCGGGTCGACGACCAGAGCCTGCCTCCCTGGGGTGGGTACGTGTGCTGGATGATCCAACTGGTCAAAGGTGATCGCAGTCTGAGACCATTTGAGGAACTTGGGGTTGGTCGGTGTGGCCATGTTCACCTCCCTGTTCACCAGCTTCAGTCGACTCTTGCTCTCAATGTCAGCAAAAATCATCAGTGTTGCGTGGACTTGGGGGAACGGATCCTCCTTGTCCACCTCATCCTGTTCATTGTCCTTTTCACTCGGCTGCCCTTCGCCGAACCCCTGGATCAGGAGGCGACATTGCCGAGTGGTATGCTTCGGAAATATGGCGTTGCCCTCTTCATCCATCTTCGTGTGAATCGGACATGGCTGGTCCAGGATGGGGTTTCCGAACTTCTTCTTCTTGGGGGTGAACTGAGCCTTCCCCTTGCCCTTGAACTTGGCATTGGTAACAGTTGCGGCCTCTGCCTACGGAGTGGACGGAGCTTTCTGCTTCTGCTTCCGAGTGTTGTTCCCATCTCCATCGGCGACTGCTTTGTGCTTGCCGCTACGAATGCAGTCTTCTTCTTTGCCATTTGCATAGCGTGCTGCTATCTCCATCATCTTACTCATGGAGATGCCGCCTGTTCGACAGAACTTCAGGTATAGATCTCTGTACCGCACGCCTGCCTTGAAGGCGCGGACTTCTTGGTGCTCTGTGACGTTCTCCATCGTGTGGTAGAGGGTCGTCCAACGCTGAATGAAATCGCGCAGGGGCTCATTCTGCTTCTGGACAAAGTGCTGGAACTCCACGAGACCAGCAGGGCGTTTGCACGTCCCTTCGAAGGTCCTCATGAAGACACGGGCCAGATCTGCCCAGCTGTAGATGCTTGAGGGAGGCAACTGGTTCAGCCACGCTCGTGTCGAGCCGTCGAGCATCAGAGGGAGGTGTTTCATGGCGACGTGGTCGTCCCCTCCTCCGATCTGGACTGCCACTCGGTAGTCGTCCAGCCACGTTTCTGGCTTGGATTCTCCTATAAACTTGCTGATCCCCATCGCCAATCGGAAGTTGGGAGGGATGTCAGCCGAACGGATGGCTCGACTGAAACACTCGGGACCAGAGACGATGGTCCTGCTTCCACTCGGACGGTCCATATCGTGACCATCGCGGTGGGCCCGGCCCCTGTCGACCCTCCTCTGGGCGATATGCCCTCTTGCGTCGGGCCTTGGATCATAAGTGTCATCGACTGAACGCCGATCATCATGATGTCGGGGCCCGTAGGGCCCACCCCGCGGAGGGGTGCGTGAGCGGCGACGATCTTCTGGATTCATGGAACGGCTGCCTCCCCTGTGTCGCTGATGAGAACCGGGGCTGTGAACTGACCGATGCGTGTTCGCGTGAACAGAACTATTGTGAATCCTGTTGTGCGACTGGGAGACCACCGAATTTTGCTGTTGCACCGTGTGCAGCAGGGCACGGATTTTCTCGATCCCTCTGCCAGCCTCTGAATCAGTCGGCTGGAGGGATTCGGCTATCTTGGCGGCGGCAGCCAGGTTGAGGACGGGTGTGCGGAACACCTCCACGTTGCTCCGCCGAGTGAGCCGACTGGCAGAACGGCGGGGCTGACGGCGAGCGCCAGATGTTTCGCCGATCTCGTGCTCGTGCCGACCAGTTTGGCGGGGACATTCATGGGAGTTGGCCATGTGCACTTCAGCCACAGGCCCGCAACCCAATTACTCGGAAGGAAACTCGGTCAGAACTGAGTCCGAGCACTGGGACGGCGGCGCAACCACAACCGACTCTAGGACCGCCACTTGTGAGGACGCGTTCTGGCGCGCCTGGGCATGTTGCACCCAACGCTGGAGCCGTGGACGGCGGGACCGCTTGTTGCGGCGCACGACGGCGGCGTAGGTTGACACCAGAGCCGACTGCTGGAGAAGAAGAATACCGCGGGCGCCGGCACGGAAGTGCGTAGCCCCGCGACTGGGGAGCGCCTCGACATCGAGAGGGGCATCCCGAAGCCATGCTGAATCGTCGACGATGAAGGAGAGAGCGCCGAAGAGGATCTCGTGACCCATGCTCAAATCTCCACAGGATGACATGATGAAAAGATGTAGTCGCAAACTCGCCGGAAGTCGCTTAGACGCCTGCCCCACGGTGGGCGCCAACTGTCGTGGGTATAAGTCTGACAGTAGATGTGTAGGGTACGAAAGGATGGGCAGAGCCTTAGCTACGGCGAGGTTGTATGAGTTCAGGCCCCTCTACGGTGGAGGTAAAAGCCCTACGTCTCAGTGCTCTTGGGAGCTTGTTGTCGAGTGGAATATGGATTACAGTGAATTGCTCCCCCCTGCACCAGTGGGGAAGGGCGGCTTATATAGAGTGCGCTGCCCTTCACAACGGTTCGGTGCACAGGGGTGGAGTAGTGGCGAATAAATGCCTACATTACAGGTAACGTATGTCTTAAATGCTAATAAAGGTACACGGAAACGTATGACCGTTGCCCCTCAGGGGGGTTACGATGTACAGAGTGGAATCTAGTCGGTAAGTTTGATACGCTCCGAATGCTCATCTCCGACTGGATGATGGAGGAATCATTGCCGACTGGATGATGGGAAGTCCTTCATTCAGTCGAAACTGACTAAGGGCCTTATCCCTTATGAAGGGTAGTCCTTGGGTAGGACCTATAGGGCAGGTCTATGACCCTACCCTAGGACTATAACCCCATCAGTCGGCGAGCACGTTCTAATGCCGTGAGTCCTAGCAGATGGAGCTTTAGCACCTTTCGGAGGGTAAACTCCGCGTCTGAGAGGCATCGTCTCTCCTGTGCCACGTCTAGGCGGAGCACTATTTATGCCGCCAGGTGGAATTGCATCTTAGCTTGGCTAAAAAAGCTCTTGCTCCAACACTTCAGGTCCCGAGCAGTCCTCACCATCTTCGTGGCCAGACGTTGGAAAGGACAGGAGGACTGCGCCGGCCTGTTCCAAGCCCGTTGCACCGTGGTATGGAAGCGAGGGAAACTCGGCCAGAAGCTCTCGAATCTGAAGAGGGCAGCACGGGGGAAGGCCGAGGTGTCAGCCAGAATCAGCGGGCAGTGGTCTGATGTTGCTGTTGACGCTGCGATGAGTGACACCGATGGGAAGATGCATTCCCAGGAGGTATTGCAGAAGAACTTATCGATGCTCACTAGGGTAGGATCTTGTCGCTCGTTGCTCCACGTGTATCTACGGTTCTTACATCTAATTTCCTTTAAGCCCTTCGCGTCAATGGCTGTTCTGAACCTACCCATAAGCCTACGGTTGAGATTGGCGTTGTTCTTGTCTCGCGCCTCGTATATGAGGTTGAAATCCCCGTTGATAAGCCAAGGATCGATGAGAGGGGGCGCCGAGAGGGACAGTTCCCGAAGGAAGTCTTCCTTCCGCGCGTCGTCCGCCGGACCATAGACCGACAATATCCAGAAACTCTCGGACTGCCCGAGGAAGGTCACTCTTGCTGTAATAGCAAAAATCCCTATCGCATGTGATGAAACTATGGCTAGCTCCTTGTCTCAAAGGATGGCCGCACCCCCGCTAGTGCCTATGGCCGGTAGAGCGATACACTCTGTGAGCCGGACGCCCCCGATCTCGCGGACTAACTCAGGTGACCAGGCTGCGATTTTGGTTTCCTGGATGCAGAGAATGGCAATGCGGTGGGCAGCCGCCATCTCCCCGACCGTTGTCCTCTTGGCTGGGTTGTTCAAGCCACGAACATTCCAGCACATGATGGGGTGGATCTTGTCATACATCTAAAACACCGATGGATCTCCGATGACTAATACTAATCGGTCGTTGTCCTAAGAGGAACACAACCATTATACATAATTGAGGCCGGCGCCAACCAGCAGTACCCAAGATGCGCCGGCGATGAGGACCTATCCTACTACCCGTTGGAAATGAAAACCAAACTAACTCGAACAGATCGGGGATCGGTCGCCATCGGAGATAGAAACTAAAGGCGGCTAACATGGTTACACGGTGGCCTCATCGGCAGCTCCGTCGGGGCCGTTCATGCGAGCCATGACCCGCAGCGCCTCGCTGTCTAGATGGGTCAGCCTGGCGATGACCGAGATGTCACTGTCGGACAAGGGCTCTTCAAAACGCTGTAAGAGCGCCTTCGCAACTTCTGCCGTGAGCTTGTCCCGAGGGCCGAGCAGGACGAGCTCCTTGACGAGGCACAGGGAGGCGCGCTGTGCCACTGGCACCGACGACCCGATGGCAGCTTGCCGCGCGCTGGAGCGAGTCGGGGTAGAGGTGGTCCTAGTCTTCGGCGGCGCCGCGGGACGGCGCGCGGGGGCACTGGCAATCAGAGGCTGCTGTTTGGTCATCCGGAAAAGGCCCCGCGACTCCGGCCCAGCGGCGGTTCCTCCGATCTTTAGCTGCCTGACGCGTCCCGTAACCGCCCCGAGCTAGACCTCCATGGTGCTAGCTGGCGATGGGGTGGTTCTGTGGAACTGTCCCAGAGCGGAGGCTGCAGCCGACAGCGTTGGACTGAAAGCGTCCAGCTGCACTGTCTCGCCGGAGGCCTGGAGCAGGTTGGCATCTACGAACTCAAGGGGGGCCACCACTGCCGCCTCTGCGGCGATGTGGACGTCGGCCGCCAGGCCGTCGACGATGAGGGAGGCTATGGTGGGCTTCTTGGCCGTCCTGAAAAACTCCTTGACCGGGTCTTTCCCGCTGGCGTTGGTGCTCGCAGCAGGGGTGGGCTGGGTGGCCGTAGCGGCGGAGACCGTGGCCTTGGGAGCCCCTGCAGGAGTGGAGCTCTCACGGTGTGGCCTCGACTGGCGTCTAGCTGGTGCAGTGGCCCTCCCAGCCCCCGAGAGACGGCCCGAGGACTCCCTCAATCCGCGCCTGGCCGGCGGGGATCGGCTTCGACGGCGCTGCGAAGGCGTAGCGCGAGGTGGAGCACGCGAGGCGCCGCGGCGAAGGAGGACGTCCTTCCAGGACCTGTGTCCGCCTGCACCCGGCCCTCCCTCGTCGTCGCGGTCTCTCGAGCGGCCGTCCCGAGGGCCACCCCGGCAACCCAGGCTGGTAACGGGGGCACGAGCCAGGCGATGCATGCGGTCGCTCCTCTGGCCGTCCTCCACCCCCATCGTCCAAGACGCAGGGGCCACCATCGGGAAGGGAGAGTCATCGTCGTCGGAGCCAGACGACGGCAGACCGCTCTGGGCGGAGTGGGAGGAGCGCGAAGAGGGCGGCGTCCAGTCCTCCACCCTGTCAACATGGATGAGCATGGCGTATTCCGCCGATGCCGGCGGCGGCGCAACTCTCCTGTCTGGGGGGGAGAAGCCCTCCATCTCCTCCACCCTCCCGGCTCTGCGAGGAAGGACCCCCAGAGTGTGCGACGTCGGAATGTCGGCTATATCCCTGGCCCAGACCCAGCAGGCAAAGGTCTTCGGGTGACCCCGCTCTAGGGTCCGGCTGTCGAGGCGGTCGACGCGCACCCGCCTACCGAGGATCTCCTCCGCCCCCTCCACCGACCAGAAGTGCATCGGAACTTTCTCTATGACGACGCAGACGTGGAGCAGGAGGGAGTCGAACGTGGCGAGGTCGTGCTCGTGCCACGGGATGATGTTGAAACAGGCGCCGTCGACGCGGATGGAGCCCCGGCGCACGGCGTTCACCTGGTGAGCTGGCTGCGTGAAGGTGACAAAGAAGTGCTCGGGGTGGTGAGCCGTGACCCGCAGGGAGTGCACTGGCACGGAGAGCTGGGCCTCCAGTGCCTTCCCCACAGCCATCGGCGAGGAGACGTTGACCCCATCATCCACGAAAAGCGTGACGGCGTGGCTGCGGAGGAAAAACACGGCCTGATCAAGAGCAGGGGAGAGCAGGAGAGAGTAGGGGTCACTTTGAAATGCCCTAAGCTAAGCCATGCTGCTACCCCTTCGTCCGAGGAAAATAATAATAGATAATTCAAACTTTCCCCCCACCTTGTATACTTGCCGGGGCAGGAGCTAACTGCTGAGAGTGATGTAGTGAGGTACGCAGTCAAATTAGCTGAGTGCCAATATATGGAACGAGCACAGTACACACACAGGTAAGCAACGAGGTCGTAGTAACATTATGCTACTGATGAACTAATTAATTACTCACTTCGTCCTATCAGTATCAAAAAAGGTCTTACTAAACGGAGGGAGTACATATGTAAACATGGATATGACGAGACAGAACTCTAATTCCAATTCATTAATCTACCAAAAGTGCTACACCTACATAATGTGTTTACGTTCTGTATCTATCACCTACACCCCTGATGTTTCAGGTGGGCCCGCGACCCACTAGTCACCAATTAAAACTGGCCACGTCTTCTACGTAAGAGTCTCACCCCGTAACACTACTTGGGTGTAGCAAAGCTTTTAAATCTACACAGTCTCTCTCTCTCCGAGCTCTTCTCGTGCGTTGAAAAGAAGAATTTTGAGACGTGTCGCAACAGCACAGCATTTTGGCAGCGTGGACAAAGAATGATGTTCGAGTTGACGAGTAAGCATGCATGGAAGAGCTGAAAGCGACAGAGCGATGTGAACGCACGCCCTTGTGGCTTGCTCGCATTCGTCGGAGTTGCTCGCTCTCCTCCTCGATGCTTTTTGCTCCCGTGGTCGTTATCGTTTGCAGGCTTCCTGGTCAAAATTGCACGCACGATGGGACGTGTCCCACTGTCCCTTGTGTGAAATTTCAGAGAACTCCAATCACATTTTTAGTTTGGCTTGCGGCTCGATTTCTCTGAAATTGCCTTCGGGAGGTTGTGGGTGGCACGTGATGCCATGACAATCTTCCGAACATTCTTCAGGAGGTTTTTGATTTTTGACCAACCTTGTGGCCTTTCCTTTGGGTGGTAGTTCATGCCCTTGTTTGAACTTTATGAAACATTCACACTAAGTTAATTGAGCATGTGATCCCACTACATACGACTCACGTTATATAAAATATTATGTACTCCCTCCGTTCCTAAATATAAGTCTTTTAAGCGATTTCACTAGAGGACTACATACGGAGGAAAATGAATGAATCTACACTCTATAGTATGTCTATATACATCCGTATGTAGTCTTCTAATGAAATATCTAAAAAGACTTATATTATGGAACGGAGGGAGTAGTTTCTTACAATTATGGAGGTCACTTAGCAAGTGGCTTGATCGGGACAACATCGGCAGGATTATTGCCAAGCTCCGGTCCATCGCCTTGCGTCTCGCTTCCTCTACCCCTCCTTCACCACCGAAGTCAGACTAGCTTGTTTTATTTATGTAGGGATGTTTTGTGTTGTGCCCTTAGCAAGACTCATTTATTTTCTTCTCTCACTTTGACTACTTGAACCCGTTTGGATGATGAATTTGTTGCACAGATTTTCTTTCAAAATAGCACTTGCATGCAATTTATGTAGGGCAACAATAGCTACACCTACGGACGATTCCTACCATAGTCAAAGTTACGGATACAATAAGTTGTCTTGGATACGATGAAGCTGCTTCATAGGCTGTTGTTCAAGCATGGCATGCGGGGCGGTGTTCTTGTCCATCTCCGACACAATATCTTGTGAGCCTCGTGTTTGTTGACTTGCACTAGCGGCCTTGACAAGTGGGGGCGGCAGCATTGGAGGACTTCATGTTGGTGGTACTCTTTAACTATCGGGTCCCGATTATCAGGGTAAAAGCCCAAGGTCTAACCTTCGATGGTTGTACCTGGCAATGACCTTGTTGTAGGCATTGTTTTGAGAACTCGGACTATGAGTTGATCGGGCGATGACAATGCGTATGCATTCTTTTCTTGTTGGAGATGTCGCCTTTGGAGAGCCTCGTATATAGTCCACTTGTTGTCTTTGGTGGTGGTTTGTGTGTTGTTGTTGTGAGTGATTAACCACTGTGGCGGGGAATTTAATTGTTTATTTCTTCTTCTTTTTTAGGAGGTTGTGCATCCTTAATGTCTAGTTGGCATTTTGTTGGTGTACATGTTGGGTGTAACTAATATCTTCACGAGATTAGTATATTCCCGTTACCAAAAAGTCAAAGTTACGGGAAGTGATGTTAAGAGGTGATAGGAAATCAAAGGGGGAGGGGGCCACCACCGGAAACCAGGGGCAGTTGATTTATGAGGAAATGAGTCTTTGGGTCTAATCCATAGATGCTATCCGTAAATCTAGACATTGCCCAGGCTTGGATTCTCCCTTTGGTTGATGTTTTAAAATATGTCATGAGTCAAGTTAACAATGCAAATGATTTCAAATCTACACATATGAATTTTCAAATTCACAGTTGAATTTTAAAAAATCATAAGCATAGATATTCTGAGGAAAACTATTTAAAGTTTGACATATGTATCTATGCATATAGATGCTAGTGCTCAAAGTAATGTTTTAAATATTTTGTCAATATGTACAAATCAGACTTTTACATTTCCATGTATCGAAGTAAGCTAGATGGGTCCCCAAAGAAACGGGTGACTTGCACCGCAATATGGCTTTATTTTATGATTTGCCGCGAGCATTTAACTCTTTGCAAGTATTGCATACTTTACAAGTGTCCGTCTTAAAAAAGATAATGTATTTCTTGAGTGAAATTTGGCTCTCATTCATAGTCACGAGTACATATGTATGACGATCTCATTTCAAACAAAGACCCGATGTGTTTACATACAAAGATGCTTTAATGAAATATTTTTTGTAAAGCATAATGATACGTCCCAAACGTATCTACTTTTCCAAACACTTTTGCTCTTGTTTTGGACTCTAATTTGCATGATTTGAATGAAACTAACCCGGACTAACACTGTTTTCATCAGAACTACCATGGTGTTGTTTTTGTGAAGAAATAAAAGTTCTCGGAATCCGGCAAAACTTTTTATGGATTTTTTCTGGGATATATAAAAATTATTGGAGGGAAGACCCACCTGAGGGGGGGCACCTGTTGGTGCCAAGACAACAGGGCGCACCCTAGTGGATTGGGGCCACCTGGTGGCTCCTCCGACCCTAATTCCCGTCCTATGACATCACAATTACGGAGGAAAAATCAGAGAGAAGTTTTCATCGCATTGTATGAGACGGAGCCACCACCACCTCCTGTTCTTCCTCGGAAGGGTTCATGTGGAGTCCATTTGGGGATCCGAAGAGGGGGATTCGTCATCGTCGTCATCACCAACCCTTCTCCATCAACAATTTCACGATGCTCATCACGAGGAGTGAGTAATTCCTCATCATGACGGTGATGGGTTTGGATGATGTTGATCATGTAATCAATTTATTTTGATAGGGCTTGATCCCTAGTATCCACTATGTTCTGAGATTGATGTATCTATGACTTTGTTATGTTTAATGCTTGTCACTAGGGCTCGAGTGCCATGATGTGAGATCTAAACCTATTATGTTTTCTCCGAATATGAAAGTGTTTAGATCCTATCTTGCAAGTTATGTGCACCTATTACATGCCATGATCCGCAGACCCCAAGGTGACAATAATTAGGATTCTTTCTAGTGATTGTCGTAGTTTGAGGAGTTCATATATTCACCATGCGTTAATGCATTGCTCTGGTTCTCTATTAAAAGGATGCCTTAATATCCCTTAGATTTTCGTATGGACCCCGTTGTCACAGGAGGGTAGGACAAAAGATGTCATACAAGTTCTTATCGCAAGCATGTATGACTATATACGGAATACATGCCTACATTACATTGATGAATTGGAGCTTGTCATGTGTCGCTCTAGTGTATAATCGTTACATGAGTGATGTCATCTAAATCATTATCCATCATTAGTCCACATGCCTACGCTTTTCATATACTGAATCTTGCTAAGTTACGATTGCTGCTACTACTGTTACAATCACTACAAAACTATTGTTGTTACCGTTACTACTACTATTTTTCTGTGCTACTAAAACTTTTGTTGTAGAGAGAAATCCCATGTGTGGTCGAATTCACAACTCGGCTATTTGGCTCCCCTTTTGTTGAGTTGCCATGTAATGCTCAAACTATTCGAGGTAGTGTGGATGAATTTACACCAATATCACGAGTTAACTGCACTATAAAGATCATAACCAAGATCTTAGCCAGCATATTGCAAAAAAATATTATTCATCTCATTCACATCAATTGATATGTTTTTATCCAATCATGACTGCTTCACATGGGCATTTGCATGTTTACATCAATGTCACCACTCGAACTTAATTATTCTTTTGTGAAAGTTTTTGACTTGATTGAACATGACACCATCTTTGCTTTTTGAGGCCTAGGGTTTTCGTGAGAAATGCATTAGATGGATTGAAGTGATTTTTCAGTGAGGAACCTCATAATTTCTCTTCATGGTATGCGGGGTACATATTTTCACTGTATAGAAGGGGTGAGCCAAGGAGATCCTCCTCCCCCCCCCCCACTTATCTTTGTTTTAGCAGCATATTTCTCGTAATCAATCTCGAAGAAAAATTGACCAACCTCATTCCAGCACCTCTGCATGTTGCATCATCCTCTAATTTCCTAGTCGTCCAATATGTTTACGGTACTATCCTCATTCTTCCTTCTGAAGATAATCAAGTAATTGAAACTTTAGAACATACTACAACACTTTGTTGGTCAAACTATTCCTAAAGTCAAAATGGGTCATTATTCCCATCAATGTATAAGGATGCACCCACTCATTGAAATCTCTAGCTGCTAGCGGGGCTCTTTTTCTTTCACTTACTTGCATCTTCCTCTTGGCATCATCAGATTAAAAATTTAAAGACTTTACTTCCATGATGTTGAGACCTGAAAGAAGGATTGTTGGCTACTCAACTTTCCTGTTATATGATGGAAGAATGCAACTCATTAAGTCATTGTTCTCTTCTCTTACAACGTACTACTTGTGTTGTTTATCTCTCCCAATGATTGTGCTGGATAAAATCGATAAGTGTCTCACGCGTTACTTACACGAGGAATTTGGTTCAGAAGAAAACTGGACTGATTTAATTGTCTGCGGTAAGCTTTTCAAACGCAAGACTCATGATGGTCTATGAATTTTAGATATCTGAACCCGTAATAAAGCCTTACTGATTTTTTTTCTCTGTAACTTATATAATAAGGTTGATCTTCCTTGAGTGAAACTGATTTGCGAAACATACTATACAACTCCTCCATCCTGTTGGTAGGAATAAAGGATACTTTGGGTGGAAATATCATCTGAATCTCGTACCTCTGTTAAATATTTAGCAACTTGCACTGTTGGCTTGGGTCACACTATTTTTCTATAGGTGGATAAATAGATGAGAAAATATCTTCCGAGTCAATACCTATAGCTCCATTCCATTTCCATCAACAACAAGTCATTTATCGTTTCAATTTTTGAACTCCGACGACTTGTGTGAATAATTCCACATATTAGTCTACATTACAACCTTCAATCAATTCAATGAAATGGAAAATACTCTTTCTCAACTCCCCCTGGCAGCAGTGAATGATTCTTGGAAATAAATCTGGAACTTACAAATTATTCCTATTTGAAAATGTACAAGCACCTAACGAGGCATCCTGATACAAACATCAATTTTAAATTGTTGCGTAAGTGTGCTTGCAGACTTAGACGTATATAGATTTTGTTCTACCACTTTGAAATCACCCATATTGGAGAAAACTGATATTGGATAGATGTGGATAGATTGAGGTCGCATATATTTATTTTCTCTGTTCCACGTACATGACCAATGGACGTGTTTGGTTCTTTCCTTTGTAATGTAATTAGTTTACAATGGTAAGAGATAATGTTAGATTGTGCTTCATTTGGTCGAGCGGAATCAGATAACACGGGTATCCACAGATTAGTTGTAACCTAGCATAATCCTAGCACACACACAATTCTGCGAAAACCATTCTCCTCGAAACAAGGAAACTGTATATATGCATGAGTCTGCTTCCACCACATCTTCTTCTTTAAGGTCTCCTCTTCTTAAAAAGTCGCCACCGCCACACTAGCGGTGCACCTAAATAGTCGTCGAACACTGGGAGCCTAGGGTGGGCAGTCGGCTTTTTCCACCTCCAGCCACACTAGCGACCGGAGTGTGGACACACACAACGATGAGCATCAGGAGCCTAGCCTGGACATCCAACCTCTTCCACCTCCCGTCACACTAGCGGACGGAGCATGGACACAAACACCGATGCCTTGATGGTCACTGTTGGAATTATGCCCTACAGGCAATGATAAATAAGTTATTATTATAATTCCTATAACAAGATAATCGTTTATTATCCATGCTATAATTGTATTGAATGAAGTATTAGATACATGTGTGGATACACAGACAAAATATTGTCCCTAGCAAGCCTCTAGTTGGCTAGCCAGTTGATCAAGGATAGTCAAGGTCTTCTGACTATGTACAAGGTGTCGTTGCTTGATAACTTGATCACATCATTGGGTGAATCATGTGATGGACTAGACCCAAACTAATGAACGTAGCATGTTGATTGTGTCATTTTGTTGCTACTGTTTTCTGTGTGTCAACTATTTATTCCTATGACCATGAGATCATATAACTCACTGGCATCGGAGGAATGCCTTGTGTGTATCAAACGTCATAACGTAACTGGGTGACTATAAAGATGCTCTACAGGTATCTCCGAAGGTGTCCCTTGAGTTAGTATGGATCAACACTGGGATTTGTCACTCCGTGTGACGGAGAGGTATCTCGGGGCCCCAGTCAGTAATACAACATCAACACAAGCCTTGCAAGCAATGTGACTTAGTGTAAGTCACCGGATCTTGTATTACGGAACGAGTAAAGAGACTTGCCGGTAAACGAGATTGAAATAGGTATGCGGATACTGACGATCGAATCTCGGGCAAGTAACATACCGAAGGACAAAGGGAATGACATACGGGATTATATGAATCCTTGACACTGAGGTTCAATCGATAAGATCTTCGTAGAATATGTAGGATCCAATATGGGCATCCAGGTCCCGCAGTTGGATATTGACCGAGGAGTCCCTCGGGTCATGTCTACATAGTTCTCAAACCCGCAGGGTCTGCACGCTTAAGATTCGGCAATGTTTTATGCGTATTTGAGTTATATGGTTGGTTACTGAATGTTGTTCGGAGTCCCGGATGAGATCACGGACATCACGAGGGTTTCCGAAATGGTCCGGAAACGAAGATTGATATATAGGATGACCTCATTTCATTACCGGAAGGTTTTCGGACATTACCGGGAATGTACCGGGAGTGACGAATGGGTTTCGGATGTTCACCGGGGGGGCAGCGCACTCGGGGGAAGCCCATAGGCCTTAGGGGTGCCGCACCAGCCCTCAGTGGGCTGGCGGGACAGCCCAAGAGGCCCTATGCGCAGCAGAAGAAAAAATCAAAGGAAAAAAGGGGGAAGTGGGAAGGAAGGAAAGGACTCCACCTTCCAATCCTAGTTGGACTAGGATTGGAGGAGGACTCCTCCTCCCCCCCTTCGGCCGACCCCTTGGGGCTCTCTTGAGCCTCAAGGCAGGTCCCTCCACCTCCCTCCTATATATACTGAGGTATTAGGGATGATTTAAGACAACTTTGCCACGGCAGCCCGACCACATACCTTCATGGTTTTTCCACTAGATCGTATTTCTGCGGAGCTCGGGCGGAGCCCTGCTGAGATAGATCACCACCAACCTCCGGAGCACCGTCATGCTGCCGGAGAACTCATCTACCTCTCCGTCTCTCTTGCTGGATCAAGAACGTCGAGATCATCGTCAAGATGTATGTGTGCTGAACGTGGAGGTGCCGTCCGTTTCGCACTAGATCGGAGCGGATCGTGGGACGGTTCGCAGGGCGGATCGAGGGACATGAAGATCATAGATGGACAAGGGTACGTAGATCCAATACATCAACTGCGTTTCTTAACGCTTCCTGCTGTGCGATCTACAAGGGTACGTAGATCCAAATCCCATCTCGTAGATGGACATCACCATGATAGGTCTTCGTGCGCGTAGGAAATTTTTTGTTTCCCATGCGACGTTCCCCAACAATGGCATCATGATCTAGGTTCATGCGTAGATGTCATCTCGAGTAGAACAGAAAAGTTTTGTGGGCGGTGATGTGCGATTTGCTGCCCTCCTTAATCTTTTCTTGATTCTGCGGTATTGTTGGATGGAAGCGGCTCGGACCGACATTACTCGTACCCTTACGAGAGACTGGTTTCATCGCTACGAGCAACCCTGTTGCTCAAAGATGACTAGCGAGTGTCGGTTTCTCCAACTTTAGTTGAATCGGATTTGACCGAGGAGGTCCTTGGGGAGAGGTTAAATAGCAATTCATACATCTCCGTTGTGGTGTTTGCGTAAGTAAGATGCGATCCTACTAGATACCCATGTTCACCACCTAAAACATGCAACAACAATTAGAGGACGTGTAACTTGTTTTTGCAGGGTATGCTTGTGATGTGATATGGCCGACGATGTGATGTGATATATTGGATGTATGAGATGATCATGTTGTAATAGTTAATATCGATTTGCACGTCGATGGTACGGCAACCGGCATGAGCCATAGGGTTGTCTTTAAACTAATGTCTGTGCTTGCAGACGCGTTTACTATATTGCTAGGACGTAGCTTTAGTAGTAATAGCATGAGTAGCATGACAACCCCGATGGCGACACGTTGATGGATATCATGGTGTGGCGCTGGTGACAAGAAGATCATGCCGGTGCTTTGGTGATGGAGATCAAGAAGCACCTGATGATGGCCATATCATGTCACTTATGAATTGCATGTGATGTTAATCCTTTTATGCACCTTAGTTTGCTTAGAACAACGGTAGCATTATGAGGTAATCTCTCACTAAAATTTCAGGACGAAATTGTGTTCTCCCCGACTGTGCACCGTTGCTACAGTTCGTCGTTTTGAGACACCACGTGATGATCGGGTGTGATAGACTCAACATTCACATACAACGGGTGCAGAATAGTTGCACACGCGGAACACTCGGGTTAAGCTTGACGAGCCTAGCATGTGCAGACATGGCCTCGGAACACATGAGACCGAAAGGTCGATCATGAATCATATGGTTGATATGATTAGCATAGGGATGCTTACCACTGAAACTATCCTCAACTCACGTGATGATCGGACTTGATCTAGTGGAATTGGATCCTGAACCACTCAAATGACTAGAGAGATGTACTTTTTGAGTGGGAGTTTAGCAAGTAATTTGATTAGTTAAACTCTAATTATCTTGAACATAGTCTAAGTCTACTTTGAAAATATTTGTGTTGTAGATCAATGGCTCACGCGACAGTCACCGTGAATTTTAATACGTTCCTAGAGAAAGCTAAGTTGAAAGATGATGGAAGCAACTTTGTAGACTGGGCTCGTAATCTTAAGTTGCTCCTGCAAGCCGGGAAGAAGGATTATGTCCTTAATGCTGCGCTAGGAGATGAACACCCGACGCGGCTGACCAAGATGCTAAGAACGCTTGGTTAGCACGCAAGGAGGACTACTCACTAGTTCAATGTGCTGTCTTGTATGGCTTAGAGCCGGGACTTCAACGTCGCTTTGAGCATCATGGAGCATATGAGATGTTCCAGGAGTTGAAGTTTATCTTTCAGAAGAACGCCCGGATCGAGAGGTATGAGACCTACGATAAATTCTATGCTTGCAAGATGGAGGAGAATTCGTTTGTCAGTGAACATGTGCTCAAAATGTCTGGGTACTCAAACCGTCTAGCTGAGCTGGGGATTGAACTCCCGCAAGAGGCTATCACTGACAAAATTCTTCAATCACTGCCACCAAGCTATAAGGGCTTTGTGTTGAACTATAACATGCAAGGGATGAACAAGTCACCCGACGAGTTATTCGCGATGCTGAAAGTCGCAAAGTTAGAACTCCGTAAAGAGCAGCAAGTGTTGATGGTGAATAAGACCACTAGTTTCAAGAGAAACGACAAAGGAAAGAAGGGTAATTCAAAGAAGAGCGGCAAACCTGTTGCCAACCCGACGAAGAAACCCAAAGCTAGACCTAAGCCTGAAACGGAGTGCTATTATTGCAAGGGTATGGGTCACAAGAAGCGCAACTGCCCCAAGTATCTGGCTTATAAGAAGGCGGCCAAAGAAAAATTAGGTATATTCGATATACATGTTATTGATGTGTACTTAACCAGCTCTCGTAGTTGTGCGTGGGTATTCTATACCGGTTCTGTTGCTCATATTTGGAACTCGAAACAGGAACTGTGGAATAACCGAAGGCTGGCGAAGGATGAAGTGACGATGCGCGTGGGAAATGGTTCCAAGGTTGATGCAATCGCCATCGGCACAGTTTCACTTCAGTTACCATCAGGATTAGTTATGAACTTAAATAAATGTTATTTAGTGCATGCGTTAAGCATGAACATTATATCTAGATCTTGTTTATTGCGAGACGGTTACTCATTTAAGTCAGAGAACAATGGTTGTTCTATTTCTATGAGTAATATCTTTTATGGTCATGCACCCAATGTGAGAGGATTGTTCATATTGAATCTTGATAGTGATAATACACATATACATAACAATGAGACCAAAAGAGTTAGAGTTAACAATGATAGCGCCATGTTTTTATGGCAGTGCCGCTTAGGTCATATTGGTGTAAAGCGCATGAAGAAACTCCATACCGATGGACTTTTGGAGTCACTTGACTTTGATTCACTTGACACGTGCGAACCATGCCTCATGGGCAAGGTGACTAAAACTTTGTTCTCCGGAACAATGGAGCATGCAAGTGACTTGTTGGAAATCATACATACCTATGTGTGTCGTCCGATGAGTGTGGAGGCACGCGGCGGATATCGTTATTTTCTCACCTTCACTGACGATTTGAGTAGATATGGTTATGTCTACTTGAGAAGCACAAGTCTGAAACATTTGAAAAGTTCAAGCAATTTCAGAGTGAAGTTGAAAATCATCATAACAAGAAGATCAAGTTCCTACGGTCTGATCGTGGGGGTTAATATCTGAGTTTCAAGTTTGGTGTTCACTTAAGACGATGTGGAATTGTTTCACAGTTGACACCGCCTGGAACACCACAGCGTAATGGTGTGTCCGAACGTCGTAACCGTACTTTATTAGAGATGGTGCGATCTATGATATCTCTTACCGATTTGTCGTTATCGTTTTGGGGTTATGCATTAGAAATAGCTGCATTCACATTAAATAGGGCACCATCAAAATCCGTTGAGACGACACCATACGAACTGTGGTATGGCAAAAGACCAAAGTTGTTGTTTCTTAATGTTTGGAGATGTGATGCTTATGTCAAAAAGCTTCAGCCTGAAAAGCTGGAACCCAAGGCGGAAAAGTGTGTCTTCATAGGTTACCCAAAAGAGGCAGTTGGGTATACCTTCTATCTCAAATCCGAGGGCAAAGTGTTTGTTGCTAAGAATGGAGCTTTTCTCGAGAAGGAGTTTCTCTCGAGAGAATTAAGTGGGAGGAAGATAGAACTTGATGCGGTTGTCGAACCTCTCATCCCTGTGGATGGTGGCGCAGGGCAAGGGGAAACCCCTGTCATTGCGACACCGGTTGAGGAGGAAGTTAATGATGATGATCATGAAACTCCGGATCAATTTCCTGTCGAACCTCGCAGGTCGACGAGACCGCGTACTACTCCAGAGTGCTACGGTAATCCCGTCTTGTCAATTATGTTGTTGGACAACAATGAGCGTGCGAATTATGAAGAAGCAATGGAGGGCCCGGATTCCAACAAATGGCTGGACGCCATGATTATGTTTACGTTACTTCTTCCAAACAAAACACCTCATATATGTTTATTAATGGTAAAATAGAAAAAAACAATTGTTCAAAAGTCACTAGGTAAAAATAGCTAAGAAAAGTAAAGAAATACTAACATTACAAGTGGATATGTGGTACATGTGATCTGCATTGGGCTTTTCGTCAAAAGGAACGGGTTATCGCAACATGATGTGGGTAAGTTTTTTTCTCTATTTTGAAACCTAGATTTATGAGAGTCTCTTCAAGTCTGATGGAACTGTTGAGATGGAGCGGGTGTTGCAATACATTGAGACCTCTCTTTCTCTGGAGATGAATGCAAAGCTCACTTCAGCGATCACTAATGAGGAAATCAAGTGTAGTGCATCATTTCCGATGGGGCCAACAAAAGCACCCAGCCCACATGGACTACCAGCATTGTTTTACCAGCGCCACTATGAATTGGTTAACGGCTGTGTTATCTCTCAGTCGACTCAAACTTCATGATTAAAAGAAAAATCTGACGGTCGTTAGTGTTGGGAGCGTGAGAGAGCTCGCTTTAGGTGTAGTTTTACTGTCCTAAATAGGTCTACATGTCAACCGTCTACTTGCTTTATGATTCATGCCAGAGAGATAGTTTTCCTGTTTCGGCCTGTTAGAGCAACTCTAGCAGAGCCTGCAAAATCTCGACCCGCAAAACGTGTTTGATGTTTGATGAAGATCTCATTTGTGGGTCAAAAATTAGCGTGGCCGAACAGAAACCGTAAATGAAACTGCACAATTTGAAAATATAGTTTCGCGGAAAGTTCATACTACATACTACATATATTTTACATGATCAAGCACTGCAAACACTAGTTCATACTACATACTACATCCGTACTATTACTAGGGGGTGGGGATCTTACGGTGGCGAGCTCGCGGCCATGGACGATGCCTCCGAGGAGCTAAATCCTCCTCGCCGGAGCTGCAGACATCGATGTACTTCGCCCTTTGGTCCTTGCGGAAGCACCACCACTCGTCGTCCTTTGCCTTGGCGGCAAGGTTGGTCGTGACCGCCTGCCGCCACTGGAGGTCTTCGATCTCCTCTTCGTGGCCCCGGCGCTCCGCCTCCTCGCGCACGCTCCGCTCGACAATAGCGGCCGCAACCGCGTCCACGTCGGCGACGAAGTCCTCTGGCCCGACGACTCCGCGGCGGCCGAGCTCCTCGGGCTCCTCCTTGACGGGGACGAACTCGACGTCCTGTGGCTCCTCCGACCACTGCCTCTTCACGGGGAGAAGGCGCGTGTCGGAAGAGGAGGAGCTCCCGGCGTAGGAAGAAGCTCTCGCCGCTGAGGACGAGCCCGCGTCCGAGGACGGCGTACGGCCGTGCCGACGGCCGTACCCCTTCGTCTCCCGGACGAGGAAGCTCGGCAGCGACGAGAGGCCGCGGTTGGTCCACCTCTTCGCCCTGCGCTTCCTCGCGCCTCCGACCGGGTGCGCCGCTCACGCTCGGGGTCGCTGCCGCCGCCGGATGTACTGTCGGAGCCGCGTCCGAAGCTCCACATGCGGCCCCACATGGCGGCTGGAGGCGGAAGCTGGTCGCGGGCAGCGAGAAATGTGGAGAAGGGGATGGGGAATGGAGTGGCTCGGCGGCGACGGGGGATAGGGTTTCAACCCGCAAACGCGCCACGAAACCGTATATAGTGGTCGGGGCGTGCGGTTTGCGTGCCGCGGAAAAAATTATACGGGCTGAACGAGTATGCGGGGTCTATTCTGACCGGAAAAATGAAACGAACCCGCATACTCACCAGAATTTTGCGGGTTCGCGTCTTTTGCGGGGTCTACTGGAGTTGCTCTTAAGTCACAACCAGCCCGTTTGTCTTTTTTTTGTTGTGTTTCTTTTCTAGTTGGGCTCTTTGCTTCTGTTTTTTTTTTGTTCTCTTTTTTCTGCCGGGCCTGTTGTTGGCTGGGGCATCTTGGACATGCTTTTTTCTTTTACTTTTTGTTTCTTTCATTTTTGGTTGGCTTTTTCTTTGTTTTTGATTTTTTTTAGTAAACTGGGTCATTTGACCGTAAGGAGTTACGGGCCTAGGGGCTTCAAAGTAAATGCAAACGTACAACTATGTTAACATGTCTTACTTTGTCTTTTTTTGCCTTTTCGTAATTTTTAGATTTTGCATTGATTTTTTTATTTTACTTTTTAAAAACAACTTGATTCTATCTTTGCTCTTCTAAATATTACTTTTTCTTCGAACGTTATTTCACAATTTATGAACCGAATATACCATTGTATGGATTTTTTTTACATTATGCAATATTGTAACAAATATATAGACTTTTTAAATGGATATTTTAGTACATGATTTATTTTAAATACTGGATAACCATGTTTATTTCACATGTATTTAGGTATGTATATTCAAATATATTCTCATTTTTGTATATTTTCCTTCATGTGCTTTTTTAGTTTGTTTGGTTCATACCGTTTGACATGGTACTTTCGAAACAAACGTTTATTTAGTTATTTATTTTTGTTTGTGTTTCCTTTTTGGCATTTGTATAATTACTATTTCTTGTTATTTTAACTATATTTTTATACCTTTTTCATGCCAACGGTAAGATTCTTGCTATCCAATTTTTTTTCAAATTTTTTTATCTTGGATATTTGAAAATATTTGCCATCCGGTTGCAGAATTGCCACTCCCAGCAACTACATGTCTTTTCAACGTGACTGGAATTTTGTGATGTTTTGTCACGGGACGGAGGTAGTTGCACATCTTTCATCAATATGCAAATGTAGGTGTCGCTCCCAACTGGAATTGCATGCTTTCAACGCAATCACAACTTGGTGTTGTTTTGTCGGGGATGGGTAGTTGCATGTGTGCCACCAACACGCAACTTCACATGTCATCTTTGACTACAAGTGCATGTCTTCAACGTGATTGCAACTTAGTGTAGTTTTGTCGTTGCACGGACGGTTGCATGTCTCACAGTGACACGCAACTAAAAGTGTCGCCCTAGTTGGAACCGTATGACCTTAACAAAATTACAGCTTGGTGTTGTTTTTCTTGGGAGGGGGAGTTGCGTGTGCAACCAACACGCAATTGCATGTATTCAACGTGAATTGCAACTTAGTGATGTTTTATCGGGGAGGGGCTAGCTGCATATGTGTGACCAACACACGATTGCAAGTGTCGTCCCCAACTACAATTGCATGTCTTTAACGTGACTATAACTTGACATTGCTTTGTTGGGGGGACAAATGTCGTCCTCGACTGCAATTGCATGTCTTCAACATGACTACAACTTGGTGTTGTTTTGTCGAAGGAGAGGCAGTCGCATGCGTGCCTCCAACACGCAATTTCAAGTGTCACCCCCGACTACAATTGCATGTCTTCAATGCAACTATAAGTTGGTGTTGTTTTCTCGGAGAGGAGTAGTTGCATGTCCGACACTAAAAAGTAATTCTAAATGTCGCCCTCGACTGTAGTTGCATGTCTTGTACGCGACTGCAACTTGGTGTTGTTTTTTCGGGGAGGGGCAGTTGCATGTATGCCACCAACACGCAATTGCAAGTATCACCCTGACTACAATTGCAAGTCTTCAATGCGAATACAACTTGGTGTTGTTTTTTCGGAGCAGGGGCATTTGCATGTCTGCCACCAACACGCAACTGCAGGTACCATCCTCACTGCAATTGCACGTCTTCAACATGATTGCAACTTAGTGTTGTTTTGTCGGGGCAGTACAGTTGGATGTTTGTCACCAACACGCAACTACAAGTGTCGCCCCCGACTACAATTGCATGTCTCCAATACGACTGGGACTTGGTGATATTTTTTTAGGGGAAGGGCAATTGCATGTGAGCCACTAGGAACGCAATTGCAAGTGTCGTGAGCTATGGCAAGTGTCGCCAGCTACTACAATTACATGTCTTCAAACGCAAGTGTTAGGGTATATTTTGTCCTAAGTGATTTTCATGATTGATGACAACACCTCTGCGGGCTAATCGTGTGCATTGAGCATTTCAGATAATACATCGCATGGCACAAGATGATTCGTATCCCCTCGGTGTTTTTGAAGCACGGTGTTTTCTACGGGTCTTCTTGGTGGTTTTGAGTCGTAGGAAAGCCGTACTATTAAGAGGGGGTCCGCGTCGGAAAGGTTTGGGTGGAATCAACTCACACACGCGCACTTTTTCTTTCCACCACCTCTTCTGTGCAGCAATGGAGCTCCCGCATGTTCTCTTGTTTCATCTGCAAAAGGTCCACTGGTAGTACCGCTCCCTGAGCGGTAGTACCGCTCCAGTTGAGCGGTGGTACCGCTTGGGGACGGTAGTACCTCCCTCTTTGAGCGGTTGTACTTCGTCGAACTTTTTGCGAGTACTTTTCCAGCGGCGGTAGGCTCGGTAGTAGTGTTTTTACTACCGTGGCTATGATCCTACCAAGCGGTAGTACCGCTTCTGGTCTAGCGGTAGTACCGCTGGGGCTTGCAGTAATACCGCTCCCCCAAGCGGTAGTACCGCTAGGGGCAGCGGTAGTACCGTGCTGAGCGTGGGGCTTACTATGAACGCGTTTGATGGAGTCGTACTCGCAGCGATTCAGATCGCGGTGGATTCCGATCTATGTGCCGAACTATGGCTCCTCCGCGTTCAACACACGTGCAGCCCGGTGACATATCCAACACCTTGAACAAGTAAGGAGGAAGGAGAGGTTGAGGGAGATAGCTCTGGCAGCACGACGGCGTGGTGGCGGTGGAGCTACGTGGTTCTCCCGCAGAGCTTCGCTAAGCTTTGTGGAGGACGAGGAGAGAGAGAGGAAGGGCAACGCCGAGAGAGAGAGTTTTGGTGTGTTCTCCAAAGGCCAAAAACTCCACTATATATAGGGGGAGAGGGAGGAGGTGCCCACCCTTACGTTTCCCACCCCTAAGGGGTGCGGCAACCCCATCTAGGGCAGAGGGCGGCGGCCAGGGCAAGGGAGAGGAGGGGTGGCGCCCCAGATGGGCCTTGGGCCCCCTCCTGCACAAGGGTTTGCCCCCCTTCCTCCCTTGTTGCGCCTTGGGCCTAGGTGTCAGGCGCACCAGCGCACTCTAGGCTGGTTCCCTTCCACCTTTTGGCCCATGCTAGCCTTTGGGGCTGGTGGCCCCTCCCGGTGGACCCCCGGAACCCTTTCGGTGGTCCCGGTACGTTACCTGTGACGCTCGAAACATTTCCGGTGTCCAAAACCTCTCATCCTATATATCAATCTTTACCTCCACACCATTCCGGAGTTCCTCGTGACGTCCGGGGTCTCATCCGGGACTCCAAACAAACTTCGGTAACCATGTACACTATTTCCCTATAACCCTTGCGTCATCGAACCTTAAGTGTGTAGACACTACGGGTTCGGGAGACGTGCAGACATGACCGAGACATCTCTCCGGCCAATAACCAACAGCGGGTTTTGGATATCCATGTTTGTTCCCACATGTTCCACGATGATCTCATCGGATGAACCACGATGTCAAGGATTCAATCAATCCCGTATGCAATTCCCTTTGTCTATTGGTATGATACTTGCCCGAGATTCGATCGTCAGTATCCCCATACCTTGTTCAATCTCGTTACCGGCAAGTCTCTTTACTCGTTCCGTAACACATCATCCCGTGGCTAACCCCTTAGTCACACTAAGCTCAATATGATGATGGATTACCGAGTGGGCCTAGAGATACCTCTCCGTCACACGGAGTGACAAATCTCGGTCTCGATTCGTACGACTCAACAGACACTTTCGGAGATACCCGTAGTTCACCTTTATAATCACCCACTTACGTTGTGACATTTGGTATACCCAAAGCACTCCTACAGTATCCGGGAGTTGCACAATCTCACAGTCTAAGGAAGTGATACTTGACATTAGAAAAGCTTTAGCAGACGAACAACACGAGCTAGTGCTATGCTTAGGATTGGGTTTGGTCCATCACATCATTCCCCAATGATGTGATCCCGTTATCAATGACATAAAATGTATGTGATCAAGAAACTATGATCTTCTATTGGTCAACGAGCTAGGCAACTAGAGGCTCACTAGGGACACATTGTGATCTATATATTCACACATGTATTACAGTCTCTAGTTAATACAATTGTAGCATGAATAATAGATAATTATCATGAACTCGTAATATAATAATAACAAATTTATTATTGCCTCTAGGGCATATTTCCAACAGTCTACCACATGCACTAGAGTCAATAATCTAGTTACATTGTGATGAGTCGAACACCCATAGGGTTCTGGTCCTGATCATGCTTTGCCCGTGGAAGAGGTTTGGTCAACGGGTCTGCGACATTCAGATCCGTATGTACTTTACAAATATCTATATCCCCATCCTGGATATATCCACGAATGGAGTTGAAGCGGCGCTTGATGTGCTTGGTCTTCTTGTGAAACCTAGGCTCCTTTGCAATAGCAACAGCTCCAGTGTTGTCACAAAACAGAGTCATCGGGACCGACGCACTTGGAATCACTCCTAGGTCGGTGATGAACACCTTCATCCAAACTCCTTCATGTGCTGCTTCCGAAGCAGCTATGTACTCCGCTTCACATGTAGATGCCGCCACGATGCTTTACTTGCAACTGCACTAGCTAACTGCCCCATTATTCAAAATGTACACGTATCCGGTTTGTGACTTGGAGTCATCCGGATCTGTGTCGAAGCTAGCATCGACGTAACCCTTTACGACGAGCTCTTTGGCACCTCCATAGACGAGAAACATATCTTTAGTCCTTTTCAGGTACTTTGGGATATTCTTGACTGTTGTCCAGTGATCCACTCCTGGATCACTCTGGTACCTCCCTACCAAACTTTTGGCAAGGTTCACATCAGGTCTGATACACAGCATGGCATACATGATAGAGCCTATGGCTGAAGTATAGGGGATGGTACTCATCTTTTCTCTATCTTCCGCCGTGGTCGGTCGTTCAGTCGCACTCAACCACACACCTTGCACTACAGGCAAGAACCCCTTCTTAGCCTTCTCCATATTGAACTTCTTCAATATCTTGTCAAGGTATGTGCTTTGTGAAAGACCTATGAGGCGTCTCGATCTATCTCTAGAGATCTTGATGCCTAATATGTAAGCATCTTCTCCAATGTCCTTCATTGAAAAACTCTTATTCAAATAGGCCTTGATGATTTCCAATAGTTCTATATCATTTCCAGTCAACAATATGTCATCCACATATAATATGACAAATGCTACAGAGCTCCCACTCAGTTTTGTTGTAAATACATGCTTCTCCATAAGTCTGTATAAACCCAAATGCTTTGATCACCTCATCAAACTCCGAGATTCTTGCACCAACCCATAGATGGAGCGCTGGAGCTTGCATACCTTGTTAGCACTGCTAGGATCGACAAAACCTTCCGGCTGTATCATATACAATTCTTCTTTAAGAAAGTCGTTCAGGAATGCTGTTTTGACATCCATTTGCGAGATTTCATGTAACATCCCAAATTTTGGTATGTTTTAATAATTACTAGAATGATTGATTGTTTGATTGAGTGTTTGAAAGTTGAGTGAAATTCAAAACTTTTTAAAACTTTTGAATGAGAGGGATTAAAATGACTTTCCCATTTTCTTTGAATTCCAATTTCATCCAATACAAATCACCGTGAGAAGATAACATGACTTCTTAAAAATAAACTACTTGGAAAAAAATTTGGTTTGTGAAAATAATTCCTTTTGCAATCTATTTCATATTTGGTCCTATTTGAAAGTTTAAATGAATTCAAATCTCCTTGCCCAAAAATTCAAGATCTTGAGAGAAGCAATATGACACTCCAAACCAGGGGCCATTTGAACTTATGAAACTCACAAGACTATTTTGAAAATGTTTTATATTATGTTTCAAAAACAATTTTTGAAGTGGTTTTCAAATTTATTTTTCTCCAAAAATAAAATACATGGAAAATAGGGTAAAATGATTCCCTTCAATATAGAAATGGAGAGAAATTAATTTGAATCCATTTTAGTATTTTCAAAATGTTATCTTTGCATTTTTTTAAACCAGCAACACTGTTTCAATTTTCTGATTTTGTGAGATTTTTGTTTGGCCTTGCAAATATGTTCATCTCGTAGGAAATGTTTTTCTGCAAATTTGGATATATAATATGTCTATATAAAAGTATTATAGATTTTCTTATATTTAGTTTTCTTTCCGGTTTTGTATAATGGGAAATAAATCGTTTTTATTAGGAAAGTGACTTGGGCCCGTTAGCAGATCTCGCTCAAATCTCTTTCTTCTTCCTCTGATCATCTCTTTCCTTCCAGCATGAGCTTTCCTTCCATGGCGAGAGCAAAACGAATCTGAGCCGATCTCCCTGATCCCCTTCCTTCCGTCGCCCCGACCCCATGGCTATAAAGACGAGGCTATCCTCTCCCCATTTTCCCCGTAGCCCCGCCCCTCCCCTCGCCCCAGCGCCCCGCCCCGCCCTCGCCGGAGTTCGCCTCCAACACGAACTCGCCAGAGCTCCTCCAGCCTCCATGCGTCGCCCCCACACCCCATCGACACCACCAAGCTTCGTCGGAGCTCCCCCTCCTCCACCTGGATCCCTTCGACGCCTCGGCTGGACACCGGAGCCACCTCCTTGTCGTCTTCTCCAACTCCGGCGACTATCTCCGGTGAGCTTCAAAAATCCCGTAACAGTTTTTTTCAGAAAAAGAGCAAACTTAGAAAATTCATATCTATTAGTCTATAACTCCAAATTAGGTGGTTCTTTTTTGCATTGGATCAAAAATGTTATGCAGTTTCTGTAGATACAAAATTTGACCATGTTTGAATAATTAAATTTTGAGTTTAAACAGATTTCATTTAAACCTTGTTTTGTGAATATCGAGAGTTTAAAATAGCTTTTGAGTTGATTCTTTTTGCTACTGATCACTAGTGATATTATTTATCAGTAGGTTTAATTTCAGAATTTTAGGATATTTCAAATTAGGGTTTTAAGCGAAAAGATTCTATTTTAGCCATTTTTAGTGTTCTTGCTAGTTCTTTTGTATTAATTGTTCTTAATTTTTCTTTTTTGTAATTGTGACAAGTTATATTTTGTTTTCTGATATTTACCATTAACTTTTCAACAACAACAATATTTTATTTTATATATTCTTATTTGTTTGCATGGAATCAATTCTAGTTCTATACTAACTTGCAAATTGATTTCATTGCTTGTTTGATTTCCTATTTGAAAATACTTTCAAAATAATATTGTTTTGTAAATTTTACTTCTGTTATCTTAGTTATTTTGTATTTGATTTTCTGTTATTTTTACTATTTTAGTGTTTTATTTGTTGTTAAGTTTCATTAGAACAAAAGCTACTTAGTGATTGTTATAGTAGAAGACTCCAAAGTTTTCTTTGAAGTTTCTTTTGGATTCTCGTTTGATTTGATTTATTGGATAATTTTATTTGTTGTCGTGATATTGATTGTTCGAATGATTGCTAGTATGATTGCTTATATGAACACTATGTTTGATTATATATATTTCATCGGAGAGTGACGTCTAGTTCTATCAAGTTATTTTTTGTGAGCGATAATCATCTTCATCAACCTTGCCAGGCAAGTTCACATTGATCATATTTTTACCTATGATTTTATTGCATTAGTTTCAACCTTCTCCACCCATTGCATGCAAAGTAGGTACTTGGAAATTTTGATTCTTGAGTAGTATCTTGTGATAGGCACCCATAAGCTCCTTGTTACTTTGACCGGGACGTTATTTGGCTATGCTTCTAGTTGACGGGTTTGGTTGAGTGTTTATCATGAGTGTTGTGATAACTTAATAATCAAGACCTGAATACTTCAAGACTTTCAAGACCTCATGATGCAATATACCTCTGGGTGAAGGACGATTTTGATGGGCTCCTTGGGGAAACCAGTGGATGACCCGGGATGCATGGGGAAGTGCCATGACATCTTGCGGAAAGCTTCACCCAGGTATGAAGACATGGATGGATAATTCAAGACCCGAGGCTTACCTGCACATCCACAAGTCATTATGGGCTCTCACTTGGTTGGACATCGTGGTGACTCTGGACGGGCGGTGCTACGAGATGTAGAAGAACGGTAGGATTGGATGGGCACCGACAGTGGCTTAGAGGAACCCTTTGGAAGACCATGTTTTGATCACCCATTCTCAAACATCCTGAAGTGCGAGGACTCCAACGGAGGCAATCAGATCTTGTGGGGAACGTGTGCAAAACTCTGCAGAGTACTCAAACCTAATCGATTAGCTGTGTCCATGGTGATGGACAACTTGAGCCGAATGAACTGAAACTATCAAGAATTCTCAACATCATTAACTTATTGAGTGGGTAATATTGATAACTTGGGTATGAGAAATGGTTGGTGGAACCTTTCACATTAACAACCAACAATGTAGTAAATTTTGCTTGTTACCTCTCTCTTGTTGTAGGAAAAATTTGCTTTAAGCAAAACTTTAACTACAGGCCCATTTGCCATATATGCATATAGTATAGATGATATTTTTACCCCTCTCTTTTGTGACTTGCCAGCATATTCAATATGCTGACCTACACGGCTGCAACATCTTATGTTGCAGATACTTTCTACGACGAGTAAGAGTACGATTCAGGGTTACGGTATGCACTCAACTTGCCATTGGTATTTATTGGGACTCCACTCCCTTGATTGTTTCCGCTAAGATTTTGAGGTATATATCAATTTTACGTTATTTACATGTGATTACACATTGATATATACATTGATGTACTGTGTGTGCCAGCATACTGATCCAGGGATGGCACAGATACACATAGGCTTGACTCTTTTTGAGTCGGGTCGCTACATTTCATAATCATAAAATATGGCAATTGCTAACATGATTCGGACCGACTTTAGCATCGCTATGGGTGAGAAGGTCTCATCGTAGTCAATCCCTTGAACTTGTCGACAACCCTTAGCGACAAGTCGAGTCTTATAGATGGTCACATTACCATCCGCGTGAGTCTTCTTCTTGAAGATCCATTTATTTTCTATGGCTCGCCGATCATCGGGCAAGTCCACCAAAGTCCATACTTTGTTCTCATACATGGATCCTATATCCCATTTCATGGCCTCAAGCCATTTGTTGGAATCCGGGCCCGCCATCGCTTCTTCATAGTTAGAAGGTTCACTGTTGTCTAACAACATGATTTCCATGACAGGGTTGTCGTACCACTCTGGTGCGGAACGTACCCTTGTCGACCTTGGAGGTTTAATAGCAACTTGATCTGAAGTGTCATGATCATCATCATTAACTTCATCTCTAGCCGGTGGAGGCGCCTTAGAAACATTTTCTTGCGCTGCGCTACTCTCCGGTTCGAGAGGAGGTACAACTACCTCTTCAAGTTCTATTTTCTCCTACTTACTTCTTTCGATAGAAACTCTTTCTCTAGAAAGGATTCGTTCTTAGCAACAAAGATCTTGGCTTCGGATCTAAGATAGAAGGTGTACCCAATAATGTCCTTAGGGTATCCTATGAATACACATTTTCCGCTTTGGGTTCGAGCTTCTCTGGTTGAGGTTTCTTCACGTAAGCATCGCAGCCCCAAACTTTAAGAAATGACAGCTTAGGTTTCTTGCCAAACCATAATTCATACGGTGTCATCTCAATGGATTTAGACGGTGCTCTGTTTAAAGTGAATGCGGCTGTTTCCAATGCATATCCCCAAAATGATAGCGGTCAACCGGTAAGAGACATCATAGATCGCATCATGTCCAATAAGGTGTGATTACGACGTTCACACAAACCGTTACACTGCGGTGTGCCATGCGGCGTGAGTTGTGAAACAATTCCACATTTCCGTAAGTGTGTGCCAAACTCATGACTCAAATATTCTCCTCCACGATCATATCGTAGAAACTTTATTTTCTTGTCGCGTTGATTCTCCACCTCACTCTGAAATTCCTTGAACTTTTCAAAGGTTTCAGGCTTGTGCTTCATTAAGTAGACATATCCATATCTACTTAAATCATCAGTGAGGGTGAGAACATAATGATAGCCACCGCGAGCTTCAACGCTCATTGGACCACATACATCGGTATGTATAATTTCCAACAAGTTATTTTCTCGCTCCATTGTTCTGGAGAACGGATTCTTTCCCATCTTGCCCATGAGGCATGGTTCGCATGTGTCAAATGATTCAAAATCAAGTGACTCCAAAAGTCCATCTGTATGGAGTATCTTCATGCGCTTTACGCCGATATGACCAAGGCGGCAGTGCCACAAGTATGTGGGACTATCATTATCAACCTTCCATCTTTTATCACTCACACTATGAATATGTGTAACATCACAATCGAGATTCATTAGGAATAAACCATTAACCAGCGGGGCATGACCATAAAACATACCACCCGTATAAATAGAACAACCTTTATTCTCAGATTTAATTGAGTAGCCATCTTGCATCAAGCGAGATCCCGATACAATGTTCATGCTTAAAGCTGGTACTAAATAACAATTATTAAGGTTTATAACTAATCCCGAAGGTAGATGTAGAGGTAGCGTGCCGACGGCGGTCACATCGACCTTAGAACCATTCCCGACGAGCATCGTCACCTCGTCCTTAGCCAACCTATGTTTGTTCCGTAGTTCCTGCTTAGAGTTGCAAATGTGAGCAACAACACCGGTATCAAATACCCAGGAGCTACTACGAGCACTGGTAAGGTACACATCAATAACAAGTATATCACATATACCTTTGACGTTGCCAGCCTTCCTGTCCGCTAAGTACTTGGGGCAATTCCGCTTCCAGTGACTGGTTCCCTTGCAGTAGTAGCACTCAGTCTCAGGCTTAGGTCCTTTCTTTGACTTCTTCCCAGCAACTGGCTTACCGGGCGCGGCAATAGCTTTGTCATCTTTCTTGAATCTTTTCTTACCCTTGCCCTTCTTGAAACTGGTGGTCTTATTGACCATCAACACTTGATGCTCTTTCTTGATTTCTACCTCCGCAGATTTCAGCATTGAATACAACTCTGGAATAGTCTTTTCCATCCCTTGCATGTTGTAATTCATCACAAAGCCTTTGTAGCTAGGTGGAAGCGACTGGAGGATTCTGTCAATGACCGCATCATCCGGAAGTTCAACTCCCAGCTGAGTCAAGCGGTTGTGCAACCCGGACATTCTGAGTATGTGCTCACTGATAGGACTATTCTCCTCCATCTTACAGCTAAAGAACTTGTCGAAGACTTCATATCTCTCGACCCGGGCATGAGCTTGAAAAACAAGTTTCAGCTCCTCAAACATATCATATGCTCCGTGTTGCTCAAAACGCCTTTGGATCCCCGGTTCTAAACTGTAAAGCATGCCATACTGAACGAGAGAGTAGTCATCACTCCGTGACTGCCAGGAGTTTCTAGCGTCCTGGTCTGCCGTGGGAACGGGAGGATCACCTAGCAGTGCATCAAGGACATATGCCTTCTTGGAAGCCATGAGGATGAGCTTCAAGTTACGAGCCCAATCCGCATAATTGCTACCATCGTCTTTCAGCTTGATTTTCTCTAGGAACGCGTTGAAGTTGAATGGGACACTTGCGTTGGACATTGGATCTACAATATTTGTAAAGACAATTTTAGACTAAGTTCATGATAATTAAGTTCATCTAATCAAATTACTAATGAAATACCACTTAGATCGACATCCCTCTAGTCATCCAAGTGTTACATGATCCACGTCGACTAGCCCGTGTCCGATCGTCACGTGAGACGGACTAGTCATCAATGGTGAGCATGTCCATGCTGATCATATCAACCATACGACTCATGTTCGACCTTTCGGTCTCCCGTATTCAAGGCCATGTCTGTACATAATAGGCTCGTCGAGTCAACCTAAATGTTTTGCGTGTGTAAACTGGCTTACACCCGTTGTATGGGACCGTTAGAATCTATCACAGCCGATCATCACGTGGTGCTTCGAGACAACGAACCTTTGCAACGGTGCACACTTAGGGGAATTCTTATCTCGAAATTTTAATGAGCGATCATCTTATATTTGCTACCTTCATTCTAAGCAATAAGATGTAAAACATGATAAACATCACATGCAATCATATAGTGACATGATATGGCCAATATCATCTTGCTCCTTTGATCACCATCTTCGGGAAACCATGATCGTCATCATCACCGGCATGACACCATGATCTACATCATCATGATCTCCATCATTGTGTCTCCGTGGAGTCGTCACGCCAACTATAACTTCTACTACTATATCTAACCGTTAGCGATAAAGTAAAGTAATCAACATGGCGTTGCATCTCATACAATAAATTAAGACAACTCCTCTGGCTCCTGCCGGTTGTCATACTCATTGACATGCAAGTCGTGAATCCTATTACAAGAAAATGATGAATCTCATACATCACATATGTAACATCACATCCTTTTGGCCATATCACATCACATAGCATACCCTGCAAAAACAAGTTAGACGTCCTCTACTTGTTGTTGCAAGTTTTAAATGGTTGGATTGGGTTTCTAGCAAGAACGTTTCTTACCTACGTGACAGCCACAACGTTGATATGCCAATGCTATTTACCCATCATAAGGACCCTTTTCATCGAATCCAATTCGACTAAAGTGGGAGAGACAGACACCCGCTAGCCACCTTATGCACCAAGTGCATGTCTGTCGGTGGAATCAGTCTCACGTAAGCATACGTGTAAGGTCGGTCCTGGCCGCTTCATCCCACAATACCGCCGAAAAAATATAAGACTAGTAACAGCAAGCAAGTTGACAAATCAGCGCCCACAACTTTTGTGTTCTACTGGTGCATAGAATCTACGCATAGAACCTTGGCTCGGATGCCACTGTTGGGGATCATATTAAATTCAAAAAAATTCCTATGCCATACAAGGATCTATTTATGGAGAAAACAACAACAAGAGAGGTTGTAGAGCATCTTCATACCTTTGAAGATCGCTAAGCGGAAGCGTTACTATGAACGCGGTTGATGTAGTCGTACTCGCAGCGATTTAGATCGTGGTGGATTCCGATCTATGTGCCGAACTACGACACCTCCGCGTTCCACACACGTGCAGCCCGGTGACGTCTCCAACACCTTGAACCAGCAAGGAGGAAGGAGAGGTTGAGGGACAGAGCTCCGGTAGCACGACGGCATGGTGGCGATGGAGCTACGTGGTTCTCCGACAGAGCTACGCTAAGTTATGCTGAGGACGAGGAGAGAGAGAGAGGAAGGGCTATGCCGAGAGAGAGAGAGTTTTCGTGTGTTCTCCAAAGGACAAAACCTCCACTATATATAGGGGGAGAGGGAGGAGGTGCCCACCCTTAGGGTTCCCACCCCTAAGGGGTGAGGCAGCCCCATCTAGGGCAGAGGGCGGTGGCCAGGGCAAGGGAAAGGAGGGGTGGTGCCCGAGATGGCCCTTCGGCCCCATCCTGCGCCAGGGTTTTGTCCCCCTTCCTCCCTTGTCGTGCCTTGGGCCGAGGTGGGAGGCGCACCAGCCCACTCTCGGCTGTTTCCTTTCCACCTTTTGGTCAATGCTAGCCTTTGGGGCTGGTGGCCCCTCCCGGTGGACCCCCAGAACCCTTCCGGTGGTCCATGTACGTTACCGGTGACGCCCGAAACATTTTCGGTGTCCAAAACCTCTGATCCTATATATCAATCTTTACCTCTGGACCATTTCGGAGCTCCTCGTGACGTCTGGGATCTCATCCGGGACTCCGAACAACCTTCAGTAACCACGTACACTATTTCCCTATAACCCTGGCGTCATCGAACCTTAAGTGTGTAGAGCCTACGGGTTCGGGAGACGTGCAGACATGACTGAGACATCTCTCCGGCCAATAACCAACAGTGGGGTCTGGATATCAATGTTGGTTCCCACATGTTCCACGATGATCTCATCGGATGAACCACGATGTCAAGGATTCAATAAATCACGTATGCAATTCCCTTTGTCTATCGGTATGATACTTGCCCGAGATTCGATCGTCGGTATCGATATACCTTGTTCAATCTTGTTACCGGCAAGTCTGTTTACTCATTGTGTAACACATCATCCCATGGCTAACCCCTTAGTCACACTAAGCTTAATATGATGATGGATTACTGAGCGGGCCCAGAGATACCTCTCCGTCACACGGAGTGACAAATCCTGGTCTCGATTCGTACAACTCAACAAACACTTTCTGAGATACCCGTAGTGCACCACCATAATCATCCAGTTACGTTCTGACGTTTGGTACACCCAAAGCACTCCTACGGTATCTGGGAGTTGCACAATCTCACGGTCTAAGGAAATGATACTTAACATTAGAAAAGCTTTAGTAGACGAACAACACGATCTAGTGCTATGCTTAGGATTGGGTCTTGTCCATCACATCATTCCCCAATGATGTGATCCTATTATCAATGACATCCAATGTCCATGATCAAGAAACCAATGTCCATGATCAAGAAACCATGATCATCTATTGATCAACGAGCTAGCCAACTAGAGGCTCACTAGGGACACATTGTGATCTATATATTCACACATGTATTACGGTTTCTGGTTAATACAATTATAGCATGAATAATAGACAATTATCATGAACTGGAAATATAATAATAATAAATTTATTATTGCCTCTAGGACATATTTCCAACACGGTGGCAGGTTCGGTAGTAGTATTTTAACTACCGTGGCTATGAGCCTACCAAGCGGTAGTACCGCTTCTAGTCTAGCGGTAGTACCGTTGGGGCTTGCGGTAGTACCGCTCCCCCCAAGCGGTAGTACCACTAGGGGTAGCGGTAGTACCACTTCCTCAAAGC
Source organism: Hordeum vulgare subsp. vulgare (assembly GCF_904849725.1). Taxonomy (NCBI): domain Eukaryota; kingdom Viridiplantae; phylum Streptophyta; class Magnoliopsida; order Poales; family Poaceae; genus Hordeum; species Hordeum vulgare. The sequence continues at coordinate 110,976,107 of NC_058521.1, read as the reverse complement.
GGTAGTACCATGCTAAGCATGCTATTAGTGGGGGTAACGGTTTGGTTTGTTCCCCCACTATGTAAAGGGTTCTTCTACTTCAAGAACCCTACCTTTGACCCTCCAAGACTCCATTGTTGCTCCCTAAGCTCATATGTGCACGATATCTCTCCCTAGCCAATAAAACTTGTTGATTTCCTAGGGTTTGGTTGAGAAGGCCAAGATCTACACTTCCACCAAAAGAAAATGGATTCCCCCCTCTAATCCCTAGCGGATCTTGTTACTCTTCGGTGTTTGAGCACCCTAGACGGTTGAGGTCACCTCGGAGCCACATTCTGTTGTGGTGAAGCTCTGTGGTCTTGTTGGGAGCCTCCGAGCTTTGTGTAGAGATAGCCCCAACATTGTTTGTAAAGGTTCGGTCGATGCCTTCAAGGGCACCTATAGTGGAATCACGACACCTTGCATTGTGTGAGGGCGTGAGGAGAATACGGTGGCCCTAGTGCTTATTGGGGAGCATTGTGCCTCCACACCGCTCCAACGGAGACGTACTTCCTGTCAAAGGGAAGGAACTTCGGTAACACATCCTCGTCGTCATCGCTTCCACTTCCAGTTATCTCTTACCTTTACATGTGTATGCTATTGTTGTAGAGTATTTCTTACATGCATTAGTGGTCATCGTAGGTAGCATCATATAGGTTGCTCACCTAGTTATTATTTGAGAGAACCTTTATGTTGCTAACCCTAACTTGTTAAGAAAAGCTAAAAATTGGTAGTTGCCTATTCACACCCCCCCTGTAGTCAACCATATCAATCCTTTCAGCAAGTGCAACTTAGTAGTGTTTTGTGGGGGGCGTTGGGTATAGAGGCTGCATATCTACTGATATGAACGCGGGTGCAAGTACCACCCTAAACTGCAACTCCATGTATTCAACACAACTACAACTATGTGTTGTTTTTCTGAGTGAGTGGGGGAGACAATTGTTGGGGAACGTTGCATGGGAAACAAAAAAGATTCCTATGCACATGAAGACCTATCATGGTGATGATCATCTACGAGAGGGAGATAGGATCCACATACCCTTGTAGATCGCTAAGTGGAAGCGTTAATAAACGCGGTTGATGTAGTGGTACGTCTTCACGATCCGTCCCACGAACTGTCTCACGACCAGTCCCATGAACCGTCTCACGATCCGTCCCACGATCCGTCCCGATCAAGTGTCGAACGCACAACACCTCCGTGTTCCGCACACGTAAAACTCGATGACGATCTCTGCGTTCTTGATCCAGCAAGACAGACGGGGATGTAGATGAGTTCCCCGGCAGTGTGACGGTGCTCTGGTGGTGGTGGTGATCTATTCCTGTAGGGCTTCGCCTAAGCACCGCAGAAATCCGATCTAGAGGAAGAACTACGAATTAGAGGACAGGGCAGCACGTGCCAAAGTTGTGTCTCAAAAAGGCCTAAACCTCTAGTATATACATGAGGAGAGCGGGAGGAGGCTTGGCCTCCAAGGGAAGCCCCTAGGGCTTCGGCCGAACCAAGGAGGAGTATTCCACCTCCCTGGAATCCTATTAGGATACTTTCCTAATTGGAAACTCTTTCCACATTTTGATATTTTTGCCTTGTTTCTTTATTCCAGCCGCATGGGCCTTTAGGGGGGATTTGTCCAGCCCACCAAGGGCTGGTCTACCTCCTCTCACAGCCCATGAACCCTTTTGGGTCTTCACACCCCTCCTGGTGGTCTCCGGTACACTACCGATGAGCCCGAAACTTTTCCGGTGACCAAAACATGACTTCCTATATATCAATCTTTACATACGTACCATTCCGGAGCTCCTCGTGACGTCCTAGATCTCGTCCGGGACTCCCAACAACCTTCGGTCACCAAAACATATAACTCAACTATACCAGAACGTCACCGAACCTTAACTGTGCAGACCCCGTGGGTTCGAGAACTACGTAGACATGACTTGAGACACTCAACGGTCAATAACCAATAGCGGGACCTAGATGTCCATATTGGCTCCCACATATTCTACGAAGATCTCTATCGGTTGAACCTCCATGTCAAGGATTCAGTTAATCTCGTATGTTGTTCCCTTTGTCCTTCGGTATGTTACTTCCCCGAGATTCGATCGTCGGTATCTCCATACCTAGTCCAATCTCGTTACCGCCAAGTCTCTTTACTCGTTCCATAATACAAGATCCCGTAACGAACTCCTTAGTCACATTGCTTGCAAGGCTTGTTGTGATGTTGTATTACCTAGTGGGCCCCGAGATACCTCTCCGTCGCACGGAGTGACAAATCCCAGACTTGATCCATGCGAACTCAACACACACCTTTGGAGATACCTATAGAGCACCTTTATAGTCACCCAGTTATGTTGCGACGTTTGATACACACAAGGTATTCCTCCGGTGTCCGGGAGTTGCATGCTCTCATGGTCATAGGAACAGATACAATTACATGCAGAAAATAGTAGCAATAAACTGACACGATCATATGCTACGTTCATAGTTTTTGGGTCTTGTCCATCACATCATTCTCCCAATGATGTGATCCCGTTATCAAGTGACAACACTTGTCTCTTGCCAGGACACCTTGACCATCTTTGATCAATGAGCTAATCAACTAGAGGCTCACTAGGGACAGTGTGTTGTCTATGTATCCACACATGTATCTGAGTTTCCAATCAATACAATTATATCATGGATAATAAACTATTATCATGACCAAGGAAATATAAGGATAACCAATTTATTATTGCCTCTAGGGCATATTTCCAACAGTCTCCCACTTGCTCTAGAGTCAATAATCCAGTTCACATCACTATGTGATTGCAATGAACCTAACACCCATACAGTTATGGGGTTTGATCATATCTTGCTTGTGAGAGAGGTTTTAGTCAATGGGTCTGAACCTTTCAGATCCATCTGTGCTTGTGAGAGAGGTTTTAGTCAATATGTCATCCTAGATGTTGTTACCACGCACCATTTGGAACTATTCCAAATGACTGTTATACTATACGAATCCGGTTTACTACTCATAGTTATTCGGATTAGTGTCAAACCTTCGATCGGCGTAACTCTTTACAACAAACTCTTTTAACACCTTCGTAATCGAGAAAAAATTCCTTAGTCCACTAGTTACTAAGGATAACTTTTGACCACCGTCCAGTAATCCATCCGTGGATCACTTTCGTACCCCTTGACAAATTCATGGCAAGGCACCCATCACGTGCGGTACATAGCATATCATACTATAGAGCCTACAGCTAAGGCATAGGGGTCAACCTTCGTCCTTTCTCTTTCTTCTGTTGTGGTCGGTCTTAGAGTCTTTACGCAAATTCACACCTTACGACACAGCGAAGAACTCCTTCTTTGCTGATCTATTTTGAACTCCTTCAAAAACTTGTCAAGGCATGTATTTCATTGAAAGTTCTATTTAGCATTTTAGTCTATATCTATAGATCTTGATGCTCAATGTTCAAGTAGCTTAATCCATGCTTTCCTTTGAAAAAAACCTTTAAAACAACCCTTTATGCTTTCTAGAAATTCTACATTATTTTCGATCAACAATATGTCTACCACATATACTCATCAGAAATCCTATAGTGTTATCACTCACTTCTTTGGAAATACAAGTTTCTCATAAACCTTGTATAAACCCAAAAGCTTTGATCATCTCATCAAAGCGTATATTCCAACTCCGAGATGCTCGCACCAGTCCATAGAAGGATCGTTGGAGCTTGCATACTTGTTAGCATCCTTAGGATCGACAAAACCTTCTGGTTGTATCACATACAACCTTTCCTCAAGGAAACCGTCGAGAAAACAATGTTTTGACATCCTATGTGCAATATTTCATAAATAATGCATCAACTGCTAACATAATTCCAATAGATTTTTAGCATCCCTACGAGTGGGAAAGTCTCATCATAGTCAACGTTTTGAACTTGTCGGAAACATCTTTGCGACAAGTCGAGCTTTTCTTAATGGTGACTTTTCACCATCATCGTGTGCCTTCCTTTTAAAGATCCATCTGTACTTAACGGTCTTACGACCATCAAGTAGTTCTTCCGAAGTCGACACTTTGGTTTCATACATGGATCCTCTCTCGGATTTCATGGTCTCCAACCATTTGTCGGACTCCTGGCCCACCATCACTTCTCCATAGCTCGTACGTTCATTGTTGTTCAACAACATGACTTTCAAGACAGGGCTACCGTACCACTCAATAGCAGTACGCGACCTTGTTGAAAGGATCGATATGGTTGACTAGAGGGGGGTGAATAGGCAACGACCACTTTTTAATTTATCTTACCAAGTAAGGGTTAGCAACATAAAGTTTCTCTAAAATGACAATAAGGAGGTGAACCTATATGATGCTACCAACTATAAGTACTAAGGAAAGTAAGAGATAGTCACCAACAAAAGAATACACAATGTAAAGGTTAGAGATAACCGCAAGTGGAACCAATGAAGACGAGGATGTGTTACCGAAGTTCCTTCCCTTTGACAGGAAGTACGTCTCTGTTGGAGAGGTGTGGAGGCACAATGCTCCCCAATAAGCCACTAGGGCCACCGTATTCTCCTCACGCACTCACACAATGCAAGGTACCGTGATTCCACTATAGGTGCCCTTGAAGCCGGTGACCAAACCTTTACAAACAAGGTTGGGGCAAACTCCACACAAAGCTTGGAGGCTCCCAACAAGACCACGGAGCTTCACCACAATGGAATGTGGCTCTGAGGTGACCTCAACCATCTAGGGTGCTCAAACACCCAAGAGTAACAAGATCTGCAAGGGATTAGTGGGGGGAATCAATTTTCTCTTGGTGGAAGTGTAGATCTAGGCCTTCTCAACCAATCCCTAGGAAATCAACAAGTTTGATTGGATAGGGAGAGAGATCGGGCACTTTTGAGCTTAGGGAGCAACAATGGAGCTTGGGAGGGTCAAAAGGTAGGGTTCTAGAGCAAGAAGAACCCTTTATATAGTGGGGGGAATCCAACCGTTTTCCCACTCACAGCGCGAGCCCAGCGGTACTACCGCTGACTGCAGCGGTACTACTGCTACCACTCCAGCGGTACTACCGCTGGCTGCAGCGGTACTACTGCTGAGCCCATGGTAGTGCAAAGACACTACCGGGCCAACCACCGCCAAGAAAGTCTTTGCAAAAAGTCCGACGAAGTATAGCCGCAAGGAAGGCGGTACTAAAGTCCTGGAGCGGTACTACCACTGACCAGTGGCGGTACTACCGCCAACCCAGCGGTACTATCGCCAGCTCTAGCGGGACTACCGCTAGGCCCAGCGGTAGTACCGCTAGGGACAGCGGTACTACCGCTAGGAGACCTTTTTGCAAGATGAGATAAACCAGAGATGGGAACAGCTGCAAAGTTGCAGGTAAAGGGGTTGGAGATAAAATGTGTGCGTGCAAAATTGATTCCACCCAAACCTTTCCACTACGGATCCCCTCTTAATAGTATGATGTTCCTACGACTCACAAACAAAGAAAATTGTAGAGGACACTGTTGGGGATATTACCTGTGAATGACCCGCCCTAGTTGGGCCGGGTTACCAATCAGGCGATTCACCCAAACAATTATTTGGGCCTTGTCCTGGCCGGATCAAGGTCGTATGACGGTTTATTATTTCTGGAAGGTCTCCAAGCTTTGGAAGACGGCAACTTAGAGACCACAGGGGTCACGATTTGTAGGAAGGAAAGTACCCTTGTAAACCCTAGGGGTTCGACCTGTATATAAAGGCGAGTCCCAGGGGAGGAGAGGGCAAGTAAGAAATCATCGAGTGCTAGGTTCGGCAAGTTACGCCCTCCTTGTAATCGAAACTACATCAATACACACCAAAGCAGGACGTAGGCTTTTACCTCCTCACGAGGGGCCGAACCTGGGTAAATCGCCGTGTCTCTCCCGCTTAACCCCTTTGAGTCGCCACCAAGGTGCGATGGTTCCAGTACTAAGTCCTTTCACGAGGACATCTGCCATGACAAAACCACGATAGTTGGTGCCCACCGTGGGGGCTCCGCACGGTGGAGTTGATTTCTCAAAGGGAGCCCTACCAGGGTTTGGGAGTTACGCGACGGGGCTCATGACTCGAAGCCGCCGCGGGATAACCTACATCGACAACCAGCGATGGGGACCTGAAGCGGATTCGATTGAATCTGGTTACAGGGTCCCCTTTGGCAAGATCAACATCTTCATCGGCATGATTGGATCATCCGCGCCTGAGCCGGACATCTCCACCGACATCGGCGAGCCGGCCAGGTACGTCCGCCCAGTAATAACGCCAAATCTGACTCGCCCGGTCTTTGTGGGGTTCACGCAGGGATCGGAGGAGCCAGAGCGCTCGGCGACTTAGGAAACTACACCGGTCAACTCTGATGACGAATCATCCATGGGCGACTCAGATTCAATCCGGTCTCTGCATGGGGATTGTCTTGGGGGCTTGTCGCTGGCCATGGACCCTGAAGTCCTTGACCAAACCCGCCGCCAGATCGCCATCTACATGGCAGGGGCGACTCAACCCACACAAAACCCTACTGGAGGCGATGGAACCGGCGAGACGTCCAGGAGCCCGGCCGCAGTCCTGGTGGATTTAGCGGCGGAGATCACAAGGCTAATGGCGACTCCCCTCACACCAGAAAACTAGGAGGAGATAAACATGGAACTGGTGAAACTCAGAGAGGCAGTGGCAAAGGCTCATCGGGATGCCGAGATAGAGTCCGCCAGGATCGAGACGCGGCAAGCTCAAATTACGGTCGAAAGGATGCGTTTAAACACTGACAACTGGCGGCTCGAGAGACAGCAGCGCGCATCCGACGCCGTTCATCAGCGGAGACACCAGGGTCGCCTGCCCCATGATCTCAACCCGTCTCGCCTGTTCGACACTCCACGAACCCCTGGGGCGGGAGCCGCCTCGGGGGGAGGACCGAGCCGCCCGCCTAACCCGCCAGCTTAGCTAGTTGAGGATAACATTCCCCGATTCTGGACGCCTCAAGGCCACTTTTCCAACCCGCTGGATAACGTGCTTGCCGCAACTCGCCATCTGGAGTCTCTTCCGATTCATGGCAACACCCCTGCCGAGATAGAAGCAAGGAACGCTATCGAGATGTTGAAGACGGCGGTGGTTCAAAACGCCTAGTTCTCACATAGCCTTGAGAGGTTGTATTCCACCCCCAAGCAAGTTACACCAGGAGTCGGCCAGAGGACCATCCCGCCGTAAACAGCGGGCCGCGACACGTCCCACAGGACAACCCGCCTGAACCGAACACGCCGGGCCGGGATCTCCCTAACGTACAAAACACCCCGGCCCCCCTCGTCAGGGGCGGAGGGCGAGTAGGAGTACCATGCTTGGCCCTCGCCCTTCGTAACGAAAGGATGCCCAAAGACTTTAAGGGGCCAAGAAAGGTACCTAAGTACACCCCGGACCTTGAGCCGGCATCATGGATCGAGAGTTATGAGATTGCCATGGACATGCTCGATGTGAACGAGGCGGTTTGCGCCAGATACTTCACGATGATGCTCGAGGGGTCAGCACGTACTTGGTTGAAAAACTTACCTCCCAACTCCATCCAGACCTGGGCCGAGTTAAAAGAGCGTTTCATCAAAAACTTCCGAGGAACTTGCAAACGTCTGATGACGATCGTCGATCTACAGCACTGTGTTCAGCGCCCGGATGAGTCAGCTCACCATTGGTCACGGCGGGTTGCAGAAATTATCCATTCGTCAGATGGTATTACGGCGGCTCAGGATGTGCTGATCCTCGAGCAAAATTGCCATTACGAACCCCTGGTGCAAAAATTGGGGCGACTCAAGCGAAAGGTCCAAGACATGGGAGAGCTGATGGACACCCTCACTAGGTACGCTGAGGCTGATGACACCAAAGATCCTGGTGAAGACGGTAAGGTTAATTCGCCCAAGAAGGGCGAGTCATCCGAGAATCATGCCCGGTTCCAGGGACGTAACCGCCACAATCAAGGGACTAACGGCAAGCGAAGACCGCAAGAAGAGCCCTCGGACTTAGTCGCCAACACCAACGCCAAAAACGGCAAGAAGAAAAACAGGGGGGTTAGCGGGAAGAGGTCGCGTAACTACGAGGAGCTACTCAAAGGCCCTTGCCCGAACCACGCCACGGCAGACGGTCCGGCGACTCACTCTTGGGAAAACTGCTTCGTGATGCGAGAGTTTCGGGCGGAGGCGATCAAGAAGAGTCGAAACGATGACCCGGACCAGCGCGAGGAGCAATTCGCCGCACCCAACCAAAGACAGAACCCTTTCGGCGGTTTTCCCGAACAGGGGGCTCAAGGAGGCCCACAGCCAGGCGGCGGCCAATACCCGGTGCACCACCAGCGGCGGTATAACCCGCCAGGAGCCTTCTAGCAGCCACCCCCACAGGGGGCTCCGCAGGGTCAGGACGATAATGGGGGCTTCCGCAGCAACCCCAAACAGTTAAGTAATGGGCAGTATCATGTTTTCACCACTAATGCTTGCAGGCGTGATAAGAAGGTGAGTCACCGGGCGTACAGTGTATCTGAACCGGCGCTTCCCAGGTACCTCCATTGGTCTGAGCAAACCATAACGTGGAGCAGGGAGGATCACCCGCCCAGAGTTGATAATACGGGCGATTTGGCGTTGGTCGTGGCTCCCCAAGTTGGGGGTTACACCCTATCAAAAGTGCTAATGGATGGTGGCAGCAGCATCAATATCCTATACTTTGACACTTTCTAAAGGATGAACCTATTGGAAAAAGACCTGATGCCTTCAACCACGGTTTTCCACGGAATCGTTCCAGGCAAGTCGGCTTATCCCATAGGCCGGGTCAGGCTCACTGTGGCATTTGGAACTGCGCAGAATTATAGGTCGGAGTCATTGATCTTCGAGGTGGTCAAATTGAAAAGCCCCTACCATGCGCTGTTTGGGCGGCCGGCTTACGCCCGCTTCATGGCTCGCCCATGCTATGTCTATCTCAAGCTCAAAATGCCTGGTCCCAAAGGACCCATCATGGTTGATGGAGATAGAAGGATTGCAAAGGAATGTGAAGAAGGGGACGCGGCTTATGCGGAAGTCGCCTGTGCTGCGGAAGAGCTCAAACACCATCGGGCCAATGTTGACCCGGCGGATATGTCACCCCTGAAGAAGCCGACTACAGATTCTGAGTCGCCCCTCAAGTTCAAGCCAACGGATGACACTAAGACAATTGATTTCGTGCCTGACGATTCATCCAAGCAGTTCACCATCGGGATGGGGTCTGGACCCCAAATAGGAAAGCGTGCTCATCGAATTCATCCGTGAGAATCGGGACATCTTCGCATGGAAACCTTCTGACATGCCTGGTGTGCCAAGAGAATTCGCTGAGCACCATCTTAATGTTGACCCAAAGTGGAAACCCATCCAGCAGTACCTTCGCAGATTTAACGAGGAGCGACACAAAGCGATTGGGGAAGAGGTTACCCGTCTTTTAGCCGCCGGGTTCATCGTGGAAGTTTTTCACCCCAAATGGCTGGCTAACCCGGTTTTGGTACTCAAGAAGAATGGTACTTTTCGTATGTGCATTGACTACACGGACCTCAACACAGCTTGTCCAAAAGATCCCTTCGCTCTTCCCCGCATCGACCAGATCATTGACTCGGTGGCGGGATGCGAACGATTGTGTTTTTTGGACGCCTACTCAGGATATCCCCAAATCAAGATGGCCGTGGAGGATCAAGAGAAAACAGCCTTTATAACCCCCTTAGGGGTTTTTTGTTATGTGTCCATGCCCTTTGGACTCAAGAGTGCGGGGGCAACTTATCAACGCTGCATCCAGAATTGCCTCCGCAACCAAATCAGTCGCAACGTCCATGCCTATGTCGACGATATTGTGATCAAAACCTGCCAGGGGGATACTCTACTAGAGGATCTCAAGGAAACGTTCGATAATCTACGGGTATATCAGATGAAGCTAAATCCCACCAAGTGTGCTTTTGGTGTGCCTGCAGGGAAATTGCTGGGTTTCCTGGTATCAGAGCGCGGCATTGAAGCTAACCCGGACAAGATCGAAGCAGTTACATCCCTTGGAAAGCCGGCGGACGTTAATCAAGTTCAACGACTGGCGGGTCGCATTGCGGCCCTAAGTCGTTTTGTGAGTCGCCTGGGGGAGAAGGCGATCCCTCTTTATCAGTTACTGAGGAAATCCGATCGGTTTGTTTGGACGAATGAGGCAGACGAGGCGCTCGAAGCCCTGAAACGCCAATTGGTTAACCCGCCGTTCCTGGCCGCCCCGACTGAAAAAGAGCCCATGCTTCTGTATATCGCGGCAAATTCCAAAGCAGTGAGTGTGGCAGTGGTCGTTGAGAGAAAGGAGGAAGGGAAGGAATACCCAGTGCAACGCCCGGTATATTTTATCAGCGAGGTGCTAACTCTTTCCAAGAAGCGGTATCCACACTGGCAGAAGTTGCTATATGGGGTGTTTATGGCGAGTCGAAAACTTAAGCATTATTTCCAAGAACACCCTATCACAGTGGTTTGCTCTGCCCCCCTTGGGGACATCATCCAGAATCGGGAGGCAACAGGGCGGATCGCCAAGTGGGCAATAGAACTTGGGCCCCATCACATACAGTATACCCCCCGCACGGTCATCAAGTCCCAGGCCTTAGTTGATTTCGTCAACGACTGGACGGAGTTACAGGCTCCGGAAGACCGGCCTGATCTCACTTACTGGACTATTTATTTTGATGGATCTAGGCAGTTGGAAGGCTCGGGGGCTGGTGTGGTGTTGGTATCCCCTCAAGGAGATAAATTCTGTTACGTTCTCCGACTCATGTTTCCATGCACTAACAGTGCGGCGGAGTACGAAGCTTTGCTTCACGGCTTGCGACTCGCCAAGGAGATGAATCTAACACGAGTCAGATGCTTTAGCGACTCTGATTTGGTGGCACAGCAAGTTTCAGGTACCTGGGATTCTCGGGACCCCATGATGGCGGCTTACAGACGAGCTGTGTCTGATGTGGCGGGTCATTTTCATGGTTATCAGGTGGCCCATATTGATCGGCGCCTCAACGAGGCAGCTGACGCCCTCTCACGACTTGGCTCCCAGAGAAAGCCGATTCCTCCTAATGTTTTTCTGGATATCTTGCATAAACCATCCGTGATTCTACCATTAGAGGAGGAATTGGCAATACCAGATCCTGAGTCTCAGCTCGTGGCGGCTCTCCACGTCACTCCAGATTGGGTTCTTCCTTATCTGGCTTATCTCGCTCGGGGCGAGTTACCAGCAGACGAAGTTTTGGCTCGCCAAATCGTTCGGCGCAGCAAATCCATGGTCATCATCAATGGCGAGTTATATAAGCGGAACGCCTCTGGAGTTTTTCAGCGATGCGTTTCCTCCGAAGAAGGATGCATAATCTTAAATGACATTCATTCCGGAGATTGCGGGCATCATGCCGGGTCACGCTCTTTGGTATCAAAGGCTTTCCGTCATGGTTTCTTTTGGCTGACAGCTCATGCAGATGCGGAAGATATAGTTCGTCGGTGCGAAGGATGCCAACGTTATGGGCGGCAGGCTCATGTGCCGGCTCAAGAATTGAGAATGATCCCCATCACTTGGCCTTTTGCAGTCTGGGGGCTGGACATGGTCGGCCCCTTTAAAATGTCCTCTAACAAGAAGTCCCATCTGCTGGTGGCGGTTGATAAGTTCACCAAGTGGGTTGAGGCGGAACCTATTGGAGCTTGCGATGCGGAAACAGCGGTCAAACTCTTGAAAAAGTTGATTTTCGGGTTTGATACCCGCACAGTATCATTACTGATAATGGTACTAACTTGTCCCAAGGGGCGATGCAGGAGTTTTGTCGTCGAGAACATATCCGGCTTGATGTTTCTGCAGTCGCTCACCCGCAATCTAACGGGCAGGCACAACGGGCGAATCAGGAGGTTTTGCGAGGGATTAAGCCCCGACTCATGGTTCCCCTGAAAAAAAACCCAGGGTGTTGGGTTGAGGAACTTCCTTCATTATTGTGGAGTATCCAGACCACCCCGAACTGGTCCACGGGTTTCACCCCTTTCTTTCTGGTCTACGGAGCAGAGGTTGTTGTTCCTACTGATATAAGGCATGATTCACCTAGAGTCGCCGCATATGTGGAACAAGACAATGAGCTGGCGCGTCAAGACTCTTTGGACGCCTTAGAGGAGGCGTGTGACCTGGCTGCGGCCCGTTCAGCTATCTATCAACAGGATCTATGGCGTTATCACAATCGCCGGGTTAAAAGTCGGACCTTTCAGGAAGGCGACTTGGTTCTTCGGTTGATACAAGATCGTGCAGGCATGCATAAGTTGTCACCACCTTGGGAAGGACCGTTCGTAGTCAGTAAAAATCTCCGCAATGGCTCTTATTATTTGGTGGATCTCCGGCCTAACCGGCCAACCACGAAGGCTGAGTCAATTCGCCCCTGGAATATTGCCCATCTGCGGCCTTATTACACTTGAGCTCTTAAGCTCTACGTTTTGTAAGTTTTTCAGTTTCATTATAAAGCAATAAAGTTGAATATACTCCCTGACTTGGGGGCTTCTTCATTAAAAGAACAATTTTTGTCATCCTGTTGCGACCTTATGAGCCGACAAAATCATTGTCTTAGGGTGGTGCTCGAGCTTTCTAACTCGCGCCATCCTGTCACGGCCTTATGAGCCGACGAAACCTGCATTTTAGGGTGTGTGCTCGAGTTTTCTGACTCACCTCATCCTGTCGCGACCTTATGAGCCGACGAAAACCTGCATTTTAGGGTGTGTGCTCGAGCTTTCTGACTCACCTCATCCTGTCGCGACCTTATGAGCCGACAAAAACCTGCATTTTAGGGTGTGTGCTCGAGCTTTGTGAGTCGCCTCATCCTGTCGCGACCTTATGAGCCGACGAAAACCTGCATTTTAGGGTGTGTGCTCGAGCTTTCTGACTCGCCTCATCCTGTCGCGACCTTATGACCGACGAAACCTCCATTTTAGGGTGTGTGCTCGAGCTTTCTGACTTGCCTCATCCTGTCGCGACCTTACGAGCCGACGAAACCTGTATTTTAGGGTGTGTGCTCGAGCTTTCTGACTCGCCTCATCCTGTCGCGACCTTATGAGCCGACGAAACCTGCATCTTAGGGTGTGTGCTCGAGCTTTCTAACTCGGCCCATCCTGTCGCGACCTTATGAGCCGACGAAACCATCATTTTGGGTGTGTGCTCGAGCTTTCTGACTCGCCCCATCCTGTCACGACCTTATGAGCCGACGAAACCATCATTTTGGGTGTGTGCTCGAGCTTTCTGACTCGCCCCATCCTGTCGCGACCTTATGAGCCAACGAAATTGTTGTTTTTATTTGTGGCATAGCCTTGAGGGTTTTAAACCTATCTTTCTGATTCCTCTTGAAAATATTTTTTATCATTTATTTGGTTTCACATATGTTGTTTTCAAAGCTTAAGTCAGGATGATGATCAGAATTACTTCGTCCATGGCGGATTAAGCATCATAAAGGATTCTCAAATGGCAGATCAAATATTTCAAGTCGCCTCAAGGGCGATATAAAGATTCTTTCAAAGAGTATCACAAAAACAGTATCGACTTATGAAAAAGACCTATTACATGGCTCTCAGGCCAAATCGATGAGGTTTATTCTGTTGGCGCCTTAGGATCATTTTGCTGTGAGCTTTGGCCGACCTCAATTTGCAAATCGCCCAGTACCCAGTTGCACTTAGCCAGAGCTGCAAAGTCATCTTCATCAGTCAGGATTGATGCCAGGTCTGCTTCCAAGTCAAAAGGGTTCTTGGGTCGCTGAGGAGTTAAGCTGGTCGTCACAAAGGTTGGCGGGTTGACCTTCTTGTTTTTGTTGTCATAAGCCGCCTGATATTTTGATAAATCAAGACTTGCTGCGAGTTGGGTTGCTGCCAGCCGGGAGTCCTTGACAACACGTTGATAGTCCTCTTCAACGAATTCTGACCCATCATCTTTAAGTTGAGGAAAGCCTGCCGCTACCTCTTCCGGGTTGATCTCTAGAGCATACGCCAAGCAGCGACTCAAGGCAGTCAGAACACCTTTTCGGGCAGCTGACCTAGTTAGCTCGCCAATCTGAGGGGGAAGTGTTGATAGGCAGCCAAGCACCTTCTTTATGGAAGTTATAGGCTCTTTGGCACCCATCACATCCTTGACAGTTAAGACACTGCCGGTGTACAGTTGCTCTGCCAGCGTGCAAATCGCCTTTAGCATCAGCACGCAATCATCCTGAAGGTTGGCGGCTCTCGGACCTGAGTAAGGGGTCATGATACTCAACGACTTATGATAAGAGTTATTTATAAAAGGAAGAGGGAGAGAAGACTAAAAGTTTGAGTAAGTTTACCAAAGACGGCTTGCGTCATGTTTGAGATATGACACTTCAAGCCGGACAATTCTTGTTGCACAGTAGCCAGCCTGGCTTCAGCCTTCTTTGCTCTTTTTATGGCGGCATCTTGGTCAGCTTGAGCTCTCTTCAAATCGGCTTTAAGTTTTTCCAGCTCAGCCAAGGCCAATTGATATTTCTCCTCCGACTTAGCTCGGGCATCTTGCTGACCAGATAAGTTTGTCTTTAACTCGGCAAGCGCCGATTCAGTCTGAGCAAGAGTTTCCTGTTGAAAGTACAAAAAAAAGGGCAAGTCTCAGAACTATTGCAAGCAATATCCCTGACACTTGGGGGCTAATGTATAATTTTTTCTTTTCGGATGAAATTATACAATATCAAGACCCGGCTCATCTTTTTACTGATGACCCGGCCCTTGGGGGTTACTGGTCGCAAGTTTTTTCTAAATTTATCAAGACCCGACTCATCTTTTTACTGATGACCTGGCCCTTGGGGATTACTGGTCGCAAGTTTTTTCTAAATTTATCAAGACCCGGCTCATCTTTTTACTGATGACCCGGCCCTTGGGGGTTACTGGTCGCAAGTTTTTTTTTCTTCTAAATTTATCAAGACCCGGCTCATCTTTTTACTGATGACCTGGCCCTTGGGGGTTACTGGTCGCATGTTTTTTTTCTTCTAAATTTATCAAGACCCGGTTCATCTTTTTACTGATGACCCGGCCCTTGGGGGTTAATGGGAGTAATACAATATAACAAAACTTACCTCATGTTTGCTTCTTAACATCCGTAGTAGGCTTTTCTCCATCTCATAGCTCGCCTCCAGGCGACTTGAAAAACCAGAGCAGAGTTCCTTGAACTCCAGATTTTCATATTCAGAAAGCTTAGCCTTGGAGAGTCCAGATTCAGGAATGGCTTGAGAGGAGGATGCCACATGCCTAGACAAGACCGTTGCCGCCGACTTAGAGAAGCCGGTACCCGTGATAACTACAGCATTCGGGTCTTCTGTTGTCATCAATGGACTTGGCGGCTTAGGGGTATCCATTGCTTCCTTGGGCGAGTCTGGAAGATCCATTTGATTTTCAGGCTCGCCTTGGTCCGGGTTGTCCTGAATCGGCACTGATTCTTTGATGGGCTCTGAAGTTGTGACAGGAGTTGATCCGCTGGTTTTCCTTTTCTTGGCTTGTGCCCTAAAAGAAGGGAGAAGCGCATTAAGGAACTAAAAGTTTATTACCCTCAGGATTCAAAGTAAAAGTATCAAAAGACTTACCCAGGAACTCGAATCATTGGCAGAAGTGTCGACATCACTGAGTCGCCAGATGTAGTAAGAGAGTTCTGCAAGAATTATACGTCAAAAATATAGGCGGGTTACAGACGTGATCCAAAGAAACATGAAGGATTATTATTCATAAGTACCTCATTTGGTTTCCTTTTGTTCGTTGCTGGTAAGCCGGACACCAGATCACCAGAATGACTTCGGGTCTTCCGATTTGAAGTATGTTGTGCTTTCTTCAGAAGGAAATTTGGGTCCAAACAAGCATTTGGATGTGAGGAGGGAACTTTCCCACAAATTCGCCTGGCCGGCTTAGGTGGAGAAGGAGATGAATCGTAGGAAACAGAAATTACCTCAACAGAGTCCTCCTGGCTTTCGTTGTCTTCATTCTATTTCAAGAGAGACAGAGATATAAATACAAAGATTAAACAGTAGTGGATGGCGAGTGAAAAGAGGATGAAATTTTTACCTCCGAAAGTGCATCGCCGACTTGAGATTAATCGACTTCGGATGGCTCAGCCGCAGCAGCTTTGCCATTACCCTTGGTTTTCTTTAAGGGCGGCTTAACATTTTTCATGGCTGGCCTTTTGGGTTTCCTGGACCAAAACTTATCGCCTTTCTGAAATAGCATATGTTACAAAAACCACAATACAAATGAAGCATAAGAAGTAAAGACCAAAGGCGGGTTAGATTTGTTCACCTTGGGCGCCGGGTTAATTTTGCAGGAAGGCTTGAGGCCTATTTGGCCGTATTTTCCCGCAGGATCGCCAGTTAGCTTCTTGATAATGGTGACAATGTCCTTTTCTGTTAAAGCCGTATGGAAATAACATTGCGGATGATCTAGGGTGTCATCAAATTCGCACATTAGACTGTCCCGGCGACTCAAAGGAAGGATACGCCATTCGACCCAGCAGAGGATTAGGTCAACCCCAGTAAGGCTGTTGTTTGTCAAGGATCTTAACTCGGACAGTACTGGGATGAATTCTGATTCCTCCTCCTCGGTGAGCTTGTTTGGAAGCTTGAAGTCCGTTGGAAGGCGATTTTTCCTGTAGCCCAGAAGCTTGTTTTCGCCTGCAGGAGAAGTCTCTTTACAGTAGAACCAAGACTCGCCCCAACCTTTGGGATGGCTGGGCATGGCGAGTGAGGGAAACGGGCTATCCCTGCGGCGTTGGACATTGACACCGCCGAGTTCCAGGCTGGGGCCATTGTGAAATTCCGTTTGGCGATTCAGATGGAAAAAGTGCCAGAATAAGGGACAGAGGGTTCAATCCGCAGGTAAGCCTCATAGAATACTTGGAATTGGCATAAATTACTTATGGAATTAGGTCCCAGATCCTGGAGGCGGACGTTCATGAAAGCCATGACGTCTCTAAGAAACTTCGATCCAGGCGGCTTAAAACCTCGCTCCAGGTGTTCAACGAAAACGACTATTTCCCCTTCTTTGGGGTTGGGGAGATCTTCTCCGAACCCGGTACGCCGGCCGATAACATTCTGTGGGTCCAAGTTGCCCGTTTTCACATAGTCTACTAGTATGGTGTCATCAACCTTGGTAGGAAGCCAGTCACTTTTGAAGACGGTGCCCATGCTACAAGGAAGTAAAGTATGAATTTATACGTCTTGAACATCTACTGTAAGGGGTGAAATGAGTTCATCTAACGCGCCAAGTAATTTGTTCGCAGACTAAGAGGGAGGCTTGACCCGCCATATCAAGAGCCGAGTTGGGTTGCTATGGCGACTTAGGAAGTCTGGCTATTCTCGAGAGCTGCGATTCTAAGGATGATGGAGACGTTTGTTCAAAACATCAAAGTGTGGAGACTACAAACAAATTTTTGCAAAATAGTAGGTAAATTATGGATCTACTGGGCAGATGAAAAAACATGAGAAAGGTGGCTAGATGCAACAATCTATTACTGGGGCAAGGTGACGCCTTTCGCTTGATGAAACACTATTCTAAGTTCACGAGTAAGAGCGGATAAATGAAGGTATTCAAGGCATTGGCTATCTCGTCGATGTTTATGCTAATCAGTTTAGGGTAAGCAACATATGTTCGCAAAGAACATCAAGAACACGACAGTGATTGGAGCTTCAAGAGGAGATTGGATCTGTTCCTAAATGGGCGGGGGCCTAACCTGATGCTCTCGGTCGAAAGAGGCCGACGGTGACGGAGGTTGTTGGAGAAGCACGGAGGTCCCGTCGAGCGAAGAGATCTTCGACGGCGGTGGAGTTCGTGGCGAACGGCGAGATGGTCGACGATGATGCGGTGGTAAATGGCGGCGGACGGATTGGCCGCAGTGCGAAGCTTGACGACAGCGAAGGCCTATGGGCGGTGCCGAAACTTCTCGGGCGAAGACGGAAAGTACGGTCGGCGCCGGAGCCCTCGGGAGGTGATGAGATTTCCTCGCTGTGATAATGGGGAGGAGATTGACGAGACTGGTAGGTGGGAAGCGCCAGTGCTGTCCCCCCCCCCCCCCCCCCGTCTATTTATCAGGGCGGGCACTGGAGTCGAGGCGCCGTGAGCGGGAACCGCCGGGGAATAAAAAGATTCGCTATAAAGGCGTTCCGAAGATTTTGGGATAACGATGCACTAAGATCCGTTGGGATTATGTCAGTCTTCCCGAAAATCTAGGGATAAGAAGAGGCCAACAAGAAATGGTTTGGCGACTTAAAGAGTTTTCGGTGCCAGATGGCGGGTTACAATTTCTGACGTATGAAGAAAAATGAGGAATGAATCGCCTTCAACTAAGCAGAAGTATTGGCGTGAAAAAGAAGTTCAAGTCAATCTGGGGCCTAATGTTGGGGATATTACCTGTGAATGACCCGCCCTAGTTGGGCCGGGTTAGCAATCAGGCGATTCACCCAAACAATTATTTGGGCCTTGTCCTGGTCGGATCGAGGTCGTATGACGGTTTATTATTTCTGGAAGGTCTCCAAGCTTTGGAAGACGGCGACTTAGAGACCACAGGGGTCACGATTTGTAGGAAGGAAAGTACCCTTGTAAACCCTAGGGGTTCGGCCTGTATATAAAGGCGAGTCCCAGGGGAGTAGAGGGCAAGTTAGAAATCATCGAGTGCTAGGTTCGGCGAGTTATGCCCTCCTTGTAATCGAAACTACATCAATACACACCAAAGCAGGACGTAGGCTTTTACCTCCTCACGAAGGGCCGAACCTGGGTAAATCGTCGTGTCTCTCCCGCTTAACCCCTTTGAGTCGCCACCAAGGTGCGATGGTTCCAGTACTAAGTCCTTTCACGAGGACATCTGCCGTGACAAAACCACGACAGACACCGTGCTTCTGTTCCATGGAGGGTGCCGAATCATCTTGTGTCATTGATATGTATTATCTGAAAGCTTAATGCACACGATTAGTCCTTTAAGGTACTGTCATCAATCACAAAAATTACTCAGGCATAAATATGCCCTAACAATCTCCCTATTTTTGGTGGATTGATGACAATACTGGATTTGCACACAAGAAAGCATGTGAACATAAATATAAATAATAGAGATAATTGAAGAGCATATGACTCACAGCATATGATAGAAAATAAGTCTCACAATAAAACCAAGTCTCACATCACACGTAGCAGAGATAGCAAAACCGATCAAACCAAGTTCAAAGCAAACACGATAAAGATAAGCAAAGCTAAACCAAAGCACAAATCCAGCTCCTAGACTCTCTCTGTCTCCCCCTTTGGCACAAGACACCAAAAAAGGGGGGCACACCTAACGACACAGGTGGTCACTCCGCATCCTAATCATCCCCAGACGCGTTCATGGCATCCGGATCCTGCTCGTCCTGCTCCTCCTCAATGTCCTCCTCAGAATCCTCCTCCTCAGCATCAGACCCAGTCCATTGGTAACCTTGAGCCCTCATCCAGTCAGACTCTGGACTGATGTCATCCTCTAAGCTGCTTGAGATAGCCACATCAAGGGTCCTTAAGACACGCTTGTGCCTCTGACGGTTCTCCTTCTGGGCCACATGATACTGATATTGTCCCTTGTCCTACATGCAAAAGAGATTCTTCATTTGATCCTTCAGTTTCACGGCCCAAGATGGCATAGCAGAAGAGCGGGTCTGGGAAGCAGGTCCTCCTCCAGCAACAGTCTTTGTGTCCGTGTCCATGGGCTGAGAAGAAGTTGATGGGTTTGCCCATTTGTCCTTGATACGGAGCTTGATAGGATCATGCACAAAATAGTCAGCCATAATAGGAAAGGGATCTATCAGATAGATCTCGTGCCACTTCTTCTGAATATAGGCAAACACGTAAGGCCGGTAGATGGGAACCTTACGGTTCATGATGCAGTTCCAGAGCTCATTGAACATCACATGGGAAATGTCGAGAGGCATAGTATCCTTAGTCCTTGCCTCCTCACACAGCAGAAGCATCTCAGCTAGATGACCATGCACCTCGTCCTTGTTGCCAATACGAGGGAATAGAGAGTTGCGAAAGAACCGATGCATGATATCCAGATGCTTGGGGAGCACACCTTTCTTGACGAAATGTTGTTGCAGCCTGTCCTTGGGGGTGGCAGTAGACGAAGAAGGAGCATGAGGACGCATCCCAAGAACATCTTTGTCCCCCTGAAAGTCGACTTTGAGGAACTCCATGAACTCCGTCCAGGAACCAGTCATCTTCTGATCACCGGTCATCCAGGTCATGGTGCGCACGTCATCAGGTTCAAAGTGCACAGTGACATAGAACTGGGGCACAATATCTGGATCAAAGTCCTGTCTGAAGGTGATGATATCTGTAAGGCCAAGCTTTTCTATCAAGGAGAGAGCCTCGCCAAAGTAGTCTGGATTCCGCCGAAGGTGAGCAAGGTCAATCCATTGCACTGGGACAAAGATCTTCTTGAAGGGATTGATGATGTCACGATAGATTATGCAGTGCTCCGTAACCAAACATAATCGATGTTCTTAATCTGAGCCTTGTCTTCAACATAGGGATTGCGGGTGCGGAGAGCCTGAAAATCCCTAGGAGGGATAGTG
The DNA here is from genome assembly GCF_904849725.1 of Hordeum vulgare subsp. vulgare. Lineage (NCBI taxonomy): Eukaryota > Viridiplantae > Streptophyta > Magnoliopsida > Poales > Poaceae > Hordeum > Hordeum vulgare. Next base: position 110,955,515 of record NC_058521.1, on the reverse strand, counting down.
CGAATGTTGATCCCTTTGTTCTTGGAAGCAGTCTTCTTGAAGGACCTCTTCTTGGGATTCAGACTGAAAGTGGCAGAACTCTCTGGGGTATCTAGAGTGCGATACTGCTTGGGTTGGGTGGTACGAGCGGGATTCGAGCGACGAGCACCACCTGTAACACACAAGACACACACACAAAAAGGAGCGACAAAAGGAGTCATGGCAATGGTAAAAAAGAATCATAAGAAGAAACATATTGCCAATAGAAATCAAAAAACAAAATAAAATAAAATAAATCCTCCTGGCGGTAGTACCGCTGGGGTCCTGGCGGTAGTACCGCTAGGGGTTTGACTTTCAGATCTGAATATATATGAACCCTCAAAAACTACTAGATTCGTTTCAAGAGATCCACGACTAGTAAATAAACTCATTATAAGAATCACCATAGCCCTAACACATGTGGAACTCGAGATCATCTAGATGGAGACAAGCCTAGTCAAAGGGATCCAAGTTTTATATCAAATGTATGAGAAGAATGATAAGAGCTACTAGATCTAAAACATGGGGAACTAGGGCATGTAAAAATAATTGCAATGAAGAACATAAAACCTAAACTCCCCTAAGATATCTCCTTCGTTCCATCCAAAAACTAAGCACAAATCATATCCATCGATCCAAATCACCAAGCTCCTAACCCTAGAACAACCAACACCAACAAAGAGAAGGAGGGGAGGAGCTTTACCGGCGTCCATGGCACTTGACGGAGGAAGGAGGAGGGGAGCAAACCCTCCAACTCAAGGGAGAGAAGGGGCTCCGCAGAGAGAGATCTAAACGGGGGGAGTTCGGAGTAGAGGAAGGGAGAGCGACGAGGAAGAAGAAACAGGGCAAGAAAAAATGGGTCCCCCCTCCTTTATATAGTCCAAGGGTTATGGGCCCAGCGGTAGTACCGCTGAGGTCCTAGAGGTAGTACCGCTCCCCCTGGTGGTAGTACCGCTGGGGTCCTAGCGGTAGTACCGCCTTCCTGGCGGTAGTACCGCTCCCCCTTGAGACAGCCCTAAAAAGCCCTAGTCAAGTCGTGATAGGATGGGGCCCTGGCGGTAGTACCGCTATCCCTGGCGGTAGTACCGTTGGGGTCCTGGCGGTAGTACCGCTCAAGAAGGCAAAACGAGACATAGGATTTTGTGGAAATGAAGTGGGCAACAGCTAGTTAGTGAAAAGAAAGATAACACCAGCAAGATATACTGACTAGTCATTTTGTATCCTTTCTTCCATATGAGAGAAAGGTAGGGGCGGTGGTGAGGCCACCTATGTTTGAGGCAAAGGTACGACACCTCGAAGAATTATCCTTGGGTTCATGACCAATGCTCGTCTTTGAAGCACAAGTGCCATTTAATAATGGCAAAAGTGAAAGACTTGATCGATTTATGCTTAATGGGGGGAGGGAAAGTTCATTGAGAGAACAACACTCCCCCTATGTCCATGCCTACACATAGAATTGGATGTAATGCAGAGTGAGGTGCAAAGTGCCTAGTTTCAATCCACATTACTTGAATCAATGATATTTAGCTCATGCCTTAACTCCCAGAACCTTGCTTCATCTAGGGGCTTAGTGAAAATATCTGCAAGTTGCTCTTCAGTGTTGATGAAGTGAACCTCAATATCACCTTGCTTGATATGTTCACAAATGAAGTGATGGCGAATATCAATATGCTTGGTCTTGCTATGTTGCACCGGGTTGAGGGAAATCTTGATAGCACTTTGGTTGTCACATAGAAGAGGCACTTTGTCACAAGTGACACCGTAATCCTTTAAAGTTTGCCTCATCCATAGCAACTGTGCACAACAACTTGCGGCTGCCACATGCTCAGCTTCGGTGGAAGATAGTGAGACACAATTCTGCTTCTTCGAAGACCAACTTACCAGTGAACAACCAAGGAATTGGCATCCTCCAAAAGTTGACTTCCTCTCCGCACAGTCTCCTGCCCCATCTTAGTCAGAATAGCCCACCAGGTTGAAGTTTTCTCCTTTGGGATACCATAGACCAAAGTTTGGGGTATGAGCCAAATATTGAAAGATTCGCTTAACAGCCATGAAATGAATTTCTTTTGGTGCAGATTGAAACCGTGCACAAATTCCTACACTCAACATAATATCCGGTCTAGATGCACAAAGGTAAAGAAGGGATCCAATCATGGAGCGATATACCTTTTGATCCACTGCTTTACCATTGGGATCACTGTCAAGCTTGCATCTTGTTGGCATGGGAAACTTGACCGGCTTGACATCCTCTATCTCGCATGTATTGAGTGTACTTGGCTTGTTTGATGAAGGTCACTTCTAAGCCTTGTTTAATCTCGAATCCAAGGAAGAACTTCAACTCACCCATCATAGACATCTCAAATTTCTCGGTCATTAGTGCGGCAAATTCTTCATTGAAAGATTCGTTAGGGGAACCAAAAATGATATCATCAACATATAGTTGGCATATGAACAAATCCCCTTTGACCCTCTTAGTAAAAAGAGTGGGATCTATCTTCCCAATTTCAAACCCACGATCTTGTGACAACTCAGTAAGGTACTCATACCACGCACGTGGGGCTTGTTTAAGGCCATAGATTGCCTTATTAAGTTTGTACACATGATTGGGGAGCTTGGGATGTTCGAACCCTCGGGGTTGTTTGACATAGACCAACTCATTTAAAGGACCATTAAGAAAAGCACTTTTCACATCCATTTGTTGTAATCTGAAATTATGATGAGAAGCAAATGCAAGCAGCATGTGAATAGATTCTAGACGAGCAACAGGGGCAAAGGTTTCACCGTAGTCGATACCCTCGACTTGGGAATAGCCTTGAGCCACCAATCTTGCCTTGTTTCGAATAACAATCCCATTGTCATCTTGCTTGTTTTTGAAGATCCATTTGGTCCCGATGACATTATGTTCCTCCTTTGGTCTTGGCACTAAATTCCAGACTTGATTACGCTCGAAATTGTTGAGTTCTTCATGCATGGCCATAAGCCAATCCTCATCATCGAGCGCTTCCTGTACCTGTTGAGGTTCACAATACGAAACAAACGTGTGATGCTCACAATAATTCCAAATTTGTTGACGAGTGGATACTCCCCGTTTCAAACAGCCAAGCACATTCTTCATAACATGTGACTTGACTCTCAGCTTGTTCGCAATCTTGGCTGCGCGATGCTCCAAGAGTTCTGCATTGGATAACTGGGGAGCATTGACTTGATTACTTTGCTTGCACTTGCGTTTTGAACCTCCCTTGGCACCAGTAGCCCTCTTAGGCGCTGCAGAAGGGAATTGAGAGACAGCATCCTGATGAACTTGATTTTCGACTTGAGCAGGTTCACTGGTTTGTCCATGTTCTTGTGGTTGCTCTTGATCTTGATCTTGTTCTTCTATTTGGTATAGATCTTGTAGTTGCACTTGATCTTGATCTTGAGCAGATTCGGAACCTTGGGTAAGCACTTGTACATCATGGGACACATCACCATCTTTGAGCAATTGATCTTGTCCTTGAGCTTGTTCAACTTGTTGAGGGTATTCTCTTTGTTCATCGGAAGCGTGTGGGGCTTGTGAGGATGATGGCTCCACTTGCGTAGAGCATTGTCCTTCTCCTTCGGCCACAAGGGGTTCCTCAATGGGGAGTATTTGACCAATCCCCATTCTTCTTATGGCTTGGGGAGGAATTTCATCACCTACATCACAAAGACCACTTTGCTCCACTTGGGAGCCATTATTTTCATCAAACTCCATGTTACACGTCTCCTCAATGAGCCCGGTGGACTTGTTGAGGACACGGTAAGCATGAGAGTTTATAGCATAACCAACAAAGATGCCCTCTTGTGCTCTAGAATCAAATTTAGCTAAACGTGCACCTTTCTTGAGAATGAAACACTTACAACCGAATACCCAAAAGTACTTGAGATTGGGTTTGTTTCCGGTGAGAATCTCATATGGGGTCTTATTCAAGCCTTTGCGGATATAGAGCCGATTGGACGCATGACATGTTGTGTTGATGGCTTCGGCCCAAAAGTTATATGGAGATTTGAATTCCGCCAACATTGTTCTTGCAGCGTCCATCAATGTTCGGTTCTTCCTTTCCGCCACACCATTTTGGTGAGGGGTATATGGTGCTGAATATTGATATTTTATTCCCTCATCACCTAGAAACTCATCGAAGGTGTAGTTCCTGAACTCGGTGCCGTTGTCACTTCTAATCATCAAAATCTTTGCTTCATGTTGACATTGAGCTTCATTAGAAAAGTTGATGACCGTTTGTTGAGTCTCACTCTTCCTCTTGAAGAAATATACCCAGGTGTATCTTGAGTAGTCATCAACAATCACCAAGCAGTACTTTCTGCCCCCAAGACTATCAAATGATGGAGGACCGAAGAGATCCATATGAAGGAGCTCCAACGGCCTCTTAGTGTAAATGAGAGTCGTTGGACGATGAGCAGTTTAATGAATCTTTCCTTCAATGCAGGCACTGCAAGCACGATCTCTGGCAAAACTAACATTCGTTAGTCCACGAATAGGTCCCCTTTGAGGAGACTTTGCAAAGATCTCATACTGACATGAGCTAGTCGGTGATGCCAAAGCCAGCCCACATCAAATTTAGCCATTAGACAAGTTGCAGTCTTAGTGGGTCGCTTTGAAAAGTTCACCACATAGAGACCATTTTCGACATATCCAACATAGGCTACTTTAAGAGTCTTGCTCCACAAGAGGACCACAGTATCAAGATTAAAGAATGTGGAAACCCCCATAATTGCAAGTTGACGAACCGAAAGTAAATTGTAAGCAAGGGACTCAACAAGCATGACCTTCTCAATAGATAACTCTTGAGAGATGACCACCTTACCGAATCCCAATACCTTTGACCATGATGCATCGGCGAATTGGACATGGGTGGGCATAGATGGGGAAGGATGCACATCCACCACTAAGCCTTTCTTCCGATCATATGATTTGTTGCTCTGCTACGTCGACAGAAACCTTCTTGTCGGGGGGATAACCCCGGGGTAGGCTCATCAAGCCTCTTCCTTCATTTCCGGCCCAATAGACATGAACGCATGAAGATTCCCGAGGCCCAAGTCTTCTGACCGGCTAAGCATCACCTGTCGGCTGGAGGACGAGGCGGCCACCTTTCTGGCCGGCCAGGCAACCCCTGCCGGCTAGAATCCAGGCGGCCTCCCCTTCAGAGTCGGCCTGGTCCTGCCAGCCGGACTGAGGAGGAGGCGGCCGCACTCAAGCCGGCTGACCAAGCAGGCTAGCCGGCCGAGGATCACAAGTCACATCAGATCATAGGTCAGGAAGAGACCTTATGATTAAAGGTAGCTACGCGTCAGTGAAGGTACAGGATCAGGGCGCCTAGCAGGTACGAGTGTCAGTGGCCACGTCGCTGACCTACCCCGGCTCTGATCCATCACCTAGCATAGTGTCGGACCGTCACAGTCCCACTCCATTATTGCACTCGGCGTGGGGAACAGTGGAGGCGGTCGTACTACCTGCCCATGAAGAATCTCGCAGGGCGACGCTTGACGTACAGCGCGTGCTCAGCGTCAACCTTACGCGAGAGCCCCATAGGCCAACTGGCGGGTCCCACAGGCAATCAATACGATGTAGCCGGCGGGCCCCTCATCGACAAGACAAGACCCTTGTGGGCCCCTGGCCAGCCGGCGAAGCAGCCAGCCGGGTCCCACACTTGTACCCTTTATCCATATTGTAGGCCGGCGGGTTCGTCTATAAAACCCCCCGGTCGCCCCCCATGCAACGGGGCCGATCATTCACTAGTCATTCAACACTACACACTCACCAACCGCATAGAGAGAGGTAGAGATGAGCCGACTGCTCCCCTCTTCCTCCTCCCCACACAACTCCAGGAGCGACATTGTATTCTGTTCCAATACATCAAACACAACGGCAGGATTAGGGGTATTATCTCTACGGAGAGCCCTGAACCTAGATACATCATGCGTCCCATGCGTGTACCAACCTCGTTCCCAGCGCCCACCTTTGTCCCTTCGGTTCTCACCGACTTTAGCCTACCTATGGCATATGTTGTGAGTATTCACCGACACTTTTGTCATCTCTTGAGCTTGCGTTGGTTTTCCCTTGAAGAGGAAAGGGTGATGCAGCACAGGAGCAGTAAGTATTTCCCTCAGATTGAGAACCAAGGCATCAATCCAGTAGGAAAATATCGTCAAGTCCAGAGTACCTGCACAAACACAAAGAGCTTGCACCCAACGCTATAAAGGGGTGGTCAATCCCTTCAAGATTGATTGCAAAGTGAGATCTGAAGGCGGAAAGTGCAACCAAGTAAAAGTGTAAGGCTAAAAATTTGGTGTGGAGTAGACACGGGGGGCATAGTGTTCACTAGAGGCTTCTCTCAAAATAGCAAATATTACGGTGGGTGAACAAATTACTATCGAGCAATTGATAGAACCGTGCAAAGTCATGACGATATCTAAGGCAATGATCATACATATATGCATCACGTCCGAGACAAGTAGACCGATACTTTCTGCATCTACTACTATTAGTCCACACATCGACCGCTATCCAGCATGCATCTAGTGTATTGAGTTCATGACGAACAAAGTAACGCCTTAAGCAAGATGACATGATGTAGAGGGGTAATCTCAAACCAATGATGAAAACCCCATCTCTTTACCCTTGATGGCAACAACATGATGCGTGCCTCGATACCCCTTCTGTCACTGGGTGAGGTCACCGCACGGTATGAACCCAAAACCAAGCACTTCTCCCATTGCAAGAATCATAGATCTAGTTGGCGAGACAAAACCCACAACTCGAAGAGAATTACAAGGATATGAAATCATGCATAAGAAATATCAGAAAAAACTCAAATAAGATTCATAAATAATCTGATCATAAATCCACAATTCATCGGATCTCGACAAACACACCGCAAAAGAAGACTACATCGGATTGATCTCCATGAAGATCATGGAGAACTTTGTATTGAAGATCCAAGAGAGAGAAGAAGCCATCTAGCTACTAGCAATGGACCCGTCGGTCTATGGTGAACTACTCACGCATCATCGCAGAGGTCATGGTGTTGATGAAGAAGCCCTCCGTATCTGAATCCCCCCTCCGACAGGGCACCAGGACGTGCCCAGATGGAATCTTGCAGACACAGAAGCTTGCGGCGGCGGAAAAGTACTTTCGATGATCTCCTGATTTTTTCTCGGATTTTAGGGAATTTATAGTCGAAAGACCTAGGGCAGAGGTGGCCCAGGGAGCCCACAAGCCTGGGAGGCGCGGGCCCCCCTGGCCGCGGCTAGGGGGGCTTGTGGGGTCCCTGCAGGCCCCCTGCCCTAATTCTCACGCTTCCCGATCTTTTTCTGTTTCAGAACAAATCTTTTTGGCAGTTTCATTCCGTTTGGACTCCGTTCAAAATCCTCTTGTGAAAGGGGTCAAAAACATGGAAAAAATAGGAACTGGCACTTGGCAGTGAGTTAATAAGTTAGTCCCAAAACATATATAAAAGGCATACAAAACATCCAAAGTTTGACAAGATAATAGCATGGAACCATCAAAAATTATAGATACGTTGGAGACGGATCAAGCATCCCCAAGCTTAACCCGTGCTCGTCCTCGAGTAGGGAAGTGATAAAGACTGAATTTTTTATGTGGAATGCTACCTAGCATAGTTGTCCTTTGCAACTTCTTTCATGTGACATGAATGTTCAGATCCGTAAGATTCAAAACAATAGTTTGGTATTGACATGAAAACAATAATACTTCAAGCAAACTAGCAAGGTAATCATGAACTTTCAAAATAACAAGGCCAAGGAAAGTTATCCCTACAAAATCATATGGTCTCCCTATGCTCCATCATCCTCACACAACTAATGTAAATCATGCACAACCCCGGTATTGGCCAAGTAATTGTTTTCGCACTCTTACTTTCTCAAACTTTTTATAACTATCACGCAATACATGAGCGTGAGCCATGGATATAGCACTATAGGTGGAATAAAGTGTGGTGGTGGTTGTGAGACAAAAAGGAGGAGATGGTCACATTGACCCGGCGTATCAAAGGGCTATGGAGATGCCCATTAATAGATATCAATGTGAATGAGTAGGGAATGCCATACAAAGGATGCACTAGAGCTATAAGTATGTGAAAGCTCAAAACAATAACTAGTGGGTGTGCATCCAACTTGCTTGCTCACGAAGACCTAGGGCAATTTTGAGGAAGCCCATCATTGGAATATACAAGCCAAGTTATATAATAAAGATTCCCACTAGTATATGGTGGTGACGAAACAAGAAGCTCTCAATCATGAAGAACATGGTGCTATTATGAAGCACAAGTGTGGAAAAAGATAGTAGCATTGTCCTTTCTCTCTTTTTCTCTCTTTTTTTATTTGGGCTCTTGGGCCTTTTTTCTCTTTTCTCTTTTTTTTATTTGGGCTCTTTGGCCTTTTTTTATTTCCTCACATGGGACAATGCTCCAATAATGATGATCAACACACTTTTATTTACTCACAGCTCAAAGCTTAGAACGATGATGACTCTAAACGAAATGCCTCCGGCAGTGTACCGGGATATGCAACGATCTAGCTTGGCGTATGACGTTGAAACATCTCGCTAGCTATCTTACGATCATGCAATGGCAATATGAGAGTGACAGCACAAGTCATGAGACAGAACAGTGGGAGTTGCATGGCTATATATCTTGGAATGGCTATGAAAATGCCATAGTAGGTAGGTATGGTGGCTGTTTTGAGGAAGGCATATGGTGGGTTTGTGCACCGGCCAAAGTTGTGCGGCACTAGTGAGGCTAGCAATGGTGGAAGGTGAAAGTGCATCTATACCATGGACTCACATTAGTCATGAAGAACTCACATACTTGTTGCGAATGTTTTTATTAGTAATGGAAACAAAGTGCTAAACGCATACTCCTAGGGGAAGGGTTGGTAGGTGTTAACCATCGCGCGATCCCGACCTCAACACAAAGGATGACAATCAATAGATCAATTATGCTCCGACTTCCTAACATAGCGGTTCACCATACGTACATGCTATGGGAATAACTAACTTCGACACAAGCATTTCTAGATCCACAACACCCTACTAACATAGCTCTTAGTATTACCAAATCCACGTCTCAAAACTAATTGAGAGGAATCAAGACTTCTCTTTTCTACTCAATGCACATGAAGATGGAGGTTTTTGTATCCTCTTTGGGTACCTATCACCTTTGGGACTACTTTCATAACATAAGCCAACTACCAAGTCACGCACCGCCGTGCTCTAAAAGATCTAAGTGAAGCACAAAGAGCAAAATTATCTAGCTCAAAAGATATAAGTGAAGCACTATGAGCATTCTAGCAAAATCATGATGAGTGCATGTATATCTCTCTAAAGGTGTGCAGCAAGGATGATTGTGACACAACAAAAAGAAAAGACTCCTAAGATACAAGACGCTCCAAGCAAAACACATATCATGTGGTGAATAAAAATATAGCTCCAAATGACATTACCGATGGATTGAAGACGAAAGAGGGGATGCCTTCCCGGGGCATCCCCAAGCTTAGGCTTTTTGGTGTCCTTGAATTTGGCTTGGGATGCCTTGGACATCCCCAAGCTTGAGCTCTTTCCACTTCTTATTTCTTTGTCCATGAGAACATCACCCAAAACTTGAAAACTTCACAACACAAAACTTAAACAGAAACTCGTGATATCATTAGCACAAGAAAACAAACTACCACCTCTTTTGGTACTGTAGAAACCTTAATTTCTATTCAGATTGGTGTTGGGCTACTGTACTCTCACTTTTCCATGTCTAGTACCCCCCCCCCCCCGATACTATCCATAGTTTCATCAAAACAAGCAACCAACTCAACAAAAACAGAATTTGTCAAAAACAGACCAGTCTGTAGCAATCTGTATACTTCGTATACTTATGGTACCTCAACAATTCTGACAAATTAATACTGCCTGTGCATAAGGCATATCAACCAGCAGCAAAAAGAATCAACTCAAAAGGTCTTTCTGAATAAAAATGAAAAATCATCTCGTGAGCGAAACGTTTCTGTCTTTTTCCAGCAGGATCAAACAACCATTACCAAGACTAGTCATAAAGGTTTTGCTTGGCTCAAACACAAAAAGAAACACACAAAAAACACAATCATAACAGAATTATGATGGTGTGGACGCAACAAAACAGAAAGAAAAGGAAATAAATTCACTGGGTTACCTCCCAACAAGCGCTATTGTTTAACGCCCTTAGCTAGGCATAAGGCGATAGAATCACGTATCGTCGTCTTTGGTGCTCAAACCATAAGTAGCGTGATAACTTATCATATTAAGGTTTTCATCTTTCTTTCTAGATGATTCACCACTATTTTGGGGAATAAAAACAAACTTGGTGACCTTATTGTGGGCAAAGTTTGGAGTATTCTGCACAACGGCAAAAGCAGAACCCAAGTTGGTTATAACGTCCTCTAGTTTGCCATCCTAGCGGAATCATGACCTAGTTTTTGGTTAACTGTGGGTTCCTTCTCCTTTAATTTTTTCAAAACCATTGCCACCTTGGATTCGTACTGTTTGATTTGATTATGGATATTTTTATCCAAATTCTCAATGAGTTCGATCGTAGCAACTTTATTTTCAATGACGTCCAGCCTACGCATCACTTGTTCCAGAGTTAAGGTAGTTCCATTAACCATGAGTGGGGGGCTGCCTACCAAATTTATTACAGCTCCGTAAGAATCAACAGTATGTCTACCCAAGAATTTTCCACCTACGATGCTGTCAAGAATATACCTATTCCAAGGAGAAACACCCACATAAAAACTGCGAAGCAGGACGGTAGTGGATTGCTTATGAGTAGATCTACTCCGAGCATTGCAAATCCTATACCAAGCGTCCTTTAAGTTTTCTTCCTCAATTTGTTTGAAATTGATAACTTCGCTCTCGGGAGTATCATTCGAAGTGGTGGATCTAGCCATGAGGACAGGTAGACTATCCCACACAGACGAACAGAAAACAAGCGAGAGAAAAGGGCGAACGAAAAGGCGAACGAAAAAGGCAAAGATTTTTTTGTAAATTGTTGTTTTTCACAAGTGGGGGAGAGGAAAATGAGAGGCAAAAAAGTAAACGTAAGATATGAGTTTGCGACACTTACTTGGATGAGTTCTTGACTTGATCCTCCCCGGCAACGGCGCCAGAAATCCTTCTACTACGTCGACAGAAACCTTCTGTCGTCTCTTGAGCTTGCGTTGGTTTTCCCTTGAAGAGGAAAGGGTGATGCAACATAGGAGCAGTAAGTATTTCCCTCAGTTTGAGAACCAAGGTATCAATCCAGTAGGAGAATCTCGTCAAGTCCACAGTACTTGCACAAACACAAAGAGCTTGCACCCAACACTATAAAGGGGTTGTCAATCCCTTCAAGATTGATTGCAAAGTTAGATCTGAAGGCGGAAAGTGCAACGAAGTAAAAGTGTAAGGCTGAAAATATGGTGTGGAGTAAACCCGGGGGCCATAGTGTTCACTAGAGGCTTCTATCAAAATAGAAAATATTACGGTGGGTGAACAAATTACTATCGAGCAATTGATAGAACCGCGCAAAGTCATGATGATATCTAAGGCAATGATCATACATATAGACATCACGTCTGAGACAAGTAGACCGATACTTTCCGTATCTACTACTATTACTCCACACATCGACCGCTATCCAGCATGCATCTAGTGTATTGAGTTCATGACGAACAGAGTAACACCTTAAGCAAGATGACATGATGTAGAGGGATAATCTCAAACCAATGATGAAAACCCCATCTTTTTACCCTTGATGGCAACAACACAATGCGTGCCTCGCTACCCCTTCTGTCACTGGGTGAGGTCACCGCATGGTATGAACCCAAAACCAAGCACTTCTCCCATTGCAAGAATCATAGATCTAGTTGGTCACATAAAACCCACAACTCGAAGAGAATTACAAGTATATGAAATCATGCATAAGAGAGATCAGAAGAAACTCAAATAAGATTCACAGATAATCTGATCATAAATCCACAATTCATCAGATCTCGACAAACACACCGCAAAAAATAGATTACATCGGATAGATCTACATGAAGATCCTGGAGAACTTTGTATTGAAGATCCAAGAGAGAGAAGAAGCCATCTAGCTACTAGCTATGGACCCGTAGGTCTATGGTGAACTAATCACGCATCACCGGAGAGGTCATGGTGTTGATGAAGAAACCCTCCGTATCCGAATCCCCCTCCGGCAGGGCACCAGAACATGCCCTAGATGGGATCTTGCGGAGACAGAAGTTTGTGGCGGCGGAAAAGTACTTTCGATGATCTCCTGGATTTTTTTGGGATTTTAGGGAATTTATAGGCGAAAGACCTAGGGCAGAGGTGGCCCAGGGAGACCACTAGCCTGGGAGGTGCCCCCCTGGCCGCGTCTAGGGGGCTTGTGGGGTCCCTGCAGGTCCCCTTCCCTGATTCTCAGGCTTCCCGATATTTTTCTGTTTCGGAAAAAATCTTTTTGGCGGTTTCGTTCCGTTTGGACTCCGTTCAAAATCCTCCTCTGAAAGGGGTCAAAAACATGGAAAACAGGAACTGGCACTTGGCACTAAGTTAATAAGTTAGTCCCAAAAAATATATAAAAGTCATACAAAACATCCAAAGTTTGACAAGATAATAGCATGAAACAATCAAAAAGTATAGATACGTTGGAGACGTATCATGCTCCACTATCGAGCAACCATGACACCCCACCGGAAGCAAACTCCTGATATAGATCAAGGCTTGGTTTTAGGTACCCATTTTTGGATGGGTCCTTTAATGTTAGAGACAAGGGTCTTAGGAACCCAAATAGCCCATTCAATGAACTCATAGTAAGAACCAAAAAATTTGGCATAAACATGCCCGTCACCAGCACGACATAAAACATAGGAAGGATTAAATTTGTCAGCTGTGTCGATAGGAATGGTTTTGCCCTTCCTGGCGCTACCATTCTCCACCTTGTTCCTATTCATCTCCTGAGTCCCTTCGCCCTCTTTGACAAAGATGTCCATGAGGGTAGGGGATCATTTGTTCCTATTCTTCCTTTTTCTTTTTGACTTGGATGTAAGTCCAAGTCCCTCCTTTCCTACCACACCGTTTTGGTTGCTCAAGAGGTCGTTCAGGTTCTTCTCGCCTTGGATACATGAGACTAGGCCCTTCTCAAGTTTATCCTTCAACTTGGCATTCTCCTCCACAAGATGTACATGCTCACAACAAGGGTTAGTTGTACAAGCATTATCAATTAAAACGAAAGGAGGACAAGTAGAGATTTCCTTGGTAAGCTTTGCTTGGAGTTGATCATGAGACTCTTTGAGGGAGAAATGCGCACCTTTCAAGACCTTGTGAGCCTTGTAAAGTGTGTCAAACTCCACTTTGAGTCTGTCATGGCCAACCCCAAGAGCATCCATTTCAGACTTAAGCATACGAGTAAGAACACTAGCATGATCTAGTTCCTTTTGAAATTTAGCGCAGTCGTCGTTGTATGACTCCTCAAGAGCCAAACGAAGAGTGTGCTCCTTTTCTAGTGCAATAGATAGTTCAGCAATCTCATCGACATAGTCACGACTATGTCCTTGCAGCTCGGAGATGCTCTCTTCATGAGACTCGATGAGGTCATTAGCCTCACCCAGTTGTTCCAAGAGAGCAACAAAGTGCTTCTTGGTTTCTCCTTTGATCGTGCACAGAAATTTGTCAAGATCATGCTCATTAAGTTCCACAACATCACTATCATCAACACAATTCAATAATGAAGGAGCAGTAGTGATGTTGGTCTTCATGTTTGGTGTTACCTGATCGATACCTTTGGCCATGAGTCACTTTGCGATGTGGTTACCGTTGGGGGTGTTCAAGAGAGACACTTTCTTGGGATAAGGGGTGGCAATGGCGACAGTCCCAGTTGCCACCATATCGTCATCGTCATCATCATCGGAGGGGTACTCTTCAAGTGCCACCATACCCTTTGGGTGGGGTTTCTTGACAAAGTTGTTCTTGTTTGGGAATGACTTGGTTTTATCTTTATGAATGAGCTTGCCCCCGTTGTCTTCCCTCTTCTCATAGGGACATTCTGCCATGAAGTGACTCACATTACCGCAGTTATAGCATGTCCTCACTCGTTGCTTGGATTTGAACCCACTTGAGTTGTTCTAGGTGAAGTTGGGTCTTGAGTTCCTCTTGTTGCCCGGGAATTGCCTTGACGCAAGAGCCATGTGCTCGTGATAAGCATACTTAGTGTCTTCACGGCAGCTCTCCTCTTCCTCATCCTCTTCTTCTTCAGAAGCGGCCTTTGCCTTTAAAGCAAGGTTGGGTGAAGCTGTCTTTGACCGAACTCGAGCATGTGCATTGTCAGCAGTCTCATTCATGATTGACATTGCAATTAATTCATCCAACACCGCACTTGAAGACAAGGAGTGGAAATCTGGTCGTTGGCGAATGACCGATGACATGGATTTGTTGAAAGGCATGATGTCCTTGAGAAACTTGCGCTCGACCCATGTGTTATCCACATCCTTGCTCCAATGATCCTTGAGAGAAATAGCAATAGAAGTCACCCTTCGATATAGATCATGAGGGTCCACATCCTCCTTCATCACAAACTCATCGGCCTTATCAAGTACCACTTCATAGTTGGACCGTTGAATGCTTGACTTCCCTTGTACAGTACCATAATGTGCTCCCAACAATCCTTAGCCAGAGTGAAGGGGCGTGCTACTACAACAAAAGACCTTCCAATGGCGCCAGAAATAGGCGTGTTACGGCACCAGGAATCCTTCTGCTACGGCTACGCCTTAAGGGACTTCTTAGGAAAATATGCAAAGGAATTCACCCGTGGCCTTGGAGCCTTGCGTTGGTGTTCCCTCGAAGCGGAAAGGGTGATGTAGCGCAGCGGTGGTAAGTATTTCCCTCAGTTTGAGAACCAAGGTATCGATCCAGTGAAGGAGTATCTCAAGTGCCGGCACAAACACAAAAAGCTTGCTCCCAACGCTATGAAGGAGTTGTCAATCCCTTATAGATTGTTCGCCAAATGAGAACTGAAATTAACAAAGTAACAAAGCAAAGTAAAAGCGAAAGTGGAAACGATAGGTGTGAATAGACCCGGGGGCCGTAGTGTTTACTAGTGGCTTCTCTCATGAAAGAAAGTAGACGGTGGGTTAATAAATTACTGTCGAGCAATTGATAGAACCGCGCAAAGTCATGAAGTCATCTATGGCAATGATTATATCTATAGGCATCACGTCCAAAACAAGTAGACCGATACTTTCTGCATCTACTACTATTACTCCACACGTCGACCGCTATCCAGCGTGCATCTAGTGTATTAAGTCCAAAAGAACAGAGTAACGCCTTAAGCAAGATGACATGATGTAGATGGACAATCTCATATCTACGACAGAGCCCACCTTGTTACCCTTGATGGCAACTACACGATGTGTGCCTTGCTGCCCCTACTATCATTGGGAAATGTCACCACATGGTAAGAACCCAAAACAAAGCACTTCTCCCATTGCAAGAATCATAGATCTAGTTGGCCAAACAAAACCCAAGACTCGGAGAGACTTACAAGGATATCAAATCATGCATATAAAAAATCAGCAAAGACTCAAATATATATCATAGATAATTTGATCACAAATCCACAATTCATCGGATCTCGACAAACACACCGCCAAAGAGGATTACATTGGATAGATCTCCATGAAGATCATGGAGAACTTTGTATTGAAGATCCAAGAGAGAGAAGAAGCCATCTAGCTACTAACTACGGACCCGTAGGTCTGAAGTGAACTACTCACGAGTCATTGGAGGGGCGATGCTGTTGATGAAGAAGCCCTCCAACTCCAAAGTCCCCTCCGGGAGGGCAGCGGGAAGGGTCTCCAGATGAGATCTGGCGGAAACGAAATCTTGCAGCGGCGGAAAAGTATTTTCGAGGATCCCCTGATTTTTTCTGTATTTTAGGGAATATATAGGCGTAGGATCTAGGTCAGGGGGGCGCTAGGGAGGCCACAAGCCTGCCATCCGCCGCCCCCCTGGTGGCCGATAGGGGGCTTGTGGGCCCCCTGTAGCCTTCCTGGCTTGGCCCTCAAGCCCCCTTGTCTTCTTCCGTTTGGGAAAAAATCATTTCGGGGATTTTATTCTATTTGGACTCCGTTCCAAAATCAGATCTGAAAAGAGCCAAAAACACAGAAAAAACAGGAACTGGCACTTGGCACTGAATTAATAAGTTAGTCCCAAAAAAGATATAAAAGGTACATAAAACATCCAAAGATGACAAGATAACAACATGAAACCATCAAAAATTATAGATACGTTTGAGACATATCAAGCATCCCCAAGCTTAACTCCTGCTCGTCCTCGAGTAGGGAAGTGATAAAGAATGAATTTTTGATGCTTTCATGCTACCTGGCATAGATGTCCTTTGTAACTCCTCTTATGTGACGTGAATGTTCAGATCCATTAGATTCAAAACAATAGTTTGCTATTGACGTGGAAACAATAAAAATTCAAGCAAACTAGCAAGGTAATCATGAACTTTCAAAATAACAAGGCCAAAAGAAAGTTATCCCTACAAAAGCACATAGTCTGGCTATGCTCCATCATCATTGCACAACGAATTTAAATCATGCGCAACCCCGGTATTGGCCAAGTAATTGTTTCACAACTTTACTTTCTCAAACCTTTTCAACTCTCACGCAATACATGAGCGTGAGCCATGGTTTTAGCACTATAAGTGGTGTGGAGTGTGGTGGAGGTTGCAAGACAAAAAGGAGAAGATGGTCACATTAACTAGGCATATCAATGAGCTATGGAGATGCTCATCAATAGATATCAATGTGAATGAGTAGGGATTGCCATACAAATGATGCACTAGAGCTAAGAGTATGTGAAAGCTCTTAAGGAAAACTAGTGGGTGTGCATCCAACTTGCTTGCTCACGAAGACCTAAGGCAATTGAGGAAGCCTATCATTGGAATATACAAGCCAAGTTATATAATGAAAAATTCCCACTAGCTATATGGTGGTGACAAAATGAGAGACTCTCAATAATGAAGATCATGGTGCTTAATATGCACAAGTGTGGAAAAGTGGTAGCATTGTCCCTTCTCTCTTTTTATCTCATATTTTTTTATACTTTCTTTTGGTGGGATCTTTGGCCTCTTTTTTTAATATTTTTTTATTATTTTGGTGGGCATCTATAGCCTCTTTTATTTCCTCACATGGGACAATGCTCCATCAATGATGATCATCACACTTTTAACTCAAAACTTAGAGCAACGATGACTCTATATGGAATGCCTTCGGTAGTGTACCGTGACAATGATCTAGCATGGCATGGACATTAATGGAAACATCATGCTAGCTATCTTACGATCATGCAATGGCAATGTAGACGTGGTGGCACATCTCGTGGTGGTAGTTGCATGGCAATATATCTCGGAATGACTTTGAGAAAGCCATAGTAGGTAGGTATGGTGGCTGTTTCGAGGGAGGCTAATGGTGGGTTTTGTGCACCGGCGAAAGTTGCACGACACTAAGAAGATAGTGATGATGGAAGGTGAAAGTGCATCTAAACCATGGACTCAACTTTAGTCATGAAGAACTCATATACTTGTTGCAAAAGTTTTATTAGTAATCAAAACAAAGCATTCAACGCATACTCCTAGGGGAAGGGTTGGTAGGTATAAACCATCGCGCGATCCCGACCGCCACGCAAAGGATGACAATCAATAGACTAATCATGCTCAGACTTCATCACATAGCGGTTCACCATACGCGCATACTACGGGAATCACTAACTTCAACACAAGTATTTCTAGATGCACAACACCTCACTAGCATGACTTCAATATTACCAAGACCACAACTCAAAACTAATTGAGATGAGTCAAACTTCTCTAACTATTCAATGCACATGAAGGTGAAATTTTTCGTATCCCTTTGGATAACTACCCCTTTTGAGACTACTTTCAAAGCATAGATCAACTACCAAGCCACGCACCGCTGTGCTCTAAAAGATATAAGTGAAGCACATAGAGCAAAAGTATCTAGCTCAAAAGATATAAGTGAAGCACATGTGAGCTGAATTGTCTACCAAAAGATATAAGTGAAGCTCGACAAAATCACGGTGAGTGCATGTCTCTCTCTCTAGGTGTGCAGCAAGGATGATTGTGACACAACAAAAATAAAATTCTCCTACGTTACAAGATCCTCCAAGCAAAAACACATAACATGTGGTGAATAAAATTATAGCCCCAAGTAACGTTACCGATGGATTGAAGACGAGAGAGGGGATGCCTTCCCGGGGCAACCCCAAGCTTAGGCTTTTATGGCATCCTTGAATCTATTGGGGTGCCTTGGGCATCCCCAAGCTTGAGCTCTTGCCACTCCTTATCTCTTTGTCCATAAGAACTTCACCCAAAGCTTGAAAACTTCACAACACGAAACTTAAACAGAAACTCGTGATAACATTAGTATGAGAAAGCAAACCACCACTTCCTTAGGTACTGTAGCAAACATAAATTCTACTTATGCTGATGTAGGGTTACTGTATTTTCAATCTTCCATGGCTAATACCCTCCGATACTATCCATAGTTTTATCAAAATAAGCAACCAACACAACAAAAACATAATCTGTTAACAGCAGAGAAGTCTTTAGAAATCTGTATATTCCGTATACTTCTGGTACTTCAAAAATTCTCACAAATTACTACAGTCTGAAGAATTTGTGTATAAATCAGCAGCAAAAATAATCAACTCAAAAACTCTTACATTAAAAAAATGAAAATTCTTTTCGTGAGCAGAAAGTTTCTGTCTTTTCCAGCATGACCAAACGATCATCCCCAAGACTAATCATAACGGTTTTGCTTGGCACAAACGCAAAAAGAAACACAAAAAACACAATCATAACAGAATTATGAAAGTGTGGAAAACACAAAACAGAAAGAAAAAGGATAGATTCGTTGGGTTGCCTCCCAACAAGCGCTTTTGTTTAACGCCCTTAGCTAGGCAAAAGGTGATGGAATCACGTATAGTCATCTTTGGTGCTCAAACCATAAGTAGTGTGACCATTTATCATCTTAAGATCTTCATCTTTATTGGATGACTCATCACTAGCTTTAGGAACAAAAAGAGACTTGACGGTCTTTTTGAGAGTGAGATTTGGAGTATTCTGCACAGCGGCAAAAGCGGAATCCAAGTTGGTTATGACATCTTCTAGTTTGCCAATTCTAGAAGAATCATTAACTATAAGTTCCTTCTCCCTTAAATTTTTCAAAAATATTCCCACTTTGGATCCCTACTGAGTAATTTGATTGTGGATATTTCTATCCAAACCCTCAATAAGTTCAACTGTGGCAATTTTGTTTTCAATAGCGTCAAGCCTTTGCATCACGTGTTCCAAGGTCAAGGTAGTTCCATTAACCATGAGCGGGGGTGAGCCTACCAAATTCATGATAGCTCCATAGGAGTCAACAGTACGGCTCCCCAAAAAATTCCCACCTACAATGGTATCAAGGATGTACCTATTCCAAGGAGAAATCCCAACATAGAAACTGCGAAGGAGGACGGTAGTGGATTGCTTACGAGTAGATCTACTTTGAGCATTGCAAATCCTGTACCAAGCGTCCTTTAAATTTTCTTCCTCATTCTGCCTGAAATTGAGAACTTCATTCTTAGGGGTATCGTTTGGAGTGATGGGTCTAGCCATTGATGGACTATCTCACACACAAACGAGCAGGAAGAGAGAGAGTGAAACGGGCAAAAGAAAACGGCAAAGGAGAAAGGCAAATGAAAACGGCAAATGTGAAGTGGGGGAGAGGAAAACGAGAGGCAACTGGCAAAAAAGTAAATGCAAGAGATGAGTTTGTGAGGCCTACTTGGATAGATCTCTCATTCCCCCGCAACAGCGCCAGAAATACTTCTGGTACTGCAACAAAAGACCTTCCAATGGCGCCAGAAATAGGCGTGTTACGGCACCAGGAATCCTTCTGCTACGGCTGCGGCTACACCTTATGGGACTTCCTAGGCAAATAAGCAAAGGATTTCCCCCGTGGCCTTGGAGCCTTGTGTTGGTGTTCCCTCAAAGCGGAAAGGGTGATGTAGCGCAGTGGTGGTAAGTATTTCCCTCAGTTTGAGAACCAAGGTATCGATCCAGTGAAGGAGTATCTCAAGTTCCTGCACAAACACAAAAAGCGTGCTCCCAACGCTATGAAGGGATTGTCAATCCCTTATATATTGTTCGCCAAGTGAGAATGAAAGCAACAAAGTAACAAAGTAAAGTAAAAGTGAAAGTTGAAACAATAGGTGTGAATAGACCCGGGGGCCGTAGTGTTTACTAGTGCTTTCTCTCATGAAAGCAAGTAGACGGTGGGTGAACAAATTACTGTCGAGCAATTGATAGAACCGCGCAAAGTCATGACGTCATCTATGGCAATGATTATATCTATAGGCATCACATCCAAAACAAATAGACCGATACTTTCTGCATCTACTACTATTACTCCACACGTCGACCGCTATCCAGCATGCATCTAGTGTATTAAGTACAAAAGAACAGAGTAACGCCTTAAGCAAGATGACATGATGTAGATGGACAATCTCATATCTACGACAGAGCCCACCTTGTTACCCTTGATGGCAACTACACGATGTGTGCTTGCTGCCCCTACTGTCACTGGGAAAGGTCACCACACGGTAAGAACCCAAAACCAAGCACTTCTCCCATTGCAAGAATCATAGATCTACTTGGCCAAACAAAACCCAAGACTCGGAGAGACTTACAAGGATATCAAATCATGCATATAAGAAATCAGCAAAGACTCTAATATATATATCATAGATAATCTGATCACAAATCCACAATTCATCGGATCTCGACAAACACACCGCCAAAGAGGATTACATCGGATAGATCTCCATGAAGATCATGGAGAACTTTGTATTGAAGACCCAAGAGAGAGAAGAAGCAATCTAGCTACTAAGTACGGACCCGTAGGTATGAAGTGAACTATTCACGAGTCATTGGAGGGGCGATGATGTTGATGAAGAAGCCCTCCAACTCCAAAGTCCCCTCCGGCAGGGCACCGGGAATGGTCTCCAGATGAGATCTCGCAGAAACGGAAGCTTGTGGCGGCGGAAAATTATTTTCGAGGATCCCCTGATTTTTTTCTGTATTTTAGGGAATATATAGGCAAAGGATCAAGGTCAGAGGGGCGCCAAGGAGGCCACAAGCCTGCCATCCCCCCCCCACCGGTGGCGGATAGGGGGCTTGTGGGCCCCCTGTAGCCCTCCTGGCTTGGCCCTCAAGCCCCCTGATCTTCTTCCATTCGGGAAAAAACATTTCGGGAATTTTATTCTGTTTGGACTCCGTTCAAAAATCAGATCTGAAAAGAGCCAAAAACACAGAAAAAACAGGAACTGACACTTGGCACTGAATTAATAAGTTAGTCCCAAAAAGATATAAAAGGTACATAAAACATCCAAAGATGACAAGATAACAGCATGAAACCATCAAAAAATATAGATACGTTTGAGACGTATCAGGGCGCAAGTGAGGAAGATCTTCAGGACGCACTGCGGACTGTAGAATAAACAATGCGGAGTGATTATATTGATTGCCCGCTTCTTCTCTTGGAGTGAGGTTGCCTGGGTCATGAGGATAGTAGCCTTGCTCGGTGATTCTCCATAAATTTGTTGAGCTGTGATTCAAATGAGAGTTAATTGAAAACACCCAGTTAGCAAAATCACCCTTTACAAGCTTAGGAGGACCAACAGGGTTAAGACGCGGGGTGGGAACAGGTCCTCCATAGACCATGGGAGGTGGAACTGAGGCATAGGTTCCAGTCCCATCATTTTCGAGAGGGGAAGAAGGTCGCATACCTTTAGCCGTTTCCTTAGAGGAATTGGCCTCCGAATCTGTGTTGGCGGGTTTGACCACCAATGCTGGTTCAGGTGAACCTTTAATTCCCTCAATTAATTCTTTAAGCATGGTCTTGACTTCGTTCGTCAAGGACGTCTTGAGGGCAGCCATAGTCATATTCAAGTCGTCGCTTGTGACCGAAGTCAAGGCCATGGCCTCGGGTTGCCCACGAGGAACTCCCTCATCATCTTCCATACTCTTCGGGTGGTCAAACCCTTAATAAAGAGACGTGGCTCTGATACCAATTGAAAGGATCGATATGGTTGACTAGAGGGGGGTGAATAGGCAATGACCACTTTTTAATTTATCTTAGCAAGTTAGGGTTAGCAACATAAAGTTTCTCTAAAATGACAACAAGGAGGTGAACCTATATGATGCTACCAACTATAAGTACTAAAACAAGTAAGAGATAGTCAAGAAGAAAAGCATACACAATGTAAAGGTTAGAGATAACCGCAAGTGGAACCAATGAAGACGAGGATGTGTTACCGAAGTTCCTTCCCTTTGACATGAAGTACGTCTCCGTTAGAGCAGTGTGGAGGCATAATGCTCCCCAATAAGCCACTAGGGCCACCGTATTCTCCTCACGCCCTCACACAATGCAAGGTACTATGATTCCACTATAGGTGCCCTTGAAGGCGGCGACCGAACCTTTACAAACAAGGTTGGGGCAAACTCCACACAAAGCTTGGAGGCTCCCAACAATACCACGGAGCTTCACCACAATGGAATGTGGCTCCGAGGTGACCTCAACCATCTAGGGTGCTCAAACACCCAAGAGTAACAAGATCCGCAAGGGATTGGTGGGGGGGGTCAATTTTCTCTTGGTGGAAGTGTAGATCTAGGCCTTCTCAACCAATCCCTAGGAAATCAACAAGTTTGATTGCCTAGGGAGAGAGATCGGACACTTTTGAGCTTAGGGAGCAACAATGGAGCTTGGGAGGGTCAAAAGGTAGGCTTCTAGAGCAAGAAGAACCCTTTATATAGTGGGGGGAAAATCCAACCGTTTTCCCACTCACAGCCCGAGCCCAGCGGTACTACCGCTGACTGCAGCGATACTACCGCTGCCACTCCAGCGGTACTACCACTGG
The DNA here is from genome assembly GCF_904849725.1 of Hordeum vulgare subsp. vulgare. Lineage (NCBI taxonomy): Eukaryota > Viridiplantae > Streptophyta > Magnoliopsida > Poales > Poaceae > Hordeum > Hordeum vulgare. The sequence goes on along the minus strand of NC_058521.1, from coordinate 110,932,459 downwards.
CTGCAGCGGTACTGCCGATAGCACTCCAACGGTACTACCGTTGGCTGCAGCGGTACTACCGCTGAGCCCATGGTAGTGCAAAGACACTACCGGGCCAACCACCGCCAAGAAAGTCTTCGCAAAAAGTCCGACGAAGTACAGCCGCAAGGAAGGCGGTACTAAAGTCCTAGAGCGGTACTACCGCTGACCAGGGGCAGCACTACCACTAGCCCAGCGGTACTACCGCCAGCTCTAGCGGTACTACAGCTAGGAGACCTTTTTGCAAGATGAGATAAACGAGAGATGGGAACAGCTCCAAAGTTGCACGGAAAGGGGATGGAGATAAAGTGTGTGCGTGCAAAACTGATTCCACCCAAACCTTTCTACTACGGATCCCCTCTTAATAGTATGTCGTTCCTACGACTCACAAACAAAGAGAATCGTAGAGGACACCATGCTTCTGTTCCACGGAGGGTGCCGAATCGTCTTGTGCCGTTGATATGTATTATCTGAAAGCTTAATGCACACGATTAGTCCTTTAAGGTACTGTCATCAATCACCAAAATTACTCAGGCATAAATATGCCCTAACACTTGTCGACCTACGAAGTTGTAGAATTTGATCTGAAGCTTAATGATCACTATCATCAGTTTCCACTTCAATTGGCGTAGGTGCCACACGAACAACTTCCTGGGCCCTCCTACACACTGGTTGAAGTGGCGGTTCAATAACCTCATCAAGTTCCACCACCCTTTGATACGTCTCCAACGTATCTATAATTTTTGATGGTTTCATGCTATTATCTGGTCAAACTTTGGATGTTTTGCATGACTTATATATATATTTTTTTGGGACTAACTTATTAACTCAGTGTCAAGTGCCAGTTCCTTTTTTTCCATGTTTTTGACCCCTTTCAGAGGAGATTTTGAAACAGAGTCCAAACGGAAGAAAAACCCCGAAAAGATTTTGTTTTCCGTAACGGAAGAAGATCAGAAAGCTTGAGAGCCAAGGCAGGGGAGCCTCAGGGGCCCCACAAGCCCCCACCCCGCGGCCAGGGGGAGGTCGCAGCCCACAGGCTTGTGGGCCCCCTGGGCTCCCTTCGACCTAGGGGTTGCGCCTATATATTCCCTAAAACCCCCAAAAAAATCAGGAGATCATCGAAATCACTTTTCCGCCGCCGCAAGCTTCTGTCTCCGCAAGATCCCATGTGGGCACGTTCTGGTGCCCTGCCGGAGGGGGGATTCGGACACGGAGGGCTTCTTCATCAACACCATGACCTCTCCGATGATGCGTGAGTACTTCACCATAGACCTACGGGTACATTGCTAGTAACTAGATGGCTCCTTCTCTCTCTTGGATCTTCAATACAAAGTTCTCCATGATCTTCATGGAGATCTATCCGATGTAATCTTCTTTTGTGGTGTGTTTGTCGAGATGCAATGAATTGTGGATTTATGATCAGATTATCTATGAATCTTATTTGAGTTTCTTCTGATCTCTCTTATGCATGATTTCATATCCTTGTAATTCTCTTCGAGTTGTGGGTTTTGTCTGGCCAACTAGATCTATCATTCTTGCAATGGGAGAAGTTCTTGGTTTTGGGTTCATACCGTGTGATGACCTCACCCAGTGATAGAAGGGGTAGCGAGGCACGCATCGTGTTGTAGCCATCAAGGGTAAAAAGATGGGGTTTTCATCATTGGTTTGAGATTATCCCTCTACATCATTCATCTTGCTTAAGGCGTTACTCTGTTCGTCATGAACTCAGTGCACTAGATGCATGCTGGATAGCGGTCGATGTGTGGAGTAATAGTAGTAGATGTAGAAAGTATCGGTCTACTTGTCTCGGACGTGATGCCTATATGTATCATCATTGCCTTAGATATCGTCATGACTTTGTGCGGTTCTATCAATTGCTCGACAGTAATTTGTTCACCCACCGTGATATTTGCTATTTTGAGAGAAGCCTCTAGTGAACACTATGGCCCCCGGGTCTACTCCACACCATATTTTCAGCCTTACACTTTTTACTTCGTTGCACTTTCCGCCTTCAGATCTCACTTTTGCAAACAATCTTGAAGGGATTGACAACCCCTTTGAAGCGTTGGGTGCAAATTTGTTTGTGTTTGCGCTGGTACTCTGGACTTGACGAGACCCTCATTCTGGATCTATACCTTGGTTCTCAAACTGAGGGAAATACTTACTGCTCCTGTGCTGCATCACCCTTTCCTCTTGAAGGTAAAAACTAACGCAAGCCCAATCTCCGTCAACGTGTCAATTTCTGGCGCTGTTGTTTGAGAAGTAGCACCCTCCCACTCAATTATTTCGAGAGAAACTTTTCCTCGAGAAAGGACCTATTTCTAGAAACAAACACTTTGCTTCCTTATCTGAGATAGGAGGTATACCCAACCGTTTTGGGTGTCCTATGAAGATGCATTTATCCGCTTTGGGTTCGAGCTTATGATGCTCATACTTTTCCACATAAGCATCGTAGCCCCAAACTTTTAAGAAACGACAGCTTAGGTTTCCAAACCATAGTTCATACAGTGTCATCTCAACGGAAATACGTGGTGCCCTATTTAAAGTGAATGCGGTTGTCTCTAATGCATAACCCTTAAACGGTAGTGGTAATTCGATAAGAGACATCATAGTATGCACCATATCAAATAGGGCGCGACTATGACGTTCAGACACACCATCACACTATGCTGTTCTAGGTGGCATGAGATGTGAAACAATTTTCACATTTGTCTTAATTGTGTACCAAACTCGCAACTCATATATTCATCTCTATGATCATATCGTAGACATGTTACCCTCTTGTCACGATGATCTTCAACTTCACTCTGAAACTACTTGAACCTTTCAATAATTCAGACGTGTGTTTCATCAAGCAAATACACTAGTATCTACTCAAATCATCTGTGAAGTAAGAACATAACGATATTCACTGCGTGCCTCAGCACTCATTGGACTGCATACATCCAAATGTATTACTTCCAATAAGTTACTTCCTAGTTCCATCTCACTGGAAAACGAGGCCTTCAGTCATCTTGCCCATGTGGTATGATTTGCATGTCTCAAGTGATTCAAAATCAAGTGAGTCCAAACGATTCGTCTGCATGGAGTTTCTTCATGCGTTTATACCATTAGGTATGCTTTGCATGTCTCAAACGTTTCAAAAATGAGTGAGTACAAAGATCCATCAGCATGGAGCTTCTTCATGCATTTTATACCAACATGACTCAAGCGGCAGTGCCACACGTAAGTGGTACTATCATTACAACTTTGTATCTTTTGGCATCAATATTATGAACATTTGTAGCACTACGATTGAGATTCAATAAACCATTGAAGGTATTTATTCAAGAAAATAGAATAACCATTATTCTCTTTAAATGAATAATCGTATTCCAATAAACACGATCTAATCATTTTCATGTTCAACGCAAACACCAAATAACAATTATTTAGGTTTAACACTAATCCCGATGGTAGAGGGAGCATGCGATGTTTGATCACATCAACCTTAGAATTACTTCCAAAACACATTGTGACCTCACCCTTACTAGTATCCATTTAATTCGTAGCTACAATTTCAAGTTACTAACACTTAGCAACTGAACCGGTATCTAATACCCAAGTTCTACTAGGAGTACTAGTAAGGTACACATCAATATCAGGTATATCCAATATACTTTTGTCGACTTTTCCAGCCTTCTCATCTACCAAGTATCTAGGGTAGTTCCGCCTCAGTGACCGTTCCCCTCATAAGAAAAGCACTTAGTCTCAGGTTTGGGTTCACCCTTGGGTTTCTTCACTAGAGCAGCAACTGGTTTGTTGTTTCATGAAGTATCCCTTCTTTCCCTTGCCCTTTCTTGAAACTAGTGGTTTTACTAACCATCAACAGTTGATGCTCCTATTTGATTTCTACTTTCCCAGTGTCAAACATTGTGAATATCTCAAGGATCATCATATGTATCCTTGATATGTTATAGTTCATCACGAAGCTCTAGTAGCTTGGTGGCAGTGACTTTGAAGAACCATCACTATCTCATCTGGAAGATTAACTCCCACTCGATTCAAGCGATTGTAGCACTTAGACAATCCGAGCACATGCTCAACGATTGAGCTTTTCTCCCTTACTTTGTAGACAAAGAATTTTGTCGAAGGTCTCATTCCTCTTAACAAGGGCATGAGCATGAAATCCCAATTTCATCTCTTGGAACATCTCATATGTTCTATGACGTTCAAAATATCTTTGGCGCCTCAATTCTAAGTCGTTAAGCATTACACACCGAACTATCACGTAGTTATCAAAAATGTGTATGTGAGTGATAACCCACAAGTATAGGGGACCAAGTGTAGCCTTTCTCGATAAGTAAGAGTGTCGAACCCAACGAGGAGCTAAAGGTAGGACAAATATTCCCTCAAGTTCTATCGACCACCAATACAACTCTACGCACACTTTACGTTCGCTTTACTTAGAACAAGTATGAAACTAGAAGTACTTTGTAGGCGTGATAGGATAGGTTTGCAAGAACAGAAAGAACATATAAATAAAAACTAGGGGCTGGTTAGATAAAGAAACAATTACGTTAGTTTAACGAGTGTGGAAAAGTGGTGGTAGGAGTTGCGGAATTGTCCCTAAGCAATTGACTACGTTACTAGACCGATAGCAAGTTTTATGTGGGAGAGGCCACTGCTAGCATGTCATCCCTTACTTGGAATTATATGCACTTATGATTGGAAATATTAGCAAGCATCTACAACTACTAACGTTCATTAAGGTAAAATCCAACCATAGCAATAAGATATATTGGCCCCCCTTCAATCCCGTATGCATCAATTTCTATGCTAGGCTGAAGCTTCTGTCACCCTTGCCCTCCAATACATAGTCCTATTAACATACTACTAACCCTATGGTGTGATCCACGCGCGTGCTCATATGATGGGCACCAAAGGACAACAGCATAACCACAAGCAAATTAAACCAATCATAGCAATTCATCAAGCACCGATAGGACAACGAAAATCTACTCATACATCATAGGATGGCAACACATCATTGGATAATAATATGAAGCATAAAGCACCATGTTCAAGTAGAGGGTACAGCAGGTTGTGGGAGAGTGGACCATTGAATATAGATGGGGGAAGGTGATGGAGGTGTTGGTGAAGATGACGGAGGTGTTGGTCTAGATCGACGTCACACGATGATGTCCCGGGCGGCGTTCCGGCACCGCCGGGAGAGAGGGGAGAGAGCCCCCCTTCTTATTCTTCTTCCTTGACCTCCTCACTAGATGGTAGAAGGGTTTCCCCTCTGGTCCACGGTCTCCATGGTGGCGGAGGGGCGGGAGCCCCTTCGAGATTGGATCTCTCTCTGTGTGTCCTTCTGTTTCTGCGCTCCCAGATTCTGCCTTTCACCGTTTCTTAAATTATCGGAGATCCGTAATTCCGATTGGGCTGAAATTTCAACACGATTTTCTTCCGGATATTATCTTTCTTGCGACAAAAGAAGGGCCCCAAACGCCTTAGGGATTGGTCACAAGCCAGCCAGGCGCGGCCCCACCCCGAGGTCGCCCCAACCGCCTTAGGGCTTGTGACCCCCTCGGGTATCGTTTCGCATTGATTCTTCTTCCCAAAAATCATAAATATTCCAAAAACATCCCCGTAGGGTTTTTATTGCGTTTGGACTTTGTTTGGTATGGATAATCTGCGAAACAAAAAACATGCAACAAACAGGAACTGGCACTGGGCACTCGATCAATATGTTAGTCCCAAAAATAGTATAAAAAGTTGCCAAAAGTATATGAAAGTTGTAGAATATTGCCATGAAACAATCAAAAATATAGATACGACGGAGACGTATCAACATACCCAAGCTTAATTCCTGCTCGTCCTCGAGTAGGTAAATGATAAAAAAGATAATTTTTGATGTGGAATGCTACCTAGCATAATCTTGATCATATAATCTAATCATGGCATGAATACTAAAACACGAGTGATTCGAAGCAATAGTCTATCATTTGACATAAAGACAATAATATTTCAAGCATACTATAAAGCAATCATGTCTTCTCAAAATATCATGGCCAAAGAAAGTTATCCCTGCAAAATCATATAGTCTGGCTATGCTCCATCTTCCCCACACAAGTATTTAAATCATGCACAACCCCGGTTTTAGCCAAGCAATTGTTTCATACTTTAGTGTTCTCAAACTTTTTCAACTTTCACGCAATACATGAGCGTGAGCCATGGACATAGCACTATAGGTGGAATAGAATATGGTGGTTGTCGAGAAGACAAAAAGGAGGAGATAGTCTTACATCAACTAGGCGTATCAACGGGCTATGGAGATGCCCATCAATAGATATCAATGTGAGTGAGTAGGGATTGCCATGCAACAGATGCACAAGAGTTATAAGTGTACGAAAGCTCAAAAAGAAAGTAGTGGGTGTGCATCCAACTTGCTTGCTCACGAAGACCTAGGGAAATTTGAGGAAGCCCATCATTGGAATATACAAGCCAAGTTATATAATGAAAATTTCCCACTAGTATATGAAAGTGACAACATAGGAGACTCTCTATCATGAAGATCATGGTGCTACTTTGAAGAGCAAGTGTGGTAAAGGATAGTAGCATTGTCCCTTCTCTCTTTTCTCTCATTGTTTTATTTTTTTCTTTTCTTTCCTCTTTTTTTTGGTGGGCTTCTTTGGCCTCTTTTTTCTTTATTTGGGCTTCATTGGCCTCTTTTATTACTTCCTCACATGGGACAATGATCTAATAATGCTGATCATCACACTTTTATTTACTTACAACTTGAAATTTAGAACAAAATATGACTCTATATGAATGCCTCCGGCGGTGTACCGGGATGTGCAATGATCTAGCGTAGCAATGACATCAAAAAATGGACAAGACATGAAAACATCATGCTAGCTATCTTACGATCATGCAAAGCAATATGACAACGATGGTGCGTGTCATAATAAACGGAACGATGGAAGTTGTATGGGAATATATCTCGGAATGGCTATGGAAATGCCATAATAGGTAGGTATGGTGGCTGTTTTGAGGAAGGGTATATGGTGGGTGTAATGCACGGGTGAAATTTGAACGGTACTAGAGAGGCTAGCAATGGTGGAAGGGTCAGAGTGCGTAGAATCCATGGACTCAACTTTAGTCATTAAGAACTCACATACTTATTGCAAAAGTCTATTAGTCATCGAAACAAGGTACTACACGCATGCTCCTAGGGGAAGGGTTGGTAGGAGTTAACCATCGCGCGATCCCGACTTCCACACAAAGGATGACAATCAATAAATAAATCATGCTCCGACTTCGTCACATAACGGTTCACCATACGTGCATGCTACGAGAATCACAAACCTTAACACAAGTATTTCTATGAATACACAATTACTCACTAGCATGAGTCTAATATCACATCTTCATGTCGCAAAACTATTGCAAGGAATCAAACATATCATATTCAGTGATCTACAAGTTTTATGTAGGATTTTATGGCTAACCATGTGAATGACCAACTCCTGTTAACTCTCTAAATAGGTATAAGTGAAGCATGAGAGTTTAATTCTTTCTACAAAAGATATGCCCCGCTCTAACAAATATAAGTGAAGCAAAAGAGCATTCTACAAATGGAGGTTTCTATGTGTAGGGAAACAGGCAATCCAAACTTCAAATGATATAAGTGAAGCACATGAAGCATTCTATAAAGCCATACTCAAAAGATATAAGTGAAGTGCAAAGAGCATTCTATAAATCAACCAAGGACTATCTCATACCATCATGGTTCATAAAATAAAAAGGAAAAATAAACACAAAAGACGCTCCAAGCATTTGCACATATCATGTGACGAATAAAAATATAGCTCCGAGTAAAATTACCGATAGATTGTAGACGAAAGAGGGGATGCCTTCCGGGGCATCCCCAAGCTTAGACGCTTGAGTCTTCCTTGAATATTACCTTAGGGTGCCTTGGGCATCCCCAAGCTTAGGCTATTGCCTCTCCTTATTCCTTCATCCATCGTGGTCTCACCCAAAACTTGAAAACTTCAATCACACAAAACTCAACAAAACCTTCGTGAGATCCGTTAGTATAATAAAGTAACTCACCACTTTAAGTAATGTTGTGAACTCATTCCAAATTTATATTAGCATTATATCTACTATAATCCAACTTCACCATGGTTCATACCCCCCGATACTACCCATAGATTCATCAAAATAAGAGAACAATGCAAAGAAAACAGAATCTCCCAAAAACAGAACAGTTTGTAGTAATCTGAACTTATACCATACTTCTGATACTCCAAAATTTCTGAAACATTATCACAATTCGGGAAATTTTCATATCAATTAGTAGAAAAAATAATCAACTCAAAAGCTCATTCTAGATAGGAATTAAAAATAATTTCGTGAGCACAAAGTTTCTGTTTTTTTCAGCATGATTAAACAACTATCACCCAAACTAATCATAAATGCTTTACTTGGCACATTATTTTTATAATACAATGGAATTGTACAAGGGGATAATTATTTTTGCGAGAAACTTCCATGAAAAATTCTACATTGTTTCCATGAGCATGAACACAAGTGTTCAAGGTCGACCCTCACTTCCACGATGCATCACCTTTCAATTGCTTCTCTTTTTGAAAAAGTTTTAAGTTCCCCTCTATATTTTTTCTGTATTTAAACTATATAAAAGCACTCAATAGAAATAATTGACTCTCTAAAACTTCCGGGTTGTCTCCCAGGCAGCGCTTTCTTTAAAGCCATTAAGCTAGGCATAAAGTGCTCAAGTAATGGATCCACCCGGATCCCAAGGTATATCAAAGCCAATTTTAATTAACAATGATTTGTAAATTAGTAGTGAGCACAAGGTAACATATATCATGCAATGACGAAGTCTAACCCTCTTCCTATGCATTGGCATGTCATAAAAGAACAATTCATGCACATCAAGTAAAGGCCAATACATAGCATAAGCAGTTTCTTGCAATTTTATCGTATTGGAAACATAGAGAGGTGGAGACGTAGTTCCTCTCTCATAATAATTGCAAGTAGGAGCAGAAAGTACATGCATACTATATTCATCAAAATCATCATGTGTAATAGTGGAAGGGAACCCATCTATGTAATCCCTAATAAGAGCAAACTTCTCCGATATAGTGTAGTTGGGAGAGTTCAAAAAGATAATAGGATTATCATAAGTGGGTGCGATATCAACAATTTCATGTTTAACATAAGAAACTATAGCAAGTTTATCTTCATAAGCATCATTCATATTGGCATCATGGCCACAAGCATAGCAAGCATCAAGTTCATCAAAAAGGGATATTTCAAACGAATCCAAGGGATCATAGAAATCAACATAGCATTCATCCTTCGGTAAGAACGAAGGGAAATTAAACAATGTATGAGTGGAAGAGTTACTTTCATTATAAGGTGGGCACGGGTAGCTAGTCCGCTCTTCCTCCTTTTGTTCTTCTCTCTCCTCGTCATCTCTTTCATCTAATGAGCTCACAGTTTCAGCATTTTCTTCTTCCATAGTTTCCTGCAAAATATTAGTCTCTTCTTGGGCAGCGTAGAATTTCTCCATAAATCGATAAATATGGGCATTATATTCATAATTAGTATAACAATAACGAAGCATAACCAAATTTTCAGATCGGTAAGCAGCATCATCATTATCATCACACCTTTTAAACAGAGCTTCAATTTCATAAGCACCCATAAAAGCAACAAACTCTTCTATTTGTTCCACATCATAGTAATCATATATACCATTAGCATAAGAAGCCAAGGTTGCATTAGCATTAAATTTACAAGAAAAGGGAAGGTGTTGAGCCTTCATCCTAGAGCAACAAGTAACATCATATCGCGAGCATAGCTCCCAAGCATACCATTTCAACCGATAATCCCATAATAATTTCCCTTTTTGAGTCAACCGATAATCCCTAAAGTATTCACGTTGATCCAACGTGTATCCCATTATATAATTTAATGGGGTTTTCTTAGGATTATTAAAGAAGTGCATAATATTTTCCACATAACGAGCATCGAGGGTTTTAGGAGGTTCCCCATCTCCATGAGTAGCAAGTACACCTAATATTTTGGTATTTCGTGCTCCATATCTATAACTAAAGATAGAGAACAACTTAGAACAGCAAATAAATCTACTTAGTGATAATGCAAACAAGCACACACGAGAATATTCACCCCACGCTATTGCTCCCCGGCAACGGCGCCGGAAAAAGGACTTGATAACCCACAAGTATATGGGATCAATTGTAGCCTTTATCGATAAGTAAGAGTGTCGAACCCAATGAGGAGCTAAAGGTAGGACAAATATTCTCTCAAGTTCTATTGACCACCGATACAACTCTACGCACACTTTACGTTCGCTTTACCTAGAACAAGTATGAAACTAGAAGTACTTTGTAGGCGTGATAGGATAGGTTTGCAAGAAAAGAAAGAACACGTAAATAAGAACTAGGGGCTGGTTAGATGAAGAAACAATTACGTTAGTTTAACGAGTGTGGAAAAGTGGTGGTAGGAGTTGCGCAATTGTCCCTAACCAATCATAGCAATTCATTAATCACCGATCGGAGAACGAAAATCTACTCACACATCATAGGATGGCAACACATCATTGGATAATAATATGAAGCATAAAGCACCATGTTCAAATAGAGGGTACAGCGGGTTGCGGGAGAGTGGACCGCTGAATATAGATGGGGGAAGGTGATGGAGGTGTTGGTGAAGATGATGGAGGTGTTCGTGTAGATCGCCGTCACATGAGGATGTCCCGGACGGCGTTCCGACGCCGCCGGGAGAGAGGGGGAAAGAGTCCCCCTTCTTCTTCTTCTTCCTTGGCCTCCTCCCTAGATGGGAGAAGGGTTTCCCCTCTGGTCCATGGTCTCCATGGCGGCGGAGGGGCGGGAGCCCCTCCGAGATTGGATCTCTCTCTGTGTGTCCTTCTATTTCTGCGCTCCCAGATTCTTCCTTTCACCATTTCTTAAATTCCCATAGATCCATAACTCTGATTGGGCTGAAATTTTAACGCGATTTTCTGCCGGATATTATCTTTCTTGCGGCGAAAGAAGGGCCCCAATATCCTTAGGGATTGGTCACGAGCCTGCGAGGCGCGACCCCACCCCCAGGCCGCGGCTAGGGACTTGTGACCCCCTCGGGCATTGTTTCGTGTTGATTCTTCTTCCCAAAAATCATAAATATTCCAAAAGAAATCCCCGTAGGTTTTTTTATTGCGTTTGGACTTCGTTTGGTATGTACAATCGGCGAAACAAAAAACATGCAACAAACAGGAACCGGCACTGGGCACTGGATCAATATGTTAGTCCCAAAAATAGTATAAAAAGTTGCCAAAAGTATATGAAAGTTGTAGAATATTGGCATGAAACAATCAAATATTATAGATACGACGGAGACGTATCAGTGAGATGTTCGCAACATCCACACACAACGCTCGAGGTTCAGCACACCGAGCGATGCATTAAGGACATAAGCCTTCTGCGCAGCAATGAGGACAATCCTCAGTTTACGGACCGAGTCCGCATAATTGCTACTATCATCTTTCAACTAAATTTTCTCTAGGAACAAATAAAAATAGAGGAGCTACAGCGCAAGCTACAACATTATTTGCAAATATATTTTGACTATGTTCATGATAATTGAGTTTAGCTAATCATATTACTAATAACTCCCACTAAAATAGACATCCCTCTATTCATTCAAGTGGCGCATGATCCAAATCCACTAACTCAAGTCCGATCATCACATGAGTTGAGCATAGTTTCAGTTGTGATTCATGCTCGACCTTTCGGTCTCTTGTTTTCCGAGGCCATGTATGTACATGCTAGGCTCGTCAAGTTTAACTCGAGTGTTCCGTGTGTGCAACTGGTTTGCACCCGTTGTATGTGAACGTTGAGTCTATCACACCCGATCATCACGTGGTGTCTCGAAACGACGAACTATCGCAATGGTGCACAATCGGGGAGAACACAATTTTATCTTGAAATTTTAGTGAGGGGTAACCTTATAACGCTACAGTCGTTCTAAGCAAAATAAGGTGCATACAAGGATTAACATGAAATGCAAATCATAAGTGACATGATATGGCCATGATCTTGTGCTTCTTGATCTCCATCATCAAAGCACCGATATGATCTTCATCATCACCGCCGCCACACCATGATCTCCATCATTGTGCATGCCGCCATCGAGGTTGTCGTTCTATCTATGCTATTACTACTAAAGCTACTACCTAGCAATATCGTAAACACATCTGCAAGCACAATCGTTAGTTTAAAGACAACCCAATGGCTCCTGCCGGTTGCCATAGCATCGACGTGCAAGTCGATATTTAACTATTACAACATGATCATCTCATACATCCAATATATCATATTATGTCTTTGGCCATATCACATCACATGCATACCCTGCAAAAACAAGTTAGACGACCTCTAATTTGTTGTTGCATGTTTTACGTGGCTGCTATGGGTATCTAGTATGATTTGCATCTTACTTACACAAAGCCACAACGGTGATATGCAAATTGCTATTTAACCTTCTCCAAGGACCGCCTCGATCAAATCCGATTCAACTAAAGTTGAAGAAACACACACCCCGCCAGTCATCTTTATGCAACAAGTTGCATGTGAGTCGATGAAACCGGTCTCTCGTAAGCGTACGAGTAAAGTTGGTCTGGGTCGCTTCAATCCAACAATACCGTCGAATCAAGAAAAGACTAAGGAGGGCAGCAAATTGAACATCAACACCCATGAACTCTTTTGTGTTCTACTCGAGATATCATCTATGCATGAACCTAGCTCTGATACCACTATTGGAGAACGTTGCGTGGGAAACAAAAAATTTCCTACGCACACGAAGACCTATCATGGTGATGATCATCTACGAGAGGGAGATTGGATCCACATACCCTTGTAGATCGCTAAGCGGAAACATTAACAAATGCGGTTGATGTAGTGGTACGTCTTCACGATCCGTCCCATGAACCGTCTCATGATCCGTCCCACGATACGTCCCGATCAAGTGCCGAACGGACGGCACCTCCGCGTTCCGCACACGTACAACTCGTTGATGATCTCCACCTTCTTGATCCAGCAAGAGAGGCGGGGATGTAGATGAGTTCCCCGTCAGCATGACGGTGCTCCGGTGGTGGTGGTGATCTATTCCTACAGGGCATCGCCTAAGCACCGCAGAAATCCGATCTAGAGGAAGAACTACGAACTAGAGGAGAGGGCACCACGTGGCAAAGTTGTGTCTCAAAAAGCCCTAAACCTCTAGTATATATAGGAGGAGAGAGGGAGGAGGCTTGGCCTCCAAGGGAAGCCCCTAGGGCTTTGGCCGAACCAAGGAGGAGGATTCCACCTCCCTTGAATCCTATTAGGACACTTTCCTAATTGGAAACTCTTTCCACCTTTTGATCTTTTTGCCTTGTTTCTTTATTCCAGTCGCATGGGCCTTTAGGGGAGGATTTGGCCAGCCCATCAAGGGCTGGTCTACCTCCTCTCACAGCCCATGAACCCTTTTGGGTCGTCACACCCCTCCTGGTGGTCTTCGGTACCCTCCCGGCACTCCCGGTACACTATCAATGAGCCCGAAACTTTTCCAGTGACCAAAACATGACTCCTTATATATCAATCTTTACATTCAAACCATTCCGGAGCTCCTCGTGATTGGATCTCATCTGGGACTTCTAACAACCTTCGGTCACCAACACATATAACTCAGCTATACCGAAACGTCACCGAACCTTAAGTGTGCGGACCGTGCGGTTTCGAGAACTATGCAGACATGACTTCAGACACTCTCCGGTCAATAACCAATAGCGGGACCTGGATGTCCATATTGGCTCCCACATATTCTACAAAGATCTCTATCAGTTGAACCTCCATGTCAAGGATTCAGTTAATCCTGTATGATGTTCCCTTTGTCCTTCGGTATGTTACTTGCCCGAGATTCGATCGTTGGTATCTCCATACCTAGTTCAATCTCGTTACCGCCAAGTCTATTTACTCCTTCCATAATACAAGATCCCGTAACTAACTCCTTAGTCACATTGCTTGCAAGGCTTGTTGTGATGTTGTATTACCTGGTGGGCCCCGAGATACCTCTCCATCACACGAAGTAAAAAATCCCAGTCTTGATCCATGCCAGTCCAACACACACCTTTGGAGATACCTGTAGAGCACCTGTATCGTCACCCAGTTACGTTGCGACGTTTGATACACACAAGGTATTCCTCCGGTGTCCGGGAGTTGCATGATCTCATGGTCATAGGAATGGATACATTGACATGCAGAAAACATTAGCAATAAACTGACACGATCATATGCTACGTTCATAGTTTTCGGGTCTTGTCCATCACATCATTCTCCCAATGATGTGATCCCGTTATCAAGTGACAACACTTGTCTATGGCCAGGAAACCTTGACCATCTGTGATCAACGAGCTAGTCAATTAGAGGATCACTAGGGACAGTGTCTCGTCTATGTATCCACACATGTATCTGAGAATCCAATCAATACAATTATAGCATGGATAATAAACGATTATCATGACCACGGAAATATAATAATAACCAATTTATTATTGCCTCTAGGGCATACTTCCAACAACAATTGCATGTATGCCACTAGGCACACAATCGCAAGTGTCTCCCTCAAGTGCAACTTCAACTCAGTAGCGAGAGCCGTATTGTTTATATTAATGAATGAAGAGTTTGTGCACCACTAACCCAGCAATTGTTGTGACCCAACAATGGTCGATTTTTTATTTTTATATAGCCCACCATTCATGCCAAATGGTAGCGATAATCGATCTGATGAGGGTGTATATTAGAGCATCTCCAACAAACGCGCTAAATAAGACCGCGCCGAAAAAAAATGATTTTTTAGCACGCACGTGATCGAATCGGCAGCTTCAGCAAATGCGCTAAAATCGCGCACACGCTAAAAACTACTGCGTGCGCCAAACAGAACCACATCACTTGCTTCATTTTTCAGCGTCCGCTACTGTGCGTTGAACTGCGACTCGCTCACATGAATGTCCACCAACCGCCGTACCTGAAAGCTCCACTCGCGCGAGCGACTTCCCCTTCCTCTCCGGGGACCCATCAACGCTTCCCCCGTCGTTGCCCACCACGCGCGCCGCTTCCCCCTCTTCCCTCATGGGCGCCACTGCTTCCTCCGCCGGATCTAGTTGATGATCACTTGGCCAAGCCATCATGTGTGTCAAGCGTCTTCACCAATTTGGCATGCTTTTTTCAGAATGACGTGATCTTTGAACGACATCAACGTTGCTCAGCGGTCACCACTCATGAATACTATTGCAAATGGTGAACTGCCACGATGCAGTTTGTAGCAAATGGTAATATATACAATTATCGATACTATCTTGCGGATGGCATCTGCCCAAGGTGGCAAACATTTGTGAAGCCGTTGAAAAATCAGAAGGTAAGAAAAAACTTGATTTCCATAATGCTCAGGCGGCGGCTATGAAAGATGTGGAGTAGCTTTTGGGATTTTGCAAAAAAAAATTGCTATTGTGAGAGGACCGGCTAGATATTGAGATTGATATATCCTTTGGTACATCATGAACGCTTGTGTGATCATGCATAACATGATCATCGAGAACGAGCGCGGGTAAGATTTAGACTATTCTCGGTATGAGTTGTTGGGACATCCCGTGCGAATGTAGAGGAGGGTCGAGAGGGTGGCCCGCTTTGTTGCCTCCTATCATGCCATTCGACGTGTCAAAACACATGATGATCTTGAGAAGGATCTAGTCGAGGAGTGGTGGACATGGAATGAGCGACAAAGCGCATGATGTTGTATGTTTGTTGTGCTAAACATTTGTTGTATTGGTCCTAAACTATTTGTTGTATTAAAGTTTAATTATTTTGTTTTAGTTGTAATAATAATTAAATTATTTTTTCACGAATTATTTTGTATTAGTTTGATCTTTTTTGTTTCACATTGAATGCAAAATGTTGTTTCTGCTGGATGCGCATTCGATTTACAGTGTCTGTTCAAGCGGCACACTGACGCGTTAAAAATTTACACTCCGTGGTGAAGCGACTGACCGCACAAAAATGTCCGTTGCGCGTGCTGTAAAATATTTTTTGTGCGCCGTGACTGCACGCGTGTTGGAAATGCTTTTAGTACTACTTACTAAAGTACGTTGATTGTACGTTGGAATGTTCAAATCACGAGAAACAAGAAGTCCTAGTGATTGATACAGGAGCCGAGTGAGGTGACTGCCAAAGTCACAGTAGTTGAGCTGTTTTGGCACGAGTCATCTAGAGGGAAGCAGTAGCTCGTACTGACATGATGGTAACTGATCAACCAACTATAAGGTCGAACAGTACCTATATGATCAACAATGAGATCATACAGTTTAAATGTTCTTTTCTCGAACGCTAAATGAGGATTTCTCCTCCAGCCTGCAGTTCATCGATTGATGGAGCCGTTCACTTAATTAATTGTAAATTCAATAAGCAAAGAAATATTTGAACTTGCTACTACTTGATGGTGGGAGTCCCCGGTCTACTCCCCCATTGTTTGATGAGCAAGATATCCAGGGTGCGTGGGACCCTGGTCACGCAGAGTCCAAGGTCAAAAAAAAAAATCATGAACCCCCCACAAAAATGGTCCATATACAGCCGGCTGCGCCCGGTCGGCCGCACCACTGGTTTCATTAGCTTAGCAAACGGGCAACTGCGTGCTCGGAGCGGTCTAAACACGTCGTCGTCGTCGTCGTCGTCGTCAATCTCAAGGTTTTCGTTTTCTAGTACTCCTACACAGCTGCCCAGATGTGTACGCGACATCGCATCCAACCTCGCGCTCGTTCATTGGTGCCTTCTTCTCAGCTGCTTTTACTATCTTATCTAGGCCCGGTGCATTGCACCACTGACACACGTACGTGCACACGATCAACACACGGAGAGGGAAAAAGTCCATTTTAAACCTTGAACTGGTAGTGCCTCGGCGATTCGAACCCTGAACTCGAAATCCCTGTCGTTTGTGTCCTGAACTCTTAGATCCCGGTCTAAATCTAACCTTGGGAGCGTTTCCAAACGGGTATTGCCGACGTGGCAGGGATTGCCGGGATGGGTCCATTCGCCTGGGTTGATAATAGTGGGCCGGCCCAGTTCAGCCCCTGTCCCGTGCTTCGTTTCCTTCTCTCCCTGTCCCCTGCTCTTCCTCCACCTCTCGACGACGACAATGGCGACAGGCGGTTTCTCGGCGACGCAGCAACGGTTGTGACCACTTGAGGACGCGTCGCACAAGCAGGTACTCCTCTCGATGACCTCCTCCCCTGGTAGTAGTAGTGACTGGTTGTTCCCGCATTAGGGTTAGGGTTTTTAGGTTCGAGTTTGGGGGTTTTTAGGACGCAGAAAAGTTGCGATTTTTGTTGAGAGGAATAGGTTGATATGCTTGATTTTGACCGCATTGTGTGTTTATTTCAGTTTAATTATGGACCCGACAGAGATTTTGAACGTTCGATTTCATATTGGAGGGGAGTTCACGCGCATTGGTCCAAATATGGACTATGCTGAGGGAGAAGAAGCAATGTCAGAGATTGAGAGGGATAAATTGTCTCTGCGGGAAGTGAAAGGTTATTTGCAAGATCATATTCAATATAAGGAGTCGATGAAGTTATATTTTCTGCTTCCTGGGAAAGACCTTATCAATGGATTGGTGTTCCGGTATGATGATAGTGGTTGTGTTAAGATGGCTGATTATATTTGTGTTGGAGGAGTTGCAGATGTGTATGTGGAGTATCATGGAGAGGAAGATGATGACAGCAGCAGTGGGAGTGATTATGAGGATGAAATTATAGAGGAGAGTGATAACTGCAGTGGTGATGAACCTGATGAAGTGATAACTGTTGTTGAACCTGCTGAATCTGACACTGATATTCTGATTCCAGATGAAACTGGTGTGATCACACAGAGGCTTTGTAGTCCTATGAAGCAGAGAAGAAGCAGTATAGGACAAGTAGGTGTTGATCATGATGCACTGGTAGTAATTGAAGGTTCTTTTTCTCAGGTTTTGGATCCTACTCAAGTTGATCATGATGAAATGGCATTAACTGAACATGCTGATAAACAGAATTCAGACTCTGATTCTGAGAGTGACAGTGAATACATTGGTCACACTGATGACAGTGGGGAGGATTCAGAAGTTGTGGAACTGAGGAGACATGCTAGGAAGTTTAATAAAAGGATGAGGGACACTAGAAGCTGGATTGGAAGAGATGCAACAGGTCCAGTGCCAACTTGCATATCTCTCCTTACTACATTTAAAGTGGTTTCTTCACACTTATCCTAACTTGCAATAAAATGGCAGCAAACCAAAGGAACATCTGCTGCTGCTGGCTCAACTGCTGCTGCTGGCTCATCTGCTGCTGCTGGCTCATCTGGTGCTCCAAGAAACAGGTTTAAACCTCCAAGAAAGAGGTCTGCTACTGGCTCATCTGCTGCTCCTGGCTCATCTGGAGCTAAAAGGGGCAGAAAAAGGGTTGCTGAGACATCTCCAACCTATCAGTACTTCACCTGCAGTGAAAATTACTAGTGCAAATTACTAGTCATTGATCAAAGTTGATCATTTGCAGTGAGAATTCGTAGTCATTGATCAAAGTTGATCATTTGCAGTGGAAACTACTAGTGGAACTACTTTTGTTGATGTTGCAATGCTTGAAACATTTGTGATGTAATGTTCATGTTGCAAACTTATCTTTTGTTGAAGTGGTAGTGTTGAATGATAACTTCACTGCTATTTCATCAATGAAAGTGTTGAAGTGCTGAATGTTTAAGTGCTGAATGTTGCAAACTTATCTTTTCTTACTGCTAATTTCACTGCTATTTCATTCAGTACATACAACTGTCACTACATACAACAGTACGATTTGCAGCATTTCCAGCTAGGGTTTGGGATAGACTTAACTTGCCAAAAGACAACTAATACATTGCATTCAACTGTCAGTAAACAATCTTACTGCAGTAGAATTTTCCCAGCCACTAAACCTAGCACAAAGACAGCAAAAACAAAGACAACATTGTGATATTTCCTCTTCAGTGTGGCTATCTCTGCATTCTTCTCTTTCAGTTGATCTTGCAGAGACATAGCCAACACCTCTCTATCAATTTGAGCTTCAGGCACAGCCACAATTGGAGTGGCATCTTCAAACTGAGGAAAAAATAAGAGAAACACCATCAAAATAAAACTCACCATGGCATCGACGCATGCGTAGTACCTCCTGCCTGGGTTAGGAATGCTCCACGAGATCCACCTTGGTGCCTTCCGACGAGGATTGCACCAGCAAAACTTTGCCGGCTCGTAAGCCATCGGGCTCTCCCTGTAGGGCACCGGCGACCTCGACTCCTCCTCTCTCCTTCGTGTGGCTCGACGGAAACCAGGAGCAGCAACAGCAGAATGACCCGATGACCACGACATCCCTGCGCCCTGCGCAATCTCCTCCGCCGCCGCGCCGCTGAGGATCCGCCGCAGCCGCCGCCGCCCCTAACCCTGTTTTCCTCTCGCCTCTATTATCTTCCTCTGCCTCGTCTCTCCCCGCGCGTCCCACCAGATATAAAGAAATCCTGGCCACGTCAGCATGTTTCCCACTAAAACGCTGTCAAGGTTAGATTTAGACCGGGATCTAAGAGTTCAGGACACAAACGACAGGGATTTCGTGTTCAGGGTTCGAATCGCCGAGGCACTACCAATTCAAGGTTTAAAATGGAATTTTTCCGACAGAGAGAGATATGCAAAGACAAAGTTGACCTACCAAAAAGCAATTGCACCTCCGATTTAAAGAAGGGCGCTGCTACGCGTCCCCGTCCGATTTTTTAAATCGGCAGATCGCTAGCCGCATCTAGCATCACTAAATGGTGGAGGGACATCTTAATTTTTACAATATAGATTATGTTACAGATTTGATTGTAACAGAGACAATATTACGAAAACGTTTGTAGATTTTTGTTTGCAATAAAATTTATTATAGAATGTTTTCTGCAATAAAGAACATGTTATGAATATATTTATATTTTTTAAGGGAGTTTATTATTAAATATTTTTGCAATAAATATTTTGTTGCGAACACATTTATATATATATTTTTTACAACAAAGTTTGTTATAGAGAATTTTCTGCAACAAAGGTTACGTTGCAAAAATATTTTATACGTGTCATTATCCATTGCAATAAAGGTAATATTGCAGAAACATCTTTATAACAATGGTCGTGTTGTAGAAGCCTTGCAACAAGTTAATGTAATAGAATTTTATTGCGACATGACACTTGTTGCAGAAAACTTTTGTAATAAAAAAATTTGCAGCTAGGAGATGTTCACCGCTATTGCAACAGAGTGCTTGTTACAAAAAAAAACAGACTGGTCGATTCTACACATGCTCCTAGGTAAAAGTAATAAATAAGATGAAAGACACAAAGAGAAGATAAGAAAAAGTACTATTCTAAGGAATGTGATATTTTTGCACCCGAGCTCAAATGTGCTCGGGTGAAAGTAAATTTGAGATATATTGTAAATATGTTTTAAAAAATCTGATTTCTTTTTGCAAACTTTGGTTCAAAACAACTTCTCGTTCATCACTACATTTACTTTTGGTTCAACAGATGCAGTAATCTCCTCTCAATTTGTATCTATTTGGACAGTAAAAAAGACTGATAAAAATCAATTGGTGTAGCCTCCAAATCCGGTTGAGTCGTGGTGGTCCTGCTATCTTCTAACTGAAGGCCTTCTATCTTATTTACACGTGCACGTTCTCTGGTATGTGCATGAAAAATATGGTTGAGTCGTGATAGTCCTGCCATCTTTTAGGCCTTGTTTGGTATTAGGGTTTTTGAGGAGATTGGCGGGAATAATCTCCACAGGGATTGGGTGAAACCCCAACCTTCACCCAATCCCTTCAAATCCCCATTATCCCCAATCCACTAGGTAGGGGTAGTGTATTGTGTATTGAGAAAAATGCATTAGAATTGGGGATTTGTGGGAACATGTGGGGATGAAATATGTCAAATACACTAGAATCAAATGGTGCTATGAGATATGTGGGGATTTAGGGGTTTGATCGGGATAATCCCAGCTACCTTTTGAGCTTGCGTTGGTTTTTCCCTTGAAGAGGAAAGGGTGATGCAACAAAGTAGCGATAAGTATTTCCCTCAGTTTGAGAACCAAGGTATCAATCTAGTAGAAGTATCAAGATGAGGCACCAATGTACCTGCACAAAAACAAACAAACTTGCAGCCAACGCTATAAAGGGGTTGTCAAATCCCTTCACGATTACTTGCAAGGTGAGATCTGAAGGTGAAAAGTGCAACAAAGTATTTTTGGTATTTTTGTAGATCTGAATATATGATGTGAAGTAGACCCGGGGGCCATAGTGTTCACTAGAGGCTTCTCTCATGAAAGCAAGTATTGCGGTGGGTGAATGAATTACTGTCGAGCAATTGATAGAATCACGCAAAGTCGTGACGATATGTAAGGCAATGATCATACATATAGGCATCACGTCCGAGACAAGTAGACCGACACTGTCTGCATCTACTACTATTACTCCACACATCGACCGGTATCCAGCATGCATCTAGTGTATTAAGTTCATAACAACACGATGCGTGCCTGCCTACCCTTTCTGTCACTGGGTGAGGACACCGCACGGTATGAACCCAAAACCAAGCACTTCTCCTATTGCAAGAATTATAGATCAAGTTGGCCAAACGAAACCCATAACTCGAAGAGAATTACAAGGATACAAAATCATGCATTGGTGTTGATGAAGCAGCCCTCCGTGTCCGAATCCCCCTCCGGCAGGGCACTAGAACGGTCCCCAGATGGGATCTTGCGAAGACACAAGCTTGCGGCGGCAGAAAAGTATTTTCGTGGCTCTCTTCTTTGGTTTCGGGATTTTAGAGAATTTGTAGGCGAAAGAGGTAGGGCAAAGGAGGCACGTGGGGCCCACAAGCCTGCCAGGCGCGGGCCCCCCTAGGGCGCGCCTAGGGGGCTTGTGACCTCCCACGAGGTCTCCTACCTTGGTTCTTAAGTCCCCTACGTATCTTCTGTTATGGAAAAAATCATCCCGCGGGTTTAATTCCGTTTGTACTCCGTTTAATATTCTTTTCTGAAAAAGGTCAAAAACATCAAAAAAACAGAAACTGGCACTTAGCACTGAGTTAATAGGTTAGTCCCAAAAAAGATATAAAATAGCATATTCATGCATATAAAAGATCCAAAGTTGACAAGATAATAGCATGGAACCATAAAAAATTATAGATACGTTGGAGAAGTATCAAGCATCCCCAAGCTTAACTCCTGCTCGTCCTCGAGTAGGGAAGTGATAAAGACCGAATTTTTGATGTGGAATGCTACCTAAAATATTTGTCCTTTGTAAATTCTTTCTTGTGGCATGAATGTTCAGATCCGTAAGATTCAAAACAATAGTTTGCTATTGACATGAAAACAATAATACTTCAGGCATACTAGCAAAGTAATCATGAACTTTTGAAATAACAAGGCCAAAGAAAGTTATCCCTACAAAATCATATAGTCTGACTATGCTCCATCATCCCCACACAACGAATTTAAATCATGCACAACCCCAGTATTGGCCAAATCATTGTTTTCACACTCTTACTTTCTCAAACTTTTTCAACTCTCACGCAATACATGAGCGTGAGCCATGAATATAGCACTATAGGCAAAAAGGAGGAGATGGTCACATTTACTCGGTGTATCAATGGGATATGGAGATGCCCATCAATAGATATCAATGTGAATGAGTAGGGATTGCCATGCAACGGATGCACTAGAGCTATAAGTGTATGGAAGCTCAAAAAGAAAACTAGTGGTTGTGTATCCAACTTGCTTGCTCACGAAGACCTAGGGAAATTTTGAGGAAGCCCAACATTGAAATATACAAGCCAAGTTATATAATGAAAATTCCCACTAGTATATGGAAGTGAAAAAACAAGAGACTCTCTATCGTGAAGAACATGGTGCTATTTTGAAGCACAAGTGTGGAAAAAGATAGTAGCATTGTCCCTTCTCTCTTTTCTCTCATTTCTCTTTTTTTTCATTTGGGCTCTTAGGCCTCTTTTTTTCTTTTTTCTATTCTCTTTTTTTTGGGCTCTTTGGCCTACTTTTTTTTATTTCCTCACATGGGACAATGCTCTAATAATGATGATCATCACACTTTTATTTACTTACAACTCAATATTTAGAACAATGATGACTCTATATGAAATGCCTCCGGTAGTGTACCGGGATGTGCAACGATCTAGCTTAGCGTATGACGTTGAAACATCTCGCTAGCTATCTTATGATCATGCAATGGCAATATGAAAGTGACAGTACATGTCATGAGACGGAAGGGTGGGAGTTGCATGGCAATATATCTCGGAATGGCTATGAAAATGCCATGTCCCTAGCAAGCCTCTAGTTGGCTAGCCAGTTGATCAAGGATAGTCAAGGTTTTCTGAATATGTGCAAAGTGTTGTTGCTTGATAACTGGATCACATCATTAGGAGAATCATGTGATGGACTAGACCCAAACTATAAACGTAGCATATTGATCGTGTCATTTTATTGCTATTGTTTTCTGTGTGTCAAGTATTTGTTCCTATGACCATGAGATCATATAACCCACTGGCACCGGAGGGACACCTTGTGTGTATCAAACGTCACAACGTAACTGGGTAACTATAAAGGTGCTCTACATGTATTTGCTAAGGTGTCCGTTGGGTTAGTATGGATCAAGACTGGGATTTGTCACTCCGTGTGACGGAGAGGTATCTCGGGGCCCACTCGGTAATACAACATCACACACAAGCCTTGCAAGCAATGTGAATTAGTATAAGTCACGGGATCTTGTATTATGGAACGAGAAAAGAGACTTGCCGGTAACGAGATTGAAATAGTTATGCGGATACTGACGATCGAATCTCGGGCAAGTAACATACCGAAGGACAAAGGGAATGACATATGGGATTGCCTGAATCCTTGACACTGAGGTTCAACCGATAAGTTATTCGGAGAATATGTAGGATCCAATATGGGCATCTAGGTCCAGCTATTGGATATTGACCAAGGAGTACCTCGGGGCATGTCTGCATAGTTCTCGAACCCACAGGGTCTGCACACTTAAGGTTCGGCGATGTTTTAGTATAGTTGAGTTATATGTGTGGTTACCGAATGTTGTTCGGAGTCCCAGATGAGATCACGGTCGTCACGAGGGTTTCCGGAATTGTCCGGAAACGAAGATTGATATATAGGATGACCTCATTTGATTGTCGGAAGGTTATCCAGCATTACCGGGAATGTACCGGGAGTGACGAATGGGTTCCAGACATTCACCGGGAGGGGGCCAACCCACCCGGGGAAGCCCATAGGACCTAGGGGTGGCACACCAGGCCTTGGTGGGCTGGTGGAACAGCCCAATAAGGCCTATGCGCAAGGGATAAGAAAATCAAAGAGAAAATAAAAAATGAGGTGGGAAGGAAGGGAAGGACTCCACCTTCCAATCTTAGTTGGACTAGGATTGGAGGTGGACTCCTCCACCTCCTTGGCCGGCGCACCCTTGGGGTCTTGGACCCCAAGGAAATCCTCCCCTACCCTCCTCCTATATATAGTGTAGTTTTAGGGCTGATTTGACACAACTTTTGCCACGGCAGCCCGACCACAAACACTGCGGTTTTTCCTCTAGATCGTATGTCTGCGGAGCTCGGGCGGAGCCCTGCAGGAGTAGATCCTTCACCACCACCGGAGCGTCGTCACGCTGCCGGAAAACTCATTTACTTCTCCGCCTTGCTTGCTGGATCAAGAAGGCCAAGATCATCGTCGAGCTGTACATGTGCTGAACGCGGAGGTGCCGTCCGTTCGGCACTAGATCGGGGCGGATCCTGGGACGGATCGCGGGACGGTTCGTGGGACGGTTCGCGGGGCAGATCGAAGGACATGAGGACGTTCCACTACATCAACTGCGTTTCTTAACGCTTCCTGCTGTGCGATCTACAAGGGTACAATGATCCAAATCTTCTCTGGTAGATGGACATCATCATGATAGGTCTTCGTGCGCGTAGGAAATTTTTTGTTTCCCATGCAACGTTCCCCAATAGTGGCATCATGAGCTAGGTTCATGCGTAGATGTAATATCGAGTAGAACACAAACGGTTTTGTGGACGATGATGTTCGATTTGCTGCCCTCCTTAGTCTTTTCTCAATTCGGCGGTATTGTTGGATTGAAGCGGCCCGGACCGACATTATTCCTACGCTTATGAAAGACTGGTTTCATCGCTTGACATGCAACCTCGTTGCATAAAGATGACTGGCGGGTGTCGGTTTCTTCAACTTTAGTTGAATTGGTTTTGACCGAGGCGGTCCTTGGAGAGGTTAAATAGCAATTTGCACATCTCCGTTGTGGTTTTTGCGTAAGTAAGATGTGATCTACTAGATACCCACTACAACCACGTAAAACATGCAACAACAATTAGAGGACGTCTAACTTGTTTTTGCAGGGTATGCTTGTGATATGATATGGCCAATGACGTGATATGATATATTGGATGTATGAGATGATCATGTTGTAATAGTTAAATATCGACTTGCACGTCGATGGTACGGTAACCGTCAGGAGCCATAGGGTTATCTTTAAACTAACGTTTGTGCTTGCAGATGTGTTTACTATATTGCTAGGACGTAGCTTTAGTAGTAATAGCATGAGTAGCACGACAACCCCGATGGCGACACGTTGATGGATATCATGGTGTGGCACCGGTGACAAAAACATCGTGTCGGTGCTTTGGTGATGGAGATCAAGAAGCACATGATGATGGCCATATCATGTCACTTATGAATTGCATGTGATGTTAATCCTTTTATGCACCTTATTTTGCTTAGAACAACGGTAGCATTATGAGGTGATCCCTCACTAAAATTTCAAGACAAAATTGTGTTCTCCCCGACTATGCACCGTTGCTACAGTTCGTCGTTTCGAGACACCACGTGATGATCGGGTGTGATAGACTCAACGTTCACATACAACGGGTGCAAAACAGTTGCACACGCGAAACACTCGGGTTAAGCTTGACGAGCCTAGCATGTGCAAACATGGCCTCGGAACACATGAGACCGAAAGGTCGATCATGAATCATATAGTTGATATGATTAGCATAGGGATGCTTACCACCGAAACTATCCTCAACTCACGTGATGATCGGACTTGAGCTGGTGGAACTGGATCATATACCACTCAAATGACTAGAGAGATGTACTATTGGAGTGGGTGTTTAGCAAGTAATTTGAATAGTTAAACTCTAATTATCTTTAACATAGTCGAAGTCCACTTTGAAAATATTTGTGTTGTAGATCAATGGCTCACGCGACAGTCACCCTGAATTTTAATACGTTCCTAGAGAAAGCTAAGTTGAAAGATGATGGAAGCAACTTTGCAGACTGGGCTCGTAATCTTAAGTTGCTCTTGCAAGCTGGGAAGAAGGATTATGTCCTTAATGTTGCGCTAGGAGATGAACCACCCGCCATGGCTGACCAAGATGCTAAGAACACTTGGTTATCACGCAAGGAGGACTACTCACTAGTTCAATGTGCAGTCTTGTATGGCTTAGAGCCGGGACTTCAACGTCGCTTTAGGCATCATGGAGCATATGAGATGTTCCAGGAGTTGAAGTTTATCTTTCAGAAGAACGCCCGGATCGAGAGGTATGAGAGCTCCCATAAATTTTATGTTTGCAAGATGGAGGATAATTTTTCTGTCAGTGAACATGTGCTCAAGATGTGTGGGTACTCAAACCGTCTAACTGAGCTGGGAATTGAACTCCCGCAAGAGGCTATCATTGACTAAATTCTTCAATCACTGCCACCAAGCTATAAGAGCTTTGTGTTGAACTACAACATGCAAGGGATGAACAAGTCACCCGGCGAGTTATTCGTGATGCTGAAAGTCGTAGAGTCAGAACTCTGTAAAGAGCATCAAGTGTTGATGGTGAATAAGACCACTAGTTTCAAGAGAAACGACAAAGGAAAGAAGGGTAATTCAAAGAAGAGCGGCAAGCCTGTTGCCAATCCGACGAAGAAGCCCAAAGCTGGACCTAAGCCTGAAACGGAGTGCTATTATTGCAAGGGTATGGGTCACTGGAAACGCAACTGCCCCAAGTATCTGGCTGATAAGAAGGTGGCCAAGGAAAAATCAGGTATATTCGATATACATGTTATTGATGTGTACTTAACCAGTTCTCGTAGTAGTGCCTTGATAACCCACAGGTGTAGGGATCGCAACAGTTTTCGAGGGTAGAGTATTCAACCCAAATTTGTTGGTCCGCCAAAGAAGAAGAGAAAGAATATTCTCAAGTATTAGCAGCTGAGTTTGTCAGATTCAACCACACCTGAAAGATTAGCGTCTGCAAGCAAAGTATTAGTAGCAAAGTAGTATGATAGCAACGGTGCCAGAAACGATCTGTTGACGGCAGACTATTCCTAACTGTTGTATCAATAGCGCCAGTAGGTTGCACGTGGACGGGGAATATTCTTCCCCGGCAACGGTGTCGGAAAAGGTCTCGCAACAAGTAACAACAAAGTAGCAAGGAACAACAGTAGCAGCAGCAGCAGAATAACAACACTAGCAACAGTAGCGACAAAGTGACAGCAGTAGCAGCAAAGTGGCCCAATCCCTTTTGTAGCAAGGGACTAGACTAGACAAAGTAATGTAGCGAGGACCAGTAGTAAAATACTCGTAGGCAGTGGATCGGTGATGGATGAGTGTGACGGATGTGATTCATCATGTAACAGCTATAACACGAAGAGATAAGTAACTAGCTCCCGTTCGTCAATCTAATGTAGGCATGTATTCCGTATGTAGTCATACGTGCTTAGGGCAAAGAACTTGCATGACATCTATTGTCCATCCCTCCCGTGGCAGCGGGGTCCTAATTGAAACTACGGGATATTAAGGTTCTCCTTTTAATAAATAACCGAACCAACGCATTAACACGTGGTGAATACATGAACTCCTCATACTATGGTCATCTCCGGGAGTGGTTCCGGCTATTGTCACTCCGGGGTTGCCGGGTCATAACACATAGTAGGTGACTACAACTTGCAAGATAGGATCTAAAACACACATATATTGGCGACAACATAATAGGTTCAGATCTGAAATCATGGCACTCGGGTCCTAGTGACAAGCATTAAGCATAGCCAAGTAGTAGCAACATCAATCTAGAACATAGTGGATACTAGGGATCAATCCTCGTCAAGAACTAACTCGATTACATGATAGATCTCATCCAACTCATCACCGTCCAGCAAGCCTACGATGAGATTACTCACGAACGATAAAGAGCATCATGGAATTGTCGATGGAGGAAGGTTGATGATGACGATGACGACGATTTCCCCTCTCCGGAGCCCGAAACGGACTCCAGATCTGCCCTCTAGACGAAGAACGGGATGTGGCGGCGCCTCCGTATCGCAAAACGCGATGAAACTTTCTCTCTGATTTTTTTCCGGGCGAGACGGAAGATATAGAGGTGAGTTTGGGGGCGATGGAGCCACGTGGGCCCCACAAACCCTCACATCGCGACCAGGGGGGTGGCCGCGGCCTGTGGGCTTGTGGTCCACTGGTCCACCTCCTCCGGTGGATCTTTGCGCATTTATTTTTCTTTTATTCCAGAAAAATATCCATAAATTTTCAGGACATTCTGAGAACTTTTATTTCTGCACAAAAACAACACCATGGCAATTCTGCTGAAAACAGCGTTAGTCCGGGTTAGTTCCATTCAAATCATGCAAATTAGTGTCCAAAACAAGGACAAAAGAGTTCGGAAAAGTAGATACGACGGAGACGTATCAACTCCCCCAAGCTTAAAGCCTTGCTTGTCCTCAAGCAATTCAGTTGACAAATTGAAAGAGACAAAAGAAAAACTTTGACAAACTCTGTTTGATCTTGTTGTCGCAACTATGTCTAACTCATATCCAAAGTTTCAGCAAGATCACAAGCAAACCACATAAACAAATGAGATCTAGGTCTCACGGTAAATTCATATCAATGGCATAATCAACTAGCGAGCAAATAATAATAAGCCTCAAACGTCAGCACTTCAATCAAAACAACATGAAGCAGTACAAATAGATGGTATCTTGCTAGCTCTTTCTGAGACCGCAAAACATAAATGCAGAGCACCTTCAAAGATCAAGGGCTGACTAAACATTGTAATTCAAGGCAATGAAGATCCAGTCACAGTCATACTCAACACAGTTAAAAGCAAAGCATAAAATGACAGAGGTTCTCTCTATTTGGTGCTTTTCTAAGAGGAGGATGACTCAACAGGAACATAAATAGACTGGCCCTTCGCAGAGGGAAGCATTAATTTGCACAGGTGCCAGAGCTCAAATTTTGAAAACAGAGATAATAATTTTGGGTGGCATGCTTTCATTGTCAACGCAATGACCAAGAGTTCTCAACATCTTCCACACTACACATGCTATAGGCGGTTCCCAAAGAGAAAAGTAAAGTTTTGACTCCCCCACCACCAATCAATCACACTCCATGGCTAGCCGAATCCTCGGGTACCGTTCATACCAACATCAATCCTGGGGGAGTTTTGTTTGCAATTATCTTTTCGATTTGAGCATGGAACTGGGAATTCCAATTACCGGCCCCTTTCTCGTGAATGATAGTGAATAAACACATATCGAGGATAACACGCCTAGCATGGAAGATACCAATAGCCCCCTGTCACCACATGAGCGGTTCGGGCATGCAAAATAGATTATTTCTTGAAGGTTTAGAGCGTGGCACATGCAAATTTACTTGGAACGGCAGGTAGATACCGCACATAGGTAGGTATGATGGACTCATATGGCACAACTTTGGGTTTATGGGAGTGGATGCACAAGCAGTATTCCCGCTTAGTACAAGTGAAGGCTAGCAAAAGACTGGGAAGCGACGAACTAGAGAGCGACAACAGTCATCAAAATGCATTGAGATTAACTAACATTGAGTGCAAGCAGGAGTAGGACATAAATCACCATGAACATGAATATCATAGAGGCTATGTCGATTTTGTTTCAACTACATGCGTGAACATGCGCCAAGTCAAGCCACTTGAATCATTCAAAGGAGGATACCATCCTATCATACTACATCATAGTCATCTCAACATTCATGTTGGCAACCAAGACAAACCATTATAAGCTCCTAGCTAATTAAGCATGGCATCAACAACTATGATCTCTAAGTTGTCATTGCAAACATGTTTATGTCACAACAAAGCTGAATCAGGCATGATGAGCTAGTCATATTTACAAAAACAAAATAGATCGAGTTCATACCAGCTTTTCCAGGCTCAGTCACTTCATCATATATTGTCATTATTGCCTTTCACTTGCACGACCGAACGATGTGAACAATAATAAGCGTGCTCATGCATTAGACTAAAGTTGGAATCTGCAGGCAAACACAAAGGAGAAGACAAAGTAATATGGCTCTTTGAAAGCTAAACAGGTATGCATGCAAGAGCCACTAAACATTGTAACCAATATCTTCTACCTTGACCCAAAGAAAAACAAAATTATCTACACGGGAAAGCTCCCAACAAGAAAAAGAAGAATAAGAAAATCTTTTTGTTTTTTCTCAAACTAGACAGACATACGAAAAGAAAACGAGAAAAAAGAAAATAAACTAGCATGGATGATACAGCGGGAAAGTGTGAACACCGGCTATCAAAGTGAAAGCATAAGCAAGAATGTAAAGTCGGTGAGAACACGTACTCCCCCAAGCTTAAGCTTTTGGCCTAAGTTGGTCTACTCCCAAGGAAAGAAATAACCAGCTCCGGGATACTCCGGAGTGGACTGAGGATGCCACTGCTGTGTGAGCTCCTCTGGCTCCCACTGATAAACCAACGTCTGGTACTCGACTGGTGGCTCGGGCACGGGCACCTATGGTTGGGCCAAGCCCCAGTATGCGTAGATGTCCGAGGGCATAATAATGTACCTGCCTGCATGAAGATTGAACAAAGAAGGAGCAGGTAAAGTAATGCAATGCAGGAAAATGAATACTCCCCATGGTAGCTTGCGTAATGTCTGTAGTTTCTCCAACAGTAATGCCAGAGAAAAAATCTCTAACCGAAGATTTAGGAGGATCATTGAGGCTACCCCAAATAGGTATTTTGCAAATTCTATTGAAATCCTCTAAATCCATGGTATACGATTTATCATAGAGATCAAACAGTACCGATGTCTCACGGCCAGCTGAAAATTTGAATCTACGAACAAAAGAGGCAGTGAGAGCAACATACTGTTCACATTTATCGGAGATTAATTCTTCGAGTCCGACGTTGTGAACAAGTGCATCAAACTCATCTTCGAAACCTGCCTCAATCATAAATTCATCAGAAGTCCATTCACATGGTTGTACCTGCGCGTCCCTTGGTTGGTAAGGATCAGGCTCCCGAATCGCAAGACGGGGACCTCTCTTGCTTGAGGAACCACCATGAAAGTTTCTCCTGAACATCTTCCTTTTCTGAAATTTTTAGAGATTCTAAGGAAAGGTGAACATGGCTCAACAAAACTTGTAGCAACTATTCCCACAAGTGCCTAGAGGCCATATTACGCATCAATACTACTTGGGACCAGCTAAAATCAGCATGCAAAGCTCAAGAACAGGGTCACCAAGGCAGCAAAAATACGCGAAGTATAAGGCACTAGAGCAAAAACTAATTGGACCAATGGAGGAGTCACTTATCAAGGAGTAATTTCCCCAAAACAGTTCGGAGAATGGTGATTTGAGCAAAGAGATCGAAAATCCCAACAAGAGGAGCAAGAACACGGGTTTGAGCTGCGAAACGATTTTTTCTGGAGGTAGGAGAACCAGATGAGAGCAAGAATGAGTGGAGGGGGTGCCTGTGGGCCCCACAAGCCTGGGTGGCGCGGCCAGGGGGTGCCCGCGCCATCAAGCCTTGTGGCCCACTGGTACAGCACCCAGACAAGCTCTTCGTCTCAGTATTTTTCAAAAAATCCAGAAAAAACATACTTGATTTTCACAGCGTTCAGAGAACTTTTGTTTTCATGGTACTTTTCCACCAGACACTAAGACAGAAAACACGGAAAACTAAACTAAATCTATCATTTTTCTTCTAAGCAACCTAAAGTGAAAGCTTGGAACAGAGGTTTGTGACTCCTCGATTCATCCATCTCATGGTCATCGAAAGAAATCTGTCAATGGGGTTGATCAAATCCACTCGACAAACCTTTTCGAATCACAAAAGAGAATGGAGAATTTCCGTATAGTCACTAGGTTACCTCAATGGGGATATGTATCTCCCCAACAAGCAAATAATACTTCATCTTGACACGAGGAATAGGGCATTCAAAGCTCCCAATAAGAATCGATGAAGTCTTTTCGATAGCATTGATGCAATGTACTCGATATTGTTTCTTCGGAAAGGGCACCGTATGCTCGTTACCGTTGACATGGAAAGTGACATTGCCTTTGTTGCAATCTATAACAGCCCCTGCAGTGTTTAAAAAGGGTCTTCTGAGGATGACAGCCATGGCATCATCCTCGGGAATATCCAAGATAACAAAGTCTGTTAAGATAGTGATGTTAGCAACCACAACAGGCACATCCTCGCAAATGCCGATAGGGAAAGCAGTTGATTTGTCGGCCATTTGCACAGAGATTTCAGTGGGTGTCAACTTGTCCAGTTCAAGTCTACGATAAAGTGAGAGAGGCATAACACTAACACCGGCTCCAAGATCGCATAAAGTTGTTCTAACGTAGTTACCTTTAATGGAGCAAGGTATAGTGGGCACACTGGGGTCACCTAGTTTCTTGGGAGTTCCACCCTGATACATCTCCAACGTATCTATAATTTTGTTGGTTCCATGCTATTATCTTGTCAACTTTGGATGTTTTATATGCATGAATATGCTATTTTATATCTTTTTGGGACTAACCTATTAACTCAATGCCAAGTGCCCATTTCTGTTTTTTCCATGTTTTTGACCCTTTTTCAGACGGAGTCCAAATGGAATGAAACTTTATGATGAATTGTTTTGGACCAAACGAGACCCCCGAAGCTTTGGAAGAAGGCCAGAAGAGCCACGAGGGAGTCACAAGCCCTGAGGCCGCCACCACCCCCCTAGGTGGCGCCTACCAGGCTTGTGACCTCCTCGTGGGCCCAACCAACGTAATTCCACCGCCATAAATTCCTATAAATTCAGAAACCCCCAAAAAGAAACCTAGATGAGGAGTTCCGCCGCCGCAAGCCTCTGTAGCCACCAAAAACCAATCTGGAGCCCGTTCCGACACCCTGCCGGAGGGGGAATCCATCTCCGGTGGCCATCTTCATCATCCTGGTGATCTCCATGACGAGGAGGGAGTAGTTCTCCCTCGGGGCTGAGGGTATGTACCAGTAGCTATGTGTTTGATCTCTCTCTCTCGTGTTCTTGAGATGTCTTGATTTCGATGTACCGTGGGCTTTGTTACTATAGTTGGATCTTATGATGTTCTTCCCCCTCTCCCTCTTGTAATGAATTGAGTTTCCCCTTTGGAATTATCTTATCAGATTGAGTCTTTGAGAACACTTGATGTATGTCTTGCATGTGTCTATCTGTTGTGATCAACTTGCGGGTTTGTGATAATTGGGAACGTATGCATATGGGTTGGCACACGTGGATTCATGTGAGTACTCAATGTATGTTTTGGTGATCAACTTGTGGGTTCGTG
Source organism: Hordeum vulgare subsp. vulgare (assembly GCF_904849725.1). NCBI lineage: Eukaryota > Viridiplantae > Streptophyta > Magnoliopsida > Poales > Poaceae > Hordeum > Hordeum vulgare. The sequence goes on along the minus strand of NC_058521.1, from coordinate 110,898,644 downwards.
ACATTAGGAACCTATGCATAGGGGTTGGCACACGTTCTGACTCTCCGATAGAAACTTTGGGGCACTCTTTGAAGTTCTATGTGTTGGTTGAATAGATGATTCCGAGATTGTGTGATGCATATCGTATAATCATGCCCACGGATACTTGAGGTGACAATGGAGTATCTAGGTGACATTAGGGTCTTGGTTGATATGTATCTTAAGGTGTTATTCTAGTACGAACTCTATGATGGATCGAACGGAAAGAATAGCTCCGTGTTATTTTACTACGGACTCTTGAATAGATCGATCAGAAAGAATAACTTTGTGGTGGTTTCGTACCCGAGAATAATCTCTTCGTTTGTTCTCCGCTATTAGTGACTTTGGAGTGAATCTTTGTTGCATGTTGAGGGCTAGTTATATGATCCAATTATGTTATTATTGTTGAGAGAACTTCACTAGTGAAAGTATGAACCCTAGGCCTTGTTTCCATGCATTGCAATACCGTTCGTGCTCACTTTTATTACTAGTTACCTTGCTGTTTTTGTAATTTCAGATTACAAAAACCTATATCTACCATCCATATTGCACTTGTTTCACCATCTCTTCGCCGAACTAGTGCACCTATACAATTTACCATTGTATTGGGTGTGTTGGGGACACAAGAGACTCTTTGTTATTTGGTTGCAGGGTTGCTTGAGAGAGACCATCTTCATCCTACGCATCCCACGGATAGATAAACCTTAGGTCACCCACTTGAGGGAAAATTGCTACTGTCCTACAAACCTCTGCACTTGGAGGCCCAACAACGTCTACAAGGAGAAGGTTGCGTAGTAGACATGAAGCTCTTTTCTGGCGCCATTGCCGGGGAGGTTAGTGCTTGAAGGTATATCTTTAGATATTGCAATCGAATCTTTTTGTTTCTTGTTCTTTCTGTGAAAATTACAAAAAAAAATGGAATTCAGGATGCCTCATATGCTCCATCTTTTGAATGTCTTTCGTGAGCATGATGGGAAGGAAAATTGTGCTCAAGTGCTGAAAGAAGAATTTCATAGAATGCTTGGCATAGAATATGTGAACGATGAGCATGATTGCAATGTCCTTAGCATGAATACTTCGAATACCCATGATGCTAATGATATGCAAATCCACAAGCTTGGGGATGCTATATTTGATGAAGATGATCTTTTTAGTTCTTCCACTTTGAATGATCAAAATCATTTTGATGAAAGCATGCCCCCTATCTTTGATGATTATTGTGAGGATACTTATGATTTAAACAAGAGGGATGATAAAATTTGTAATACTCTCAAGAACCCGTTTGCTAAACCTTGCTTTTTCATTGTGGACACAATTTGTAGTGCTCAAGTCTTTTATGATACTCCCACTACTATTCTTGAGAATACATTTCCTTATGTGGAGAGTAGTAAAATTTCTATGCTTGTAGATCGTGAAAAGAATGCCTTAGGTGCTGGTTATATTGTTGAATTCATTCATGATGCTACTGAAAATTACTATGAGAGAGGATCATATGCTTCTACTTATTGCAATAGTATCAAGCTTCCTCTCCATATGTTGAAATTTTTGAAGCTATGCTTGTTTTGCCTTCCTATGCTAGTTGATTCTTGCTCCAATAAATTGTTTGATCACAAAATACCTATTCATAGGAAGTGGGTTAAAATTAAATGTGTTAGCCATTTGCTCCATACTGCTCTCGCTGTGTTTCAATCCTTACCTTTTATGTGAGCATCATTGAAATCAATGCCTAGCTAAGGGCGTTAAACGATAGCGCTTCTTGGGAGGCAACCCAATGAATAAATTTTTCTTTGATTTTTGCTTCCTGTTTTGTTTTCTCCACACCATCATAATTATTTTATGATTGTGTCTTTTGTGTTTCTTTTTGTGTTTGTGCCAAGAAAAACCGTTATGATTAGTCTTGGTGATGATTGTTTGATCATGCTGGAAAAAGACAGAAACTTTCTGCTCACGAAAAGAATTTTCATTTTTATTATGTAAGAGATTTTGGGTTGATTCTTTTTTCTTCTGATTTCTATGAAATTTCTTCACACTGTCGTAAATGTTCAGATTTTTTGAAGTACCAGAAGTATACGAAGTATACACATTGCTACACACTGGTCTGCTGTTAACAGATTCTGTTTTTGTTGAGTTGGTTGCTTATTTCGATGAAACTATGGATAGTATCGGAGGGTACTAGCCATGGAAAAGTGACAATACAGCAACCCAACACCAACATAAGTAGAATTTAAGTTTGCTACAGTATCGAAGGAAGTGGGGATTTGCTTTCTTATACTAATGATATCACGAGTTTCTGTTTAAGTTTTGTGTTGTGAAGTTTTCAAGTTCTGGGTGAAGTTCTTATGGACAAAGAGATAAAGAGTGGCAAGAGCTCAATCTTGGGGATGCCCAAGGCACCCCAAGTTGATTCAAGGATGCCGAAAAAGCCTAAGCTTGGGGATGCCCCGGGAAGGCATCCCCTCTTTCGTCTTCAATCCTTCGGTAATGTTACTTGGAGCTATATTTTTATTCACCACATGATATGTGTTTTGCTTGGAGCGTCTTGTATCGTAGGATTCTTTTATTTTTGTTGTGTCACAATCTTCCTTTCTGCACACCTATAGAGAGAGACATGCACTCACCGTGATTTTGTCGAGCTTCACTTATATCCTTTGAGTTAGGCAATTCAGCTCACATGTGTTTCACTTGTATCTTTAGAGCTAGTTGAATTTTATCTGTGTGCTTCACTTATATCTTTTAGAGCACAGCGGTGCGTGGCTTGGTAGTTGGCTTATGCTATGAAAGTAGTCCCAAAAGTGGTAGTTATCCAAAGGGATACGAAAACTTCCATCTTCATGTGCATTGAGTAGAAAGAGAAGCTTGATTCCTCTCAATTAGTTTTGAGATGTGGTTGTGGTAATATTTAAGTTATGTTAGTATGGTGTTGTGAATCTAGATATACTTGTGTTGAAGTTAGTGATTCCCTTAGCATGCACGTATGGTGAACCGCTATGTGATGAAGTTTGAGCATGATTAGTTTATTGATTGTCATCCTTTGTGTAGCGGTCGGGATCGCGCGATGGTTTATACCTACCAACCCTTCCCCTAGGAGTATGCGTTGAATGCTTTGTTTCGACTACTAATAAAACTTTTGCAACAAGTATATGAGTTCTTCTTCACTAATGTTGAGTCCATGGTTTAGATGCACTTTCACCTTCCACCATCACTATCTTCTTTAGTACCGTGCAACTTTCGCCGGTGCATAAACCTACCGTATAGCCTCCCTCAAAACAGCCACCATACCTACCTACTATGGCATTTTCAAAGCCATTCCGATATATATTGCCATGCAAATACCACCATGACATGTGCCACAGCTTCTACATTGCCATTGCATGATCATAAGATAGCTAGCATGATGTTTCCATTGATGTCTATGCCATGCTATATCATTGTCACGGTACACTACCGAAGGCATTTCATATAGAGTCATCATTGCTCTAAGTTTTGAGTTGTAAGTGTGATGATCATCATTGATGGAGCATTGTCTCATGTGAGGAAATAAAAGAGGCCAGCGAAGCCCATTTACAAAAAGATGCCAAAGATGCCCACCAAAAAAAGGAGGCCAAAGAGCCCACCAAAAAAATGAGAGAAAAAGAGAGAAGGGACAATGCTACCCTCTCCTTTCCACACTTGTGTTTCCTATTAAGCACCATGATCTTCATGGTTGATAGTCTCTCGTTTTGTCACCACCATATAGCTAGTGGGAAATTTTCATCATATAACTTGGCTTGTATATTCCAATGATGGGCTTCCTCAAAATTGCCTTAGGTCTTCGTGAGCAAGCAAGTTGGATGCACACCCACTAGTTTTCTTTAAGAGCTTTCACATACTCCTAGCTCTAGTGCATCATTTATATGGCAATCCCTACTCATTCACATTGATATCTATTGATGAGCATCTCCATAGCTCATTGATATGCCTAGTCAATGTGACCATCTTCTCCTTGTTTGCGTTGCAACCTCCACCACACTCCATTCCACTTATAGTGCTAAAACCATGGCTCACGCTCACGTATTGCATGAGAGTTGAAATTTTTTGAGAATTTAAAGGTGTGAAAACAATTACTTGGCCAATACCGAGGTTGTGCATGATTTAAATTCGTTGTGCAAGGATGATAGAGCATAGCCAGACTATATGATTTTGTAGGGATAACTTTCTTTTTGGCCTTGTTATTTTGAAAGTTCATGATTACCTTGCTAGTTTGCTTGAAGTATTGTTGTCTCCACGTCAATAGCAAACTATTGTTTTGAATCTAATGGATCTGAACATTCATCTCACATAAGAGGAGTTAGAAAGGACATCTATGCTAGGTAGCATGAAAGCATCAAAAAATCATTCTTTATCACTTCCCTACTCGAGGACAAGCAGGAGTTAAGCTTGGGGATGCTTGATACGTCTCGAACGTATCTATAATTTTTGATGGTTCCATGTTATTATCTTGTCAACTTTGGATGTTTTATATGCATGAATATGCTAGATTATATATTTATTGGGAATAACCTATTAACTCAGTGCCAGGTTCCAGTTTCTGTTTTTTCCGTGTTTTTGACCATTTTTCAGATGGAGTCCAAATGGAATGAAACTTTACGATGATTTTTTTGGACCAAAAGAGACCCCGAAAGCTTTGGAAGAAGGCCAGAAGAGCCACAAGGGAGTCACAAGCCCTGAGGCCGCCACCAACCCCCTAGGTGGCGCCTACCAGGCTTGTGACCTCCTCGTGGGCCCAACCAACGTAATTCCACCGCCATAAATTCCTATAAATTCAGAAACCCCCAAAAAGAAACCTAGATCGGGAGTTCCGCCGCCGCAAGCCTCTGTAGCCACCGAAAACCAATCTGGAGCCCATTCCGGCACCCTGTCGGAGGGGGAATCCATCTCCGGTGGACATCTTCATCATCCTGGCGATCTCCATGACGAGGAGGGAGTAGTTCTCCCTCGGGGCTGAGGGTATGTACCAGTAGCTATGTGTTTGATCTCTCTCTCTCTCTCTCGTGTTCTTGAGATGTCTTGATCTCGATGTACCGTGGGCTTTGTTACTATAGTTGGATCTTATGATGTTCTTCCCCCTCTCCCTCTTGTAATGAATTGAGTTTCCCCTTTGGATTTATCTTATCGGATTGAGTCTTTGAGAACACTTGATGTATGTCTTGCACGTGTCTATCTGCTGGGATCAACTTGCGGGTTTGTGACAATTGGGAACATATGCATATGGGTTGGCACATGTGGATTCATGTGAGTACTCGATGTATGTTTTGGTGATCAACTTGCGGGTTCGTGACATTTGGAACCTATGCATAGGGGTTGGCACACGTTTTGATTCTCCGGTGGAAACTTTGGGGCACTCTTTGGAGTTCTATGTGTTGGTTGAATAGTTGATTTTGAGATTGTGTGATGCATATCGTATAATCATGCCCATGGATACTTGAGGTGACAATGGAGTATCTAGGTGACATTAGGGTCTTGGTTGATATGTATCTTAAGGTGTTATTCTGGTACGAACTCTATGATGGATCGAACGGAAAGAATAGCTTCGTGTTATTTTACTACAGACTCTTGAATAGATCGATGAGAAAGAATAGCTTCGTGTTATTCTAGTTACCTTGCTGTTTTTGTAATTTCAGATTACAAAAACCTATATCTACCATCCATATTGCACTTGTTTCACCATCTCTTATCCGAACTAGTGCACCTATTCAATTTACCATTGTATTGGGTGTGTTGGGGACACAAGAGACTCTTTGTTATTTGGTTGCAGGGTTGCTTGAGAGAGACCATCTTCATCCTACGCCTCCTACGGATTGATAAACCTTAGGTCACCCACTTGAGGGAAAATTTCTACTGTCCTACAAACCTCTGTATTTGGAGGCCCAACAACGTCGACAAGGAGAACGTTGCATAGTAGACATCACACCCTTGAAGGTATAATTAGCGAGCATGGCGGAGATCTCAAGATCAGGTATCCTCCTCTTATTAGTCACAATATCTTTCATGTACTTAACATACGGAGACATTTTGAGCATATCCGTCAAACGCATTTGCAGAAAGACAAGTCTGATCATTTCAACGAAGCGCTCAAAATCCTCATCATCCTTTTTCTTGGATGGTTTGGGAGGAAAGGGCATAGGTTTCTAGACCCATGGTTCCCTTTCTTTACCATGCTTCCTAGCAACGAAGTCATTCTTATCGTATCTCTGATACTTAGGTTGTGGGTTATCAAGATGAACACTAGGTTTAATCTCCACATCCTTTTCATTGCTAGGTTGAGCATCATCATGAACATCACTATTGATATTATCATTAGGCTCATGTTCATCACCAGATTGTGTTTCAGCATCAGAGACAGAGACATGGTTTGGACTCTCAGGTGTAGTAGCAATAGGGTTGCTAGCGTGCAGGTTCCCATCATCTTTCTTCTTCTTTCTAGGATGACTAGGGCATAAGTGCTAACTCCTTGAGAATCTTGTTCAATTCTCTTCGGATGACCCTCAGGATACAAAGGTTCCTGGGTCATTCTACCGCCTCTAGTGACGACTCTAACGGAATTGTCATTCAACTCGTCGAGCAAGTCATTTTCAGCTTTAAGTACTTGTTCTACCTGAGTAGTAACCATAGGGGCATGTTTACTCAGAAGCTTAAGATCATTGACATTTCTATCTACACAAGCACTTAAATGACTAAGCATACGAGCATTCTTTTCCAATTGTCTACTAACATAATCATTGAAGCTCTGTTGTTTGGCAACAAAGTTATCAAATTCATCCAGGCGTAAGCTAGCAGGAATATCAAAAGGAATATCACTCTTATCAAACCTACATAGAGAATTTACTTCTACTACCTGTATCGGGTTATCGAGACCATGGATCTCTTCGATAGGTGGTAGATTTTTGACATCTTCAGATTTATTGCCTTTCTCTCACATAGATTTCTTAGCTTCTTACATATCTTCAGGACTGAGGAATAGAATACCTCTTTTCTTCGGAGTTGGCTTAGGAGGTGGTTCGGGAATAGTCCAAGCATTCTCATTGCGCAAGATGTTATTCAGTAGAATCTCAGCTTGTTCTACGGTTCGTTCCCTAAAAACACTACCGGCACAACTATCTATATGGTCTTTAGAAGCATCAGTAAGTGCATTATAGAAGATATCAAGTATTTCATTCTTCTCAAGAGGGTGATCAGGCAAAGCATTCAGTAGCTCGATAAGCCTCCCCCAAGCTTGTGGGAGACTCTCTTCCTCAGCTTGAGAAAAGTTGTTTATTTCCTGCAAGGCAGCTTGCTTCTTATGGGCAGGGAAATATTTTTCAGAGAAGTAGTAGACCATATCCTGGGGGCTACGCACACAACCAGGAGAAAGAGAAGTGAACCAGATGTTAGCATCATCCTTTAGCGAGAAAGGAAACAACTTGAGCATATAGTAGTGGCGGATCTTTACATCACTAGTGAATAGGGTGGCTATATCATGTAGTTTGGTAAGATGGGCTACAACGATTTCAGACTCATAACCGTGAAAAGGATCAGATTCGACCAGAGTGATTAACTCAGGGTCGATAGAGAATTCATAATCCTTATCGGTCACAAAGATAGGCGAAGTGGCAAACTTCGGGTCGTATTTCATCCTAGCGTTCAGAGATTTTTATTTCCACTTGCGCAGTAGTTTCTCAACATCAGAGCTATCCTTACACACAAGAAAATCTTCAGCTATCTCTCCCTCCATAACATAGCGCGTATGAGGCATAACAGGCAATTCAGGCATAGTAGCAGGTTCTACTTCAATAGTATCGGCAGTTTCACAAGTATCATCACATCTAGCAGCAACTCTAGCAATTCGTGCATCAAGGGCACCTAGTGGCAAAGCAGTATCAAGCATAGCATCATCAGGCATAGTATCAAGCATAGCATCATCAGGCATAGTATCAAGCATAGCATCATGGACAGCAGAAGTAGCATCATCAAGCACAGGGGACATATCAAGATTTCTAGCAGGAGGCAATGTCGCAAACTTACTCAAAACTGAAGGTGAATCAAGTGCAGAGCTAGATGATAGATCCTTACCTCTCCTCGTAGTGGAAGGTAGGATTTTAGTTCTTGGATCTTTAGGATTCCTCAAAGTGATCAGCAGACGTCAATCCCAAGTGACTCGGAGAATATAGATGTGCCTCCCCAGCAACGGCGCTAGAAAAAGCCTTGATAACCCACAGGTGTAAGGGATCGCAACAGTTTTCGAGGATAGAGTATTCAACCCAAATTTGTTGGTTGCCGAAGAAGAAGCGGAAGAATATTCTCAAGTATTATCAGGTGAGTTTGTTAGATTCAACCACACCTGAAAGATTAGCGTCTGCAAGCAAAGTATCAGTAGCAAAGTAGTATGATAGCAACTAACTGTTGTATCAATAGCGCCAGTAGGTTGCACGTGGACGGGAAATATTCTTCCCCGACAACGGTGTTGGAAAAGGTCTTGCAACAAGTAACATCGAAATAGCAAGGAACAAAAGTAGCAACAGCAGCAGAGTAACAGCAGTACCAACAGTAGCAACAAAGTGACAGCAGTAGCAGCAAAGTGGCGCAATCCCTTTTGTAGCAAGGGACAAGCCTAGACAAAATAACATAGCGAGGACCAGTAGTAAAAGACTTGTAGGAAGTGGATCGGTGATGGATGAGTGTGACGGATGTGATTCATCATGTAACAGCAATAACACGGAGAGATAAGTAACTACCTCCCGTTCGTCAATCTAATGTAGGCATGTATTCCGTATGTAGTCATACGTGCTTAGAGAAAAGAACTTGCATGACATTTATTGTCCATCCCTCCCATGGCAGTGGGGTCCTAATGGAAACTACGAGATATTAACGTTCTCCTTTTAATAAAGAACCAGACCAACGCATTAACACGTGGTGAATACATGAACTCCTCATACTATGGTCATCTCCGGGAGTGGTTCCGGCTATTGTCACTCCGGGGTTGCCGGGTCATAACACATAGTAGGTGACTACAACTTGCAAGATAGGATCTAAAACACACATATATTGGCAACAACATAATAGGTTCAGATCTGAAATCATGGCACTCGGGCCCTAGTGACAAGCATTAAGCATAGCCGAGTAGTAGCAACATCAATCTAGAACATAGTGGATACTAGGGATCAATCCCCGTCAAGAACTAACTCGATTACATGATAGATCTCATCCAACTCATCACCGTCCAGCAAGCCTACGATGAGATTACTCACGAACGATGAAGAGCATCATGGAATTGTCGATGGAGGAAGGTTGATGATGACGATGGCGACGATTTGCCCTCTCCGGAGCCCGAAACGGACTCCAGATCTGCCCTCCAGATGAAGAAGAGGATGTGGCGGCGCCTCCGTATCGCAAAACGCGATGAAACCTTCTCTCTGATTTTTTCCGCGCGAGACGGAAGATATAGAGCTGAGTTTGGGGGCGGTGGAGCCACGTGGGCCCCACAAGCCCTCACGCGAGGCCACGGTGGGTGGCCGCGGCCTGTGGGCTTGTGGCCCACTGGTCCACCTCCTTCGGTGGATCTTTGCGCATGTATTTTTCTTTTATTCCAGAAAAAATCTCCGTAAATTTTCAGGACATTCCGAGAACTTAAATTTCTGCACAAAAACAACACCATGGCAATTCTGCTGAAAACAGCGTTAGTCCGGGTTAGTTCCATTCAAATCATGCAAATTAGAGTCCAAAACAAGGGCAAAATAGTTCGGAAAAGTAGATACGACGGAGACGTATCATGCCTGGGTATTTGATACCGGTTCTGTTGCTCATATTTGCAACTCGAAACAGGAACTGCGGAATAAGCGAAGGCTCACAAAGGATGGAGTGACGATGCACGTGGGAAATGGTTCCAAGGTTGATGCAATCGCCGTCGGCACAGTTTCACTTCAGTTACCATCAGGATTAATTATGAACTTAAATAAATGTTATTTAGTGCCTGCGTTAAGCATGAACATTATATCTGGATCTTGTTTATTGCGAGACGGTTACTCGTTTAAGTCAGAGAATAATGGTTGTTCTATTTCTATGAGTAATATCTTTTATGGTCATGCACCCAATGTGAGAGGATTGTTCATATTGAATCTTGATAGTGATAATACACATATACATAACATTGAGACCAAAAAAGTTAGAGTTAACAATGATAGCACCATGTTTTTATGGCACTGCAGGTTAGGTCATATTGGTGTAAAACGCATGAAGAAACCCCATACTGATGGACTTTTGGAGTCACTTGACTTTGATTCACTTGACACGTGCGAACCATGCCTCATGGGCAAGATGACTAAGACTCCGTTCTCCGGAACAATGGAGCGTGCAAGTGACTTGTTGGAAATCATACATACCGATGTGTGTGGTCCGATGAGTGTGGAGGCACGCGGCGGATATCGTTATTTTCTTACCTTCACTGACGATCTGAGTAGATATGGTTATGTATACTTGATGAAGCACAAGTCTGAGACGTTTGAAAAGTTCAAACAATTTTAGAGTGAAGTCGAAAATCATCGTAACAAGAAGATCAAGTTCCTACGGTCTGATCGTGGGGTGAATATCTGAGTTTCGAGTTTGGTGCTCACTTAAGACAATGTGGAATTGTTTCATAGTTGACACTGCCTGGAACACCACAACGTAATGGTGTGTTCGAACGTCGTAGTCGTACTTTATTAGAGATGGTGCGATCTATGATGTCTCTTACCGATTTGCCGTTATCATTTTGGGGTTATGCATTAGAAACAACTGCATTCACTTTAAATAGGGCAGCATCAAAATCCGTTGAGACGACGCCATACGAACTGTGGTATCGCAAAATACCAAAGTTGTCGTTTCTTAAAATTTGGGGATGTGAAGCTTACGTCAAAAAGCTTCAGCCTGAAAAGCTAGAACCCAAAGCAGAAAAGTGTGTCGTCATAGGTTACCCAAAAGAGATAGTTGGGTATACCTTCTATCTCAAATCCGAGGGCAAAGTGTTTGTTGCTAAAAACAGAGCTTTTCTTGAGAAGGAGTTTCTCTCGAAAGAATTGAGTGGGAGGAAGATAGAACTTGATGAGGTTGTCGAACGTCTAATTCCTCTTGATGGTGGCGCAGGGCAAGGGGAAACCCCTGTTGTTGCGGCACAGGTTGAGGAACAAGTTGATGATGATGATCATGAAACTTCGGATCAAGTTACTATCGGACGTCGCAGGTCGAGAAGATCACGTACTGCTCCCGAGTGGCACAGTAATCCTGTCTTGACGATTATGTTGTTGGACAACAATGAACCTGCGAATTATGAAGAAGCAACGATGGGCCCGAATTCCAACAAATGGGTGGAGGCCATGAAGTCCGAGATAGGATCCATGTACGAGAACAAACTGTGGACTTTAGAAGTACTACCTGAAGGCCGCAAGGCTATTCAGAACAAATGGATCTATAAGAAGAAGACAGACAAGGACGGTAATGTGACCGTTTATAAAGCTCGACTTGTGGCAAAGGGTTTTTCACAAGTTCAAGGAATTGACTACGATGAGACTTTCTCACCGGTAGCGATGCTTAAGTTTGTCCGAATCATGTTAGCAATAGCTGCCTTCTACGATTATGACATCTGGCAGATGGATGTCAAAACGACGTTCCTTAACGGTTTTCTTAAGGAAGAGTTGTATATGATGCAACCTGAAGGTTTTGTCGATCCTAAGAATGCTGACATAGTGTGCAAACTCCAGCGATCCATTTATGGACTGGTGCAAGCATCTTGGAGTTGGAATAAGCGTTTTGATTAGGTGACCAAAGCATTTGGGTTTATACAAGTGGTTGGAGAATCTTGTATTTACAAGAAAGTGAGTGGGAGCTCTATGGCGTTTCTAATATTATATGTGGATGACATATTGCTGATTGGAAACAACGTGGAGCTTTTGGAGAGCATAAAAGGTAACTTGAATAAAAGTTTCTCTATGAAGGACCTAGGAGAAGCAGCTGATACGTCCATTTTGCATCATGCTTTCATGTCGATATTTATTGCTTTTTGGGCTGTTATATTAAATGTGGTACCATATTTATGCCTTTTCTCTCTTATTTTGCAAGGTTTATTTGAAGAGGGAGAATTCAGGCAGCTGGAATTCTGGACTGGAAAAGGAGCAAATCTTAGTCCACTATTCTACACATCTCCAAATGCCTTGAAAACTTACGTGGATTTTTTTGGGATTATATAAAAAATACTGGGTGAAAGTACTACCGGAGGGGGCTGCCAGGGCGCCCAGCCCTGACACCGCCACCCCCTGGTGGTGGAGTGGGGGCTTGTGGGCTCCCTGGCGGCCCACTAGCCCCCCTCTTTTGCTATATAAAGCGTCTTGGTCCAGAAAAAAATCAGACGAGAGCTTTTTCGTTGTTTCGCCGCCACCACGAGCCGGAACTTGAGCAGATCCAATCTAGAGCTCCGGCAGGACGATCCTGCCAGGGAAACTTCCCTCCCGGAGGGGGAAATCGTCACCATCGTCATCACCAACACTCCTCTCGTCGGAGGGGAGGCATCTTCATCAACATCTTCATCAGCACCATCTCCTCTCCAATCCCTAGTTCACCTCTTGTAACCAATCTTCGTCTTGTAACTCCGATTGGTACTTGTAAGGTTGCTAGTAGTGTTGATTACTCTTTGTAGTTGATGCTAGTTGGATTACTTGGTGGAAGAGTTTATGTTCAGATCCTTGATGCTATTCATTACACCTCTGATCATGATTATGATTATGTTTTGTGAGTAGTTACTTTTGTTCCTGAGGACATTGGATAAGTCATGTTAATAATAGTCATGTGAATTTGATATTCGTTCGGTATTTCGATATGTTGTATGTTGTGTTTTCCTCTAGTGGTGTTATGTGAACATCGACTACATAACACTTCACCATATTTGGGCCTGGAGGAAGGAATTGGGAAGTAGTAAGTAGATGATGGGTTGCTGGAGTGACAGAAGCTTAAACCCCAGTCTATGCGTTGCTTCGTAAGGGGCTGATTTGGATCCACTAGTTTAATGTTATGGTTAGACTTTGTCTTAATTCTTCTTTTGTAGTTGCGGATGCTTTCGAGAGAGGTTAATCATAAGTGGGATGCTTGTCCAAGTAAGGGCAGTACCCAAGGGCCGGTCCACCCACATATCAAACTATCAAAGTAACGAACGCGAATCGTATGAACTTGATGAAACTAGCATGACAGAAATTCCCATGTGTCCTGGGGAGCGTTTTTCCTCTTATAAGACTTTGTTCAGGCTTGTCCCTTGCTACAAAAGGGATTGGGCCACTTGTTGCACCGTTGCTACTACTTGTTACTTGTTACTTTTTGCTTGCTACGTTTCACCTCGCTACAAAATCACTTGTTATCGCTACTTTCAGTGCTTGCAGTTATTACCTTGCTGAAATCCGTTTATCAGAGCCTTCTGATCCTCGTTGGGTTCGACACTCTTACTTATCAAAAGGACTACGATTGATCCCCTATACTTGTGTGTCATCAAGACTCTTTTCTGGCACCGTTGCCGGGGAGTGAAGCGCCTTTGGTAAGTGGAAATTGGTAAGGAAACATTTTTATACTGTGCTGAAATTTATTGTCACTTGTCACTATGGAAATTGTTCCTTTGAGGAGTTTGTTCGGGGTATCTTCACCACGAACAGAAGCACGAGGAGTTGTTCCTCAACCTGAGGTACCTAATGAAAATATCTTTTATGAAATTCCTTCGGGTATGCTTGAGAAACTGTTGGCTAATCCTTTCAAAGGAGATGAATCTTCACATCCAGACTTGCATCTAATCTATGTAGATGAAGTTTGTGGTTTATTTAAGCTTGCAAGTTTGCTCGAGGATGAGCTAAAGAAGAAAGTCTTTCCTTTATCTTTGAAGGATAAGGCGTTGACATGGTATAGGTTATGTGATGATACTGGATCATGGGGCTACAATCGGTTGAAATTGGAATTTCATCAAAAGTTCTATCCTATGCATTTAGTACATCGTGATCGGAACTTTATTTATAACTTCTGGCCTCGTGACGGGGAAAGCATAGCTCAAGCTTGGGGGAGGCTTAAATCAATGCTATATTCATGCCCCAATCACGAGCTCTTGAGAGAAATCATCACTCAAAACTTTTATGCTCGGCTTTCTCATGAAGATCGTACCATGCTTGACACTTCTTGTACCGGTTCTTTTATGAAGAAGGATATTGATCACAAGTGGAATTTATTGGAGAGAATCAAATGCAACTCTAAAGATTGGGAGCTGGAGGAAGGTAAGGAGTCATGTATGAATTTCCAGTTTGATTGCGTTAAATCTTTTGTTGAGACAAACACTTCTAGAGATTTTAGCGCTAAGTATGGACTTGACTCTGAGATAGTAGCTTCTCTATGTGAATCTTTTGCTGCTCATGTTGATCTTCCCAAAGAGAAGTGGTTTAAATATCATCCTCCTGTAGAAAGCAACATAACCAAAACCAATCTAGTTGAGGAGAAAGTCATTGCTTTTAGTGATCCTGTTGTTCCTTGTGCTTACACTGAAAAACCACCATACCCTGCTAGGATAAAGGATTATTCTAAAGCTCCAACTGTGATACGTAGGGGTTACATTAGACCACTTGCACCCCTGGGGAGATTAGAGTTGAACCTAGTGTTGCTATTATCAAAGATCTCTTAGCCGAAGACATAGATGGGCATGTTATCAAATTCTGTGAGGACTCCGCTAGAATTGCTAAACCTCACACGAAGGACAAACACGGACCTGTAGTTGGCCTGCCCGTAGTTTCTGTTAAGATAGGAGATCACTGTTACCATGGTTTATGTGATATGGGAGCTAGTGTTAGTGCAATACCCTGTTCTCTATATTGATGTCACTATTACGCTAGCCAATAGAGACACTATCTGCCCTCTGGGAATTGTGAGAGACGTAGAAGTCATGTGTGGAAAGATGAAGTATCCTACTGATTTCCTCGTCCTTGGTACTGCACAAGATAGCTTTTGTCCCATCATATTCGGTAGACCCTTTCTCAACACTGTCAATGCTCACATTGATTGCATTAAGCAGACTGTCATAGTTAGTTTCGAGGGTGTGTATCATTAATTTAACTTCTCCAAGATTGGAAGACAACCTCATGAAAGAGAGTCGTCTGGTAGAGATGAAATTATTGCTCTTGCCTCTATTGCCGTACCTCCTACGGATCCTTTAGACAAATATCTTCTTGAGCATGAAAATGATATGCATATGGAGGAGAGAGATGAGATAGATAAAATTGTCTTAGAACAATATCCTATTCTCAAAAATAATTTGCATGTTGAACTGCTTGGGGATCCTCCCCCACCAAAGGGTGATCCTGTGTTCGAGCTTAAACAGTTGCCTGATACTCTTAAGTATGCCTATCTTGATGAGAAGGAGATATATCCTGCCATTATTAGTGCTCTCCTCTCAGAGCACGAAGAGAAGAAGTTACTAAGGACTCTGAGGAAGCACCGCGCTGCTATTGGATATACTCTTGATGATCTTAAGGGTATTAGTCCTACTCTATGTCAGCACAAGATTAAAACCGATCCTGACTTTAAAGCAATTGATGATCATCAAAGGAGATTAAATCCTAAGATGAAAGAGGTCGTTAGAAAAGAAATATTAAAGCTTCTGGAAGCATGAATCATTTATCATGTTGCTCATAGTGATTGAGTAAGTCCAGTACATTGGGTACCTAAGAAGGGAGGTATCACCATCGTTCCTAATGATAAGGATGAACTAATCCCACAAAGCATTATTACCGGCTATAGGATGGTGATAGACTTCCGGAAACAGAACAAGGCAACCAGGAAAGATCATTATCCTTTGCCATTTATCGACCAAATGCTAGAAAGGCTATCAAAACACACACACTTCTGCTTTTTAGACGGTTATTCAGGTTTCTCGCAAATACCTGTTGCACAATCTGATCAAGATAAAACCACTTTCACCTGCACTTCCGGTACCTTTGCCTATAGACGTATGCCTTTTGGCTTATGTAACGCACCTGCCACCTTTCAAAGATGTATGATGGCTATATTCTCTGACTTCTGTGAAAAGATTGTCGAGGTTTTCATGGATGACTTCTCCGTTTACGGGTCTTTCTTTGATGATTGCCTCAGCAACCTTGATCGAGTCTTACAGAGATGCGAAGAAACCAACCTCGTCTTGAATTGGGAGAAGTGTCACTTTATGGTTAATGAAGGTATCGTCTTAGGACACAAGATCTCTGAAAGAGGCATTGAAGTTCATAAGGCTAAGGTTGATGCAATTTAGAAAATTCCTTGCCCCACAGATATCAGAGGTATACGAAGTTTCCTAGGTCATGTTGGTTTCTATAGAAGGTTCATTAAAGACTTCTCTAAGATTTCTAGGCCTCTTACCAACCTCTTGCAGAAGGATGTTCCTTTTGTTTTTGATGAGGATTGTGAGGAAGCCTTCGAAATACTTAAGAAGGCTTTGATAACCGCACCTATTGTTCAACCACCTGACTGGAACTTGCCCTTTGAAATCATGTGTGGCGCTAGTGATTATGCTGTTGGTGCTGATCTAGGACAAAGAGTTGACAAGAAGTTGAGTGTCATTCACTACGCTAGTAAAAATCTAGACAGTGCCTGAAGAAACTATGCCACTACGGAGAAGAAATTTTTAGCACTCGTGTTTGCATGTGAAAAGTTCAGATCTTATATAGTTGACTCCAAAGTCACTATTCACTCTGATCATGCTCCTATTAAGTACCTTATGGAGAAGAAGGACGCTAAGCCTAGGCTAATCAGATGGGTTCTCCTGCTACAGGAATTTGATTTGCACGTCGTTGACCGAAAGGGTGCTGATAACCCTGTAGCAGTAACTTGTCTAGGTTAGAGAATGTCCTTGATGACCCACTACCTATTGATGATAGCTTTCCTAATGAGCAACTAAATGTCATCCGCACTTCACATAGTGCACCGTGGTATGCAGATTATGCAAACTATATCGTAGCCAAATACATACCACCCAGTTTCACCTATCAGCAAAAGAAGAAATTCTTCTTTGATTTGAGACATTACTTTTGGGATGATCCTCACCTTTATAAGGAAGGAGTAGATGGTGTTATTAGACGTTGTGTGCCTGAACATGAACAGGGACAAATCTTGCAGAAGTGTCGTTCCGAAGCCTACGGAGGACACCATGCTGGAGATAGAACTGCCCATAAGGTATTGCAATCAGGTTTCTATTGGCCCACTCTCTTCAAGGATGCTCGTAAGTTTGTTTGTCTTGTGATGAATGCCAAAGAATAGGGAACATCAGTAAGCGTCAGGAAATGCCTATGAACTATTCACTTGTCATTGAACCATTTGATGTCTGGGGCTTTGATTATATGGGACCCTTCCCGAGTTCCAATGGGTACACTCACATCTTAGTTGCTGTGGATTACATTATTAAGTGGGTAGAGGCTATCCCCACTAAAAATGTTGATCACCACACCTCTATTAAGATGCTTAAAGAAGTCATATTCCCAAGATTTGGAGTTCCTAAATACTTGATGACTGATGGCGGTTCACACTTCATTCATGGTGTTTTCCGCAAGATGCTAACTAAGTATGATGTCAACCATAGAGTTGCATCTCCTTATCATCCTCAGTCTAGAGTTCAAGTGGAGTTGAGTAATAGGGAGATCAAGTTGATCCTACAAAATACCGTCAATAGATCTCGAAAGAACTGGTCTAGCAAACTTGACGATGCACTATGGGCTTATAGGACTGCCTATAAGAATCCCATGGGCATGTCGCCATATAAAATGGTTTACGATAAGGCATGTCATTTACCTCTAGAGCTGGAACACAAAGCTCATTGGGCAATCAAAGAGCTCAACTTTGATTTCAAACTTGCCGGTGAGAAGCAGTTGTTTGATCTCAGATCGTTAGATGAATGGAGAACCCAGGCATACGAGAATGCCAAGTTGTTCAAGGAAAAGGTTAAGAGATGGCACGACAAATGAATACAGAAACGAGAGTTCAATGTAGGTAATTATGCCTTGCTATACAATTCTCGTTTGAGATTCTTTACAGGCAAGCTTCTCTCTAAATGGGAAGGTCCCTATGTTATCGAGGAAGTATATTGTTCCGGTGCCATAAAAATCAATAACACGGAAGGAAATTTTCCTAGAGTGGTAAATGGGCAAAGAATCAAGCATTACATCTCTGATACTCCCATAAATGTTGAGACCAATATCATCAATGTCATAACTCCAGAGGAGTACATAAGGGATGTTTATCAGCCTGTTTCAGACCTTGAAAACGAAGATGTATCTATTTGGGTAAGAAATTGGATTTCGATGCTTTTCCAATAGGAAATTTCTTCCGTTTTTGAATTTTTGGAAAATTAGAAAAATAAAAAGCAGTCCGGAGAGCGAACGAGGCGGCCACAAGCCCTGCCACCGCCCCCTACCCCCCTGGTGGCGGAGGGCAAGCTTGTGGGCACCTCGTGTGCCTCCCGGACTCTGTTTTCTTGCGGAGGACTCCTTCTGGCCCAGAAAAAATCAATATATACTCGCCCAAAGGTTTTGATCTCCGTATCACGTAGTTTTCCTCTGTTTTCGTTTCGAGCCTGTTTCTGTGACATATCTAGATCATCATGACTTCCCCAAACGCTCCTAAGGACAAGATCTTCGAGAAGGTCATCAATCCCTACCTCACAGAAGTGCTGAAACACCCCCAATCTATCAAGATGGGTGAGGGGATGTTGCACATCCGTGATGTTGAGGGGCCTAAGAAGACCGGAAGCGTGGAGACGAGGCTCGAAGCAATGGAGCAACAAGTCTTCAAGTGCCAAGGGATGGTGGAGCATGGAGTCAATGCCAACCACTCAATGATCACGGAGTTCACTAGCAATCACAAGATGGATGCCATTGATATTGGGAAACACCTCTCCAGGCTCTATGACAGGATTGAGCAACTTCAGGGCCAGATCTATGACCTGCAGAACCAAAACTGTGAGTATGAGTACAGATTTAAATCAATAAGGTTGGCTGCAGATTTGAGGATTCCGGCGACTCGTTCATCCTGCCATGATGGAGCACCTATGCCTTGGAAGACGGAGGATCAGACTACTCCAACAACAACACCACCATCACCACCGAAGGAAGACAACTAAGCATTGGTATGAGCAATCCCCTTGGCTTCTGCCAAGCTTGGGGGGCTTGCCCTGGTATCGTATCACCTTTATATCTTTTGCTTTTACCTTTGTTTTAGTTCTTTCCTTTTCAGTTTTTATTTCTTCTCTTAGAGGAATAAGTCTTTAGTGTTTAGTTTGAGTCTTTTGCTTTTTTCTCTCTCCCGACGTATTCGAGCTTACGAGCTATATAATAAAGAGTGTCTTAGTCAAGGGCTTTGCTTCGTGCCATGATCAAAAGTATGAAAAGAACGATAGCATGAAAGATCATGAGACGATCTTATGGAAGTGATAACTTCACTTATGATACGTATGATGATTGAAACTTGTTGAGAATAAATCAACATAGACCTCAGTCATTGTTGCAATTAATAAGAAGTAATAAGGAAAGAGAGGTTCACATATAAATATATCATCTTAGACATTTTTTTACAATTGTGAGCACTCACCAAACTATTACATGCTTAGGAGTAGATGTTGGACAAGGAAGACGACATAATGAATTGTGTTTGCTTGGTTCCAAACAATGTTCTCTGATTAGAGATCCCTTAGCATGTGACGATTGCTTCCACCTCATATTAGCCAAAACTCCCGCACAAAGTAGAGATACTACTTGTGCATCCATAAACCTCCAACCAGTTTTGCCATGAGAGTCCACCATTCCTACCTATGGATTGAATAAGATCCTTCAAGTAAGTTGTCATCGGTGCAAGCAATAAAAATTGCTCTCTAATATGTATGATCTATTAGTGTGTGGAAAATAAACTTTGTACGAACCTGTGATGAGGAAGACATAAAAGCGACAGACTGCATAATAAAGTTCTTTATCACAGGAGGCAATATAAAGTGACGTTCCTCCGCACTAAGAGGACACGCATTCAAACCTCAAAAGCACATGACAACCTCTGCTTCCCTCTGCGAAGGGCCTATTGTGACAGCCCGATGCCGACGTTCCAGAAGATTCCCTTTCCTTGCCGTTTTCGTCGTGTGTCTGTTTTATTTTGTCGCATCATCATCGCCTCATTCGCATCATCTGCATTGCATCGGAATCTCCGTTGCCGCCAGTTTTCAAACTTGCATTCGTTAGTAGTTGCCGGTTCGCGTCGTTGTCTGTTCTAAGCCCCACCGCACACGCACGCGCCCGCGGCATCGTCGAAACCCTGTTTTAAAGTGTGCGTAAAACTTTCTCTGATCGGGTTGAGATTTGACGTGCGGTCTTATTTTAATATAGCTAGGCCGCCTGTCGAATTTCGTCGCGATCGGAGTCCGTCTGGTACCCGAACGGTCGACCGTAGCGGCACCGTATTCGGTTTACCCTCAGAAGTCTGTCGATGTTTTTAAATCGTTGCCGCGCCGCCCGTTCTCCCTCTCGTCTCCGGATATTCCCTCTACACGGCCGCGTACCCATACCCGCGTTCGGAATCGTCCGAATCCGACCCCGCGGTTGGATCTGGAACGTGATTCCGGTTAACCGAGCCCCTCTTTTCTCTATAAATACCCCCCTCCATCATATTTTTAGACAGCACACCCTAACCCGCCTCGAAATCCATGCCCTCAAACCCTAGCCGCGCAGCCTCTCTCCTCCCTCCAGCCGCCAGGGCCCGCCGAGCCCACATCGGGCCCGGCCGAGCCGATCCGCCGCCGCCGCGTGACCCGAGGCCTCCCCTCGCTCTCCTCGCGCCGCCGCCAGCCACCGCGCGTGCCTCCCCGCACCTTATCCCGTCACCGGCCGGAGCCCTCGCCGCGGAGCACCTCTAGTCCCGCCGGCCGCCGCATCCTGCGTGCAGCCTCCGCCGCCGCCAGTCACCCCGCTCGCGCCATCGCCCCGCCTGCTCCTCTCGCCGCCTCGCCCCCTGCAGTCCCACCGGCTTTCCTCCGCGCCGCTTGCTCGCCGCTGCACCGCGCCCTGCGCCGCCGCCGTTCCCCAAGATTCGCGCGGATCCGCTGTTCCTTGCCGGTTCGCCTCCCTGGCCGGAGTCGCTACCGCCAAGCCCAGCCCGCCGCCGGCGCGTCCCCTGTCGGCGCCTGCTGGAACCGCCAGCGCGAGCCCCGCGTTGACCACGCCCGAGTGCGTCCTGGGCCTCCTCCCGGAGCGCCTCAGCCCAGCTGGCCACGAGACCGTGCCGGCCCAGGCCCAGGCGGCCTCGCCCTCCCCTCTGCTCCAGCCTCCCCTCATGGGCCGAAGCCCACAAGGTGAGCCCCTCCCTGCTGCCTATTTAGCGCCTGGGGTGTGTTCTTTTATCTTGCGCCCAATGCCCTGTGTAGTTCGGCCCAATAGGTTTATTGGAGTTTTCCAAATTAGTTATATTTCCAGAATATATCTGTATATTAGAACGCCCGTAGTTATTTATCCGTAAGTCGGATCGCGATGTTTTAGATATGGTTTTCGTGTAGAATTTCGCGTAGAATCCGAATTTACAACTTGCATAATCATTGGACAAAGTTTAACATGCCAAACGCCTAGTTTTGCGTGCTGTTTCAATAGGATACGCCCCGTATTTAATTTTCGTGCAAGTCCGGACTGTCCGTATCCCGTAGATTAAATGTCCATGTTTTAGGGACTATTTTTCCGTGTATTTTAGATCGGTCATTCGTATTTTTGCGTGTAGGAATTTGCCGGTAGTTTATTTTCCCGTATATAGGTGATTATCTCGCATTAATGTGTGGCATTATTTTGTGTTGCAAACCCCACATATTTTATATATAGTTTATTTTTCTGTGCAATTAGTTTTAGCTTTTGAGGAAGTTAGTACGCAAGATATTTTGCTAAGTTTCCCTTTTGTTTAATTCGTAGGATTTATTCCGTGCCTCGTTTGAATTAGTTGTCAACTATGGAGTTGTTCTTGGGTGTTTAGAATAGCCTCTGGTATTTTTGGGTGCAATATAAATGCATGTTTAGGTGTTGTTTGCTTGCTCTCGAGTTGCTAGAAATAGTGCTGATTTGGAGGAGCTGAAATATTTCTAAGTCTGGAATCTGTTATATTTTGTTGCTGTCTTGTCTTGCTTGCATCTTGTGATCTGTAGCTCTTTTGAGGTTGGTCCAATGGAGTTAGTTGTACCCCTTGTGTTTCTCTAGCATGCTGTAAATTTTCATGCCATTTGGAGTCCTGTAGCTTAGGATTTTGCTGCTGTCAATATTGCTTCAGATCGAAAACTGCACTTTCATGAGGTGTAATTTTCACTAAGTCTGAAATAGTGAGTGGGATGCCATTTTGTGTCTTCTTTTCCTAGTGCTCCTTGCTGCCATGCTAGTAGTTGTTAGCTGTTCGTAGTAGTGCTTCTTGTCCTCTTCCGTTCCATGCCTTTCATGAGTTTATCGGAGTTGTGTAGCTCGTAGTTGTGGGGCGTAGAAAATGCTATGTGGCTGATTTTGGCAGATTGTAGTGTTTTCTTGTTTTGCTCGTAGTTGTTGAACCGTAGCTTCGATTTGATCGTGTCCTACATGAAACTTGCTTAGAATCTCGTGTAGTTTCATGTTCTCTTGCTGTTTGTGTGTTTTGAAGTGCTCGTGACCGTCTTGCACACATATTGCATTCCTGCCATCATATCTTGCGGTGCTTGTATCTTTTGATCCGTAGCTCCGTTGGAGATGTTCTTTATGTGTAGATTGCTTGAAATGACGCGTAGAATCACGTGAACCTATTTGTTTTGCTGTTTAACAACTAATTAAAGGTGTTAGTTCAGATCTGGACAGAATTGTGAATTAACATGTGAGGTCGTTTCGGAGGTGCTATATGTCATTTCCGACCTCATTTAAAAAGCCTAGATAGGTAGTTTATTTACGCTTCACCTCTTGACATGTTTAACCACATTTAATATTGCCGTGTATTTAACCGGGATAGAACTAAATAAATGAACATGGAGTTTCGTCAATATGCAACTTGTTGTATATTGAACTTCATTTAATGTGTAGTGACTGCTTGTGTGATTTGTCATGCCGTGTCTTGCATGTTTTCAGCTGCTCATGCATCATTTGTGTTGTGCATCGTGTGCTGAATTCTCTGTGTTGATGTTGTTTCCGTTTTCCTCCGTCTCGATAGAGTTCCGCAAGCGTGTCGGATGTGAGGACCCGTTCGACTACGTCGGTTCGTCTGCTTCACGGAGGCATTCTTCTTCCAAGCGGGATCTCAGGCAAGATGATCATTTCCCCAGATACCATTACTATCATTGCCATGCTAGTTATTTCGATGCTGTCGTTTATGCCTCGTTGCCTACCACATGTTGAATATCAGCCTCTCAACAATGCCATGAAAACCATCAACCTGTTCAACCTAGCAAACCACTGATTGGCTATGTTACCACTTGCTTAACCATGTTGTAGAGTTGCTAGTTGCAGGTGCAGATGCTTCCATGCGAAAGCATGGGTTCCTTGTTATATCACCATATTAAATGCTATTTAATTTAATGCACCTATATACTTGGTAAAAGGTGGAAGGCTCGGCCTTTTTAGCCTGGTGTTTTGTTCCACCTTTGCCCCCTTAGTTTCCGGCTACCGGTGTTATGTTCCATAAATGAGCGCTCCTAACACGATAGGGGTTGTTATGGGGACCCCCTTGATAATTCGTTTTAGATTAAAGCTGGTCTGGCAAGGCCCAACTTTGGTACTACATTTGCCTAAACACCTAATAAAATTGCATAGGGACTTTCCGGACCCCGAGGATAATTTAATCAACCCCCGGGCCAGTGCTCCTCATGAGTGTTGGTCCCACCTGAGCGATGTCCGGTGCCCCTCTGGTCACCCGGAGGTTTAGCGATCCCGACGTCTAGCTCATCCGCCGTGTCCTGAGAACGAGGTACGCAACTCCTATCAGGATCGTCGACACGTCGGGTGGCCTTGCTGGATTAGTTTTACCTTTGACGAAATATCTTGTGCATCGGGATTCCGGTGATGCTCTGGGTAATCTCAGAGTTGAGGTTTTCCACTAGGGAATCCGACGAGATCGCGAGCTTCGTGATTGAGGATTTCTATGCGGCTTGTGGTAATTTGTGATGGACTAGTTGGAGCACCCCTGCAGGGTTAAATCTTTCGGAAATCCGTGCCCGCGGTTATGTGGCAACGTGGATACTTTGTTTAACACTGGTTCTAGATAACTTGAAGTTAACTTAAATAAAATATGCCAACTGTGTGCGTAACCGTGACTGTCTCTTTCGTGAGTTCCTTCTCCGATCGAGGACACGGTGGGGTTATGTCTGACGTAGGTAGGTAGGTGTTTAGGATCATTCATTTGATCATCAGTAGTTACGTCCGCTATGCGTAGATCTTCCCCCTCTTATTTCTTGTACTCGTAAGTTTAGCCACCAAATATATGCTTAGCCGCTGCTGCAACCTCACCACTTAACCATACCTCACCCATTAAGTTTTGCTAGTCTTGATACCTTTGGAAATGAGATTGCTGAGTCCCCTGTGGCTCACGGATTACTACAACACCAGTTGCAGGTACAGGTAGAGGTTACTTGACGCGAGCGCGTTGATTGTTCATTTGGAGTTGCTTCTTCTTCTTCTTCTACTTCATCGATCTAGGATGGGTTCCAGGCCAGCAGCCTGGGATAGCAAGGATGGACGTCGTTCTTATTTTTCTCGTTTGTTTTCGTTCGTAGTCGGACCCTGCTCTTACTCTTGATTATTATGTAATGTACTGTTGTGACTCTGATGTAGCTTGTGGCGAGTGTAAGCCAACTCTCTATGCATATCTCTTCTTTTCAGTACATGTACTTGTAATGATATCCATTCTTGCGACACGATGAGATGCGCTTCTATCCCTGACGAGGCCTTCGTGCCAAATTGAGGATAGGGTCGCATCTTGGGCGTGACACCTATCTTGTACCTTTACTTTTTGCCCTTTTAAGAGTCATGGTGATCATCACCAATTCTCTATTTTTTGCCTTTGTCTTGGCTACCGTCACATGTTTGGGAAAGATCTATATTCATATATCAACTTGGAGTTGAGTACTTATGCTTTATTGTTGTTGACTTTACCTTTGAGGTAAATCGTTGGGAGGCAAAACTATAAGCCCCTATCTTCCTCTGTGTCGAGCTAAAACTTTGACACCATGAGTACCACGTGAGTTGTAACAATTGTGGAAAACAAAAGAGATGATTGAGTATGTGGGTTTGCCTTACAAGCTCTTATTTGACTCTTTCTGATGTTGTGATAAATTGCAATTGCTTCAATGACTATGGTTTATTGTTGGTTACTTCCCGGTAAGGTTTTTTGCTTCATGCTTTGCTTTGTGAAGGAATTGTTACTTTCCCATAAGAATCTTTATGATGCATTGCTATCCTATGTGTGATCATGATCCCCTCATGTCCGTATTATGTTTTATCGACACCTTCGTCCCTCAACATGTGGACATGTTTATGGAACTTGGTTTTCGCTTGAGGACAAGCGAGGTCTAAGCTTGGGGGAGTTGATACGTCCATTTTGCATCATGCTTTCATGTTGATATTTATTGCTTTTTGTGCTGTTATATTACTTGTGGTACCATATTTATGCCTTTTCTCTCTTATTTTGCAAGGTTTATTTGAAGAGGGAGAATTCACGCAACTGGAATTCTGGACTGGAAAAGGAGCAAATCTTCAAATGCCCTAAAAAGTTACGTGGACTTTTTGGGATTATATAAAATATACTGGGTAAAAGAACTACCGGAGGGGGGCTGCCAGGGCGCCAGAAGCCCTGACACCGCCACCCCCTAGTGGCGGAGTGGGGGCTTGTGGGCTCCCTGACGGCCCACTAGCCCCCCTCTTTTGTTATATGAATCGTCTTGGTCCAGAAAAAAAATCAGACGGGAGCTTTTTCGTGGTTTCGCCGCCACCACGAGGCGGAACTTCAGCACATCCAATCTAGACCTCCGGCAGGATGAGAAATCATCGCCATCGTCATCACCAACACTCCTCTCGTCGGAGGGGAGGTATCTTCATCAACATCTTCATCAGCACCATCTCCTCACCAATCCCTAGTTCATCTCTTGTAACCAATCTTTGTCTCGCAACTCCGATTGGTACTAGTAAGGTTGCTAGTAGTGTTGATTACTCTTTGTAGTTGATGATAGTTGGATTACTTGGTGGAAGAGTTTATGTTCAGATCCTTGATGCTATCCGTTACACCTCTGATCATGATTATGATTATGTTTTGTGAGTAGTTACTTTTGTTCCTGAGGACATGGGATAAGTCATGTTAATAATAGTCATGTGAATTTGATATTCGTTCGGTATTTTGATATGTTGTATGTTGTATTTTCCTCTAGTAGTGTTATGTGAACATCGGCTACATAACACTTCACCATATTTGGGCCTGGAGGAAGGCATTGGGAAGTAGTAAGTAGATGATGGGTTGCTGGAGTGACAGAAGCTTAAACCCCAGTCTATGCGTTGCTTCGTAAGGGGCTGATTTGGATCCACTAGTTTAATGCTATGGTTAGGCTTTGTCTTAATTCTTCTTTTGTAGTTACGGATGCTTGCGAGAGAGGTTAATCATAAGTGGGATGCTTGTCCAAGTAAGGGCAGTACCCAAGCGCCGGTCCACCCACATATCAAACTATCAAAGTAACGAACGCGAATCGTATGAACTTGATGAAACTAGCATGACAGAAATTCCTGTGTGTCATCGGGAGCGTTTTTCCTCCTATAAGACTTTGTTCAGGCTTGTCCCTTGCTACAAAAGGGATTGGGCCACTTGCTGCACCGTTGCTACTACTTGTTACTTGTTACTTTTTGCTTGCTACGTTTCACCTCGCTACACAATCACTTGTTACCACTACTTTCAGTGCTTGCAGTTATTACCTTGCTGAAATCCGTTTATCAGAGCCTTCTTCTCCTCGTTAGGTTCGACACTCTTACTTATCCCCTATACTTGTGGGTCATCAGCTGCTTACATTCTAGGCATTAAGATCTATAGGGATAGATCGAAACGCCTGATAGGACTTTCACAAAGCACATACATTGATAAAGTTTTGAAGAAGTTCAAAATTGATCAATCCAAGAAAGGGTTCTTGCCAGTGTTACAAGGTATAAAATTGAGTAAGACTCAGTGCCCAGCGACTGCATAAGATAGAAAGACAATGAGTTCCGTCCCCTATGCTTCAGCTGTAGGTTCTATCATGTATGCAATGATGTGCACTAGACCCGACGTCAGCTTGACCATAAGTATGGCAGGCAGGTTTCAGAGTAATCCAGGAGTGGATCACTGGACGGCGGTCAAGAATATTCTGAAGTACCTGAAAAGAACTAAGGAAATGTTTCTCGTGTATGGAGGTGAGAAGGAGCTCGTCGTAAAAGGTTACGTCGACACTAGTTTTGACACCAATCCGGATGACTCTAAGTCTCAGACCGGATACGTATTTACTCTTAATGGGGGTGCGGTAAGCTGGTGTAGTTCCAAGCAAAGCATCATAGCAGATTCTACATGTGAAGCGGAGTACATGGCTGCCTCTGAGACGGCAAAGGAGGGTGTCTGGATGAAGCAGTTCATGACAGATCGTGGAGTTGTGCCGAGCGCACTAGATCCATTAACTCTGTTATGTCACAACACTGGTGCCATTGCCTTAGCAAAGGAACCAAGGTTTCACAAGAAGACCAGACACATCAAATGACGCTTCAACCTCATCCGTGACTACGTCGAGTTAGAGGACGTGAATATTTGCAAAGTGCACACGGATCTGAATGTAGCAGACCCGCTGACTAAACCTATTCCATGGGAAAAACATGATCAACACCAGAACTGTATGGGTGTTCGATTTATTACAATGTAAATCGCATGGCGATGTGAGGACTAGATTATTGACTCTAGTGCAAGTGGGGGACTGTTGGAAATATGCCCTAGAGGCAATGCTAAATAGTTATTATTATATTTCCTGTTAAAAGATAATCGTTTATTATCCATGCTATAATTGTATTGAATAAAAACATAGATACATGTGTGGATAAATAGACATAACAATGTCCCTAGCAAGCCTCTAGTTGGCTAGCCAGTTGATCAAGGATAGTCAAGGTTTTCTGACTATGTGCAAAGTGTTGTTGCTTGATAACTGGATCACATCATTAGGAGAATCATGTGATGGACTAGACCCAAACTATAAACGTAGCATATTGATCGTGTCATTTTATTGCTATTGTTTTCTGCGTGTCAAGTATTTGTTCCTATGACCATGAGATCATATAACCCACTTGCACCAGAGGGATACCTTGTGTGCATCAAATGTCACAACGTAACTGGGTGACTATAAAGGTGCTCTACAGGTATTTCCGAAGGTCTCCATTGGGTTAGTATGGATCAAGACTGGGATTTGTCACTCTGTGTGACGGAGAGGTATCTTGGGGCCCACTCGGTAATACAACATCACACACAAGCCTTGCAAGCAATGTGACTTAGTGTAAGTCACGGGATCTTGTATTATGGAACGAGAAAAGAGACTTGCCGGTAACGAGATTGAAATAGGTATGCGGATACCCACGATCGAATCTCGGGCAAGTAACATACCGAAGGACAAAGGGAATGACATACGGGATTGCCTGAATCCTTGACACTGAGGTTCAACCGATAAGTTATTCGGAGAATATGTAGGATCCAATATGGGCATCCAGGTCCTGCTAATGGATATTGACCAAGGAGTACCTCGGGGCATGTGTGCATAGTTCTCGAACCCGTAGGTTCTGCACACTTAAGGTTCGTCGATGTTTTAGTATAGTTGAGTTATATGGGTGGTTACCGAATGTTGTTTGGAGTCCCGGATGAGATCACGGACGTCACGAGGGTTTCCGAAATGGTCCGGATACGAAGATTGATATATAGGATGACCTCATTTGATTGCCGGAAGGTTTTCGGGCATTACCGAGAATGTACCGGGAGTGACGAATGGGTTCCAGATGTTCACCGGGAGGGGGCCAACCCACCCGGGGAAGCCCATATGCCCTAGGGGTGGTGCACCAGCCCTTGGTGGGCTGGTGGGATAGCCCAATAAGGCATATGTGTAAGGGATAATAAAATCAAAGAGAAAAGAAAAAGAAGAGGTGGGAAGGAAGGGAAGGACTCCACCTTCCAATCCTAGTTGGACTAGGATTGGAGGTGGACTCCTCCACCTCCTTGGCCGGCGCACCCTTGGGGTCTTGGACCCCAAGGCAAGGCTCCCCCCTTCTCCTATATATGGTGGAGTTTTAGGGCTGATTTGAGACAACTTTTGCCACGGCAGCCAGACCACAAACACCATGGTTTTTCCTCTAGATCGTATTTCTGCGGAGCTCGGGCGGAGCCCTGTAGGAGTAGATCCTTCACCACCACCGGAGCGCCGTCATGCTGCCGGAGAACTCATCTACTTCTCCGTCTTGCTTGCTGGATCAAGAAGGCCGAGATCATCGTTGAGCTATACGTGTGCTGAACGCGGAGGTGTCGTCCGTTCGGCACTAGATCGGAGCGGATCGTGGGACAGATCACGGGACGGTTCGTGGGACGGTTCGCGGGCGGATCGAGGGATGTGAGGACGTTCCACTACATCAACCGCATTTCTTAATGCTTCCTGCTGTGCGATCTACAAGGGTACGTAGATCCAAATCTCCTCTCGTAGATGGACATCACCATGATAGGTCTTCGTGCGCGTAGGAAATTTTTTGTTTCCCATGCGACGTTCCCCAACAGGTTTGTGCACCAGCGAAAGTTGCGCGACACTAGAGAGGCTAGCAATGGTGGAAGGTGAAAGTGCATCTATACCATGGACTCACATTAGTCATGAAGAACTCATATACTTATTGCGAAAGTTTTATTAGTAATCGAAACAAAGTGCTAAACGCATACTCCTAGGGGAAGGGTTGGTAGGTGTTAACCATCACGCGATCCCGACCGCCACACAAAGGATGACAATCCATAAATCAATTATGCTCTGACTTCCTAACATAGTGGTTCACCATACCTGCATGCTACGGGAATCACTAACCTCAACACAAGTATTTCTAGATTCACAACACCCTACTAACATAACTCTAATATTACCATATCCATATCTCAAAACTAATTGTGAGGAATCAAACTTCTCTTACTAATCAATGCACATGAATATGAAAGTTTTTATTATATCCTCTTTGGATGCCTATCATATTTGGGACTAATTTCATAGCACATGCCAATTACCAAGTTACTTAGAGAGAGCACTCTCAAAAAGATATAAGTGAAGATCGAGAGTTTTTATTTCTATAAAATATGACACCGTCGTGCTCTAAAAATATTTAAGTGAAGCACTAGAGCAAAATCATCTAGCTCAAAAGATAAAAGTGAAGCACATGCGAGCTAAATTGCCTAACTCAAAATATATAAGTGAAGCACATTGAGTATTCTCGCAAATTCACGATGAGTGCATGTCCCTCTCAAAAAGGTGTGCAGAAAGGATGATTGTGACAAAACAAAAAGCAAAGACTCCTATAATACACGATGCTCCAAGCAAAACACATATCATATGGTGAATAAAAATATAGCTCCAAGTAACGTTACCGATGGATTGAAGACGAAAGAGGGGATGCCTTCCCGGGGCATCCCCAAGGTTAGGCTTTTTGGTGTCCTTGAATTTGGCTTGGGATGTCTTGGGCATCCCCAAGCTTAAGCTCTTTCCACTCTTTATTCCATTGTCCATGAGAACATCACCCAAAACTTGAAAACTTCACAACACAAAACTTAAACAGAAACTCGTGATATCATTAGCATAAGAAAACAAACCACCAACTCTGTAGGTACTGTAGTAAACTTGATTTCCATTTAGATTGATGTTATATTACTGTATTCTCACTTTTCCATGGCTAGTACCCCCGATGTTAACCATAGTTTCATCAAAATAAGCAATCAACACAAGAAAAATAGAATCTATCAAAAATAGACCAGTCTGTAGCAATCTGTAGACTTCGTGTACCTCTGGTATCCCAAAAATTATGAAAAATTATGAAAATTAGGGCAATTCGCATATCAATCAGCAGCAAAAATAATCAACTCAAAAGCTCTTTCTGGATAGGAATTAAAAATAATTTCGTGAGCACAAAGTTTCTGCCTTTTTCAGCATGATCAAACAACTATCACCAAAACTAATCATAAAGGTTTTGCTTGGCACAAACACTAACTAAAACATAAAAAACACAATCATAACATAATTATTCATTGGGTTGCCTCCCAACAAGCGCTATCGTTTAACGCCCTTAGCTAGGCATTGATAATTCAATGATGCTCACACAAAAGACAAGAATTGAAGCACAACGAGAGCATCATAAAGCATGTGAAAATCACATCTAAGTCTAACATACTTCATATGCATAGGAATTTTATAGGAAAACAAATTGTCAAGACAACCAATAGTTACCATATGCAAGGAAGAAGAAAGAGACAATAGCAATCTCAACATAACGAGAGGTGATTTAGTGATATGAAAATTTCCACAACCATATTTTCCTCTCTGATAATAATTACATGTGGGACCATATTCAAATTCAACAATATAACTATCACATATGATATTCTTTTCATGATCCACATGCATGCCAAGTTGACGCTCTTCAAAAATAGTGGGATTATCATCAACTAAAGTCATGACTTCTCCAAACCCACTTTCAATCTTATTGCAAACATTATTATCAATATCATATTCATCATGAGGCTTAAACAAATTTTCAAGATCATAAGAAAAATCATCACCCCAATCATGATCATTGCAACAAGTAGTGGACATAGCAAAACTAGCATCCCCAAGCTTAGGGTTTTGCATATTTTTTAGCATGATTGTCATTAATAGAATTTATAGTGAAACCATTGCAATCATGCTTTTCATTCAAGGAGCCCTCGTGAATCACTTCATAAATTTCTTCATCACAATTTTCAGATTCACGCATCTCAAGCAAAACTCACTAGCAATTGGTTCAACATAATTGGATCGCTTAAAGAGATTAGCAAGTGGATGAGGATCCATATCAATAGATTTTTAGCAAGCGAAGATGCAAGCATATTGAAGGCACATAGCACACGAGAAAACAGAAAGCAAGCGAAAGAAAGGGCGAACGAAAAAGGCAAATATTTTTGTAAATTTTGTTTTTTCAGAAGTGGGGGAGAGGAAAACGAGAGGCAAAAGGCAAATAATGTAAATGCAAGAGATGAGTTTGCGATAGTTACTTGGTATGCTTCACTTGAATACTCCCCGGCAACGGCGCCAGAAATCCTTCTTGCTACCTCTTGAGCTTGCGTTGGTTTTTCCCTTGAAGAGGAAAGGGTGATGCAGCAAAGTAGCGATAAGCATTTCCCTCAGTTTGAGAACCAAGGTATCAATCCAGTAGGATATCAAGATGAGGCACCAATGTACATGCGCAAAAACAAACAAACTTGCACCCAACACTCTAAAGGGGTTGTCAATCCCTTCACGATTACTTGCAAGGTGAGATCTGAAGGTGAAAAGTGCAACAAAGTATTTTTGGTATTTTTATAGATCTGAATATATGATGTGAAGTAGACCCAGGGGCCATAGTGTTCACTAGAGGCTTCTCTCATGAAAGCAAGTATTACGGTGGGTGAACGAATTATTGTCGAGCAATTGATAGAATCGCGCAAAGTCATGATGATATCTAAGGCAATGATCATACATATAGGCATCACGTCCGAGACAAGTAGACCGATACTTTCTGCATCTACTACTATTACTCCACACATCGACCGCTATCCAGCATGCATCTAGTGTATTAAGTTCATAACAAACAGAGTAACGCCTTAAGCAAGATGATATGATGTAGAGGGATAAATTCATGCAATATGATATAAACCCCATCTTTTTACCCTTGATGGCAACAACATGATGCGTGCCTCGCTACATTTTCTGTCACTGGGTGAGGACACCGCACGGTATGAACCCAAAACCAAGCACTTCTCCTATTGCAAGAATTATAGATCAAGTTGGCCAAACGAAACCCATAACTCAAAGAGAATTACAAGGATATGAAATCATGCATATAAGAGATCAGAAGAGACTCAAATAATATTCATAGATAATCTAATCATAAATCCACAATTCATCGGATCTCGACAAACACACCGTAAAAGAAAGTTACATCGGATAGATCTCCATGAAGATCATGGAGAGCTTTGTATTGAAGATCCAAGAGAGAGAAGAAGCCATCTGGCTACTAGCTATGGACCCGAAGGTCTGTGGTGAACTACTCACGCATCATAGGAGAGGCAATGGTGTTGATGAAGAAGCCCTCTGTATCCGAATCCCCCTCCGGCAGGGCACCAGAACGGTCCCCAGATGGGATCTTGCGGAGACAAAAGCTTGCGGCGGCGGAAAAGTATTTTCATGGCTCTCTTCTTTGGTTTCGGGATTTTAGAGAATTTATAGGCGAAAGAGGTAGGGCAAAGGAGGCACGTGGGGCCCACAAGCCTGCCAGGCGCGCCCCCCTAGGGCGCCCAGGGTGCTTGTGACCTCCCACGAGGTCTCCTGCCTTGGTTCTCAAGTCCCCCGCGTATCTTCTGTTATGGAAAAAATCATCCCGCGGGGTTTATTCCGTTTGGACTCCGTTTAATATTCTTTTCTGAAAAAGTTCAAAAACACAGAACAAACAGAAACTGGCACTGGGCACTGAGTTAATAGGTTAGTCCCCAAAAAGATATAAAATAGCATATTCATGCATATAAAACATCCAAAGTTGACAAGATAATAGCATGGAACCATCAAAAATTATAGATACGTTGGAGACGTATCAATCCCCACTAAATTCTCTAAAATACACTAGTACCAAACAAGGCCTTAGGGTGGGTTTGACCCGAGGGGTATTGCACCAGGTGTTCCCATGATCGTAACATTCAAAACAACTCTGCTTTCGGTACATTCTCCTCACCTCCTCCCACTATCCCCTAACCATGATTTAAACTACCCATGGATTAACAGACCTTGCGTAGAGGTTAAGGCTAGACGGATTACTGAAATGTAGTTTTACTAACGTATCCTCATCGACTGCGAGAGTTTGTGGTTCGTGTTCTCGGACCAAAGAAACCAAACAAGCATACATTTCCTTTAATGGAGTATCTTTATAAGGTATGGATACAAGGCTATACCTGTACCCTATCCATAATTTAATGGGTAGGGTATAGATACTATCCATGTGTATAAGAGTATGTCCATACCTTGTCCATGTGGATACGACACCCACGGGTACCCATACCCTGGTTAAAATTGCCATCATTACCTCCTCCCACTCTCCTCTAAGTTTTCTTTCTTTCCACCCCTCCCTCATAGGTTTATAATAATCCAAATCAAATTGGTACTTTCCTTTATTTGTCCTATTATAAACCATATCCTACATTAATTCAATCAAATCCTATCAAAATCTATGTATTAGCTCAATGAAATCAAATCAAATCTTACAAAAATCTCAAGTAAATTAAAACTTTTTTCGTTGTCCCTTATTCTATAGCCCAATCAAATCACATCTTACAAAATTCTCAACTACTATATACTCCCTCGGTTTAATAGTATAAAAAACGTTTTCGACGGCATCTCTAGTTAGCATTAGCGTCCCGACTAGCTAACCCTAGCCGTCGCCTCGAAAAAGCTAGTGCTCCATCGAAAAAGCTAGTGCTCCATCACCTCCCGCCGGCGCCGTCGTTGGTCCGCCCCGTCTTCGGTGGCCTTATGGCCATGGAGGCGGAGTGGATCTCGGCCCTTGCCGGTGGGAGGGCTCCGTTTTTAGATATTTCTTCGAGTTTTGTTAGGGTTTGTGTTCTGCTCAGGAAGACGAGACAGTGGCAACTCCCTGAAGATGGAATAAAGGTCTCCCCGTCCAGCCCTCGTTCCGGTGGGCGTGTGGAGGTGTGTCTCCGGCAAATTTGTCTTTGGTGGATTTGCTCGGATCTTTTCGTCGTTTGTCTGCTGTTCTGGTGTGTTGGTCCTATGGAACCTTAGCACGACGACTTTCCGACTGTCTACTACAACAACGTTTGCTTGGCTTCAATGAGGGAGGGGTGATGATAGCGGCGCGCCTTCGGCTCGCTTCAGTGTTTGTAGTGTTCCCTAGGTGGTCTTCAGATCTGGATGTAATTTTATTATTTCTGATTTTTGTTGTACTTTTTTTGCAAAAAAAAGACACTAATCTTGTGTCAAAAACGCTGTTATTTTATGGAATGGGGAGTGTGAATTTGAATTTTCAGAAAGTTGTCCAGACAAGATTCTTTACCGGTCTTCTCCGTCCACGCACGCAGCCACCCACAAGACCAGTGCTTGGGTGCTTCTAGAAGCTGGAACACGGTTTTCCTGGAGCCATCCCGGAGCGTTGTAAACCTGGCCCACACAAACCGCATCTCCTCCGACTTTTGATTAACCGTTTACCAAAACACAGAGGAAAAACACATCGAAGCGAAAGAAAACGACGGCCACCCGCACCCAGCCCCAGCCACGCTCCCGGCAATCCCCAACGACGCGAGCGCATACGACTCCCTCCCTCCCTCCCTCCCTTTTAAACCGCGCCACACGCCGACCAACCGGAACCGGCCGACGACTTCTTCCTCCCCTCGCCTCCCCCCCACCGATCTCCCCCTCTCCCATGGCGGCGTCGACTTCGCGCGACCGCGGCGGCCACCCGCCGGACTCGACGCGGCTGCGCATCGGCGACGACATCGCCTGGGCGGACGTTGGCGGCGTGTACGACCGCGACGACTCCCTCAAGGAGAACACCAACCCCAAGTGCCTCCTCAAGGCCCACAACCCGAGCGCGCCCGGCCAGCACCACCACCACAACGGCGGCGCGTCGCAGCGCTTCTCCGGGAACCTCAAGCCCACAGCGGCGCCCATCATCGGCCTCTCCGGGAAGCTCGGACAGGGCGGCGCGCGCCGGACCCACCAGCAGCACCCGCCGGCCATGTTCCCCAAGAAGGCCAAGACCGGCGGCGGCGGCCGCAACCCGAGGCCCGCCGTCCCGGAGGACGAGCCCAGCTCCCCCAAGGTCTCGTGTATCGGCAAGGTGCTCTCCGAGCGCGAGAGGGCGCGGCGCCGACCTCGCCCGCCCCCCTCGGAGCGCCCTTCCTCCGGCTGCTGCCCTGGGCTCGGCTTCTTCATGCGCCGCAGCCGCTCGCGGAAGAGCGCCGTCGAGAGCGTCGACTGGTCCCCGCCTCCCGAGCCACCGGCGGCGACGCGCAGGGCGGCGAAGGCGGTCGAGGCGGAGGAATCCGCGCCGGCGCCGGCGCCCGGGCTGGGAGGGGTCATGCGGTTCGCGTCGGGGAGGCGGGCGCCGGATTGGGCGGCCAAGATGGAGGTGGACGACCGCGTGGCCAGATCCGGGCCGTTGTAGCGCGGGCAGGAGATTTAATTTTGCTCTTGGGTTTGGTTGTGATCATCACTTCTCCTCGTTCTTGTTGGCTTGTTGCTGTGCTCTAGGCTTAGTAAAATCTCTGTCTGTTTGTGTGTATATACCGATAGTATTAATTAGGACAAAACATTTGTGGGATCATGATATGGATTTGAAATCAGACCAAATTTTGCTAGTTTCCTCAACTGCTTTGGCACGTTTCTGGTTTGTTGCAACCTGACATATTCTTGAGAGTGGAGTCTTGACGTCTTGTGGAAATTTGATTAAAATTTTCAGACCTAATCTTGACTACATATCTTGCACCACCATCTTCCTGCAGAAGATCAGCAGCCTAGCTTGAGAGGTAGAACGTCATCCCTCAAATTTTCTCCACTCAGCTGTCGTGTCGTGTCACTGCATTGTTTCCCACCCTTCTTTCTTACAACCTTCCATTTGTCTCTTACAGGAACGATGTCGTCATGGGTTGCAACCACATCTCCAAAGACATTCCTCTTATTCTAGTGAGTTTACTTATTCCATCTTTCACATAGTCCATCTATCTAGTCATCCCAACTCACAATTAGGACAGATATTGCAGATAGTTTCCCTAAAATATGTTAATACTCTGGCCTGCATTCTTTGCAATCAAATCAAGTGCGACTTCATTCAGATTAGTGGAATTAAATAAATCTAACCGTCGGTGGAATGCAGAAAAGCAGCTACTACTTCGTTGCAGATCTGTTTGTTTCGGGGTTAGATTTAGGCGCGCCACTTGCTCGGTGACACACACACACACACACACAAGCCTTAATTGTTTATTTCATCGCAAATTAGTTTATTTGACTTCGTCGCTATCTGTATTAGTAGTGTATAAGCTGTCTTGTTTGCGAGTTTGAACACGCATCTGAATCGGATATTCAATTTGGCTCTAGGGAGCATATGCTCAATATTTATCTGGTGCCGTGCACCCCTATTCACGGGTTCTTGTTCTGAAACTACTAAAACAGCTGCACGGATTCTTGCTCCCTTTTATTTCCGGAGGGTTTTCTTGCAAGGTGACTGGTTATGTGCTTTACTGTTAATTTTGTTGTAGTAAACATGTCCTAGTATCCTTGATCCTCCATATCTCTTCTCAAACATGAATTTATGTTGTTAGATGATTAATTGAGGATCTAGTATGCAGCTTGTATATACAGAGGTGCCATTTTGTAGTGTACACGAGCTGCATTGGTGTTTCCAGAGATGAACTTACTTATCTATTTAGTGTTGCAGAGTATGCATTTTATCATGGTCAGTCCATCACAAAAGATCATTGGCTCCGTCATGCATCATTGTAATGGGGTTGTGACGCAACGAATATTGACTATCTGAAAATCCCAAATTGTGCTCCTGTATATATTGGCTGGTAGGTACAGACCTCTCCAAAAAAACTTCTAACTTTGCACTTCTAAACTACACTGAAGAGAAGAATTTAATGGCTCTGAAGAGAAGAATTACAGTGCATTCAAATTTAATTATTACGGAACTTCACGTCTACAACTAAAATATTTTCATTACATTCAAATTTAAGTGCTCTGGAGCGAAGAATTCGTGAAACTTTAACTCTGGCTAGTTAAGTTTGCATATCACATTTAATTTAAGTTGAGCTATGGATACCGTGGGTGGCTATCTGTTTTTCTGCTGCCTGAACATTTCTGGGATGTAAATCACTGAAAAGCCGGTAATGGTGTTGCATAATGTGTACCATAACCTCCAAATGAATTTTACTGTAATGAGAAAGTTGTAATAGACACTGGTGTAAATTATCAAAAACATGGTGCAGTCTTGGGTATTAAACTTATTTGTTGCTACGAGTTCTGAATATCATCAGTGATAGTTCCAAGAGCGTTGCGCCAGGTGCATTTTCAAGAGTTACTAGTTTGACATACATTTTTAAGTTTAGTGCTATTGACACCACAGGAATTACTAGTTTGCAGGATTTCGATGCAAACAAAGCGATAAGTAGAGAAAGAATAGTTTCTGCATGAAATCCGCCGGCACTAAGCATCAACTTACCTGGAATTAGCTAATTTCTTCTGGAATGTTGACTGAACACATTGGAATTATTTGTTATTTCTAATGATGGGCAGAAACCTGGAATGTCTCTTGTTCCAATCTAAATAACACAAGTTGGTACTGAGTCTATGTCGGAAACAGTGCAATTCGATATCGTGATAGTGTAGGCTTCCTAACCCTTATGAGTCTTGGAGAGTATTGTTCATGCCGTTTTTCCAAACTAGATGCCTTTCTACATTTCAGGAGAGTGGGGACACACGGATTTCTTGTGCCGCTAGAGCGAGTATATGCCACCAGGCTCAGCTATCACGGAAGTGATAATCGCTGGCCTTGGAAACTAAATAGCAGTTGTATGTGCTATTCATTCTGATGCTATTAAGAGGGAAATGTATGTGCTCAATTTTAGTTTTGCACTTCCGCTTTGTTGCATCAATGTAAGGAAAGTTCAGAAGCGATTCTGAATTCAGATAAACTAGACTGAGTTTCAGATCATATTAAGGTATTGCTGCATTGTCGGCAAAAAAAAAAAGAAGGTATTGCTGCATTGCATTGGCCCTGGAATCTTGGCAAGTACAGTGTAAGCAGCTAATACCGTAGGATTCAGAGTTTCAGATCATCGGTATGACTAGTACAACGAGATATCATGCTACTATATTTCTGACAATTTTTCATCCGAGTAAAGCAGGGAAGAGATAACGACAAGGCAAAAAATGAGATTAGTTGGTCAGTACGTTGATGGTGATACACGAAACGAATACAGTAACACGTTAATTTCTAGGTTAATTAGCAGTCCATCTAATGGGATGATAAGATCAGATTTCGAAGGATATGGTGCTGTTGGGCGGGTTGTAGAAGGTGATGACCCTGCCGTTGATCGGCTGCACCGGCCGGGCGTTCTGCTTGGCGGCCGCCGGCAGCGGCGCGACGAGGAGGTCCAGCTGCTCCTGGGTGAGCTGCCTCACCTTGCCCAGGACGTTCCAGTAGACGTTCTCGGCGCACGGCGGCGCCGTGAGGGACCCCATGTACCGGAAGTAGCTCCCCGTCCGCTTCTCCAGCGAGCGCAGGTGCACCAGCCCGGCCGCCACGCGCGCGTCCTGCTCGCCGTAGCTGCACCGGTCGGCCGCCAGCTCCGCCAGCTTCCGCTTGAGCTGGAAGTAGAAGGAGTCCGGGGCGCCGACCTTGTAGATGATGGCGAGGATGGCGACCTCGCCGGTGCCTGCGTCGCTCTGGTGGATGAGCTGGAGCTCGAGCGGGTGCCTCTTGCCGTTGATGGTGTGCTCGGAGGGCGTGCGCCACTGCAGCTTCTTGAGGCTGAAGGCCTTGCCGCCGATGGACACGGTGCCAGGCTTGCCGGCGAACGTCATCTGCATTGCCAAAACGGCCGATCAGTACATGGACGCGCCGATCGAGATGGAGAAACAACGTTGGGAATGGGATGGCGATGTGAATGGAGGGGCAGGGACTTGCCGAGATCTCCTTGCCGTTGTTGATGAGGGTGGCGTTGGAGGCGACGTAGGTCCGGTTGAGGGAGTCGAGGTCGGCCTTGGGGACGGCGTTCTTGGTGACGATGTCGATGGGGGACTGCTTCCTCACCGCAGGGCCGCCGTTGCAGGCGCTGTACTTGGGGCTCAGCTTGGACCAGTTATCCGGGCCCAGCTTGGTCCCCGGCACGTAGCTGTAGTCCGGATCGTCGGCTGCAACGGACGACGCCGCCGCGACAGCGACGGCCAAGACGAGGACGGCCCGAAGGGACGCCATTGCCGGCAGCATGGATGGATCGTTGCTTGCCTTGTTCCTCCTGGTTGATCGAGTTTTGGAAGGGACCGATCGCGCGTGGCTGGCCGCTTTGCCGCGCGTGTATTTACAGGCACGAAATTCGGTTGCTGGGTGGGACGGGTGGACGGGAGTGGAGGAGCTTAATTTTGCTTGGCGCCAAGAATAGCGCTGCTCTGTCTGCCTCTGCCGCCGTGCCGAGGCTTGACGTCCGTCTTGGTCGTGGTACTGTGCTGGCAGCTACCTGGAGGGAGAGTTTTCTTTTTTTTGTTTCTGGCTACAAAAAAAGGGAGAGCAAAAAAGTGGGGTGTTGCGAGAATCGAACTCACGACCTCTCGCACCCGAAGCGAGAATCATACCACTAGACCAAACACCCGATTGTTGTCCAGTTCGCGACATGACGTTATTTATTCATAATTCTTAGCATCGACGGGATTTGAATGTTTTATTCGCTAACGCGGCTGCGATGTCCTCGAAGCGAGGTGATCGAAATCACCTTGACGCCTAATGTTTAGACCTGTTTATGCGTAACACATCAAGATAATTAGAATTCAGCTTCAGCATCTGCACACCATATATCCATCCAAGTGAATGATCGAGTTGGAAAATACACAACACAAGTGAATCATCCAAGTGCATGAATTGAGTATTGAGTAAATAGGTAATTTTTCAAATAAATTAATCTATAAAATAATTAATAACATGTCATTGATTAGATTCATGACTTACTGATAATTAATCATGGCATCACACACTTGACAAATAGTATCTACGCAAATCATCACTACGCGTAAGACACTAGTAACTAGGAGCGGGATAATCGAGTTATACCCTCCGATCTCCCAATTGACCGTAGCATCAGCGGTGGCGGCGACAACATCCTCTGCCGCCTTTTTCTCGGCTTCGGCCTTCTCGCGGACGAGACGGTCGGCTTCGGTTGGTGAAGACATGGCGATGACGAAGGCGACGCGGATGTAGAAGAAAGAGACGGACGGAGGCGATCAGTCGCGTGACCGCTCCCAAAAACCTAATCGCCCCTTTCCCGTACATGATCCGGAGAGGCAGGGTTTCGGAGGCCTGCTCTCCCATCGACCGTGTAC
This sequence comes from Hordeum vulgare subsp. vulgare, assembly GCF_904849725.1. NCBI lineage: Eukaryota > Viridiplantae > Streptophyta > Magnoliopsida > Poales > Poaceae > Hordeum > Hordeum vulgare. The sequence continues at coordinate 110,857,234 of NC_058521.1, read as the reverse complement.
GCGGTGAACGGGGCGGAGTCGCCGGCGGCAGCAGCAGCAAAGGAACAAGCGCGTGAAGCACAGGCGATCTAATCTCGTGAAGGTAACAACCCACGACCCGGCGTCTCGGATCGTGGTGTGTCCGTTACGTATTCTCCGTTCCTGACCGACAAAAATAAGCTCGTAAGTATAAGCTCGGCTCGGCTCATTCCCGGAACCCGTGACGTGACGAGGCGGGCGGCAGAGGGGGAATGCGCGAGGGCCTCTTCTCTTCTCATGCTCCAATAACATGTAGAAGATAGACCCTTATAAAGGAGTCCAACTCCTTCTCCACTAGCGGGGTGGGACTAAACTTTCCACGACGAGCTTGTCATGCCACCACCTACATGGGCCCTTAGAGATTTCTGAAATTGTGTCATGGGCCATAGGCCCATCTAAGATTTCAACAATCCCCCACCAAATCTCAAGGACACATTATGTTCTTTCGTTCCAATCATTGTTTTGATATACTAACATTTCAGTGAAGACCCGTTAAGGTTGAGCTTCACCTAGAGCAAGCAGCTACACTTCTTTACAACTGAACAATGGACTCTGCCTTGAATTGTCAGTTTGGCGTAAACAAGGTTCACCACAAGTCTTACTAGTACTACGCTGCCGAAGGCTGACCCCTCGGGTGGAGCATATTAGTCATACTCCTTGCCTATTCATGAGTTTACTAGAGATCACCCCAATCTCATAGACTGCGACCAGTAGTCGTGCTCATATAGGTGTCTTCCTCCAAAGATCGCTCTGCAGGACAGCATCTTGCTTACATATAAGTTTTAGAACACATTAAGATAGTAGTCATCCTACCATACAGTATCCAAGAGTATTGTATCTCCAACGGAGTGAGTTTAGTAAAGTTACTCTCCTCAGTTCACCACTGGCTTGTTTTCCTAGGTCCTACTTCACAGGATCTCCGATCATATAGGTTGGGTTACTGCCATGGCAACTCATGTGGGTCTCATACCCATTTCCCTCGATGCACTATCTATCACAACATGTGATAGCCCTTTAGTAAAGGGATATGCCAGATTCTTAGCCGTTTGGATGTAATCCAACGCTATCATTCCAGAGTTTTCTAAACATCTGACAGACTTCAGTCTCATTCTTATATGTTCGTTGGACTTCCTGTTGTCCTTTGAACTCTTCATTTAGACAATAAATGTCTGACTATCGCAGTTCATAAGGATAGCCAGCAAAAGGGGGACTATTCAGAGCGGGCTCAATGGACAATGGGGATGGAATAGTTGTTGGACGGTTAGGACATCCCGTCTTTAGAGATAAAGAAGGACGTGAGTTTTTGTACGCCGTATGGGAATCGGATTCTCAACCACAGGCAAGTCCATCAAAAGATCTCGAAGAAATTCTCCTTCGACATGAGATGTGTCTAACGCTGTTAATTATGCTTCCGTTGTCGATCTCGTTAAGATCGTTTTCTTGCAAGTCTTCCAGAAACAACACCACCTCCAAGAGTAAACATATACCCAGTAGTGGCCTTCATCTTATCAGCATCATGGATCCAATTCGCATCACTATACCCTTGAAGTACCAACGGGTATTCCGTATAGTGAAGTCCATGGTTGATAGTACCTTTCAGATAGCGTATAATTCTTTCAACAACACGCCAATGAACATCACCCAGATTGGCAACAAATCGGCTCAGTTTTCTCACATCAAATGCGATGTCAGGCCTCGTTGCGCTAACTAGATACATAAGTGAACCAATAATTTGAGAGAATCTCAATTGATCTATAGTTGTGCCTCCGAACTTTCGAATCAACACACTAGGATCATATGGTGTTTGAGAAATTTTGCAGTCTAAATATCCAAAGCGACTCAAATTTTTCTCAACATAGTGGGATTGCAGAAGTGTAATCCCACCCTCATCATCTCTCAAAATATTGATGTTCAAGATAACATCAGCCACCCCAAGGTCCTTTATCTCAAAGTTCTAAGACAGAAAAGACTTAACCTCCTCGATCACTTTGAGGTTGGTTCCAAATATCAGTATGTCATCAACATACAAGCACAATATAACTCCTACGCCCCCACCATGGTGAAAGTATACACATTTGTCAGCTTCATTAACAACGAAGCCAACAGATGTCAAAGGGCTATTAAACTTCTCATGACATTGCTTAGGTGCTTGTCTCAGGCCATGAAAAGATTTCAACAACTTACACACTTTTCCTTCACGACCATCTATCACAAAGCCATCTGACTGTTGCATATAGATTTCCTCGTTTAACTCTTTGTTCAGAAAATTCGTCTTAATTTCCATTTGATGAATGAGAAGACCATGCGAGGCCACCAATGAGAGTAGTACTTGAATGGTGGTCAGTCTGGCCACAGGCGAATAAGTGTCAAAGAAATCTTCTTCTTCTTTCTGGGCATAGCCCTTAGCCACATGCCTAGCCTTGTACTTTTCAATTGTACCATAAGGCCTAAGCTTCCTTTTGAACACCCACTTGCATCTCAACGGTTTGCAACCATAGGGACGATCAATAATTTCCCATGTCCCATTAGCCATGATGGAATCCATCTCGCTATGGACCGTAGCTTTCCAGTAGTCAGCTTATAGAGATGCATATGCTTCTGAAATAGAAGTGGGATTATCATCCACGAGGTATACAAAGAAATCATCACCAAAGGTCTTTGCAGTCCTTTGTCTCTTGCCCCTACCAAGGGTTTCCTCATCATCCTCCTCAGGATTTTCATCATGTGTTTGTTCATAATATTCCATGGGAATGGCAGGCTCAGGAGATTCCTCAGATTCCTATCTAGAAGTTCTTTGCATATCTCTCATGAAAAAAATATCCTCAAAGAATGTAGCATCCCTCGATTCCATTATTGTATCGACCTTCACGTCAGGTATCTTAGATTTCACTACTAGAAACATATAGCCAATGCTATTCTTAGCGTATCCCAAATTAATGCAGTCCGTAGTCTTTGCTCCAAGCTTTCGCTTTTTGGGGATCGACACATTGACTTTCACCAAGTAGCCCCAAGTACGTAAGAACGAGAGCGTCGTACTTCTCTTCGACCACTCCTCATAGGGTGTGACCTCATTATCTTTTGTAGGAACCTTATTCAGGACATGACATGCAGTCAATATAGCCTCCCCCACCATGCCTTGGATAAACCCGATGTATCTAACATGGTGTTAACCAAATCAGTTAGAGTACGGTTGTTCCGCACGAAAAGAATCAAATACATTTGAGAAGTACTCTCCACCACGATTAGACCAGACTCATTTAATTTTATTTTCAAGTTGATTCTCAACTTCTCCCTTATAGATTTTAAAGTAGTGTAGAGCCTCATCTCTAGTCTTTAACAGATACACATAGCAATATCTAGTGGAATCATCTATCAATGTCATGAAATATTTCTTTTCACCTTTAGTCAACACACCATTCATCTCACAAAGATCAGAATGTATGAATTCTAATGGCGCCAAGTATCTCTCCTCTGCAGCCTTGTGAGGTTTGCGAGGTTGCTTTGCTTGCTCACACGAATGGAACTTAGAACCTTTGGCTAAAGTGAAACTCAGGATTAAATTCAGTTTTGCTAGCTGAAACATAACATCAAAACTTATGTGACAAAGACGTGAATGCCAAACTTCAGATTCATAAACACTCGAATGAATATTGTTCACGACTTTATTACAAAAATCTGCAAGGGAAAGGCGGAAGAGACCTCCGCATTCGTAACCTTTACCAACAAAAAGTCCATATTTCGTAACAACTACTTTATTAGGCTCGAAGACCAACTTAAACCCATCTGTACATAGAGGGAAGCCACTAACGAGGTTCTTCTTAATGGTGGGGACATGCTGCATGTTCTTCAGCTGCATGATCCTTCCCGAAGTAAACTTCAGATTGATCGTGCCAACACCAAGAAGAGAAGCACTCGCGCCATTCCCCATCAATATGGACCCTCGGCCTATGACCTGGTAAGAAGATAACAATGAGATGTCAGCACACACATGAATGTTTGCACCTGTGTCCACCCACCAATCGATAGATTGACAAACCGAAAATACAGTAAACAAATTATCGTGCCCAGATGCACCACTTTCATTGTTGTTGACAATCATATTGGTAGACTTGGAGTCCTGCCCTGGCTTATTGTACTTGTTTGGACACTTACTGGCCCAATATTCCTCAGAACCACAATTGAAGAAACCATCACCCTTCTTGTTCTTCTTGAAGGTCGTCTTACCCTTCTTCTTAAAGTCGGTATTCTGTTGGACAGAATTCTCCCCTTGGGCTTGTGGGAACTGAAGTTCCTCTGATGTATTATATTGGCAACAGAAGGACCTTCGACCATTTTTCCATGCGAGTCCTTTGTTCTCGAGTTCTACTCAACACTCAGATGGTCAATGATATCCTCTATTGAGAGTTCACGCCTCTGATGTTTCAGAGTGGTAGAAAAGTTCCTCCATGAATTAGGGAACTTAACGATTATTCACCCCGCGACAAATTTGCCCAGTAAATCGCACTTAAGAACCACAAGTTGTTTAGCAATGCATATTATTTCATGAGCTTGTTCCAATACAGAACGATCCTCAACCATTTTGTAATCATGGAACTGCTCCATAACATACATCTCGCTCCCAACATCGGTGGCCCCGAATTTAATTCGAGTGCCTCCCACAATTCTTTGGCAACATGCACATGTAAATATGAATCAACCAACTTATCTCTGATCACGCTTAAAACTGCTCCAAGAAAGAAGACGGTGGCCTCCTTGAACGTTTTCTCCTGTTCAGGATTGAGCTCCCCGTAGGAGTCGCACTGGCTACCCAGAACATGTTCATAGCTGTGAGACATAAGATGGTTCTTGTTTGCCAACGCTTAAAATAAATACCGCTAAAATTATCCGGTATCAATGCAGCAACAAAACCACTACACGAAAAATTCCTACACACATTAGGTTTTTGGATCGTTGAGTAAATAGGCAATTTTTCGAATAAATTAATCCATGAAATAATCACTAACATGGCATTGACTAGATTCATGACGTACTGATAATTGATCATGGCATCACGTACTAGACAGATAGTAGATATATCTACGCAGATCATCAGTACTCGTAATACGGTAGTAACTAGGAGCGGGATAATCGAGTTATACCCTCCGATCGGCCAATTGACCGTAGGAGCAACAGTGGCGGCGGCGACATCCTCTGCCTTCGTCTTCTTGACTTCGGCCTTCTCACGGACGAGACGGTCGGCTTCGGTTGTTGAATACATGGCGATGACGAAGGCGACGTAGACGTAGATGAATGAGATGGACAGAGACGAGCTGTCGCGTGATCGCTCCCAAAAAACCTAATCTCCCCTCTCCCGTACATGATCCAGAGAGACGGGGATTCGGAGGCTTTCTCTCCTATCGACCGTGTACGCCGTGAACGGAACGGAGTCGCGTGTGAGGCAGAGGTGATATGATCTCGTGACGGCTAGGGTTGGCGTTACCCCTGCCTATTGTTGGAAATATGCCCTAGAGGAAATAATAAATTGGTTATTATTATATTTCCTTGTCCATGATAATCGTTTATTATCCATGCTAGAATTGTATTGATTGGAAACTCAAATACATGTGTGGTTACATAGACAACACACTGTCCCTAGTGAGCCTATAGTTGACTAGCTCGTTGATCAAAGATGGTCAAGGTTTCCTGGCCATAGACAAGTGTTTTCACTTGATGACGGGATCACATCATTAGGAGAATGATGTGATGGATAAGACCCAAACTATAAACGTAGCATATGATCGTGTCAGTTTATTGCTACTGTTTTTGTGCATGTCCATGTACCTGTTCCTATGACCATGAGATCATGCAACTCCCGGACACCGGAGGAATGCCTTGTGTGCATCAAACGTCGCAACGTAACTGGGTGACTATAAAGGTGCTCTACATGTATCTCCAAAGGTGTCTGTTGGGTTGGCATGGATCAAGACTGGGATTTATCACTCGGTGTGACGGAGAGGTATCTCGCGGCCCACTCGGTAATACAACATCACAACAAGCCTTGCAAGCAATGCCACTAAGGAGTTAGTCATGGGATCTTGTATTACGGAACGAGTAAAGAGACTTGCCGGCAACGATATTGAACTAGGTATGGAGATACGGACGATCGAATCTCGAGCAAGTAACATACCGAAGGACGAAGGGAATAGTATATGGGATTATATGAATCCTTGACATAGAGGTTCAACTGATAGAGATCTTCATAGAATATGTAGGAGCCAATATGGACATCCAGGTCCCATTGTTGGTTATTGACCGAAGAGTGTCTCAGGTCATGTCTCCATAGTTCTCGAACCCGCAGGGTGTGCACACTTAAGGTTCGGTGACGTTTCGGTATAGTTGAGTTATATGTGTTGGAGACCAAAGGTTGTTCGGAGTCCCGGATGAGATCCCGAACGTCTCGAGGGTTTCCGAAATGGTCCGGAAACGAAGATTGATATATAGGAAGTCCTGTTTTGGTCACCGGAAAAGTTTTGGGATCATCGTTGTGTATCAGGAGTGCTGGGAGGGGTGTCGGGGACCATAGGGAGGGGTGTCACGCCCCAAGGGGCCTCATGGACTGTGGGAAGAAATAAACTAGCCCCTAGTGGGCTAGAATAAGTTCCACTAAGGCCCATAAGGTTTGAGAAGGAAAACAACAAGGTGGAAAGAGTTTCCAATTGGGAAGGAGGAATCCTACTCCAAATAGGATTGGAGTAGGACTCCTCCTCTCTCCCTTGCGCAAGGGAAGATAAGGCTTCCCTAGGGCGCAACCCTCTCCCTCCTCTCCTCCTATATATACTAAGGGTTTTGAGGGTTTTAGACACAACAGAAAACAACCACGTGATGCCCTCTCTCTCTAGATCTGTTTCTCCTCTAGTTTCAGCGGTGCTTAGGCGAAGCCGTGCTGGAATAGCACCACCACCACCACCATGCTACCTCTTGAGCTTGCGTTGGTTTTTCCCTTGAAGAGGAAAGGGTGATGCAGCAGAGTAGCAGTACGTATTTCCCTCAGTTTGAGAACCAAGGTATCAATCCTGTAGGAGTATCAAGGCAAGTCTCCAAAGTACCTGCACAAAAACAGCAAACTTGCACCCAACGCTATAAAGGGGTTGTCAATCCCTTCACGATTGATTGCAAGGTGAGATTTGAAGGCAGAAAGTGCAATAGAGTGAAAGTGTAAGGCTGAAAATATGATGTGAAGTAGACCCAGGGGCCATAGTGTTCACTAGAGGTTTCTCTCATGATAACAAGTATTACTGTGGGTGAACGAATTACTGTCGAGCAATTGATAGAACCGCGCAAAGTCATGACGATATCTAAGGCAATGATCATACATATAGGCATCAGGTCTGAGACAAGTAGACCGATACTATCTGCATCTACTACTATTACTCCAGACATCGACCGCTATCGAGCATGCATCTAGTGTATTAAGTTCATGACAAACGGAGTAACGCCTTAAGCAAGATGACATGATGTAGAGGGATAAATTCATGCAATAGATATAAACCCCATCTTTTTACCCTTGATGGCAACAACACGATGCGTGCCTCGCTACCCCTTCTGTCACTGGGTGAGGTCACCGCATGGTATGAGCCCAAAACCAAGCAATTCTCCCATTGCAATAATTATAGATCAAGTTGGCCAAACAAAACCCACAGCTCGAAGAGAATTACAAGGATATGAAATCATGCATATAAGAGATCAGAGGAAACTCAAATAATAATCATAGGTAATCTGATCATAAATGTACAATTCATCGGATCTCGACAAACACACCGCAAAAGAAGATTACATCGGATAGATCGCCATGAAGATCATGGAGAACTTTGTATTGAAGATCCAAGAGAGAGAAGAAGCCATCTAGCTACTAGCTATGGACCCAAAGGTCTATGGTGAACTACTCATGCATCATCGGAGAAGCAATGGTGTTGATGAAGAAGCCCTCCGTGTCTGAATCCCCCTCCAGCAGGGCACCAGAACATGCCCGAGATGGGATCTTGCGGAGACAGAAGCTTGCGGCAGCGGAAAAGTATTTTCGTGGCTCTCTCCCGTGGTTTCAGATTTTTCGGGGATTTATAGGCGGAAGAAGTAGGGAAAAGGAGCCACGGGGGGCCCACAAGCCTGCTAGGTGCGCCCCCAGGCCGCGGCTAGGGGGCTTGTGGCCTCCCCCGGGACCCTTTGCCTTGGTTCTCAAGCTTCGTGCGTATCTTCTATTCCGGAAAAAATCTTCTCACATGTTTTATTCCGTTTGGACTCCGTTTGATATTCTCCTCTGAAAAAGGTCAAAAACACGGAAAAAACAGGAACTGGCACTTGGCACTAAGTTAATAAGTTAGTCCCGAAAAATATATAAAATGCATGCAAAACATCCAAAGTTTGACAAGATAATAGCATGGAACCATCAAAAATTATAGATACGTTGGAGACGTATCACACCACCACGCCGTCGTGCTAGAGAACTCATCTACTTCTCCGCCCCCTCTTGCTGGATCAAGAAGGCGGAGATCGTCATCGAGCTATACGTGTGCGGAACACGGATGTGCCGTCCATTCGGCACTTGATCAGGACGGATCGTGGGACGAATCGTGAGACGGTTCATGGGACGGATCGTGGGACGGTTCGTGGGACGGATCTGAAGACGTACCACTACATCAACCGCGTTTATTAACGCTGCCGCTTAGCGATCTACAAGGGTATGTGGATCCGATCTCCCTCTCGTAGATGATCATCACCATGATAGGTCTTCATGTGCGTAGGAATTTTTTTTGTTTTCCATGCGAAGTTACCCAACAGTGGTATGAGAGCTAGGTTCATGCATAGATGATATCTCGAGTAGAACACAAAGGAGTTTGTGGGCGTTGATGCTCTTTTTGCTGCCCTCCTTAGTCTTTTCTCCATTCGGCGGTATTATTGGATTGAAGCGGCCCGGACCAACCTTACTCGTACGCTTACGAGAGACCGGTTTCATCAACTAACATGCAACTTGTTGCATAAAGATGACTGGCGGGTGTATGTTTCTTCAACTTTAGTTGAATCGGATTTGACCGAGGCGGTCCTTGGAGAAGGTTAAATAGCAAATTGCATATCACGGTTGTGGCTTTGCGTAAGTAAGATGCGATCATACTAGATACCCATAGCAGCCATGTAAAACATGCAACAACAGATTAGAGGACGTCTAACTTGTTTTTCAGGGTATGCATTTGATGTGATATGGCCAATGACATGATATGATATATTGGATGTATGAGATGATCATGTTGTAATAGTTAAATATCGACTTGCACGTCGATGCTACGACAACCAACAGGAGCCATAGGGTTGTCTTTAAACTAACGTTTGTGCTTGGAGATGCGTTTACTATATTGCTAGGTTGTAGCTTTAGTAGTAATAGCATAGGTAGCACAACAACCTCGATGGCTGCACAATGATGGAGATCATGGTGTGGCGCCGGTGGCGATGAAGATCATGCCGGTGCTTTGGTCATTGTTGGGGATATTACCTGCGGTATGACCCGCCCTAATGGGCCGGGTCAGGAAAGTGGTGACTCATACATATATGACCAGCATAAGCCTTGGTTTGGGCCTGGGGCATGTTGGGATGTTTTGTAAGAAGGCCGCCATGGCCCATGAGCCACATGGTGGTTCAAGGATGACAAAAAAGATGAGCCGCCAAGGAGTTTTCCTTGGCTTGAGGTACACGGCGACTTAGAGATAAGGAAGGCCACTATTTTTTACGCCCTCCTTATAATCGAATCCATCATCAATATACACAAAGTAGGACGTAGGCTTTTACCTCCACACGAGGGGCCGAACCTGGGTAAATCTGAGTCTCGCTTCTGCTCACCCCCTTTGAGTCACCACCAAGGTGCGATGGCTCCTTCACTAAGTTCTTTCACGAGGACATCTACCGTGACAAAACCAGGACAGTTGGCGCCCACCGTGGGGCTAGTGCACGGTGGAGTTGAGTTCTCTAAGGGAGCCCTTCCAGGGTCAAGAAGCTATGCGGTCGGCATCATGAAGAAAAGCCGCCATGTAAAATACTACATTGACAACTCGCAGTGGGGGCCTGAAGCCGATTCAGTCGAATCTGGTTACAGGGCCCCCTTCGGCAAGATCCACATCTTCATCGGCATGTTTGGGGTGCCCGTACCTGAGCCAGACACCTTCATCGACATCATCGAGCCGGCCCGGTACACCCAACCCACCACACATCAGGACAGGGGATGCCACGTTTTCGTTGGCTTTACGTACGGAGCCAGCCTACAGGACGAACCGGTAGTCCAGGAGATCACCCCCGTCAACTCTGAAGACAAGTCATCTATGGGCGACACAAATTCAATTCACCCTCTCTACGAGGGATAACTTGGAGGGTTGCCACGGGCGGCAAACTGTGAGGACTTTTCGGGACCCCATCGACAAGTTGCCATCTACATGGCAGGGGCGGCATCGCCTCACCCAAACCCGGCGGGCAACAACGAGACTGGCGGGTCGTCGAAAGCTCCGGCTCAGGTCATGGCGGACTTGGCGGCGGAGACAGCCAAACTCATGGCGATCGTTGTAACGACAGAGAATCAGGAAACAATCAATGCTGAACTAGCGAAGCTGCGGGAGGAGATGGCCTAGACTCACTGGGACGTGGAAGCGGAAGCCGCCAAGATGGCGACACAGCAGGCCCGGATCGCCGCGGAGACAGAGCGGCTGAACACCAAAGGCTGGCAGCTCGAGCGACAACAACATGCGTCCGATGCTATCCACCAGAGGAGATATCATGGTCGCTTCCCGACCAATCTAAATCCGACTCGCCTCTTTGACAACCCGCACACCCCCCGGGATGGGACCCAATCGGCCTTGGCAGGCCACTCCGGGGGATGGTCCGGCTCTCCCACCGCCTAACCCGCCACTACCTCAGCCAACAGAGGCCCACGCGCCCCACTTCCAGACACCATGGGACACTTCTCGAATCCCGTGGATAACATGCCGGCGGCAACCCGCCACTTGGAGTCTCTCCCAATTTACGGAAACTCCCCGACCGAAGTGGAGGCGAGAAACGCCATCGAGATGCTGAAAACGGCGGTGGTCCAACATGCGCAATATTCGCATAGCCGTGACCGGCTACACTCCACGCCTCAGGCGAGTCACACCAATAGTCGCCATGATGATTTTCCCGCGGTGACGAGCGAGCAACGGCATCTACCACAGACCAACACGCCCGGGATGCATGATACCCGAGCCCAAGACCTTGTGGATGTGGCGCGAGCCGCCCGCCTGATGGAGACGGCAGCCGCTGTGGGTCAAGGCTATCCGGCTTATGCCCAGTCCCCTCCCGCATCGATCAATACAAGGAGCAGGCACGTTGGGGTGCCCTGTCTCATGCTCGCTCTCCGAAACCAGCGTATGCCAAAGGATTTCAAGGGACCGAGAAAGGTACCCAATTACACACCAGATCTCAAGCCAGGGTCATGGATCGAGAGTTACGAGCTTTCAATGGATATGCTCGATGTGAATGAGGCGGTCTGTGCCAAATATTTTACCATGATGCTCGAAGGAACGACGCGCACATGGTTGAAAAACCTGCTGCCCAACTCCATCAACACTTGGGCAGAGTTGAAGGAACGTTTCATCAAGAATTTCTGAGGAACTTGCAAACGCCCAATGGCCGTAGTTGACCTACAACACTGCGTCCAACGACCGGACGAGTCGGCCCATCATTGGACGCGGCAGGTTGCAGAGGTCATTCATTTATCAGATGGCATCTCGGCGGATCAGGCAGTGTTAATTCTGGAGAAATTTTTTCATTATGAGCCTTTGGTGCTGAAGCTTGGGCGACTCAAGCGTAAGGTGCATGACATGGGCGAGTTAATGGACACCCTGACCAGGTATGCCGAGTCAGACGACACTAAGGATCCCTGGGAATATGATGACAAGGTTGGCACCGCTAGGAGAGGAGAGTCATCAAAAGGTCACTCCCGGTTCCAGGGGCGGGGCAACCACAACCACGCCGGGCAAAGTAAGAGGAGATATCAAGAAGGTGTCGCAGACTTCGTCGCCAATACAAATGCCGGCAACCGGAACCAACGCCAGAAGAAACGGGGATTCAGCGGGAAGAAGCCACGCAACTATCATGAGATGCTCAAAGGCCCCTGCCCATAGCACGCCACCACTGAAGGACCGTCTACCCACTCTTGGGAGGATTGCTACGTGATGCAGGAGTTCCGAGCTGAGGCGCTTGATACATGTCCAACGTATCTATAATTTTTGATGGGTCCATGCTATTATCTTGTCAAACTTTGGATGTTTTGTATGCATTTTATAGCTTTTTTGGGACTAACTTATTAACTTAGTGCCAAGTGCCAGTTCCTGTTTTTTCCGTGTTTTTGACCCTTTTCAGAGGAGAATATTAAACGGAGTCCAAATGGAATAAAACCTCCGAAAAGATTTTTTCCGAAACAGAAGATACGAAGGTAACTTGAGAACCAAGGCAAAGGACCCTGGGGAGTTCACAAGCCCCTTAGGCGCAGCCTGGGGGGGCGCCTAGCAGGCTTGTGGACCCCCTGTGGCTCCTCTGCCCTACTTCTTCCGCCTATAAATCCCCGAAAAATCCAAAACCATGGGAGAGAGCCACGAAAATACTTTTCCGCCGCCGCAAGCTTTTGTCTCCGCAAGATCCCATCTGGGGCACGTTCTGGTGCCCTGCCGGAGGGGGGATTCGGACACGGAGGGCTTCTTCATCAACACCATTGCCTCTCCGATGATGCGTGAGTAGTTCACCATAGACCTTCGGGTCCATAGCTAGTAGCTAGATGGCTTCTTCTCTCTCTTGGATCTTCAATACAAAGTTCTCCATGATCTTCATGGAGATCTATCCGATGTAATCTTCTTTTGCGGTGTGTTTGTCGAGATCCGATGAATTGTGGTTTTATGATCAGATTATCTAAGAATCTTATTTGAGTTTCTTCTGATCTCTTATATGCATGATTTCATATCCTTGTAATTCTCTTCGAGTTGTGGGTTTTGTTTGGCCAACTTGATCTATGATTCTTGCAATGGGAGAAGTGCTTGGTTTTGGGTTCATACCGTGCGGTGACCTCACCCAGTGACAGAAGGGGTAGCGAGGCATGCATTGTGTTGTTGCCATCAAGGGTAAAAAGATGGGGTTTATATCTATTGCATGAATTTATCCCTCTACATCATGTCATCTTGCTTAAGGCGTTACTCTGTTTGTCATGAACTCAATACACTAGATGCATGCTGGATAGCGGTCGATGTGTGGAGTAATAGTAGTAGATGTAGAAAGTATTGGTCTACTTGTCTCGGACGTGATGCCTATATGTATGATCATTGCCTTAGATATCGTCATGACTTTGCGCGGTTCTATCAATTGCTCGAGAGTAATTCGTTCACCCACCGTAATATTTGCTAGCATGAGAGAAGCCTCTAGTGAACACTATGGCCCCCGGGTCTACTTCACATCATATTTTCAGCCCTACACTTTTACTTTGTTGCACTTTCCGCCTTCAGATCTCACCTTGCAATCAATCGTGAAGGGATTGACAACCCCTTTGTAGCGTTGGGTGCAAGTTTGCTGTTTTTGCGCAGGTACGATGGAGACTTGGGTTGATACTCCTACTGGATTGATACCTTGGTTCTCAAAACTGAGGGAAATACTTACTACTACTGTGCTGCATCACCCTTTCCTCTTCAAGGGAAAAACCAACGCAAGCTAAAGAGGTAGCAGCACTCAAGAAAGGTCAAGGAGGTGATCAAGGGGGGCGACAGGAACAATTCAGCACGCCCGGGTCACACCGAAACCCGTTCGGTGGGTTCCCTAACCCGGGCCCGCAGGGCGGGTCACAGTCTAATGTTGGACAGTACCAAGTTCACAATCAACAACGGTACAACCCACATGGCGTGTTTTAGCAACCACATGGCGGCTTTCAGAATAATCCTAAGCAGTTGAATAGTGGACAATATCACATGTTCACCACGAGCACTTGCAAACGGGACCAAAAGGTGAAACATAGAACTTTTAGCTTGGTTGAGTCAATGCTCCCTAGGTACCTCAATTGGTCTGAGCAGCCCATCACCTAGAGTAGGGAAGATCACCCGTCCCGAGTTGATAACCCTGGCGACTTAGGTTTGGTCGTGGCTCCCCAGGTCGGAGGTTACACCCTTTCCAAAGTCCTTATGGATGGTGGCAGCAGCATAAACATCTTATATTTTGATACCTTTCGAAGGATGAATTTCTCAGAGAAAGACTTGATGCCATCTTCCATGGTTTTGCGTGGTATTGTTCCGGGTAAGTTGGCATACCCCATTGGGTGGATCAAACTTAACGTAGCTTTTGGCACGGAGTCCAATTACAGGAGTGAGTCCCTCATGTTTGAGGTGGTCAAGATCAAGAGCCCTTACGATGCATTGTTTGGAAGGCCGGCTTACGCTCGGTTCATGGCCCGCCCATGTTATGTTTACCTCAAGCTCAAAATGCCTGGTCCTAGGGGAACTATCACAATCAATGGGGACAAGAAAATAACTGAAGAATGCAAGGAAGGGGATGCAGCTTATGCCGAGACGGCTTGCGCGGCCCAGGAGCTCAAGTTTCACCAAGCCAATGTTGACCCGGAAGATATGATGCCGCTCAAGAGACCAACAATCAACTCAGAGCCGCCCCTCAAGTTTAAACCCACGGATGACACAAAACTGATAGACTTCACGCCAGGTGACTCAACCAAGCAGTTCACCATTGGGGCGGGTCTGGATCCCAAATAGGAAAGCGCACTCATCGAATTCATCCGTGAGAATCAGGACATCTTCGCATGGAAACCTTCAAACATGCCGGGTGTGCCGAGAGAATTCACTGAGCACCATCTTAATATTGACCCCAAACTAAAGCCGGTTCGGCAATATCTTCGCTGGTTTAACAAAGAACGATTTAAGGCAATTGGAGAGGAAGTTGACACGTCTCCATCATATATACTTTTCCAAACTCTTTTGCCCTTGTTTTGGACTCTAATTTGCATGATTTGAATGGAACTAACCCGGACTGATGCTGTTTTTAGCAGAATTGCCATGGTGTTGTTTTTGTGCAGAAATAAAAGTTCTCGGAATGACCTGGGAACTTACGAGGATTTTTCGTGGAATATATAAAAAATATTGTCGCAAGAATTACCCGAAGACACGGAGCCATGGCCCCACGAGCCCAGGAGGCGCGCCCCGCCTAGGCCACTCCTCGCAGGCTCCTGGGGCCCACGTGGCTCCACAGCCTCCAACTCCAACTCTATATAGTCTCTTTCATCCCAGAAAAAATCAGGAGAGAGCTTTTGGGAAGAAACGTTGCCGCCACGAGGCGGAACTTGAGCAAAACCAATCTAGAGCTCTGGCAGGGCCGTCCTGCCGGGGAAACTTCCCTCCCGGAGGGGGAAATCGTCGCCATCGTCATCACCAACACTCCTCACTACTGGAATTGAGAATTTTGCCTTCTGCCTTGCCTTTGCCGTCTGCTGACGCATGGCAAAGGCACTCTTTGCCGTCAGTTGGCACAATGCTGACGACAAAGAGGTGGCTGATGGCAAAGGTTTTATTTGCCGTCGGCCACCTCTTTGCCGTCTGCTGGCGGACGACAAAGGAGCCCTATGCGGACGGCAAAGGGTGGGCAGACGGCAAACCCCCCCAACGGTCGAACCCACACCCCCACCCACCCCGCCCCTTTGCCGTCCGCCACCCTCCCTTTGCAGATGGCAAAGGGGGCATGGCCCTAACGGCTCCGGCGCCTCTAACGGCTCCCACCCCGCACCCAATCCCTGCCCACCTACCCCCCCTCTGTCTCTCGCGCGCGCCGTCGTTTGCCCACCCCGCCGCCGCCATAGCTCCCCTCCCCAGCCACCCCGCGCCGCCGCCCTCCCGGCCTCCGCCCTCCCGGCCTCCGCCCCCTCCCACCTTCCTCCCGACCGCTGCCCCCCTCCCATCTCCCTCCTGGCCTCCCCCTCCCACCTCCCTCCCGACCCCCTCCCACCTCCCTCCCGGCCGCTGCCGCCCCCTCCCCCCTACTTCCTGGCCGTCGCCCCCCTCCCACCTCCCTCCCGGTCGCCGCCCCAGCCTCACCTCCCCTGTGCCGGTGACCCTAACGCCCTCCCCTCCGGTAAGTTTGACTATATGTTTACTGGTGTGTACCATGTCATTTGAGACAATTTCAAGATCTTAGAAATTAGCTCCAAGCTTCAAAATTCCAGCAAACAAATATAAAGATGAAATTATTCATTTGAAATTAGCAAGTTGTGAGAGGAAGGTTTGCATAAATTAGAACAATGATGTAGATATAGAGGGTTTTCGCATCTGTAGTAGTTTTCATAGGAATTGTGATTACGTATGACTGTTATATGGCGCACAAATCAGTCATATACTCATTATTTTGATGGCATATACCGTGTTTGTGAAGTGCGAGCAGCAAACAACCTGAGTGGTTTTCTTCTTATTTGTAATGAAGTTCTGATGGATGAATTTCTTTAAAAATCCTTAGAATAAATTATTAAACTCTCGAAGACTACGTAGCAGTTCGACATATTTTTTTTTCACTCAAAGACTATTCAATTACCTTTTCACCCAATGACACCCAATTGGCCTTAGCCGGTCCAATCTGGCCGACCCACCTAACATGGTACCAGCCTAACTGCATTATGCATTTCATCGGTGGTATAGCTACCCCTCAATTTTTGTGTGTGTAATAGCTCTAATTAAATGAAATTCTATACTATAATGTATATAGGTATAATTGGTTTAAAACACTGTCGAATACAAATTTCTTCTCTAGACTATCTCATGTGCTTATTATGGTGGATGGGGCAAGTAAAGTTTTCTTCGTAGCCAAGCACATGTCATAACATGGAGTATTAAAGGTTCTCTCAGAGTATGTGACAACTTTTATTGACCCGTTGCAATGCACGGGCATATGTCCTAGTAAATAGAAAAAAGTAGAAAAGGTAGAAAAAGTAGAAGAAGAATATGTAGTTTAGTGCTAGGTTTAGTTTTTTTCTTCTGTTTTTTATGTTAAATTAGTTAGTTAGTTTATGGGGAGTGCTACGCATCCTCTGGTTGATCTTTTAAAAAGATCATCCGGATCACAAGCCGTTAGATCTGTAGCATCGAACGATCGGACACGCCTCCATTATTGCAACATAGGCATTGTTGCAAAATTATTTCTGCAACACACGTCTTGTTGCGGAATTATTTTTGAAACATACGTCTTGTTGCTGAAATGTTTGCAACATATGTTTGTAGCAAAAATTTGAAACTGAGATTTTGTGGCATTTTTTCCAACTCATATCTTGTTGCAGAAATAATATCCAAAAGATGTTTTGTTGGAAAATATAAATATGTCGTGGACCATCGCAACATCGCATATGTTTCCGAAACATAGCTTCTGTTGCATAAATATGTTCGACAAAACATGGTGTGGGTGACCTTATTTCAACGCGTGTCAGGCAAAAAAGGTGACGGACGCGTTCGCTAAGATCCGCCGGAGGATGGCAAGCATTTTCCTTACTTTATTAGGTAGAAAAAGTAGATAGAAAAGAAAAAAATAGATAGAAAAAAACTTAGAAGAAAATAAGAGAATAATAAACTAGAAGAAAAAAGAAGAAGAAGAAGAAGAAGAAGAAGAAGAAGAAGAAAGAGGAGGGGAGGAGAAAGATAAAAGAAAGAAGAAGAAGAAGAAGAGGAGGAGGAGGAGGAGGAGGATAAAAAAGACGAATAATAATAATAATAAGATGATCAAGAAGAAGAAGAAAAAGAGGAGAGAGGAGAAGAAGAAAGAAGAGGACCCTGACCCCCGACCCGCGGCCCCCGACCACCGGCGCCCGACGCCACCAACCCCCGACCCTCGACCCCCTACCTCCGACGCCACTGACACCCGACTCCCGACCCTCGACACCCGACACCACTGACCCCCGACACCCGACTCTCGACCCCCGACGCCCGACGCCACCAACCCTTGACGCCCGACGCCACCAACCCCCGACCCTCGACCCCCGACCCCCGACGCCACTGACACCCGACTCCCGACCCCCGACCCCCGACGCCCGACACCACTGACCCCCGACCCCCAACTCCCGACGCCCGACACCACTGACCCCCGACCCCCGACCTCCAACCCCCGACTCCCGACCCCCGACCCCCGACCCCCGACCCCCGACACCACTGACCCTCGACCCCCGACCCCCTACCCCCGACCCCCGACGCCACTAACCCCCAATCCCGGGCCCCCCTCACCTCTTTGGCCTCTTGTTGATCGAAAAGACCCCAACCCCCGACGCTAGTGACCCTCGACCCCCGATGACACTGACCCCCGACCATCGACGCATTTAACCCGACTCCCGACCACCGACACCCGACATCACCGACCCTCGATGGCACTGACTCCCGATGCCACTAAGCCCCGACCCCCGACACCTCTTCTGCCTGCTGTTGATAGAGAAGGTGCTTTTCGGCCTTCTAGAGGCCCATGGGGTCATAATTTTGTAAATTATGAGTTAGGTCACATATTTTCCGATTATGTTAATTATAAAAACATCGTATTTGTGTTCATCGTGTGAATTTCAATGTGCAGTTGTTCGACGACCTCCACATGCGTTGGACGAGCTCCGCCCTTGAGTTTGTTGGTGAGCACAAATGACTTCTCCTCCTACCCCCTTAATTTGCTCTGTCGCGGTCTTCGTGCCGATGAAACTTGCTAGCTATAGGTTTCTTCAATCATGAGTATGCGTGACCAGTATGCGTCTCCTGTTCGAAAGGGCGACATCTATAAATATGCATTTCTTTGCATATTTATAACCGCCATCCTTTCGAATTGTCCAACATTATCCATGGACAGCCAGAATATGTGTAGATTGGGTTTGTTTTCCCGTATGCTGTGCTCCGGATCCGACGCGGAATTTCGTCAGTGCCTCCCATGTTGTTCTCCGGGTACACATCCTCTCTGCTTATTGTCGAGACGTGTATCAGGAGAACAGCGGGGAGGTGCTGCCGAAATTCTGCGTCGCATCTGGAGCAGAGCATGGGAAAATGAAACCAGTCTACACATACTCGGGTGGGATTAGGACCTATCTTTACCTATTAGTGTGTAGGTTGCATGGACGTAATAAAACTGACAAACTTGATTAGCGTATGAATATAGATGATGAATTATATATTTATTTCTTGTGCCCCTATAGGTAGCTAGGCAACATGAGTGATCGTGCTTGGATGTACACTGGTCACCCTAGTCAGAAAGACATGACCCATTAATGGTTAACAAAAACCAGGGGGTTTGTGAGAGCCGCATTTGCAAATGGCCAGCATAAAACATTGTGCCCCTGTCCCAACTGCGACAACTGGAAAAAGCAGACAGAGTTTGAAATGGGTAAACACCTGCAGAAGTGGGGTTTTATGCCTAATTATACGGTGTGGACTTTTCATGGTGAGTCTGACCAACGTGCCAGAGCTGAGGTGATTCGTCGTCGCACCGACAAGCATGGTACCGGGATTGAAGACATGGTGCAAGACTTTGATGATGCTCGTGATTCGGACGATGAGATGGAGGAATCTGCAAAGGCCTTCTATGAAATGCTAGAGTCTTCAAAACGTCCTCTCCACGAGCAGACTGAGCTTTGTCAGCTGGATGCCATCGCGCAAGTAATGGCTCTAAAGGCTCAATTCAACCTAGGCAGAGAATGCTACGACGCGATGATGACGATATTTGGACGCTTTCTACCCAAAGGCCATGTACTGCCCGCAAACCTGTACCAGTGAGAGAAAATCCTCCGTGTACTTAAGATGCCCTATGAGAAGATACATGCCTGTGAGAATGGATGTGCCTTATTTAGGCTTGAGTATGCGGCCTTGAACTATTGCCCCATTTGCAATTCTTCCTGGTATATTGTGGTAGACAACGGCATGGGTGAGAAGAATCAGACGAAAATCCCCATTAGTTTTCTTCGATATCTGCCAATTGTACCAAGACTTCAACGTCTTTTCATGGTCGAAGAGACGGCCAGACAGATGACATGGCACAAATTGGGCAAAAGAACCGAACTAGATGCGGATGGGAACAAGATGCTAGTACACACTTCAGATGGTTTTGCATGGAGGCACTTCGATGCATTACATAAGGATAAATCGGAAGATCCAAGGCAACCTAGAGTTTCCATCAGCACGGATGGGTTCAATGTGTATGGTATGACGGCAGCACAATACAGTTGTTGGCCTGTATTTGTCATTCCACTAAATTTGCCACCCGGAGAGATTATGAAAAGAAAGAACATTTTCGTGACGTTGATAATTCCAGGGCTCAACTATCCGGGGAAGAATATGAATGTGTACATGCAGCGCTTAAGGATGAGTTGCAAGAAGCCTGGGATAATGGGTTCAAGACCTACGACACGGCTACCAAAACAAATTTCAAAATGCATGTGTGGTACATGTACTCGACGCATGATTATCCGGCGTTTGCGCTATTCGCTGGCTGGTGTGTGCATGGAAGGTTCCCGTGCACCACATGCAAGGCAGCTCTTCAGTTCTGTTGGCTGCAGGCTGGTCGCAAGTATTCTTGCTTCGACATGCATAGACAATTCCTGGATCCTGACCATCAGTTTAGAAAAGACAAGAAGAATTTCATCAAAGGTAGAGTTGTCAAAAACACTACACCAGCTGCGTTGACAGGCCAACAGACCCTTGATCAGTTAAACGCTCTCGAGCCTGATCCTTTGTGTCCAGGATACTTCAAAGGGTATAATACGGAACACGCCTGGACTCACAAGTCATGCTTATGGGATCTCCCTTACTTCAAAGACCTCCTTTGCCCACACAACATTGACGTGATGCACACTGAAAAGAATATTGCGGAGGCCATTTTTGGTACATTGTTCGGCATAGAGGGGAAGTCAAAAGATAATCCTAAGGCTAGAATCGACCTGGAGGCTCTATGTGATAGACCATTGCAAAACTTGTGACAACGGAAAGGAAAGCAAAGCATAGCGAAGCCAAAGGCATGGTTCAATCTTGAAAGGCCAGCTATGAGGGAAATGCTATTGTGGGTGAAAATGCGGTTGATGTTCCCCGATGGGTATGCTGCGAATCTAAAGAGGGGAGCGAGTCTTGAGAAATTGAAAATATTTGGGCTCAAGAGTCATGATTGGCACATATGGATTGAGCGGGTAATGCCGGTGATGTTGCGTGGCTTTATCCCTGAGGATGAATGGCTAGTACTGGCAGAGCTGAGCTATTTCTTCCGTTCTCTTTGTGTGAAAGGACTATCGCCTAGTGTGCTAGATGAAATGGAAGAGTTGGCGCCGGAGTTGATCTGCAAATTAGAAAAGATCTTTCCACCGGGCTTGTTTAATCCAATGCAACATTTGATTTTGCATCTCCCGACCGAGGCAAGAATGGGGGGCCCGTTCAAAATCGATGGTGCTACTCAACTGAGAGGATGCAGA
The DNA here is from genome assembly GCF_904849725.1 of Hordeum vulgare subsp. vulgare. Taxonomy (NCBI): domain Eukaryota; kingdom Viridiplantae; phylum Streptophyta; class Magnoliopsida; order Poales; family Poaceae; genus Hordeum; species Hordeum vulgare. Next base: position 110,835,735 of record NC_058521.1, on the reverse strand, counting down.
AGACGCTTCGAGCTAAGTGTAAAAATAAACGTATAATTGAAGCATCGATGGCCGAGGCATTCATTACTGAGGAGGCGGCAAACTTCATGACAGCACACTACGAAGCCAAAAATCATCATTTGCATAACCCGAAGCCTCGGTACAATGATGGCGATCGAGAAAAAGTTTGATCCAACCTCAGCCTATTCAAAGGTAAGCTCGCACCATCCGGTGCTTCGAAAGGGAAATCGTTGGATGTCGAAGAATGGCGGACCATTTCATTGTATATCTTCACCAACCTAACAGAAGTGCGGCCGTACATCGAGTAAGTTCTCGGTAATTTATTGTTCCGCAACTTTTAATTGCTTTGAACTACTCTTATTCCCGGATATTTGATATAGTCGATACGTCGCCGAATTCTCGGACGGAGCGGTCATCGAAAAGGATTCCGTCGAAGAGTATGAGCTTCTCGCAAAGCATGGAGGCGACTATCCCGGTTTCATCTCTTGGTTCAAACAAAGGGTAATTAATTACCATTAAGGGCCCATTTGATTTATTGGTCTAATTTGCGGCTAATGCATCCATTCTTTCGTATTAAACTTGTAGGCTGATGCAGAGTCTATGGACGCCGAGTTGAGACAAGTCGCTAATGGTTTTGACTATAAGGTCCTTCATTTGACAAATACAACATCAACGAGTATCACTTTCGTACCTTTGGCAAAGAGCTATCTATGCCCGACCTAAAGACTACAAATTGTTCTGTATCTGCTATCGGCGAAGGAGACACCGAGTATTATGGAAGAGTTGAAGCAATTTATGAACTTCTATTCTATGGTGAAAACCCACCGACCGTCGTAGTCTTCAAATGTTATTGGTTTGAGCCGAGGGAGACTAGAAGGACTCATGAACATATAGGACTAGTCGAAATCAACCAAAACATCCACTTAGATGTTCCCGATGTCTATATTACGGCTCAACAGGCGACACAAGTTTTCTATCTACCGTGGGCCTGCCAAACTGATCCAAATCTCAAAGGTTGGGATGTCGTTTATGAAGTGCCACCACATTTTAGACCACCTACCCTCAATGAAGAGGATTACGAACCTCACATTAACCCAGACACATATGAAGCAGAATTCTTCCAAGAAACACGTATGTCCAAGAAATGTTTCAAGAACCGCTCTACTTCACCCTAGAACATTGAAGTAGACAGCGACAGTGAATCCGTCTTAAACCCTGAGCCCGAACAGGAAGAGCTGGAAGAAGAAGAGGTTACTGCTGCGGATGACCTGTCACTTCTTGACCGATTACATAATGGTGGCCTTCCACATGTTCTTCATGATAGTGATGATGATGATGCATTTATTGATGATAGTGATGATCATGATGCATTTATTGACCCCGAAGCATATATAGACGAGGACGATTGTTATTAGTTCATGTCAGGTATTCAACTATTATACTATATATAAATTTTGAGTTCATGTTAGGTATTCAATTTTTATTAGTCATGTTGGTATTTATGACGATGATACACTTAAATTATATACATTTTATTACTCCTGTTGGTATTTATGTTGTACTAATTTCATTTATTCTTTGTCATGACAGGTGTTGAAAGATGGTGGGAAGGGTCGAAAGCACTCCGCAGCTGCTTCTTCATCGGCGGGTGATGAGATGGGTACTTCCATTCCTGCCTCGCCTCTTCGGAGAGTGTTGCTCTCTACTTTGCAAGGAACGCCCCCCCGTGAGAGGAGGTCGACCCCCCGCGAAGCCGAGAGGCACTAAAGGTACACGTTGTATTCATGTTGGTATTTATGTTGTACTCATGTTGTATGCATATTGGTATTTATATACATTTTATTACTCATGTTGGTATTTATGTTGTACTAAAGGTACACGTGGCCGCGGGAGAGGTAGGGCTACACGGTCTCCGCTACCACCCCAAGCTGGTTTACCTGAGCACATGACTTCTAGGGTGGATTCGTCTGAGATGGAGGCTACACGGTGTCCGGTTCACGAGCCTCGGGTCGACGAGCCTCAGGTCGACGAGCCTTCGACCCATGAGACTCATGTCCCAGAGGATTCCTTCCAGGCGACTCCGGAGCAAAGCAGGGATGAGGGTACGTCCCAAGAGACCCAGTGGGATACCTGGCCTGAGCCAAGTGGCCATGCTGGTAGCGACGAGGAGCTGGGTGAGGGGGCTACCGTCTACCAGCGTGGTAGTTCGGGGCTCCCGCTCGTGCCAGCGAGCCCCGAGCAGAGGTGGTCGATTAGGCCAAATGGGGACAAGTAAGTTAATTTACTCTTATTTAACCTTTTGCCTTCGCGTTTTCTCCAATATCTAATGTTTTGGCTTTAATTTGTCATACTGTAGGGGTTGGATTGTTGCCAAGGGTGTCCGCAAGCCCAACAGCGTCCTTGGTGTTCTTTGCCATCAAAACTTCCCAGGGTTTGTTACGTTGCCCGGTCGGGAGCGAGAGGTAGGAATGACCTGGGAGCACTACTTGGGTGCCCCGGCCCCGCCAGAGGTGGAGATCGGCGGTGTTTTGTGTGACACGAGGGCGGACATGGTGATCCGAAAGTTCTGGGTAATTTCTCTTTCACACAATTATAAATCAACCATAGCTATTTATTGTACTAATCGGTGTTGTCTCGGTTGCAGACCTACTACAGGTGTGAGGAGGGATACGAGGAGGACGCGGAAAAGGTTATCGAAACCGAATGTCGCCGCCTACTTCAAAACTTTCGGCACGAGGCTCGGGTGCAGGCTGTTCGAGACTACTATGCCACGCGGCGTATTAGGCTTGACAAGGCAAAGTGCCGTGATGCTAAGATGGAGAAGGAGCATTACATGAATGTAATTACATATTATTAAGGCTTTGTAGTTAGTTTCCTTGATTTGGTTCTTACACGCTCAAATTTCTCTTTATTAACTTAGGTGCCCCCGAGATGGTGTGTGGATAAGATGGATTGTTGGGAGGCCTTGGTGGATTACTGGTGCTCCGAAACGTGGGAGGCCAGCCACAACAACGCCAAGGAGAGGCGTGGCAAAATGGTTGGCATGCCACACCATCAAGGGAGCGTCAACTTAATCCAATTTGGCGAGAACTGGGTATGTGGTTTGCTTCATGCCTCATGCAATTCATTCTTAATGCTATCTTGAGCCCTTTACCAATACAATTTTCCTCTCTCTCTTTTAGGCGCGTCACAATAAGACGAAGGCGCCACAGATGTACGACCTGTACGCGATGGCCCATACTGCCTCGTACAAGAAGGTCAAGGCATTCTCTGAGTCTGACCTCGAGCATCCAGAAAACTTCACCAACATCTCCTCCCACGACAAGCTCGTGAAGTACAGAGATCACGGGAAGGCGAGTAAAGGGGAGGACTTTAACCCGAGCGAGGGGCCTATTGATCCAGAGCTGGTGATGATAGCTGGCAACGGGAGGCCCCATGGCTCGATCGCCATTGGAGACGGCCTTATACGTTGTCCTAGCTCTCTCCAGCAAATAAAGGCACGCCAAACGAGCTCTTGTCCGGAGATAACACGTCATCCACGGCCAGTCGAGCTGGCCATCGAGGTTAGTTTAATGGACTCAACTATCTTTCCGCATTATGTTGTGCGTTGGAACCAATATGATTACATTGCTAACAATGAGTTGTGTTGTAGGCTGCTATTCAGAAAGAGAGAGAGGCAATGCAGGCGGCTATGGCGGAGAAGGATAAGGAAATTAGGGAGCTGGAGGAGAGGACGACTGCATTGGTGGAGGCGGAGAGGGCACGGAATGAAGCGTCTACCAGGGCCATATACGAGCTCTTCGTGGTAAGTTTCTTCTTCATGTTATTTCAAATCTTGCATTTGAATGTCCGTTTCATTAATAAATAAAAAGTTTGACTTGTCGAAACCAAATGTACAGTCTATGTGCGAGAAGAACTGCCAAGTCCCTCCGCCGATGCTAGTCATTAACGTGGCGGGGACGGTGAGTTTCATTTCAGTGGAGTGATCTTAAGAGTTTCCTCATGCTAACTACACATTGCAAACGATGTTTGGTGCAGAATATCTTCCGAAACGCATCGCACGACCCTTCTACAGTTGAGCCTTCTCCAGGTGAAACAAGTCAGAGCCACCGTGCTTGACCCTAACTTAGGTATGTTATTTATAGTGTTTTAATAAAAGATAGCTAGATGACATAATTAGCTTAGTTATCTCCAAAATGACCGATTTAATAACAAATGACCTATACTTAGCTAATTATCCTCGAAATGACATAATTAGCTCCAAAAAGGCATTCTTAGCCAATTTAGCCCGAAGAAGGGGACAAGAGGAGAAGAAAGTGGAAAAATGAAAGGAAGGAAGGAAGGAAGAAGAAGAGGAGAATAAGAAGAAGGAGAGGGAGGAGGATAAGAAGAAGGAGAAGGAGGAGAAGAAGGAGAAGGAGATCCTCCTTCTCCATCTTCTTCCTCCTTCTTCCTCCTTCTCCTTCTCCTTCTTCTTTTCTTCTTCTTCTCCTCTCCTTCTCCTTCTCCTCCTCCTCCTCCTCCTCCTCCTCCTCCTTCTTTTACTTCTTCTTCTCTTTCTCTTCTTCTACGTAGCTTAGACTCATCAAAGAAAGGCTAAATTGGCTAATTATCCATCTAGATGACATAATTAGCTTAGTTAGCTCCAAAATGACCTATTTAATAAAAAATGACCTATACTTAGCTAATTATCCTCGAAATAACATAATTAGCTCCAAAATGGCATTCTTAGCCAATTTAGCCCGAAGAAGGGGACAAGAGGAGAAGAAAGAGGAAAAATGAAAGGAAGGAAGAAGAAGAAGAGGAGAAGAGGAAGAAGGAGAAGGAGGAGAAGAAGGAGAAGGAGCTCCTCCTTATCCTTCTCCTTCCTCCTTCTTCCTCCTTCTCCTTCTCCTTCTTCTTTTCTTCTTCTTCTCCTCTCCTTCTCCTCCTCCTCCTCCTCCTTCTTTTACTTCTTCTTCTCTTTCTCTTCTTCTACGTAGCCTAGACTCATCCAAGAAAGGCTAAATTGGCTAATTATCCATCTAGATGACATAATTAGCTTAGTTAGCTCCAAAATGACCTATTTAATCAAAAGTGACCTATACTTAGCTAATTATCCTCGAAATGACATAATTAGCTCCAAAAAGGCATTCTTAGCCAATTTAGCCCGAAGAAGGGGACAAGAGGAGAAGAAAGAGGAAAAATGAAAGGAAGGAAGAAGAAGAAGAGGAGAAGAAGAAGAAGGAGAGGGAGGAGGAGAAGAAGGAGAAGGAGGAGAAGAAGGAGAAGGAGCTCCTCCTTCTCCTTCTTCTTCCTCATTCTTCCTCCTTCTCCTTCTCCTTCTTCTTTTCTTCTTCTTCTCCTCTCCTTCTCCTTCTCCTCCTCCTCCTCCTCCTCCTCCTTCTTTTACTTCTTCTTCTCTTTCTCTTCTTCTACGTAGCTTAGACTCATCCAAGAAAGGCTAAATTGGCTAATTATCCATCTAAATGACATAATTAGCTTAGTTAGCTCCAAAATGACCTATTTAATAAAAAATGACCTATACTTAGCTAATTATCCTCGAAATGACATAATTAGCTCCAAAAAGGCATTCTTAGCCAATTTAGCCCGAAGAAGGGGACAAGAGGATAAGAAAGAGGAAAAATGAAAGGAAGGTAGAAGAGGAAGAGGAGAAGAAGAAGAAGGAGAGGGAGGAGGATAAGAAGAAGGACAAGGAGGAGAAGAAGGAGAAGGAGCTCCTCCATCTCCTTATTCTTCCTCCTTGTTCCTCCTTCTCCTTCTCCTTCTTCTTTTCTTCTTCTTCTCCTCTCCTTCTCCTCCTCCTCCTCCTCCTTCTTTTACTTCTTCTTCTCTTTCTCTTCTTCTACGTAGCTTAGACTCATTCAAGAAAGGCTAAATTGGCTAATTATCCATCTAGATGACATAATTAGCTTAGTTAGCTCCAAAATGACCTATTTAATAAAAAATGTCCTATACTTAGCTAATTATCCTCGAAATGAAATAATTAGCTCCAAAAAGGCATTCTTAGCCAATTTAGCCCGAAGAAGGGGACAAGAGGAGAAGAAAAACGAAAAATGAAAGGAAGGAAGAGGAAGAAGAGGAGAAGAAGAAGAAGGAGAGGGAGGAGGATAAGAAGAAGGAGAAGGAGGATAAGAAGGAGAAGGAGCTCCTCCTTCTCCTTCTTCTTCCTCCTTCTTCCTCCTTCTCCTTCTCCTTCTTCTTTTCTTCTTCTTCTCCTCTCCTTCTCCTTCTCCTCCTCCTCCTCCTCCTCCTCCTCCTCCTTCTTTTACTTCTTCTTCTCTTTCTCTTCTTCTACGTAGCTTAGACTCATCCAAGAAAGGCTAAATTGACTAATTATCCATCTAAATGACATAATTAGCTTAGTTAGCTCCAAAATGACCTATTTAATAAAAAATGACCTATACTTAGCTAATTATCCTAGAAATGACATAATTAGCTTCAAAAAGGCATTCTTAGCCAATTTAGCCCGAAGAAGGGGACAAGAGGAGAAGAAAGAGGAAAAATGAAAGGAACGAAGAAGAAGAAGAGGAGGAGAAGAAGAAGGAGAGGGAGGAGGATAAGAAGAAGGAGAAGAAGGAGGAGAAGAAGGAGAAGGAGCTCCTCCTTCTCCTTCTTCTTCCTCCTTCTTCCTCTCCTTCTTCTTTTCTTCTTCTTCTCCTCTTCCTTCTCCTTCTCCTCCTCCTCCTCCTCCTCCTCCTTCTTTTACTTCTTCTTATCTTTCTCTTCTTCTATGTAGCTTAGACTCATCCAAGAAAGCCTAAATTGGCTAATTATCCATCTAAATGACATAATTAGCATAGTTAGCTCCAAAATGACCTATTTAATAAAAAATGACCTATACTTAGCTAATTATCCTTGAAATGACATAATTAGCTCCAAAAAGGTATTCTTAGCCAATTTAGCCCGAAGAAGGGGACAAGAGGAGAAGAAAGAGGCAAAATGAAAGGAAGGAAGAAGAAGAAGAGGAGGAGAAGAAGAAGGAGAGGGAGGAGGATAAGAAGAAGGAGAAGAAGGAGGAGAAGAAGGAGAAGGAGCTCCTCCTTCTCCTTCTTCTTCCTCCTTCTTCCTCCTTCTCCTTCTCCTTTTCTTCTTCTTCTCCTCTTCCTTCTCCTTCTCCTCCTCCTCCTTATTTTACTTCTTCTTCTCTTTCTCTTCTTCTACGTAGCTTAGACTCATCCAAGAAAGGCTAAATTGGCTAATTATCCATCCAAATGACATAATTAGCTTAGTTAGCTCCAAAATGACCTATTTAATTAAAAATGACCTATACTTAGCTAATTATCCTAGAAATGACATAATTAGCTCCAAAAAAGGCATTCTTAGCCAATATAGCCCGAAGAAAGGGACAAGAGGAGAAGAAAGAGGAAAAATGAAAGGAAGGAAGAAGAAGAAGAAGAGGAGAAGAAGAAGGAGAGGGAGGAGGATAAGAAGAAGGAGAAGAAGGAGGAGAAGAAGGAGAAGGAGCTCCTCCTTCTCCTTCTTCTTCCTCCTTCTTCTTTTCTTCTTCGTCTCCTCTTCCTTCTCCTTCTCCTCCTCCTCCTCCTCCTCCTCTTTCTTTTACTTCTTCTTCTCTTTCTCTTCTTCTACATAGATTAGACTCATCCAAGAAAGCCTAAATTGGCTAATTATCCATCTAAATGACATAATTAGCTTAGTTAGCTCCCAAATGACCTATTTAATAAAAAATGACCTATACTTGGCTAATTATCCTACGAAATGACATAATTAGCTTAGTTAGCTCCTAAATGGTCTATTTAATAAAACATGACCTATAGTTAGCTAAGTTCTCTCCTAAATGACATAATAAGGCTTACGTAGCTGCAACATGACCTATTCCCCCTAACTTAGGTATTAAATGGCCTATAATTAGCCTAGCTAGATCAAAAATGGCTTAATAAGGAAAGTTTGCTCTGGAATGACCTATTTTACCCAAGTTAGCTCTGAAACGACCTATAGTTAGCTAGGGTTCCACCTAAATGACATAATTAGCTTAGTTAGCTCCTAAATGGTCTATACTTAGCTAATTTCTCTCCGAAATAACCTATATATACACTACTTCATCTAGTATTATTCTTCTAACTTTCTTATTTGTCATTTTGCAGATTACCTTCACTTCACGGGAAGCTTGGAAAATATTGATGGAATGCTTGAAGATGATTTCTTGTACCATGGTTTGTATTGAAACTATTGTAGTATATGAATATATGAAACTTTGTATGCACGTGGATGAAACTGGTGTAATATATGAAACTCTGTATGCACGTGGATGCAACTTGAAAGCTGGATATAAGAAGTTATTTTAATATGGTTATGAGTACGGAAAGAAATTTATTTATGTCAAATATATATATATATATATATATATATATATATATATATCCTGATTATTGGTAAAAATGCTGGATATAACAGAAAATAAATAAAAAAGGGGCTGGTTCCCCTCTTTGCCGTCTGCCCCCACATGGCAAAGGGGGGGAGGCAGACGGCAAAGGGGGGAATCTGCCACCTCTCTCTCTCCCCTCTTTGCCGTCTGCCCCCACATGGCAAAGGGGGGGGAGGCAGACGGCAAAGGGGGGAATCTGCCCCCCCTCTCTCCCCTCTTTGCCGTCTGCCCCCACATGGCAAAGGGGGGAGGCAGACAGCAAAGGGAGGAATCTGCCCCCTCTTTCTCCCCTCTTTGCCGTCTGCCCCCACATGGCAAAGGGGGGAAGGCAGACGGCAAAGGGAGGAGGCCTGCCGTTAACACTTAACGGGGACGTTGCAATATATGCCGTCCTAGTTAATTTGCCGTCTGCCCCCTCATGGCAAAGATTCTTTGCCGTCCGCTTTGGGAAAGCAGACGGCAAAGAACCTCTTCACCGGATTTTTTTTGCCGTCTACTTTGCCGTCAGCTGACCGACGACAAAGCCTTTGCCGTTCGTGGTTGCACCCTTTGCCGTCCGCTTTGGCAGACGACAAATTTCTGAATTTCAGTAGTGCCTCTCATCTGAGGGGACTCATCTCCATCAACATCTTCATCAACACCATCTCATCTCCAAACCCTAGTTCATCTCTTGTACCCAATCTCTGTCTCGCGACTCCGATTGGTACTTGTAAGGTTCCTAGTAGTGTTAATTACTCCTTGTAGTTGATGCTAGTTGGATTACTCGGTGGAAGATCATATGTTCAGATCCTTAATGCTATTCAATACCTCTCTAATCATGAACATAATTATGCTTTGTGAGTAGTTACTTTTGTTCCTGAGGACATGGGATAAGTCTTGCTATAAGCAGTCATTTGAATTTGGTATTCGTTCGATATTTGATGCGTTGTATGTTGTCTTTCCTCCAGTGGTGTTATTTGAATGTCGACTACATAACACTTCACCATTATTTGGGCCTAGAGGAAGGCATTGGTAAGTAATAAGTAGATGATGGGTTGCTAGAGTGACAGAAGCTTAAACCCTACTTTATGCGTTGCTTCGTAAGGGGCTGATTTGGATCCACCAGTTTAATGCTATGGCTAGACTTAGTCTTAATTCTTTTTTCGTAGTTGCGTATGCTTGCGAGAGGGGTTAATCATAAGTGGGATGTTTTTCCAAGTAAGGACAGCACCCAAGCACCGGTCCACACACATACCAAACTATCAAAGTAGCGAACGCGAATCATATGAACATGATGAAAACTAGCTTGACAGAAATTCCCATGTGTCCTCGGGAGCGCTTTACCTTATATAAGAGTTCGTCCAGGCTTGTCCCTTGCTACAAAAGGGATTGGGCCATCTTTCTGCACATTTGTTACTATTGTTACTTGCTACCCGTTGTGAATTATCTTATCACACAACTATCTGTTACGGATAATTTCAGTGCCTGCAGAGTATACCTTGCTGAAAACCACTTGTCATTTCCTTCTGCTCCTCGTTGGGTTCGACACTCTTACTTATTGAAAGGACTACGATAGATCCCCTATACTTGTGGGTCATCAAGACTCTTTTCTGGCGCTGTTTTCGGGGAGTGAAGCGCCTTTGGTAAGTGGAATTTGGTAAGGAAACATTTATATAGTGTGCTGAAATTTATTGTCACTTGTCACTATGGAAACTAATCCTTTGAGGATCTTGTTCGGGGTATCTTCACCTCGACCGTAAGCACAAAGAGTTGCTCCTCAACCTACTGCACCTACTGAAAATATTTATTATAAAATTCCTTCGGGTATGCTAGAGAAACTGTTGGCTAATCCTTTTACACGTAATGGAACATCACATCGCGACTTGCATCTAATCTATGTAGATGAAGTTTGTAGTTTATTTAAGCTTGCAGGTTTGCCCGAGGATGAGGTCAAGAAGAAGGTCTTTCCCTTATCTTTGAGGGATAAAGCATTGACATGGTATAAGCTATGTGATGATACTGGATCATGGAATTACAACCGATTCAAAATTGGAATTTCATCAAAAGTTTTATCCCATGCATTTGGTACATCGTGATCGGAATTATATCTAAATTTTTTGGCCTCGTAATAGAGAAAGTATCACTCAAGCTTGGGGGAGGCTTAAGTCATTGTTATATTCATGCCCCAACCACGAGCTCTCGAGAGAAATTTTTATTTAGAACTTTTATGCTCGGCTTTCTAATGATAATCGCACCATGCTTGACGCTTCTTGTACTGGTTCTTTTATGAAGAAAGATATTGAATTCAAATGGGATTTATTGGAAAGAATTAAATGCAACTATAAATATTGGGAGTTTGATGAAGGTAAGGAGTCAGGTATGAATCTTAAGTTCGATTGCGTTAAATCCTTCGTTGAAACAAATACTTTTTGTGATTTTAGCGCTAAACATGGACTTGACTCTGAGATAGTAGCTTCATTATGTGAATCATTTTATTCTCATATTAATCTCCCTAAGGTGAAGTGGTTCAAATATCATCCTCCCATAGAAGTCAATGTAGTAAAACCCAATCCGGTTGAAGAGAAAGTTATAGCTTCTAATGATCCTATTGTTCCTAGTTTTACATTGAGAAACCACCTTTCCTTGTTAGAATAAAGGATCATGCTAAAGCTTCAACTGTGATATGTAAGGGCTACATTAGAACACGTACACGCCTTGAGCAAATTAAATTTGAACCTAGCATTTCTATTATTAAAGATCTCTTGTCCGACAATGTTGATGGGCATGTTATTCACTTCTGTGAAGATGCTGCTAGAATTGCTAAACCTCATGCTAGAGACAAACATAAGCCTATTGTTGGCGTGCCTGTTGTTTCTGTTAAGATAGGAGATTATTGTTATCATGGTTTATGTGACATGGGTGCTAGTGTTAGTGCAATACCTCGATCTTTATATGATGAAATTAAAGATGAGATTGCGCCTGTCGAGATGGAATTTATTGATGGTACTATTCAACTTGCCAATAGAGATACTATCTGCCCTCTGGGAATTGTTAGAGATGTTGAAGTCTTGTGTGGTAAAACTAAGTATCCTACTGATTTTCTCGTTCTTGCTACCACACAAGATAGCTTTTGTCCCATCATATTTGGTAGACCTTTTCTCAATACTATTAATGCTCAGATTAATTATGAGAAACAAACTGTCACTGTTGGCTTTGAAGGTGTGTCACATGAATTTAATTTTGCAAGTTTGGTAAGCAACCTCATGAAAAAGAATTGTCTAGTAAGGATGAAATCATTGCTCTAGCTTCTATTGATGTGCCTCCTACTGATCCTTTAGAGCAATACTTGCTTGAGCATGAAAATGATATGCATATGGATGAAAGGAATGAGATATATAGAGTTATCTTTGAACAACATCCTATCCTTAAGAATAATTTGCCTGTTGAATTACTTGGAGATCCACCTCCACCAAAGGGTGATCTTATGTTTGAGCTTAAGCAGTTACCTGATACTCTTAAGTATGCTTATCTCGATGAAAAAGAGATATATCATGTTATTATTAGTGCTAACCTTTCAGAGCATGAAGAGAAGAAATTATTCAAAGCTCTGAGGAAGCACCGTGCTGCTATTGGATATACTCTTGATGATCTTAAGGGCATTAGTCCCACTCTATGCCAGCATAAAATTAAAACTGATCCTGATTCCAAACCAGTTGCCGATTATCAACGAAGATTAAATCCTAAGATGAAAGAGGTGGTAAGAAAAGAAATACTAAAGCTCCTCGAAGCAGGTATTATCTATCCTGTTGCTCATAGTGATTGGGTAAGTCCGGTGCATTGTGTCCCTAAGAAGGGAGGTATTACCATTGTCCCTAATGATAAAGATGAATTGATCCCACAGAGAATTGTTACTGGCTATAGGATGGTAATTGATTTTAGGAAATTAAATAAATACACTAAGAAAGATCATTACCCTTTGCCTTTTATTGACCAAATGCTAGAAAGACTGTCTAAACACACACACTTTTGCTTTCTAGATGGTTATTCTGGTTTCTCCCAAATATCTGTTGCACAATCTGATCAGGAGAAAACCACTTTTACTTGCCCTTTCGGAACCTTTGCTTATAGACATATGCCTTTTGGGTTATGCAATGCACCTGCTACCTTTCAAAGATGTATGATGGCTATATTCTCCGACTTTTGTGAAAAGATTGTTGAGGTTTTCATGGATGATTTCTCCGTTTACGGATCTTCTTTTGATGATTGCTTGAGAAACCTTGATCGAGTTTTGCAGAGATGTAAAGATACCAACCTTGTCTTGAATTGGGAGAAGTGCCACTTTATGGTTAATGAAGGCATCGTCTTAGGACATAAAATTTCTGAAATAGGTATTGAAGTCGATAAGGCTAAAGATGATGCGATCGATAAAATGCCATGCCCTACAGACATTAAAGGTATAAGAAGTTTCCTTGGTCATGCTGGTTTCTATACAAGGTTCATTAAAGACTTCTCTAAGATTTCTAGGCCTCTCACCAATCTCTTGCAAAAAGATATTCCATTTGTTTTTGATGATGATTGTGAAGAAGCATTTGAAATACTTAAGAAGGCCTTGATAACTGCACATATTGTTGAACCATCTGATTGTAACCTACCTTTTGAAATTATGTATGATGCTAGTGATTATGCTGTTGGTGCTGTTCTAGGACAAAGAGTTGATAAGAAATTACATGTTATTCATTATTCTAGTAAAACTCTAGACAGTGCCCAAAGAAACTATGCTACTACTGAAAAAGAATTTTTAGAGTTGTGTTTGCATGTGATAAGTTCAGATCTTATATTGTTGATTCCAAAGTTACTATTCACACTGATCATGCTACTATTAAGTATCTCATGGAAAAGAAAGATGCTAAACCTAGACTTATTAGATGGGTTCTCTTTCTACAAGAATTTGTTTTGCATCTTGTTGATAGGAAGGGTGCTGAGAACACCGTAGCAGATAACTTGTCTAGGTTGGAGAATGTTCTTGATGACCCACAACCTATTGATGATAGCTTTCCTGATGAACAATTGAATATCATCAATGATTCACGTAGTACACCATGGTATGCTGATTATGCAAATTATATTGTTGCTAAATATATACCACCTAGTTTCACATACCAACAAAAGAAAACAATTCTTCTTTGATTTTAGACATTACTTTTGGGATGATCCTCACCTTTATAAAGGAGTAGATGGTGATATTAGACGTTGTGTACCTGAGCATGAACAGGGACAAATCCTAAAGAAGTGTCACTCCGAGGCTTATGGAGGACACCATGCGGGAGATAGAATTGCACACAAGGTATTGCAATACGGTTTTTATTGGCCTACTCTCTTCAAGGATGCTCGTAAGTTTGTCTTGTCTTGTGATGAATGTGAAAGAATAGGTAATATCAGTAAACGTCAGGAAATGCCTATGAATTATTCACTTGTTATTGAACCATTTGATGTTTGGGGTTTTGATTATATGTGACCTTTTCCAAAGTCTAACGGGTATACTCATATTCTAGTTGCTATTGATTACGTTACTAAGTGGGTAGAAGCTATCCCAACTAGTAGTGCTGATCATAACACCTCTATTAAGATGCTTAAAGAAGTTATTTTCCCTAGATTTGGAGTCCCTAGATACTTAATGACTGATGGTGGTTCACATTTTATTCATGGTGCTTTCCGTAAAACGCTTGCTAAGTATGATGTCAACCATAGAATTGCATCTCCTTATCATCCTCAGTCCAGTGGTCAAGTAGAGCTAAGTAATAGAAAAATTAAACTAATTCTGCAAAATACTGTTAATAGGTCTAGATAGAATTGGTCTAAGAAACTTAATGATGCACTGTGGGCTTATAGAATTGCTTATAAGAATCCCATGGGCATGTCTCCATACAAAATGGTTTACGGTAAAGCATGTCATTTACCTCTTGAGCTACAGCATAAGGCTTATTGGGAAATCAAAGAGCTCAACTTTGATTTCAAACTTGCTGGTGAGAAGAGGTTATTTGACATTAGCTCACTTGATGAATGGAGAACTCATGCATATGAAAATGCCAAGTTGTTTAAAGAGAAAGTTAGGAGGCGGCATGATAAAAGGATACAAAAATGTGAGTTCAATGTAGGTGATTATGTCTTGCTATACAATTCTTGTTTAAGATTTTTTGCAGGCAAGCTTCTCTCTAAATGGGAAGGTCCTTACATTATTGAGGATGTATATCGTTCCGGTGCCAAAAAACTCAACAACGTGGAAGGTAATTTTCCGAGAGTTGTAAATGGGCAAAGAATCAAGCATTATATCTCAGGTACTCCCATAAATGTTGAAAGCAATATTATTAATACCTTAACTCCGCAGGAGTAGATAAGGTATATTTACTAGCTTGTTTCAGACTCCAAGAACGAAGAGGTATGTGATACGGTAAGTAAACCGACTCCAAAACTTTCCAGCATGCTTAGTGGTAATTAAAAAGAAAACCCAAAAATATTTCTCGTTCTTCTTTTGCTTGTTGGGAGCTTTCCCGTGTAAATAGTTTCTTTTTTTCTTTGGGTCGAGGTAGAAGTCCATGATTAAAATGATTAGTGGCTCTCATATGCATTATTTTTTATCCGTCAAAGAGCCATATTACTTTGTCTTCTCCTCTGAATTTGCTTGCAGATCCCAGCTTAGTCCAATGCACGAACACTCTTTTTATTATTGACATCATTCGGTCGTGCAAGTGAAAGGCAATAATGACGATATATGATGAAGTGACTGAGCCTGGAAAAGCTGGTATGAACTCGACCTATTTTGTTTTTGCAAATATGACTAGTTCATCGTTCCTAATTCAGCATTTTATGAGAGAAGCATGTTTGCAATGACAACTTAGAGATCATAGTTTCTGATGCCATGCTTAATTAGCTAGGAGCTTATAATGGTTTGTCTTGGATGCCAACATGAATTTCAAAATGATTATGATGTAGTATGATAGGATGGTATCCTCCTTTGAATGATTCAAGTGGCTTGACTTGGCACATTTTCACGCATGTAGTTGAAACAAAATCAACATAGCCTCTACGATATTCATGTTTATGGTGATTTATATCCTACTCATGCTTGCACTCAACATTGGTTAATTTCAATGCATATTGATGACTGTTGTCGCTCTCTAGTTGGTCGCTTCCCAGTCTTTTGCTAGCCTTCACTTGTACTAAGCGAGAATACTGCTTGTGCATCCACTTCCATAAACCCAAAGTTGTTCCATATGAGTCCACCATACCTACCTATATGCGGTATCTACCTGCCGTTCCAAGTAAATTTGCATGTGCCAGTCTCTAAATCTTCAAATAATAATCTGTTTTGTATGCCCGAACCGCTCATGTGGTGACAAGGGGCGGTCAGTATCTTCCATGCTAGGCATGTTATCCTCGATACGTGTTTATTCACTATCACTCACGAGAAAGGGGCCGAAAATCGGAATGGCCAGTTCCATGCTCAAATCAAAAATATAATGGCAAACAAAACTCCCCTGGATTGTTGTTGGTATGGACGACACCCAAGGATTCAACTAGTTGTCGAGTGTGATTGATCGGTGGTGGGGGAGTCAAAACTTTCCTATTCTGTTTGGGAACCGCCTATAATATGTGTAGCATGGAAAATGGTGAAAACTCTTGGTCACCGCGTTGACAATGAAAGCATGCCACCCAAAATTATTTATCTCTGTTTTAAAAGCTTGAGCTCTGGCACCTCTGCTAATCAATGCTTCCCTCTGCGAAGGGCCTATCTATTTACATTACTGTTGAGTCATCCTCTTCTTATAAAAGGCACCAATTATAGAGCACCTCCGTCAGTTTTATGCTTTGCTATTAATTGATATTGACTATGAATGTGACTGGATCTTCTTTGCCATGAATTACAATGTTCGGTCAGCCCTTGGTTTTTGAAGGTGCTCTGCATTTATGTTTTGCGGTCTCACAAAGGGCTAGTGAGATGCCATCTGTTCATATTGTATCATGATTGTTTTGATTGAAGTGTTGACGTTTGAAACATATTATTATTGCTCGCTACTTGATTATGCCATTGATATGAGTACACCATGAGACCTAAATGTTATTGCTTATGTGGTTAGCTGATGATCTTGCTGAAAATCCGAATATGAGTTAGACATAATTACAACAACAAGATCAAACAGAGTTCCTAAAAGTTTTTCTTTTGTCTCTTTCAGTTTGTCAACTGAATTGCTTGAGGACAAGCAAGGCTTTAAGCTTGGGGGAGTTGATACGTCTCCATCGTATCTACTTTTCCAAACTCTTTTGCCCTTGTTTTGGACTCTAATTTGCATGATTTGAATGGAACTAACCCGGACTGACGCTGTTTTCAGCAGAATTACCATGGTGTTGTTTTTGTGCAGAAATAAAAGTTCTCGGAATGACCTGGAAACTTACAAGGATTTTTTTGGAATATATAAAAAATATTGGCGCAAGAATTACCCGAAGACACGGAGCCATGGGCACACGAGCCCAGGAGGCGTGGCCCCCCCTAGGTCGCGCCTTGCAGGCTCATGGGGCCCACGTGGCTCCGCAGCCTCCAACTCTAACACTATATAGTCTCTTTCGTCCTAGAAAAAGAAATCAAGAGAGAGCTTTTGGGAAGAAACGCCGCCACCACGAGGCAGAACTTGGGCAAAACCAATCTAGAGCTCCGGCAGGGCATTCCTGCCGGGGAAACTTCCCTCCCGGAGGGGGAAATCGTCGCCATCGTCATCACCAACACTCCTCTCATCTAAGGGGACTCATATCCATCAATATCTTCACCAGCACCATCTCATCTCCAAACCCTAGTTCATCTCTTGTACCCAATCTCCGTCTCGCGACTCCGATTGGTACTTGTAAGGTTGCTAGTAGTTTTAATTACTCCTTGTAGTTGATGCTAGCTGGATTACTTAGTGGAAGATCATATGTTCAAATCCTTAATGATATTCAATACCTCTCCGATCATGAACATAATTATGCTTTGTGAGTAGTTACTTTTATTCCTAAGGACATGGGATAAGTCTTGCTATAAGTAGTCATGTGAATTTGGTATTCGTTCGATATTTTGATGCATTGTATGTTGTCTTTCCTCTAGTGCTGTTATGTGAACGTCGACTACAAAACACTTCACCATTATTTGGGCCTAGAGGAAGGCATTGGGAAGTAACAAGTAGATCATGGGTTGCTAGAGTGACAGAAGCTTAAACCCTAGTTTTTGCGTTGCTTCGTAAGGGGCTGATTTGGATCCACGAGTTTAATGCTATGGTTAGACTTAGTCTTAATTCTTATTTTGTAGTTGTGGATGCTTGCGAGAGGGGTTAATCATAAGTGGGATGTTTGTCCAAGTAAGGATAGCACTCAAGCACCGGTCCACCCACATATCAAACTATCAAAGTAGCGAACGCGAATCATATGAACATGATGAAAACTAGCTTGACAGAAATTCCCATGTGTCCTCGGGAGCGCTTTACCTTATATAAGAGTTCGTCCAGGCTTGTCCCTTGCTACAAAAGGGATTGGGCCATCTTGCTGCACCTTTGTTACTATTGTTACTTGCTACCCGTTACGAATTATCTTATCACACAACTATCTGTTACGGATAATTTCAGTGCGTGCAGAGAATACCTTGCTGAAAACCACTTGTCATTTCCTTCTGCTCCTCATTGGGTTCGACAAAATTACTTATCAAAAGGACTATGATAGATCCCCTATACTTGTGGGTCATCAGAAGTCACCCGGCTTTTTCCGCCGGGTTCATCATTGAGGTTTTCCATCCTGAGTGGTTGGCTAACACGGCCCTGGTGCTAAAAAAGAATGGCACCTTCCACATGTGCATTGACTACATCAACCTCAACAGAGCCTGTCCAAAGGATCCCTTCGCCCTTCCCCGCATTGATCAAATCATTGACTCGACAGCGGGTTGCGAGCGTTTGTGTTTTTTGGATGCTTACTCAGGATACCACCAGATCAAGATGGTTGTGCCAGACCAGGAGAAAACGTCCTCCATAACCCCCTTTGGAGCCTTCTATTACGTGTCCATGCCGTTCGGGCTCAAGAGCGCAGGGGCCACTTATCAACGTTGCATCCAGAATTGCTTGCATGGCCAGATCGGACGCAATGTTCATGCCTACATTGATGATATTGTAGTCAGATCCCAGAAGAAGGAATCACTTTTGGAAGACCTAAGGGAGACTTTTGAAATTTTGTGCGTGTACCAGATAAGGCTTAATCCTACCAAGTGTGTTTTTGGTGTTCGCGCAGGAAAGTTATTGGGTTTTCTGGTGTCAGAGAGAGGCATTGAAGCTAACCCGGATAAAATTGAAGCAATCACTTCACTAGGCAAGCCGGCCAATATCAATCGGGTTTAGTGCATGGCGGGTCGCATCATGGCTCTAAGTCGTTATAAGTCGCCTTGGGGAGAAAGCCATCCCTCTTTATCAGTTGCTCAAGAAAACTGATCGCTTTGTTTGGACGGGTGAAGCCAACGAAGCCTTCGAACCCTGAAGCAACAACTAGCTAAGCCACCCGTGTTGGCTGCTCCGACTAACAAGGAACCTATGCTCTTGTACATCACGGCCAATTCTAAAGCAGTGAGCGTAGCAGTGGTCGTTGAGCGTAAAGAAGAAGGAAAGGAATATTTGGTTCAACGACCCATATATTTTATCAGCGAAGTCCTAAACCTCTCCAAACAACGCTACCCACATTGGCAGAAGCTGGTCTTTGGGGTGTTTATGGCAAGCCGGAAGTTCAAACACTACTTTCAAGAGAATCCCATCATGGTGGTTTGTTCTGCCCCTCTTGGTGATATTATACAGAATCGAGAGGCGACTGGACGGATCGCTAAGTGGGGCATCGAGTTAGGACCTCACCATGTGCGATATACCCCTCGTACGACCATCAAGTCCCAAGCATTAGTGGATTTCATCAACGACTGGACCGAGTTGTAGATTTCAGAAGACATGCCTGATCACACATAGTGGACCATCTATTTCGACGGGTCTAGGTAGCTGGAAGGCTCAGGGGCTGGTGTGGTGTTGACCTCACCTCAAGGTGACAAATTCTGCTATGTCCTTCGGCTCATCTTTCCATGTACAAACAATGCGACAGAATATGAAGCCCTGCTCCATGGGTTGCGACTCGCCAAAGAGATGAATCTCACCCGAGTCAGATGTTTGGGCGACTCAGATCTAGTAGCACAACAGGTTTCTGGCACTTGGGATTCCAGAGATCCTTTGATGGCGGCTTACAGGCGGGCTGTGTCGGACGTGGTGGGTCATTTTCATGGTTATCAAGTGGATCACATTGATCGTCGATTTAATGAAGTGACAGATGCTCTTTCACGTCTCGGTTCACAACGTAAGACGGTTCCCCCTAATGTATTTTTGGATGTATTGCATAACCCATCGATAAGGTTGCCTTCAGTGGAGGATTTGGCGGTGCCAGACCCTGAGTCTCAACTTGTGGCGGCTCTCCATGCTACCCCGGATTGGGCACTTCCCTACATGGCGTATCTAGCACGAGGCGAGTTACCCACGGATGAGTTGTTGGCTTGCCAAATTGTCCGTCGATGCAAGTCCATGGTCATACATAACGATGAGTTGCATAAGAGAAGTACTTCAGGAGTATTTCAAAGGTGCATCTCTTCCGAGGAAGGATGTGCGATTCTCAATGAAATTCATGCAGGTGACTGTGGTCATCATGCTGGGTCACGCTCCCTGGTGTCCAAAGCTTTTAGGCATGGGTTTTATTGGCAGACAGCTCATGCGGATGCTGAAGATATAGTTTGCCGATGTGATGGTTGCCAAAAATTTGGGCGTTAGATGCATGTGCCGGCTCATGAATTACGGATGATTCCAATCACATGGCCATTTGCGGTCTAGGGGCTGGACATGGTTGGTCCTTTCAAAATGTCGTCCAACAAAAAGACTCACCTATTGGTGGCGGTTGACAAGTTTACCAAGTGGGTTGAAGCAGAGCCGGTTAGTAGCTGTGATGCAGACACGGCTGTCAAATTCCTGAAAAAGTTGATGTTCCGCTTCGGATATCCTCATAGTATCATTACTGATAATGGTACTAATCTATCAAAAGGCACAATGCAAGAATTTTGCGGAAGGGAGTATATCCGGCTTGACGTTTCTGTAGTTGCACACCCCCAATCTATTGGACAAGCAGAGACGGTGAATCAAGAAATATTGCGAGGAATCAAGCCCTGACTTATGGTACCTCTGGAACGCACCCCTGGGTGTTGGGTTGAAGAACTTCCCTCGGTTTTATGGTGCATCAGAACCACCCCAAATCGCTCTACGGGTTTTACTCCCTTTTTCTTGGTCCACGGGGCAGAGGCAGTATTGCCAAGTGACATCACACACGATTCACCACGAGTCGCTGCTTATGTGGAACAGGACAACGAGTTAGCACGTCAAGACTCGTTGGATGCTTTGGAGGAGGAGCGAGACTTGGTCGCATCACGATCGACGATCTATCAACAAGACTTGCGATGCTATCACAGCCACCGCGTCAAGAGCCGGACTTTTCAAGAGGGCGAATTAGTGCTCCGGTTGATTCAAGACCACACTGGTATGCGAATTAGTGCTCCGGTTGAGCCATGGGAAGGACCGTTTGTCATCAACAAGAATCTCCGGAACGGTTCATACTACTTGGTGGATCTTCGCCCTGATAGGCCAACGACAGAGTTGAGACAACTCGCCCATGGAACATCGCCCACTTGCGGCCTTACTACACTTAGAGCCATATTCTCCTTATTTATTTTTACAATCTCAAATTTTTAATCTTTTATTTATAAAGAAATAAACCGGCACCCACGAACTTCGGGGTCCTTTGTCGTTTCAGCTTCTTGAAAGCATGAGTCTTTATTGTTCCATAAGCCGTCCAAGCATGGACGCTATCAGTATCAAAGAACATAAGTCGCCATGTTACACTTATTTCAAAACTGGATACTGGTAAGCCAAAGAGGACCAAAGTTGCCACGTTGCACGGTTCAAACATGGGCTCCTTATATGATTTTGAGAACTAAGCCGACTTACTTGGGGGCTACTAGCTCCCAAGTCGTTTTGCAGTAAGAGCGGATACGCTTATGCAATCATATGTCCGGTTTTCCCCCTAATCATAGGTCACTTGGGGGCTTCCACTCACTGAGTTTAGCCTGAATACCCTCTTGGCTAGCGAAAAATTACCGCATTACAAATGGTTATATTGGACTATGTGTTGGACGAATCGCCATATGGACCCATGTACTCTTGGCGAGTCAATCCGCTTTTTGGACCCTGAACTTGCCTTGGTTAAAACATGAAAGGTACCGGCAAGAGCCAACACATGGAAAATAAACAAACCATTGGTTCACTGAACCTGATTCACTGAAGCTTGACTCGCACCTAATCAACCGGTCTAAATAACTTGGGCTGTTGCAAAAGCCTTCTTGGGGTAGCACTAGAGTTTTGCAAACTCGTCCTATCCTATCGCAACTCATCGAGCCGACAAATTTTATGACTATCTTCGTGGCACTACCGCAAGGTTTCATAAAACATTTTTATGACTCGCCGCGACTCACTGAGCCAGCTCCTTGTTTATAACTCGCCACGACCCACTGGGCTCGTTTATCGCTTGCAGCGACTCATTGAGTTAGCTTATGATGTTTTCCCTAGTAAACATGTTGAATATTTTTTTCCTCAAAATATGACACAGGTTTGGAAAGGGCGATTCATATTACGAAGGTTAAACCTTCCAAGCAACATAATGTATGGTTGTGACACTGTTTTCCAAATACCTAAGACTATTACATGGCTCATTAGGCTACTTGGGAATCATCTCCCGATCAGAAGATCACCGTAGTCGTTCCTCGTGGCGGGATCTAGACTGGCCCCACATATCAATACTAGTCTTTTCTGCGCACTTTGTCCTCACTCATGCGCACCCAGGATCAACTTCCCGGTCGGCCACCCATCCTAGAACTACTCCAAGCCAATCATGCTTAACCTGGGAGTTCTGTTTGAATGGGCTCCCGGAAAAGAAGGAATTGCTTTTTGATATGAGTAGTCTATCATCCCTAATAAGCCAGGCTATCACATACACCACCAGTCAGAGGAACTGACATCCTCGTCGGGCTACAGGAACGTTCCCTCTTGGTACAAACGTCTGTGCATCCAGTCCACTACATGTACCATGCCATGTGCCACGACGGGTCACAAACGTCATGAACAACATGATCGCACACCTGTCCGCAAACATCTGTGTAACCGCAAGGGTCGGCTCTGATACCAAACTTGTAACGCCCCGGACACACCCACCGGCGGTCGTTACTCCTAGCGGGATCTAGACTGGCCCCACATATCAATAGTAGTCTTTTCTGCGCACTTTGTCCTCACTCATGCGCAACCGGGATCAACTTCCCGATCGGTCACTCATTCTAGAACTACTCCAAGCCAAGCACGCTTAACCTAGGAGTTCTGTTCGAATGGGCTCTCGGAAAAGAAGGAATTCCTTATTGATATGAGTGGTCTATCATCCCTAATAAGCCAGGCTATCACACTTTCACACATTGGTGCTAGTCCTCTTCGGTAAACTCTGACTCGTCATCCTTCAATTCTGGAAAGCCAGCGGCTACTTCCTTTGGCTTAAGTTCAGGAGCATATGCCAGACACCGGCTTAAAGTGGTCAGTGCTCCTTTCCGGGCGGCTGCTTTTCTCAATTCTTCCACTTGTGGCGGCAATGTTGATAGAGAACTGATACGTCTCCGTCGTATCTACTTTTCCAAACTGTTTTGCCCTTGTTTTGGACTCTAATTTGCATGATTTGAATGGAACTAACCCGGACTGACGCTGTTTTCAGCAGAATTGCCATGGTGTTGTTTTTGTGCAGAAATGAAAGTTCTTGGAACGTCCTGAAAATTTACGGAGATTTTTTTGGAATAAAATAAAAATACCTGCGCAAAGATGAACGTGAGGGGGTGTGCCAGTGGGCCACAAGCCCACACGGCGCGGCCACCTCTCTAGGCCGCGCCATGCAGGCTTGTGGGGCCCACGTGGCACCACCGCCCCCAATCTCAGTCTTATATCTTCCGTTTCGCCTGAAAAAAATTAGAGAGAAGGTTTCATCGCGTTTTGCGATACGGAGGCGCCGCCACATCCTGTTCTTCATCTGGAGGGCAGATCTGGAGTCTGTTTCGGGCTCCGGAGAGGGGAAATCGTCGCCATCGTCATCATCAACCTTTCTCCATCGACAATTCCATGATGCTCTTCATCGTTCGTGAGTAATATCATCGTAGGCTTGCTGGACGGTGATGAGTTGGATGAGATCCATCATGTAATCGAGTTAGATCTTGACGGGGATTGATCCCTAGTATCCACTATGTTCTAGATTGATGTTGCTACTACTTGGCTATGCTTAATGCTTGTCACTAGGGCCCGAGTACCATGATTTCAGATCTGAACCTATTATGTTATCGCCAATATATGTGTGTTTTAGATCCTATGTTGCAAGTTGTAGTCACCTACTATGTGTTATGACCCGGCAACCCCGGAGTGACAATAGCCGGAACCACTCCCGGAGATGACCATAGTATGAGGAGTTCTTGTATTCACCACATGTTAATGCGTTGGTCCGGTTCTTTATTAAAAGGAGAACCTTAATATCCTGTAGTTTCCATTAGGACCCCGCTGCCACGGGAGGGATGGACAATAGATGTCATGCATGTTCTTTTCCCTAAGCACGTATGAGTACATACGGAATACATGCCTACATTAGATTGACGAACGGGAGCTAGCCACATATCTCTCCGTGTTATAGCTGTTACATGATGAATCACATCCGTCACACTCATCCATCACCGATCCACTGCCTACGAGTCTTTTACTACTGGTCCTCGCTATGTTACTTTGCCTAGGCTTGTCCCTTGCTACAAGAGGGATTGGGCCACTTTGCTGCAGTCACTACTGTTGTTACTTTGCTGCTGCTGCTACTTCTGTTACTTGTTACTTTGCTGCTGCTGCTACTACTGTTCCTTGCTACTCCGCTGTTACTTGTTGCAAGACTTTGTTGGCGCTAACATCCCATCAACGTGCCTTTTTCTGGTGCCGTTGTCGGGGATTGCCAAAGCTTTTTCTGGTGTCGTTGCTATCATACTACCTTGCTACTGATACTTTGCTTGCAGACACTAATATTTCAGGTGTGGTTGAATTGACAACTCAGCTGCTAATACTTGAGAATATCCTTTAGCTTCCCCGTGTGAGCGAATCAATAAATTTGGGTTGAATACTCTACCCTCGAAAACTGCTGCGATCCCATACGCTTGTGGGACATCAAGGCTTTTTCTGGCACCGTTGCCGGGGAAGCACAACTATATTCTCTGAGTCACTTGGGATTGATGTCTCCTGATCACTATGAGGAATCCAAAATATCCAAGAACTAAAATCCTACCTTCCACTACGAGGAGAGGTAAGGAATTTCGATCTAGCTCTGCACTTGATTCACCTTCAGTTTTGAGTAAGTTTGCGACTTCGTCTCCTGCTAGAAATCTTCATATGTCGCATGTGCTTGATGATGCTACTTCTGCTGCTCATGTTGCTTATGATGCTATGCTTGATACTATGCCTGATGATGCTATGCTTGATACTATGCCTGATGATGCTATGCTTGATACTATGCCTAATACTGCTTTGCCACTTGGTGCATTCCTTGATGCACATATTGCTAGTGCTGCTGCTAGATGTGATGATACTTCTGAAAGTGCTAATACTATTGAAGTAGAACCTGCTACTATGCCTGAATTGTCTGTTATGCCTGATACACGCTATGTTATGGAGGGAGAGATAGCTGAGGACTTTCTTGCGTGTAAGGATAGCTATGATGTTGAGAAACGTCTACGCAAGTGGACAGAAAAATCTCTGAACGCTAGGATGAAATACGACCCGAAGTTTGCCACTTCGCCTATCATTGTGACCGATAAGGATTATGAATTCTCTGTTGACCCTGAGTTAATCACTCTTGTCGAATCTGATCCCTTTCACGGTTATGAGTCTGAAACGGTTGTAGCTCATCTTACCAAACTGCACGATATAGCCACCCTATTCACTAGTGAGGAAAAGATCCGCCACTACTACATGCTCAAGCTGTTTCCTTTCTCACTAAAGGATGATGCTAAGACCTGGTTCACTTCTCTTGCTCCTGGTTGTGTGCGTAGCCCCCAGGATATGGTCTACTACTTCTCTGAGAAATATTTCCCTGCCCATAAGAAGCAAGCTGCCTTGGAGGAAATATACAACTTTGCTCAAGCTGAGGAAGAGAGTCTCCCACAAGCTTGGGGGAGGCTCATCCATCTACTGAATGCTTTGCCTGATCACCCTCTTGAGAAGAACGAAATACTTTATATCTTCTATAATGGACTTACCGATGCTTCTAAAGACCACCTAGATAGTTGTGCCGGTAGTGTTTTTAGGGAACGAACCGTAGAACAAGCTGAGATTCTACTGAATAACATCTTGTGCAATGAGATCGCTTGGACCATTCCCGAACCACATCCTAATCCAACTCCGAAGAAAAGAGGTATTCTATTCCTCAGTCCTGAAGATATGCAAGAAGCCAAGAAATCAATGCAAGAGAAAGGCATTAAATCTAAAGATGTCAAAAATCTACCACCTATCAAAGAGATCCATGGTCTCGATAACCCGATACAGGTAGTAGAAGTAAATTCTCTGCGTAGGTTCGATGAGAGTGATATTCCTTTTGATAAACCTTCTAGCTTATACATGGATGAATTTTATAACTTCGTTGCCAAACAACAAAGTTTCAATGATAATGCTAGCAGACAATTGGAAAAGAATGCTCGTATGCTTAGTCATTTAAGTGCTTGTGTGGACAGAAATGTCAATGATCTTAAGCTTCTGAGTAAACATGCCTCTATGGTTACTACTCAGGTAGAACAAGTACTTAAAGCTCAGAATGACTTGCTCTATGAGTTGAATGACAATGCCGTCAGAGTCATTACTAGAGGCGGTATAATGACCCAGGAACCTTTGTATCCTGAGGGTCATCCGAAGAGAGTAGAACAAGAGTCTCAAGGAGTTAGCACTGATGCACCTAGTCATCCTAGAAAGAAGAAGAAAGATGATAGGAACCTGCACGCTAGCAACCCTGTTGCTGCTACCCCTGGGAGTCCAAAGGATGCCTCTATCTCTGATGCTGAAACACAATCTAGTGATGAACATGAGCCTAATGATAATATCAATAGTGATGTTCATGAAGATGCTCAACCTAGCAATGAAAAGGATGTGGAGATTGAACCTAGTGTTGATCTTGATAACCCACAACCTAAGACTAAGAGATACGATAAGAATGACTTCACTGCTAGGAAGCATGGTAAAGAAAGGGAGCCATGGGTTCAGAAACCTATGCCCTTTCCTCCCAAACCATCCAAGAAAAAGGATGATGAGGATTTTGAGCGCTTCGTTGAGATGATCAGACGTGTCTTTCTGCAAATGCGTTTGACGGATATGCTCAAGATGTCTCCGTATGCTAAGTACATGAAAGATATTGTGACTAATAAGAGGAGGATACCTGAGGTTGAGATCTCCGCCATGCTTGCTAATTACACTTTCAAGGGTGGAACTCCGAAGAAACTAGGTGATCCCAGTGTGCCCACTATACCTTGCTCCATTAAAGGCAACTACGTTAGAACTGCGTTATGCGACCTTGGAGCCGGTGTTAGTGCTATGCCTCTCTCTCTTTATCGTAGACTTGAGCTGGATAAGTTGACACCCACTGAAATCTCTCTGCAAATGTCCGACAAATCAACTGCTTTTCCTATCGGCATTTGCGAGGATGTGCCTGTTGTGGTTGCTAACACCACTATCTTAACAGACTTTGTTATCTTGGGTATTCCCGAGGACGATGCCATGGCTGTCATCCTCGGAAGACCCTTTTTAAACACCGCAGGGGCTGTTATAGATTGCAACAAAGGCAAGGTCACTTTCCATGTCAACGGTAATGAGCATACGGTGCACTTTCCGAAGAAACAATATCAAGTACATTGCATCAATGCTATCGAAAAGACTTTCGATTCTTACTGGGAGCATTGAATGCCCAATTCCTCGTGTCAAGATGAAATATGATTTGCTTGTTGGGGAGATACACATCCCCATTGAGGTGACTTAGTGACTACTAAAAATTCTCTGTCTTCTTTTGCGATTCGAGAAAGTTTTGTCGAGGGGATTTGATCAACTCCATTGACGGATTTCTTTCGATGACCATGAGATGGATGAATCGAGGAGTCACAAACCTTTGTTCCAAGCTTTCACTTTAGGTTGCTTAGAAGAAAATGATAGATTTAGTTTAGATTTCCCTGTTTTCTGTCTTAGCATCCTCTAGAAAAATACCCCGAAAAGAAAAGTTCTCCGAACACTGTGAAAATCTAGTATGATTTTTTTGGAATATTTGAAAAATACTGGGATAAAGAGTCTGTCTGGGGGCCACACCAGTGGGCCACAAGCCCTAGGGGCGCGGGCACCCCCTTGGCCGCGCCACCCAGGCTTGTGAGGCCCACAGGCACCCCCTCCACTCATTCTTGCTCTCATCCGCTTCTCCTACCTCCAAAAAAAATCGTTTCGCAGCTCAAACCAGTGTTCTTGCTCCTCTTGCTGGGACTTTCGATCTCTTTGCTCAAATCACCGTTCTCCCAACTGTTTTGGGGAAATTACTCCTTGGTAAGTGACTCCTCCATTGGTCCAATTAGTTTTTGCTCTAGTGCCTTATACTCCGCGTATTTTTGCTGCCTTGGTGACCATGTTCTTGAGCTTTGTATGCTGATTCTAGCTGGTCCCAAGTAGTTTTGATGCGTAATATGGTCTCTAGGCACTTGTGGGAGTAGTTGCTACGAGTTTCATTGAGACTTATTCACTTTTCCTTAGAATCACTAAAAATTTGAGAAATTTTCAGAGATAGAAAAGGGAAAAGATGAGGAGGTACTTAAGAGGCTCCTCAAGCCGTGACCCCAAGGATGATGGGAGTGAGAAGAAGCCCAAGTATCTGGTCCCTCGAGTCGTAGAAGTTCGAGCGTGCAAGTGGCCAAGCGACGTGTTCTTACGCGCCGCTGGAATTTTTGAGGACTTTTATCACTTGGTGGAGAACGCATGCCTTACCACCTTTGTTGAAGATAAGTGTTCGCAATACCTCCTCCACACTAATATCTTCGTACAAAGCTTTAACTTCTATCCGAGGAAGAATCCTCCTATGGTTGAGTTTAAACTTTATGATGTCCCCCAGCGCATGTCACTCCAGGATTTTTGCAATGTTTGCAAATTACCTTACGTTGGGGATATTCATGAACCTCGTCCACGGGACTTGGAAGCTTTCATCGGTACAATTGATGTAGGAGAGGAGAGAGGAGTGTCTTGCGCTAGAGCTGCTAGCGTACATTTTCCCGTGCTTCGGTACTTCTCACTATTTGTGGGAAAATGTTTGATTGGTCGTGGGAAAGCTGGGTCACTTAGTTCCCCAGATCTTGCGGTATTGCGCGAAGCCCTTTATAACGATAAAACTTATAGGTTGGGCGCTATAGTAGCTCAACGATTGAACCTGAACCATTCTAAAGGTGTCGTCTATGGAGGTATCTATGCTACCCGTCTTGCCAGACACTTTGACATACCCATTAGACTGGAGGAAGAAGAAGAGGTTCTTCTTCCCGAGAGATATCTAGATTACGATAGCATGGTTCGCCATGACTTTCTTGATAGTGATATAGGTGAAGGATGATTTATAACCTGGTATTTAGTCAGGGTACTCGTGAGACTATTACTTTGCCTGCTCCTTCTTTGTTCAATCTTCATGCAGGAAGGTACACTATTATGCCCTCAGACATCTATGCATATTGGGGCCTAGCCCAACCACAGGTGCCCGTGCCCAAACCGCCAGTTGAGTACCAGACGCCAGTTTATCAGTGGGAGCCAGAGGAGCTCACACAGCAGTGGCATCCACAGTCCACTCCGGAGTACCCAGGAGCTGGTTATTTCCCTCCTTGGGAGTAGACCAAGTTAGGCCAAAAGCCTAAGCTTCGGGGAGTACGTGTTCTCACCGACTTTACATTCTTGCTTATGCTTTCACTTTGTTAGCCGGTGTTCACACTTTGCCACTGTATCATCCATGCTAGTTTATTTTCTTTATCTTGTTTTATTTCGTGTGTCTGTCTAGTTTGAGAAAACCCAAAAAGATTTTCTTTTCTTCTTTTGCTTGTTGGGAGTTTTCCCGTGTAGATAGTTTTCTTTTTCTTTGGGTCAAGGTAGAGGATATTGGTTACAATGTTTAGTGGCTCTTGCATGCATACCTGTTTAGCTTTCAAAGAGCCATATTACCTTGTCTTCTCCTTTGTGTTTGCCTGCAGATTCCAGGTTTAGTCCAATGCACGAGCACGCTTATTATTGTTCACATCGTTCAGACGTGCAAGTGAAAGGCAATAATGACGATATATGATGAAGTGACCGAGCCTGGAAAAGCTGGTATGAACTCGATCTATTTTGTTTTTGTAAATATGACTAGCTCATCATGCCTAATTCAGCTTTGTTGTGAGAGAAACATGTTTGCAATGACAACTTAGAGATCATAGTTGCTTATGCCATGCTTACTTAGCTAGGAGCTTATAATGGTTTGTCTTGGTTGCCCACATGAATGTTGAGATGACTATGATGTAGTATGATAGGATGGTATCCTCCTTTGAATGTTTCAAGTGGCTTGACTTGGCGCATGTTCATGCATGTAGTTAAAACAAAATCAACATAGCCTCTATGATGTTCATGTTCATGGTGATTTATGTCCTACTCATGCTTGCACTCAATGTTAGTTAATCTCAATGCATTTTGATGACTCTAGTTGCTCTCTAGTTGGTCGCTTCCCAGTCTTTTGCTAGCCTTCACTTGTACTAAGCAGGAATACTGATTGTGCATCCACTTCCATAAACCCAAAGTTGTGCCATATGAGTCCACCATACCTACCTATGTGCGGTATCTACCTGCCGTTCCAAGTAAATTTGCATGTGCCACTCTCTAAACCTTCAAGAAATAATCTGTTTTGCATGCCCGAACCGCTCATGTGGTGATAGGGGGCTATTGGTATCTTCCATGATAGGCGTGTTATACTCGATATGTGTTTATTCACTATCATTCATGAGAAAGGGGCCGGTAATTGGAATTCCCAGTTCCATGCTCAAATCGAAAAGATAATTGCAAACAAAACTCCCCCAGGATTGATGTTGGTTTGGACGGTACCTGAGGATTCGGCTAGCCGTGGAGTGTGATTGATTGGTGGTGGGGGAGTCAAAACTTTACTTTTCTGTTTGGGAACCGCCTATAGCATGTGTAGCGTGGAAGATGTTGAGAACTCTTAGTCATTGCGTTGACAATGAAAGCATGCCAACCAAAATTATTATCTCTGTTTTAAAAGCTTGAGCTCTGGCACCTCTACAAATCAATGCTTCCCTCTGCGAAGGGCCTGTCTATTTATGTTCCTGTTGAGTCATCCTCCTCTTACAAAAGCACCAATTAGAGAGCACCTCTGTCATTTTTATGCTTTTCTTTTAACTGTGTTGAGTGTGACTATGACTGGATCTTCATTGCCTTGAATTACAATGTTCAGTCAGCCCTTGGTCTTTTAAGGTGCTCTGCATTTATGTTTTGCGGTCTCAGAAAGAGCTAGCGAGATACCATCTATTCCTACTGCTTGATGTTGCTTTGATTGAAGTGTTGACACTTGAGGCTTATTATTATTTGCTCGCTAGTTGATTATGCCATTGATATGAGTTTACCGCGAGACCTAGATGTCATTTGCTTATGTGGTTTGATTGTGATGTTGCCGGAATTCTGGTTGTGAGTTAGATATAGTTGCAACAACAAGATCAAACAAAGTTTGTCAAAGTTTTTGTTTTGTCTCTCTCAGTTTGTCAACTGAGTTGCTTGACGACAAGCATGGCTTTAAGCTTCGGGGAGTTGATACGTCTCCGTCGTATCTACTTTTCCGAACTCTTTTGCCCTTGTTTTGGACTCTAATTTGCATGATTTGAATGGAACTAATCCGGACTGACGCTGTTTTCAGAAGAATTTCCGTGGTGTTGTTTTTGTGCAGAAATGAAAGTTCTCGGAACGTCTTGAAAATTTATGGAGATTTTTTCTGGAATAAAAGAAAAATACCTACGCAAAGATCCACGTGAGGGGGTGTGCCAGTGGGCCACAAGCCCACACGGCGCGGCCACCCCCCTAGGCCGCCCGATGCAGGCTTGTGGGGCCCACGTGGCACCACCGCCCCCAATCTCACTCCTATATCTTCCGTTTCGCTTGAAAAAAAATCAGAGAGAAGGTATCATCGTGTTTTGCGATACGGAGGCGCCGCCACATCCTGTTCTTCATTTGGACGGCTGATCTGGAGTCTGTTTCCGGCTCCGGAGAGGGGAAATCGTCGCCATCGTCATCATCAACCTTTCTCCATCGACAATTCCATGATGCTCTTCATCGTTCATGAGTAATCTCATCGTAGGCTTGCTGGATGGTGATGAGTTGGATGAGATCTATCATGTAATCGATTTAGTTCTTGATGGGGATTGATCCCTAGTATCCACTATGTTCTAGATTGATGTTGCTACTACTTGGGTATGCTTAATGCTTGTCACTAGGGCCCGAGTGCCATGATTTCAGATCTGGACCTATTATGTTGTTGCCAATATATGTGTGTTTTAGATCCTATCTTGCAAGTTGTAGTCACCTACTATGTGTTATGACCCGGCAACCCCGGAGTGACAATAGCCGGAACCACTCCCGGAGATGACCATAGTATGAGGAGTTCATGTATTCACCGCGTGTTAATGCGTTGGTCCGGTTCTTTATTAAAAGGAGAACCTTAATAACCCGGAGTTTCCATTAGGACCCCGCTGCCACGGGAGGGATGGACAATAGATGTCATGCAAGTTCTTTTCCCTAAGCACGTATGACTACATACGGAATACATGCCTACATTAGATTGACGAACGGGAGCTAGTCACATCTCTCTCCGTGTTATAGCTGTTAAATGGTGAATCACATCCATCACACTCATCCATCACCGATCCACTGCCTATGAGTCTTTTACTACTTGTCCTCGCTATGTTACTTTTCCTAGGCTTGTCCCTTGCTACAAGAGGGATTGGGCCACTTTGCTGCAGTCACTACTACTATTACTTTGCTGATGCTCCTACTGTTGTTACTTGTTACTTTGCTGCTGCTGCTACTACTGTTCCTTGCTACTCCACTATTACTTGTTGCAAGACTTTGTTGGCGCTAACATCCCGTCAACGTGCCTTTTTCTGGTGCCGTTGTCGGGGATTGCCAAAGCTTTTTCTGGTGTCGTTGCTATCATACTACCTTGCTACTGATACTTTGCTTGCAGACACTAATCTTTCAGGTGTGGTTGAATTGACAACTCAGCTGCTAATACTTGAGAATATCCTTTAGCTTCCCCTTGCAAGGGAATCAATAAATTTGGGTTGAATACTCTACCCTCGAAAACTGTTGTGATCCCATACGC
Organism: Hordeum vulgare subsp. vulgare; assembly: GCF_904849725.1. Taxonomy (NCBI): domain Eukaryota; kingdom Viridiplantae; phylum Streptophyta; class Magnoliopsida; order Poales; family Poaceae; genus Hordeum; species Hordeum vulgare. The sequence goes on along the minus strand of NC_058521.1, from coordinate 110,802,782 downwards.
TTGTGGGACATCAAGAACCCATCATGTGTTTTATGGACTTTATGGGCTCTTTGTCGCCCATCACAGCCTTCAGGGTCATCATGCCGCCCGTATACAACTGCTCTATGAACGTGTAAATCGCCTTCAGCTTTAAAATGCAGTCGTTGTGCAGATGGGCGGCTCTCGGACCTACAAAGGATATAATGAGATGATTAGCATTGAAACACTTTGCAGCCCTTTTTAGATGAGGGGACTTGATCCCTACCAAATATGGCTTGGGTCATGTTGGAGATATGATGTTTTAAGGCGGAGAGTTCTTGCAGAGCAGCTTCTTGCTTTTCTTCGGCTTGTTCCGCCCGCTTCACGATGGCGTCTTGATCACCATGGGCTTTCTTTTCAAATTTCTGATGTTCAGCTTTCATCTTCTCCATGTTAGCAAGGGCTAGACGATATTTCTCTTCCGACTTAGCTCGAGCATCCTGCTGTTCGGTTAAGTTTTATTTCAAACTCGTCAAGGTTGAGTCGGCCCAAGTCAAGGATTCCTGCAAATCAATTTTGGGGAAGCAAGTTTCAGAACTATTGCAAGCAATATCCCCGACACTTGGGGGCTAATGTATGATTCTTTTCAAGTCATACAAAATTCAAGACCCGACTCATCTTTCAAAAGGTGACCCGACCCTTGGGGGCTACAGGTTGAAGTTTTTTACTAAATTCAAGACCCGACTCATCTTTCAAAAGATGACCCGGCCCTTGGGGGCTACAGGTTGAAGTTTTTTTTACTAAATTCAAGACCTGACTCATCTTTCAAAAGATGACCCGACCCTTGGGGGCTATAGGTTAAAGTTTTTTACTAAATTCAAGACCCGGCTCATCTTTCAAAAGATGACCTTGCCCTTGGAGGCTACAGGTTGAAGTTTTTTTTACTAAATTCAAGACCCGGCTCATCTTTCAAAAGATGACCTGGCCCTTGGGGGCTACAGGTTGAAGTTTTTTTACTAAATTCAAGACTCAGATCATCTTTCAAAAGATGACCCGACCCTTGGGGGCTATTGGTTGAAGTTCCTTACTAAATTCAAGACCCGACTCATCTTTCAAAAGATGACCCGGCCCTTGGGAGCTACAAGTTGATGTTTTTTTTACTAAATTCAAGACCCGGCTCATCTTTCAAAAGATGACCCGGCCCTTGGGGGCTACTGGTTGAAGTTCTTTACTAGATTCAAGACCCGACTCATCTTTCAAAAAGATGACCCGACCCTTGGGGCTACAGGTAGATATGAGTCTCACAGATCACGCAATAAATACAATTTATCAAAGAAAACTAGTCTTCTGGAAGGCTAATGGGTGGAAATACAAATAACAAAGGACGTACCTCAAGTTTGATCCGCATCACGTTGGCCAAGCTCTTTTCCATTTCATAGCCTGTTTCCAGGCGACTTACGAAACCAGAGTAGAGTTGCTCAAATTCAAGTTTCTCATAATTGAGAAGCTTCATCTTGGTAATGTCTTGTTCTGCAGAAGAGTGAATCTCTTGGGATGCATGTTTTGTTAACACCGTTGTTGCAGGCTTAGGGTAGCCAGTACCAATAACAACTACGGTATCTGGGTCTTCAACCGCCTTGAAAGAGCTTGGCAGGTTAACATTTTTAGTTACCTCCTTCAGAGGGCTTGAAGGATCAGTCCGGACATCAGGAAAATCATCCACAAGGTCATCATGAGTCGCCGCTGGGTCTTCATCAAGTTCTCGGACAGAGGTGTTCATACCAAACACCTCAGCTGCTTTAGGAGCAGAAGACGAGTCGCCAGTTTTCCTTTACTTTGCTTGTGCTCTGAGATGAAAAGACACCAAAGTTAGGACAGGTATTAGTATTCGGAAGGAAAAAGGTTAGTAAAGGAACTTACCCCTGTAAACGAATCATTGGGGGAGAGCCGACATTGCTGAGTTGCCGTATGAAGGAGGAGAAACCTGATGGACAAGAGTTCAAGGAGTGAATGAACGGCGAGCACCATTTTTTTCACAAGAAGGGAAAGGTGCTAGCAAGAGTATACCTCACTTTGCCGTTTTCGACCAGTTGTCTTTTCGGGTAACCCAGAAACTAAGTCGCCAGAATGGCTTCGGGTATGACGTTTGGAGGTATACCTCACCTTATTCAAAAGGAAATTGGGGTCCGGATGAGAATTTGGGTGAGACATGGGAACTTTTGCATAGATCCGACTGGCCGGCTTGGGAGAAGAAGAAGTTGAGTCGGAAGAAATAGAAATTACCTCGATGGCGTCATCTTCGCTCTGATAGTCATCATCCTACGAACAAAGGTAATGGGGCATAAGCATAAGTCAGAACATAGTGATAACAAACAAAAGGGTAAATTTTTACCTATGATTGTTTTTCGCCGGCTCGAGACTCGCCAACGACAGATGACTCCTTGGCGGCGGATTTGCCCTTGTTCTTCTTCTTCTTCTTAGGAGGCGGCTTGGTTGTCTTCTAGACAGTCACCTTGGGCCTTGGAGACCAAATGCTGATCCTTTATGATTGATATAATGACAGTTCAAATCTGGATCATTGGTGAATATATTGAAAGAATAAAAGGAGGCGACTTAGGTTGTTACGCGGGAGCCGGGTTGGAGAGGCAGAAAGGCTTGAGACCAATCTTGGCGCAGTTCTCTAAAGGCTCGCTAGTTAACTTCTTGACCATTTCAACAATGTCTTCTTCAGTAAGTCTTGTATGAAAGAAACATTGGGGGTGGTTCAAGCTACCATCATACTCACACATGAGGCCATCTCGGCGACTCAAAGGCAGAATCCTCCACTCCACCCAACAACGGATTAGGTCAATCCCAGTAAGCCCATTGTTGGTCAAAGACCTTAGCTGGGTGAAATCAGGGATAAAGGTTGATTCATCTTCTTCAATCAATTTTTCTGGCAGCCAGAAATCCATGGGCAAGCGTTCTTCTCTGAAACTCGGAAGTGGGTTCTCGTCGGGAGGAGATGTGTCACGGCAATAGAACCAAGACTCTGCCCAGCCTTTGAGATGGTTGGGCAGAACGACAGGTGAGAACCCGCATTCGCGACGTCGTTGGATGTTAACCCCCCCAAGTTCCAAGCAAGGTCCGCTGGTGAATTCGGTCTGGCGGTTCATATAGAAGAAATTCCTAAACAGTAGCACTGTGGGTTCTATCTGCAGATAAGCCTCGCAAAACACGTGGAATTGGCAGAGGTTGCTGATGGAGTTTGGCCCCAAGTCTTGAGGATGAACATTGAGGAAGTGCAAAATATCTCTAAAAAACTTTGACCCGGGAGGCTTGAAGCCTCGTTCAAGGTGATCAACAAAAACGACTACCTCCCCTCGGCAGGGTGGGGAGTCGCCTCGCCTGGGGCAGTCCGCCAGCCAATGATTTCTTTAGGGTCAAGATAACCTGCTTTAACATATTTATCAAGATAGGCGTCGTTGATTTTGGTTGGTAACCAATTGCATTTCGAGATATTGCCCATGACTACAAAAGGATGGAACAAGACGATCTATTAGAAACCACGTAAGTGGTAACTCGCCAATTCAGTAATCAAAGGTGTATCTATGGGGATATTCTAACTCGCCATGGTGGAAGAAGGTGAGTAGCAATTCTAAAAGGGTTTTTCCTTACGGATATTCCTGGAAGAAGGATAAAACATGTTTCTAAAGACGAGCGATAATTTACGGATCTACGGGTGGATCAAATTAAAGAAATAATGGTTGCCGAAATTGCGGAAGCTATGAACGCAAGAACGCGACAGGGATGACATATGGATCCATGAAGTAAACACTAAATGGTCAGGTGATGCGGTGAAACTACCATGGTTTATTACTACAAAGAATCAACAATAAACATGTTGGACGGATTCACGATAGAGGAAGAAGTGTTCATCGCATTCCGGGGCTGACCTGGAAGAACACGGGGATTCGAGGTCTAACCCTAATGAAGGAAGGATGTTTACCTGAAAAAGGAGGATGATGCCAGGAGATGGTTGCGGAGGATCCACGACGGAGACCGTGCCTTTGATTGGCCTAGGGACGCCCGAACTGTGGTGGCCGGCGACGGAGCTTTGGAAACGGCGAGGAGGCCGAAGCGCGGGCGTGAGGAAGACGAAGCAGTCAAGGAGATGAAGTGGGGGTAGGTCACGGTGCCCCCACTCCCCCTGCGGTTATTTAAAGGCCTATGGCAAAAATGAAACGGCAGGCGCGGGAATCAAGGCAACAAGTTGAAAACCAGCAAGGATGGCGCCTAAATTTTCGGGATAACAGGATGAAGACGAAAAAAGATCCATTGGGAGTGATGTCATTGGATCCCGGGAATGGAGGAAAAGGTGATGTCATCAATAAATGACTTGGCGACTGAGACAAATTTTGAAGGATGGTGGCTCGTCACTTATGGAAAGGATGGTAATGGTACGAGTCGCCCAGGGTGAGCATGGAAGTCTATTGGCGTGAATAAATTCAAGTCAATCTCGGGCCTAATGTTGGGGATATTACCCGCGGTATGACCCGCCCTAATGGGCCGGGTCAGGAAAGTGGCGACTCATACATATATGACCAACATAAGCCTTGGTTTGGGCCTGGGGTGTGTTGGGATGTTTTGTATGAAGGCCGCTACGGCCCATGAGCCAGATGGCGGTTCAAGGATGACAAAGAAGATGAGCTGCCAAGCAGTTTTCCTTGGCTGGAGGTACACAGCGACTTAGAGATAAGGAAGGCCACGATTTGTAATGTGGCCAGGACTCTGTAAACCCTGGGGCCTCGACCTGTATATAAAGGCGAGTTCCTGGGGCGAATAGATTATGTTAGAAATCATCAAGAGCTAGGTCAGGCGAGTTACGCCCTCCTTGTAATCGAATCCATCATCAATATACACAAAGCAGGACGTAGGCTTTTACCTCCACACGAGGGGCCGAACCTGGGTAAATCCAAGTCTCGCTTCCGCTCGCCCTCTTTGAGTCGCCGCCAAGGTGCGTTGGCTCCTTCACTAAGTCCTTTCACGAGGATACCTGCCATGACAAAACCACGACGGTGATGGAGATCAAGAAGCACAAGATCATGGCCATATCATGTCACTTATGATTTGCATGTGATGTTAATCCTTTTATGCACCTTATTTTGCTTAGAACGACGGTAGCATTATAAGGTGATCCCTCACTAAAATTTCAAGATAAAATTGTGTTCTCCCTGACTGTGCACCGTTGCGACAGTTCGCCTTTTCGAGACACCACGTGATGATCGGGTGTGATACACTCAACGTTTACATACAAAGGGTGCAAACCAGTTGCACACGCGGAACACTCGGGTTAAACTTGATGAACCTAGCACGTAAATACATGGCCTCGGAACACAAGAGACCAAAAGGTCGAGCATGAATCATATAGTTGATATGATCAACATGGAGATGTTCACCACTAAACCTATACTCAACTCACGTAATGATCAGACTTGAGTTAGTGCATTTGGATCATGCGCCACTCGAATGACTAGAGGGATGTCTATTGGAGTGGGCGTTCTTAAGTAATATGATTAATTGAACTCATTATCATGAACATAGTCAAAAGGTATTTGCAAATTATGTTGTACCTTGCGATGTAGCTCTACTGTTTTTAGATATGTTCCTAGAGAAAATATAGTTGAAAGATGATAGTAGCAATTATGCGGACTGGGTCCGTAAACTGAGGATTGTCCTCATTGCTGCACAGAAGGATTATGTCCTTAATGCACCACTCAGTGTGCTAAACCCAAAGCGTCGCGTGTAGATGTTGCAAACATCTGACATACACGTTTCTGATGGCTACATGATAATTCAGTGCGTAATGCTTAAACGACTTAGAAGTAAGGCGCCGACGACGTTTTGAACGTCACGAAACATATGAGATGTTCTAAGAGATGAAATTGGGATTTCATGCTCGTGCCCTTGTTGAGAGGTATGAGACCTCCGACAAGATTCTTTGTCTACAAAGTAAAGGAGAAAAGCTCAATCATTGAGCATGTGCTCAGTTTGTCCGAGTGCAACAGTCGCTTGAATCAAGTGGGAGTTAATCTTCCAGTTGAGATAGTGATGGTTCTCCGAAGTCACTGCCACCAAGCTACTAGAGCTTCATGATGAACTATAACATATCAAGGATATATATGATGATCCTTGAGTGATTCGCAATGTTTGACATTGCGAAAGTATAAATCAAGCAGGAGCATCAATTGTGGATGGTTAGTAAAACCACTAGTTTCAAGAAGGGCAAGGGCTAGAAGGGATACTTCATGAAACGAGAAATCAGTTGCTTCTCTAATGAAGAAACCCAAGGTTGAACCCAAACCCGAGACTAAAGGATTCTGTTATGAGGGGAACGGCCACTGAGGTGGAACAACCCTAGATACTTGGTAGATGAGAAGGCTTGCGAAGTCGACAAAGTATATTTGATATACATGATATTGATGTGTACTTTACTAGTACTCCTAGTAGCATGTGGGTATTAGATACCGGTTCAGTTGTTAAGTGTTAGTAACTCGAAAAAAAAATCTACGGAATAAACGGAGACTAGCTAAAGGCGAGGTGATGATATGTGTTGGAAGTGTTTCCAAGGTTGAAGTGATCAAACATCGCACACTCCCTCTACCATCAGGATTAGTGTTAAACCTAAATAATTGCTATTTTGTGTTTGCGTTGAGCATGAACATGATTAGATCGTGTATTTTGCAACACAATTATTCATTTAAAGAGAATAATGGTTATTCTATTTGCTTGAATAAATACCTTCAATGGTTTATTGAATCTCGATTATAGTGATACACATGTTCATAATAAGGATGCCAAAAGATAGAAAGTAGTAATGATAGTACCACTTACTTGTGTCACTATCGCTTGAGTCATGTTGGTATAAAATTCATGAAGAAGCTCCATGCAGATGCATCTTGGTACTCACTCATTTTTGAATCATTTGAGACATGCAAACCATGCCTATTGGTATAAACGCATGAAGAAACTCCATGCAGATGGATCGTTTGGACTCACTTGATTTTGAATCACTTGAGACATGCAAATCATACCACATGGGCAAGATGACTGAAGAACTCATTTTCCAGTGAGATGGAACTAGAAAGTAACTTATTGGAAGTAATACATTTGGATGTATGAAGTCCAATGAGTGCTGAGGCACGCAGTGGATATCGTTATGTTCTTACTTCATAGATGATTTGAGTAGATACTAGTGTATTTTCTTGATGAAACACAAGTCTGAATTATTGAAAGGTTCAAAGTAGTTTCAGAGTGAAGTTGAAGATCGTCGTGACAAGAGGGTAACATGTCTACGATATGATCATAGAGATGAATATCTGAGTTGCCAGTTTGGTACACAATTAAGACAAATGTGAAAATTGTTTCACATCTCATGCCACCTAGAACACCATAGTGTGATGGTGTGTACGAACGTCATAGCCGCGCCCTATTTGATATGGTGCATACTATGATGTCTCTTATTGAATTACCACTATCGTTTATGGGTTATGCATTAGAGACAACCGCATTCACTTTAAATAGGGCACAACGTATTTCCATTGAGATGACACCGTATGAACTATGGTTTGGAGAAACCTAAGCTGTCGTTTCTTAAAAGTTTGGGGCTAGGATGCTTATGTGGAAAAGTTTCAGCATGATACGCTCGAACCCAAAGTGGATAAATGCATCTTCATAGGACACCCAAAACAGTTGGGTATACCTCCTATCTCAGATCCGGAAGCAAAGTGTTTTTTTTTCTAGAAACGGGTCCTTTGTCGAGGAAAAGTTTCTCTCGAAATAATTGAGTGGGAGGGTGGTGGAACTTGATGAGGTTATTGAACCGTCATTTCAACCAGTGTGTAGCAGGGCGCAGGAAGTTGTTCATGTGGCGCCTATGCCAGTTGAAGTGGAAACTGATGATAATGATCATTAAGCTTCGGATCATGTTACTACAAACCTCGTAGGTCGACAAGGTCACGTACTGCTATAGAGTGGTACGGTAACCCTGTCTTGGAGGTCATGTTGTTGAACAACAATGAACCTACGAGCTATGGAGAAGCGATGGTGGGCCCGGATTCCGGCAAATGGCTGGAGGCCATGAAATCCGAGAGAGGATCCATGTATGAAAACAAAGTGTGGACTTTGGAAGAACTATTTGATGATCGTAACACTATTAAGTACATATGGATCTTTAAAAGAAGACAGACAATGATGGTGAAAGTCACCATTTATGAAAACTCGACTTGTTGCAAAGAGGTTTCCGGCAAGTTCAAGGAGTTGACTGCGATGAGACTTTCTCACTCGTAGGGATGCTAAAAGTATGTTGGAATTATGTTAGCAGTTGTTGCATCTTGCAGATGGATGTCAAAACATTGTTTCCTCGATGGTTTGCTTGAGGAAAGGTTGTATGCGATACAACCAGAAGGTTTTGTTGATCCTAAGGATGCTAACAAGTATGCAAGCTCTAGCGATCCTTCTAAAGGACTGGAATAAGCATCTCGGAGTTGGATATGCGCTTTGATGTGATCATCAAAGCTTTTGGGTTTATACAAAGTTTGTGAGAAACTTGTATTTCCAAAGAAGTGAGTGGGAGCACTATAGAATTTCTGATAAGTATATGTGGTTGACATATTGTTGATAGGAAATAATGTAGAATTTCTAGAAAGCATAAAGGGTTGTTTGAAACGAGTTTTTCAAAGGAAAACCTGGATGGAGCTACTTGAACATTAGGCATCAAGATCTATAGAGATAGATCAAAACGCTAAATAGAATTTCTATGGAATGCATACCTTGACAAGTTTATGAAGGAGTTCAAAAGAGATCAGCAAAGAAGGAGTTCTTGGTTGTGTTGTATGGTGTGAATTTGAGTAAGACTCAAAACCTGACCACATCAGAAGAAAGAGAAAGGACGAAGGTCGTCCCCTACGCCTTAGTCATAGGTTCTAAAGTATGCCATGCTATGTACCGCACCTGATGTGTGCCTTGCCATGAGTCTGTCAAGGGGTACAAAGAACGATCCAAGTTCGAATCACTGAACAACAGTCAAAAGTTATCCTTAGTAACTAGTGGACTAAGGAATTTTTCTCGATTATGGAGGTGATTAAAGAGTTCGTTGTAAAGGGTTACGTCGATGCAAGCTTTGACACTAATCCGAATAACTCTAAGTAGTAAACCGGATTCGTATAGTGGAGCAGCCATTTGGAATAGTTCCAAATGGTGCATGGTAGCAACATCTATAGGACGACATAGAGATTTTTAAAGCACACACGGATTTGAAAGGTTCAGACCCGTTGGCTAAAAACCTCTATCACAAGGAAGATATTATCAAACCTCATAAATGTGTGGGTGTTAGGTTCATTACAACCACATATTGATGTGAACTAGATTATTGACTCTAGTGCAAGTGGGAGACTGTTGGAAATATGCCCTAGAGGCAATAATAAATTGGTTATTATTATATTTCCTTGTTCATGATAATCGTTTATTATCCATGCTAGAATTGTATTGATTGGAAACTCAAATACATGTGTGGATACATACACACCACACTTTCCCTAGTGAGCCAATAGTTGACTAGCTCGTTGATCAAAGATGGTCAAGGTTTCCTAGCCATAGACAAGTGTTGTCACTTGATGACGGGATCACATCATTAGGAGAATGATGTGATGGATAAGACCCAAACTATAAACGTAGCATATGATCGTGTCAGTTTATTGCTAATGTTTTTCTGCATGTCAATGTACCTGTTCCTATGACCATGAGATCATGCAACTCCCGGACACCGGAGGAATGCCTTGTCTGTATCAAACGTCGCAACGTAACTGGGTGACTATAAAGGTGCTCTACAGGTATCTCCAAAAGGTGTATGTTGGGTTGGCATGGATCAAGACTGGGATTTATCACTCCGTGTGACGGAGAGGTATCTCGGGGCCCACTCGGTAATACAACATCACAACAAGCCTGGCAAGCAATGCCACTAAGGAGTTAGTCACGAGATCTTGTATTATGGAACGAGTAAAGAGACTTGCCGGTAACGATATTGAACTAGGTATGGAGATACCGACGATCGAATCTCGAGCAAGTAACATACCGAAGGACGAAGGGAATAGTATACGGGATTATATGAATCCTTGACATAGAGGTTCAACCAATAGAGATCTTCATAGAATATGTACAAGCCAATATGGACATCCTCGTCCCGCTGTTGGTTATTGACCGGAGAGTGTCTCAGGTCATGTCTACATAGTCTCGAACCCGCAGGGTCTGCACACTTAATGTTCGGTGACGTTTCAGTATAGTTGAGTTATATGTGTTGGTGACCGAAGGTTGTTCGGAGTCCCGGATGAGATCCCAGACGTCACGAGGGTTTCCGGATTTGCCGAGAAACGAAGATTGATATATAAGAAGTCCTGTTTTGGTCACCGGAAAAGTTTCGGGCTCATCGGTAGTGTACCGGGAGTGTCGGGAGGGGTGTCACGGAACATCGGGAGGGGTGTCACGCCCCAAGGGGCCTCATGGACTGTGGGAAGAAATAATCCAGCCCCTAGTGGGCTGGAATAAGTTCCCACTGAGAAGGAAAAAAACAAGGTGGAAAGAGTTTCCAATTGGGAAGGAGGAATCCTACTCCAAATAGGATTGGAGTAGGACTCCTCCTCTCTCCCTTGCGCAAGGGAAGAGAAGGCTGCCCTAGGGTGCAGCCCTCTCCCTCCTCTGCACCTATATATACTAAGGGTTTTGAGTGTTTTAGACACAATATAAAACAACCATGTGTTGCCCTCTCTCTCTAGATCTGTTTCTCCTCTAGTTTCAGCAGTGCTTAGGCGAAGCCCTGCTGGAATAGCACCACCACCACCACGCCGTGCTAGAGAACTCATCTACCTCTCCGCCCCCTCTTGCTGGATCAAGAAGGCGAAGATCGTCATTGAGCTGTACGTGTGCGGAACACGGAGGTGCCGTCCGTTCGACACTTGATCATGACGGATCGTGGGACGGATCATGAATACGTACCACTACAACAACCGTGTTTATTAACGCTTCCGCTTAGCGATCTACAAGGGCATGTGGGTCCGATCTCCCTCTCGTAGATGATCATCACCATGATACGTCTTTTTCTGCATAGGAATTTTTTTTGTTTCCCATGCGACGTTCCGCAACACCTATATAGGCGGCCTCGTGGAGTGCCCGAGGGCCTCTTCTCTTCCCATGCTCCAATAGCATGTAGAAGAGAGACCCTTATAAAGGGGTCCAACTCCCTCTCCACTAGCGGGGTGGGACTAAACTTCCCACCACCACCTTGTCATGCCACCACCTACATGGGCCCTTAGAGATTTTTGAAATTGTCTAATGGGCCTTAGGCCCATCTCAGATTTCAACATTCAGTCTACTCGTTCCTGGAATTACAATAGTTATTTCATCATTTTTTACAATAGTTATTGTCAAATAGTAGTTCAAGAAACCAGGGAAATGCAAAGTGAGTAAGACTTCTTGCCACTTAATAAAACCTTTTATATTCTAAATGATACAGAACACATGTTAACACGTGACCGACCTGCCGAAGCAGTTTCAAAGAGACCATCATAAAAAGTAAAACAAATGTCCCAAACATCGGATGCCATTACTTACATTGTTCAACCGACGATATTTTTATTGCTCCATGCTGATATATTATCATTCTTGGATATTTTTTGGGCATTTATTTATTAAATTATATTATTTTTTAGCACTAACCTATTGACCCACTGCCCAGCGTCAGTTGTTGTTTTTTGCATGTTTTTCACTTTTTAGATTTACAGTACAAACGTAATCGAGTTGACCCGAAACTTTTTGATGATCTTTCTGGACCAAAAGAAGATCAGGGCCCCACAAGCAAACACGATGCAACTTGGGGGCACCATGAAGGCTTGTATGCCTCTCGTGGCTCTCCCGACTATGTTCTCTGGCTTATAAATTCTCATATATCCTGAAAACCCTAGAGACAGTCCCGAAACACTTTTTATGCCGCCGCAAGTCTCTTTTCTGACGGGAGGCTATTTGGAGCTTCGTCTCGGCACCCCCAGAGGGGAATCGATCACGAAGGGCTTTTTCATAAACCTTGCTGTCCTCATGAGGAGGTGTGAGTAGTTCACCACAGACTTTGTTCGTAGCTTCTACCTAGATGACAATCTCTCTCTCTCCCTTGATATTCAATACAATGATCATCGCATCTTCGCTTTGATGCACATGATGTAATCCTTCTGTGCGGTGCGTTTGTTGGGATCCGATGAATTGTGGGTTTATGTTCAGATTATTCGTGATAAATATTTGAGTCTTTCCTGAATTCTAATATGATTATTATGTGCATGATTATAATAGCTTCGTAATTTTCTCCGATCTATTGAAATAGTTTGGTCAACTAGATTGATATTTCTTTGATGAGAGAGGTGCGTTGTAGTAGGTTCAACCTGACGAGTTTCTATATTCTAGTGACAAAGTAGGGGACAAGATGCGTCTTTGTGTTGTTGCTACTAAGGATAACACGAGTTTACTTTGTCTACATCTTCTCATTGTTCTCCATGCATTACTCTGTTTTACTTAATACTCTAGATGCATGCTGGATAGCGGTCGATGAGTGAAGTAATAAAAATAGGTGCAGGCAGGAGCCACCCAATTTGTTGATGTACGTGATGCACTGATGCCTATATACACATGATCATTGCCATGAATATCGCATAACTATTCGCTTTTCTATCAATTGCCCAACTGTAATTTGGCTACCCGCATATGCTTATTTTCATGAGAGATGACACTAGGGAAAACTATGCCCCCCCGGGTCTATTCACCACATATTTACAAATCCTACAAAACCTTTCTGCCATTTACTTGCTTTTATTTTATTTTTCAATTTATAATTATCAGCAATTATCTACACATCTCACTTGCTTGCAAATAATGAGACCAAGGGGATTGACAACCCTCTTGCCCACGTTGGGTGCAAGTTGTTTGCTCTTTTGTGTGCACCCGTGTGAAGACGGTTGTTGTTGATATTCCTATTGGTTCGATAAACGATGGTTTCATAAGTGAGCGAAATACTTACCCATATTGTTCTATGATTACCCGTTCCTTTTCACGGAAACCTAACACAGATCACAAGCATCAGGTTCTGGTCGAGAAAAGAAGAGAAAGGTTGGGACGTTGCTTATATCAATACCTGACCAGAATCGGACATGATAGTAGAAACACCACGTCTCCTGTTATCGATCGCTGACTACAACAAGTAAAGTGCTAGGTTCTAGTGTGTCAACCCAAATTAGTGTTGGACACTGCGCAACCCTTTGATTTGTTGCGTGACAGCCGTCAAATGAGCTAGGTCAACCGACCATGTCCCTATCTTGCCTCTTCCTCCCTCCTCCCGCGCGCTGCTAGCACATTATCATGTTCCCCCGGTGATTGTGCCCAATCCCACTGCTGGTGATGAGCACTTCCATCCATCGTCACATCTCGCCTGATTTGCCGCACTACTAGTCTCGCAGGTCATCGTCGGTTGCAACTTGCATCGTCGACGCGCTATGATTCCAACATCCCGGTGTGTTTTCCGTTGTCGCTTGCCGATGATGCTCATCGTGCATGTTCCCCCATGAACAATGGCTAGCAGTCTCTGCCAACCAAAATGGATGTAACTAATTTCATGCCCGGTTGTAGCAAAAACTGATGGTTGTTGTTGTTGGGGAACATTGCATGGGAAACAAAAACTTTCCTACGCACACGAAGACCTATCATGGTGATGTCCATCTACGAGTGGAGATTTGGATCTACGTACCCTTGTAGATCGCACAACAGGAAGCGTTAAGAAACACGGTTGATGTAGTGGAACGCCTTCATGTCCCTCGAACTGTCCCACGAACCGTCCCGCAATCCGTCCCACGATCCGTTTTGATCTAGCGCCGAACGGATGGCACCTCCGCATTCAGCACACGTACAACTCGACGATGATCTCGGCCTTCTTGATCGAGCAAGCAAGACAAAGAAGTAGATGAGTTCTCCGACAGCATGACAGCGCTCCGATGGTGGTGATGATCTACTCATGTAGGGCTCCGCCCGAGCTCCGCAGAAATCCCATCTAGAGGTGAAACTGTGTGGTTTGGGCTAGAGTTGCACGTGGCAAAGCTGTGTCTAAAAAGCCCTAAACCACCACTATATATAAGAGGGAGGGGGAGGGGCTAGCCTTGAGGCACAAGGCCTCAAGGGTGTGCCGGCCGCCAGGGAGGAGGAGGAATCCTCCTCCAATTCGGTTTGGGAAGGAGGAGTCCTCCTCTTCCTTCCCACCTCCCTCTTTTCTTTTTATTTTTCTTTTCTTTTGGTATTTTCTTTATGTGGTGCCATGGGCTCCTTGGTTTGACTCCACCAGCCCACTAAGAACTTGTGGCGCCACCCTAGGACCTTGGGCTCAATCCCGGGTGGGTGGGCCCCTCCCAGTGAACTACCGGAACCCATTCATCACTCCCGGTACACTGCCGGAATTGCCCGAAACTTTCCGGTAACCAAATGAAACCAACCCATATATCAATCTTCATTTCCGGACCATTCTAGAAACCCTCGTGATGTCCGTGATCTCATCCAGGACTCCGAACAACATTCAGTAACCACACATATAACTCAACTATACTAAAACATCGTCAAACCTTAAGTGTGCAGACCCTGCGGGTTCGAGAACTATGTAGACATGACCCGAGTCACTGCTCGGTCAAGATCCAACAGCGGGACCTGGATGCCCATATTAGATCCTACATATTCTCCAAAGATCTTATCGGTTGAACCTCAGTGTCAAGGATTCATATAATACCGTATGTCATTTCCTTTGTCCTTGGTATGTTACTTGCCCGAGATTTGATCGTCGGTATCCGCATACCTATTTCAATCCCGTTATCGGCAAGTCTCTTTACTTGTTCCGTAATACAATATCCCTTGACTTACACTTAGTCACACTGCTTCAAGGCTTGTGTGTGATGTTGTATTATCGAGTGGGCCCCAAGATACCTCTCCGTCACACGGAGTGACAAATCCCACTCTTGATCCGTACTAACTCAACGGACACCTGCGGAGATACATGTAGAACACCTTTATAGTCACCCAGTTACGTTGTGACGTTTGATGCAGACAAGGTATTTCTCTGGTGCCAGTGAGTTATATGATCTCACGGTCATAGGAATAAATACTTGACACACAGAAAACAATAGCAAGAAAATGACACGATCAATATGCTATGTTCATAGTTTGGGTCTAGTCCATCACATGATTCTCCTAATGATGTGATCCAGTTATCAAGTGACAACACTTGCATATAGCCAGAAGACCTTGACTATCATTGATCAACTGGCTAGCCAACTAGATGCTTGCTAGGGACATTGTTTTGTTTATGTATCCACACATGCATCTATGTTTTCATTAAATACAATTATAGCATGGATAATAAACGATTATCTTTGAACAGGAAATACAATAATAACTATTTATCAATGCCTCTAGGCCATATTTCCAACAGTCTCCCACTTGCACTAGAGTCAATAATCTAGTCCTCATATTGCCATGCGATTTACATTGTAATAAATCTAACACCCATATAGTTCCTGTGTTGACTAACTTATTAACTCAGTGCCAAGTGCTAGTTCCTGTTTTTTCCATGTTTTTGACCCCTTTGAGAGGAGATTTTGAAACGGAGTCCAAACGGAAGAAAATCCGCGAAAAGATTTTTTTTGGAACGGAAGAAGATCGGGGAACTTGGGAGCCAAGGGAGGGGAGCCCCAGGGGCCCCACAAGCCCCCACCCCGCGGCCAGGGGGTGGCCACACCATCCACGCCTGTGGGCCCCCTGGACGCCCTCTGCCCTAGGACTTTCGCCTATATATTCCCATAAATTCCAGAAAAATTAGGAGATCATCGCAATCGCTTTTCCGCCGCCGCAAGCTTCTGTCTCTGCAAGATCCCATCTGGGGCACGTCCTGGTGCCCTGCCGGAGGGGGGGATTTGGACACGGAGGGCTTCTTCATCAACACCATGACCTCTCCGATGATGCATGACTAGTTCACCATAGACCTACGGGTCCATAGCTAGTAGCTAGATGGCTTCTTCTCTCTCTTGGATCTTTAATACAAAGTTCTCCATGATCTTCATGGAGATTTATCCGATGGAATCTTCTTTTGTGGTGTGTTTGTCGAGATCTGATGAATTGTGGATTTATGACCAGATTATCTACGAATCTTATTTGAGTTTCTTCTGATCTCTCTTATGCATGATTTCATATCCTTGTACTTCTCTTCGAGTTGTGGGTTTTGTTTTGCCAACTAGATCTATGATTCTTGCAATGGGAGAAGTGCTTGGGTTTGGGTTCATACCATGCGGAGACCTCACCCAGTGATATATCCAAGTATCAACGTGTCAATTTCTGGCGCTTTTGTCTGTGGGATAGCAGAAGAATTTCTGGCGCCGTTGCCGGGGAGGAAGATCAAGTCAAGAACTCATCCAAGTAGGTGTCGCAAACTCATCTCTTGCATTTACTTTGTTTGCCAGTTGCCTCTCGTTTTCCTCTCCCCCACTTCACCAATTTGCCTTTTTCGTTCACCTTTTCGTTCGCCCTTTTCGTTCGCCCTTTTTCTCGCCTGCTCTTTGTTCGCTTGTGTGCTTGCTTGCTTGCTGAAGTCACCATGAACGAAAACACCAAACTTTGTGACTTCTCGAACACTAATAATAATGATTTTATTAGTACTCCGATTGCTCCTGCCACTAGTGCGGAGTCATACGAAATCAATGCCGCTTTGCTGAATCTTGTTATGAAAGAGAAATTCTCTGGCCTTCCTAGTGAAGATGCCGCATCCCATCTCAATACCTTCATTGAGCTTTGCGATATGCAAAAAAAGATGTGGATAATGATGTGATTAAATTGAAGCTTGTTCGGAGTCCCGGATGAGATCACAGACACCACGAGGGTTTCCGGAATGGTCCGGAGACGAAGATTGATATATAGGATGACCTCATTTGATTACCGGAAAGTTTTCGGGCATTAGCGGGGATGTACCGGGAGTGATGAATGGGTTCCGGATGTTCACCGGGGGGGCAGCCCACCCGGGGGAAGCCCATAGGCCTTAGGGGTGCCGCACCAGCCCTGAGTGGGCTGGTGGGACAGCCCAAGAGGCCCTATGCGCAGGAGATAGGAAATCAAAGGAAAAAGAAAAAAAGAGGTGGGAAGGAAGGGAAGGACTCCACCTTCCAATCCTAGTTGGACTAGGATTGGAGGTGGACTCCTCCACCTCCTTGGTCGACAGGCTCTTGGGTCTCGGACCCCAAGGCAAGTCTCCCCACCCCTCCTCCTATATATAGTGAAGGTCTAGGGCTGATTTGAGACAACTTTGCCACGGCAGCCCGACCAAAAACATCACGGTTTTTCCTCTAGATCATATTTCTGCGGAGCTCGGGCGGAGCCCTGCAGGAGTAGATCCTTAACCACCACCGGAGCGCCGTCACGGTGCCGGAGAACTCATCTACTTCTCCATCTTGCTTGCTGGATCAAGAAGGCTGAGATCATCGTCGAGCTGTACGTGTGCTGAACGCGGAGGTGCCGTCCATTCGGCACTAGATCGGAGCGGATCGTGGGACGGATCGCGGGACGGTTCGCGGGGCGGATCGAGGGATGTGAGGACGTTCCACTACATCAACTGTGTTTCTTAACGCTTCCTGATGTGCGATCTATAAGGGTACATAGATCCAAATCTCCTCTCGTAGATGGACATAACCATGATAGGTCTTCGTGCGCATAGGAAATTTTTTGTTTCCCATGCGACGTTCCCCAACAGTGGCATCATGAGCTAGGTTCATGCGTAGATGTTATCTCGAGTAGAACACAATGGGTTTTTTGGATGGTGATGTTTGATTTGCTGCCCTCCTTAGTCTTTTCTCGATTCGGCGGTATTGTTGGATTGAAGCGGCCCGGACCGACATTATTCGTACGCTTACGAAAGACTGGTTTAATATGCAACCTCGTTGCATAAAGATGACTGGCGGGTTTCTCTTTCTTTAACTTTAGTTGAATCGGTTTTGACCAAGGCGGTCCTTGGAGAGGTTAAATAGCAATTTGCACATCTCCGTTGTGGTTTTTGCGTAAGTAAGATGCGATCTACTAGATACCCATAGCAACCACGTATAACATGCAACAACAATTAGAGGACGTCTAACTTTTTTTTGCAGGGTATGCTTGTGATATGATATGGAGAAAGACGTGATATGATATATTGGATGTATGAGATGATCATGTTGTAATAGTTAATATCGACTTGCACGTCGATCGTACGGCAACCGACAGGAGCCATAGGGTTGTCTTTTAAACTAACGTTTGTGCTTGCAGATGCGTTTACTATATTGCTAGGATGTAGCTTTAGTAGTAATAGCATGAGTAGCACGACAACCCCGATGGCGACACGTTGATGGAGATCATGGTGTGGCGCCGGTGACAAGAAGATCGTGCCGGTGCTTTGGTGATGGAGATCAAGAACCACATGATCATGGCCATATCATGTCACTTATGAATTGCATGTGATGTTAATCCTTTTATGCACCTTATTTTGCTTAGAACGACGGTAGCAGTATGAGGTGATCTCTCACTAAAATTTCAAGACGAAATTGTGTTCTCCCCGACTGTGCACCGTTGCTACTGTTCGTCGTTTTGAGACACCACGTGATGATCGGCTGTGATAGACTCAACGTTCACATACAACGGGTGCAAAATAGTTGCACACGCGGAACACTCGGGTTAAGCTTGACGAGCCTAGCATGTGCAGACATGGCCTTGGAACAGATGAGACCGAAAGGTCGATCATGAATCATATAGTTGATATGATTAGCATAGGGATGCTTACCACTGAAACTATCCTCAACTCACGTGATGATCGGACTTGAGCTAGTGGAATTGGATCATGAACCACTCAAATGACTAGAGAGATGTACTTTTTGAGTGGGAGTTTAGCAAGTAATTTGATTAGTTAAACTCGAATTATCTTGAACATAGTCTAAGTCCACTTTGAAAATATTTGTGTTGTAGATCAATGGCTCACGCGACAGTCACCCTGAATTTTAATACGTTCCTTGAGAAAGCTAAGTTGAAAGATGATGGAAGCAACTTTGTAGACTGGGCTCTTAATCTTAAGTTGCTCCTACAAGCTAGGAAGAAGGATTATATCCTTAATGCTGCGCTAGGAGATGAACCACCCGCCGCGGCTGACCAAGATGTTAAGAACGCTTGGTTAACACGCAAGGATGACTACTCAGTAGTTCAATGTGCAGTCTTGTATGGCTTAGAGTCGGGACTTCAACGTCGCTTTGAGCGTTATGGAGCATATGAGATGTTCCAGGAGTTGAAGTTTATCTTTCAGAAGAACGCCCGAATCGAGAGGTATGAGACCTCCGATAAATTCTGTGCTTGCAAGATGGAGGAGAATTCGTCTGTTAGTGAACATGTGCTCAAAATGTTTGGGTACTCAAACCATCTAGCTGAGCTGGGGATTGAACTCCCGCAAGAGGCTATCACTGACAGAATTCTTCAATCACTGCCACCTAGCTATAAGGGCTTTGTGTTGAACTATAACATGCAAGGGATGAACAAGTCACCCGGTGAGTTATTCGCGATGCTGAAACTCGGAGAGTCAGAACTCCGTAAAGAGCATCAAGTGTTGATGGTGAATAAGACCACTAGTTTCAAGAGAAACGGCAAAGGAAAGAAGGGTAATTCAAAGAAGAGCGGCAAGCCTGTTGCCAATCCGATGAAGAAACCCAAAGCTGGACTTAGGCCTGAAACGGATTGCTATTATTGCAAGGGTATGGGTCACTGGAAGCGCAACTGCCCCAAGTATCTGGCTGATAAGAAGGCGGCCAAGGAAAAAATCAGGTATATTCGATATAAATGTTATTGATGTGTACTTAAGCAGCTCTCGTAGCAGTGCATGTGTATTCGATACCGGTTCTGTTGCTCATATTTGCAACTCGAAACAGGAACTGCGGAATAAGCGAAGGCTGGCGAAGGATGAAGTGACGATGCGCGTGGGAAATGGTTCCAAGGTTGATGCAATCATCGTCGGCACGGTTTCACTTCATTTACCATCAGGATTAGTTATGAACTTAAATAAATGTTATTTAGTGCCTATGTTAAGCATGAACATTATATCTGGATCTTGTTTATTGCGAGACGGTTACTCGTTTAAGTCAGAGAATAATGGTTGTTCTATATATATGAGTAATATCTTTTACGGTCATGCACCCAATTTGAGAGGATTGTTCATATTGAATCTTGATAGTGATACTACACATATACATAACATTGAGACCAAAAGAGTTAGAGTTAACAATGATAGCGCCATGTTTTTATGGTACTGCCGCTTAGGTCATATTGGTGTAAAGCGCATGAAGAAACTCCACACTGATGGACTTTTGGAGTCACTTGACTTTGATTCACTTGACACGTGCGAACCATGCCTCATGGGCAAGATGACAAACACTCCATTCTCCGGAACAATGGAGCGTGCAAGTGACTTATTGGAAATCATACACACCGATGTGTGTGGTCCGATGAGTGTGGAGGCACGCGGAGGATATCGTTATTTTTTCACCTTCACTGACGATTTGAGCAGATATGGTTATGTCTACTTGATGAAGCACAAGTCTAAGACGTTTGAAAAGTTCAAACAATTTCAGAGTGAAGTCGAAAATCATCATAACAAGAAGATCAAGTTCCTACGGTCTGATCGTGGGGGTGAATATCTGAGTTTCAAGTTTGGTGCTCACTTGAGACAATGTGGAATTGTTTCACAATTGACACCGCCTGGAACACCACAGCGTAATGGCGTGTCCGAATGTCGTAACCGTACTTTATTAGAGCTGGTGCGATCTATGATGTCTCTTACCGATTTGCCATTATCGTTTTGGGGTTATGCGTTAGAAACAGCTGCATTCACTTTAAATAGGGCACCATCAAAATTCGTTGAGACGACACCATACGAACTGTGGTATGGCAAAAGACCAAAATTGTCGTTTCTTAAAGTTCGGGGATGTGATGCTTATGTCAAAAAGCTTGAGCCTGAAAAGCTGGAACCCAAAGCGGATAAGTGTGTCTTCATAGGTTACCCAAAGGAGACAGTTGGGTATACCTTCTATATCAAATCCGAGGGCAAAGTGTTTGTCGCTAAAAACAGAGCTTTTCTTGAGAAAGAGTTTCTCTCGAAAGAAATGAGTGGCAGGACAAGGGGAAACCCGTGTTGCTGCGGCATCGGTTGAGGAACAAGTTGATGATGATGATCATGAAACTTCGGATCAAGTTACTGTCGGACCTCGCAGGTTGACAAGATGACGATGATGATCATGAATATTCTTGACCGCCGTCCGGTGATCCACTCCTGGATTACTCTTAAACCTGCATGCCATACTTATGGCCAAGCTGACGTCTGGTCTAGTGCACAGCATTGCATACATGATAGAACCTACGGCTGAAGCGTAGGGGATGGAACTCATTATCTCTCTATCTTCCGCAGTTGCTGGGCACTGAGTCTTACTCAATTTTATACCTTGTAATACTGGCAAGAACCCTTTATTGGACTATTCCATTTTGAACTTCTTCAAAACTTTATGAAGGTATGTGCATTGTGGAAGTCCTATCAGGCGTTTCGATCTATCCCTATAGATCTTAATGCCTAGAATGTAAGCAGCTTCTCCTACGTCCTTCATAGAGATACTTTTATTCAAGTAACCTTTTATGCTCTCCAAAAGCTCCATGTTGTTTCCAATCACCAATATGTCGTCCACATATAATATTAGAAACGCCACAGAGCTCCGACTCACTTTCTTGTAAATACAAGATTCTCCAACCACTTGTATAAACCCAGATGCTTTGATCACCTCATCAAAGCGCTTATTCCAACTCCGAGATGCTTGCACCAGTACATAAATGGATTGCTCGAGCTTGCATACTTTGTTAGCATTTTTAGGATCGACAAAACCTTCGGGTTGCATCATGTACAACTCTTCCTTAAGAAAACCGTTAAGGAACATCATTTTGACATCCATCTGCCAGATTTCATAATAGTAAAAGGAAGCTATTGCTAACATGATTCGGACAGACTTAAGCATCGCTACCGGTGAGAAAGTCTCATCGTAGTCAATTCCTTGAACTTGTGAAAAACACTTTGCCACTAGTCTAGCTTTATAAACGGTCACATTACCTTCTGTGTACGTCTTCTTCTTAAAGATCCATTTGTTCTGAATGGCCTTGCGACCTTCAGGTAGTACTTCTAAAGTCCACACTTTGTTCTCTTACATGGATCCTATCTCGGACTTCATGGCCTCCAGCCATTTGTTGGAATCCGGGCCCACCATTGCTTCTTCATAATTCGCAGGTTCATTGTTCTCCCACAACATAATCAATAAGACAGGATTACCGTACCAATCAGGAGTAACTTGATCCGAAGTTTCATGATCATCATCATCAACTTCCTCCTGAACCGGCGTCGCAACGATAGGGGTTTCCCCTGGCCCCACGCCACCATCCAGAGGAATTAGAGGTTCGACAACCTCATCAAGTTCTATCATCCTCCCACTCGATTCTTTCGAGAGAAACTCCTTCTCAAAAAAGCTCTGTTTTTAGCAACAAACACTTCGCCCTCGGATTTGAGATAGAAGGTATACCTAACTATCTCTTTTGGGTAACCTATGAAGACACACTTTTCCGCTTTGGGTTCCAGCTTTTCAGGCTGAAGCTTTTTGACATAAGCATAACATCCCCTAACTTTAAGAAACGAAAACTTTGATCTTTTGCCATACCAAAGTTCGTATGGTGTCGTCTCAACGGATTTTGATGGTGCCCTATTTAAAGTGAATGCAGCTGTCTCTAATGCATAACCCCAAAACGACAACGGCAAATCGGTAAGAGACATCATAGATCGCACCATTTCTAACAAAGTACGATTACGACGTTCGGACACACCATTACGCTGTGGTGTTCGAGATGGTGTCAACTGTGAAACAATTCCACATTGTCTTAAGTGAGCACCAAACTCGAAACTCAGCTATTCACCTCCACGATCAGACCGTAGGAACTTGATCTTCTTGTTATGATGATTTTCAACTTCACTCTGAAACTGCTTGAACTTCTCAAACGTTTCAGACTTGTGGTTCATCAAGTAGACATAACCATATCTACTCAAATCTTCGGTGAAGGTGAGAAAATAACGATATCTGCCGCGCGCCTCCACACTCATCGGACCGCACACATCGGTATGTATGATTTCCAACAATCACTTGCACGCTCCATTGTTCCAGAGAACGGAGTCTTAGTCATCTTGCCCATGAGGCATGGTTCGCACGTGTCAAGTGAATCAAAGTCAAGTGACTCCAAAAGTCCATCGGAACGGAGTTTCTTCATGCGCTTTACACCAATATGACCTAAGCGGCAGTGCCACAAAAAACATGGCGCTATCATTGTTAACTCTAACTCTTTTGGTCTCAATGTTATGTATATGTGTATCATCGCTATCAAGATTCAATATGAACAATCCTCTCACATTGGGTGCATGGCCATAAAAGATATTACTCATAGAAATAGAACAACCAATATTCTCAGACTTAAACGAGTAACCATCTCGCAATAAACAAGATCCACATATAATGTTCATGCTTAACGCAAGCACTAAATAACAATTATTTAAGTTCATAACTAATCTTGATGGTAACTGATGTGAAACTGTGCCGACGGCGATTGCATCAACCTTGGAACCATTTCCCACGCGCATCGTCACTTCATCCTTCGACAGCCTTCGTTTATCCCGCAGTTCCTGTTTTGAGTTGCAAATATGAGCAACAGAACCGGTATCGAATACCCAGGCACTACTACAAGAGTTGGTTAAGTACACATCAATAACATGTATATCGAATATACCTGATTTTTCCTTGGCCGCCTTCTTATCAGCCAAATACTTGGGGCAGTTGCGCTTCTGTAGCGACCCGACTCAAAACGAGTCAAGCCTCTGTGTTTCTGTGCCATCCCTGGATCAGTATGCTGGCACACACAGTACATCAATGTATATATCAAAGTGCAATCACATGTAAATAGCGTAAAACTGATATATACCTTAAATATTTCAGCGGAAGCAGTCAAGGGAGTGGAGTCCCAATAAACACCAACGGCAAGTTGAGTGTAGACCGTAACCCTGAATCGTACTCTTACTCGTCGAAGAAAAATATCTGCAACATAAGACGTTGCAGCCGTGTAGGTCAGCATATTGAATATGCCGGCAAGTCACATATGAGAGGGGGTAAAATATCATCTATACTATATGCATATATGGCAGGTGGTGTTGTAAGTTTTAACGTAAAGCAAATTTTCTCCTACAACAAGAGAGGGGCTAAAAGCAAAATATTACTACGTAGTTGGTTGTTAATGAGATGGTTCCGCCAACCAGTTCTCATACCCGAGTTATCATTATTACCCTCATCAAATATATATAATGGTGTTGAGAAATCCAGATAACTTCAGTTCCTTTGGCTCAAGTTGTCCATGACCGTGGACATGGCTAATCGATTAGGTTTGAGTACTCTGCAGAGTTTTGCACATGTTCCCCACAAGATTTGATCGCCTCCGTGTATGTCCTCGCACTTCAGGGTGTTTGAAGACCGGATGATCAAAACATGGTCTTTCATCGGGTCCCTCTGAATCCCTGTCGGTGCCCATCCAATCCTACCGTTCTTCTACATCTGCTAGCACCGCCTGTCCAGAGTCGCCGCGTTGTCCAACCAAGCCAGAGCCCATAATGACTTGTGGCTGTGTAGGTAAGCCTTGGGTCTTGAAAATATCCGTCCGTCTCTTTGAGCCTGGGTGAAGTTTTCCGCAGGATGACATGGCCTCTCCAGCATCCCGGGCATCCACTGGGTTTTCCAGGGAGCCGGTCAACCGTCCTTCACCCAGTGTTGCATTGCGTCCCAGGTCTTGAAAATCTTGTCTTAGTCCGGTCTTGATTATTATATCAACCTCGCATCACTCATGGTATACACTCAACCGGTAACCCGTCTACTTAAGCATAGCAAATATAACATTGTCGTCCCGGGGCCATGTGTCGGGGTTGTTGTGTTCCTACCACGTGATACTACAACTTACACTAAAGTTTCCAAGTACCTAGGCAGCATGCAAATTTGGGAATAGGATGGTAGAACTATAATGCATAAAACATAGGTGATAGTATGATCAAAGTGACTTGCCTGGTGATGTTGACGAAGAAGAATTTCTCGAGAAAATAACTTGATAGACTACTCGTCACTCTCCGATGAAATCTATATAACAAACATATCATTCACATAAGGCCTCATACTAGCAATCGTTCTAGCAATCAAAACAACACAGAGAGCGAATAGGAATCCGAAGGAAACTTCAAATAAGACTAGGGAGTCTTCTACTACGTCAAACACTAAATAGTTTTTGTCTAACAGAAAATAAAACACTAAAATAGAAAAAATAAGAGAAAACAAAATATAAACTAACTAAGATAACAGAAGTAAAATTTACAAAACAATATTTTTTATAAGTATTTTCAAAATAGGAAATCAAACTAGCAATGCAATCAATTCGCAAGTTAGTATAGAACTAGAATTGATTCCATGCAAACAAATAAGAATAAATAAAATAAAATTTTGTTGTTGTTGAAAAGTTACTGGTAAATATCAGAAAACAAAATATAACTTGTCACAATTACAAAAAAAAACAAATTAAGAACAATTAATACAAAAGAAATAGCAAGAAAACAAAAAAGGCTAAAACAGAATCTGTTTTGCTTAAAACCTTAAGTAAAATTATTTAAAAAAATTTGAAACTGAAACTACTGAAATATATGATCAATAGGAAACAGCAGCAAAAAGAATCAAATTAAAATCTATTTTTAAACTCCCGGAATAAGCAAAACAAGCTTTAATTCAAATCTGATCTAACTCAATTTTTATAAATCCAAACATAGACAAATTATATATCTACAGAAACTGCATAAAATTTGTGATCCAACGCAAAAAGAATCACCTAATTGTGTAAGATTGCAATTTTCTGAAAAAACTGCAATACGGGATTTCGTGAATCTCACCATGGGTGACACAGAGGAAGAACTCCGACGAGGTAGCTGCTCCGGCGAGGTGGGGAGGTCGCCGGCGGGGTGGGGAATCAGCAGAGGAGTAGCACAGCAGGGGGTGGGGCGCTGGAGAGGCTCGGCAGGGGTGATGAGGAAGCGCGATGAGACCTACTGTACTCCGTTCTTGACAGGAAGATGAGGATGGTGGCGCCGTGGCTACGAGCAGGGAGAAGGCGAGGTGATGGGGAAAATGGAACGAGGAGAGGAGGGGCGTTCTTATAGGGGTGGTGGGAGGCTCGGAGAAGGAAGGAGCAAGGAGATCGGGAAGGAGGGGATTCCTTCCTCCATGGATGGAAAGCTACTGTCACGTGGAGAAGAAAGGAGGAAGAAGATGATCTCTGTTGGGCCAAAATAGGGAAAGGTTTTAATGGGCGAGGAGGTATTCCTAATAAAAGTGATTTCCTTCCTATTTTCAAAACTAGGAAACTAAAACGTTAAAAAGGAAATCAAATCAATTCGGAATAAAGAGTTTTTATATACTAAAATTATCAGAAAAATAAAATAGAGATGATGGGCATTTTTCCACGGCAAAAATAAAAACATCAGAAAAAATTATTTTTTCAAAAATCCCTAAAAGCATTATTTATTTTGCAAATAATTTTTCAAATGACCCTCTAAGTTTGAGGGTTCAAATAACTTTCAAAATGCCCGTGGGTTTGAGGGTCATGTTCCTCCGCTCTTTAGAATGTGTTTCCCAGCATTTCTTGCACGAAGAAAACGAATGGAAATGCAAAATAATTCAATGCAAATATCTCCGTTCAAATTCTTTATAGTTGAAGAAGTCATGTCATCTTCTCTCTTTGCTTTTAAAAGCTTGAATTTGAATTCACCGGAGAAGGGGAAAGTCATTTTATTCCCTCTCATTCAAAAGTTTCGAAAAGTTTCAAATTCCACACAAGTTTCAGTCACTCAGCAAACAAACAAACAATCAATCTAATAATTATATTAACATTCCAAAATTTATTATTTTGGGATGTTACAGCTTCCAATGACCCAGTCCCTTGCAATAATAACACTCTGTTTCAGGCTTAGGCCTAGCCTTGGGTTTCTTTGTCGGATTGGCAACAGGCTTGGCACTCTTCTTGGAGTTACCCTTCTTGCCTTTGCCATTTTTCTTGAAACTAGAGGTCTTATTGACCATCAACACTTGATGCTCTTTCCGTAGTTCTAACTCTGCGACTTTCAGCATCGCGAATAACTCGCGGGGTGACTTGTTCATCCCTTGCATGTTATAGTTCAACACAAAGCTCTTGTAGCTTGGTGGCATAGATTAAGGAATTCTGTTAGTGATAGCCTCTTGCGGGAGTTCAATCCCCGGCTCAGCTAGACGGTTTGAGTTCCGAGACATTTTGAGCACATGTTCATTGACAGACGAATTCTCCCCCATCTTGCAAGCATAGAATTTACCGGAGGTCTCATACCTGTCGATTCGGGCATTCTTCTGAAAGATAAACTTCAACTCCTGGAACATCTCATATGCTCCATGACGCTCAAAGTGACGTTGAAGTCCCAGCTCTAAGCCATACAGTACTGCACATTGAACTACTGAGTAGTCCTCCTTACGTGTTAACCAAGCGTTCTAAACATCTTGGTCAGCCGTAGCGGGTGGTTCATCTCCTAGCGCAGCATTAAGGACATAATCCTTCTTCCCAGCTTGCAGGAGAAACTTAAGATTATGATCCCAGTCTATAAAGTTGCTTCCATCATCTTTCAACTTAGCTTTCTCTAGGAACGTACTAAAATTCAGGATGACTGTTGCGTGAGCCATTGATCTACCACACAAATAATTCAAAGTGGACTTAGACTATGCTCAAGATAATTGGAATTTAACTAATCAAATTAGTTGCTAAAGTCCCACTCAAAAAGTACATCTCTCTAGTCATTTGAGTGGTACATGATCCAGATTCACTAACTCAAGTCCGATCATCACATGAGTTGAGAATAGTTTAAGTGGTAAGCATCTCTATGCTAATCATACCAACTATACGATTCATGCTTGAACTTTTGGTCTCATGTGTTCCGAGGCCATGTCAGCACATGCTAGGCTCGTCAAGCTTAACCCGAGTGTTCCGCATGTGCAACTGTTTTGCACCCGTTGTATGTGAACGTTGAGTCTATCACACCTGATCATCACGTGGTGTCTCGAAACGACGAACTGTCGCAACGGTGCACAGTCGGGGAGAACACAATTTCATCTTGAAATTTTAGTGAGAGATCAAACTTATAATTCTACCGTCGTTCTAAGCAAAATAAGGAGCATAAAAGGATTAACATCACATGAAATTCATAAGTGACATGATATGGCCATCATCTTGTGCTTCTTGATCTCCATCACCAAAGCACCGGCATGATCTTCTTGTCACCGGCGCCACACCATGATCTCCACCATCATGATCTCCATCAACGTGTCGCCATCGAGGTTGTCGTGCTATCTATGTTATTACTACTAAAGCTACGACCTAGCAATATAGTAAACGCATCTGCAAACACAAACGTTAGTTTAAGGACAACCCTATGGCTCCTGCCGGTTGCCGTAGCATCGACGTGCAAGTCGATATTAACCATTACAACATGATCATCTCATACATCCAATATATCACATGACGTCATTGGACATATCATATCACAAGCATACCCTGCAAAAACAAGTTAGACGTCCTCTAATTTGTTGTTGCATGTTTTACGTGGCTGCTATGGGTATCTAGTATGATCGCATCTTACTTACGCAAACGGAGATGTGCAAATTGCTATTTAACCTCTCCAAGGACCGCCTCGGTCAAAACCAATTCTACTAAAGTTGAAGAGACAGGCACCCGCCAGTCATCTTTATGCAACAAGGTTGCATGTCAATCGATGAAACCAGTCTCCCGTAAGCGTACGAGTTATGTCGGTCCGGGCCGCTTCAATCCAACAATACCGCTGAATCGAGAAAACACTAAGGAGGGCAGCAAATCGAACATCATCGTCCACAAAACCTTTTGTGTTCTACTCGAGATAACATCTACGCATGAAACCATCCTATATATCAATATTCATTTCCGGACCATTTCGGAAACCCTTGTATAGTCCATGATCTCATCCGGGACTCCAAACAACATTCGGTAACCAAACATATAACTCAACTATACTAAAACATCGCCGAACCTTAAGTGTGCAGACCCTGTAGACATGACCCGAGGCACTCCTCATTCAATGTCCAACAACGGGACCTGGATGCCCATATTGGATCCTACATATTCTCCGAAGATCTTATCGGTTGAACCTCGGTGTCTAGGATTCATATAATCCCGTATGTCATTCCCTTTCTCCTTCAGTATGTTACTTGCCCAAGATTTGATCGTCGGTATCCGCATACCTATTTCAATCTCGTTATCGGCAAGTCTCTTTACTCGTTCCGCAATACAAGATCCCATGACTTACACTTAGTCACATTGCTTGCAAGTCCTGGGTGTGATGTTGTATTACCGAGTGGGCCCCGAGATACCTCTCCGTCACACGGAGTGACAAATCCCAGTCTTGATCCACACTAACTCAACGGAAACCTTTGGAGATACCTGTAGAACACCTTTATAGTCACCCAGTTACGTTGTGACGTTTGATGCACACAAGGTATTCCTCCGGTGCCACTAAGTTATATGATCTCTTGGCCATAGGAATAAATACTTGACACGCAGAAAACAATAGCAATAAAATGACACGATCAATATGCTATGTTCATAGTTTGGGTCTAGTCCATCACATGATTCTCCTAATGATGTGCTCCAGTTATCAAGTGGCAACACTTGCATATAGCCAGAAGACCTTGACTATAACTAGAGGCTTGCTAGGGACATTGTTTTGTCTATGTATCCACACATGCATCTATGTTTTCATTCAATACAATTATAGCATGGATAATAAATGATTATCTTTAAAGAGGAAATATAATAATAACTATTTATCATTGCCTCTAGGGCATATTTCCAACAGTTGTAGCAAAAACGTCGTCGCCGTCGTCCCGGGTCGCTGCTCTGCCTTGATGGATGTAGCTAAAATTCTCATCGGTTGTAGAAAAGTCTGACACGGTCGCAACAAAATGTCTTCGCTTTCATTGCGGGTCGCAGCTCCACCGCGATTGTAGGTAGCAAATTTAGTTGTTGGTTCCAGCAAAACGTCTCCACCGCCTTAGCTGGTCACAACTCCCTCATGAATGCATGTAGCAAAAGCAACCATGGTTCGAACATATGGACGTCACGGTTCCAGTATTTTCCCCCCATGGTTGCAACCCCTCCCCCCTCCCTAAGTCCCACGTGTACACCACTGGCGGCTGCGGGCTTCCATCATCTCGTCATGGTCACTGGTAGAAACCTGACCTTTGTTCTCCACCTTTAGTCCCGGTTTGATTACAGCCCGGGACTAATGTGACCATTAGTCCCGGTTTCATGGGGGCATCATTAGTCCCGGTTCATTTGCCACCTCTAGTCCCGGTTTGTGATACAAACTGGTACTAAAGGTATGGTGGCAGGCTCTTGTCGGGTTGGGGGCCCCGCGAGCACTAAATACCCGACCAGAAATAGAATTTCCTTACAACTTCAGGTGAGTGTTACTATCTTGTACTATAAATTCTTTTTTTCTTACTCGATGTTAAGTGTACGTACTACTTGATGGGTTATGCATGCCCGCTTATACAACAAAGGTTCCACTGGATCCTGCTAATCATTAGTGTTGACGAGGGAAAAGTTGAAGTACTGGACTCACTAACTAAAGACCCTCAAGAGTACATGAACCTGAAGATGATGCTCGAAAGGTAATTTCAATCATTATCGCACTATGTCGACATCTTTAGTACATTTCCTGGTATCAAGTAATCAATAACTTATTTACTATTATTTTTTGCCGAACAAGGTTTGGACACGGTTCATCCACGATATTGTCGGTAAATGGAAAGAGGAGCTCACATGGAAACGACCCACGGTAATTAAGTAGTACTAGCTACGTCCGCATATCTATTTAGTTCTAGTTTTAATACCATTATTATGCTTGATTACTATCTGACTGAATTCTATTGTCGTAGAGTGGTGCATGAAGCAGGAACAGGGACTAATATATGTGCATACTATGTTTGCGAGAATTTCCGATTTATGATCGAACGACGCAGAGATAAAAGACATCGTTGGATACGTAAACACTATTCACAATTTTTTATCATGGTTTAATATATATACAAAACTAATACATTCATATTGATCTCCATCTTTAATGATGACGGAGACGTGGAATAGGCTCCTAGCAAAGGACGCCATACGGGCACTTCAAGAGAAAATGGCAGGATTTTTACTTAAACAGGTTATCGCTACCGATGGAGAATACTACACCTAATGTGTGCATGCAATGATCTGCAAGTTATAGGAGAAATTGTATATACCGAATTGTGTATATATATATATATATGTGTGTGTGTGTGTATGCATATGGTCGTACGAGAAATTCCATGATATATGATTGGTCCTACGAGAAATTCTATGATATATGCATAACGTGAACAGTATGTAGTAGCGTAAAATATGTTTGAAATGAAAAAAGATAGAAAACAAAAAATGAAAAGCAAAAATAAACAATAAACCCCTAAGCCCCAAAAATCCAAAACCTCAAAATGCCAAAACCTTTGGTCCTGATTGGTGTCCCCAACCGAGACTAAGGGTCCCCGCCTCCGGTGCGCGCTGCCAGCTGCTATTTCTTGAGCTTGTCTTGGTTTTTCCCTTGAAGAGGAAAGGGTGAAGCAGCAAAGTAGAGATAAGTATTTCCCTGAGTTTGAGAACCAAGGTATCAATACAGTAGGAGTATCAAGTTGAGGCACCAATGCACCTGCGCAAAAACAAACAAACTTGCAGCCAACGCGATAAAGGGGTTGTCAATCCCTTCACGATTACTTGCAAGGTGAGATCTGATAGTGATAATAGGTAAATATAAATAAATAAATAAAAGTGCAGCAAGGTATTTTTGGTATTTTTGTATGTAGATCTGAATATATAATGTGTAAAATAGACCCGGGGGCCATAGTGTTCACTAGAGGCGTCTCTCATGATAGCAAGTATTACGGTGGGTGAACGAATTACTGTCGAGCAATTTATAGAATCGCGCAAAGTCATGCCGATATCTAAGGCAATGATCATATATATATGCATCACGTCCGAGACAAGTAGACCGATACTTTCGGCATCTACTACTATTACTCCACACATCGACCGCTATCGAGCATGCATCTAGTATATTAAGTTCATAACAAACAGAGTAACGCCTTAAGCAGGATGACATGATGTAGAGGGATAAATTCATGCAATATGATATAAACCCCATCTTTTTACCCTTGATGGCAACAACACGATGCGTGCCTTGCTACCCCTTCTGTCACTAGGTGAGGAGCGGTATGAACCCAAAACCAAGCACTTCTCCCATTGCAAGAATTATAGATCAAGTTGGCCAAACAAAACCCTTAACTCGAAGAGAATTACAAGGATACGAAATCACGCATATAAGAAATTAGAGGAGACTCAAATAATATTCATAGAAAATCTGATCATAAATCCACAATTCATCGGATCTCGACAAACACACCGCAAAAGAAAGTTACATTGGATAGATCTCCATGAAGATCATGGAGAACTTTGTATTGAAGATCCAAGAGAGAGAAGAAGCCATCTAGATATTAGCTACGGACCCGAAGGTTTGTGGTGAACTACTCACACATCATCAGAGAGGCAATAGTGTTGATGAAGAAGCCCTCTGTGTCTGAATCCCCCTCCGACAGGGCACCAGAACAGTCCCCAGATGGGATCTCGCGGAGACAGAAGCTTGCGGCGGCGGAAAAGTATTTTCGTGGCTCTCTTTGTTGGTTTCGGGATTTTAGGGAATTTATAGGCGAAAGAGGTAGGGCAAAGGAGGCAAGGGGGCCCATGAGCCTGCTAGGCGCGACCTCCCACGAGACTCCCTGCCTTGGTTCTCAAGTCTTCTGCGTATCTTCTGTTTTGGAAAAAATCATCCCGCAGGTTTTATTCCGTTTGGACTGTGTTTAATATTCTTTTCTGAAAAAGGTCAAAAAACACAGAAAAAATAGAAACTGGCACTAAGCACTGAGTTAATAGGTTAGTCAAACAGAAACTCGTGATATCATTAGCATAAGAAAACAAACCATCAACTTTTTAGGTACTGTAGTAAACTTAATTTCCATTTATATTGATGTTATATTACTGTATTCTCACTTCTCCATGGCTCGTACCCCCCGATACTAACCATAGTTTCATCAAAATAAGTAATCAACACAACAAAAACAGAATCTGTCAAAAACAGAATATTCTGTAGCAATCTGTATATTTCGTATACCTCTGCTATCCTAAAAATTCTGAAAGAATTATGACAATTAGGGAAATTTTCATATCAATCAGAAGAAAAAATAATCAACTCAAAAGCTCTTTCTGGATAGGAACTAAAAATAATTTCGTGAGCACAAAGTTTCTATCTTTTTCAGCATGATTAAACAACTATCACGAAAACTAATCATAAAGGTTCTACTTGGCACAAACACTAATTAAAACATAAATGACTCTCTAAAACTTCCGGTTTGTCTCCCAGGCAGTGCTTTCTTTAAAGCCATTAAGCTAGGCATAAAGTGCTCAAGTAATGGATCCACCCGGATCCCAAGGTATATCAAAGCCAATTTTAATTAGCAATGATTTGAATTTTAGTAGTGAGCACAAGGTAACATATATCATGCAATGAAGAAGTCTAACTCTCTTCCTATGCATTGGCATGTCATAAAAGAACAATTCATGCACATCAAGTAAAGGCCAATACATAGCATAAGCAGTTTCTTGCAATTTTATCGTATTGGAAACATAGAGAGGTGGAGATGTAGTTCCTCTCTCATAATAATTGCAAGTAGGAGCAGCAAGCACATGCATATTATATTCATCAAAATCATCATGTGTAACATAAGGAACTATAGCTAGCTCATCTTCATAAGCATCATTCATATTGGCATCATGGCCACAAGCGTAGCAAGCATCAAGTTCATCAAAAAGGGATATTTCAAACGAATCCAAGGGATCATAGCATTCATCTTTCGGTAAGAACAATGTATGAGTAGAACAGTTACTCTCATTCATCTTTCGGAAATTAAATAATGTATGAGTAGAACAGTTACTCTCATTAGAAGGTGGACACGGGTAGCTACTCCGTTCTTCCTCCTTTTGTTCTTCGCTCTCCTCGTCATCTTTTTCATCTAATGAGCTCACAATTTCAGCATTTTCTTCTTCCATAGTTTCCTGCAAAATAATAGTCTCTTCTTGGGCAGCATAGGATTTCTCCTTAAATCATTCAATATGGGCATTATATTCATAATTAGTATAACAATAACGAAGCATAGCCAAATTTTTAGATCGGCAAGTTGCATCATCATTATCATCATACCTTTTAAACAGAGCCTCAATTTCATAGGCACCCATAAAAGCAACAAACTCTTCTATTTGATCCACATCATAGTAATCATATATACCATTAGCATAAGACGCCAAGGTTCTATGATCATTAAACTCACAAGAAAAGGGAAGGTGTGGAGCCTTCATCCTAGGGCAGCAAGTAACACCATGTCTCTTGCATAGTTCCCAAGCATACCATTTCAACAAATGGATTTGATCCCATAAAAGTTTCCCTTTTTGAGTCAAGCGATAATCCCTAAAGTATTCACGTTGATCCAACGTGTATCCCATTATATAATTGAATGGGACTTTCTCAGGATTATTAAAGAATTATATAATATTTTCCACGTAATGAGCATCGAGGGTTTTAGGAGGTTCCCCATCTCCATGAGTAGCAAGTAAACCTAATTTTTTTGGTATTTCGTGTTCCATATCCATAACTAAATATAGAGAACAACTTAGAACAGCAAATAAATCTACTTAGTGATAAAGCAAACAAGCACCCACGAGGATATTCACCCCACGCTATTGCTCGCCGGCAACGACGCCAGAAAAAGGTCTTGATAACCCACAAGTATAGGGGATCAATTGTAGCCTTTCTCGATAAGTAAGATTGTCGAACCCAACGAGGAGGTAAAGGTAGGACAAATATTCCCTCAAGTTCTATTGACCACCAATACAACTCTACGCACACTTTAAGTTCGCTTTACCTAGAACAAATACAAAACTAGAAGTACTCTGAAGGAGGGATAGGATAGGCTTGCAAGAAAGTAAAGAACACGTAAATAAAACTAGGGGCTGGTTAGAAAAAGAACCAAATACGTTAGTCTAACGAGTGTGGAAAAGTGGTGGTAGAAGTTGTGGAATTGTCCCTAAGTAATTGACTACGTTACTAGATCGATAGAAAGTATCATGTGGGAGAGGCCTCTCCTAGCATGTCATCGCTTACTTGGAATTCTATGCACTTATGATTGGAACTATTAGCAAGCGTCCGCAACTACGAACGTTCATTAAGGTAAAACCCAACCATAGCAATAACATATATTGGTCCCCCTTCAATCCCATATGCATCAATTCCTATGCTAGGTTTGAAGCTTCTGTCACTCTAGCCTGCCAATACATAGTCCTATGAACATACAACTTACCCTATGATGTGATCCACGCGCGCTATCATATGATGGGCACCAAAGGACAGCAACATAACCACAAGCAAATTAAACCAACCATAGCAGTTCACCAATCACCGATAGGACAACGATAATCTACCCAGACAACATAGGATAGCAACACATCATTGGATAATAATATGTAGCATAAAGCACCATGTTCAAGTAGAGGGTACAGAGGGTTGCGGGAGAGTGAACCGCTGAATATAGATCGGGGAAGATGATGGAGATGTTGGTGAAGATGACGGAGGTGTTGGTGTAGATCGCCCTCACACGATGATGTCCCGGGCAGCATTCCGGCACCGCCGGGAGAGAGGGGGGGAGAGCCCCCCTCCTTCTTCTTCTTCCTCGACCTCCTCCCTAGATGGGAGAAGGGTTTCCTCTCTAGTCCATGGTCTCCATGGCGGCGGAGGGGCGAGAGCCCCTCCGAGATTGGATCTCTCTCTCTTTGTGTCCTTGTGTTTCCGCGCTCCTAGATTCTGCGTTTCACCGTTTCTTAAATTTCCGGAGATTTGTATCTCCGATTGGGCTGAAATTTTAACATGATTTTCTTACGGATATTATCTTTCTTGCGGCAAAATAAGGGCTCCAACCACCTTAAGGAGTGGCCACAAGCCTGCCAGCCGCCGCCATACCTCCTAGTGGCGGCTACATGGCTTGTGGGCCCTCCGTTCATCGCCTCGCGTTGATTCTTCTTCCCAAAAATCATAAATATTCCAAAAAAATCCCGTAAGTTTTTATTACGTTTGGACTTCGTTTCGTATGGATATTTTGCTAAACAAAAAAACATGCAACAAACAGGAACTGGCATTGGGCACTGGATCAATATGTTAGTCCCAAAAATAGTATAAAAAGTTGCCAAAAGTATATGAAAGTTGTAGAATATTGGCATGAAACAATAAAAAATTATAGATACGACGGAGACATGGCAACTCTCCAAGGAAAACACATATCATGTGGTAAATAAAAGTATAGCTCCAAGTAACGTTACCGATGGATTGAAGACGAAAGAGGGGATGCCTTCCAGGGGCATCCCCAAGCTTAGGCTTTTTGGTGTCCTTAGATTTGGCTTGGGCTAACTTGGGCATCCCCAAGCTTAGGATCTTTCCACTCTTTATTCCATTTTCCATAAGAACATCACCCAAAACTTGAAAACTTCACAACACAAAACTTAAACAGAAACTCGTGATATCATTAGCATAAGAAAACAAACCATCAACTTTTTAGGTACTGTAGTAAACTTAATTTCCATTTATATTTATGTTATATTACTGTATTCTCACTTCTCCATGGCTCGTACCCCCCGATACTAACCATAGTTTCATCAAAATAAGTAATCAACACAACAAAAACAGAATCTGTCAAAAACAGAATATTCTGTAGCAATCCGTATATTTCGTATACCTCTGCTATCCCAAAAATTCTGAAAGAATTATGACAATTAGGGAAATTTTCATATCAATCAGAAGAAAAAATAATCAACTCAAAAGCTCTTTCTGGATAGGAACTAAAAATAATTTCGTGAGCACAAAGTTTCTATCTTTTTCAGCATGATTAAACAACTATCACCAAAACTAATCATAAAGGTTCTACTTGGCACAAACACTAATTAAAACATAAAAAACACAATCACAACAGAATCATGATGGTGTGGACTCAACAAAATTGAAATTGAAAAGCAAAAATAAATTTATTCATTGGGTTGCCTCCCAGCAAGCGCTATCGTTTAACGCCCTTAGCTAGGCGTAAGGCAATAGAGTCAAGCATTGTCATATTTAGTGCTCAAACCATAAGTAGCTCTCATAATGGATTCATAAGGCAATTTTATTTTCTTTCTAGGAAATTTTTCCATGCCCTTCTTTAATGGAAATTGAAATTTAATATTCCATTCCTTCATATCAATAACAACAGCAATAGTCCTAAGGAAAGGTCAACCAAGAATAATGATACATGTCGGATTGCAATTAATATCAAGCACAATGAAATCTAAGGAACATAGTTCCTATTTGCAATAATAATAACATCATTGATCCTTCCCATAGGTTCCTTAATAGTAGAATCCGCAAGATGCAAATTAAGAGAGCACTCATCAATCTCATTGATACCTAGAACATAACATAAAGATTTTGGAATTGTGGAAACACTAGCACCCAAATCACACAAAGCATGGCATTCATAATTTTTAATCTTGATTTTTATAGTAGGTTCCCACTCATCATGAAGTTTTCTAGGAATTGAAATTTCCAACTCAAGTTTCTCTTCAAGAGATTTCATCATAGCATCAACGATATGTTTGGTAAAAGCCTTATTTTGGCTATAAGCATGTGGAGAGTTTAGCATAGATTGCATCAAGGAAATACATTCAATCAAAGACCAACTATCGTAATTAAATTCCTTGAAATCCAAAGTAGTAATTTCATCATTATTCAAAGTTTTGATATCCTCTACTCCACTTTTAGTATTTTTAGCATCAAGATAAATAGACTCCGAATCATTGGGGCGTTTCTCAACCAAAGTGGATTCACATCCAAACCCATCATTATTAAGATTGACATTCGAAAACAAGGATTCAATAGGAGTCACACCAAGCACTTTAAGATCTTCGTGATTCTCATCACGAGAACACGCCTTTTTAAGCCATTCATGTCTAGCACAAATTTGGGCGGTTCTTTCTTTACTCTCATTCACACAAACACGCATAGCTTTCAAAGTTTAATCCATATTAATCTTGGGAGGAACACATCTCAATTTCAAAGCATCAATATCAGGAGACATTCTATCAACAGTCCTAGCCAAGTCATCAATTTTAAGCATTTTTTCTTCCATGGAAGCATTGAAAATCTTTTGGAAAGTAATAAACTCTTAATATTACTCTCAAGATCAGAGGGTATTTTATTATAATTTCCATGAGCATTGTTGTAGGAATTGCCAAAATTATTAGAGGGATTACTAGGAAAAGGCCTAGGATTAAAGTTACCTCTATAAGCATTGTTGTCACGAAAATTATTCCTACCAACAAAATTAACATCAAAATTTTCATTGAAATTCTCAATCAAGGAAGATAAAGGCATATCATTTGGCTCTAGAGGAGCACTTTTACTAGCAAGCAACTTCATTAACTCATCCATCTTAGCACTCAAAGAGTTAATTTCTTCTATAGCATGCACTTTTTTACTAGTAGGTGACCTTTCAGTGTGCCATCGAGAATAATTTGTCATGATATTATCTAGGAGTTTTGTAGCTTCTCCTAGTGTGATTTCCATAAAATTTCCACCACAGACGGAATCCAAGATATTTCTAGAAGCAAAATTCAAACGAGCGTAGAAAATTTGTATAGTCATCCAAAGACTCGGGCTATGAGCGGGACAATTTCTAATCATCAATTTCATTCTCTCCCAAGATTGTGCAACATGTTCATGATCTCGTTGCTTAAAATTCATGATATCATTACGGAGAGAGATAATCTTAGTAGGTCCAAAATACTTGGAAATAAAGGCCTCTTTACACGTGTTCCATGAATCAATACTATATTTGGGTAAAGATGAAAACCAAGTTTTTGCTCTATCTCGTAATGAGAACGGAAATAGCTTCAATTTAATCATATCATTATCCACATATTTCTTCTTTTGCATATCGCATAACTCAATAAAGGTATTAAGATGGGATGCGGCATCTTCACTAGGAAGGTCGGAAAATTGCTATTTCATAACAAGATTCAACAAGGCAGCATTAAGTTCATATGAATCCGCACTAGTGGCGGGAGCAATTGGAGTACTAATAAAATCACTGTTATTAGTATTAGAGAAGTCACACTATTTAGTGTTTTCAGACATGGTGACTTAGCAAGTAGACAAGCACAAAAGCAAACAGAAAGCAAGCAAAAGAAAGGGCGAACGAAAAAGGCAAATAAAGAAAGGAAAATATTTTTGTAAATTTTGTTTTAGAAGTGGGGGAGAGGAAAACGAGAGGCAAATGTCAAATAATGTAAATGCAAGAGATGAGTTTGCGATAGGTACTTGGTAGATATGCTTCACTTGAATACTCCCCGGCAACGGCGCCAGAAATTCTTCCTGCTACTTCTTGAGCTTGCGTTGGTTTTTCCCTTGAAGAGGACAGGGTGATGCAGCAAAGTAGAGATAAGTATTTCCCTCAGTTTGAGAACCAAGGTATCAATCCAGTAGGAGTATCAAGATGAGGCACCAATGCACCTGCGCAAAAACAAACAAACTTGCACCCAACGCGATAAAGGGGTTGTCAATCCCTTCACGATTACTTGCAAGGTGAGATCTGATAGTGATAATAGGTAAATATAAATAAATAGAAGTGCAGCAAGGTATTTTTGGTATTTTTGTATGAAGATCTGAATATATAATGTGTAAAATAGACCCGGGGGCCATAGTGTTCACTAGAGGCTTCTCTCATGATAGCAAGTATTACGGTGGGTGAACGAATTACTGTCGAGCAATTGATAGAATCGTGCAAAGTCATGACGATATCTAAGGTAATGATCATACATATAGGCATCACGTATGAGACAAGTAGACCGATACTTTCTCCATCCACTACTATTACTCCACACATCGACCGCTATCCAGCATGCATCTAGTGTATTAAGTTCATAACAAACAGAGTAATGCCTTAAGCAAGATGACATGATGTAGAGGGATAAGATCATGCAATATGATATAAACCCCATATTTTTACCCTTGATGGCAACAACATGATGCGTGCCTCGCTACCCCTTCTGTCACTAGGTGAGGACACCACACAGTATGAACCCAAAACCAAGGACTTCTCCCATTGCAAGAATTATAGATCAAGTTGGCCAAACGAAACCCATAACTCGAAGAGAATTACAAGGATACAAAATCATGCATATAATAAATCAGAGGAGACTCAAATAATATTCATAGATAATCTGATCATATATCCACAATTCATCGGATCTCGACAAACACACCACAAAAGAAAGTTACATCGGATAGATCTCGATGAAGATCATGGAGAACTTTGTATTGAAGATCCAAGAGAGAGAAGAAGCCATCTAGCTACTAGCTATGGACCCGAATCTGTGGTGAACTACTCATGCATCATCGGAGAGGCAATGGTGTTGATGAAGAAGCCCTCCGTGTCCGAATTCCCCTCCGGCAGGGCAACAGAACGGTGCCCAAATGGGATCTCGCGGAGACAGAAGCTTGCGGTAGCGGAAAAGTATTTTCGTGGCTCTATCTGTTGGTTTCGGGATTTTAGGGAATTTATATGCGAAAGAGGTAGGGAAAAGGAGGCAAGGGAGGCCCACAAGCCTGCTAGGTGCACACTCCCCCCTGGGGCGCGCCTATGGGGCTCGTGACCTCCCACGAGACTCCATACCTTGCTTCTCAAGTCTTCTGAGTATCTTCTGTTATGGAAAAAATCATCC
This sequence comes from Hordeum vulgare subsp. vulgare, assembly GCF_904849725.1. Taxonomy (NCBI): domain Eukaryota; kingdom Viridiplantae; phylum Streptophyta; class Magnoliopsida; order Poales; family Poaceae; genus Hordeum; species Hordeum vulgare. The sequence continues at coordinate 110,761,595 of NC_058521.1, read as the reverse complement.
CGCAGGTTTTATTCCGTTTGGACTCTGTTTAATATGCTTTTCTGAAAAAGGTCAAAAACACGGAAAAAACAGAAACTGGCACTTGGCACTGAGTTAATAGGTTAGTCCCAAAAATGATATAAAATGGCATATATAGATGCATATAAGACACCCCAAGTTGATAATATAATAGCATAGAGCAATCAAAAATTATAGATACGTTGGAGAAGTATAACCAGCCATGTAAAAGGGCATTAGTCTCGGGTCATGGCCAACCGGGACAAAGGTGCGAGGGCTTTAGTTCTGAGTTATTAGTCCCGGTTGGTGACCCGGGACTAAAGACCCTTACCAACCGGGACTAATGCCCGTTTCTCCACTGGTGCATGATTCCAGCATTTGGCGCCATGGCTGCACCGTTTGGACGCCATGAGTTGTGGAAGTGCATGTACTAGCAACAATGGTCACCTCCATGTAAATTCGTCCATCACCGGTCGCAACATCTCTTGCACACCTCTCGGATTTGAGGTTGCATCTTTTGCAGGGGCAATTGCAGCTTTCTTGCTAGGTGGTATTTGCTGAGACGTTGGCGGCAGGGCAACGATGGTGATTGTTGTAGCTGCAGGAGAGAGGGGATTGGGGAGGAAGACGATGGGTTGTCGGGGGAGAAGAAGGAAAAGAAAAGGGAGGAGGAAGGCATCGCGTGTTGGTGTGGGTCCTCGAACCCCATGTGTCGTTGCTTGAGTCATTGGGAGCGTGCGTGTGGGGTCGCGACCGGCCTAAGGCATGAAACATTCTCCCCACAATAATATGTATTCTTTCTCTTCTGTGTTTGTGTTCTATGTCGTCTGTTGTGTTGGCCATCGAGTAACATTTGGCTATGAGCATGCATGGATGCATATGTCCAACTGTGCAATCAGACGGGCGAGCACAAGTGGAGAAAAACCGCAACTCGCACTGCTTGTGCTACGCACTCGATGCAAGACCTGATTTTTTTCTTCAAGAACATGCAAGAGCGTTGCATGTCTTTTCTATTAAGAAGAAGGGGGAAACCCAATTACAAGGTCATTAGAATTCATCTCCGCCCTCGACCGGCATGTTGCTACGCTCTGGTGAATTTGAAATGGATGCCCATCCTCTACCCTAGCATGACTCCAAATACGGAGCTTGGCCCTAATTAGCGCAACTATGGCCGTGGACGGGGATGCCTTGTGCTCGAAGACCCGACTGTTACGCTCAAGCCACATGAAACGTAAAGTGGCCAAGGTCGTGGTATTGAGATGTCTTCTTTGGCCTGCCGGCGCCGCCTCCACCATCTATGGCCACCATTCTGCTAGGGGTTGCGCTCCATCCGGAGTGGACCTGTGCAACCTTAGTGGAATCAGCATGTTATACCAGACCTCGTGGGAGTAAGCACAACCTAAGAGCATGTGAGTGGTATCTTCATCTCGCTTACAACATAGCTGACATAGCCGTGTGTGCGGCATGTTCCCACGTACCAGCCGATCTGCCGGCCACAACCTACGTCTCACCGCAAGCCATGCAAAGATCTTCAACTCTAGGGGTGCCCACGATCTCCAGATCTGGTCGGCAAAAGGTGCGATCTCCCTACCCAGGAAGAAGGCGGCTTAGGTGTCCCGAGAGAAGTATTTACCGGACGCACCAATGCGCCAGGCGAACGAGTCCTGCACATCAGAAAGGGTGACGGGTTGCACCTCCTCCGAGATCGCGAGGAATTCGGCGATGGCATGTACCGATGGCGATCCACCTACCGCGTCCACCCACGTGTGGTCATGCAAGGCCTCCGCCACACTCATCCTTTGCCTTGCCTGCTGAACGAAGCTCAGTAGGTTGGGTGCTCGTTGCACCAGAGCATGGCCGTTCAGCCACGGGTCATGCCAGAAACTTGCTCCGCGCCTGTCCCTGATTGTGCACCGAAGTGCCGCACGGCCAAGGCCCGTTGCCATATCCGATATGCCTATCTCCAGGCCATCCTAGGGCTTGTCTAGCATCGTCTTCTGCAGCCAGAGCCAACGCAGACGCAGGGACTGATTGAGAAGCCGCGGGTTGAGCACGCCCATCCCGCTGTATGCCTTGGAGGAGCAGACGATCTGCCACGCCACAAGGCAACTCCCCCCTTGGCGTCCTCCATCCCGCACCAGAAGAAGCCCCTTCTCAGCTTGTCGATGCACTTGAAGAACCATGGCGGGATATCCAGCGCCATCAAGTGAAATATAGGCATCACCGAGAGCTTGCAGTTCACCAGCGTCAGCCTTCCCGCCCATCGGAGGAGGCTGGCCTTCCATGTTGGCAGCTCGGCGGCGATCCGGTCGACAAGCGGTTGGAAGTCGGTGCGAGTTAGGGCACGCAGCAAGAGGGGGAGGCCAAGGTACGTGATTGGCAGTTCCTTGACGGCGCAACCCGCTGCCTGAACAATGAGTTGCACCTCGTCCACACAACAATGGATCAAGGAGATGGAGCTCTTAGTGAAATTGCAGCGTAGGCCCGTGGCCTTCCCAAAGCACTCTAGCATTAGCTTTGCCGCATCCATCTCGGTCGCCAACGGCCTGAGCAGCAGGATGGCATCATCTGCGTATAACAAGAGGCGATGGTGGACACCAAGTGTACGGAGCGAGGAGAAGATGCCCGCCTCCTCCGCCTTTCGAAACATAGTCGTGAGGACGTCCATGACGATGATGAACAACACGGGGAGACCAGATCACCTTGCCGCAATCCCTTTCCGTGCCAGAAGCTTTCGTTGGCCGAGCCGTTGACGAGCACCTGTGTGCTAGTCGTCGAGAGTAGGGTGGAAATCCGCCTTCTCCAACGTGGGCCGAAGCCACGATGGGCCAACACCTCAAGGAGGAATGGCCAGGAGACGCTATCAAAGTCCTTAGCAATGTAGATTTTGAAGATGATCGCCGGTGCTCGCTTGCGGTGGAGGGTGCGAATGGATTTTTGTACCTCATGAAATTGTCTAGGATCGATTTTCCAGATATGAACGTGCTCTGATTGCGGTCCACCAGGTTTGGAATCAGTGGGGTGAGTTCAGCAGACAAGGCCTTGGCAATGATTTTGGCGAAGCTGTGAATGAGGCTTATGGGCCTGAAATCCTTGATGTCTACCGCCCCAACCGTGTTTGGCAACAGAACGATGAGGGCCTCATTAAGTATGCCCATCCCCCTGCCATCTGCATCGTTGAAGGCATGTATCACCTTCATCACCGCGTCCTTGATGGTGGCCCAATATGATTGGTAGAAACGCGTGGTGAATCCATCAGGCCCCGAGGCCTTGTTCGACTGAATTTCCTTTATAGTGTTCTAGATTAGGGCAACCCTAGAGCAGCCAAACGGAGCGTGTGTTGCCGATGCGCCGCCTCCCCAAGCAGGCCAGCGTAGTAGTCCCCGGCAATCGCACACATGTCCTCCCGCGAGGCTGCCTCCGCAGCCCCGTTCTTTAGCCTGAAATATGGTTCTTCCTACGCCGCTGGCTGGCAAAAACCTTGAAGAACGCCTCGCTCACATCGCGTGTCTTCAGCCATGATATGGGTGATTTTTGTCGGGCAATGGTCTACTGTAATGACACCAGTCTGAGCACGTTTTTCTTGAGCTGTTTATGGAGCCACGCCTCTCCGCTTGACAGAGGTCTCGTGTCCATCGCGTGATTGAAGCACATGATGAGCTCGTTTGCCAACATAATCTGCTCCTTGATGTTGCCAATCTTGGCTTGATTCCATCTGGTCAGTGCCTTGGCAGTGGCCTTAAGCCGCATAAAGCGGTCCACGAATGGATCCGCTTTCGGAGGCAGCGAGTTCCAGCTCATTGCCACCACCTCATGGAACCCGGGAAGCGATGGCCAGTAGCTCTGGAAGTGTAATCGTGATTTACGATGGAAGGAGACATTGGTTGACATGAGCAGCGGGCAGTGGTCTGAGATGGAGGAGTACAAGGCCTGCAGCAGGTGATCCGGGTGCCCGACGTCCCAATCCGCTGTGGAGAACCAGCAATCGATCTTCTCGAGGGTTGGGTGGTTACTCTCGTTGCTCCATGTATGGCGTCGCCCGGTGAGACACGCCTCTTTCAGCTCCAAATCATTTAGGAAGCGCCGAAAACGTCCCATAATTTTCCTGTTGATCATACTGTTGCTTTTGTCAGCCGCCTCCAGGATGAGGTTGAAGTCTCCAGCCACTGCCCACGGCCCCGCGCAAGCCGCCCTAACCGCCCCCAGCTCATCCAGGAATTGAGGTTTCAACGTGTCAACGCTGGGTCCGTACACCGTGGTCAGGGTTCACTGATTGCCCCCTCCGAAATCCATCTCCACCGTGACCAAAAGCTGGTCGATTCGGAAGGCGGGCACCGTGACCTCCGTGGAGTCCCAGGCCACAATGATCCCACCAGCCGTGCCATGCGCAGGGAGGGCCACAAATGCGTCAAATTTTAGCCCCAATAAGGACGATATCACGCGCTGGTTGACCACTTCCAGCTTGGACTCTAGGAGGCACACCACCGCTATCGAAGCTTCACCAATCAAGCTCCTTATGGCATCCCCTCTAGCTGCGTTGTTGAGACCCCGCACGTTCCGCACAATGATATTGTGATTTGTATTATCCATAACAACGCCTAAAAACCACCGAACCGTCCCTCTAGAATTCTAGGGACAACAAGGATTCCTCGAATGGTACGTCCAGGGAGAATAGCCACGCAAGGGCATCTATGCGATGTGGAGGCAGCGGGCTCTGGAAAAGTTGTGCACACTTTTGCAAGCAATCCACCGGTGGCTCATTCTCGATCTCACAAATGCTCATCTTGGACATCAGGACCCGTTGAGCACGCTTGATGTACGATGAAGGCAAGGACTTAGCATTCCTTTGCAATCTTGCGTTGCACCAACACTGTTCCTCCGGCATGATGGGATGCCTCCGTCGGCCCCTTTACACGTCAGGGAGCGGCAGGAGGGGGGCACGTATGTGCTCTCGCATTTGCGAAAGCACCTGTTTGAGTACGGACGGCGGGGTAGCCGGACTAGCCGCAGAGGCACGGGCTGAGGCAGCCAACGGGGAAAAGTGGCTACTGCATGGGGGTGTAGCCGGGTGGGCCAAGCCTGCATGAGTGCGTATTGGTGAAATCTCATGTGAGTCCGCCTGGGGCGAGCAGCGCGCATGCAGCAGGGAGGCCGAGGCCTCAAAAGCCGGGACGAGGTCAACCGAAAGGCGAACCCCACCCAATCTTGTGCTCCGGACCGACGAGGAGGCCGACCAGGCCGAGGAGGAATCACGTGATCGCGCGTGCACCCCTGTTGAACTGCCACGTAATGCAGCAATAATGCTTCCCACCTCTACCGATTGGTCGGTAGCGCCGTTGCTTCCCGGAAGCGACCATCCGTCATCCCTCACACCCATGACATCCTCGGACGCACAACCCGAGGCGGGCCTTGGGCCAACCCTGTTCTGTGATTCCCCGGACCACCCCACACAGTCAGCCGAGGTCAAAGCATAAATGGTCTCCGCGGGCCTCAGGTCAGCATAGGCACGCGTGCATAGAGATCCAGCTCCACAAGGCGTGACATCAGCATCGGGAGCACCAGCGAGCGCACGCCAGCGATGATGCGGCGCTCCCTCCACAGGGTCCGCATAGGTGCGCCTGACATAGCCACCCTCGGCATTCCCCACCCGCCTAGCAGAGGTGCCACCTCCCCCCTCCATCCAGGAACCCAGCGTGTTGGGGAATGTTGCATGGGAAACAAAAAAATTCCTACGCACGCGAAGACCTATCATGGTGATGTCCATCTACAAGAGGAGATTTGGATCTACGTACCCTTGTAGATCGAACAACAGGAAGCATTAAGAAACGCGGTTGATGTAGTGGAACGTCTTCACGTCCCTCGAACCGTCCCACGAACCGTCCCGCGATCCGTCCCACGATCCGTTCCGATCTAGTACCGAACGGACGGCCCCTCCGCGTTCAGCACACGTACAACTCGACGATGATCTCGGCCTTCTTGATCCAGCAAGGAATACCAAGAAGTAGATGAGTTCTCCGGCAGCGTGACGGCGCTACGGTGGTGGTGATGATCTACTCCTGCAGGGCTCCGCTCGAGCTACGTAGAAATCCGATCTAGAGGTGAAACTGTGTGGTTTAGGCTAGAGTTGCACGTGGCGAAGTTGTGTCTCAAAAATCCCTAAACCTCCACTATATATAGGAGGGAGGGGGAGGGGCTAGCCTTGAGGCACAAGAACTCAAGGGTGCGCTCGCGCTAGGGATGAGGAGGACGCCTCGTCCAATTCGGTTTGGGAAGGAGGAGTCCTCCCCTTCCTTCCCACCTCCCTCTTTCCCTTTTCTTTTTCTTTTCTTTTTGGTATTTTCTTAAGTGGCACCATGGGCTCCTTGAGCTGATTCCACCATCCCACTAAGGACTTGTGGCACCACCCTAGGCCCTTGGGCTCACTCCGGGGTGGGTGGGCCCCTCCCGGTGAACTCCCAGAACCCATTCGTCACTCCTGGTACATAGCCGGAATTGCCCGAAACTTTCCGGTGACCAAATGAAACCATCCTATGTATCAATATTCAACCCGGACCATTCCGGAAACCCTTGTGACGTCGGTGATCTCATACGGGACTTCGAACAACATTAGGTAACCACACATATAACTCAATTATACTAAAATATCATCGAACCTTAAGTGTGCAGACCCTGCGGGTTCGAGAACTATGTAGACATGACCCGAGGGACTCCTCGGTCAATATCCAATAGCGGGACGTGGATGCCCATATTGGATCCTACATATTATCCGAAGATCTTATCGGTTGAACCTCAGTGCCAATGATTCATATAATCCCAAATGTCATTCCCTTTGTCCTTCGGTATGTTACTTGCCCGAGATTTGATCGTCGGTATCTGCATACCTATTTCAATCTCGTTACCGGCAAGTCTCTTTACTCGTTCCGTAATACAAGATCCCACAACTTACACGTAGTCACATTGCTTGCAAGGCTTGTGTGTGATGTTGTTTTACCGAGTGGGCTGCGAGATACCTCTCTGTCACACGGAGTGACAAATCCTTGTCTTGATCCATACTAACTCAAGGGACACTTTCGGAGATACCTGTAGAGCACCTTTATAGTCACCCAGTTACGTTTCGACGTTTGATGCACACAAGGTATTCCTGCGGTGCTAGTGAGTTATATGATCTCATGGTCATAGGAATAAATATTTGACACGCAGAAAATAATAGCAATAAAATGACACAATCAATATGCTACGCTCATAGTTTGGGTCTAGTCCATCACATGATTCTTCTAATGATGTGATCCAGTTATCGAGCAACAACACTTGCACATAGTCAAAAAACCTTGACTATCCTTGATCAACTGGCTAGCCAACTAGAGGCTTGCTAGGGACATTGTTTTGTCTATGTATCCTCACATGTATCTATGTTTTCATTCAATACAATTATAGCATGGATAATAAACAATTATTATGAACAAAGAAATATAATAATAACTAATTTATTATTGCCTCTAGGGCATATTTCCAACAGTCTCCCACTTGCACTAGAGCCAATAATCTAGTTCACATCACAATCTGATTTTAACTTATCCAATACCCATACAGTTCTGGGGTTTGATCACGTCTTGCTCGTGAGAGAGGTTTTAGTCAACGGTTCTGAATCTTTCAGATCCGTGTGTGCTTTACAAATCTTTATGTCATCTTATAGATGCTGCTACTACGTGCTATTCGGAAATACTCCAAATATCTACTCTACTATACGAATCTGTTTTACTATTCAGAGTTATTCGGATTACTGTCAAATCTTGCATCGACGTAACCCTTTACGACGAACTCTTTAATCACCTCCATAATCGAGAAAAATTCCTTAAACCACTAGTTACTAAGGATAACTTTGACCGCTGTTTTAGTGATTCAATCCTGGATCACCTTTTTGTACCCCTTGAAAGACTCATGGCAAGGCACACATCAGGTGCGGTACACAGCTTGGCATACTTTAGAGCCTACAGCTAAGACATAGGAGACGACCTTCGTCCTTTATCTTTCTTCTACTGTGGTCAGGCATTGAGTCTTACTCAAATTCACACCTTACAACACAGCCAATAACTCCTTCTTTGCTGATCTATTTTGAACTCCTTCAAAAACTTGTCAAGGCATGCATTTCATTGAAAGTTATATTAAGCGTTTTGATCTATCTCTATAGATCTTGATGCTCCATGTTCAAGTAGCTCTATCCAGGTTTTCCTTTGAAAAACTCCTTTCAAACAACCCTTTATGCTCCACAGAAACTCTACATTACTTCCGATCTACAATATTTCAACCACATATACTTATCTGAAATTCTATAGTGCTCCCACTCACTTCTTTGGAAATACAAGTTTCTCATAAACCTTGTACAAACCCAAAAGCTTTGATCATCTCATCAAAGCGTATATTCCAACTCCGAGATGCTTGCACCAGTCCATACACTACACCACGACACTGCTTCCCCGACAGACAGTTTGGTTGGGATACGAGTTTCGCCAACAAACACTCGGACGGGAAAAACTATTGCCAACCGAAAATGTCTGTTGGGGAAAGTCCAGACGGGAAAACCCTTTCCCGACCGACATAGATTTCCCGACCGGCTGCTTGACAGCTATGTAGTATCTTTTCCGACCAACATTCTGTTGGGCCTGCCATGGGCCTTTCCCGACCAACAGTGTGTTGGGGCAACCATGTGCCTTTCCCGACTAACTATTGGATAGGGTATTCTTTCCCAACCGACATTATGTTGGGCCTGGTGTTAGCCTTTGCCAACCGACTGTCAGACAAGGTTTGTTTTGCCGACCAACAATCAAAAAGGGTTTTTCTTCGCCGACCAAAAATTCATAAACATTTTCTTCAGCCAACCACACCTTACATATGGTACTGATTGTCACATACATATAGTTCATGTGTTCTAAGTACAATCACCAAGACACCGATCAGGCTCACTTCAGGTCCACCAAACATTTTTTTATTCCATTAACTATTTGTCACATACACACACTTAAGTCTGTTCTAAACATAACCAGTGATACACCATGCATCATGTTCACAAAAGGATAGCTAAAAGATGCACGTATGAGAAATAAGTTGTACAAAATGACCACACATCAGGTTCACAAAAGTACATGTAAAGGATGCATGCATAAGACATCAGTTGTAAAAAATGAAATCTAACACATCTAGTTGACGTAGATCATTGGCTTCATGGTTCCATGGGAGTGAAGTCCTTTTGTTTGCTTCCTACAAAATTTAAACAATTCTCAATTATAATACACTATTAGAAACTACACTACAAAACAAAAAATCAAACATAGATGATCATCACATTCTCAAAACTATAAATAATAATAAATACAGAGAATTCAATAGCCATGTGTTAATACTAACGTTGATCCTCGACTGAGTTCACCCCAACCGACCCACCATCTCCATAAGGAGTTGATAGGTCAGCAAAGGCATTTGTTTCTTCACATTAAAATAAGATAAATTACTCTGTTGGCATAGGCAAAAAAACTTGAGTGCGCATCATCTTGAGCTAGCCAGAAGGGTAAGCATTTATTTTTGTTATACAATTATTAATTTTGTACTATATGAATCATTCATTCTTCTGCATTTGTAGTATTGTCAGCATCTCATTGAGGTCATTTTCACTTTTTGGCATGTGACAACTAATGAGCAATTCTTATCTAGCTAATTAATTTGATTTTCAAGGACTACACTTGTGCAGACTTACTATACAAATTTGTAGATCTTACTAAGACAACTTAAGTAACATGTGTGCTAAGCATAGTGTTTTTTATACTGTTCTTCATGAAAGGAGATTGACTAGCTGGTGAATACATCCCTTATTTTGACTTTAAATTTCACAAAATAAACAGGATGGGTCAAGTTACCTTCACATGTCAGCTCAGGAAACATGTTTTGTGTATAGCTATACTCAAGTTACCTTCACAAGTTGATAGAGGCCCTGCAATTCTGCATGATACACCAAAACACACATTATTAAGGTTATGTGGTAAGAGAAAAAAATGACTATCCATCCCCAGTGTGGCATCAGGAAAATGCAAATGAAACTGGTGGAGTTGGAGATGGAGACAAACAAGTAAGTACTTGCTAAATTTCAACAGTAAGAACAACTCAAAACACGCAAGGAAATTGTGCAGATAAGCAAAACAACTAGACTCAGAACAGCAAGCTGCCAATTAAATTCCTAAACAGCAATGTGAATATGAGAGTACAAAAATGGATGCCTATACTGACCAGAGTGTGGCATATCAAACACAGATAATGCTCCAATCATCCTAGGGATGCCATTATGCTCCTCCACAACCCTTGTCGCGTCCTCCATGAGAGGTAGCCTGCATCATTGTTATCCCTCACACGCCCTGCTTCGCCACCATCACTCATCACCGTCGCCTCTTGACCTCACTCGACGCCACCATGACATGATGATTTGGTCTGGGGTTTGGTGGAGGAGGGAGGGGCAATCGCTAGTCCTCTTTGACCTTTGCACTTCTCTGTCCAGCATCTGGACCTAAAACTAACTTCAGTAGTATATAAAATCAAATAATGTATAATTCAGTATTATATAGAAAACATTCATGTATACAAAGGCTAAAATGATAAGGGAAAATAGTATCTAATCACTATAAAACCTGTAGAAGCATAATTGTAAATTAGAAACTGCTAACATACGTATTTAATATTGTTTCTAGAAAGTGAACTAAAGTTTTACAGAATAAATGTGCCAAAATTACAAATAAAAAGTAAACTGCTACTCTGGTACTATTGGATGCTAGCTAGCTTCTACATGAACACTTCTATGATACTTCTCATCCGTACTGGCGTGTACTACAGGGCCAACTTACAATGTAAAGCTAGGTCCAATGGATCTTATGTCATATTACTCGCACAACATATATTATCATAGAAAATTATAGAGAAAAAAGTTACAAGTTAATACAAGGCTAATCTGCATGTATTACAGAACTACTTCACAAAAATACATAAATACAGCATACTCCCTCCGTTCCAAAATATAAGTCTTTTTAGATATTCCATTATGGACTACGTACGGAGCAAAATGAATGAACCTACACTCTAAAATATGTATATATACATCCGCATGTAGTTTTTGATGGAATTTCTAGAAATACTTATATTTAAGAATGGAGGGAGTATATCTATACAACCACGAGTGATGCTATATCATCATATCAAATATCTTTCTTCTGGATTGGAGTATTGAAACTAATAATTTAACAAACACTTGCAGCCTACAACAAGTAATAAGGAGGAGGCGTAAGAACAAGGATGGATTGGTTGAGGGGAGAGAAAAAGTAAACGATACCTTGTTGTTGGCCGGAAAGAGTAACAAAGCTCCAGCCTCAACTCTCACCTGGTTCAGAGCATGAAGATTGAACATACTCCTATGTTTGCAAGAATTCTACAATGCTTAACTAAAGCCTAAGCAAAACCTTCAATTTATGTTCACGCGCAACATCCATTGGGTTATGCTAAACGTGAGAAAGTTTGAAAACTAATCCATACCTCAACCCAAAAATCTCAAAATAGGAAAATTCACACATCGGAAGTTAGCATTCCAATCCTTTTGTGTTGCCTCAAAAGCAACATAATTTCGATTAAGTGTGTGTATTACATTTCATCCTATTAGAGAAACCATGACAGCACCAATACATCCTAAAATAGGAAAATTTGACAGAACTTAACCAACATTAAATCCACTAGCTGTCAAGTTCCGCACTGCACAGTACATATATCAACGTATAACTGTTCATCATTTGGGACACCCTTTATTTTAGAAAGTTATCATTAGTCTCCATTGGAAGTTCCTGTATTCTTACTATGTCGACTAAAACTGTGCATCTATTAAAAATGATAGTGATTAAGTGCTTCAGAGGTATGGCCCCCTTGATTTTACTGAATTGCAATTTACTGATTCTAACTTGCCCCTCACCTCATCAAGTTTTTCAGGCTCCTCATATAAGTTACTAAGATTGTGTTATAACTGAAGAAAGGCTTCATTAAGATAGCACACACAGGTACAGGATTAAAACTTACAACAACTAAACTTGAGACCTGCAAGGCAAATAATATGACCCATCCCACGAACTCCTAAAAATTTGTGCTAAAAAGAACCACAAAGTGTATAATAGTACACAGTCCTTATCATAAATAGGTTCCCTATATTTACAATAGTATGTCCACAGGATATTGCTAAAGCAAAAAAAATAATAGATTTATATTAATCCATAAAAGGCTTTTGATTAGGTAAAAAAAATACAGTCCACGAACAGACACCTTAAATGAACCAAAAACCCCATCATTCGGTCATCATGACAGGAACCATCTACTGGCATTTACACAAATAACAGAATCATGTAGAAACAACGCATGGCCTGCATGTAATATAAAAAATCCACCACAGGCATACTCCATGTGTACATCGTCACAAAATAAAATATGATGAATTATTGAAGTAAAATTATATATCATGTCTCTTCATATCTCATGCAGCAAGTAGTAACTAGTAATCCTAATAACCAAACTAATCCATACCTAAACGTGGCAACCCAAACCGTGCAGGTGCAGAGCCGCGGAGGCGGGGCCAGCGGGTCCAAAGACGGATGACGCAGGACGGCGCGGGGCGGCGAGGGACGGCGCGGGGCGACGGGGGAGACACGGGGCGGCGGGGGACGATGCTGGGCGGCGCGGGACAGTGAGGTACGGCGCGGGGCGGCGGGGGACGGTGTTGGGCGGCGCGGGGCGGCGGGGCGGCGCAGGGCAGTGGGGGCGACCTAAGGCGGCGGGGGAGACACGGGGCGACGGGGGTGACGCGGGGCGGCGGGGGAGACGCGGGGCGACGGGGGCGATGCGTGGAGGCGGGGGAGACGCTTGGCGACGAGGGCGACGCGGGGCGGCGGGGGAGACACGGGGCGGCAGGGGACGGTGCTGGGCGGCGCGGGACGGCGATGGGCGGCGCGGAGGAAGACTGGCTACAAGAACGGGGCACTGGGAGGATAAGGTTTTTGGCTGGAGAAGATAAGGTCATTTGGGGAAAAAAATACCGCGCGTTGGGCCGAAATTGGTGCTAAAATTTGGCAATTCGCGCGCGAGGCCCATTTATTGTTCAACTGTTGGTCGGGATTATTTACCGACCGACGAACCGATGGGCACATGAGCTCTCCCGACCGACCGTTTGACAGGAAATATTCTGCCATTGCCGACCGACTGTTTATTACTGTTAGCATGATTTCCCAACCGACTGTTTGTCACAAGTTTTCCCGACCGACAGTCGGTCGGCGATACTGACTTTTCCCAACACCCGTCTGTAGGGAATGCAGTGTCGTGGTGTAGTGATAGAAGGATTGCTGGAGCTTGCATATTTGTTAGCATCCTTAGGATTGACAGAACCTTCTGGTTGTATCACATACAACCTTTCCTCAAGGAAACCGTCGAGGAAACAATGTTTTGACATCCTATGTGCAATATTTCACAAAGAATGCAGCAATTTCTAACATAATTCTAACAGATTTTTAGCATCGCTACGAGTGAGAAAGTCTCAGCATAGTCAACTCTTTGAACTTGTCGGAAACATCTTTGCAATAAGTCAAGCTTTTATTAATGGTGACTTTTCACCATTATCATTTGTCTTCCTTTTAAAGATCCATCTTTACTTAACAGTCCCAAGACCATCAAGTAGTTCTTCCAAAGTTTACACTTTGTTTTTATAAATGGATCCTCTCTCGGATTTCATGGCCTCCAACCATTTGTCGGAATCCGGGCCCACCATCTCTTCTCCATAGCTCGTAGGTTCATTGTTGTTCAACAACATGACCTCCAAAACAAGGTTACCGTACCACTCTGTAGTAGTACGTGACCTTGTCGACCTACGAGGTTTGTAGTAACTTTATCCGAAGCTCAATGATCACCATCATCAGTTTCCACTTCAATTGGTGTAGGCGCCACAAGAACAACTTCCTACGCCCTGCTACACACTGGTTGAAGTGACGGTTCACTAACCTTATGAAGTTCCACCACTCTCCCACTCAATTCTTTCGATAGAAATCTTTCCTCGAGAGAGGACCCATTTGTAGAAACAAACACTTCGCTTCCGGATCTGAGATAGGAGATGTACCCAACTGTTTTGGATATCCTATGAAGATGCATTTATCCACTTAGGGTTCGAGCTTATCAGCCTGAAACTTTTTTCACATATGCATCATAGCCCCAAACTTTTAAGAAACAATAGCTTAGGTTTCTCCAAACCATAATCTATATTGTGTCATGTCAACGGAAATACGCGGTGCCCTATTTAAAGTGAATGTGGTTGTCTCTAATGCATAACCCATAAACAATAGTGGTAATTCGATAAGAGACATCATAGTATGCATCATATCAAATAGGGCATGGCTATGACGTTCTGACACACCATCACACTATGGTGTTCCAGGTGGCATGAATTGCGAAACAATTTCCACATTGTCTCAACTGTGTACCAAAACTCGCAACTCAGATATTCATCTCTGTGACCATATCGTAGACCGTTTATCTTCTTGTCACGACGATCTACACTCTGAAATAGCTTTGAACTTTTCAATATTTCAGACTTGTGATTCATCAAGTAAATACTCCTGTATCTACTCAAGTCGTCAGTGAAGTAAGAACATAACAATATCCACTACGTGCCTTAGCACTCATTGGACTGAACACATCAAAAATGGATTGCATCCAACAAGTTACTTTCTTGTTCCGTGTGGTATGATTTTACATGTCTCAACTGATTCAAAATCAAGTGAGTCCAAACGATCCATATGTATGGAGTTTCTACATGTGTTTATACCAACAGGTATGGTTTGCATGTCTCAAACGTTTCAAAAATGAGTGAGTACAAAGATCCATCAGCATGGAGCTTCTTCATGCATTTTACACCAACATGACACAAGCGGTAGTGCCACAAGTAAGTGGTACTATCATTATTACTTTGTATCTTTCGGCACCAATATTACGAACATGTGTAACACTACGATCGAGATTCAATAAACCATTGAAGGTAATTATTCAATCAAATAGAATAACCATTATTATCTTTAAATGAATAATCGTATTGCAATAAACACGATCCAATCATGTTCATGCTCAACGCAAACAACAAATAACAATTATTTAGGTTTAACACCAATCGCGATGGTAGAGGGAGCGTGCGATGTTTGATCACATCAACCTTGGAAACACTTCCAACACTTATCATCACCTCGCCTTTAGCTAGTCTCCGTTTATTCCATAGCTTTTATTTCGAGCTATTAATCACTTAGCAATCGAACCGGTATCTAATACCCTCATGCTACTAGGAGTACTAGCAAAGTACACATCAATATCATGTATATCAAGTATACTTCTGTTGACTTCGCCAGCCTTCTCATCTACCAAGTATCTAGGGTAGCTCCGCCTGAGTGACCGTTCCCCTCGTAATAGAAGCACTTAGTCTCGGGTTTGGGTTCAATCTTGGGTTTCTTCATTAGAGCAGCAACTGGTTTGCCGTTTCATGAAGTATCCCTTCTAGCCCTTACCCTTCTTGAAACTAGTGGTTTTACTAACCATCAACAATTGATGCTCCTTCTTGATTTCTACTTTTGCAATGTCAAACATTGTGAATTGCTCAAGGATCATCATGTCTATCCTTGATATGTTATAGTTCATCACGAAGCTCTAGCAGCTTAGTGGCAGTGACTTTAGAGAACCATCACTATCTCATCTGGAAGATTAACTCCCACTTGATTCAAGTGATTGTTGTACTCAGACAATCTGAGAACATGCTCAACGATTGAGATCTTCTCCTTTACTTTGTAGACAAAGAATCTTGTCGGAGGTCTCATACCTCTCAACAAGGGCACGAGCATGAAATCTCAATTTCATCTCTTAGAACATCTCTGATGTTCCGTGACGTTTCAAAACGTCTTCGGCTCCTTGCTTCTAAGCCATTAAGTATTACACACTGAACAATCACGTAGTCATAAAAAACGTGTATGTCAGATGTTCACAACATCCACAGACGATGGTCGAGGTGCAGCACACCGAGTGGTGCATTAAGGACATAAGCCTTCTGCGCAGCAATGAGGACAATCCTCAGTTTTACGGACTCAGTCCGCAAAGTTGCTACTATCATGTTTCAACTAAATTTTCTCTAGGAATATATAGAAAATAGTAGAGCTATAGCGCAAGCTACATCATGATTCGCAAAGACCTTTTGACTATGTTCATGATAATTAGAGTTTAACTAATCAAATTACAGATAAAAAACCACTCAAAAAGTACATCTCTCTAGTCATTTGAGTGGTACATGATCCAAATTCACTAAATCAAGTCCGGTCATCACGTGAGTTGAGAATAGCTTCAGTGGTAAGCACCTATATGCTAATCATATCAACTATATGATTCATGCTCGACATTTCGGTCTCATGTGTTCTGAGGTCATGTTTGCACATGCTAGGCTCCTCAAGCTTAACCCGAGTGTTCCGCTTGTGCAACTATTTTGCACCCGTTGTATGTGAACATTGAGTCTATCACACCTGATCATCACGTGGCGTCTCGAAATGACGAACTGTAGCAACGGTGCACAGTCGGGGAGAACACAATTTCGTCTTGAAATTTTAGTGAGAGATCACCTTGTAATGCTACCGTCGTTCTAAGAAAAATAAGGTGCATAAAAGGATTAACATCACATGCAATTCATAAGTGACATGATATGGCCATCATCTTGTGCTTCTTGATCTCCATCACCAAAGCACCGGCATGATCTTCTTGTCACCGGTGCCACACCATGATCTCCATCAGCATGATCTCCATCAACGTGTCGCCATCAAGGTTGATGTGCTATTTATGCTATTACTACTATAGCTACGACCTAGCAATATAGTAAACGCATCTGCAAACACAAACGTTAGTTTAAAGACAATCCTATGGCTCCTTCCGGTTGTCGTAACATCGACATGCAATTCGATATTAACTATTACAACATGATCATCTCATATATCCAATATATCACATCACGTCATTGGACATATATCATATCACAAGCATACCCTGCAAAAACAAGTTAGACGTCCTCTAATTTGTTGTTGCATGTCTTACGTGGCTGCTATGGGTATCTAGTATGATTGCATCTTACTTACGCAAAAACCACAAGGGGCCTGTTCAAATTGCTAATTAACCTCTCCAAGGACTGCCTTGGTCAAAATCAATTCAACTAAAGTTGAAGAAACAGACACCCGCCAGTCATCTTTATGCAACGAAGTTGTGTGTCAATCGATGAAACCAGTCTCTCGTAAGCGTACGAGTTATGTCGGTCTAGGCCGCTTCAATCCAACAATACTGACGAATCGAGAGAAGACTAAGGAGGGCAGCAAACCGAACATCACCGTCCACAAAACCTTTTGTCTTCTACTCGAGATAACATCTACGCATGAACCTGGCTCATGATGCCACTGTTGGGGAACGTTGCATGGGAAACAAAAAATTTCCTACGCACACGAAGACCTATCATGGTGATGTCCATCTACGAGAGGAGATTTGGATCTATGTACCCTTGTAGATCGCACAGCAGGAAGCGCTAGGAAACGCGGTTGATGTAGTGGAACGTCTTCACGTCCCTCGAACCGTCCCATGAACCGTCCCACGATCCGTTCCGATCTAGTGCCGAACGGATGACACCTCCGCGTTCAACACACGTACAGCTCGATGATGATCTCGGCCTTCTTGATCCAGCAAGCAAGACAGAGAAGTAGATGAGTTCTCCGGCAGCGTGACGGTGCTCCGATGGTCGTGATGATCTACTCGTGCAGGGCTCCGCCCAAGCTCCGCAGAAATCCGATCTAGAGGTGAAACTGTGTGGTTTAGGCTAGAATTGCACGTGGCAAAGTTGTGTCTCAAAAAGCCCCAAACCTCCACTATATATAGGAGGGAGGGGGAGGGGCTAGCCTTGAGGCACAAGGCCTCAAGGGTGCGCCGACGCTAGGGAGGAGGTGGACTCCTCCTCCAATTCGGTTTGGGAAGGAGGAGTCCTCCCCTTCCTTCCCACCTCCCTCTTTCCCTTTTAGTTGATTATTTCTGTAGCTGTTTTTGAGTTGATTATTTCTGCAGCTGTTTTTTAGTTGATTATTTCTGCAGCTGTTTTTTTGTCCCACCTCGCCAAGCGAGAGTCACTCGCAACGGTTTATAAGCCCTGAGTGTAGAGACGATGAAGGGAGAAGCGCAGTGCTCACCTGTCTATTACAACATGCATTTCAAATGAACTACAAAAAGGTTGAAAGTTGGCATGGTATCATCATAATAGTTGTGGAGTAAGTCTTCACTTTTTCTTCGCTTGTGTCCTTTCCTTATTGCGCCGTAACCATGGATAATCTTCATCATTTATCGGGATGCTTGGGTCAGCCTTGACTTTGAAGGGAGGAATTTCATGAAACTTTTCATAATCCTCGGACATGTATGTCTTGCCCTCCACTCCCACGATGTCCCTTTTTCCGAAAAGAACTATGTGGCGCTTTGGCTCATCGTATGATGTATTCGCTTCCTTATTTTTTCTTTTTCTCGGTTTGGTAGACATGTCCTTCACATAGATAACCTATGCCACATCATTGGCTAGGACGAACGGTTCGTCAGTGTACCCAAGATTGTTCAGATCCACTGTTGTCATTCCGTACTGTGGGTCTACCTGTACCCCGCCTCCTGACAGATTGACCCATTTGCACTTAAACAAAGGGACCTTAAAATCTACTCCGTAGTCAAGTTCCCATATGTCCACTATGTAACCATAATATGTGTCCTTTCCCCTCTCGGTGGCTGCATCAAAGCGGACACCGCTGTTTTGGTTGGTGCTCTTTTGATCTTGGGCGATCGTGTAAAATGTATTCCCATTTATCTCGTATCCTTTCCAAATTGTAACAGTCGAAGATTGTCCCCTGGACAATGAGTACAGCTCATCACAAACAGTGTTTTCATCTCTGAGACGTGTTTCCAACCAACTGCTGAAAGTCCTGATGTGTTCACATGTAATCCAGTCGTCGCACTGCTCCGGGTGTATGTAGCATAGACTGTTCTTTTGTTCATCGACATAAGGGGTCACCAACGTTGAGTTCTGTAGAACTGTGCAGTGTGCTTGAGACCAAGAATATCCGTCCCTGCATATTATTGTCTCCCCTCCAAGCGTGCCTTTTCCAGTCAGTCTCCCCTCATACCGCGATTTAGGGAGACCTATCATCTTAAGGTCAGGAATGAAGTCAACACAAAACCCAATGACATCCTCTGTTTGATGGCCCATGGAGATGCTTCCTTCTGGCCTAGCACGGTTACAAACATTTTTCTTTAGGACTCCCATGAACCTCTCAAAGGGGTACATATTGTGTAGAAATACTGGGCCCAGAATGACAATCTCGTCAACTAGATGAACTAGGACGTGCGTCATGATATTGAAGAAGGATGGTGGGAACACCAGCTCGAAACTGACAAGACATTGCACCACATCACTCCTTAGCCTTGGTATGATTTCTGGATCGATCACCTTCTGAGAGATTGCATTGAGGCATGCACATAGCTTCACAATGGCTAATCGGACGTTTTCTGGTAGAAGCCCCCTCAATGTAACTGGAAGCAGTTGCGTCATAATCACGTGGCAGTCATGAGACTTTAGGTTCTAAAACTTTTTCTCTGCCATATTTATTATTCCCTTTATATTCGACGAGAAGCCTGTCGGGACCTTCATACTAAGCAGGCATTCAAAGAAGATTTCCTTCTCTTCTTTGGTAAGAGCGTAGCTGGCAGGACCTTCATACTGCTTTGGAGGCATGCCGTCTTCCTGCAGCTTCCCAGGTATATACTTTCCGTGTCAGCTAAACAGTTCGTGCATGCGTTACAAACAGCAACGCGTGCAGGTTAAATTTCTCCTGTTTGTGCTCATCCCACGCACGTACACCGTTTCCATTCCACAGCTGTAAAAGTTCTTCAACTAATGGCCTTAGGTACACATCAATGTCGTTGTCGGGTTGCTTAGGGCCTTGGATGAGAACTGGCATCATAATGAACTTCCTCTTCATGCACATCCAAGGAGGAAGGTTATACATACATAGAGTCACGGGCCAGGTGTTGTGATTGCTGCTCTGCTCCCCAAAAGGATTAATGCCATCCGCGCTTAAACCAAACCATACGTTCCTTGGGTCACGTGCAAACTCAGCCCAGTACTCTCTCTTGATTTTTCTCCAGTGCGACCCGTCAGCGAGTGCTCTCAACTTCCCGTCTTTCTTATGGTCCTCACTGTGCCATCGCATCAACTTGGCACGCTCTTTGTTTCTGAACAGTCGTTTCAACCGTGGTATTATAGGAGCATACCACATCACCTTCGCAGGAACTCTCTTCCCGTGGGGCTCGCCGTCAACATCACCAGGGTCATCTCGTCTGATCTTATACCGCAATGCACCGCATACCGGGCATGCGTTCAAATCCTCGTACGCAACGCGGTAGAGGATGCAGTCATTAGGGCATGCATGTATCTTCTGCACCGCCAATCCTAGAGGGCATATGACGTTCTTTGCTGCGTACGTAGTGTCGGGCAATTCATTATCCTTTGGAAGCTTCTTCTTCAATATTTTCAGTAGCTTCTCAAATTCTTTGTCAGGCACAGCATTCTCTGCCTTCCACTGCAGCAATTCCAGTACGGTACCCAGCTTTGTGTTGCCATCTTCACAATTGGGGTACAACTTTTTTTTGTGATCCTCTAACATGCGATCAAACTTTAGCTTCTCCTTTTGACTTTCGCATTGCGTCCTTGCATCGACAATGACCCGGCGAAGATCATCATCGGGCACATCGTCTGGTTTCTCTTGATCTTCAGCAGCTTCCCCCGTTGCAGCATCATCGGGCACATCGTCTGGTTCCTCTTGATCTTCAGCAGCTCCCCTCGTTGCAGCATCACCGTATTCAGGGGGCACATAGTGGTCATCGTCCTCTTCTTCTTCGTCGTCTTCAATCATAACCCCTATTTCTCCGTGCCTCGTCCAAACATTATAGTGTGGCATGAAACCCTTGTAAAGCAGGTGGGTGTGAAGGATTTTCCGATCAGAGTAAGACTTCATATTCCCACATTTACTGCATGGACAACACATAAAACCATTCTGCTTGTTTGCCTCAGCCACTTGGAGAAAAATATGCACACCCTTAATGTACTCGGAGGTGTGTCTGTCACCGTACATCCATTGTCGATTCATCTGCGTGCATTACATATAATTATGTGTGTCAAAATTAAGAAAATTAGACAAATATATATCTAAAGTAAGAAAATCAGACAAGTATCATAAAGAAGATAAGAACAACAGGCTCACCATGGTGGTGCCGGCGACGAGATCGGCGTGGGTGATCAACGGCGGTGAAAACGGGGACGGGGCATGACGGACCCCTAAGTCTAGATAAATCTCAGGAAAAATGAAGCTCCTAGGTTGAGCTTCAAGAGGAGAAAGCTTAACTAGTGTGGCTCAGGCATTTCATCGAACACCTCATGTGCATAGGAGGTGAACTAGAGCACCAAAATGCCCTCCCCTCGCTGGCCAAAAAAACAGAGTGCTCTGCCGCGGCGATGGGTATATATAGGCAACTTATTTGTCCCGGTTCGTGGCATGAACTGGGACTAAAGCCACCCCTTCTGTCCCGGTTCATTCCACGAACCGGGACCAATGGTTGTGGGCCCACAGCGAGGATCATTGGTCCCGGTTCGTGGCTCGAACCGGGACAACTGGTTCTACACGAACCGGGACCAACGCCCACGAGGCACCGGCCGGCCCCCTGGGCTCACGAACCGGGTCTAATACATGGGCTGGCCAGGGCCGAACGATAGCCCTGTTTTCTACTAGTGTTTCTTTTTCTTCTCTTTTTGGTATTTTCTTATGTGGCGCCATGGGCTCCTTGGGCTGAATCCACCAGCCCACTAACGACTTGTGGCGCCACCATAGGGCCTTGGGCTCACTCCCGGGTGGGCGGGCCCCTCTCGGTGAACTCCCGGAACCCATTCGTCACTCCTGGTACACTGCCAGAATTGCCCGAAACTTTTTGGTGACCAAATGAAACTATCCTATATATCAATCTTCATTTCTAGACCATTCCGGAAACCCTCGTCACGTCCTTGATCTTATCCGGGACTCCTCACAACATTCAGTAACCACACATATAACTCAACTATACTAAAACATCATCGAACCTTATGTGTGCAGACCCTACGGGTTCGAGAACTATGTAGACATGACCCAAGGGACTCCTTGGTCAATATCCAATAACGGGACCTGGATGCCCATATTGGATCCTACATATTCTCCGAAGATCTTATCGGTTGAACCTCAGTGCCAAGGATTCATATAATCCCGTATGTCATTCCTTTGTCCTTCGGTATGTTACTTTCCCGAGATTTGATCGTCGGTATCCGCATACCTATTTCAATCTTGTTACCGGCAAGTCTCTTTACTCGTTCCGTAATACAAGATCTCGGGACTTACACTTACTCACATTGCTTGCAAGGCTTGTGTGTGATGTTGTATTACCGAGTGGGCCCCGAGATACCTCTCCGTCACACGGAGTGACAATTCCCAGTCTTGATCCATACTAAGTCAACGGACACTTTCGGAGATACCTGTAGAGCACCTTTATAGTCACCCAGTTACGTTGCGACGTTTGATGCACACAAGGTATTTGGGGGGACCCCGACTTACGAGTCGAGATCGGCAAATGAACGTGCTCAGTGATCCCATAGATTAATGCTCATCGAACACACAAATACTGAATATTAAGAGTCTTACATACATACGTACCGATGCAACAAATGACCATTTCGGTCAAGTCTTACATATATAGGGCCTTGAGGGCCAACACTCCACTCTGGACCAATAGCGGAATTATTGGTCGAAAGCGTGAACCCAGGCCATCAGCCTTAACCTACAGGCATTCTGATTGTGAAGCGTCCTAGATCGCAAGAACGTCACTGTGTTACTCTTCACCATATCCTATTCTCGTGTACCTGGTCAATAAAATAACCAGTGGAAACCAATGAGTACTTTTGATCGTACTCGCAAATAGCCCATGATATGAACAACGAAAGTGAAGGATAACAATAACATGCATCTTTGGTGGAATCATCTTGGTGGAATGATCATGAATATGCCTGAAGTTAAAGAATTACTTTTGAAGAACTGGTTACAGATATCAATATATCTGTCGAGGGCTGAACCTTCCGGGCTCACCCTATATGCCAAGTCACCAAACTTAGTCATATCATTACTTCCATAACAACACCTTTTTATCACCACTCACACATGCGTGGTTTATGCGGAAACTACTGGACATAGTTTAAGCAGCACCACCCAACTGTCCTTGTTCGTGGACATGGCTATTAGAATAGTTTTACACTCTGCAGAGGTAGTACGCTGGACCCACGAGATCCGGGAAACTTTCGTGTCATCCACGACTCGCGGTATATAACATATCCGAGGTAAGTACCCGATCAATGCCTTTCCCCTGACGATACTAGACAAAGAGATCCACTCGATTGGTACCCAGCCCACATGTTGTACGTCTTACGAGCACCAACTCTGGACAGTATCAACCATGCAGGGACCAACAGTGTGCCTGGAACTCATAAAAATGGCATAGTCGTCCTACCTGGCACGACCCCATCACGAGAGTGACCACACATCACTCCCGCCACTAATAATGTGGCTCTTTGCTAGCACCGACCAGAGTAATCAACATAGCCCCGTCCCATAAGGGTTAACGTGGTCGTACTGGTAAGGTTGGGACGGTCGACACATCAAAAATCTAATCCCATTTCCGAAACCATACTCACTCAAAATACCCGGTGCACCACTTCACCAGTAGTGGCCACCTAACTCATCATTACCCTCGGGCATTAGTGGCACCCGACGGGGTTTTCGTAAGCTTTCATTTATACCAACAACATGATCATGATATTTACTCTAGCATTACTTGTCAACATGATGATAGCATGATCCTCAAAAAGGGGTAGGATCAAGCTCAATGCATGTGCTCCGGAGGAGCCATCGGTAACATCACATCAAATGATTTACTCGCACTTATGATCATATGCAATGGAAATACTTGTTATTTAACATACAATATAACAATGCTCAGTCATGGTCAAGGGGTTGCTTCCTTTGCTCACATAAGTCCTCGGTCTTCGAGGTCTTCCGCTCCAACTCCGAGTACTTTGTCTACCCGTCAACTATCATCGGAAACAACCACGGTAAGCCACACAGCAGGTAGAAATAAAAGTGCTACAAAAATAGAAGTTATATTTTTCTGAATGGAGGGAAGGAGGAGTAGGGGGTTCTTTATGAAGCCCACAGAAAATATTATGACAAAATGAGTGGAGGCACTCATTTAGCAGAGAACAACTTTAGAAATATTTAGGAAATTGTTTCACTGGTTTTGGAGATGAAATGAATATTCTAGGAATTTTCTAATATGGCATAAATAGCAATAGGAAGCTTTTTATTTAATACAACAGAATAAAGCCTGACAAAAATGTTGACCAAGGTTCTAAAAATAGGAGATGATATTAGAAGGCTCTAGAAATTGGAATCAGTCCATTTGGAGTTGATTGGAAATCTATAAGAATTTGAAAAAGGTGGTGTTTGGAATATCCAAATTTGGATTTAAATAAAAAACCACAGAAAGATTTCTTAGAAAATTGTGCAAGGCACATATTGGGATAGGTTTTGAATTTAGGAACCTGTAGAAATTTGAATAATTAGAATCGGAGCTAAAATGAATTTTATATGGATTTATGAATCTTCTGATAGAAGAATAATGGCAAAAGGTTTCTTATAAGGCTATACTGCGCGCGCGGCGCTAGATAGGCAATGGGCCGGCCCAACGGCTCCAGCCGCGAGCACTGGCTATGCCGAAGGCGTATTGCCTGGCGTGCGCCTCCGTGCGAGGAATATGCCTGGCAGCACGGGCGCGGCAACTTAATCCAGCGGGGCCGGCAGGAGTGGTTGACCAGGGGGGCCCGCCCGCAGGGCCTTCTTCTACCTCCCGCCTGGACAGGGAAGAGGCAGGGGCCTGCTGATCACGCGCCGACGCTGGCCTTCGACGGCACCAGCCTCCCCCGGCGGGGACCTGGCCACCGGCGCGCCCACGGAGTCCAGCCTTACCCTTCTAGGCTCCAATCCCGCCGGGAAACCACCGGAGCGAGGGGGGCTTTGTCCGTGATGGGGAGGCCGAGGGTTTCCGTGGATGAGGAGCTTCGGCGATGGGAGGAAGAAGGGGCAAAGGGGAGGGGCTCGCGTCGGCTAGGAGAGGGCCCATGGCAGGCTGGGACGAGGGCAAGCCCCTAGTGCACGAGCCCAAGCGGAGGCCGCCGATGGGGCTTCTGCCATTGGAGAAGGGAGAAACTCAGGAGCTGCACTAGGATGGTTCGGGGCTCAAGGGAAACTTCAAATGAAGTGAGGCAACAGGGGAGGCTCGGGGAGAGAGGAGTTATGAAAGGGAAGGGAGAGAGAGCTCAGGAAGCTCTCGGGAGCACTCGCGGCATTGGGTGCCACATGTACTAGAGGAGCCTTGGAAGCTAGCTAGTGGGGGGAAATGGTTTGAATGGTCAAAAGAAGGCTCTGAGGCACAGTGGTACATCTTGGACCAGCTAGAAATGGACTGGAGGAAGGAGACAAAGTGCAGAGCACCATTTCTGCACTCCAGGGAGGTGGTCACCACCCCACTTGGTGTCCTCGGCCACCCTTTGGCCAGGCCAAGGTGTCAAACATGCAAGGCATACAGGCCACAAGGCACTGGTGAAGTTTGGCCCCAAGTGGAGTTGGTTTGAATAGGTTTTTACTGGTGTTAACTTTGGAGCAGCAAACTTAGGGCTACTAATAAGGGCACTAACAGGAGAGATAATGGGGAAGAAGCATGTCTAGCATCCTTAGGCATGGAAGGACTACATTTCTCCAAAGTTTCAGCTCAAGCAAGGAAGTGTAACTAGCACTTGATGTACAAAGCTACCTTTGAGCCATAATTCAACTTGAGGATGTGCTGCTCATTTTCTCCACATGAGCATGCCATATCTTGGCTTGAAACAATGCCTTGGGATGCTAGGTACCCTCTAGAAAGAGATGGTGGCTTTGGCTTAAACGGAAGTGGGGCTAGAGGGGTAAAAAGTGTGGTTCCAAGGGTAAAATGAGGAGTAGTTGCATGGAGCCTCTCCCCAATAATTGACCAGTGGCCATGGAAATGTTACTGGAGGTAAAATGTAACTATATGAAGTTGTGGTAGAAAGTTGAGCTCAAGGGTTAAAGTGGAAAGGGCCAAAGTAGCCAATAAAGTGAATGCACACAAGGTGTTTGATGAGTGGCAGAGCAATCAGATGGACTTCAATGGATAAGAAACTTAACAGGATCAAATAATAGATAAAATAAGCTTGGACACCAAATTTTGGATTTGGTGGACAAGGTTTCCAATGTAGACTTGGAAAACCCTTGAAATGTGTAGAAATGGTTTTCTGCTTACAAATCCATCCAAATCAATTCCCACAAATCCAATATTTGGTGTGGGGCATTATTTGAGCATTATGGCATGCACAAAAAGTTTGGGGTCAATTGGAGAAACTTTATAATGTAAAGAATCCCAAAGTCAAAAATCAACGGAGAGGGTTTTGAGGGGCTTGGGACAAGTTCTTCTATTCTCCTTGATGCACCACTTGGTGTGGATGCATTATTGGAATAGCAGAACATGTCCACCAAACTTGAGCACATTGCAGATACATGACAATGAAGAGTTGCTCAAATTTGAATCTGAACAGATAGGGTTTTAGAATAATTAGGGGAGTCAAATCAACTTGGATTGAGATGAAGATTGGCAAGATCATTAAACATATCATAGGTGACATGCTGGAATTTTAATGGAATTTGTTGAGAATATTTCTTATAGAAATATTCCAAAAGATTGAAATAGGCAGGAAGGGTTTTGGAGGGGCTTGCCCAATATTTTGAACATGACCATGTGTCAAAACTCATATATATGGAATAAATAATCCACTTGTTTCCCTAAATTTTCTTAAATATTTTAGAAGCAATAAAAATAACTTTCCTTCATAAGAGACCATTTCTGGCCTCACAGAAAGGCATTTAAATAAAATAATAAAATAACTCTTAAAATAATAATATTGTGGTTTTTGGAAGACATTTTGATAATAGGTTTTAAATAAAATAATTGGTGCAAAATAAATTCCCTAATTGGAGGACTTGTAGTACAAATCTCATCTCACGGGTTTGAAAGTTTAATTCAAAGAAGTGCTTTTAGGTGAAAATAATATTTGGTACAAATAGATACTGGTCCTAAACACATGGCATCATCATTAGGCAGGAGAACATGGGCTAAGGAGGTGATTTGGAGAATTGCAAGAATTATTGGGGAGCAACCACATGCATACAAGCAAGCACGCAAACAATAGTCACTTCAAGCATCACAGGCATTCACAAAATTTTTAATTGGTCCTAATTTTTGAAATAAGCTAATTAGTCAGGAAAGCTAAACACAGGGTGTTACAGACCTTACCCCCTTAAGAAAATCTCGTCCCCGAGATTAGTTAAGGTGAAAGCAAGGGCCTGCTACTGCTATGCTGCTCGACACATCAATATCAATATTTTGAACACGCGGTCCAGCGTGGTCACCTCAAGAGTGCCACTTATTAGTGCATCTGCGTTCTACGAAGATGTTGGAAAAAGGCAAATTGCAACACGTGGTTGCTAGGCGCACCTGGTGCTTGGCACCTACTCCGGCTGACAAGTGGGCCCAGGGGCCACCCTCAGCCTCTTCTTCTTCCTCTGATTCTTCTTTCCTGGGTGAGTCCCATGTGTTGTCTCCACTTGCGGTGCCTAGGGCGTAGGGTGTCCGGGGCCGACCTGCGGTGGTGCGTGGTGAGCCAACTGCCGACGTAGCAAGCACTCACCTCGCGGGCCTGGGCATGTTGGCACTGCTCTCGGATTCCTAGCAAGCTCCGAAGGCCGAGCGGCAAGCCGGGTTGGTGGCCTTGCTAGTGGCTCTCCGAGCCTGGTTATAAATTGCCAGGGAGTCCTTCTCGTTCTCCCACCCGGCCTCGTTCCTTGTTGCTGCTCTGGTCCTCTTCCTCCTTCTTCTCCTTACAGGTGCTCAAGGAGGGATGCCAATGGCGGACGAGACCCTAGGGTGGCTCATAATCTTCCTGTCTGGGATGGTGGCGTTGCTGGTCGGGGTCTCGACGTTGTACTGCGCGATCATCCACGATGATCGTCATGATGTTGTCGCCCACACGGCGGTTCTCCGCGATGGCAGGGTTCATGACGATTAGGCATCTGCTCAGTGCACGCGTGGTGTTAATGTGCTAGTGGTGTCTTCGTGAATAAATATATGCGCGGTTTCTTCTTACGAAGGAACCGAGGTGCGTCGCTGTGGAAAATGGTTAGGTGTTGATGTGTGTGTGGTTGTGAACGTTGTCGTGGTTTGGGTGGAGGTTGCTCCCGGTATGTTTGTGCTTGCTGGTCTTATTGTCTTGCATGTCATAGTCGGTGTAGTTGACGTTGGAGCTCCAATAAAATGTGTCGCTTCTTCTGCGTCGTCGTGGCTCCTTGGTTAGGTTGATGCTTCACCATGCTTGCGGAGACTATCTTCGGTTGCCGGAGGGTTGCAGTCTGCGGAGCCTCTGGCTCATCTAAACGAGACTGAGGCGTTCATACTATTACTGGCGAATGAGCACGTCATTCACGAGGGCAACAACATATATTTCCCAAGCATCTCGTAAGTGCAGTGCTCATGAGATGGGTGAGGGGAACGGGATCTTGCTGTGGGCGGTACTAGCCATATTGCAACGACTTAGAGTCGTTTCTATGGTCGTAATCCATCCATCTTGTGTCTCGGTGAAGCTTAGGGTCTCAAGGAACTTAGGATGTGGGTGAACAGTTATTATCTTATCTCTAAACACAATCCTTCGATGCCAGTAGTTCGATCTCTAACTTGGGACGACATCATCATATTTCATCAATGATACCATCTCACATGGGTCAATCCCACACTGCTCATGCTAGTCAACTCCGGGGTTGAGGGAAGAACTAAACCCAAACACTACAAGTACGGTGTAGCTACAATGGACATGTACTACTATGCAATAACCTCGGGGAGGCATACAAGCTCCTAAGATAGAACATAAGACACCACAAATCCAAATGCCCAGCTAGATCATTCAATGGACAGGGTACTGCATTACTATATTAAGGAAAACACACAATGTACCAATCTAACATCTTGCTTCCTTCTACAAATCCGATCTTTCATTAATGGACCCACCACTCCTACAAATCCAATACCGATGGGGTTCTACATAATCTCTTAGAGTCCTCATAACTCATATATTATTGCAAGGTTTACGTCACAGTATGTCCACCAATTTCCAACATCATGGCCATCTAATCTGCAAGGCCAGTTCAAATAGGCTCATGAATCAATTTGACAACTCCAGGTATACGCACTCATATACACCGAGAACCATGGTATCACGGTTAAGATCATCAGGCTAAATCCAATTCACTCCGAACCATGTGGCCTCGTAAACCATTAACAATCTATTGGGACTACCTATTTAAATCCAAACTCATGTCCAATAAGGATTCTTACTCGGTACTCCGAGTCATCATGGTAATTATCGTCAAACCATGCCAACTACTTGCCAAAGTCAATTATACCACCAAGAATTAATTACTCGCGACCAAATCTTCCTACTAAATCCAGTCGTACTCCAGGAATATGTAGGTTATGCTACCATATCCAATTGTTCCACCACGTTCTTCTACCTTTATAAGGGTCTTGTGATCCTCCAAGCTAATCTAGCTATATCCTCAAGATAACTATCATCATCACAACAACCTTAGTCTAATACTCTCATATCCGAGAACGGTCCCTCTTGTGGCATCAGGGTTATCGTGTTAGCTTAAGATTGAAGAATACTTGTTCACTGTGATCACTAGTTCCATCAAGAACCCGGTGCTAAGCGGGGTTTATCGGGGATCTACACGTGTTCTGGCGAGTCCGTGCTCTAGACACGCGACCAGAAAATTTGATCCGGAAAGGCTTGTGGAGGTTAGTTTGGTCTAGTGTGGTTTTCCAATCTTGAGGGAAAAGAATAACTACTACGGGTTGTGTGTGGTTAAGCATAGTACAGTTAGTGTCTCTAGTGTCAGTCGTCCTCCGAAGTGGATCCTTGGTGCATCTTGTCCTGCTAGTCTTCAGTTGTCGAGAGGAGTGAAAGAGAGAGAGCAGCATAAAAGGGGAGTGCCTAAGGGTTTTAGTGCAATGAAACAACGTTGGAAAGTCAATTCAAACAAGTGCAAAAATCATTTCGAACATCAAAATAAGACAGGTGATATAACCGCATGCTTGTTGCTTAGGCAAAAGTGCGACTTATACCAAAGCACAAACAACAAAACAACCAACAATCAACATGGTCCATCCGAACCATTTCACGGACTCGACTTTGCATGGGGATTTACGACTCATCCTAACCTAGGGTTCTTGGACTCCACAGTCGTGCTTCCTTCGTGCTCCGGGGAGGAGTCCGCTAAGTCTTCTGGACCTTCTCATGGTGTTGCCACTTCCCTTGTTGTTGCTCGCCAAACGTCTCGGATTGAGTTGAAAGAATCATTGATGACTTTCCGTCTGGGAAGTTGCTGACGAAGGTGGTTCTTCATGGCTGTAATTGATAGGGTCTTCTATCGTCTTCGTGATCTTGTCTTGTCTTCTTGTCTTCTGAGGCTTCGAGAGTCCCAAGTGGACAGCTTCTTGCAATGACATTTGCAAGGCATGATAGAGTTCTGATCTGTCAATCATACTAATTGCGACACCGACACCTAGAGCGGGGGATGAAGAGAACTATTTTCCTGCTCACTAAGGAGAGGCGGACCAAATGGCGAGGTTCTCATCCACCGGTGGTGGTCGACACAATCCTTCTTATTGACAGGGTCGCTCCATTAGTGATGCAGATCATGACCTTGCACATATTATGTCCTGGTCATCGTAGGTGAAAGTGGCATCACTTTGGAACAATGCCGAGGGTGTTGTCACCTTCTAAGCCCATAGAAAATATTAAGATAAAATGAGTGGAGGCACTTATTTAACACAGAACAACTTTAGAAATATTTAGGAAGTTGTTTCACTGGTTTTGGAGTTGAAATGAATATTCTAGGAATTTTCTAATATGGAATAAATAGCAATAGGAAGCTATTTATTTAATACAACAGAATAAAGCCTGACAAAAATGTTGACCAAGGTTCTAAAAATAGGGCATGATATTAGAAGGCTCTTGAAATTGGAATCACTCCATTTGGAGTTTATTGGAAATCTATACGAATTTACAAAGGTGGTGTTTGGAATATCCAGATTTGGATTTAAATAAAAACACCACAGAAAGTTTTCTTGGAAAATTGTGCAAGGCACATCATCAGATAGGTTTTGAATTTAGGAACCTATGGAAATTTGAATAATTAGAATCGGAGCTAAAATGAATTTTATATGGATTTATGAATCTTCTGATAGAAGAATAATGGAAAAAGGTTTCTTACTAAGGCTATACCGCGCGCGCGGTGCTAGATAGGCAATGGGCCGGCCCAACGACTCCAACCGCGAGCATTGGCTACGCCGAAGGCGTATTTCTCGGCCTTCACCTCCGCGTGAGCAAAACGCCCGCCAGCCGAGGCACGGCCACTTAATCCAGCGGGTTCGGCTGTAGTGGTTGACCAGGGGGGCCCGCCCGTAGGGCCTTCTTCTACCTCCCGCCTGGACAGGGAAGAGGCACGGGCCTACTGAGCGCGCGCTGATGCTGGCCTTCGACAACACCGGCCTCCCCCGGCGGGGACCTGGCCACGTGCATGCCCAGGGAGGCGAACCGCACCCTCCTGGGGTCCAATCCCGCCGGGAAACCACCGGAGCGAGGGGGCTTTGGCCATGATGGAGCGACCGAGGGTTGCCGTGGCTAAGGAGCTTCGGTGATGGGAGGAAGAAGGGGCAAAGGGGAGGGGCTCGCGTCGGCTACGAGAGGGCCCATGGCAGGCTGGGACGAGGGCAAGCCCCTGGTGCACGAGCCCAAGCGGAGGCCGCCGATGGGGCTTCTGCCATTGGAGAAGGGAGAAAGTCAGGAGCTGCACTAGGATGGTCCGGGGCTCAAGGGAAACTTCAAATGAAGTGAGGCAGCAGGGGAGGCTCGGGGAGAGAGGAGTTATGAAAGGAAAGGGAGAGAGAGAGCTCAGGAAGTTCTCGGGAGCACTCGTGGGCATGGGTGCCACATGTTCTAGAGGAGCCTTGGAAGCTAGCTAGTGGGGGGAAATGGTTTGATGGTCAAAAGAAGGCTCTGAGGCACACTGGTACATCTTGGACCAGCTAGAAATGGACTGGAGGAACGAGACAAAGTGCAGAGCACCATTTCTGCACTCCAGTGAGGTGGTCACCACCCCACTTGGTGTCCTCGTCCACCCTTTGGCCAGGCCAAGGTGTCAAACATGCCAGGCATGCAGGCCACAAGGCACTGGTGAAGTTTGGCCCCAAGTGGAGTTGGTTTGAATAGGTTTTTACTAGTGTTAACTTTGGAGCAGCAAACTTAGGGCTACTAATAAGGGCACTAACAGGAGAGATAATGGGGAAGCAGCATGTCTAGCATCCTTAGGCATGGAAGGACTACATTTCTCCAAAGTTTCAGCTCAAGCAAGGAAGTGTAACTAGCACTTGATGTACAAAGCTACCTTTGAGCCATAATTCAACTTGAGGATGTGCTGCTCATTTTCTCCACATGAGCATGCCATATCTTGGCTTGAAACAATGCCTTGGGATGCTAGGTACCCTCTAGAAAGAGATGGCGGCTTTGGCTTAAACGGAAATGGGGCAAGAGGGGTAAAAAGTGTGGTTCCAAGGGTAAAATGAGGAGTAGCTGCATGGAGCCTCTCCCCAATAATTGACCAGTGGCCATGGAAATGTTACTGGAGGTAAAATGTAACTATATGAAGTTGTGGTAGAAAGTTGAGCTGAAGGGTTAAAGTGGAAAGGGCCAAAGTAGCCAATAAAGTGAATGCACACAAGGTGTTTGATGAGTGGCAGAGCAATCAGATGGACTTCAATGGATATGAAACTTAACAGGATCAAATAATAGATAAAATAAGCTTGGACACCAAATTTGGGATTTGGTGGACAAGGTTTCCAATGTAGACTTGGAAAACCCTTGAAATGTGTAGAAATGGTTTTCTGCTTACAAATCCATCCAAATCAATTCCCACAAATCCAATATTTGGTGTCGGGCATTATTTGAGCATTATGGCATGCACAAAAAGTTTGGGGTCAATTGGAGAAACTTTATAATGTAAAGAATCCCAAAGTCAAAAATCAACGGAGAGGGTTTTGAGGGGCTTGGGACAAGTTCTTCTATTCTCCTTGATGCACCACTTGGTGTGGATGCATTATTGGAATATCAGAACATGTCCACCAAACTTGAGCACATGTGGAGATACATGACAATGAAGAGTTGCTCAAATTTGAATCTGAACAGATAGGGTTTTAGAATAATTAGGGGAGTCAAATCAACTTGGATTGAGATGAAGCTTGGCAAGATCATTAAACATATCATAGGTGACATGTTGGAATTTTACTGGAATTTGTTGAGAATATTTCTTATAGAAATATTCCAAAAGATTGAAATAGGCAGGAAGGGTTTTGGAGGGGTTTGCCCAATATTTTGAACATGACCATGTGTTAAAACTCATATATATGGAATAAATATATCCACTTGTTTCCCTAAATTTTCTTAAATATTTTAGAAGCAATAAAAATAACTTTCCTTCATAAGAGACCATTTCTGGCCTCACAGAAAAGCATTTAAATAAAATAATAAAATAACTCTTAAAATAATAATATTGTGGTTTTTGGACGACATTTTGGTAATAGGTTTTAAATTAATAGTTGGTGCAAAATAATTGGTACAAATCTCATCTCACGGGTTTGAAAGTTTAATTCAAAGAAGTGCTTACAGTATTCCTTCGGTGCGAGTGAGTTATATGATCTCATGGTCATAGGAATACATATTTCACACGAAAACAATAGCAATAAAACGACACGATCAATATGTTACGTTCATAGTTTGGGTCTAGTCCATCACATGATTCTCTTAATGATGTGGTCCAGTTATCGAGCAACAACACTTGCGCATAGTCAGAAAACCTTGACTATCCTTGATCAACTCGCTAGCCAACTAGAGGCTTGCTAGGGACATGAATCCGCAGACCTCGAGGATGACATCCGCCGTCCGCTGACTCCATGCATTAGCCGGCACGCCGATGAGGTCGAGCTGGACGAGGAAGGGCCATCCACTCAAGGTCGAGCTAGACGAGGAAGGCCGCAGCATGAGCGAGAACCCAGGGCCATCCACTCGACTGCGATCCACCATGCGATGGTGAAGGTGGATGGAGTCGCAAAAGGACAAGGAAGTCCTCCAGGCAGAAGGCGCGAATGGATATGGACGACGACCCAATGGCGAACGCTGCGTGAAGGGCCTCCACCACACCGGCGAGATCCACAGTCGGACGGCTCCCAACGATGGGACCACAATCGCACGCGCGACCTCCGCCTCAAGACGCACGATCTCCTCCGAGCTCTCCAGTTAGCAACATGCTGGCTCCTCCACCCATGGCGCTGGGGGAAGCCCAGCGAAGGGGACGTCAAAGGCCGGGACATCCACCGATCCCTCACTGGAGTTCTCCGCGACAACATTGCTCCAAGAGCGGCCAAGCCAGACGGCACCCGACGGAGGGGGTCCCGGTGGCGGGGGCGGGGGGGGGGGGGGGTAGTGTTCCGTAAAGGCCAGGACATGGGCGGGGGTGGGGAGGAGACGCGTTGCTGACGAGGAGGCTGCTGGTGGGAACTGCCCCCACACGACGATCCCCGCCGCAGCGGGCAATCCATGGAGTTGTGCCCGACACTGTCACAACGGACGCACATGGTGGGGTTCGTGCACTCCCGGGAGATGTGGTTGTCCTCCCCACAGTTGTAGCAGCAGACGTAGAAGCGCACCGACATCCGCGAGTTCAGAGGGGGCCTGGGGGCGGGGAGGGTGATAGAGGCGAAGTTGTCCGTCTCTTTCGATGAGATCGTGGGTATCGTTTTGGTAGAGTCGACTTTGACGATCCGAATACAAACGTGTGAGGACGTCGCGCCTTGGAAATTGCTAAACCAACTCCGAGAGGTTATTGACCACGCCGGAGCACGATCAACCTGACCACGAAGTTCCATTTCCTGCACGCAAACGAAGAACAAGCAAGAAACTAAGATGTAATCAAGATATTGCGAATATAAGAGGAAAGCTTTATTGATGAAGGTGGGGTTCTGTGACGCCTTTGTCTGGTCGTAGAACACAAACGAAGAAAGCGAAGTTGCAGCTATGGAGAACTTTTAATCTAAACAAAACCCAAGTCTAAACGGCGCCCTAAGGGTTGTATATATGAGGGAATAGAGAGGCAATTTCGTGACCCTTGGAGGAGGGGTCCGGAAACAGCCCTAAACTCGGTTTCCCCACACACACGGACTCTAAAAGTAGCCTGTATTATGGTATTTCGAAATTACATGGGCCTATCCCAAAAATAAGGTGGCGCAACACATATAATATCCCGTGGACGAAATTTATAAACTGGCGTCTTGAATATTTCGTCCAAAGCCTTCATGCTCTCCTTATGGTGGCTTTAAAGTGCGAAAATCACCAGTGGAAGCTCCATTGTTCTCTCCAACGCGTGCACCTTCTTCTCCATGCTTGATACCGCTCCAACGGATATCCTTCTTGTCCATGCTAGGTCCTTCATTCATAAGCACGACAAAAGTATCTAACTTAGGCAACATCATATGTTCATGAACATTAGAAGTATTCCCAAGAAACGAAAGTACCTGGTAATTCAATTGGTGTCCACGAGCTCTAGTAACTGGTCAAGTATGTATAGCAGTTGGGGCTGTGGGTGTAACAATGGTGTTGATGTCCTAATCATCCTCCCCTTCTTGAACTGAAGTCGTCCCCGACGGAAGCTCATCTTCCTCACCCAAATATGGCTTCAAATCTGCAATGTTAAAAGTGGGACTAACCCCAAAATCCGTAGGCAGCTCAAGTCTATATGCATTATCATTTATTTTCTCTAACACTTTGAAAGGACCATCAGCACGCGACATTAGCTTTGACTTGCGCAAATCAGGAAACCTATCCTTACGCAAATGCAACCAAACAAGATCTCCAGGTGCAAAGACAATATGTTTTCTACCCTTATCTCCAGCAAGTTTATATTTAGCGTTCATGCCTCAATGTTTTCCTTAGTTAACTCATGCATCTTTAATATCAAATCAGCACGTTCTTTAGCATCAAAATTAATCTTCTCCGAAGATGGAAGATGTAACAAATCAATAGGTGCACGAGGTAGGAAACCATACACAACTTCAAAAGGACACATCTTTGTAGTAGAATGCAGCGAACGATTATAAGCAAATTCAATATGAGGCAAGCATTCTTCCCATAGTTTTAGATTGTTCTTCAAAACAGTCCTAAGCATAGTAGACAAAGATCTATTGACTACTTCAGTTTGTCCATAAGTTTGGGGTGACATGTAGTACTAAAAAGCAATTTTGTCCCCAACTTAGCCCATAAACATCGCCAAAAGTGGCTAAGAAATTTAGCATCACGATATGAAACAATCGTATTTGGCACACCATGCAAGCGAATAATTTCAAGAAAGAACAAATCAGCCACATTAGCGACATCATCACTTTTATGATAGGGTATAAAGTGTGCCATTTTAGAAAATCTATCGACGACAACAATTATGCTATCCCTCCCCTTCTTTGTTCGAGGTAAACCTAAAACAAAGTCCATAGATATATCCTCCCAAGGAACACTAGGTACAGGCAAAGGCATATATAAACCATGAGGATTGAGTCGTGACTTAGCTTTTTGACATGTCGTGCAACAAGCAACAAAACGCTCAACATCCCGTTGCATCCTTGGCCAAAAGAAATGTGTAGCAAGTACATCCTCCATCTTCTTTACGCCAAAGTGTCCCATCAATCCTCCTTCATGCCCCTCCTGTAACAACAAAAGACGAACGGAGCTAGCTGGAATGCATAGCTTGTTAGCACGAAACACAAATCCATTATTAATGATGAACTTGTTCCATGTTCTCCCTTCTTTACAATTCTCCAACACATCTTTGAAATTAGCATCATGCACATATTGATCTTTGATGGTCTCCAAACCAAATATTTTAAAGTCAAGTTGTGAAAGCATAGTATAACGACGACACAAAGCATCATCAATAACATTTTCTTTACCCTTCTTGTGTTTAAAGACGTATGGAAAAGTCTCAATGAATTCAACCCATTTAGCATGTCTATGATTCAGTTTTGCTTGACTTTTAATATGTTTCAAAGATTCATGATCAGAATGTATGACAAATTCTTGGGGCCATAAATAATGTTGCCATGTTTCCAAAGTCCGAACAAGAGCATATAATTCCTTACCATAAGTAGAATAATTCAGACTAGGCCCACTTAATTTTTCAGAAAAGTATGCAACAGGTTTACCGTCTTGTAATAACACACCTCCTAATCCAATTCAAGTAGCATCACATTCAAGCTCGAAAGTCTTGTTAAAATCAGGAAGTTGGAGTAAAGGAGCATGTGTTAACTTATCTTTCAAAACCGTGAAGGCTTCTTCCTATGCGGTACCCCAAGAATAAGGCACATCCTTCTTTGTAAGCTCATTGAGAGGTGCGGCAATGGTGCTGAAATCTCTCACGAAACGCCTATAAAACCCGGCAAGTCCAAGGAAACTCCTCACTTGTGTGGCCGTTTTGGGCTGCGGCCAACTCTCAATAGCTTCAATCTTGGCTTTATCAACTTCAATTCCCTGTGGACTAACAACATGGCCAAGAAAAGATACTCGGTCTGTGCAAAAGGTGCACTTCCCAAGGTTACCAAACAAACGTGCATCACGTAGAGCAGTAAAAACAACACGCAAATGATCCAAGTGTTCCTCCAAAGATCTACTATAAATCAGTATATCATCAAAGTAGACTACCACAAATCGTCCAATGAAAGCACGTAAAACCTCATTCATTAATCTCATGAAAGTGCTAGGTGCATTAGTCAATCCAAAAGGCAAAACTAACCATTCATATAAGCCAAACTTAGTTTTAAAGGCGGTTTTCCATTCATCTCCCAATTTCATGCGAATTTGATGGTATCCACTACGCAAATCAACTTTGGAGAAAATTATAGAGCCACTTAATTCATCAAGCATATCATCTAGCCTAGGAATAGGATGACGATAATGAATAGTAATATTATTAATGCCTCTACAATCAACACACATACGCGATGTACCATCCTTTTTTGGCACTAGAATAATAGGAACAACACAAGGACTAAGAGATTCACGTATATAACCTTTGTCGAGCAGCTCTTGTACTTGACGCATAATCTCCTTCATCTCCTCTGGATTGGTATGGTATGGTGCACGGTTGGGTAGCGATGCACCGGGAATTAAGTCAATCTGATGCTCACTCCATCTAATAGGTGGTAATCCCGGTGGCACGTCTTGTGGAAACACATCAACGAACTCCTGCAAAATGTTAATGACAGCAGGAGGCAAAGAGGGTGGCATGTCCTCAAATGAAAATAATACCTCTTTGCATACAAAAGCATAGCAAACAAATGTAGTAATATCCAAATTAGTAATATCAGATTTAGTGGCAAGTAAAAAACCACTCTTCAGTTTTATTTCAGAGGCAACAGTAGATGAAGATTTAGTAGGCTTATTATGTTACTCAAATTCCTTTGCTACAATCTGATTTTCACTCTTATGCAGGTCTTGTTTTGCTTTACTAGCTCTAGCAATGTCATCTTTCATAATATGTTCAGGAGACATAGGAAGGAAAGTAATATTTTGGTCCTTATGAACAAGAGTATACTGATTTGTTCTACCATGGTGGACATAATTTTTATCAAATTGTCGTGGTCTACGAAGTAAAATGAAGCATGCTTGCATGGGTACCACATCACAATCAACAAAATCGGAATATGTGGCAACGCTAAAATGCACACGAACAGTATGTGTTACCTTAACCTTGCCACTATTGTTGAACCACTGCATATAATAAGGATGAGGATGTGGTCTGGTGGTGAGAGACGGCTTCTCCACCATCTCCATGCTAGCTAAGTTGTTGCAACTTCCTCCATCGATGATTACGCGAACAAAACGTTCCTTTACCACTCCCTTAGTATGGAACAAGTTGCGCCTCTGATTTTGCTCAGCCTGTGTTACCTGCACACTTAAAACACGTTGAGCAACTAAACTTTCATACCTGTCAGCGTAGTCAGGAGCCATGTAATGTGTCTCTTGTTTAGTATCATCAACACCCCGTTCTTCACTTGCAATAAGAGCTAGGATCTCCTCATCATAATCACTGGCGGAGTCATATCCACCATCCTCACTAATAATCATCACGCGCTTGGATGGGCACTCTCTCCCATAATGAC
Source organism: Hordeum vulgare subsp. vulgare (assembly GCF_904849725.1). Classification (NCBI taxonomy): domain Eukaryota; kingdom Viridiplantae; phylum Streptophyta; class Magnoliopsida; order Poales; family Poaceae; genus Hordeum; species Hordeum vulgare. Next base: position 110,721,950 of record NC_058521.1, on the reverse strand, counting down.
CTCCACCCTTGCAACGACGACAAATAACCTCATGTGTTTGACTTGTTGATGCCATGGATGAAGGAGAGCTCTGTGCTGGCCCGGAAGGTGTGCTCTTGACGAAGTGTGGTGCAGGGGCTTGATTCCTGGTATCTCTGGTTGAATTGGCGGCTGAAGGGGGCGGTGCTGATGCAGGAGGACGTGTGGAAGTAGATGTGGTTCGTGGCGTCCATGAGGAAGTGCGACCTGCCAAAAAATTAGTTCTCGCCAATGCCTCTCGATCCTGCACTTCACGTTCAGCTTTGCAAGCAAGATGGAATAAACGAGTGATATTGTTATAATCCTTATATTCTAGAATTGTCTGAATATCTCTATTTAATCCACCCATAAAACATGCAAGCATAGCTTCATTGTCCTCAACAATACCACATCTAATCATGCCAGTTTGTAATTCCCACTAATATTCTTCTACAGACTTTTTCCCTTGTCTTAAACGCTGCAAGTTTTGAAGTAATTCACGTTGATAATATGTTGGAACCCAACGAGTACGCATAGCAGTTCTCAAAGCAGGCCAAGTAGTTGGAATATTAGCATGATGTATTCTACAATATTCAGACCACCAAACACAAAGCAAAACTAGTGAAAGAACAAACAGCAGCAGCAACACGTCTATCTTCAGGAAATTGCAAGCATGTAAAACGTTGCTATGTTTCTAACTCCCAAGTAAGATATATATTAGGAACTCATCGACCATCAAAAGTAGGAATATTCAATTTAAGTTTAGGGAGATGGTCATGATCAAGTACCTGAGGGTGTGGTGCATCCCTACCGTTGCGATTGTATCCATGTGGACGTCCGGCGGCTTGTCGTGGTGGTTGTTGTTCCTGCTGCTGAACTGGAGCAACCTCTCTCTCATCATCGTAATCACCATCATAATCATCATCATAATCCTCATTCTGCTCAACCGTAGAAACCTCAGTGGTAACAGCAGGAGGAGGAGCAGGACCAGCCGCAGCAGTAGGAGCAACAACACCAAAATTCTGCACGTGGCCGACAGGCACGCGCCGCGCTCGTAGCCGTTGTTGTGGTTGAAGAGGGACAACAACTACAACTGGTGGTGGTAATCGGGCCAGCACCTCATTGAACTTGGCGTTCATCTTGGTGTCGAATTTGTTCTCCATACCTTCGAGCTTTTCCATGGCCTCTCCAAAGGTGGTCACAGAATCCTGTACCTGGTCAGACATCATTTGCTGAAATTTATCATGGAGCTCCGGGTTGGTCAGGTTCTCCCATTCGATCTCCTCGTCGTGTGATCTTGGCATGGTTAGCAGCAATAGGAACACAGAAGAATATGAACCTACAGACTACTAGGAAGTGGTGGTGGTGGTGTGTCACAAATCCGTCAAGAAAATCTCAATTTCTTATCAATTCTTACCGAGCAGCAGGTGGCGATCGGCAACCGATGCAGTCAAACTCTCAAAGCTTGGATAGAGGGATTGTCACGTGGTGTCAAACACACGATGTAGATGTATGTGGAGCTGGGAAGGCTTATAATATGGTAGCAAGAAGGGTCAGCAATAATCAGTTCAGAGATGCAAAATTGAAAAGACGCTCAACGACGGTACCGTGCTGGTCCTAGGCTAGACCGTACTAGAGACGCGATCTTAGAACACCAAGGAAGTCAGAATGACACGCACTAATCAAGGGAAGATCCACTCTTATTTTTTTTCTCTCTTTTTTTGCGCTCTTTTTCTTCCAGAAAATCACTATAATGGCGATGTCTCAAAACTCTTCACAAGCACAAAAAAAGGATAGGCACGAAAAAGAATTGACAATTTTTTTAAATTTCTGGAGCAATTCGGGGCTGCGACGACCAAAAATTGCGACAAAAACCACTATGATGGCGAGTGTCTCAAAACTTTCTAAAAAGCCTAACAAAACGATAGGGAAAAAATTTCACCCCTCAAAATTTTGGCCTAAAGAGTGCTCTGGAAAGTGTGCCAGACTCGGGTAAGGAAACGCGAAACCGAAACCTACTCAGGTAAGGAATTTATTTTTTACGAAACCTACTCAGATAAGGAAACGCGAAATAGAAATCAAACACATCTCGAAATTAACCTAAGACAAAAAGGATGCAAACTAGGATTGTGGTGGGTATATGGTGGTGGTATATGGCAGCAAGGATAATGGTGGCGTGGTGGTGGTATATGGCAGCAACGATGATTGTAGCGTGGAGGTGGTATATGGCAGCCGCGATGATGGTAGCGTGGAGGTGGTATATGGCAGCGATGAAAGACGGTGCGGCGGCGGCGTGACAACCTGTGAACCGAAATCGAAACTCTAAAGGACTAGACACTAAGACTATGCAAAGGCTCAGATTGGTTCGGATATGATGATCTAACCCTAATTTTTTTATGGCTTTTTTGTGGACGATAGGTATGAAGCACAGATGCGATCTAACTATGAAAAACAGGTAAAATCTCACCAAGCAACCTGGAAATCTGATACCACTTGATAGAAGCGAAGTTGTCCTTGTCTTTCGATGAGATCGTGGGTATCGTTTTGATAGAGTCGACTTTGACGATCCGACTACGAATGTGTGAGGACGTCGCGCCTTAGCAATCGCTAAACCAACTCCGAGAGGTTATTGACCACGCTGGACCACGATCAACCTGACCACGAAGGTCTGTTTCTGCACGCAAACAAGAACAAGCAAGAAACTAAGATGCAATCAAGATATTGCGAATATAAGAGGAAAGCTTTATTGATGAAGGTGGGTTTCTGTGACGCCTTTGTCTGGTCGTAGAACACAAACGAAGAATGCGAAGTTGCAGCTATGGCGAACTTGTAATCTAAACAAAACTCAAGTCTAAACGATGCCCTAAGGGGTGTATATATGAGGGAATAGAGAGACAATTTCGTGACCCTTGGAGGAAGGGTCCGAAAACAGTATTAAACTCAGTTTCCCCATACATACGGACTCTAAAAATAACATATATTATGGTATTTCAAAATTCCACGAGCTTCAGTAACTAGTTGAGTATGTATAGCAGCTGGGCTGTCGGTGTAACAACGGTATTGATGTCCTCATAAGAGGGTAGGGCAGGGCGAGCACGCTCCCGACGTCCCCGCTTCGTCCGCCATGGAGCGTTTCCGGGCGCGGGCACCGACGGGCCACCCGGCCCCAGGGGCCAAGCGCCGAGCCGACCACCGGCACCAGCAGCGAACGCAGCTGAGGGCGCGCCATGGTGGGGCTGGAGCTGGATCCGCCGGATCCCGAAAGCGCCACGCGCTCAGCCATGGCGAGGGACACCCAGGGAGCAGGACGAAGGGAAGAGGCTGCCGGCCCCGGAGTGACGACCGGCAGGAGAGGTGGCCGCCGGCGCCGGAGTGGCGCACGGCGCAGCTGACGAGAGCGAGAGGCTATTCCTTCCCAGGTCGACCTGAATTAATCTTGGCATTGGTCGTGTTTGAGACATGGACATTACCTGAATTAATCTTGGCATTGGTCGTGTTTGAGACATGGACATTACATGAAAGAAACCCTTACGTCTGCGCCCGGATTAAGCAACAGGAAACGGCCGCGTCTAGTTATTATATACATCTTCACTTCACACCCTCTTGGCGCCGGCGTCCTTGTTGAGCAGTGCCCAGGTCATCTCGACGCACAGCCATTCCTGCTGTTGTGGGGAAAAGAAAACGATTATTTATCTAAAACTTATTTGGGTAGAGATTAACTCTCTCAGCTATCGGAATCATCATACGTGATCTAAAGAAATATTGTTTTCCTTGTCTCCTTAGAGGGCGTCGTTGACTCGAAGCAGGGTGATCTAGATCACCCCGACACTAGGTCAAAAAATATCTTACTCTCTTTTGAGAAGGCACCGTCCACTTGAAGTGGGGTGATCGAAATAGTCCGAACCTCGACCCAAGCCCGAAGAAGCCCGACCCGGCTTGGACATAGGCGTAAATTCGGGTTTCTGCAAGCCCAGGCCTACCCCGGCCCGGAAATTTTGGGTCGGGCTGGCCGGGCCCTGTTTTTCATGGTCAGGTATATTCACACCCAGGCCCGAGCCCAAGGGGGTGAGACCTGTGTGCCCGCATAGGGCACCTCGTTTTCAAATATTTTAGTCATTGAGTCTTTCGTATGTGCCTGTGTAGCCTGCATCCACCGAGCGTGAAGAAGCCCCGATCTGGTCATCGCTCGATTACATCGAGACGAGAGAAGTGACGACCTTGGCCTCTTCCTCTGGCTCTGGCGGCTATCGCTCGACGCGCAGGTTAGGGCTACCGACTAAATCCTCTAGTCCTGTTTCCTTGGTGTTGAATCCAACGTTGTAGACATTTTTGGGAGTGAGGGCACACGAGGGCAGGACCGGCCCAACGACAGCCGGCAGGGAGGACCTGCTTCATCTTAATTCTCAACTCTAAAGGCCATCTTTTGATCTCCGAATTTTGAAGCGTCTTTGCTTCAATAAGCGGCGATCCTCTGATTCCTTGACTTTGAGTTTCGTTTTTTGCTCACTTATGAGTCATACTAAAATCTTGTAATTAATTTTATTCTTTTCATCTATTATTAGGCGTCTAGTATTGCAAGATCCAAGTGGCAAGTCATGCCTTCACTTAGAAAACATGAATCTAGTTACCAAAAGCGTTTGAAGAAACAAAAAAATGATGCTGTTTAAATGAAGACTACAACCAAAAATAGATATGTGAGATATTGTGATCTATATATTATTATAGTTATGTTTATGTAGTGCCTTTTAAGTGAAATAGGGTCCATTTTATAGTTTTACACAGGGCCTTCGAATTTGTCTGCTCGCCCTGTTCACACCTCACGTGTGTCATCTTATCTAATGTTTAGGCATTTTAGGTATAATAATACATCAAAATCATTGTAGTACCTGCACCATCGATCCATCTATGCAAGTCACTGAGTATTCAAATGAATCAAAATTTCACAGTTCGAAAGTACACAACATGTCCGCAAATACCACACCAGCGCAAAATTTTACTCGAATTCAATAGTACAAGTCTAGCTACTCATTTATGCAACTAAAGAAATTGATCAAATAGCTGAAGAAACCATCTAAAGCAAAGCTGTCGGTACTTTTACCTTGAATCATCAAAATAATACAGCACCCATGTTGACCACGTAACCAACGAGCTGGACAGTTTCAAAGACATGGCTAATAAAAGTAATTTGGAGAACCAAACATCAGGTTGCTATTTCTTACACGATTGCAGGCAAACACTAATCTCATTGATGACTCCTTGAAGCGTGCTTTCGAAGCTCCCCAATCATGCAAGGGGTGTACGGAAATGATTCGTATATACCATTTGTGTGTGCAAGGTAGTAATCACTAGGACGCATGTTGCCTAGATACTGAACCTTGGATGTTTTCAGATGATAAGCCACTCCTTTAAATGATAATCCCAAGAAAACAACCTCCTTGAAGGGGTGAAATCCATGGAAGTCAATGTTGGTAGAAAAGTCTCCCCTATCATCTTCAAGATCCAGAACATTATCATTGTCGGAGTTTCATCCCGGATTATCCCCCGTTAGCATTATTTCTTCTTCTTCTTCTTCTTCTTCTTCTTCTTCTTCTTCTTCTTCTTCTTCTTCTTGACCCTCGCCCTCGTCCTCATATTCTAGACTACATTGTCCTTCTTGTTGTGTCTTTTTCACATCTCCTTCTCCATCTCAGGTCCAAGTTTTGTCAAACCCCTTGAGGCTGTCCAACCATGACGTTGCCAGTGGCTCAAGATCAACATGATACTTCAACACCCAATCTATTTGTTCACTTGATTCAACAAGGTTATAAACCCGGAGTCGATGTACTGTACCATTTGCCATTACTGCGAGGTACTCCCTCCGTCCCAAAATTCTTGTCTTAGATTTGTTTAGATATGAATGTATCTAGTCAAGTTTTAGTATTTAGATATATTCATTTCTAGACACAGTTAAGACAAGAATTTTGGGACGGAGGGAGTACATCCCTTTTTCTGATTTCCCAAGATATTGTTCCCGTTCGTTTTTTGCAATATCCATTTGTGCCATTGCCTGAGTGGATCTAGTCGAGCGTTAGCCACTGTCCCCATAGCCTCCCCTTGGCGGAGGAAAGACCTCTTGTGCCATTGCCTTGTACTAGACGAGAACACATCTACTCCCTCCATTCCTAAATATAAGACCTTTTAGAGATTGTACTATAAACTACATACGAATGTACATAGACATATTTTAGAGTATAAATTCACTCATTTTGCTTCGTATGTAGTCTTCTAGTGAAATACCTAAAAGGTCTTATATTTTGAGACGGAGGGAGTAACATCCACGATGATGGTGGCCATTCCAAGGAATCTTGTGCAAGGTCCACCTTCTCGGGCACATATGGGATGGAAACCACCTCATAGTGGGGGTGAGACTGCAGGATCGAACACAAGGTATGGGTTCCACTTGCAGTCGCCATCCTTGCGGCAGAGATGTTCCCACCGCCTTGTGGCGGGGTTGGCCACGTACAACAAGTCGGACCGACCACGATAAATCAAGAGGCCGTTGCAGTGATCTGCGATTGGCTGGTAATGGTTATAACCAGGCAAGAAGTCTAGGTTGCAGTCGATCGCCGGCTTGTGCTGTATATATGCATGGACGGCTGGAAAAAGAGGAGAAAGACATGGCTCGTCTAGGGTTCGGTTCGGAAAAAGAGGAGAAAGGGAGTACTGTATATATGCATGCATGGACGGCTGGACTAATCTTGTCCCACGTTGCCCAGCCCTGAACTGAAGGATCGCGTTTCAGACACCCCGGGTGTACATGCAACGATTTTTCTGTGCCCGGAAAAAGAACACAGCTGCATCTAGCTATATACACGTGCACCTCATGCCATCTTGGCGCCGGCGGCCTTGGCGAGCAGCGCCCTGGTGATCTCGACGCACAGGCCGGCGTTCCTGACGGCGAAGTCGTGGTACTCGTCGGAGAACACCACCTGCTCCGCGTGCTCCACCACCGTGCACATGGCGCGCTCCTTCAGCGCGCCGCCCGAGCTGACACGGTCGGCCACCTCCAGCGTCCGCAGCGCGTTCCTGGGGTCCACCGCCGCCGCCAGCCGCGCCTCGCACGCCCGCCCCAGGAACGGCACGTCGTACTTGTCCGCCGCAACCAGCAGCGCGTGCAGCAGCCGCTCCGACGCCGATGTCGTCGTCGCCGCCGCCGCCGCGTCAAGGGTCCCCGTGTACAGGAAGGCCAGGAAGAGGGAGAGCTCGTCGTGGGCAAGCTCCGGGAGGGAGACGCAGCCGCCGGCGGGGGCCGCCTTGCACTCGTCGGAGCACAGCATGTGGTGGAACACCTCCGACCTCGCCGCCTGCACGTACGCAATGCGCCGTCGGGCTTAATTATTGGAATCCTTATTTATCACTGTGGTCTAATAAACTCCAAAAGGCCGGCGGTAATGAATGATGATTAAGAAAGGACGCTCACCAGTATGGCTTTGTGGGCTGGTATTGGCGGCCCACTTCCAGGTCTCACGACGATGTCGGTGTGGGCTCCCTCCATCCAGGCCGCCCCGAAGCCCTGCTCGAGGAACCCGGCCCGCTGGTTCGCCACCTCCTCCCTGTCTCTCATCTCCTGCATCTGCTGCCATGCTTCTCTCATCCCCTGCTTCAACAAGAAGAATCAGACTTTGCTCCCCAAAAAAGAAGAAGAATCAGAAAGGAATAAAATTTAGGGTAACCTAATCACCTCCAGGTGTTGCTGACTACGCATGTTAGAAACTTCACAGGGAAAACTGAACTTTAGAAACGTCAATCATGCATGAGAATGGCGTCAAGTGTGACCAACCTTTTCTGTTCAGACATGCATGCAATTCCGCGATTGAGACATGCGGCTCACCGGTCGGTAAAATAGTACCGTGACGGCAGAACAAACAAACCTCGATATGAAGGAACTAATTAAGGCGCCCATCGCATGCAGATGCAGGTTTTTCGTGTTTCCATGGAGTATCTTGCTTTACATGCAGAGCTCCATCCATCACAGTTGACATGTTCAAGCTAGGGAAACATACTATGCACACACGATTGGAGACGATATATACACACACACACACACACATATATATATAAGGTTTAATAAAGTTGGGAGCTCTTGCCTTGGTGGAGACATTGGTGTGCTTGGTCAATCCGCGGGGGTTCACCAAGCCACGGTCGCCTTCGCCGTCACCGGCGGCGTGCTCGCCGTCGTTGAGGAAGGCGATGATGGCCTTGGAGCCTTCGTAGCACGGGGAGCATATGGTGTTCCTCGGAGGCCTATAGATGGCAGCCATGGGGCCGCAGATGCAGCAGTCCATGCTTCCTCCTCCCCTCCCTTCGGATTGGCGATGCTGATGGTGGTGGTAGCAGCAAGGTCGCCATTGTTATGTGACGCGTGAGGATATAAAGATGTTCGGGAGAAGGGGGGAGGAGGATGGTGTGTTGCTTGATTCTAGTATATTTCTTTTCAAGGACTAGTTTTTTTTTTTTTTTTTGAAAAGGGGCGGACTAGTATTTTTGGTGGTTGCTAGCCGACTATAAAGCAAGCACAAGCAGTACGTGGAACTAATTAAAAATTCTCCTCTACTGTATTCCTTTAGGCTTAATAACTCTCATAAGTCATAACGAATATACTCCGAAAGATAAAGACGTGTGACAAATTAATCAATGTGGTTGCTGCTGCATGGACGTTGTCCACACTAACCTGCCATTTCCCAACACGGCGACGTATGTGTACCTGCACATTAAAATGGGCAGGATAACCAATCATGGGCAAATATTATTGCAGTTGGTTCCCGAGATTTTAATTCCCTACCAGAAAGAAAGGATGTCTTGCCTGTAAAGAAATCGTGCAGATATCGGCTGTTGGAATTTTCTTTAATGGTGGGCTTAGGTACAATTTGTCTACTGGATATATAAGAAAGATAGCCAAGGCCAACTATTGAATTTTTGTTTAAAAAGACCACTAGCCGAATGTTATTGTCAAAAAAGATCACATGCGGTATGAAATGCGAGAAAAGACCCCTATTTTTCGTGGCGGCAGGCGCGCCAGGTGACGCGTGGCACCTGCCGCCACGGGCCGAGGCGGCTGGGCCCCGCCGCCACCCGGCGAGGCGGCCGGCCGGGCAGGTGGCACCTGCCGCCAGTACCCCAGGCGGCCGGCGGGATGCTGTGCATGGCAGCATGCATGGCTGTGCATGGCCGTGGCATGGCCAGCCAGCCTTTGTTGCATGCATGTGCGAGCAGTGCACGGCTTGGGCAGCCTGCCGCCTGGAGTGGTGGCGGCAGGTGCCACCTGCCCGGCTGGCCGCCTGGCCGGGTGGCGGCGGGGCATAGCCGCCTCGGTCCGTGGCGGCAGGTGCCACGCGTCACTTGGCGCGCCTGCCGCCACGAAAAATAGGGGTCTTTTTTCGTATTTCATACCGCATGTGGTCTTTTTTAACAATAACATTCGGCTACTGGTCTTTTTGGACAAAAATTCGCCAACTACTATGTACCAAACACAGGCACAGCTGTATATCGAGCGCGTTTTAGCTCAGGACATACTGTAGTTGATTTGGATGTAATTTTGAATCTAGGCAGAAAAGGTGGTCATGATGGAATGGTTACTGGTGTGGTGCCAAAGTGTTATAAAGCTGATTTAGTGGTGCCAAAGTACAGAGTAGATCGGATGGAGTATTTCTTCCCCTTTCTTCCCTTGAGGTTTCCTGTGCAGTTTTGTGATCAGCTGTCACTAATGCAATACTAATATAATCTTTATTCTGCAGTATGCTTGCGAGGTAGACAGGAGACGTATGTTCTAAGAAGGAAGGACAATGAACTCGGTGTCTTCATTTCCGTGTCTCTTTCCCTCTCTCCCAAATATGAGTGGACATCATAAGAACACAATGATCAGAAAATTAAATTCAGACAATAGGATGGTTCTATGATGATGCATGAAGGAATCATGTACCAGAAGGCTGAGAGGGACTTTCCAACCTCAGAACAGAAGAAGAGACTTTTGGGGAACGACCTCAAAGATGTTGGAACCTTGGAGGTTGGCATGGCTAGGCTAACAGGTTAACCACTACCCTCCCACTCACCCAACCGTATCTGCATGGGTAGTCTCAGTTACTGGTACAATTAAACAAGAGGCCGGAATATGATGGTTGCAAGAACGTTTGCCAGGTACGTATTAATTGTGACAACGGCAACATTGTAAAAATTTAACAATCCAAAATATACACAAAAATATATGTATTCAAGTAATAATGGTAGTACCTGCCTCGTGGGGAATTTGAAGACATGTTCGTGCAATTACTGTCTCAGAAAGCGCCGCGCGCCAGTGTAAAAAGTGTGGTCCTTTTTCCCATTTGATTGTGGCTTAACAAGCATGTAAGATGTGCGCATTGATGATAAAGTGTGCTTTGTTAGTTTATCAATCAAGATGGAACGCCATCATCGATCACCTACTCCCTCCGGTCTGGTGCATTAGGCCTTGTAGCAAATTCTCTCCGACCAAGGCTCTCTTTGATGAGGACATCAATATCATTGTTACATTCATAACCCTAACTGCTATACATATTGCATCAGTTACTAGAATTTTTGTCCAAAATGATCAGTGCTTCAGTCGAATTGTTGGAAAAGACCACGATATCAAATTGAAGAAAAGACCCCACCCCTCATGACGGCACGCACGCCAAGTGACGCGTGGCACCTATCGCCACGGACCGAGGCGGCTTGGCCTGCCGCCACCAGACGAGGTGGCATGCCGGGAATCCGTTTCAACCAACGACGCCACGGAAAGGGCCGCAGCAGGTAGGCCCTGCCGCCACCACGCGAGGCGGCCGACACTGTAGCCTGACGGCGCATAGTTCCACACTGACGACACAAATTTCCATGCCAAGATGCTCCCACCAATGAAACACACTAGTAGAAAATGGGCATTTGGCCTGGACCATTTAGTCCCGGAGTGCCTCTGGGCCGGGACTAAAGGCCCGGCCACGTCGCCCCAATTCTCAATGCCTCCCTCGAGGCTTTAGTCCCGGGCCGTAAGGAGCCTTTAGTCCCGGTTCGTGTCCCAAACCGGGACTAAAGGGCTACGCGGCGGGCCTTTAGTCCCGGTTCGTGTCCCAACCGTTCGTATCCCCCTTTAGTCCCGGTTGGTGGCTCAACCCGGGACTAAAGGCCTAACACGTGTCATGCTGTGATTGTGGCGGCGGTTGGTATACCTCTTTAGTCCCGGTTGGTGGCTCAACCCGGGACTAAAGGACTAACACGTAGCCTGCCGTAGTGGGGCGACCGTTGGCATACCTCTTTAGTCCCGGTTGGTGGTTGAACCCGGGACTAAAAGCCTAACACGTGGCCTGCTGTAGTGGTGGCAACCGTTTGGTATACCTCTTTAGTCCCGGTTGGTGACTCAACCCGGGATTAATGGCCCAAACGGTTTGCATCCCGCGTCGTTTCGGGCGATGAAAAGCACGAACCGGAGCGTACAGTCGCCATTTCTCTGTTCTTCTTCTCTCTCGCGTCGCCCTCTCTGTTCTTCTTCTCTCTCGCGTCGCCCTCTCTGTTCTTCTCCTCTCTTCTTCCCTTCTCTTCTTCCACTATGCCAACTATCTTTCGTGAGGTGGTCGCGCATGGCGCGACGAAGCTCCTTGTCGTGTACACGAACCTGAGCACGGAGGTGCCGTTTTTTCCTTCAACAGTTGAAGGAACGATGGTTTAACCACGCACCGGATCATGAGAAGTTCTTCGGGCTTGATCTGGAGTACACGGCCGATCAACGTGGTGTTGCCGTCATCCAAATATGCTTCGCAACCCATGTCTTGATCTTCCAATGGGCGAAGTAAGTTTTGAGGCTTTCTTTGATCCAAGATAATCCCTCCCCTAGGGTCACTACTCCCACGTTCACATGGATTTTGTGTATTTGTGTATCTGATTAAGTAGCGTAGTAGATTTTGTGTATTTGTACATTTGATTTAGTAGTGTCGTATGTGTGGAATACATTTGATTTAGTAGTGCAGTACATTTGATTTAGTACTGGAATACATTTGATTTAGTAGTGTAGTACATTTGATTTAGTAGTGTAGTACATTTGATTTAGTAGTGTAGTACATTTGATTTAGTAGCGTAGTACATTTGATTTTGTGTATTTGTACATTTGATTTAGTAGTGTAGTACATTTGATTTAGTAGTGTAGTATGTGTGGAGTACATTTGATTTATTTGTGTTCATTTATAATTCACATTGGATCGAATTTTGTCAATCCGATAAGACTTAGTTTGTAGTTTGGATTTACTAGTTAACAAGCTTTCTTTTGTTTGCATATTATGCATAATGTCCATAATCTATCATAGTGAATTCCACATAAAAGTTTATTTGTTTCTATCATAGTTGGTTCCCTTCAAATAGTTGTAGTGAAACATGTTTCCTTATTGCGGCAGTAGGTTCATAATCTATCTCTAGGTTCCATTGCATATGTGCTATATGAATCGTAAAGATAAGTTTCTCTTTAGTTGTAGTGAAACATGTTTCCTTATTGCAGCAGTATGTAACATTTGGTCCATTTTAATTTTTTTCTGTTGCAGGAGTGACAAGCATTGTCCAGGACTCATGGAGTTCCTTCGCAGCGGCGTCACTTTTGCTTCCGTTGACATAAGGAACGACAGGCTGAAGATGAGGCACAGCTTCGGTATTGAGATACCAGCTGGTTGCCTCGTTGATATCCAAACGATATTCAAGCTTCAACATGACAGGACTTCGATGGCTCGTATGGCAGTTGCCTTGATCGACGATTCATATGCTGATATGAAGACCAGTTTCCCAAGGTCTCAGCACAGACTTTGGGAGAAGGGCCCACTTGATGATATCAACATTGAGTATGCAGCAAAAGATGCATATGATTCATACGAGTTGTACCGCAAGATTTGAGTCGTCCACTATGGCCAGCGTCACCTATATCCCCTCGAGGAAGGTGGACATTCTGATTCAGATGATTCAGACGAGTAGTGTTCTTAACGTCGAACACTTGTATATATATCTATTGTAGCTATTATTATGTACTGTTTGGACTAGTATCATGTACTTCTTGGACCAATTTATATATGTATAGTTTCTGTTTGTGCCATTATAGTTACCAAATTTGAATGGTTTAGCCCTTTCTAACTTCATTTGCTACTTTTGAATGGTTTAGCCCTTTCTAACTTCATGGTATCATGCATTTCGACCACATATATATACAAAAAGTCTTTAGTTCAAATAAGTTCAAAAAATGAAATCCCTTTTGTAACAGATCTGTTTTTGATTAAAACAATCACTTCTCCTTCTTCTCCTTGTGCTAGATATTGGTTATGCACTAGGGGAAGTAGGAGTAGCGACCATCATCGACGGTTGAAAAATCAGGTGAGCTAGTGTCCACCATATATGAGAGAAGAAGAAATCCCTTTGTGATGTGCCTTTGAATGGTGCATTTTGAACACACAAAAAGTATGGAGTTCAAATAAGTAAAAAAATGAAATCCCTTTGTAAGAGATGAGTTCTCGTTCGAAACCCTGCTACTTCGAGAGAGATTGTCAGTTTTGTACACGAAGTGCATCCAGTCTTTGTCGTAGCCCTCTCAACTTTTTAACACATGCTATGTGGGTGAAATGATGATAGCATGCCAACTTTCAACATTTCCAGAGTTCATTTGTAGTGCTTTTCAATTTCAGGGTCAACTAGCTCAAAGAAAAAGTAAATGCAAGAAATATACCAAATTAAGTCAGAAATTGTTGAAATTTTGTGACGTGCCTTTGAATGGTGCATTTTGAACACACAAAAAGTATGGAGTTCAAATAAGTTTTAAAAAATGAAATCCCTTTGTAAGAGATGAGTTCTCGTTCGAAACCCTGCTACTTCGAGGGAGATTGTCAGTTTTGTACACGAACTGCATCCAGTCTTTGTCGTAGCCTTCTCAACTTTTTGAACACATGCTATGTGGGTGAAATGATGATAGCATGCCAACATTCAAGATTTCCAGAGTTCATTTGTAGTGCTTTTCAATTTCAGGGTCAACTAGCTCAAAAAAAAGTAAATGCAAGAAATATACCAAATTAAGTCAGAAATTGTTGAAATTTTGTGATGTGCCTTTGAATGGTGCATTTTGAACACACAAAAAGTATGGAGTTCAAATAAGTTTAAAAAAATGAAATCCCTTTGTAAGAGATGAGTTCTCGTTCGAAACCCTGCTACTTCGAGAGAGATTGTCAGTTTTGTACACGAACTGCATCCAGTCTTTGCCGTAGCCCTCTCAACTTTTTAACACATGCTATGTGGGTGAAATGATGATAGCATGCCAACTTTCAACATTTTCAGAGTTCATTTGTAGTGCTTTTCAATTTCAGGGTCAACTAGCTCAAAACAATAAGTAAATGCACGAAATATAACAAATGAAGTCAGAAATTGTAGAAATTTTGTGATGTGCCTTTGAATGGTGCATTTTGAACACACAAAAAGTATGGAGCTCAAATAAGTTTAAAAAAATGAAATCCCTTTGTAAGAGATGAGTTCTCGTTCGAAACCCTCCTACTTCGAGAGAGATTGTCAGTTTTGTACACGAAGTGCATCCAGTCTTTGTCGTAGCCCTCTCAACTTTTTAACACATGCTATGTGGGTGAAATGATGATAGCATGCCAACTTTCAACATTTTCAGAGTTCATTTGTAGTGCTTTTCAATTTCAGGGTCAACTAGCTCAAAAAAAATAAGTAAATGCACGAAATATAACAAATGAAGTGAGAAATTGTAGAAATTTTGTGATGTGCCTTTGAATGGTGCATTTTGAAGACACAAAAAGTATGGAGTTCAAATAAGTTTAAAAAAATGAAATCCCTTTGTAAGATATGAGTTCTCGTTCGAAACCCTGCTACTTCGAGAGAGATTGTGAGTTTTGTACAAGAAGTGCATCCAGTCTTTGTCGTAGCCCTCTCAACTTTTTAACACGTGCTATGTGGGTGAAATGATGATAGCATGCCAACTTTCAACATTTTCAGAGTTCATTTGTAGTGCTTTTCAATTTCAGGGTCAACTAGCTCAAAAAAAATAAGTAAATGCACGAAATATAACTAATGAAGTCAGAAATTGTAGAAATTTTGTGATGTGCCTTTGAATTGTGCATTTTCAAGACACAAAAAGTATGGAGTTCAAATAAGTTCAAAAAATGAAATCCCTTTTGTAACAGACCTGTTTTTGATTAAAACAATCAATTCTCCTTCTTCTCCTTGTGCTAGATATTGGTTATGCACTAGGGGAAGTAGGAGTAGCGACCATCATCGACGGTTGAAAAATCAGGTGAGCTAGTGTCCACCATATATGAGAGAAGAAGAAATCCCTTTGTGATGTGCCTTTGAATGGTGCATTTTGAACACACAAAAAGTATGGAGTTCAAATAAGTAAAAAAAATGAAATCCCTTTGTAAGAGATGAGTTCTCGTTCGAAACCCTGCTACTTCGAGAGAGATTGTCAGTTTTGTACACGAAGTGCATCCAGTCTTTGTCGTAGCCCTCTCAACTTTTTAACACATGCTATGTGGGTGAAATGATGATAGCATGCCAACTTTCAACATTTCCAGAGTTCATTTGTAGTGCTTTTAATTTCAGGGTCAACTAGCTCAAAAAAAAAAGTAAATGCAAGAAATATACCAAATTAAGTCAGAAATTGTTGAAATTTTGTGACGTGCCTTTGAATGGTGCATTTTGAACACACAAAAAGTATGGAGTTCAAATAAGTTTTAAAAAATGAAATCCCTTTGTAAGAGATGAGTTCTCGTTCGAAACCCTGCTACTTCGAGGGAGATTGTCAGTTTTGTACACGAGCTGCATCCAGTCTTTGTCGTAGCCTTCTCAACTTTTTGAACACATGCTATGTGGGTGAAATGATGATAGCATGCCAACATTCAAGATTTCCAGAGTTCATTTGTAGTGCTTTTCAATTTCAGGGTCAACTAGCTCAAAAAAAAGTAAATGCAAGAAATATACCAAATTAAGTCAGAAATTGTTGAAATTTTGTGATGTGCCTTTGAATGGTGCATTTTGAACACACAAAAAGTATGGAGTTCAAATAAGTTTAAAAAAATGAAATCCCTTTGTAAGAGATGAGTTCTCGTTCGAAACCCTGCTACTTCGAGAGAGATTGTCAGTTTTGTACACGAACTGCATCCAGTCTTTGCCGTAGCCCTCTCAACTTTTTAACACATGCTATGTGGGTGAAATGATGATAGCATGCCAACTTTCAACATTTTCAGAGTTCATTTGTAGTGCTTTTCAATTTCAGGGTCAACTAGCTCAAAAAAATAAGTAAATGCACGAAATATAACAAATGAAGTCAGAAATTGTAGAAATTTTGTGATGTGCCTTTGAATGGTGCATATTGAACACACAAAAACAATGGAGTTCAAAGAAGTTTAAAAAAATGAAATCCCTTTGTAAGAGATAAGTTCTCGTTCGAAACCCTGCTACTTCGAGAGAGATTGTCAGTTTCGTACACGAACTGCATCCAGTCTTTGTCGTAGCCCTCTCAACTTTTTAACACATGCTATGTGGGTGAAATGATGATAGCATGCCAACTTTCAACATTTTCAGAGTTCATTTGTAGTGCTTTTCAATTTCAGGGTCAACTAGCTCAAAAAAAATAAGTAAATGCACGAAATATAACAAATGAAGTCAGAAATTGTAGAAATTTTGTGATGTGCCTTTGAATGGTGCATTTTCAAGACACAAAAAGTATGGAGTTCAAATAAGTTTAAAAAAATGAAATCCCTTTGTAAGATATGAGTTCTCGTTCGAAACCCTGCTACTTCGAGAGAGATTGTGAGTTTTGTACAAGAAGTGCATCCAGTCTTTGTCGTAGCCCTCTCAACTTTTTAACACGTGCTATGTGGGTGAAATGATGATAGCATGCCAACTTTCAACATTTTCAGAGTTCATTTGTAGTGCTTTTGAATTTCAGGGTCAACTAGCTCAAAAAAAAGTAAATGCAAGAAATATAACAAATGAAGTCAGAAATTGTTGAAATTTTGTGATTTGCCTTTGAATGGTTCATTTTGAACACACAAAAAGTATGGAGTTCAAATAAGTTTAAAAAAATGAAATCCCTTTGTAAGAGATGAGTTCTCGTTCGAAACCCTGCTACTTCGAGAGAGATTGTGAGTTTTGTACAAGAAGTGCATCCAGTCTTTGTCGTAGCCCTCTCAACTTTTTAACACATGCTATGTGGGTGAAATGTTGATAGCATGCCAACTTTCAACATTTTCAGCGTTCATTTGTAGTGCTTTTCAATTTCAGGGTCAAGTAGCTCAAAAAAAATAAGTAAATGCACGAAATATAACAAATGAAGTCAGAAATTGTTGAAATTTTGTGATGTGCCTTTGAATGGTGCATATTGAACACACAAAAAGTATGGAGTTCAAAGAAGTTTAAAAAAAATGAAATCCCTTTGTAAGAGATAAGTTCTCGTTCGAAACCCTGCTACTTCGAGAGAGATTGTCAGTTTTGTACACGAACTGCATCCAGTCTTTGTCGTAGCCCTCTCAACTTTTTAACACATGCTATGTGGGTGAAATGATGATAGCATGCCAACTTTCAACATTTTCAGAGTTCATTTGTAGTGCTTTTCAATTTCAGGGTCAACTAGCTCAAAAAAAAAAGTAAATGCACGAAATATAACAAATGAAGTCAGAAATTGTAGAAATTTTGTGATGTGCCTTTGAATGGTGCATTTTCAAGACACAAAAAGTCTCGAGTTCAAATAAGTTTTAAAAAATGAAATCCCTTTGTAAGAGATGAGTTCTCGTTCGAAACCCTGCTACTTCGAGAGAGATTGTGAGTTTTGTACAAGAAGTGCATCCAGTCTTTGTCAAAGCCCTCTCAACTTTTTAACACGTGCTATCTGGGTGAAATGATGATAGCATGCCAACTTTCAACATTTTCAGAGTTCATTTGTAGTGCTTTTCAATTTCAGGGTCAACTAGCTCAAAAAAAAAGTAAATGCAAGAAATATAACAAATGAAGTCAGAAATTGTTGAAATTTTGTGATTTGCCTTTGAATGGTTTATTTTGAACACACAAAAAGTGTGGAGTTCAAATAAGTTTAAAAAAATGAAATCCCTTTGTAAGAGATGAGTTCTCGTTCGAAACCCTCCTACTTCGAGAGAGATTGTCAGTTTTGTACACGAACTGCATCCAGTCTTTGTCGTAGCCCTCTCAACTTTTTAACACATGCTATGTGGGTGAAATAATGATAGCATGCCAACTTTCAAGATTTTCAGAGTTCATTTTGTAGTGCTTTTCAATTTCAGGGTCAATTAGCTCAAAAAAAAAAAAGTAAATGCACGAAATATAACAAATAAAGTCAGAAATTGTTGAAATATTGTGATTTGCCTTTGAATGGTGCATTTTGAACACACAAAAAGTATGGAGTTCAAATAAGTTTAAAAAAATGAAATCCCTTTGTAAGAGATGAGTTCTCGTTCGAAACCGTGCTATTTCGAGAGAGATTGTCAGTTTTGTACACGAACTGCATCCAGTCTTTGTCGTAGCCCTCTCAACTTTTTAACACATGCTATGTGGGTGAAATGATGATAGCATGCCAACTTTCAACATTTTCAGAGTTCATTTGTAGTGCTTTTCAATTTCAGGGTCAACTAGCTCAAAAAAAATAAGTAAATGCACGAAATATAATAAATGAAGTCAGAAATTGTTGAAATTTTGTGATGTGCCTTTGAATGGTGCATTTTGAACACACAAAAAGTATGGAGTTCAAATAAGTTTAAAAAAATGAAATCCCTTTGTAAGAGATGAGTTCTCGTTCGAAACCCTGCTACTTCGTGAGATATTGTCAGTTTTGTACACGAAGTGCATCCAGTCTTTGTCGTAGCCCTCTAAACTTTTTAACACATGCTATGTGGGTGAAATGATGATAGCATGCCAACTTTCAACATTTTCAGAGTTCATTTCTAGTGCTTTTCAATTTCAGGGTCAACTAGCTCAAAAATAATAATTAAATGCACGAAATATAACAAATGAAGTCAGAAATTGTTGAAATTTTGTGATGTGCCTTTGTATGGTGCATTTCGAACACACAAAAAGTATAAAGTTCAAATAAGTTTTAAAAAATGAAATCCCTTTGTAAGAGATGAGTTCTCGTTCGAAACCGTGCTACTTCGAGAGAGATTGTCAGTTTTGTACACGAAGTGCATCCAGTCTTTGTCGTAGCCCTCTCAACTTTTTAACACATGCTATGTGGGTGAAATGATGATAGCATGCCAACTTTCAACATTTTCAGAGTTCATTTGTAGTGCTTTTCAATTTCAGGGTCAAGTAGCTCAAAAAAAATAAGTAAATGCACGAAATATAACAAATGAAGTCAGAAATTGTTGAAATTTTGTGATGTGCCTTTGAATGGTGCATATTGAACACACAAAAAGTATGGAGTTCAAATAAGTTTTAAAAAAATGAAATCCCTTTGTAAGAGATGAGTTCTCATTCGAAACCCTGCTACTTCGAGAGAGATTGTCAGTTTTGTACACGAACTGCATCCAGTCTTTGTCGTAGCCCTCTCAACTTTTTAACACATGCTATGTGGGTGAAATGATGATAGCATGCCAACTTTCAACATTTTCAGAGTTCATTTGTAGTGCTTTTCAATTTCAGGGTCAAGTAGCTCAAAAAAAATAAGTAAATGCACGAAATATAACAAATGAAGTCAGAAATTGTAGAAATTTTGTGATGTGCCTTTGAATGGTGCATTTTCAAGACACAAAAAGTCTCGAGTTCAAATAAGTTTTAAAAAATGAAATCCCTGCTACTTCGAGAGAGATTGTGAGTTTTGTACAAGAAGTGCATCCAGTCTTTGTCGTAGCCCTCTCAACTTTTTAACACGTGCTATGTGCGTGAAATGATGATAGCATGCCAACTTTCAACATTTTCAGAGTTCATTTGTAGTGCTTTTGAATTTCAGGGTCAACTAGCTCAAAAAAAAGTAAATGCAAGAAATATAACAAATGAAGTCAGAAATTGTTGAAATTTTGTGATTTTCCTTTGAATGGTTCATTTTGAACACACAAAAAGTATGGAGTTCAAATAAGTTTTAAAAAATGAAATCCCTTTGTAAGAGATGAGTTCTCGTTCGAAACCCTGCTACTTCGAGAGAGATTGTGAGTTTTGTACAAGAAGTGCATCCAGTCTTTGTCGTAGCCCTCTCAACTTTTTAACACATGCTATGTGGGTGAAATGTTGATAGCATGCCAACTTTCAACATTTTCAGCGTTCATTTGTAGTGCTTTTCAATTTCAGGGTCAAGTAGCTCAAAAAAAAAAGTAAATGCACGAAATATAACAAATGAAGTCAGAAATTGTTGAAATTTTGTGATGTGCCTTTGAATGGTGCATATTGAACACACAAAAAGTATGGAGTTCAAAGAAGTTTAAAAAAAATGAAATCCCTTTGTAAGAGATAAGTTCTCGTTCGAAACCCTGCTACTTCGAGAGAGATTGTCAGTTTTGTACACGAACTGCATCCAGTCTTTGTCGTAGCCCTCTCAACTTTTTAACACATGCTATGTGGGTGAAATGATGATAGCATGCCAACTTTCAACATTTTCAGAGTTCATTTGTAGTGCTTTTCAATTTCAGGGTCAACTAGCTCAAAAAAAAAAAGTAAATGCACGAAATATAACAAATGAAGTCAGAAATTGTAGAAATTTTGTGATGTGCCTTTGAATGGTGCATTTTCAAGACACAAAAAGTCTCGAGTTCAAATAAGTTTTAAAAAATGAAATCCCTTTGTAAGAGATGAGTTCTCGTTCGAAACCCTGCTACTTTGAGAGAGATTGTGAGTTTTGTACAAGAAGTGCATCCAGTCTTTGTCATAGCCCTCTCAACTTTTTAACACGTGCTATGTGGGTGAAATGATGATAGCATGCCAACTTTCAACATTTTTAGAGTTCATTTGTAGTGCTTTTCAATTTCAGGGTCAACTAGCTCAAAAAAAAAGTAAATGCAAGAAATATAACAAATGAAGTCAGAAATTGTTGAAATTTTGTGATTTGCCTTTGAATGGTTTATTTTGAACACACAAAAAGTATGGAGTTCAAATAAGTTTAAAAAAATGAAATCCCTTTGTAAGAGATGAGTTCTCGTTCGAAACCCTCCTACTTCGAGAGAGATTGTCAGTTTTGTACACGAACTGCATCCAGTCTTTGTCGTAGCCCTCTCAACTTTTTAACACATGCTATGTGGGTGAAATAATGATAGCATGCCAACTTTCAAGATTTCCAGAGTTCATTTTGTAGTGCTTTTCAATTTCAGGGTCAATTAGCTCAAAAAAAAAGTAAATGCACGAAATATAACAAATGAAGTCAGAAATTGTTGAAATATTGTGATTTGCCTTTGAATGGTGCATTTTGAACACACAAAAAGTATGGAGTTCAAATAAGTTTAAAAAAATGAAATCCCTTTGTAAGAGATGAGTTCTCGTTCGAAACCGTGCTACTTCGAGAGAGATTGTCAGTTTTGTACACGAACTGCATCCAGTCTTTGTCGTAGCCCTCTCAACTTTTTAACACATGCTATGTGGGTGAAATGATGATAGCATGCCAACTTTCAACATTTTCAGAGTTCATTTGTAGTGCTTTTCAATTTCAGGGTCAACTAGCTCAAAAAAAAAAAGTAAATGCACGAAATATAATAAATGAAGTCAGAAATTGTTGAAATTTTGTGATGTGCCTTTGAATGGTGCATTTTGAACACACAAAAAGTATGGAGTTCAAATAAGTTTAAAAAAATGAAATCCCTTTGTAAGAGATGAGTTCTCGTTCGAAACCCTGCTACTTCGTGAGATATTGTCAGTTTTGTACACGAAGTGCATCCAGTCTTTGTCGTAGCCCTCTAAACTTTTTAACACATGCTATGTGGGTGAAATGATGATAGCATGCCAACTTTCAACATTTTCAGAGTTCATTTCTAGTGCTTTTCAATTTCAGGGTCAACTAGCTCAAAAATAATAATTAAATGCACGAAATATAACAAATGAAGTCAGAAATTGTTGAAATTTTGTGATGTGCCTTTGTATGGTGCATTTCGAACACACAAAAAGTATGGAGTTCAAATAAGTTTAAAAAAATGAAATCCCTTTGTAAGAGATGAGTTCTCGTTCGAAACCGTGCTACTTCGAGAGAGATTGTCAGTTTTGTACACGAAGTGCATCCAGTCTTTGTCGTAGCCCTCTCAACTTTTTAACACATGCTATGTGGGTGAAATGATGATAGCATGCCAACTTTCAACATTTTCAGAGTTCGTTTGTAGTGCTTTTCAATTTCAGGGTCAAGTAGCTCAAAAAAAATAAGTAAATGCACGAAATATAACAAATGAAGTCAGAAATTGTTGAAATTTTGTGATGTGCCTTTGAATGGTGCATATTGAACACACAAAAAGTATGGAGTTCAAATAAGTTTTAAAAAAATGAAATCCCTTTGTAAGAGATGAGTTCTCATTCGAAACCCTGCTACTTCGAGAGAGATTGTCAGTTTTGTACACGAACTGCATCCAGTCTTTGTCGTAGCCCTCTCAACTTTTTAACACATGCTATGTGGGTGAAATGATGATAGCATGCCAACTTTCAACATTTTCAGAGTTCATTTGTAGTGCTTTTCAATTTCAGGGTCAAGTAGCTCAAAAAAAATAAGTAAATGCACGAAATATAACAAATGAAGTCAGAAATTGTAGAAATTTTGTGATGTGCCTTTGAATGGTGCATTTTCAAGACACAAAAAGTCTCGAGTTCAAATAAGTTTTAAAAAATGAAATCCCTTTGTAAGAGATGAGTTCTCGTTCGAAACCCTGCTACTTCGAGAGAGATTGTCAGTTTTGTACAAGAAGTGCATCCAGTCTTTGTCGTAGCCCTCTCAACTTTTTAACACGTGCTATGTGGGTGAAATGATGATAGCATGCCAACTTTCAACATTTTCAGAGTTCATTTGTAGTGCTTTTCAATTTCAGGGTCAACTAGCTCAAAAAAAAGTAAATGCAAGAAATATAACAAATGAAGTCAGAAATTGTTGAAATTTTGTGATTTGCCTTTGAATGGTTCATTTTGAACACACAAAAAGTATGGAGTTCAAATAAGTTTAAAAAAATGAAATCCCTTTGTAAGAGATGAGTTCTCGTTCGAAACCGTGCTACTTCGAGAGAGATTGTCAGTTTTGTACACGAACTGCATCCAGTCTTTGTCGTAGCCCTCTCAACTTTTTAACACATGCTATGTGGGTGAAATGATGATAGCATGCCAACTTTCAACATTTTCAGAGTTCATTTGTAGTGCTTTTCAATTTCAGGGTCAACTAGCTCAAAAAAAATAAGTAAATGCACGAAATATAATAAATGAAGTCAGAAATTGTTGAAATTTTGTGATGTGCCTTTGAATGGTGCATTTTGAACACACAAAAAGTATGGAGTTCAAATAAGTTTAAAAAAATGAAATCCCTTTGTAAGAGATGAGTTCTAGTTCGAAGCCCTGCTACTTCGAGAGAGATTGTCAGTTTTGTACACGAAGTGCATCCAGTCTTTGTCGTAGCCCTCTAAACTTTTTAACACATGCTATGTGGGTGAAATGATGATAGCATGCCAACTTTCAACATTTTCAGAGTTCATTTCTAGTGCTTTTCAATTTCAGGGTCAACTAGCTCAAAAATAATAATTAAATGCACGAAATATAACAAATGAAGTCAGAAATTGTTGAAATTCTGTGATGTGCCTTTGAATGGTGCATTTTGAACACACAAAAAGTATGGAGTTCAAATAAGTTTAAAAAAAATGAAATCCCTTTGTAAGAGATGAGTTCTCGTTCGAAACCGTGCTACTTCGAGAGAGATTGTCAGTTTTGTACACGAAGTGCATCCAGTCTTTGTCGTAGCCCTCTCAACTTTTTAACACATGCTATGTGGGTGAAATGATGATAGCATGCCAACTTTCAACATTTTCAGAGTTCATTTGTAGTGCTTTTCAATTTCAGGGTCAAGTAGCTCAAAAAAAATAAGTAAATGCACGAAATATAACAAATGAAGTCAGAAATTGTTGAAATTTTGTGATGTGCCTTTGAATGGTGCATATTGAACACACAAAAAGTATGGAGTTCAAATAAGTTTAAAAAAAATGAAATCCCTTTGTAAGAGATGAGTTCTCATTCGAAACCCTGCTACTTCGAGAGAGATTGTCAGTTTTGTACACGAACTGCATCCAGTCTTTGTCGTAGCCCTCTCAACTTTTTAACACATGCTATGTGGGTGAAATGATGATAGCATGCCAACTTTCAACATTTTCAGAGTTCATTTGTAGTGCTTTTCAATTTCAGGGTCAACTAGCTCAAAAAAAATAAGTAAATGCACGAAATATAATAAATGAAGTCAGAAATTGTTGAAATTTTGTGATGTGCCTTTGAATGGTGCATTTTGAACACACAAAAAGTATGGAGTTCAAATAAGTTTAAAAAAAATGAAATCCCTTTGTAAGAGATGAGTTCTCATTCGAAACCCTGCTACTTCGAGAGAGATTGTCAGTTTTGTACACGAACTGCATCCAGTCTTTGTCGTAGCCCTCTCAACTTTTTAACACATGCTATGTGGGTGAAATGATGATAGCATGCCAACTTTCAACATTTTCAGAGTTCATTTGTAGTGCTTTTCAATTTCAGGGTCAACTAGCTCAAAAAAAATAAGTAAATGCACGAAATATAACAAATGAAGTCAGAAATTGTAGAAATTTTGTGATGTGCCTTTGAATGGTGCATTTCAAGACACAAAAAGTATGGAGTTCAAATAAGTTTAAAAAAATGAAATCCCTTTGTAAGAGATGAGTTCTCGTTCGAAACCCTGCTACTTCGAGAGAGATAGTGAGTTTTGTACAAGAAGTGCATCCAGTCTTTGTCGTAGCCCTCTCAACTTTTTAACACGTGCTATGTGGGTGAAATGATGATAGCATGCCAACTTTCAACATTTTCAGAGTTCATTTGTAGTGCTTTTCAATTTCAGGGTCAACTAGCTCAAAAAAAAAGTAAATGCAAGAAATATAACAAATGAAGTCAGAAATTGTTGAAATTTTGTGATTTGCCTTTGAATGGTTCATTTTGAACACACACAAAATATGGAGTTCAAATAAGTTTAAAAAAATGAAATCCCTTTGTAAGAGATGAGTTCTCGTTCGAAACCCTGCTACTTCGAGAGAGATTGTCAGTTTTGTACACGAACTGCATCCAGTCTTTGTCGTAGCCCTCTCAACTTTTTAACACATGCTATGTGGGTGAAATGATGATAGCATGCCAACTTTCAAGATTTCGAGAGTTCATTTTGTAGTGCTTTTCAATTTCAGGGTCAACTAGCTCAAAAAAAAAGTAAATGCACGAAATATAACAAATGAAGTCAGAAATTGTTGAAATATTGTGATTTGCCTTTGAATGGTGCATTTTGAACACACAAAAAGTATGGAGTTCAAATAAGTTTAAAAAAATGAAATCCCTATGTAAGAGATGAGTTCTCGTTCGAAACCGTGCTACTTCGAGAGAGATTGTCAGTTTTGTACACGAACTGCGTCCAGTCTTTGTCGTAGCCCTCTCAACTTTTTAACACATGCTATGTGGGTGAAATGATGATAGCATGCCAACTTTCAACATTTTTAGAGTTCATTTGTAGTGCTTTTCAATTTCAGGGTCAACTAGCTCAAAAAAAATAAGTAAATGCACGAAATATAATAAATGAAGTCAGAAATTGTTGAAATTTTGTCATGTGCCTTTGAATGGTGCATTTTGAACACAGAAAAAGTATGGAGTTCAAATAAGTTTAAAAAAATGAAATCCCTTTGTAAGAGATGAGTTCTCGTTCGAAACCCTGCTACTTCGAGAGAGATTGTCAGTTTTGTACACGAAGTGCATCCAGTCTTTGTCGTAGCCCTCTAAACTTTTTAACACATGCTATGTGGTTGAAATGATGATAGCATGCCAACTTTCAACATTTTCAGAGTTCATTTCTAGTGCTTTTCAATTTCAGGGTCAACTAGCTCAAAAATAATAATTAAATGCACGAAATATAACAAATGAAGTCAGAAATTGTTGAAATTTTGTGATGTGCCTTTGAATGGTGCATTTTGTACACACAAAAAGTATGGAGTTCAAATAAGTTTAAAAAAAATGAAATCCCTTTGTAAGAGATGAGTTCTCGTCCGAAACCCTCCTACTTCGAGAGAGATTGTCAGTTTTGTACACGAAGTGCATCCAGTCTTTGTCGTAGCCCTCTCAACTTTTTAACACATGCTATGTGGGTGAAATGATGATAGCATGCCAACTTTCAACATTTTCAGAGTTCATTTGTAGTGCTTTTCAATTTCAGGGTCCAGTAGCTCAAAAAAAAAAAGTAAATGCACGAAATATAACAAATGAAGTAAGAAATTGTTGAAATTTTGTGATGTGCCTTTGAATGGTGCATATTGAACACACAAAAAGTATGGAGTTCAAATAAGTTTAAAAAAAATGAAATCCCTTTGTAAGAGATGAGTTCTGATTCGAAACCCTCCTACTTCGAGAGAGATTGTCAGTTTTGTACACGAACTGCATCCAGTCTTTGTCGTAGCCCTCTCAACTTTTTAACACATGCTATGTGGGTGAAATGATGATAGCATGCCAACTTTCAACATTTTCAGAGTTCATTTGTAGTGCTTTTCAATTTCAGGGTCAACTAGCTCAAAAAAAATAAGTAAATGCACGAAATATAACAAATGAAGTCAGAAATTGTAGAAATTTTGTGATGTGCCTTTGAATGGTGCATTTCAAGACACAAAAAGTATGGAGTTCAAATAAGTTTAAAAAAATGAAATCCCTTTGTAAGAGATGAGTTCTCGTTCGAAACCCTGCTACTTCGAGAGAGATTGTGAGTTTTGTACAAGAAGTGCATCCAGTCTTTGTCGTAGCCCTCTCAACTTTTTAACACGTGCTATGTGGGTGAAATGATGATAGCATGCCAACTTTCAACATTTTCAGAGTTCATTTGTAGTGCTTTTCAATTTCAGGGTCAACTAGCTCAAAAAAAAAGTAAGTGCAAGAAATATAACAAATGAAGTCAGAAATTGTTGAAATTTTGTGATTTGCCTTTGAATGGTTCATTTTGAACACACAAAAAGTATGGAGTTCAAATAAGTTTAAAAAAATGAAATCCCTTTGTAAGAGATGAGTTCTCGTTCGAAACCCTGCTACTTCGAGAGAGATTGTCAGTTTTGTACACGAACTGCATCCAGTCTTTGTCGTAGCCCTCTCAACTTTTTAACACATGCTATGTGGGTGAAATTATGATAGCATGCCAACTTTCAAGATTTCCAGAGTTCATTTTGTAGTGCTTTTCAATTTCAGGGTCAACTAGCTCAAAAAAAAGTAAATGCACGAAATATAACAAATGAAGTCAGAAATTGTTGAAATATTGTGATGTGCCTTTGAATGGTGCATTTTGAACACACAAAAAGTATGGAGTTCAAATAAGTTTAAAAAAATGAAATCCCTTTGTTAGAGAAGAGTTCTCGTTCGAAACCCTCCTACTTCGAGAGAGATTGTCACTTTTGTACACGAACTGCATCCAGTCTTTGTCGTAGCCCTCTCAACTTTTTAACACATGTTATGTGGGTGAAATGATGATAGCATGCCCACTTTCAACATTTTCAGAGTTCATTTGTAGTGCTTTTCAATTTCAGGGTCAACTAGCTCAAAAAAAATA
Organism: Hordeum vulgare subsp. vulgare; assembly: GCF_904849725.1. Classification (NCBI taxonomy): domain Eukaryota; kingdom Viridiplantae; phylum Streptophyta; class Magnoliopsida; order Poales; family Poaceae; genus Hordeum; species Hordeum vulgare. The sequence continues at coordinate 110,694,190 of NC_058521.1, read as the reverse complement.
AGTAAATGCACGAAATATAATAAATGAAGTCAGAAATTGTTGAAATTTTGTGATGTGCCTTTGAATGGTGCATTTTGAACACACAAAAAGTATGGAGTTCAAATAAGTTTAAAAAAATGAAATCCCTTTGTAAGAGATGAGTTCTCGTTCGAAACCCTGGTACTTCGAGAGAGATTGTCAGTTTTGTACACGAAGTGCATCCAGTCTTTGTCGTAGCCCTCTCAACTTTTTAACACATGCTATGTGGGTGAAATGATGATAGCATGCCAACTTTCAACATTTTCAGAGTTCATTTGTAGTGCTTTTCAATTTCACGGTCAACTAGCTCAGAAAAATAAGTAAATGCACGAAATATAACAAATGAAGTCAGAAATTGTTGAAATTTGGTGATGTGCCTTTGAATGGTGCATTTTGAACACACAAAAAGTATGGAGTTCAAAAAAGTTTAAAAAAAATGAAATCCCTTTGTAAGAGATGAGTTCTCGTTCGAAACCCTGCTACTTCGAGAGAGATTGTGAGTTTTGTACACGAAGTGCATCCAGTCTTTGTCGTAGCCCTCTCAACTTTTTAACACATGCTATGTGGGTGAAATGATGATAGCATGCCAACTTTCAACATTTCCAGAGTTCATTTCTAGTGCTTTTCAATTTCACGGTCAACTAGCTCAAAAAAATAAGTAAATGCACGAAATATAACAAATGAAGTCAGAAATTGTTGAAATTTTGTGATGTGCCTTTGAATGGTGCATTTTGAACACACAAAAAGTATGGAGTTCAAATAAGTTTAAAAAAAATGAAATCCCTTTGTAAGAGATGAGTTCTCGTTCGAAACCCTGTTACTTCGAGAGAGATTGTCAGTTTTGTACACGAACTGCATCCAGTCTTTGTCGTAGCCCTCTCAACATTTTAACACATGCTATGTGGGTGAAATGACGATAGCATGCCAACTTTCAACATTTTCAGAGTTCATTTGTAGTGCTTTTCAATTTCAGGGTCAACTAGCTCAAAAAAAATAAGTAAATGCACAAAATATAACAAATGAAGTCAGAAATTGTTGAAATTTTGTGATGTGCCTTTGAATGGTGCATTTTGAACACACAAAAAGTATGGAATTCAAATAAGATTAAAAAAAATGAAATCCCTTTGTAAGAGATGAGTTATCGTTCGAAACCCTGCTACTTCGAGAGAGATTGTCAGTTTTGTACACGAACTGCATCCAGTCTTTGTCGTAGCCCTCTCAACTTTTTAACACATGCTATGTGGGTGAAATGATGATAGCATGCCAACTTTCAAGATTTCCAGAGTTCATTTGTAGTGCTTTTCAATTTCAGGGTCAACTAGCTCAACAAAAAGTAAATGCAAGAAATATACCAAATTAAGTCAGAAATTGTTGAAATTTTGTGATGTGCCTTTGAATGGTGCATTTTGAACACACAAAAAGTATGGAGTTCAAATAAGTTTTAAAAAATGAAATCCCCTTGTAAGAGATGAGTTCTCGTTCGAAACCCTGCTACTTCGAGAGAGATTGTCAGTTTTGTACACGAACTGCATCTAGTCTTTGTCGTAGCCCTCTCAACTTTTTAACACATGCTATGTGGGTGAAATGATGATAGCATGCGAACTTTAAACATTTTCAGAGTTCATTTGTAGTGCTTTTCAATTTCAGGGTCAACTAGCTAAAAAAAAATAAGTAAATGCACGAAATATAATAAATGAAGTCAGAAATTGTTGAAATTTTGTGGTGTGCCTTTGAATGGTTCATTTTGAACACACAAAAAGTATGGAGTTCAAATAAGTTTTAAAAAATGAAATCCCTTTGTAAGAGATGAGTTCTCGTTCGAAACCCTGCTACTTCGAGAGAGATTGTCAGTTTTGTACACGAAGTGCATCCAGTGTTTGTCGTAGCCCTCTTAACTTTTTAACACATGCTATGTGGGTGAAATGATGATAGCATGCCAACTTTCAACATTTTCAGAGTTCATTTGTAGTGCTTTTCAATTTGAGGGTCAACTAGCTCAAAAAAATAAGTAAATGCACGAAATATAACAAATGAAGTCAGAAATTGTTGAAATTTTGTGATGTGCCTTTGAATGGTGCATTTTGAACACACAAAAAGTATGGAGTTCAAATAAGTTTAAAAAAATGAAATCCCTTTGTAAGAGGCGAGTTCTCGTTCGAAATCCTGCTACTTCGAGAGAGATTGTCAGTTTTGTACACGAACTGCATCCAGTCTTTGTCGTAGCCCTCTCAACTTTTTAAAACATGCTATGTGGGTGAAATGATGATAGCATGCCAACTTTCAACATTTTGAGAGTTCATTTGTAGTGCTTTTCAATTTTAGGGTCAACTAGCTCAAAAAAAATAAGTAAATGCATGAAATATAACAAATGAAGTCAGAAATTGTTGAAATTTTATGATGTGCCTTTGAATGGTGCATTTTGAACACACAAAAAGTATGGAGTCCAAATAAGTTTTAAAAAATGAAATCCCTTTGTAAGAGATGAGTTCTCGTTCGAAACCCTGCTACTTCGAGAGAGATTGTCAGTTTTGTACACGAACTGCATCCAGTCTTTGTCGTAGCCCTCTCAACATTTTAACACATGCTATGTGGGTGAAATTACGATACATGCCAACTTTCAACATTTTCAGAGTTCATTTGTAGTGCTTTTCAATTTCAGGGTCAACTAGCTCAAAAAAATAAGTAAATGCACAAAATATAACAAATGAAGTCAGAAATTGTTGAAATTTTGTGATGTGCCTTTGAATGGTGCATTTTGAACACACAAAAAGTATGGAGTTCAAATAAGTTTAAAAAAAATGAAATCCCTTTGTAAGAGATGAGTTATCGTTCGAAACCCTGCTACTTCGAGAGAGATTGTCAGTTTTGTACATGAACTGCATCCAGTCTTTGTCGTAGCCCTCTCAACTTTTTAACATATGCTATGTGGGTGAAATGATGAAAGCATGCCAACTTTCAAGATTTCCAGAGTTCATTTGTAGTGCTTTTCAATTTCAGGGTCAACTGGCTCAAAAAAAAAGTAAATGCAAGAAATATACCAAATTAAGTCAGAAATTGTTGTAATTTTGTGATTTGCCTTTGAATGGTGCATTTTGAACACACAAAAAGTATGGAGTTCAAATAAGTTTTAAAAAATGAAATCCCTTTGTAAGAGATGAGTTCTCGTTCGAAACCCTGCTACTTCGAGAGAGATTGTCAGTTTTGTACACGAACTGCATCTAGTCTTTGTCGTAGCCCTCTCAACTTTTTAACACATGCTATGTGGGTGAAATGATGATAGCATGCCAACTTTCAACATTTTCAGAGTTCATTTGTAGTGCTTTTCAATTTCAGGGTCAACTAGCTCAAAAAAAATAAGTAAATGCACGAAATATAATAAATGAAGTCAGAAATTGTTGAAATTTTGTGATGTGCCTTTGAATGGTGCATTTTGAACACACAAAATGTATGGAGTTCAAATAAGTTTAAAAAAAATGAAATCCCTTTGTAAGAGATGAGTTCTTGTTCGAAACCCTGCTACTTCGAGAGAGATTGTCAGTTTTGTACACGAAGTGCATCCAGTCTTTGTCGTAGCCCTCTCAACTTTTTAACACATGCTATGTGGGTGAAATGATGATAGCATGCCAACTTTCAACATTTTCAGAGTTCATTTGTAGTGCTTTTCAATTTGAGGGTCAACTAGCTCAAAAAAATAAGTAAATGCACGAAATATAACAAATGAAGTCAGAAATTGTTGAAATTTTGTGATGTGCCTTTGAATGGTGCATTTTGAACACAGAAAAAGTATGGAGTTCAAATAAGTTTAAAAAATGAAATCCCTTTGCAAGAGACGAGTTCTCGTTCGAAACCCTGCTACTTCGAGAGAGATTGTCAGTTTTGTACACGAACTGCATCCAGTCTTTGTCGTAGCCCTCTCAACTTTTTAACACATGCTATGTGGGTGAAATGATGATAGCATGCCAACTTTCAACATTTTCAGAGTTCATTTGTAGTGCTTTTCAATTTTAGGGTGAACTAGCTCAAAAAAAAATAAGTAAATGCACGAAATATAACAAATGAAGTCAGAAATTGTTGAAATTTTGTGATGTGCCTTTGAATGGTGCATTTTGAACACACAAAAAGTATGGAGTCCAAATAAGTTTAAAAAAATGAAATCCCTTTGTAAGAGATGAGTTCTCGTTCGAAACCCTGCTACTTCCACAGAGATTGTCAGTTTTGTACACGAACTGCATCCAGTCTTTGTCGTAGCCCTCTCAACTTTTTAACACATGCTATGTGGGTGAAATGTTGATAGCATGCCAACTTTCAACATTTTTAGAGTTCATTTGTAGTGCTTTTCAATTTCAGGGTCAACTAGCTCAAAAAAAATAAGTAAATTCATGAAATATAACAAATGAAGTCAGAAATTGTTGAAATTTTGTGATGTGCTGGTGCATTTTGAACACACAAAAAGTATGGACTTCAAATAAGTTTAAAAAAATGAAATCCCTGTGTAAGAGATGAGTTCTCGTTCGAAACCCTGCTACTTCGAGAGAGATTGTCAGTTTTGTACACGAAGTGCATCCAGTCTTTGTCGTAGCCCTCTAAACTTTTTAACACATGCTATGTGGGTGAAATGATGATGGCATGCCAACTTTAAACATTTTCAGAGTTCATTTGTAGTGCTTTTGAATTTCAGGGTCAACTAGCTCAAAAAAATAAGTAAATGCACGAAATATAACAAATGAAGTCAGAAATTGTTGAAATTTTGTGATGTGCCTTTGAATGGTGCATTTTGAACACACAAAAAGTATGGAGTTCAAATAAGTTAAAAAAAATGAAATCCCTTTGTAAGAGATGAGTTCTCGTTCGAAACCCTGCTACTTCGAGAGAGATTGTCAGTTTTGTACACGAACTGCATCCAGTCTTTGTCGCAGCCCTCTCAACTTTTTAACACATGCTATGTGGGTGAAATGATGATAGCATGCCAACGTTCAACATTTTGAGAGTTCATTTGTAGTGCTTTTCAATTTCAGGGTCAACTAGCTCAAAAAAATAAGAAAATGCACGAAATATAACAAATTAATATAGTTACAATTTTCAATGAGTTTAGGTCCGTAAGCCTGCTTTAGAGATTAGCTCGATGGAGAAGCTGCGACGGGGCTTATAAACAAGTGTTAGTCCCCCTCGCTGGGCGAGGTGGGACTAAACTTATCGTACAACCGAGGAGGATCTTTAGTCCCGGTTGGAGTCACGCCCCGGGACTAAAGACCCCCTTCAGTCTCGGTTGGAGTCACGCCCCGGGACTAAAGACCCCCTGCTTCCCGCCTCTTGGTCTGCCCGAAAAGAGGCCTTTAGTCCCGGGTCGTGGCTCCAACCGGGACTAAAGGGGGTCTTTAGTCCCGGGGCGTGGCTCCAACCGGGACTAAAGCCCCTTCTATATAAGCGGGACTTCGAAAATTTCCAACCCAATTCGTCCATTTCTCTTCTTCTTCCTCTCGTTCTCCTACCCGGCGCGGCACAACGACGAACGTAACCGACGCCGTCAGGCTGCCCGCCGTCCTGCTCGCGTCGGCCGTCCTCCTCGCCGTCGCGCCGTCCTCCTCGCCGCCGCGCCGTCCTCCTCGCCGCCGCGCCGTCCTCCTAGCCGTCGCGCCGTTTTCCTCGCCGTCGCGCCGTCCTCCGCGTCGTCCTCCTCGCCAACACTCCGGCCAGTAAGCCGCCCGCCCCCTCCTCCCCAACACTCCGGCCAGTATAGAAGAAAAGAAGAAAAAGGAGAAGAGAAGAAGAAAAAGGAGAAGAACGGAAGAAAAAGGAGAAGAAAAGAAGAAAAAGAAAAGATTTTTTTGTCATCTAATTCCTATTGTTATTAGGTTTGTGCTAGATTATTAGGGTTAGTAATATTTAGAATTAGGTTAGGGTTACAAGAAGAAGAAATATGAACAAAAATAAGAAAATAAGATTAGGAAAAATGAAAATAAGAAGAGGAGGAGAAGAAAAGAAGAAAAAGTGTACATTGTATAGTGTATATGCTTAAGTGTATAGTGTATATAGTGTATAGTGTATAAGGAGAGGAGGAATTTTGCTATAGTGTATATAGTGTATAGTGTATAAGAAAAGAAGAAAAGAAGAGGAGGAGAAGAGAAGAAAAGAAGAGGAGGAGAAGAGAAGAAAGAAGAGGAGGAGAAGAAAAATGAAAATAAGTGTTAATAGTTTAATTTTGCTATTGTATATGCTCAAGTGTTAATAGTTTATTTTTAGCAAGAAAATTAATAGAACTAGTTTATTTTTTTAGTTCATTTTACGATGCCTATCCCGCATCCTCGTCATCGACTCGGCGGAGGACACTTGCTTGATCAGAGGGGCCCTGTCCGGGACTGGGCTCCGCCCGGCTGGTATTGGGAGGTGCTACCTTCCGGGGGGCGTAGGTTGGTGAGGAGCCAGCCCGTCGTTGACCCAATCCGAATACTACTTTATTTTATGATTTGGTTTTGCTTAGTGAATGCTCAAATTGGAAATTTACTCCTACTTTGAATACTATGCAGAAATCTAGGAGTCTCAAATTGGAAAAGTACTCCTACTTTGGTTTTTGGTACAAAGGTTAAGAGAATCCGTTTTTTGCAGAACTATGGATCCACATATCAGGAACCTCGAAGAGGAAGAACTTCTGGAAGATATAATCAAAGACGGCCCCGACGTTGAACCAGCTGAATCTCCGTCGTTATATCTAAACCAGGACGTTGGAATGGAGGTCGAGCGACACGAAGATGAAGCCGATGAGGCAGGAGATAGGTCCAATGACGGAGAAGGTGATAGCTCCACTGATGGAGAAGCCGGTGAAGAGGAGAAGTCCGGCGAGGTATACATATGAAGTTTGACAATCACTTGTAATATGTGAAAAATATTGGAGATAGCTCTATATTGTATACATATACATTCATTTGACAAATGTTTCTCCCTCTTAGGCCTCCATATCGAGCAAAACTACGAAACGAGGCCCGACTAGAAAGTTGGATGCACAGACGCATTACACATTTGAGGTGATATTTCCTACGGGCGAACCCAAGCTTCCTAAGAATGCTGCTGACACATTCAAGAAGCAATGCGGAGTTCTCGTTAGAGATCATGTCCCGATCAGCGTTCGGGAGTGGAACAAGCGCAAAGGGGCAGCCGATAGTGACTATGTCACCGAAAGGTACAAAGATAATCTTTGGAATGATCTCATGTCACATTTCAACCTGTCAGAATGTGAGAATGAAGACGCCGCAGACAAACTGAGGGCCAAAGTCAAGCAGTGGACTCTGAAGAAGATGGCCGAACTGTTCCGTAGCTGGAAGAAGAAGCTGTGGAAAAACTATCCGAAGACACAGAAAGTGCCAGTATTCGAGGGGTATCTAGCCAAGCAGGCGAATCACTGGAAGGCATTTAAAGAGTACAAGGAGTCAGAAGATGCCCAGGCATTATCAGAAATGAACAAGATAAATGTCGACAAGAAGATATATCACCACAAGCTGGGGCCAGGGGGCTATGAGACTGCCATCCCAAAGTGGGATAAGAAAGAGCAAGATCTGATAGATAAAGGCGTCGTACCTGAACCACTCCGTGATGATTGGGAATTGAGAGCAAGAAATTGGTTCCTTGTGCATGATGGGTCGTATGACGAAACAACAGGGGACCTCATGTGCAATGACAATCTTAGGATACCCAGGGAGAATTGGAAAAGGATAGTGAAAGAAATTAAGGAGGGAAGAAGAAAGTTCACTGCAAATAGAGAGAAAGATTTGCTCACACCGGTCCTCGGCAATGACGAACATGGAGGACGAACGCGAGGCTTCGGTCCTTCTTACCCGTGGTGGCTTGGGTTTGCTAGAGACCAAGACACTTACAGAAGCCGAGAGAGAGCAAAGAAGCGGCAGCAGGATGAGGAGAATGACAAGTTCAACCAGTTGCTTGCCAGGATTAACGAGCAACAGAAGCAGATTGATGAGCTTAGAGGAGTACCGTGCCAGGAAGATCCTGCAGTTGATATTACCGGCGCCCCATCTAAGCAGAAAAGGAGCGTGGCTGAATTTGAGGCCCCGCCAGAATAATGAACGAAGAATGATAGAGGGCGGTCCCGGCTATCCCGTGGATGGAATCAAGGAGTCAACATCATGTGAACTCCATCAGAAATTCAAGAACATATCCATGAAGGTGGCCGTCGGACAAGCTTTACCTTCTGGCCCTGATGCACGCTGGCATGGCCGTGAGATTCCAGCTGGCTTTGCTAAAGTCGGGGTGGATGAAATCATGACGGGGTTTAATGATATGGAGCTCGACATAGCTGGACCCGAAGATGAGAGGACACTCGAGAAGTACTGGGTGGAGTCATCCTATGGGACAAGAACTACATCAAGCTTCCAGGCTCGTCCCCAAGGACAACACCGCCTCCGAGTCGTCGCAGGTCACCTACACCTCCATTACCTCCAAGCACTCCACATGACGTCGGCCAGCACAACACGAGTCCATCTCGATCACCGCCGCCGGACTTGGGTCGTCCGTCTTCGCCGCCGCCCGCACATGATACTAAGCGGAAGCGTGCCAGCAAGAACGCTTCGTCGATGATTTCTAAGCGACGGAGCTCCCCAAAGCGCAAACTGTCGCCCCTCCCAAAGGTACCTCATGCTAATCTTCCTATCAGACCTTATGATCGTACCCCCGAGGAAAACGCCAGGATAGCAAAGGAACAACATGAGGCGCAGATGAAAAGGAAGGAACCCGAGCCCCGCCCGAAATACACCGAGAAGAACATAGCATGGGCAAAAGACTTCATAACCACTCCATCACAGTATGACTTACACTATAAGCCTGATGACTATACACACACATTGCAGAAGGAAGTGAAAAAGAGCAAGTCACATGAAAGTGCAAGTGGGAGCAAATCAAGTTCAACTACAAGCAAGAAAAAATCAGACGTTCCTCAGCTTGGACAACAGGCCAAATAGTCGATCCCACCCCTCAAGGTGTTAACCGAGAATGTTCCCCCTCCGGTGCAGGGGCAAGCTTTTGAAAACGCAAAGGAGTTGGCGGATGAATGTGGTATCCCGGTTGAAAATTTGCTGGCTAATTCCCAAGACGACATGATACCCAAGGCTGTGGTAGCCCCTAAGCCACAGTTTGTCATGGGAGAGCCTTTGGTCAGCAAAGATGATCTCCCAACAAATATGCGTTACTTGCATAAATGGTACTTAAGTGAATCAAAGAATGGGAGAACGATGATCGTGCTGAGTGTCCCACAGGAGTACTACGGCCGCTCCAAAGAAATCCATATCGACTTTGATGAACTCTTCCAGATGTACAATGGCGACGCCCTCGACAAATCGCTTATGAGTTGCTATTGTCTGTAAGTTTTTCAATTCGTTGTCTACATATAACTTGTTTAGTTATTTCAATTCATTGTCTATATATAACTTGTACTCTATTATGCAGAATGAAGATTCTGGAGTGTAAAAGTAAGAGCATCATAAATATTGGGTTTATTGATCCAGATAAAATACATATAGCGACGCTAACTAATTATCCCAAGGAGACGGAGGAAAACCTTCTAAGGTTTCTAAGAGATCAAAATTTCTGTGACCACATATTGTTTCCATACAACTTCAGGTGAGGGTCTTTACTCTGTTGTGTCCATTCACTTATAAGTGTAATTGTTAAGTTACTCACACATATATATATATATATACATGTGCAGCTTCCATTGGATTCTGTTGGACATTCAAATTGATACGGGAATAGTTGATGCCTTCGACCCATTATCGAGACCCTTGGAACAGTTCCAAAGCCTGCAGGACATGCTCCAAGTGTATTTTTAATCATTCTTGCGCTCTATCGGTCTCTTTCGATGATTTTCTGATATATCAATTAATGAAAAACTTAGCAAATCATTATCCTTGTCGGGCAGGGTTTGGAATCGGTTCAAGTGCGTGACTCCCGGTAACTTTCCTGAGAAGCTGACCTTTAGAGCGGCTCAGGTCAGTAGTAGTATGATATACTTCTATTAATTTTCAATAGATCTATGATGCTAGATTATTATTTTGATTATATATATTCCATTCTCGTAAAGTGCGACCAGCAGCCACGGGGAACGCATCTATGCGGATACTATGTTTGCGAGACCATTCGCACGTTTACCTCTGAGTTCAAGGAGCACAGATTCGACGTAAGCAATGAACATTCACACCTCTATTTTTACCCGTCATTCTTTGTTATCATGATTGATATTCATATTCATCTCCTCTTCTTATATAGCACGAGGCCATGAGGACGAAGGTCCTACCAGAGCAACGCGCGATTGCTGTTGCAGAGGAGCTTGCGGGATTTCTGAGGACGGAAGCTATAGAAGACAAAGGACGATTTAGTGTAGCTAAGGGCCATTACTGATGTTCGTCCATGTAATCGAATAGACAGGCTCTAGTCCCGATAATTCAGATCTCCATATAAGTGTATATGATCGCTTGTAAGATGAGTTAATCTTATATATATATATGCATAATTATTTCTATTTTAAATTATATGACAACTAATTCCCGAACACAAAACGAGGCATCACGTTAATCTCCTGAACACCTAAACCCTAAAACCCCAAAATAATTTCATTAAAAAAAAGCCAAAAACCAGCAAAATCTGAAAATCTTGAGTCCCGGTCCGTGTAACGAGCCGGGACTAAAGGGCCTGCCCCTGGGCGCTACGAGGCGCCCACGTGGAGCACCTTTAGTCCCAGCGTGTAAGAGGGCCGGGACGAAAAGGTTAGGCCTTTAGTGTGACACCCTCGGCTTAATCGTACGCTAAACATACACGCAAATGCGTACGATCAAACCCAAGGACTCACGGGAAGATATCACAACACAACTCTAGACACAAATAAAATAACATCAGCTTCATATTACAAGCCAGGGGCCTCGAGGGCTAGAATACGAAAGCTCGATAAGCACACGAGTCAGCGGAAGCAACAATATCTGAGTACAGACATAAAACAACATGGGGTGCCTTAGAGAAGGCTAGCACAAAAGATACAACGATCGAACGAGGCGAGGCCTCCTGCCTGGGAACCTCCTAACTACTCCTGTTCATCAGCGGCCTCCACGTAGTAGTAGGCACCGTCGGGGTAGCAGTCGTCGGCGGCGGGGACCTCCATCTCCTGGGCTTCATCATCTGGTCGCAGCAAACGGATCAAGGGAACAAGGGGGAAGCAAAGCAGCGGTGAGTACTCATCCAAAGTACTCGCAAGTCTTACATCAGAACAATTCTAATAATGCATCAGTATCAAAAAGGGGGTTATATGTGGACTGACTGCAGCAATGCGAGAAAAGAGAGAGAAGGCCTAGTCCTATCGAAGACTAACATCTTCAGGGTCTTGCAGCAATAGACGAGAGTAGAACAGGGGGTAACACATTAATAGTCATATTGTTGCAGCAATATTAAAGTGAGGTCACGCCTAAAGATCCTCCCTCGACTCCCTGCGAGGAAGCAATCCCGAGGCAAACTAATTCCAGTTAAGTAACAATTGTAGTTGTAAAAGATCGGGGCACAACTCCAAGTCGTCCTATAACCGTGGACACGGCTATCCGAATAGTTAATTTTCATCCCTGCAGGGGTGCACCACATGTCCCGTCACGCTCGATAACACTCTGGCCGGACATACTTTTCTGGGTCCTGCCCGGCCTCGGAATATCGACACGTCGCAGCCCCACCTAAGACTAATCAGAGAGGCCAGCCCACCGGTCTAAATCCTAAGCACAAAGGGTTCATGGGCCCAGTTCCCCTTCACGCTCCTGCACGTGGCGTGGGCGGCCGACGTCAGTCCTAGCATCCCTTAATCACAAGCGTGATGCATCTCAGGACCACTCGGGCGCGCGCCGCTACACTGCTGGCATCTGAAAAGCTTCGGCTGATACCGCGACGCCGAGTACCCATAATTCTTCCCGCGTAGCCGGTTAGTGCGAAAAGGTCTCCGACCAACCCAGATCAAATACCCAAATCCATTAGCATTTTAATTAGGCCAGCAACACAGTCTCGCGGGAAATCCACCCGTCTTACAACTAATCACCGAAGATCCCAGTAACATGGTCGAGTAACTGTGTGGTCGTAACATCGGGGGGAATCCGAGGAATCACCCTCGTTGGATCCCGAACGATGTACCCGTCAAGGTGGGCTTAGAGGAATCACCCTCGGGGGTCCCACACTCGCGGGGTTGCACGACAGGGGCGTCATCGGGAATGGTGAAAGAGGAATCACCCTCGATAACCACGACCGACTAGCTATACTACAGAGATATCATCACGAGTACTTAGCGAGGTGTCACCCTCGGTACCCGATAGTATCGCTGTAGCGTCGTACAACGAAGGGGGGTGAATGTGCTGTGTCGGGTCTGGCTCGTCGATCAAAGATCGAGTTTTGAAAACAAGCGGGGCAACTGAGCTACGGGGTCAGAGGGGATGACTGCTCCACCTATACTAAGCATATTAAAAGTACAGGACTGAAAGTAGCAGTTTATCAAAAATAGGCTATGCATCAGATATAGGAGCTAACTACAACAGTAGCAAAATACTAATGCAAGCAGTAGGAAGAAAGACATAGGCGATATAGGAATGATCAAGGGGAGTTTGCTTGCCTTGCTGCTCTGCGGCAAAGGACTGATCGGCAGGGTCGTAGATGTACCCGGCAGCAGCGTCAGTCTCGGGGTCTACCGGTAAGAAGAGGGGGAAGAAACAATAAATAATAGCACCGATGCAACACAAAGCATGACATGGAAAGATGCAGGCTAGACATGAGCTAACGCAGCCACATCCGTCATAGACGGGTCGGAAGAATATCTGACGATATTTTCCCGGGTCTCGGGCTACTACCAGTTACACTGGAAACGATGGAAAAGTTCCATGTTTGCTATGCTAGGGACGCGTGACAGACGAACAGACCGTGCATCCGGGTTCGTCTCGCTTTGCTGATCAACTTTCATGTTGAAAATATTTTGATCTGACTTACGGATTATTTAATATTAATTTTCAAAGTTTTATTAATTAGGTAGGAATTAAAAACATATTTAAAAGATTTAATAAAATCCTATTATGACATCATCGCGATGTCAGGCTGACATCAGCAGTTGACTTGTCAACTGACCAGCGGGTCCCGAACGTCATAGGCACAAGTTTTATTTAAGATTAAATATTATTTAATCAGATTAGTTTAGTGGGGGACCCGCGTGTCATACTCTAATTATGTTAATTAATTATTTTAACTAATATATCTATTTATTTATTTATTTAAGAAAAACATTATTTTTATAATTTATTTTAACTCTCGCGTGGGGCCTCCCTGTCATAGACAGCGGGTGTATTGGCCCCACCGGTAAGTGGCCTAAGGTTATTTTCTTATCTATTTTTATTAGATACCTAACCGTGCAAATACCGTATTCCTCTAAATATCCATATACGCAAATACATACATTGCATATTATACTTACATGCATACATACATACATACATACATACATACATACATACATACATACGACATCTAATACATCTCTTGTTTTTATTTTATTTTTTTCTCTCAAAACTCTCAACACTCATCTCTCTGTTAACAGAGACAGAGAACTCTCTCTAACTCCACCTAGAACAACACAAACTTCAAATCCTCCTACCGGAGTCCACCGTCGACGGATCGAGGCCCCGTTTGCCGGAATGGAACCGGGACGTCGAGGAGAACGACAAGGTGGGAGGAGCCCGAGGAGGGGCTCACCGACGGTGACGTGACGGCCCGGTGAAGCCGGAGTTCGCACGAAGGTGACGGTGGAGACGGCGTGGTTCCGGTGGAGACGGGCGTGCCGGCGAGGAGGAGCCGGCCGGAGGTTTGCCGAGAGGGGCCCCGGTGAGGAGGGGCCCCCGGAGATGGAGCCGCCGACGGGGAGGGGCGGCCATCGTAGAGAGGGCCGCCGGAGAGGGACCTCCCGGAAGGGGCCGGCCGCCGAGATGGGGGGGCCCGAGGTGGCCGGCACCCCTGCCGGCGGGGTGGAGGCCGAGAGGGGGCTCGCCGCGGAGAGAGGGGAGGGGCCGAGGGGCGCCGGGGAAGAGGCCGTCGGCTGGAGGAGAGGGTCGTGGCGGGGCTGCCGGCGGAAGGAGGAGAGGTCCCCCGGGGGGGGGGGCTGCCGGCGGGAGGAGGAGAGGCCGCCGGGGGGGCTGCCGGCGGGAGGACGGTCGGTGTAGGGAGGGATCTGGGAGAGTGGGGCGACGGTAGGGAGTTGGGGGCTCTCGTGGGCAGGGAGATGGGGCGAGGGTCACGGGGGAGGTGGGGGTCCTCTCGTGGGTGGGGGGAGAGGACCGAGAGTGGGGGAGCGTCGGTGGGTGGGGTGGGGCCCCCCACGAGGGGGGGTGGCTGGCGGCGGCGCACTGGGGGGAGGGGAGGGAGTAGCGAGGGGAGGGGTCTGGTCGCCAGGGGGAATTAGGGTTTGGCCGGTTGGGCCCTTTTTGGCCCAGCTGGGCCGGGGGGTTGCTCTTTTTCTTTTTTTTGATTTGTTTTGTTTTGTTTTACCTTTTCCCTTTTTATTATTTCTTTCTTTCAGTTTTCTTTTCTTTCTTTTATCATTATTATTTATTTAATATTTTCCTTTTTTTTACATATATATTCTTTTAATATTTGCAATGAACTCATAACGTACTCTACTTTTGTTTTCAAATTTGAAATCCGGACAAACTCGAATCAACGCGGGTCTGAGATGGAAATTCGATGACGTGGCATCATTAGCGGTTGATCACTGTAGCTTAATTACAATCACTACTGTAGCAAAAGTCGAGGATGTCACAATTCTCCCCTACTAACAAGAGTTCTCGTCCCGAGAATTAAGAGGTAGAGGTAAAGAGCCCGGGGTATTCATCACGAAGATGATCCTCGCGTTCCCAAGTGGCTTCATCTTCAGAGTGATTTGACCACTGTACCTTAAGGAACTTGGTGACCTTGCGACGAGTCTTACGTTCAGCTTGGTCGAGAATGCGGACCGGATGCTCTTTATAAGAGAGGTCTTGTTGTAGCTCAAGCATATCGTGATCCACTGCTCGAATAGGGTCCTTGAAGCAGCGACGGAGCTGAGAAACATGGAAGACATCGTGAACGTGAGAAAGGTTCGCCGGCAGTTCCAATTGATAAGCCACTCTTCCACGCCTTTCGAGAACAATGAAAGGACCAATATAACGAGGAGCTAACTTGCCCTTGATTCCGAAACGGTGTGCACCTCTCATTGGTGTGACACGAAGATAAGCCTTTTCGCCAGGTTGATAGACCATATCTTGATGATGACGGTCATACTGACTCTTCTGACGAGACTGAGCAGCCTTCAGATTCTCATGAATAATGCGGACTTGATCTTCGGCATGTTGAATAATATCCGGACCGAAGAGTGATCGTTCCCCAGTTTCTGACCAATTCAGAGGAGTCCGACACCTTCGCCCATACAATACTTCGAAAGGGGCCATCTTCAGACTAGCTTGATAGCTATTGTTGTAAGAGAACTCGGCATACGGGAGAGATTCCTCCCATTTCTTACCGAAAGAAATTACACAAGCTCGAAGCATGTCCTCGAGAATTTGGTTGACTCGTTCAACTTGTCCCTGGGATTGAGGATGAAATGCAGTGCTGAAGGACAGATGAGTCCCCATAGCCTTCTGAAAACTTTCCCAGAATTTTGAAGTGAACAAGCTGCCACGGTCCGAACTGATTACCAACAGAATACCGTGAAGTGAAACAACTCTTGACATATAAAGATCTGCCAGTTGACTAGCATTAATCGTTTCTTTGACGGCCAGGAAATGTGCAACTTTGGTCAGTCGATCAATGACGACAAGAATAGCATCATTACCCTTCTGGGATCTGGGAAAACCAGTGACAAAGTCCATTTCAACATGGTCCCATTTCCACTCGGGAATAGAGATAGGTTGCAGAGTTCCAGCAGGCTTTTGGTGTTCTGCTCTGATACGCTGGCATATATCACATTCTGCCACATAGCGTGCAATGTCTTGTTTCATATTGGGCCACCAGAATCTCTGCCGGATGTCTTGGTACATCTTGGTACTACCCGGGTGAATAGACAATGGTGTGTCATGAGCTTCTTCCATCACCTTCCCAGTCATCCTGAGATTTTCCTTCTTATTTGGGACGAATAGGCGACCCTTGAAATACAAGGCGCCACCTTCATCAACAGTGAAAAAGGAGGGTTTACCCTTCGCAATATAGCTCTTAATCCTGTCGACATCATCGTCAAAGTTTTGTATATTCTTTATGGAGCTCACAAGATCTGGTTCAACCACTAGGTTACTGAGGGATCCCTGATTAACAACACGAAGGTTCATCTTTTGATACTCTTCAGGAGGGGGAACAAGGTAACCCTGAGGAACAATGTGGAGGTTCAGCTTACGGAATTCCTCTTGCAGACGATCGTGAACCTGATGAACCTGGAGGTGGTTGCAGTATGACTTGCGACTTAAGGCATCAGCCATTACATTAGCCTTGCCAGGGGTATATGATATACTACAGTCAAAATCTGCTATACGCTCCATCCATCTTTGTTGACGCAGGTTCAACTCCGGTTGAGTGAACAAGTACTTCAGACTTTGATGGTCGGTGTAGATTTCACAGCGATTACCGACAAGGTATTGTCGCCATTCCTTCAATGCATGAATGACTGCGGCAAGCTCGAGATCATGAACTGGGTAGTTCTCTTCATGAGCACGCAGTTGACGTGAAGCATAAGCGATCACCTTGCGATCCTGCATTAGGACACAGCCTATTCCTTGACGAGAAGCATCACAGTATATGACGAAATCCCTTTTCGTATCTGGAGGAGCAAGTACTGGAGCGGACGTCAGTTTGTCCTTGAGCGCTTGGAAACTTTCCTGACATTTATCAGTCCATTCATACTTAACACCTTTGTGAAGCAGGTTGGTTAAGGGCTTCGCAATCTTGGAGAAGTTCTCGACGAATCGACGGCAATAGCTGGCAAGTCCGAGAAAACTTCTGACTTGCTTGACATTCTTCGGGGGAGTCTAGTCAAGAATAGCTTGAATTCGTTCGGGGTTGACCGCAATACCATCCTTGGAAATCACATGACCAAGGTAAGTCACTTCGTCTAGCCAGAACTCACATTTGGAATACTTCGCATAGAGTTTATGCTCCCGAAGCTTATCCAGTACAAGACGAAGATGTTCAGCATGCTCTTCTTTGTTCTTTGAAAACACCAGAATATCATCCAGATATACCATGACAAATTTGTCGAGGTAGTCCATGAATATATAATTCATCAATCGAGAGAAGGTTGCCGGTGCATTCGTTAAGCTGAAGGACATGACGGTGTACTCGTATGACCCATATCGAGTAACAAAGGCGGTCTTTGGAATATCCTCCTTGCGAACACGGATCTGGTGGTATCCCAAACTCAAGTCGAGCTTAGAGAAAACGGTGGAACCAGCAAGTTGATCATATAAATCATTTATCCGAGGGAGAGAATATTTGTTTTGAATAGTGGCCTGGTTGATAGGACGATAGTCTTGAACCAATCGATTTGTCCCATCCTTCTTCTTAACAAAGAGAGAAGGTGCTCCCCAAGCAGAGGAACTCGGACGGATGAAACCTAGACTGAGCGAGTTGTCAATTTCTTGCTTAAGTTCAAGGAGTTCATGTGGAGGCATTTTATAAGGACGCTTGGCAATAGGAGTGGTACCGGGTACCAAGTCAATGACAAACTCGAAAACTCGAGCAGGGGGAATTCCTGGAAGTTCTTCTGGAAAGACATCTTGGAATTCTCGGACCACTGGTATGTTTTCAATCCCTTCAAGAGGCGACGCATTTAATGCATTCAAAGCATACAGCCGTGCCTCAGCATTACGGACGAGATGAGCATGGTAGCTTACTAGTTCATCTGAAGGGTGTAGGAGGTGGACGGTTTTGGTGGCACAAACGATCGATGCCGTATGAGCTTTCAACCAGTCCATCCCCAATATGAGATCAATGTTGGATGACTTTAGTAGGATGGGGTTGGCAAGGAATTCTAATCCTTCAATTTCAACTGGAACATGGGGGCAAACCACAGAGGTTCGGCATTCGCCCCCAGGGGTGTTTACCACTATCGGGATGTTCATCTCTTCGCTCCTAATGTCATGCATGTATGCAAAATTTTCTGACATAAAGGAATGCGATGCTCCTGTATCAAACAATACAGAAGCAGGTACTGAGTTAACGAGAAGTGTACCCATCACGGTAGCAGGCTGGTCTTGAGCTTGACCCATATCAATGTTGTTGGCCTGACCACGAACATAAGCAGGCTTAGTGTTGAAGTTGCGGTTCTGGTTGTTGCCACGGCTAGTTGCGGGAAGTGCCAGCTGATTCTGATTCTGCCTGCAGTCTCTAGCACGGTGACCTGGACGGCCACACTTGAAGCACAACCCGTCCTCAGGACGGGAAGGAGGAACTCGAGGCGGTGGAGCTGGAAGCCTCGGCTGCCTAGGTGGTGGGGGAGGCAGGCGAGGTGCAGCATAGGACGGCCTCGGAGTAGGAGCAGGTGCATGGTACATGTTGTTGGGAATCCAGATCTTCCGCTTCTGTGCAGATGAGCCCGAAGATGAGCCCATGTCACGGTTGCGCTTGCTGCTATCTTTGTATTCCTGCAGACCAGTCTCAACCTGAATAGCCTTGTTCACGAGGGTGGCGAAATCAGCATAGTCCTGAACGAGGAGTGTCAGCTTGATATCAGGGTGGAGGCCTTCACGGAACTTCTCCTGCCTGCGCGCATCAGTCGCAATGTCTTCTTCAGCATAGCGAGATAATTCCAGAAATTCCCGCTGATAAGCATCCACAGTCTTGTTGCCCTGGACCAAGTTGCGGAACTCATGCTTCTTCCGGTCCATGATTCCCTGGGGAATGTATCGAGCACGGAAAGCAGCCTTGAACTCTGCCCAAGTGATGATAGTTCCATCGGGTTGAGAGCGCCTGTGGCTGTCCCACCATTGAGCAGCGGGACCCTTCAGAAAGTAGGCGGCAAAGTTGACATAGCTCGCCAGGAGCACATTGGCAGACTCCAGCTCATAAGAAATGTCACGGAGCCAGTCATCAGCATCAAGAGGCTGAGTTGAGCTGCGGTAGATCGCAGGGTTGAGACGGCAGAAGTCTTGCAGTGTCACGCCTTGTGGTTGGTTCATGTTCGGCCTTTGGAATTGATCCATGAGCCCTTGCATAAACTGGCGGTTCAGCTCAAACTATTGGATCATCCCCGCCATATACTCAGGAGGCGGGGGTGGTGCATCGTTGGCAGGGCCACGCGGGCGGCCAACTGGTCTAACCATCCTGTTAAATATTTAGCAGGGGTAGTTTAGCTTAAAGTAATTGAAAGGCATCGCATGCATTCATGAAGTAATCAACCATAATGAAAGGGAAATGCGATAGATACTCCATAGTAGTTGAGTTCGACATACAGACCCATACATAAGTTCAATTACAGACTAACGATTAAAAACTCGAAATTTGGCGATAGCCCGGACGCATTTGACGATACCCTGGACTCACTAGGCGACGCGCAGGCACGCGGTGGAAGAGTACCACAACGAGATGTAGCGATAAGGCTACATCAACGTCGGAGAGGACGATCGAATCCTGGTAGCTGGCGGTGATAGAAGGTAGGGACAGGACCCTGTGTCCCGTTGTGACTCTGGTGAGGGTACCGTATCCAGTCAAGCAGCTGAGGTCCAAGTGCAGGGGTTCTACCCCCAACATCAGTCCACTCGAGAGCTGATGGTAGCTCTGTCCTGCCCGGCTCGCGGATGCGCATAGGTGGAACCCTCGGACAGTGTGATGGCTGCAGCTCTGTCAACGCGTCGTAAAGACGAGCGCGCGTAGCATACAACTTCACAGTCAGAGCTCGGAAAGCACGATCCATTGCCTCAGTGCACTGCACCAGAATCCGTGCGTCGTACCGACGCGTCACGTAGGGGGCGCAGACAGCGACGTAGGAACGGTCGTTGCGCTCCCGAACGTCAGAAGCGTAGGCAGTGAGATCAGACCCAGTCTCATCCCCAGCAGGAGCATGCGGGATGTATCTGAAAGGGCTCTCCTCCAGGTGAGGGTACGCTCCACGGAGACGGGTGATGGCGATGTAGGCCACATCATGGACGGCCATCTCGACCGACACTCCAATACCACAGAACACGTGGCGCTCGAGGGTCTCGCCGCCCCTCTGGTCGAAAATGCGAACCTCAGCCTGGTACTGGTACTGGTTGTACTCGCGGAAATCCTCGAACACAGTGTACTCGGGGTACCAGCGATATCCCAGCCTCGTCAGGAGATCGACCAAAACGGCCGGGAACCCAGTCGTCTCAGTGGCCTGTGTCAGGCGCACGTGCTGTCTTGCGGGATGCATCTGAAAATAAGATTGACGGATGTCAATGACAGTGTGTGTAATACATATTCAGGAGAAAAAGAGTAGATAGTCCAGCGCTCCGGATTGATGTGATTCGAGAACCTAATGTTAGAGTTAGTAAAATCTTTGACCCGAAAGAGAAGAGAAAGTAGAGCCGAGAGTATAGAAAAGGAGTAAAAGATACTAATACCACCCAATTGAGATGTGGGCCCGTAAGCCACAACATCAGTGTTAGTAAAGTTTTTCAAACACTAGACTCAACTTCGGCCAAGGAGTTGGAAAGGGGGCTACCTACAGGCAGTTGGCTCTGATACCAACTTGTGACGCCCTCGGCTTAATCGTACGCTAAACATACACGCAAATGCGTACGATCAAACCCAAGGACTCACGGGAAGATATCACAACACAACTCTAGACACAAATAAAATAACATCAGCTTCATATTACAAGCCAGGGGCCTCGAGGGCTAGAATACGAAAGCTCGATAAGCACACGAGTCAGCGGAAGCAACAATATCTCAGTACAGACATAAAACAACATGGGGTGCCTTAGAGAAGGCTAGCACAAAAGATACAACGATCGAACGAGGTGAGGCCTCCTGCCTGGGAACCTCCTAACTACTCCTGTTCATCAGCGGCCTCCACGTAGTAGTAGGCACCGTCGGGGTAGCAGTCGTCGGCGGCGGGGACCTCCATCTCCTGGGCTTCATCATCTGGTCGCAGCAAACGGATCAAGGGAACAAGGGGGAAGCAAAGCAACGGTGAGTACTCATCCAAAGTACTCGCAAGTCTTACATCAGAACTATTCTAATAATGCATCAGTATCAAAAAGGGGGTTATATGTGGACTGACTGCAGCAATGCGAGAAAAGAGAGAGAAGGCCTAGTCCTATCGAAGACTAACATCTTCAGGGTCTTGCAGCAATAGACGAGAGTAGAACAGGGGGTAACACATTAATAGTCATATTGTTGCAGCAATATTAAAGTGAGGTCACGCCTAAAGATCCTCCCTCGACTCCCTGCGAGGAAGCAATCCCGAGGCAAACTAATTCCAGTTAAGTAACAATTGTAGTTGTAAAAGATCGGGGCACAACTCCAAGTCGTCCTGTAACCGTGGACACGGCTATCCGAATAGTTAATTTTCATCCCTGCAGGGGTGCACCACATGTCCCGTCACGCTCGATAACACTCTGGCCGGACATACTTTTCTGGGTCCTGCCCGGCCTCGGAATATCGACACGTCGCAGCCCCACCTAAGACTAATCAGAGAGGCCAGCCCGCCGGTCTAAATCCTAAGCACAAAGGGTTCATGGGCCCAGTTCCCCTTCACGCTCCTGCACGTGGCGTGGGCGGCCGACGTCAGTCCTAGCATCCCTTAATCACAAGCGCGATGCATCTCGGGACCACTTGGGCGCGCGCCGCTACACTGCTGGCATCTGAAAAGCTTCGGCTGATATCGCGACGCCGAGTACCCATAATTCTTCCCGCGTAGCCGGTTAGTGCGAAAAGGTCTCCGACCAACCCAGATCAAATACCCAAATCCATTAGCATTTTAATTAGGCCAGCAACACAGTCTCGCGGGAAATCCACCCGTCTTACAACTAATCACCGAAGATCCCAGTAACATGGTCGAGTAACTGTGTGGTCGTAACATCGGGGGGAATCCGAGGAATCACCCTCGTTGGATCCCGAACGATGTACCCGTCAAGGTGGGCTTAGAGGAATCACCCTCGGGGGTCCCACACTCGCGGGGTTGCACGACAGGGGCGTCATCGGGAATGGTGAAAGAGGAATCACCCTCGATAACCACGACCGACTAGCTATACTACAGAGATATCATCAGGAGTACTTAGCGAGGTGTCACCCTCGGTACTCGATAGTATCGCTGTAGCGTCGTACAACGAAGGGGGGGTGAATGTGTTGTGTCGGGTCTGGCTCGTCGATCAAAGATCGAGATTTGAAAACAAGCGGGGCAACTGAGCTACGGGGTCAGAGGGGATGACTGCTCCACCTATACTAGGCATATTAAAAGTACAGGACTGAAAGTAGCAGTTTATCAAAAATTGGCTATGCATCAGATATAGGAGCTAACTACAACAGTAGCAAAATACTAATGCAAGCAGTAGGAAGAAAGACATAGGCGATATAGGAATGATCAAGGGGAGTTTGCTTGCCTTGCTGCTCTGCGGCAAAGGACTGATCGGCAGGGTCGTAGATGTACCCGGCAGCAGCGTCAGTCTTGGGGTCTACCGGTAAGAAGAGGGGGAAGAAACAATAAATAATAGCACCGATGCAACACAAAGCATGACATGGAAAGATGCAGGCTAGACATGAGCTAACGAAGCAACATCCGTCATAGACGGGTCGGAAGAATATCTGACGATATTTTCCCGGGTCTCGGGCTACTACCGGTTACACTGGAAACGATGGAAAAGTTCCATGTTTGCTATGCTAGGGACGCGTGATAGACAAACATACCGTGCATCCGGGTTCGTCTCGCTTTGCTGATCAACTTTCATGTTGAAAATATTTTGATCTGACTTACGGATTATTTAATATTAATTTTCAAAGTTTTATTAATTATTTAGGAATTAAAAACAGATTTAAAAGATTTAATAAAATCCTATTATGACATCATCGCGATGTCAGGCTGACATCAGCAGTTGACTGGTCAACTGACCAGCGGGTCCCGAACGTCATAGGCACAAGTTTTATTTAAGATTAAATATTATTTAATCAGATTAGTTTAGTGGGGGACCCGCGTGTCATACTCTAATTATGTTAATTAATTATTTTAACTAATATATCTATTTATTTATTTATTTAAGAAAAACATTATTTTTATAATTTATTTTAACTCTCGCGTGGGGCCTCCCTGTCATAGACAGCGGGTGTATTGGCCCCACCGGTAAGTGGCCTAAGGTTATTTTCTCATCTATTTTTATTAGATACCTAACCGTGCAATTACCGTATTCCTCTAAATATCCATATACGCAAATACATACATTGCATATTATACTTACATGCATACATACATACATACATACATACATACATACATACATACGGCATCTAATACATCTCTTGTTTTTATTTTATTTTTTTCTCTCAAAACTCTCAACACTCATATCTGTGTTAACAGAGACAGAGAACTCTCTCTAACTCCACCTAGAAGAACACAAACTTCAAATCCTCCTACCGGAGTCCACCGTCGACGGATCGAGGCCCCGTTTGCCGGAACGGAACCGGGACGTCGAGGAGAACGACAAGGTGGGAGGAGCCCGAGGAGGGGCTCACCGACGGTGACGTGACGGCCCGGTGAAGCCGGAGTTCGCACGAAGGTGACGGTGGAGACGGCGTGGTTCCGGTGGAGACGGGCGTGCCGGCAAGGAGGAGCCGGCCGGAGGTTCGCCGAGAGGGGCCCCCGTGAGGAGGGGCCCCCGGAGATGGAGCCGCCGACGGGAAGGGGCGGCCACCGTAGAGAGGGCCGCCGGAGAGGGACCTCCCGGAAGGGGCCGGCCGCCGAGATGGGGGGGCCGAGGTGGCCGGCACCCCTGCCGGCGGGGTGAAGGCCGAGAGGGGGCTCGCCGCGGAGAGAGGGGAGGGGCCGAGGGGCGCCGGGGAAGAGGCCGCCGGCAGGAGGAGAGGGTCGTGGCGGGGCTGCCGGCGGAAGGAGGAGAGGTCGCCGGGGGGGGGGGGGGGGCTGCCGGCGGGAGGAGGAGAGGCCCTCGGGGGGGGGGGGGGGGGGCTGCCGGCGGGAGGAGGGTCGGTGGAGGGAGGGATCTGGGAGAGTGGGGCGACGGGAGGGAGTTGGGGGCTCTCGTGGGCAGGGAGATGGGGCGAGGGTCACGGGGGAGGTGGGGGTCCTCTCGTGGGTGGGGGGAGAGGACCGAGAGTGGGGGAGCGTCGGTGGGTGGGGTGGGGCCCCCCACGAGGGGGGGTGGCTGGCGGCGGCGCACTGGGGGGAGGGGAGGGAGTAGCGAGGGGAGGGGTCTGGTCGCCAGGGGGAATTAGGGTTTGGCCGGTTGGGCCCTTTTTGGCCCAGCTGGGCCGGGGGGGTTGCTCTTTTTCTTTTTTTTGATTTGTTTTGTTTTGTTTTACCTTTTCCCTTTTTATTATTTCTTTCTTTCAGTTTTCTTTTCTTTCTTTTATCATTATTATTTATTTAATATTTTCCTTTTTTTTACATATATATTCTTTTAATATTTGCAATGAACTCATAACGTACTCTACTTTTGTTTTCAAATTTGAAATCCGGACAAACTCGAATCAACGCGGGTCTGAGATGGAAATTGGATGACGTGGCATCATTAGCGGTTGATCACTGTAGCTTAATTACAGTCACTACTGTAGCAAAAGTCGAGGATGTCACATTTAGTCCCGCCCCTTTAGTCCCGGTTGGTGAACCGGGACTAAAGCCCCTTACGGGCCGGGGCTATAGGCCCTGTCCCCACTAGTGATAGTGGCATTTTTATCTCCTTATAAGCTGCTCCCGCTCCCCCTCCCGGCCGGCTGGGCAGCTGTCGGCGATGCTAGGTCGACACCTATAGGGATCAACACAATACCCTTGTGATCGTAGGGCGGGAAAAACAACGTCAAGAGCAGACCTAACGATCAACACCCGGCAAGCCTTTTTACCCAGATTCAAGCCGCTTACGCGTAAAACCCTACGTCCTGCTCGTCTGATCGTATTAAGTGTTCTTTGGTTGTTCGTTTACAGTGATGAT
Source organism: Hordeum vulgare subsp. vulgare (assembly GCF_904849725.1). Classification (NCBI taxonomy): domain Eukaryota; kingdom Viridiplantae; phylum Streptophyta; class Magnoliopsida; order Poales; family Poaceae; genus Hordeum; species Hordeum vulgare. The sequence continues at coordinate 110,669,037 of NC_058521.1, read as the reverse complement.
AACCGTCTTCTTAGCTAATCTCTAAAAAGTCTAACCCCTTGTGAATGAGCTAAGGGCCTCCTTTTATAGGCAAAGGGGTCACCTAAAGTGCTCGATGGTAGGTTCACGAGATGTTACAGTGAACCTAGAGCGGCGCTTATCCATCTACCGCTATCAGGTGCATTAAATGCACATCTTGCCCATGTCAGCTAAGTGCTGGTGAAGACATGTGTCAAGGTGTTTGGACACCTGGACGCCCCGCTGGCACATGTGGAATGCGCTGGAACTCGGGGGCGGTGGTACTGTGGCAAGGGCGGTCGCCCTCTAGTGCCTTGCCACGTCATCCCCGCAAGGGTGCTTGTCGGGGCCTTTGTGACAGCGCGATGCCGACGTTCCAGAAGATTCCCCTTATTTCTGTTTCCGTCGTGTGATTATTTTGTATGTTGCATTCATCTTGCGCATCATGGCATCATGCATGGCATCATGTCAACCGTGTTCTTTGCCTGTGTTGCTTGTTGCTCCTTGTTGTTGGAGTGTTAGTGCTTTGTGAGTGTGGCGTTGTTTGTTGGTGTGATGAGAGTGGGTGCAACAGAGCCACTTCAAACCCTGTTGCACCGAGGACATAAAACCCTTCTCTCCTCTCTTATTCTATTTTGTGGCTGCGTTAAAGTTTTAGTTTTGACCCCAATAAAAAGTTCGTCTTCTTTTAAAAATCATTTTATTAAAGGTGGAGGCAACCCCTCTAGTTTTTCTTTATTTATTCGTTTGTTTTATTTCAAAACAGAGTCTCATTTTTTTCCTTTAAAAGAGCTTTATTTTATTCGTTAAAATGCCCAATCTATTTCTTATAGTTGGGGTATGTTTTTAAGGAGCCAAAAAGTATTTTTTTTTTATTTTGTTTAATTCTTTTATTTGTGTGCGTTTTTTGTTTTTTTTAAAACAAGTATGAAGGGAGGGAGAGAAGCCCTTGTGCCAGCCGGCCCAAGGCCCAGCAGGTCCCTGCCCTGCCCTAGCGACAGGGATCAGGAGCAGCCTCGCCCGATCCCCTCCTCGGGCAGCCAGCGTAGCCCCATGTCCCAGCCCTCCTCTCCTCCAGCCCGATCCCATCCCGTGCTCCCTCCTCCCCCGCCATGCTCGCCTCCCTCTTCCCCGCCGTGCTCGCCTCCTTCTTCCCCTGCCGCAACTCCCCTCGCCCTCGCCCTCGGCCTCGCCCTCGTCCCGTGCTCGCCGCCGCCGGCCGTTCCCCTCGAGCTGCTCCACCCCACGCCACCGGCCTTTGCTGTCCCGCCGCCCCTGGGACCAGCTCCTGCCGTCGCCTTGGCCTCCCGTGCCGCCCTGCACGCCGGAGCCCAGCCCCGTACCAAGCTCCCCTGCAGGTGCCGACCTCGTCCGTCCCCGCATCCGGTTGTCATGGCCTCCCACGTCGCCCTGCCGCCGATGTGTTGCGTGCTGCTGCCTACCACGAAGCTACTATGTTGCCGTTGTTGTGCTTGCCGCCTGATGTTGCTGTATGCCTGCATGCGTTGCCTGCCTGCCAATGCTCTTGCTGCCAGCTGCTGCTGTGCTTGCTGCCGGTTCCTACTAGCTTGCTTGCTACTTGCTGCCTGGCGCTGTAGGTTGCTAGCTGCTATTGCTAGTTGTTGTAGCTGTTGGCTGCTGTTCCTGCTAGCTTGCCTACCTGCTAGACGATGTTGCTGTGGCTTGTGCTACCGGTTGCTGCTTGTGGTTGCCTGCCATCGCCGCTTGTTGTTGCCGTTGCTGTTGGATGCTTGCTGCCGTTGCCTTGCCCGGCTGCCTGTTGGAACATCGCCGGAGACCGCGTGCACCATCCCCGTCATCGTGGATCTGACAAGTTCACCGAGTAACACGATGTCCTCGACGACCCCGAACATCGACGGAACCGTGTTCGACTACCGACACCAAGAGTACGACTTCTGTCGACGAGACCCGAGTACAACTACTTCCACTACGTCCACGATGACCTATGTACACACCGCAATGACCTGATCCGCCCGAACACATGCTTCAAAGGTATACGTTGGAACTTGTCGTGTACCGAATGCATATGATGTATGAGATGTACCCGTATGTTTGCGCCTATATATGTTGTCCATTGCACGTGTTCCTCTTTTGTTGTGCCCCCGACACATGGGAACCCGGTAACCGGATCACCCCATCTTTATTTGGTTTGTAACGCACACGCTTCCAATTTTTTGGTACCGATATCTCGTTGAGTTATCGGGATAGGAACGTTGCCGTGGCTTCGTTTCCGTCTTGCCGCCATGGTTCCCTTTCGTTCGCCAGGGCGACACATGCTTCTTCTCTTCTTGCCCGTGTTGTTGTGAACTGGCATGCATGACGCATTCATGGCATAATATCATGTGTTGCATGTCTCTTGTATGTAGCTCCGTTCTAAGTTCCGTGTGTTGAGCGACTAGGATGTCATGTAGAATCACTGCTTCACCCCTTGCCATGTTAACAACATTTAATATTGCCATTTAAATAAACGGGACTGAACTAAATAATTAATCGTGGGGTTTCGCCGATATGCAACTCGTTGCATATCGAGCTTCACTTAATGTGTAGTGTTTGCGTGAGGTGAAATGCCATGCCATGCCTTGCATCATTGAATTGATCATGCATCATAGTAGATTGTGCATCATGTTCTGCATCGTGTGGTGAATGTCTCTGTTGATGCTTGTTTTCGGTTTGCTCCGTCTCGATAGAGTTCCGCAAGCGTGTCGGAATATGAGGACCCGTTCGACTACGTTGGTTCGCCGACTTCTCGGAGTTGTTCTTCTTCCAAGCGGGATCTCAGGCAAGTTGACCATTTCCCCAGATACCATTACTATCATTGCCATGCTAGTTTTATCGCTTCTATCGATATGTCTTGTTGCCTACCACATGTTAAATAACAGCCTTTCAACAATGCCATAAAAACCCTCAACCTGTTCACAACCTAGCAAACCACTGATTGGCTATGTTACTCCTTGCTTAACCTTGTGTTAGCGTTGCTAGTTGTAGGTACAGTTGCTTCCATGTGATAACATGGGTTCCTTGTTATATCACCCTATTAAATGTTATTTAAATTAATGGACCCATATACTTGGTAAAAGGTGGAAGGCTCGGCCTTTCTAGCCTGGTGTTTTGTTCCACCTTTGCCCCCTTAGTTTCGGCTACCGGTGTTATGTTCCATAATTGAGCGCTCCTAACACGATCGGGGTTGTTATGGGGACCCCCTTGATAATTCGTTTTAGATTAAAGCTGGTCTGGCAAGGCCCAACTTTGGTACTACATTTGCCTAATAACTAATTAATTGCATAGGGACTTTCCGGACCACGAGGATAATTTAATCAACTCCCGGGCCAGTGCTCCTCACGAATGTTGGTCCAAACTGGCATACTACGGGGCCACCGCGGGGCAACCCGAGGTTTGGTTTCTCCTAGTGTTTCCCATATGTCGTGTCCTGAGAACGAGATACGCGGCTCCTATCGGGTTCGTCGACACGTCGGGCGGCCTTGATGGATTAGTTTTACCTTTGACGAAATATCTTGTGCATCGGTATTCCGGTGATGCTTTGGGTTATCTCGGAGTTGAGGTTTTCCACTAAGGAATCCGACGAGATCGCGAGTGTCGTGATCGAGGATTTCTATGCAGCTTGTGGTAATTTGTGATGGACTAGTTGGAGCACCCCTGCAGGGTTAAATCTTTTCGGAAAGTCGTGCCCGCGGTTATGTGGCAACATGGAAACTTTGTTTAGCACTGGTTCTAGATAACTTGAAGTAATGTAATTAAAATATGCCAACTGTGTGTGTAACTGTGACTGTCTCTTTCGTGAGTTCCTTCTCCGATCGAGGACACGGTGGGGTTATGTCTGACGTAGGTAGGTGTTCAGGATCATTCATTTGATCATCCTTAGTTCACGTCTGCTATGCGTAGATCTTCCCCCTCTTATTTCTTGTATTAGTAAGTTTAGCCACCAAATATAAGCTTAGCCGCTACTGTAACCTCACCACTTAAGTTTTCCTCACCCATTAAGCTTTGCTAGTCTTGATACCTTTGGAAATGAGATTGCTGAGTCCCCTGTGGCTCACAGATTACTACAACACCAGTTGCAGGTACAGGTAAAGGTTACTTGACGTGAGCGCGTTGATTGTTCATTTAGAGTTGCTTATTCTTCTTCTTCTTCTTCATCGATCTAGGATGGGTTCCAAGCCGGCAACCTGGGATAGCAAGGATGGTTTGTTTTCGTCCGTAGTTGGACCCTGCTCTTCTTTATGATGATTATGTATTGTACTGCTGTGACTCTGATGTAGCTTGTGGCGAGTGTAAGCCAATTCTATATATATATCTCTTCTTTTCAGTACATGTACTTGTAACGATATCCATTCTTGCGACACGACGAGATGCGCTTCTATCCCTGACGAGGCCCCCGCGCCAAATTGAGGATAGGGTCGCATCTTGGGCGTGACAGCCTTGGTGCTTCGTCCCGGCAACGAAACTTTTCGGGGTCTTCGGTTGTCTTCCCGGTGAGGGAGGCTCGCCGGGGCCTTGTGCTAGGTGCGTTCATCACGGCCATTATACGGACGTGGCCTTGGGTGTCTTCCTGGCAAGACGGGCTTGCCGGGGCCATGGATACCTTGGGGTGCGTCTTGTCTGGATTCTACCGCGCCCTACCGTCAGGGGCTCCTTGCACCCGTGCACAAGTCTGGGGCACTAGAGACCCCAGTCTTTAGTGCACTGACAACAGCTCTCTTCTCTTTATCTCTTCTCTCTTCTCTTGTTCCTCTTCTTCTAACTGAAGAACACACTCCTTTCTTCACTTTGATTCAATATTTCTGATGTTTTAGAATTGGATTTCAAATATGTTGCACTTAGAAAAAAAGATAGATCAAGGTAAGATCAATTCATTTAGTAGGTTATGTTCGCATGCACACGGAAATTTCAGTCTATTTGATTAGTTTTCTAAGTAAACATTTTCTTTTTTTAGATTGTAGTTTATCATTCTGTGTAGTAATTTTACATGCAAGAAACATTATTGTGTGTTATTAGTATTTTTTTAAACATGTAATAATATGTTAACTCCATTAGTATTATTATATTTTTACATGCAAGACGCCTGTGTAATATTTTTGTTTATGTGATAATATGTCAACGCCGTAGATATATTACTCGTGATATGTTTATGTATGCAATATCTATTTTAAAACTTTTACCAGCAGGAAAAAAATATGTGTGTAATATTTTTGTTCATGTGATAATAGGTCGACTTCGTTGATATTTTACTGGTGATATGTTCATGTTGTCAAATATTTTATATTCGGAGGGATATCCTTATTAAATGACAGGTATGAATGACATCTTGTAATTTATATTGATTTTTTTAGATGTAGTGTCACGAAAAATGGTATAATATAAATTATTATACGTAGATGTATAGTTGTTTGTGAATACTTGTCAAATTTTTATATGCAAATAAATTATTATTGTTGGAAGTTATTACAATATAAATATAATAATATGATTTTGCGGTTGATATTTAGTTTTTACAAAGTTTTAGTCGACTAATGATGTAAATATGGCTGCTCATTAGGTACTATGGAAAATTTGTTAGTGTTGTATGGGGACATCGTACGCGACGCCCCTTCTGGTGTGGATGCTTCTAGCAGGTGCGGGATGACTACGGTTGTAGTGAGAGACATGGTTAATGTAGGGTATGCGGAAGTTAGAAGGTGCATCCGACCGATGTTTAGTTCAGCGATGGATGAAGAAAATTACCATGGAGGCTTTCATGGTTGACGGAGGAAATCACTGAGGTCTGCGGCGGGTTACTGGTGAAAAAGCATGGGTGTCATACATGGGGTTTGCAAGCAATCCCAATAACTCCATGCTTGGACAACCCATGGTTTATGTGGAGTTCATTTGTGTCACTGATGTCGCCGAGTGTAGTAACGGGGGTAGTGAGGCCGAGTTGGCCATTACTATAGCCTCCAACACTGGCCCATCGGAACCAACAGGTGGCCAACAAGTGTATGATACAGGATATTGGTCTGCGGTCGTTGACATGAGCGAACATGTGGAGGGATTGCCGGAGGCGCTAGATGATGATGATGATGGTCATTCTCCTGCCTCTTCCGAATCATATGATTATGAAGTTGTTCCTCATGAGAAGGCGGTAATTGCACCAATGAACCGAGAGTTTTTATAGGTTATGAGCATCACCAATGAATTTCACTTTGTTGCCTAGAAGTGGGAAGTCTGGCCGTTGGGCAGATTTTCCCAGATAAGAAATCTGCTTACCAAGCAACAAATAGCTATGCAATTGCCATACACCGGCAACATGGAGTGAAGCAGTCTGATAAAACGGAGTTGAAATTCATATGCATCCATTGCGAAGCGGGTTGCCGTGGAAGAGTTATTGCTCGCCTGAATCCTGGGATATGTCAGCCATGGCATGTCACAAAAATAGAGGAACATAGTTGTGAGCAAACCAGCACTCTTTCAGAGCACCGCAATGTGACTGCAAAATATATGTGACAGATCATGCAAACGAATGTGCAGGAAAGTCTTAATATTAGTATTAGGGCTTTGCACCCACCTGCATCTGATAAGATTGGCTTCCCTGTCAGCTATAGCAAGGCTAGGCATGCAAAGAAAAAGATATTCCATAGGTTGTATGGAACCTATGAGGAGGCGTACTCTTTTGTCCCGAGAATGCTGCATCAGATAGCAGTTGCTAACATGGGGACTCAAGTTTTCCGGAAATAATGTCCAAATCCAGTGAACCGGAAGGAGAGAATACTGGACCTCTTATTCTGGGCATTCGCCGAGACTATCCAAGCATTCAAGAATTGTCGTCCGGTTTTATCAATTGATGGTACATTACTCATTGGAAACTACAAGGGCACACTCTTAGTGGCGGTTGTAGCTGATGCAAATAATCAACTTCTTCCTATTGCCTATGCACTAGTCGAGAGCGAAAACAAACATAGCTGGTTGTGGTTCCTGAGTTGCCCGAAGATGGGGGTCGTCAAAGATTAGGAAGGGGTTTGCATCATCTATAATCGCAACACTGGACTATTAAGCGCGCTCGACATAATTAAGGTTTCAGAAGATCCAGATTGTAGGTGGCCGGATCTGGAGACAAGGTGATGCGTGAGGCATTTGGTAGCTAATTTTTATTCCAAATTCAAAAAAAAACAGAGATTGGTTCAAGTTATTCAAGAGGATGTGTGTGCAGAAAACTGAAGCCAAAATAAATGCTATCTGGGAAGGTATTAATGGTGAGATCGAGCGCGCATCCCTCCCGGAGAGAGAAGACGTGAGAGGTCGTCGGACAACAATAAATTTGACCCAGTGGATCGGCGAGAATTGTCCCCATTTGTACGAGTGGAAGCAGTCTCACGATAGTGGCGCTCAGTACAGTATAATGACAAGCAATATGTCAGAGGTGTACAATGGTGTTCTTAAAGGGGTGAGGGCCCTACCCATCACATCACTAATTGATGAAACTTGGAACCGGACTGTGTCATACTTTGCAGACTAAGTCACCGTTGCCAAGGCACAAGTTGAATTGAACAAGCCCTGGTCTGTGAAGATGCAAAGACATCTTGATGAGAAAGCAAAGAAGTCGCAAAGCCATGGGTGCAGGAAGGTGGATGCAATTAGGAATAAATGGGAAGTCAATGTGCGAGAAAAGTATGTTAAGGGTTACCACAGAGGAGCAAAAAAACAAGCTGTGACCCTTGGCACAACCTCGTGTGAGTGCACTTGGAACAAGCCCAAGCTTCTTAGACACCCTTGCAGTCACGTATTCCGGGCTGCTGCAGATCAAAAAATTAGTGTCGAACCATATGTATCACCGTTCTTCAACACGTACAATTTATACAACACTTGGAATGGTGAGTTCTGGGCATGGGCCATTAATATGAACTACAAGCAATTGTGGCCAGAAGGGACCAAATGGGTTGCTGATCTCGAGTTGATGCGAACCACCAAGGGACGGTGTCAGTCTAGGCGTCATTGCAATGACATGGACCATAGCCATTTGGGAGAACCCACGCGATGTCGTGTTTGTAGGTTCCCTGGGCACTCGCGTAGGGAGTGCCCGTACCGTAACAACAACACTGTTTGATATTTAATCATGCCATGTATTTTAATTTCATTTTGTTGTGATGTAATCTTTGGATATTTAATTTCATTTCGTCGTAATGTAATCTTTGGATATTTAATTTCATTTCTTCATGATGTAATCTTTGAATGTTTAATTTCATTTAATCGTGATTGCAGGTTATGGACGAAATGCCCCAGCTTTTGCACGGGCATCACGACACCCACCACTGTTGCCACCTTTTCTTAAATCTGAATCATGAAAATCCTCCTCAGACCTTCAGGCTTCGAACCGTAAAGAAGCCTTGGAATTGGTACTCAGCATGAAGATATCGTCTTCGTCCTCGCTATCGTCCATCCATAAAAAAGGATGTTTTACTCAACCGTGTATGTGTTGGCCTTTCTTCTCCCATCTTTCATTCAACCTCATAAGTTTTTTCCGTGTCTCCTCAAATATCCTTGGAGGCCACCCCTTCCTAGCTAATGCGTGAGCAACCTCATTCAGTAGCGTGTCACTACTGCCGAGTTCGTCCCATGAAAATATTATATTGTCTATCTTGATATTGCTAGCTAAGCGCAGAAGACATTCGGACATACGAGAGTGAAAACTATGACCGAAAGGATAATGAGACATCTTCTCGAGAGTAAGCTACTAGACTACTCTCCTTACCCACCTTAGTGTGGAGGGGGGTTTTATAGGTGCCGGAGAGCGCGGCGAGAAAGAAATAGCGGAATGCGAGGCAGGGAAAAAATGGCGGGAAACTGAGGTGGGAAACTGAGGTGGGAAAAATTAACATGTTCAAATTAAGATACACCTTGCGGAAATTAAGATACACCTTGCTGAAATGAAGATACAACTTGCTGAAATTAAGATACAACTTGCAGAAATTAAGATACACCTAGCAGAAATTTAGAAACAATAACATAAATGTAGTGAGTCAAACATTGATATTTTCCATTTGCATCACGAGCTTATTTTGCTTCCTTGGACGCACGAGCCCTTAAGACGATTTTAGTTCAAGAAAGGGAGGATGATGAGGACATCAATACCATTATTACACCCACAACCCCAACTGCTATACATAGTGGACCAGTTACTAGACCTTACGCACGCCAATTGTATTACCAGGTACTTTCATTTCTTGGAAATCCTTCTAATGTTCATGAACATATGATGTTGCATAAGTTAGATACTTTTGTTGTGGTTATGAATAAAGGACCTAGCATGGAAAAGAAGGATATATGTTGGAGCAGGATCAAGCACGCTTGGGAAAGAACAATGGAGCTTCCATTGGTGATTTTCGCACATTGAAGCCACCGTAAGGAGAGCATGAAGGCTTGGACTAAATATTCAAGCCACTTTATAAATTTCGTCCATAGGCTATTATAGGTGTCGCGCCACCTTATTTTTGGGCCAGGCCCATGTAATTTCTAAATACCATATTATATGCTATTTTAGAGTTCGTATGTGTGGGGAAACCGAGTTAGGGTCGGTTTCGGACCCCTCCTCCAAGGGGTGATGAAATTTCTCCTCTATCCCCCATATACAGCCCTTAGGGCATCCTTTATACTTGGGTTTTGTTTAGATTACAAGTTCGACAGAGTCGCAACTTCGCGTTCTTTGTTTGTGTTCCACGACCAGACAAAGGCGTCACAGAACCCCACTTTCATCAATAAGGCTTTCCTCTTCTATTCATAATATCCAGATTGCAATCTTAGTTTCTTGCTTGTTCTTCGTTTGCGTGCAGTAAATAGACCCTCGTGGTTAGGTTGATCGTGCTCCGGCGTGGTCAATAACCTCTCGGAGTTGGTTTAGTGGTTGCTAAGGCGCGACGTCCTCACACATTCGTAGTCGGATCATCAAAGTCTACTCTACCAAAAACGATAACCAGGAAATTTTATCAGGAATTCAGCGTTTAAGACAAGGAAAAAAAATCCTATAGAAGAATATTATCAGGAATTACAAACTGACATGATTAGATATGGTATTGTTGAGGAAACTGAAGCTATGCTTGCACGTTTTATGGGTGGATCAAATAGAGGTATTCAGACTATTTTAGAATATAAGGAGTATTACACTATCACTCATTTATTCCATCTTGCTTGCAAAGCTAAACGTGGAGTGCACGATCGACATGCATTGGCCAAAAATAATTTTCCTGAAGGTCGCACTTCATCATGGACGCCATGAACCTCATCTGCTTCCACACGTCCTGCTGCGGCACCACCTATTTCAGCCACTAACTCCAGCCGAGATTGCAGGAAACATGCATATGCCCCACCCTCCACCAAGAGCACACCTTCCGGGCCAGCATATAGCTCTTCTTCATCCATGGCATCCACAGGGCAAACACATGAGGTTATCTGTCGTCGGTGCAACGGTGAAGGTCATTATGCGAGAGAGTGCCCATCCAAGCGTGTGATGATTGCTACTGAGGATGGTTGATACGACTCCACTAGTGATTATGACGAGGAGACTCTAGCTCTTACTGCAAGTGAAGAACAGGTGTAGATCATACTAAACAAGAGACACAATAATGGCTGCGGACTACGCTGATAGGTATGAAAGCTTAGTTGCTCAACGTGTTTTAAGTATGCAGGTAACACAGGATGATCAAAATTAGAGGCACAACTTGTTCCATACAAAGGAAGTTGTGAAGGAACGTTCTGTTCGTGTAATCATCGATGGAAGGAGTTGCAACAACTTATCTAGCATGGAGATGGTGGAGAAGTTGTCTCTCACCACCAGACCACATCCTCATCCTTATTACATCGAGTGGTTCAACAAGAGTGGCAAGGTTAAGGTAACACGTACTGTTCGTGTGCATTTTAACATTGCTACATATTTTGATTTTGTTGATTGTGATGTGGTACCCATGCAAGCATGCTCCATTTTACTTGGTATACCATGGAAATTTGATAAAAAATTGTGTACACTATGGTAGGAAAAATCAGTACACTCTTGTTCATAAGGATCAAAATATAACTTTGCTTCCTATGTCTCCTGAACATATTATGAAAGATGACATTTCTAGAGCTAGTAAAGCAAAACAGGACCTACATAAGAGTGAAAATCAGATTGTAGCAAAGGAATTTGAGCAACACAGTAAGCCTAATAAACCATCATCTAGTGTTGGATCTGAAATCAAACTGAAGAGTGCTTGTTTACTTGCCACTAAATCCGATATTACTAATTTGGATGTTACTACATCTGTTTGCTATGCTTTCGTATGCAAAGATGTATTATTTTCATCTGAGGACATGCCTCCCTCTTTGCCTCTTGCTATCATTAACATTTTGCAGGAGTTCACTGACGTCTTTCCACAGGGCGTGCCACCGGGATTACCACCTATTAGAGGAATTGAGCATCATATTGACTTAATTCCAGGTGCATCACTACCCAACCATGCACCATACCGCACCAATCCATAGGAGACGAAGGAGATTATGCTCAAGTATAGGAGGTGCTCGACAAAGGTTATATACACGAATCTCTTAGTCCTTGTGTTGTTCCGATTATTCTAGTGTCCAAAAAGGATGGTACATCGCGTATGTGTGTTGATTGTAGAGACAATAATAATATTACTATTCATTATCGTCATCCTATTTCTAGGTTGGCTGATATGCTTAATGAATTAAGTTGCTCTACAATTTTCTCCAGAGTTGATTTGCGTAGCGGATACCATCAAATTCGCATGAAATTGGGAGATGAATGGAAAACAACATTTAAAATTAAGTTTGGATTATATGAGTGGTTAGTTACGCCTTTTGGGTTAACTAATGCACCTAGCACTTTCATGAGATTAATGAATGAGCTTTTACGCGCTTTCATTGGACGATTTGTGGTAGTCTACTTTGACGATATACTGATTTATAGTAGATCTTTGGAGGAACACTTGGATCATTTGCGTGCTGTTTTTATTGCTCTACGTGATGCATGTTTGTTTGGTAACCTTGGGAAGTGCACCTTTTGTACCAACCGAGTATCTTTTCTTGGCTATGTCGTTACTCCACAGGGAATTGAAGTTGATAAAGCCAAGACTGAAGCTATTGAGAGTTGGCCGCAGCCTAAAACGGTCACACAAGTGAGGAGTTTTCTTGGACTCGCCGGGTTTTATAGGCATTTTGTGAGAGATTTCAGCACCATTGATGCACCTCTCAATGAGCTTACAAAGAAATATGTGCCTTATGCTTGGGGTACCGCACAGGAAGAAGTCTTCACGGTTTTGAAAGATAAGTTAACACATGCTCCTTTACTCCAACTTCCTGATTTTATTAAGGCTTTCGAGCTTCAATGTGATGCTAGTGGGATTGTATTAGGAGGTGTGTTATTGCAAGATGGTAAACCTGTTGCATGCTTTTCTAAAAATCCAGTGGGCCTAGTCTGAATTGTTCTACTTACGATAAGGAATTATATGCTCTTGTTTGGACTTTGGAAACATGGCAACATTATTTATGGCCCAAATAATTTGTCATACATTTTAATCATGAATCATCGAAACATATTAGAAGTCAAGAAAAACTGAACCGTAGACATGCTGAATGGGTTGAATTCATAGAGACTTTCCCGTACGTCATTAAACACAAGAAGGGTAAAGAAAATGTTATTGCTGATGCATTGTCTCGTTGTTATACTATGCTTTCCCAACTTGACTTTAAAATATTTGTTTTGGAGACCATCAAAGATCAATATGTGCATGATGCTGATTCTAAAGAAGTGTTGGAGAATTGTAAAGAAGGGAGAACATGGAACAAGTTCATCATTAATGATGAAGAACATAGAACACGATGCTGATTCTAACAAGCTATGCATTCCAGCTAGCGTCGTTCATCTTTTGTTGTTACATGAGGCGCATGGAGGAGGATTGATGGGACACTTTGGCTTAAAGAAGACGAAGGACGTAATTGCTACACATTTCTTTTGGCCAAAGATGCGACAGGATGTTGAGCGTTTTGTTGCTCGCTGCACGACATGTCAAAAAGCTAAGTCACGACTCAATCCTCATGTTTTATATATGCCTTTTCCTATACCTAGTGTTCCTTTGGAGGATATATATATGGACTTTGTTTTAGGTTTACCTTGAACAAGAAGGGGAGGGATAACATATTTGTTGTCGTGGACAGATTTTCAAAAATGACACACTTTATACCATGTCATAAAAGTGGTGATGCTGCTAATGTGGCTGATTTGTTCTTTCGTGACATTATTCGCTTGCATGGTGTGCCAAATATGATTGTTTCAAATCGTGATGCTAAATTTCTTAGCCACTTTTGGAGATGTTTATGGGCTAAGTTGGGGACAAAACTGCTTTTTAGTACTACATGTCACCCCCAAACTGATGGACAAACTAAAGTAATCAATAGATCATTGTCTACTATGCTTAGGGCTATTTTGAAGAAAAAACTGAAAATGTGGGAAGAATGCTTGCCTCATATTGAATTTGCTTATAATCGTTCGATGCATTCTACTACTAAGATGTGCCCTTTTGAAGTTGTGTATGGTTTCTTACCTCGTGCACCTATTGATTTGTTACCTCTTCCATCTTCGGAAAAGGTTAATTTTGATGCTAAAGAACATGCTGATTTGATATTAAAGATGCACGAGTTAACTAAGGAAAACAGTGAGCGTATGAATGCTACATATAAATTTGCTGGAGATAAGGGTAGAAAACATGTTGTCTTTGGCCCTTGAGATCTTGTTTGGTTGCATTTTCATAAGGATAGGTTTCCTGATTTGCGCAAGTCAAAGCTAATACCACGTGTTGATGGTCCTTTCAAGGTGTTAGATAAAATATACGATAATGCATATAGACTTGAGATGCGTGCAGATTTTGGGGTTAGTCCAACTTTTAACATTGCAGATTTGAAGCCATATTCGGGTGAGGAAGATGAGCTTCCGTCGAGTATGACTTCATTTCAAGAAGGCGAGGATGATGAGGACATAAATACTATTGTTACACCCACATCCCCAAGTGTTATACATATGGGACCAGTTACTAGACCTCGCGCACGCCAATTGAATTACCAAGTACTTTCGTTTCTTGGAAATCCTTCTAATGCTCATGAACATATGATGCTGGCTAAGTTAGATATTATTGTTGTACTTATGAATGAAGGACCTAGCATGGACAAGAAGGATATTCGTTGCAGCGGGATCAAGCATGAAGAACAAGGTGCACGCGCGGGAAAGAACAATGGAGCTTCCATTAGTGATTTTCACACTTTGAAGCCACCGTAAGGAGACCATGAAGGCTTGGACGAAATATTCAAGACGCCACTTTATAAATTTCATCCATAGGCTATTATAGGTGTTGCACCACCTTATTTTTGGGCCAGGCCCATGTAATTTTGAAATACCATATTATAGGCTATTTTTGGAGTCCATATGTGTAGGGAAACTAAGTTAGGGTCGGTTTTGGACCCCTCCTCTAAGGGGTCACGAAATTCCTCCTCTATTACCCCATATATACAGCCCTTAGGGCATCGTTTAGACTTGGATTTTGTTTAGATTACAAGCTCTCCATAGCTGCAAATTCGCGTTCTTCGTTTGTGTTCCACGACGAGACAAAGGCATCACAGATCCCCACTTTCATCAATAAAGCTTTCCTCTTATATTCGCAATATCCACATTGCAACCTTAGTTTCTTGCTTGTTCTTCGTTTGCGTGCAGGAAAAATACCCTCGTGGTCAGGTTGATCGTGCTCCGGTGTGGTCAATAACCTCTCGGAGTTGGTTTAGCGATTGCTAAGGTGCGACATCCTCACACGTTCGTAATTGGATCGTCACAGCCTACTCCACCAAAAATGATAACCACCATCTCTTTAAAAGATACAGACAACTTTGCCTCTATCACTATTCAATTGGGTGATCAAAAGTTAGCGAGAGAGGAAATATACTGCAATGACAATGTTTATCTCTCATGCCCTATTAAATAGTGATTTGAGACTATGGGGAATGCCCATGAGTAACGGCCATGGAGTGGTCAATCTCCTTTCCATGCAGCATTTAAGTAGGACAATTAATTACCCAAGCATTTTAAGAGGAGGAGAGGAACAACCACTTATGATTAATTAGGACAATTAATTACCCAAGCACGCCTTATTTTCATGCTAATATGGAACAAATAGTTTTTGGTGGTGAGCCCTATACACCAGGCCAGAGGGAATATCAAATTAAAAGGAGACCAGTCAGAACAACAAATATGTATAAGAGTAAACGTATGTTCGGCTAACCCATCGTGCAATCGCGATCACACAGAGGTAGAAGGGGTATGAACCCGGCCTTAGGTCCATTTGAGAGGTGACATGGGGAAACCTAGGTATTCCCCACCATTGACCATCCCCTTTCTTACACCCCCCTAGTCATCATCAAGGGACACTATAGGGAGAAGTCTGGGCAGTGTCGGCGGAAGTGGGGCCTCTCCTAGGCGGTGGGCCCCTCCCCCCTGACGGGATCTTGTCTGACGGAGTTCATGGTGGCATGACATGGGCGAGGCTCTAGTGGCAACCCTGTTCATCAAAGGTGAAAGTGGTGCTAGAGGAGTGAAGCTATGCATGTGCGGCAACGGTGACTAGGCCTTGGACCCATTCGATCTTGATCAGAGGTGGTCTAAGAGCAACTCTAGCAGACCCTGCATCCCGCCGGCCTGCAAAACACGTTTGCAGGTCGCACAAAACAGCTTTTGCTGGCTGGCCTGGGCTGGCACAGATGCAGATCCCCCAAACGGATCTATAAAAAATATATTTGCGAAATATTATTTTTTACAGGTCGGCTTTGCGGGGTCTGCTCTTTGCACCGCTGCTTCTCGGATATCATCAGCCCGTAAATATCAAATACAACATAATTCAACAGCCAAAAACAAACTGAATTATTCGAGACATACACAATACAATAATCATCCGCATTACAAATAATTATTCAAAACTTGTCATGAATACAAATAGAAATTAATACAAAAATAAGTCATTGTCCAGCCCTTTGCCAATGGTCAGGGACGGAGCCAGCATTCATGCATCAAGGGGGCAAGTTTGTTCATGGAGGGGGAAAAATTCATATGAAGTAAAAATTTGGCTGCAATAACCAGAATCATAGTAGAAGAATCAATTTATTAGGGCGGGGGGGGGGGGGGGGTCTAGCCCCCCTTCGCCCCCTCTAAATTCGTCCCAGCCAATGGTGTTCGATGAGATCTTTCTGAAGTTAAAAGTGGGTGTCTGGGTTTTCAATCTCCTTGTATGTCTGAAGAAAAGCTCTAATGCGGTTTGGGTCTCTAGCTTGTTTGACACGGCTACCCACATTATCGTAAAAGAATTCTAAGTTCAATCCTCTCTCATCTTCGAGAATCATATTGTGCAGGATAACACAACATGTCATGATGTTCTTCAAGGTTCTCTTATCCCAAAAACGAGCAGGACCACGGACAATGGCAAACCTAGATTGCAAAACACCGAATGCTCTTTCAATGTCTTTGTGGGCTGCCTCTTGCACCATTGCAAATTCACATTATTTTTTTGTTTTGGGTTCTTTGATGCTCTTGACAAATGTGCACCAAGGAGGGTATATACCATCTGCAAGATAGTACCCCTTTGTGTATTCATGCCCATTGATAGTGTACTTGCAAGCAGGAGCATCACCACTAGCAAGCCTAGCAAACAAATGAGACCGTTGCAACTCATTGATATCATTGAGAGTGCCCGACATACCAAAAAAGCAATGCCAAATCCATAAATCCTCGGATGCTACGACCTCTAGCACAATTGTTGCATCACGAGACTTGCCACAATACATTTCTTGCCTAGCCTTGGGGCAATTTTTCCAATTCCAATGCATACAATCAATGCTACCTAGCATGCCAGGCCAACCTCTCCTCTCATTAGATGCCATCCATTTCATTGTGTCATCTTTATTGGGTGCCCGAAGATACTAAGGACCGAAGAGACAAATGATCACTTTCGCAAATCTACGCACAGACTCAATTGTGGTTTCTTCACCAATGCGAAGGTACTCATCGGCATAGTCTGCTGGAACGCCATATGCAACCACCCGCATAGTTGCGGAGATTTTTTTGGTATGCACTAAATCACTTTAATCCCGCGTCATTCCTTCTTTGAGTAAAATACTGGCAATTTTCCTCGCAAGCTTGAACAATTTTCACAAAGAAGGATCGGCGCATTCGGTACCTTCTCCAGAAGAGGTGTGGAGGATATGTAGGATTCTCCGTGAAATAGTCTTGCATCAACATCTCGTTCCCAAGATGGCGATTCCGAGGAATGCACAAACGTCCGACAGTCGATCCTCGCCTCCTCTTCCAGTTCTCGTCTTCATGCTCCTTCACGCCAAGCGCCATGACTAATGTTTGCTGACGAAAGGTCGCAAGCATGGTCTCAACATCCGAGCCGTCCGAATCGGACGAATCGGATAGCAGGATCTTCTCGCACGGGTCAACTCCATCTTCTTGGGCAGTTTGCGGGAGGATAGTAGGAACCACAAAAAAGGTACTAACCGGCGGCGGCGACGAGGCGGGGGTTGATCCCCGGCAGCGGCGGCGGGAGGCGGCTCTTCTCGCCGGATCCGGAGGGGCGGTGCAGCGGCTCGCGTGCAGATATGGCCAGAATCGCCGGTGGCGGGCGGGCGGAAGCAAGGGTGGGGCGGCGGCGGAAGGGAGGGGGAAAATAGTGCGGGCTGAAATGTCCCTCCCGCCAACTGCTTCTCTGTTATGCAGCGCACCGCAGCCGCGAGGGGGAAACCCGCGTTTTCCCAGGTTAGGGTCGGGAATTTGCCGCGCCCCCTAAAAATTTTTGCGGACCGGGGCGGGAAGCGTGGTGTGATCGGGTAGGCTTTTCTGTCCCGACCCGCATTTTGGCGGTTATTTTGTGAGTCCGGGGCGGATGCGGGGTCTGCTAGAGTTGCTCTAAGGGGTCTTGTTCATTGCCTACTAACATGCATCCTATCAGGGGTCCTTGCATCTGCTGGGTACTGTGGTGGTGCTGGTAGCTGCGGTTTTGCTCGGCATGGTGATGCTAGCCATTTTGGCAGTGGTGCTGGTAGGCGGCTTCTAGGGCAAGATGTTTCCGCAATGGAGATGTGAACCAAATTGAACCTTGTTGCCCCAATCCGATTGACTGGGGTGAAGGTGTGTAGCAATAGAGATGAAAATCATGCCCTCCTTCAAGGCGTCGTTGTGGTGTGTCAACACCTCGTTGCCTCGTATTTTGTGTGTTTCCTTCGAGCGAAAGCCTTTGTTCATATCTGGATTGGAGATGGTGGTGTCCTTGACGTTGTTCTTTGGTTGGGAGCATCATTTGTTGGAGACATGACTTGGAGGTTATTTGTTGTGCTCCTTTGGTTCTTGTCGTTGGTCTGGATGGTTCTTCAAGGACGTTATGTATGCCATAGCGGATGATTCCAAGTTGATGACATTCTCGGGGCTATCAAGTCTCGCCACCCACCTGCCAATTCCTATAAGCACTCAAGGGTGGTTGGTTTGTCGACAAGGAGAGTTCATTTGGCATTGTTGCTGTTCAAAGCTTACTGATATTGGTTAAGACGATGCCTTGATGCTTAGTTTAGGACATGCTTTTTTGCATTCTCGTTGTATTATGCTCGTTTGAATTGGAGTGGTTATTGCTTGTCATAGAGTTGGCGTTGTCTATATTTCTAGTATTGTATCCCATGCCTTCTATAAAGCTAAGGCATGCACTTTACATGCTCTCGAGAAGTAATAATGACTAGAAGCATACATGCGCTTTGCCGCGTCACTTTTATAGTGTCATTTTTCTCTTGTGCATATGTCACGGGTTCTATTTTTTTCTTGGCAACTTGTTTCAAGTTTTATTTCTTTACATGAGTATTTTACAAAGTAATCCCATTTTATAGATAAACTAACTAGAATACATTAAATAAATTAGACTCACGTGAACAACAAACGCAATAACAGTTGTAGTGGTTTTTTTATGAGAACTAGATGATACCCGCGCGTTGCTACGAAAACTATTAAAAAATAATTTGATGTTTTAAAACACGAGAACATTTATGAAATAAAGTATAATTATATGATAATGTTTTTAAATAAATCTTGTGTAGAGTAAACATCTATTTTTGGAAGAAACGTCTAAAAGTGAGTGTGCTTTCTGTTCTGTTAATTTATTACCTTGATAGTACACCACTCACGCGATATGTGATGAAAAACAAGTCGACTAGAAACAATGGAGACATTTCCACCCTTCGATAAACCTAAAATAATGATATCAACTACATATGTGCATTCATAAAAAAAATTGGTTGCATAGAAAAAATGCAAGTTAACTTCTAATTTGATTTTCCATACAAAAAATCACTTATAAATCACAAGGCTCACTATTGAGCGAGTCATGTTTCTTGCGAGATTAATCATGTATATTGTACTACACCCATTCATCATAATATACCCAAATTACTTTAATTTGTTTTATTTGTCTTGTCTAGTGTGCAACCATGCATGCTTCATCTTTAGGTGAAGCTTAGTTACATCATTGGAAAGGTTGGTTGGAACATCGGGGTTGAAAGACATCTAGAGCAATTCTATGGCTTGTAGGAACAAAAAAACATGGACATGAAGCGCAAGAGAATGGGAATAAGAAAATATGGGTGTTTGGGCTTTCTAAATCTTACGATCACATCAACAACACGTAAAGTCTAATCAAATGGTTGAACGGGGACTCGTGTTGGACATTTGGAATGGGTCGTATGCCATTAAGACAAAAGTTTCGTACGATCGGGTGTATTTACTCCCATTTTTGTTTGGTATGTTGTAGGTAGTATTGAGGGATCGATAGAAGATGTGTCTAGAGGGGGGAAGTGAATAGACTACTTGTCAAGATAAAATTTCTAGCCTAACCCAATATCAAGGAAGGTAGAAATCTAGCAGTTATAACAAGTGAAGTACACCATACACATGTAGTTCTAAGAGTATAGCAATGAAATGTAAAACATGCAAGTGTAACGTAGAGGATCAAGGTAAGGAGATCAAACGCATGAGGTTGACACGGCGATTTTTGGCATGGTTCCGATAGGTGGCGCTATCGTACGTCCATGTTAGTGGAGACTTGAACCCACGGAGGGTAACGGATGCGAGAGTCCACAGAGGGCTCCATGCACGGAGGGTCCATAAAGAAGCGGCCTTGTCTATTCCACCACGGCTTCCGTCCTGGGAGGACTAGCCTTACTCACGGTAGATCTTCACAAAGTAGGCGATCTCCTTGCCCTTACAAACATCTTGGTTCAACTCCACAACACGAAGTAGGAGGCTCCCAAGCGACACCTAACCAATCTAGGAGGCACCACCCTCCAAAAGGTAATAGATGTGGTAGATCAATGAAGTCCTTGCTCTTGCGCTTCTAAAGATAGTCTCCTCAACACAAATCACTCTCTTATAGAATATGCATGAGTAGGAGAGGTTGATTTGGTGGAAAGCAGTTTGGGGAGGCTAGAGATCAAGTTTCGAATGATAGGATTGGAATATCTTGGTCTCAACACATGAGTAGGTGGTTCTATCTCAGAAAATGAATCTGGTAGTGAAGTGTGTGTTTTGAGTGCTTCTCCCACGAATGAGAGAAGGGTGAAGGGGTATATATAGGCAGCAGGAAAAATCCAACCGTTACAAACAAAAGGGCAAACTCAGTGACACCGGAGTTGGAAACTCGGTGGTACCAATTAGCACAAAGGTGTGAACTTTTTAATCTCAGTGAGACCGATATATGAAACTCGGTGGGACCTAAAAGGTGACTAACCGTCAGATGACCAAACTCAGTGGCACCAATACTCAAACTCGAAAATTCCGATTTTGTGTATCTTGGCAACAGAATGTTGCTCACACTCAACTCGGTAGCATCGACTTGGTTTCGGTTGCATCAATTTGGTGGGAACTGCTAGGGTTTCTGTCTGAGGTCAAACTCGGTGGGTCCGATATGGGAATGTTCATGACACCGGATTTCTTTATGTGGATCTTGACATAGTGGATATGTGGGAAGAATGACTGAGTGTTTTGGTGGCTAACTTTGAGCATTTGAGCAATCAGTTCTTTTTACTACCTCATCCCCTTTTAATAGTATTGGCTTACCTATGGACTCAAAAGTGATTTCTCACAAATATAAAATGAAGAGTTTTCTAGCTTGAAGCTTGAGCCAACATGATTCCTTTCTTGCATCCGGGGGCATCTCCACATAAACCTTAAGCCATAGCATCTCCATGGACTTTTCCTCAAATATCTATGTAAAAGTGTTAGTCCAAGAGACAATCTATGTTGTCATGAATTATCAAAATCACCAATGGAGCTTATGTGCTTTCAATCTCCCCCTTTTTGTTAATTGGTGACAACATACAATCAAAGCTTCAAATGAAGATAATCATAAGGATATGACAGCTTTGAAAGAAACATGACTAGTACAAGCTCCCCCTAAATGTGTGCAATCCCTTTTAAAGGATAGTTGCTTTGGAATGCATGGCCACACACAAGGTAAAAGGACATGAAAAGTTATAGACTTCCTGGCTACATGCATCAACATATGTAAATGAAGAAGTTTCATGTTCAAGACTCCCTCTTGCAAACAGTATGTGCAAGAAACATAGGTTATCATGAATAAGGATATGATGCATATACTTACCTTGAGGATCTTGAGCTTTTGACATAGGAGTACACTTGGGAAAACAAATGTTAGATAACACAAGAGCACCCTGTTGTAAAGATGCAAAGCGCCTCAAAATACCAAGAAATTGAAGACATATTGAAGATAGGCTATGATAAAAGGATACGTCTCCAAAGAACAAAAACTTTTCTCCCTTAAAGGTGAATATGTAAGGATTCCTCTCCCCCTTAATCATAGCATGTAGATATTGGGAGTAGGCAGGGAAAATAAGTTCAAACAAATAAAGCCATATTTCTCTCTCTCCCCCTTAATGTCAGGTTTGATACATCTCCCTTTAGGAATAAATATGTCTCCGTAGTGTTGTTTCTCCCTCTTTTGTATAAGCTTCTTGGTGATATTTCTCCCCTATAATAGGTTCATTGAATGGAAGCTTTGATATCCTATTTCTCCCCCTTTGGCATAAATTACCAAAAAGAAGGTCAGAGGGTAAGGGCTCATTGAGAGAAAGGGATCCTGGATACTTCTCTCTGTTTCAAGGGCTCCTTGAATTTATCTTTTCTTGCCATTTGGAATGAATAAGAGTTCCTTGAATCATATCCTCCTATGTTAGGGATCCTAGATGATTCTCCCTCTTGTATGTCATGGGATCACTGAGGTGTTTCTCCCCCTAGAGAAGTTCTCTCCCCCTTAAACATACGTTTATAAGAAATTTTCAAAGCAATAAATTTTGTGAGAGATTGGAGTCACCAAGTCTTAATTGTTCGGCAGAACCGAGTATGATATTCATGCCTCTTGGGTGAAATCGGTTGGACCGAGATTCCCAATTGGGTGAAACCGAGTTGCAATCATAGTCAACTATTTAACAGAAGAATAGCTTGGTCGGAAGATTTCTTTCAAGATCCCAATTGTAAAAGAAGGTACTAATTGAGAAATAGAAACAATAGTATAAGTAAAAAAAGAATGTGAGTTGAATGGTTCTAAGAGAGTGAAGGGTCAAATTTGAACCATACAATGATCTCCATCTAGATGTGGGGAGGTGACAAGGTCACCTATATTAGAGTATATGACTTGAGGAGTCAAGCAAGGATGCTTGATCATAGGTCATACTCATCATTAAGCGCGAAATGAGGTTTCCATTTTTTGATTAAGATTTTCAATGTCTTCATATCACTTGAGTTGTTTTACTCCATGAATTGGTGTAGAGATTTATCAAGGATATGAGTACATACCTTCGAATGATGTTGATAACATGGCATGTAGGTGAACTTGTTGTGGATGCTCAAGGTTGATGAAGATCATCTTGAGTTGTGAGCATTCCATGTCGTCTTGATTCACTTTTCGCCTACAATGATGTCATGCAAGGAAGACCATTATATATCCAAATGACAAGAGTGAATGACTTCATCAAATGATTGTCAAGGATATGATTTTGTTGTCTTCTTCCTTCATCCTCGAAGAGGGGTTGTTGATACTTGGCCATGTCAAGATTGCTTTTGGTTGGAGTTGATGGCAATCTTGTGGTGTGTATTTCTTCCAAGTACATACAAAAGGTTAGATGCAATACAAGGGAGCATAGTTTCCAAGATATAAGATAATCAAATCAATGGCATCAAGGAATAGTCAGTCAAGCTCATGCCCTTGCATGCTTCCGAGTGAGTCTAGCTCAAGTTCGAAGCATCAATGATGTTCAACTCACTCCTCAAATGACAGAACACTTTCTCATCAAGTGGTTTGGTAAATATATCAGCTAGTTGTTTGTTAGTACAAACATTCTTGAGATCGATATCTCCTTTAGCAACATGATCACGAATGAAATGATGTCGCACCTGGATGTGTTTTGTTCTTGAATGTTGCACATGATTATAGGCAATCTTAATAGCACTTTCATTGTCACACAACAATGGAACTTTTCTAACATGAACGCCATTATCCTTAAGCGTTTGAGTCATCCATAGTAATTGAGCACATCATGATCCAACAACAATGTATCCAGCTTCAGTAGTTGATAAGGATACCGTGTTTTGTTTCTTGGATGTCCAAGAGACAAGAGATCTCCCAAGAAATTGACATGTACCTGAGGTGGATTTTTTATTAACCTTGTCTCCAGCATAGTCCGAGCCGGAATAGCCAACAAGATTAAAAGAAGATCCCTTGGGATACCATATGCCAAAGTTTGGTGTATGTATAAGGTATCTCACTATCCTTTTCACAGCCAATAGATGACACTCTTTAGGTGATGCTTGATATCGGGCACACATGCAAACACTCAGCGTGATGTCAGGACGGGAGGCACATAGATATAACAATGATCCAATCATTGATCGATAAACCTTTTGATCAACAGGTTTGTGCTCCTTAGTGAGGTCAAGATGTCGACTAGTAGGCATGGGGGTTCTCATACCTTTGCATTCTTGCATGTTGAACTTCCTGATCAAGTCCTTCGTGTACTTGGTTTGGGAGATAAACGTACCTTCTCTCGACTGTTTGATTTGCAATCCAAGGAAGAATTTCAGTTCACTCGTCATAGACATCTCATACTTATCGGACATCCGCTTTCCAAACTTTTCACTAAAATGTAGGTTAGTGGAACCAAAGATAATATCATCCACATATATTTGACAAACAAATAGTTCGCCATTAAATCTTTTAGTGAATAAAGTTGTATAAATTTTACCAATCTGAAAAGCCTTTTCAATGAGAAACTTCGTTAGGCATTTTTACCAAGCTCTAGGTGTTTATTTAAGGCCATATAAAGCTTTACGAAGTTTGTAAACATGATCAGGTTTCTTAGGGTTCACAAAACCAAGAGGTTGTGTAACATAAAATTCCTCTTCAATTTCTCCATTGAGGAAGGCACTTTTAATGTCCATTAGGTAGAGAGTTATATCATGGTGATTGACATAAGATAGAATAATACAAATGGCTTCTAGTCTAGCAACAGGAGCATAAGTCTCACCATAGTCCATACCTTCGACTTGCATGTATCCTTGGGCTACGAGATGTGCTTTGTTTCCTACAACTTGTCCATCCTCATCTTGCTTGTTCCGAAACACCCATCTTGTACCAATGATATTCTGCTTGCCTTCAAGTTTTTCAACAAGTGTCCATACTTGGTTCCTCTCAAAGCTGTGTATCTCTTTGTGCATAGCGTTTGCCTAATCCGGATCTTGAAGAGCTTCTTCTACCTTCAAGGGTTCTGTAACAGCATCTAGTGCCCTTAGTGATTTTGGTAGTTTGAAGACTTATAGGTTAAGAGACTAATGTGTTTGTTAGTGTACACAGGCTCTATAAGTCGCTGAGGTGTTTGAATTATACGATGAATATCGACCCCTAAAATGTATGTCTTTGGCTGAAGACTTTGGTCTTACCTTGAAGGCTTTGATCGTGACAAAGATTGCGATGAAATTGATATTCCTCACAAAGATATTGAAGATGAGGAATTCGGTGGTTCCTGAAGAAAAACTCTCTAAAGACTTTGAAGCATGAAGATTTACTCTTTCTGTTTCATTTTCTTTACTCTTAACTCATAGGAACACCGTACTGTTAAAGGGGGCCGAAGTAATACTATGCAATGAATTTCCTCATGATGCTCAACCCAAACCGAAACCTACCAAAGCCTCAAAGTGAGGAATATGATAGACATGAGGACTTTCACAGTTTAAAGTTCCGACCGTTGCCGCGACATGCGCCACCTCACTGATCTTATCCACCGAACGGTCACAATATTTAAGGGCATTTATGTCAAATCATGTCGGGATGCTTCCAGGCTATAAATAGCCGCCCCACAACCACTAGCTGGTTGGCTGCTCTGAGAGAAACTGACACTTATCATTTAGAGCAACCCAAATTCCTCAGAGTCTTCGAGAGAAAATCATCAAGTGAGGAAATACCCCAAACACCAAACCACAAACCAAAAACCAAGTGATTGAGCATCACTGAAGAATTTGTTCCTGTATGGAACTGAATCCTTTTACCTTTGAGGACTTTGCATCCTCCAGACGGTTAGGCGTCATGGTCTAGAGCATCCAACAGTCAATTGTGGATCACGGGGTGACCGAGTCTGTGAGGGTTTGGAAGTCCGCCCTGAAGACTTACCACGAGTGTTGGGTGAGGACTGTGTGTCCTTAGCTCAAGGAGAATACGGTAGGGAATGTGTGTCCCGGGACTGTGTGTCCTTTGGTTTCAATACCAAGTGGCTCTGACCCAAACGTACAACTGTCACAACAGTTGGAACTGGGTCATCAACATTTGTCTTCATCATGATATGAGTTCTATTTCTTCAACTCTTTCATTTCGCCAACGTTGTATGTTGAAGACTTTCATCTGTGTTCTTTGAACAAATTTGTCTGAAGACTTTCTCTGAATTTCCTCAACCTCAAATTATTCACTCGAGTTGATCTTCACCTACGTTCTCTGTAGGTGCGTATTGTGCAAACCAATTCTCACAATCTTCAGCAAGTAATCTTCTGTAGTAGTCTTTGTACTTCTGATCCTGCTCTATTTCCGGTGCACGTAATTCATCATTGAGGAATTTCCTCACCAGGAATTTTCTCAACGATGAAATTCTAAAAATTGCCTATTCACCCCCCCCCCCTCTAGTCGATATAACGCACTTTCAATTGGTATCAGAGCAAGGTACTCCCTTGTTCTGTATGATTTTGGTTTAACCACCTAGAGTTTTTGTTATGTCGACTGCAGGTATGATCAAGGTTACTGCAAGATGCCCTACCTTCGAAGGAAAAGACTTTCCCTACAGGAAGACCAAGATGCAGATGCATCTTCATGCTATTGACAATGATCTCTCATACATTGTGGAACAAGGTATTCCCTCCATCACTGCTACTATCTCTACAACTGATGTGAAGAAATTCAAGCAACTTGATTCTCAAGCGAAGAATATCATCTGTGGCCATCTGAGTAAAGGTCAGTATAGCAGAGTGAGTGCTTTGGGCACAGCTAAGCTTATCTGGGATATGTTGTCCAAAGTTAATGAAGGAATCTCAACTCAACATGACTCTCGTGTTGATGTTCTTCGCAATCTCTTCAATCGCTTCAAGAGGCTTGACAATGAAAGCTGCCAATATACCTTTGATCGCCTCACTGACATCTCAAATGAACTGCAAGCACTGGGAGCTCGAGACATCACTGACCATGAAGTTGTGAAGAAACTGCTAAGATCTCTTGATCCATCATTTGATACACTGGTTCTGATGATTCAAGAAAGAGGAGACTATAAGATGCTTGATCCTGCTGATGTACTTGAAAGACTCAATACTCATGAATTCCAATAGGAAGAAAAGAGATATTTGTATGGACCAAGCTACTCAAGACCTCGTGTGCTGAAGGCTAAAGCAATTTCCTCATTTGAAGAAGAAGACTCAGATTGCAACATTGGTGATCGTGAAGAACTTGGACAGGAGCTTGCAATGCTCGTGAGGAAATTCCAGAAGTTTACAAGACGTAGCCAGTTTGGGAAATCTTCAAGTATAGATATGAGGAAATCCGAATCGCCATCTGAGGACTACAAGAAAAGAACCTGCCACAAATGTAAGAAATCTGAACACTGCATTGCTGACTGTCCTCGCTGGGTAAAAGAATCAAAGAAGAAGAAATACAAGGATGAAAGTTCTGATGACTCGAAGAAAAAGAAGAAATCTTCAAAATCTTCATCCTCAAAGTCCTCATCGCACAAGAAGACCAGTTTCAGAAATGCTTGGGCACTCATTGGCAAGGAAATGGATTCTGAAGAAGAACCTGAGGAATGTGATGAAGAGGAAGGATCTGAAGAAGATTCAGAGTCCAGTGTGGCAAGTTTTGCAGTGGCTAACACATTCATAAACAAGCCAATCTTCAACCTTGAAGAAAATGACAATGCCATCTACACTGATGAATATGTTGATGACTTCGCTCCAACCAATTGCTTCATGGCAAAAGGTTCAAAGGTACCGAATGATACTTCCTCTGACTCAAGTAACTGTGAACCTGATGATTATAAAAACCCAGTTACAGTAAACTTGCCAACATTGCAACTAAACAAAAAAGTGCCACTGAAAAGCTTCAAAAACTGCTAGACAGAAGTGATGATCTGTTGAATGATGAAATGAATCCCACTCAAGTCCTCACCGAAGATGTGAAAAGTCTTCTATCTAGATTTGATAGTCTTCAAGATCGTTATGGCACACTCTTGGCTGATCATGAGAAACTTTCCTATGAATTTCTTTAAAGGAAACTTGATCTTGAGAAGTTGAAGATGTGTCATGATGATATTCAAATGGAAAACGATTCATTACTTGGTCAACAGATAAGTGCCGCTCAGGTTGAATTTACTTCCCCATGTCTCAAATGCATTGAACGTAAAACTGCTAATTCTTCACCAGAATCATCAAATGCTTCTATCGCTACAAATTCTTCAACTGCTCGAGTGGTATCAAATTGTTCACTTAAGGAAACCACAAATGCTACTGACAAAAATGCAGGGCTGTAGGAATTGTATGTGACATGCATATACAAAAGTATCAAAGGGCATAAAACCCTTTGCGATGTGATCAAAAAGCAGATCTTGAACAGGAACCCAAGGAAAGAAGGAATTTCCTTCGAGAGGAAATTGAATGCTAATGGATTATACTGGAAACCTGAGCAGTATCCCAAAACATCATGGGTTGCTGATAAAGGTCCTCCCGTCGATCCATCATCTCTAACATGCTTTGCATGTGAATTATACTATACCTCAGATGAGTCATTTGACTCCAACTATAAACTGTTCAAAAATCAATCTGGTGAAGTATTTGCTCGATATGTTGGAACTAACTGGAGGAATGGACCACCCCTGAGGAAAATCTGGGTCCCCAAAAGTTGCTTGGAAAATCTTCAGGTGAATGTCCTCATGACACCACCTGCGAAGAACCTGAACCCGAGATCAAATTCCTCAGGCGGACCAAAATCCTCAAGAGGACCAAAATTCTCAAATGGTCAAGACTATACTCATACTCGTGCTAATGCTTCTGATATGCAGGGAAATTACAAGGGATATGAATATGAGCATTATTCCTCAAATTATTATCTTCATAAATCCTCAAAGAACTTCTTTGCCTATTCATTTGAGTACTCTAATCCCCCTACTATTAAAAGAAGTGCATAAGCTTCAATGCCCCTTTCTCATACGGTGCTCGCAAGATGATGAACTCTTTGCGACCCCTTCAGATGTGGGTGGTGAAAAAATTGAACTAATCAGTTCTGGAGGTCAGGTCTCGAGATGGAAACCATCATCTGAAGAATTTGCTGGAGACCTGAGGAAAATGCTTGATTGGACGCAAGCTAAAATTGATGAAATGATAACATTTCACACATCTTCAAATTTACTATTTATGATGAAATTCCTAACAGATGAATTTGAAATCATATTCTTCAAGTCTGAACCATATGAGATGGTAAGTTGTACTAATTCATCTGCAGGATGACAAACCCAAGAATACTGAGTGGTTTCTTGACACTGGTTGCACAAACCACATGAATGGTGATAAAAGCTTGCTGATGAATATGTCACTGACTCCATCACCACTGAAGCAAATCACCTATGCTGACAAAGGCAAAAGCAAGGTATTGGGACTTGGCAAAGTGGCTATTTCCAAGGACACACACATGGACAAAGTCAAGCTTGTCGAATCCCTTGGGTTTAACCTCATGTCAGTCTCAATGCTTTGTGATCTTGATATGGTTGTTATCTTTAGAAAATACAGATGTGTAGTCATCATGGAATCTGACAGATTCAAAGTCTTCGAAGGCTTTAGGAGAGGAGATTTGTACATTATTGATTTTCCACAAGTCCTCAACCAGCCACATACTTACTAGCAAAAACCTCAGAAGGCTGGCTATGGCATCGAAGACTTGGTCATGCAGGCATGAGGAATTTGCACACGCTGGCGAAGAAGAAGCATGTCATTGGCATCGAATCGGTCAAATTCCTCAAGGACCACCTCTGCGGTGCTTGTGAGTCTGGAAAAATGACCAGATCCAAACACCCCTCGAAGACTATCATGAGTACTACTCGTCCGTTTGAATTGCTTCACGTGGATCTGTTTGGACCTACTCATTATGCCACTCTAACCAATGCAGCATCTTTATATGACTTTGTCATTGTTGATGATTATTCTCGATACACTTGGATACACATCATTCTGTATAAAACTGAAGTGCAGGAAGTCTTCAAACGATTTTCCTCAAGGGCCTCGACAAACTTTAGCGTCAAGATCAAACACATCAAGAGTGACAATGGAACATAATTCAAAAACACTGGTCTTGATGATTATCTTGATGAACTTGGTATTACTCACAAATTATCTGTTGAAGCAATAAACACTACTTGCCACATCATAAAAAGGGTATATCTTCACAAATTCCTCAAGAAAACCTCATATGAACTCCTCACTGACAAGAAACCCAATGTAAGTTATTTCAAAGTCTTCGGTGCAAAATGCTGGATTAGAGATCCTCGCCATAGCTCAAAATTTGCAACTAAAGCACATGAGGGTTTTATGCTTGGTTATGAAAAGGACTTGCACACCTACAGAGTCTTCAATACCTATCACAACAAGGTTGTTGAAACTGTAGATGTGCGGTTCGATGAAACTAATGGCTCGCTGCTACGGCAACAAAAGTCCTTCCCTGGTGCTTAGGAATTCTTCTTGTTACTTCTCTAGTTTGCGTCGGTTTTTCCCTTGAAGAGGAAAGGGTGATGCAGCACAGGAGCAGTAAGTATTTCCCTCAGTTCGAGAACCAAGGTATCGATCCAGAAGGAAGGCCTCGTCAAGTCCAAAGTACCCGCGCAAACACAAACAAGCTTGCACCCAACGCTTCAAAGGGGTTGTCAATCCCTTCAAGATTGTTTGCAAAGTGAGATCCGAAGGCGGAAAGTGCAACGAAGTAAAAAGTGTAAGGCTGAAAATATGGTGTGGAGTAAACCCTGGGGGCCATAGTGTTCACTAGAGGCTTCTCTCATAGTAGCAAATATCACGATGGGTGAACAAATTACTATCGAGCAATTGATAGAACCGCGCAAAGTCATGGCGATATCTAAGGCAATGATCATGCATATAGGCATCATGTCCGAGACAAGTAGATCGATACTTTCTACATCTACTACTATTACTCCACACATCGACCGCTATCCAGCATGCATCTAGTGTATTGAGTTCATGACGAACAGAGTAACGCTTTAAGCAAGATGACATGATGTAGAGGGATAATCTCAAACCAATGATGAAAACCCCATCTTTTTACCCTTGATGGCAACAACATGATGCGTGCCTCGCTACCCCTTCTGTCACTAGGTGAGGTCACCGCACGGTATGAACCCAAAACCAAGCACTTGTCCCATTGCAAGAATCATAGAACTAGTTGGCCAGACAAAACCCACAACTCGAAGAGAATTACAAGGATATGAAATCATGCATAAGAGAGATCAGAAGAAACTCAAATAAGATTCATAGATAATCTGATCATAAATCCACAATTCATCGGATCTCGACAAACACACCGCAAAATAATATTACATCAGATAGATCTCCATGAAGATCATGGAGAACTTTGTATTGAAGATCCAAGAGAGAGAAGAAGCCATCTAGTTACTAGCTATGGACCTGTAGGTCTATGGTGAACTACTCACGCATCATCGGAGAGGTCATGGTATTGATGAAGAAGCCCTTCGTGTCCAAATCCCCCCTCCGGCAGGGCACCAAGACGTGCCCCAGATGGGATCTTGCGGAGACAGAAGCTTGCAGCGGCGGAAAAGTAATTGCGATCGTCTCTTGATTTTTTTGGGAATATATAGGCGCAAGAGCTAGGTCAGGGGACCTCCAGGGGGCCCACAAGCATGGATGGCGCGCCCCCCTGGCCACGGGGTGGGGGCTTCTGGGGCCCCTGTGGCTCTTCTCGCTTGGCTCCCAAGTTCTCCATTCTTCTTCTGTTCCAAAAAAATCTTTTCGGGGATTTTCTTCCGTTTGGACTCCATTTCAAAATCTCCTCTGAAAGGGGTCAAAAACATGGAAAAACAGGAACTCGTACTTGGCACTGAGTTAATAAGTTAGTCCCAAAAAAAGGCATGCAAAATATCCAAAGTTTGACAAGATAATAGCATGAAACCATTAAAAATTATAGATACGTTGGAGACGTATCACTAGCAAAGAGAGAAATTGCCTCCTCTGCCAAACAAATTATCTCCTGAGGAAGCTATCAAGTTCAAAGATACTGAAGACATTGTTCCTACTGAGGAAATTGGTGAAGAAATCGTCCCGAGCACTGATGAAATTCAAGCAGGTGCACCTGCGGAAATTGCTCCAGATCAAATTCCTCAGCCTTGGCAAAATCTTCAACCAGCTCATCCAAGGATTGCAAATGAAGTAGAACTTGACAAAATCCTCGATGACACCAATGCGCCAGGTCCTCTCACTCGCTCAAAAGCTTCACCTTTTGTTAACTTTTTTGGGCATTCCTCTTTCGTGTCTATCACAGAACCCTCAAAAGTTGCTGAAGCATTCAT
Organism: Hordeum vulgare subsp. vulgare; assembly: GCF_904849725.1. Lineage (NCBI taxonomy): Eukaryota > Viridiplantae > Streptophyta > Magnoliopsida > Poales > Poaceae > Hordeum > Hordeum vulgare. The sequence goes on along the minus strand of NC_058521.1, from coordinate 110,636,796 downwards.
GGAACCTGAGTGGATTCAAGCCATGCAAGATGAAATTCTTCAGTTCAAGCTAAATGACGCATGGGAACTCGTCAAATGACCAGATTCTCGCAAGCACAATATCATCAGCACCAAGTGGATTTTCCGAAACAATCAAGATGAGGATGGTCAAGTGGTGAGGAATAAGGCACGGCTTGTAGCCCAAGGCTACACACAGGTTGAAGGAATTGATTTCGATGAAACTTTTGCACCTGTTCCTAGACTTGAAGCTATTCAAATACTACTTGCTTATGCTAATCATCATAACATTACTTTATATCAAATGGATGTGAAAAGTGCATTCCTCAATGGTAAGCTTGAGGAAGAAGCATATGTTGCTCAGCCCCTAGGTTTGAGGATCCGAAGCATCTCGACAAAGTCTTCAGACTCAAAAAGGCACTCTATGGCCTCAAGCAAGCCCCTCGGGCGTGGTATGATACATTGAAGGAATTACTCATGAAGAAAGGCTTCAAACCTGGTTCACTCGATCGAACACTTTTCACAGAATCTTATGACAATGAACTATTTGTGTGCCAAATATATGTCGACGACATTATCTTTGGTTGTACTAACAAACGTTACAGTGATGAATTTGCTTACATGACGAGTGAAGAATATCAGATGTCTATGATGGGGGAGCTGAAATTCTTCTTAGGTCTTCAAATTCGTCAACAACACAATGGCATCTTCATATATCAAGAGAAATACCTCAAGGATGTTGTGAGTAAATTCAACATGCATGAATGCAAAGGCGTCAAGATTCCTATGCCTACCAACGGCCACCTCTGCACTGACGAAAATGGTAAAGATTTCGATCAGCGGGTATATCGCTCGATGATTGGCTCTTTATTGTATCTATGTGCATCTAGGCTAGATATAATGCTTAATGTTTGCATGTGTGCTCGTTTTCAAGCGAAACCGAAGGAATCAAACCATAAGGCCATGAAGCATATTCTTCGATACTTAACTCACACACCAACACTAGGATTATGGTATCCCAAGGGCTCAAATCTTCACCTTGTTGGATATTTTGATTCTGATTATGCTGGTGATCGTGTGGGTTGCAAGTCAACATCAGGCGCTTGCCATTTCCTCAAAAGATCATTAGTCTGTTGGTCCTTGATACGTCTCCATCGTATCTACTTTTCCAAACTCTTTTGCCCTTGTTTTGGACTCTAATTTGCATGATTTGAATGGAACTAACCCGGACTGACGCTGTTTTTAGCAGAATTGCCATGGTGTTGTTTTTCTGCAGAAATAAACGTTCTCGGAATGACCTGGGAACTTACGAGGACTTTTGTGTAATATATAAAAAATACTGGCGCAAGAATTACCCGAAGACACGGAGCCAGGAGCCCACGAGCCCAGGAGGCTCCCCCCTAGGGCACGCGTGGCACGCTCATGGGGCCCACGTAGCTCCGCAGCCTCCAATTCCAACTCTATAAAGTTTCTCTCGCTTAGAAAAAATTAGTAGAGAAGAGTTCATCACGTTTCACGATACGGAGCCGCCGCCACCGCCTGTTCTTCCTTCGGAAGGCAGATCTGGAGTCCGTTCTGGGCTCCGAAGAGGGGAAATTGACGTCGTCGTCATCATCAACCATCCTCCATTGTCGATTCCATGATGCTCTCCATCATCTGTGAGTAATATCGTCGTAGGCTTGCTGGATGGTGATGGGTTGGATGAGATCTATCATGTAATCGAGTTAATTTTGATGGGGTTTGATCCGTAGTATCCACCATGTTCTAAGATTGATGTTGCTACTACTTTTCTATGCTTAATGCTTGTCACTAGGGCCCGAGTGCCATGATTTCAGATCTGAACCTATTATGTTTTCATCAATATATGTGTGTTCTTGATCCTATCTTGCAAGTTGTAGTCACCTACTATGTGTTATGACCCGGCAACCCCGGAGTGACGATAGCCGGAACCACTCCCGGAGGTTACCATAGTATGAGGAGTTCATGTATTCACTATGTGCTAATGCTTTTTCCCGGTTCTCTATTAAAAGGGGACCTTAATATCCCTTAGTTTCCATTAGGACCCCGCTGCCACGGGAGGGATGGACAAAATATGTGATGCAAGTTCTTTTCCATAAGCACGTATGACTAAATACGGAATACTTGCCTACATTACATTGACGAACTGGAGCTAGTTGCATATCACCCTATGTTATAACTGTTACATGATGAATGTCATCCGACATAATTATCCATCACTGATCCAATGTCTACGAGCTTTTCCTATACTCGTCCTTGCTAAGTTACTTTACCGCTACCATTGTCACACTTGCTATACAAATTACTACTGCTACTGTTACCGTTGCTATCGTTACTATCATACTACTTTGCTACTAAAACTTTGCTGCAGATACTAAGTCTTTCAGGTGTGGTTGAATTGACAACTCAACTTCTAAAACTCGAGAGTATTCTTTGGCTCCCCTTGTGTCGAATCAATAAATTTTGGTTGAATACTCTACCCTCGAAAACTGTTGTGATCCCCTATACTTATGGGGACCTTTTTCTGGCGTCGTTGCCGGCGAGCATAGCTCTATTCTCTGAGTCACTTGGAATTTATATATGTTGATAACTATGAGGAATTCGAGAGATCCAAAAACTAAAGTCGTGCCCTCAACTACGAGGATAGGTAAGGAATTGCCATCTAGCTCTGCACTTGATTCACCTTCAGTCATGAGTAAATTTGCGACACCACCACCTACTAGAAATTCTGATATGTCACATGTGCTTGATGATGCTACTTCTGCTATCCATGATGCTTATGATGATGCTTTGGTTGATAATGATATGCCACTTGGTGAATTTCTTGATGCACAAATTGCTAGAATTACTATTGAATCTGATGATACTTCTGAAACTGATGAAATTATTGAAATGGAACATGTTGTTTCACCTGTTAGACCTAGCTCTCCTAGATATGAATTGCCGAATATACCTAAGGGTTATGTTATGGAGGGAGAGGTAGCTGAAGACTTTCTTGCTTGTAAGGATAGCTATGATCTTGAGAATCTATTACGCAAGTGGAAAGAAAAATCTCTGAATGCTAGAATGAAATATGATCCTAAGTTTGCTACTTCACCCATCTTTGTTACTGATAAGGATTATGAATTCTCTGTCGATCCTGAGTTAATCACTTTGGTTGAATCTGATACTTTTCATGGTTATGAATCTGAAACTGTTGTAGCACATCTTACTAAACTGAATGATATAGCCACCTTATTCACTAATGATATGTCCTTAAGTTGTTTCCTTTCTCACTAAAGGGTGATGCTAAAACTTGGTTTACTTCTCTTGCTCCTCGTTGTGTGCGTAGTCCCGAGGATATGATTTACTACTTCTCTGACAAATATTTTCCTACCCATAAGAAACAAGCTGCCTTGCAGGATATATATAACTTTGTGCAAATTGAAGAAGAGAGTCTCCCACAAGCTTGGGGGAGGCTTGTCCAGTTAATTAATGCTTTGCCTGATCACCCTCTTGAGAAAAATGAAATACTTGATATCTTTTATAATGGACTAACCAATGCTTCTAGGGACCACCTAGACAGTTGTGCTGGTTGTGTTTTTAGGGAACGAACTATGGAACAAGCTGAAATTCTATTGAATAATATCTTGAGCAATGATAATGCTTGGACTATTCCCGAACCACCTCCGAAGAAAAGAGGTATTCTATTCCTCAGTCATGAAGATATGCAAGAAGCCAAGAAATCTATGCAAGAGAAAGGTATTAAATCTGAAGATGTTAAAAATCTACCACCTATTGAAGAAATACATGGTCTTGATAACCCGACACAGGTAGTAGAGGTAAATTCTCTTCGTAGATTCAATGAGAGTGATATTCCTTATGATAAACCTGCTAGCTTATGCTTACATGAATTTGATGACTTTGTTGCCAAACAACAAAGTTTTAATGATTATGTTAGTAGACAACTAAAACAAAATGCTCGTATGATTAATCATATAAGTGCTTTGTGGATAGAAATGTTAATGATCTTAAGCTTACTGGTAAACATGCTTCTATGGTCACTACTCAAGTAGAACAAGTACTTAAGGCTCAAAATGACTTGCTTAATGAATTGAATGACAATTCTGTTAGAGTTGTCACTAGAGGTGGTAGAATGACTCAAGAACCTTTGTATCCTGAGGGCCATCCTAAGAGAACTGAACAAGATTCTCAAGGAGTTAATACTGATGCACCTAGTCATCCTGGGAATAGGAAGAAAAATAAAGATGATAGGGACTTGCATGCTAGTGAACCTGTTGATGTTACACCTGAGAATCCAAATGATGTTTCTATTTTGGATGCGGAAACACAATCTGGTGATGAACATGAGCCTAGTGATAATATTGATAATGGTGTTCATGTTGATGCTCAACCTAGTAATGATAATGATGTGGAGATTGAACCTGTTGTTGATCTTGATAACCCACAACCTAAGAACAAGAGATATGATAGGAATGATTTTATTGCTAGGAAGCATGGTAAAGAAAGAGAACCATGGGTTCAGAAACCCATGCCCTTTCCTCCCAAACCATCCAAGAAAAAGGATGATGAGGATTTTGAGCGCTTTGTTGAAATGATTAGACCTGTCTTTTTGCAACTGTGTTTGACTGATATGCTTGAAATGTCTCCTTATGCTAAGTACATGAAAGATATTGTGACTAATAAAAGAAAGATACCTGATGTTGAGATTTCCACCGTGCTTGCTAATTACACTTTCAAGGGTGGGACTCCTAAGAAACTAGGTGATCCCGGAGTGCCCACTATACCTTGCTCCATTAAAGGAAATTATGTTAGAACTGCTTTATGTGATCTTAGAGCCGGTGTTAGTGTTATGCCTCTCACTTTATATCGTACACTTGAATTGGATAAGTTGACACCTACTGAAATATCTTTGCAAATGGCCGACAAATCAACTGCTTTACCTATCGGCATTTGCAAGGATGTGGCTGTTGTGGTTGCGAACATTACGATCTTAAGGACTTTGTTATTCTTGATATTCCCGAGGATGATGCCATGGCGGTCATCCTTGGAAGACCCTTTTTAAACACTGCAGGGGCTGTTATTGATTGGAACAAAGGCAATGTCACTTTCCATGTTAATCGTAATGAGCACACGGTGAACTTTCCGAAGAAACAATATCGAGTTCATTGCATTAATGCTATTGAAAAATCTTCATCAATTATTATTGGAAGCTTTGAATGCCCTACACCTACTGTCAAGATGAAATATGATATACTTGTTGGGGATATGCACATCCCCGTTGAGGTAACCTAGTGATTATTCGAAAGTTCTCCGATTTTATGTGATTCGGAAAAAGTTTGTCAAGGAGACTTGATCAACCTCATTGACGGATTTCATTTGATGACCATGAGATGGATGAATCTAGAAGTCACAACCTTCTGTTCCCAACTTTTACTTTTTGTTATTTAGAAGAGAAATAATAAATTTAGCTTTATTTTCCTGTTTTCCGCATTTTCCGTTTAATTAAAAAATGACCTGAAAATAAAAGTTCTCCAAATGCCGTGAAATTCAAGTATGATTTTTTCTGGAATATTCAAAAATTTCTGAGATAGATAACTAGTCACGGGGATGCACGAGTGGGCCATGAGCCCAGGGGGCGCGCCCACCCCCTGGGCGCGCGTGGCAGGCTCGTGGGTCCCACGTGCCCCCCTCCACTTATTCCAGCACCCATCTCCTTCCTCTACCTCCAGAAAAAATCATTCCACAGCTCAAACCCGTGTTCTTGCTCATTTTGCTGCATTTCTCGATCTCCTTGTGCAAAGCCCCATTCACCAAACTGTTTTGGGGAATTGTTCCTTGGTATGTGACTCCTCCGTTGGTCCAATTAGTTTTTGTTCTAGTGCTTTATTCATTGCATATTATTGATGTCTTGGTGACCCTGTTCTTTAGCTTTGCATGTTAATTTTAGTTGGTCCCAAGTAGTTTTGATGCATGATATGGCCTCTAGGCACTTGTAGGAGTAGTTGCTATGAGTTTTGTTAAGCCTTGTTCACTTTTATTTTGAGTCTCTAAAATTTTTAGAAAATTTCAGAGAAAGAAAAGGAAAAGATGAGGAGGTTCCTAAGAGGCTCTTCGAGCCGTGACCCCAAGGAAGATGAAAATGAGAAGAAGAAACCCAAGTATCCGGTCCCTCGAGTTGCAGAATTTCGAGCATGTGAGTGGCCAAGCGATGTGTTCTTACACGCCGCCGGTCTTTATGAGGATTTTTATTACTTGGTGGAGAACGCAGGCCTTAACGCATTTGTCGAAGATAAGTGTCCACAATACCTCATCCTCACTAATATATTCGTGCAAAGCTTTAATTTTTATCCGAGGAAGAGTCCTCCTATGGTTGAGTTCAAGTTATACGATATCCCCCAGCGCATGTCACTTCAGGATTTCTGCAATGTTTGCAATTTACCTTATGATGGGGATATTCATGAACCTCGTCCACGGGACTTGGAGGCGTTCATTGATACTATCTCTGTAGGAGAGGAGAGAGGGGTGTCTGGCGCTAGAGTTGCTAGTATACATTTTCCCTTGCTTCGGTATTTCTCTTTATTCGTGGGAAAATGTTTGATTGGCTGTGGGAAAGCTGGGGCTCTTAGCTCCCCAGATCTTGCGGTTTTGCGCGAAGCTCCTTATAATGATAAAACTTATAGCTTGGGTGCTATAGTGGCTCAACAGTTGAACACGAACCATACCAATGGCGCTGTTTATGGAGGTATCTATGCTACCCGTCTTGCTAAACATTTTGAGATACCTATTAGATTGTACGAGGAAGAATAGATGCTTCTTCCTGAGAGATATTTAGATTATGATAGCATGGTTCGCCATCATTTCTTGATAAAGATAATGATAAGAGGATGATTTATAACTTGGTATTTAGCCAGGGTACTCGTGAGACTATTACTTTGCCTGCTCCTTATTTGTTCAACCTTCATCTAGGAAGGTACATTATCACGCCCTCGGACATCTACGCATATTAGGGCATAGCGCCACCATAGGCGCCCATGCCCGAGCCACCATTCGAGTACCAGATGCTAGTTTATCAGTGGGAGCCAGAGGAGCTCACCCAGCAGTGGCACCCTCAGTACACTCCGAAGTACCCCAGAGACGGTTACTTCCCTCCTTGGGAGTAGACCAACTTAGGCCAAAAGCCTAAGCTTGGGGGAGTACGTGTTTCTCACCGACTTTACATTCATGCTCAAACATTCACTTTGATAGTCGGTGTTCAGACTTTTCCATTGTATCATCCATGCTAGTTTATTTCTTTTTCTTGCTTTCTTCTCGTGTCTTTATTTAAAAGTGAGAAAAACAAAAAAAATTAGTTGTAAGTTTACTTTCCAGCATGCTTAGTGGTAACTAAAAAGAAAACCCAAAAAGATTTCCCGTATTTTCTTTTGTTTGTTGGGAGCTTTCTCGTGTAATCAGTTTTCTTTTCCTTTGGGTCGAGGTAGAAGACCATGATTAAAATGATTAGTGGCTCTCATATGCATTATTGTTTATCCGTCAAAGAGCCATATTACTTTGTCTTCTCCTCTGAGTTTGCTTGCAGATTCCAGCTTAGTCCAATGCACGAACATTCTTATTATTATTCACATCATTCGGCCGTGCAAGTGATAGGCAATAATGACGATATATGATGAACTGATTGAGCCTCGAAAAGCTGGTATGAACTTGACCTATTTTGTTTTTGTAAATATGACTAGCTCATCGTTCCTAATTGAGCATTGTTATAAGAGAAACATGTTTGCAATGACAACTTAGAGATCATAGTTTCTGATGCCATGCTTAATTAGCTAGGAGCTTATAATGGTTTGTCTTGGATGCCAACATGAATTTCAAGATGATTATGATGTAGTATGATAGGATGGTATCCTCCTTTGAATGATTCAAGTGGCTTGACTTGGCACATGTTCACGCATGTAGTTGAAACAAAATCAACATAGCCTCTACGATATTCATGTTTATGGTGATTTATATCCTACTCATGCTTGCACTCAAAATTGGTTAATTTCAATGCATATTGATGACTGTTGTCGCTCTCTAGTTGGTCGCTTCCCAGTCTTTTGCTAGCCTTCACTTGTACTAAGCGGGAATACTGCTTGTGCATCCACTTCCATAAACCCAAAGTTGTTCCATATGATTCCACCATACCTACCTATATCCGGTATCTACCAACCGTTCCAAGTAAATTTGCATGTGCCACTCTCTAAATCTTCAAATAATAATCTGTTTTGTATGCCCGAACCGCTCATGTGGTGACAAGGGGCGGTCAGTATCGTCCATGCTAGGCGTGTTATCCTCGATACGTGTTTATTCACTATCACTCACAAGAAAGGGGCCGGTAATCGGAATGCCCAGTTCCATGCTCAAATAAAATCAAAAATATAATTGCAAACAAAACTCGACCTGGATTGTTGTTGGTATGGACGGCACCCGAGGATTCGACTAGTCGTGGAGTGTGATTGATCGGTGGTGGGGGAGTCAAAACTTTACTATTCTGTTTGGGAACCGCATATAATATGTGTAGCATGGAAGATGGTGAAAACTCTTGGTCATCGCGTTGACAATGAAAGCATGCCACCCAAAATTATTTATCTCTGTATTAAAAGCTTGAGCTCTGGCACCTCTGCAAATTAATGCTTCCCTCTGCGAAGGGCATATCTATTTACATTACTGTTGAGTCATCCTCTTCTTATGAAAGGCACCAATTAGAGAGCACCTCCGTCATTTTTATGCTTTGCTATTAATTGATATTGAGTATGACTCTGACTGGATCTTTTTTGCCATAAATTACAATGTTCAGTCGACCCTTGGTTTTCGAAGGTGCTCTGCACTTATGTTTTGCGGTCTCAGAAAGGGCTAGCGAGATACCATCTGTTCATATTGTATCATGATTGTTTTGATTGAAGTGTTGACGTTTGAAACTTATTATTATTGCACGCTAGTTGGTTATGCCAATAATATGAGTACACCATGAGACCTAAACGTTATTGCTTATGTGGTTAGCTTTTGATCTTGCTGAAAATCCGAATATGAGTTAGACATAATTACAACAACAAGATCAAACAGAGTTCGTAAAAGTTTTTCTTTTGTCTCTTTCAGTTTGTCAACTGTATTGTTTTAGGACAAGCAAGGCTTTAAGCTTGGGGGAGTTGATACGTCTCCATCGTATCTACTTTTCCGGACTCTTTTGCCCTTGTTTTGTACTCTAATTTGCATGAATTGACTGGAACTAACCTGGACTGATGTTGTTTTCAGCAGAATTGCCATGGTGTTGTTTTTGTGCAGAAATAAAAGTTCTCGGAATGACCTGGAAACTTACGAGGATTTTTTGTGGAATATATACAAAATACTGGCGCAAGATTTACCCGAAGACACGGAGCCAGGAGCCCACGAGCCCAGGAAGCGCCCCCCTAGGGTGCGCCTGACAGGCTCGTGGGGCACATGTAGCTCCGCAGCCTCCAAGTCCAACTCTATAAAGTCTCTATCGCTTAGGAAAAAATAGGAGAGAAGATTTCATCGCGTTTCACGATACAGAGCCACCGCCACCGCCTATTCTTCCTCGGGAGGGCATATCTGGAGTCCGTTCTGGGCTTCGGAGAGGGGAAATCGACGTCGTCATCATCATCAACCATCCTCCATCGCCAATTCCATGATGCTCTCCATCGTCCGTGGGTAATATCATCATAGGCTTGCTGGAAAGTGATTGGTTGGATGAGATCTATCATGTAATCGAGTTAGTTTTGATGGGGTTTCATCCCTAGTATCCACTATGTTCTAAGATTGATGTTGCTACTACTTTGCTATGCTTAATGCTTGTCAATAGGGCCCGAGTGCCATGATTTCAGATCTGAACCTATTATGTTTTCATCAATATATGTGTGTTCTTGATCCTATCTTGCAAGTTGTAGTCACCTACTATGTGTTATGACCCGGCAACCCCGGAGTGACAATAGCCGGAACCACTCCCGGAGATTACCATAGTATGAGGAGTTCATGTATTCACTATGTGCTAATTCTTTGTTCCGGTTCTCTATTAAAAGGAGACCTTAATATCCCTTAGTTTCCATTAGGACCCTGCTGCCACGGGAGGGATGGATAAAAGATGTCATGCAGGTTCTTTTCCATAAGCACGTATGACTAAATACGGAATACATGCCTACATTACATTGACGAACTGGAGCTAGTTGCATATCACCCTATGTTATAACTTTTACATGATGAATGTCATCCGGCATAATTATCCATCACCGATCCAATGCCTACGAGCTTTTCCTATACTGGTCCTTGCTAAGTTACTTTACCGCTACTGCTGTCACACTTGCTATACAAATTACTACTGCTACTGTTACCACTGCTATCGTTACTATCATACTACTTTGGTACTAAAACTTTGCTACAGATACTAAGTCTTTCAGGTGTGGTTGAATTGAAAAATCAACTGCTAATACTCGAGAGTATTCTTTGGCTCCCCTTGTGTCGAATCAATAAATTTGGGTTGAATACTCTACCCTCGAAAATTCTTGCAATCCGCTATACTTGTGGGTTATCAGTCCTTAAAGAAGCAGAACTGTGTTTCTCTCTCCACTGCCGAAGCTGAGTACATTACTGCTGGATCTTGCTGTGCTCAACTACTATGGATGAAGCAAACCCTTAGAGACTACGGGATCAACATGAAGAATGTGCCTCTCTACTGCGACAATGAGAGTGCAATCAATATCGCCTACAACCCAGTACAACACTCGAAGTCTAAGCACATCCAGATTCGTCATCATTTTCTTCGGGACCATGTCCTCAAGGGAAACATCATCATCGATCATGTGAAGACTGACGATCAGCTAGCAGATATTTTCACTAAGCCCTTGGATGAGGGAAGGTTTTGCAAGTTGAGGTGTGAGCTAAATATCCTAGAGTCTTCAAATGTTTTGTGAAAACATGCACACGTCCTAACACTTTTGCAAAATTGATGACTTAGATGTGCAACACACGAAGAATCGATTTTCTTTAATCAATGAAGAATATCACTCTTAGTGTGAAGAAATTAATGAAGAATTTAGTTCTCAGGGTCCTACGATAATTGTACGCGGCGCCTGAAATCATCATTCTTATACGGTGGGTCACGCCACCACCCAACTTTGAAATTCTTCAAACTGGTTTTTCTTCAAAGTTGAAATTCATCAATCTGACACTTTGTCACAAAATCCTCAAATTTTCAAAATCTTCAAATTCTTCAAAACATTTGATGATTTTCATTTGAGTATATATATATATATATATATATATATATATATATATATATATATATATATAGAATGAGTTTTCAAAGTTCTCAACAGCATTCACCTATAGCTCAGTCTTCAACTTGATATTTCATCTAAGTGAATGTACTCGGACCCAACTCCCCTCTATGCTAAGCTCAACCCAATCTATTCTCAATTCTTTGTATGCGTTATATTTGACACCTGTTCAAAATCCTCACTGAGTCCTTGTCAGCTGAGGACTTTGCAACAAAATCCCCAAAAATTCAAAAATTGTTTTTATAACGTTACACGGTAACTGGACCCACTTCTCACGATCGGATAACCACGAACTCCACCGCTTCAATCGTGGGCACCACATGTCATGTGGAGACGAAGGGGCAAGGGTAGTTCGGTCCGAAAGTTTCGGCCGAACAGGTTTTCACCTGAGCTATAAATAGGCCCTTACCCCCCCCCCTCAGTGAAAACTCTTCGTCCTCTCGTCTTCTCTGCTCGAACTAAACCCTAGCGCCACTGCTAGCATCCTCGTCACCGGTGGGGAAAAACTTCACTGCCTCGCCCTCGCCGTCGCCGGACTCACGCTCGCCGCGGGAAATCGTCTTCTGCCACCGTCGTAGCTGACTTCAGTTGCCAAGTTAGGGCGCTGAAGATCTGAATCGAGGAACTTCTCTCTTTTACTGCTCCAATTCTTCGTGTTCTTCACACACGGTAAATAAATCCTGTTTTACTGCCTATGTTGATCTTTTAATTCCCTTTAGACTCGCGAAATCTGTTTTTCCTCAGAGAGTCTGTCAGCCATGCACACTCATACCTCAAACACTTGGTGAATTTCACTAAGCCAGTAAAATTCTTCACGAGATTCCTCAATTGTGTAAATTCTCGAATGTGCACAACTCTAGAACCCAAGATCAGAATGCTTAGTCAAATTCCTCAACTCACTGGTCAAATTCCTCAACTTTTAATTTTTTTTCAATTTCTTCAAATCTGAGAACGCATATGACCTCCCCAAATTATTCGCACCTATACTCTGTTCACAGGTAGAAAAATGTCAGTTCGTGAATCTCTAGGTTCTCATCAACTTAACTCATTTGCAGTGTTCCTCGAAGAAACTTTACTTGTGTCTTCAGAGTCATCAAGAGTTCAGATTCCTTAGCAAAAGCATCGGTTGAAGAAAATTTAGGATGACCGGAAGCAGAAAGGAGGAAAGAAGCTTGAACAGAACACAACATTTGAAATACCTGGAGATATATATGCTGACTATTGTACTCCGGGTGAGGAAATTCATGGTAAAGAGACCATGGCGAAGCGCAAGATAAGGCTTGAGAAGATTGAACGCGGGTGTGCTAAGGAGTGGAAGGAGTACAGATATGTGACTCCAAAATATGTGAAGAAATTCTCCCTCAAGCCACCTTGCAAAAGGCCTCCACAGGGTGATCAACAAGTCGCTCATCCCTCAAGCGTAGAAACTATTGAAGATTACCCATATGAGAAAGAAAAATATTTTTCTAAGTTACATAAGAAGGCAGAAGCAGGTGTAAAGAAATTCAATGAGGATTCTGCAGCTGATGCCAATGTTGCCACTTCTTCAGCTGTTGAGGCCTCTCCTATAGCAATTCTTGAGAAGAAGAATTTGCTGAAGAAACCCAAAGCCTCAGTACCAAAAGAGCAATTGCCTCAGAAGGCTGCAATGGCCGCAAAATCTTCAACATCACCACAGTTCCCCCCCCCCCACACAAAAGAAGCAGCTCAATAAGCTTCAACCTGCTCAATCAAGTTCCTCACTACCATCTGCCACTAGCTCTGCTGCAAAGTCTTCACACACTCTTTGGAAGACTAAAATGACTGTTGGGGGAGGCATCAGGCCAAGTCCAAGCAAAGTCATCAACGTTCCTTCTGCATCAGAAGGAAGTGAAGAATTTGATGAGGAAACACTCCAAGCAATCATCAGAAACAAACAGGAACGTGTTGCACAAGCCTCTGGCAGCTCCATTCCTCTAGCTATGGATCTGAAGGTTTTGCTAGATTTCATCAATCTGTGGTATGAAGTTCCAAACACACCGGTTGATGACTTAAAGCTTCCCCCTGGTGTCAGCCATATGGTGGCCACTTTTATCAATGAGGCAAAGTGGAAAGAGCAGCAAGCCAACCAAGAAATAGCTGCCAAGCTCAAGAAGGAGGAATTCCTCAAGCAGAATCTCCTCAAGCTGACGCATGAAGGACTTGTATCAACTCAGGCTGAACTTAAAACTCTGACAGACAAGTATACAAGTCTTCACTCTAATCGTCAAGGTGTCAAGGTGAATTTCCTCAAGGCTGCAACAGATGCAGTTGATGAATACAGCAAGAGAACGACCCCTCCAAAGCGGCAAACACCACCTCAGTCTAGCTACATTGTTCAGCTGCCTGAGGAAGATGAAACTGAGGAACCAGCTGCTGAGGAAATTCCTCAAAATACTCCAGCTGAAGAAACTGCCAGGCCTGACACTGAACCAGTGCGTGAAGAAATTGTTCCTTCACCACAACCATCAAAGGTGAAGAAAGTGACTCCGTGTGCATCAGATGTGAAGAAGACCAAAGCGGCTGAGAAAGAAGCCAAAAAGAGAAAAGCTTCAATGGCCTCAGAAACCTCAGAGGCCAAACGTATGAAGGTTACTCAGTCAGAGTCTTCATCAGCCCCGGTGGATGCTACCCCTCTGAATGTAGCACCATCATACATGCTCGTTCCCTTTGGAGTTGACCATGTCATTCCTGAAGAAGATGAAGAAATCGATGATGCTCAAGATGATGAAATAATGGATGAGTAAATACAGATAGATGATATTCCTCAATCCACCGCTCCTCCAAACACTACTGAGTAACAAGTGGGTGATGATGACATTGGGTGCAGCACACCAGTAATTCATGAGGATTTCTGGGAAGAAACTCATCCTCTCTCACCAAAGTCAACTCAAATCCCTCCAACTCCTGATGCAACTGAGATCCTCACCAGTTCCGACGGAAGAAGCATACGTAAGAAGTTTGCTCAAGAATCAGTTGCATCAGCTGAAGACAATGCAGCGACGAATACTGCAACTAGCTCCTCCAACAAGCAAATTCCTCAAGCTGAGGAAAATCCTCAAATTGAGGAAAATGCTCAAACTGAAGAAAATGCTCCTGCGCCAAACACTGAAACTACTATTGTTGTGGTAAACACAAAAAATATCAATGGCAGTGGCTATTCCACAAGAACAGCAGCACAATCTTCAACCACAGCAAACCCAACCTTTTCCCAAAAGGCCAAAGTATTAGAAAGGGGCATTCTATGAAGAACGCATGTACTTCACTCGCGAAAATTCATATGACAAGCTTCGCATCAGACACAGGAAGTTTTGGACAAGAAATCAGCTTAACTACTATGCTTTTGTGCTTTGTGGGAGAAACAAGATATTTCAGCATACCCATATTCCTCACTGTGATATGGAGGAAATACCTTGCTTTGCTCCAATCCTCAATGTTCTTCACGAAGCTGGATTACTAGCTTTCTCTACTGACATCGGAGATTGGAACACTGACATCATTCTTCAATTCTTATTCAAGAATTCAAGAATGATGTAAGTGCATCTAGTGCCCTTACTGATTTTGGTGCTTTGAAGACTTATCGGTTAAGAGACTAATGTGTTTGTTAGTGTACACAGGCTGTGATAGCCTGGCTTATTAGGGATGGTAGACTACTCATATCAATAAGTAATTCCCTCTTTTCTGGGAGCCCGTTCGAATAGAACTCCTAGGTTAAGCGTGCTCGGCTTGGAGTAGTTCTAGGATGGGTGACCAACCGGGAAGTTGATCCCGGGTGCGCATGACTGAGCACAAAGTGCGCAGAAAAGACTAGTATTGATATGTGGGGCCAGTCTAGATCCTGCCAGAGGTAACGACCACCAGCGGGTGTGTCCGGGGCTTAACAAGTTTGGTATCAGAGCCAACCCTCGCGGTTACACGGATGTTTGCGGACACGTGTGCGGTCATGTTGTTGATGACGTTTGTGACCCGTCGTGGCACACGACATGGTACATTTACTGGACTGGATGCACAGACGTTTAGTGCCAAGAGGGAACGCTCCTGTGGCCCGACGAGGACGTCGGTTCCTCTTAGTGGTGGGCTATGTGATAGCCTGGATTATTAGGGATGATAGACTACTCATACCGACCGGGAAGTTGATCCCGGGTGCGCATGAGTGAGGACAAAGTGCGCAGAGAAGACTAGTATTGATATGTGGGGCCAGTCTAGATCCCGCGAGAGGTAACGACCACCGGCGGGTGTGTCCGGGGCGTTACACAGGCTCTATAAGTCGCTGAGGAGTTTCAGTTATACGATGAATAGGGACCCCTAAAAATGTATGTCTTCGGCTGAAGACTTTGGTATTACCTTGAAGACTTTGATCGCAAAAAAATTGCGATGAAATTGATATTCCTCATGAAGATATTGAAGATGAGGAATTCGGTGGTTCCTGAAGAAAAACTCTCTGAACACTTTGAAGCGTGAAGATTTACTCTTTTTGTTTCATTTTCTTTACTCTTGAGTCATGGGAACACTCTACTGTTAAAGGGGGTCGAAGTAATACTACGGAATGAATTTCCTCATGATGCTCAACCCAAGTCGAAACCAACAAAGCCTAAAACTGAGGAATATGAGAGACATGAGGACTTTCACAGTTGAAAGTTCCAACCATTGTCGCGACACGCGCCACCTCACTAACCTTATACACCCAACTGTCATAATATTTAAGGGCATTTATGTCAAATCATGTCAGGATGATCCCAGGCTATAAATAGCCACCCCCCCCCCCCCCCGCACAACCACTAGTTGGTTGGCTTCTCCGAGAGAAACTGACACTTGTCATTTAGAGCAATCCAAATTGCTCAGAGTCTTCGGGAGAAAATAATCAAGTGAGGAAATACCCCAAACACCAAACCCCAAACCAAAAACCAAGTGATTGAGCATCACTGAAGAATTTGTTCATGTATGGAACTGAAGCCTTTTACCTTTGAGGACTGTGCATCCTCCAGACGGTTAGACGTCATGGTCTAGAGCATCCATCGGTCAATTGTGGATCGTCGGGTGACCGAGTCTGTGAGGGTTTGGAAATCTGCCCTGAAGACTTGCCTCGAGTGTTGGGCGAGGATTGTGTGTCCTTAGCTCAAGGAGAATACGATAGGGATTGTGTGTCCCGGGACTGTGTGTCCTTTGGTTTCAATACCAAGCCGCTCCAAACCAGACGTATAATTGTCACAGCAATTGGAACTGGGTCATCAACAACTGTCTTCATCGTGATACGGGTTCTATTTCTTCAACTCTTTCATTTCCTCAACGTTGTACGTTGAAGACTTCCATCTGTGCTGTTTGAAGAATTTGTCTGAAGACTTTCTATGAATTTCCTCAACCTCAAATTCTTCACTCGAGTTAATCTTCATCTGTGTTCTATGTACCTGTGTATTGTGCAAACATATTGTCATAATCTTCACCAAGTAATCTGTTGTAGTAGTCTTTGCACTTCTGATCCCGCGCTATTTCCGCTACACGTAATTCATCATTGAGGAATTTCCTCACAAGGAATTTCCTCAGCGATGAAATTCTAAAAATCGCCTATTCACCCCCCCCCCCTCCTAGTCGATATAGCACACTTTCAGGTTCAATACTAGAGATGAAAGAATAATGCTAACAAAAGTTTGCTAATCGAGATTGAGAGCGGGTGATTCTCCCGTTTTTTATGTCACCGTGGATTTGTTTCAACGGATGATCTCTGTCCACTCTTGCTCTAATTCTTGATAGCTTCTTCTTATTGGTTGGAGGAGCTTCTTCATCATCATCTTCATCATCTTGAGTGTTGTCGTTGACGTCATCATCTCCTTGGGGTGGTGGTGAGGAAGGTTGAGGTGGATCATCACGATGAACTTCTTCCTCTTCTTCATCATGTCGTGTACCGCTTGTGGATGCTTCCATGTCATTTTACGGCTCACGTTGGCACGAAGTGGGAGCTTCCACTTGAGTTGATGAAGTGCTTTCCTTCACCTCCATGGGACGAATCTTGCCAATGTACAAATCTTTGATAGCTTTCGAAGGTTCATTGTCTCCTACATCAATTGGCAATTGTTCGACTTGTGAACCATTAGTCTCATCAAACTTCACATCTACCGTCTCTTTTACTTTTCGAGTGAAGTTGTTGTAGACATGGTAAGCGTGAGAGTTTGATCCGTAACCAAGAAGGAAATCTTCATAAGATATAGGTACAAATTTAGGCCGACGATGCTTATCGAGAATGTAGCACTTAGAGCCGAATACCCAAAAGTATCCAACTTGGGGTTTGTTGCCGGTGAGTAGCTCGTATGCCATTTTACCGAGAAGCTTGTGTAGGTAGAGTCAGTTTATGGCATGGCAAGTTGTTTCCACGGCGTCTGCCCAAAAGTGTCTTGGAGTCTTGTATTCGTCAAGCATCGTTCTCGCCATAACTATGAGCGTTCGGTTCTTCCTCTCAACAACTCCATTTTGTTGAGGTGTGTACGTCACCGAGAACTCATGTAAGATACCTTATTTGTCAAGAAAAGTATCCACATCAGTGTTCTTGAACTCCATTCTGTTGTCTCTCTGAACGTTCTTGATCTTCACTTCAAACTAGTTCTGAGCTTTCCGAGCAAAGTTCTTGAATATCATTTGTACCTGTGACTTATCATTGAGGAAGAACACCCATGTAAATCTGGAAAATCATCAACAATGACTAAACCATACGAATTTCCTCCAAGACTCTTGTAATCATTGGTACCAAAGAGATCCATGTGAAGCAGCTCGAGGGGTCTTCTTGTGGTCATGATGTTCTTCACGGGATGACTTCCACCAACTTGCTTTCCTGCTTGACAAGCACTACAAAGTCTATCTTTGTCAAAAATAACATCTTTAACACCAAGAATATGATCACCTTTGATAAGTTTGTCAAGATTACGCATACCAATTGTCATGGGTATAAGTCTGACAGTAGATGTATGGGGTACGAAAGGATGGGCGGAGCCTTAGCTACGGCGAGGTTGTATGAGTTAAGGCCCCTCTACGGTGGAGGTAAAAGCCCTACATCTCAGTGCTCTTGGGAGCTTGATGTCGAGTGGAATATGGATTACAGTGAATTGCTAACCCCTGCACCAGTGGGGAAGGGCAGCTTATATAGAGTGCGCTGCCCTTTACAACGGTTCGGTGCACAGGGGTGGAGTAGTGGTGAATAAATGCCTACGTTACACGTAACGTATGTCTTAAATGCTAATAAAGGTACGTGGAAACGTATGACCGTTGCCCTCCAGGGGGGTTACGATGTACAGAGTGGAATCCAGTTGGTAAGTTTGATACGCTCCGAATGCTCATCTCCGACTGGATGATGGAGGAATCGTCACCGACTGGATGATGGGAAGTCCTTAATTCAGTCGGAACTGACTAAGGGCCTTGTCCCTTATGAAGGGTAGTCCTTGGGTAGGACCTGTAGGCCAGGCCTATGACCCTACCCTAGGACTATAACCCCATCATTAGTCCCCGAATGGATCGGGGTTGGAATGACGAAGCGACGCTTGGAGTACGGATCCGACTGGTATGGATGCGACTTTGGCGTTGTTTGCCTCGATCCATTTTATCTTCTTGACCAGTGATCCGAGTGGATATATCTGCGAAACGAACCGTCAGAGACCGAGTGCTTCCGTGGAATCTTTTGACGTGACCAGTCAACTGACAACGGCGGATTTTCTGGGATCCTCAAATTTCGGTTGCCGCGCGCCCAGCGGGGATGACGACATCGTCATCGAGTAGTATCTGCCGCCTCAATTTCCGCGCCTTCATCTCCTCCACTAATATCGCAGCAACCGGTCGGGGGATAAGATTTCGGGACCACCTGCTAGTGACCCAGTCGGAACCTTATTTAAACCTCTCCAACGAGGGTTTTTCGTTGCACTCGCCTGATAACTCGCACTCGCCCCGCTTCTCCCGTGACTTCTTGCGCATCCCAAGCTCCTTCCTTCCCCTCCTCTCCCGTGGATCTGCAGCCTCCACCATGACGAAGGGGCAGACGAGCAAGCTCGAGGCGCGGAAGAAGAAGAAGGCGGCGGCTCCTGCTCAGCGGCGGCAGCGAGCACTTCCGGCGGGTTGGATCCAGGGGGATTTCCTCCCCTCCACGGTGACGGTGGCGGACATGCTGGAGCTGGTGGAGCAACGCATGATCGAGAACAAGACGTGGAGGCTGCCGGCGGAGGGCGAGACGGAGCCGGCGCCCCAGGAGGGGGAGCGCGTCTTGCTGCTCAGCCACGTGTACCGAGGCTTCTCTGTGCCTCCTCATCCCTTTTTCAGAGGTATAATGAACGACTTCGGGGCGCAGCTCCACCATTTTCCTCCCAACGCAATAGCTCATCTCTCTGCTTTCGTCGTGATATGCGAGTGTTTTATCAGTTGTCCTCCCCATTGGGGGCTCTCTAAGCACATCTTCTATGCTAGATCCCAAACCATCAAAGACTTAGCTAGTCGGACGACAAAACTCATCTCCTCTAGCTCTGCGGAGGCCTAGGCTTCCAAAAGAAAAGTAAAAGTAAAAGTAGCTATCCCGCTCTTCAGCTGTCTCAATCTGTTAGGAACTGGCAGTCGACTTGGTTCTACTGCTAGGACGTTGCTTGCCCGAATGCCGCAACTGGAGTGCCACCTTTTAGCCTATACTGACCGGCTCCGCCTAGGCAGCTTGCGCTCACGAAGATGGAAAAGATCCAAATCCAGCCTCTGGTCGATGCGCTGGTAGAGGTCGTCCAAAAGGGAGTCACTGGCATAGATTTGCTGGAGATCTTTCTAGGTCGGCGTATCCATCCTTTGCAAGCTCGACACCACGCCATGTGGCACTACACGGGGCCTGAGGACTCCACTCGGACTCACCCCGAGTGCGTGACCGGGGAGGTTGTGATGGCGTGGTTCCGCAACATCACAGGCGCCTGCGATAACCCCAGAGGAGCCCGGCGAGTGAAGCCCTTCCGCGCGGACAACCCTCCTCCGAATGAGGTGAGTATAACTTGTCGAGTGCACACAATTGTCTTAGATTTATCGCTTTTTCTTGTATCACTATATGACGTCTGATGTTGTCGACTGTATCTCGTGCACGCGTGTACCAACTGGTTTTCTCCTGTCTCGAACGGGAATCCGGCTGAGGAAGAGGAAGGCAGCCAGGAGGGCAGCGTGGAGAGCGTCGAGTACGCCTCCGACAGTGGGGAGACGAGGAGGAGTCCGAAGAAGAAGAGGGGGAAGATGAGGAACAGAACTTGCCACCCCCACCACCAGAGCCTCGAACTAAACGCTGTCACGAACCCGTGGCTCCGTCGGCTCCCCCAGCGGCCTCGAGTGCCCCGCCAGCTCCTCCTGTGGTTCCGAGTGCCTTGCCAGCTACTCCCGTGGTTCCGAGTGCTCGGAGCACAAAGAGGACGAGGGACTCTGCTGCTGAGCCCGTGGGCCAGCCCTCTAACGTGGCCAAACCGAGTGGATCCAAGCCTTGGAAGGCTTTGCCGCGGATGTGGATCACCGTTCCCGTCGCCTCAGCGTAAGTGTATTGTTCTCCCATCTTCTTCCAGTATTTGATTGAACTCATGCTTATTGGTCGAGTGAATTTTACTCGACAGAGCTGCCACCTCCACCAGTTCTCTGCCACGCCAGGAAGACGATCCCATGGATACGGACAACGTTGCCACATCCCAGCAAGGTACGTCGTGGCGACTCCGAGATCTTACATTATTGTTTCACGAATTTTGTCTTTGATCTTGCCCTTGCTGCTGTGGTCTCACGTTGTTCGGTCGGGCTTCCTTCAGAGGTGATTCATGTGGAGGAGGACGACCAGAAGAGGTCCGAGCAAGCTGTGGTGCCTGTCCTTGAGGCTGTTCCATCTGCTACTACACCCGCCATGGACGCGCCGCCAGCCGAGACGATGTCGTCGACTGAAACGGCGCTCATCGCTGCTGAACCGACTGGAGCAGGACTTGGGATGCCCAAGGAGTCTCTTGTGGTGCCAGGTCTGTCGACCGTCCAGTACGACGCCCAACGCCTCCCGGAAGATCAGGTGGGAGCTGCCAAGGGGGCCATGGTGCAGGCGGAATTGATGGTGGGTGATGCGAAGAGAGCGTACGACTCCATCGCGTCTGTGTACAAGCGAAGCTTGGAACTCCGGGACGATATCCGAGTAAGTGGGCTAGTAAGTATTTACTTTCCTCTTATAACCCACTAGGTGTTTAAGCAATATACACGGATGCAGTATGATTATTTTGCAGTGGGTTCACTCTTAGTGAACCCAGTGGGTGTAGTCCCCGAGACTTCTATCGAGTGTTTGCACCGGCAGTTGTCTTTATATACATTTTCTTTAACTTGATCAGATCAAAACTAATCTGTTCGAATGTTACCGGTGGGGGCACTCTGAGTGCACCTACTGGATTAGTCCCCGGGAGTAATTTTACTCAGGTCGGGTAGTAGTAGCCTCATAGGCTTGTTTTTGTTATGTATCTCAATAGGGCGGACCTGTTTGAGCTTCATGCCAGTGGGGTCACTCTTAGTGAACCCACTGGGTGTAGTCCCGGAGACCGCTGTCGGCTGCTTGCGTCGGCAGGGGTCTGAAGAACTTTGAATTTTTATTGTTTTCCTTGTTGAATTTGTTTGATCTTCTCTTCGCGCTGATTTGCAGAAGACTTGCGAGATGGGATCAGCGTACAACACCCTGAAGGCTGAAAAGATTCAGCTTGCTGCGGAACTGGAGGCAACAGTGCATGACTTGGCTGGTGTGAAGGGCGCTCTGGCTAAACGAGAGAAGTCCTTGGAGGAGTCCCGTGAGGCAAACAAGGCATTGGTGGCCGAAATGGAGAAAATGGGGAAACAAAGAACCGAGCTGATGGGACAGATGAAGGTGATGAACAGACGGTGCATATCAGAGGAGAAGTACGTCAGTGACTGGGCAAGGAAGATGATTGCGCTTCTCGGTGGTAAGTTTTGTTTTTCCGAGTGCTTCTTGACTGTGTATTTCATTCTGCGCTTACTTTCTGCTCGTCTTGTCTTTGCAGATTTTTGTATGGACGCTGAGGCTGAAGCAGCTGACGTTGAGCGGTCGCTTATTCCGAACGTTCCACTCGGCGAGGACGCCAATCGAGACATGCTCCGAGCGCACATTCGCCTGGGCAAAGTGGGAAATTTCGTCGGTCGACTGAGAGAGGTCGTCGGCCGAATCGAGAAGGAGCTGTGGCCCGAAGACGAGTCCCGGCAAGAGATGGAAGGGTTGATGACTCGGTTGGAGGACGCCCCAAACCAAGTGCAGGCGTGGAAGAAGTCTGCTGCTCGCTGTGGTGCGGACGTGGCGCTGTCGCTGGTCCGAGTGCACTGCAAGGAGGCTCGCGAAGAGAAGCTAAAGGCGTTGCAGGTCGCCAACATCAAGAAGCTTCGATTCAAATATTTCATGGAGATCTTCCTTGAGAGCGCCACTCGCATCGCAGACGGGATCGACCTCGACACTTTCGTGGAGCCTGCTAGTCCCAGTTCTAGTCCTGACGACGCTTGAGAAAACTTTTACCTCGGTATGCCGAGTCTTTACTTGTATCAAACTTTGGCCACTGCTGTTGGCCGTCACATTCGTGGTTCGGTGTGGATAAGCTTGATCTACACCGAACCGGCTATCTTTAAACCAACTTTGAATTGGAACCAAATATTTTGCTCTTCCTTTGCCAAAGAATTGTTGACACGATTTTGGCTCGTGGTTTTTGTTTAGCGTTTCTTGGTGAAGCCAATGGCAAACATGCGGAGCATGTAATTGTCAGTTGTCTTGACATCTGCATGAGCCTCAATGAGGGTCTGCTAAGCCTCCGAGTGGATCTCTAGGATACACTCGAAGGGAGTTCTTTACTTAGGCGATTCGTTATCGTAGCTAAGTCTTAAAGCGTGACCGTAAGGTCGCACTCGGAGCGAGTTGGTACTCATGTAATTTGTCAGTTGTCTTGACGTCTGCATGAGCCTCAATGAGGGTCTGCTAAGCCTCGGAGTGGATCTCTAAGATACACTCGAAGGAAGCTTTTTACTTAGGCGATTCTTGATCGCAGACAAGTCTCCGAGTGCGACGTTTAGAGCACACTCGGAGAAAGTTGTTGCTTAGGCGATTCTGGATCGCAGCTAAGTCCCTGAGTGCGACGTTTAGTGCACACTCGGAGAAAGTTTGTACTTAGGCGATTCTTGATCGCAGCTAAGTCCCCGAGTGCGACGTTTAGTGCACACTCGGAGAAAGTTTGTACTTAGGCGATTCTTGATCGCAGCTAAGTCCCCGAGTGCGACGTTTAGTGCACACTCGGAGAAAGTTTGTACTTAGGCGATTCTTGATCGCAGCTAAGTCTCCGAGTGCGACGTTTAGTGCACACTCGGAGAAAGTTTGTACTTAGGCGATTCTTGATCGCAGCTAAGTCCCCGAGTGCGACGTTTAGTGCACACTCGGAGAAAGTTTGTACTTAGGCGATTCTTGATCGCAGCTAAGTCCCCGAGTGCGACGTCTAGTGCACACTCGGAGAAAGTTTGTACTTAGGCGATTCTTGATCGGAGCTAAGTCCCCGAGTGCGACGTTTAGTGCACACTCGGAGAAAGTTTGTACTTAGGCGATTCTTGATCGCAGCTAAGTCCCCGAGTGCGACGTTTAGTGCACACTCGGAGAAAGTTAGTACTTAGATGATTCTGGATAGCAGCTAAGTCCCCGAGTGCGACGTTTAGTGCACACTCGGAGAAAGATTGTACTTAGGCGATTCTGGATTGCAGCTATTTTTTTTTTTTGGTGACCGGAGTCTGCGAACGCGGAAGAATTTTGAATCTGCAAAAACACAATCTGCTTTGTTTTACTTCGATGATACTTGTTCTTTACATTGCTTCAGTCGACGGTCACGTGTAGAAGCGCTTCAGGAAATCTCCGTTCCATGCTCGCGGCTCGTCCGTTTCCCTGTCGAGGTTGTAGAGTGGATATGCTCAGTTGTTCAGCACCTTGGAGATGATGAAGGGTCCTTCCTAGGCGGGAGCCAATTTGTGAGGTCTCTGCTGATCCACTCGGAGCACCAGGTCGCCTGCTTGGAATGTACGACTCCTGACGTGTCGCGCGTGAAAGCGCCACAGATCTTGTTGATAAATGGTTGAGCGAGTCAGTGCCATCTCGCGCTCCTCCTATAGAAGATCCACTCGGTCTTGCCTTGCTTGCTCTACTTCAGCTTCGGGGAAGAGTTCAACTCGTGGAGCATTATGAAGCAAATCACTCGGAAGGACTGCCTCTGCTCCATAAACAAGGAAGAACGGGGATCGCCCTGTAGATCTATTTGGGGTTGTGCGGAGACCCCAGAGCACCGAAGGCAGTTCGGTGACCCATGCGCCGACAGCATGTCCCACTTCTCGCAGGAGTCGAGGCTTCAAACCTTGCAGAATAAGTCCATTCGTCCCCTCTGCTTGCGTGTTTGTTTGGGGATGCGCCACAGATGCAAAATCCACTCGGATACCTTGGCCTGTACAGAAACCTTTGAATCTATCCAAGTCAAAGTTTGTTCCATTGTCAGTGATTATGCTGTGAGGTACCCCGAATCTAGAGATGATGTCCCTGACAAACTTGATGGTCGTAAGGGCGTCGAGCTTCTTGATGGGCTTGGCTTCAATCCACTTTGTGAACTTGTCGACTGCCACCAACAGATGTGTGAATCCCCCTGGGCCTGTCCTGAATGGACCGACTGTATCTAATCCCCACACTGCAAACGGCCAAACAAGAGGGATTTTCTTCAACGCAGATGTTGGCTTGTGGGACTTGTTAGAGTAGAACTGACAGCCTTCGCATCGGTCGACCATATCCTTCGCCATTTCATTCGCGTGCAGCCAGAAGAAGCCAACTCTGAATGCTTTGGCGACGATTGCCCTTGAGGAGGCATGATGACCGTAGGTTCCCGAGTTAATTTCTTCCAGGATTAACTGTCCCTCCTCAGGGGAGATGCATCGTTGAAGGACGCCTGAAACGCTTTCCTTATACAACTGGCCATCAATGACAGTGAACGACTTTGACCTGCGGACGATCTGTCTGGCTTGGACCTCGTCTTCTGGTAATTCTTGCCTCAGTATGTATGCAATGAACGGCACAGTCCAATCGGGGATGATAGCAAGAATCTCCATGATCAAATCAACCACAGCAGGGACTTCGACTTCAGTCGGATCTGTCGAGCTCTTTGGTTGTACCGGTTCCTGTGTGAAAGGATCTTCTTTAACTGAGGGAAGGTGAAGGTGCTCAAGGCAGACGTCACTCGGGACTGGTCTCCGAGTGGATCCAAGTTTCGCCAATTCATCAGCTGCTTGGTTTTTCAGTCGCGGAACATGGTGGAGTTCCAGACCTTCAAACTTTTTCTCGAGCTTCCTCACTGCATTGCAGTATGTGGTCATAGTGGGGTTCCTGACGTCCCACTCCTTCATCACTTGATTAACCACCAAATCCGAATCGCCATAGACCATCAGGCGACGGACGCCGAGCGCGACGGCCATGCGCAGTCCATAAAGGAGAGCTTCATACTCTGACACGTTGTTGGAGGAATCAAAGTGTATCTGCAACACATACTTGAGTTTGTCACCCTTTGGAGATATGATCACGACGCCAGCGCCGGAGCCATTCAACATCTTGGACCCATCGAAGAACATTGTCCAATGAGCCGAGTAGATGTGGGTCCATTGCTGTTGTTCTACCCATTCTGCTATGAAGTCAGCCAGAGCTTGAGACTTTATAGCTTTCTTGGCCTCGAACTTGATGTCGCAGTATAACATCTCCATTTCCCACTTCGCCACTCGGCCCGATGCGTCCCGATTGTGTAGGGTTTCCGACAACGGAGCATCAGAAACGACAGACACCGAGTGGTCTTGGAAATAATGAGCCACCTTCTTCGCAGTCATGTAAATCCCGTAGATAAGTTTTTGATAGTGGGGATACCTCTGCTTGGAAGGAATCAGGACTTCGGAGACATAATACACTGGCCGCTGAACCTTGTATGCTTTGCCTTCTTCTTCCCGTTCGACTGTGAGAACAGTGCTGACGACTTGATTTGTAGCCGCGATGTACAGAAGAAGGGATTCTTTACTGAGCGGAGCAGTAAGAACCGGCTGGGTGGAAAGTAGGACTTTGAGGTCGTCGAATGCGATCTGGGCTTCGTCTGTCCACTCGAAAGTATCTGATTTCTTCATGAGTCGGTACAGAGGAAGTGCCTTCTCGCCGAGTCGACTGATAAACCTGCTCAAAGCCGCTAGGCAACCTGTGAGCCTTTGAACATCGTGTATTCTGACCGGCCGCTCCATTCGGACGATGGTCCCGATCTTTTCGGGGTTGACATCGATCCCTCGTTCGGAAACGAAGAAACCGAGTAACTTTCCGCTGGGAACACCGAATGAACACTTGGCGGGGTTGAGCCTGATATCGTACCTATGAAGGTTGGCGAATGTTTCTGCCAAGTCAGTCAGCAGGTCGGAACCTTTGCGTGACTTGACTACGATATCATCCATATACGCCTCCACATTCCGACCGATCTGGTCAAGGAGGAATTTTTGGATCATGCACATAAAGGTTGCTCCTGCATTCTTCAAACCAAATGGCATAGTGATGTAGCAGAAGCACCCGAATGGGGTGATGAAGGCTGTTTTTAATTCATCGGGGCCTTACAGACGGATCTGATGATAGCCCGAGTAGGCATCAAGGAATGACAAACGCTCGCAACCCGCAGTCGAATCGACAATTTGATCGATGCGGGGGAGCGGGAAATGGTCTTTCGGGTAGACCTTATTGAGATGCTTGAAGTCGATGCACATTCGGAGAGACTTGTCCTTCTTGGGCACCATGACAACATTGGCAAGCCACTCGGATTGGTGTACCTCGCGAATGAAGTTGGCTGCCAAAAGCTTAGCCACCTCTTCTCCGATTGCCTTCCTCTTGTGCGCGGCGGACCGACGCAAGCGTTCTCGGACAGGCCGAGCAGCAGGATCCACATGCAGTCGGTGCTCAGCCAACTCCCTGGGTACACTTGACATGTCAGCGGGCTTCCATGCGAAGATGTCCCAGTTCTCACGGAGGAATTGGATGAGCTCGGCTTCCTATTTAGGATCGAGGGTGGTGGAGATGTTCATTGGGGCAGCGGTGTCGTCCGTCGGGTGGATGCTGACCTTCTTCGTCTCTCCCGCCGACTGGAATGCGGACTCCGAAGCTGGCTTCTTCAAACGCATCAAGTCAGCGGGGTCGACTGTCTTCTTGTACTCGTCAAGCTCGAGGACAGCCATCTGCTGATCGGCGATCCTCGATCCCTGCTGCAGACACTCCTCGGCCCGCTGCCGATTGCCTGTGATAGTGATCACACCTTTTGGACCTGGCATTTTCAGATTCAGGTACACGTAACATGGACGGGCCATGAAACGCGCATACGTCGGGCGGCCCAGAATCGCGTGGTACGCACTCTAGAAGTCCACCACCTCGAACGTCAGTTTTTCCTTGCGGAAGTTCTTGTCGGAGCCGAAGACGACGTCCAACGCGATCTGGCCGAGTGACTTGGCCTTTCGTCCAGGGACGACTCCATGGAACTGCATGCTGCTCTCGATAAGTTTGGACATCGGAATGCCCATACCCTTGAGAGTGTCAGCCTACATGATGTTCAAGCCGCTACCGCCGTCCATGAGGACTTTGCGCAGTCGGACTCCTTCCACCACCGGGTCGACGACCAGAGCTTGCCTCCCTGGGGTGGGTACGTGTGTTGGATGATCCGACTGGTCAAAGGTGATCGCAGTCTGAGACCACTTGAGGAACGTGGGGTTGGTCGGTGTAGCCATGTTCACCTCCCTGTTCACCAGCTTCAGTCGACTCTTGCTTTCAACGTCAGCAAAAATCATCAGTGTTGCATGGACTTGGGGGAACGGATCCTCCTTGTCCTCCTCATCCTGTTCATTGTCCTTTTCACTCGGCTGCCCTTCGCCGAACCCCTGGATCAGGAGGCGACATTGCCGAGTGGTATGCTTCGGGAATATGGCGTTGCCCTCTTCATCCATCTTCGTGTGAATTGGACATGGCTGGTCCAGGATGTGGTTTCTGTTGGGGAACGTCGCATGGGAAACAAAAAATTTCCTACGCACACGAAGACCTATCATGGTGACGTCCATCTACGAGAGGGGATGTGTGATCTACGTACCCTTGTAGACCGTATAGCAGAAGCGTTAGTGAACGCGGTTGATGTAGTGGAACGTCCTCACATCCCTCGATCCGCCCCGCGAACTATCCCGCGATCAGTCCCGCGATCTAGTGCCGAACGGACGGCGCCTCCGCGTTCAGCACACGTACAGCTCGACGATGATCTCGGCCTTCTTGATCCAGCAAGAGAGACGGAGAGGTAGAAGAGTTCTCCGGCAGCGTGACGGCGCTCCGGAGGTTGGAGATGATCTCGTCTCAGCAGGGCTCCGCCCGAGCTCCGCAGAAACGCGATATAGAGGTAAAACCGTGGAGATATGTGGTCGGGCTGCCGTGGAAAAAGTTGTCTCAAATCAGCCCTAAAACCCCACTATACATAGGAGGGATAGGGGAAGCCTTGCCTTGGGGTCCAAGAACCCCCAAGGGGTCGGCCGAGCCAAGGGGGGAAGGATTCCCCTCCCAAACCGAGTCCTACTTGGTTTGGAAGGTGGAGTCCTTCTTCCCTTTCCCACCTCCTCCTTTTTTTTCTTTTTCTCTTTGATTTTCTTCCCAATGCGCATAGGCCCCTTTTGGGCTGTCCCACCAGCCCACTAAGGGCTGGTGCGGCACCCCCAACACCTATGGGCTTCCCCGGGGTGGGTGCCCCCCCCGGTGAACTCCCGGAACCCATTCGTCATTCCCGGTACATTCCCGGTAACTCTGAAAACCTTCCGGTAATCAAATGAGGTCATCCTATATATCAATCTTCGTTTCCGGAACATTCCGGAAACCCTCGTGATGTCCGTGATCTCATCCGGGACTCCGAACAACATTCGGTAACCAACCATATAACTCAAATACGCATAAAACAACGTCGAACCTTAAGTGTGTAGACCCTGCAGGTTCGAGAACTATGTAGACATGACCCGAGAGACTCCTCGGTCAATATCCAATAGCGGGACCTGGATGCCCATATTGGATCCTACATATTCTACGAAGATCTTATCGTTTGAACCTCAGTGCCAAGGATTCATATAATCCCGTATGTCATTCCCTTTGTCCTTCGGTATGTTACTTGCCCGAGATTCGATCGTCAGTATCCGTATACCTATTTCAATCTCGTTTACCGGCAAGTCTCTTTACTCGTTCCGTAATACAAGAGCCCGCAACTTACACTAAGTCACATTGCTTGCAAGGCTTATGTGTGATGTTGTATTACCGAGTGGGCCCCGAGATACCTCTCCGTCACACGGAGTGACAAATCCCAGTCTCGATCCATACTAACTTAACGAACACCTTCGGAGATACCTGTAGAGCATCTTTATAGTCACCCAGTTACGTTGCGACGTTTGATACACAGAAAGTATTCCTCCAGTGTTAATAAGTTATATGATCTCATGGTCATAGGAATAAATACTTGGCACACAGAAAACAGTAGCAATAAAATGACACGATCAAAAACATGATTCTGACGGACATAAGGAACGCCGTTTTGACATCCATGTGCCAGATTTCATAATCGAAAAATGCAGCTATTGCTAACATGATTCTGACGGACTTAAGCATCGCTACGGGTGAGAATGCCTCATCGTAGTCAACTCCTTGAACTTGTGAAAAACCCTTTGCCACAAGTCGAGCTTTATAAACGGTCACATTGCCGTCAGCGTCTGTCTTCCTCGTAAAGATCCATTTGTTCTGAATAGCCTTGCGGCCCTCAGGTAATACTTCCAAAGTACACACTTTGTTCTCATACATGGATCCTATCTCGGACTTCATGGCTTCTAGCCATTTGTTGGAATCTGGGCCCACCATTGCTTCTTCATAATTTGCAGGTTCATTGTTGTCTAACAACATGATTGACAAGACGGGATTACCGTACCACTCTGGAGCAGCACGTGGTCTCGTCAACCTGCGTGGTTCGACAGAAACTTGAACCAGAGTTTCATGATCATCATCATTAACTTCCTCCTCAACCGGCGTCGCAACGACAGAGGTTTCCCCTTGCCCTGCGCCACCATCCAGAGGGATGAGAGGTTCGACAACCTTGTCAAGTTCTATCTTCCTCCCACTCAATTCTCTCGAGAGAAACTCCTTCTCGAGAAAAGCTCCGTTTTTAGCAACAAACACTTTGCCCTCGGATTTGAGATAGAAGGTGTACCCAACTGTCTCTTTTGGGTAACCTGTGAAGATGCAGTTTTCCGCTTTGGGTTCCAGCTTTTCAGGCTGAAGCTTTTTGACATAAGCATCACATCCCCAAACTTTAAGAAATGACAACTTTGGCCTTTTGCCATACCACAGTTCGTATGGTGTCGTCTCAACGGATTTTGATGGTGCCCTATTTAAAGTGAATGCAGCTGTTTCTAATGCATAACCCCAAAATGATAACGACAAATCGGTAAGAGACATCATAGCTCGCACCATCTCCAATAAAGTTCGATTACAACGTTCGGACACACCATTACGCTGTGGTGTTCCAGGCGGTGTCAACTGTGAAACAATTCCACATTGTCTTAAGTGAGCACCAAACTCGAAACTCAGATATTCACCCCCACGATCAGACCATAGGAACTTGATCTTCTTGGTACAATGATTTTCAACTTCACTCTGAAATTGCTTGAACTTTTCAAATGTTTCAGACTTGTGCTTCATTAAGTAGACATAACCATATCTACTCAAATCGTCAGTGAAGGTGAGAAAATAACGATATCCGCCGTGTGCCTCTACGCTCATCGGACCACATACATCGGTATGTATGATTTCCAACAAGTCACTTGCACGCTCCATTGTTCCGGAGAACGGAGTTTTAGTCATCTTGCCCATGAGGCATGGTTCGCATGTGTTAAGTGAATCAAAGTCAAGTGACTCCAAAAGTCCATCGACATGGAGTTTCTTCATGCGCTTTACACCAATATGACCTAAGCGGCAGTGCCACAAAAATATGGCGCTATCATTGTTAACTCTAACTCTTTTGGTCTCAATGTTATGTATGTGTGTATCACTATCAAGATTCAATATGAACAATCCTCTCACATTGGGTGCATGACCATAAAAGATGTTACTCATAGAAATAGAACAACCATTATTCTCTGACTTAAAAGAGTAACCGTCTCGCAATAAACAAGATCCAGATATAATGTTCATGCTCAACGCAGGCACTAAATAACAATGATTCAAGTTCATAACTAATCCTGATGGTAACTGAAGTGAAACTGTGCCGACGGCGATTGCATCAACCTTGGAACCATTTCCTACGCGCATCGTCACTTCATCTTTCGCCAGCCTTCGTCTATTCCGCAGTTCCTGTTTCGAGTTGCAAATATGAGATACAGAACCGGTATCGAATACCCAGGCACTACTACGAGAGCCGGTTAAGTACACATCAATAACATGTATATCAAATATACCTGATTTTTCTTTGGCCGCCTTCTTATCAGCCAGATACTTGGGGCAATTGCGCTTCCAGTGACCCATACCCTTGCAATAGTAACACTCTGTTTCAGGCTTAGGTCCAGCTTTGGGTTTCTTCGTTGGATTGGCAACAGGCTTGCCGCTCTTCTTTGAATTACCCTTCTTGCCTTTGCCGTTTCTCTTGAAACTAGTGGTCTTATTCACCATCAACACTGGATGCTCTTTACGGAGTTCAGACTCTGCGATTTTCAGCATCGCAAACAACTCGCCGAGAGACTTGTTCATCCCTTGCATGTTGTAGTTCAACACAAAGCCTTTATAGCTTGGCAGCAGTGATTGAAGGATTCTGTCAGTGATAGCTTCTTGCGGGAGTTCAATCCCCAGCTCAGCTAGACGGTTTGAGTACCCAGACATTTTGAGCACATGTTCACTGACAGACGAGTTCTCCTCCATCTTGCAAGCATAGAATTTATCGGAGGTCTCAGACCTCTCGATCCGGGCGTTCTTCTGAAAGATAAACTTCAACTCCTGGAACATCTCAAATGCTCCATGACGCTCAAAGCGACGTTGAAGTCCCGGTTCTAAGCCATACAAGACTGCACATTGAACTACTCAGTAGTCCTCCTTACGTGCTAACCAAGCGTTCTTAACATCCTGATGAGCCGTAGCGGGTGGTTCATCTCCTAGCGCAGCATTAAGGACATAATCCTTCTTCCCAGCTTGTAAGATTAGCTTAAGATTATGAGCCCAGTCTACAAAGTTGCTTCCATCATCTTTCAACTTAGCTTTCTCTAGGAACGTATTAAAATTCAGGGTGACTGTCGCGTGAGCCATGATCTACAACACAAATATATTCAAAGTGGACTTAGACTATGTTCAAGATAATTAGAGTTTAACTTAATCAAATTACTCGCTAAACTCCCACTCAAAAAGTACATCTCTCAAGTCATTTGAGTGGTTCATGATCGACTTACACTAGCTCAAGTCCGATCATCACGTGAGTTGAGTATAGTTTCAGTGGTAAGCATCCCTATGCTAATCATATCATCTATATGATTCATGATCGACCTTTCGGTCTCATTTGTTCCGAGGCCATGTCTGCACATGCTAGGCTCGTCAAGCTTAACCCGAGTGTTCCGCGTGCGCAACTGTTTTGCACCCGTTGTATGTGAACGTTGAGTCTATCACACCCGATCATCACGTGGTGTCTCGAAACGACGAACTGTAGCAACGATGCACAGTCGGGGAGAACACAATTTCGTCTTGAAATTTTAGTGAGAGATCACCTCATAATGCTACCGTCGTTCTAAGCAAAATAAGGTGCATAAAAGGATTAACATCACATGCAATTCATAAGTGACATGATATGACCATCATCACGTGCTTCTTGATCTCCATCACCAAAACACCGGCACGATCTTCTTGTCACCGGCGCCACACCATGATCTCCATCAACGTGTCACCATCGGGGTTGTCGTGCTACTCATGCTATTACTACTAAAGCTACATCCTAGCAAAATAGTAAGCGCATCTGCAAGCACAAACGTTAGTTATAAAGACAACCCTATGGCTCCTGCCGGTTGCCGTACCATCGACGTGCAAGTCGATATTTTCTATTACAACATGATCAACTCATACATCCAATATATCACATCACATCGTTGGCCATATCACATCACAAGCATACCCTGCAAAAACAGGTTAGACGTCCTCTAATTTTGTTGTTGCATGTTTTACGTGGTGACCATGGGTATCTAGTAGGATCGCATCTTACTTACGCAAACACCACAACGGAGATATATGAGTTGCTATTTAACCTCATCCAAGGACCTCCTCGGTCAAATCCGATTCAACTAAAGTTGGAGAAACTGACACCCGCCAGTCATCTTTGAGCAACGGAGTTACTATCAGCGATGAAACCAGTCTCTCGTAAGCGTACGAGTAATGTCGGTCCAAGCCGCTTCGATCCAACAATACCGCGGAATCAAGAAAAGACTAAGGAGGCCAGCAAAACGCACATCTCCGCCCACAAAAACTTTTGTGTTCTACTCAAGAAGACATCTACGCATGAACCTAGCTCATGATGCCACTGTTGGGGAACGTCGCATGGGAAACAAAAAATTTCCTACGCACACGAAGACCTATCATGGTGATGTCCATCTACGAGAGGGGATGTGTGATCTACGTACCCTTGTAGACCGTACAGCAGAAGTGTTAGTGAACGCGGTTGATGTAGTGGAACGTCCTCACGTCCCTCGATCCGCCCCGCGAACTATCCCACGATCTAGTGCCGAACGGACGGCACCTCCGCGTTCAGCACACGTACAGCTCGACGATGATCTCGGCCTTCTGGATCCAGCAAGAGAGACGAAGAGGTAGAAGAGTTCTCCGGCAGCATGACGGCGCTCCGGAGGTTGGTGATGATCTCGTCTCAACAGGGCTCCGCCCAAGCTCCGCAGAAACGCGATCTAGAGGTAAAACCATGGAGATATGTGGTCGGGCTGCCGTGGCAAAAGTTGTCTCAAATCAGCCCTAAAACCCCACTATATATAGGAGGGAGAGGGGAAGCCTTGCCTTGGGGTCCAAGAACCCCCAAGGGGTCGGCCGAGCCAAGGGGGGAAGGATTCCCCTCCCAAACCGAGTCCTACTTGGTTTGGAAGGTGGAGTCCTTCTTCCCTTTCCCACCTCCTCCTTTTTTTTCTCTTTGATTTTCTTCCCAATGCGCATAGGCCCCTTTTGGGCTGTCCCACCAGCCCACTAAGGCTGGTGCGGCACCCCCAACACCTATGGGCTTCCCCGGGGTGGGTGCCCCCCCCCCCCCCCCGGTGAAGTCCCGGAACCCATTCGTCATTCCCGGTACATTCCCGGTAACACTGAAAACCTTCCGGTAATCAAATGAGGTCATCCTATATATCAATCTTCGCTTCCGGACCATTTCGGAAACCCTCGTAACGTCTGTGATCTCATCCGGGACTCCAAACAACATTCGGTAACCAACCATATAACTCAAATACGCATAAAACAACGCCGAACCTTAAGTGTGCGGACCCTGCGGGTTCGAGAACTATGTAGACATGACCCGAGAGACTCCTCGGTCAATATCCAATAGCGGGACCTGGATGCCCATATTGGATCCTACATATTCTACGAAGATCTTATCGTTTGAACCTCAGTGCCAAGGATTCATATAATCCCGTATGTCATTCCATTTGTCCTTCGGTATGTTACTTGCCCGAGATTCGATCGTCAGTATCCGTATACCTATTTCAATCTCGTTTACCGGCAAGTCTCTTTACTCGTTCCGTAATACAAGATCCCGCAACTTACACTAAGTCACATTGCTTGCAAGGCTTATGTGTGTTGTTGTATTACCGAGTGGGCCCCGAGATACCTCTCCGTCACACGGAGTGACAAATCCCAGTCTTGATCCATACTAACTTAACAACACCTTCGGAGATACCTGTAGAGCATCTTTATAGTCACCCAGTTACGTTGCGACGTTTTATACACACAAAGTATTCCTCCGGTGTTAGTAAGTTATATGATCTCATGGTCATAGGAATAAATACTTGACACGCAGAAAACAGTAGCAATAAAATGACACGATCAACATGCTACGTCTATTAGTTTGGGTCTAGTCCATCACATGATTCTCCTAATCACGTGATCCAGTTATCAAGCAACAACACCTTGTTCATAATCAGAAGACACTGACTATCGTTTATCAATTGGCTAGCCAACTAGAGGCTTGCTAGGGACAGTGTTTTGTCTATGTATCCACACATGTATATAAGTCTTCATTCAATACAATTATAGCATGGATAATAAACGATTATCTTGATACAGGAATTATAATAATAACTTTATTTATTATTGCCTCTAGGGCATAATTCCAACAGTTTCCGAACTGCTTCTTCTTGGGGGTGAACTGAGCCTTCCCATTGCCCTTGAATTTGGCATTGGTAACGGCTGCGGCCTCTGCCTGCGGAGTGGACGGAGCTTTCTGCTTCTGCTTCCGAGTGTTGTTCCCATCTCCATCGGCAACTGCTTTGTGCTTGCCGCTACGAATGCGGTCCTCTTCTTCGCCATTTGCATAGCGTGCCGCTATCTCCATCATCTTACTCATAGAGAGGTCGCCTGTTCGACCGAACTTCAGGTACAGATCTCTGTACCGCACGCCTGCCTTGAAGGCGCAGACTGCTTGGTGGTCTGTGACGTTCTCCACCATGTGGTAGAGGGTCGTCCAACGCTGAATGAAATCGCGCAGGGGCTCATTCTGCTTCTGGACATAGTGTTGGAGCTCCACGAGACCAGCAGGGCGTTTGCACGTCCCTTCGAAGGTCCTGATGAAGACTCGGGCCAGATCTGCCAAGCTGTAGATGCTTGAAGGAGCCAACTGGTTCAGCCACGCTCGTGCCGAACCGTCGAGCATCACGGGGAGGTGTTTCATGGCGACGTGGTCGTCCCCACCTCCGATCTGGACAGCCACTCGGTAATCGTCCAGCCACGTTTCTGGCTTGGATTCTCCTATAAACTTGCTGATCCCCGTCGCCAATCGGAAGTTGGGAGGGATGTCAGCCGAACGGATGGCTCGACTGAAACACTCGGGACCAGAGACGATGGTCCTGCTTCCACTCGGACGGTCTATATCGTGACCATCGCGGTGGGCCCGGCCCCTGTCGACCCTCCTCTGGGCGATATATCCTCTTGCGTCGGGCCTTGGATCATAAGTGTCACCGACCGAACGCCGATCATCATGATGTCGGGGACCGTAGGGCCCACCCCGCGGAGGGGTGCATGAACGGCGACGATCTTCAGGATTCATGGAACGGCTGCCTCCCTTGTGTCGCTGATGAGAACCGGGGCTGTGAACTGACCGATGCGTGTTCGCGTGAACAGAACTATTGTGGATCCTGTTGTGCGACTGGGAGACCGCCGAATTTTGCTGCTGCACCGTGTGCAGCAGGGCACGGATCTGCTCGATCCCTCTGCCCGCCTCTGAATCAGTCGGCTGGAGGGAATCGGCTATTTTGGCGGCGGCAGCGAGGTTGAGGACGGGTGTGCGGAACACCTCCACGTTGCTCCGACGAGTGTGCCGACTGGCAGAACGGCGGGGCTGACGGCGAGCGCCGGATGTTTCGCCGACCTCGTGCTCGTTCCGGCCGGTTTGGCGGGGACTTTCATGGGAGTTGGCCATGTGCACTTCGGCTGCAGGCCCACGACCCAAGTACTCGGAAGGAAACTCAGTCGAAACTGAGTCCGAGCGCTAGGACGGCGGCGCAACTACAACCGACTCTTGGACCGCCACTTGTGAGGACGCGTTCTGGCGCGCCTGGGCGTGTTGCACCCAACGCCGGAGCCGCGGACGGGAGGACCGCTTGTTGCGGCGCGCGACTGCGGCGTAGGTCGACACCGGAGCCGACTGCTGGAGAAGAAGGATACCGCGGGCGCCGACACGGAAGTGCATAGCCCCACGACTGGGGAGCGCCTTGACGTCGAGAGGGGCATCCCGAAGCCATGCCGAATTGTCGACGATGAAGGAGAGAGCGCCGAAGAGGATCTCGTGAGCCATGCTCAAATCTCCACCGGATGACATGATGAAAAGATGTAGTCGCAAACTCGCCGGAAGTCGCTTAGACGTCTGCCCCATGGTGGGCGCCAACTCTCGTGGGTATAAGTCTGACAGTAGATGTATGGGGTACGAAAGGATGGGCAGAGCCTTAGCTACGGCGAGGTTGTATGAGTTCAGGCCCCTCTACAGTGGAGGTAAAAGCCCTACGTCTCAGTGCTCTTGGGAGCTTGATGTCGAGTGGAATATGGATTACAGTGAGTTGCTAACCCCTGCACCAGTGGGGAAGGGCGGCTTATATAGAGTGCGCTGCCCTTTACAACGGTTCGGTGCACAGGGGTGGAGTAGTGGCGAATAAATGCCTACGTTACAGGTAACGTATGTCTTAAATGCTAATAAAGGTACGTGGAAACGTATGACCGTTGCCCTCCAGGGGGGTTACGATGTACAGAGTGGAATCGAGTCGGTAAGTTTGATACGCTCCGAATGCTCATCTCCGACTGGATGATGGAGGAATCGTCACCGACTGGATGATGGGAAGTCCTTAATTCAGTCGGAACTGACTAAGGGCCTTGTCCCTTATGAAGGGTAGTCCTTGGGTAGGACCTGTAGGGCAGGCCTATGACCCTACCCTAGGACTATAACCCCATCACCAACATGTCCAAGCCTTCTATACCATAATCAACCTTTAGAAGATTTTGCGATAAGACATGTATGTGGTTTGGATATCTTAGAGAAATCAATAACGTATAGATAACCTCTACGGAAACTAGTAAAGACAATGTTATGATTGTCGTTATGAAACACTCAACATTCAATTTTCGTAAATAGCACATCAAAACCAAAGTCTGCTAGTATAGATACGGAAAGAAGATTGTAGCCAAGGGATTCAACAAGCATGACATTCTGAATGGAACTGTCATGAGATACGGCCACCTTACGAAGACCAAGTACCTTACCTTTGGAGTTGTCTCCAAAAGTCAGACACTTATGAGGTCCATGGTTTGGTATAATCTCATTGAACATGTCTTTATCTCCGGTCATGTGAACGGTGCATCCACTCTCGAGAACCCACTCCTTTCCACCGGCGATGTATTCTTTAAGGTTAGCCATATTCCTAAGGTTCCCCATGGTCTTCTCATATTCGATGTCAAGCTCTTCATCTTCGTTGTAGTAGCCATGCTCCACATTGTCATCATCGGATGAAGTTCCCTCATCATAAGAAACAAGAATTTCATCAGAAATTTGACTATGACAATATTCATGTTTATGCATTCGAATGGCTTCAACAATGATATTATTAATAGTAATGACATCTCCTTTAGCATGCATGAGGTCACGAAGATCAAATAGGCATTTATCGAAGTTAGGATCGGCTGGCTTTATTTTGTGAAAAGCAATGCATTTGTGGAATATGATATCAAATTTTTTCAAGGAATAGTCTGGATATCTTTTCTCTAAGTGTTTCCACAAGGTATGAGCACACTCATAGTTTTCCAACTGACTAAGCACATTTCTTGGTAAACCTCTAATGATAAGATTGACAGTGTTAAGGTTACCAAGCATATTAACTTCATCATCATGAGAAGGATGTATGGGGTCAATGGGAGGCGCATAAGTATATTTAACATACTTGCGCAAATGGAACTCGTCAAATATAACAAGCATTTCATTTTTTTTCATTTTCTAATGTACTCCCCCTCAAGAATAGGCACTCTACAACCAAAAATCTAGGAACTAGTCACATTCATCTTCCTCCAATGGCGGTTAAACCAAGGTTTTCAAGACCTTGATTTGATACCAATTGAGGTATCAATAGAAGATATGTCTAGAGGGGGGGTGAATAGACTACTTGTCAAGATAAAATTCTAGCCTAACCCAATTTCAAGGAAGGTAGAAATCTAGCAGTTATAACAAGTCAAGTACACCCTACACATGCAGTTCTAAGAGTATAGCAACGGAATGTAAAACATGCAAGTGTAATATAGAGGAGTAAGGTAGGGAGTACAAACGCATGAGGTTGACACGATGATTTTTGGCATGGTTCCGATAGGTGGCGCTATCATACGTCTATGTTAGGGGAGACTTCAACCCACGGAGGGTAAGGAGTGTGAGAGTCCATGGAGGGCTCCACCCACAGAGGATCCACAAAGAAGCGGCCTTGTCTATTCCACCACGGCTTTCGTCCACGGAGGACTAGCCTTACTCACGATAGATCTTCACGAAGTAGGCAATCTCCTTGCCCTTACAAACATCTTGGTTCAACTCCACAACACGAAGTAGGAGGCTCCCAAGCGACAACTAACCAAACTAGGAGGCACCACCCTCCAAAAGGTAATAGATGTGGTAGACCAATGAACTCCTTGCTCTTGTGCTTCTAAAGATAGTCTCCTCAACACAAATCACCCCTTCACAGAATATGCATGGGTAGGAGAGGTTGATTTGGTGGAAAGCAGTTTGGGGAGGCTAGAGATCAAGTTTCAAATGATAAGATTGGAATAACTTGGTATCAACACATGAGGAGGTGGTTCTCTTTCAGAAAATGGATCTGGCAGTGAAGTGTGTGTTCTGAGTGCTTCTCCCACGAATGATAGGAGGGGGAAGGGGTATATATAGGCAGCAGCCAAAATCCAGCCGTTACAAACAAAAGGGCAAACTCAGTGACACCGAAGTTAAAAACTCGGTGGTATCGATTAGCACAAAGGTGTGAACTTTTGAATCTCGGCGAGACCGATATATGAAACTCGGGGGAACCGAAAAGGTGACTAACGATCAGATGTCTAAACTCGGTGGCACCAATACTCAAACTCAAAAATTCCGATTTTGTGTATCTTGGCAACAGAATGTTGGTCACATTGAACTCGGTAGCATCGACTTGGTTTCGTATGCACCGATTTGGTGGGAATGACTAGGGTTTTTGTCTGAGGTCAAACTCGGTGGGTCCGATATGGGAATGTTGGTGACACCGAATTTGTGTTTGTGGATCTTGACAGAGTGGATATGTGGGAAGAATGACTGAGTGTTTTGGTGGCTAGCTTTGAGCATTTGAGCAATCAATTCATTTTACTACCTCATCCCCTTTTAATAGTATTGATTTTTCTATGAACTCAAAAGTGATTACTCACAAATATAAAATGAAGAATCTTCTAGCTTGAAGCTTGAGCCAACATTATTCCTTTCTTACATCGAGGGGC
Organism: Hordeum vulgare subsp. vulgare; assembly: GCF_904849725.1. Classification (NCBI taxonomy): domain Eukaryota; kingdom Viridiplantae; phylum Streptophyta; class Magnoliopsida; order Poales; family Poaceae; genus Hordeum; species Hordeum vulgare. The sequence goes on along the minus strand of NC_058521.1, from coordinate 110,596,131 downwards.
ATCTCCACATATACCTTAAGCCATAACATCTCCATGGACCTTTCCTGAAATATCTAGGTAAAAGTGTTAGTCCAAGAGATGATGTATGTTGTTATGAATTACCAAAATCACCAAGTAAGCATATGTGTTTTCAAGTATCTATCATATCTAAGAGTATGTACGCGTAGTATGTAATATATGTATAAGAATATTTATATAGTATATATAATACTTTTTAGATAGTATGTACCATAATTTTAGGATACTCATTTTGACATACAAATATATACGTATTTCATGATATTATAGAAACTATGGATTAACTATATATTTTTCATGTAACATACTTTGTAATATGTTATATATAGTATGTCAACATACTCAAAGTGATAAATTAGTATATATACAACCACATGATATTATATGAGACGTGGGAGTAACTAAACCCGGTAGTAGGAGGTATTTTCCCAATAGCCCGTCTATTCTGCTAATATTAGCAGAACAATTATTCTGCACTCACTTCTCAACTACACGCTCAGTGCACTGCATCCCTATCAAACGTAACATTGCAATGTCATCAGAAAAAACTGCACGTGCTTTTTACACACCGCTTTTTAACTTGTTGGTTGGAACGAGATGCATAATATACCGTTGGATTGCTACAGGAAATCCCCAGCTCCGTCAAGTTGAACACTTTTTGAGATTCCTCATGGTTTGAGCGCAGTTTCGAAAATAGTGGGCGCGTGACGGGCCACACGAAGTGTATTTTCACGATTTTTTCTAAACCGCGTGTGAGAATGAAGCAAACAATATGGCGTTCGAAATATATCATCGAGCCGCATATTTTTCATTTAGATTACCCTCTCTTCTTTAGGTTTGAGATTAATTTTAATTTTATCAAAAAACGGAATTCTATTTTTCAATTTTTTTTATTTTTCCTGTACGTTTTTCGCTGCAGTTTTTAAAGTGTTCCTCGGAACGAGCCGTATGATACGGCGTTCAAAAGACGTGGAATAAACACAACTTTCATATATTGGCTATTTGTTGAGATTCCTCTCGGTTTGAAATGAATTTTAAAAACGGTGTAGCTACCTACAAATTGCAGCAAGCGTATTTTCGTATTTTTTTTCCAAATCGTTTGTCGAAACGATGCAAATGATATGGCGTTGGAAAGATATGGACGAGCCACATCGTTTTCATACACGACGCTATCTCTAATTTCTTAAGGTTTAAAAGTAACTTTGAAATTACCAAAATTTGGACACTGTTTTTTCGCGACACCCAAATCAACGCGTAAACCACATCGAATTGCATGTTTTTTCTTTTGTTAGACGTGAATTTTCAAGACAAGTAAGCAAAGCGCACTTCACATCGTTCATAATTGAACCACATCGCTATAGAGAAATGAACTTCATTACTTTTTTATCATGCATAATTTTTTGATTTGTTTTCCTACTAAGCTGCTCGGAGAGGGGTGTTTACACGGACTAAAAACATTGACCACATGGTTGAGAAAAATGAACCACGACACGGTGCCGAGTGGACACAAATTGTCCTAAAAACTCCCCCGCGCCCTCAAACTGCACAGATGAGCTGACTGAACCGTATGTCCCGTGTTGTCGGACTATATGACATCCAACGCGCCACCACCGAAACATGAATGTCAATGCGCAACGAATAGGCACCATGTTTCACAAATTTTCAGTAGGCCCCTTGTACAGAAAATACATCACACGCAAAAAGCAATCTAGTCCTAGGAACCTCCAGCTCGGCGAGTTGTTCACTCCGCAATGAAAAACAGAAGTACACGCACGGGCTGATGCACTGCACGCAGTGGTAATGCTTCTTCCTGAAAAATTGCAAAAAATGAAAAGTAATGCACTGCACGCAGCAGAGTGCACCACTGCACCCACCGGAGTGCACTGTGGACTCCGAAATCCCCCATGTGAGCTACTCACACCCTTGATGTGGGCTGCTCCCCTCGTCTTCACGGCATAGCATAGCGCCACGGCCACGAGGTCGACGGTGCCGATCACCGTCATCTTCTGGTCCTTCATGTCCACGCAATGTTGTCTATTCCTCAAGAATCAACAATTACCGGTGAGCCGAATGATGATAGACTGGTATGAAATTCCCAGCCAACCCCTCGACCATTACTACAACGGAACCGGAGAAGGAGAAGCATGGGAGTAGAGTACCCTGAAGACCGGAGACGACCTGGATGGCCTTCTGCTTCTATGTGTCGTCGTGCAGGTCCAGCTTCAGCACGACCTGAATCCTTCAGCGCCGCCAGAAAACAAAACAAGATCAGCAATCAAGAGCCGTAATTGAAATCAGAAGAGAGAAATCCCAATTCGTGGGTGGAGCACCTCCTCCCCCTTTGCCAACACACGCGTACTACAACTACATTCACAAGAACAGCCGAATCGCACTACAAATGTATATATTCACAAGCACATCCTGCAATCAAGGGATCTCGAGCTGCAGGTGCACTACATTCACAAGCACGACCGAATCGCCCGAGCATGCTGCCCGAGCTGCATGGTGTGCCCCGCTGAACTGAATGCCTGTACACCATCATCCACGGGGTTAGCCGAGCTCGTGACACCAGAGGGAAGATTTGGCGAGTCAAAGGAGGTGAGCCCATGGTCGGTCCTCGTCTGCTGCAGTGACGCGGATCCTCGCACTCGTCGACCTCATCCTTCGCAGCTCGCCGCCGGCAGGTGCATCCTGCTCCGGTTGGACAGGGCACCCACACATGGGACTGCGAGGGGGAGGGGGTGCTCGCGTGCTGCGTGCACCCACGCAGTGGACTGCAAGGGGCCAACGAGCCCCGCTGCGGGATCGACGCAGGGCGACGAGGGCAAGGCAGGCTGCGGCGGATCCGGAGGTTGGAAGGGCGGTTCCGGCGGTGGTAACGAACAGTGGTAACGAACAGTGGTCAGCGAAGTGGGAGGTTGAGCCATGGCCTGGGGTACGGATCCGGCGAGGAGGGCGAGGTCGCACGATGGTCGCGCGCACAGCGGAGCTGGCCATCATCGGCGGTGGCATGGATCCCCGGACATGGGAGTTCTTCGTGGCTGGGGGCGCTGGGTAGGGCGCGATCATTCGACGCTCGGAGGTTTGGATCTGGTCGAGGTGGTGGGGTGGAGGTGGTTGCGGGAGGCAGGGAGGGAGGTGGTTGCCAGGAGGGAGTGAGTGAGGTGGTTGCCAGGACGTGGCGGCGAGAGGAGTGGGGAGGGAGTGTGCGCCACGGTGAAGAAGGTACATAGGGGAGGGAGTGGGTGGGCGAGGGGAACAACGTCGCAACCACCCCCAAACCAGCGACCTCCTCGCCCCCAACGGCGTGCCAGCACCACCACCTGCCACCGCGCCGCCCACCACCTCCCGCCGGAGCCCCGCCCCACCTCAGAGTTAATTGCAAAAAACTACCACAATTCGGGCCGTATTCACAAGTTGGTGCCATCTTTTAATTTTTTTGCAAATACGTACCAAGATACACGCCGTATTTGGCAGATCCTGTATTTCTACGTATAGATGCTCTTTTTGACAGATATGGCCCACCGGTCAGTCTTCTTAAAGAAAACCGGCCCGGACCGCTTTTATCCGGGGAAAACCGACTCTTGCAAAAAATAAACGGCCCGGACCTGCTTCCTTCCTTCCTTCACTCGTTCGTTTTTATATACACCAGCGCGCGCCCGCGGCACCGAGAAACGCGCCTATGGCGATACCGACGCCGCCGTCTTGCCGCCATGCGGTGCTGCTCGCGGCGCTCCTCCTCGCGGCCGGCGCGGTCGCTCGGGCGGACGACGACGAGTGGGACAGGACGAGCGACGGCAGGAGAGGGGTCGTGTACGGCGCGAGGAAGCCGCCCAGCTTCAGCGCGCCCATGGTGGTGCTCCTCGTGGCGCTCATCGCCACCTTCTTCTTCATCGGCTTCTTCTCCATCTACATCCGCCAGTGCGGCCGCGGGAACTCCCCCACCATCCCGGCTGCGGCCTTCCTCGTGCTGTCGCGGCAGGAGCAGCAGTTGCAGGCCCGGCCGCGGGGGCTCGACCCGGAGGTGGTCGCCTCCTTCCCCGCCATGACCTACGCCGAGGCGAGGGCGCTCCGGGAGAAGGAAGCGGGAGACAAGGGCGAGGACGGCACGGCCGTGCTCGAGTGCGTCGTCTGCCTCAGCGAGTTCGAGGACGGGGACCAGCTCCGCCTCCTCCCCAATTGCAGCCACACGTTCCACCCGGACTGCATCAGGGAGTGGCTCGCCGGCCACGTCACCTGCCCCGTCTGCCGCTGCAGCCTCGCCCCGGAGGAGCCAGCAGCCACGGCGGCGGCCGAAGCGGACGACACCGGCAGGGAGTAGCAGCGGGCGCCGGAGGTGGCCATCGACATGAACCGCGAGGGCGACGGCGAGGAGCATGAGGAGAGAATGAGGGAAGCAGCGGAGCTGGAGCGGATCGGCAGCATGCGGCGCGCGGTGCGGTCGCGGTCACGGTCGCGGCGGCCGTTCTCGCGCGCGCACTCGACGGGCCACTCCCTCTCCGCGCGGTTCGACGACGACCTGGAGTGGTTCACGCTGCGCGCTCCAGGAGCACGTGCGTAGGGACATGGTGGCCACGGGCCAGGAGAGCCTACGCCGCACGGTGGCGCGGGACGCCGGCGCACGCAGCGCGCGGATCGGACGGTCCGACTGGCGAACGGAACCGTCACGCAGCGTCGGCGACGCCGTGGACGGTGAGGAGGCGGGGGCGGGGGCGGAGGAGGGAGGGGTGGTGCTGGTGGTTGCGGTGGGGTGCAGGGAGTGGCCGGCGGGGTCTGGCAATGGTGGCGGTGAGGGGGAGGCGGGGTGGAGGAGCAGGGTTGGTTCGGGGTGTGGCGGTGGTGCGATGAGGGGGAAGCGGGGTGGAGGAGCATGGTGGGCTCGGTCTGGAGGGTTTTTTTATGCATGTCCATACGGAGAGAGAGAGTCGGTTTTTCCCGGATCGAAGCGGTCCGGGCCGGTTTTCCCTGTAAGAGACAGACCGGTGGGTCATATGTGTCAGAAAGAGCATCTATACGTAGAAATACAGGATCTGCAAAATACGGCATGTATCTTGGTACGTATTTGCAAAAAAATTGAAAGATGGCACCAACTTGTGAATACGGCCCGAATTGTGGTAGTCTTTTGCAATTAACTCTGAGGTGGGGCGGGGCTCCGGCGGGAGGTGGTGGGCGGCGCGGTGGCAGGTGGTGGTGCTGGCACGCCGTTGGGGGCGAGGAGGTCGCTGGTTTGGGGGTGGTTGCGACGTTGTGGATGAAGGGAGGGTGGGAGTTGGATCGTGTGGGTTGGAGCTAGGGTGGGGTGGGTATTTTTTTGGGTACGCGTGCAGTTAGCATGTTAGTACGGCGTGGTTATCTGTGTTACCAGAATAAGCTGGATGTATGAAAAATAAGGGTCTTACGACAAATATAATGGTTGATAAGGTAATTTTATTGTAGCGACCCGACTCAAGATGAGTCAAGCCTCTGGTGTTTCCGTACCATCCCAAGATCATGCTGGTACACACTCAGTACATAATGTATATATTCAAGAGTTCAATCACACAGCTTTATTAATCGAAATCTCATAAAGAGTACTTTATTAAAATAAAGGATTACAATAAAGTGGCTGAAGGCCATCTCATGAGATATCTAACGAAGACTAGCGGAAGCATCAGGTAGACGAGTCCATACGACTCCAAGGGCATGTCGCTGAGCGTAGAACGTAGCCTCACCCCTGGTCGGAAAAGTACTCTGCAACATGATACATTGCAGCCGTGTAGGTCAGCATATGGAATATGTCGGCAAGTCATCAAAGAGAGGGGTAAAATAATAATCAACTATCTCTACATGCATATTTGGCCGGTGGGGCTATGAGTTTTGCATAAAGCCAGTTTTATCCTACAACAAGAGGGGTTGGAAGCAAAATATTACTACATTGTTTGTTGTTAACGAGATGGTTCCGCCAACCAATTCTCGTACCCGAATAGTTGTTAACACCCACATCATTATTAAGTTGTGTCGAGAGTTCAGGGGAATTTCAATGCCTTCGGCTCAAGTCGTCCATGACCGTGGACACGGCTAATCGATTAGGTTGGGCACTCTGCAGAGTTTTGCACACGTTCCCCACAAGATTTGATCGCCTCCGTGTTTTTCCTCGCACTACAGGGTGTTTGAAGACCGGATGATCAAAACATGGTCTTTCAACGGGTCCCTCTGAATCCCTGTCGGTGCCCATCCATTCCTACCGTTCTTCTACATCTGCTAGCACCGCCTGTCCAGAGTCGCCGCGTTGTCCAACCAAGCCAGAGCCCATAATGACTTGTGGCTGTGCAGGTAAGCCTTGAGTCTTGAAGTCTCCGTCCGTCTCTTCGAGCCTGGGTGAAGCTTTCCGCAGGATGTCATGGCCTCTCCAGCATCCCGGGAATCCACTGGGTTCTCCAGGGAGCCGATCAACCGTCCTTCACCCAGAGTTGCATTGCGTCCGAGGTCTTGAAAATCTTGTCTTAACCGGTCTTGATTATTTAATCAACCTCACATCACTCGTGTTATGCACTCAACCGAAAACCCGTCTACTCAAGCATAGCAATAAGAAATTATCGTCCCGGGGCCAAGTATCAGGGTTGTTGTGTGCCTACCACATGATACTACAAACTACACTAAAATTTCCAAGTACCTAGGCAGCATGCAATTGGGCAAAGAAAGGTGAACTACCATGCATCGAAAACATAGGAAAATTAACATGATCAAAATGACTTGCCTTGATGATAGTTGTCTTGATCGAGCGCTTCTAAGTAACACGCTTCGCACTCCAAATGATCTACCGATACAAACAAAAAACACACCATAAGCACTACAATCAAGCAACAAGTAAAAATAACATCACAAGTAAGGATTTTCTAAGGCCTAAGTAAAAGACTTCAACACGCGTTACTAAGGCAGAAACTTGTTTCTGTTAAAAACACCAGTAAAAATACTTTAAAATTTTTGAAACTTCTACCACAGTAAGATATAATCACTAGGAAGCAGTAGCAAAAAGAATCAACTCAAAATCATTTTTTAAACTCCTGGAATAGGCAAAACAAGGTTTAAACTAAATCTGATCTAACTTATATTTGCAAATTTCAAACATAGACAAATTATATGTTTTTAAAAAACTACAGAAACATTGGAGTCTACTGGAACAAGAATCAATATCATTGGACTTCGGGATCAAAAGTTATGGCCAAAACAAAACAGAAACTTTTCTGTTTTTGCAACTAGACAGAAAAGAACTAATTTGCTAACAGACAGGGGGGGTATACGTGGCGCGCTACGATAGGCTAAGGGATGTTTGCTGCGAGGCTTATAAACAAACGGTCGAAACCTAACTAAAAGCTCTGGCTAACTGCTTAAGTGAAATAAAAACCAGCGCGTTTTTCTGATCTAAACCGAAGGGGTATCCTACTCTAATCTACACTGTAGAATATAGATCTAAGGGCTAACCAAGAAAAGAAAAAAAACAGGAGGAGGGCCTCACCGTAGCAGTGGCTGGGCAACTCCGGCGGGGTTGAGGGTCGCCGGCGAGGGGAGGGGCTCCGGGGGTGGCGACGGGACGGGGGGGGGGGGGTGGCGGCGACTTCTCTCCGGCGAGAGGTGGCGTCGGGTGGAGCGAGGGAGGCTCGGGGTGGCTGCCCCCAGGTGCGGCCGAAGTGGAGCTCGGGCTGCTCGCCGGCGCAGCTGCGGCAGGGGCTCGGGTGGGCGGCTCGGCGAGGCGATGGTGGGAACGGGGTGCGGCCGGGGTGCGGGGTATTTATAGGCCGAGAGGGGCTTGGGGAAGGAAGGGGGAGAGGGGTCCGAGAGGATCCCGAGTTCCAGGGATACGGGTTGGGTTCGGGCAGAGGTTAGGAAAGGGAGGAGGGAGACGACCGCGGGGGGAGAGGGGTGTCGGCCAGGGGGGCCCAGGCGGCAGTGGGTGGGAGGGGGCTCGGAGGGGGTAGGGCGGCCGAAATTAAAGGGATTGGGATCCCGGGCTGTGGGGGTGGCGGCCCACAGCTATTAAGCGCTCGGGCGGCTGCCTAAAAAAAAGAGACTTTCCTATTTATATGTTTTTCGAAACAGAAAAACAAAAGTGAAATAAAAGGAAATAAATCAAATATTTAATATAGAGTATTATATACCAAAAAATCAGAAAAATATCCTCTACCCGAATAACATTTTTCCAAAGCAAAAATAAAAACTTTAAAAAAATGTTTTTTCAGAAATTCCCCAAAATGCTTTATTTTCTTGTTGCAAATATTTTTGCAAATAAACTTTGGATTCCTTGGCTCCAATATTTCAGAAATGCCCACACTTTGGAGGGTCATTTTCCTCCGCTCTCTCTCTCTCTTGCGTACAAGAGAGTATTTCTCCAGGCATTTCTCGTGTGAGGAAAAATAGAAACGCAAATTCAAAAGACGAAAGAATTCAAGTGCCAAATTTATTTCAATCAATATGCATAGATGCTTAGCTACAATGTAAAACATTCCCAATTAGGAAAATTGGGATGTTACAAACCTACCCACCTTAAGATGAATCTCGCCCTCGAGATTCGGGTTGGCTAGAAAATAGGTGCGGGTGGTCTCGACGAAGATCCTCTTCTCGTTCCCAGGTGGCTTCTTCCTCGGTGTGGTGGCTCCACAACACCTTGCAGAACTTGATGATCTTGCTGCGGGTAACTCTGTTGGCAGTCTCGAGAATCCTGACGGGTTTCTCCTCATACGTCAGATCACTGTCAAGCTGTATGGCCTCTAGGGGCACTGTATCTCTCAATGGAACATCGACCATCTCAGCGTGGCATTTCTTCAACTGGGAAACATGGAAGACATCATGAACTCCGGACAATCCTTCCGACAGTTCCAGTTTATATTCAACTTTGCCTCTACGTTCAAGAATTTTGTAGGGGCCAATGAAACGAGGTGCTAATTTTCCTTTCACACCGAATCTCTTGATTCCTCAAAGTGGAGACACCCGAAGATATGCTCGGTCTCCCACTTCGTACGTTACCTCCTTGCGTTTGCTGTCAGCATAGCTCTTCTGCCTGGACTGAGCTATCTTGAGTCGGTCACGAATTAGCTTGACCTTCTCTTTAGAATCTCGGATAAGGTCGGGACCAAAAAGTTGTCGGTCTCCAACTCCATCCCACATCAACGGTGTTCTGCACCTCCTTCCGTATAGAGCTTCGAAAGGGGCCATCTTCAGACTAGTCTGGTAGCTGTTGTTGTATGAGAACTCGGCATAAGGCAAATTGTCATCCCAACTAGACCCATAGTCTAGTGCACAAGCTCTCAACATGTCCTCCAGAATCTGATTGACTCTCTCGGTCTGTCCATCGGTCTGCGGGTGAAAAGTTGTACTGAACTCCAATCTCGTTCCCAAGGTTTCATGCAGTTGGTGCCAAAATTTGGATGTGAACTGAGTCCCTCTATCTGACACAATGCTCTTCGGTACTCCGTGCAGACATACGATCCTCGTCATATATATCTTGGCCAGCTTGGCACTCGTGTAAGTAGTCTTCACAGGAATGAAGTGAGCTACCTTGGTCAAACGATCGACCACAACCCAAATAGAATCATAGCCCGAACGGGTCCTAGGTAATCCTGTGATGAAGTCCATACCAAGCTTTTCCCATTTCCACTCGGGTATCGACAGAGGTTGGAGCAAACCTGCTGGCTTCTGATGCTCGGCTTTTACTCGCTGACAAATATCGCATATTGCTACGAACTCGGCAATGTCTTTCTTCAATCCTGTCCACCAGAAACTTTCTTTCAGATCCAGATACATCTTGGTGTTGCCGGGGTGGATTGAGTACGGGGAATCATGGGCCTCCTGAAGTATCAACTTCCTGAGTTCGGGATCATTGGGCACATAGATGTGATCCTCAAACCATAAAGTTCCGTGTTCATCCTCACGAAAACCTTTAGCCTTACCGTCTTCCATTTTCTGCTTGATCTCAGCTATCTCCTTCTCTGATTTTTGTGCCTCGCGGATCTTTTCGGTCAAGGTGGACTGAATTTCCAGTGTGGCAACAAATCCTCTTAGAACTATTTCCAATTTGAGCTCTCGGAGGTCATCGACTAACTCCTGGGGTAATCCTCCAGCTGTGAGTGTGTTCACATAACTCTTGCGGCTCAACGCATCGGCTACAACATTTGCCTTGCCAGGGTGATAATGCAATCTCATGTCATAGTCCTTGATCAACTCTAGCCATCGCCTCTGTCTGAGGTTCAACTCCTTCTGCGTGAAGATATATTACAGGCTCTTGTGATCAGTGTAAACATCACAACTATTTCCGATCAGGAAATGTCTCCAGGTCTTGAGAGCGTGCACTACGGCTACTAGTTCCAAGTCATGCGTGGCATAATTCAACTCATGTGGTCTGAGCTGTCTTGATGCATAGGTACAACTTTGCCTTGTTTCATGAGCACTCCTCCGAGTCCTTGACGAGAAGCGTCATAGTAAACCTGGAAATCCTTCCGAATGTTCGGCAATATCAGCACTGGGGCTGTAACAAGATGTTTCTTCAGCTCTTGAAAACTGGTTTCACATTCCTCAGTACAAATATACTTGGATTCCTTCTTCAACAACTCTGTCATGGGCTTGGCGATCTTTGAGAAATTCTCAATGAACCTCCGGTAATATCCGGCAAGTCCGAGGAAATTGCGGATCTCCTTGACTGAAGTGGGTGCTACCCATTCGGTGACTGCTGCGACCTTGGCAGGGTCCACTGCTATTCCTTCTCCTGAGATGACGTGTCCGAGGAATCCAACTTCCTTCAACCAAAACTCACATTTGCTAAACTTTGCATACAGCTTATGCTCTCGAAGTTTCTCCAGAACTAGACACAAATGTTCCTTGTGTTCCTCTTCGTTCTTGGAGAATATCAGTATGTCATCGATGAACACCACGACAAACTTGTCCAAGTATTCCATAAATACCTTGTTCATCAGATTCATAAAATATGCCGGAGCATTAGTCAATCCAAATGACATGACCGTGTACTCATACAAGCCGTACCGAGTGGTGAAGGCTGTCTTGGGTATATCCTGTTCACGAATCTTTAACTGATGATACCCGGATCGAAGATCGATCTTTGAGAATACGCGAGCTCCAACTAACTGATCAAACATATCATTGATCATCGGCAAGGGGTACTTGTTCTTGATGGTCACATCGTTCAATGCACGATAATCGACAACCATTCTCAAGGACTTGTCCTTCTTTTCAACCAAGAGCACTGGGCTCCCCAAGGTGAAGAACTTGGGCGAATATACCCTTTGTCCAACAACTCCTTAATTTGCTTCTTGATTTCTATCAAGTCATTTGCGGGCATCCGATAGGGTCTCTTGGATATCGGGGCTGTTCCGGGTGCTCAATCAAGAACTCAATCTCTCTATCCGGTGGCATGCCCGGCAATTCCTCCGGAAATACATCTGGGTACTCCTGTACAATCGGTACTTCCTCCTGGACTACTCCCGTGAGAGAGTTTACTCGCTTACTCCGTGTCGGGCGCTGAGACACGTACTTAATCCGCTTCTGCTCGGGGGTGGTGAGCAAAATAGACTTAAGGGCACAATCGATATTCCCTTCATACTTGGCCAACCAATCCATGCCGAGGATTACATTCAATCCCTGGGACTCTAATACGATGAGGTCGGTGGGAAAATTATGGTTCCCGATGTTGAGACTCAAAGCATGGCATCCTATCCCTGCTGTCATCACGCCTCCTGGGGAACTGACCTTAATAGGCTGGCTGAGGGTTCTAGTTGGCAAACTATACTTTTCCACAACTACCCTTGATATGAATGAATGTGTTGCACCAGAATCAAAAAGTACCAATACCGGACGTGAATTTAGCAAAAACTTACCAACCACAGTATCGGGGTGATCATAGACCTCTTCAACATCAATGTGGTTCACCTGAGCTCGAGGAAAAGGATTGGGCTTCTTTGCTGCAGAGTTGCCGTTGCGTTTCCATTTCCCTGCTTGTTCTGGGGACATTCAGTGGCATAGTGTCCCGTCTTCTGACACTTGAAGCAGGTGATGTGATTCAGATCCTTCTGAGCTGGAGCTGAATGCTGCTGAGTGCCAGTACCGCCATTCTTGAAGTTGCTGTTGTTGCGGTGGTTCCCATTTCCTCCATGGTTGTGGCCTCCATGGTTGTGCACTGGGTGGTTATGCTGGACGTGTCCTCCAAACTTACCGGATCCAGTCCCGGTATTCCCTGAATAGGGGGTGTAGCGAGGCTTCTGCTGAGTGCCGGAGTTGAACTTTCCAACCCCATACTTACGCTTGCGGTTCTCCATCTGCTGGTGTTTCCCCTCCAAGATGAGGGCCTTATCAACCAGCTCCTGATAGTTGTTGAAGGTGGCTACAGTCAACTGAATGCTCAACTCATCATTGAGTCCTTCCAAGAACTTTTCCTACTTGGCCGCATCATCGGCCACATCCCCAGGTGCATAACGGGCGAGCATGCTGAATTCATCGACGTACTGGGCCACAGAGCGATTCCCCTGGCGTAAGTTGCGAAACTCACGCTTCTTCAGACTCATTGCACCAGCTGAGACATGTGCGGTACGGAAGGCTTGCTTGAATTGCTCCCAAGTGACTCCAGCAATGGGGTAAGTGGTGGTGTAGTTCTCCCACCAAGCAGCTGTAGGGCCTTCAAGTTGATGCACGGCAAAGCGCACCTTCTCAGCTTCAATACAACCAACAGTGATAAGTTCACGCTCCATCTTGCGGAGCCAATCATCTGCCACAATGGGCTCAATGCTGCTGGAGAAAGTTGGAGGGTTCAACCTCAGGAAACGGGTGAGATTGTCGGCCCGGGGTGGATGATGGTTATTGTTATTGTTCTGGTTCTGGATGATCAGCTGCATCAGGGTGTTTTGTTGCTGGATCAACTGGGTGAGTTCCGGCGGAAAGTTGGACTCAGGGGCGCGTCTCGGAGGCATCTGATATTTGTAGAGCGGTGAGATTAGCATAGAACAATGGTCTAAGAGTAATTACACTACCCATATGAATGCAACAAACAAGTATCACACCACACATTTTATTCAAAATCATCACAAAGGTTCACACGAGGATACAAAATTCGATAATCCTAAACATCAGCCTAAGCGTATAACGATAAAGTAAATTTGGTGGTCTAGTCTAAATGTCCTCCTCAGAAAAGCATGGTGATGGGTCCTTCGGTGGAGCTTTCTTCATAGTCCTCGTCGTTGCTGATCAAGGGGGCTACGTCACCTTCGGGATGAAGGTTCTCGCCCATGTCCAGTTCCTCCTCCAGGTATGGAACTCGAGTCTTCAGCTTCTCGATCCGCTCCAGAAAGTCCTTCACCTCCAGTTCGTGTTCATAGTGGGCTTCCCGGGCTGCTTCTTCGAGTTCAAGCTCGCGGAGTGACAGTTGCTTGATCTTCCTGGCCTCCTTGATCACCCGATGCTCCAGATTCCCGTTGTGCTTCTCCAAGGTCTGGGCATAAGACAGGAGAGCGTCCTTGGTCTTGCTTGAGATGATTTCTCCGTCTTTGTTTCTCCGGGATACGGTGAGTAGGTCTGGAGAAATAGGGCAGCCTTTGTATTCTTCCTTGATACGTCCGAGGGCACAATGGATCCCCATGTCCCTTCCGAGAATCCAGTTGGGTGCGATGAACTTGAAATCCACCGGCTCAGTGCGCGGCTGGAATGTCCTTCCGGGAACGTGCACCTCGATCCTGTAGCGTGAATCCTCCGGGTAAGACGAAGTCGGCTTCCCTGTGATAGTCGGCAGAGCAATCCTCAAGTCCTTGGTGATCTGCACCAGCTCCTTTCCGAAAGGCATAGTGGCGTCGGGATGGCAAAACTCCGTGAACTTAACAAGGATGAAGGTGGCCATCTAAAACATTGGAAAATCGGAGAGAAGTCAGAAATGATCAGAAGAGAAAATAGAGGATTTATAGACATAAGAAAATAGTTTTCTTCCTAAGGCTTTTCCATTCCTAGAGGTTACGTCCTAAGGTCAGCGTGTGCTCTGAATACCATTCTGTAGCGACCTGACTCAAGATGAGTCAAGCCTCTGGTGTTTCCGTACCATCCCAAGATCATGCTGGTACACACTCAGTACATAATGTATATATTCAAGAGTTCAATCACACAAGTTTATTAATCGAAATATCATAAAGAGTACTTTATTACAATAAAGGATTACAATAAAGTGGTTGAAGGCCATCTCATGAGATATCTAACGAAGACTAGCGGAAGCATCAGGTAGACGAGTCCATCCGACTCCAAGGGCATGTCGCTGAGCATAGAACGTAGCCTCACTCCTGGTCGGAAAAGTACTCTGCAACATGGTACGTTGCAGCCGTGTAGGTCAGCATATGGAATATGCTGGCAAGACAACAAAGAGAGGGGCAAAATAATAATCAACTATCTCTACATGCATATTTGGCCGATGGGGCTATGAGTTTTGCATAAAGCCAGTTTTATCCTACAACAAGAGGGGTTGGAAGCAAAATATTACTACATTGTTTGTTGTTAACGAGATGGTTCCGCCAACCAATTCTCGTACCTGAATAGTTGTTAACACCCACATCATTATTAAGTTGTGTCGAGAGTTAAGGGGAATTTCAATGCCTTCGGCTCAAGTCGTCCATGACCGTGGACACGGCTAATCGATTAGGTTGGGCACTCTGCAGAGTTTTGCACACGTTCCCCACGAGATTTGATTGCCTCCGTGTTTGTCCTCGCACTACAGGGTGTTTGAAGACCGGATGATCAAAACATGGTCTTTCAACGGGTCCCTGTGAATCCCTGTCGGTGCCCATCCATTCCTACCGTTCTTCTACATCTGCTAGCACCGCCTGTCCAGAGTCGCCGCGTTGTCCAACCAAGCCAGAGCCCATAATGACTTGTGGCTATGCAGGTAAGCCTTGAGTCTTGAAGTCTCCGTCCGTCTCTTCGAGCCTGGGTGAAGCTTTCCGCAGGATGTTATGGCCTCTCCAGCATCCCGGGCATCCACTGGGTTCTCCAGGGAGCCGATCAACCGTCCTTCACCCAGAGTTGCATTGCGTCCGAGGTCTTGAAAATCTTGTCTTAACCAGTCTTGATTATTTAATCAACCTCGCATCACTCATGTTATGCACTCAACCGAAAACCCGTCTACTCAAGCATAGCAATAAGAAATTATCGTCCCGGGGCCAAGTATCGGGGTTGTTGTGTGCCTACCACATGGTACTACAAACTACACTAAAATTTCCAAGTACCTAGGCAGCATGCAATTGGGCAAAGAAAGGTGAACTACCATGCATCGAAAACATAGGAAAATAACATGATCAAAATGACTTGCCTTGATGATAGTTGTCTTGATCGAGCGCTTCTAAGTAACACGCTTCGCACTCCGGATGATCTACCGATACAAACACAAAACACACCATAAGCACTACAATCAAGCAACAAGTAAAAATAACATCACAAGTAAGGATTTGCTAAGGCCTAAGTAAAAGACTTCAACACGCGTTACTATGGCAGAAACTTGTTTCTGTTAAAAACACCAGTAAAAATAATTTAATTTTTTTGAAAGTTCTACCACAGTAAGAGATAATCACTAGGAAGCAGTAGCAAAAAGAATCAACTCAAAATCATTTTTTAAACTCCTGGAATAGGCAAAACAAGGTTTAAACTAAATCTGATCTAACTTATATTTGAAAATTTCAAACATAGACAAACTATATGTTTTTAAAAAACTACAGAAAAATTGGAGTCTACTGGAACAAGAATCAATATCATTGGACTTCGGGATCAAAAGTTATGGGCAAAACAAAACAGAAACTTTTCTGTTTTTGCAACTAGACAAAAAAAGAACTAATTTGCTAATAGACAGGGGGGGGGGGGGTATGCGTGGCGCGCTGCGATAGGCTAAGGGGTGTTTGCTGCGAGGCTTATAAACAAACGGCCGAAACCTAACTGAAATCTCCGGCTAACTGCTTAAGTGAAATAAAAACCAGCGCGGTTTTCTGATCTAAACCGAAGGGGTATCCTACTCTAATCTACGCCGTAGAATATAGATCTAAGGGCTAACCAAGAAAAGAAAAAAAACAAACAGGAGGAGGGCCTCACCGTAGCAGTGGCTGGGCAATTCCGGCGGGGTTGAGGGTCGCCGGCGAGGGGAGGGGGCTCCTGGGTGGCGACGGGATGGGGGGGGGGTGGCGGCGGCTTCTCTCCGGTGAGAGGTGGCGTCGGGCGGAGCGAGGGAGGCTCGGGGTGGCTGCCCCCAGGTGCGGCCGAAGTGGAGCTCGGGCTGCTCGCCGGCGCAGCTACGGCAGGGGCTCGGGTGGGCGGCTCGGCGAGGCGATGGTGGGAACGGGGTGCGGGGTATTTATAGGCCGAGAGGGGCTTGGGGAAGGAAGGGGGAGAGGGGTCCGAGAGGATCCCGAGTTCCAGGGATACGGGCTGGGTTCGGGCAGAGGTTAGGAAAGGGAGGAGGGAGACGACCGCGGGGGAGAGGGGTGTCGGCTAGGGGGGCCCAGGCGGCAGTGGGTGGGAGGGGGCTCGGAGGGGGTAGGGCGGCCGAAATTAAAGGGATTGGGATCCCGGGCTGTGGGGGGTGGCGGCCCACAGCTATTAAGCGCTCGGGCGGCTGCCTAAAAGAAAGAGACTTTCCTATTTATATCTTTTTCGAAACAGAAAAACAAAAGTGAAATAAAAGGAAATAAATCAAATATTTAATATAGAGTATTATATACCAAAAAATTCAGAAAAATATCCTCTACCCGAATAACACTTTTCCAAACCAAAAATAAAAACTTAAAAAAAATGTTTTTTCAGAAATTCCCAAAAATGCTTTATTTTCTTGTTGCAAATATTTTTGCAAATAAACTTTGGATTCCTTGGCTCCAATATTTCAGAAATGCCCACACTTTGGAGGGTCATTTTCCTCCGCTCTCTCTCTCTTGCGTGCAAGAGAGTATTATTCCGGGCATTTCTCGTGTGAGGAAAACTAGAAACGCAAATTCAAAAGACGAAAGAATTTAAGTGCCAAATTTATTTCAATCAATATGCATAGATGCTTAGCTACAATGTAAAACATTCCCAATTAGGAAAATTGGGATGTTACATTTATCTTAAATTTTATATATAATTTAAAGATGATAAAAAAGAGAGTCTACAATAGATCATCTCTTAACCTTAATTTTATAATTAGTTATTCCTAAAAACATGATGAGACATGTGTTAAGAAATCACTTCTTATCTTTTCTTAAACTAGCAAAAGAGCCCGTGCGTTGCAACGGAAGAGAAAATAACACATGCTCTGAATGCAATATATTTTCACATGACATCACATTTGTGTTGCCGACGATAGCTTTAGTACTCACACAATGAAAAGCGTTTGAATATACAGTCACTCAGAATAAGATGAGAAATATGTTGTTTCTCCCCCACGAGGTTTTCCAAAGGTGTGCATGTGTTGTTAACGATGTTTTCTTTCCTCTCAATTTTGTTTTAATTTAATGGATGTTTATTGCAATTCGTATCGTCGCGAGAAAGAGAGAGAAAAAGGACCGTGCACTACAGATTAAGTTTGCACCAAAAATAATATTTAAGAAGTATTCAACAGCTCAAAATAACATCCTATTTAGATTCTACACATTTTTTAATCAAATTTCATATATAACATGTTAAAATCGGAGTTACTGTTTAAAAGATATGGATAATTTTGTTTTAGATAAAATGTGGATTGATTAACTGAAAAGTTAGGGTCTTTTTGTTAAAATACGGAGGGCGAGTTGATTACATGAAACATGAGGGGGTGTTCAGAAAATTGCAAAAAAAAACGATTCTTTTTCTGATTTAAATCCGGACTGCGGGTTGATTACCTGAAACATCACGGGGTTTTCTGCAAAATGCAAAAAATGATTCATTTTTCGACTTAAAAATGGACTGCGGGTTGAATACCGGAAAAGCGAGGGATGTTTTTGCAAAAAAGCTGACGGCGTACGGGAGAAGCGTTGCGCGCTTTATTATTAGGGGAGATAAGAGAAGGCAAAGCTTTTTTGAGTTTTCCCTCCTCCACCCCATCATTTATCCTATATGACACTTCTAAGATAGCACCATTGTACATGGTATTATCCTATATATATATGTGTGTGTGTGGGTTTGTGTGTGTGTGTATGTATGTATGTGTGTGTGTATATATATATATATATGATCACGCTATTCATCATCGTGGGTGAGGAATAATTATTCTTCACCCCCTTTATTTTTCCATCAATGCACCATATTCTTATGGTCCATAATTTTTTCCTTTATTCATACCTAAAAGGAGAACATAAGAAATTATTAAATTGTCGTAGAAAATATTTCATGCTACGTAAAATTAAAACATAAAAACATAGTGTAAAATATACATAAAATGTAATTTTTCTCATCTTATGAACTATATTTTTGTTTTCTTATGCCAAATTTTATATAATCAACCAATATGCATGTAACAATTTGTATACAAAACAAAATTTATTTATGAAATAAACGTGAGATTACCTCGGACGAAGAATAACACATTCTACATTGTGACTGATGAATAGTATTACTTAGGTTGTAAGTGGGGCGGGATATCCCGCTTGGCCGCAAAGCCGCCCCGCATAACACGCCCGCGAACTGCCACCGGGCTGATCGCGTTGTTTGTAGCGGGCTAAAATAGCCACGCCGCTTTGTCCAACGGGAGCCGCATATCGCGCATACCCCGCATCCTCTTTGAAGAAAAAACCTAATCCTCCTCTCCTCTTGATGGGGAAATTTCCCACGGTGCCGCCACCTTCGCCCACCTGACGTCCCGCCACCCGCCGTTGACACCCTTCATGGCCTACTCCTCTCCGCCTCCTCCTGGGGAACGAGGACTGCTGGCGCCCGTGTTCACCAACCGCGATTAGCCGGCTCGCCGCTCCCCTGCGCCTGCGACATCGCGCTCCCGCAGCTGCTCGCAACGAGTTGTGCTGTCCATCTCCTCCTCCGGCCCCGTAGCCAACCTTCCCAAGGGGTCCCTCATCGCAAATCTGCCCGCCCATCACCCTCACCCTTACGTCGCCAGCGATCCTCCCACCACCTACGGTAAGAATTTCCCTAGCCTGCTTAGCCAGATTCGTAGGATTTATGTGGTGGTCCTGAGAATAGGAAGAGAAGATAGAGACGAGACGAGATCCAGAGTAGCAACTAGCAGCATGCAAGCAGCGAGGCCCCTTTTTTTTCCTGCTAGTTTTTTCGGCTGATTAGTTTGTCAATAATGAGTGAACGACGGAGCAGGTGCTGATGTATGTGTTTAATCTTAGAAACTTATTGTGGAGAAAGTGCTCATGTATGTGTTTAATCTTAGAAACTTCTTGTGGAGCAAGTGCTCATGTATGTGTTTAATCTTAGGAACTTCTTGTGGAGCAAGTGCTCATGTATGTGTTTGCTTGGGTGTAGGTTCCTTGCACTACTGTGATATACGGTCTGACGAACTTCTTGTTTATTTAGCAACCATGGTGGGGTCAATGGCGCGCCGCTGCCATCTTCGCATCAGAACTTTCCTACGGAAATCCTCGATGGAGGTGTCGTCCCTCCACCGCCTCCCTTACGTATTGAAGCTAATGTTTCTCACCAAGGGCATGCGTCAATTGAAGAAGTTGCTGCAGCTACAACACTTTGATCCCTTTACCTA
Organism: Hordeum vulgare subsp. vulgare; assembly: GCF_904849725.1. Taxonomy (NCBI): domain Eukaryota; kingdom Viridiplantae; phylum Streptophyta; class Magnoliopsida; order Poales; family Poaceae; genus Hordeum; species Hordeum vulgare. The sequence goes on along the minus strand of NC_058521.1, from coordinate 110,576,447 downwards.
GAAACCCCAAGATCCTCACCAAGGTACATGTTGCAATCAGGTTACTCATTAGTTTTTGTTCTTCCTACAATATATTACATATAGTTGGCGATCATTAACAAATGAGCAATTGGTTGAGTTATCCCGATTCTTGTGTGTAGGATGTGGAGTCTCACGAGAAAAACAAAGACTCCCGAAACCCCCACCAAAGAAGAGGCCGAGGTCGCTGTTAGTGGTGCCCGTAGTGGGATCCCGACGGGCAAATGTCGTGTTATCTCAGGCATCACCAAGATTCAGTGTGAAACGATCGTCGCCAACATCGCCTCTGATTCCTCGTAAGTTTTAGTGTCTATATTCTGTGCATACGTTTAGTTTTAATGTCAATTATGCGCGTATCTGAACTTGGCATAAAATATTTGTTCATCTCAAATTTCATAGGTCTTTCATGTAGAAACAAAAATGGAAACTTAAATCTGAAATCTGAAATGATTTTGATCCTGTGTATGATGGCAACATACTCAAGGAAGCCAATTGTAAACATTGCAAGAGAATTTTTGTGGTTGCAAGAAAAGCTGTTACTAGTGAATGCATTAGGCATTTGTTAGTTTGTGAGGAAAGAGCTAAGGTCAATGAGTTTCTCGACTCAACTAAATCAGCCATGCCACAACCTGATCCAAACAGTGTAGAAAAATGGAACCATGGCGAGAGTTGTCAGAATCGTGACTCAAGTCTTAGAATCTTATGATCTTACGATCCAAACTGCCCCCTCCGATTCTATGATTTTGCTCATAGAATCTAAGTTTCTACGATCCTGATAGTTATGATTCTATGATTCACGATCCTAGCAACGGAACTCCGATCCAATTCAGAATCGCGATTCTGACAACTTTGACCATGATCCTGAGAGAGATCATTGGGAGTTGGTGAGGATGATCGTTGTCCATGAATTGCCTTTTTCCGTAGTGGAATATGATGGATTTAGGCGATTCGTGCATAGTGTGAATCCCACATTTGAGGTGGTGTCTACGACGACAATAAGACTTGATTGCATCATGCTATTTGAAGAACAAAGGATAAAGCTTCGAGAGGTTATACATAACTTGACCTCTCGTGTCTCCTTAATAGCCGACATGTGGACTTCAAGTCAAGCAGTGAGCTATATGTGTATAACATTCACTACTGGAAACAGATAATTTGCCATGTGCCTAATCTTTGTCGTTTGCTGGCTGATGGCAAAGAGCATCTTTGCCATCAGCTGACAAAGAATAGACGACAAAGTAATGGTTGTTGGCAAAGATCCTATTTTCCATTAGCCAGCTCTTTCTCGTCAGCCAGCAGACGGCGGAGAAGGTGCAGGCAGACGACAAAGGCTTGGTTGTTGGCAAAGAACCTATTTGCCATCAGCCAGACCTTTGCCGTCTGCCAGCGGACGTCAAATAAGCTGGAGGCTGACGACAAAGGGGATGGCCGGTGCCAACCCTAACGGCCGGCACCAAACCCACCCACCCGCCCCCACCCACCCCTTTGTCGTCTCCCACCACACCTTTGTCGTTCGCCAGCACACGGCAAAGGGACGACCCCCATAACGGTAAGCTCCCTCTCTCTCTCTCTCACTCTCTCCACCCCAACCCACCGCCTCTCTCCCACGGCACCCCCCTCGCCACCGCAGCCTAACGGCCCGATCTCTCCTCCACCACCGCGCACCCCTCCTCCCCGCGACCCCTTCCTCCCCGTGACACCCTCTCCTCCAGCACCGCCGCGACCCCCTCCTCCACCACCACGCTGCCCCTCCTCCACCATCGTGCCTCCCGTTCCCGCACACCCCCATCCTCCTTTACGCCCTGCGTCGGCAGCCCTGCCCCCTCCTCCACTACCGCCATGACCCCCTCCTGCACCACCGCACCGCCCCTCCCCGCGCACCCCCTCCTCCTCCACGCCCTGCGTCGGCCCCCACCCCGCATGTCCCTCTCCCTGCACTAGCACCCCTGCCCTCACCTGGCAACCCTGCCGCAGTCGGCGCCCTGCGCCCGCCCGATGCCCCTGCCGGCCCTGGGGCCACACCGGCCAGGCCCCCACCGCCCCGGCCGCCCACTGCTCCTCCAGGTGTTTTTTTTCCTTTTTTGCTTTATTTCCTTTTCAACAGTCTATTTGATATGATATGTCTATGGATTATGATACTAGCTAGTGACAAGTTGGAAGTCAAAAGCCAATGTAGGCACATAAGGTGCTACCTGCATCATAGTTTGGAGCTTGTTGCGCACATCGTAGAACTCGTTCCTAACAAGAGCCAATGCCATGAGGCACCTGTAATGATGTAAACATGCACATTGTCAAAATTTTAGGAGCTCAAGCAAACTGAATTGAAATGTAACCTTTTTTGAAAAAGAAAGCTCTAGGCATCTCGGACTCAGAGTTCAGTTATGCTATCTATATATAGTAGCCTAGAGCCCACAAGTTACAAGAGAATCATCAAAGATTAGCACATTCAGATAATGAACCGAGTCTACCAATCACGTCATTGCACATGAAGTGAATAAGCAGGTTAGTTCTTAAGAATACAAGATTGGTATGAGCTAAATATGCAAAATCAGCTTGCAGCTTTACATGCACAATTTAAACAATACATAGGGGAGAATACCTTGTACAATTTTAGCCATCTCGGACTCAGAGTTCAGTAAAACAAGACTCATTAAGCAATCATACATTTGATATGCCAGTCATCTTTTTTTGCACTGCCATTCCTTCAAATATACCTTGTATAGTTTAATTCACCCAAAGATCCCCATCTGTTATCTAGAAGACCAGAACTCTTACCATATCGTATCATAATACTATTTGCTATAGGACCAATAGATTAAAAAAGAACTTCATCCCGCAAAAAAATATGCAGTTCAATAAAGAACTAAAAGAGAAAATTAATTGCAGCACTTGCATCCTAGTACCTTGCATAAAAATCATTTACGAGCTCCCTTACTTCAGGCACTAATTCCAAAAAATTGTGAAAATTGTACTTGTTAATAACTTTGCTCTGTAACAAATGAGGAAATTAATCTGGCTTAGACAGAACATTTAACACAAAACATCCATGCATGTGAAGGGAAAAAAATAGTTCAAGCAAAGATGAACCTTCAGCTCTAAGCGATCAAAAGAAGCAAACACGCATAGTGCACCATAGACACACACACATCTTGTGGAGCTATAACTTTAGAATAGTTGCCGACCCCCGACGCTCGACGCCACTAACCCCCGACCCCCGACTCCCGACCCCGACTCCCGACCCCCGACGCCACTGACCTCCGACCCCCGACCCCCGACGCCACTGACCCCCGACCCCCGACGCCCCACGCCACTGACCCTTGACCCCCGACGCCACTGACCCCCAACCCCCGACCCCCGACACCTCTTCGGCCTTTTGTAAATTACGAGTTAGGTCACATATTTTCTGATTATGTTAATTATAAAAACATCATATTTGTGTTGATCGGGTGAATTTCAATGTGCAGTTGTTTGGACGACCTCCACGTGCGTTGGACGAGCTCCGCCCGTGCGTTTGTGGTGAGCACAAATGACTTCTCCTCCTTCCCCTTTAATTTTCTCCGTTCCGGTCTTAGTGCCGATGAAACTTGCTAGCTATAGGTTTCTTCAATCATGAGTATGCTTGACCAGTATGCGTCTCCCATTAGAAAGGGAGGCATCTATAAATATGCATGTCTTTGCATATTTATAACCACCATCCTTTCGAATGGTCCTTATCCATGGACAGCCCGAGTATGTGTAGATTGGGTTCATTTTCCCGTATGCTCTGCTCCGGATCCGATGCAGGATTTCGTCAGCGCCTCCCTGTTGTTCTTCGGGTACACATCCTCTCTGCTTATTGTCGAGACGTGTATCACGAGAATAGCGGGGAGGTGCTGCCAAAATTCTGCATCGGATCTGGAGGAGAGCATGGGAAAACGAACCCAATCTACACATACTCGGGTGGGATTAGGACCTATCTTTACCTATTAGCGTATAGGTTGCATGGATGAAATAAAACTGACAAACTTGATTAGTGGATGAATATAGATGATGAATTATATATTTATTTCTTATGTGCCCATAGGTAGCTAGGCAAGATGAGTGATCGTGCTTGGATGTACACTGGTGCCCCTAGTCAAAAAGACATGACCCATGAATGGTTAACAAAAACCAGGGGGTTGTGAGAGCCGCATTTCCAAATGGCTAGCAAAAAACATGGTGCCCCTGTCCCAACTGCGACAACTGTAAAAAGCAGAAAGAGTTGTTAATGGGTAAACACCTGCAGAAGTGGGGTCTTACGCCTAATTATACGGTGTAGACTTTTCATGGTGAGTCTGAGCAAGGTGCCAGAGCTGAGGTGATTCGTCGTTGCACCGACGAGCATGGTACCGGGATCGAAGACATGGTGCAAGACTTTGATGATGCTCGGGATTCGGACAATGAGATAGAGGAATATGCAAAGGCCTTCTATGAAATGTTGGGGTCTTCAAAACGTCATCTCCACGAGCACACTGAGATTTGTCAGCTGGATGCCATCGCGCAAGTAATGGCTCTAAAGGCTCAATTCAACCTAGGCAGAGAATGCTACAACGCGATAATGACGATACTTGGACGCTTTCTACCCAAATGCCATGTACTCCCTGCAAACCTGTACCAGTCAGAGAAAATCACCCGTGTACTTAAGATGCCCTATGAGAAGATACATGCTTGTGAGAATGGATGTGCCTTATTTAGGCTTGAGTATGCGGCCTTAAACTATTGCCCCATTTGCAATTCTTCCAGGTATATTGTGGTAGACAATGGTATGGGTGAGAAGATTCAAACCAAAATCCCCATTAACGTTCTTCGGTATCTACCAATCGTACCAAGACTTCAACGTATTTTCATGGTCGAAGAGACAGCCAAACAGATGACATGGCACAAATTGGGCAAAAGAACCGAACTAGATGCGGATGGGAACAAGATGGTGGTACACACTTCAGATGCTTTTGCGTGGAAGCACTTCGATGCATTACATACGGATAAATCGGAAGATCCAAGGCATCCTCGAGTTGCCATCAACACGGTGGGTTCAATGTGTATGGTATGACGGTAGCACAATACAGTTGTTTGCCTGTATTTGTCATTCCACTCAATCTCCCACCCGGGGAGATTATGAAAAGAAAGAACATTTTCCTGATGTTGATAATTCCAAGGACCAACTATCCGGGGAAGAATATGAATGTGTACATGCAGCCGCTTAAGGATGAGTTGCAAGAAGCCTGGGATAGTGGGATCAAGACATACAATGCCACTACCATTTTTTTTTCAAAATGCATGTGTGGTACATGTACTGACACATGATTATCCGATGTTTGCGCTATTCGCTGGCTGGTGTGTGCATGGAAGGTTTCCGTGCACCACGTGCAAGGAAGCTCTTCAGTTCCATTGGCTGCAGGCGAGTCGCAAGTTTTCTTGTTTCGACATGCATAGACAGTTCCTGGATCTTGACCATAAGTTCAGAAAAGACAAGAAGAATTTCATCAAAGGTAGAGTTGTCAAAAGCACTGCACCAGCTGCGTTGATAGGCCAACAGACCCTTGATGAGTTAAACGCTCTCGAACCTGATCCTTTGCGTCCAGGGTATTTCAAAGGGTATAATACGGAACACGCCTGGATGCACAAGTCATGCTTATGGGATCTGCCTTATGGGATCTCCAGGGCAGCCTTTTCCAGGTGAAACAAGCCAGAGCCACCGTGCTTCACCGCCGTGATGACGAGAATGGTATGTTTTTTCTAGTGTTTTGCTTAACAACCGCATAATGATCTTTACTTACCTTACCTTAGCTCCAAAATGACATATTTTACCCAAGTTAGCTCTAGAATGACCTATACTTAACTTGGCTTCCACCTAAATGACATAATTAGCTTAGTTAGCTCCAAAATGGCCTATTTAGTAAAAAATGACCTATACTTAGCTAAGTTCTCTCCTAAATGACATAATAAGGCTTACATAGCTCCAAGATGACCTATTCCCCCTAACTTAGCTATTAAATGACCTATAATTAGCTTAGCTAGCTACAAAATGGCTTAATAAGCATAGTTATCTCCAAAATGACATATTTACCCAAGTTAGCTCTAGAATTACCTATACTTAGCATGGCTTCAACCTAAATGACATAATTAGCTTAGTTAGCTCCAAAATGGCCTATTTAATAAAAAATGACCTATACTTAGCTAAGTTCTCTCCTAATTGACATAATAAGGCTTACGTAGCTCCAAGATGACATATCCCCCCTAACTTAGCTATTAAATGGCCTATAATTAGCTTAGCTAGCTACAAAATGGTTTACAAAGCATAGTTAGCTCCAAAATGACATAGTTTACCCAAGTTAGCTCTAGAATGACCTAACTTAGCTTGGCTTCCACCTAAATGACATAATTAGCTTAGTTAGCTCCAAAATGTCCTATTTAATAAAAAATGATCTATACTTAGCTAAGTTCTCTCCTAAATGACATAATATGGCTTACGTAGCTCCAAGATGACCTATTTCCCCTGACTTAGCTATTAAATGGCATATAATTCGCTTAGGTAGGTACAAAATGGCTTAATAAGCATAGTTAGCTCCAAAATGATATATTTCACCCAAGTTAGCTCTAGAATGACCTATACTTAGCTTGGCTTCCACCTAAATGACATAATTATCTTCGTTAGCTCCAAAATGGCATACTTAATAAAAAATGACCTATACTTAGCTAAGTTATCTCCTAAATGACATAATAAGGTGTCACGCCCAAGATGCGACCCTATCCTCAATTTGGCACGAAGGCCTCGTCAGGGATAGAAGCGCATCTCGTCGTGTCGCAAGAATGGATATCGTTACAAGTACATGTATTGAAAAGATGAGATATAAATAGAATTGGCTTACACTCGCCACAAGCTACATCAGAGTCACAACAGTATAGTACATAATCATCATGAATAAGAGCAGGGTCCGACTACGGACGAAAACAAACGAGAAAAGAAGAACGACGTCCATCCTTGCTATCCCAGGCTGCCGGCCTGGAACCCATTCTAGATAGATGAAGAAGAAGAAGAAGCAACTCCAAATGAACAATCAACATGCTCGCGTCAAGTAACCTTTACCTGTACCTGCACCTGGTGTTGTAGTAATCTGTGAGCCAAAGGGGACTCAGCAATCTCATTTTCAAAGGTATCAATACTAGCAAAGCTTAATGGGTGAGGTATGGTTAAGTGGTGAGGTTGCAGCAGCGGCTAAGCATATATTTGGTGGCTAACTTACGAGTACAAGAAATAAGAGGGGGAAGTTCTACGCATAACGGACGTGACTACTGATGATCAAATGAATGATCATGAACACCTACCTACGTCAGAGATAACCCCACCGTGTCCTCAGTCGGAGAAGGAACTCACGAAAGAGACTGTCATGGTTACGCACACAGTTGGCATATTTTAATTAAGTTAACTTCAAGTTATCTAGAACCAGTGTTAAACAAAGTTTCCACGTTGCCACATCACCGTGGGCACGGATTTCCGAAAGATTTAACCATGCAGGGGTGCTCCAACTAGTCCATCACAAAGTACCACAAGCCGCATAGAAATCCTCTATCACGAAGCTCGCGTTCTCGTTGGATTCCCTAGTGGAAAACCTCAACTCTGAGATTACCCAAAGCATCACCGGAATCTCGATGCACAAGATATCTCGTCAAAGGTAAAACTAATCCAGCAAGGCCGCCCGACGTGTCGACGATCCCGATAGGAGCCGCGTATCTCGTTCTCAGGACACGACGGATAAGCACAGCGTATGGTGGCCTGATAGAAATCTCCCAAGTTGCCCTGGGTTGGTCCCGCAAACGGCTCTAGTTTTGGACCAGCACCATCAGCATTGGCCCCCCTGTATTATGTAGAATTACTCCTCGGGTAGCGCTAACTCCCTATGCATTTAAAATTAACAGAATTATTTTGTTGGGCAAATAGTACCAATGTTGGGCCTTGCCAGACCAGCTTTAATCTAAAACGAATTATCAAGGGGGTCCCCATAACAACCCCGATCGTGTTAGGAGCGCTCAATTATGGAACATAACACCGGTAGCCGAAACTAAGGGGGCAAAGGTGGAACAAAACACCAGGCTAGAAAGGCCGAGCCTTCCACCTTTTACCAAGTATATAGGTGCATTAAATTAAATAGCATTTAATAGGGTGTTATAACAAGGAACCCATGTTATCACATGGAAGCAACCGCACCTGCAACTAGCAACGCTAACAACATGGTTAAGCAAGCAGTAACATAGCCAATCAGTGGTTTGCTAGGTTGAACAGTTGAAGGTTTCATGGCATTGTTGAGAGGCTGATATTTAACATGTGGTAGGCAACGAGATATAATCGATAGAAGCGGTAAAACTAGCATGGCAATGATAGTAATGGTATCTGGGGAAATGGTCATCTTGCCTGAGATCCCGCTTGGAAGAAGAATGCCTCCGTGAAGCAGACGAACCGATGTAGTCGAACGGGTCCTCACATCTGACACGCTTGCGGAACTCTATCGAGATGGGGAAAACCGGAAACAAGCATCAACACACGGAATTCACCACACGATGCACAACACATATGATGCATGAGCAGCTGAATACATGCAAGTCACAGCATGACAGTTCACACAATCAAACACTACACATTAAGTGAAGTTCAATATGCAACGAGTTGCATATTGACGAAACTCCACGTTTAATTATTTAGTTCTATCCCGATTAGGTACACGGCAATATTAAATGTGGTTAAACATGGCAAGAGGTGAAGCGCAATTAATCTACCTCTCTAGGCATTTTAAGTGGGGTCGGAAATGACTTATAGCATCTTCGAAACGACCTCACATGTTAATTTACAATTCTGTCCAGATCTGAACTAACACATTTAATTGGTTGTTAAACAGCAAAACAAATAGGTTCAGATGATTCTACGCATCGAGACAAGCAATTTACACATAGAGAACATCTCCATCGGAGCTATGGATCAAAAGATACAAGCACCGCAAGATATGATGGCATGAATGCAATATGTGTGCAACGGCGGTCACGAGCACTTCAAAACATACAACCAGCAAGAGAAAATGAAACTACACGAGATTCTAAGAAAGTTTCATGTAGGACACGATCAAATCGGAGCTACGGTTCAAAAACTACGAGCAAAACAAGAAATCACTACAATCTGCCAAAATCAGCCACATAGCATTTTCTACACACCACAACTACGAGCTACACAACTCAAATAAACTCAAGAAAGGCATGACATGAAATAGGGCAAGAAGCACTACAATGAATAACTAACAACAACTAGCATGGCAGCAAGGAACACAAGAAAAAGAAGTCACAAAATGGCTTCCCACACACTATTTCAGACTTAATGAGAATAGCTGTTTTTGAAGCTACAGTTTTTGATCTGAAGGCATATTTGACAGCAGCAAAACCTATAGCTACTGAACTCCAAATGGCATGAAAATTCACAGCATGCTAGAGAAACACAAGGGCTACAACTAACTCCATTGGAACAACGTCAAAAGAGCTACAGATCACAAGATACAAGCAAGACAAGACATGAACAAAATATAACAGATTAGACTTAGAAATATTTCAGGTCCTCCAAATCAGCACTATTTCTAGCAACTTGAGGGCAATCAAACCACACCTAAACATGCATTTCTATTCCGACCAAAAATACCAGGGGCTAGTCTAAATACCCAAGAACAACTCCCTAGTTGACAACTCCGTCAAACGAAGCACGGAATAAATCCTACGAAATAAACAAGAGGGCAACATGACAAAATATCGCGCGAACTAACTTGCTCAAAAGCTAAAACTAATTGCACAGAGAAATCCCATGGATTTTTCTACCCCGGAAACATATAAAATATGTGGGGTTGCAACAACAAAATATTACCACACGTAAATGCGAGATAATAACCTATACACGGATAAATAAACTAACGGCAAATCCCTACGAGCAAAAATACCAATGACCACGCTAAAATACATGGAAAGTAAGTTCCTAAAACATGGGCATTTTATCTATGACATACGAGCAACCCGGTCTTGCGTGAGAAATAAATACGACGTCTATCCTATCTAGACAGCACGCTAATCTATGCATTCGACACGTCAAACAACGTCAAATAATTATGCAAGTTTTATAAACGGGTTCTACGCGTAAAACTACATGAAAACCATGTACGACATGTCGCGATCCGATTTACGGATTAAAAGATACGGAGATTCTAATATACGTCTATTTACTAGAATCTAATATTATTCCGAAAAAATCCCTAAAAGGGGAAAATATCTATCGGGCCTAATCTAAAGGTTAATGGGCTATAAGGCATGGGCGTTACATAAAAAAAATGCATGCGGGTGAGGGCTCTCACCTCGGCCACTTGGGCCGGCCTCGAGAGAGGGGGCAGCCGGCCTGGAGGGAGCTAGGCCAACGAGGCCGAGGGGGCGATGGGCCTTGGCGCTGGCGGCGCGTAGCTGGGTCCGCTCGGGGCCCAGCCGAGCGGGCACGCACGGCGGGAGTGGGGCGGTTCCCGTCGGGCTCCTCCCGAGCGGGAACCAGGGTGGCGGCGGCGAGGAACCCGGCGAGTTGGGACTCCGCGATGTCCTCGAAGGCAGCCGGCGGTGGCTCGCACAGGCGAGGGTCAGGGTCGGCAGGACAACTCACTGCAGCGGCGGCGCTGTGGAAGACGACGGCTGGCGGCACGAGGAGCAGGTGGTGTGGATCCGAGGCGGCGGAGCGCGGGAGATCGGGGCGGCGGGACTCCGGGATCCGGCGGGGCGCAACGCGGGATCCAGGCGGCGGAGCGCTCGAGGCGGCGACCCGATCTGGCGACGGCTGCGCTCGGGAGCGGGGCTGGCAGCGAGGCTGCTGCCTCGGGAGGAGGGGCTAAACGGCGGCGGCGCCCGGATGGGCTTGGCGGGCCTCGCGTGGGCTCGCGGGCCCGGCGGCGCGAGGAGGAGGTGGGAGGAGGCTGCGGCTAGGGTTTGATGGCGGTAGGTGGCGCGGATCCCGAGGTGGAAGGAGTGCTCTCTAAAAATGCACACAGGGACTATATATAGACAAATGGGGGGGGGCTAGGTTTAGCGAAATTTCAACCCGAATCCAACCGTGCTGTCGGATTCGGATGATTCCGCACGCGGGAACGGTTACGAGGCCGTGTAGAGGGGATATCCGGAGACGAAGGAAGATCGGGCGGCGCGGCAATGGTTTTTAAAACACCGATAACCGTCCGACGGTACACCGAATACGGTGCCGCTACGGTCAACCGTTCGGGTACTAGACGGCCTCCGATCGCGACGAAATTCGACAGGCAGCCTGGCTACAACTAATCACCACCGCATGCCAAGTTTCACCTCGACCAGAGAAAGTTTTCAACACTCTTTTAAAACAGGGTTTTGACGATGCCGCGGGCGCGTGCGAGTGCGGTCGGACTCAGAATGGACAACGACGAGAACCGGCAACTACTAACGGATGCAAGTTTTGAAAACTGGCGGCAACGAGATGCCAATGCAATGCTGATGATGCGCATGATGCGACAAAAGAAAATAGACACACGATGAAAACGGAAAGAAAAGGGGAATCTTCTGGAACGTCGGCATCGGGCTGTCAGAACTGTCCTACACTACAACAGGATCTCACCCCGAGATCCAAGAATGAAAGGGGAGAGGATGAGAAAGAACAAGAGGTACAAACTTAGTCGCTTCTTTGAAAAACGAGTGAAACCAACGATCCTTGAAAGTTGCAAAGAGATGAGGAATGATATGAGAAACAAACAAGAATTCACGGGAAATTTCGGCAGCACTTCGAAGGAAAATGGGACAAAAAATTCGATAAGATGGAAGAAATAGACAATATACATAACAACAACTAAATAGAACAAGGGAACACCAATATCTTGATAGAACAACATGATAGACCCAAAAGAGCGCATCACAAAGCCTCCGGAACAATAGAATAGGAGCTAGCTCAAGCGGAAGAAGAGAATGAAGAAAAGAATGAAAACTACTATCTCAAATGAACTTGGCAAGCATCCTTGCAAGAAGAATTGAACGGAGTTGTTGGAAAAACAAGAACGAAAAGAACAAGATAGAAGTGGGCTTATGGAAACCTTTGCAAACTAATGAAGTGACAACCAGCCACTAACAGAAACAAGGATTGATTGGGAGAAACAAGATATGAACAATTACTTACACCAAGAGGATACATTGAGAACTTGGATTAATGACAAGCACCATGATAGCAGCAATCCATAGGAAAAAGCTTTAGGTGAAATCCTAACCAAGATAGCTCAATGAAGAAATCATGGGTTGAAAATGTCTCATAACCATAGAATTGGTGGGTTTAATTATCTCATACTTGAAAGGATATCTCTTCGAGGCTCCTACACTAACAAGAATGCTATAATACCACCTCAAAGGATAAAGGAAGCATAAATGCACTTGGAAATGGGAGAGAAGAAAACTTGATGTTCTCCAATAAGAATCTTGAAGAACACTTTGAGAATGAATTGAAACCTTGATGAACCACCAAGACGGACCTCCGTATAAAAATGGATGATGCAACGACATGAAGGTAGAAAATAATAAGATTATGACCTTACCAAGATTTAGATGAAGCCTCACGAAGAGATACTAAAAGAACTTGGAACTCCGGAAAAGAAAAATAAGCGCTTGAGAAAAGAATTGATATCATGGGCCACTCGAGAAGAAGAATTCAGATTACTATGAACAAGAATAAGAATTATGTTATGCTTATCCTTCATCAAGTTTAATTGATGACAAGCAACAGACTTAGCAAACCACTTAATCTTCTTGAAATGATTGAGGAGAGATATGAGCACAAACTAGAAGAAATCTTGAAAGAGGCACCGGTGAGAATTGAAATGAATGAGGCAACCATGAAAAATGGAGATACATGAGAATGAAGAGATCATGAGACACCTAACAGAAAACTTGAACAAGGCACCGGAATAAACGAGAGACGAACGAAGAGACAACAATTGAGAAGAATTAGAGAACGAAAGCTGAAAGCTGAGAACGAAGAAGTCTTCTGAAATGATGGCCTTCGGAGGAACGAGAATGAAAACAACTCAGAAAAGCACCGAATAGCAAGAAATAGATTCTCCTGATTGAGAACAACTAAGATGACAACGCCAAGCTGAAATGATGGATCTTGTAGATAAAGAACCAAGAATGAGAGAAACACTCCTTCGGATTGCAAGCTGAGAATGATGACGAGAACAACATCAAGAATTACTGAGACACTCCAGAATAATGAAGAATGAAAGGTTGAGCTAACTATGAGAATTAATTCAAATTGATCTTGAAGAAGGAATATGACTCATGAAAATCATACTTACGTCATAGTTGAAAAGAATTAATGATCTCCAGAAAAAGAATAAAAGAGCCAGGAAAGATCCTGGGTAACCTGTGGGTTATGGGCCCACTCAAAAAAAAGACCACCGTTAGAAAAGATTGCTTATAAGAGAGATATTGCATCGGTACAAATGAAAACTAGATGAGGTTAGCACCTCGAAATAATTGAAAGAATTGAAAACAAGAAACTAGTGGGCTGTTTTCAACACTCCGGATAGAAAAGCAAGATAGGCTGATAAGAATTTCCAACACACGAAAGAATTACAAGGATAAATAGGATATGATGAACACGGACAACTGAATTAAATCACCGGTAAGGATGACAAGAATGAACAAATATGACACGAAGCTCCTGAGAATCTTCACAATGAATCACCGGATAGGACACGGAAGAAAAGATAGCGGAAGCAACAATGAAATGAATGCACTTGTATGAAAACCAATCACCGAAGACAAAGGGTGGGAGGGCGGGGAAAAGAAAATAGAACTTGGAATAGATGAGATGAACTCCGGAAGAAATGAGAGACTGATCTTGCAAAATTGGAGAGGATTGAAATACTTGAAGAGAAACACACCGGTTTAAAAGGATTAACATGACGACTCTGGTTGACAAGAATTGATAAGACAACTGATTGAGCAAAAGAATTAGAATTCACATAAAAATTGACATCGAAGCAACACAAATTTGTTGGAAGATCGTCCTATAAGTAACTACTTGAATTCCCACCTAAGAATTCCCGAAATATCTGGTCATGCAATCTGGTACACGGATACAAGGAGTAATATCACACAACTCCTATACTAACCCGTCACCTGTATCACATCCGTCAACACATGACCAAAATCTTGGACCTTTATCTACTACAGACCCTCGTGATCACAACGATACAAAGTATGGTAGTACTCCCGAACAATCTGCACCAGTACTGGGGACATCGGGGTTATCTCGCCACTATTAGTATTGAAGCAATTACGAACATCCTTCGTTTTGAGATACTAAGAAATGTGAATGATAACGATGTGCTCAAGAATCCCCTGGAGCTCAATTCCCCTGAAACTCAAAGCAGATAGGAGGCACCAAGACAGAACTCCATCACATCGGCATCATATAGATTCCAAAAATATCCGCGTGAACCTAAATTTTTTTTGAGTGAGAAGAGGAGTAGAATTAAATTATTACGTCAAGATTCCTCACCAGAGCATAGAAGAGGAGAAAAAGAATCCTACTCTCCGATATATAACTAGACTCAAAGCAGTTTTTTCACTAGACTCGACTCGGCCAAGTTCGATCAATCAAGGGGGCTCCTAGGTCGGTACTGCTCTGATACCAACTTGTCACGCCCAAGATGCGACCCTATCCTCAATTTGGCACGAAGGCCTCGTCAGGGATAGAAGCGCATCTCGTCGTGTCGCAAGAATGGATATCGTTACAAGTACATGTACTGAAAAGATGAGATATAAATAGAATTGGCTTACACTCGCCACAAGCTACATCAGAGTCACAACAGTACAGTACATAATCATCATGAATAAGAGCAGGGTCCGACTACGGACGAAAACAAACGAGAAAAGAAGAACGACGTCCATCCTTGCTATCCGAGGCTACCGGCCTGGAACCCATCCTTGATCGATGAAGAAGAAGAAGAAGAAGCAACTCCAAATGAATAATCAACGCGCTCGCATCAAGTAACCTTTACCTGTACCTGCAAACTGGTGTTGTAGTAATCTGTGAGCCACATGGGACTCAGCAATCTCATTTCCAAAGGTATCAATACTAGCAAAGCTTAATGGGTGAGGTATGGCTAAGTGGTGAAGTTGCAGCAGTGGCCAAGCATATATTTGGTGGCTAACTTACTAGTACAAGAAATAAGAGGGGGAAGTTCTACGCATAACGGCGTGACTACTGATGATCAACTGAATGATCCTGAACACCTACCTACGTCAGACATAACCCCACCGTGTCCTCGGTCGGAGAAGGAACTCATGAAAGAGAAAGTCACGGTTACGCACACAATTGGCATATTTTAATTAAGTTACCTTCAAGTTATCTAGAACCAGTGTTAAACAAAGTTTCCACGTTGCCACATCACCGCGGGCACGGCTTTCCGAAAGATTTAACCGTGCAGGGGGTGCTCCAACTAGTCCATCACAAATTACCACAAGCCACATAGAAATCCTCAATCACGAAGCTCGCGATCTCGTCGGATTACCTTGTGGAAAACCTCAACTCTGAGATTACCCAAAGCATCACCGGAATCCCGATGCACAAGATATCTCGTCAAAGGTAAAACTAATCCAGCAAGGCCGCCCGACGTGTCGACGATCCCGATAGGAGCCACGTATCTCGTTCTTAGGACACGACGGATAAGCACAGCGTACGGTGGCTTGATAGAAATCTCCCAAGTTGCCCTGGGTTGGCCCCACAAACGGCTCTAGTTTTGGACCAGCACCATCAGCACTGGCCCCCTGTATTATGTAGAATTACTCCTCGGGTAGCGCTAACTCCCTATGCATTTCAAATTAACAGAATTATTATGTTGGGCAAATAGTACCAATGTTGGGCCTTGCCAGACCAGCTTTAATGTAAAACCAATTATCAAGGGGGTCCCCATAACAACCCTAATCGTGTTAGGAGCGCTCAATTATGGAACATAACACCGGTAGCCAAAACTAAGGGGGCAAAGGTGGAACAAAACACCAGGCTAGAAAGGCCGAGCCTTCCACCTTTTACCATGTATATAGGTGCATTAAATTAAATAGCATTTAATAGGGTGTTATAACAAGGAACCCATGTTATCACATGGAAGCAACTGCACATGCAACTAGCAACGCTAACAACATGGTTAAGCAAGCAGTAACATAGCCAATCAGTGGTTTGCTAGGTTGAACAGTTGAAGGTTTCATGGCATTGTTGAGAGGCTGATATTTAACATGTGGTAGGCAACGAGACATAATCGATAGAAGCGGTAAAACTAGCATGGCAATGATAGTAATGGTATCTGGTGAAATGGTCATCTTGCCTGAGATCCCGCTTGGAAGAAGAATGCCTCCGTGAAGCAGACGAACCGATGTAGTCGAATGGGTCCTCACATCCGACACGCTTGCGGAACTCTATCGAGACGAGGAAAATCGGAAACAAGCATCAACACACGAAATTCACCACACGATGCACATCACATATGATGCATGGGCAGCTGAATACATGCAAGTCACGGCATGAAAATTCACACAATTAAACACTACACATTAAGTGAAGTTCAATATGCAACGAGTTGCATATTGACGAAACTCCACGTTTAATTGTTTAGTTCTATCCCGATTAGGTACATGACAATATTAAATGTGGTTAAACATGGCAAGAGGTGAAGACAAATTAATCTACCTATCTAGGCATTTTAAGTGAGGTCGGAAATGACTTATAGCATCTCCGAAACGACCTCACATGTTAATTTACAATTCTGTCCAGATCTGAACTAACACATTTAATTGGTTGTTAAACAGCAAAACAAATAGGTTCACGTGATTCTACGCGTCGAGACAAGCAATTTACACATAGAGAACATCTTCATCGGAGCTACAGATCAAATGATACAAGCACCGCGAGATATGATGGCATGAATGCAATATGTGTGCAACGGCGGTCACGAGAACTTCAAAACATACAACCAGCAAGAGAAAATGAAACTACACGAGATTCTAAGAAAGTTTCATGTAGGACACGATCAAATCGGAGCTACGGTTCAAAAACTACGAGCAAAACAAGAAATCACTACAATCTGCCAAAATCAGCCACATAGCATTTTCTACACACCACAACTACGAGCTACACAACTCAAATAAAGTCAAGCAAGGCATGACACGAAAGAGGGCAAGAAGCACTACAACGAACAACTAACAACAACTAGCATGGCAGCAAGGAACACAAGGAAAAGAAGTCACAAAATGGCTTCCCACACACTATTTCAGACTTAGTGAGAATAGCAGTTTTTGAAGCTGCAGTTTTCGATCTGAAGGCATATTGACAGCAGCAAAACCTATAGCTACAGGACTTTAAATGGCATGAAAACTCACAACATGCTAGAGAAACACAAGGGCTACAACTAGCTCCATTGGACCAACCTCAAAAGAGCTACATATCACAAGATACAAGCAAGACAAGACAGCAACAAAATATAACAGATTCCAGACTTAGATACATTTCAGCTCCTCCAAATCAGCACTATTTCTAGCAACTTGAGGGCAATCAAACCACACCTAAACATGCATTTCTATTGCAACAAAAAATACCAGGGGATAGTCTAAACACCCAAGAACAACTCCCTAGTTGACAACTCCGTCAAACGAAGCACGGAATAAATCCTATGAAATAAACAAGAGGGCAACATGACAAAATATCGCGCGAACTAACTTGCTCAAAAGCTAAAACTAATTACACAGAAAAATCCCATGGATTTTTCTACCCCGGAAACATATAAAATATGTGGGGTTGCAACAACAAAATATTACCACACGTAAATGCGAGATAATAACCTATACACGGATAAATAAACTAACGGCAAATCCCTACGAGCAAAAATACCAATGAACGCGCTAAAATACATGGAAAATAGGTTCCTAAAACATGGGCATTTTATCTATGGCATACGAGCAACCCGGTCTTGCGGGAAAAATAAATACGGCGTCTATCCTATCTAGACAGCACGCTAATCTATGCATTCGACACGTCAAACAACGTCAAATAATTATGCAAGTTTTATTAACGGGTTCTACGCGTAAAACTACATGAAAACCATATACGACATGTCGCAATCCGATTTACGGATTAAAAGATACGGGGCTTCTAATATACGTCTATTTGCTGGAATCTAATATTATTCCGAAAATATCCCTAAAAGGGGAAAATATCTATCGGGCCTAATCTAAAGGTTAATGGGCTACACGGCATGGGCGTTACATAAAAAAATGCACGCGGGCGAGGGCTCTCACCTTGGCCACTTGGGCCGGCCTGGAGAGAGGGGGTAGCCGGCCTAGAGGGAGCTGGGCCAACGAGGCCGAGGGGGCGACGGGCCTCGGCGCTGGCGGCGCATAGCTGGGCCGGCTCGGGGCCCAGCCGAACGGGCACGCGTGGTGCGGGAGCGGGGCGGTTCCCGTCGGGCTCCTCCCGAGCGGGAACCAGGGCGGCGGCGACAGCGAGGAACCCGGCGAGGTGGGACTCCGCGACGTCCTCGAAGGCAGCCGGCGGCGGCTCGCAGAGGCGGGGGACGGGGCCGGCAGGACAGCTTAGGGCAGCGGCGGCGCTTTGGAAGACGACGGCTGGCGGTGCGAGGAGTAGGGGGCGCGGATCCGAGGCGGCGGAGCGCGGGAGATCGGGGTGGCGGGACTCCGGGATCTAGCGGGGCGAAGTGCGGGATCCAGGCGGCGGACCGCTCGAGGCGGTGGCCCGATCTGGCGGTGGCGGCGCTCGGGAGCGGGGCTCCGGATCGGGGCTTGCAGCGAGGCTGTTGCCTCGGGAGGAGGGGCTCAGGCTGCGGGGCTGAACGGCGGCGGCCCGGAAGGGCTTGGCGGGTCTCGCGTGGGCTCGCGGGCCCGGCGGCGCGAGGAGGAGGTGGGAGGAGGCTGCGGTTTGGGTTTGATTGGGGTAGGTGGCGCGGATCCCGAGGTGGAAGGGGGGCTGTCTAAAAATGCACACGAGGACTATATATAGACAAATGGGGGGGGGGGGGCTAGGTTTAGCGAAATTTCGACCCGGATCCAACCGCGCGGTCGGATTCCGATGATTCCGCACGTGGGAACGTTTACGAGGCCGTGTAGAGGGGATATCCGAAGACGATAGGGAGATCGGGCGGCGCAGCAACGATTTTTAAAACACCGATAACCGTCCGACGGTAGACCGAATACGGTGCCGCTACGGTCGACCGTTCGGGTACTAGACGTCCTCCGATCGCA
Organism: Hordeum vulgare subsp. vulgare; assembly: GCF_904849725.1. Taxonomy (NCBI): domain Eukaryota; kingdom Viridiplantae; phylum Streptophyta; class Magnoliopsida; order Poales; family Poaceae; genus Hordeum; species Hordeum vulgare. Next base: position 110,557,085 of record NC_058521.1, on the reverse strand, counting down.
ACAAAATTCGACAGGCGGCCTGGCTACAACTAATCCCGACCGCATGCCAAGTTTCACCCCGATCAGAGAAAGTTTTCAACACTATTTTAAAACAGGGTTTTGACGATGCCGCGGTCGCGTGCGAGTGCGCTCGGACTCAGAACGGATAACGATGAGAACCGACAACTACTAACGGATGCAAGTTTTGAAAACTGGCGGCAACGAGATGCCGATGCAATGCTGATGATGCGCATGATGCGACAAAAGAAAATAGACACACGACGAAAACGGAAAGAAAAGGGGAATCTTCTGGAACGTCGGCATCGGGCTGTCACATAAGGCTTACGTAGCTCCAAGATGACCTATTCCCCCTAAATTAGCTATTAAATGGCCTATAATTAGCTTAGCTAGCTACAAAATGGCTTAATAAGCATAGTTAGCTCCAAAATGACATATTTTACCCAAGTTATCTCTAGAATGACCTACACTTAGCTTGGTTTCCACCTAAATGATATAATTAGCTTAGTTAGATCCAAAATGGCCTATTTAATAAAAAATGACCTGTACTTAGCTAAGTTATCTCCTAAATGATATAATAAGGTTTACGTAGCTCCAAGATGACCTATCCCCGTAACTTAGCTATTGAATGGTCTATAATTAGCTTAGCTAGCTACAAAATGGTTTAATAAGCATAGTTAGCTCCAAAATGACATATTTTACCCAAGTTAGCTCTAGAATGACCTATACTTAGGTTGGCTTCCACCTAAATGACATAATTAGCTTAGTTAGCTCCGAAATGGCCTATTTAATAAAAATTGACCTATACTTAGCTAGGTTATCTCCTAAATGCCATAATAAGCTTATGTAGCTCCAAGATTACCTATTCCCCCTAACTTAGCTATTAAATGGCTTATAATTAGCTTAGCTAGGTACAAAATGGCTTAATAAGCATAGTTACCTCCAAAATGACATAGTTTTACCTATGGAACTCCAAAATGACATATACTTAGCTTAGTTCCCTGCTAGATGACGCACTAAGCTAAATTAGCTCCGAAATGGCTTATTCAATAAAAAATGACCTATACTTAGCTAAGTTATCTCCTAAATGACATAATATGCTTACGTAGCTCCAAGATGACCTGTTTTACCTAACTTAGCTATTAAATGTCCTATAGTTAGCTTAGTTAGCTTCAAAATGGCTTAATAAGCATAGTTAGCTCCTAACTGACCTATTTTTACCTAAATAACTCCAAAATGACATATACTTAGCATAGTTTCCTCCTAGATGACGTAGTAAGCTAAATTAGCTCCGAAATGACCTATACTTCTCTTCTTAATCTAGTCTTCTTCTTCTAACTTTCTTATTTCACAGTTTGTAGATTACATTCACTTCACGGAAGCTTGGATTGATGGAGTGCTTGGGTTACTTGTATTTTTTTGGATAAGTTGTATGGATGAAACTATTGTAATATATGGATATGAAACTTTGTATGTATGGATGAAACTAGTGTAGTATATGGTTTGGTACGGATGAAACTTGCATAATAGGTATGTATTTATGGATGAAACTTATTTTAATATAATTCTCAGTATGGCAACAACATTATTTCTGTCATATATATATATCCCTGATTTGTGTGAAAATTGCTGGATATAATAAAAAATAAAATAAATAGGGGCAGTTTGGAGCCTTTGTCGTCTGCCCACCGACGGCAAAGGGGCTGCAGTGGGCGGCAAAGGGTCTAAAGCCCTGGGCTGCAGCAGACTGGGTGCCCCCTTTGCCGTCAGCCCATAGGCATGGCAGACGGGAAAGGGGGGCAGGACAGACGACAAAGGGGGCAAGGGCCTGGGCTGCAGCAGATTGGGTGTCGCCCTTTGCCGTCAGCCCACACGCATGACGGTCCGCAAAGGGGGGCAGGGCAGACGGCAAAGGGTCTCTCGGCCCAGCCTGATGCCCTCAACATTTGACAGAGGTGCCCGCGAATCTGCCGTCCCATTTTCTTTGCTGTCTTCCCACCCATGGCAAAGGTTCTTTGCCGTTACAGGCACAATGCACACGACAAAGAGACCTACTACTTCTCAAACAAGAGCGCCAGAAATTGACACGTTGACGGAGACTGGGCCTGCATTGTTTTTTCCCTTGAAGAGGAAAGGGTGATGCAGCACAGGAGCAGTAAGTATTTCCCTCAGTTTGAGAACCAAGGTATCGATCCAGAAGGAGGGTCTCGTCAAGTCCAGAGTACCTGCACAAACACAAACAAGCTTGCACCCAACGCCTCAAAGGGGTTGTCAATCCCTTCAAGATTGTTCGCAAAGTGAGATCTGAAGGCGGAAAGTGCAACGAAGTAAAAAGTGTAAGGCTAAAAATATGGTGTGGAGTATACCCGGGGGCCATAGTGTTCACGAGAGGCTTCTCTCAAAATAGCAAATATCACGGTGGGTGAACAAATTACTGTCGAAAAATTGATAGAACCGCGCAAAGTCATGACGATATCTAAGGCAATGATCATACATATAGGCATCACGTCCGAGACAAGTAGACCGATACTTTCTGCATCTACTACTATTACTCCACACATCGACCACTATCCAGCATGCATCTAGTGTATTGAGTTCATGATGAACAGAGTAATGCCTTAAGCAAGATGACATGATGTAGAGGGACAATCTCAAACCAATGACGAAAACCCCATCTTTTTACCCTTGATGGCAACAACACGATGCGTGCCTCACTATCCCTTCTGTCACTGGGTGAGGTCACGGCACGGTATGAACCCAAAACCAAGCACTTCTCCCATTGCAAGAATCATAGATCTAGTTGGCCCAACAAAACCCACAACTCGAAGAGAATTACAAGGATATGAAATCATGTATAAGAGACATCAGAAGAAACTCAAATAAGATTCGTAGATAATCTGATCATAAATCCACAATTCATCGGATCTCGACAAACACACCGCAAAAGAAGATTACATCAGATAGATCTCCATGAAGATCATGGAGAACTTTGTATTGAAGATCCAAGAGAGAGAAGAAGCCATCTAGATACTAACTATGGACCCGTAGGTCTATGGTGAACTACTCACGCATCATCGGAGAGGTCATGTTGTTGATGAAGAAGCCCTCCGTATCCGAATCCCCCATTCGGTAGGGCACCAGAACGTGCCCCGGATGGGATCTTGCGAAGACAGAAGCTTCCAGCGGCGGAAAAGTACTTTCGATGATCTCCTGATTTTTTTGGGATTTTTAGGGAATATATAGGCGCAACCCCTAAGGCAGAGGGCGCCCAGGGGGGCCACAAGCCATGTGCCGCCGGGTGGGGGCATGTGGGGCCCCTGAGGCTCCATTGCCTTGGCTCTCAAGCTTCCCGATCTTCTTTCGTTACGGAAAAAATCTTTTCGGGGATTTTCTTCCGTTTGGACTCCGTTTCAAAATCTCCTCTGAAAGGGGTCAAAAACATGGACAAAAACAGGAACTGGCACTTGGCACTGAGTCAATAAGTTAGTCCCAGAAAATATATAAAAGGCATGCAAAACATCCAAAGTTTGACAAGATAATAGCATGAAACCATCAAAAATTATAGATACGTTGGAGACATATCAAGCATCCCCAAGCTTAACTCCTGCTCGTCCCCGAGTAGGGAAGTGATAAAGAATGAATTTTTGATGTGGAATGCTACCTAGCATAGTTGTCCTTTGCAACTTCTTTCACGTGACATGAATGTTCTGATCCGTAAGATTCAAAGCAATAGTTTGCTATGGACATGAAAACAATAATACTTCAAGCAAACTAGCAAGGTAATCATGAACTTTCAAAATAACAAGGCCAAGGAAAGTTATCCCTACAAAATCATATAGTCTGACTATGCTCCATCATCCTCACACAACTAATGTAAATCATGCACAACCCCGGTATTGGCCAAGTAAATGTTTTTGCACTCTTACTTTCTCAAACTTTTTATAACTATCACGCAATACATGAGCGCGAGCCATGGATATAGCACTATAAGTGGAATAGAGTGTGGTGGTGGTTGTGAGACAAAAAGGAGGAGATGGTCACATTGACTCGGTGTATCAAAAGGCTATGGAGATGCCCATTAATATATATCAATGTGAATGAGTAGGGATTGCCATACAAGAGATGCACTAGAGCTATAAGTATGTGAAAGCTCGAAAGGAGAACTAGTGTGTGTGCATCCAACTTGCTTGCTCACGAAGACCTAGGGAAATTTTTGAGGAAGCCCATCATTGGAATATGCAAGCCAAGTTATATAATGAAGATTCCCACTAGCATATGGTAGTGACAAAGCAAGAAGTTCTCAATCATGAAGAACATGGTGCTATTATGAAGCACAAGTGTGGAAGAAGATAGTAGCATTGTCCCTTCTCTCTTTTTCTTTTTATTTCATTTGGGTTCTTAAGCCTCTTTTTTGTTTTATCTTTTCTTTTGTTTTTGGGCTCTTTGGCCTCTTTTTTATTATTATTTCCTCACATGGGACAATGCTCTAATAATGATGATGATCACACTTTTATTTACTCACAGCTCAAAGCTCGCAATGATGATGACTCCATAGGAAATGCCTCCGGCAGTGTACCGGGATGTGCAACGATCTAGCATGGCGTATGACGTTGAAACATCTTGCTAGCTATCTTAAGATCATGCAATGGCAATATGAGAGTGACGTCACAAGTCATGAGACGGAACAGTGGGAGTTGTATGGCAATATATCTCGAAATGGCTATGAAAATGCCATAGTAGGTAGGTATGGTGGTGTTTTGAGGAAGGAATATGGTGGGTTTGTGCACCGGCGAGAATTGCGCGGCACTAGAGAGGCTAGCAATGGTGGAAGGTGAAAGTGCATCTATACCATGGACTCACATTAGTCATGAAGAACTCACATACTTGTTGCAAAAGTTTTTATTAGTAATGGAAACAAAGTGCTAAACGCATACTCCTAGGGGAAGGGTTGGTAGGTGTTAACCCTCCCGCGATCCCGACCTCAACACAAAGGATGACAATCAATAGATCAATTATGCTCCGACTTCCTAACATAGAGGTTCACCATACGTGCATGCTACGGGAATCACTAACTTCAACACAAGTATTTCTAGATTCACAACACCATACTAACATAGCTCTTAATATTACCAAATCCACATCAAAACTATTTGAGAGGAATCAAAACTTCTCTTTTTATTCAATGCACATGAAGATGGAGGTTTTTGCATCCTCTTTGGGTACCTATCACATTTGGGACTACTTTCATAGAATAAGCCAACTACCAAGTCACGCACCGCCGTGCTCTAAAAGATATAAGTGAAGCACATAGAGCCAAAGTATCTAGCTCAAAAGATATAAGTGAAGCACTATGAGCATTCTAGCAAAATCACGATGAGTGCATGCCTCTCTCTCTCAAAAAAAAGGTGTGCAGCAAGGATGATTGTGACACAACAAAAATAAAAGACTCCTAAGATACAAGACGCTCCAAGCAAAACACATATCATGTGGTGAATAAAAATATAGCTCCAAGTAATGTTACCGATGGATTGAAGACGAAAGAGGGATGCCTTCCCGGGGCATCCCAAGCTTAGGCTTTTTGGTGTCCTTGAATTTGGCTTGGGATCCCTTGGGCATCACCAAGCTTGAGCTCTTTCCACTCCTTATCTCTTTGTCCATAAGAAAATCACCCAAGACTTGAAAACTTCACAACACAAAACATAAACAGAAACTTGTGATAACATTAGCACAAGAAAACAAACTACCACTTCTTTTGGTACTGTAGCAAACTTGAATTCTATCTATATTGGTGTTGGGCTACTGTATTCTCACTTTTCCATGGCTAGTACCCCCCGATACTAATCATAGTTTCATCAAAACAAGCAACCAACTCAACAAAAACAGAATCTGTCAAAAATAGACCAGTCTGTAGCAATCTGTATACTTCGTATACTTCTGTTACCTCAAAAAATCTGAACAATTACGACGGCCTGGGCAAAAATCATATCAACTAGATGAAAAAAGAATCAACTCAAAATCTCTTACTGTATAAAAATGAGAAATCATCTGGTGAGCGAAAAGTTTCTGTCTTTTTCGAGCAGGATCAAACAACCATTACCAAGACTAGTCATAAAGGTTTTGTTTGGCTCAAACACAAAAATAAACACAAAAACACAATCACAACAGAATTGTGATGGTGTGTATGCAATAAAACAGAAAAAAGATAAATTCATTGGGTTGCCTCCCAACAAGCGCTATTGTTTAATGCCCTTTGCTAGGCATAGAAGCGATAGAATCATGTATCGTCGTCTTTGGTGCTCAAACTATAAGTGTCCCTCATCATGGATTCATAAGGCAATCTTATTTTCTTTCTAGGAAAGTGTTCCATGCCCTTCCTTAAAGGAAATTGAAATCTAATATTCCCTTCCTTCATATCGATGATAGCACCGATAGTCCTTAGGAAAGGTCTACCAAGAATAATAGGGCATGTAGGATTGCAATCAATGTCAAGCACAATGAAATCCATGGGTACATAGTTCCTATTTGCAATAATAAGAACATCATTGATCCTTCCCATGTGTTTCTTGACACTAGAATCAGCAAGATGCAAATTAAGTGAACACTCTTCAATCTCATTAAAACCGAGAACATCACATAAAGACTTTGGAATCGCAGAAACACTAGCACCCAAATCACACAAAGCATTGCACTCATAGTTTTTGATTTTGATTTTGATGGTAGGTTCCCACTCATCATGAAGCTTTCTAGGGATAGAGACTTCCAATTCAAGTGTCTCTTCAAGAGATTTTATCATAGCTTCGACGATATGATCGGTAAAGGCCTTGTTTTGGCTATAAGCGTGTGGAGAGTTTAACATGGATTGCATCAAAGAAATGCATTCAATCAAGGAGCAACTATCATAATTGAATTCCTAATCCATGGTAGTAATTTCATTACTACTCAAAGTTTTAACATCTTCTACTCCACTTTCAATGCTTTTAGCATCGAGATAAATGGACTCTGAATCATTGGGGCACTTTTCAACCAAAGTGGATTCATATCCAGCCCCATAATCATTAGGTTTGACACAAGAAAACAAAGATTCAATGGGAGTCACACCAAGCACTTTAAGATCTTCGTGATTCTCATCACGAGAACACGCCTTTTTAAGCCATTCATGTCTAGCACGAATTTTGTCGGTTCTTTCTTGGCTCTCAATCATGGAAACACGCATAGCTTTGAAAGTTTCATCCATGTTGATTTTGGGAGGAGCACATATAACTTTCAAAGCATCAACATCACTAGACATTCTATCAATGCTTTTAGCCAAATCGTCAATTTCGAGTAACTTTTCCTCTATGGACGCATTTAAAATCTTTTGAGAGTTGATGAACTCTTTGATATTACTCTCTAGATCAGAGGGTAATCTATTGTTATTCCCATGAGTATTGTTGTAGGAGTTGCCAAAATTATTAGAGGAGTTACTAGGAAAAGGCCTAGGAACATATTTTCCTCTAAAAGCATTGTTGTTGCCAAAGTTATTCCTACCAACAAAATTAACGTCCAAGCTAGCATTGCTACTCTCAATCAAAGAAGACAAGGGCATATCATTAGGGTCCAAAGGAGCACTTCTACTAGCAACCAAATTCATTAACTCGTCCATCTTAGCACTCAACGAGTTAATTTCCTCTATAGCGTGTACCTTCTTACTAGTAGGTGACCTTTCAGTGTGCCACTGAGAGTAGTTACTCATGATGTTGTCTAAGAGATTTGTGGCTTCTCCTAACGTGATTTCCATGAATGTTCCACCTGAGGCGGAGTCCAAGATATTTCTAGAAGCGAAATTTAAGCCAGCGTAAAATATTTGTATAATCATCCAAGGACTCAAGCCATGAGCGGGACAATTTCTAATCATTAATTTCATTCTCTCCCAAGATTGTGCAACATGTTCATGATCAAGTTGCTTGAAATTCATGATATCATTTCGGAGAGAGATGATCTTATCCGGCGGAAAATACTTGGATATATAAGCATCTTTGCACTTTTCCCAAGGATCGATACTATTTTTGGGCAAAGAAGAAAACCAAGTTTTTGGGCGATCTCGCAATGAGAAAGGAAAAAGCTTCAATTTAATCACGTCATTATCCACATCTCTCTTCTTTTGCATGTCACAAAGTTCAATGAAGGTATTGAGATGGGTTGCGGCATCTTCACTAGGAAGGCCAGAGAATTGCTCTTTCATAACAAGATTCAGCAAAGCGGCATTGATTTCGTATGACTCCGCACTAGTGGCGGGAGCAATCGGAGTACTCATAAAATCATTATTATTAGTATTCAAGAAGTCACAAAGTTTGGTGTTTTCGTTCATGGTGATTTCAGCAAGCAAGCAGGCACACAAGCAAACAAAGAGCAGGCGAGAAAAAGGGTGAACGAAAAGGCGAATGGAAAAGGCAAACGAAAAAGGCAAATTGGTGAAGTGGGGGAAAATGAGAGGCAACTGGCAAACAGAGTCAATACAAGAGATGAGTTTGCGACACCTACTTGGATGAGTTCTTGACTTGATCTTCCTCCCCGACAACGGCGCCAGAAATCCTTCTGCTACTTCTCAAACAACACCGCTAGAAATTGACACGTTGACGGAGACTGGGCTTGCGTTGGTTTTTCCCTTGAATAGGAAAGGGTGATGCAGCACAGGAGCAGTAAGTATTTCCCTCAGTTTGAGAACCAAGGTATTCATCCAGAAGGAGGGTCTCGTCAAGTCCAGAGTACCTGCGCAAACACAAACAAGCTTGCACCCAACGCTTCAAAGCGGTTGTCAATCCCTTCAAGATTGTTTGCAAAGTGAGATCTGAAGGCGGAAAGTGCAACAAAGTAAAAAGTGTAAAGCTGAAAATATGGTGTGGAGTAGACCCGGGGGCCATAGTGTTCACTAGAGGCTTCTCTCAAAATAGCAAATATCACGGTGGGTGAACAAATTACTTCCGAGCAATTGATAAAACCGCGCAAAGTCATGACGATATCTAAGGCAATGATCATACATATAGGTGATGACCCACAAGTATAGGGGATCAATCGTAGTCCTTTCGATAAGTAAGAGTGTCGAACCAAACGAGGTGCAGAAGGATTTGACAAGTGGTTTTCAGCAAGGTAAAATGTGCAAGCACAGAAATTGTCGGTAACAAGTGATTGTGTGGTGAGATGATTCATAGCAAGCAACAAGTAACAAAAGTAGCAACGATGCAGCAAAGTGGCTCAATCCCTTTTGTAGCAAGGGACAAGCCTGAACAAAGTCTTATAAGAGGAAAAACACTCCCAATGACACACGGGAATTTCTGTCATGCTAGTTTCAGCATGTTCATATGATTTGCGTTCGTAACTTTGATAGTTTGATATGTGGGTGAACCAGCGCTTGGGTACTGACCTTACTTGGACAAGCATCCCACTTATGATTAACCCCTCTAGCAAGCATCCGAAACTACGAAAGAATAATTAAGACAAAGTCTACCCATAGCATTAAACTAGTGGATCCAAATCAGCCCCTTACGAAGTAACCCATAAACTAGGGTTTAAGCTTCTGTCACTCTAGCAACCCATCATCTACTTACTACTTCCCAATGCCTTCCTCTAGGCCCAAATAATGGTGAAGTGTTATTTAGTCGACGTTGACATAACACCACTAGAGGAAAAACAACATACAACATATCAAAATAACGAACGAATACCAAATTCACATGACTATTCTTAGCATGACTTATCCCATGTCCTCAGGAACAAAAGTAACTACTCACAAAGCATAATCATAATCATGATCAAAGGTGTAATGAGTAGAATCAAGGATCTGAACATAATCTCTTCCACCAAGTAATCCAACTAGCATCAACTACAAAGAGTAATCAACACTACTAGCAACCTTACAAGTACCAATCGGAGTAGCGAGATGGAGATTGGTTACAAGAGATGAACTAGGGTTTGGAGATGAGATGGTGCTGATGAAGATGTGGATGGTGATGAGTCCCCTCCGATTAGATGAGTGTTGGTGATGACGATGGCGATGATTTCCCCCTCCGGGAGGGAAGTTTCCTTGGCAGGATCGTCCTACCGGAGCTCTAGGTTGGTTCTGCTCATGTCCGCCTAGTGGCGGCGATGAAACCACGAAAAAGCTCTCTTCTGATTTTTTTCTTGGACGAAACCCTCCATATAGCAAAAGAGGGGGGAAGTGGGCCAGCAGGGTGCCCACAAGCCCAAACGGCGCGACCTGGGGGGTGGCCGCGCCATGCAGGCTTGTGGCCACCCCCTGGCGCTCCTCTGGCACTTCTTTGGCCCAGTATTTTTTATATATTGGGAAAAAATCCCCGTTGATTTTCATGGCGTTTGGAGTTGCACATAATAGGTATCTCAACTTTGCTCCACTTTCAGCCGAGAATTCCAGTTGCCGGTATTCTTCCTCTTCATGTAAACCTTGCAAAATAAGAGAGAAAAGGCATAAGAATAGTACCGTGAAGTGAAATAACAGCCAAAGAAGCGATAAATGTCAACGTGAAAACATGATGCAAAATGGACGTATCAACTCCCCCAAGCTTAGACCTCAGTTGTCCTCAAGGGAAAGCCGAGCTCAATAAATATGTCCACATGTTTAGGGAGAGAGATGTCGACAAAACAAGATACGAACATGCACGCATCATGATAATGATCAGAACAGCATACCAACATATAATCTCCCATGCCAAAGTGATAATTCCTTCACAAAGTAAAGCATGGATCAAGAACCTTACCGAGAATTAAAAACCAATAGCCTGATACTTTATGCATCTACTACTATTACTCCACGTCCGAGACAAGTAGACCGATACTTTCTGCATCTACTACTATTACTCCACACATTGACCGCTATCCAGCATGCATCTATTGTATTGAGTTCATGATGAACAGAGTAACGCCTTAAGCAAGATGACATGATGTAGAGGGATAATCTCAAACCAATGATGAAAACCCCATCTTTTTACCCTTGATGGCAACAACACGATGCGTTCCTCGCTACCCCTTCTGTCACTAGGTGAGGTCACCGCACGGTATGAACCCAAAACCAAGCACTTCTCCCATTGCAATATTCATAGATCTAGTTGGCCAAACAAAACCCACAACTCGAAGATAATTACAAGGATATGAAATCATGCATAAGAGAGATCAGAAGTAACTCAAATAAGATTCATAGATAATCTGATCATAAATCCACAATTCATCGCATCTCGACAAACACACCGCAAAAGAAGATTACATCGGATAGATCTCCATGAAGATCATGGAGAACTTTGTATTGAAGATCAAAGAGAGAGAAGAAGCCATCTAGTTACTAGCTATGGACCTGTAGGTCTATGGTGAACTAATCACGCATCATTGGAGAGGTTATGGTGTTGATGAAGAAGCCCTCCGTATCCGAATCCCCCCTCCGACAGGGCACCAGAATGTGCCCCACATGGGATCTTGCGGAGACAGAAGCTTGCGGCGGCGGAAAAGTACTTTCGATGATCTCCTTATTTTTTGGGATTTTTAGGCAATATATAGGCGCAAAACCTAGGGCAAAGGGCGCCCAGGGGGCCCACAAGCCTGTGGGCCGTGGCCTACCCCCTGGCCGCGGGGTGGGGGCTTGTGGGGCCCCTGAGGCTCCCCTTCCTTGGCTCTCAAGCTTCCCGATCTTCTTCCGTTATGGAAAAAATATTTTTGGGGATTTTCTTCCGTTTGGACTTCGTTTCAAAATCTCCTCTGAAAGGGGTCAAAAACATGGAAAAAACAGGAATTGGCACTTGGCACTGAGTCAATAAGTTAGTCCCAAAAAATATATAAAAGGCATGCAAAACATCCAAAGTTTCACAAGATAATAGCATGAAACCATCAAAAATTATAGATACGTTGGAGACGTATCAAGACCCTTTACCAGATTTTTGTTTGCCATCCAGTTTGCCTTCCGCAGACGGATGACAAAGGCCTTTGTCGTCCGGGGTGTCCCCCTTTGCCATCTGCCAAAGTCTCTGATTCCTGTAGTGATTCCATTTTGTTAATGACAACTAGAAATAGAAGAAAATAGTGTTATGTTTTTCCAAGGCAAAAACACCACATGATGGACCAAATTTATTTAATATCATGTTAGAATTCGTCCAAGATATGGTTTTGACAACAAAGATTTTCTCCATCACTCTAGACAATGCATTAGACAACAACTCGTGTGTGGGATTCATCAAATCCAATTTGCTAGGAAAGAGTTTGCTACCTTGTAAAGGAGATCTGTAGGATCAAAAGTATGTCTAGAGGGGGGGGGGGGGGTGATTAGACTACTTGACAACATATTTTTTTGGCTTTTCCCAATTCTACTTGAGAAACATCTACACATGCAATTCTAATAGTATAGCAGCGAAAAGTAAAGCATGCAAGTGTAAAGTAGAGGAGTAGGGTAGGGAGATCAAACACATGAGGTTGACATGGCTATTTTTGGCATGGTCCCGATAGGTGGCGCTATCGTACGTCCATGTTAGTGGAGACTTCAACCCACGGAGGGTAACGGGTGTGAGAGTCCATGGAGGGCTCCCCCCATGGAGGGTCCATAAAGAAGCGGCCTTGTCTATTCCACCATGACTTCCGACCACGGAGGACTGGCCTTACTCACGGTAGATCTTCACGATGGAGGCGATCTCTTTGCCCTCACAAACATCTTGGTTCAACTCCACAACACGAAGTACGAGGCTCCCAAGCGATAGCTAACCAATCTAGGAGGCACCACCCTCCAAAAGGTAATAGATGTGGTAGATCAATGAACTCCTTGATCTTGTGCTTATAAAGATAGTCTGCTCAACACAAATCACTATCTTAGAGAATATGAATGCGTAGGAGAGGTTTATTTGTTGGAAATAAGTTTGGGGAGGCTAGAGATCAAGTTTCAAATGATAGGATTTGAATATATTGGTCTCAACACATGAGTAGGTGGTTCTCTCTCAGAAAATGGATCTCCCAGTGAAGTGTGTGTTCTGAGTGATTCTTTCACGAATGAGAGGTGGGTGAAGGGGTTGATGACCCTCAAGTATAGGGGATCGCAACAGTTTTCGAGGGTAGAGTATTCAACCCAAATTTATTGATTCGACAAAAACGGAAGCGAAAGAATATTCTCAAGTATTAGCAGCTGAGTTGTCAATTCAACCACACCTGAAAGATTAGTGTCTGCAAGGAAAATAGTATGATAGCAACGGTGCCAGAAAAAGGCACTACAAGAAATATGCTCATACATGACGTTATTTAAGATGTCGTTGATGAATTCGTCATAAATCTATGACGATTTCATCCGAGATTGTCGTAAGCCTTTGAGGGGATCAAATATACATAAAAATTACGACGATGTGAGTCAAAAACGTCGTAACAGCATAAGATGAGATCGTCATAACTTTTACGACGATTATAAAAATGTCGTAACATGTTCTAACTATATTGACATGTCACCCGGATCGATGACATGGCGCCCATCCATCCATCCATCCATCTATCTTACCATCTTACATCCATCCATCCATGTATCTACAGAAAAAAAGAAAAAATCATAACCCCACCCGCAGCCCAAACCCTAGCTCAGACCCCTCCCTCCTCCCCATTTCCTCGCCGCCGCCACCTCCTCCCCGTCCCCGCCACCACCATTCCACTTCCCATCACAGATCACGCCCACCAGCACCCTCCCGAGATCCTGACCCCATCGCCCGTCCATGGCGACCGCCTTCGACTCGCCGACTTCCTCCCGGCCGCCGCGCCCTTCCACGACCACCCCTTCCTCAGCTTCGCAGACGACGGATCCCCGGTGGCCCACATCCACGTCTCTGGGAGCGGCGGCGACGACTTCCCGGCCTCCCTCGACCCCTATGCCTTCCGCCATGACTCCCCCGCCGCGCATCCCTTCGGCATGCCCGACTCCAATGTCAACGACATGCACCACGAGGACGACGACGACCTCTTCACCGACTCCGACCCCGTCCTCCCCGACCCTGCCCAGATGGGGGCCGACGACGGCATCCTCCTCCCTGAGTGGCGCCGGTACGTGTTCTCCCTCTCCTTGCTCCTCTCGCCTAGATCTGATCGATCTGGCCCGGCTCAGGTTGCTGTAACTTATCACGGTTAGCTACGCTTGAGACATGCTAAGTAGGTAATTTAAATCTGGGATTCAGTAGTGGGTGTTGTCGAAACAACAAAGCGTAGTGGATTCGCATGATCAAATCCCAATTTTTACAGCCTGGGACTCTCTGAGTGTAACTACAACATTAGGTTCAACCAGTAGGGAAATGAAATTGCCATAGGTTTGATGTGATTCATGGTCTTTGCATCTTCAGTAGTACACTCGGATTTTAGCTGAATAAGAATAAATTATTGCTTGCAATTCAGTGCATGTGTTGTCGTGCTGTATGATGGTGTGACTCAGTGCCTTTGCAGCTTTAGTACACTAGGATTTTAGCTGAATAAAAGCAAATGATCGCTTGGCATTTTGACATACGATCCACCAGGCCTGACGCCGCTCGTCTCTTCAAAACTTTGCAAGGCAGTACCGGATGGGTACGCGCGGCCGAGCCCACAAGGTGCGGGGCGTTGCTGTCGCCGTTGATGACGCGGTTCAGGATCGCCGCGTGCTTCAATGCCACCTCGTCGGCCCTGTCGGAGGCCGCCACCGCCGCCGCCGTGTCGTCGGGCGCCGTCCATGCGGTGCCGCGGACCGAGCCCGTCGTGTCCGCCGAGTGGCTGCACGCCAACCTCAGGGACCCCAATGTGAAGGTATATATAGCACTTGCTGTTTTGTTGCGCCTGCCCTATGAAATCTGAATGTCAGTTGTACATATAGTATATGGGTGCTCCGTCTGACTGGGGTTCTGATGCCGTGGAAATTTCTTCAGGCGTTGCTAGAAGTGATAAATCTGTTTGGTAAACTAGTGGTGTTAGCTAGTACGTGAATTGGTATTTTTAGCTGAAAGAGGATTTTGATGGTTGTTGTTTTAGCACTAGTAGTAATCCCAAGTCTTTAAAAAACAATCGAAGTGCCTATATTACAGTTCGTGACGAAAGTCAACGCCCTTCGGTTGCTATTTTTCGTCTGGACAATTGACACTGCATTCGCATTACGGATAAACCTATTTCCGAAAAGAACATCTTTGTTACTGAAAAAAGGTACAATTTGCCCCACCGTAATAATGTTGTTGAATTTGGGGTTGAAGTTTAGATTGGATCTATGGATTAGTTTGGAATCCCACGCTCAATAGCCACTACCTTCTGGGTGACCTACAAATATTAGCAAAACCTAATGGGTATACATGGCATCAGCTGTAGTTGTCGTTAACTTGAAAACTTTCATGTTGTTTGTGATTTAATGTTACTGTTTAGTTTTTATCTCTGAGAAATATTTCTTTTACTGAATTTCTTGTTGTTCCTTAATCTTCACATAATAATACAGTGTTGGGTTAGAGCGCCTTATAGACAAATCTGCTTATAATCTCCTAAAGAAGATCATTGTTGTGTGTTTGTAGGGACACCTCTGATTCCATTGACATATATCAGCAACCAAAAAAGTCAACAATTAAAGAAAGTACAACTTTCGTAACTCGGCAATGAGGAGGGCCCATCACCTATTCCATACAACTGTTAGTAGATAATGATCAAGAGATATCCTTGAGGTAATATAGTTGTTCCGGATGGCATGACTGATTACGGAGTAGCATATAGCTATTTAGGACAATTTAGGACAGTAAAACTGAGCTCAAAGGGAGCTCTCTCATGCCCCAAATGTTAGCCATCACATTTCGTGTTTGATTAGTTTCTAGCCATGTGATCATCATGTAAGTGGGAGTTTATCGCGACCTGGGTTGGCTATCCTAATAGGCAGCTATTCTACAGACTTTTCTGAAGGCCCGTGGTTAAATGGGCTTCTATGGGCTGTTATGCAAGCCCATTTAGGTACAAATCGATCACTGAAAATCGTTCGCTCCAGGGGATCTGCTCGATACAGAGCAGAAGATATTCGTCCCATGGATTGACATTAAAAAGTCTATGTTCCATGAGATGGTGTTAATAACCACTCAGTACAATAAAATTGAGGTGCACCAATCGCCGTCAGCGACTGATGGAGGTACTTTATTGCTCTGTTACCTATGCTGGTAAAGGTTGATTGTCTCCCTCCCAGTGAACTCATTTCCTCCATAGATGTGTTGGTAAGTCCTTCTGTTGATCTTGCTCGATGTGTTATTACATCCTCGCATTGCCCATATAATATGATGCGCTGGATTTATTCTTTTCACTATTCTGTCTTGGATTTCCAGCCATTGTTCAAACATTCTCTTTGCTTATATTTCTATTTTATTTTCCCGCTATCTCTCCTAGGTGGCTCATATCCCTGGTGCCTTATTCTTTGATGTTGATGGAATATCTGGCACAACATCTAATGTAGGTTCTGCTCATAAATTACATATTACTTGTATGAACTTTGTTAGTTATCTACATGTTACATCACTGTGCATTTCGAACATCTAGTATAAGTTCTGCTCATGAATTGCAGATTAGTTGTATGAACTTTGTTCATTTTACCTTCTTACATATGTGCTTTTCTTTTACTTCTTTATTGATATGATGATATTTCTTACCATAAATACTCACAACATTGCTGTGCATTTTGCATTTCAATAGTAGGCCAGAACACAAGGTAGAGAATTAACCGAGTCTCCACAGTTCACTTTTTAACAAGGGCATGCTGACAGCTCTAGTTCGATTAATAGATAGAACCAAAACATATGACTCAATATATTAGTCCATGTGGATACATAACATTTGTAGAGGACACTGGAAGTGCTATTCACTTGCATATCAGCAGCTAAGGCCAACTCCAGAAGTACAAGTTCAGGAAAAAGGGGCACTAAAACAACAACTGCCATGCCAGAAAACAGTGAACGTAGACTGTTTTTTCTTTTTCTTTTTTGAGTTGAAATCTGACAATACCTATTTTAGCCACTTATTAGTTGATGATTTAAAGTCGCCAAATTAGTGAAGTTTGGTTTCCTATACCTACACGAGTTGGGGGCAGTGTGCCATTTATTACCTTTTTTTCCTGAACAGAAGGTAGCCTGTTCCATTTGTATTTCTAAGTCTAAGGAAGTTATGATAACACATTGTCTAAGTCATGCTCATTAAGGAAATGCATAATGTAACATGTAAAAAGATGATGTTAGTTGTACGAATTAGTTCTCCCTGAAACTATTCTGTACTATGTAACACATGTTTTCACTTTGCTTGTTTTACTCTATATGAGGTGCTTATTTGCCTCGTCGTTTACTGTTTTTTCTTGTTTCCTCCAGAGGGCTGTATTGATTCCAACACTTTAGGGCCGTGACCTGATTGCAAGAGCAAATACTGGAACTGGAAAGACGCTAGCCTTTGGTATACCCATGATCAAGCAAATAATCGAGCAGGACGAAGGGCGGACCCCTGGGTACACATTTATCTTGTTTTATCTTGTTTTGCATCTTCATGATGTGCAGCATTAAAATATCTTTTTCTATTGCTAGGAAAGTGATGAGAAGATGTCGATGATGCCTACTTGGGACATTCAAATCAACACAACATAAAAATTTCTGAACCTGTGTCTCATAGGAGAGTGGAATGAACTCCATTGTTAGCAGATGTGTCATTGTTCTATTGTGCAATTCTGTCCGTTCTTGCTATATTCCTGTGTAAGGAAATGTATTTATGAGATGAGTTATTGTGTTATGTAAACCTGGGGAGATGTATTATGTGATGCTATATGATGGATGATTTTAATTTGACTTGGAGTTTTCTCTTGATTTGAATATGAAATAGTGTTGGATTTAATATTGGACAAATAATTGGGTTGAAAAGGTCCAACAAATAGAAATGAAACCAAGTTCTGGAATAAAAGTTACTGAATTCCAAAATGAAAAAAGGCCAAAACTGAAACTGGACCGAATGTATTTGGGCACTAAAAGGCCAGGGTCCAAATTTTAATGATAAAAAAAATTTGAAAAAAAAATACTAAAGTGGGTGTAAATAGGCTAAGGCCCAAAAGAAGCCCAATAAGAAAAATCCCAAAAAAATAAAATCAGCCCATGTGATCAATTGAAATGGGTTGGGCTGATTTCAACCATGATGTTTTGATTTCGTCGTAATTTTTGTTGGGTAACGTAGCATAAATTAAAAAAAAATTCTACGCCATATTCAGATCTTCCTATGGAGAAACCAGCAACGAGAGAGGGGTGAGTGCATATTCATACCTTTGAAGATCGCTAAGCGGAAGCGTTGCTACAACGCGGTTGATGGAGTCGTACTGGCGGCGATTCAGATCGCGGTGTGATTCCGATCTAGTGCCGAACCACGGCACCTCCGTGTTCAACACACGTGCAGCCCGGTGACGTCTCCCGCACCTTGATCCAGCAAGGAGGAGGGAGAGGTTGGGGAAGATCTCCGGCAGCACGACGGCATGGTGTCGATGGAGAGACGAGGTCTCCCGGAGGGCTTCGCCAAGCACCGTGGGAGAGGAGGAAGAAGGGGGGCAGGGCTCCGCCGAGGGAGATGGAAAATTGTGTGCAAAACAACCCCAAAACGCCCACTATATATAGGAGGAGGGGAGGGGGGTGCCACCCCTAGGGTTCCCACCCTAGGTGGTGCGGCAGCCCGCCCAGATGGGAGGTGCGGCGGCCAGGGCAGGGGGAGGAGTGGCGCACCCCTAGGTGCACCTTAGGCCCACCAGCGCCTAGGGTTTCCCCCCCTCTCCACCTCCTGCGCCTTGGGCCTCCTTGTGGGAGGCGCACCAGGCCACTTTGGGCTGGTTGTCCTCCCTCTTTTGGCCCATGTTACCTCTTGGGGCTGGTGGCCCCTCCCGTTGGACCCCCGGGACCATTTCCGGTGATCCCGGTGGTCCCGGTACATTACCGATGACGCCCGAAACATTTCCGGTGTCCAAAACCATCCATCCTATATATCAATCTTTACCTCTGGACCATTCCGGAACTCCTCGTGATGTCCGGGATCTCATCCGGGACTCGGAACAACTTTCGGTAACCTCGTATAACAATTCCCTATAACCCTAGCATCATCAAACCTTAAGTGTGTAGACCCTACGGGTTCGGGAGACAGGTAGACATGACCGAGACACCTCTCTGGCCAATAACCATCAGCGGGGTCTAGATACCCATGGTGGCTCCCACTTGCTCCACGATGATCTCATCGGATGAACCACAATGTCAAGGATTCAATCAATCCCGTATACAATTCCCTTTGTATGTATAGAACTTGCCCAAGATTCGATCGTCGGTATACCTATACCTTGTTCAATCTCGTTACCGGTAAGTCTCTTTACTCGTTCCGTAGCACGTCATCATGTGACTAACTTCTTAGTCACAATGAGCTCATGATGATGTTCTACCGAGTGGGCCCAGAGATACCTCTCCATCACGCGGAGTGACAAATCCCGATCTCGATTCGTACCAACCCAACAGACACTTTCAGAGGTACCCGTAGTGCACCTTTATAGTCACTGAGTTACGTTGTGACGTTTGATACACCCAAAGCACTCCTACGGTATCTGGGAGTTGCACAATCTCACGGTCGAAGGAAAAGAAACTTGACATTAGAAAAGCTTTAGCATACAAACAATACGATCTAGTGCTATGCTTAGGATTAGGTCTTGTCCATCACATCATTCTCCCAATGATGTGATCCCGTTATCAATGACATCTAATGCCCATGATCAGGAAACCATGATCATCTATTGATCAACGAGCTAGCCAACTAGATACTTGCTAGGGACACATTGTGATCTATTTATTCACACATGTATTACTGTTTCCTGTTAATACAATTATAGCATGAACAATAGACGATTATCATGAACAAGGAAATATGATAATAACCATTTTTATTATTGCCTCTAGGGCATATTTCCAACAATTTTGCCACGTAGGACTGCCACGTAGGACTGGGTTTGATTGTCAATGACGATTTAGGATCATCATCAAGGTTACGACGATCTAGGAATCGTCGTAAAAGTTACGACGATTTAGATCAAAACGTCGCTGTTGTTCATTTGTGACGCTTGGTTTTTCGTCGTGAGGTCGTCGTAAATTAAAAACGTGACGATGTTGCGAAGAAAAAATAGCGTCGTGTATTAGGATATTCCTTGTAGTGAGGTCTGTTGACGGTAGACTATTCCTAACTTGTTGTATCAATGGCGCGAGTAAAGTGTTGTAGCGAGTAACAGGAGTAGTGACAGCAGTAGCAAGTAACAGCTGCAAGGAACAACAGTAGCAACAGAGTAACAACAGTAGGAACAGAGTAATAGCAGCAACAGTAATAGCAGTAGCGGCAAAGTAACGTAGCAAGGACCAGTAGTAAAAGACTCGTAGGCCTTGGATCGGTGATGGATGAGTATGCCGGATGTGATTCATCATTTAACAGCTATAACACGGAGAGATAAGTAACTAGCTCCCGTTTGTCAATCTAATGTAAGCATGTATTCCGTATGTAGTCATACGTGCTTAGGGAAATGAAATTGCATGACATCTATTGTCCATCCCTCCCGTGGCAGCGAGGTCCTAATGGAAACTATGGGATATTAAGGTTCTCCTTTTAATAAAGAACCGGACCAACGCATTAACACTTGGTGAATACATGAACTCCTCATACAATGGTCATCTCCGGGAGTGGTTCCAGCTATTGCCACTCCGGGGTTGCCGGGTCATAACACATAGTAGGTGACTACAACTTGCAAGATAGGATCTAAAACACACATATATTGGCGACAACATAATAGGTTCAGATCTGAAATCATGGCACTCGGGCCCTAGTGACAAGCATTAATCATGGCAAAGTAGTAGCAACATCAATCTCAGAACATAGTGGATACTAGGGATCAATCCCCGTCAAAACTAACTCGATTACATGATAGATCTCATCCAACTCATCACCATCCAGCAAGCCTACAATGAGATTACTCACGAACGGTGAAGAGCATCATGGAATTGTCAATGGAGGAAGGTTGATGAGGACGATGGCGACGATTTCGCCTCTCCGGAGCCCAGAACGGACTCCAAATCCGTCCTCCAGATGAAGAACAGGAGTTGGCGGCGCCTCCGTATCGTAAAACGCGATGAATCCTTCTCCTTGATTTTTTTCTGGGCGAAATGGAATATATAGAGCTGAGTTTGGAGGCGGTGGAGCTCTGTGGGCTCCACAAGCTTGGTTGGTGCGGCCTGGGGGGGGGGGGGGGGTGGCCGCGGCCAGTGGGCTTGTGGCCTACTGGCCCACCTCCTCCGGTGGATCTTTGCGTAGGTATTTTTCATTAATTCCATAAAAATTCTCCGTAAATTTTTAGGACATTCCGAGAACTTTTATTTTTGCACAAAAACAACACCATGGCAATTCTGCTGAAAACAGTGTTAGTCTGGGTTAGTTCCATTCAAATCATGCAAATTAGAGTCCAAAACAAGGGCAAAAGAGTTCCTTAAAGTAGATATGACACAGAAGTATCAACTCCCCCAAGCTTAAAGCCTTGCTTGTCCTCAAGAAATTCAGTTGACAAACAGAAAGAGACAGTAGAAAAACTTTGACGAACTCTGTTTGATCTTGTTGTTGCAACTATGTCTAACTCACAACCAGAATTTCAGCAAGATCACAAGCAAACCACATAAGCTAATGACATCTAGGTCTCACGGTAAACTCATATCAATGGCATAATCAGCTAGCGAGCAAATAATAATAAGCCTCAACCGTTAACATTTCAATCAAAACAACATGAAGCAGTACAAACAGGTGGTATCTCGCTAGCTCTTTCTGAGACCGCAAAACATAAATGCAGAGCACCTTCAAAGACCAAGGGCTGAGTAAATATTGTAATTCATGGCAATGAAGATCCAGCCAGAGTCATACTCAACACAGTTAAAAGCAAAGCATAAAAATGACAGAGGTGCTCTCTAATTGGTGCTTTTATAAGAGGAGGATGACTCAACAGGAACATAAATAGACAGGCCCTTCGCAGAGGGAAGCATTGATTTGCAGAGGTGCCAGAGCTCAAGCTTTGAAAACAGAGATAATAATTTTGGGTGGCATGCTTTCATTGTCAACGCAATGACTAAGAGTTCTCAACATCTTCCACGCTACACATGCTATAGGCGGTTCCCAAACAGAAAAGTAAAGTTTTGACTCCCCCACCACCAATCAATCACACTCCACGGATAGCCGAATCCTCGGGTACCGTCCATACCAACATCAATCCTGGGGGAGTTTTTTTTGCAATTATGTTTTCGATTTGAGCATGGAACTGGGAATTCCAATTACCGCCCCCTTTGTCATGAATGATAGCGAATAAACACATATCGAGGATAACACGCCTAGCATGGAAGATACCAATAGCCTCCTGTCACCACATGAGCGGTTCGGGCATGCAAAACAGATTATTTCTTGAAGGTTTAGACAGTGGCACATGCAAATTTACTTGGAACGGCAGGTAGATACCACATATAGGTAGGTATGGTGGACTCATAAGGAACAACTTTGGGTTTATGGAAGTGGATGCACAAGCAGTATTCCCGCTTAGTACAAGTGGAGGCTAGCAAAAGACTGGGAAGTGACCAACTAGAGAGCGACAACAGTCATCAAAATGCATTGAGATTAACTAACATTGAGTGCAAGCATGAGTAGGACATAAATCACCATGAACATGAACATCATAGAGGCTATGTTGATTTTGTTTCAACTACATGCGTGAACATGCGCCAAGTCAAGCCACTTGAATCATTTAAAGGAGGATACCATCCTATCATACTAGAACACAGTCATCTCAAAATTCATGTGGGCATCCAAGACAAACCATCATAAGCCCCTAGCTAAGTAAGCATGGCATAAGCAACTATGATCTCTAAGTTGTCATTGCAACATGTTTCTCTCACAACAAAGCTGAATCAGGCATGATGAGCTAGTCATATTTACAAAAACAAAATAGATCGAGTTCATACTAGATTTTCCAGGCTCAGCCACTTCATCATATATCGTCATTATTGCCTTTCACTTGCACGACCGAACAATATGAACAATAATAAGCATGCTCGTGCATTGGACTAAAGCTGGAATCTGCAGGCAAACACAAAGGAGAAGACAAAGTAATATGGCTCTTTAACACATAAACAGGTATGCATGCGAGAGCCACTAAACATTGTAACCAATATCTTTTACCTTGACCCAAAGAAAAATAAAACTATTTACACGGGAAAGCTCCCAACAAGCAAAAGAAGAAAAATAAAATCTTTGTGGGTTTTCTCAAACTAGATAGACACACAAAAAGAAAACGAGAAAAAGAAAATAAACTAACATGGATGATACAGTGGCAAAGTGTGAACACTGGCTAACAAAGTGAAAGCATAAGCAAGAATGTAAAGTCGGTGAGGACACGTACTCCCCCAAGCTTAGGATTTTGGCCTAAGTTGGTCTACTCCCAAGGATGGTCCTGGCGAAACCCAAAATCATAATGGGGGTTATACGGGAGCGCTGTAGCCACTGCCTGAATAGCTGCCTCACGAAGACGAGCAGCCTTTTCCTCCCTCTCATACTCCTCTGCCAATCCTCTGGTTATGTAATATCTTCGTTTTACCTGAAAGTCAAAGAAGGCACGAGCAGGAAGGGTAATATGGAAAAGACGCTGCTGGTTAAATATCAAACGGTATAGGAGGGATTCGTCATCCCTCTCAAGGAACTGGTAGCGTGTCAAAGCGACGCGGTCAAGGAAAGCTGTATGGAGCGGGGATCTCCTTCGCGGATGGGTTCTCCAAGAAAATTTGCTATGCGAGTGGCATAGATCCCACCAAAGAAATCTCCTTCATTTGCATTCTTATTCAGCCTCCTTGCTATAATAGCTCCCATGTTGAAACTCTTATCACCCGTTACTGCGCTCTTAAGGATACTAAGGTCGGATGCGTAGAGGTGAAAATGCTCAATCTTGCCATTAATGCATCTGCCTATGAAGAGGGCAAAGTAATGCAAGGCAAGAAAATGAATACTCCCCATGGTAGCTTGCGTAATATCTCTAGTTTCTCCAAGAGTTATACCAGAGAAAGAATCTCTAACCGAAGATTTAGGAGGATCATTGAGACTACCCCAAATAGGTATCTTGGAAATTCTATTGAAATCCTCTAAATCCATGGTATACGATTTGTAATAGAGATCAAACAGTACCGATGTGTCACGGCCAACTGAAAATTTGAATCTACGAACAAAAGAAGCAGTGAGAGCAACATAAGTTCACATTTATTGGATATGAATTCTTCGACTCCAACGTTGCGAACAAGTGCATCAAACTCATCTTTGAAACCTGCCTCAATAATAAATTCATCAGAAGGCCATTCACATGGTTGTACCTACGCGTCCCTTGGTTGGTAAGGATCGGGCTCCCGAATCGCAAGACGGGGACATCTCTTGCTTGAGGAACCACCATGATAGTTTCTCCTGAACATCTTCCTTTTCTGAAATTTTCAGTGATTCTAAAGGTAAGGTGAACAAGGGTCAACTAAACTAGTAGCAACTTCTCCCACAAGTGCCTAGAGGCCATATTACGCATCAAAACTACTTGGGACCAGCTAAAATCAGCATGCAAAGCTCAAGAACATGGTCACTGCTACTTCTCAAACAACAGCGCGAGAAATTGACACGTTGACGGAGACTGGGCTTGCGTTGGTTTTTTCCCTTGAAGAGGAAAGGGTGATGCAGCACCCGAGTGTTGGAAATATGCCCTAGAGGCAATAATAAATTAGTTATTATTATATTTCTTAGTTCATGATAATCGTTTATTATCCATGCTATAATTGTATTAGTTGGAAACACAATACTTGTGTGGATACGTAGACAAAACACTGTCCCTAGTAAGCCTCTAGTTGACTAGCTCGTTGATCAAAGATGGTCAAGGTTTCCTGGCCATAGGCAAGTGTTGTCACTTGATAACGGGATCACATCATTAGGAGAATCATGTGATGGACTAGACCCAAACTAATAGACGTAGCATGTTGATCGTGTCATTTTGTTGCTACTGTTTTCTGCGTGTCAAGTATTTGTTCCTATGACCATGAGATCATATAACTCACGAACACCGAAGGAATGCTTTGTGTGTATCAAACGTCGCAACGTAACTGGGTGACTATAAAGATGCTCTACAGGTATCTCCGAAGGTGTTCGTTGAGTTAGTATGGATCAAGACTGGGATTTGTCACTCCGTATGACGGGGAGGTATCTCGGGGCCCACTCGGTAATACAACATCACACACAAGCCTTGCAAGCAATGTAACTTAGTGTAAGTTGCGGGATCTTGTATTACGGAACGAGTAAAGAGACTTGCCGGTGAACGAGATTGAAATAGGTATGCGGATACTCACGATCGAATCTCGGGCAAGTAACATACCGAAGGACAAAGGGAATGACATACGGGATTACACGAATCCTTGACACTGAGGTTCAAACGATAAGATCTTCGTAGAATGTGTAGGATCCAATATGGGCATCCAGGTCCCGCTATTGGATATTGACCGAGGAGTCTCTCGGGTCATGTCTACATAGTTCTCGAACCCGCAGGGTCTGCACACTTAAGGTTCGACGTTGTTTTATGCGTATTTGAGTTATATGGTTGGTTACCGAATGTTGTTCGGAGTCCCGGATGAGATCACGGACGTCACGAGGGTTTCCGGAATGGTCCGGAAACGAAGATTGATATATAGGATGACCTCATTTGGTTACCGGAAGGTTTTCGTGCATTACCGGAAAAGTTTCGGGCTCATCGGTAGTGTACCGGGAGTGCCGGGAGGGGTGCCGGGGACCATCGGGAGGGGTGTCACGCCCCAAGGGGTCTCATGGGCTATGGGAAGAGATAAACCAGCCCCTAGTGGGCTGGAATAAGTTCCCACTAAGGCCCATAAGGTTTGAGAAGGAAAAAACACAAGGTGGAAAGAGTTTCCAAGTGGGAAGGTGGAATCCTACTCCAAGTAGGATTGGAGTAGGACTCCTCCACCTCCAATTTCGGCCAAACCTTTAGGTTTTGAGGCTGCCTCCTCCCCTCCCTCCCACCTATATATACGGAGGTTTTAGGGCTGATTTGAGACGACTTTTCTCACGGCTGCCCGACCACATACCTCCATAGTTTTTCCTCTAGATCGCGTTTCTGCGGAGCTCGGGCGGAGCCCTGCTGAGACAAGGTCATCACCAACCTCCGGAGCGCCGTCACGCTGCCGGAGAACTCTTCTACCTCTCCGTCTCTCTTGCTGGATCAAGAAGGCCGAGATCATCGTCGAGCTGTATGTGTGCTGAACGCGGAGGTGCCGTCCGTTCGGTACTAGATCGTGGGACTGATCGCGGGATTGTTCGCGGGGCGGATCGAGGGACGTGAGGACGTTCCACTACATCAACCGCGTTCTCTAACGCTTCTGCTGTACGATCTACAAGGGTACGTAGATCACTCATCCCCTCTCGTAGATGGACATCACCATGATAGGTCTTCGTGCGCGTAGGAAAATTTTTGTTTCCCATGCGACGTTCCCCAACAGTGGCATCATGAGCTAGGTTCATGCGTAGATGTCTTCTCGAGTAGAACACAAAAGGTTTTGTGGGCGGTGATGTGCGTTTTGCTTCCCTCCTTAGTCTTTTCTTGATTCCGCGGCATTGTTGGATTGAAGCGGCTTGGACCGACATTACTCGTACGCTTACGAGAGACTGGTTTCATCGTTACGAGTAACCCCCTTTGCTCAAAGATGACTGGCAAGTGTCGGTTTCTCCAACTTTAGTTGAATCGGATTTGACCGAGGAGGTCCTTGGATGAGGTTAAATAGCAACTCATATATCTCCGTTGTGGTGTTTGCGTAAGTAAGATGCGATCCTACTAGATACCCTTGGTCACCACGTAAAACATGCAACAACAAAATTAGAGGACGTCTAACTTGTTTTTGCAGGGTATGATTGTGATATGATGTGGCCAACGATGTGATGTGATATATTGGATGTATGAGATGATCATGTTGTAATAGAAATATCGACTTGCACGTCGATGGTACGGCAACCGGCAGGAGCCATAGGGTTGTCTTTATACTAACATATGTGCTTGCAGATGCGTTTACTATTTTGCTAGGCTGTAGCTTTAGTAGTGATAGCATAAGTAGCACGACAACCACGATGGCAACACGTTGATGGATGATCATGGTGTGGCGCCGGTGACAAGAAGATCGTGCCGGTGCTTTGGTGATGGAGATCAAGAAGCACGTGATGATGGCCATATCATGTCACTTATAAATTGCATGTGATGTTAATCCTTTTATGCACCTTATTTTGCTTAGAACGACGGTAGCATTATGAGGTGATCTCTCACTAAAATTTCAAGACGAAATTGTGTTCTCCCCGACTGTGCACCGTTGCGACAGTTCTTCGTTTCGAGACACCACGTGATGATCGGGTGTGATAGACTCAACGTTCACATACAACGGGTGCAAAACAGTTGCACACGCGGAACACTCGGGTTAAGCTTGACGAGCCTAGCATGTGCAGACATGGCCTCGGAACACATGAGACCGAAAGGTCGAGCATGAATCGTATAGTTGATATGATTAGCATAGGGATGCTTACCACTGAAACTATTCTCGACTCACGTGATGATCGGACTTGAGATAGCGGATTTGGATCATGTACCACTCAAATGACTAGAGAGATGTACTTTTTGAGTGGGAGTTCTTAAGTAATATGATTAATTGAACTAATTGTCATGAACATAGTCTAATGGTCTTTGCGAATTACGATGTAACTTGCGCTATAGCTCTACTGTTTTTATATGTTCCTAGAGAAAATTTAGTTGAAAATTGATAGTAGCAACCTTTGCAGACTGAGTCTGTAAAACCGAGGATTGTCCTCGTTGCTACGCAGAAGGCTTATGTCCTTAATGCACCACTCGGTGTGCTGCACCTCGAGCGTCGTCTGTGGATGCTATGAACATCCGACATACACATTACTGATGACTACACGATAGTTCAGTGCAAGATACTTGATGGCTTAGAAGCAAGGCGCCGAAAACGTTGTAAAACGTCACGGAACATAAGTGATGTTCCGAAGAGATGCAATTGTGATTTCATGCTTGTGCCCTTGTTAAGAGGTACTAGACCTCCAACAAGATTCTTTGACCACAAAGTAAAGGAGAAAAGCTCAATCGTTGAGCATGTGCTCAGATTGTCTGAGTACGACAATCACTTGAATCAAGTGGGAGCTAATCTTCCAGATGAGATAGTGATGGTTCTCCAAAAGTCACTGCCACCAAGCTTTGAGAGCTTCGTGATGAACTATGACATATCAAGGATAGATACAATGATCCTTGAGTGATTCGCGACGTTTGACACTGCGAAAGTAGAAATCAAGAAGGAGCATCAATAGTTGATGGTTTGGAAAACCACTAAGTTTCAAGAAAGGCGAGGGCTAGAAGGGATACTTCGTGAAACGGCAAAACAGTTGCTGCGCTAATGAAGAGACCCAAGATTAAACCCAAACCCGAGACTAAGTGCTTCTGTAATAAGGGGAACAGTCACTGAGGCGGAGCAACTCTAGATACTTGGTAGATAAGAAGGCTGGCAAAAGTCGAAAGAAGTATATTTGATATACATAATGTTGATGTGTACTTTACTAGTACTCCTAGTAGCATGAGGGTATTGGATACCGGTTCGGTTGCTAAGTGATTAGTAACGCGAAATGAAAGCTACGACATAAACGGAGACTAGCTAAAGGCGAGGTGACGATACGTGTTGGAAGTGTTTCCAAGGTTGATATGATCAAACGTCGCACGCTCCCTCTACCATCGGGATTGGTGTTGAACCTAAATAATTGTTATTTGGTGCTTGCGTTAGGCATGAACATGATTGGATCGTGTTTATTGCAATACGATTATTCATTCAAAGAGAATAATGGTTACTCTATTTGCTTGAATAATCACCTTCAATGGTTTATTGAATCTCGATTGTAGTGTTACACATTGGTGCCAAAAGATACGAGTTGATGATGACAGTACCACTTACTTGTGGCACTGCCGCTTGAGTCATGTTAGTATAAATTGCATGAAGAGGCTCCATGCTGATGGATCTTTGTACTCACCTGATTTCGAATCACTAGTGACATGCGAATCATACCACATGAGCAAGGCCTTGTTTTCATTGAGATGAAATAAGATAGTAACTTGTTGGAAGTGATACATTTTGATGTATGCAGTCCAATGGGTGCTGAGGCACGCAGTGGATATCATTATGTTCTAACTTCACTGACGATTTGAGTAGATACAGGAGTATTTACTTAATGAATCACAAGTCTAAAATGTTGAAAAGTTCAATTCCGTTTCAGAGTGAAGTTCGTCGTAACAAGAGGATAAATTGTCTACGATATGATCATGGAAATGAATATCTGAGTTACGAGTTTTGGTACACAGTTAAGACAATGTGGAAATTGTTTCGCAGTTCATGCCACCTGGAACATCATAGTGTGATGATGTGTCTGAACGTCATAGCCACGCACTATTTGGTATGGTGCATACTATGATGTCTCTTATCGAATTACCACTATCGTTTATGGGTTATGCATTAGAGACAACCGCACTCACTTTAAATAGGGCACCGCGTATTTCCGTTGAGATGACACAGTATAGACTGAGGTTTAGAGAAATCTAAACTGTCGTTTCTTGAAAGTTTGGGGTTTCGACACTTATGTGAAAAAGTTTCAGTCTGATAAGCTCGAACCCAAAGCGGATAAATGCATCTTCATAGGATATCCAAAACAGTTGGGTACATCTCCTATCTCAGATCCGAAAGCAAAGTGTTTGTTTCTAGAAACGGATCCTTTCTCGAGGAAAGGTTTCTCTCGAAAGAATTGAGTGGGAGGGTAGTAGAACTTCATGAGGTTATTGAACCATCACTTCAACCAGTGTGTAGCAGGGCGCAGGAAGTTGTTCATGTGGCGCCTACACCAATTGAAGTGGAAGCTGATGATGATGATCATTGAGCTTCGAATCTAGTTACTACAAACCTCGTAGGTCGACAAGGTCGCGTACTGCTGCAGAGTAGTACGGTAACCCTGTCTTGGAGGTCATGTTGTTGAGCAACAGTGAACCTACGAGTTATGGAGAAAGCGATGGTAGGCCCAGATTCCGACAAATGGCTGGAAGCCATGAAATCCGAGAGAGGATCCATGTGTGAAAACAAAGTGAAGACTTTGGTAGAACTACTTGATGGTCATAGGACTATTGAGTAAAAATGGATCTTTAAAGGAAGACAGACGATGATGGTGATAAGTCACTATTAAGAAAAGCTCGACTTGTCGCAAAGATGTTTTCGACAAGATCAAACAGTTGACTGTGATGAGACTTTCTCACTCGTAGCGATGCTAAAGGTCTGTTAGAATTATGTTAGTTGTTGATGCATTATTTATGAAATATTGCACGTAGGATATCAAAACATTGTTTTCTCGACGGTTTCCTTGAGCAAACATTGTATGTGATACAACCAGAAGGTTTTGTCGATCCTAAAGATACTAGCAAGTATGCAAGCTCCAGCGATCCTTCAGTGGACTGGTGCAAGCATCTCGGAGTTGGAATATACACTTTGATGAGATGATCAAAGATTTTGGGTTTGTACAAAGTTTGTGAGAAACTTGTATTTCCAAAGAAGTGAGTGGGAGCACTATAGAATTTCTGATAAGTATATGTGGTTGACATATTGTGGATCAGAAGTAATGTAGAATTTCTGTAAAGCATACAAGGTTGTTTGAAAGGAGTTTTCGAAGGAATACCTGGATTGAGCTACTTGAACGTTGAGCATCAAAGATCTATGGAGATAGATCGAAAGCGCTTAATGGAAGTTTCAACAAGATGCATGCCTTGACAAGTTTTGAAGGAGTTCAAAATAGATCAACAAAGAAGGAGTTCTTGGTTGCGTTGTAAGGTGTGAATTTGAGTAAGACTCAAAACCCGACCACAGAATAAAGAGAATAGACGAAGGTCGTCTTCTATGCCTTAGCCGTAGAATCTAAAGTATGCCATGCTGTGTACCGCACCTGATGTGTGCCTTGACTCAAAGTCTGTTGAGAGGTACAGAGAGTGATCCATGATTGAATCACTAGCAGCGGTCAAAATTTATCCTTGGTAACAAATGGACTGAGGAATTTTTCTCGATTATGGAGGTGGTTAAAGAGTTCGTCGTAAAGGGTTACGTTGATGCAAGCTTTGACACTAATCTGAATAACTATGGGTAGTGAAACGGATTCATACAGTAGAGTAGATATTTGGAGCATTTCCGAATAGCACGTAGTAGCAGCATCTACAAGATGACATAAAGATTTGTAAAGAACGCACGGATCTGAAAGTTTCAGAGCCGTTGACTGAAAACCTCTCTCACAAGCAAGACGTGATCAGACCCCATAACTATACGGGTGTTGGATTCGTTGGAATCACATGGTGATGTGAACTAGATTATTGACTCTAGTGCAAGTGGGAGACTGTTGGAAATATGCCCTAGAGGCAATAATAAATTAGTTATTATTATATTTCTTAGTTCATGATAATCGTTTATTATCCATGCTATAATTGTATTAGTTGGAAACACAATACTTGTGTGGATACGTAGACAAAACACTGTCCCTAGTAAGCCTCTAGTTGACTAGCTCGTTGATCAAAGATGGTCAAGGTTTCCTGGCCATAGGCAAGTGTTGTCACTTGATAACGGGATCACATCATTAGGAGAATCATGTGATGGACTAGACCCAAACTAATAGACGTAGCATGTTGATCGTGTCATTTTGTTGCTACTGTTTTCTGCGTGTCAAGTATTTGTTCCTATGACCATGAGATCATATAACTCACGAACACCGAAGGAATGCTTTGTGTGTATCAAACGTCGCAACGTAACTGGGTGACTATAAAGATGCTCTACAGGTATCTCCGAAGGTGTTCGTTGAGTTAGTATGGATCAAGACTGGGATTTGTCACTCCGTATGACGGGGAGGTATCTCGGGGCCCACTCGGTAATACAACATCACACACAAGCCTTGCAAGCAATGTAACTTAGTGTAAGTTGCGGGATCTTGTATTACGGAACGAGTAAAGAGACTTGCCGGTGAACGAGATTGAAATAGGTATGCGGATACTGACGATCGAATCTCGGGCAAGTAACATACCGAAGGACAAAGGGAATGACATACGGGATTACACGAATCCTTGACACTGAGGTTCAAACGATAAGATCTTCGTAGAATGTGTAGGATCCAATATGGGCATCCAGGTCCCGCTATTGGATATTGACCGAGGAGTCTCTCGGGTCATGTCTACATAGTTCTCGAACCCACAGGGTCTGCACACTTAAGGTTCGACGTTGTTTTATGCGTATTTGAGTTATATGGTTGGTTACCGAATGTTGTTCGGAGTCCCGGATGAGATCACGGACGTCACGAGGGTTTCCGGAATGGTCCGGAAACGAAGATTGATATATAGGATGACCTCATTTGGTTACCGGAAGGTTTTCGTGCATTACCGGAAAAGTTTCGGGCTCATCGGTAGTGTACCGGGAGTGCCGGGAGGGGTGCCGGGGACCATCGGGAGGGGTGTCACGCCCCAAGGGGTCTCATGGGCTATGGGAAGAGATAAACCAGCCCCTAGTGGGCTGGAATAAGTTCCCACTAAGGCCCATAAGGTTTGAGAAGGAAAAAACACAAGGTGGAAAGAGTTTCCAAGTGGGAAGGTGGAATCCTACTCCAAGTAGGATTGGAGTAGGACTCCTCCACCTCCAATTTCGGCCAAACCTTTAGGTTTTGAGGCTGCCTCCTCCCCTCCCTCCCACCTATATATACGGAGGTTTTAGGGCTGATTTGAGACGACTTTTCTCACGGCTGCCCGACCACATACCTCCATAGTTTTTCCTCTAGATCGCGTTTCTGCGGAGCTCGGGCGGAGCCCTGCTGAGACAAGGTCATCACCAACCTCCGGAGCGCCGTCACGCTGCCGGAGAACTCTTCTACCTCTCCGTCTCTCTTGCTGGATCAAGAAGGCCGAGATCATCGTCGAGCTGTATGTGTGCTGAACGCGGAGGTGCCGTCCGTTCGGTACTAGATCGTGGGACTGATCGCGGGATTGTTCGCGGGGCGGATCGAGGGACGTGAGGACGTTCCACTACATCAACCGCGTTCTCTAACGCTTCTGCTGTACGATCTACAAGGGTACGTAGATCACTCATCCCCTCTCGTAGATGGACATCACCATGATAGGTCTTCGTGCGCGTAGGAAAATTTTTGTTTCCCATGCGACGTTCCCCAACACCGAGCAGTAAGTATTTCCTTCAGTTTGAGAACCAAGGTATCGATCCAGAAGGAGGGTCTCGTCAAGTCCAGAGTACCTGCGCAAACACAAACAAGCTTGCACCCAACGATTCAAAGGGGTTGTCAATCCCTTCAAGGTTGTTTGCAAAGTGAGATCTGAAGCCGGAAGTGCAACTAAGTAAAAAGTGTAAGGCTGAAAATATGGTGTGGAGTAGCCCTGGGGGGCATAGTGTTCACTAGAGGCTTCTCTGAAAATAGCAAATATCACGGTGGGTGAAGAAATTACTGTCGAGCAATTGATAGAACCGCGCAAAGTCATGACGATATCTAAGGCAATGATCATACATATAGGCATCACGTCCGAGACAAGTAGGCCGGTACTTTCTGCATCTACTACTATTACTCCACACATCGACCGTTATCCAGCATGCATCTAGTGTACTGAGTTCATGACTAACAGAGTAACGCCTTAAGCAAGATGACATGATGTAGAGGGATAATCTCAAACCAATGATGAAAACCCCATCTTTTTACCCTTGATGGCAACAACATGATGCGTGCCTCGCTACACCTTCTGTCACTGGGTGAGGTCACCGCACGGTATGAACCCAAAACCAAGCACTTCTCCAATTGCAAGTATCATAGATCTAGTTGCTCAAACAAAACCCACAACTCGAAGAGAATTACAAGGTTATGAAATCATGCATAAGAGAGATCAGAAGAAACTCAAATAAGATTCATAGATAATCTGATCATAAATCCACAATTCATCGGATCTCGACAAACACACTGCAAAAGAAGATTACATCGGATAGATCTCCATGAAGATCATGGAGAACTTTGTATTGAAGATCCAAGAGAGAGAAGAAGCCATCTAGTTACTAGCTATGGACCCGTAGGTCTATGGTGAACTACTCACGCATCATCGGAGAGGTCATGGTGTTGATGAAGAAGCCCTACGTGTCCGAATCCCCCCTTCGGCAAGGCACCAGAACGTGCCCCAGATGGGATCTTGCGGAGACAGAAGCTTGCGGCGGCGGAAAAGTACTTTCGATGATCTCCTTATTTTTTGGAATTTTTAGGGAATATATAGGCGCAAAACCTAGGGCAAAGGGCGCCCAGGGGGCCCACAAGCCTATGGGCCGCGGCCTACCCTCTGGCTGTGGGGTGGGGGCTTGTGGGGCCCCTGAGGACCCCCTGCCTTGGCTCTCAAGTCTCCTGATCTTCTTCTGTTAGGGAAAAAATCTTTTTGGGGATTTTATTCCGTTTGGACGCCTTTTCAAAATCTCCTCTGAAAGGGGTCAAAAACATGGAAAAAACAGGAACTGGCACTTGGCACTGAGTCAATAAGTTAGTCCCAAAAAATATATGAAAGGCATACAAAACATCTAAAGTTTGACAAGATAATAACATGAAACCATAAATAATTATAGATATGTTGGAGACGTATCAAGCATCCCCAAGCTTAACTCCTGCTCGTCCTCGAGTAGGGAAGTGATAAAGAATGAATTTTTGATGTGGAATGCTACCTAGAATAGTTGTCCTTTGCAACTTCTTTCACGTGACATGAATGTTCAGATCCGTAAGATTCGAAACAATAGTTTGCTATTGACATGAAAACAATAATACTTCAAGCAAACTAGCAAGGTAATCATGAACTTTCAAAATGACAAGGCCAAGGAAAGTTATTCCTACAAAATCATATAGTATGGCTATGCTCCATCATCCTCACACAACTAATGTAAATCATGCACAACCCCGGTATTGGCCAAGTAATTGTTTTCGCACTCTTACTTTCTCAAACTTTTTATAACTATCACGCAGTACATGAGCGTGAGCCTTGTATATAGCACTACAGGTGGAATAGAGTGTGGTGGTGGTTGTGAGACAAAAAGGAGAAGATGGTCACATTGACTCGGCGTATCAAAGGGCTATGGAGATGCCCATTAATAGATATCAATGTGAATGAGTAGGGATTGCCATACAAGAGATGCACTAGAGCTATAAGTATGTGAAATCTCAAAGGGAGAACTAGTGGGTGTTCATCCAACTTGCTTGCTCACGAAGACCTAGGGCAATTTGAGGAAACCCATCATTGGAATATACAAGCCAAGTTATATAATGAAGATTCCCACTAGCATATGGTAGTGACAAAGCAAGAAGCTCTCAATCATGAAGGACATGGTGCTATTATGAAGCACAAGTGTAGAAAAAGATAGTAGCATTGCCCCTTCTATCTTTTTCTCTCTTCTTTTTTTGGGCTCTTGGCCTCTTTTTTTCTTTTCTCTTTTTTTTTTAAATTTTGGGCTCTTTGGCCTATTTTTTTATTTCCTCACATGGGACAATGCTCTAGTAATGATGATCATCACACTTTTATTTACTCACACCTCAAAGCTCAAAATGATGATGACTCTATAGGAAATGCCTCCGGCGGTGTACCGGGATGTGCAATGATCTAGCTTGGCGTATGACGTTGAAACATCTCGCTAGCTATCTTATGATCATGCAATGGAAATATGAGAGTGACGGCACAAGTCATGAGACGGAACGGTGGGATTTGCAAGGCAATATATCTCGGACTGGCTATGAAAATGCCATAGTAGGTAAGTATGGTGGCTGTTTTGAGGAAGGCATATGGTGGGTTTGTGTTACGGCGAGAGTTGCGCGGCACTAGAGAGGCTACCAATGGTGGAAGGTGAAAGTGCATCTATACCATAGACTCACATTAGTCATGAAGAACTCACATACTTGTTGCGAAAGTTTTTATTAATCAAAACAAAGCGCTAAATGCATACTCCTAGGGGAAGGGTTGGTAGGTGTTAACTATCGCGTGATCCCGACCTCAACACAAAGGATGACGATCAATAGATCAATTATGCTCCGAGTTCCAAACATAGCGGTTCACCATATGTGCATGCTACAGGAATCACTAACTTCAACACAAGTATTTCTAGATTCACAACACCCTACTAACATAGCTCTTAATATTACCAAATCCACGTCTCAAAACAAATTGAGAGGAATCAAGACTTCTCTTTCTACTCAATGCACATGAAGATGGAGGTTTTTGCATCCTCTTTGGGTACCTATCACCTTTGGGACTACTTTCATAGCATAAGCCAACTACCAAGTCACGCACCGCCGTGCTCTAAAATATATAAGTGAAGCACATAGAGCAAAAGTATCTAGCTCAAAAGATATAAGTGAACCACTATGAGCATTCTAGCAAAATCACGATGAGTGCATGTCTCTCTCTCTCAAAAAGGTGTACAGAAAGGATGATTGTGACACAACAAAAAGAAAAGACTCCTACGATACAAGACGCTCCAAGAAAAACACATATCATGTGGTGAATAAAAATATAGCTCCAAGTAATGTTACAGATGGATTGAAGACGAAAGAGGGGATGCCTTCCCGAGGCATCCCCAAGCTTAGGCTTTTTGGTGTCCTTGAATTTGGCTTGGGATGCCTTGGGCATCCCCAAGCTTGAGCTCTTTCCACTCCTTATCTCATCGTCCATGAGAACATCACCCAAGACTTGAAAACTTCACAACACAAAACTTAAACAGAAACTCGTGATAACATTAGCACAAGAAAACAAACTACCACCTCTTTTGGTATTGTAGCAAACTTGGATTCCATTTATATTGGTGTTGGGCTAGTGTATTCTCACTTTTCTATGGCTAGTACCCCCCGATACTAACCATAGTTTCATCAAAACAAGCAACCAACTAAACAAAAACATAATCTGTCAAAAACAGACTAGTCTGTAGCAATCTGTATACTTCGTATACTTCTGGTACCTCAAAAAATATGAACAACTTCGACTGTCTCGGAAAAAGGCATATCAACCAGCAGCAAAAAGAATCAATTCGAAATCTCTTTAGGAATAAAAATGAAAAATCATTTCGTGAGCGAAAAGTTTCTGTCTTTTTCCAGCAGGATCAAACAACCATTACCAAGACTAGTCATAAAGGTTTTGCTTGGCTCAAACACAAGAATAATCACAAAAAACACAATCACAACAGAATTATGATGGTGTGGACGCAACAAAACAGAAAGAAAAAGATAAATTCATTGTGTTGCCTCCCAACAAGCGCTATTGTTTAACGCCCTTAGCTAGGCATAAAAGCGATAGAATCACGTATCATCGTCTTTGGTGCTCAAACCATAAGTGACCCTCATCATGGATTCATAAGGCAATCTTGTTTTCTTTCTAGGGAAGTGTTCCATGCCCTTCCTTCATATCGATGATAGGACCGATAGTCCTTAGGAAAGGTCTACCAAGAATAATAGGGCATGTAGGATTGCAATCAATGTCAAGCACAATGAAATCCACGGGTACATAGTTCCTATTTGCAACAATAAGAACATCATTGATCCTTCCCATGGGTTTCTTGACAGTAGAATCAGCAAGATGCAAATTAAGAGAACACTCTTCAATCTCATTAAAACCGAGAACATCACATGAAGACTTTGGAATCATGGAAGCACTAGAACCCAAATCACACAAAGCATTGCATTCATAGTTTTTGATTTTGATTTTGATGGTAGGTTCCCACTCATCATGAAGCTTTCTAGGGATAGAGACTTCCAATTCTAGTTTCTCTTCAAGAGATTTTATCGTAGCTTCGACGATATGATCGGTAAAGGCCTTGATTTGGCTATAAGCATGTGGAGAGTTTAACATGGATTGCATCAAAGAAATGCATTCAATCAAGGAGCAACTATCATAATTGAATTCCTTGAAATCCATGGTAGTAATTTCATTACTACTCAAAGCTTTAATATCTTCTACTCCACT
Source organism: Hordeum vulgare subsp. vulgare (assembly GCF_904849725.1). Lineage (NCBI taxonomy): Eukaryota > Viridiplantae > Streptophyta > Magnoliopsida > Poales > Poaceae > Hordeum > Hordeum vulgare. The sequence continues at coordinate 110,518,939 of NC_058521.1, read as the reverse complement.
TTTAATGCTTTTAGCATCAAGATAGATGGACTCTGAATCATTGTGGCACTTTTAAACCAAAGTAGATTCATATTCAGCCCCATAATCATTAGGTTTGACACAAGAAAACAAGGATTCAATGGGAGTCACACCAAGCACTTTAAGATCTTCGTGATTCTCATCACGAGAACACGCCTTTTTAAGCCATTCATGTCTAGCATGAATTTGGGCGGTTCTTTCTTGGCTCTCAATCATGGAAACACGCATAACTTTCAAAGTTTCATCCATGTTTATCTTGGGAGGATCACATCTAACTTTCGAAGCATCAACATCACTAAACATTCTATCAACTCTTTTATCCAAATCGTCAATTTTGAGTAGTTTTTCCTATATGGACGCATTGAAAATCTTTTGAGAGTTGATGAACTCTTTGATATTACTATCAATATTCGAGGGTAATCTATTATAATTTCCATTAGTATTGTTGTAGGAGTTGCCAAAGTTATTAGAGGAGTTACTAGGAAAAGGCCTAGGAACATAGTTTCCCCTAAAAGCGTTGTTGTTGCCGAAGTTATTCCTACCAACAAAATTAACGTCCAAGATAGCGTTGCTACTCTCAATCAAAGAAGACAAGGTCATATCATTAGGATCCAAAGGAGCACTTCTACTAGCAACCAAATTCATTAACTCGTCCATCTTAGCACTCAACGAGTTAATTTCTTCTATAGCGTGTACCTTCTTACTAGTAGGTGACCTTTCAGTGTGCCACTCAGAGTAGTTCGTCATGATGTTATCTAAGACCTTTGTGGCTTCCCCTAACGTGATTTCCATGAACGTTCCACCTGAGGCGGAGTCCAAGATATTTCTAGAAGCGAAATTGAAGCCAGTGTAAAAGATTTGAATAATCATCCAAAGACTCAAGCCATGAGCGGGACAATTTCTAATCATCAATTTCATTCTCTCCCAAGATTGTGCAACATGTTCATGATCAAGTTGCTTGAAATTCATGATATCATTACGGAGGGAGATGATCTTAGCCGGCGGAAAATACTTGGATATATAAGCATCTTTGCACTTATCCCAAGAATCGATACTATTTTTGGGCAAAGAAGAAAACCAAGTTTTTGCACGATCTCGCAACGAGAAAGGAAAAAGCTTCAATTTAATCACGTCATTATCCACATCTTTCTTCTTTTGCATATCACAAAGCTCAGTGAAGGTATTGATATGGGATGCGGCATCTTCACAAGGAAGGCCGGAGAATTACTCTTTCATAACAAGATTCAGCAAAGCGGCATTGATTTCGTATGACTCCGTACTAGTGGCGGGAGCAATCGGAGTACTAATAAAATCATTATTATTAGTATTCGAGAAGTCACAAAGTTTGGTGTTTTCATTCATGGTGACTTCGGAAAGGAAGCAAGCACACAAGCGAACAAAGAGCAAGCTAGAAAAAGGGCGAACGAAAAGGCAAATGGGAAAGGCAAACGAAAAAGGCAAATTGGTGAAGTGGGGGAGAGGAAAGTGAGAGGCAACTGGCAAACAAAGTAAATGCAACAGATGAGTTTGCAACACCTACTTGGATGAGTTCTTGACTTGATCTTCCTCCCCGACAACGACGCCAGAAATTCTTCTTGCTACTTCTCAAACAACAGCGCCAGAAATTGACACGTTGACGGAGACTTGCTTGCGTTGGTTTTTCCCTTGAAGAGGAAAGGGTGATGCAACAAAGGAGCAGTAAGTATTTCCCTAAGTTTGAGAAACAAGGTATAGATCCAAAAGGAGAGTCTCGTCAAGTCCAGAGTACCTGCGCAAACACAAACGAGCTTGCACCTAACGCTTCAAAGGGGTTGTCAATCCCTTCAAGATTGTTTGCAAAGTGAGATCTGAAGGTGGAAAGTGCAACGAAGTAAAAAGTGTAAGGCTGAAAACATGGTGTGGAGTAGACCCGGGGGCCATAGTGTTCACTAGAGGCTTCTCTCAAAATAGCAAATATCACCGTGGGTGAACAAATTACTGTCGAGCAACTGATAGGACCGCGCAAAGTCATGACGATATCTAAGGCAATGATCATACATATAGGCATCACGTCCGAGAAAAGTAGACCGATACTTTCTGCATCTACTACTATTACACCACACATCGACCGCTATCCAACATGCATCTAGTGTATTGCGTTCATGACAAACAGAGTAACGCCTTAAGCAAGATGACATGATGTAGAGGGATAAACTCAAACCAATGATGAAAATCCCATCTTTTTACCCTTCATGGCAACAACACGATGCGTGCCTTGCTACCCCTTCTGTCACTGGGTGAGGTCACCGCACGGTATGAATCCAAAACCAAGCACTTCTCCCATTGCAAGAATCATAGATCTAGTTGGCCAGACAAAACACACAACTCGAAGAGAATTACAAGGATATGAAATCATGCATAAGAGAGATCAGAAGAAACTCAAATAAGATTCATAGATAATCTGATCATAAATCCACAATTCATCGAATCTCGACAAACACACCACAAAAGAAGATTACATCGGATAGATCTACATGAAGATCATGGAGAACTTTGTATTGAAGATCCAAGAGAGACAAGAAGCCATCTAGTTACTAGCTATGGACCCGTAGGTCTATGGTGAACTACTCACGCATCATCAGAGAGGTCATGGTGTTGATGAAGAAGCACTCCGTATCCGAATCCCCCCTCTGGCAGGGCACCAGAACATGCCCTAGATGGAATCTTGCGGAGACAGAAGCTTGCGGCGGCGGAATAGTACTTTCGATGATCTCCTGATTTTTTGTGGAATTTTTGGGGATATATAGGCGCAAAACCTAGGGCAAAGGAGGTCCTGGGGGCCCACAAGCCTGTGGGCCACGGCCTCCCCCTGGCCGCGGGGTGGGGGCTTGTGGGGCCCCTGAGGACCCCCTGCCTTGGCTCTCAAGTCTCCTGATCTTCTTCTGTTACGAAAAAAAATCTTTTCGGGGATTTTATTCCGTTTGGACTCCGTTTCAAAATCTCCTCTGAAAGGGGTCAAAAACATGGAAAAAACAGGAACTGGCACTTGGCACTGAGTTAACAAGTTAGTCCCAAAAAATATATGACAGTCATACAAAACATCCAAAGTTTGACAAGATATTAGCATGAAACCATAAAAAATTATAGATACGTTGGAGACGTATCATTGAGCATCATCATGAATATCACTATTGATATTATCATCATTAGGCTCATGTTCATCACCAGATTGTGTCTCAGCATCAGAGACATAGGCATCGTTTGGACTCTCAGGTGTAGCAGCAACAGGGTTGCTAGCGTGCAAGTTCCTATCATCTTTCTTCTTATTTCTAGGATGACTAGGTGCATCAGTGCTAACTCCTTGAGAATCTTGTTCAATCCTATTCGGATGACCCTCAGGATACAAAGGTTCCTGGGTCATTCTACCGCCTCTAGTGACGACTCTAATGGAATTGTCATTCAACTCATTGAGCAAGTCATTTTGAGCTTTAAGTACTTGTTCTACTTGAGTAGTAACCATAGAGGCATGTTTACTCAGAAGCTTAAGATCATTGACATTTTTGTCCACACAAGCACTTAAATGACTAAGCATACGAGCATTCTGTTCCAATTGTGTGTTAACATAATCATTGAAACTCTGTTGTTTGGCAACAAAGTTATCAAATTCATCCAGGCATGGGCTAGAAGGTTTATCAAAAGGAATATCACTCTCATCAAACCTACATAGAGAATTTACTTCTACTACCTGTATCGGGTTATCAAGACCATGGATCTCTTCGACAGGTGGTAGATTTTTGATATCTTCAGATTTAATGCCTTTCTCTCGCGTAGATTTCTTGGATTCTTGCATATCTTCAGGACTGAGGAATAGAATACCTCTTTTCTTCGGAGTTGGCTTAGGAGGTGGTTCGAGAATACTCCAAGCATTCTCATTGCACAAGATGTTAGTCAGTAGAATCTCAGCTTGTTCTATGGTTCGTTCCCTAAAAACACAACCGGCACAACTATCTAGGTGGTCTTTGGAAGCATCGGCAAGTCCATTATAGAAGATATCAAGTATTTCATTCTTCTCAAGAAGGTGATTAGGCAAAGCATTCAATAGCTGGATGAGCCTCCCCCAAGCTTGTGGGAGACTCTCTTCTTCAGCTTGAGCAAAGTTGTATATTTCCTGCAAGGCAGCTTGCTTCTTATGGGGAGGGAAATATTTCTCAGAGAAGTAGTAGACCATATCCTGGGGGCTACGCACACAACCAGAAGCAAGAGAAGTGAACCAGGTCTTAGCATCATCCTTTAGCGAGAAAGGAAAGAGCTTGAGGATATAGTAGTGGCGGATCTTCTCCTCACTAGTGAATAGGGTGGCTATATCGTGTAGTTTGGTAAGAAGGGCTACAACCGTTTCAGACTCATAACCATGAAAAGGATCATATTCGACCAGAGTAATTAACTCAGGTTCGACAGAGAATTCATAATTCTTATCGGTCACAAAGATAGGCGAAGTGGCAAACTTCGGGTCATATTTCATCGTAGCGTTCAGAGATTTTTCTTTCCACTTGAGCAGCAGTTTCTCAACATCATAGCTATCCTTACACGCAAGAAAGTCCTCAGCTATCTCTCCTTCCATAACATAACATTCACGCATAACAGGCAATTCAGGCATAGTAGCAGGTTCTACTTCAATAGCATCAACAGTTTCAGAAGTATCATCACATCTAGCAGCAATTCTAGCAATTTGTGCATCAAGGAATGCACCTAGTGGCAAAGCAGTATCAAGCATGGCATCATCAGGCAAAGCAGTATCAAGCATAGCATCATCATAAGCATCATGGGCAGCAGAAGTAGCATCATCAAGCACAGGCGACATATCAAGATTTCTAGCAGGAGGCGAAGTCGCAAACTTACTCAAAACTGATGGTGAATCAAGTGTAGAGCTAGATGGCACTTCCTTACCTGTCCTCGTAGTGGAAGGCAAGATTTCAGTTCTTGGATCTTTCAGATTCCTCATAGTGATCAGCAGACGTCAATCCCAAGTGACTCAGAGAATATAGCTGTGCTTCCCCGGCAACGGTGCCAGAAAAATGTCTTGATGACCCTCAAGTATAGGGGATCGCAACATTTTTCGAGGGTAGAGTATTCAACCCAAATTTATTGATTCGACACAAAGGGAAGCAAAAGAATATTCTCAAGTATTAGAAGCTGAGTTGTCAATTCAACCACACCTGAAAGATTAGTGTCTGCAAGCAAAGTATCAGTAGCAAAGTAGTAGGATAGCAACGGTGCCAGAAACAAGTCTGTTGACGGCAAACTATTCCTAAATTGTTGTATCAATGGCGCCAGTAAAGTGTTGCAGCGAGTAACAATAAAGTAGCAAGTAACAGCAGTAGTGATAGCAGTAGCAAGTAACAGCAGTAAGGAACAACAGTAGCAACAGAGTAACAGCAGCAGTAACAGCAATAGCGACAAAGTAACATAGCAAGGACCAGTAGAAAAGACTCGTAGGCATTGGATCTGTGATGGATGAGTATGCCGGATGTGACTCATCATGTAACAGCTATACCATAGAGAGATAAGTAACTAGCTTTCGTTCATCAATCTAATGTAGGCATGTATTCCGTATGTAGTCATACGTGCTTAGGGAAAAGAACTTGCATGACATCTATTGTCCTTCCCTGCTGTTGGGGATATTATCTGTTGGATAACCCGCCCTAGTTGGGCCGGGTCACCGAAGCTGGCGACTCATCTCCAAGTGGTTTGGGCCTTGGCCTGGTAAGGACGAAAGTTGCATGGCGGTTCAAGACCTTCGGAAGGAGTCCATAGTAGAGAAGGGCTCCAAGTATTGGAAAGATGGCGACTTAGAGATCAGAAGAGTCACGATTTGTGTAAAGGAACGAATCCTTGTAAACCCTAAGGACTCGACCTGTATATAAAGGCGAGTCCCAGGGAAGAAGAGGGTAGGTTAGAAATCATCGAGTGCTAGGTCACGCGAGTTACGCCCTCCTTGTAATCGAAACACCATCAATACAACACAAAGCAGGACGTAGGCTTTTACCTCCTCACGAGGGGCCGAACCTGGGTAAATCTCTGTCTCGCTCCCATTCAACCCCTTTGAGTCACCGCGAAGGTGCGATGGCTCCAACACTAAGTCCTTTCACGAGGACATCTGCCGTGACAAAACCACGACAGTTGGCGCCCCCCGTGGGGCCTGCGCACGATGGAGTTGAGTTCTCAAAGGCAGCCCTACCAGGGTTTGGGAGCTATATGACGGGGCTCATGACTCGGAGCCGCCGCGGGAAATACTACATCAACAACTTGCTATGGGGGCCCGAGGTGGATTCGATCGAATCTGGTTATAGGGTCCCCTTCGGCAAGATCAGCGTCTTCAGCGGCATGATTGGACCGCCCGTACTTGAGCCGGACACCTCCTCCGACATTGTCGAGCCGGCCAGGTACGTCCGCCCGGTCGTGATGCCAAACCTAACCCGTCCGGTCTTTGTTGGATTCACGCACGGATCTGAGGAGCCAGAACACCCAGCGATTCAGGAAACCACGCCGGTCAACACTGATGACGAATCGTCCATGGGCGATTCAGATTCAATCCAGTCTCTACACGGGGGCTGCCTTGGGGGCTTGTCACTAGCCATGGACCCCGAAGTTCTGGACGGCACTCGCCATCAGATCGCCATTTACATGGCAGGGGCGACTCAACCCTCGGCAAACCCGGCAGGCGGAGATGGAACTGGCGAGACATCTAGAAGCCCGACCGTGATTTTGGTGGAGTTAGCAGCAGAAATAACAAGGCTCATGGCGACCCCCATCACACCGGAAAACCAGGAGGCGGTAAACACAGAACTGACGAAGCTAAGAGAAGGGGTGGCAAAGGCTCGGCGGGACGAGGTGGAGTCCGCCAGCATCGAGACCCGGCAGGCTCAAATTACGGTTGAGATAGCTCGCTTGAATACCGACAACTGGCGGCTCGAAAGGCACCAGCGCGCATCTAACGTCGTCCATCAGCGGAGGCATCAGGGTCACTTACCCCTGATCTCAACCCGACCCACCTGTTCGACACTCCACGAACTCCCGGGGCAGGAGCCGCCCAGGGGGGAGGGCCAGGCCAGCCACCGAACCCGTCGTTTCAGCCAGCTGTGGATCACGTTCCCCGATTCCAGACACCTCAAGGTCACTTTTCCAACCCGGTGGACAACGTCCTTGCCGCAACTCGCCATTTGGAATCCCTTCCGATTCACGCCAACAATCCAGCCGAGATAGAGGCGAGGAACACCATTGAGATGTTGAAGACGGTGGTGGTTCAAAACGCCCAGTTCTCACACAGCCTAGATCGGTTGCATTCCACTCCCCAGGCAAGCCGCACCAGGAGTCGGCCAAAGGACCAGCCTGCTATAACCAGCGGACCGCGACCCTTTCCCCAGGTCAACTCGCCTGATCATCGAGACCCGCCAGGACGGGATCACCCGGACACCCAAGTCGCCCCAAAGCCTCTTGTTGGAAGCGGCAGACAAGTGGGGGTGTCGTGTTTGGCCCCCGCCCTTCGCAACGAGCGGATGCCCAAGGATTTTAAAGGGCCAAGAAAGGTGCCAAACTACACTCCGGACCTTGAGCCGGCGTCGTGGGTCGAGAGTTATGCAATCGCCATGGACATGCTCGATGTAAGCGAAGCAGTTTGCGCCAGATACTTCACAATGATGCTCGAAGGGACGGCGCGTACTTGGTTAAAGAACTTGCCCCACAACTCCATCCAGACTTGGGCTGAATTGAAAGAGCGTTTCGTCAAAAACTTACGAGGAACCTGCAAATGTCCGATGACAATAGTCGATCTACAGCACTGCGTTCAACGCCCGGATGAGTCGGTCCACCACTGGTCACGGCGGTTCGCGGAAATCATTCACTCGTCGGACGGTATTACGGCGGCTCAGGCTGTGCTGATCCTTGAGCAGAATTGCCATTACGAGCCCTTGGTGCAGAAGTTGGGGCGACTCAAGCGAAAGGTCCAAGACATGGGGGAGCTAATGGACACCCTCACTAGGTACGCTGAGGCAGACGACACCAAAGATCCCGGCGAGGATGGTGGTAAATCTAACTCGCCAAGGAAGGGCGAGTCAACCAAAAATCACACCTGGTTCCAGGGACGCGCCCGCCATAATCAGGGAGCGAATAGTAAGAGAAGGCAAAAGGAAGTGTCTTCGGACTTAGTCGCCAACACCAACACCAATAATGGCAACCAGCATGAGAAAAAGAATAGGGGTCACATTGGCAAAAAGCCGCGCAACTATAATGAGTTACTCAAGGGCCCCTGCCCGCACCACGCCATGGCATACGGACCGGCGACTCACTCTTGGGAGGACTGTTACGTGATGCGGGAGTTTCAGGCAGAGGCGATAAAAAAAGGGCAAAGCGGTGACCCGGACCAACGGCAGGAACAGTTCGGCGCACCTAATCAATGCCAGAACCCCTTCGGCGGTTTCCCCGAACCCGGGGCTCAGGGTGGCTCGCAGCCAAGCAGTGGCCAGTATTCGGTACATCACCAGCGACGGTATAACCGGCCTGGAGTTTTTCAGCAACCACCCCCACAGGGGGCTTCGCGGGGGCTGGACGACAATGGCGGCTTCCGCAATAATCCCAAGCAGTTAAGCAATGGGCAGTACCACGTTTTCACCACCAATGCCTGCAGAAGTGATAAAAAGGTGAGTCACCGAGCGTACAGTGTATCTGAGCCGGCACTCCCTAGATACCTCCACTGGTCCGAGCAGACTATATCATGGAGTAGGGAGGATCACCCGCCAAGAGTTGACAACCCCGACGACTTAGTGTTGGTCGTGGCTCCCCAAGTTGGAGGATATACTTTGTCGAAGGTACTAATAGATGGTGGCAGAAGCATCAACATATTATACTTCGACACCTTCCAAAGGATGAACCTGTTGGAGAAAGATTTGATGCCCTCGACCACGGTATTCCACGGGATTGTCCCAGGTAAATCGGCGTATCCCATAGGCCGAGTTAGGCTCACGATTGCGTTTGGAAAATCGTCTAATTACAGGAGTGAGTCGCTTGTGTTCGAGGTGGTCAAGTTAAAGAGCTCCTATCATGCACTGTTTGGGCGACCGACTTACGCCCGGTTCATGGCTCACCCCTGCTATGTTTACCTTAAACTCAAGATGCCTAGTCCTAAAGGACCCATCACGGTTGATGGCGATAGGAGGATTGCAAGGGAGTGTGAAGAAGGGGATGCGGCTTACGGGGAAGTCGCCTGTGCTACGGAAGAGCTGAAGTATCACCAGGCCAATGTTGATCCGACTGATATGTCACCTTTAAAGAAGCCAACGACAGATGTTGAGCCGCCCCTCAAGTTCAAGCCAACAGATGACACTAAGACAGTTTCGTCCCTGGCGACTCAACCAAGCAGTTCACTATTGGGACGGGTCTGGATCCCAAATAGGAAAGTGCGCTCATCGAATTCATCCGTGAGAACCGGGACATCTTCGCATGGAAACCTTCTGACATGCCTGGTGTGCCGAGAGAATTCACTGAGCACTATCTTAATGTTGACCCAAAGGCAAAATCTATTCAGCAATATCTTCGTAGGTTCAATGAGGAACAATGCAAGGCAATCGGGGAGGAAGTCGCCCGTCTCTTGGCTGCCGGATTCATCGTAGAGGTCTTCCACCCCAAATGGTTGGCAAACCCGGTCCTTGTGCTCAAGAAGAACGGTACCTTCCGTATGTGCATTGATTACACGGATCTTAACACAGCTTGTCCAAAGGATCCTTTCGCTCTTCCCCGCATTGATCAAATTATTGATTCAGTGGCGGGATGCGAACGTTTGTGCTTCTTGGACGCTTATTCTGAATATCACCAAATAAAGATGACCGTGGAAGATCAGGAGAAAACAACTTTTATAACCCCCTTTGGGGCTTTTTGCTATGTGTCCATGCCGTTCGGACTCAAGAGTGCAGGCGCGACTTATCAGCATTGCATCTAAAATTACCTCCGTAGCCAAATCGGACGCAACGTCCATGCCTATGTTGACGACATTGTGGTTAAAACTCACAGGAAGGAAACACTACTGGGAGATCTCAAAGAAACTTTCGATAATCTGCGGGTATATCAGATGAAGCTTAATCCCACCAAGTGTGTCTTTGGTGTTCCTGCAGGGAAATTGTTGGGTTTTTTGGTATCCGAGCGCGGCATTGAAGCTAACCCGGACAAGATCGAGGCAATTACTTCCCTTTGGAAACCAGCGAATGTTAATCAAGTCCAACAGATGCGGGTCGTATTGCGGCTTTAAGTCACTTCATAAGCCGTCTGGGAGAAAAAGCTATTCCCCTTTATCAATTGCTTAGGAAATTTGACCATTTTGTTTGGACATACGAAGCCAATGAAGCTTTCGAAGCCTTAAAACGGCAGCTGGTCAACCCGCCGGTCTTGGCCGCCCCGACTGAGAAAGAGCCCATGCTTTTATGTATCATGAAAAACTCCAAAGCGGTGAGTGCGGCGGTGGTCGTCGAAAGGAAGGAGGAAGGGAAGGAATATCCTATGCAGCGCCCGGTGTATTTTATCAGCGAGGTGCTAACTCTTTCCAAGCAGCGATACACAGACATTATTTCCCAGAGCATCCCATCACGGTGGTTAGCTCCGCTCCCCTCGAGGACATCATCCAGAATCGGGAGGCGACAGGGAGAATTGTCAAGTGGGAGATCAAACTTGGGCCGCACCACGTGCGATACACCCCTCGCACGGCTATCAAGTCTCAGGCCTTGGTTGATTTCGTCAATGATTGGACCGAGTTATAGATCCCGGAAGACAGGCCTGACCTTACATACTGGACTATTTATTTTGACGGGTCTAGACAGTTGGAAGGCTCGGGGGCTGGCGTGGTGCTGATATCGCCTCAAGAAGACAAATTCTGCTATGTCCTCCGACTCATGTTTCCATGTACCAACAACGCCGCGGAATAGGAAGCTTTGCTTCATGGCTTACGACTCGCCAAAGAGATGAACCTTACGCGGGTCAGATGTTTTGGCGATTCTGATTTGGTGGCTCAGCAAGTTTCAGGTACTTGGGATTCTCGGGACCCCTTGATGGCGGCTTACAGGAGGGCTGTGTCCAATGTGGCAGGTCATTTCCATGGCTATCAGGTCGATCACATCGACCGGCGCCTTAACGAAGCAGCTGATGCCCTTTCACGTCTCGGTTCCGAGCATAAGACGGTTCCCCCCAATGTTTTTCTGGATACTCTGCATAATCCTTCTGTAAGGTTGCCCTCGGAGGAAGAGTTGGCAATTCCAGATCCTGAGTCCCAGTTCGTGGCGGCTCTCCATGTCACGCCGGATTGGGTTCTTCCGTATCTGGCCTATCTCGCCCGAGGCGAGTTACCTATGGATGAAGTGTTGGCTCGCCAAATCGTTTGGCGAAGCAAATCCATGGTGATCATCAATGGCGAATTATATTAACGAAGCACTTCCGGGGTTTTCCAAAGATGTGTTTCCTCCGAAGAAGGGTGCATAATTCTAAATGACATTCATTCCGGAGATTGTGGGCATCACGCCGGGTCACGCTCCTTGGTTTCAAAAGCTTTTCGTCATGGTTTCTTCTGGTTGACGGCCCATGCAGATGCAGAGGAGATAGTTCGTCGATGTGATGGATGCGAGCGTTACAGGCGACAGGCCCACGTGCCGGCTCAAGAACCAAGGATGATACCCATCACTTGGCCTTTCGCGGTCTGGGGGTTAGACATGGTGGCCCCTTTTAAGATGTCGTCCAACAAGAAAACTCATTTACTAGTGGCGGTTGATAAGTTCACCAAGTGGGTTGAACCAGAGCCTGTTGGAGCTTGCGATGCGGAGACAGCGGTCAAATTCTTGAAAAAATTGATCTTCCGGTTCGGATATCCACACAGCATCATTACTGATAATGGCACTAATCTGTCTCAAGGAGCGATGCAGGAATTTTGCCATCGTGAGCACATCCGGCTTGATGTTTCTGCAGTTGCTCACCCACAATCTAATGGACAGGCGGAGTGGGCGAATCAGGAAGTTTTGCGGGGAATTAAACCCCGACTCATGGTTCCCTTGGAACGTACCCCGGGGTTTTGGGTTGAGGAGTTGCCTTCAGTACTATGGAGCATCCGGACCACCCCGAACCGTTCTACGGGTTTTACTCCTGTCTTTCTGTTCTATGGAGCAGAAGCCATTCTTCCCACTGACATAAGGCATGACTCGCCCAGAGTCTCCGCTTATGTGGAACAGGACAATGAGCTGGCGCGTCAGGACTCTTTGGACGCCTTGGAGGAAGCACGTGATTTGGCTGCATCCCGATCGGCCATTTATACGCAGGACTTACGACGTTATCACAGCCGCCGGGTTAAGAGCCGGACTTTTCAGGAGGGCGACTTAGTGCTTCGACTGATCCAAGATCGTACTGGCATGCATAAGTTATCACCGCCATGGGAAGGACCGTTCGTCGTCAGCAAAAACCTTCGCAACGGGTCCTACTATCTGGTGGATCTACGGCCTGATCGGCCAACCACGGAGGCTGAGTCAACTCGCCCCTAGAACATAGCCCACTTGCGGCCTTATTACACTTGAGCTAGTAGCTCTAGTTTTGTAAGTTTTTTCATTTCTTATAAAGCAATAAAATTAATGCCTCCCGACTTGGGGGCTTTCCTGCTAATTCATCTTACTGAAAGGCATGGATCTTTATTTCTTCATCAACTAGTCGCCCAAGCATGGACGGTATCCATACCAAAGAGCTTAAGTCGCCACGATGCGCTTATTACAAAATTGGGTATCGATAAGCCAAAGAGGATTGAAGTTGCCATAAAGCGTGCGATTCAAACATAGGCGCCTTATATGACTCTGTGGAATGGGCCGGCTTACTTGAGGACAGTTTATTCTCAAGTCGTTTTGTGGTAATAGTGTATACGCTTCTACAATCCTATGACGGTCTTTCCCTTAATCATAGGTCACTTGGGGGCTTCCTCTCACTGAGATCAGCCTTACTACACATTTGGCATGCGAAAAATTACCGCATTACAAATGGTTATACTGGACTGTGTGTTGCCCGAATCGCCATATGGACCCGTGAACTCTTGGCGAGTTATTCCAATCATGGACCCTGAACTTGCCTTGGTTAAAACATGTTTGGTACCGGCAAGCGCCTCACAAGGAAAATAGAGAAACCATTGGTTCATTGAACCCGCTCCACTGAAGCTTGACTCGTGCCTGATCAGCCGGTCTAAATACTTGAGCTTTTAGTACAAAAGTCTCTCTTGGGTAGCACTTGAGTTTATTTAACTCGTCCTATCCTGTCGCGACCTGATCAGCCGACGAAATTGCTATTTTTTACCTTCCTGGCACTGCCACAAGGTTTTTCAGACTTTTTTCTGACTCGCCTCAAATATCTTGGGCCGATTGTTATTTATGTGTTTTCAAGCTTAAACACTGAGATGGTTCGATATATGTTTTCAAGCTTAAACAGGTTGATGATCAAAATCATTCTAGCCAGGGCGGGTCAAGCATCATAAAAATACCTCAACGGTGGATCAAGCATTTGAAAACGCCTTAAGGGCGACATAAGGATTTTTCAGGATATCACAGAAGCAGTTTGATCTCTAAAAAGACTTATTACATGGCTCTCATGGCCAAAGCTATGAAGTTTTATTCTGCTGATGTCCTTGGATCAGCCTGCTGCGAGCTTTGGCCGACTTCAATTTGCAAGTTGCCCAGTACCCAGTTACATTTGGATAACGCGGCGAACTCATCTTCATCGTTCAGCACTGATGAAAGATCCACCTCCAAGTCAAAAGGATTCTTGGGTCGACGCGGAGTTAAGCTGGTCGTTAGAAAGGTCGGCAGGTTAACTTTCTTGTTCTTGTTGTCATAGGCGGCTTGGTATTTTGCTAAATCCAAGCTTGCAGCAAGCTGAGTCGCCGCCAAACGGGATTCTTTGACAACACGCTGGCAGTCTTCTTCATTAAATTCTGACCCGTCATCCTTGAGCTGGGGAAAGCCCGCCGATACTTCTTCTGGATTTATTTCTGGAGCATACGCCAAACACTGACTCAGCATAGTCAGTGCTCCTTTTCGGGCGACTGACCGAGTTAGCTCGCCAATTTGAGGAGGAAGAGTAGATAAGCAGCCAAGCATCTTCTTTATTGATGTTATGGGTTCCTTGGCGCCCATCACTGCTTTCACGGTCAGCACACTTCCGGTATACAGTTGCTCCATCAACGTATAAATTGCCTTCAGCATCAGGACACAATCATCCTGAAGATTGGCGGCTCTCGGACCTGTGTAAGAGGTAATGATAGTCAACGATTTATACAAAGCTATTTATTTATAGAAGTGCAAGGTCAAGGGTTGGTTTTTACCAAAGAAAGCTTGCGCCATGTTGGAGATATGTCGCTTTAAGCCGGACAGCTCTTGTTGCACAGCGTCCAATTTGGCTTCAGCTTTTTCTGCTCGCTTTATTAAGGCATCTTGATCAGCTTGAGCCCTTTTAAGTCGGCTTTTAGATTCTCCATCTCAGATAAGATCAGTTGACACTTCTCTTCTGATTTGGCCCGGGCATCCTGCTGATCGGTCAAAATTTTCTTCAAGTCGCCAAATGTTGATTCAGTTTGGATAAGTGATTCCTGTCGAAATATATAGTCAAGGGGCAAGTCTCAGAATTATTGCAAGCAACATCCCTGACACTTGGGGGCTAATGTATAATTTTTTAGACAAAATTATACAGCATCAAGACCCGTCTCATCTTTTTACAGATGACCCGACACTTGGGGGTTACAAGTTGAAAGTTTTTTCTTCAATTATCAAGACACCGACTCATCTTTTTACAGATGACCTGGCCCTTGCGGGTTACATGTCGAAAGTTTTTTCTTCAATTATCAAGACCCGGCTCATCTTTTTACAGATGACCCGGCCCTTGCGGGTTACAGGTCGAAAGTTTTTTCTTCAATTATCAAGACGTGACTCATCTTTTTACAGATGACCTGGCCCTTGGGGTTACAGGTCAAAAGATTCATTCTTACTGTCAAGACCCGGCTCATCTTTTTACCAATGACCCGGCCCTTGGGGGTTAATAAGGATAATACAGTGCGCAATAAGACGTACCTCATGTTTGTTCTTCAGCAATCGAAGCAGACTTTTCTCCATCTCATAACTCGCCTCCAGGCAACTTGCAAAGCCAGAGCAAAGTTCTTTGAATTCGAGATTCTCATACTGGGAGAGCTTAGCCTTGGAAAGTTCATGCTCAAAAACAGGTTGAGCTGATGATGATACATGCTTTGATAAAACCCCTGTGGCCGGCTTAGAGAAGCGAGTACCAGTGATAACTACAACGTCTTGGTCTTCTGCTGTTTTCAGTGGACTTGGCGGGTTAGGCGCTTCCATGGTTTCCTTGGGAGAGCTGGGGAGATCCACTTGATCTTCAGGTTTGTCTTGGTCTGGGTAATCCTGGATCGGCGCCAATTTTTCAATAGGCTCCGAAGCTGTAATGGAAGTTGACCCGCGAGTCTTCTTTTTCTTCGCCTGGGCCCTAAAAGCAGAAGGGGATGCGTTTAAAGGAATGGATATTACTATCATCAGACCAAAGGTAAATGTTGTCAAAAGCTTACCCAGGGACACATATCATCGGTGAAAGTGCGGACATCACTCAGTTGCCGGATGTGGGAGGAGAACTCTGTAAAGATAAGTATTTCAAAAATGTGAGCGAGTTACAAACACGATCCAAAAGGCTATGAAGAAGTGTTATTAAAAAGATACCTCATTTTGCCTTTTCTTAGTTCTTGTTGGTAACCCGGACACCAAGTCTCCAGAATGACTCTGAGTTTTCCGATTTGAGGCATGTTGCGCCTTCTTCAGAAGGTAATTTGGATCCAAACAAGCATTTGGGAGTGAGAAGGGAACTTTCCCGCAAATTCTCCTGGCCGTCTTAGGTGGAGGAGAAGATGAGTCAGAGGAAACAAAAATTACCTCTACGGAGTCTTCCTGGCTTTCATTTTCTTCATTCTACAGAAAGAGTTACAGAGACGTAAATACAAAACTGTCAACAATGAATGGCGAGTTAAAAGAGGATGGATTTTTACCTCTGAAAGTACATCGCCGACTTGGGATTCATCAACGTCAGATGGCTCAGTGACGGCGGCTTTGCCTTTGCCCTTGGACTTCTTCTTAGGGGGCGGCCTGGCTTGCTTCATGGCCGACTTTTTTGGCCTCTTGGACCAGAATTTATCACCTTTCTGAATTGGCATATTTTATAAGAGGTCATAGTTCAAGTACGACGAAAGGAATAAAAACAAGTGGCGGGTTAAGTTATTTACCTTTGGTGCCGAGTTGATCTTGCAGAATGGCTTAAGACCTATTTGGCCGCATTTTGCCGCGGGTTCGCCGGTCAACTTCTTGATGATGGTTACAATATCACTCTCTGTCAGAGCCGTGTGGAAGTAGCACTGAGGTGATCCAGGGTGCCGTCAAAATCACACATTAACCCGTCCCGGCGACATAAGGGGAGGATACGCCATTCAACACACCAGCGGATCAAGTCAACCCAGTAAGGCTGTTGTTTGTCAGAGATCTTAACTCGGACAGTACTGGGATAAAGTCTGACTCCTCTTCTTCGGTGAGCTTTTCTGGAAGTTTTAAATTTGTTGGAAGCCGATCTTCCCTATAACCGAGAAGCTTGTTCTCGCCCTCAGGCGAAGTCTTCCAGCAGTAAAACCAAGACTCGCCCCAGCCTTTGGGATGGCTTGGCATGGCGAGTGACGAGAACGAGCTATCCCTACGTCGATGAACATTGACACCTCCAAGCTCCAAACTAGGGCCATTGTGAAATTCTGTCTGGTGATTCAGATGGAAGAAGTACCAGAATAAAGGAACTGAGGGTTCCATCCGCAAGTAAGCCTCACAAAACACTTGGAACTGGCATAAATTGCTTATCGAGTTGGGCCCTAAATCCTGGAGGCGGACATTCATAAAGATCATGGCATCTCTGAGGAATTTCGATCCGGGAGGCTTAAAGGCCCATTCCAGGTGTTCAACAAAAACAACTATCTCCCCTTCCTCCGGGTTGGGGACTTCTTCTCCTAACCCGGCACGCCAACCGATAACTTCTTGAGGGTCCAGATTCCCCGTTTTTACATAGTCATTAAGTATAGCATCATTGACCTTGGTTGGGAGCCAATCACTTTTGAAAACAGTGCCCGTGCTAGAAAGGGATAAAATTATGGGTAAATCAACACGCCAAGCATCTACTAAAAATGGTGAAAGAAGTTCATTTGACTCGCCAAACAATTTTCCTGATGGCTGCGGGAGTTTTTTGACCCGCCGAGGAAGGTCCGGGTCAGGCTGCCAGGGCGACTTATGAAACTTTCACTACTTAAAAGAGAGGTGTTTCAGAGCTTCATTGTATTTGCCAAGATGGTGAAGTATGAGATTATAAACAGATTTCACTCGACAGGCGATAGATTATAGATCTACTGGACAGACAAAAATGAATGCGAAAAAGGTCTGGATAAAACGGCCTGTGACTAAAGTGGGAACAATACTGTTGATCTGGTGAAACCTTTCTTAAGTATGCAAATCAAGGCCGAACAACTAAAGGTATGAAAAACATTGTTGTACTCGCTATCATCGCCGCCAACTAATCAGGAACTACGAAGCCGTTCGGGATATACTAAGAACACAGTAGGCATGAACCTCGAAAAACTTGGATCTGCCTTCAATGGCGGGATGCTGACCTGGTGGATACGGCTGGAGGCGTCCGAAGAGGGGTTCACCGCGAGCGTTGCATGGACGGTAGCGAAGATCTCGGACGGACGCGAAGATGTCAGGCGGTGATGAGGTGCGCGACGGCGACAAGGTGCTCAACGGCGGCGAGGTGTTCGACGGCGACAAAATGCTCGGCCACGACGAGGTGTTCGGCGGCGACGAAGTGTTCGGGCGGCGTCGAAGCTTTCCGACGACGTCGAAGTCTTCGGGTGGCGGCGGAGCTCTCGGGTGGCGATAAGGCTTTTGGTGCGATGGCGAGGAAGAGAAGGGTGACAAGATGGGTAGGTGAAATGTGCCCAGTCCCTTCCTCCCGCCTATTTATCAGGTCGGGCGCTAGGATCGAGGTGCCACGAGCGGGAACTGCCAAAAGATAAAGATTCGCCATGATGGCGCCCCAAATTTTTTGGGATAACGATACCGAAGGATCCTTGGAGATTACGTCATCACCTCTTGTGAGATTCAAGGGATAAGAAGGCGCCAACAAGAAGTGGTTTGGCGACTTGGGTATTTCCGCAACAGATGGCGGTTTAAGTGTATGGTCTATAAGAAGAGTGAAGATGAATCGCCCCTAACTGAGTAAGGATATTGGCGTGAAAGAAATTCAAGTCAATCTGGGGCCTAATGTTGGGGATATTATCTGTTGGATAACCCGCCCTAGTTGGGCCGGGTCATTGAAGCTGGCGACTCATCTCCAAGTGGTTTGGGCCTTGGCCTCGTAAGGCCGGAAGTTGCATGGCGGTTCAAGACCTTCGGAAGGAGTCCATAGTAGAGAATGGCTCCAAGTCTTGGAAAGATGGCGACTTAGAGATCGGAAGAGTCACGATTTGTGTAAAGGAAAGAATCGTTCTAAACCCTAACGACTCGACCTGTATATAAAGGTGAGTCCCAGGGAAGAAGACGGCAGGTTAGAAATCATCAAGTGCTAGGTCAGGCGAGTTACGCCCTCCTTGTAATCGAAACACCATCAATACAACACAAAGCAGGACGTAGGCTTTTACCTCCTCACGAGGGGCCGAACCTGGGTAAATCTCTGTCTCGATCCCGTTCAACCCCTTTGAGTCTCCACCAAGGTGCGATGGCTCCAACAATAAGTCCTTTCACGAGGACATCTGCCGTGACAAAACCACGACACCTCCCGTGGCTGCGGGGTCCTTATGGAAACTACGGGATATTAAGGTTCTCCTTTTAATAAAGAACCGGAGCAACACATTAACACTTGGTGAATACATGAACTCCTCATACTATGGTCATCTCCGGGAGTGGTTTCGGCTATTGTCACTCCGGGGTTGTCGGGTCATAACACATAGTAGGTGACTACAACTTGCAAGATAGGATCTAAAACACACATATATTGGCGACAACATAATAGGTTCAGGTCTGAAATCATGGCACTCGGGCCCTAGTGACAAGCATTAAGCATGGCAAAGTAGCAGCAACATCAATCTCAGAACATAGTGGATACTAGGGATCA
The DNA here is from genome assembly GCF_904849725.1 of Hordeum vulgare subsp. vulgare. Taxonomy (NCBI): domain Eukaryota; kingdom Viridiplantae; phylum Streptophyta; class Magnoliopsida; order Poales; family Poaceae; genus Hordeum; species Hordeum vulgare. The sequence continues at coordinate 110,499,694 of NC_058521.1, read as the reverse complement.
ATCTCCGTCAAAACTAACTCGATTACATGATAGATCTCATCCAACTCATCACCGTCCAGCAAGCCTACGATGAGATTACTCATGAACGGTGAAGAGCATCATGGAATTGTCGATGGAGGTAGGTTGATGATGACGATGGCGACGATTTCCCCTCTCTAGAGCCCAGAACGGACTCCAGATCTGCCCTCGAGATGAAGAACAGGAGGTGGCGGCGCCTCCATATCATAAAACGCGATGCATCCTTATCCTTGATTTTTTCCAGGCAAAACGGAATATATAGAGCTGAGTTTGGAGGCGGTGGAGCTCTGTGGGCTCCACAAGCCTGGTTGGTGCGGCCTAGGGGGGTGGCCGCGACCAGTGGGCTTGTGGCCTACTGGCCCACCTCCTCCAGTGGATCTTTGCACACGTATTTTTCATTAATTCCACAAAAATTCTCCGTAAATTTTCAGGACATTCCGAGAACTTTTATTTCTGCACAAAAACAACACCATGGCAATTCTGCTAAAAACAGTGTTAGTCCAGGTTAGTTCCATTCAAATCATGCAAATTAGAGTCCAAAACAACGGCAAAAGAGTTCGGAAAAGTATATACGACAGAGACGTATGAGGGGTATATATAGGCAGCAGCCAAAATCCAACCGTTACACACAAAAGGGTAAACTCGGTAACACTGAAGTTGACAACTCGGTGGTACCGATTAGCGCAAACGTGTGAGCTTTTGAATCTCGGTGAGACTGATATATGAAACTCGGTGGCACCGAAAAGGTGACTAAAGGCCAGATGGGCAAACTTGGTTGCACCGATACTCAAACTCGCAAATTCCGATTTTGTGTATTTTGGCAACAGAATGTTGGTTACACTGAACTCGGTAACACTGACTTGGTTTCGGTTGCACCAATTTGGTGGGAATGGCTAGGGTTTTTGTCTGAGGTCAAACTCGGTGGGTCCAACATGGGAATGTTGGTGACAACAAATTTGTGTATGTGGAATTTGACAAAGTGGATATGTGGGGAAAAATGACTGAGTGTTTTGGTGGCTAACTTTGAGCATTTAAGAAATCAGTTCATTTTACTACATCATCCCCTTTTAATAGTATTGGCTTTCCTATGGACTCAAGAGTGATTTATCACAAATATAAAATGAAGAGTCTTCTAGCTTGAATCTTGAGCCAACATTATTCCTTTCTTTCATCAAGGGGCATCTCCACATAAACCTTAAGCCATAACGTCTTTTGAAGTTTTCTGAAATATACTTGGAAAACATATTAGTCCAATGATGCATATGTTGTGATCAATTATCAAAACCACCCTAGGGAGAAATTGTGCTTTCAATCACCCCTTTTTGGTAATTGATGACAACATATAGATTAAAGCTTCGACAACAGATATAATCAATGATTAGCATTGATGCTTTGAGAAGTATGAGTAAAGCAAGAGCTGCCCCTAAATTTGTGCATTATTTAAAATTTGTGTTTGAATGCAAATGCACAATCGATCAGGATCATGGGTTACTCTTTCATGTCACATACATCTTGGTGGTGCATAAAGAGAATAGGAATGAATAACAATACACATGGCACCAACAAGATAAGTGAGTGATCATCACAAATATAGCTAAAACATAATAATGTAGCATTGATACGTCTCCAACGTATCTATAATTCTTGATGGTTTCATGCTATTATCTTGTCAAACTTTGCATGTTTTGTATGCCTTTTATATCTTTTTTGGGACTAACTTATTAACTCAGTGCCAAGTGCCAGTTCCTGTTTTTCCATGTTTTTGACCCTTTTCAGAGGAGGATTTTAAACGTAGTCCAAACGGAATGAAACTTCCAAAAAGATTTTTTCGAAACAGAAGAAGATCGGGAAGCCTGAGAATCAGGGTAGGGGGCCAGTAGGGACCCCATAATCCACCCTAGCCGCGGCCAGGGGGGCCACGCCTCCCGAGCTTGTGGGCTCTCTGGGCCACCTCTGCCCTAGGTCTTTCGCCTATATATTCCCAAAAATTCTAGAAAAAATGAGGAGATCATCGAAAGTACTTTTCCACCGCCGCTAGCTTCTGTCTCCGCAAGATCCCATCTGGGGCACATTCTGTTGGAATTATGCCCTAGAGGCAATAATAAATGTAGTTATTATTATAATTCATGTATCAAGATAATAGTTTATTATCCATGCTATAATTGTATTGAATGAAGACTCATTTACATGTGTGGATACATAGACAAAACACCGTCCCTAGCATGCCTCTAGTTGGCTAGCCAGTTGATCAATGATAGTCAGTGTCTTCTGATTATGAACAAGGTGTTGTTGCTTGATAACTGGATCACGTCATTGGGAGAATCACGTGATGGACTAGACCCAAACTAATAGACGTAGCATGTTGATCGTGTCATTTTGTTGCTACTATTTTCTGCATGTCAAGTATTTATTCCTATGACCATGAGATCATATAAATCACTGACACCGGAGGAATGCTTTGTGTGTATCAAACGTCGCAACGTAACTGGGTGACTATAAAGATGCTCTACAGGTATCTCCGAAGGTGTTAGTTGAGTTAGTATGGATCAAGACTGGGATTTGTCACTCCGTGTGACGGAGAGGTATCTCGGGGCCCACTCGGTAATACAACATCACACACAAGCCTTGCAAGCAATGTAACTTAGTGTAAGTTGCGGGATCTTGTATTACGGAACGAGTAAAGAGACTTGCCGGTAAACGAGATTGAAATAGGTATGCGGATACTGACGATCGAACTCGGGCAAGTAACATACCGAAGGACAAAGGGAATGACATACGGGATTATACGAATCCTTGGCACTGAGGTTCAAACGATAAGATCTTCGTAGAATATGTAGGATCCAATATGGGCATCCAGGTCCCGCTATTGGATATTGACCGAGGAGTCTCTCGGGTCATGTCTACATAGTTCTCGAACCCGCAGGGTCTGCACACTTAAGGTTCGACGTTGTTTTATGCGTATTTGAGTTATATGGTTGGTTACCGAATGTTGCTTGGAGTCCCGGATGAGATCACGGACGTCACGAGGGTTTCCGGAATGGTCCGGAAACGAAGATTGATATATAGGATGACCTCATTTGATTACCGGAAGGTTTTCGGAGTTACCGGGAATGTACCGGGAATGACGAATGGGTTCCGGGAGTTCACCGGGGGGGGGGGGCAACCCACCCCGGGGAAGCCCATAGGCCTTGGGGGAGACACACCAGCCCTTAGTGGGCTGGTGGGACAGCCCACAAGTGCCCTATGCGCCAAGGAGAAGAAAATCAAGAGAGAAAGAAAAAAAAGGAGGAGGTGGGAAGGAAGGGGGACTCCCTCCCACCAAACCTAGTCCAACTCGGTTTGGGGGGGGGGGAGTCCTCCCACTTGGACTCGGCCGACCCCCTTGGGGCTTCTTGAGCCCCAAGGCAAGGCCCCCTCCCTCCCACCTATATATACGGAGGTTTTAGGGCTGATTTGAGACGACTTTTCAACGGCAGCCCGACCACATACCTCCACGGTTTTTCCTCTAGATCGCGTTTCTGCGGAGCTTGGGCGGAGCCCTGCTGAGACAAGGTCATCACCAACCTCCGGAGCGTCGTCACGCTGCCGGAGAACTCTTATACCTCTCCGTCTCTCTTGCTGGATCAAGAAGGCCGAGATCATCGTCAAGCTGTACGTGTGTTGAACGTGGAGGTGCCGTCCGTTCGGTACTAGATCGTGGGACTGATCGCGGGATTGTTCGCGGGGCGGATCGAGGGACGTGAGGATGTTCCACTACATCAACCGCATTCTCTAACGCTTCTGCTGTAAGGTCTACAAGGGTACGTAGATCACTCATCCCCTCTCGTAGATGGACATCACCATGATAGGTCTTCGTGCGCGTAGGAAAATTTTTGTTTCCCATGCGACGTTCCCCATCAGTGGCATCATGAGCTAGGTTCATGCGTAGATGTCTTCTCGAGTAGAACACAAAAGTTTTTGTGGGCGGTGATGTGCGTTTTGCTGCCCTCCTTAGTCTTTTCTTGATTCCGCGGTATTGTTGGATTGAAGCGGCTTGGACTGACATTACTCGTACGCTGACGAGAGACTGGTTTCATCGTTACGAGTAACCCCCTTTGCTCAAAGATGACTGGCAAGTGACGGTTTCTCCAACTTTAGTTGAATCGGATTTGACCGAGGAGGTCCTTGGATGAGGTTAAATAGCAACTCATATATCTCCGTTGTGGTGTTTGCGTAAGTAAGATGCGATCCTACTAGATGCCCTTGGTCACCACGTAAAACATGCAACAACAAAATTAGAGGACGTCTAACTTGTTTTTGCAGGGTATGCTTGTGATGTGATATGGCCAACGATGTGATGTGATATATTGGATGTATGAGATGATCATGTTGTAATAGAAATATCGACTTGCACGTCGATGGTACGGCAACCGGCAGGAGCCATAGGGTTGTCTTTATACTAACGTTTGTGCTTGCAGATGCGTTTACTATTTTGCTAGGATGTAGCTTTGGTAGTAATAGCATGAGTAGCACGACAACCCCGATGGCAACGCGTTGATGGATGATCATGGTGTGGCGCCGGTGACAAGAAGATCGTGCCGGTGCTTTGGTAATGGAGATCAAGAAGCACGTGATGATGGCCATATCATGTCACTTATGAATTGCATGTGATGTTAATCCTTTTATGCACCTTATTTTGCTTAGAACGACGGTAGCATTATGAGGTGATCTCTCACTAAAATTTCAAGACGAAATTGTGTTCTCCCCGACTATGCACCGTTGCTACAGTTCGTCGTTTCGAGACACCACGTGATGATCCGGTGTGATAGACTCAACATTCACATACAACGGCTGCAAAACAGTTGCACACGCGGAACACTCGGGTTAAGCTTGACGAGCCTAGCATGTGCAGACATGGCCTCGGAACACATGAGACCGAAAGGTCGATCATGAATCATATAGTTGATATGATTAGCATAGGGATGCTTACCACTGAAACTATACTCAACTCACGTGATGATCGGACTTGGGATAGTGTAAGTGGATCATGAACCACTCAAATGACTAGAGAGATGTACTTTTTGAGTGGGAGTTTAGCATATAATTTGATCAAGTTGAACTCTAATTATCTTGATCATAGTCTAAGTCCACTTTGTATATATTTGTGTTGTAGATCATGGCTCACGCAACAGTCATCCTGAATTTTAATACGTTCCTAGAGAAAGCTAAGTTGAAAGATGATGGAAGCAACTTTGTGGACTGGGCTCGTAATCTTAAGCTAATCTTACAAGCTGGGAAGAAGGATTATGTCCTTAATGCTGCGCTAGGAGATGAACCACCCGCTACAGCTGATCAGTATGTTAAGAACGCTTGGTTAGCACGTAAGCAGGACTACTCAATAGTTCAATGTGCAGTCTTGTATGGCTTAGAACCGGGACTTCAACGTTGCTTTGAGCGTCATGGAGCATTTGAGATGTTCCAGGAGTTGGATTTTATCTTTCAGAAGAACGCCCGGATCGAGAGGTATGAGACCTCCGATAAATTCTATGCTTGCAAGATGGAGGAAAACTCATCTGTCAGTGAACATGTGCTCAAAATGTCTGGGTACTCAAACCGTCTAGCTGAGCTGGGGATTGAACTCCCGCAAGAAGCTATCACTGACAGAATCCTTCAATCACTGCCGCCAAGCTATAAAGGCTTTGTGTTGAACTACAACATGCAAGGGATGAACAAGTCTCCCGGCGAGTTGTTTGCGATGTTGAAAGTCGCAGAGTCTGAACTCCATAAAGAGCATCAAGTGTTGATGGCAAATAAGACCACTAGTTTCAAGAGAAACGGCAAAGGCAAGAAGGGCAATTCAAAGAAGAGCGGCAAGCCTGTTGCCAATCTGTCGAAGAAACCCAAGGCTGGACCTAAGCCTGAAACGGAGTGCTACTATTGCAAGGGTATGGGTCACTCGAAGCGCAATTGCCCCAAGTATCTGGCAGATAAGAAGGCGGGCAAAGAAAAATCAGGTATATTTGATATACATGTTATTGATGTGTACTTAACCGGCTCTCGTAGTAGTGCCTGGGTATTCGATACCGGTTCTGTTGCTCATATTTGCAACTCGAAACAGGAACTGCGGAATAGACGAAGGATGGCGAAAGATGAAGTGACGATGCGCGTAGGAAATGGTTCCAAGGTTGATGCAATCGCCGTCGGCACAGTGTCACTTCAGCTACCGTCGGGATTAGTGATGAACTTAAATCATTGTTATTTAGTGCCTGCGTTGAGCATGAACGTTATATCTGGATCTTGTTTATTACGAGACGGTTACTCTTTTAAGTCTGAGAATAATGGTTGTTCTATTTCTATGAGTAACATCTTTTATGGTCATGCACCGAATGTGAGAGGATTGTTCATATTGAATCTTGATAGCGATACGCATATACATAACATTGAGACCAAAAGAGTTAGAGTAAACAATGATAGCGCCATATTTTTGTGGCACTACCGCTTGGGTCATATTGGTGTAAAGCGCATGAAGAAACTCCATGCTGATGGACTTTTGGAGTCACTTGACTTTGATTCACTTGACACGTGCGAACCATGCCTCATGGGCAAGATGACTAAGACTCCGTTCTCCGGAACAATGGAGCGTGCGAGTGACTTATTGGAAATCATACATACCGATGTGTGTGGTCCAATGAGCGTGGAGGCACGCGGCGGATATCGTTATTTTCTCACCTTCACTGATGATTTGAGTAGGTATGGTTATGTCTACATGATGAAGCACAAGTCTGAAACATTTGAAAAGTTCAAGCAATTTCAGAGTGAAGTGGAAAATCATCGTAACAAGAAGATCAAGTTCCTACGGTCTGATCGTGGGGGTGAATATCTGAGTTTCGAGTTTGGTGATCACTTAAGAAAATGTGGAATTGTCTCACAGTTGACACCGCCTGGAACACCACAGCGTAATGGTGTGTCCGAACATCGTAATCGTACTTTGTTAGAGATGTTGCGATCTATGATGTCTCTTACTGATTTGCCATTATCATTTTGGGGTTATGCATTAGAAATAGCTGCATTCACTTTAAATAGGGCACCATGAAAATCCGTTGAGACGACACCATACGAACTGTGGTATGGCAAAAGGCCAAAGTTGTCGTTTCTTAAAGTTTGGGGATGTGATGCTTATGTCAAAAAGCTTGAGCCTGAAAAGCTGGAACCCAAAGCAGAAAAATGCGTCTTCATAGGTTACCCAAAAGAGACAGTTGGGTACACCTTCTATCTCAAATCCGAGGGCAAAGTGTTTGTTGCTAAGAACGGAGCTTTTCTCGAGAAGGAGTTTCTCTCGAGAGAATTGAGTGGGAGGAAGATAGAACTTGACGAGGTTGTCGAACCTCTCATCCCTTTGGATGGTGGCGCAGGGCAAGGGGAAACCTCTGTCGTTGCGACGCCGGTTGAGGAGGAAGTTAGTGATGATGATCATGAAGCTCCAGTTCAAGTTTATGTTGAACCACGCAGGTCGACGAGATCACGCGCTGCTCCAGAGTGGCACGGTAATCCCGTCTTATCAATCATGTTGTTGGACAACAATGAACCTGCAAATTATGAAGAAGCAATGGTGGGCCTAGATTCCAACAAATGGCTAGAAGCCATGAAGTCCGAGATAGGATCCATGTATGAGAACAAAGTGTGGACTTTGGAGATACTACCTGAGGGCCGCAAGGCTATTCAGAACAAATGGATCTTTAAGAAGAAGACGGACGCTGACGGTAATGTGACCGTTTATAAAGCTCGACTTGTGGCAAAGGGTTTTTCACAAGTTCCAGGAGTTGACTACGATGAGACTTTCTCACCCGTAGCAATGCTTAAGTCCGTCAGAATCTTGTTAGCAATAGCTGCATTTTTCGATTATGAAATCTGGCAGATGGATGTCAAAACGGCGTTCCTTAACGGTTTCCTTAAGGAAGAGTTGTATATGATGCAACCCGAAGGTTTTGTCGATCCTAAGAATGCTAACAAGGTGTGCAAGCTCCAGCGATCCATTTATGGACTGGTGCAAGCATCTCGGAGTTGGAACAAACGCTTTGATGAGGTGATCAAAGCATTTGGGTTTATACAAGTGGTTGGAGAATCTTGTATTTACAAGAAAGTGAGTGGGAGCTCTGTAGCGTTTCTAATATTATATGTGGTTGACATATTACTGATTGGAAACAACGTAGAGCTTTTGGAGAGCATAAAAGTTTACTTGAATAGAAGTTTCTCTATGAAGGACCTAGGAGAAGCTGCTTACATTCTAGGCATTAAGATCTATAGGGATAGATCAAAACGCCTGATAGGACTTTCACAAAGCACATACCTTGATAAAGTTTTGAAAAGGTTCAAAATGGAACACTCCAAGAAAGGGTTCTTGCCAGTTTTACAAGGTACAAGATTGAGTAAGACTCAGTGCCCAGCAACTGATGAAGATAGAGAGCATATGCGCTCCGTCCCCTATGCTTCAGCCATAGGTTCTATCATGTATGCGATGCTGTGCACTAGACCGGATGTTAGCCTGGCCATAAGTATGGCAGGTAGGTTCCACAGTAATCCTGGAGTGGATCACTGGACAGCGGTCAAGAATATCCTGAAGTACCTGAAAAGGACTAAGGAGATGTTTCTCGTGTATGGAGGTGACGAAGAGCTCGCCGTAAAAGGTTACATCGATGCAAGCTTTGACACAGATCCGGACGACTCTAAGTCGCAAACCGGATACGTATTTATTCTTAATGGGGGTGTAGTAAGCTGGTGCAGTTCCAAGCAAAGCGTCGTAGCAGATTCTACATGTGAAGCAGAGTACATGGCTGCCTCGGAGGCGGCTAAGGAGGGTGTCTGGATGAAGCAGTTCATGACGGATCTTGGAGTGGTGCCAAGCGCAGTGAATCCAATAACCTTGTTCCGTGACAACACTGGTGCCATTGCCTTAGCAAAGGAACCACGGTTTCACAAGAAGACCAGACACATCAAGCGACGCTTCAACCTCATTCGCGACTACGTCGAGGAAGAGGACGTAAATATATGCAAAGTGCACACGGATCTGAATGTAGCAGACCCGCTGACTAAACCTCTTCCACGGCCAAAACATGATCGACACCAGAACTGTATGGGTGTTAGATTCATTACAATGTAATTCACATGGTGATGTGAGGGCTAGATTATTGACTCTAGTGCAAGTGGGAGACTGTTGGAATTATGCCCTAGAGGCAATAATAAATGTAGTTATTATTATAATTCATGTATCAAGATAATAGTTTATTATCCATGCTATAATTGTATTGAATGAAGACTCATTTACATGTGTGGATACATAGACAAAACACCGTCCCTAGCATGCCTCTAGTTGGCTAGCTAGTTGATCGATGATAGTCAGTGTCTTCTGATTATGAACAAGGTGTTGTTGCTTAATAACTGGATCACGTCATTGGGAGAATCACGTGATGGACTAGACCCAAACTAATAGACGTAGCATGTTGATCGTGTCATTTTGTTGCTACTGTTTTCTGCGTGTCAAGTATTTATTCCTATGACCATGAGATCATATAACTCACTGACACCGGAGGAATGCTTTGTGTGTATCAAAGGTCGCAACGTAACTGGGTGACTATAAAGATGCTCTACAGGTATCTCCGAAGGTGTTAGTTGAGTTAGTATGGATCAAGACTGGGATTTGTCACTCCGTGTGATGGAGAGGTATCTCGGGGCCCACTCGGTAATACAACATCACACACAAGCCTTGCAAGCAATGTAACTTAGTGTAAGTTGCGGGATCTTGTATTACGGAACGAGTAAAGAGACTTGCCGGTAAACGAGATTGAAATAGGTATGCGGATACTGACGATCGAATCTCGGGCAAGTAACATACCGAAGGACAAAGGGAATGACATACGGGATTATACGAATCCTTGGCACTGAGGTTAAAACGATAAGATCTTCGTAGAATATGTAGGATCCAATATGGGCATCCAGGTCCCGCTATTGGATATTGACCGAGGAGTCTCTCGGGTCATGTCTACATAGTTCTCGAACCCGCAGGGTCTGCACACTTAAGGTTCGACGTTGTTTTATGCGTATTTGAGTTATATGGTTGGTTACCGAATGTTGTTCGGAGTCCCGGATGAGATCGCGGACGTCACGAGGGTTTCCGGAGTGGTCCGGAAACGAAGATTGATATATAGGATGACCTCATTTGATTACCGGAAGGTTTTCAGAGTTACCGGGAATGTACCGGGAATGACGAATGGGTTCCGGGAGTTCACCGGGGGGGAGGGGGGCAACCCACCCCGGGGAAGCCCATAGGCCTTGGGGGAGACACACCAGCCCTTAGTGGGCTGGTGGGACAGCCCACAAGTGCCCTATGCGCCAAGGAGAAGAAAATCAAGAGAGAAAGAAAAAAAAAGGAGGAGGTGGGAAGGAAGGGGGACTCCCTCCCACCAAACCTAGTCCAACTCGGTTTGGGGGGGGGGGGGGAGAGTCCTCCCCCTTGGACTCGGCCGACCCCCTTGGGGCTCCTTGAGCCCCAAGGCAAGGCCCCCTCCCTCCCACCTATATATACGGAGGTTTTAGGGCTGATTTGAGACGACTTTTCCACGGCAGCCCGACCACATACCTCCACGGTTTTTCCTCTAGATCGCGTTTCTGCGGAGCTCGGGCGGAGCCCTGCTGAGACAAGGTCATCACCAACCTCCGGAGCGCCGTCACGCTGCCGGAGAACTCTTCTAACTCTCCGTCTCTCTTGCTGGATCAAGAAGGCCGAGATCATCGTCAAGTTGTACGTGTGCTGAACGCGGAGGTGCCGTCCGTTCGGTAATAGATCGTGGGACTGATCGCGGGATTGTTCGCGGGGCGGATCGAGGGACGTGAGGACGTTCCACTACATCAATCGCGTTCTCTAACGCTTCTGCTGTACCGTCTACAAGGGTACGTAGATCACTCATCCCCTCTCGTAGATGGACATCACCATGATAGGTCTTCGTGCGCGTAGGAAAATTTTTGTTTCCCATGCGACGTTCCCCATCACATTCTGGTGCCCTGCCGGAGGGGGGATTCGGATACGGAGGGCTTCTTCATCAACACCATGACCTCTCCGATGATGCGTGAGTAGTTCAGCATAGACCTACGGGTCCATAACTAGTAGCTAGATGTCTTCTTCTCTCTCTTGGATCTTCAATACAAAGTTCTCCATGACCTTCATGGAGATCTATCCGATGTAATCTTCTTTTGCGGTGTGTTTGTCGAGATCCGATGAATTGTGGATTTATGATCAGATTATCTATGAATCTTATTTGAGTTTCTTCTGATCTCTTACATGCATGATTTCATATCCTTGTAATTCTCTTGGAGTTGTTGGTTTTGTTTGGCCAGCTTGATCTATGATTCTTGCAATGGGAGAAGTGCTTGGTTTTGGGTTCATACCGTGCGGTGACCTCACCCAGTGACAGAAGGGGTAGCGAGGCACGCATCATGTTTTTTCCATCAAGGTTAAAAAGATGGGGTTTTCATCATTGGTTTGAGATTATCCCTCTACATCATGTCATCTTGCTTAAGGCGTTACTCTGTTCGTCATGAACTCAATACACTAGATGCATGCTGGATAGAGGTCGATGTGTGGATTAATAGTAGTAGATGCAGAAAGTATCGGTCTACTTGTCTTAGACGTGATGCCTATATGTATGATCATTGCCTTAGATATCGTCAAGACTTTGCGCTGTTCTTTCAATTTCTCAACAGTAATTTGTTCACCCACCGTAATATTTGCTATTTTGAGAGAAGCCTCTAGTGAACACTATGGACCCCGGGTCTACTCCACACCATATTTTCACCCTTACTCTTTTACTTCGTTGCACTTTCCGCCTTCAGATATCACTCTGCAATCAATCTTGAAGGGATTGACAACCCCTTTATAGCGTTGGGTGGAAGCTCGTTTGTGTTTGCGCAGGTACTCTGGACTTGACGAGATTCTCGTACTGGATTGTTACCTTGGTTCTCAAACTGAGGGAAGTACTTACTGCTCATGTGCTCCCTCACCCTTTCCTCTTCAAGGGAAAAACCGACGCAAGCAAGTCTCCGTCAACGTGTCAATTTTTGGCGCTATTGTTTGAGAAGTAGCAAGAAGAATTTCTGGCGGTGTTGCCGGGGAGGATCAAGTTAAGAACTCATCCAAGTAAGTGTCGCAAACTCATCTCTTGCATTTACTTTTTTGCCTCTCGTTTTCATCTCCCCCACTTGTGAAAAACAAAAAATTACAAAAAGATTTGCCCTTTTCTTCGTTTACCTTTTCGTTCGCCCTTTTCTCTCGCTTGCTCCTTGTTCGTTTGTGTGCTTGCTTACTTGCTGAAGTCACCAAGTCTGAAAACACCAAACTTTGTGACTTCTTGAATACTAATAATCAGGATTTTATTAGTACTCCGATTGCTCTCGCCACTAGTGAGGAGTCATACGGAATCAATGCCGCTTTGCGGAATCTTGTTATGAAAGAGCAATTTTCCGGCCTTCCTAGTGAAGATGACGCATCCCATCTTAATACCTTCATAGAGCTTTGCGATATGCAAAAGAAGAAAGATGCGGATAATGATGTGATTAAATTGAAGCTTTTTTCCTTTCTCGTTGCGAGATCGAGCAAAAACTTGGTTTTCGTCTTTGCCCAAAAATAGTATCGATTCTTGGGATAAGTGCAAAGATGCTTATATATCCAAGTATTTTCCGCCAGCTAAGATTATCTCTCTCCATAATGATATCATGAATTTTAAACAACTTGATCATGAACATGTTGCACAATCTTGGGAGAGAATGAAATTGATGATTAGAAATTGTCCCACTCATGGCTTGAGTCTTTGGATGATTATACAAATCTTCAACGCTGGCTTGAATTTCTCTTCTAGAAATATCTTGGACTCCGCCTCAGGTGCAACGTTCATGGAAATCACATTAGGAGAAGCCACAAAACTCCTAGACAATATCATGACGAACTACTCTCAGTGGCACACTGAAAGGTCACCTACTAGTAAGTAGGTACACGCTATAGAAGAAATTAACTCGTTGAGTGCTAAGATGGATGAGTTAATGCATTTTCTTGCTAGTAGAAGTTCTCCTTTAGATCCTAATGATATGCCCTTGTCTTCCTTGATTGAGAGTAGAAACGCTAGCTTGGACGTTAATTTTGTTGGTAGGAATAATTTTGGCAACAACAATGCTTTCAGAGGAAACTATGTTCCTAGGCCTTTTCCTAGTAACCCCTCTAATAACTTTGGCAATTCCTGCAACAATACTCATGGAAATTACAATAGATTACCATCTGATCTAGAGAGTAATATCAAAGAGTTTATCAACTCGCAAAAGATTTTCAATGCGTCCACAGAGGAAAAATTACTCAAAATTGACGATTTAGCTAAGAGCGTTGATAGAATGTCTAGTGATATTGATGCTTTGAAAGATATATGTGCTCCTCTCAAGATCAATATGGATGAAACTTTGAAAGCTATGTGTGTTTCCATGAGTGAGAGCAAAGAAAGAACCGCCCAAATTCGTGCTAGACATGAATGGCTTAAAAAGGCGTGTTCTTGTGATAAGAATCACGAAGATCTTAAAGTGCTTGGTGTGACTCCCATTGAATCTTTGGTTTCTTGTGTGAAACCTAATGATGATGGGGCTGGATATGAATCCACTTTGGTTGAAAAATGCCCCAATGATTCGGAGTCCATCTATCTTGATGCTAAAAGCATTGAAAGTGGAGTAGAAGATATTAAAACTTTGAGTAGCAATGAAATTACTACTTTGGATTTCAAGGAATTCAATTATTATAGTTGCTCCTTGATTGAATGCATTTCCTTGATCTCCACACGCTTATAGCCAAAACAAGGCCTTTACCGATCATATCGTCGAAGCTATGATAAAATCTCTTAAAGAGAAACTTGAATTGGAAGTTTCTATCCCTAGAAATCTTCATGATGAGTGGGAACCTACTATCAAAATCAAAATTAAAAACTATTAATGCAATGCTTTGTGTGATTTGGGTGCTAGTGTTTCCGCGATTCCAAAGTCTATATGTGATGTCCTGAGTTTTAATGAGATTGAAGAGTGTTTTCTTAATTTGCATCTTGCGGATTCTACTATCAAGAAACCCATGGGAAGGATCAATGATGTTCTTATTATTCTAAATAGAAACTATGTACTCGTGGATTTCATTGTGCTTGACATTGATTGCAATCCTACATGCCCTATTATTCTTGGTAGACCTTTCCTAAGGACTATCGGTCCTATCATCGATATGAAGGAAGGGAATATTAGATTTCAATTTCCTTTAAATGAGAGCATGGAGCACTTTGCTAGAAATAAAATAAGATTGCCTTATGAATCCATGATGAGGGCTACTTATGGTTTGAGCACCAAAGATGACGATACGTGATTCTATCGTCTTATGCCTAGCTAAGGGCGTTAAACAATAGCGCTTGTTGGGAGGCAACCCAATGAATTTATCTTTTTCTTTCTGTTTTGTTGCGTTCACACCATCATAATTCTGCTGTGATTGTGTTTTTTGTGTTTCTTTTTGTGTTTGAGCCAAGCAAAACCTTTATGACTAGTCTTGGTGATGGTTGTTTGATCCTGCTGGAAAAAGACTGAAACTTTTCGCTCACGAGATGATTTTTCATTCTTATTAAGAAAGAGCTTTTGAGTTGATTCTTTTTGCTACTGGTTGATATACCTTTTTCCCAGCCAATAGTAATTGTTCAGAATAGTTGAGATACCACTAGTGGGGACAGGGCCTATAGCCCCGGCCCGTAAGGGGCTTTAGTCCCGGTTCACCAACCGGGACTAAAGGGGCAGGACTAAAGGCCTAACCTTTTCGTCCCAGCCCTCTTACACGCCGGGACTAAAGGTGCTCCATGTGGGCGCCTCGTAGAGCCCCAGGGGCAGGCCCTTTAGTCCCGGCTCGTTACACGGACCGGGACTAAAGATTTTCAGATTTTGCTGGTTTTTGCCTTTTTTTGAATGAAATTATTTTTGGGTTTTAGGGTTTTAGGGATTAGGTGTTCGGGAGATTAATGTGATGCCTCGTTTGGTGTTCGGGAATTAGTTTTCATATAATTAAAAAATAGAAATAATTATGCATATATATATAAGATTAACTTATCTTACAAGCGAGCATATATATACAATTATATGGAGATCTGAATTATCGGGACTAGAGCCCGTCTATTCGATTACATGGATGGACATCAGTAATGGCCCCTAGCTACACTAAATCGTCCTTTGTCATCTATAGCTTCCGTCCTCAGAAAGGTCACAAGCTCCTCTGCAACAGCAATCGCGCGTTGCTCTGGTAGGACCTTCGCCATCATGGCCGTGTGCTATATAAGAAGAGGAGATGAATATGAATATCAATCATGATAACAAAGAATGACGGGTAAAAATAGAGGTGTGAATGTTCATTGCGTACGTCGAATCTCTGATCCTTGTGCTCAGAGGTAAACGTGCGAATGGTCTCGCAAACATAGTATCCGCATAGATGCGTTCCCCGTGGCTGCTGGTCGCACTTTACGAGAATATAATATATATAATCAAAATAATAATCTAGCATCATAAATGTATTGGAAATTAATAGAAGTATATCATACTACTACTTACCTGAGCCGCTTTAAAGGTCAGCTTCTCATGAAAGTTACCGGGAGTCACGCACTTGAACCTCTTCCAAACGCTGCCCGACAAGGATAATGATTTGCTCAGTTTTTCATTAATTGATATATCAGAAAATCATCGAAAGAGACCGATAGAGCGCAAGAATGATTAAAATTACCCTTGGAGCATGTCCTGCAGGCTTTGGAACTGTTTCAAGGGTCTCGATAATGGGTCGAAGGCATCAACTCTTCCCTTATCAATTTGAATGTCCAACAGAATCCAAAGGAAGCTGCACATGTATATATATAAGTGTTAGTAACTTATCAATTACACTTATAAGTGAATGGACACAACAGAGTAAAGACCCTCACCTGAAGTTGTATGGAAACAGTATGTGGTCACAGAAATTTTGATCTATTAGAAACCTTAGAAGGTTTTCCTCCGTCTCCTTGGGATAATTAGTTAGCGTCGCTATATGTATTTTATCTGGGTCAATAAACCCAATATTTAGGATGCACTTACTTTTACAGTACAAAATCTTCATTCTGCATAATAGAGTACAAGTTATATATAGACAATGAATTGAAATAACTAAACAAGTTATATGTAGACAACGAATTGAAAAACTTACAAACAATAGCAACTCATAAGCGATTTGTCGAGGGCGTCGCCATTGTACATCTGGAAGAGTTCATCAAAGTCGATATGGATTTGTTCAGGGCGGCCGTAGTACTCCTTGGGGATACTCAGCATGATCATCCTTCTCCCATTCTTTGATTCACTTAAGTACCATTCATGCAAGTAACGCATATTTGTTGGGAGATCATCTTTGCTGACCAAAGGCTCACCCAAGACAAACTATGGCTTAGGGGCTACCACAGCCTTGGGCATCTTGTCGTCTTGGGAAGACAACAATTCTTCAACCGAGACACCACATGCAGCCGCCAACTTCTTTGCACTTTCTAAAGCTAGCCCCTACACCGAAGAGGGAACATTCTCGGTTAACACCTTGAGGGGTGGGATCGACTGTTTGGCATGTTGTCCAAGATGAGGAACGTCTGATTTTTTCTTGCTTGTAGTTGAACTTGATTTGCTCCCACTTGCACTTGCACGTGATCTGCTCTTTTTCACTTCCTTCTGCAATGTGCGTGTATAGTCATCAGGCTTATGGTGTAAGTCATAAGGTATGATAGGAAGATTAGCATGACGTACCTTTGGGAGGGGCGACAGTTTGCGCTTTGTGGTGCTCTGTGGCTTAGGAATCGTCGGCGGAGCGTTCTTGGTGGCACGCTCCCGCTTTGTATCCGGAACGGGCGTCGGCAGAGACGGACGACCCAAGTCCGACGGCGGTGATCGAGATGGACTCGTGTTGTGCTGGCCGACGTCATGTGGAGGGCTTGCACGTGATCTGCTCTTTTTCACTTCCTTCTGCAATGTGCGTGTATAGTCATCATGCTTATGGTGTAAGTCATACTTTGATGGAAGGCGGTAGGATCATATGGTCCGATAGGAAGATTAGCATGACGTACCTTTGGGAGGGGCGACCGTTTGCGCTTTGGGGTGCTCTGTGGCTTAGGAATCGTCGGCGGAGCGTTCTTTGTGGCACACTCCTGCTTTGTATCCGTGGCAGGCTCAGGATTTGTATCCGGAGCGGGCGGCGGCGGAGCTTTCTTGGTGGCACGCTCCCGCTTTGTATCCGTGGCACGCTCAGGCTTTGTATCCGGAGCGGGCGGCGGCGGAGCGTTCTTGGTGGCACGCTCCCGCTTTGTATCCGTGGCATTCTCAGGCTTTGTATCCGGAGCGGGCGGCGACGGAGCGTTCTTGGTGGCACGCTCCCGCATTGTATCCATTGCAGGCTCAGGCTTTGTATCCGGACCGGGCGGCGGCGGAGCGTTCTTGGTGGCACGCTCCCGCTTTGTATCCGTGGCAGGCTCATGCTTTGTATCCGGAGCGGGCGGCGGCGGAGCGTTCTTGGTGGCACGCTCCCGCTTTGTATCCGTGACAGGCTCAGGCTTTGTATCCGCAGCGGGCGGCGGCGGAGATCGAGATGGACTCGTGTTGTGCTGGCCGACGTCATGTGGAGGGCTTGGAGGTAATGGAGGTGTAGGTGACCTGCGATGACTCGGAGGCGGTGTTGTCCTTGGGGCCGAGCCGGGAAGCTTGATGTAGTTCTTGTCCCATAGGATGACTCCACCCAGTACTTCTCCAAGTGTCCTCTCATCTTCGGGTCCAGCTATGTCGAGCTCCATATCACTAAACCCCGTCATGATTTCATCCCCCCCGACTTTAGCAAACCAGCTGGAATCTCACGGCCATGCCAGCGTGCATCAGGGCCAGAAGGTAAAGCTTGTCCAACGGCCACCTTCATGGATATGTTCTTGAATTTCTGATGGAGTTCACATGATGTTGACTCCTTGATTCCATCCACGGGGTAGCCGGGACCGCCCTGTATTATTCTTCGTTCATCGTCGGGCGGGGCCCCAGATTCAGCCATGCTGCTTTTCCGCTTAGATGCGGCGCCGGTAATATCAAGTGCAGGATCTTCCTGGCGCGGTACTCCTCTAAGCTCATCAATCTTCCTCTGTTGCTCGTTAATCCTGGCAAGCAACTGGTTGAACTTTTCATTCTCCTCATCCTGCTGCCGCTTCTTTGCTCTCTCTCGGCTTCTGTAAGTGTCTTGGTCTCTGGCAAACCCAAGCCACCACGGGTAAGATGGACCGAAGCCTCGCGTTCGTCCTCCATGTTTGTCATTGCCGAGGACCAGTGTGAGCAAATCTTTATCTCTATATGCAGTGAACTTTCTTTGTCCCTCCTTAATTTCTTTCACTATCCTTTTTCAATTCTCCCTGGGTATCCTAAGATTGTCATTGGAGATGAGGTCCCCTGTTTTTTCGTCGTACGACCCACCATGCGCAAGGAACCAATTTCTTGCTCTCAATTCCCACTCATCACGGAGTGGTTCAGGTACGATGCCTTTATCTATCAGATCTTGATCTTTCTTTTCCCACTTTGGGATGGCAGTCTCATAGCCCCCTGGCCCGAGCTTGTGGTGATATTTCTTCTTGTCGGCATTTATCTTGTTCTTTTCTGATAATGCCTGGGCATCTTCTGACTCCTTGTACTCTTGAAATTCCTTCCAGTGATTCGCCTGCTTGGCTAGATACCCCTCGAATACTGGCACTTTCTTTGTCTCCAGATAGTTTTTCCATAGCTTCTTCTTCCAGCTACGGAACAGTTCGGCCATCTTCTTTAGAGTCCACTTCTTGACTTTGGCCCTCAGTTTGTCTGCGGCGTCTTCATTCTCACATTCTGGCAGGTTGAAATGTGACATGAGATCATTCCAAAGATTATCTTTGTACCTTTCGGTGACATAGTCACTATTGGCTGCCCCTTTGTGCTTGTTCCACTCCCGAACGCTGATCGGGACGTGATCCCTAACGAGAACTCCGCATTGCTTCTTGAATGTGTCAGCAGCATTCTTAGGAAGCTTGGGTTCGCCCGTAGGCATTATCACGTCAAAGGTGTAATGCGTCCGTGCATCCAACTTTCTAGTCGGGCCTCGTTTCGTAGATTTTCTCGATGTGGAGGCCTAAGAGGGAGAAACATTCATGAAATGAATGTATATGTATACAATATAGAGCTATCTCCAATATTTTTCACATATTACAAGTGATTGTCGAACTTCACATGTACACCTCGCCGGACTTTATTATTTCTTCACCGGATTCTCCACCGGCTTCTCCATCAGTGGAGCTATCATCACCTCCTCCGTCATTGGACCTATCTCCTGCCCCATCGGCTTCATCTTCGTGTCGCTCGACCTCCATTCCATATCCGGAGTCGTTTAGATATGACGTCGGAGATTCGGCTGGTTCAACGTCGGGGCCGTCTTTGATTATATCTTCGAGAAGTTCTTCCTCTTCGAGGTTCCTGATATGTGGATCCATAGTTCTGCCAAAAACGGACATTTGATTAACTAATAAACTAACAAACTATATAAGAGGGGTTGGAAACTTCGAAGGCTCGTTTTATATAGGAGGACCTTTAGTCCCGGGTCTTGGCTAGAACCTAAACTCTAAAATACCAGCCTGGCGGAGCCCAGTCCCGGACACTTAAGCATATACAATAGCAAAATTAAACTAGTTCTATTAATTTTCTTGCTAAAAATAAACTATTAACACTTAAGCATATACAATAGAAAAATTAAACTATTAACACTTAAGCATATACAATAGAAAAATTAAGCTATAATCTAAGAAACACTATTAACACTTAAGCATATAAACTATACAATAGCATATACACTTCTTCTTGTAACCCTAAGCTAATTTTTTCTCTTCTTCTATTTCTCCTCTTCTTCTACTTCTACTTCTCCTATTCTTCTACTACTTCTCCTCTCCTCTTCTTCTATTTTTCCTCTTCTTCTCCTCTCCTCCTCTTCTTATTCTCCTTTTTCTTCTTTTCTTCTCCTCCTCTTCTTATTCTCCTTTTTCTTCCTTTCTTCTCCTTTTTCTTTCTTTCTTCCCTTTTTCTTCTTTTCTTCTCCTTTTTCGTCCTTTCTTCTCCTTTTTCTTCCTTTCTTCTCCTTTTTCTTCATTTCTTCTCCTTTTTCTTCTTTTATTCTCCTTTTTCTTCCTTTCTTCTCCTTTTTCTTCTTTTCTTCTCCTTTTTCTTCCTTTCTTCTCATTTTTCTTCCTTTCTTCTCCTTTTTCTTCTTTTCTTCTCCTTTTTCTTCCTTTCTTCTCCTTTTTCTTCTTTTCTTCTCCTTTTTCTTCCTTTCTTCTCATTTTTCTTCCTTTCTTCTCCTTTTTCTTCTTTTCTTCTCCTTTTTCTTCCTTTCTTCTCCTTTTTCTTCTTTTCTTCTCCTTTTTCTTCCTTTCTTCTCCTTTTTCTTCCTTTCTTCTCCTTTTTTTCTTTGCTTCTCCTTTTTCTTCTTTGCTTGTGCTGGCCGGAGTGTTGGGGAGGAGGGGGCATGGGGCTTACCGGTCGGAGGTGTCGACGACGCACGGCGAGGAGGACGGCGACGCACGACGAGGAGGGCGGCGCGCGGAGTGGAGGGTGGCGCGCGGCGAGGAGGACGACGGTGACGGCGAGGAGGACGATAGGCGGCGGCGAGCAGGATGGCGGGCAGCCTGACGGCGTCGTCGAGTTCGTCGCTTGACGCGCGAGGCAGGAGAACGAGAGGAAGAAGAAGAGAAATGGACGATTTGGGTTCGAAATTTTCTAACTCCCGCTTATACAGGTGGATCTTTAGTCCCGGTTCGGGGCTCGATCCGGGACTGAAGACCCCTTTAGTCCCGGGTGGAGCCACGACCCGGAATAAAGGCCCTTTTTCGGCAGACCTGAAGGCGGGAAGGAGGGGCCTTTAGTCCCGGGGCGTGGCTCGAACCGGGACTAAAGGGGGTCTTTAGTCCCGGGTGGAGCCACGCCCCGGGACTAAAGGCCCTTTTTCGGCAGACCAGAAGGCGGGAAGCAGGGGCCTTTAGTCCCGGGGCGTGGCAAGAACCGGGACTAAAGTGTTGCCTATATAAACCCTCGCCCCTACCCACCATATCCCCTGTTTTTTGGTTGTTGAAGTGTGACCATGCCATGCTCTTGCCACTCTAGTTCATGCACATGACGTGTTCGATGAAATGCCCGAGCCACCCTACTTAAGCTTTCTCCTCTCCAAGCTCGACCTCCAAGTTCCATTTTCCTTAATATTTGTCCAGGTTTGACCGTGCACACCAACTGCGAGCACCACCGTGGTGAGCCTCTTGTTCTTATCTTCTTTTTCATATCAAAAAAATTCTTACTTGTATGATTTAGATACATACTTGTATAAATTACTCACTTTCATTATTTTTTGTTATTATATAGTGCGATGGTTTTGGTATCCGCCTCCGTCGGCCCTTGTCCTGTCTATGATTCGGATGTGGTATATATTATCTTTTAAAACTATTTGTTTTATTTAGTGTTTATGACAACTATGACGACCAATGTGACATATATTTTTTTAATCTAGGAGGTATGTGAACCGGAAATTCCAACCCACATAAAAATTCTTGTCGAGAAGTTAAATTTGGTTGAAATAGAAAACAAATACTTGAAGAAAAAATTGAAAATAATTGAGGATAAGAATATGGAACTGGAGTTGCATGTCGCCGATGTCATCGATGATCGCAAGATGAAGATCGATGCGATGCGGTTGAAGATGGATGCAATGCGCTTGAAGATGGATGAAATGCGCTTGAAGATTAGGAATATTAGAAAATATGCCATTGATAAAGAGGATTGGTATCATTATGCTGTTGGGTCAATTGTTAGCTTAGTTGCGATTTTGATCGCGTTTGTTGTTGCATTTAAATGTTTTACATAGTTGTATGTTGTTTTATGAGAGAACTTTATGTATTTATTTTTTGCAATAATAACATTTGATCACTACTGTTCTTTGGATTTAATGTGATGATGAACTTGTATTAATTTGGTCATATGTTCTGCAATGGTTTTTTGAACTTATTTGAGCTCCATACTTTTTGTGTGTTCAAAATGCACCATTCAAAGGCACATCAAAAATTTCAACAATTTCTGACTTGATTGGGTATATTTCGTGCATTTACTTATTTTTTTTGAGCTAGTTGACCCTGAAATTGAAAAGCACTACCGATGAACTCTGAAAATGTTGAAAGTTGGCATGCTATCATCATTTCACCCACATAGCATGTGTTACAAAGTTGAGAGGGCTACGACAAAAACTGGATGCACTTCGTGTACAAAACGGACAATCTCTCTCGAAGTATCAGGGTTTCGAACGAGAACTCATCTCTTACAAAGGGATTTCATTTTTTTGAACTTATTTGAACTCCATACTTTTTGTGTGTTCAAAATGCACCATTCAAAGGCACATCACAAAATTTCAACAAATTCTCACTTCATTTGGTATATTTCGTGCATTTACTTATTTTTTTGAGCTAGTTGACCCTGAAATTGAAAAGCACTACAAATGAACTCTGAAAATGTTGAAAGTTGGCATGCTATCATCATTTCACCCACATAGCATGTGTTAAAAAGTTGAGAGGGCTACGACAAAAACTCGATGCACTTCGTGTACGAAACGGACAATCTCTCTCGAAGTATCAGGGTTTCGAACGAGAACTCATCTCTTACAAAGGGATTTCATTTTTTAGAATTTTTTTGAACTCCATACTTTTTGTGTGTTCAAAATGCACCATTCAAAGGCACATCACAAAATTTCAACAAATTCTCACTTCATTTGGTATATTTCGTGCATTTACATATTTTTTTGAGCTAGTTGACCTTGAAATTGAAAAGCACTACAAATGAACTGTGAAAATGTTGAAAGTTGGCATGCTATCATCATTTCACCGACATAGCATGTGTTAAAAAGTTGAGAGGGCTACGACCAAAACTGGATGCACTTCGTGTACAAAACGGACAATCTCTCTCGAAGTATCAGGGTTTCGAACGAGAACTCATCTCTTACATGGATACTATGAAAATGAAAAGTGTTTGAAATTTAGTACATTCCATACATGCATTACATAAAAGGTTTAATACATTATTACATTATTGCACCAATATTCCTATCTATTATTTCTGTTTTCTTCTCGGTCGTAACCATGGAGAATCTTCATCATTCAGTAGGATGCTTGGTTCAGTTTTCACTTTGAAGGGCGGAATTTCATGGAACTTATTATAATCTTCTGACATGTCTGTCTTGTCATCTACTCCCACGATGTTTCTTTTCCCTGAAAGAACTATGTGGCGTTTTGGCTCATCGGACGATATCTTCTTTTGCTGTTTTCTTTTTCTCATTAATGTAGACATGTCCTTCACATAGAAAACCTGAGCGACATCATTGGCTAGGACAAATGGTTCGTCCATGTACGCAAGATTGTTGAGATCCACTGTTGTCATGCCGTACTTTTGGTCTACAACTACCCCGCCTCCTGTCAGCTTCACCCACTTGCACCGAAATAAAGGGATCTTAAAAGTAGGTCCTTAGTCAAGTTCCCATATCTCGTCTATGTACCCGTAATATGTTTCTAAACAGTGCCCATTCTCGTCTGTTGCATCAAAGCGGACACCACTATTTTGGTTGGTGCTCTTTTTATCTTGGGCAACCGTGTAAAATGTATTCCCATTTATCTCATACCCTTGGAAAGTACATATAGTCGAAGATGGTGGCCTGGCCAAACAGTACATCTCATCTTCAACGGTGTCGTCATTCATGAGATGTGTCTGCAACCAACTGCCGAAAGTCTTCAGAGCGTAGAATATTCTTGTGTCTCACGATATACGGAGCCACCACGGTGGAATTGTGTAGAACTGTGTAGTGTGCTTGAGAGAAAGAATGCCCGTCCATACATACTTTTTCTTTCCTTCCTAGTGTGCCTTTTCCTGTCAGCCTACCCTCATACCGAGATTCAGGAACACCAATCGGCTTAAGGTCAGGAAGAAAGTCCACACAAAACTCAATGACCTCCTCTGTTCCATAGCCCTTGGAGATGCTTCCTTCTGGCCTAGCACGGTTACGAACATATTTATTTAAGACTCCCATGAACCTCTCAAAGGGGAACATATTGTGTAGAAACACAGGACCGAGAATTCCAATCTCTTCGACTAGGTGAACTAGGAGGTGTGTCATTATATTGAAGAAGGATGGCGGGAACAACAACTCAAAGCTGACCAGACATTGGACCACATCAATCTGTAACCCTGATAGACTTTCTCGATCGAGTACCTTCTGAGAAATTGCATTGAGGAATGCACATACCTTCACAATTGCCAGGCGAACATTTTCCGGTAGAATTCCCCTCAATGCAACCGGAAGGAATTGCGTCATAAGCAAGTGGCAGTCATGAGACTTTAGGTTTTGGAATTTTTTGTCTTTCATATTTACGATTCTCTTTATATTCGACGAGAAGCCAGTCAGGACCTTGATACTGAACAGGACTTCAAAGAAGATTTCCTTCTCTTCCTTAGTAAGAGCGTAGCTGGCACGCCCTTGAAACTGCCCTGGATGAATGCCATCTCTTCCTTTATGACGTTCCTGGTCCTCCCGTGCATCCGGTGTTTCTTTTGACTTCCCATACAAGCCCAGGAAGCCTAGAATATTCACACAGAGATTCTTCGTCAGGTGCATCACGTCGATTGCCGAGCGGACCTCATGGACTTCCCAGTAGGGTAGCTCCCAAAATATAGATTTCTTCTTCCACATGGGTACGCGCTTATCAGGGCCATTAGGAACAGGTTGGCTGCCAGGACCCTTTCCAAAGATTACTTTTAAATCTTTGACCATATCAAATACTTCAACACCAGTACGGATGACAGGCTTCCCCCGGGGTTCTGCCTTGCCATTGAAATGCTTGCCATTTTTCTTTAAGGGATGCTTGGGCGGAAGAAAACGACGATTGTACGGATACACATTCTTCCTACAGTTTTCGAGATATATACTTTCTGTCTGATCCAAACAGTGCATGCATGCATTGTATCCCTTGTTTGACTGTCCTGAAATGTTACTAAGAGCAGGCCAATCATTGATGGTTACGAAAAGCAACGCTCGAAGGTCAAATTCCTCTTGTTTGTGCTCGTCCCACACACGTACACCTGGTTCGGCCCATAGCTGTAAAAGTTCATCAACTAATGGCCTTAGGTACACATCAATATCGTTGCCGGGTTGCTTTGGACCTTGTATAAGCACTGGCATCATAATGAACTTCCGCTTCATGCACAACCAAGCAGGAAGGTTGTAGATACATAGAGTAACGGGCCAGGTGCTGTGACTGCAACTCTGATCCCCAAAAGGATTCATGCCATCTGTACCTAGACCTAACCATAAGTTCCTTGCGTAAGCTGCAAATCTCGGGAACTCTCTCTCGATTTTTCTCCACTGCCGACCATCAGCGGTGTGCCTCAACTTATCGTCTTTCATACGATCTTCCATGTGCCATCGCAACAACTTCGCATGATCTTTATTTCTGAACAGATGTTTCGACCGTGGTATTATAGGAGCATACCACATCACCTTGGCAGGAACCCTCTTCCTGGGTGGCTCGCCCTCAATATCACCAGGGTCATCTTTTCTGATCTTATACCGCAATGCAGTGCATACCGGGCATTTATCCATATTCTCGTACTTCTCACCGCGGTAGAGGATGCAGTCATTAGGGCATGCATGTATCTTCTGCACGTCTAATCCTAGAGGGCAGACAAGCTTTTTTGCTTCGTACGTGCTGGCGGGCAATTCGTTCTTTCTTGGAAGCATCTTCTTCATCAGTACCAGCAACTTTTCGAATGAGGAGTCAGTCACACCGGTCTCTGCCTTCCACTTCAGCAATTCCAGTGTTTTACCCAGCTTCTTCTGGCCATCTTCACAAGTTGGGTACAACAATTTGTTGTGGTCCTGTAACATCTGCTCGAACTGCAACCTCTCCTTTTCTGTGTCGCAACCTCGCCATGGATCAGAAATGACCCGACCAAGATCATCAGCGGGCTCATCTGGTTCCCGTTCTTCATCCTGATCTTCTTCTTCATTGTCTTCCATTGCGGTATCAGCATACTCAGGGAACATAGATCGGTAGTTGTCATCATCATTCTCTTCTTCTTCATCGCCGTCTTCCATCATATCCCCTCTTTCTCCGTGCTTGGTCCAAACATTATAGCCCGACATAAAACCGGACCGAAGCAGGTGGCTCTGAATGACTCTTGAGGAAGTGTAATCCTTCTCATTCTGACATTCAATACATGGACAAAACATATAGCCACCACCATGCTTGTTCGCATCGGCTGCATCTCGAAAAGAATGCACGCCTTCTCTATAAGCGGATGTGCGTCGATCATCGTACATCCATGGATGGCTCATCTGCGTTATACGATAGTATATCAAATACAATCACGATCCTAAAAATTAGTACCGCACGGTCTAAACGAGGAAATATAGTTGCTAAAATTTTAGAATAAGTAGAAATAAAGAGGAAGAGGTTTAAGCGTGGCTCGGGCATCTCATATCGTAGTTGTGTTCGGTGAACTGAAGCGGCATCGCTCTAACACACATTTCAACAAACACCTCTAGTGCATCAAAAAAAGTAGAGAGCAAGCACCCACCCACAATCCTCCATCCAAGAAAAATGCAACGAAGAGGGGAGAGGGGGGCTGTGCTATATATAGGCAGAGGACTTTAGTTCTGGTTTGAGACACAAACCGGGAGTAAAGGTGGCGCACATGCGGGCTGCCCACCGCGTAGCCCTTTAGTCCCGGTTTGGCACACGAATCGGGACTAATGGCTCCTTACGGGCCGGGACTAAAGCCTCGAGGGAGGATATGAGAATTGGGGTGACGTGGCCGGGCCTTTAGTCCCGGCCCAGAGGCAGGCCGGGACTAAATGGTCCAGGCCAAAGGCCCGTTTTCTACTAGTGTACCAGAAGTATACGAAGTATACAGATTGCTACAGACTGGTCTGTTTTTGACAGATTCTGTTTTTGTTGAGTTGGTTGCTTGTTTTGATGAAACTATGGATAGTATCGGGGGGGGGGGGGGGTACTAGCCATGTAAAAGTGAGAATACAGTAGCCTAACACCAATATAAATAGAAATCAAGATTTCTACAGTACATAAAGAGGTGGTAGTTTGTTTTCTTGTGCCAATGTTATCACGAGTTTTTGTTTAAGTTTTGTGTTGTGATGTTTTCAAGTTTTGGGTGATGTTCTCATGGACAAAGAGATAAGGAGTGGAAAGAGCTCAAGCTTGGGGATGCCCAAGGAATCCCAAGCCAAATTCAAGGACACCAAAAAGCCTAAGCTTGGGGATGCCCCAGGAAGGCATCCCCTTTTTCGTCTTCAATCCATCGGTAACATTACTTGGAGCTATATTTTTATTCACCACATGATATGTGTTTTGCTTGGAGCGTCTTGTATCGTAGGAGTGTTTTGTTTTTGTTGTGTCACAATCATCCTTGCTGCACACCTTTAGAGAGAGACATCCACTCATCGTGATTTTGCTGGAATGCTCATCGTGCTTTACTTATATCTTTTGAGCTAGATAATTTTTCTCTATATGCTTCACTTAGATCTTTTAGAGCACGGCGGTGCGTGACTTGGTAGTTGGCTTATGCTATGAAAGTAGTCCCAAAGGTGTTAGGTACCCAAAGAGGATACAAAACCTTCCATCTTCATGTGCATTGAGTAGAAAGAGAAGTCTTGATTCCTCTCAATTAGTTTTGAGACATGGATTTGGTAATATTAAGAGTTATGTTAGTAGGGTGTTGTGAATCTAGAAATACTTGTGTTGAAGTTAGTGATTCCCGTAGCATGCACGTATGGTGAACCGCTATGTTAGGAAGTCACAACATAATTGATCTATTGATTGTCATCCTTTGTGTTGAGGTCGGGATCGCGCGATGGTTAACACCTACCAACCCTTCCCCTAGGAGTATGCATTTAGCACGTTGTTTCGATTACTAATAAAAACTTTCGCAACAAGTATGTGAGTTCTTCATGACTAATGTGAGTCCATGGTATAGATGCACTTTCACCTTCCACCATTGCTAGCCTCTCTAGTGTCGCGCAACTTTCGTCGGTACACAAACCCACCATATGTCTTCCTCAAAACAGCCACCATACCTACCTACTATGGCATTTTCAAAGCCATTCCGAGATATATTGCCATGAAACTCCCATCGTTCTGTCTCATTACTTGTGTCGTCACTCTCATATTGCCTTTGCATGATCGTAAGATAGTTAGCGAGATGTTTCAACGTCATACGCCAAGCTAGATCGTTGCACATCCCGATACACTGCCGGAGGCATTTCCTATAGAGTCATCATCGTTCTAAGCTTTGAGCTGTGCGTAAATAAAAGTGTGATGATCATCATTATTAGAGCATTGTCCCATGTGAGGAAATATTAAAAAATATAGGCCCAAGTGCCCAAATAAAAAAAAAGAAAAAGAGAGAAGGGACAATGCTACTATCTTTTTCCACACTTGTGCTTCATAATAGCACCATGTTCTTCATGATTGAGAGCTTCTTGCTTTGTCACTACCATATGCTAGTGGGAATCTTCATTATATAACTTGGCTTGTATATTCCAATGATGGGCTTCCTCAAATTGCCCTAGGTCTTCGTGAGCAAGCAAGTTGGATGCACACCCACTAGTTCTCCTCTTGAGCTTTCACATACTTATAGCTCTAGTGCATCCTTAGTATGGCCATCCCTACTCATTCACACTGATATCCATTAATGGGCATCTCCATAGCCTTTTGATACGCCGAGTCAATGTGACCATATCCTCCTTTTTGTCTCACAACCACCAACACACTCTATTCCACCTATAGTGCTATATCCACGGCTCACGCTCATGTATTGCGTGATAGTTATAATTTTTTTGAGAAAGTAAGAGTGCGAAAACAATTACTTGGCCAATACCGAGGTTGTGCATGATTTACATTAGTTGTGTGAGGATGATGGAGCATAGCGAGACTATATGATTTTGTAGGGATAACTTTCCTTGGCCTTGTTATTTTGAAAGTTCATGATTACCTTGCTAGTTTGCTTGAAGTATTATTGTTTTCATGTCAATAGCAAACTATTGTTTTGAATCTTACGGATCTGAACATTCATGTGACTTGGAACAAATTACAAAGGACAATTATGCTAGGTAGCATTCCACATCAAAAATTCAGTCTTTATCACTTCGCTACTCGAGGACGAGCAGGAGTTAAGCTTGCGGATGCTTGATACGTCTCCAACGTATCTATAATTTTTGATGGTTTCATGCTATTATCTTGTCAAACTTTGGATGTTTTGTATGCCATTCATATCTTTTTTGGGACTAACTTATTAACTCAGTGCCAAGTGCCAGTTCCTGTTTTTTCCGTGTTTTTGACCCTTTTCAAAGGAGGATTTTAAACGGAGTCCAAACGGAACGAAACATCCAAAAAGATTTTTTCCGAAACAGAAGAAGATCGGGAAGCCTGAGAATCAGGGCAGGGGGCCAGCAGGGACCCCACAAGCCCCCTAGCCCTGGCCAGGGAGGGCCCGCGCTTACCGAGCTTGTGGGCTCCCTGGGCCACCTCTGCCCTAGGTCTTTCGCCTATATATTCCAAAAAATTCCAGAAAAAATGAGGAGATCATCGAAAGTACTTTTCCGCCGCCGCAAGCTTCTGTCTCCGCAAGATCCCATCTGGGGCACGTTTTGGTGCCCTGCCGGAGGGGGGATTCGGATACGGAGGGCTTCTTCATCAACACCATGACCTCTCCGATGATGCGTGAGTAGTTCACCATAGACCTACGGGTCCATAGCTAGTAGCTAGATGGATTCTTCTCTCTCTTGGATCTTCAATACAAAGTTCTCCATGACCTTCATGGAGATCTACCCGATGTAATCTTCTTTTGTGGTGTCTTTTTCGAGATCCGATGAATTGTGATTTATGATCAGATTATCTATGAGTCTTATTTGAGTTTCTTCTCATCTCTTATATGCATGATTTCATATCCTTGTAATTCTCTTCCAGTTGTGGGTTTTGTTTGGCTAGCTTGATCTATGATTCTTGCAATGGGAGAAGTGCTTGGTTTTGGGTTCATACCATGCGGTGACCTCACCCAGTGACAGAAGGGGTAGCGAGGCACGCATCATGTTTTTGCCATCAAGGGTAAAAAGATGGGGGTTTCATCATTGGTTTGAGATTATCCCTCTACATCATGTCATCTTTCTTAAGGCGTTACTCTGTTCGTCATGAACTCAATACACTAGATGCATATGCTGGATAGCGGTCGATGTGTGGAGTAATAGTAGTAGATACAGAAAGTATCGGTCTACTTGTCTCGAACGTGATGCCTATATGTATGATCATTGCCTTAGATATCGTCATGACTTTGCGTGGTTCTATCAATTGCTCGAGAGTAATTTGTTCACCCACCATAATATTTGCTATTTTGAGAGAAGCCTCTAGTGAACACTATGGCCCCCGGGTCTACTCCACACCATATTTTCAGCCTTACTCTTTTACTTCGTTGCACTTTCCGCCTTCAGATCTCACTTTGCAATCAATCTTGAAGGGATTGACAACCCCTTCATAGCGTTGGGTGCAAGCTCGTTTGTGTTTGCGCAGGTACTCTAGACTTGACGAGATTCTCCTACTGGATTGATACCTTGGTTCTCAAACTGAGGGAAATACTTACTGCTCCTGTGCTGATCACCCTTTCCTCTTCAAGGGAAAAACTAACGCAAGCAAGTCTCCGTCAATGTGTCATTTTTTGGCGCTGTTGTTTGAGAAGTAGCAAGCATCACACAGGATAAAGAGTATGATCACACACAAGATAAATTCATCCAAAAGACCAAGGTTTCTAAAACCAAACGAGAGCAAATCAAGTCAAAAGCTTTCTTTCACATGAAGTCTATGATTTACACATTTCTCCACCTTTGGCAACATGTTACCAAAAAGTTCAAAAGTATAGAACTACTAATCTCTCTGGGCAGCTGATGACAGAGTCGAAAGATGTGCATCCGCGAAGGCTTCTGCTGAATGTCTTGGAGCTGGAGGAGTTAATACTGAAGGTGCTGGAGCTGGATCTGGTGTTGAAGGGGTTGAAGCTTGTGCTGAAGATGTTTCTCTTGTCTCCTGAGCAGGAACAACAGCTAACCTAGGCCTGATGCTGAACTTAGTAGTAGTGGCAGGAGGAGACTCTTCCTCCTCCTCCTCATCATCTTCATCTTCATCTTCTGAGCGTGGGATCTCCACTCAGTCAACTTCATGTTAAAGCTGTTTGACTATAGTTGTCAACTAAGAAACCATCACATCCATGTCATGAAACTTGATTTCCATGACTCTCTCAATGCTTTTCTGACTTTGTAGTATCTCTTGAACGTTCTTATCCATGCCTTGGACAGTGCTAACTAGAAATGCCATTTTCTCAGCTTGAGTTCTGAGCTCTGGTACTGGAGATGGCCTATTTATAGCAGCCTCAACTTCTACTGCCTCTGCTGCCATTGTTGTTGCAGCTAAGTTGGGATCATTTTCGTCCATTCCCACTTCATTGTCTTCAAACTCTGGCTGAAGAGGTAGACGGGGACGATCAAGTAAATATGCATTCTTGCCTAGCTTGGCATTGATAAGCATTTGAATGTAAGGAGCATATCTACATGATCTCTTCTGATCTGCAGCAGTTCGCTGGATAGTCTCTACTATGATATCCATCACTTTTTATCTGGTACGAGTGTCTAGCAGGTCCAGCAGGTTGATGGAATGTCCTCTAATGATCTTTTCATCTCCTAATTTAGGCATCAGGGTGTATCTCAGAATAGTGTTTGTTGTAGGAATGCCTGCTTGCAGAAAGTACACTGAACCCATCTTGTGACTAGCCAAGTACCTGTGTGGAATTGTCTTGCACATATTGGCCATTGAGTTGTGACTCTGCTTTGCTTCTGCATACACATCTACATCTCGATCTTCCTGCTTGGGGCACCAATGATAGCAGCCCATTCAGCAATTGTGGCTTCATACTTGTGACCATCAGTCATCCAGACTAAAGAATCATCATAGAAATGAACAATTGCATGATCAACTCGTCATTCCATGGGGTCATATCTTTGCCAACAAACTTTTCAATGGACATTCTCATTTTCTTTGATATGTGCCCAGTCGACATACCTCATATCGCTGACAGCAGGACTCTTGTCAAACAAGACAGTCTCATAAAACCTCATTGTTCCTTGGTGTGAAACCTTGGAACAACAATAGTTCTTCTTTGACACGATATGGATCATTAGCTCTACACTTCCTTAGTCCGGCATCCTTCCTCTTCTTCATGTATTTTGCTATTGGATGAGCAACATTGTGAATTGGAAGGGTTGGTCTGAGCCTCCTGAGAATTGGTGCATTCTCATCTTCTTCCTCCTCTACAACATGGGCACTAGATGCATGACCTTTGATCTTGGCAGCTGCAGGTATGTATTTAATAGTCCTTTTGGGATCTAGGGCCTTCTTTGCTTTGGCATGAGGCTTAGGAACAGATTTCATAGCATCATCCATTAGCTTCTTCTTCTTGGGAGGAACTGGGATCTCCTCAGGAGCTTATTCCCCAAGATCTTATGGGTCTTCATACATTGAAGTCCTTCTCCCAACAAGATGAACAATTCTCTTCCTGGGCCTCTTCACACCAGGCTTCTTGGTAGGTACATCCTAGGAAAGTGATGTGCTCTTCTTGGCATATTCAGGTGCTCTCAGATCAATAGGGGTAGACGTTACTTTCTTGATAGTTTTCCTTGGAGCCTTTGAAGGTGCTGAAGTTTCCTCTCGCATAAAATCTAAGTCCTCTTCATCAGAAACTAGCTTCTTCCTTTGCATGGTGGCTTCCTTGGGAAAACCATGAGAGCTGGGAGAACTTTGGTCTGAAGAAGACTTCTCTGGACTAGTGCCTCACTCCATCTCAACACTCTGCTCTCCGAAGTCATTTTGACTATCTTCTGAACCACACATATCTGATAGGCAAGCACAATCTCAGCAGCAAATAGAAAATCTTGTGAAGTGGATATAGGAAAGACAGAATGGATGAGCGTCACAAAATTCAAATGTTTTTAAATTTTTTGAACAAAGATATCCTCAGTTTTAACTTTCTACAAAAAACATATAGAGGAAACCGAGTTTGAACTTTAGGAGTCTCCGAGATACATGAACTCCTTAACAGAAACTTGGTCATCATTTCGATGGAACTGAAAATGAAAACTCGGTCTCACCGAGTCCATTCTCATGAACCCTAATTTCAAAATCGGTAGCACCGAGTTTTGCAACTCGGAGTCACAAAGATGGGGTATGCGGACAGTTAACCCTAAAAACTTCCTAGTTCTCTAATCTATGGGATTCATGTAGTGGATAAAGAGGTTGCACATAGTGGCTTGTGGATAAAAAATTCCCATTGCATACGAATCAGATGGAGGAATGCAGAGGGGGTCCTAACCATACCCTAGCTTGGCAGCGATCCGGCTACGATGGCGACGACGGTGAATATTCCATCGGCGGCGGTGATTCCCAGCGGCGGAGAAGCACACGAACTCAAGGGAGACGACCAGGGGTCCAGGAGGTAGCTTAGGGTTTGAGGAGAAATGACTTTTACGATTGGAAATCAAAGAACCCGTCCGCTGGAATATATACCCATTCGCTGTCGGTGTCACCGAGATTACAAAATCGGTGTCACCGAGTTCCTCTACTGTCAGTTGACAGGGAAACTCAGTGGAACCAAGTTGGTGATTCCGGTGGTACCGAGATGGAAAACCTAGATCAACTCTGGACTTTGGTGGAATCGAGTTTGTAAATTTTGTTTCACCGAGTTCATCCACAGAGAGGTTTTGGAGGTAAGCCATTGACGATACGGAACTCGAGTGCTCCTTCACCCAGAGGGATCGACAAGTGCTTGTTCAAGTTTTGTGATGAAGCATGAATAGAACTTGAGATGATATAGAATAGATAGATAGAGAAGGGTCCTAGGCATTCTTGTCCATCCAATTAGCAATAGATAAATCAAGAGACAAATAACAACAATTGGATGTCCTCGAATGATGAAACACATGTAGACCAACATGCTCACATAGTAAGAATCATAAAGAAAAACATGGTGAACATGCACAAACATCCTATCATCTATCAAGCACTTGGGCGATGACAAAGTCATCTATATATGAGTATATTGACATAGGAGCCAAGTAAGAATACTTGATCATAGGTCATACTCATCGTTAACCACAAGCGGGGTTACCACTTCTGCATAAGCATTAATGTGTTCATATCCTTAGGAGATGCTTATACTCAAGTCTTAGAGTAAATCTCCCCTTTGATATGACATCCCCACTAAGAGAGATCAACTAACCTTGGGTTTTGTTGTTGAAGACTTCAAGTATGTGAAGTAGTGGTGGATGCTCAAAGTTGATGAAGATCATCTTGAGTTGGGAGCAATCCTTGTTGTTTTCTTACTCTTCCCACCTACATGGGTTAGTCCCAAAGCACGAGGAACAAACACAATAATATCTATGGACATGGAGTGAAACACAAATGGGATGATGTACAAAGATGCATTATTTACCTTGTTGCTTGCTTACGTTTGAGGGAATGTGTGACTCCTTGAACTAATGCATATGATTGAGGTTGATTTCAAATAGTTCTTGCCAAATTGAATACGAGTGAATTTCATTGGCGGAGTCACCCCTCAAGAACTTCCCTAGTTATTCCTCTTGGGGATCCACATCAAATTGATGGGAATCCTTGGAGTTGTGGTAGCACTTGTTGAGGTAGAGCTAGTAGTGTCCTTGGGAACACACTTGACCTTGGCTTGGGGTTCTTCTTCAAATAGGTCAATGTCATCTTGAAGCTTTCCATTGCCTTTGTGGTCTTGTGGTAGAAGTCCATCTTGTGAGCTTGTTCCTTTGGTAGGAATGGAATCACGCTTCTCCTCTTAGGGAACAAACTTAGGAGTGGGATATGGCCCTTCTTCCCAAACATCTCCGTTGACGTTGAAGTAGCCAACACCTTGTTTCTTCTGATGTCCTCCTTGCTTGCACACAATTTTCTCGATTTTTTTACTTCCGGAAAGGCTCTTGAAGACACCTTTCTCTATGATCCCTTTCCATAGATCATTTTCTTCCTCAAGTGTAACTTGGCTAAGTAATAGTTAGTGGAATCAATAGAGCTACTAGCAACAACTTGGATTTAGCTTAAGCATAATTATTACTAGATAAATAAACCGTCTTTCCTTTGTTACTAGTATTCCTATGTTTAACTTGTGGAACAAAGTTGGACAAGAGTAATCATTTGGATAGATAAGAAGAACTCTTCTTTCAAAGGTCATCATTGATCGCTTTTAAGAACTCATGCTCTCGATCCAAGTTGAGCTTCTCGAAGCGTAGCTTCTCATGGGTTCTTGGAAGCTCTCTATGATCTTATAGAGTGGTCTCGTGAGCTAACTTAAGAGTTTTTAATTCTTGAGTTAGTCGTTCAATTTCTTTCTTATCATCATCATTCGATTTCTCTTGACTAGCATGATAATTAGCAAGTTCATTTTCAGTGCAATCACTAATTTTATAAAGAAACAAGTCATCTTCTCCTAACAAGTCATCGTCATAACTATTAAGATCTAGATACCGAGGATGTGATACCTTGGGGCCATTAGGCATGAAGCAGTTTCCGACTCCCTCATTTGGTGTATCAAATAAGTCATAGGAGTTGGTGGAAACAAGTGCAATCCCGACAACACCTTCATCTTGACTATAGTCGGAGTGGGAGTGATAGCTTCTCTCGGAGTGGTGATCAGACTCGGAGCGAGACACCCATTCCCCAACATGAGCTTGACGTCGTCTTCTCGAACTGCTCTTGGTGTATTTGTCCTTCTTCTCTGATTCCTTACCTCTCCGTGAGTGTCTTCGTTCATAGTGATCTTCTCTACTCCTTCTCTCTCTGCGAGGTGACTCATGTCTTGAGGTTCATCTTCGAGGTGACTCTTCCCTTCTTTTGTACGGAGCCGAGCACTATTTGAGTAGTGTCCGGGCTTCCCACAATTGTAGCAGTTTCGGTCACGACTGGACGAACGCTTCTCTTCATGTCTCGAGCTTGAGCTTCTATCTTTGCCTCTACTCTTAGAGAACTTGTTGAATTTTCTGACCATGAGGCTTATCTCTTCTTCAGTGACAAGATTGTCCTTTGAGGTAGTAGGAGCATCAGATGAAGCTTTATAAGTACCGCTTAACATGTTGTGCAGCTCATCTTTGTCCTGGAGTGACATCTCATGAGCAATAATCCTACCAATGACTTCAGTTGTCTTGAGACCTTTGTAATTTGGCATCATTTGGATCGATGTGCACACTCTGTCATACTTTCCATCGAGAGCTCTAACTATATTATTGATGATGAATTTGTTGGTCATCTCTTCGATTCCCAAGCCGACAATCTCATTGGTGATGAGAGCTAGCCTAGAGTACATTTCAGCGATACCTTCACCATCCTTCATCTTGAACTTGTCAAGCTCACTTTGAAGCACATCGAACTTAGATTCTATGACACAATTAGTAACTTCATGCATATCAACCAAAGTATCCCAAATTTCTTTTGAATTCTCAAGACGATTGATTTTGTTGAATTCTTCGGGGTATAGGCAGTTGAAGATGATGTCACAAGCTTGAGCATTAAGTTGCACCATCTTTAGTTCATCAGCTGTCGCATCACGATCTGGCTCATGCCCTTCTCCAAAGAAGTTACCTTGCACACTGACGTCAGGTGTGCTTCCCTGGCAATGGCTCCAGAAAAGGGCTGATCCTGCAATCTCTAGTGTTAGCTAGACGAATGCTTATAAACAACTAACCTTCTCCTGCAACGGCACCAGAAGAATGCTGATAGCACTCCCCGGCAATGAAACTGGAAGAATGTTGTTGATGGCCCACGAGTGCGTGGGTTCACACCAGTTTTCGAGGGTAGAGTATTCGACCCAATTTGTAGGTACGCCAGACAGGAGGTGAGAGTATACTCTCAAGTATTAGCAGCTGAATTTGTCACATTCAACCACACCTGAAAGATTACTATCTGCAAGCACAATAGTAACAACGAAGTAGTAACAGCGAAGTAGCGGGTATCGGTAGTGTAACGAGCAATAACAGTGGCAAGGAACAACAGTAGTGACAACAGTAGCAAGTAGCAACAGTAGCAAGCGACAGTAATAGCAACAGTAGCAGTAGCAGCAGAGCAAGACAAGTAACAGCAGTAGCAACAGTAGTAGCAGCAGAGCAAGACAAGTAACGGCAGTAGCAACAGTAGCAGCAAAGCAAGACAAGTAACGGCAGTAGCAACAGTACCAGCATAGCAAGACAAGTAACAGCAGTAGCAACAGTGGTAGCAGCAAAGCAAGACAAGTGACGGCAGTAGCAACAGTAGTAGCAGCGCAAGACAAGTAACAACAGTGGTAACAGTAGGACAAACTCGTAGGCATTGGATCGGTGATTTGTTTGGATGATATTGATCATGCAACAGCTATGACACGGAGAGATATGTGGCTAGCTCCCGTTCGTCAATGTGATGTAGGCATGCATTCCGTGTGTCGTCATACGTGCTTAGGGAAAAGAACTTGCATGACATCTATTGTCCATCCCTCCAGTGGCAGCGGGGTCCAAAAGGAAACTACGGGATATTAAGGTTCTCCTTTTAATAAAGAACCGGACCAACGCATTAGCACTTGGTGAACACATGAACTCCTCAAACTATGGTCATCACCGAGAGTGGTTCCGGTTATTGTGTAACATCCCAAAATTATAAATTTTGGAATGTTAATATAATTATTAGATTGATTGTTTGTTTGTTTAACTAAGTGATTGAAACTTGTGTGAAATCTGAAACTTTTCAAAAACTTTTGAATGAGAGGGAATAAAATGACTTTCCCCTTCTTCGGTGAATTCAAATTAAATCTTTTAAAAGCAAAGAGAGAAGATGACATGACTTGTTCAACTAAAAAGAATTTGAACGGACATATTTGCATTGAATTCTTTTTGCATTTCTATTTGCTTTCTTCGTGCAAGAAATGCCGGGAAATACATTCTGTCAAACAGAAAATAGAGGAGGAACATGACCCTCAAATACCCGGGCATTTTGAAAGTTATTTGCACCCTAAAACTTAGAGGGTCATTTGAAAATTATTTGCAAAAGAAAATAAATCTTTTAGGCAATTTTGTGAAAATAATTTTTTCTGAAGTTTTTATTTTTGCCGTGGAAAAATGCCCATCATTTATATTTTATTTTTCTGATAATTTTAGTATATGGAAACTCCTTATTCCAAATTGATTTGATTTCCTTTTTATCGTTTTAGTTTCCTAGTTTTAAAAATAGGAAAGGAATCCCTTTATTTTGGAAAGACCTGCTGGCCCATTAAGAGCTTTCCTATTTTGGCCCAACAGGAGATCTTCTCCTACCTCTCTTCTTCTTCACGTCACAGCAAGCTTTCCATCCATGGAGGAAGGAATTCTCTCCTTCCCGATCTCCCTCTTCTTTCCTTCCGGACGCCATCCGAGATCGCCTATAAATTCCCACCGTCCTCCTCTCTCCGTTTTCCCCTTTCTCAACCCCATCTCCCCTGCCGCGTCGCCCAGCCCAAACCTCGCCGGAGCCACTGCCAAGACAAGCCAGCAGCACCTGCCCGAGCCCCCATCGCCCCCTGCACTCCGCATCCTCCCTGCCGAGCCCTCCCCACCCCTTCGACCACCCCTCCTCCAGCACCCCACCTCGCTGCACCCCTCCCCGTCGGCCCCTCCACCTCGCTACACCTCCCTGGAACCAGCGACCAGAGAACTCGCAGGAACTTCACCACGCCACCAGCAGGTCCGTCCACCTCGCCACCACCCCCCTCCCTGGAGCCCCACCGCCCCCCTGCCACCCCACCTTCCCCGCCGGTGACCCCCATCCCCACCGGAGCTCCACCCCCTGCACCCCTTCCCATCGGCCACCATTCCAGCCACGGGAGCAACTCCCAGCCACGGTAAGGCTTCCTCCTTTCTTTTTTTTCTTTTACTTGTTTTGCTTTTTTTTGTATTACCGTTAGATCTAGATCCCACGGTGTAGATTAGAATAGGATAACCTTTCGGTTTTTAAACAAAAACCGTCGGTTTTTATTCACTTAACTTTTAGCCAGAGAACTTTTCTTATTTAGCGGCCATTCACTGGTTAGCCTACGCAGCGCACAGCCCCGCAGCCAATCAGGGACCGCCACGTAGTTAGTTAGCTTTTATTCTGTTTATTCTGTTTAGTTCAAAAACAGAAAAGTTCCAATCTTGTTTAGCCCATAACTTTTGATCCCGAAGTCCAATGATGTTGATTCTTTTTCCAGTAGTTCACAAATTTCCTGTAGTTTTTAAAAACAAATAATTTGTCTGTGTTTGAAATTTTCAAATTTGAATTAGATCAGATTTAGTTTAAACCTTGTTTTGCTTATTCCAGGAGTTTAAAAATAGCTTTTAATTTGATCCCTTTTGGTACTGATCACTAGTGATCTTATTTATAAGTGGTAAAAATTTCAGAATTGTTTGAGTATTTTAGCTCACTGTTTCTTGTGAAACAATTTCTGTTTCACCTCTTTTAGGATTTCGGCTAATTCCTTTTCTATCTTTGTTTCAAAATATTTTCTTTATTATTTCAGAAACATTATTATGTTTTGTTTCTGTTAGTTAAACAGTAGTTTTGCAACAAGTTTTTATTTTATTTTTATTTGTTTTCATGAAATCAATTCTAGTTCCTTAGTAACTTGCAATTGGTTCCCCCGTGTTTCAAAACCCGTTTGGGAATACTTTCAAATAGTTTTGTGAAAAATACTTTATTTCATCTTAGTTAAACTTATATCTTAGTTCCTTGTTATTATTTTCTGTTAGACAAAAACTATTTAGTGTTTGACATAGTAGAAGACTCCCTAGTCTTATTTGAAGTTTCTTTCGGATTCCTATTCGCTCTCTCTTTTGTTTTGATTGCTAGAATGATTGCTAGTATGAGTGCTTATGTGAATGATATGTTTGTTATATAGATTTCATCGGAGAGTGACGAGTAGTCTATCAAGTTATTTTTCTCGAGAAATTCTTCTTCGTCAACATCACCAGGCAAGTCACTTTGATCATACTATCACCTATGTTTTATGCATCGTAGTTCTACCATCCTATGCCCAATTGCATGCTGCTTAGGTACTTGGAAATTTTAGTATAGATTGTAGTATCATGTGGTAGGCACACAACAACCCCGATACTTGGCCCCGGTATGACAAAGTTCATATTGCTATGCTTGAGTAGACGGGATTTCGGTTGAGTGCATAACACGAGTGATGCGAGGTTGATTAAATAATCAAGACCGGTTAAGACAAGATTTTCAAGACCTCGGACGCAATGCAACTCTAGGTGAAGGATGGTTGATCGGCTCCCTGGAGAATCCAGTGGATGCCCGGGATGCTGGGGACGGCCATGACATCCTGCGGAAAGCTTCACCCACGCTCAAAGAGACGGACGGATATTTTCAAGACCCAAGGCTTACCTGCACAACCACAAGTCATTATGGGCTCTAGCTTGGTTGGACAACGCGGCGACTCTGGACAGGCGGTGCTAGCAGATGTAGAAGAACGGTAGGAATGGATGGGCACCGACAGGGATTCAGAGGGACCCGTTGAAAGACCATGTTTTGAATCATCCGGTCTTCAAACATGCTGAAGTGCGAGGACATACACGGAGGCGATCAAATCTTGTGGGGAACGTGTGCAAAACTCTGCAGAGTACTCAAACCTAATCGATTAGCCGCGTCCATGGTCATGGACAACTTGAGCCAAAGGAACTGAAGTTATCTGGATTTCTCAACACCATTAAATATATTTGATGAGGGTAATTATTGACAACTCGGGTACGAGAACTGGTTGGCGGAACCATCTCGTTAACAACCAACAATGTAGTAACATTTTGCTTTTAGCCCTCCCTTGATGTAGGAGAAAACTTGCTTTTTCGCTAAAAACATACAACCCCACCTGCCATATATGCATATAGTATAGATGATTACTTTTCACCCCTCTCTTATGTGACTTGCCGGTATATTCAATATGCTGACCTACACGGCTGCAACGTCTTAAGTTGCAGATATTTTTCTTCGACGAGTAAGAGTACGATTCAGGGTTACGGTCCGCACTCAACTTGTCGTTGGTGTTTATTGGGACTCCACTCCCTTGACCGCTTCCGCTGAGATATTTAAGGTATATATCAGTTTTATGCTATTTTACATGTGATTGCACTTTTATATATACATTGATGTACTATGTGTGCCAGCATACTGATCCAGGGATGGCACGGAAACACAGAGGCTTGACTCGTATTGAGTCGGGTCGCTACATATTGTCACCCCGGGGTTGCCGGATCATAACACATAGTAGGTAACTACAACTTGCAAGATCGGATCTAAAACACACATATATTGGTGAAAACATAATAATTTCAGATCTGAAATCATGGCACTCGGGCCCTAGTGACAAGCATTAAGCATGGCAAAGTAGTAGCAACATCAAATCTCAGAACATAGTGGATACTAGGGATCAATCCCCGTCAAAACTAACTCAATTACATGATAGATCTCATCCTACTCATCACCGTCCAGCGAGCCTATGAATAGATTACTCACGAACGACGAAGAGCTTCATGGAATTGGAGAGGGAAGAAGGTTGATGATGACGATGGCGACGATTTCCCCTCTCCGGAGCCCAAGGCGGACTCCAGATCTACCCTCCAGATGAAGAACAGGTGGTGGCGGCGCCTCCGTATTGAAAACGTGAAGAAAACTTCTCTTTTTATTTTTTCTGGGACGAAAGAGAACTTATATAGCTGGAGTTCGGGGCGGCAGAGGCCTGTGGGCCCCACAAGCCTGCCCACCGCCACCAGGGGGGATGGTGGCGGAGCAGGGCTTGTGTCCCACTGGCCCACCCCCTCAGGTGGATTCTGGCGCAGGTATTTTTGATATTTTCCAAAACTGCTCCCTGTAAATATTCAGGACGTTTGGAGAACTTTGATTTCTGCACAAAAATAACACCAAGGCAATTCTGCTTAAAACAGCGTGAGTCCAGGTTAGTTCCATTCAAATCATGCAAATTATAGTCCAAAACAAGGGCAAAAGAGTTTGGAAAAGTA
The DNA here is from genome assembly GCF_904849725.1 of Hordeum vulgare subsp. vulgare. Classification (NCBI taxonomy): domain Eukaryota; kingdom Viridiplantae; phylum Streptophyta; class Magnoliopsida; order Poales; family Poaceae; genus Hordeum; species Hordeum vulgare. The sequence goes on along the minus strand of NC_058521.1, from coordinate 110,457,402 downwards.
GATACATTTGAGACGTATCAACTCCCCCAAGCTTAGAACCTTGCTTGTCCTCAAGCAATTCAGTTGACAAACTGAGAGAGAAAGAAAAACTTTGACAAACTCTGTTTGGTCTTGTTGTTGCAACTATGTCTAACTCATAACCAGAATTGCAGCAAGATCACAAGTTAACCACATAAGCAAATGACAAAAAGGTCTCACGGTAAACTAATATTAATGGCATAATCAGCTAACAGGGAAATAATAACGAGTTTCAAATACCAACACTTCAATCAAAACAAGCATGAAGCAATATGAATAGGTGGTATCTCGCTAGCTCTTTGTGAGACCGCAAAACATAAATCGAGAGCACTTTCAAAGATCAAGGGCTGACTAAACACTGTAATTCATAGCAACGAAGATCTAGTCATAGTCATACTCAATATCAATCAAAAGCAAAGCATAAAAATGACAGAGGTGCTCTCTAATTGGTTCTTATATAAGAGGAGGATGACTCGACAGGAAAATAAATAGACACGCCCTTCGCAGAGGGAAGCATTGATTTGCAGAGGTGCCAGAGCTCAAGCTTTGAAAACAGAGATAATAATTTTTGGTGGCATGCTTTCATTGTCACCGCAATGACCAAGAGTTCTCAATATCTTCCATGCTACTCATGCTATAGGTGGTTACCAAACAAAAAAGTAAAGTTTTAACTCCCCTACCAGCAATCAATCACACTCCACGGCTAGCCGAATCCTCGGGTACCGTCCATACTAACATCAATCCAAGGGGGAGTATTGTTTTACAGTTATGTTTTTGATTTAAGCATGGAACTGGGCATCCCAAGTACCGGCCCCTTTCTCGTGAATGACTGTGAATAAACACATGTCGAGGATAACACTCCTAGCATGGAACATACCAATAGCCCCCTGTCACCACATGAGCGGTTCGGGCATGCAAAACAGATTTATTTCTTGAAGGTTTAGAGAATGGCACATGCAAATTTACTTGGAATGGCAGGTAGATTCCGCAAATAGGTAGGTATGGTGGACTCTCATGGAAAAACTTTTGTGTTTATGGAGGTGGATGCACAAGCAGCATTCCCGCTTAGTACAAGTGAAGGCTAGCAAAATACTGGGAAGCGACCAACTAGAGAGCGACAACAGTCATCAAGATGCAATGAGTTTGACTAACATTGAATGCAAGCATGAACAGGATATAAATCACCATGAACACGAACATCATAGAGGCTATGTTGATTTTGTTTCAACTACATGCATGAACATGCGCCAAGTCAAGCCACTTGAAACATTAAAAGGAGAATACCATCCTATCATACTACATGATAGTCATTTCAAAATCTATGTTGGCAATCAAGACAAACGATTATAAGCTCTCAGCTAAATAAGCATGGCATCAAAAAATATGATCTCTAAGTTGTCATTGCAAACATGGTTCTCTCACAACAAAGTTAAATCTGGGTCGACAAGCTAGTCATATTTACAAAAACAAAATAGATAGAGTTCATACTAGCTTTTCAGTCTCAGTCACTTCATCATATATCATCATTGTTGCCTTTCATTTGCACGATCGAACAATGAAAACGATAATAAGAGCATTGGACTAAGCTGAATCTGCAGGCAAACACAAAGGAGAAGACAAAGTAATATGGCTCTTTGAAAGCTAAACAGGTAAGCATGTAAGAACCATCAAGCATTGTAACCAATATCTTCTACCTTGACACAAATAAAAAGAAAACTATTTACACAGGAAAGCTCCCAACAAGCAAAAGACGAATGAAAATCTTTTTGGGTTTTCTCAAAAGGACACAATAGAAGAAAACAAGAAAACGAAAAGAAACTAGCATGGATAATACAGTGGCAAAGTGTAAACACCATCTAACAAAGTGAAAGCATAAGCATGAATATAAAGTCGGTGAGAACACGTACTCCCCCAAGCTTAGGCTTTTGGACTAGCTTGGTCTACTCCCATGGTGGGAAATAACCAGCTCGAGGATACTCCGGAGCAGACTGTGGATTCCACTGTTGTTTGAGCTCCTATGGCTCCCACTGATAAACTGGCGTCTGGTACTCGACTGGCGGCTCGGGCACGGGCGCCTGTGGTTGGGCCAAGCCCCAATATGCGTAGATGTCCGCGGGCATAATAGTGTACCTGCCTGCATGAAGATCAAACAAAGAAGGAGCAGGCAAAGTAATAGTCTCTCGAGTACCCTGACTAAACAGCAGGTTATAAATCATCCATTTACTAGCATCTCTATCCAGAAAATCATGGCAAACCATGCTGTCATAATCCAGATATCTCTCAGGGAGAAGCATCTCTCATTCCTCTCCCAGTCTAATGGGTATCTCAAAGTGTCTCACGAGACGGGTAGCATAGATACCTCCATAGACAACACCTTTAGAACGGTTCAGGTTCAACCGTTGAGCTACTATAGCGCCCAAGCTATAAGTCTTCTCGTTATAAAGGCCTTCGCGCCAAACCGCAAGGTCCGGAGAACAGAGTGATCCAGCCTCCCCACGACCAATCAAACATTTTCCCACAAATAGTGAGAAGTACCAAAGCACAGGAAAATGTATGCTAGCGATTCTAGTGTGAGACACTCCTCTCTCCTCTCCAACAGCAATAGAACCAATGAAATCCTCCAAGTCCCGTGGACGAGGGTCACGGATATCCCCAATATAAGGTAATTTGCATACATTGCAAAAATCCTGCAGCGTCATGCACTGGGGGACATCGTATATCATGAACTCAACCATGGGAGGGTTCTTCCTCGGATAAAAGTTGAAGCTTTGAACGAAAATATTGGTGAGGAGGAGGTATTGTGGGCACTTATCTTCAACGAATGCAGTAAGACCTGCGTTCTCCACCAAGTAATAAAAGTCTTCATAAAGTCCGGCGGCGCGCAAAAAATCGTCACTTGGCCACTCGCACGCTCGAACTTCTGTGACTCGAGGGACTACGTACTTGGGGTGGTTCTTCTCATCCTCCTTGTGGTTACGGCTCGAAGAGCATCTCAAGAACCACCTCATCTTTTCCTTTTTCTAGCTCTGAAAAGTGAACAAGGATCAACCCAGCTTGTAGCAACTACTCCTACTAGTGCCTAGAGACCATATCACGCGCTAAAACTACTTGGGACCAACTAAAATCAACCTTTTAAGCTCAAGAACAGGGTCACCAAGGTAGCAAGAATTCGTGAAGGATAAAGCACTAGAGAAAAAACTAATTGGACCAATGGAGGAGTCACTTACCAAGGAGTAATTTCCCCAAAACGGTTCAGAGAATGGTGCTCTGAGCAGGGAGATCGAAAATCACAGCCAAATGAGCAAGAACACGGGTTTGAGCTGCGTAACAATTTTTTCTGGAGGTGGAAGAAGAGGCTGAGAGCTGGAATGAGTGGAGGGGGTGCCTGTGGGCCCCACAAGCTTGCACCCCGCCACCAGGGGGGTAGGTGGCGGTGGGGGGGCTTGTGGCCCACTGGTCAGGCCCCCTGACAAGCTCTCAGGCTCAGAAATTTTAAAAAATTCCAGAAAAAATCATACTAAATTTTGAGAACCATCGGAGAACTTTTATTTTTGAGGTATTTTTCTATGGGATGCTAAAACAGAAAACAGGAAAAGCTAAACTAATTCTATCATTTTTCTTCTAAGCAAAAGAAAATGAAGACTCAAAACAGAGGTATGTGAATCTTTGATTCATCTGTTTCATGGTCATCGAAAGAAATCCGTCAATGGGATTGATCAAGTCCTTATGACAAAACCTTTTCGAATCGCAAGAGAGAACGGAGAATTTTCGGATAGCCACTAAGTCACCTCAATGGGGATATGAATCTCCCCAACAAGCAAATCATACTTCATCTTGACACGAGGAATAGGACATTCAAAGCTCCCAATGAGAATCCATGAAGTCTTTTCGATAGCATTGATGCAATGTACTGGATATCGTTTCTTCGGAAAGTGCACTGTGTGCGCATTACCGTTGACGTTTAAAGTGACATTGCCTTTGTTGCAATCTATAACAGCCCCTGTAGTGTTTAAAAAGGGTCTTCCGAGGATGATCGCCATGGCATCGTCCTCGGGAATATCCAAGATAACGAAGTTTGTTAAGATAGTGGTATTAGCAACCACAACAGGCACATCCTCGCAAACGCCGATAGGGAAAGCAGTTGATTTGTCAGCCATTTGCAGAGAAATTTCAGTGGGTGTCAACTTATCCAACTCAAGTCTACGATAAAGAGAAAGTGGCATAACACTAACACCGTCTCCAATGTCACATAAGGCAGTTCTTACGTAGTTTCCTTTAATGGAGCAAGGTATAGTGGGCACTCCGGGATCACCAAGTTTCTTAGGAGTTCCACCTTTGAAAGTATAATTGGCAAGCATGGTGGAGATTTCAAGATCTGGTATCTTCCGTTTATTAGTCACCATATCTTTCATGTACTTGGCATACGGAGACATCTTGAGCATAGCAGTTAACCGCATCTGCAGAAAGACGGGTCTTATCATCTCAACGAAGCGCTCAAAATCCTCATCATCCTTTTTCTTGGATGGCTTAGGAGGAAAGGGCATAGGTCTCTGAACCCATGGCTCTCTTTCTTTACCATGCTTCCTAGCAGTGAAGTTATTCTTGTCGTATCTCTTAGCTTGTGGATTATCAGGATTAACCGTAGGTTCAATCTCCACATCCTCATCATGGCTAGGTTGAGCATTATTATGAACATCACTGTCCACATTGCCATCGGGTTCATGTTCATCACCTCATTTTGTTTCTGCATCAGACACAGAAATATCATTAGGTTCTTCAGGTGTGATAGTATTTGGTGAACTGGCGTGTAGGCTTCTATCATCCTTCTTCTTCTCCTTAGGATGACTAGGTGAATCAGCATTGATTCCTTGAGAATCTTGATCAATTCTCTTAGTATGACCTTCAGGATACAAAGGTTCCTGAGTCATTTTGCCTCCTCTAGTAATGACTCTGGCAGAGTTGTTATTTAATTCATTGAGCAGGTCATTCTGAGCTTTAAGTACTTGCTCTACCTGAGTAGTAATCATAGAGGCATGTTTACTCAAAAGCTTCAGAGCATTGACATTTCTGTCTACACAAGCACTTAAATGGCTAAGCATACGAGTACTTCGTTCCAAATGTCTGTTAACATAATCATTGAAACTCTGTTGTTTGGCAACAAAGTTGTCAAATTCATCAAAGCATAGGCTAGCAGGTTTATCAAAGGGAATATCACTCTCATCAAACCTACGCAGAGAATTCACTTCTACTACCTGTATCGGGTTATCGAGACCGTGGATCTCTTTGATAGGTGGTAGATTTTTGACATCTTCAGATCTAATGCCTTTCTCTTGCATAGATTTCTTGGCTTCTTGCATATCTTCGGGACTGAGGAATAGAATACCTCTTTTCGTCGGAGTTGGCTTAGGAGGTGATTCGGGAATAGTCCAAGCATTATCATTGATCAAGATGTGATTCAGTAGAGTCTCAGCTTGTTCTACAGTTCGTTCCCTAAAAACACAACCGACACAACTATCTAGGTAGTCTCTAGAGGCATCGGTAAGTCCGTTATAGAGGATATCAAGTATCTCGTTCTTCTTAAGAGGGTGATCAGGCAAAGCATTTTGTAGCTGGACGAGCCTCCCCCAAGCTTGTGGAAGACTCTCTTCTTGGAGTTGAGCAACGTTTTATATTTCCTGCAAGGCAGCTTTCTTCTTATGGGCATGGAAATATTTCTCACAGAAGTAATAGACCATCTCCTGGGGACTACGCACACATCCAGGAGCAAGAGAGGTGAACCAGGCTTTAGCGTCATCCTTTAGAGAGAAAGGAAACAACTTAAGGATATAGTAGTGGCGGATCTTCTCCTCATTAGTGAAAAGGTTGGCTATTTCGGATAGTTTGGCAATGATGGGGTTATAGTCCCAGTGTAGGGTCATAGGCCTGTCCTATAGGTCCTACCCAAGGACTACCCTTCTTAGAGGACAAGGCCCATAGACAGTTCCGACTGAACTAAGGACGCCTCCATCATTGAGTCGGCGACGAGCACTCGGAGCATATTTAACGTACCGACTGGATTCCACTCTGTACATCGTAACGTCCCAGGAGGGCAACGGTCATACGTTTTCATACACCATTATTAACATTTAAGGCTTACGTTACCTGCAATGTAGGCATTTATTCGCCACTATTCCACCCCTGTCAACCGAGCCATTATGAAGGGCAGCGCACTCTATATAAGCCGCCCTTCCCCACTGGTGCAGGGGTTAGCATTTGCTGTAATCCTATAATCCACTCGACACTAAGCTCCCAAGAGCACTGAGACGTAGGGCTTTTACCTCCATCGTAGAGGGGCCTGAACTCATACATCCTCGCCGTAGCTAAGGCTCTGCCCATCCTTTCATACCCTACACTTCTACTGTCAGACTTATACCCACGACAGTTGGCGCCCACCATGGGGCAGGCGTCTAAGCGACTTCCGGCGAGTTTGCGATTTCATCTTTTCATCATGTCGTCCGGTGGAGATCTATGCATGGGTCATGAGCTCCTCTTCGGCGCACTATCCTTCATCGTCGACGATTCGGCATGGCTTCGGGATGCGCCCCTCGACATCGAGGAGCTCCCCAGTCACGGGGCTACGCACTTCCTGCCGGTTCTCGCGGTGTTCTTCTTCTCCAGCCATCGGCCCCGGTGTCAATCTTCGCCCCCGTCACGTGCCACACAAGCGATCTCGTCGTCCGCAGCTCCAGCGTTGGGTGCGACACGCCCAGGCGCGACAGAGCTCGTCCTCTCAGGTGGCGGTGCTCGAATCGGTTGTAGTCAGGCCGCCATCCCAGTGCTTGGACTCAGTTCCGACTGAGCTACCTTCTGAGTACCTGGGTCGCGGGCCTGCAGCCGAAGTTCTCATGGCCGATTCCCATGAAAGTCCCCTCCGGACTGGTCGGAACGAGCATGAGGTCGGAGAATCATCCGGCGCTCGTCGTCAACACCATCATTCTGCCAGTCGACGCACTCGCTAGAGCAATGTCGAGGTGTTCCGCACACCCATCCTCAACCTGGCTGCGGCTGCCAGGATAGCCGATTCTCTCCAGCCGACTGATTCAGAGGCTGGTAGCGGATCAAGCAGATCCGTGCCCTGTTGCATACGGCGCAGCAGCAAAATTCGGCGGTCTCCCAGTCGCACAGAAGGATCCACAACAGTTCTGTTCACGCGAACACGCATCGGTCGGTTTTCAGCCCCGACTCTCATCAGCGACGCAGGGGAGCAGCCGTTCCAAGAATCCCGAAGATCGTCGCCGTTCGCGCACTCCTCCGCGGGGTGGGCCTTACGGGCCCCGGCATCACGATGATCGTCGTTCAGTCGGTGACACGCATGATCCAAGGCCCGATGCAAGAGGGTACATCGCCCAAAAGAAGGTCGACAGAAGTCGAGCCCACCGTGATGGTCACGATAGAGACCGTCCAAGTGGAGGCAGGACCATCGTTTCTGGTCCCGAGTGCTTGAGTCGGGCCATCCGCTCAGCTGACATCCCTCCCAACTTCCGACTGGCGACAGGAATCAGCAAGTTCACAAGAGAGTCCAAGCCAGAAACTTGGTTGGACGACTACAGAGTGGCAGTCCAGATCGGTGGCGGAGATGACCAGGTCGCATGAAACATCTCCCACTGATGCTTGATGGCTCGGCGCGAGCTTGGCTGAACCAGTTAGCTCCGTCAAGCATCTACAACTGGGCAGATCTGTCCCGAGTCTTCATCAAGACCTTCGAGGGTACGTGCAAGCGCCCTCCTGGCCTGGTGGAGCTCCAACACTATGTCCAGAAGCAGAACGAGCCCCTGCGCGATTTCATCCAGCGCTGGATGACCCTCTACCACACGGTGGAGAACGTCACAGAGCACCAAGCAGTCTGCGCCTTCAAGGCAGGCGTGCGGTACACAGATCTGTACCTGAAGTTCGGTCGGACTGGCGACATCTCCATGAGCAAGATGATGGAGATAGCCGCACGCTATGCAAATGGAGAAGAGGAGGACCGCATACGTAGCGGCAAGCATAAGGCAGCCGTCGATGGAGATGGGAACAGCAATCGGAAGCAGAAGAAGAAAGCTCCATCCACTCCGCAGGCACAGGTAGCAGCCGTTACAAACGCCAAGTTCAAAGGCAAGGGGAAAGCTCAGTACACCCCCAAGAAGAAACAGTTCAGAAACTCCATCCTAGATCAGCCGTGTCCAATCCACACGAAGATGGACGAAGAAGGCAATCCCATATTCCCGAAGCATACCACTCGGCAGTGTCGCCTCCTGATCCAAGGATTCGGTGAAGGGTAGCCGAGTGAAAAGGACAACGAGCAAGATGATGAGGACAAGGAGGATCCGTTCCCCCAAGTCCATGCAACGTTGATGATTTTTGCTGAAAGCAAAAGTCGACTGAAACTAGTGAACAGGGAGGTGAACATGGCAACCCCATCCACACCCACGTTCCTCAAGTGGTCACAGACTGCGATCACCTTTGATCAGTCAGACCACCCAGCACATGTGCCCACCCCAGGGAGGCAAGCTCTGGTCGTCGACCCGGTGGTGGAAGGAGTCCGACTGCGCAAAGTCCTCATGGACGGCGGCAGCGGCTTGAACATCATGTACGCCGACACTCTCAAGGGGATGGGCATTCCGATGTCCAAACTTAGCGAGAGCAGTATGCAGTTCCACGGAGTCGTCCCAGGACGAAAGGCCAAATCACTCGGCCAGATCGCGTTGGATGTCGTCTTCGGCAATGACAAGAACTTCCGCAAGGAGAAGCTGACATTCGAGGTGGTGGACTTCCATAGTGCATACCATGCGATTCTGGGCCATCCGGCGTATGCGCGTTTCATGGCCCGTCCATGTTACGTGTATTTGAAGCTGAAGATGCCAGGTCCCAAAGGCGTGATCACGGTCACAGGCAATCGGCAGTGGGCCGAGGAGTGTCTGCAGCAAGGGTCGAGGATTGCCGATGAGCAGATGGCTATTCTCGAGCTGGATGAGTACAAGAAGACCGCCGACCCCGCTGACCTGATGCGCTCAAAGAAGCCAGCTTCGGAGTCCGCATTCCAGTCGGCGGGAGACACGAAGAAAGTCAGCATCCACCCGACAGATGACGCCGCTGCCCCGACAAACATCTCCACCACCCTTGATCCAAAATTGGAAGCCGAGCTCATCCAATTCCTCTGTGAGAACTGGGACATTTTTGCATGGAAGCCCGCTGACATGCCAGGTGTACCCAGGGAGTTGGCTGAGCACCGACTGCATGTGGATGCTGCTGCTCGGCCCGTCCGAGAATGCCTGTGTTGGTCCACCGTGCACAAGAGGAAGGCAATCGGAGAAGAGGTGGCTAAACTTTTGGTAGCCAACTTCATTCGCGAGGTACACCACTCCGAGTGGCTCGCTAATGTTGTCATGGTGCCCAAGAAGGGCAAGTCCCTCCGTATGTGCATCGATTTCAAGCATCTCAATAAGGTCTGCCCGAAAGATCACTTCCCGCTCCCCCGCATTGATCAAATTTTTGATTCGACTGCGGGTTGCGAGCGTTTGTCATTCCTTGATGCCTATTCGGGCTATCATCAGATCCGTCTGTATGGTCCGGATGAATTAAAAACAGCCTTCATCACCCCATTCGGGTGTTTCTGCTACATCACTATGCCATTCGGTTTGAAGAATGCAGGAGCAACTTTTATGCGCATGATCCAAAAATGCCTCCTTGACCAGATCGGTCAAAATGTGGAGGCATATATGGACGATATCGTAGTCAAGTCACGCAAAGGTTCCGACCTGCTGACTGACTTGGCAGAAACATTCGCCAACCTACGTAGGTACGATATCAAGCTCAACCCAGCCAAGTGTTCATTCAGTGTTCCCAGCGGGAAGTTACTCGATTTCTTCATTTCCGAACGAGGGATCGATGTCAACCCCGAAAAGATCGGGACCATCGTACGAATGGAGCGGCCGGTAAGAATACATGATGTTCAAAGGCTCACAGGTTGCCTAGCGGCTTTGAGCAGGTTTATCGCTCGACTCGGCGAGAAGGCGTTACCTCTGTACCGACTCATGAAGAAATCAGATACCTTCAAGTGGACAGACGAAGCCCAAATTGCATTCGAGGACCTCAAAGCCCTGCTTTCCACCCAGCCGGTTCTTACTGCCCTGCTCAGTAAAGAACCCCTTCTTCTGTACATCGCGGCTACAAATCAAGTCGTCAGCACCGTTTTGACAGTCGAACGCGAAGGAGAAGGCAAAGCGTACAAGGTTCAGCGGCCAGTATATTATGTCTTCGAAGTCCTGACTCCTTCCAAGCAGAGGTATCCCCATTATCAGAAGCTTATTTATGGGATCTACATGACTGCAAAGAAGGTGGGTCATTATTTCCAAGACCACTCGGTGTCTGTCATATCTGATGCTCCGTTGTCGGAAATTCTCCACAATCGGGACGCGTCAGGCCGAGTGGCAAAGTGGACAATGGAGATGCTATACTGCGACATCAAGTTCGAAGCCAAGAAAGCTATAAAGTCTCAAGCTCTGGCTGACTTCATAGCAGAATGGGTAGAACAACAGCAACCGACTCACATCTACTCGGCCCATTGGACCATGTTCTTCGATGGGTCCAAGATGTTGAATGGCTCCGGCGCCGACGTAGTGATCATATCCCCAAAAGGTGATAAACTTAAGTATGTGTTGCAGATACATTTTGATTCTTCTAACAACGAAGCAGAGTACGAAGCTCTCCTTTACGGACTGCGCATGGCCATCACACTCGGCATCCGTCGCCTGATGGTCTATGGCGACTCAAATCTGGTGTTTAATCAAGTAATGAAGGAATGGGACGTAAGGAACCCCACCATGACTGCATACTGCAACACAGTAAGGAAGCTCGAGAAGAAGTTTGAAGGTCTGGAACTCCACCATGTTCCCCGACTGAAAAACCAAGCAGCAGATGAGTTGGCAAAACTTGGATCCACTCGGAGACTGGTCCCACGTGATGTCTGCCTCGAGCACCTACACCTCCCCTCGATGAAGGAAGATCCTTTTACAGAGGAGCCAGTACAACCGAAGAGCTCAACAGATCCGACTGAAGTCGAGGTCCCCGCTGTGGTTGATTTGATCATGGAGATTCTTGCTGTCATCCCCGAGTGTACTGTGCCGTTCATTGCGTACATCATGAGGCAAGAGTTACTAGAATACGAAGTCCAAGCTAGGCAGATCGTCCACAGGACTAAGTCCTTCACCGTCATTGATGGCCAGTTGTACAGGGAAAGTGTTTCGGGCGTCCTTCAGCGGTGCATCTCCCCTGAGGAGGGACAGTTAATCTTGGAAGAAATTCACTCGGGAACCTGCGGTCATCATGCATCCTCAAGAGCAATCGTCGCCAAAGCATACAGAGCTGGTTTCTTCTGGTTGCAGGCGAATGAAATGGCAAAAGATATGGTCGACCGATGCGAAGGCTGTCAGTTCTATTCAAACAAGTCCCACAAGCCAACATCTGCGCTGAAGACAATTCCTCTTGTTTGGCCGTTCGCCGTGTGGGGATTAGATACAGTCGGACCATTCAGAACATGCCAAGGAGGATTCACTCATCTGCTGGTAGCAGTCGACAAGTTTACCAAGTGGAATGAAGAAAAGCCCATCAAGAAGCTTGACGCCCTTACGACCATCAAATTTATCAGAGACATCATCACCAGATATGGGGTTCCGCACAGCATAATCACCGACAATGGCACAAACTTTGACTCGGACAGATTCAAAGGTGTTTGCACAGGCCAAGGTATCCGAGTGGATTTTGCATCCGTGGCGCACCCCCAAACAAACGGGCAAGCAGAGCGGGCGAATGGACTTATTCTTCAAGGGTTGAAGCCTCGACTCCTACGAGAAGTTGGACATGCCGCCGGCGCATGGGTAACCGAGCTGCCTTCGGTGCTGTGGGGCCTCCGCACAACTCCGAATAGATCGAAAGGGCGATCCCCGTTCTTCCTAGTTTATGGAGCAGAGGCAGTCCTTCCGAGTGACTTGCTTCACAACTCTCCACGAGTCGAACTCTTCTCCGAAGCCGAAGCAGAGCAAGCCAGGCAAGACGGAGTGGACCTTCTAGAAGAAGAGCGCGAGATGGCACTGACTCGCTCAACAATTTATCAACAAGATCTGCGGTGTTTTCACGCGCGGCACGTCAGGAGTCGCACATTCCAAGCAGGCGACCTGGTGCTCCGAATGGATCAGCAGAGACCACACAAGTTGGCTACCGCCTAGGAAGGACCCTTCATCATCTCCAAGGTGCTGAACAATGGAGCATATCGACTCTACAACTTCGACAGGGAAACGGACGAGCCGCGAGCATGGAATGGAGATCTCCTGAAGCGCTTCTACACATGACCGCCGACGGAGACAATGTAAAGAACAAGTATCATTGAAGTAATATAAAGCAGATTGATTTCTTGCCGATTCAAAATTCTTCCGGTTTGCAGACTCCGGTCTAAAAAACTAACTCCGAGTGTGCACTAAAAGTCGCACTCGGGGACTTAGCTGCGATCCAGAGTCGCCTAAGTACAAACTCGCTCCGAGTGTGCACTGAAAGTCGCACTCGGAGACTTAGCCGCGACCCAGAGTCGCCTAAGTACCAATTCACTCCGAGTGTGCACTGAAAGTCGCAATCGGAGACTTAGCTGCGACCCAGAGTCGCCTAAGTACAAACTCGCTCCGAGTGTGCACTGAAAGTCGCACTCGGAGACTTAGCCGCGACCCAGAGTCGCCTAAGTACAAACTCGCTCCGAGTGTGCATTGAAATTCGCACTCGGAGACTTAGCCGCGGCCCAGAGTCGCCTAAGTACAAACTCGCTCCGAGTGTGCACTAAAAGTCGCACTCGGAGACTTAGCCGCGACCCAGAGTCGCCTAAGTACAAACTCGCTCCGAGTGTGCACTGAAAGTCGCACTCGAAGACTTAGCCGCGACCCAGAGTCGCCTAAGTACAACTCACTCCGAGTGTGCTCTAAAAGTCGCACTCGGGGACTTAGCTGCGACCCAGAGTCGCCTAAGTACAAACTCGCTACGAGTGTGCTCTAAAAGTTGCACACGGGGACTGAGCTGCGACACAGAGTCACCTAAGTACAAACTCGCTCCGAGTGTGCACTGAAAGACGCACTCGGAGACTTAGCCGCGACCTAGAGTCGCCTAAGTACAAACTCGCTCCGAGTGTGCTCTAAAAGTCACACTCGGGGACTTAGCTGCGACCCAAAGTCGCCTAAGTACAAACTCGCTCCGAGTGTGCTCTAAAAGTCGCACACGGGGACTTAGCTGCGACCCAGAGTCGCCTAAGTACAAACTCGCTCCGAGTGTGCTCTAAAAGTCGCACTCGGAGACTTAGCTGCGACCCAGAGTCACCTAAGTACAAACTCGCTCCGAGTGTGCTCTAAAAGTCGCACTCAGGGACTTAGCTACGACCCAGAATCGCCTAAGTACAAACTCACTCCGAGTGTGCACGAAAAGCCACACTCGGGGACTTAGCTGCGACCCAGAGTCACCTAAGTACAAACTCGCTCCGAGTGTGCTCTAAAAGACACGCTCGGAGACTTAACTGCGACCCAGAGTCACCTAAGTAAAAAGTTTCCTCTGAATGTATACTCAAGATGCACTCGGAGGCTTAGCAGACCCTCATTAAGGATCATGTGGATGTGAAGACAACTGACAACTACATGAGTAACAACTCACTCCGAGTGTGCATGAAAAGCCGCACTCGGGGACTTAGCTGCGACTCGGAGTCGCCTAAGTAAAAAAGCTTCCTCCGAGTGTATACTCGAGATACACTCGGAGGCTTAGCAGACCTTCATTCAGGCTCATGTGGATGTGAAGACAACTAACAACTACATGAGTAACAACTTGCTCCGAGTGCGCACTAACAGTCACACTCGGGGACTTACTCGCGACCCAGAGTCGCCTAAGGAACAGCTCGCTCCGAGCGCGCACTTGGAGACTTGGCAGACCCTCATTGAGGCTCATGTGGATGTGAAGACAACTGACAAATACATGCTCCGCATTGAAAGTGCGTTATATCGACTAGAGGAGGGTGAATAGGAGATTTTTAGAATTTCATCACTGAGGAAATTCCTTTTGAGGAATTTCCTCACTGATGACTAACTTACAGCGGAAACAGTAAAGGATCAGAAGTGCAAAGTTTCACAACAGCAGTTTTTTCAGAGTGAAGAATGTGAAAACAGATTGCACAGTGAACAGGCATGCAGAATACAGATGAGGATTAACTGACGTGAAGAATTTGGGGTTGAGGAAATTCATAGAAAGTCTTCAGCAAATTCTTCAAACAGTCGCAGTGAAAGTCATCAACACATAATACGAGGAAACTAAGGAGTTGAGGAATTAGAACCCGTTTCTCAGTGAAGACAGTTGTTGTACATCTGGTTTGGAGCGGCTTGGTATTGAAACCAAAAGACACACAGTCCCGAGACACATAGTCCCTATCGTATTCTCCTTGAGCTAAGGACACACAGTCCTCGCCCAACACTCGTGGTAGGTCTTTAGGGCATACTTCCAAACCCTCACAAACTTGGTCACCCGGCGATCTACAATTGACTGCTGGAAAGCTCTAGACCATGACGCCTAACCGTTTGGAGGATGCACAGTCCTCAAAGGTAAAAGGCTTCAGTCCCACACATGAACAACTTCTTCAGTGATGCTCAATCACTAGGTTTGGTTTGTGGTTTTGATGTATGGTGTATTTCCTCACTGATGAATTACTCTCGAAGACTCTGGGGAATTGGGTTGCTCTTATGACAAGTGTCAGTTTCCAACGGAGCAGCCAACCAGCTAATGGTTGTGGGGGGTGGCTATTTATAGCCTCGGAGCATCCCGACATGATTTGACACTAATGCCCTTAAATAATATGACCATTGGAGTGGATAAGACCAATGACTTGGCGTGACTATCAAAACAGTCAGAACCCTCAACTATGAGAGTCCTCATGGCACTCGTATTCCTCACTTGACGCTTTTGGTAGGATTAGGCTTGGGTTGAGCATCATGAGGAAATTCATTCCAAAGTGTAACTTCGACCCCCTTTAACAATATGGTGTTCCTATTACTCAAATGCGAAGAAAATAAAGCAGAAAGTGTAAATCTTCATGCTTCAAATTCTTCAGAGTGATTTTCTTCAGGACACACCGGATTCCTCAATATCAGTATCTTCATGAGGAATATCAATTTCATCGCAAATTCCTTGCGATTCATTTCTTCAGCTTCAGACCAATTTCTTCAACTAAAGACATGTATTTTTAGGGGTCGATATTCTTCAAGTATCTCAAACTCCTCAATGACTTATAGATCCTGTGTACACTCACAAACACTTTAGATACTTAACCTATAAGTCTTCAAACCACCAAAATAACTAAGGGGCACTAGATGCGCTTACAATCTCCCCCTTTTTGGTGGTTGATGACAATTCGGTTAAGTCTTCAACAGGGATAAAAAATATGAAGTGTAAATACTCATTTGAGGAATTTGGAATCAAGATTCAGAGAGACTCCCCCTGAAGATGTGCATATCTTGAGGATTTTTCTTTTCACAGCAAATGCACATTGATGATTTATATCATGGAGATCCCCCCTGAGTCTAGTAAATCATGCATACATGTAACATATCATATGAAGAAAATGAAGATGCATGATGACAAATGGTATCTAACGAATTCCAGCATGCGTGCATTAAAACTTGAGGAATAAGCATGCGAAGAAAAACGTTCAAAAGCGTCAGAGTACCATCGGGCTTAAGTTACAACTCATTACATAAAAACTTCAGAAGAGCCAAGAGTTTGTAACTTAAAATAGTTCATAAGGCCCAAAAATATCCCGCTTGAAGACTAACTCTCAAGTTTCTACCCCTTTGTCATCAAGTGACAAAAAGGGACAAACTGAGGATTAACGCCCGTGAAGACTTCACTTCTTGGCGGTTGAGGAAGAGCCGTGATGCTTCTTGGGAGTAGTCTTCTTCCTTGGACCGGTAGCAGTATCGAGCTATTCTTCATCAGTTTTAGCAGTGCGGAATGAAGAAAAGGAGCTGTCTTCAAGGTCTGGAACTGGAATGGTCCTGAACTTCTTCTTGGGAGGCCACGGCCATTCAAAGTCTCGCTCAAAGTCCATTTCTTCACGCTCAGTCTGAGTCTTCAGATGTGCAAGTGTAGCCCAGGTGCGATCACAAACCTCATGCAGATAATGATGGTTGAGCTTCACCGAGTTCTGTGTTTCAGTGAGGGTTTTCACAATGGCGCCAAACTGGCGTTTGACCCACTTGTGATTGCGATTCACCTTCTGGTGAAGACTGAGGAGGAGCTCTCTTGTATTCATCACGCGAGGAGGAACGGGGCTTGCCGGACGAGTCTTAGTATCATCCCATGAAGAATAAGCTTCTGGCTCTCTGAACTGGCCATCAAGGGGCCTACTGCCTTCTTCAATCATAGATTTCCTTTTCCTTCAATGGACTCGAAAGTCTTCTTGTTGACCCGTATAGGAGGCATATAACCAACATGGTTTTGGAAATCAGCGTGGAAGTTGATGCCTGTCCTTGTCCTAATGAATCTCATGATCCATGGGGCATATATCTTGTGATCAAAAGGACACATAGCATTGTCGGCCAAAGCCCTCAAGAAGAAATCATGGATGTTGATAGGAATACCATGAATGATGTTGAAGAGGATATTCTTCATGAGGCCTACAACATCTTCTTCGTCATCATGGCCTTTGATCGGCGCGAGCACACTGCAGAGGATTCTGTAAACAGATGTGGGTGTGTACTTGAGCTCGTGGATGAGGAAGGTTGTTCACGGAGATTTTCCTTTAGCCAAAGGCTTCATGAGGACTTCCATCATCCCATTTGGTAGCTCACTTTCACCATAAAGCTTCACAACCTCATCTGAGGGAATTGGTACAGGCAGTTCTCGGAGGAGTTCAGTAGCAGGAGCCTTGTAGTGAGTGTTTTGTGACATCCAATCAAACACCCAAGTGTTAATGTCTTCAGGATTGCCGGATATGTGAAAAGTGGCATAGAACTGAAGAATTAGCTCGTTGTTCCAGTCAGAGATGTCGGAGCACATAGGTAGTAAACCAGCATCATGGAGTACACTGAGGACTGGCTCCAGGCACGGTATTGCTTCAAGTTCAACATGAGGAATATGCCTGTGCTGGAATATCTTGTTTCGTCCACATAGCACAGAGGCATAGTAGTTCATCTGAGTCCTAGTCCAAAACTTCAGATGCCTCATTTGAGGATTGTCATAGGGGTTCTCTCCAATGAAGTACATGCGTTCTTCAAAGAAATTTTCCTTTTGAAACTTGGGACGCTTGGAGAATGGCTGACGCTGAACTGGCTTAAGATTTTGCTGAGGAACAGGAGGGGAGACAACAATGGTAGTCTCTGGGTTGAGCACGACGAATGCATTGTCTTGGTTAGGTGCATTTTCCTCAGCATTTTCCTCAGGGTGAGGAATTTCAGCAGCTGGTACTTCAGGCCGAGGAGATGGCTCTGGCTGTGCATCACGCTGAGGAATAGCTTCTTCTTGCTCAGTTGGAGGAGTTGGGTCAGCGTGTTCCTCATCTTGAGGATTTTGCTCAGAGCGTTGAATGTCATCAGTTTGAGGATTTTCAGTTTGTTCTTCCTCAGATGGCTTGGTGGCAGATGCAGTTTCATCAGCTGGTGCAGCTGATTCTTGAGCAGTGTCTTTCTGAGGAATGACAGGCTGAGGACTTTCGTCTATATGAATTTCCTCGTAAGTGTGTTCCTCAGAGACGGCATCCTTCATTTCCTCATCTGCCTGTTTCGCTGGATCATCAATGATGACCATTTCATAAGAAGGAGCGACATTCAGGGGCACAGGGTCCAGAGGAGCAGTTTCTTCAAGTGCTTTGAGGCGCTTGGCCTGAGTTTTTCTTCTGCTGAGGAGGCCTTTCTCTTTTTGGCTTCCTTCTCAGCAGCCCTGGTTTTCTTCACGTCTGATGCAGACGGAGTCATCTTATTCACCGTTGAAGCTTATGGTGAAGGGGTTCTCTTGACAGATTCTTCAGCTGGTATTGAGGAACAAGCTGGAACAGAGTCATCAACTTGCTTTGGTGAAGCAGCTGGGTCAGGGGCAGTCTCATCAGCTGCAGCAAATTCATCAGCTGGAGTTTCCATGATGATTTCTTCAATAGCCGGTTCATCCACACGGCGTTCTTGGTGTGCTTCCTCAGCTCGAGGAGTTTCCTCATCATGAGGAGATTCATCTGCTGGCTCCTCAATCAAGGGCTGAGAAGTTGGTGCTGGGGGTGCAGCCTTCTTATTGTAGTCATCAACAACACTAGTGGCCAGCTTGATGAAATTGCTCTTGAGACTCTTACGATCTGACAGCTTGGAGTACTTGTCAGTCAATTTTTTCAGCTCTGCCTCTGTTGACACCAGTGCATCAGGAGTCAAGTTGAGGAGATTCTGCTTGAGGAATTTCTCCTTTTTAAGCTTTGCAACTTTGGCATGTTTGGCCTGCTGTTCTTTCCACTTGGCTTCATTGATGAAAATGGTCACCATGTGGCTGATGCCAGGGGGAAGTTTCAAATCATCAATCAAAGTGTTTGGGTCCTCATACCAGATGTTGATGTAGTCAAGGAGGACCTTGGGGTCCATTGCCAGAGGAATGGCACTGCCCGATGCTTGAGATACTCTTTCCTGCTTGTTCCTGGTGATGGCTCGCAGGGTTTCATCATCATATTCATCACTGCCCTCTGATGCAGACGGGACGGTGATGATTTTGCTGGGGCTTGGCAGAGTTGCACGTTCAGCAGATACCAGAGTCTTCGCACGAGGTGTTGAAGACTTTGTCTCCGAGCTGGTTGCAGCTGGGAGTGAGGAGCTGGAGCTGGCGGTCATATGCTTCATGACTTGCTTCTGTACTGGTTTCTCTTGAGGCTTTGGTGGTGGTGCTGAGGATTTTGGAGCTGAGGAGATTGGTACTGAGGGTTTTGGCGTTGATGGTTTTGGTGCTGAAGGTTTTGGTGCTGATGGTTTTGTGACTGAAGCCTGAGCAGACTTCTCTTGAGGCTTTGGAGCCCTTGGCTTTGACGGTACATACTGCATTTGAGGAATTTCTGAACCAGAAGTCTCAGCAGCAGAGGAGGTAGCAGCAGCTGAGGCAGCAGCTGAGGATTCATTGAATTTCCTCACTGTAGTTTTTGCCTGCTTCTTGAGCTTAGCCAGATGCTTTTCCTTCTCATCTGGATAGTCATCAATGGTCTTGAGGCTTGAGGGATGTGCTACTTGATGATCCTCAAGTGGGCCCCGTCTCCAAGGGGCTTCAGAGCGAATTTCTTCGCATACTTGGGAGTCACAAACCTGTATTCCTTCCATTCCTTCGCCCATCGGCGTTCTATCTTCTGCAGCCGTATCGTTCTCTTGGCCATTGTCTCATTTTCATCAGGCGTGCAATAGTCCAAGTAAATATCCTCAGGGATATCCGCAGCTGTGTTTTGCTCAAGTTTCTTTCCTCCCTTCTGTTTTCTGTCATCCTCCATTTTCTTCAGCTGAGGATTTCACTCATGAGATTGAACTCTTGAGGATTCTGATGAGACTTGAAGATTTTCTTCCAGAAACGCTGCAAATGAGTTAATGTGATGAGAACCGAGAGATTCATCAGCTGACATGTGTGTACATGTGAACAGAGTATAGTTGCAAGGAATTTGGAGAGGTCATATGCGTTCTCAGATTTGAAGAAAATGAGAAAGTTTGACAGTTGAGAATATAACCAGTGGTTGAGGAATTTGCCTAAGCATACTGTTCTTGGGTTCCAGAGTTGTACAGATCCGAAAATTCACACAACTGAGGAATCTCGTGAAAATCTTAGATGCTTAGCATAGTTCATCAATGATGTGGTGATATGAAGTGTTTGAGGAATCAAGTGCTTATCGATTCTTGAGGAAAAACAGATTTCACATAGAAGATGTAAAATTTTAATCTAACTTGTGATAAAAATGGGATTTTATTTACCCTGGAAGGTGCGCACGAAGAACACAGAAAGGTGTGTAGAGAAGCACTTCAGTCGCGTGTCCAATGCACCCTAACCCGGCGACAAAGGACGTCTACGGCGGCGGCGGACGAAGATGGTCTGACTCCGGCGTGGTTCCGGCGATGGAGAAGTCGAGGCAGTGAAGCTCTTCCTCACCGGTGACGAGACTACCAGCGATGGCGCTAGGGTTCGGTGGTGTTTGCTGTGGCAGGAGAGCGATGGAGCGAAGAAGAGTATGCCAAGGGGGATAAGGACATATTTATAGCCAAACAGTTACTGTTGGCGCGAAACTTTCGGACCAAACAGTCCCTGCCTCTACGTCTCTGCAGGACACGTGTAGCTCCCGAACGATGCGGTGGAGATAGTGGAGATCGTGTTTATCCGATCGTGGGAAGTGGGGTTCAGTTACTGTGTATTAAAGAAACAATTTTTGAAGATTTGAGGTTTTTCGTTACAAAATCATCAGCTGACAAGGACGCAGTGAGGATTTTGAACAAAGTTTCAAGTAGAACGCATATGAAGAATTGAATAGACTGGATGAGTATAGTATAGAGGGAAAGTAGGGTCCGATCACATTCACTTAGCAGAAATATCAACTTGAAGAATTAGCAATAAGTGAATGTTGTTGAGGACTTGAAATCACAATCTATCTAGTCAAATGAAAGTCATCAAGTGTTTTTGAAGATTTTGTGATAAATCGTCACAATGAAGAACAACTATTTTGAAGAAAAACACATTTTGAGGAAATAGAACATTTGAAGAAAATCAACTTGAGGAATTTCACAGTGGGCGGTGGCGTGACCCACCATATAAGAATGTTGATTACAGACGCTGCATACAATTGTGCTAGGGCCCTGAGAATCAATTTCTTCGTTGATTTCTTCACACTCAGAGTGACATTCTTCATCAGATGAAGAAAATCGATTCATCATGTGTTGCACATCTAAGTCATCAATTTTCCATAAGTGTTAGGATGTGTGCATGTTTTTACAAAACATTTGAAGATTCTAAGATATTTAGCTCACACCACAACTTGCAAAACCTTTTCTCATCCAAGGGCATAGTGAAGATATCTGCCAGTTGATCATTAGTCTTCACATGGTAGATGAGGATATTGCCCTTGAGGACATGGTCCCGAAGAAAATGATGACGAATCTGGATGTGCTTGGTCTTCGAGTGTTGTACTGGGTTGTATGCAATCTTGATAGCACTCTCATTGTCACAGTAGAGAGGCACATTCTTCATGTTGATGCCGTAGTCCTTGAGGGTTTGCTTCATCCATAGTAATTGAGCACAGCAAGAACCAGCAGCAATGTACTCAGCTTCGGCAGTGGAGAGTGATACGCAGTTCTGCTTCTTTGAGGACCAGCAAACTAGTGATCTTCCGAGGAAATGGCATGTGCTAGAAGTTGACTTGCGATTCACACGGTCACCAGCATAGTCAGAATCAGAATACCCTACCAGATGAAGATTTGAGCCCTTGGGATACCATAATCCTAGTGTTGGTGTGTGAGCTAAGTATGGAAGAATATGTTTCACAGCCTTATGGTGTGATTCCTTCGGTTTTGCTTGAAAACGTGCACACATGCAAACACTAAGCATTATATCTGGCCTAGATGCACATAGATACAATAAAGAACCAATCATAGAACGATATACCTGTTGATCAAAATCTTTACCATTTTCATCAGTGCCCAGGTGGCCGTTGGTAGGCATTGGAGTCTTGGCACCTTTGCATTTATGCATGTCAAATTTCCTCAGAACATGCTTGAGGTATTTCTCCTGTGATATGAAGATTCCATTGCTTTGTTGACGAATTTGAAGACCTAAGAAGAATTTCAGCTCCCCCATCATGGACATCTGATATTCTTCACTCATCATGTAGGCAAATTCATCACTGTGTCGTTTGTCATTACAGCCAAATATGATATCATCGACATATATTTGACACACAAATCGCTCATTATCATAGGATTTAGTGAAAAGAGTTGGATCGAGTGAACCAGGTTTGAAGCCTTTTTCGTGAGGAATTCCTTCAATGTATCATACCATGCCCGAGGGGCTTGCTTGAGACCATAAAGAACCTTTTTGAGTCTGAAGACTTTGTCTGGATTCTTTGGAACCTCAAAACCTGGGGGCTGAGCAACATATACTTCTTCCTCAAGATTACCATTGAGGAATGCACTTTTCACATCCATTTGATATAAGATGATGTTATGATGATTAGCATAAGCAAGTAGTATTCGAATAGCTTCAAGTCTAGCAACAGGTGCAAAAGTTTCATCGAAATCTATTCCTTCAACCTGGGTGTAGCCTTGGGCTACAAGTCGTGCCTTGTTCCTCACCACTTGACCGTCCTCATCTTGCTTGTTTCGGAAAATCCACTTGGTGCCGATGATGTTGTGCTTGCGAGGATCTGGTCGTCTGACGAGCTCCCATACGTCATTCAACTTGAATTGAAGAAGTTCGTCTTGCATAGCTTGGATCCACTCCGGTTCCAGAAAAGCATCAGCAACTTTTGAGGGTTCTGTGATGGATACAAAAGAAAAATGCCCACAAAAGTTAACTAAGTGTGATGCTTTTGAGCGAGTGAGAGGACCTGGCGCATTGATGTCATTGAGGATTTTGTCAAGTTCTACTTCGTTTGCAATCCTTGGATGAGCTGGTTGAGGATTTTGTCTAGGCTGAGGAAGTGGTTCTGGTGCAATTTCCTCAGGAGCATCTTCTTGATTTTCATCAGTAATGAGGATCGTTTCTTCACCAATTTCCTCAGTGGGGACAATGTCTTCAGTAGGTTTGAGCTTTATTTCTTCCTCAGGAGACAGCTTATCTGGATAAGAAGGCAATTGCTCTCTTTGCGAGCCATTAATTTCATCAAACCGCACATCTACAGTCTCAACAACTTTGTTGTGATAGTTGTTGAAGACTCTGTAAGTGTGCGAGTCCTTTCCATAACCGAGCATAAAACCTTCATGTGCCTTAGGTGCAAATTTTGAGCTATGGTGAGGATCTCTAATCCAGCATTTTGCGTCGAAGACTTCGAAATAACTTACATTGGGTTTCTTGTCAGTGAGGAGTTCATATGAGGTTTTCTTGAGGAATTTGTGAAGATATACCCTGTTAATGATATGACACGCAGTGTTCATTGCTTCAGGCCAAAAGCGACGAGGAGTCTGATATTCTTCAAGCATAGTTCTGGCCATTTCAACCAGAGTTCTGTTCTTCCTTTCGACGACACCATTCTGCTGAGGAGTATAAGGAGCAGATAATTCGTGAGTAATACCAAGTTCATCAAGATAATCATCAAGACTAGTGTTTTTGAACTCGATTCCATTATCACTCCTGATATGTTTGATCTTGATGCCAAAGTTCATCGATGCCCTTGAAGAAAATCGTTTGAAGATTTCCTGCACTTCAGTTTTATACACTATGATATGCACCCAAGTATATCTGGAATAATCATCAACTATGACGAAGCCATATAAAGATGGCGCATTGGTTAGTGTGGCATAGTGAGTAGGTCCAAATAAATCCATATGAAGCAATTCGAATGGACGTGTAGTGGTCATGATAGTCTGAGAGGGGTGCTTGGATCTGGTCATTTTCCGAGATTCACAGGCACCGCAGAGATGATCCTTGAGGAATTTGACTGATTCGATGTCGATGACATGCTTTTTCTTCGCGAGCGTGTGCAAATTTCTCATGCCTGCATGACCTAGTCTTCGGTGCCACAGCCATTCTTCTGAGGTTTTTTCTAGTAAGCAAGTGGCTGGTTAAGGACCTGTAGAGAAATCAACAATGTACAAGTCCCCTCTTCTTACACCTTCGAAGAGTTTGGATCTGTGAGATTCCATGATGACTACACATCTATATCTACCAAAGATGACAATCATATCAATATCACAAAGCATTGAGACTGACATGAGGTTAAAACCAAGGGATTCAACAAGCATCACTTTGTCCTTATGCATATCCTTGGAAATAGCCACTTTGCCAAGTCCCAATACCTTGCTTTTACCTTTGTCAGCATATGTGATTTGCTTCAGAGGTGATGGAGTTAGTGGCATATTCATCAGTAAGCTTTTATCACCAGTCATGTGATGTGTGCAGCCACTATCAAGAACCCACTCAGTATTCTTGGGTTTGTCATCCTGTAGATGAATTAGTACAACTTACCATCTCATATGCTTCAGATTTGAAGAATATGATACTAATTTCATCAGATCAGTAATTTCATCATAACAGAAATGTAAGGACGTGTGAAATATTTCTATTTCATCAATCATTGGCTTGCGTCCTATCAAGCATTTCTTCAGGTCTCCAGCACATTCTTCAGATGATGATTTTCATCTGGAGACCTGACCTGCAGAAGTGATTAGTTTGATTTCTTCACCACCCACATCTGAAGGGGTGGCAAAGCATTCATCATCCTGCGAGCACCATATGAGAACGGTGGCATTGAGGCCAATGCACTTCTCTTAACAGTAGGGGGATTAAAGTACTCATATGAATATGCAGAGAACTGGTTTGAGGATTTATGAACATAATGATTTGAGGAGTAACGCTCATATTCATATTCCTTGTAGTTTCCCTGCATGTTAGATGCATTAGCACGGGTACGAGCATAGTTTTGACCAGTTGAGGATTTTGATCCTCTTGAAGACTTTGGTCCTCCTCAGGAATTTGATCTGGGGTTCAGATTCTTCAGTGGTGGTGTCATGAGGACATTCACCTGAAGATTTTCAAGACAACTTTTGGGAACCCAGATTTTCCTCAAGGGAGGGCCATTCCTGCAGTTAGTTCCAACATATCGAGCAAATACTTCACCAGATTGATTTTTGAACAGTTTATAGTTGGAGTCAAATGACTCATCTGAGGAATAGGATAATTCACATGACAAGCCAGCTAGATTAGATGGATCAAAAGGAGGCCCAGTAGCAGCAACCCATGAGGTTTTGGGATACTGCTCAGGTTTCCAATAAGATCCATCAACATTTAAGTTCCTCTCAAAGGCAATTCCTTCTTTCCTCGGGTTCTTGTTCAAGATCTGCTTTTTGAGCACATCACAAAGGGTTTGATGTCCTTTGAGGCTTTTGTATATGCCTGTCACGTACAATTCCTTCAACCTTGCATTTTTGTCAGTAACATTTGTGTTTTCCTCAAGTGAGGAAATAGACACAACAGGTGCAGTTGAAGAATTTGTAGCAATGGTAGCATTTGATGATTCTGGTGAGCAATTAGCAGTTTCACGTTCAATGCATTTAAGACATGGAGGAATGAATTCAACTTGACCAGCGCTGATCTGTTGAGCTAGTAATGAATCATTTTCCATACGAAGATCATCATGAGACATCCTCAGCTTCTCAAGATCAAGCTTCCTTTGAAGAAATTCATAGGAAAGCTTCTCATGATCAGTGAGGTGTATCATAACGATCCTGAAAATTATCAAATCTAGACTGAAGACTTTTCACATCTTCAGTGAGGATTTGGGTAAGGTTCATTTCATCATTCAAGAGATCATCACTTTTATCTTGCAGTTTCTGAAGCTTTTCAAGGGCAGTTTGTTGTTTAGTGGCAATGATAGCAAGTTTACTGTAACTGGGTTTCTTATAATCATCAGGTTCACAGTCACTTGAATCAGAGGAGGAGGCATTATTGGGTACCTTTGAACCTTTTGCCATGAAGCAATAGGTTGGAGCGAAGTCATCAGCATAGTCATCAGTATGGATGGTGCTATCATTTTCTTCAAGATTGAAGATTGACTTGCTGACGAAAGTGGTTGCGAGTGCAAGACTAGCATGTCCGGATTCTGAGTCTTCATCAGAACCCTCTTCTTCATCACCTTCCTCTAATTCTGCCTCTGGGTCCACTTCCTTGCCAATAAGTGCCCGAGCCTTTCTGAAACTAGTCTTCTTGTGCGAAGAGTGCTTTGAAGATGAGGATTTTGAAGATTTCTTCTTCTTCTTCGAGTCATCAGAACTGTCGTCCTTGTATTTCTTCTTCTTTGATTCATTTCCCCAACGGGGACAATCAACAATGTAATGACCTGATTTCTTGCACTTGTGGCAGGTTCGTTTCTTGTAGTCCTCAGATGAAGATTCTGATTTCTTCATGTCTCTTCTTGAAGATTTACCGAACTGGCCACGTCGTGTAAATCTCTGGAATTTCCTCACGAGCATTGCAAGGTCCTGTCCAAATTCTTCAGGGTCACCAAAGTTGTCATCTGTGTCTTCTTCTTCAGATGAGGAAATTGCTCTAGGCTTCAGTGCACGTGGTCTGGAATAGCTTGGTCCATATAGATCTTTCTTTTCTTCTAGCTGGAATTCATGAGTATTTAGCCTTTCAAGTATATCAGCTGGATCAAGCATCTTCTAGTCTGGTCATTTTTGAATCATCAAAACTATAGTATCAAATGAAGAATCCAAAGATCTCAGCAGTTTCTTCACAACTTCATGATCAGTGATGTCTCGAGCTCCCAGTGCTTGCAGTTCATTTGATATGTCAGTGAGGCGATCAAAGGTGTCTTGGCAGCTTTCATTGTCATGTCTCTTGAAGCGATTGAAGAGATTGCGAAGAACATCAACACGAGAGTCACGCTGGCTTGACACTCCTTCATTTACCTTGCACAGTCTCTCCCAGATCAGTGTTGCAGAGCCCAAAGCACTTACTCTTCCAAACTGGCCTGGGCTCAGATGGCCACAGATGATGTTCTTCGCTTGAGAATCGAGTTTCTTGAATTTCTTCACATCAGCAGCAGAGACACTGGCAGAGATGATGGGGACGCCATGTTCCACAATATACCAGAGATCATTATCAATAGCTTGTAGATGCATTTGCATTTTGTTCTTCCAGAAGGGAAAGTTCTTTCCTTCGTAGGTAGGACATGCGGCAGTCACCTTAAACATGCCTGCAGTCGACATAACTAAAACTCCAGGTGATTAAACCAAAATCACACAGAACAAAGGAGTACCTTGCTCTGAAACCAATTGAAAGTGCGTTATATCGACTAGAGGGGGGGGTGAATAGGAGATTTTTAGAATTTCATCACTGAGGAAATTGCTTTTGAGGAAATTCCTCACTGATGACTAACTTACAGTGGAAACAGTAAAGGATCAGAAGTGCAAAGTTTCACAACAGCAGTTTTTCAGAGTGAAGAATGTGAAAACAGATTGCACAGTGAGCAGGCACGCAGAATACATATGTGGATTAACTGAAGTGAAGAATTTGGGGTTGAGGAAATTCAGAGAAAGTCTTCAGCAAATTCTTCAAACAGTCGCAGTGAAAGTCATCAACACATAATACAAGGAAAATAAGGAGTTGAGGAATTAGAACCCGTTTCTCAGTGAAGACAGTCGTTGATGACCCAGTTCCAACTGCTGTGGCAGTTGTACATCTGGTTTGGAGCGGCTTGGTAATGAAACCAAAAGACACACAGTCCCGGGACACATAGTCCCTACCGTATTCTCCTTGAGCTAAGGACACAAAGTCCTCGCCCAACACTCATGGTAAGTCTTCAGGGCAGACTTCCAAACCCTCACAAACTTGGTCACCCGGCGATCCACAATTGACTGCTGGAAAGCTCTAGACCATGACGCCTAACCGTCTGGAGGATGCACCATCCTCAAAGGTAAAAGGCTTCAGCCCACACAGGAACAACTTCTTCAGTGATGCTCAATCACTAGGTTTGGTTTGTGGTTTCGGTGTATGGTGTATTTCCTCATTGATGAATTACTCTCGAAGACTCTGAGGAATTGGGTTGCTCTTATGACAAGTGTCAGTTTCTAACGGAGCAGCCAACCAGCTAATGGTTGTGGGGGTGGCTATTTATAGCGTGGGAGCATCCCGCCATGATTTGACACTAATGCTCTTAAATAATAAGACCGTTGGAGTGGATAAGACCAATGACTTGGCATGACTATCGAAACGGTTGGAACCCTCAACTGTGAGAGTCCTCATGTCACTCGTATTCCTCACTTGAGGCTTTTGGTAGGATTAGGCTTGGGTTGAGCATCATGAGGAAATTCATTCCAAAGTATAACTTCGACCCCCCTTAACAGTACGGTGTTCCTATTACTCAAATGCGAAGAAAATAAAACAGAAAGTGTAAATCTTCTTGCTTCAAATTCTTCAGAGTGATTTTCTTCAGGACACACCAGATTCCTCAATATCAGTATCTTCATGAGGAATATCAATTTTATCGCAGATTCCTCGCGATTCATTTCTTCAGCTTCAGACCAATTTCTTCAACTAAAGACATATATTTTTAGGGGTCGATATTCTTCAAATATCTCAAACTCCTCAATGACTTATAGATCATGTGTACACTCACAAACACTTTAGATACTTAACCTATAAGTCTTCAAACCACCAAAATCACTAAGGGGCACTAGATGCACTTACACGCATGTTTGCCATTGGCTTCACCAAGAAATGCCAAACAAAAATCACGAGCCAAAATCGTGTCAAAAAAAAACTTAGCGAAAGAAGAGGAAAAGATCCGATTCGAATTTAAAGTTGGATCTACGATCAGTCGGCTCGGTGTGAATCAAGCTTATCCACACCGAACCACGAATGTGACGGCCAACAGTAGTGGCCAAAGTTTAATACAGATACTACTCGGCATACCGAGGTAAATGTGCGTTCACCATAAAGTTTTTTCAAGCGTCACCGGGACTGGCAGGCTCCACAAAGGTTTGAAGGTCGATTCCGTCTGCAATACGAGTGGCTGTGTCGAGGAAGGTCTCCATGAAATCTTCGAATCGAAGCTTCTTGGTGTTGTCAACCTGCAACGTCTTCAGCTTTTCTTTGCGAGCTTCCTTGCAGTGCACTCGGACCAGAGATAGCGCCACGTCCGCACCACAGCGAGCGGCAGACTTCTTCCATGCCTGCACTCTGCTTGGGACGTCCTCCAGCCGAGTCATCAACCCTTCTACTTCGCTTCGGGAGTCGTCCTAAGGCCACAACTCCTTGTCAATCTGGCCGACAACTTTTCTCAGACGGCCAATGAAGGGACCCACCCTGTTAAGGCGAATATGCGCTCGGAGCATGTCCTGGTTAGCTTCGTTGCCGATTGGAACGTTCGGAACAAGCGACCGGTCAATTTCGGCTGCTTCAGCCTCAACATCCTGAAAGAAGTCTGCAAAGAAAAGACAAGCAGAAAGTAAGCACGACAGCGTGAACTCCAAAGTCAAGAAGCACTCGGCAACAACTTACCACCAAGCAACGCGGCCATCTTCCTTGCCCAGTCGCTGACATAGTTCTCCTGCGCCATGCATCGAGTGTACATCACCTTCAGCTAGCCCATCCATTCGGATCTCTGACTCTTCAATTTTTCAACTTCGGCTAGCAATGCCTTGTTGGTCTCCCGAGACTCCTCCAAGGACTTCTCTCGCTCAGCAAGAGCCTCCTTCACACCAGCCAGGTCATTCACAGCCGCCTCCAAGTCCGCAACAAGCTGAATCTTCTCAGCCTTCAGAGTATTGTACGCATATCCCATTTCGCAAGTCTTCTGCCAAATAGACACAAAGGGAGGATCAGACACATTCAACAAGGAAAATTATCGACACATATGACAAAACAATCAAAGTCCAAAATTCTTCAGACCCCTGCCGATGCAAGCAATCGACAGCGGTCTCGGGGACTACACCCAGTGGGTTCACTAAGAGTGACCCTAATGGTATGAAGCTCGAACAGGTAGTCCCTATCGAGCTCCATAGAAAACAAACAACATTATGAGATTACTATTACTCGACCCGAGTAACACTACTCTCGGGGACTACACCCAGTGGGTGCACTCGGAGTGCCCCCACTGGTACCATTCGGGCAAATCAGCTCTGATATGTTCAGATTACGAAAAATACATATAAAGACAACTGCCGGTGCAAGCACTCGACAGAAGTCTCGGGGACTACACCCACTGGGATCACTCAGAGTGAACCCACTGCAAAATCATCCTACTGTATCCGAGTATATCGCTGAAACCCCCAGTGGGTAACAAGAGGAAAGTAAAGACTTACTAGCGCACTTACTCGGATATCGTCCCGGAGTTCCAAGCTTTTCTTGTACAAAGAAGCGATGGAGTCATACGCCCCCTTGGCGTCACCCAGCATGAGCTCCACCTGCACCATGGCGTCCTTGGCGGCCCCCACCTGGTCTTCCGGGAGGTGTCGGGCGTCATATTGAACGGCTGACGGACCCGACGCGACAGAAGACTCCCTGGGCATCCCAAGCTCCGCTCCAGTCGGTTCCGCCATGAGGGTCACCGTCTTAGTCGGCGGCACATTCACGGTGGGAGCAGTAGTAGATGGGACAACCTCAAGGACATGCGCCAAAACTTGCTCCGACCCCCTTTGGTCGTCGTCCTCCAGATGGATCACCTCCGAAGGAAGCTCGACTGAACAAAATGAAATTACAGAAAAAGGTCAAGATCAAGGACAGCACTCGCAAAACTGTAATGTAGCTCTCAGAGTCGTGACAACGCACCTTGCTGGGACGTGGCGGCGTTATCCATGTCCATGGGATCATCGTCCTGGCGCGGCAGAGAGGTGGCGGAGGTAGCAGCTCTGTTGAGTAAAATCCATTCGACGGATAAGCGTGAGTTCAATCAAATACTGAAGGAAGATGGAAGAACAAGACACTTACGCTGAGGCGACTGGAACAGCGATCCTCATTCGAGGCAAAGCTTTCCGAGGCTTGGGCCCACTAGGTTTGGCCACCTTGGACGGCTGGTTCACGGGTTCGGCAGCAGCGTCCTTAGTCCTCTTCCTACTCCGAGCACTCGGAGCCACGGGAGGGGCTGGCGGAGCACTCGGGGCCGCTGGAGGAGCCGGCGGAGCAGTGGGATCGTGACGGTGCTTAGTTCGGTGCTCCGGTGGTGAAGGTGGCGAGCTCTGCTCCCCATCCTCCTCCTCCTCCTCTTCTGTCTCCTCCTCCGTCTCCCCACTGTCGGAGACGTACTCGGCGCTATCCACGCTGCCCTCCTGGCTGCCCTCCTCTTCCTCGGCTGGATTCCCATTCGAGACGGCAGAATACCAGTTGGTCCACTCCTGCAAAAAACGCAGTCAGCAACGTCAGTCGGCGGGACAATAAAAGCAATAAATCTAAGAATATTAAAAGCACTCGACAAGATGTGCTCACCTCATTCGGAGGAGGATTGTCGGCGCGGAAGGGCTTCACCCGCCGGGCTCCTTCGGGGTTATCACACGCGCCTGTGATGCCGCGGACCCACGCTCTCAAAGTCTCCCCGGTCACGCACTCTGGATGAGACCGAGTGGAATCCGAAGGCCCCGTGTAGTGCCACATGGCGTGGTGTCGGGCCTGCAGCGGCTGGATGCGCCGACCCAGAAAAGTCTCCAGCAGGTCCGTGCCGGTGACTCCCTTGCGGACGACGGCTATCAGTGCGTCGACCATAGGCTGGATCTGCATCATTTCCCCCTTAGAGAGTGCAAGCTTCCTGGGAGGGCCCAGACGCTCTAGGCTAAAAGGTGGCAACCCACTCGAAGCATTCGGACAAGCAATGTCCTAGCAATCTGTTGGAATTATGCCCTAGAGGCAATAATAAATATAGTTATTATTATAATTCCTGTATCCAGATAATCGTTTATTATCCATGCTATAATTGTATTGAATGAAGACTTATATACATGTGTGGATACATAGACAAAACACTGTCCCTAGCAAGCCTCTAGTTGGCTAGCCAGTTGATCAACGATAGTCAGTGTCTTCTGATTATGAACAAGGTGTTGTTGCTTGATAACTGGATCACATCATTAGGAGAATCACGTGATGGACTAAACACAAACTAATAGACGTAGCATGCTGATCGTGTCATTTTATTGCTACTGTTTTCTGCGTGTCAAGTATTTGTTCCTATGACCATGAGATCATATAACTCACTAACACCGGAGGAATACTTTGTGTGTATCAAATGTCGCAACGTAACTGGGTGGCATATAAATCTTGTGTTGCATGCCTCTTCTGCCATAGCTCCGTTCTATGTTCCGCTAGTTAAACCGACTAGGATGACACGTAGGATCATCGCTTCACCCCTTTCCATGATAACAACAATTTAATATTGCCGTGTAAATAATCGGGAGTGAATTAAATAATTAATCGTGGAGTTTCATCGATATGCAACCCGTTGCATATCGAGCTTCACTTAATGTGTAGTGTTTGCGTGAGGTGAATTGCCATGCCATCCCTTGCATCTTTGAACTGATCATGCATCATAGTAGGTTATGCATCATGTTGTGCATCGTGTGATGAATATTTGCGTTGATGTTTGTTTCCGGTTTGCCCGTATCGATAGAGTTCCGCAAGCGTGTCGGAATGTGAGGACCCGTTCGACTACGTTGGCACGCCGACTTCTCGGAGTCATTCTTCTTCCAAGCGGGATCTCAAGCAAGATGACCATTTCCCCAGATACCATTACTATCATTGCCATGCTAGTTTTTCGCTTCTATCGTTTATGCCTTGTTGCCTACCACTTGTTAAATATCAGCCTCTCAACAATGCCATGATAACCATCAACCTGTTCGACCTAGCAAACCACTGCTTGGCTATGTTACCTCTTCTTAACCATGTTGTTAGCGTTGCTAGTTGCAGGTGCAGTTGCTTCCATGTGATAAGATGGGTCCCTTGTCATATCACCATATTAAATGCTATTTAATTTAATGCACCTATATACTTGGTAAAAGGTGGAAGGCTCGGCCTTTCTAGCCTGGTGTTTTGTTCCACCTTTGCCCCCTTAGTTTCGGCTACCGGTGCTATGTTCCATAATTGAGCGCTCCTAACACGATCGGGGTTATTATGGGGACCCCCTTGATAATTCATTTTAGATTAAAGATGGTCTGGCAAGGCCCAACATTGGTACTACATTTGCCTAATAACCTAATAAAATTGCATAGGGACTTTCCCGACCCCGAGGATAATTTAATCAACCCCCGGGCCAGTGCTCCGCATGAGTGTTGGTCCACCCACCTAGCAGTCGGCGATGCCACATCGGGGCAACTCGAGGTTTGGCTACCGTCCACTATGCATAGACGGTGTGTCCTGAGAACGAGATACGCGGCTCCTATCGGGTTCGTCGACACACCGAGTGGGCTTGCTGGATTAGTTTTACCTTTGATGAGATATCTTGTGCATCGGGATTTCGGTGATGCTTTGGGTAATCTCAGAGTTGAGGTTTTCCACTAGGGAATCCGACGAGATCGCGAGCTTCGTCATTGAGGATTTCTATGCGGCTTGTGGTAATTTGTGATGGACTAGTTGGAGCATCCCTGCAGGGTTAAATCTTTCGGAAAGTCGTGCCCGCGGTTATGTGGCAACGTGGAAGCTTTGTTTAACACTGGTTGTAGATAACTTGAAGTTAACTTAAATAAAATATGCCAACTGTGTGCGTAACCGTGACTGTCTCTTTCGTGAGTTCCTTCTCCGATCGAGGACACGGTGGGGTTATGTCTGACGTAGGTAGGTGTTCAGGATCATTCATTTGATCAACTGTAGTTCACGTCCGCTATGCGTAGATCTTCCCCCTCTTTGTTTCTTGTACTCGTAAGTTTAGCCACCAAATATATGCTTATCCGCTGCTGCAACCTCACCACTTAACCTTGCCTCACCCATTAAGCTTTGCTAGTCTTGATACCTTTGGAAATGTGATTGTTGAGTCCCCTATGGCTCACAGATTACTACAACACCAATTGCAGGTACAGGTAAAGGTTAATTGACGCGAGCTCGTTGATTGTTCATTTGGAGTTGCTTCTTCTTCTTCTTCTTCATCGATCTAGGATGGGTTCCAAGCCGGCAGCCTGGGATAGCAAGGATGGACGTCGTTCTTATTCTGTCGTTTGTTTCGTCCGTAGTCGGACCCTGCTCTTACTCTTGATGATAATGTAATGTATTGATGTGACTCTGATGTAGCTTATGGCGAGTGTAAGCCAATTCTATTATATATCTCTTATTTTCAGTACATGTACTTGTAACGATATCCATTCTTGCGACACGACGAGATGCGCTTCTATCCCTGACGAGGCCCTCGTGCCAAATTGAGGATAGGGTCGCATCTTGGGCGTGACAAGTTGGTATCAGAGCAGTACCGACCTAGGAGCCCCCTTGATTGATCGAACTTGGCCGAGTCGAGTCTAGTGAAAAACTATTTGAGTCTTAGTTATATATCGGAGAGTAGGATTCTTTTTTCTCCTCTTCTATGCTCTGGTGAGGAATCTTGACGTAATAATTTAATTCTACTCCTCTTCTCTCTCAAAAAAATTTAGGATCACGCGGATATTTTTGGAATCTATATGATGCTGATGTGACGGAGTTCTGTCTTGGTGCCTCCTATCTGCTTTGAGTTTCAGGGGAGTTGAGCTCCAGGGGATTCTTGAGCACATTGTTATCATTCAGATTTCTTAGTATCTCAGAACGAAGGATGTTCGTAATTGCTTCAATACTAGTAGTGGCGAGATAACCCCGATGTCCCCAGTACTGGTGCAGATTGTTCGGGAGTACTGCCATACTTTGTATCGTTGTGATCACGAGGGTCTGTTGTAGATGAAGGTCCGAGATTCTGGTTGTGTGTTGACGGATGTGATACAGGTGACGGGTTTGTATAGGAGTTGTGTGATTATTACTCCTTGTATCCGTGTACCAGATTGCATGACCAGATATTTCGGGAATTCTTAGGTGGGAATTCAAGTAGTTACTTATAGGACGATCTTCCAACAAATTTGTGTTGCTTTGATGTCAAGTGGTGATTTCAGATCTTTTCTAAGAGGTGTTCTCATACTTTTATGAGAGTATTAATTCTTCTGTTATATCAATTATCATGTCAATTCCTTTCAACCGGAGTCATCGTATCAATTCCATTCAACCGGTGTGCTTCTCTTCAAGTGTAGCCTATCCTCTCTAATTTTGTAAGATCTTCCTCTCATTTTATTCCGGAGTTCATCTCATCTGTCCCAAGTCATCTTTGTTTTTCCCCGCCCTCCCACCCTTTTCTTCAGTGATTGGATTTTCATCCAAGAGTTTTCTTTTCATTGTTGCTTCAGCTATCTTTTATTCTGTGTCGTATCCGGTGATTCATTCTGAAGATTCTCAGGAGCATCGTGTTCATCTTTATTCATTCTTGTCATCCTTACCAGAGAATTTAATTCAGTAGTCTGTGTTCATCATATCCATTTCATCCTTGTAAATTCTTTTCCATGTTGGAATTTTTTCCTGAGCCTATCGTGCTATTTGCAGTACTAGGAAAAGGCTTGCTAATGGCGCACCTATTTTGGCTAATAATGGCGCACTATAGGTGTGCCACTAGCATCACGCCATTAGATTTTTTTACTAATGGCGCACCAGGCAGTGCGCCATTAGTATTGCTCACGGTGCGCCATTAGTATAGATCCTGGTGCGCCATTAGTATAGATCCTGGTGCGCCATTAGTATAGCTTATGGTGCGCCATTAGTATGCCTCCCAGGGCCATATTTACCCATATGCTCTGGTTTACTAATGGCGCACTAGTTGACGATGCGCCACTAGTGTGCTTTTGAAGTGTGCCACTAGTGTCCTGCGTGATGCGCCACTAGTATGAATATTAGGTATTTATTTTATTTTTTCTGATATTTGCACAGATTACGAAATATATTATTGCACAGAATATAGATAGAACAACATATAAACAACAGATTTATAGAATACAATAGAAGATTAGTCTCCGAATACAATTCATCATATTAGTCTCCGAATTTAAAATACCGAACAAAGTTAGAACATTACAAGTCTTGAGACCGCGAGTAACGAGTTTGTCTTCACATTACAAGTCGATATCGACCATCTAAACTACCATCACATCGAAGAGAGTTGCGGTCATCACGAGAAAGACAGGCAAAATTATCTAAAGTACAACATCATCGACACCAAGCATGTTACTGAAGTCGTGCCTGGAGAATCACATTCGCGTCCTTTGCCTGCTACCCCTGTCCTCGTCTTCTTCCACCTATTGCGGAAAGGTGAGGAACAAATTATGCTCCGACAGGATTTTGTGCTAGTTCAAATTAGCGTACGGCACGATGAAATAACTTTGAAAGAAAAACTAACATTGTGAAACAAATGCATATTTTGGGAGAACCTCTACAATAAAGAAATCATCCAAAGAGCTTTCATAAAGAGAAAAGCATATTTTGAAACAGTAAGATTGCATTTCATCTTTCATCAAAATACACATGAAATGTTTTGATGTGATTTCTCACAACTGAACATCCCCCTTCACTCTCTCTCTATGTTTTAAAAATTCTGACATGACAGCCTATTATCTACATGTTTCACATGCATTTTCTCTAATCATCACCAATCAAGACAAATCAATATAACTCAGCCACATGCTTTGGTAGTTTACAGAGAGAAGTGTCATCAGGAAAATTGAAACAGCAGAGACAGATCAATTGAATGTAGGCACGGTAGAAATCAGGTACTCTTTATTACGACATAGGAAACCCCAGATCAAATAGCAACAAACAGAAGCCATGTTATGTGGAACAAACCTGTCATAGCTTCTGTCATAATCAGGATCCTTGCGATCAGAGTCACGGTCTCGAAATATCGCCACCCTATTGCCTTGCCTGCCTCTATTGACTGGAGGCTCCTTGTCAATCATGCTTCTATTATTTGATCTGCTGCTAGATGCAGTGCTAGTCAAACTCCTTTCAAGGGTAGCTTCAGCCAATTCATCGTACCTGGTGTTTGGGTTCAACTCCAAGGAAGTGGACCTATGTAGGGTGTTGGGCAAAACAACTTCATCAGCTGGTCTTCCATCAACCGGACTACTGCTACCACTGATGTTGTTAAATATGCGAGCACGTACCCTGTTGTATTCCTCTTTCCTCTCCTCAACGCTTTTCTGAAGGTTGCCTCTGGAAGAGTTAGCACCTGCACCTGCGCCCCCATGGTGATTCTTCTGAGGCCTTTGCTTAATAGCTACTTTGGTGGCCACAACACTGGTCTCTTCTTGAGGCAAATTAACTGGAATGTCAGCTAGGCGGACAGCAGGCAATCGACATTCAGCAGACGTCTTACGAAGGATGATCCGAGAACTGGTTCCATCAGGCAAGCTGTTATCCGGCAGAGCGATCGATATCAAGAAATAATGTTATGCCAGATGGTGCGCAGCAAGATGCAGGTACGAAGTCGGAAGGCCCTGGAACTTGAACTGCGTCTGCCCAGGGTCACGGAGGAACTTGAGAATGTTTTGCTCCATCCGTAGCACTACAATGAGAGATAAGGTTGCAATGAGATTAAACCATCCAAGCATTGCTCAAGTTCGAGCTTATAGCTAGGAATCAAATCACATAGTAGCAAGACAACATGCAGATATACGGTGCAACACAATTGGTACAAAAGGGGGAATTACGAGTCAGCACGAAGAGGTTGCTGATGAAGAAACTCAGAACGTTTTTGAGTTATTATTATCAATAGCCGACACAATGATAATTATCAACCCACAATCAGATGATGCGTTAACCAGTAACCACTAGTTTTAACATGCGGCTTACGGTTTTTTCCGTCCGAAAAGCTTACACAAAATTGGCATGCCATTTGCCAATACGTAGTTTGACTTGTACGGCCAAGTAATGTTTGCAAAACAGGCTCCCAAGCGTTAGTAAGTTGCGAGGCTCCGATACATATTCTCCCAGGTAATGACCAAACACAGACCAGAGCGGAGCACAGGCATCCAGCAGGAACATGTGGCGCATCTTGGCAGAGGAGAGCGGAGCAGCAAACGACAGTGCTAGCTATAACCTTACGTACCGCACACGCTTTCCAAATTCGTCGTCCTGCACGAAGTAGCTCAAATTCTACCTGGGAGATAGCTAGATAGCTAGGTAGCGACTGGTGGCCTAAAACTAGGGAGCAGACCCGCGTATCTAGTAAGAAGAGGAAGAGGAACACAGAAACGAGGCTGGTGGGATGGTAGGTACCTGAGAGGCGCTCGCGTGGTTTCTCGAGGGCTTTGCCAATCACCTACAAATGGGAATTTCTTCGAATTAGACAAACTATAGAGATGGTGCGGCTGCCACTTGCACATAAAAATGTTGTCGTTCTGGATAGAATATTTTGATACCTTGTTACATCCTGGCACCAGGTCCTGGAGCATCTTCATCTTGAGGGTGATCTTTTCTCTTCTAACTTGTTGTATGAACCCACAATTGAGGACAGCGAGTAACCAGAAAATTGAATGAACGTACTTAGTCATAGGTGAGCTCGTCCCACCTCTCCATGTCACGAAGAGCGAAATTTCTAACTCTGGTCTCTCCATCTACACTCGTGAAGTAAGTAACATGATACCATTAGCAAATATCAGGGTTATCAGCATGGATATAGAACAAGTAGAACAACATAACTAACCATTTGTGCATCTTTGTGTTTGGTTCACAACTATGATAGATGAACGTGGACTTGTTCTTCTAGTTTATTGCATCAATGACCATATTGCTACTGAACTCACAGAGATAGAAGCCAGTGTAACGTTGTCTTTTCATTTACCATGGCCGTTCTATATTGTAGTGTTCGGGAGGACCAAAGGATTTGACAAGATAATGTTGGATTAGGCCAAATTCACATGATGAAATACTAAAGTGATGTGCTGGCATCGGCCGTCAGAACTGGAAGGGTTGTCCCCTAACTGGGTTAAACCGAGAAACAAACCCATATTGTCTCAGAACCGACGCTAGCAAAAGTGAGTCACACAAAACAGTATACATGGCAAGCCTTAACAAAGAGGATCTACCGGTGAGTTTTGTAGGCTCAACATGTAACAACTTTAATAGCATAATAAGCCTTGGCACATGATCATTGCTGATGACCCTAATTTATGTCCTCTATTAGGATCTCAAATGTATTCTCTTTTATACATTCCATGTCCTCTATTACAATCTCAAATTTATTTTAATTTTTTACAATCTACCATTTTGGCAATCCAGAAGAAAGCAAATGTAACAGCGCCACCCAGATAAGATAGAACATGAATCAATTACTACATCCTCCGTCAATCATATATGATGTATAGTAGCATTCAAAGAAATATATCCACATGACCACATCTACTACTATCAGGTCACAACCAGAATTCAGGGGCAAATAACGGTCACGAACTATTATGTTGTGCTTACCTCACTTTGAGTTGAAGTCTCCTCATTCTTATCCGATATTGAGTCATTTTTACGAGACCCGGGAAACCCAAGGCAAACTCAAATACAAGCATAGACAAACAGAGGAAAGTGATGGAAGTAAGGCCGATAAACATGCACGCATTACTGCAATTTGCGGCCAACAAATATTGGACGCTCCGCAACCCAAACATCTAGGTGCAAATAGAATGACAGTACCAGCCACCGATTTGGGTACACACAGAGCCACTGATCTAAACTCTGGAGTAGACTACTACCAGCAACAAGTCAATAACAAGGAATACTCTGCTAAAAAGCTAGATTCAAGTTGCCCGACAGCAGCCATGAGCACGCCGGGTCACAATTCAGAAGCCCAATCGCAAGGAGTTCAGGCTATCCTGAAGAAATCTTACCCGTGGAGGCGGAGATCTTGAAGGTGGCGGGCTTGCCGCGCACGACGGGGTCGGGGGAGATCTGCACGCCGCTCACCTTCACCGGATAGTGGCGGCCCTTATCTGCGGAACCAAACACCAACAGAAGCTCGCATCGCACACACAATCCGCGGAATCTCAAAAGTCAAAACGGGGATGGTTTGGCGGCAGAAGGAGAGTTCGGAGCGCTCACTGCAGTACTCAAAGTCGACGGCGGCATCGCGGGAGGCGGAGAGCAGGAGCGCCTTCATGGCGACGGGGACACCCGTGTCGGCGTCGACGGCGAACTTCACCTTGCCGAACGACCCGTGCCCGATGGTCCACCCCACCTCGTACCGCCCCACCATCTTCTTCCATGGTGCGCCCGCCATTCCCTTCGCCTCTCCTCCCAGCTCCCACGTCGCACCAAAGCCACCGGAATCGGGCCCCCTGCAAGGTCCCTCTTGGAGAGCGCGCGCACTCCGCTCCTCTAGGCCGGACGGATGGACGGGCGTGCATGCGTGCGAGGGAGGGAACGAGCTGTGGTTGGGGTCCTACGGGCGGGCGAGATCGGCAGCGGTGCGGGGATGGGGATGGGATTCGTGGTGGTGCTCCTGCCCCTCTAGCTTTGGCCTTGCAAATCAGGGGGCGGGGAGCGGGGGAGACGAGGTCACCTCGTCGGCGGGCGGGGAGGTGGACCGAAACTGAAGCGAGGGAGAGGGCCGGCGGCGGGCGCAGCAGAGGGGGGGAGGGAGGGAGGGAGGGAGGAAGAGGGCTAGGGTTTGGGCTGCGGGTGGGGCAAAAAAATTATAGTAGTGGCGCACCACCTACAGATGCGCCATTAGTAACCCTGGTCGCCATTAGTAGTTTTGCAAAAAAAAAATAGTAGTGGCGCACCACCTACATATGCGCCATTAGTAACCATGGTTACTAATGGCGCACCTCCTCTGGTGCGCCATTAGTAGTTCTGCAAAAAGAAAAATAGTAGTGGCGCACCACCAACAGATGCGCCATTAGTAACACTGGTTACTAATGGCGCACTAGCTGTGGTACGCCATTAGTAGTTTGCAAAAAAAAACCCAATTTTTTTTTATAGTAGTGGTGCACTACTAACATATGCGCCATTAGTAACCCTGGTTACTAATGGCGCACCAGCTGCTGGTGCGCCATTAGTAGTTTTGCAAAAAAAAATATATATATAGTAGTGGCGCACCGAGTGTGTGGTGCGCCATTAGTGTCCATCACACTAATGGCAGACCTCACATGGTGCGCCACTACTATATAGTAGTGGCGCACTACTTGTGTGGTGCGCCATTAGTATCTATATCATCTATAGCCCTTTTCCTAGTAGTGTTATTCCTCTCTTTTCGATCCGGAGCGTTGAAGTTATCTGTGTAGTTCTTGTTTCCAATCTTTTCAATTATTTCGAGGTGCTCAACCTCATCTAGTTTTCTTTTATACGGTGCAATATCTCTCTTTCTAGCAATTTTTCTAACGGTGGTTTCTTTGAGTGGGCCCATAACCCACAGGTTTTTCCCAGGATCTGTTATAGCTCTTGTAATCTTCCGGAGATCTTTAATTCTTTTCAACTATGACGTAAGTATGAATTTCATCAGTCACATTCTTTCTCCAAGTTCTATTTGAGTTAATTCTCATATTGGCTCAACCTTTCATTCTTCTTTATTCCGAAGTGTCTCAGCTATTCTTGGTGTTGTTCCTCATCATCATTCTCAGCTTGCAGATTCGAAGGAGTGTTTCTCTCAATCTTGGTTCATTCTCTTGGAGATTCATCATTTCAGCTTGGTGCCATCTTCTTAATTGTTGTCAGTCATGAGCAATCCTTTCTAGCTATCCGGTGCATTTCTGAGTTGTTTTCATTCTCGATCCTCCGAAGGCCATCATTTCAGAAGATTCTTCGTTCTCAGCTTTTAGCTTTCATCCTCAATTCTTCTCATCCGTTGTCTCTTCGTTCGTCTCTCAATTATTCTGGTGTCTTGTTCAAATTTCCCCCTCAGGTGGATCATTATCTCTTCATTCTCATGTGTCCCCATGCTTTCTTGGTATTCCCATTCAATTGTGAATTCTTACTGGTGCTTCCTTCAATTATGCATCAAGTGGTGCTTATCTCTCTCTCTTCAAGATTCTTTCAAGAGGAATAAGCTGTATGCTAAATCTGTTGCTTGTCATCAATTTAATTTGATGAAGGATGAGCATAACATAATTCTTATTGTTGTTCTTCCGTCTTCCAAGAGATTTCAATTCTTCTCCGGAGTGGCTCATGATATCAATTCTTTTCTCAAGTGTTCTTATCTTTTCTTTTCCAGGATTCTAAGTTTATCAAGTATCTCTTTGTGAAGCTTCATCTAAATCTTGGTAAGGTCATAATCATATTATTTCTACCTTCATGTCTTTGCATCGTTCATTTGTATACGGAGGTCCTTCATGGTGGTTCATCAAGGTTTCAATCCATTCTCAATTGTTCTTCAAGATTCTTGTTGGAGAACCTTAAGTATCATTTCTCTTGCATTTATATGTGCAATTGTTCTTCCTTTATCCTTTGAGGTGGTATTATAGCATTCTTGTTAGTGTAGGAGTCTCGAAGAGTTTTCTTTCAAGAATGAGATAATTAAACCCACCAATTCTATGATCATGAGATAATTTCCACCCATGATTTCTTCATTGAGCTATCTTGGTTTGGATTTCACCTAAAGCTTTTCCTATGGATTGTTGCTATTATGGTGCTTGTCATTAATCCAAGTTCTCAATGTATCCTCTTGGTGTAAGAAATTGTTCATATCTTGTTTTTCCCAATCAATCCTTGTTTACGTTAGTGGTTGGTTGTCATTTCATTAGTTTGAAAGGTTTTCATAAGCCCACTACTATCTTGTTCTTTTCGTTGTTGTTTTTCCAACAACTCCGTCCAATTCTTCTTGCATGGATGCTTGCCAAGTTCATTCCAGTTAGTAGTTGTCATTCTCTCTTCATTCTATTCTTCCGTATGAGCTAGTTCATATTCTCTTGTTCCGGAGGCATTATGTTGTTGCTCTTTTGGGTTTATTATGTTGTTCTATCAAGATCATGGTGTTCCCTTGCTCTATTTACTTGTTTCTTGTGAATATTGTCTAATTCTCTCTTCTTATCGAATTTTTTGTCCCATTTTCCTACCGAAGTGTTGCCGAAATGTTTCGTGAATTCTTGCTTCTTTCTCATATCAGTCCTCATCTCTTTGCAACCTTCGAGGATTGTTGGTTTCACTCGTTTGTCAAAGAAGCGACTAAGTTTTTACCTCTCTCATCCTCCCCCCCCCCCTTTCATTCTTGGATCTCGGGGCGAGATCCTCTTGTAGTGTAGGAGAGGTGTGACAGCCCGATGCCGACGTTCCAGAAGATTCCCCTATATTTCCGTTTCCGTCGTGTGGTTATTTTATTTGGTTGCATCATCATTTAGTTTGCATCATCGCATCATGCATGGCATCATGTCAACTGTGTTTTGTCGGTGTTGCTTGTTGCCGTGTTATTGAGTGTTAGTGCCTTGTGAGTGGCGTTGTTTTGTTGGAGTGTTGAGAGAGGGTGCGTGAGAGCCACCGCTAAACCCTGTGACACCGCGGACCTAAAACCCTTCTCTCCTCTCTATTCTATTTTTTGTGGTTGCGTAAAGGATTTCGGTTTCAACCCCCTTTAAAAGATTCGTCTTCTTTTAAATGTGCTTTTATTAAATGTGGGGGTAACCCTTGGGTTTTCTTTATTTTCTCCTTTAATTTTATTTTAAAATCATCGCATTTTCTTTTCTCTTTTAAAGGGCTTTTATTTTATTCTTTAAATAAAGAGGTTTTATTTAATTTTCAAAGGGGTTTGATTTTTATTCTTTTGTAAGATAAGGGTTTAATTTTATTCTCGTTTTAAAATGGTTTTATTTTAATTCTTAAAAGGGTTTCATTTTTATTTGTTTAAAAGTACCAACCTATTTTATAGTTGGGGTATTTTTTTTTCAAGGAGCCAAAAATCATTTTTTATGTTGTTAAAATCGTTTTACTTTAGAGTATGTTTTTCTTTTTTTTAAGGGAAAAACAATAGAGGGAGAGGAGGCCCACTTGGGCCAGTCCCAGGCCCAAGTCCCTGACCTAGCCCAGCCCCTCGATCCCTCTCATTCCTCCCCCTTTCCCCGTGCGCCGTTGTTCCCCCGCAGCGGTCCTCTCCTTCTCCTCCCGATTACCTGTCCTCCCCCTCGCCACGAGCGCCTTCCCTCGCCCCCTCGCCCTTGCTCGCGCAGCCCCCGTGTCGCCGGCCTCAGCTGCCCCTCGACCTCGCCTCCTGCGCCGCTCCCCTACCCGAGCTGGCCTCCCGTAGCCGGTGCGCCGCGTCCTCTGCAGCACCCCCTACGCGTCGCCGCTCTGCCGTCACCGTTGGCCTCTGCAGCACCTGCCGCCATCCCGGTGGCCGGCCCGAGGTCCCCGCCGACATCAGCCAGTGCCCCGCCGTTCCCGCGCGGCCGCCGCCCGTCGCGGTGCCGTGCCGACCGTGCCTCCTGGCCTCTCCTTCCCCGGCCAGCCTTGTCGGGCCCGACCTCGTCGCAGCCACCATGGCCCCACACCGGAGCTCGCCACCGCCGCGCCATGGTGATTCCCGTGCTACACTTGCTGTTGTTGCTTGCTGTGCTTGCCCTGCTGCTTGTGGCGATGATGTTTCTTGGAGTGTTGTTGCTGTCACTGTCTTGCTATTGCCTTCCTGTTGTTGTGCTAGCCAGCGATGCTTGCTGTTGCGTTGGTTGTAGCTGGCTGCTTAGAGCTAGGTTGCTAGCTGCTGCTAGTAGCCCCTGCCTTGCTGCCTGCTAGCTTGCCATAGCTGCTTGTTGCTGTTGCCGCATGCTGCTGCGTAGCCTGCCGAGCGGTTGCTAGTTTGTCGTTGCCGAGCCGTTGCTGCCAGTTTCTTTTGCTCCTGCTAGTGCTTGCCGTGGCCGATGCATGCTAGGTAGATAGTCGCCAACTACTTGTTGTAGCTGATGCTGTTGCGTAGTGCTGTTGTAGCTGCTTCTGTGTGCTCGCTTGCCGTTTTGCTTGCTAGGCTTGCCGTTTAGTGCTTGGCATGCTTGCTGTAGATGCAAAGATGCGTTTGATGTTGCTTAGTGATGTAGTTGCTATAGCTGTTGCCCTCGCTGCTGCATGCCGATTGCCTTGCGTGAGGCTTGCATTTTGATGCTTGTGCTGCCGCTTGCCGTCGCCGCTTAGAATGTCCCCGCCGCGAGGGA
Organism: Hordeum vulgare subsp. vulgare; assembly: GCF_904849725.1. Classification (NCBI taxonomy): domain Eukaryota; kingdom Viridiplantae; phylum Streptophyta; class Magnoliopsida; order Poales; family Poaceae; genus Hordeum; species Hordeum vulgare. Next base: position 110,412,562 of record NC_058521.1, on the reverse strand, counting down.
TCGCCAAGTTCACGAGTACCACGACGTCCGCGACGACCCCGGGAACGAGTTCGACTACCGTCGCCGAAGACAGTGAACCACGACGCCGAGCGAACGACTACCATCGACGAGACCGAGTACCACTACTTCAACGACGACCACGTCGACAACTACTTCCACGACGACTACATTGACAACTACTTCCACGACGTCCGCTACGACCCGATCCCCTCCGATTCGCACGCGTCAAAGGTATAACGATGAGACGTGTCGTGTACCTAATGCATGTGATGTATGAGATGAACATATATTTGCATCCTATGTTGCCCGTTGCACGTTGTCCCTCTTTTGTTGTGCCTCAGCACATGGGAACCCGGTAACCGGGATCACCCCACCTTTATTTAACGTTCCCGCACACGCTTTCTATACGTTGGCACGATATCTCGATGAGTTATCGGGATAGGCACGTTGTCGTGGCATCATTTCCGTCTTGCCGCCTTGGTTCCCTCTCGTTCGCCGTGGCGACACCTGTTTCTTTCTCTTCTTGCCCGTGATGTTTGAACTTGCATGCGGACGCATTCATGGCATATAAATCTAGTGTTGCATGCCTCTTGAGCCATAGCTTCGTTCTATGTTCCGCGAGTTAAACTGACTAGGATGACACGTAGGATCATCGCTTCACCCCTTGCCATGATAACAACAATTTAATATTGCCGTGTAAATAATCGGGAGTGAATTAAATAATTAATCGTGGAGTTTCGTCGATATGCAACTCGTTGCATATCGAGCTTCACTTAATGTGTAGTGTTTGCGTGAGGTGAATTGACATGCCATCCCTTGCATCTTTGAACTGATCATGTATCATAGTAGGTTATGCATCATGTTGTGCATCGTGTGGTGAATATTTGCGTTGATGTTTGTTTCCGGTTTGCCCGTCTCGATAGAGTTCCGCAAGCGTGTCGGAATGTGAGGACCCGTTCGAATACGTTGGCACGCCAACTTCTCGGAGTCATTCTTATTCCAAGCGGGATCTCAGGCAAGATGACCATTTTACTCTCACACTGTAGGACATGAACACAACCATTCATATTCATCATCCAGATGGATCAGACCCGACACGACTCTAAGCATAGCAGGCATCGTAAGCAAGCATGGATGAGTAAGCACAACAAGGCTCAAGCAGTTGCTACTCATGCTAAGTGGTTTCAACTATTTACTGTGACAAAATCAGCTCATGCAGAGGAATGGGTTCAACTACCGATAACATGTACACTTGAATCGTGTTTGTCCTAATGCAGTAAAGAGAGGAGGAGCGAGAGAGTGGGTTTATATCAATATGCTCAAGGGGGTTTGCTTGCCTGAGACGTCTGAAGATAGCAATGAGTCTTCATCAATGTCAACGATCACATTGTCGGAACCATCGTCTACCGGGAGGGAACAACACCGGCAACAAGAAAGGAACAACAATTACTTCATGGAAATGCAACACTATGATGCATGATCAAGAAATGGAGATGAAATGTGACAGGGCCAATATAGCTAACATTTCTTAGGTTGAAGCTGGATTTGAATCAGGATTCAAACATCACTTCAACAAGGTATTTTCCGGACACCCTTTTAATTGATTCGACGTGATGCTCAAGTATAACTTGTTTTTATCATGCATGAAGATGGCAATTTGAGCTACTCGTATTGCTAGCTCAATGTTTGATCATAGCAATTTAAATGGAATTCAAATAGGAATCAAATTCCAACTCCAAGGTATTTATTAAATTTACCCTATTCATAATTTTGCCTATTTGGTGTTGTTAACTTTCTCAAACCAGCATGAAAATGCCATGATCAGATTATTTGGATTTTTCTGATCCTTTTTCATATATAAATTATTTTCATCCGAGTTATATTTTAATTTCTATGTTTTTTACAAGTTTTAGCAATTTCCTGGATTTATTTTATAATAGAAAATCAATTACTGCGTCACTGTGATGTCATCACTACGTCAGCAGGTCAGCTGACCCAGGTCAGAGTCAAACCTGACGTGTGGGGTCCACACGTCAGTGATAGAGTTTAGCTAACAGGGTTTTATGAACTAACTAATGAATTAATTAGAAGTGGGGCCCGTGTGTCAGTGAGTCATTAGGTTAGCTAAACTTAATTAGTTAATTTTCATGATTAACTAAACTTAACAAGGCCATGCCCCACCTGTCTGTGACCTTGGGAGGTCAAACCCCTGGTCAAGGGGCCAGAACCACCGGCAGCTCAATGCCGGCAACTCGAGACGCCGCGGAGCTCATCGGACTTTGCCATCCGACGACCATTTGGACGACCGAAACCATCTACGCGAAGCCCAGGTTGGACCGCATCCATCCCGACCCAACCACGCGCCAGGAGGTGGCCGGAACAAGGCCAGCGACGACCTCGGGCGGCGGCCGGAGTTGTCCATGGTGGGGCTAATGCTAGGAGGCGCGGGAGGAGGAGATGAGGCCGGTTGCGGCTCCACGCAAGCTCACCGAGCACGCCAGAGTGCACAGCAGGGCGAGGGAGGCCCTGGCCACGGCGGTCATGGCCGGCGGCGAGGACCTCACGGGATCCGCGGCTAGAAGGGGTTAGAGGACGGGAGAACGTGATGGGGAGGGGAAAATCGATCGAGAGGCTCAATGCGAACCTTCTGGCACCGGTGGCGAGCTCGGAGACACGCCGGAGGCAGCGAATCGACGACGGCAACATCCCCTGGCAGAGAGAGGCAGAGGGGAAAAAGAGAGGGAGAGAGGAAGGAAGAAGATAAGGCAGGGGGTCCGGGGGAGGAAGACAAGAGATGCACGGGGGAGAGGCGTCGCGCTCGCTAGGAGGGCCAGGCAGGCAAGGAGGAGGTGGTGCCCCTGGCCACGGCGCCGTGCTGATCTTCTCTCCTGCCTTTTGGCAGGAGGAGGGAGACGACAGGGGACCCCCTGGTGGGCTAGGCCTAGAGGTAAGCGACAGGTAAGTCTCTCTCTCTCTTTTCCTTTTTCTGTTTTTATTTCTTTCTGGCATTTAGATTTAGGTTTTAAACAAAATGTTTAACTATTTTATCAAACCCTAAAATAGTGTTATGTGACAGAGATAAAAGAATCAATGCCACAAAATAGTTTCAACATTTTTGAAACTTTTAAAATAGAAGGAATCAAAATAATTCCATTCCAATTAGCTATTTGGTCAAATCAAAAATCCATTTCAAAATGTTTCTGTGACTTAAAATTTTGGTTTGACAAATTTATTTTATGTCACTATTTTGCCAAGTATTTGGAACATTTTCCTGGTTCCTCTTAAGGTAATATTTTTATTGCCTTTTGTCAAATTTCAATTCATTTGGGCTTGATCACTTCCCATTTTCAGATTCAATGCAATTTGAATGCATGCATGTAACGCAATGGCAAGCAAGGTAACTTGGGCTGTGACATGGCAATTCCTTACCTCCCCTCGTAGTTAAGTGCAAGACTTTGGTCTTCAGATCCTTCAGATTCTTCATAGTGATCAGCAGATATAAATCCCAAGTGACTCACAGAATATAGCAATACCTCCCCGGCAACGGCGCCAGAAAAGTGCTTACGTCAGCTGTGCCTCCCTGGCAATGGCTCCAAAAAAGGGCTGATCCTGCAATTTCTAGTGTTAGCTAGACGAATGCTTATAAAAAACTAACCTTCTCCTGCAACGGCACCAGAGGAATGCTGATGGCACTCCCCGGCAATGAAACTGGAAGAACGTTCTTGATGGCCCACCAGCGCGTGGGTTCGCATCAGTTTTCGAGTGTAGAGTATTCGACCCAATTTGTAGGTACGCCAGACGGGAGCTGAGAGTATACTCTCAAGTATTAGCAGCTGAATTTGTCAGATTCAACCACACCTGAAAGATTAGTATCTGCAAGCACAATAGTAGCAACGAAGTAGTAACAGCAAAGTAGCGGGTATCGGCAGTGTAACGAGCACTAATAGTGGCAAGGAACAGTAGTAGTGACAGCAGTAGCAAGTAGCAACAGCAGCAAGCAACAGTAGTAGCAATAGTAGCAGTAGCAGCAGAGCAAGACAAGTAACAGCAGTAGCAACAGTAGTAGCAGCAGAGCAAGACAAGTAACGATAGTAGCAACACTAGCAGCAGAGCAAGACAAGTAACGGTAGTAGCAACAGTAGCACCATAGCAAGACAAGTAACAGCAGTAGCAACAGTACTAGCAGCAAAGCAAGAAAAGTAACGGCAGTAGCAACAGTAGTAGCAGCGCAAGACAAGTAACGGCAGTGGTAACAGTAGGACAAACTCGTAGGCATTGGATCGGTGATTTGTTTCGATGATATTCATCATGCAACAACTATAACACAAAGAGATATGTGGCTAGCTCCCATTCGTCAATGTGATGTAGGCATGCATTCCGTGTGTCGTCATACGTGCTTAGGGAAAAGAACTTGCATGACATCTATTGTCCATCCCTCCCGTGGCAGCGGGGTCCAAAAGGAAACTACGGGATATTAAGGTTCTCCTTTTAATAAAGAACCGGACCAACGCATTAGCACTTGGTGAACACATGCGCTCCTCAAACTATGGTCATCACCAGGAGTGGTTCCGGTTATTGTCACTCCTTGGTTGCCGGATCATAACACATAGTAGGTAACTACAACTTGCAAGATCGGATCTAAAACACACATATATTGGTGACAACATAATAATTTCAGATCTGAGATCATGGCACTCGGGCCCTAGTGACAAGCATTAAGCATGGCAAAGTAGTAGCAACATCAAATCTCATAACATAGTGGATACTAGGGATCAATCCCCGTCAAAACTAACTCGATTACATGATAGATCTCATCCTACTCGTCACCGTCCAGCGAGCCTACGAATAGATTACTCACGAACGACGAACAGCTTCATCGAATTATAGAGGGAAGAAGGTTGATGATGACAATGGCGATGATTTCCCCTCTCCGGAGCCCAAGACGGACTCCAGATCTGCCCTCTAGATGAAGAACAGGTGGTGGCGGCGCCTCCGTATCAAAAACGCGACGGAAACTTCTCTTTTTATTTTTTCTGGGACGAAAGACAACTTATAGAGCTGGAGTTGGGGGCGGCGCAGGCCTGTGGGCCCCACAAGCCTGCCCATCGCCACCAGGGGGGTGGTGGCGGAGCAGGGGCTTGTGGCCCACTGGCCCACCCCCTCAAGTGGATTCTGGCGCAGGTATTTTTGATATTTTCCAAAACTGCTCCCCGTAAATATTCAGGACGTTTGGAGAACTTTGATTTCTGCACAAAAATAACACCATGGCAATTCTGCTGAAAACATCGTCTGTCCAGGTTAGTTCCATTCAAATCATGCAAATTATAGTCCAAAACAAGGTCAAAAGAGTTTGGAAAAGTAGATACGTTGGAGACGTATCACACACCAACACGAATAACATCCCAAACATGAGGATTAAATCCAAGAATATTCATTTTCATTTTATGCTTCCAATTAGCAAAATTAGTGTCATCGAAATATGGATCTCTACGACGATAATTTCCCTCACTAGATGCCATATTCTCCTAGGTTGTTAAACCAAAGAAATGTAGACCATAGCTCTCATACCACTTGTAGGATCGAAAGTATGTCTAGAGGGGGGGGTGATTAGACTACTTGGGAAGATAAAATTGTGGCCGTTCCCCAATTGAGAAACAACTACGGAACTTATAGCAGGTCAAGTACACCTTACACATGCAATTCTAATAGTATAGCAGCGGAAAGTAAAACATGCAAGTGTAAAGTAGAGGAGTAAGGTAGGGAGATCAAACGCATGAGGTTGACACGGCGATATTTGGCATGGTTCTGATAGGTGGCGTTGTCGTACGTCCATGTTAGTGGAGACTACAACCCACAGAGGGTAACGACTACGAGAGTCCATGATGGGCTCCACCCATGGAGGGTCCACAAAGAAGCGGCCTTGTCTATTCCACATCCGCTTCCGTCCATGGAGGATTAGCCTTACTCACGGTAGTTCTTCACGAAGTAGGCAATCTCCTTGCCCTTACAAACATCTTGGTTCAATTCCACAACACGAAGTAGGAGGCTCCCAAGCGACACCTAACCAATCTAGGAGGCACCACCCTCCAAAAGGTAATAGATGTGGTAGATCAATGAACTCCTTGCTCTTGTTCTTCTAAAGATAGTCTCCTCAACACAAATCACTCTCTCACAGAATATGTATGGGTAGGAGAGGTTGATTTGGTGGAAACAAGTTTGGGGAGGCTAGAGATCAAGTTTCAAATGATAGGATTGGAATATCTTGGTCTCAACACATGAGTAGGTGGTTCTTTCCCAGAAAATGGATATCGCAGTGAAGTGTGTGTTCTAAGTGCTTCTCTCACGAATGAGACATGGGTGAAGGGGTATATATAGGCAGCAGCCAAAATCCAACGTTACGGACAAAAAGGGCAAACTGAGTGACACCGAAGCTGACAACTCGGTGGTTCCGATTAGTACAAAGGTGTGAACTTTTAAATCCCGGTGCGACCGATATATGAAACTCGATGGCACCGAAAAGGTGACTGACGGTAAGATGGCCAAAATCGGTGGCACCGATACTCAAACTCGAAAATTCCAATTTTGTGTATCTTGGCAACAAAATGTTGGTCACACCAAACTCGGTAGCACCGACTTGGTTTCGGTTGCACCGATTTGGTGGGAATGCCTAGGGTTTCTATGTGAGGTCAAACTCTGTGGGTCCGATATGGGAATGTTGGCGATACCGAATTTGTGTATGTGGAATTTGACAGAGTGGATCTGTGGGGAAAATGACTGATTGTTTTGGTGGCTAACTTTGAGCATTTGAGCAATCAGTTCATTTTACTACCTCATTCCCTTTTAATAGTATTGGCTTTCCTATGGACTCAAAGGTGATTTCTCACAAATATAAAATGAAGAGTCTTCTAGCTTGAATACTGAGCCAACATTATTCCTTTCTTTCATCTAGGGGCATCTCCACGTAAGCCTTAAGGCATAACATATTTTGAACTTCTCTGAAATATACTTGGAAAACATATTAGGCCAATAATGCATGTGTTTTTATCAATTACCAAAACCACCCTAGGGAGCAATTGTGCTTTCAAGATCTTTTACGTGGTCGATGGGCATCTCATGTCATCAACATTATGGTCCAAGATGGGTTGGAGGTTACTTGCAAGGCATTGGATAATACCAGGGAAAGCATCAAGTTTGTTAGAAGCTCCCCCACTCGGAAACAGAAATTTAGAGAAATAGTTGCACAAGAAGGCATTGCTTGCAGAAAGAACCTATCTCTAGACGTCGTTACACGGTGAAACATTCGGTAAGCCTTATCTTGAGAATTACTACTCCCCTTCTCTAATTTAATTTAACCAGATGACTAATTGAATTTTTTTGTGGAGCTAGTGCTCAAGTATTTTTTGCTTTTTTTTAGTTTCAGAACTTGAAACATTGCATGCGTGTTTATTTTCCATGAATCATCACAACAGAGGGTTAACTAGTAAAGTCAGTTAATTTCTTATGAGTTTATGTACATATTGTGGTTAAAGTCAGAGATAGTATGAAACTTTCTTGTGAGTTTAGTGTGGCAGTGAAATTCTTTTAGTCATCCATTGACTAAATATCTTACACTATTAAAATAACAAGCAACTAAAAAAACATAGTGTAATGACTCAGAAACCACGAATAAGAGGTGTGAGTATGCTGCTGTTAGGCATGTCTATATTGGGTGATCTTTTTTGGGTGATCTTTTTTTATTGACTAAACTCAGAAGTAATTCCACGAGAGCAGATCCATGCAGCAATTGGAAGGTGTTGTGCCCTTTGTGCTCTGTTCATTTATAGTAGTGAGTGATTCATAAAGCTGGATTCATGTTTTAGATACAAATGTTCATACATTAATTCATGGACTAATAATTGACAATTGATTCATTCTCATAGATCCACCACCCCCCTTCACTAATTTAATTTAACCAGGTGACTGACTGAAGCCTCTAATGGCAGGCTACCTGAGAATCGACTCCGGGGGTGGCGGCAACTACACGGACGCTAGAAGGCTTTTTGTGAATGTGTTTTGAAATCATTGAAGGCTTTATATGAATGTGTGTGGGCTTTATCTGAAGGTTTTATCTCATACGAGTTATGAAGAATAATGTGTCAGTAGTGCTCATATATCCGAATGTTGTCAGCATTGAAGGCTTTATCTAAATGTGTTTTGAAGTCATTGAAGGCTTTATCTGAATGTGTTTTCAAGTCGCTGAAGGCTTTATTTGAATGCGTGAGTAGTGTTGAACTGCTGATTGAAAAATATATAGTGTTGATTGATAAACATATAGTGCTGAATTATGTGAATTATCTAAATGTGTCAGTAGTCTACTAGTCTTCATAACGGGTGTATGCCGGCTAATGCGGGACGCTGCACTGTCCCATGCTAATTACATCGGTGTTTGGCGGCCAGCCGCAAATTCCCGCATTAGCTTCACTGTCCCGCTTAGCTCTATGGCGGATACCCACATCCCGCCCCGCTTAGAACCTCAAGTGTTACTATATATATTAGTCAGAAATTATTCTGGTCCCGATAGGTCTTATATACGGCGCGCTGGAGGTCCTCCCAAACCCACGGAGGAAAAAAAGCCCACGCCCATTCCCACTCGTCCACCACCCAATCCCTGTTCCCCAACCTCTTCCGATCCAGCGCTCGCCACAACCGCCGTGCCGCCAACCCAACTTCTGATCACCGCCGTGGCACCATCCCACCCGGCGGGCCGTCGTGCCGGCTCCGCACCACCTCCCCTCGACACGCCGCTTCGCCTCCCACCGGGTTCCCCCTTGCCCCGGATCCCGCTAGTCCCACCGCCACGCTATGCCCCACTCGCAGCGGAGCCACCGTACTCGGCGAGCGTCGTGCCACCGAAGCCACACGAGCTCGCCTCCACACCCCATGGTCTATGGAGCTAGAGATGGCATCGGCCGCCGCCGCGGCTGGTCATCTGGATTGGATGCCTCCGAGCGGCACACCTTGAACCACCAGCTACGCCATGGATGCCAACACTAACCCATGTCCTCATAGGGGATTGGGCGCTACCTACAGTTGAAGGAGGCATCGACCTGTAATTGACACTACAAGAAATATGTCAACTAACGACTTTCTGGCAGTGACACTCACAGAAATGGTCGTAAATCTACGACCATTTGAGACCAATTGGTCGTAAGCTGTCCGGAGGGGTCCTAACCCCAAAAACTAACGAGCTTTTTCATCAGAAAGGTCATAACTTCCTTAGTGGAAATGGTCTTAAAGCGGATAGCCCTGGTCCGTTGCCTAATTTGTAGCTAATTACGACCAATATAGATGGTCATAGCTATGACTAGGTGCCACATCATCAGTTTTGCCTACGCGTCATGTCCATATGTTAATATTTGCCTAGTTTTTGAAGCAACCTACTGTTCTGTCATTCCAAAAATTCTTGAATAATTCTCATAAATACTTTGGATCATATATTCCTCAAATATGTGAAAACCCTTCCTTCCATAGTTCGTAAATAATTTAGCAATATTCATTTTCCTATTTTGTTCAGAATAGCACTTTGTGAAGGAAGTGTTATTTCTTTTTATTTGATTACCCTCAAGTTTTTTGTTCACTCTTTCCTATCCAAATAACAGCTAACCATTTGCCTAGTAAATCTTTTTGAGCAAATTTCCAAAGTTTCTGATCAGCTAACAACTTTGTGAAGGAAGTACGAGATAGGAATACCCTAATGAGTTGAATTTTTTTCCACATCTTCGATGTGCCCCAAACATAGCTTTCCACAAAATTTTAGCCCCATCTAACAATCCATGTGAGCTCATCATCCAATCTTTGTTTCTGGTAATATTTTCAGTTTGTGAAGCAAGTACATTTTATATTACTTTATAGTTGATGAAAATTTACCACGGAATTGAACTGATCATATAATCCCACTCCGCCAAATTTTAGCTCATTTAATTCAGCGAGTTTCCCTCAATATTTTTCCCAATATTCTATTCAGTAGAGAGCATTGTGAAGGAAGTACAATTTTTGTTTATCCAAATTTTATGACATTTTTGCAGTGCCTTAATGTGCCCAAATTATCATTCTTCTCCAAATTTCAGCTCAATCCAATCATCTACGTGAGCCCAGTATCAATTACCATTTTTTGTCCAGATTGGCACATTGTGAAGGAAGTGTTAGTTTGGCATGTCCAAATGGTATAATTTTTTAACAGTGCCTTCATATGCCCAAATTAACATCATACACCAAATTTCAGCTCAATCCATTCATTCATTTGATCCCAGCTTTGACATCCATATTTCTGCACGGTGTGTTACTTTGCAAAGCAAGTGCCACCTAGGTTATTCTATTTGAGCTAAAAATATGCCAAGAGAGTCTCCTTAGTAGATGATCATCCTCAGCCAAAATTTAGGCGCATTGTCCATGTGCATTACCCGCACCGCTAATCAAACACTTGGCTGCTAATTCATGTTTGAGCTTAGTTCAGTCTCCTCGTGAGATTCTTCTATTGTATTCTTCTTCCTAAAAACTACCGAGGGATTTCCCAACCCACCAGACATGCATATTCCACCCAGAACGCATGGCAACGCAACGGTCAGGCGGTGACCATGCGTCTGGCATGCAAGTTCACGTGCTCTGGAGTTGGGGCCCTCGACCACCATCCAAACCTCGATGTCAAGCCACCACACCATGTATTTCTTACTAAATAGATACTTATGTACCTATAAATGATTTTTGGGAAAAATAAAGAGCAAACTATAATGCAGCTGCAGTTCAAATTTAATCCTCTTCCAGCTGAATCCACATAAATTTGTCTTTTTCATGAGAGGTGGATAAAAGCTTTTAACACCTAACCATTTTGTCAATTATACATTAAATATGGCTTTGTATTTTAGAAAATATGCACCCTTATGCAAAATATTATATCATTTCAATAAACTATGCCATGAATGTGGCCATAAGATTGATCATTTGGCTTGAAAAACATGAATCTTCACACATGATAGCCCATTTCTGAGAACACTTTTATTAAATAATTGTCGTATTACAAGGTTATTATTTTTCATGGTAACTTTTTCACATATAATGACACAATGCAAAGGTTTTCCAGTTTTTTGTTTTTTTGTATTTTTCATGGCCATTTCAAAATGCGGTCAAAACGGCGGGTATGACCGTTCCTACCTAGTGGTTGAATCTAGAAAATCTTTTGGTGTTTCTCTGATTAAATAGATACTTTTGTACCTAAAAATTCATTTTTGGGAAAAATAACGAGCAAACTATGAGGCAGCAGCAGTTCAAATTTGACCCGCTTCCAACTGATTCGACGAGAATTTGTCTTTTTCACGAGAGGTGGATCAATGCTTTTAACACCCGACAATTTAGTGAATTGTACATTAAATATGGCCTAGTATTTTAGAAAAATGATTTGGTACAATTTTGAAACAAATATATGGTAGGTCCTTAAAAAAAACTCATTTTGAACACGTGAAAAATGGAAAATGATTTTTACATACAAGGAAAATGAAGACTTCCTTAATCAGTATAATTTGCCATTACAATATGCACCGTTATGCACAATATTAGATCATTTGAACAAACTACCATGAATGTGGCCATAAGATTGATCATTTGGCTTGAAAAACCATGAATCTTCACACATGATAGCCCATTCCCGAGAACACATTTTAAAATAATTGACGTATTACAAGGTTATTATTTTTCCTAGTAACTTTGTCACATATAATGACACTTTGCAAAGGTTTTCCATTTTTTTGATTGTTTTTGAATTTTTCAAGGCCATTTCAAAATGCCATCAAAACGGCGGGTATGACCGTTCTTATCTAGTGGTTGAATCTTGGAAACCTTTTGGTGTTTCTCTGATTAAATAGATACTTTAGTACCTAAAAATGATTTTTTGTAAAAATAAAGAGCAATCTATAATGAAGCTCCAGTTCAAATTTGACCCGCTTCCAAATGAATCGGTGAAAATTTGTCTTTTTCATGAGTGGTGGATAAAAGCTTTTGACACCCAACCATTGGGTCAATTGTACGTTAAATATGACCTAGTATTTTAGAAAAACGATTTGATCCAATTTTGCAATAAATATATGGTAGGTCCATCATAAAAAACTCATTTTAGGCACTCGAAATAGGGAATATTGAATATTTCATTAAAAAATGTAAATAAGGTGTAAAAAATATGAAATTTGACATGGTATTAGTTCATCATTTCTGGAAGGCGTGGACAAATATTTGAGATTTTTTGCTAAATATTAACATGTTTATTTTATCAAAAGTAATAGGGTAAACAAACACAATTTTGTTGTCGGTTTCCTATTGGCTAAAACCTCCTATCCCGGATCGATGACGTGGCAGGGCAGTGAGCCCCACTCGAGGTGATGTGAGCCGTCAAAGCCAAAGATCCAATGGATCCAAACGCTGCGCGCCTTACTTCACTTTTTAAACTTTAACATCCCAAATTTTGGAATGTTAATATAATTATTAGAAGGATTGTTTGTTTGATTGAGTGATTGAAATTTGAGTGGGGTTTGAAACTTTTCAAAAACTTTTGAATGAGAGGGAATAAAATGACTTTCCCCTTCTCCGATGAATTCAAATTCATCCATTTAAAATCAATGAGAGAAGATGACATGACTTCTTCAACTATAAATATTTTGAATGAAGGTGGCATTTGAATTTACTTCGATTTTAATTTGCAAATTCTATTTTCCCTCCACTCAAGAAATGTCGGGAAATAATATTCTGTCAAATAGAAAATAGAGGAGGAACATGACCCTCCAAAACCAGGGGTATTTATTTCAAGTATTTGAACCATAAAACCCCAGGGTTTATTTGAAAATTTATTTGCAAAAAGAAATAAAGCTTTTAGGAGATTTTCTGAAAAACATTTTTTAAAAGTTTTTATTTTTGCCGTGGAAAAATGCCCATCATTTAGATTCTATTTTTCTGATAATTTTAGTATATAGAAACTCTATTTTCGAAATTGATTTGATTTCCTAAATCCTCCTTTTACCTTCCTGTTTTATTTAAAAGGAAAATCTTCCTATATTAGGAAAGTCGCCGGAGGCCCAATAGGCAGGTTTGGGCCCGATCTCCTTTCTTACTCCCCTGATCGTCTCCTTCCTTCTGCGTTCCAGGAACCTTCCATCAATGGAGGAAGGAATCCTCTCCTTCCCGATCTCCCTCGTCTTTCCTTCCGGACACCATCCGAGGCTGGCTATAAAACCCTCAGCACCTCCTCGCTCCATTTTTCACCTTCCCAAACACCATCTCCCCTACCGCGTTGCCGCCCCAAACTCGCCGGAGCCGAAGCTCCGAGAGCCTTCTGGTCACCCCGACGGCTACACCCCTTCTCCTGCCGCACCCCTGCAGCCCTCCCCCTACCCCACGGCACCCTCCCACACCCCACCGCCGCCACCCTCCTCCATCGCCCCACCCCCATCGTCGGAGACCCCTCCCCCATCGCCCTGCAGCGCCCCTACAAGCCCCTCCCACGAGCCTCCCCACAGCGACCCCCCAACACCCCATCACCCCAGGAGCCTCCCTCCCCACAGCGACCCCCCTCCACCCCCCCTCCTCCGCCACCGCACCCGCCGGAGCCGCCCTCCCCACCTTGCCGGAGCCGCCCCCATCGCCGGAGCAGCCCCTGCTCGGTTCTATCACGGGAGGTAACTCCTCCTTTTCTTTTTTTCTTTTGTTCTTTTTTTGTATTGTTTAGCCTACCATTAGATCTAGATCCAACCGCGTACAATAAAATCAACTTACCCCTTTGGTTTTTAGTTAAAGAACCGAATGGTTTTCTGTTTCACTTAAATTTAGCTGGAGGTTTTTGTTTAAGTACCGGCCGTTCGCTAGTTAGCCCCGCAGCACACACCCTCCCAACCAACCAGGAGCTGCCACCTAACCCCCCTGTTCGTTAGATCCAATTTTTCCTTTTTCCTGTTTTAGTTAGAAAACACATAGAGTTTAAATTTTGTTTTCCCTATAACTTTTGATCTAGAGGTCCAATGAGGTTGATTCTTTTTCCAGTAGATCAAAAAATTTCTCTAGTTTTCGAAAACATATTATTTGCCTATGTTTGAAATTTAAAAATTTGAACTGGATCAGATTTAGTTTAAATCTTGTTTTGCTTATTCCAGGAGTTTAAAATAGCTTTTAATTTGATTCTTTTTGCTGCTGCTTCCTAGTGATCATATATTTCTGTAGTTTAAGTTTCAGTTGTTTTAAATATTTTTACTTGGGGTTTTATCAAAAACAGATTCTGGTTTGATTAGGTCAAGTGAATTTCTTCACTTTATGCAATAGTAGATTTATGCTAGTGATGTTATTTTGCTTGTTAATGATTGTAGTGCTTATGGTATGTATTTGTTTGTATCATGGATACCCGGAGTGCGAAGCGTGCTACTTAGAAGTGCTTGATAACGACAACTATCAGCAAGGCAAGTCATTTGATCATGTATCACCTATGTTTTTATGCATCGTAGTTCTACCTTCCTATACCCATTTGCATGCTGACTAGGTACTTGGAAAAATATGGTTACTTGATGTTGTATCATGTGGTAGGCACCCTAACAACCTTGTAACTTGGCCCGGGATGACGAATTCTATTATGATATGCTTGTGTAGACGGGGTTCTTGTTGAGAGTTTATCACGAGTGATGCGAGAATGATTTAATAACCAAGACCGGTTAAGTCAAGACTTTTCAAGACCTCGTGATGCAATGCAACTCTGGGTGAAGGGCGGTTTAGATGGGCTCCCTGGAGAAACCAGTGGATGACCCGAGATTCATGGAGACGTGCCATGACATCTTGCGGAAAGCTTCACCTAGGCTCGAAGAGATGGACGGGGGCTTCAAGACCCAAGGCTTACCTGCACAGCCACAAGTCATTATGGGTTTGGCTTGGTTGGACAATGCGGCGACTCTGGACAGGCGGTGCTAGCAGATGTAGAAGAACGGTAGGATTGGATGGGCACCGATAGGGGATCAGAGGGACCTATTGAAATGCCATGTTTTGATCATCCAGTCTTCAAACACCCTGAAGTGCGAGGACATACCCGGAGGCGATCAAATCTTGTGGGGAACGTGTGCAAAACTCCGAAAAGTACCCAAACCTAATTGATTAGCTGTATCCACGGTCATGGACAACTTGAGCCAAAGGAACTGAAGTTATCTGAAATTCTCAAAACCATTATATATATTGATGTGGCTAATATGGATAACTTGGGTATGAGAACTGGTTGGCGGAACCATCTCATTAACAACCAACAACGTAGTAACATTTTGCTTTTAGCCCCTCTCTTGTTGTAGGAGAAAACTTTGCTTTTCCGCTAAAATTTACAACCCCACCTGCCATATATGCATATAGTATAGATGATATTTTTACCCCTCTCTTTTGTGACTTGCCGGCATATTCAATATGCTGACCTACATGGCTGCAACATCTTATGTTGCAGATATTTTCTTCGACGAGTAAGAGTACGATTTAGGGTTACGGTCTGCACTCAACTTGCCGTTGGTGTTTATTGGGACTCCACTCCCTTTGATTGTTTCCGCTGAGATTTTTTAAGGTATATATCAGTTTTACGCTATTTACATGTGATTGCACTTTGATATATACATTGATGTACTGTGTGTGCCAGCATACTGATCCAGGGATGGCACAGATGCAAAGAGGCTTGACTCGTTTTGAGTCGGGTCGCTACAGAAATGGTATCAGAGCACATGTTGACTGTAGGACGTGACCCTAGAAAGTGGAAACTTCTTAGGATAGGATCTCCCAAAAATCTTATTCTCGAGAACACCTTTCACTTCTCATCCCTTCTGATTTCATCAAATGTTCTCTCTCATCTCAAATAGTTATACAATCCCCTTACCCCTTTGACCTCATGAAGAATCAACGGAGTTTTACTTCAAAGTAAAGAGGATTTCACCATGCATTTGAAGAATTGAAGCTACACCAACAGAAGACTCTCAAGACCCGAAGAACTCGAAGACCCTGAAGTGTTCGAATAATTATATGACCATTAGAAGTCCAAACCCCTTTTATATACCCACGTTAGATATGATGATTTGTTAGCCGTCATTGGTGTGTGTTTTCCGACGGCCACAAATTGCGGGGACCCCGACTAGCAAGTCGAGTTCGCCGTGCCCAGTGACCCCAAGGGTCAATGTTCACTGAACACAGATACTGAATAATAGAGTCTTACATCCAAGTACAGAAATTATTACATCAAACGACCAGAAGGTCGGGTTCAAGAGCGAGGCCTAAAGCCAAATTAAACAGATACATCGGGTAGCGAAAACTCGTAAGGGCTAAGCGGTGCCCATGCCATCAAGCCTACACCGACAGGCATTCTGACTTGGAAGCGTCCTAGATCGCAGGTTTGTCTCCGACGGCGTACTCGTCGCCAAACTCCGGTCCTTCCATGTCTGGTCAATAATATAACCAGTGGCAAGCCAATGAGTACTTTGAATGTACTCGCAAACAGCCCATGATATGAACATTGATAGTGAAGAATAACAGTAGCATGTATCTTTGATGGAATGCAATTTGGTGGAATGATCAGGTATATGCAACAAGTTAAAGAACTACTCTTGAAGAACAGGTCACAGATATCGACGTATCTGACAAGGGTTGAACACACCGGGTTCACCCTATATGCCAAGTCACCGAACTTGGTCATATCAATTCCTCAAGTAACTCCGGTTATTAACATCATTCACCGAACTCACACACACACACTTGGTTTTTGCGGAAACGATGGACGTAGTTTAATCAGCACCACCCAACTGTCCTTGACCGTGGACACGGCTATTCGAATAGTTTGACACTCTGCAGAGGTATTATGCTGGACCCACGAGAAACGGGAAACTTCCGTGTCATCCACGACTCGCGGTATATCACGTATACCCGAGGTAAGTACCCCGATCATCATCTTTCCCCTGACGATACTAGACAAAGAGGTCCACTCGATTGGTACCCAGCCCACATGTTGTACGTCTTACGAGCACCACTCTGGACAGCATCAACCATGCGGGGACCAACGGTGTGCCTGGAACTCATAATAATGGCATAGTCGTCCTACCTGGCACGACCCCATCACGAGAGTGACACCGATCACTCCCGCCACTAGTAATGTGGCTCTTTGCTAGTACGGACCAGAGTAATCAACAAATCCCCGTCCCATAAAGGGGTATCGTGGTCGTACTGGTAAGGTTGGGACGGTCGACACATCATAAATCTAATCCCATTTCCGAAACCACACACGCAAAATACCCGGTGCACCACTTCTCCAAAAGTGGCCACCAACTCATCATCACCCTCGGGCATTAGTGGCACCCGACGGGGTTTTCATAAACTCTTTATTTTATGACATCAACATGCTCATGATAATATTCTCTATCTCTACTTGTCAACATGGTAATAACATGACCCTCAAGGGGTAGGGTCAAGCTCAGTGCAATGATCTAACTTTAGTAACCCGCATGATAGTAGCGTGACCCTCATAGATGGTAAGATCAAGCTCATCATGCTCATGCTCCGAGGAGTCATGTGAATAACATCATCAACATGCAAGGGCTTTGAAGAAGCCTCCGGTGCCATCGCCACAATGATGAACCGGCCTCGTGATCTGATGCAACGGAAAAATACCAACTATACTAGCATGCAACAATGTTTATGATCAAGTCATAGTCAAAGGGTTGCTTTCCTTGGTCAGCTAGGTATCCGGGGTCTTCGAGGTCTTCCGCTCCGGATCCTCCGTCACTCAGTAACTCTACCGTCGAGAAAGGAATAAATAAATAATAGCTCACACCAAAACAGATCACAAGGTGCTTTTAAAAATGTTGCAAAGCTTGAATAAATTCAGTTTATTATTTTGGAAAATGTTTCCTATGGTTTTTATTAGCTAAGCATATTTATTTAAAAGCAAACAGGAGCAAGCAAATACTTTTAATATCATTTTATAATACCAAAACAGATTCTTTTTTTGAAAAATGTCGAACTCTACAGAATCAATTACTACACATTTTTACAAAATTGTTGGTGGAAGAATCATATTTTTCTACTGGCTAAATATTTTTATAAAAATCATTTAAGCTGGAGGTTAAAAATAAAAGAAAAAGGCCAGGGGGGAGACCCACCCGGCCCAGCCAGCAGACCGGCCACCAGGCGCGCGCGGGCCAGGTTCAAACCTCACCTGCGGGCCCCTAGGGTCAGCGTCAGTGGCTGCGCGCGCTTGCTGCCCCAGGACACTGACAGGTGGGCCCCACCTGTCGGGTCCTTCTCCTACCTCCAGCCAGAGAGGTGGAGACGGACGCCGACGAGGCTACCGTTGCCCTCAGGCCAATCTAGGAGCGGGAATGGGTCCCTCGTTCCTCCGCCTACCTGCTCGTGGTCGGGACGTCACCGGAGGTGGTCTGGGTCGCCGGCAACGAGGTGACCGTGGCGGAAAGGTTTCGGGTTGGAGTCGAGCTAGTGGCTAGTGGCACGGATTCGCTCGGGGAAATTGGGGGAAATGATCCTGGCGTCAAGGGGAGTGCAATGAGAGGTCGGGCGACGCAAGAGCCAGCGTCTAGCCGGAGATCGACCGGAGCTCCGAGGCGGAGGGGCCTCGGTCGATCTCGAGCACCGGGGCTGTGCGAGCTCGATTGGGCGGCTAGGGGGATTCTAATGGTTGTGTTGAAGCTGCCTAGGGGGTGCTGGGGTGCCGGGGGGACCTATTTATAGGCCAGCGACGGTGAGCCGACTCGGGCGCGCCGGTGACTCACCGTGGCGCGCGTGCATGCACAGTGAGGTGCTGGCCGCGAAACCATGGGTTCGGGACGTGGTTTAGGACCTCCTGGTGCATCGGCCGCAGAGGGAAAGCGAGTGGGGTTGAGCCGCAGCGACCGTGCATGCTCGGCCGCGTCGGGCGTGCGCGGGCAGGCGTCGCCTGAGCTCTTGCGCGAGAAGAGGGGGTCCTTGATGGTAGCTTTGCACAGAGTGGCTGTCGGGGGAGCGTTTGGACATTACTGGGGAGGTTGGAACTGGCCGGGGCGACGTACCGTTGCTGGAGGCTCTCTGTAGCGCGCCTAGAGCACAGTTTTGGCATGCCACGGCATGCTGGCGCGCTCTGGGGCTCTTGGGACGTGTCCTTCATGTCCTGAGTGTTGCTGGGAGTGTGCCTAGCCGTTGTGTGTTAGTGGGTGGACGAGCTGGTCAAAGGAGGCAAGGAACACCAGTGTTGCCAGTACTGGCCAGCGGCTCAAATTGAAGATCTTGTCACTAGTGATTGGAGTTGGGGAGGGGCTGGTTGACTCGGCGCTCAGGGTGTTCTAGGGCTCTAAATCACCAAGTTTGGGGCTTTGCCATTGGGTAAAACAGTGGCTAGGAGGGTTTTTACCTTCCTGTCAGTAGGTGTTCGACGGTGATTTGGGGTGCTTCCACTCCACCACTAGAACTGAAACTTAACAGGTTTGGTCTTGGGGTAAAAACATGGGGTTTCACCAAATTTGAGCTCCATTGAACAAGTTTAGCTTTGTAAACTTGAAAATGCCTCAAAATGACTAGTACTGTCCTTTACAAAGGAAGTGTGGCCAAACAGAGTCTCACAAATCCCGTCTTTGGTGTGGAGTCCTCATTTGGGGTGTCAAACACCTCTGCAAAGTTTTAGCTCCATTGGAGAAACTTTGCAATGTAGAGTTGTTCCAACTCTTCTCTGGACAGAGAGGATTTTGGGCTCATTAGGTGCACTTCCCCACCTTGGATCAAGGTGAGGTTTTATGTGAGCATCTAATATGGCTTGGGAGGGCTCCTGTAATTTTATGGGAATTTATTGAGATCATTTCCTTTGGAAACATCTCAAAAAGCCAAAATAGACAGAAATGGTTTTCAGGGTTTTACTCAAATAGTATTAATATAAAATAGGGTTGAAAATCTTATATATGGAAAATATATGTCCTTCTGAGCTTCCACGAATTTACTCAGAATTTTCTAAGGCAGGAAAGCAATTTTCCTTGTGGGAATATCTTTCCTGGCCTTAGAAACAGACATAAATATAAATTAGGAAAATAATATTTTTATATCACCAATTAATGTTTTTAATGAATGAAAATAATATTTGGATCAGATCACCAACTTTGGTTGGAAGTGCCACTTGGCTTCATGATCTAGTAGTGTATCCCAACATGATGAAGGTGATCTTGATATAAAAGAAAAAGGGTTTTTGAAGAGAGCAAAATAATAAGTTTTTCATGGGTTTGAGTCATCAAGCAAGCAAGCATTCACTCATACAAGGGCTGACATTGCACTCACAACATTATTTGAAAAAGTTTTAACAAGCTTTGATTTTTGCAACATAAAATACTTGTGGTGAAAAACAGGGTGTGACACAAATAAAACCTATTCTCAAAAATATTGTTTGTATTGTGTGTATCTCCCTCCCTCTCTTGCCCGTCTCATCCCCAAAACCTCAACCCTACCAGATGGAGTATGAAGCTGGACTTGTAGTCTCTGGACCAATGACCCAGCTGGAGAACCACTTCGGGAGCAACTTGCACTCAAGGAAGTATGAAGTGGAACATGCTCTCCAGTACTTTACCGAAAGTGCTACTGTCTGGTGGAAAATGCACCATGCCATACAATGATTTAGTGGGGCAGAAACTTGGGACGAATTCAAGAACACTCTGTTAAGATCCCGAGTTATTCAGAAGTGCTATGATAATCCGAAGGAGAAGACTTGTGCATGCAAGATCTGTGGAGAAATAGGACACACCGAGGAAGAACACAAGGATGGATGCACTCATTGTGAAGAACATCACCCAGCTGAGGAGTGCCCAAGTAGTCAGGTGACTTGTTTCCTTTGTGAAGGAACCACCCACTACCCAGCTCAGTGTCACATTTACCCCAAGGTGCAACAAGTTGTCAAGCAGCAGAAAGATGCAATGAAGGAAACCCTCAAGAAGAAGATTCTAGAAGAACCTGTGATGAATGAAAATATAGAAGACCCTGATGAACAAGGTCCGAGCAGATTTTTCTCCAATGCATGCTACTCATGTGGATAAGAAGGACATTATTCACAGGATTGCACGAAGGGAAGCCAAGAGTATCTGGGAAACTTCCCGACGGAAAAAGTGGAGTTTGATCCACTTGAAATAGAAGAACTGGCCAAAATGAAGGAGTCCGGAAAGAAGAAAAAGTACCCTCGGAAGGGCCAAATCTATGCAGATAAAGACCTGAGTCATGTCAGATGTTTCAGGTGTATGGAATTTGGCACTACAAATATATGTGCTCAGGAAGGAAGCCAGAAACCCAAGGAGCAAAAGCAAACACTAAGAAGCCTCAAGACTTGTCAGAACTCATTTGCTTTCGTTGCAAGGAAGCAGGACACTATGTTAATGATTGTCCACATGGGAAGAAAGCTAGAATGGAGTAGTTAAGTTTTGACCGTGGCAATAAGTGTAATCTGAAGCACTCTTGTTTTTCATGAGATTATGGAGTTAAATTTTTGTAACAGAAGCCTCTGAGATTGTAATAAATAATGAATCAATAAAATTGTTGTGTCATGATCTCCTATGTTGAAACTGTATGCGTTGTTTTCTCTACGAACAAAGATCTCTGAACATTTATGAGGATATGAGAAAATATGGTCTATGCAGGCATGAGTATAATTCATTTTAAGTGTGGTAGTAATAGGTAAACCCACAGGATCCACTGAGTAGGAATGTACCATGATTACCAAGGAGACACATACATTCCTCTGAGTACCTATTCTCTGATACCTATAGATGACAACCCTCTACGAGTCATTCCTTAAGGGCCCAGAAATGATCATGACCCTGACTAGTGATCATGATTACCCAAAAATCCTGAAGGACATGATGAAGCACATTCATCTTGAAGGAGATGCAGTCTACAAAGGCTACCCGCTCATGGAAAATGTAGTGGAACTTTGGTATGTGGAAGTACACCTCCACCATGTGAAAGGAGTTTGTCCAACGACTATGGGGCAATACTTTTTCATTTCACGTGTACCACAAGCAACCTTCTTTGATGATGTTCGTGAAGATGCCATGGAAGCCATACGTCAGATTGGAGAAATACTTGAAGCAAGACTCCGTCATACCCAGGAATACCTGAGTGAAGTGCATGCGGAGATGATGGAAATGAAGCTCATGGCCACCATGAGGAAGCAAAAGATGGATGATTTCAAGGAGCACCTTGTAAAGTTCATGTGGAACTAAAGTATCTCCAAGGGAGACAAATGAATAAAGTTGGCAGAAATGCTTGACCATACCGAACAATGTGGATGGCAGCATTTGTAATAAAGTTATTTTTTTGAATTTGGAGTTTTGAGGAGGATTAAGGATGTAATAAAGGATTGAACAATACCTTCTTATGGTATAAATATGAATTATCGATGAGCAATACCTTCTTATGGTATCCCACAGAGTGGTGTGTGAACCAAAAAAATAAGTGTGAGGATTTTGATTATATGATGGTTACCCCAAGAGTATGATGGAATGAAACACTATAGGATTTAAAGGCAGAGTAATTCCAAGTATGCCTGAAACCCATAGACCCCGGAACTAATAAGGATCAAGTACTTTCTTTTTGGAGGAGGAAACTTGGATGAGCAAACGTTTTCTTACGAGCATACGAACACCCGAGAGTTGTGAAGATACGATAGATGTTTTGTTCAGCTTGCAGAAATAATGGATTATCCGAACTTCGTTCGTGGACAAGAAAAATTCTGCAATGCTTGTGAGGATGCCCAAGTGTTAGAATGCGAGATTCGCTAAACCTTATACAGAGAAATGATTTGGGTGCGGAATGGATTGATCACCATGACGACTTACTCTTATCATTTATCTTGCTATTCGGAATCGTAAATTTGAGGGACTTACCCATAGAGAGAATTTTACGGTGAGGATGAAACCAAGACCCCTCTCTCTGCACGATAACCACAAATGGTAGACCACCATGAGAACCATCGATATGTTATTTAGAATTCACCACGAGACTGTCAGTTAATAAGACCCAGTAACGGAAGAAGCTTATATCAACAGAGGAACCCTCGATTTTGATGGAAACGTTATGAATATAACGGGAGAGCATCACCAAACGATTTAGTATGAAGACTGTGAGAAGTTAGTTGCCAAAACCCAAGAGGATCGTTAAAACATTTTGAGGGACCAGTAATCCTTATTTTTAAGTGTGGTAGCATCCCACTTTGCCGGAGGTTGGATTTGTTAGAAGACCCCCCAAACCCTAACCTTTCTTTCTAGCCTCTTCGAATCTCGAGGAGGAGATTCATTTTAAGTGTGGTAGGTTTGTAACATCCCAAATTTTGGAATGTTAATATAATTATTAGAAGGATTGTTTGTTTGATTGAGTGATTGAAATTTGAGTGGGGTTTGAAACTTTTCAAAAACCTTTGAATGAGAGGGAATAAAATGACTTTCCCCTTCTCCGATGAATTCAAATTCATCCATTTAAAATCAATGAGAGAAGATGACATGACTTCTTCAACTATAAAGATTTTGAATGAAGGTGGCATTTGAATTTTCTTCGATTTTGATTTGCAAATTCTATTTTCCGTCCACTCAAGAAATGCCGGGAAATAATATTCTGTCAAACAGAAAAGAGACGAGGAACATGACGCTCCAAAACCAGGGGTATTTATTTGAAGTATTTGTACCATAAAACCCCAGGGTCTATTTGAAAATTTATTTGCAAAAGAAATAAAGCTTTTAGGGGATTTTCTCAAAAACATTTTTTAAAAGTTTTTATTTTTGCCGTCGAAAAATGCCCATCATTTAGATTCTATTTTTCTCATAATTTTAGTATATAGAAACTCTATTTTCAGAATTGATTTGAATTCCTAAATCCTCCTTTTACCTTCCTGTTTTATTTAAAAGGAAAATGTTCCTATAATAGGAAAATCGCGAGAGGCCCAATAGGCAGGTTTGGGCCCGATCCCCTTTCTTCCTCCCGTGATCATCTCCTTCCTTCTGCCTTCCACGAACCTTCCATCAATGGAGGAAGGAATCCTCTCCTTCCCGATCTCCCTCGTCTTTCCTTCCGGATGCCATCTCAGGCCGCCTATAAAACCCTCAGCACCTCCTCTCTCCATTTTTCACCTTCCCCAACCCCATCTCCCCTGCTGCGTCGACCCTGCAGCCCTCCCCCTACCCCGCGACACCCTCCCACACCCCACCGCCACCACCCCCCTCCATCGCCCCACCCCCATTGCTGGAGACCCCTCCCCCATCGCCCTGCAGCGCCCCTGGACTTGCTTGGTTGGACAACGCGGCGACTCTGGACAGGCGGTGCTAGCAGATGTAGAAGAACGGTAGGATTGGATGGGCACCGACAGGGGATCAGAGGGACCCGTTGAAAGACCATGTTTTGATCATCCACTCTTCAAACACCCTGAAGTGCGAGGACATACCCGGAGGCGATCAAATCTTGTGGGGAACGTGTGCAAAACTCCGCAAAGTACCCAAACCTAATTGATTAGCCGTGTCCACGGTCATGGACAACTTGAGCCAAAGGAACTGAAGTTATCTAAAATTCTCAACACCATTATATATATTGATGTGGGTAATATGGATAACTTGGGTATGAGAACTTGTTGGCAGAACCATCTCATTAACAACCAACAACGTAGTAACATTTTGCTTTTAGCCCCTCTCTTGTTGTACGAGAAAACTTTGCTTTTCCGCTAAAATTTACAACCCACCTTCCTTATATGCATATAGTATAGATGATATTTTTACCCCTCTCTTTTGTGACTTGCCGGCATATTCAATATGCTGACCTACATGGCTGCAACATCTTATGTTGCAGATATTTTCTTCGACGAGTAAGAGTACGATTTAGGGTTACGGTCTGCACTCAACTTGCCGTTGCTGTTTATTGGGACTCCACTCCCTTTGATTGTTTCCGCTGAGATTTTTTAAGGTATATATCAGTTTTACACTATTTACATGTGATTGCACTTTCATATATACATTGATGTACTGTGTGTGCCAGCATACTGATCCAGGATGGCACAGATGCACAGTGGCTTGACTCGTTTTGAGTCGGGTTGCTACATAAACGCAAAAAAACACAAACCCTACCTCGTCCGACCGATTCACCCCTCCCCTCATCTCGTCTCTCCACCCCGCCTCCGTCTCCCACCCACCACCGCCACTCCCACGCACCTCGGCCCCTTAGACGATTGGCTTGGGGTTGGCCTACACGGCCACGGCGGGTACGGCGGTGACGACGCGCTCGTCAAGTTCCCTGGCAGCGCCGACGCGCTCGTCCCGTGATGGTGTCGCCGTTTCCTCCACCATGCATTGCGCCCCCATCTTCCCGAGATTGGATCTCGTGCGCGTGTTGGCCCCCACGTCTCTGGCGGCGCCCATATCCCTTGTGCTGCGGGTGGTGCTGGCTACGGCATGGACACCAAGATCACCGCGAGATTGATACGTCTCAAACGTATCTACATTTTTTGATGGTTTCACGCTGTTATCTTGTATTGTTTGGATGTTTTATGTACCTTTTATATCTTTTCTGGGACTAACTTATTAATTCAGTGCCAAGTGCGAGTTCCTGTTTTTTCTATGTTTTTGACTCTTTTCATATTTGATTTTGGAGCGGAGTCCAAACTGAAGAAAAACCCCGAAATGATTTTTTCCGAAAGGAAGAAGATCAGGGGGCCTTTGGGCCAAGCCAGGTGGGCTCCAGGGAGCCCACAAGCCCCCAATCCGCCACCAGGGGGAGGCGGCGGTGGCAGGGCTTGTGGCCTCCCTGGCCGCCCCCTGACCTAGATCTTTGGCCTATATATTCCCAAATATTCCGGAAAAAATCAGGGGAGCCTCGAAAATACTTTTCCGCCGCCGCAAGCTTTTGTTTCCGCGAGATCTCATCTGGAGACCCTTCCCGGCGCCCTGCCGGAGGGGACTTTGGAGTTGGAGGGCTTCTTCATCATCATCATCGCCCCTCCAATGACTCATGAGTAGTTCACTTCAGACCTACGGATCCGTAGTTAGTAGCTAGATGGCTTCTTCTCTCTCTTGGATCTTCAATACAAAGTTCTCCATGATCTTCATGGAGATCTATCCGATGTAATCTTCTTGGGCGGTGTGTTTGTCGAGATCCGATGAATTGTGATTTGTGATCAAATTATCTACGATATATATTTGAGTCTTTGCTGATTTCTTATATGCATGATTTGATATCCTTGTAAGTCTCTCTGAGTCTTGGGTTTTGTTTGGCCAACTAGATCTATGATTCTTGCAATGGGAGAAGTGCTTGGTTTTGGGTTCTACCATGTGGTGACCTTTCCCAGTGACAGTAGGGGCAGCAAGGCACACATCAAGTAGTTGCCATCAAGGGTAAAAAGATGGGGTTTTTATAATTGGTTTTAGATTATCCCTCTACATCATGTCATCTTGCTTAAGGCGTTACTCTGTTCTTATGGACTTAATACACTAGATGCATGATGGATAGCGGTCGACGTGTGGAGTAATACTAGTAGATGCAGAAAGTATCGGTCTACTTGTTTTGGACGTGATGCCTATAGATATAATCATTGCATAGATATCGTCACGACTTTGCGCAGTTCTATCAATTTCTCGACAGTAATTTGTTCACCCACCGTCTACTTGCTTTCATGAGAGAAGCCACTAGTAAACACTACGGCCCCCGGGTCTATTCACATCCATCGTTTACACCTCCGCTTTTACTTTGCTTTGTTACGTTGTTGCTTTCAGTTCTCACTTGGCAAACAATCTATAATGGAATTACAACCCCTTCATAGCGTTGGGAGCAAGCTTTTGTGTTTGTGCATGATCTTGTGATACTCCTCCACCGGATTGATACCTTGGTTCTCAAACTAAGGGAAATACTTACCACCGCTGTGCTACATCACCCTTTCCGCTTCGAGGGAACACCAACGCAAGGCTCCAAGGCCACGGGGGAAATCCTTTGCATACTTGCCTAGGCAGTCCCTTAAGGCGTAGCCGCAGCTGAAGGATTCCTGGTACCGTCGACACGACAATTTCTAGCGCCATTGCAAGGGAAGCACAGCTGACATCAGAAGTATTTCTGGCGCCGTTGCCGGGGAAGCACATCTGACATCAGAAGTATTTCTGGCGCTGTTGCCGGGGAGGAGAAATCAAGATCTATCCAAGTAGGTCTCACAAACTCTTCTCTTGCATTTACTTTTGTTGCTAGTTGCCTCTCGTTTTCCTCTCCCCCACTTCACATTTGCCGTTTTCATTTGCCTTTCTCCTTCGCCGTTTTCTTTTGCCTTTGTCGTTTCCCTTTGCCGGTTTTCTCACTTGCTTGTGTGCTTGTTTGTTTGTTGAAGTCATCATGGCTGAAAACACCAAACTTTGCGACTTCTCGAGCACTAATAATAATGATTTTATTAGTACTCCGATTTCTCCCGCCACTAGTGTGGAATCGTATGAAATCAACGCAGCTTTGCTGAATCTTGTTATGAAAGAGCAATTCTCTGGCCTTCCTAGTGAAGATGCCGCATCCCATCTCAATACCTTCATTGAGCTTTGTGATATGCAAAAGAAAAGAGATGTGGATAATGACGTGATTAAGTCGAAACCTTTTCCTTTCTCGTTGCAAGATCGTGCAAAAACTTGGTTTTCTTCTTTGCCTAAAAATAGTATCGATTCTTGGGATAAGTGCAAAGAAGCTTACATATCCAAGTATTTTCCGCCGGCTAAGGTCATCTCCTTACGTAACCATATCATGAATTTCAAGCAACTTCATCATGAACACGTTGCACAATCTTGGGACAGGATGAAGTTTATGATTAGAAATTGTCCGGCTCATGGCTTGAGTTTGTGGATGATTATACAAATCTTTTACGCTGGCTCGAATTTCGCTTCTCGCAATATCTTGGACTCCGCCTCAGGTGGAATGTTCATGGAAATCACGTTAGGATATGCTACAAAACTCCTAGACAATATCATGACCAACTACTCTCAATGGCACACTGAAAGGTCGCCTGCTAGCAAAAAGGTGCACGCTATAGAAGAAATTAAGTCGCTTAGTGCTAAGATGGATGAGTTGATGAATTTGGTTGATAGTAGAAACGCTACCGTAGATCCTAATGACATGCCACTATCTTCTTTGATTGAGAGTAGCAATGCTAGTTTGGACGTGAATTTTGTTGATAGGAACAATTTTGGCAACAACAATGCTTTTAGAGGAAACTATGTTCCTAGGCCTTTTCCTAGTAACTCCTCTAAGAATTATGGCAATTCCTACGGCAACACTTATGGAAATCACAGCAAATTACCATCTGATCTAGAGATTAATATCAAAGAGTTCATCAACTCTCAAAAGATTTTCAATGCATCCATAGAGGAAAAACTACTCAAAATAGACGATTTGGCTAAGAGCGTTGATAGGATGTCCTGTGATATTGATACTTTGAAAGTTAGATGCGCTCCCCCAAGGTCAACTTGGATGAAACTTTGAAAGCTATGTGTATCTCCATGAATGAGAGCAAAGAAAGAACCGCCCAAATTCGCGCTAGAGATGAATGGTTTAAAAGGGTGCGTTCTAGTGATGCAAATCACGAAGATCTTAAAGTGCTTGGTGTGTCTCCTCTTGAATCTTTGTTTTCGCGTGTCAAACCTACTTATGGAGGGGCTGGATATGAATCCACTTTGGTTGAAAAACGCCCCAATGATTTGGAGACCACCTATCTTAATGATAAAGGTGTGGAGAGTGGAGTAGAAGAGGTCAAAATTTTGGGTAGTAATTAAACTCCCACTTTGGATTTCAAGGAATTCAATTATGATAATGGCTCCGTGTTTGAATCCATTTCTTTGATGCAATCCATTGCAAACTCTCCACATGCTTATAGCCAAAGCAAAGCCTTTACCGCGCATATCGTAGATGCTATGATGAAATCTCTTAAAGAGAAGCTCGAACTAGAAGTCTCTATACCTAGAAAACTTCATGATGAGTGGGAACCTACTATCAAAATCAAGATCAAAAACTATGAGTGCAATTCTTTGTGTGATTTGGGTGCTAGTGTTTCCGCGATTCCAAAGTCTTTATGTGATATTCTTGGTTTTCATGAGTTTGAAAAGTGTTCTCTTAATTTGCATCTTGCGGATTCTACTGTCAAGAAACCCATGGGGAGGGTCGATGATGTTCTTATTGTTGCAAATAAGAACTATGTACCCGTGGATTTCATTGTACTTGACATAGATTGCAATCCTCCATGTCCCATTATTCTTGGTAGACCTTTCCTAAGGACTATTGGTGCTATCATCGATATGAAGGAAGGGAATATTAGATTTAAATTTCCTTTAAAGAAGGGCATGGGGCACTTTCCTAGAAATAAAATAAGATTGCCTTATGAATCTATGATGAGGCTACCTATGGTTTGAGCACCAAAGATGACTATACGCGATTTCATCACTTTTTGCCTAGCTAAGGGCGTTAAACAAAAGGGCTTGTTGGGTGGCAACCCAACGAATCTATCCTTTTTCTTTCTGTTTTGTGTTTTCCACACTTTCATAATTCGGTTATGATTGTGTTTTTTGTGTTTCTTTTTGCGTTTGTGCCAAGCAGAACCATTATGATTAGTCTTGGGGATGATCCTTTGGTCATGCTGGAAAAGACAGAAACTTTATGCTCATGAAAAGAATTTTCGTTTTTTTTTCTGTAAGAGATTTTGAGTTGATTCTTTTTGCTGATGATTTCTAAGAAAATTCTTCAGACTGTCGTAATTTTTCAGAATTTGTGAAGTACCAGAGGTATACGAAATATATAGATTGCTACAGACTGGTGTGCTGTTAACAGATTCTGTTTTTGTTGTGTTGGTTGCTTATTTTTGATGAAACTATGGATAGTATCGGGGGGTATTAGCCATGTAAGATTAAAAATACAGTAACCCAACATCAGAACAAGTAGAATTTAAGTTTGTTACAGTACCTAAGGAAGTGGTGGGTTGCTTTCTTGTACTAATGTTATCACGAGTTTCTGTTTAAGTTTCGTGTTGTGAAGTTTTCAAGTTTTGGGTGAAGTTCTTATGGACAAAAAGATAAAGAGTGGCACGAGCTCAAGCTTGGGGATGCCCAAGGAACCCCAAGAGATTCAAGGATGCCGTAAAAGCCTAAGCTTGGGGATGCCCCAGGAAGGCATCCCCTCTCTCGTCTTCAGTCCATCGGTAATGTTACTTGGGGCTATATTTTTATTCACCACAGGTTATGTGTTTTTGCTTGGAGCGTCTTGTATCGTAGGAGTCTTTTATTTTTGTTGTGTCACAATCATCCTTGCTGCACACCTAGAGAGAGACATGCACTCACCATGATTTGGTCGAGCTTCACTTATATCTTTTGGTAGACAATTCAAGCTCACATGTGCTTCACTTATATCTTTTGAGATAGATACTTTTGCTCTATGTGCTTCACTTATATCTTTTAGAGCACAGCGGTGCGTGGCTTGGTTGTTCATCTATGCTTTGAAAGTAGTCTCAAAAGGGGTAGTTATCCAAAGGGATATGAAAACTTCCACCTTCATGTGCATTGAATAGTTAGAGAAGTTTGATTCATCTCAATTAGTTTTGAGTTGTGGTTACGATAATATTGAATTTATGCTAGTAAGGTGTTGTGGATCTAGAAATACTTGTGTTGAAGTTAGTGATTCCCGTAGCATGCACGTATGGTGAACCGCTATGTGATGAAAACTGAGCATGATTAGTATATTGATTGTCATCCTTTGCGTGGCGGTCGGGATCGCGCGATGGTTTATACCTACCAACCCTTCCCCTAGGAGTATGCGTTGAATGCTTTGTTTCGATTACTAATAAAACTTTTGTGACAAGTATATGAGTTCTTCATGACTAATGTTGAGTCGATGGTTTAGATGCACTTTCACCTTCCACCATCACTATCTTCTTAGTGTCGTGCAACTTTCGCCGGTGCACAAAACCCACCATTAGCCTCCCTCAAAACAGCCACCATACCTACCTACTATGGCTTTTTCAAAGTCATTCCGAGATATATTGCCACGCAACTACCACCATGACATGTTCCACCATGTCTACATTGCCATTGCATGATTGTAAGATAGCTAGCATGATGTTTCCATTGATGTCTATGCCATGCTAGATCATTGCCACGGTACACTACCGAAGGCATTCCATATAGAGTCATAGTTGATCTAAGTTTTGAGTTGAAAGTGTGATGATCATTATTAATGGAGCATTGTCCCATGTGAGGAAATAAAAGAGGCCAAAGAAGGCCACCCAAATAAAAAAAGAGAGGCCAAAGAGCCCACCAAATAAAAAAAATGAGAGAAAACGAGAGAAGGGATAATGCTACCACTTTTTCAACACTTGTGCATATTAAGCACCATGATCTTCATGATTGAGAGTCCCTCGTTTTGTCACCACCATATAGCTAGTGGGAAATTTTCATTATATAACATGGCTTGTATATTCCAATGATAGGCTTCCTCAAAATCGCCTTAGGTCTTCGTGAGCAAGCAAGTTGGATGCACACCCACTAGTTTTCTTTAAGGGCTTTCACATACTCGTAGCTCTAGTGCATCATTTGTATGGCAATCCCTACTCATTCACATTGATATCTATTGATGAGCATCTCCACAGCTCATTGATATGCCTAGTTAATGTGACTATCTTCTCCTTTTTGTCTTGCAACCTCCGCCACACTCCACACCATCTATAGTGCTATAACCATGGCTCACGCTCATGTATTACGTGAGAGTTGAAAAGGTTTGAGAAAGTAAAGGTGTGAAACAATTACTTGGCCAATACCGGGGTTGTGCACGATTTAAATTCGTTGTGCAATGATGATAGAGGATAGCCAGACTATATGCTTTTGTAGGTATAACTTTCTTTTGGCCTTGTTATTTTGAAAGTTCATGATTACCTTGCTAGTTTGCTTCAATTATTATTGTTTCCATGGCAATAGCAAACTATTGTTTTGAATCTAATGGATCTGAATATTCACATCACATAAATAGGAATTACAAAGGACACCTATGCTAGGTAGCATGAAAGCATCAAAAATTCATTCTTTATCACTTCCCTACTCGAGGACGACCAGGAGTTAAGCTTGGGGATGCTTGATACATCTCAAACGTATCTATAATTTTTGATGGTTTCACGCTGTTATCTTGTCTTCTTTGGATGTTTTATGTAACTTTTATATCTTTTTGGGACTAACTTATTAATTCAGTGCCAAGTGCCAGTTCGTGTTTTTTCTATGTTTTTTACTCTTTTCAGATCTGATTTTGCAATGGAGTCCAAACGGAAGAAAATCCTGAAATGATTTTTTTCCGAACGGAAGATCACGGGGCCTTTGGGCCAAGCCAGGTGGGCTCCAGGGAGCCCGTAAGCCCCCACTCGGCCACCAGGGGGAGGCGGCGGTAGCAGGGCTTGTGGCCTCCCTGGCCGCCCCCTGACCTAGATTTTTGGCCTATATATTCCCAAATATTCCAGAAAAAATCAGGGGACCCTCGAAAATACTTTTCCGCCGCCGCAAGCTTCCGTTTCCACGAGATCTCATCTGCAGACCCTTCCCGGCACCCTGCCGGAGGGGACTTTGGAGTTGGAGGGCTTCTTCATCATCATCATCGCCCCTCCAATGACTCGTGAGTAGTTCACTTCAGACCTACGGGTGCGTAGTTAGTAGCTAGATGGCTTATTCTCTCTCTTGGATCTTCAATACAAAGTTCTCCATGATCTTCATGGAGATCTATCCGATGTAATCTTCTTTGGCGGTGTGTTTGTCGAGATCCGATGAATTGTGGATTTGTGATCAGATTATCTATGATATATATTTCAGTCTTTGCTGATTTCTTATATGCAGGATTTGATATCCTTGTAAGTCTCTCCGAGTCTTGGGTTTTGTTTGGCCAACTAGATCTATGATTCTTGCAATGGGAGAAGTGCTTGGTTTTGGGTTCTACCATGTGGTGACCTTTCCCAGTGACAATAGGGGCAGCAAGGCACACATCAAGTAGTTGCCATCAAGGGTAAAAAGATGGGGGTTTTATCATTGGTTTGAGATTATCCCTCTACATCATGTCATCTTGCTTAAGCCGTTACTCTGTTCTTATGGACTTAATACACTAGATGCATGATGGATAGTGGTCGACGTGTGGAGTAATACTAGTAGATGCAGAAAGTATCGGTCTACTTGTTTTGGACGTGATGCATATAGATATAATCATTGCATAGTAAACACTATGACCCCCGTGATGCATATAGACAGTAATTTGTTCACCCACCGTCTACTTGCTTTCATGAGAGAAGCCACTAGTAAACACTACGACCCCCGGGTCTATTCACATCCATCGTTTACACCTCCTCTTTTACTTTGCTTTGTTACTTTGTTGCTTTCAGTTCTCACTTCACTACTAGGAAAAGGCTTGCTAATGGCGCATCTATTTTGGCTACTAATGGCGCACTATAGGTGCACCACTAGCATCACGCCATTAGATTTTTTTACTAATGACGCACCAGGCATTGCGCCATTAGTATTGCTCACGGTGCGCCATTAGTATCTGGTATACTAATGGCGCACCAAGTAGTGCGCCACTAGTATAGATCCCGGTGCGCCATTAGTATAGATCCCGGTGCACCATTAGTATAGATCCTGGTGCGCCATTAGTATAGCTTATGGTGCGCCATTAGTATGCCTCCCAGGGCCATATTTACCCATATGCTCTGGCTTACTAATGGCGCACTAGTTGACGATGCGCCACTAGTGTGCTTTTGAAATGTGCCACTAGTGTGCTGAGTGATGCGCCACTAGTATGAATATTAGGTATTTATTTTATTTTTTCTGATATTTGCACAGATTTCAAAATACATTGCACAGAATATAGATAGCACAACATATAAACAACAGATTTATCGAATACAATAGAAGATTAGTCTCCGAATACAATTCATCATATTAGTCTCTGAATTTAACATACCGAACAAAGTTAGAACATTACAAGTCTCGAGACGGCGAGTAGCGAGTTTGTCTTCACATTACAAGTCGATATCGACCATCTAATCTACCATCACATAGAAGAGAGCTGCGGTCATCACGATGAGCATAATCGCAATGAAACTGGTCTTCATCCGGTTCCTCCAACGCTCCCTCGTCTCTCCCGCTAGATAGTGCGCGTATCTAACTTCCGCCTCCGCCCTTGTGGTGTACCCTTTGTAACTGTTACCGCTGAATTGGTGAACCTGTCTCCGACACTCCTCCCAGTCGTCGTAGACTCCGGGAACCTTACCCTTGTACACGACATACGACGGCATCTCTATGCATTAGCCCAACAAAACGTTAGTAGCAATTCACGGAGACATACAAGTTCATTAAAGTTTAATATTACAACTATAACAGCACGATTCATGGTCCTACTAATAAATAGCATCGATTATATATAAGTTGAACGACTGTCCAAACCAAAGAGACATACCAGTTCATTAAAGTTTAATATTGCAACATGAATTAGTAGCGATTCACGGGAACGTGGATGAAGCCGCCGTCTTTCGTGATGGTCATGAAATTGCGGTCGTTGTCATCCTGCATTTGTAGCATTGTATCTATCTCACTATTGGACAGCGGAGATCTGAGGTAGAACTGCCCCGAGGTACGAAGGACATCTTGATGGATGATTTCCGCAAACTCCGACTGGATGCGAAAGAATTCTTGTCTCATGTCCACATCCTGGATTGCCGACAAGCGTGCGGCCCAATCTTTGAGATTATTTGGTAGCCCAAGGTGATTACTATCCCGTATGATCGCCCGCATGTGATGGAGGGCGTAGTAGGCATCCTTCTGACTACCAGGTGGCTGCTTGACGCATGCGAACATCGTATTGTGGGTGAACATGTGCTTGCCGTGCCTGAGACTTGTCCTGCTGAAGGTGCCTCCAGATATGGCGTAGCCGGGAAGAGCTTCATCAAGAACTTTCTTGATATTTGTGTAGTCTTTTTTTTGACTGACGGTCCGAGTCGAAATACGTGGCCGTGGAATATTTCAGGCTTAAGAGGATGAGTGTGCAACGTGCGTCACTACACAAAACACGGAATGTTAAAAAAAGGACGATCAAAATCTAAGAAATCATATGTTACGGGGCGATGAGGGGATAACTTACCAGGGAAAGTAAGGCACGAGGAAGTTATCATTTTGGGAGTTTGCCAGAATGACGACTTCGAGGTATGAACTCGCGACTTGCCGGTCCCCATCGTTGCCCAAGATCTTGGCACGCATATAGAAGGGGTCGACTATCACTAGGTCCGGGGTCTTGTCTCTAATGATCGGCATCTCCATACTCAGCGAAAATAGCCGAACCAAGGTGTAGCGCAGCGGATGAAGGTTAAACATAGCGAAGATGTCAGCAAACCACAGGATGATCATACCCCCGATGGCGCTATCGACAAAGCCCTTGCCCTCTAGCACCTTGGCCATGAAAACCGGGTATGCCACATTATTCTCGGAGAGACGCCGCTTCTCCAAACAAAGAACACTGTCATGCAGACTCCGCATAGCACCGGTTGCAGCATTGAGCAGATTACTCGGTAGCATCGGCCTACCCGCCACATGCACCCTCATCGAGATATCCTTAGGTGAAGGTAGCCCGTCCAGAGCACGGATCGTACTCAGTGCCGACTGGCTCGCACCCTTGTTAGTCTTTCTTTTCCGTCCCTTCTTCTGCTGATGTAATGGAATTGAGTTCATCTGCTCAGAGACCACCTTCTTGAGTGTGTTGGGGCTGATAATATTTCGCACCTCGGCTATCTGAGGCTCAGTGAAGGCGGCAGCTGGAGGCGTCTCCTCAAAATTAAACGCCACACAACGCCTGATGCAATTGGGTTTCTCCGTGGTACCAGCTAGATCGCGGTCGTCTTTTGCAGGGTTGGGTTTTTGAGAAGGAGGCCCCAAGAATTCCTCACCGTACCCATGTTCGGCAAAGTACTTATCGACCTTGGTAAATGTACCATCATCGTCATCGTCATCGTCCGGATCCTGTGCCATATGCATGTCCGGATCCTGTGCCATATGCATGTCCGGTAGCGTTGCGGCGGTCTTGCCATGGCTTGGCACCGGCACGACTGGCGGTGTTCTCTGTGGGGTGGTGTTCCCCGCCCCCAAACGAATCTGGCTCTTCGGCCAAAGCAAGGGCCAGCTTAAGCAGGCGCTGGGGGTCATCACATCATCTTTGTCGGCCCCAGCGGGGTGGAACGGAGGTAACAAGTCGTCGCAGCCTGGCAGCACCCGAACCAATTGAACCCTATACGTGGTGGGTGGCATCGGTTTACCGTGGAACATGGGGTTGCCCCGTTGAACGATTCTGCCCATGAAGTGCAGGAGAGTGCATGGAACATCGGCGCCGGTGCCCTGCGAAAACATGTAGGGCGTCAGGGGATGCCCGGTCAAAGGCAAGGAGATGAAGTCAGCGGCCGAGAGAGGCTTAGTTACCGTGATGGCGTCGAGCTTGGCTAATGTCCAGGCACCGCCAATGGCGGGCGTGCAAGTGACGGAGGGGCCGCTTGCTGCCGAGGTGCCGGCCGGCGCTGGAGACACCAATGGCGCCAGCGCCGGAGACACCAATGGCATCGCGTGCGCGTTCTACGAGTTGCTGGTCGTGAAGCTAGGAATCGGGGGCGGCCCCTGTTGGCCGCCCACAATCCACGCCTGCAGCCCCTCAATCAAGGTAGGCACAATGGCGGTGATCACCCCTCCCACTTGGTGTTGCACTAGCTCTTGGACCATCTCCGGAATCCGCGCCACTTTTGCCTTGAGTTCTTCAACCTCGCGCGACTGGCTTTCCAAGTTGGTATTTCTCTCCTTTCGCCCACCAGCGTTATAGTATGACGACCATTTCGTGGACAAGCCTTTGCCGGCAACACGACCAGCTGACGGCGGCTTACTGGACTTATCCTTGTTTTTCATTATGTTAAACACCCTATTTAAATTGGTGTCCCAATGGGAGCTCTGAGACGACCCCGCGCTACTGCTTTCAGTGTCCTGCGGAAGGAATGAACCATTTAGAAATTTGGCTTCATTAATTAGAATGCAACCATATGGAGCTAATTACGTGGGGTGTATTCCTTACCAGAACATGCTCAAGCACCCTGGTCTTCGCATCCGTGGTAAGCTCCTTTGTTACTGGGTCCACCTTGTACCGGGCCCTGACATAGTTCCTGGTCTGCTTGTCACCGTATCTCTCGAAGCGGGGTGGTAGGCCTGGCTCGGCACGCTCCGCGTCCTGCTTGTCCCATATAGGTTCCGCCACTCTGTAACCGCCGAGACCGAGTTGGTGGACCCCTAAGTTCAACCCCCGCATTTCTTTCCCCCATTGACTTGATTCCGCGGTTGCCTTGCTCTCGCACTTGATCTTGAACTCCTTGTAGTCATCTTCGCTGATCGAAGGATTTTTCGCCTTGATCTTCTCATAACTATCACCTTTGTCAATCATTCTCTTCACCACGCTTCTCGAAGTAGACAGGGCCTTGCTCATCTTCGTGAGGGCGGCACTGTTCACTTTATTCCTTGAGAGGCGTGTGTTTGCGACGTCACCGGGGAACTTGTATCGTTCGTGCAGCTTCGTGAAGAGGAGGTCGCACAAAGTCCCTCGGTCCTTATGCCTTAGGTTCTCGGTGTTGATTGAGACAGTGCTTCGGAGAATGCACCCGAGCTAAACCGCGTACCCCTTGACTATTTCTTTGGGCGCCGTTGGATACCCGTCAGAGTTCACTTCAGTAAATTCCTCCTTTACGGTGCTGAGCATGTTCGGGCGCCGGTCCTTCTGTTGCCTCTTCGATTAGCTGCCATCTGTGCGTGCGCTGCCATCATCAGTGGTGGCATCCTCAGGGCACCATCAGTGGTGTCATCCCCGACGCCACTAGGGGTTGTGTACTCGGGATCGGTGTCTTCCGCGGCGTCCTCATAGCAGTGAGGTTCTTCCTCCATCTCCTGGGACAGCTCCCAGAATGGCTTGCCCGAACCGCCGGCCTCATTGTTGTGGGCCATGTTTCGCTCTAAATTGGAAAAAAGTTTGGTCAAAAAGTTGGTTATTGTCAAGGAACAAGATCATGGTCTCATCATTTAGGGTTTGTTGATGCCGAGGCATCCTAAAAGCTAAGCTTTTATCATTTAGGGTTTGTCGACGCCGAGGCACCCTAAAAGCCTAAGCTTTCATCATTTAGGTTTTTATCGACACCGAGGCACCCTAAAAGCCAAGGTTTTATAATTTAGGGTTTGTCGATGCCGAGGCACCCTAAATGCTAAGTTAAGTTTTCATCATTTAGGGTTTATCAATGCCGAGGCACCCTAGGTTGACTGATATATATGGGTATCTTCTAATAATATTCCCTATCAAGAAAAGGGAAGGAGAATTCTAAGTTGGGCCTAATCAGTTGGCTCTATTACCACCTATGGTTTAATGCAGCAAGAATAAAGGGGCAGTTGATCCTACTTAATTTAGTACTAAGATACCCCGGCCCATGCATTAGTCGCAAGTACCCCATATGTCCTATTTTTAGCAAAGTCATGCTAAAATTCACAGAAAATTTCAGCATGATCTTTGCTGAAAATAGGACATATGGAGTACCCGAATTTGCCGGAACGGAAATTAATCGACATTCCGGCAAACTCAAGGGCCTCTCGGGGTACCTGCAAAATCATCACGACACGATGGTCGGAAACAAAACCCAGCAAACTAGCACCACAATGCTAACATCTGGATGCACTACAACTTAGCAAAAGAGTAAAACAGAGACTGACACAACCATAAGGCAGATCATGGATCAAGATCAATCAAAGCATTCAGCATGAGACCATGGGCTGATGCAGCAATAACTACAATAGCAGGCCCAACACTAAGGGGACGAAATCTGTTCAACAATTCTCGATGAACCATCACGGGACAGCAATGGAATTCGATTGAAATTTGTAGGAACAAATTGACCGAGAGTACCCACTCGTCCTAAAAAATA
Source organism: Hordeum vulgare subsp. vulgare (assembly GCF_904849725.1). Lineage (NCBI taxonomy): Eukaryota > Viridiplantae > Streptophyta > Magnoliopsida > Poales > Poaceae > Hordeum > Hordeum vulgare. The sequence continues at coordinate 110,373,549 of NC_058521.1, read as the reverse complement.
GATCAATCGCTTTAAAAAAAACAATCTACCGGCATACAAGTAGTATATAGCGATTTACACAGATCTAGTGGAATCAATTCATACGGGTGCAGAACAGATGCAGTACGACGACAACAAACTTAGAAGAAGAGTAAATCAGACTGGCACAACATTTAAGCCAGACCGTGGACCTTGTCGGCGGCGGAGGCGTGGTGGTGCTGGGGTCGTCCCTTCTTGTTCTGGGCGGCGGGGCGGACCTGCTTCAGCAGGTCTGGGGCGGCGGCGACGGAGGGGGGCGGACCTGCTTGGGTAGGTCCGGGGCGGCAGCGACGGCGGAGGATCGGCTATTTACTGGTGCTGTGCTGCAGGGGCGGAGGAAGGGGCGCCGCCGGGGAGAGGACGAGGACGGCATGGGTCTTGCAGGGGGACTTCAGGTGGCGGCCGAGGACGGTGAGGTCGGGGAGGTGGTGGCCCTCCGCGGCGGCGGAGCTAGGGTTCAGGGAGACGGCGGGCGCTGCTGGGCGGTGGAAAGGGGGTAGGGGGAGGCCGCGGGAGAAGACAGAAGGGCGCGAGGGTAGCCGGCTTAGGAATGGCGCACCCCGAGCGGTGCGCCATTAGAATGTTTTTTTATATAGTAATGCCGCATGTATATGAGGTGCGCCTTCTCTATGTTGTTAACCTCCGAAGTAGTAGCGCAGTGATGCGTGGGTTTCGCCTGCTAGCAGGAGGTGGCGGGTTCGAATCCTCTTCCCCCCTCCTTTTTTTCCTTTTTTTCTATGCATTGTTTTCTTGTGCTGGTTGCACCTTGGTTTGAGAAGTGCCTAGTATTTTTTTATGTTTGCAAGTAGATGCCTAGTATTATTTTTATGTTTGCAATTAGATGCCTATGAATATCTAGTGCCTCACAACAACATCTAGTGCCTAGTTTTTTTTTATGTTTGCAAGTAGATGCCTATGAATAGGAGTTGAATCTTGTGAATAGGTGTTCTAGTGGTAAGTATGCCGACGGCGGCGGCGGTGGAGCGGGGGAGGGTGCGGGGGGTGCTCGGCGGCGAGGGGGATCTTGCGAGGGGTGATAAGATCGAGATGGAGGGGATCGAGATCGAGTGTCCTCATGAATATTCAATATTTTCCATATTGAATATGAAAAAATATCATCAAATTTGAAAATGTCGAAATACAATCGAGAAATGAAGGCTACAATTTAAATACAATCGATCTTAGCTAGCTATTTGTTCACAATCTTCTTGCCCTTATTTTTCGTAAATGGAGTTCTTCTCTTGAACGGACGTCCTTTAGGTAGGGTGGTCCTGTTTCTTCTTGTGGTTTATGCTGGTACTTCATCATCGTCGTCATGTTGCATCTTCGGGTCGCCGTACTTGTCGAAGTCTTGCTCATTGGCGACTCCATCCATTCCGATGATCTTCCTTTTGCCTCTCCTCACGACAACGCGACTGGGCTTTGGCGGGTCGGTAATGAAGAAGCATTGGTTCACGTGGGAAGCCAGTACCCATCGCTCATTTTTCGCGGTGACGTTTGCGCCCGCGGTCTTGGATTTGGCTTTGGGTATAACCATGGTGGTGAAATACCGGTCTTCGTTTATGACGCTCTTGGCCCATTTGACACGGAACATCGGGACCTTCTCTCCAGCGTAGCTCAACTCCCAGATCTCCTTGATCCTTCCGTAGTATCTCTCCTTGTCGTTACCGGTGTAGGATTCCATCGTTACCCCGGAGTTCTGATAACCATCGCTCTTCATGTCCTTTCCCTCGGTGTAGAATGTGTAGCCATTGATATCGTACGCCTTATACGTCATCAGGTTGTGCTCGGCGCCCTGTGACAAGGCGAATATGAGTTGTTCTTCCGCGGAAGAATCCTCATGTAAAGGGTACCACAGAAGCTTCTGCTTGAACCAACGCATGAAACATGAGTTGTGCTCTTTGATTATATCTCCGTCCGTCCTCTGTTGGCCTCGGTCATTGTATGTCTTCTCAATAAAGGTTTTGTGCTCTACGACCCAAGGACCGACCACGTCTATGTGTTGTAGCGCAACTAGGTTTTCTCTTTCAAAGTCGGCGTGTCGACCCTCGAAGTCGACATGCATTTCGCGGCGACCCTCACGGTGACCCCATCCTGCGAGCCTGCCGAGGTGCCTGTTGACGGGCAGACCAACGGGGTTCTCGATGCCTAGATAATTCGTGCCGTAGGAGATGCACTCTTCGGTCAGAAAGCCCCTGGCTATGCTTCCTTGTGGACGTGACATGTTGCAAATGTACCCTTTGATGACACCATTCATCCTTTCGAACGACATCATGTTGTGCAGGAACGTCGGCCCGAGTTGGATGATATCCTCCACGATATGGACCAGCAGATGCACCATAACATCGAAGAATGCGGGTGGGAAGTACATCTCAAGCTCGCATAGTATCACCACGATCTCTTCCTGTAGCCTTCTGAGTTGCCTCACGCCAACCGACTTCTGAGAGATGACGTCGAAAAAGTTGTGTAGGCCAAATAGTGTTTTACGGACGTTCGCGTCAATGATCGCATGGATTGCAACTGGAAGTATCTGCGTCATCAGCACGTGACAGTCGTGAGACTTCATCCCGCTAAACTTCTGCTTCGCTGAGTCTAGGTATCTGCTTATCTTCCCCGTGTAACCGTAAGGAAGTTTTACTCCTACGAGGCAAGTGAAAAACTGATCGATCTCCTCCTGACTTAGAGTGAAGCACGCGGGAGGGAAGTCATTTCCGGTCTTCTTGGACTTTTTGCCTTTGCGACGACTTTCCGTGTCCTGCTTCGCCTCATCATCATCATCATCATCATTATTAGCGTGAAGCTCCTCCCTGATGCCCATTGATTTCAAGTCTGCCCTTGCTTTCACTCCATCTTTGGTCCTCTCTGGCATGTTGAGCAGGGTACCAAGAAGACTCTCGCACACGTTCTTCGTGATATGCATGACATCAAGGCGGTGAGGCACACGGAGGATCTTCTAGTACGACAAGTCCCAGAAAACAGACCTCGTTTTCCATACCTTCAGCAGCGGCTCTGGTGCCTTTCACTTCTTTCCCGGCTCTGGCGCCTTTCCCGGCGATGGGCACTCTTTCCAATTTTTCAACAGCTCGTATATTTCCTCGCAGCTCCTCATAAGGGGGCGTCTTCGGGGTTCGGTTTCAACATCGAATAGATCCTTGCGTTTTCTCCATGAGTCATCGTCGCGAAGCCACCTTCCATGTCCCATGAACACGGTTTTTGAAGACCTGGGATCTCTATCTAGCTGGCGATACATTGTGTCATCCATGCACCTGACGCATCTAGAAAATCTGTGGACCACCTGCCCCGCGACATATCCGTAACCGAGATAGTCGTGCACCGTCATGAGCAGTGCGGCTATCATAGGGAAATATTCTTTCTCTGCGGCGTCCCACATATTGGCTCGCATTTTCCACAGCATGTCTAGCTCCTCTTTCAGCAGCCCCATATATAGATTGATGTCGTTCCCTGGTTGTTTCGGCCCTTCAATTAGCATACTCATGTGAATGTACTTCCTCTTCATGCACAACCAGGGGGGAAGGTTGTACATCCACACAAACACAGGCCAGGTGCTATGTGTGCTTCTCTGGCTGCCAAATGGATTGACTCAATCGGTGCTCGCGCCTAGCACGATGTTCCTTGGATCGTCCCCAAATTCTGGGTATTCGTAGTTCAACGCTTGCCACTGGCTCGCATCCTTAGGGTGACTCAGCATCTTGTCTTTTTTATTTATCTCCGGATCATTTTCGTCATCTTCTCCATTTTTCTCCTCCCTATCTGCATGCCAACGCAGGAGCTTTGCTACCTTAGGGTCCGCGACATACCGTTGCAGACGAGGAGTGATCGGAAAGTACCACACCACTTTTCGAGGAGCTTTCTTCCTCTTCTTGTAACGACTGACGCCGCACACCGGACATATGGTAGACTCCGCGTGCTCGTCCCGATAAATGATGCAATTGTTCATGCACACATGGTATTTCACGTGCGGTAAATCCAGAGGACACACGATTTTCTTCGCCTCCTCGAAACTGGTCGAGCACTTGTTCCCCTTGGGAAGACGTTCGTGCCAAAATGACAAGTTCTCGTCGAAGCATGCGTCGATCATTTTGTGTTTTACCTTCATCTCCAGAGCCATGAGCGTTACTTTCAGGCGGGTTTCCTCGGGCCTGCATCCTTCATACAATGGAGTAACCGCGTCTATCTCCAGTTGATCCAGCTTGGCTTTCTCTCGGGCGGCAGCTCTTGCGTTATCCGTCTGCTTGAGAAGCAGCTCTTGAATATGAGGGTCCTGCACGCAGGCCATCGATGGTCCATCGTCGTCTGCTCCGGCATCTTCATCTTCATGATCATGCCCTTCGTCTGCTCCGACATCTTCCTCATCATCATGTCCGGCATCTTCTACATGATGACTATATCCTAGAGATTCTTCGTCTTCTCGCCCGCCATCGCCGCGGTTGTCTTGCTCATGCCCTTCCGCATTTCTTTCCCAGCCCCCATGGACGACTTCATAATCATCTTCATCACCTTGCCACCGATAGCCATCCATGAAACCACGCAAGAGCAGGTGGTCCCGCACCTCTACGGAATCCGGGTCCATAAGGCTCTTCAGCTTGCATCTTCGACACGGACATCTTATCTCCATCTCGTTCTTTTGAAGCATCTCGACCTTCGCGGAGCTCAGAAACCTATTCACGATGCCTTCGGTCATCGTGCGGACCATGGTCGCCTGCGGGGTAGAGCAAAACGATATTTTAGAACCAAAAAAATTTGGCATGACTTTGCCTAAAAATAGGACAAAAAAGAATGCATAGTGCCAAATTCTCGCCGAAACAGAAATGAATCAACATTCCGGGAAAATATTGGCAACTATCACATTTCAAATACCGGTACGTGCAAACACAAACATATATGCAACACCACAAACATATGCAACACCACAAACATACGTAGATCTAGCTAGGCCATAAAAAGTGCATGTGCACGTTGTTGGAGGGAGAAAAAAGTAGATCTACAACATAAAAGCTTTGCCCTTACTTACCTATCAAAAAAAGGTAATTTAACCACTTAATTTGGGTGAATCTATGGTGCAAATGAGGTGAGGAGGAGAAGGCACCCGAGACAAGCTTGGAGGAGGAGGTGGAGAGAATGAAAGTGGGGAAAGTGAGTGTGGTAGGTGGCTGTCCAAAATATCTAGCTGGTCCCAGGTTACTAATGGCGCACCACCTACATATGCGCCATTAGTAACCCTGGTTACTAATGGCGCACCTCCTCTCGTGCGCCATTAGTAGTTCTGCAAAAAAATATAGTAGTGGCGCACCACCAACAGATGCGCCATTAGTAACACTGGTTACTAATGGTGCACTAGTTGTGGTGTGCCATTAGTAGTTTGCAAAAAAAAACCAAAAAAATTTATAGTAGTGGCGCACTACCAACATGCGCCATTAGTAGTAACCCTGGTTACTAATGGCGCACCAGCTGCTGGTGCGCCATTAGTAGTTTTGCAAAAAAAAAAATATATAGTAGTGGCGCACCGAGTGTGTGGTGAGCCATTAGTGTCCATCACACTAATGGCACACCTGCACATGGTGCGCCACTACTATATAGTAGTGGCGCACTACTTGTGTGGTGCGCCATTAGTATCTATATCATCTATAGCCATTTTCCTAGTAGTGCTTGGCAAACAATCGATAAGGGATTGACAACCCCTTCATAGCGTTGGGAGCAAGCTTTTGTGTTTGTGGAGGATCTTGTGATACTCCTCCACCGGATTGATACCTTGGTTCTCAAACTGAGGAAAATACTTACCACCGCTATGCTACATCACCCTTTCCGCTTCGAGGGAACACCAACGCAAGGCTCGAAGGCCATGGGGGAAATCCTTTGCATACTTTCCTAGGAAGTCCCTTAAGGCGTAGCTGCAGCTGAAGGATTCCTGGTGCCGTCGACACGACAATTTCTGGCACCGTTGCAAGGGAAGCATGGCTGACATCAGAGATCCACCGTGGAGGACCAAGATCACCGCTGGCTGGCCTTCCACTACAGCGTCCCCGTCGACACCGCCCTCCTCGCCTATGACCCCTCCTCCACGTCCTCACCATCGGCACCAGGTAAACCGCCAACAGCTCCCCAAACCCCACACCCGCTTTCTTGCTTCCCTTCCGTTCTGTTCTGATGGATGCGCCGCCCACCGACGTCCTCTCCCCGCCGTCGCTGACGCCCTCTTCTCCGCCACATGCCTGCAGGAATGGTCAGATCAAGTTGTTCGGCCACAACAACACGCAAGTGCTGCTCGAGTCCCCCTCCCCTATCCCCTCCAAGTTCCTGTAAGTACCAGTCACCACCTGCATGCTCCCCTCCTCCTTCCATCCAGTCCCATAGCTATTCCCTGCCAGTGCTGCATTGCATTGCTAAACTTCGATCTACGTGACTCGACTCGACGCTCCCTTTCAATTCGCCGATGGCCAAGGGCACTCAAAACCAGATCGAGGCACGTCTATTCCCACACATTCATTCTCTTGGTCCATTCAGCAAACATGGTTATCTTCTTCTACGCGTTGTTGATTCAAAAAAAAAACATTGTTTGCAGATCTGGGATATTTACACGAAGAAGTTGTGCTATCTGCATCCTTTTGAGAAGCACATAACCGCGTTTACAGTGCTGCAGAAGAGCTTCTACATGTAAGTGATGGTTACCTAATGTACTACGTAGTACTACGACATGGATCTTGATGGGTTAAATTTGCTAACGAGAATTCTGGATTGTGCATATATGTAGGAGATAGTTTTGGAAATGTGTCCTTTTTGAAGCTTGACTTGGGTCAGTGGTGTCTAGTTGACCTGCCATATTGCATTCCTTTTGCTGAATCTTGTGGTATTCTTGATCTATATCTTATAGTTGTTAAAAATATGATTGTTTCTTTTACAGGACACCTAGGCATAAGAAAGTTGAAGTCTGAAGCCCTGAAGCCAATTGTGTGAAGCTCTACTTATCCAAGAATGCATATTATACATTGTAATAGTAGGCATATCTGCTTTGTAACAGACTGGAAAAATTGTAATATACTACCTTCGTGTTACTTTGACGAATTTCACATGTTCTCTTTGCTCTATTTGAAATATTGATATCGTATGCGATTTGAAAATGTGTGAAATGAAAACCTGACCAGGGGCACCTCTTATGAAAGTAATATAACTAATGTTGAACTTCTTGACATATGGGACACATTATGAGAAGAACATAACAAGTGGGACCTGCATACAAAAAATAATGGCTAAAAATAGAAATCAATGGAGTAAAAAGGTAACGACCCAAAATTAAAAGGGCTCGACTATGGACTCGGCCCATCTAGCTAACCAAAATTATCAGGAAAATACATTATAAATGGGCTGAATTGTTGGGCTCGGCCCATGTAAAACACTGAATTGGACCGGGCCGATTCTTACCAACGACCAATCCAATTGGTCATAACTTTGCCACATCAGCTTGCCACGTTGGATCCGACGTGGCCTGGACAGACTTCTAACGACCAAAACAATTGGTCGTCTAACCAACGACCTTTCATTTGGTCGTAAATGTCTACGACCAATCCAGAAAAAGGTCCTTATAGTTCATTAGAGACCCTCAGCTTTTGACCTTCTGTTTTTGGTCGTAAAAAGTTCGCAAATGAAAACTAACGACCATTCGGTGACAAATATTGAAGGTCGTAAGTTAGCATATTTCTTGTAGTGTGAGATTAGGGTTCCTTTTTTTGCTGAAAAAATAGGAGTCATTTTTTATCTGAAGTTCAGAGATGGTACTAACCTGAAGTTCAAAGATGATAAAGAAACAAGATGTGGGATCTAGTATCTAGTTATTTCCAGTGATGTAAGTTGCACCAGAAACTCTGCTTTGATTTAAAAGTTGTGAAGTATCACACTAGAACATTTGTTATCTCATAATGCATACAGTAAGTTTCCACACGCCTTTCAATATCACTTTCTCACCTCGCAAACTCAGCAAAGCATCGCAACAGAGACATATTTCTGCAGCATCATGCGAGATACCAGACCATATTAACTTGAGTGATTATCTACATGAACATGACAGTAGTTCATGCGGCATATGTTTGCAAGACATAAGCTTATCCAGTCCACATGCAAATATACTAAAAAGGGTGCCACGGATTCAAACAAGATGGGACAAAATCATTGTTCTGAGCCTTTTGGTAATCTTTGTCACAAAGTGAACGCGACATGGAAGTATTTCACGATCTGACCCTTTTGGCAACGGTAGAGACCGTGGTGTTTCTGCTTCACATGGAAATGCCGAGGTAGCTTGTGTTGCTGCTCTACGTAGAAACGCCTAGGTAGATCGCGTTGCAGATCATATGGAAATGCCAGGGTATTTGGTGTTTCTACCCAGGCTTGAAACGCCATGTAGGTTGGCGGTGCTGACCTTGATTTTGCAATCTTGGCTCTTGTCTCTTCCTTGTCAGGTCGACTTTTCAAATCAGTGACAATCTCTACTCCAACAACGCTAACTCCCATGGCATGGCAGCTTCTGCCTCAGCGCCGCGTGGTCCTAACCTTCTTGTTGACAATCTCTACTCGAGCAACGCCAACCCCCATGGCGTTTCCATCCTAGGTAGAAAAGCCAAAAATCCTGGCGTTGCCATATGGTCTACAATGTGAGCTAGTTAGGCGTTTGAACATGGAGCAGAAACGCCTAGCTAGACTGGCGTTTCTACGTGCAACAGCAACGCCACGGGTTGTGGCGTTTCTAAAAGGGTTAGATCGTGAAATACTTTCAGATCGAGTTCAGTTTTTGACACAGATTGCTGACAGGGTCAGAACAGTGCAAAAACCCAACAAGATGTGCATGGAGGTATATAGAAAGAAGATCATCGCTGGCCAAAAATGAATGGTGGTATCAAAACAACTCCAATGGGCGACCCATTTCGTCCACTGCCGTCCATTTGGGTCGGCGCACACACAAAAGTCGGCCCAACGCGCCGACCCAAACGGATGCGTGTTTGCTTGGCGTCCGCCTCGCGACCCATTCACGGCCAAATTTTGGGCCGGATTTGCGTCGATGCGGACACGAGACGAACGCTCGCGCGCACGCCTACTGCTCTCCCCGGGCCCGCCGGTCGGTGGCTTCCACCGCCATTTCCCCATCCCCCCCCCCAAAACCCTCCCGCCCCCGCGCGCTCCCTCCCCATGATCGCGCCCGCCATGGACGATGACCTCGACCTCGACCTTGATGCCACAGCTGGCCTGGCCTCCCTCATGTCCAACAAAGGCAAGCCTCGTGCCTCCCGGAAGGCCGCCGTGCTGAAGCCGAAGAAGGTGTTGATGGCCGAACAACGGGCAAAGGAGTCGGCCAAGAGGAAGGACCAGAGGCACACGGCGGGCGCGAGGGATGAAGCCATCGTGGTGGCTGCCGCGCAGCAGCAGGTCACCAATGCCCGCGTTGCAGCGGCAACGAGGGAGGCGCTCTGCATGTTGGGGTTAAACCCTAGCCAGCACGACCTCGGCAATGCCGCCGTGGCCGCCGCGGTCAGCACCGGCTCATCTGCCTTCCCTCGTGCGCTGCTGCCTGACTCGCCCCGCACGTCGTCTGCAACCCGGTGCCCGGCTTCCACGTCTACCCGCAGGCCTCCCGCCTCTCGGGGGAGTGCTCGCCCGAGGTGAGCGTGGTCGTGCCTTCCACGCCCACGCCCACGACCATCGACCTCAACGCCACACTGGTGGTCGGTGGCTTGTCATCCGGAGACGCGAGGAAACGTGTCAGGAAGACGCCGGCCAACCAGCTGCCCGGCGCGAGCAACCTATTCGACAGAATGTTGGCTGCCGACGACTACATGGAGAACATGATCTTCGAGGGTGGTGCGCAGGCCGCTATCTTCGATCCCGATGAGACACCAAGACAGGATGGCCGAGGCTACAATGAATATCAGGCCGCCTTCATGCATGATCAGGTCGGCGTCGGCCTAGACCTGGACGGCTTCCCTCTCGATCAAGAGTTCCCGGAGGACTACGGGCTCGAGGAAGAGGACGAGTGCAACATCGAAGCGGATCCCTTGTTTGGTGATGAGCTCGCCAACCAAGCGGACGGGACGGCACCGAAGCGCAAGAGCAAGCGAACCAAGGGATACACGACGACCGAGGACAAGCTTCTTTGCAAGTGTTGGAGAGTCATTGGGCAAGACCCCAAGACGGGCGCCGAACAAAAGCATTCAACCTTTTGGATTCGTGTTCACCGTGAGTTTCATGAGCGCAAGAAGTTTCCGCCGTATCAAATAGAAAGCGCGCACGGGTGGGTGTCCATTTCAAAGCATTGGAGGGTGATCCATCAAGAGTGCAACAAGTTTTGTGCCACTCTTGAGAGCGTCAAGGCCCGCCCCGTGAGCGGCATCGGTGTGCACGACATGGTATGCTAGCAAGCCGCCCTCTTTTTTTGTCATCATGTACATGCTTTTGCATATCATTTTTTCAATATGCTTTCATGAAATACATTTGTAGGCATTTCAAGCGTTGGAGGCATTCACGGTCCAACACAATGGCAAGTGCTTCAACCTCCCCCATTGCTTTAGGCAGATCAAAGACGAGGAGAAGTTCAAGGCACAATATGTCGGCCTCAAGTCGCATGGTGGGAAGCAATCCGTGGAGGAGGTTGGGGACGGCGAGAAGGCTCGGCCGAGGGGGAATACCAACTTCAAGAAGGAGGACAACAGGGATGCGGCATCGATCGCCTTGATCGCAACAGTGGAGGGCATGATCACCAAAAAGTACTCAAGGGAGGAGAAGCACCGCCAAGAAAGAGAAGAGCAAATAAACGCCTTCTTGGAGCTCTAAAGGAGGAGGCTTGACATGGAGGCGGAGAAGCAAACAATGATGCTTGAGATGGAGGCGGAGAAGCAAGCCAAGATGCTAGAGATCGAGGCCGCTGATCTGCAATCTCTGGCATTAGCTAGACGAATGCTTATGACAACAAACCTTCTCCTGCAACGGCAACAAAAGAATGCTAAAAGCACTCCCTAGTAATGAGACTAGAACAATGTTGTTCATGGCCCACCAACGCGTGGGTTCGCAGCAGTTTTCGAGGGTAGAGTATTCGACCCAATTTGTTGATAAGCCACAGGAGGTGAGAGTATACTCTCAAGTATTAGCAGATGAATTTGTCAGATTCAACCACACCTGAAAGATTAGTATCTGCAAGCACAGTAGTAACAGCAAAGTAACGAGTAACGACAGTGTAACAAGCAATAGCAGCGGCAAGGAACAGCAGTAGTGACAGCAGTAGCAAGTAGCAACAGTAGCAAGCGATAGTAATAGCAACAGTAGCAGCAGCAGCAGAGCAAGACAAGTAACAGCAGTAGTAACAGTAGTAGCAGCAGCAGTAGAGCAAGACAAGTAACAGCAGTAGCAACAGTAGTAGCAGTAGTAGAGCAAGACAAGTAACAGCAGTACTAGGACAAACTCGTAGGCAATGGGTTGGTGATTTGTTTTGATGATATTCATCATGCAACAGCTATAACACGGAGAGATATGTGGCTAGCTCCCGTTCGTCAATGTGATGTAGGCATGCATTCCGTGTGTCGTCATACGTCCTTAGGGAAAAGAACTTGCATGACATCTATTGTCCATCCCTCCCGTGGCAGCGGGGTCCAAAAGGAAACTACGGGATATTAAGGTTCTCCTTTTAATAAAGAACCAGACCAACGCATTAGCACTTGGTGAACACATGAACTCCTCAAACTATGGTCATCACCGGGAGTGGTTCCGGTTATTGTCACTCCAGGATTGCCAGATCATAACACATAGTAGGTAACTACAACTTGCAAGATCGGATCTAAAACACACATATATTGGTGACAACATAATAATTTCAGATCTGAAATCATGGCACTCGGGCCCTAGTGACAAGCATTAAGCATGGCAAAGTAGAGCAACATTAATCTCAGAACATAGTGGATACTAGGGATCAATCCCCATCAAAACTAACTCGATTACATGATAGATCTCATCCTACTCATCACCGCCTAGCGAGCCTACGAATAGACTACTCACGAACCACGAAGAGCTTCATGGAATTGGAGAGGGAAGAAGGTTGATGATGACGATGGCGACGATTTCCCCTCTTCGGAGCCCAAGACGGACTCCAGATCTGCCCTCCAGATGAAGAACAGGTGGTGGCGGCGCCTCCGTATCGAGAACGCGACGAAAACTTCTCTTTCTATTTTTTCTGGGATGAAAGACAACTTATAGAGATGGAGTTGGGCCGGTAGGGCCGTGTGGGCCCCACAAGCCTGCCCACCGCCACCAGGGGGTGGTGGTGGAGTAGGGGCTTGTGGCCCACTGGCCCACCCCCTGAGGTGGAGCTTGGCGCAGATATTTTTGATATTTTCCAAAACTGCTCCCCATAAATTTTCTGGACGTTTGGAGAACTTTGATTTCTGCACAAAAATAACACCAAGGCAATTCTGCTGAGAAAAGCGTCAGTCCAGGTTAGTTCCATTCAAATCATGCAAATTAGAGTCCAAAACAAGGGCAAAAGAGTTTGGAAAAGTAGATACGATGGAGATGTATCAACTCCCCCAAGCTTAAAACCTTGCTTGTCCTCAAGCAACTCAGTTGACAAACTGAGAGAGAAAGAAAAACTTTGACAAACTCTATTTGATCTTATTGTTGCAACTATGTCTAACTCAAAACCAGAATTTCAGCAAGATCACAAGTTAACCACATAATAAAATGACACAAAGGTCTCACGGTAAACTAATATCAATGGCATAATCAGCTAACGAGCAAATAATAATGAGTTTCAAATACCAACACTTCAATCAAAACAAGCATGAAGCAATATGAATAGGTGGTATCTCGTAGCTCTTTCTGAGACCGCAAAACATAAATGCAGAGCACTTTCAAAGATCAAGGGCTGACTAAATATTGTAATTCATAGCAACGAAGATCCAGTCATAGTCATACTCAATATCAATCAAAAGCAAAGCATAAAAATGAGAGAGGTGCTCTCTAATTGGTGCTTATATAAGAGGAGGATGACTCAACAGGAAAATAAATAGACGGGCCCTTCGCAGAGGGAAGCATTGATTTGCAGAGGTGCGAGAGCTCAAGCTTTGAAAACAGAGATAATAATTTTGGGTGGCATGCTTTTATTGTCAACGCAATGACCAAGAGTTCTCAATATCTTCCATGCTACTCATGCTATAGGCGGTTCCCAAACAGAAAAGTAAAGTTTTAACTCCCTGTAGCGACCTGACTCAAGACGAGTCAAGCCTGTGGTGTTTCCGTACCATCCCAAGATCATGCCGGTACACACTCAGTACATCAATGTATATATCAAGAGTTCAATCACACAGCTTTATTAATCGAAATCTCATAACGAGTACTTTATTACAATAATGGATTACAATAAAGTCGTTGAAGGCCATCTCATGAGATATCTAACGAACACTAGCGGAAGCATCAGGTAGACGAGTCCATCTGACTCGAGGGCATGTCGCTGAGCGTAGATCGTAGCCTCACTCTTGGTCGGAAAAGTACTGTACAACATGATACGTTGCAGCCGTGTAGGTCAGCATATGGAATATGCCGGCAAGTCATCAAAGAGAGGGGTAAAAATAATAATCAACTATCTCTACATGCATATTTGGCAGGTGGGGTATAAGTTTTGCATCAAGCCAATTTTCTCCTACAACAAGAGGGCCTGGAAGCAAAAATATTACTACATTGTTTGTTGTTAACGAGATGGTTCCGCCAACCAATTCACCTACCCGAGTTGTTGTTAATACCCACATCATTATTAAGTTGTGTCGAGAGTTCAGGGGAATTTCAATGCCTTCGGCTCAAGTTGTCCATGACCATGGACACGGCTAATCGATTAGGTTGGGCACTCTGCAGAGTTTTGCACACGTTCCCCACAAGATTTTATCGCCTCCGAGTATGTCCTCGCACTTCAGGGTGTTTGAAGACTAGATGATCAAAACATGGTCTTTCAACGGGTCCCTCTGAATCCCTGTCGGTGCCCATCCATTCCTACCGTTCTTCTACATCTACTAGCACCGCCTGTCCAGAGTCGCCGCGTTGTCCAACCAAGCCAGAGCCCATAATGACTTGTGGCTGCGCAGGTAAGCCTTGGGTCTTGAAGCCTCCGTCCGTCTCTTCGAGCCTGGGTGAAGCTTTCCGCAAGATGTCATGGTCGTCTCCAGCATCCCGGGTCATCCACAGGTTTCTCCAGGGAGCCGATCAACCGTTCTTCACCCAGAGTTGCATTGCATCACGAGGTCTTGAAAATCTTGTCTTAACCGGTCTTGATTTTTTAATCAACCTCGCATCACTCGTGTTATGCACTCAACCAAAATCCCGTCTACTCAAGCATAGCAATATGAAATTTGTCGTCCCGGGGCCAAGTATCGGGGTTGTTCTGTGCCTACCACATGATACTACAACTTATACTAAAATTTCCAAGTACCTAAGCAGCATGCAATTGGGCAAAGAAAGGTGAAACTACCATGCATCGAAAAACATAGGAAATAGTATGATCAAAATGACTTGCCTTGATGATAGTTGTCTTGATCGAGCGCTTCTAAGTAACAAGCTTCGCACTCCGAGTGATCTACCGATACAAACAAATACACACCATAAGCACTACAATCAAACAACAAGTAAAAATAACATCACAAGTAAATAGTTGCTATGGCCTAAGTGAAAGAATTCACTATACGTCACTAAGGCAGAAACTTGTTTCCGCTAATACCCCAAGTAACAATATTTAAAAAAAAAATTGAAACTTATACCACAGTAAGATATAATCACTAGGAAGCAGTAGCAAAAAGTCAAATCAAAATCATTTTTTAAACTCCTGGAATAAGCGAAACAAGGTTTAAACTAAATCTGATCTAATTCAAATTTGAAAATTTCAAACATAGACAAATTAAATGTTTTTAAAAACTACAGAAAAATTGTGATATACTAGAACAAGTTTCAACTCCATTGGAATTCGGGATCAAAATCTATGATCAACACAAATTTGAAACTTTCTCTGTTTTGGAATTAAACAGAAAAAAAAGAAAACAGATTCTAGCAGACACGTGGCAGTCCCTGATTGGTTGCGGGTTCGTTTTCTGCGGGGGAAACTAGCACACGGCCGAAGTATAACAAAAACGCTTCGGCATAATAGTAAGTGGGGTAAAAACCGGGCGGTCTTTTAACTAAAACCGAAGGGGTAACCCTGTCTAATCTATACCGTCTATATCCGATCGAACGGCTATGGCACAGAGGCGTTAATGAACTCACAGGGGGATTGGGTGGGATCAACTCCGGCGAGCAGAGAGGTGGTGGTGGTCGGGGATGATGCTCCGGCGGTCCTCCGGCAACGGTGAGAGCACTAGGGGATGGCGGCGAGGCTCCTCCGTCTGTTTGCTGCGTCGGGGGTCGAGGGAGCGTCAGGGCGAGCAGCAGAGAGGCTCCCGGCTTCGGTTTGCAGGCCGAACTCCGGCGGGCAGTGAGGTGAGGCGTGGGGCGGCGGGGGCGGTCTAGGGGGGGGGGAATGGAGCGTGGTGGTCGTGGGGATGCTGATGGTGGCCTCGCTGGTGCGTGGGGCGAGGTGGTGATGCGGCACGACGGCGGGGTTCTCTTGGAGCTCGGCTCCGGCGAGGTGCAGCAGAGGCGGTTGGGGCAGCGAGACGGCGTGGCGAGGAGGGGAACGGGGCGAGGCGGTGGTGGGGAGTATTTATAGGGGAAGAGGAGAGGCTCCAGAGGAAATGAATCGGGGCTGAGGGGGAAGGGGATCGGGCTACCATGGAAGGCAAGGGCGCTCGGAAGAAAGGAAGGTCACGGGAGAATAGAGAAGGAAGGAAGAAGAAGAGGGAAGGAAAGAGAGAGAGGGGGAAAAAAGAAAGAAAAGAAAAAGGAAAGAGGAAAAAGGAAAAAAAACAGAAGGAAGCGGTGGCTGAGGAGTTTGCGAGAGATGGCGCTGCGGTTTGGCCAGAAGTTTCTGGCGATGGGGATCTCTCCCCAGAATATCTCCAGTTTGTTTTTTTTAACAGAAACTAAAACGAAAATAAAAGGAAACAAATAAAATAATTAATATAGGATATTATATACCAAAATAATCAGAAAAATATCCTCTACCCGTTTAACATTTTTCCGAGGCAAAAATAAAAACTTTAAAAAAATGTTTTTTTCAGAAAAAAATCCCTTATGCTATATTTTCTTTTTGCAATTATTTTCATGATAAAACTTTAGCTTTCTTGGCTCAAAATATTTCAGAAATTCCTCACACTTTGGAGGGTCATTTTCCTCCGCTCTCTCTTGCGTGCAAGAGATTATTTCCCGGCACTTCTCGTGTGAAAAAAATAGAAACGCAAAAGCAAAAGTCGAAAGAATTCAAATGCAAACATTATTTAAATCAATATGCATAGATGACTAGCTACATTGTAAAACATCCCCAATTAGGAAAATTGGGATGTTACAAACCTACCCACCTTAAGATGAATCTCGCCCTCGAGATTCGGGTTGGCTAGAAAATAGGTGCGGGTGGTCTCGACGAATATCCTCTTCTCGTTCCCACGTGGCTTCTTCCTCGGTGTGGTGGCTCCACAACACCTTGCAGAACTTGATGATCTTGTTGCGGGTAACTCTGTTGGCAGTCTCGAGAATCCTGACGGGTTTCTCCTCATACGTCAGATCACTGTCAAGCTGTATGGCCTCTAGGGGCACTGTATCTCTCAACGGAACATCGGCCATCTCAGCGTGGCATTTCTTCAACTGGGAAACATGGAAGACATCATGAACTCCGGACAATCCTTCCAGCAGTTCCAGTTTATATGCAACTTCGCCTCTACGTTCAATAATTTTGTAGGGGCCAATGAATCGGGGTGCTAACTTTCCTTTCACACCAAATCTCTTGATTCCTCGAAGTGAAGACACCCGAAGATATGCTCGGTCTCCCACTTCGTATGTCACTTCCTTGCGTTTGATGTCAGCATAACTTTTCTGCCTGGACTGAGCTATCTTTAGTTGGTCACGAATTAGCTTGACCTTCTCTTCAGAATCTCGGATAAGGTCGGGACCAAAAAGTTGTCGGTCTCCAACTCCATCCCACATCAACGGTGTTCTGCACCTCCTTCCGTATAGAGCTTCGAAAAGGGCCATCTTCAGACTGGTCTGGTAGCTGTTGTTGTATGAGAACTCGGCATAAGGCAAATTGTCATCCCAACTAGACCCATAGTCTAGTGCGCAAGCTCTCAACATGTCCTCCAGAATCTGATTGACTCTCTCGGTCTGTCCATCTGTCTGTGGGTGAAAAGCTGTACTGAACTCCAATCTCGTTCCCAAGGTTTCATGAAGTTGGTGCCAAAATTTTGATGTGAACTGAGTCCCTCTATCTGACACAATACTCTTTGGTACTCCGTGCAGACATACGATCCTGGTCATATATATCTTGGCCAGCTTGGCACTCGTGTAAGTAGTCTTCACAGGAATGAAGTGAGCTACCTTGGTCAAACGATCGACCACAACCCAAATAGAATCATAGCCAGAACGGGTCCTGGGTAATCCTGTGATGAAGTCCATACCAAGCTTTTCCCATTTCCACTCGGGTATCGGCAGAGGTTGGAGCAAACCTGCTGGCTTCTGATGCTCGGCTTTTACTCGCTGACAAACATCGCATATTGCTACGAACTCGGCAATGTCTTTCTTCATTCCTGTCCACCAGAAACTTTCTTTCAGATCCAGATACATCTCGGTGTTGCCGGGCTGTATCGAGTACGGGGAATCATGGGCCTCCTGAAGTATGAACTTCCTGAGTTCGGGATCATTGGGCACATAAATGCGATCCTCAAACCATAAAGTTCTGTGTTCATCCTCACGAAAACCTTTAGCCTTCCCGTCTTTCATTTTCTGCTTAATCTCAGCTATCTCCTTGTCTGATTTATGTGCTTCGTGGATCTTTTCTGTTAAAGTGGACTGAATTTCCAGTGTGGTAACAAATCCTCTTGGAACTATTTCCAATTTGAGCTCTCGGAGATCATCGGCTAACTCCTGGGGTAACCCTCCTGCTATGAGTGTGTTCACATAACTCTTGCGGCTCAACGCATCGGCTACAACATTTGCCTTGCCTGGGTGATAATGCAATCTCATGTCATAGTCCTTGATCAACTCTAGCCGTCGCCTCTGTCTGAGGTTCAACTCCTTCTGCGTGAAGATATATTTCACGCTCTTGTGATCAGTGTAAACATCACAACTATTTCCGATCAGGAAATGTCTCCAGGTCTTGAGAGCGTGCACTACGGCTGCTAGTTCCAAGTCATGCGTGGCATAATTCAACTCATGGGGTCTGAGCTGTCTGGATGCATAGGCTACAACTTTACCTTCTTGCATGAGCACTCCTCCGAGTCCTTGACGAGAAGTGTCACAGTAAACCTGGAAATCCTTCCGAATGTTCGGCAATATCAGCACTGGGGCTGTAACCAGACGTTTCTTCAACTCTTGAAAACTGGTTTCACATTCCTCAGTCCAAACATACTTGGATTACTTCTTCAACAACTCTGTCATGGGCTTGGCGATCTTTGAGAAATTCTCAATGAACCTCCGGTAATATCCGGCAAGTCCGAGGAAACTGCGGATCTCCTTGACTGACGTGGGTGCTACCCATTCGGTGACTGCTGCGACCTTGGCAGGGTCCACTGCTATTCCTTCTCCTGAAATGACGTGTCCGAGGAATCCGACTTCCTTCAACCAAAACTCACATTTGCTAAACTTTGCATACAGCTTATGCTCTCGAAGTTTCTCCAGAACTAGACGCAGATGTTCCTTGTGTTCCTCTTCGTTCTTGGAGAATATCAGTATGTCATCGATGAACACCACGACAAACTTGTCCAAGTATTCCATAAATACCTTGTTCATCAGATTCATAAAATATGCCGGAGCATTAGTCAGTCCAAATGACATGACTGTGTACTCATACAAGACGTGCCGAGTGGTGAAGGCTGTCTTGGGTATATTCTATTCACGAATCTTCAACTGATGATACCCGGATTGAAGATCGATCTTGGAGAATATTCCGGCTCCAACTAACTGGTCAAACAGATCATTGATCATAGGCAAGGGGTACTTGTTCTTGATGGTCACCTCGTTCAATGGACGATAATCGACAACCATTCTTAAGGACTTATCCTTCTTTTCAACCAAGAGCACTGGGGCTCCCCAAGGTGAAGAACTTGGGCGAATATACCCTTTGTCCAACAACTCCTTAATTTTCTTCTTGATTTCTACCAAGTCATTTGCGGGCATCCGATAGGGTCTCTTGGATATCGGGGCTGTTTCGGGTAATAGCTCAATCAGGAACTCAATCTCTCTATCAGGTGGCATGCCCGGTAAT
This sequence comes from Hordeum vulgare subsp. vulgare, assembly GCF_904849725.1. NCBI lineage: Eukaryota > Viridiplantae > Streptophyta > Magnoliopsida > Poales > Poaceae > Hordeum > Hordeum vulgare. Next base: position 110,354,156 of record NC_058521.1, on the reverse strand, counting down.
TCCTCCGGAAATACATCTGGGTACTCCTGTACAATCGGTACTTCCTCCTGGACTACTCCCGTGAGAGAGTTTACTCGTTTACTCCATGTCGGGCGCTGAGACACGTACTTAATCCGCTTTTGCTCGCGGCTGGTGAGAAAAATAGACTTAAGGGCACAATCAATATTCCCTTCATACTTGGCCAACCAATCCATGCCTAGGATTACATTCAATCCCTGGGACTCTAATACGATGAGGTCGGTGGGGAAATTATGGTTCCCGGTGTTGAGACTAAAAGCATGGCATCCTATCCCGGCTGTCATCATGCCTCCTGGGGAACTGACCTTAATAGGCTGGCTGAGCGTTCTAGTCGGCAAACTATACTTTTCCACAACTACCCTTGATATGAATGAATGCGTTGCACCGGAATCAAAAAGTACCAATACTGGATGTGAATTTAGAAAAAACATACCAACCACAGTATCGGGGTGATCGTAGACCTCTTCAACATCAATGTGATTCACCTGAGCTCGAGGAAAAGGATTGGGCTTCTTTGCTGCAGAGTTGCCGTTGCCGTTTCCATTTCCCTGCTTGTTCTGGGGACATTCAGTGGCATAGTGTCCCGTCTTCTCACACTTGAAGCAGGTGATGTGATTCAGATCCTTCTGAGCTGGAGCTGAATGATGCTGAGTGCCAGTACCGCCATTCTTGAAGTTGTTGTTGTTGCGGTGGTTCCCATTTACTCCATGGTTGTGGCCTCCATGGCTATGCACTGGGTGGTTATGTTGGACGTGTCCTCCAAACCTACCGGATCCAGTCCTGGTATTCCCTGAATAGGTGGTGTAGCGAGGCTTCTACTGAGTGCCGGAGTTGAACTTTCCATTCCCATACTTCCGCTTATGGTTCTCCATCTGCTGGTGTTTCCCCTCCAAGATGAGGGCCTTATCTACCAACTCCTGGTAGTTGTTGAAGGTGGCTACAGTCAGGTGAATGCTCAGCTCATCATTGAGTCCCTCCAAGAACTTTTCCTGCTTGGCCGCATCATCAGCCACATCTCCAGGTGCATAACGGGCGAGCATGCTGAATTCATCGACATACTGAGCCACAGAGCGATTTCCCTGGCGTAAGTTGTGAAACTCACGCTTCTTCAGACTCATTGCACCAGCTGAGACATGTGCGGTATGGAAGGCTTGCTTGAACTACTCCCAAGTGACTCCAGCAACGGGGTATGTGGTGGTGTAGTTCTCCCACCATGCAGCTGCAGGGCCTTCCAGTTGATGCGCGGCAAAGCGCACCTTCTCAGCTTCAGTACAACCAGCAATGATAAGTTCCCGCTCCATCTTGCGGAGCCAATCATCTACCACAATGGGCTCAATGCTGCTGGAGAAAGTCGGAGGGTTCAACCTCAGGAAACGGGTGAGATTGTCGGCATGGGGTGGATGATGGTTGTTGTTATTGTTCTGGTTCTGGATGATCAGCTGCATCAGGGTGTTCTGTTGCTCAATCAACTAGGTGAGTTCTGGCGGAAAGTTGGAAGTAGGGGCACGTCTCGGAGGCATCTGATGTTTGTAGAGGGGTGAGATTATCATAGAACAAGGTCTAAGAGTAATTACACTACCCATATGAAATGCAACAAACAAGTATCACACCACACATTTTATTCAATACCATCACAAAGGTTCACACACGGGTATACAAAATTCGATAACCTAACATCGGCCTAAGCGTTTAATGATAAAATAAATTTGGTGGTCTAGTCTAAGTGTCCTCCTCAGAAAAGCATGGTGGTGGGTCCTTCGGTGGAGCTTTCTTCATAGTCCTCGTCATTGCTGATCAAGGGGGCTACGTCACCTTCGGGATGAAGGTTCTCGCCCATGTCCAGTTCCTCCTCCAGGTATGCAACTCGAGTCTTCAGCTTCTCGATCCTCTCCAGAAAGTCCTTCACCTCCAGTTCGTGCTCATAGTGGGCTTCCCGGGCTGCTTCTTCGAGTTCGAGTTCGCGGAGCGACAGTTGCTTGATCTTCCTGGCGTCCTTGAGCACACGATGCTCCAGAGTCCCGTTGTGCTTCTCCAAGGTCTGGGCATAGGACAGGAGAGCGTCCTTGGTCTTTCTTGAGATGATTTCTCCATCTTCTCTTCTCCGGGATACCGTGAATAGGTCCGGTGAAATAGGGCAGCCTCTGTACACTTCCTTGATACGTCCGAGTGCACAATGGACCGCCATGTCCCTTTCGAGAATCCAGTTGGGTGCGATGAACTTGAAATCCACCGGCTCAGTGCGCAGCTCGAATTTCCTTCCGGGAACATGCACCTCGATCCTGTAGCGTGAATCCTCCGGGTAAGACGAAGTCGGCTTCCCTGTGATAGTCGGCAGAGCAATCCTCAAGTCCTTGGTGATCTGTATCAGCTCCTTTCCGAAAGGCATAGTGGCGTCGGGCTGGCAAAACTCCGTGAACTTAACGGGGATGAAGGTGGCCATCTAAAACATTGGAAAATTGGAGAGAAGTCAGAAATGATCAGAAGAGGAAATAGAAGATTTATAGACATAAGAAAATAGTTTTCTTCCTAAGGCTTTTCCATTCCTAGAGGTTACGTCCTACGGTCAGTGTGTGCTCTAAATACCATTTCTGTAGCGACCCGACTCAAGATGAGTCAAGCCTCTGGTGTTTCCGTACCATCCCAAGATCATGTTGGTACACAGTCAGTACATCAATGTATATATCAAGAGTTCAATCACACAGCTTTATTAATCGAAATCTCATAACGAGTACTTTATTACAATAATGGATTACAATAAAGTGGCTGAAGGCCATCTCATGAGATATCTAACGAAGACTAACGGAAGCATCAGGTAGACGAGTCCATCCGACTCCAGGGCATGTCGCTGAGCGTAGATCGTAGCCTCACTCCTGGTCGGAAAAGTACTCTGCAACATGATACGTTGCAGCCGTGTAGGTCAGCATATGGAATATGCCGGCAAGTCATCAAAGAGAGGGGAAAAAATAATAATCAACTATCTCTACATGCATATTTGGCAGGTGGGGTATAAGTTTTGCATAAAGCCAATTTTCTCCTACAACAAGAGGGGCTGGAAGCAAAAACATTACTACATTGTTTGTTGTTAACGAGATGGTTCCGCCAACCAATTCTCGTACCCGAGTTGTTGTTAATACCCACATCATTATTAAGTTGTGTCGAGAGTTCAGGAGAATTTCAATGCCTTCGGCTCAAGTTGTCCATGACCATGGACACGGCTAATCGATTAGGTTGGGCACTCTGCAGATTTTTGCACACGTTCCCCACAAGATTTGATCGCCTCCGAGTATGTCCTCACACTTCAGGGTGTTTTAAGACCGGATGATCAAAACATGGTCTTTCAACGGGTCCCTCTGAATCCCTGTCGGTGCCCATCCATTCCTACCGTTCTTCTACATCTGCTAGCAGCGCCTGTCCAGAGTCGCCGCGTTGTCCAACCAAGCCAGAGCTCATAATGACTTGTGGCTGTGCAGGTAAGCCTTGGGTCTTGAAGCCTCCGTCCTTCTCTTCGAGCCTGGGTGAAGCTTTCCGCAAGATGTCATGGCCGTCTCCAGCATCCCGGGTCATCCACTGGTTTCTCCAGGGAGCCGATCAACCGTCCTTCACCCAGAGTTGCATTGCATCACGAGGTCTTGAAAATCTTGTCTTAACCGGTCCTAATTTTTTAATCAACCTCGCATCACTCGTGTTATGCACTCAACGAAATCCCGTCTACTTAAGCATAACAATATGAAATTTGTCATCCCGGGTCCAAGTATCGGGGTTGTTGTGTGCCTACCACATGATACTACAACTTCTACTAAAATTTCCAAGTAGCTAAGCAGCATGCAATTTGGCAATGAAAGGTGAAACTACCATGCATCGAAAAACATAGGAAATAGTATGATCAAAATGACTTGCCTTGATGATAGTTGTCTTGATCGAGCGCTTCTAAGTAACAAGCTTCGCACTCCGGGTGATCTACCGATACAAACAAATACACACCATAAGCACTACAATGAAACAACAAGTAAAAACATCACAAGTAAATAGTTGCTATGGCCTAAGTGAAAGAATTCACTATACGTCACTAAGGCAGAAACTTGTTTCGGTTAATACCCCTAGTAAAAATATTTAAACAAAATTGAAACTTATACCACAGTAATATATAATCACTAGGAAGCAGTAGCAAAAAGAATCAAATCAAAATCATTTTTAAACTTCTGGAATAAGCAAAACAAGGTTTAAACTAAATCTGATCTAATTCAAATTTGAAAATTTCAAACATAGACAATTATACGTTTTCAAAAACTACAGAAAAATTGTGATCTACTGGAACAAGTTTCAACTCCATTCGAATTCGGGATCAAAATCTATGATTAAAACAAATTTGAAACTTTCTCTGTTTTGGAATTAAACAGATAAAAGAAAACAGATTCTAACAGACACGTGGCAGTCCCTGATTGATTGCGGGTTCGTTTGTTGTGGGGGAAACTAGCACACGGCCGAAGTATAACAAAAACGCTTCGGCTTAATAGTAAGTGGGGTAAAAACCGGGAGGTCTTTTAACTAAAACCGAAGGGGTAACTATGTCTAATCTATACCGTCTATATCCGATCGAACGGCTAAGGCACAGAGGGGTTAATGAACTCACAGGGGGATTGGGTGGGATCAACTCCGGCGAGCAGAGAGGTGGTGGTGGTCGGGGATGATGCTCCGGTGGTCCTCCGGCGACGGCGAGAGCACTAGGGGATGGCGGCGAGGCTCCTCCGTCCGTTTGCTGCGTCGGGGGGTCGAGGGAGCATCGGGGCGAGCAGCATGTAGGCTCCTGGCTTCGGTTTGCAGGCCGAACTCCGGCGGGCAGTGAGGTGAGGCGTGGGGCGGCGGGGGCGGTCTAGGGGGGGAATGGAGCACGGTGGTCGTGGGGATGCTGATGGTGGCCTGGGTGGTGCGTGGGGCGAGGTGGTGATGCGGCACGACGGCGGGGTTCTCCTGGAGCTCGGCTCTGGCGAGGTGCAGCAGAGGCGGTTGGGGCGGCGAGACAGCGTGGCGAGGAGGGGAACGGGGCGAGGTGGCGGTGGGCAGTATTTATAGGGGGAGAGGAGAGGCTCCAGAGGAAAAGAATCGGGGATGAGGGGGAAGGGGATCGGGCTGCCATGGAAGGCAAGGGCGCTCGGAAGAAAGGAAGGTCACGGGAGAATAGAGAAGGAAGGAAGAAGAAGAGGGAAGGAAAGAGAGAGAGGAAAAAAAGACAGAAAAGAAAAAAGGAAAGAGGAAAAAGAAAAAAAACAGAAGGAAGGGGTGGCCGAGGAGTTTGCGAGAGATGGTGCTGCGGTTTGGCCAGAAGTTTCTGGCGATGGGGATCTCTCCCGAGAATATCTCCAGTTTGTTTTTTTAACAGAAACTAAAACGAAAATAAAAGGAAACAAATAAAATAATTAATATAGGATATTATATACCAAAATGATCAGAAAAATATCCTCTACCCGTTTAACATTTTTCCGAGGCAAAAATAAAAACTTAAAAAAAATGTTTTTTTCAGACAAAAATCCCTTATGTTATATTTTCTTTTTGCAATTATTTTCACGATAAAACTTTGGCTTTCTTGGCTCAAAATATTTAAGAAATGCCTCACACTTTGGAGGGTCATTTTCCTCCGCTCTCTCTTGCGTGCAAGAGATTATTTCCCTGCACTTCTCGTGTGAAAAAAAATAGAAACGCAAAAGCAAAAGTCGAAAGAATTCAAATGCAAACTTTATTTAAATCAATATGCATAGATGCTTAGCTACAATGTAAAACATTCCAAATTAGGAAAATTGGGACGTTACACTCCCCCATCACCAATCAATCACACTCCACGACTAGCCGAATCCTCGGGTACCGTCCATACTAACATCAATCCGGCGGGAGTCTTGTTTTACAGTTATGTTTTCGATTTAAGCGTGGAACTGGGCATCCCAAATACCGGCCACTTTCTCGTGAATGACAGTGAATAAACACATGTCGAGGATAATACTCCTAGCATGGAAGATACCAATATCCCTCTGTCACCACATGAGCGGTTCGGGCATGCAAAACAGATTATTTCTTGAAGGTTTAGAGAATGGCACATGCAAATATACTTGGAACAGCAGGTAGATACCGCAAATAGGTAGGTATGGTCGACTCTCATGGAAAAACTTTTGGGTTTATGGAAGTGGGTGCACAAGCAGTATTCCCGCTTAGTACAAGTGAAGGCTAGCAAAAGACTGGGAAGCGACCAACTAGAGAGCGACAACAGTCATCAGGATGCAATGAGTTTGACTAACATTGAATGCAAGCATGAACAGTATATAAATCACCATGAATACGAACATCATAGAGGCTATGTTGATTTTGTTTCAACTACATGCATGAACATGCGCCAAGTCAAGCCACTTGAAACATTCAAAGGAGAATACCATCCTATCATACTACATCATAGTCTTCTCAAAATCTATGTTGGCATTCAAGACAAACCATTATAAGCTCTCAGCTAAATAAGCATGGCATTAGAAACTATGATCTCTAAGTTGTCATTGCAAACATGGTTCTCTCACAACAAAGCTAAATCTGGGTCGACAAGCTAGTCATATTTACAAAAACAAAATAGATAGAGTTCATACCAGCTTTTCAGTCTCAATCACTTCATCATATATCATCATTGTTGCCTTTCATTTGCACGATCGAATGATGAGAACGATAATAAGCGCATTGGACTAAGCTGAATCTGCAGGCAAACACAAAGGAGAAGACGAAGCAATATGGATCTTTGAAAGTTAAACAGGTAAGCATGCAAGAACCAATAAACATTGTAACCGATATCTTCTACCTTGACACGAAGAAAAAGAAAACTATTTACACGGGAAAGCTCCCAACAAGCAAAAGAAGAAACAAAAATCTTTTTGGGTTTTCTCAAAAGGACACAAAACAAGAAAACAAGAAAACGAAAAGAAACTAGCATGGATAATACAGTGGCAAAGTGTAAACACCGGCTAACAAAGTGAAAGCATAAGCACGAATGTAAAGTCGGTGAGAACACGTACTCCCCCAAGCTTAGGCTTTTGGCCTAGCTTGGTCTACTCCCATGGTGGGAAATAACCAGCTCCAGGATACTACGGAGCAGACTGTGGTTGCCACTACTGTGTGAGCTCCTCTGGCTCCCACTGATAAACTGGCGTCTGGTACTCGACTGGCGGCTCGGGCGCGAGCGCCTGTGGTTGGGCCAAGCCCCAATATGCGTAGATGTCCGCGGGCATAATAGTGTACCTGCCTGCATGAAGATCAAACAAAGAAGGAGCAGGCAAAGTAATAGTCTCTCAAGTACCCTGACTAAACACGAGGTTATAAATCATCCGTCTACTAGCATCTCTATCCATAAAATCATGGCGAACCATGCTGTCATAATCCAGATATCTCTCAGGGAGAAGCATCTCTCCTTCCTCTCCCAGTCTAATCGGTATCTCAAAGTGTCTTTTAAGACGGGTAGCGTAGATACCTCCATAGACAACACCTTTAAAATGGTTCAGGTTCAACCGTTGAGCTACTATAGCACCCAAGCTATAAGTCTTATCGTTGTAAAGGCCTTCACGCAAAACCGCAAGGTCTGGAGAACTAAGTGATCCAGCCTCCCCACGGCCAATCAAATATTTTCCCACAAATAGTGAGAAGTACCGAAGCACAGGAAAATGTATGCTAGCAATTCTAGCGCGAGACACTCCTCTCTCCTCTCCAACAGCAATAGAACCAATGAAATCCTCCAAGTCCCGTGGACGAGGGTCATGGATATCCCCAACATAAGGTAATTTGCATACATTGCAAAAATCCTGCAGCGTCATGCACTGGGGGACATCGTATATCATGAACTCAACCATGGGAGGATTCTTCCTCGGATAAAAGTTGAAGCTTTGAACGAAAATATTGGTGAGGAGGAGGTATTGTGGGCACTTATCTTCAACAAACGCAGTAAGACCTGCGTTCTCCACCGAGTAATAAAAGTCTTCATAAAGTCCGGCGGCGCGCAAAAATTCATCACTCGGCCACTCGCACGCTCGAACTTCTGTAACTCGAGGGACTACATACTTGGGGTGATTCTTCTCATCCCCCTTGTGGTTACGGCTTGAAGACCTCTCAAGAACCTCCTCGTCTTTTCCTTTTTCTAGCTCTGAAAAAATCTGAAATTTTTAGAGACTTCAAAAGAAAAGTGAATAAGGATTAACCCAACTTGTAGCAACTACTCCTACTAGTGCCTAGAGACCGTATCACGCGCTAAAACTACTTGGGACCAATCAACATTTCTAGTTCAATAACAGGGTCACCAAGGTAGCAAGAATTCACGAAGGATAAAGCAGTAGAGCAAAAACTAATTGGACCAATGGAGAGATCACTTACCAAGGAGTAATTTCCCCAAAACGGTTCGGAGAATGGTGCTTTGAGCAAGGAGATCGAAAATCACAGCCAAATGAGCAAGAACACGGGTTTGAGTTGTGAAACAATTTTTTCTGGAGGTGGAAGAAGAGGCTGGGAGCTGGAATGAGTGGAGGGGGTGCCTGTGGGCCCCACAAGCTTGCACCCCGCCACCAGGGGGTAGGTGGCGATGGGGGGGCTTGTGGCCCACTAGTCAGGCCCCCAGGCCAGCTCTGAGGCCCAGAAATTTTCAAAAATTCCAGAAAAAATCATACTAAATTTTCAGGACCTACGGAGAACTTTTATTTTCGAGGTATTTTTCTCCGGGACGCTAAAACAGAAAACAGGAAAAGCTAAACTAATTCTATCATTTTTCTTCTAAGCAACAGAAAAGGAAAGCTCAAAACAGAGGTATGTGACTCTTTGATTCATCCGTTTCATGGTCATCGAAAGAAATCCGTCAATGGGGTTGATCAAGTCCTTATGACAAAACCTTCTCAAATCGCAAGAGAGAACGGAGAATTTTCCAATAGCCACTAAGTCACCTCAATGGGGATATGTATCTCCCCAACAAGCAAATCATACTTCATCTTGACACGAGGAATAGGGCATTCAAAGCTCCCAATAAGAATTGATGAAGTCTTTTCGATAGCATTCATGCAATGTACTTGATATCGTTTCTTCGGAAAGTGCACTGTGTGCTCATTACCGTTGACATGGAAAGTAACATTGCCTTTGTTGCAATCTATAACAGCCCGTGCAATTTTTAAAAAGGGTCTTCCGAGGATGATTGCCATGGCATCGTCCTCGGGAATATCCAAGATAACAAAGTCTATTAAGATAGTGGTGTTAGCAACCACAACAGGCACATCCTCACAAATGCCGATAGGGGAAGCAGTTGATTTGTAGGCCATTTGCAGAGAAATTTTAGTGGGTGTCAACTTATCCAACTCAAGTCTATGATATAGAGAGAGTGGCATAACACTAACACTGGCTCCAAGGTCACATAAGGCAGTTCTTACATAGTTTCCTTTACTGGAGCAAGGTATAGTGGGCACTCCGGGATCACCAAGTTTCTTAGGACTTCCACCCTTGAAAGTATAGTTGGCAAGAATGGTGGAGATCTCAAGATCCGGTATCTTCCGTTTATTAGTCATGATATCTTTAATGTACTTAGCATACGGAGACATCTTGAGCATATCAGTTAACCGCTTCTGCAGAAAGACGGGTCTTATCATCTCAACAAAACGCTCAAAATCCTCATCATCCTTTTTCTTGGATGGTTTAGGAGGAAAGGGCATAGGTCTCTGAACCCATGGCTCTCTTTCTTTACCATGCTTCCTGGAAGTGAAGTCATTCTTGTCGTATCTCTTAGGTTGTGGATTATCAGGATTAACCGTAGGTTCAATCTCCACATCCTCATCATGGCTAGGTTGAGCATTATTATGAACATCACTGTCCATATTGTCACCAGGTTCATGTTCATCACCTGATTGTGTTTCTGCATCAGACGTAGAGATATCATTAGGTTCTTCAGGTGTGATAGTATTTTGTGAACTGGCGTGCAGGTTTCTATCATCCTTCTTCTTCTCCTTAGGATGACTAGGTGTATCAGCATTGATTCCTTGAGAATCTTGATCAATTCTCTTAGGATGACCTTCAGGACACAAAGGTTCATGAGTCATTTTGACTCCTCTAGTAATGACTCTGACAAAGTTGTCATTTAATTCATTGAGCAGGTCATTCTGAGCTTTAAGTACTTGTTCTACCTAAGTAGCAATCATAGAGGCATGTTTACTCAGAAGCTTCAGATCATTGACATTTCTATCTACACAAGCACTTAAATGGCTAAGCATACGAGTACTTTGTTCCAAATGTCTGCTAACATAATCATTGAAACTCCGTTAGTTGGCAACAAAGTTGTCAAATTCATCAAAGCATAGGCTAGTAGGTTTATCAAAAGGAATATCACTCTCATCAAACCTACGCAGAGAATTCACTTCTACTACATGTATCGGGTTATCGAGACCGTGGATCTCTTCAATAGGTGGTAGATTTTTGACATCTTCAGATTAATGCCTTTCTCTTGCATAGATTTCTTGGCTTCTTGCATATCTCCGGGACTGAGGAATAGAATACCTCTTTTCTTCGGAGTTGGCTTAGGAGGTGGTTCGGGAATAGTCCAAGCATTATCGTTGATCAAGAGATTATTCAGAAGGGTCTCAGCTTGTTCTACAGTCCGTTCCCTAAAAACACAACCGACACAACTATCTAGGTGGTCTCTAGAGGCATCAGTAAGTCTGTTATAGAGGATATCAAGTATCTCGTTCTTCTTAGGAGGGTGATCAGGCAAAGCATTTTGTAGCTGGACGATCCTCCCCCAAGCTTGTGGAAGACTCTCTTCTTGGAGTTGAGCAAAGTTGTATATTTCCTGCAAGGCAGCTTGCTTCTTATGGGTTGGGAAATATTTCTCACAGAAGTAATAGACCATCTCCTGGGGACTACGCACACATCCAGGAGCAAGAGAGGTGAACCAGGCTTTAGCATCATCCTTTAGAGAGAAAGGAAACAGCTTAAGGATATAGTAGTGGCGGATCTTCTCCTCATTAGTGAAGAGGTTGGCTATTTCGGATAGTTTGGCAAGATGGGCTATGACTGTCTCAGACTCATAACCGTGAAAAGGATCAGATTCGACTAGAGAGATTATCTCAGGGTCAACAGAGAATTCATAATCCTTATCGGTGACAAAGATAGGCGAAGTGGCAAACTTCGGGTCATTTTTCATCCTAGCTTCTCGAGATTTTTTCTTCCACTTGAGAAGTAATTTCTCAGCATCATAGGCATCCTTACACCCAAGAAAATCCTCAGCTATCTCTCCCTCCATAACGTAACCCTCAGGTATATCAGGCAATTCATATCTAGGAGAGCTAGATCTAGCAGGAGCAAAAGCAGGTTCTATCTCAATAGTATCGGTAGTTTCAGAAGCATCACGAGCATTGGCAGTAACTCTAGCAATATGAGCATCAAGGAACACTCCTAGTGGAACATTAGGCAAAGTAGTATCTCTAGCAGTATCAAGCATAGCATCATCAGGCAAAATAGCATCTCTAGCATCATCAGGCAATGCAGTATCAAGCATAGCATCTCTAGCAGTATCAGGCATAGTATCATCAGGCATAGTACCAAGCATAGCATCTCTAGCAGTTTCAGGCATAGTATCAAGCATAGCATCTCTAGCAGTAGTATCACAAGCATCATCAATCACAGGCGACATATCAAGATTTCTAGCAGGAGGTGATGTCACAAACTTACTCATAACTGAAGGTGAATCAAGTGCAGAGCTAGATGGCAATTCCTTACCTCCCCTCGTAGTTGAGGGCAAGACTTTGGTCTTCGGATCCTTCAGATTCTTCATAGTGATCAGCAGATACAAATCCCAAGTAACTCAGAGAATATAGCAATACCTCCCCGGCAACGGCGCCAGTAAAATGCTGATCTGCAATCTCTGGCATTAGCTAGACGAATGCTTATGACAACAAACCTTCTCCTGCAATGGCACCAGAAGAATGCTAAAAGCACTCCCCAGTAATGAGACTAGAAGAATGTTGTTCATGGCCCACCAGCGCGTGGGTTCGCAACAGTTTTCGAGGGTAGAGTATTCGACCCAATTTGTTGATAAGCCACAGGAGGTGAGAGTATACTCTCAAGTATTAGCACCAGAATTTGTGAGATTCAACCACACCTGAAAGATCAGTATCTGCAAGCACAGTAGTAATAGCAATGTAACGAGTAACGGCAGTGTAACGAGCAATAGTAGCGGCAAGGAACAACAGTAGTGACAGTAGTAGCAAGTAGCAACAGTAGCAAGCGACAGTAATAGCAACAGTAGCAGCAGCAGCAGAGCAAGACAAGTAACAACAGTAGTAGCAGCAACAGTAGAGCAAGACAAGTAACAATAGTAGCAATAGTAGTAGCAGCAGCAGAGCAACACAAGTAACAGCAGTAGTAGGACAAACTCGTAGGCACTGGGTCGGTGATTTGTTTTGATGATATTCATCATGCAACAGCTATAACACGGAGAGATATGTGGCTAGCTCCGTTCGTCAATGTGATGTAGGCATGCATTCCCTCTGTCGTCATACGTTCTTAGGGAAAAGAACTTGCATGACATATATTGTCCATCCCTCTCGTGGCAGCGGGGTCCAAAAGTAAACTACAGGATATTAAGGTTCTCCTTTTAATAAAGAACCGGACCAACGCATTAACACTTGGTGAACACATGAACTCCTCAAACTATGGTCATCACAGGGAGTGGTTCCGATTATTGTCACTCCGGGGTTGTCGGATCATAACACATAGTAGGCAACTACAGCTTGCAAGATCGGATCTAAAACACACATATATTGGTGACAACATAATAATTTCAGATCTGAAATCATGGCACTCGGGCCCTAGTGACAATCATTAAGCATGGCAAAGTAGTAGCAACATTAATCTCAGAACATAGTGGATACTAGGGATCAATCCCCATCAAAACTAACTCGATTACATGATAGATCTCATCCTACTCATCACCGCCCAGCGAGCCTACGAATAGATTACTCACGAACGACGAAGAGCTTCATGGAATTGGAGAGGGAAGAAGGTTGATGATGACGATGGCGACAATTTCCCCTCTCTGGAGCCCAAGACGGACTCCAGATCTGCCCTCCAGATGAAGAACAGGTGGTGGCGGCGCCTCCGTATCGAAAACGCGACAAAAACTTATCTTTCTATTTTTTCTGGGACGAAAGGCAACTTATAGAGCTGGAGTTGGGGGCGGCAGGGCCGTGTGGGCCCCACAAGCCTGCCCACCGCCACCAGGGGGTGGTGGCGGAGCAGGGACTTGTGACCCACTGGCCCACCCCCTGAGGTGGAGCTTGGCGCTGATATTTTTGATATTTTTCAAAACTGCTCCCCGTACATTTTCAGGACGTTTGGAGAACTTTGATTTCTGCACAAAAATAACACCAAGGCAATTCGGCTGAAAACAGCGTCAGTCCAGGTTAGTTCCATTCAAATCATGCAAATTTGAGTCCAAAACAAGGGCAAAAGAGTTTGGAAAAGTAGATACGATGGAGACGTATCAGCCGCCAACGCCAAGACCAAGGCCAAAGAAGTGGCTCTCGCGAGCATGATGACTGGGATGGAGATCATGAAGGTGGACCTCAACACCGTGTTGCCAAGGAAGAGGCCGTGGTTCGAGAAGATGCATGCCAACATGCTCAACTACGACAACGAGTGATCTATGGCGACGAGCGCCATATTTTTTGGATGCTAGCAGGTGTGGTGGCATATGACCACGGGGCCACAATGGCGTGGTCGAACTCAAGTCACATCGTTTTTTTGTGTGCTGGCATGTGTGCCGGCCGGCTGGTGAGTGCGCCAGCATGACTGTGGTGCTATTTTTTTAGGCTGACATTGTATGCCGGCGCTGGCATGAAAGATAGCTGCTGACATGATCGGCCGCGGGCCCTTTTTTAAATATGTTGAGTGCGGACATGAAATGGGTCGGCGCGTTGGACGCACTACCAACCCAAATCAAAAACAGGGCGGATGATATGTCCATTTTGCATCATGCTTTCATGTTGATATTTATCGCTTTATGGGATGTTATATTACCTTGTGGTACCATACTTATGCCTTTTCTCTCTTATTTTGCAAGGTTTATTTGAAGAGGGAGAATACCGGCAGCTGAAATTCTGGACTGGAAAAGGAGCAAGTCTGAGTCCTCTATTCTGCACAACTCCAATTGCGCTGAAAATCAACGTGGAACTTTTTGGGAATATATAAAAAATACTAGGCGAAAGAAGTACCAGAGGGGAGCTACCAGGGCCCCACAAGCCTGGTAGCCGCCACCCCCCTGGTGGCAGCTACAGGGCTTGTGGGCTCCCTGATGGCCACTGGCCCCCCTGTTTTGCTATATGAAGGGTTTCATTCCAGAAAAAATCAAGGACGAGCTTTTTCGTGGTTTCGCCGCCGCCACGAGGCGGAACTTGAGCAGATCCAATCTAGAGCTCCGGCAGGACGATCCTGCCAGGGAAACTTCCCTCCCGGAGGGGGAAATCGTCGCCATCGTCATCACCAACACTCCTCTCGCCAGAGGGGAGTCATCTCCATCAACATCTTCATCAGCACCATCTCCTCTCCAATCCCTAGTTCATCTCTTGTAACCAATCTCCGTCTCGCGACTCCGATTGGTACTTGTAAGGTTGCTCGTAGTGTTGATTAGTCTTTGTAGTTGATACTAGTTGGATTACTTGGTGGAAGAGTTTATGTTCAGATCCTTGATGCTATTCATTAAACCTCTGATCATGATTATGATTATGAATTGTAAGTAGTTTCTTTTGTTCCTGAGGACATGGGATAAGTCATGTGAATTTGGTATTCGTTCGGTATTTTGATATGTTGTATGTTGTCTTTTCCTCTAGTGGTGTGATGTGAACGTCGACTACATAACACTTCACCATATTTGGACCTATAGGAAGGCATTGGGGAGTAGTAATTAGATGATGGGTTGCTAGAGTGGCAAAAGCTTAAACCCCAGTCTATGCGTTCCTTCGTAAGGGGCTGATTTGGATCCACTAGTTTAATGATATGGTTAGACGTTGTCTTAATTCTTCTTTCGTAGTTGCGGATGCTTGCGAGAGGGGGTAATCATAAGTGGGATACTAGTCCAAGTAAGGGCAGTACCCAAGCGCCGGTGCACCCACATATCAAACTATCAAAGTAACGAACATGAATCACATGAACATGATGAAACTAGCATGACAGAAATTCCCGTGTGTCCTCTAGAGCGTTTTTCCTCCTATAAGACTTTGTTCAGACTTGTCCCTTGCTACAAAAGGGATTGGGCCACTTTCTGCACCGTTGCTACTACTTGTTACTTGTTACTTTTCGCTTGCTACGTTTCACCTTGCTACACCATCACTTGTTACCGCTACTTTCAGTGCTTGCAGTTATTACCTTGCTGAAAACTGTTTATGAGAGCCTTCTGCTCCTCGTTGGGTTTGACACTCTTACTTATTGAAAGGACTACGATTGATCCCCTATACTTGTGGGTCATCAAGACTCTTTTCTGTCGCCGTTGCCGGGGAGGGAAGCGCCTTTGGTAAGTGGAATTTGGTAAGGAAACATTTATATATTGTGCTAGAATTTATTGTCACTTGCACTATGGAAACTGTTCCTTTGAGGAATTTGTTCGGGGTATCTTCACCATGAACGGAAGCACAAGGAGTTGTTCCTCAACCTGAGGTACCTACTAAAAAAATATTTTATGAAATTCCTACGGGTATGCTTGAGAAACTGCTGGCTAATCCTTTTACAGGAGATGGATCTTCACATCCAGACTTGCATCTGATCTATGTAGATGAAGTTTCTGGTTTGTTTAAGCTTGCAGGTTTGCCCGAGGATGAGGTAAAGAAGAAAGTCTTTCCTTTATCTTTGAAGGATAAGGCGTTGACATGGTATAGGCTATGTGATGATACTGGATCATGGGACTACAATCGGTTGAAATTGGAATTTCATCAAAAGTTCTATCCTATGCATTTAGTACATCGTGATCGGAATTATATTTATAACTTTTGGCCTCGTGACAGGGAAAGCATAGCTCAAGCTTGGGGGAGGCTTAAATCAATGTTATATTCATGCCCCAATCATGAGCTCTCGAGAGAAATTATCACTCAAAACTTTTATGCTTGGCTTTCTCATGAAGATCGTACCATGCTTGACACTTCTTGTACCGGTTCTTTTATGAAGAAGGATATTGATCACAAGTGGAATTTATTGGAAAGAATCAAACGTAACTCTGAAGATTGGGAGCTGGAAGAAGGTAAGGAGTCAGGTATGAATTTCCAGTTTGATTGCGTCAAATCTTTTGTTGAAACAAACACTTCTAGAGATTTTAGCGCTAAGTATGGACTTGACTCTGAGATAGTAGCTTCTCTATGTGAATCTTTTGCTGCTCATGTTGATCTTCCCAAAGAGAAGTGGTTTAAATATCATCCCCTGTAGAAGTCAACATAGCCAAACCCAATCTAGTTGAGGAGAAAGTCATTGCTTTTAGTGATCCTGTTGTTCCTTGTGCCTACGCTGAGAAACCACCTTACCCTGCTAGGAAAAAGGATTATTCTAAAGCTCCAACTGTGATACATAGGGGTTACATTAGACCACTTGCACCCCTTGAGGAAATTAGAGTTGAACCTAGTGTTGCTATTATCAAAGATCTCTTAGCCAAAGACATAGACGGGCATGTTATCAAATTCGGTGAGGACTCTGCTAGAATTGCTAAACCTCACGCGAAAGACAAATACGGACCTGTAGTTGGCCTGCCCATTGTTTCTGTCAAGATAGGAGATCACTGTTATCATGGTTTATGTGATATGGGTGCTAGTGTTAGTGCAATACCCCGTTCCCTATACGATGAAATCAAAGATGATATTGCACCTGCTGAGTTAGAACCCATTGATGTCACTATTACGCTAGCTAATAGAGACACTATCTGCCCTCTGGGAATTGTGAGAGACGTAGAAGTCCTGTGTGGTAAGACGAAGTATCCTACTGATTTCCTTGTCCTTGCTACTGCACAAGATAACTTTCGTCCCATCATATTCGGTAGACCCTTTCTCAACACTGTCAATGCTCACATTGATTGCATTAAACAGACTCTCACTGCTAGTTTCGAGGGTGTGTCTCATGAATTTAACTTCTCCAAGTTTGGAAGACAACCCCATGAAAAAGAGTCATCTAGTAGGGATGAAATCATTGCTCTTGCTTTTATTGTCGTACCTCCTACGGATCCTTTAGAGCAATATCTGCTTGAGCATGAAAATGATATGCATATGGATGAAAGAGATGAGATAGATAAAATTGTCTTAGAGCAATATCCTATTCTCAAGAATAATCTGCCTGTTGAACTACTTGAGGATCCTCCCCACCGAAGGGTGATCCTGTGTTCGAGCTTAAACAGTTGCCTGATACTCTTAAGTACGCCTATCTTGATGAGAAGGAGATATATCATGTTATTATTAGTGCTCTCCTATCGAATCATGAAGAGAAGAAGTTACTAAAAATTTGAGGAAGCACCGTGCGGCTATTGGATATATTCTTGATGATCTTAAGGGTATTAGTCCCACTCTATGTCAGCACAAGATTAAAACTGATCCTGACTTCAAACCAGTTGCTGATCATCAAAGGATATTAAATCCTAAGATGAAAGAGATCGTGAGAAAAGAAATATTAAAGCTTCTAGAAGCAAGAATCATTTATCCTGTTGCTCATAGTGATTGGGTAAGTCCATTACATTGCGTACCTAAGAAGGGAGGTATCACCGTCGTTCCAAATGATAAGAATGAATTAATCCCACAAAGGATTATTACTGGCTATAGGATGGTGATAGACTTCCAGAAACTGAACAAGGCAACCAGGAAAGACCATTATCCTTTGTCGTTTATCGACCAAATGCTAGAAAGGCTATCCAAACACACACACTTCTGCTTTCTAGACGGTTATTCAGGTTTTTCGCAAATACTTGTTGCACAATCTGATCAGGAGAAAACCACTTTCACCTGCCCCTTCGGTACCTTTGCTTATAGACGTATGCCTTTTGGCTTATGCAATGCACCTGCCACCTTTCAAAGATGTATGATGGCTATATTCTCTGACTTCTGTGAAAAGATTGTTGAGGTTTTCATGGATGACTTCTCCGTTTACGGGTCTTCCTTTGATGATTGCCTCGACAACCTTGATCGAGTCTTACATAGATGCAAAGATACCAACCTCGTCTTGAATTGGGAGAAGTGCCACTTTATGGTTAATGAAGGCATTGTCTTAGGACACAAAATTTCTGAGAGAGGCATTGAAGTTGATAAGGCTAAGGTTGATGCAATTGAGAAAATGCCTTGCCCCACAGATATCAGAGGTATACGAAGTTTCCTAGGTCATGCTGGTTTCTATAGAAGGTTTATTGAAGACTTCTCTAAGATTTCTAGGCCTCTTACCAACCTCTTGCAGAAGGGTGTTCCTTTTGTTTTTGATGAGGATTGTGAGGAAGCTTTCGAAATACTTAAGGCCTTGATAACTGCACCTATTGTTCAACCACCTGACTGGAACTTGCCCTTTGAAATCATGTGCGACGCTAGTGATTATGTTGTTGGTGCTGTTCTAGGACAAACAGTTGACAAGAAGTTGAATGTCATTCACTATGCTAGTAAAACTCTAGACAGTGCCCTAAGAAACTATGCCACTACGGAAAAGGAGTTTTTAGCAGTCGTGTTTGCATGTGAAAAGTTCAGATCTTATATAGTTGACTCCAAAGTAATTATTCACTCCGATCATGCTGCTATTAAGTACCTTATGGAGAAGAAGGACGCTAAGCCTAGGCTAATCAGATGGGTTCTCCTGCTACAGGAATTTGATTTGCACGTTGTTGACCGAAAGGGTGTTGATAACCCTGTAGCAGATAACTTGTCCACGCTAGAGAATGTCCTTGATGACCCACGACCTATTGATGCCAGCTTTCCTGATGAGCAATTAAGTGTCATCCGCACTTCACATAGTGCACCGTGGTATGCTGATTACGCAAATTATATCGTACCCAAATACATACCGCCCAGTTTCACCTACCAGCAAAAGAAGAAATTCTTCTTTGATTTGAGACACTACTTTTGGGATGATCCTCACCTTTATAAGGAAGGAGTATATGGTGTTATTAGACCTTGTGTGCCTGAACATGAACAGGGATAGATACTGCAGAAGTGTCATTCCGAAGCCTACGGAGGACACCATGCTGGAGATAGAACTGCTCATAAGGTATTGCAATTAGGTTTCTATTGGCCCACTCTCTTCAAGGATGCCCGTAAGTTTGTCTTGTCTTGTGACGAATGCCAAAGAATAGGGAACATCAGTAAGCGTCAGGAAATGCCTATGAACTATTCACTTGTGATTGAACCGTTTGATGTCTCAGGCTTTGATTATATGGGACCCTTCCCGAGTTCCAATGGGTACACTCACATCTTAGTTGCTGTGGATTATGTCACTAAGTGGGTAGAAGCTATCCCCACTAGAAATGCTAATCACCACACCTCCATTAAGATGCTTAAAGAAGTCATTTTCCCAAGATTTGGAGTCCCTAGATATCTGATGACTGATGGCGGTTCACACTTCATTCATGGCATTTTCCGCAAAATGCTTGCTAAGTATGATGTCAACCATAGAGTTGCATCTCCTTATCATCCTCAATCTAGTGGTCAAGTGGAGTTGAGTAATAGGGAGATCAAATTGATCTTACAAAAGACCGTCAATAGATCTCAAAAGAATTGGTCTAGCAAACTTGACGATGCACTATGGGCTTATAGGACTGCTTATAAGAATCCCATGGACATGTCGCCGTATAAAATGGTTTACAGTAAGGCCTGTCATTTACCTCTTGAGCTGGAACACAAAGCTTATTGGGCAATCAAAGAGCTCAACTTTGATTTCAAACTTGCCGGTGAGAAGCGGTTGTTTGATATCGGCTCATTAGATGAATGGAGGGCCCAGGCATATGAGAATGCCAAGTTGTTCAAGGAAAAAGTTAAGAGATGGCACGATAAAAGAATACAAAAACGAGAGTTCAATGTAGGTGATTATGTCCTGCTATACAATTCTCGCTTAAGATTCTTCGCAGGCAAGCTTCTCTCTAAATGGGAAGGTCCTTACGTTGTCGAGGAAGTATATCATTCCGGTTCTATCAAACTCAATAACACGGAAGGAAATTTTCCTAGAGTGGTAAATGGGCAAAGAATCAAGCATTACATCTCTGGTACTCCCATAAATGTTGAGACCAATATCATCAATATCATAACTCCAGAGGAGTACATAAGGGATGTTTATCAGCCTGTTTCAGACCCTGAAAACGAAGAGGTATCTGTTTCGGTAAGTAATTGGACTCCGAAGCTTTTCCAATAGAAAATTTCCTCCGTTTTGGAATTTTTGGAAAATTAGAAAAATAAAAAGCAGTCCGGAGAGCGCACGAGGCGGCCACAAGCTTGGTAGCCGCCACCTACCCCCCTGGCGGCGGCTACAGGGCTTATGGGCACATCGCGTGCCTCCCGGACTCCGTTTTCTTGCGGAGCACTCCTTCTGGTCCAAAAAAAACATTATATATACGCCCGAGGGTTTTGATCTCCGTATGGCGCAGTTTTCCTCTGTTTTCGTTTCGAGCCTGTTTCTGTTGCAGATCTAGATCGTCATGACTTCCCCAAACGCTCCTAAGGACAAGATCTTCGAGAAGGTCATCAATCCCTATCTCACGGAAGTGCTGAAACACCCTCAATCTATCAAGATGAGCAAGGGGATGTTGCACATCCGTGATGTTGAGGGGCCTAAGAAGACCGGAAGCATGGAGACGAGGCTCAACGCAATGGAGCAACAAGTCTTCAAGTGCCAAGGGATGGTGGAGCGTGGACTCAACGCCAACCACATGATGATCATGGAGTTCACCGGCAATCACAAGATGGATACCATTGACATTGGGAAGCACCTCTCCAGGCTCTATGACAGGGTTGATCAACTTTAGGGCCAGATCTATGAGCTGCAGAACCAAAACTGTGAGTATGAGTAGATTTAAATCAATAAGGTTGGCTGCACATTTGAGGATTCCGGCGACTCGTTCATCCTGCCATGATGGAGCACCTATGCCTTAGAAGACGGAGGATCAGATTACTCCAACAACTCCACCACCATCACCACCAAAGGAAGACAAGTAAGCATTGGTTTGGGCAATCCCCTTGGCTTTTGCCAAGCTTGGGGGAGTTGCCCTGGTATCGTATCACCTTTATATCTTTTGCTTTTACCTTTGTTTTAGTTCTTTCCTTTTCAGTTTTTATTTCTTCTAGTGGAATAAGTCTTTTGTGTTTAGTTTGAGTCTTTTGCTTTGTCTCTCCCCCGATGTATTCGAGCCTGCGAACTATATAATAAAGAGTATCTTAGTCAAGGGCTTTGTTTTGTGTCGTGATCAAAAGTATGAAAATTACGATAGCATGAAAGATCATGAGATGATCTTATGGAAAGTGATAGCTTCACATATGACAAGTATGATGATTGAAACTTGTTGAGAATATACCAACATAGACCTCAATCATTGTTGCAATTAATAAGTAGTAATAAGGAAAGAGAGGTTCACATATAAATATATCATCTTAGACACTTTCTATAATTGTGAGCACTCACCAAACTATTACATGCTTAGAAGTAGATGTTGGACAAGGAAGACAACATAATGAATTATGTTTGCTTGGTTCCAAACAATGTTATATGATTAGAGATCCCTTAGCATGTGACGATTGCTTCCACCTCATATTAGCCCAAAACTCCCGCACCAAGTAGAGATACTACTTGTGCATCCATAAACCTTCAAACCAGTTTTGCCATGAGAGTCCACCATACCTATCTATGGATTGAATAAGAACCCTCAAGTAAGTTGTCATCGGTGCAAGCAATAAAAATTGCTCTCTAATATGTATGATCTATTAGTGTGTGTGGAAAATAAGCTTTATATGAACCTATGATGAGGAAGACATAAAAGCGACAGACAGCATAATAAAGTTCTTCATCAGAGGAGGCAATATAAAGTGACGTTCCTCCGCACTAAGACGACACGCACCCAAACCTCAAAAGCGCATGACAACCTCTGCTTCCCTCTACGAAGGGCCTATCTTGTACCTTTACTTTTTGCCCTTGTAAGAGTCATGGTGATCTTCACCAATTCCCTATTTTGCCTTTGTCTTGGCTACCGTCGCATGCTTGGGAAAGATCTATATTCATATATCAACTTGGAGATGAGTACTTATGCTTTGTTATTGTTGACTTTACCCTTGAGGTAAATGGTTGGGAGGCAAAACTATAAGCCCCTATCTTCCTCTGTGTCTAGCTGAAACTTTGATCCCATGAGTACCACGTGAGTTGTAACAATTGTGGAAAACAAAAGAGATGATTGAGTGTGTGGGTTTGCTTTACAAGCTCTTATTTGACTCTTTCTGATGTTATGATAAATTGCAATTTCATCAATGACTATGGACTGTTGTTGGCTACTTCTCGGTAAGGTTTTTGCTTCATACTTTGCTTTGTGAAGGAATTGTTACTTTCCCATAAGAATATTTATGATGTATCATTGTTCTATGTGTGATCATGATGCCCTCATGTCCGTATTTTGTTTTATCGACACCTTCATCCCTAAACATGTGGACATGTTTATGGAACTTGATTTTCGCTTGAGGACAAGCGAGGTCTAAGCTTGGGGGAGTTGATACGTCCATTTTGCATCATGCTTTCATGTTGATATTTATCGCTTTATGGGATTTCATAACACCATGTGGTACCATACTTATGCCTTTTCTCTCTTATTTTGCAAGGTTTATTTGAAGAGGGAGAATACCGGCAGCTGGAATTCTGGACTGGAAAAGGAGCAAGTCTGAGTCCTCTATTTTGCACAACTCCAAGTGCCCTGAAAATCAACGTGGAATTTTTTGGGAATATATAAAAAATACTGGGTGAAATAAGTACCAGAGGGGAGCTACCAGGGCCCCACAAGCCTGGTAGCCGCCACCCCCCTGGTGGCGGCTATAGGGCTTGTGGGCTCCCTGACGGCCCACTGGCCCCCCTCTTTTCTATATGAAGGGTTTCGTTCCAGAAAAAATCAAGGAGGAGCTTTTTCGTGGTTTCGCCGCCGCCACGAGGCGGAACTTGAGCAGATCCAATCTAGAGCTCCGACAGGACGATCCTGCCGGGGAAACTTCCCTCCCGGAGGGGGAAATCATCGCCATCGTCATCACCAACACTCCTCTCGTCGGAGGGGAGTCATCTCCA
This sequence comes from Hordeum vulgare subsp. vulgare, assembly GCF_904849725.1. Taxonomy (NCBI): domain Eukaryota; kingdom Viridiplantae; phylum Streptophyta; class Magnoliopsida; order Poales; family Poaceae; genus Hordeum; species Hordeum vulgare. The sequence continues at coordinate 110,330,855 of NC_058521.1, read as the reverse complement.
TCAACATCTTCATCAGCACCATCTCCTCTCCAATCCCTAGTTCATCTCTTGTAACCAATCTCCATCTCGCGACTCCGATTGGTACATGTAAGGTTGCTAGTAGTGTTGATTACTCTTTGTAGTTGATGCTAGTTGGATTACTTGGTGGAAGAGTTTATGTTCAGATCCTTGATGCTATTCATTACACCTCTGATCATGATTATGATTATGCTTTGTGAGTTGTTACTTTTGTTCCTGAGGACATGGGGTAAGTCATGCTGATAATAGACATGTGAATTTGGTATTCGTTCGGTATTTTGATATGTTGTATGTTGTCTTTTCCTCTAGTGGTGTTATGTGAACGTCGACTACATAACACTTCACCATATTTGGGCCTAGAGGAAGGCATTGGGGAGTAGTAAGTAGATGATGGGTTGCTAGAGTGACAGAAGCTAAAACCCCAGTCTATGCGTTGCTTCGTAAGGGGCTGTTTTGGATCCACTAGTTTAATGTTGTGGTTAGACGTTGTCTTAATTCTTCTTTCATAGTTGCGGATGATTGCGAGACAGGTTAATCATAAGTGGGATACTTGTCCAAGTAAGGGCAGTACCCAAGCGCCGGTCCACGCACATATCAAACTATCAAAGTAACGAACGTGAATCACATGAACATGATGAAACTAGCATGACACAAATTCCCGTGTGTCCTCGGGAGCGTTTTTCCTCCTATAAGACTTTGTTCAGGCTTGTCCCTTGCTACAAAAGGGATTGGGCCACTTGCTGCATCGTTGCTACTACTTGTTACTTGTTATGTTTTGCTTGCTATGTTTCACCTTGCTACACCATCACTTGTTACCGCTACTTTCAGTGCTTGCAGTTATTACCTTGCTGAAAACTGTTTATCAGAGCCTTCTGCTCCTTGTTGGGTTCGACACTCTTACTTATCGAAAGGACTACGATTGATCCCCTATACTTTCTGGTCATCAGCGGACGTCGGGCGGGCGGCCGACCCAAACGGACAAAAAGCGGACAAATTCACCGTCCGTTTGGGTCGGTCCGTTGGAGTTGCTCTGAGTGCACGCAGTGGTAGCAAATGAAGGGCATCCACGGCTGTTCCTCACTTTGGACCTCTTGTCAACATTGTTGTTGTCGTGGGGCATCTTTGCGGGGGAGTTCTAGTACTGGTCCATCCCACGACTTCCCCTTCTACTACCTCCCCACCGAACACCGTTGCTGCTACCTCCTAGCCATATGAAATGGGGGTGCCGAAGTCAACATTATGCCACATCAGCAGGTGGCTCCTCTAGGTTTTGCCATTCGCCCTTGTTCCAATGATCATGGTCGCCATCGCCATCGGTAAAGTTGTATTCCATGATCCATTTTTTTGTTGTACGTGTTTGATGCATTTGAGCACCTCATGCTACGCTTCAAGAAAGTAGCCGAGACAGGAGCTTTTTTTGAGACAAGCTACGCTTCACAAACGTAGCCGGGGCCAGGAGTTGGTTGTGCACTCGCTACTTTTGGCATGGCCTAGTAATGGTTATCTAGGCTAGACATGCCATGTTTGTGTGAGCTAGAAGTAAGAGTGATTACTCAAAAAGGATGTAAGAGTGTTAGGAGTTACAGTGAGCGAGATGTACATGGATGGAACATGCGAGTGTGCTTTACTTATGAAGTATGTCAGTTGTATCACCGTGTCTTCTAGGGTTACTACGAGCACAACACTGATATTAAAAAATTGTTAATATTCAGTTATGACAGACTTAACATATGTATTTTGTTGGTCTTTTATTTAAAAATATATATTATATTGGTCAACTTTGCCATTTGTGAAAAGCCCCTATGTAACCCGTATTGTATGTGCATATAGAGGAGTTCTCACCTACCATTTTGCTCTACCTGTGTGTGGAATTGCCCATATCGAGGAGGGATACAAAAAACCGTTTGAAATGTAACTAACGGATTAACTCGTTGTTTATTTCAAGAACCAAGAAGTTCAATTATAAAAAATGAGAAGTTCAAAAAATACAAATGTAGAAGCTCAAAAATAATAATGGAGGAAGAAGTTCAAAAAACATTCTACTTAAAAAAATATTTCAAAAAAGTTCAAACACCATATCGGGAAGAAGAAGAACACCTCTACCCTTGTTCTTTGTGGTGATAGACTTGTGCCCCATCTTCTTCTAAATAGTCGATTCTGCATTTGTATGGTGCATTTTGTCTCAGTTTTCGATTGATTTTTTTGCTCCTCTTACATTGTGTTCTACAGGGTATAAAGTTTGCATACAAACTATTCATGTATGTTTGTAGGAGTTGTTGTTGTGTTAGTGCCAAGAGAAAATGGAGCTTCTTTTGAGATGTTCTTTCTGAAAGGCATGTGAAGACTTCTCAAGGACCATGTGCACATGTGGCCATGATTGTGTTTGTGAGCTCCTACATTGTCATTCTCAAGAACCATGTGTGTTTTGTTTGTGTGCTCCTTCTTCGATGTGCATTGTAAAAAATGAGGAAGTTCAGTCGTATCCTTGTGAAAGGTTCAGTGTGTGTATGAGTTGCACGAATGAGCAAACTTCAATGAGATAAACTAGCAGATTCCATTAACTCTCCCACTTCAAAACACATGGGGGAACCCATGTAAAACTTCACGCGAGAAGCTCATCATTGAAATACACATGAAGTTCAAATGAGAACAAAACAAAGAAAGTATCACGACATAACAAAACCACAAAGGATCACCACATGAAACATAGTAAGTTTGGAGAACAAAAGGAAATATTATTTTTTGGGTAAGCTTAACTTGTCAACCCAAAAAAATATTATAAAAGGGATATTCTCGATTTCTAGAAAAATAGAAGTTCAAATTAATAACCAAGAGGTTCTATGTTTACTACAAAACTCGAATCCCCGTTAATAAATAATAAAACCTTGAAATACAAATTAAAATAAGAGAGTAGTTTGATACTAATATACACGGAAAAAACAAGCGTCACCTAGAAAATGTTAACTCTCGAAGTTCAAATTTAATAAATTATAGAGTTCGAAGAAAATATTATGGGTGTAAAAAAACTTCCCATGGACCGTTTCCTTCCTAATTAAAATTACAAAGAAGTTCGAAGTATGTACAAAACTCAATTTTTTTTCTCGTTACTAAATACCAAATTGAAGAAGTTGAAATAAAAAAGGCTGATAAGTTCAAATTCAAATAGCACAGAAGTTCGAAGTTTATGAAAAAATAGATTTTTCCCTCATTACTATAGATTAAAATGAAGAAGTTCAAATAAAAAGCTGAGAAGATCAAATTAAACACATGAAATTCCTTACACAGAAAATAGACCAATTTTATTTTCCCTAGTTATAAAGTAAATACATAGTAGTTCAAAAAAAGTGGGAAGGTCAAAATAAAATAATGGAGTAGTTCGACGTGTAAAGCAACCCAAAATAAAATAGAGTGAAGTTCAAGTGGACATGGCGAGAAGGTCAAGTTCTTTACGCGGTACATTTTTCAAGGATGTGTTTCGCGATAAAGGTAGAATCCTTGATCTCACTATTTTCAAGATTGCTTGAAAATGGCTAGGAATCATAGAAAACCATCTACACGAAACAGTTTCACATTTTCCGTAGCTTTTCAACGGTATATTATTTGCCCATTCTGATAAAGTTTGTAAAAACTACGGCCAAAAACGTTTTTAGCCATTTAAAAAACTGACTTGAAACTATAAGGAATTGGAAAAAAACAACATACATATAAAAGTTTTGCATTTCTTAAAGGTTTCGAAGCCCATATCATTTGCTCCATTTCGGAAAACCATTGGGAAATTTACGTGAAAATACGAACTCGGTACAACTTCTGTCGTTTTCTAAGTTACTTGTAAACCGTTCATAGTTGCAAGAAACCTTCTATATGAAAAACTGCCTATTTCCATAAGCTTTCCAACGCCATATCATCTCCGTTGATAGGACTAGCCATTTTCAAATTAACCCCGAAATACGAACCCGTCTGTTCGGTTTCACAAATTTCGTCATTTTTGAATTTCCTCTTTAACCGTAGGGAATTTGGAAAAACATTCAATGTGTGAAATGAGGGGATTTGTAGCAGCTACCCAACGCCATCTCATTTGCCTCATTCCGACAAACGGTTTAGAAATATGATCGAAAATACTCTTCACATTTTTTTGTATGAACAAAAATGATTTTCAAAACTGCTCCTAAACCGTGAACATTTTGATAAAAATATAACCTAGGTTGTTACCAGTGTTGGGGAATGTTGCATGGGAAAAAAATTCCTATGCACATGAAGACCTATCATGGTGATGTCCATCTACGAGAGGAGATTTGGATCTACGTACCCTTGTAAATCGCACACCAGGAAGCGTTAAGAAACGTGGTTGATGTAGTGGAACGTCCTCACGTCCCTCGATCCGCCCCGCGAACCGTCCCACGAACCATCCCGCGATCCGTCCCATGAACCGTCCCGCGATCCGTCCCATGAACCGTCCCGCGATCCGTTCCACGAACCGTCTTGCGATCCGTCTCACGATCCGTTCCGATCTAGTGCCGAACGGACGACACCTCCGCGTTCAGCACACGTACAGCTCGACGATGATCTCGACCTTGTTGATCCAACAAGCAAGACGGAGAAGTAGACGAGTTCTCCGGCAGCATGATGGCGCTCTGGTGGAGGTGAAGGATCAACTCCTGCAGGGCTCCGCCCGAGCTCTGCAGAAATACGATCTAGAGGTAAAACTATGGTGTCTAGATCTGAGTTGCACGTGGCAAAGTTGTGTCTCAAAAACCCTCAATACCTCTAGTATATATAGGAAGGAGGGGGAGGGACTTGCCTTGAGGGCCAATCCCTCAAGGTGCACCGGCCAAGAGGAGGAGTAGGAGTCCTACTCCAATCCAACTCAAAATAGGATTGGAAAGTGGAGTCCTTCCCTTCCTTCCACCCTTCTTTTCTTGTTTATTTGGTTTTCTCTCTATGGCGCATAGGCCTTATTGGGCTGTCCCACCAGCCCGCCCACCAGCCCACTAAGGGCAGGTGAGCGACCCATAAGTCCTTTGGGCTTCCCTCAGGAGGGTTGCCCCCCTCCAAGTGAACTTCCGGAACCCATTTGTCACTCCCGGTACATTCCCGGTAATTCCCAAAAACTTTCCGGTAACCAAATGAAATCATCCTATATATCAATCTTCGTCTCCGCACCATTCCGGAAACCCTCGTGACGTCTATGATCTCATACGGGACTCCGAACAACATTCGGTAACCACGCATATGACTCAACTATACTAAAACATCGTCAAACCTTAAATGTGCAAACCCTGCGGGTTCGAGAACTATGCAGACATGGCCCGAGGTACTCCTCGGTCAATATCCAATAACGGGATTTGGATACCTGCTACTGCAACAAAAGACCTTCCAACGGCACCACAAATAGGAGTGTTGCTTGATACTCCTCAGCAACGGCACCAGGAATCCTTCAGCTACGGCTACGCCTTAAGGGACTTCCTAGGCAAATATGCAAAGGATTTCCCCCGTGGCCTTGGAGCCTTGCATTGGTGTTCCCTCGAAGCAGAAAGGGTGATGTAGCACAGCGGTGGTAAGTATTTCCCTCAGTTTGAGAACCAAGGTATCGATCCAGTGAAGGAGTATCACAAGTGCGTGCACAAACACAAAAAGCTTGCTCTCAACGCTATGAAGGGGTTGTCAATCCCTTATAGATTGTTCGCCAAGTGAGAACAGAAAGCAACAAAGTAACAAAGCAAAGTAAAAGCAAAAGTGGAAACGATAGATGTTAATAGACCCGGGGGCCCTAGTGTTTACTAGTGGCTTCTCTCATGAAAGCAAGTAGACGGTGGCTGAACAAATTTTGGGATAGAACCGCGCAAAGTCGTGACGTCATCTATGTCAATGATTATATCTATAGGCATCACGTCCAAAACAAGTAGACCGTTACTTTCTGAATCTACTACTATTACTCCACACGTCTACCGCTATCCAGCATGCATCTAGTGTATTAAGTCCAAAAGAACAGAGTAACGCCTTAAGCAAGATGACATAATGTAGATGGACAATCTCATATCTACGACAGAGCCCACCTTGTTACCCTTGATGGCAACTACACGATGTGTGCCTTGCTGCCCCTACTGTCACTGGGAAAGGTCACCACACGGTAAGAACCCAAAACCAAGCACTTCTCCCATTGCAAGAATCATAGATCTAGTTGGCCAGAAAAAACCCAAGACTCGGAGAGACTTACAAGGATATCAAATCATGCATAGAAGAAATCAGCAAAGACTCAAATATATATCATAGATAATCTGATCACAAATCCACAATTCATCGGATCTCGAGAAACACACCGCCAAAGAAGATTACATCAGATAGATCTCCATGAAGATCATGGAGAACTTTGTATTGAAGATCCAAGAGAGAGAAGAAGCCATCTAGCTACTAACTACCGACCCATAGGTCTGAAGTGAACTACTCACGAGTCATTGGAGGGGCGATGATGATGATGAAGAAGCCCTCCAACTCCAAAGTCCCCTCCGGCAGGGCACCGGGAAGGGTCTCCAGATGAGATCTCGCGAAAACGGAAGCTTGCGGCGGCGGAAAAGTACTTTCATGGATCCCTTGATTTTTTTCTGTATTTTAGGGAATATATAGGCAAAAGATCTAGGTCAGGGGGCGCCAGGGAGGCCACAAGCCTGCCCACCGCCCCCCCCCCCCCCCCCGTGGTGGCGGAGTGGGGGCTTGTGGGCTCCCTGTAGCCCTCCTGGCTTGGCTCACAAGCCCCCTGATCTTCTTTCGTTCGGGAAAAAATCATTTCAGGGATTTTATTCCGTTTGGACTCCGTTCCAAAATCTGATCTGAAAAGAGCCAAAAACACAAAAAAACAGGAACTGGCACTTGGCACTGAATTAATAAGTTAGTCCCAAAAAATATATAAAAGGTACATAAATCATCCAAAGATGACAAGATAATAGCATGAAACCATCAAAAATTATAGATACGTTTGAGACGTATCAAGCATCCCCAAGCTTAACTCATGCTCGTCCTCGAGTAGGGAAGTGATAAAGAATGAATTTTTTATGCTTTCATGCTACCTAGCATAGATGTCCTTTGTAACTCCTCTTATGTGACGTGAATGTTCAGATCCATTAGATTCAAAACAATAGTTTGCATTTGACGTGGAAACAATAATAATTCAAGCAAACTAGCAAGGTAATCATGAACTTTCAAAATAACAAGGCCAAAAGGAAGTTATCCCTACAAAAGCATATAGTCTGGCTATGCTCTCTCATCATTGCACAACAAATTTAAATCATGCACAACCCCGGTATTGGCCAAGTAATTGTTTCACACCTTTACTTTCTCAAACCTTTTCAACTCTCACACAATACATGTGCGTGAGCCATGGTTTTAGCACTATAAGTGGTGTGGAGTGTGGTGGAGGTTGCAAGACAAAAATAAGGAGAAGATTATCACATTAAGTAGGCATATCAATGAGCTGTGGAGATGCTCATCAATAGATATCAATGTGAATGAGTAGGGATTGCCATACAAATGATGCACTAGAGCTAAGAGTATGTGAAAGCTCTTAAAGAAAACTAGTGGGTGTGCATCCAACTTGCTTGCTCACGAAGACCTAAGGCAATTTTGAGGAAGCCTATCATTGGAATATACAACCAAGTTATATAATGAAAATTTCCCACTAGCTATATGGTGGTGACAAAACGAGAGACTCTCAATCATGAAGATCATGGTGCTTAATATGCACAAGTGTGGAAAGGTGGTAGCATTGTCCCTTCCCTCTTTTTCTCTCATTTTTTTTGGTGGGCTCTTTGGCCTCTTTTTTTAAAAAAATTATTTTGCTGGGCATCTTTGGCCTCTTTTATTTCCTCACATGGGACAATGCTCCATTAATGATGATCATCACACTTTCAACTCAAAACTTAGAGCAACGATGACTCTATATGGAATGGCTTCGGTAGTGTACCGTGGCAATGATCTAGCATGGCATAGACATTAATGGAAACATCATGCTAGCTATCTTACGATCATGCAATGGCGATGTAGACGTGGTGGCACATGTCATGGTGGTAGTTGCATGGCAATATATCTCAGAATGACTTTGAAAAAACCATAGTAGGTAGGTATGGTGGCTGTTTTGAGGGAGGCTAATGATGGGTTTTGTGCACCGGCGAAAGTTGCACGGCACTAAGAAGATAGTGATGGTGAAAGGTGAAAGTGCATCTAAACCATGGACTCGAAATTAGTCATGAAGAACTCATATACTTGTTGCAGAAGTTTTATTAGTAATCGAAACAAAGCATTCAACGCATACTCCTTCGGTTGGTAGGTATAAACCATCGCGCGATCCCGACCTCCACGCAAAGGATGACAATCGATAGACTAATCATGCTCAGATTTCATCACATAGCGGTTCACCATACGTGCATGCTACGGGAATCACTAACTTCAACACAAGTATTTCTAGATCCACAACACCTTACTACCATAACTTCAATATTACCATAACCACAACTCAAAACTAATTGAGATGAATCAAACTTCTCGAACTATTCAATGCACATGAAGGTGGAAGTTTTTGTATCCCTTTGGATAACTACCCCTTTTGAGACTACATTCAAAGCATAGATCAACTACCAAGCCATGCACCGTTGTGCTCTAAAAGATATAAGTGAAGCACATAGAGCAAAAGTATCTAGCTCAAAAGATATAAGTGAAGCACATGTGAGCTGAATTGTCTACCAAAAGATATAGGTGAAGCTCGACAAAATCACGGTGAGTGCATGTCTCTCTCTCTCTAGGTTTGTAGAAAGGATGATTGTGACACAACAAAAATAAAAGACTCCTACGATACAAGACGCTCCAAGCAAAAACACATAACATGTGGTGAATAAAAATATAGCCCCAAGTAACGTTACCGATGGATTGAAGACGAGAGAGGGGATGCCTTCCCGGGGCATCCCCAAGCTTAGGCTTTTACGGCATCCTTGAATCTCTTGGGGTGCCTTGGGAATCCCCAAGCTTGAGCTCTTGCCACTCTTTATCTCTTTGTCCATAAGAACTTCACCCAAAACTTGAAAACTTCACAACACAAAACTTAAACAGAAACTCGTGATAACATTAGTATGAGAAAGCAAACCACCACTTCCTTTGGTACTGTAGCAAACTTAAATTCTACTTGTGCTGATGTTGGGTTACTGTATTTTCAATCTTCCATGGCTAATACCCCCCGATACTATCCGTAGTTTCATCAAAATAAGCAACCAACACAACAAAAACAAAATCTGTTAACTGCAAACCAGTGTGTAGCAATTTGTATATTTCGTATACTTCTGTACTTCAAACATTCTGCAAAAATTACGATAGTCTGAAGAATTTGTGTAGCAATCAGCAGCAAAAAGAATCAACTCAAAAACTCTTACAGAAAGAAAATGAAAATTCTTTTCGTGAGCAGAAAGTTTCTGTCTTTTCCAGCATGACCAAACGATCATCCCCAAGACAAATCATAACGGTTTTGCTTGGCACAAACGCAAAAACAAACACAAAAAACACAATCGTAACAGAATTATGAAAGTGTGGAAAACAAAAAACAGAAAGAAAAAGGATAGATTCATTGGGTTTCCTCCCAACAAGCGCTTTTGTTTAACGCCCTTAGCTAGGCAAAAGGTGATGGAATCACGTATCGTCATCTTTGGTGGTCAAACCATAAGTAGTGTGATCATTTATCATCTTAAGATCTTCATCTTTATTGGATGACTCACCACTAGCTTTAGGAACAAAAACAGACTTGACGGTCTTTTTGAGAGTGGGATTTGGAGTATTTTGCACAGTGGCAATAGCGGAACCCAAGTTGGTTATGACATCTTCTAGTTTGCCAATTCTAGAAGAATCATTAACTATAAGTTCCTTCTCCCTTAAATTTTTCAAAATAATTCCCACTTTGGATCCGTACTGAGTAATTTGATTGTGGATCTTTCTATCCAAACCCTCAATAAGTTCAACTATGGCAATTTTGTTTTCAATAGCATCAAGCCTTTGCATCACGTGTTCCAAGGTCAAGGTAGTTCCATTAACCATGAGCGGGGGTGAGCCTACCAAATTCATGATAGCTCCATAGGAGTCAACAGTATGGATCCCCAGAAAATTCCCGCCTACAATGGTATCAAGGATATACCTATTCCAAGGAGAAATCCCAACATAGAAACTGCGAAGAAAAACGGTAGTGGATTGCTTACAAGTAGATCTACTTTGAGCATTGCAAATCCTGTACCAAGCGTCCTTTAAATTTTCTTCCTCATTCTTCCTAAAATTGAGAACTTCATTCTCAGGGGTATCGTTTGGAGTGGTGGGTCTAGCCATTGATGGACTATCTCACACACAAACGAGCAGGAAGAGAGTGTGAAACGGGCAAAAGAAAACGGCAAAGGAGAAAGGCAAAAGGCAAAAGAAAACGGCAAATGTGAAGTGGGGGAGAGGAAAACGAGAGGGAACTCGCAAAAAAGTAAATGCAAGAGATGAGTTTGTGAGACCTACTTAGATAGATCTCTCCTCCCCGGCAACGGCGCGAGAAATAATTCTGCTACTGCAACAAAAGACCTTCGAACAACGCCAGAAATAGGAGTGTTGCTTGATACTCCTCAGCAGGGCACTAGGAATCCTTCTGCTACGGCTACGCCTTAAGGGACTTCCTAGGCAAATATGCAAAGGATTTCCCCCGTGGCCTTGGAGCCTTGCGTTGGTGTTCCCTCGAAGCGGAAAGGGTGATGTAGCATAGCGGTGGTAAGCATTTCCCTCAGTTTGAGAACCAAGGTATCGATCCACTGAAGGAGTATCACAAGTGCCTGCATAAACACAAAAAGCTTGCTCCCAATGCTATGAAGGGGTTGTCAATCCCTTATAGATTGTTCGCCAAGTGAGAACTAAAAGCAACAAAGTAACAAAGCAAAGTAAAAGCGAAAGTGGAAACGATAGATGTGAATAGACCCGGGGGCCGTAGTCTTTACTAGTGGCTTCTCTCATGAGAGCAAGTAGACGGTGGGTGAAAAAATTACTGTCGAGCAATTGGTTGAACCGTGCAAAGTCGTGACGTCATCTATGGCAATGATTATATCTATAGGCATCACGTCCAAAACAAGTAGACCGATACTTTCTGCATCTACTACTATTACTCCACACGTCGACCGCTATCCAGCATGCATCTAGTGTCTTAAGTCCAAAAGAACAGAGTAACGCCTTAAGCAAGATGACATGATGTAGATGGACAATCTCATATCTACGACAGAGCCCACCTTGTTACCCTTGATGGCAACTACACGATGTGTGCCTTGCTACCCCTACTGTCACTGGGAAAGGTCACCACACGGTAAGAACCCAAAACCAAGCACTTCTCGCATTGCAAGAATCATAGATCTCGTTGGCCAGAAAAAAAACCAAGACTCGGAGAGACTTACAAGGATATCAAATCATGCATATAAGAAATCAGCAAAGACTCAAATATATATCATAGATAGTCTGATCACAAATCCACAATTCATCGGATCTCGACAAACACACCGCCAAAGAAGATTACATCGGATAGATCTCCATGAAGATCATGGAGAACTTTGTATTGAAGATCCAAGGCAGAGAATAAGCCATCTAGCTACTAACTACGGACCTGTAGGTCTGAAGTGAACTACTCACGAGTCATTGGAGGGGCGATGATGATGATGAAGAAGCCCTCCAACTCCAAAGTCCCCTCCGGCAGGGCACCGGGAAGGGTCTCCAGATGAGATCTCGCGGAAACGGAAGCTTGCGGCGACGAAAAAGCATTTTCGTGGATCCCTTGATTTTTTTTATGTATTTTAGGGAATATATAGGGGAAAGATCTAGGTCAGGGGCGCCAGGGAGGCCACAAGCCTGCCACCGCCGCCCCCCCCCCCACCCCCTGGTGGCGGAGTGGGGGCTTGTGGGCTCCCTGTAGCCCTCCTGGCTTGCCCACAAGCCCCCAGATCTTCTTCCGTTCGGGAAAAAATCATTTCGGGGATTTTATTCTGTTTGGACTCTGTTCCAAAATCAGATCTAAAAAGAGCCAAAAACACAGAAAAAACAGGAACTCACACTTGGCACTGAATTAATAAGTTAGTCCCAAAAAAGATATAAAAGGTGCATAAAACATCCAAAGATGACAAGATAATAGAATGAAACCAAAAAAAATTATAGATACGTTTGAGACGTATCAATGCCCATATTGGATCCTACATATTCTCCAAAGATCTTATCGGTTGAACCTCAGTGTCAAGGATTCATATAATCCCGTATGTCATTCCTTTTGTCCTTCGGTATGTTACTTGCCCGAGATTCGATCGTCGGTATCCGCATACCTATTTCTATCTCGTTACCGACAAGTCTCTTTACTCGTTCCGTAATAAAAGATCCCGTGACTTACACTTAGTCACATTTCTTGCAAGACTTGTGTGTGATGTTGTATTACCGAGTGGGCCCCGAGATACCTCTCTGTCATACGGCGTGACAAATCCCAGTCTTGATCCATACTAACTCAACGGACACCTTCGGAGATACCTGTAGAGCACCTTTATAGTCACCCAGTTACGTTGCGACGTTTGATGCAGACAAGGTATTCCTCCGATGGGAGTGAGTTATATGATCTCATGGTCATAGGAACAAATACTTGACACGCAAAAAACAATAGCAATAAAACGACACGATCTATATGCTACGTTCATAATTTGGCTCTTGTCCATCACATGATTCTCCTAATGATGTGATCCCGTTATCAAGTGACAACACTTGCCTATGGCCAGGAAATCTTGACCATCTTTGATCAACGAACTAGTCAACTAGAGTCTCACTAGGGACAGTGTGTTGTCTATGTATCCACACATGTATTTGAGTTTCCAATCAATACAATTCTAGCATGGATAATAAACGATTATTATGAACGAGTAAATATGATAATAACCAATTTATTATTGCCTCTACGGCATATTTCCAACAGTCTCCCACTTGCACTAGAGTCAATAATCTAGTTCACATCACCATGTGATTTCAACGAATCCAACACCCATATAGTTCTGGGGTCTGATCACGTCTTGCTTGTGAGAGAGGTTTTAGTCAACGGTTCTGAATCTTTCATATATGTGTGTGCTTTACAAATCTTTATGTAATCTTATAAATGTTGCTACTACGTGCTATTCGGAAATGCTCCAAGTATCTAGTCTACTATACGAATCCGTTTTACTACTCATAGTTATTCAGATTAGTGTCAAAGCTTGCATCAACGTAACCCTTTACGACGAACTCTTTAACCACCTCCATAATTGAGAAAAATGCCTTAGTCTATTAGTTACTAAGGATAATTTTGACCGTTGTTCAGTGATTCAATCCTGGATCACTCTTTGTACCTCTTAACAGACTTGTGACAAGGCACACATCAGGTGCAGTACACAACTGGCATACTGTAGAGTCTACGGCTAAGGCATAGGGGACGACCTTCGTTCTTTCTCTTTCTTCTGCCGTGGTCAGGCTTTTGAGTCTTACTCAAATTCACACCTTACAACACAGCCAAGAACTCCTTCTTTGCTGATCTATTTTGAACTCCTTCAAAAACTTGTCAAGGCATGCATCTTGTCGAAACTTCTATTAAGCGTTTTTATTTATCTCCGTAGATCTTGATGCTCAATGTTCAAGTAGCTCAATCCAGGCTTTCCTTTGAAAAACCCCTTTCAAACAACCTTTATGCTTTACAGAAATTCTACATTACTTCCGATCAACAATATGTCAACCACATATACTTTATTAGAAATACTGTAGTGCTCCCACTCACTTCTTTGGAAATACAAGTTTCTCGTAAACCTTGTACAAACCCAAAAGCTTTGATCATCTCATCAAAGCGTATATTCCAACTCCAAGATGTTTGCACCAGTCCATAAAAGGATTGCTGGAGCTTGCATACTTCTTAGTATCCTTAGGATCAACAAAACCTTCTAATTGTATCACATACAATCTTTCCTCAAGGAAATTGTCGAGGAAACAATGTTTTGACTTCCTATGTGCAATATTTCACAAATAATGCAGCAACTAGTAAGATAATTCCAACAGACTTTTAGCATCGCTACGAGTGAGAAAGTCTCATCATAGTCAACTTTTTGATCTTGTCGGAAACATCTTTGCGACAAGTCGAGCTTTTCTTAATAGTGACTTATCACCATCAACGTTTGTCTTCCTTTTAAAGATCCATCTTTACTCAATAGTCCTGCGACCATTAAGTAGTTCTTCCAAAGTCTACGCTTTGTTTTCATACATGGATCCTCTCTGGGATTTCATGGCCTCCAGCCATTTATCGGAATCCGGGCCCACCATCACTTCTCCATAGCTCGTAGGTTCATTGTTGTTCAACAACATGACCTCCAAGACAGGGTTACCGTACCACTTTGCAGCAGTACGCGACATTGTCCACCTATGAGGTTTGTAGTAACTTGATCCAAAGCTCAATGATCACCATCATTAGTTTCCACTTCAATTGGTGTAGGCGCCACAGGAACATCTTCATGCGCCCTGCTACGCACTGGTTGAAGTGATGGTTCACTAACCTCATCAAGTTCCACCACCCTCCCACTCAATTCTTTCGAGAGGAACCTTTCCTCGAGAAGGACACGTTTCTAGAAACAAACACTTCGCTTCCGGATCTGCGATAGGAGATGTATCCAATTGTTTTGGATATCCTATGAAGATGCATTTATCCGCTTTGGGTTCGAGCTTATCAGACTGAAACTTTTTCACATAAGCGTCACAGCCCCAAACTTTCAAGAAACGACAACTCAGGTTTCTCCAAACCATAGTCTATATTGTGTCATATCAATGGAAATACGCGGTGCCTTATTTAAAGTGAATGCGGTTGTCTCTAATGCATAACCCATAAACAGTAGTGGCAATTCGATAAGAGATACCATAGTATGCAACATATTAAAATAGGGCATGGCTATGATGTTCGGACACACCATCATACTATGGTGTTCTAGGTGGCATGTATTGCGAAACAATTTCCACATTGTCTTAACTGTGTACCAAAACTCGCAACTCAGATATTCATCTCTATGATCATATCGTAGACAGTTTATCCTCTCGTCACGACGATCTTCACTCTGAAATAGCTTTGAACTTTTCAATATTTTAGACTTGTGATTCATCAAGTAAATACTCCTGTATCTACTCAAATCGTCAGTGAAGTAAGAACATAACAATATCCACTTCGTGCCTTAGCACTCATTGGACTGCACACATCAAAAATGTATTACTCCCAACAAGTTACTCTCTTGTTTCATGTGGCATGATTTGCATGTCTCAAGTGATTCAAAATCAAGTGAGTCCGAACGATCCATCTCTATGGTGCTTCTTCATGCATTTATACCAACAGGTATGATTTGCATGTCTCAAACATTTCAAAAATGAGTGAGTACAAAGATCAATTAGCATGGAGCTTCTTCATGCATTTTATACCAACATGACTCAAGTGGCAGTGCCACAACTAAGTGGTACTATCATTATTATTTTATATCTTTTGGCACCAATATTATGAACATGTGTAACACTACGATCGAGATTCAACAACCATTGAGGGTAATTATTCAAGCAAATAGAGTAACTATTATTCTCTTTAAATGAATAATCATATTGCAATAAACACGATCCAATCATGTTCATGCTCAACGCAAACACCAAATAACAATTATTTAGGTTTTACCACCAATCCCGATGATAGAGGGAGCGTGCGATGTTTTATCACATCAACCTTGGAAACACTTCCAACACGTATCGTCACCTTGCCTTTAGCTAGTCTCCGTTTATACCGTAGCTTTCATTTCGAGTTACTAATCACTTAGCAACCAAACCGGTATCCAATACCCTCATGCTACTAGGAGTACTAGTAAAGTACACATCAATATCATGTATATCTAATATACTTCTGTTGACTTTGCCAGCCTTCTTATCTACCAAGAACTTAGTCTCGGGTTTGGGTTCAATTTTGGGTTTCTTCATTAGAGCAACAACTGGTTTGCCATTTCATGAAGTATCCCTTCTAGCCCTTGCGCTTCTTGAAACTAGTGGTTTTACTAACCATCAACAATTGATGCTCCTTCTTGATTTCTACTTTCACAGTGTCAAACATTGCGAATCACTCAAGGATCATCATATATATCCTTGATTTGTTTATAGTTCATCACGAAGCGCTAGTAGCTTAGTGGCAGTGACTTTGGAGAACCATCACTATCTCATTTGGCAGATTAACTCCCACTTGATTCAAGCGATTGTTGTACTCACACAATCTTAGAACATGCTCAACGATTTGAGCTTTTCTCCTTTACTTTGTAGGCAAAGAATCTTGTCGGAGGTCTTATACCTCTCAACAAGGGCACGAGCATGAAATCTCATTTTCATCTCTTTGAACATCTCCTATGTTCTGCGACATTTTCAAAACGTCTTCGGCGCCTTGCTTCTAAGCCATTAAGTATTGCACACTGAACTATCATGTAGTCATCAAAGACGTGTATGTCAGATGCTCGCAACATCCATAGATGACGTCTGAGGTGGAGCACACCGAGTGGTGCATTAAGGACATAAGCCTTCTGTGCAGCAATGAGGACAATCCTTAGTTTTACGGACTCAGTCTGCAAAGTTGCTACTATCAACTTTCAACTAATTCTTCTCTAGGAACATATAAAAACAGTAGAGCTATAGCGCAAGCTACATCGTAATTTGCAAAGACCATTAGACTATGTTCATGATAATTAGTTCAATTAATCATATTACTTAAGAACTCCCACTCAAAAAGTACATCTCTCTAGTCATTTGAGTGCTACATGATCCAAATCCACTATCTCAAGTCCGATTATCACGTGAGTCGAGAATAGTTTCAGTGGTAAACATCTCTATGCTAATCATATTAACTATACGATTCATGCTCGAACTTTCGGTCTCTTGTGTTCCGAGGCCATGTCTACACATGCTAGGCTCCTCAAGTTTAATCTGACTGTTCCGCGTGTGCAACTGTTTTGCACCCGTTGTATGTGAATGTTGAGTCTATCACACCCGATCATCACGTGGTGTCTCAAAACGACGAACTGTAGCAACGGTGCACAGTCGGGGAGAACACAATTTTATCTTGAAATTTTAGTGAGAGATCACCTCATAATGCTACCATCGTTCTAAGCAAAATAAGGTGCATAAAAGGATTAACATCACATGCAATTCATAAGTGACATGATATGGCCATCATCATGTGCTTCTTGATCTCCATCACTAAAGAACCGGCACGATCTTCTTGTCACCGGCACCACACCATGATCTCCATCATCATGATCTCCATCAACGTGTCGCCATCGGGGTTGTCATTCTACTTATGCTACTACTAAAGCTACTCCTAGCAATATAGTAAACGCATCTGCAAACACAAAGTTAGTTTAAAGACAACCCTATGACTCCTGCCGGTTGCCGTAGCATCGACGTGCAAGTCGATATTAACTATTACAACATGATCATCTCATACATCCAATATATCACATCACGTCATTGGTCATATCATATCACAAGCATACCCTGCAAAAACAAGTTAGACCTCCTCTAATTATTGTTGCATGTTTTACGTGGCTGCTATGGGTATCTAGTAGATCACATCTTACTTACGCAAAAACCACAGCATAGATGTGAAATTGCTATTTAACCTCAAAACCAATTCAACTAAAGTTGAAGAAACCGACACCCGCCAGTCATGTTTATGCAATGAGGTTGCATGTCAATCGATGAAACAAGTCTTTCGTAAGCGTACGAATAATGTCGGTCCGTGCCGCTTCAATCCAACAGTACCGCCGCGATCCGTCCCACGAACCGTCCCGTGATCCATCCCACGAACCGTCCCGCAATCCATCCCATGAACCATCCCGCGATCCGTTGCACGAACCGTCTTGCGATCTGTCTCACGATCCGTTCCGATCTAGCGCCGAACGGACGAAACCTCCACGTTCAGCACACGTACAGCTCAACGATGATCTCGGCCTTCTTGATCCAGCAAGCAAGACGGAGAAGTAGATGAGTTCTCCAGCAGCGATACGGTGCTCCGGTGGTGGTGAAGGATCTACTCCTACAGGGCTCCGCCCGAGCTCCGCAGAAATACGATCTAGAGGTAAAACTATGGTGTCTGATACGTCTCCGTCGTATCTACTTTTCCAAACTCTTTTGCCCTTGTTTTGGACTCTAATTTGCATGATTTGAATGGAACTAACCCGGACTGACGCTGTTTTCAGTAGAATTGCCATGGTGTTGTTTTTGTGCAGAAATGAAAGTTCTCGGAACGTCCTAAAATTTACGGAGATTTTTTCTGAAATAAAAGAAAAATACCTGCGCAAAGATCCACCGGAGGGGTGTGTGATACGTCTCAAACATATCTATAATTTTTGATGGTTTCATGTTGTTATCTTGTCTGCTTTGGATGTTTTATGTACCTTTTATTTCTTTTTTGGGACTAACTTATTAATTCAGTGTCAAGTGTCAGTTCCTGTTTTTCTGTGTTTTTGACTCTTTTCAGATCTGATTTTGGAACGGAGTCCAAACGTAATAAAAACCCCGAAATGATTTTTTTCCAAACGGAAGAAGATTAGGGGGCCTCTGGGCCAAGCCAGGTGGGTTCCAGGGAGCCCACAAGCTCCCACTCTGCCACCAGGGGGAGGTGGCGGTGGCAGGGCTTGTGGCCTCCCTCGCCGCCCCCTGACCTAGATCTTTGGCCTATATATTCCCAAATATTCAGCAAAAAATCAGGCGAGCCTCGAAAATACTTTTCCGCCGCCGCAAGCTTCCGTTTCCGCGAGATCTCATCTGGAGACCCTTCCCGGCACCCTGCCGGAGGGGACTTTGGAGTTGGAGGGCTTCTTCATCATCATCATCGCCCCTCCAATGACTCGTGAGTAGTTCACTTCAGACCTACGGGTCCGTAGTTAGTAGCTAGATGGCTTATTCTCTCTCTTGGATCTTCAATACAAAGTTCTCCATGATCTTCATGGATATCTATCCGATGTAATCTTCTTTGGCGGTGTGTTTGTCGAGATCCGATGAATTGTGGATTTGTGATCATATTATCTATGATATATATTTGAGTCTTTGCTGGTTTCTTATATGCATGATTTGATATCCTTGTAAGTCTCTCCGAGTCTTGGGTTTTGTTTGGCCAACTAGATCTATGATTCTTGCAATGGGAGAAGTGCTTGGTTTTGGGTTCTACCATGTGGTGGCCTTTCGAAGTGACAGTAGGGGCAGCAAGGCACCCATCAAGTAGTTGCCATCAAGGGTAAAAAGATGGGGTTTTTATCATTGCTTTGAGATTATCCCTCTACATCATGTCATCTTGCTTAAGGCGTTACTCTGTTCTTATGGACTTAATACACTAGATGCATGCTGGATAGCGATCGACGTTTGGAGTAATAGTAGTAGATGCAAAAAGTATCGGTCTACTTGTTTTGGACGTGATGCATATAGATATAATCATTGCATAGATATCATCATGACTTTGCACGGTTCTATCAATTGCTCAACAGTAATTTGTTCACCCACCGTCTACTTGCTTTCATGATAGAAGCCACTAGTAAACACTACGGCCCCCGGGTCTATTCACATCCATCGTTTACACCTCCACTTTTACTTAGCTTTGTTACTTTGTTGCTTTCAGTTCTCACTTGGCGAACAATCTATAAGGGATTGACAACCCCTTCATAGCGTTGGGAGCAAGCTTTTGTGTTTGTGCAGGATCTTGAGATACTCCTCCACTGGATTGATACCTTGGTTCTCAAACTGAGGGAAATACTTACCACCGCTACGCTACATCACCCTTTCCGCTTCGAGGGGACACCAACGCAAGGCTCCAAGGCAATGGGGGAAATCCTTTGCATACTTGCCTAGGAAGTCCCTTAAGGCGTAGCCGCGACAGAAAGATCAAGCCAAGTATTCTCCCGTCGACGTGCCTAGTTCTGGCGCCGTTGGAAGGTCTTTTGTTGCAGTAGCAGTGTGCCAGTGGGCCACAAGCCCACACGGCGAAGCCACCCCCCTAGGTCGCGCCTTGCAGGCTCGTGGGGCCCACGTGGCACCACCGCCCCCAATCTCAGTCCTATATCTTCTGTTTCGCTTGGAAAAAATCAGAGAGAAGGTTTCATCGCATTTTGTGATACGGAGGCGCCGCCACATCCTGTTCTTCATCTGGAGGGAAGATCTGGAGTCCGTTTCGGGATCCGGAGAGAGGAAATCGTCGCCATCGTCATCATCAACCTTTCTCCATCGACAATTCCATGATGCTCTTCATCGTTCGTGAGTAATCTCATCGTAGGCTTGCTGGACTGTGATGAGTTGGATGAGATCTATCATGTAATCGAGTTAGTTCTTGACGGGGATTGATCCCTAGTATCCACTATGTTCTAGATTGATGTTGCTACTACTTGGCTATGCTTAATCCTTGTCACTAGGGCCCGAGTGCCATGATTTCAGATCTGAACCTATTATGTTGTCGCCAATATATGTGTGTTTTAGATCCTATCTGGCAAGTTGTAGTCACCTACTATGTGTTATGACCCGGCAACCCCGGAATGACAACAGCCGGAACCACTCTCGGAGATGATCATAGTATTAGGAGTTCATGTATTCACCGCTTGTTAATGCGTTGGTCCGGTTCTTTATTAAAAGGAGAACCTTAATATCCCGTAGTTTCCATTAGGACCCCGCTGCCATGGGAGGGATGGACAATAGATGTCATGCAAGTTCTTTTCCCTAAGCACGTATGACTACATACGGAATACATGCCTACATTAGATCGACGAACGGGAGCTAGTTACTTATCTCTCTGTGTTATAGCTTTACATGATGAATCACATCCGTCACACTCATCCATCACCAATCCACTGCCTACGAGTCTTTTACTACTGGTCCTCGCTACGTTACTTTGCCTAGGCTTGTCCCTTGCTACAAGAGGGATTGGGCCACTTTGCTGCTGGTGTCACTACAGTTGTTACTTTGCTGCTGTTACTTGTTACTTTGTTGCTGCTGCTACTACTGTTCCTTGCTACTCCGCTGTTACTTGTTGCAAGACTTTGTTGGCACTAACATCCCATCAACAAGGCTTTTTCTGGCGCCGTTGCCGGGGATTGCCAAAGCTTTTTGTGGTGTCGTTGCTATCGTACTACCTTGCTACTGATACTTTGCTTGCAGACAATAATCTTTCAGGTGTGGTTGAATTGACAACTCAGCTGCTAATACTTGAGAATATCCTTTAGCTTCCCCTTGTGAGCGAATCAATAAATTTGGGTTGATTACTCTACCCTCGAAAACTGCTGCGATCCCATACGCTTGTGGGACATCAAGGCTTTTTCTGGTGCCATTGTCGGGGAGGCACAGCTATATTCTGTGAGTCACTTGGGATTGACGTCTGCTGATCACTATGAGGAATCCGAAAGGTCCAAGAACTAAAATCCTACCTTCCACTACGAGGAGAGGTAAGGAACTGCCATCTAGCTCTGCACTTGATTCAACTTCAGTTTTGAGTAAGTTTGCGACTTCGCCTCCTGCTAGAAATCTTGATATGTCGCCTGTGCTTGATGATGCTACTTCTGCTATGCCTGATGATGCTATGCTTGATATTATGCCTGATGATGCTATGCTTGATACTATGCCTGATGATGCTATGCTTGATACTATGCCTGATGATGCTATGCTTGATACTATGCCTGGTGATGTTATGCTTGATATTATGCCTGCTATTCCTCATACTGCTTTGCCACTAGGTGCATTCCATGATGCACAACTTGCTAGAGCTGCTGCTAGATGTGATGATACTTCTGAAACTGCTGATACTATTGAAGTAGAACCTGCTACTATGCCTGGATTGCCTGTTATGCCTGATACGCGCTATGTTATGGAGGGAGAGATAGCTGAGGACTTTCTTGCGTGTAAGGATAGCTATGATGCTGAGAAACTTATGCGCAAGTGGAAAGAAAAATCTCTAAACGCTAGGATGAAGTACAACCCGAAGTTTGCTACTTCGCCTATCTTTGTGACCGATAAGGATTATGAATTCTCTGTCGACCCTGAGTTAATCACTCTTGTCGAATCTGATCCCTTTCATGGTTACGAGTCTGAAACGGTTGTAGCCCATCTTACCAAACTGCACGATATAGCCACACTATTCACTAGTGAGGAAAAGATCCGCCACTACTATATGCTCAAGCTATTTCCTTTCTTGCTAAAGGATGATGCTAAGACCTGGTTCACTTCTCTTGCTCCTGGTTGTGTGCGTAGCCCCCAGGATATGATCTACTACTTCTCTGAAAAATATTTCCCTACCCATAAGAAGCAAGCTACCTTGCAGGAAATATACAACTTTTCTCAAGTTGAAGAAGAGAGTCTCCCACAAGCTTGGGGGAGGCTCATCCAGCTACTGAATGCTTTGCCTGATCACCCTCTTGAGAAGAATGAGATACTTGATATCTTCGATAATGGACTTATCGATGCTTCCAAAGACCATCTAGATAGTTGTGTCGGTAGTGTTTTTAGGGAACGAACTGTAGAACAAGCTGAGACTCTGTTGAACAACATCTTGTGCAATGAGAATGCTTGGACTATTCCTGAACCACCTCCTAAGCCAACTCCGAAGAAAAGAGGTATTATATTCCTCAGTCCTAAAGATATGCAAGAAGCCAAGAAATCTATGTGAGAGAAAGGCATTAAATCTGAAGATTTCAAAAATCTACCACCTATCGAAGAGATCCATGGTCTCGATAACCCGATACACGTAGTAGAAGTAAATTCTCCGCGTAGGTTTGATGAGAGTGATATTCCTTTTGATAAACCTGCTAGCCTATGCATGGATGAATTTGATAACTTCGTTGCCAAACAACAAAGTTTCAATGATTACGTTAGCAGACAATTGGAAAAGAATGGTCGTATGCTTAGTCATTTAAGTGCTTGTGTGGACAGAAATGTCAATGATCTTAAACTTCTGAGTAAACATGCCTCTATGGTTACTACTGAGGTAGAACAAGTACTTAAATCTCAGAATGACTTGCTCAACGAGTTGAATGACCATTCCGTCAGAGTCATCACTAGAGGCGGTAGAATGACCCAGGAACCTTTGTATCCCCAGGGTCATCCGAAGAGAGTTGAACAAGAGTCTCAAGGAGTTAGCACTGATGCACCTAGTCATCCTAGAAAGAAGAAGAAAGATGATAGGAACCTGCACGCTAGCAACCCTGTTGCTGCTACACTTCAGATTCCTAACGATGCCTCTGTCTCTGATGCTGAAACACAATCTGGTGATGAACATGAGCCTAATGATAATATCAATAGTGATGTTCATGAAGATGCTCAGCCTAGCAATGAAAAAGATGTGGAGACTGAACCTAGTGTTGATCTTGATAACCCACAGCCTAAGAATTGAAGATACGATAAGAATGACTTCGCTGCTAGGAAGCAGGGTAAAGAAAGGGAACCATAGGTTCAGAAACACATGCCCTTTCCTCCTAAACCATCCAAGAAAAAGGACGATGAGGATTTTGAGCAATTCGTTGAGATGATCAGACCTGTCTTTCTACAGATGCGTTTGACGGATATGCTCAAGATGTCTCGGTATGCTAAGTACATGAAAGATATTGTGACTAATAAGAGGAGGATACCTGATCTTGAGATCTCCGCCATGCTTGCCAATTATACCTTCAAGGGTGGAACTCCTAAGAAACTAGGTGATCCCGGTGTGCCCACTATACCTTGCTCCATTAAAGGCAACTACGTCAGAACTGTGTTGTGCGACCTTGGAGCCGGTGTTAGTGTTATGCCTCTCTCTCTTTATCGTAGACTTGAACTGGATAAGTTGACACCCACTGAAATATCTCTGCAAATGGCCGACAAATCAACTGCTTTCCCTATCAGCATTTGCAAGGATATGCCTGGTGTGGTTGCTAACACCACTATCTTAACAGACTTTGTTATCTTGGATATTCCCGAGGACGATGCCATGGGTGTCATCCTCGGAAGACCCTTTTTGAACACTGCAAGGGCTGTTATAGATTGCAACAAAGGCAATGTCACTTTCCATGTCAACGGTAATGAGCATACGGTGCACTTTCCAAAGAAACAATATCGACTACATTGCATCAATGCTATCGAAAAAACTTCATCGATTCTTATTGGGAGCTTTGAATGCCCTATTCCTCGTGCCAAGATGAAGTATGATTTGCTTGTTGGGGAGATACACATCCCCATTGAGGTGATTTAGTGAATATTCGGAAATTCTCCGTCTTTTTTTCGATTCAAGAAAGTTTTGTCGAGGGGATTTGGTCAACCCCATTGACGGATTTCTTTCGATGACCATGAGATGGATGAATCAAGGAGTCACAAACCTCTGTTCCAAGCTTTCACTTTAGGTTGCTTAGAAGAAAAATGATAGATTTAGTTTAATTTTCCCTGTTTTCTGTCTTAGCGTCCGGTGGAAAAGTACCCCGAAAACAAAAGTTCTCCGAACGGTGTGAAAATCTAGTATGATCTTTTCTGGAATATTTGAAAAATACTGGGACAAAGAGTCTGTCTGGGGGCCACACCAATGGGCCACAAGCCCTAGGGGCGCAGGCACCCCATGGCCGCGCCACCCAGGCTTGTGGGGCCCATAGGCACCCCCTCCACTCATTCTTGATCCCATCTCCTTCTCCTACCTCCAGAAAAAATCGTTTCACAGCTCAAACCCGTGTTCTTGCTCCTCTTGATGGGATTTTCGATCTCTTTGCTCAAATCACCGTTCTCTGAACTGTTTTGGGGAAATTACTCCTTGGTAAGTGACTCCTCCATTGGTCCAATTAGTTTTTGCTCTAGTGCCTTATACTCCGCGTATTTTTGTTGCCTTGGTGACCATGTTCTTGAGCTTTGCATGCTGATTCTAGCTGGTCCCAAGTAGTTTTGATGTGTGATATGGTCTCTAGGCACCCATGGGAGTAGTTGCTACGAGTTTCGTTTAGCTTTGTTAACTCTTCCTTAGAATCACTAAAAAATTTAGAAATTTTCAGAGATAGAAAAGGGAAAAGATGAGGAGGTTCTTGAGAGGCTCTTCCAGCCGTGACCCCAAGGATGATGGGAGTGAGAAGAAGGCCAAGTATCCGGTCCCTCGAGTCACAGAAGTTCGAGCGTGCGAGTGGCCAAGCGACGTGTTCCTACGCGCCGCTGGAATTTATGAGGACTTTTATCACTTGGTGGAGAACGCGGGCCTTACCGCCATCGTTGAAGATAAGTGTTCACAATACCTCCTCCTCACTAATATCTTCGTACAAAGCTTTAACTTCTATCCAAGGAAGAATCCTCCTATGGTTGAGTTTAAACTTTATGATGTGCCCCAGCGCATGTCACTCCAAGATTTTTGCAATGTTTGCAAATTACCTTATGTTGGGGATATTCATGAACCTCTTCCATGGGACTTGGAAGCTTTCATCGGTACAATTGTTGTAGGAGAGGAGAGAGGAGTGTCTTGTGCTAGAGCTGCTAGCATTCATTTTCCCATGCTTTGGTACTTCTCACTATTTGTGGGAAAATGTTTGATTGGTCGTGGAAAAGCTGGGTCACTTAGTTCCCCAGATCTTGCGGTCTTGCGCGAAGCCCTTTATAACGATAAAACTTATAGCTTGGGTGCTATAGTAGCTCAACGATTGAACCTGAACCGTTCTAAAGGTGTTGTCTATGGAGGTATCTATGCTACCCGTCTTGCCACACACTTTGAGATACCCATTAGACTGGAGGAGGAAGAAGAGATGCTTCTTCCCGAGAGATATCTAGATTACGATAGCATGGTTCGCCATGACTTTCTTGATAGAGATATAGGTGGAAGGATGATTTCTATCCTGGTATTTAGTCAGGGTACTCGTGAGACTATTACTTTGCCTGCTCTTTCTTTGTTCAATCTTCATGCAGGCAGGTACACTATTATGCCCTCGGACATCTACGCATATTGGGGCTTGTCCCAACCATAGGTGCCCGTGCCCGAGCCGCGAGTCGAGTACCAGACGTGAGTTTATCAGTGGGAGCTGGAGGAGCTCACACAGCATTGGCATCCTCAGTCCACTCCGGAGTATCCCAGAGCTGGTTATTTCCCTCCTTGGGAGTAGACCAAGTTAGGCCAAAAGCCTAAGCTTGGGGGAGTACGTGTTCTCACCGGATTTACATTCTTGCTTATGCTTTCACTTTGTTAGCCGGTGTTCACACTTTGCCACTTTATCATCCATGCTAGTTTTATTTTATTTTTCTCGTTTTCTTTTCGTGTGTGTCTAGTTTGAGAAAACCCAAAAATATTTTCGTTTTCTTCTTTTGCTTGTTGGGAGTTTTCCCGTCTAGACAGTTTTGTTTTACTTTGGGTCAAGGTAGAAGATATTGGTTACAATGTTTAGTGGCTCTTGCATGCATACCTGTTTAGCTTTCAAAGAGCCATATTACTTTGTCTTCTCCTTTGTGTTTGCCTGCAGATTCCAGCTTTAGTCCAATGCACGAGCACGCTTATTATTGTTCACATCATTAGGTCGTGCACGTGAAAGGCAATAATGACGATATATGATGAAGTGACTGAGCCTGGAAAAGCTGGTATGAACTCGATCTATTTTGTTCTTGTAAATATGACTAGCTCATCATGCCTGATTCAGCTTTGTTGTGAGGGGAACATGTTTGCAATGACAACTTAGAGATCATAGTTGATTATGCCATGCTTATTTAACTAGGAGCTTATAATGGTTTGTCTTGTTTGCCAACATGAATGTTGAGATGACTATGAGGTAGTGTGATAGGATGGTATCCTCCTTTGAATGATTCAAGTGGCTTGACTTGGCGCATGTTCACGCATATGTTGAAACAAAACCAACATAGCCTCTATGATGTTCATGTTCATGGTAATTTATGTCCTACTCATGCTTGCACTCAATGTTAGTTAATCTCAATGCATTTTGATGACTGTTGTCGCTCTCTAGTTGGTCGCTTCCCAGTCTTTTGCTAGCCTTCACTTGTACTAAGCGGGAATACTGCTTGTGCATCCACCTCCATAAACCCAAAGTTGTGCCATATGAATCCACCATACCTACCTATGTGCGGTATCTACCTGCCGTTCGAAGTAAATTTGCATGTGCCACTCTCTAAATCTTCAAGAAATAATCTGTTTTGCATGCCAGAACCGCTCATCTGGTGACAGGGGGCTATTGGTATCTTCCATGCTAGGCGTGTTATCCTCGATATGTGTTTATTCACTATCATTCACGAGAAAGGGGCCGGTAATTGGAATTCCCAGTTCCATGCTCAAATAGAAAAGATAATTGCAAACAAAACTCCCCCAGGATTGATGTTGGTTTGGACGGTACCCGAGGATTCGGCTAGCCGTGGAGTGTGATTGATTGGTGGTGGGGGAGTCAAAACTTTACTTTTCTGTTTGGGAACCGCCTATAGCATGTGTAGCATGGAAGATATTGAAAACTCTTAGTCATCACGTTGACAATGAAAGCATGCCACCTAAAATTATTATCTCTGTTTTCAAAGCTTGAGCTATGGCACCTCTGCAAATCAATGCTGCCCTCTGCGAAGGGTCTGTCTATTTATGTTCCTGTTGAGTCATCCTCTTCTTACAAAAGCACCAATTAGAGAGCACCACTTTCATTTTTATGCTTTTCTTTTAACTGTGTTGAGTGTGACTATGACTGGATCTTCATTGCCTTGAATTACAATGTTTAGTCAGCCCTTGGTCTTTTAAGGTGCTCTGCATTTATGTTTTGCGGCCTCAGAAAGAGCTAGCGAGATACCATCTATTCATACTGCTTCATGTTGTTTTGATTGAAGTGTTGACATGTGAGGCTTATTATTATTTGCTCACTAGCTGATTATGCCATTGATATGAGTTTACCGTGAGATCTAGGTGTCATTTGCTTTTGTGGTTTGCTTGTGATGTTGCTGAAATTCTGGTTATGAGTTAGATATAGTTGCAACAACAAGATCAAAAAGAATTCATCAAAGTTTTTCTTTTGTCTCTCTCAGTTTGTCAACTGAGTTGCTTGAGGACAAACAAGGCTTTAAGCTTGGGGGAGTTGATACATCTCCGTCGTATCTACTTTTCCGAACTCTTTTGCCCTTGTTTTGGACTCTAATTTGCATGATTTGAATGGAACTAACCCGAACTGACGCTGTTTTCAGCAGAATTGCCATGGTGTTATTTTTGTGCAGAAATGAAAGTTCTCGGAACGTCCTGAAAATTTACGGAGATTTTTTCTGGAATAAAAGAAAAATACCTGCGCAAAGATCCACCGGAGGGGGTGTGCTAGTGGGCCACAAGCCCACACGGCACGGCCACCCCCCTAGGTCGCGCCTTGCAGGCTTGTGGGGCCCACGTGGCACCACCGCCCCCAATCTCAGTCCTATATCTTCCGTTTCGCCTGGAAAAAAATCAGAGAGAAGGTTTCATCGTGTTTTGCGATACAGAGGCGCCGCCACATCCTGTTCTTCATCTGGAGGGCAGATCTGGAGTCCATTTCAGGTTTCGGAGAGGGGGAAATCGTCGCCATCGTCATCATCAACCTTTCTCCATCGACAATTCCATGATGCTCTTCATCGTTCGTGAGTAATCTCATTGTAGGCTTGCTGGACGGTGATGAGTTGGATGAGATCTATCATGTAATCGAGTTAGTTCTTAACGGGGATTTATCCCTAGTATCCACTATGTTCTAGATTGATGTTGCTACTACTTGGCTATGCTTAATGCTTGTCACTAGGGCCCAAGTGCCATGATTTCAGATCTGAACCTATTATGTTGGCCAATATATGTGTGTTTTAGATCCTATCTTGCAAGTTGTAGTCACCTACTATGTGTTATGACCCGGCAACCCCGGAGTGACAATAGCCGGAACCACTCCCGGAGATGACCATAGTATGAGCAGTTCATGTATTCACCGCGTGTTAATGCATTGGGACGGTTCTTTATTAAAAGGAGAACCTTAATATCCCGTAGTTTCCATTAGGACCCCGCTGCCACGGGAGGGATGGACAATAGATGTCATGCAAGTTTTTTTCCCTAAGCACGTATGACTACATACGGAATACATGCCTACATTAGATCGAGGAACAGGAGCTAGTTACTTATCTCTCTGTGTTATAGCTGTTACATGATGAATCACATCTGTCACACTCATCAATCCACTGCCTACGAGTCTTTTACTACTCGTCCTCGCTACGTTACTTTGCCGAGGCTTGTCCCTTGCTACAAGAGGGATTGGGCCACTTTGCTGCTGCTGTCACTACTGCTGTCACTTTGCTGCTGTTACTTGTAACTTTGTTGCTGCTGCTAATAATGTTCCTTGCTACTCCGATGTTACTTGTTGCAAGACTTCGTTGGCTCTAACATCCCGTCAACAAGGCTTTTTCTAGCGCCGTTGCCGGGGATTGCCAAAGCTTTTTCTGGTGCCGTTGCTATCGTACTACCTTGCTAGTGATACTTTGCTTGCAGACAATAATCTTTCAGGTGTGGTTGAATTGACAACTCAGCTGCTAATACTTGAGAATATCCTTTAGCTTCCCCTTGTGAGTGAATCAATAAATTTGGGTTGAATACTCTACCCTCGAAAACTACTGCGATCCCATACGCTTGTGGGACATCAGTGTCTAGATCTGAGTTGCACGTGGCAAAGTTATGTCTCAAAAACCCTCAATACCTCTAGTATATATAGAAGGGAGGGGGAGGGACTTTACTTGAGGGCCAAGCCCTCAAGGTGCACCGTCCAAGAGGAGGAGTAGGACTCCTACTCCAATCCTACTCAAAATAGGATTGGAAAGTGGAGTCCTTCCCTTCCTTCCCACCCTTTTTTTCTTCTTTCTTTGGTTTTCTCTCTATGGCGCATAGGCCTTATTGGGCTGTCCAACCAGCTCACTATGGGCTGGTGCACCACCCATAAGTCCTTTGGGCTTCCCCCGGGAGGGTTGCCCCCCTCCCGGTGAACTTCCCGAACCCATTCGTCACTCCCGGTACATTCCCGGTAATGCCCGAAAACTTTCCGGTAACCAAATGAAGTCATCCTATATATCAATCTTCGTCTCTGGA
The DNA here is from genome assembly GCF_904849725.1 of Hordeum vulgare subsp. vulgare. Classification (NCBI taxonomy): domain Eukaryota; kingdom Viridiplantae; phylum Streptophyta; class Magnoliopsida; order Poales; family Poaceae; genus Hordeum; species Hordeum vulgare. Next base: position 110,300,728 of record NC_058521.1, on the reverse strand, counting down.
TCATTCTGGAAACCCTCGTGACGTCCGTTATCTCATCCGGGACTCCAAACAACATTCGGTAACCATGCATATAACTCAACTATACTAAAACAACGCCAAACCTTAAGTGTGCAGACCCTGCAGGTTCGAGAACTATGGAGACATGCCCCTAGGTACTCCTCGGTCAATATCCAATAGCGGGACCTGGATGCCCATATTGGATCCTACATGTTCTCCGAAGATCTTATCGGTTGAACCTCAGTGTCAAGGATTCATATAATCCCGTATGTCATTCCTTTTGTCCTTCGGTATGTTACTTGCCCGAGATTCGATCGTCGGTATCCGCATACCTATTTCAATCTCGTTACCGGGAAGTCTCTTTACTCGTTCCGTAATACAATATCTCGTGACTTACACTTAGTCACATTGCTTGCAAGACTTGTGTGTGATGTTGTATTACCGAGTGGGCCTCGAGATACCTCTCCATCACACGGAGTGACAAATCCCAGTCTTGATCCATACCAACTCAATGGACACCTTCGGAGATACCTGTAGAGCACCTTTATAGTCACCCAGTTATGTTGCAACGTTTGATGCACACAAGGTATTCCTCCGGTGTGAGTGAGTTATATGATATCATGGTCATAGGAACAAATACTTGACACGCAGAAAACAATAGCAATAAAACGACAAGATCAATATGCTACATTCATAGTTTGGGTATTGTCCATCACATGATTCTGCTAATGATGTGATCCCGTTATCAAGTGACAACACTTGCCTATGGCCAGGAAATCTTGACCATCTTTGATCAACGAACTAGTCAACTAGAGGCTCACTAGGGACAGTGTGTTGTTTATGTATCCACACATGTATTTGAGTTTCCAATCAATACAATTCTAGCATGGATAATAAATGATTATTATGAATGAGGAAATATAATAATAACCAATTTATTAATGCCTCTAGGGCATATTTCCAACAACCAGGGTGTCCATAGCTTTCAAATGGTACATTCAAAGCCCCATTTGGACACTTCTAGCGGAAGTTCAACCGAGCAGTCGGGGAAGGTCAACTACTACACTGCATGAATGGCATATGAAAATCTTTTAAACCGTCGCTAGTATGAAAAAACATCAAAACGAAAAAGTTGCGTGTTTAGAAAAGCTTTCCATATCATTTTCTCAATTCCACTGAGTGGATGGAGAGTTACGGGCAAAAAACAACACATGAAAAACAGAGTCAAGTTCAAGTGGACATGGCAAGATGGTCAAGTTCTTCACGCGGTGCATTTTCGAAGGTTGTGTTTCACGCTATAGGCAGAACGCATGATCACGCTATTTTCAAAACTGCTTGAAAAAAGCTAGAATCAAAGAAAAACCTTCCACATGAAAAAGTTTCGCATTTTCCATAGCTTTTGAACGGTATATTTTTTTGCCCCATTTCGATAAAATTTGTAGAAACTATAGTCAAAAAAGTTTTTAGCCATTTTTAAAACTGACTTAAAACCGTAAGGAATTGGAAAAAAGAATTGACATATAATTTTTCTTCATTTTCTCAAGCATTCCAACGCCATATCATTTGCTCCGCTCCAAGAAACTAGTGAGAATATAAAACAAAAATACGATCTCGGTACGACTTCTGCCATTTTCTAAATTACTTTTAAACCGTTTATAGTTGGAAGAAACCATTTATATGAAAAACTGCGCATTTTCATAACCTTTCAAGCGCCATATCATTTGCATCTATCGGACTAGCCGTTTTCAAATTAATCCCAAAATATTAAACCGGTTGCTCGGTTTCAGAAATTCCGCCATTTTTGAAATTCCTCTTTAACCGTAGGGAATTTGGGAAAAATTTGTAGAGATGAAATGAGTGAATTTGGTGTAGTTATCTAACGCGGTCGCATTTGCCTCATTCTGATTAAGGTTTAGAGATAGGATCAATAATAGGATTCATGTTTTTGTATGAACAAAATCGATTTTCAAAAATGCTCTTAAACCGTTAACATTTTGATAAAAAATTAACCTAGTCCGTTACGAGGGTGTCCATAGCTTTCAAACGATATATCGCAAGGCCCATTTGGACACTTTTCACACAATTTCAACCGAGCACCTCGTAATGTTCAAGTACTACTACTGGGATGAGACACCGTGGGATCAAAATAGTTATTCTCATCCGAGAATCAGAATAGTGTTTATATGTATACATATACATACACACACACATATATATATACAGTCTAGCTATTCTACTAATATTAGCACAATAGTTATTCTACACACTTTCCAACTGCACGCTCAACGTTAGTGCAGTGCATCCCTATCAAATGAAACAGTGCAATGTCATGAGAAAAAATGGCACACGCTTTTTCGTCACCGTTTTTGCTCCAGTTTTTAAATAGTTTATCGAAATGAGGCGTATAATATACCGTTGGATTTCTACAAAAAAAAACCAACTCCGTCATGTTTATCATTCTTCGCGATTCATCGCAGTTTGAGAGCAGTTTTGGAAATAGTGGCCGCATGAGGGACTGCAGCGAGCGTATTTTCGCGATTGTTTCTAAACCGCTTGTCAGAATGAAGCAAACGATATGGCGTTGGAAAGATATCAACGAGACGCATCGTTGTCATGTAGATTACTCTCTCTACTTCCTTACGATTTGAGAGTAAATTCAATTTACTAAAAGTGGAATATTGTGTTTTGAATTTTTTTGTTTTTTGGGACTGTTTTCGATGGAGTTTTTAAACCGTTCGTCTTAAAGAGGCGTATGATACGGTGTTCAAAAGCTATGGAATAGATACAACTTTCATATGTTGGCCATTTGACGAGATTCCGCACGGTTTTAAATGACTTTTGAAAACGGTGTCGCTGCCTACGAGTTGCACCAAGCATATTTTCATAAATTTTTCCAAACCGCTCATCGGAACGATGCAAATGATACGGCGTTCGAAATAGATCGACGAGGTGCATCTTTTTCATGTACAACAATCTCTTTAATTCCTTATGATTTAAGAGTAGTTTCGAAATTACCGAAATGTGTACACTCTGTTTTTTTTTGCGACACCCAAATCAACACGTGAACCGCATCGGGTAGAAGAGCGCACTGCTTTTTCACGGGAAATCGCACTGCATTCGACGGACAAGTGCACTGCATGATTTTTCTATTGTTGGACGTGAATTTTTCAAGACGAGAAAGCAGAGTGCACTTCACATTGGAGCGCACTACTTTGGGATGGAAACGTGCACCTCATCCGACGGACAAGTGCACATCATGATATTCTTTTCTGTGACAAAGAAGCGAACGGCACTTCACATCGATCATAGGTAAACCGAAGTGCTATCAAAACGAAAATTAACTTCAACACAACTCAAAGTGAACCGCGTGAGTTTATGTTGTCATTTTTTCTAACTTCCAATTATTTCTCTGCTGCACAACACAAGAGAGTGAACTGCATAAAGAACCCAACCTTTCCAGTTATTTTTCTCTTTTTCTGCACTTGTCAACGTAGTGAACTGCTAGGAGAGAGAAGTGTGGTGCATTGAAGTAAACATTATTACTTTTCTCTCAAGTGTGGCTTGCTTGTTTCATCATCGCGGTGCTCTTTTCTCTCCTAGCAGTTCACTATGTTGGTAAGTGCAGAACGAGAGAAAAATAATTAGAAAAGGTTGGGTTTTTATGCAGCTCACTCTATTATGTTGTGAAGTACATAAATAATTGGAAGTTAGAAAAAATGAGAAAAAAAAACTCACGCGGTTCACTCTGAGGTGTGTTGAAGTTAATTTTCGTCTAGATAGGACCGCGGTTTACTTATGATCGATGTGAAGTGCGGTTCGCTTCCTCGTGAGAGAAAATAAAATCATGGTGTGCACTTGTCCGTCGGATGAAGTGCACATTTCCATCCCAAAGAAGTGTGCTCCAATGTGAAGTGCACCCCGCTTACTCATCTTGAAAAATTGACGTGCAACAAAAGAAAAATCATGTAGTGCACTTGTCCATCACATGCAGTGCGGTTTTCTGTCAAAAAACAGTGTGCTCTTATGTCTCATGCGGTTCACGCGTCGATTTGGGTATCGTGAAAAAACAGTGTCCACAGTTCAATAATTTCAAAACTACTCTTAAACCGTAAGGAATTAGAGAAAGTGTTGTACATGAAAAAGATGCACCTCGTCGATATCTATCCAACGCCATATCATTTGCTTCGTTCTGATGAGTGATTTGGAAAATTTTACGAAAATACACTCGCTGCATCTCGTAGGCAGACACACTGCTTTACAATTCATTTATAACCGCGAGGAGTCTCAACAAATGATCAACGTATGAATGGTGCGCCTTTCCACAAATTTTCGACGCTCTATCATACGCCTCGCTCTGACAAGCGGTTTAAAAACTGCTGCCAAAAATGTACAAAAAATCGAAATTTTTGAAGAATAGAATTCCGTTTTTAATAAGTTTGCAATTAGTCTCAACCCGTAAGGAATTGGAGAGAGAAATCTACATGAAAAATATGCGTCTTGATGATACATTTTCGACACCATATCATTTGCTTCATTCCGACAAGTGGTTTAGAAAAATTCGTGAAAATACGCTCGGTGCAGCCTCGTCATGCGGCCACTCTTTTCGAAACTTCTCTCAAACCGCGAGGAATCGGGAAAATTATTCAACATGATGAGGTTGGGAATTTTCCGTAGCAATCCAACGGTATATTATATGCCTTGTTTCGACAAACACTTTAAAAACTGGAGCCAAAACGATGTCAAAAAAACGCGTGCAGTTTTTTCCTGTGACATTGTACTGTTCATTTTGATAAGGATGGAGTGCACATACGTTGGGCATGGAGTGCTGGAGTGTTAGCAAAATAGCTAGATGGGCTATACATAAGAAAATTTTATAGAGTAGAGTTTTACACGGGTTTTGATGTAACTGGCTTATTGTTCGTATGAACACCATGCTCCACGTGTGCGCCTTCACTCTTTGGGGAATATTCCTTGAAAGGGACAACTTCAATGAATAGTTATTTTTAAACAATGGCGGTCTTATGAAGCCGCCGATGTATGGTTTTCCTTAATGCAGAGATCGGTCCTTGACGATACCTATATGTGTCTGAAGATTATATTTTCCATGGTTCGGTTTACCCTAACAATAAGTTGTATATTATTAATCCCCATAGATGCCCGTGGTATCTTGTGCGCCAAATTGTGTCTTCGAGGTACACACTTTGCTGGAGGCAAGGTGCTGCTATGGGGAGCGTATCCCTATTTAGTTGGCGTGATATGTGACTACGACGGGGCGTGAGCCCATTTATGCTCCTTGAAGGTTAACTTTTGCCTAGGAGTCATATCCCCGACATGTACTTCAACTGCCAAAGCCGTAGTGTGTTCCTTAGTCCAGAGGGATCGATCGGTGTTACCATTGACTGTAATAACACCCTTAGGTACTGGCATCTTCGGCTTGAAGTATGCATAATGGGGGACGACATTGAAGCGAACAAACATTGTACACCCGAGGAGTGCATGATACCCGCTGCGGATGGGGATGATACTTCTCCAACGTATCTATAATTTTTGATTGTTCCATCCTATTATATTATATGTTTTGGATGTTTTATATGCATTTATATGTTGTTTTATATTATTTTTGGGACTAACCTATTAATATAGAGCCTAGTGCGAGTTTCTGTTTTTTTCACGTTTTTTAATATTGCAAATAAGGATTATTAAACGGAGTCCAAACGGAATAAAATCTCCGGAAATATTTTTCTTAGACCAGAAGACACGCAACAAACATGGAGTAGGGGGAAACATAGTTGCCGGGAGACCACAAGCCTGCAGTGCGTGCCCTAGGGGTTGGCCACGCCCCCTGGCTTGTGGCCCCCGTGCAGGTCTCCTAACACTAATTCTTGGCCTATAAATTCTCAAATATTCCCGTATCGCCAAAAAGAGCCACGGAAATACTTTTACGCCGCTAGTAGCCTCTGTTCCCAAGATATCCAATCTGGTAGCCTTTTCTGGTAATCTGCCAGAGAGGGAATTGATCATGGAGGGCATCTACATCAACTCCATTGCCCCTCCGATAATGTGTGAGTAGTTCACCACAAACCTACGGGTCCATAGCTAGTAGCTAGATGGCTTCTTCTCTTTCTTTGATGTTTAATACCATGTTCTTCATGATCTTCATGGAGATCTATCCGATGTAATACTCTTTTGTGGTGTCTTTGTCAAGATCCGATGAATTGTCAGTTTATGTTCAGATTATCCATGAATATTATTTGAGTCTCTTATGAATTCTTATATGCATGATTTCATGTCTTTGCAAGTATCTTCGAATTATTTCTTTGGTTTGGCCAACTAGATTGGTAATTCTTGCAATGGGAGGAGTGCTTAGTTTTGGGTTCAATCTTGTGATGTCCTCACCCAGTGACAGTAGGGGTAGCGAGGCACGTATTGTATTGTTCCCATCAAGGGTAAAAAGATTGTTTTTTTATCATATTGCTTGAGTCTATCCCTCTACATCATTTCATCTTACTTAATGTGTTACTCTGTTCTTCATGAACTTAATACTCTAGATGCAGGAAGGAGTCGATCAATGTGTGGAGTAATAGTAGTAGATGCAGAATCGTTTCGGTCTACTTGATACAGACGTGATGCCTATATGCATAATCATTGCCTTGGATTTCTTCATAATTATTTACTTTTCTATAAATTGCTCGATAGTAATTTGTTCACCCACCGTATTATTTTCCTTTATGAGAGAAGCCTATAGTGAAACCTATGGCCCCCGGGTCTATTTTCCATATCATATTTTCAGATCTATAATCCAAAAATACCAAAAATACTTTGCTGCAATTTATTTACTTTAGTTTTACTTTCAGATCTATCAATATTTTATACCTATCTCTATCAGATCTCATCCTTGCAAATAAATCTGAAGGGGTTGACAACCCCTTTATAGCGTTGGGTGCAACTGTTTGATTATTTGTGCAGGTACTACTATTGGAGTCTCGCTTGTTCCTCCTACTGGATTGATACCTTGGTTGTCAATAAACTGAGGGAAATACTTATCTAGTTTGCTGCATCACCCTTTCCTCTTCAAGGGAAAACCAACGCAAGCTCAAGAGGTAGCAAGAAGGATTTCTAGCAGCGTTGCTTGGGAGGATACATAGCAAGATCACCAAGTACCCATCACAGACTCATCTCTTGCATTTACTTTATTTGCCATTTGCCTCTCGTTTTCCTCTCCCCCACTTCTAATTATTTTTTCCAGAAAATACCAAAAATATTTGCCTTTTTATTCGCCCTTTTTCCGTTAGTCTTTTTGTTTGCTTGCTTGTGTGCTAGATTGCTTGGTTTGTCATGATGGCTCAAGAGAATACCAAGTTATGTGATCTTTGCACTACTAATAATAATGATTATATTAGTACCTCAATTGCTCCCACCGCTAGTGCGGAATCTTGTGAAATTAATGCCGCTTTGCTCAATCTTCTTATGAAAGAACAATTTTCTGGCCTTCCTAGTGAAGATGACGCATCCCATCTAAATACTTTCATTGAGTTGTGTGATATGCAAAATAAGAAAGATGTGGATAATGAAATTGTTAAATTAAATCTATTTCCTTTCTCATTACGAGATTGTGCCAAAACTTGGTTTTCATCTTTACTTAAAAATATTATTGGTTCATGGAATAAGTGTAAAGATGCTTTTATTTCCAAGTATTTTCCGCCCGCTAAGATTATCTCCCTTAGGAACGATATAATGAATTTTAAGCAACTTGATCATGAGCATGTTGCACAATCTTGGGACATGATGGAATTAATTATTAGGAATTTCCCCGCGCATGGTTTGAGCTTATGGATGATTATACAATTTTTTTATGCGGGATTGAATTTTCCTTCTAGAAATCTTTTAGATTCAGTCGCGGGTGGTACTTTTATGGAAATTACATTAGGAGAAGCTACTAAACTTCTAGATAATATTATGGCAAATTACTCTCAATGGCATACTGTAAGATCTCCTACTAATAAAATGGTGCATGCTATGGAATAAATAAATACTTTGAGTGGAAAGATGGATGAATTAATGACATTTTTTGATAGTAAGAGTGCCCCTATTGATCCCAATTATATGCCTTTGTCTTATTTGATTGGAAATAATAATGAATCTATGGATGTGAATTTTGTTAGTAGTCACAATTTTGGCAATAGCGCGTATAGAGTTAATTTCAATCCTAGGCCGTTTCCTAGTAATTCCTATAATAATTGTGGTAATTACTACAACAATTCTTATGGAAATTATAATAACATGTCCTCTGATCTTGAGAATAATATTAAATAATTCATTAGCTCTCAAAAAGGTTTTAATGCTATGATTGAAGAAAAATTGCTCAAGATTGATGATTTGGCTAGGAACGTTGATAAAATTTCTCTTGAGATTGATTCTTTGAAAATTAGATCTATTCCACCCATGCATGATATTAATGAGTCTTTAAAAGCTATGAGAATATCTATTGATGAGTGTAAGGAAAGAACCGCTAGAATACGTGCTAAGCGTGAATGGCTTGAAAAGGTGTTTTCTCGTGATGATATTGATGAAGATCTAAAAGTGATTGGTGTGACACGTATTGAATCTTTGTTTTCTAGCATAACTATTGAAAAATATGGGACTGGAGATGAGTCAACTTTAGCTAAGAGGCGTCCCAATGATTCGGAGTTCATAGATCTTAGTGATAAGATTTATAAAAGTGGGATGGAAGAGGTCAAAACTTTAAATAGCAATGGGCCCACTCTTTCGGATTTCCAGGATTTTAATTATGATAGTTGCTCTTTAATTGATTGTGTTTCCTTATTGCAATCCATGTTAAATTCCCCACATGTTTATATTCAAAATAAAGCTTTTACTAAACATATTGTTGATGCCATGATAAAATCTTTTGAAGAGAAACTTGAGTTGGAGGTCTCTATACCTAGAAAACTTTATGATGAGTGGGAACCTACTATTAAAATTACAATTAAAGATTATGAGTGCCATGCTTTGTGTGATTTGGGTGCTAGTGTTTCCACAATTCCAAAAACTTCATGCGATGTGTTAGGATTCCACGAATTTGATGATTGTTCCTTAAATTTGCATCTAGCGGATTCCACAACTAAGAAACCTGTGGGAAGGATTAATGATATCCTTATTGTTTGTAATAGGAATTATGTGCCCGTAGATTTCATTGTACTTGATATAGAATGCAGTCCTACATGTCCTATCATTCTTGGTGGACCCTTCCTTAGGATGATCGGTGCAATTATTGATGTGAAGGAAGGTAATATTAGATTCCAATTCCCATTAAGGAAAGGCATGGAGAACTTTCCTAGAAAGAAAATAACATTACCTTGTGAATCTATTATGAGAGCTACATATCGATTGCATACCAAAGATGATAATACTTAGATCTATCGCATTATGCCTAGCTAGGGGCGTTAAACAATAGCGCTTTTGTTTCTGTTTTTGTGTGCTGCATATATTATTACCTCTGTAATAATTTTATTTTCTTGTTTTAATTAGTGTTTGAGCCAAGTAAGACCCTTGGGATGGTCTATGGTGCTTGCATGTTGATTTTGCTGAAAAACAGAAACTTTCACTTTCAGTACAGGAATTTTATAAATTCACTGGAACGTGATTTTGATCTGAATTTTTGCCACAAGATTAGTTTCCAAATTTGCCAGGTATGCCTAAGTTTTCAGAATTTTTGGAGTTACATAAGTATTCTAAGTAAACAGATTGCTACAGACTGTTCTATTTTTGACAGATTTTGTTTTCTTTGTGTTGTTTGCTTATTTTGATGAATCTATGGGTTGTATCGGGGGGCATGAACCATGGAGAAGTTAGAATACAGTAAATATACATCAATATAAGTAAAGAATGAGTTCACAGCATGTGATAGCCTGGCTTATTAGGGATGATAGACGACTCGTATCAATAAGGAATTCCTTCTTTTCCGGGAGCCCATTCGAACAGAACTCCCAAGTTAAGCGTGCTCGACTTTTAGTAGTTCTAGGATGGGTGACCAACCAGGAAGTTGATACCGGGTGCGCATGAGTGAGGACAAAGTGCACATAAAAGACTTGTATTGATATGTGGGTCGAGTCTAGATCCCGCCAGAAGTAACGACCGTCAGCGGGTGTGTCCAAGGCGTTACACAATAGTACATAAGTGGTGATTTATCTTTCTTATGCTAACGGATATCATGAGTTTTGTGTTTTGAAGTTTTCAAGTTTTGGGTAAAGATTTGATGGACTATGTAATAAGGAGTGGCAAGAGCCTAAGCTTGGGGATGCCCAAGGAACCCCAAGCCATATTCAAAGATACCAAAGAGCCTAAGCTTGGGGATTTCCCGGAAGGCATCCCCTCTTTCGTCTTCAATCCATCGGTAAATTTACTTGAGGCTATATTTTTTTTCACCACATGACATGTGTTTTGCTTGGAGTATCCTATATGATATGAGTCTTTACTTTTTAGTTTGCCTCAATCATCCTTGCTGCACACATCTTTTGAGAGAGAGACACACACACTGAATCGTAAATTTATTAGGACACTCTTTATGCTTCACTTATATCTTTTGAGCTAGGAAATCTTGCTCTAGTACTTCACTTATATCTTTTAGAGCACGGCGGTGTTATGTTTTATAGAAATTGTTAAAACTCTCGTACTTCACTTATATTATTTTGAGAGTTCTTTAAACATCATGGTAATTGGTTTAGGTTATGAATTTTGTCCTAATATAATTGGCATCTAAGGGGGATATAATAAAACTTTCATATTAAGTGCATTGAATATGATGAGAAGTTTGATTCCTTGCATACAGTTTTGAGATGTGAAGATGGTGATATGAGAGTCATTCTAGTAAGTAATTGTGAATTAGAAAAAAATAGTTGTGTTAAAGCTTGTGATTCCCGTAGCATGCACGTATGGTGAACCGTTATGTGATGAAGTCGGAGCATGACTTGTTTAATGATTGTTAATATTTGTGTGGAGGTCAGGATCGCACAATGGTTAACTCCTACCAACCCTTGCCCTAGGAGCATGCGTCTAATACTTTGCTTTGATAACTAATAGGCTTTTGCAATAAGTATGTGAGTTCTTTATGACTAATGTTGAGTTCATGGATTATACGCACTCTCACCCTTCCACCTTTGCTAGCCTCTCTAGTACCGCGCAACTTTCACCGGTACATTAAACCCACCTTCCTCAAAACAGCCACCATATATTTTCCTCAAAACAGCCACCATACCTACCTATTATGGCATTTTCATAGCCATTCCGAGATATATTGCCATGCAACACCATCGTCCCATTTTTTTTATGACACGCACCATCACTTCCATATTGCTTGTAGGGTCATACTTTGTTCTAGCTATCGAGTTGTAATCTTTTTAGTTGTAAGTAAATAAAAGTGTGATGATTTTGTATTATTAGAGCATTGTCCCGTGTGAGAAAAATGATGATGGAAGCTATGATTCCCTCACAAGTTGGGATGAGTCTCCGGACTTTTAAAAAAAAAAATAGGCCAGCGAAGCCCATAAAAAATAGGCCACAGAAGCCCATTCAAAGAAAAATAAAAAATAAAAAAAGGGAAGAAAAAAAATGAGAGAAAGAGAGAAGGTACAAAGCTACTATATTTTTCCACACTTGTGCTTCAAAGTAGCACCATGTTCTTCATAGAGAGTCTCCTATGTTGTCTCTTTCATATAACTAGTGGTACACATCTTTTGCACAACCACTTAGTTTTATTTTTGAGCTTTCATACACTTATAGCTCTAGTGCATTTGTTGCATGGCAATCCCTCCTCACTCACATTAATATCTATTGATGTGCATCTCCATAGCCCGTTGATATGCCTAGTTGATGTGAGACTATCTTCTTCCTTTCTTTTTGCAATCTCCACCACATTCTATTCCACCTATAGTGCTATATCCATGGCTCACGCTCGCGAGAGCTGAAAAGGTTTGAGAACATAAAAAATGTGAAACAATTGCTTGATTTTCACCGGGGTTGTGCATGATTTAGATACTTTGTGTAGTGAAGATGGAGCATATCTAGACCATATGATTTTGTAGGGATAACTTTCTAAGACCATGCTCTTTCGAAAGGAAGAAATTACCTTATTAGTATGCTTGAAATATTATTGTTTTTATGTCAATATAGACTTTTGTTTTGAGTCTTATAGATCTGAATATTCATGCCACATTAGAGAATATTACATGGATAAATATGTTAGGTAGCATTCCACATCAAAAATTCTGTTTTTATCATTTACCTACTCGAGGACGAGAAGGAATTAAGCTTGGGGATGCTTGATACGTCTCCAACGTATCTATAACTTTTTATTATTCCATGCTATTATATTATATGTTTTGGATGTTTTATATGTTGTTTTATATTATTTTTGGGACTAACCTATTAATCTAGAGCCTAGTGCTAGTTTCTGTTTTTCCACGTTTTTGAATATTGCAGATAAGGAATATTAAATGGAGTCCAGACGGAATAAAATCTCCGAAAAGATTTTTCTTGGACAAGAAGACATGCAATAGACTTGGAGTAGGGGGAAAGGCAGTTGCCGGGAGGCCCCAAGCCTGCAGGGCGCGCCCTAGGGGGGGGGCCTGGCTTGTGGGGCCCCTGTAGGTCTCCTAACCCGACTTCTTGGCCTACAAATTCCCAAATATTCCCGTATCACCAAAAATAGCAATGAAAATATTTTTATGATGCCGAGAGCCTCTGTTCCCTAGAGATCCAATCTGGGAGCCTTTTTTGTAATCTGCCGGAGAGGGAATTGATCACGGAGGGCATCTACATCAACCCCCATTGCCCCTCCGATGATGTGTGAGTAGTTCACCACACACCTACGGGTCCATAGCTAGTATCTAGATGGCTTCTTCTCTCTCTATGATCTTCAATACCATGTTCTTCATGATCTTCATGGAGATCTATCCGATGTAATACTCTTTTGCAGTGTGTTTGTCAAGATTCGATGAATTGTGAGTTTATGTTCAGATTATCCATGAATATTATTTGAGTCTCTTCTGAATTCTTATATGCATGATTTCATATCTTTGCAAGTCTCTTCAAATTATTTGTTTGGTTTGGCCAACTAGATTGGTAATTCTTGCAATGGGAGGAGTGCTTAGTTTTGGGTTCAATCTTGTGGTGTCCTCACCCAGTGAGAGTAGGGGTAGCGAGGCATGTATTGTATTGTTGCCATCAAGGGTAAAAAGATGGGGGTTTCATCATATTGCTTGAGTTTATCCCTCTACATCATGTCATCTTACTTAATGTGTTACTTTGTTCTTCATGAACTTAATACTCTAGATGCAGGCAGGAGTCGGTCGATGTGTGGAGTAATAATAGTAGATGCAGAATCGTTTCGGTCTACTTGATACAGACGTGATGCCTATATGCATAATCGTTTCCTTGGATATCTTCATAATTATTTGCTTTTCTATCAATTGTTCGATAGTAATTTGTTCAACCACCATATTATTTTCCTTTATGAGAGAAGCATCTAGTGAAACCTATGGCCCCCGAGTCTATTGTCCATATCTTATTTTTAGATATATAAACCAAAAATACCAAAAATACTTTGATGCAATTTATTTACTTTAGTTTTACTTTCAGATCTATCAATATTTTATACATATCTCTATCGGATCTCATCATTGCAAATAACTCTGAAGGGATTGACAACCCCTTTATAGCGTTGGGTGCAAGTGTTTGATTATTTGTGTAGGTACTACTATTGGAGTCTCGCTTGTTCCTCCTACTGGATTGATACCTTGGTTCTCAATAAACTGAGGGAAATACTTATCTACTTTGCTGCATCACCTATCCTCTTCAAGGGAAAACCAACGTAAGCTCAAGAGGTAGCAGCAGACAATGTCGAAGATCGAATCTTCGGTGTAAAAGTTGTCAGATGAACCGAACACTAACTCTAGGGTTATAGTGCCCTAACAACAAGCCTCGATGCCATGAATTACTCCTTTGAAGGTCGTTTTACTAGGCTTGATTCTTGATGGATCAATGCACATTTTTCGCACCGTATCGTCATTGATGATATTAAGAGTGCTACCTCCATTCATGAGGACTCGCGTGAGATGGCACTATCAGCGTTCTAGGAATGGGGGTACCCAGACCTGCCTGCTTGTGGCCCAGGCCTAGCCCACTTCATCAAGCAAGCATAATCAGGCGCGGCACCACTCAAGGCAAGGTCCTATCAAGGGGCCAAGCCTCGCAAGGAGGAACAACATCAAGACTCGCAGGGGGCCTCATCAGGACCCCTCCGGAGCGGCGGATATTCCGAGGCAAGGCCCGGCCTCGGGAGTCAAGGATGACGCGGGAGAAGGACGGGTGAGTAGCAGACAGTAGGGCGGAGCAGTTTCCCCTTTAGTGCAAAGGGGGCAAGGACAAACCGGGGTTCCGAGGGCATCTTCCAAAGGTTTCCTTTCTAGTGCAACAAGGCCATCACCGCGCACAAGAAGGACAGACGTCATCCCTGGACCCGTCCCTGCAGCGTTGGCAGCCACTTTGCACGCGAAGACCACCTTTGGGCAGTGGAGCATGTTCCCCTGTTCCCATTAAAAATTGGTCGTTGTGGGATCCCTTCCTGCCGAAACGATAAGGGAAGAGGACCGGGGCCGCCACTATATATAGAGAGTAGGTTACTTCATAGAGCGGGATCCGATTCATTCATTCGCATACCTGCACCACGCAAAGGCCGCCCAGCCTCCGGAGGCCTTCGAACATTGTACTAGTTCATCCACCAACCTCCACGGGAGGCAATCCACCAAAGCAGGAGCAGGGTATTACGCTTCTCAGCGGCCCGAACCTGGGTAAACTGCCATGTTCTGTGTCTTCCTCACCATCGAGTGAGTTCTGTGCCATCCCCAGCGAGTAGCGGGTTAGGTGAGGCGAGCCAGCAACAGATCTTCATACACACCCGTGAGTTCGAATATTTAGGGTTTTGCGGAGCCAGAAATAAGACATTTGGCGCGCGCCGTGCCACTAGCATTGCTCAGACGGCGCTCGCGGGCCCCATCGATGTGCGTCGGTCACCATCGCCCATGGTGAAGGCCGCCACGGGCCCCGAAGCTCAAGAAGAACAAGGTTCCTCCCAGCCGACTACCGAGCAGCCTGATGGCCGCACTGCCACCCCGTCGCTCGTCCGGGCTTCAGGGTCGGCCTCGCGCACCCGACTGGAGATGTCGCATGGCTGGCGCGCACTTGCCATTGCCGCCGAGCTTCCCCACTACCGGCCCGCCCCTGACCGCCATAACGACCGACTCGAGCGCATCGAGGAGCTCGTCGCCGCTGTCGCTGACCCCGCGACGCTCTCCTGCTCGTGTCGACCCCAACCGTCCCTGGCGAATGACGAGGAGTGATGACCCACAAGTATAGGGGATCAATCATAGTCCTTTCGATAAGTAAGAGTGTCGAACCCAACGAGGAGCAGAAGGATCTGACAAGTGGTTTTCAGCAAGGTAAAATCTGCAGGCACTGAAATTGTCGGTAACAAATGATTGTGTGGTGAGATGATTCGTAGCAAGCAACAAGTAACAAAAGTAGCAACGGTGCAGCAAAGTGGCCCAATCCCTATTGTAGCAAGGGACAAGCCTGGACAAAGTCTTATAGGAGGAAAAACGCTCCCGAGGACACACGGGAATTTCTGTCATGCTTGTTTCATCATGTTCATATGATTCGCGTTCGTTACTTTGATAGTTTGATATGTGGGTGGACCAGTGTTTGGGTACTGCCCTTACTTGGACAAGCATCCCACTTATGATTAACCAATCTCGCAAGCATCCGCAATTACGAAAGAAGAATTAAGACAAAGTCTAACCATAGCATTAAACTAGTGGATCCAAATCAGCCCCTCACGAAGCAACGCATAAACTAGGGTTTAAGCTTCTGTCACTCTAGCAACCCATCATCTACTTACTACTTCCCAATGCCTTCCTCTAGGCCCAAATAATGGTGAAGTGTTATGTAGTCGACGTTCACATAACACCACTAGAGGAAAAACAACATACAACACATCAAATTACCGAACGAATACCAAATTCACATGACTACTATTAGCATGACTCATCCCATGTCCTCAGGAACAAAAGTAACTACTCACAAAGAATAATAATCATATTCATGACCAGAGAGGTAATGAGTAGCATCAAGGATCTGAACATAAACTCTTCCACCAAGTAATCCAACTAGCATCAACTACAAAGAGTAATCAACACTACTAGCAACCTTACAAGTACCAATCGGAGTCGCGAGACGGAGATTGGTTACAAGTGATGAACTAGGGCTTGGAGATGAGATGGTGTTGATGAAGATGTTGATGGTGACGAGTCCCCTCCAATGAGAGGAGCGTTGGTGATGACGATGGCGACGATTTCCCCCTCCGGGAGGGAAGTTTCCCCGGCAGGATCGTACTGCCGGAGCTCTAGATTGGTTCTGCTCAAGTTCCGCCTCGTGGCGGTGGCGAATCCACGAAAAAGCTCATCCTTGATTTTTTTCCTGGACGAAACCCTTCATATAGCAAAATAGGGGGCCAAGTGGGCCAGCAGGTTGCCCACAAGCCCTCATGGCGCGGCCTGGGGGGTGGCCGCGTCGTGCAGGCTTGTGGCCAACCCCTGGCGCCCCTCTAGCGCTTCTTCAGCCCAGTATTTTTCATAAATCCGGAAAAAAATCCACGTTGATTTTTACAGCGTCTGGAGTTGTGCAGAATAGGTATCTCAAACTTGCTCCACTTTCAGGCCAGAATTCTAGCTGTCGGCTGATGACCCACAAGTATAGGGGATCAATCGTAGTCCTTTCGATAAGTAAGAGTGTCGAACCCAACGAGGAGAAGAAGGCTCTGATAAACGGTTTTCAGCAAGGTAATAACTGCAAGCACTGAAAGTAGCGGTAACAAGTGATGGTGTAGTGAGGTAAAACGTAGCAAGCGAAAAGTAACAAGTGACAAGTAGTAGCAACGGTGCAGCAAAGTGGCCCAATCCCTTTTGTAGCAAGGGACAAGCCTGAGCAAAGTCTTATAAGAGGAAAAACGCTCCCGAGGACACACCGGAATTTCTGTCATGCTAGTTCCATCATGTTCATATGATTCGCGTTCGTTACTTTGATAGTTTGATATGTGGGTGGACCGGCGCTTGGGTATTGCCCTTACTTGGACAAGCATCCCACTTATGATTAACCCCTCTTGCAAGCATCCGCAACTACGAAAGAAGAATTCAGACAACGTCTAACTATAGCATTAAACTAGTGGATCCAAATCAGCCCCTTACGAAGCAACGCATAGACTGGGGTTTAAGCTTCTGTCACTCTAGCAACCCATCATCTACTTACTACTCCCCAATGCCTTCCTCTAGGACCAAATATGGTGAAGTGTTAGGTAGTCGCGTTCAAATAACACCACTAGAGGAAAAACAACATACATCATACCAAAATACCGAACGAATACCAAATTCACATGACTATTATTAGCATGACTTATCCCATCTCCTCAGGAACAAAAGTAACTACTCACAAAGCATAATCATAATCATGATCAGAGGTGTAATGAATAGCATCAAGGATCTGAACATAAACTCTTCCACCAAGTAATCCAACTAGCATCAACTATAAAGAGTAATCAACACTACTAGCAACCTTACAAGTACCAATCAGAGTCGCGAGACGGAGATTGGTTACAAGAGATGAACTAGGGTTTGGAGAGGAGATGGTGCTGATGAAGATGTTGATGGAGATGACTCCCCTCCGACGAGAGGAGTGTTGGTGATGACGAAGGCGACGATTTCCCCCTCCGCGAGGGAAGTTTCCACAGCAGGATCGTCCTGCTGGAGCCCTAGATTGGTTCTGCTCAAGTTCCGCCTCGTGGCGGCGGAGAATCCACGAAAAAGCTCCACCCTGATTTTTTCTCGGACGAAATCCTTCATATATCAAAAGAGGGGGGCCAGTGGGCCACCAGGGTGCCCACAAGCCCTGTTGCCGCGGCCAGGGGGGTAGGTCGCGACAACCAGCCTTGTGGGCCCCTGGCTACTCCCCTCTGCCACTTCTTTCGCCCAGTATTTTTTATATATTCCCAAAAAAATCCATGTTGATTTTCAGGGCATTTGGAGTTGCGCAGAATAGAGGACTCAGACTTGCTCCTTCTCTAGTCCAGAATTCCAGCTGCCGGTATTCTCCCTCTTCAAATAAACCTTGCAAAATAAGAGATAAAAGGCATAAGTATGGTTCCACAAAGTATAATAACAGTCCATAAAGCAATAAATATCAACATGAAAGCATGTTGCAAAATGGACGTATCAACTCCCCCAAGTTTAGACCTCGCTTGTCCTCAAGCAAAAACCAAGACCCAAAACATGTCCACATGTTTAGGGATGAAGGTGTCGATAAAACATAATACGGACATGAGGGCATCATGATCACACATAGAACAGCAATACATCATAGAGATTCTTATGGGAAAGTAACAATTCCTTCACAAAGCAAAGTATGAAACAAAAACCTTACCGAGAAGTAGCCAACAACAGTCCATAGTCATCGAAGCAATTGCAATTTATCATATTATCAAAAAGAGTCAAATAAGAGCTTGTAAGGCAGATCCACATACTCAATCATCTCTTTTGTTTTCCACAATTGTTACAACTCACGTGGTACTCATGATTTCAAAGTTTCAGTTGGACACAGAGAAAGATAGGGGCTTATAGTTTTGCCTCGCAACCATTTACCTCAAGGGTAAAGTCAACAATAATAAAGCATAAGTACTCAGCTCCAAATTGATATATGAATATATATATCTTTCCCAAGCATATGACGTTCACCAAGAAAAAGGCTAAATAAGGAATTGGTGAAGATCACCATGACTCTTACAAAGGCAAAAAGTAAAGGTACAAGATAGGCCCTTCGTAGAGGGAAGGAGAGGTTGTCATGTGCTTTTGAGGTTTGGATGTGTGTCCTCTTAGTGCAGAGGAACGTCACTTTATATTGCCTATTATGCAGTCTGTCGCTTTTATGTATTCCTCATCACACGTACGTATAAAGCTTATTTTCCACACACTAATAGATCATACATATTAGAGAGCAATTTTTATTGCTTGCACCGATGACAACTTACTTGAAGGATCTTATTCAATCAATAGGTAGGTATGGTGGACACTCATGGAAAAACTGGGTTGAAGGTT
Organism: Hordeum vulgare subsp. vulgare; assembly: GCF_904849725.1. NCBI lineage: Eukaryota > Viridiplantae > Streptophyta > Magnoliopsida > Poales > Poaceae > Hordeum > Hordeum vulgare. The sequence continues at coordinate 110,281,535 of NC_058521.1, read as the reverse complement.
TATGGATGCACAAGTAGTATCTCTACTTGGTGCGGGAGTTTTGGCTAATATGAGGTGGAAGCAATCGTCACATGCTAAGGGATCTCTAATCATATAACATTGTTTGGAGCTAAACAAACACAATTCATTATGTTGTCTTCCTTGTCCAACATCTACTTCTAAGCATGTAATAGTTTGGTGAGTGCTCACAATTATAGAAGGTGTCTAAGATGATATATTTTTATGTGAACCTCTCTTTCCTTATTACTTCTTATAAATTGCAACAATGACTGAGGTCTATGTTGGTCTACTGTCAACAAGTTTCAATCATCATACTTGTTATATGTGAAGCTATCACTTTCCATAAGATCATCTCATGATCTTTCATGCTATCATTCTTTTCATACTTTTGATCACGGCACAAAGCAAAGCCCTTGACTAAGATACTCTTTATTATATAGTTTGCAAGCTCGAATACATCAGGGGAGACACAAGGCAAAAGACTCAAACTAAACACTAAAGACTTATTCCACTAAGAGAAGAAATAAAAGTTGAAAAGGAAAGAACTAAAACAAAGGTAAAAGCAAAAGATATAAAGGTGATACGATACCAGGGCAACTCCCCCAAGCTTGGCATAAGCCAAGGGAGTTGCCCATACCAATGCTTAGTTGTCTTCCTTTGGTGGTGATGGTGGTGGAGTTGCAACATGAGTTTGATCCTCCATCTTTGATTCCAAGAGAGCTATCAATCTTTGATTTATACCTTTGAGATCTGCGACATGGTTTTCCAGCAAAACAACTTCATGAGAAAGGTAAATATTGCGAGCACGAGTTGTTTCACAAAACCTCAAGAGTTCAATCAAGGATGGAGACAGCACGTGGAGGAAGGGTTGGAGAAAATCTACTCCTTCAACGTCTTCAATGTTGAACATAGGTTGAACTTCCTCCCTAGCTTGGGTTTTCTCCTTAGCTTTGTCCCTGGCTTCCATGACTTCTACTCTTTTCAGATCAGCATCTACTTCTTCATGAACTTGAGGAAGATTATTCTTCCCAACAGATTCCTAAGACATCTTTGCTCTAAATCTGCGGCAGACAACAGGCTCGAAACGAAAACAGAGGAAAACCGTGTGATACGGAGGTCAAAACCCTCGGGCGTATATATAATGATTTTTTCTCGACCATAAGGAGTGCTCCGCAAGAAAACGGAGCCCGGGAGGCACACGAGGTGCCCAGAAGCCCTGTTGCCGCGGCCAGGGAGGGAGGTCGCGGCAACTAAGCTTGTGGCCGCCTCGTGCGCTCTCCGGACTGCTTTTTATTTTTCTAATTTTCCATAAGTTCCAAAACGGAGAAAAATTCCTATTGGAAAAGTTTCGGAGTCCAATTACTTACCGAAACACATACCTCTTTGTTTTCAGGGTCTGAAACAGGCTGATAAACATCCCTTATGTACTCCTCTGGAGTTATGATATTGATGATATTGGTCCCAACATTTATGGGAGTACCAGAGATGTAATGCTTGATTCTTTGCCCATTTACCACTAGAGGAAAACTACCTTCTATGTTATTGATTTTGATGGCACCGGAACGATATACTTCCTCGACAACATAGGGACCTTCCCATTTAGAGAGAAGCTTGCACGTGAAGAATCTTAAACGAGAATTGTATAGCAGGACATAATCACCTACATTGAACTCTCGTTTTTGTATTCTTTTATCGTGCCATCTCTTAGCCTTTTCCTTGAACAACTTGGCATTCTCATATGCATGGGCCCTCCATTCATCTAATGAGCTGATATCAAACAACCGCTTCTCACCGGCAAGTTTGAAATCGAAGTTGAGCTCTTTGATTGCCCAATAAGCTTTGTGTTCCAGCTCAAGAGGTAAATGATAGGCCTTACCGTAAACCATTTTATACGGCGACATGCCCATTGGATTCTTATAAGCAGTCCTATAAGCCCATAGTGCATCGTCAAGTTTGCTAGACCAATTCTTTCGAGATCTATTGACGGTCTTTTGTAAGATCAATTTGATCTCCCTATTACTCAACTCCACTTGACCACTAGACTGAGGATGATAAGGAGATGCAACTCTATGGTTGACATCATACTTAGCGAGCATCTTGCGGAAAACACCATGAATGAAATGTGAACCTCCATCAGTCAGCAGATATCTAGGGACTCCAAATCTTGGGAAAATGACCTCTTTAAGCATCTTAATAGAGGTGTGGTGATCAGCATTTCTAGTGGGGATAGCTTCTACCCACTTAGTGACATAATCCACACCAACTAAGATGTGAGTATACCCATTGGAACTCGGGAAAGGTCCCATATAATCAAAGCCCCAGACATCAAATGGTTCAATGACAAGTGAATAGTTCATAGGCATTTCCTGACGCTTACTGATGTTCCCTATTCTTTGCCATTCGTCACACGACAAGACAAACTTACGAGCATCCTTGAAGAGAGTGGGCCAATAGAAACCTGATTGCAATACCTTATGAGTAGTTTTGTCTCCAGCATGGTGTCCTCCATAGGCTTCGAAATGACACTTCTGCAGGATTTGTCCCTGTTCATGTTCAGGCACACAACATCTAATAACACCATATACTCCTTCCTTATAAAGGTGAGGATCATCCCAAAAGTAGTGTCTCAAATCAAAGAAGAATTTCTTCTTTTGCTGGTAGGTGAAACTGGGTGGTATGTATTTGGCTATAATATAGTTTGCGTAATCAGCATACCATGGTGCACTATGTGAAGTGCAGATGACATTCAATTGCTCATCAGGAAAGCTGTCATCAATAGGTCGTGGGTCATCAAGGACATTCTCTAGCCTAGACAAGTTATCTGCTACAGGGTTATCAGCACCCTTTCGGTGAACAACGTGCAGGAGAACCCATCTGATTAGCCTAGGCTTAGCGTCCTTCTTCTCCATAAGGTACTTAATAGCAGCATGATCAGAGTGAATAGTGACTTTGGAGTCAACTATATAAGATCTGAACTTTTCACATGCAAACACGACTGCTAAAAACTCCTTCTCCGTAGTGGCATAGTTTCTTTGGGCACTGTCTAGAGTTTTACCAGCGTAGTGAATGACATTCAACTTCTTGTCAACTCTTTGTCCTAGAACAGCACCAACAGCATAATCACTAGCATCGCACATGATTTCAAAGGGCAAGTTCCAATCAGGTGGTTGAACAATAGGTGCGGTTATCAAGGCCTTCTTAAGTATTTCGAAAGCTTCCTCACAATCCTCATCAAAAACAAAAGGAACATCCTTCTGCAAGAGGTTGGTAAGAGGCCTAGAAATCTTAGAGAAGTCTTTAATGAACCTTCTATAGAAACCAGCATGACCTAGGAAACTTCGTATACCTCAGATATCTGTGGGGCAAGGCATTTTCTCAATTGCATCAACCTTAGCCTTATCAACTTCAATGCCTTTCTTAGAGATTTTGTGTCCTAAGACGATGCCTTCATTAACCATGAAGTGGCACTTCTCCCAGTTCAAGACGAGGTTGTTATCTTTGCATCTCTGTAAGACTCGATCAAGGTTGCTGAGGCAATCGTCAATGGAAGAACTGTAAACAGAGAAATCGTCCATGAAAACCTCAACAATCTTTTCACAAAAGTCAGAGAATATAGCCATCATACATCTTTGAAAGGTGGCAGGTGCATTGCACAAGCCAAAAGGCATACGTCTATAAGCAAAGGTACCGAAAGGGCAGGTGAAAGTGGTTTTCTCCTGATCAGATTGTGCAACAGGTATTTGCGAGAAACCTGAATAACTGTCTAGGAAGCAGAAGTGTGTGTGTTTAGATAGCCTTTCTAGCATTTGGTCAATAAACAACAAAGGATAATGGTCTTTCCTGGTTGCCTTGTTCAGTTTTTGGAAGTCTATCACCATCCTATAGACAGTAATAATCCTCTATGGGATTAGTTCATTCTTATCATTAGGAATGACGGTGATACCTCCCTTCTTAGGTACGCAATGTACTGGACTTACCCAATCACTATGAGCAACGGGATAAATGATTCCTGCTTCCAGAAGCTTTAACATTTCTTTTCTCATGACCTCTTTCATCCTCGGATTTAATCTCCGTTGATGATCAGCAACTGGCTTAGAATCAGGATCGGTTTTAATCTTGTGCTGACATAGAGTGGGACTAATACCCTTAAGATCATCAAGAGTATATTCAATAGAAGAATGGTGCTTCCTCAAAGTTTTTAATAACTTCTTCTCTTCGTGATTCGAGAGGTGAGCACTAATAATAACATGATATATCTCCTTCTCATCAAGATAAGCATACTTAAGAGTATCTGGTAACTGTTTTAGCTCGAACACAGGATCACCCTTTGGTGGGGGAGGATCCCCAAGCAGTTCAACACGCAGATTATTCTTGAGAATAGGATATTGTTCTAAAACAATTTTATCTATCTCATCTCTTTCATCCATATGCATATCATTTTCATGCTCAAGCAGATATTGCTCTAAAGGATCCGTAGGAGGTACGGCAATAGAGGCAAGAGCAATGATTTCATCCCTACCAGACGACTCTTTTTCATGGGGTTGTCTTCCAAACTTGGGGAAGTTAAATTCATGAGACACACCCTCGAAACTAACAGTGACAGTCTGTTCAATGCAATCAATGTGAGCATTGACAGTGTTGAGAAAGGGTCTACCAAATATGATGGGATAAAAGCTATCTTGTGCAGTAGCAAGGACGAGGAAATTAGTAGGATACTTTGTCTTACCACACAGGACTTCTACGTCTCTCACAATTCCCAGAGGGCAGATAGTGTCTCTATTAGCTAGCGTAATAGTGACATCAATGGGTTCTAACTCAGCAGGTGCAATCTCATCTTTGATTTCATCATATAGGGACTGGGGTATTGCACTAACACTAGCACCCATATCACATAAACCATGATAACAGTGATCTCCTATCTTGACAAAAACAACGGGCAAGCCAACTACAGGTCTGTATTTGTCTTTCGCGTGAGGTTTAGCAATTCTAGCGGAGTCCTCACAGAATTTGATAACATGCCCGTCTATGTCTTCAGCTAAGAGATATTTGATAATAGCAACACTAGGTTCAACTCTAATTTCCACAGGGGGTGCAAGTGGTCTAATGTAACCCCTACGTAGCACAGTTGGAGCTTTAGAATAATCCTTTTTCCTAGCAGGGTAAGGTGGTTTCTCAGTGTAGGCACAAGGAACAATAGATCACTAAAGGCAATGAATTTCTCTTCAACTAGATTGGGTTTAACTATGTTGACTTCTACAGGCGGATGATACTTAAACCACTGCTCTTTGGGAAGATCAACATGAGCAGCAAAAGATTCACATAGAGAAGCTACTATCTCAGAGTCAAGTCCATACTTAGCGCTAAAATCTCTAGAAGTGTTTGTTTCAACGAAAGATTTAACGCAATCAAACTAGAAATTCATACCTGACTCCTTACCTTCTTCAAGCTCCCAATCTTCAGAGTTATGTGTGACGCCCTCGGCTTAATCGTACGCTAAACATACACGCAAATGCGTACGATCAAACCCAAGGACTCACGGGAAGATATCACAACACAACTCTAGACACAAATAAAATAACATCAGCTTCATATTACAAGCCAGGGGCCTCGAGGGCTAGAATACGAAAACTCGATAAACACACGAGTCAGCGGAAGCAACAAATATCTGAGTACAGACATAAAACATGGGGTGCCTTAGAGAAGGCTAGCACAAAAGATACAACGATCGAACGAGGCGAGGCCTCCTGCCTGGGAACCTCCTAACTACTCCTGATCATCAGCGGCCTCCACGTAGTAGTAGGCACCGTCGGGGTAGCAGTCGGCGGCGGCGGGGACCTCCATCTCCTGGGCTTCATCATCTGGTCGCAGCAAACGGATCAAGGGGACAAGGGGGGAGCAAAGCAGCGGTGAGTACTCATCCAAAGTACTCGCAAGTCTTACATCAGAACTATTCTAATTATGCATCAGTATCAAAGAAGGGGGGGTGTATATGTGGACTGACTGCAGCAATGCGAGAATAGAGAGAGAAGGCCTAGTCCTATCGAAGACTAGCATCTTCAGGGTCTTGCAGCAATAGACGAGAGTAGAACACGGGTAAAACATTAATAGTCATATTGTTGCAGCAATATTAAAGTGAGGTCACGCCTAAGGATCCTCCCTCGACTCCCTGCGAGGAAGCAATCCCGAGGCAAACTAATTCCAGTTAAGTAACAAGTGTAGTTGTATAAGATCGGGGCACAACTCCAAGTCGTCCTGTAACCGTGGACACGGCTATCCGAATAGTTAATTTTCATCCCTGCAGGGGTGCACCACATGTCCCGTCACGCTCGATAACACTCTGGCCGGACATACTTTTCCTGGGTCCTGCCCGGCCTCGGAATATCGACACGTCGCAGCCCCACCTAAGACTAATCAGAGAGGCCAGCCCGCCGGTCTAAATCCTAAGCACAAAGGGTTCATGGGCCCAGTTCCCCTTCACGCTCCTGCACGTGGCGTGGGCGGCCGACGTCAGTCCTAGCATCCCTTAATCACAAGCGCGATGCATCTCGGGACCACTCGGGCGCGCGCCGCTGCACTGCTGGCATCTGAAAAGCTTCGGCTGATACCGCGACGCCGAGTACCCATAATTCTTCCCGCGTAGCCGGTTAGTGCGAAAAGGTCTCCGACCAACCCAGATCAAATACCCAAATCCATTAGCATTTTAATTAGGCTAGCAACACAGTCTCGCGGGAATCCACCCGTCTTACAACTAACCACCAATGATCCCAGTAACATGGTCGAGTAACTGTGTGGTCGTAACATCGGGGGGAATCCGAGGTATCACCCTCGTTGGATCCCGAACGATGTACCCGTCAAGGTGGGCTTAGAGGAATCACCCTCGGGGGTCCCACACTTGCGGGGTTGCACGACGGAGGCGTCATCGGGAATGGTGAAAGAGGAATCACCCTCGATAACCACGACCGACTAGCTATACTACAGAGATCTCATCAGGAGTACTTAGCGAGGTGTCACCCTCGGTACCCGATAGTACCTCTGTAGCGTCGTACAACGAAGGGGGGTGAACGTGCTGTGTCGGGTCTGGCTCATCGATCAGAGATCGAGATTTGAAATACAAGCGGGGCAACTGAGCTACGGGGTCAGAGGGGATGACTGCTCCACCTATACTAAGCATATTAAAGTACAGGACTGAAAGTAGCAGTTCATCAAAAACAGGCTATGCATCAGATATAGGAACTAACTACAACAGTAGCAAAATACTAATGCAAGCAGTAGAAAGAAAGACATAGGCGATATAGGAATGATCAAGGGGGGTTTGCTTGCCTTGCTGCTCTGCGGCAAAGGACTGATCGGCAGGGTCGTAGATGTACCCGGCAGCAGCGTCAGTCTCGGGGTCTACCGGTAAGAAGAGGGGGAAGAAACAATAAATAATAGCACCGATGCAACACAAAGCATGACATGAAAAGATGCAGGCTAGACATGAGCTAACGCAGCAACATCCGTCATAGACGGGTCGGAAGAATATCTGACGATATTTTCCGGGTCTCGGGCTACTACCGGTTATACTGAAAACGGAGGAAAAGTTCCATGTTTGCTATGCTAGGGACGCGTGACAGACGAACGGGGCGTGTATCCGGGTTTGTCTCGCTTTGCTGATCAACTTTCATGTTGAAATTATTTCGATCTGACTTACGGATTATTTAATATTAATTTTCAAAGTTTTATTAATTATTTAGGAATTAAAAACATATTTAAAAGATTTAATAAAATTCCATTATGACATCATCGCGATGTCATGCTGACATCAACATTTGACCGGTCAACTGACCAGCGGGTCCCGAACGTCATAGGCACAAGTTTTTATTAAGATTAATTATTTATTAATCAGATTAATTTAGTGGGGGACCCGCGTGTCATTCTCTAATCATGTTAATTAATTATTTTAACTAATATATCTATTTATTTATTTATTTAATAAAACATTATTTTTATTTATCGCGTGGGGCCTCCCTGTCATAGACAGCGGGTGCATTGGCCCCACCGGTAAGTGGCCTAAGGCTATTTTCTCATTTATTTTTATTAGATACCTAACCGTTCAAATACCGTATTCCTCTAATACCCATATACGCAAATACATACATCACATCTCATACATACATACGGAATACAACCTTTGTTTTTATTTCTTTTTCTTTTCTCTCAACACTCATCTCTCTCTCTCTGTTAACAGAGACAGAGAAGTTCTTTTGCTACTCCACCTAGAAGAACCTAAACTTCAAACTCTCCTACCGGAGTCCACCGTCGACGGATCGAGGCCCCGTTTGCCGGAACGGAACCGTGACGTCGAGGAGAACGACAAGGTGGGAGGAGCCCGAGGAGGGGCTCACCGACGGTGACGAGACGGCCCGGTGAAGCCGGAGTTCGCACGAAGGTGAAGGTGGAGACGGCGTGGAGGCGGTGACGGTGACGGTGACGGTGACGATGGTGATGACGCGCCGGCGAGGGGGAGCCGGTCGGATCCGGTCGGACCCGGTGAGTTGGTGATGTCTCCCTGCCCGGTCCCTCCCGGACCGAGCGAGAGATGGCCGACGGGGGCCGGGCGGTAGGCCGGCGAGGTGGAGGCCGAGGGAGCCGGGGCCCCCTGCCGGCGGGGTGGAGGCCGAGGGGCGGCGGCTCGCCGGCGGAAGGAGGAGGGGCCGGCGGCCGAGGTGGGGCTCGCCGGCCAGGGAGGAGGCTGTGAGGGGAGGGGGTCGCCGCGGGAGGGAGGGGTCCGTGAGGGGAGGGGCCGCCGGGGAAGAAGAGGAGCCGTGGGGGGGCGGCTCGCCGGCGGGATGGAAGGAGCCGGCCAGGGAGGGGCGGATCTGAGGGGAAGGGGCGACGGGAGTTGGGAGAGGAGGGAGTCACGGGAGCAGAGAGAGGGATCTGCAGGAGGGAGAGGGGGTCGTGGGGAGGAGAGGGAGTGTCGGTGGGGTGGGGCCCTCGTGGGGGTGGGGGGCGAGAGGTGGGGAGTGGCGGCGCCCAGGGGGGCTGACGAGGGAGGGAGGGTCTTGCGAGGGGGTGGGCTAGGGTTCCAGCGAGGCTGGTGGGTGGCCTGGCCGGCTGGGCCACTAGGCCCAGTTGGGCCAGGTGGGGGGGGGTTGGGTTGTTTGCCTTTTTTTTCATTTGTTTTTCTGTTTTAATTATTTTAGTAACAAAATCATTTATAAAAAGTAGAGGACATGCCCAATATTAAAAAGGCAGTATTAGGCAGCAACATAAAAAAGTTTAGAGGCCTTTTGAAAATAATTGAAACTTACACACATCAAAAAGGACATTTAATAATTGTTTTGTCATTGATATAAATGTCTTACAGGCACTAAACCAATTGATAAAATGTTGGTTCAATTTTCTGAATAGCTTAGGGAATAATTGTATCCTAGGTATGATTTTTAATTTGAAGTTTGCAAAACTTTTAAATTCACATTCCAAATAATTTTGGACTGCATAGGGATTCGAACGAGAGTTTGATTCCTACAGTGATCACACATGGCTTAGCAAACTGGATTAACATAAATCTCAGAATACCGTAGCTTGAGTTTACTGTAGCACAAATCCAGTGCGTCACAACTCTCCCCTACTAACAAGAATTCTCGTCCCGAGAATTAAGGGGTAGAAGGCAAGAGTTCGGGGTATTCATCACGAAGATGATTCTCGCGTTCCCAAGTGGCTTCTTCTCTAGAATGATTTGACCACTGCACTTTAGGGAACTTGGTGACTTTGCGACGAGTCTTACATTCAGCTTGGTCGAGAATGCGGACAGGATGCTCTTTATAAGAGAGGAGCTCAAGCATGTCACGATCCACTGCTCGAATGGGATCCCTGAAGCAGCGGCGGAGCTGAGAAACATGGAAGACATCGTGAACCTGAGAAAGGTTCGCCGGCAGTTCCAATTGATAAGCCACTCTTCCACGCCTTTCGAGAACAGTGAAAGGACCAATATAACGAGGAGCAAACTTGTCCTTGATCCCAAAACGATGTGCATCTCTCATTGATGTGACGTGAAGATCAGCCTTTACGCCAGGTTGATATACCATATCTTGATGATGACGGTCATACCGACTCATCTGACGAGACTGAGCAACCTTCAGATTGTCATGAAAAATGTGGACTTGATCTTTAGTATGTTGGATAATATCCGGACCGGAGAGTGATCGGTACATTGAACGGTGGCTCGAGAATTTCATACTAAACCAAGTGTAAAGGATACCTTGGAATCAAAGGTGTACAGGAGAGTCAGGTTTCAATCCTCTGGAACTTTGGGTTATGGGTCCACCATGTGGGCCGGGAGTAGGTAGAGGGGTGACATATTATACGGTCTTGGTAACAAGACATGTCAGAGGGTAACCTGTCAGTTATGTTGGCAACATCGTCGATACCAAGGGCGGGGAACAAACAGAACCATTTTCCTGCTCGTTGAAACGAGGCGGGCCAATAGGCAAGGTTCTCGTCCACCGGCGGCTACCGGAATGTTATTCACAATAGTAACACGGTCTTACTGACAGAGTTGTACACCAAGAATATTACCTAAGCAGGGAATTAACACTGCTTAGATAAGTTATGCCACAATAAAAATCAAACAGACCAATGGGAAGGGAAAATGTGTTCACACACACAAGTATTAGAGTATACCATCCCCGGGGAAATCATAGAGTATGATATACATGATAGGTCATCCAGTACATAACCCTCTTGGTAAAGAGACAAGAAGAATCATCATGTTTATCCATACCATGCGGTTTGGATAATTGATCAGGAACAATTTAGCATCGCGCTTCCAATGTTCCTGTTGAAATTTAAATTACCACATCCGTGCTTTGGGGTAGTATCGACATGGTCATCAGATAAAGGTTGGACTTATGGGTATACAAGAGGAACCAGGAGGAACAACTTACAAAGCTAAGTCATACAATTTCCTCATGGTAGAATGGCGAACCTTACATATGGAAGGATTTATAACAATAGGTCCTCCGACCCAGTGTGCCAGACAAGACAACACTGTACCGATTTTCCTAAAGACCAAAGTTATAATTATTGGGAAATGTTCCAACCATCATATCTGCCAGAGAATTAGATCTGATTGGTGCCGGGACACCTCACACTCAAGATGACTGGGAAGAAAAATGAAGACGCAAGATTCTCATGATATGAACTACACAAGCAATTCTTGAATCAAGAGTTTGATTTAATACATATGAACACAATGTCAAGACATTCGTGCCCACATAGAATTTGTACGTCAAAATGCAACTGGGTTCTCATTCGGACACCATCATCGAGGATAACAAGGCTCCATGTGTAAGTATGGATTAGCTATTATGAAAGAACTTCTTTTCCTTGATCAAATCAGTCAGTGGCTTCGCGTGCTAAGAGAAGTTATATGAAGTGAAGATAACAAATCTTCAAAACATACAACACTTCGCACATGCGTGAATGATTTGGTATTTCCCGAGAGGAAGCAAAACAAAACTTTCACATATTCACGGCGGAAAGAGTGCACGTGAACTTTGGGAAATACACTCCTACTATCCACATATTCTTCATGAGCTAGGCACAAGGATAATGATTTCAAGAGCTTCATCGTGGTACATAGAGAGGTTGAGGGTGTGGCTGGTAGGCTCAACAACAACCCCTCAAGGTTTTACCAGTGTTGAACTTCCAAAATTTATAATATTAAGGAGATAGCATTTGTCAAATCAAATGGTATAATGTCGTATGCTCGAGGGAACAACAACAATTAAACATTGGTCGAAGGGTGCACTCGGAATTACGGGTTGGGTAGCACAACCAATGCTAAAATGATGAGTCAACACCCAACACACCAAGAAGGAAACAATCAGTTGTTAACCTCAAGGGGATAGGGTTGACAGAAGTATGGGAATCACACATCAGAGTTCATTTGTCGGTATACCGGTTAGAAACAACACGGGACCAAGAAATGAATGGTGACGGCGAGAAATATTACTATATCAAGAATTCTTAAGAGGCATGCAATCCTCACGACGTTCTTGACATAAAAGATAGTAATACTTCAAGGTAGAAAATAACATAAGCTGAATTAGCAAGGAATTTTAAGGACAACACAAAACATGAACACATTTGTGTTGGAGGGAAGGTAAACAATGATGCCGATGATAATACAATCATCGAGGGGCAAGGATGGTATTTGTCAACATGCATTCGATTGATACCCTGCAAGAGCTTAGAATGCTGATGATGACCACGACACATTTGTCGAGAAATTTCATGAAGATGTAATCGTTTAGCGACGACATCAAGAAAGGGAATGATGAAGGAAGAGGTTGTCGGAAACACAGTTAAGACTGCTAGCTCAGAATTGAGATTGCCTTTCAGAACAACCAACAAGATGTTGACAAGCTCGATGTAAGCTTAACACACAGTTGGAATTGTGTTCGAGGGATGAAGGGTATAGATAGCATGGTCGAGCTCCAACACGACGATGATGTAGCTCAACAGCTTGGAATACATGATCGAATACAAACTCGTAAACAAGGAAGATTATGAAAAGTTGTTGAATCGCAATGCGTACTCGATTCAGTTATCGTTGTACTCGCGTGTCCAAAAACTCAAACACGAGGAAACTGGAATTAATGAAAATTATCATAGTTGATGAGGAGCTCACAAGAAGTTATGTAGCTCGGTGATATCGTCGAGCTACAAGGAGTAATATTCGGAGGTAGATCAACATTAAAGCTTGGACCGATGTATTGATCTGAAGAAGACAAGTACGTTAACTCGTCTAAGAATGAAATCAAGGTAGGACAACATGGTCGGAACCATGATTGTAAAGGACAAGATCACAGATACCAGATTTAATCCACAGAATGAATGATTATCGATACGAGAAGTTTGATAGGATCAACATCGTTTCCATGGGTATGAACACAAAGTTCAAGGTCGACTCCCACTTCATCAATGCCTCACCTGCCATTTATTCCTCGCCTTAGATCAGGTTGTAGCTTTGAAAGGATATTCGGTAAAGCACCACAAGAGTAAGACTCATGAAAACCTTTCGAGTCATATTGATTTAGGAAGGCATAGGTTCAACCAGTCGGGGCATATTAGGAACATATACCGCAAACTTCAAGAGTAATTAACACATGCTTGACAACAGAGCATGGCCGACAAAAGTATAGGATACAATTTATCAAAGGGAGAAGACACAATTTTACCAATGGCATCATGTGTCAGGGGAAACAATCACAAGAATTTTCAAAAGCAAAGGATGTCGTCGGATAATAACTCAAATGAGTCTGGCAATCCACAAATGATCTGATGTGAGTATCGGTACTCAATCATAGGGGGTAAAACGCAAGTCATCGGATTATAGAACATCTGAAAAATATCGATACTTAACTACCAAAGGAATTAAGATTTCCAGATTGGTGTATCATAAACAGATGCTCCGATCAAATACAAGTAGGTTGAATGGACTTAGATGGACAACCAACCAAAAATTGATTTTTCGAGAACCAGCTCGGTCTGGAAGGACGTCTGAGCCGGCAGATAATTTATGAGTCACAACACATGATTGTGTGCATTCACACAAAGGTAGAATCAGTAAGATCACAGGAAAATCACAAAGGATTTTAACGAATGCTGCTAGACATATGGATTTAACCACAATGCAAGCATGTGAGAAAGGTCATGAACATTTGGCTATAGAGGATTTTGGAAGACCGAATAGTAAGTCGAAGAACTTTCGAAACCCATGACAACTGATGATGGACGAATCCCCGATAAAATAATTCGTTGCATCTCGTAAACAAGAGCAATTGGAGAAGAAAGTATGAACGACATTTGTATGTAGTCATCCGTAGTGGGTGACGAAGGAAGGGAAAATTGCAGAAACAATGAGCACAATAGCTCAAGAGAACATCGAAGAGTAATTGCAGTTCTTCTAAGGGATAAAGCCATCGTCTGGAATACGGGGCTCTCCGGGAGGAAATGTTTACGAGAACCTAATGTTAGAGTTAGCAAAATCCTTAACCCGAAAGAGAAGAGAGAGTAGAACCCAGAGTATAGGAAAGGAGTAAAAGATACTAATACCACCCAATTGAGATGTGGGCCCGTAAGCCACAACATCAGTGTTAGTAAAGTTTTTCAAACACTAGACTCAACTTCGGCCAAGGAGTTGGAAAGGGGGCTACCTACAGGCAGTTGGCTCTGATACCAACTTGTGACGCCCTCGGCTTAATCGTACGCTAAACATACACGCAAATGCGTACGATCAAACCCAAGGACTCACGGGAAGATATCACAACACAACTCTAGACACAAATAAAATAACATCAGCTTCATATTACAAGCCAGGGGCCTCGAGGGCTAGAATACGAAAACTCGATAAACACACGAGTCAGCGGAAGCAACAAATATCTGAGTACAGACATAAAACATGGGGTGCCTTAGAGAAGGCTAGCACAAAAGATACAACGATCGAACGAGGCGAGGCCTCCTGCCTGGGAACCTCCTAACTACTCCTGATCATCAGCGGCCTCCACGTAGTAGTAGGCACCGTCGGGGTAGCAGTCGGCGGCGGCGGGGACCTCCATCTCCTGGGCTTCATCATCTGGTCGCAGCAAACGGATCAAGGGGACAAGGGGGGAGCAAAGCAGCGGTGAGTACTCATCCAAAGTACTCGCAAGTCTTACATCAGAACTATTCTAATTATACATCAGTATCAAAGAAGGGGGGGTGTATATGTGGACTGACTGCAGCAATGCGAGAATAGAGAGAGAAGGCCTAGTCCTATCGAAGACTAGCATCTTCAGGGTCTTGCAGCAATAGACGAGAGTAGAACACGGGTAAAACATTAATAGTCATATTGTTGCAGCAATATTAAAGTGAGGTCACGCCTAAGGATCCTCCCTCGACTCCCTGCGAGGAAGCACTCCCGAGGCAAACTAATTCCAGTTAAGTAACAATTGTAGTTGTATAAGATCGGGGCACAACTACAAGTCGTCCTGTAACCGTGGACACGGCTATCCGAATAGTTAATTTTCATCCCTGTAGGGGTGCACCACATGTCCCGTCACGCTCGATAACACTCTGGCCGGACATACTTTTCCTGGGTCCTGCCCGGCCTCGGAATATCGACACGTCGCAGCCCCACCTAAGACTAATCAGAGAGGCCAGCCCGCCGGTCTAAATCCTAAGCACAAAGGGTTCATGGGCCCAGTTCCCCTTCACGCTCCTGCACGTGGCGTGGGCGGCCGACGTCAGTCCTAGCATCCCTTAATCACAAGCGCGATGCATCTCGGGACCACTCGGGCGCGCGCCGCTGCACTGCTGGCATCTGAAAAGCTTCGGCTGATACCGCGACGCCGAGTACCCATAATTCTTCCCGCGTAGCCGGTTAGTGCGAAAAGGTCTCCGACCAACCCAGATCAAATACCCAAATCCATTAGCATTTTAATTAGGCTAGCAACACAGTCTCGCGGGAATCCACCCGTCTTACAACTAACCACCAATGATCCCAGTAACATGGTCGAGTAACTGTGTGGTCGTAACATCGGGGGGAATCCGAGGTATCACCCTCGTTGGATCCCGAACGATGTACCCGTCAAGGTGGGCTTAGAGGAATCACCCTCGGGGGTCCCACACTTGCGGGGTTGCACGACGGAGGCGTCATCGGGAATGGTGAAAGAGGAATCACCCTCGATAACCACGACCGACTAGCTATACTACAGAGATCTCATCAGGAGTACTTAGCGAGGTGTCACCCTCGGTACCCGATAGTACCTCTGTAGCGTCGTACAACGAAGGGGGGTGAACGTGCTGTGTCGGGTCTGGCTCATCGATCAGAGATCGAGATTTGAAATACAAGCGGGGCAACTGAGCTACGGGGTCAGAGGGGATGACTGCTCCACCTATACTAAGCATATTAAAGTACAGGACTGAAAGTAGCAGTTCATCAAAAACAGGCTATGCATCAGATATAGGAACTAACTACAACAGTAGCAAAATACTAATGCAAGCAGTAGAAAGAAAGACATAGGCGATATAGGAATGATCAAGGGGGGTTTGCTTGCCTTGCTGCTCTGCGGCAAAGGACTGATCGGCAGGGTCGTAGATGTACCCGGCAGCAGCGTCAGTCTCGGGGTCTACCGGTAAGAAGAGGGGGAAGAAACAATAAATAATAGCACCGATGCAACACAAAGCATGACATGAAAAGATGCAGGCTAGACATGAGCTAACGCAGCAACATCCGTCATAGACGGGTCGGAAGAATATCTGACGATATTTTCCGGGTCTCGGGCTACTACCGGTTATACTGAAAACGGAGGAAAAGTTCCATGTTTGCTATGCTAGGGACGCGTGACAGACGAACGGGGCGTGTATCCGGGTTTGTCTCGCTTTGCTGATCAACTTTCATGTTGAAATTATTTCGATCTGACTTACGGATTATTTAATATTAATTTTCAAAGTTTTATTAATTATTTAGGAATTAAAAACATATTTAAAAGATTTAATAAAATTCCATTATGACATCATCGCGATGTCATGCTGACATCAACATTTGACCGGTCAACTGACCAGCGGGTCCCGAACGTCATAGGCACAAGTTTTTATTAAGATTAATTATTTATTAATCAGATTAATTTAGTGGGGGACCCGCGTGTCATTCTCTAATCATGTTAATTAATTATTTTAACTAATATATCTATTTATTTATTTATTTAATAAAACATTATTTTTATTTATCGCGTGGGGCCTCCCTGTCATAGACAGCGGGTGCATTGGCCCCACCGGTAAGTGGCCTAAGGCTATTTTCTCATTTATTTTTATTAGATACCTAACCGTTCAAATACCGTATTCCTCTAATACCCATATACGCAAATACATACATCACATCTCATACATACATACGGAATACAACCTTTGTTTTTATTTCTTTTTCTTTTCTCTCAACACTCATCTCTCTCTCTCTGTTAACAGAGACAGAGAAGTTCTTTTGCTACTCCACCTAGAAGAACCTAAACTTCAAACTCTCCTACCGGAGTCCACCGTCGACGGATCGAGGCCCCGTTTGCCGGAACGGAACCGTGACGTCGAGGAGAACGACAAGGTGGGAGGAGCCCGAGGAGGGGCTCACCGACGGTGACGAGACGGCCCGGTGAAGCCGGAGTTCGCACGAAGGTGAAGGTGGAGACGGCGTGGAGGCGGTGACGGTGACGGTGACGATGGTGATGACGCGCCGGCGAGGGGGAGCCGGTCGGATCCGGTCGGACCCGGTGAGTTGGTGATGTCTCCCTGCCCGGTCCCTCCCGGACCGAGCGAGAGATGGCCGACGGGGGCCGGGCGGTAGGCCGGCGAGGTGGAGGCCGAGGGAGCCGGGGCCCCCTGCCGGCGGGGTGGAGGCCGAGGGGCGGCGGCTCGCCGGCGGAAGGAGGAGGGGCCGGCGGCCGAGGTGGGGCTCGCCGGCCAGGGAGGAGGCTGTGAGGGGAGGGGGTCGCCGCGGGAGGGAGGGGTCCGTGAGGGGAGGGGCCGCCGGGGAAGAAGAGGAGCCGTGGGGGGGGCGGCTCGCCGGCGGGATGGAAGGAGCCGGCCAGGGAGGGGCGGATCTGAGGGGAAGGGGCGACGGGAGCTGGGAGAGGAGGGAGTCACGGGAGCAGAGAGAGGGATCTGCAGGAGGGAGAGGGGGTCGTGGGGAGGAGAGGGAGTGTCGGTGGGGTGGGGCCCTCGTGGGGGTGGGGGGCGAGAGGTGGGGAGTGGCGGCGCCCAGGGGGGGCTGACGAGGGAGGGAGGGTCTTGCGAGGGGGTGGGCTAGGGTTCCAGCGAGGCTGGTGGGTGGCCTGGCCGGCTGGGCCACTAGGCCCAGTTGGGCCAGGTGGGGGGGGTTGGGTTGTTTGCCTTTTTTTTCATTTGTTTTTCTGTTTTAATTATTTTAGTAACAAAATCATTTATAAAAAGTAGAGGACATGCCCAATATTAAAAAGGCAGTATTAGGCAGCAACATAAAAAAGTTTAGAGGCCTTTTGAAAATAATTGAAACTTACACACATCAAAAAGGACATTTAATAATTGTTTTGTCATTGATATAAATGTCTTACAGGCACTAAACCAATTGATAAAATGTTGGTTCAATTTTCTGAATAGCTTAGGGAATAATTGTATCCTAGGTATGATTTTTAATTTGAAGTTTGCAAAACTTTTAAATTCACATTCCAAATAATTTTGGACTGCATAGGGATTCGAACGAGAGTTTGATTCCTACAGTGATCACACATGGCTTAGCAAACTGGATTAACATAAATCTCAGAATACCGTAGCTTGAGTTTACTGTAGCACAAATCCAGTGCGTCACATTATGTTTGATTCTTTCCAATAAATTCCACTTGTGGTCAATATCCTTCTTCATAGAAGAACCGGTACAAGAACTGTCAAGCATGGTACGATCTTCATGAGAAAGCCGAGCATAAAAGTTTTGAGTGATAATTTCTCTCGAGAGCTCATGATTGGGGCATGAATATAGCATTGATTTAAGCCTCCCCCAAGCTTGAGCTATGCTTTCCCTGTCACGAGGCCAAAAGTTATAAATATAATTCCGATCATGATGTACTAAATGCATAGGATAAAACTTTTGATGAAATTCCAATTTCAACCGATTGTAGTCCCATGATCCAGTATCATCACATAGCCTATACCATGTCAACGCCTTATCCTTCAAAGATAAAGGAAAGACTTTATTCTTTACCTCATCCTCGGGCAAACCTGCAAGCTTAAATAAACCACAAACTTCATCTACATAGATTAGATGCAAGTCTGGATGTGAAGATCCGTCTCCTGTAGAAGGATTAGCTAGCAGTTTCTCAAGCATACCCGAAGGAATTTCATAAAAGATATTTTCAGTAGGTACCTCAGGTTGAGGAACAACTCCTCGTGCTTCCGTTCGTGGTGAAGATACCCCGAACAAATTCCTCAAAGGAACAGTTTCCATAGTGACAAATGACAATAATTTCAGCACATTATATAAATGTTTCCTTACCAAATTCCACTTACCAAAGGCGTTTTCCTCCCCGACAACGGCGCCAGAAAAGAGTCTTGATGACCCACAAGTATAGAGGAAAATTGTAGTCCTTTCGATAAGTAAGAGTGTCGAACCCAACGAGGAGAAGAAGGCTGTGATAAACGGTTTTCAGCAAGGTAATAACTACAAGCACTGAAAGTAGCGGTAACAAGTGATGGTGTAGTGAGGTGAAACGTAGGAAGCGAAAAGTAACAAGTGACAAGTAGTAGCAACGGTGCAGAAAAGTGGCCCAATCCCTTTTGTAGCAAGGGACAAGCCTGAGCAAAGTCTTATAAGACGAAAACCGCTCCCGAGGACACAACGGAATTTCTGTCATGCTAGTTTCATCATGTTTATATGATTCGCGTTCATTACTTTGATAGTTTGATATGTGGGTGGACCGGCGCTTGGGTACTGCCCTTACTTGGACAAGCATCTCACTTATGATTAACCCCTCTCGCAAGCATCCGGAACTACGAAAGAAGAATTAAGACAACGTCTAACCATAGCATTAAACTAGTGGATCCAAATCAGCCCCTTACGAAGAAACGCATAGACTGGGGTTTAAGATTCTGTCACTCTAGCAACCCATCATCTAATTACTACTCCCCAATGCCTTCCTCTAGGCCCAAATATGGTGAAGTGTTATGTAGTCGATGTTCACATAACACCACTAGAGGAAAAACAACATACAACATATCAAAATACCGAACGAATACCAAATTCACATGACTATTATTAGCATGACTTATCCCATGTCCTCAGGAACAAAAGTAACTACTCACAAAGCATAATCATAATCATGATCAGAGGTGTAATGAACAGCATCAAGGATCTGAACATAAACTCTTCCACCAAGTAATCCAACTAGCATCAACTACAAAGAGTAATCAACACTACTAGCAACCTTACAAGTACCAATCGGAGTCGCGAGACAGAGATTGGTTACAAGAGATGAACTAGGGTTTGGAGAGGAGATGGTGTTGATGAAGATGTTGATGGAGATGACTCCCCTCCGACGAGATGAGTGTTGGTGATGACGAAGGGAACGATTTCCCCCTTCGGGAGGGAAGTTTCCCCGGCAGGATCGTCCTGCCGGAGCCCTAGATTGGTTCTGCTCAAGTTCCGCCTTGTGGCGGCGGCGAATCCACGAAAAAGATCCACCCTGATTTTTTCTCGGACGAAACCCTTCATATAGAAAAAGAGGGGGCCAGTGGGCCACCAGGGTGCCCACAATCCCTGTTGCCGTGACCAGGGGGTAGGCCGCGACAACCAGGCTTGTGGGCCCCTAGCTGCTCCCCTGTGCCACTTCTTTCGCCCAGTATTTTTTATATATTCCCAATAAATCCACGTTGATTTTCAGGGCATTTGGGGGTTGCGTAGAATAGAGGACTCAGACTTGCTCCTTTTCCAGTCCAGAATTCCAGCTGCCGGTATTCTCCCTCTTCAAATAAACCTTGCAAAATAAGAGAGAAAAGGCATAACTATGGTTCCACAAAGTATAATAACAGTCTATAAAGCGATAAATATCAACATGAAAGCATGATGCAAAATGGATGTATCACCGGCATTCTCCCTCTTCATGTAAACCTTGCAAAATGAGAGAGAAAAGGCATAAGAATTGTACCGTGAAGTGAAATAACAGCCCAAGAAGCGATAAATATCAACATGAAAACATGATGCAAAATGGACGTATCAACTCCCCCAAGCTTAGACCTCGCTTGTCCTCAAGCGAAAGCCTAGCTCAATAAATATGCCCACATGTTTAGGGAGAGAGGTGTCGACAAAACAAGATACGAACATGCATGCATCATGATCATGATCAGAACAACAATACCAACATATAATCTCTCATGCTAAAGTGATAATTCCTTCACAAATTAAAGCATGGATCAAGAACCTTACCGAGAAGTAACAACCGATAGCCTTTAGTCATTGAAGCAATTGCAATTTATCACAACATCAGAAAGAGTCAAATAAGAGCTTGTAAATCAAATCCACATACTCAATCATTCTTTCGTTTTCTACATTTGCTACAACTCACGTGATACTCATGAGATCAAAGTTTCAGCTGGACACAGAGAAAGATAGGGGCTTATAGTTTTGCCTCCCAACTTCTTACCTCAAGGGTAATGTCAACAATAATAATTCATGAATACTTACCTCCAAGTTGACATATGAATATAGATCTTTCCCAAGCATATGACGTTAGCCAAGACAAAGGCGAAATAGGGAATTGGTGAAGATCACCATGACTCTTTCAAGGGCAAAAAGTAAAGGTACAAGATAGGCCCTTCGCAGAGGGAAGAAGAGGTTTTCATGCGCTTTTTAGGTTTGGATGCGTGTCCTCTTAGTGCGGAGGAACGTCACTTTATATTGCCTCCTGTGATAAAGAACTTTATTATGCAGTCTGTCGCTTTTATGTCTTCCTCATCACAGGTTCGTACAAAGCTTATTTTCCACACACTAATAGATCATACATATTAGAGAGCAACTTTTATTGCTTACACCGATGACAACTTACTTGAAGGATCTTATTCAATCCATAGGTAGGTATGCTGGACTCTCATGGCAAAACTGGGTTGAAGGTTTCTGGATGCACAAGTAGTATCTCTACTTGGTGCGGGAATTTTGGCTAATATGAGGTGGAAGCAATCGTCACATGCTAAGGGATCTCTAATCATATAACATTGTTCGGAGCCAAGCAAACACAAATCATTATCTTGTCTTCCTTGTCCAACATCTACTTCTAGGCATGCAATAGTTTAGCGAGTGTTCACAATCATAGATGGTGTCAGAGATGATATATTTATATGTGAACCTCTCCTTCCTTATCACTTCCTATTAATTGCAACGATGACCAAGGTCTACGTTTGCCTACCCTCAACAAGTTTCAATCCTCATTCTTTTTATATATGAAGCCATCACTTCCCATAAGATCATTACATGATCTTTCATGCTTTTGTTCTATTCTCACTCTTTTGATCATGGCAAGAGGCAAAGCCCTTCAACTAAGACACTCTTTATTATATGGCTCACGAGCTCGAATACATCGGGGGTGACACAAAGAAAAACTCAAGACTAAAAAACTAAGACTTTTAAATCTACTAGAGAAAGAGAAAACTGAAAAAGGAAAACTAAAACAAAGGTAAAGGCAAAAGATGTGATGGTGATACGATACCGGGGCAACTCCCCCAAGCTTGGCACAAGCCAAGGGGATTGCCCATACCCATGCTCAGTTGTCTTCTTTTGGTGGTGATGGTGGTGGAGTTGTTGAAGAGGTCTTGAGCTTGTTTAATTTCCACTTGAGCATAAAACTCTGCTCCCTCAGATCATCATTTTCCTCTTCAAGCTTCAACACCCTTTGGCATAATTCCTGCTTACTCTCCTGCAAGAAACGAGAAGGGATAAACAAGGTCTTAGGCTTCTTCCTTGAGTCAGGGAGGCTCGACTTCTTGAACTCCACATGCGTGCGTCCAGGTTGAGGTAGAGGAGCCTCCTCTTCATCGGAACTCGTTTGTTCCTTCCCCTTGGGGTCATAATCTTCTTCCTCATTAGAGGTCCAGCCATAAGGATCAAAGTCCCCATAGACCTTGGGGTTAGCAAGGTAATCAGCCACATAGCTCTCCCCCTCTCAATCCTTAGAAGACATCTTGACCTAGATCTGTGGCAGAAACAGGCTCGAAACGAAAAACACAGAAAATCTGCATGATGCAGGGGTCAGACCAAACGGAAGTATATATAATGATTTTTTTCCAGACCAGAAGGAGTACCCTGCACGAAAACGGAGTCCGGGAGGCGCACGAGGTGGCCACAAGCCCTCACGGCGCGGCCAGGTGGTGGTCCCACGACGTGCAGGCTTGTCGCCTCCTCACGCACTTTCTGGACTACTTCCAATTTTTGTATTTTTTTTAAATATTCCAAAACGGAGAAAATTTCCTACTGGAAAAGTTTTGGACTCTGTTTTCTTACCAAATCACATACCTCTTCATCTTCGGAGTCTGAAAGAGGCTGATAAATATCCCTTAGGTATTCTTACGGAGTTATGGTATTGATAATATTGCTTTCAACATTTATGGGAGTACCTGAGATATAATGCTTGATTCTCTGCCCATTTACAACTCTCGGACAATTACCTTCCGCGTTGTTGATCTTGATAGCACCAGAATGATATACTTCCTCAACAACATAGGGACCTTCCCATTTAGAGAGAAGCTTGCCTGCAAAGAATCTTAAACGAGAGTTATATAGCAAGACATAATCACCTACATTGAACTCACGCTTTTGTATCCTCTTATCATGCCACCTCTTAACCATTTATTTGAACAACTTGGCATTCTCATATGCCTGAGTTCTCCACTCATCAAGCGAGCTAATGTCAAATAACCTCTTCTCACCAGCAAGTTTGAAATCAAAGTTGAGCTCTTTGATTGCCCAATAAGCTTTATGCTCTAGCTCAAGAGGTAAATGACATGCTTTACCGTACACCATTTTGTACGTAGACATGCCCATGGGATTCTTATAGGCAGTTCTATAAGCCCACAGTGCATCATTGAGCTTCTTAGACCAATTCTTTCTAGACCTGCTAACAGTCTTTTGCAGAATTAGTTTAATCTCTTTGTTGCTTAGCTCTACTTGACCACTGGACTGAGGGTGATAGGGAGACGCAATTCTATGGTTGACATCGTACTTAGCAAGCGTTTTACGGAAAGCACCATGAATGAAGTGTGAACCACGGTCGGTCATTAGATATCTAGGGACTCCAAATCTAGGGAAGATAAGTTCTTTAAGCATCCTGATAGAGGTGTTGTGATCAGCACTACTAGTGGGGATAGCTTCTACCCACTTAGTGACGTAATCAACAGCAACTAGGATATGAGTATACCCGTTGGATTTTGGAAAAGGTCCCATATAATCAAAGCCCCAAACATCAAATGGTTCAATGACAAGTGAATAGTTCATAGGCATTTCCTGACGTTTGCTAATATTACCTATTCTTTGACATTCGTCACAAGACAGGACAAACTTATGGGCATCCTTGAAGAGAGTGGGCCAATAGAAGCCTGATTGCAATACATTGTGTGTAGTTCTATCTCCCGCATGGTGTCCTCCGTAGGCCTCGGAGTGACACTTTTGTCGGATATGTCCCTGTTCATGTTCAGGTACACAATGTCTAATAACACCATCTACTCCTTCCTTATAAAGGTAAGGATCATCCCAAAAGTAGTGTCTCAAGTCAAAGAAGAATTTCTTCTTTTGCTGGTACGTGAAATTAGGTGGTATTTATTTGGCGACGGTATAGTTTGCACAATCAGCATACCACGGTGCACTGCGTGAAGCATTGATGACATTCAGTTGCTCATGAGGAAAGCTATCATCAATATTGTGGGTCATCAAGAACGTTCTCCAACCTAGACAAGTTATCTGCTACTAGGTTATCAGCACCCTTTCTGTCAACAACATGCAAATCAAATTCTTGTAGCAAGAGAACCCATCTGATAAGTCTAGGTTTAGCGTCCTTCTTCTCCATGAGGTACTTAATAGCAGCATGATCAGTGTGAATAGTGACTTTGGAGTCAACTATGTAAGACCTGAACTTTTCACATGCAAACACGACTGCTAAGAATTCCTTTTCTGTAGTGGCATAGTTTATTTGGGCACTGTCTAGAGTTTTACTAGCATAGTGAATAACATTCAACTTCTTATCGACTATTTTCCCTAAGACAACACCAACAACATAATCACTATCATCACACATGATCTCAAAAGGCAAGTTCTAATCAGGTGGTTGAACAATAGGTGCAGTTATCAAAGCCCTCTTAAGTATTTCGAAGGCTTCCTCACAATCATCGTCAAAAACAAAAGGAATATCCTTTTGCAAGAGATTGGTAAGAGGCCTAGAAATCTTAGAGAAGTCTTGAATGAACCTTCTATAGAAACCAGCATGACCAAGGAAACTTCTTATACCTTTGATATCTGTGGGGTATGGCATTTTCTCGATTGCATCAACCTTAGCCTTATCGACTTCAATACCTCTTTCAGAAATTTTATGTCCTAAGACAATGCCTTCATTAACCATAAAGTGGCACTTCTCCCAATTCAAGAAAAGATTGGTGCCTTTACATCTCTGTAAGACCCGGTCAAGGTTGCTGAGGCAATCATCAAAAGAAGACCCGTAAACAGAAAAATCATGCATGAAAACCTCAACAATCTTTTCACAAAAGTCAGAGAATATAGCCATCATACATCTTTGAAAGGTGGCAGGTGCATTACATAAGCCAAAAGGCATACGTATGTAAGCAAAGGTACCAAAAGGGCAAGTGAAAGTGGTTTTCTCCTGATCAGATTGTGCAACTGGTATTTGGGAGAAACCAGAATAACCGTCTATAAAGCATAAGTGTGTGTGTTTAGACAGTCTTTCTAGCATTTGGTCAATAAAAGGCAAAGGGTAATGATCTTTCCTAGTGGCTTTATTCAATTTCCTAAAGTCGATCAGCATCCTATAGCCAGTAATAATCCTCTGTGGGATCAGTTCATCCTTATCATTAGGGACAACGGTAATGCCTCCCTTCTTAGGGACGCAATGCACCGGACTCACCCAATCGCTATGAGCAACAGGATAGATAATACTCTCTTCCAGGAGCTTTAGTATTTCTTTTCTGACTACTTCTTTCATCTTAGGATTTAATCTCCTTTGATGATCAGCAACTGGTTTGAAGTCAGGATCAGTTTTGTTCTTGTGCTGGCATAGAGTAGGACTAATGCCTTTAAGATCATCGAGAGTATATCCAATAGCAGCACGATGCTTTCTCGGAGTTTTTAGCAACTTCTTTTCTTCATGCTCTGAGAGGCTAGCACTAATAATAACAGGATATATCTCTTTTTCATCAAGATAGGCATACTTAAGAGTATCTGGCAACTGTTTAAGCTCGAACACGGGATCACCCTTTGGTGGGGGTGGATCCCCAAGCAGTTCAACAGGCAAGTTATTCTTAAGGATAGGATATTGTTCTAAGACAACTCTATCTATCTCATCCCTTTCATCCATATGCATATCATTTTCATGCTCAAGCAAGTATTGATCTAAGGGATCAGTAGGAGGCACGGCAATAGAATCTAAGGCAATAGTTTCATCCTTACTAGGCAACTCCTTTTCATGAGGTTCTCTACGAAACTTGGAGAAATTGAAATTATGTGACACACCTTCAAAGCCAACAGTGACAGTTTGCTTCTCACAGTCAATATGAGCGTTGACGGTATTGAGGAAGGGTCTGCCAAATATGATGGGACAAAAGCTATCTTGTGCGGTAGCAAGAACGAGGAAATCAGCAGGATACTTCGTTTTACCACACAAGACTTCAACATCCCTAACAATTCCCACAGGGCAGATAGTATCTCTATTGGCAAGCTGAATAGTGACATCAATAGGCTCTATCTCAACAGGTGCAATCTCATCTTTGATTTCATCGTATAAGGATTGAGGTATTGCACTAACACTAGCACCCACGTCACATAAACCATGATAAGAATGATCTCCTATCTTAACAGAAACCACAGGCATGCCAACAAGAGGCCTATGTTTGTCTCTAACGTGAGGTTTAGCAATTCTAGCAGCATCTTCACAGAAGTGAATATTGTGTCCCTCAACATCGTCGGACAGAAGATCTTTGATAATAGCAATGCTAGGTTCAACTCTAATTTGCTCAGGGGGTGTAGGTGTTCTAATATAGCCTCTACGTATCACAGTTGAAGCTTTAGAATGGTCATTTATCCTAATAGGGAAAGGTGGTTTCTCAATGTAAGCACTCAGAACCACAGGATCATTATAGGCAATGACTTTCTCTTCAACTGGAGTGGGTTTAACTACATTGACTTCTAAAGGAGGATGATATTTAAACCACTTCTCTTTGGGGAGATCAATATGGGCAGCAAAGGATTCACACAATAAAGCTACTATCTCAGAGTCAAGTCCATACTTAGCGCTAAAGTCACAAAAAGTATTTGTCTCAACAAAGGATTTAACGCAATCAAACGTGAAATTCATACCTAACTCCTTACCTTCTTCAAGTTCCCAATCTTCAGAGTTGCGTTTAATTCTCTCCAATAAATTCCATTTGAAGTCAATATCTCTCTTCATAAAAGAACCGGTAGAAGAAGTGTCAAGCATGGTGCGATCATCATGATAAAGCCGAGCATAGAAGTTGTGAATGATAATTTCTCTTGAGAGCTCATGATTGGGGCATGAATATAGCATTGATTTAAGCCTCCCCCAAGCTTGAGCGATGCTTTCTCTGTCATGAGGCAAAAAGTTATACATATTATTCCGATCACGATGTACTAAATGCATAGGATAAAACTTTTGATGAAATTCCAATTTCAACTGATTGTAGTCCCATGATCCAGTATCATCACATAGCCTATACCATGTCAACGCCTTATCCTTCAAAGATAAAGGAAAGACCTTCTTCTTGACCTCATCCTCGGGCAAACCTGCAAGCTTAAATAAACCACAAACTTCATCTACGTAGATTAGATGCTAGTCTGGATGTGATGTTCCATCTCGTGTAAAAGGATTAGCCAGCAGTTTCTCAAGCATACCCGAAGGAAATTCAAGGGAAATATTTTCAGTAGGTGCAGCAGATTGAGGAGCAACTCTTTGTGCTTTCGTTCGAGGTGAAGATACCCCCGAACAAGCCCCTCAAAGGATTAGTATCCATAGTGACAAGTGACAATAAATTTCAGCACACTATATGAATGTTTCCATACCAAGTTCCACTTACCAAAGGCACTTCACTCCCCGGCAACGGCGCCAGAAAAGAGTCTTGACGACCCACAAGTATAGGGGATCAATCGTAGTCCTTTCGATAAGTAAGAGTGTCGAACCCAACGAGCAGCAGAAGGATCTGACAAGTGGTTTTCAGCAAGGTAAAATCTGCAAGCACTGAAATTGTGGGTAACTAGTGATTGTGTGGTGAGATGATTCATAGCAAGCAACAAGTAACAAAAGTAGCAACGGTGCAGCAAAGTGTCCCAATCCCTTTTGTAGCAAGGGACAAGCCTGGACAAAGTCTTATAGGAGGAAAAACGCTCCCGAGGACACACGAGAATTTCTGTCATGCTAGTTTCATCATGTTCATATGATTCGCGTTCGTTACTTTGATAGTTTGATATGTGGGTGGACCAGCGCTTGGGTACTGCCCTTACTTGTACAAGCATCCCACTTATGATTAACCCCTCTCGCAAGCATCCGCAACTACGAAAGAAGAATTAAGACAAAGTCTAACCATAGCATTAAACTAGTGGATCCAAGTCAGCCCCTTACGAAGCAACGCATAAACTAGGGTTTAAGCTTCTGTCACTCTAGCAACCCATCATCTACTTACTACTTCCCAATGCCTTCCTCTAGGCCCAAATAATGGTGAAGTGTTATGTAGTCGACGTTCACATAACACCACTAGAGGAAAAACAACATACAACACATCAAATTACCGAACGAATACCAAATTCACATGACTACTATTAGCATGACTTATCCCATGTCCTAAGGAACAAAAGTAACTACTCACAAAGCATAATCATATTCATGACCAGAGAGGTAATGAGTAGCATCAAGGATCTGAACATAAACTCTTCCACCAAGTAATCCAACTAGCATCAACTACAAAGAGTAATCAACACTACTAGCAACCTTACAAGTATCAATCGGAGTCGCGAGACGGAGATTGGTTACAAGTGATGAACTAGGGTTTGGAGATGAGATGGTGCTGATGAAGATGTTGATGGTGACGAGTCCCCTCCAATGAGAGGAGTGTTTGTGATGAGGATGGCGACGATTTCCCCCTCTGGGAGGGAAGTTTCCCCGGTAGGATCATCCTGCCGGAGCTCTAGATTGGTTCTGCTCAAGTTCCGCCTCGTGGCGGCGGCGAATCCATGAAAAAGCTCCTCCTTGATTTTTTTCCTGGACGAAACCCTTCATATAGCAAAAGAGGGGGGAAAGTGGGCCAGCAGGTTGCTCACAAGCCCTCATGGCTCGGCCTGGGGGTTGGCCACGCCGTGCAGACTTGTGGCCAACCCCTGGCGCTTCTTCAGCCCAGTATTTTTCATAAATGCGGAAAAAAATCCTCGTTGATTTTACGGCGTTTGGAGTTGCGCAGAATAGGTATCTCAAACTTGCTCCACTTTCAGGCCAGAATTCCAGCTGCACGCATTCTCCCTCTTCATGTAAACCTTGCAAAATAAGAGAGAAAAGGCATAAGAATTGTACCGTGAAGTGAAATAACAGCCCAAGAAGCGATAAATATCAACATGAAAACATGATGCAAAATGGACGTATCAAGGAGCAAGACGCGCCACCCCCATCGCTGTGGCATGGCGCGCACCCCGAGCCTAGGTGGGAAGCACGTCCCGGTGACCGGCCTCGCGAACACAGGGTGAGGCGAGGAGATGAAGCAAGCTGTCACGTAGTTCCTCTGCCATGCGCCGATGCGCGCGCTCCTGGCGCTGCAAATCTCGTGCCGTGAGCGTGCCCCACTCGAAGCAGACCCATTGGAACAACATGACTAGGTCGCCCCCGTATGCGCTGCACCCGTCGGGCCGGTAGGGTGCCTCGCCATCGCCCCTAAGCTCTACCCAACTGCATGGCCCTGCAAGTTCAAGCCCGACCTACCCCCGCGCTATGATGGCACCCTGGACCCGGCCAAGTTCCTGCAATTCTACACGCTGAGTATCAGGGCGGCACGAGGGGGTGACAAGGTCATGGCGTGCTGGTTCCCCATGGCGCTCAAGGGCGGTGCGCTCTCTTTGCTCCTCAACCTCCCAAGGGCGTCCATCACCTCCTGGGATGATCTATGCGAATGTTTCGTCGCCAACTTCCAGGGCACCCGCGACCGTGCTCCCACCATGATCGACTCGCGGCGCATCAGGTAGTAGGAGGGGGAAACCCTGCACAAGTTCATACAACACTTCACGGCCATGCGCCTCAAGATCCCTAAGGTGTCGGACGAGGCCGTCATCTCGGCCTTCTCCGACGGAGTCATCGACCAACCTCAAGATGAAGGAGGAGCTCGCCATGAGTGATGAAATGAACACTGCACGAGAGATGTTCAACTTGGCAAACAAGTGCGCCAGGGCTGAAGAAGGTCTCCTGTCACTCCTCAGGCCTCATGCGGCGGAACCAGAAGAGAAGAAGACCAAGGCCAAGGAGACGAAGTGCAAGGCTCCTGCGGTGCTCGCAGCCGAGACTGAGGCGAATTACGGCCAAGGGGGAGAGAGTCCGTCGGGAGGAGGGGCAACGTGCATCTTCCACGGCACCAGCGGCCATGATACCTCCGAGTGCTAAGAGCTCCGACTGGTTCGTGCCGAGCACTTCAGCAGTTGCCTTCGACGGGAAGACAGAGGCCCCATGCACGGCGGTGGTCGCAGTGGAGGCCGCTGGGATGACCGGGAGCCGCGTCAGGGGTGGCATGAACAGCCTCATGAAGACAGTTGGCGCGACCAGCCTCAAGAGGACCGTTGGAGCGACCAGGCTCGGGACGACCGCTGGCGCAACGACCTTCAGGAGGGGCAACGACACGGTCAGCCTCGTGAGGCTCGCCCTCGTGAGGCCGGGCTGCCTCCACCACCCAGAAGGAGAGATGAAGACAGGCAGAATGATGGGGCTGGGGATTCTAGGAGGTCAGGGCGGTGGCCTCCATCCTGCGCGGTGCCCAAACCCCGTCCTCGAACCGTGCCTTCGAGCGGTTCGCCTGGGAGGTGAATGCCGCTCTCCCAAATACTGAAGCGACGCGCCCCCTCAACTGGTCCCAGACCAGCATCACCTTCGACCCAAGTGATCAGCTCACGTGCTCGTTCATGGCCGGCAAGCTCCCCATGATGTGCACCCCGAACATCAGCAACGTCCTCGTCACCAAGACCCTTATTGACAGTGGAGCGGGGCTCAACGTCCTCTCAATTGAGACCTTTGAGACTCTCCAGCTGTCGTACGAACAACTCATGCCGACCAAGCCCTTCTGAGGAGTCACGGATGGGTCCACCGTGCCCATCGGGCAGGTGCGTGTGCCAGTCACCTTTGGCAAGTGCAAGAACTACCACACTGAGATCATCGTCTTCGACATCGCGCACATCCACCTGTCGTACAACGTGATCCTTGGGTACCCGGCTGTCGCCAAGTTCATGGAGGTGACCCACCATGGCTACAACGTCCTCAAGATGTCAGGGAGCGGCAACGTCATCACCATCGCATGTGATGAGAAGGATGACGTCTGTACACTCGACCACACCTACTGCGCCGCGGTGGCAGAACGCTAGGACGACGAAGAAGACAAGCCACCTCGCGAGGACCCATGCAAGAAGAAGAAGCAGCTCCTCCCCATGGAGCGCCCTGAACTTCGGGCTCTATGCCCGGGGACGGTCTCATGCCTCCCATCCCATAGGATGGCGCGCTCAGTGCCCCCCTTGGGTCTGGCCTAGGGGCTCACATCGGGGAGGTTCTCTCGGCCTGACCAGTGAGGCGAGGGTGGCACTCAAGCACAACCCTAGGGCGCACTCCGGCGCACGTCTGCCCAGCTCCCGTGAGTCCTGTCATCAGAGCAATCCAAGAACTTCGAGAGGCCTAGTCCGTTCGAGGCGGGGACTGCCCTGCATCACCAATCGCAATCGCCATCATTGGCACGGTCCGTCGGCCCCGCATTTGCATCAACACGCTCGCAATCGACAGAGCCGCGGCTCAAGGCCCCTTCTAGCCCGCGCGAGCTGACCATCGGTGGGTGTGCCCGGGCGCCAGCACCCCCATGCCCTTCGGGCTGGGGAACGCGGGTGCTACCTACCGGCGGGTCCAGCAGGCCATGCTCATGCCTTGCCTGCTGGGGTGTGGTGAGGAAGAGGAGGAGATGCTCGGGCCAAGCGAAGGTCCCGAGCCTCGGGAGACGTCGGACCCATGAGCGTCGCGATCATGGAAACCGGAGATCGGGCGACGATGGCGCCCTCGGCACTGCAGCGGCATGGCCGCCAGGTGACTTTTTATTGGCTGCTGCGAGGTAACTTTTTGGCTCACTTTGTCCGAGGGCGCCCACACGGCCATGTGTCCTCTAGGTTTTTAGGGCACTCCCCAGCCGCCACCTTCATTTAAGCATCCTTCAGTAGTTTCTGTCGCACCCACTTTGACCATAACGTTTTTCCTTGCTTGCATCTTTGGACGGTCGGCCCC
The DNA here is from genome assembly GCF_904849725.1 of Hordeum vulgare subsp. vulgare. Lineage (NCBI taxonomy): Eukaryota > Viridiplantae > Streptophyta > Magnoliopsida > Poales > Poaceae > Hordeum > Hordeum vulgare. The sequence continues at coordinate 110,249,268 of NC_058521.1, read as the reverse complement.
CCTGCTTGGGGGCTCCGGCGGAAGCTTATCCTTGCAGGCCTCCCGAGGCAGCAGACACCATGCCTCACTCCCAAAGAAGAAGAAGTCAACAGGGTTTACCAATGACCCATAAGGAATCAGGCGCCTATGCCTCGGGGGTAGGGACACTCGTGAGGCCAAAGCATCCTCGCGACTGTCAGATTTTGGGCCCCGCAAAACCCTAAAGATTTGAACACAGGGGCGTGTACGAAGATCTCTCCCTGCTTAACCTCGCCTAGCTCGATACTCGGTGGGAACAACGAAGGACTCACTCGATGGTGAGGGGAACAAAGAACACAACAGTTTACCTAGTTTCGGGCCGCCGCGAAGCGTAAAACCCTACTCCTGCTTTAGTGGATTGCCTCTCTAGGAGGTTGGTGGATGAACTAGTATATGGCTCAAGAGCCTCCGGAGGCTGGGTGGCTTTTAGTGTTTCTCTAGTGAGTGAGAAAGAACTGACCCCCCTTCGAAGTATCATACCCTCTCTATTTATAGTGGAGGCCCGGGTCCTCTTCCTTTATTGTTTCGGCGGGAAGGGATCCCACATCGACCAATTTTGAAGGGGAACAGGGGAACATGCTCCCCTGCCCAAAGGTGGTCTTTGCCTACAAAGTAGCTGCACGCGTTGCAGGGACGGGCCCAAGGGTGACGTCTGCCCTGTTGGCGGGCGCCGACCGCTTTGTTGCACCAGAAGGGAAACCTTTGGAAGATGCCTTTGGGACCTGGGTATGCCCTTGCCCCCTTTGCACCAAAGGGGAAACTGCTCCGTCCTCCCATCTGCTGCTCGCCTGTCCTTCCCTTGCATCACCTTTGACTCCTGAGGGTGAGCCTCGCCTTGGAATATCCGCCGCTCCGGAGGGGTCCTGAGCAGCCCCCCAGCGGGTCTTGACGATGTTCCTCCTCGTGAGGCTTGGACCCTCACGAGGGCCTTTCCTTGAGCGGTGCCGGGCCCGTCGGTTTGCTTTGATGAGGTGAGTCTGCCCTGGGCCACAGGCAGGCAGGTCTGGGTACCCCCATTCCCGGAACGACGACAGCGACCTCCTAGATACACCCCCACTGTGACACTCTCACGTAAGAACGAGTTACGCCCCCCCCCCCCCCCGAGGACGCGGAGGGGTCCCTCCCACATCGAGTGGATGACCTATGCTCCACGCTAGGTGAAGACTCAAAAGGAATCGGGCGCCTATGCATCGGGGGTAGGGACACTCGTGATGCCAAAGTGTCCTCGCGACCTCCCAGATACACCCCCACCGTGACACTCTCACGTAATAACGACCTGCGGTTGTATACTCCTGTGGCCCCCGAGGACGCGGAGGGGTCCCTCCCACGCCTAGTGATAGCCCTATGCTTCATGCTGGGGAGAAGACGAAGTCAATCAACACAGTCCACCCATGATTATGCCCGCAGCTAGCAAGAAAATCAACACAGTCCACCAATGACTATGCCCGTAGCTGGCAAGAAAATCAAGACAGTCCACCAATGACTATGCCCGCAGCCTGCCAGGAAGTCAACCCAATCCACCTGCAACTACACCCACGCCCAGTGCGGGGGACAAACAACAGGAGATATGGAGCCGCTCGTACGTCAAGGGGGACCCCTGAGCATCGCGACTCAGGGGCCTAACTGCTCCCATAGCCCCTTCCCTCTTGGGCCGCCCAGGCCGTCCAACGGCGGTGGAAGTACGTGCAGGGCGGGCCCTCCGATGCAAAGCCAAGTGCGCTCAACAAGTCACTTGAAATCTCTTAGGGAGAACGCCCGAGTCGCTCGTACATCAAGGGAGACTCCTGAGCATCGTGACTCGGGAGCCTAAACTGCACCCGTAGCCCCTTTCCTCTCGGGCTGCCTATGCGGTCCAACGGCGGCGGAGGTACGTGCGGGATGGGCCCTGCCAACGCAGAGTGCTGAAGGAGTTCGGGAGTCTCAAATCGTCAACTTCTTAGGAGGGACATTGGAGTCGCTCGTACGTCAAGGAGGACCCGTGAGCATCACGACTCAAGGGCCTAACTGTGCTCGTAGCCCCTTCCCCCTTTGGGTCGTCCTGGTATCCGGTCGGTCCAATCGCGGTAGAGGTACGCGTGGGGCGGGCCTACCGACGCATAGTGTTGAAGGTGTTCTGAAGTTTCAAAATCCTCGCCGCGTTCCCCTCATGAGGGCTGCTCATACGTCAAGGGGGACTCCTGAGCATCGCGACTCAGGAGCCTAACTGGACCCGTATCCCCTCACCTCTTGCGCCATCCTGGAATCCGGTCGGTTCAATGGTGGCTGAGGTATGCGCGGGCCAGGCCCTACCGACGTAGAGTATCACAACAAACATGAAAGAAATGAGGTGAAGAAAAGATTCAAGGAGTCATCCAGTTATTACAAGCCTTACCAAGTTCTTGAAAACGTAAATGAGTTTGACGCCTCCATGAGGCATGATGTGCATTGCAGGGAAAAGACAGGGGGAAGAAATCAGGAAGAACCGCCACCACCGATCGCTCCATCTTCAGGGGGCTTGTCGTCGATGTCAGTGGTGCCGTATTCCCCATCATCGGCTTCAGCGGCATCCGGAGATGAGGGAACTGCAACACGGGCGAACCGCTTCACCAACGCCTCCATGGGGCCCTTCACCGCCTCCGCATCGCTGTGGCGGGCCTTAGTGGGAACAGGCAGGATCATAGAGCCGAAGTCAAACCCCTGCTCGCAAAGATGAAGGTGACTGAAGACGCGTGTTGCAGCCTCAGAAAAGAGGTCGCGACACTCATTGTACAAGATCTTGTCAACCTGGAAGACGGCGTCCTCCAACGCCACGACGAGCTCTACTGTGAGCACGGCGAAGCCGCTCTCTGGGGTGGCCAGAGGCTCGTCGAACCCGTCCCGACAGAGGGTGTGGAGCGCTATGCGAAGCCTCAGCTCAACATAAGGGAAGCTGACCAGCTCCGCGGCCTTCTCCTTCTTGGTCACAGCGAGGGCTTCCCCCATGGTATCGAGAAGGGTCTTCTTCGAGGCGATCTCCTTCTCCTGCTCGTCCATGTGTGCCTGCTTCGCACCCAGGCGAGTTTCCTCCTGGGATAGCTCTTCTTCCCGGGCGGCGAGCTTGGTCTTGTGGGCATCGAGTTCTCCCTCCCCCAGGCGAAGCTGCTCGGCTAGCTTGGCTTGTTCTTCTTGGAAGGCCTTTAGGCAAGCCTCCACCTCTTCGCAGCGTTTGGCAGCCGCCACAGCTCCTTCCATCACCTCCTCGCGTGCGTTGCGAGCGGATTCGGCTTCCTTCATCGCCTCCTCACGTGCGGTGCGAGAAGATTCAGCTTTGTTCATCGCCTCCTCACGCGCGGCGCGAGCGGATTCGGCTTCCTTTACCGCCTCCATGCGCGCATCACGAGCGGCCTTGGCCTCCTTCTCGCCCTCCGCCATCACGACCGCGACCTTGCCTAGGGCAGCGAAGGCCATGTTCAAGACGCCCTGGACGTATACCGGAGTCCTCTGGATCTCCCCCTGAGGAACCTCTAGTGATGTCGCATGCGGTGTCTTCAGGAAGGCAGCGTCACGAGGGATAGAGGGCTCTGAAGGTTGCTTGGAGACCGCGAGCATTGGCGCATCATCGGACTGAGGGCCCTCAAGAGCCTGCCCCTCGGGCAACAACGCCGCCACGACCGCCTTGGGACGCTTCGGGGGCTCGGGGGGCTCGGCGACCAAGGCCTAAGAGGTCGCCCCACGAGCTTCCCCTTCTTCATCGATAGGCGGCGACGCGTTGGGGAGGGCGAGCGGCGTGTCAGGAGTCACTTTTGGCTTGACGCCCGCCTTCTTTCTCTTCGCCCCTGGACATCAGGCAAGAAGGGAATCAGCCATGCGCGAACGATGGACGCGCGGGGCATGCCAAGTGAGTCACTTATTCTTCAACGTCGACCCATCTCCTCTGGCTCTCTGCCCCGGCGACGACGGGGGTGGCAATGTTGGAAATATGCCCTAGAGGCAATGATAAATAGTTATTATTATATTTCCTGTTTAAAGATAATCGTTTATTATCCATGCTATAATTGTATTGAATGAAAACATAGATACATGTGTGGATAAATAGACACAACAATGTCCCTAGCAAGCCTCTAGTTGGCTAGCCAGTTGATCAAGGATAGTCAAGGTTTTCTGACTATGTGCAAAGTGTTGTTGTTTGATAACTGGATCACATCATTAGGAGAATCATGTGATGGACTAGACCCAAACTATGAACGTAGCATATTGATCGTGTCATTTTATTGCTATTGTTTTCTGCATGTCAAGTATTTGTTCCTATGAGCATGAGATCATATAATCCACTGGCACCGGAGGGATACCTTGTGTGTATCAAACGTCACAACGTAACTGGGTGACTATAAAGGTGCTCTACAGGTATCTCTGAAGGTGTCCGTTGGGTTAGTATGGATCAAGACTGGGATTTGTCACTCCGTGTGACGGAGAGGTATCTCGGGGCCCACTCGGTAATACAACATCACACACAAGCCTTGCAAGCAATGTGACTTAGTGTAAGTCACGGGATCTTGTATTATGGAACGAGAAAAGAGACTTGCCGGTAACGAGATTGAAATAGGTACGCGGATACCGATGATCGAATCTCGGGCAAGTAACATACCGAAGGACAAAGGGAATGACATACGGGGTTGCCTGAATCCTTGACACTGAGGTTCAACCGATAAGTTATTCGGAGAATATGTAGGATCCAATATGGGCATCCAAATCCCGCTATTGGATATTGACCGAGGAGTACCTCGGGGCATGTCTGCATAGTTCTCGAACCCGCAGGGTCTGCACACTTATGGTTCGGCGATGTTTTAGTATAGTTGAGTTATATGTGTGGTTACCGAATGTTGTTCGGAGTCCCGGATGAGATCACGGACATCACGAGGGTTTCCGGAATGGTCCGGAGACGAAGATTGATATATAGGATGACCTCATTTGATTGTCGGAAGGTTTTCGGGCATTATCGGGAATGTACCGGGAGGGACGAATGGGTTCCGGATGTTCACCGGGAGGGGGCCAACCCACCTGGGGAAGCCCATAGGCCCTAGGGGTGGCACACCAGCCCTTGGTGGGCTGTTGGGACATCCCAATAAGGCCTATGCGCAAGGGATAAGAAAATCAAAGAGAAAAGAAAAAAAGGAGGTGGGAAGGAAGGGAAGGACTCCACCTTCCAATCCTAGTTGGACTAGGATTGGAGGTGGACTCCTCCACCTCCTTGGCCGGCGCACCCTTGGGGTCTTGGACCCCAAGGCAAGCCTCCCCTCCCCTCCTCCTATATATAGTGGAGTTTTAGGTCTGATTTGAGACAACTTTTGCCACGGCAGCCCGACCACAAACATCACGGTTTTTCCTCTAGATTGTATTTCTGCGGAGCTCGGGCGGAGCCCTGCAGGAGTAGATCCTTCACCACTACCGGAGCACCGTCACGCTGCCGGAGAACTCATTTACTTCTTCGTTTTGCTTGCTGGATCAAGAAGACCAAGATCATCATCGAGTTGTACGTGTGCTGAACGCGGAGGTGCCGTCCGTTCGGCACTAGATCGGAGTGGATCGTGCGACGGATCGCGGGACGGTTCGTGGGACGGTTCGCGGGGCGGATCGAGGGACGTGAGGACGTTCCACTACATCAACCGCGTTTCTTAATGATTCATGTTGTGCGATCTACAAGGGTACGTAGATCCAAATCTCCTATCGTAGATGGACATCACCATTATAGGTCTTCATGCGCATAGGAAATTTTTTGTTTCCCATGCGACGTTCCCCTACAGTGGCATCATGAGCTAGGTTCATGCATAGATGTAATGTCGAGTAGAACACAAAGGGTTTTGTGGACGGTGATGTTGGATTTGCTGCCCTCCTTAGTCTTTTCTCAATTCAGCGGTATTGTTGGATTGAAGTGGCCCGGACCGACATTATTCGTACGCTTACGGAAGACTGGTTTCATCGCTTGACATGCAACCTCGTTGCATAAAGATGACTGGCGGGTGTCGGTTTCTTCAACTTTAGTTGAATTAGTTTTGACCGAGGCGGTCCTTGGAGAGGTTAAATAGCAATTTTCACATCTCCGTTGTGGTTTTTGCGTAAGTAAGATGCGATCTACTAGATACCCACAGCAACCACGTAAAACATGCAACAACAATTAGAGGACGTCTAACTTGTTTTTGCAGGGTATGCTTGTGATATGATATGGCCAATGACGTGATATGATATATTGTATGTATGAGATGATCATGTTCTAATAGTTCAATATCGACTTGCACGTCGATGGTACGACAACCGACATGAGCCATAGGGTTGTCTTTAAACTAACGTTTGTGCTTGCAGATGCGTTTACTATATTGCTAGGATGTAGCTTTAGTAGTAATATCATGAGTAGCACGACAACCCCGATGGCGACACGTTGATGGAGATCATGTTGATGGAAATCATGGTGTGGCGCCGGTGACAGATAGATCGTGCCGGTGCTTTGGTGATGGAGATCAAGAAGCACATGATGATGGCCATATCATGTCACTTATGAATTGCATGTGATGTTAATCCTTTTATGCACCTTGTTTTGCTTAGAACGACGGTAGCATTATGAGGTGATCTCTCACTAAAATTTCAAGACGAAATTGTGTTCTCCCCGACTGTGCACCGTTGCTACAGTTCGTCGTTTCGAGACACCACGTGATGATCGGGTGTGATAGACTCAACGTTCACATACAACGGGTGCAAAACAGTTGCACACGCGGAACACTCGGGTTAAGCTTGACGAGCCTAGCATGTGCAGACATGGCCTCGGAACACATGAGACCGAAAGGTCGATCATGAATCATATAGTTGATATGATTAGCATAGGGATGCTTACCACTGAAACTATCCTCAACTCACGTGATGATCGGACTTGAGCTAGTGGAATAGGATCATGCACCACTCAAATGACTTGAGAGATGAAGTTTTTGAGTAGGAGTTTAGCAAGTAATTTGATTAGTTAAACTCTAATTATCTTGAACATAGTCTAAGTCCACTTTGAAAATATTTGTGTTGTAGATCAATGGCTCACGCGACAGTCACCCTGAATTTTAATACGTTCCTAGAGAAAGCTAAGTTGAAAGATGATGGAAGCAACTTTGTAGACTGGGCTCGTAATCTTAAGTTGCTCCTGCAAGTTGGGAAGAAGGATTATGTCCTTAATGCTGTGCTAGGAGATGAACCACCCGCCGCGGCTGACCAAGATGCTAAGAACGCTTGGTTAGCACGCAAGGAGGACTACTCAGTAGTTCAATGTGCAGTCTTGTATGGTTTAGAGCTGGGACTTCAACGTCGCTTTGAGCGTCATGGAGCATATGAGATGTTCCAGGAGTTGAAGTTTATCTTTCAAAAGAACGCCCGGATCGAGAGGTATGAGACCTCCGATAAATTCTATGCTTGCAAAATGGAGGAGAAATTGTCTGTCAGTGAACATGTGCTCAAAATGTCTGGGTACTCAAACCGTCTAGCTGAGCTGGAGATTGAACTCCCGCAAGAGGCAATCACTGACAGAATTCTTCAATCACTGCCACCAAGCTATAAGAGCTTTGTGTTGAACTATAACATGCAAGGGATGAACAAGTCACGCGGCGAGTTATTTGCGATGCTGAAAGTCGCAGAGTCAGAACTTCGTAAAGAGCATCAAGTGTCGATGGTGAATAAGACCACTAGTTTCAAGAGAAACGGCAAAGGAAAGAAGGGTAATTCAAAGAAGAGCGGCAAGCCTGTTGCCAATCCGACGAAGAAGCCCAAAGCTGGACCTAAGCCTGAAACAGAGTGCTATTATTGCAAGGGTATGGGTCACTGGAAGTGCAACAACCCCAAGTATTTGGCTGATAAGAAGGCGGCAAAGGAAAAATCAGGTATATTCGATATACATGTTATTGATGTGTACTTAACCAGCTCTCGAACTAGTGCCTGGGTATTCGATACCGGTTCTGTTGCTCATATTTGCAACTCGAAACAGGAACTGCGGAATAAGCGAAGGCTGGCGAAGGATGAAATGACGATGCGCATGGGAAATGGTTCCAAGGTTGATGCAATCATCGTCGGCACAGTTTCACTTCAGTTACCATCAGGATTAGTTATGAACTTAAATAAATGTTATTTAGTGCATGTGTTAAGCATGAACATTATATCTGGATCTTGTTTATTGCGAGACGGTTACTCGTTTAAGTCAGAGAATAATGGTTGTTCTATTTCTATGAGTAATATCTTTTATGGTCATGCACCCAATGTGAGAGGATTGTTCATATTGAATCTTGATAGTGATAATACACATATACATAACATTGAGACCAAAAGAGTTAGAGTTAACAATGATAGTGCCATGTTTTTATGGCACTGCCGCTTAGGTCATATCGGTGTAAAGCACATGAAGAAACTCCATACCGATGGACTTTTGGAGTCACTTGACTTTGATTCACTTGACACGTGCGAACCATGCCTCATGGGGTAGATGACTAAGACTCTGTTCTATGGAACAATGGAGTGTGCAAGTGACTTGTTGGAAATCATACATACCGATGTGTGTGGTCCGATGAGTGTGGAGGCACGCGGCGGATATCGTTATTTTCTCACCTTCACTGACAATTTGAGTAGATATGGTTATGTCTACTTGATGAAGCACAAGTCTGGGACGTTTGAAAAGTTCAAGCAATTTCAGAGTAAAGTCGAAAATCATCGTAACAAGAAGATCAAGTTCCTATGGTCTGATCGTGGGGGTGAATATCTGAGTTTCGAGTTTGGTGCTCACTTAAGACAATGTGGAATTGTTTCACAGTTGACACCGCCTGGAACACCACAGCGTAATGGTGTGTCCGAACGTCGTAATCGAACTTTATTGGAGATGGTGCGAGCTATGATGTCTCTTACCGATTTGTCGTTATCATTTTGGGGTTATGCATTAGAAACAGCTGCATTCACTTTAAATAGGGCACCATCAAAATCCGTTGAGACGACACCATACGAACTGTGGTATGGCAAAAGACCAAAGTTGTCGTTTCTTAAAGTTTGGGGATGTGATTCTTATGTCAAAAAGCTTCAGCTTGAAAAGCTGGAACCCAAAGCGGAAAAGTGTGTCTTCATAGGTTATCCAAAGGAGACAGTTGGGTATACCTTCTATCTCAAATCCGAGGGCAAAGTGTTTGTTGCTAAAAACGGAGCTTTTCTTGAGAAGGAGTTTCTCTCGAAAGAATTGAGTGGGAGGAAGATAGAACTTGATGAGGTTGTCGAACCTCTAATTCCTCTTGATGGTGGCGCAGGGCAAGGGGAAATCCATGTTGCTGCGGCACCGGTTGAGGAACAAGTTGATGATGATGATCATGAAACTTTGGATCAAGTTACCGTCGGACCTCGCAGGTCGACAAGATCACGTACTGCTCCCGAGTGGTACGGTAATCCTGTCTTGACGATTATGTTGTTGGACAACAATGAACCTGCGAATTATGAAGAAGCAATGGTGGGCCCGGATTCCAAGAAATGGCTGGAGGCCATGAAGTCCGAGATAGGATCCAGGTACGAGAACAAAGTGTGGACTTTAGAAGTACTACCTGAAGGCCGCAAGGCTATTTAGAACAAATGGATCTATAAGAAGAAGATAGACGCAGACGGTAATGTGACCGTTTATAAAGCTCGACTTGTGGCAAAGGGTCTTTCACAAGTTCAAGGAATTGACTACGATGAGACTTTCTCACCGGTAGCGATGCTTAAGTCTGTCCGAATCATGTTAGCAATAGCTGCCTTTTACGATTATGAAATCTGGCAGATGGATGTCAAAACGGTGTTCCTTAACGGTTTGCTTAAGGAAGAGTTGTATATGATGCAACCCGAAGGTTTTGTCGATCCTGAGAATGCTGACAAAGTGTGCAAGCTCCAGCGATCCATTTACGGACTGGTGCAAGCATCTCGGAGTTGGAATAAGCGTTTTGATCAAGTGATCAAAGCATTTGGGTTTATACAAGTGGTTGGAGAATCTTGTATTTACAAGAAAGTGAGTGGGAGCTCTGTGGCGTTTCTAATATTATATGTGGACGACATATTGCTGATTGGAAACAACGTGGAGCTTTTGGAGAGCATAAAAGGTTACTTGAATAAAAGTTTCTGTATGAAGGACCTAGGAGAAGCTGCTTACATTCTAGGCATTAAGATCTATAGGGATAGATCATGGCTCCCCTCTTGTGGTTCTTTGCTCCAATATTGCTTATTTCCTCTAGAAAAAAATATAAAAAAGTTTTGGGCGATTTCGAGAACTTTCATTTTCTACACAAAACAACACCATGGTAACTCTGCTGAAAATAACGTCAGTCCGAGTTAATAAATCATATAAAGTGCATCAAAACCATATAAAAGTATTGTAAACATAGGCAAACATGGCATTAATACTTCGTAAACTATCGATACGTTGGAGACATATCAATGACTAGTGAGTTTAGTCATGTGATCTTGTATTACGGAAACGAGTAAAGAGACTTGCTTATAAGGAGATTCAAGAAGGTATGGAGATACCGACGATCGAATCTCGGGCAAGTAACATATCGCTGGACAGAGAGAAGTGCATACCGAATTAACCGAATCCTTGACACCATTGTTCAATCGATAAAATATCTTCGTGGAATATGTAGGAACCAATATGTATCGAGGTCCTAGTATTGGTTGTTGACCAAGAGGTGTGTCGGTCATGTCTACATGATTCTCGAACCCGTAGGGTCCGCACGTCTAATGTTCGATGATGCTAGAGTAGTATTGGGATATGTACATTGGTGACCGAATGTTGTTAGGAGATCTCAGACATCACGAGGAGCTCCAAAATGGTCCGTAGATAAAGATTTATATATGAGAAGTCCTGTTTTGACCACAAAAAACTCGAGGGCATATCGGTATTGTGCCGAAGGCACCGAAGGGGTTCTGGGGGTCCACCAGGGGGGTCCACCTGGGCACATGGGCTGTAGGAGGGTGCCCTGGCTTGGTTGTGCCACGCACACGAGGCCCCAATAGGCCCATGCGCCACGGGGTGGGGAAAACCTAGGGGTGGGGGCGCCTCACCCAACTTGGGGGTCAAGTTTCCCCCTAGAGCCATCGCCCCCTCCCTTGGAGGAGGATCTAGGGCTGGCGCCCCCTCCCTTGGAGGAGGATCTAGGGCTGGCGCCCCCTCCCTTGGAGGAGGATCTAGGGCTGGCGCCCCTTCCCCTTGCCCTTATATATAGCGGAGGGGAGGGCAGGGCTCCACACAACAATCCCTCTCCCTTGAGGCAGCCATTCCTCTCCCATCTCTCCCGCTTCTTCCTCGGTTGTTGTCCTGACAGCGCTCGGCAAAGCCCCTCCAGCACTGCCCATCGTTGCCACGCGCGTCGTGCTGTCAACGATCCCATCTACTTCTCCGTCCTTGCTTGCTAGATCAAGGAGGTGGAGACATCACCGAGCCGCACGTGTGCTGAACGCGGATGTGCCATCCGTTCGACGCTGGATCGGATTGGATTGCGAGTGGATGGTGACGAGTACGACTAGATCAACCGCGTAATATACGTTTCCGCTTAACGACCTACGAGCACACGTAGGTACACTCTTCCCTCTCGTTGCTATGCATCTCCTAGATTAGATCTTGGGTGTTTTGTTAGTTTTTTTTTATATTTTCATGCTACGTTCCCAATAGCTAGAGCTTTAAATTTCTCTAAAATCACACTATCATTCTCTTGAGGAGCAGCAGTGAGGAGAGATAAATTAAGCCTATATAAATCGAGTTTACCTTTTTTCCAATCTCTAGAGAGAGCGAGCACATTACTTTTAATGCCTTCTCAAAATTACTCGTAAAATATAAAGAGAAACGCATCTAGACGAAGAGCTCCTTCACCATATGAGCCAAAGACAACCTTCTCAACCTCTTCTTTGGAGAACAGGGAATTTAAAATAACATTATGAGAATCAAAACTTTACTACGGTCATCTCAAAAGTCATCTTTTAAATTGATATCAATATTTTCTATTTGTAATAACTAACAAAAATATTTAAAATACATTTAGAGTCAATGACAAGCCTCATAACCATAGGGAACAACTTAAACCACTACTATAACTGTATTTAGTGTATTTTGAAGTTCGATGATCAAAATGAAACCCTCATTCATATTAAGTTACTGCAGAACTATTTTCAATCCATAACAATTGTCGCGGTTTTGAACTAACCATGGTTTAAAACCACGACACTTATTTTGAATCAAGTGTAGATATATTGGGGAATTTGAGGATATGCCACACCTTTTATTGTACTTTGAGGATTTGCCCCTGTTTATCCTGTAACTGAGGATTAGCCATGCATTTGCTGTAATCTTGAGGATTTACCCTCCGTACACTGTTTTGATCATTTGGCAGATTACAATACAAATTCTGTGACCAAAATGCCCCTGACCCATATGAACCTTATCTTCTTCTTCCTTGTACTACTATGTTCATCTCTGGTGGCTGGCCGACATGTAATCTTCCCCCGAGCTGCTACTGCGTGGTGCTGTCTCCTTGAGCTTGTTGTATCCCCACTGTCCGCAACCTTCCCCGAGCTGCTGCTGCATGGTGTTGTGCTCTCGTGAGCTTGGTACGGCCCCACTTTGCGCACCTTCCCTGAGTTGTTGTTGCGTCCTGCTGACCGTCGACGAGCTTGCTGCTACGTCCTGCTAACCCTCGCCGAGCTTGCTGCTACGTCCTGCTGACCCTCGCCGAGCTTGCTGCTGCCGCAACATGGTGTGCCTTCCCCGAGCTGCTCCACAGGTGTGTGCTATCTGAACCCTAACAGAACTCCATATTTGCCATTCTAGATACTTCCTGATATTGTGGACTACTAAGAGCTAATGATTTTCCTAGTTACTTAATTTTTGTTGGGCCAAATGATCTGAAATTTATTTTAAGTTTCCCAGTTTATGTTTGGTCAAATGATCTCCAATTTTCCCAGAACACTCAGTTAAATATACTTTGTTTTCTGGAATTATTTCAACCTTTTCTGGGTAGTTTAATTTTTCAGCCAAAAAATTGCACATCATGAGGCTATCATTTCGACAGCATTTCTTCACAAATCATGTCAAGTGCAAACATTCGGTTACAATAACAGATAGTGTGACATCCATCCATAAGAATCGACATAGTCTCACATCCATAAATTGCATGACATCCATTCATAGTTCGACACAAAAGGACACCGCATAGCATGTTTAGCCCAAAAATATCACCTGACATAGCATTTAGTTCAGCACATAGGCAAGACACGATCTACATTCTCTTTCTCTTAGGGGTCAACTTTCTGGCACGCGAGGCTGAAGGCATTTCTGTTGGAACATGATCCTCTATTGGCTCTGATGATTCATCAGCCAAGGCCATAGCCAGCATCCTACAAAGAGTGGACACAATACAACATGAGAGATCAACTTTGGACTGCTATGAAATATCGATTTTACTGCATGCTACCTTCTTGTCACTGGCCCGGGACTATCATGGAGACTTGCAGGAATAGTAAACATTTGCCTGTTGGGTGTGCCAACAGGAACACCACCAGTTTGCATGTTGGGTGTGCCAATGGGAGCAACACCAAATTGAGGTCCTGGCTCATCATCTTCAACATGATATGTTCTTGCTCTCTATTTTCTCTTCCTATAACATGACACAAAATGCATATAATTGAAAACAATTCATAACATGACAAAAGTAATGCAAAGTATAATTGGTTATACTTATTTACCTTTTTTGGGACCATTTAAAGGGCAACCAGCTTGTTTGTGACCTACTTCATTGCATCTTTTGCATCTGTTTTAGCTGCCCAATTGTTTAGGTTCTTTCTTTTTTGGACCACCTTTTCCACCTTCGGTGACACTCTTGTACCTCTGCTTTCTAGGCCTTCCAGGCAGCCTCCCTTTGTCAACTGGTGCATCCATGTCAAAACCAACATCCACATGAGGCCATTGACTCCTATCCGTCATGGGCTCAATCTCACCTGCATAAGCTGCCCTAAGCTTGTCCAAGGAGAAATAATTATGAACATAGTCTACCCATTTGGGGTTTCTCCTCCCCATAAAAAATACTAGAGCATGCTCACAAGGCTTTCCGGTATGCTTCCACTCCAAACAAGTACATTCATGTTTGTCAACCTTCACAACATGCCTAAGACTGTTTTTGCTTGTGTCCGTGACTTCACAACTACCGTTACCTGATTTTCCAACTTTCAGATGACCAAGCCCTCTAGTCCTATTGAAAATCTGTTGAATAACAGCAGGAATGATCCTTCCCCTCAATTTCTCCCCAATTCTTCTTCTTTTGTATACTAGTTTCATCAACAACTCTCTATATGTGTCAGCAAGCTCATCAACAGGCAAGTCTTTATAGTCTTTTATCCAATTATTAAAAGACTCAGCCAGATTGTTGTTTATATAATCACATTTGATGTCTGCATTGAAACTGCATCTCATCCACTTCAAACCGTGATAGGTTGACAAATATTCATGCACATGGCTACTAGCTGCCAAGATTTTCTGCATATGATGGGTGAAAACTTCACGCCTATATGCCCTAGCAGCAGGCCACATCCTACAAAACACATCACCTTTGAATTTTTTTGTGAAGTTTGCCATCAAGTGCCTAAAACACTCTCTCTGCTCCACATGAGGAAAAACATTTTTGACAGCATTTTCTGAACCTTTACATGCATCTGTACATATAGCTAAATTAGGAACTGGACCTAAAGCCCTATTGAGTTGTGACATGAACCAAGTCCAGTTTTCCTCGGTCTCTCCATCAATGAACCCAATTGCAATAGGAAACATCCAGTTATGACCATCTAATGTTGTACAAGCTGCCAAGTGTCCTCTCCATCTACCATTCAGTGTCGTGGAGTCTATGCTAAGATATGGTCTACAACCCACTAGAAAACCATCAATGGAAGGTTTAAGAGCCATAAAGAATCTGTGGAAGTGGACTTTACCATCAACTACCTTGGTATCAACCTCTACAATGCTCCCTGGAGATCTCTTCTCAACTTCTGCTTTGAAGTTATGCAAATTCTGAAAACTCTGCTTCAAAGTGCCATAAATCTCTTTTTCGGCTCTAGATTTACCCGCCCAAACTGTATCATAACCAATGGTGATGTCATAAGTTTCTTCGAGTTTCTCTTGTAATTCTTTACATCCTATGGTAAGCTCATTCTGGAGTATACTTATTGCCTTGGCTGCAACCCAACCTTGTGTTGCCATGGTGGTTTTTACTCTGCTACTGGAAGAACACTTGTGTTTCATACTCATCTTAGTGACCTGCATCCATACAAACAAATGACCAATGAGTAATAGTACTACATTCAGTAATAGAAAATTAGTCACTCCCCCTATCCATATTACAAGTAATATGAATTGGAGGGAGTACTAGAAACAGAGCAGTTATTCTCTATTTAGTACCCTTATTGTTTTCTCATCTGCCCTTAAACGAGCAGTTATTCTCCATGGACACTTGATGCCTCTGCATTGCCCGAGATATCTTTTTTGTCTGTTTTAGATCCCCATATGTCAATTTCATTGTTAATGGCATATTGTTTTATTGCCATCCTAAACTCTTCCATTGAAGGAAACAAGGCACCTATATACATACGAGGATTCTCTTTGTCACATGCAATCTCCTCCTGAGCTATCTTGTCATCAACAAGAATAGCAGCCTCGGTCAATAGTTGTTGGTCCTCCTCATCAGTGAGGTACATATCTTCACTAGGTGGCGAAGAAGGTGGTTCATGTGTCTCATCCTCCTCGATACCTAGAAAATCACACATATTCTCCTCTGTAATTGGAACATCCACTTCATCTTCATTTGGAGGAGCAATCTCAATTTGGCTCCAATCAATTGGTGGTTCTATATCCACGACCACTGAAGACCCACATTGCTCATTGCTTTCAGAGACGTCAGAAATTGATGGCACATTGGGTTGAACATCACATGTTGAGAAGTTAATATCATTGTGAACAAAAGCACTTGTTTCTCTCGCCATTGACTGAACAACCTCAAGTGCTTCTTCATTGGCATTGTCCACAAACACGGATGATGAAGCACTGCATAATACATCATCCATAGCTGATTTTAGGATTTTAGGTGCCTTCTCAACAGGTGCCTTCTTAAGTTTCTTAGCAGCTGGTTCCTTAGTAGGCTTGCTAGCTCTCTTCGCGACAGATTTCTTAGCAGGTTTGGTATGCACCTCAACTAGCATCTTCACTTTTTCTTCCTCCCCCCACTTATGGTCAACCAAATGGCTTCTCAATTGCTTAGTGGTAACCAATCTGCATTCCTCATCAGAATCCTTATCATAGCCAAACAGATGCACCTCCTGCCATGGCCCCCATGGTATGTATTGGCTCAAGTCATATGCAATTTTTTTTAAAGTGAGCCCCTTCCATCTAATCTGCATTTCAATATCCTGCCGCTCCATTTGTTCCTCAGCGCCATCAGCAAGCATGGCCCGATATGGAAGAACTCTAACTTTAACGTTAACATGAACAGGCTGCTTCGCCCCACAGTGAATTTTTTTAAGTTCACGGTTAGGTTGTTCATTGATGGAAATGCGGATGGAATATCATTCTCACCTTTGTGGCTTGAGAGAAACACCATCAACGCCCATATCAGGGCCATTATCCATAGCATCCATCATCCACAGATCAATTGTACATGCTCTGCATCAAACTTGTTATTCTCTTTACATGTTTATGTAACATGTGTCTAATGGCTTCTATTTTATCTTCAGGTTTCTTAAGATTAACAATCAAGTGGCAGATGATGGCATGACTCTAAATTTGCAGAAAATCTGAAGATGTTTATTTATTTTTTGGAGTTTGTTGATCAACTATGTTTTGAGGATAATTTAGGAGTTGATTCAGACTATTACTAAGGCAAAAGGGGAAGTTGGTTCAGATTCATACTAAGGCAAAAGCTGGACCACATGTTGCATCAGAGGAACAAGGGGAACGACCCTAGGGGAGCAGATGGTGGTTAAATGAACAACATATAGTGGCACATCTTACCAGGACGCAGCCACCGCCGCCGTCGCCGCCGTCGAGATCAAGGTCGCACCGCCGCCGTCGCCGCCGTCGTGATATGTGGGATAGAGCGATCGGGGCTGGCTGCTGCTCACGTAGATCAACATGAGGGCATGATGGTCATTTTGTTATGGTCCGATCTCGTCAGGGACAAATCCTCAATATTACAGCAAATACGTGGCTAATCCTCAGTTACAGGGTAAACAGGGACAAATCCTCAAAGTACAATAAAAGGTGTGACGAATCCTCAAATTGCCCAGATATATTTTAAAAAAGACTGTACATGATTTCTTTTCCTCTTGAATATTCGTGGGTTCACCTGGTTGTTCTCCAATCTTCCATAGCAAGGCTCTCGTCTCTTCTTCTTCTTCCCGCTCTGCTGCTCCGCTACGCAGCTACAAACCCCACCACACCCACAAATCCAGCCCAATCCCGCGCGAATGCGATGGAACCATCTACCACCAACACCACCACGGCACCGGCGGCAGGCGCCAGCAAGCGGAGGCGGAAGGCGGCGCAGCCCCTAGGGGATCTGACCAACCTCCTCCCGAGCACCCCAGCCCCAAGAAACCCTAGCGCCAAGCGCCCCCTCCGGCCGCCGCGCTCCGACGCCTCCGCGTGCTCCTGGTCCGCGTCGGCCACGCCCGTCTCCAAGGCCTCTTCCGCCGCCGGTGAGCTCACTCCCCCCATTTCGGCTCAATCCCTAGTTAACTAGCAGCAGCATCTTAGCTAGGCGCGCCGATTTCCTTCACCATTATCACACCGCAACGCCTTCTCCGTTCGATTTCGGAGGTGCAGTGGATTATTTGCTTCTCCTCGCCGTGGATTATCACACCACACCGCAATTTGAGTTTCTGACTCTGGATCTTTGCAGCTGTTGAGGAGCCGGGTTTGGTGAAATCGCCCATCTCTACGATTTACACGAGCCGCGAGACTCGACGGAGGAGGAATCCCACCAGTGTCAAGGCGCCCTTTCCTACTGGAGCAGCAGCAAGTTGCCCCCCTCTTGGGAGAGCTACAAGGGCCAGCAGGTGAGCAAGTTGATATGTGCTTCGGGCAATTTAGTTCCCTTTTCGTTCAGAACTGGCTTACATTTCATTACTTCGGTTCAGAGTCATACCCTGCAGCTCTACACCTGCTTTTGCTATCCATTGTGTGATTTACTCATGATAAGCTTCTGCCGTGAGGTAGTTCATTTGTATTGCTGTATTTTGTCTTTAAACTGGACCAAGTACAACAAAGTTTTAATTAATGCAGATTTTTTATCAGCACATGAGAATAAATTTTCTCGCAAATAGTAGAATATGGTGCAACAATGCACCAACCAGGCAATCATCATAGTGACAGTGTCCATCTGATTTTGCACGGTGTTATTTCTGTTATAACCCGCAGCCCACTCATTTTGTTTCATAATATTGTTAAGCCATAGTTCGGTTGAAAACACAATATGAACAGTTAGAGTTCAAGTTCTAACTGTTCTAGACTGTCCTGTCTGCTTGTTATGGTTGGATGGTTTTGTCATTCTGGCTATCTATTTGTTAACTGCTTGCATTCTAGTCGTTAAGTGCTTTGTATACTACTCTCTCCGTCCTAAAATAAGTGTTGTACTAAAGCTGAGACACTTATTTTGGGACGGAGGGAGTAGTAGCTTGTGCAGTATCTTTTGGGTTTTCAAGAGAATGAAGTTATCGAATCATATACTATGTCGTTGGTAATAGGGGTAACTTGATAAGTAAATGTTACCAGATGGTCAGATATCTGCAAGTTCTGAATGCAAAGACTGAATATTGGCATAGCTAATTCTTGCAATGTGAGCGTGTTTAGTTAACTCAATTGCATTCTCCTTCCAGTCACGCAACTAAAATAGCCCCAGCGGCTCAGGATCCTCATCCTGTTTCATCCTCAGTTCCTTGTCATCAAGCTAAAAAGGTAAGCAACAGCGAACCTTGAGCCATTTCCCAAGAATCTTCCCGTGACCGCCATGCTCTCTTTGACTAATCTGTATGATAGGAATGTTAATAATGCTTGCTGTTTGTAGCTCATGGTTTTGCCCAAACTTTGCCATCCAGTAATATGTGACCATTAAAATGCTAATAAGGCCCATACTGATTTTCTGTTTCATGCTCCTTTTCATGTATCTCCTGTGCGGCGTTTATTCAACACTATATATGAAGATATGCTTATTTGAGTAAACGTCGACACTGCATCTGTATGCTGTAGAGTAAGTACCGGCACCATAGTGTCTAGTATCACACAAACTTAAGAAGGCAGTTCACGGCTTATATAGAGATCGGCCCAAAATTGTTTCTATTCTGAATGTAAAGGTCTTAAGTAGTACATCTGTACATGTGCTAGTCGAAACAGCAGTGCTCAAATCTGCTGTATCAACCTTAGGAACAAAACTGAGAATGTTGGAAACCTAGCAACAGTGTTTCACCTTGCTGACTGCTTTATTTTCTGAACAGAAGAAGAAGCACATGGGGGTGGAAAACTCATCTTCTGGTAGACCCAAGTTACCAGATGATTTCGTCGAGAAGCAGAGAGCATACTTCCAGGAGATCGACGCCTTTGAACTGCCAGAGGAAGAGGCCTCAGAAACTGACTGACCGGCATCGAAAAATCAAGCCTATCCGTGGATCATGTACGATACAGTTGTACAAAGATCTACTCGCTCGGGTTACTTTTATGGGATAACTGCGAGTTATGGAGTAGGAACCGACAGCGCTTGTAACATAGGTGGTGTGCTTTAGTGACAGCTGATGCTCAGTTTCGCGTGTTTGTAGTTGTAGTGCAATAGTGTCAGGATGTTTTAGAATGCTCCTTCCGTCCCAAAATAAGCGACTTAACTTTGCATTAAAGTTAATACAAACTTGAGTCACTTATTTTGAGATGGAGGGAGGATGGAGGGAGTATATGGTTGTGTTAGAGCATCTGATTGCTAAAAACTTGTTATAGCTTGAAGAAAGAGAATGTTTACTAAGCCAACATATTTTTTTTGCTTTGGTAGCCTTTTTATATTGGATTGTTATATTTACACAAAATACATAATGACATGTGGGGACAGTTTATTATAGACACATTGCACATTAACATACGTACATGTATATGTATACTAGCGCACAATTCACGTCCATGTACACATATGTAACATACACATACACACATGCAGTACACACAAACACACGTACAAATGCAGCACACATACATGTACATGCAGCACACACAATAGTACATGGATCAACCTGTCATTAAGATAAAGTGAGGCTTTAGGAGGTTTGCTAAAAAATTACAAAGTGGCCTTTGGCTTGACGAATATGCAAAGTATGGGTGCAAATATAGCAAGTTTTGTAAAAATTAGTGAGGAACCACTTATATAAAAGCTGTTGAAGAAGGTTTTTTGGCAAGATTTATAGAATAACAAATGAGTGTAAATATATAAAGGCTGCTGGTGATGCTTTTAGGACATATCCTTGCAAGTTTTGTGTGTGTGGAGGGAGCCATGGCGCTATATGTATGTACATTGAACTAAAATGAAAAGGATGTAACGCATGAAAAATTGAGCACATTCGGCAGTTATTCAACAGTTATTCGTAAAGACTGTCAATAGCTTCAGCCATCCCTTGTTTAAGCAGAAGGAACAAAGTCAGTTTAAGAAGTCATGATGTACATTTCCCCAAACAGTTAATAGGGTCTTAAAAACGTGTCAATGCCGCTAAAAGGCGCGCCACTCTCTTTTGGTCTGCCTCCTTATACTTGATATATCACCCATAATGCATAGTATCATATGTTAGTATCATATGTTAGGTCATTTATTGTCATGCATGACACATAATAGCACAACATTTAATATGATACGGTATCATGATATGATACGCAGTCCTCTTTAAGCCACATCATCAAAATTGTCTAGTTGGCATGCATGATACTACCATTACGACCAACCTAATCTCTATTCTTAAACACACAAAAGGTCTTAAAAACCAAATATAGTGGTGTTATAGAAAAGACATTTACGATTAATTACGAATGATCGTTGATCTTTCTTCTTGAAAACACTAAAGATCTTAAAAACCAAGGAAAGCAGCGCCATAGGAAATTCGTCCGCAACTGTTTCCATTGAATTGACGGTGTTGGTAGACCTTGGCCGAGGTACTCTCATTAGGTTATTTTTTTTGTGATACAGTAGTATGGGGCTGGTGGTTGTTCCGTGTTGGGGGGTATGGTTTTGTGGTTGATTGTGCCATGCCGGGGGTGCATGCCCTGTGAGTGCATGTGGTTGGTGTGTATCTCTTTTCATCCGATTTTTTGTTAGTTATCTAGTCATTTCTTTTATGCTTAATTAATTAACGAGGTAATTCTTTTGCCTCTATTTAAAATATTAAATCTCTTGGTGAAGAATTATAAAGTACATTTTGATTCGTTAACGGCATCTACAACCGTCCCCCTTAAACCACCCCTATGCATAGACCACATGTAACGATTAGGATGCGGTCCTTTCCGATCTGGGGATCGAGGCCCTGAATTGGAAAGGAGCGCATCTAAGCGTTTCGCAAACATGGTAACATAGCACATACATAATATCAACATAATGACAATAAGGGGTACAATTGCCATCTCATAAATATATCAGAGTACATCACGCATACAATCAAGGTAGTTCCGCTACGAACTACAAAACATGGGAAATGACTATGTTACCCTGCCTGCTGGCCCACGATCACGACCACGCCTCAATCTTCTGGATAGTTCACGTACAGGCGGTCGTTCTCCTCATCGTACTGCCACGCCAGCTGCGTGCCGTCGGGATCACCTGTCTCGGGGGTACCTGAACCTGTTGGAGTTGTGAAGGAATCTGTGAGCCACGGGGACTCAGCAATCTATGACCTCGGTGCCAGAACTAGTCAAGTTATTAGGTTGGATAGGTGGAGTATTTAGGTTGCAGCATCCTAAGCTTGATATGGTGGCTAACTTACGTAGAACATATATGAAGGTGGTCTATACTAGCGGTCGATGATATATGATCACTAAGTGATCCCGAACACCTACCTACGTCAATCATAACCCCACCGTGTTCCCGATCGAAGAGAGATCTTTGAAGGGGACAGTCACGGTTACGCACACAGTTGGCAATTTTATTAGCTTATGTTTAAGTTATCTATTACCGGATGTTAACAAAATATTCTAAGTTGCCACATAACCGCGGGCACGACTTTCCGAAAGATTAAACCCTGCAGGGGTGCTCCAACTAGTCCATCACAAACGTACACGGGCCGCAAAGTAATCCTCTATCACGAATCTCGTGATCTCATCGGATTCCTTAGAGGAAAACCTCAACTCTGGGGAGAACCAAAGCTTCACCGGGATTCCTATACGCAAGATATATCGCTAAGGTAAGACAAGACTAGCAGGACCTCCCTTCGTGTCGACGACCCTGACAAGAGCCGCGTATCTCAGTCTTAGGACACGACGGATGAGCTAGACGTCGGGATGGCTAAACCTCTGGGTGACCAGTGGGGCCCCGGACATCGCTCAGGTGGGACCAACGCTCATGAGGAGCACTAGCCCGGGTGGTTGATTAAACTCCTCGGGGTAGCTATTCCCTATGCAGATTATTATTAAGTGATTAGCAGATTAAAACCAATGTTGGGTCCTGCCGGACAAGTCTTAACACTACGCGATTTATCGAGGGGGTCCCCATAATAACCCGAACGTGTTAGGAGCGATCAATATGGAATCAAACACCGGTAGCCGGTAACTATGACGGCAATAACGGAACAAAGCACCCGACAAAAGGCTAGGCCTTCCGTTATTTACCAAGTATATAGGTGCATTAATTAAATAACAGAATTAAGATAATGATATCAAGCTCATGTTATCACATGAGACAAAAGCACCTGCATCTAGCAACGCTAACATTAGTAGCTGAGCAAGCCTACTTAGCCATACAAGATTTGCTAGGAAGGGATAAGTGTTTGGTTTCATGGCATATCAGGAGGCAATGTATTTAAGTGGTAGGCAGCGAGCTTATGATGGAAGAAACGTAAACTAGCATAAAAAGTCTAGAGATGGAATCAAGGTCATATCATCTTGCCTGTGATATCCTCAGCTTGGAACGGTTCTTGATCGTCCTGCACGTACTCTCCCGAATCCACGTACTCGTTCTCCGATCCCGGTGCTACCCAATATAATAATAACATCCAATGAACAACAACACCTCAAGATGCAACAAGCACATGATGCATGAGATGGATATGAGCATGCATCACTATTTCTATCACTAGCACAAGCATGAGAAGTAAATTCATGTTCCTGGACAGATCTGCATCCTAAGATATAATGACATGCATGGGAATTACATGATCAGATGCGTCTCGTGAAAATGATGCAAAACCATATAAAGAACATTACAATCGGAGCTACAGATCAACGGGAATCAACAAAAACAAGATATGAAGCCCTACGTGTCAAATTCACCACAACACACTCCAATGGCTCAACTCTGGTATATCCAGGTATCCAAGACATAAAACAATCCAACATGGATGGGGTGGAGCAAAGAAGAACACCAGATCATCAACTAGGCACTCACAATCATCAAAATGCCAAAACTACACAATCTGCCACAAACTGCATCATAACACATTGTGAGCTACACGCAAAGCACCTACAACCATCCAAATATGCCAAATAAGATATGTGGATGTATCTATCCAAGATTACTGCAAGCACAAGCAAGAATATCACACAAAGGAGTTAAACACAGAAAGTTACACAGCTGCAAACTTGCCTAAAAATATCAGATTTCAGGGACTTAGTGAAAATTCCAGATTCTCACTATCTGTTTATGCTCTGAAGCATTTGGACAGCAGCCAAACCAATATCTACAGGACTCCAAATGGAATGAAATTTTACAGGGAGCTATAAAAACATATCAGATTCAACTTTACAGTTGAAAGCTAAGGGTAGATCACAACACATTGACCTGCACAACCTCATCAACAGGGGAAGAAAATATAAACAGATTCTCAGACTTGGTGAAAATCTCAGATTTTCACTGATCTGGAATTTCAGCCACATGCCTACTTTGATTGGGCACAACTTGCACATATGGATTCCTAAACATGAAATGAAACCAACATGTGGTAGAGGGGGTCACCCTCTAGTACCACAACCAAGAAACAAACCCTTGGGCTCACCACATCACATGGAACCAAGCTCTAAACATGGGACAAATCTAAAATATGTCACTCCAGAAAATGTTCCAATGGAAAAAATGATTTCACCAATGGATTCCTGGGATCTTTCTACCCCAAAAGTATATAAAATACCTATGCACTTGCGTGGAACAAATGAGCACAAACTAGGAAGTGAAATCTACATAGAATCCCATCTAGTGAATAGTGCATCATCACATGTGCTATTCACTAGAACAAAACCTACACAAGCTCTACACATGACCACAACACCAATGGGGGTACATGATAGGTAGACCTCATGCCTATGTGCATTGGCACACCACCACATCACCTCAAGGACAAGCACAACTTGTAAACACCTACACTAACAAAGAGAGTTTGCACACCCTCACATATGGGCATGTGATGGTGCACACTCACACAAGCACCACAAGGCACCACTTGAATGAGTGCCATGACACCCACAAGGTGCACCCCTACACAATCTACACATGCTTACTTACAACACCACCTACACATGCTAATCATAGCAAGCATCACTTGTGCATACCCACACACACCATAACTCTCATAAGAAGCACTTACAAAAGAAACTCTAGTGCATAACAAACAACAAAATACTATGCTTGCAATCCTACAAGCATACAACACACCCTACACATGAAATTCTACCAAGTGCATCTACATACACACACAAGTTCAACAACATGGGTTCACAAGCTAGCAACACACAAAATACACATGCTGGTCTTGAGAGGAGGTTAAACATAAACCTTCATGTGCAAAAATAACTACAAAACTACAATGAACAGGGCTGCAAGGTGGTAAAACAGCAAAGGGAAAAAATAACAGTAACAAGGAAAAAGAAAAAAAATGGTAGGCTGTGGGTTCGAACCCCAGACCTACTGGTGGTGCAACTGCACCTCTACCACTCTGCTAGGGCCAAGGTACTCGACAAAGAGAGGGTGCTACCAGGTATTATTACACTGCAGCTCCTGCTCTACTGTGCCGAGGAAATAAAACAAAAGGGGGTGCCGAGGGGGGATCGAACCCACGACCTCTCAACAGGCAACAACATCACGCTACCACTACGCTACGGACATGAGTCTGACAGAGAAGGGAACCAAAACAAGGTAACTAGCAATGGCACCTGCATCTACCTACAGAGGGCTGCCGGTGACAGGGAGGCCGCCGGGCATGCCCTGCTGCTGCTGCGCCACGCCAGGGAGATGAGCTCCTCCTTCTACTGCTACCCTACTCTACCTGCTCCAAACCAGCACCACAACAAAACAGATCCAATCAAGCATAAACACGCGCAACATCTGCATCTACCGCAAGAACTAGTTCCTGACAGAGGAACTCCGGTGATCTCTATAGCCGATCCAGACGAGGGGAAGCAGGGAGGAAGGAAGGGGGTGATGTTCCTCACCTAAGGAAGGTAGAGGACTAGTCGTACGGTGGAGGAGGCTGGCCGGAGAGGAGGTAGACGTGCTAGAGGAAGCCCGTGTTGCAGATTGACGTAGAGGAAGGAGAGCTCCATGGCCGCGACATTGACGATGAACAGGCCGTCGACGTGGGCGTTCCCCGGCCTCAGCGAGGTTGGGAATGGGGCGCGGGGAGGCTCCCCGAGCTCCTGGACATGGCGGCCTCGCTGCTCGACGGTGTATGCGGGGGTGGACGCCGACGAGGTCTTCTCCCTGCTGTCTGCTAACCTAGCTACCGAGCTTACCGGGAGGAGAGAAGAGAGATGTGATGGAGCGGTGGCGGCGGATGGGAGAGAGGGGGAACCCTAGGAGAGGGGAGGCACGAATGCCCACTATATAGGGGGACCTCGATGGTTGTGCCGTCACGGCGACAGCTTCTTCTCTCTCTGATGGGGACGGAAAGGAGGTAGAGGGGAGAGACGACGTTAGAGGAGGAAGGAGGGATGCGCGCGTGGGCTCCTGTGCGTGAGAGGGAAAGAAGTGGGCTCGCCATGTGGGAGGGAGCCCACAGGGTGGCGGCAGATAGATGGAAAGCACTCCCTGTCATTTTCCATTTATAGAAAAGACAGGGAAGAAAAGAAAAGCACAAAGAAATCTACAAGTGCTAAAAATAACACTAGCACATCCCTGGACATGAAAAATCAAGACCTATTTAATAAAAATAGAAACAAGAGTTTAGGAGCAAGTAAATATTTTACAAAACAGAATTAACTTGGTGTGTTTTGTAATTATATGCACCTTTAAAACATGTTTGAAAAAATAGCAAACACACCTCTCCATTTCCAACCCAAAACCTGCTAAACCATGGGCATTTTTAAAAGAGGAAAGGAAGAAGTGAATCTTGACATAGAAGAAATAGAGAGGGAGGGAGGATGGTTTCAAACCCATGCAAATTACTATCACATGCATCACTCCACACAAGCCACACATCACATGCACATCATCACAAGGCATCACATCATCACAAGAACACAAGGCAACATCTCAAAGACATGGGCATGACATGATATGCTATGCATGCATGCAAGGAAGAAATAGAAGGGACATCACATGAAATCATGATCATGAACTCTCTCATAGCATTGACAAGGTGGTCCCACATAAGAAGGTTCCAAATAGGGAAGGTTACACACTTGGGGCATTACACCACATGTCACGAAAAACTAACCCAATCAGACCCCTCAAACCACCTATGTATGTTCAAGCAGTCCGGCTCCTTCAAATCCTATCCCCACATTTCTACATATGGAAGAAACCCTAGTTACGTGCCACTCCATTCTAGTTCCTCTCCGCTCCACTTCAATGTAATCATACCTCATCTTCAGTGATCACCGACTTTCTTCGGCATGGTAGACAACAGATCCGAGTCCGACAACTCTTGATCTGACGATTGGGACGTCATCTTGTGCTAGGTCGAGAGGAGTTTGTTGCCCGCTTGGCTCTGCACCGGTCTCGGGAGGAATCCACTCGAGCCCCACTGTATGAGTCCTTTCGACGGGAATCTAGCGACGACTGGCAGTACAGGCGCTCTGCACTGCACGTTCTCGGGATGGGAGTGGAACCCTGCGGTGGGTCATCATCATGACGATGTCCGACTCCGAGTCAGATGTAAACCGTGCACTACCCATTGCCTTGGATGCAGTGGATGCCCCGGGTGCGGCGAAAAGACCGCGACCCGTGGATCGGCTTGCCCACCTCGTGAGGAACAAGATGGGAAAAGCCGCCGAGGGCATGTCGCACATCGCCGCGTCGGACAAGGGATCGAAGGCCAAGGAGGTCGAAAACGCATGTGCCAACATCGGGGCAAAGCGGCAAGCCCGAGACGTGTGTGCCTTCGCATCAGAGCAAAGTTGGGTTATCTTTGCCCTCGCCGGGCTGCCTTCTTCGAACGAGGAGGAGGAGCATGACGATGCCGCATTTGACCCATACAGCTCATGGAGCGAGCAAATCTGTCTTGCCCTATAGTGTGTTTTCGAGTGCTACGACAACAAAGAGGACAAGGGAAAGGTTAGCCATGGGTGAACTTTCTCCATTTCTCTAGTATTTAGAACAATGTCAAATTTCTCAAAAAAAGAACAATGTCAAATTATGATTGTTTGAAGGCATGCATGATAAACTATTTGCATGCTATATGTGTAATCTAGATGAACCATGTGTGCTTATTTTTTACGTTGGATGAGAATATATGGATTAGGATTTGATATGAGAGACACAGCTGGACAGGGAGAAATGAGGGGTGACTGCTCACTTTCTGTAAATGTGTGTGCTGATGTTTCAGAAGTCACATTTGATGTGTTGGGATATAGGTGCTCTGACACAGGTAAAAGTAGTTTGTGCGTGCTGTTTAGTTGTTTTTGTTAGAGTTTAATTAACATGTGTTAATTATGGGGTAATCTCCCCTTGTAACTGCCATCTCTCCCGAATAGATGCCTCTTGATTGCATCTCTTCTCCTTGTATATATATCCATATTCATCTAATGAAAGAGGATGAGGATTCATTCTAATACGTTATCAGCACGCTCTAACCGAGAACAGAAGACCATGAGAGAGATCAGGCCATCCCGAAGGTTACAAATGTTGTTCTCGTCGCCGATGACCACCCGCAGGCGACGCGGCGATGGAGCCCAGGTGTCAGCGATCGACCGCGGCGGCCTCAAGCGCATGGTTTGGTCTCGCCCTCTCCTTCCCCTTCTCCCGGACGCAAACAACAGCGCCGACGCCCTCCCCATCACGGCTCACGGCGAAGCCCGCAGCGGTTCCTACAGCGTCGCACCCACATCTTCTACGTCCTCGCGATGATGAAGGCGACCGATGGAAGCGTGGTTGCGCTCGACGCGGCTCCTGGGGCGGAGCACGCAACATCCTTCGGCGGATCGGCCGGACGTTGAACGCCTGAGCCGGGCCGCGCCCGTCCTCCAGGACGCGCCGCGCGCCCCTCCGCCCGCGCCCACGCTCGCCCGAGCCCGCGCCAGGCCCGCGCCCGACCGCGGCGCTAGATCTCATGAACGGTGCCGCAAACGGCGCCTTCAACGGCGTGCCTTCCAGCCAGGACCTCCTTGGTGGTTCCTCTCCCGAGGAAGATGACAGAGCAATTGGTCCCTCCACCGGTCGCCGGTGAATGTCGCTGCGGTGGCCTGCCTGGAGCTGGAGGTGGCGTCGGTCGGCCATGGAAGTCTCTGGATGTCTCAGTATTGGATTGGGGTTAAAAAGCTGCCTGTGCGGTCGCTTCCTTATCTCTTCGCTTGACCATACGGGCTGCGCATTACGTGGCTTAGTGCATGCGCTGGAGGCAACAACAATACTTGCCACATTTTGCTTATTTGCATTTTTGTTTTAGCAGATTAGCAATTAAACTCCCAAACGACACTTCTAGCAGTAATTTATTTCTGTTTTAGATCTGTCAAAATCAGTACATATATACTATGGCACTGTTTTCTATTGAGTATTGTACTCCAGAATAAAATAATATATATAAATAATTTCCATGCTCACAAAAGTTGAGATTATTTATATCTATTATTTATAATTGTGATTTTTAATCTATTTCAAAGATAAATTCAGTATGTCTAGAGTACTGATTTGCGATTGAGAATTTTATTCTTTCGCAAAACAATCTCATTGCGATCGAGATTAATTTTCTCTCGCAAAATATTAATTCACCTCGCTGAATTATCTTGCAACTTGCTACAAGATCATCTCATTTAATTTGAGGTCTATACAATTCAAGTTTTCACTTGAGCATCAAGTTTGCAACATCATTACTATTCATTGCAATAGTAGTATATATCTATTGAGTACTGAGATGTATTCCAGATCTCAAGTTGACGTAATATATGTCCACGTTTATCACGTGTCGAGATTAATTACGTCCATTTGCAATTGAAATTTTAATCTTTTGCAAAGATAATATGAGTACCTATGCAGTACTATTATTTCGTTGAATACGAGATATTCCGGAATATTTCTATGATGTATCTAATTTCATGTTAAACACATGTTGAGATTAATACGTCCTTTTGCAATTGAGATTTTCGATTTCTTGCAAATAGAATCAATTCATCTTCATTGAGCCTTTGGCTTGATACAAGCAAGAATTGATGTGCAAAATCCCAAGTGTTGTTTTTCAAATTGATGTTTTTGGGACCATAAGGTAGTGTGTAGATCTACTGCTTTGCAGATTATCACCACTACTGATAAAGCCTACATTTTTTCATTTCGATATTATGTTTGCTTTACAAAGTGCTCTCCCACACATTTTACTAATTCATGACATAAGGCATTACGAGTAAGTATCTACTGATTTCATCAGATTATACTCTCACTCTTCAAGGTGTCATATTTAGCAATTTGAGATTCACACTAATGGTTTCAAGATAATTTCTTGGAATACCCATTGATTTTGTTAAGTTCATTACAACATCAACCATGATGGTCTTTAATTTACTAACCGTAAATTGATTATCTCTGGTTTACCCATAGCGGTAAAATATGGCTATAGAATTTGAGGCACTCGCCCTCAATGGCCACCATTGCCCTATCTGGGCCATAGATATCATGATCGCTCTTGTCTCTTGTAGGATAAAGTGTGCAATCCAGGCCTCTGGTAAGGATCACACCGCTAACAGAAAAATGGTGTCTTATATATCATAAGGCATTAGATTCAGATCTTAGCATCTGGGTATTATGTATTAGAAGTTCCTGGGATACAATGAACTCAAGGGAAAAGGCTTGAAGCTCACTTCAACCTTCAACCTGACATCACTAATGATGACGGGACCCTATGGGCATGGAGAACGTGTGGTTGATTATGCCTCAACTGACATGTTTGGAGACTATGAGTAGTCTCTCAATCTCTTGAGTGCTCAATATTTATTCATGTCCATTTATGATGTTGTATCAACAACATAAGTATTGTTGTCATCATATATTGTATATCACAATATATTGTATCAGCACTTTGGTACAAATACATTTATATGTATTATATATATCTGACTGTGATTTTCATATTGAGAATCTACATGTCTATGTATAGATTTCTACGGGCGTTAATCCAATGAAAAATGATATGTGCCTTGTGGACATATGCACCACAAACTCTATACTCAGGGAAGTTCAATGTTTTTCACTCTCGTTGAGAGAAAGGAGATACTTTAAAATCGCTAGACGCGATGAGGTATTTGTTGGCTCAACTCGAGCCATATTTACTATCCCTCTGGGTACTCGAGTAATGTCAGGATGCTTTATTGCTTCTTGGTTTAACTCGTACCCTACTAAACTATAGAGATATCCGTCAAAACAGTTTCTATAGAGAAACTTATGATGACAATAAAGAGAAATGACTTCTCTTTACCATATGCAACGGATATGGCAAGCACATTCTCTATGTATCATCTGGATTGTACTACACATACTACACAGCCCGTAGCACATGTTGCGCCCAAGACAGTTCCCCAAAATGTCTTGTACATGACAAACTTGGCATACTCGCCTTGGTCATCGAGATATTGGGTTGAAACTGGAACTATCGGCAATTTAAATAGTTTATGATTATTATGATGCTAAATTCTAACAATATTGGATTTTATGTGTACTACAAGTGACATAGGGAAGCTAATTTTAAGGCTCACGCACCTTAAAATCTACGCTGAACCACCCAGACTCCTTGAACGCATCAAGTCGAGGTGAGTGGCTCTTCCCATCCATTGACTAGACCGTTCAGGTATTCCATGGTTTTAAAAGACATATCTAATACGATTGTCTCAAGTGTGATTTATCCACATGAAACCATTGGCTCATTATCCTGACATCGATTTCAAGCAAATCGAATGGATAACATTGCAGAATTCTCCTTGAGTGCCTTCTCTATGATCCTTGGATTGAAGGTTAGCAATTTGTCCTATTTTTCTAGACTCCAAATGG
The DNA here is from genome assembly GCF_904849725.1 of Hordeum vulgare subsp. vulgare. Classification (NCBI taxonomy): domain Eukaryota; kingdom Viridiplantae; phylum Streptophyta; class Magnoliopsida; order Poales; family Poaceae; genus Hordeum; species Hordeum vulgare. The sequence goes on along the minus strand of NC_058521.1, from coordinate 110,217,607 downwards.
TTTGGTAGAATCTTATCCAAAGAATTAAGCTCATTGCATGATCTTTACTTTGGAATTGCAACTTACCGACTTTACGTTGGAGTCATGCAGTTTTACACGCTCATGAGAGAACTGCATAATATTATTCCCCTCTATCTTTGATACGTGGAAATCTACCAAGTATTTACCATCTGCGATAATTCGGTTGCATACCGATATCACCACCTGGCATACATCATTGGCCCCTCAACATATAGTTGGGATCTATGTGAGGAATAATTGTATTACCGTCAATACCTCAAACCCCTCACATGGGGAGTTATTCAAGGCCAGTATGCTGATTCAATGAGGAATATTTCCAGGCATTAGGGGGAGAATTCAAGTACCATAAAGAATGCCAGGAAATTAGTAGAATGTTCAACACATTTCTGCCTCAAATTCATGTATTCAAAGATCTGAACCATGCGTTCAGAAGATTTGTAGCTTATTGCAAATAACCTGCCAGATTCGTTTACTCGATATAAAGGTGTCACACAATCCTACGATCCTTTCAAAAGTATGCCTGAAAGAGTGGAGGTACCAACAAAAACCACTCCACTCCCCATTCGATGCAACAGGGGGAGATGTATGGCAAAAGTACATTAGGATTAAGCTTCTTGCAAGCAAGGATATCAAGGCCTATGAATCTGTAAATGCAAGTCAACTTCACATTGACAGACACCTAATGGGTGGTATACCCAGTGGATGGGAAACCTCCACCAACCTAGGTCATAGTGCACATAATGACTTGGACATCGGAATACCCGACTCAATCGCATTGGGAAATCGCGAGCAGTCACCATGGGTAACGATATTTCCATCAACTATATATTGATATATAGATTCTGAAGAAACATATAATCTAAAGTCTACAATTGTCGACATACATTTCTCAACTAGATTGCAAAACCTTGCAAATGATTCAGATCCAAAGACCATGGCCATGGCAAAGTGTGAACAACACTCGGACTGAACTCAAGCAAAGGGTATAATCTAGGTAGAAATGATCTTGCTCAGTAGTGAGAAGGTATTCATAAGAAATACCTACACCAGTTTTCTTCTGGAAACAGAATTGAGAACAACGAGGTGGTGAAACATAGAGCAAGTATTGTAGCACAAGGGTTCACGCAGATACCCAACTAGTCTCCAGAGGTGGAATCTCTTTCCGATAATTTATATCATTGGCAGTACATAATCATCTATCTTTGCAGTTGATAGATGTAGTGATCACATATCCATGTGGTTCACTAGATTCAGACATATATGATTGATTCCCGATGAAATGTCACTTCTGAATTGAAATGAAAAATGCAACATACATCGTGTAAAAATCAGTAAGTCACCATACGACTTATTGTTGTCGGTACATATGGTACAACCGACGTAGTGAGTTCCTTATGCATATGGATTACTCCTACAATGATGATTATCCATGTTTGTATGTGTGCAATGACGACACATGTAATCATCTAAATGACGGAGTTTAAAATGAAGGATTTGGGAAAATCAAAATACCGCTCGTTGCTACAACTTGAGCACCTTCATTTATACACTATGGTATACTATGTTGTCTATATCCATAATATATTAGGGAAATTCATTATGGACAAATATTATCCATCCATATCTCTCATGGTAGTTCATTCTCTAGACATAGACCAAGAGATGATGGAAATGAGATATTGGGACTCAACGTTCCATAATGCCATTGGATCCACCAAACACAATTGGTTGGTACTCAAGAATATCTTTCGATATCTCCAAGGCATCAAACATCCTGTCCTCGGTTTTCAGTTTCACAGAAATGTGAGCACCGATATTATTGGATACATCGATCAAATCCCCACTATGTCAGATCGTAGACAAGCTTAGTGTTCATACTAGGTGTGGTAGCCCTCTCATGAAGAGTCTTAAAAACAGACCTCATGGCTACATCCACCAACCATTATCTCAAAGATAATGTTGCTTGTGTTGCCCGGATGCAAACAGGTTACGTAATAAGCACTATTGCTATATTGCATTTCTTGCAAATCAAATCATGTGACTGATTTGGTCACAGAATCTCTACCAACTTTTACATTCCAGAAACATGTTCATGGAATTGGTATGTGACGACCGGCTTCGAAATTTGCAAGAATCAGGGGGAGTATCTTCCTGAATTGTTCTTGTTCAATGCATCATATTATACTCTTTTTCCCTCCATGAGTTTACTATATAGGTTCTCATGAAGGTTTTTAACGAGGTAATATCAAACACAAGATCATATATCATACTTTCAGTTTTCCCCACCGGGGTTTTTAGGAAAGTATATACGACATATTTATTGTCCTCTTGATTCTATGAGTTTTTATCGTACTGAGTTAAAGGAGACAATAACCATATATGTTGCGACATTTTCTCCTTATTTTTCCCAGTGGGTTTTGAAGGAGTTTTGGCAACATATCAAACACTATATTCCTCATATTTTTCCCACAGGGTTTTTGGAGGAGCCTCTAATCAAGATGATGATTCTGGATGGACAAGGATAAATTAGGGGGAGTGTTAGAGTTTAATTAACATGTGTTAATTATGGGGTAATCTCCCCTTGTAACTGCCATCTCTCCCGAATAGATGCCTCTTCATTGTATCTCTTCTCCTTGTATATATATCCATATTCATCTAATGAAAGAGGATGAGGATTCATTCTAATAGTTTTTTATTGCCAGGTAAATCCTTTTCCCGTTTGACCGTTAAAATGACTCGTTGACAGGAACAGAAACTTATGACTCCATATGGTGGCCCCGCCGAGGCTAGATCCTCCCGTTCTCAAACCATTTTACAATGGACCCAAAATTCCTTGAAGACCTAAAAGCTAAAACTATGAAAAATTTCCTATAAAACATTTTTTGATAGCCACATAATGTTTCTACCTAGGATCAATATTTATGAACTCTGCATCTACCAAAAACCACAATAAACATGGCAACGCCAAGTCGAATGACAATCGAGTGAACTTTCACCTCTCCCGTGCCAACCAATTTCAGCTGCGTGGCTGCCCCGAGCCCTGCTGCCCAATCCCTACCCTGGGCCATCCGCCGCACCCTCACTATGGAAGTTGACCTTACAACACTGTCGTGCAATCATGTTGAGATCCTTCATGTCATGCTTCGGTTTCATCCATCCGTCGTCGAATCCACCTCCTCATCGTCGCCTCCAGCCGCGAGTGCTGGTGCTAAATCCGGCGGATCTTGGATGGGGGATCTCAAGTTGGTGATCTTTACTAGATGGTAACAGAACAAAGGGGGACATGATGTTTTACTTAGGTTCGGGCCCTCTTTAAAAGGTAAAACCCTACGTTATGCTTGTATTGTATCGATTGCGTATGGGGTACAAAGTACATGATGATCTACCTTCACATTGCACGAATGAGCTCTAGTAAAAAAACCTTGCCTCTACAGACTAAACCCCTCGTCTTATATAAGCACATGTGTATCTAGGCTTATAAGTAATTCAGATACAACTAGGGATAACATGCCAATCATTTGAATACGCCTTGAAGTGTACGCCAAGTCTTCGGAGAATTCCATCTTGAGTACGTCGGGTGTAAGGACATGTGTAGCATGTTCTTTAGTTGTCGCCTGGTCATCAATCTGGCCCAGTACGGAGGAGGAAGAAGCAGCTGCCGACTCGCGTCTGCCTCTCCTGTATGAGTGGGTGAGTGTGTGTATGAAGTTGGCCGACCCTCTGCATGGAGGGGGATCGGGGGGTTTTACAGTCGAACCCACCGACCTACAATATGGATAAAAGTACATAACAGGGACCCGCCTGGCAGCTTCGCCGGCTGACCAGGGGGTCCGCCGTGGTCTAGTCTTGTCGTTGGAGGGCCCTGCCGGCTGCGAGGTCCCATCTGGCCATGGGACCCGCCGGCCAGCCAATGGGGCTCTCGTGTGAGGCCCACGCAGGACACGTGTGGTACGTCCGGCATCGTCTTGCGAGATTCGTCATGGGTCGCCGGTATGGCCGTCTCCACTGTGGCCACGCCGGGCTTGGTAATGGAGTGGGTGCTGGCGGGCTGGTACTGTGTTGGGTTGACGGATCGGAGTCAGCGTAAGTCAGCGGCATGGCCCCTGACACTGTATCTGCCGTGCGCCTCAACCTTGTACCCGTGTTGACGCGTCTTCACCTTTAATCATAGAGTCCCGTCACAACCTAGGATGGGATGTGACGGGAGCTCTCTAGCCGGCTAGCGGCCTCGCTAGCCGGCCTTGGAGTTGTTGTCTTGCCCTTAGCCGGCAGGCGCTTCCTGCCGGCGAGGAGGAGTGGCCATCTCACCCCTAGCCGGCAAGCACTTCCTAGCCGGCCAGGAGGAGTTGGCCATTTGAAGAAAGCTGAAGATTCCCTTTATACTTGGGCGCAAAGGAATAGGATCGATGAGCCTACCCCGGGGTTATCCCCCCGTCAGTAGTCCCCGAAGAAGGAAGGTCAGGAGCTTCTGAAGGCCCCGCGCTTGTCGATGCGGTCGTAGGCTCGAGACCTTCTGTCTCTGGTACCGTCGTGGTAGCCGGCACGCCGTTTACCTCCATGATGGCCACCCACTGGGTGTTGAGCCGATAGGATTCGAGGCCTGGCGTGGCCGATGTTGTTGTCGGAGCCGACGAGCCAGTTGTAGTCGGCAACGCCGTTGTTGCCGGCGCAGCAGTTGTAGCCGGCAAAGCAGTTGTAGCCGACAGAGTAGTCGTAGCCCGCGACTTCTCCGAGCCCGACGTCAATGGGACAGAAGGATCTGCCGGTACAAAGATCGATGCCGACTCCGGAGACGGCTGGATGGAGGGCTTGTGGAGTTGCTCGAGGGAGACGCCGGCTGGGATTGCCTGCCTTGTGGAGCTAATTTTGGCCAAGGTGTCTCCGCCTCATTGTTCGCCCTGGGGACGTGATGGAACTCGCATCCCTCGAAAGGACCCTGAGCTGCTGAATGAGGAAGCGGTAGCTCGCCATGTTGGCGTCCCTGGCATCCCATTCGCCAAAGACCTGCTGCACCACAAGGTCCGAGTCGCCGAAGCAAAGGATCCATCGGATGCCAATCTCTCTGGCAAGCCGGAGGCTGTGAGCGAGCGCCTCGTATTTGGCGACGTTGTTGGAGGCGGTGAAATGTATCTAGAGAGCATACTGATACGTCTCCATCGTATCTACTTTTCCAAACTCTTTTGCCCTTGTTTTGGACTCTAATTTGCATGATTTGAATGGAACTAACCCGGACTGATGCTGTTTTCAGCAGAATTGCCATGGTGTTGTTTTTGTGCAGAAATAAAAGTTCTCGGAATGACCTGGAAACTTACGAGGATTTTTTGTGGAATATATAAAAAATACTGGCGCAAGAATTACCCGAAGACACGGAGCCAGGGGCCCACGAGCCTAGGAGGCGCGCCCCCCTAGGGCGCGCCTGGCAAGCTCGTGGGGCCCACGTGGCTCCCCAGCCTCCAACTCCAACTCTATATAGTCTCTCTCGCCTAGAAAAAAAAAATCAAGGGAGAGCTTTCGGGAAGAAACGCCGCCACCACGAGGCAGAACTTGAGCAAAACCATTCTAGAGCTCCGGCAGGGCCGTCCTGCCGAGGAAACTTCCCTCCTGAAGGGGGAAATCGTCGCCATCGTCATCACCAACACTCCTCTCATCGGAGGGGACTCATCTCCATCGACATCTTCATCAGCACCATCTCATCTTCAAACCCTAGTTCATCTCTTGTACCCAATCTCCGTCTCGCGACTCCGATTGGTACTTGTAAGGTTGCTAGTAGTGTTAATTACTCCTTGTAGTTGGTGCTAGTTGGTTTACTCGGTGGAAGATCTTATGTTCAGATCCTTAATGCTATTCAATACCTCTCTGATGATGAACATAATTATGATTTGTGAGTAGTTACGTTTGTTCATGAGGACATGGGATAAGTCTTGCTATAAGTAGTCATGTGAATTTGGTATTCGTTCGATATTTTGATGCGTTGTATGTTGTCTTTCCTCTAGTGGTGTTATGTGAACATCGACTACATAACACTCCACCATTATTTGGGCCTAGAGGAAGGCATTGGGAAGTAATAAGTAAATGATGGGTTGCTAGAGTGACAGGAGCTTAAACCCTAGTTTATGCGTTGCTTCGTAAGGGGCTGATTTGGATCCACTAGTTTAATGGTGTGGTTAGACTTTGTCTTAATTCTTCTTTCGTAGTTGCGGATGCTTGTCCAAGTAAGGACATCACCCAAGCACCGGTCCACCCACATATCAAAATATAAAAGTAGCGAACGCGAATCATATGAACATGATGAAAACTAGCTTGACAAAAATTCCCATGTGTCCTCGGGAGCGCTTTACCTTATATAAGAGTTTGTCCAGGCTTATCCCTTGCTACAAAAGGGATTGAGCCATCTTGCTGCACATTTGTTACTATTGTTACTTGGTACTCATTACGAATTATCTTATCACACAACTATCTGTTTCCGATAATTTCAGTGCCTGCAGAGAATACCTTGCTGAAAACAACTTGTCATTTCCTTCTGCTCCTCATTGGGTTCGACACTCTTACTTATCCAAAGGACTATGATAGATCCCCTACACTTGTGGGTCATCAAGACTCTTTTCTGGCGCCGTTGCCGGGGAGTGAAGCGCCTTTGGTGAGTGGAATTTGGTAAGGAAACATTTATATAGTGTGTTGAAATTTATTGTCACTTGTCACTATGGAAACTAATCCTTTGAGGAGCTTGTTCGGGGTATCTTCACCTCGATCGGAAGCACAAAGAGTTTCTCCTCAACCTACTGCACCTACTGAAAATATTTATTATGAAATTCCTTTGGGTATGCTAGAGAAACTGTTGGCTAATCCTTTTACAGGAGATGGAACATGACATCCCAACTTGCATCTAATCTATGTAGATGAAGTTTGTGGTTTATTTAAGCTTTTAGGTTTGCCCGAGGATAATCGCACCATGCTTGACACTTCCTGTACCGATTCTTTTATGAAGTGAGATATTGACTTCAAATGGGATTTATTGGAAAGAATTAAGTGCAACTCTGAAGATTGGGAGTTTGATGAAGGTAAGGAGTCACATATGAATCTTAAGTTCGATTGCGTTAAATCCTTCGCCGAAACAAATACTTTTCGTGATTTTAGCGCTAAAGATGGACTTGACTCTGAGGTAGTAGCTTCATTATGTGAATCATTTGCTGCTCATATTAATCTCCTTAAGGAGAAGTGGTTTAAATATCATCCTCCCATAGAAGTCAATGTAGTAGAACCCAATCCAGTTGAAGAGAAAGTTATTGCTTATAATGATTCTATTGTTCCTAGTGCTTACACTGAGAAACCACCTTTCCCTGTTAGAATAAAGGATCATGCTAAAGCTTCAACTGTTGTACGTAAGGGCTACATTAGAACACCTACACCCCCTGAGAAAATTAAAGTTGAACCTAGCATTGCTATTATTAAAGATCTCTTGGCCGATATTGTTGATGGGCATGTTATTCAATTCTGTGAAGATGCTGCTAGAATTGCTAAACTCATGCTAGAGACAAACATAAACCTTTTGTTGGCATGCCTGTTGTTTCTGTTAAGATAGGAGATCATTGTTATCATGGTTTATGTGATATGGGTGCTAGTGTTAGTGCAATACCTCGATCTTTATATAATGAAATTAAAGATGAGATTGCACCTGTCGAGATGGAATTTATTGATGTTACTATTCAACTTGCTAATAGAGATACTATCTGCCGTGTGGGAATTGTGAGGGATGTTGAAGTCTTGTGTGGTAAAACTAAGTATCCTACTGATTTTCTCGTTCTTGCTACCACACAAGATAGCTTTTGTCCCATCATATTTGGTAGACCTTTCCTCAATACTGTTAATGCTCAGATTAATTGTGAGAAACAAACTGTTACTGTTGGCTTTGAACGTGTGTCACATGAATTTAATTTTTCTAAGTTTGGTAGATAACCTCATGAAAAAGAATTGTCTAGTAAGGATGAAATTATTCCTCTTGTTTCTATTGCTGTGCCTCCTACTGATCCTTTAGAGCAATACTTGCTTGAGAATGAAAATGATATGCATATGGATGAAAGAAATGATATAGATAGAGTTATCTTTGAACAAGATCCTATCCTTAAGAATAATTTGCCTGTTGAATTACTTGGAGATCCACCTCCACCAAAGGGTGATCCTGTGTTTGAGCTTAAACAATTACCTGATACTCTTAAGTATGCTTATCTTGATGAAAAAGAGATATATCTTATTATTACTAGTGCTAACCTTTCACAACATGAAGAAAAGAAATTATTGAAAACTCTGAGGAAGCACTGTGCTGCTATTGGATATACACTTGATGATCTTAAGGGCATTAGTCCCACTCTATGCCAACATAAAATTAAAACTGATCCTGATTCCAAACCAGTTGTCGATCATCAACGAAGATTAAATCCTAAGATGAAAGAGGTGGTAAGAAAAGAAATACTAAAGCTCCTGGAAGTAGGTATTATCTATCCTGTTGCTCATAGTGATTGGGTAAGTCCGGTGCATTGTGTCCCTAAGAAGGGAGGTATTACCGTTGTCCCTAATGATAAAGATGAATTGACCCCACAGAGAATTGTTACTGGCTATAGGATGGTAATTGATTTTAGGAAATTAAATAAAGCTACTAAGAAAGATCATTACCCTTTACCTTTTATTGAGAAAATGCTAGAAAGATTGTCTAAACATACACACTTTTGCTTTCTAGATGGTTATTCTGGTTTCTCCCAAATACCTGTTGCACAATCTGATCAGGAGAAAACCACTTTTACTTGCCCTTTCGGTACCTTTGCTTATGGACGTATGCCTTTTGGTTTATGTAATGCACTTGGTCCCTTTCAAAGATGTATGATGGCTATATTCTCTGACTTTTGTGAAAAGATTGTTGAGGTTTTCATGGATGATTTCTCCGTTTATGGATCTTCTTTTGATGATTGCTTGAGAAACCTTGATCGAGTTTTGCAGAGATGTAAAGATACTAACGTCGTCTTGAATTGGGAGAAGTGCCACTTTATGGTTAATGAAGGCATCGTCTCAGGACATAAATTTCTGAAAGAGGTATTGAAGTCGATAAGGCTAAAGTTGATGCGATCGAGAAAATGCCATGTCCTACAGACATTAAATGTATAAGAAGTTTCCTTGGTCATGTTGGTTTTTATAGAAGGTTCATTAAAGACTTCTCTAAGATTTCTAGGCCTCTCACCAATCTCTTGCAAAAAGATATTCAAATTCTTTTTGATGATGATTGTGAAGAAGCATTTGAAATACTTAGGAAGGCCTTGATAACTGCACGTATTGTTCAACCACCTGATTGGAACCTACCTTTTGAAATTATGTGTGATGCTAGTGATTATGTTGTTGGTGCTGTTCTAGGACAAAGAGTTGATAAGAAATTAAATGTTATTCATTATGCTAGTAAAACTCTGGACAGTGCCCAAAGAAACTATGCTAGTACTAAAAAAGAATTTTTAGCAGTTGTGTTTGCATGTGATAAGTTCAGATCTTACATTGTTGATTCCAAAGTTACTATTCACACTGATCATGCTGCTATTAAATATCTCATGGAAAAGAAAGATGCTAAACCTAGACTTATTAGATGGGTTCTCTTGCTACAAGAATTTGATTTGCATATTGTTGATAGAAAGGGTGCAGAGAACCCTGTAGAAGATAACTTGTCTAGGTTAGAGAATGTTCTTGATGACCCACAACCTATTGATGATAGCTTTCCTGATGAACAATTGAATGTCATCAATGCTTCACGTAGTACACCATGGTATGCTGATTATGCTAATTGTATTGTTGCTAAATATATACCACCTAGTTTCACATACCAACAAAAGAAAACGTTCTTTTATGATTTGAGGCATTACTTTTGGGATGATCCTCACCTTTATAAAGAAGGAGTAGATGGTGTTATTAGACGTTGTGTACCTGAGCATGAACAGGGACAGATCCTACAGAAGTGTCACTCCGAGGCTTACGGAGGACACCATGCAGGAGATAGAACTGCACACAAGGTATTGCAATCAAGTTTTTATTGTCCTACTCTCTTCAAGGATGCTCGTAAGTTTGTCTTGTCTTGTGATGAATGTCCAAGAATAGGTAATATCAGTAAATGCCAGGAAATATCTATGACTTATACACTTGTTATTGAACCATTTGATGTTTGGGTTTTTGATTATATGGGACCTTTTCCAAAGTCCAACGGGTATACTCATATTCTAGTTGCTGTTGATTACGTTACTAAGTGGGTAGAAGCTATTCCAACTAGTAGTGCTGATCATAACACCTCTATTAAGATGCTTAAAGAAGTCATTTCCCCCAGATTTGGAGTCCCTAGATATTTAATGACTGATGGTGGTTCACATTTTATTCATGGTGCTTTCCGTAAAATGCTTGCTAAGTATGATGTCAACCATAGAATTGTATCTCCTTATCATCCTCAGTCTAGTGGTCAAGTAGAGTTAAGTAATAAAGAAATTAAATTAATTCTGCAAAAGACTGTTAATAGGTCTAGAAATAATTGGTCTAAGAAACTTGATGATGCACTGTGGGTTTATAGAACTGCTTATAAAAATCCCATGGGCATGTCTCCGTACAAAATGGTTTACGATAAAGCATGTCATTTACTTCTTGAGCTAGAGCATAAGGCTTATTGGGCAATCAAAGAGCTCAACTTTGATTTCAAACTTGCTGGTGAGAAGAGGTTATTTGATATTAGCTCACTTGATGAATGGAGAACTTAGGCATATGAAAATGCCAAGTTGTTTAAAGAAAATTTAAGAGGTGGCATGATAAAAGGATACAAAAACGTGAGTTCAATGTAGGTGATTATGTCTTGCTATACAATTCTCGTTTAAGATTTTTTGCAGGAAAACTTCTCTCTAAATGGGAAGGACCTTACATTGTTGAGGAAGTATATCATTTCGGTGCCATAAAAATCAACAACGCGGAAGGTAATTTTCCGAGAGTTGTAAATGGGCAAAGAATCAAGCATTATATCTCAAGTACTCCCATAAATGTTGAAAGCAATATTATTAATACCATAACTCAGGGGGAGTACATAAGGGATATTTACGAGCTTGTTTCAGACTCCAAGAACGAAGAGGTATGTGATACAGTAAGTAAACCGACTCCAAAACTTTCTAGCATGCTTAGTGGTAATTAAAAAGAAAACCCAAAAAGATTTCCCATTCTTCTTTTGCTTGTTGGGAGCTTTCCCGTGTAAATAGTTTTCTTTTTCTTTGGGTCGAGGTAGAAGACCATGACTAAAAATGATTAGTGGCTCTCATATGCATTATTGTTTATCCGTCAAAGAGCCATATTACTTTGTCTTCTCCTTTGAATTTGCATGCAGATTCCAGCTTAGTCCAATGCATGAACACTCTTATTATTATTCACGTCATTCGGTCGTGCAAGTGAAAGGCAATAATGACGATACATGATGAAGTGACTGAGCTTGGAAAAGCTCGTATGAACTCGACCTATTTTGTTTTTGTAATTATGACTAGCTCATCATTCCTAATTCAACATTGTTATGAGAGAAACATGTTTGCAATGACAACTTAGAGATCATAGTTTCTGATGCCATGCTTAATTAGCTAGGAGCTAATAATGGTTTGTCTTGGATGCCAACATGAATTTCAAAATGATTATGATGTAGTATGATAGGATGGTATCCTCATTTGAATGATTCAAGTGGCTTGACTTGTCACATGTTCACGCTTGTAGTTGAAACAAAATCAACATAGCCTCTACGACATTCATGTTTATGGTGATTTATATCCTACTCATGCTTGCACTCAACATTGGTTAATATCAATGCATATTGATGACTGTTGTAGCTCTCTAGTTGGTAGCTTCCTAGTCTTTTGCTAGCCTTCACTTGTACTAAGCGGGAATACTGCTTGTGCATCCACTTCCATAAACACAAAGTTGTTCCATATGAGTCCACCATACCTACCTATATGCGGTAACTACCTGCCATTCCAAGTAAATTTGCATGTGCCATTCTTTAAATCTTCAAATAATAATCTGTTTTGTATGCCCGAACCGCTCATGCTGTGACAAGGGGCGGTCAGTATCTTCCATGCTAGGTGTGTTATCCTCGATATGTGTTTATTCACTATCACTCACGAGAAAGGGGCCGGTAATCGGAAAGCCTAGTTCCATGCTCAAATCAAATCAAAAATATAATTTCAAACAAAACTCCCCTGGATTGTTATTGGTATGGACGACACCCGAGGATTCGGCTAGTCGTGGAGTGTGATTGATCGGTGGTAGGGGGAGTCAAAACTTTACTATTCTGTTTGGGAACCGCCTATAATATGTGTAGCATGGAAGATGGTGAAAACTCTTGGTCATCGCGCTGACAATGAAAGCATGCCTCCCAAAATTATTTATATCTGTTTTAAAAGCTTGAGCTCTGGCACCTCTACAAATCAATGCTTCCCTCTGCAAAGGGCCTATCTATTTACATTACTATGGAGTCATCCTCTTCTTATAAAAGGCACCAATTAGAGAGCACCTCCATCATTTTTATGCTTTGCTATTAATTGATATTGAGTATGACTCTGACTGGATCTTCTTTGCCATGAATTACAATGTTCATTGAGCCCTTGGTCTTTGAAGGTGCTTTGCATTTATGTTTTGCGGTCTCAGAAAGGGCTAGCGAGATACCATCTGTTCATATTGTATCATGATTGTTTTGATTGAAGTGTTGACGTTTCAAACTTATTATTATTGCTCGCTAGTTGATTATGCCATTGATATGAGTACACCATGATATGTGGTTAGCTTATGATCTTGCTGAAAATCCGAATATGAGTTAGACATAATTACAATAACAAGATCAAACAGAGTTCGTAAAAGTTTTTCTTTTGTCCCTTTCAGTTTGTCAACTGAATTGCTTGAGGACAAGCAAGGCTTTAAGCTTGGGGGAGTTGATACGTCTCCATCGTATCTACTTTTCCAAAACCCTTTTGCCCTTGTTTTGGACTCTAATTTGCATGATTTGAATGGAACTAACCCGGATTGACGCTGTTTTCAGCAGAGTTGCCATGGTGTTGTTTTTGTGCAGAAATGAAAGTTCTCGGAATGACCTGGAAACTTACGAGGATTTTTTGTGGAATATAGAAAAAATACTGGCGCAAGAATTACCCGAAGACACGGAGCCAGGGGCCCATGAGCCTAGGAGGCGCGCCTGGCAAGCTCGTGGGGCCCACGTGGTCCGCAGCCTCCAACTCCAACTCTATATAGTATCTGTCGCCCAAAAAAAAATCAAGGGAGAGCTTTCGGGAAGAAACGCCGCCGCCACGAGGCGGAACTTGAGCAGAACCAATCTAGAGCTCCGGCAGGGCCGTCCTGCCGGGGAAACTTCCCTCCCGGAGGGGGAAACCGTCGCCATCGTCATCACCAACACTCCTCTCATCGGAGGGGACTCATCTCCATCGACATCTTCATCAGCACCATCTCATATCCAAACCCTTGTTTATCTCTTGTACCCAATCTCCGTCTCGCAACCCCGATTGGTACTTGTAAGGTTGCTAGTAGTGTTAATTACTCCTTGTAGTTGATGTTAGTTGGTTTACTCGGTGGAAGATCTTATGTTCAGATCCTTAATGCTCTTCAATACCTCTGTGATCATGAACATAATTATGCTTTGTGAGTAGTTACATTTGTTCCCGAGGACATGGGACAAGTCTTGCTATAAGTAGTCATGTGAATTTGGTATTCGTTCGATATTTCGATGCGTTGTATGTTGTCTTTCCTCTAGTGGTGTTATGTGAACGTCGACTACATAACACTCCACCATTATTTGGGCCTAGAGGAAGGCATTGGGAAGTAATAAGTATATGATGGGTTGCTAGAGTGACAGAAGCTTAAACCCTAGTTTATGCGTTGCTTCGTAAGGGGCTGATTTGGCCACTAGTTTAATGCTATGGTTAGACTTTGTCTTAATTGTTCTTTCGTAGTTGCGGATGCTTGCGAGGGGGGTTAATCATAAGTGGGATGTTTGTCCAAGTAAGGACATCACCCAAGCACCGGTCCACCCACATATCAAAATATCAAAATAGCGAACGCGAATCATATGAACATGATGAAAACTAGCTTGACAGAAATTCCCATGTGTCCTCGGGAGCGCTTTACCTTATATAAGAGTTCGTCCAGGCTTGTCCCTTGCTACAAAAGGGATTGGGACATCTTGCTGCACCTTTGTTACTATTGTTACTTGCTACTCGTTACGAATTATCTTATCACACAACTATCTGTTACCGATAATTTCAGTGCTTGCAGAGAATACCTTGCTGAAAACCACTTGTCATTTCCTTTTGCTCCTCGTTGGGTTCGACACTCTTACTTATCAAAAGGACTACGATAAATCTCCTACACTTGTGGGTCATCACATACTTGAGTTGGTCTCCTTTCGGAGACGTCAAGACGATGCCGACTCCCAGACCAGTTCGCATCTTCGAGCCGTCGAAGTGCATCGGCCAATGAGTGGAGTCTGGAGGCGGTGGCAGGAATTGGGTTTCGGCCCAATCGACGAGGAAGTCGGCCACCACCTGAGATTTGATGACGGTGCGTGGCTCGTAGCAGATGTCGTGGTCGGTCATGGAGATGGACCATATGGCAATCCGGCCCATGGCATCACGGTTGCCCATGATTTTTGAGAGTGGAGAAGTGCTCACCATAGTGATGGCATGCTCCTGGAAGTAATGCTTCAATTCTTGGCGGCAAAGTAGACACCATAACACATCTTTTGATAGTGGGGGTAGTTTTTCTTGGAGGCGGACAAAACCTCGCTGAGGTAGTAGACAGGGCGCTGTACTAGCAGCACCTTGCCTTCCTCCTTGCGCTCCACTACCAGAACCACACTAACCATGCGAGTGGTCGCCGTGATGTAGATGAGGATGGGCTCTCTTTGGCCGGCGCCGCCAAGATTGGCATGCTCGAGATGACGTGCTTCAGGTCGCGGAAGGCTTCATCCTCCTGATCGTTCCACTCAAACTTGGTCGCCTTCTTCATCAACTGATGGAGTGGAAGCGCCTGCTCACCCAGCCGGCTGAGGAACCGGTTGAGGGATGCACACAACCAGCGAACTTCTGGACGTCGAGGATTCGAGACGGCTTCACCATATGCTCGATGGTTCTGATCTTCTCAGGGTTAGCTTCGATGCCGTGAGGTGACACAAAGAAACCCAAGAGCTTGCCGCGTGGAACTCCAAAGATGCACTTCTCTGGATTGAGCCGGATCTTGTATTCACGCAGATTGGCGAATGTCTCTCGCAAGTCTTCAAGGAGACTAAAATGCTGCTTGGTCTTGACGATGATGTCATCCACATAGACGTGGATGTTCGTGCCGATTTGTGGTAGGAGGCATTGTTGCATGCAACACTGAAAGGTGGCACCAGCGTTCTTCAGGCCGAACGTCATGGTGGTGTAGTAGTAAGCCCCGAAGGGCGTAATGAAGGAGGTCTTCAGCCGTTTGGCTGGATCCAGCTTGATCTGGTGGTAGCCCGAATAGGCGTTCAGAAAGGACAGCAATTCGCAGCCAGGTGTGGAGTTGATCACTTGATCTATCCGGGGCAAAGCGAAAGGGTCTTTCAGACATGCCTTTTTCAAGCTTGTGTAGTCGATACACATTCGCCAGGTCTTGTTTTTCTTCACCACCAGAACTGGGTTGGCCAACCAGTCCGAGTGGAAAACTTCCATTATGAAGCCGGCTGCGAGCAGCCGGGCGATCTCTTCTCCAATTGTGCGCCGCTTCCCCTCGGCGAAGCGGCGCAAGGGTTGTTTCACCGGCTTGGCATTCGGCCGCACATGAAGCTTGTGCTCGGCGTACTTCCTCGGAACTCCCGACATGTCCTTTGGGGACCATGCGAAGATGTCCTGATTCTCACGGAGGAAGTCGACGAGCTCGCCTTCCTATTTGGCGCTGAGGTTAGCGCCAATGGTGATGCACTCCTTGGGGTTCGCAGGGTCGAGCATCACCTGCTTGGTTTCCTTCGCCGGCTCGAATGAGCCTTCGACGGCCGACTGGGACGGTGGAGTAGGGATCGCCGGCTGCTCGGTAGCCTGAGCCACGAGTCGGTCGATCTGCCTCTTCTCCTCAGTGATCACCAGGGCGTCGGCCAGGCGGCTGCTGTCGCATGCGCACTCGAGCGACTTCTTGGAGTCGCCAGCGATGGTGATGATGCCCTTAGGACCCGACACCTTCAGCTTGAGGTAGGCGTAGTGGGGGATGGCCATGAATTTTGCCAAAGCTGGGCTGCCCAACAACGTGTGGTAGGATCTGTTGAGGTCCACCACCTCGAACCAAATCAGTTCGCGGCGGAAGTGCGCCTTGTCGCCAAAGAGCGCATGCTGCTGGATTTTGCCAATCGGCGAGCATGACTGTCCTAGCACAATGCCATGGAAGACAGTGCTGGTCGGCTCGAGGTCCTTCTCCTTCAACCCGAGCTTGAGCAGGGTGTCATGGTAGAGGATGTTAATGTTGTTGCCGTCGTCGACCAACACCCGGGAGAACCGGCAGGTGAGCCTCTTGGAGGCAAAGGTGGGGTCAAGGACGAGCGCGTATGAGCCAGGGTTTGGCATCACCGCAGGATGGTCAACTCGGCTCCATGTGATTGGATTTTTGGAGCAATGCATGAATTGGGGAACCGAGTGGACTGCGGCGTTTACTTTGCGCCGACGCTGTCACTGACTGTGCTTGTCACCGCCTTCACTGGTGAAGACGACGTAGGCCCCGATTTGCTCAAGGAACTGGTCGTGGAGAATGCCGTCGTTAGGAGGCGGTGGGTGTGGAGCCGGAACCGACACTGGAGCCGGAGCGCGAGGCGTTGCAGCTGTTGCCGGGGGAGCCGACAACCCTCACCCCGAGACAGTCGCTGTGCGAAGCTGCATTGTCGGAGTGTATGGGTGGCCGGCTTCGCCCCGGTGTGCATCTTGCACGGCATGTCGAGCATTTGCTCGAAGGTGAGCTTGGGCTGTCAGGTATTCTTGCCGGTTCGCTGCCGCTGAGAGCCGGCCTGAGCAGCCGGCGCCTCTTCCTCCACGTTGACCACGTGCTTGTTTGCAGATCGCGGATCAAGTTGATCCGCCTTGCGCTTGTTGTTCTGGCCGCCTCGGTTGTCGCCAGCCGACTTGGAAGCAGATGGCGTGGGGACATGCCTGTGTGTAGCGGTGACCTTGACCTGCATGGCGGAGTCGGCCGTGGCGTATTTGACCGCCTTGGCCGTGAGCACCACCAAAGAGGTAGGCTCGGAGCACATGAGCTTGTGCTTGAGCAGGGTGCCGTCTCGACAGCTGTCAATGAAGTATTAAATTGCTTGTACCTCGTGCACTCCTTCGCAGAAATTGCGCAGCTCCGTCCAGCGCGTGACGTAGTCACGAAGGGGCTCGTCAGGCTTTTGGACGCACATGGCCAGCTCGCGAGGTTGGCCAGGGCGTTTGTAGGTGCCGGTGAAGTTGCGGACGTACGCCTCCTCGAATTCAACCCAAGAGTTAACGCTACCGGCTGGCAGGTGATACGTCTCCGTCGTATCTACTTTTCCGAACTCTTTTGCCCTTGTTTTGGACTCTAATTTGCATGATTTGGATGGAACTAACCTGGACTGACGCTGTTTTCAGCAGAATTGCCATGGTGTTGTTTTTGTGCAGAAATAAAAGTTTTCGGAATGTCCTGAAAATTTACGGAGATTTCTTCTGGAATAAAAGAAAAATACCTGCGCAAAGATCCACCGGAGGAGGTGGACCAGTGGGCCACAAGTCCACAGGCCGCGGCCACCACCCTGGCCGCGCCGTGAGGGCTTGTGGAGCCCACGTGGCTCCACCGCCCCCAAACTCAGCTCTATATCTTCCGTCTCGCTCGGAAAAAAATCAGAGAGAAGGTTTCATCGCGTTTTGCAATACGGAGGCGCCGCCAGATCATGTTCTTCATTTGGAGGGCAGATCTGGAGTCCGTTTCGGGCTCCGGAGAGGGGAAATCGTCGCCATCGTCATCATCAACCTTCCTCCATCGACAATTCCATGATGCTCTTCATCGTTCGTGAGTAATATAATCGTAGGCTTGTTGGACGGTGATGAGTTGGATGAGATCTATCATGTAATCGAGTTAGTTCTTGACGGGGATTGATCCCTAGTATCCACTATGTTGTGGATTGATGTTGCTACTACTTGGCTATGCTCAATGCTTGTCACTAGGGCCCGAGTGCCATGATTTCAGATCTGAACCTATTATGTTGTCGCCAATATATGTGTGTTTTAGATCCTATCTTGCAAGTTGTAGTCACCTACTATGTGTTATGACCCAGCAACCCCAGAGTGACAATAGCCGGAACCACTCCCGGAGATGACCACAGTATGAGGAGTTCCTGTATTCACCACGTGTTAATGCGTTGGTCCGGTTCTTTATTAAAAGGAGAACCTTAGTATCCCGTAGTTTCCATTAGGACCCCGCTGCCACGGGAGGGATGGACAATAGATGTCATGCAAGTTCTTTTCCCTAAGCACGTATGACTACATACGGAATACATGCCTATATTAGATTGACGAACATGAGCTAGTTACATATCTCTCCGTGTTATAGCTGTTACATGATGAATCACATCCGTCACACTCATCCATCACCAATCCACTGTCTACGAGTCTTTTACTACTGGTCCTTGATACGTGACTTTGCCTAGGCTTGTCCCTTGCTACAAAAGGGATTGGGCCACTTTGCTACTACTGTTGCTACTGCTGTTACTCTGCTGCTGCTGCTGCTACTGTTGTTCCTTGCTACTTCGCTGTTACTTGTTGCAAGATCTTTTCCGACACTATTGTGGGGAAGAATAGTTACTCGTTCACGTGCAACCTACTCGCGCCATTGATACAATAGTTAGGAATAGTCTTCCATCAACAGATCGTTTCTAGCACCGTTGCTATCATACTACTTTGCTATTGATACTTTGCTTGCAGACACTAATCTTTCAGGTGTGGTTGAATCTGACAAACTCAGCTGCTAATACTTGAGAAAATTCTTTTGCTTCTTCCTTGGTGAACCAACAAATTTGGGTTGAATACTCTACCCTCAAAAACTGCTGCGATCCCATACGCTTGTGGGTCATCAAGGCTCTTTTTGGCGCCGTTGCCGGGGAAGCACATCTATATTCTTCGAGTCACTTGGGATTGACGTCTGCTGGTCACTATGAGGAATCCGAAAGATCCAAGAACTAAAATCCTACCTTCCACTACGAGGAGAGGTAAGGAAGTGTCATCTAGCTCTGCACTTGATTCACCTTCAGTTTTGAGTAAGTTTGCAACTTCGCCTCCTGCTAGAAATCTTGATATGTCGCCTGTGCTTGATGATGCTATGCTTGATACTATGCCTGATGATGCTATGCTTGATACTATGCCTACTATGCCTGATACTGCTTTGCCACTTGGTGCATTCCTTAATGCACAAATTGCTAGAGCTGCTGTTAGATGTGATGATACTTCTAAAACTGCTGATACTATTGAAGTAGAACCTGCTACTATGCTTGAGTTGCCTGTTATGCCTGATACGCGCTATGTTATGGAGGGAGAGATAGTTGAGGATTTTCTTGCGTGTAAGGATAGCTATGAAGTTGAGAAACTTCTGCGCAAGTGGAAAGAAAAATCTTTAAACGCTAGGATGAAATACGACCTGAAGTTTGCGACTTCACCTATCTTTGTGACCGATAATGATTATGAATTCTCTGTCGACCCTTAGTTAACCACTCTGGTCGAATCTGATCCTTTTCACGGTCACGAGTCTGAAACGGTTGTAGCCTATCTTGCCAAACTGCAAGATATAGCCACCCTATTCACTAGTGAGGAAAAGATCCGCCACTACTATCTGATCAAGCTGTTTCCTTTCTCGCTAAAGGATGATGCTAAGACTTGGTTCACTTCTCTTGCTCCTGGTTGTGTGCGTAGCCCCCAGGATATGGTCTACTACTTCTATGAAAAATATTTCCCTGCCCATAAGAAGCAAGCTGCCTTGCAGGAAATATACAACTTTGCTCAAGCTGAAGAAGCGAGTCTCCCACAAGTTTGGGGGAGGCTCATCCAGCTACTGAATGCTTTGCCTGATCACCCTCTTGAGAAGAATGAAATACTTGATATCTTCTATAATGGACTTGCCGATGCTTCTAAAGACCATCTAGATAGTTGTGCTGGTTGTGTTTTAGGGAACGAACCGTAGAACAAGCTGAGATCCTACTGAATAACATCTTGTGCAATGAGAATGCCTGGACTATTCCCGAACCACCTCCTAAGCCAACTCCTGAGAAAAGAGGTATTCTATTCCTCGGTCCTGAAGATATGCAATAAGTTAAGAAATCTATGTGAGAGAAAGGCATTAAATCTGAAGAAGCCAAAAATCTACCACCTATCGAAGAGATCCATGGTCTCGATAACCCGATACAGGTAGTAGAAGTAAATTCTCTGCGTAGGTTTGATGAGAGTGATATTCCTTTTGATAAACCTGCTAGCTTATGCATGGATGAATTTGATAACTTTGTTGCCAAACAACAGAGTTTCAATGATTATGTTACCAGACAATTGGAAAAGAATGCTCGTATGCTTAGTCATTTAAGTGCTTGTGTGGACAGAAATGTCAATGATCTTATGCTTCTGAGTAAAGATGCCTCTATGGTTACTACTTAGGTAGAACAAGTACTTAAAGCTGAGAATGACTTGCTCAATGAGTTGAATGACAATTCTGTCAGAGTAGTTACTAGAGGCGGTAGAATGACCCAGGAAGCTTTGTATCCTGAGGGTCAACCGAAGAGAGTAGAACAAGAGTCTCAAGGAGTTAGCACTAATGCACCTAGTCATCCTAGAAAGAAGAAGAAAGATGATAGGAACCTGCACGCTAGCAACCCTGTTGCTGCTACACCTGAGAGTCCAAACGATGCCTCTGTCTCTGATGCTGAAACACAATCTGGTGATGAACATGAGCCTAATGATAATATCAATAGTGATGTTCATGTTCCTGCTCAACCTAGCAATGAAAAGGATGTGGAGATTGAACCTGTTGATCTTGATAACCCACATCCTAAGACTAAGAGATACGATAAGAATGACTTCACTGCTAGGAAGCATGGTAAAGAAAGGGAACCATGGGTTCAGAAACCTATCCCCTTTCCTCCCAAACCATCCAAGAAAAAGGATGATGAGGATTTTTAGCAATTCGTTGAAATGATCAGACCTGTCTTTCTGCAAATGCGTTTGACATATATGCTCAAAATATCTCCGTATGCTAATTACATGAAAGATATTTTGACTAATAAGAGGAGGATACCTGATCTTGAGATCTGCGCCATGCTTGCTAACTATACCTTCGAGGGTGGAACTCCTAAGAAACTTGGTGATCCCGGTGTGCCCACTATACCTTGTTCCATTAAAGGTAACTACATTAGAACTGCGTTATGCGACCTTGGAGCCGGTGTTAGTGTTATGCCTCTCTCTCTTTATCGTAGGCTTGAACTGGATAACTTGACACCCACTAAAATCTCTCTGCAAATGGCCGACAAATCAACTGCTTTCCCTATCGGCATTTGCGAGGATGTGCGTGTTGTGGTTGCTAACATCACTATCTTGACAGACTTTGTTATCTTGGATATTCCTGAGGACGATGCCATGGCGGTCATCCTTGGAAGACCCTTTTTAAACACTGCAGGGGCTGTCATAGATTGCATCAAAGGCAATGTCACTTTCCATGTCAACGGTAATGAGCATACGGTGCACTTTTCAAAGAAACAATATCGAGTACATTGCATCAATGCTATCGAAAAAACTTCATCGATTCTTATTGGGAGCTTTGAATGCCCTATACCTCGTGTCAAGATGAAGTATGATTTGCTTGTTGGGGAAATACATATCCCCATTGAGGGGACCTAGTGACTATTCGAGAATTCTCCGTTCTCTTTTGCGATTGAAAAAAGTTTGTCAAGGAGACTTGATCAACCTCATCGGTGGATTTTCTTTCGATGACCATGAGATGGATGAATCGAGGAGTCACAAACCTCTGTTCCAAGATTTCACCTTCGGTTGCTTAGAAGAAAAATGATAGATTTGTTTAGTTTTCCCTGTTTTCTGTTTTAGCGTCCGGTAGAAAAGTACCCCGAAAATAAAAGTTCTCCGAACATCCTGAAAATCAAGTATGATTTTTTTGGATTTTTTGAAAAATACTGGGACAAAGAGTCTGTCTGGGGGCCACTCTAGTGGGCCACAAGCCCTAGGGATGCGGGCACCCCCTGGCCACGCCACCCAGGCCTGTTGGGCCCACAGGCACCCCCTCCACTCATTCTTGCTCTCATCTGGTTCTCCTACCTCCAGAAAAAATCGTTTCGCATCTCAAACCCGTGTTCTTGCTCCTCTTGCTGGGATTTTCGATCTTTTTTCTCAAATCACCGTTCTCCGAACAGTTTTGGGGAAATTACTCCTTGGTAAGTGGCTCCTCCATTGGTCCAATTAGTTTTTGCTCTAATGCCTTATACTCCGCATATTTTTGCTGCCTTGCTGACCATGTTCTTGAGCTTTGCATGCTGATTCTAGCTGGTCCCAAGTAGTTTTGATGTGTAATATGGTCTCTAGGCACTTGTGGGACTAGTTGCTATGAGTTTAGTTGAGCCTTGTTCATTTTTCCTTTGGGTCACTTCAAATTTCAGAAAAGGAAGATGTTCAGGAGAAACTTTCATGGTGGTTCCTCAAGCAAGAGAGGTCCCCGTCTCGCGATTCGGGATCCTGATCCTTCCCAACCAAGGGACGCGCAGGTACAACCATGTGAATGGACTTCTGATGAATTTATGATTGAGGCAGGTTTCAAAGATGAGTTTGTTGCACTTGTTCACAACATCGGACTCGAAGAATTCATCTCCGATAAATGTGAACAGTATGTTGCTCTCACTACCACTTTTGTTCGTATATTCAAAATTTTAGCTGGCCGTGAGACATCAGTACTATTTGATCTCTATGATAAATCTTATACCATGGATTTAGAGGATTTCAGTAGAATTTGCAAAATACCTATTTGGGGTAGCGTCAATGATCCTCCTAAATCTTCGGTCAGAGAATTTTTGCTCTAGTATTACTGTTGGAGAAACTAGAGACATTACGCAAGCTACCATGGGGAGTATTCATTTTCCTTCCTTGCATTACTTTGTCCTCTTCATAGGCAGATGCATTAATGGCAAGATTGAGCATTGTCACCTCTGCGCACCCGACCTTAGTATCCTTAAGAGCGCAGTGACGGGTGACAAAAGCTTCAACATGCGAGCTAATATAGCAAGGAGGCTGAATAAGAATGCTATTGAAGGGGATTTCTTTGGTGGAATCTATGCCACCCGCATAGCAAACTTCCTTGGAGTACCCATCCACGAAGGAGATCCCCCGCTCCATACAGCTTTCCTTGACTGCGTCGCTTTGACACGCTACCAGTTCCTTGAGAGGGATGACGAATCCCTCCTATACTGTTTGATATTTAACCGGCAGCGTGTTTTCCATATTACCCTTCCTGCTCCTGCTTTCTTCGACTTTCAGGTAAAATAGAGATATTACATAACCAGAGGAGAGGCAGAGGAGTATGAGAGGGAGGCAAAGGCTGCTCTTCTCCGAGAGGCAGCTATTCAGGCAGTGGCTGCAGCATTCCTGTATAACCCCCATTATGATTTTGGGTTTCGCCAGGACCATCCTTGGGAGTAGACCAAGTTAGGCCAAAAGCCTAAGCTTGGGGGAGTACGTATTCTCACCGACTTTACATTCTTGCTTATGCTTTCACTTTGTTAGCCGGTGTTCACACTTTGCCACTGTATCATCCATGCTAGTTTATTTTATTTTTCTCGTTTTCTTTTCGTGTGTCTGTCTAGTTTGAGTAAAACCCAAAAAGATTTCCTTTTTCTTCTTTTGCTTGTTGGGAGCTTTCCCGTGTAGATAGTTTTCTTTTTCTTTGGGTCAAGGTAGAAGATATTGGTTACAATGTTTAGTGGCTCTTGCATGCATACCTGTTTAGCTTTCAAAGAGCCATATTACTTTGTCTTCTCCTTTGTGTTTGCCTGCAGATTCCAGCTTTAGTCCAATGCACGAGCATGCTTATTATTGTTCACATCGTTCGGTCGTGCAAGTGAAAGGCAATAATGATGATATATGATGAAGTGACCGAGTCTCGAAAAGCTGGTATGAACTCGATCTATTTTGTTTTTGTAAATATGACTAGCTCATCATGCCTGATTCAACTTTGTTGTGAGAGAGACATGTTTGCAATGACAACTTAGAGATCATAGTTGCTTATGCCATGCTTACTTAGCTAGGAGCTTATAATGGTTTGTCTTGGTTGCCAATAAGAATGTTGAGATAACTATGATGTAGTATGGTAGGATGGTATCCTCCTTTTAATGTTTCAAGTGGCTTGACTTGGCGCATGTTCATGCATGTAGTTGAAGCAAAATCAACATAGCCTCTATGATATTCATGTTCATGGTGATTTATGTCCTACTCATGCTTGCACTCAATGTTAGTTAATCTCAATGCATTTTGATGACTGTTGTCGCTCTCTAGTTGGTCGCTTCCTAGTCTTTTGCTAGCCTTCACTTGTACTAAGCGGGAATACTACTTGTGCATCCACTTCCATAAACCCAAAGTTGTTCCATATGAGTCCACCATACCTACCTATATGCGGTATCTACCTGCCGTTCCAAGTAAATTTACATGTGCCACTCTCTAAATCTTCAAGAAATAATCTATTTTGCATGCCCGAACCGCTCATGTGGTGACAGGGGGCTATTGGTATCTTCCATGCTAGGCGTGTTATCCTCGATATGTGTTTATTCACTATCATTCACGAGAAAGGGGCCGGTAATTGGAATTCCCAGTTCCATGCTCAAATCGAAAAGATAATTGCAAACAAAACTCCCCCAGGATTGATGTTGGTATGGACGGTGCCCAAGGATTCGGCTAGCCATGGAGTGTGATTGATTGGTGATGCAGGAGTCAAAACTTTACGTTTCTGTTTGGGAACCGCCTATAGCATGTGTAGCATGGAAGATGTTGAGAACTCTTAGTCATTGCGTTGACAATGAAAGGATGCCACCGAAAATTATTATCTTTGTTTTCAAAGCTTGAGCTCTGGCACCTTTGCAAATCAATGCTTCCCTCTGTGAAGGGCCTGTCTATTTATGTTCCTGTTGAGTCATCCTCCTCTTATAAAAGCACCAATTAGAGAGCACCTCTGTCATTTTTATGCTTTGGTTTTAACTGTGTTGAGTGTGACTATGACTGGATCTTCATTGCCTTGAATTACAATGTTTAGTCAGCCTTTGGTCTTTTAAGGTGCTCTGCATTTATGTTTTGCGGTCTCAGAAAGAGCTAGCGAGATACCATCTATTCGTACTGCTTCATGTTGTTTTGATTGAAGTGTTGACGTTTGAGGCTTACTATTATTTGCTCGCTAGTTGATTATGCCATTGATATGAGTTTACCATGAGACCTAGATGTCATTTGCTTATGTGGTTTTCTTGTGATCTTGCTGAAATTTTGGTTGTGAGTTAGACATAGTTGCAACAACAAGATCAAACAGAGTTCATCAAAGTTTTTCTTTTGTCTCTCTCAGTTTGTCAACTGAGTTGCTTGAGGACAAGCAAGGCTTTAAGCTTGGGGGAGTTGATACGTCTCCGTCGTATCTACTTTTCCGAACTCTTTTGCCCTTGTTTTGGACTCTAATTTTCATGATTTGAATGGAACTAATCCGGACTGACGCTGTTTTCAGCAGAATTGCCATGGTGTTGTTTTTGTGCAGAAATAAAAGTTCTCGGAATGTCCTGAAAATTTACGGAGATTTTTTCTGGAATAAAATAAAAATACCTACGCAAAGATCCACCGGAGGAGGTGGACCAGTGGGCCACAAGCCCACAGGCCGCGGCCACCCCCTGGCCGCGCCGTCAGGGCTTGTGGGGCCCACGTGGCTCCACCGCCCCCAAACTCAGCTCTATATCTTCCGTCTCGCCCGAAAAAAAATCAGAGAGAAGGTTTCATCGTGTATTGCGATACGGAGGCGCCGCCACATCCTGTTCTTCATCTGGAGGGCAGATCTGGAGTCCGTTTCGGGCTCCGGAGAGGGGAAATCGTCGCCATCGTCATCATCAACCTTCCTCCATCGATAATTCCATGATGCTCTTCATCGTTGGTGAGTAATCTCATCGTAGGCTTGCTGGACGGTGATGAGCTGGATGAGATCTATCATGTAATCGAGTTAGTTCTTGACGGGGATTGATCCCTAGTATCCACTATGTTCTAGATTGATGTTGCTACTACTTGGCTATGCTTAATGCTTGTCACTAGGGCCCGAGTGCCATGATTTCAGATCTGAACCTATTATGCTGTCGCCAATATATGTGTGTTTTAGATCCTATCTTGCAAGTTGTAGTCACCTACTATGTGTTATGACCCGGCAACCTCGGAGTGACAATAGCCGGAACCACTCCCGGAGATGACCATAGTATGAGGAGTTCATGTATTCACCATGTGTTAATGTGTTGGTCCGGTTCTTTATTAAAAGGAGAACCTTAATATCCCGTAGTTTCCATTAGGACCACGCCGCCACGGGAGGGATGGACAATAGATGTCATGCAATTTTTCCCCTAAGCACGTATGACTACATACGGAATACATGCCTACATTAGATTGACGAACGGGAGCTAGTTACATATCTCTCCGTGTTATAGCTGTTACATGATGAATCACATCCGTCACACTCATCCATCACCAATCCACTGCCTACGAGTCTTTTACTACTGGTCCTTGCTACGTTACTTTACCTAGGCTTGTCCCTTGCTACGAAAGGGATTGGGCCACTTTGTTACTACTGTTGCTACTGCTACTGCTATTCCTTGCTACTTCGCTGTTACTTGTTGCAAGATCTTTTCCGACACTGTTGTCGGGGAAGAATATGTACTCGTCCACGTGCAACCTACTCGCGCCATTGATACAACAGTTAGGAATAGTCTGCCATCAACAAATCATTTCTGAAACCATTGTTATCATACTACTTTGCTACTGATACTTTGCTTGCAGACACTAATCTTTCAGGTGTGGTTGAATCTGACAAACTCAGCTGCTAATACTTGAGAATATTCTTTTGCTTCTTCCTTGGCGAAGCAACAAATTTGGGTTGACTACTCTACCCTCGAAAACTGATGCGATCCCATACGCTTGTGGGTCATCAGCAGGCTATTGAGCCAAGTCCTGGCCGAGCCGGTCAGCATGAGAGGCACGTAGCGGACCGCTACACGCTTGTTACCCCGGGAGATGCCGACTACAATGGTGTTGTCAAACAGCCAGTCCTCCAGTTTGGTGGTGCCACTGTACTTGGGGGTGTCACGAGGGAGAGTGAAGCCTTTGGGGAGCAACTCTCCTCGGATCCAGGGGCCGAAGCACGCCAGACCAATGGGACCCTACTCCTCCAGGAGGGGCTGACTACGCCATAAGGTTGATGCGCTTGCGAGCATCGTTGTCGCTGTGAGGGACACGAGGGCTGATCCCGGTCGCGATCCCAAGGGTGCCCTGGGACTCAGTCGCCTTGGCATTCTCCCGACGCTTCGGGGGGGGGGGGGGGTTGCTCATGCACCAAATCACCCTCGTCGCGAGCGTCCTTGCGGAGCCGGCTGGAAACCGGCTCGGTCTCGTGCTGGGAACGCCGTCTTGACTGCCCTCGCCCTTCAGGCCAGAAGTGCGATGCATGGAGGAGACTTGGGCGTGATGACGGCCGCTAGGGATGCAGTGAGCCTCAGGGTCGGCTATCGGAGACATCGACTGTGCGTGCCGGGGTCGAAATGGGCATGCTGCTCGCTGGTGGCGTCAAGGAGATCCCTAACACACTTCTCTTGAAGGGCACGCTCCTCGCTGTCCAAACCAGCCATCTTTGCCATGGCTGCGTGGGCGTCTCGCATGTTGGCCACGGGGGTATCATAGATGGGCTGCGTGCCGCCTAAGATTTCAGCGATGACCCGATCGCGGCCGCGGACTTTGCCGCGCCGGCTGGGGCCATCAGCAGCCGGAGTGAAGCCGTAAGTGGAGTTATACTCACATTGCGCGGCCTCCATCCGATGCTTGGCGGTGGCGATAGCAATGCCTTCTTCCAGGATCTGCTTGTGGGCCTCCTTGAGTATGACCCTAGCATCAGCTGGGTTTCCAGCTGTAGCGATGGGCGTCTTCAGTCCGGAAAGGGTGGCGTGAAGCGGGTCTACAGAGCCTGTGGAGGGGTCGTCTGCATTTGCTGGAGCCTTGCCAGGAGCCTTACTTGTGCCAGCACCGAAAACCATCGCTTCCATGAGGTTGGAGATGATGGTAACGTCGTGCGGGGCAAGACATCTCGCAGATGAAGGTGGATCATCGCAGATGAGCACCTCGCTAGGGTACTCATCAGGCACAGGCACATCCTCAAGGGAGAGCTTGCTGAAGCTTGCGCATAGCGTGTCGATGTCGATGCCCTTGCCGTGGTGGCGAAGCTCATTGTCGTGGCGCAGGTCGCTGCAGAGAAAGCCGAGTTTCGCGATGTCGGCGACTACATCGCTGGGCAGCGGCCTGCTGGCGAATCCCGCATCAGAGTCCGTGAGACGGCCTGGATCATCAGTCAGCATCACGAAAACCTCCGCAAGGGCAGGCTCCACGGGCATGCTGATCAATCCGGACGCGAGGCATCCGGTGGTGTTGGAAAAGGGTCCCGCCCGGAGCGTAACTCCGAACGGTGCCGCGGACGGCCCCATGTTGGGCGCCAACTGTCGTCATTTACTCACGACAGTAGCCATGGGTAGGCCAATCGAGAGTGGTGGGAACCGAAGGACATCAGCAGGCTCCGGGAACGGGATTGGTACAAGTGAGATAGACGCACGATGTACCCTGTTCGGGACTCTTCGTGGGAGATAATACCCCTAGTCCTGCCGGAATGGTTGATGAACCTGAGAGATTACAATGCGCTCCTTGAGCTATTCGACGCAGGAGGACGAAGGAGCTGCCGGCTCGCGTCTGCCTCTCATGTATGAGTGGGTGAGTGTGTGTATGAAGTTGTCCGACCCTCTGCATGGAGGGGGATCGGGGGGGGGGGATTTATAGTCGAAACAACCGACCTACAATACGGATAAAAATACATAAGAGGGACCCACGTGGCATCTTCGCCGCCTGACCACGGGGTCCGCCATGGTCTAGTCTTGTCGTCGGAGGGGCCTGCCGGCTGCGAGGTCCCATCTGGCCATAGGACCCGCCGGCCAGCCAATGGGGCTCTCGCGTGAGGCCCACGCAGGACACGTGTGGTACGTCCGGTGTCGTCTTGCGAGATTCGTCATGGGTCGCTGGTACGACCATCTTCACTGTGGCCACGCCGAGCTTGGTAATGGAGTGGGTGCTGGCGGGCTGGTACTGTCCTGGGTTGACGGATCGGAGTCGGTGTAGGTCAGCGGCATGGCCACTCACACTGTTTCTGCCGTGCGCCTCAACCTTGTACCCGTGCTGACGCGTCTTCACCTTTAATCATAGAGTCCCATCACAGACTAGGATGTGATGTGACGGGAGCTCTCTAGCTGGCTAGCGGCTTCGCTAGCCGGCCTTGGAGTTGTCCTAGCCGACAGGCACTTCCTGCCGGCCTGGAGGAGTGGTCGTCTCGCCCCTAGCGGACAGGCGCTTCCTAGCCGGCCAGGAGGAGTTGGCCGTTTGGAGAAAGCTGAATAGTCCCTTTATACTTGGGCACAAAGGAATAGGCTCGATGAGCCTACCCCGGGTTTATCACCCCCGTGACAACGCCTCTTGGGGGAGAGCGAGTCTGCTTTGTCCCTTTTCTCCTTCGGGGTCTAGATTTCCCAATACACCCTTTTCTTCGGGGCCTGGAGGGATTTGTGGGATGCAACTCCACCACTTCAACTCGAATTATATCCTGCATATCTTAGGTTTTGTGGCTCTTTGTGAGGCCTTCCTTGGATGTGAAGCCCACTTTGGATTATTGTGGTAGTATTTTTTGCTTAAATACTTGCTCCCGGGACAGTGTCATCTTTGAGGTTGGAGGAGCCTAAGTGTGCAAGATAGTTGGGGCAGGATATCTGATACGTCCATTTTGTATCATGTTTTCATGTTGATATTTATCGCTTCTTTGGCTGTTATTTCACTTCACGGTACTATTCTTATGCCTTTTCTCTCTTATTTTGCAAGGTTTACATGAAGAGGGAGAATACCGGCAACTGGAATCCTGGCCTGAAAGTGGAGCAAAGTTGAGATACCTATTCAGCGCAGCTCCAAACGCCGTGAAAATCAACGAAGATTTTTCCCAATTTATAAAAAATACTGGGCCGAAGAAGTGCGGGAAGGGCACGAGGGGGTGCCCACAAGCCTGCACGGTGCAGCCACCCCCAGGCTGCGCCATGGGGCTTGTGGGCAGCCCACTGGCCCACTGGCCCCCCTCTTTTGCTATATGGAGGGTTTCATCCAGGAAAAAAATCAGAAGGGAGCTTTTTCGTGGTTTCGCCGCCGCCACGAGGCGGAACTTGAGCAGAACCAAGCTAGAGCTCTGGCAGGACGATCCTCCCGGGGAAACTTCCCTCCTGGAGGGGGAAATCGCCGCCATCGTCATCACCAACACTCCTCTCATCGGAGGGGACTCGTCACCATCAACATCTTCATCAGCACCATCTCATCTCCAAACCCTAGTTCATCTCTTCTAACCAATCTCCGTCTCGCGACTTCGATTGGTACTTGTAGGGTTGCTAGTAGTGTTGATTACTCTTTGTAGTTGATGCCAGTTGGATTACTTGGTGGAAGAGTTTATGTTCAGATCCTTGATGCTACACATTACACCTCTGATCATGATTATGATTATGCCTTGTGAGTAGTTACTTTTGTTCCTGAGGACATGGGATAAGTCATGCTAATAATAGTCATGTGAATTTGGTATTCGTTCGGTATTTTGATATGTTGTATGTTGTTTTTCCTCTAGTGGTGTTATGTGAACGTCGACTACATAACACTTCACCATTATTTGAGCCTAGAGGAAGGCATTGGGAAGTAGTAAGTAGATGATGGGTTGCTAGAGTGACAGAAGCTTAAACCCTAGTTTATGCATTACTTCGTAAGGGGCTGATTTGGATCCACTAGTTTAATGCTATGGTTAGACTTTGTCTTAATTCTTCTTTCGTAGTTGTGGATGCTTGGGAGAGGGGTTAATCATAAGTGGGATGCTTGTACAAGTAAGGGCAGTACCCAAGCACCGATCCACCCACATGTCAAACTATCAAAGTAACGAACGCGAATCATATGCACATGATGAAAACTAGCATGACAGAAATTCCCGTGTGTCCTCGGGAGCGTTTTTCCTCTTATAAGACTTTGTCCAGGCTTGTCCCTTGCTACAAAAGGGATTGGGCCACTTTGCTTCACCATCTCTACTTTTGTTACTTGTTGCTTGCTACGAATCATCTCACCACACAATCACTTGTTACCGACAATTTTAGTGCTTGTAGATTTTTCCTTGCTGAAAACCACTTGTCAGATCCTTCTGCTCCTCGTTGCGTTTGACACTCTTACTTATCGAAAGGACTACGATTGATCCCCTATACTTGTGGGTCATCAAGACTCTTTTCTGGCACCGTTGCCAGGGAGTGAAGCGCCTTTGGTAAGTGGAACTTGGTAAGGAAATATTCATATAGTGTGCTGAAATTTGTTGTCACTTGTCACTATGGATACTAATCCTTTGAGTGGCTTGTTCGGGGTATCTTCACCTCGAACGGAAGCACAAAGAGTTTCTCCTCAACCTTCTGCACCTACTGAAAATATTTGCTTTGAATTAACTTCGGGTATGCTTGAGAAACTGCTGGCTAATCCTTTTACAGGAGATGGAACATCACATCCAGATTTGCATCTCATCTATGTAGATGAAGTTTGCGGTTTATTTAAGCTTGCAGGTGTGCCCGAGGATGAGGTCAAGAAGAAGGTCTTTCCTTTATCTTTGAAGGATAAGGCGTTGACATGGTATAGGCTATGTGATGATACTGGATCATGGACTACAATCGGTTGAAATTGGAATTTCATCAAAAGTTTTATCCTATGCATTTAGTACATCGTGATCGGAATTATATTTATAATTTTTGGCCTCGTGACAGAGAAAGCATCACTCAAGCTTGGGGGAGGCTTAAATCAATGCTATATTCATGCCCCAATCATGAGCTCTCGAGAGAAATTATCATTCAGAACTTCTATGCTTGGCTTTCTCATGATGATCGCACCATGCTTGACACTTCTTGTAACGGTTCTTTTATGAAGAGAGATATTGACTTCAAATGGAATTTATTGGAGAGAATTAAACGCAACTCTGAAGATTGGGAGCTTGAAGAAGGTAAGGAGTCAGGTATGAATTTCACGTTTGATTGCGTTAAATCCTTTGTTGAGACAAATACTTTTTATGACTTTAGTGCTAAGTATGGACTTGACTCTGAGATAGTAGCTTCATTGTGTGAATCCTTTGCCGCTCATATTGATCTCCCCAAAGAGAAGTGGTTTAAATATCATCCTCCTTTAGAAGTTAATGTAGTTAAACCCACTCCAGTTGAAGAGAAAGTCATTGCCTATAATGATCCTGTGGTTCCCAATGCTTACATTGAAAAACCACCTTTCCCTGTTAGGATAAAGGATCATCCTAAGCTTGAACTGTGATACGTAGAGGCTATATTAGAACACCTACACCCCCTGAGCAAATTAGAGTTGAACCTAGCATTGCTATTATCAAAGATCTTCTGTCTGTAGAAGTCGAGGGACATAATATTCACTTTTGTGAAGGTGCTGCTAGAATTGCTAAACCTCACGTTAGAGACAAACATAGGCCTCTTGTTGGCATGCCTGTGGTTTCTGTTAAGATAGGAGATCACTATTATCATGGTTTATGTGACTTGGGTGCTAGTGTTAGTGCAATACCTCAATCCTTATACGATGAAGTCAAAGATGAGATTGCACCTGCTGAGATAGAACCTATAGATGTCACTATTCAGCTTGCCAATAGAGATACTATTGCCCTGTGGGAATTGTTAGGCATGTTGAAGTCTTGTGTGGTAAAACGAAGTATCCTGCTGATTTCCTCGTTCTTGCTACCGCTCAAGATAGCTTTTGTCCAATCATATTTGTCAGACCTTTTCTCAATACCGTAAATGCTCATATTGACTGTGAGAAGCAAACTGTCACTGTTGGCTTTGAAGGTGTGTCACATGAGTTCAATTTTCTAAGTTTGGTAGACAACCTCATGCAAAGGAGTTGCCTAGTAGGGATGAAACTATTGCCTTAGCTTCTATTGCCGTGCCTCCTACTGATCCATAGAGCAATACTTGCTTGAGCATGAAAATGATATGCATATGGATGAAAGGGATGAAATAGATAGAGTTGTCTTAGAACAATATCCTATCCTTAAGAATAATCTGCCTGTTGAACTGCTTGGGGATCCACCCCCACCAAAGGGTGATCCTGTGTTCGAGCTTAAACAGTTGCCTGATACTCTTAAGTATGCCTATATTGATGAAAAAGAGATATATCCTGTCATTATTAGTGCTACCCTCTCGGAGCATGAAGAAAAGAAGTTACTAAAAACTCTGAGGAAGCACCGTGCTGCTATTGGATATACTCTTGATGATCTTAAGGGCATTAGTCCCACTCTATGCCAGCACAAGATTAAAACTGATCCTAATTTCAAACCAGTTGCTGATCATCAAAGGAGATTGAATTCTAAGATGAAAGAAGTAGTGAGAAAAGAAATACTAAAGCTCCTGGAAGCGGGTATTATCTATCCTGTTGCTCATAGCGATTGGGTGAGTCCGGTGCATTGTGTTCCTAAGAAGGGAGGCATCACCGTTGTCCCTAATGATAAGGATGAGCTAATCCCACAGAGGATTATTACTGGCTATAGGATGGTGATTGATTTTACGAAGTTTAATAAGGCCACTAGGAAAGATCATTACCCTCTGCCTTTTATCGACCAAATGCTAGAAAGGCTGTCTAAACACACACACTTCTGCTTTCTAGACAATTATTCTAGCTTCTCCCAAATACCAGTTGCACAATCCGATGAAGAGAAAACCACTTTCACCTGTCCTTTCACTACCTTTGCTTATAGACGTATGCCTTTTGGCTTATTTAATGCACCTGCCACCTTTCAAAGATGTATGATGGATATATTCTCTGACTTTTGTGAAAAGATTGTCGAGGTTTTCATGGATGACTTTTCCGTTTACGGGTCTTCTTTTGAAGATTGCCTCAACAACCTTGATCGAGTCTTGCAGAGATGTAAAGATACCAATCTTGTCTTGAATTGGGAGAAGTGCCACTTTATGGTTAATGAAGGCATCGTCTGAGGACATAAAATTTCTGAAAGAGGTATTGAAGTCGATAAGACTAAGGTTGATGCAATCGAGAAAATGCCATACCCCACAGATATCAAAGGTATAAGAAGTTTCCTTGGTCATGTTGGTTTCTATAGAAGGTTCATTAAAGACTTCTCTAAGATTTCTAGGCCTCTTACCAATCTCTTGCAAAAGGATATTCCTTTTGTCTTTGACGATGATTGTGAGGAAGCCTTCGAAATACTTAAGAGAGCTTTGATAACTGCACCTATTGTTCAACCACCTGACTGGAACCTACCTTTTGAGATCATGTGTGATGCTAGTGATTATGCTGTTGGTGCTGTTCTAGGGCAAAGAGTTGATAATAAGTTGAATGTTATTCACTACGCTAGTAAAACTCTAGACACTGCCCAGAGAAACTATGCCACTATGGAGAAGGAATTTTTAGCAGTCGTGTTTGCATGTGAAAAGTTCAGGTCTTGCATAGTTGATTCCAAAGTCACTATTCACACTGATCATGCTGCTATTAAGTACCTCATGGAGAAGAAGGACGCTAAACCTAGACTTATTAGATGGGTTCTCTTGCTACAAGAATTTGCTTTACACGTTGTTGACAGAAAGGGTGCTGATAACCCAGTAGCACATAACTTGTCTAGGTTGGAGAACATTCTTGATGACCCACAACCTATTGATGATAGCTCTCCCGATGAGCAATTGAATGTCATCAATGCTTCACATAGTGCACCGTGGTATGCTGATTATGCAAACTATATCGTTGCCAAATACATACCACCTAGTTTCACATACCAGTAAAAGAAGAAATTCTTCTTTGACTTGAGACACTACATTTGGGATGATCCTCACCTTTATAAGGAAGGAGTAGATTGTGTTATTAGACGTTGTGTACCTGAACATGAACAGGGACATATCCTACAGAATTGTCATTTCGAGGCCTACGGAGGACACCATGCGGGAGATAGAACTGCACACAAGGTATTGCAATCAGGTTTCTATTGGCCCACTCTCTTCAAGGATGCCCGTAAGTTTGTCTTGTCTTGTGACGAATGCCAAAGAATAGGTAATATTAGCAAACATCAGGAAATGCCTATGAATAATTTACTTGTCATTGAACCATTTGATGTTTGGGGCTTTGATTATATGGGACCTTTTCCAAAATCCAACGGGTATACACATATCTTAGTTGATGTTGATTACGTCACTAAGTGGGGGAGAAATCCCCACTAGTAGTGCTGATCACAACACCTCTATCAAGATGCTGAAAGAAGTTATCTTCCCTGGATTTGGAGTCCCTGATATCTAATGACCGACGGTGGTTCACACTTCATTCATGGTGCTTTCCGTAAAATGCTTGCTAAGTACGATTTCAACCATAGAGCTAAGTAATAGAGAGATTAAACTAATTCTGCAAAAGACTGTCAACATGTCTAGAAAGAATTGGTCTAAGAAGCTCGATGATGCACCGTGGGCTTATAGAACTGCCTATAATAATCCCATGGGCATGTCTCTGTACAAAATGGTGTATGGTAAAGCATGTCATTTACCTCTTGAGCTAGAGCATAAAGCTTATTGGGCACTCAAAGAGCTCAACTTTAATTTCAAACTTGCCGGTGAGAAGAGGTTATTTGACATTAGCTCGCTTGATGAGTGGAGAACTCAAGCATATGAGAATGCCAAGATTTTCAAAGAGAAAGTTAAGAGGTGGCATGATAAGAGGATACAAAAGCGTGAGTTCAATGTAGGTGATTATGTCTTGCTATATAACTCTCGTTTAAGATTCTTTGCATGCAAGCTTCTCTCTAAATGGGAAGGTCCCTATGTTGTTGAGGAAGTATATCCTTCCAGTGCTATCAAGATCAACAACACGGAAGGTAATTGTCCGAGAGTGGTAAATGGGCAGAGAATCAAGCATTATATCTCAGGTACTCTCATAAATGTTGAAAGCAATATCATCAATACCATAACTCTGGAAGAATACCTAAGGGACATTTATCAGCCTGTTTCAGACTTCGAAAACGAAGAGGTATGTGATTTGGTAAGAAAACATAGTACAGAACTTTTCCAATAGGAAATTTTCTCCGTTTTGGAATATTTGAAAAAAATACAAAAACTGGAAGTAGTCCGGGAAGTGCGCGAGGAGGCGACAAGCGTGCACGGCACGGGCCCACCCCCTGGCCGCGCCGTGAGGGCTTGTGGCCACCTCGTGCACCTCCCGGACTCCGTTTTCGTGCAGGGGACTCCTTCTGGTCTGGAAAAAATCATTATATATACTTCCGTTTGGTCTGACCCCTGCATCATGCAGATTTCCTTTGTTTTTTGTTTCGAGCCTATTTCTGTTGCAGATCTAGATCGCCATGACTTCCCCAAAAGCTCCTAAGGACAAGATCTTCGAGAAGGTCATCAATCCCTACCTCACGGGAGTGCTGCAACACCCTCAATCTATCGAGATGCGTGAGGGGATGTTGCACATCCGTGATGTTGAGGGGCCCAAGAAGACCGGAAGCATGGAGACGAGGCTCGAAGCAATGGAGCAACAAATCTTCAAGTGCCAAGGGATGGTGGAGCGTGGACTCAATGCCAACCACATGATGATCACGGAGTTCACCAGCAAGCACAAGATTGATGCCAATGACATTGGGAAGCACCTCTCCAGGCTCTATGACAGGATTGATCAACTCCAGGGCCAGATCTATGACCTGCAGAACCAAAACCATGAGTATGAGTATAGATTTAAATCAATACGGTTGGCTGCGGATTTGAGGATTCCGGAGACTCGTTCAACTTTCCATGATGGAGCACCTATGCCTTGGAAGACGGAGGATTAAACCCATGTTGCCACAACTCCACCGTCACCTCCAAAGGAATACAACTAAGCATTGGTATGGGCAATCCCCTTGGCTTGTGCCAAGCTTGGGGGAGTTGCCCCGGTATCGTATCACCATCACATCTTTTGCTTTTACCTTTGTTTTAGTTTTCCTTTTCAGTTTTCTTTTTCTCTAGTAGTTTAAAAGTCTTAGTGTTTTAGTCTTGAGTTTTTCTTTGTGTCACCCCTGATGTATTCTTGCTCGTGAGCCATATAATAAAGAGTGTCTTAGTTGAAGTGCTTTGCCTCATGCCATGATCAAAAGAGTGAGAATAGAACAAAAGCATGAAAGATCATGTAGTGATATTATGGGAAGTGATGGCTTCACATATAAAAAGAATGAGGATTGAAACTTGTTGAGGGTAGGCAAACGTAGACCTTGGTCATTGTTGCAATTAATAGGAAGTGATAAAGAAGGAGAGGTTCACATATAAATATATCATCTCTGACACCATCTGTGATGTGAACACTCACCAAACTATTGCATGCCTAGAAGTAGATGTTGGACAAGGAAGACAACGTAATGGATTGTGTTTGCTTGGCTCTGAACAATGTCATATGATTAGAGATCCCTTAGCATGTGACGATTGCTTCCACCTCATATTAGCGAAAACTCCCGCACCAAGTAGAGATACTACTTGTGCATCCATAAACCCTCAAACCAGTTTTGCCTCTCAGTGTCCATCATACCTACATATGGATTGAATAAGATCCCTCAAGTAAGTTGTCATCGGTGCAAGCAATAAAAATTGCTCTCTAATATGTATGATCTATTAGTGTGTGGAAAATAAGCTTTATATGAACCTGTGATGAGGAAGACATAAAAGCGACGAACTGCATAATAAAGTTCTTTATCACAGGGGGCAATATAAAGTGACGTTCCTCCGCACTAAGAGGACACGCATCCAAACCTCAAAAGCGCATGACAACCTCTGCTTCCCTCTGCGAAGGGACTATCTTGTACCTTTACTTTTTGCCCTTGAAAGAGTCATGGTGATCTTCACCAATTCCTTATTCCGCCTTTATCTTGGCTACCGTCACATGCTTGGGAAAGATCTATATTCATATGTCAACTTGGAGGTGAGTATTCATGAATTATTATTGTTGACATTACCTTCGAGGTAAGCAGTTGGGAGGCAAAACTATAAGCCCCTATCTTTCTCTCTGTAGAGCTGAAACTTACCACGTGAGTTGTAGCAATTGTAGAGAATGAAAGAATGATTGAGTATGTGGATTTTCTTTACAAGCTCTTATTTGACTCTTTCTAATGGTGTGATAAATTGCAATTGCTTCAATGACTATAGGCTATCGGTTGTTACTTCTCGGCAAGGTTCTTGATCCATGCTTTACTTTGTGAAGGAATTATCACTTTAGCATGAGAGATTATATGTTGGTATTGATGTTCTGATCATGATCATGATGCATGCATGTTCGTATCTTTTTTTGTCGACACCTCTCTCCCTAAACATGTGGACATATTTATTGAGCTCGCTATTCGCTTGAGGACAAGTGAGGTGTAAGCTTGGGGGAGTTGATACGTCCATTTTGCATCATGTTTTCATGTTGATATTTATCGCTTCTTCGGCTGTTATTTCACTTCACAGTACTATTCTTATGCCTTTTCTCTCTTATTTTGCAAGGTTTACACGTAGCTGGAAAATACCGACAACTGGAATTCTGGCCTGAAAGTGGAGCAAAGTTGAGATACCTATTCTGCGCAACTCCAAACACCGTGAAAATCAACGGAGATTTTTTCCCAATTTATAAAAAATACTGGGCCAAAGAAGTGCCGGAGGGGCACCAGGGGGTGCCCACAAGCCTGCACGGCGTGGCCACCCCCCAGGCGGTGCCATGGGAGCTTGTGGGCAGCCCACTATCCCACCGCCCCCCTCTTTTGCTATCTGGAGGGTTTCGCCAGGAAAAAATTAGAAGGGAGCTTTTTCGTGGTTTCGCCGCCGCCACGAGGCGGAACTTGAGCAAAACCAATCTAGAGCTCTGGCAGGACGATCCTGCCGGGGAAACTTCCCTCCCGGAGGGGGAAATCGTCGCCATCGTCATCACCAACACTCCTCTCATCCGAGGGGACTCGTCATCATCAACATCTTCATCAACATCATCTCATCTCCAAACCCTAGTTCATCTCTTGTAATCAATCTCCATCTCGCGACTCCGATTGGTACTTGTAAGGTTGCTAGTAGTGTTGATTACTCTTTGTAGTTGATGCCAGTTGGATTACTTGGTGGAAGACTTTATGTTCAGATCCTTGATGCTACTCATTACACCTCTGATCATGATTATGATTATGCCTTGTGAGTAGTTACTTTTGTTCCTGAGGTCATGGGATAAGTCATGCCAATGATAGTCATGTGAATTTGGTATTCGTTCGGTATTTTGATATGTTGTATGTTGTTTTTTCTTCTAGTGGTGTTATGTGAACGTCGACTACATAACACTTCACCATTATTTGGGCCTAGAGGAAGGCATTGGGAAGTAGTAAGTAGATGATGGGTTGCTAGAGTGACAGAAGCTTAAACCCTAGTTTATGCGTTACTTCGTAAGGGGCTGACTTGGATCCACTAGTTTAATGCTATGGTTAGAGTTTGTCTGAATTCTTCTTTCTTAGTTGCGGATGCTTGCGAGAGGGGTTAAACATAAGTGGGATGCTTGTCCAAGTAAGGGTAGTACCCAAGCGCCGGTCCATCTACATGTCAAACTATCAAAGTAACGAACGCGAATCATATGAACATGATGAAAACTAGCATGACAGAAATTCCCGTGTGTCCTCGGGAGCGTTTTTCCTCTTATAAGACTTTATCCAGGCTTGTCCCTTACTACAAAAGGGATTGGGCCACTTTGCTGCACCGTTGCTACTTTTGTTACTTGTTGCTTGCTACGAATCATCTCACCACACAATCACTTGTTACCGACAATTTCAGTGCTTGGAGAT
This sequence comes from Hordeum vulgare subsp. vulgare, assembly GCF_904849725.1. Taxonomy (NCBI): domain Eukaryota; kingdom Viridiplantae; phylum Streptophyta; class Magnoliopsida; order Poales; family Poaceae; genus Hordeum; species Hordeum vulgare. Next base: position 110,177,374 of record NC_058521.1, on the reverse strand, counting down.
TTTTCCTTGCTAAAAACCACTTGTCAGATCCTTCTGCTCCTCATTGGGTTCGACACTCTTCCTTATCGAAAGGACTACGATTGATCCCCTATACTTGTGGGTCATCAATATCTCACTAGATCCCCGAAAGAGGATGTTGAGACATGGACAACCAAATGGTTTTATATCGTCGACGTCCCACTTGAGGATCACGTCCGACAAGGTCTTTCTCCCTTCTCACATACACCATCGAAAAAGACACACAACAGGTCCCCGAGGAGTTGCTCTCAAGAAGATGTCGATGTTGCTCAGTTGGCCGCCCAAGTTACTTGCTCGACCACCACAAGCTCACCATCATTAACGTGATGGCAGTGGCTATAGGCCGAGGACTTCATCCACTTCAACAATGCACCCATACATTATGGAGATACAATGGCTCCGACACACCGCCTGAGCCGTTAGAAAAGGTTTTGAGAACCAGGCCGCCTTGGCGATGGTGTTGGAGGCGACTTATAAAGCGGGAAATGAGGATTTCACCAAGCAAAAGATGTTTATGGCCTTTCTTTCCACAGGATCACTAAAGAAGTAAGTCCCTTTATCTAATTACTTAGTTTATCAGAGCAGAGTTCTTGTACTCCTGACCAGTTGTTCAATATATCCGAGCAGGGATGAAGACACTAGATTGATACGGTAAGTTGTTCGGCTCCACAACTGGAAGCTTATGCCTGTGGCGATGACCCAAGTTTCAGTGAGGACCCTGAATTACCCATTATTTTCAAAGACGAGCTCTTTTATCAAGAGAGCCCAGATGGTTCCGAGGTAGCGCTTCTTCTCGACCATCTAGTCTTCTGCCTTCCTCCTCGTTAAGTGCCCCTCATGCTTCTCCGCAAAAAAATCAATCACTGATACCGCTCCAAGCACTTTAATTCCATCCACCTAGGATCAGCAACCAAAGTGACAAAAAATCTCCTCAGTCCCACGAAGGAACCTGTTGAGGGGTGGTCATGAACCACCCGTAAAGAGGTTATCCGAGGACATGGTTCACTTTCCTCCTACTTCCACAATGTAAGTGTGTGATACGTATCCAACGTATCTATAATTTTTTATTGTTTCATGATGTTATATTGTCAATCTTGGACGCTTTTTATTTTTTATCCAACGCATATATTTTTTATATCATTTTTCGGAACAAACCTATTAAACCGGCGCCAAGTGCCAGTTGCTGTTTTCTGTGTGTCTTTGGCTTCTCAGGAAAACAATACGAACCGGATCCAAACGCTACGAAACTTTTTCATGATTTTTTGACCAACATAAGACCTGGAAGGTTCATAGGGAGACCAAACGACACATGAGGAGACGAAAAAGAAACAGGGCACCCCCTGGGGGTAGGCGTGCCCTCTTGCCTTGTGGGCCCCTCGTCGCTCCGTGTGACCTAATTCCACCCCTATAAATTCTCAATATTGGGGAAACACGAGAGAGCCACTCGAAACACTTTTTTCGCTCCCACAAGTCTCGATTCTGATGAGAGGGTGTATGGAGACCTTTTCCGGTGCCCTGTTGGAGGGGGAATCAATCATGGATGCATCTACATCAACCTTGCTGCTTCCATGATGTTATGTGAGTAGTCCACTGTGAATTATTTTATGCATGATCCGGTGAATTATGGGTTTATGATCAGATTATTCATGAATATTAATTGAGTCTTCTTTGAATTATTTTATGCATGATTATTATAGTTTCATATTTCTCTGCGATCTATCACTTTGGTTTGGCCAGCAAGATTGATTTATCTTGAGTGAGAGTGGTGCGTTGTGATGGGTTCAACCTTGCGGTGCTCAATCCCAGTGACAAAAAGGGACATGACACGTATTTTTATTGCTTCCATTAAGGATAGAATGATGGGGTTTATTCGTATTATTTGAGTTTATGTTACCAACATCATGTCATCTTGCCCCAAGCATTACTCTATTTCATACTTAATACTCTAGATGCATGCCAGATAGCAGTCGATGAGTGGAGTAATAGTTGTAGATGCAGGCAGGAGTCTGTCTACTTGTTTATGGCCATGATGCATCTATACATGATGATTGCCTTGAATAAGATGTCATAACTATGAGCTATTCTCTCAATTTCCCGATAGTATTTTGCCTACCCACCGTATGCTATTTTCAAGAGAGAAGCCTCTTGTGAAAACTATGGGCCCAAGTCTACTCAAATTATATTACTAAAACGCCAAAGATATTGCTGCCGTTTATTTCCTGTTATTTACTTTTATATTTATATTATCTAGCTATCAATATTTAATCCTTGCAAGTAATGGGTTCAAGGGGCTTGACAACCCTCTTGCCCGCGTTGGGTGCAAGCGTTTGATTTTGTGTGTGTAGGTGCGGACGAAGAGAGTTTGTGTGATCCTCCTATTGATTCACTATAACCTTGGTTCTCACTAAGGGAAATACTTATCCCTACTATGCTACATCTCCTCTCCTCTTCGGGGTAAATCCCAACGCAACTTACAAGTAGTAGGAAGAATTTCTGGCACCATTCCGAAGAATATCACAAATTCTTATCAGGTCCCATCACACAAATTATCATTCACTTGTTCTACTTTATATTTGCCTTTATATTAGCTTGCCTAAAAATATCAAAACCACAAAAATATTTATTTTTCCTAGTTTACTTGTTTGCTTGTTAATATGGCTAGTTCGTATCTTTTTCCGTGCACTCCCGTGAATGAGGTGCTTAATTTTAAATAAAGGGGACGAGGAAGTTTGAAATATGCTTGGTGATACGGCTCCAACGTATCTACTCTTCAAAACAATTTTGCTCTTGTTTGGACTCTAATTTGCATGATTTGACTAAAACTAATCCGGAGTGACGATGTTTTCAGGAGAACTACCATGGTGTTTTTTTGTGCAGAAATAAAAGTTCTCAGAATTGGATGAAATTTTTTGGAGATATTTTCTGGAATATATAAAATATTGGAGCGAAGATCCACCCTAAGGGGCCACCTGCTGCTAACACTAGAGTAAACAAATAATTTGCCTGTCACCTTGGTTGTTTGCCGTCAACTTTTTATCGGGGCGGACGACAAAGACATACTTTGCCATCAGTGGCTGACATCAAATAACAACTGACGGTGAATGCATACTTTGCCGTCCGTTTTGTTCTTGGATGACAACAAAGGTATGCATTGCCGTTTGTTTGCACTTTAGCTGACGGAAATGACCCATGATAGCTGACGGCAAAGATCCGCACATGGAGAATGTGTGTAACTTCACGATGGGATAATGGGAGCCACTCCTTTCCGTCTATCGTACTAGGATGACGGCAAAGGACACGTGTGCTGGTTAATGTGCGGTAATGGATCCCAGTTCCATCTCGATCTCGCTCTCCCTCATCCTCACTCCCGACCCGCCTCGCCGCCGGAACCCCGATCCGCCGGCGCCGATCTCTTCTCCACTGCGCCAGACCTCCCGTGTCGGTCCTCCTACAATAGATCCACCCACAATCCGCCATCGCCAGCCTCTCCGCCACCATGTTGGCCCTCCTGTGCCGGCCCTCCCGTAGTAGCTCCACCCACGTCCGCCGCATCTTCTATTTTCTCTTGCCGCCGCAGGAGCTCTGCCTTCTGGATCCTTCTCGATGAGGATCTCCTTCTCCTCCACTACCGCTGTTGTTGCTCTGATGCTGCTGGATGGGGTAACGAGGGAGCTGCTCCCGCTGGATGGTGTGTCGGCACCCGTGGCGGGGCGTTGCTATTGCTTAAATTTCCATTTATCCGTAGATGGCTTAACTTATGAACTTGCTTTATAATACTATGTATTTCGCAAGAAATGTGTCTCACCTATTATGGGGAATCTGGTTCATCACTTTATTCTCATGCAAGATCCCTTTTTTCTTTTATTGTTGTGTCATGTGTGAGCATGAGAGTAAACAGATTTATCAGAGGTTGTTCCCCTTTGTTTGAAGGCTTGAAGCAGCACTAGTTTTCCTGATTCTGTTTGTCATACAATAAATTTAGCTTAACATGAGTCGAATTTCCTTTTCATGTGCACAGATGTTCCCTTCACCTCGAGGAGCACCGTTTCCCCCTTGTCCTTGTTGTCGTCATTCGAATAGAGGTGAGCTCAGTTGACATCTTCGCCCCTCCCCTATTTTGCTCTGTTCCGATCGTTGTGCCAGTGCGACTAGATTTTACTTTCATGTCAAGTCTTGTAACCTAGGTGTCTCCCATTCGAAAGGGCCGCATCTATAAATTTGGATGTCTTTGCATATTTATAACCATCATCCTTTCGAATTATCCATGTTATCCACGGAAAACCTGAGTACGTGTAGATTGGGTCTCGTTTCCGGTGCTCTACTTCAGTGCGATGAAAAAATTTGTCAGTGCCACCTCGTTGTTCTATGGGTACACATTCTCTCGGCTTGTTGGCGAGACATATATCTAGAGAACAACGGGGAGGTGCTGCCAAAATTTTGCATCGTACCAGAGTAGAGCACGGGATCGAACCCAATCTACACATACTCTGGTGGGATGAGGACCCATCTCTACCTATTAGAGATAGGACAGGATTCAATCCATGAATACGTGTTTCCTTTTTGTATGGTAAAAAATAAATCTGTGACGTAAATAATATGACAAAAGTAATTAGTTCTGTATCTAGTTTTAATTACATTATATATGACTTGATGAACATGAATTTCATGGCCGAATTTGTGAGCGTAAGTAGCGGCGTGGGTGATCGTGCGTGGATGTACAACGGTCACACTAGTCAGAAAGACATGACCAATGAACGGTTAGCTAAAACCAAGTGGTTTGTGAAAGCCGCATTTGCAAATGGCCATAGAAAAACCTGGTGCCCGAGTCCTAGGTGCGACAACTTTTCATAGAGGACAGCGGGTGAAATGGGTAAACACCTCCAAAAGTGGAGTTTTACGCATGATTATATGGTGTGGAAATTTTATGGTGAGTCTGCCCAACGTACCAGAGTTGAGGTGGTTCGTCGTTGCACCGACGAGCATGGTACCTGGATCGAAGACATGGTGCAAGACTTTGATGATGCTCGGGATTCACATGATGAGATGGAGGAATCTGCAAAGGCCTTCAATGAAGTGTTGGAGTCTTTAAAATGTCCTCTCCACGAGCACACTGAGCTTTGTCAACTGCATGTCGTCGCACAAGTAATGGCTTTGAAGGCTTAATTCAACTTGGATAGAGAATGCTACGATGCGATGATGACACTATTTGGACGCTTTCTACCCAAAGGTCATGTAATGCCTGCAAACCTGTACCAGTCGGACAAAATCCTCCGTGTACTTAAGATGCCCTATGATAAGAGAGATGCCCGTGAGAAAGGATGTGCCTTATTTAGACTTGAGTATGCAAGCTTGAACTATTGTCCCATTTGCATGTCTTCTAGGTATTTTCTGGTAGATAACGGTATGGGTGAGAAGAGGCAAACCAAAATCCCCATTAATGTTCTTCATTATATCCAATCATACCAATACTTCAACGTCTTTTTATGGTCAAAGATGGCACAAATTGGTCAAAAGAACCGAACTAGATGCAAATGGAAATTAGTTGTTGGCACACACATCATATGCTTTTGCGTTGAAGCACTTCAATGCATTACATGAGGATAAAGCAGCAGATCCAAGGTATCCTCGAGTCTACATTGCCACGGATGGGTTCAATCCATTTGGTATGGTGGAAACCCAATACAATTGTTGGCCTGTATTTGTCATTCCAGTCAATCTCCCCCTCCGGATAGGTTATGCAAAGAAAGAACATTTTCCTGACATTGATAGTTCCAGGGCTCAACTATCCCAGGAAGAATATGAATGTGTACATGCAGCCGCTTAAGGATGAATTGCAAGAAGTTTGGGATAATGGGTTCAAGACATACGACGCCGCTAGAATACAAAACTTCAAAATGCATGTCTCGTACATGTACTCGATGCATGACTTGCCGGCGTTTGCGCTATTTGTTGGCTGGTGTGTGCATGGAAGGTTCCCGTGCCCCGCATGCAAGGCAGCTCTTCAAATTCATTGGCTGGAGGCGGGTCGCAAGTGTTCTTGCTTTGACTTGCATAGACAATTCCTGGATCCTTGTCATAAGTTCAGAAAAGATAAGAAGAACTTCATCAAAGGTAGAGTTGTCAAAAACTCTGCACCACCTGCGTTGACAGACCAACATATCCTGGATCAGTTAAATAGTTTCGAGCCTAATCTAGAGCGTGCAGGGTATTTCAAGGGGTATAATTCGGAACACATCTGGACTCACAAGTCATGCTTGTGGGATCTGTCTTACTTCAAATATCTCCTTCTTCCACACAACATCGACATGATGCAAACTAAAAAGAATATTGTTTAGTACCTTTTGGATACATTGTTTGGCATAGAGGGGAAGTCGAAGGATAATCCTAACGCTAGAGTCGATCAGTGGAGTCTATGTGATAGACCGTTACAAAACATGCGACAACCGAAAGGAAAGCAGAACTGGTCAAAGCGAAAGGCCTAGTTCAATCTTGGAAGGGGAGCTATGAGGGAAATTATCTTGTGGGTGAAATTGCACTTGATGTTCCCCGATGGGTATGCAGTGAACCTAAAGAGGGGAGGAGTCTTGAAAATTGAAAAATACTTGGTCTCAAGAGTCATGATTGGCACATATGGCTTGAGCGGGTAATGCCAATGATGTTGCGTGGATTTATCCCTAAGGATGAATGGCTAGTACTGGCAGAGCTGAGCTATTTCTTCTTTATTCTTTGTGTGAAAGAACTATCACGTGGTGTGCTAGATGACATGGAAATGTTGGCGCCGGAGTTAATCTATAAGATAGAGAAGATCTATCCACTAGGATGTTTATTCCAATGCAGCATTTGATTTTACATCTCCCGATCGAGGCAAGATTCGATTGGGGGGGGGGTGTGCAAAATCGTTGGTGCTTTGCAACTGAGAGGATGCAGAAGATGCTTCATGCAAAATGTAAAAATAAACATAGAACTGAAGAATTGATGGATGAGGCATTCATTACGAAGGAGGCGGCAAACTTCGTGACAACACACTATGAAGCCAAAAATGGTCATTTGCATAATCCGAAGCCTCGGTACTATGTTGGTGACCCTAAAAAAGGTGGAACCAACCTTAGACTATTCAAAGGGAAGATCGCACCAGCCGGTGCTTCAAAACCAATAGCATTTGATGTCGAAGAATGGCAGACCATTTCGTTGTATATCTTCAAAAACCTAACACAAGCACGACCATACAACGAGTAAGTTTTAGTACATTGTTTCACAACTTCTAATTCCTTTGAACTACTCTTATTCGTGGATATTTTATACAACCAATACGCCGCGAAATTCTCGGATGGAGCGGTGATCCAAAAGGATTCCATAGAAGAGTATGAGCTTTTGGCAAAGCATGAAGGCAGCTATCCCAGTTTCATCTTTTGGTTCAAACAAATGGTAATTACCATTAATAGACAATTTCATTTCTTGATCTAATTTGCGACTAATGCAACAATCCTTTTGCATTAAACTTGTAGGCTAATTCAGAGTCTATGGATGTGGAATTGAGACAAGCCGCTAATGGTTTTGACTATAAGGTCCCTTCATTTCAGAAATACGACATCAACGGGTACCACTTTTGTACCTTTGGCAAAGATCTATCTATGGCCGAATGAAAATCTACAAATTGTGGTGTCTCTGCTATCGGCGAAGGAGGTACCGAATATTATGGAAGAGTTGAAGCAATTTTTGAACTTCTATTGTATGGTGAAAACCCACCGAACGTTGTAGTCTTCAAATATTAATGCTTCCACCCGAAGGAGACTCAAAGGACTCATGAACATACAGGGCTAGTTGAAATCAAACAAAGCACGCATTTAAGGTTTCCCAATGTCTATATTATGGCTCAACAGGCGTCCCAAGTCTTCTATCTACCGTGGGCTTGCCAAACTAATACAAATCTGAATGGTTGGGATGTCGTTTATGAGGTGCCGCCACGTGCTAGACCACCCCCCCAATGAAGAGGATTACGAACCTCACATTAACCTAGACACATATTAAGGAGAATTCTTCCAAGAAACACGTCTTTCCAAAAACATTTCAAGACCACTCTACTTCATCCGTGAACATGGAAGCAGACACTAAAATTGAATCCTCCTTCACCCCTGAGCCGGAACAAGAAGAGCCGGAACAAGAAGAGGTTACTGCTATGGATGACATGTCAATGCTTGTCCGATTACATAAAGGCCTTACACATGTTGATGCCGCTGAACATGATGAGCACGTCTTTAATGACGACACACATGATAGTGATGATGATGATGCATTTATTGATTCGAGATCATATATAGATGATCTAGACTATTATTAGTTTGTATGCATCCCAACTTAAATTATGTACATATTATTATTCATGTCAGGTATTCATTTTTTTATGTTGTACTAATTTCGTTTACTCTTTTGTCATGGAAGGTGTTGAAAAATGGTGGGCGCGGGAACAGAGCGCTCCACGGGTAATTCTTCATCGGCGGCCCGCGAGAGAGATACTTACATTCCACCCTTATCTCTCTAGAGAGCGTTGATAGATAGTATAGGGACACTGGCGGGCGCTTTTTCATCGACTCGTCGCCCACCGGGAGAGGAGGTCAAGGAGGGAGGAAGATAGGTAGAGGACGTGGCCACGGGAGAGGTAGGCAGATTGCTACGCCTTCCTTGCCGCCACCCCTAGTTCATTCACATGAGCACATGACTGCTAGGGTGGACCTGTCTGAGGTGGAGGCTATGGGGACTCCAGACCACGAGCCTTGGGTTGACGGGCCTTCGGCCCACGAGACTCTGATCCGAGAGGCTTCGTCCCACGAGACTTCGTCCCACAAGACTGTGAACTAGGACGAGGATCGAGCTACTCCCAGGAGACGTCCGGATGGGGTACCTTGCCAGATCGGCCTTAAGGGCTGAGTGGCCATGCTGATGGTGGCGGGGATTGGTTTACTGATAGTGAGGGTGTCGTGGTTTTGTCATGGCAGATGTCCTTGTGAACAGACTTAGCAGTGTGGCACTCGAAGGGGTTGATCAGGAACGGGAGATGAATTTACCCAGGTTCAGCCCCTCCAATCGAGGTAAAAGCCTACATCCTGCTTTGGTGTCTATATTAATGGGGATCACGATTACAAGGATGCGGAATTGCTAACCTAGCCCTCGAGGGTTTCTTACTTGATCATTTTGGCTCGAGGGCTCTCCTTTATATATGGGTAGAGGTCTCGAGTTTACAACAGAGTATGGGTGGAATAAGCACCCGTGACTTACTACAATTCTACTTTATCTTGCATCCCAGGTGAGGAAAGTTTCTGGCGTCTCCTGCCTTCAGGGCCTTGAGTCATCGTCTCCTGGTGTTGGGCCGCCAAGCGGCTTACTGAATTAGTCTTTGAACTCATCTTCCTATCTTATCTTATGGTTTGACCCGAGCCCATAGGGCAGGTTACATCCTTGGGTTATATCCCCGACATTAGGCCCCAGGTTGACATGAACTTGTTCACGTCAATCTTCCTTTCTTCAAACAATGAGCTCACAATCTTCTGACTCTTATCTTGCGTCTTCACTTCCGGAACTTCTTAAATAGCCAGCTTGTAGCTCCTACTGTTTTAGTGATTTTCCTTGTGTCGTTTGCCCATGACGTCGCCCGCCAGGAGTTAATGCGGGTGTGGTGACATACCGATTAATTTCTACATGCGTCTATGTCCCAAAAACCTACGCGTCATTTCTTCAAATTTTTACTGTAACTCCTTTATTCCGTGCCTTGTAGTTGTCACTTCAAATACTATAAATATGGTTGGAGGTCCCCTCCTTTTCACTTTTACCGCCTCTTCTCGTCTTCTTCTTCCTCTGGCCCGAACATCTGGTTGCTCCATTCCTGCCACTTCATCTGCTTGGTTTTGACCTCTGCTTTGGATTGCAGCGATTCCTTGCCTCCTCCCGGGTTTGTTCAAACGTCTCGGGTGTCTCCTCCAATCAACAAAGGTATGTCATTCTTATTCCTTTTGTAAATTTTTCACCTGAATTGCTTTCAAAGTTCATCAGATAACACGAGGATGCCCTCGTCTGTTTTGTTGCCATTTTACGTTTCTCATGCTTCGAATCTTCATTTTTTCAAACGGGGCGATGGGCTCAACGGTTTCTTCTCATCATAGTATATTCAGGTATTTCTCGAGAATTTTGTGACATAGACCACTGCCATCGCCATGCTCTATGTTTAGCAATTGTTTCCTTTATCAAAACCTTTTTAGATCCATAATTGTAGCAAAGTTGATAGAAACCTTTTTGTTCCATACTTAGGAGAATTTTTAGAAAAACTCTTAGTTGGTGTAAGGCGCCTCCAACTTTGCCGGCTTGTTTAAGTAATCATAACCCACCACATGCAGATGTTTGCTAGTTTCCTGGGTACCGGCTGAACTTTGTAATGCCTCTTTCATTTGTACTGTTTTATTCGTGATTATAAAACGGGTGGTTTTGAAATTTGATCACTAATGTCCAGGCGTGTCATCATGTCGAGGACTTCCATCTGCAATTGGGTGGCTTCACAAGTTTTGAAAGAGCTACTCTAGGGCTATGTAGACCAAGGTCTACTGTCCTCCAAAGAAGTAATCGTATGGCGTGTTCCTCAAGGGGAGGCACACCCAAATCCTAATGTAGGAGAAATTGTAGTTTTCATAGATCACCTTCTCATAGTTTTTTCTCCTCCCGGGTCGAAGTTCTTCTAGGACGTACTTAAATTTATTCACCTTCATCCAGAAGATTTGGACCCCAATTCCATATCAAACCTTTGTCAATTTCAAGTCTTGTGTGAGGTGTACTTGCAAATGGAACACACTGTTCCACTTTTCCTGGAATTCTTTTATCTGAACCGCCACACTGAGTTCATAGATGGCCCTAGCAAGGAGTTAGGTGGTATTTCAATTCAGAGACACAGAAATGGCGGCTTTCCTTCTGCTTCTTTGCTAAGTCATATCAAAGGGTGCACCAAAACTTGGTTATGTTGTCCAAATATTTCCCCACAAACGAACATCCCCTCTCGGGTTATAGTCTAAATCTCCTTCCAGTGGATTTTGAACTTCCTGGCCAAGTTTCTTAAGAGGAGCGTGATAAGTTCGGTTTTGTGTCCCAGAAATTGGCGACTCTCCAGTCTCAGGGTCTAACTGGAGTGGACTTGACCCGTTGCTGGGTATCCTGAATGATCCTCCCATTGAGCCGTCGAACTGCTCTTATGTGCAAGTATTCTGTTTGTGCGGATGACCCTCAGAGATATAGCACACTGATTTTGATAGATGATGACATAAATAAGGTTCTGAAGAAATTGCTTGGGGATACTCAAGCAGCCTCTGACCAAGTTGGCTTGAAGCCTTTCAATGCTCTCAACCCGGCTCGTCCGGTATGAAACTTACAGAGCTATTACCTGATTATCTTTGTGACAACCTTTTAAAGATTTAAGTACTTTGCTTTTATTTAATTCACCCAAATATTGCTGGCTTCTTCTTCGTTTTGGAAAAAGAAGAGGAAAGTCCCGGCTAGAAAATCTAAAGCCGCTCCTACCAAGAAGAAGAGTAAGGTGGTCACCACTACTTCAACATTTCGGGGCGAGTCTCCATCATCTAGTGTATCTTGCCAGTCAGCTACTCGAAATCTTCAAGACGAGGTGCCTCATAGTCCAACTCCATGTCGTCCCCATGCTGGTCTTTTTAAATAACCTCTCAATCCTACCGACTCAAATTACTAGGAATCACCCCCTCGCCTGGCGACTCATCTACCACGAAGTTGCCACCCTTTGTTATTAATCAAGGGTAAGTTTTTCCTTCTTTTGTATCATATGTTTGCCTGTTGAGTGATAACCCACAAGTATAGGGGATCGCAACAGTTTGCGAGGGTAAAGTATTCAACCCAAATTTATTGATTCGACACAAGGGGAGCCAAAGAATATTCTCAAGTATTAGCAACCGAGTTGTCAATTCAACCACACCAAAAAGACTTAATATCTGCAGCAAAGTATTTAGTAGTAAAGTAGTATGGAAGTAATAGTAATGGTGACAAATGTAAGAGTAGCAGTTTTGTAGTGATCATAGCAATAGCAACGGAGAAGTAACTTAACAAAGACCAATATGTAGAAAGCTCGTAGGCAATGGATGAGTGATGGATAATTATGTCGGATGTCATTCATCATGCAATGGTCATAACATAGGGTGATACATAACTAGCTCCAATTCATCAATGTAATGTAGGTATGTATTCCATATATAGGCATACGTGCTTATGGAAAATAACTTGCATGCCATATTTTGTCCTACCCTCCCATGGCAGCGGGGTCCTAATGGAAACTAAGGGGTATTAAGGCCCCTTTTAATAGAGTACCAGACCAAAGCATTAGCACTTAGTGAATACATGAACTCCTCAAATTATGGTAATCACCAGAAAGAATCCCAGTTATTGTCACCCTGGGGATGCAGATCATAACTCGTAATAGGTGTCTATAACTTCCAAGATAGGATCAAGAACACATATATTCATGAAAACATAATAGTTTAATATCTGAAATCATGGCACTCGGCCCCTAGTGACAAGCATTAAGCATAGCAAAGTCATAGCAACATCAATCTCAGAACATAATGGATACTAGTGATCAAACCCTAACAAAACTAACTCGATTAAATGATAGATCTCATCCAACCTATCACTGTCCAGCAAGACTATGATGGAATTACTCACGAATGATGGAGAGCATCATGAAATTGGTGATGAAGGATGGTTGGTGATGACGACGATGTCGATTTCCCCTCTCCGGAGCCCAAATCAGACTCGAGATCTGCCCCCCCGAGGAAGAACAGTAGGTGGCGGTGGATCCGTATTGTAAAGCGCGATGAACTCTTCTCTCTGATATTTTTCTCCGCGGATAGGAATATATAGAAGTGGAAACGAGGTCGGTGGAGCCTCAGGGACCCCACAAGCCAGAGGGCGCGGCCTAGGGGGCTCCGTGCAGGTTTGTGGCCTGGGGGTGGCCCCTCTCCGGTAGATTTTTCGCCAGTATTTTTTATTGAATCCAGAAATATTCTCCGCAAATTTTCAGGTCAATCCAAAAACTTTTATTTCTGCACAAAAATAACACCAAGGAAATTCTGCTAAAAACAACGTCAGTCCGGGTTAGTTCCATTCAAATCATGCAAATTAGAGTCCAAAACAAGGGCAAAAGAGTTTGGAAAAGTAGATACGTTGGAGACGTATCAACTCCCCCAAGCTTAAACCTTTGCTTGTCCTCAAGCAATTCAGTTGATAGACTAAAAGTGATAAAGAAGAACTTTAACAAACTTTGTTTGATCTTGTTGTTGTAAATATGTCTTACTTATGTTCAAATTATCAGCTCAGATGATAGACTAACCATATTCACAATAATATTTAGGTATCATATTTACTTATGTCAATGGCATAATCAATTGGTGAGCAATAATAACAAGTCTCGGATGACAACAATTTAATCAAAACAATCATAATACAATATGAGAAACTGGTATCTCGCTAGGCCTTTCCGAGACCGCAAAACATAAATACAGAGCACCTCCAAAGAACAAGGATTGTCTAGACATTGTAATTCATGGTAAAAGAGATCCAATCATACTCATACTCAATATCAATTAATAACAAAGCATACAAATGACTGATGTGCTCTCTAACTGGTCCCTTTTTATTAGAAGAGGATGACTCAACAGTAAAGTAAAATAGATGGGCCCTTCGCAGAGGGAAGCATTGATTTGCAGAGGTGGCAGAGCTCGAGCTTTTAAAACAGGGATGAATCCAAATTTTGGGCGGTATGCTTACATTGTCAACATAACAACTAAGATATCTCAATATCTTCTATGCTAAATACATTATAGGCGGTTCCCGAACAGAATAGTAAAGTTTTTACTCCCCTCCACCAATTAATCACATTCCACGGCGGGCCGAATCCACGGGTACCGTCCATACAAACAACAATCCTGGGAGAGTTTTGTTTCATTAAATTTTGATTTGACTTTTGAGCATGGAACTGGGCATCCCGATTACCACCCACTTTCTCGTGAATGATAGTGAATCAACACATATCTTGGGAATAACCCACCTAGCATGGAAGATACTAACAACCCCTAGTCACTACGTGAGCGATTCGGGCACACGAAACAGAATATTTATTTGAAAGTTTTAGAGAATGGCACATGCAAATTTACTTGGGACGATAGGTAAATACCGCATATAGGTAGGTATGGTGGACTCATATGGAACAACTTTGGTTTTATGGAAATGGATGCACAAGCAGTTCCCGCTTAGTACAAGTGGAGGCTAGCAAGAGACTGGGAAGGGACCAACTAGAGAGCAACAACAATCATACACATGCTTTGAGAATAACCAACATTGAGTGCAAGCATGAGTAGGATATAAAACACCATGAATATAAACATCGTAGGGGCTATGTTGGTTTTGTTTCAACTACATGCGTGAACATGTGCCAAGTCAAGCCACTCGAATCATTCGGAGGAGGATACCATTCTATCATACTACATCACAACCATTTTAATATGCATGTTGGCACTCAAGACAAACCATTATTCACTCCTAGCTAATTAAGCATGACATAAGTAACTATAATCTCTAATTTTCATTGCAAACAAGTTCAATCCATAATGATATGAATCAAGAATGATATCATATTTACAAAAACAAAAATATGTCGTGTTCATACCAGCTTTTCTCCATCTCTGTCACTTCATCATATATCGTCATTATTGCCTTTCACTTGCACGATCGAACGGTGTGAAAAATAATAATAAGAGTGCACCTGCATTGGACTAAGCTGGAATCTGCAAGAAATAACTCAAAGGAGAAGACAAGGTAGTATGGACTCTCTGATAGATAAACGATAATGAATATGCGAGCCACTCAACATGTCATCGTGGTCTTCTCCTTACGACCCAAAGAAGAAATAAAAACTATTTACACGGGAAAGCGCGCAACAAGAAAAAGAAGAACGAAAAATCTTTTTGGATTTTTCTTTTTAGACTACAACTAAACAAACTAGAAGGTAAAGCTAGGACTAATTTTTTTTGGATTTTCTCAAGGTTAATGAAACACACAAGAAGAAAATGAAAGGAATAAATAAACAACCATGGAAGGATTCTTCCTAGGATAAAAGTAAAATTTTTGCACGAAAGTATTAGTAAGTAGGAGATACTGGTCACACTTATTTTTGAGGAATTCAGTGATGCTTGCATTTTCTGCTAGATAGTAGAAATCTTCATAAATTCTGGCCGCCCACAAGAATGCCTCACTTGGCCTTTCACATGGTCGTACTTCCGCGGTGCAAGGAATGTTGTACCTAGGCTTCTCATCTTTATTTTCTTTAAAACCCCGTCTCGAAGAGCCTCTCAACAATCTCCTTATCTTTTCTTTCTCTGAAAAATAAATCTGAAATTTTTAGTGAGTCTACATAAAAATGAACAAAACTCAATCCAAGCTTATAACAACTACCCCCACAAGTGCCTAGAAGCTATATCATGCATCAAAACTACTTGGGACCTTACAAATTTGACATTCAAGCTGAAGAACAAGGTCACCACAACAAAAAGATTTTGCAATATATAAAGCACTAGAACAAAAACTAATTGGATCATTGGAGGAGTCACATACCGATGAACAATCCCCTAAAATAGTTTTGCAAATGGAGCTTTGAGCAAGGAGATCGAAAATGGCAGCAAGATGAGCTAAAACACGGGTTTGAACAATGGTGGGATTTTATTCTAGAGGAAGAAGGAGTGGATGGGTACTAGAATAAGTGAAGAGGCCCTACATGGGACCCAGAAGCTAGGGGCCGCGCCCTGCAGGCTTATGGATCACTGGTGCAATCCCTTTATTTATTCTTAGTGGCAAAAAGTCTTAAATATTCCAGAAAAAATCATACTAAATTTTCAGGGTGTTCGGAGAACTTTTATTTCTAGGACATTTTTTATTGCACGGATAAAACAGAAAATAGAGAAATAATAACATTTCTACTAAATTGAAACTAAGGAACAGAAAATAAAGGTTGGGTACAAAAGGTTGTGCTTTCTAAATTCATCCATCTCATTCCTATCATAAAGAATCCATCAATAAGGTTGATCAAGTCTTATTGACAAACTTTTTTCGAACGACATGGAACCGGAGAACTTTCGAATAACACTAGGTTAACTCAATGGGGATATGCATGTCCCCAACAATAAGCATATCATATTTCTTCTTGGCAGTAGGAAGAGGGAATTCAAAGCCTCCAATAGTAAACATTGGAATTTTTTCAACGGAGTTGATACTATGAACTTGAGATTGTTTCTTCGGAAAGTGTACTGTATGCTCATTACCATCAACATGAAAAGTGACATTGCCTTTGTTTCAATCAATAACAGCCCCTGCAGTATTCAGAAAAGGGTCTACCAAGGATGATCGACAAACTGTCATCCTTGAGAATATCAAGAATAACAAAGTCCGTTAAGATAATAACGTTTGCAACCACAACAGGCACATCCTCACAAATACTGATAGGTAAAGTAGTTGATTTATCAGCCATTTGAAGAGAGATTTCAGTAGGTGTCAACTTATTCAAGTCAAGTCTACGATATACAGAGAACGACATAACACTGACACCAGCTCCAAGGTCACATAAAGCGGTTTTAACATAATTTCCTTTAATAGAGCATGGTATAGTTGGTACTCCGGGATCTCCCAGTTTCTTTGGTATTCCACCCTTAGAAGTATAATTAGCAAGCATGGTGGAAATCTCAGCTTCCGGTATCTTTCTTTTTTATTTGTAACAATATATTTCATGTACTTAGCATAATGAGACATTTTTAGAATATCAGTTAAACGCATACGTAAGAAGACGGGTCTCAGCATTTCAGCAAAGCGCTCAAAATCCTCATCATCCTTTTCCTTGGATGGTTTAGAAGGAAAGGGCATGTGTTTTTGAACCCATGGTTCTCTTTCTCTACCATGCTGCTTAGCAACAAAATCTCTTTTATCATATCTCTTATTCTTAGGTTGTGGGCTATCAAGATCAACAGCAGGTTCAATCTCCACATCATTGTCAATACTAGGTTGAGCATCGACATGAACATCATCATTAATATTATCACTAGGTTCATGTTCATTATCATATTGTTTCTCAGCATCAAAAATAGAGATATCATTTGGGTTTTCATGTGACTTTATAACCAGTTCACTAGCGGCATGCAAAGTCCTATCATCATTCTTTTTTTTATAAGAAGAACCAGGTACATTAATATTATCTCTGTGAGAATCTTGCTCAATTCTCTTAGGATGGCCCTCAGGATAGAAAGGTTCCTAGTCATTCTACCACCTCTAGTCACAACTCTAACAAAATGGTCATTGTTCTTACTAATCATCTCACTGAGCAAATCATTTTGAGCCTTAAGTACCTGTTCTACTTGAGTAGTTACCATGGAAACATGTTTATTAATAACCTAAGGTCATTAACAGTTCTACTCATATAACCACCCAAGCGATCAAGCATGTAAGCATTATGCTTCAATTGTCTACTAAAATAAGCATAGAAAATTTCTTATTTAATAATGAAGTTATCAAATTCATCCAAGCATTGGCTAGCAAACTTATTATAAGGAATGTCACCTTCATGAAATCTAGAAAGAGAATTTACCTCTACTACGTGTGTCAGGTTATCAAAACCATGTATTTCTTCAATAGGTGGTAGATTCTTAACATCTTCACCTTTAATACCTTTTTCTTTCATAGAATTCTTTGCCTCTTTGCATATCTTCAGGACTGAGGAATAAAATACCTCTTTTCTTCGGAGTTGGTTTTGGAGGTGGTTCAGGAATAGCCCAATCATTATCATTGCTCAATATATTATTCAATAGTATTTCAGCTTGTTCAACAGTTCGTTCCCTGAAAACACAACCAACACAACTATCTAGGTGGTCCCTAGAAGCATCGGTTAGTCCATTATAAAAGATATCAAGTATTTCATTTTTCTTGAGAGGGTGATCAGGCAAAGCATTAAGTAACTGGAGAATCCTCCGCCAAGCTTGTGGGAGACTCTATTCTTCAATTTGCACAAAGTTAAATATTTCCTGCAAGGTAGCTTGTTTCTTATGGTCAGGAAAATATTTTTCAGAGAAGTAGTAAATCATATCCTGGGGACTACGCACACAACCAAGAGCAAGAGAATCAAACCATCTCTTAGCATGACCCTTTAATGAGAACGAAAACAACTTAAGAATAAAGTAGCAACGATATTTTTTCTCATAAGTAAATAGGGTGGCTATATCATTCAATTTAGTAAGGTGTGCCACAACAGTTTCAGATTCATAATCATAAAAAGGATCAGATTATACCAAAGTAATTAACTCAGGATCGACAGAGAATTCGTAATCCTTATCAGTAACACAGATAGGTGAAGTAGCAAACTTGGGATCACATTGCATTCTAGCATTCAAAGATTTTTTTCCTTCCACTTGCATATCAATTTCTTAAGATCATCTCTATCCTTACAAGCAAGAAAGTCCCGAGCTACTTCTCCTTCCATAACATAACCCTCAGGTATATTAGGCAATTCATATCTAGGAGAGCTAGGTCTAGCAGGTGAATCATAGTGTTCAGTTTCATTAGATTCAACAATATTATCAGTTTCAACATTCACTCTAGCAATATCTTCATCAACAAATTCACCAAGTGGCACAGTAGTATCAAGCAAAGTATCATCATAAGCATCATGCATAGCAGAAGTAGCATCATCAATTACTTGCGACATATTAGATTCAGTAGCAGGTGGTGGTCTCGCAAATTTAGTCATAACAGACAGTGAATCAAGTGCAGAGCTAGATGTGAGTTCCTTACCTGCCCTCGTAGTTGAGGGGTAGATCTTTGTTTTAGTGTCTTTCATATTCTTCATTATGATCAACAGATATAAATTCCAAGTGACTCGGAGAATAAAGCTATGCTCCCCGGCAACGGCGCCAGAAAAAGGTCTTGATAACCCACAAGTATAGGGATCGCAACAGTTTGCGAGGGTAAAGTATTCAACCCAAATTTATTGATTCGACACAAGGGGAGCCAAAGAATATTCTCAAGTATTAGCAACCGAGTTGTCAATTCAACCACACCAAAAAGACTTAATATCTGCAGCAAAGTATTTAGTAGTAAAGTAGTATGGAAGTAAGAGTAACGGTGACAAACGTAACAGTAGCAGTTTTGTAGTGATCGTAACAATAGCAACGGAAAAGTAACTTAGCAAAGACCAATTTGTAGAAAGCTCGTAGGCAATGGATCAGTGATGGATAATTATGTCGGATGGCATTCATCATGCAACAGTCATAACATAGGGTGATACAGAACTTGCTCCAATTCATCAATGTAATGTAGGCATGTATTCCATATATAGACATACATGCTTATGGAAAAGAACTTGCATGACATCTTTTGTCCTACCCTCCTGTGGTAGCAGGGTCCTAATGGAAACTAAGGGATATTAAGGCCTACTTTTAATAGAGTACCAGACAAAAGCATTAGCACTTAAAGAATACATGAACTCCTCAAATTTCGGTAATCAGCAGGAATAATCCTAGTTATTGTCACCCTAGGGGATGCAGATCATAACTCGTAATAGGTGTCTATAACTTGCAAGATAGGATCAAGACCACATATATATTCATGAAAACATAATAGGTTCATATATGAAATCATGGCACTCGGGCCCTAGTGACAAGCATTAAGCATAGCAAAGTCATAGCAACATCATTCTCAGAACATAATGGGTACTAGGGATCAAACCCTAACAAAACTAACTCGATTACATGATAGATCTCATCCAACCCATCACCGTCCAGCAAGCCTACGATGGAATTATTCACGAACGATGGAGAGCATCATGAAATTGGTGATGAAGGATGGTTGGTGTCGTGGTTTTGTCACGACAGATGTCCTCGTGGAAGGACTTAGAGATGGGGCCATCCCACCTTGGTGGCGACTCAAAGTGGTTAAGCGGAAGCGAGACTTGGGTTTACCCAAGTTCGGCCCCTCCGATGGAGGTAAAAGCCTACGTCCTGCTTTGTGTATATTGATGGTGGAATCGATTACAAGGGTGCGTAACTCGCCTGACCTAGCTCTCGATGGATTGTAACCTAATCTTTCTACCCTAGAGACTCACGTTTATATATAGGTCGAGCCCTAGGTTTACAAGAGTCCAAGCCACATCATAAGCCGTGACCTAACATAATCTCCAAACCGCCGGGTTTCCCAAGCAAGGAAACTTCTCGGTGAGTTCCTCTTCATGGCCCTTGATTCGCCATCCAGGCTCTTGGGCTCGGCCGACTCTCTACTGGATATCACCTCACGCCTTCTGGGTTCTGGGTCTAAGCCCATCTTGATCACGAATGGTGAGTCGCCATGAACCTGACCCGGTCCAATAGGGCGGGTCGTGCAACGGGTAATATCCCCAACATTAGGTCCCATATTGCTATTCATGCCAATAAACCTTTATTTTTGACCATGGCAACTCACAAGGAATCTTTGACTTGGCTTCTTAAAAAGTGACAAGCCGCCAACCTTCATGCTCCATCCAAATCACCAGATTACTTAGGGATGATGTTATCTCCTCCATCATTTCGGGGATCTTAGTGACGTCATCTTAACGGATCTTTCTGAATTTATCCTGTCTCCCCGAAAATCCAGGCGCCATCGTTTCTGATTTTGAATGTGCATCCTCGACTCGTGCGCTTGCCGTTCCAGTTTTGGCCTCGGGTCTTTAAATAGTTGCAGGGGGGTCCCTCACCTTTGTCTGCACCGTCGCTCCACTTCTTATTTCTCCTCGAGCTCATGGTACGAACGCTCCGCCATTACGGAGCTTCCACTTCGGATCTGCCGCTCCTTGGATCGGTCGGGCGTGGTACTTGGCGCAGATCTCAGTGGGCCACCTCCGCCGAAGTCTGCATTCTTCAGGTAAGTCTCTTCTCCCTCGTAGATCTGGTTCACAAATTACCCTTGTTCTTAGGGCGGCGCTAGAGTTCTTCAAGCATCCGTACATCACGCCATTAACCTCATAGGCGTTACTTGATTCTTGTAGTTTAGTAAAAGACCGCGATAGATCCGTCAATAGTTTGTAGTAGATTTTTTGCTCCCTTTATTGTCTCGTAAGATCACCTCAAGGATTTCAAAGTGCTCCTGTATCTTTAGTGTTCTTGAATTTGCGAATTATTTTCCTTTTTAGGACCACCCGTAGATCCATAATTTCTGGCACCCTGTTGAAAACGTGTTTGCCTCAGATCCAGGAAACTTTCTAAGGAAGACTTAAAATGTAACCCGTCCTTAGGTTGCGGCGACTCATAATTTCTGTTTAGATGTCTCCCCAACCACTTGTTGGCGAGTTAGTACTTCTATAGATCCTTACGACCCGCCAATCGCCTTTATGCAGATTTCTGTCCCTGTGTCTTGGGTTTTGTGGCCATGGGTAGCATCTCCAAGAGTAATTGGTTGCCATCAAAGGTCAGCGACACCATCCTTGAAGATTTTGTAAAGGTGGGAACTCTAGCTCCACACGAAACAATTGGCTGGCGATCCGCCTTAGGAGAGCGACGTCCACAACCCGCCGATGGGGAGTTGGTGGTCTTTACTAATCATATTGAACGGGGCTTCACACCGCCCGACTCAAAATTCTTCAGAGACGCCGTACACTTTTTTAACCTCCATCCATAAGAATTAGGCCCAAACTCCATCACCAACCTCCGTCAATTCCAAGTATTCTGTGAGGCTTACTTGCAAATAGAGCCTACCGTCCTCCTGCTCAGGAAATTCTTCTATTTGAACCGCCAAACTGAGTTCGCCGACGGACCCTGCCTAGAACTTGGTGGGGTCAACATTCTGTACGACGAGAATGCGGGTTCCCTGCTGCTGCTCTACCTAGTCACCCCAAAGGTTGGGGGAAGACTTGGTTTTATTGCCGCGACACTGCTCTAACCACTGAGAACCCCTTACCGGGTTTTAGGCAGGAATGTCTGCCTATGGATTTCAAGCTGCCCGAGAATCTGACTGACGAGGAAAAAGCTTCGCTTGCCCCTATCTTTGCAAAGCTCGAGGTCTTGACCGCCAACGGCCTTACCAGCGTCGATTTGATCCGCTACTGGGTGGAGTGGCGGATAATGCCTTTGAGCCGTCGAGACGGCTTAATGTGCGAATACGATGGTGGCTTAAACCATCCGCAATGCTTCTACAACGTCATGCTTGATGAGGAGGATATTGTTAATATTGTGAAGAAACTATGTGGCGAACAACTTGAGACTTGCTCCAAAATTGGTTTAAAACCGTTCTGCCTCTCCAATCCGGCTCTAGAGTTGAAATAACTCATCTCGCCTGTCTTTCTCTTTTATAACTTTGAGGTTGTTTCTAACCCGAATTCCAATTATGTTAAACAGAAGAACCTGCCTTTCTGGAAACGAAGATCGAAAACCGCCGTCAAGAAGGTGCTGACGAAAACTGCCCCAAAGAAGAAAACCAAGGGCAAAGCCGCCAGAGTAGAGTCGTTCGTTGTGGGCGAGTCTCGGGCCGCAAAAGAACACTCAGAGGTAAATTCTTTTGTCCTTCTTATTCTAACACAGCACGTACTCAAGCGTTGCCGTTTCCGTTTATAGGGTGATGACATGGAGAGCCAAGATGAAGACATCGAGGTAATTTTCATTTCTTTCGATACAAATTCTTCTCCTCCCAAGCCCGCAAGACGAGTCTGTAGAAAAGTTTCGCTGTCTCACCCAGATGCTCATCTGGATCCCAATTTCCTTTTGAAGAAAGTGAGTTTACACCAAAACGTCAGACTCGAAACCACACTAGGGATCTCTTGTCCGACTTGCCCGAGAAAACGGCCGGTCGCAAGCGACAGAGCGAGGTATGTGCTATACTAAATGTCCTTCTTTCCTGTGCGACCGATTCTCAGGACTTACACAATCTTTTGAATCTTATGTCCAACAGGTTTGACCTCCTTCTTCTGGCCACTCAGCTGCTTCGGCTCTTCCCCCTTTAATTCGTCTCCAGGGGTAAGTCCACTTGCCAATATGTTATTTGGACACCCATCTTTCAATTTTAACATAACCGCTACCCTTATAGGGCTCAAGCCAAAAAAAGGAAAACCGGCGAGTCATCGTCTAACCCCAAGGCTGCTGAGAAAACGGGAATAAGCACTTCCATCCCAGAAGCTCAAGATGAGCCGACCGAGACTAACGCCGAAGCTCTTGATGATCTCCCTGATACTCAAGATGAGCTACCGATCCCAGAGAAGGAAGCAGGTGGGAATCTCAATCCGCCAAGCCCTCAAAAGTCGGCTGAAGACGTGACACCTGATCCAGATCCAGTCTTCATTATCGGAACAGGCTATTCTGAACCTGCATCCACAGTGTTGACCGAGCATGCACCCAAGGATGCCCCAGTCTTTATAGAGAAGGACATGGCAAAGTTGAAGCCTCCCAATATTGAGAAGCTAGAGTTTGATGAATTACAGTCTGGCTATTTGAGTCGCCTAGAGATGAGTCACGAAATGGAAAAAAGCCTGGTTAATATGATGAAGAGAAAACATGAGGTATGATACCTGTTATCCTCCTTCACATGTACTCCCACTAGCCCTCCAAAAGGGGAGTCATCTTTGATGAGTCAGAGTTTTGTGGCGAGCTTTGTAGAGATCTTCAACCTGTAGCCCCCAAGGGCTGGGTCATCTTTTTGAAGATGAGTCGGGTCTAATGTGTAATTTGAACAAAGCGTCAACCTGTAGCCCCCAAGGGTCCGGTCATCTTTTTTGAAGATGAGTAGGGTCTGAAGTTTTAAATTGAAGAAAGTTTTAACCTGTAGCCCCAAGGGTCAGGTCATCTTCTTGAAGATGAGCCCGGTCTTTAGTTTAAACTGGAAGAAAGCTTCAACCTGTAGCCCCCAAGGGCCCGGTCATATTCTTCAAGATGAGCCGGGTCTTTAGTTTAAACTGGAAGAAAGCTTCAACCTGTAGCCCCCAAGGACTGGGTCATATTCTTGAAGATGAGCCGGATCTTGCTTTAAGGTATTACCACGGAAAATTTTGAATCATACATTAGCCCCCAAGTGTCAGGGATATTGCTTGCAATCTGCATGAAACTTGTTATAATTGTCTGGATTTTTGCAGGAATCGTTGATCCAGGCCGACTAACTGTGTCCGGCTTGAAACAATGCTTAGCGGAGCAACAAGATGCCCGAGCTAAGTTTGGAGAAAAGCTCCTCCTTGCATTGGTTGATATTGAGAAAATGAAGGCGGATCACAAAGAGTTTGAAGACAAAGTCGAGGCTGAGCGAGCCGCCATGCTGAAAAGGGTCGAAAAACCGAAGAACAAATGAAGGTCACCGTGCAGGAACTGACTGGGCTGAAACTTCACATCTCCAAAATGGCTAATGCCGTGTTTGGTAAGTATCTACCGCTATCCTTATTTGTTGTCATGTTGTAAAACACAACGGCGACTTATGATTGTGTATCCTTGCTGCAGGTCCTCGATCCGCCAATCTCCATGATGATTGTGTATTGAAGCTGAAGGCAATATATACCTTAACAGAGTAACTTTATACTGGCGACGTGATGACCATTAAGGCAGTTATGGGCGATAAGGAGCCCGTGAAGACAATCAAGTATATGCTGGGGTGCTTGTCCATGCTGACAAAAAAGATTGAAGAATCAAAAAGATCAGCCGCCCGGAAAGGAGTACTTACCACCCTGAGCTGATGCTTGGCTTATGCTCCAGAGCTTAAGACGGAGGAGATAACTGGCGGGTTTCCAGAATATAAAGACGACGGGTCAGAATTTATTGAAGAGGATTATCATCGATGTGTGAAGGAATCTCGCCTAGCAGCGACTCAACTGGCAGCCAACCTTGACTTAACCAAGTATCAGGCGGCATATGACGAGAACAACAAACATGTTACTCCTCCCTCTTATGAAATCACAGTTCTGACTCCGTAGCACCGTAAGCATCTTTTTGACTCTGATGCTGACCCGTCCACCATCTTGACCGACGAGGCCGATTTCCACACCTTAACCAATTGCAATTGGACAATGGACAACTTACATATCCAGGACGGTGAAAGCTCGACACAGGCTAACCCGGAGGTGGCTTGAACAAGGTGTTACTTGAAGGCTGCCCATGGAGATCGACCAAGAAGATCCAATTCCGGGTCATGCAAAATTTTGTGGCCGTCTGAGCCATGTAATAGGTTAGAGATGAAAACAATATTGTCTTGCACTGTACCTTTGTTGACTCTGAAGTCTGACCCTTTGAGAATATAAGCCGCCTTACTAGGCGTTTTGCTATGTCTTCATCAAAGTAATTACTCTTCATGTGGCCAGAGAAGAATATTGAGCCGGCTCAGTGAGACACGGCGGGTAATAATGAGTTTTTCAAAAACTCTAACTACACCACAAAGATACTTTGCAGTCATAAAGTTTGCTCTCACAATGAGTCGCGGCAGGGTAGGACGAGCTTGCAAGGCTCTAGTGCTACCCTAGAGAGGCTTTTGCAACAGCCTTAGTTGTTTAGACCGACTGATCAGGAGCGAGTCAAGCTTCAGTTAAGTAGGTTCAGTGAACCCATGGTTTGTCTATTTTCCATATGCCGGCTCCCGCAGGCACCCTTCATGTTTTAACCAAGGCAAGTTCAGGGTCCAAAACTGGATTGACTCGCCGAGAGTACATGGGACTATAGGGCGAGTCGCCAAACATACAGTCCAGTATAACCATTGTAATGCATTAATGTTTCGCTAGCCAAGAGGGTATTCAGGCTGAACTGAGTGAGTAGAAGCTCCCAAGTGGCCTATGATTAGGGAAAAGTCGGACATAGGATTGCAGAAGCGTTTACGCTCTTACTGCAAAATGACTTGGGAACTAGTAGCCCCCAATTAAGCCGACTTAATTCTCAAAATCATATAAGGAGCCCATGTTTGAACCATGCAACGTGGCAACTTTGGTCCTCTTTGGCTTACCAGTATCCAGTTTTGAAATAAGTGCAGCATGGCGACTTATGCTCTTTGATAGTGATAGCATCCATGCTTGGACAGTTTGTGAAACAATAAAGACTCATGCTTTCAAGAAGCTGGAACGGCAGAGACCCCGAATTTCGTGGGTGCCGGCTTTATTGCTATATATATATAAAGGAGTACAAGAACTAAACTATGTACAATGATAAGGAGCCAATGGCTCTAAGTATAATAAGGCCGCAAGTGGGCAATGTTCCACGGCCGGGTTGTTTCTACCTCTGTTGTTGACCTATCTGGACGATGATCCACCAGGTAGTAAGAACCATTATGAAGACTTTTGCTGAGGACAAACGACCCTTCCCATGGGGGCAATAATTTGTGCATACCAGTATGATCTTTAATCAATCGAAGCACTAAGTCGCCTTCGTGAAAGACCCGCTTTTTACTCGGCGGCTATGATAGCGTCGTAGGTCCTTCTGGTAAATCGCCGACCGTGTTGCAGCTAAGTCATGCTCCTCTTCTAGAGCATCCAATGAATCTTGATGTGACAACTCGTTGTCCTCCTCAACATATGCGGCGACTCGTGGCGAGTCATGCCTAATGTCACTTGGTAAGACCGCCTCAGCTCCGTAAACCAAGAAAAAGGGCATGTAACCAGTAGAACTGTTGGGGGTAGTCCTTATGCTCCAAAGTACTGAAGGAAGCTCTTCAACCCAACAACCCGGAGTGTGTTCCATGGGAACCATAAGCCGAGGTTTGATTCCACGCAAGATTTCCTGATTCGTCCTTTCCGCCTGTCCATTGGATTGGGGATGCGCAATGATACGTCTGTGTCGTATCTATATTTTTTGATTGTTTCATGCCAATATTATACAACTTTCATATACTTTTGGCAACTTTTATTATTATTTTTGGGACTAACATATTGATCCAGTGCCCACTGCCAATTCCTGTTTGTTGCATGTTTTTTTGTTTTGCAGATTATCCATACCAAACGAAGTCCAAACGCAATAAAAAACCCATGTGATTTCTTTTGGAATATTTATGATTTTTGGGAGGAAGAATCTACGCGAAACGATGCCCGAGGAGGTCAAAAGCCCAGGAGGCGCAACCCCCTAGGGCGCGGCAGGCAGGCTTGTGACCAATCCCTAAGGCGGTTGGGGCCCTTCTTTCCCCGCAAGAAAGATAATATTCGAAAGAAAACCCTGTTAAAATTTCAGCCCAATCGGAGTTACGAATCTCCTGCAATTTAAGAAACAGTGAAAGGCAGAATCTGAGAGCGCAGAAACAGAAGGACACAAAGAGAGAGATCCAATCTCGGAGGGGCTCTCGCCCCTCCGCCGCCATGGAGACCATGGACCAGAGGGGAAACCCTTCTACCATGTAGGGAGGAGGTCAAGGAAGAGGAAGAAGAAGGGGGGCTCTCTCCCCCTCTCTCCCGGCGGCGCCGGAACACCGCCCGGGACATCATCGTGTGATGGCGATCTACACCAACACCTCCATCATCTTCACCAACACCTCCATCACCTTCCCACATCTATATTCAGCGGTCCACTCTCCCTCAACCCGCTGTACCCACTACTTGAACATGGTGCTTTATGCTTCATATTATTATCCAATGATGTGTTGCCATCCTATGATGTCTGAGTAGATTTTCATTGTCCTATCGGTGATTGATGAATTGCTATGATTGGTTTAATTTGCTTGTGGTTATGTTGCTGTCCTTTATTGCCATCATATGAGTGTGCACGTGGATCACACCATAGGGTTAGTAGTATGTTGATAGGACTATGTATTGGAGGGCAAGGGTGACAGAAGCTTCAGCCTAGCATAGAAATTGATGCATACGGGATTGAAGGGGGACCAATATATCTTATTGCTATGGTTGGGTTTTACCTCAATGAACGTTAGTAGTTGCGGATGCTTGCTAATAGTTCCAATCATAAGTGCATAGAATTCCATGTAAGGGATGACATGCTAGCAGTGGCCTCTCCCACATAGAACTTGCTATCGGTCTAGTAACATAGTCAATTGCTTAGGGACAATTCCGCAACTCCTACCACCACTTTTCAACACTCGTTAAACTAACGTAATTGTTCCTTTATCTAACCAGCCCCTAGTTTTTATTTACGTGTACTTTATTTTCTTGCAAACCTATCCTATCACTCCTACAAAGTACTTCTAGTTTCATACTTGTTCTAGGTAAAGCGAACGTAAAGTGTGCGTAGAGTTGTATCGGTGGTCGATAGAACTTGAGGGAATATTTGTCCTACCTTTAGCTCCTCATTGGATTCGACACTCTTACTTATCGACAAAGGCTACAATTGATCCCCTATACTTGTGGGTTATCAAGACCTTTTTCTGGCGCTATTGCCGGGGAGCAATAGCGTGGGGTGAATATTCTCGTGTGTGCTTGTTTGCTTTATCACTAAGTAGATTTATTTGCTATTCTAAGTTGTTCTCTATCTTTAGTTATGGATATGGAACACGAAATACCAAAAAACATTAGGTGTACTTGCTACTCATGGAGATGGGGAACCTCCTAAAACCGTCGATGCTCGTTATGTGGAAAATGTTATGCACTTCTTGAATAATCCTGAGAAAACCCCATTAAAATATATAATGGGATACACGTTGGATCAACGTGAATAATTTAGGGATTATCGCTTGACTCAAAAAGGGAAACTATTATGGGATCAAATTCATATGTTGAAATGGTATGCTTGGGAGCTATGCTCGAGATATGATATTACTTGTTGCTCTAGGATGAAGGCTAAACACCTTCCCTTTTCTTGTAAATTTAATGCTAATGAAACCTTGGCTTCTTATGCTAATGGTATATATGATTACTATGATGTGGAACAAATAGAAGAGTTTGTTGCTTTTATGGGTGCTTATGAGATTGAAGCTCTGTTTAAAAGGTGTGATGATAATGATGATGCTGCTTACCGATCTGAAAATTTGGTTATGCTTCGTTATTGTTATACTAATTATGAATTTAATGCCCATATTTATCGATTTATGGAGAAATTCTACGCTGCCCAAGAAGAGACTAATATTTTGCAGGAAACTATGGAAGAAGAAAATGCTGAAACTGTGAGCTCATTAGATGAAAAAGATGATGAGGAGAGCGAAGAACAAAAGGAGGAAGAGCGGACTAGCTACCCGTGCCCACCTTCTAATAAGAGTAACTCTTGAACTCATACATTGTTTAAAGAAAGCGCTGCCTCGGAGACAACCCGGAAGTTTTAGAGAGTCATTTATTTCTGTTAAGTGCTTTTATATAGTTTAAAAACAAAAAAAATATAGAGGGGAACTTAAACTTTTTCAAAAAGAGAAGCGATTGAAAGGTGATGCATTGCGGAAGTGAGGGCCGACCTTGAACACTTGTGTTCATGCTCATGGAAACAATGTAGAATTTTTCATTGAAGTTTCTCGCAAAAATAATTATCCCCTTGTACAATTCAATTGTATTATAAAAATAATGTGCCAAGTAAAGCCTTTACGATTAGTTTGGGTGATAGTTGTTTGATCATGCTGAAAAAGACAGAATATTTGTGCTCATGAAATTATTTTTAATTCCTATCCAGAAAGAGATTTTGAGTTGATTCTTTTTGATTCTGATTGATATGCAAATTTCCCTAATTTTCATAATTGTTCAGAATTTTTGGAGAATCAGAAGTATGGTATAAGTTCAGATTACTACAGACTGTTATGTTTTTGACAGATTCTTTTTTCTATGCATTGTTCTCTTATTTTGATGAATTTATGGGTAGTATCGGGGGGTATGAACCATGGTGAAGTTGCATTACAGTAGATATAATGCTAATATGAATTTGGATTGATTTCACAACAGTACTTAAAGTGGTGATTTACTTTATTATACTAACGGATCTCACGAAGGTTTTGTTGAGTTTTGTGTGATTGAAGTTTTCAAGTTTTGGGTGAGATCACGATGGATGAAGGAATAAGGAGAGGCAAGAGCCTAAGATTGGGGATGCCCGAGGCACCCCAAGGTAATATTCAAGGAAGACTCAAGCGTCTAAGCTTGGGGATGCCCTAGAAGGCATCCCGTCTTTCGTCTACAATCTATCGGTAATTTTACTCGGAGCTATATTTTTATTCGTCACATGATATGTGCAAATGTTTGGAGCGTCTTTTGTGTTTATTTTTACTTTTTATTTTATGCACCATGCTGGTATGAGATAGTCATTGGTTGACTTATAGAATGCTCTTTGCACTTCACTTATATCTTTTGAGTATGGCTTTATAGAATGCTTCATGTGTTTCACTTATATCATTTGAAGTTTGGATTGCATGTTTCCCTACACACAGAAAACTGCCATTTGTAAAATGCTCTTTTGCTTCACTTATATTTGTTAGAGCGGGGCATATCTCTTGTAGAAAAAATTAAACTCCCATGCTTCACTTATACCTATTTAGAGAGTTAATGGGAGTTGGTCATTCACATGGTTAGTCATAAAATCCTACATAAAACTTGTAGATCACTGAATATGATATGTTTGATTCCTTGCAATAGTTTTGCGACATAAAGATGTGATATTAGATTCATGCTAGTGAGTAATTGTGTATTCGTAGAAATACTTGTGTTAAGGTTTGTGATTCCCGTAGCATGCATGTATGGTGAACCGTTATGTGACGAAGTCGGAGCATGATTTATTTATTGATTGTCATGCTTTGTGTGGAGGTCGGGATCGCACGATGGTTAACTCCTACCAACCCTTCCCCTAGGAGCATGCGTGTAGTACCTTGTTTCGATAACTAATAGACTTTTGCAATAAGTATGTGAGTTCTTTATGACTAATGTTGAGTCCATGGATTATACGCACTCTCACCCTTCCACCATTGCTAGCCTCTCTAGTACCGCGCAACTTTCGCCGGTGCATTACACCCACCATATACCCTTCCTCAAAACAGCCACCATACCTACCTATTATGGTATTTCCATAGCCATTTCGAGATATATTGCCATGCAACTTCCATCATTCCGTTTATTATGACACGCACCATCATTGTCATATTGCTTTGCATGATCGTAAGATAGCTAGCATGATGTTTTCATGGCTTGTCCGTTTTTTGATGTCATTGCTACACTAGATCATTGCACATCTCGGTACATCGCCGGAGGCATTCATATAGAGTCATATTTTGTTCTAAATATCGAGTTGTAAGTAAATAAAAGTGTGATGATCATAATTAGTAGAGCATTGTTCCATGTGAGGAAGTAATAAAAGAGGCCAATGAAGCCCAAATAAAAAAAGGCCAAAGAAGCCCACCAAAAAAAATTAAAAAAATGAGATAAAAGAGAGAAGGGACAATGCTACTATCCTTTACCACACTTGTGCTTCAAAGTAGCACCATGATCTTCATGATAGAGAGTCTCCTATGTTGTCACTTTCATATACTAGTGGGAAATTTCCATTATAGAACTTGGCTTGTATATTCCAATGATGGGCTTCCTCAAATTTCCATAGGTCTTCGTGAGCAAGCGAGTTGGATGCACACCCACTAGTTTTTTTTGAACTTTCATACACTTATAGATCTTGTGCATCTGTTGCATGGCAATCCCTAACCACTCACATTGATATCTATTGATGGGCATCTCCATAGCCTGTTGATATGCCTAGTTGATGTGAGACTATCTCCTCCGTTTTGTCTTATCCACTACCACCATATTCTATTACACCTATAGTGCTATGTCCATGGCTCACGCTCATGTATTGCGTGAAAGTTGAAAAAGTTTGAGAATACTAAAGTATGAAACAATTGCTTGGCTAAAACCGGGGTTGTGCATGATTTAAATACGTTGTGTGGGGAAGATGGAGCATAGCCAGACTATATGATTTTGTAGGGATAACTTTCCGTGGCCATGATATTTTGAGAAGACATGATTGCTTTGTTAGTATTCTTGAAATATTATTGTCTTTATGTCAAATGATAGATTATTGCTTCGAATCACTCGTGTTTTAGTATTCATGCCATGATTAAATTATATGATCAAGATTATGCTAGGTAGCATTCCACATCAAAAAATATCTTTTTTATCATTTACCTACTCGAGGACGAGCGAGAATTAAGCTTGGGGATGCTGATATGTCTACGTCGTATCTATAATTTTTGATTGTTTCATGCCAATATTCTACAACTTTCATATACTTTTGGCAACTTTTTATACTATTTTTGGGACTAACATATTAATCCAATGCCTAGTGCCAGTTCCTGTTTGTTGCATGTTTTTTTGTTTTGCAGATTATCCATACCAAACGAAGTCCAAACGCAATAAAAAAAACCTATGGGAATTTTTTTTGGAATATTTATGATTTTTGGGAGGAAGAATGTACGCGAAACGATGCCTGAGGAGGTCACAAGCCCAGAAGGCGCGCCCCCCTAGGGCGCGGCTGGCAGGCTTGTGAGCAATTCCTAAGGCGGTTGGGGCCCTTATTTCGCCGCAAGAAAGATAATATCCGGAATAAAACCGTGTTAGAATTTCAGCCTAATCGGTGTTACGGATCTCCGGGAATTTAAGAAACGGTGAAAGGCAGAATCTGAGAGCGCAGAAACAGAAGGACACACAGAGAGAGATCCAATCTCGGAGGGGCTCTCGATCCTCCGCCACCATGGAGCCCATGGACTAGAGGGGAAACCATTCTCCCATCTAGGGAGGAGGTCAAGGAAGAGGAAGAAGAAGGGGGCTCTCTCCCCCTCTCTCCCGGTGGCGCCGGAACGCCGCCTGGGACATCATCGTGTGCCGGCGATCTACACTAACACCAATGTCATCTTCACCAACACCTCCATCACCTTCCCCCATCTATACTCAGCGGTCCACTCTCCCGCAACCCGCTGTACCCTCTACTTGAACATGGTGCTTTATGCTTCATATTATTATCCAATGATGTGTTGCCATCCTATGATGTCTGAGTAGATTTTCGTTGTCCTATCGGTCATTGATGAATTGTATGATTGGTTTAATTTTCTTGTGGTTATGCTGCTGTCCTTTGGTGCCCATCATATGAGTGCGCACGTGGATCACACCATAGGGTTAGTAGTATGTTGATAGGACCATGTATTGGAGGGCAAGGGTGACAGAAGCTTCGGCCTAGCATAGAAATTGATGCATACGGGATTGAAGGGGGGCCAGTATATCTTATTGCTATGGTTGGGTTTTACCTTAATGAACGTTATTAGTTGCGGATGCTTGGTAATAGTTCCAATCATAGGTGCATAGGATTCCAAGTAAGGGATGACATGCTAGCAGTGGCCTCTCCCACATAAAACTTGCTATCGGTCTAGTAACATAGTCAATTGCTTAGGGACAATTCCGCAACTCCTACCACCACTTTTCCACACTCGTTAAACTAACGTAATTGTTCCTTTATCTAACCAGCCCCTAGTTTTTATTTACGTGTACTTTATTTTCTTGCAAACCTATCCTATCACTCCTACAAAGTACTTCTAGTTTCATACTTGTTCTAGGTAAAGCGAACGTAAAGTGTGCGTAGAGTTGTATCGGTGGTCGATAGAACTTGAGGGAATATTTGTCCTACCTTTAGCTCCTCGTTGGGTTCGACACTCTTACTTATCGAGAAAGGCTACAATTGATCCCCTTTACTTGTGGGTTATTACGCAACCACAGAGACATCAAGTCGAATGTGCTCCTTTTCACAAAATTCTTGCATGGCGCCTTTGGATAAATTAGTACCATTATCTGTGATGATACTATGAGGATACCTGAAGAGAAAAATCAACTTCTTGAGGAACTTGACAGCTGTGTCTGCATCGCAACTGCTAACCGGCTTTGCTTCAACCCACTTGGTAAATTTGTCAACCGCCACCAGTAGATGAGTCTTTTTGTTGGAAGACATCTTGAAAGGACTGTCGAGCCCCCAGACCGCAGAAGGCCATGTAATTGGGATCATCTGCAACTCTTAAGCCGGCACATGCATCTGACCCCCAAATTTCTGACACCCATCACACCTGCGCACTATGTCTTCAGCATCTGCGTGAGCCGTCAACCAATAGAATCCATGTCTAAATGCTTTTGACACCAAAGAGCATGACCCGACATGGTGACCATAGTCGCCAGCATGAATCTCATTAAGGATCTCACGTCCTTCTTCGGGCGAGACACATCTTTGAAAAATTCCAGAAGTGCTTCGTTTGTGCAACTTGCCCTTATGTATGACCATAGACTTGCATCGCTGGATAATTTGGAAAGCCAACAACTCATGAGTAGGTAACTCGCCCCGTGCCAAATAAGCCATGTAAGGGACTGCCCAATTCGGAGTGGCACGAAGAGCCGCCATAAGTTGAGATTCCGGGTCAGGATTGCCATATCTTCCTCAGAGGGCAACTTCACCGATGGGTTATGCAAGATATCCAAAAATACATTGGGAGGAACCGGCTTACGTTGAGATCCTAGTCATGAAAGAGCGTCGCCTGCCTCGATGAGCCGGCGGTCAATGTGATCAACTTGATAACCATGAAAGTGACCCTCCACGTCTGATACATCACGCTTGTAAGACGCCATCAACGGATCCCTGGAATCCCACGTTCCGGAAACTTATTGCACCACCAGATTCGAGTCGCCCAGGCATCTAACCCGGCTAAGGTTCATATCTTTGGTGTTCATAAGCCCATGGATCTAGGCCTCGTATTCCGCTGCATTGTTAGTACATGGAAACATGAGCCGTAGGACGTAGCAAAACTTTTCCTCTGTGGGGAGGTTAGTACCACGCCAGCCCCCGAGCCTTCCAATTGCCTGAACCTGTCAAAGTAGATGGTCCAATACGTGTGATCTGGTCTGTCTTCTAGAATTTGCAACTCAGTCCAGTCGTTGATGAAATCAACTAAGGCCTGAGACTTGATGGCTGTGCGGGGCATATACCTCACGTGATGAGGACCAAGCTCAGTGGCCCACTTAGCGATCCGCCCGATCGCTTCCCGATTTTGTATAATACCGCCAAGTTGTGCAGAACTAACCACCATGATCGGATGCTCCTCGAAGTAGTACTTCAGTTTCCGACTCGCCATGAAGATCCCCAAAACCAACTTCTGCCAGTGTGGATAACGTTGTTTGGAGAGGGTCAATACTTCGCTGACAAAGTATACATGCCTCTGGACCGGGTACTCCTTTCCTTCTTCCTTGCATTCGAGAACTACTACTACACTTTCTGCTTTAGAGTTAGCAGCAATGTACATGAGCATAGGCTCTTTATCGGTGGGGGCGGCTAAAACGGGCAGCTCGGCCAATTGCTTCTTCAGGGCTTCAAAGGCTTCGTTGGCCGTGTCTGTCCACACAAAACGGTCTATTTTCTTGAGCAGCTGATAAAGGGGGATGGCCTTCTAGCCAAGGCGGCTTATGAAGCGACTCAAAGCCACGATATGACCCACCATACACTGGACGTGGTTGATATTAGCCGGCTTGCCAAGTCAAGTAATCGCCTTAATCTTGTCCGGGTTGGCCTCAATACCTCGCTCTGACACCAAGAAGCCTAATAACTTCCCAGCAGGGACACCAAAACAAAATTGGTCGGGTTAACCTTCCTCTGATACACACGTAAACTGTCAAATGTTTCCTTGAGATCCTCCAGAAGTGAGTCTTTCTTGTGGGATTTCACCACTATGTCATCAACATAGGCGTGAACATTGCGCACGATCTGATTGTGCAAGCAATTCTGGATACATCATTGATAAGCCGCCCTGCACTATTGAGCCCGAATGGCATGGAGACATAGCATAAAACACCAAAAGGAGTTATGAAGGCCGTCTTCTCTTGATCCGCCAGAGCCATCTTGATCTGGTGATAATCTGAGTATGCATCCAAAAAATACAGCCGCTCCCAACCCGCCGTAGATTCAATGATTTGATCGATACGAGGGAGACCGAAAGGGTCTTTCGGGCAGGCCTTGTTAAGGTCAGTGTAGTCAATGCACACGCAAAAGGTGCCATTCTTCTTAAGGACCAAGATTGGGTTGGCCAACCACTCTCGGTGAAAAACCTCCACAATGAACCCAACAACCAAGAGCCGGGCTACCTCTTCCCCGATTGCTTTACGCCTCTCCTTGTTGAAACGACGGAGGTACTGCTGAACCGGCTTCATCTTGGGATGTATATTAAGGTGGTACTCAGCAAACTCTCTTGGTACACCTCGCATGTCAGAAGGTTTCCATGCAAAGATGTCCCGGTTCTCAAGGATGAATTCAATGAGCGCGCTTTCCTATTATGGATCCATACCCGTCCCAATAGTGAATTGCTTGGAAGTGTCACCAGGCGTGAAATCAACCTTCTTGGTGTCATCTGTGGGTTTAAACTTAAGGGCGGATCTGAATCTACCGTGGGCTTCTTGAGCTGGGTCATGTCCACCGGGTCAACATTGGCCTGATGAAACTTGAGCTCCTCAGCAGCACATGCCGACTCAGCATAGGCATCATCTCCTTCTTCACACTGTTGAGCTATCTTACGATCTCCACTTATCGTGATGGTTCCACTAGGGCCTGGCATTTTGAGCTTAAGGTAGACATAACACGACCGGGCCATGAAGCAGGCGTAAGCCGGCCGACCAAAAAGCGCATGATAAGGGATCTTGATCTTGACCACCTCGAACATGAGAGACTCGCTCCTGTAGTTAGACTCAGTGCCAAAAGCCACATTGAGTTTAATCCGCCCAATAGGATAGGCGACTTACCCGGGACGATGCCGTGGAAGACCATGGAGGAAGGCATCAATCGCCTTCAGAGAAATACATTCTTCGGAAAGTGTCATATTATAGGATGTTGATACTGTTGCCACCGTCCATGAGGACTTTGGAGAGAGTATAGCCCCCCACCTGTGGTGCCACAACCAATGCCAAGTCGCCAGTGTTATCAACCCGGGGCGGGTGGTCCTCTCTACTCTAGATAACAGGCTGCTCAGACCAGTTGAGATATCTGGGAAGCGTTGGCTCAGCTATGCTAAGGGTTCTATGCTTAACCTTCTTGTCCTTCTTGCAAGTCTTGGTGGTTAACACGTGATATTGCCCGCTATTCAACTGCTTGGGGTTGTTCTGGAAACCGTTGTTGTCATTCTGCTGCTGAGAGCCGCCCGGGTGAAGTTGCTGCTGAAAACCGCCCTGCACATTATATTGCTGGCTACTCTGGACCGGATACTGCCCAGCATTGGAGTGTGACCCACCAAGTGGACCAGGGTTGGGGAAACCGCCAAAAGGATTCCTGTGTGAGCCGCCCGATCCAAATTGGTCCGGGTGTCCACCACTACTCCCTCCTTGGTTTTTCTTGAGTGCCTCGGCACGAAACTCCTGCATCACATAGCAGTCTTCCCAAGAATGAGTGGCTGGAACCTCCGCTGTGGTATGTTGTGGGCAGGGGCCCTTGAGCATCTCATGATAGTTGCGTGGCTTTTTCCACTGAAGCCCCTTTTCTTCTAACGTTGATTCCCGGCCCCGGTGTTAGTATTGGCGACGAAATCAATGGCTCCTTCCTGCTGCCTTTTCTTCCCTTGGCTCGCGGGGTTGTAGTTATTTCGTCCCTAGGCCTGAGATTGGCTTTTGGATGATTCTCCTCTCCTGGCATTGCTGATTTAACCATTGTCCTCCCCGGGATCTTTGGTATCGTCCAACTCGGCGTATCTAGTTAGGGTGTCCATTAATTCGCCCATATCCTGCACCTTCCGCTTGAGTCGCCCAAGCTTCAACACCAAGGGCTCGTAGTGATAGTTTTTCTCAAAGATCAGCACGGCCTGAGCCATCGTGATACCATCCGATGAATGGATTACCTCTGCAACCCACCCTATCCAATGATGTGCCGACTCTTCTGGACGTTGGACATAGGGCTTTAAGTCGACAATAGTCATTGGACGCTTGCAAGTTGCTCTGAAGTTCTTGACAAAACGTTCCTTCAACTCGGTCCTGGTGTTGATGGAGTGGGTGGTAGATTCTTCACCCAAGTGTGTGCCATCCCTTCGAGCATCATTGTAAAGTACTTGGCACACACAACATCGTTAACATCGAGCATGTCCATCGCAAGCTCGTAACTCTCAACCCATGCTCCTGGCACAAGGTCCGGCGTGTAGTTGGGAACCTTGCGAAAACCCTTAAAGTCCTTGGGCATACACTTATTGTGGAGGGCGGGTCATAAACAGGGTATCCCTATGTTCCTGCCTCCTGACTCGCCATGCGCGGGGGAAGGCGGCACATAAGCCTGATAGCCTTGACCCGCCGCGGCTGCCACCTCCGTCAGACGGGCAGCTCGTGCTGCATCCACGAGGTCCTGGGAATGCGTGTCTGGTAGCACTGGCGGGTTGGTATGCGGGTGTCGACGCTGTTCACTGCTAGACATTGCGGGCGAGTCGTCATGGCGACTCCTGGTATGACTTGCGTGAGACGTGGAGTGCAGCCAATGATGACTATACGAGTACTGCGCTTGTTGGACCACCACCGTTTTCAACATCTCGATGGCGTTCCTTGCCTCCACCTTAGATAGAGCATTTCCATGGATGGGAAGAGACTCCAGGTTGCTGGTTGCAGCCAACACATTGTCAACGGGGTTAGAAAAGTGACCCTGCGGTGTCCGGAAGCGTGGCGGCTGGGCCGGTGTCGGCTGAGGCGATTGTATATTGGGTGGCGGCTGAGCTGGGTCAACCTGCTGAGTGACTCGCCATGGCTGGTTAGGTCCCAACCCAGGGGTATGTGGGCTGTCGAAGAGTCGGGTAGGGTTTAGATCGGCCGGTAGACAATTGCGATGCCTCCTCTGGTGGACCGCATCGTAAGTGCGCTGTTGTCGTTCAAGCCGCCATCCCTGAACCCTTAGCCATTCTGTCTCCGCAGCGATCTGGGCCTGTTGGCTCACCATCTTGGTGGCCTCGACTTCGATCTCGCGCTGGATCTTGGCCATCTCCTCCCTCAGCTTTTCCAATTCGGCGTTGACCTCTTCCTGGTTCTCCGCAATCACGGCAACCGCCTTGAGTTTTGACATTTGTGCCACTAGATCCGCCATGGCTTGAGCCGGAGTCTTCCCTGATCCGCTGGCTCCATTATTGTCCGCTGCGGTCGGCTGAGCCGCCGCCGCCGCTCCTGCCAAGTAGATGGTGACCTGGCGATGGGGTTCATGGAAATCCTCGGAAATCGCCGCCTCAGACAATCCCCCAAGCCGCCCTTCGTGGAGAGGGTAGGTTGAATTTGTGTCGCCGATGACGACTCGTCGTCCAAGTTGACAGGAGTGTTCTCCTGGATCACCGGCTCATCCGTCAGGGTGATCCCCTACGTAGAACTAACAAAGGCGTGGCGTGTCCTGACCTGATGTTTGGTGGGTTGGGCGAACCGGGCCGGTCGACGATGTCGGTGAAGGTGTCCGGCTCAGGTACGGGAACCACAAACTTGCCAATGAAGACGTGGATCTTGCCGAAGGGGACCCTGTACCCAGACTCGATTGAATCGGTGTGAGGCCCCCACTGAGAGTTGTCGATGTAGTACTTCCCGCGGCGGCTCTTAGTCATGAGGCCGACCGCGTAGCTCCCAAACTCTGGAAGGGCTCCCTTTGAGAACTCAACTCCATCGTGCGCTTGCCCCACGGTGGGCGCCAACTATCGTGGTTTTGTCACGATAGATTTCCTCGTGAAAGGACTTAGAGATGGATCCATCGCACCTTGGTGGCGACTCAAAGGGGTTAAGCGGAAGCGAGACTCGGGTTTACCCAGGTTCGGTCCCTCCAATGGAGCTAAAAGCCTACGTCGTGCTTTGTGTATATTGAAGTGGAATCGATTACAAGGATGCATAACTCGCCCCACCTAGCTATCGATGGATTGTAACCTAATCTTTGTACCCTAGAGACTCGCCTTTATATACAAGTTGAGGCCCTGGGTTTACAAGAGTCTAGGCCGCATCATAAGCCGTGACCTGACATTATCTCTAAATTGTCGTGTTTCCCAAGCAAGGAAACTTCCCGGCGAGTCTTCCTATTCATGGGCCTTGAGTTGCCATCCAGGCTCTTGGGCTCGGCAAGGCTCTCTTCTGGAGATCACCTCACGCCTTCTCGGTTCTGGGTCTAAGCCCATCCTGATCATGAATGATGAGTCGCCATGAACCTGACCCGACCCAATAGGGCGGGTCATACAACGGGTAATCCCCAACAGTTGGTGATGACGACGCTTTGATTTCCCCTCTCCGGAGCCCAAATTAGACTCCAGATGTGCCCTCCCGAGGAAGAACATGAGGTGGCGGCGGCTCCGTATCATAAAACACGATGAACTCTTCTCTCTGATTTTTTCTCCACATATAGGAATATATAGAAGTGGAAACGAGGTCGGTGGAGCCTTAGGGAACCCACAAGCTAGGGGGCGCGGCCTAGGGGGGGCACCCTGTAGGCTTGTGGCGTGGGGTGCCCCCTCTCCGGTAGATTCTTTCACCAGTATTGTTTATTAAATCTAGAAATATTCTTCGTAAATTTTCAGGTCAATCCGAGAAATTTTATTTCTGCACAAAAATAACAACAAGGCAATTCTGCTGGAAAGAGTGTCAGTCCGGGTTAGTTCCATTCAAATCATGCAAATTAGAGTCCAAAACAAGGGCAAAAGAGTATGGAAAAGTAGATACATTGGAGGCGTATCATTGAGACTTCTGAAGCTTTATGCTGTCTTTTTGTACTGTAGAGCGAGGGCCAAGAAGAGGAATCTTGGCAGTTCTTTTGTCATTCCTGATCCAAAAAACCTAGATACGTCGGCTTCCAGAGCCATAGGATGAATCAAAGGTTATCAATAAATTGAAGTTGATCGACCTTAGTGATGTCTACTACACAACCTTCTTACTGTAGACTCGTGTTGGGCCTCCAAGCGCAGAGTTTTGTAGGACAATAGCAAGTTTCCCTCAAGTGGATGACCTAAGGTTTATTAATCCGTGGGAGGCGTAGGATGAAGATAGTCTCTCTCAAGCAACCAGTGGGAGGCCTAGGGTCCATACTTTCACTAGTGTAAGTTCTCCCAACAATACTAACATAGTTGAATCATATATAAATCCCTCACGTGAGACGAAGATTTCACTCCGAAGTCACAAATAGCGGAGAACAAACGAAGAAATTATTGTAGGGTACGAAACCACCTCAAAGTTATCTTTTCCGATCAATCTTATGAGCTATCTCTATAAGTGTCCCGAACAGCCCTAGAGTTCGTACTAAAATAACACCTTAAGATACACATCAACCAAAACCCTAATGTCACCTAGATACTCCAATGTCACAACAAGTACCCATGGGTTTGATTATACAATATGCATCACACAATTTCATATTCATCATGTTCAATCCAACACAAAGAACTTCAAAGAGTGCCCCAAAGTTTCTACCAGAGAGTCAAGACGAAAACGTGTGCCAACCCCTATGCATAGATTCCCAAGGTCACGTAACCCGCAAGTTAATCACCAAAACATACATCAAGTGAATCAATAGAACATCCCATTGTCACCACGGATATCCCATCGCAAGACATACATCAAGTGTTCTCAAATCCTGAAGGACTCAATCCGATAAGAAAACTTCAAATGGAAAATTCAATTCATCACAAGAAGATAGAGAGGGAAAACTCCATATGATTCATCTATATTAATAAAGCTCGCGATACATCAAGATCGTGCCATCTCAAGAACATGAGAGAGACAGAGAGATCAAACACATAGCTACTGGTACATACCCTCAGCCCCGAGGGTGAACTACTTCCTCTTCATCATGGAGACCGCTGGGATGATGAAGATGGTCTCCGGTGATGGTTTCCCCCTCCGGTAGGTTGCCAGAACAGGCTCCCGATTGGGTTTTGGTGGCTATGGAGGCTTGCAGCGACAGAACTCCCGATCTAGGTTTCTTTTCGGAGGTTTGGGTATTTATAGGAGTACTTAGTCAGGAAGGTTCCCGAGGAGGTCACAAGCACAGGGCCACGTCCACGG
This sequence comes from Hordeum vulgare subsp. vulgare, assembly GCF_904849725.1. Taxonomy (NCBI): domain Eukaryota; kingdom Viridiplantae; phylum Streptophyta; class Magnoliopsida; order Poales; family Poaceae; genus Hordeum; species Hordeum vulgare. The sequence continues at coordinate 110,135,403 of NC_058521.1, read as the reverse complement.
GGGTGGCCGCACCTGGCAAGCTTGTGACCTCCTGGTCTACTTCATGGCCCAGATTTTCACTCTAGTATTTTTTATATTTTCCAAAAATATTCTCCGTAAATTATCAGCCCATTCCGAGAACTTTTATTTCTGCAAAAAAACAACACCATGGTAGTTCTACTGAAAACGTCATCAGTCCGGGTTAGTTCTAATAAAATCATACCAAAATCGTACAAAAATTGTTGTAGACATGGCATGAATACTTCATAACTTATAGATATGTTGGAGACGTATCACTCAGCCTGATGTAGAAAAAGCTATTGTTTTGCCTACGGGTGTTGAAAATGACCCGGCGATGGGTATTGACCTGCCAATTCCTCAAAAACTTTCTGAAGGTGTTTCTTGTGACAGCCATCACACCTGCGTACAAGTTATTCTGCATCTGCATGAGCCGTCAACCAGTAAAACCCATGTTGAAACGCTTTTGCCACCAAAGATCTTGAGCCGGCGTGATCCCCACAATCACTAGCATGGATTTCATTGTGAATTTCTTGCCCCTCTTCAAGAGAGATACATCGTTGGAAAACACCAGTGCTGCTCCACCGATGTAACTCTTCTCTGATGATGGTCATTGATTTACATCGACGGACTATTTGGTGGGCCTCAACTTCCTGTGTTGGGAGTTCTCGTCGAGTGAGATATGTTAAGTATGGCACCGTCCAATTTGGGGAAGCGTGAAGAGCCGCCACCAGCTGTGATTCCGGCTTTGGAATAGCTATAACCTCTTCAGATGGTAATTTCACAAAAGGGTTGTGAAGGACATCGAGAAAAACATTGCGAGGGACCGACTTCCACCGAGAGCCAAGTCGTGACAAAGCATCCGCCGCTTCATTGAGCCGGCAATCTATGTGATCAACTTGGTATCCATGAAAGCAACCCACTACATGAGTAACTGCTCGCCGATAAGCCGCCATCAAAGGATCTTTAGAATCCCATGTTCCCGAAACCTATGGTGCCACAAAGTCTGAGTCCCCCAAACACTTGATCCGACTGAGGCTCATTTCCATAGACATCCTTAGCACGTGCAACAAAGCCTCATACTCACTCACATTGTTGGTACTAGGAAACATGAGCCGTAGAACATAGCAGAACTTGTTCCCTCGTGGAGAGGTTAACACAACCCCAGTCCCAGATCCTTCTAGCTATCTGGACCCATCAAAGTGCAAGGTCCAGTACGTGTTATCTCGCGTGTCCTCTAGAATTTGCAATTCTATCCAGTCATTGATAAAATCAACCAACACTTGAGACTTGTTAGCCATTCGGGGCATGTATTTCACCTGATGCGGGCCAATCTCAATTTCCCACATAGCAACCTGTCCAGTCGCCTCCTGCTACTGCAACAAAAGACTTTCCAATGGCGCCAGAAACAAGCGTGCTGACAGGAGACTATTCTTGTCTTGATACTCCTCAGCAACGGCACCAGGAATCCTTCTGCTATGGCTATGCCTTTAGGGACTTCCTTGGCAAATATGCAAAGGATTCCCCCGTGGCCTTGGAGCCTTGCGTTGGTGTTCCCTCGAAGCGGAAAGGGTGATGTAGCACAGTGGCGGTAAGTATTTCCCTCAGTTTTGAGAACCAAGGTATCGATCCAGTGAAGGATTGTCACAAGTACCTGCACAAACACAAAGAGCTTGCACCCAACGCTATGAAGGGGTTGTCAATCCCTTATAGATTGTTTGCCAAGTAAAAACACAAAGCAAAAAGAAACAAAGCAAAGTAAAAGCAAAAGTGGAAATGATAAGTGTGAATAGACCCGGGGGCCATAGTGTTCACTAGTGGATTCTCTCATGAAAGCAAGTAGACGGCGGGTGAACGAATTACTGTCGAGAAGTTGATAGAACCGCGCAAAGTTGTGATGTTATCTATGGCAATGATTATATCTATAGGCATCATGTCCAAAACAAGTAGACCGATACTTTCAGCATCTACTACTATTACTCCACACGTCGACCGCTATCGAGCATGCATCTAGTGTATTAAGTTCATGAGAACAGAGTAACGCCTTAAGCAAGATGACATGATGTAGATGGACAATCTCATATCTACGATAAAATCCCATCTTGTTACCCTTGATGGCAACAACACGATGCGTGCCTTGCTTCCCCTCGTATCACTGGGAAAGGTCACCACACAGTATGAACGCAAAACCAAGCACTTCTCCCATTGCAAGAATCATAGATCTAGTTGGCCAAATAAAACCCAAGACTCAGAGAGACTTACAAGGATATCAAATCATCCATAAATGAAATCAACAAAGACTCAAATATATATCATAGATAATCTGATCACAAATCCACAATTCATCGGATCTTGACAAACACACCGCCAAAAAGGATTACATCGGATAGATCTCCATGAAGATCATGGAGAACTTTGTATTGAAGATCCAAGAGAGAGAAGAAGCCATCTAGCTACTAACTACGGACCCGTAGGTCTGAAGTGAACTACTCACGAGTCATTGGAGGGGCCATGATGTTAATGTACAAGCCCTCCAGCTCCAAAGTCCCATCCGGCAGGGCACCTGGAAGGGTCTCCAGATGAGATCTCGCGGAAACGGAAGCTTGCGACGGCGGAAAAGTGTTTTCGTGGATTCCCCTATTTTTTCTGTATTTTAGGGAATATATAGGCGAAGGAGCTAGGTCAGGGGGGCGCGAGGGAGGCCACAAGCCTGGTAGCCGCCGCCCCCTGGTGGTGGCTAAAGGGATTGTGGGCCCCCTGTGGCTCTCCTGCCTTGGCCCGCAAGTCCCCTGATCTTCTTCCGTTCGGGAAAAAAATATTTCGGGGATTTTATTCCGTTTGGACTCCGTTCCAAAATCAGATATGAAAAGAGTCAAAAACACAGAAAAAACAGGAACTGGCACTTGGCACTGAATTAATAAGTTAGTCCCAAAAAGATATAAAAGGTACATAAAACATCCAAAGTTGACAAGATAACAACATGAAACCATCAAAAATTACAGATACGTTTGAGACGTATCAAGCATCCCCAAGCTTAACTCCTGCTCGTCCTCGAGTAGGGAAGTGATAAAGATTGAATTTTTGATGGTTTCATGCTACCTAGCATAGATGTCCTTTGTAACTCCTCTTATGTGACGTGATTGTTCAGATCCATTAGATTCAAAACAATAGTTTGCTATTGTCGTGGAAACAATAATACTTCAAGCAAACTAGCAAGGTAATCATGAACTTTCAAAATAACAAGGCCAAAAGAAAGTTATCCCTACAAAAGCATATAGTCTGGCTATGCTCTATCATCATTGCACAACAAATTTAAATCATGCACAACCCCGGTATTGGCCAAGTAATTGTTTTCACACCTTTACATTCTCAAACCTTTTCAATTCTCACGCAATACATGAGCGTGAGCCATGGTTTTAGCACTATAAGTGGTGGAGTGTGGTGGAGGTTGCAAGATAAACAAGGAGAAGATGGTCACATTAACTAGGCATATCAATGAGCTGTGGAGATGCTCATTAATAGATATCAATGTGAATGAGTAGGGATTGCCATACAAATGATGCACTAGAGCTAAGAGTATGTGAAAGATCTTAAAGAAAACTAGTGGGTGTGCATCCAACTTGCTTGCTCACGAAGACCTAAGGCAAATTTGAGGAAGCCTGTCACTGGAATGTACAAGACAAGTTATATAATGAAAATTTCCCACTAGCTATATGGTGGCGACAAAACAAGAGACTCTCAATCATGAGGATCATGGTGCTTAATAAGCACAAGTGTGGAAGGATAGTAGGATTGTCCCTTCTCTCTTTTTCTCTCATTTTTTTGGTGGGCTCTTTGGCCTCCTTTTTTTTGGTGGGCATCTTTGGCCTCTTTTTGTATATGGGCTTCGCTGGCCTCTTTTATTTCCTCCCATGGGACAATGCTCCATCAATGATGATCATCACACTTACAACCCAAAACTTATAGCAACGATGACTCTATATGGAATGCCTTCGGTATCGTACCGTGACAATGATCTAGCATGGCATAGACATTAATGGAAACATCATGCTAGCTATCTTACGATCATGCAATGGCAATGTAGACGTGGTGGCACATGTCATGGTGGTAGTTGCATGGAAATATATATCGGAATGACTTTGAAAAATCCTTAGTAGGTAGGTATGGTGGCTGTTTTGAGGGAGGCTAATGGTGGGTCTTGTGCACCGGCGAAAGTTGCATGGCACTAAGAAGATAGTGATGGTGGAAGTTGAAAGTGCATCTAAACCATGGACTCAGCATTAATCATGAAGAACTCATATACTTGTTCCAAAAGTTTTAGTAGTAATTGAAACAAAGCATTCAACGCATACTCCTAGGGGAAGGGTTGGTAGGTAGAAACCATCGCGCGATCCCGACCGCCACACAAAGGATGACAATCAATAGACTAATCATGCTGAAACTTCATCACATAGCGGTTCACCATACGTGCATGCTACGGGAATCACTAACTTCAACACAAGTATTTCCAGATCCACAACAGCTTACTAGCATAACTTCAATATTACCACAACCACAACTCAAAACTAATTGAGGTGAATCAAACTTCTCTAACTATTCAATGCACATGAAGGTGGAAGTTTTCATATCCCTTTGGATAACTACCCCTTTTGAGACTACTTTCAAAGCATAGATCAACTACCAAGCCACGCACCGCCGTGCTCTAAAAGATATAAGTGAAGCACATAGAGCAAAATCAACTAGCTCAAAAGATATAAGTGAAGCACATGTGAGCTAAATTGTCTACCAAAGGATATAAGTGAAGCTCGAAAAAATCATGGTGAGTGCATGTCTCTCTCTCTAGGTGTGCAGCAAGGATGATTGTGACACAATAAAAATAAAAGACTCCTACGATACAAGACGCTCCAAGCAAAACACATAACATGTGGTGAATAAAAACATAGCCCCAAGTAACGTTACCGATGGATTGAAGACGAAAGAGGGGATGCCTTCCCAGGGCACCCCCAAGCTTAGGCTTTTACGGCATCCCTGAATCATCTTGGGGTGCCTTGGGCATCCCCAAGCTTGAGCACTTGCCACTCTTTATCTTTTTGTCCATAAGAACTTCACCCAAAACTTGAAAACTTCACAACACGAAACTTAAACAAAAACTCGTGATAACATTAGTATAAGAAAGCAAACCACCACTTCCTTAGGTACTGTAGAAAGCAAACACGAAAAGCCTGGTAGCCGCCGCCCCCTGGTGGCGGCTACAGGGCTTGTGGGCCCCCTGTGGCTCTCCTGCCTTGGCCCTCAAGTCCCGTGATCTTCTTCCGTTCGGGAAAAATTTATTTCGGGGATTTTATTCCGTTTGGACTCCGTTCCAAAAATCAGATATGAAAAGAGTCAAAAACACAGAAAAACAGGAACTGACAGTTGGCACTGAATTAATAAGTCAGTCCCAAAAAAGATATAAAAGGTACATAAAACATCCAAAGTTGACAAGATAATAGCATGAAACCATCAAAAATTATAGATACGTTTGAGCCGTATCACCTCCTAATTTTGTATGATATCGCCAAGGGGTGCTAAACAAACCATTTTGATTGGGTGCTCCTCAAAATAGTGTTTCAACTTCCAACTTGCCATAAAGACCCCAAAAACCAGTTTCTGCCAATGTGGGTATTATTGCTTGGATAGGGTCAAGATTTCACTGACGAAATAAGCCAGTCGTTGGACTGTATATTCCTTTCCTTCCTCCTTTTGTTCGATGATAATTGCAACGCTTACTGCCTTTGAATTGGCAGCAATGTACATGGGCATGGGTGCTTTGTTAGTCGGGAGGCTAGAATCGGAGGCTTAGCCAACTGCTTCTTGAGTGCTTCAAAGGCTTCGTTGGTTGCGTCAGTCCAAACAAAGTTGTCCATTTTATTCAGCAACTAATAGAGAGGGATCGCCTTCTCCCCCAGGCGGCTTATAAACTAGCTCAAAGCTGCAATCGGCCCGCCAGGTGTTGAACCTGGTTTATGTTAGCTAGCTTACCCATCAAGGTTATTCCCTTGATCTTGTCAGGGTTGGACTAAATGCCCCTTTTAGAAACTAAGAAGCCCAGTAGTTTGCCAACAGGGATTCAAAAGACACACTTCACGGGGTTAAGGTTCCTCTAGTACACTCGAAGGTTATCAATATTTCTTTGAGACCATCTAAGAGTGTTTTCTTTTTCTGAGATGTTACCACGATGTCATCAACATAATTGTGAGAATTGCGCACAATTTGCGAGTGAGGGCAATTCCGCACATATCGCTCGTAAGTCGCTCCCGCAATCTTAAGCCCAAAAGGCATAGAAACATAGCAGAAGTCACCAAAGGGGTTATAAAAGCCGTCTTCTCCTGATCCTCCTTAGCCATTTTGATCTGATGACAACCTGAATATGCCTCCAAAAAGCACAATTGCTCGCAACCTGCCGTAGAGTCAATGATCTGGTCGATGTGCGGGAGGGCAAAAGGATCTTTGGGACAAGCTTTGTTGAGGTCCGTGTAATCAACACACATGTGCCAGCTGCCAGTTTCTTTAGAACAAGCACCGGGTTAGCCAACCATTCAGGATGAAAAGTTTCCATGATAAACCCGACAGCTAGGAGTCGGGCTACCTATTCCACGATAGCCTTGTGTCTCTCCTCGTTCAATCGACGGAGGTATTGTCGTGCTGGTTTCATCTTTGGATCCACATTAAGATGGTGCTAAGTTAGTTCCCTCAGCACTCCAGGCATGTCAGAAGGCTTCCATGCAAAGATGTCCCAATTCTCACAAATGAACTCAATGAACGCGTTTTCCTATTTAGGATCCAGACCGGTCCCAATAGTGAACTGGTTGGATGAATCGCCTGGGACGACATCAATATGTTTAGTATCCTCGGCAGACATAAAATTATGAGGTTCTTTGGACTCAACAGTCAGCTTATTGAGAGAAATCATATCAGTCAGGTCAATATTAGCTATTTAAAACTTTAGCTCCTGGGAAGCGCAAGCCGACTTAGGGTAGGCCGCGTCCCCTTCTTCACACTCCTGAGCCGTCATCCTATCTCCCTTCATCGTTATAGTGCTGTTGGGACCCAACATTTTAAGCTTGAGGTAAACATAACAGGGGCGAGCCATGAAACGTGCATAAGGTGGCCTTCCAAAAAGAGTGTGATATGGGCTTTGTATCTTCACTACTTCGAAATTCAGGGGCTCGATCCTGTAGTTGTGCTCATCTCCAAAGACCACATCAAGATTAATTAGCCCAACCGGGTATGCCAACTTCTCGAGAACGACGCCATGGAAAACGGTGGTTGAAGTCTCCAAGCTGCTGTTAGGAAGATTCATCCGCTGAAAGGTGTCATAATATAGTATATTGATACTACTTCCTCCGTCCATGAGGACCCTTGAGAGATTATATCCACCCACTTGAGGTGCCACTACCAACACTAGATCTCCGAGGTTGTCGATCCGGGTAGGGTGATCTTGTTGGCTCCAAGTGATTGGCTGCTTAGACAAACGGAGATACTCGGGAATCGCCGGCTCGACCATGTTGATAGCTCTCCTTTTGACCTTTGTGTCTCGCTTACAAGCGTTGGTGGTGAAGACATGGTACTGATCACTACTTGGCTTTTTAAGGCCCCCAGATGACCTGCCAGGAGTATCCTGACCCGAACGTTCCTCTATATAACTCTCGAGATTCCGGTTCTGGTATTCCCGCATGATATAGCAGTCCTCCCATGAATGTTTGCCCGTCTTCTCTTGAGTACTGTGTTTGGGGCAAGGCGCCTTGAGCGCGGCCTTGTAATTGGGTGCCTTGCTCGTCTGATGATCCTTAGGGTGGACGATCCGCCACCGAGCTCATTAGATGAATGGAGAACCCAAACTTATGAAAATGCAAAGTTATTTAAAAGAAAAAGTTAAAAGATGGCATGACAAAAGAACCCAAAAGCGTGAGTTTAAAGGTGGAGAATATGTTCTTTTGTACAACTCTCGTTTCAGATTCTTTGCAGGAAAATTCCTCTCCAAATGGGAAGGACCCTATGTTATCGAGGAGGTCTATGGATCCGGAGCAATCAAAATAAATAATGCCAAAGGTACTAACCCGAAGGTTGTCAATGGGCAACGAATAAAACATTATATCTCAGGTACGCCCATAAATGTCGAAAACAATATTATCCAAACTATGACATCGGAACAACCCATAAAAGAAACCTTCCGGAAAACTCCAGAATCGTGAAAAAGGGAGGTACCTGATACGGTAAGTAAACAGACTCCAAAAAATCCGCAAAAATATACTTTGTCAGTTTCCGAATATTTAAAAAATTCGAAAAATAAGAAACTTCGAGGAAAGTGACCCTGGTGGGCACGATGGGTAGTGCCCACCTCGGGTACTTTCCGGACTCCATTTTTCTTTTGTTCTGCTTGTTCACAAAGATAAAATATCTTTATATACCCCCAAACCCGTTGACCTTCGTATCACGGAGAAATCTCTTGTTTTCTTTTCCTGTTATTTTCTGTCATATCCAATCCACCATGGCCGCTTCAAGCTCCTCCAAGGACAAGTTCTTCGACAACGTCATCAACCCATATCTGTGGGAAGTGATGCAACACCCTCAAGCTATCCAGATGCGCGATGGGGTGCTACACATCCACGATGTGCAAGGACCCAAGGGGACTGGATCCATGGAGGCCAGGCTTGAAGCTATGGAGCAGGAGATCTTCCGGTGCAAAGGGGATGGTGGAACACGGCCTCAATGCCAATTACCTCATGATCGCGGACTACACTCGTGATCTCAAGGTGGATGGCAAGTCCATGAAGGACACCGTCTTCTCCCTCAACGAGCAAATCGACTTCCTCCATAGACAGATCCACGACCTTCAAAGCCAAGTGTTTGAATATGAGGCAAGGTTTAAAGGTATGAGTTTGGCTGCCAGTTGCAGGATCCGAGAGAGTCACTCTTCCTCTTATGATGGTGAGTCACTGCCATGGAAATCGGAGGACAAGATTGCTTCTACTTCATCACCACCACCTCCTTCTTCATCACCAAAAGAAACTTGAGTATCGGCTATGGGCACTCCCCTTGGCTTTCACCAAGCTTGGGGGAGGTGCCCCGGTATCGTATCATCTCCACTATATTTTTCCTTTACTTTTCTTAGTTCGAGCCATGGTTACCTTTTTTGCTTTAGATGAATGAAAGTTTAGTTTGATCCTTTCTTCCCAAGAGTTTGCTTGGTGATCAATCTATGCAATCGTGTGCAAGATATATAATAACGTTTAGTTTGAGTTTTGCCTTCTTTACTTTCTTGTTTCAATAAAAATAAAGGAAATAAATGAAAACGATCATATTCTAATCTTACGGTAAGTGATGACATTACACAAGTAAAAGTATAAGTAGAAAATTTCATTGTAGATTGGCAAACATAGCATTGGTCAACGATGCAACTCATGAAATAATTAATAAGGCAAGAGAACATTCACATCCAAATACACTATCGTGGAAATCATTTGTGATTGTGGGCACCCATCATAATATTATATGCCACAATGGTTGACGTTGGACAAGGAAGACAACTAATGAATTATGTTTGTTCATATTCACACAGAAGTTATATTGTCATGGATCCTTCAACATGTGGTGTTTTCCCCTATCTTTCCTAGCCAAAAACTCTGCACTAAGTAGAGATACTAGTTGTGCATCCAAAACCCTTAAACCCAAATCTTGTTTGAGAGTCCACGACACCTACCTATGGATTGAGTAAGATCCTTCAAGTAAGTTGCCATCGGTGCAAAAAGGGCAATAAAAATTGCTTCTAAAAGTGTAAGATCATTTAGTGTAAGGGAAAATTGAGCGTTCTACAAACTTGTGTTGGTGAAGAATAAAAGCGACACACTTCATAATAAAGGTTCCATCACAAGGGGCAATATAAAGTGACGTTCTCTTGCACTAAGGGGGTGAGCATACAAACAAAAAGCGCATGACAACCTCTGCTTCCCTCTGCGAAGGGCCTACCTTTTACTTTTATGTATTTACTTTCATGCAAGAGTCAAAGTTTTTCTCTCTATTCCTTTTTATTTTTGTTGGAAATATGCCCTAGAGGCAATGATAAAATATTTATTATTATATTTCCTGTTTCAGGAAAATCGTTTATTATACATGCTATAATTTTATTGAATTAAATATAGATACATGTGTGGATACATAGATAAAACAATGTCCCTAGCAAGCTTCTAGTTGGCTAGCCATTTGATCAAGGATGGTTAAGGTTTTCTGACCGTGTGCAAGTGTTGTCACTTGATAACTGGATCACCTCATTAGGAGAATCATGTGATGGACTAGACCCAAACTATAAACATAGCATGTGATTGTGTCATTTTTTTGCTATTGTTTTCTGTGTGTCAAGTGTTCATTCCTTTGACCATGAGATCAGTCACGGTGTTTTGTATTATGGAACGAGTAAAGAGACTTGCCGGTAACGAGATTGAAATAGGTATAGGGATATCGACGATCAAATCTCGGGGAAGTAACATACTGAAGGACAAAGGGAATGTTATACGGGATTATATGAATCCTTGGCACAGAGGTTCAACCGATAAGATATTCATAGAATATGTAGGAGCCAATATGGACATCCAGGTCCCGCTATTTTATATTGAACGAGGAGTGTCTTGGGTCATGTCTACATAGTTCTCGAACCCGCAAGGTCTGCACACTTAAGGTTCGATGATGTTTTAGTATAGTTGAGTTATATGTGTTGGTGACCAAAGGTTGTTCGAAGCCCCGGATGATATCACGGACGTCACGAGGGTTTTCTGAATGGTCCGTAAACCAAGATTGATATATAGGATGTTTTCATTTGGTAACCAGAAAGTTTTCGGGCATTACCGACAGTGTACCGGGAGTCACGAATGGGTTCCGGGTATTTGATATGTCTCCATCGTATCTACTTTTCCAAACTCTTTTGCCCTTGTTTTGCACTCTAATTTGCATGATTTGAATGGAACTAACCCGAACTAACACTATTTTTAGCAGAATCGCCATGGTGTTGTTTTTGCGCAGAAATAGAAGTTCTCGGAATGACCTAGAAATTTACGGGGATTTTTTGTGGAATATATAAAAAATACTAGCGCAAGAATCAACCGGAGGAGTGGAGCTGAGAGCCCACAAGCCCACCAGGCGCGGCCCCCCTGGCCGCGCCTGGAAGGCTTGTGGGGCCCACGAAGCTCCACCGCCTCCATTCTCAGCTCGATTTAGTCCCTTTCGTTCGGAAAAAAAATCAAGGAGAAGTGTTCATCGCGTTTTACGATACGGAGGCGCAGCCACCTCTTGTTCTTCCTCTGGAGGGCAGATCTGGAGTCCGTTCTGGGCTCCGGAGAGAGGAGATCGTCCCCATCATCATCACCAACCTTCCTTCATCGCCAATTCCATGATGCTCTTCACCGTTCGTGAGTAATCTCATCGTAGGTTTGCTGGACGGTGATGGGTTGGATGAGATTTATCATGTAATCGAGTTAGTTTTGACGGGGATTGATCCCTAGTATCCACTATGTTCTGAGATTGATGTTGCTACTACTTGGCTATGCTTAATGCTTGTCACTAGGGCCCGAGTGCCATGATTTTAGATCTGAACCTATTATGTTGTCGCCAATATATGTGTGTTCTTAATCCTATCTTGCAAGTTGTAGTCACCTACTATGTGTTATGACCCGGCAACCCCGGAGTGACAATAGCCGGAACCACCCCCGGAGATGACCATAGTATGAGGAGTTCATGTATTCACTAAGTGTTAATGCGTTGGTCCGGTTCTGTATTAAAAGGAGAACCTTAATATCACGTAGTTTCCATTAGGACCCCGCTGCCACGGGAGGGTGGACAATAGATGTCATGCAAGTTCTTTTCCCTAAGCACGTATGACTACATACGGAATACATGCCTACATTACATTGACGAACTGGAGCTAGTTACTTATCTCTCTATGTTATAACTGTTGCATCATGAATAGCATACGGCATAATCATCCATCACCGATCCAATGCCTATGAGTTTTTCCTACTGGTCCTTGCCACGTTACTTTGCCACTACTGATGTCACTGCTGCTACTGCTGTCACTTTGCTGCTACGGCTGTCACTTTGTTGCTACTGGTTACTGTTGCTACTGTTGCTATCACACTACCTTGCTCCTGATACTTTTTCTGCAGATACTAAGTCTTTCTGGTGTGGTTGAATTGACAACTCAACTGCTAATACTTGAGAAATTCTGTGGCTTCCCCTTGTGTCGAATCAATAAATTTGGGTTGAATTTTCTACCCTCGAAAACTGTTGCGATCCCCTATACTTGTGGGTTATCAAGACCATTTTCTAGCGCTGTTGCCGGGGAAGCTTAGCAATATTCTCTGAGTCACTTGGGATTTACGTCTGCTGGTCACTATGAGGAATCTGAAAGATCCAAAAACTAAAGTCTTGCCCTCAACTACGAGGACTGGTAAGGAACTGCCATCTAGCTCTGCACTTGATTCACCTTCAGTTATGAGTAAGTTTGCGACACCACCTCCTGCTTGAAATTTTGATGTGTCGGTTGTGCTTGATGATGCTACTTCTGCTATCCATGATGCTTGTGATGATGCTATGCTTGATACTTCTTTGCCACTTGGTGCATTCCGTGGTGCACAAATTGCTAGAGTTGCTGCTAGATGTGATGGTACTTCTGAAACTGCTGATATTATTGAAGTAGGACCTCCTATTTTGCCTGTTAGAACTAGATCTCCTAGATATGAATTACCTGATATGTCTGAGGGTTGTGTTATGGAGGGAGAGATAGCTGAGGACTTTCTTGCTTGTAAGGATAGCTATGATGTTGAGAATTACTGCGCAAGTGGAAAGAAAAATCTCTGAACGGTAGGATGAAATACGACCCGAAGTTTGCTACTTCGCCTATCTTTGTGACCGATAAGGATTATGAATTCTCTGTCGACCCTGAGTTAATTACTCTGGTCGAATCTGATCCTTTTCATGGTTATGAGTCTGAAACGGTTGTAGCCCGTCTTACCAAACTGCATGATATAGCCACCCTATTCACTAGTGAGGAAAAGATCCGCCACTACTATATCATTAAGTTGTTTCCTTTCTCGCTAAAGGATGATGCTAAGACTTGGTTCAGTTCTCTTGCTCCTGGTTGTGTGCGTAGCCCCCAGGATATGATCTACTACTTCTCTGAAAAATATTTCCCTACCCATAATAAGCAAGCTGTCTTGCAGGAAATATACAACTTTGCGCAAGTTGAAGAAGAGAGTCTCCCACAAGCTTGGAGGAGGCTCGTCCAGCTACTGAATGCTTTGCCTGATCACCCTCTTGATAAGAATGAAATACTTGATATCTTCTATAATGTACTTAACGATGCTTCTAAGGACCACCTAAATAGTTGTGCTGGTTGTGTTTTTAGGGAACGAACCGTAGAACAAGCTGAGATCCTATTGAATAATATCTTGTGCAATGAGAATGCTTGGACTATTTCCGAAACACCTCCTAAGCCAACTCCGAAGAAAAGAATGTATTCTATTCCTCAGTCCTGAAGATATGCAAGAAGCTAAGAAATCTATGAAAGAGAAAGGCATTAAATCTGAAGATGTCAAAAATCTACCACCTATTGAAGAGATCCATGGTCTCGATAACCCAATACAGGTAGTAGAAGTAAATTCTCTTCATAGATTCAATGGGAGTGATATTACTTTTGATAAACCTGCTAGCTTATGCCTAGATGAATTTGATAACTTTGTTGCCAAACAACAAAGTTTCAATGATTATGTTAGTAGACAATTGGAACAGAATGCTCGTATGCTTAGTCATTTAAGTGCTTGTGTAGACAGAAATGTCAATGATCTTAAGCTCTTGAGTAAACATGCATCTATGGTTACTACTCAAGTAGAACAAGTACTTAAGGCTCAAAATGATTTTCTCAATGAGTTGAATCACAATTCTGTCAGAGTCGTCACTAGAGGCTGTAGAATGACCCAGGAACCTTTGTATGCTGAGGGTCATCCTAAGAGAATTGAACAAGATTCTCAAGGAGTTAGCACTCATGCACCTCGTCATCCTAGAAAGAAAAAGAGAGATGATAGGAACCTGCACGCTAGCAACCCTGTTGCTGTTACACCTGAGAGTCCAAACGATGTCTTTGTTTCTGATGCTGAAACACAATCTGGTGATGAACATGATCCTAATGATAATACCAATAGTGATGTTCATGATGATCCTCAACCTAGCAATGATAAGGATGTGGAGATTGAACCAGCTGATCTTGATAACCCACAACCTAAGAATAAGAGATACGATAAGAATGATTTCCCTGCTAGGAAGCATGGTAAAGAAAGGGAACCATGGGTTCAGAAACCCATGCCCTTTCCTCCCAAACCATCCAAGAAAAAGGATGATGAGGATTTTGAGCGATTTATTGAAATGATTAGACCTGTCTTTCTGCAAATGCGTTTGACAGATATGCCCAAAATGTCTCCGTATGTTAAGTACATGAAGGATATTGTGACTAATAAGAGGAGGATACCTGAGGTTGAGATTTCCACCATGCGTGATAACTATACCTTCAAGGGTGGAACTCCTAAGAAACTAGGTGATCCCGGAGTGCCCACTATACCTTGCTCCATTAAAGGAAACTACGTGCTTTATGCAACCTTGGAGCCGGTGTTAGTGTTATGCCTCTGTCTCTTTATCGTAGACTTGAATTGGACAAGTTGACACCCAGTGAAATCTCTCTGCAAATGGCCGACAAATCAACTGCTTTCCCTATCGGCATTTGCGAGGATGTGCCTGTTGTGGTTGCTAACGTCACTATCTTAACAGACTTTGTTATTCTGGATATTCCCGAGGATGATGCCATGGCAGTCATCCTTGGAAGACCCTTTTTAAACACTGCAGGGGCTGTTATAGATTGCAGCAAAGGCAATGTCACTTTCCATGTCAATGGTAATGAGCATACAATGCACTTTCCAAAGAAACAATATCGAGTACATTGCATCAATTCTATCGAAAAAACTTCATCGATTCTTATTGGGAGCTTTGAATGCCCTATACCTACTGTCAAGATGAAGTATGATTTGATTGTTGGAGATATCCACATCCCCATTGAGGTAACCTAGTGACTATTAAAAATTCTCCGTTTCCTTTTGCGATTTGAAAAAGTTTGTCAAGGAGACTTGATCAACCTCATTGACGGATTTCTTTTGATGACCATGAGACGGATGAATCGAGGAGTCACAACCCTCTGTTCCAAGCTGTCACCTCCGGTTGCTTAGAAGAAAAATGATAGATTTAGTTTAGTTTTCCCTCTTTTCTGCTTTTAGCGTCCCGTAGAAAAGTACCCCGAAAATAAAAGTTCTCCAAATGCCGTGAAAATCAAGTATGATTTTTTCTGGATTTTTTGAAAAATACTAAGAAGAAGAGCTAGTCAGGGGGTTGCACCAGTGGGACACAAGCCCTGGAAGCGCGGGAACCCCCTGGCCGCGCCTACCAGGCTTGTGGGGCCCACGAGCACCCCGTCCACTTATTCTAGCTCCAATCTGCCTCTCCTACCTCCAGAAAAAATCGTTTTGCAGCTCAAACCCGTGTTTTTGCTCTTCTTGCTGGGATTTTCGATCTCCTTGTGCAAAGCTCCATCCACCAAGCTGTTTTAGGGAAATTGCTCCTTGGTATGTGACTCCTCCATTCGTCCAATTAGTTTATGCTCTAGTGCCTTATACGTCGCGTATTTTTGTTGCCTTGGTGACCCTGTTCTTGAGCTTTGCATGCTAATTTTAGCTGGTCCCAAGTAGTTTTGATGTGTGATATGGCCTCTAGGCACCTGTGGGAGTAGTTGCTACGAGTTTCGTTGAGCCTTGTTCACTTTTCCTAAGAGTCACTAAAATTCAGAAATTTTCAGAGATAGAAGGGAAAAGATGAGAAGGTTCTTAAGAGGCTCTTCAAGCCGTGACCCCAAGGATGATGGAAGTGAGAAGAAGAAACCCAAGTATCCGGTCCCTCGAGTTGCAGAAGTTCGAGCGTGCAAGTGGCCAAGCGATGTGTTCTTACGCGCCGTCGGACTTTATGAGGACTTTTATTACTTGGTGGAGAACGCATGCCTTACCGCCTTCGTTGAAGTTAAGTGTCCGCAATACCTCCTCCTCACTAATATTTTCGTGCAAAGCTTTAACTTCTATCCAAGGAAGAATCCTCCTATGGTTGAGTTCAAATTATATGATATCCCCCAGCGCATGTCACTTCAGGGTTTTTGCAATGTTTGCAAATTACCTCATGTTGGGGATATTCATGAACCTCGTCCACGGGACTTGGAGGCTTTCATCGATACTATTGCTGTAGGAGAAGAGAGAGGAGTGTCTTGCGCTAGAGCTGCTAGCATACATTTTCCCGTGCTTCGGTACTTCTCATTATTCGTGGGAAAATGTTTGATTGGCCGTGGGAAAGCTGGAGCCCTTAGCTCTCCAGATCTTGCGGTTTTGCGCGAAGCCCTTTTTAATGATAAAACTTATAGCTTGGGCACTATAGTAGCTCAACGGTTGAACACGAACCGTTCTATAGGCGTTGTCTATGGAGGTATGTATGCTACTCGTCTTGCTAGACATTTTGAGATGCCTATTAGACTGGACGAGGAAGAAGAGATTCTTCTTCCTGAGAGATATCTAGATTATGATAGCATGGTTCGCCATGACTTTCTTGATAGAGATATAAATGGAAGGATGATTTATAACCTGGTATTTAGTCAGGGTACTCGTGAGACTATTAGTTTGCCCGTTGCTTCTTTGTTCAATCTTTATACAGGTAGGTACATTATTATGCCCTCAGACATCTACGCATATTGGGGCATAGCCCAACCACAGGTGCCCGTGCCTGAGCTACCAGTCGAGTACCAGACGCCAGTTTATCAGTGGGAGCCAGAGGAGATCACACAGTAGTGGCATCCCGAGTCCACTCCGGAGTACCCTGGAGACGGTTATTTCCCTCCTTGGGAGTAGACCAACTTAGGCCAAATGCCTAAGCTTGGGGGAGTACGTGTTTCTCACCGACTTTATATTCTTGCTTACGCTTTCCCTTTGTTATTCAGTGTTCACACTTTGCCACTGTATCATCCATGCTAGTTTATTTCATTTTCTCATTTTCTTCTCGTGTGTTTGTCTAGTTTGAGAAAACCCAAAAAGATTTTCTTGTTCTTCTTTTGCTTGTTGGGAGCTTTCCCGTGTAAATAGTTTTATTTTTCTTTGGGTCAAGGTAGAAGACCATGGTTACAATGCTTAGTGGCTCTCGCATGCATATCTATTTATCCGTCAAAGAGCCATATTACTTTGTCTTCTCCTTTGCGTTTGCTTGCAGATTCCAGCTTAGTCCAATGCACGAGCACTCTTAATTATATGATGAAGTGACTGAACCTGGAAAAGCTGGTATGAACTCGATCTATTTTGTTTTTGTAAATATGACTAGCTCATCGTTCCTGATTTAGCTTTGTTGTGAGAGAAACATGTTTGCAATGAAAACTTAGAGATCATAGTTTCTGATGCCATGCTTAATTAGCTAGGAGCTTATAATGGTTTGTCTTGGATGCCAACATGAATCTTGAGATTATTATGATGTAGTATGATAGGATGGTATCCCCCTTTGAATGATTCAAGTGGCTTGACTTGGCACATGTTCACGCATGTAGTTGAAACAAAATCAACATAGCCTCTATGATATTCATGTTCATGGTGATTTATGTCCTACTCATGCTTGCACTCAATGTTGGTTAATCTCAATGCATTTTGATGACTGTTGTCGCTCTCTAGTTGGTCGCTTCCTAGTCTTTTGCTAGCCTTGACTTGTACTAAACGGGAATACTCCTTGTGCATCCACTTCCATTAACCCAAAGTTGTTCCATATGAGTCCACCATGCCTACCTATATGCGGTATCTACCTGCCGTTCCAAGTAAATTTGCATGTGCCACTCTCTAAACCTTCAAGAAATAATCTATTTTGCATGCCCGAACCGCTCATGTGGTGACAGGGGGCTATCAATATCTTCCATGCTAGGCGTGTTATCCTCGATATGTGTTTATCCACTATCATCCACGAGAAAGGGGCCGGTAATTGGAACGCCCAGTTCCATGCTCAAATCAAAAAGATAATTGCAAACAAAACTCCCGTGGATTGTTGTTGGTATGGACGACACCCGAGTATTCGGCTAGTCGTGGAGTGTGATTGATCGGTGGTGGGGGAGTCAAAACTTTACTTTTCTGTTTGGGAACCGCCTATAGCATGTGTAGCGTGGAAGATGGTGAAAACTCTTGGTTATTGCGTTGACAATGAAAGCATGCCACCCAAAATTATTATCTCTGTTTCAAAACTTGAGCTCTGGCACCTCTACAAATCAATGCTTCCCTCTGCGAAGGGCCTATCTATTTATGTTCCTGTTGAGTCATCCTCTTCTTATATAAGCACCAATTAGAGAGCACCTTTGTCATTTTTATTCTTTGCTTTTAACTGTGATTGAGTATGACTCTGACTAGATCTTCTTTGCCATGAATTACAATGTTTAGTCAGCCCTTGGTCTTTGAAGGTGCTCTGCATTTATGTTTTGCGGTCTCAAAAAGAGCTAGCGAGATACCATCTGTTCATACTGCTTCATGTTTGTTGTGATTGAAGTGTTGACGTTTGAAACCTATTATTATTTGCTCGCTAGTTGATTATGCCATTGATATGAGTTTACCATAAGACCTAGATGTCATTTGCTTATATGGTTAGCTTGTGATCTTGCCGAAATTATGGATATGAGTCAGACATAGTTGCAACAACAAGATCAAACAGAGTTTGTAAAAGTTTTTATTTTGTCTCTTTCAGTTTGTCAACTGAATTGCTTGAGGACAAGCAAGGTTTTAAGCTTGGGGGAGTTCATACGTATCCGTCATATCTACTTTTCCAAACTCTTTTGCCCTTGTTTTGGACTCTAATTTGCATGATTTGAATGGAACTAACCCGGACTAACGTTGTATTCAGCAGAATTGCCATGGTGTTGTTTTTGCGCAGAAATAAAAGTTCTCGGAATGACCTAGAAATTTACAGGGATTTTTTGTGGAATATATAAAAAATACTGGCGCAAGAATCAACCCGAGGGGTGGAGCTGAGAGCCCACAAGCCCCCCAGGCACGGGCCCCCCTGGCCGCGCTTGGCAGGCTTGTGGGGCCCACGAAGCTCCACCGCCTCCAATCTTAGCTCTATTTAGTCCATTTCGTCCGGAAAAAATCAAGGAGAAGAGTTCATCGCATTTTACGATACGGAGGCGCCGCCACCTCCTATTCTTCCTCTGGAGGGCGGACCTGGAGTCTGTTCTGGCCTCCAGAGAGGGGAGATCGTCGCCATCGTCATCACCAACCTTCCTTCATCGCCAATTCCATGATGATCTTCAATGTTCGTGAGTAATCTCATCATAGGCTTGCTGGACGGTGATGGGTTGGATGAGATTTATCATGTAATCGAGTTAGTTTTGACGGGGATTGATCCCTAGTATCCAGTATGTTCTGAGATTGATGTTGCTACTACTTGGCTATGCTTAATGCTTGTCACTAGGGCCCGAGTGCCATGATTTCAGATCTGAACCTATTATGTTGTCGCCAATATATGTGTGTTCTTGATCCTATCTTGCAAGTTGTAGTCACCTACTATGTGTTATGACCCGGCAACCCTGGAGTGACAATAGCCGGAACCACTCCCAGAGATGACCATAGTATGAGGAGTTCATGTATTCACTAAGTGTTAATGCGTTGGTCCGGTTCTTTATTAGAAGGAGAACCTTAATATCCCGTAGTTTCCATTAGGACCCCGCTGCCACGGGAGGGATGGACAATAGATGTCATGCAAGTTCTTTTCCCTAAGCACGTTTGACTACATACGGAATACATGCCTACATTACATTGACGAACTGGAGCTAGTTACTTATCTCTCCGTTTTATAACTGTTGCATGACGAATAGCATACGACATAATCATCCATCACCGATCCAATGCCTACGAGTTTTTCCTACTGGTCCTTGCTACGTTACTTTGCCGCTACTGCTGTCACTGCTACTACTGTTACTCTGTTACTACTGCTGTTACTTTGCTGCTACTGCTGTCACTTTGTTGCTACTGGTTACTGTTGTTACTGTTGTTATCACACTACCTTGCTATTGATACTTTTTTGCAGATACTAAGTCTTTCAGGTGTGGTTGAATTGAAAACTCAACTGCTAATACTTGGGAATATTCTTTGGCTTCCCCTTGTGTTGAATCAATAAATTTCGGTTGAGTACTCTACCCTCGAAAATTCTTGTGATCCCCTATACTTGTGGGTTATCAGTATTCACCGGGAGGGGCCCACCCACCAAGGAGTGAGCCCAGTGAGCCTAGGGTGGTGCACCAGCCCTTAGTGGGCTGGTGAGGATAGCCCAAGAGGGCTATGGCGCCACAAGTGGAAAAAACCAAAGGAAAAGAATAAACAAGGAAAGAGGGAGGTGGGAAGGAAGGAGTGGACTCCTTCCCCCAAACCAAAGTGGGGTGGGAGTCCACCTCCTCCCAATCGGCCGGCGCCCTTGGGGCTCCCGGGTAGCCCCTCCCGTCCTCTTATATATATTGGTGGTTTTAGGGCTTTTGAGACACAACTTTTCCCACGTGCAACTCAAACCTATATCACGTAGTTCTACCTCTAGATCGGATTTCTGCGGAGCTCGGGCGGAGCCCTGCATGAGTAGATCATCACCACCACCAGAGCGCCGTCACGCTGCCGGAGAACTCATCTACTTCTCCGTCTCTCTTTCTGGATCAAGAAGGCCCAGATTGTCATCGAGCTGTACGTGTGCTGAATGTGGAGGTGTCGTCCGTTCGGTGCTAGATCGGAAAGGATCGTGGGACAGACTGTGGGACTACGGTGATTTGAATTACGAAGTTGTACCACTACATCAACCATGTTTATTAACGCTTCCCGCTTAGTGATCTACAAGGGTATGTGGATCTAATATCCCCTCATAGATGAACATCACCATGATAGGTTTTCGTGTGCGTAGGAATGTTTTTGTTTCCCATGCAACATTCCCCAATAGTGGCATCATGAGCTAGGTTCATGCGTAGATGTTATCTCGAGTAGAACACAAAAGGTTTTGTGGGCATTGATGTTTGATTTGCTTCCACCCTTGGTCCTTTCTCAATTTGGCGGTCTTGTTGGATTGAAGCGGCCTGGACCGACATTACTCGTACGCTTACGAGAGACTGGTTTCATCGACAGACATGCAACTCGTTGCATAAAGATGACTGGCGAGTGTAGGTTTCTTCAACTTTAGTTGAATTGGATTTTATCGAGGCGGTCCTTGGAGAGAGGTTAAATAGAAATTTGCACATCTCTGTTGTGATTTTTGCATAAGTAAGATGCGATCATACTAGATACCCATAGAAACCACGTAAAACATGCAAACAACAAATTATTGGACGTCTAACTTGTTTTTGCAGGGTATGCTTGTGACGTGATATAGCCAAAGACATGATGTGATATATTGGATGTATGAGATGATCATGTTGTAATAGTTAACATCGACTTGCACGTCGATGCTACGGCAACCGGCAGGAGCCATAGGCTTGTCTTTAAACTAACGTTTGTGTTTGCAGATGCGTTTACTATATTGCTAGGTTGTAGCTTTAGTAGTAATAGCATAGATAGCACAACAACCTCGATGGCGGCACGATGATGGAGATCATGGTGTGGCGCTGGTGATAAGAAGATCATGTCGGTGCTTTGGTGATGGAGATCAAGAAGCACAAGATCATGGCCATATCATGCCACTTATGAATTGCATGTGATGTTAATCCTGTTATGCACCTTATTTTTCTTAGAAGGACGGTAGCATTATAAAGTGATCCCTCACTAAAATTTCAAGATGAAAGTGTGTTCTCCCCGGCTGTGAATTGTTGCGACAATTCGTCGTTTCGAGACACCACGTGATGACCGGGTGTGATAGACTCAACGTTCATATACAACGGGTGCAAAACAGCTGCACACGCAGAACACTCGGGTTAAACTTGAGGAGATTAGCATGTGCAGACATGGCCTCGGAACACAAGAGACCGAAAGGTCGAGCATGAATCGTATAGTTGATATGATTAGCATAGAGATGTTTACCACTAAAACTATACTCAACTCACGTGATGATCGGACTTGATTTAGTGAATTTGGATCATGCACCACTCAAATGACTAGAGGGATGTACTTTTTGAGTGGGAGTTTATTAAGTAATTTGATTAGTTAAACTCTAAATATCTTGAAAATAGTCTAAGTCCACTTTCCAATATTTTATGTTGTAGATTAATGGCTCACGCAGTAGCAATCCTGAATTTAAGTACATTCCTAGAGAAAGCTAAGTTGAAAGATGATGGAAGCAACTTTGTAGACTGGGCGTGTAATCTTAGGCTCATCCTACAAGCTAGGAAAAAGAATTATGTCCTTGATGCTGTGCTAGGAGATGAACTACCCGCTACGTCTGACCAAGATGTTTTGAACGCTTGGCAATCGCGTAAGGATGACTGCTCAGTGGTTCAATGTGCAGCCTTGTATGGCTTGGAACCGGGACTTGAACGTCATTTTGAGCGTCATGGAGCATATGATATGTTCCAGGAGTTGAAGTTTATCTTTCAAAAGAACGCCCGGATCGAGAGGTATGAGACCTTCGATAAATTCTATGCTTGCAAAATGGAGGAGAATTCGTCTATCAGTGAACATGTGCTCAAAATGTGTGGGTACTCAAACCGTCTAGCTGAGCTGGGGATTAAACTCCTGCAAGAGGCTATCACTGACAGAATTCTTCAATCACTGCCACCTAGCTATAAGAGCTCTGTGTTGTACTATAACATGCAAGGGATGAACAAGTCACCCAGCGAGTTACTCACGATGCTGAAAGTCCCAGAGTCACAACTCCGGAAAGAGCATAAAGTGTTGATGGTCAATAAGACCACTGGTTTCAAGAGAAACGACAAAGGCAAGAAGGGTAACTCCAAGAAGAGCGGCAAACCTGTTACCAATCCGATGAAGAAACCCAAGGCTGGACCTAAGTCGGAAACAGAGTGTTATTATTGCAAGGGGATGGGTCACTTGAAGCGCAACTGCCCCAAGTATTTGGCTGATAAGAAGGTGGCAAAGAAAAATCAGGTATATTTGATATACATGTTATTGATGTGTACTTAACCAACTCTCGTAGTAGTGCCTGGGTATTTGATAGCGGTTCTGTTGCTCATATTTGCAACTCGAAGTAGGAACTACGGAATAAACGAAGGCTCGCGAAGAATCAAGTGACGATGCGCGTGGGAAATGGTTCCAAGGTTGATGCAATCGCCGTCGGCACAGTCTCACTTCAGTTACCATCAGGATTAGTTATGAACTTAAATAATTGTTATTTAGTGTGTGCGTTAAGCATGAACATTTTATCTGGATCTTGTTTAGTGCGAGACGGTTTCTCGTTTAAGTTAGAGAATAATGGTTGTTCTATTTCTATGAGTAATATCTTTTATGGTCATGCACCCAATGTGAGAGGATTATTCATACTGAATCTTGATTGTGATGACACACATATACATAACATTGAGACCAAAAGATGTAGAGTTAACAATGATAGCGCCATGTTTTTGTGGCAGTACCGCTTAGGTCATATTGGTGTAAAGCGCATGAAGTAACTCCATTCCAATGGGCTTTTAGAGTCACTTGATTTTGAATCACTTGACACGTGCGAACCATGCCACATGGGCAAGATGACTAAGACTCCGTTTTCCGGAACAATGGAGCATGCCGGTGACTTGTTGGAAATCATACATACTGATGTGTGCAGTCAAATGAGTGTGGAGGCGCGCGGCAGATATCATTATTTTCTCAGCTTCACTGACGATTTGAGTAGGTATGGATATATCTACTCGATGAAGCACAAGTGTAAAACGTTTGAGAAGTTCAAGCAATTTTAGAGTGAAGTTGAAAATCATCGTAACAAGAATATCAAGTTGCTACGTTCTGATCGTGGGGGTGAATATCTGAGTTTTGAGTTTGGTGCTCACTTGAGACAATGTGGAATCGTTTCACAGTTAACACCACATGGAACACCACAGCGTAATGGTGTGTCCGAACATCGTAATCATACTTTGTTAGAAATGGTACAATCTATGATGTCTCTTACCAATTTGCTGTTATCGTTTTGGGGTTATGCATTAGAGACAAGTGCATTCACTTTAAATAGGGCACCATCGAAATCCGTTGAGACGACACCATACGAGCTGTGGTATGGAAAGAGGCCAAAGTTGTCGTTTCTTAAAGTTTGGGGATGTGATCCTTATGTAAAAAAGCTTTAGCCTGAAAAGCTGGAACCTAAAGCGGAAAGGTGCGTCTTCATAGGTTACCCAAAGGAGACAGTTGGGTACATCTTCTATCTCAAATTCGAGGTCAAAGTGTTTGTTTCTAAGAACAGAGCTTTTCTTGAGAAGGAGTTTCTCTCGAAAGAATTGAGTGGGAGGATGATAGAACTTGATGAGGTTGTCGAACCTCTACTCCCTCTAGATGGTGGCGCAGGGCAAGGGGAAACCTCTGTCGAAGCGACGCCGGTTGCGGAGGAAACTAATGATGATGATCATGAAGCTTTGGATCAAGTTGCAATCGGACCTCGCAGGTCGACAAGATCACGTACTGCTCCTGAGTGGTACGGTAATCCTGTTTTATCAATCATGTTGTTAGACAACAATGCACCTGCGAATTATGACGAAGCAATGGTGGGCCCATATTCCAACAAATGGGTAAAGGCCATGAAGTCGGAGATAGGATCTGTGCATGAAAAGAAAGTATGGACTTTGGAAGTATTTCCTGAAGGCCGCAAGGCTATTCAGAACAAATGGATCTTTAAGAAGAAGAGGACGCGGACGGTAATGTGACCGTTTATAAAGCTCGACTTGTGGCAAAGGGTTTTTCACAAGTTCAAGGAGTTGACTATGATGAGACGTTCTCACCGGTAGCGATGCTTAAGTCCGTCTGAATCATGTTAGCAATAGCTGCATTTTTCGATTATGAAATCTGGTAGATGGATGTCAAAACGGCGTTCCTTAACAGGTTTCTTAAGGAAGAGTTGTATATGATGCAACCCGAAGGTTTCGTCGATCCAAAGAATGCTAACAAAGTATGGAAGCTCTAGCAATCCATTTATGGGCTGGTGCAAGCATCTCGGAGTTGGAATAAGCGCTTTGATGACGTGATCAAAGCATTTGGGTTTATACAAGTTGTTGGGGAATCTTGTATTTACAAGAAAGTGAGTGGGAGCTCCGTGTTCTTTCTAATATTATATGTGGATGACATATTGCTGATTGGAAACAATGTGG
This sequence comes from Hordeum vulgare subsp. vulgare, assembly GCF_904849725.1. Taxonomy (NCBI): domain Eukaryota; kingdom Viridiplantae; phylum Streptophyta; class Magnoliopsida; order Poales; family Poaceae; genus Hordeum; species Hordeum vulgare. The sequence goes on along the minus strand of NC_058521.1, from coordinate 110,110,016 downwards.
AGTTTTTAGAGAGCGTAAAAGATTACTTGAACAAATGTTTTTCTATGAAGGATCTAGGAGAAGTTGCTTACATTCTAGGCATTAAGATCTATAGGGATAGATCGAGGCGCCTGATAGGACTTTCACAAAGCACATACCTAGATAAAGTTTTGAAGAAGTTCAAAATGGAACAGTCCAAGAAGGGGTTCTTGCCAGTATTACAAGGTATAAAGTTGAGTAAGACTCAGTGTCCAGTAACTGCGGAAGATAGAGAAAAGATGAGTACCTTCTCCTATGCTTCAGCCATAGGGTCTATCATGTATGCAATGTTGCGCACTAGACCGGACGTCAGCCTGGCCATAAGTATGGCAGGCAAGTTTCAAAGTAATCCAGGAGTGGATCACTGGACGGCGGTCAGGAATATTCTAAAGTACCTGAAAAGGACTAAGGAAATGGTTCTCGTTTATGGAGGTGATGATGAGCTTGTCGTAAAGGGTTACGTTGACGCAAGCTTTAAAAATGATCCGGATGACTCTAAGTCTCAAACCGGATACGTATATATTCTTAATGGGGGTGCGGTAAGCTGGTGCAGTTCCAAGCAAAGCGTCGTAGCAGATTCTACATGTGAAGCGGAGTACATGGCTGCCTCGGAGGTAGCTAAGGAGGGTGTCTGTATTAAGCAGTTCATGACGAATCTTGGAGTTGTGCCGAGCGCACTAAATCCAATAACTCTGTTATGTGACAATACTGGTGCCATTGCTTTAGCAAAGGAACCAAGGTTTCACAAGAAGACCAGACACATCAAACAACGCTTCAACCTCATCCGCGACTACGTCGAAGGAGAGGACATAAATATTTGCAAAGTGCACATGGATTTGAATGTAGCAGATCCACTGACTAAACCTCTTCCATGAGCGAAGCATGATCAACACGAGAACTGTATGGGTGTTAGATTCATTACAATGTAAATTACATAGCGATGTGAGAACTAGATTATTGACTCTAGTGCAAGTGGGAGACTATTGGAAATATGCCCTAGAGGCAATGATAAATTATTTATTATTATATTTCCTATTTCTTGATAATCGTTTATTATCCATGCTATAATTGTATTGAATGAATACATAGATACATGTGTGGATACATAGAAAAAACAATGTCCCTAGGAAGCCTGTAGTTGGCTAGCCAGTTGATCAAGGATGGTTAAGGTTTTTTGACCATGTGCAAGTGTTGTCACTTGATAACTGGATCACATCATTAGGAGAATTATGTGATGGACTAGACCCAAACTATAAACATAGAATGTGATTGTGTCATTTTGTTGCTTTTGTTTTCTGCGTGTCAAGTGTTCATTCCTATGACCATGAGATCATGTAACTCACTGACACCGGAGGAATGCCTTGTGTGTATCAAACGTCACAATGTAACTAGGTGACTATAAAGGTGCTCTATAGGTATCTCTGAAGGTGTCCATTGAATTAGCATGGATCAAGACTGGGATTTGTCACTCCGTGTGACGGACAGGTATCTCGGGGCCCACTCGGTAATACACCATCACATACAAGCCTTGCAAGCAATGTGACTCAAGTTTAAGTCACGGGATCTTGTATTACAGAACGAGTAAAGAGACTTGCCGGTAATGAGATTGAAATAGGTATAGAGATACCGACGATCAAATCTCGGGGATGTAACATACTGAAGGACAAAGGGAATGTTATACGGGATTATATGAATCCTTGGCATAGAGGTTCAACCGATAAGATCTTCATAGAATATGTAGGACCCAATATGGACATCCAGGTCCCGCTATTGGATATTGACCGAGGAGTGTCTTGGGTTATGTCTACGTAGTTCTCGAACCCGCAGGGTCTGAAAACTTAAGGTTCGATGATGTTTTAGTATAGTTGAGTTATATGTGTTGGTGACCGAAGGTTGTTCGGAGTCCCGGATGAGATCACAGATGTCATGAGGGTTTCTGGAATGGTACGGAAACAAAGATTGATATATAGGATGGTTTCATTTGGTCACCGAAAAGTTTTCGGGCATTACCGGCAGTGTACCGGGAGTGACGAATGGGTTCCGGGTATTCATCGGGAGGGGCCCACCCACCCGGGAGTGTGCCCAGTGACCCTAGGGTGGCGCACCAACCCTTAGTGGGCTGGTGAGGCCAGCCCAAGAGGGCTATGGCGACACAAGTGGAAAAAACCAATGGAAAAGAAAAAAACAAGGAAAGCGGGAGGTGGGAAGGAGGGAGTGGACTGCTTCCCCCAAACCGAATTGGGGTGGGAGTCCACCTCCTCCCAATTGGCCGGCGCCCTTGGGGATCCCTTGATCCGCAAGGCTAGCCCCTCGCCTCCTCCTATATATATTGGTGGTTTTAGGGCTTTTGAGACACAACTTTTCCCACGTGCAACTCAAACCTATACCACGTAGTTCTACCTCTAGATTGTATTTCTGCGGAGCTCGGGCAGAGCCCTACAGGAGTAGATCATCACCACCACCGGAGCACCGTCACGCTGCCGGAGAACTCATCTACTTATCCGTCTCTCTTGCTGGATCAAGAAGGCCGTGATCGTCATTCTCCGTTACTCATCAAATGATCGTGGGACGGTTCGTGGGACGACGGTGATTTGAATCATAAAGTTGTACCACTACATCAACCACGTTTCTTAACGCTTCCCGCTTAGCGATCTACAAGGGTATGTGGATCTAATCTCCCCTCGTAGACGAACATCACCATGGCAGGTTTTCGTGTGCGTAGGAAATTTTTTGTTTCCCATGCAACGTTCCCCAACAATTTTCTCTTTTGGCAAGCATCATGTAGTGAGGAAAGATCTAGGCACATATATCCAGTTGAATATGGGTAGCATGAGTTATTATTGTTGACATCACCCTTGAGGTGAATTCGTTGGGAGGCGAAACTATAAACCCCTATCTTTCTATGTGTCCGGTTGAAACGTTTTGCTAATGTACGCGGTGAGTGTTAGCAATCATAGAAGACTGAATGATGGTTGAGTATGTGGACTTGCCTAAAGCCTCCGTTATGTGACCCTTCCTGAAAAGATGATGAATTGTAGTTGGAAAGTTGACTGAGAACATAGTTTGTTGGTTTCCAATAGAGTTTATGCTTTATACTTTGATGTTGTGATGAATTGTCACTTGTGCATGAGAAGCCTATGATAAATGTTCTATGATAAAAGTTTTATGTTAAAGTTTGTTGCTGTTATAATAAGTTACATGATGCTGCTATGTGTGTATTTTTGTTTTTATCGACATCTCTTTGTCTAAGCATGTCGACATGTTTCTCGATTTTTGTTTTCGCTTGAGGACAAGCGAGGTCTAAGCATGGTGGAGTTGATACGTCCATTTGGTATCATGTTTCCCTACTGTTATTTATGTTGTTTTATTTTATAATAATGCTTTTTGGAGTAATTCTAATGCCTTTTCTCTAATAATATGCAAGGTATACACAAAGGGGGAGAATTCTGGCAGATCGAAATCTGGACTTAACAAAGCTACGTCAGGCTACCTATTCTGCACAACTCCAAAAGAGCTGAAACTTTACGAGGAATTTTAAAGGAATATTTGAGGAATATTGGAGAAAATAAGTACCAAAGGGGGCCACCAGAGAGGGCGAGCCAGGGAACCCAGGCGTGCCCTGGTGGGTTGTGCTCACCCAGGCCCACCTCCGATGCCCCTATTCTGGTATATTAATCATTTTGACCTAGAAAAAGTAGGAGAGGACTTTGGAATGAAGCGCCGCCGTCTCGAGTCGGAACTTGGGTAGGAGAACTTTTGCTCTCCGGTGGAGCGATTCCGCCGGGGGAACTTCCCTCCCGGAGGGGGAAATCATCGTCATCATCATCACCAACAACTCTCCCATCTTGGGGAGGGCTATCCTCATCAACATCTTCAATAACACCAAATCCTCTCAAACCCTAGTTCATCTCTTGTGTCCAATCTTTGTACCGAAACTATAGACTGGTGCTTGTGGGTGACTAGTAGTGTTGATTACATATTGTAGTTGATTACTATATGGTTTATTTGGTGGAAGATTATATGTTCAGATCCATTATTGTATTTAATCTATGATCTTGAGCATGATTATCATTTATGAGTAGTTACTTTTGTTCTTGAGATCACGGGAGAAATCATGTTGCAAGTAATCATGTGAACTTGATATGTTTTGATATTTTGATGATATGTATGTTGTGATTCCCTTAGTGGTGTCATGTGAACGTCGACAACATGACACTTCACCATATTTCGACCTAAGGGAATGCATTGTGGAGTAGTTATTAGATGATGGGTTGCGAGAGTGACATAAGCTTAAACCCTAGTTTATGTGTTATTCCGTAAGGGACCGATTGGATCCAAAAGTTTAATGCTATGGTTAGAATTTTTTCTTAATACTTTTCTCGTAGTTGCGGATGCTTGCGAGAGGGTTAATCATAAGTAGGAGGTTTGTTCAAGTAATAACAACACCTAAGCACCGGTCGACCCACATACCAAATTATCAAAGTAGCGAACACGAATGAAGCCAACATGATGAAAGTGACTAGATGAAATTCCCGTGTACCTTGAAGAACACTTTGCTTATCATTAGAGACCGTTTTAGCTTGTCCTTTGCCTCAAAAGGATTGGGCTACCTTGCTGCACTTTTGTTACTACTATCTCTACTTGCTCGTTACAAATTATCTTGCTATCAAACTACTCCGCTACTTTCAATTTTAGCACTTGTAGACATTACCTTGCTGAAAAGCACTTGTCATTTCCTTCTGCTCCTCGTTGGGTTCGACACTCTTACTTATCGAAAAGGCTAAAATTGACCCCATATACTTGTGGGTCATCATGAGGCCATCGTCATGGTGTGGCGACTCGAAGGGGTTGATCGGGAACGAGAGACGGATGTACACACGTTCGGCCCCTCCAACGGAGGTAAAAGCCTACGTTCTGCTTTGGTGTCTATATTGATGGGGATCTCGATTACAAGGATGCGGAATCGCTAACCTAGCTCTCGAGGGTTTCTTACTTGATCCTTTTGGCTCGAGGTCTCTCCTTTATATATAGGTAGAGGTTTCGAGTTTACAATATAGTCTGGGTGGATTAAGCACCCGTGACTTACTACAATTCTAATTTATCTTGCTTCCCAAGTTAGGAAATTTTCTGGCGTCTCCTGCCTTCTGGTCCTTGAGTCGTTGTCTCCTGGTGTTAGGCCGCCAAACGGCTTACTTGATAAGTCTTTGAGCTCATCTTCTTGTTTTGTCTTACGATTTGACCAGGCCCCATAGGGTGGGTTACATCCTGGTGTTATATCCCTGACAGAGGGCAAGGTGGTTGAGGGGGTCACCGTGTACCAGCTTGGTGGTACATAACTCCCTACCCTGTCGGCGACCAGCAAGCACATGCCATTGATTACACCTGATGGGGAGAAGTAAGTGCATTTACTCTTTTTGTACCTTTTGCCTTCATGTTTCTTCAAATATCTAATGCGTTGGCATTATCATACTGCATGGGTTGGCGACACGCCACTGGAGTTCGCAATCCCAACATCATCCTTGGTGTGCTTTGCCAACAAAATTTCCCGGGGTTTGTCACGTTGCCCGGTGAGGGTGAGCTTCCATAGCTAGTATTGAGGTAGGAGCACTACGTGGCTGCCTAGACCTCACCGGAGGAGATGATCAATGGTTTCTTGTGCTACACGAGGGTCGAGATGGTGATTAGAAGCTTTTGGGTAATTTCTTCTTTACACAATTGAAAATTAACAATAGCTAGTTATTGTATAAACTAGTGTTGTGTCGTTTGATTACAGACCTTCTATAGGTGTGAGGAGGGATATGAGGAGGATGCAACAAAGTTTGTCGATACCGAGTGCAAGCGCCTATTACAAAACTTATGGCACGGGGTTTGGCCGGAGGCTCTTCGAGACTACTATGCCACACATGGTATTAAGAAGGACAAGCAATCGTGCCACGTAAAGTTTCTCAAAAAGCATTAGTACGTGAAGATAATTTCCTATTTTTAAGGCCTTGTACTTAGTTTCCTTGATTTGATTCGTAGGTGTAGCGCTCAAATTTCTCTTTACTAACTTAGGTGCCCCCGAGATGGTGTGCGGATAAGATGTATTGTTGGGAGGAGTTGTTGGATGAGTGGTGCACAGACCACTGGTGAGCCGTTCACAACAATTCCAAGGACCGACGTGCCCAAATGGTTGGTGTGCCACACCATGAATGCAACACCAACTTATTTCAGTTCGGGCGGAACTATGTATGTGGTTTTCTTCATGATCCATGCAATTAATTTTTCATGCTAGTTTGAGTGCTTCACTAATACTTTGTTCCTCTCTTTTAGGCGCAACACAATAACACGGAGGTGCTAGAGATGCATGACCTATATGCCATGGGCCATACTGCCTCGTACAAGAAGGCCAAGACATTCTGTGAGTCTAACCTCGATCATCTAGAAAATTCCACCAACATCTTCTCCCATCATAATCTCATGATGTACAAGAAGGAGGCGAAGGCGAGGGATGGGGAGGACTGTAACCCGAGCAAGCATCCTATTGGTCCAGAGATGGTGATGATAGCTGGTAGAGGGAGGCCCCATGTCTCGATAGCCATTAGAGATGGACTAGCACGTTGTCCTCTCACTCTCTCGGAGATCAAGGCACGCCAAACGAGCTCCTGTCGTGAGATAAGGACTCGTCCATGGTTAGTCGATCTCGCCATTGAGGTTAGTTATACGGACTCAGATACCTTTCCTTCATTACATTGTGTATGCGTACATCTATGATTACAATGATAACGAGGAGTGGTGTTGCAGGCTGCTCTTCAGAAATAGAGAGAAAAAACCCAGGCGCTTCTAGAGGAGAGGGACCGTGTGGCGGCGGATAAGGAACAACTAGTGGAGGAGAAGACGACTAGGTTGTTGGATGAGGAGAGAGCACAGAATGAGGCGGCTCACCGGGCCATGTACGAGCTCCTCGTGGTAAGTTTCTTCTGCATATTAGCCAAATCATGCACGTAAAGTTTGTTTCATTACTAACTAATATGACTCAGTCGTCAAAACCAAATGTGCAGTCTATGTGCGAGAAGACCGGTTAGACCCCTCCACCGATGCCAGTCATTACTCCGGTGGGAACGGTGAATTTCATTTGAATGGTCATTAGTTACTAGTATTAACATTTTTGTTTCATCATGCTAATGAGACATTGCAAATGATGTTTGGTGCAACATAACTCTCAAACCGCATCACACAACCCTTGTCCAGGGTAACCTTGTCTAGGTGAAACCGTCCCGAGCAACCCTGGTGCTTAACCTCCATAATGATGACGACGGCAAGTTTTCTCTAGCGTTTTGCTTAACAAATGCATACTTAGCTTCGAACATGCTAGTTAGCCCTAATATGCCACAAACTTAGCTTATTTTCCCCAAAAAAGACATACTTAGCTAATTATCCTCCGAAATGACATAATTAGCTTATTTAGTTCATTTATGACTTAACTAGCTTAGTTAGGTCAAAAATGACATAATAACCTTAGTTAGCTCATAAATGTCATATACTTAGCTTATTTTCCTCCAAAATGACATAATAAGCTAAGTTAGCTCAATAATGACCTATACTTACCTAAGTTAGCTCAATAATAGTGTACCAGGAGTGTCGGGAGGGTACCGGGGACCATCGGGGGGGGGGGGGGGTCACGCCCCGAGGGGCCTTATGGGCTGTGGGAGGATACAAACCAGCCCCTAGTGGGCTGACATAAGCTCCCACTAAGGCCCATGAGGTTTGAGAGGCAAAAAACCCAAAGGTGGAAAAGGTGGAAAGGGTTTCCAAGTGGAAAGGAGGAATCCTACTCCTAGTAGGATTGGAGTAGGACTCCTCCACCTCCAATTTCGGCCAAACCTTGAGGGTTTGAGGCTGCCTCCTCTCCTCCCTCCCTTCTATATATACTAGAGGTATTGAGGGTTTTTGAGACACAAAAAAACAGCCACGTGTTGCCCTCTCTCTCTAGATCTGTTTCTCCTCTAGTCTAGTTTCAGCGGTGTTTAGGCGAAGCCCTGCTGGACTAGCTCCACCACCACCACCACCACGCTGCTGTGCTGGAGAACTCAGCTACCTCTCCGCCCTCTTGCTGGATCAAGAAGGCGGGGATCGTCATCGACCTGTACGTGTGCCGAACGCGGAGGTGCCGTCCGTTCGACACTAGATCGGGATGGATCATGATTGGATCGCGGGACGGATCATGATGAGATCGCGGGACGGATCATGATGAGATCGCGGGACGGGCTGCGATTTGGATCTCGAAGATGTTCCACTACATCAACCGCGTTATATACGCTTCCACTTAATTAGCGATCTACAAGGGTATGTAGATTCACTCTCCCCTCTCGTAGATGATCATCACCATGGATAGGTCTTCATGTGCGTAGGATTTTTTTTTCCTATGCGACGTTCCCCAACAATGACTTCTTCAACAGGTAGACATTCTTCAGTTGGGATGGTATCTTCAGTTGCCTTGAACCTAATGGATTGCTCGGGAGGCATTTCATCAAGCACAGGAGGTAGGTGCTCCCTTTGTGAGCCGTTAGTTTTATCAAACCGCACATCTACTATTTCAACAACTACGTTGTGGTAGTTGTTGAAGACTCTGTAGGTGTCTGAGTCCTTTCGGTAACCAAGCTTTTGGTGCAAATTTTGAACTATGGTGAGGATTTCTAATCCAGCATCTTGCACGGAAGACTTTGAAATAACTTACATTGGATTTGTTGTCACTAAGGAGTTCATATGAAGTCTTGTTGAGGAATTTGTGACGATATACCCTGTTAATGATGTGGCGGGCATGGTTGATTGCCTCAGGCCAGAAGTGGCAAGGGGTCTTATATTATTCAAGCATAGTGCAAGTCATCTCAACAAGAGTCCCATTTTTGCAAGCCATGACACCATTCTGCTCAGGAGTATATTGGGTAGATAGCTCATGAGTAATACAAAGTTAATCAAGATAGTCATCAAGACGAGTGTTTTTGAACTCAGCCCCATTATCACTCCTGATGTGCTTGATTTGGACACCGAAATTCTTCGAGACCCTTGAGGAAAATCGTTTGAAGACTTTGTGCACTTCAGTTTTGTAACAAATAATATGCACCCAAGTGTAACATGAATAATCATCAACAATTACAAAGTAATATAGAGATGTTGCATTGGTTAGTTGGCATAATGAGTAGGACCAATGCAACAACTACTTTGGGATGATAATCTTCGAGGGATGCTTGGATCTAGTCATCTTTCCAGACTCACAAGCCCAACTCAGATGATCCTTGAGGAATTTGACGCCCTCCATCACTACAAGGAATATGCTAATACACGACGCTATATTTTCATCGCTACATTGTCACGGTTTTTAGTTTACGACGATCTTACGACGAAAAACCAAGCGTCAAAAACGGAGCGTCAGAAATGAACAACATCGACGTTTTGATCGAAATCGTCGTAACTTTTACGATGATTCCTGGATCGTCGTAACCTTTACGACGATCCTAAATTGTCGTTGGCAATCTAACCCAGTCCTACGTGGCAGTCCTACGTGGCAAAATTACGACGAAATCAAAACGTCAAGGTTGAAATCAGCCCAACCCATTTCAATTGATCGCATGGGCTGATTTTATTTTCTTGAGCTTTTTCTTATTGGGCTTCTTTTTGGGCCTTAGCCTATTTACAGCCACTTTAATGTTTTTTCAAATTCTTTTTGTATCCTTATAATTTGCGCCCCGGCCTTTTAGTGCCCAAATACATTTGGTCCAGTTTCAATTTTGGTCTTTTTTTCATTTTTAAATTCAACAACTTTTCGTTCCAGAACTTGGTTTCTTTTCTATTTGTTGGGCCTTTTCAACCCAATTATTTGTCCAATATTAAATCCAATACTATTTCATATTCAAATCAAGAAAAGTCCAAGTCAAATTAAAATCATCCATCATATAACATCACATAGTACATCTCCCAAGTTTACATAACACAATAACTCATCTCATGAATACATTTCCTTACACAGAAATATAGCAAGAACAGACAGAATTCCACAATAAAACAATGGCACATCTGCTAACAATGGAGTTCATTCCACTCTTCTATGAGACATAGGTTCAGAATTTTTTATGTTGTGTTGATTTGAATGTCCCAAGTAGGCATCATCGACATCTTCTCACCACTTTCCTAGCAATAGAGAAAGAGACAAAACAAAAAAACATTAGACCGTAATATTCCCTACAAAGCAAAAATACCATGGAAACAACGACGTACTTTTTCTGTGGACTACTGTTTACATAGCCTACTATGAATCTTTAAGTTTTTACCTGAATTATTGACTACAGTTTACATTGCCTACTATTAATCTTTAATCAAAATTATATGCTGCATTAGCACTCAAACTTCAATAGCAGTTTAATCAGGTATCAGGACATACCTTCTGATTTATAGATTAGTGCACCATTGACAGTAATCAGGATGTGAGGGTCAGCAGGATTAATAGCAGTACATCTAGCATATACAATCAGTACCGATAAGGCCTGATAAAAAGAAATAGAGACCAGAGGCATATTAAATGAAATATACTCCAGGATCCGATCCATGCATGAAAATAGAGGAAGTGGAACCTTACCAGGAAACTATAATCAGTGTACGGATCGGGAAACTAGCACCAAGTAGAACCTTGACTAATAAACAGCGATCCATAAATATACTTGCAAATACACCATGAGAGAAGTTTCCACCCTCAAAATATTGCAGAGAACCTAAGTGCAGAGAAATCCCAGGGGGAGGGGAGATAAAAGTTTTCCAGAACAAGCCACATCTACAGCACCATATTTTCCTTCTTTTTTTTCTTTGCGGGGGGATACAGCACCATATTTTTCACAAAAATAAACATCAAGCTTCTCTAATCAGTCATCGGAGTTGCATCAAGGATCTTTTTCTAGATATATCTCAGTCACATGACAAAGGAAAAGTTTAGATATGAAATCGGGGTAATTAAGTTGCAATGAGCATTCACATAAAATTAGCACAAATCGACATTACATCTAGCTACTGCTGCGAATCCGACCACCAACCCACCAAACGACTCAAATCTACCACCCCAAATCCTGAACAGAGCAGGAAATCCAATGGATCTCCGAAGAGGCGGCCTAGACACTGGATCCATCCATCGCACGACGGGCCTAAGAAACCGTCTATTCACCTCAGAGGTCAGAGGAGCAGGGCAAACAGAAGCACCCAAACCGACGCAGGGCTGACAGGGGCCCTTTCTTTACCTCCGGAGAAGCCGCTCCTGCCGGCGGGGAAGGGCTTGACCTCGCCATCGGACTCCTCGTCCACGAACCCCTCGAACATCAATCAGCAGCAGCACATTAACAACATAAGCAATCAGCAGAGGCAGAGCACAGCAGCAGCAACAACAATAAGCAATTAGCAACAGCATCACATAAACATCAATCAGCAGCAGCAGCACATGAACAACGTAAGCAATTAGCATAGGCAGAGCACAGCAGCAGCAGCACTTGACGAGCAACAACAGGCCAGCAACTCAACAATAAATCGAAGCAGAAGAGATGAAAGAGGTCTACGTTACCTTGGTCACCGTTGGAAGGAGAGGCTGCTGCAGTTCAGGATTTGCTCCGGTGAGAGGCTATCAAGCACGCCTTCGGGTAGTTCCCTGAACCAGGCCTGAATAGAATTGCACAACATGATTAACCCCTATGTTTTCGCCGGGTAGAGGTACCAAATGTGTGAAAACCCAAAACATATATAATTTGAAGAGCTAAGGGTGTGAGGGAATTGATTGTAATTATGTCATCAGTATCGGGGTAATTAAGAGTAGCAATTTAATCTAATAGTAAAACAAAGCTCCTAAAATAGTTTTCACACTGGAACTATGAGGCAGCTAAATTACAAGATATGGTTTGCCCTTTTTTCACAACATCGATGAGATAAAGGGTTCTGCAGGGTTAGGCAGCTCATCTAAAACTATGTATTTACTCTATGCCATCATGTATTCACAAAGTGGTCGATCATTCTCACATATTTTAATATAAAGAAGGGATCCTAGACAGCTACTTGTGTAGTATACATGGCAATCTAGTCACTCAAGATGCGACAGTGCTATCCGCTAGAGCACACAACATACAAACCACCACTAAAATTGACGCAGGGCGCAAGGGTAGGGCGAAATATCACACCTTTCAGTTTGGACGGAGTGTAGAACTCGACGACATCGAGCAGCCTCACCTCCAGCTCCACGTGCGCGCAAAGAAGCAAATTCTAGGAGCGAGAGAAGGATATCCATAATTGCAATCTGTTGTGTGGCTTGTAGTTTGCTCCAATACCTCTTCTGTAAAGTTCATCCATAGGCACTGGTTAAATATATGAGCAGAAGCAATGCCTGAACATACAATGAATGTTTCAGATTTTAATATCCATCTATAAAGCACAAACTGTTACCTGTATACTGTCAATAGCCCCAAGTAGCAGCAGCTGAGTGATGCATTTACTTCTAACAGTCTCCATCATAGGGTTCTCTTCTTCTTCAGTCTTGTCAGCTCCATTAGCATCAGGTGTCTAGATCAATAAGCAGGCAAATTAAATAAATAAAAATAACATAGCAAACCATGACGGAAATGTGACTCAGTACTTCCAATGTCCCAAACTAAGCTCGCTGCTGGTATCTGCTAATAGCCTAATATACTTCAGCATACTGAATTCAATAGGTAGCCCAAGTGAGAGAATACCGTTGCAATTTCCCCATCATTCATCAAAATTCATAAATTAAACACTGAATCAATCTTGTGCAGGACTGTCTTATAACAAATTATAGGTAAAATATGTCTTATAACAGATTATAGGTAAAATCTGTCTTATAACAGATTATAGGTAAACACTGAATCAATCTTGTGCAGGAAAGGTAAAATTTGTAGCATAGTTAGCAACTTAAGATTATAGGTCACTAAAGTGCATGCCGCTACATCAGCAAAATTCATATAACAGACATCGAGCTTGTGTAGGACTGTCTTATTAAGCACATCATGCTAACATGCAAACTCGTGATTGGAAAAAAGAAGTTACTCTAGCGAAAAATTGTGCTAAGAAGTAAATAGATCTAGAAGGAGCAGCGCTTCTGAACATTCTAAGAACAATCAAGAGGCATGACAGCGAGCGAGGACGGAGAGCACCTGCCACAGGGGACCAGCGACACCTCGTCAACCATGCGTGGCAATGAGCGAGGACGGAGAGACGCCGCCGCCGCCGCTACCGCTCGTCAACCATGCTTGGGGTTGGCACCGGGAGGCGGCTCGACGTAGGCCTTCTTCCACCTCTCCCTGCTCGCCTCCGCCTTCTCCTCACACGTAGGACTTCTTCCACCTCTCCCTGCTCGCCTCCGCCTTCTCCTCACACCGCCTTCTCCGAGTTCTCTTGCGACCGTGGCGGACCTGAGGAAGAGTGGGTTGGGACGGAGCAGGCAGCCGTCTCCTCACGTACGGACGATCGCGTCGTCGGCCGAGCAGTCCCACACCGGCGCGCGAACGTGTGATTTTGGGACCTCCGTCGAGGCCCAGATCGAGGGAGGGAGCCCTTGACGACGACGCTGGCGGATCTGGGTGGGAGGGTCATGGCCGCCGTCGGCCTGGATCATGATATGGATTAAAGCATGCAAGGGAAGGGGATGAAATCAAGAGAGGGGGAGGCGAACCTTGCATGTGTGGATCTGGAATGTTCGTGTCCGGGGTCATGGTCGCAGCGAGCTCGCGCTCAGCGGCGGCCTCGTCGTCACTGTCGTCGGCGCCGCCGACCACGTCGGCCGCCCACGCCAGGATCCCTGCCATGGCTCTACCCCGAGTGCATAGGGAAGCGGTGCGAATCAGTAGGAGAGGCGAAGTGCAGGGAGCTGGAGGAGGTCGCGGCGGCGGGGTGAGGGGAAGGAGCGAGGGGAAGGAGGGCCGGCGCGGTCGGCGGTGGAGAAGGGGCACCGTGGGAGAGAGAGCGAGGGGGGCGATGGGGACAGGGGGCGAGGGGGCTTTCCCCTCGTGGATGGGGTGGCGGCGTGGGGTGGACTGGGAGTGAAGCTGTGGGTGGATTTAGGGTTAGATGGGGGGTTAAATACCCCCGGTTAGGTGGGCTGGCTGAGGCCATCCCAGTTTGGGCCAAGGGGGGTTTCTTTCCTCCTTTTTCTTATTTTTTCTATTTTTATTTTACTATTTAACAGCTTTAGTTTTATTTTATTTTAGCATAATAAAATCCCTTAAAATTAATAGTTCCTGAAGAACAATTCTCCTAGGTATTATTCGACACACTCGAACATTTTTATTTTTCAGAAAACTTTATCGCTTGAATTTATTTTTAAATTTAAATTTGGACCTATTGAACTAATGCAAGATCAACAATAGAAATCACGATGACCTCCACCGATGAGTGTGGACGGCTCAGATTGGATATACTGGGGTAATCCATGGGAAGAGTTATCATTGGTTGGAAACATCTACAATTTAAAATACTAGTTTCTAAGTGCTAAAAATAAGTAGATTTTGTGAACCAGATATAAACAATATTGTGCAAAAGGGCATCACTGAAATTTTCACTCAACTTAGACCACATTTTATGTATGATCGCCGAGTTGTATGCATTTCCTACCTTTCTAGCTATTTTTTGTCATTTACACAAATTTCCGTCGATTGAGCAAGAAGCGGATCAAATTTGAACTGCAGCTCCCTCATAGTTTGCTCATGATGTTATTCAGAAATACTTTCTAGGTAGATAGGTATCTATTGAATCAGAGAAACACCAAAAAATTTCTAGTATTCAACCACTAGCTAGGAACGATCATACCCATCGTTTTTAATGCATTTTGGAACGGGCATGAAAATTCCAAAAACAAATCAAAAATTTGGAAAACGTTCGCATTGTGTCATTATATGTGACCAAGTTATGAGGAAAAATAACTTGGCTGAATTAAGAGAGCGATGGATGGATGGGGATGGAGAGATGGATGGATGGATGGGGATGGAGAGATTGATGGATGGATGACCGCCACGTCATCGATCCATGCCACAACCAATTCCACCAATTAGAATAAAGCATATGTAGTTGTATTTTTCTTATTGTTTTGCTTCTACTTTTTCACATGATAACATCTAAATATGATCTTTTGGAGTAGACAAGCTTGCATCTTGCAATTATAAACAATGTTGCTAAAGGGACTTTTCATTTTCTTTGCACAAAAAATCCATTTTTCATTTTTCAAGTGGCCAAAGTGAGTTTTTTTGTGAAGGACCTACCAAATATTTGTTGCAAAATTGGACCAAATCATTTTTCTAAAATTTTAAGTCTTATTAAATGTACAATTTAACAAATGGTTTGGTGCCAAAAGCTTTTGATCCACCTCTCGTGAAAAAGACAATTTTTTTGATTCAGCTCGAAGCAGGTCAAATTTGAACTACAACTCTTTGATAGATTGCTCTTTAATTTTCCCAAAAATCATTTCTAGGTACATAATTATCTATTTAATCATAGAAACATCAAAATATTTGCAAGAATCAAGCCCTAGCTACGAACGGTCATACCCACTGTTTGAACCGCATTTTGAAACACGCATGAAAAATTCTAAAAAAAATGAAAAACCTTCGCATTGTGTCATTACATGTGACCAACTTACCAGGAAAAATAATAAAGTTGTTATATGGCAATTATTTAAAAAAAGTGTTCTCATGAATGGGCTATCGTGTGTGAAGATTCATGGCTTTCAAGCCAAATGATCAATCTTATGGCCACATTCATGGCATAGTTTGTTCAAATGATCTAATATTATGCACAAGGGTGTGTATTGGAATTGCAAACAATGTTCCTTAAGGAAGTTTTCATTTTCCTTGTATGAAAAATTTATTTTCCATTTTTCAAGTGCCCAAAATGAGTTTTTTTGTGAAGGACCTACCGTATATTTGTAGCAAAATTAGACCAAATCATTTTTCTAACATACTAGGACATATTTAATGTACAATTGATCAAATGGTTGGGTGTTAAAGACTTTTATCGGCCTCTCGTGAAAAAGACAAATTTTCATTGAATCAGCTGAAAGCGGGTCAAATTTGAACTGCAGCTACATTATAGTTTGATGTTTATTTTTTCTAAAAATCATTTCTAGGTACACAAGTATCTATTTAATCATAGAAACACCAAAATATTTCCAAGATTCAATCACTAGGTAGGAACGGTCATACCCGCAGTTTTGATCGCGTTTTGAAATGCCTTTGAAAAATTCGAAACAAATTCAAAAAAATGGAAAACCATTGCATTGTGTCATTATATGTGACAAAGTTACTAGTAAAAATAATAAACTAGTAATACGATAATTATGTTAAATAAGTGTTCTTAGAAATGGGCTATCATGTGTGAAGATTCATGGCTTTCAAGCCAAATGATCAATCTTATGGTCAAATTGATGACATATTTTGTTGAAATGATATAATATTATGCACAAGGGTGCATATTGGAATGTAAAACAATGTTGATTAAGGAAGTTTTCATTTTCCTTCTTTGAAAAATTCATTTTTCATTTTTCAAGTGACCAAAATGAGTTTTTTTATGAAGGACGTACCCTATATTTGTTTCAAAATTGGAGCAAATCATTTTTATAAAATACTAGTCCATATTTAATGTACAATTGACAAAATGGTTGGATGTTAAAAACTTTTATCCACCTCTTGTGAAAAAAACAAATTTATGTCGATTCAGTTGGAAGCGGGTTAAATTTGAACTGCAGCTGCATTATAGTTTGCTCTTTATTTTTCCCAAAAATCATTTATAGGTATATAAGTATCTATTTAATTAGAAATACATGGTGTGGTGCCTTGACGTCGAGGTTTGGATGGTGGTCGAGGGCCCCAACTCCAAAGCGCGTGAACTTGCATGCCAGCCGCATGGTCACCGCCTGACCGTTGCGTTGCCACGCGTTCTAGGTGGAATAGGCATGTCTGGTGGGTTGGACAATCCCTCGGTAGGTGTTAGCAATAAGAATACAATAGAAGAATCTCACGAGGAGACTGAACTAAGCTCAAACATAAATTAGCAGCCAAGTGTTTGATTAGCGGTGCGGGTAATTCACATAGAAAATGGGACTAAATTCTGGCTGAGTATGATCATCTACTAAGGAGACTCTCTTGGCAAATTTTTAGCTCAAATGGATGAATCTAGGTGGCACTTGCTTTGCAAACTAACACATTGTGCAAAAATATGAATGTTGAAGATGGGATCAAATGAATGAATGGATTGAGCTGAAATTTGGTGTATGATGTTAATTTGGGCGTATGAAGGCACTGTATAAAAATTATAACATTGGGACATGCAAAAGTGACACTTCCTTTACAATGTGCCAATCTGGACAGAAAATGGTAATTGAAACTGGGTTCACATAGATGATTGGATTGAGCTGAAATTTGGAGGAGGATGATAATTTGGGCACATTAAGGTACTGTAAAAATTTCATAAATTTTGGATAAAGAAAAATTATACTTCCTTCACAATGCTCTCTACTGAACAAAATATTGGGAAAAATATTGAGGGAAACTGGCTGAATTAAATGAGTTAAAATTTGGTGGAGTGAGGTTATATGGTCAGAGTCATCCCGTGGTAAATTTTCATCAACTATAAAGCAATATAAAGTCTAGTTGCTTCACAAAATGAAAATATTACCATAAACAAAGATTGGATGATGAGCTCACGTGGATTGTTATATGTGGCTAAAATTTTATGGAGAGCTATGTTTTGGGCACATAGATGATGTGGAAAAAATTCAACTCATCAGGATATTCTTATCTAGTACTTCCTTCACAAAGCTGTTAGCTGAACACAAACTTTGGAAATTTGCTGAGAAATATTTACTAGGCAAATCGTTATGAAAGTTTTCATGAGGCAATGATTTGGATAGGAAAGAGTGCCCAAAAAATATGAGGGTAATCAAAGAAATAGAAATAGCACTTCCTACACAAAGTGCTATTCTGAACAGAATAGGAAAATGAACATTTTTGAATTATTTTTGAACTATGGAAGGGAGGGTTTTCACATATTTGAGAAATATATAGTCCAAAGTATTTATGAGAATTTTTCGAGAATTTTCGGAATGATAGAATAGTAGGTTGCTTCACAAACTAGGATCAGGTGGGATAGAATGGACCCACGAGTGACATGTCAACATAGTTAGAACATGTTACGACATTTTTACAATCGTCGTAAAACTTATGACGATCTCATCTTATGCGGTTACGACGTTTTGACTCACATCGTCGTAATTTATATGTAGATTTGATCCCCTCAAACGGTTTACGATGATCTCGGATGAACTCGTCATAGTTTTATGACGAATTCGTCAACGACATTTTAAAAAACATCACATATGAGCATATTTCTTGTAGTGCATGCCAATGACATGCTTCTTCTTCATGAGAGCGTGCAAGTTCCTCATGGCAGCATTACCAAGTCGTTGATGCCATAACCAGCCCTCTGAGGCTTTTGCAAGTAGACACGTGGCTGGCTGCGAACCTGTAGAGAAATCAACAATATACAGATCTCCTCTCCTAAAGCCTTCGAAGAATTTGGATTTGTCAGATTCCATGATGACTATGCAATGATATCTGCCAAAGATGACAATCATATCTAGATCACAAAGCATTAAGACTAAATGAAATTGAACCCGAGGGATTCGACAAGCAGGACTTCGTCCATGTGTCGGTCCTTAGAGATTGCAACCTTACCAAGACCCAATACCTTGCAATTTATTTGTCTACGTAGGTGATATCCTTCGGTTGCGATGGAGTTAAAGGAACGTACATCAACAGGTTCTTGGCACCAGTCATGTGATCCGTACATCCACTATCGAGAACCCACTCAGTGGCTTTAGGGGAATCATCCTACAGATGAATTAGTACAACTTACCATCTCATATGCTTCAGAGTGAAGAATGTGATACCAAATTCATTGGACTTCAATTTCATCAAACAATGTGGAGTGAAAATAACATGAGGACGTGTGAAATGATTATCATTTCATCATGATTAGCTTGCGTTCTTTCAAGCATTTCCTCGGGTCTCTAGCAAATTTATCACACACTAAGCTCGTTTGGTGACCTGGCCTGCATAAATGGTTAGTTCAATTTCTTCACCACCCACATCTTTAGGGATGGTAAAGAGTTCATCATTCTGCGAGCACCATATGAAAATTGAGGCATCAAAGCTAATGCACTTTGTTTTAAAGCAAGGGAGTTAGTGTACTCGTATGCATCTGCACAAAAATTCTTCAAGGATTTCCGAACATAGTGATTTGAAGAATAATGCGCATATTCATGACCCTTGTAGTTTCCCTGCCTAGCGGATGCATTAGAACGAGTATGAGTAGAATTTTGACCATATGAGGATTTTAATCCATGTGAAGACTTTGATCCACTTAAGGAATTTGGTATGGGGTTCCAGTTCTTCATGGGCCGTGTGATGAGGACATTCACGTGAAGATTTTCCAAGAAGCTTTTGGGAACCCAGATTTTCCTCAAGGGTGGTACATTCATGTATCTAGTTCCAACGTATCTAGCAAATACTTCACCATTTTGGTTTTTGAATGGTTTATAGTTGGCGTCAAGCGACTCATCAGGGGAATATGAAGATTCACATGCAAAGCCAGATAATGTAGATGGATCTACAAGAGATCCTTTTGCAGCAACCATGAAGTTTTCGGATACTGCTCAGATTTCCAGAATGATCCATTAGCATTCAAGTTCCTCTCAAATGCAATACAATCTTTCCTATGGTTTCTATTCACAAACTGCTTTTTGAGCACATCGCAAAGGGTTTGATGCCCTCTGAGACTTCTATATATGCATGTCACATACAATTCCTTCCACTCTGCATTTTCGTGAGTGACATTTGTGGGTTCCGCAAGTGAGGAATCTGTGACCACAAGTATAGTTGAAGAATTTGCAGCAATAGAAGCATTTGAACATTCAGCTGAAGCATTAGGAGATTCACGCTTGATGCATTTCAAACATGGTGGAATGAATTCTTCCTGAGCGGAACTGATCTTTTGAGCAAGCAAAGAATCGTTTTCCCTTTGAAGATCATCGTGAGACATTCTTACTTTATCAAGATCTTGCTTTCTTTGAAGAAATTCGTATGAAAGGTTCTCATGATCGGATAAGAGAGTTTCATGACGACTTTGAAGACTTTCAAACTTAGATTGAAGACATAAAAATTGTTCGGCCAGAGTTTGTGTCTGATCAATTTCCTCGTTCAACGGGTCATCGCTTTTGTCTAGTAATTTCTGAAGCTTTTCAATAGCATTTTGTTGCTTTGTGGCAACATTAGCAAGTTTGTAATAGCTAGGTTTATGATAGTCATCAGGTTCATCACTTGAATCACACGAGGAAGCATGGTTGAGTACCTTGGCACCTTTTTCCATGACGCAATTGGTGGGTCAGAGTCATCATCACAATCATCACTGTTGATGACGAGATCATTTTTTTCAAGATTGCAGATGGAATTGCTAACGAATGTGGTGGCAAGAGCTAGGATGGCCACACCACACTGTAAATCCTCCTTAGATCCTTCCTCTTCATCACATTCTTCTGGTTCCAACTCAGAATCCATTTCCTTACCAATAAGAGCTCGAGCCTTTTTGTAACTGCTCTTCTTGTGCGATGACGATTTTCGAGATGAGGCCTTTGAAGAATTATTATTTTTCTTCGAGTCATCAGAACTGTCATCTTTGTACTTCTTATTTGATTATTTTACCCAACGAGGACAATCAGCAATGTAGTGGCCTGATTTCTTGCATTTGTGAGAAGTTCTTTTCTTCTATTCCTCACATGAAGATTTTGATTTCTTCGTAACATTTCTTGAAGATTTTCCAAACTCACCTCGTCTAAAGAACTTCTGGAACTTCCCCACAAGCATTGCAAGTTCCTGACCAAGTTCTTCAGGGTCACCTAGACTACAATTAAATTCTTCTTCAGATGAGAAAATTGCCATTGCCTTCAGTGCACTAGATCTTCCATAGCTTGGCTCATATAGATCTCTTTTCTCAGATTGTTGGAATTCATGAGTATTGAGTCTCTCAAGAATGTTAGCAGGATCAGGTGACTTGTAGTCTTCATGCTATTGAATCATCAAAGCAAGGGTATCGAATAAGGAATCATGAGATCTCAACAATTTCTTCACCACCTCATGATCTGTGATGTCAGTGGCACCAAGAGCTGAGAGCTCATTGGAGATATCAGTGAGGCGATCGAAGAGATTGAAGAGATTGGGAAGAACATCAACCCGTTGATTGAAAATACTGAAGAGATTGTGAAGAACATCAACCCGAGAGTCACATTGAGTTGAGCTTTGCAGATCCCAAAGCACTCACTCCGTTATGCTGACCTTTGCTCAGATGGCCGCATATGATATTCTTCGCTTGAGAGTCGACTTTCTAGATTCTCTTCCCATGAACAACGTTGATAGTTGGGGTGACGAAGGGAACACCATTTTCCACAACATACAAGAGATCGTTGTCAATTGCTTCAAGATGCATGCGCGTCTTGTTCTTCTAGTATGGGTAGTCCGTCCCTTCAAAGGTAGGACAACCCGTAGATACCTTGATCATACCCGTAGTCGACATAACTAAAACACCAGGTGGTTAAACCAAAATCACATAGAACAAGGGACTAACTTGCTATGATTCCAATTGAAAGTGTGTTATATCATCTAGAGGGGGGGGGGTGAATAGGTGATTATTATGAATTCATTACTGAGGAAATTCCCTTTGAGGAAATTGCTAAGTAACGAACTACATGCAGCGGAATAAGCACTCAGGTGTAAGTGTAACATGGCAAAAGCATGGTCGTCATGATGGTATAAAATAAACATAGAGTACGAGTAGCGTGAACATGATAATCAGGAGAAGAACAAGGTGGCTGAAGAATTTGAGATGAGGAAATTGAGAAAGTCCTTGGTAAAATTCCTCAAACCGTTAGATCAATTTCTTTCATCACATAAATGAGGAAATACATGGGTTGAGGAAATAGAACAAGGTACTCTGTGAAGACAATGATTTGATGACCAGTTCCAATTGTTGTCACAGTCGTACGTCTCGTTTGGAGCGGCTTGGTATTTAAACCAAAGGACACATGGACCTTACTGTATTCCCCTTGAGATAAGGTCACACACCTCGCCCAACACTCGTGGTAAGTCTTCAGGGTAGACTTCCAAACCCTCGCAAACTCGGTCACCCAGCAATCCACAATTTACTAATGGATGCTCTAGACCATTGACGCCTAACTGTGTGCAAGATACACAGACTTCAAAGGTAACAAGCATCGGTACCATGCACGAACAATCTCTACAGTGATGCTCAATCACTTTGGGTTTTGTGTTTTGGTTTGGGTGTTTGGGTTTTTCCTCACAGATGCTTTTCTCTCAAAGTCCTTAGAGGATGGGATGCTCTCAAATGACAAGTGTCAAGTTATCTCTCGGAGCAGCCAACCAGCTAGTGGTTGTATGGGGCGGCTATTTCTAGCCTAGGAGCAATCCCGACATGATCTGACATAAATTCCACCTAATTATATGACTGTTAAGTGGACAAGGTTTTGGAACAGATGGCGCAAAGCACATCAATGCTTAGAATTTTCGAACTATGAAAATCCTCAAATCTATCATGTTCATCACTTGTAGGCAATTCACGCTGGTGAAATCCTAACTCCTCATCGAGAATAATTTCTTCGGAGATTAGAAAAACTTCGTCTCTATTACTCAAGAAATCGACTGAACTGCAAGAGATTTACAAAGGCTTCACTCGAAGGTTTGGTTATGTGTAGACTTTGAGATGAGCATTACTTGGAAACTTTTCCTTAGTATTACCTCAACCCCCTTTAACAATATGATGTTCCTATGAGTCAAAATATAGGAAATGAAACTAGGAAAACAAAAGACTTCATGCTTCAATGTCCTTGCATCAATATCTTTAGGGACACACCAATTTCCTCAATTTCAAAATCTTGAGGGAAGTATCAAAGTCTTTAGTTCAAGAGATTCATTTTTAGGGGTTGATATTCTTCGAATATCTCAAACTCCTTAGTGACTTATAGGGCATGTCTACACTCACAAACATATTGGTCTCTTAACCTATAAGTTTTCAATACACCAAAATCACTAAGGGGCACTAGATGCACTTACAATTTTTATGTTGTTTTATATCATTTTCAAAAACTAACCTACTAACCCAGTGCCTAGTGCCAGTTGTTGTTTTTTTGTGTGCTTTTTCATTTCAGGAAATCAGGACCAAACAAAGTCTGAATGCAGCAAAACTTTTTGATGAATTTTTACGGACAAAAATTAGACCTGGAAGCTTTGGAGGGAGACCGGAGGCCACACGCTAAGCCATTAGGGCGCGCCCAGGGGGCTGGCAGCGCCCTGATGACTTGGGACCACCTCATGATACCTCCTAACCTAAATCTGCTTCTATAAATCCTATAATATTGGGAAAACATCATAGAGCTACCCGGAACACTTTTTCCGCCGCCGCAAGCATCTGTTTCGTCGTGATCTATGTTGCCTTGTTCCGGTGCTCTATCGGAGGAGGGATTGATCATGGAGGGCCTCTACATCAAGCTTGATTCTCCCATGGTGATGTGTGAGTAGTGTACCACAGACTTACGGGTCCATCGTTAGTGCGTAGATGGCTATCTCTCTCTATGTTCTTCAATACAAAGTTTGTCGTGATTCCTCCGGTGATCCTCTTTGCAGTGTGTTTGTTGGGATCCGATGAATTTTGGGTTTAGGTTCACATTATTCATGAAAACTATTTGATTCATCTCTGAATGGTTATCTGCAGGATTATGATATGTTTGTATTTCGCTCCAATCTATAGGTTTGGTTTGGCCAACTAGATTGATTTATCTTCAGTGGGAGTAGTGTGTTTTAATGGGTTTAGTCTTGCGATGCTCAATACCAGTGAAAAATAGGACATGACATGTATTTACTTCGTGCCAGATAAATGGGGATTATTCATATTGCTTGAATTTACTTCGTCAACATCATGTCATCTTGCTGTAGGCATTACTCTGTTTCATACTTAATACTCTAGATGCATGGTGGATAGCGGTCGGTGAGTGGACAAATAATTATAGATGCAGGTAGGAGAAATCTACTGGCTTATGGTTGTGATGCCAATATATGTGATCATCATCGTGAATAATATTACATAACTATGTGCTTTTCTATCAATTGCCTGATAGTTATTTGTCTACCCACGATATGCTATATTCGAGAGAGAAGCCTCTAGTGAAAACTATGGACTGAGGGTCTTCAAAAAATATATTACTAAAAGTTTAAATATATTGCTGGACTTTTTGTTATGTTATTTTATTGTTTATTTATATTATATATCTATCATTACTTAATACTTGCAAGTAACAACTTCAAGGGACTTGACAACCCTCATGCCCGCGTTAGGTGCAAGTGTTTGCTCTTCTGTGTGTAGGTGCCGACGACGAGAATTGGCGTGGTCCTCCTATTGGTTCTATAACCTTGGTTATTAGTGAGGGAAATACTTATCTCTACTATGTTGCGTCTCCTCTCCTCTTCGGGAAAAAACCCAACGCGGTTTACAAGTAGAGGAAGAATTTCTGGTGTCGTTGTCCGAGTTTTAGATCAGCAAGAGTGGCGAACCCAATGAGGAGCTAAAGGTAGAACAAATATTCCCTCAAGTTCTGTCGACCGCCGATACAACTGTACGCAAACTAAACGTTTGCTTTACGTAAATCAAGAATAAAACTAGAAGTACTTAGTAGGTGTAATAGATAAAGAACAACTAAATGAAAGTTAAGTGTTGTTTAGTATAAATATTTTTGTGTAACACAAGAAAAATATTGTCCATAAGAAATTGAATATAACATGATAGATACTTATCATGTGCAATGAGGGAGAGGCATACA
Organism: Hordeum vulgare subsp. vulgare; assembly: GCF_904849725.1. Lineage (NCBI taxonomy): Eukaryota > Viridiplantae > Streptophyta > Magnoliopsida > Poales > Poaceae > Hordeum > Hordeum vulgare. The sequence continues at coordinate 110,085,049 of NC_058521.1, read as the reverse complement.
CTAACACACTTTCCGTACTTAGGTCATATGCACTTATGATTGGACACCTAGCAAGCATCTGCAACTACTAGAAATCATTAAGGTAAACCCAACCATAACATTAAATATCAAGTCCTCTTTACTCCCATACACGCACAACTCCCTTACTCAAGTGTAAGTTTCTGTCACTCTCGCCACCAACTATAAGCGAATTATGAACATATTGCAAACCCTCCAACGTGTATCCTTCGCGTGTGCGCCTCACAGAAGGGACCTTACGACAACACCATATCAACACACAACTCATATCAATAACATCATATCAAAATTATCCCGTAGGACAAAATGGATCTACTCAAACATCGTAGGATAACAACATATCATTGGGAAATAGTATGTACTGTTGAGCACCATGTTTAAGTAGAGAGTTATAGTGGGAAAAGACGTGTTACACCGCTTCATATAGGGGGAGAGAGTTGGTGTTTATGGCGACAAGATTGTTGATGTAGATCGCTGTCACGCTCCTTGCCCCGGCGGCACTCCCGCACCACAAGGAGAGAGGGGGAGCCTCCTTCTTCTTATTCTTCTTTGTCCTCCCCATAGATGGGAGGAGAGTTACCCCTCTGGTCCATGGCCTCCATGGCAGCGGAGGGTCAGGAGCCCCTCCGAGATTGGATCTCCCTCTGTGTTCCCTTCTGTTTCACGTTCCTGTTTTCTAGCCCTTCACCGGTTTTAAAATTCCCGGAGATCCATAACTACGATCAGGCTGGAATTTTTACACGATTTTTTCCATAAATTATACTTCTTGCGCCCAAAAGAGTACCCCAACTGACTCACAGTGCGACCATTAGAGGGCAGGGCGCACCCTGGTGTGTAGTGGAGGTCGCGGGCCTCCGTTTACGTTGATTCCACCTCCCAAAAATCACATATATTCCTAAATAATTCTCCATAAACTTTTATCGCGTTTGAACTTCATTTGATATGGATATTCTATGAAACAAAAAATGCAACAAACAGGAACTAGCACTTGGCACTGAATCAATATGTTAGTCCAATAAATTATATAAAATGCTGCCAAAAATATGGGAAGTTGTATGATATTGGCGTAGAACAATCAAAAATTATAGATGCGACGAAGACGTATCAGCATCCCCAAGCTTAATTCTTGCTTGTCGTCGAGTAGGTAAATGATAAAGAAGATTTTTTTTGATGTGGAATGCTACCTAGCATAATCTTGATCATATATATATAACCATGGTATGAATGTTAAGATACAAGTGATTCAAGGCAATAGTCTATCATTTGACATAAAGATATTAATACTCAGGCATCCCAACAAACAATCGTGTCTTTGAAAATATCAATGCTAAAGAAAGCTATCCCTAAAAAATCATATAGCTTTTCATGCTTGGTCTTCCTAATATAAGGCATAAATCATGAGCACCCCGGTGTCAAATCAAGCAATCGGATCGTACATTTTAACGCGCTTCAGCCTTTTACTACTCACTCAATACATGAGCATGAACCATGGATATATCATAAAGGTGGGATAGAATATGGTGGTAGGTTTCAAAGGGATAAAAGTGAAGAAGAAAGTCTCGCATCAACTCGGTGTACCAACGGGCTATGGAGAGGCCCATCAATAGATATAAATGCAAGGAGTAGGGATTGACATGCAACGGATGCACTAAGAGCTATATGTGTGAAAGCTCAATATAAAAACTAAGTGGGTGTGCATCAAACTCTATAATGAAAATTTCCCACTAGTATATGAAAGTGACAACATAGGAGACTCTCCATATGAAAAACATGGTGCTACTTTGAAGCAAAATTGTGGAATTAGCATGCCCCTTATCTCTTTTATCTCATTTATTTATTTTATTTTTCATGGTGGGATTTTTTCTTTTTTTGGCCTCCCCGTTACCTTATTTTATGGTGGGCTCATTTGTCCTACCCCATTTTTCATTTTTCCTCTGGATTCTCATCCCAACTTGTGGGAGAATCATATTTTCCATCATCCTTTGCTCACACAGACAATGCTCTAATAATGATGATCATCACACTTGAGTTAACTTACAATTCAATATTACAACTCGATACCTATAACAAAGTATGACTCTATATGAATGCCTCTGGCAGTGTACAAGGATGTGCAGTGATCTAGTGTAGCACGGTCATCAAAAAATGGACAAGCCATGGAAATATCATGCTAGCTATGTTATGATCATGCAAAGAAATATGACAATTGTCGGAATCGGGGCTCCGCAGACCGAGAAAGGTTCGAACTCTAGGGTGCGTTCACTCTCCTACCCTGTTCTACCTCTCAACTTCACGGCGACTCTCCGATGGCTGAAGCTAAGGAAAGTGAATGGAAAAACACGAGCAATTTACCCAGGTTCGGGCCACCTCGTGGTGTAAAACCCTACTCTTGCTTGCTCGGATTGCTTGAGGTGGAAGACGAGTACAAAGGTGGGTTTTTTCCCTAATGGATATTACGGGGGAATCCATCCCCTCTACGGAGGCCGAGCCTCTCTTTTAAACTAGCCTTGGTCTTCTTTCACCCAGAACACTCGGCGGGAAGGGGTTAGGGCATATTTCTCCCTAAGTGGTTTTAGTGATTGATGAAAATGCCTGTGCGGACTAATCGTGTGAATTGAGAATTTCAGAATAATTCATGACTAGGCACAAGACGATTCGATGCCCCTCGAAGTGTTTCAAAGACGGCTTCTTTCTACATTTATCTTTGATGGTTTTGAATCATAGGAAAGCCGTACTATTGAGAGGGGGTCCACATCGGAAAGGTTTTGGGTGGAATCAACACATACACATTTCTATTGCACCACCTTTCCTTTGCTTCAATTGGAGCTCCAACCATGTTTTCCTTCTATGTGCAAAAGGGTCAGCAGTAGTACCGTTGGTGTCATGGGTAGTACCGCTGGCACAGCGGTAGTACAGCCCTCAAGGCGGTACTAGTTTTTTTACTAACGCTCTATGGGCGGTAGTACCGCTCCCTAAGCAGTAGTAGTTTTTTACTAACGCTCCATTAGACTTTTTGTGCATCCTTTTGCCTCCTCAGTGGTAGGGACGGTATTATTTTCTTACTACCGTGGTTGGTGAGCTGCAAGGAGGTAGTACCGCTCCTAGCAGAGTTAGTACCGCTTGGCTAGTGAAGTTGGTGGGTGGGTAACAGTTGGATTGTACACCCCACTATATAAAGGTGTCTTCTTCCCCGAGAAGCTTACCTTTTACCTCCCCAAGCTCCATTGTATCTCCAAAGCTTATTCTTGCCCGATCTCTCTCCCTAGCCCATCAAACTTGTTAATTTCCTAGGGATTGCTTGAGAGGGCCTTGATCTACACTTCCACCGAGAGATATTTGAGCACCCTAGACAGTTGAGCTCACCTCGGAGGCACATTCCATTGTGGTGAAGCTTTGTGGTCTTGTTGGGACCCTCCAAGCTTTGTGTGGAGATAGCCCCAACCTTTCTTGTAATGGTCTGGTCGCCCCTTCAAGGGCACCAATAGTGGAATCATAGCATCTTGCATTGTGTGAGGGCGTGAGGAGAATACGGTGGCCCTAGTGGCTTCTTGGGGAGCATTGTGCCTCCACACCGCTCCAAGGAGACGTACTTCTTATCAAAGGGAATGAACTTTGGTAACACATCCTCGTCTCCAACGGTTCCACTTGCGGTTATCTCTTACATTTATTTTGTACTTATTATTGTTGTGGTGTATTCCTTGCTTGCACTTGGTGTCCTTGTTGTTAGCATCATATAGGTTGCTCACCTAGCTGTTCATATGGAGAACCTTTTGTTGCTAACCCTAATTTGTTAACACAAGCTAAAAATTGGTAGTTGCCTATTTACCCCCCTCTAGTCAGCCATATCAATGCTTTCACAAGGGTTGCCACACCGACCATTTTGAAAAGGGACATGATTGCAGTCCACCCTGACAAAAGTGGTATTTGCGTGCCAAAGCTCTCCATCGTGATGCATAGGTGGGCTCAAGGGTGACCTTCGTCCTGCCGAGCCCTAAGCCTTGGTCCTCTTGCACCCAATGGGGAAACCTTTGGGGGCTTCTTTAGGGGTCTGCCATCTTGCGTCGCTTCCTTAGCATGAGCGAGGAAATCATCCCCGTCTCTTCCCAATGACACCACTCCTGCATCGCATGTGCAGCATGCGTCCCCCACATGGGGGCGCGCGGTCACGAGACCCTTCCTGGTCACCCTTGGTGAGTCTGCCTCGCGAGAGCCTCAGGGGTGGCCTCAGGGCGCGCCCTCATGGCGGCAGCCTTCTCGTGATCCTTGGCGACGATCCAATAGGCTAGTCTCAAGGGGCGAGGACCCTAGCAAGGGTCTTCCTTGATGGGGGTAGCGCGTCGCGCCTGGGGCCACAGGCCAATGGGCCAGGGTACCCCCGGTCCCAGGGGCCTCACAGTAGCCCCCGCGCTCGCGTTGTGCACGGCTCCGCTCTACGGGAGGGGCGAAGCAACGCGGGCCCCAACCACCTACGGGCTAGACTCGACGTGTGGTGCCCTAATGCTTCCGGAACTGTCAGGGTGAGTTGACGTAAATCCTGGATGCAGCGCCATCCATCATTGCTCTCTTGACCAGCTTCACCCACTTGCGCCATCCTTCCCTCGTAAGGTTGCTCCTATGCCCGCGACGCGCATGGAATGACCTACTAGGGGAATGAGGCGACGCGAGCCATAACCGTCCATTGGCCACGCATGGCACGCGGCGCACGATGGAGCGCACGTCGCCTCCACTTCCCACAACTACTCGGGGACTTCGGTCATGGCTATAAAACCACCACACTCGTGGGGTAGAGCTCCCACCACACTGCTTCCTCCTTCTGTCTTCCTCCCGTGCTGCTTCACCATTCTTGTGTGGACATTGCCTTCTTCCTCCCTTTTCTCATCCCATGGCAACCAGGTGTGACATCTCCAGCGTTGAGGCCCACGCGAGGCCTTCGGATCCACGACCGACCCCACTGCGATAGTGTTGGGATGCTAGTGACTAGTAAGTGCACAATCACCATTGCTTCTTTTGCGTACCTTGTCTGGCCCAATGAATCTGATCATCGAACTATTGAGGGCATCGACACCGCATTGGCCTGCCAGGGGCGTCCTCTCGCGCGCTTCCTCTTGGGGAGGCCTCCACCTCTACGCTTGGCCTGACTACCCCGGAGGGCCTGCAGCCCCCTTCGGGGCGATGACAAGGCCCTGGGGCCATGCAATCCAATCCACAACATCCGCCTCTCGAAGCATCGGGCACGAGCCGGACCTGGCCCTCAGGGATGTGCCTATCATCGAGCGAGAGGGGGACATGGCGCTCCGCGAGAGGGAGGCCACCCGGACCGCATACGATTAGGAGGCGGAGCAAGAGTGTCTTGAGGCCATGGAGAGGCATGTTATCGTGGATGAGGCGGCCTTCGCGGCGGTGCATGAGGAAACCCTCGCAATCATGGATGTGAGGGTGGCCCAAGAGCGAGCGGCTGCACTAGAGGAGTATCGCGACAAGCTTTCCCGGCATGAAAACCGCCTCCATCTCAGGTGTGACATGCTCCACAAAGAGGTGGGTGTCCTAAGGGACCAGCTGCTAGGCGCCCAAGCTGCTCTCGAGGCCGCCCTCGGGAGCAAGGAGGGTGCTAAGGAGGAGCTGGCCACGCTCTAGCACCCACTCGAAGAAGTTGTCGATGCCGTGCAGGCGGCTAGGGATGGCACGGCGCACGTGCGGATGATACAGACGTAGCGCACCAAGAAGTTCTTGGAGCTTGCCCGTCGCGCGAACGGCGTGCTCCGTCGCTTTGTCGTGGACGCCCCACCGCTGCCGCAAATGGCGATGGGGGCCACCTCTACTTCTTCCTCAAGGTGGTGAAGGCGCTAGAATCGGGCGCCTCCAAGGTGGATGAAGACATCGAGTCGAGTGTGTGCGACCTCTTGGACGGCATGCTGACGCGCGTTTTCTCCAACCTGCGCCACCATGACCCTCCGTTTGACCTATCTCGTGTGATGGAGCCAGTGCCCATGGGGCTCAAGAGCCCTCTCAGGAACGAGGTGCACGAGCATGAGGAGTCCCAGGGTGGGTGGGTCGTCTAGGTGGTACCTTCCGAGGAGAGCAGCATCCTTGGTGCCGAGGCCTCCGGGGGCCACGAGAAGGACAACACCTCCTCCACCTAGGCTTTTGTGTCCCTTTCCTATTGCATCAATAATCACTTGGCGTTGAGGCCTCCGGGGTCCACGTGAAGGACAACACCTCCTCCACCTAGCCTTTTCTGTCCCTTTCCTATTGCATCAATAATCACATGGCCCTCGGAGGGCGTAAGACATTATATAATATACTTTGTTATTTAAGTAGTGGTTGCCTGTTATGTTTGGTGTGCCTTTGTTCCTTCCTCGAGGTCCTTCGTTGCCTCCGCGTGTTTCGTGTGCTGTAGTCGGCGGGGTCCCGTAGCACGCAGCGTCCCGAGGCCCTCACTCCTAACGTCGGGGGCCTCGGGGCGTGTAACACCCTGTGTTTGACTCTCCTGACTAAATTAACTTATTTCAAAAATTAGGACCAATTAAATTTTTTATGACTCATTGTGACGCTTGATGTGATTGCTACTTGCTTGCTTGTTGCTTGTGTTTGAATCCCAATGTTCCTGCTACTCTATAGACTCACCTCCTTGACCCAAAACCTTGCCTAATGACCATGCGATGTGTTCATGACCAGATTTTTTTTACCAAATACTATTTTGACCTAAAAGCTTTTATTTAATTTAAGCTTTCAAAAAGCCCTAAGTTGGGATTTGTACTACAAGTCCTCAAATCAGGGAAGTTATTTTGCACCAAATGTTGTATTTAAAACCCATTATCAAAATTACTTCCCAAAACCACAATATTATTATTTTAAAAGTTATTTGACTATTTTACTTAAAAACCTTTCTGTGAGCCCAGAAATTGTCCCTTATAAAGGAATGTTATTTTTATTGCGTTCAAAATATTTGAGAAAATTCAGGGAAACTCACTGGATATATATATTTCATATATAAGAGTTTCAACACATGGTCATGTTAAAAATATTAGGCAAAACCCTTCAAAACCCTTCCTATCTATTTCAAGCTTTTGGAATATTTCTATAAGAAATATTCTCAATAAATTCCTATAAAATTCTAGCATGTCACATATAATATATGTGATGATCTTGCCAAGTTTCATCTCACTCCAAGTTGATATGATTCACTTAATTATTCTAAAACCCTATCTGCCCAAATCAAAATTTGAGCAACTCTACATTGCTAAATGTCTCCAATTGTACTCAAATTTTCTGTACATCTTCTGATACTCCAGTAATGCATCCACACCAAGTGGTGCATCGAGGAGAATGTATGAACTTGGCCCAAACCACTCAAAACCTTCTTTGTTGATTTCTGACCTTGGGAAACTTTAGATTATAAAGTTTCTCTAATTGATCCCAAACTTTTTGAGCATGCTTTAATGCTCAAATAATGCCCCCACACCAAGTTGTGGATTTGTGGGAATTGATTTGCATGGTTTCATAACCAGAAAGGCATTACTGCCCATTTCATGGGTTTTTCAAGTCTACATTGGAAAACTTCTCCACCAGATCCCAAGTTTGGTGTCCAAGCTTATTTTCATCTAGTATGTGATCCTCTTAAGTTTCATATCAATTGGAATACATATGGTAGCCCTAACAACCATCAAACACCTCGTGTGCATTTACCAAAGTTGCTACTTTGACCACTTCCACTTATCTCCTTGAGCTTAAACTTTTACCACAACTCTCTATAGTTACCTTTTACCACGAGTAACCTTGCCATGGCCACTAGTCAATTATTGGAGGGTGACTCCATGTAGCTACCTCTCATTCTTACGTTCACAACACCATTTTTAGCCCTCTTGCTATACCTCTGCTTAAGCTAATGCCCACACATTCTTCCAGGGCATCTCTAGCATGCTAATGCATCATTTCAAACCAAGATATAGCATGCTCATGTGGGAAAATGAGCAGCTGATGTCAGCTGTGCTACCCTGGAAACGGTGCGAGGAAAACATCTGCTGCGGCTACGCCTTAAGGGACTTCCTAGGCAAGTATGCAAAGGATTTCCCCCGTGGCCTTGGAGCCTTGCGTTGGTGTTCCCTCGAAGCGGAAAGGGTGATGTAGCACAGTGGTGGTAAGTATTTCCCTCAGTTTGAGAACCAAGGTATCAATCCAGTGGAGGAGTATCTCAAGATCCTGACAAACACAAAAACTTGCTCCAACGCTATGAAGGGGTTGTCAATCCCTTATAGATTGTTTCCCAAGTGAGAACTGAAAGCAACAAAGTAACAAAGCAAAGTAAAAGCGGAGGTGCAAACGATGGATGTGAATAGACCCGGGGGCCGTAGTGTTCACTAGTGGCTTCTCTCATGAAAGCAAGTAGACGGTGGGTGACAAAACTACTGTCGAGCAATTGATAGAACCGTGCAAAGTTGTGACGATATCTATGCAATGATTATTTATATAGGCATCACGTCCAAAACAAGTAGACCGATACTGTCTGCATCTACTACTATTACTCCACACGTCGAGTGCTATCCAGCATGCATCTAGTGTATTAAGTCCATAAGAACAGAGTAACGCCTTAAGCAAGATGACATGATGTAGAGGGATAATCTCAAACCAATGATAAAACCCCCATCTTTTTACCCTTGATGGAAACTACTTGATGTGTGCCTTGCTGCCCCTACTGTCACTGGGAAAGGTCACCACATGGTAGAACCCAAAACCAAGCACTTCTCCCATTGCAGGATTCATAGATCTAGTTGGCCAAACAAAACCCAAGACTCGGAGAGACTTACAAGGATATCAAATCATGCATATAAGGAATCAGCAAAGACTCAAATATATATCATAGATAATCTGATCACAAATCCACAATTCATCGGATCTCGACAAACACACCGCCAAAGAAGATTACATCGGATAGATCTTCATGAAGATCATGGAGAACTTTGTATTGAAGATCCAAGAGAGAGAAGAAGCCATCTAGTTACTAACTATGGACCTGTAGGTCTGAAGTGAACTACTCACGAGTCATTGGAGGGGCGATGATGATGATGAAGAAGCCCTCCAACTCCAAAGTCCCCTCCGGCAGGGAGCCGGGAAGGGTCTCCAGGTGAGTTCTCGCGGAAACGGAAGCTTGCGGCGGTGGAAAAGTATTTTCGAGGCTCCCCCCAATTTTTTGCGGAATATTTGGGAATATATAGGCCAAGGATCTAGGTCAGGGGGCGGCCAGGGAGGCCACAAGCCCTGCCACCGCCGCCTCCCCTGGTGGCGGAGTCGGGGCTTGTGGGCTCCCTGGAGCCCACTTGGCTTGGCCCAAAGGCCCCGTGATCTTCTTCCGTTCGGAAAAAAATCATTTCGGGCTTTTTATTCCGTTTGGACTCCGTTCCAAAATCAGATCTGAAAAGAGTCAAAACCACAGAAAAACAGGAACTGGCACTTGGCACTGAATTAATAAGTTAGTCCCAAAAAAGATATAAAAGGTACACAAAACATCCAAAGAAGACAAGATAACAGCGTGAAACCATAAAAAATTATAGATACGTTTGAGATGTATCAGCAGCACATCTAAAACTTGATTCTTGGCAGAATTGTAGCCTTGCATTACAATTGCTAGCTAAACTCATCTCCCTGATCTTAAACTCTGCAAAACTATAGTCCTTCCATGCCTACGACTACTAGACATGGTTTCATCCCATTATCTCTCCAGTTAGTACCCTCATTTCAAACCTTAAGTTTGCTGCTGCAAACTTAATTGCAGTCAAAACCAATTCAAACCAGCTCCACTTGGGTCCAATCTTCACCAGTGCTTCATGGCACGCATGCCTTGCATGTTTGACCCCTTGGTCTGGCCAAGACGTGCACCTTGTCTTCTTCCTCCAAGCTGTGCCCGGCTGTTGCAACATGTATCAGTGCGCCACGAGACCCCTTTTGACCAGTCCAACCCCTCCCCGATGCGATCTCGCCTACAAAACACCCCTGGCACGCGTGCTCCCCCATGCGCGGAGAGCACCTGAGAGCATCCGAGCTTCCCTCATCACCCATCCATTTTATCCCTCCCCGGGCTCCCCCTCATGCTCTGGACCACTTCCCTCGCCCCAGGAACTCCCTTGCCAAGCCCCTGCGTTCTAGAGCTCGGACTTCCCTCCCATAGCGGACATGGTGCCACCTCGGCCACCCCCTAACTTCGAGCTCTCTGACTCCCCCTCACCATTCAAACCTCACCTGAAGTACCCCCCGGCGGACCTACCTCCCGAGGCAGCCCATACATCTCCCTCTGCCGTCGAGCCACGCTCACCAGCGAGGGCCGAAGCCACCGTAGTACGCCTCCCTTCGGTGCCTTGCTTCTGGCCGCCCCTGCCCCAGTGAGGCTTCCCCCGAGCGTGGCATGAGGCGGAACACGCGCCCAAGCCCCTAGCTTGGCCTCCAGCGCGGCGTGGCAGCCAGGCCACAACAGCCGGCGCTCCACCACGACCTCCTTTCAGGAGGTAGGAGACTAGGGGCGAAGGGGAGGGAGAAGTGGCGATGGGTCCCACCTGTCTATCGCAGACCGAGGCACAGACGGGTGGCCCTGCCCCGTTAAGAGGCCACGCCTCTGGCTGGAAACCCCCTCCCCCTCATGGAGACATATTCCTATTAATGCGCCTTCGACGTGGCCGGCCTGCCCGCATGGCTGAGTAGCTAGGCCGGCCCGAAGCCTATTTAGTGCATTGGGAGTAATTTAACCCGTGGTAAAAACCTTTCCTTTCCCTTTTCTTTTACCAGGAAGTTCCAAAATCCATAATAAATTCATTTGTATCCAAATCTGATGATTCAAATTTCTACACGTTCCTAAAATCAAGGCCTGTCTATATATGTGCATTGCACATTTTTCCAAAAGACTTTTCTATGGGATTAATATTTAAATACCTATTTGAATATTTAAACACCACCTTGCAAAAATCCTAGAGGATTCAAATCAACTCCAAATGGAGTGATTCCAATTTCTAGAGCCTTCGAATATCATGCACTATTTTTGAAGCATTAGTCAACATTTTTATCTCGCATGTTTCTGTTGCATTAAATAAATATATCCTGTTTGCTATTTATCTAATGTTAGAAAATCCCTAGAATATTCATAACAACTCCAAATCCAGTGAAACAACTTCCTAAATGTTTCTTAAATCATGCTCTGTCAAATGAGTGCCTCCACTCATTTTTAGCAGAATGATTTCTATAGGCTTCATAGAGGATCACCCATTCCTCCTTTCGTCCATTCAAAAATCCCCGATAGTCCAAATCTCCTAGAGAAAACTTGAGGTATTTTTCTTATGACCAGAGAGGTCCAAGAAATATGAAACTCCTATTTATATAACACTTTTGTTTCTACTTGCTGTGTGGCTTACTGTGATTGTTTCTGACGATAGTTGATGGAGTATACGGAGTACTCGGAGTTGGACCAGAAGACCTCGAAGGCCCCGAGGACTTATGTGAGCAAAGCAAGCAGTCCTTTGACCATGTGTGAGAAAATGTTTTATGCATGACATATTGATTACTTTATTCCGATGCATATAGTTACGATTAATCGATGTATCCCAGCTTGGTGTGTTCGATAGTTCCTCTGGAGCAGTTGCATTGAGCATGACCCTACCATCTATGAGGGTCACGCTGATTAAAGTTGACAAGTAGTAGTATTGCTACGCATAGGATAAGCATATGCATGATGATGGTAACACAGAGTTGATATCAATGGTTTTATGAAAACCCCGTCGGGTGCCACTAATGCCCGAGGGTGATGGTGTTGAGCTAGATGACAACTTGAGAAAGAAGTGGTGTGCCAGGAGAGGTTTTGTGTGAGTGGTTTCAGAAATGGGCTTAGATTTATGATGTGTCGACCGTCCCAACCTTACATATACGACCACAATACCCCTTTATGGGACGGGGCTTTGTTGATTACTTTGGTCGGTGCTAGCAAAGAGATCGCATTACTAGTGGCGGGATTGATGTGGTCACTCTTGTGACGGGGACGTACCAAGTAGGTCGACTATGCCGTTTTACGTGTTGCGGGAACACTGTTGGTCCCCGCATGGATGATACAGAGTAGAGTTGGTGCTCGTAAGACGTACATCATGTGGGCTGGGTACCAATCGAGTGGACTCTTTGCCTAGTGTTGTCAAGAGAAAGTAAATGATCGGATACTTACCTTCTATATGTTATATACCGCGAGTCGTGGATGACACGGAAGTTTCCCGGATCTCGTGGGTACAGCGTACAACCTCTGTAGAGTGCAAAACTATTCAAATAGTCGTGTCCACTGTCAAGGACAGTAGGGTAATCCTGCTTAAACTACGTCCAGTCGTTTCCGCATAAACCAAATGTGTGTGTGTGTGTGTGGTTGAGAAAGATGATATTGTCAAGTTCGGTGACTTGGCATATAGGGTGAACCAGAAGCGTTCAGCCTTCAGCAGATATGTTGATACCTATAACCTGTTCTTATGATGACCATCTAGCTTAGGATGCATATCCATACAAGTACCGGACCATGCTTATTCTTAAGTAAAACTTACTTTTCGCAAAGGCTGCAATTTTATGCTAGTTCATGTTCCTTTATTACCTTGTTCCACAACATGGGCTGTTTGCAAGTACATTCAAAGTACTAATTGGCTTGCCACTTTTTATTTCATTGACCAGGTATGAGAGAACAGGAAATGGTGAAGAGTAACTTGGTGACGTTCCTGCGAGCTAGGACGCTTCCCAGTCAGAATGCTTGTAGGTTAAGGTTGATGGCATGGGTTCACGCTGTCGACCAATATCTCTGTTATTGGTCAAGTTTGGTGTGCTGGCCTACAAGGCCCTATATATGTAAGACTTGACCGCAACGGTCATTTATTGTATCAAACGGTATGTATGGGTGTAAGACTCTTGTTATTCAGTTTTTGTGTGTTCGGTGAGCAATGGTCTCTGGGATCACTGAGCACGTTCATTCGGTGATCTCGACTCGTAAGTCAGGGTCCCCACAGGGTGACATCCCCCAAGCGCTCCTTAGCACTTGCCCTTACCTGGACAGGTCATTGCCTCGTGCTCCCTTGGTCATCCTTCCTCGCGAAGCCTTCGGGGCAGCTATTCGACGTGGCCCCATGGCGGCGGCGCGACGCTCCTGATGATAGTCTCTTGTGGGAGCCTCGCGAGGTTGATGCCCTCACGAGGTCCTCGTCCATGTCGCTTGGTGGTGGTGCTTCAGGTGCTTGCTCTTTCTTCTCTTGCGTTGTCTTCTTTTTCCTGTAATGCAATATGTTGGCACAGCGGGGGTGTGTAAAAGGGGTTATGTCCTTCAAGCTTCAAATTGAATTGAACGCTATTTTGGGTCAAAAGTAGACTTCTCCTTGGTACTCTTTGGTGCACTTGAACCTTCTACAAAGTCATCCCAACGCCTCGTGGCACTAAGGCTCAGCCCTCGAGCATGGGCATGAGGGCTCTTGATGCACAACGCTTAGGGGCTTCCCTTCCTCGCAAGCGGCTCACGTGACAGGTTACTTCTTGCGGGGCCCGCCTCGCGAGGCGCCTTGAGGGACGTCCCATGGAGAAGACGCCCTATCCTAATGGTGCGCGCTTGTTTGCTTGCATCTGGGTGTTACGCGAGAAGTATAGGTCCTCGGGGCCTTGATGGGGTGACGCACACGTGGGGCATGCCCGCGAGCCAGAACCCAGTTCTCTAGGTTCCCAACACCGCCACGGCAGACCTAGGACAAGTAATTGTGCCTATCCCCCAAGAGCGTGAGGCCCAATGTAAAGCTAGCACGCATGCACCAAGGAAGGAGACCGTCGGCGTCAAAACCGGCGGATCTCGGGTAGGGTGTCCCGAACTGTAGATCTTGGATCAATGGGTTGCACGAGATGAAGGAGACAATACTTACCCAGGTTCGGGCCCTCTTGAGGAGGTAAAACCCTATGTCCTGCTTGATTATATTGATGGTGTATGAGGATTACAAAGTTGATCTACCTCTAGATCATATGAGCTAAAACCCTAGATCAATCAACCCCTCTACGTGGATGAAACTCTCTAGTTTATATAGACACAAGGGGTCCCTAGGGTTATATAAAACCTACCTTGAGTCAATGGTAGAGGCGCCAACCTAGAATACTAAACTTGGACGACACACTAGTCTTTGGAGCTTTCCTTCTTGAATATGAAGTTGTCATGCAGTCTGGTCTTCAGTAATATGGCCCATATGATCGGCCTCTAAGAGATGGTCCGACCATCCGAGGACCCCTTAGTCCAGGACTCCCTCAATAGCCCTTGAACATGCATCCAACGCCGAGGTACATGGTTTTCGACAGCTTCTTACGCCCGGAATGGTCGGCTTGCAAGGCGAGTTGCTCCATCCCTTTTGATTTGTGGAATGATGATCCAGTCATTCACTAGTTCTTGATTACCGAAACATCGTGGGACCCACGGCCTCCAAACTTTGTGCTCAAGAATTGATAGCAACACTCGATTCCTATGCACATTAATGAATACAAGGAATCTACCAGTCCCTTATGGAACTGCTTCTTGTAACCACAGGGGAAAACACTCTTTATAAACAGATCAAATATGTCCTTGGGTGACCACCACCTCTCAGGAACCACCAAGAAAACCCTAGAGCCCCAGTGCCCAGAGCCATGGTGGGTTCCTCCTCACGACCTTTTGGCCCCCTCCCAGGAGATTGGGCAATATGTTCCATTTCCCTACTCCAGTTGCGCAACCTTGAAGTATAAGGATATCTTCACACGTCAGATCTCACTCCTACTCGTGCTAGATTGACCTCTGCTAACGGCGAGGCCATCACATAGAATTTACGTACCCCGCAAAAGGGTGAAATGATTTGCTTTGTTTCTTTCCTGCTACGAGATCTGGGCTTTTCGGTCGACCCTTTCCTAAGGGGCTTACTAGAGTTCTACGGGATTCGGCTTCATAACCTAACCCCTGGCTCAATCCTTAACATCCCAGGCTTCATAGCCGTGTGTGAGATGTTCTTGGGCTGCGAGGACCACTTTGACCTATGGAGAAAATACTTATGCCTCATTCCCCGAACTAGGGGAATGTCAATTCGGGAAGTACGCGGAGCCGAAGTATGGCATATAGACGGAACCGAATACCCAGTCGGGACTCCAAAGAAGGAAACCAATGAGTGGGCCTTCGGAATGGTTTTATATTCAAGACATCCCTTTATTTGACCAGTTTGGAGGGGTCTTACCGAATACTCCAAGGTCGCCTTGATGAAGCGGTTCAACTGGCGTCCGATAAGTCCCTCCCAAGAAGAGAGCCCCAAAGTGAAGCGCCTAGATACCAAGGTGAGCATACTTGCTCACATCACTCTCCCCATCATCGAGCTGATGGCCGCGGTAATTACCCGATGTGTCCAGCCACTCCAACAGTGTACGCACTCCTTGGGGCGCTACAACGGGACAAGCGACACTACCTGTTCCAGACGAGAGGGACCGGATAATCAAGAAGCTTTAGCAGCTATTTTGGCTGACCTATTTAAGGGGGGAAAAGAGACTTTCGCTCGCCTTACTATTAGGGATGGCTACTCGGAATATAATCCTATTGAATGTGTAAGTGTGATCATAATCCCATAGTCCGGACGCTTATGCTCGATTTTACCGATCAATAACCCACTGCCTTTCTCAACATACTTGGAGGCGTTGGGTTGAGACGGTCGACTATCCGCCCCTCAACCCGAGAAATACTCCCGCGACGATGACCCTAGATTCCATGAGGATCCAAAGCTTTCAAATAACTTTGATGACGGAGTATTTTACCAACAAAGTGTCGACGAGCTCAAGGTGGCCCTCGAGGCTGACAATCCTGGGCCTCTTCCGTCCTCCACAGCAAAGAAGAGGAAAACCAGTACTCGGAGAGGAGCTATACCTCCCGTCATCCCAAATGTTCCTGGCTCCAACCCCAAAGGTCGGTGGTCCACGCGCCAAACCCCGTGCCAAGCTATACCGGTTGGGGTTGCATTGATCAAGCACAAGATTCCCGGGCAAGGGGCAATGGCGGAAAACATATCGGCCGCCCCTTCAACCAAGAGGTATATATATCAATCGTTCCCTTTTTCACAGTAATGATTGCCTTGGCTGTTCATGACCCTTAGCCAAAATATTCAGGAGACATATGCAACCGTCTTCATTCGAAGACGCTGCCGAATTGTCCGACAGTTATCAAAATTTGAAATCCTCCGCTAACGCAAGAGTTCCGAATGCAGACTTACTTCTTGGCGACCTCGAGGAGTCTTTGGAAACTCATTCCGAAGCTGAAAGGTTGATGAACCATCGATGACGAAAGGAGCCTTGCGCCACCCTGTTTTTTCAGAACAGGAGCTTAGTGCCTTTAATTCCGCGGATGCGTGCCATGGGGCTACGGGAGCCGGACTCGAAAAAGCAGCCAAGCTCATGTCTTCCCACCTACACGTAAGTCATCGGTTTTTGGTAATCATACATAAGTTCGAACCCAGTAGCCCCCGAGCCTTAATTGGTCGGGACGGCCGAATTAAGGGTGGAATTAATATTTTACCACAATACAGGCTCTAAAGCAAGAGAACGATAAACTAGCCAAAGGTTTCGAGCTGAGCCAGGCTGAATTGCAAGCTAGCAAGGTCGAACTAGAGGGAGTGAAGAAGTTCACCGAAGAAGCACAAAGTGAGTAAAATTATTTTGCAATGTGTCGGATTTCCACGGGATTACCTTTATAACAGAAAACTTTGTCATAGCGGGCGAATCTATAGGCCAATTGCAAAAAGACTTAGACACATCTTAAGATTCTCAGAGGTATGCTGAATCTCAGCTTGAAGCTGGTCATCGCATATTAAAGCGGTGTCGTTAAGAAAATAATCAACTCGAGGAGGAGAATAAGAGGCAAGCCGAAGAAATTGAGAACTTGAAATCTCAATTGGTGCAAAACCAGGAAGAGAATCGGAAATTGAAGGGTGACCTGTTCTGTAAGTAAAATCCCAATCCTGGAATGTGATAATTCAACTTTTCTTGCGTTGATCGTAAAGATGTGCAATTTCTCTTGACGAGGTCTCTTGATTGGTCGTCCCGAGGAATAGGAGAGCTCCTTCGGGGGGGGGGGCTGTTGAAGGAGTTGTCCATTGTGCATGAGCAAGCTCAAAAAGCTATGAGGAGTATTGTGAAGTCTTTATGGCCGAATGAATGTCCTCCGCAAGGAATGGCCGAGCATTTCAAAGGAGCCCGGGGTCGCTTTGAGATGTGGAAGACTTCGGCCTTCCACGAAGGAGGTTGGGAGACGTAGGCTATGGTGAGGACCTGCTTCACCCAACTGAATCCAGAGCACATGGCCCGGGTTGGGCTTTCAGGGCCGGATGGCAAAGAGATTCTGCTTCATTTGGTTTACAACAAGGTGATGTCGGCCGCCCATCTTTCACAAGAAGATTGCGCCTTAGATTCTATAATAGATCATCTTGACTATTCTCCTAGCGCATGATTATGTGTAATTTTTGTATCATGTACCAAGACACTTCCTTCCGTGTTTCAATATTCTGTCATTAACCGGCCATCGTCTTCTACCTCCCCTATCAATAACTGGGCAATGTTCCATACTGTGTATCCTGTGGTGACAGGAATTGAATTCTGAGAACTAGGGAATCCGGCCATGTGGTGCGAACAAACACAGAGTGCATGGTAGGGTTATGTTATATTACGATGAGACGTGGGAAACATCTTCCGAAGAAAATAGTTCCTTTATGGGTTCCTTTCATCGGGGTACTACGGAAAACATAGGTGCTATAGCTATGTATCTTTGTAGTGTGGATAGCTGCTATTTAGGGATGAATAACCCCCTTTCATGCCGAAGATTGCCGATTATATGAACCTCATTAATAGCCTACCAAGTTGTACCTTAAGTAGTGCTCGATTTCGGCTTCACCCGTCTGAGGTACGTATCCAGACGAACCGGTCGTAACAATCACAGAGGTGCTCCCTTTACCCCCTAGCCAAACATTTGGGAATGTAGGGGTAATCACAAGAGCAAGGCAACCTAGCATTTCAAGAGTCTTAAGTCCAATTGATGCATATAGTGGTATAAATCAACATTCAGTCGAGGCATATACTACATAAAGATGTAGGATAAATAAATACTTTTGTCGGCTTCGCTATAGAAGCCCCCAGATGAAATCGGGGTTAGACGCTCTATTTATCATGAATGTATTATGATAAGTGCTTGAAGCAGTTCGGTTGATCTAAACATATCCTGGGAAATATTAAATGATCCTACAAAAAGTAAAACAAGAAAAAACTTGAAAAAAACGTAAGGTTATGAAGAAGGTAGCGACATCGGTCTAGCCGTAGAAACGTCGACGGCAAGCTCCATTCCATGGGTTTGGCTCGAGGCGATTATCCTCTGGGTTGCACAGGCGATAATCTCATCCTGTCAAGAATCAGCAATTTTGAAAGGGCCCTCCCATTGGGATTAAGTGTATGCTTTTGCTTCCCTAGGAGTTCTAGAACTAGTTCGCCCATGTTGTATGTCTTTTCCCGAACTTCTCTGGTCTAATAACATCAGTCTGTTGTTGATAAAAAGTAGATTGGACCCGAGCTATATTGCACTCACCTTCCAATGCATCTAAGTCATCTTCCCGATCTAACCCGGCCTCTCTTTCCTCAAACATGCGCAATTGAGGTGCATCGTCGATGATATCGCAAGGGAGGACCGCTTCGGCCCCGTACACCATAAAAAACGGTGTGTACCCTCTTGAGCGATTTGGGGTAGCACGCATGCCCCATAGCATGAAGTCGGGCTCCTCCACCCGGTGGCAGTTGGATTCTATGAGAGATCGGACCAACCGAGGTTTGATACCACTCATAATAAGCCCATTGGCTCGTTCGACCTGTCCGTTTGTTTGGGGGTGATATACCAAGGAATAATCGAGCTTAATTCCCTAGTTTGCGCACCAATCTTTGACCTCCTGGGTGGTGAAGTTTGATCCATTATCCGTTATTACGATGTGCGGGACACCATAATGGTGTACGACACTGGTTATGAATTAAATCTATTTAGGGAACTTGTCCACAGTAACCATGAGGTATTTGTTTTTCTTGGTCCCCCCTTTAAGTGGTCCGACCATGTCAAGCCCCAGACCGCAAAGGTCCTGATGATCGGGATTGCCGAAGAGCCGTTGGGGGCATGTGGCTTTTATTTGCAAAGAGTTGACACCCTACACAATGTTGAATGAGTGTCTGGGCGTCTTCTCGGGTGGTGGGCTAGAAGAAACCTGCTCTAAAGGCCTTGCTGGCCAGGGCCAGTGCAACTGTATGGTGGCCGCCCATACGTGTGTGTACTTCGGCCAAAAGGTGCCTACCTTCTTCTTAGGAGATGCATCGCTGGAGGACTCTCGTGGTGCTTTTCTTATATAGCTCACCCTCATGGACCTTGTAGGCCTTTCATCGGCGCATGATACATCTTGCCTCGGTTTGGTCATCGGGGAGCTCTTTGTGAAGAAGGTAAGAAAGGAAGGGCTCAGTCCATGGCGCGATCACTGCCATGACCTCGTGGGCCGAAGGCGTTTCTTTGATTATAGATCCACCGACGGTTTGATTGTCCGGCTCGGATATGGGGGGTGTAACCTGTGCTACACCATCAGCTGCCGTGTTAATATCCTCGTCTTGCCATTCCACGGATGGCTTGAAAAGCCTCTCTAGGAAAGTGTTATGGGGGACGGGGTCGCGCTTTGCGCCTAAGCAGTCGAGGATGTCTGCGTCTTGGTTGTTGTCCCTCAAGACATGATGGAACTTCAATCCCTCGAACCATGCTGATATCTTGAGGACGGCATTTCTGTATGCTGCCATTTTGGATTTTTTGCATTGAAATCACCATTTATTTGTGAGATGTCGAGGTTGGAATCCCCACGTACCTTGAGCCATTGTACCCCCATTGAGGTTGCCATCTGAAGACCGTCTAGTAGTGCTTCATATTCTGCGGCATTATTCGAATCGTAATACATGATTTGTAGCACATGTCAGACATTATCTCCGGAAGGGTATGTGAGGAATACACCAACCCCCAGTCCGGTGAGAGTTTTGGACTTGTCGAAGTACATGGTCCAATGAGCATAAGTGCT
The DNA here is from genome assembly GCF_904849725.1 of Hordeum vulgare subsp. vulgare. NCBI lineage: Eukaryota > Viridiplantae > Streptophyta > Magnoliopsida > Poales > Poaceae > Hordeum > Hordeum vulgare. Next base: position 110,064,923 of record NC_058521.1, on the reverse strand, counting down.
ATACTCCCTTGGGGACTCTACCTCTGTCCATTTAGGAACAAAGTTGGCCAACACTTGAGAATTGATGGTTCATCATGGCTTGTAGGTGATCTCAAATGGGAGGAGTTCGATGGCCCATTTAGCTATTTGGCCGGTGGTGTTCTTGTTGTTAATGATGTCGTTCAGGGAACCTCGGATGCTACCATGACCGCACATTCTTGGCAATAGTGTGTGATCTTGCATGATGCCATACACACTGTGTAGGCAATCTTCTGATAGTGTGGGTATCTGGTTTCAGATGGGGTAAGTACTTGAGACACGTAGTAGACCGACTTTTGTATCCGTAGTTGGTGACCCTCGACCTCTCGTTCTACGATAAGGACCGCGCTCACCACTTGATTGGTGGCCGAGATGTATAGCAACACCGGCTCTCCTGTGCAAGGTGCTGCTAGGATGGATTGGTGGCGAGTAGCATTTTGATTTCCTCCAAAGCAGTCGCAGCTTCGTCGGTCCACTCGAAGTTATCTCTCTTCTTAAGCAAGCTGTAAAGTGGGAGTGCTTTCTCACCAAGGCAAGAGATGAACCGGCTCAAGGCCGCCACACAACCTACCAATTTTTGGACATGCTTCATCTTTGTGGGGACCGTGAGTTGTGATAGAGCTCAGATTTTGACCTGATTGACACCTATTCCTCTTTGCGACACGATGAATCCAAGGAGTTTGCTGGCAGGGATTTCGAAGACACACTTGACTGGGTTAAGTCGTATGTCATATTCTCGTAGGCTCGCAAAGGTATGCCTGAGGTCATCTAGTAGTTGTGCCACGTGCTTGGTATTGACGACCACGTCGTCCACGTATGCCTCTACTGTTTTGCGGATTTGTTTCTCCAAGCATGTCTAGATCATGCGCTGCTAAGTGGCGCCCGCGTTCTTTAACCCGAACGGCATTGTGTTAAAGCAAAATGGCCCATAGGGGGTTATGAAGGTAGTTGCAGCCTAATCAGATTCCTTCATTTTAATCTAATGGTATCCGAAATAAGCATCGAGGAAACACAAAGAATCGTGTCCAGTTGTTGCATCGATAGTTTGGTCTACTCCGTGTAAGAGGAAAGGATCCTTAGGGCAGGCCTTATTGAGGTCTTTCAAATCGACACATAGCCGCCAATATTTTCCCATCTTTGGTACCATGACCAGATTTTCCCACCAGTCGGGATGTTTAGTTTCTCTGATGAACTTGTCTTCTAATAATTTGGCAAGTTCCTCGCCCATAGCTTGACGCTTTGGTTTGGAAAATCCACGCAAGGCCTGTTTGACAGGTTTGAAGCTTGCTATTATATACACACTGTGCTCGGCCAGCCCCCGGGGATTCCTCACATGTTTGAGGGGTGCCAGGCGAATACTTCCCAATTTTTGCGCAAAAAACTGTGCAATGCCTTATCGATTGCGGGTTATAGCTGAGCTCCGATGGACGTAGTTTTGTTGGGGTCTATTGGATGCACATGAATTTGATGATCTCGTCTGTTGGTTTAAAGGATATGGACTTGGGCCGCTTACCGAGGATCATGTCGTCCTTGACCACTATGGAGCGGAGTGTGGTGAGTTCTTCTACGACGAGGGTTTCCGCTAGTACCTCAAGGGCTAGGGATGCCGCTTTTTCAGCTTGGAGGGCTCTATTGGGGTCACTTATGATTGTGATCACACCATTCGGCCCTAGCATTTTGAGCTTCATGTACCCGTAATTTGGTATGGCCAAGAATCTTGTGAAGGCTTCGCGTCCCAACGGGGCATGGAAACGACTGTCAAAGGGCACAATATGGAAAAGAAGTTCTTCGGATCGGTAGTTCTTGGGTGTGTCTAATACCACGTCGAGTGTTATTTGTCCGGTACATGGTCCTTCTTTCCAAGGGACGATACCTCGGAAGTTGGTGTTGCTAAGTTTGATTCGTGATCTGTCAAACTGCAATTTTTCCAGTGTGTCGTCGTAAATGAGGTTTAGACCGCTACCCCCGTCAATCGTCACCTTATTTAATCGAAAGTCATCGACTATTGGGTTTAAGACTAGGGAGGCAGATGGTTGGCCCGTGCTGATGTTCGGCAGGTCGTCCTTGTCAAAAGTGATTGGTGTGTCCGACCATGGGTGTGTCGTCCTTACATGGTAGATTTGATGGAGCTCTCGAAGATTTGTCTTTCTTTGATTTTTTCAGGAAAATGTTTTTTAGATCGTGAGGATCTCCACATTTTTCACCAGTGGCGATCCCAACCGTTCCTCTATAAGTGGGGCCTTTAGGATGGCCTCTCCACTCTTGGCAACTTGCTTGACGACCTAACATGCTCGCAGGATGTGGCTGGAGCTTGTGTTAGGCGGGGCCGAGTGTATGTGGCAAGGCTCATCCACTAGTGCGTCGACGATCGATCTGGTCCGAGTTTTGTTCCTTTTGTCTTCTAGCCCAGATGTATTCGGCACCGTGAATGGGGACACCTTCTTCGAGTTCCTCTGGTGTGCTCGATGTGTCCAGGATTCGTGCACATTTGCTGCATTTGCCAAGTGCTTTCCATAGCGCAGTATTTCGGCATGAGGTTTGACAGTTCGATGAAGGTTTGAACTCGGCGACGGGCGAGGGCGTTAAGTATACCCTCATCATGGCAGCTGTGCTAAAAGGAATTGATCATCTCCTGCTCGCAGGGGCCTTCTGCTTTAGCCTTGTTGAGGAGGAATCTGGCCCAAAAGTGGTGTATTGATTCCCCTGGCCATTGTTTGACCTTGTGTGGGTGCGGTAAACCGAACCCTTCTATTTTTCCAGAGGAATGCTCGAGCTGGGTGGTGGGTGGGATAAAATTTTGTGCTCCCATGAGGTGCGAGTCTGAGACTTTGGTGAGTGCACCCCGCGCTTTAGCATGATTTGGTATGGCGGGGCTAGAGTTCATGGCCGTGACGAGATCCTATCATGCTGATTCTGGGTCGAGTGCCTGGTCGGCCCCTGGCCCACAGTTTATCTCGGGACGAGATCCGAATTCTGGGTTATCGGAGGAGTCTGTATGTTCAGTAACCGGGATGTGGACCGTCCTTAATTCTGGTAGCAGATGTGGGGAGCCTTTAGCCAGGCACTCGACGGTGGCGACCAAATGCATAACGGGTGGGACGTGAATTTCCCTACTGTCGGGCCTGATCCCGACTCAATCATAGATCGGAGATTGTTCACCAATCATGCCCATAGATTGGCTCCGGTCGAGTAACTTGTGTAGCAACGGAGTCCCAGTGGAGATTGTATTGTTTTAGTGTTCGGGATCGGCCCGTAGCACCGATGCCCCAGGACCGTTCGAGGACGCTCTCGTGGTGTGTTCGGCCAAGACAAATCCAGGCATATCGACCATGTCGGGCTCTAAGGCCGGCCAAGGGTCAAAGTCGCCCCGGTAGCGGGATCCACAACTTCCGAAGTCGAGGCATCGGGACTCGTGGGCTCCTTGAAAGGAGCTAGGAGCCTTGTTAACACAAGATCTCCCCATGGGTCGGTGGTGAACTCTAGGCTCCCGAAACTTACTTCCTGACCGGGAGTGAAGCTTCCGACCTAGCTAAGGTGGTCGGCTGGAGTAGCATGTAGAACGATGCTTCCGAACGCAAAGATATGTTCAGGGAGAAAGATGTCCTTGCTACAGATCTCTTCATGGATGACTAGTTGTGCCATCGATCCTTCCTACAATCCTATAGCAGAAATCTCAATGAGAGTACCAATGTCAGCGTCAAAACAATCGGATCTCGGGTAAGGGGTCCCAAACTGTGGACCTTGGATCGATGGGTTGCTGGAGATGGAGGACATAGTACTTACCCAGGTTCGGTCCCTCTTCAGGAGGTAAAACCCTACGTCCCACTTGATTATATTGATGGTGCATGAAGATTATAGAGTTGATCTACCTCGAGGTCGTATGAGCTAAAACCCTAGATGAATCGACCCCTCTACACGAATGAAACCCTCTAGTTTATATAGACATCAGGGGTCCCTAGGGTTACATAGAACCAACCTTGAGTGGAGGGCAGAGGCGCCGACCTAGACTACTAAACTTGGATGATACGCGAGTCTTCGAAGCTTTCCTTCTTGAATATGAAGTCGTCATGCAGTCCGCTCTTCAACAATACGGCCCATATGGTCGGCCTCTAAGAGATGGGCCGACCATCCGAGGACCCCTTAGTCTAGGACTCCCTCACACACCTCCGTCGTCTTCTCCCCAAGCAAGATGCATGGGGCTTCCTCTAAGTGTGGGTATGGTAAGAAGAGAGAAAGCCAAGGGAACTCCACGAAGACCACAAGATCAAGACTCTCATTAAAACCCGAGGCTGACTTGCTCGCGAGCCAAAAAGGGGGAGATGCAGCTGTCGTGTCCAGCACGGGTCAAAGTGGTGAGCTCGTTCACAAATCAAACAAAGGAAGGAATAAAAGCGGTTGCCATATCCAGCATGGGTCAACCTAGAAAGAAATGCGGCTACAATATCCAGCATGGGTCAACATAAAAGAAGTGTTAGCTGTGGCCCGCGGGACGCCTTCTTTGATCATTCCCGAGGTGCGATGCAAGGGGCTTCCACTAGCGCGTGGGCATAGTCGTGGTTCGATGGTCATTCCGCTAGAACGGAGCATAGGGACTTCCACTTGGGCATCGGAGGAACCCTCCACCAAGGCCACAACCCTGCTCATCTTGGGCTTCCACTTAGGAGGCTTCGGGCATATACATCCCACTCATTCTTACGTGAGAGTGTCATGGCTGATGATGATTAGGCAGCCACCCCAGGCCCGAAGCTCAGGAGTGTCTAACCCGGTCTTCAGGTGCCTCCGCACGTTTCGGTGTAGGAGTGCGCATGTCTCCACAACGCTCTTGTGGCCCAAACATGAGCTCCATCATGCACCGCGTGGCCACAAGAGTGCGTCGTTAGACGAGTCATTGCGGGACGCAGCAAGGCTCCTATCGCGCGGCAGCACGAGCCAAGCTGCATCCCCTCCATCTCCCCATGACGGTTCTTTGGGAGGGCGCAACACTAAGGACCTTAGCGAGATTCAGACTAACGACACCATCTCAAGTGAAGGTTAATCAAGTTCATTACATATCCAGGCAACACCCGTGATAACCCACAAGTATATGGGATTGCAACACTTTTCGAGGGTAGAGTATTCAACCCAAATTTATTTATTCGACTCAAGGGGAGGGAAAGAATATTCTCGAGTATTAGCAGCTGAGTTGTCCATTCAACCACACGTAAAAGACTTAATATCTGCAGCAAAGTATTTAGTAGCAAAGTAGTATGGAAGTAACGGTAACATCGGCAAACGTGAGAGTCGCAGTTTTGTAGTGCTTGTAACAATAGCAACGGAAAAGTAACTTAGCAAAGATCAATATTTGGAAAGCTCGTAGGCAATGGATCAGTGATGGATAATTATGTCGGATGGCATTCATCATGCAACAGTCATAACATAGGGTGATGCAGAACTAGCTCCAATTCATCAATGTAATGTATGCACGTATTCCATATATATAGCCATACATGCTTATGGAAAATAACTTGCATGACATCTTTTGTCCTACCCTCCCGTGGCAGCGGAGTCCTAATGGAAACTAAGGGATATTAAGGCCTCCTTTTAGTAGAGAACCAGACCAAAGCATTATCACTTAGTGAATACATGAACTCCTCAAACTACGGTAATCATCGGAAAGAATCCCAGTTATTGTTACCCTGGCGTAAGCGGATCATAACTCGTAATAAGTGTCTATAACATGCAAGATAGGTCAAGAACACATATATATTCATGAAAACATAATAGGTTCAGATCTGAAATCATGACACCCGGGCCCTAGTGACAAGCATTAAGCATAGCAAAGTCATAGCAACGTCAATCTCAGAACATAGTGGATACTAGGGATCGAACCGTAACAAAACTAACTCAATTACATGATAGATCTCATCCAACCCATCACCGTCCAGCAAGCCTACAATGGAATTACTCACGAACAGCGGAGCGTGATGATCCATAAGTATAGGGGATTGATACGTCTCAAACGTATCTATAATTTTTGATGGTTTGACACTGTTATCTTGTCTTCTTTGGATGTTTTGTGTACCTTTTATATCTTTTTTGGGACTAACTTATTAATTCAGTGCCAAGTGCCAGTTCCTGTTTTTTCTATGTTTTTGACTCTTTTCAGATCTGATTCTGGAACGGAGTCCAAACGGAATAAAAACCCCGAAATGATTTTTTTCCGAACGGAAGAAGATCAGGGGGCCTCTGGGCCAAGCCAGGTGGGCTCCAGGGTGCCCACAAGCCCCCACTCCGCCACAAGGGGGAGGCAGCGGTGGCAGGGCTTGTGGCCTCCCTGGCCGCCCCGTGACCTAGATCCTTGGCCTATATATTCCCAAATATTCCGCAAAAAACCAGGGGAGCCTCGAAAATTCTTTTCCGCCGCCGCAAGCTTCCGTTTCCGTGAGATCTCATCTGGAGACCCTTCCCGGCGCCCTGCCGGAGGGGACTTTGGAGTTGGAGGGCTTCTTCATCATCATCATCGCCCCTCCAATGACTCGTGAGTAGTTCAATTCAGACCTACAGGTCGGTAGTTAGTAGCTAGATGGCTTCTTCTCTCTCTTGGATCTTCAATACAAAGTTCTCCATGATCTTCATGGAGATCTATCTGGTGTAATCTTCTTTGGCGGTATGTTTGTCGAGATCCAATGAATTGTGTATTTTTGATCAGATTATCTATGATATATATTTGAGTCTTTGCTGATTTCTTATATGCATGATTTGATATCCTTGTAAGTCTCTCCAAGTCTTGGGTTTTGTTTGGCCAACTAGATGTATGATTCTTGCAATGGGAGAAGTGCTTGGTTTTGGGTTCTACCATGTGGTGACCTTTCCCAGTGACAGTAGGGGCAGCAAGGCACACATCAAGTAGTTGCCATCAAGGGTAAAAATATGGGGTTTTTATCATTGGTTTGATATTATCCCTCTACATCATGTCATCTTGCTTAAGGCGTTACTCTGTTCTTATGGACTTAATACACTAGATGCATGTTGGATAGCGGTTGACGTGTGGAGTAATAGTAGTAGATGTAGACAGTATCGGTCTACTTGTTTTGGACGTGATGCCTATAGAAATAATCATTGCATAGATATCGTCACGACTTTGCGCGGTTCTATCAATTGCTCGATAGTAATTTGTTCACCCACCGCCTACTTGCTTTCATGAGAGAAGCCACTAGTGAGCACTACGGCCCCCGGGTCTATTCACATCCATCGTTTACACCTCCGCTTTTACTTTGCTTTGTTACTTTGTTGCTTTCAGTGCTCACTTGGCAAACAATCTATAAGGTATAGACAACCCCTTCATAGCGTTGGGAGCAAGTTTTTGTGTTTGTGCAGGATCTTGAGATACTCCTCCACTGGATTGATACCTTGGTTCTCAAGCTGAGGGGAATACTTACCACCGCTGTGCTACATCACCCTTTCCGCTTCGAGGGAACACCAACGCTAGGCTCCATGGCCACGGGGGAAATCCTTTGCATACTTGCCTAGGAAGTCCCTTAAGGCGTAGCCTCCTACCTCAAAAAGCTCCCCGGCAAAGGTGCCGGACATAATACCGATTTTTCTGTTGGGTATCCCTTGCAACGGCGCCATGAAGTAGTTATGTCGACGGCACCAGGAATCCTTCAGTTACGGCTACGGCTTAAGGGACTTCCTATGCAAGTATGCAAAGGATTTCCCCCATGGCCTTGGAGCCTTGCGTTGGTGTTCCCTCGAAGCGGAAAGTGTGATGTAGCATAGCGACGGTAAGTATGTCCCTCAGTTTGAGAACCAAGGTATCAATCCTGCAGAAAAGTATCTCAAGATCCTACACAAACACAAAAGCTTGCAACCAACGCTATGAGGGGGTTGGCAATCCCTTATAGATTGTTTGCCAAGTGAGAACTGAAAGCAACAAAGTAACAAAGCAAAGTAAAAGCGGAGATGTAAACGGTGGATGTGAATAGACCCGGGGGCCATAGTGTTTACTAGTGGCTTCTCTCATGAAAGCAAGTAGACGGTGGGTGAACAAATTAATATCGAGCAATTGATAGAACTATGCAGAGTCGTGACGATATCTATGCAATGATTATTTCTATAGGCATCAAGTCCGAAACAAGTAGACCGATACTTTCTGCATCTACTACTATTACTCCACACGTCGACCGCTATCCAGCATGCATCTAGTGTATTAAGTCCATAAGAACAGAGTAACGCCTTAAGCAAGATGACATGATGTAGAGGGATAATCTCAAACCAATGATAAAACCCCCATCTTTTTACCCTTGATGGCAACTGCTTGATGTGTGCCTTGCTGCCCCTACCGTCCCTCGGAAAGGTCACCACATGGCAGAACCCAAAACCAAGCACTTCTCCCATTGCAAGAATCATACATCTAGTTGGCCAAACAAAACCCAAGACTCGGAGAGACTTACAAGGATATCAACTCATGCATATAAGAAATCAGCAAATACTCAAATATATATCATAGATAATCTGATCACAAGTCCACAATTCATCGGATGTCGACAAACACATCGCCAAACAAGATTACATCGGATAGATCTCCATGTAGATCATGGAGAACTTTGTATTGAAGATCCAAGAGAGAGAAGAAGCCATCTAGCTACTAACTACGAACCCGTAGGTCTGAAGTGAACTACTCACGAGTCATGGGAGGGGCGATGATGATGATGAAGAAGCCCTCCACCTACAAAGTCCCCTCCGACAGGGCGCCGTGAAGGGTCTCCAGATGAGATCTCGCGGAAAAGGAAGCTTGCATCGAAGGAAAAGTATTTTCGAGGCTCCCTTGGTTTTTTGCAGAATATTTGGGAATATATAGGCGCAAGACCTAGGTCAGGGGGCGGCCAGGGAGGCCATAAGCCTGCCCACCGCCGCCTCTACCCTGGTGGCGGAGTGGGGGCTTGTGGGCTCCCTGGAGCCCACCTGGCTTGGCCCAAAAGCCCCGTGGACTTCTTCCGTTCAGGAAAAAATCATTTCACGGTTTTTCTTCCGTTTGGACTCCGTTCCAAAATCAGATCTGAAAAGAGTCAAAAACACGGAAAAACAGGAACTGGCACTTGGCACTGAATCAATAATTTAGTCCCAAAAATATATAAAAAGATACATAAAACATACAAAGAAGGCAAGATAACAACGTGAAACCATCAAAAATTATAGATACGTTTGAGACGTATCATAGCCGCAGCAGAAGTTTTCCTCGCACCGTTGCCGGGGTAGCACATGTGACATCAGAAGTATTTCTGGCGCCGTTGCCGGGGAGGAGAAATCAAGATCTATCCAAGTAGGTCTCACAAACTCTTATGTTGCGTTTACTTTTGTTGCCAGTTGCCTCTCGTTTTCCTCTCCCCCACTTCACATTTGCCGTTTCCATTCGCCTTTCTCCTTCGCCGTTTTCATTTGCCTTTCTCTTTTGCCGTTTTCTTTTGCCCATTTCACTCTCTCTTCCTGTTCGTTTGTGTGTGAGATAGTCCATCAATGGCTAGACCCACCACACCAAACGACACCCCTGAAAATGAAGTTCTCAATTTTAGGCAGAATGAGGAAGAAAATTTGAAGGACGCTTGGTACAGGATTTGCAATGCTCAAAGTAGACCTACTCGTAAGCAATCCACTACCGTCCTCCTTCGCAGTTTCTATGTTTGAATTTCTCCTTGGAATAGGTATATCCTTGATACCATTGTAGGAGGGAACTTTTTGGGGAGCCATACTGTTGACTCCTATAGATCTATCACGAATTTGGTAGGCTCACCCCCGCTCATGGTTAATGGAACTATCTTGACCTTGGAACACGTGATGCAAAGGCTTGACCCTATTGAAAACAAAATTACCACATTTGAACTTATTGATGGTTTGGACAAAAAGATCCACAATCAAACTACTCAGTACAGATACAAAGTGGGAAACTTTTTGAAAAAATTAAAGGAGAAGGAACTTATAGTTAATGATTCTTCTAGAATTGGCAAATTAGAAGATGTCATAACCAACTTGGGTTCCGCTTTTGCCGCTGCGCTAGATACTCCAAATCTTACTCTCAAAAAGACCGTCAAGCCCATTTTTGTTCCTAAAGCTAGTGGTGAGTCATCTAATAAAGATGAAAATATTAAGATGATAAATGATCACACTACTTATGGTTTGAGCACCAAAGATGACTATACGTGATTCCATCACTTTTTGCCTAGCTAAGGGCGTTAAACAAAAGCGCTTGTTGGGAGGCAACCCAATGAATTTATCCTTTTCCTTTCTGTTTTGTGTTTTCCACACTTTCATAATTCTGTTATGATTGTGTTTTTGTGCTTCTTTTTGCGTTGGTGCCAAGCAAAACTGTTATGATTAGTCTTGGGGATGATCGTTTGGTCATGCTGGAAAAGACAGAAACTTTATGCTCACGAAAAGAATTTTCATTTTTTTTCTGTAAGAGATTTTGAGTTGATTCTTTTTTCTGCTCATTTCTACGCAAATTCTTCAGACTGTAGAAATTTGTAAGAATTTGTGAAGTATCGGAGGTATACGAAATATGCAGATTGCTACAGACTGGTCTGCTGTTAACAGATTCTGTTTTTGTTGTGTTGGTTGCTTATTTTGATGAAACTATGGATAGTATCGGGGGGTATTAGCCATGGAATATTAAAAATACAGTAACCCAACATCAGCATAAGTAGAATTTAAGTTTGCTACAGTATCGAAGGAAGTGGTGGTTTGCTTTCTTGTACTAATGTTATCACGAGTTTCTGTTTAAGTTTCGTGTTGTGAAGTTTTCAAGTTTTGGGTGAAGTTCTTATGGACAAAGAGATAAAGAGTGGCAGGAGCTCAAGCTTGGGGATTCCCTAGGCACCCCAAGAGATTCAAGGATACCGTAAAAGCCAAATCTTGGGGATGCCCCGGGAAGGCATCCCCTCTCTCGTCTTCAATCCATAGGTAACGTTACTTGGGGCTATATTTTTATTCACCACATGTTATTTGTTTTTTCTTGGAGCGTCTTGTATCGTAGGAGTCTGTTGTTTTATTGTTGTTGTGTCACAATCATCCTTGATGCACACCTAGAGAGAGAGACATGCACACACCATGATTTTGTCGAGCTTCACTTATATCTTTTGGTAGACAACTTAGCTCACATGTGCTTCACTTATATCTTTTGAGCTAGATACTTTTGCTCTGTGTGCTTCACTTATATCTTTTAGAGCACAACGGTGCATGGCTTGGTAGTTGATCTATGCTTTGAAAGTAGTCTCAAAAGGGGTAGTTCTCCAAAGGGATACGAAAACTTCCACCTTCATGTGCATTGAATAGTTAGAGAAGTTTGATTCTTCTCAATTAGTTTTGAGTTGTGGTTATGGTAATTTTGAAGTCATTCTAGTAAGGTGTTGTGGATCTAGAAATACTTATGTTGAAGTTAGTGATTCCCATATCATGCACGTATGGTGAACCGCTATGTGATGAAATCTGAGCATGATTAGTATATTGATTGTCGTCCTTTGCGTGGCGGTCGAGATCGCGTGATGGTTTATACTTACCAACCCTTCCCCTAGGAGTATGCATTGAATGCTTTGTTTCGATTACTAATAAAACTTTCGCAACAAGTATATGAGTTCTTCATGACTAATGTTGAGTCCATGGTTTATATGCACTTTCACCTTCCACCATCACCATCTTCTTAGTGTCGTGCAACATTCGCCGGTGAACAAAACCCACCATTAGCCTCCCTCAAAACAGCCACTATACCTACCTACCATGGCTTTTTCAAAGTCATTCCGAGATATATTGCCATGCAACTACCACCATGACATGTGCCACCACGTCTACATTGCCATTGCATGGTCGTGAGATAGCTAGCATGATGTTTCCATTGATGTCTATGCCATGCTAGATCATTGCCACGGTACACTACCGAAGGCATTCCATATTGAGTCATAGTTGCTCTAAGTTTTGAGTTGAAAGTGTGATGATCATCATTAATGGAGCATTGCCCATGCAAGGAAATAAAAGAGGCCAAAGAAGCCCACCAAAAAAAGAGAGGCCAAAGAGCCCACCAAAAAAATGAGAGAAAAAGAGAGAAGGGACAATGCTACCACTTTTTCCACACTTGTGCATATTAAGCACCATGATCTTCATGATTGAGAGTCTCTCTTTTTGTCACCACCTTATAGCTAGTGGGAAATTTTCATTATATAACTTGGCTTGTATATTCCAATGATAGGCTTCCTCAAAATTGCCTTAGGTCTACGTGAGCAAGCAAGTTGAATGCATACCCACTAGTTTTCCTTAAGAGCTTTCATATACTCGTAGCTCTAGTGCATCATTTGTATGGCAATCCCTACTCATTCACATTGATATCTATTGATGAGCATCTCCACAGCTCATTGATATGCCTAGTTAATGTGACTATCTTCTCCTTTTTTGTCTTGCATCCTCCACCACATTACACACCATCTATAGTGCTATAACCATGGTTCACGCTCATGTATTGTGTGAGAGTTGAAAAGGTTTGAGAAAGTAAAGCTGTGAAACAATTACTTGGCCAATACCGGGGTTGTGCATGATTTAAATTCGTTGTGCAATGATGATAGAGCATAGCCACACTATATGCTTTTGTAGGGATAACTTTCTTTTGGACTTGTTATTATGAAAGTTCATGATTACTTTGCTAGTTTGCTTGAATTATTATTGTTTCCACGTCAATAGCAAACTGTTGTTTTGAATCTAATGGATCTGAACATTCACGTCACATAAGAGGAATTACAAAGGGCATCTATGCTAGGTAGCATGAAAGCATCAAAAATTCATTCTTTATCACTTCCCTCCTCGGGGACGAGCAGGAGTTAAGCTTGGGGATGCTTGATACGTCTCAAACGTATCTATAATTTTTGATGGTTCACGCTGTTATCTTGTATTCTTTGGATGTTTTGTGTACCTTTTATATCTTTTTGGGGACTAACTTATTAATTCAGTGCCAAGTGACAGTTCCTGTTTTTTCTGTGTTTTTGACTCTTTTCAGATCTGATTTTGGAACGGAGTCCAAACGGAATAAAAACCCCGAAATGATTTTTTCCCGAACGGAAGAAGATCAGGGGCCCTTTGGGCCAAGCCAGGTGGGCTCTAGGGAGCCCATAAGCCCCCACTCCGCCACCAGGGGGGAGGCGGCGGTGGCAGGGCTTGTGGTCTCCCTGGGCGCCCTCTGACCTAGATCCTTGTCCTATATATTCCCAAATATTCCGCAAAAAATCAGGGGAGCCTCGAAAATACTTTGCCACCGCCGCAAGCTTCCGTTTCCGCGAGATCTCATCTGGAGACCCTTCCCGGCGCCCTGCCGGAGGGGACATTGGAGTTGGAGGGCTTCTTCATCGTCATCATCGCCCCTCCAATGACTCGTGAGTAGTTCACTTCAGACCTACGGGTCCGTAGTTAGTAGCTAGATGGCTTCTTCTCTCTCTTGGATCTTCAATACAAAGTTCTCCATGATCTTCATGGAGATCTATCCGATGTAATCTTCTTTGGCGGTGTGTTTGTCGAGATCCGATGAATTGTGGATTTGTGATTGGATTATCTATGGTATATATTTGAGTCTTTGCTGAATTCTTATATGCATGATTTGATATCCTTGTAAGTCTCTCCGAGTCTTGGGTTTTGTTTGGCCAACTAGATCTATGATTCTTGCAATGGGAGAAGTGCTTGGTTTTGGGTTGTACCATGGGGTGACCTTTCCCAGTGACAGTAGGGGAAGCAAGGCACACATCAATTAGTTGCCATCAGGGGTAAAAAGATGGGGTTTTGATCATTGGTTTGAAATTATTCCTCTACATCATGTCATCTTGCTTAAGGCGTAACTCTGTTCTTATGGACTTAATACACTAGATGCATGCTGGATAGCGGTCGACGTGTGGAGTAATAGTAGTAGATGCAGACAGTATCGGTCTACTTGTTTTGGACGTGATGCCTATAGAAATAATCATTGCATAGATATCGTCACGACTTTGCGCGGTCCTATCAATTGCTCGACAGTAATTTGTTCACCCACCGTCTACTTGCTTTCATGAGAGAAGCCACTAGTGAACACTACGGCCCCCGGCTCTATTCACATCCATCGTTTACACCTCCGCTTTTACTTTGCTTTATTATTTTGTTGCTTTTAGTTATCACTTGGCAAACAATCTATAAGGGATTGACAACCCCTTCATAGCGTCGGGAGCAAGTTTTTGTGTTTGTGCAGGATCTTGAGATACTCCTCCACTGGATTGATACCTTGGTTCTCAAACTAAGGGAAATACTTACCACCGATGTGCTACATCACCCTTTCCGCTTCGAGGGAACACCAACGCAAGGCTCCAAGGCCACGGGGGAAATCCTTTGCATAGTTGCCTAGGAAGTCCCTTAAGGCGTAGCCGCGGCAGAAGTTTTCCTGGCACCGTTGCTGGGGTAGCATAAATGACATCAGGGATCTATCTTAGTCCTTTTGATAAGTAAGAGTGTCGAACCCAACGAGGAGCAGAAGGATCTGACAAGTAGTTTTCAGCAAGGTAATATCTGCAAGCACTGAAATTATCGGTAACAAGTAGTTGTGTGGTGAGATGATTCGTAGTAAGTAGCAAGTAACAAAAGTAACAACGGTGCAGCAAAGTGGCCCATCCCTTTTGTAGCAAGGGACAAGCCTAGACAAAGTCTTCTAGGAGGAAAACGCTCCCAAGGACACACGGGAATTTCTGTCATGCTAGTTTTCATCATGTTCATATGATTCGCGTTTGTTACTTTGATAGTTTGATATGTGGGTGGACCGGCACTTGGGTACTGCCGTTATTTGGAAAAGAATCCCACTTATGATTAGCCCCTCTCGCAAGCATCCGCAACTACGAAAGAAGAATTAAGACAAAATCTAACCACAACATTAAACTAGTGGATCCAAATCAGCCCCTTACGAAGCAACACATAAACTAGGGTTTAAGCTTCTGTCACTATAGCAACCCATCATCTACTTGCTACTTCCCAATGCCTTCCTCTAGGCCCAAATAATGGTGATGTGTTATGTAGTCGATGTTCACATAACACCACTAGTGGAAAAACAACATACAACACATCAAAATATCGAACGAATACCAAATACAAAGAATAATCATATTCATGACCAGAGAGGTAATGAGTAGCATCAAAGATCTGAACATAAACTCTTCCACCAAGTAATCCAATTAGCAACAACTACAAAGAGTAATTAACACTACTAGCAACCTTACAAGTACCAATCGGAGTCGCGAGACGGTGATTGGTTACAAGTGATGAACTAGGGTTTGGAGATGAGATGGTGCTGATGAAGATGTTGATGGTGATGAGTCCCCTCCGATGAGAGGAGTGTTGGTGATGACGATGGCGATGATTTCCCCCTCCGGGAGGGAAGTTTCCTCGGCAGGATCGTCCTGCCGGAGCTCTAGATTGGTTCTGCTCAAGTTCCGCCTCGTGGCGGCGGCGAATCCTCCGAAAAGCCTCCTCTTGATTTTTTTCCAGAATGAAACCCTTCTTGTAGCAAAAGAGGGGGGCAGTGGGCCAGCAGGGAGCTCACAAGCCCCCTAGGCGCGGCCAGGGGGGAGGCCCCGCCTAGCAGGCTTGTGGCCTCCTGCTGGCGCCCCTCTAGCACTTCTTTGGCCCAGTATTTTTTATAAATCCCAAAAAAAATCCACGGTGATTTTCACGGCTTTTGGAGTTGCGCAGAATAGGCATATCAAACTTGCTCCTTTTTCAGGCCAGAATTCCAGCTGCCGGCATTCTCCCTCTTCATGTAAACCTTGCAAAATAAGAGAGAAAAGGCATAAGTATTGTACCGTGAAGCGAAATAAAAGCCCAAAAAGTGATAAATATCAACATGAAAGCATGATGCAAAATGGACGTATCAACTCCCCCAAGTTAGACCTGACTTGTCCTCAAGCGAAAACCATGCTCAATATATATGCCCACATGTTTAGACAGAGAGGTGCGACAAAACAAGATATGAACATGCAGGTATCATGATCGTGATCATGATCAGAACAGCAATACCATCATATCATCTCTCATGCTAAAGTGACAATTCCTTCACAAAGTAAAGCATGGATCAAGAACCTTACCGAGAATTAACAACCGATAGCCTTTAGTCATTGAAGCAATTGCAATTTATCACAACATCGGAAAGAGTCAAATCAGAGCTTGTAAAGCAAATCCACATACTCAATCATATTTTCATTCTCTACAATTGCTACAACTCACGTGGTACTTATGAGATCAAAGTTTCAGTTGGACACAGAGAAAGATAGGGGCTTATAGTTTCGCCTCCCAACCGTTTTCCTCAAGGGTAATGTCAACACTAATAATTCATGAATACTTACTTCCAAGTTGACGTATGAATATAGGTCTTTCCCAAGCATATTACGTTAGCCAAGATAAAGGCGAAATAAGGAATTAGTCAAGATCACCATGACTCTTTCAAGGGAAAAAAGTAAAGGTACAAGATAGGCCCTTCGTAGAGGGAAGCAGAGGTTGTCATGCGCTTTTGAGGTTTGGATGCGTGTCATCTTAATGCGGAGGAACGCCACTTTATATTGCCTCCTATGATAAAGAACTTTATTATGCACTCTGTCGCTTTTATGCCTTCCCCATCACAGGTTCGTACAAAGCTTATTTTCCACACACTAATAGATCATACGTATTAGGGAGCAATTTTTATTGCTTGCATCGATGACAACTTACTTGAAGTGTCTTATTCAATCCATAGGTAGGTATGGTGGACACTCATGGCAAAACTGGGTTGAAGGTTTATGGATGCACAAGTAGTATCTCTACTTAGTGCGGAAGTTTTGGCTAATATGAGGTGGAAGCAATCGTCACATGCTAAGGGATCTCTAGTCATATAACATTGTTCGGAACCAAGAAAACACAATTCATTATGTTGTCCTCCTTGTCCAACATCTACTTCTGAGCATGTAATAGTTTAGTGAGTGTTCACAATTATAGATGGTGTCAAAGATGATATATTTATATGTGAACCTCTCCTTCTTTATCACTTCCTATTAATTTTAAGAATGACCAAGGTCTAGGTTTGTCTACCCTCAACAAGTTTCAATCATCATTCTTTTTATATGTGAAGCCATCACTTCCCATAAGATCATTGCATGATCTTTCATGCTTTTGTTCTTTTCTCATCCTTTTGATCATGGCATGAGGCAAAGCCCTTAACTAAGACACTCTTTATTAGATGGCTCACGAGCTCGAATACATCGGGGGTGACACAAAGCAAAGCTAAAGCCTAAAACACTAAGACCTTTATTCCACTAGAGAAAGAGAAAACTGAAAAGGAACAAACTAAAACAAAGGTAAAGGCAAAAGATGTGATGCTGATATGATACCAGGGCAACTCCCCCAAGCTTGGCACAAGCCAAGGGGATTGCCCATACCCACCCTTAGTTGTCTTCCTTTGGAGGTGATGGTGGTGGAGTTGTTTTGTCCTTTGATTCCAAGAGGGCCATCAATCTTTGATTTATACCTTGGAGAACTATGATATGTTTCTCCAGCAAAAGAACTTCACGAGTGAGATAAGTATTGCGAGCACGAGTTGTTTCACAAAACCTCAAGAGTTCAATCAAGGATGGAGACAGTAGGTGGAGGTAGGGTTGGAGGAAATCCACTTCTTCAACTTCTTCTTTGTTGAACACATATTGTGCTTCGTCCCACGCCTGATTTCTCTCCTTAGTTCTGCCCTTGGTTTCTTTAGGCCGCCTTTCCTTAGCCTCCATGACCTCCATCCTTTTTAGATCAGCATTTACTTCTCCATATACTTGAGGGATATTGTTCTCCCCCTAAGATTCCTGAGATGACATCTTGCTCTAAATCTGCGGCAGAAAACAGGCTCGAAACGAAAATAGAGGAAATCTGCGTGATACGAGGGTCAGACCTTACGGGAGAATATATAATGATTCTTTTGACCAGAAGGAGTACTCCGCAAGAAAATGGAGTCCGGGAGGCACACGAGGTGGCCACAAGCCCCCCTGGCGCGGCCAGGGGGTGGCCCGTGCATCGCAGGCTTGTCGCCTCCTCGTGCGCTTTCTGGACTACTTCAAATTTTTCTATTTTTCTAAATATTCCAAAACGAAGAAAAATTCCTACTAGAAAAGTTTTGGAGTCTGTTTACTTACCGAAACACACACCTCTTTGTTTTTGGAGTCTGAAACAAGCTGATAAATATCCCTTAGGTATTCCCCCGGAGTTATGGTATTGATAATATTGCTTTCAACATTTATGGGAGTACCTGAGATATAATGGTTGATTCTCTGCCCATTTACCACTCTCGGACAATTACCTTCCGTGTTCTTGATCTTGATAGCACCGTAATGATATACTTCCTCAACAATATAGGGACCTTCCCATTTAGAGAGAAGCTTGCCTGCAAAGAATCTTAAACGAGAGTTATATCCTTTTATCATGCCACCTACATTGAATTCACGCTTTTGTATCCTTTTATCATGCCACCTCTTAACCTTTTCTTTGAACAACTTGGCATTTTCATATGCCTGAGTTCTCCATTCATCAAGCGAGCTAATGTCAAATAACCTCTTCTCACCAGCAAGTTTGAAATCAAAGTTGAGCTCTTTGATTGCCCAATAAGCTTTATGCTCTAGCTCAAGAGGTAAATGACATGCTTTACCGTACACCATTTTGTACGGAGACATGCCCATGCGATTCTTATAGGCAGTTCTATAAGCCCACAGTGCATCATCGAGCTTCTTAGACCAATTCTTTCTAGACCAGTTGACAGTCTTTTGCAGAATTAGTTTAATCTCTCTATTCCTTAGCTCTACTTGACCACTGGACTGAGGGTGATAGGGAGACGCAATTCTATGGTTGACATCGTACTTAGCAAGCGTTTTACGGAAAGCACCATGAATGAAATGTGAACCACCGTCGGTCATTAGATATCAAGGGACTCCAAATCTATGGAAAATAACTTCTTTAAGCATCCTGATAGAGGTGTTGTGATAAGCACTACTAGTCGGGATAGCTTCTACCCACTTAGTGACGTAATCAATAGCAACTAGGATATGAGTATACCCGTTGGATTTTGGAAAAGGTCCCATATAATCAAAGCCCCGGACATCAAATGGTTCAATGACAAGTGAATAATTCATAGGCATTTCCTGACGTTTACCGATATTACCTATTCTTTGACATTCGTCACAAGACAAGACAAACTTACGGTCATCCTTGAAGAGAGTGGGCCAATAGAAATCAGATTGAAATACCTTGTGTGCAGTTCTATCTCCCGCATGGTGTCCTCCGTAGGCCTCGGAGTGACACTTCTGTAGGATCTGTCCCTGTTCATGTTCAGGTACACAACGTCTAATAACACCATCTACTCCTTCCTTATAAAGGTGAGGATCATCCCAAAAGTAATGTCTCAAGTCAAAGAAGAATTTCTTCTTTTGCTAGTATGCGAAACTAGGTGGTATATATTTGGCAATGATATAGTTTACATAATCAGCATACCACGGTGCACTATGTGAAGTATTGATGACATTCAGTTGCTCATCAAGAAAGCTATCATCAATAGGTTGTGGGTCATCAAGAACGTTCTCCAACCTTGACAAGTTATCTGCTACAGGGTTATCAGCACCCTTCCTGTCGATAATGATACGTCTCCAACGTATCTACAATTTTTGATGGTTTCATACTATTATCTTGTCAAACTTTGGATGTTTTGCATGCCTTTTATATATTTTTTGGGACTAACTT
Source organism: Hordeum vulgare subsp. vulgare (assembly GCF_904849725.1). Classification (NCBI taxonomy): domain Eukaryota; kingdom Viridiplantae; phylum Streptophyta; class Magnoliopsida; order Poales; family Poaceae; genus Hordeum; species Hordeum vulgare. Next base: position 110,045,147 of record NC_058521.1, on the reverse strand, counting down.
ATTAACTCACTGCCAAGTGCCAGTTCCTGTTTTTTCAATGTTTTTGCCCCTTCTCAGAGGAGATTTTGAAACGGAGTCCAAACGGAATAAAATCCCCGAAAAGATTTTATCTGTAACAGAAGAAGATCGGGAGACTTGAGAGCCAAGGCAGGGGGTCCCCAGGGGCCCCACAAGCCCCCTCACCGTGGCCAGGGGGAGGCCGCGGCCCCCAAGTTTGTGGGCCCCTGGACCTCCTTTGCCCTAGGTTTTGCGCCTATATATCCCCAAAAATTCCACAAAAAATCAGGAGATCATCGAAAGTACTTTTCCGCCGCCGCAAGCTTCTGTCTCCGCAAGATCCCATCTGGGCACATTCTGGTGCCCTGCCAGAGGGGGGATTCGGATACGGAGGGCTTCTTCATCAGCACCATGACCTCTCCGGTGATGCGTGAGTAGTTCACCATAGACCTACGGGTCCATAGCTAGTAACTAGATGGCTTCTTCTCTCTCTTGGATCTTCAATACAAAGTTCTCCATGATCTTCATGGAGATCTATCCGATGTAATCTTCTTTTGCGGTGTGTTTGTCAAGATCCGATGAATTGTGGATTTATGATCAGATTATCTATGAATCTTATTTGAGTTTCTTCTGATCTCTCTGATGCATGATTTCATATCCTTGTAATTCTCTTCGAGTTGTGGCTTTTGTTTGGCCAACTAGATCTATGATTCTTGCAATGGGAGAAGTGCTTGGTTTTGGGTTCATATAGTGTGGTGACCTCACCCAGTGGCAGAAGGGGTAGCGAGGCACACATCGTGTTGTTGCCATCAAGGGTAAAAAGATGGGGTTTTCATCATTGGTTTGAGCTTATCCCTCTACATCATGTCATCTTGCTTAAGGCGTTACTCTGTTCGTCATGAACTCAATACACTAGATGCATGCTAGATAGCGCTCGATGTGTGGAGTAATAGTAGTAGATGCAGAAAGTATCGATCTACTTGTCTGAGACGTGATGCCTATATGTATGATCATTGCCTTAGATATCGTCATGACTTTGCGCGGTTCTATCAATTGCTCGATAGTAATTTATTTACCCACCGTGATAGTTGCTATTTTGAGAGAAGCCTCTAGTGAACACTATGACCCTCGGGTCTCCTCCACACCATATTTTCAGCCTTACACTTTTTACTTCATTGCACTTTTCGCCTTCAGATCTCACTTTGCAAACAATCTCGAAGGGATTGACAACCCCTTTAAAGTGTTGGGTGCAAGCTCTTTTGTGTTTGTGCAGGTACTCTGGACTTGACGAAATTCTCCTATTGGATTGATACCTTGGTTCTCAAACTGAGGGAAATACTTACTGCTCCTGTGCTGCTTCACCCTTTCCTCTTCAAGGGAAAAACCAATGCAAGCCCAGTCTCCTCAACGTGTCAATTTCTGGCGCTGTTGTCTGTTGCTGTAGCAGAAGAATTTCTGGCGCCGTTGCCGGGGAGGATCAAGTCAAGAACTCATCCAAGTAGGTGTCTCAAACTCATCTCTTGCATTTACTTTGTTTGCTAGTTGCCTATCGTTTTCCTCTCCCCCACTTCACCAATTTGCCTTTTTTGTTTGACTTTTCCGTTTGCCTTTTCGTTTGCCCTTTCTCTCGCTTGCTCTTTGCCCGCTTGCCTGCCTGCTAAAACCCGAATGGCCCAACCAAGGGATTTTGATGCTCACTATGCGAAGTTAGAAGAGATTGAAACTAGTGTTAAAGGCTTCATGTCTACACAGTTTGAATACAACAGTTACTTTCATAGAGAGCTGAAGGAGCAAAATTCTTTTCTGGCTTTTATGAGTAGATAAGTTGATGATATGGCCAAAGAATTCCTTGCGCTAAATTCTCAGTTTGCTCGCCTTGAAAAGATGGTAGGCCAGATTTCTGATAAGAAGGCTACTTTAGTCAATAGAATGGCTGCTAAACCTGAAACTCGTGATGAGAATCACGAAGATCTTAAAGTGCTTGGTGTGACTCCCATTGAATCTTTGTTTTCTTGTGTCAAAACTAATGATTATTGGGCTGGATATGAATCCACTTTGGTTGAAAAGTGCGCCAATGATTCGGAGTCCATCTATCTTGATGCTAAAAGCATTAAAAGTGGAGTAGAAGATGTTAAAACTTTGAGTAGTAATGAAATTACTACCATGGATTTCAAGGAATTCAATTATGATAGTTCCTCCTTGATTGAATGAATTTCTTTGATGCAATCCATGTTAAACTCTCCACACACTTATAGCCAAAACAAGGCCTTTACCGATCATATCGTCGAAGTTATGATAAAATCCCTTAAAGAGAAACTTGAATTGGAAGTCTCTATCCCTATAAAGCTTCATGATGAGTGGGAACCTACCATCAAAATCAAAATCAAAAACTATGAATGCAATGCTTTGTCTGATTTGGGTGCTAGTGTTTCTGCGATTCCAAAGTCTTTATGTGATGTTCTGGGTTTTAATGAGATTAAGGAGTGTTCTCTTAATTTGCATCTTGCTGATTCTACTATCAAGAAACCCATGGGAAGGATCAATGATGTTCTTATTATTGCAAATAGGAACTATGTACCCGTGGATTTAATTGTGCTTGACATTGATTGCAATCCTGCATGCCCTATTATTCTTGGTAGACCTTTCCTAGGGACTATCGGTGCTATCATCGACATGAAGGAAGGGAATATTAGATTTCAATTTCCTTTAAGGAAGGGCATGGAACACTTTCCTAGAAATAAAATAAGATTGCCTTATGAATCCATGATGAGGGCCACTTATGGTTTAAGCACCAAAGACGACGATACGTGATTCTATCGCTTTTATGCCTAGCTAACGGCGTTAAACAATAGCGCTTGTTGGGAGACAATCCAATGAATTTATCTTTTTCTTTCTTCTTTGTGGTGTCCACACAATCACAATTCTATTGTGGTTGTGTTTTTTGTGTTTCTTTTTGTGTTTGAGCCAAGCAAAACCTTTATGACTAGTCTTGGTGATGGTTGTTTGATCCTGCTGGAAAAAGACAGAAACTTTTCGCTCACGAGATGATTTTTCATTTTTATTCAGAAAGAGATTTTGAGTTGTTTCTTTTTTCTGCTGGTAGATATGCCTTTTGCTCAGGCAGTCGTAATGTTTCAGAATTTTTGAGGTACCAGAAGTATACAGATTGCTACAGACTGGTCTGTTTTTGACAAATTCTATTTTTGTTGAGTTCGGTGCTTGTTTTGATGAAACTACGGTTAGTATCGGGGGGTACTAGCCATGGAAAAGTGAGAATACAATAGCCCAACACCAATATAGATGGAATTCAAGTTTGCTACAGTACCAAAAGAAGTGGTAGTTTGTTTTCTTGTGCTAATGTTATCACGAGTTTCTGTTTAAGTTTTGTGTTGTGAAGTTTTCAAGTTTTGGGTGATTTTATCATGGACAATGAGATAAGGAGTGGAAAGAGCTCTATCTTGGCGGTGCCCAAGGCATCCCAAGCCGAATTCAAGGACACCAAAAATCCTAAGCTTGGGGATGCCCCGGGAAGGCTTCCCCCCTTTCGTCTTCAATCCATCGGTAACATTACTTGGAGCTATATTTTTATTCACCACATGATATGTGTTTTGCTTGGAGCGTCTTGTATCGTAGGAGTCTTTTCTTTTTGTTGTGTCACAATCATCCTTACTGCACACCTTTTTGAGAGAGAGATACATGCACTCATCATGATTTTGCTAGAATGCTCATAGTGCTTCACTTATATCTTTTGAGCTAGATACTTTTGCTCTATGTGCTTCACTTATATCTTTTAGAGCATGGCCGTGCTTGACATGGTAGTTGGCTTATTCTGTGGAAGTAGTCCCAAAGGTGATAGGTACCCAAAGAGGATGCAAAAACCTTCATCTTCATGTGCATTGAGTAGAAAGAGAAGTTTTGATTTCTCTCAATTAGTTTTGAGACATGGATTTGGTAATATTAAGAGCTATGTTAGTAGGGTGTTGTGAATCTAGAGATACTTGTGTTGAAGTTAGTGATTCCCGTAGCATGCACGTATGGTGAACCGCTATGTTAGGAAGTCGGAGCATAATTGATCTATTGATTGTCATCCTTTGTGTTGAGGTCGGGATCGCGCGATGGTTAACACCTACCAACCCTTTCTAGCCTCTTTAGTGCCGCGTATATATTCACTTTCACCTTCCACCTTTTCTAGCCTCTTTAGTGCCGCGTAATTCTCGCCGGTACACAAACCCACCATATGCCTTCCTCAAAACAGCCACCATACCTACCTACTATGGTATTGTCATAGCCATTCCGAGATATATTGACATGCAACTCCCACCGTTCCGTCTCATGACTTGTGTCGTCACTCTCATATTTCCATTGCATGATCGTAAGATAGCCAGCGAGATGTTTTCAACATCATACGCCATGCTAGATCGTTTCACATCCCCGTACACTACCAGAGGCATTCCCTATACGCCATGCTTTGAGTTGTGAGAAAATAAAAGTGTGATGATCATCATTATTAGAGCATTGTCCCATGTGAGGAAAAAAAAAGAAGAGGACAAAGAGCCCAAATAAAAAAAGAGGCCAAGAGCCCAAACAAGAAAAAAGAGAAAAAAGAGAGAAGGGACAATGTTACTATTTTTTTCCACACTTGTGCTTCATAATAGCACCATGTTCTTCATGATTGAGAGCTTCTTGCTTTGTCACTACCATATGCTAGTGGGAATCTTCATTATATAACTTGGCTTGTATATTCCAATGATGGGCTTCCTCAAAATTGCCCTAGGTCTTCGTGAGCAAGCAAGTTGGATGCACACCCACTAGTTCTCATTTTGAGCTTTCACATACTTATAGCTCTAGTGCATCCCTTGTATGGCAATCCCTACTCATTCACATTGATATCTATTAATGGGCATCTCCATAGCCCTTTGATACGCCGAGTCAATGTGACCTTCTCCTCCTTTTTGTCTCACAACCACCACCACAGTCTATTCCACCTATAGTGCTATATCCATGGCTCACGCTCATGTATTGCGTGATAGTTATAAAAGGTTTGAGAAAGTAAGAGTGCGAAAACAATTACTTGGCCAATACCGGGGTTGTGCATGATTTACATTAATTGTGTGAGGATGATAGAGCATAGCCAGACTATATGATTTTGTAGGGATAACTTTCCTTGGCCTTGTTATTTTGAAAGTTCATGATTACCTCGCTAGTTTGCTTGAAGTATTATTGTTTTCATGTCAATAGCAAACTATTGTTTTGAATCTTACGAATCTGAACATTCATGTCACGTGAAAGAAGTTGCAAAGGACAACTATGCTAGGTAGCATTCCACATCCAAAATTCATTCTTTATCACTTCCCTACTCGAGGACGAGGAGGAGTTAAGCTTGGGGATGCTTGATACGTCTTCAACGTATCCATAATTTTTGATGGTTTCATGCTATTATCTTGTCAAACTTTGGATGTTTTGCATGCCTTTTATATATTTTTTGGGACTAACTTATTAACTCATTGCCAAGTGCTAGTTCCTATTTTTTCCATGTTTTTGTCCCCTTTCAGAGAAGATTTTGAAAAGGAGTCCAAACGGAATAAAATCCCCGAAAAGATTTTTTTCCGTAACAAAAGAAGATCGGGAGACTTGAGAGCCAAGGCAGGGGGTCCCCAAGGGACCCACAAGCCCCCTCACCGCGGCCAGGGGGAGGCCGCAGCCCCCAGGCTTGTTGGCCCCCTGGACCTCCTTTGCCCTAGGTTTTGCGCCTATATATCCCCAAAAATTCCACAAAAAATCAGAAGATCATCGAAAGTACTTTTCCGCTGCCGCAAGCTTCTGTCTCCTCAAGATCCCATCCGGGGCACGTTCTGGTGCCCTCTCGGAGGGGGGATTCAGATACAGAGGGCTTCTTCATCAACACCATGACCACTCCCATGATGCGTGAGTAGTTCACCATAGACCTACGGGTCCATAGCTAGTAACTAGATGGCTTCTTCTCTGTCTTGGATCTTCAATACAAAGTTCTCCATGATCTTCATGGAGATCTATCCGATGTAATCTTCTTTTGCGGTGTGTTTGTCGAGATCTGATGAATTGTGGATTTATGATCAGATTATCTATGAATCTTATTTGAGTTTCTTCTGATCTCTCTTATGCATGATTTCATATCCTTGTAATTCTCTTCGAGTTGTGGCTTTTGTTTGGCCAACTAGATCTATGATTCTTGCAATGGGAGAAGTGCTTGTTTTGGGCTCATACCGTGCGGTGACCTCACCCAGTGATAGAAGGGGTAGCGAGGCACGCATCATGTTGTTGCCATCAAGGGTAAAAAGATGGGGTTTTCATCATTGGTTTGAGGTTATCCCTCTACATCATGTCATCTTGCTTAAGGCGTTACTCTATTCGTCATGAACTCAATACACTAGATGCATGCTGGATAGCGGTCGATGTGTGGAGTAATAGTAGTAGATGCAGAAAGTATCGGTCTACTTGTCTCGGACGTGATGCCTATATGTATGATCATTGCCTTAGATATCGTCATGACTTTGCGCGGTTCTATCAATTGCTCGACAGTAATTTGTTTACCCACCGTGATATTTTCTATTTTGAGAGAAGCCTCTAGTGAACACTATGGCCCCCGGGTCTACTCCACACCATATTTTCAGCCTTACACTTTTTACTTCGTTGCACTTTTCGCCTTTAGATCTCACTTTGCAAACAATCTTGAAGGGATTGACAACCATTTTAAAGCGTTGGGTGGAAACTCTTTTGTGTTTGCGCAGGTACTCTAGACTTGACGAAATTATCCTACTAGATTGATACCTTGGTTCTCAAACTGAGGGATATATTTACTGCTCCTGTGCTGCATCACCCTTTCCTCTTCAAGGGAAAAACCAACGGAAACCCTGTCTCCGTCAACGTGTCAATTTCTGGCGCTGTTGTTTGTTGCCGTATCAACAACGTGCAAATCAAATTCTTGTAGCAAGAGAACCCATCTGATGAGTCTAGGTTTAGCGTCTTTCTTATCCATGAGGTACTTAATAGCAGCATGATCAGTGTGAATAGTGACTTTGGAATCAACTATGTAAGACCTGAACTTTTGATATGCAAACACGACTGCTAAAAATTCCCTTTCCATAGTAGCATAGTTTCTTTGGGTACTGTCTAGTGTTCTACTAGCATAGTGAATAACATTCAACTTCTTATCAACTCTTTGCCCTAGGACAACACCAACAGCATAATCACTAGCATCACACATGATTTCAAAAGGTAAGTTCCAATCAGGTGGTTGAACAATAGGCGCAGTTATCAAAGCCTTCTTAAGTATTTCGAAGGCTTCCTCACAATCATCGTAAAAAACAAAAGGAATATACTTTTGCAAGAAATTGGTAAGAGGCCTAGTAATCTTAGAGAAGTCCTTAATGTACCTTCTATAGAAACCAGCATAACCGAGGAAACTTCTTATACCTTTGATATCTGTGGGGTATGGCATTTTCTCGATTGCATCAAGCTTAGCCTTATCGACTTCAATACCTCTTTCAGAAATTATATGTCCTAAGACGATGCCTTCATTAACCATAAAGTGACACTTCTCCCAATTCAAGACAAGATTGGTGTCTTTACATCTCTGCAAGACTCGATCAAGGTTGCTGAGGCAATCATCAAAAGAAGACCCGTAAACGGAGAAGTCATCCATGAAATCCTCAACAATCTTTTCACAAAAGTCAGAGAATATAGCCATCATGCATCTTTGAAAGATGGCAGGTGCATTACATAAGCCATAAGGCATACATCTATAAGCAAAGGTACCAAAAGGGCAGGTGAAAGTGGTTTTCTCCTGATCAGCTTGTGCAACTGGTATTTGGGAGAAACCAGAATAATCGTCTAGAAAGAAGAAGTGTGTGTGTTTAGATGACCCACAAGTATAGGGGATCTATCGTAGTCCTTTCGATAAGTAAGAGTGTCGAACCCAACGAGGAGCAGAAGGATATGACAAGTGGTTTTCGACAAGGTAATATCCGCAAGCACTGAAATTTTTGGTAACAAGTAGTTGTGTGGTGAGATGATTCGTAGCAAGTAGCAAGTAACAAAAGTAACAACGGTGCAGCAAAGTGGGCCAATCCCTTTTGTAGCAAGGGACAAGCCTGGACAAAGAATTATAGGAGGAAAAACGCTCCCGAGGACACACGGGAATTTCTGTCATGCTTGTTTCACTACAAGAAATAAGCTCATTTATGACAAAAAATATTGACGGCGGTTTTATTGGTCATAGATCTATGACTAAAATCTACAAAAAGGTCATGAGGTGTCTAAGAGGGTCCAAACCGTAGAAATTTTTGACCATCTCTATCAAGAAGGTCATAATCCCATTGCTCAAAAAGGTCACTGGCATGTGTAGCTCTATTTATGCCCGCATTGTAGGTCCTCCATGAAAAAATTAAGAAGGTCATAGGCTTAAACAGAGGTGACTGGGCAGAAAACTCAACAATTTTGCCTATGTGTCTTGTATAGGTGTTGACAATGCCACAAATGGAAAATGAATTTTACGTTCAAAGAAAATGAAAACTCCCTTTAGCAACATTGTTTGCCATTCCAAGATGCACCCTTGTGCAAAATTGTTTGACCGATTTCCTTCCGATTCCATCTGATTTCCTTCTGATTTGGTAGAAAACTCTTTAAATGGCAAAAATAGCTTTAGACGCCCGCCACGTGGATCCAGAGTGTGACCCCCTTCATGAACGGCACCGTCATCTTCACTTGAGGGTGGAAACATTTATGCCTTAGATCAATGACATGTCGCACATCCACCGATATTCATGTATGGTAGCAGTCGGGCGGGTTCACGTGGTCCTAGACGAGGCCGCTGGATCCTTCACCGATGTGGATGCAGTTAGTACTTGCCCTCCTACGTCGGTCAAGAGGGTAGAAAAAATTAGAAGAAAAATAAAAAGAAGAACATGCGGTAAAAAAATATGCTAAATTCTCAAAAGGAAAAACACACAATTGCATATCCTTAGTTCTCATTGGTGGAGTCATGTGTGCCATGGATTGATGACATGGCAAACATCCTACCATCCATTCCCAGCAATCCCACCGTCCACCCATCCATCCATACACCCATCTAAAGAAGAAAAGGAGAAAAAAGGAGAAGCCCACGGCACCAATCTCTCTGTCTCTCTCACGAAGTTATCCTTCCCAACCCACGATCTCCTCACTGTCGCCGCCACCACCCAAGCAGGCCGGTTCTGACGAGCTCCAGCCACGTGCAACATGACCCCAAGCTCCCCAAGATCTGCCCTTCCCTCCCCTCCATCCAGATCCGCACCCCAGGGCCCGCACCCTCGCCCGCGGCTAGGGTTTCTTTGCCGAAACCTGCCACAACCGGCGATGGCGAGGCCGGAGCTCGCGGGATGCGTCGCTGGCATTTCCCAGGTAGGCCCTTCCCATCCTTCCACGCCCAGATCCACCCTTTACTCCTCACCTCACCTTCTCCTCCTCTCCGACCCTTTGTTGTAGGTCACCATGGCGTGGATAGGGCGACGACGACAGGAGGGCGCCGACCTTGCCCTGCTCGAGGAGGAGGATAAGGGGCGCACCTAGCCGCCAGCCGTGCTCCGCTCGAGGAGGAGGGTCCTGAGTGGTCTCCTCCTAGGGCGACCAATGGATCCTGCCCGAGCTCAAGCATGGACACGATGAACCACTGCAGCTGGTAGAATCTCCGTCGCCCTATTCATCCGCTCACTAATTATGCTAAGTTAGGAATATTTGATGCAAATCATGGCTGTGCAAGAATTCAAGAGGTATTTGTTATCCAAACCTATCATATCTTATATCGGTGTTGCAAAAAATTAAAGCACTTATGTACCATCTCAGTATGTTTTCAGAGCATGGGAGAATAGTATGTTCATCTCATTGTATAATTGTTATTTTTTTCAGAGCTTGGAGTATTGTATGTCCTACTTCTGCAATATTTTGTTTTGCATCGACACTAGAAGATATTTGTGCATGCCTCATTGTGGATCTGTGCTTCCTTACTAATTAACCTATCAACCTTTTCAGAATTGGATAGTTGTCATTTTAAGGAGCTTGCTTTCCTGCATCTTGCCAAACCGACATGCATGAAAACTTAATCAGGATGTACCAACTTGTGGAATTATTTGCTAGGATGAAGAGTTTTGTATAGAGGATGTTTATCGTCTGTAAGTTTCTATCTCTCCATAAGGCCCATGTTTGGTTATGCCAATTTTACAAGCTAGCAAGCAAAGTGTTAGGATCTATATGGCGTACTCTCAGCTAGGTATATTATGGCAAACACATATGAGTTACTTTCTTATGTGTTACTGTATTAAACTGAGTAGTGTTCATGTGCTGCTAACCTCCACACACTAAAAAGTGATGCCTCAGGCCAGGCAGCGCTTGACGTTGGCAGTGCCCTGGCCTTGTTGCCTTCTGTTCCTGGCTTGTCAACGGGCTCGCGCACCTAGAGACCACGCGGTCCGCCCAAAATGACGACGGCAAGTCGGCGGCGTCCTTGAGGTGGCGCGTCATGCCATGCAGCTTGTAAGGAGGATGCAGCCGGACCGTTGGCGGCCTTCAGGAGTGCCGACGCGTTGAAGACTCGCTAGAGCAGTACATGCAGGAAACGAACGCCTTGCTGGATGTAACACGTTCAAGTGCGCCGTGTCTTGTTAATTTGACATGGTGCATCGGTCGGGGGAGTTATGTAATTCAAAATAATAGAGCGTAGGGCTGGTAGTATCAGGACCATATAGTTTCTTCATTGTTTAGACTGTAGACACAAGCTTTTGATCCTGAACAGATCTTCCATGAATGCAATTTAGTGACACAAAGCCTATACAAACAACATTGCACTATTTAAATAACATCGTTACCAAGTATATAAAAATATACTAAAATATCTTATAATCTCCATGATTTTTATAAATCCTCTATGAGGACATAGCATCCTCAATAACGCCCGCAATCCGTAATCCGCTACATCGTCCCAAATCTGTAATGCGCTATTTAAAACCTTACATGTACATAGTTCTACTTACATTTTTTAGTGTTGATCAACCTTTTTGTTAGCCACCCATCACTGTATCATTTTTATTCGTACATAGTTTATGCGAATATTAGTCCAGTCCATCTCTTAAAGAGATACTTAGGAATTAAGTCCACATGAAAAACTGCCTTGAAATAAGAAAACTGCAGATATCGGCTGTGTTTGACATCAAAGTATTGCAGAAACTATAATATTGATAAACTGCAGTATTTTTGTCCATAGTACTAGAAACAGCAGTTTTGACAGATCAAAGTATTTTGTTGTGCTGCAAGAAATGACAGTTTTAACATCAAAATATTGATATTTTTCCCTTTAACTTATCTAATCTCACTTGAAACATATCAATCTCACCGCTCAGTAAGGTAGTAGTATCCAGTTCATCTAGCTATGAGTCCATCAGATTTTCGTTGTCCTCATCAAGAACTAATTTGGAGAACTAACTCCTTGACCCAGTGGTGCTTATTGCTGGTATTCATTTGATCGCACTATTATTGACTGGTATGATACGAATCTTAAACTGATGGGGACTTGGCGAGTTTGCGAGTTCCCTCAGAAGGTCGCCCATCTCCTCTCTCTCTCTCTCTTTGTTTGGCAGTACTGCTTGCTTCATTGGTGCCACTGGACTCCCAAGTTCTTGTGTATGTAGGAGCATGGCATAATTCTGTAGTGTCGAACTTCTCGTGCCAAATGATAAAGCTTTGCCCTAGAAACTGTCAGATCCGACACAACCGCTGCCCCAAACTAACCTCCTCTTCCTTTTCTTTGATGTAGACCACCCATGGCACAAACGGGATGCCGATGATGGCAGGAGGGCGTGGGATTTGGCTAGGAATAGGGCCTTGTCCTCTTCGACGAGGAGGGACACACCTAGCTGCTGGCCCTGTCCTCTTCGACTACTAACGTCTTAAGTTCTTGTTCTGCTGCTTATAATCCTTATGTGATTTGGTGCAGCAGGCGTTTGACTCCATGGACGAGGAGAACGACCGGGACCCAAGTCCAAGCTGATGTTTCTGACCTCGACTCCCAAGGCAAGGTCGTGGTTCTGCCCCTCTGGACTGTGAGTTTTTTTCAATTTCTTGCTGCACTGCTCTAGCATAGTTTCTATTTCTGGTTGGTTGTGAACCAAACTGCCATGCTGAGGTCCGTCCTATGTTTTTTGGTTGATGGCACTAGAATGGACTCCCAGGTTCATGCTTGTGCATGAAATTCTGTTATTTGCTTAGGATAGTTGGATGACATATCAGGTTCATGTTGATGTCGTTTGTGTTGGTGGCTTGTTCAACTATGGTTCCAATTCGTAACATATTTGGTCCTGCTGTTGTGCATGATGCATGTGCGGTTCATTATGGTCACTTACTAGCTAAGGAGTTTGTTGCTCGGCATACTACGTTTGTTTGATTTATTATTTTGTGTGTTGTAGCCGGAGCAGAAGCAGATCACCGGTGCTAGGTGGCTGACCCGCACGAAGAGAGCATCCATATGTATTCTCTCCTACTTCCAACCTGACTGGCTGCCCCCACCTCGTGCATACGTAAGCCATTCGGTTCCTCTTCCTCTGCTTTCTATTGTGCTTTATGTGCCCACGACCATTGAGCCGTGGTAAAATTACCGTATGGTTTGAGTTCTACAATGATAGAAGTTATAATGAATTGTGCAACGGAACATGTTTATTTGTTTGTAACAAAACTATAAAACCTTTGTAACACTAGGTGATTGATTAGTTAAACCGCACCAGCCTCTTTATTTATGCATGTGGTCCTTGCTAGAACTATTCCAGTGTGATATATCTTTGAGCAATTTGCTATTTTATTTCCACCTCATATATCTTTGAGCAATTTGTGACAATATTTGGCTGGTGCATGTTAACAACGGTGTAAATTAGCTAGCTAGCCACTTCATGGGAGTTGCAAACATGCATCACTTAGATGGTCAGTGGCTGCAAACTGAACGAGTGTAGTCCTATGATGATATGTGATTTGGTAATAAATTAGTAGCTATGAAGTTGTGTTTGTGCCATTAGTAGCAAATTTTATTTCTATTAGTTTCCTCCAGCAGAATGCCTTATATATGTTAAATTTTACATATGAGGTTGTGTTTCTGCCATGTATACTTTGTGTGCATATGTTGTTTGTGTTGAGGTCAACATAAAGTATGCAATCAGTTTGGTTGTTTGTGAGTTGTGTTGTATTTGTGCTGCTCATGGCTGTGTTGTTTATTGTACTATGTTAAACATACATGATTCACATATCTTGATCTTGGAAGTTATTAATTGAGCTTTTTTTGCACAAAGTGTTGAGAGATAACGCAAGAATAATCTTGCAAGATCTGTAATTTCCATGGGAGCATGTCTTAGTGTCTTGTGTTTCATTTCGTTAATGTGAACTTTCAAGTCTCACTAATGAATGTAAAATCAGCATTTTTTTTTCATTTGGTCATATTTTGTATGCTTTCTTATGTGATCATTCGAATTACCAGGATGATATGAAGCACACAAAAGAAGCGGACGACAAAAGGAGGGCACAAGAAGCTTCATTTCTCATTGATGTTATGTGCGATCAACTAAGACTTGTGCTTCTCATCCAATCTTTGTAGAACTATGTGGATGTGCGATTGTGCACTTGTTGGGTCATTTTGCTATGCACTTGCACTTATAGAACTATTTGAATGTGCACTTAGAATTATTTTGATGCGCACTTGTAAAATTATTTTGATGTGCACTTGTTGGGCCTCGAAACTTGATGTGTAGAGGAGTCGACGTATGATATATTGTATTTCATGTGACGTGCTACTGGAATAAAATATACAGTTTATCTACAACCTTTTATTCTGTTGGACTTGTTTTTCAATGGGCCTCTCTTGAGATATGCTTGCTTCTTGCAAATAATGGATCAGCCCAACAAATTAGACATTCTTAATAAAATAGTATTGGGCCAGGCCCATGTAGGCTAGATTGGTGGGCTGGGCTATCAAATTTATGATGATTCTATTTGGTCACTAGCAATGCCACGTCATCTGAGCCACATCAGATCCTACGTGGCTCAGACAAATGGGTAATGACCAAACAACTTTTTTGGTCAATAGAGATCTACGACCAAAATGTTAAAAAGGTCAAGTTTGTTCATTCTTGACGGCCAACTATTGACCTTTTGAATTTAGTCATAATAAGGTCATAAAACATAAATAATGACGATCTAGTGACTAAAATAGAGGGTCAACAATGAACAAATTTCTTGTAGTGTTTTCATCATGTTCATATGATTCACATTCGTTACTTTGATAGTTTGATATGTGGGTGGACCGGTGCTTGGTTACTGCCCTTACTTGGACAAGCATCCCACTTATGATTAACCCCTCTCGCAAGCATCCGCAACTACGAAAGAAGAATTAAGACAAAGTCTAACCATATCATTAAACTAGTGGATCCAAATCAGCCCCTGACGAAGCAACGCATAAACTAGGGTTTAAGCTTCTGTCACTCTAGCAACCCATCATCTACTTAGTACTTCCCAATGCTTTCCTCTAGGCCCAAATAATGGTGAAGTGTTATGTAGTCGACGTTCACATAACACCACTAGAGGAAAAAGAACAGACAACACATCAAAATATCGAACGAATACCAAATTCACATGACTACTTATAGCATTACTTATACCATGTCCTCAGGAACAAAAGTAACTACTCACAAAGCATAATCATATTCATGACCATAGAGGTAATGAGTAGCATCAAAGATCTGAACATAAACTCTTCCGCCAAGTTATCCAACTAGCATCAACTACAAAGAGTAATTAACACTAGTAGCAACCTTACAAGTACCAATCGGAGTCGCGAGACGGAGATTGGTTACAAGTGATGAACTAGGGTTTGGAGATGAGATGGTGTTGATGAATATGTTGATGGTGATGAGTCCCCTCCGATGAGAGGAGTGTTGGTGATGACGATGGCGACGATTTCCCCCTCCGGGAGGAAAGTTTCCCCGGCAGGATCGTCCTGCTGGAGCTCTAGATTGGTTCTGCTCATGTTTCGCCTCGTGGCGGCGGCGAATCCTCCGAAAAGCCTCCTCGTGATTTTTTCCAAAACAAAACCCTTTTTGTAGCAAAAGAGGGGACCAGTGGGCCAGCAGGGAGCTCACAAGCCCCCTAGGCGCGGCCAGGGGGGTGGTCGCGCCTAGCACGCTTGTGGCCTCCTGCTAGCGCCCCTGCGGCACTTCTTTGGCCCAGTATTTTTTATAAATCCCAAAAAAATTCCACGTTGATTTTCACGGCTTTTGGAGTTGCGCAGAATAGGCATCTCAAACTTGCTCCTTTTTCAGGCCAGAATTCCAGCTGTCGGCATTCTCCCTCTTCATGTAAACCTTGCAAAATAAGAGAGAAAAAGCATAAGTATTGTACCGTGAAGTGAAATAACAGCCCAAAAAGCGTTAAATATCAACATGAAAGCATGATGCAAAATGAACGTATTAGAGCGCATCATGAAATTGGTGATGAAGGATGGTTGCTGATGAGGACGGCGTCGATTTCCCCTCTCCGAAACCAAAATCACACTCCAGATGTGCCCTCCCGAGGAAGAACAGGAGGTTGCGGCAGCTCCATATCGTAAAACGCGATGAACTCTTCTCCTTGATTTTTTTCTCCTCGGATAGAAATATATAGGAGTGGAAACGAGGTCGGAGGAGCCACAGGGTCCCCACAAGCTAGGGGCGCGCCCTGCAGGCTTGTGGCCAGGTGGTGGCCCCTCTCCGATAGATTATTTTGCCAATATTTTTTATTAATTCCAAAAATATTCTCCATAGATTTTAAGGTCAATCCAAGAACTTTATTTCTGCACAAGAATAACACCAAGGCATTTGTGCTGAAAACAGCGTGAGTCCAGATTAGTTCCATTCAAATCATGCAAATTAGAGTTCAAAACAAGGGCAAAAGAGTTTGGAAAAGTAGATACGTTGGAGACGTAACACCTCCCCCAAGCTTAAACCTTTTCTTGTGCTAAACAAATTCAGTTGACAAACTGAAAGTGATAAAGAAAAACTTTTACAAACTCGGTTTGATCTTGTTGTTGTAAATATGTCTAACAAATGTTTAGATCTTCAGCTAAGATTATAGACTAACCACATTCACAATAACATTTAGGTCTCATATTTACTTATATCCATGGGATAATCAACTAGCGAGCAATAATAATAAGTCTCGAATGACAACAATTCTATCAAAGCAATCATAATACAATATGATAAACTCGTATCTCGCTAGCCCTTTCTGAGACCGCAAAACATTAATGAAGAGCACATCCGAAGAACAAGGACTGACTAGACATTGTAATTCATGGTAAAAGAGATCCATTCATACTCATACTCAATATCAATTAATAACAAAGCATACAAATGATGGAGGTGCTCTCTAACTGGTGCATTTTATAAGAAGAGGATGACTCAACAGTAAAGTAAAATAGATAGGCCCTTCGCAGAGGAAAGCATTGATTTACATAGGTGACAGAGCTCGAGCTTTTAAAAGAGGGTTGAATCGAGACTTTGGGGGGTATGCTTTCATTTCAACATAACAATTAAGAGATCTCAATATCTTCCATGCTAGATACATTATAGGCGGTTCCCAAACAGAATAGTAGTTTTTACTCCCCCTCCACCAATCGATCACACTCCACGGAGGGCTGAATCCACGGGTACCGTCCATACAAACAACAATCCTGGGGAGTTTTGTTTCATTATAATTTCGATTTGACTTTCGAGCATGCAACTCGGCATCCCAATTACCAACCACTTTCTCGTGAATGATAGTGAATCAACACATATCTTGAGAATAACCCACCTAGCAAGGAAGATACTGACAAACCCTAGTCACTACATGACAGATTCGGGCATACAAAACAGAATATTTATTTGAAGGTTTAGAGTATGGCACATGTAGATTTACTTGGGACGGCAGGTAAATACCGAATACAGGTAGGTATGGTGGACTCATATGGAACAACTTTTGGGTTTATGGAAATGGATGCATAAGCAGTATTCCCTCTTAGTACAAGTGGAGGCTAGCAAGAGACTCGGAAGCGACCAACTAGAGAGCGACAACAGTCATAAATATGCTTTGAGATTAACCAACATTGAATACAAGCATGCGTAGGATATAAATCACCATGAACATAAACATCGTGGAGGCCATGCTGGTTTTGTTTCAAATACATGCGTGAACATGTGCCAAGTCAAGCCACTCGAATCA
The DNA here is from genome assembly GCF_904849725.1 of Hordeum vulgare subsp. vulgare. Lineage (NCBI taxonomy): Eukaryota > Viridiplantae > Streptophyta > Magnoliopsida > Poales > Poaceae > Hordeum > Hordeum vulgare. Next base: position 110,027,870 of record NC_058521.1, on the reverse strand, counting down.
TTCGGAGGAGGATACTATTCTATCATACTACATCACAACCATTTTAATATGCATGTTGGCACTCAAGACAAACCATTATTCAATCTTAGCTAATTAAGCATGGCATAAGTAACTATAATCTCTAATTGTCATTGCAAACATGTTTGATTCATAACGAGCTGAATCCAAAACGATGAGCTAATCATATTTACAAAAACAAAAAAGTCGAGTTCATACCAGCTTTTCTCCACCAATATCACTTCATCATATATCGTCATTATTGCCTTTCACTTGCACGACCAAACGGTGTGAATGATAATAATAAGAGTGTACATGCATTCGACTAAGCTAGAATCTGCAAGCAATAACTCAAAGGAGAAGACAAGGTAGTATGGGCTCTCTGATAGATAAATGATAATGAATACGAGAGCCACTCATCATGTGATCGTGGTCTTCTCCTTACGACCCAGAGAAGAAAGAAAAAATATTAACACGGAAAAGCCCCCAACAAGCAAAATAAGAACGATAAATATTTTTTGGTTTTCTTTTAACACTCCAACTAAACAAATTAGAAGGTAAAGGTAGTACTAATTTTTTGGATTTTCTTAAGGTTAATGAAACACACAAGAAGAAAACAAAAAAAAGAAATAAACTTCCATGGATGGTACAATGAAAAAGTATGAACACCGACAAGTGGAGTGAGTGTGTGAACATGAATGTAATGTCGGTGAGAAATACGTACTCCCCCAAGCTTATGCTTTTGGCCTTAGTTGGTCTAAGGCAATGGATAACCCTGATATTATCCGAAGTTATAGTTGGGGTTGTACAGGTTTGCGGCAGCTGCCGCCTGAACGGCTTCAGCGTGGACGCGAGCGGCCTTCGCCCCTCTCTCGTACTCGTCTGCCTCCTCTCTTGTCATAATGTACCTCCGTTTTTCCTGAAAGTTAAGGAAGGCACGATCTGGAAGAGTAATATGGACAACATGGTGTCTATAAAAAATTAGTCAGTGTAGGAGGTGTTGTTCATTTCTCTTAAGGAACTGGTAGCGCACCATAGCCTCATAATCAAGAAAAGTAAGCGGTAACTCGATATTGTTCTCCCTTATAGGTATCCCAAGATAATTAGCCACACGGGTGGCATAAATTCCACCAAAGAAATCTCCATCCTTAGCATTTTTATGTAGCCTACTAGCAATAATAGCACCTAAGTTATATCGTCTATCACCAATGACCGCACTCTTAAGAATACTAAGGTCGCGTACGCAAAGGTGGAAATACTCATGTTTACCATTAATACATCTACCTATGAAGAGAGCAAGATAATGTATGGCAGGAAAGTGAATGCTCCCCAAGGTAGCCTGTGTAATATCTCTAGTCTCCCCCACAGTGATGCTAGCAAGAAAATCATTATATTTGTCTTTGTGAGGATCACTATGGCTATCCCGTTGTGGAATTTTGCATGCATGGTTAAAATCTTCTCGGTCCATAGTATAAGATTCATCATAAAGATTAAATAGAACGGAATGCATATTACGCCTGGATGAAAATTCAAACCTCCGCAAGAAGGAATCGGTGACTTGATAATATTGCTTGCATTGGTCTGAAACAAAATCTTCAAGGCCGGCATTTCGTACGTACGCGTAAAATTATTACTTGTATCCGGCCTAGACCACGAATGATTCCGACGACCATTCACAAGGCTGCACTTGAGCTTCCCTTGGGTGTTCAAAGTCGGGCTCGCGTATCACGAGTCTCAGTGTCTTCTTGCTCGAGGAACCACCTTGGTATATTTTCCTTAACATTTTTCTTTCTCTGAAAAATAAGTCTAAATTTTTTAGTGACTCCAAATAAGGGTGAAGAAAGCTCAATCAAAACTTGTAGCAACTACTCACTCAAGTGCCTAGAAGTTGTATCATGCATCAAAACTACTTGGGACCCTACATATTTGACATGCAAGCTCAAGGACAAGGCCACCACAACAGCAAAAATTTGAAACATATAAAGCACTAGAACAAAAACTAATTGGAGATTGTAGGAGTCACATATCGATGAACAATCCCCTAAAATAGTTTTGCAAATAGAGCTTTGAGCAAGGAGATCGAAAATGGCAGCAAGATGAGGTAAAACACAGGTTTGAGCAATGGTGGGATTTTTTCTGGAGGAAGACGAAGTGAATGGGTGCTGGAATAAGTGAAGGGGTCCCACGTGGGATCCACAAGCCACGGGCGCACCTAGGGGGTGGATGTGCCCTGCAGGCTTGTGGCCCACTGGTGCAGCCCCCACATGTGTTCTTATTCCCAAAAATTCTTAAATATTCCACAAAAAATCATACTGAATTTTCAGGGTGTCCTAAGAACTTTTATTTTCAGGTCATTTTTCTATTGCACGGATAAAATGGAAAACAAAGAAATAATAGCATTTTATTGATTGAAACTAGGGAAGAGAAAATAAAAGTTGGGTGCATAAGGTTGTGCTTTCTAAATTCATCCATCTCATGCTCGTCAAAAAGAATCCATCAATAAGGTTGATCGAGTCTTATTGACAAACTTTTTTTCGAATGACATGGAACCAGTGAACTTTCGAATAACACTAGCTTACCTCAATGGGGATATGCATGTCCCCAACAATAACTATATCATATTTCTTTTCGGTAGTAGGGAGAGTTAATTCAAAGTCTCCAATAGTAAATGTTGGAATTTTTCAATGGGGTTGATGCCATGAACTTGAGGTTGTTTCTTCGAAAAGTGTACCATATGCTCATTACCATTAACATGAAAAGTGACATTGCCTTTGTTGCAGTCAATAACACCCCCTGCAGTATTCAGAAAGTGTCTACCAAGGATGATTGACAAACTATCGTCCTCAGGAATATCAAGAGTAACAAAGTCCGTTAGGATAGTAACATTTGCAACCACAACATGCACATCCTCACAAATACCAATGGGTAAAGCAGTTGATTTATCAGCCATTTGCATAGAGATTTTAGTAGGTTGAACTTATTCATATGAATTCTACGATATAAAGAGAACAACATAACATTGACACCAGCTCTGAGGTCTCATAAAGCAGTTTTAACATAATTTCCTTTAATAGAGCATGGTACAGTAGGTACTCCGAGATCTCCTAGTTTCTTTGGTATTCCACCCTTAAAAGTATAATTAGGAAGCATGGTGGAAATCTCAGCTTCCGGTATCTTCCTTTTATTTGGAACAATATCTTTCATGTACTTAGCATAAGGAGACATCTTCTGAATATCAGTTAAGCGCATACGTAAAAAGACAGGTCTCAGGATTTCAGCAAAGCGCTCAAAATCCTCAACATCCATCTTCTTGGATGGTTTAGGAGGAAAGGGCATGGGTTTCTGAACCCATCGTTCTCTTTCCCTACCATGCTTCCTAGCAATAAAATCTCTTTTATCATATCTCTTATTCCTAGGTTATGGTTTATCAAGATCTACAACAGGTTCAATCTCCACATCATTGTCATTACTAGGTTAAGCATCGACATGAACATCATCATTAATATTATCTCTAGGTTCATGTTCATTACCAGATTGTGTCTCGGCATCCGAAATAGAGATATTATTTTGGTTTTCATGTGACTCTACAACAGGTTCACTAGCAGCGTGTAAAGTCCTATCGTCATTCATTTTCCTTTTATTTGAAGGATCACGTACATCAATATTAACTCCGTGAGAATCCTGCTCAACTCTCTTCCGATGGCCCTCAGGATACAAAGGTTCCTGAATCATTTTACCACCTCTAGTCACAACTCTAACAAAATGGTCATTGTTCTTACTAATCATCTCATTGAGAAAATAATTTTGAGCCTGAAGTACCTGTTCTACTTGAGTAGTTACCATGGAAACATGTTTACTAATAAGCCTAAGGTCATTAACAGTTCTACTGATATAATTACCCAAGCGATCGAGCATGTAAGCATTATGCTTCAATTGTCTACTAACATAAGCATTGAAATTTTCTTGTTTAACAACAAAGTTGTCAAATTCATCCAAGCATTGGCTAGCAAACTTATTATAAGGAATGACACCTTCATCAAATCTACAAAGAGAATTTATCTCTACTACCTATGTCAGGTTATCAAGACCATGTATTTCTTTAATAGGTGGTAGATTCTTAATATCTTCACCTTTAGTACCTTTGTCTTTCATAGATTTCCTTGCCTCTTGCATATCTTCAATACTAAGGAATAGAATACCTCTTTTCTTCGGAGTTGGTTTTGGAGGTGGTTCAGGAATAGTCCAATCATTATCATTGCTCAATATATTATTCAATAGTAGTTCAACTTGTTGAGCAGCTCGTTCCGTGAAAACACAACCAGCACAACTATCTAGGTGGTCCCTAGAAGCATCGGTTAGTCCATTATAAAAGATATCAAGTATTTCATTTTTCATGAGAGGCTGATCAGGCAAAGCATTAAGTAACTGGAGAAGCCTCCCCCAATGTTGTGGGAGACTCTCTTCTTCAATTTGCACAAAGTTTAATATTTCCTGCAAGGCAGCTTCTTTCTTATGGGCAGGGAAATATTTTTCAGAGAAGTAGTAAATCATATCCTAGGGACTATGCACACAACTAGGAGCAAGAGAATTAAACCATATCTTAGCATCACCTTTAATGAGAAAGGAAATAGCTTAAGAATAAAGTAATAACATTTTTTCCTCATGAGTAAATAGGGTAGCTATATCATTACAAGCAAGAAAGTCCCTAGCTACTTCTCCTTCCATAACATAACACTTAGGTATATTAGGCAATTCATATCTAGGAGAGCTAGGTCTAGCAGGTGCATCATAGTGTTCAGTTTCAATAATTTCATCAGACTCATAAATATCATGAATTTCAGCATTCGCTCTAGCAATTTGTTCATCAAGAAATTCACCAAGTGGCGCAATAGTATCAAGCAAAGTATCATCATCAGCATCATGCATAACAGAAGTAGCATCATCAATGACTTGTGACATATTAGATTCAGTAGCACGTGGTGGTGTCGCGAATTTACTCATAACAGACGGTGAATCAAGTGCATAGCTAGATGGCAGTTCCTTACATGCCCTCGTAGTTGAGGGGTATATCTTGGTATTACAATCTTTCAGATTCTTCATAGTGATCAACAGATATAAATTACAAGTGAATCGGAGAATAAAGCTATGCTCCCTGGCAATGGCGCCAGAAAAAGGTCTTGATAAACCACAAGTATAGGGGATCGCATCAATGTTTGAGGGTAGAGTATTCAACCCAAATTTATGGATTCGACTCAAGGGGAGCCAAAGAATATTCTCGAGTATTAGCAGGTGAGTTGTCAATTCAACCACACGTGAAAGACTTAATATCTGAAGCATAGTATTTAGTAGCAAAGTAGTACGGAAGTAACGGTAATGGTGGCAAACGTGAGAGTAGCAGTTTTGTAGTGATTGTAATAATAGTAACGGAAAAGTAACTTAGCAAAGATCAATATGTGGAAAGCTCATAGGCAATGGATTAGTGGTGGTTAATTATGTCCGATGGCATTCATCATGCAATAGTCATAACATAGGGTGATAACGAACTAGCTCCATTTCATCAATGTAATGTAGGCATGTATTCCATATATAGTCATACGTGCTTATGGAAAATAACTTGCATGACATCTTTTGTCCAACCCTCCCGTGGCAGCGGGGTCCTAATGGAAACTAAGGGATATTAAGGCCTCCTTTTAATAGAGAACCGGATCAAATCATTAGCACTTAGTGAATACATGAACTCCTCAAACTACGGTAATCACTAGAAAGAATCCCATTATTGTCACCCTAGGGGATGCAGATCATAAATCGTAATAAGTGTCTATAACTTGCAAGATAGGATCAAGAACACATATATATTCATGAAAACATAATAGGATCGGATCTGAAATCATGGCACTTGCGCCCTAGTTACAAGCATTAAGCATAGCAAAGTCATAGCAACATCAATCCCAAAAAATAGTGGATACTAGGGATCAAAACCTAACAAAACTAACTCGATTAGATGATAGATCTCATCCAACCCATCACCGTCCAGCAAGCCTGCGATGGAATTACTCATGAATGGCGGAGAGCATCATGAAATTGGTGATAAAGGATGGTTGGTGATCACGACGGCATCGATTTCCCCTCTCCGGAGCCCAAATCATACTACAAATCTGCCCTCCCGAGGAAAAACAGGAGGTGGCAGCGGCTCCGTATCGTAAAACGTGATGAACTCTTCCCCTTGTTTTTTTCTCCTTGGATACGAATATATAGGAGTGGAAACGAGGTCGGAGGAGCCACAGGGGCCCCACAAGCCAGAGGCATGCCCTAGGAGGGACGCCCTGTAGGCTTGTGGCCAGGTGGTGGCTGCTACTTCTTGAGCTTGCGTTGGTTTTTCCCTTGAAGAGGAAAGGGTGATGCAACAAAGTAGAGATAAGTATTTCCCTCAGTTTGAGAACCAAGGTATCAATCCAGTAGGAGTATCAAGATGAGGCACCAAGGCACCTGCGCAAGAACAAACAAACTTGCACCCAACGCGATAATGTGGTTGTCAATCCCTTTACGATTACTTGCAAGGTGATATCTGATAGCGATAATAGGTAAATATAAATAAATAAATAAAAGTGCAGAAAGGTATTTTTGGTATTTTTGTATGTAGATCTGAATATATAATGTGTAAAATAGACCCGGGGGCCATAGTGTTCACTAGAGGCTTCTCTCATGATAGCAAGTATTACGGTGGGTGAACGAATTACTGTCGAGCAATTGATAGAATCATGCAAATTCATGACGATATCTAAGGCAATGATCATACATATAGGCATCACGTCCGAGACAAGTAGACCGATACTTTCTGCATCTACTACTATTAATCCACACATCAACCGCTATCCAGCATGCATCTAGTGTATTAAGTTTATAACAAATAGAGTAACGCCTTAAGCAAGATGACATGATGTAGAGGGATAAATTCATGCAACATGATATAGACCCCATCTTTTTACCCTTGATGGCAACAACACGATGTGTGCCTCGCTACCCCTTCTATCACTAGGTGAGGACACCGCACGGTATGAACCCAAAACCAAGCACTTCTCCCATTGCAAGAATTATAGATCAAGTTGGCCAAACGAAACCCATAACTCGAAGAGAATTACGAAATCATGCATATAAGAAATCAGAGGAGACTCAAATAATATTCATAGATAATCTAATCATAAATCCACAATTCATCGGATCTCGACAAACACACCGCAAAAGAAAGTTACATTGGATAGATCTCCATGAAGATCATGGAGAACTTTGTATTGAAGATCCAAGAGAGAGAAGAAGCCATCTAGCTACTAGCTATGGACTCGAAGGTCTATGGTGAACTATTCACGCATCATCGGAGAGCCAATGGTGTTGATGAAGAAGCCCTCTGTGTCCGAATCCCCCTCCGGTAGGGCACCAGAACGGTCCCCAGATGGGATCTCGCGGAAACAGAAGCTTGCGGCGGTGGAAAAGTATTTTCATGGTTGTCTTTGTTGGTTTGGGGATTTTAGGGAATTTATAGGGGAAAGAGGTAGGGCAAAGGAGGCACGGGGGGCCCATGAGCCTGCTAGGCGCCCCCCTAGGGCGCGCCTAGGCGGCTCGTGGCCCTCTCCCTTGGTTCTCAAGTCTTCTGGATCCCTTCTGTTATGGAAAAAATCATCCCGAAGGTTTTATTCCGTTTGGACTCCGTTTAATATTCTTATCTGAAAATGGTCAAAAACACGGAAAAAACAGAAACTGGCACTGGGCACTGAGTTAATAGGTTAGTCCCAAAAATGATATAAAATAGCATATAAAGGCATATAAAACATCCCAAGTTGATAATATAATAGCATGGAACAACCAAAAATTATAGATACGTTGGAGACGTATCAGTGGCCCCTCTTTGGTTGATTCTTTCACCAAGATTTTTTAAAAATTCCAAAAATATTCTCCTTAAATTTTCAAGTCAATCTGAGAACTTTTAATTCTGCACAAAAATAACACCAAGGCAATTCTGCTAAAAATTGCGTCAGTCTCGGTTAGTTCCATTCAAATCATGCAAACTAGAGTCCAAAACAAGGGCAAAAGAGTTTGGAAAAGTAGATATGTTGGAGATGTATCAACCAGCTTGGGGCGATGCAAAATACAAGGAATTGCTAGATTCGAACAACCCAAAAAATCATCTGGCAGCCAAGCTTTCATGTACATGTTAGGCTGCCAGACATAATGGGTCGCGGGGGTCTACCCCACCGGTGGGGGGCGGGTGGCTCATGAGGCTACTGGATCCTCGGGCTTCTTAAACCTGCAGGGCCTCGACGTCTCGCGAGGTGTGCGGGACCCACACCCATTGTAGCTTGCCGATCTCCTAAGCGGTGAACCTCTGTGCCACTATGCTTGGCGCCACTCTCCCATCTCGTGGGTGCGCATGACAGGGCACACCTCCAAGGGTTCCATAGGCGCCCCCTCGTCACGCCGGCCAAGCCGGGCGGCGGGAGCCCTCGAGCCTGGTCTGACGAGGGTGCCCGATGTGGCGTCCTATGCCGGAGGGAGGCGGGCGCCGGCTTGGACCGTGAGGCCCATGGTAACAGTGTCAACTACGACACTCGTCCTCCTGGGGGCGTAGTTTTGTTGGCAAGGCGGCACCGTCCTCGGGATGTGTGCTACAAGGCCACCCGCTCGAGCGTCTTCTAAAGGTAGATTGTTGATATGTCTCCAATGTATCGATAATTTTTAATTGTTCTATGTTGTTATATTATCATTCTTATATGTTTTATAATCATTTTATAGTAGTTTTATATCATTTTTTTGGACTAACATATTGACATAGTGCCTAGTGCGAGTTGCTAGTTTTTGCTGTTTTTTTCCTTCACAAAAAATCCATATCAGGTGAGGCCGAATTGCCATGAAACTTTACGAGATTTTTTTGGACCAGAAGGAAACTTGGGGCGCAAGATTGACCAGCACCCAAGGCCCAGGGGGCCACTATACACCATGACGCGCTAGAGGCCCCTGGTTTGGCCTGGTGTCTAGTGTGGCCGTCTGCAAGCTTCTCCACTGCCTCCGAGCTCTATAAATACCCCAATATTTAGAAAACCATGGAGGAGTCGACGAAAAATCTTTTCAGCCGCCGCAAGTTCTAGAACCATGAAAACCAAACCAGAGCACGTTTCGAGAGGAACATGATCACGGATGGGTTCACCATCCTCACTGGTGCTCCTCCGACGATGCATGAGTAGTTCATATCAGACTTACGGGTCCTTAGGTAGTAGCTAGATGGACTTCTCTCTCGTTTTGTTTCTCAATACAATGGTCTCTTGGAGATCCATATGATGCAACCTTTTCTTTTGCAGTGTGTTTGTTGGGATCCGAGGAATTGTGAGTTTATGATCAGATCTATGAAGACATATTCATGCTTGATTATATAGCCTCGTATTTCTTCTTGGATATTTGGTTTTTGTCTGTCCAACTTGATCTTTTATCTTGCAATGGGAAGAGATGCTTTGTGATAGGTTCGATCTTGTGGTGCTCAATCTCAGTGACAGAAAGAGACATGGCACGCATGTATCGTTGCTATCAAGGATAAAACGATGGGGTCTATTCCTACATGAATAGATCTTGTCTACATCATGTCATCATTCTTAAGGCATTACTCTGTTTCTCCATGAACTCAATACACTAGATGGATGTTGGATAGCGGTCGATGTGTAGATTAATAGAAGTAGATGCACGCAGAAGTCGGTCTACTAATCTTGGGCGTGATGCCTGTATACATGATCATTGTCTTGAATATCGTCATAATTATTTGCTTTTCTATCAATTTCCCAACAGTAATTTTTCTACCCACCGCTTGCTATTTTCTCAAGAGAAGCCACTAGTGAAACCAACGGCCCCCGGGTCTACTTCACATCATCTATTTACAATCTCTACTTTGTTGTTTGCTTTCCTACTTTATTTTCTCTTTTCTTTTAAAATCTATATTATCAGAAAATCCAATAAATACGTTGTTATGTCCTATTTTCTATCACTCTTATTTGCATCTATCAATCTATCCTTACTTTACCCACGAGGGATTGACAACCCCTCTACGCTTTGGGTTGCGAGGATTTGCTATTTGTGTGCAGGTGTTGCTTACCATGTCTTGTGGATATTCCTACTAGTTTGATACCTTGGTTTCTTAACTCAGGGAAATACTTGTCGTCGATGTGCTACATCACCCTTCAATTTTGGAGGGAAATCAACACACTTGCAAGGAACGTCAAGATTTCTAGCGCCGTTGCCGGGGAAGATCAAGTCAACATCTATCAGGTTCCTACATACATATCTCATCTCTTTGCAAGTACATTATTTGTCATTTTCCTCTTGTTTTCCACTTCCCCACTTCACAAAAATTAGCCTTTTTATTTGACTTCTTTCCTTTGCTGTTTTCTTGCCGCATCTCTTGCTTGCTTGTGGTCCTATTTGTGTAGTCACGATGAATCAAGAGAACACTAAGTTGTGTGATTTTTCCAATCCAAATAACAATGATTTTATTAGCACTCCTATTGCTCCTCCCGCCACTAGTGCGGAGTCTTATGATATAATGCCGCTTTGTCGATTCTTGTTATGAAAGACCAATTTTCCTGTAATCCTAATAAGGATGACGCATCCCATCTAAACACTTCCATAGAATTGTGTCGTATACAAAAGAAGAAAGATGTGGACAATGACATTATCAAGCTGAAGTTATTTCCGTTCTCTTTGGGTGATCGTGCTAAAATATGGTTTTCATCTTTGCCATGAGATAGTATTGATTCTTGCAATAAGTGCCATGAGATTCTTTTATCACAAAGTATTTTCCTCCCATGAAAATTATTTCTCTTAGAGATCAGATTACTAATTTTAAACAACTTGAGCATGAGGATGTTATGATAAGAAATTGCACAACCCATGGTTTGAATTTGTGGATAGTCATACAAGTTTTTTATGCGGGATTGAATTTTGTTTCAAGAAATCTTTTAGATTCCGCTACGGGTGGTACTTTTATGGAAATTACTTTGGATGATGATACTAAATTTCTTGATAATATTATGGCTAATTGCTCACAATGGCATAGTCAAAGAGCTCCTACTATGTCTTAGCCCTAGAATTTGATTGTAAATAATGTTATTAATTGCATCACTGGCATCCATGCATCATGTTTAAATTCAAAATGAATTTGCAATGAGGAATGACCAAGCCTCAGAGAGAATTTTTGTCAAATAAGCAACATAAAATTTGCTTCAAATCACTACAAGAAAATGTCCTTGGTATTCTAATAGAACATTGGCATGAGTTAAAATTCAAATAAATATGTTTGGAATCACAGAAACATTTTATCTTGGGTATTTGAATAATTTAACTACTATTTGCATTGGGTGTATATTTCCTAGACATGAAATATTTATCCAATGTCCCTTAGATTTATTATGTAGAATTGGATAATTCCACTTAGTCCACATATAATTTTTGAGAATTTACAAAATGATTTGATATAAAAATCAAATCCAAAATAGTTGCAGAAATATAAAACAGAAGGAAACAAAATATACAAAATTACCTCGCGCTTACCTCGGCCCAGTTCTGTGGAGCCTAGCCTAGCTGGCGAGCCAGTCGTCCCCTTCCTTTGGACAGCAGGACGAGCGCGTGGCCGATGCACACGCACGCTCGGTGCGCCACGCCGCAGCTGCCTGCCTGCATCCCCCTCCACGTCCTCGTCATGGATAGCTTCACAGGAGTCATCCCGATCGAGCTGACCCCCTCTCTCTTCCCCCCTGCCCCCCCTCACACTCGTGTCGCCATGGCCAAAGACATCACCGACTCGCTACCGTCGCCCCCGTAGCCACCGAGTCCTCCTTGCCCTTCCCCTATGAACAGAAGAGCCGCGACGTTGTCCCCGACCTCCTCATCGAGCCAATTAACCGAAGGAGCCCTTTGTTGTCTTCATCGACATCTTCAAGCTCCGGCACCGGCGCTCCTCTCTAATGATTCACGTCCATCTGCGCCTCCCCGAGCTCGCCATTTGTCTCAATCGGCCCACTGTGAGCTCCTGCATTGAACCCCCTAACCCCATGGCTTGTCTCTCGTCGTAGCCATCGCCCCCTTGCTGACCGTAGCACGCTGCCGCCGAGCTCATCGCCGACACAACTCTGGTGACCTTCGGGTCTCGTGCGCATGCCTGTTGGGTTCGTGTGCGTGTGTACGATAGTTTGGTGCTAGTCGTTGCCCCTGTCACGCACCGTAATGCCAAAACCGCCGAGTCCGGATGTCACACCCTGTTTTCACTTCCATCTTTCTCTGTAATGCAAAAATCTGAGCTTATTAGAACTTTTTCAAAACTAATGTTGTGAGTGCTTGATCATGTGATGATAAAAACCACATTTCACAAGATTGAATTGTTTCCAAAACCTTTTTTTTCTCATCAAGGTAAAACCCTACTTGCACTACATGCCCTTGATGGCATGGAGTGTTCTTACCCAAAGTTGGTGATTTGATTCTAGTACTATTTAGTACACCAAAACCATATTTTTATAATTTAATTGCATGTCCATTTCTCAGGCCAGAAATGGTATTCCTATATGGAAAAATACTTTTCCGCCTTAGAAAAATTTGATTAAATTTGGAGATGATCATAAGGACATATATTTTTCATACATAAGATTTTTAACCCCTATTTACATTATTAATATTTGAGTAAAACCCTGAAAACCATTTCTGTCTGTTTTGAACTTTTGAAATATTTCCAAAGGAAATATTCTTAATAAGTTCCTAGAAAATTCAAGTGGTATCCCCAAGCCATATTTGGTGTCCACATAAAGTTTCACCTTGATCCAAGGTGATTAAGGACCCCAAATAACTACAAAACCCCATCTGTCCAGATGGAAGTTAGAGCAACTCTACATAGCAAAGTTTGTCCAAGGATGTTGAAACTTTGCAGGAGTGCCTAATACCTCAAATGATGGTTCCACACCAAAAATGGGATTTGTGGGACTTAGTTTGCCCACACTCTCTTTGGAAGGAACGTATCTGGTCAAATGGTGAACTTTTCAAGTTTACAAAGCTCAAACTTGGTGAAACCCCTTGTTTTAGCACCAAACCAAATCCTGTTCAGTTGCAGAACTGGTGGTGGGGTGCAACCACCCCAAACCACTATCGAGCACCTTCTGATAGATGGGTAAAAGCCCCTCTAACCATAGATAAATGACGTCAGCTGTGCTTCCTTGGCAATGGCTCCAGAAAAGGGTTGATCCTGCAATATATGGCGTTAGCTAGACGAATGCTTATAACAACTAATCTTCTCCTGCAACGGCACCGGAAGAATGCTGATACCACTCCCCGGCAATACAACTGGAAGAATGTTGTTGATGGCCCACCAGCGCGTGGGTTCGCAGCAGTTTTCGAGGGTAGAGTATTCGACCCAATTTGTTGGTTTGCACGAGAGGAGGTGAGAGTATACTCTCAAGTATTAGAGCTGAATTTGTCAGATTCAACCACACCTGAAAGATTAGTATCTGCAAGCACAGTAGTAACAACAAAGTAATATGACAACAACGGTGTTAGAAACGATCTGTTGACAGCAGACTATTCCTAACAATTGTATCAATGGCGCCTTCGTTGCCGCGTCGACGGAAGTTGACAGTTCCCGTCAACGGTCGGTGAATCAACAGTGTAGGAGGTAGTATCAGTGTAACGAGCAATAGAAGTGGCAAGGAACAGTAGTAGTGACAGCAGTAGCAAGTAGCAACAGTAGCAAGCGACAGTAGTAGCAACAGTAGCAGCAGAGCAAAACAAGTAACAGCAGTAGCAACAGTAGTAGCAACAGCAGAGCAAGACAAGTAACATCAGTAGCAATAGTAGTAGCAGCAGCAGAGCAAGACAAGTAACAACAGTAGTAGGACAAACTCGTAGGCAATGGGTCGGTGATTTGTTTGGATGATATTCATCATGCAACAGCTATAACACGGAGAGATATGTGGCTAGCTCCCGTTCGTCAATGTGATGTACACATGCATTCGGTGTGTCGTCATACGTGCTTAGGGAAAAGAACTTGCATGACATCTATTGTCCATCCCTCTCGTGGCAACGGGGTCCAAAAGGAAACTACGGGATATTAAGGTTCTCCTTTTAAAAAAGAACCGGACTAACGCATTAGCACTTGGCGAACACATGAACTCCTCAAACTATGATCATCACCGAGAGTGGTTCCAGTTATTGTCACTCCGGGGTTGCCGGATCATAACACATAGTAGGTAACTACAACTTGCAAGATCGGATCTAAAACACACATATATTGGTGACGACATAATAATTTCAGATCTGAAATCATGGCACTCGGGCCCTAGTGACAAGCATTATGCATGGAAAAGTAAGTAGAAACATCAAATCTCAGAACATAGTGGAAACGAGGGATCAATCCCCATCAAAACTAACTCGATTACATGATAGATCTCATCCTACTCATCACCGCCCAGCGAGCCTACGAATAGATTACTCACGAACGACAAAGAGCTTCAGGGAATTGGAGAGGGAGGAAGGTTGATGATGACGATGGCGACGATTTCCCCTCTCCGGAGCCCAAGATGGACTCCAGATCTGCCCTCCAGATGAAGAACAGGTGGTGGCGGCGCCTCCGTATCGAAAACGCGACGAAAACTTCTCTTTTTATTTTTTCTGGGACGAAAGACAACTTATAGAGCTGGAGTTGGGGCGGCAGGTGCCTGTGGGCCCCACAAGCCTGCCCACTGCCACCAGGGGGTGGTGGCGGCGCAGGGGCTTGTGGCCCACTGGCCCACCCCCTCAGATGGAACTTGGCGCAGGTATTTTTGATATTTTCCAAAACTGCTCCCCGTAAATTTTCAGGACGTTTGGAGAACTTTGATTTCTGCACAAAAATAACACCAAGGCAATTCTGCTGAAAACAGCGTCAGTCCAGGTTAGTTCCATTCAAATCATGCAAATTATAGACCAAAACAAGGGCAAAAGAGTTTGGAAAAGTAGATACGTTGGAGACGTATCAATAAACCCAACCCCTTTGCCCCAAACTCTTAGATTAGGTGGCCAGTATCAGTGCCCAACCCCAGTCAACTAGTCCCTCTCTGGTTCAAAGTAGAAATGCCAAAATCTCCATTCTAAGCTTCAGCTCGAAGCTGACAACACCTGTTTCTCTTGTCTCCCTTGACCAGCCAAAGCTCCCATGGGACTTCAGCGGCTAGCCTCATCCCAGCTAGTGCCCAGGACATGCTAGACACGTCCAAAGCACCTCAGAGCGCGCCAGCATGCCGTGGCATGCCAAAACTGTGCTCTGGGCGCGCTATATAGAACTCCAAGGTGGGGGTGACGCCCTCGGCCAGTTCCATCGTCCCCCGAGGTGTCCAACTTATTCCCCGACAACCCCTATGCATCAGGTGGCCATGAGGGCACCTCCTCTCCCGCGCTAGAGCTTGTGCGATGCGTGCCCGCGCGCATCAGTACCGGCCAGAGTTGCGCGGCCACTGATGCTCGACTCCCCTGTCTCTCCCTTCCTCACAGTAGGTTCTGGCAGTCCAAAACCACGTCCTGAGACCGTGGTTTCGACCCCAGCTCCTCTCTGCACCCCCATGCGCGCCACGGTGAGTCATCGGCGCTCCCGAGTTGGCTCACCGTCGCGGGACTATAAATAGCCCCCCTCGCTCTAGCACCCCTCACACAGCATCGCAGCAACCTCTAGCACCTCCCTAGCCACCTCAGCAAGCCCGCATAGCCCCGGTGCTCGAGATCAACCGAGGACCCTCCGCCTAGGAGCTCCGGTCGATCTCCGGCTACACGAGGGCTCATGCATCCCTGTACCCACCAAACCACTCCCCATGACCACATGGAGCTTTCCTCCAACTTTCCCAAGCTAATCTTTGCCCCTATCTACCCCCTTCACCTTCGCCCGAAGCTCCTCCGCCACGGCCTCCTCATCACGGGTGAACCTGAGCATCTATGTCATTGTTCCGACCACCAATAGGTAGGCGACGACGAGTCAGACCCATTTCCGTCTTCATTGGGCCAAGGACGTCGGTAGCCACGCCGCCGTCTGATACGTCTCCATCATATCTACTTTTCCAAACTCTTTTGCCCTTGTTTTGGACTCTAATTTGCATGATTTGAATGGAACTAACCTGTACTGACACTTTTTTCAGCAGAATTGCCTTGGTGTTATTTTTGTGTAGAAATCAAAGTTCTCCAAATGTCCTGAAAATTTACGGGGAGCAGTTTTCGAAAATATAAAAAATATCTGCGCCAAGTTCTACCTGAGGGGGTGGGCCTGTGGGCCACAAGCCCTGGCTCCGCCACCACCCCCCTGGTGGCGGTGGGCAGGCTTGTGGGGCCCACACGGCTCTGCCGCCCCCAACTCCAGCTCTATAAGTCCCCTTTCATCCCAGAAAAAATAAAAAGAGAAGTTTTCGCCGCGTTTACGATACGGAGGCACTGCCACCACCTGTTCTTCATCTAGAGGACAGATTTGGAGTCCGTCTTGGGCTTCGGAGAGGGGAAATCGTCGCCATCGTCATCATCAACCTTCTTCCCTCTACAATTCCGTGAAGCTATTCGTCGTTCGTGAGTAATCTATTTGTAGGCTCGCTGGGCGGTGATGAGTATGATGAGATCTATCATGTAATCGAGTTAGTTTTGATGAGGATTGATCCCTAGTATCCACTATGCTTTGAGATTGATGTTGCTACTACTTTGCCATGCTTAATGCTTGTCACTAGGGCCCGAGTGCCATGATTTCAGATCTGAAATTATTGTGTTGTCACCAATATATGTGTGTTTTAGATCCAATCTTGCAAGTTGTAGTTACCTACTATGTGTTATGATCCGGCAACCCCGGAGTGACAATAACCGGAACCACTCCCTGTGATGACCATAGTTTGAGGAGTTCATTTGTTTACCAAGTGCTAATGCGTTGGCCCGGTTCTTTATTAAAAGGAGAACCTTAATATCCCGTAGTTTCCTTTTGCACCCCACTGCCACGGGAGGGATGGACAATAGATGTCATGCAAGTTCTTTTCCCTAAGCACGTATGACGACACACGGAATGCATGCCTACATCACATTGACGAATGGGAGCTAGCCACACATCTCTCCGTGTTATAGTTGTTGCATGATGAATATCATCCAAACAAATCACCGACCCATTGCCTACGAGTTTGTCCTCTGCTGCTGCTACTACTCTTGCTACTGCTGTTACTTGTCTTGCTCTGCTGCTGCCACTATTGTCGCTTCCTACTGTTGCTACTTGCTATGGCTATCACTACTACTTTTCCTTGCCGCTACTATTGCTCATTACACCGTCGTTACTCGCTACTTTGTTGTTACTACTTTGCTTGCAGATACTAATCTTTCAGGTGTGGTCGAATCTGACAATTCAACTACTAATACTTGATAGTATTCTCTCACCTCCCGTCGTGCGAATCAACAAACTTGGGTTGAATATTATACCCTCAAAAACTGATGCGATCCCATGTGCTTGTGGGCCGTCAACAACATTCTTCTAGTTTCGATTGCCGGAGAGTGCTAGCAGCATTCTTCTGGTGCCGTTGCAAAGGGGAAGAACAGTTGGCATCAAGCATTTTTCTGGTGCCATTGCCGAGGAGGTGTTGCTATATTCTCTGAGTCACTTGGGATTTATATCTTCTAATCACTATGAAGAATCTGAAGGATCCGAAGACCAAAGTCTTGCCCTCAACTACGAGGGGAGGTAAGGAATTGCCATCTAGCTCTGCACTTGATTCACCTTCAGTTATGAGTAAGTTTGGGACATCACCTCCTGCTAGAAATCTTGATATGTCGCCTGTGCTTGATGATGCTTATGATGCTACTGCTAGAGATGTTGTGCTTGATACTATGCCTGATGATGCTATGCTTGATACTGCTAGAGATGCTATGCCTGATGATACTATGCTTGATACTGCTAGATATGCTATGCCTGATACTGCTTTGCCTGATGATGCTAGAGATGCTATTTTGCCTGATGATGCTATGCTTGATAATGCTAGAGATACTATTTTGCCTGATGTCCCACTAGGAGTGTTCCTTGATGCTCATATTGCTAGAGTTACTGCCAATGCTCGTGATGCTTCTGAAACTGCCGATACTATTGAGGTAGAACCTACTTTTTCTCCTGCTAGATCTAGCTCTCCTAGATATGAATTGCCTGATATACCCGAGGGTTACGTTATGGAGGGAGAGATAGCTGAGGATTTTCTTGTGTGTAAGGATGCCTATGATGCTGAGAAATTACTTCTCAAGTGGAAGGAAAACTGTCGGGAAGCTAGGATGAAATATGACCTGAATTTTGCCACTTCACCTATCTTTATCACCAATAAGGATTATGAATTCTCTGTCGATCCTAAGATAATCTCTCTAGTAGAATCTGATCCTTTTCACGGTTATGAGTTTGAGACGGTCATAGCCCATCTTGCCAAACTAAACAAAATAGCCCACCTTTTCACTAATGAGGAGAAGATCTGCCACTACGATATCCTTAAGCTGTTTCCTTTCTCTCTAAAGGATGACGGTAAAGCCTAGTTTACCTCTCTTGCTCCTGGATGTGTGCGTAGTCCCCAGGAGATGGTCTATTAATTCTGTGAGAAATATTTCCCTGCCCATAAGAAGCAAGCTGCCTTGTAGGAAATATACAACTTTGCTCAACTCCAAGAAGTGAGTCTTCCACAAGCTTGGGGGAGGCTCGTCCAGCTACAGAATGCTTTGCCTGATCACCCTCTTAAGAAGAACGAGATACTTGATATCCTCTATAACGGACTTACTGATGCCTCTAGATACCACCTAGATAGTTGTGCCGGCTGTGTTTTTAGGGAACAAACTGTAGAACAAGCTGTGACTCTACTGAATAACATCTTGATCAACGATAATGCTTGGACTATTCCCGAACCACCTCCTAAGCCAATTCTGAAGAAAAGAGGTAGTCTATTCCCCAGTCCCGAAGATATGCAAGAAGCCAAGAAATCTATGCAAGAGAAAGGCATTAGATCTGAAGATGTCAAAAATCTACCACCTATCGAAGAGATCCATGGTTACGATAACCCGATACAAGTAGTAGAAGTGAATTCTCTGCGTAGGTTTGATGAGAGTGATATTCCTTTTGATAAACCTGCTAGCCTATGCTTTGATGAATTTGACAACTTTGTTGCGAAACAACAGAGTTTCAATGATTATGTTAGCAGGCATTTGGAACAAAGTACTCGTATGCTTAGCCATTTAAGTGCTTGTGTAGACAGAAATGTCAGTGATCTGAAGCTTCTGAGTAAACATGCCTCTATGATTACTACTCAGGTAGAACAAGTACTTAAAGCTCAGAATGACCTGCTCAATGAATTAAATGACAATTCTGTCAGAGTCATTACTAGAGGAGGCAAAATGACTCAGGAACCTTTGTATCCCGAAGGTCATCCTAAGAGAATTGATCAAGATTGTCAAGGAGTCAATGCTGATACACCTAGTTATCCTAAGGAGAAGAAGAAGAATGATAGAAACCTGCACGCCAGTTCACCAAATGCTGTCACACCTGAAGAACCTAATGATATTTCTGCGTCTGATACAGAAACACAATCTGGTGATGAACATGAACCTGGTGACAATATGGACAGTGATGTTCATAATAATGCTCAACCTAGCAATGATGAGGATGTGGAGATTGAACCTACGGTTAATCTTGATAACCCATAGCCTAAGAAATACGACAAGAATGACTTCACTTCTAGGAAGCATGGTAAAGAAAGGGAGCCATGGGTTCAGAGATCTATGCCCTTCCCTCCTAAGTCATCCAAGCAAAAGGATGATTAGGATTTTGAGCGCTTCGTTGAGATGATAAGACCCGTCTTTCTGCAGATGCGGTGAACTGATATGCTCAAGATGTCTCTGTATGCCAAGTACATGAAAGATATCGTGACTAATAAACGGAAGATACCATATCTTGAGATCTCCACAATGCTTGCCAATTACACTTTTAAAGGTGGAACTCCTGAGAAACTTGGTGATCCCGGAGTGCCCACTATACCTTGCTCCATTAAAGGAAACTACGTAAGAACTGCCTTATGTGATCTTGGAGCCGGTGTTAGTGTTATGCCACTCTCTCTTTATCGTAGACTTGAGTTGGATAAGTTGACACCCACTGAAATTTCTCTGCAAATGGCCGACAAATCAACTGCTTTCCCTATCAGCATTTGCGAGGATGTTCCTGTTGTGGTTGCTAACACCACTATCTTAACACACTTTGTTATCTTGGATATTCCTGAGGACGATGCCATGACTGTCATCCTCGGAAGACCCTTTTTAAACACGTCAAGGGCTGTTATAGATTGCAACAAAGGCAATGTCACTTTCCACGTCAACGGTGAGCACACCGTGCACTTTCTGAAGAAACGATATCAAGTACATTGCATCAATGCTATCGAGAAGACTTCATCGATTCTCATTGGGAGCTTTGAATGCCCTATTCCTCGTGTCAAGATGAAGTATGATTTGCTTGTTGGGGAGATAAATATCCCCATTGAGGTGACTTAGTGGATATTCAAACATTCTCCGTTCTCTCTTGCGATTCGAGAAGGTTTTGTCATAAGGACTTGATCAATCCCATTGACGGATTTCTTTCGATGACCATCAAGTGGATGAATCAAAGAGTCACATACCTCTGTTTTGAGCTTTCATTTTCTGTTGCTTAGAAGAAAAATGATAGAATTAGTTTAGCTTTTCCTGTTTTCTGTTTTAGCGTCCCGGAGAAAAATACCTCGCAAATAAAAGTTCTCCGATGGTCCTGAAAGTTTAGTATGATTTTTTTGGAATTTTGGAAATTTCTGGGCCTGAGAGCTGGCCTGGGGGCCTGACCAGTGGGCCACAAGCCCTTCCACCGCCACCTACCCCCCTACTAGCGGGGTGCAAGCTTGTGGGGCCCACAGGCACCCCCTCCACTCATTCCAGCTCTTAGCCTCTTCTTCCACCTCTAGAAAAAATTGTTTCGTAGCTCAAACCCGTGTTCTTGCTCATTTGGCTGTGATTTTCGATCTCCTTGCTCAAAGCATCATTCTCCAAACCGTTTTGGGGGAAATTACTCCTTGGTAAGTGACTCCTCCATTGGTCCAATTAGTTTTTGCTCTAGCGCTTTATACTTCGCGTATTCTTGCTACCTTGGTGACCCTGTTCTTGAGCTAGAAATGTTGATTTTAGCTGGTTCCAACTAGTTTTAGCGCGTGATACGGTCTCTAGGCACTAGTAGGAGTAGTTGCTACAAGTTGGGTTGATCCTTGTTCACTTTTCTTTAGAAGTCTCCAAAAATTTCAGAATTTTTCAGAGCTAGAAAAAGGAAAAGATGAGGAGGTTCTTGAGAGGCTCTTCTAGCCGTAACCCCAAGGAGGATGAGAAGAACCACTCCAAGTACGTAGTCCCTCGATTCACAGAAGTTTGAGCATGCGAGTGGCCAAGTGATGAATTTTTGCGTGCCGGTGGACTTTATGAAGACTTTTATTACTTGCTGGAGAACGCAGGTCTTACTGCGTTTGTTGAAGATAAGTGCCCACAATACCTCCTCCTCACCAATATTTTCGTTCAAAGCTTCAACTTTTATCCGAGGAAGAATCCTCCCATGGTTGAGTTAATGATATACGATGTCCCCCAGTGCATGACGCTGCAGGATTTTTGCAATGTATGCAAATTACCTTATGTTGGGGATATCCGTGACCCTCGTCCACGAGACTTGGAGGATTTCATTGGTTCTATTGCTGTTGGAGAGGAGAGAGGAGTGTCTCGCGCTAGAATTGCTTGCATACATTTTCCTGTGCTTAGGTACTTCTCATTATTTGTGGGAAAATGTTTGATTGGCCGTGGGGCGGCTGGATCACTTAGTTCTCCAGACCTTGCGGTTTTGCGCGAAGGCCTTTATGACGATAAGACTTATACCTTGGGCGCGATAGTAGCTCAACGGTTGAGCCTGAACCGTTCTAAAGGTGTTGTCTATGGAGGTATCTATGCTACCCGTCTTGCCAGACACTTTGAGATACCCATTAGACTAGGAGAGGAAGGAGAGATGCTTCTCCCTGAGAAATATCTGGATTATGACAGCATGGTTCGCCATGATTTTCTGGATAGAGATGCTAGTAGACGGATGATTTATAACCTAGTATTTAGTCAGGGTACTCGAGAGACTATTACTTTGCGTGCTCCTTCTTTGTTCGATCTTCATGCAGGCAGGTACACTATTATGCCCGCGGACATCTACGCATATTGGGGCTTGGCCCAACCATAGGCGCCCGTGCCCGAGCCGCCAGTCGAGTACCAGACGCTAGTTTACCAGTGGGAGCCAGAGGAGCTCACACACCAGTGGCATCCACAGTCTACTCCGGAGTATCCTAGAGCTAGTTATTTCCCACCTTGGGAGTAGACCAAGCTAGGCCAAAAGCCTAAGCTTGGGTGAGTACGTCTTCTGACCGACTTTACATTCATGCTTATGCTTTCACTCTGTTAGCTGGTGTTTACACGATGCCACTGTATTATCCATGCTAGTTTATTTTCGTTTTCTTGTTTTGTGTCCTTTTGAGAAAACCCAAAAAGATTTTTCTTTCTTCTTTTGCTTGTTGGGAGCTTTCCCGTGTGAATAGTTTTCTTTTTCTTTGTGTCAAGGTAGAAGATATTGGTTACAATGCTTATTGGTTCTTGCATGCTTACCTGTTTAGCTTTCAAAGATCCATATTACTTTGTCTTCTCCTTTGTGTTTGCCTGCAGATTCAGCTTAGTCCAATGCGCTTATTATTGTTCACATCGTTCGATCGTGCAAATGAAAGGCAACAATGATGATATATGATGAAGTGACTGAGACTGAAAAGCTGGAATGAACTCTATCTATTTTGTTTTTGTAAATATGACTAGCTTATCGACCTAGATTCGGCTTTGTTGTGAGAAAACCATGTTTGCAATGACAACTTAGAGATCATAGTTTCTGATGCCATGCTTATTTAGCTGAGAGCTTATAATGGTTTGTCTTGATTACCAACATAGATTTTGAGATGACTATGATGTAGTATGATAGGATGGTATTCTCCTTTGAATGTTTCAAGTGGCTTGACTTGGCGCATGTTCATGCATGTAGTTGAAACAAAATCAACATAGCCTCTATGATGTTCGTGTTCATGGTGATTTATATCCCGTTCATGCTTGCATTCAATGTTAGTCAAACTCATTGCATCTTGATGAGTGTTGTTGCTCTCTAGTTGGTCGCTTCCCAGTCTTTTGCTAGCCTTCACTTGTACTAAGCGGGAATACTGCTTGTGCATCCACTTCCATAAACCCAAAGTTTTTCCATGAGAGTCCACCATACCTACCTATTTGCAGTATCTACCTACCGTTCCAAGTAAATTTGCATGTGCCATTCTCTAAACCTTTAAGAAATAATCTGTTTTGCATGCCCGAACCGCTCATGTGGTGACAGGGGGCTATTGGTATCTTCCATGCTAGGAGTGTTATCCTCGACATGCGTTTATTCACTGTCATTCACGAGAAAGGGGCCGGTAATTGGAATGCCTAGTTCCATGCTTAAATCGAAAACATAACTGTAAAACAAGACTTCCCCCGGATTGATGTTAGTATGGACGGTACCAGAGGATTCGGCTAGCCGAGGAGTGTGATTGATTGGTGATGGGGGAGTTAAAACTTTACTTTTCTGTTTGGGAACCGCCTATAGCATGAGTAGCATGGAAGATATTGAGAACTCTTGGTCATTGCTTTGACAATGAAAGCATGCCACCCAAAATTATTATCTCTGTTTTCAAAGCTGGAGCTCTGGCACCTCTGCAAATCAATACTTCCCTCTGCGAAGGGCCTGTCTATTTATTTTCCTGTCGAGTCATCCTCCTCTTATATAAGCACCAATTAGAGAGCACCTCTATCATTTTTATGCTTTGCTTTTGATTGATATTGAGTATGACTATGACTGGATCTTCGTTGCTATGAATTACAATCTTTAGTCAGCCCTTGATCTTTGAAAGTGCTCTGCATTTATATTTTGCGGCCTGAGAAAGAACTAGCGAGATACCACCTATTCATATTGCGTCATGCTTGTTTTGATTGAAGTGTTGGTAATTGAAACTCATTATTATTTGCTCGTTAGCTGATTATGCCATTGATATTAGTTTACCATGAGACCTTTGTGTCATTTGCTTATGTGCTTAACTTGTGATCCTGCTGAAATTCTGGTTATGAGTTAGACATAGTTGCAACAACAAGATCAAACAGAGTTTGTCAAAGTTTTTCTTTCTCTCTCAGTTTGTCAACGGAGTTGCTTAAGGACAAGCAAGGTTTTAAGCTTGGGGGAGTTGATACGTCTCCATCGTATCTACTTTTCCAACTCTTGTGCCCTTGTTTTGGACTCTACTTTGCATGATTTGAATGGAACTAACCTGGACTAACGTTGTTTTCAGCAGAATTGCCTTGGTGTTATTTTTTTGCAGAAATCAAAGTTCTCCAAATGTCTTGAAAATTTACGGGGAGCAGTTTTGGAAAATATAAAAAATATCTACGCCAAGTTCCACCTGAGGGGATGGGCCAGTGGGCCACAAGCCCTGGCTCCGCCAGCACCCCCTGGTGGCCGTGGGCAGGCTTGTGGGGCCCACACGGCTCTGCCGCCCCCAACTCCAGCTCTATAAGTCCCCTTTCGTCCCAGAAAAAATAAAAAGAGATGTTTTCGCCGCGTTTACGATACGGAGGCGCCGCCACCACCTGTTCTTCATCTGGAGCGCAGATCTGGAGTCCATCTTGGGCTCCGGAGAGGGGAAATCGTTGCCATCGTCATCATCAACCTTCTTCCCTCTCCAATTCCATGAAGCTCTTCGTCGCTCGTGAGTAATCTATTCGTAGGCTCGCAAGGTGGTGATGAGTAGGATGAGATCTATCATGTAATCGAGTTAGTTTTGATGCGGATTGATCCCTAGTATCCACTATGTTTTCAGATTGATGTTGCTACTACTTTCCCATGCTTAAGGCTTGTCACTAGGGCCCGAGTGCCATGATTTCAGATCTGAATTTATTAAGTTGTCACCAATATATGTGTGTTTTAGATCCGATCTTGCAAGTTGTAATTACCTACTATGTGTTATGATCCGGCAACCCCGGAGTGACAATAACCGGAACCACTCCTGGTGATGACCATAGTTTGAGGAGTTCATGTGTTCACCAAGTGCTAATGCGTTGGTCCGGTTCTTTATTAAAAGGAGAACCTTAATATCCCGTAGTTTCCATTTGGACCCCGCTCCCACGGGAGGGATGGACAATAGATGTCATGCAAGTTCTTTTCCCTAAGCACGTATGACGACACACGGAATGCATGCCTACATCACATTGACGAACGGGAGCTAGCCACATATCTCTCCTTGTTATAGCTATTGCATGATGAATATCATCCAAACAAATCACCGACCCATTGCCTACGAGTTTGTCCTCTGCTGCTGCTACTACTATTGCTACTGCTGTTACTTGTCTTGCTCTGCTGCTGCCACTACTGTCGCTTGCTATTGTTGCTACTTGCTACTGCTGTCACTATTGCTTTTCCTTGCCGCTGCTATTGCTCGTTACACCGCCGTTACTCGCTACTTTGTTGTTACTACTTTCCTTGCAGCTACTAATCTTTCAGGTTTGGTTGAATCTGACAATTCAACTGCTAATACTTGAGAGTATTCTCTCATCTCCCGTCGTGCGAATCAACAAATTTGGGTCGAATATTCTACCCTCAAAAACTGCTGTGATCCCATGCGCTTGTGGGCCGTCAACAACATTCTTCTACTTTCGATTGCCGGAGAGTGCTAGCAGCATTCTTCTTGTGTCGTTGGAAAGGGGAAGAACAGTTGGCATCACCGTCCTCCTCCTCCTCTCTGACCAGAGGTAGGAGACGACCCCGACAGGTGTGCCTGACCTGTCGGTGGCCATCTCTCTCCCTCGCTGCCCGCACCTGCTGACCGCAGGGGCCCGCACGTCAGGTTCAAACCTGACGGCGCGCGCGCCTGGGTAAGCTAGCTGGCTGGCCTTTGGGCCGGCCCAATCCCAGGCCAAGCTAGGCCAGGGGTTCTGGCCCTTTTTCTTTATTTTAAAATTTTGATTTTCAAAGATTTTTATAAAAAGATTTAACAAGTGTAAAAATATAATTTTTTCACTGTTATTCTTCTAAAAATATGTAGTATTTAATAGAACCATTGGTTGAATTCTTGCAGCAACTATTATGTTTTATAATAATAATAAGGATTAAATTGGAATTGTTTTGCTTCTGTTTAGTTGATTTTAAAAATATTCCCTCATTGGAATCAGAGGCAAATATTTTTAAAATAACAATAAATGACTTTGTGATCTGTTTTGGATTGAGCTATTTCTTATTTAATCTTTTGACGATGATAGAAAATCCGTGTGATGAGGGAATTGGAGCGGAAGACCTCGAAGACCCTGGATACCTAGCTGACCGAGGCAAGCAGCCCTTTGACCATGACTGAGCATATATTATATTGCATGCTTGTGTAGCGAATATTTCTGTTGCATATGATCATAAGTGCCGGTAAATCATTGATGTGATGTTACCGATGGCTCCTCCGGAGCACATGCATTGAGCTTGATCCTACCACCTATGAGGGTCATGCTAATATCATGTTGACAAGTAAAGATAGAATAATATTAGCATCAGCATGTTGTTGGTATAAATCAAAGATTTATGAAAACCCCATCGGGTGCCACTAATGCCCGAGGTTGATGATGAGTTAGGTGGCCACTTTTGTTGAAGTGGTCCACCGGGTATTTGTGTGAGTATGGTTTCGGAAATGGGATTAGATTTATGATGTGTCGACCGTCCCAACCTTACATATCCGACCACGTTACCCCTTATGGGACGGGGCTGTGTTGATTACTCTGGTCGGTGCTAGCAAAGAGCCACATTACTTGTGGCTGGAGTGATGTGTGGCTACTCTCATGATGGGGTCGTGCCAGGTAGGGCGACTATCCGTTTTTATGTGTTCCAGGCGCACCATTGGTCCTCGCATGGTTGATAATGTCCAGAGTCGGTGCTCGTAAGACGTACAACATGTGGGCTGGGTAACAATCGAGTGGACCTCTTTGGCTAGTATCGTCAGGGGAAAGGCATTGATCGGGTACTTACCTCGGTTATGTTATATACCGCGAGTCGTGGATGACACGGAAGTTTCCCGGATCTCGTGGGTCCAACGTACTACCTCTGCAGACTATATCCATGGTCAAGGACAGTTGGGTAATCCTGCTTAAACTACGTCCAGTTCTTTCCGCATAAACCAAGTGTGTGTGTGTATGTGTTCTATGGTGTTATTATGAAAGTAATGATATGACCAAGTTCGGTGACTTGGCATATAGGGTGAACCTGGATGGTTCAGCCCACGACAGATATATTGATAGCTGTAACCTATTCTTCAAAAGTAGTTCTTAACTTATGATGCATACCCGTGATCATGTTTACTTACCACCAAGAGATATCCACCAAAGAAGCATGTTATTGTTATCCTTCCCTTGCATTGTTCATATCATGGGTTGTTTGCGAGTACATTCAAAAGTAGTCATTGGCTTGCCACCGGTTATATTATTGACCAGACATGGAAGGACCGGAGTTTGGAGATGAGTACGTCTTCGGAGACCCCCCTGCGAATTAGGACGCTTCCCAGTTAGAATGCCTATTGATGTAGGCTGATGGCATGGGCACCCGCTTAGCCCTATGATTTCCGCTTCCAGTTGAATTAGTGTGATTTGGCCTTATAGGCCCTACCTTGTGAACTTGACCATTTGGTCACGTGATGTAATAATTCGCTACTTGGATGTAAGACTCCTATTATTCAGTATCTTTGTGTTCGGTGAGCATTGATCTCTGGGATCACTCAGCACGTTCATTTGGTAAGCTCAACTCATAAGTCAGGGTCCCCACACCCGAACTCCGGCTGCCACCTTTGAGCTCGCCGCCGTGGACACCGGCCACCCCGGCTCCGGCTAAGGCCATCAATGGACATGGCATGGCCCCTCATTCGAACGTGTTGTCCCGTGCGTTGAACGATGACATGTAGCGAAATTCGGATGCGGACACCACCGTGATTTGAGGTCGCCGGCGGCTAAATGTCGGTGGCTGACGTGGCGCAGTTAGTTTAGTTGCTAATTAGGCTTAGTTAGTTGTCGGCGTTCTGGGAATGGGGGTACCCACACCTGCCTGCGTGCGGCCCAGGGCTGGCCCACTTCATCGGCCTAAAACCAACAGGCCCGGCACCACCCAAGACAAGGCCATCGCAAGGAGGAGCAGCATTAAGACCCACAGGGGGCCTCCTCAGGACCCCACGCCCTCCCCCGAAGTGACGGATATTCCGAGGCGAGGCCCGGCCTCAGGAGTCAAGGCTGACGCAGAGGAAGGATAGGCGAGCAGCAGACAACAGGACGGAGTAGATTCCACTTTGGTGCAAAGGGGGCAAGGACGAATGTAGGTTCCCAAGGCATCTTCTAAAGGTTTTCCTTCTGGTGCAACAAGACCATGGCCGCCGCCGGCAGGATGGACATCATCCCTGAACCCACCCCTGCAGCGCTGGCAGCTACTTTGCAAGCGAAGACCACTTTTGGACAGGGGAAGCGTGTTCCCTTGTCCCCCTTCGAAATTGGCCATTGTGGGATCCCTTCCTGCCAAAACGATAAGGGAAGAGGACCCGGGCCTCCACTATAAATAGAGAGGTTTTGATACTACGTAGGGGATCTGTGATTCACCTATTGGCGACATACAAAGTCACTCAGCCTCTGGAGGCTCCTCAGCACTGTACTAGTTCATCCACCAACCTCCACGAGAGGCAATCCACCAAAGCAGGAGTAGGGTTTTACGCTTTGCAGTGGCCCGAACCTGGGTGAACTGTTGTGTTCTGTGTTTCCCTCACCGTTGAGTGAGTCCATCATCGTTCCCATCGAGTAGTGAGCTAGGTGAGGCGAACTGCTGGGAGATCTTCGTACACTCCCCTGAGTTTGAATTTTTAGGGTTTTGTGGAATCCAAAATCCGATATTTGGCGCGCCAGGTAGGGGGCGTGTGGATTTCTTCTCCGAGCGTACTCTTGCCTAGGCCCGCTGCTCTGATGGCCGGCGACCAACCAGCTTCTTCGAGCCTCGTCGAGCTGGCCTCCAACCGCCACATCACAGTGGCCAGAGGCACGCACACTGGCATTGTGGTAGTAAGAGGCTCATACCATATCGTCAACATCGTCTCCACGGTTGCTACTACACACGCCACCGAGGCGCACGACGGCTGGGCGGCGACCCAGGCACCCATGACGCACCGCATCAGCTTGAGAGACCTTGGCAAACACGATGTGTTGCAGATGGAAAGAGAGATGCTCCACCAACGACCGATGCAAAGGGGCTTCGATGCCTAGGCGGACCACATCATGGAGCTGATCGCCATCGCCCAGAGGACCATCCAACCCGGCTCTTCTTCAAGGCCGCAGGTGTCGGGCACCGGTGGCTCGTACCTAGTGTCGGGCCCCGGGCCGGCAAGCAATGTGGCCCCTCCTGTGCTGGGCGGGACCGAAAGAGGTGCACCTCATGCTGCCCTCCTCATCCTCCAATTTCCGGCGGCCGGCCCCGAGGTGCATCCTACTGACAACCACCAAGGGCGCGAAGAGAACGGCGATACGGTTGATGCACACACTGATGCGCATCACCAGGACCAGGTCCGCCCCCGACAGTCCTAGGCGGCTAGACAGGAGTGCTCCCTCCGATGCAGCCAACAGAAGGCGGAGGCATCGGCGCGGGCAAACTACGACAACGAAGACACGCCACGGCACCAAGGAGGGAATCAGCACGGAGCGGCACCGGGACCAACAAACGGTAGCAACACGAACAAGAAACTTCACGCGGAGGCTTATCGCTGGAAGATCTTCAAGCAGCACGGCCGGGGGGATCCCCCTCCGCCACCGAGAGGAACCGCCACCGCCGCGCTGCTGAACGGCTTCAGAGGACGGACGAACGCTTACATGGAGTCGTACGTACCGGAGTATGAGGCATCACCCAAACCTATTGACGAGGAAGAACCTCAAGCGTCCACTCCGGGCGCCTACCTTCTTCAGGACTGAGGGACGCTTTGGGGGGCCTCCTTGAGACGGGCCTGAGAGGCACGGGCGGGGAGGCGCCCTCTAGCCGCGGGGCGTGGCGCCTGCCACCTCCCCCGTGGATGAACAACGAAGGGCCGAACCCCGGGCCTCGGGAGGACGAGTCAAATGCAGCGACGAGACACGAGTGGCGCGGGGCACCCACGGCAACCGCGATGCAAGCGAGGGCGTAGAGGGCCAGGCCTCGCAAGGCGCTCTTCTGGCACAAAGAAGCTATTCAAGGTAATATTTTGGGTTTACTCCCTTAGGAAGCGTGTGCTGACTGCAGGAACTTCAAATATTTAGGGCATGCCTCTGCCCGTCATATCATTTGCGCAAACTTCCATAATTTCGGGGGCTCCGGCCGGTGCATGACGCCCCGTCACGGGACCTGGGGAGGCCTCGCGGTTTCCCAGGGCCACAATCAGCGGAACAGATGGGGGCCGCTTGAGCGTCAAAAGGGGGCTCCTGAGCATCACACCTCTGGGGCCTTACCGATCATAAGGCCACCTGCCTCCCTTGGTATCGTACACAGACATTCGGTCATTATCTGGGGTGGCAGGGCCTGACCCCGTGGCTACATCCGTTCACTCAGTCTCACGCAACGGCGGTCGGGAAATGTGCGGGACTGGATCCTAGCGACGCAGAGCTGCTCGAACGTCAAAGGGGGCTCCTGAGCATTGCGCCGCAAGAGCCTGACCGATCACAAAGCCACTTGGCCTCCAAATCAGGTCCTTGCCCAATGAGGCGCCTCACGGTGGTAGGGAAATGTGCGGGACTGGATCCTGCCGATATAGAGCAATAGAAAAGCCCTCAACATGCATCATCCCATGGCAACTGTGCATTGTCCTTCAATCCTTCCGGAACCTACTTCATCCCATGAAACTCTCACGTAATAACGAGCCAAGGTTGTATACGCCCAGGTCCCCCCGAGGACGTGGAAGGGGTCCACCCACGCCTAGTGGTAGACCTATGCTCAGCGCTGGGGAGAAGACGGTGATAATCAACAAAGTCCCCAATGACTACCGGAATCAGGCGCCTATGCCTCGGGGGTAGGGACACTTGCGAGGCCAAAGCGTCCTCGCGACCTCCCATATACACCCCTATCGTGACACTCACACGTAATAATGAGTTGAGGATGTATACGCCTAGGACCCCCCGAGGACTGGGAAAGGGTCCACCCCACACCTAGTGGAAGCCCTATGCTCAGTGCTGGGGATGGGGGCACCCAATACGGTCCACAAATGGCTATGCCCCCCAGCTAGCAAAGGAACCAACTCAGCCCACCAATGGATGTGCCAGCTTAGGTGTCGGACGCGGCGTTTTGCTAGCTTCTTCTTGGGTCTCGAACTATCTTCTGCTGAATTTAAACTTGCCAATTTCAAAAGTTGGTTTTTAATTCTCGGTGCCCGACGTTTGAAAAACAAAAAGGGGGGAAACTTTCTCTTGCGCTTTCTCATTTCGCTGGCTTTAAAGCCTCCTTTCTGTATGACTTTTTTTGGAGATAAACGCTTTGCATTGCCCCTAGGAGTCAAGGAGCATGAAAGCAAGGACTTGCCACCCCAGGGGAAAACATTTGTCAGTGGTCAACCCCGGCTCGGGGATCCGGACCGAAACTTGATAACCACAAAGAGACTCGGGAGGCCTCAGGGCCCCCTGGGTCGATGACCAAAGGAACGGAGTGCGGAATCGCTCGAGTGCCAAAAGGAGGGCTCCTGGGCACCGCCTCAGGAGCCTTCTCGGTCATAATGCCACTCACCACTGTTAGCGCCGTCCCGGAGCTATGGTCGATGTCGGGAGTGGGGGGCGCCCTTTGAAGTGCGAGCCTAACGGTGGTGGGGAAATGTGCGGGACCGGGGCCTGACGACGTAGAGCGGCTTCAGTGTCAAGGGGGGGCTCCTGAGAAGCACGCCTCGGGAGCCTTAGTGCCACCCAGGTGTTGACCACATCTGCACCTGGGGCGCCAGGGCTTTGCCCCATGAGGATCAACCTTGGTAACGGATTGCGCCTTACGAAGGGAGGGAAATGTGCGGGACCGAGACCTACACACATAGAGTGCCGAAAGGGTCTTCACCCCGTCCCACCTACAGAACTGGAGCTACTCATGAGGGACTACGCAAAGGATTGGCGAAAACCCAGACCGGGACCACCTGACCTCATGTCAAACTGACAATGAATTAAAAACGCATGCACTAATGAAGGTATGCAGGGCCTAAGGATTCAGCTGCGGCAAGGAAGGAGGCCATTGACCAAGCGTGCGGCGACACGGGCGGAGCCTCAGTTGGATAGGACACATCCCCAAGCTTAATTTCTCCTCGTCCTCGAGTAGATAAATGATAACACAATAATTTATGTTGTGACATGTTAACACACATATAAGAAGTTCAAAGTAAAGCAAGTAAGATATGCAATTCAGGTCAAGGCAATAACAAGCAAGAGTTTATATCTAGTATTGATTTAGCAAAGTAAGAACATAAAGGTGCAAGAGCTCTCGCTGTCCATGACTCGAATGTCTCCAAATGGTGTTTGCGTGCAAGAAGTGGGAGATGGGTTGAGATCATAAAAATATATTTTTTAATTGAGAACTCAATCTACTAAACCTCACACTTGGTCTCCTTCGGAATCTTATTTTGACTCATCCCCAGACCACTAGTCAGGCACAAGTCAAAATGATCCTCTCCCTTTCGACTTTGACACTCAGGCAATGGATGAGCGTAAGCAATATATGTTGGCACTTAGGACGGAAAATAGAATAATGATAGGGTAGGAAGAAAAAAGGGTGTGAAAGGCTCACATCAGTGAGGACAACCATAGGCGAGAGAAAGGCAAATGATAGATATGATGTGAGTAGTAGGGATTGCCATGTAACGGATGCACATATGAGCTAGGGTAAGCTCTCCAATGGAACTAGTGGGGGTGCATCCAACTTATTTAATCATGAAGACCTGGAGCTCATTTGAGGAGGCTCATCATTGGAATATGCAAACCAAGTTCTATAGTGTAAGGGTCCCCACATAGTTATGCATGAATGATAATATCTATGTAGTACAAATATAGCAATGGAGTACTAGTGTGGATCTTTCAAAAGGAATAGTAGTGTTGCCCCCCTTCTCTCTTTTTATTTCTATTTTTTTCTCTTTATTTTTTTACTTTTTGTGGCCTCTTTGGCTCTTTCTATTTATCTCTCATTTGTCCTCTTTGGGATCTTTCCCTCACTTAAGGGCAACACTCTTTGTTTTACATGAATAAAAATAAGATCGTCACACTTTATAAGAAGTACTCAACATAAAGACAAGTGAAAACTATCATGATGTATGCAAATGTATGCCTCTACTAGCGTAGCAGGATATGCAATGATACTAGTACGTCATGTAGCAATAATTGGGGCAAGGCCCAACTATCATGCGGCTCTACGATCAAGCAAAAGCATGTATGACATAAAGATCAAGTCATGAGATGGTGGATGTTGCATGGCAATGTATCTCGGAAAGGCTATGGAAATGCCTTCATAGGTAGGTATGGTGAATGTTTTGAGGAAAGATATAATGAGGTTTATGTATGACTAATGATGAGTTGATGTATATACTTCTCGCCCCTCGTTGGATACCCCAAGTGGAAGGTGGAGATGTAGTCAGTAGAAAATTTCCCTTACACGAAGATTGTAAGGTTTATTGAACCAGGAGGACTCCTAGGCTCAACAAGTAGGTGTCTTCCACCCTAGCGCTAGCAGAAGACGTGGACCTGCACACACAACAAATAACTTTGCTCCCAACGAGTACAGAGAGGTTGTCAATCTCTCTAGCCTTGTAGTTTTCAAAGGATCAAAACACAAGCGGGAAGGTAATAGTGATTGCAACGGAAAAGTAAATGAAAGCGGTAAATGATAGAGGTGTAAACAATGATGGTGATATGGACCGGAGTCACATGACGTTCACTAGTGATGTCTCTCTCCCAAAAGACGATAAACAACTATGCTAGGGTAAACAAATCACACTTGGGAAATTGACAGAATTATGATAGCACCACAATGCTAATTATGCTCCTTGATAGTATCAACATCCCCAAGCCTAATTTCTGCTCGTCCTTGAGTAGATAAATGATAACACTATAATTTATGTGGTGACATGCTAACAGACATATAAGAACTTCAAAGTAAAGCAAGTGAGAT
This sequence comes from Hordeum vulgare subsp. vulgare, assembly GCF_904849725.1. Lineage (NCBI taxonomy): Eukaryota > Viridiplantae > Streptophyta > Magnoliopsida > Poales > Poaceae > Hordeum > Hordeum vulgare. The sequence continues at coordinate 109,993,555 of NC_058521.1, read as the reverse complement.
ATGCAATTCAAGTCAAGATAATAACAAGAAAGAGTCTATATCTAGTATTGAATTTAGCAAAGTAAGAACATAAAGGTGCAAGAGCTCTCATTGTCCGTGACTCGAATGTCTCCAAATGGTGTTTGCATGCAATAAGTGGGAGATGGGTTGAGATCATAATTTTTTAATTTAGAATTCAACCTACTTAACCTCACACTTAATCTCCTTCGGAATCTTATTTTGACTCATCCCCAGAGCACTAGTCAGGCACAAATCAAAATGATCCTCTCCCTTTCGACTTTGAGCTCTCATGCAGTGGATGAGCGCAAGCAAGATATTTTGGCACTTAGGATGGAAAATAGAATAATGATGGGGAAGGAAGACAAAAAGGTGTGAAAGGCTCACATCAATGAGGACAACCATAGGCGAGAGAAAGCCAAATGATAGATATGACGTGAGGAGTAGGGATTGCCATGTAAAGGATGCACATATGAGCTAAGTTAAGCTCTCCAATGGAACTAGTGGGGGTGCATCCAACTTGTTTGCTCATGAATACCTAGAGCTCATTTGAGGAGGCTCATCATTGGAATATGCAAACCAAGTTCTATAGTGTAAGGATCCCCACATAGTTATGCATGAATGATAATCTCTATGTAGTACCAATATAGTAATGGAGTACGATTGTGGATCTTTCAAAAGGAATAGTAGTGTTGCCCCCTTCTCTCTTTTCATTTCATTTTTTTATGTTTCTCTTTCTTTTTATTTTTTCGTGGCCTCTTTGGCTATTTCTTTTTATCTCTCATTTGTCCTCTTTGGTTTCTTTTGTTTTGTCCACTTTGGGATCTTTTCCTCTCTTAAGGGCAACACTCTATGTTTTACATGAATAAAAATAAAAATCATCACACTTTATAAGAAGTACTCAACATAAAGACAAGTGAAAACTATCATGACGTATGCAAATGTATGCCTCTGCCAGTGTAGCAGGATATGCAATGATACTAGCGCGTCATGTAGCACTAATGAGGGCAAGGCCCAACTAGCATGCGGCTCTATGATCAAGCAAAATCATGTATGACATGAAGATCAAGTCATGAGATAGTGGATTTTGCATGGCAATGTATCTCGGAAAGGCTATGGAAATGCCTTAATAGGTAGGTATGGTGGCTGTTGTGAGGAAACATATAATGAGGCTTATGTATGACAGAGCGTATCATGTCATGGGTTTGGATGCACCGACGGAATTTGCACCAACTCTCAATGTGACAAAGGGCAATGCACGGTACCGAAGAGGCTAGCAAAATATGGATGGTGGAAGTGCCAACAATCGAATACTCACATTAGTCCGAAGAACTCATACACTTATTATCGGTAACTCTCTATCTAGTTAGGAAATTCACAAAGAGACAAGTACCCCGAGGAGGAGTGTTTGGGGGTTTGGTTATCCTTGCGCATCCTCGACTCACGGAAACGTGAGGGTACTCTATATATTCCAACCCCTCCAAAGGTTAGCGATCAATTTAGTAGCTAGAGTTCTCAACTAATTTAGTTTTTGAAAAACACACGGATTTCCAAAAACACGACACCTATCACTAATGGTGTCAAGCTCTTGGCACCAATAGTCCAAACATTAATCAAATCAATACCTCAAAACTATTGCATGTTACTACTATACTTAAATAGCAACCTCAATTACCTACTCATGCAAGACACACAACTGAGTGCAACGAGCAAACTCTCTAAACAAGATAAGCATGATAACTCAAGAGAGTTCCAGAAGCAACTGAAATAAAAGCTCTTAAAAAGATAAGCATGAAAACTAAGAGCTAAGCATGACAGTAGCTACGAAAGGATAAAGAACACACAAAAAGATAAGCATGAAAACCTAGTTGTGTTCTAGAGTGGAATGGAGCGTGTCTCTATACCAAACAAGGTAGGCTAGGTTCCGACTTGTTATGAATAGCAATAAATACTAAAACAAACTAAAAAGAAAATAGCGGGGTGCTCCAAGCATAGCACATATCATATGAAGTGATAAAAATATAGCATGGAGATGGACGACCTGATGATTGTTGATAGAGAAGGGGATGAACGGGGGCATCTGATGACCCACAAGTATATGGGATCAATCTTAGTCCTTTTGATAAGTAAGAGTGTCGAACCCAACGAGGAGCAGAAGGATCTGATAAGTGGTTTTCAGCATGGTAAAATCTGCAAGCACTAAAATTATCGGTAACAAGTGGTTGTGTGGTGAGATGATTCGTAGCGAGCAACAAGTGACAAAAGTAACCACGGTGCAGCAAAGTGGCCCAATCCCTTTTGTAGCAAGGGACAAGCCTGGACAAAGTCTTATCGGAGGAAAAAACGCTCCCGAGGACACACGGGAATTTCTGTCATGCTAGTTTTCATCATGTTCATATGATTCGCGTTCGTTACTTTGATAGTTTGATATGTGGGTGGACCGGCGCTTGGGTAATGCACTTACTTGGACAAGCATCCCACTTATTATTAACCCCTCTCGCAAGCATCCGCAACTACGAAAGAAGAATTAAGACAAAGTCTAACCATAGCATTAAACTAGTGGATCCAAATCAACCCCTTATGAAGCAACGCATAAACTAGGGTTTAAGCTTCTGTCACTCTAGCAACCCATCATCTACTTAGTACTTCCCAATGCCTTCCTCTAGGCCCAAATAAAGGTGAAGTGTTATGTAGTTGACATTCACATAACACCAGTAGAGGAAAAAACAACATACAACACATCAAAATATCGAACGAATACCAAATTCACATGACTACTATTAGCATGACTTATCCCATGTCCTCGGGAACAAAAGCAACTACTCACAAAGCATAGTCATATTCATGACCAGAGAGGTAATGAGTAGCATCAAGGATGTGAACATAAACTCTTCCACCAAGTAATCCAACTAGCATCAACTACAAAGAGTAATTAACACTACTAGCAACCTTACAAGTACCAATCGGAGTCGCGAGACGGAGATTGGTTACAAGTGATGAACTAGGGTTTGGAGATGAAATGGTGCTGATGAAGATGTTGATGGTGATGAGTCCCCTCCGATGAGAGGAGTTTTGCTGATGATGATGGCGACGATTTCCCCATCCGGGAGGGAAGTTTCCCGGCAGGATCGTATTGTCGGAGCTCTAAATTGGTTGTGCTCAAGTTCCGCCTCGTGGCGGCGGCGAATCCTCCAAAAAGCCTCCTCCTGACTTTTTGCCGGACAAAACCCTTCTTTTAGCAAAAGGGGGGAGCCATAGGGCTAGCTGGGTGCCCACAAGCCCCCTAGGTGCGACCAGGGGGTGGCCGTGCCTAGCAGGCTTGTGGCCACCTACTGGCGCCCCTTTGGTACTTCTTCGGCATAGTATCTTTTATAAATCCAAAAAAAATCATCATTGATTTTTACGAAGTTTGGAGTTGCACAGAATAGGTATCTCAAACTTGCTCCTCTTTCAGGCCAGAATTCCAGCTGCCGGCATTCTCCCTTGATGGGGTCATAGTCCTAGGGTAGGGTCATAGGCCTGCCCCATGGGTCCTACCCAAGGACTACCCTTCATAAGGGGTAAGGCCCTTAGTCAGTTCCGACTGAATTAAGGACTTCCCATGATCCAGTCGGTGATGATTCCTCCATCATCTAGTCGGAGATGAGCATTCAAAGAATATCAAACCTACCGACTGGATTCCACTCTGTACATCGTAACCCCCGTGGAGGGCAACGGTCATACGTTTCCATGTACCTTTATTAGCATTTAAGACATACGTTACCTGTAACGTAGGCATTTATTCGCCACTACTCCACCCCTGTGCACCGAACCGTTTGAAGGGCAGCGCACTCTATATAAGCCGCCCTTCCCCACTGGTGCAGGGGTTAGCAATTCACTGTAATCCATATTCCACTCGACAACAAGCTCCCAAGAGAACTGAGATGTAGGGATTTTACCTCCACCGTAGAGGGGCCTGAACTCATACAACCTCGTCGTAGCTAAGGCTCTGCCCATCCTTTCGTACCCTACACATCTACTGTCAGACTTATACCCACGACAATTGGTGCCCACCGTGGGGCAGGCGTCTAAGCGACTTCCGGCGAGTTTGCGACTACATCTTTTCGTCATGTCATCCGGTGGAGATTTGAGCATGGGTCACGAGATCCTCTTCGGCGCTCTCTCCTTCATCATCGACGATTTGGCATGGCTTCGGGATGCCCCTCTCGATGTCAAGGCGCTCCCCAGTCGCGGGGTTACGCACTTCCGTGCCGGCGCCCGCGGTATTCTTTTTCTCCTGCAGTCGGCTCCGGTGTCGACCTGCGACGCCGTAGCGCGCCGCAACAAACGGTCCCGCCGTCCGTGGCTCCAGTGTTGGGTGCAACACGCCCAGGCGCGCCAGAACGTGTCCTCACAAGTGGCGGTCCTAGAGTCGGTTGTGGTTGCGCCGCCGTCCCAACGCTCGGACTCAGTTCCGACTGAGTTTCCTTCCGAGTACTTGGGTCGCGGGTCTGCAGCTGAAGTGCACATGGCCAACTCCCATGAAAGTCCCTGCCAAACTGGCCGTAACGAGCACGAGGTCGGCGAAACATCTGGCGCTCGCCGTCAGCCCCGCCGTTCTGCCAGTCGGCACACTCGGGGGAGCAACGTGGAGGTGTTCCGCACACCCGTCCTCAACTTGGCTGCCGCCGCCAAGATAGCCGATTCCCTCCAGCCGACTGATTCGGAGGCTGCCAGAGAGATCGAGCAAATCCGTGCCCTGCTGCACACAGCGCAACAACAAAATTCGGCGGTTTCCCAGTCGCACAACAGGATTCACAATAGTTATGTTCATGCGAACACGCATCGGTCAGTTCACAGCCCCGGTTCTCATCAGCGACACAGGGGAGGCAGCCGTTCCATGAATCTCGAAGATCGTCGCTGCTCACGCACCCCTCCGCGGGGTGGGCCCTACGGGCCCCGACATCATGATGATCGGCATTCAGTCGGTGACACTTATGATCCAAGACACGATGCGAGAGGGCATATCACCCAGAGGAGGGTCGACAGGGGCCGAGCCCACCGCGATGGTCACGATACGGACCGTCCGAGTGGAAGCAGGACCATCGTCTCTAGTCCCGAGTGTTTCAGTCGAGCCATCCGTTCGGCTGACATCCCTCCCAACTTCCGATTGGCAACGGGGATCAGCAAGTTTACAGGAGAATCCAAGCCAGAAATGTGGCTGGACGACTACCGAGTGGCAGTCCAGATCGGAGGAGGGGACGACCACGTCACCATGAAACACCTCCCTCTAATGCTCGACGGCTCGGCACGAGCGTGGCTGAACTAGTTGGCTCCCTCAAGCATCTACAGCTGGGCAGATCTGGCCCGAGTCTTCATCAGGACCTTCGAAGGGACGTGCAAACGCTCTGCTGGCCTCGTGGAGCTCCAGCAGTGTGTCCAGAAGCAGAATGAGCCCCTGCGCGATTTCATTCAGCGTTGGACGACCCTCTACCACATAGCGGAGAACGTCACAGAGCACCAAGCAGTCTGCGCCTTCAAGGCAGGCGTGCGGTACAGAGATTTGTACCTGAAGTTCAGTCGAACAGGCGACATCTCCATGAGTAAGATGATGGAGATAGCGGCACGCTATGCAAATGGCGAAGAAGAGGACCGCATTCGTAGCGGCAAGCACAAAGCAGTCGCTGATGGAGATGGGAACAACACTCGGAAGCAGAAGCAGAAAGCTCCGTCCACTCCGCAGGCAGAGGCCACAACCGTTACCAATGCCAAGTTCAAGGGCAAGGGGAAGACTCAGTTCACCCCCAAGAAGAAGCAGTTCGGAAACCCCATCCTGGACCAGCCATGTACAATTCACACGAAGATGGATGAAGAGGGCAACGCCATATATCCGAAGCATACCACTCGGCAATGTCGCCTCCTGATCCAGGGGTTCGGCGTAGGGCAACCGAGTGAAAAGGGCAATGAACAGGATGAGGAGGACAAGGAGGATCCGTTCCCCCAAGTCCATGCAACACTAATGATTTTTGCTGACGTTGAGAGCAAGAGTCGACTGAAGCTGGTGAACAGGGAGGTGAACATGGCCACGCCGACTAACTCCACGTTCCTCAAATGGTCTCAGACTGCGATCACCTTTGACTAGTCGGATCATCCAGCACACATACCCACCCCAGGGAGGCAGGCTCTAGTCGTCGACCCGATGGTGGAAGGAGTCCGACTGCGCAAAGTCCTCAAGGACGGCGGCAGTGGTTTGAACATCATGTACACTGACACTCTCAGGGGGATGGGCATTCCGATGTCCAAACTTAGCGAGAGCAGCATGCAGTTCCATGGAATCGTCCCTGGATGAAAGGCCAAGTCACTCGGCCAGATCGCGTTGGACGTCGTCTTCGGCTCCGACAAGAACTTCCGCAAGGAAAAGCTGACGTTCGAGGTGGTGGACTTCCAGCGTGCGTACCACGCAATTATGGGCCACCCGGCGTATGCGCGTTTCATGGCCCGTCCATGTTACGTGTACCTGAAGCTGAAGATGCCAGGCCCGAAAGGTGTGATCACTATCACAGGCAATCGGCAGCGGGCCGAGGACTGTCTGCAGTAGGGATCGAGGATCGCCGATCAGCAGATGGCTGTCCTCGAGCTTGACGAGTACAAGAAGACAGTCGACCCCGCTGACTTGATGCGTTCGAAGAAGCCAGCTTCGGAGTCCGCATTCCAGTCGGCGGGAGAGACGAAGAAGGTCAGTATCCAGCCGACGGACGACACCGCTGCCCCGACGAACATCTCCACCACCCTCGATCCTAAATAGGAAGCCGAGCTCATCCAATTCCTCCGTGAGAACTGGGACATCTTCGCATGGAAGCCAGCTGACATGCCAGGTGTACCCAGGGAGTTGGCTGAGCAACGACTGCATGTGGATCCAGCCGCTCGGCCTGTCCGAGAATGCCTGCGTCGGTCCGCCGCGCACAAGAGGAAGGCAATCGGAGAAGAGGTGGCTAAGCTTTTGGCAGCCAACTTCATTCGTGAGGTACACCACTCCGAGTGGCTCGCCAATGTTGTCATGGTGCCCAAGAAGGACAAGTCGCTCCGAATGTGCGTCAACTTCAAGCATCTCAATAAGGTCTGCCCGAAAGACCATTTTTCGCTCCCACGCATCAATCAAATTGTCGATTCGACTGCGGGTTGCGAGCGTTTGTCGTTCCTTGATGCCTACTCGGGCTATCATCAGATCCGTCTGTATGGCCCCGATGAATTAAAAACAACCTTCATCACCCCATTCGGGTGCTTCTGCTACATCACTATGCCATTTGGTTTGAAGAATGCAGGAGCAACCTTTATGCGCATGATCCAAAAATGCCTCCTCGACCAGATCGGTCGGAACATGGAGGCGTATATGGATGATATCATAGTCAAGTCACTTAAAGGTTCCGACCTGCTGACTGACTTGGCGGAAACATTCGCCAACCTTCGTAGGTACGATATCAAGCTCCACCCAGCCAAGTGTTCATTCGGTGTTCCCAGCAGAAAGTTACTCGGTTTCTTCGTTTCCGAACGAGGGATCAATGTCAACCCCGAAAAGATCGGGACCATCGTCCGAATGGAGCGGCCGGTCAGAATACACGATGTTCAAAGGCTCACAGGTTGCCTAGCGGCTTTGAGCAGGTGTATCAGTCGACTCGGCGAGAAGGTGCTTCCTCTGTACCGACTCATGAAAAATCAGATACTTTCGAGTGGAGAGACGAAGCCCAAATCGCATTCGACGACCTCAAAGTCCTACCTTCCACCCAGCCGGTTCTTACTGCTCCGCTCAGTAAAGAACCCCTTCTTCTGTACATCGCAGCTTACAAATCAAGTTGTCAGCACTGTTCTCACAGTCGAACGGGAAGAAGAAGGCAAAGCATACAAGGTTCAGCGGCCAGTGTATTATGTCTCCGAAGTCCTGACTCCTTCCAAGCAGAGGTATCCCCACTATCAAAAACTTATCTACGGGATTTACATGACTGCGAAGAAGGTGGCTCATTATTTTCAAGACCACTCGGTGTCCGTCGTTTCTGATGCTCCGTTGTCGGAAATCCTACACAATCGGGACGCATCGGGCCGAGTGGCTGTCACAGCCCAAGTTTGCCTTGCTTGCCATTGCATTTCATGCATGCATTCAAATTGCATTGAATATGGAAATTGAAGTGATCAAGTCAAATGAGTTCAAATTGACAAAAAGGCAATAAAAAAATATTACCTTAAAAGGAACCAGAAAAATGTTCCAAACATTTGGGAAAATAGTGACAGGGAATAAATTTGTCAAACCAAATTTCTAAGTCACACGAACTTATGAAAAGGATTTTTGATTGGATTAAATAACTGTTTGGAATGAAGTTATTTTGTTCTCTTTTAAAATAAAAGTTTCAAAAATGTTGAAACTATTTTGTGGCATTGATTATTTTTATTACTGTCACATAATACTATTTTAGGGTTTTATAAAATGATTAAATGTTTTTATTGAAATCCTAAATCTAAATGCCAGAAAGAAATAAAAACAGAAAAAGGAAAAGAGAGAGAGAAACTTACCTAGTGCCTACCTGCTGGCCCAGCCCACCAAGGGGGTTCTCCCCTGTTGTCTTCCTCCTCGTGCCAGAAGGCAGAGGAGAAGGAAGGCACGGCGCCCCCTCGCCACCTCCTGCTTCCCCGTGGATCCTTCCCGTGCCTCCTCGCGCCAGCATGTCAAGCCCTCCTCTCCCTTATCTCCGCGCCGCTGAGTCGCCCCCGACCCCTCTGCCACATCTTCTTCCTCCTCTCTCCCTCTCTTTTCCCCTTTGCCCTCTGTCTCTCTCACGGATCCAAGCCGTCACCGATTCGTCGTCTTCGGTGCACCTCCGACCCTGCCGTCGGTGCTTGAAGCACCACCGTGAGCCCCTCTTCCGATTCCCTCTCTTTTCCTCGAGTTTCCCCTCCTCTAGCCGCCTCCCTTCGCGGAGCCCGAGCTCCCTGCCGCCTGCAATGGCAGCCGCGGCCAGGGCTTCTTCCTCGCCCGGCCGAGCACGGTGGCGTGTTCGGGGGGGCCTGTAGTTGCTACCCCAACCCTCAATTCTTTTCCCCGTGCCCCCTAGCGATTACCCCGTCCTGCCCGAGCACCGACCGCCGCCTCCGACGTTGTTGCCGCCGTCTCCGGCGATCCCCGCGCTCCAAACCTGCCGGAATGGATGCGGCCCAGCATGGGCTATCTCCAGGTGCTCTCTGTGTGTCAAACCATCGCCGTTCATGCGATTCTGGCACATAGCCGCCGTCGGTTTGGTTGCCGCCGACGAAGCTCCGGTGTGCTGATGTGGCCTGTTGATTGGCACTAACCTACTGACTAATTAACCTCACCCCTACACACTCACAGAGGGCCCGACGCGTGGGTCAAACCCCATCTAGTGCGGGTCAACTCGGGGTTAGCCCCTGGGTCAATGGCCAGTGGGCCCCACTGGTCAGGGTTTGACCTGGACCGGCTGGTTGACCTGCTGACGCAGGGATGACATCAGCCTGACGCAATAAAGCTTTTCTGATTTTAATTAATTCCAGAATAATAGCAAAACTTGTAAAAATCCTAGAAATTAAAATATAACTCGGATGGAAATAATTTATATATGAAAAAGTATCAGAAAAATCCAAGGAATCTGATTACGGCATTTTCATGCATGTTTGAAAAAGTTAACAACACTAAATAGGCAAAATGGTGAATAGGATAAATTTCATAATTAGTTTGGAGATGGAATTTGATACTTATTTGAATTCCACCTCAATTACTATGCTCAAACATTGGTCAATGCAAATCAGTACCTCAAAATACTAACTCCATACATGTTGAAACAATTTGTTATGAGCATCAGGTCGAATCAATTAAAAGGGTACCCGGAACAATAACCGGGCTGAAGTGATGTTTGAATCCTAATTCAAACCAACTTCAACTTAAGAAATGATAGCCACATTAGCCGTGCCACCTTTCATTTCATGTCTTGAGCATGCATCATAGTGTTGCATTCCGTGAAGTAATTGTTGTTCTTTCTTGTTTGCCGGTGTTGTTCCCTCTCGGTAAACGATGTTTCCGACGATGTGATCGTTGACATTGATGAAGACTCATTGCTATATTCAGACGTGTCAGGCAAGCAAACCCCCCTTGAGCATATTGAAATAAACCCACTCCCTCGCTCCTGCTCTCCTTTACTGCATTAGGACAAACACGATTCAACTGTACATGTTATCGGTAGTTGAACCCATTCCTCTGCATGACCTGATTTTGTCACAGTAAATAGTTGAAACCACTTAGCATGAGTAACAACTCCTTGAGCCTTGATGTGCTTACTCATCCATGCTTGTTTACAATGCCTGCTATGCTTAGAGTCATGTCGGGTCTGATCCATCTGGATGATGAATTAGAATGGTTGTGTTCATGTCCTACAGTGTGAGAGTAAAAGTGTGAATCCAATTTGGTAAAGGTAGCGATGAGAGGCCATGTAGGAGTACATGGTGGGTTGTCTCATTGGGACCGTCTTTAAGAACTGAGTTATGTGTGTGTTATCCAAGACAAGATACAACCACACATTGGGATACTTAATATACCCTCTCGTCTTATTAATCGCCTAGATCTCTGTCCAGGAGTTGCAATTAGTTTCTGGTATTTGTAGGAAAAGTGTTGGCGGACGTGTTTACCTCTGCCCGACGGGGTAGGCTTCACTATGGTAGATACATGGTGGCATGGTGTACCAAGTCGCACCCGGATGGTGGGCTTGGGAATCCTGCGCGCATCGTTTGGGGCCGTAGAGGAAACCTCGGCCGGACTTCCTTGCGGGTTCAGTCTCAAATAGGCGATAAACCTGGACTAGGGTCTTGTGTGGTTAACGGTCGTGGCCGACACCCACGCTACTGCTTCCGCTTGAAGGTTGCCGAGATGCATGACGTGCATATGGTGCTAATTGGTGAGAGCATGTGTGAAGAAGTATACCCCTGTAGGGTGATTTAATCTGTTCAAATAGCCGCGTCCTCGGATATGGACTACTTGGAAACATTACGTGGTACATAGACAACTTAAATGGATACTCTAAAACATGCAAGATAAGTCTGAGTGCTATGGAACGCCTTCTAGTAGGGAGACGAGAGTGGATCCATAGTGGTGTATTGAATTGGTGAATATGTGGACTCGTCTGCGATATCCCACCTCAAAGAAAGAACTTGTAGTCGTAGTACAGGTTAGCCAAGAGTCAAAGCCGGCTTGCTGCAATCAAACCCCACAATCCTTTCATTGAAACATGATGCATATGTAGATAGTTCTGATGTAAGACTTGCTGAGTACCTTTGTACTCACGGTTGCTTTATTTATGTTTTTGTAGAGAAGACTTAGACTCATTAAAAGGTTCTACGCGATGTGTTCGATGTTGACCGAAATAGCTTGGGAATCCCAGACAGAGATCTGGCTCCTTTGGTAGGGTCGTAGTAGCTTTTCAGGCTCTTCCAGCCACTTTCAGTAGATATCTGTACCCAGACATGATTTGCTTCCGCTTGTTGTTTGTATGACTTGAGTGTCGGGTCACGAGACCCCTGTTTGTAATATCATACTATGCTGACTCTTATGAGTCTTTAATAAATGCTTGAGTCATAGAGTTATGTTGTGATGCCATGTCGTATCTACACATATCGTGCATAATGTGTGTATGTTTGAAATGCATTATATGTGTGGGATTCGATACCTAGTTGTTTGCCTTTAGTAGTACTCTTTACAGGGAAATGCCTCTTTGTGATTCCATTGAGCCTTGGTAGTTTGCTACTGCTCGGAACACATTGATTGACCGGCATGTATCCTTCTTTGCTGTTGTGTCTGTCCCCTCGGGGAAATGTCACGCGGTGTAATGGAGTCCTTGTAGCTTGCTACGACTCGTCTACACACGCTGATGACCGAAAGCTGCTTTGATGGGTCATGTATGCCTGTCCCTGTACGGATGTACCGCTTGGGTTTATAACTAGTCATGTCGACCCGGGTTCTTTGTCGTTTGAACGCTAGCAACATATTCATATACGTGAGCCAAAAGACGCAAACGGTCCCGGCCAAGGTAAGGTGACAGCCGTGGAGTTTACCGTGCGTGAGGCGGCAAAGTGATGTGATGTGTTACAGGCTAGGTTCTTATGACTCAGGATCGGGGTCCCGACAGCTTTGGTATCACAGCTTGACTGCCTGTAGGATAACCAAGCCAAACTGGTCGATGTTGAGTCTAGCAACTCTTTAGTTATATAAGGGAATTTTTTGTGGAAGGGAACGTAAGGCTCTTTTTACTCCTTTCCTTGTGTCATTCTTATTCTGAGTCACCCCCTTCTTTATTCTATGGGGTTTAAGAATTAGGCTTTCTCATCTATTCATTAGGATGACGAGTTACTATGTTGGAGACTTATAGAGAAGTTGTTGTCTTCCTAGATCAGTGTCTCCATAAGAATTCAATTGTTACGTTGTTAGTTTTCTTGCAGGTTGCCTCATATTTCATGCCCGTACAGCCGTTATGCTGTCCGAGTTTTCCAAAGATCCCAAATAGTCGGATGCAATTGCAAATTCCCTCCTCCTGAGCTAATGTCTTTTGGCCAGACAAAGCACAATAATCATCGTGATGAGGTATTCTATTACCTCGATGTTTTGTTGAAGTATTAGGAAAACATGTTACTCCGAAAACTACCCAATAGTCTAGATGTGTTTTGGTTTCCAGTGTGATAGTTCTGGCCATCATCTTCGGAAAAAAACATCTCGTGATGTTAAATAGCTTGTAGGTACTCCATTTCTGGTTTCCTGAATCAAATGATCATTCTGCTCATCTCTGTTGATAGTGTTGCTAGTTCCTCTAGAATGATTAGTAACCTTGTTGTAATCCTCAAGGTGCGTGGTATATCATTCTTCCAATACCATGGACCATCTCTGTCAAAAGTTCTTCGTGAACTAAAGATCATAATAAGAGTGCTCGTGATGAGTTCCCCCTTCATATTGTGATTCTGTCAACTCCGCTCTTCTACATGGGTTATCTGGAAGGATTACGTTGAACTCGTTCGACATTCTAATCCATGCATACATAACTCAAGAAATCATGTGCTCTTGAGCTGGCCCCATCTAGTTGTATTTTGACCTTCGTCATTGAAAGGATAGTCAAGAGTAGTTGTGCATCCATGTCATTGATGTCTTCTATTTTGTGGTCTGTCAAGTTGTTCTATTCTCGAATGACTGGGAGAAGCAAACTCTAGTACCACCTCCATTTCTTGGATTGGGTCAAAGTAGTTGTATTCCGCAGATCGAAATGCTAAACTAGCTTTTGTTCTGTTCAATCTTGGAGTATTACCCTCTTTTCATCAAGAGTGTTATGAGAATTGCACCATCTCTTATGAGCTCTTGATGTAGCGGTACTTTTCTCTATCATTGTTCATTCCTTGGTTCTCGTGTTGGTTGTAACTGGAATATCGACAAGTGAACCATGATGTGTGAAATCAATACTCCTAGAAATGTTATTGCTTGGTAGCTAATGGACAATAATTTTCACTCTTATGGTGATGGTGATTGAATCGTCATTCTAAGATTGACCATGCTACCTAGTCCATGTTTCATGGTGCACCTTTTGATCAATGAGTTAGGATTTTGTCAATCCCTCGTTCTATTGATCACATCATCTTGCCCTTAATAATATATATCGGTGGTTCATGATTATACGAATATCTTCTCGGAAGTATTACCAGGTTGTTTCTTGACCGTTATGATAGAGCTCGTGATCAAGTTGGTTTCTTTATAATCCATCTTCTCCAAGAATCCGTGTTGGATACCCCGAGCGAGTAGGAAACAACAACTTGGAGAGTTGGAAGAGAAAAGCTTCAACTAAACTTAGCTCATTTAAAAAGGATATTTTCCTGTTGTGTGAGTCTTAAGAAAGATGATATTTTCATCGGTTGATTCGTTTGATCAATTGTTGCATATATTATCTTGTTCAATTTTGATTTGAGCATGGGCTATTGTCAAATTAAACTCAGAACCGAAGATTTTCGTAGCGGTGTTTTACTCATGGATTTCTCTGAGCATACACCACTATACTCTTTGATCTGACCAATTCTATTATCTTGCTCACATAGTTGTGGAAATCCATTTATATGGGTATCTTGATGAATTGTTGTTGAGCCCATCGGCAACATTCTCATTTGTTCCATGATCTATGTTGGACATTAAGCTAGTGCTGGAAACTTTGTAGACATTGTCTTCGTGTCTCGTGCACGAGGTATATGTTAGGTGCATGAAGTGACTTCCTCTAATTCATGTGCATCTGATGCAAGTTGTCGCCGTGAATTCGAGAAAAGTTAATTTGTTTTCTTCAGAATCATCTCAAGTTAGTCATGCACCTGCGAAGTATTCTATGGTCTGAGAGATTAGCTACCTCCATTCCGTATGTATCTCCTAGCAGACCAAGCCACTGATTGATTTGTTCAAGGAAAAGAAGTTAGGTGTCATTCCCGAAGGGCCCGGACGGACTTGTACATGGCTTCGTTATCCGCAATGATAGTTCCCATCCAGAACTCGGTAGTGTTTTGTTTTAAGATTTTTCGTGTGTTCACAGTTGTCTTGGGCAGTGTGTTCACGTGGGTCTTGTGATCCAACTCATGTTTTGGAGTTGTGTTCCGTAGTTCATTTCCTAAGAATCATGCAACGTTATCTCGTCGGTTTGTGTTGCAAACTTTCTTTTCAGACATGCTGAGTCTGAAGCATCATGTCACCAACCGGAGCTGAATCTCAGGGAGTTATAATGGTTGGAACTTCCCCAAGAATTATAATATTGGTCTCTATGTAACCTGGTAAAGTGGTGAAATGGCTAACACACCTAGCCGGAAGATTTGATATTATAATATCTTGCATCAGCAATCTTAGCCATCTTCCGTGTGGTTTTTGTATGACCTATTTTATAAGTTGTTCCTCATGGATCCCCTTTGAGCACGAAGTCCGATCTATATTTGATGTGCTAGATATAAAGCATGACTTATAATTGGGTTGTGCTAGTACATCAAGGAGAACATTAGAAGCGGAGTGCTGAATGTCTGTCGGTCGATCATACAGATTTCGTTACCTTGGCACAGCTAAGGTGAAATCTGAGGAAGTGTTGTCTTCCTTTGCATCTGCATCCTCCATCACTGTTCATCATGGTAGTATGTTGTGTCACCATGATCCTTGGCACGGATGTTGGTAAACCTTGATGAATATGGAAATGCTCAAGTTCTTGAGAGCACGCTCAGACACTAGGTTATATCCTCGGTAATACTTGGAATGTGCCTTCCGTTCACCGAGTTGTTCTATAACTCTAGTTTCTTTCAAACTGAGTATGCCATTCTTTCAAATTCCTCCAACAATTAATTGTGAATTGTCTTTCCTGATAGGAAGAGTTTCAATGATCTTAGGATCAAAAGTAATTCTTTTTGCCACTTAAGGGAATAACTGTGAGTCACCTTCCTAAGGTGCCCCGTTGTGGTATGAAGGGCAACCTAATCCTCCCTACTTTGAAACCTCGCCAGCATTTGTTTTTGGCCTGGATTTGTTGCCTACCAATTGAACCTCTGTCATATGTATCATTTCCTCGTCCGTGTTAGGTGTGTTGTGTCTCAGCTCAAGGGACGTTCCTACGTCTCATTCTATGAGTTGATCTTGAGTTGCTCGATCTTCGAGGAGATCGAATCTTATGTCGTCTCTCTGTTCTTTTGTCGTCAAGCTAGATGAAGACCTCAAGGACAAGGATGTCAAGATCAACATGGTACGATGAATCAACATCCTCGAGAGAAGCAAATGGATCATGAAGACTGTGATAGTTTAGTGTCCCCTCTTCCTCCTCCCGACTACGCTTGAATCTCGGGACGAGATTCTTGTTTAGTGGGGGTGAGTTGTCATAGCCCAAGTTTGCCTTGCTTGCCATTGCATTTCATGCATGCATTCAAATTGCATTGAATCTGGAAATGGAAGTGATCAAGTCAAATGAGTTGAAATTGACAAAAAGGTAATAAAAAAATATTACCTTAAAAGGAACCAGAAAAATGTTCCAAACATTTGGGAAAATAGTGAGAGGGAATAAATTTGTCAAACCAAATTTCTAAGTCACAGGAACTTATGAAAAGGATTTTTGATTGGATTAAATAACTGTTCGGAATGAAGTTATTTTGTTCTCTTTTAAAATAAAAGTTTCAAAAATGTTGAAACTATTTTGTGGCATTGATTATTTTTATTACTGTCACATAATACTATTTTAGGGTTTTATAAAATGATTAAATGTTTTTATTAAAATCCTAAATCTAAATGCCAGAAAGAAATAAAAACAGAAAAAGGAAAAGAGAGAGAGAAACTTACCTAGTGCCTACCTGCTGGCCCAGCCCACCAAGGGGGTTCTCCCCTGTCGTCTTCCTCCTCGTGCCACAAGGCAGAGGAGAAGGAAGGCACGGCGCCCCCTCACCACCTCCTGCTTCCCCGTGGAGCCTTCCCCTGCCTCCTCGCACCAGCACGTCAAGTCCTCCTCTCCCTTATCTCCGCGCCACTGAGCCGCCCCCAACCCCTCTGCCTCATCTTCTTCCTCCTCTCTCCCTCTCTTTTCCCCTTTGCCCTCTCTCTCTCTCAGGGATCCAAGCCGTCACCGATTCGTCGTCTTCGGTGCACCTCCGACCCTGTCGTCGGCGCTTGAAGCACCGCCGTGAGCCCCTCTTCCCATTCCCTCTCTTTTCCTCGAGTTTCCCCTCCTCTAGCCGCCTCCCTTCGTGGAGCCCGAGATCCCTACCGCCGGCAATGGCCGCCGCGGCCAGGGCCTCTTCCTCGCCCGGCCGAGCACGCTGGTGTGTTTGGGGGGGCCTGTAGTTGCTGCCCCAACCCTCAGTTCTTTTCCCCGTGCCCCCTAGCGATGACCCCGTCCTGCCCGAGCACCGACCGCCGCCTCCGACGCTGCTGCCGCCGTCTCCGGCGATCCCCGCGCTCCAAACCTGCCGGAATGGATGCGACCCAGCATGGGCTATCTCCAGGTGCTCTCAGTGCGTCAAACCGTCGCCGTTCATGCGATTCCGGCACATAGCCGCCATCGGTTTGGTTGCCGCCGACGAAGCTCCGGCGTGCTGATGTGGCCTGATGATTAGCACTAACCTACTGACTAATTAACCTCACTCCCTACACACTGACAGAGGGCCCCACGCGTGGGTCAAACCCCACCTAGTGCGGGTCAACTCGGGGTTAGCCCCTCGGTCAATGACCAGTGGGCCCCACTGGTCAGGGTTAGACCTGGACCGGCTGGTTGACCTGCTGACGCAGGGATGACATCAGCCTGACGCAATAAAGCTTTTTTGATTTTAATTAATTCCAGAATAATAGAAAAACTTGTAAAAATCATAGAAATTAAAATATAACTCGGATGGAAATAATTTATATGTGAAAAAGTATCAGAAAAATCCAAGGAATCTGATTATGACATTTTCATGCATGTTTGAAAAAGTTAACAACACTAAATAGGCAAAATGGTGAATAGGATAAATTTCATAATTAGTTTGGAGATGGAATTTGATACTTATTTGAATTCCACCTCAATTACTATGCTCAAACATTGGTCAATGCAAATCAGTACCTCAAAATACTAACTCCATACATGTTGAAACAATTTGTTATGAGCATCAGGTCGAATCAATTAAAAGGGTACCCCGAACAATAACCGGCCTGAAGTGATGTTTGAATCCTAATTCAAACCAACTTCAACTTAAGAAATGATAGCCACATTAGCCGTGCCACCTTTCATTTCATGTCTTGAGCATGCATCATAGTGTTGCATGCCGTGAAGTAATTGTTGTTCTTTCTTGTTTGCCGGTGTTGCTCCCTCTCGGTAAACGATGTTTCCGACGATGTGATTGTTGACGTTGATGAAGACTCATTTCTATCTTCAGACGTGTCAGGCAAGCAAACCCCCCTTGAGCATATTGAAATAAACCCACTCCCTCGCTCCTGCTCTCCTTTACTGCATTAGGACAAACACGATTCAACTGTACATGTTATCGGTAGTTGAACCCATTCTTCTGCATGACTTGATTTTGTCACAGTAAATAGTTGAAACCACTTGGCATGAGTAACAACTGCTTGAGCCTTGTTGTGCTTACTCATCCATGCTTGTTTACAATGCTTGCTATGCTTAGAGTCATGTCGGGTCTGATCCATCTGGATGATGAATTAGAATGGCTGTGTTCATGTCCTACAGTGTGACAGTAAAATTGTGAATCCAATTTGGTAAAGGTAGCGATGAGAGGCCATGTAGGAGTACATGGTGGGTTGTCTCATTGGGACCGTCCTTAAGAACTGAGTTCTGTGTGTGTTATCCAAGACAAGATACTACCACACATTGGGATACTTAATTGACCCTCTCGTCTTATTAATCGCCTAGATCTCTGTCCAGGAGTTGCAATTAGTTTCTGGTGTTTGTAGGAAAAGTGTTGGCGGCCGTGTTTAGCTCTGCCCGACGGGGTAGGCTTCACTATGGTAGATACACAGTGGCACGGTGTACCAAGTGGCACCCGGATGGTGGGCTTGGGAAACCTGCGAGCATTGTTTGGGGCCGTAGAGGAAACCTCGGCCGGACTTCCTTGCGGGTTCAGTCTCAAATAGGCGATAAACCTGGACTAGGGTCTTGTGTGGTTAACAGTCGTGGCCGACACCCACGCCAGTGCTTCCGCTTGAAGGTTGCCGAGATGCATGACGTGCATATGGTGCTAAGTGGTGAGAGCATGTGTGAAGAAGTATACCCCTGCAGGGTAATTTAATCTGTTCGAATAGCCGCGTCCTCGGATATGGGCTACTTGGAAACATTACGTGGTACATAGACAACTTAAATGGATACTCTAAAACATGCAAGATAAGTGTGAGTGCTATGGAAGGCCTTCTCGTAGGGAGACGAGAGTGGATCCATAGTGGTGTATTGAATTGGTAAATATGTGGACTCGTGTGCGATATCCCACCTCAAAGAAAGAACTTGTAGTCGTAGTACAGGTTAGCCTAGAGTCAAAGCTGGCTTGCTGCAATCAAACCCCACAATCCTTTCATTGAAACATGATGCATATGTAGATAGTTCTGATGTAAGACTTGTTGAGTACCTTTGTACTCACGGTTGCTCTATTTATGTTTTTGCACAGAAGACTTAGACTCATTAAAAGGTTCTACGCGATGTGTTCGATATTGACCGGAATAGCTTGGGAATCCCAGACAGAGGTCTGGCTCCTTTTCAGGCTCTTCCAGCCACTTTTAGTAGACATATGTACCGAGACATGATTTGCTTCCGCTTGTTGTTTGTATGACTTGAGTGTCGGGTCACGAGACCCCTGTTTGTAATATCATACTAAGTTGACTCTTATGAGTCTTTAATAAATGCTTGAGTCATAGAGTTATGTTGTGATGCCATGTTGTATCTACACATATCGTGCATAATGTGTGTATGTTTGAAATGCATTATATGTGTTGGATTCGACACCTAGTTGTTTGCCTTTTGTAGTACTCTTTACAGGGAAATGCCTCTTTGTGATTCCATCGAGCCTTGGTAGTTTGCTACTGCTCGGAACACATTGATTGACCGGCATGTATCCTTCTTTGCTGTTGTGTCTGTCCCCTCAGGGAAATGTCACGCGGTGTAATGGAGTCCTTGTAGCTTGCTACGACTCGTCTACTCACGCTGATAACCGACACCTGCTTTGCTGGGTTATGTATGCCTGTCCCTGTACAGATGTACCGCTTGGGTTTATAACTAGTCATGTCGACCCGGGTTCTTTGTCGTTTGAACGCAAGCAACATATTCATATACGTGAGCCAAAAGACGCAAACGGTCCCGGCCAAGGTAAGGTGGCAGCCGTGGAGTTTACCGTGCGTGAGGCCGCAAAGTGATGTGATGTGTTACAGGCTAGGTTCTTATGACTCAGGATCAGGGTCCCGACAGTGGCGAAGTGGGCAATGGAGATGTTATACTGCGACATCAAGTTTGAGGCCAAGAAAGCTATAAAGTCTCAAGCTCTGGCTGACTTCATAGCAGAATGGGTAGAACAACAGCAACCGACCCACATCTACTCGGCTCATTGGACAATGTTCTTTGATGGGTCCAAGATGTTGAATGGCTCCGGCGCTGGCGTTGTGATCGTATCACCAAAGGGTGAAAAACTCAAGTATGTGTTGCAGATACACTTTGATTCCTCCAACAACGAGGCAGAGTATGAGGCTCTCCTTTATGGACTGTGCATGGCCATCGCACTCGGCGTCCGTCGCCTGATGGTCTATGGTGATTTGGATTTGGTGGTTAATCAAGTGATGAAGGAGGGGGACGTCAGGAACCCCACCATGACCACATACTGCAATGCAGTAAGGAAGCTCGAGAAAAAGTTTGAAGGTCTGGAACTCCACCATGTTCCGCGACTGAAAAAACAAGCATCTGATGAGTTGGCAAAACTCGGATCCACTCGGAGACCAGTCCCGAGTTACGTCTGCCTCGAGCACCTCCACGTTCCCTCAGTTAAAGAAGATCCTTTTATAGAGGAACCGGTACAACCAAAGAGCTCAACAGATCCGACTGAAGTCGAAGTCCCTGCTATGATTGATTTGATCATGGAGATTCTTGCTATCATCCCCGATTGGACTGTGTCGTTCATTGCATACATCCTGAGGCAAGAATTACCAGAAGACGAAGTCCAAGCCAGACAGATCGTCCGCAGGTCAAAGTCGTTCACTGTCATTGATGGCCAGTTGTACAAAGAAATCATTTCAGGCGTCCTTCAACGATGCATCTCCCCTGAGGAGGGACAGTTAATCCTGGAAGAAATTCACTCGGGAACCTGCGGTCATCACGCCTCCTCAAGGGCAATCGTCGCCAAAGCACTCACAGCTGGCTTCTTCTGGCTGTAGGCGAATGAAATGGCGAAAGATATGGTCGTCCGGTGTGAAGGCTGTCAGTTCTACTCTAACAAGTCCCACAAGCCAACATCTGCGTTGAAGACAATCCCTCTTGTTTGGCCGTTTGAAGTATGGGGATTAGATACAGTCGGTCCATTCAGGACAGGCCAAGGGGGATTCACACATCTGTTGGTGGCAGTCGACAAGTTCACAAAGTGGACTGAAGCCAAGCCCATCAAGAAGCTCGACGCCCTTACGGCCATCAAGTTTGTCAGGGACATCATCTCCAGATTCGGGGTACCTCACAGCATAATCACTGACAACGGAACAAACTTTGACTCGGACAGATTCAAAGGTTTCTGTACAGGCCAAGGTATCCGAGTGGACTTTGCATCTGTGGCGCATCCCCAAACAAACAGGCAAGCAGAGCGGGCGAATGGACTTATTCTACAAGGTTTGAAGCCTCGACTCCTGCGAGAAGTGGGACATGCCGCCGGTGCATGGGTCACCGAGCTACCTTCGGTGCTTTGGGGTCTCCGCACAACAACAAATAGATCTATAGGGCGATCCCCGTTCTTCCTCGTTTACGGAGCAGAGATAGTCCTTCCGAGTGACTTGCTTCACAATGCTCCACGAGTTGAACTCTTCTCCGAAGATGAAGCAGAGCAAGCAAGGCAAGATGGAGTGGATCTTCTAGAGGAGGAGCGCGAGATGGCACTGACTCGCTCAACCATTTATCAACAAGATTTGCGACGCTTTCATGCGCGACACGTCAGGAGCTGTACATTCCAAGCAGGCGACCTGGTGCTCCGAGTGGATCAGCAGAGACATCACAAGTTGGCTCCCGCTTGGGAAGGACCCTCCATCATCTCCAAGGTACTGAACAACGGAGCATATCGACTCTACAACATTGACAGGGAAACAGACGAGCCGCGAGCATGGAATGGAGATCTCCTGAAGCGCTTCTACACGTGACCGTCGACTGAAGCAATGTAAGGAACAAGTATCGTTGAAGTAATACAAAGCAGATTGAGTTTTTGCAGATTCAAAATTCTTCCGCGGTCGCAGACTCCGGTCTCAAAAAAAAACATAGCTACGATCAAGAATCGCCAAAGTACAAACTTTCTCCGAGTGTGCACTAAACGTCGCACTCGGGGACTTAACTGCGATCAAGAATAGCCTAAGTACAAACTTTCCCCGAGTCTACACCAAACGTCGCACTCGGGGACTAAGCTGCGATCAAGAATCGCCTAAGTACAAACTTTCTCCGAGTGTGCACTAAACGTCGCACTCGGGGACTTAGCTGCGATCAAGAATCGCCTAAGTACAAACTTTCTCCGAGTGTGCACTAAACGTCGCACTCGGGGACTTAGCTGCGATCAAGAATCGCCTAAGTACTAATTTTCACCGAGTGTGCACTAA
Source organism: Hordeum vulgare subsp. vulgare (assembly GCF_904849725.1). Classification (NCBI taxonomy): domain Eukaryota; kingdom Viridiplantae; phylum Streptophyta; class Magnoliopsida; order Poales; family Poaceae; genus Hordeum; species Hordeum vulgare. The sequence continues at coordinate 109,971,252 of NC_058521.1, read as the reverse complement.
ACGTCACACTCGCGGACTTAGCTACGATCAAGAATCGCCTAAGTACAAACTTTCATCGAGTGTGCACAATACATCACACTCGGGGACTTAGCTGCGATCAAGAATCGCCTAAGTACAAACTTTCTTCGAGTGTGCACTAAACGTCGCACTCGGGGACTTAGCTGCCAATAAGAATCGCCTAAGTACAAACTTTCTCCGAGTGTGCACTAAACGTCGCACTCGGGGACTTAGCTGCGATCACGAATCGCCTACGTACAAACTTTCTCCGAGTGTGCACTAAACGTCGCACTCGGGGACTTAAACGCGATCCATAATCGCCTAAGTACTAACTTTCTCCGAATGTGCACTAAACGTCGCACTCGGAGACTTGTCTGCGATCAAGAATCACCTAAATAGAAAGCTTCCTTCGGGTGTATCTTACAGATCCAATCGGAGGCTTAGCAAACCTCATTGAGGCTCATGTAGATGTCAAGACAACTGACAATTACATGAGTAGCAGAACCTCATTGAGGCTCATATAGATGTCAAGACAACTGACATTTACATGAGTAGCAGAACCTCATTGAGGCTCATGTAGATGTCAAGACAAAAGACAATTACATGAGTAACAACTCGCTCCGAGTACGACCTTACAGTCGCACTCCAAGACTTAGCCGCGATCACGAATCGCCTAAGTACACAATTGCCTTCGAGTGTATCCTACAGATCCACTCGGAGACTCAGCAGACCTTCAGTAAGGCTCATGCAGATGTCAAGACAACTGACAATTACATGCTCCGCATGTTTGCCATTGGCTTCACCAAGAAACGCCAAACAAAAACCACGAGCCAAAATCGTGTCAACAACTCTTTGTCAAAGGAAGAGCAAAATATTCGATTCAAATTCAAAGTTCGTCTAAAGATAGTTGGTTCGGTGTAGATCAAGCTTATTCACACCGAACCACAAATGTGACGGCCAACAGAAGTGGCCAAAGTTTCATACAACTAACACTCGGCATACCGAGGTAAAAGTTTTCTTAAACGTCGTCAGGACTGGCACTGGGACTGGCAGGCTCCACGAAAGTGTCGAGGTCGATCCCGTCTGCGATGCGAGTGGCGCTCTCAAGGAAGGTCTCCATGAAATCTTCGAATCGAAGCTTTTTGGTGTTGGCGACTTGAAACGCCTTCAGCTTCTCTTCGCGAGCCTCCTTGCAGTGCACTCGGACCAGCGACAGTGCCACGTCCGCACCACAGCCAGCCGCAGACTTCTTCCATGCCTGCACTCGGTTCGGGACCTCCTCCAGCCGAGTCATCAAACCTTCCATCTCTTGCTGAGACTCGTCATCGGGCCAAAGCTCCTCGTCGATTCGGCCAACGACCTCTCTCAGTCGATCGATGAAAGGTCCAACTTTGCCCAGGCGAATGTGCGCTCGGAGCATGTCTCAATTGGCGTCCTCGCCGAGTGGAACGTTCGGAAGAACCGACCGCTCAACGTCAGCTGCTTCAGCCACAGCGTCCATGCAAAAATCTGGAAACACAAGAGCAGCAACAAGTAAGCGCAGAATGAAATACACAGTCAGAAGCACTCGGAAAAACAGAACTTACCACCGAGAAGCGTAATCATCTTCCTTGCCCAGTCACTGACGTACTTTTCCTGTGTTATGCACCGCGTGTTCATCACCTGCATCTGTCCCAGCAGCTCGGTTCTTTGTTTCCCCATTTTCTCCATTTCGACCCCCAATGCCTTGTTTGCCTCACGGGACTCCTCCAAGGACTTCTCTCGTTCAGCCAGAACACCCTTCAGACCAGCCAAGGCAAGCATTGCTGCATCCAGTTCCGCAGCAAACTGAATCTTTTCAGCCTTCAGAGTCTCGTACGCTGATCCCATCTCGCAAGTCTTCTGCAAGTCAGTGCCAAGAGACAATCAGACAAATTCAAAAAGGACAACAATGAAAACTTTAAGTTCTTTAGACCCCTGCCGACGCAAGCAGTCGACAGCGGTCTCGGGGACTACACCCAGTGGGTTCACTAAGAGTGACCCCACTGGCATGAAGCTCAAACAGGTCCGCCCTATTGAGATACATAACAAAAAACAAGCCTATGAGGTTACTACTACCCGACCTGAGTAAAATTACTCTCGGGGACTGATCCAGTAAGTGCACTCGGAATGCCCCACCGGTAACATTCGAACAGATTAGTTTTGATCTGATCAAGTTAAAGAAAATTTATATAAAGACAACTGCCGGTGCAAGCACTCGACAGAAGTCTCGGGGATTACACCCACTGGGTTCACTAAGAGTGAACCCACTTCAAACTAATCATTATGTATCCGAGTACATTGCTTAAACACCTAGTGGGTTACAAGAGGAAAGTAAATACTTACTAGCCCACTTACTCGGATATCGTCCCGGAGTTCCAAGCTTCGCCTGTACACAGACGCGATGGAGTCGTACGCTCTCTTGGCATCACCAGTCATCAACTCCGCCTGCACCATGGCCCCCTTAGCAGCTCCCACCTGATCTTCCGGGAGGCGCTGGGCTTTGTACTGGAAGGTCGACGGACCTGGCATCCCAAGTCCTGCTCCAGTCGGTTCAGCAGCGATGAGCGCCTCCTCAGTCGACGGCATCGTCTGGTTGGCGGCGCGTCCATGGCAGGAGTAGTAACAGACGGAACAGCCTCAAGGACAGGCGCCGCAGCTTGCTCGGACCTCTTCTGGTCGTCATCCTCCACATGAATCACCTCTGAAGGAAGCCCGACCAAACGACGTGAGACCACAGGAAAAAGGGCAAGATCAAAGACAGAATTCGTGAAACAATAGTGTAAGCCCTCGGAGTCGCCACGACGTACCTTGATGGGACGTGACAACGTTGTCCGTATCCATGGGATCGTCCTCCTGGCGCGGCGGAGAAGTGGCAGAGCTGGCAGCTGTGTCGAGTAAAATTCACTCGACCAATAAGCATGAGTTCAATCAAAATACTAGAAGAAGATAGAAGAACAATGCACTTACGCTGAGGTGACGGGAACGGTGACCCTCATCCGCGGCAAAGCCTTCCGAGGCTTGGATCCACTCGGTTTGGCCACCTTAGAGGGCTGGCCCGCGGGCTCAACAGCAGCGTCCCAGGTCCTCTTTGTGCTCCGGGCACTCGGAACCATGGGAGTGGCTGGCGAGGCACTCGGAACCATAGGAGCAGCTGGTGGGGCACTCGAGGCCGCTGGAGGAGCCGATGGAGCCACGGGTTCGTGACGGCGTTTAGTTCGAGGCTCTGGTGGTGGGGGTGGCGAGTTCTGTTCCTCATCTTCCTCCTCTTCTTCTTCGGACTCCTCCTCCGTCTCCCCACTATCGGATACGTACTCGACGCTCTCCACGCTGCCCTCCTAGCTACCTTCCTCTTCTTCGGCCGGATTCCCGTTCGAGACAGGAGAGAACCAGTTGGTCCACGCCTGCACGAGATACAGTCGACAACATCAGACATCAGACAGTGATACAAGAAAAAGCGATAAATATAAGACAATTGTGTGCACTCGACAAGTTATACTCACCTCATTCGGAGAAGGGTTGTCCGCGCGGAAGGGCTTCACTCGCCGGGCTCCTCTGGGGTTATCGCAGGCGCCTGTGATGTTGAGGACCCACGACGCCACCAGCTCCCCGGTCACGCACTCGGGGTTAGCCCGAGTGGAGTCCTCAGGCCCCGTGTAGTGCCACATGGCATGGTGTCGAGCTTGCAAAGGCTGGATACGCCGACCCAGAAAAACCTCCAACAAATCTATGCCAGTGACTCCCTTTCGGACGACCTCTACGAGCGCATCGACCAGACGCTGGATCTGGATCTTCTCCGCCTTCGTGAGCGCAAGCTGCCTAGGCGGAGCTGGTCGGTCTAAGATAAAAGGAGGCAGTCCAGTGGCGGCATTCGGGCAAGCAACGTCCTGGCAGTAGAACCAAGTCGACTGCCAGTTCCTAACAGATTCAGACAACTAAAGAGCGGGATAGCTACTTTTACTTTTCTTTTGGAAGCCTAAGCCTCCGCAGAGCTGGAGGAGATGAGTTTTGTCATCCAACTGGCTAAGTCTTTTGATGGTTTGTGATCTAGCAGAGAAGATGTGCTTAAAAATCCCCCAATGGGGAGGACAGCCGATAAAACACTCGCACAGCACGACGAAGGCAGATAGATGAGCTATTGCATTGGGAGGAAAATGGTGGAGCTGCGCCCCGAAGTGGTTCATTATACCTCTGAAGAAGGGATGAGGAGGCAGAGAGAAGCCTCGGTGCACGTGACTGAGCAGCAAGACGCGCTCCCCCTCTTGGGGCGCCGGCTCGGTCTCGCCCTCCGCCGGCAACCTCCACGTCTTGTGCTCGATCATGCCGTGCTCCACCAGCTCTAGCATGTCCCCCTCCGTCACCGTGGAGGGGAGGAAATCCCCCTGGATCCAACCCGCCAGCAGTGCTCGCTGCCTCCGGTGAGCAGGAGCCGCCGCCTTCCCCTTCTTCTTCCGCGCCTCGAGCTTGCTCGACTGCCCCTTTGTCATGGTGGAGGCTGCAGATCCGCGGGGGAGAAGGAGAAGGAAGGAGCTTGGGATGCGCAGGAAGTGACGAGAGAAGCGAGGCAAGTGCGAACTATCAGGCGAGTGCAACGAAAAACCCTCGCGGTAGAGGTTTAAATAAGGTTCCGACTGGGTCACTAGCAGTGGCCCCGAAGTCTTATCCCCCGACCGGTAGCTGCGATATTAGTGGAGGAGATGAAGGCGCGGAAATCGAGGCGGCAGATACTACTCGATTATGATGTCGTCATCCCCGCTGAGCGCGCGGCGACCGAAATTTGAGGATCCCTAAAAATCTGCCACTGTCAGTTGACTAGTCACGTCAAAAGATTCCACGGAAGCACTCGGTCCCTGACGGTTCATTTCACGGATACACCCACTCGGATCACTGGTCAAGAGGATAAAATGGATCGAGGCAAATAACGCCAAAGCCGTATCCATACCAGTCGGATCCGTACTCCAAGCATCGCTTCGCCGTTCCAACCCCAATCCATTCGGGGACTAATGATGGGGTTATAGTCCTAGGGTAGGGTCATAGGCCTGCCCCATGGGTCCTACCCAAGGACTACCCTTCATAAGGGGTAAGGCCCTTAGTCAGTTCCGACTGATTTAAGGACTTCCCATCATCCAGTCGGTGACGATTCCTCCATCTTCCAGTCGGAGATGAGCATTCGGAGAATATCAAACCTACCGACTGGATAAAACTCTGTACATCGTAACCCCCGTGGAGGGCAACGGTCATACGTTTCCATGTACCTTTATTAGCATTTAAGACATATGTTACCTGTAACATAGGCATTTATTCGCCAATACTCCACCCCTGTGCACCGAACCGTTGTGAAGGGCGGCGCACTCTATATAAGACACCCTTCCCCACTGGTGCAGGGGTTAGAAATTCACTATAATCCATATTCCACTCGACAACAAGCTCCCAAGAGCACTGAGACGTAGGGCTTTTACCTCCACCGTAGAGGGGCCTGACCTCATACAACCTCGTCGTACCTAAGGCTCTGCCCATCCTTTCGTACCCTACACATCTACTGTCATACTTATACCCACGACATCCCTCTTCATGTAAACCTTGCAAAATAAGAGAGAAAAGGCATAAGTATTGTACCGTAAAGTGAAATAACAGCCCAAAAAGCGATAAATATCAACATGAAAACATGATGCAAAATGGACGTATCAACTCCCCCAAGCTTAGACCTCGCTTGTCCTCAAGCGAAAGCCTAGCTCAATAAATATGTCCACATGTTTAGGGAGAGAGGTGTCGACAAAAAAAGATACGAACATGCAGGCATCATGATCATGATCAAAACAACAATATCATCATATCATCTCTCATGCTAAAGTGATAATTCCTTCACAAAGTAAAGCATGGATCAAGAACCTTACCAAGAAGTAACAACCGATAGCCTGTAGTCATTGAAGCAATTGCAACTTATCACAACATCAGAAAGAGTCAAATAAGAGCTTGTAAAGCAAATCCACATACTCAATCATCCTTTCGTTCTCTACAATTGCTACAACTCACGTGGTACTCATGAGATCAAAGTTTCAGCTGGACACAGAGAAAGATAGGGGCTTATAGTTTTGCCTCCCAACCATTTACCTCAAGGGTAAAGTCAACAATAATAATTCATGAATACTTACCAGGCATATGACGTTAGCGAAGATAAAGGCGAAATAAGGAATTGGTGAAGATCACCATGACTCTTTCAAGGGAAAAAAGTAAAGGTACAAGATAGGCCCTTCACAGAGGGAAGCAGAGGTTGCCATGCGCTTTTGAGGTTTGGATGCGTGTCCTCATAGTGCGGCGGGACGTCACTTTATATTGCCTCCTGTGATAAAGAACTTTATTATGCAGTCTATCGCTTTTATGTCTTCCTCATCACAGGTTCGTACAAAACTTATTTTCCACACACTAATAGATCATACATATTAGAGAGCATTTTTTCTTGCTTGCACCGATGATAACTTACTTGAGGGATCTTATTCAATCCATAGGTAGGTATGGTGGGCTCTCATGGCAAAACTGGGTTGAAGGTTTATGGATGCACAAGTACTATCTCTACTTGGTGCGGGAGTTTTGGCTAATATGAGGTGGAAGCAATAGTCACATGCTAAGGGATCTCTAATCATATAACATTGTTCGGAACCAAGCAGACACAATTCATTATGTTGTCTTCCTTGTCCAACATCTACTTCTAGGCATGCAATAGTTTAGTGAGTGTTCACAATCATAGATGGTGTCAAAGATGATATATTTATATGTGAACCTCTCGTTCTTTATCACTTCCTATTAATTGCAACAATGACCAAGGTCTACGTTTATCTACCCTCAACAAGTTTCAATCATCATTCTTTTTATATGTGAAGCCATCACTTTCCATAAGATCATTACATGATCTTTCATGCTTTTGTTCTTTTCTCAACCTTTCGATCATGGCATGAGGCAAAGCCCTTCAACTAAGACAATCTTTATTATATGGCTCACGAGCTCGAATACATCGGGGGTGACACAAAGAAAAACTCAAGCCTAAAACACTAAGACTTTTAATCTACTAGAGAAAGAGAAAATTGAAAAGGAACAAACTAAAACAAAGATAAAGGCAAAAGATGTGACGGTGATACGATACCGAGGAAACTCCCCCAAGCTTGGCACAAGCCAAGGGGATTGCCCATACCCATGCTTAGTTGTCTTCCTTTGGAGGTGATGGTGGTGGAGTTGTTGCAGAGGTCTTGAGCTTGTTTAATTTCCACTTGAGCATAAAATTTTGCTCCCTCAGATCATCATTTTCCTCTGCAAGCTTCAACACCCTTTGGCATAATTCCTGCTTACTCTCCTGCAAGAAACGAGAAGGTATAAACAAAGTCTTAGGTTTTTTCCTTGAGTTAGGGAGGCTCGACTTCTTGAACTCCATATGTGTGTGTCTAGGTTGAGGTAGAGGAGCCTCCTCTTCATCGGAACATGTTTGTTCCTTCCCCTTAGGATCATAATCTTCTTCCTCATCAGTGGTCCAGCCATAAGGATCCAAGTCCCCAAAGACCTTGGGGTTAGCAAGGTAATCTGCCACATAACTCTCCCCCTCTGAATCCTGAGAAGACATCTTGCTCTAAATATGCGGCAGAAAACAGGCTCGAAACGAAAATAGAGGAAATCTGCGTATACGAGGATCAGACCTTTCAGGCTAATATATAATGATTTTTTCCAGACCAGAAGGAGTACTCCGCATGAAAACGGAGTCCGGGAGGCACACGAGGTGGCCACAAGCCCCCAGGCGCGGCCACGGGGTGGGCCCGCACCTGGCAGGCTTGTCACCTCCTCGCGCGCTTTCCGGACTACTTCCAATTTTTGTATTTTTTCAAATATTCCAAAATGGAGAAAATTTCCTACTGGAAAAGTTTTGGAGTCTGTTTACTTACCGAAACACATACCTCTTTGTTTTCGCAGTCTGAAACAGGCTGATAAATATCCCTTAGGTATTCTTCTGGAGTTATGGTATTGATAATATTGCTTTCAACATTTACGGGAGTACCTGAGATATAATGCTTGATTCTCTGCCCATTTACAACTCTCGGACAATTACCTTCCGTCTTGTTGATCTTGATAGCATCGGAATGATATACTTCCTCAACAATATAGGGACCTTCCCATTTAGAGAAAAGCTTGCGTGCAAAGAATCTTAAACGAGAATTATATAGCAAGACATAATCACCTACACTGAACTCACGCTTTTGTATCCTCTTATCATGCCACCTCTTAACCTTTTCTTTGAACAACTTGGCATTCTCATATGCCTGAGTTCTCCATTCATCAAGCAAGCTAATATCAAATAACCTCTTCTCACCAGCAAGTTTGAAATCAAAGTTGAGCTATTTGATTGCCCAATAAGCTTTATGCTCTAGCTCAAGAGGTAAATGACATGCTTTACCGTACACCATTTTGTACGGAGATATGCCCATGGGATTCTTATAGGCAGTTCTATAAGCCCACAGTTCATCATCGAGCTTCTTAGACTAATTCTTTCTAGACCTATTGACAATCTTTTGCAGAATTAGTTTGATCTCTCTATTGCTTAGCTCTACTTGACCACTGGACTGAGGGTGATAGGGAGACGCAATTCTATGGTTGACACCGTACTTAGCAAGCGTGTTACGGAAAGCACCATGAATGAAATGTGAAACACCGTTGGTCATTAGATATCTAGGGACTCCACATCTAGGGAAAATAACTTCTTTAAGCATCCTGATAGAGGTGTTGTGATCAGTACTACTAGTGGGGATAGCTTCTACCCACTTAGTGACGTAATCAACACCAACTAGGATATGAGTATTGATACGTCTCAAACGTATCTATAATTTTTGATGGTTTCATGATGTTATCTTGTCAACTTTGGATGTTTTGTTTACCTTTTATATCTTTTTTGGGACTAACTTATTAACCCAGTGCCAAGTGCCAGTTCCTGTTTTTTTTATATTTTTGACTCTTTTCAGATCTGATTTTGGAACGGAATCCAAACGGAGTAAAATCCCTGAAATAATATCCCTAAAATCCCTGGAACAAGATCGGGAGACTTGAGCGCCCAGGCAGGGGGCCCACAGGGAGCCCACAAGCCCTGTTGTCGCGGCTAGGGGGGGCGCGGCAACCAAGCTTGTGGCCTCCCTGATGCTCCCCTGCCCTAGCTCTTTGGCCTATAAATTCCGTAAAAATCCAGAAAAAACCAGGGCATGCACGAAAACACTTTTCCGCCGCCGCAAGCTTCCGTTTCCGCGAGATCTCATCTGGAGACCCTTCCCAGTGCCCTGCAGAAGCGGACTTTGGAGTTGGAGGGCTTCTACATCAACATCATCGCCTCTCCAATGACTCATGAGTAGTCTACTTCAGACCTACGGGTCCGTAGTTAGTGGCTAGATGGCTTCTTCTCTCTCTTGGATCTTCAATACAAAGTTCTCCATGATCTTCATGGAGATCTATCCGATGTAATCCTCTTTGGCGGTGTGGTTGTCGAGATCCGATGAATTGTGAATTTGTGATCAGATTATCTATGAATTACATTTGAGTCTTTGCTGATTTCTTATATGCATGATTTGATATCCTTGTAAGTCTCTCCGAGTCTTGGGTTTTGTTTGGCCAAGTAGATCTATGATTTTTGCAATGGGAGAAGTGCTTGGTTTTGGGTTCATACCATGTGGTGACCTTTCCCAGTGTCAGAAGGGCCAGCAAGGCGTTACTCTGTTCTTTTGGACTTTATACACTAGATGCATGTTGGATAGCGGTCGATGTGTGGAGTAATAGTAGTAGATGCACAAAGTATCGGTCTACTTGTTTTGGACGTGATGCCTATATATATAATCATTGCCTTAGATAACGTCATGACTTTGCGCGGTTCTATCAATTGCTCGACAGTAATTCGTTCACCCACCGTCTACTTGCTTTCATGAGAGAAGCCACTAATGAACACTACGGCCCCCGGGTCTATTCACAACTATTGTTTCCACTTTCACGTTTACTTTGCTTTGTTTACTCTTTGCTTTTAGTTCTCACTTTGGAAACAATCTATAAGGGATTGACAACCCCTTCATAGCGTTGGGTGCAAGCTCTTTGTGTTTGTGCGGGTATTATAACTCTCCTCCTACTAGATTGATACCTTGGTTCTCAAACTGAGGGAAATACTTACCGCCGCTGTGCTATATCACCCTTTCCTCTTCAAGGGAACACCAACGCAAGGCTTCAAGGCCGCGGGGAAATCCTTCGCATATTTGCTAAGGAAGTCCCTATAGGAGTAGCCGTAGCAGCAGGATTCCTGGCGCCGTTGCCAAGGAAGGTATGTTGTCGCAGTAGCAGAAGGATTTCTGGCGCCGTTGTCGGGGAAGGTCTATTGTCGCAGTAGCAGAAGGATTTTTGGCACCGTTTTCGGGGAGGAGAGATCAAGTCAAGATCTATCGAAGTAAGTGTCACAAACTCATCTCTTGCATTTACCTATTTTGCGAGTTGACTCTTGTTTTCCTCTCCCCCACTTCACCAATTTGCCTTTTTATTTCGCCTTTTCATTCGCCTTTTTCGTTCGCCCTATTTCTCGCCCGCTTTCTATTTGCTTGTGTGCTATGTGCCTTCAATATGCTCGCACCTTCGCTTGCTGAAAATCTAGTGATATGGATCCTCATCCACTTGCTAATCTCTTTAAGAGATACAATTATGTTGATCCAATTGCTAGTGAGTTGAGTGCACTTGATTATCTTTATGGAGTTTTTCTTGAGATGCGTGAATCTGAAAATCGTGATGAAGAAATTCATGAAGTGATTCACGAGGGCTCCTTGGATGAAAAGCATGATTGCAATGGTTTCACTATAAATTCTATTAGTGACAATCATGCTAAAATTATGCAAAACCCTAAGCTTGGGGATGCTAGTTTTGCTTTGTCCACTACTTGTTGCAATAATCATGATTGGGGTGATGATCTTTCTTATCATCTTGAAAATTTGTTTAAGCCTCATGATGAACATGATATTTGCAATATTATTGAAAGTGGGTTTGGAGAAGTCATGACTTTAGTTGATGATAATCCCACTATTTTTGAAGAGCGTCAACTTTGCATGCATATGGATCATGAAAAGAATATCCTATGTGATAGTTACATTGTTGAATTCGAATATGATCCCACATGTAATTATTATGAGAGAGGAAAATATGGTGGTAGAAACTTTCATATCACTAAATCACCTCTCGTTATGTGGAGATTGCTATTGTCTCTTTCTTCTTCCTTGCATATGGCAACTATTAGTTGTGTTGACAATCTGTTTCCCTATAAAATTCCTATGCATAGGAAGTATGTTAGACTTAGATGTGATTTTCACATGCTTTATGAGGCTCTCGTTGTGCTTCAATTCTTGTCTTTTGTGAGAGCATCATTGTATGCCTAGCTAAGGGCGTTAAACAATAGCGCTTGTTGGGGTTCAACCCAACGAATCTATCATTTTTCTTTCTGTTTTGTGTTTTCCACACTTTCATAATTCTCTTATGATTGTGTTTTTTGTGTTTATTTTTGCGTTTTTTCCAAGCAAAACCGTTATGATTAGTCTTGGGGATGATCGTTTGGTCATGCTGGAAAAGACAGAAACTTTCTTCTCACGAAAACAATTTACATTTTTTTTATGTAAGATCTTTTGAGTTCATTCTTTTACTGCTGATTGCTACGCAAATTCTTCAGACTGTCGTAATTTTTCAGAATTTTTCAAGTACCAGAAGTATATGAAGTATACAAATTGCTACAGACTGGTCTGCTGTTAACAGATTCTGTTTTTTGATGAGTTGGTTGCTTATTTTGATGAAACTATGGATAGTATCGGGGGTATTAGCCATGGAAGATTGAAAATACAGTAACCCAACATCAACATAAGTAGAATTTAAGTTTGCTACAGTACCTAAGGAAGTGGTGGTTTGCTTTCTTATACTAATGTTATCACGTGTTTCTGTTTAAGTTTCGTGTTGTGAAGTTTTCAAGTTTTGGGTGAAGTTCTTATGGACAAAAAGATAAAGAGTGGCAAGAGCTCAAGCTTGGGGATGCCCAAGGCACCCCAAGTTGATTCAAGGATGTCGTAAAAGCCTAAGCTTGGGGATGCCCCGGGAAGGCATCCCCTCTTTCGTCTTCAATCCATCGGTAACGTTACTTGGGGCTATATTTTTATTCACCACATGTTATGTGTTTTGCTTGGAGCGTCTTGTATCGTAGGAGTCTTTTATTTTTGTTGTGTCACAATCATCCTTGCTTCACACGTAGAGAGAGAGAGACATGCACTCACCGTGATTTTGTCGAGCTTCACTTATATCCTTTGATTAGACAATTCAGCTCACATGTGCTTCACTTATATCTTTTGAGCTAGTTGCTTTTGCTCTATGTGCTGCACTTATATCTTTTAGAGCACAGTGGTGCGTGGCTTGGTAGTTGATCTATGCTATGAAAGTAGTCTCAAAAAGGGTAGTTATCCAAAAGGATATGAAAACTTCCACCTTCATGTGCATTGAATAGTTAGAGAAGTTTGATTCATCTCAATTAGTTTTGAGTTGTGGTTATGGTAATATTGAAGTTCTATTAGTAAGGTGTTGTGGATCTAGAAATACTTGTGTTGAAGTTAGTGATACCCGTAGCATGCAGGTATGGTGAACCGCTATGTGATGAAGTCTGGGCATGATTAGTCTATTGATTGTCATCCTTTGTGTGGCGGTCGGGATCGCGCGATGGTTTATACCTACCAACCCTTCCCCTAGGAGTATGAGTTGAATGCTTTGTTTCGATTACTACTCAAACTTTTGCAACAAGTATATGAGTTCTTCATGACTAATGTTGAGTCCATGGTTTATATGCACTTTCACCTCCCACCATCACTATCTTCTTTAGTGTCGTGCAACTTTCGTCGCTGCACAAAACCACCCATATAGCCTCCCTCAAAACAGCCACCATACCTACCTACTATGGCTTTTTCAAAGCTATTCCGAGATATATTGCCATGCAACTACCACCATGACATGTGCCACCACTTCTACATTGCCATTGCATCATCATAAGATAGCTAGCATGATGTTTCCATTGATGTCTATGCCATGCTAGATCATTGTCACGGTACACTACCGAAGGCATTCCATATAGAGTCATCATTGCTCTAAGTTTTGAGTTGTAAGTGTGATGATCATCAGTGATGGAGCGTTGTCCCATGTGAGGAAATAAAAGAGGCCAAACATGCCCACCAAAAAAAATAAAAAAAGAGGCCAAAGATCCCACACAAAAAAATGAGAGAAAAAGAGAGAAGGGACAATGCTACTATCTTTCCACACTTGTGCATATTAAGCACCATGATCTTCATGATTGAGAGTCTCTCGTTTTGTCACCACCATATAGCTAGTGGGAAATTTTCGTTATATAACTTGGCTTGTATATTCCAATGATAGGCTTCCTCAAAATTGCCTTAGGTCTTTGTGAGCAAGCAAGTTGGATGCACACCCACTAGTTTTCTTTAAGATCTTTCACTTACTCTTAGCTCTAGTGCATCAATTGTATGGCAATCCCTACTCATTCATGTTGATATCTATTGATGATCATCTCCATAGCTCATTGATATGCCTAGTCAATGTGACCATCTTCTCCTTGTTTACCTTGCAACCTCCACCACACTTCACACCACTTATAGTGCTAAAACCATGGCTCACGCTCATGTATTGTGTGAGAGTTGAAAAAGTTTGAGAAGGTAAAGGTGTGAAAACAATTACTTGGCCAATACCGGGGTTGTGCATGATTTAAATCCGTTGTGCAAGGATGATAGAGCATAGCCAGACTATATGATTTTGTAGGGATAACTTTCTTTTGGCCTTGTTATTTTGAAAGTTCATGATTACCTTGCTAGTTCGCTTGAATTATTATTGTCTCCACGTCAATAGAAAACTACTGTTTTGAATCTACTGGATCTGAACATTCACGTCACATAAGAGGAGTTACAAAGGACATCTATGCTAGGTAGCATCAAAGCATCAAAAATTCATTCTTTATCACTTCCCTACTCGAGGACGAGCAGGAGTTAAGCTTGGGGATGCTTGATATGTCTCAAACGTATCTATAATTTTTGATGGTTTCACGCTGTTATCTTGTCAACTTTGGATGTTTTGTTTACCTTTTATATCTTTTTTGGGACTAACTTATTAATCCAGTGCCAAGTGCCAGTTCCTGTTTTTCTGTGTTTTTTACTCTTTTTAGATCTGATTTTGGAATGGAGTCCAAACGGAATAAAATCCCCGAAATATTTATTTCCAGAACGGAAGAAGATCGGGAGACTTGCCAAGGTAGGGGGCCCACAGGGAGCCCACAAGCCCTGTTGCCGCGGCCAGGGGGGCCCGCGGCAACCAAGCTTGTGGCCTCCCTCGTGCTCCCCTGCCCTAGCTCTTTGGCCTATAAATTCCCTAAAAATCCAGAAAAAACTAGGGCATCCACGAAAACACTTTTCCGCCGCCGCAAGCTTCCGTTTCCACGAGATCTCATCTGGAGACCCTTCCCGGTGCCCTGCCGGAGGGGACTTTGGAGTTGGAGGGCTTCTACATCAACATCATCGCCTCTCCAATGACTCGTGAGTAGTCTACTTAAGACCTACTGGTCCGTAGCTAGTATCTAGATGGCTTCTTCTCTCTCTTGGATCTTCAATACAAAGTTCTCCATGATCTTCATGGAGATCTATCCGATGTAATCCTCTTTGGCGGTGTGTTTGTCGAGATCCGATGAATTGTGGATTTGTGATCAAATTATCTATGAATTATATTTGAGTCTTTGCTGATTTCTTATATGCATGATTTGATATCCTTGTAAGTCTCTCCGAGTCTTGGGTTTTGTTTGGCCAACTAGATCTACGATTCTTGCAATGGGAGAAGTGCTTGGTTTTGGGTTCATACCGTGTGGTGACCTTTCCCAGTGACAGAAGGGGCAGCAAGGCACGCATCTAGTTGTTGCCATCAAGGGTAACAAGATGGGATTTTATCGTAGATATGAGATTGTCCATCTACATCATGTCATCTTGCTTAAGGCGTTACTCTGTTCTTTTGGACTTAATACACTAGATGCATGCTGGATAGCGGTCGACGTGTGGAGTAATAGTAGTAGATGCATAAAGTATCGGTCTACTTGTTTTGGATGTGATGCCTATAGATATAATCATTGCCTTAGATAACGTCACGACTTTGCGCGGTTCTATCAATTGCTCGATAGTAATTCGTTCACCCATCGTCTACTTGCTTTCATGAGAGAAGCCACTAGTGAACACTACGGCCCCCGGGTCTCTTCACAACTATTGTTTCCACTTTCCCGTTTACTTTGCTTTGTTTACTCTTTGCTTTCAGTTCTCACTTTGCAAACAACCTATAAGGGATTGACAACCCCTTCATAGCATTGGGTGTAAGCTCTTTGTGTTTGTGCAGGTACTTGAACTCCCCTCCTACTGGATTGATACCTTGGTTCTCAAACTGAGGGAAATACTTACCGCCGCTGTGCTACATCACCCTTTCCTCTTCAAGGGAATAACAACGCAAGGCTCCAAGGCCGCCCGGAAATCCTTTGCATATTTGCGAAGGAATTCCCTATAGGCGTAGCCGTAGCAGCAGGATTCCTAGCGCCGTTGCCAGGGAAGGTATGTTGTCGCAGTAGCAGAAGGATTTCTGGCGCCGTTGCCGGGGAAGGTCTGTTTTCGCAGTAGCAAGTATACCCGTTGGATTGTGGCAAAGGTCCCATATAATGAAAGCCCCGAACATCAAATGGTTCAATGACAAGTGCATAGTTCATAGGCATTTCCTGACGTTTACCGATATTACCTATTCTTTGACATTCGTCACAAGACAGGACAAACTTACGGGCATCCTTGAAGAGAGTGGGCCAATAGAAACCTGATTGCAATACCTTGTGTGCAGTTCTATCTCTCGCATGGTGTCCTCCATAGGCCTCGGAGTGATACTTCTGTAGGATCCGTCCCAGTTCATGTTCAGGTACACAACGTCTAATAACACCATCTACTCCTTCCTTATAAAGGTGAGGATCATCCCAGAAGTAATGTCTCAAGTCAAAGAAGAATTTCTTCTTTTGTTGGTATGTGAAACTAGGTGGTATATATTTGGCAACGATATAGTTTGCATAATCAGCATACCACGGTGTACTACGGGAAGCATTGATGACATTCAATTGCTCATGAGGAAAGCTATCATCAATAGGTTGTGGGTCATCAAGAATGTTCTCCAACCTAGACAAGTTATGTGCTACAGGGTTATCAGCACCCTTCCTGTCAACAACATGCAAATCACATTCTTGTAGAAAGAGAACCCATCTGATAAGTATAGGTTTAGCATCTTTGTTCTCCATGAGGTACTTAATAGCAGCCTGATCAGTGTGAATAGTGACTTTGGAATCAACTATGTAAGACCTGAACTTTTCACATGCGAACACGACTTCTAAAAAATCATTTTCCGTAGTAGCATAGTTTCTTTGGGCACTGTCTAGAGTTTTACTAGCATAGTGAATAACATTCAACTTCTTATCAACTCTTTGCCCTAGAACAACACCAACAACATAATTGCTAGCATCACACATGATTTCAAAAGGTAAGTTCCAATCAGGTGGTTGAACAATAGGTGCGGTTATCAAGGCCTTCTTAAGTATTTCGAAGGCTTCCTCACAATCATCGTCAAAAACAAAAAGGAATATCCTTTTGCAAGATATTGGTAAGAGGCCTGGAAATCTTAGAGAAGTCTTTAATGAACCTTCTATAGAAACCAGCATGACCAAGGAAACTTTTATACCTTTGATATCTGTGGGGTATGGCATTTTCTTGATTGCGTCAACCTTAGCCTTATCGACTTAAATACCTGTTTCAGAAAGTTTATGTCCTAAGAGGATGCCTTCATTAACCATAAAGTGGCACTTCTCCCAATTGAAGACAAGATTGGTATCTGTACATCTCTGCAAGACTCGATCAAGGTTGCTGAGGCAATCATCAAAAGAAGACCCGTAGACAGACAAGTCATCCATGAAAACCTCATAAATCTTTTCACAAAAGTCAGAGAATATAGCCGTCATACATCTTTGAAAGGTAGCAGGTGCATTACATAAGCCAAAAGGCATACGTCTATAAGCAAAGGTACCGAAAGGGCAGGTGAAAGTGGTTTTCTCCTGGTCAGATTGTGCAACTAGTGTTTGGGAGAAACTAGAATAACCATCTAGAAAGCAGAAGTGTGTGTGTTTAGACGGTCTTTCTAGCATTTGGTCGATAAAGGGCAAAGGGTAATGATCTTTCCTCGTGGCTTTATTCAATTTCCTAAAATCGATCACCATCCTATAGCCAGTAGTAATCCTCTGTGGGATCAATTCATCCTTATCATTAGGGACAACGGTAATACCTCCCTTCTTAGGGATGCAATGCACCGGACTCACCCAATCACTACGGGCAACAGGATAGATAATACCTGCTTCCAGGAGCTTTAGTATTTCTTTTCTTACTACCTCTTTCATCTTAGGATTTAATCTCCTTTGATGATCAACAACTCGTTTGGAATCAGGATCAGCTTTAATCTTGTGCTGGCATAGAGTGGGACTAATGCCCTTAAGATCATCAAGAGTATATCCAATAGCAGCACGGTGCTTCCTCAGAGTTTTTAGTAACTTCTTTTCTTCATGCTCTGAGAGGCTAGCACTAATAATGACAGGATATATCTATTTTTCATCAAGATAAGCATACTTAAGAATATCAGGAAATTGTTTAAGCTCGAACACAGGATCACCCTTTGGTGGGGGCGGATCCCCAAGCAGTTCAACATGCAAATTATTCTTTAGGATAGGATATTGTTCTAAGACAACTCTATCTATGTCATCCCTTTCATCCATATGCATATCATTTTCATGCTCAAGCAAGTATTGCTCTAAGGGATCAGTAGGAGGCACGACAATAGAATCTAAGGCAATAGTTTCATCCCTACTAGGCAACTCCTTTTCATCAGGTTGTCTACCAAACTTGGAGAAATTGAACTTGTGTGACACACCTTCAAAGCCAATAGTGACAGTTTGCTTCTCACACTCAATATGAGCATTGACGGCATTGAGGAAGGGTATGCCAAATATGATGGGACAAAAGCTATCTTGGGTGGTAGCAAGAATGAGGAAATCAGCAGGATACTTTGTTTTAACACACAAGACTTCAACATCCCTAATAATTCCCACAGGGCAGATAGTATCTCTATTGGCAAGCTAAATAGTGACATCAATAGGTTGTATCTCAATAGGTGCAATCTCGTCTTCGATTTAATCATATAAGGATTGAGGTATTGCACTAACACTAGCATCCACATCACATGAACCATGATAACAATGATCTCCTGTCTTAACAGAAACAACAGGCGTGCCAACAACAGGCCTATGTTTATCTCTAGCGTGAGGTTTAGCAATTCTAGCAGCACCTTCACAGAAGTGAATATTATGTCCCTCAACATCGTCGGACAGAATATCTTTGATGATAGCAATGCTAGGTTCAACTCTAATTTGCTCAGGGGGTGTAGGTGTTCTAATATAGCCTCTACGTATCATAGTTGAAGCTTTATAATGATCCTTTATCCTAACAGGGAAAGGTGGTTTCTCAATGTAAGCACTGGGAACAACAGGATCATTATAGGCAATGACTTTCTCTTCAACTGGATTGGGTTTAACTACATTGACTTCTAAAGGAGGATGATATTTAAACCACTTCTCTTTGGGAATATCAATATGAGCAGCAAATGATTCACACAATGAAGCTACTATCTCAGAGTCAAGTCCATACTCAGCGCTAAAGGCACAAAAAGTAATTGTTTCAACAAAGGATTTAACGCAATCAAACTTGAAATTCATACCTGACTCCTTACCTTCCTCAAGCTCCCAATCTTCAGAGTTGCGTTTAGTTCTCTCCAATAAATTCCATCTGAAGTCAATATCTCTCTTCATAAAAGAAACGGTACAAGAAGTGTCAAGCATGGTGCGATCATCATGAGAAAGCCGAGCATAGAATATACAAGCCGATATTCAGTATCTCTTCTGAATGATAATTTCTCTCGAGAGCTCATGATTGGGGCATGAATATAACATCGATTTAAGCCTCCCCCAAGCTTGAGCTATGCTTTCTCTGTCACGAGGCCAAAAATTATAAATATAATTCCGATCACGATCTACTAAATGCATAGGATAAAACTTTTGATGAAAATCCATTTTCAACCGATTGTAGTCCCATGATCCAGTATCATCACATAGCCTATACCATGTCAACGCCTTATCCTTCAAAGATAAAGGAAAGACCTTCTTCTTGACCTCATCCTCGGGCAAACCTACAAGCTTAAATAAACCACAAACTTCATCTACATAGATTAAATGCAAGTCTGGACGTGATGTTCCATCTCCTGTAAAAGGATTAGCAGCAGTTTTCAAGCATACCCGAAGGGAATTCAAAGCAAATATTTTTAGTAGGTGCAGCAGGTTCAGGAGCAACTCTTTGTGCTTCCGTTCGAGGTGAATATACACCGAACAAGCCCCTCAAAGGATTAGTTTCCATAGTGACAAGTGACAATAAATTTCAGCACACTATATGAATGTTTCCTTACCAATTTCCATTTACCAAAGGCGCTTCACTCCCCGGCAACGGCTCCAGAAAAGAGTCTTGATGACCCACAAGTATAGGGGATCAATCGTAGTCCTTTTGATATGTAAGAGTGTCGAACTCAACGAGGAGCAGAAGGATCTGACAAGTGGTTTTTAGCAAGGTAAAATCTGCAAGTACTGAAATTATCGGTAACAAGTGGTTGTGTGGTGAGATGATTCGTAGCGAGCAACACGTGACAAAAGTAACCACGGTGCAGCAAAGTGGCCCAATCCCTTTTGTAGCAAGGGACAAGCATGGACAAAGTCTTATAGGAGGAAAAACGCTCCCGAGGATACACGGGAATTTCTGTCATGCTAGTTTTCATCATGTTCATATGATGCACGTTCGTTACTTTGATAGTTTGATATGCGGGTGGACCGGCGCTTGTGTACTGCCCTTACTTGGAAAAGCATCCCACTTATGATTAACCCCTCTCGCAAGCACCTGCATTTACGAAATAATAATTAAGACAAAGTCTAACCATAGCATTAAACTAGTGGATCCAAATCAGCCCCTTACGAAGCAACGCATAAACTAGGGTTTAAGCTTCTGTCACTCTAGCAACCTATCATCTACTTACTACTTCCCAATGCCTTCCTCTAGGCCCAAATAAAGGTGAAGTGTTATGTAGTCGACGTTCACATAACACCACTAGAGGAAAAACAACATACAACATATCAAAATATCGAACGAATACCAAATTCACATGACTACTATTAGCATAACATATCCCATGTCCTCAGGAACAAAAGTAACTACTCACAAAGAATAATCATATTCATGACATAGAGGTAATGAGTAGCATCAAGGATCTGAACATAAACTCTTCCACCAAGTAATCCAACTAGCATTAACTACAAAGAGTAATTAACACTACTAGCAACCTTACAAGTACCAATCAGAGTCGCGAGGCGGAGATTGGTTACAAGTGATGAACTAGGGTTTGGAGATGAGATGGTGCTGATGAAGATGTTGATAGTGATGAATCCCCTCCGATGAGAGGAGTGTTGGTGATGACGATGGCGACGATTTCCCCCTCCGGAAGGGAAGTTTCCCCGGCGGGATCGCCCTCCCGGAGCTCTAGATTGGTTCTGCTCAAGTTCCGCCTCGTGGCGGCGGCGAATCCTCCGAAAAGCCTCCTCCTGGTTTTTTTCTGGACGAAACCCTTCTTATAGCAAAAGGGGGGAGCCGGAGGGCCAGCTGGGTGCCCACAAGCCCCCTAGGCGCGGCTAGGGGGGTGGCCGCGCCTAGCAGGCTTGTGGCCACCTGTTAGCGCCCGTGTGGCACTTCTTCGGCCCAGTATTTTTTATAAGTCCAAAAAAATCATCGTTGATTTTTACGGCGTTTGGAGTTGCGCAGAATAGGTATCTCAAACTTGCTCATCTTTCAGGACAGAATTCCAGCTGCCGGCATTCTCCCTCTTCATGTAAACCTTGCAAAATAAGAGAGAAAAGGCATAAGTATTGTACCGTAAAGTGAAATCACAGCCCAAAAAGCTATAAATATCAACATGAAAACATGATGCAAAATTGACGTATCAGCATCCACAAGCTTAGACGCTTGAGTCTCCTTGAAAATTTATTGGGATGCATAGGGGCATCCCCAAGCTTGGGCGCTTGACACTCCGGTATCTTCTTTCATCATCTCTCCCATCGCATACTTGAAAACTTCCTTCATACGAAACTCATCATAAGATGATTAGCGTGGTTAGTACCCTTAATAAAATAATTCAATACCTCCTGGAAATAAAGATTTTCATGAAAAGCTACTGCTTCTCATGAATGACAAAAGATTTTTGCAAATAAAAAGCAAGCTTAGGATTCGTAAAAAAATGGAAACACAAAAATGGCAGAATCTGTGAAAAACAAAAGAGCACGTGGTAAATAATTTATTCGGGGCACTTCTACAACTCAAATCAGAAACACTCAGAATAGATGCCAGAAAGGCAATTATATAGAGAATGATGTCAAAAAATTCATATCAAAAATATGATCTAGTGATTTTTGGCGAATTTTTCCGTCAAGCAGACAGAATCTGTTTCTGGGCGACATGTCACAATTTTTGAACTTTCTTGCAATTGGAGGCTATAACTTGGCACAAAGCTTAAAAATAAAGATACAATGATGTTGCTACAGTAGTAACACACATGTAGACCACTAAAACAGAAAGTAAAAAACATATTGGGATGCCTCCCAACAAGCATTTTTTTTATGCCTTTGAGCTAGGCATAATGCAAGAAGATAAAGTGTTATCAACTCCAAAAGAATAGCTTGCCCGTGTAATGGTCTCATAAGGTAACTTAATCTTCTTTCTAGGGAAGTGTTCCATTCCCTTTTTAATAGTAAATTGGAATTTAATAATTCCCTGTTTCACATCAATGATAGCACCAACAGTGCGGAGAAAAGGACGTCCCAAAATAATTGGACATGAAGGATCACATTCAATATCCATAATAATAAAATCATCGGGCACATAATTATCATTGACAATAAGAAGAACATCATCAATTCTCCCTAAAGGTTTGTTTATGGAAGAATCAACAAGACAAACACCAAAAGAACATGGATCATAAGGTTTCCAATCAAGCATATCACACAGTGCAAAGAAAGAGATATTATTCAATTTAATCTTGACCATAGGATCCCAACCATCTTCTAGTTTTCTAGGATGGAAGTCTCTAGCTTGAGCTTCTCCTCCCTAGATTTGATAAGAGAATTGGTAATATGCTCGGAGAAGGCAATATTGAGCATACTAGTGCGGGGGTCTTTAGCCATTCTTTGCAAAAAGTTGATAACTTCAGAGAGACAACAATTGTCAAAATCAAGGTTACTACCATTAATTAAAGTGGTAGTAATGTCATCTAAGCTCATTCTTTTGGTATTCTATAAATTCATAGGACCTTCTTGTCCCATAGTTGAGGTATTAGCATCACCATTAATAGGTCCACTAGGACTTGGAGTGCGATGGGTGCTAAAAGTTTTGAGATCCTCAACAACTTGTATAGTAGCAATGTTAGCGTGTGTAGGAAGGCTCTTAATTCTCTCTTCCTCTTCCTTTTCTCTAGCCCATCTCTCTTTATGTTTGGCTAGCATTCTTATGTTCTCATTAATTTGGACTTGGATAGCATTCATGGGTGTGGTGTTCCTTTCCTCAAGTGGGGAAGTTCTAATTTTAAGCATCTCTGATTTTAAGCATTTCTCCAGTATCTCTTCTACTCTCTTGTTGAAGGATTTTTGAGAGGTGATAAAATCTTTAAGCATGCTCTCTAATTCAGAAGTGGAGTTTTTGGTGCTAGGATAATTGTTGTTGTTCCCATAGTTGTTGGATGGGAACGGTCTAGGATTGCTACCAAAATTACTCCTATAAGCATTGTTATTAAAGTTGTTCCTAGAGATAAAATTAACATCAAATTGCTCTCTTTCTTGAGCAACCAAAGAATTTAAAGGAACATCATGAGGATCAATAGGAGCTTGCTTAGTAAGTAGAGTCATGATCATGTCAACCTTATCATTAAGGGAGGAGATCTCCTCAACAGAGTTTACCTTCCTACCTGTTGGAGCTCTCTCGGTGTGCCATTGAGAATTATTTGTAATCATCTCATCCAATAGCTTTGTGGCAGCACCAAGTGTAGTTGACATAAAGTTTCCTCCCGCGGCCGAGTCTAACAGATTCCGAGAGGTAAAGTTCAATCCTGCATAGAAAGTTTGGATAACCATCCAAGTAGTCAAACCATGAGTAGGGCAATTTTTAACAAGAGATTTCATATGTTCCCAAGCTTGAGCAACATGTTCATTATCCAATTGCCTAAAATTCAAAATGTTACTCCTCAATTGGATAATCTTAGCAGGCGGGTAATATTTCCCAATAAAAGTATCTTTGCACTTATCCCTAGAATTTATGCTATTCCTAGGCAAAGATTGAAGCCACACTTTAGCTCCTCTTCTCAAGGAGAAAGGAAAGAGCTTAAGTTTAGCAATATCACCATCTACTTCTTTATATTTTTGCATATCACGGAGCTCAACAAAATTGTTCAAGTGCAAGGCAGCATCATCTCCAGCACTGGAGAATTGATCTTTCATAACTAGGTTTAGCAAAGCAGGTTTAATCTCATAGGACGTGGCTCAAGTGGTGGGAGCAACAATAGGAGTGTTGATAAAGTCATTGTTGTTGTGACTAGTGAAGTTACACAACTTGGTGTTCTCAGTGGAACCCATAGCAGCGGCAACAAGCAAGAACCAAGCAAATAATTTTTTTGTGGTTTTTGGTATAAGACTCTAAAGAAAAAACTAGAAAGAAAACTAAGAAGACGAAAAAGCAAAGGTAAAAGATAGTGTGCGACTCCCCTATCTTGAAGACTGGAGTCCCCAGCAACATCGCCAGAAATTCCCATCATGACGATTTGATGTATATACTTCTAGCCCTCGTTGGATACCCCAAGTGGAAGGAGGAGATGTAGTCAGCAGCAAATTTCCCTTACACGGAGGTTGTAAGGTTTATCGAACCATGCGGACTCCTAGTCTCAACAAGTAGGTGTCTTCCACCCTGGCGCTAGCAAAAGACGTGGACCTGCACACACAACAAATAACTTTGCTCCCAATGAGTACAGAGAGGTTGTCAATCTCTCCGGCCTTGTAGTTTGCAAAGTATCAAAACACAAGCGGGAAGGTATTAGTGATTGCAACGGAAAAGTAAATGAAAATGGTAAATGATGGAGGTGTAAACAATGATGGTGATATCTCTCCCAAAAGACGATAAACAACTATGCTAGGGTAAACAAACCACAGTTGGGCAATTGACATAATTATGATCGCAGTGCAATGCTAATTATGCTCCTTGATAGTTAGAGTTTCAATAGTAATGGGCAGTACGCCAAGACAAGTATACCGTTTATTCATCAGCATCTACTTACTAATCATCCACCTTGAGATATCTATCGAGAACATCTCTCCGGTATTAAGTTGCGAGCCCCACCCAAAGTGTAAACTCAAAGCAACGGACAACTGCATTAACGAACTATGTGTAAGGTAAACAATCCTTGCAACCATGGTCACAAGCATCGTTGTTTTCTCTCTGGTGGCAACAAGGACATACCCTAGACTCATGTTTCTGTCACTCAAGCTAGACATCGAGGGACGTGAACCCACAATCATGCATAACGGTCCCTCTTGGAGTTACGATCTACTACTTGGCCAAAGCAATAAAAAGCAACGGAGAACATGCATGAATCACTAAGGAACATAATATAAAAGGATAATCAAATATATAACTCATAACAATCTGAACATAATCTCATAATCCATCGGACCCAAACAAACCGAGCATAGAAATAGCAAGAGAATTACATAGATGCCTTGATCATGTAGGGCAGCTCACAAGGACTAACCATTGAAGCACAAGATTGGAGAGAACTCAACACATAGCTACTGGTCATGGACTCATGGTCCAAGGGAAACTACTCACGGCACATCCGGGAAGCGTCCATGGTGGTGGAGAAGCTCCCGAAGGTCAATCCTCCCTCCGGCAGGGTGCCGGGAAGAGGTCTCGTGATGCTCCCAATCTCAAAAGCGCGGCGGCGGCGGAACGATGGAGAAATTCGCGATTCCAGAAAGTCTGTGAGGGTTTCCTCTCAGGACTCTAAACATAGGCCAAAGGAGGGCACCGGAGGAGGTCGGACCCACCCAGGCAACCTCCTGGCGCGGCCTAGGGCCTGGCCGCACCAGCAGGCCGCCTGGGAGGCTCGTGGCCCCCCTGTGGCCCTCCTTCGGTGATCTGGAAGATTCTGTTTCGCAGATGTTTTATATATGTTTTCTCAATTTTTTCGGGCTTCGGAAAATTCGGTAAAATCCCCTGCAAAATAGACATCAGTAGAGAGAAACTGGCACTGGGTGCACTGAGTTAGTAGGTTAGTCCAAATATGTGTAAAATGATATAAAAGTGTAGCAAAACATATAACAATGTCACCCAAAAGATCATGGATCAAGCAGAAATTTTAGATACGTTTGGGACATATCACTGACAGAGTGTATCACGTCATGGGTTTGGATGCCCGGCGTAGTTTGCATCAACTGTCAATGTGAGAAAGGGCAATTCACGGTACCGAAGAGGCTAGCAAAATATGGATGGTGGAACTGCCAACAATCGAATACTCACATTAGTCCGAAGAACTCATACACTTATTATCGGTAACTCTGTATCTAGTTAGGAAATTCACAAAGAGACAAGTACCCCGAGGAGGAGTGTTTGGGGGTTTGGTTATCCTTGCACATCCTCAACTCATGGTAACATGAGGGTACTCTATATATTCCAACCCCTCTAGAGGTTAGCAATCAATTTAGTAGCTAGAGTTCTCAACTAATTTTTCTTTTTTTTCGAAAAACACACGGATTTCCCAAAATACGACACCTATCACTAACAGCCTCAAGCTCTTGGCACCAATAGTCCAAACATTACTCAAATCAATACCTCAAAACTATTGCAAGTTACTACAATACTTAAATAGCAACCCCAATTACCTACTCATGCAAGACACACAACTCAGCGCAACGAGCCAACCCTCTAAACAAGATAAGCATGATAACTCAAGAGGGTTCCAAAATCAGCCTAAATAAAAGCTCTTAAAAAGATAAGCATGAAAACTAAGAGCTAAGCATGACAGTAGCTATGGAAAGATGAAGAACACACACAAAAGATAAGCATGAAAACCTATGTTTTGTTCTAGAGTGGAATGGAGCGTGTTTATCTCCCAAAAGAGTTAGGCTAGGTTCCACTTTTTATTAACAGCAAGCAAAACTAAAACAAACTAAAAAGTAAAGAGCGGGACGCTCCAAGCATAGCACATAACATATGAAGTGATAAAAATATAGCATGGAGATGGACGAACTGATGATTGTTGATAGAGAAGGGGATGCACGGGGGCATCCCCAAACTTAGAAGATTAAGTCTCCTTGAATATTTCTTGGGGTGCATGGGGGCATCCCCAAGCTTGAGTGCTTGACACTCCTGTATCTTCTTTCATCATCTCCCATCGCATACTTGAAAACTCCCTCCATACGAAACTCATCATAAGCTGATTAGAGTGGTTAGTACCCTTAATAAAAAATTCATTACCTGCTGGAGATAAAGATTTTCATGAAAAGCTACTGTTTCTCATGATTGCTAATAGTTTTTTTGCAAATAAAAAGTAATCTTATGATTTGCAAAACAATGGAAACACAAAACATGGCAGAATCTGTGAAAAACAGAACAGCAGGTAGTGAATAATTTATTCGTGGCACTTCTGCAACTCAAATAAAAAACTCAGAACATACGCCAGAAAGGCAACTATGTAGAGCATGTTGTAAAAACATTTCAGATCAAAAAGATGATCTGGTGATTTTTGTCGAATTTTTCCGTCAACCAGACAGAATCTGTTTCTAGACAGCATGTCACAATTTTTGAACTTTCTCGCAATCAGAGGCTATAACTTGGCACAAAGCTTAAAAATAAAGAGACAATGATGTTGCTACAGTAGTAACAAGCATCAAGACCACTAAAACTGAAAGTAAAAACAAATTGGGTTGCCTCCCAACAAGCACTTTCTTTTATGTTCGTAGTAAAAAGGGAATGGAACACTTCCCTAGAAAGAAGATTAAGTTACCTTATGAGTCTGTTACTCGGGCAAGTTATTCTTTTGGAGTTGATAATACTTGATCTTCTTGCATTATGGGAATTGGAATTTAATTATTCCCCCTTTCATGTCAATGATAGCACCAATGATGCGGAGAAAAGGACGTCCCAAAATAATTGGACATGAAGGATCACATTCAATGTCCATAATAAGAAAACCAACGGGCTCATAATTATCATTGACAATAATAAGCACATCATAAATTCTCCCAAAAGGTTTCTTTATGGAAGAATCAACAAGACTAACACCAAAAGAACATGGATCATAAGGTTTCAAATCAAGCATACCATACATTCTTTTGGGCATAATGGAAGCACTAGCTCCAACATCACACAATGCAAAGCAAGAGATATTATTAAATTTAATTTTGACCATAGGATCCCAACCATCTTCTAGTTTCCTAGGAATAGAAGTATCTAGCTTGATCTTCTCCTCCCAAGATTTGATAAGATCATTGGGAATATGCTCGGTGAAGGCAATATTAAGTGTACTAGTGTGGGGGTCTTTAGCCATTCTTTGCAAAAAGGTGATGACTTCGGAGAGACTACATTTGTCAAAATCAAGGTTACTACCATTAATTAAAGTGGTAGTAATGTCATCTAAGCTCATTATTTTGGTAGTCTTTAAATTCAAAGGGCCTTCTTGTCCTATATTTGAGGTATTAACATCACCATTAATAGGTCCATTGGGACTAGGAGTGCGATGGGTGCTAAAAGTTTTGAGATCCTCAACAACTTGTATAGTAGAAATCGTAGTGTGTGTAGGAAGGCTCTTAATTCTCTCTTACTCTTCCTGTTCTCGAGCCCATCTATATTTAAGTTTGGCTAGCACTCTTATGTTCTCATTAATTTGGATTTGGATAGCATTCATGGGTGTAGTGTTCCTTTCCTCAAGTGGGGAAGTTCTAATTTTAAGCATCTCTACATCATGAGCTATGTTGTCCACCTTCAAAGAGAGACTATATCATTTTTCTAGTTTCTCTTCTACACTCTTGTTGAAGTCTTTTTGAGAAGTGATAAAGTCTTTAAGCATGCTCTCTAATTCAGAAGTGGAGTTTTTGGTGCTAGGATAATTGTTGTTGTTCCCATAGTTGTTGGATGGGAACGGTCTAGGATTGCTACCAAAATTACTCCTATAAGCATTGTTATTAAAGTTGTTCCTAGAGATAAAATTAACATCAAATTGCTCTCTTTCCTGAGCAACCAAAGAATTTAAAGGAACATCATGAGGATCAATAGGAGCTTGCTTAGTAACTAGAGTCATGATCATGTCAACCTTATCATTAAGGGAGGAGATCTCCTCAACAGAGTTTACCTTCCTACCTGTTGGAGCTCTCTCGGTGTGCCATTGAGAATTATTTGTAATCATCTCATCCAATAGCTTTGTGGCAGCACCAAGTGTAGTTGACATAAAGTTTCCTCCCGCGGCCGAGTCTAACAGATTCCGAAAGGTAAAGTTCAATCCTGCATAGAAAGTTTGGATAACCATCCAAGTAGTCAAACCATGTGTAGGGCAATAATTAACAAGAGATCTCATATGTTCCCAAGCTTGAGCAACATGTTCATTATCCAGTTGCCGAAAATTCATAATGTTACTTCTTAATTGGATAATCTTAGCAGGAGGGTAGTACTTTCCAATAAAAGCATCTTTGCACTTATCCCAAGAATCTATGCTATTCCTAGTCAAATATTGAAGCCACACTTTAGCTCCTCCTCTCAAGGAGAAAGGGAAGAAGCTTAAGTTAAACAATATCACCATCTACCTCTTTATATTTTTGCATAACACAGAGCTCAACAAAATTGTTCAAGTGCAAAGCAGCAGCATCTCCAGCACCGGAGAATTGATCTTTCATAACTAGGTTGAGTAAAGAAGGTTCAATCTCATAGGACTTAGCCCCAGTGGTGGGAGCAGCAATAGGAGTGCAGATAAAGTCATTGTTGTTGTGACTAGTGAAGTCACACAACTTGGTGTTTTCTGTGGAACCCATGGCAGCAGCTACAAGCAAGAACAACGAAACTACTTTTTTGTGGTTTTTGGTATAAGACTCTAAAGCAAAAACTAAAAAGCAAACTAACAAGACCAAAAAGCAAAGGTAAAGGATAGCGTGCAACTCCCTTATCTTGAAGACCGGA
This sequence comes from Hordeum vulgare subsp. vulgare, assembly GCF_904849725.1. Classification (NCBI taxonomy): domain Eukaryota; kingdom Viridiplantae; phylum Streptophyta; class Magnoliopsida; order Poales; family Poaceae; genus Hordeum; species Hordeum vulgare. Next base: position 109,941,760 of record NC_058521.1, on the reverse strand, counting down.
TTCCCCGGCAACGGCGCTAGAAAACTTTGCTTGATGACAAGATGATGTATATACTTCTCGCACCTCGTTGGTTACCCCAAGTGGAAGGTTGAGATGTAGTCAGCAGTAAGTTTTCCCTTACACGGGAAATGTAAGGTTTATCGAACTAGGAGGACTCCTAGGATCAAAAAGTAGGTGTATTCCACCCTAGCCCTAGTAGAAGACGTGGACCTGCACACACACAAATAACTTTGCTCCCAACGAGTACAGATAGGTTGTCAATATTTCCGGCCTTGTAGTTTGCAAAGGATTAAAACACAAGAGGGAATAGTAATAGTGATTGCAACAGAAAAGTAAATGAAAATGGTAAATGATGGAGGTGTAAACAATGATGGTGATATGGACCGGAGTCACATGATGTTCACTAGTGATGTCTCTCTCCCAAAAGATGATAAAAAACTATGCTTGGGTAAACAAATCACAATTGGGCAATTGACAGAATTATGAACGCACCGCGATGCTCATTATGCTACTTGATAGTTAGAGGTTCAATAGTAATGGGCAGTACGCGAGGACAAGTAGATCGTTTATTCATAAGCATCTACTTACTAATCATCCACCTTGAGATATGTATCCAGAACAACTCGCTGGTATTAAGTTGCGAGCCACACCCAAAGTGTAAACTCAAAGCAACGGACAACAGCATTAACAAACTATGCGTAAGGTAAACAATCCTTGCAACCATGGTCACAAGCACCGTTGTTTTCTCCCTAGTGGCAGCATCACATCCCCTAGTCTCATGTTTCTCTCACTCAAGCTAGACATCGAGGGGCATGAACCCACAATCATGCATAACGCTCCCTCTTGCAGTTACAATCTTCTACTCGGCCAAAGCAATAAATAGCAATGAAGAACATGCATGAATCACTAAGGAACATAATATAAAAGGATAATCTAATATATAACTCATAACAATCTGAACATAATCTCATAAACCATCGGATCCCAACAAACCGAGCACAACAATACCAAGAGAATTACATAGATGCCTTGATCATGTAGGGCAGCTTACAAGGACTAACCATTGAAGCACAAGATTGGACAGAAGACATCACATAGCTACTGGTCATGGACCCATGGTCCAAGGAGGACTACTCACGGCACATCCGGGAAGTGTCCATGGCAGTGGAGAAGCTCGCGGAGGTCAATCCTCCCCCGGCAGGGTGCCGGGAAGAGGTCTCGTAACGCTCCCGATCTCGGAAGCGCTGCGGCGGCGGAGCGATGGAGAAATTCGTGATTCTCAAAGTTGTGGAAGGGTTTTCTCTCGGAGGACTAAATATAGGCCGAAGGAGGGCGCCGGAGGAGGTAGGACCCACCCAGGAGGCCTCTTGGCGCGGCTAGGGGGTAGGCCGCGCTAGGAGGTCACCTGGACGGACCCTGGCCCCCCTCTGGCCCATCTTCGGTGATCTGGAAGCTTCCTTATGCTGATTTTTCATATATTTTTCTTGGAATTTTTCGTGCTTCGGAAAATTGGGTAAAAGCCCCTGCAAAATAGACATGAGAAGACAGAAACTAGCACTGGGTGCACTGAGTTAGTAGGTTAGTCCAAATATGTGTAAAATGATATAAAAGTGTAGCAAAACATATAAAATGTCACCCAAAAGATCATGGAACAAGGAGAAATTATAGATACGTTTGGGACATATCAAGGACCTCCTGAGGGTAAGGACCCCCGTCACCCACGAGCGATGGTTGGGGCAGCGACGGGCCCTAAGGTTCGAAGCCAAGACGCGACGACCACCGACAAGCGAGCCTTCAATTCAGGAGCAAAAGGAAAAAGGAGAACGACGAAGGTAAGGGACAAAAGTTTAACATCCAATAGGGCAGAGTTCTTGATTCACTATTACAGAAGAAGGAGACGGAAGCCGGGGATGCCTAGGAGGAGGGGTTGCCGATGTCACCCGTGGCGCCTGTAGGCTCGGCGTCGGGGCCCTCCTCCTTGCTTGAAGCGGGCACCTGGACGTACCGCTCCACCAGGGCGTCCACACGCGGGAGGACTTCGTCCGGGAGAGGACGCCGGGACGCAGCAGGCACTGGCTCAACGACACGTTGGAGATCGAGCTGTGGGACGAGGCGGCGCAGGTTGGAGAAGACGAGCGTCAAGGCAAGGCCCAGAAGCTCGCCCGCGCCGGACGTGCTGTCGTCCTTCATGCGGGAGACGCTGGCCTCCAGCACCTCCAGTACCTTCTGGAAGAAGACGAGGTAGCCCCCATCGCTCCTCACGTTAGGCAGCGCCGGTGCCTCCCGCCAAATCGGCACATCATGGTAGCCGCCCGGCCGATGATATCCGCGAATTGCTTGGCGCACTGTGATGCCATCAGCCAGGCATACGACGCCTTGCCCTGGGCGGCTTGGACAGCATCGGTCGCATCCTTGACTTGCTGCTGCACTGATGCCATCTCCGACTTGGCCTCCGGCTCGCCCTAGCGGGCGGCCTCGACGCTCTCAAGCTGGGCCCGCAGCCCCTCCACCTCCTCTCTAAGCTCGCCAAGCTTGGGTTTCTTGGAGGAGGGCACACTGGAGAACAGGGGAGATCAACCACCAAGCAGCATATGTGGCGACAAGCAAAGGAGATGCAAACGAGGGACTTACTTGTCGGCCAGATCCCAGCGGTGACGGATGCGCGGATGCCCCGAGGGCCCTCCGCCGCTGCCTCCGGGGGCGGGCGAAGGCGCAGGAGGCGTCACGCGCTTCCCCCGGCCAAGACCATCTCCGGAGACGCCATGAAGACGAGGAACGAAGGGGAGAAGAGACTTTTTGCGGCGAGCAGAGGAAGCAGAGAGGAAGCTAAAGATTGCAGTGCCTCCCCTTTGACGGGGGCGGGGCAATTTATAGGCGAGCCAGTCGCGCATTCCCACGGCCACAAACCATCGTGGGAGCACGAGCGTCGCGCGCCCCACGAGGGTTGCGAGGTGGGCCGACGGGAGCGTTGCCGCCCACGTCACCTCACCTGTCCACCGAGCGTTCAAGTTCGCGAGGGCCGTTGGGTGTGGTCATGCCACACCTATGCCATTCAATGAGAGCAATGATGGCCTGCGTGGTTCTTGGAGATCGTGTCGTCGTGGCCTGCCGTGCCCCAGACGCCTCGAGGAGCAAGAGCGTCACCACATGGATGTTGGACACGTGTACCGCATCGCCTGCAGGCAAATAGGGTACGCGATGCTTCAGGCCGCCCTCAAGGCTTTGCCAAGAAGCCAACCCAGGCGCGCCTTGGGACCGGGGGCTACTGTCCTTCCTTTCTGGGAATGGGGGTACCCAAACCTGCCTGCCTGCGGCCCACGGCTTGCCCACTTCACCGACCTAAAACCAATGGGTCTGGCACCACTCAAGACAAGGCCCTCACGAGGGGCCAAGTCCGTAGGGGGGCCTCCTCAGGACCCCCCCCCCCCCGGAGTGGCAGATATTTCGAGGAAAGACCCGGCCTCAGGAGTCAAGGCTGACGCACAGGAAGGACATGCTAGCAGCAGACAACATGATGGAGCAGTTTCCCCTTTGGTGCAAAGGGGGCAAGGAGGAACGTAGGTTCCCAAGGCATTTCTAAAGGTTTCCCTTCTGGTGCAACACGACCATGGCCGCCCGCCGGCAGGATGGACGTCATCCCTGAACCCACCCATGCAGCGCTGGCAGCTACTTTGTAGGCGAAGACCACTTTTGGATAGGGGAAGCATGTTCCCCTGTCCCCCTTGAAAATTGGCCGTTGTGGGATCCCTTCCCGCCGAAACAATAAGGGAAGAGGACCCGGGCCTCCACTATATATAGAGAGAGTAGGACACTTCATAGGTGATCGGTCATTCACCCATTGGCGACATACGAAGTCACTCAGCCTCCGGAGGCTCCTCAGCACTGTAGTAGTTCATCCACCAACCTCCACGAGAGGCAATCCACCAAAGCAGGATTAGGGTTTTATGCTTCGCAGCGGCCCGAACCTGGGTAAATTGTTGTGTTCTTTGTTTCCCTCACCGTTGAGTGAGTCTTTCGTCGTTCTCATCGAGTAGCGAGCTAGGTGAGGCGAACTGGTGGGAGATCTTCGCACACGCCCATGAGTTCGAATCTTTATGAATTTGCAGATCCAGAAATCCGACATTAGTGTCTTGTGTCATTGACATGTGGGCCTGGCCACTAACAGAATTGGTTCAGTGTTAAAAAATGTGAATTAACCTTCTTAATTAGATGTGTCACTGAACCTATTAAAACATGAGTGTCTTGTGTCGTTGACATGTGGGCGGCCGTGTTGACTTGATGACATCACCCTGGCGTGTTGCTGACTGTCGGGGGGATAACCCCGGGGTAGGCTCATCGAGCCTACTCCTTTGCCTTCTACCTTGAAGGAACAACATGAATCATTCTACGAAGCCCAAGTCCCCCTGGCCGGCTAGGAAGCACCTGCCAGCTGGGGGCGAGACGGCCAAATCTCTCTGGCCGGCCAGGAAGCTGCTGCCGGCTAGAGGCGAGACGGATACCTCCCTCTGGACGTCTAGGCCACGCCGGCCGGCTAGAGGCAAGGTGGTTGTGCCCAGGCCGGCTAGTTAAGCGACTAGCCGGCTAGGGAGCTCAAGACACATCAGACCGTAGGTCGTGGCAAGACCCTACGGTTAAAGGCGGCTACGCGTTAGCCAAGGTAATGGATTGGAGTGCACGGCAGGTACAGCTTGGCGGCCATGCCGCTGACCTACTCCGGCTCCAATCCATCATCCTGCACAGTGTTGGCCTGTCAAACTCCCACTCCATTACTGCACTCGGCGTGGGAACAGTGGAGATGATTGTATTGGCACCCTATGACGAATATCGCATGAAGACGTCGGACGTACTACACGTGTCATGCGTCGGCCTTACGCAAGAGCCTTACTGGCTAGCCGGTGGGCCTCATAGCCATATGGGACCTCGCAGCCGGCGGTCCCCTCTAGCGACAAGTCAAGACCCCCGTGGGCCCCTTGGCCAGCCGGGCCCCACTCATGTACTTTTATCCTTATTGTAAGTCGGTGGGTTCGTCTATAAAACCCCCCGGCCTCCCTCCATGCAGGGGGGCGGTCAATCGTTCATACACCCACCATACATGAGAGCTAGACGAGAGTCGGCTGCTCCTTCTTCCTCCTCTGTAGAACAGCTCTAGGAGCACATTGTAGCCTCATTGATACATTATACACTCCGGCAGGATTAGGGGTGTTATCTCTACGGAGAGCCCTGAACCTGGGTACATCATGTGTTCCATGCTTGTACCAACCTCACCCCCAGCGCCCTCCGGTGTCACTTCGGCTCCCACCATCTTTAGCCTACCCATGGCTTATGTTGTGAGTAAACACAGACATTTGGCACCCACCATGGGGCCGTTTGCGGCATTGGTTGGGTTTACGCGCTGGGCGTGGCTGTGCGCTTACACCGCTGGATGCATCGCGTCTGGACCAATGAGCATGCTTGTGGAGCCTGCTCTTGAGGAGGCTTCTCCGATGTTGATCGACGTCCTAGTCCGTCACGCGGATTCTGATGGGGAGTCTGACGACGAGTCACTCCCCAGCGTCGTCATCGCTACTGTTGTGAACCTCAGCGTTCTCTTCAGCAACTTGCGCCTCGATGATGGCCCTCACTAACCCGGCGAGGCCATCAACGTCGATGCTTTGTACGCCAGCTTCAGTAGGCTCTCCCTCGCGGAGATGCCTGCACTTGACGAATACCCCAACAATGTGCTCATCTTCAATGGTCCACCCTCATTCTCGGGGAGCCTTGCCCCGTATCACGTCGCCGTCGTCTACAATGTCATGGAGATGATGGTCATTGGTGCCGGCACCAGCAAGGCTCACAGCAAGGCTTCAGCCGACGCTGCTGATCCCGCCGCGGTATCAGCCGACACGCTTCATGCTTCCCTTGTCGGCTTGAAGACGCCCATCGCCACCTCCACAAACCCCACCGAAGCGCGGGCCTTGCTGGAGGAGGCTCGCAGGAAGATTCTGGAGGAGTGCATTGCTATCACCTCGGCTAAATGCCGGATGGAGGCCGCGCAGCGCGAGTATAACTCCGCTTACGGCCTCACTCCGATTGCTGATGGTCCTAGCCGGCTCGGCGCGGTCCGCGGTCGCGGCCGGGTCGTTGCCGAGATCCTAGGTGGCAAGCAGCCCATCTACGAGGCCCCTACGACCAACTTGCGGGCTGCTCAGGCGGCCATGGCAGAAATGCCAGGTTTGGAGGGCGAGGAGCGCGTCCTTCAGGAGAAGCGGGTCAAGGATCTCCTTGACGCCACAAATGAGCAACACACACTGCTTGACCCTGGTTAGGCGCAATCAGAGTCTCCGGGACCCAATCCTGGAGCGCGTCGTAACCCCAGCGGTCGTCATCAAACCGAGTGATCTTCCTCGCATCGCACTTCCGGCCGGAAGGGCGAGGGAAGCCAAGACAGACGTTCTCAACGCCAGAGCGAGCAACCTCAAGCAAACGTCGTACAGATGGTGGCGACGAGGGGGATTTGGTGCGTGAGGTTTCGCCTCCTCCGAGGTATCGGGAGGGGGCCAACACCACGAGCTCCCAAGACACCCTTTCGATCACGGCCCAGATCAGCCCTCACGTCCCACACAGCGACAACGATGCTCGCATACGCCTCAACGCCCTGGCACAGTCGGCTCTCCTGGAAGAGGAAGGCCCCATCGGTCCGGCATGCTTCGGCCCCCGGATCCGAGGGGAGCCGTTTCCCCGAGGCTTCAGTCTCCCTCGGGACACCCCCAAGTATAACGACATTGCCAATCCAGAAGACTGGCTGATCGACTACACCACTGTCGTTGGCATTGCTCGGGGCAACAAGCGCGTAGCCGTCCGCTACGTGCCTCTCATGCTGGCCGGCTCGGCTAGAACATGGCTTAACAGCCTTCCAGCCGGCAGCGTCAACTCCTGGGTTGACTTCGAGGAGGCGTTCGTCCTCAACTTCACTGGCACCTACAAGCGCCCTGGCCGGCCTCGCGAGCTGGCCATGTGCATCCAGAGGCTCGACGAACCCCTTCGCGACTACGTCACGCATTGGACTGAGCTGCGCAACTCCTGCGAGGGAGTGCATGAGGTACAAGCCATTCAGTACTTCATCGACGGCTGCCGAGACGGCACTCTCCTCAAGCACAAGCTCATGTGCTCCGAGCCCACTTCTTTGGCGGTGCTCATGGCCAAGGTGGACAAGTACGCCACGGACGACTCCGCGATGCGGGTCAAGGTGACCGCCTCGGACAAGATTGTCCCCACACCAACTACTCCCAAGCCGGTGGTGACAATCGAGGTGGTCAGAACAACAACAAGCGCAAGGCGGATCAACTTGATTCGCGCTCCAACACGAAGCCGGTGGCCAACATGGAGGGAGACGCGCCGGCTACTGAAGCCGGCTCTCAACAGTGGCGGACCTGCAAGAACGACTGGCAGCCCAAGCTCACCTTCGAGCAAATGCTCGACGTGCCATGCAAAATGCACACTAGGGCGAAGCCCGCTACACATACCCTCGGACAGTGCAGCTTTGCACAACGACTGTTGCGAGGAGAGGGCCTGTCGGCTACCCCAAGTGCAGCTGCGGTGCCTCGTGCTCCGGCTCCTGGGGCGGCTCCGGCTCCACCACCGCCGCCTCCCAATGAAGGTCGTCTCCACGACGACTACCCTCATCAAGACGGAGCTTATGTTGTCTTCAGCAGCGAGGGTGACGACAAGCATAGCCAACGACAACGCCGGCGTGAGGTGAACGCCAAGGTCCCCCCGGTTCCCCAATACATGCATTGGTCTGAAAAGCCAATTACATGGAATTGGATTGACCATCCTGCGGTGATGCCAAATCCTGGCTCATACGCGCTCGTCCTTGACCCCACTTTCGCCTCCCAGAGGCTCACCTGCCGGTTCTCCCGGGTGTTGGTCGACGGCGGCAACATCATCAACATCCTCTACCTCGACAGCTTGCTCAAGCTTGGGCTAAAGGAGAAGGACCTCCAGCCGACCAGCACTGTCTTCGACGGCATTGTGCCGGGACAGTCCTGCTCGCCAATCGGCAAAATCCAGCTGGACGTCCTTTTTGGCGACAAGGCACACTTCCGCCGAGAGTCAATATGGTTCGAGGTGGTGGATCTCAACAGCCCTTATCACGTGCTATTGGGCAGGCCGGCTCTGGCCAAATTCATGGCAATCCCCCACTACGCCTACCTCAAGATGAAGATGTGGGTCCAAAGGGCATCATCACCATTGCTGGCGACTAGAAGAAGTCGCTCGAGTGTGCACAGGACAGCAGCCGTCTGGCCGACGCCATGGTGATTGCTGAGGAGAAAAGGCAGATCGACCGGCTCGTGGCTCAAGCTACCGAGCAGCCGGCGATTCCTACTCCACCATCCCAGTCGGTTGGCGAAGGCTAATTCAAGCCGGCCAAAGAAACCAAGCAGCTGCCATTCGACCCTGCGAACCCCAAGCAGTGCGTCACCATTGGGGCTAACCTCAACCCCAAATAGGAAGGCGAGCTCGTCGACTTCCTCCGTGAGAATCGGGACATCTTTGCATGGTCTCCAAAAGACATGCCTGGGGTTCTGAGGAAGTACACCGAGCACAAACTTCACATGCGGCCGGATGCAAAGTCGGTGAAACAACCTTTGCGCCGCTTCGCCGAGGGGAAGCGACGCACAATTTGAGAAGAGATCGCCCGGCTGCTCACAACCCGCATCATCATGGAGGTTTTCCACCCGGACTGGTTGGCCAATCTAGTCCTGGTGCTGAAGAAGAACAATACGTGGCAAATGTGTATCGACTACACGAGCCTGAATAAGGCGTGCCCAAAATACCATTTCTCCTTGCCCAGGATAGATCAAGTGATCGACTCCACAGCCGGCTGCGAACTGCTATCATTTCTGGACGCTTGTTCAGGCTACCATCAAATCAAGCTGGATCCAGCTGATCGCTTGAAGACCTCCTTCATCACACCCTTCGGGGCCTACTGCTACACCACCATGACGTTCGGTCTGAAGAGCGCTGGTGCTACATTCCAACGCTGCATGCTGCAGTGCCTCCTACCACAGATTGGCAGAAACATCCACGTCTATGTGGATGACATCATCGTCAAGACCAAACAGCACTTCAGTCTCCTTGACGACTTGCGGGAGACTTTCGCCAACCTGAGCGAGTACAAGATCCGGCTCAACCCGGAGAAATGCGTCTTTGGAGTTCCAGGCGGCAAGCTCTTGGGGTTCTTCATGTCCGCTCGTGGCATCGAAGCGAACCCTGAGAAGATCAGAACCATCGAGCGGATGGTGAAACCGGCTCGAATCCTCGACGTCCAGAAGTTCGCCGGTTGCATGGCGTCCCTTAGCCGGTTATTCAGCCGGCTCAGCGAGAAGGCGCTTCCACTCTACCAACTCATGAAGAAAACAACCAAGTTCGAGTGGAGTGACTAGACGGACGAAGCCTTCCGCGACCTCAAGTGCGTCATCTCAAGCCTGCCAATCTTGGCGGCGCCAGCTGAAAGAGAACCCATTCTCATATACATTGCAGCGACCACTTGCGTGGTTAGTGTAGTGTTGGCAATAGAACGCAAGGAGGATGCCAAGGTACTATTAGTGCAATGCCCTATCTATTACCTCAGCTAGGTCTTGTCTGCCTCCAAGCAAAACTACCCCCACTACCAAAAAATGTGTTATGGTGTTTACCTTGCCACAATGAAGTTGAAGCAATACTTGCAAGACAATACCATCACCGTGGTGAGCACTGCTCCACTTTCAGAAATCATGGGCAACCGTGATGCAATTGGCCGGATTGCCAAATGGTCCATCTCCATGGCCGACCACAACATCCACTACAAGCCACGCACAGCTATCAAATCTGAGGTGGTGGCCGACTTCCTTGTTGATTGGCCCAAAACCCAATTCGAGCCCCGCCTCCAGACTCCAGTCATTAGCGGATGCACTTCGACGGCTTGAAGATGCGAACTGGTCTGGGAGTCGGCATCATCTTGACGTCTCCGAAAGGAGACCAACTCAAGTATGCTCTCCAGATACAATTCGCCGCCTCAAACAACGTTGCCGAGTAGGAAGCGCTCGCTCACGGCCTCGGCTTGCCAAAGAGATTGGCATCCGACAACTCCTTTGCTTCAGCGACTCGGATCTCGTGGTGCAGCAAGTCTCTGGTGAATGGGATGCCAGGGACGCCAACATGGAAAGCTATCGCTTCCTCACCCAACAGCTCAAAGGCCCTTTTGAGGGTTGTGAGTTCCATCATGTCCCCAGGGTGGACAACGAGGCGGCTGATACATTGGCCAAGCTCGGCTCTACAAGACAAGCAATTCCAGCCAGCGTCTCCCTCGAGCAACTGCACAGGCCATCCATCAAGCCGTCTCCGGAGTCGGCGTCAATTTTTGTGCCGGTAGATCCCTCAGTACCAGCGACGTCGGCTACGCCAACTGTGCCGGCTACAGCTCCTGTGCCGGCTACACTAGCTTTGCCGACTCCAACTGTTGTGCCGGCTACGACTGCTTCGTCGGCTACAACAACAAATCCGGCTACGCCAAGCCTCGAATCATGTCGGCTCGACACTGAGTGGGTGGACGTCATGGAGGTAGACGGCATGCCGGCTGCCACAGCGACATCAGAGACAGAAAGTCTCGAGCCTGCGACTGCGTCATCAAGCGTGGGGGCTGCAGAAGCCCCTGATACTCAGGTCGAGACGGAGCTAGCCCTTGTGTCGGCTCCGTCGTGGGCTCAACCCATCTTGTCCTTTCTACTTCACGGCGAACTTCCTTAAGATGAGGTGGAGGCAAGGCAGATTCAGCGCCGATCAGCAGCCTACGCCATCATCAATCGCGAGCTGGTTCAACGTAGTGTGACTGGTGTATTCCAGCGCTACGTCAAGTCAGAAAAGGGGCAAGAGATCCTTAGAGACATACATCAGGGTGAGTGTGGGCATCATGCCGCCTCTAGAACCCTGGTAACCAAGGCGTTCTGCCACGGATTCTATTGGCCCACGGCCCTCGAGGAGGCCATGGACATGGTCAACAAATGTGAAGGTTGCGAACGCTTCGGCGCGCAGAGCCACATGCCGGCTTCAGCCCTCAAAACCATCCCCGTGTCATGGTTGTTTGCCGTCTGGGGGTTGGATATTGTGGGGCCATTCCAGTCCACTCGAGGTAGCATGATGCATCTCTTGGTGGCTACCGACAAATTTACCAAATGGATTCAGGCTAGGCCCATAAAGAAGCTTGACGGCCCCACGATCGTTAGATTCATCAAGGACATTGTTGTACGCTACGGAATCCCCCACATCATCATCACCGACAACGGCTCCAACTTCGCCAAGGGTGCTTTGGCACTCTACTGCTCCAAGGAAGGCATCCGGCTCGACTTGTCTTCGGTGGCGCACCCACAATCCAATGGCCAGGTGGAGATGGCTAACGGCCTGATCCTGGCCGACATCAAGCCAAGGTTGGTGGCGCCACTAGTCAGGTCAGCCGGCTACTGAATCAAAGAGCTGCCAGCTGTGTTGTGGAGCCTCTGCACCATGCCGAACGGGTCAACCGGCTTCACACCATTCTTTCTGTTATATGGGTCTGAGGCAATCATCCCCATGGATGTCGAGTTCAACTCGCCTCGGGTCACCTTATACACACAGGCAGAAGCGAAGGAGGCAAGAGAAGACGGCGTCGATCTGCTCGAGGAGGCACGGGATCTAGCCTTGAGCCGGACAGCCATATACCAACAGAAGTTGAGATACTACCACAGCAAGAAGATCAAGCCTCTCTCTTTCAAAGGGGGGGACTTGGTTCTTAGAAGAATCTAGCGAACAGCCGGCCAGCACAAGCTCTCGTCCCCATGGGAGGGACCTTTCATCGTCAGCCGGGCACTGCATAACAATGCATACTACCTGATCGATGCCCAGAAGCCAAGAAAGCGCAAGAGAGACGACTCCGGCCAAGAGATGGAGCGTCCATGGAACGCGGCATTGCTTCGCTCGTTCTATTCCTAGAATGTAAATGAGAAAAATGAAAAGAGCATGTACGTATGTATCTTCCTCCCTTTTCAGGATTTCCAATGAATGCAATGGGTCTTTCAAGTCGATGCTTGGGACACGCCTCTTTTGGATTCATGGCAAGAGTTTTCACTCATTTGTGAGTCCCTTGGTCCGGTTCCATGGGCTCGGGGGCTCGCTAGATGGCCCGAATGATTTCCTTAGTTGTAGATGAGCGTATAGTGTACGTCGGGTCGAACCCTTGCCTTCTCAGAACAACTACAGACCGGCTCCCGGCTGTCCGCCTAACGAGGCGGTGGCAGGGAAGGCTGGCTGCATGAAAAGTTCAACTACAAAAAAGGGTTGCCGGCTCGGGTTGGTTTGATAATCTTTCGATCTTATTATTCTAGCCGGTCTCTCCTGGCTTCTGTTTGAATCTTAATGTCTTGATGGCTTTGAAAAATCTAAGTCCAATATTCTCAAAGGCAGAAGCCTCGTCCCAATCACAAACCGGCTCCCGGTTGTCGAGCAGGCGAGGCGGATGTTAGAGAGAATAAAGGAATTGGAGAAAAAGGAGTCAAACAGGAATCAGAAGGTGAAAATCCAAGGCAGCAAGGATGGTGTTTACGAATTCAATGCAGAATATATTACATTCAAAAGCATTCAAAAGGCCCACGGCCGAAGTTCATTACAATAAACATCCCATGTGGGTGGAACTGTTGGACTGATGATACAATGCAAACAATAAAAACAGAAAGGACCGGCTAAGGGGCGGCGGCTCCGTCTGTTGCCCCGGCTGCGGCTCCTGAAGCGGTGGCTTCACCATCACCGGTTGCTCTCGAGACGGACACGTTGTCTCCACCACGAGAGCCTTCGGCTCCGTTCTTCACGGCCGAGTCCGCATAAGCCTCGCTGCTGGAGTCGGCAGCCTCCTACTCAAGGGCCACCTCGACAGAGCTGCCATCGGCATCATACAGCTGAAGATGGAACAAATCCTCAAGAATCATGTTTCCATCTTCATCACGCTCCAAGTTGAGCTCATCCCAGGCGGTAAAAGAGGCGATGTCGCTGGCCCTCATCTGCAGCTGGTCCTCCATGGCCTGCATTCCTCCGAGCCGTCGTGCTGTGCGGCGAACTTGCCCAAGTCCAGGTCTTGGTACCAGGACTTGGCCAAGCGCAACACCATGTATGCACCAGCGTGCGCGGCTGAGGCACACCACGCGTCGAGGCGGGCGCCGCCGACTTCAAGCTAGCGGGACATCCGGCTCATTGACGCCGACTCCATGGCCTCGGGCCACAGAGCCCTTATCATCGACGCGCCTACGCTCTGGAGCCGCTCCAAGGAGTCGGCCAGTACAAGCACGCTGGCGCTTATGCCCACTGCAATCTCCTCCACAGTCCAGTCGGTGTTGGCATCCACCTCCTCACCAACAGCGTGGCGCTCCTCGCGGCTGGTCTCCACAGCCGTTTCAGCCGCTTCCCGTGTCCCACGGAAGATTCCTGGGGTATGGGAAGTGGTGTGCAGAAGAATAAGAAGGAAGGCCAACAAGAAAGAAAAGATCAAGACAAGATAAAAGAAAGGCTTACGGTTGAAATGGATGTCGGTCTCGCGAGCTTCCTCCAGGGCCTCGCGCTCCCGCACCTGGCTCTCTCGAGTCGTGCGGGAGAGCTCGTCTCGGAGGGACTCGGCCTCCTCCATCGCCTTCGCCAGTTGCGCCTGCTTTTGGATCAGGGCATCCTCCTTCTCCATCAGGGCAGCGTCCTTGAGCTTCATCTCCTCGAGATGAGCCGTCTTGAGACACTCCAGGTTGGCAGCATGAGAGGTGTCCTTCTCCTGGAGGGTGGCGCGCAGCTGCTCTAGTTCGTCCTAAAGGGCCGCCTCACGATCCTTATTCTCCGTGTGAAGAAGACTCAGAAGCTGTTGGAGCCATGTGTCCGCCTCGTGCAAGGCATCTCGATCCGAGGCAACGGCGTCCAGCCGGCCCTGAAGATTGCCAACTTGGCCATTAGCCACCTAGACTTGGGCCCGCAACATGTTGTACGCCTGCACTTGGGCGTCATGAAGCTCCTACGAGCAAAGCAAGGAAAGCACGAAGTAAGATTCGGCCCGGCTAACTCTTAGCCGGCCCGATTCTCGGGGGCTACACCTAGTGGGTATGCTGGCGCGCCCCCACTAAAAAAGCAAAGACGAACATATCACAAGGATATTCGGCCCAACCAATTGTTGGCCGGCCTGATTCTCGGGGACTACACCCAGTGGGTGCGCACAAAAGACTCACCCTGGTTCGCTCTTCAAGACGTTCTAGGTCGTACAGGGCCAACCCGGTCGCTTGCTGCACCTTGTCACGCCTGCTGGAGAACAGCGCCACCAGCTCTGGGACACCACTAAGCTCGGTGCCTGGGGCAATGTTGCACGCTCAGCATTGGCCACACGCCAAGTCCTCATGGACCGGTTCCCGGAGTTGGGGCCGGCTCCTGGTGCGCCCGCGCCGCGGATGGACATGACGATGGTGCCGTCTCCAGGAGGTGGGTTGGTGGCCGGCTCCCTAGACGTCTTGGCCGGCGCTGTCTCCTCATCTGGGGGAGGATCAGCCATCTCTGGCGCATCCATGGTCACCTCCGGTGCCTCCATGGTCATCTCTGACGCGCCGTCTACATCAGCTTCTGGCGTGTCGGGGATCACCTCGAGGTCCACTAGCGTGGAGGCGGCCTGCTCGGCGGTCTTGGCTGCCTCGGCCCCCTGGGCGCGCTTCGGAGCCGCATCGCTAGCTGGCTTCTCCATGCGCGCTCGCTTGGCAGGGTCGTGCTTGGCCTTCGATTGTTTCTCCTTGGGCTTCTCAGCGCGGCTGGGATTGGATTGGCCCGCGGCCGTCTTGTTCGTCGCCGCTTCCCGGCGAAGGGCGGACTCGTCCTCCAACGCCTTCTTGGCAGCATCAGCAGCTGCCCTGATGGCTCGCTCGGCGCCGGAGGCAGTTTCTTCCTCCACGTCTTCTGCCTCCCTGCCAAGTGCTATTTGAGGAGCCCATCCTCACGCAACAAATCAAAAAGAGATAACAAAGGACTCTTACCCCACCACGACAGGCACTCGCTTCTTGTGGGCGCCGGCATGGTGCTTCTTGGCGCTGCCTCCGAGTCCTCCGGCTGGAGGTCCCGTTGCGGCACGCTTGGGGGCCGGCTTGGATGTAGCCGCCCCCTTGCTCTTGTTCCTAGCCGTCTCGTCGGGCGCTGTAGTCTCACCAGCCTTGCGGCGACCCCGCTACAATGGAGGGCTGGTGAGCTCCTCCGGATTCTCTGGATCCTCCTCGAAGGCTGCATCAGGCGAAGTAGGTGGCGCCGCGTCATCATCCGTGCAGTCAAGAAGAGAGGGCTTTAGGTGCTCACCAGGCGGCTCGGAGCCCTCCGACTCGAGTGCTTCCTGTGAACCTTCGGAGGCGGCGGCTCGCGGCTCGATCACCCCCTCATCCTCGATTTCCGAGTGGTCCGACGTCTCCACGTCGACGGCGGGCGGGTCGAGCACTTGCAGGCTCTCGAACTGGTTAGCAAGGGAATCAGTAGCCAGCTCAAAAGAGAGAACAGCAAGTTCAAAGTCAAACAAAACAAGATATGGGAAGGCACTTACCACTGGGGCCGAATGGAATCGGTCGTAAGGGCGCATTCCCTATTCCCAATGTCCACCTTCATCCATGTTGGCGAAGGAGATCAAGTTCATGTTCCGGGCCACCGCGCCGGCTTGGAAGTTGTTGGTGGAGAGCCGGCAAGGATTGTGTCGGCTGCCCATCTGACAGATCAGATGCGGCTGCTGATATGTCCATTTTGCATCATGCTTTCATGTTGATATTTATTGCTTTTTGGGCTGTTATATTACTTGTGGTACCATATTTATGCCTTTTCTCTCTTATTTTGCAAGGTTTGTTTGAAGAGGGAGAATTCAGGCAGCTGGAATTCTGGACTGGAAAAGGAGAAAATCCTAGTCCACTATTCTGCACACCTCCAAATGCCCTGAAAAGTTACGTGGATTTTTTTGGGATTATATAAAAAATACTAGGCGAAAGAACTACCGGAGGGGGCTGCCAGGGCGCCACAAGCCCTGACACCGCCACCCCCTGGTGGCAGAGTGGGGGCTTGTGGGCTCCCTGACGACCCACTAGCCCCCCTCTTTTGCTATATGAAGGGTTTCGTTCCAGAAAAAATCAATCGGGAGCTTTTTCGTGGTTTCGCCGCCGCCACGAGGCGGAACTTGAGCAGATCCAATCTAGAGCTCCGGCAGGACGATCCTGTTGGGGAAACTTCCCTCCCGGAGGGGGAGATTTTCGCCATCGTCATCACCAACACTCCTCTCATCGGAGGGGAGGAATCTTCATCAACATCTTCATCAGCACCATCTCCTCTCCAATCCCTAGTTCATCTCTTGTAACCAATCTTCGTCTCGCAACTCCGATTGGTACTTGTAAGGTTGCTAGTAGTGTTGATTACTCTTTGTAGTTGATGCTAGTCGGATTACTTGGTGGAAGAGTTTATGTTCAGATACTTGATGCTATTCATTACACCTCTGATCATGATTATGATTATGCTTTGTGAGTAGTTACTTTTGTTCCTGAGGACATGGGATAAGTTATGCTGATAATAGTCATGTGAATTTGATATTCGTTCGGTATTTTGAACGTCGACTACATAACACTTCACCATATTTGGGCCTAGAGGAAGGCATTGGGAAGTAGTAAGTAGATGATGGGTTGCTGGAGTGACAGAAGCTTAAACCCCAGTCTATGCGTTGCTTCGTAAGGGGCTGATTTGGATCCACTAGTTTAATGCTATGGTTAGACTTTGTCTTAATTCTTCTTTTGTAGTTGCGGATGCTTGCGAGAGAGGTTAATCATAAGTGGGATGCTTGTCCAAGTAAGGGAAGTACCCAAGCGCCGCTCCACCCACATATCAAATTATCAAAGTAACGAACGCGAATCATATGAACATGATGAAACTAGCATGACAGAAATTCCCGTGTGTCCTCGGGAGCGTTTTTCCTCCTATAAGACTTTGTTCAGGCTTGTCCCTTGCTACAAAAGGGATTGGTCCACTTGCTGCACCGTTGCTACTACTTGTTACTTCTTACTTTTTGCTCGCTACATTTCACCTCGCTACACAATCACTTGTTACCGCTACTTTCAGTCCTTGCAGTTATTACCTTGCTGAAATCTGTTTATCAGAGCCTTCTGCTGCTCGTTGGGTTCGACACTCTTACTTATCGAAAGGACTACGATTGATCCCCTATACTTGTGGGTCATCAAGACTCTTTTCTGGCGCCGTTTCCGGGAAGTGAAGTGCCTTTGGTAAGTGGAAATTTGTAAGGAAACATTTATATACTGTGCTGAAATTAATTGTCACTTGTCACTATGGAAACTGTTCCTTTGAGGAGTTTGTTCGGGGTATCTTCACCACGAACGGAAGCACGAGGAGTTGTTCCTCAACCTTAGGTACCTACTGAAAATATCTTTTATGAAATTCCTTCGGGTATGCTTGAGAAACTGCTGGCTAATCCTTTCACAGGAGATGGATCTTCACATCCAGACTTGCATCTAATCTATGTAGATGAAGTTTGTGGTTTATTTAAGCTTGCAGGTTTGCCCGAGGATGAGGTAAAGAAGAAAGTCTTTCCTTTATATTTGAAGGATAAGGCGTTGACATGGTATAGGCTATGTGATGATACTGGATCATGGGGCTACAATCGGTTGAAATTGGAATTTCATCAAAAGTTTTATCCTATGCATTTAGTACATCGTGATCGGAACTTTATTTATAACTTTTGGCCTCGTGACTGGGAAAGCATAGCTCAATCTTGGCGAGGCTTAAATCAATGCTATATTCATGCCCCAATCCTGAGCTCTCAAGAAAAATCATCACTCAAAACTTTTATGCTCGGCTTTCTCATGAAGATCGTACCATGCTTGACACTTCTTGTGACGGTTCTTTTATGAAGAAGGATATTGATCACAAGTGGAATTTATTGGAGAGAATCAAACGCAACTCTGAAGATTGGGAGCTGGAGGAAGGTAAGGAGTCAGGTATGAATTTCCAGTTTGATTGCGTTAAATCTTTTGTTGAGACAAACACTGCTAGAGATTTTAGCGCTAAGTATGGACTTGACTCTGAGATAGTAGCTTCTCTATGTGAATCTTTTGCTGCTCATGTTGATCTTCCCAAAGAGAAGTGGTTTAAATATCATCCTCCTGTAGAAAGCAACATAGCCAAAACTAATCTAGTAGAGGAGAAAGTCATTGCTTTTAGTGATCCTGTTGTTCCTTGTGCTTACATTGAGAAACCACCATACCCTACTAGGATAAAGGATTATTCTAAAGCTCCAACTGTGATACGTAGGGGTTACATTAGACCACTTGCACCCCCTGAGGAGATTAGAGTTGAACCTAGTGTTGCCATTATCAAAGATCTCTTAGCCGAAGACATAGATGGGCATGTTATCAAATTCTGTGAGAACTCCGCTAGAATTGCTAAACCTCACGCGAAAGACAAACACGGACATGTAGTTGGCCTGCCCGTTGTTTCTGTTAAGATAGGAGATCACTGTTACAATGGTTTATGTGATATGGGAGCTAGTGTTAGTGCAATACCCCGTTCTCTATATGATGAAATCAAAGATGAGATTGCACCTGCTGAGTTAGAACCCATTGATGTCACTATTACGCTAGCTAATAGAGACACTATCTGCCCTCTGGGAATTGTGAGAGATGTAGAGGTCCTGTGTGGTAAGACGAAGTATCCTACTGATTTTCTTGTCCTTGGTACTGCACAAGATAGCTTTAGTCCCATCATATTTGGTAGACCCTTTCTAAACACTGTCAATGCTCACATTGATTGCATTAAGCAGACTGTCACAGTTAGTTTCGAGGGTGTGTCTCATGAATTTAACTTCTTCAAGTTTGGAAGACAACCCCATGAAAAAGAGTTGTCTGGTAGGGATGAAATCATTGCTCTTGCCTCTATTGTCGTCCCTCCTACGGATCCTTTAGAGCAATATCTGCTTGAGCATGAAAATGATATGCATATGGAGGAGAGAGATGAGATAGATAAAATTGTCTTAGAACAATATCCTATTCTCAAGAATAATCTGCCTTTTGAACTGCTTGGGGATCCTCCCCCACTAAAGGGTGATCCTGTGTTCGAGCTTAAATAGTTGCCTGATACTCTTAAGTATGCCTATCTTGATGAGAAGGAGATATATCATGTCATTATTAGTGCTCTCCTCTCGAATTATGAAGAGAAGAAGTTATTAAAAACTCTAAGGAAGCAACGCACTGCTATTGGATATACTCTTGACGATCTTAAGGGTATTAGTCCTACTCTATGTCAGCACAAGAATAAAACCGATCCTGACTTTAAACCAGTTGTTGATCATCAAAGCAGATTAAATCCTAAGATGGAAGAGATCGTTAGAATAGAAATATTAAAGCTTCTGGAAGCAGGAATCATTTATCCTGTTGCTCATAGTGATTGGGTAAGTCCAGTACATTGCGTACCTAAGAAGGGAGGTATCACCGTCGTTCCTAATGATAAGGATGAACTAATCTCACAAAGGATTATCACCGGCTATAGGATGGTGATAGACTTCCGGAAACTGAACAAGGCAACCAGGAAAGATCATAATCCTTTGCCGTTCATCGACCAAATGCTAGAAAGGCTATCCAAGCACACACACTTCTTCTTTCTAGACGGTTATTCAAGTTTCTCGCAAATACTTGTTGCACAATCTGATCAGGAGAAAACCACTTTCACCTGCCCTTTCGGTACCTTTGCCTATAGACGTATGCCTTTTGGCTTATGTAACGCATCTACCACCTTCCAAAGATGTATGATGGCTATATTCTCTGACTTTTGTGAAAAGATTGTCGAGGTTTTCATGGATGACTTCTCCGTTTACGGGTCTTCCTTTGATGATTGCCTCACCAACCTTGATCGAGTCTTACAGAGATGTGAAGAAACCAACCTCGTCTTGAATTGGGAGAAGTGCCACTTTATGGTTAATGAAGGTATCGTCTTAGGACACAAAATCTTTGAAAGAGGCATTGAAGTTGATAAGGCTAAAGTTGATGCAATTGAGAAAATGCCTTGCCCCACAGATATCAGAGGTATACGAAGTTTCCTAGGTCATGTTGGTTTCTATAGAAGGTTCATTAAAGACTTCTCTAAGATTTCTAGGCCTCTTACCAACCTCTTGCAGAAGGATGTTCCTTTTGTTTTTGATGAGGATTGTGAGGAAGCTTTCGAAATACTTAAGAAGGCTTTGATAACCGCACCTATTGTTCAACCACCTGACTCGAAATGGCCCTTTGAAATCATGTGCAACGCTAGTGATTATGTTGTTGGTGTTGTTCTAGGACAAAGAGTTGACAAGAAGTTGAATGTCATTCACTACGCCAGTAAAACTCTAGACAGTGCCCAAAGAAACTATGCCACTACAGAGAAGCAATTTTTAGCAGTCGTGTTTGCATGTGAAAAGTTCAAATCTTACATTGTTGACTCCAAAGTCACTATTCACTCTGATCATGCTGCTATTAAGTACCTCATGGAGAAGAAGGACGCTAAGCCTAGGTTGATCAGATGGGTTCTCCTGCTACAGGAATTTGATTTGCACGTCGTTGACCGAAAGGGTGCTGATAACCATGTAGCAGATAACTTGTCTAGGCTAGAGAATGTCCTTGATGACAAACTACCTATTGATGAAAGCTTTCCTGATGAGCAATTAAATGTCATCTGCACTTCACATAGTGCACCGTGGTATGCCGATTATGCAAATTATATCGTAGCCAAATACATACCACCCAGTTTCACCTATTAGCAAAAGAAGAAATTCTTCTTTGATTTGAGACACTACTTTTGGTATGATCCTCGCCTTTATAAGGAAGGAGTAGATGATGTTATTAGACGTTGTGTGCCTGAACATGAACAGGGACAGATCTTGCAGAAGTGTCATTCCGAAGCCTACGGAGGACACCATGCTGGAGATAGAACTGCCCATAAGGTATTGCAATCAGGTTTCTATTGGCCCACTCTCTTCAAGGATGCCCGTAAGTTTTTCTTGTCTTGTGACGAATGCCAAAGAATAGGGAATATCAGTAAGCGTCAAGAGATGCCTTTGAACTATTCACTTGTCATTGAACCATTTGATGTCTGGGGCTTTGATTATATGGGACCCTTCCCGAGTTCCAGTGGGTACACTCACATCTTAGTTGTTGTGGATTACGTTACTAAGAGGGTAGAAGCTATCCCCACTAAAAATGCTGATCACCACACCTCTATTAAGATGCTTAAAGAAGTCATATTCCCAAGATTTGGAGTCCCTAGATACTTGATGACTAATGACGGTTCTCACTTCATTCATGGTGCTTTCCGCAAGATGCTAGCTAAGTATGATGTCAACCATAGAGTTGCATCTCCTTATCATCCTCAGTCTAGTGGTCAAGTGGAGTTGAGTAATAGGGAGATCAATTTGATCCTACAAAAGACCGTCAATAGATCTCGAAAGAATTGGTCTAGCAAACTTGACGATGCACTGTGGGCTTATAGGACTGCTTATAAGAATCCCATGGGCATGTCACCGTATAAAATGGTTTACGGTAAAGCCTGTCATTTACCTCTTGAGCTGGAACACAAAGCTTATTGGGCAATCAAAGAGCTCAACTTTGATTTCAAACTTGCCGGTGAGAAGCGGTTGTTTGATATCAGCTCGTTAGATGAATGGAGAACCCAGGCATACGAGAATGCCAAGTTTTTCAAGGAAAAGGTTAAGAGATGGCACGATAAACGAATAAAGAAAAGAGAGTTCAATGTAGGTGATTATGTCCTGCTATACAACTCTCGTTTGAGATTCTTTGTAGGAAAGCTTCTCTCTAAATGGGAAGGTCCCTATGTTATCGAGGAAGTATATCGTTCTGGTGCCATCAAAATCAATAACACGGAAGGAGATTTTCCTAGAGTGGTAAATGGGCAAAGAATCAAGCATTACATCTCTGGTACTCCCATAAATGTTGAGACCAATATCATCAATGTCATAACTCCAGAGGAGTACATAAGGGATGTTTATCAGCCTGTTTCAGACCCTGAAAACGAAGAGGTATCTGTTTCGGTAAGAAATTGGACTCCGATGCTTTTCCAATAGGAAATTTCCTCCGTTTTGGAATCTTTGAAAAATTAGAAAAATAAAAAGCAGTCCGGAGAGCGAACAAGGCGGCCACAAGCCCTGCCACCGCCCCCTACCCCCTGGTGGCGGAGGGCAAGCTTGTGGGCACCTCGTGTGCCTTCCGGACTCCGTTTTCTTGCGGAGGACTCCTTCTGGCCCAGAAAAAATCAATATATAGTCGCCCGAAGGTTTTGATCTCCGTATCACGCAGTTTTCCTCTGTTATCGTTTCGAGCTTGTTTCTGCCACAGATCTAGGTCAAGATGTCTTCCCAGGACTCAGAGGGAGAGAGCTATGTGGTTGACTACCTTGCTAACCCCAAGGTCTATGGGGACTTGGAACCGTATGGCTGGACCACTTATGAGGAAGAGGACTATGAGCCCAAAGGGAAGGAGAAAACGAGTTCCGATCAAGAGGAGGCTCCTCTACCTCAACCTGCAAACACCCATGTGGAGTTCAAGAAGTCAAGTCTCCCTGACCATAGGAAGAAGCCTATACCTTGTTTATCCCTTCTCGTTTCTTGCAGGAGAGTAAGCAGGAACTTTGCCACAGAGTGTTGAAACTTGAGGAAGAAAATGACGATCTAAGGGAGCAGAACTTTTTGCTCAAGTGAAAATTAGACAAGCTCAAGACTACTTCAACAACTCCACCACCATCACCACCGAAGGAAGGCAACTAAGCATTGGTATGGGCAATCCCCTTGGCTTCTGCCAAGCTTGGGGGAGTTGCCCTGGTATCGTATCACCTTTATATCTTTTGCTTTTACCTTTGTTTTAGCTCTTTCCTTTTCAGTTTTTATTTCTTCTCTTAGAGAAATAAGTCTTTAGTGTTTAGTTTGAGTCTTTTGCTTTTGTCTCTCCCCCGATGTATTCGAGCTTACGAGCTATATAATAAAGAGTGTCTTATTCAAGGGCTTTTCTTTGTGCCATGATCAAAAGTATGAAAAGAACGATAGCATGAAAGATCATGAGATGATCTTATGGAAAGTGAGAACTTCACTTATGACACGTATGATGATTGAAACTTGTTGAGAATAAATCAACATAGACATTAGTCATTGTTGCAATTAATAAGAAGTAATAAGGAAAGAGAGGTTCACATATAAATATATCATCTTGGACACCTTTTTACAATTGTGAGCACTGACCAAACTATTACATGCTTAAGAGTAGATGTTGGACAAGGAAGACAACATAATGAATTGTGTTTGATTGCTTCCAAACAATGTTATATGATTAGATATCCCTTAGCATGTGACGATTGCTTCCACCTCATATTAGCCAAAACTCCTGCACCAAGTAGAGATACTACTTGTGCATCCATAAACCTCCAGCCAGTTTTGCCATGACAGTCCACCATACCTACCTATGGATTGAATAAGATCCTTCAAGTAAGTTGTCATCGATGCAAGCAATAAAAATTGCTCTCTAATATGTATGATCTATTACTGTGTGGAAAATAAGCTTTGTACGAACATGTGATGAGGAAGACATAAAAGCGACAGACTGCATAATAAAGTTCTTTATCACAAGAGGCAATTTAACGTGACGTTCCTCCACACTAAGAGGACACGCATTCAAACCTCAAAAGCAATTGACAACCTCTACTTCCCTCTACGAAGGGCCTATCTTGTACCTCTTGCTTGGGAAAGATCTATATTCATATATCAATTCCCTATTTTTCCCTTGTCTTGGCTACCGTCACATGCTTGGGAAAGATCTATATTCATATATCAACTTGGAGTTGAGTACTTATGCTTTATTGTTGTTGACTTTACCCTTGAGGTAAATGGTTGGGAGGCAGAACTATAAGCCCCTATCTTCCTCTGTGTCCAGCTGAAACTTTGACACCATGAGTACCATGTGAGTTGTAACAATTGTGGAAAACAAAAGAGATGATTGAGTATGTGGGTTTGCCTTACAAGCTCTTATTTGACTCTTTCTAATGTTGTGATAAATTGCAATTGCTTCAACGACTATGGTTTATTGTTGGTTACTTCTCGGTAAGGTTTTTGCCTCATGCTTTGCTTTGTGAAGGAATTGTTACTTTCCCATAAGAATCTTTATGATGTATTGCTGTCCTATGTGTGATCATGATGCCCTCATGTCCGTATTATGTTTTATCGACACCTTCGTCCCTCAACATGTGGACATGTTTATGGAACTTGGTTTTCGCTTGAGGACAAGCGAGGTCTAAGCTTGGGGGAGTTCATACGTCCAGTTTGCATCATGCTTTCGTGTTGATATTTATTGCTTTTTGGGCTGTTATATTACTTGTGGTACCATATTTATGCTTTTTCTCTCTTATTTTGCAAGGTTTATTTGAAGAGGGAGAATTCAGGCAGCTGGAATTCTAGACTGGAAAAGGAGAAAATCCTAGTCCACTATTCTGCACACCTCCAAATGCCCTGAAAAGTTACGTGGATTTTTTTGGGATTATATAAAAAATACTGGGCGAAAGAAACTACCGGAGGGGGGCTGCCAGGGCTCCACAAGCCCTCACACCGCCACCCCCCTGGTGGCGAAGTGGGGGCTTGTCGGCTCCCTGATGGCCCACTAGTCCACCTCTTTTGCTATATGAAGGGTTTCGTTCCAGAAAAAATCAATTGGGAGCTTTTTCGTGGTTTCGTCGCCGCCACAAGGTGGAACTTGAGCAGATCCAATCTAGAGCTCCGGCAGGACGATCCTGCCGAGGAAACTTCCCTCCCGGAGGGGGAGATCGTCGCCATCGTCATCACCAACAATCCTCTTGTCGGAGGGGAGGCATCTTCATCAACATCTTCATCAGCACCATCTCCTCTCCAATCCCTAGTTCATCTCTTGTAACCAATCTTCGTCTCGCAACTCCGATTGGAACTTGTAAGGTTGCTAGTAGTGTTGATTACTCTTTGTAGTTGATGCTAGTTGGATTACTTGGTGGAAGAGTTTATGTTCAGATCCTTGATGCTATCCATTACACCTCTGATCATGATTATGATTATGCTTTGTGAGTAGTTACATTTGTTCCTGAGGACATGGGATAAGTCATGCTAATAATAGTCATGTGAATTTGATATTCGTTCGGTATTTTGATATGTTGTATGTTGTTTTTCCTCTAGTGGTGTTATGTGAACGTCGACTACATAACACTTCACCATATTTGGGCCTAGAGGAAGGCATTGGGAAGTAGTAAGTAGATGATGGGTTGCTAGAGTGACAGAAGCTTAAACCCCAGTCTATGCGTTGCTTCGTAAGGGGCTGATTTGGATCCACTAGTTTAATGCTATGGTTAGACTTTGTTTTAATTCTTCTTTTGTAGTTGTGGATGCTTGCGAGAGAGGTTAATCATAAGTGGGATGCTTGTCCAAGTAAGGGCAGTACCCAAGCGCCGCTCCACCCACATATCAAATTATCAAAGTAACAAACGCGAATCATATGAACATGATGAAACTAGCATGACAGAAATTCCCGTGTGTCCTCGGGAGCATTTTTCCTCCTATAAGACTTTTTTCAGGCTTGTCCCTTGCTACAAAAGGGATTGGGCCACTTGATGCACCATTGGTACTACTTGTTACTTGTTACTTTTTGCTCGCTACGTTTCACCTCGCTACACAATCACTTGTTACCGCTACTTTCAGTGCTTGCGGTTATTACCTTGTTGAAATCCGTTTATCAGAGCCTTCTGCTCCTCGTTGGGTTCGACACTCTTACTTATCGAAAGGACTACGATTGATCCCCTATACTTGTGGGTCATCAGCTGCCTCTACAGAGGCAGGACCCGGCGGGTCATCATGGTGCTGAGAAAATCGCGGCCCAGGAGGCCGCAAGACATCACGGTCTTGAGGTATGCACATATATGCGCCACCTCGACGATTGGCTTGGAATACGAAGCCTTCCAGTTCCTCCTCGCAGTAGGAGGAGCGATGACGAAGGGCGGCAGGTTGAGGCTGTCGTGGGAGGGGTCGACGTTCTTCACGTAGAAGAACCCCCTCTGCCACATCTTGATGGATTCCTGGAGCGGCAACTGGGGGAGGCCACACGTCGTCCGATTATGCACCAGTGCCGCGCCACACGGGGTCATCGGGCGTGGGCCTGTGAGCTTCTCCGCCTCGGCTTTGCCCATATTTATGGACTCTTGCTTGAAGAAGAAGAGCCTTTGCCAGAGGTCGAGGCAGGGCTCAATGCCTAGAAAGCCCTCGCACAGGACGACATATGCGGCGAGCTAAAGAATGGCGTTAGGTGACAGGTAGTGCGGTTGGTGGCCGAAAAATATAAGAAAGTTGGAGAAGAAGTTGCTCGTCGGGAGCCCAAATCCGCGGTACAAGTGTTCATCGAACACGACTACCTCTCCCTCCCTCGGCATCGGGGATTTTTCGGCTCCTGGCACCCGCGCCGCCACAACAGATGCGGGAGGCAGCAGGCGGTGATGGAGGAGCCCCTCGATATGGCCATTGCAGATGTCGCTACCGAGCCAAGCACCGTTCTGCTGTCCCTTCTTCGGGGCACCGCTCGACATGACGACGGACGACAGAGGCTTGGTGGTTGGCGGCGATGGCTTGCGCGACGGCGAAGACGAAGACGAAGCGAGGTTCTTCTTTCTCTAGGATTGGGGAAGGAAGGGGCGCAAGTATAGGGCGAGAAGGGGGAAAATGGCCTCCTCGGTACCCCCGCACCCCATTTAAACCCCACGATGGATCGTGGGGAGGGGATCCAGTGCGCACAGTGTTGGGGAACGTCGCATGGGAAACAAAAAATTTCCTACGCGCACGAAGACCTATCATGGTGATGTCCATCTACGAGAGGGGATTTCCGATCTACGTACCCTTGTAAATCGCACAACAGAAGCGTTAGTGAACGCAGTTGATGTAGTGGAACGTCCTCACGTCCCTTGATCCGCCCCGCGAACCGTCCCGCGATCAGTCCCACGATCTAACGGCACCTCTGCGTTCAGCACACGTACAGCTCGACGATAATCTCGGCCTTCTTGATCCAGCAAGAGAGACGGAGAGGTCGATGAGTTCTCGGGCAGCGTGACGGCGCTCCAGAGGTTGGTGATGATCTTATCTCGGCAGGGCTCCGCCCGAGCTCCGCAGAAACGCGATCTAGAGGTAAAACCGTGGAGATATGTGGTCGGGCTGCCGTGGCAAAGTTGTCTCCAATCAGCCCTAAAACCTTCGTATATATAGGGGAAGAGGGGGAGCCTTGCCTTGGGGTCCAAGGACCCCCAAGGGGTTCGGTCGAGCCAAGGGGGGGAGTCCTCCCCTTCCAAACCGAATCCAACTAGGTTTGGAAGGAGGAGTCCTTCCCTCTTTGCCCACCTCCTCTTTTTTTTCTCTTTGATTTTCTTCCTATGGCGCATAGGGCCTTCTTGGGCTGTCCCACCAGCCCACTAAGGGATGGTGCGCCACCCCCAAGGCCTATGGGCTTCCCCGGGGTGGGTTGCCCCCCCCCCCCCCCCCCGGTGAACACCCGGAACCCATTCGTCATTCCCGGTACATTCCCGGTACCTCTGAAAACCTTCCAGTAATCAAATGAGGTCATCCTATATATCAATCTTCGTTTCCGGACCATTCCGTAAACCCTCGTGACGTCCATGATCTCATCCGGGACTCCGAACGACATTCGGTAACCAACCATATAACTCAAATACGCATAAAACAACGTCGAACCTTAAGTGTGCAGACCCTGCGGGTTCGAGAACTATGTAGACATGACCCGAGTGACTCCTCGGTCAATATCCAATAGCGGGACCTCGATGCCCATATTGGATCCTACAAATTCTACGAAGATATTATCGTTTGAACCTTAGGGCCAAGGATTCATATAATCCAGTATGTCATTCCCTTTGTCCTTCGGTATGTTACTTGCCCGAGATTCGATCGTCAGTATCCGCATACCTATTTCAGTCTCATTTACCGGCAAGTCTCTTTACTCATTCCGTAATACAAGATCCCGCAACTTACACTAAGTCACATTGCTTGCAAGGCTTGTGTGTGATGTTGTATTACCGAGTGGGCCCCGAGATACCTCTCCGTCACACGGAGTGACAAATCCCAGTCTCGATCCATACTAACTCAACGAACACCTTCGGAGTTACCTGTAGAGCATCTTTATAGTCACCCAGTAATGTTGCGACGTTTGATACACACAAAGCATTCCTCCGGTGTCAGTGAGTTATATGATCTCATGGTCATAGGAACAAATACTTGACATGCAGAAAACAGTAGCAACAAAATGACACGATCAATATGCTACGTCTATTAGTTTGGGTCTAGTCCATCACGTGATTCTCCTAATGACGTGATCCAGTTATCAAGCAACAACACCTTGTTCATAATCAGAAGACCCTGACTATCTTTGATCAACTGGCTAGCCAACTAGAGGCTTGCTAGGGACACTGTTTTGTCTATGTATCCACACATGTATATAAGTCTTCATTCAATACAATTATAGCATAATAAACGATTATCTTGATACAGGAATTATAATAGTAACTATATTTATTATTGCCTCTAGGGCATAATTCCAACAGTCTCCCACTTGCACTAGAGTCAATAATCTAGCCCTCACATCATCATGCGAATTACATTGTAATAAATCTAACACCCATACAGTTCTGGTGTTGATCATGCTTTGCCCGTGGAAGAGGTTTAGTCAGCGGGTCTGCTACATTCAGATCCGTGTGCACTTTGCATATATTTACGTCATCCCCTTCGATGTAGTCGCAGATGAGGTTGAAGCATCGTTTGATGTGTCTGGTCTTCTTGTGAAACCGTGGTTCCTTTGCTAAGGCAATGGCACCCGTGTTGTCACAGAACAAGGTTATTGGATTCAGTGCGCTTGGCACCACTCCAAGATCCGTCATGAACTGCTTCATCCAGACACCCTCCTTAGCCGCCTCCGAGGCAGCCATGTACTACGCTTCACATGTAGAATCTGCTACGACGCTTTGCTTGGAACTGCACCAGCTTACCGCACCCCCATTAAGAATAAATATGTATCCGGTTTGCGACTTAGAGTCGTCCGGATCTGTGTCAAAGCTTGCATCGACGTAACCCTTTACGGCGAGCTCTTCGTCACCTCCATACACGAGAAACATCTCCTTAGTCCTTTTCAGGTACTTCGGGATATTCTTGACCGCCATCCAGTGATCCACTCCTGGATTACTCTGGAACCTGCCTGCCATACTTATGGCCAGGCTAACGTCCGGTCTAGTGGACAACATTGCATACATGATAGAACCTATGGCTGAAGCATAGGGGACGATGCTCATATGCTCTCTATCCACATCAGTTGCTGGGCACTGAGTCTTACTCAATCTCGTACCTTGTAAAACTGGCAAGAACCCTTTCTTGGACTGTTCCATTTTGAACCTCTTCAAAACTTTATCAAGGTATGTGCTTTGTGAAAGTCCTATCAGGCGTTTCGATCTATCCCTGTAGATCTTAATGCCTAGAATGTAAGCAGCTTCTCCTAGGTCCTTCATAGAGAAACTTTTATTCAAGTAATCCTTTATGCTCTCCAAAAACTCTATGTTGTTTCCAATCAGCAATACGTCATCCACATATAATATTAGAAACGCCACAGAGCTCCCACTCACTTTCTTGTAAATACAAGATTCTCCAACCACTTGTATAAACCCAAATGCTTTGATCACCTCATCAAAGCGTTTGTTCCAACTCCGAGATGCTTGCACCAGTTCATAAATGGATCGCTGGAGCTTGCACACCTTGTTAGCATTCTTAGGATCGACAAAACCTTCGGGTTGCATCATATACAACTCTTCCTTAAGGAAACCGTTAAGGAACGCCGTTTTGACATCCATCTGCCAGATTTCATAATCGAAAAATGCAGCTATTGCTAACATGATTCTGACGGACTTAAGCATCGCTACGGGTGAGAATGTCTCATCGTAGTCAACTCCTTTAACTTGTGAAAAACCCTTTGCCACAAGTCGAGCTTTATAAACGGTCACATTGCCGTCAGCGTCCGTCTTCTTCTTAAAGATCCATTTGTTCATAATAGCCTTGCGGCCCTCAGGTAGTACTTCCAAAGTCCACACTTTGTTCTCATACATGGATCCTATCTCGGACTTCATGGCCTCTAGCCATTTGTTGGAATCTGGGCCCACCATTGCTTCTTCATAATTTGCAGGTTCATTGTTGTCTAACAACATGATTGACATGACGGGATTACCGTACCACTCTGGAGCAGCACGTCGTCTCGTCGACCTGCGTGGTTCGACAGGAACTTGAACCGGAGTTTCATGATCATCATCATTAACTTCCTCCTCAACCGGCATCGCAATGACAGAGGTTTCCCCTTGCCCTGCGCCACCATCTAGAGGGATGAGAGGTTCGACAACCTCATCAAGTTCTATCTTCCTCCCACTCAATTCTCTCGAGAGAAACTCCTTCTCGAGAAAAGCTCCGTTTTTAGCAACAAACACTTTGCCCTCGGATTTGAGATAGAAGGTGTACCCAACTGTCTCTTTTGGGTAACCTATGAAGATGCACTTTTCCGCTTTGGGTTCCAGCTTTTCAGGCTGAAGCTTTGTGACATAAGCATCACATCCCCAAACTTTAAGAAACGACAACTTTGGCCTTTTGCCATACCACAGTTCATATGGTGTCGTCTCAACGGATTTTGATGGTGTCCTATTTAAAGTGAATGCAGCTGTGTCTAATGCATAACCCCAAAACGATAACGGCAAATCGGTAAGAGACATCATAGATCGCACCATCTCTAATAAAGTACGATTACGACGTTCAGACACACCATTACGCTGTCGTGTTCCAGGCGGTGTCAACTGTGAAACAATTCCACATTGTCTTAAGTTAGCACCAAACTCGAAACTCAGATATTCACCCCCACGATCAGACCGTAGGAACTTGATCTTCTTGTTACGATGATTTTCAAGTTCACTTTGAAATTGCTTGAACTTTTCAAATGTTTCATACTTGTGCTTCATTAAGTAGACATAACCATATCTACTCAAATCGTCACTGAAGGTGAGAAAATAACGATATCCGTCGCGTGCCTCTACGCTCATCGGACCGCACACATCGGTATGTATGATTTCCAACAAGTCACTGGCACGCTCCATTGTTCCGGAGAACGTAGTTTTAGTCATCTTGCCCATGATGCATGGTTCGCACGTGTCAAGTGAATCAAAGTCAAGTGACTCCAAAAGTCCGCCGGCATGGAGTTTCTTCATGCGCTTTACACCAATATGACCTAAGCGGCAGTGCCACAAAAATATGGCGCTATCATTGTTAACTCTAACTCTTTTGGTCTCAATGTTATGTATGTGTGTATCACTATCAAGATTCAATATGAACAATCCTCTCACATTGGGTGCATGACCATAAAAGATGTTACTCATAGAAATAGAACAACCATTATTCTCTGACTTAAAAGAGTAACCGTCTCGCAATAAACAAGATCCAGATATAATGTTCATGCTCAACGCAGGCACTAAATAACAATGATTCAAGTTCATAACTAATCCTGATGGTAACTGAAGTGAAACTGTGCCAACGGCGATTGCATCAACCTTGGAACCATTTCCTACGCGCATCGTCACTTCATCTTTCGCCAGCCTTCGTCTATTCCGCAGTTCCTGTTTCGAGTTGCAAATATGAGTAACAGAATCGGTATCGAATACCCAGGCACTACTACGAGAGCCGGTTAAGTGCACATCAATAACATGTATATCAAATATACCTGATTTTTCTCTAGCCGCCTTCTTATCAGCCAGATACTTGAGGCAGTTGCGCTTCGAGTGACCCATACCCTTGCAATAGTAACACTCTGTTTCAGGCTTAGGTCTAGCTTTGGGTTTCTTCGTCGGATTGGCAACAGGCTTGCCGCTCTTCTTTGAATTACCCTTCTTGCCTTTGCCGTTTCTCTTGAAACTAGTGGTCTTATTCACCATCAACACTTGATGCTCTTTACGGAGTTCAGACTCTGCGACTTTCAGCATCGCAAACAACTCGCCGGGTGACTTGTTCATCCCTTGCATGTTGTAGTTCAACACAAAGCCTTTATAGCTTGGCGGCAGTGATTGAAGGATTATGTCAGTGATAGCCTCTTGCGGGAGTTCAATCCCGAGCTCAGCTAGACGGTTTGAGTACCCAGACATTTTGAGCACATGTTCACTGACAGACGAGTTCTCCTCCATCTTGCAAGCATAAAATTTATTGGAGGTCTCATACCTCTCGATCCGGGCATTCTTCTGAAAGATGAACTTCAACTCATGGAACATCTCAAATGCTCCATGACGCTCAAAGCGACGTTGAAGTCCCGGTTCTAAGCCATACAAAACTGCACATTGAACTAGTGAGTAGTCCTCCTTACGTGTTAACCAAGCGTTCTTAACATCCTGGTCAGCCGTAGCGGGTGGTTCATCTCCTAGCGCAGCATTAAGGACATAATCCTTCTTCCCAGCTTGTAAGATTAGCTTAAGATTACGAGCCCAGTCTACAAAGTTGCTTCCATCATCTTTCAACTTAGATTTCTCTAGGAACGTATTAAAATTCAGGGTGACTGTCGCGTGAGCCATGATCTACAACACAAATATATTCAAAGTGGACTTAGACTATGTTCAAGATAATTAGAGTTTAACTTAATCAAATTACTCGGTAAACTCCCACTCAAAAAGTACATCTCTCTAGTCATTTGAGTGGTTCATGTCGCCATCGGGGTTGTCGTGCTACTCATGATATTACTACTAAAGCTACATCCTAGCAAAATAGTAAACGCATCTGCAAGCACAAACGTTAGTTTAAAGACAACCCTGTGGCTCCTGCCGGTTGCCGTACCATCAACGTGCAAGTCGATATTATCTATTACAACATGATCATCTCATACATCCAATATATCAAATCACATTGTTGGCCATATCACATCACAAGCATACCCTGCAAAAACAAGTTAGACGTCCTCTAATTTTGTTGTTGCATGTTTTACGTGGTGACCATGGTTATCTAGTAGGATCGCATCTTACTGACGCAAACACCACAACGGAGATATATGAATTTCTATTTAACCTCATCCAAGGACCTCCTCGGTCAAATCCGATTCAACTAAAGTGGAGAAACTGACACTTGCCAGTCATCTTTGAGCAACGGGGTTACTCGTAGCGATGAAACCAGTCTCTCGTAAGCGTACGAGTAATGTCGGTCCAAGCCGCTTCAATCCAACAATACCGCGGAATCAAGAAAAGACTAAGGAGGGCAGCAAAATGCACATCACCACCCACCAAAACTTTTGTGTTCTACTCGAGAAGACATCTACGCATGAACCTAGCTCATGATGCCACTGTTGGGGAACGTCGCATGGGAAACAAAAAAATTCCTACGCGCACAAAGACCTATCATGGTGATGTCCATCTACGAGAGGGGATTTCCGATCTACGTACCCTTGTAGATCGCACAGCAGAAGCGTTAGTGAACGCGTT
This sequence comes from Hordeum vulgare subsp. vulgare, assembly GCF_904849725.1. NCBI lineage: Eukaryota > Viridiplantae > Streptophyta > Magnoliopsida > Poales > Poaceae > Hordeum > Hordeum vulgare. The sequence goes on along the minus strand of NC_058521.1, from coordinate 109,908,166 downwards.
TGATGTAGTGGAGCCTCCTCACGTCCCTCGATCCGCCCCGCGAATCGTCCCGCGATCAGTCCCACGATCTAGTGCCGAACGGACGGCACCTCCGCGTTCAGCACACGTACAGCTCGACGATGATCTCGGCCTTCTTGATCCAGCAAGAGATACGGAGAGGTAGATGAGTTCTCCGGCAGCATGACGGCGCTCCGGAGGTTGGTGATGATCTTATCTCGGCGGGGCTCCGCCCGAGCTCCGCAGAAACGCGATCTAGAGGTAAAACCGTGGAGATATGTGGTCGGGCTGCCGTGGCAAAGTTGTCTCAAATCAGCCCTAAAACCTCCGTATATATAGGGGGAAGAGGGGGAGCCTTGCCTTGGGGTCCAAGGACCCCCAAGGGGTTCGGCCGAGCCAAGGGGGGGAGTCCTCCCCTTCCAAACCGAATCCAACTAGGTTTGGAAGGAGGAGTCCTTCCCTCTTTGCCCACCTCCTCTTTTTTTTTCTCTTTGATTTCCTTCCTATGGCGCATAGGGCCTTCTTGGGCTGTCCCACCAGTCCACTAAGGGCTGGTGCGCCACCCCCAAGGCCTATGGGCTTCCCCGGGGTGGGTTGCCCCCACCGGTGAACACCCGGAACCCATTCGTCATTCCCGGTACATTCCGGGTAACTCCAAAAACCTTCCGGTAATCAAATGAGGTCATCCTATATATCAATCTTTGTTTCCGGACCATTCCGGAAACCCTCGTGACGTCCATGATATCATCCGGGACTCCGAAAAACATTCGGTAACCAACCATATAACTCAAATACGCATAAAACAAAGTCGAACCTTAAGTGTGCAGACCCTGCGGGTTCGCGAACTATGTAGACATGACCCGAGTGACTCCTCGGTCAATATCCAATAGCGGGACCTGGATGCCCATATTGGATCCTACATATTCTACGAAGATCTTATCGTTTCAACCTCAGTGCCAAGGATTCATATAATCCCGTATGTCATTCCCTTTGTCCTTCGGTATGTTACTTGCCCGAGATTCGATCGTCAGTATCCGCATACCTATTTCAATCTCGTTTACCGGCAAGTCTCTTTACTCGTTCCGTAATACAAGATCCCGCAACTTACACTATGTCACATTGCTTGCAAGGCTTGTGTGTGATGTTGTATTACCGAGTGGGCCCCGAGATACCTCTCCGTCACACGGAGTGACAAATCCCAGTCTCGATCCATACTAACTCAACGAACACCTTCGGAGATACCTGTAGAGAATCTTTATAGTCACCCAGTTACGTTGCGATGTTTGATACACACAAAGCATCCCTCCGGTGTCAGTGAGTTATATGATTTGATGGTCATAGGAACAAATACTTGACACGCAAAAAACTATAGCAACAAAATGACACGATCAATATGCTACGCCTATTAGTTTGGGTCTAGTCCATCACGTGATTCTCCTAATGACGTGATCCAGTTATCAAGCAACAACACCTTGTTCATAATCAGAAGACCCTGACTATCTTTGATCAACTGGCTAGCCAACTAGAGGCTTGCTAGGGACACTGTTTTGTCTATGTATCCACACATGTATATAAGTCTTCATTCAATACAATTATAGCATGGATAATAAATGATTTTCTTGATACAGGAATTATAATAATAACTATATTTATTATTGCCTCTAGGGCATAATTCCAACACACAGGGCCCACCTCCCCTTATTCTTACGGGCTCATTAACGATTCTCGAAACCCAACCGTCGCGGAGTAAATCCGCAAAGGATGCTCCATGCGAGGGGCGAGGGGGCGTCGTGGCTGGACCCACGGCTCAGGCCCAGTCCCGTCATCTGAGAAAACCATCATTACGCCAGGCCAGGGCCTGCACGTGGTGCAATCTGCGTGACTTACGATGAAGCCGAGGCGTCTTTTGGAAGCCAGTCGGCTTCTGAGCCGGCGTCTCCTATCGCAAGCGGCGAAGGAAAATCAACAGCAAACAACTCAAGCCGGCGAGGCCTTCCGCTCCGAGGCGGCAGGCCTCCCCTGCTTCGGGGACTACTGTCGAGGGGATAACCTCGGGGTAGGCTCATCAAGCCTAATCCTTTGCCTTCTACCTTGAAGGAACAACATGAATTATTCTACGAAGCCCAAGTCCCACTGACCGGCTAGGAAGCACCTGCCGGCTAGGGGCGAAACGACCAAATCTCTCTGGCCGGCCAGGAAACTCCTACTGGCTAGAGGCGAGACGGCTACGTCCCTCTGGTCGTCTAAGCCACGCCGGCCGGCTAGAGGCGAGGTGGCCGTGCCCAGGCCGGCTAGTTAAGCGACTTGCCGGCTAGGGAGCTCAAGTCGAATCAGACCGTAGGTCGTGACAAGACCCTATGGTTAAAGGTGGCTACGCATCAGCCAAGGTACTGGATTGGAGTGCATGGCAGGTACAGCGTCGGCGGCCATGCCGCTGACCTACTCCGGCTCCGATCCATCATCATGCACAGTGTCGGCCCGTCAAACTCCCACTCCATTACTGCAGTCGGCGTGGGAACATTGGAGACGGCAGTACTGGCACCCCATGACGAATCTCGCATGACGAGGCCGGATGTACTACACGTGTCCTGCGTCGGCCTTACGCAAGAGCCTTATTGTCTAGTCGGCGGGCCCTATAGCCAGATGGGACCTCGGAGCCGACGGGCCCCTCCAGCGACAAGACAAGACCCTCGTGGGCCTCCTGGCCAGCCGGCCTTACGCAAGAGCCTTATTGTAGGTTGGTGGGTTTGTCTATAAACCCCCCCCCCCCCAGCCTCCCTCCATGCAGGGGGTCGGTCAATCCTTCATACACCCACCATACAGGAGAGGTAGACGCGAGTCAGCTTCTCCTTCTTCCTCCTCCGCGGAACAGCTCTAGGAGCACATTGTAGCCTCATTAATACAGTATACACTCCGGTTGGATTAGGGGTGTTATCTCTATGGAAAGCCCTGAACCTGGGTACATCGTGTGTTCCATGCTTGTACCAACCTCGCCCCCAGCGCCCTCCGGTGTCACTTCGGCTCCCACCATCTTTAGCCTACCCATGGCTTATGTTGTGAGTAAACACCGACACTGACGCTCTAATTTTTTCTGGATTTTCATAAATAAGTAATCAATTTATGAATTTCAGAAAATTTTCAAAACTTCCAAAAATCATAGAAATTCAACCGTAACTCGTATGAAAATAAATTATATGAAAATGGTAAGAAAAAAGCGAGGAATCTGTTTATGCCCTGTTCATGCATGTTTGAACAAGTTAACATCACCAATTAGGGAAAATGATGGTTATGACAATTTGATAAATAGTGTTGGAGTTGGAATTTGGTATATAATTGAATTCCACTTCACTTAATGTGACTATCTATTGCACTAGGTCAATTCAATGCTTTAACATGCCATATCATATATCATGTTTGTTACATTGCATTGAATGTGCTCCTTTCTTGTTTTGTCGGTTTTGCTCCTCCTCGGTACATGATGGTTCTGATGTTGTGATGGTTGACACCAATGAAGACTCGTTTCTATCTTCACAATTGTCAGGCAAGCAAACCGCCCTTGAGCATACTGATATAAACCCACTCTCTTGCTCCTGCTCTCTTTTGTTGCATTAGGACAATCACGATTCAACTATTACATGTTCTCGGCAGTTGAACCCATTTCTTTGCATGACCTGTCTTTGTCACGATAAATAGTTGAAACCACTTAGCATGAGTAGCAACTGCTTAAGACTGGGTGTGCTTACTCATGCATGCTTGCTTACTATGTCTGCTATGCTTAGAGTCGTGTCACACGTTATCCATTTGGATGATGAATTAGAATGGTTGTGTCCATGTCCTAATGTGTGAGAAAGGTAGCGATGAGAGGCCATGTAGGAGTACATGCGGGTTGTCTCATTGGGAGCGTCCTGAAGAACTGAGTTATGTGTATGTAATCCAAGACAAGATACTACCACACATTGGGATCGGGTAACTTGACCCCTCTTGGCTTATTAATGGCCTAGATTTATGTCCAGGAGTTGCAACTAGTTTCTCGTGTTTGTAGGAAAAGTGTTCACGACCGTCTTTAGCTATGTCCCATGGGGTAGGCTTCAGTGTGGTAGATACACAGTGGCACGGTGTACCAAGTGGCACCCGGATGGTGGGCTTATGGAACCCTGTGCACATCGTTTGAGGCCATTGAGGAAACTTCGGCCGAACTTCCTTGCAGGTTCAGTATTAAATAGGCGATAAACCTGGACTAGGGTCTTGTGTGATTAACGGTCGTGGCGGACGCCCACACCAATGCTTTGACTTGAAGGTTGCTGAGATGCATGACGTGCATATGGTGATAAGTGGTGAGAACGTGTGTGAAGAAGTACACCCGTGTAGGGTTATGAATCTATTCGAATAGTCGCGTCCTCGGATATAGACTACTTGGAAACAATATGTGGTACATAGACAACTTGAAATGGATACTCTAAAATACACAAGATAAGTGTGAGTGCTATCGATGGCCTTCTCGTCGGGAGACGGGAATGGATCCATAGTGGTGTACTGATTTCGTGAATCTGTGGACTCATGTGCGCTACCCCCACCTCAAAGATACTACTTGTAGCTGTAATACAGGTTAGCCAAGGGTCAAAGCTGGCTTTCTGCAAATAAACTCCACAACCCATTTTGTTGACAATGATGCATATGTAGATAGTTCTGATGTAAGTCTTGCTGAGTATCTTTGTACTCACGGTTGCTTATTTATGTTTTTGCAAAGAAGACCTTAGTCTCATTAAGGGTTTCTACACAAAGTCTGACATTGATCGAAATGCTTGGGAATCACAGACAGAGGTCTGGCTCCTTCCCTAGGGTTGTTGTAGATTTTCAGGCTCCTCGAGCCACTTTTAGTATATGTCTGTACCAAGACATGTTATGCTTCCGCTTGATGCTTGTATGACTTGAGTATTGGGTCATGTGACCCCTATTTGTAATATCACACTATGTTGACTCTTATGAGTCTTTAATCAATGATTGAGTCGTAGAGTTATGTTGTGACGCCATGTTGTATCTACACATATCGTGCATATTGTGTGTATGTTTTGAAATGCATTATATGTGTGGGATTCGACACCTAGTTGTATGCCTTTAGCATTCATTTTTACGGGGAAAAGCCTCTTTGTGCTTCCACTTAGCCTTGGTACCTTGCTACTGCTCCGGACACATTGATTGACCGGCATGTATCCTTCTTTGTTGTTGTGTCTGTCCCACGGGGAAATGTCACGCGGTGTAATGGAATCCATGTAGCTTGCTACGGCTCGTCTATACACGTTGATGACTAACACCTGCATTGCTAGGTTACGTATGCCTCTCCCTGTATGGTTGTGCCACTTGGTTCTATAAGTAGTCATGTCGACCCGGGTTCTGTGACATATGATTGCTAGTGACACATTCATATACGTGAGCCAAAAGATGCAAACGGTCTCGGCCAAGTTAAGGTGGCAGCCGTGGAGTTCACCGTGCGTGAGGCCACAAAGTGATGTGATGTGTTACATGCTGGATTTGTATGACTTAGGATCAGGGTCCCAACATACTAGTAAAAAGGTTAATTTTATTGAAGAAACCGGTGCTTTGAGTGAAAAAGTTGATGCTCTTATGAAATTGGGTGCTAGTAAGAATGCCCCTATTTATCCTAATGATGTGCCTTCGTCTACTTCGATAGAGAAAAATAAAAACCCCGTAGATGTGAATTTGTCTCATGAAATAATTTTAATAACAATTCTTATAGGAACAATTTTGATACTAGGCCCTATCGTGGAAGTTCTTCAAATAATTATGGTAATTCCGATAATAATAATGCTAGGATACCCTCTGATCTTATGAGTAATATTAAGGAATTTATCAATGCTCAAAAGACTTTTAATACCACAATAGAAGAAAAGTTGAATAACATTGATGATATGTCTAGAAGCATTGATAGAATTTCGCATGATGTAGAAAATCTCTAGATTTGTTTTTCCTAAGGTTGATATTAATGAATCAATTAATGCTTTATATGTTTCTATAGATGAAATTAATAAAAGAATCGCTATGCTTAGAGCTAAAAGCAATTTTTAAAAAGAGTTTTTCCCGATTGCTTTCATAAAAATGATGAAGATATTAAAATGATTGGTGTTTCTTCTATTGATTCTCAGTTTAGTAATGTTAACATTAATGATGAGGGAACTGAATAAGTGTCAACTTTAGCTAGAGGGCATTCCCATGATTTGGAGGGTGAAATCTTATTAAATTTTTTGATAAAAGTGGGATTGAAGAGGTAAAAACTTTAACTAGCGATACACCCACTATTTTGGATTGCAAAAAAATTAATTTTGATAGCTTCTCCTTGATTGATTGTATTTCTATGTTGAAATTTATGATAAATTCACCCAATGCCTATGAACAAAATAAAGCTTTTACTAAACATATTTCAAAAGTGGTGATTAAAAGTTTGGAAGAAAAGTTAGAGCTAGATATTTCAATTCCTAGAAAATTACATGATCAATGGGAACCCACCATTAAGATCAAAATCAAGAAATTTGAGTGCTATGTTTTATGTGATTTGGTGCTAGTATTTCCACAATTCTGAAATCTCTTTGTGATGTGCTTGGTCTTATCGATATTGAAGAGTGTTCTCTCAATTTGCACTTGGCGGATTCTACTATTAAAAAACATGTCGGAAGAACTAAAGAGGGTCTTACTCTTGCAAATAGGAATTATGTGTCCATAGATTTTATTGTTCTTGATATTTAGTGCAATCTGTCTTGCCCAATAATTCTTGGTAGGTCATTCTTGCATACTATAGGGGGCGTGATTGATATGAAAGAAAGGAATATTAAATTTCAGTTTCCACTAATAAAGGGCATGGAACACTTCCATAGAACTAAAATTAAGTCACCATATGAATCAATCATGAACGCAACCTATGGATCAATCGCTAAGGATGACATCACTTAAAATTTAGGGACAATTACATCTGAGCCCCTAGTTGTGTCACACCCGTTTGATTTGCCCCTAAATTCAAAAAAACTCTTGTTTCTCTCCATGCTCGTTTACTCCTCTTATGTTTTTGCCCTTTGACCGTTTCACCGTCACTTTGAAAACTTCATAACGAATTCATACTAACTCGGAAAAATTCAAATAAGATATCAAAATGTTTGTAAAAAAGCCTCCTATATGTGCATGCCATCTAAATTAATGAAAAAAGTGTCGGAAAGTCTCCATCTCAATTTTAGCCCAAATGATGTAACCAAGAATAGTAAAATCCAAAAAAATGAAAAATGTTTGAAAAAAATCTGAATTATTTTAGACGAAAACATTAAAATATGTGTTGGTTAATTGCAAAGTTTCATTTTGGAATGAAATTCATGGAAGTTGTTGAAAAAAACAAAAATGATGCTTCAAAACAAAAGCATTTTTGAGTGCTGATTTTATTTTTTCGCCATGACTTCCACAAATTTCATTCCCTGATGAAACTTTGCAATCACTCCAGAAATTTGTCAATGTTTGCCAGTAAAAAATTAATATTTTTTGTATTTTTTTCAATTTTTATGGATTTTACTATTTGTGTTGACATCATATGAGCTCAAATTCAGATGTGGACTTTCCTGCATGTTTTTCATGAATGTAAATGACATCCATATGTATGTGATGTTTTTCCGAACATTTTGATATCTTATTTGAATTTTTATGAGTTAGTATGAATTTGTTATGAAGTTTTTAAAGTGACTGTCAAACGGTCAAAGGGCAAAAGCATAAGTGGAGCAAAAAAAGCTTGGACAAAAACAAGGGTTTTTTGAATTAGGGGCAAATCAAACGGTTGTGCCACAACTAGGGGCTCAAATGAATTTGTCCCTAAAATTTATCCTATATGCCTAGCTAGGGGCGTAAAACGATAGCGCTTGTTGGGAAGCAACCCAATGAATAAAATTTATTTTTGTTTTTGTTTTGTGTTCTTGAGTGTTTACACAATTATGCTAATGTTATATTTGTGCTGTTAGTGTTTTTTTGTTTTTTGTACCAAGCAAAGCCATTGGGATCATGTGGGGTATTAGTTGCTTTAATCCTGCTGTAGAACAGAAACTTTTGCATTCAGTAGAAAAAATCCTAAAAATCATGAAACATTAGAAGTGTCTAAATGTTTTACAAAAGATTGACATACAAATTACCTACGTTGTCCTAATTTTTCAGAATTTTTGGACTTACAAAAGTATAAGTAAATTTCGAATCTTTACACACTATTCTGTTTTTAACAGATTCTATTTTCTTTGTGTTATGTGCTTATTTTAATGATTCTATGGTTTATATTGGGTGCATAAGCCATGGTAAAGTTAATATACAGTAGGTATAATGCAAAAACAAAATTAGAATGGGTTTTCAACAGTACCTATAGTAAAGTTTGGTTTTCTTATACTAACGGATCTCGCGAAATTTTGGAGTTTTGTGTGATTGAAGTTTTCAAGTCTTGAGTGAGATCACGATGAATGATGGAATAAGGAGAGATAAAATCCTAATATTGAGGATGCCCATGGCACCCCAAGGCAATATCTAAGGAGTACCAAGTAGCTAAGCTCGGGGATGCCCCAGAAGGCATCCCCTCTTTCTTCTAGAAACCATCGATAATTTGACTTGGAGCTATATTTTTTGTCACATATCATGAGTTTTGCTTGGAGCGTCTTGTAACATTTGTGTATTTGCTTTATTTTCTGGTTAGTTTTTCATAATAAACCTTGCTGGACACACCCATTTGAGAGAGCTAAATTATGTTATGATTTGTTAGAGTCACTCTTTATGCTTCACTTAATTTATTTGAGCCATGGAATTGCTAAAGTACTTCACTTATATCTTTTTGATCACGGTGGTGTTGTTATTTTGAAGAAATTTTCTCTCATTCTTCACTTAGATTATTTTGATGGTTGCTGAAATTTTGAAGAAATCCTCTCTTTCTTCACTTATATTATTTTGAGAGTAGAAAATTTTAAAGAAGCTTGTGCTCTCGTACTTCACTTATACTTGTTTGAGAACTTGTTATTTGCATTGGAAATATGCTTTAAATGAAAATTAGTTCTAAAGTGATGGATGACCAGGAAATATATAATAAAAACTTTCATGAATATCCTTGGTTGTTAAACTAGATTATGTGTAATAGTTTTGCAATATGAAGATAGTAATATGTGAGTATGATGATGAGTAATTATGCTCTAGTAAGTATATTGGTGTTAAGGTTTATGATTGCCTATGCATGCACATGAAGTCAATAATTATGCTATGAAATTACATCCTACTAGTGTTGCACTATTCGGTGTTATTTATGTTTGATGTTCACCTATGATGATTTTTGTTCCTTGGTTGGGCGCTTTTCAATCTGTTTCCTAGCCTTCACTTGTACTAAGCGGGAATACTACTAGTGCATCCAAATCCTAAACCCAAAGTTGTGCCAAATGAGTCCACCATACCTACCTATATGCGGCATTTCAACGCCGTTCAAAGTAAATTTGTAAGTGACAACTCTAATATTCAAAATAAAATTATGTTTTGTGTGCCCGTACCGCTCATGAAGCGGTGAGGGGTGTTCAATATCTTCCATGTCAAATAGGTTATTCGCAAAATGAGTGTTTATTCACTTCTCATTGCATGAGAGTATGGTGTTAATAGGGATGCCCAGTCCTAACAAGAAAAAAAATTATGTTATCAAATAATAAATTCCTTGGAAAGTGTTGCCATGGACAGCACCCATGGATATGGCTAGCCGTGGACTGTGAAAGAATGGTGGAAAAGGAATAAACTTTATTTTTAGTTTGGGAACCACCTATAATTTGTTTATTATGGAGGATATTGGGAACTCTCAGTTGTTCTCGTTAACACGAAAAGCATACCACCCTAAAAAAATTATCTCTAAGTTTTTCACTTTAAGCTATGGCACCTCTACAAATCCCTACTTCCCTGTGCGAAGGTCCTATCTATTTACTTTATGCAATTTTTACTTATTGAATTTGAGTCTCCATCTTCTCTTACAAAGACCCAACTAAGGAACACCATAATCACACTTGAGCATTGGATGTAGTTAATATTTGAGTGTGTTACATGAATGGGTCAATGATAGAGCATGATGGGCTAGGGTTAATGTTCTTTAGCATTGATATTTTGATAGACTTAGTTGCTTGTTGATATGCTTGAGAATTGAGATCTTCATGTCAAATTATAGACTGTTGCTTTGCATCATCTACAAGTCCATATGTCCATGCTGAAAGAAAAATAATATCATGAACATGTGAGGCAGAATTCCACAATCAAAAATTTTGTTTTTATCATTTACCTACTCGAAGACGATCAAGAATTAAGCTTGGGGATCCTGATACGTCTCCAACTTATCTATAATTTTTGATTGTTCTATGTTGTTATATTATCATTCTTGGATGTTTTATAATCATTTTATAGCAGCTTTATATCATTTTTTGGGACTAACCTATTGACATAGTGCCCAGAGCCACTTGCTGTTTTTTGTTGTTTTTTCCTTTGCGGAAAATCCATATCAGATGAGGTCCAATTGCCACAAAACTTTATGGAGATTTTTTTGCACCAGAAGGAAAGTTGGAGGCCAACATTGAGCAGCAGCCAAGGCCCAGGGGGGCACTAGACACCACGGCGCGCCAAAGGCCCCTGGTGCGGCCTATTGTCTAATGGGGCCCTCTGCAAGCTTCTCCACCGCCTCTCAGCACTATAAATACCCCAATATTCAGAAAATCCTAGAGGAGTCGACAAAAAATCGTTTCAGACGCCGCAAGTTCCAGAGCCACGAAAACCAATCTAGAGCCTGTTTCGGAGAGGAACACGATCACGGGGGGGTTCACCATTCTCATTGGTGCTCCTCCGATGATGTGTGAGTAGTTCATATCAGACCAACGGGTCTATAAGAAGTAGCTAGATGGCTTTATCTCTCATTTTGTTTCTCAATACAATGGTCTCTGGGAGATCCATATGATGTAACCCTTTCTTTTGCGGTGTTTTCGTTGGGATCCGATGAATTGTGAGTTTATGATCAGATCAATGAAAACATATTCATGTTTGATTATTATAGCCTCGTATTTCTTCTCCTATATTTGGTTTTTCTCTGGCCAACTTGATCTTTTATCTTGCAATAGGAAGAGGTGCTTTGTGATGGTTTCGATCTTGTGGTGCTCAATCTCAGTGATAGAAAGAGACAGGACACGCATGTATCGTTGCTATCAAGGATAAAACAATGGGGTCTGTTCCTACATGAATAGATTTGGTCTACATCGTGTCATCATTCTTAAGGCATTATTCCATTTCTCCATGAACTCAGTACACTAGATGCATGATGGATAGCGGTCGATGTGTGGAGTAATAGAAGTAGATGTAGGCAGAAGTCGGTCTTACTATCTTGCATGTGATGCCTACATACATGATCATTGTCTTGAATATCGTCATAATTATTTTCTTTTCTATCAATTACCCAACAGTGATTTGTCTACCCATCGCTTGCTATTTTCCCAAGAGAAGCCACTAGTGAAACCTACGGCCCCCGGCTCTACTTCACATCATCTATTTACAATATCTACTCTGATTATTTCTTTTATACTTTATTTGCTCCTTTGTTTTCAGATCTATATTATGAAAAAAAAAACCAAAAATACCTTGTTGTGTTAGATTTGCTATCACTCTTATTTGCATCTATCAATCTATCCTTACTTTACCCATGAGGGATTGACAACCCCTCTACGCGTTGGGTTGCGAGGATTTGCTATTTGTGTGCATGTATTGCTTAGATGGTCTTGTGCATCTTCCTACTGGATTGATACCTTGGTTTCTTAATTAAGGTAAGTACTCGTCGTCGTTGTGCTACATCACCCTTTAAGCTTGTAGGGAAACCAATGCACCTACGAGGAACGTCAATTACTTCCATTGTCGCCGCGGGGCTGGTCACACCGGCTCTGGTGAGGGTGGTCCCTGGGGTCATCCCCTCCGCCGCTGTTGTGGTTACCTTTGCACCCGACAATGCGTGCAACGCGGTACCGGTGCCGGATGGCACGCTCACTTCGGGAAGTCCCGATCCTCCGGCAATCCTTTGTGTTGCGAGTGCGTGCGTTGTGGTGGGCGTAGAACATCCCGCCGACTCTTTCGGTCGCGCCCCGTAGGATCCCAACGGCGGCCCAAAGCCGGTCACAGGGACTCGGAGGAGCAGGAGCACGATGCAAGGCGGACCCTGCTCGAGCCCCTCGGACTCTGTACCGAGCGAGTCGTCGTGCGGTGGTGGAGGCAGCTCGCTGGATGAGCCCCCCACCTCTGGCGTCGGGGGCCGAAGCGGGACGTAGGGTACTAGGGCCCTCCTGGCGATGTGACGAGCTCGGCGATGTGGTCTACCCAAGCGTCGTGTCCCCCATCCGTCGGGCGTTGGCGGAGCAGTTCGTTTGCCATGAGCAGCGCATCCTGTGCATTCAGGTCTCCCATGTGGTCACAGGCGGAGGCAGACGCCGTGGGGGATGCAGCGGGGCGGCCGCCTTGCCACACCGGGGCCGTGAGGAGCCCTGTTGCTCGCGGGTACTGCGGATGACGACAATGATGGTTGTCGCGCCGGTGGGTCGGTGACGGCCGCCCATCGCCAAGCGCTCGGGGCGCGTGCGATGAGCGTCGGCCATGGGGTCGGTGAGGCTGGAGAGAAACTGGAGTTGGAGGATGGCTGCGCACCCCTACTTCGCACGCCAAATGTTGGGATCGGGGCTCTACGGACCCATAATGGTTCAAACTCTAGGGTGCCCTCGCTCTCCTACCCTATTCTACCTCTCAACTTCACAACGAATCTCTGATGGCTCAAGCTAAGGAAAGTGAATTGGAAAACACAAGCAATTTTCCCAGGTTCGGGCCACCTCGCGGTGTAAAACCCTAATCTTGCTTGCCTAGATTGCTTGAGGTGGAAGACGAGTAAAAAGGTGGGTTCCTGCCCCAATGGAGATGATGGGGGAATACATCCCCTCTATGGAGGCCGAGCCTCTCTTTTATACTGACCTTGGTCCTCTTTCCCCCAAAACACTCGGCAGGAAGTGCGGCCACAATGACCATTTTGAAAGAGGACATGATTGCAGTCCACCCTGATAAAAGTGGTCTTCGCGTCCAAAAGCTCTCCAACATCACGCACAGGTGGGCTCGAGGGTGACCTCCATCCCAACCTTGGTCCTCTTGTACCCAAGGGGAAACCTTTGGGGGCTGCTTTAGGGGCCTTCCAGCTTGCGCCGCTTCCTTAGCACGAAAGAGGAAAGCCTCCCTGTCTGTGCCCGCTGGCAGCGCTCCTGGATCGCTTGCGTAGCCTGCGTCCCCCACATGAGGGTGCAAGGTCACGAGACCCTGCCCGATCGCCCTTGGTGAGTCCGCTCCACGAGAGCCTCAGGGGCGGCTTTAGGACACGCCCTCGCGGCGGGCGGCCTTCTCGTGGTCCTTGTCGACAATCCTCTAGTGCTTTCCTTGCGAGGCGAGGTTCCTTGTGAGGGTCTTCCTTGATGGGCTTGCCGATGGGCCGAACCAAGCTCGTGTAGCGTGTCGCACCTGGGGCCACAGGCCGTCAGGCCTGGGTACCCCCCATATCAGGGACCCGACAACAATGAATGTTCAAGTCATTAAAACGGAAGAGGTAGGTATGGTGGTTGTTTTGAGGAAGATATATTAAGGCTTATGTGCGATAGAGCGTATCACATCACGGGGTTTGGATGCACCTGCGAAGTTTGCACCGACTCTCGGGGTGAGAAAGGGCAATGCACGGCACCGTAGAGGCTAGAAAATTGTGGAAAGGTAGGACTGCGTATATCTATGGATTCACATTAGTTACAAAAAACTCAAATAATTATTGCAAAATTTCATTAGCTCTCTCGAAGCAAAGCACTACTCGCATGCCCCTAGGGAGAATGTTGGAGGATTTAACCATCACGCGACTCTGATTATAACGGCACAAAGGATATCAATCAAGGATAAATTCTGCTACAGCTTCATCGCATAACCAGAGACTATACGTGCATGCTTCAGGAATCACAAACCTTAACATTATTATTCTTACTAATCCACAATCATCAACTAATTCACCCACATATTACCATCTTAATGTCGCAAAACTATTGCAAGGAATCAAACATATCATACTCACTAATATCAACAAGTTTTATGTAGGATTTTATGATTAACGATGTAAATAACCAATTCCTTTTGAATCTCTAAATAGATATAAGTGAAGCATGAGAGTTTAATTATTTCTACAAAATACCATCCTCTAATCAAGCTGAGGAAAACCAAGAAGAAGATCCTCAGCCCGAGGAAAATCCTAATCCTGAGCGAGATCCTCAACCTGAGGTTCAGGCTGAAGAAAATCCTCACCCTAAGCAAAACCCTCAGCCTGAGGCACGGGCTGATGAAATTCCTCATCCCGAGGAACATGCTGAAGAAAATGCTCATGCGCCAAATACAAAAAATGCTATTGTCGTTGTGAATCCGGAGACTACCATGATCATCTCTCCTCAAGGGAAGCAGCAAAATCTTCAGCCTATGCAGCATCAGCCCTTCTCCAAGAGGCCAAAGTTTCAGAAGGAAGCGTTCTATGAAGAGCACATGTATTTCATCGGAGAAAATCCTTATGAAAAGCCTTGCATCAGGCACATGAAGTTTTGGACAAGGACATAGCTCAACTATTATGCATTTGTGCTCTACGGAAGAAACAAAATATTTCAGCACAGGCATATTCTTCATGTTGAGCTTGAAGAAATTCCTTGCTTCGCTCCAGTCCTCAACATTCTTCATGAAGCAGGACTGCTGCCACTTTGCACTGATATCTGCGATTGGAACAGCGACATCGTTCTTCAATTCTATGCAATTTTGCACATCTCTGGAGATCCAATAGATATCAACACTTGGGTGTTGGATTGGATGACGCAACACACACACTTCAAGGCCCCTGCAAATGAGCTGCTGCGAGTACTTCCTATGTCAATTCCTTCAGAACATGTCTTGAAGATGTATGATGAACGGGAGCTGCCAAATAAGCTGATGGAAGTCCTCATGAAGCCTTTGGCCAAGGATCAACCACCAAGAATGACTTTCCTGGTCCAAGATTTGAAGTATGAACCCAGGACAGTCTATAGGATTCTGTGCAGTGTTCTTGCGCCAATCAAGGGCCATGATGATGAAGAAGATGTTGTAGGCGTCATGAAGAATATCCTCTTCACCATCATCCATGGCATCCCCATAAACCTTCACGATTTCTTATTGAGGACTCTGGCTGACAATGCTATGTCACCTTTTGTCCTGAAGATTTATGCTCCATGGATCATGAGATTCATCAGACGCAGGTCAGGCATCAAGTATCATCTGATTTCAATAATCATCTTGGATATATGCCTCCAATCAGAGTCAACAAGAAGACTTTCGAGCCAGTTGAAGGAAAAGGCAAATCAGTGATCGATGAAGGTAGTGGGCTCCTTGATGGCGAGTTTCATGAACCAGATGCATATTCTTCATGGGCTGATACTGAAACACAGCTGCCAAGTCCAGTTGCCCCAAGGGTGATGAATAACAGAGAGCTACTCCTCAGTCTTCATCAGAATGTCGATCACAACCACGAATGGGTCAAACGCCAATTCGGCGCCATTGTGAAAACCCTCAATGAGACTCAGAATGCAGTGAAGATTAATCATCACTATATTCATGAGGTTTTTTATCACACCTGGGCCACACTGGCTCATTTGAAGACTCCAGCAGAACTTGAAGAATTAGAGTTTACACAGGACTTTGACTGGTCATGGCCACGAAAGAAGAAATTCAAGCCAATTCTAGTTCCAGACCTTGAAGACAGTTCCTTTTCTTCATTCCGCACTACAGAACCTGATGAAGACCAAGAAGACAGTGCCACTGGTCCAAGGAGGAAGCCTGCTCCCAAGAATCCTCACGCGTCTTCCTCAACTGCCAAGAAGTGAAAGTCTTCAAGGGGCGTTAGTCCTCAGTTTTGTCCCTTTTCGTCACTTGATGACAAAGGGGGGAAATCTGAGAGTTAGTCTTCAAGCGGGATATATTGTGGCGCTTATGAACTTTATTAAGTTACAAACTCTTGGTTCTTCTAAAGTGTTTTATGTAATGAGTTGTAACTTAAGCCCGATGGTACTCTGACGCTTTTGAACGTTTCCTTTGCATGCTTATTCCTCAAAATATTAATGCACACATGCTGAAATTCGTCAGATACTATTTGTCATCATGCATTCTCAAATTCTTCATATTATATGTCATATGCATGCATGATTTACAAGACTCAGGGGGAGATCTCCATGATATAAATCATCAATGTGCATTTGCTGTGAAAAGCAAAATCCTCAAGATATGCACATCTTCAGGGGGAGTCTCTCTGTATCTTGATTTCAAATTCCTCAAAATGAGTATTTACACTTCATATTTTTTTCCCGTTCAAGACTTAACCTAATTTTCATCAACCACCAAAAAGGGGGAGATTGTAAGTGCATCTAGTGCCCCTTAGTGATTTTGGTGGTTTGAAGACTTATAGGTTAAGTATCTAATTTGTTCTTGAGTGTACACAGGATCTATAAGTTGCTCAGGAGTTTGAAATATTCAATGAATAAGTTGAAGAATTGAATCGCGAAGAAATTGCGATGAAATTGATATTCCTCATGAAGATATTGAAGATGAGGAATTCGGTGTGTCCTGAAGAAAATCAATCTGAAGACTTTGAAGCATGAAGATTTATTCTTTCTGTTTTATTTTCTTCACTCTTGAGTCATAGGAACACCTTACTATTAAAGGGGGTCGAGGTAACACTTTGGAATGAATTTCCACATGATGCTCAACCCAAGCCTAATCCTGCCAAAAGCCTCATGTGAGGAATACGAGAGACATGACGACTCTCACAGTTGAGGATCCCGACCGTTGCCGCAATTCGCACCACATCACCGATCTTATCCACACCAATGGTCCTATTATTTAAGGGAATTAATGTCAAATCATGTCGGGATGCTCCCAGGCTATAAATAGCCGCCCCCCACAACCATTAGCTGGTTGGCTGCTCCGTTAGAAACTGACACTTATCATAAGAGCAACCCAAATTCCTCAGAGTCTTCGAGAGTTAATCATTAGTGAGGAAATACCCCAAACACCAAACCACAAACCAAAAACCAAGTGATTGAGCATCACTGAAGAATTTGTTCCTGTGTGGGACTGAAGCCTTTTACCTTTGAGGATTGTGCATCCTCCAGACGGTTAGGCGTCATGGTCTAGAGCAATCCAGCAGTCAATTGTGGATTGCCGGGTGACCAAGTTTGTGAGGGTTTGGAAGTTTGCCCTGAAGACTTACCACGAGTGTTGGGCGAGGAGTGTGTGTTCTTAGCTCAAGGAGAATACGGTAGGGACTGTGTGTCCCGGGACTGTGTGTATTTTGGTTTAAATACCAAGCCGCTCCAAACCAGACTTATGATACGTCCATTTTGCATCATGATTTCATGTTGATATTTATCGCTTTATGGACTGTTATTACACTTCATGGTACAATACTTATGCCTTTTCTCTCTTAATTTTCAAGGTTTACATGAAGAGGGAGAATGCCGGCAGCAGGAATTCTGGCCTGAAAAAGGAGCAAGTTTGAGATACCTATTCTGCGCAACTCCAAAAGCCGTGAAAATCAACGAGGATTTATTTTGGAATTTATAAAAACTACTCGGCCGAAGAAGTACCAAAGGGGAGCCAGTAGGAGGCCACAAGCCTGCCAGGCGCGGCCTCCCCCCTGGCCGCGCCTAGGGGGCTTGTGGTTACCCTGGTGGCCCTCTGGCCCCCCCTCTTTTGCTACAAGAGGAGGCTTTTGGGAGGAATCGCTGCCGCCACGAGGCGGAACTTGAGCAGAACCAATCTAGAGCTCCGGCAGGGTCGTCCTGCCGGGGAAACTTCCCTCCCGGAGGGGGAAATCATCGCCATCATCATCACCAACACTCCTCTCATCAGAGGGGACTCATCACCATCAACGTCTTCATCAGCACCATCTCATCTCCAAACCCTAGTTCATCTCTTGTAACTAATCTCCATCTCGGAACTCCGATTGGTACTTGTAAGGTTGCTAGTAGTGTTAATTACTCTTTGTAGTTGATGCTAGTTGGATTACTTGGTGGAAGATTATATGTTCAGATCTTTGATGCTACTCATTACCTCTCTGGTCATGAATATGATTATGCTTTGTGAGAAGTCACTTTTGTTCCTGAGGACATGGGATAAGTCATGCTATAAGTAGTCATGTGAACTTGGTATTTGTTCAATATTTTGATGTGTTGTATGTTGTCTCTCCTCTAGTGGTGTTATGTGAACGTCGACTACATAACACTTCACCATTATTTGGGCCTAGAGGAAGGCATTGGGTAGTAGTAAGTAGATTATGGGTTGCTAGAGTGATAGAATCTTAAACCCTAGTTTATGCGTTGCTTCGTAAGGGGCTGATTTGGATCCACTAGTTTAATGCTATGGTTAGACTTTGTCTTAATTCTTCTTTCGTAGTTGCGGATGCTAGCGAGAGGGGTTAATCATAAGTGGGATGCTTGTCCAAGTAAGGGCAGTACCCAAGTGTCGGTCCACCCACACATCAAACTATCAAAGTAGCGAACGTGAATAACATGAATATGATGAAAACTAGCTTGACAGAAATTTCCATGTGTCCTCGGGAGCGTTTTACCTCCTATAAGAGTTTGTCCATGCTTGTCCCTTGCTACAAAAGGGATTGGGCCACTTTGCTGCACCGTTGTTACTATTGTTTCTTGCTACTTGCTACGAATCATCTTGTGACACAACTACTTGTTATCGATAATTTCAGTGCTTGCAGAGATTACCTTGCTGAAAACCACTTGGCAGATCCTTCTGCTCCTCGTTGGGCTCGACACTCTTACTTATCGACAGGACTAGATAGATCCCCTATACTTGTGGGTCATCAAGACTCTTTTCTAGCGTCGTTTCCGGGGAGTGAAGCGCCTTTGGTAACTGGAATTTGGTAAGGAAATATTTATATAGTGTGCTGAAAATTATTGTCACTTGTTACTATGGAAACTAATCCTTTGAAGAGCGTGTTCGGGGTATCTTCACCTTGAATGGAAGCACAAGGAGTTGCTCCTCAATCTGCTGCACCTACTGAAAATATTTGCTATGAATTTCCTTCGGGTATGCTTGAGAAACTGCTGGCTAATCCTTTTACAGGAGATGGAACATCACATCCTGACTTGCATCTAATCTATGTAGATGAAGTTTGTGGTTTATTTAAGCTTGCAGGTTTTCCCGAGGATGAGGTCAAGAAGAAGGTATTTCCCTTATCTTTGAGGGATAAATCATTGACATGGTATAGGCTATGTGATGATACTGGATCATGGAACTACAACCAGTTGAAATTGGAATTTGATCAAAAGCTTTATCATATGCATCTAGTACATCGTGATCGGAATTATATTTATAATTTTTGGCCTCGTGACAGAGAAAGCATCACTCAAGCTTGGGTGAGGCTTAAATCAATGTTATATTCATGCCCCAACCATGAGCTCTCGACAGAAATTATCATTCAAAACTTCTATGCTCAGCTTTCTCATGATGATTGCACCATGCTTGACACTTCTTGTACCAGTTCTTTTATGAAGAGAGATATTGACTTCAAATGGAATTTATTGGAAATAATTAAATGCAACTCTGAAGATTGGGAGCTTGATGAAGGTCAGGAGTCAGGTATGAATTTCAAGTTTGATTGCGTTAAATCATTTGTTGAAACTAATACTTTTTGTGATTTTAGCACTAAGTATGGCTTGACTCTAAGATAGTAGCTTCATTGTGTGAATCATTTGCTGCTCATATTGATCTCCCCATGTGGGGACCCCGACTAGCAAGTCGAGTTCGCTGTGCCCAGTGACCCCAAGGATCAATGTTCACTGAACACAGATACTGAATAATACAGTCTTACATCCAAGTACCGAAATTATTACATCAAACGACCAGAAGGTCGGGTTCAAGAGCGAGGCCTTAGGCCAAATTAAACAGATACATCGAGTAGCGGAAACTCGTAAGGGCTAAGCGGTGCCCATGCCATCAAGCCTACACCGACAGGCATTCTGACTTGGAAGCGTCCTAGATCGCAGGTTCGTCTCCGACGGCGTACTCATTGCCAAACTCCGGTCCTTCCATGTCTGGTCAATAATATAACCAGTGGCAAGCCAATGAGTACTTTGAATGTACTCGCAAACAGCCCATGATATGAACATTTATAGTGAAGAATAACAGTAACATGCATCTTTAGTGGAATGCAATTTGGTGGAATGATCAGGTATGTGCAACAAGTTAAAGAATTACTCTTTAAGAACAGGTTACAGATATCAACATATCTGACAAGGGTTGAACACACCGGGTTCACCCTATATGCCAAGTCATCGGACTTGTCATAATCTCAATGTATTAATGAGGGCTAAACCATCCGGGTTTACCCTATATGTCAAGTCACCGAACTTGATCATATTATTGTGATTATCATAACAACACCTTTTTAACACCACACACACTCTTGGTTTATGCGGAAACGCTGGACGTAGTTTAAGCAGCACCACCCAACTGTCCTTAACTGTGGACACGGCTATTCGAATAGTTTACACTCTGCAAAGGTAGTACGCTGGACCCATGAGAAACGGGAAACTTCCGTGTCATCCACGACTCGCGGTATATCACATATACCCGAGGTAAGTACCCGATCATCATCTTTCCCCTGACGATACTAGACAAAGAGGTCCACTCGATTGGTACCCAGCCCACATGTTTTACGTCTTACGAGCACCGACTCTAGACCGTATCAACCATGCAGGGACCAACGGTGTGCCTGGAACTCATAATAATGGCATAGTCGTCCTACCTAGCACGACCCCATCACGAGAGTGACACCGATCACTCTCGCCACTGGTAATGTGGCTCTTTGCTAGTACCGACCAGAGTAATCAAGAAAGCCCCGTCCCATAAAGGGGTATCGTGATCGTACTGGTAAGGTTGGGACGGTCGACACATCATAAATCTAATCCCATTTCCGAAACCATACTCACACAAAAACACCGGTGCATCACTTCACCAAAAGTGATCACCAACTCATCATCACCCTCGGGCATTAGTGGCACCCGACGGGGTTTTCATAAACTCTTTATTTAACTCATCATCATGTTCATGATATATGCTCTATCATTACTTGTCAACATTGTACTAACATGACCCTCACGGGGTAGGGTCAAGTTCAGTGCAATGATCTCATAACTTTACTAATCAACATGACAGTAGCATGATCCTCATAGACAGTAGGGTCAGCTCATCATGTTTGTGCTCCGAGGAGACATGTGAATATCATTACTGTCATGCAAGTGCTTCGATGAAGCCTTCGGTACCATCACATCAATGATGAACCGGCACTATGATCTCATGCAACGAAAGTACTTGCTATACTAGGGTGCATCATTTCATATGCCAAAGTCATGGCAAAAGGGCTGCTTGCCTTGGTCATCTAGGTATCCGGGGTCTTCGAGGTCTTCCGCTCCGGATCCTCCGTCACTCGGTAATTCTACCGTCGAGAAAAGAGTAAATAAATAATAGCTCACACCAAAACAGATCACAAAGTGCTTTTAAAAATGTTGCAAAGTTTGAATAAATTCAGTTTATCCTTTTGGAAAATGTTTCTATAGTTTTTATTAGCTAAGCATTTTTATTTAAAAGCAAACAGAAGCAAACAAGTGCTTTATAATATCATTTTATTATACCAAAATAGTTTTTGTTTTTGATAAATGTCAAACACTACAGAATAAATTACTACACATTTTTAGAAAATTACTGGTGGAAGAATCATATTTTTCTACTGGCTAAATATTTTTATAAAAATCATTTAAGTTGCTGGATTAAAATAAAAGGAAATGGCCAGGGGGAACAGATCCAGCCGGCCCAGCCAGCAGGCCTGGCCACCAGGCGCGCGTGGGCCAGGTTCAAACCTGACCTGCGGGCCCCTGGGGTCAGCGTCAGCGGCTGCGCGCGCTGGCTGCCCCAGGACATCGGCAGGTGGGCTCCACCTGTCGGGTCCCTCTCCTACCTCCAGCCAGAGAGGTGGAGACGGACGCCGGCGAGGCTGCCGTTGTCCTCAGGCCAATCTAGGAGCGGGAACGGGTCCCTCGTGCCTCCGCCTACCTGCTCGTGGTCGGGACGTCACCGGAGGTGGTCTGGGTCGCCGGCGACGAGGTGACCGTGGAGGAAGGGTTTCGGGTTGGTGTTGAACTAGTGGATAGGGGCACGGATTCGCTCGGGGAAGTTGGGGGAAATGTTCCTGGTGTCAAGGGGAGTGTAATGGGAGGTCGGTAGCGCAGTAGCCGACGTGTAGCCGGAGATCGACCGGAGCTCCGAGGCAGAGGGGCCTCGGTCGATCTCGAACACCGGGGCTCTGCGAGCTCGATTGGGTGGCTAGGGGGTGTCTACTGGTTGTGCTGAAGCTGCTTGGAGGGTGCTGGGGTGCCGGGGGGACCTATTTATAGGCCAGCGACGGTGACCCGACTCGGGCGCGCCGGTGACTCACCGTGGCGCGCGTGCGAGCACAGTGAGGTGCTGACCGCGAAACCACGGGTTAGGGACGTGGTTTAGGACCTCCTGGTGCATCGGCCGCAGAGGGAAAGCGAGTCGGGTCGAGCCGGAGCTACCGTGCATGCTCGGCCGTGTCGGGCGCGCACGGGCACGCGTCGCCTGAGCTCTTGCGTGAGGGGAGAGGGTCCCTGGGGGTAGCTTTGCACTGAATGGTTGTCGGGGGAGCGTTTGGACATAACTGGGGAGGTTGGGACCGGCCGGAGCGTCGTCCCCTTGCTGGAGGCTCTCTACAGCGCGCCCAGAGCGCGGTTTTGGCATGCCACGGCATGCTGGCTCGCTCTGGGGCACTTGGGACGTGTCCTCCGTGTCCTGAGTATTGCTGGGAGTGTGCCTAGCCATTGTGGTTTAGTGGGAGCTCGAGCTGGTCAAGGGAGCAAGGAACACTAGTGTTGCCAGTACTGCCCTGCGGCTCAAATTGGAGTTCTTGTCACTTGTGCTTGGAGTTGGGGAGGGGCTGATTGACTTGGTGCTCAGGGTGTTATGGGGCTCTAACCCACCAAGTTTGGGGCCTTGACATTGGGTAAAACAGTGGCTAGGAGGGTTTTTACCTTCCTGTCAGTAGGTGTTCGATAGTGACTTGAGGTGCTTCCACTCCACCACTGGAAATCAAACTTAACAGGTTTGGTCTTGGGGTAAAAACATGGGGTTTAACCAAATTTGAGCTCCATTGAACAAGTATAGCTTTGTAAACTTGAAAATGCCTCAAAATGACCAGTACTGTCCTTTACAAAGGAAGTGTGTCCAAACAGAGTCTCAAAAATCCCATCTTTGGTGTGGAGTCCTCATTTGGGGTGTCAAACACCTCTGCAAAGTTTCAGCTCCATTGGAGAAACTTTGCAATGTAGAGTTGTTCCAACTATTCTGTGGACACACAGGGTTTTGGGCTCATTAGGTGCACTTCCCCACCTTCGATCAAGGTGAGATTTTATGTGAGAACCTAATATGGCTTGGGAGGGCTCCTGTAATTTTATGGGAATTTACTGAGATAATTTCCTTTGGAAACATCTCAAAAAGCTAAAACAGACAGAAATGGTTTTCAGGGTTTTACTCAAATAATATTAATATAAAATAGGGTTGAAAATCTTATATATGGAAAATATATGTCCTTCTGAGCTTCCATGAATTTACTCATAATTTTCTAAGGCAGGAAACAATTTTCCTTGTGGGAATATCATTACTGGCCTTAGGAACAGACATAGATATAAAATAGGAAAATAATATTTTAAATCACCAATTAATGTTTTTAATGAATGAAAATAATATGTGGATCAGATCACCAACTTTGGTTGGAAGTGCCACTTGGCTTCATGAGCTAGTAGTGTATCCCAACATGATGAAGGTGATCTTGATATAAAGGAAAAAGGGTTTTTGAAGAGAGCAAAATAATAAGTTTTCATTGGTTTGAGTCATCAAACAAGCAAGCATTCACTCATACAAGGGTTCACATTGCACTCACAACATTATTTGAAAAAGTTTTAACAAGCTCTGATTTTTGCAACGTAAAATACTTGTGATGAAAAACAAGGTGTGACAGACCTATCCCTCTTACAAGAATCTCGTCCCCGAGATTCCTAAGCTAAGCGTTAAATAGCTCGGGAAATTCTGATCGGAGATAGTCTTCACGTTCCCATGTGGCTTCTGCTTCGGTATGGTTGCTCCACTGAACCTTGAAAAACTTGATGGTGCGGCTTCTGGTGCAACGCTTGGCTTCGTCCAAAATGCGGATCGGTCTCTCGCGGTAGGTAAGATCCGGTTGAAGGTCAATAGCTTGATGATCAATGTCCTTGTAAAGATTGGGACGGTTCGGCACTTGCAAGCACTTCCGGAGCTGTGACACGTGGAACACGTTGTGCACACCCGAAAGCTCAGGAGGTAGCTCCAACTGATAAGCTACTTCCCCGCGCCTTGTCGTGATCTTGAAGGGTCCAATGAACCTTGGAGCTAGCTTCTCCTTGATGTGGAAACGCTTGGTCCCCTTGAGAGGCGTGACTCGCAAGTACACCTGGTCTCCGGGAACAAACTCCACGTTTCTGCGGCGAGGGTCCGCATAGCTCTTCTGCCTTGACTTAGCCACCTCCAAGTTTTCTCAGACAAGCTGAACATTGTCCCCTGCTTCCTGCAGTGCTTCTGGTCCGAAAACTAGTCCTTCACCGGTTTCGGACCAATTGAGCAGGGTGCGGCACTTCCGCCCATATAACGCTTCGAATGGGGCCATCTGAAGACTGTACTGGTAGCTGATGTTGTAAGAAAATTCAGTAAACGGCAGGCAGTCTTCCCACTTGGCACCATGAGCCAAAACACATGCGCGGAGCATGTCCTCAAGTATCTGGTTTACCCTCTCGGTCTGTCCGCCCCTCTGCGGGTGGAAAGCCGTACTGAAGGAGAGTTTGGTTCCGAGAGCTTCTTGAAACTTCTTCTAGAATCTTGAGGTGAATTGCGTGCCGCGGTCGGACACGATCTCTTTGGGAACTCCATGGAGACTCACCACTCGATGAATGTACAGACTGGCCAGCTGGCTGCCATCATAGGTGGTGTTAACGGGGATGAAATGGGCCACCTTGGTCAAATGATCGACTATGACCCAAATGGAGTTATGACCCTTATTCGACCGGGGCAACCCGGTGATGAAGTCCATGCCGAATTTATCCCACTTCCATTCCGGCACTTGAAGATGTTGCAGCAATCCAGCACGTTGCTGGTATTCAGCCTTGACTCGCTAGCATACATCGCATTTAGCGACATAGGAACCAATGCCATGCCACCAGAATAGTTCTCGGATGGCTTGGTACATCTTGGTACCACCTGGATGGATAGAGTACGGTGTGTCATGAGCCTCTTGCAGGATCAAGTCCTTAAGTTCGGCCTTATTAGGTATGCACAAGCGCTTCCCGTACCACAGTACTCCTTGCTCATCAATCGAGAATCCTGGGGCTTTGCCTTCTCGCACCTTCCTCTTGAGGCCTTCGATACTCTTGTGCCCCTTCTGGGCTTCCTTGATGTCGTCTGCCAGAGTAGGCCTGACCTCGAGGTTGGCCAGGTACCCTGGTTCGACTATCTCAAGCCCGAAGTCCTCCATCTCTTCATACAAGATGGGTAACCTTTCTTTGAGCGTGACGTTCAAGGAGCCTGCCTTCCGGCTTAAGGCATCGGCTACCACGTTCGCCTTGCCGGGATGATACTGAATGTTGAGGTCGTAATCCTTGATTAACTCAAGCCATCTCCGTTATCTCATATTCAGCTCCCTCTGAGTGAAGATATATTTCAGACTTTTGTGGTCTGTATATATCTCACATCGCTTCCCCAGAAGGTAATGTCGCCACGTCTTCAGAGCATGCACTACGGCTGCTAGCTCGAGATCATGGGTGGCGTAGTTCTCCTCATGCGGTCGCAGTTGCCGTGACAAGTACGCCATGACCCTGCCATCTTGCATCAGGACTCCATCGAGCCCGGTTCCAGAGGCATCACAATATATCACGAATTCCTTGTTGATGTCTGGGGTAGCCAATACCTGGGCGGTAGTTAGCCTCTTCTTCAACTCCTGGAAGCTTGCTTCACATGCCGGTGTCCATTCGAACTTCCGGCCTTTCTTCAAGAGCTGAGTCATAGGTCGAGCGATGCTGGAGAATCCTTCGACAAACTTGCGGTAGTATCCCGCGAGCCCGAGGAAACTCCTGACATCCTTTACGTCCTTTGGTGATTCCCAGTTGGTCACTGTAGTAATCTTGGACTGATCTACGGCCAAACCGTGTGCCGTCAGGGTATGACCCAGAAATCCAACTTTGTTCAGCCAGAACTGAAACTTGCTGAATTTGGCATAAAGTTGGTGCTCTCGAAGCTTTCCCAGAACTAGTCTCAGGTGTTGCTCATGCTCCTCTTCGGACTTGGAGAAGATTAATATGTCATCGATGAACACGACGACAAACTTGTCCAAATATTCCATGAAGACCTTGTTCATGAGGTACATGAAGTAGGCTGGGGCATTTGTCAAACCGAAGGGCATGACCATGCATTCATATAGACCGTACCGGGTCACGAATGCAGTCTTGGGTATATCTTCAGGTCGGATCTTCAACTGGTAGTATCCCGATCGAAGATCGATCTTGGAAAATACCCTCGCCCCATTTAACTGGTCAAACAGGTCTTCGATCTTGGGGAGCGGGTACTTGTTCTTAATTGTGACTTCATTAAGAGAACGGTAATCGATGCAGAGTCGAATGGTACCATCCTTCTTTGAAACAAATAGAACAGGTGATCCCCAAGGTGATGCACTCGGACGGATGAACCCTTTCCTGAGTTGCTCATCTAGCTGCTTCTTCAGCTCTGCCAGCTCTTCGGAACCCATCCTGTAAGGCTTTTTATATATAGGCCTTGATCTGGGCATGAGCTCAATGATGAACTCGATGTCTCGGTCAGGAGGCATTCCGGGTAGCTCGTCAGGAAAGACGTCCGGGTATTCACAGACTATAGGCACTTGATCAAGCTCTACCTCGGATAGACTGTTGACTCGAGGCACTTGAGCCGATACTGGCTCAGAGACAAACTTGACCTTGACCCCTTGGTTGCTTGTCATGGTAATGGACCTGTTGGCACAGTCCAAAAGACTCTGGTGCTTGGCCAACCAATCCATGCCGAGGATTACTTCTACACCTTGCGATTTAAGCACAATGAGGTCTGCCAAGAAACTCGTCCCATTGATAACTATCTCGACCCTTCTACACCCTAGGTTGGTCCGCAATACTGCTCCCGGGGTTTGAATTGCCATCTGCCCATGGAGTAGAGTGGGTTTTAAACCACACTTCTCCGCAAACCCTTGAGTAACAAAAGAATGTGAGGCACCACAATCAAACAACACTGTTGCTGGGGTTGAGTTGACAAGGAACGTACCCAGAATGCAGTCATGGTCTTCCTGCGCCTCTTCTGCACTGATGTGCTTGATCCGGCCCCTGCCATTGAACTGCTGGTTGCGGGGGGCTGGTTCCTTCCTGGTGCACCTTGACCGGGGTTGGGTGCATTGGGACGCGGTGCATCGGGCTTCTTGTTGGGGCACTGCCTGGAATAGTGCTCAGTCTGACCACACCCAAAGCAGGTGACTTACCCCGGAGGGTTGGTCTTGACTCCACCGTTGTTCGGTGGGTTGACTGCTGGGTTGGCTTGCTGCTGAGGCTGATAATTCTGGCGGAACACCGGATACTTGTGCTGCTGCTGCTGAAAGTTGGGTCTTGCAGGTGCTGACTGCCATGGTCTTGGTCTTGTGCTACTAGGTCCTCCACTGCCTATCAGTTTGCGCTTGCGGGTGTCGTCCATCGCACGACGCTTGTCTTCCCGCATAAGCGCCTTGTTAACCAGCTCGCTGAAAGTCTGGCAGTCGCAAACCACCAGCTGGTATTGCAGGGACTGCTGTAACCCTTCCATGAAGCGTTCCACCTTAGCAGCCTCAGTGTTAACATCTTCGGGCGCATACCTCGACAAGAGGTTAAACTTCTGCAGGTACTCCTTAACAGTTCCACTGCCCTGCCTCAAGGCTCGGAATTCCCGCTTCTTAATGGTCATCAGTCCAGGTGGAATGTGAGCTGCGCGAAATCCTTCCTTGAACATTACCCAAGTGATGACTTGCCCTATCCGCATGATCTGGAATCCATCCCACCATGCTTTGGCGGTGCCTCCGAGACAGTGAGAAGCATAAAGGACCTTCTCATGATCGTCGGTGCACTTGACCAGCGCAAGGAGGTCTTCAATGGTGTGAATCCAGTCATCGGCGTCCAGTGGTTCAGTCGACTCCGTGAATATGGGGGGCGTAGTCCGCATGAACTCAGAAAGAGTAGAGCAACCACCGCCATTCCCATTCCGCGGCGGGTTGTCCACCAGGACTTGAGTCAGCTGCTGAATAGCGGCATTGCTGGCTTGACGCTCCTCCCGAAGAGCTTGAAGGAACTGAGCCATCGTCAAGTTCTCAGGAAGAGGTGGTGGCGGAAGGTCTCTAGGCTACTCGTGGTGACCTCCAGCATGAGCTTCTCCTTCAGTTCCCTGCGGCGTCCCTGAGGAGCCGGCGCTGGGGTTGCCGAAGGTGTTGTTGCGGGTTGCGTTCACCATCCTTTCATAGAAACAGACAGGTCAAAATGCCACCTTGCTCGGGAATACAAGGATTCACTCCTAGTAAGAGGGGGGTCCAATACGTGCATGTGCCAAGTTTTCAAAACCAAAGTTTTTGACAAACTGGAAATTGCATTCATAAAAACTAGGTGATGTAGTCACTTACAGGCTGCCTAAGGCAATATGTGACTTACATCATGCACACATACGCAAATTAAAAACGGATACATGGATACCCTATGCTCGGGGTACCCCTAATTGCCTACGCTAAATCCTACGCGTCGGACTGCTCGGTCTCAAAGGCGGACTCAACAGGATCCTCATCTTTGTCCTCGTCTTCATCAACATCTTCTTCCTTTATAGGAGTGGAAGAAAGAATCCGCACATCACGGCGTCTCTTAGGCGAGGCGGCGAAGATCTCAGTGTACTCTTCCGCTGGCAGGCGGCGACTCCGAAGAGGGACTGCCTGGATGGGTAACACACCACCCCTAGTGGCAACAGTTGTCCTCCCTTCAGGTGCGCCTGCCTTCTTTACTTTGCGGCTCTGCATCTTCTCAGTGTGGATCAGGCCCTTGACTAGGTGCGGCTCTTGGCAAAGCTTGACTGATTCCTTAACCAGGAAGTGAGTCAGGGTGTCCGACGAGAGACTGAAGTAGGTCTGAAACCTTAATGGCATCCCATCCTCCGTGGCTGGGGTGAGTGTCCAACTCCCATCCACTCCTTCCTTAATGAAAGGTAGGTGACTAGTGACAGGCTCATTAGCCATCTCAGGGAGGATGCTGCGGAGTTACATGAGCGCCTCTCGTGCAGCCGTCTCCACTGCCAACATCAGCTCTCCCATCTGTGGTCCTTCGAAGAACCAACTAGACGGGGAGTCATTAGCCTTCACTATCACGTCCACGTGATATTCCTTAGTGTCGGCGTTGACCCAGTGCTCGTGGTAGAGGAATATGGGCGTGCGACGTACGTGGCACTTCTCGAGACAATCCACCAGAAGTAGTGGAAAGCCAGTCTCCAGAAGCGTCTCAGGTACGGCAGCCATCTACAAGGCATAGGAGAGAAGTCAGAAGGTTGTTTGTGCAAAAGTCTTGTGCAAGGCTGGCGTTCTAACGTTCTCGGTTAACGTCCATGCTATCTAAGGCTTCCTATAGTCAGGATGGATCTGATACCAGTTCTGTGGGGACCCCGACTAGAAAGTCGAGTTCGCCGTGCCCAGTGACCCCAAGGATCAATGTTCACTGAACAAAGATACTGAATAATAGAGTCTTACATCCAAGTACCGAAATTATTACATCAAACGACCAGAAGGTCAGGTTCAAGAGCGAGGCCTAAGGCCAAATTAAACAGATACATCGAGTAGTGGAAACTCGTAAGGGCTAAGCGGTGCCCATGCCATCAAGCCTACACCGACAGGCATTCTGGCTTGGAAGCATCCTAGATCGCAGGTTCGTCTCCGACGGCGTACTCATCGCCAAACCCCGGTCCTTCCATCTCTGGTCAATAATATAGCATGTGGCAAGCCAATGAGTACTTTGAATGTACTCGCAAACAGCCAATGATATGAACATTTAAAGTGAAGAATAACAGTAACATGCATCTTTAGTGGAATGCAATTTGGTGGAATGATCAGGTATATGCAACAAGTTAAAGAAGTACTCTTTAAGAACAGGTTACAGATATCAACATATCTGACAAGGGTTGAACACACCGGGTTCACCCTATATGCCAAGTCATCGGACTTGTCCTAATCTCAATGTATTAATGAGGGCTAAACCATCCGGGTTTACCCTATATGTCAAGTCACCGAACTTGATCATATTATTGTGATTATCATAACAACACCTTTTTAACACCACACACACTCTTGGTTTATGCGGAAACGCTGGACGTAGTTTAAGCAGCACCACGCAACTGTCCTTGACCGTGGACACGGCTATTCGAATAGTTTACACTCTGCAGAGGTAGTACGCTGGACCCACGAGAAACGGGAAACTTCCGTGTCATCCACTACTCGCGGTATATCACATATACCCAAGGTAAGTACCCGATCATCATCTTTCCCCTGACGATACTAGACAAAGAGGTCCACTCGATTGGTACCCAGCCCACATGTTGTACATCTTACGAGCATCGACTCTGGACCGTATCAACCATGCACGGACCAACGGTGTGCCTGGAACTCATAATAATGGCATAGTCGTCCTACCTGGCACGACCCCATCACGAGAGTGACACCGATCACTCCCGCCACTAGTAATGTGGCTCTTTTCTAGTACCGACCAGAGTAATCAACAAAGCCCCGTCCCATAAAGGGGTATCGTGGTCGTACTGGTAAGGTTGGGACGGTCGACACATCATAAATCTAATCCCATTTCCGAAACCATACGCACACAAAAACACCGGTGCATCACTTCACCAAAAGTGATCACCAACTCATCATTAGCCTCGGCACTAGTGGCACCCGACGGGGTTTTCATAAACTCTTTATTTAACTCATCATCATGTTCATGATATATGCTCTATCATTACTTGTCAACATGGTACTAACATGACCCTCACGGGGTAGGGTCAAGTTCAGTGCAATGATCTCATAACTTTACTAATCAACATGACAGTAGCATGATCCTCATAGACAGTAGGGTCAGCTCATCATGTTTGTGCTCCGAGGAGCCATGTGAATATCATTACTATCATGCAAGTGCTTCGATGAAGCCTTTGGTACCATCACATCAATGATGAACCGGCACTGTGATCTCATGCAACGAAAGTACTTGCTATACTAGCGTGCATCATTTCATATGCTTAAGTCATGGCAAAAGGGATGCTTGCCTTGGTCAGCTAGGTATTTGGGGTCTTCGAGGTCTTCCCCTCCGGATCCTCCGTCACTCGGTAATTCTACCGTCGAGAAAAGAATAAATAAATAATAGCTCACACCAAAACAGATCACAAAGTGCTTTTCAAAATGTTGCAAAGTTTGAATAAATTCAGTTTATCCTTTTGGAAAATGTTTCTATAGTTTTTATTAGCTAAGCATTTTTATTTAAAAGCAAACATAAGCAAACAAGTGCTTTTTAATATCATTTTATTATACCAAAATAGTTTCTGTTTTTGATAAATGTCAAACACTACAGAATCAATTACTACACATTTTTAGAAAATTACTGGTGGAAGAATCATATTTTTCTAGTGGCTAAATATTTTTATAAAAATCATTTAAGTTGCTGAATTAAAATAAAAGGAAAAGGCCAGGGGGAACAGATCCAGTCGGCCCAGCGAGCAGGCCTGGAAACCAGGCGCGCGCGGGCCAGGTTCAAACCTGACCTACGGGCCCCTGGGGTCAGCGTCAGCGGCTGCGCGCGCTGGCTGCCCCAGGACATTGACAGGTGGGCTCCACCTATCAGGTCCTTCTCCTACCTCCAGCCAGAGAGGTGGAGACGGACGCTGGCGAGGCTGCCGTTGTCCTCAGGCCAATCTAGGAGCGGGAACGGGTCCCTCGTGCCTCCGCCTACCTGCTCGTGGTCGGGACGTCACCGGAGGTGGTCTTGGTCGCCGGCGATGAGGTGACCGTGGCGGAAGGGTTTCGGGTTGGTGTT
Source organism: Hordeum vulgare subsp. vulgare (assembly GCF_904849725.1). Lineage (NCBI taxonomy): Eukaryota > Viridiplantae > Streptophyta > Magnoliopsida > Poales > Poaceae > Hordeum > Hordeum vulgare. Next base: position 109,875,821 of record NC_058521.1, on the reverse strand, counting down.
GAACTAGTGGCTAGGGGCACGGATTCGCTCGGCGAAGTTGGGGGGAAATGTTCCTGGTGTCAAGGGGAGTGTAATGGAGATTGGGCAGCGCACGAGCTGACGTGTAGCCGAAGATCGACCGGAGCTCCGAGGCGGAGGGGCCTCGGTCGATCTCGAGCACCGGGGCTCTGTGAGCTCGATTGGGTGGCTAGGGGGTGTCTACTGGTTGTGTTGAAGCTGCTTAGAGGGTGCTTGGGTGCCAGGGGGACCTATTTATAGGCAAGCGACGGTGACCTGACTCGGGCGCGCCGATGACTCACTGTGGCGCGCGTGCGAGCACAGTGAGGTGCTGGCCGTGAAACCACGGGTTCGGGACATGGTTTAGGACCTCCTGGTGCATCGGCCGCAGAGGGAAAGCGAGTGGGGTCGAGCCGTAGCGACCGTGCATGCTCGGCCGCGTCGGGCGCGCACGGGCACGCGTCGCTTGAGCTCTTGCGCGTGGGGAGTGGGTCCCTGGGGGTAGCTTTGCACTGAATGGTTGTCGGGGGAGCATTTGGACATAACTGGGGAGGTTGGGACCGGCCGGAGCATCGTCCCCTTGCTGGAGGCTCTCTGCAGCGCGCCCAGAGCGCAGTTTTGGCATGCCACGGCATGATGGCTCGCTCTGGGGCACTTGGGATGTGTCCTCCATGTCCTGAGTGTTGCTGGGAGTGTGCCTAGACGTTGTGGTTTAGTGGGAGCTCGAGCTGGTCTAGGGAGCAAGGAACACTAGTGTTGCCAATATTGCCATGCGGCTCAAATTTGAGTTCTTGTCACTTGTGCTTGGAGTTGGGGAGGGGCTGATTGACTGGGTGCTCAGGGTGTTCTGGGGCTCTAACCCACCTAGTTTGGGGCCTTGACATTGGGTAAAACAGTGGCTAGGAGGGTTTTTACCTTCCTGACAGTAGGTGTTCGACAGTGACTTGGGGTGCTTCCACTCCACCACTAGAAATGAAACTTAACAGGTTTGGTCTTGGGGTAAAAACATGGGGTTTCACCAAATTTGAGCTCCATTGAACAAGTTTAGCTTTGTAAACTTGAAAATGCCTCAAAATGACCAGTACTGTCCTTTACAAAGGAAGTGTGGCCAAACAGAGTCTCACAAATCCCATCTTTGGTGTGGAGTCCTCATTTGGGGTGTCAAACACCTCTGCAAAGTTTCAGCTCCATTGGAGAAACTTTGCAATGGAGAGTTGTTCCAACTCTTCTATGGACACAGAGGGTTTTGGGCTCATTAGGTGCACTTCCCCACCTTGGATCAAGGTGAGATTTTATGTGAGCACCTAATATGGCTTGGGAGGGCTCTTGTAATTTTATGGGAATTTACTGAGATAATTTCCTTTGGAAACATCTCAAAAAGCTAAAACAGACAGAAATGGTTTTCAGGGTTTTACTCAAATAATATTAATATAAAATAGGGTTGAAAATCTTATATATGGAAAATATATGTCCTTCTGAGCTTCCATGAATTTACTCAGAATTTTCTAAGGCAGGAAAGCAATTTTCCTTGTGGGAATATCAATACTGGCCTTAGAAACAGACATAGATATAAAATAGGAAAATAATATTTTAAATCACCAATTAATGTTTTTAATGAATGAAAATAATATGTGGATCAGATCAACAACTTTGGTTGGAAGTGCCACTTGGCTTCATGAGCTAGTAGTGTATCCCAACATGATGAAGGTGATCTTGATATAAAGGAAAAAGGGTTTTTGAAGAGAGCAAAATAATAAGTTTTCATGGGTTTGAGTCATCAAACAAGCAAGCATTCACTCATACAAGGGTTCACATTGCACTCACAACATTATTTGAAAAAGTTTTAACAAGCTCTCATTTTTGCAACATAAAATACTTGTGATGAAAAACAGGGTGTGACACCCCAAAGAGAAGTGGTTTAAATATCATTCTCCCTTTGAAGTCAATGTAGTTAAACCCAATCCAGTTGAAGAGAAAGTCATTGCCTATAATGATCCTATTGTTCCTAGTGCTTACATTGAGAAACCACCTTTCCCTGTTAGGATAAAGGATCATTCTAAAGCTTCAACTGTGATACGTAGGGGCTACATTAGAACACCTACACCCCCTAAGAAAATTAGAGTTGAACCTAGCATTGCTATTATCAAAGACCTCCTGTCCGACAATGTTGATGGCCATGATATTCACTTCTGTGAAGATGCTGCTCGAATTGCTAAACCACATGCTAGAGACAAACATAGGCATGTTGTTGGCACCCCTGTTCTTTCTGTTAAGATAGGAGATCATTGTTATCATGGTTTATGTGACGTGGGTGCTAGTTTAGTGCAATACCTTGATCCTTATATGATGAAATCAAAGACGAGATTGCACCTGTCGAGATAGAACCCATTGATCTCACTATTCAGCTTGCCAATAGCGATACTATCTGCCCTTTGGGAATTGTTAGAGATGTTGAAGTCTTGTGTGGTAAAACGAAGTATCCTGCTGATTTCTCGTTCTTGCTACCACACTAGATAGCTTTTGCCCTATCATATTTGGTAGACCTTTTCTCAATACTGTCAACGCTCATATTGACTTTGAGAAGCAAACTGTAACTGTTGGCTTTGAAGGTGTGTCACATGAGTTCAATTTCTCCAAGTTTGGTCGACAACCTCATGAAAAAGAGTTGCCTAGTAAGGATGAAACTATTGCCCTAGCTTCTATTGCTGTGCCGCCTACTGATCCTTTAGAGCAATACTTGCTTGAGCATGAAAATGATATGCATATGGATGAAAGGGATGAGATAGATAGAGTTATCTTTGAACAATATCATATCCTTCAGAATAATTTTCCTGTTGAACTGCTTGGAGATCCACCCCCACCAAAGGGTGATCCTGTGTTCGAGCTCAAACAGCTGCCTGATACTCTTAAGTATGCTTATCTTGATGAAAAAGAGATATATCTTATTATTATTAGTGCTAGCCTCTGAGAGCATGAAGAAAAGAAGTTACTAAAAACTCTGAGGAAGCACCGTGCTGCTATTGGATATACTCTTGATGATCTTAAGGGCATTAGTCCCACTCTATGCCAACACAAGATTAAAACCGATCCTGATTCCAAACCAGTTGATGATCATCAACGGAGATTAAATCCTAAGATGAAAGAGGTAGTAAGAAAAGAAATACTAAAGCTCCTGGAAACAGGTATTATCTATCATGTTGCTCATAGTGATTGGGTAAGTCCGGTGCATTGCGTCCCTAAGAAGGGAGGTATTACCGTTGTCCCTAATGATAAGGATGGATTGATCCCACAGAGGATTATTACTGGCTATAGGATGGTGATTGATTTTAGAAAGTTGAATAAAGGCACTAGGAAAGATCATTACTCTTTGCCTTTTATCGACCAAATCCGAGAAAGACTGTCTAAACATACACACTTCTGCATTCTAGACGGTTATGCTGGTTTCTCCCAAATACCTATTGCGCAATCTGATCAGGAGAAAACCACCTTCACCTGCCCTTTCGGTACCTTTGCTTATAGACGTATGCCTTTTGGCTTATGTAATGCACCTGCCACCTTTCAACGATGTATGATGGCTATATTCTCTGACTTTTATGAAAAGATTGCTGAGGTTTTCATGGATGACTTCTCCGTTTACGGGTCTTCTTTTGATGATTGCCTCAGCAACCTTGATCGAGTCTTGCAGAGATGTAAAGACACCAACCTTGTCTTGAATTGGGAGAAGTGTCACTTTATAGTTAATGAAGGCATCATCTTAGGACATAAAATTTCTGAAAGAGGTATTGAAGTCGATAAGGCTAAGGTTGATGCGATCGAGAAAATGCCATGCCCCATAGATATCAAAGGTATAAGAAGTTTCCTTGGACATGCTCGTTTCTATAGAAGGTTCATTAAAGACTTCTCTAAGATTTCAAGGGCTCTTACCAATCTCTTGCAAAAGGATATTCCTTTTGTTTTTGAGGATGATTATGAGGAAGCCTTCGAAATACTTAAGAAGGCTTTGATAACTGCGCCTATTGTTCAACCACCTGATTGGAACTTACCTTTTGAAATCATGTGTGATGCTAGTGATTATGTTGTTGGTCCTGTTCTAGGACAAAGAGTTGATAAGAAGTTGAATGTTATTCACTATGCTAGTAAAACTCTAGATAGTGCCCAAAGAAACTATGCTACTACGGAAAACGAATTTTTAGCAGCCGTGTTTGCATGTGAAAAGTTCAGATCTTACATAGTTGATTCCAAAGTCACTATTCACACTGATCATGCTGGTATTAAGTACCTCATGGAAAAGAAAGACGCTAAACCTAGACTTATCAGATGGGTTCTCTTGATACAAGAATTTGATTTGCATGTTGTCGACAGAAAGGGTGCGGAGAACCCAGTAGCAGATAACTTGTCTAGGTTGGAGAATGTTCTTGATGACCCACAACATATTGATGATAGCTTTCCTGGTCTGCAATTGAATGTCATCAATACTTCACGTAGTGCATCGTGGTATGCTGATTATGCAAATTATATCGTTGCCAAATATATACCACCTAGTTTCACATACCAGCAAAAGAAGAAATTCTTCATTGATTTGAGACATTACTTTTGGGATGATCCTCACCTTTATAAGGAAGGAGTAGGTGGTGTTATTAGACGTTGTGTACCTGAACATGAATAGGGACAGATCCTACAGAAGTGTCACTCCGAGGCCTACGGAGGACACCATGCGGGAGATAGAACTGCACACAAGGTATTGCAATCAGGTTTCTATTGGCCCACTCTCTTCAAGGATGCCCGTAAGTTTGTCTTGTCTTGTGACGAATGTCAAAGAATAGGTAATATCGGTAAACGTCAGGAAATGCCTATGAATTATTCACTTGTCATTGAACCATTTGATGTTTGGGGCTTTGATTATATGGGACCTTTTCCAAAATCCAACGGGTATACTCATATCCTAGTTGCTGTTGATTACGTCACTAAGTGGGTAGAAGCTATCCCAACTAGTAGTGCTGATCACAACACCTCTATCAGGATGCTTAAAGAAGTTATCTTCCCTAGATTTGGAGTCCCTAGATATCTAATGACCGATGGTGGTTCACATTTCATTCATGGTGCTTTCTGTAAAACGCTTGCTAAGTATGATGTCAATCATAGAATTGCATCTCCCTACCACCCTCAGTCCAGTGCTCAAGTAGAGCTAAGCAATAGAGAGATTAAACTAATTCTGCAAAAGAATGTCAATAGGTGTAGAAAGAAGGTCTAAGACGCTCGATGATGCACTGTGGGCTTATAGAACTGCCTATAAGAATCCCATGGGCATGTCTCCGTACAAAATGTTTTATGGCAAAGCATGTCATTTACCTCTTGAGCTAGAGCACAAGGCTTATTGGGCAATCAAAGAGCTCAACTTTGATTTCAAACTTGCTGATGAGAAGAGGTTATTTGATATTAGCTCACTTGATGAATGGAGAGCTCAGGCATATGAAAATGCCAAGTTGTTCAAAGAAAAGGTTCAGAGGTGGCATGATAAAAGGATACAAAAACGCGAGTTCAATGTAGGTGATTATGTCTTCCTATATAATTCTCGTTTAAGATTTTTTGCAGGCAAGCTTCTCTCTAAATGGGAAGGTCCTTACATTGTTGAGGAAGTATATCGTTCCAGTGCCATCAAGATCAACAACACGGAAGGTAATTTTCCGAGAGTGGTAAATGGGCAGAGAATCAAGCATTATATCTCAAGTAGTCCCATAAATGTTGAAAGCAATATTATCAATACATAACTCTGGCGGAGTACATAAGGGATATTTATCAGCCTGTTTCAGACTCCGAAAATGAAGAGGTATGTGATTCGGTAAGTAAACAGACTCCAAAACTTTTCCAGTAGGAATTTTTCTCTGTTTCGGAATTTTTGAAAAAATAGAAAAATTTAAAGTAGTCCGGAAAGCGCACGAGGGGGCGACAAGCTTGCCAGGCGCGGGACACCCCCCTGGCCGTGCCTGGGGGGCTTGTGAGCACCTCGTGTGCCTCCCGGACTCTATTTTCTTGCGAGTACTCCTTCTGGTCGGAAAAAATCGTTATATATTCTCCCGAAAGGTCTGACCCTCGTATCACGCAAATTTCCTCTGTTTTCATTTCGAGCCTGTTTCTGCTGCAGATCTAGATCGCTATGGCGTCCCCAAAAGCTCCGAAGGACAAGATCTTCGAGAAGGTCATCAATCCCTACCTCGCGGGAGTGCTGCAACACCCTCAATCTATCGAGATGCATGAGGGGATGCTGCACATCCATGATGTTGAGGGGCCCAAGAAGACCGGAAGCATGGAGGCAAGGCTTGAAGCAATGGAGCAACAAGTCTTCAAGTGCCAAGGGATGGTGGAGCGTGGACTCAATGCCAACCACATGATGATCATGGAGTTCACCAACAAGCACAAGATCGATGCCAATGACATCGGGAAGCACCTCTCCAGGCTCTATGACAGAATTAATCACCTCCAAGCCCAGATCTATGACGTGCAGAACCAAAACTATGAGTATGAGTATAGATTTAAATCAATACGGTTGGCTGCAGATTTGAGGATTCCGGAGACTCTGTCATCTTTCCATGATGGAGCACCTATGCCTTGGAAGACGGAGGATCAAACCCAGGTTGCAACAACTCCACCACCATCACCATCGAAGGAAGACAACTAAGCATGGGTATGGGCAATCCACTTGGCTTCTGCCAAGCTTGGGGGAGTTGTCCCGGTATCGTATCACCATCACATCTTTTGCCTTTACCTTTTCTTAGTTCGATCCTTTTTGGTTTTATCTTTCTCTAGTAGAATAAAGTTCTTAGTGTTTTAGACTTGAGTTTTGCTTTGTGTCACCCCCGATGTATTCGAGTTCGTGAGTCATATAATAAAGAGAGTTTAAGTTAAGGGCCTTGCCTCATGCCATGATCAAAAGATTGAGAAAAGAACAAAAGCATGAAAGATCATGTAATGATCTTATGGGAAGTGATGGCTTCACATATAAATGATGATTGAAACTTGTTGAAGGTGGACAAACATAGACCTTGGTCATTGATGCAATTAATAGGAAGTGATAAAGAAGGAGAGGTTCACATATAAATATATCATCTTTGACACCATCTATGATTGTGAACACTCACTAAACTATTACATGCTTAGAAGTAGATGTTGGACAAGGAAGAAAACATAATGAATTGTGTTTGCTTGGTTCCGAACAATGTTATATGACTAGAGATCACTTAGCATGTGAAGATTGCTTCCACCTCATATCAACCAAAACTTCCGCACTAAGTAGAGATACTACTTGTGCATCCATAAACCTTCAACCCAGTTTTGTCATGAGAGTCCACCATACCTACCTATGGATTTAATAAGATCCCTCAAGTAAGTTGTCATCGGTGCAAGCAATAAAAATTGCTCCCTAAATATGTATGATCTATTAGTGTGTGGAAAATAAGCTTTGTACGAACCTGTGATCAGGAAGACATAAAAGCGACCGACTGCATAATAAAGTTCTTTACCACACGAGGCAATATAAAGTGACGTTCCTTCACACTAAGAGCTCACACATCCAAACCTCAAAAGCGCATGACAATCTCTGCTTCCCTCTGCGAAGGGCCCATCTTGTACCTTTACTTTTTGCCCTTGAAAGAGTCATGGTGATCTAACCAATTCCTTATTTCGCCTTTATCTTGGCTAACATCATATGCTAGGGAAAGATCTATATTCGTATGTCAACTTGGAAGTAAGTATTCATGAACTATTATTGTTGACATTACCCTTGAGGTAAATAGTTGGGAGGCGGAACTATAATGCCCCCTATCTTTCTCTATGTCCGACTGAAACTTTGATCTCATGAGTACCACGTGAGTTGTAGCAATAGTAGAATACAAAAGGATGATTGAGTATGTGGATTTGCTTTACAAGCTCTTACTTGACTCTTTCCGATGTTATGATAAATTCCAATTGCTTCAATGACTAAAGGCTATTAGTTGTTAATTCTCAGTAAGGTTCTTGATCCACACTTTATTTTGTGATGGAATTGTAACTTTAGCATGAGAGATTATATGTTGGTATTGCTGTTCTAACTATGATCATGATGCATGCATGTCCGTATGTCGTTTTGTCGACACCTCTCTCTCTAAATATGTGGGCATATTTATTGATCTCGGCTTTCGCTTGAGGACAAGCGAGGTCTAAGCTTGTGGGAGTTGATACGTCCATTTTGCATCATGCTTTCATGTTGATATTTATCGCTTTATGGGCTGTTATTACACTTCATGGTACAATACTTATGCATTTTCTCACTTATTTTGCAAGGTTTACATGAAGAGGGAGAATGCCGGCAGCTGGAATTCTGGCTTGAAAAGGGAGCAAGTTTGAGATACCTATTCTGCGCAACTCCAAAAGCCATGAAAATCAACGAGGATTTATTTTGGAATTTATAAAAAATACTGGGCCGAAGAAGTACCAGAGGGGAGCCAGCAGAAGGCCACAAGCCTGCTAGGCGCGACCTCCCCCCTGGTCGCGCCTAGGGGGCTTGTGGGCACCCTGTTGGCCCTCTGGCCCCCCTCTTTTGCTACAAGAAAGGTTTTGTTCCGAAAAAAATCGAGAGGAGGCTTTCGGGAGGAATCGCCGCCGCCACGAGGCGGAACTTCAGCACAACCAATCTAGAGCTCCGACAGGGTCGTCCTACCGGGAAAACTTCCCTCCCGGAGGGGGAAATCATTGCCGTCGTCATCACCAACACTCCTCTCATCGAAGGGGACTCATCACCATCAACATCTTCATCAGCACCATCTCATCTCCAAACCCTAGTTCATCTCTTGTAACCAATCTCCGTCTCGCGACTCCGATTGGTACTTGTAAGGTTGCTAATAGTGTTAATTACTCTTTGTAGTTGATGCTAGTTAGATTACTTGGTGCAAGATTATATGTTCAGATCGTTGATGCTACTCATGAATATGATTATGCTTTGTGAGTAGTCACTTTTTTTCCTGAGGACATGGGATAAGTCATGCTATAAGTAGTCATGTGAATTTGGTATTCGTTCGATATTTTGATGTGTTGTATGTTGTCTCTCCTCTAGTGGTGTTATGTGAATGTCGACTACATAACACTTCACCATTATTTGGTCCTAGAGGAAGGCATTGGAAAGTAGTAAGTAGATGATGGGTTTCTAGAGTGACACAAGCTTAAACCCTAGTTTATGCGTTGCTTCGTAAGGGGCTGATTTGGATCCACTAGTTTAATGCTATGGTTAGACTTTGTCTTAATTCTTCTTTCGTAGTTGCGGATGCTTGTGAGAGGGGTTAATCAAAAGTGGGATGCTTGTCCAAGTAAGGGCAGTACCCAAGCATCGGTCCGACCACATATCAAACTATCAAAGTAGCGAACGCGAATAACATGAACATGATGAAAACTAGCTTGACAGAAATTCCCATGTGTCCTCGGGAGCGTTTTACCTCCTATAAGAGTTTGTTCAGGCTTGTCCCTTGCTACAAAAGCGATTGGGCCACTTTGCTGCACTGTTGTTACTATTGTTTCTTGCCACTTGCTATGAATCATCTTGTCACACAACTACTTGTTACCGATAATTTCAGTGCTTGCAGAGATTACCTTGCTGAAAACCACTTGTCAGATCCTTCTGCTCCTTGTTGGGTTCGACACTCTTACTTATCGAAAGGACTACGATAGATCCCCTATACTTGTGGGTCATCAACGTGCAACTGTCACAGGAGTTGGAACTAGGTCATCAACCATTGTCTATACTGTGAAACGGGTTCTATTTCTTCAACTGTCTCAATTCCTCATATTGTATGTTGAAGATTTTCATTGTCACTATTTGAAGAATTTGTTGAAGACTTTCTATGAAATTCCTCAACCCCAAATTCTTCCCGCGAGTTAATCCTCACATGCTTTCTTTGTGCCTGCATACTGTGCAAACTGCTTTTCATACTCTTCATCTTGAAAACTGTTGTAGTGACACTTTGCACCCCTGATCCTTTGTTCTTTCCGTTGCAAGTTAGTCATCAGTGAGGAATTTCCTCAAAAGGAATTTCCTCACTGATGAAATTCTAAAAATCTCCTATTCACCCCCCCTAGTCGATATAACGCACTTTCAATTGGTATCAGAGATAGGTACTCCCTTGTTCTGTGTGATTTTGGTTTAACCACCTGGAGTTTTAGTTATGTCGACTGCAGGCATGATCAAGGTTACTGCAGGATGTCCTACTTTCGAAGGAAAGGACTTTCCCTTCTAGAAGACCAAGATGCAGATGCATCTACAAGCTATTGACAATGATCTCTGGTATATTGTGGAACATGGTGTCCCTATCATCACTACTACTGTCTCTGCCGCTAATTTGAAGAAATTCAAGCAACTTGATTCTCAAGCGAAGAATATCATTTGTGGCCATCTGAGCAAAGGTCAGTATGGCACAGTGAGTGCTTTGGGCTGAGCAAAATTAATCTGGGAAAGGTTGTCCAAAGTAAATGAAGGAGTATCAACCCAGCGTGATTCTCGTGTTGACGTTCTTCACAATCTCTTCAATCGCTTCAAGAGGCTTGACAATGAAAGCTGCCAAGATACCTTTGATCGCCTCACTATCATATCAAATGAACTGCAAGCACTGGGAGCTAGAGACATTACTGACCATGAAGTTGTGAAGAAACTGCTAAGATCTTTGGATTCTTCATTTGATACTTTAGTTCTGATGATTCAAGAAAGACCAGACTACAACATGCTTGATCCTGCTGATATACTCAAAAGACTCAATACTCATGAATTCCAACAAGAAAAAAAGAGAGATCTATATGGACCAAGCTATTCTAGACCTCGTGCACTATAGGCCAAAGCAATTTCCTCATCCCAAGAAGAAGACTCAGATGGCAGCATTGGTGATACTGAAGAATTTGGACAGGAGCTTGCAATGCTCGTGAGGAAATTCCAGAAGTTTACAAGACGTGGTCAGTTTGGTAAATCTTCAAGAAGATATATGAGGAAATCAGAATCTTCATCTGACGACTACAAGAAAAGAACCTGCCACAAATGCAAGAAATCAGGTCACTACATTGCTGATTGTCCTCGTTGGGTGAAGGAATCAAAGAAGAAGAAATACAAGGATGAAAGTTCTGATGACTCAAAGAAAAAGAAGAAATCTTCAAAATCCTCATCGCACAAGAATACTAGTTTCAGAAAAGCTCACGCACTTATTGGCAAAGAAATGGATTCTAAGGCAGAATCCAAGGAATGTGATGAAGAGGAGGGTTCTGATGAAGACTCGGAATCTGGACAGGATAGTCTTGCACTTGCAACCACATTCGTCAGCAAGTCAATCTTCAACCTTGAAGAAAATGATAACACCATCCACACTGATGACTATGTTGATGACTTTGCTCCAACCTATTGCTTCATGGCAAAAGGTTCAAAGGTACCAAATGATGCTTCCTCCTCTGATTCAAGTGAATGTGAACCTGATGATTATAAAAAACCTATTTACAGTAAACTTGCTATCATTGCTACTAAACAACAAATTGCCCTAGAAAAGCATCAGAAACTGCTAGACAGAAGCGATGACCTGTTGAATGATGAAATGAATCTTACCCAAATCCTCACTGAAGATATGAAAAGTCTTCAGTCCAGATTTGATAATCTTCAAGATCGTCATGTCACACTCCTCGCTGATCATGAGAAACTTTCCTGTGAATTTCTTCAAAGGAAACTTGATCTTGAGAAGCTCAGGATTTCTCATGATGATCTTCGTATGGAAAATGATTCATTACTCGCTCAACAGATTAGTGCCGCTCAGGCTGAATTCATTCCTCCATGTCTTAAATGCATTGAACATGAAACTACTAATTCTTAACCAAAATCATCAAATGCTTCTATTGCTACAAATTCTTCAACTGCTCATGTAGTATCAAATTCCTCACTTGAGGAAACCACAAATGTCACTAATGAAAACGCAGGGCTGAAGGAATTATATGTGACAGGCATGTACAAAAGTCTCAAAGGGCACCAAACCCTTTGTGATGTGCTCGAAAAGAAGATTTTGAACAGGAACCCGAGGAAAGAAGGAATTGCCTTTGAGAGGAAATTGAATGCTGATGGATCATACTGGAAACCTGAACAGTATCCCAAAACCTCATGGGTTGCTGTTAAAGGGCCTCCTATTGATCCATCCAATCTAACAGGCTTTGCATGTGAATTATCATATTCCTCACATGAGTCATTTGACTCCAACTATAAACTGTTCAAAAATCAATCTGGTGAAGTATTTCCTCGATATGTTGGAACTAATTGCAGGAATGGGCCACCCTTGAGGAAAATCTGGGTCCCCAAAAGTTGCCTTGAAAATCTTCAGGTGAATGTCCTCATGACACCACCTATGAAGAAGCTGGACCCCACATCAAATTCCTCAGGAGGACCAAAGTCTTCAAGAGGATCAAAATCCTCAACTGGTCACAACTATGCTCGTACCCGTGCTAATGCTTCTAACATGCAGGGAAAGTACAAGGAATATGAATATGAGCATTATTCTTCAAATCATTATGTTCATAAATCCTCTAAGAAATTCTCTGCATATTCGTTTGAGTACTTTAACCCACCTACTGTAAAGAGAAGTGCATTAGCTTCAATGCCCCTTTCTCATATGGTGCTCGCAGGATGATGAACTCTGTACCACCCCTTCAAATGTGGGTGGTGAAGAAATTGAACTAATTACTTCTGCATGTCAGGTCTCTAGATGAAAATCATCATCTGGAGAATTTGCTGGAGACCTGAGGAAAATGCTGGATAGGACGCAAGCTAACATTTGTCAAATGAAAAACATTTCACAGATCCTCATAATTTCTGTTTATGATGAAATTCCTATCTGATGAAATTGATATCATATTCTTCAAGTCTGAAGCATATGAGATGGTAAGCTGTACTAATTCATCTGCAGGATGACAAACCCAAGAGTACTGAGTGGGTTCTTGATAGTGGATGCACACATCACATGACTGGTTACAAAAGCTTGCTGATGAATATGCCACTAACTCCATCACCCCTGAAGCAAATCACTTATGCCAACAAAGGTAAAAGCAAGGTATTGGGACTTGGCAAAGTGACCATTTCCAAGGACACACACATGGACAAAGTGATGCTTGTTGAATTCCTTGGGTTTAACCTCATGTCAGTCTCAATGCTTTGTGATCTTGATATGGTTGTTATCTTTGGAAAATATAGATGTGTTGTCATCATGGAATCTGACATATCCAAAGTCTTCGAAGGTGTTAGAAGAGGGGATTTGTACATTGTTGATTTCTCTACAGGTCCTCAACCAGCCACTTGCTTACTAGCAAAAACCTTAGAAGGGTGCCTATGGCATCGAAGACTTAGTCATGCAGGCATGAGGAACTTGCACACTCTGGCGAAGAAGAAGCATGTCATTGGCATCGAATCAGTCAAATTCCTCAAGGACCACCTCTGCGGTGCCTGTGAGTCTGGGAAAATGACCAGATCCAAGCACCCCTCGAAGACTATCATGACCACTACTCGTCCATTTGAATTGCTTCACATGGATCTATTTGGACCTACTCATTATGCCACTCTAACAAATGTTGCATCTTTATATGGCTTTGTCATAGTTGATGATTATTCCAGATACACTTGGGTGCATATCATTTTATATAAAACTGAAGTGCAGGAAGTCTTCAAACGATTTTCCTCAAGGGCCTCGACAAACTTCGGTGTCAAGATCAAACACATCAGGAGTGATAATGGAACATAATTCAAAAACACTGATCTTGATAATTATCTTGATTAACTTGGTATTACTCATGAATTGTCTGCTCCATATACTCCTCAACAGAAGGGCGTCGTCGAAAGAAAGAACATGACTCTGGTTGAGATGGCACGAACCATGCTTGAAGAATATTAGATCCCTCGTTGTTTCTGGCCTGAAGCAATCAACACTGCTTTCCATATCATGAACGAGGTATATCTTCACAAATTCCTCAAGAAAACCTCATATGAACTCCTCACTGACAAGAAACCCAATGTAAGTTATTTCAAAGTCTTCGGTGCAAAATGCTGGATTAGAGATCCTCACCATAGCTCAAAGTTTAAACCTAAGGCACATGAGGGTTTTATGCTTGGTTACGGAAAGGACTCGCACACCTATAGAGTCTTCAACACCTATCACAACAAGGTTGTTGAGACTGTAGATGTGCGGTTTGATGAAACTAATGGCTCGCAAAGAGAGAAATTGCCTCCTGATCCAGATAAGTTGTCTCCTGAGGAAGCAATAAAGCTCAAAGCTACTGAAGACATTGTTCCTACTGAGGAAATTGCTGAATAAATCATTCCCATCACTGATGAAAATCAAGAAGATGCTCCTGAGGAAATTGCACCAGAACCAATTCCTCAGCCCAGACGAAATCCTCAACCAGCTCATCCGAGGATTGCAAATGAAGTAGAACTTGATGAAATCCTCGATGGCATCAACGCGCCAGGTCCTCTCACTCACTCAAAAGCTTCACACTTAGTTAACTTTTGTGGGCATTCTTCTTTTGTATCTATCACAGAACCTTCAAAAGTTGCTGAGGCTTTTATGGAACCGGAGTGGATTCAAGCCATGCAAGACGAACTTCTTCAATTCAAGCTGAATGACGTATGGGAGCTCGTCAAACGACCAGATCCTCGCAAGCACAATATCATCGGCACCAAGTAGATTTTCCAAAACAAGCAAGATGAGGATGGTCAAGTGGTGTGGAATAAGGCACGACTTGTAGCCCAAGGCTACACACAGGTTGAAGGAATTGATTTCGATGAAACTTTTGCACCTGTTGCTAGACTTGAAGTTATTCGAATACTACTTGCTTATGCTAATCATCATAACATTATCTTATATCAAATGGATGTGAAAAGTGCATTCCTCAATGGTAAGATTGAGGAAGAAGTATATGTTGCTCAGCCCCCAGGTTTTGAGGATCCAAAGAATCCAGACAAAGTCTTCAGACTCAAAAAGACGCTCTATGGTCTCAAGCAAGCCCCTCAGGCGTGGTACGATACATTGATGGAATTCCTCATGAAGAAAGGCTTCAAACCTGGTTCACTCGATCCAACTCTTTTCACAAAATCCTATGATAATGAACTATTTGTGTGCCAGATATATGTCGATGACAACATATTTGGCTATACTGATAAATGTTACAGTGATGAATTTGCTTACATGATTAGTGAAGAATATGAGATGTCTATGATGGGGGAGCTGAAATTCTTCTTAGATCTTCAAATTCATCAACAACGCAATGGCATCTTCATATCACAGGAGAAATACCTCAAGGATGTTCTGAGGAAATTCAACATGCATGAATGCAAAGGTGCCAAGACTCCAATGCCTACCAACGGCCACCTCTGCACTAACGAAAATGGTAAAGAATTCGATCAGCAGGTATATCGCTCCATGATTGGCTCTTTAATGTATTTGTGTGCATCTAGGCCAGATATAATGCTTAGTATTTGCATGTGTGCAAGTTTTCAAGCGAAACCAAAGGAATCACACCATAAGGCTATGAAGCATATTCTTCGATACTTAGCTCACACACCAACACTAGGATTATGGTACCCCAAGGGCTCAAATCTTCATCTGGTGGGATATTCTGATTCTGACTATGCTGGTGACCGTGTGGATCGCAAGTCAACTTCTCGCACTTGTCATTTCCTCGAAAGATCATTAGTCTGCTGGTCCTCAAAGAAGCAGAATTGTGTTTCTATCTCCACTGCCGAAGCTGAGTACGTTGTTGTTGGTTCATGTTGTGCTCAATTACTATGGATGAAGCAAATCCTCAAGGACTACGGCATCAAGATGAAGAATGTGCCTCTCTACTATGACAATGAGAGTGTAATCAAGATTGCGTACAACCCTGTACAACACTCGAAGACTAAGCACATCCAGATTCGTCATCATTTTCTTCGGGACCATGTCCTCAAGGGCAATATCCTCATCAACCATGTGAAGACTGACGATCAACTAGCAGATATCTTCACCAAGCCCTTGGATGAGAAAAGGTTTTGCAAGTTGTCGTGTGAGCTAAACATCTTAGAATCTTCAAATGTTTTGTAAAAACATGCACACATCCTAACACTTATGCAAAATTGATGACTTAGATGTGCAACACACGAAGAATCGATTTTCTTCAATCAATGAAGAATATCACTCTTAGTGTGAGGAAATTAATGAAGAAATTGGTTCTGAGGGCCCTACGACAATTGTACGTGGCGCCTGAAATCATCATTCTTATATGGTGGGTCACGCCACCACCCAACTTTGAAATTCCTCAAGTTGAATTTCTTCAAAGTTGTTTTTCTTCAAAGTTGTTGTTCTTCAAAGTTGATTTTCTTCAAACTTGTTTTTCTTCAAAGCTGAAATTCATCAACATGATGTTGTGCCACAAAATCCTCAAGTTAATCAAAATCTTCAAAACACTTGATGATTTTCATTTGCCTATATATATATATATATATATATATATATAGACTGTGATTCCAAAGTCTATATATATAGACTGTGATTCCAAAATCCTCACTTCGTCCTTGTCAGCTGATGATTTTGCAACAAAATCCTCAAATCCTCAAAAATGATTTTTATATTGTTACATAGTAACTGAACCCCACTTCCCACGATCAGATAAGCATGATCTCCACCTCTTTGAACGGTTGCTACACGTGTCTTGCGAAGACGAAAGGGCAGGGGTAGTCCGGTCTGAAAGAATCGGCCGGACAGTTTTCACTTGAGCTATAAATATGTCCTTACCCCCTCCAGTCAAAACTCTTCGTTCTCTCTCGACCTCCTCTCCGCTACAACAAAGACCTAGCGCCACCGCTAGAAGCTTCGTCGCCGGCGAGTAACAGCTTCACTGCCTCGACATCTCTGCCGCCGAAATCATGTCGGAATCGGAACGTCTTCGTCCACAGCCGCCGTAGCCGTCTCCTATCGCCAAGTTAGGGCGCACTGGACTCGCACCGAAGAGCATCTACTGCTACTTATTCTTCTGTTCTTCGTGTGTACTATATAGGGTAAATAAAATCCTATTTTTACAGTCCCTTTCAATCTACTATTTTACCTTAGATTCGTGGAATCTGTTTTTCCTCTCTGTCTATCGTCTCTATTCCTCAAACACTGCCTATTCCTCAAACACTCGATGAATTTCACTAAGCAACTACAATTCTTCACATGATTCCTCAATTGTGCAAATTTTCGAATATGTACAACTCTGGAACCCAAGATCAGAATGCAATCTTAAAAAATTCCTCAACCCACTGGTCGAATTCCTCAACTTCAAAAAAATTCAATTTCTTCAAATCTGAGAACGCATATGACTTCTCCAAATTCCTCGCAACCATACTTTGTTCACAGTACAAAATGCCAGCTGATGAATCTCTAGGTTCTCATCAACATAACTCATTTGCAGCGTTTCTTGAAGAAAATCTGCCAGTGTCATCAGAATCCTCAAGAGTTCAATTTCCTCAGCAAAAGCCTCAGCTGAAGAAAATGGAAGATGACAAGAAGCAAAAGGGCGTCAAG
Organism: Hordeum vulgare subsp. vulgare; assembly: GCF_904849725.1. Taxonomy (NCBI): domain Eukaryota; kingdom Viridiplantae; phylum Streptophyta; class Magnoliopsida; order Poales; family Poaceae; genus Hordeum; species Hordeum vulgare. The sequence goes on along the minus strand of NC_058521.1, from coordinate 109,858,254 downwards.
AAGCTCGAACAGAACACTGCCATTGATATCCCTGAGGATATATACTTGGAATATTGCACACCATATGAACAAGAAACAATGCCCAAGAGGAAAATAAGGCTCCAAAAGATAGAACGCAGGTGGGCTAAGGAGTGGAAGGAATACCGATTCGTCACTCCAAAGTACGGAAGAATTTCGCTCTTAAGCCACCTGGCAAAAGGCCTCCTCTCGAGGATCATCAGAATGCCCATCCTTCAAGCCTCAAGACAATTGATGATTATCCTGAGGAAAAGACCAAACACTTGTCAAAGCTTCAACAGCAAGCAAAAGCCACTGTGAGGAAATTCAATGAAGAATCTGATGCTGCTGCTACCGCAGCCACATCCTCAGCTGCTGAAACTTCTGGCACGACCATTCCTCAAGTGAAGCCTGTGCCACAGAAATCAAATGCTTCAAAGCCTCAAGAGAAATTTCTTCAGAAGGTTGTGCCTGCGTCTGCACCAAAGCCCTCAACAACCAAACAGGCCTCAAAGCCTGAACACAAGTAGATTGTGAAGCAATTGGCTACTATCTCCAGCTCCTCTGTTCCTTCTGCAACGAGCTCAGAGACAAAGTCTTCACCAACACCATTGAAGACTAAGATAACTGCTAGAAGAGGAACTAGACCCAGCCCAAGCAGATTCGTCAAAGTCCCTTCTGCATCAGAAGGAAGTGATGAATATGATGATCAGACACTGCAAGCAATCATCAGAAACAAGCAGGAGCGAGTCGCTCAAGCTTAAGGCAGCGCCATTCCTCTGGCCATGGACCCAAAAGTCCCGTTGGACTACATCAATGTTTGGTATGATGACACTAACACACCCATTGATGACTTGAAGCTTCCCCAGGGCATCAGCCATATGGTGGCCACATTCATCAATGAGGCCAAATGGAAGGAGACGCAAGCCAAACAAGCAAAGGCTGCAAAGCTGAAGAAGGAGAAATTCCTCAGACAAAATCTCCTCAGCCTGACGCCTGATGCTCTTGTGTCAACCCAGGCAGAACTGAAGACTTTGACAGACAGGTATACCGCTATCTGATCCTCAAAGTCTCAAGACAAATTTCATCAAGTTTACAACCAACGTAGTTGATGATTGCAACAAAAAGGCTGCTTCTCCAGCAAAACCACAGCGGCATGAGGTAGAGGCAGAACAAGCAACCCCTGTTGAGGAAATGCTTCAAGAAAGCCTGCTGATGCACCGGCTATTGAGGAAATAGCTACGGACATTCCAGCTGATGCATCTAAGCCAGCTGATGAATCTGCTCCAGCTGAAGAAAATGCTTCGGCTGAGGAAACTGCCAGGACGGATACGGCTCCGCCTTCTGAAGAGAAGATGCCTTCACCAAAATCCTCAAAGGTGAAGAAAATGACTCCGTCTGCATCAGACGTGAAGAAAACCAGGGCTGCACAAAAAGAAACTAAGAAAAGAAAAGCTTCTGCCACACCAGAATCAACAGAGACAAGCGCCTCAAATCTCTTGATGAAAATGCTCCTTTAGATGTTGTGCCTCTCAAGATTGCTCCATCCTACTCTATGATTCCCTACGAAAGAAAAGATAAGGAGCATTTGACTAATGAGGAAATGAAAACTGCTGAGTCTGAGGAACACAGACATGAGGAAATTCAAATTGATGACATTCCTCGAACATTCATACCTCCTGAAGAACCTGCTCAAGGATCAGCTGCACCAGCTGAAGAATTTGGCTACTCCTCCAATCAAATTCCTCAAGATGAGGAAAACCAAGAAGAAGATCATCAGCCTGAGGAAAATCCTAATCCTGAGCAAGATCTTCAACCTGAGGTTCAGGCTAAAGAAAATCCTCACCCTAAGCAAAACCCTCAGCCTGAGGCACGGGCTCATGAAATTCCTCATCCTGAGGAACATGCTGAAGAAAATGCTCCTGCACCAAATACAGAAACTGCTATTGTGGTTGTCAATCCGGAGACTGCCATGATCATCTCTCCTCAAGGGAAGCAGCAAAATCTTCAGCCTATGCAGCATCAGCCCTTCTCCAATAGGCCAAAGTTTCGGAAGGAAGCGTTCTATGAAAACGCATGTATTTCATCGGAGAAAATCATTATGAAAAGCCTCGCATCAGGCACATGAAGTTTTGTACAAGGACACAGCTCAATTATTATGCATCTGTGCTCTGTGGAAGAAACAAAATATTTCAGAACAGGCATATTCCTCATGTTGAGCTTGAAGAAATTCCTTGCTTCGCTCCAGTCCTCAACGTTCTTCATGAAGCAGGACTGCTCCCACTTTGCACTCATATCTGCGATTGGAACAACGACATCGTTCTTCAATTCTATGCAACTTTGCACATCTCTGGAGATCCAACGGATATCAACACTTGGGTGCTGGATTGGATGACGCAGCACACACACTTCAAGGCCCCTACAAATGAGCTGCTGCGAGTACTTCCTGTGTCAATTCCTTCAGAACATGCCGTGAAGATGTATGATGAACGGGAGCTACCAAATAAGTTGATGGAAGTCCTCATGAAGCCTTTGGCCAAGGATCAACCACCAAGAACGACTTTCCTGATCCAAGATTTGAAGTATGAACCCAGGACAGTCTACCGGACTCTGTGCAGTGCTCTTGCACGAATCAAGGGCCATGATGATGAAGAAGATGTTGTAGGCATCATGAAGAATATCCTCTTCAACATCATCCATGGCATCCCCATAAACCTTCATGATTTCTTCTTGAGGACTCTGGCTGAAAATGTTATGTCACCTTTTGACCTGAAGATTTATGCTCCATGGATCATGAGATTCATCACACGCAAGTCAGGCATCAACTATCATGCTGATTTCAATAATCATCTTGGATATATGCCTCCAATTAGAGTCAACAAGAATACTCTCGAGCCAACTGAAGGAAAAGGCAAATCAGTGATTGATGAAGGTAGTCGGCCCCTTGATGGCCAATTTCGTGAACCAGATGCATATTCTTCATGGGATGATACTCAAACACAGCCGCCAAATCCAGATGGTACTCTGACGCTTTTGAACGTTTTTCTTCGCATGCTTATTCCTCAAAATATTAATGCACGCATGCTGAAATTCGTGAGATATCATTTTTCATCATGCATTCTCAAATTCTTCATATTATATGTCATATGCATGCATGATTTACAAAACTCAGGTGGATATCTCCATGATATAAATCATTAATGTGCATTTGCTGTGAAAAGAAAAATCTTCAAGATATGCACATCTTCACGGGGAGTCTCTCTGTATCTTGATTTCAAATTCCTCAAAATGAGTATTTACACTTCATATTTTTTTCCCGTTCAAGACTTAACCTAATTGTCATCAACCACCAAAAAGGGGGAGATTGTAAGTGCATCTAGTGCCCCTTAGTGATTTTGGTGGTTTGAAGACTTATAGGTTAAGTATCTAATTGGTTCTTGAGTGTACACAGGATCTATAAATTGCTGAGGAGTTTGAAATAATCGATGAATGTCGACCCCTAAAAATGTATATCTTCGGCTGAAGAAATTGGTCTTCTATTGAAGAATTGAATTGCGAAGAAATTGCGATAAAATTGATATTCCTCATGAAGATATTGAAGATGAGGAATTCGGTGTGTCCTGAAGAAAATCAATCTGAAGACTTTGAAGCATGAATATTTATTCTTTCTGTTTTACTTTCTTCACTCTTGAGTCATAGGAACACCGTACTGTTAAAGGGGGTGGAGGTAACACTTTGGAATGAATTTCCTCATGATGCTCAATCCAAGCCTAATCCTGCCAAAATTCATGTGAGGAATATGAGAGACATGAGGACTCTCACAGTTGAGGGTCCCGACCGTTGCTGTAATTCACGCCACATCACCGATCTTATCCACACCAACGGTCATATTATTTAAGGGCATTAATGTCAAATCATGTCGGGATGCTCCCAGGCTATAAATAGCCGCCCCCACAACCATTAGCTGGTTGGCTGCTCCGTTAGAAACTGACACTTGTCATAAGAGCAACCCAAATTCCTCAAAGTCTTCGAGAGTAAATCATCAGTGAGGAAATACCCCAAACACCAAACCACAAACCAAAAACCAAGTGATTGAGCATAACTGAAGAATTTGTTCATGTGTGGGACTGAAGCCTTTTACCTTTGAGGACTGTGCATCCTCCAAACGGTTAGGCGTCATGGTCTAGAGCAATCCAACAGTCAATTGTGGATCGCCGGGTGACCAAAGTTTGTGAGGGTTTGGAAGTCTTCCCTGAAGACTTACCACGAGTGTTGGGCGAGGACTGTGTGTTCTTAGATCAAGGAGAATACGGTAGGGATTGTGTGTCCCGAGACTGTGTGTCTTTGGGTTTCAATACCAAGCCACTCCAAACCAGACGTACAACTGTCACACCAGTTGGAACTGGGTCATCAACCATTGTCTTCACTGTGAAACGGGTTCTATTTATTCAACTCTCTCAATTTCTTAGATTGTATGTTGAAGATTTTCATTGTCACTGTTTGAAGAATTTGTTGAATACTTTCTCTGAAATTCCTCAACCCCAAATTCTTCACGCGAGTTAATCCTCACCTGATTTCTTTGTGCCTGCATGCTGTGCAAACTGCTTTTCATATTCTTCATCTAGAAAACTATTGTAGTGATACTTTGCACCCCTGATCCTTTGTTGTTTCCGCTGCAAGTTAGTCATCAGTGAGGAATTTCCTCAAAAGGAATTTCCTCAGTGATGAAATTCTAAAAATCTCCTATTCACCCCCCCCCCTCTAGCCGATATAACACGCTTTCACAAATTACTACCTTAAGAATTATTGCGAACCCATTAATATTTTGATTTTTGATTATAGATACTTTAATATAACTTCTCCATGGCTTATACCATCGACACAGTCGATAGTTTCATCCAAACAAGTAAAACAATGCATCAAAAATAGAATCTGCCAAAAACAGGACAGTCAGTAGTAATTTGAACATTGACCATACTTAATTAACTTAACAAATTCTGAGAAATTAGGAATAAATAAAAAAATTGTATAAAATTACTATGTAAAAATTTCAAAAACTTTTGACGTTCCAAGAAACAATGTAAATTCAAGCACTACAACCAAAGTTTCTCTTTTTGCATTGCACATACCAACAAGCAATCTAATCATCCTAAAGGAAAATCTTGGCACATTATTTTTATAATACAATGAATTTTTCAAGGGGATAATTATTTTTGTGAGAAACTAATGAAATATTCTACATTATTTCCATGAGCATGAACACAACTGTTCAAGGACGACCCTCACTTCTCCAATGCATAACCTTCCAATCGCTTCTCTTTTTGAAAACGTTTTTAGTTCCCCTCTATTTTTATTTTTGTTTTTAGCAGTCAACAGAAATAAATGACTCTTTAAAACTTCCGAGTTGTCTCTCTAGCAGCACTTTCTTTGAAGTCATTAAGCTAGGCATAAAGTGCTCAAGTAATGGATCCACCCGGATCCCAAGGTATATCAAAGAAAATTTTAATTAAAAATAATTTGTAATTTAGTAGTGACCACAAAGCAACATATATCCTTCAGTGATGAATTCTAACTCTCTCCTATGCATCGGCATGTTATAAAAGAACAATTCATGCACATCAAGTAAAGGTCAATACATAACCTAAGCAGATTCTTGATGTTTTATCGTGTTGGAAACATAAAGAGGTGGAGATGTAGTTGATCTCTCGAAATAATTGCAAGTAGGACCAAGAAGAACATGCATATTCTATTCATCAAAATCTTCATGTGTAATGGTTAAACTCAACACATCAATATAATCCTTAATAAGAGCAAACTTCTCCAAAATAGTGTAGTTGGGAGAATTCAAAAGGATAATAGGACTATCATGTGTGGGTGCAATAGCAAAAACTTCATTCTTAACATAAGGAACTATAGAAAGTTCATCTTCACAAGCATAATTCATATTGGCATCTTGGCCACAAGCATAGCAAGCATAAATTTCATCAAAAAGGGATATTTCAAAAGAATCAACGGGATCACAGCAGTTAACATAGCATTCATCCTTCGGTAAGCACGAAGGGAAATTAAACAATGTATGAGTTGAAGAGTTACTCTGATCAAAAGGTGGGCACGGGTAGCTAATCCGCTCTTCCTCCTTTTGTTCTTCACTCTACTCATCATATTTTCAACCAATGAGCTCACAGTTTCATCAATTTCTACTTCCATAGGCTCATGCAAAATATTAATCTCTTCTTGGACAGCAGAGAAGTTCTCAATATATAGTTTAATAAGCATTAGAAGCATAGTTTTCATAGAAATATTTAAGTATGGAAAAACTTTCAGATTTATAAAGAGTAGCATCATATATTTCAATCAAAGAAGCTATTTCATAAGCACCCTTAAAAGCAACAAATTATTCAATTTGTTCAACATCATAATAACTATAAACACCTTCAACATCAGAAGATAAGATCCCATTATCACTAAACTCGCATTGGTAGGGAAAGTGTTTCTTAGGGTCTCGGAACAACATGTAAAACCATATATTTCACATAAATTCCAAGCATAGCAATGCAAAGTACTAATATGATGCCACAAAAGTTTCCCTTATTTAGGTAAGCGGTGTCTCACATAATAATCATGCTCATCTAATGATTTTCTCTCAACTAAACTGGTTGGGGTTTCAGCACGAGCACAGAGGGGTCGAAGATGATCCAAGTAAAGAGCTTCAGTAGTATGATAGATTTTGGGTAGTTCTTCAATGATTGGTTTGGTAGATACAAGTATTTTTTGGTATTTTGTGTTTCCTACCCATAACTAAAGATAGAAAACAATAACAAAATAAAAACTACTTAGTGATAAAGCAAACAAGCACATGCGAGAATATTAACCCCACGCTATTGCTCCCGAGCAACGGTGCCAGAAAAAGGTCTTGATAACCTACAAGTGTAGGGGTCATTTGTAGCCTTTTTCGATAAGTAAGAGTGGCGAACCAAACTAAGAGCTAAAGATATCACAAATATTCCCTCAAGTTCTATAGACCACCGACACAACTCTATGCACACTTAATGTTTGTTTAGCTAAAACAAGAATACAACTAGAAGTACTTAGTAGGTGTAGTAGATAGGTTCGCAAGATAATAAAGAACAAGTAAATAAAACTTAGGTGTTTTTTAGTAGAAAGATTTTTGTGTAACGCAAGAAAAAGATTGTCCATAGACAATTGAATATAACAAGATAGATACTTATCATGTGCAATGAGGGAGAGGCATACACTAACACACTTTTCGTACTTGGATCATATGCACTTATGATTGGCTCTCTGGCCAGCATCCGCAACTACTAGAAATCATTAAGGTAAACCCAACCATAGCATTAAACATCAAGTCCTCTTTACTCCCATGCGCGCACAACTCACTTATTCGGGTGTAAGTTTATGTCTCTCTCTCACCACCCACTATAAGCAAATCATGAACATATTGCCAACCTCCTGCGTGTATCCTTCACGTGTGCGCCTCACAGAAGGCACCATAGGACAACACCATATCAATACACAACTCATATCAATTACATCATGTCACAATTAACCCGTAGGACAAAACGGATCTACTCAAACATCATAGGATAGCCACATATTATTGGGAAATAGTATGTAGCATTGAGCACCATGTTTAAGTAGAGAGTTACAACGGGAAAAGAGGTGTTACACTTCTGCATAGAGGGGGGATTTTGGTGTTGATGGCGGCAATATTGTTGATGTAGATCGTCGTCACGCTCCTTGCCCCGGCGGCACTCCGATGCCACCGAGAGAGAGGGGGAGACAGCCCCCCTCCTTCTTATTCTTCCTTGGCCTCCCCCTAGATGGGAGGATAGTTCCTCCTATGGTCCACGTCCTCCATGGCAGTGGAGGGGTAGGAGACCCTCTGAGATTGGATCTCCCTCTCTGTTCTCTTCTGTTTCGCGTTCCTGTTTTCTGGCCCTTCACCATTTCTTAAATTCTGGGAGATCCATAACTCCGATCGGGTTAAAAAAATTACACGATTGTTTTCCATAAATTATCTTCCTTGCGCTCAATGAGGTGCCCCAACCGACTCATGGTGTGTCCACTAGAGGGCAGGGCGCGCGAGGGGGTATGGGTCGCGCCCTAGTGGGTAGTGGAGGTCGTGGGCCTCCATTTACGTTGATTCCACCTCCCAAAAATCACATATATTCCAAAATAATTCTCCATAAACTTTTACCGCGTTTGGACTTCGTTTGATATGGATATTCTGCGAAACAAAAAAATGCAACAAACACAAACTCGCACTTGGCACTGGATCAATATGTTAGTCCAATAAATCATATAAAATGTTGCCAAAAATATGTGAAAGTTGTATAATATTGGCATGGAACGATCAAAAATTATAGATACAACGGATATGTATCAATTATCATTCACTTGTTCTACTTTTAATTTGCCTTTATGTTGGCTTGCCTAAAATATCAAAAACACAAAAATGTTTATCTTTACTAGTTTACTTATTTGCTTGTTACTATGGCTAGTTCTCCTCACAACATGCATTTCCCCCTTACTTGGGAGAAGGTTGAGAAGTTATAGATTTTAAATACTTGGGTGATGAATCTATAAAGGAAGCTTGGGACAGATTATTAGAAATATAAATGAGAGATAATCCCAAGAGTCACATTAAATTACTCCTTAGAATTTTTATGTTGGCTTACCTCTATTTCATAGACATGTGTTGGATTCAATGTTTGAAAAGGACTTTCTTTGAAATAACGCATTCGACACTTATGAAAATATGAAAAGTATACTTGGACAACCAAAGATAGAAACCATTAAACCTACCATATTGGTGAGCTACTGTCAAACTAAGCTAATAAAATAAATTAAGTCTACTATGGAAATAAACTTTGGAGGTTTATTCAACTGCTCTACTAAAAATAATGGAAACATAGTGTCACAAAATAGGAGATTTGATACTTCAGAACAAAAGATTGATGCTCTTAGTGTTTTGAAAGGTGAAATGAAAATTCTCAACACAAAACTGGAAAAAATTATTCATATTATTGATAATGGGAAAGAGAGCATAATTGTGAAGGGAAATAGATCCCTTGTGACTAAGGATGACAACACTTGATACTATGCATTATGCCTAGCTAGGGGCGTACATCGATAGCGCTTGTTGCGAGGCAACCCAATTGTTATCTTAATTTTTATGTTTTACTTTCTGTTATTTTGTGTTCACATGATTACTTCTATTTCATTGATTTTTTTAATGTTTTCATTAGTGTTTGTGCCAAGTAAAGCCATTGGGATGATTTGTAAGATAGTGGATTTGATCCTATGCAAAACACAAACTTTTACGTCCAGTTCAGAATTTATGTGGTTTTACTGGAATGTCTTTTTGATCTAACTTTGTTACACAACATTCATATACAAATTTCCCAAGTTTTCCTAATTTTTTAGATTTTCAGAGTTTAGATAACTATGTTTTAGTGGTGATCTTTATGAACTGTTATGTTTTAGACAGATTCTGTTTTTGCTTGCATAGTTTGCTTGTTTTGATCATACTATGGATTATATCGGGGGCATAAGCCATGGAGAAGTTAGAATAGAGCACCTTATGCAACAATTAATATGAATCAATTTATAATTGTACCTAATTTATGATTTGCCTATTATACTAATGGATCTCACTAGGTTTCTGTTGAGTTTTGTGTGTTGAAAATTTCAAGTTGTGGGTGTGATCACGGTGGATGAAGGAATAAGGAGTATCAAGACCCTAAGCTTGGGGATGCAAATGCCATCCAAGGTAATATACTAGGAAGACTCAAGCCTCTAAGCTTGGGGTTGCCCCGAAAGGCATCCCCTATTTTTTTCCATTCCATCGGTATGTCACTTGGAGCTATATTTTTATTCATCACATGATACGTGTTTTGCTTGGAGGGTTGATACGGCTCCAACATATATATAAGTTTTGATTGTTCCATGCTATTATATTACCTTGTTGGATGATGTTTTAGTAGTTCACCAGAGACCTAAGGGTTCATTGTTAGTACCTATATGGCTATCTCTCTCTCTCTCTTTTGATCTTCAATGCAATGATCATCGCATCTTCGCTTTGATCCATCCGATGTACCTATTTTGTGCGGTGCATTTGTTGGGATCCGATGAATTGTGGGTTTATGTTATGATTATTCATGAAAAAAATTATAAACACGATAATAGCTTTCTACCATTATTTGTATTTTACTCTATTTTGCAATTTACAATTGTCTACTATTATCTCACACTTCACTTGCTTGCAAATAACGAGATCAAGGGGATCGACAACCCTCTTGCCCATGTTGGGTGCAAGTTGTTTACTATTTTGTGTGTAGCCATTGAAGATGGTTGTGGATTGATATTCTTATTTGTTCGATAAACCTTGGTTTCATAACTGAGGGAAATACTTACCCGTATTGTGCCGCATTTATCGATTCCTCTTCATGGAAAACCCAACGCAAATCACAACTACCAGGAAGGATTTCGGGCACCGTAGCCGGGGAATATCATCACCAACTATCAAGTAACTTCACGCAAATCATAATTCACTTGTTTTTATTTTTATTTTCTGTTATATTTAGTTTGTCTCATTGAAATAAAATAAAAAATATATTTATCTTTGCTTGTTACTAGTTTACTTCTTTGCTTGCTTAACTTGCTATTTTATTTGTCATGCTTGATACTTTGCTTGCTCGATCACCGTGTCTCAAGATACTACTAAGTTATGTGACTTCTCAAATACTAATAACAATGATTATTTTATTTATCCTATAGCACCTACCACTAGTGCGGAGGCTTTTTATATTAATGTTGCACTCCTAAATCTGGTCATGAAAGATCAATTTTTGGGAAGTCCTAATGAGGATCCCGCTTCTCATCTTAACACTATTGTTGAACTTGATGATACGCAAATGAAAATGGACATGGATAATGATTTTGTGAAATTAAAATTATTTTCTTCTTCACTAAGAGATAAAGCTAAGGCTTGGTTTTCATCTTTACCACGTAATAGTATTGGAACATGGGATAAGTGTAAAGATGCTTTTATTGCCAAGTATTTTCTTCCTGCTAAGATCATCTCCCTTATAAATCAAATAATGAATTTTAAACAACATGATAAATAACATGTTGCACAATCTTGGGAGATAATGAAATTAATTATTAGAAATGATCCTACTCATGGGTTAAACTTGTGGATGATTATCCAAAATTACTATGTTGGACTAAACTTTGTGTCTAGAAATCTTCTAGATTATGATGCATGCAAAGTTGTGAGAATCAAGATTCTGAATTGGATCATAGCTCCGTTGGTAGGATCGTGAGTGGTAGATTCATAACTACTAGTACAGTAGAAACTTAGATTCTATGAGAAAATCGTATAATCGGAGGGGCTCGTTTGGATCTTAAAGTCGTAGGATTCTAAGACTTGAGTCGCGATTCTGACAACCTTGGCTGCAGGTGGTATCTTTATGGATGATACCTTAGGAGAGGCCATAAAACTTCTCGACAACATGATGAAAAATTATTCTCAATGGCATACAGAGACAGCTCCAACTGGTAAGAAGGTAAATTATGTTGAGGAAATCGCTACTTTGAGTGAAAAAGCGGATGATCTTATGAACATGGTTGCTAGAAAACATACTCATGTTGATCTAAATGATATTCCTTTATCTACTTTGATTGAGCAAAATAATGATGCCATTGATGCGAACTTTATCTCGTGAAACAATTTCAATAACAATGCTTATATAGAAAACTTCAATGTTAGGTTGTACCCGAGTAATTCCTCTAACAACTAAGAAAATTATTATGGTAATTCTTATGGAAATTCTTCTACAAATGATAATAGGATACCCTCTTATCTTGAGAACACAATTAAAGAATTTACTGGTTCTCAAAATATTATTAACACTATGGTAGAAGAAAATTCCATACGATCGATACTTTGGCTGAAAACATGGATATAATTGCTCTTGATGTAGAAACTCTTAAGAATAAAACTTTGCCACCCAAGCATGATTTTAACGAGACTATTAAATTTATCCAAATATCCATTAATTAAATTAAAGAGAGGACCGCTGAGTTGAAAGCTAAGCAGGAATTCTTAGAAAAGGCTCTTCCACCCAGTTTTTACCGAAATAATGATGAAGATCTAAAAATGATTTGTACTTCCCCTATTGAATCTTTGTTTATCTCTCTGAATATAAATTATAAAGGGACTTTATATGAGTCAACTTTAGTTAGAGAGCGTCCCGTTTGCTTGGAGGGTGATGATTCTAATGCTAAAACTGAAAAAGTGGGTTTGGAGAGGTCAAAACTTTAACTAGTGATGTGACCACTATGTTGGATTACAAAGACTTTATATTATGATAATTTATATTTATTATAATGTATTTCCTTGATGCAATCCATTATTATCTCAACCAATTCTTATGAACAAAACAAAGCTTTTACTCAACATATAGTAGAAGTTATGGTAAAAGCTTATGATGAGAAACTTGAACTTGAAGTTTCTATTCCTAGAAAGTTGCATGATGAATGGTAACCTACTATCAAAATAAAGATCAATACATATGTATGTAAGGATTTCTGTGACCATGGTGGTAGTGTTTCAGCTATACCTAAATCTCTTTATGATGTGCTTCTTGTCACTAATATCGAAGAGTGTTCCCTATACATGCATCTTGCGAATTCTACCATAAATAAACCTTTAGCTAGAATTAATGATGTTCTTATTATTGAAAATATGAATTATGTGCCTATAGATTTCAGTGTGATCAATACTGGTTGCAATCCTACTTGTCCAATAATACTTGGAAGACCCTTCTTAAAATTATAGGTGCAATTATTGACATGAAAGAGGGAAACATAAGGTTCCAATTCCCATTAAAGAAAGGGATGGAATACTTCCTAGAAAGTGCACTATACCACCTTATGAATTAACCATGAGATATATTTATGGGTGGAGTGTCAAAGATGACAACACTTGAAACTATGCATTATGCCTAGCTAGGGGCATAAAACGATAGCGCTTGTTGGGAGGCAACCCAATAGTTATCCTAAATTTTGCCTTTTAATTTTTTTGTTTTATAAAATGATTATTGATACTGTAATTATTGTGTTTTATGTTTTCATTAGTGTTTGTCCCAAGTAAATCCTTTGGGATGACTTGCATGATAAGTAGAACTGATACGGTGCAAAAACACAAACTTTGATGTTCAGTGTGGAATTTATATTATTTTATTGGAACTTCTTGTTAAGCTTAATTTTTTACACAGTGTTGCTATATAAATTTCTCAGGTATTAATTATTTTTCTGAATTTTTGGAGATAGAAAAGTATGGTGCTTAACTATATCTTTACAGATTGTTCTCCTGTAGACAGATTCTGTTTTTTTTTTGCTTGCATAGTTTGCTTGTTTTGATGATGTTATGGATTGTATCGGGGGGGGGGGGGGGGTAAGCCATGTAGAAGTTAGAATACAGTGTTATGCCATAATGAAATATGAATAAATTTATAATAGTACCTAAAGTATTTGATATGTTGCTTCTACTAACGGATCTCACGAAGTTTTGTTGATTTTGTGTGATAGAAATTTTCAAGTTTCGGGTGTTATAACGATGGACAAACGAATAAGGAGTGGCAACAGCCTAAGCTTGGGGATTCCCAAGGCACCCCAAGGTAATATTCCAGGAATACTCAAGCTTCTAAGCTTCGGGATGCCCCGAAAGACATCCCCTCTTTCGTCTCAATCCATCGGTATGTCCCTTGGAGCTACATTTTTACTCATCACATGATATGAGTTATACTTGGAGCGTATTTTGCTTTTTTGCTTTTATTTTATTTTATTTAGTTTTCAACAATCATCGTTTACTTGACACACCTATTTTAGAGAGACACGCTTTCATCATAATTTGTTAGAATACTCTATGTGCTTCACTTATATCTTTTGAGCTTAGCAATTGCTCTAGTACATCACTTATATGTTTTTCAGCATGTTGGCATATAGATTTTATAGAAATAATTGCACTCTCATTCTTCACTTATATTTGTTTGAGAGTTAATAAACAGTGATGGAAATTTGCATGGATCATAAGACTAGCCCAAAAATGATAGGTATTCAATGAGTGATAATCGAAACCATCATGTAGCACATAAAGAGAAATTGTGGGTTAATGATATTGATGTGGTAACATGAAAAAGGTGTGAGTGCATCATTGTTGATTCGTAGAAGTATCGGTATTAAGAGGTGTTAAGTTCTTGTTTTTCTAAATATTAAAAAGGCATGGTGGGGATGTGTGAGCATTTCTATTACTCGTTAAAATCCTAGTGTTGTTTCCGGTCGGAGGCACGCGATGGTTAGCGCCTCCCAACCTCCTCCCTCGGGGCATGCGGGTAGCGCTTTTATTTCTGATAAAACTAATAAAACTTTGCAATAAGTATATGAGTTCTTCACGATTGATGTGAAACCATGTACATACGCAATCTCACCTCCTCATATTTTGCGAGCCTCTTCAGTACTGTGCCTTGCCCATTCTCACCTCAAGGATCGGTGCAAACTTCGCCAGTGCATCCAAACCCCGTGACATGATACACTCTGGCACACATAATCCTCATTGTATATTCCATCAAACAGCCACCATACCTACCTATTATGGCATTTCATAGACATGCCGAGATATATTGCCATGCAAATTCAACTGTCACATCATATGACTAGTTCGTTCATCATCATATTGCTTTGCATGATCATATAGAGCTGACATAGTATTTGTGGCAAATCCACTATTTGTCATATTATCACATGTCATGCTAGATCATTGCAAATCCTGATACTCTGCCAGAGGCAATCATATTAAGTCATATCGTTTCATAGTTCTTCATACTGAGTTGTAAGTAAATAAAAGTGTGATGACCATCATTATTAGAGCATTGTCCCAGTGAGGAAATAAAAATGGGGGAGGCCAAATGATCCCACCATAAAAAATGAATGAGAGAAAAAGAGAGTAGGTACTTTGCTACTATCATTTACCACACTTGTGCCTCAAAGTGGCACCTTGTTCTTCATATAGAGAGTCTCATGTTATACCATTCATATGCTATTGGTAATCATTTTTTTCATAAACTTGGCTTGTATATTCCGATGACGGACTTCCTCAAATTCCCGAGATCTTCATGAGAAAGCAAGCTGGATGCACACCCCACTTAGATCCAGCTAAGCTTTCGTACACTTATAGCTCTAGTGCATCATTTATATGGGAATCCCTAATCCTTGCATTGACATATATTGATGGGCATCACCATAGCCCGTCGATAAGCCTAGTTGATGTGAGACTATCTTCTCCACTTTTCACCCCTTTGATATCTACCACCATATTATATTCCACCCTTATGCTATGTCCATGGTTCACGCTCATGTATTGAGTGAAGAATAAAAAGTTGATGCATGATACGTCTCCGTCGTATCTACTTTTCCGAACTCTTTTGCCCTTGTTTTGGACTCTAATTTGCATGATTTGAATGGAACTAACCCGGGCTGACGCTATTTTCAGCAGAATTGACATGGTGTTGTTTTTGCGTAGAAATAAAAGTTATCAAAATGACCTGGAAATCTACGAGGAATTTTTTTGGAATATATAAAAAATACTGGCGCAAGAATCAACTGGAGGGACGAAGCCAGGAGCTCACAAGCCCACCAGGCCCGGCCCCCCTGGCTGGGGCTGGCAGGCTTGTGAGCCCCTCGGAGCTCCGCCGCCCCCAATTCCAGCTCTATATAACCTCTTTCGTCTGGAAAAAATCAGAGAGAAGAGTTCATCGCGTTTTACGATACGGAGGCGCCGCCACCTCCTGTTCTTCATCTGGAGGGCAGATCTAGAGTCCGTTTTGGGCTCCGGAGAGGGGAGATCGTCGCCATCGTCATCATCAACCTTCCTTCATCGCCAATCCCATGATGCTCTTCACCGTTCGTGAGTAATATCATCATAGGCTTGCTGGACTGTGATGAGTTGGATGAGATCTATCATGTAATCGAGTTAGTTTTGATGGGTATTGATCCCTAGTATCCACTATGTTCTGAGATTGATGTTGCTACTACTTTGCTATGCTTAATGCTTGTCACTAGGGCCCGAGTGCCATGATTTCAGATCTAAACCTATTATGTTGTCGCCAATATATGTGTGTTTTAGATCCTATTTTGCAAGTTGTAGTCACCTACTATGTGTTATGACCCGGCAACCCCGGAGTGACAATAGCCGGAACCACTCCCGGAGATGACCATAGTATGAGGAGTTCATGTGTTCACCACGTGTTAATGCATTGGTCCGGTTCTTTTTTAAAAGGAGAACCTTAATATCCCTTAGTTTCCATTAGGACCCCGCTGCCACGGGAGGGATGGACAATAGATGTCATGCAAGTTCTTTTCCCTAAGCACGTATGACTACATACGGAATACATGCCTACAATAGATTGACAAACGGGAGCTAGTTACATATCTCTCCGTGTTATAACTGTTACATGATGAATAGCAGCTGGCATAATCATCCATCACCGATCCAATGCCTACGAGTTTTTCCTACTGCTCCTTGCTACGTTACTTTGCCGTCACTACTGCTGTTGTTACTATGTTGCTACTGTTGTTACTTTGATGTTACTCTCGTGCTGCTGCTGTTACTTTGTTGTTACTGTTGCTACTGCTGCTATCATACTACCTTGCTACTGATACTTTGCTGCAGACACTAAATCTTTCAGGTGTGGTTGAATTTACAACTCAACTGCTAATACTTGAGAATATTCTTTCTCTTCCCCTTGAGTTGAATCAATAAATTTGGGTTGAATACTCTACCCTCGAAAACTGTTGCGATCCCCTATACTTGTGGGTTATCAAGACCTTTTTCTGGCGCCGTTGCCGGGGAAGCACAGCTATATTCTCTGAGTCACTTGGGATTTACGTCTGCTAGTCACTATGAGGAATCCGATAGATCCAGGAACTAAAGTCTTGCCCTCAACTACGAGGACAGGTAAGTAACTGTCATCTAGCTCTGCACTTGATTCACCTTCAGTTATGAGTAAGTTTGCGACGCCACCTCCTGCTAGAAATCTTCATATGTAGCTTGTGCTTGATGATGCTACTTTTGCTGCCCATGATGCTTATGATGATGCTATGCTTGATACTACTTTGCCTGATGATGCTATGCTTGATACTTCTTTGCGTGATGATGCTATGCTTGATACTGCTTTTCCTGATGATGCTATGCTTGATACTGCTTTGCCTGATGATGCTATGCTTGATACTGCTTTGCCACTAGGTGCATTCCTTGATGCACAAATTGCTAGAGTTGCTGCTAGATGTGATGATACTTCTAAAACTGCTGATACTATTGAAGTAGAACGTGCTATTTTGCCTGCTAGAACTAGCTCTCCTACGCCTGAACTGCCCGATACGCCTGAATGTTATGTTATGGAGGGAGAGATAGCTGAGGATTTTCTTGTGTGTAAGGATAGGTATGATGTTGAGAAACTACTGCTCAAGTGGAAAGAAAAATATCTAAACGCTAGGATGAAATACGACCTGAAGTTTGCTACTTCGCCTATCTTTGTGACCGATAAGGATTACGAATTCTCTGTCGACCCTGAGTTAATCACTCTGGTCGAATCAGATCCTTTTCATGGTTATGAGTCTGAAACGGTTCTAGCCCATCTTACCAAACTGCACGATATAGCCACCCTATTCACTAGTGAGGAAAAGATTCATCACCACTATATCCTCAAGTTGTTTCCTTTCTCGCTAAAGGATGATGCTAAGACTTGGTTCACTTCTCTTGCTCCTGGTTGTGTGTGTAGCCCCCAGGACATGGTCTACTACTTCTCTGAAAAATATTTCCCTGCCCATAAGAAGCAATCTGCCTTGCAGGAAATATACATCTTTGCTCAAGCTGGAGAAGAGAGTCTCCCATAAGCTTGGGGGAGGCTCGTCCAGCTACTGAATGCTTTGTCTGATCACCCTCTTGAGAAGAATGAAATACTTGATATCTTCTATAATGGACTTACCGATGCTTCTAAAGACCACCTAGATAGTTGTGTCGGTTGTGTTTTTAGGGAACGAACTGTAGAACAAGCTGAGATCCTATTGAATAACATCTTGTGCAATGAGAATGCTTGGACTATTCCTGAACCACCTCCTAAGCCAACTCCAAAGAGAAGAGGTATTCTATTCCTCATTCCCGAAGATATGCAAGAAGCTAAGAAATCTATGAAAGAGAAAGGCATTAAATCTGAAGATGTCAAAAATCTACCACCTATCGAAGAGATCCATGGTCTTGATAACCCGATACAGGTAGTAGAAGTAAATTCTCTGCGTAGGTTTGATGAGAGTGATTTTCCTTTTGATAAACCTGCTAGCTTATGCCTGGATGAATTTGATAACTTTGTTGCCAAACAACAAAGGTTCAACGATTATGTTAGCAGACAATTGGAACAGAATGCTCGTATGCTTAGTCATTTAAGTGCTTGTGTGGACAGAAACATCAATGATCTTAAGCTTCTGAGTAAACATGCCTCTATGGTTACTACTCAAGTAGAACAAGTACTTAAAGCTCAGAATGACTTGCTCAATGAGTTGAATGACAATTCTGTCAAAGTCGCCACTAGAGGCGGTAGAATGACCCAGGAACCTTTGTATCCTCAGGGTCATCCAAAGAGAATTTAACAAGATTCTCAAGGAGTTAGCACTGATGCACCTAGTCATCCTAGAAACAAGAAGAAAGATGATTGAAACCTGCACGCTAGCAACCCTATTGCTGCTACACCTGAGAGTCCAAACGATGCCTCTGTTTCTGATGCTGAAACACAATCTGGTGATGAACATGAGCCTAATGATAATATCAATAGTGATGTTCATGTTGATGCTCAACCTAGCAATGATGAGGATGTGGAGATTGAACCTGTTGATCTTGATAACCCACAGCCTAAGAATAGAAGATACGATAAGAATGACTTTGCTGCTAGGAAGCATGGTAAAGAAAGGGAACCATGGGTTCAGAAACCCATGCCCTTTCCTCCCAAACCATCCAAGAAAAAGGATGATGAGGATTTTGAGCGCTTTGTTGAAATGATTAGACCTGTCTTTCTGCAAATGTCTTTGACGGATATGCCCAAAATGTCTTTGTATGCTAAGTACATGAAGGATATTGTGACTAATAAGAGGAGGATACCTGAGGTTGAGATTTCCACCATGCTCGCTAATTACACCTTCAAGGGTGGAACTCCCAAGAAACTAGGTGATCCCGGAGTACCCACTATACCTTGATCCATTAAAGGTAACTATGTTAGAACTGCTTTATGTGACCTTGGATCCGGTGTTAGTGTTATGCCTCTCTCTCTTTATCGTAGACTTGAACTGGATAAGTTGACACCCACTAAAATCTCTCTGCAAATGGCCGACAAACCAACTCCTTTCCCTATCGGCATTTGCGAGGATGTGCCTGTTGTGGTTGCCAATATCACTATCTTAACAGACTTTATTATCTTGGATATTCCCGAGGATGATGCCATGGCGGTCATCCTTGGAAGACCCTTTTTCAACACTACAGGGGCTGTTATAGATTGCAACAAAGGCAATGTCACTTTCCATGTCAACGGTAATGAGCATACCGTGCACTTTCCGAAGAAACAATATCGAGTACATTGCATCAACGCTATCGAAAAAACTTCATCGATTCTTATTGGGAGCTTTGAATGCCCTATACCTCCTGTTAAGATGAAGTATGATTTTCTTGTTGGGGAGATACACATCCCCATTGGGGTGACCTAGTGACTATTCGAAAATTCTCCGTTCTCTTTTGCGATTCGAAAAGGTTTGTCGAGGAGACTTGATCAACCTCATTGACGGATTTCTTTCGATGACCATGAGATGGATGAATCGAGAAGTCACAAACCTCTGTTCCGAGCTTTCACCTTCGGTTGCTTTGAAGAAAAATGATAGATTTAGCTTAGTTTTTCCTGTTTTCTGTCTTAGCGTCCCATAGAAAAGTACCCCGAAAGTAAAAGTTCCTCGAACGTCCTGAAAATCAAGTATGATTTTTTTTGGAATTTTTGAAAAATACTGAGATGAAGAGCTAGTCTGGGGGATGCGGCAGTGGGTCACAAGCCCAGGAGGCCCGGCCACCCCCCTGGCCGGGGCTGGCAGGCTTGTGGGGCCCACATGCACCCCCTCCACTCATTCTAGCTCTCATCCACTTCTCCTACCTCCACAAAAATTCATTTCGCAGCTCGAACCCATGTTCTTGCTGCTCTTGCTGGGATTTTCAATCTCCTTGCTCAAAGCACCATTCTCCGAATTGTTTTGGGGAAATTACTCCTTGGTAAGTGACTCCTCCATTGGTCCAATTAGTTTTTGCTCTAGTGCCTTATACTCCGCGTATTTTTGCTGCCTTGGTGACCATGTTCTTGAGCTTTGCATGCTAATTTTAGCTGGTCCCAAGTGGTTTTGATGCGTAATATGGCCTCTAGGCACTTGTGGGAGTAGTTGCTACGAGTTTAGTTGAGCCTTGTTCACTTTTCCTTTGGGTCATTGAAAATTTCCGAAAAGGAAGGTGTTCAGGAGAAACTATCATGGTGATTCCCCAAGCAAGAGAGGTCCCCGTCTTGCGATTCGGGAGCCCGATCCTAACCAACCGAGGAACGCACCGGTACAACCATGTGAATGGCCTTCTGATGAATTCATGATTGAGGCAGGTTTCAAAGACGAGTTTGATACACTTGTTCACAACGTCGGACAGGAAGAATTCATCTCCGATAAATGTGAACAGTATGTTACGCTCACTGCCTCTTTTGTTCATAGATTCAAATTTTTAGTTGGTCGTGTTACATATGTACTGTTTGATCTCTACGACAATTCGTACACCATGGATTTAGAGGATTTCAATAGAATTTGCAAGATACCTATTTGGGGTAGTCTCAATGATCCTCCTAAATCTTCGGTTAGAGATTTTTTTCTCTAGTATAACTGTGGGAGAAACTAGAGATATTTCGCAGGCTACCATGGGGAGCATTCATTTTCCTGCCTTGCATTACTTTGCCCTCTTTATAGGAAGATGCATTAATGGAAAGATTGATCATTGTCATCTCTGCGCACCAGACCTTAGTATTCTTAAGAGCACAATAACGGGTGATAGAAGTTTCAACATGGGAGCTATAATAGCAAGGAGGTTGAATAATAATGCTAATGAAGGGGATTTCTTTGGTGGGTTCTATGCCACTCGCATAGCGAATTTCCTTGGAGTACCCATCCGCGAAGGAGATCCCCCACTCCATACAGCTTTCCTTGACTGCGTCGCTTTGACACGCTACCAGTTCCTTGAGAGGGATGATGAATCCCTCCTATACCGCTTAATATTTAACTGTCAACGTGTTTTCCATATTACCCTTCCAGCTCCTTCCTTCTTTGACTTTAAGGTAAAACGGAGATATTACATAACTAGAGGAGAGGCAGAGGAGTATGAGAGGGAGGCAAAGGTTGCTCGTCTCTGAGAGGCAGCTAATCAGGCAGTGGGTGCAGCGCTCCCGTACAACCCCCATTATGATTTCGGATATCACCCGAACCATCCATGGGAGTAGACCAACTTAGGCCAAAAGCCTAAGCTTGGGGGAATACGTGTTTCTCACCGACTTTACATTCTTGCTTATGCTTTCACTTTGTTCGTCGGTGTTCACACTTTGCCACTGTTTCATCCATGCTAGTTTATTTCTTTTTCTCGTTTTCTTTTCGTGTGTCTGTCTAGTTTGAGAAAACCCAAAAAGATTTTCTTGTTCCTCTTTTGCTTGTTGGGAGCTTTCCCGTGTAAATAGTTTTCTTTTTCTTTGGGTCAAGGTAGAAGATCATGGTTACAATGTTTAGTGGCTCACGCATGCATACCTGCTTATCTGTTAAAGAGCCATATTACTTTGTCTTCTCCTTTGTGTTTGCTTGCAGAATCCAGCGTAGTCCAGTGCACGAGCACTCTTATTGTTGTTCACATCATTCGGTCGTGCAAGTGAAAGGCAATAATGACGATATATGATGAAGTGACTGAGCCTGGAAAAGCTGGTATGAACTCGTTCTATTTTGTTTTTGTAAATATGACTAGCTCATCGTTCCTGATTCAGCTTTGTTGTGAGAGAAACATGTTTGCAATGACAACTTAGATATCATAGTTGCTTATGCCATGCTTACTTAGCTAGGAGCTTATAATGGTTTGTCTTGGATGCTCACATGAATGTTGAGATGACTATGGTGTAGTATGATAGGATGGTATCCTCCTTTGAATGATTCAAGTGGCTTGACTTGGCGCATGTTCACGCATGTAGTTGAAACAAAATCAACATAGCCTCTATGATATTCATGTTCATGGTGATTTATGTCCTACTCATGCTTGCACTCAATGTTAGTTAATCTCAATGCATTTTGATGACTGTTGTCGCTCTCTAGTTGGTCGCTTCCCAGTCTTTTGCTAGCCTTCACTTGTACTAAGCGGGAATACTGCTTGTGCATCCACCTCCATGAACCCAAAGTTGTTCCATATGAGTCCACCATACCTACCTATATGCGGTATCTACCTGTCGTTCCAAGTAAATTTGCATGTGCCACTCTCTAAACCTTCAAGAAATAATATGTTTTGCATGCCTGAACCGCTCATGTGGTGACAGGGGGCTATCAGTATCTTCCATGCTAGGCGTGTTATCCTTGATATGTGTTTATTCACTATCATTCACGATAAAGGGGCCGGTAATTGGAATGCCCAGTTCCATGCTCAAATCGAAAATATAATTGCAAACAAAACTCCCCCTGGATTGATGTTGGTATGGATGGTACCCCAGTATTCGGCTAGTCGTGGAGTGTGATTGATTGGTGGTGGGGGAGTCAAAACTTTACTTTTCTGTTTGGGAACCGCCTATAGCATGTGTAGCATGGAAGATGGTGAGAACCCTTAGTCATTGCGTTGACAAGGAAAGCATGCCACCCAAAATTAGTATCTCTGTTTTCAAAGCTTGAGCTCTGGCACCTCTGCAAATCAATGCTTCCCGGGCATGTCTATTTATTTTCCTCTTGGGTCATCCTCCTCTTACAAAAGCACCAATTAGAGAGCACCTCTGTCATTTTTATGCTTTTCTTTTAACTGTGTTGATTATGACTGTGACTGGATCTTCTTTGCCATGAATTACAATGTTTAGTCAGCCCTTGGTCTTTGAAGGTGCTCCATTTATGTTTTGCGGTCTCAGAAAGAGCTAGCGAGATACCATATGTTCGTACTGCTTCATGATTGTTTTGATTGAAGTGTTGACGTTTGAGACTTACTATTATTTGCTCGCTAGTTGATTATGCCATTGATATGAGTTTACTGTGAGACCTAGATGTCATTTGCTTATGTGGTTTACTTGTGATCTTGCTGAAATTATGGATATGAGTTAGACATAGTTGCAACAACAAGATCAAACAGAGTTTGTCAAAGTTTTTCTTTTGTCTCTTTCAGTTTGTCAACTGAATTGCTTGAGGACAAGCAAGGCTTTAAGCTTGGGGGAGTTGATACGTCTCCGTCGTATCTACTTTTCCGAACTCTTTTGCCCTTGTTTTGGACTCTAATTTGCATGATTTGAATGGAACTAACCCGGACTGACGTTCTTTTCAGCATAATTGCCATGGTGTTGTTTTTGCGCAGAAATAAAAGTTCTCGGAATGACCTGGAAACCTACGAGGATTTTTTCTGGAATATATAAAAAATACTGGCGCACGAATCAACTGGAGGGACGGAGCGAGGAGCTCACAGGCCCACCAGGCCCACCCCCCCCTGGCCAGGGCTGGTAGGCTTGTGAGACCCACGGAGCTCCGCCGCCCCCAATTCCATCTCTATATAACCTCTTTCGTCCAGAAAAAAATCAGAGAGAAGAGTTCATCGTGTTTTACAATACGGAGGCGCCGCCACCCCCTGTTCTTCATCTCGAGGGCAGATCTGGAGTCCGTTTTGGGCTCCGGAGAGGGGACATCGTCGCCATCGTCATCATCAACCTTCCTTCATCGCCAATCCCATGATGCTCTTCACCGTTCATGAGTAATCTCATCGTAGGCTTGCTGGTCGGTGATGAGTTGGATGAGATCTATCATGTAATCGAGTTAGTTTTGACGGGGATTGATCCCTAGTATCCACTATGTTTTGAGATTGATGTTGCTACTGCTTTGCCATGCTTAATGCTTGTCACTAGGGCCCGAGTGCCTTGATTTCAGATCTGAACCTATTATGTTTTCGCCAATATATGTGTGTTTTAGATCCTATCTTGCAAGTTGTAGTCACCTACTATGTGTTATGACCCGGCAACCCCGGAGTGACAATAGCCAGAACCACTCCCGGAGCTGACCATAGTATGAGGAGTTCATGTGTTCACCACGTGTTAATGCGTTGGTCCGGTCCTTTATTAAAAGGAGAACCTTATTATCCCTTAGTTTCCATTAGGACCCCGCTGCCACGGGAGGGATGCACAATATATGTCATGCAAGTTCTTTTCGCTAAGCACTTATGACTACATACGAAATACATGCCTACATTCGATTGACGAACGGGAGCTAGTTACATATCTCTCCGTGTTATAACTGTTACATGATGAATAGCATCCGGCATAATCATCCATCACTGATCCAATGCCTATGAGTTTTTCCTACTGGTCCTTGCTACGTTACTTTGCCGTCACTGCTGCTGCTGCTACTGTGTTGCTACGGCTGTTACTTTGTTGTTACTCTGCTGCTGCTGCTGTTACTGTTTACTGTTGCTACTACTACTATCATACTACCTTGCTACTGATACTTTGCTGCAGACACTAAATCTTTCAGGTGTGGTTGAATTGACAACTGAACTGCTAATACTTGAGAATATTCTTTCGCTTCCCCTTGAGTCGAATCAATAAATTTGGGTTGAATACTCTACCCTCGAAAACTGTTGCGATCCCCTATACTTGTGGGTTATCAATGCACTTTGAAAAAGTACGATCCAATTGCCTGACTTGGACACCGTTGTGCTTGACATTTGTATTAATGTGGTGAAAATGGAGCCATGCCTTGATAATATGATAAGATGAATGGGGGTAAACATTCTTTAAGGATTGTATTCTTTGAAAGATTGATGATTTTGTTGTTTGTGCTTATAAATATTATTATGTTTATGTTTATTAATTCATCGTGTCTGAATGACCATACATGCAAAAGATTACATATTGGGTAGCATGTCACATCAAAAATTCTATTTTTATCATTTACCTACTCGAGGACGAGCACGAATTAACTTGGGGATGCTTCATACGTCTCCAACATATCTATAATTTTTTATTGTTCCAGGCTATTATATTATCATTCTAGGATACTTTTTAAGTAATGCTTTACGAATTTATATTAATTTTTAGCACTAACCTATTTACATAGTGTTGAGTGCCAATTCATGTTTTATGTGTGTTTTTTACTTTCCAGGTTTACAGTACCAAACGAAGTCCAATTGCCTCAAAACTATTTTATGATTTTTTTTCTAGACCAAAACACTACGTGGAAGCTTCAGGAGAAGACCGAAGGAAGAACGAGGGAAGCACAAGCCAACATGGCGCGCCCAGGGGTGGTGGCCGCACCTAGATGGCTTGTCCCTATTTGGTTGCCCACCTGACCCCGTTCTCTGGCCTATAAGTTCACATATGTTCCAAAAACCCTAAAGGGAGTCCCGAAACACTTATTCCGCCGCCGCAAGTCTCTATTCCTCCGCACTCTCATCTGGAGCTCCGTTTCGGCACTCTACCTGAGGGGGAATCGATCATGGAGGGACTCTTCATCAACCTTGTTGCCCTCATGATGATGTGTGAGTAGTTCACCACAGACCTAAAAGTCTGTAGTTAGTACCTAGATGGCTATCTCTCTCTCTTTTGATCTTTAATACAATGATCATCGCATCTTTGCATTGATCCACCCAATGTAACTCTTTTGTGCGGTGCATTTGTTGGGTCCCATGAATTGTGGGTTTATGTTCAGATTATTTATGAAAAGTATATGAGTCTTCTCTGAAATTATTATGATTCTTATTTGCATGATCATTATAGCTTTGTAATTCTCTCTGATATATTGATTTGCTTTGGCCAAGTAGACTGATCTTTCTTTAGTCAGAGAGATGCATTGTAGTGGGTTCAACCTGACGGGTTTCTATACCCCAGTGATAGAAGGGGACAAGATACGTCTTTGTGTTGTTTCCACGAAGGATAAAATGATGGGTTTTATTCATATTGATTGAGTTTACTTTGTCTACATCATGTCAATGTTCTCCATGCATTACTCTATTTGTCATGAACTAAATACATAGAGATAGAAGCATAGAAGCACTTTTGAAGTGGAGTAACAGTAATAGCTGCAGGCAGGAGCCAGCCTATTTATTTTGGATGTGATGCATATATACACATGATCATTGCCGTGAATATCACATAACTATGCTCTTTTCTATCAATTGCCCAAGAGTGATTTGTTTACCCACTGTATGCTTATTTTCATGAGAGATGCCGCTAGGGAAAAACATGGCCCCTGGGTCTATTCACTTTTATATTTACAAACGCGACAATACCTTACTGCCATTATTTTTATTTTATTCAATTTTGCAATTTACAATTACCTACTATTATCTGCACACTTCACTTGCTTGCAAATAACGATATCAAGGGGATTGACAACCCTCTTGCCCGCATTGGGTGCAAGTTGTTTCATATTTTGTGTGTAGCCACTGAAGATGGTTGTGGATTGAGATTCCTATTTGTTCGATAAAACTTGGTTTCATAACTAAGGGAAATACTTACCCGTATTGTGCTGCAATTACATGTTCCTCTTCACGGAAAATCCAACGCAGATCACAAGTACTAAGGGTCGTGTATTATAGTTTACTTTTGTTTTATTTTCCACAATAATTGTTTTATAGAAACACCTATTTGAGAGAGACACATGTTCATCATGATTAGTTAGAATTCTTTATCTGTTTCACTTATATCTTTCAAAAGACATAAGTGAAGCACAAGAGTAAACATCAAACTACTTTCAAAAGATATAAGTAAAGATCAATGAGTAGTAAAACAATTAAGTAGATATGTGAGGACTCTCTCTAAATAATGATTTTCAGATCTGAGACTTATTTTAGACAACAAATAAAACAAATGACACTCCAAGAATAGCACATATCATGCGAACAAATAGAAACTTAGGATCAACATAGGCTAACCGATATTTGTTGACGAAGAGAGGTGGGATGCGTAGCATCCCCAAGCTTAGATTCTTGAGACTTATTGTAATATTGAGTTGGGGAGCCTTGTGCATCCCGATGCTTGAGATTTTGTGTCTTGTTAATTCCTCTCATATTCCAGTTTTACCTAAGTTTCAGAATCTTCAACCACACAAAACTTGAAAAGAACTGGTGAGATAGGTCAGCACACATAAGAATAAATCAACGCTTCATGTACTGCCAAGCCAAGTAGCATAATAATTTTCAAACATTATCTAATATATACTATTATTTCCTCAATCAATATAAACCATGACACATCTAGGTTAAGAAGATAACAAATCTATGACAACAATCTCCCCAAACAGAACAATTTGTAGGAATTAATTTAAAAGCGTACTTCTGTATTTCCACAAATTTTGCAAATTTACGAAATGATAAAAAAATTGTATTAAAGTACTGTGTATAAATTTCAGAAACTTTCCACATTACAGTAAAATAAATAAATTCAAGCACAACATCAAAAGTTTTTGTTTTTGAACAAGACACATTAAACATGCAATTCAAGCATCCTCAAGGAAATTATTGGTACTTTTTATTGAAAGACATGATTATAAATAAAAACAAGCAAAGTCTCACATGATCAAATAATACTCCAATAAAATCACATATTATGTGATGAATACAAATATAGCTCCAAGTAAGATATATCGATAGTGTTGAAGACGAAAGAGGGGATACCTTCCGGAGCATCCCCATGCTTGGACACTTGAGTCTTCGTTAGATATTAACATGGGGTGCCTTAGGCATCCCCAATATTAGGGTATTCCTCTCCTTATTCCCTTCATATCGGTACCTCACCCAAAACTTGAAAAATTCAATCACACAAAATTTAACGGACCTCATGAGATGGGTTAGTGTAATAAAGTTAGATCATTCACTTCAGTACTGCTGAGATAAGACTCATAATTTTTATCACATAATTCCTGCTGTATTCTATCATTCCCATAATTTATATCACTAAATATAAGCTATGAAAACACTAAAACAAGCAAACTATGCATGTGAAATAGAATCTATCAAAAATAGAACAGTTTGTAAAGACCTGAGCTAAAGCCATACTTCCCTATATTTGAAAATTCTTAAAAATTAGGAAAATGTAGCCAATTTTCAGAAGAAAAAAAACTGTGTAAAAATTTCTGAATATTTTGACACACCATTAAAACCTGAGAATTTTTATACTCGGCACTATTTTTTTTTTGTTTTTGCACAGAATCAAACCAGCAAGTATCCACTCTGTCCCAAAGGCTTTACTTGGCAAATTATTGAAATGAAGGACATAAAACATAATTACTAAACCAGAATAATCGTGTTAACACACAAAAATAGTAGGTATAAGTATTGTGTTGTCTCCCAACAAGCGCTTTTCTTTAATGCCTTTTAGCTAGGCATGATGATTTCAATGATGCTCACATAGGAATAGTAGTAAGTGAAACATGCAAGAGAGCATCATGAATCACATGAGAAGCACATTTAAGTCTAACCCACTTCCTATGCATAGGGATTTTGCAAGCAAACAATTTATTGTAGCAATAATCAACTTGCATAGGAAAGCAAAACAAGCATAACTACAAAATGTTGAACACACAAAAAGGAAACTTGATATTATTGCAATACCTACAAGAATACGTTCGTCCTCGTAATAATATAAATACCACATAAATCATTATTTTCATGATCCACCAGCATACGATTTTCATTAATCTCCACATAACAAAATATCTTGTCATTCATAGTACTGGGAGCAAACTCAACAAAATAACTATCATGAGACACTTGATTGACATAACCAAATTGAATATTAAAATCATGATGACAAGTTTCATGGTTATAATTACTCTTCATAGAATACATTTCATCACCATATACATAATAGATAGCAACTTTGTTGTCAAAGTCAATGAAACCTCTTCCAAAATAGTGGCCTCGTCACTAAATAAGGTCATGGCCTCTCCGAATCCACTTTTATCAATATTATAATAAGATTCAACATCCTCCAAACTAGTGGGATCATTAGTACATAGAGTTCACACTCTTCTAAACCCAATTTCATCAATATAATCATCATTAATATGAGGCATGCTATCATCATAACAAATTTTCTCATCAAAACATGGGGGACTAAAATTATCATCTTTATCAAACCTAGTATCCCCATGCTTGTGGCTTTTAATATCATTAGCATCATGGATATTCATAAAATTCATACTAACAACATTGGATCATGCTTATCATTCAAGGATTTAATAACAAAACAATTTACGAAATTCTTCTTCTAACACTTTGGCACAATTTTCCTATCCATCATTTTCAAGAAGACTTCATAAAGGTAAAGCATTTGGTGCAACTTAATTTCCATTTTTTGTAGCTTTATTTTATAAAACCGAACTAGTGAAAAATAAGAAACTAAAAGATTCAATTGCAAGATCTAAAGATATACCTTCAGGCATTCAGCTCCCGAGCAACGGCGCCAGAAAAGAGCTTGAAGTATACTACACAACTTTGTTCTTGTAGATGGTCTTGCGACTCCAAGTGCAGAGTTTTCTAGGATAGCGGCAAATTCCCCTCAAGAGGATGACCTTAGGTTTATCAATCTGTGGGAGGTGTAGGATGAAGTTGATATTTCTCAAACAACCCTACAATCAAATACAAGAAATCTCTTCTGTCACCAACACACCCAATACAATTGTAAATCATATAGGTTCACTAGTACGGGAAAGTCATGGTGATACAGGTGCAATATGGGTAGTAGATATAGGTTTTGTAATCTGAAAATATAAAAACATCAAGGTAAAAAGTAGTAAAAAACGGGTAAAATGATACATCCATGCTTCAAAATAAGGCCTAGGGTGCATACTTTCACAAGTGGAATCTCTCAAAAGTGCAAATATAATTGAATCGTATAACCACCCCCCAACGTGCAACAAAACATCACTCCAAAGTTCCTATCTAGCGGAAAACATAATATGAAATTGTTGTAGGTGGAAAAACCACCTCAAAGTTATCCTTTCTAATCAATCTATTGAGACGCCTATAAGTGTCACAAACATCCCAAGAGTTCGTACTAGAATAACACCTATGATACACGTCCACCAATTCTAGTGTCACCTAGATACTCCAATGTCACCACGAGTATCCGCGAGTTGATTATTCGACATGCGTAAAACAATTTCAGATTAATCATATTAAATCCAACACTAAGAACTTGAAAGAGTATGCCAAGATTTCTATTGGAGAAAGTAGAACAAGAACGTGTATCAACCCATATGCATATATTGCCCCAATGTCACGGGAATCCGCAAGTTGATTACGGAAATATATATCAAGTGAATTAATATAACACCCCATTGTCACCAGGGTATACACATGCAAGATATACATCAAGTGTTCTCAAATGAAATCCAACATATGAAACCTTAGAGGGAAAGACTCAATTCATCACATCAAGATAGCTTGGGAAGAACACCATATGATTCAACTATATTAACAAGGCTCATGATACATCAAGATCATGCCATATCAAGAACACGAGAGAGAGAGAGTGTGTGTGTGAGTGAGAGAGGGAGAGAGAGAGAGAGAGAGAACAAACGAATAGCTACTGGTACATACCCTCAGCCCCGAGGGTGAACTACTCCCTCCTCATCATCGATACCACCGGGATAATGAACATGACCTCCGATGATGATTTGCCCATTCAACAGGGTGCCATGACAGGGCTCCACAAGAGAAAACTTTGTAATAGAGGCTTGTGGCGTCAAAGGGTAGTTCTAGGTTAACTTTCAGGGGCTTCCCAATATGTGAAATGCTACCTAACATGTAATATCTTTCAGGTATGATCACTCAGAAACGATGAATCAATAAACATTAACATAGTAATATCCATAAACATAAGTAACATAATAATACACTTTCAAAATATACGATCCCTAAAGAATGTTTACTCCTCACTCATTTTATCATATTAGCATGGTATGGATCCGTATTCACCACATAAATACAAATGTCAAGCACCATGATGTTAAGCCAAGAAATTGGATCGTACTTTTTAATGAGATTCAACATTTCATACCTCACCCAATACATGAGCGTAAACCACGAACATAACATGTAGGTGGAATAGAACACGGTGGTAGTTTTCAAAGGAGTAAAAGTGAAGAAGAAAGTCTCGCATCAACTAGGCGGATCAACGGGCTGTGAAGATGCCCATCGATCGATATCAATGCGAGGAGTAGGGATTGCCATGCAACAAATGCACTAGAGATATAAGTGTATGAAATCTCGAAAGCTAAGTGGGTGTGCATCCAACTTGCTTGCTCATGAAGACCTCAGGCATTTGAGGAATCCCGTCATCAGAATATACAAAGCCAAGTTCTATAATGAAAAAGTACCCGCTAGCATATGAAAATGACAAAACATGAGACTCTCTATATGAAACCCATAGTGCTTTCACTAAGCACAAGTGTGGAAAAATAGGTAGTAGCACTTTCCCTTCTCTCTTTTCCCTCATTTATATTTTTTCTTTCTTTTCTTTTCTTTTTTTATTTTGTCCGGAGACTCATCTGACTTGTGGGGGAATCATTGTCTTCATCATCCTTTCCTCACTGAGACAATGCTCTAATAATGATAAATATCACACTTCTATCTACTTACAACTTGATAAGAAAACTACTAAACAAGATGACTCTATATGAATGCCTCTGACAGTGTTCCAGGACGTGTAACGATCTAGCGTAAGATGTAAACAATGATGAACGGTGGCTTTGGCACAAATACTATGTCAGATACATGATCATGCAAAGCAATATGACATTGAACACACAAGTCATGAGACGTAACATTGGAAGTTGCATGGCAATATATCTCGGA
The DNA here is from genome assembly GCF_904849725.1 of Hordeum vulgare subsp. vulgare. NCBI lineage: Eukaryota > Viridiplantae > Streptophyta > Magnoliopsida > Poales > Poaceae > Hordeum > Hordeum vulgare. The sequence goes on along the minus strand of NC_058521.1, from coordinate 109,826,051 downwards.
ATGGCTATGGAAATGCCATGATAGTTAGATATGGTGGTTGTTTTGAGGAATATTGTGACGCCCTCGGTTTAATCGTACGCTAATCATACACGCAAATGCGTACGATCAAACTCGAGGACTCACGGGAAGATATCACAACACAACTCTAGACACAAATAAAACAATATTAACTTCATATTACAAGCCAGGGGCCTCGAGGGCTAGAATACGGAAGCTCGATAAACACACGAGTCAGCGGAGGCAACAATATCTGAGTACACGCATAAAACATGGGGTGCCTTAGAGAAGGCTAGCACAAAAAATACAACGATCGAACGAGGCGAGTCCTCCTGCCTGGCAACCTCCTAAACTACTCCTGGTCTTCAACGGCCTCCATGTAGTAGTAGTAGGCATCATCGGGGTAGCAGTCGTCGTCGGCGGGATGCTCCATCTCCTAGGCTCCAACATCTGGTCGCAGGAACGGATCAAGGGGCAAAGGGGGAGCAAAGCAACGGTGAGTACTCATACAAAGTACTCGCAAGTCTTACATCAGATCTAGGCTAAGTATGCATCAGTATCAAAGAAGGGGGGGTTATATGTGGACTGACTGCAGCAATGCGAGAATAGAGAGAGAAGGCCTAGTCCTATCGAAGACTAGCATCTTCGGGGTCTTGTAGCAATAGACGAGAGTAGAGAAAGGTAACACAATTAATAGTCATATTGTTGCAGCAATAATAATATGAGGTCACGCCCAGAGATCCTCCCTCGACTCCCTGCGAGGAAGCAATCCGAGGGCAACTAATTCCAGTTAAGTAACAATTGTAGTTGTATAAGATTAGGGCACAACTCCAAGTCGTCCTGTAACCGTGGACACGGCTATCCAAATAGTTAATTTTGATCCCTGCACGGGTGCACCAAGTTTCCCGTCACGTTCGATAACACTCTGGCCGGACACACTTTTCTGGGTCATGCCAGGCCTCGAAATATCGACACGTCGCAACCCCACCTAAGTTCGGCAGAGAGGCCAGCCTGCCGGTCTAACTCCTAAGCACAAAGGCTTCGTGGGCCCACTTCCCCTCCGCGCTCTTACACGATGCGTGGGCGGCCGAGGTCAGTCCTAGCACCCCTTAATCACAAGCGTGATGCATCTCGGGACCACTCGGGCGCGCGCCGCTCCATTGCTGACGTGTAAAGAGCTTCGGCTGATAGCGCGACGTCGAGTACCCATAATTCTTTCCGCATAGCCGGTTAGTGCGAAAAGGTCTCCGGCCAACCCAGATCAAATACCCAAATCCATTATCATTTTAATTATGGTCATCGACACAAACACGCGGGAATCCACCCGCCTAACAACTATTCATCAATGATCCCAGTAACATGGTCAAGTAACTGTGTGGTTGTAACATCAGGGGAATCCGAGGTATCACCCTCGTTGGATCCCGATCGATGTAACCGTCAAGGTGGAACTAGAGGAATCACCCTCGAGGGTCCACACTTGAGGGGTTGCACGACAGAGGCATCGTCAGGAATGGTGAAAGAGGAATCACCCTCGGTAACCACGACCGACTAGTTGTACTACAAAGATATCATAAGGAGTACTTAGCGAGGTGTCACCCTCGGTACCCGATATTATCTCTGTAGCGTCGCACAACTAAGGGGTGTAAGTGATGTGTCGGGTCTGGCTCGTCGATCAGGGATCGAGATTTGAAAACAAAGCGGGGCAACTGGACTATGGGGTCAGAAGGGATGACTGCTCTGCCTATACTAAATAGTTTAAAGATACAGTGCTGAAAGTAACAGTTCATCAAAAACAGGCTATGCATCAGATATAGGAGCTAACTACAACAGTAGCAAAATACTAATGCAAGCAGGAGGAAGAAAGACATAGGCGATATAGGGATGATCAAGGGGGGTTTGCTTGCCTTGTTGCTCTGCGGCAAAGGGCTGATCGGCAGGGTTGTAGATGTACCCGGCAGCAGCGTCAGTCTCGGGGTCTACCGTTAAGAAGAGGGGGAGAAACAATAAATAACAGCAACAGGTGCAACACTAAGCATGACATGGAAATATGCAGGCTAGGCATGATCTAACGCAGTAACATCCGTTATAGACGGGTCGGAAGAATATCTGACGATATTTTTCGGGTCTCAGGCTACTACCGGTCAGATGAAAAACGATGGAAAAGTTTCACGTTTGCTATGCTAGGAACGCGTGACACACGAATGGACCATGTATCCGGGTTCGTCTCGTTGTGCTGATCAACTTTCATGTTGAAAATATTTTGATCTGACTTACGGTTTATTTAATATTAATTTTCAAAGTTTTATTCAATAATTAGGAATTTAAAACAGATTTAATTAATTATTTAAAAACTTATTATGACATCAGCATGATGTCATGCTGACATCAGCAGTTGACTAGTCAACTCACTAGTGGGTCCTACGTGTCATAGACTCAATTTTTAATTAAGGTATAATTATTAATTAATTAGATTAATTTAGTGGGGGACCCACGTGTCATCATGCTCTAATAGGGTAATTTAATTATCCTAATTAACCAATTATCTAATTAATCTATTTATTTAATTAACTAATTAATTAAATAATATATCTAATTAGTTATTTATTTATTTTATTAATAAAACATATATATATATATATATTTTTATTGGTTTATTTTATTATTTTATACTAATCCATTTAGGGGGGTTGGGGGCCCCGTGTCATAGACAGTGGGGTGGGGCTGGCCCCACTCGTGAGTGGCCCATGGCCACACACACACACATATACATAATGTATTTTCCTTATGTACATGATATTACATACATACATACATACAAAATACATACCTGAATCTCATACATACATACGCATATACATCTTTTTATTTTTTATTTTCTCTTCTCTCTATCCTATCTCTCCTAACTCTCTCTGCATCTCTCTCAACAAAGAGAGGAAGGAGGCAACCCCATCTCCACCGGTAGGAACCTAAAGGCGCTGGAACGCAGCGGTGTTCGCCGGAACGGAACCGGGGCGGGGGAAGGAAGGAAGGTCTGGCCGGGGCCCGGAGCTCACCGGCGTTGTCGGGGAACAGGGCGCCGAGGCACGGTGGAGCCATTGAGGAGGAGGACGGGGAAGCCGGTGGCGCGGTTCCGGCGAGGAGGAGCTTCGGTGGGGGTGTCGACGGCGGCGTCAAGGTGAAGCAGGAGGAGGAGCCGGCCGGTGGCGTTCCTGGTGGCATCATGGAGGAGGGAGGCGCGGTGAGCGTCGGCAGTGAGGCGGCGGGGCGCGGGGACGTGGGGTGAGGCGGCGGCGCTGGTGGCACGGGGTGGGGCGGCGTCGTGGGATGATGAACGGGATCTAGGGAGGGAGGCATAGCCGCTGGGGAGGAGCGACGGGAGAGGTGAGAGTGGGGCGACGGGGGCGAGCATCGTGGGACGGGAGGCGCAGGGGAGAAGCTGACGAGGGGGTTTCCCTCGTCGCTTCTGGCGGCGGGGGCAAGGATAGAGTGGGGCGGTTGGTGAGGCTAGGGTTTGCCGTGGGGGTTAAATACCCCCAGTTGATGGGTGGGCTGGTGGGTGTGGCCGGCTGGGCCACATTGGCCCAGTTGGGCCAGGGGCTTTTGTGGGTTTTTTCCTTTTCCTTTTTTAATTTTTTTACTTTGTTTTATTTATTTATTTATATATAGCTGCTGTTTTAAATATATAGTGATAATAAATAATTTTAAAATGCCCGGTTCACTTCTATAATTCATTAGGGAATTTTTGTAACTCCTTCGACATTTTTATTTTAAACATTATAAAAAAATTCTCGTTTGACTTTATTTTTAAATTTCGAATTTAACTCGGTTTCGAACTAACACGAGATCAACGATATAATTCATGGTGACGTGGCATTCATTGCATAGGTTTATTGTAGCTTAATTACATCCAATACTGTAGCAAAAGCTGAGGATGTCACAAAGATATAAGGTGGCTTATGTGCAACAGAGCATATCAAGTCATGGTGTTTGGATGCACCGGCGAAGTTTGCACCGATCCTCGAGGTGAGAATGGGAAAGGCATGGTACCGAAGAGGCTACAAATATGAAGAAGTGAGAGTGTGTACATCGATGGATTCACATTAATCATAAAGAACTCACATACTTATCGAAAAGCTTTATTGGCTCTCTCCAAGCAAAGTACTACTAGCATTCCCCTAGGGAGGAGGTTAATAGGAGTTAATCATCGCTCCCCCAACCTAAACAGCATGAGGATTTCAATGAGTAATAAGAATGCTCATACATCATCACCATGCCATAACCAATATTAAATGAAGAACAAGTTAGCACCCTTTAACTATCAATATTTCTATTTACACGCCCTTTCATATTACCACATCAATATCATTAACCCACAATTTCTCTTTTGTGGGCTACATGATTTTTTTATTATATCAACCTTGAATACCTATCCTTGTTGGACTAATCTTATAACCCATGCAAATTACCGCTTCTATTTATTAGAATCTCAAACAAATATTTGTGAAGAACGAGAGTGCAATTATTTCTATAAAATCTACACACCATCATGCTCAAAAATATATAAGTGAAGGACTAGAGCAATTTCTTAGCTCAAAAGATATAAGTGAATCACATAGAGTATTCTAACAAATCATGATGAAGATGTGTCCCTCTCGAGTACGTGTGTCCAGCAAACAATGATGGTATAAAAATAAAACAAAAGCAAACTATAATACACGGTGCTCCAAGCAAAACACATATCATGTGATGAGTAAACATATAGCTCCAAGTGACATACTGATGGAATGAAGACGAAAGAGGGGATGCCTTCCAGGGCATCCCCAATCTTAGATGCTTGATTATTCCTAGGATATTACCTTGGGGTGCCTTGGGAATCCCCAAGCATAGGGGTCTTGCTACTCCTTATTCCTTCATCCATCGCGATCGCACCTAAAACTTGAAAACTTCAGCACACAAAACTCAACGAAAACTCGTGAGATCCGTTAGTACAATAGGAAAATCATAAACTTTAGGTATTGTTATAAATTGATTCTTATTTAATTATAACATAAGGTACTATATTCTAACTTCTCCATGGCTTATACCCCCCCCCCCGATACAATCAATATCATCATCAAAACAAGCAAACTATGCAAGCAAAAAAACATAATATGTCTAAAGTAGAACAATGTGTAGTGATCGGCACTTAAACCATACATTTGTAACTCCCAAAATTTTGACAAATTAGGAAAACCTGAGGAATTTGTATACCAATACCGTGTAAAACATTCAGATCAAAAATATGTTCTAGTAAAATCACAGAAATTCTGCACTGGACGTAAAAGTTTCTGTTTTTGCATCGTATCAATTCTACTTATCATTCAAATCATCCCAAAGGCTTTACTGTGCACAAACACTAATTTAAACACAAAAACACAATCATTACAATAGCAATAATCATGTTAACTCAAAATAACGTAAAATATTGGGTTGTCTCCTAACAAGCTCTTTCTTTATAGCCATTAAGATAGGCTTGGGATAATGATGATGCTCACATAAGAGATAAGAATTGAAGAACAAAGAGAGCATCATAAGGCATGTGAATAACACATCTAAGACTAACATGCATAGGCATTTTATAGGAAAACAAATCATCAAGACAAGTGATATCTAGCATATGCAAATAGGAGGAGTGAGTCAGTAATAATTTCAACATAAAGAGAGGTAATTGAGTATCATGCAAATTCGTATAACCATATCTGCCTCTCTCATAATAATTACATGTAGGATCATAATAAAACTCAATAGTATAACTATCATGTAAAACATTCTCTTTATGATCCATAAGCATACAAGTCTTATATTCTTCCAAGGTAGTGGGATTAACATCAATTAAAGCCATGACCTCTCCAAACCCACTTTTATCGATAATTTCATAAGATTGATCATTCTCCAAAGTAGTGGGATCATTAACTCCCAAAGTTGACGCTCTTGCAAACCCACTTTCAACATTACTACAAACATTATTATCAATAAAATACTCATCATGAGACTTGAATAAATTTTCAAGATCAAAAGAAACATTATCACCCTAATCGTGATCATTGCAGTGAGTAGTGGACATAACAAAATTGTCATCCCCATAAGCATCATTAATATTGGCATCATGGTCATAAGCATAACAAGCATCACATTCATGAGAAAGGAATATTCAAGCAAATTAACACAATCATAATTATGTATAGATTCCCGCGTGTTATCATTCTCTTCCAAAGCAGTAGACATTCTAAAAATAAATTCATTAAAATAGGCATTATGAAAATAGTATTCATAGAAATATTTAAGTATGGAAGAAATCAGATTTTTAGGGAGTAGCATCATACTTTTCAACCAAAGAAGCAACTTCATAGGCACCCTTAAAAGCAACAAATTCTTCAATTTGTTCGATATCATAGTAACTATAAACGCCCTTGGCATAAGAAGATAAGATTTCATTATCATTAAAATCACATTGGTAGGAAAGGTGTTTTTTAGTGCTTTCAGAACAACAAGTAAGAAGGGTGATCGTCGAAACTGATGCTCAGTTTCTGGTCAGACACTGGAATTCTGTTGGACCCGGTCGCTCCGAGGTTACTAATACCCTGAATGAAGTTCAAGAGTTGTGTGGGAATTTTGAGGAATTCTGGTTAGAATTTGTGCCGATAGAAGCTAATGAGCTAGCACATCTTTGTGCAAAGCAGTGTAATTCCCCTAGAAGGCGATGTCTGTGGATAAATTTTGTTCTATTCTTCCTTACGACGTGTGTATCGAAGGAATGTAATCTTGCATCGTAATATAAAAATCTCTTGATTCTCAAAAAAGGAACAACAAGTAAGATCATGTATTTCACATATATTCGAAGCATAACAATGCAAGCAACTAATTTGATGTTGTAAGAGTTTCCCTTTTTGAGATAAGCGGTGTCGCACAAAATGAGAATGTTCACCTAATGATTTTCCCTCAACTAAGCTAGGTGGGTTTTCACCATGATCACAAAGGTATCAAAGATGATCCAACTAGCAAAATTTAAGTGGATCCATAAGTCTTTATTTTCTATTTTTATGTGATGACATGATTAACAAAGTAAAATAGTTTTTATATATTTTTATGCAAACTCAGATAACAACAAATAAGAAATAGACTTGGTGAATAATAATTTGTGTGAAGGTACTTGATAGGTATTTGGTGATACACCCTCGCAACAGCGCCAAAAATTCCTCCTCCCAAGCTTCCAAGTCTTATTTTTGTACAGAAAAAAAATCATCAAAACGTTTCGGGGTATTTGGACTTTGTTTGGTACATTATTCCTGAAAAGTCAAAACACACAGAAAACAACAACTAGCACTCGGAACTAGGTTAATAGGTTAGTGCTAAAAAATGATATGAAACATCATATAAATGCTTATAAAACATCCAAGATTGATAATATAATAGCATGGAACAATAAAAAATTATACATACATTGGAGACGTATCATGGCCATTTTAGAAGGGTCCTCGGGATGCACATGAAATTCAACAATCTCGTTGGTTGGTTTAAACGACGTAGACTTGGACCTTTTGTCGAGGATAATGTCATCTTTGTCCATGGTTGCACGTAATGTTATTAGTTCTTCGGTAGTCAAGGCCTCAGCTTCTGCCTCCATGGCTAGTGCAACCAGTTTTGTTCTTGACTTTAAGATATCCATCTACATTTGTGGTCACCATGATCACTCCATTTGGTCCCAACATCGTCAGCTTCATGTATGCATAGCGGGTATGGTGTGAAACCTAGCAAACACATCTCGTCCGAGTAAAGCATGATAACCACTTCGGAAGGGTAAGATGTTGAAAATTTATTCCTCCACCCGATAGTTGTGAGGGGTTAGAACACTATGTTGAACACAACCCTATTGCTGCATCGTGCCTCCTTTCCTGGAATAATTCCCTTGAAGGTCATCCTGCTTGGTTCGATGTGTGATTTATCAAACTACATTTTTTGTAGCGTGTCCTCCTAAATAAGGTTCAAATTGTTGCCACCATCCATGAGAACTTTGGTCACCCTATAGCCATCCACAGTGGGGTTGAGGACTAGGGTCATGACTCCTCGGGAAGGGGTAAATGGTGTCTGGTCGTCTTGCTCGAATGTGATAGGAGTGTCCAACCATCTACAATTTATGGTGATTAAGTGGATAACGTGGTTGATCTCTCAAAGAGAGCTTTTCCTCTAGGTCCTTGACGGATGAGTTTCATACTCCCTCTGTCCCAAAATAAGTGTCTTAAGTTTAGTACAATTTTATACTAGAGCTAGTACAAAGTTTAGGCAGTTATTTTGGGACGGAGGGAGTAGATCATGAGGATCTGGTCCTCGCCCGGACGACTGTTCGTGCCAGCTCGCCAACTTACCTCGGACATTACGGATTCCAGGGTTGTCTAAGGGATTAATACCTCCTTTTGCTACCTCCTTAATGACCCACAATGCTTCCAGCTTGTGGATTGGCTTTGTGTTTAATGAGACGGAATGTATTGAGCAAGGTTCGTCCAATATCGCGTCCAGCGTTGATTTGGATCCATTCTCTATACGTTTCTTTTTCGCACGGTCCCACCGACTTGATTGTCGGCAGAATGGCGTTTTCAGTGCTGATTGAGACACACACAATTTTCCAATAATCTTTGCATTGAATCAATTGGTTCCTTCTCTACTATCAGGGCATCTTCCATTACGCAATATCTTGATACAATGTCTTGTAGCTCCGGGAACGTTCTGACACATCTCCAAGCCAAGACGTCAGAGATGCCTTCATCATGGCAATTGAAGCGGAAAGCCCCCAATGCTTGTGTGTTGCAATAATACGAGATCTTGTTTTTGATGAATAGGAATCTCATCCAAAACCGGGAACTGTTTCATCGGTCTTTTGTGTGACATGATCAAGATCCATGTGTTTATCGGTCCTAAACTATCGGGGTGATATGCAACACAAGCAGTGGTGGGAGAGAAATTTTGATCCCGGTACGATTCGATATCGGTTTTCCAAGAAGATCCTTCCGAGGCTGGTGATCACGTTGACCGTGTTATCTAGATGGGAGTTTAGATCCAAGTTCCATGCTTGGTCCGATCGGCCGCAACTGTGATCTATCGTGTGTTGAATCGACTCTTGGGCGGCGGTCACCTTGGGGTCCTCGGATACATCCAAAGCACCGTGAGAGGTCCGACCGCCATGTCTGACTCGTAAAATCTTAAGTCTCAACGATGGGCAGGCCACTGAAGTGCTCCTGGTCTTAGGTTGAACTTAAGCTTTGTGTTTCCATTATGGATCTAATCGTCAAGCGGCATCTCCATCGAACCTTTGTGAACACACAATGGGACCTCCATGGGACACCGATGTCGGTGCTAAAACTGGTGGATCTCGGGTAGAGAGGCACGAGCTGATGATCTTGGCTAGATGGTAACAGGACAAAGGGGGACACAATGTTTTACCTAGGTTCGGGCCCTCTTTAAGAGGTAAAACTCTATGTCCTACTTGTATTTTATTGACTATGGATGATGTGCAAAGTACATGTTGATACACCTCAAGATCATTTGAACGAGCTCCAGTCTAAAAATCTTGCCTCCACGGACTAAACCCCTCAGATTATATAGGTACCGAGGGTATTTAGGGTTATAAGTAAGTCGGGTATAATTAGGGATAACATGTCGATCATTTGAATACGTCTTGAAGTGCACACCAAGTCGTCCAAGGATTTCTTCTCAAGTACGCCGATGTGAGGACATGTGTAGCCCATTCTCCAGTCGTCGGTGGGCCATTGGCCTGGCCCAACAACACCAGGCCGATGTGATGCGCATCCTCTAGTCCAGGACACCATCACCGAGCTCCTCCCATTGTTCCCTGATACATCAATTTTGCATCATGCTTTCATGTTGATATTTATCGCTTTTTGGGCTGTTATTACACTTCACGGTACAATACTTATGCCTTTTCTCTCTTAGTTTGCAAGGTTTACATGAAGAGGGAGAATGCTGGCAGCTGGAATTCTGGCCTGAAAAAGGAGCAAGTTTGAGATACCTATAATGTGCAACTCCAAAAGCCGTGAAAATCAACGAGGATTTTTTTGGGATTTATAAAAAATACTGGGTCGAAGAAGTGCCAGAGGGGCGCCAGCAGGAGGCCACAAGCCTACTAGGCGTGGCTCCCCCCTAGCCACGCCTAGGGGGCCTATGGGCTCCCACTTGGCCCTCTGGCTCCCCTCTTTTGCTACAAGAAGGGTTTCGTTCCAGAAAAAATCAAGAGGAGGCTTTTCGGAGGATTCACCACCGCCACGAGGCAGAACTTGAGCACAATCAATCTAGAGCTTCGGCAGGACGGTCCTGCCGGGGAAACTTCCCTCCTGGAGGGGGAAATCGTCGCCATCGTCATCACCAACACTCCTCTCATCAGAGGGGACTCATCACCATCAACATCTTCATCAGCACCATCTCATCTCCAAACCCTGGTTCATCTCTTGTAACCAATCTCCGTCTCGCGACTCCGATTGGTACTTGTAAGGTTGCTAGTAGTGTTAATTACTCTTTGTAGTTGATGCTAGTTGGATTACTTGGTGGAAGATTATATGTTCAGATCCTTGATGCTACTCATTACCTCTCTGGTCATGAATATGATTATGCTTTGTGAGTAGTTACTTTTATTCCTGAGGACATGGGATAAGTCATGCTATAAGTAGTCATGTGAATTTGGTATTCGTTCGATATTTTGATGTGTTGTATGTTGTTTTTCCTCTAGTGGTGTTATGTGAACGTCAACTACATAACACTTCACCATTATTTGGGCCTAGAGGAAGGCATTGGGAAGTAGTAAGTATATGATGGGTTGCTAGAGTGACAGAAGCTTATACCCTAGTTTATGCGTTGCTTCGTAAGGGGCTGATTTGGATCCACTAGTTTAATGCTATGGTTACACTTTGTCTTAATTCTTCTTTCATAGTTGCGGATGCTTGAGAGAGGGGTTAATCATAAGTGGGATGCTTGTCCAAGTAAGGGAAGTACCCAAGTGACGGTCCACCTACGTATCAAACTATGAAAGTAGCGAACGTGAATCATATGGACATGATGAAAACTGGCTTGACAGAAATTCCCATGTGTCCTCGGGAGCGCTTTACCTCCTATAAGACTTTGTCCAGGCTTGTCCCTTGCTACAAAAGGTATTGGGACACTTTGCTGCACCGTTGTTACTTTTGTTACTTGCTACTCCCTCCGTTCTAAAATAACTGTCTCAACATTGTACTAACTCTAATACAAAGTTATACTAAGATGAAGACACTTATTTTGGGACGGAGGGAGTACTTGCTACGAATCATCTTGTCACACAACTACTTGTTACCGACAATTTCAGTGCTTGCAGATATTACCTTGCTGAAAACCACTTGTCAGATCCTTCCGCTCCTCGTTGGGTTCGACACTCTTACTTATCAAAAGGACTACGACAGATCCCCTATACTTGTGGGTCATCAAGACTCTTTTCTGGCGCCGTTGCCGGAGAGTGAAGCGCCTTTGGTAAGTGGAAATTGGTAAGGAAACATTTATATAGTGTGCTGAAATTTATTGTCACTTGTCACTATGGAAACTAATCCTTTGAGAGGCTTGTTCGGGGTATCTTCACCTCGAACGGAAGCACAAAGAGTTGCTCCTCAACTTGCTGCACCTACTGAAAATATTTGCTATGAATTTCCTTCGGGTATGCTTGAGAAACTGCTGGCTAATCCTTTTACAGGAGATGGAACATCACATCCAGACTTGCATCTAATCTATGTACATGAAGTTTGTGGTTTATTTAAGCTTGCAAGTTTGCACGAGGATGAGGTCAAGAAGAAGGTCTTTCCCTTATCTTTGAGGGATAAGGCGTTGACATGGTATAGGCTATGTGATGATACTGGATCATGGAACTACAATCGGTTGAAATTGGAATTTCATCAAAAGTTTTATCCTATGCATCTAGTTCATCGTGATCGGAATTATATTTGTAATTTTTGGCCTCGTGATAGAGAAATCATTGCTCAATCTTGGGGGAGGCTTAAATCAATGTTATATTCATGCCCCAACCATCAGCTCTCGAGAGAAATTATCATTCAGAACTTCTATGCTCGGCTTTCTCATGATGATCGCACCAGGCTTGACACTTCTTGTACCGGTTCTTTTATGAAGAGAGATATTGACTTCAGATGGAATTTATTGGAAAGAATTAAATGCAACTCTGAATATTGGGAGCTTGATGAAGGTAAGGAGTCAGGTATGAATTTCAAGTTTGATTGCGTTAAATCCTTTGTCGAAACAAATACTTTTTGTGATTTTAGCGCTAAGTATGGACTTGACTCTGAGATAGTAGCTTCATTGTGTGAATCATTTGCTGCTCATATTGATCTCCCCAAAGAGAAGTGGTTTAAATATCATCCTCCCTTAGAAGTCAATGTAGTTAAACCCAATCCAGTTGAAGAGAAAGTCATTGACTATAATGATCCTATTGTTCCCAGTGCTTACATTGAAAAACCACCTTTCCCTGTTAGGATAAAGGATCATTCTAAAGCTTCAACTGTGATATGTAGGGGCTACATTAGAACACATACACCCCCTGAGCAAATTAGAGTTGAACCTAGCATTGTTGTTATCAAAGATCTCCTGTCCGACAATGTTGATGGCCATCATATTCACTTTTGTTGCTAGTATTGCTAAACCACATGCTAGAGACAAACATAGGCCTGTTGTTGGCACGCCTGTTGTTTCTGTTAAGATAGGAGATCATTGTTATCATGGTGTATGTGACGTGGGTGCTAGTGTTAGTGCAATACCTCAATCCTTATATGATGAAATTAAAGACGAGATTGCACCTGTCGAGATAGAACCCATTGATGTCACTATTCAGCTTGCCAATAGAGATACCATCTGCCCTGTGGGAATTGTTAGAGATGTTGAAGTCTTGTGTGGTAAAACGAAGTATCCTGCTGATTTCCTCGTTCTTGCTACCATACAAGATAGCTTTTGTCCCATCATATTTGGCAGACCTTTTATCAATACCGTCAATGCTCATATTGACTGTGAGAAGCAAACTGTCACTGTTGGCTTTGAAGGTGTGTCACATGAGTACAATTTCTCCAAGTTTGGTAGACAACCTCATGAAAAAGAGTTGCCTAGTAAGGATGAAAATATTGCCCTAGCTTCTATTGCCGTGCCTCCTACTGATCCCTTAGAGCAATACTTGCTTGAGCATGAAAATGATATGCATATGGATGAAAGGGGTGAGATAGATAGAGTTGTCTTAGAAAAATATCCTATCCTTAAGAATAATTTGCATGTTGAACTGCTTGGAGATCCACCCCCACCAAAGGGTGATCCTGTGTTCGAGCTTAAATAGTTGCCTGATACTCTTAAGTATGCTTATCTTGATGAAAAATAGATATATCTTGTTATTATTAGTGCTAGCCTCTCAGAGCATGAAGAAAAGAAGTTACTAAAAACTCCGAGGAAGCACCGTGCTGCTATTGGATATACTCTTGATGATCTTAAGGGCATTAGTCCCACTCTATGCCAACACAAGATTAAAATTGATCCTGATTCCAAGCCAGTTGCTGATCATCAACGGAGATTAAATCCTAAGATGAAAGAGGTAGTAAGAAAAGAAATACTAAAGCTCCTGGAAGCAGGTATTATCTATCCTGTTGCTCATAGTGATTGGGTGAGTCCGGTGCATTGCACCCCTAAGAAAGGAGGTATTACCGTTGTCCCTAATGATAAGGATGAATTGATCCCACATAGGATTATTACTGGCTATAGGATGGTGATTGATTTTAGGAAATTGAATAAAGCCACTAGGAAAGATCATTACCCTTTGCCTTTTATCGACCAAATGCTAGAAAGATTGTCTAAACACACACACTTCTGCTTTCTAGATGGTTATTCTGGTTTCTCCCAAATACCTGTTGCACAATCTGATCAGGAGAAAACCACTTTCACCTGCCCTTTCGGTACCTTTGCTTATAGACGTATGCCTTTTGGCTTATGTAATGCACCTGCCACCTTTCAAAGATGTATGATGGCTATATTCTCTGACTTTTGTGAAAAGATTGTTGAGGTTTTCATGGATGACTTCTCCGTTTACGGGTCTTCTTTTGACGATTGCCTCGGCAACCTTGATCGAGTCTTGCAAAGATGTAAAGATACCAATCTTGTCTTGAATTGGGAGAAGTGCCACTTTATGGTTAATGAAGGCATCGTCTTAGGACATAAAATTTCTGAAAGAGGTATTGAAGTGGATAAGGCTAAGGTTGATGCAATCGAGAAAATGCCATACCCCACAGATATCAAAGGTATAAGAAGTTTCCTTGGCCATGCTGGTTTCTATAGAAGGTTCATTAAAGACTTCTCTAAGATTTCTAGGCCTCTTACCAATCTCTTGCAAAAGGATATTCCTTTTGTTTTTGATGATGATTGTGAGGAAGCCTTCGAAATACTTAAGAAGGCCTTGATAACTGCACCTATTGTTCAACCACCTGATTGGAACTTACCTTTTAAAATCATGTGTGATGCTAGTGATTATGCTGTTGGTGCTGTCATAGGGTAAAGAGTTAACAAGAAGTTGAATGTTATTCACTATGCTAGTAAAACTCTAGACTGTGCCCAAAGAAACTATGCTACTACGGAAAAGGAATTTTTAGCAGTCGTGTTTGCATGTGAAAAGTTCAGGTCTTACATAGTTGATTCCAAAGTCACTATTCACAATGATCACGCTGCTATTAAGTACCTCATGGAAAAGAAAGACGCTAAACCTAGACTTATCAGATGGGTTCTCTTGCTACAAGAATTTGATTTGCATGTTGTCGACAGGAAGGGTGCTGATAACCCCGTAGCAGATAACTTGTCTAGGTTGGAGAATGTTCTTGATGATCCACAACCTATTGATGATAGCTTTCGTGATGAGCAATTGAATGTCATCAATACTTCACGTAGTGCACCGTGGTATGCTGATTATGCAAACTATATCGTTGCCAAATATATATACCACCTAGTTTCACATACCAACAAAAGAAGAAATTCTTCTTTGACTTGAGATATTACTTTTGGGATGATCCTCACCTTTATAAGGAAGGAATAGATGGTGTTATGAGGCGTTGTGTACTTGAACATGAACAGGGACACATCCTACAGAAGTGTCACTCTGAGGCCTAGGAGGACACCATGCGGGAGATAGAACTGCACACAAGGTATTGCAATCAGGTTTCTATTGGCCCACTCTCTTCAAGGATGCCCGTAAGTTTGTCTTGTCTTGTGACGAATGTCAAAGAATAGGTGATATCGGTAAACGTCAAGAAATGCCTATGAACTATTCACTTGTCATTGAACCATTTGATGTCCGGGGCTTTGATTATATGGGACCTTTTCCAAAATCCAACGGGTATACTCATATCCTAGTTGTTGTTGATTACGTCACTAAGTGGGTAGAAGCTATCCCAACTAGTAGTGTTGATCACAACACCTCTATCAGGATACTTAAAGAAGTTATTTTCCCTAGATTTGGAGTCCCTAGATATCTAATGACCGACGATGGTTCACATTTCATTCATGGTGCTTTCCATAAAATGCTTGCTAAGTACGATGTCAACCATATAATTGCGTCCCCCTATCACCCTCAGTCCAGTGGTCAAGTAGAGCTAAGCAATAGAGGGATTAAACTAATTCTGCAAAAGACTGTCAATAGGTCTAGAAAGAATTGGTCTAAGAAGCTCGATGATGCACTGTGAGCTTATAGAACTGCCTATAAGAATCCCATGGGCATGTCTCCGTACAAAATGGTTTACGGCAAAGCATTTCATTTACCTCTTGAGCTAGAGCATAAGGCTTACTGGGCAATCAAAGAGCTCAACTTTGATTTCAAACTTGCTGGTGAGAAGAGGTTATTTGATATTAGCTCACTTGATGAATGGAGAACTCAGGCATATGAGAATGCCAAGTTGTTCAAAGAAAAGGTTAAGAGGTGGCATGATAAAAGGATACAAAAGCGTGAGTTCAATGTAGGTGATTATGTCTTGCTATATAATTCTCGTTTAAGATTTTTTGCACGCAAGCTTCTCTCTAAATGGGAAGGTCCCTATATTGTTGAGGAAGTATATCGTTCCGGTGCCATCAAGATCAACAACACGGAAGGTAATTTTCTGAGAGTGGTAAATGGGCAAAGAATCAAGCATTATATCTCAGGTACTCCCATAAATGTTGAAAGCAATATTATCAATACCATAACTCCGGAGGAGTACCTAAGGGATATTTATCAACCTGTTTCAGACTCCGAAAAGGAAGAGGTATGTGATTCGGTAAGTAAACACACTCCAAAACATTTCCAGTAGGAATTTTTCTCCGTTTTGGAATTTTTGAAAAAATAGAAAAAATTGAAGTAGTCCGGAAAGCGCTCGAGGAGGCGACAATCCTGCCAGGCGCGGGCCACCCCCCTGGCCGTGCCTGGGGAGGGGCTTGTGGCCACCTCGTGTGCCTCCCGTACTCCATTTTCTTGCGGAGTACTCCTTTTGGTCTGGAAAAAATCATTATATATTCTCCCGAAAGGTCTGACCCTCGTATCACGCAATTTTCCTCTGTTTTGTTTCGATCCCTGTTTTCTGCTGCAGATTTGGGGCAAGATGTCTTCTCAAGATTCAGAGGGGGAGAGCTATGTGGCCGATTACCTTGCTAACCCCAAGGTCTATGGGGACTTGGATCCTTATGGCTGGACCACTGATAAGTAAGAAGATTATGATCCCAAGGGGAAGGAAGGAAAAAGTTCCGATGAGGAGGAGGCTCCTCTACCTCCACCTGGAGACTCCCATGAGGAGTTCAAGAAGTCGAGCCTCCCCGACTCAAGGAAGAAGCCTAAGATTTTGTTTATCCCTTCTCGTCTTTTGCAGGAGAGTAAACAAGAATTATGCCAAAGGGTGTTGAGGCTTGAAGAAGAAATTAATGATCTGAAGGAGCAGAACTTTATGCTCAAGAGGAAATTAAACAAGTTCAAGACCTCTGCAACAACTCCACCACCTTCACCTCCAAAGGAAGACAACTAAGCATGGGTATGGGCAATCCCCTTGGCTTGTGCCAAGCTTGGGGGAGTTGCCCCGGTATGGTATCACCATCACATCTTTTGCGTTTACCTTTTCTTAGTTCGTTCCTTTTTGGTTTTATCTTTCTCTAGTAGAATAAATGTCTTAGTGTTTTACGCTTGAGTTTTGCTTTGTGTCACTCCCGATGTATTCGAGCTCGTGAGCCATATAATAAAGAGTGTCTTAGTTAAGGGCCTTGTCTCATGCCATGATCAAAAGAATGAGAAAAGAACAAAAGCATGACAGATCATGTAATGAACTTATGGGAAGTGATGGCTTCACATATAAAAAGAATGTTGATTGAAACTTGTTGATGGTAGACAAACGTAGACCTTGGTCATTGTTGCAATTAATAGGAAGTGATAAAGAAGGAGAGGTTCACATATAAATATATCATCTTTAACACCATCTATGATTGTGAACACTCACTAAATTATTGCATGCTTAGAAGTAGATGTTGGACAAGGAAGACAACATAATGAATTGTGTTTGCTTGGTTCCGAACAATGTTATATGGCTAGAGATCCCTTAGCATGCGACGATTGCTTCCACCTCATATTAGCCAAACCTCCCGCACCAAGTAGAGATGCTACTTGTGCATCCATAAACCTTCAACCCAGTTTTGCCATGAGAGTCCACTATGGATTGAATAAAATCCCTCAAGTAAGTTGTCATCGGTGCCAGCAATAAAAATTGCTCCCTAATATGTATCATCTATTAGTATGTGGAAAATAAGCTTTGTACGAACTTGTGATGAGGAAGACATAAAAGCGACAGACTGCATAATAAAGTTCTTTATCACATGAGGCAATATAAAGTGACGTTCCTTCACACTAAGAGGACACACATCCAAACCTCAAAAGCACATGACAACCTCTTCCTCCCTCTGCGAAGGGCCTATCTTGTACCTTTACTTTTTGCCCTTGAAAGAGTCATGGTGATCTACACCAATTCCTTATTTCGCCTTTATCTTGGCTAACGTCATATGCTTGGGAAAGATCTATATTCATATGTCAACTTGGAAGTAAGTATTCATGAATTATTGTTGTTGACATTACCCTTGAGGTAAGTGGTTGGGAGGCGAAACTATAAGCCCCTATCTTTCTCTGTGTCCGACTGAAACTTTGATCTCATGAGTATCACGTGAGTTGTAGCAATTGTAGAAGACAAAAGGATGATTGAGTATGTGGATTTGCTTTACAAGCTCTTATTTGACTCTTTCCGATGTTGTGATAAATTGCAATTGCTTCAATGACTAAAGGCTATCGGTTGTTAATTCTCGATAAGGTTCTTGATCCATGCTTTACTTTGTGAAGGAATTGTCACTTTAGCATAAGAGATGATATGATGATATTGTTGTTCTGATTATGATCATGATGCCTGCATGTTTGTATCTAGTTTTGTCGACACCTCTCTCCCTAAACATGTGGGCATATTTATTGATCCCGACTTTCGCTTGAGGAAAAGTGAGGTCTAAGCTTGGGGGAGTTGATACGTCCATTTTGCATCATGCTTTCATGTTGATATTTATCACTTTTTGGTTGTTATTACACTTCACGATACAATACTTATGCCTTCTCTCTTATATTTTGCAAGGTTTACATGAAGAGGGAGAATGCCGGTAGCTGGAATTCTGGCCTGAAAAAGGAGCAAGTTTGAGATACCTATTCTGCGCAACTCCAAAAGCCGTGAAAATCAACGAGGATTTTTTTGGGATTTATAAAAAATACTGGGCCGAAGAAGTGCCAGAGGGGCGCCAGTAGGAGGGCACAAGCCTGCTAGGCGCAGCCTCCCCCTGGCTGCGCCTAGGGGGCTTGTGGGCTCCCACTTGGCCCTATGGCTCCCCTCTTTTGCTACAAGAAGGGTTTCGTTCCAGAAAAAATCAAGAGGAGGCTTTTCGGAGGATTCGCCGCCGCCACGAGGCGGAACTTGAGCAGAACCAATCTAGAGCTCCAGAAAGACGATCCTGTCGGGAAAACTTCCCTCCCGGAGAGGGAAATCGTCGCCATCGTCATCACCAACACTCCTCTCATCGGAGGGGACTCATCACCATCAACATCTTCATCAGCACCATCTCATCTCCAAACCCTAGTTCATCTCTTGTAACCAATCTCCGTCTCGCGACTCCGATTGGTACTTGTAAGGTTGCTAGTAGTGTTAATTACTCTTTGTAGTTGATGCTAGTTGGACTACTTGGTGGAAGATTATATGTTCAAATCCTTGATGCCACTCATTACCGCTCTGGTCATGAATATGATTATGCTTTGTGAGTAGTTACTTTTGTTCCTAAGGACATGGGATAAGTCATGCTATAAGTAGTCATGTGAATTTGGTATCCGTTCGATATTTTGATGTGTTGTATGTTGTTTTTCCTCTAGTGGTGTTATGTGAACGTCGACTACATAACACTTCACCATTATTTGGGCCTAGAGGAAGGCATTGGGAAGTAGTAAGTAGATGATGGGTTGCTAGAGTGACAGAAGCTTAAACCCTAGTTTATGCATTGCTTCGTAAGGGGCTGATTTGGATCCACTAGTTTAATGCTATGGTTAGACTTTGTCTTAATACTTCTTTCGTAGTTGCGGATGCTTGCGAGAGGGGTTAATCATAAGTGGGATGCTTGTCCAAGTAAGGGCAATACCCAAGCGACGGTCCACCCACATATCAAACTATCAAAGTAGCGAACGCGAATCATATGAACATGATGAAAACTAGCTTGACAGAAATTCCCATGTGTCCTCGGAAGCGCTTTACCTCCTATAAGACTTTGTCCAGGCTTGTCCCTTGCTACAAAAGGGATTGGGCCACTTTGCTGCACCGTCGTTACTTCTGTTACTTGCTACGAATCATCTTGTCACACAACTACTTGTTACCGACAATTTCAGTGCTTGCAGATATTACCTTGCTGAAAACCACTTGTCAGATCCTTCTGCTCCTCGTTGGGTTCGACACTCTTACTTATCGAAAGGACTACGATAGATCCCCTATACTTGTGGGTCATCATTCCCCGTGCTCCACGCTGTTAGGCGTTGTCTCGATCAAAATCGGCCTCCTCGCCATCGGGTCCGCCTTTTGACCGACCGACATCACCGTTCCCCGAGCTCCGCATGGCCATTCGTGATGCTCGAGCTCCGCCTCCCCCGCTTCCTATTTCGGCCGACGCGTGACGATTTCGCTAGCGTCATGTTGACTCAGCCTACCACCATCGGATCTTTATGTCCCATGTGGTCTTGAAAGTGTGGGTCTCCAATTTTAAGTATGCTGTAAGAGTAACTCCAATGGGGTGACCCATTTCGTCTGTCGCCGTCCGTTTAGGGCCGTGCGGACAAAACAGATGGCCCAACGCGCTAACCCATTGACATAACGCGTCCGCACCGACCCATTTTCGACCCAAATTTGGGACTGAAATGCGTTGGCGCGGAAGCGAAGGGGACGCGCGCGCCCCCTCGGTGTCCGCTCCAACCACCGCAGTCAACATAATTTATGACGGCCGCCCTCCTCGGGCCCACGCGTCAGCGACCGCGGTCGGCCTTTTTTTATCCGACCGCGCGGTGGGGTTCGACCATCTGTTTCCTTGTCGGCGGCCCTAGCCAGCAGCCATGGACAATGATGATAACCTCGTCGTCTATGCCCGCGCGATGTTTCCGGAGGAGGCCGCCTACCTCCAGGCTAAGAGGGCGATGCGCCAGGCGCATGAGCGCGTCCGTGCTGCGTCCGGCTTCGCCCAGAACAACCTCGTCGTCTATCCCCGCGCGCTGCTCCTGGAGGAGGCCGCCTATCTCCATGCTAAGATGGCGCTGCGCCTGGCGAATGAACGCGCCCATGCTGCACCACTGCCGACACCGGCACTGCCCGCGCCGGCACAGACCGCCCCCGGTCCGGCGCAGCCAGACCTCGCCGTCGCCGACGAGGACGCCTAGTGTTCTTTTTCTTCTTTTCATTCATAATGTAATGGGGACCCGTGGATTCTCACCGGCCTTCGTGGCCGGCTTAATGCTTGATTATTATTTTTCCACGCGCCGGCAAAAATGGATCGGGTCAGCGTTGGGTGCATGTGTCAACCCCAACGCGAAGCGGATGTTGGTGTCCGCCAAGTCAACCCAATCAGACGAAAAGCGGACAAAAATTGCAGTCTGTTTGGGTCGGCTGGTTGGAGTTGTTCTAAAAACAGAATCTTTTTGGCTATCCAAATCTAGAAAATGAATTTTTAGGCAGTCAAGTTTTATGTCTCTCACGGTCTCACACACTGGTCACTTGCTCAGCGCCCCATCCCCGTCTTCTCCGCCACTTGGACATTTCGCTTCGGCTTTTCGCCTCCTCGATCACGTGATCATCTCCTCTGCTCTGTTCCCCCGCCCGGCCACAGCGCCCTACACTACAGCAGTACGGCTAGGCGGCGGCTCGCCTCCCCCAACGCCGCCGCGGACGCAAGGTGAGCCCAGGCCCTCCGATCCGCTTCCTCGTTCGTGAACCGGCTCCTCTTCCCTCTTCCTTTGAGCGACATTGGTTGGACTGACCCTCTCGGGGCCTTAAAACCCTAGGTTGGTGGTGGTGCCGGCGGCGTCGGTCAGCAGCGGCCATCCATGGACTCCGGCGATGCACCTGAACGGTATATGGCGCCCAACCCCTCATCTTTCCGCATCTTGAGATTTCGCTCCACGCCCTGCGAAACCAAGGAACGCGCGGCAGCTGCCTGCAATTTAGCGCCTTTCTTTTCCGATTTTGGCAGGATTCGCAAGGAAACGGGTTCCCGGAGCAGAGACGGCCTGCCTCAGCGTCACGCGACTGGAGCAGGTCCAGATGACAATCACCACGGGGGAGACCGCGTCCTCGCCAAGCGCCTCAAGGATGAATCGGCCGACGCATCGGAGCCGCCGCCGTCACGGCTGAAGCTGGAGCCTCATCCCGTTCAGAACAGAGACGAGCAATTCGTCTGGCCCTGGATGGGAGTGCTGGTCAATGTGCCCACCGAGTGGAAAGGAGGGCGCCAGGTTGGGGAGAGTGGGAACCGCCTGAAGGAGCAGCTCTCGCGCTTCTGCCCGCACAAGGTCATTCCTTTGTGGAACCACAGAGGCCACACCGGGAAAGCCATCGTTGAGTTTGGAAAAGATTATGCTTCCTTCTGCAACGCCTTCAAGTTTGAGAACCACTTTGAAGCAGAAGGATATGGCAAACGGGACTGGGAACAGCACAAGTATCGTGGGCCTGAGATGTTTGGGTGGGTTGCAAGGGCTGATGATCGAAGAACCCCGGGGCAAATCGGAGAGCATCTGCAGAAAAATGGTGATCTGAAAACTGTTGCAGAACTTGAGAATGAAGGAACACGCAAAACCGACAAGCTGGTAGCTAATCTAGCCAGCACAATTGAGGCAAAGGCCAAGCACGTCCAGGAACTTGAATGCAAGTACAATGAGACGACCACCTCGCTTGACAAGGTGATGGAAGAAAAGGAGCTGGTCCTCCAGAGATACAATGAGGGTTGGTTTGCAATCTTTTGCTGTTTATATGTTCTGTTTATGGTAGAACAGCATATATGCATTTTTCTCCTTTGAGCATTGGGGTATTTCCCTTTAGTTATCTAATTATGCATTTTGACCGTGCATTGTCACCAGAAATCCGCAAAATGCAGCAACTTGCTCGTACGCATTCTCAGATGATCATCAATGAGAACCAGAAGCTCCGTTCGGAACTGGAGGCCAAGATGCAGGATCTTGAATTCAAATCCAGGCAGCTTGATGAGCTTGCTGTGCGTAGTGACTCGGATAGAAGGAACCTTGAGAAAGAGAAGGAGAAGGTGCGTGTCCAATGTCGCCCATAAACTAGTTTTTTGTGTCCTCTCCTTTTGTTTGTTCTCGAGGATGGTTGATTGTTATTGTGCTTCTTTTAAATAGCATATTTCTGTTTACTAGTAACTAGCTAGATGACCCGCACATATGCACGGCTAGAATTACTACATGGCATTAATATTGATATTTTTCTTCTTCATACTTGTAAACGAATGATTCATGATTTAATTCATGCCACACTCATTAATATATTTGTATTTCTTCCTAATATAGAAAATAATGGTAGCCACTAGCTAGTGTATTTTATTTCTAACAAAGGAAGACCGTTAGCATTGATATTCGTGGCCCACTATATACAGAACAATAGACTTTCTTACTAACCTCTAATTTCGCCTCATCCACTCTTTCTCATGTTCTCTATCTTTTAGAGAATATATATTTTCTGGATTCTCCACCGTGAATTAGCTTTCAACGTGGATCACTGGTACTTAAACATCGTGTTCTGTTATTTCTAGTTGTCCTTTTATCTAATGCAAATATCATGCCTTCTGATGCTTCTATGCATTCTCATGTTGCTCTAGTTGTTTCTGTCATCTACCCATCTAAGGCATGTAACTATCTGGGCATATTTATTCAAAATTGCTACTCCCTCCAATCCAAATTTATTGACGCAGCGTTAATTAATTTGGATCGGAGTGAGTACAATATTTTCTCTCGTGGTAGTTTTTTCTCCTGTTGTACATTAAAATATGTTGTGTAG
Source organism: Hordeum vulgare subsp. vulgare (assembly GCF_904849725.1). Taxonomy (NCBI): domain Eukaryota; kingdom Viridiplantae; phylum Streptophyta; class Magnoliopsida; order Poales; family Poaceae; genus Hordeum; species Hordeum vulgare. The sequence goes on along the minus strand of NC_058521.1, from coordinate 109,802,388 downwards.
ATATCATTTTTTATAAGAAGCAAACGAAGCTCTTATCATTTTGGTCATTAGAAGTAAACACTGTAAACCTCTCTTCCTTAATGTAGTGTGCACTACTTTTGCTATTGAATCTGCAGAAAGTATTTCTATATTGTTTGGTCTGAGATCTACTGACAGTTTTTGCTGCATTTTCCTTGCACAATATCTACACAACCGTAAGAGTAATAACATGATTTCTTTGCGCTTGATGTGTAGTTTTGAGATGCACGTTTTAAAAAAAAATTCCAGAACCTGATCAGTTTGACATTGCTATTCATTTGCACTTTGCTCAAATTTCTTAGTAACCTGAAGTTGATGCATAGTACAAATTGGGATGCATGGTGTTTCCTAATTTGACTCCTAAGCTGATTCAAGCATGCGGGATCTGCTTTTTTACGAGGAGTGCGCCTTAATTGAGATGCATGCGTGACTTTTCCCTATTCAATTCCTATGATGATTCAAGCGGATTATCAAAAAGAAAACATGATTCAAGCGTGCAGGCTCTTATTTTGAGAGGAACACACATATGGGATTCTGATTCAGATGTACATAAGTTTTTTTCCTAGTTTTGTCTTACAGTTCTATACCAAGCACTATTGTCAGTTGGAATTAGTCGATGGGTTTGTGCGTGTGCATCCATCTTTGACCTTTCACTTTCTGTTGTTTTAAGAATATAATAGATAGATTCATATCATTGCATTTTTCTTATTTTGGTCGTCACTGAGATTTCGCGCTTGGGCGAAGACGGTTTAACTGTAGGACAATTTCAGCAAAATGCTTTTTTTATTTTTGCTTTAGAGAGGTCATGACGCGGGTGGGAAATGTAGATGCCATTTGGTCCCCCCCCCCCCCCCCCAATCTTTTTCAGTATTTCTGCATGTAACTCATGTCAGGCTGTTGTGGTGAATACAGAATGAGATGAAAGCAAAATATCTTAAGATGGCAGCGTCCGAGCAACAGAGGTCAGATGAAAACGTGCTGAAGCTTGTAGCAAAACACAAGGTTTGTGCCTTACTATATTATTTCACTTGAGGTTTTCAGATACTATCCATGACTGTCTTGCTGTGCTGAAAATGGCAAACTGCAGAGGGAGAAAAAAGCTGCTCTAGATGAGATTATCAAGTTAGAGCAGAAACTGGATGCCAAGCAGAAGCTTGAGCTAGAAATAAAACAGTTGCAGGGAAAATTGGAAGTGATGAAGCATATGCCAGGTGTGGAAGACTCTGAATCAAAGAGGAAAATAGATGAACTTAGTGTCGAGCTTCAGGACAAGTATGGTGAAATGGATGCAATGGAAGCACTTCACCACACTCTGCTTATGAAGGAAAGGAGAAGCAACGATGAGTTGCAAGATGCTCGGAAGAAGCTAATAGATGTAAGTTACCTCATGGATTGAGTACTCGCACTTGTCTAGTATTATGTTTGAATTACATTTGAAAGCTATCTATTGCATATGCTGCAGGGTTTGCGGGATATTACAACTGGCCGAGCAACTATAGGCGTTAAAAGAATGGGTGATCTTGATCTGAAATCATTTGCTAAGGCTTGCAAAGGCAAAATGTCAGAAGAAGATGCAGAAGGTACTGCTTCTATTCTTTGTTCAAGGTGGGAGGAGGAGGTTAAAAATCCAGAATGGCACCCTTTTAAAGTTATCATGGTCGACGGCAAAGCGAAGGTAGTAATATCTTCGCTCTTGCTTTTATACATCTGATGTTCTCTAATAGCTTGTAATCTCGAGTTATCAATTTCACATTGAATTTCCTGTTCTGCAAACATTAACACGGTTCATCTATTCATAAGTAAATTGTGGTGAGAGCTGAAAATTGGAGACCCCAAGTTTGATTTACTGCCCTGCATAGTCTTACATTAAAAGGGAGTAGAAATTCTCACATAATAATGAAAATGGGAAATACCTAATCTGTTGATCAAAGTATTATCAATCATAGATTGCGAGGGAATGAATACCGGCATAATACAAAGATTGGATTTACCGAGTTAAGGGCCCCGGATAGTGTTATCATTCCTGAATCTTGCTATGTTTGAGCCTGTCCCAAAAACATTACTTGTATTACTAATTCAGGTCCTTCCTTTTTCCTCCATCTGTTACTTCCTTAAGGTTATATTCTTGTGTTATTTTAATAATCTAGTTTTTCATGGGACCGTATGTGCAAAAAAGAGTGGAGGAAAACAAGAAAACGTCAGCCACCATGTGTACCAGCCAAGGGGCTATATTCTTGTGTTATTTAAACAATTTAATTTTTCATGGGAGTATAAATATCTTGTTTTTCATGGCATGGAGTGGATGTAGGCAGCCACTACGGCTTTTTCAGTTAATTTAACCAATTAAACAGTCAATTAGGCCATGCCATAAATAATTTTCCTTTTGTGCAATAGCAAATATTGGATCGATGCTTGTTGAAGGAATCTGAAAATTTAGTCATATGTATCTATGCTTGTAGTAAAGGTTAGCCAAGTTTCATTTACTTGATTTGGCACCTTGTGGAGAGCTTTGTCATATGCATTGATTTGTTCAACTTGAACTCTAGGAAGCAAGATTGTCGAGTTCCTGTGTGCAAAACCTTATGCTGATGTTAGTTGCTTTTGATTGATATGTATATGGCATCTTTTTTTTAGGAAATATATAGCATCTAATTGAATAAATGGTGATTTATATCAAAACTCTCTTTCTTCCAGTTGTTGCTTTTCTCTGAAGCTGATGCTCAGTTCTATACCAGTTAAGTTATATTTAATTTTCCAGCTTACGGAAAGATAGTACATCTCGCATTTGCTCATGGAGTAAGAAAACTTCTTACCGATAAAAAGCTTGCCACTCGCTTAACAGCACATTATTTATACCATCATAAATAGTTTTTGTTCACCATGATTTCTTGTACTGTGGCAACGTTTGAGGTTCAGGCAACATTTAGACACTATGCTGCATGAATACTTTGCTAAATTAACAGCACACGATCCTTGATCGCTGTCTGTCCTAGGCATATTCATGGAGTGCGCGAAGTTTTGAGACAATAATGTTTTGAAGCTGTGTTCATCTTACATTTTTACAATGGACCAGTAGTATGTTTATCTGATGGTGTTTACGTGTTGATGTTAGGAAATTCTCTGCGAGGATGACGAGAAGCTGCGGGAACTGAAAGAAGAGCATGGCGAGGAAGTGTATGGGTTGGTGACAAAGGCTTTGCTTGAAGTGAACGAGTACAACCCTAGCGGCCGCTATTCTGTGCCGGAGCTGTGGAACTACAAAGAGAAGAGGAAGGCAACCCTGAAAGAAGCGGTCCAGTACGTCCTGAGGCAGTGGCGCGCACAGAAGCGGAAGCGCTGAGCCCAAGTACATCCAGGTTACTGAAGGAGTGCAGTAGAAGTGCATCAACGTTATTTTGTGATGAAGGTCGGTGAACGGTGACGGTTTAGTTGTGGATTATTCGGCCTGGATGGTGTAGCATCGACATGAATGCTGGTAATTGGAGATTGTGAACTGCAGTGGTAGGATAATGTATTTTGCGCCAAACTATGAAGTATACTACTCCGTACTGAATGAATGGCTTGCTGGAAACATGAGGTTAGGGTTATCCTTGTTCAGAGGCTGTGTGCTAGTTAGTTATGGTATATGATAGGCTTTGCAAGCACAGGGTTTGGTTTGGGCATCTTGTGTTTTGCCCTCCAGGCTTATACGTACTTGTTTATAGAGATGAGTTTTGCCCCAGGCATCGACCGACGTCCACCCTGTGGTCTGTCAAGAGGGAGCACCATCGTCGAAGCAGACGAGCCAGTCATCGAACTGAAGAGGATGTGGATGACCTGGTTCGGCACTTGCATCCCTCCCACTCCCAGTCGATTGTGCCGTCGACTGATCGCGCATGTCCACTTCTCCGCGATGTGTGGGTCAACCCTGATCCTGTGTATATGCAACTGCAATAGGTAGCGAGCCAGGCGTTTGGTTCAACAGCACCGACGATGACTGTAATCCCAAGCCAAGCAGGTCATCATTTGATCATGTTTTATAACTCACTAGCAAAAGGGCCCGTGCGTTGCAACGGAGTAAAAAATACCATACGCTTTTAATCTTTTTATAATAATTTTAATTTATTAAAATAATAAGCTAACTAACTAATGTAGTCAGTCCTATCCTATTTTGTTGAGAAATCAACTCGTCCATTGTTAATTCTACCATGATGAGAAATTGAGCGGGACAAGCAAAGCAAAACAAAGAGGCTACATGAATTGATCAATAGACTATTATCTTATTTCACTCATGGGGTAGAGAATGTGGGATCAGATGCAAAACTGAAGGTGGTATTCCATTCTCTGTCTCTACAACAATGCAATCTTACATTCAATACATTCATTCATCAGCAAACAAATTTCCATAAAACAAAATTTCTTGCCGGTGCTTGGCACACGGTTGGATGCATGGGGAGGGGATCTCACCAGATGATGAGTTCCTGCCGGAGGAGGGGATAAGATGAGGGGAGCAAGGGTTAGGCGCCTCTATCTGGCCATAAGGAGTCGCCGTTGCCGCGCCATAACCTCGGAGTTCCCCGTGTGAGCCATGGAGGCCCACCTCCACCTGCAAGTACTTCGCTCCGCCGCGCCTTATCCGCGCGCCGTCGCCGTTCTGCATCGAGCAGACGCATCATCCTCAGTCACTGTAGCTGTCACGTTGATTTGATCCAGAAGCTGTGCTCGAGCGCCAAAACGGGGGCAGCAAGCGGGCAGAGGTACGGCCGCAGAGGCGGGTGGGTTGAGATCGACAGCAGTGGTGGTTGAGGTCGGCCGCGGCAGCGAGTGGTGTGGCAGCGGCCTGGGCACAGGCCAGGGTGGACCAGGGTCGACGCGATGCGCTCGAGCGCCGCAATGGAGGCAGTGAGCGGGGAGAGGTACGGCCGCGGAGGCGGGTGGATTGAGATCGGCAGCGGTGGCGGTTGAGGTCGGCCGCGGCGGCGAATGGTGTGGCGCGGCCTGGGCACAGGCCAGGGTGGCCCAGGGTCGACGGGAGGAGGCGATGCGTACGGGTATAATTTTTGTAGCGAATCGTTTTTTCCTTTTGCGTTGCAGATAAATGATGGAGTGTGGGTTGAATAACAAAAATTACAGGAGCTTTTTTATAAAAATACCGTGGTGGGTTTTCCAACGGAAGCAATAGCCGCTTTATTATTAGGTATAGATAGATATAAATATAGATTTTCCGCCAAAAAAAATATGTTTTATAACTCACACAAGGTCCTTCAGTTACCAGGGAATTATCTCTCGCCACAGAGATAGTAGGTACATCCACTGTTAGAACAAGGCACGCACTCACAGCAAGCACTCCTTATGCAAACCCAGAGTAGCAACTTGAGGCAAGCACACTACAGAAACATCAGATATTCAGGTTAGCTCTCCAAAAGCGTTTTCCCCCTGCCTTCCCGCATTCATGCCCCCCCCCCCCCCCGCGCGTGTGTGGGACCTCAGTTGCGAGCGCCTGCAATATTGATGTAACGACAAAATCAGCCTGATCAGAACGAGTGAAGATGCAATCCAGTAGTAAAACAGAGCAAAAGTCAGAGTGTAACAAAATCAGGCTGTACATTTCATTCAAGCTCTCGACTTCTTAAAGACACAGCGTAATTTGTGCTAAAAGGTGAGTCACACTACATAACAGTGTAAAAGATGGCTTACTGGATTCACTAAGCAAGGTAGATTATTTAGCTAGTGTTGTCAGACTGAAATGCCATAGATAGTGTGCCAATAGCCTCATCAGGAGTTAAATCACGGTAGCCTGAACTAGACGCCTGCGCGGGATCTTCTTATATCGATTAGCAGGTGTGCACACAACATGAAGCAAGTTGGTTACAAAAGGCTGAGGATATACTAGGATGGGTCTATTTTGCAAAGGGAAACGATTTTCTGCGAGCACGCTGGCCGAAAGTTCGGCCGGACACACGCGACCCGTCCGATCTCCTATCATCCTGGCCGAATGATTCTCGCGTGTGGTGGGGCGCATGGCCGACGGGCCCACCATCTGCGCGTCCTGCGCTGCTGTCGTTGATATCGCCGGTCCCTGCCCCCATCGGCCGCCCGCACCGCCAGTTCCCGCCCTCGTCGACCGCTCGCATCGTCGGATCCAGCCTCTGCCCGTCGTCCTCGTCGCCTGTCGCCATGGCCGGGCCGTGCGTATACAAGTGTTGCAAACGTCACCCAAAATTGCTTCAATGACTTTTTTGAAAAAGCTTCAAACCCAGATAAAAAAGCTTCAACCAGGCATATAAAAAGCTCCAAGCGGTCATTGCCATGGCGGAATGCTACAACCGTTGACATAAAATGCTACAACCGTTGATGAAAAAGCGGCAACCAGACATATAAAAAGCTGCAAGCGGTCATTGTCATGGCGGAATGCTACAACGGTTGACATAAAATGCTACAACCGTTGATGAAAAAAGCCGCAACAGAAACGATAGCGAGCGCATTAACCGAGCGCTGCTAAAAGATAATAGTTGCAACCCTTGATAGAAAAGCTTCGACCGTAGATGAAAAAAGCTCCCACCATTGAGAGAGAAAGCTACAACCTTACATTGCACAATTAGAAAAGTTGCAACAGTTCTAGAGAAAGCTTCAACCGTATGTGCGAAAAGCTTCAACCAACTTCAGGGGAAAAAGTTTTGACCGCCGACAGCCTCTGCTACAAGCAACGAGCTTGACAACGATGGTGAGATGGGGTGACGGGAGAAGGACCCCTCGACAGCCGGGGGGGGGCTGCGGTTTTTTGGAAGAGGATGGTCGGCAAGGTGCTCGCATTTGTTAGCTCTGCAAGGACGACAAACGGCGGCGAGGACGTTCGGCGAGAGGGGGCGACGGGAGAAGGACCCCTCGACCGTCGTGGGGCAGGGGGAGAGGGGAGGGTGGGGAGCGCCGTTGCGTATTGGATGAGGATGGCTGGCGAGGCGCTCACGTTCGTGGCTCGAGGTTGAGGACGAGGGAGGAGATGTGACGGTCAAGGGATCCCCAATCTGACGGCTGCACTGCGACCGACGCGAGTGTTCGGGCCGGCGCGCTGGCGCCTAGTACTGTCCTTTTGCAAACACCCCTTAAGACCCTTATTCTTATAACATTTTTCTTATTATGCTAACTCTTCCACGATACCTTATCCTCTCGTCCACGATCTAACCCGCACTGCATGGGGCAAAATAAACCACCCCACCTTATCCCCTCTGTGTCTCTCCCACGATCTTCCACTCCCAACCACCTCTCTGCTCGCGGCGTCGCACCACCCCAACCCCTCCAGCGCGCCACCACCTCCAATCCCCACGACGCCCCACCATCCCCACTCCTCCCCGCACCACCACCCCTCGGCCACCTCGACCGCCGCGGCGCTGTCGCCTCCCACCTTCTTCCCGCGACAGCACCTCCCTCCCTTCCTCACCCCACTGCGACCCTGCTCCATCCGTCGGCGAGTCCCGTGATACGTCTCCAACGTATCTATAATTTTTGATGGTTTCATGCTATTATCTTGTCAAACTTTGGATGTTTTGCATGCCTTTTATATATTTTTTGGGACTAACTTATTAACTCAGTGCCAAGAGCCAGTTCCTGTTTTTTCCATGTTTTTGACCCCTTTCAGAGGAGGATTTTGAACGGAGTCCAAATGGAATAAAATTTCCAAAAAGATTTTTTCCGGAACAGAAAAAGATCGGGGAGCCGGGGAATCAGGGCAGGGGGCCACCAGGGACACCACAAGCCCCCATGGCGCGACCGAGGGGGGGGGCGCCCCCTGGCTTGTGGGCTCCCTGAGGCTCCGTTGCCCTAGGTTTTGCGCCTATATATTCCCTAAAAATCCATAAAAAATGAGGAGATCATCGAAAGTACTTTTCCGCCGCCGCAAGATTCTGTCTCCGCAAGATCCCATCTGGGGCACGTCCTGGTGCCCTGCCAGAGGGGGGATTCGGATACGGAGGGCTTCTTCATCAACACCATGACCTCTCCGATGATGCATGAGTAGTTCACCATGGACCTACGGGTCCATAGCTAGTAACTAGATGGCTTCTTCTCTCTCTTGGATCTTCAATACAAAGTTCTCCATGATCTTCATGGAGATCTATCCGATGTAATCTTCTATTGCGGTGTGTTTCTCGAGATCCCATGAATTGTGGATTTATGATCAGATTATCTATGAATCTTATTTGAGTTTCTTCTGATCTCTCTTATGCATGATTTCATATCCTTGTAATTCTCTTCAAGTTGTGGAATTTGTTTGGCCAACTAGATCTATGATTCTTGCAATGGGAGAAGTGCTTGGTTTTGGGTTCATACCGTGCGGTGACCTCACCAAGTGACAGAAGGGGTAGCGAGGCACGCATCGTGTTGTTGCCATCAAGGGTAAAAAGATGGGGTTTTCATCATTGGTTTGAGATTATCCCTCTACATCATGTCATCTTGCTTAAGGCGTTACTCTGTTCGTCATGAACTCAATACACTAGATGCATGCTGGATAGCGGTCGATGTGTGGAGTAATAGTAGTAGATGCAGAAAGTATCGGTCTACTTGTCTCGGATGTGATGCCTATATGTATGATCATTGTCTTAGATATCGTCATGACTTTGCGCGGTTCTATCAATTGCTCGATAGTAATTTGTTCACCCACCGTGATATTTGCTATTTTGAGAGAAGCCTCTAGTGAACACTATGGCCCCCGGGTCTACTCCACACCATATTTTCAGCCTTACACTTTTTACTTCGTTGCACTTTCCGCCTTCAGATCTCACTTTGCAATCAATCTTGAAGGGATTGACAACCCCTTTATAGCGTTAGGTGCAAGCTCTTTTGTGTTTGCGCAGGTACTCTGGACTTGACGAGATTCTCCTACTGGATTGATACCTTGGTTCTCAAACTGAGGGAAATACTTACTGCTCCTGTGCTGCATCACCCTTTCCTCTTCAAGGAAAAAACCGACGCAAACAAGAGAAGTAGCAAGAAGAATTCCTGGCGTTGCCGGGGAAGGACTTTTGTTGCCGTAGCACCCCGCTCCACCAGCCACCTTCCAGCACGAGCTGACGTGTGATCCAGGCCACGTCGACCCCCACCTTTCCGCCCTACCCCCGGTGCCATATCCAGGCTGCGGCGCCCCCGCGCTTTCCTTCCACCAGAGCTAGGTTGTGGCACCCCCCGAGTTGCGCCGCCATTGGAGCCATGCCGTGGTGCCCCCTAGTTGTCCCGACGCTGGAGCCAGGTCATGGTGCCACTAGACACCCACACCGTCGACGCATCACGGGCTGACCACCTTGCCGCAGCACCGGATGTGATCACCCACGGCCTCCTCGTCACCCCTCACGGCCGGTGGATGGGGCGGCCCCGCGCGACGCCCCATCAGCGACTGATCTTGCGGAAGCATCCAAAACAAGGCGGACCGCGGACGGATCATCCTTTTCCGGGAAGCCGCAAAATTTCTCGGTAAGAGCATCCAAGGGTGGCGCCTCCTTCCTTCCGTGGTGGTTGCCGGAGCTTCCTTCCCTGCGCCTCTGGCCCACCATGCCACCTTACTCTGTCCCAACTTCCCCGTGCTCTTCTGTCGGATGCGGCCCACTATCGGTCACCTACCATCGGATGCATGTGGCCAAGACACATGGAGATGCACCGCCATAGGGAACCAAGTGATGGAAATATGACCTAGAGGCAATAATAAAGTGGTTATTATTATATTTCTAGTTCATGATAATTGTATATTATTCATGCTATAATTGTATTAACCGGAAACCGTAATAGATGTGTGAATATATAGATCACATTGTGTCCCTAGTGAGCCTCTAGTTGGCTAGCTCGTTGATCAATAGATGATCATGGTCTCCTAAACATGGACATTGGATGTCATTGATAACGGGATCACATCATTGGGGAATGATGTGATGGACAAGACCCAATCCTAAGCATAGCACTAGATCGTGTTGTTCGTCTGCTAAAGCTTTTCTAATGTCAAGTATCATTTCCTTAGACCATGAGATTGTGCAACTCCCGGATACCGTAGGTATGCTTTGGGTGTATCAAACGTCACAACGTAACTGGGTGATTATAAAGGTGCACTACGGGTATCTCCGAAAGTGTGTGATGGGTTGTGCGAATCGAGACTGGGATTTGTCACTCCGTGTGACGGAGAGGTATCTCTAGGCCCACTCGGTAATTTATCATCATATTGAGCTCAGTGTGACTAAGGAGTTAGCCATGGGATGATGTGTTACGAAACGAGTAAAGAGACTTGCCGGTAACGAGATTGAACAAGGTATGGGATACCGACGATCGAATCTCGGGCAAGTATCATACCAGTGGACAAAGGGAATTGCATAAGGGATTTATTGAATCCTTGACATCGTGGTTCATCCGATGAGATCATCGTGGATCATGTGGGAACCAACATGGATATCCAGACCCCACTGTTGGTTATTGACCATAGAGGTGTCTCGGTCATGTCTGCATGTCTCTCGAACCCGTAGGGTCTACACACTTAAGGTTCGATGACGCTAGGGTTATAGGGAAATAGTGTACATGGTTACCGAAGGTTGCTCGGAGTCCTGGATGAGATCCCGGATGCCACGAGGAGTTTCGGAATGGTCCGGAGGTAAAGATTGATATATATTAAGTGAGGATTTGGACGCCGGAAGTGTTTCGGGTGTCACCGGTAATGTACCGGGACCACTGGAAGGGTTCCAGGGGTCCAACGGGAGGGGCCACCAGCCCCAAAAGGATACATGGGACAAAAGGTGGAAGGTAACCAGCCCAAAGTGGGCTGGTGCACCTCCCTCTCTCAGCCCAAGGCGCACAAGGGTGGGGAGGGGCAAACCCTAGGCGTGGGAGGGCACCCTTGGGACCAAATGCCCACCCTAGGGCGCCTCCACCCTTGGCCGCCGCCGCTTTGCCCTGGATGGGGTTGTCGCACCCTTTAGGGTGGGAAACCCTAAAGGGTGGGCACCTCTTCCCTTTCCTCCTATATAGAGTGGAGGGTTTTGGCCTTTTGGAGATAGAATTCATCTCTCCACAGTGCAACCATACCCTTCCTCCTCCTCGTCCTCCGCATAGCTTGGCGAAGCCCTGCCGGAGTTACCACGCAGCTCCATCGTCACCATGTCGTCGTGCTGCCGGAGCTCTCCCTGAACCTCTCCTCCCTCCTTGCTAGATCAAGGCGTTGGAGACATCACCGGGCTGCATGTGTGTTTAACGTGGAGGCACCGTCGTTCGGTGCATAGATCAGAATCCACCGCGATCTGAATCGTTGCGAGTACGACTCCATCAACCGCGTTCTAGCAACGCTTCCGCTTAGCAATCTTCAAAGGTATGAAGATGCTCTACTACTTCACTCATTGTTGGTTTCTCCATAGATAGATCCTTGCATGGCGTAAGATTTTTTTTTAAATTACTACGATCCCCAACAGTGGCATCCGAGCCAAGGTTCTATGCGTAGATTCTATGCACGAGTAGAACACAAAAGTTGTGGGCGCTGATTTGTCAATTTGCTTGCATTTACTAGTCTTATCTTGATTCGGCGGCATCGTGGGATGAAGCATCCCGGACCGACTTTACACGTACTCTTACGTGAGACTGGTTCCACCGACTGACATGCACTTGGTGCATAAGGTTGCTAGCGGGTGTCTGTCTCTCCCACTTCAGTCGGGTCAAATTAAATGAAGAGGGTCCTTGTGAAGGGTAAATAGCATTGGCATATCAATGTTGTGGTTGTCACGTAGGTAAGAAGCGTTCTTGCTAGAAACCCTAATCAGCCACGTAAAACTTGCAGCAACAATTAGAGGACGTCTAAATTGTTTTTGTAGGGTATGCTATGTGATGTGATATGGCCAAAATGATGTGATGTTAAATATGTGATGTATGAGATCGATCATATTCTTGTAAAAAGATTCACGACTTGCATGTCGATGAGTACAACAACTGGCAGGAGCCATAGGAGTTGTATTAATTTATTGTATGAGATGCAAATGCCATGTGATTACTTTACTTTATTGCTAAACGTTAGCTATAGTAGTAGAAGTAATAGATTGGCGTGATGACTTCACGATGACACAATGATGGAGATCATGGTGTCATGCCGGTGACGATGATGATCATGGTGCCCCGAAGATGGTGATCAAAGGAGCAAGATGATATTGGTCATATCATGTCACTATATGATTGCATGTGATGTTTATCATGTTTTACATTTTCTTGCTTAGAAGGACGGTAGGAAAGATAAGGGGACCCCTCATTAAAATTTCGAGATAAGTATTCCCCTAAGTGTGCACCATTGCGAAGGTTCGTTGTTTCGAAGCACCACGTGTTGATCGGGCGTGATAGATTCTAACGTTTGCGTACAACGAGTGTAAGCCAGTTTACACATGCAAAACACTTAGGTTGACTCGACGAGCCTAGCATGTACAGACATGGCCTGGAATACGGGAGATCGAAAGATCGAACATGAGTCATATGGTTGATACGATCAACATAGAGATGCTGACCATTGATGACTAGTCCGTCTCACGTGATGATCGGACACGGGCTAGTCGACATGGATCATGTGTCACTTGGATGACTAGAGGGATGTCGATCTAAGTGGGAGTTCATTAGTAATTTGTTTAGATGAACTCAATTATCATGAACTTAGTCTAAAATTGTATTTACAAATATTGTAGATCCAATGGCCAACGCAAATGTCTCATTCAACTTCAACGCGTTCCTACAGAAAACCAAGCTGAAAGACGATGGGAGCAACTATGTGGATTGGGCTCGTAACTTGAAGCTCATACTCAATGCTGCCCAAAAGGCATATGTCCTTACTGCACCACTAGGTGATCCTCCTGTTCCCACGGCAGACCAGGACATTAGGAACGCCTGACAGTCGCGGAGTGATGACTACTCTCTGGTTCAGTGCGGCATGCTTTACAGTTTAGAATCGGGGCTCCGAAGGCGTTTTGAGCATCACAGAGCATATGAGATGTTCGAGGAGCTGAAACTTATTTTTCAAGCTCATGCCTGGGTCGAGAGATATGAAGTCTCCGACAAGTTCTTTAGCTGTAAGATGGAGGAGAATAGTTCTGTCAGTGAGCACATTCTCAGAATGTCTGGGTTGCACAACCGCTTGACTCAGCTGGGAGTCGAACTTCCGTATGATGCGGTCATTGACAGAATCCTCAAGTTGCTTCCACCTAGCTATAAAGGCTTTGTGATGAATTACAACATGCAAGGGATGGAAAAGACTATTCCCGAGTTGTATTCAATGCTGAAATCCGCGGAGGTAGAAATCAAGAAAGAGCATCAAGTGTTGATGGTCAATAATATCACTAGTTTCAAGAAGGGCAAGGGTAAGAAAAGCTTCAAGAAAGACGACAAAGCAGTTGTCGCGCCTGGCAAGCCAGTTGCCGGGAAGAATTCAAAGAAAGGACCCAAGCCTGAGACTAAGTGTTATTACTGCAAGGGAACCGGTCACTGGAAGCGGAATTGCCCCAAGTACTTAGTGGGCAAGAAGGCTAGCAACGTCAAAGATATATATGATATACTTGTTATCGATGTGTACCTTACCAACACTCGTATTAGCTCCCGAGTATTTCATACCGGTGTTGTTTCTCACATTTGCAACTCTAAGCAGGAACTGCGGAACAAGCGTAGGCTGGCTAAGGACACGGTGACGATGCGCGTTGGGAATGGTTCCAAGGTCGATGTGATCACCATCAGCACGCTACCTCTACATCTACCTTCGGGATTAGTTATAAACCTTAATAATTTTTATTTAGTACCAGCTTTAAGCATGAACATTGTATCGGGATCTCGCTTGATGCAAGATGGCTACTAATTTAAATCTGAGAATAATGGTTGTTCTATTTATATGAGTGGTATGTATTATGGTCATGCCCCGCTGGTAAATGGTTTATTCCTGATGAATCTCGATCGTGATGATACACATATTCATAGTGTGAGTACAAAAAGATGTAAGGTTGATAATGATAGTCCCACATACTTGTGTCACTGCCGCCTTGGTCATATCGACATAAAGTGCATGAAGAAACTCCATACTGATGGACTTTTGGAGTCTCTTGATTTTGAATCATTTGACACATGCGAGCCATGCCTCATGGGCAAGACGACCAAGACACCATTCTCCAGAATAATGGAGCGAGCAACCAACTTATTGGAAATAATACATACCGATGTATGCGGTCCAATGAGCGTTGAAGCTCACGGAGGCTACCGTTATGTTCTCACCCTCACTGATGATTTGAGTAGATATGGGTATGTCTACTTAATGAAGCACAAGTCTGAAACCTTTGAAAAGTTCAAGGAATTTCAGAATGAGGTGGAGAATCAACATGACAAGAAAATAAAGTTTCTACGATCCGATCGTGGAGGAGAATATTTGAGTCACGAGTTTGGCACACACCTAAGGAAATGTGGAATTGTTTCACAACTCACGCCGCCTGGCACACCGCAGCGTAACGGTGTGTCTGAACGTTGTAATTGCACTCTATTGGATATGGTACGATCTATGATGTCTTTTACTGATTTACCGCTATCATTTTGGGAATATGCATTGGAAACTGCCGCATTCACTTTAAACAGGGCACCGTCTAAATCCATTGAGACAACACCGTATGAATTATGGTTTGGCAAGAAACCTAAGTTGTTGTTCCTGAAAGTTTGGGGCTGCGATGCTTATGCGAAGAAACTTCAACCAGAGAAGCTCGAACCCAAAGTGAAAAAATGTGTCTTCATAGGATACCCTAAGGAAACTATTGGGTACACCTTCTATCTCAGATCCGAAGGCAAGATGTATGTTGCTAGGAACGGATCCTTTCTAGAGAAAGAGTTTCTCTTGAAAGAAGTAAGTGGGAGGAAAATAGAACTTGATGAGGTAATTGTACCTCCTCTCGAACCGGAAAGTAGTGCAGCGCAAGAAAATGTTTCTGAGGCGCGTGCACCGGTTGGAGATGAAGTTAATGATGATGATCATGAAACTTCGGATCAAGTTGCTATTGAACCTCGAAGGTCGACAAGGGTACGTTCCGCACCAGAGTGTTATGGCAACCCTGTCATGGAAATCATGTTGTTGGACAACATTGAACCTTCGAACTATGAAGAAGCAATGGCGGGCCCGGATTCCAACAAATGGCTTGAGGCCATGAAATCCGAGATAGGATCCATGTATGAGAACAAAGTATGGAATTTGGTGGACTTGCGTGATGATTGGCGAGCCATAGAAAATAAATGGATCTTCAAGAAGAAGACTGGCGCGGATGGTAATGTGACCATTTACAAGGCTCGACAAGTTCAAGGGATTGACTACCATGAGACCTTCTCACCCGTAGCGATGCTGAAGTCGGTCTGAATCATGTTAGCAATTTCCGCATTCCATGATTATGAAATCTAGCAAATGGACGTCAAAACAACATTCCTGAATGGATTTCTTAAAGAAGAATTGTATATGATACAACTGAAGGTTTTGTTGATCCTAGCAATGCTAACAAGGTATGCAAGCTCCAATGCTCCATCTATGGGCTGGTGCAAGCATCTCGGAGTTGGAACATTCACTTTAATGAGGTGATCAAAGTGTTTGGGTTTATACAGACTTATGGAGAAGCCTGTGTTTACAAGAAAGTGAGTGGGAGCTCTGTAGCATTCCTCATATTATATGTGGATGACATATTGTTGATGGGAAATGATATAGAACTATTGCAAAGAATAAAGGCCTATTTGAATAAGAGTTTTTCAATGAAGGACCTTGGAGAAGCTGCTTACATATTAGATATCAAGATCTATAGAGATAGATCGAGATGCCTCATGGGTCTTTCACAAAGCACATACCTTGACAAGATATTGAAGAAGTTCAATATGGAGAAGGCTAAGAAGGGGTTCTTGCCTGTATTACAAGGTGTGAGGTTGAGTGCGACTCAACGACCGATCACGACGGAAGATAGAGAAAAGATGAGTACCGTCCCCTATGCTTCAGCCATAGGCTCTATCATGTATGCCATGCTGTGTACCAAACCTGATGTGAACCTTGCCATAAGTTTGGTAGGGAGGTGCCCGAGTCATCCAAGAGTGGATCACTGGACATCGGTCAAGAACATCCTTAAGTACCTGAAAAGGTCTAAAGACATGTTTATCGTTTATGGAGGTGCCGAAGATTTCGTCGTAGAGGGTTATGTCGATGCTAGCTTCGACACAGATCCGGATGACTCCAAGTCACAAACCGGATACATGTATATTTTGAATAATGAGGCAGTTAGCTGGTGCATTTGCAAGCAAAGCATCATGGCGGCATTTACATGTGAAGCAGAGTACATAGCTGCTTCACAAGCATCATAGGAAGGAGTCTGGATGAAGAAGTTCATCACCGACCTAAGGGTGATTCCAAGTGCGTTGGGCCTGATGACTATGTTCCGTGACAACACTGGAGCTATTGCCATTGCAAAGGAGCCCATGTTTCACAAATAAACCAAGCATATCAAGCGCCGCTTCAAGTCTATTTGTGGATACATCCAGGATGGAGATATAGATATTTGTAAAGTACATACATATCTGAATGTCGCAGATCCGTTGACTAAACGTCTTCCATGAGCAAAACATGATCAACACCAGAACTCCATGGGTGTTCGATTCATCACAATGTAACTAGATTATTGACTCTAGTGCAAGTGGGAGACTATTGGAAATATGCCCTAGGGGCAATAATAAAGTGGTTATTATTATATTTCCAGTTCATGATAATTGTCTATTATTCATGCTATAATTGTATTAACCGGAAACCGTAATACATGTGTGAACATATAGATCACAATGTGTCCCTAGTGAGCTTCTAGTTGGCTAGCTCATTGATCGATAGATGATCATGGTCTCTTGATCATGGACATTGGATGTCATTGATAATGGGATCACATCATTGAGGAATGATGTGATGGCAAGACCCAATTCTAAGCATAGCACTAGATCGTGTTGTTCGTGTGCTAAAGCTTTTCTAATGTCAAGTACCATTTCCTTAGACCATGAGATTGTGCAACTCCCGGATACCGTAGGGATGCTTTGGGTGTATCAAACGTCACAACGTAACTGGGTGATTATAAAGGTGCACTACAGGTATCTCCTAAAGTGTGTGTTGGGTTGTGTGAATCGAGACTGGGATTTGTCACTCCGTGTGACGGAAAGGTATCTCTGGGCCCACTCAGTAATTCATCATCATATTGAGCTCAGTGTGACTAAGGAGTTAGCCATGGGATGATGTGTTACGAAATGAGTAAAGAGACTTGCCGGTAACGAGATTGAACAAGGTATGGGGATACCGATGATCGAATCTCGGGCAAGTATCATATCGATGGACAAAGGGAATTGCATACGGGATTGATTGAATCCTTGACATCATGGTTCATCCGATGAGATCATCATGGAGCATGTGGGAACCAACATGGATATCCATACCCCGCTGTTGGTTATTGACCGGAGAGGTGTCTCGGTCATGTCTGCATGTCTCTCGAACCCGTAGGGTCTACACACTTAAGGTTCGATGACGCTAGGGTTATAGCGAAATAGTGTCCGTGATTAACGAAGGTTGTTCAGAGTCCCGGATGAGATCCCAAACGTCACGAGGAGTTCCAGAATGGTCCAGAGGTAAAGATTGATATATAGGAAGTGAGGATTTGGACGCCGGAAGTGTTTCGGGCGTCACCGGTAATGTATCGAGCCCACCGAAAGGGTTCCGGGGGTCCACCTGGAGGGGCCACTAGTCCCAAAATGATACATGGGGCAAAAGGTTGAAGGGAACCAACCCAAAGTGGGCTGGTGCGCCTCCCTCTCTCAGCCCAAGGCGCACAAGGGTGGGGAGGGGCAAACCCTAGGCGTGGGAGGGCACCCTTTGTAACACCCTGATTTTTGTAACTTTTTTCCAACACCTTTTGAGTTTTTGCTTGCAACATGGTTAATTTTCAAACCTTTTCAAACTAATTTGGGTGTGCGAACCTTTGAATCTTTTTCCAAGCAACTCAAAACCTTCCTCCTCTTGCCAAAACCTTTCCACACCTCTTTTGAATTAATTTCCAATATTAAACCCTCTCCAATAATTATTTTCTTTATTTGGGGAATTATGGCATCATCATAGGTTGTGAAGAAACCTATAGCTTGGATGATCTAAAAAAAACCCAAACTTTTTCACCACCTTCTGATTAGCATATGATTCCAAAATATCCAAGAATATTCCATTGCCCAATGCAAAATTTTGGCCAGAATAATTATTTCTTTTTTTTGACCAAAATAGTCCCATTGAGAAGCAACCCCATCTTTCCTATCTTGGAAAATTCCCAATAAATTCCCCAAGCTCCTAGGGATCCTATCTAGCCACAATATCCAAAGATATCATTTGGTCGAGTATGATTTTTGAGGAGGAGAACTCTGCTAAGTTTTGCTGATGTTGAACCTCTTTGAAGGAAGTACTGGCTAGGGGTGCACAAATGATCTATAATTTTTTGGGCATGTGTTCATTACCAAATAACTCTCCTCCACCAAGTTACAGCCTCAACAGAGCAAGTATGTGAGAACCCAAAGCTCATCTCTATTCTAGACCAGAATGGTAGTTTCCAAAGGGGCTATGCTCATTTCTTCTTTAA
This sequence comes from Hordeum vulgare subsp. vulgare, assembly GCF_904849725.1. NCBI lineage: Eukaryota > Viridiplantae > Streptophyta > Magnoliopsida > Poales > Poaceae > Hordeum > Hordeum vulgare. Next base: position 109,783,756 of record NC_058521.1, on the reverse strand, counting down.
ATTGTTTCAAACTTTGCCAGTTTGAAGTCCTTCCAATGCTGATAACTCCAGACCCTCCATCTAGCTCCATCCCTATCCCAGTTCATCTCCAGAACCTCCCCAAGATTGGAGACATCAACTGTTGGTGATGCTACCTCTCATCTCAGTGGCTTGCTGGGCAAGGCAGTAGCACGAGGGGACTCTAGAGAGCACGAATGACGCTCCAGACAAGGTTTGGTAGGCCAACATGTGCCACCAGTGCTAGTACACGTGGTGATCACGAAGCTAGCCTACCAAAATCGCGCTTTGGGCACCGTAAGACTCGGGTCTCGTCGGAGGCAGACGCCCACGTCGCTAGCTAGTGCCAAGTCGCTTCCCGACTGTCTCCTGGACCCTCCAGACCCTTCCACCTTGCCGGAGAAGCCCGCGCCGGCTGCCACCGCAGCGCTGCACTATGAGACCAGTGCAGTCACAGTGGTGTCCCCGCCGTCATCTTCCCCCACGAGCCGTCTCTTCGAGCATTGAATGCCCCTGCTCTCTCCCATCTCTTCGCCCCACGTCGCGACAGCCAGCTCGCCGTCTATGCTCCAGTGGCGTAGCCACATCGCCGCCGGTCCAGAGAGATTGCCGCCCTTGCCTCCCGCCTATATAAAGCCCCGTGCAGCCCCTCCAAGCTCTTCACCCCTCTTAGCCACCCTCCAATCGACTCCATAGCACCCAAGTTAGAGCTGGGAGCTCGTCTCCCTCAGCTCGAAGGCTTCGCCACCCAAGCCCCTCCTGTCGCCAGCCACTTCCGCTCTGCCCCAGCCCCACCTGAGGTCACCATCGAGATCTCCTGGTCCCCTGGTCCTCCTAGAGCCCTCAGCTAGCCCATCCTCTCCTAGAATCGACGCCGCCGATGACCACCGAAGTACCCACCCGCCGAAGAGGAAGGGGGCGACACTGTCCATCCACCTCCGGAGGAACTGCGGGTACAGGGAGGACCGCCGTCGAGCGCCCGATCCATTCTGCCCATCTCCTAGCCTAGTCGTCGTCCCCATTGCCGGTGAGCGCCGCCGGTGAGCCGCTGTTCCCCTCTGTCTCTCTCCCTCTCTCTGTTTTAAACTGGCAGGCCCCACCTATCAGTGGCATGAGCCCGCGCCCGAAGCGGTAAGTGGAGGAGCCTCCTCCACTTTACGCCTTCGACGTGGTCCCTCCTCTGTTTTCTAAATTCTATTTTAAAATCCAGATATAAACAGAAACTTTGAACCCTTCCAACTTTTTATTTACAAGTCCAAATCAATTGATTCTTTTTTGCATTGAGTTGATACTGAGCCCCTCTAAATTTTTGATAAATTTTGGTATTTTTCCTATACTCACATAATTTCTGGTTAACAAAAAGGTATTATCTAACATTTTCTTTTTGCAAATTCAAAATGTTTCAGAAGGAAACTTTGGTGAATTTGAAGACCACGAGTGTTTGAACAACCTAACTGAGCAAGGCAAGCCATGATGCCCATGTTATGTAGTATTTCCATAGCAGTGGATATTTTCACACATTATGCTTAGTTACTTGCTATAGGATAAATTCATATTAAATCATTTAAAGTAATCAGTTACTCATTATTATAAACCACTATATTTGAAATGATTTAGTGGTTGATCTAGAGTCACCTCTCGGGGCTTAACCGTTCCACCACATTTGCCGGTATGGGATGACCTTGACTTGGGCTGATCGCATGACCTTTCATCGGTACCTCCAAAGAGGGAGGGTTATGCACGCATGCTACCCTGATCAGGTAGGCGGTGATAGCCCTGTGAGCCTAGTTGAGTTGTTTGGGACCGTCCCTAGTTGGGACAATTTAGTTTGGCCACGACGGTGGCAGGTGTCATGAGGACACATGGGCCACCCAAGGCAGGACTCCGGGGGAGGATGAGTGCTGGTGGTATGATGGGAGAGCCACAGGTCAGGCAGGTTCCGTTGGAGCAACACCGCTCCACCCGAATGGGATTACGAGGTCAGTGCTCCATGATGTGGGTAAAGTGTGCAACCTCTGCAGAGTGTCAAACCTATTCGAATAGCCGTGTCCACGGTATTGGACAACCCGTCCAGACCTCAGTAGGTGCTCAACCATATCGGTGTTAGAAATGATGGAAGAACTCTTCGCATGATCAGAGATACTCGATGAGTATTCTGGGTGTTGTGAGACCACTTAGACAAGAGTAAGTTGGTAACTGGTACAATTAGTAATATTACTTAGCAATTGTCATATTGATTGCCATGCTATTGTTTGCTGCATTACTTGGTTATTGTGAGATTGCGAGTACATTCAAAGTACTCACCTGGCGTATCATGCCAGATGCAGGAGAAGCTGAGGACGGAGGTCCTGATGGTCCGTACTAGGATGTGTCCACAACAGTGTCCCTGTGGATGGAGTTGCCGCTATGTTTCGCTACGCCATAGTAGTCTCAAGGCCCAGCTATGTTTTATAAATAATGTAGATACTGTTGCAGCACCAAGGGTGCCTTTGGCCTCGCTATTGTTGTAAGATATGTACTTGTACCCGTATGATATCAATAAAGTCAGTTCTGTTCTGTTCCAAGTTGTTGTGTGTTTCCAGAAGACATGATCTCTCGGCTGGAAACACTGGTAATCCGGTTCTCTAAGCCGGGGTGCCACAACGCTTGGTATCAGAGCCATGCTAACTGTAAGACACCCTAGTTAGCCCGTATTAGTACGACGAGTAGTATAAGGCCTTGAGTATGCATTTGCTTGCTGCATTTTGATTGCTGCATGGCATGCATCATGATTCATTGTTTTACTAACCTTTGCCTTTGTGAGTGTAGATGGCACCAGTTCCATACCATTTCCAATTTGAGCCAGCACCATCCCCTTTCCATTACTGCTTCGGAATGTCTGGCTTCGGCTGTAACCCCACGACAAAGATCCAGTGTACCAGGTATTTCGGGAGCAGCTTGCTGAGTCCGTGTACGAGTACCACGCAGAGGCTTACCTAGTTGCAAGCTCGGACATTGGTAGGTATTCTCGCTCTACTAAGGGCGGAGCGACTTCTACTCTGGAGTTGGCAATCTAGTTTGCTGCGATGGAGGCTCTCACTGACTTGCGCTTCCACGAGGTTGAGATGCAGACTCATCCAGTTTTCTTCCACTATCCCACCCTGTCACCTTCGACATGGCGAGTCATTTTTGCTCCTGTTGACCTGGCATGTGACTGTGCAACTGCTGTGTTGTCTTGCTACCTGAACGCCAGCTATCGCACGATTGTATCCCTGACTGAGGAGTTGTCCCGTGTCCAGAGAACACTTGTTGCCACGACTGCAGTGCCACCTTCACCCCAGCCTACCATTCCACCCACATATCCACCACCAGTTCCACCCCACTCGGATTTGATATTCCTTCTAGCTCTTCGGTGCCGCCAGGCTCCTTGTATGGCAGCTGCCGTGAGACTCCCTTTGAGTGGGCCTCACTCCTAGCCACTCCTGCTGCTCTGATGTTGAGGCGTCATGCTCCTTCTTCCTCGGAAGCAGGACCGTCCCAGCAACGTCGTCGTGTTTCCTTTGATCCGGAGGATGAGATCAATATCATCAGTTCCGACTCTGACTCAGGGTCAGATGACGAGGAGTGTGCAGTCTATCAGTGTTCGTGCCATCCATGCCACTAGAGTAGAGATTGGAGTTGCTGAGCATGCATCTTTGCATATGTCAACTGCTGTATGAGCAGTCTAGTCATGATATTTCCCCTACTAGCTTGCCATGAATAATGTTGGGTCATCTTGTATAATTATGTTGTTTGTTTATTCGCTTTTCTCGTGTACTCTCTTGGTGTTTTATGACTCTGCTGCCCTTATGGATGTTGCTCATCGATTCGGTATTTTGCAATGGGAACAACAATTTAGGATGAAGGGAAGCTGTAGCCAAGGCGGCGATGGAACCCCTATCCATCGATCCGCCAGACAGGCAGGACAACAACCAGAAGACTTACCACCTCCACCACCCCAAGCACCGACTACTGATCAGATTATGAGGATGTTTGAAGAAAAGAGGAACCAGGATCTTATGGAATTCCTGAGAAGCATGCAGGCTATGGTAGGTCAGAATCACAACAATAATTGGTCACGTTCCAAGTTGTCAGACTTCCAGCGCACTAAGCCACCCAACTTTGGTCAAGCCGTCGATCCTATAGAAGCCGACGACTCGCTAAGGACCATTGAAAAGAAACTAGACATGCATAGCCCGTTGCGATGAAGCAGACAAGGTTCCTTTTGCCACTCACTACTTAGAAGGGCCAGCAGCTATAGGTGGGATAACACAAAGGCAACATGGCCCTGTGAAGAAGATATTACTTGGGAAAAGTTCAACGAAGCATTCCACAAATACCATATCCCTACTGGCATAATGAAGGTGAAGCAAAGAGAATTCCTTGCTCTTACACAAGGAGGTATGCTAGTAGCTGAGTATCTGAACAAGTTCAACAATCTGGCACGGTACTCTACCCACGATGTATCCACTGAGGAAAGGAAGATAGACTGATTCCTAGGAGGACTGAATCATACCCTCCGTCGTCAGCTCTGTATGCTGGATTTTTGGACTTTCAGACTCTTGTGAACAAGGCTTTCATAGCCGAACGGGAGCATACGACCGGGTATGATGACCGCAAGAGGATGTTTGAACCCAAGAAAGACAATAGGGAACATATTGCACAAAATCCATGTACCTGGGAGCCAAGCCAATCTATATACAAGCCTACGTGGAGCAATGGCAACAACAACAATAAGATAGTGAGCCAGAGCAAGACCTTCAGCAAACAACCAGTACTAGAGGATTGCCGCCGCAACAACACTTGCTTCACTTGCGGCCAAAGTGGACACTACTCCAAGCAGTGCCCCGCCAACACTGGGAAGGCATCCTATGACGTCAAGCCGCAGGTTAACACCATTGTACGCCGTCCTAACTCTAACGTTAACCATGGACGCGTCTATCATGTCTCCGCCGAGGAAGTGTGCGATGCTCCAGAAGTCGTCCTCGGTATGTTCTCTATTAACAACATACCCGCAGTAATTTTATTCGATTCTGGGGCTTCCCACTCATTTATTTCATGGAGTTTTTCCACCTTGCACAAGTTCTGCCCTTCATTGTTGGATAAGATCATGGTGGTACAATCCCCTGGCTCCCTGCTCAGAACAAATCTCATATACATAGATCTAGAAATCCTGATACATGGAGTTAAGTTTCCAGCTGCACTCATTGCTATTGAATCTTCAGGATTGGATGTGATACTGGGAATGGACTGGTTGACACCCCATCAGGTGTGCACCAACTATGCCACCAGATCCGTGACGCTGGTTAACCCGGCAGGGCAAACATTCCAATTTCTTGCCAATAAGATGATGTCAAGGAAAGGAATGGCGTACCAGGCGAATGTCATGGACATGAGCTTGATTACGGTAGTATGCAAATTTCTGGAAGTGTTCCTCGAGGAATTACTAGGAATGCCGCCTGACCGAGAGTTGGAGTTCGCAATTGAGTTGGATCCCGGTATTGCCCCAATTTCCAAGAAATACTACCGTATGCCAGGACCTGAGTTGGCAGAATTATAGAAGCAGTTGGACGCATTGTTGCAGAAAGGACATATCCGTCCAAGCATCTCACCGTGGGGATCACTAGTACTATTTGTCAAGAAGAAGGATGGAACCCTGCGAATGTGCATAGACTATCGCCAACTGAATGAGGTCACTATCAAAAACAAGTACCCGCTCCCCCGAATTGATGATTTATTCGACCAGCTGAATGGAGCACGGGTATTCTCCAAGATTGACCTCAGAACTGGGTATCATCAGCTAAAAATCAGAAAGGAAGATATACCCAAGACCGCGTTCACCACCCGATATGGCCTGTATGAGTTCATGGTCATTTCATTCGGATTGACAAATGCTCCATCCCATTTCATGAGCATGATGAACAAGGTTTTCATGGATTTCCTGGACACATTTGTGGTGGTGTTCATTGATGATATCCTGATATATTCCAAGAGTGAAGAAGAGCACAAGCAACACCTTCGTGTTGTCTTGGAAAGACTGAGATCCCATCGATTATATGCCAAGTTCAGTAAGTGCAAATTTTGGCTAAAAGAAGTGGGATTTCTGGGCCACATCTTGTCCGAACAAGGTGTGGCCGTCGACCCCAGCAAGGTGACAACAGTAATAAACTAGAAGACACGAGTCTCGGTGACCGAAGTCCGCAGCTTCCTGGGATTGGCAGGCTACTACCGTCGGTTCATAGAAGGCTTCTCCAAGATAGTTAAGCCGCTGACGGAATTTCTCAAGAAAAATCAAAGATTCGTCTGGACGACAGAATGTGACAACAGTTTCCTGGAGCTGAAGACAAGGCTAATGACAACACCTGCCCTAGTCCTTCCAGACATCCACAAGAGCTTTGATATTTACTGTGACGCTTCAAGGAGAAGCATGAGCTGCGTGCTAATGCAGGAATGAAGGGTTGTAGCATATGCATCCCGACAGATACGATCGCATGAAGAGAACTACCCCACACACGACTTGGAATTGTCACCTGTAGTTTATGCCATCAAAATTTGGAGGCATTACCTTATCGGACAACGGTGTGAAATATACATGGATCATAAAAGTCTCAAGTATATTTTCACCCAACCTGATCTGAATCTCAGACATCGAAGATGGCTTGAACTGGTCAAGGACTATGACCTTGGGATTAATTATCAGCCGGGAAAAACTAATGTGGTCGCAGATGCTCTCAGCAGAAAACCAATCACCATGAATGCATTGATGGGAAGCATGCATCCAAGGTTACAAGAAGAATTCGCTAGCCTCAACATGGTGTTATGCGGTCCAACTACCCCAGATACGCTGGAAATCACCCCCACTCTCATGGAAGAGATCAAGAAGGCCCAAGAGCTAGATGAAGGAATCAAAAATATCAAGGAGTTGATTCCGAAAGGGAAGGCCAAGTCCTTCCGAGTGGATGACCAAGGCATCTTATGGTTCGAGAAACGGATATGTGTACCCGACCAGAATAACCTGAGGCAGCAAATACAAAGGGAAGCCCATGATTCCGCATACTCAATCCATCCAGGAGGTACAAAAATGTACCAGGATCTGAGATAGAATTTTTGGTGGTCAGGAATGCGAAGGGATATAGCATACTATGTCGCCTGCTGTGACATGTGCAACAAGGTCAAGGCAGAACACCAGAAACCCGCTGGGTTGCTACAACCTTTACCGGTGCCCCAGTGGAATGTTGGAATTATGCCCTAGAGGCAATAATAAATGTATAGTTATTATTATAATTCCTGTATCAAGATAATAGTTTATTATCCATGCTATAATTGTATTGAATGAAGACTCATTTACATGTGTGGATACATAGACAAAACACCGTCCCTAGCATGCCTCTAGTTGGCTAGCCAGTTGATCAATGATAGTCAGTGTCTTCTGATTATGAACAAGGTGTTGTTGCTTGATAACTGGATCACGTCATTGGGAGAATCACGTGATGGACTAGACCCAAACTAATAGACGTAGCATGTTGATCGTGTCATTTTGTTGCTACTGTTTTCTGCGTGTCAAGTATTTATTCCTATGACCATGAGATCATATAACTCACTGACACCGGAGGAATGCTTTGTGTGTATCAAACGTCGCAACGTAACTGGGTGACTATAAAGATGCTCTACAGGTATCTCCGAAGGTGTTAGTTGAGTTAATATGGATCAAGACTGGGATTTGTCACTCCGTGTGACGGAGAGGTATCTCGGGGCCCACTCGGTAATACAACATCACACACAAGCCTTGCAAGCAATGTAACTTAGTGTAACTTGCGGGATCTTGTATTACGGAACGAGTAAAGATACTTGCCGGTAAAACGAGATTGAAATAGGTATGCGGATACTGACGATCGAATCTCGGGCAAGTAACATACCGAAGGACAAAGGGAATGACATACGGGATTATACGAATCCTTGGCCCTGAGGTTCAAACGATAAGATCTTCGTAGAATATGTAGGATCCAATATGGGCATCCAGGTCCCGCTATTGGATATTGACCGAGGAGTCTCTCGGGTCATGTCTACATAGTTCTCGAACCCGCAGGGTCTGCACACTTAAGGTTCGACGTTGTTTTATGCGTATTTGAGTTATATGGTTGGTTACCGAATGTTGTTCGGAGTCCCGGATGAGATCACGGACGTCACGAGGGTTTCCGGAATGGTCCGGAAACAAAGATTGATATATAGGATGACCTCATTTGATTACCGGAAGGTTTTCGGAGTTACCGGGAATGTACCGGGAATGACGAATGGGTTCCGGGAGTTCACCGGGGGGGGGGGGCAACCCACCCCGGGGAAGCCCATAGGCATTGGGGGAGCCACACCAGCCCTTAGTGGGCTGGTGGGACAGCCCACAAGTGCCCAATGCGCCAAGAGAAGAAAAATCAAGAGGAAAGGAAAAAAAACGAAGGAAGTGGGAAGGGAGGGGGACTCCTCCCACCAAACCAAGTCCAACTCGGTTTAGGGGGGGAGTCCTCCCCCCCTTGGCTCGGCCGACTCCTTGGGGGTCCTTGGACCCCAAGGCAAGGCCCCGCCTCCCTCCTCCTATATATATGGAGCAATTAGGGCTGATTTGAGACGACTTTCTCACGGCTGCCCGACCACATACCTGCACGGTTTTTCCTCTAGATCGCGTTTCTGCGGAGCTCGGGCGGAGCCCTGCTGAGACAAGGTCATCACCAACCTCCGGAGCGCCGTCACGCTGCCGGAGAACTCTTCTACCTCTCCGTCTCTCTTGCTGGATCAAGAAGTCCGAGATCATCGTCGAGCTGTACGTGTGCTGAACGCGGAGGTGCCGTACGTTCGGTACTAGATCGTGGGACTGATCGCGGGATTGTTCGCGGGGCGGATCGAGGGACGTGGGGACGTTCCACTACATCAACCGCGTTCTCTAACGCTTCTGCTGTACGATCTACAAGGGTACGTAGATCACTCATCCCCTCTCGTAGATGGACATCACCATGATAGGTCTTTGTGCGCGTAGGAAAATTTTTGTTTCCCATGCGACGTTCCCCAACAGTGGCATCATGAGCTAGGTTCATGCGTAGATGTCTTCTCGAGTAGAACACAAAAGTTTTTGTGGGCGGTGATGTGCGTTTTTCTGCCCTCCTTAGTCTTTTCTTGATTCCGTGGTATTGTTGGATTGAAGCGGCTTGGACCGACATTACTCGTACGCTTACGAGAGACTGGTTTCATCGTTACGAGTAACCCCCTTTGCTCAAAGATGACTGGGAAGTGACGGTTTCTCCAACTTTAGTTGAATCGAATTTGACCGAGGAGGTCCTTGGATGAGGTTAAATAGCAACTCATATATCTCCGTTGTGGTGTTTGCGTAAGTAAGATGCGATCCTACTAGATACCCTTGGTCACCACGTAAAACATGCAACAACAAAATTAGAGGACGTCTAACTTGTTTTTGCAGGGTATGATTGTGATGTGATATGGCCAATGATGTGATGTGATATATTGGATGTATGATATGATCATGTTGTAATAGAAATATCGACTTGCACGTCGATGGTACGGCAACCGGCAGGAGGCATAGGGTTGTCTTTATACTAACATTTGTGCTTGCAGATGCATTTACTATTTTGCTAGGATGTAGCTTTAGTAGTAATAGCATAAGTAGCACGACAACCCCGATGGCAACACGTTGATGGATGATCATGGTGTGGCGCCGGTGACAAGAAGATCGTGCCGGTGCTTTGGTGATGGAGATCAAGAAGCACGTGATGATGGCCATATCATGTCACTTATGAATTGCATGTGATGTCAATCCTTTTTTGCACCTTATTTTGCTTAGAACGACGGTAGCATTATGAGGTGATCTCTCACTAAAATATCAAGACGAAATTGTGTTCTCCCCAACTGTGCACCATTGCTACAGTTCGTCGTTTCGAGACACCACGTGATGATCGGGTGTGATAGACTCAACGTTCACATACAACGGGTGCAAAACAGTTGCGCACGCGGAACACTCGGGTTAAAGCTTGACGAGCCTAGCATGTGCAGACATGGCCTCGGAACACATGAGACCGAAAGGTCGATCATGAATCATATAGTTGATATGATTAGCATAGGGATGCTTACCACTGAAACTATACTCAACTCACGTGATGATCGGACTTGGGATAGTGTAAGTGGATCATGAACCACTCAAATGACTAGAGAGATGTATTTTTTGAGTGGGAGTTTAGCATATAATTTGATTAAGTTGAACTCTAATTATCTTGAACATAGTCTAAGTCCACTTTGAATATATTTGTGTTATAGATCATGGCTCACGCGAGTGTCATCCTGAATTTTAATACGTTCCTAGAGAAAGCTAAGTTGAAAGATGATGGAAGAAACTTTGTAGACTGGGCTCGTAATCTTAAGCTAATCTTACAAGCTGGGAAGAAGGATTATGTCCTTAATGCTGCGCTAGGAGATGAACCACCCGCTACGGCTGATCAGGATGTTAAGAACGCTTGGTTAGCGCGTAAGGAGGACTACTCAATAGTTCAATGTGCAGTCTTGTATGGCTTAGAACCGGGACTTCAACGTCGCTTTGAGCGTCATGGAGCATTTGAGATGTTCCAGGAGTTGAAGTTTATCTGTCAGTGAACATGTGCTCAAAATGTCTGGGTACTCAAACCGTCTAGCTGAGCTGGGGATTGAACTCCCGCAAGAGGCTATCACTGACAGAATCCTTCAATCACTGCCGCCAAGCTATAAAGGATTTGTGTTGAACTACAACATGCAAGGGATGAAAGTTGTTTGCGATGCTGAAAGTCGCAGAGTCTGAACTCCGTAAAGAGCATCAAGTGTTGATGGTGAGCAAGACCACTAGTTTCAAGAGAAACGGCAAAGGCAAGAAGGGCAATTCAAAGAAGAGCGGCAAGCCTGTTGCCAATCCGCCGAAGAAACCCAAGGCTGGACCTAAGCCTGAAACAGAGTGCTTCTATTGCAAGGGTATGGGTCACTGGAAGCGCAATTGCCCCAAGTATCTGGCAGATAAGAAGGCGGGCAAAGAAAAATCAGGTATATTTGATATACATGTTATTGATGTGTACTTAACCGGCTCTCGTAGTAGTGCCTGGGTATTCGATACCGGTTCTGTTGCTCACATTTGCAACTCGAAACAGGAACTGCGGAATAGACGAAGGCTGGCGAAAGACGAAGTGACGATGCGCGTAGGAAATGGTTCCAAGGTTGATGCAATCGCCGTCGGCACAGTGTCACTTCAGCTACCATCGGGATTAGTGATGAACTTAAATCATTGTTATTTAGTGCCTGCGTTGAGCATGAACATTATATCTGGATCTTGTTTATTGCGAGACGGTTACTCTTTTAAGTCTGAGAATAATGGTTGTTCTATTTCTATGAGTAACATCTTTTATGGTCATGCACCGAATGTGAGAGGATTATTCATATTGAATCTTGATAGCGATACGCATATACATAACATTGAGACCAAAAGAGTTAGAGTAAACAATGATAGCGCCATATTTTTGTGGCACTGCCGCTTGGGTCATATTGGTGTAAAGCGCATGAAGAAACTCCATGCTGATGGACTTTTGGAGTCACTTGACTTTGATTCACTTGACACGTGCGAACCATGCCTCATGGGCAAGATGACTAAGACTCCGTTCTCCGGAACAATGGAGCGTGCAAGTGACTTGTTGGAAATCATACATACTGATGTGTGTGGTCCAATGAGCGTAGAGGCACGCGGCGGATATCGTTATTTTCTCACCTTCACTGACGATTTAAGTAGATATGGTTATGTCTACTTGATGAAGCACAAGTCTGAAACATTTGAAAAGTTCAAGCAATTTCAGAGTGAAGTGGAAAATCATCGTAACAAGAAGATCAAGTTCCTACGGTCTGATCGTGGGGGTGAATATCTGAGTTTTGAGTTTGGTGCTCACTTAAGACAATGTGGAATTGTTTCGCAGTTAACACCGCCTGGAACACCACAGCGTAATGGTGTGTCCGAACGTCGTAATCGTACTTTGTTAGAGATGGTGCGATCTATGATGTCTCTTACTGATTTGCCGTTATCATTTTGGGGTTATGCATTAGAAACAGCTGCATTCACTTTAAATAGGGCACCATCAAAATCCGTTGAGACGACACCATACGAACTGTGGTATGGCAAGAGGCCAAAGTTGTCGTTTCTTAAAGTTTGGGGATGTGATGCTTATGTCAAAAAGCTTCAGCCTGAAAAGCTGGAACCCAAAGCGGAAAGGTGCATCTTCATAGGTTACCCAAAAGAGACAGTTGGGTACACCTTCTATCTCAAATCCGAGGGCAAAGTGTTTGTTGCTAAAAACGGAGCTTTTCTCGTGAAGGAGTTTCTCTCGAGAGAATTGAGTGGGAGGAAGATAGAACTTGACGAGGTTGTCGAACCTCTCATCCCTCTGGATGGTGGCGCAGGGCAAGGGGAAACCTCTGTCGTTGCGACGCCGGTTGAGGAGGAAGTTAATGATGATGATCATGAAACTCCAGTTCAAGTTTCTGTTGAACCACGCAGGTCGACGAGATCACGCGCTGCTCCAGAGTGGTACGGTAATCCCGTCTTGTCAATCATGTTGTTAGACAACAATGAACCTGCAAATTATGAAGAAGCAATGGTGGGCCCAGATTCCAACAAATGGCTAGAAGCCATGAAATCCGAGATAGGATCCATGTATGAGAACAAAGTGTGGACTTTGGAGATACTACCTGAGGGCCGCAAGGCTATTCCGAACAAATGGATCTTTAAGAAGAAGACGGACGCTGACGGTAATGTGACCGATTATAAAGCTCGACTTGTGGCAAAGGGTTTTTCACAAGTTCCAGGAGTTGACTACGATGAGACTTTCTCACCCGTAGCGATGCTTAAGTCCGTCAGAATCATGTTAGCAATAGCTGTATTTTTCGATTATGAAATCTGGCAGATGGATGTCAAAACGGCGTTCCTTAACGGTTTCCTTAAGGAAGAGTTGTATATGATGCAACCCGAAGGTTTTGTCGATCCTAAAAATGCTGACAAGGTGTGCAAGCTCCAGCGATCCATTTATGGACTGGTGCAAGCATCTCGGAGTTGGAACAAACGCTTTGATGAGGTGATCAAAGCATTTGGGTTTATACAAGTGGTTGGAGAATCTTGTATTTACAAGAAAGTGAGTGGGAGCTCTGTGGCGTTTCTAATATTATATGTGGATGACATATTACTGATTGGAAACAACATAGAGCTTTTGGAGAGCATAAAAGGTTACTTGAACAAAAGTTTCTCTATGAAGGACCTAGGAGAAGCTGCTTACATTCTAGGCATTAAGATCTATAGGGATAGATCAAAACGCCTAATAGGACTTTCACAAAGCACATACCTTGATAAAGTTTTGAAGAGGTTCAAAATGGAACAGTCCAAGAAAGGGTTCTTGCCAGTTTTACAAGGTACGAGATTGAGTAAGACTCAATGCCCAGCAACTGATGAAGATAGAGAGCATATGCGCTCCGTCCCCTATGCTTCAGCCATAGGTTCTATCATGTATGCAATGCTGTGCACTAGACCGGATGTTAGCCTCGCCATAAGTATGGCAGGTAGGTTCCAGAGTAATCCAGGAGTGGATCACTGGACAGCGGTCAAGAATATCCTGAAGTACCTGAAAAGGACTAAGGAGATGTTTCTCGTGTATGGAGGTGACGAAGAGCTCGCCGTAAAAGGTTACGTCGATGCAAGCTTTGACACAGATCCGGACGACTCTAAGTCGCAGACCGGATACGTATTTATTCTTAATGGGGGTGTGGTAAGCTGGTGCAGTTCCAAGCAAAGCGTCGTAGCAGATTCTACATGTGAAGCAGAGTACATGGCTGCCTCGGAGGCGGCTAAGGAGGGTGTCTGGATGAAGCAGTTCATGACGGATCTTGGAGTGGTGCCAAGTGCACTGGATCCAATAACCTTGTTCTGTGACAACACTGGTGCCATTGCCTTAGCAAAGGAACCAAGGTTTCACAAGAAGACCAGACACATCAAACGACGCTTCAACCTCATCCGCGACTACGTCGAGGAGGAGGACGTAAATATATGCAAGGTGCACACGGATCTGAATGTAGCAGACCCGCTGACTAAACCTCTTCCACGGCCAAAACATGATCGACACCAGAACTGTATGGGTGTTAGATTTATTACAATGTAATTCACATGGTGATGTGAGGGCTAGATTATTGACTCTAGTGCAAGTGGGAGACTGTTGGAATTATGCCCTAGAGGCAATAATAAATGTATAGTTATTATTATAATTCCTGTATCAAGATAATAGTTTATTATCCATGCTATAATTGTATTGAATGAAGACTCATTTACATGTGTGGATACATAGACAAAACACCGTCCCTAGCATGCCTCTAGTTGGCTAGCCAGTTGATCAATGATAGTCAGTGTCTTCTGATTATGAACAAGGTGTTGTTGCTTGATAACTGGATCACGTCATTGGGAGAATCACGTGATAGACTAGACCCAAACTAATAGACATAGCATGTTGGTCGTGTCATTTTGTTGCTACTCTTTTCTGCGTGTCAAGTATTTATTCCTATGACCATGAGATCATATAACTCACTGACACCGGAGGAATGCTTTGTGTGTATCAAACGTCGCAACGTAACTGGGTGACTATAAAGATGCTCTACAGGTATCTCCGAAGGTGTTAGTTGAGTTAGTATGGATCAAGACTGGGATTTGTCACTCCGTGTGACGGAGAGGTATCTCGGGGCCCACTCGGTAATACAACATCACACACAAGCCTTGCAAGCAATGTAACTTAGTGTAACTTGCGGGATCTTGTATTACGGAACGAGTAAAGATACTTGCCGGTAAAACGAGATTGAAATAGGTATGCGGATACTGACGATCGAATCTCGGGCAAGTAACATACCGAAGGACAAAGGGAATGACATACGGGATTATACGAATCCTTGGCCCTGAGGTTCAAACGGTAAGATCTTCGTAGAATATGTAGGATCCAATATGGGCATCCAGGTCCCGCTATTGGATATTGACCGAGGAGTCTCTCGGGTCATGTCTACATAGTTCTCGAACCCGCAGGGTCTGCACACTTAAGGTTCGACGTTGTTTTATGCGTATTTGAGTTATATGGTTGGTTACCGAATGTTGTTCGGAGTCCCGGATGAGATCACGGAAGTCACGAGGGTTTCTGGAATGGTCCGGAAACGATGATTGATATATAGGATGACCTCATTTGATTACCGGAAGGTTTTCGGAGTTACCGGGAATGTACCGGGAATGACGAATGGGTTCCGGGAGTTCACCGGGGGGGGGGGGGGCAACCCACCCCGGGGAAGCCCATAGGCATTGGGGGAGCCACACAAGCCCTTAGTGGGCTGGTGGGACAGCCCACAAGTGCCCAATGCGCCAAGAGAAGAAAAATCAAGAGGAAAGGAAAAAAGGAAGGAAGTGGGAAGGGAGGGGGACTCCTCCCACCAAACCAAGTCCAACTCGGTTTGGGGGGGAGTCCTCCCCCCCTTGGCTCGGCCGACTCCTTGGGGGTCCTTGGACCCCAAGGCAAGGCCCCCCCTCCCTCCTCCTATATATATGGAGCAATTAGGGCTGATTTGAGACGACTTTCTCACGGCTGCCCGACCACATACCTCCACGGTTTTTCCTCTAGATCGCGTTTCTACGGAGCTCGGGCGGAGCCCTGCTGAGACAAGGTCATCACCAACCTCCGGAGCGCCGTCACGCTGCCGGAGAACTCTTCTACCTCTCCGTCTCTCTTGCTGGATCAAGAAGGCCGAGATCATCGTCGAGCTGTACGTGTGCTGAACGCGGAGGTGCCGTCCGTTCGGTACTAGATCGTGGGACTGATCGCGGGATTGTTCGCGGGGCGGATCGAGGGACGTGAGGACGTTCCACTACATCAACCGCGTTCTCTAACGCTTCTGCTGTACGATCGACAAGGGTACGTAGATCACTCATCCCCTCTCGTAGATGGACATCACCATGATAGGTCTTCGTGCGCGTAGGAAATTTTTTGTTTCCCATGCGACGTTCCCCAACATGGAAGTGGGATGACATATGCATGGACTTCATTGTCGGACTACCCAAGTCGACAAGAGGCAATGATGCTATCTGGGTCATTGTGGATGCACTCACGAAAGTAGCCCACTTTATCCCGGTAAAGACCACTTTCAACGCCAATCAGCTGGCACAGCTTTACATGTCCCGGATAGTCAGCCTTCATGGGGTACCCAAGTCTATCACCTCAGATAGAGGCTCCCTATTCACCTCGGCATTCTGGCTACGACTACATCAAGCTTTGGGAACCATGCTGAAGCATAGCACAGCGTACCATCCGCAAACTGATGGACAGACAGAGAGAGTAAATCAGATACTGGAAGATATGCTTCGTTCATGTGCTCTCACCCATGGACCCAAATGGGAAGATAGCCTACCCTATGCGGAATTCTGCTACAACAACAACTATCAGACAAGTCTGAAGATTTATACGAACGAAAGTGTCACACTCCATTGAATCGGTCTCAGACATGAGATAGTCGCATCTTTGGCACAGACTTGATGTTGGAGGCTGAGAAACAAGTCAAGGACATTTAGGAGCGCCTTCGAGCAGCCAAGTCCCGTCAGAAGAGTTATTATTATCCAAAGCATCGAGAAGTGACCTTTGAGCCCGGAGAGTATGCTTACCTCCGAGTAACCCCCATGAAAGGAGTAAAGAGGTTTCACACACGGGGAAAGATCGCACCAAGATACATCGGTCCCTTTCCAGTGATCGCTAGAAGAGGCAAAGTGTCATATCAGTTGGAATTACCGCCAGAGTTGTCAGATGTGCACGATGTCTTTCACATCTCACAGCTAAGGAAGTGCATTGCACCACCAATCAAGCAGGCAGATATGAGTGAGCTAGAACTAGCTAAGGATTTGACCTATGAAGAGAAACCCGTCAGGATTTTGGATGAGATGGAAAGGACTACTAGGAGTAAGGTACTCAAGTTTTATAAGGCACTATGGGAACATCATACCGAGGAAGAGGCTACTTGGGAAAGAGACGATTTCTTGAGATCCGCATATCCATACTTGTTCCCTGAGCAACCGAATCTCGAGGATGAGATTCATCCTAAGGAGGGTAGGTTTGTAACACCCTGAGTTTTGCAACTTTTTTCCCAAAACCTTTTGAGTTTTTGCTTGCAACATGGTTAACTTTCAAACCTTTTCAAACTGATTTGGGTATGTGAACCTTTGAACCTTTTTCCAAGCAACTCAAAACCCTCCTCCTCTTGCCAAAACCTTTCCACACCTCTTTTGAATTAATTTCCAATATCAAACCCTCTCCAATAATTCTTTTCTTTATTTGGCGAATTATGGCATCACCATGAGCTGTGAAGCAACCTATAGTTTGGATGATCTAAAAACCCCAAACTTTTTCACCACCTTCTGATTAGCATATGATTCCAAAATATCCAAGAATATTCCATTGCCCAATGCAAAATTTTGGCTAGAATAATTATTTCTTTTGTGACCAGAATAGTCCTGTTGTGAAGCAACCCCATCTTTCCTATCTTGGAAAATTCCCAATAAATTCCCCAAGCTCCTAGGGATCCTATCTAGCCACAATATCCAAAAATATCATTTGGTCCAGAATATTTTTTGAGTAGGAGAACTCTGCTAAGTTTCTGCTGATGCTGATCCTTTGTGAAGCAAGTACTAGCTAGGGGTGCACAAATGATCTATAAGTTTTTGGGCATGTGTGCACTACCAAATAACTCTCCTCCACCAAGGTTTAGCCTTAGCAGAGCAAGCATGTGAGCACCCCAAGCTCATCTCTATTCTGGACCAGAATGGTAGTTTCCAAAGGGGCTATCCTCATTTCTTCTTCAAATTCTTTCAAACTTTGCCAGTTTGAAGTCCTTCCAATGCTAATAACCCCAGACACTCCATCTAGCTCCATCCCTATCCCAATTCATCTCCAGAACCTCCCCAAGATTGGAGACATGAATTGTTGGTGATGCTACCTCTCATCTGAGTGGCTTGCTAGGCAAGGCAGTACCACGAGGGGATTCTAGAGAGCACGAACGACACTCCGGACAAGGTTTGGTAGGCCAGCATGCGCCACCAGTGCCAGTGCATGCGGTGACCGTGAAGCTAGCCTGCCAAAATCGCGCTCTGGGCACCGTCAGACTCGGGTCTCGTCAGAGGGAGACGCCCAGGTCGCCAGCTAGTGCCAAATTGCTTCTCGATAGTCTCCTGGACCCTCCAGACCCTTTCCACTCGCCGGAGAAGCCCTCGTCGTCCACCACCGCAGCCCCACATTGTGAGACCCGTGCAGTGACAGTGGCGTCCCCGCCATCGTCTTCCCCCGCGAGCCGTCTCTTTGAGCAGTGAATGCCCCTGCTCTCTCCCGTCTCTTCGCCCCGTGTCACGACAGCCAGCTTGCCGTCTCTGCTCCAGTGGCGTAGACACGTCGCCGCCGGTCCAGAGAGATCGCCGCCCTCGCCACCCGCCTATATAAAGCCCCGTGCAGCCCCTCCAAGCTCCTCACCCCTCCTAGCCACCCTCCAATCGACTCCATAGCGCCCCAGTTAGAGCCAGGAGCTCGTCTCCCTCAGCTCCGGCGAAGGCTCCGCGGCCCAAGCCCCTCCTGTCGCCAGCCACTTCCGCTCTGCCCCTGCCCCACCAGAGGTCACCATCGAGATCTCCTGGTCTCCCTGGTCCCCCTAGAGCCCTCAGCTAGGCCATCCTCTGCCGAAATCGACGCTGTCGACGACCATCGAAGTACCCACCCGCCAGAGAGGAAGGGGACGACGCCGTTCATCGACCTCCGAAGGAAATGCGGGTACACGGAGGACCGCCGTCGAGCGCCTGATCCATTCCGCCCATCTCCTAGCCTAGCCGCCGTCCCCATCGCCTGTGAGCCGCCGTTCCCCTCTGTCTATCTCCCTCTCTCTGTTTTAAACTGGCATGCCCCACGAGTGAACGACATGAGCCCGCGCCCGAAGCGGTAAGTGGAGGCGCCTCCTCCACTTTATGCCTTCGACGTGCCCCCTCCTTTGTTTTCTAAATTCTGTTTTAAAATCCAGATTTAAACAGAAACTTTGAACCCTTCCAACTTTTTATTTACAAGTCCAAATCAATTGATTCTTTTTTGCATTGAGTTGATACCGAGCCCCTCTAATTTCTGATAAATTTTGGTATTTTTCTTATACTCACAGAATTTCTGGTTAACAAAAAGGTATCATGTGACATTTTCTTTTTGCAAATTAAAAAGGTTTTAGAAGGAAACTTTGGTGAATTTGAAGACCAGGAGTGTTTGAACAACCCAACTGAGCAAGGCAAGCCATGATACCCATGTTATGTAGTACTTCCATAGCAGTGCATATTTTCACACATTATGCTTAGTTATTTGCTATAGGATAAATTCATATTAAATCATTTAAAGTAATCAATTGCTCATTATTATAAACCACTATATTTGAAATGATTTAGTGGTTGATCTGGAGTCACCTGCCCGGGCTTAACCGTGCAACCACATTTGTCGGTATGGGACGGTCGTGACTTGGGATGATCGCGTGATCTTTCACCGGTACCTCCAAAGAGGGAGGGTTATGCACGCGTGCTACCCTGATCAGGTAGGCGGGGATAACCCTGTGAGCCCAGTTGAGTTGTTTGGGCCCGTCCCCAGTTGGGACCATTTAGTTTTGCCACGACGGTGGCAGCTGTCATGAGGACATTGGGGCCACCCAGGGCAGGACTCCGGGGGAGGATGAGTGTTGGTGGTATGATGGGAGAGTCACGGGTCAGGCAGGTTCCGTTGGAGAAACACTGGTCCACCCGAATGGGATTACGAGGTCAGTGCTCCATGATGTGGGTAAAGTGTGCAACCTGTGTAGAGTGTCAAACCTATTCGAATAGCCGTGTCCACGGTATTGGACAACCCATCCAGACCTCACTAGGTGGTCAACCATATCAGTGTTAGTAATGATGGAAGAACTCTTCGCATGATCAGAGATACTCGATGAGTATTCTGGGTGTTGTTAGAGCACTCAGACAACAGTAAGTTGGTAAATGGTACATTTAGTAATATTACTTAGCAATTGTCATATTGATTGCCATGCTATTGTTTGCTGCATTACTTGGTTATTGTGAGCTTGCGAGTTCATTCAAAGTACTCACCTGGCGCATCATGCCAGATGTAGGAGAAGCCGAGGACGGAGGTCCTGATGGTCCGTACTAGGATGTGTCCACAACAGTGTCCCTGTGGATGGAGTTGTCGGTAGTTCCGCTACGACGTAGTAGTACTTAGTAGTCTCGAGGCCCAGCTATGTTTTATAAATAATGTGGATACTGTCGCAACACCGAGGGTGCCTTTGACCTCGCTATCATTGTAAGATATGTACTTGTACCCGTATGCTATCAATAAAGTCAGTTCAGTTATGTCCCAAGTTGTTGTGTGTTTCCAGAAGACATGATCTCTCGGCTAGAAACACTGGTAATCCGGTTCTGTGAGCTGGGGTGCCACACCCTTGGGCCCAAAGGCCCACCCTAGGGCGCCTACACCCCTGGCCGCCACCCCTTTGCCCTGGATGGGGCTGCCGCACCATTTAGGGTGGGAAATGATAAAGGTTGGGCACCTCCTCCCTCTCCTCCTATATATAGTGGAGGGTTTTGGCCTTTTGGAGACACAATTCATCTCTCCACGGTGCAGCCATACCCTTCCTCCTCCTTGTCCTCCGCATAGCTTGGCGAAGCCCTGCCGGAGTTACCACACAGCTCCACCATCACCATGCCGTCGTGCTGCCGGATCTCTCCCTGAACCTCTCCTCCCTCCTTGCTGGATCAAGGTGTTGGAGACGTCACCTGGCTGCACGTGTGTTGAATGCGGAGATACCGTCGTTCGGTGCATAGATCGGATTCCACCGCGATCTGAATCGCTGCGGGTACGACTCCATCAACCGCGTTGTAGCAATGCTTCCGCTTAGAGATCTTCAAAGATACGAAGATGCTCTACTACTTCACTCGTTGTTGGTTTCTCCATAGATAGATCCTTGCATGGCGTAGGATTTTTTTTGAAATTACTACAATCCCCAACACCAAGTGGTTTGCCCCTATGTTGGCATTCTACTATATGCCACCGGTGACAAGGAGCAACCCCTCTGCCCGAACGCCACTGCACACCCATGGCTGTTGTTGATGCAGTTCGGAGTCCCCTCGACATAGTTCATAAGCATATTTTTTGTTTTTTCTCTTCGGATTTGGCCTTGTGTTTTAGCTGAAGTTCGTTACAATGGAGTTCCGTAGTTTCCTATTCATGCCATCTATGATGATACTAGGAGTTTCCTCGTCATGCAATTCCTTTGCTTGCGGCTTGTGGTTCAGTAGCATGGGTGTTCAATTAAAGAGTTCTTCCGTGATGACCAATATAAGCTCTTGTGCTGCAGCAATGCAGCTGGATGGAGTGCCCCGCGATACAATTTACATTTGTTTTTTTGTTCAGATTATAGTGAAGATGTGGTGTAGTCATGCTAGGGTGTTCTACAATGCAGTACATTTGTATTGGTGTGTTTTTTAGAAGTGAGGTGAGTGATAATTTTATTTTGTATGGATGTATGTATGACCGAAAAGTTTAACTATTTTTGCACTTCCTTCCTATTCTTGAAAAATTTACGTCCGATAAAATAAGTTATGCAAGTCGCTTGCATGTGTGATGCAGTGCGGTTTTCAGTATGAAACAATGCAGTTTTCTATTCAATGCGGTTCACTCGTCAATTTTGATGTCGTGAAAAAGAGAGTGTCGTGCAATTTTAGCAGTGGTGTAATTTACTATGAAACGTTTTATGGTTCACTTGTAAAAATACAGAATAAGAAATAGTTGTTAACTGCAGTTGATCCAATGGTCTAGACACGTTTATAAGAAAAATTAAAAAAATGAAGTTCACTTACCTATCAAATGCACTGTTATTTTTTATCTCAAGAAATGCAAATTTATCGCTCATTCATCATAAAAAACCGAGTGATAAAGGGTAAAGAAATGAAGTTCGCTTGCGTGTCGGATGTAGTGTTGTTTTTCATCCGAAGAAGTAAATTTTCTCACTCATGCATCACAAAAAACACTGTGATAACGGATAAAAAAATCATGAAGTTCACTTGCCGGTCGAATGCAGTGCGGTATTCAATCTAAAGCAGTGTGTTCTTCTGTCTCATGCGGTTCACCCGTCGATTTTGCTGTCATGAAAAACATAGTGCCCACATTTTAGTAAAATCGAAATTGCTCTTAAACCGTAAGGAATTAGAGAGAGTATTCTACATAAAAAAGTTGTGCCTCGTCAATATGTTTCCAAGGCCGTGTCATTCGCATCATTCCGACGAGCGGTTTGAAAACAATTACGCTTGCTAACATTCCTAGGCAGCTACACCATTTTCAAAATTCATTTAAAACCGTGAGGAGTCTCAACAAATGGCCAACATATGAAATTTTTGCATATTCCGCGCCGTATCATATGCCTCGTTCCACGGAATAGTTTAAAAACTGCAGCGAAAATAGTCCCGAAAAAACGAAAAAAAATCCAAAAAACAGAATTCCATTTTTAGTAAATATGAAATTACTCTCAAATTATAAGGAATTAGGGAGAGTAATATACATGAAAAATATGCTTATCAACGATATCTTCCCATTGCCATATCGGTTGGTTGTTTCGATGAGCGGTTTAGAAAAAGATGCGAAAATACGCTCGCTGCAGCCCGTCATGTGACCACCATTTCCGAAACTGCTCTCAAACCGCGAGGAATTGCGAAAAATGTTCAACGTGATAGAGTTGGAGATTTTCCATAGAAATCCAATGGTACATTATATGCCTCATTATGACAAACGGTTTGAAAACTGGAACCAATATTGTATCAGAAACGTGCGTGCAATTTTTCTAGTGACATTGGAGTGCTTGTTTTGAAAGGGATGTAGTGCACTATCATTGAGCGTGCAGTTGGGAAGTCTTAGCAGAATAACTATTCTGCTAATATTAGCTGAATAGACAGACTATATATATATATATATATTAAGGTGCTTGAATACTACAATAAAATAGTACAATGCACAGAAAAGGATCTATATATAGTAGAATACAAGGACCAAAGCAATATAATTTAGTGAAATACATCGTAGCTTTGTGCAAAGTCACAATCCGTCAACTATGTCTAGAAGTCGTTTTCTTCACGTGTGCGTACTATATATTAAAGAAGAGGATGATGGTAAAGAGCCCCTCCACGTTGGTGATTACATATTAGTCTCTCTATCCCATAATATAAGAACGTTTTTGACAATACTGTAGTGTCAAAAACGTTTTTATATTATGAGATAGGGGGAGTATGTAACACCAACCAATGGCGAATCCGGGTGAATAGCTCTCGTGCGACACCTTTGAGTTGAATTGGATTGAGTACGACGTAGTTGACGAAAATAGCTCTCGTGTGACATCTTTGAAGCCAACTATAGCTCCAATGTGACATGGCCATGTTTAACCATGAAATGCAAAACACAAGGGGTTAGCGATTTGAGTTATGACACATGGGACCCACCAGTTATCCACATCAACATGGGACCCACCACTTACTTACATTCATGCTGGGTCCACAACTTATCCACATAAGCATGTTCGTGCTCATCAGCGTGCCCCGACCCGAGCCCGCCACGACCGCGAGCCAGCCCACCCCTTCCCCTTTCCTTTCCCCCACCTTCTTCTTCCTCTTCTCTGGCAACGAAGCGCATCTCCGGCGAGTGATGTCTAGCTCGACTTCGGCCTCCCGCCAATCATGGATGCAGTACGGTCCAGTGCCGTTGACAAGATGCCCCGATTGCCCGCGCATGGAGCCTCTCAAGCGTTTGACTTGTGTGAAGGAATAAAATGGCAACCGTGGGCGCGAGTTCGTGAAATGCTCGAGCAGGCCACAGCTGACGCAGGTGAGATCTGTGTACTTCACCAATCATATGGTATAATTTCTACTGATTTCTTTCTTTTTTCATCGAATTTGGGCGGTGGTTCTAGGGTTCATGCACATCCGATCACCGTTTTTCAGGCTGTGAAGAAATGTGGGCATTTCGAGTGGCTCGATGAATATGTTGAGAGGTTGAAATTGGAGGCATCAACCCAAGAGCTCGATTTTTTTTGAGGGGGGGGGGGGCGCTTTCTGTGGAACACGCCCCCATTTGGCGGACAAAGGCGCGATGATGGACAATGCTGAACTGAAGTGTGAAGTGAATGAAATGGGAAGCAACTAAAGCAGCTGATTGATAACCACAAGTATATGAGATCACAATAGTTTTTGAGGGTAGAGTATTCAACCTAAATTTACATATTCAAGACAAGGGGAGCCAAAGAATATTTGCAGGTATTAGCAGCTGAGTTGTCAATTCAACCACACTTGGAGATTTAGTATGTGTAGCACAGTGAACAGTAGCACAATAATATGATAGTTTTGATAGCTGTGGTAACAGTAGCAATAGTAATAGTAACGATGATAGCAGTTTTGTAGCAGTTGTAATAGTAGTAGCAAGAGTAGTAACTTAGCAAGCACAATATGTGGAAAACTCGTAGGCACTAGATCAGTGATATTGCTGGATAATATTCATCATATATCAGTCATAACATAAAGCGACACAGAACTAGCTCCCGTTCATCGATATAATGTAGGCATGTATTCCGTAAATAGTCATGCGTGCTTACGGAAAAGAACTTGCATGACATCTTTTGTCCTACCCTCCCGTGGCAGCGGGGTCCATAAGAAAACTAAGGGATATTAAGGCCTCCTTTTAATAGAGCACATGAACAAAGCATTTACACATAGTGAATACATGAGCTCCACATACTACGGTAATCACTGGAAAGAATTCCAATTATTATCACTTTGGGGTATGCGGATCCTAATACGTAGCAGGTGCATATAACTTGCAAGATCGGATCAAGAACATAGATATAATGGTGAAAACATAAACGGTTCAGATTTGAAATCATGGAACTCGGGCCCTAGTGACAAGAATTAAGCATGGCAAAGTCATAGAAACATCAATCTACAAACATATTGGATACTAGGGATCAAGCCCTAACAAAACTAAATCAATTACATGATGAATATCATCCAGCTCTTCACTGACCAGCAAGCCTACGAAGGGATTACTCACTCCCTATGGACAACATCACGTAATTGTCAATGAAGGAGGGTTAAGACTGAAGATTCCCCTCTCCGGAGCCCCAAACGGACTCCAGATTAGGCCTCCCGATGAAGAACAGGAGGTGGCGACGGCTCCATACCTTGAAAAGCGATGAAACTTCCTCTCTAATTTTTCTCCGAAAATAGGATTTCATAGAGTTGGAATTAGGGCCAGCGGAGCCCCGTGGGCCCCACTAGACACCAGGCCGTGTCAGGGGGGCTGGTGCGCCCTGGTGCCTAGTGGCCACCTGGGGCCTCCCCTCTCGTGGGTCTTGGTTCCAGTATTTTTCATTTATTCCATAAAAAATCTCCAAAAAGTTTTGTTCCATTCCGAGAACTTTTACTTCTGCACAAAAACAACACCATGGTAGTTCTGCTGAAAACAACGTCAGACCGGGTTAGTTTTGTTCAAATCATGCAAATTAGAGTCTAAAATGAGCAAAAGCGTTAGGAAAATTATATACGATGGAGATGTATCAACTCCCCCAAGCTTAACCCATTGCTTGTCCTCAAGCAATTCAGTTGACAAACTGAAAGTGATAAAGAAAAACTTTTACGAACTCTTTTGTTCTTGTTTATATATACATGCTTAGAGAGCACCTAGGTTTTTAGCATAAATCATGACTAATCGTATTGACAATAACCTTTAGAAACTATATTAGCTCATATCAATGGCATAATCAACTAGCAAGCAATAATAAGATAACTCAAGAGCCAACACTTGGTCAAAACGATCATGATATAATATGACAACAATGGTATCTTGCCTGCCCTTTTTGAGACCGCAAAATATAAATGCAGAGCACCTCCAAAGTTCAAGCAGCGACTAGACATTGTAATTCATGGTAGAAGAGATCCAGTCATCCTGCAAACAATGATTAACTAGACACAAAGCATGAGGATGACAACAGTGCTCTCAGGTCTGGTGCTTATTTGAGAAGGTGATGACTCAAAGTAAATTTAAATAACATTAAAGTAAATATGAAGTCCCTTCGCACAGGGAAGCAGGGATTTGTAGTGGTGCGAGATCTCAAAAGCAAAAATCAGAATTTTTTTATTTTGGGAGGTACACCCTTCGTGCCAATGTTATGACCAAGAGTTATCGGCATCTTCCATGCTAAACAAATTAGCAGTGGTTCCCAAGTGGTAAAAGTAAAGGTTTACTTCCCCTCCACGAACAAACATACTCCATGGCTAGCTGAATCCAAGGGTGTTGTCCATACCATCAATAATCGAGGGGGGTTGTTTAATTATTTGCGATTTATGATTTCAGGATTCAGAGTCCCTTTTACCAGACCCTCTCATGCAAGTACGAGTGAATAAACACTCATCGCGAGAATAATCCGAATAGCATGGACGAGACTAACAGTCCCCTGTCGCTCCTTGAGCGGCCCAGGCACACAAAACATAGGTTCATTTGAAGTATTAGAGGTGGCACATGCAAATTTGCCTGGAACGACACGGTAATACCGCATATAGGTAGATATAGTGTACTCATCTGGAATAACTTTGTTTCAAGGATTTGATGCACAAGCAGTATTTCCTCTTAGTACAGGTAAAGGATAGAAAATAGGTTAGGAAGCAACCAGCTAGAGAGCGAAGACGTTCATAAACATGCTTTATGAATAATTATCGTTGCATACTAGCATGAGTACGATATAAACACCATGAACATAAATATCGTGGAGGTTATGTTGGTTTTGATTCAACTACATGCACGAATGCTACTGCGTGAACAAACCTTCCAATGGCGCCAGAAATAGGTGTGTCAATGGAACCAGGAATCCTTTAGCTACGGCTACGCCTTAAGGGACTTCCTCGGAAAATATGCAAACTTCAACACAAGTATTTCTAGATCCACAACACCTTACTAGCATAACTTCAATATTACCATAACCACAACTCAAAACTAATTGAGATGAATCAAACTTCTCTAACTATTCAATGCCATCAAGGTGGAAGTTTTCGTATCCCTTTGGATAACTACCACTTTTGAGACTACTTTCAAGGCATAGATCAACTACCAAGACACGCACCGCTGTGCTCTAAAAGATATAAGTGAAGCACAAAGAGCAAAAGTATCTAGCTCAAAAGATATAAGTGAAGCACATGTGAGCTGAATTGTCTACCAAAAGATATAAGTGAAGCACGACAAAATCACGGTGTGTGCATGTATCTCTCTCTAGGTGTGCAGCAAGGATGATTGTGACACAACAAAAAATAAATAAAAGACTCCTACGATACAAGACGCTCCAAGCAAAAACACATAACATGTGGTGAATAAAAATATAGCCCCAAGTAACGTTACCGATGGATTGAAGACGAGAGAGGGGATGCCTTCCCGGGGCATCCCCAAGCTTAGGCTTTTACGACATCCTTGAATCTCTTGGGGTGCCTTGGGCATCCCCAAGCTTGAGCTTTTTCCACTCTTTATCTCTTTGTCCATAAGAACTTCACCCAAAACTCCACACGTCGACCGCTATCCAGCATGCATCTAGTCTATTAAGTCCAAAAGAACAGAGTAACGCCTTAAGCAAGATGACATAATGCAGAGGGATAATCTCAAACCAATGACGAAAACCCCATCTTGTTACCCTTGATGGCAACTACTTGATGTGTGCCTTTCTGCCCCTACTGTCACTGGGAAAGGTCACCACATGGTAGAACCCAAAACCAAGCACTTCTCCCATTGCAAGAATCATAGATCTAGTTGGAAAAACAAAACCCAAGACTCGGAGAGACTTACAAGGATATCAGATCATGCGTATAAGAAATCAGCAAAGACTCAAATATATATCATAGATAATCTTATCACAAATCCACAATTCATCGGATCTCAACAAACACACCGCCAAAGAAGATTACATCGGATAGATCTCCATGAAGATCATGGAGAACTTTGTATTGAAGATCCAAGAGAGAGAAGAAGCCATCTAGCTACTAACTACGGACCCGTAGGTCTGAAGTGAACTACTCACGAGTCATTGGAGGGGCGATGATGATGATGAAGAAGCCCTCCAACTCCAAAGTCCCCTCCGGCAAGGTGCTGGGAAGGGTCTCCAGATGAGATCTCGCGAAAATGGAAGCTTGCAGCGGCGGAAAAGTATTTTCGAGGCTCCCCTCATTTTTTGCAGTATTTTTGGGAATTTATATGCCAAAGATCTAGGTCAGGGGGCGGCCAGGGAGGCCACAAGCCCTGACACCGCCGCCCCCTTGTGGTGGAGTGGGAGCTTGTGAGCTCCCTGGAGCCCACCAGGCTTGGCCCACAGGCCCCCTGATCTTCTTCCATTCGGAAAAAAATCATTTCGGGGATTTTATTCCGTTTGGACTCCGTTCCAAAATCAGATTTGAAAAGAGCGAAAAACACAAAAAAAGAGGAACTGGCACTTGGCACTGAATTAATAAGTTAGTCCCAAAAAAATATAAAAAGTACATAAAACATCCAAAGATGACAAGACAACAACGTGAAACCATCAAAAATTATAGATACGTTTGAGACATATCAAGCATCCCCAAGCTTAACTCCTGCTCGTCCTCGAGTAGGGAAGTGATAAAGAATGATTTTTTGGTGCTTTCATGCTACCTAGCATAGATGTCCTTTGTAACTCCTCTTATGTGACGTGAATGTTCAGATCCATTAGATTCAAAACAATAGTTTGCTATTGACGTGGAAACAATAATAATTCAAGCAAACTAGCAAGGTAATCATGAACTTTCAAAATAAAAAGGCCAAAAGAAAGTTGTCCCTACAAAAGCATATAGTCTGTCTATGCTCGATCATCATTGCACAACGAATTTAAATCATGCACAACCTCGGCATTGGACAAGTAATTGTTTCACACCTTTACTTTCTCAAACCTTTTCAACTCTCACGCAATTCATGAGCGTGAGCCATGGTTATAGCACTATAGATGGTGTGGAATGTGGTGGAGGTTGCAAGACAAAAAAGAGAAGATAGTCACATTTACTAGGCATATCAATGAGCTATGGAGATGCTCATCAATAGTTATCAATGTGAATGAGTAGGGATTGCCATACAAATGATGCACTAGAGCTACGAGTATGTGAAAGCTCTTAAAGAAAACTAGTCGGTGTGCATCCAACTTGCTTGCTCACGAAGACCTAAGGCAATTTTGAGGAAGCCTATCATTGGAATATACAGGCCAAGTTATATAATGAAAAATTCCCACTAGCTATATGGTGGTGAGAAAACGAGAGACTCTCAATCATGAAGATCATGGTGCTTAATATGCACAAGTGTGGAAAAAGTGGTAGCATTGTCCCTTCTCTCTTTTTCTCTCATTTTTTTGGTGGGCTCTTTGGCCTCTTTTTTTGGTGGGCTTCTTTGGACTCTTTTATTTCCTCACATGGGACAATGCTCCATTAATGATGATCATCACACTTTCAACTCAAAATTAGAGCAACAATGACTCTATATGGAATGCCTTCGGTAGTGTACCGTGGCAATGATCTAGCATGGCATAGACATTAATGGAAACATCATGCTAGCTATCTTACGATCATGCAATGGCAATGTAGATGTGGTGACACATGTCATGGTGGTAGTTGCATGGCAATATATCTCGGAATGACTTTGAAAAAGCCATAGTAGGTAGGTATGGTGGCTGTTTTGAGGGAGGCTAATGGTGGCTTTTGTGCACCGGCGAAAGTTGCACGTCACCAAGAAGATAGTGATGGTGGAAGGTGAAAGTGCATCTAAACCATGGACTCAACATTAGTCATGAAGAACTCATATACTTGTTGCAAAAGTTTTATTAGTAATCGAAACAAAGCATTCAACGCATACTCCTAGGGGAAGGGTTATTAGGTATAAACCATCGCGCGATCCCGACCGCCACGCAAAGGATGAAAATCAATAGACTAATCATGCTCAGATTTCATCACATAGCGGTTCACCATACGTGCATGCTACAGGAATCACTAACTTCAACACAAGTATTTCTAGATCCACAACACCTTACTAGCATAACTTCAATATTACCATAACCACAACTCAAAACTAATTGAGATGAATCAAACTTTTCTAACTATTCAATGCACATGAAGGTGGAAGTTTTCGTATACCTTTGGATAACTACCCCTTTTGAGACTACTTTCAAGGCATAGATCAACTACCAAGACACGCACTGCTGTGCTCTAAAATATATAAGTGAAGCTCAAAGAGAAAAAGTATCTAGCTCAAAAGATATAAGTGAAGCACATGTGAGCTGAATTGTCTACCAAAAGATATAAGTGAAGCTCGACAAAATCGCGGTGTGTGCATGTCTCTCTCTCTAGGTGTGCAGCAAGGATGATTGTGACACAACAACAAAAAAAATAAAAGACTCCTACGATACAAGACGCTCCAAGCAAAAACACATAACATGTGGTGAATAAAAATATAGCCCCAAGTAACGTTACCGATGGATTGAAGACGAGAGAGGGGATGCCTTCCCGGGGCATCCCCAAGCTTAGGCTTTTACGGCATCCTTGAATCTCTTGGGGTGCCTTGGGCATCCCCAAGCTTGAGCTTTTTCCACTCTTTATCTCTTTGTCCATAAGAACTTCACCCAAAACTTGAAAGCTTCACAACACGAAACTTAAATAGAAACTCGTGATAACATTCGTATGAGAAAGAAAACCACCACTTCCTTAGGTACTGGAGCAAACTTAAATTCTACTTGTGCTGATGTTGGGTTACTTCATCAAAATAGGCAACCAACACAACAAAAAGAGAATCTGTTAACAACAGACCAGTCTGTAGCAATCTGTATATTTCGTA
The DNA here is from genome assembly GCF_904849725.1 of Hordeum vulgare subsp. vulgare. Lineage (NCBI taxonomy): Eukaryota > Viridiplantae > Streptophyta > Magnoliopsida > Poales > Poaceae > Hordeum > Hordeum vulgare. Next base: position 109,752,722 of record NC_058521.1, on the reverse strand, counting down.
TACCTGTGGTACTTCAGAAATTTGGAACACTTACGACACTGTGGAGAATTTGCGTAGCAATCAGCAGCAAAAAGAATCAACTCAAAAGCTCTTACAGAAAAAAAGGAAATTATTTTCGTGAGCAGAAAGTTTCTGTCTTTTCCAGCATGACCAAACGATCATCCCCAAGACTAATCATAACGGTTTTTCTTGGCACAAACGCAAAAAGAAACACAAAAACACAATCATAATATAATTATGAAAGTTTGGAAGACACAAAACAGAAAGAAAAAGGATAGATTCGTTGGGTTGCCTCCCAACAAGCGCTTTTGTTTAACGCTCTTAGCTAGGCATTCAATGATGCTCTCACAAAAGACAAGAATTGAAGCACAACGAGAGCATCATAAAGCATGTGAAAATCACATCTAATTCTAACATACTTCCTATGCATAATCATTTTATAGGAGAACAAATTGGCAAGACAACCAATAGTTCCCATATGCAAGGAAGAAGAAAGAGACAATAACAATCTGCACATAACGAGAGGTAATTTGGTAACATGAAAGTTTCTACCACAATATTTTCCTCTCTCATAGCTATTACATGTGGGATCATATTCGAATTCAACAATGTAACTATCACAAAGGATATTATTTTCATGATCCACATGCATGCAAAGTTGACGCTCTTCAAAAATAGTGGGATCATCATCAACTAAAGTCATGACTTCACCAAACCAACTTTCAATATTATTGCAAATATCATATTCATCATGAGGTTTGAACAAATTTTCAAGATCATAAGAAAGATCGTCACCCCAATCATGATTATTGCAACAAGTAGTGGACATAGCAAGGCTAGCATCCCCAAGCTTAGGGTTTTGCATATTTTTAGCATGATTGTCACTAATAGGATTTATAGTGAAATCATTGCAATCATGCTTTTCATCCAAGGAGCCCTCGTGAATCACTTCATGAATTTCTTCCTCACAATTTTCATATTCACGCATCTTAAGCAAAACTCCATAGAAATAGTCAAGTGCCCTCAACTCACTAGCAATTCGTTCCACATAAGTGGGTCTCTTAAAGAGATTAGCTAGTGGATGAGGATCCATATCACTAGATTTTCAGCAAGCGAAGATGCAAGCATATTGAAGGCACATGGTAACACAAGCAAACCAAAAGCGAGTGGAAGAAGGGCAAACGAAAAAAGGCAAATGTGAAGTGGGGGAGAGGAAAACGAGAGGCAACTGGCAACAAAAGTAAATGCAAGTGATGAGTTTGTGAGACCTACTTGGATAGATCTTGATCTCTCCTCCCCGGCAATGGCGCGAGAAATACTTCTGCTACTGCGTCAACAGACCTTCCAATGGAGACAGAAATAGGTGTGTCAATGGCACCAGGAATCCTTCAGCTACGACTACGCTTTAAGGGACTTCCTCGGCAAATATGCAAAGGATTTCCCCCGTGGCCTTGGAGCCTTGCGTTGGTGTTCCCTTGAAGCAGAAAGGGTGATGTAGCACAGCGGTGGTAAGTATTTCCCTTAGTTTGAGAACCAAGGTATCAATCCAGTGGAGGAGTATCACAAGATCCTGCACAAACACAAAAGCTTGCTCCAAACGCTATGAAGGGGTTGTCAATCCCTTATAGATTGTTCGCCAAGTGAGAACTGAAAGCAACAAAGTAACAAAGCAAAGTAAAAGCGAAGGTGTAAATGATGGATGTGAATAGACCCGGGGGCCGTAGTGTTTACTAGTGGCTTCTCTCATGAAAGCAAGTAGGCGGTGGGTGAACAAATTACCGTCGAGCAATTTATAGAACCGCGCAAAGTCGTGACAATATCTATGGCAATGATTATATCTATAGGCATCACGTCCAAAACAAGTAGACCGAAACTTTCTGGATCTACTATTATTACTCCACACGTCGACCGCTATCCAGCATGCATCTAGTGTATTAAGTCCAAAAGAACAGAGTAACGCCTTAAGCAAGATGACATGATGTAGAGGGATAATCTCAAACCAATGATGAAAACCCCATCTTGTTACCCTTGATGGCAGCTACTTGATGTGTGCCTTGCTGCCCCTACTGTCAGTGGGAAAGGTCACCACATGGTAGAACCCAAAACCAAGCACTTCTCCCATTGCAAGAATCATAGATCTAGTTGGCCAAACAAAACCCAAGACTCGAAGAGACTTACAAGGATATCAAATCATGCATATAAGAAATCAGCAATGACTCAAATATATATCATAGATAATCTGATCACAAATCCACAATTCATCGGATCTCGACAAACACACCGCCAAAGAAGATTACATCGGATAGATCTCCATGAAGATCATGGAGAACTCTGTATTGAAGACCCAAGAGAGAGAAGAGCCATCTAGCTACTAACTACGGACCCGTAGGTCTGAAGTGAACTACTCACGAGTCATTGGAGGGGCGATGATGGTGATGCAGAAGCCCTCCAACTGCAAAGTCCCCTCCGACAGGGTGCCGGGAAGGGTCTCCAGATGAGATCTCGTGAAAATGGAAGCTTGCGGCGGCGGAAAAGTATTTTCGAGGCTCCCCTCATTTTTTGCTGTATTTTTGGGAATTTATAGGCCAAAGATCTAGGTCAGGAGGCGGCCAGGGAGGCTACAAGCCATGACACTGCCGCCCCCTGGTGGCGGAGTGGGAGCTTGTGGGCTCCCTCGAGCCCACCTGGCTTGGCCCATAGGCCCCGTGATCTTCTTCTGTTCGGAAAAAATCATTTCGGGGATTTTATTCTGTTTGGACTCCGTTCCAAAATCAGATCTGAAAAGAGCCAAAAAACACAGAAAAAAGAGGAACTGGCACTTGGCACTGAATTAATAAGTTAGTCCCAGAAAAAATATAAAAGGTACATAAAACATCCAAAGATGACAAGATAACAACGTGAAACCATCAAAAATTATAGATACGTTTGAGGCGTATGTCACATCCCTGGATCCCTAACTAGGGTTTAGTATTTGTGCTCATGTTTTCTTCCATTGCATTCAAGAAATTGAAACAAGCTCCAAAGAAGTGGTGAAAACTCAAACCAAAAACCCTAGCCACTTCTAATTCAAGGAAAATTCAAATCTTGTCAAATCAATGAACCCAAAATGGCCTTCTTGAAAGTTCAATATTTCTGATAATTATTGAAAACAAATTATCATGGGAGAAAACTATTTTGAAATCACTTTTGGCATTTTATTTAAAACCAGCAAGTCCCTGAATTCAAACTTATATTTGAATTCAAAAATATATAAGTTTTCAAAAATATTGAAGACTTTATGGGTGATTGGAAATATTCCAACTAACACCCCAACATTTTTCAAACTATTTTTGTTTTGTTTTTAGTGCCAAAAATAAATAGCAACAAGTGTCAGGAAATAAAATAGAAAAACAGAAATAGTGGAAAAAAAAGGAAAAGAACTATCCTACGCTTACCTGAAGCCCAACCCACCTTAGCTGTCGTCTTCCTCCCTGCGAGTCGGAGCAGGAGGTGGCCGCCGCTCGATCCGGCGCGCCCACGCAGCTGCGTGCCTGCCTGGCCGCCGCGTCGCGCTGGCGAGGTCGGGGATAAGCTCCCCGAGGCCTCCCCGAGCTCATCCCCTCCCCATTCTCCCCCCTGCTCTCTCTCCTCTCGACCGCCATTGGAGCCCGTGCAGAGCTCGAGCTCGCCGTCGCTCTGGCATGCCTCCTTCCCTATTGAGCCGCGCAGAAGAACCGCTAGGGTCCCCTGAAGCTTCCAAGCCACGAGCTCGATGCCGAGACACAGTGAATCACCTAGAAGCCGCCTTCTTCCTCCTCGGATCTCCGACGTTCATCGCCGCCGTTCTTCCTCCTCACGCCTCCCTCGAGCCTACTTTCAATGCCTCTGCACTCCTCGTGAGCTCAAGATCCTTTCCCCTCTATTCCCCCTCTCGATTCCGAGCCCTAGCACATGATTCCACCGGAGGCCGACGATGACCGCCGCGGTAGCTCGTCGCCGGCGGCTCTCCGGTGATCGGCTCATTGATGTGAGGCTTGCAAACGCTTCAGCACATCGCGTAGATGCTGTAGGATCCTAGCCCCGCGCGTGATGCCCCCTGTTTCGATGACCCCGATGATGCCCGAGCTTCGGCCGCCGCCAAGCACGTCGCCGGCGTCATCTCCGGCCGGATCAGCCCCGGTTCTATGCAGAAATGGAACGACGGGTGGACGCTGGTCAGTCTAGTGCCATATGCCGCGCAAATGGTCGTTAGAATGGGATTTCCGAGCCCCTCTGCCGTTCTGGTGATCGCCGGAGGCTCGCCGTCGGCGAGGACGACCTCGCCGCCGGTGGATCTGACCCCCTGAGCCTATGACTAGTGGGGCCAGCCCCTGGTTAATTAAGTTTAGGATTAGTAAAAATAATTAATTAAATAAAAACATAAACGGTCACTCACATGTGGGTCCAGCACTCATAATTAATCTATTAAGTGAAATTTAAACTGAAAACTGGCCAGAGTCACTGACTAGTGGGTCCCACTGGCCAGGATTTACTTTCAACAGCCAGTTGGACCTGCTGATGTCATGCTGATGCAATAAAGCATTTTCTGATTTAAAAGAATTCCAGAAAATGCCCAAAACTTCTAAAAATCATAGAAAATAATCTGTAACTCCAATGAAAATAATTTATATATAAAAAAGTATCAAAAAAAATCCAAGGAATCTGATTTTGATATTTTCAAACATGTTTGAAAATGTTAACATCACGAAACAGATTAAATGATGATTAGGATAACCGTATTAAATAATTTGGAGTTGGAATTTGAAATGCATTTGAATTCCACTTCAAATATTATGACCAAACCATGATTAAGCACAACCAGCAACCCAACATACCATCATCATGCATGCTAAAACAAGATTACCTGAGCATCAGGTCGAATCAATTAAAAGGGTATTTGAAAATACCTTGTTTGAAGTGATATTTGAATCTTGATTCAAATCAACTTCAACTTAAGAAATGGTAGCTACATTAGCCTACCACCTTTAATTTCCATGCCATGCTCATGCATCATCTTGTTGCATCTGATTGTTATTGATTGATATTGTTTTACCGGTAGGCCCCGCTCCTTCGAATTCCACCGAATATCCGACTAACGGATATTGTCCCTCTGCTGAGCAACGAGGCAAGCAACCATTTTGATCATCCTGATAAATCCCATGTTCTCGCTCCTGCTCTTATTTCTTGCATTAGGGCAAATGCTTTCACTGCTTTTACCACGTTAGTTGAACCCACTTCCTTTGCATGACCTGTCTTGTCACAGTAAATAGCTGAACCTTGCAACCTAGCATACCTGGTAGATGCTTGAGCCATGATGTGCCTTATCCTGCTATGCATGCTATGCTTAGAGTTGTGTATGGTCTGTCATCTGGGTGATGAACAGAATTGTGAGAATGTGTTCAGTAAGTAAAGGTTGTGTGTTGAACCTGATTTTGTAAAGGTACCGGTGAAAGGCTACGTAGGAGTACATGGCGGGTTGTTTCATTGGAACCGTCCTTAGGAACCGAGTTCCGTGTATGTAATCCAAGACGAGATACTATCACATGCTGGGCCCTGAAATATGACTTGCTCGATTTATTAATCGCTTAGTACTCGGTCCAAGAGTTGCAAGTACTTTCTGGTGTTTATAGTCATGCTGGAGGCCGTGCGTAGCACTGACCTTAGAGGTGGGCTATGATGCTGATAGAGCATAATATCTCTCCATATGTGGTTTTGGTAATTGATGACAATCCCTATGGACTAATGGTTGCCTTAAGTTATATTTATAGGATTTGTCCATAGGCACTTCTTGAAGTCCATCTGTTGGGTTCAAGGAGTTTATATGATTGACCAAGATGTTATTCAAGGTATTATCCAAAGAATGGTCATAGAAACACTAGGTTGATCAAGATCTCAGACTAAGAGCAAATCAAGATTATCAACACACAAAGCGTATAAGATGTACCGAGAGGGATCAAGTGATCCCATGGTATGGTAAGCATTGTCCATTACGTGTTTGTGTACTAACCCATGGTCTTTGTGAGACTCCTATGTGGGGGTTAGGTGTGTTTCCATTGGGCTTGCGTCAAAAGGAAGATCTCATACAACCCATGAAGGATGATGTCAAGTGGTGATCGTCATCAAGATTGTGGTGTGCAAGTTCAAGTGGATTAGCACGAATATATCATTGAAACTATTGTTAATGATCATGTGTTGATAAGGACAATCTCATGTGCTAACAAGAACAAGATCAAGATAAGCATTCCTGAGCACTACATGCTTGATTCTTGTGGATGTTCACATGGTGGACAAATGAAGATAAATACATAAGCTAGGCTTTCCACATTGTGTATGGGAAAGCTACTTGAAGACTTCATCATGTCCTCCTTTCAACTTGAGCCAAGAAGGAACAACAACATCAAGCTCAGGTGAAAAGGCTAACTCAAAGGTATCAGTTCCTTTGACGTTAGTAGGTGCGGAGTGATGATCAGCGAATAAAAGTATACACTCAAGTATGGATCATCAGTACTCTTTTATGATTCTTGAGTCCTTAGGGATCCCGCACTATTAAGAGGGGATCACACGTTTTGCGATGAACTTGCTCAAACTACAACTTCACTTTCTGCTCAGACCACATCTCCACTCCTTTGCTGATATCTGTAAACAGAACCAGTGCCTCGGACATCCGGCTTCCTCCGGACGTCCGAGGGCGGGACGACCGACTACCTCGGAAATCCGGAATTCTATACCAGAGAAATCAGAGCCATTTAACTCGGACTTTCGGCTCCCTCCGGACGTCCGAGGCCCGGATGTCTGGCCAAGTCCCGGAAATCCGGAAGCCTGCACCAGTAGAAGTTGTGTCTATATCTCGGTAATCCGACTCCCTCCGGACGTCCGAGCACCGGACGTCCGACACCCGTCGGAAATCCGGAACCTAACACGAGTAGAAGTTGAGCTGTATAACTCGGACTTCCGGTCCTCTCCGGACGTCCGTATACTGATGAATTCAAATATGTTCAGGCACACCTACAAGCCTCGGACGACCGACCCCTGTCGGACGTCCGGTCGCTGTTTAATTCAAAATAGTTTCAGTCATATCTACAGGCCCCGGACGACCGACACATGTCGGACGTCCGACCTCTCGCGGTCGCCCGGACTTCCGACAACTGTCGGACGTCCGGACCCTGTGTGACTTAAAGTGTCCCCAACGACTCTTTTTCTCTCCACACTATGAATACCCCCCTCCCACTTCATGAGAGGGTTGCCTTATACAGCCTTATCCTCATAAGATCACATTTCCACCTCACACACATTTGCTCACTCCAAATCTTAGATCCCAAGAGCATTCGTGAGTCCCTTTGAGAGTTGTTCCAATCAAAAGATAGATCTTCTTCCTCTCCTTCTCTCAACCCAAGCTATTTGTGATTTGAGCAAGTTTTGAGCATTCCCCGTGATCTTGTTACTCTTGGAGGTTGGAGACTCCTAGGCGGTAGGATTTCTTCGGAGAGGGATCAATCCGTGTGATTTCCCCCGGAAAAGTTTGTGAGGGTTTGGAAGCCACCTCAAAGGCTTACCACTAGTGGTTGAAAAACGCCTTCGTGGTGTTATCTCAAAGGGAGAATAGGGTGAGCCTTCGTGGCGTTGGTGTGCCTTCGTGGTAACATCCACCTCTCTAACGGTGACTAGCTTCCCTCCAAGGAAGTGAACATCGGGATACATCTTCGTCTCAGTGACCTTGGTTATCCTTAACCCTAACTCCTTACTTGTGGTTTACTTGTGTTATTTGAGCTTACATACATTTCATATTGTTTGTGCTCATTATATTGTGTTGGATATTTCTTGTAGAAGATTAATCATTCAAGGATATCCTCTATATCCACACGTACATACTTGCAGCCCTTGATATATCGTGTGATATAGTGTGATCTGGTATCTTCTGTTATTTACCTACTTGTCGTGTGATATAGCTCAAGTAAGTTTGTGTAACTTACTTGTGCTTGTTAGTAACTGCATTGTGCCCATCTTGGTAGATCGTGTTGTTGATACACGTTGCAGTGCCTAGTGCATTTAGGATTTGTGCTTAACAAGTACCCTCTTAGTTTATTTCCGCATTAGGTTCAAGCCAAATCCGAAGAAGTTTTTAAATAGCCTATTCACCCCCCTCTAGGCGTCATCGAGGTCTTTTCAATTGGTATCAGAGCTAGGTCTCTCTTTAATTAGGTTTCACAACCTAGAGAGTATCGATGTCGACTATTGGATTAGTGCACAATGGCATCTTTGACTTTGATGGCACAAATTATACCCTATGGAGAATTTGTATGCTTCATCACTTTCGGGCCATGGGCCCAAATACTTTACGAATTGTTCTTGTAGGGATTGCCGACAAAAAGGATGATGCATCTTCATCTACTAATGAAATGTATCTTGATTGTGAGGCCTTTCTTGCCATTCATCGAACCAAAAGTCCTGAAGTTTTTAAGTCTATCTTGACTTGCAAGTCAGCTCATGAAGTTTGGACTAAACTTGAAAATATATATGGTGGGTCCAATCTTGATGAAGACGGTATTATGATGAAGGAGTTGGTGCATGAACTCTTCACTCTTTTCGATCTTAAAGAGTCCACCACTACTTCCATATCCGATTGCTTGCACACCTCAGCATCTTCAATCTCACAAGGTAATGACATGGTGAGTGAAGAAATATATGTTGATGAAAATTTCATAGCCTCTATGGACACGAGCATATCTAGTACCACACATAGTGTAAATTATTGTGCTGATAGGTCATGCATTTCACCTAAAGATTCCTTGACAAATGTCTGTGGTGATATGCCTGCTTCCTCGTGTCCTCTTGATCAAAATATCGTGTTTCTCCCAAGTTGCTCTATGACTAATCATTTAGGGGATATCAAGAAATATGAAGTACTTTTGACTAATGAAGAATCTGATTCACCAAAAGAATCATCATCAACTCCTCCAGTTCACATGTGCCTCATGGCAAGAGGTAATAATGAGGTATCATCTTCCCTGTGCAATAACGATGATATTTGCGATGAGGATGATGATGATGATGACTTGACTGAAAATATCTATGTGATCAGTAAAATTCTTCATAAAGCTAAAAATAACGCTCTTCAAAGATTCCAAGATGTTCATGCTTACTTTGAAAATTGTAATGATTCACTTAATCATGAACAAGCTAAAAGTGAACAACTTGAACATGAACTTGAGAAGAGTCATCAAGCATGTAGAGACTTAAGATCTTCAAAAGGAGAGACTGAAGTTGCTCATGATAAACTTAAAAAGGATTTTGAAGTCCTTCTCCTTGAATGCAATAATGTCAAGGGAGAGCTCATCAAAACCTCTAAGATCTATGAGGAGCTTCAATCTACTCATGAGAAGTCTCTATTTGCTGCTTACTCCTCTCATATTGTTGATGATACTTGTACATCTAACCCTACCTCATTTGAATATCAATATTGAAGGAGAATGTTGAGCTACGTGCTCAACTTGATTTACTAACTAGCAATTATGGGAAGTTGGAAGAAAACCATGTAATGCTCACAAGCTCTCATGCCGATCTTCTGACATCCCATAATGTGCAAAAGTTAGCTCATGAGGCTATCATCACCAAGGTAACATCAAGCGAGCCTCATGTGGACAATGGCACTACTTCTAGTCAAAGTACTATATTTCCATGTGCTAGTCCTCGTAATTCGTCTACTCATAATCTTGCTACCTCGTGTGATGAATTACTTTCCTTGCCTTGTTGCTCTAACATTGAAGTTTACACCCCCTCTAGTACTTGCATTGATACTAACCGTGCAGAGGAAATCAAAGAGCTCAAGGCCCAAGTCACTTCTTTGAAGAAAGACTTGGAAAAGTGTCATGAAGGGATGCCCACACTCAACAACGTCCTGTGTGAGAAAACATCTCTGAATGACAAAAATGAGTTTGGAGTAAACTCAAACAAGAACAAGAGGGGCCTAGAACAAGTCAAGAATTCGACCAAAATCATTTGCTTCAAGTGCAAAATTAAAGGGCACCATGTTAGATCTTGCCCTCTGAAGACGAAGTCTCAAAGTCACAAGCAACAAGGGAAGCAGCCACAAACTCAATCACATATTCAACTACAAGTTGAAGGAAGGCATCTTCCCAATAAGACCCAAGCCAACACTCCCCAAGGTGAGAAATCAACTGGGAAGAAAACAAAGGGTAGATGTTGCTACTTATGTCGTGAGAAGGGTCACGTCGCTTCGTCTTGCATGAAAGGTAACTTATCCAACCCAATCACTATTGATGATACATATTCCCTTGGGAAGGATAAGGTTGGCAATGTGTTTGCCAAGTTTGTTGGTACTCAAAATGGTGTCAAGAAAAGAACCATTTGGGTTGCCAAGCCTATTGTGATTAACCTCTTAGGACCCAATGTAGTTGGGGACCAACAAGCTCAAACTTGATCAATAGGTGACCTTGGAGGACATTAGAGACTTGGATTCATAATGAAGAATTAAGGGGTCTTCATCATTCATATTATCTCAAGCCAAGTCATTTGGATTATCGAGTTTCTATCTTATATCCAATGTGCCTCCTTACGGTAACTTATACTTAAATTGTTTTCATTGTTAGGTGCTTGCCCCCTTTGCATGTTGTGGTTTTGTACCTTGCATGCGTTTGTATATGTTGTGCTTCCAACTTGCTTATCTTAAGTAATCGAGTATGGGTATGTTGGTTTGCATATCATGTACATGTGAGTCTTGTATTGAGCCTTTTGTCTCTTGTTTGTATTTTTGTTGGCTCTTGTGAGAGATTAATGGATTATCCCATTGTGGGGGAGTGATGTGCTTTGCACACCTCACAATCCTATACATGTGTATACATGGGGAATACCACTTAGTTTTGATGCTTCAAGATTATCTAGTGTCTATGTGGTATGTCTTACTCATGAGAAATTCAAATTCTATATGGTCCATTAATTATTTCTTGTTGGTTTCAATTTGCCACTTGTTAATATTGTTGGTTTATCACATTATGGGGGAGTAATATGCTATGTGCATATTACAAACCTAGAAAATGTGTACATTTGAGGTGTTGCCACTTAGTGTTGATATTGTAAATTATCCTGTTCCTTGGTGGCATGTTATCTCTACAAGTGTCATTTGCTTGCGTTTTATGGGTAAAGATGATCTTGGATATATTTGTGATCTACCAATGAGTATCATTTCAAAAATACTTCTTGTCCTTGACAATTGGTATTCCCATCATATGATTGGAATTGATAATCATCTTTACATTGGATTTTGTGTTTCATTTGTTTTTCTTGCCTCTTATGAATCTATTTTTAACATGTCTAGTGTGGTTATAGATATAGAGAAAGTGATGATTCCATCGTGTGCGTTTTGTATTCAAATGCAAATTCTATATAATGCACGTCCCTTGGGGGAGCTTTCCTATTCCCTTTAAAAACACTCTCTTTATTCACCCATCATAAAATCATTAGATCCCCATCAAGTGTGTGTTGATGGGAGGAAAGTCTTGCTCTTTATGATGCTTTGTGCCATCATGAAAATTTGTAGAGGGCCTTGTTTGTTGTTACCTAGCTCTCTCCTAGAAACTAGATACCTTTGTTTGTTTTCCTTCAATTGGTTTCTTGTTGCCTTCTATTTGGCATGTGTTAATGGATATCTCATTCCTTGATGTATCTTTTAATTGATATCTTTCAAGTGATAGTTCTTTTGTTTTAGGATCTTATTATCACTTGATATCTTGTCTTTTGATGACTTATCAACTTTGTGTTGAGTTGATTCTTGAGAGTCTTGAGCATGCATATCTAGCTACTATATACAACTTCTTTTGCTTGCTTTCCTCCTTTGACCCAATATATAAGGGAAACTCCACCCTGTCATAAATTGGCTAAACTGTGCATGAAATTCAAATTCATATCTATATGCACATATGTGTGTGGAGTTTGTCCTATGTATTGCAGGTTTTCTAACTCTTTGGTCCCACTGAGTTTGGGCACCATTCTGTTTGCTTTGTTGTTCCAGGAACAATTGGAGATGCATTGGATGCTCGGCTCACATATAAGGAAGATGTTGAGACCATGTGATTATTGGAGCCAAGTTAGGATGATCAAAGAACAACTATCTACTACATCAATCCAATGTTGTCTCGGTAACAAGTATCCACTTCATGCATTCTTTTCTTGCAAAGGACCCAACCTGTCTTTTCTTTTCCAGGTTGCATCATGGCATGAATCTCTTGATTTGTTCTCGTAGTACTTGTTTGCTTTCTCAAAGCATCCGAACAATGATGTCTTACTGCTAGTTGGGATGTCTTTGATGTTCGTATGTTGGAAGTTCATATTATACAATAAGAAAATATTAGGCCATGTGGTATGCTTCCAAGCAAAAGATCTCATTGATATATTTATGACTTCCCTTTTTGGATATCTAGTGTTCTTCCTTCTTGTAACCATTTCGTGAGTACATCCTTCTTTGTGGATATATATATCATCATGATTGTCTTCTACTTAGAATCTTGGTCACATGAGAGAAGTTACATCTCTAATTGATATCCTCTTTTCTTTCACGTCCATAGTTGCATTTCCTCTTTCCAGTTTTTGGTGGCTTCGTGAAAGGATTTGTTTTGAGTGCGTATCTTATTTTCCTACATCTTCATGCACTCTTTGGCCGTGAAGATTATTTTTCCTCATGCGCGTCTTGATGAGGGTTTTGCCTTTTCAATTAGTATCCCTCCTCTTGACAAGGTTCTTACTTCCGATGTTCACAATGGGTTGTCACAAGCGTTGGTTCTTATTTTGTTTATTAGTAAGCTTGTGAACCCATTTTCTAGTATGTGCGTGTGGGAATGTTATGTCTTGCACTTTGTATCTCATTTCATCAAGACTATGTTGATGAGTAATGCTCATCCTTATCTTAGTCTTCTCAAGTGCTTTGCCATGACTCATACACATTACTTTGTTTGAGCCTATTCTTAAGTTGCTTCTATTACATGTTGCTCAACCATTTGTTTTGTGCAATTGATATGCTTAGTGTCTCATCTATCCTCTTGCACTCATTGTGTGTTTTATAAATTTGGGGGGAGCAACGATCCTACTTTGTGCACCTGTGTCAAATACAAAAATCTCATATTAGTGCACAAATCATGGGGAGCTTCTCTAGTTTTTGATAAAGCATTATGTTGCCTTTATCATAATATCTTTTATTCATGTGGTTCGAAGGACCATATGATTGCTTGTTCCATCTGGGATCTTTTGATTGCTTGCCTCTATCTTTGTATGTCTTTGTGGCATACGATTCTTTTTGCAATCTTTGGGTCCTTAATATAGTTTGTTTTCCTCCAACTACTTATCATTGTATTTGTGTATTTTTCTGCACTCATTTGCTGAGAAGTACACACTTTTTGGAGGACCACCTACTATATTTGCTTTCTAAACTTTTCGTCCATTTTGGCAATCGATGCCAATGGGGGAGAAGTTTAGAGAGTTTACTTTGGATATGTTTAGAGGGTTTTGCTTTTATTGCGTAAGCATTTACATCTTGCTCACATGCACTATTACCTTGTATGTGTGCGCTTGGTTATGCTTATTTCCTTATATAAACTCTCTTAAAGTGGTTGTCTTCAATTACCAAAATGGGGGAGATTGATAGAGCATAATATATCTCCATATGTGGTTTTGGTAATTGATGACAATCCCTATGGACTAATGGTTTCCTTAAGTTATATTTATAGGATTTGTCCATAGGCACTTCTTGAAGTCCATCTGTTGGGTTCAAGGAGTTTATATGATTGACCAAGATGTTATTCAAGGTATTATCCAAAGAATGGTCATAGAAACACTAGGTTGATCAAGATCTCAGACTAAGAGCAAATCAAGATTATCAACACACAAAGCGTATAAGATGTACCGAGAGGGATCAAGTGATCCCATGGTATGGTAAGCATTGTCCATTACGTGTTTGTTTACTAACCCATGGTCTTTGTGAGACTCCTATGTGGGGGTTAGGTGTGTTTCCATTGGGCTTGCGTCAAAAGGAAGATCTCATACAACCCATGAAGGATGACGTCAAGTGGTGATCATCATCAAGATTGTGGTGTGCAAGTTCAAGTGGATCAACACGAATATATCATTGAAACTATTGTCAATGATCATGTGTTGATAAGGACAATCTCATGTGCTAACAAGAACAAGATCAAGATAAGCATTCCTGAGCACTACATGCTTGATTCTTGTGGATGTTCACATGGTGGACAAATGAAGATAAATACATAAGCTAGGCTTTCCACATTGTGTATGGGAAAGCTACTTGAAGACTTCATCATGTCCTCCTTTCAACTTGAGCCAAGAAGGAACAACAACATCAAGCTTAGGTGAAAAGGCTAACTCAAAGGTATCAGTTCCTTTGACGTTAGTAGGTGCGGAGTGATGATCAGCGAATAAAAGTATACACTCAAGTATGGATCATCAGTACTCTTTTATGATTCTTGAGTCCTTAGGGATCCCGCACTATTAAGAGGGGATCACACGTTTTGCGATGAACTTGCTCAAACTACAACTTCACTTTCTGCTCAGACCACATCTCCACTGCTTTGCTGATATCTGTAAACAGAACCAGTGCCTCGGACATCCGGCTTCCTCCGGACGTCCGAGGGCCGGACGACCGACTACCTCGGAAATCCGGAATCCTATACCAGAGAAATCAGAGCCATTTAACTCGGACTTCCGGCTCCCTCCGGACGTCCGAGGCCCGGATGTCCGGCCAAGTCCCGGAAATCCGAAAGCCTGCACCAGTAGAAGTTGTGTTCTATATCTCGGTAATCCGACTCCCTCCGGACGTCTGAGCGACGGACGTCCGACACCCGTCGGAAATCCGGAACCTAACACCAGTAGAAGTTGAGCTGTATAAATCGGACATCCGGTCCTCTCCGGACGTCCGTATACTGATGAATTCAAATATGTTCAGGCACACCTACAAGCCTCGGACGACCGACCCCTGTCGGACGTGCGGTTGCTGTTTAATTCAAAATAGTTTCAGTCATATCTACAGGCCCCGGACGACCAACCCCTGTCGGACGTCCGACCCCTCGCGGTCGCCCGGACTTCCGACAACTGTCGGACGTCCGGACCCTGTGTGACTTAAAGTGTCCCCAACGACTCTTTTTCTCTCCACACTATAAATACCCCCCTCCCACTTCGTGAGAGGGTTGCCTTATACAGCCTTATCCTCATAAGATCACATTTCCACCTCACACACATTTTCTCACTCCAAATCTTAGATCCCAAGAGCATTTGTGAGTCCCTTTGAGAGTTGTTCCAATCAAAAGATAGAACTTCTTCCTCTCCTTCTCTCAACCCAAGCTATTTGTGATTTGAGCAAGTTTTGAGCATTCCCCGTGATCTTGTTACTCTTGGAGGTTGGAGACTCCTAGGCGGTATGAGTTCTTCGGAGAGGGATCAATCCGTGTGATTTCCCCCGGAAAAGTTTCTGAGGGTTTGGAAGCCACCTCAAAGTCTTACAACTAGTGGTTGAGAAACGCCTTCGTGGTGTTATCTCAAAGGGAGAATAGGGTGAGCCTTCGTGGCGTTGGTGTGCCTTCGTGGTAACATCCACCTCTCTAACGGTGACTAGCTTCCCTACAAGGAAGTGAACATCGGGATACATCTTCATCTCAGTGACCTTGGTTATCCTTAACCCTAACTCCTTACTTGTGGTTTACTTGTGTTATTTGAGCTTACATACATTGCATATTGTTTGTGCTCATTATATTGTGTTGGATATTTCTTGTACAATATTAATCATTCAAGCATATGCTCCATATCCACACGTACATACTTGCAGCCCTTGATATATCGTGTGATATAGTGTGATCTGGTATCTTGTGTTATTTACCTACTTGTCGTGTGATATAGCTCAAGTAAGTTTGTGTAACTTACTTGTGCTTGTTAGTAACTGCATTGTGCCCATCTTGGTAGATCGTGTTTTTGATACACGTTGCAGTGCCTAGTGCATTTAGGATTTGTGCTTAACAAGTACCCTCTTAGTTTATTTCCGCATTAGGTTCAAGCCAAATCCGAAGAAGTTTTTAAATAGCCTATTCACCCCCCTCTAGGCGTCATCGAGGTCTTTTCAGATGCGCTAGGCAGTGGCACGGTGTACCAAGTGGCACCCGGATGGTGGGCTTGGGAACCCTGCGCACATCGTTTGGGGCCGTGGCAGAAACCTCGACCGTAGTTCTGTGCAGGTTACCCTCTGATAGGCGATAGACCTGGACTAAGTATTAGCGTGGTTAACGGTCGTGGCCGACTCCCTCGCTGGGCTTCCGCTTGAAGGTTGCCGAGGTGCGTGACGTGTACATGGTGATAAGTGGTGAGAGACTGTGTGAAGAAGTACACCCCTACAGGGTTATGATCTATTCGAATAGCCGCGTCCGCAGATATGGACTACTTGGAAACATATGTTGTTCATAGATAACTTTAATGGCTACTCATAAAATTGTCAAGATAAGCATGAGTGTCGTGGACGGCATTTTCGTATGGAGACGGAATGATTCCACGATGGAGTATTGTTGTGGTGTTAGTGGACTCATGTGCGAGAAATCAAAGTTGTGAAAACTATTTAAAAATGCAAGTTGTCTAGCCACGAGTCAAATGTTGGCTTTCCGCATGAAACCCCACAATTCCTTATTGATACATTGCATGAGTAGATAGTTTATCCTAAAGTCTTGCTGAGTACTTTTGTACTCACGTTTGCTTAATAAATTGTTGCAGAGGTTGTTAATGACCCTAATGGAGGGTTCTACCTAGACATCAACGACGACGAGTAGCTGGTATCCTAGCTACGATCTGGCCCTAGGATGGGTCTGTAGATAGTCAGGCCATGTGCCTTTATCTTTCCATCTGTCTGTACTCAGACAGCTTTACTCTTCCGCTGGTTTGTAAGAATTGTGTGTATGACTTGTGATGATGGGTCGTGAGACCCCTACTTTGTAATATTATGTGTGTGGCTCTTCCGAGCCTTCTAAATAAAGTTTGTATGTTTATGGTTATGTTGTGATGCCATCGATGTATCTATACATATCGGTATGCCATGCATACGTATGTTGTACTTGATATGTATGGGGTTCGAATACCTAGCCGTAGGCTTTAGTAGCACTCCTTACAGGGAAATGCCCCTTTGTGATTCCAACGAGCCATGGTAGTTCGCTACTGCTCCAGACACATTGGTTGACCGGCATGTGTCCTTCTTAGCTGCTTTGTCTGTCCCTTTTGGGAAATGTCACGCGATGTAATGGAGTCCTGGTAGCTTGCTACGACTCGTCTACATTCGCTGATGACCGACACCTGCTTTGCTGGGTCATGTATGCCTGTCCCTGTGCGGAATTGCCGCCATTGTTTATGACTAGACATGTCGATCCGGGTTATTTGTCATTGGATTACTAGCGACACAATTGCATACGCGAGTCAAAAGGCGCAAACAGTCCCGGCTAAGGTAAGGCTGCAGCCGTGGGGATAACCGTGCGTGAGACCACAAAGAGATGCGATGTGTTACAGGCTGGATTCCTATGGCTTAGGATCGGGGTCCCGACAGCGTTGGTATCAGAGCCTGACTGACTGTAGGATTACTAAGCCAAACTGGTCGAAGTTGAGTCTAGAATTGCTTTAGTTATATATAAGGGAATTGTTTGTGGAAGGGAACGTAAGACTCTTGCTTCTCTTCTGAAGTTATTCTATTCTGGTCATCCTCGTCTTTTCTGCGCGGATTAAGGACTAGGTTACTTACCTTCTCTTAGGATCGTGTTTCTGAATGGTAGATTATAGGACAACGGGTCGAGAGTTATTTCGGGTTTCTTTTATCCCAAGGAAAAGGAAGTAAGTTTTGATGATCAGAGAATTGAACTTGATAGTTGAGTAGTTATGCTATCCTATTTTTATGGGTTGTCTCAAAATTGTTTTTGAGCATTTACAGCCGTCATGCTGCCCAATTTTGCCTTCAGAGCTCTAATGCTTTTGCATTACTCTCTATTTTCAGATGCCTGGCCGTCCTTCTCGTCAGGTGGTTCGTCTGACTAGGTGCATTGATGTACCGGGTCATACGGCCATGCTAGTCAGGATGATGTCTGTATCCGGTTACCGTTGGTACCCAGAGTACACAGTGGAGGAGCAGTACCAGGATTTTAATCAGAGCCAGTACCTGTGCACTGTTAGGGTATTCCCAGATTACCCTGGAGCTGAGGAGCCAATCCATTGGTCTTATGGATTGGGGGTCACTGTTGACATGGCAGTACAAGATGCTACATATTCAATGCTGACCATCATGAGGGCTAGACATGCATTGCTGGAGAATTCAGAGTTCTGTTATGTTCCTGCCTCTCAGCCAGGTGAAGAAGGATACCTCAGTGGGGTCTACTTTGATTCCTCTATGGAGGATCCGCTGCTGCAGTCCACTGCTGAGATGCTAGGGAATAGAGACAGGGATGCTCGTGCCCTTCGTATGGAGCTCTATGCTACACGTGCCCGTCTGTCGACGGCTTTGACGCAGCTAGCACCGGTAGTCCAGACAGGGTATGGAGATATGGAGATGCTGAACCCTGTTAGGACCCATCTTCCGGCTCATGTTGACTGGCCTGCTATAGGAGGAGTCACCCCTCTTCGGGGACCTCTACTACCACCAGTCAGGGGACCAAGGCCACACCCGTGTCCTTATGGATCCCAGGGGTCTCAGGCTGGAGTATTTCCTGATCCGCAGGTTGAGCTTCCAGGCCATGGAGGCAATCTTTATGAGATGTTCTACGCGGATGCCTGAATCGTGAGTGGAAGAATAGTATGGTAGTAGCTGTACTTTCACAGTCCTGTGTGACTTGTGAAGTATATTTGTGTCGTGAAATGAATTCCAGAGGCATAGATAAATAATGTATAGGAAGCTTGGAAGCCTCTGATGAGTAGTTTCATGTTTTCAGTAGTTTGCTCTTCGGTTAAGGTTGTACTGAACTATGTAATGGTGTGTATGAACCATGGTGTATATATAGCAGTTGCTTGTTACCATGCTGTTCGGATATTCATTTCCGCATTCCATGTGTTCAGTGCATTCTTAATCCATAGCTAGTATTGATGTTGATATTGGTCTAAGCTATGAGTTTGTTTGTCAGGATGGTGTTCACCAGGTTGAACCGTGCCCCTGCTCATGAGCAAGGCGAGGGTAGTCAAGCGTCGCACGAGGAACTGCCTCACCCGCCCTCTCTGGCGGAAGTTATGCTTGAGGCAAAGAGAAACAAAAGGGAGACCAACCGTGTGTTAGAGCGTATTGAGCAAAATATGGCTCGTCGGCCTAGGAATGCTGCAGAGTCCCTCAATGACTTTGTGAAGTTGAATCCTCCAAAGTTCCATCACTCCGTCGATCCCCTCGACGCTGATGATTGGCTGTGTAGTATATCACGCAAGATTCGCTCTGCGAATGTTTCTGAGGCCGACAAGGTGACCTTTGCGGCGTACTTTCTGGAAGGACCCGCCAATCTATGGTGGGAGAACTTTGAAGCTATGCGTCCTGCTGAACCAGCAGCCACATGGGAAGACTTTAGTGCATCCTTCCGTCTCCACCATATTCCAGAGGGTCTGGTGGACAGAAAGAGAGAGGAATTCTGTGCATTCACCCAGGGAAAGTTGACCCTGGATACCTATAGCCGCGAGTTCGGTAACCTCGCCCGCTATGCAACAGAGGAGGTGTCTACTGACGCCATGAAGCAAGCAAGATTCCGTAAGGGTCTGAGCCCTGAGCTTCGTCGTGATTTGCGCCTCCATGAATGTACAAGCTTCCAACCCCTGGTCAACAAGGCGATCAGTGCCGAGACTGGTCATACCGACTATGAAGCCACAAATAAGCACTCTTGTGACTTTGGCTCGTCATCTAGTTCCGCGTTCCCAAAATGCAGGCTGTGGGTTCCAAATAGTTCTCTGCCGCCAAGATACACTCCGAGGCCATCCTATGTGGCGCCTCAGATGAATCAGACCAACCCTCCAGCAAAAACCTATGGTGGTCCAGCTAGCAATGTTGCACCACGTGCCAATCAGGTGATCTGTTACAAGTGTGGAGAACCAGGGCACTATTCCCGAGAGTGTCCTCAGAATGTGGGTGCCAAGCAACCCGGAAAGTCCGTTGGGCAAGGCAAGTCGGGCAAAGCTTACTATGTGAAGCCAACTCCTGCACGTGGCCGTGTGAACTATGTTTTAGAAGAAGAAGAAGCTGCACAGGATCCCGACGTCATACTGGGTACGCTCCTTGTTAATCATCACCCAACGTCTGTTCTTTTTGACACTGGGTCTTCTCATTCCTTCATTTCAGAAAGTTATGCATAGTTGCATAACATGTCTTTCTGTGATATGCCAATCCCATTGGTTGTCCAAACCCCTGGTAGTAAGTGGCAAACCTCCAT
Source organism: Hordeum vulgare subsp. vulgare (assembly GCF_904849725.1). Lineage (NCBI taxonomy): Eukaryota > Viridiplantae > Streptophyta > Magnoliopsida > Poales > Poaceae > Hordeum > Hordeum vulgare. The sequence continues at coordinate 109,732,275 of NC_058521.1, read as the reverse complement.
AATAACCTATGACAATGAAATTCTAGTAGACAGACTAGTTTTTCTAGCATCCTTGGTAGCCTTGAAATCTTCGAATATAAAGATCATCTTGGGTATGGACTGGATGTCAGCTCACTATGCCAAGATTGATACTCATTCTAGAAATGTTCAGCTTACCGGTCCCTCAGGTGAGATAGTCAATGTCTCTAGTCGAGTTGCCAAATGCCAACTCTATTCCCTCAATGCCAACCCTCTTCCGGAACTTGAAGACATTCCGGTAGTCCGTGATTTCCGGATGTTTTTCCAGAGGAACTGCCAGGAATTCCACGTGACAGAGATGTAGAGTTTGTGATAGATCTTGTTCCGGGAACTGTTCCAATAGCCAGAACACCATATAAGATGGCACCCCTGGAGCTAGCCGAACTTAAGAAGCAACTAGATGAGGCCTTGAATAAAGGTTTCATTCGTCCTAGCTCTTCTCCTTGGGCTTGTTCCGTCCTCTTCGTCAAGAAGAAAGACGGAACAGATCAGATGGTTGTAGATTACCGACCAGTTAATCTGGTCACCATAAAGAACAAGTATCCGCTCCCCAGGATCAACGATCTATATGATCAGCTCGCTGGATCCTCAGTCTTCTCAAAAATGTATTTGAGGTTGGGATACCATCAAATCAAGATCAAGAACGGAGCCATTCCAAAAACGGCTTTTGTCACTCGTTATGGCCAATACGAGTACACCGTCATGTCCTTCGGTTTAACAAATGCCCCATCCACCTTCTCTCTCTTGATGAATTCAATATTCATGGAGTATTTGGATAAATTCGTCGTAGTATACCTCGACGATATTCTCATCTACTCGAAGAACGAACAAGAACATGCCGAGCATCTAAGGCTGGTATTGATGAAACTTCGGGAGCATCGCCTTTATGCCAAGTTTTCAAAATGTGAATTTTGGTTACCTGAAGTGACCTATCTAGGTCATGTAATCTCTCGTAAGGGTATTGCTGTCAATCCCGAGAGAGTTCAAGTTGTCCCTGATTGGACTCAACCTGAATCGGTTAAGCAAGTTAGGAGTTTTCTTGGTCTAGCGAGCTATTGTCGCCGCTTTGTCGAGAATTTCTCCAAGGTTGCAAAGCCTCTAACTGAAATCCTCAAGAAAGATAAAAAGCTCGAGTGGACACCACAGTGCGAGCATAGTTTTCAGGAACTGAAAAGACACCTGACTTCCGCACCTGTGTTGCTACCACCAGATTTCTCTAAGGACTTTGTTATCTACTGCGACGCCTCGTGACAAGGATGAGGTTGCATTCTCATGCAAGATCGTCATGTGATTGCATATGCATCTCGAAAGTTGCTTCCACATGAGGATAATTATCCCACACATGATCTTGAGCTTGTAGGTGTAGTCCATGCACTTAAAACCTGGCGACATTACCTTCTTGGTAATCGTTGCGAAATATTCACTGATCACCAAAGTCTGAAATATATCTTCACCCAGCCGAATTTGAATCTCAAGCAAAGACGGTGGGTTGAGTTGATCAAGGGTTACGACTTGGGAATAACTTACATCCCGGGGAAGGCCAATGTTATGGCTGATGCACTAAGTCGTAAGTCTTATTGTAACAATTTGATGCTACAACAAGGTCAACCACATCTCTATGAGGAATTTCGGAAGTTAAATCTCCATATTGTTCCTCAAGGATTCCTTTCTACCCTGGTGGTGAAGCCTACTCTTAAGGATAAAATCATAGCTGGCCAGAAGCATGATAAGGGTATATCACGGATCAAAGAGAATATTATTAGCGGAAACGCTAATGAATTCTCCATGAATGATCAAGGTGTTGTGTTCTTTCAGAATCGTCTAGTGGTTCCTAAGAATCCACATCTAAGGCAGTTAATCCTTAAGGAAGCTCATGATTATCCTCTCACCATTCATCCTGGTAGTACTAAGATGTATCAGGACCTACGCCAGAGGTTTTGGTGGACTAGGATGAAGAGAGAAATTGCTGAGTTCGTTTCTAACTGCGACGTTTGTCGTCGAGTCAAGGCAGAACATCAATGGCCTGCTGGCACCTGTCAACCTTTAGCTATTCATGAATGGAAATGGGATAAAGTCAGTATGGATTTCATTACCGGATTTCCCAAGACCAAGAAAGGAAATAATGCTATCTTTGTGGTCATTGACCGTATTTCCAAAGTATCTCATCTTCTTCCAGTTCGTGAGAGTATAACAGCTAGCCAGCTAGCAGAGTTATATATCTCTCGAATAGTGTCTCTTCATGGTGTTCCTGTGGAGATTAACTCAGATCGTGGAAGTATCTTTACTTCTCGCTTCTGGGAGAGTTTTCAGAATGCTATGGGGACTCACTTATCTTTTAGCACTGCTTTCCATCCTCAATCAAGTGGTCAAGTAGAAAGAATGAAACAAGTCTTAGAAGATATGCTCCGAGCTTGTGTTATATCGTTTGGTATGAATTGGGAGAAGTGTCTTCCATTCGCTGAATTTGCTTATAACAATAGTTATCAATCAAGCTTGGGCAAAGCTCCTTTTGAAGTTCTCTATGGACGAAGATGTCGAACACCTCTTAATTGGTCAGAAACCGGAGAGAGGCAACTCTTTGGCCTGGATATGATCCACGATGCAGAAGAGCAGGTTCGCATTATTCGTGAAAAGTTGAAAACAGCCCAATCTCGTCAAAAGAGCCAATATGATCGTCATCATAAGGCTGTGACCTTTGGAGTTGACGAGAAGGCTTACCTTCGGGTTACACCTTTGAAGGGTACCCATCGATTCGGTATCAAGGGCAAATTGGTCCTTTCCACATTCTTGCCAAACGAGGAGAAGTTGCCTACCAGTTGGAACTTCCTCCGCATCTTTCCAAGGTTCATGATGTTTTCCACGTCTCGCAACTCAGGCGTTGCTTTTCGGATCCTATCCGTGAAGTGGACCACGAAACGCTTGATCTCCAAGATAACTTTTCATACCGAGAATACCCTGTGCGTATTCTTGATCAAGCTGAGAGTACCACTCGACGTCGAAACCTCAAGTTTCTTAAAGTTCAATGGTCAAATCATTCCGAAAAGGAGGCAACATGGGAAAGAGAGGATCGTCTCCGACTTGAGTATCCCGCGCTATTCTCGACGACTTCTAAATCTCGGGACGAGATTCTTTTGAGTGGGGGTGAGTTGTCACATCCCTGGATCCCTAACTAGGGTTTAGTATTTGTGCTCATGTTTTCTTCCATTGCATTCAAGAAATTGAAACAAACTCGAAAGAAGTGGTGAAAACTCAAACCAAAAACCCTAGCCACTTCTAATTCATGGAAAGTCAAATCTTGTCAAAATCAATGAACCCAAAATGGCCTTCTTAAAAGTTTAACATTCCTAGTAATTATTGAAAACAAATTATCAGGGGAGAAAACTATTTTCAAATCACTTTTGTCATTTAAATTAAAGCCAGCAAGTCCCTGAATTCAAACTTATATTTGAATTCAAAAATATATAAGTTTTCAAAAATGCTGAAAACTTTATGGGTGATTGGAAATATTCCAACTAACACCCCAGCATTTTTCAAACTATTTTTAGTTTGTTTTTAGTGCCAAAAATAAATAGCAACAAGTGTCAGCAAATAAAATAGAAAAATAGAAATAGAGGAAAAAAAGGAAAAGAACTATCCTACGCTTACCTGAAGCCCAGCCCACCTTAGCTGTCGTCTTCCTCCCTGCCACTCGGAGCAGGAGGTGGCCGCCGCTCGATCCGGTGCGCCCACGCAGCTGCGTGCCTGCCTGGCCGCCGCGTCGCGCTGGCGAGATCGGGGATAAGCTCCCCGAGGCCTCCCCGAGCTCATCCCCTCCCCAGTCTCCCCCCTGCTCTCTCTCCTCTCGGCCGCCATTGGTGCCCGAGCAGAGCTCGAGCTCGCTGTCGCTCTGGCCTGCCTCCTTCCCTCCTAAGCCGCGCAGAAGAACCGCCAGGGTCCCCTGAAGCTTCCAAGCCACGAGCTCGACGCCGAGACACAGTGAATCACCGAGAAGCCGCCTTCTTCTTCCTCGGATCGCCGACGTTCACCACCGCCGTTCTTCCTCCTCAGGCCTCCCCCGAGCCTACTTTCAACGCCTCTGCACTCCTCGTGAGCTCAGGATCCTTTCCCCTCTATTTCCCCTCTCGATTCCGAGCCCTAGCACGTGATTCCACCGGAGCCCGACGATGACCGCCATGGTAGCTCGTCGCCGGTGGCTCTTCGGTGATCGGCTCGTTGATCTGAGGCTTGCAAACACTTCAGCACATCGCGTAGATGCTGTAGGAGCCTAGCCCCGCGCGTGATGCCCCCTGTTTCGATGACCCCGATGATGCCCGAGCTTCGGCCGCCGCCAAGCTCGTCGCCGGCGTCATCTCCGTCCAGATCAACCCTGGTTCTATGCAGAAAGGGAATGGCGGGTGAACGCTCATCAGTCTGGTGCCTTCTGCCGTGCAAATGGTCGTTGGAATGGGATTTCCGAGCCCCTCCGCCGTTCTGGTGGTCGCCGGAGGCTCACCGCCAGCGAGGACGACCTCGCCGCCGGTGGATCTGACCCCCCTGAGCCTATGACATGTGGGGCCAACCCCTGGTTAATTAGGTTTAGGATTAGTAAAAATAATTAATTAAATAAAAACATAAAGAGTCACGGACATGTGGGTCCAACCCTGATAATTAATCTATTAAGTGAAATTTAAACTAAAAATTGGCCAGAGTCACTGACCAGTGGGTCCCACTGGTCAGGTTTGACTTTCAACGACCAGTTGGACCTGCTGATGTCATGGTGATGCAATAAAGCATTTTCTGATTTAAAAGAATTCCAGAAAATGCCCAAAACTTCTAAAAATCATAGAAAATAATGTGTAACTCCAATGAAAATAATTTATATACGAAAAAGTATCAGAAAAATCCAAGGAATCTGATTTTGATATTTTCAAACATGTTTGAAAATGTTAACATCACCAAACAGATTAAATCATGATTAGGATAACTTTATTAAATAATTTGGAGTTGGAATTTGAAATCCATTTGAATTCCACTTCAAATATTATGACCAAACCATTATCAAGCACAACCAGCAACCCAACATATCACCATCATGCATGCTAAAACAAGATTACTTGAGCATCAGGTCGAATCAATTAAAAGGGTATTTGAAAATACCTTGTTTGAAGTGATATTTGAATCTTGATTCAAATCAAATTCAACTTAAGAAATGGTAGCTACATTAGCCTACCACCTTTAATTTCCATGCCATGCTCATGCATCATCTTGTTGCATATGATTGTTATTGATTGATATTGTTTTACCGATAGGCCCCGCTCCTCCGGATTCCACCGAATATCCGACTGACGGATATTGTCCCTGTGCTGAGCAACGAGGCAAGCAACCATTTTGATCATCCCGATAAATCCCATGTTCTCGCTCCTGCTCTTATTTCTTGCATTAGGGCAAATGATTTCACTACTTTTACCACGTTAGTTGAACCCACTTCCTTTGCATGACCTGTCTTGTCATAGTAAATAGCTGAACCTTGCAACCTAGCATACCTGGTAGATGCTTGAGCCATGATGTGCCTTATCCTGCTATGCATGCTATGCTTAGAGTTGTGTATAGTCTGTCATCTGGGTGATGAACAAAATTGTGAGAGTGTCTTCAGTAAGTAAAGGTTGTGTGTTGAACCTGATTTGGTAAAGGTACCGGTGAAAGGGTATGTAGGAGTACATGGCGGGTTGTTTCATTGGAACCGTCCTTACGAACTGAGTTCCGTGTATGTAATCCAAGACAAGATACTACCACATGCTGGGCCCTGAAATGTGACCCCGCTCGACTTATTAATCGCTTAGTACTCGCTCCAGGAGTTGCAAGTAGTTTCTGGTGTTTACAGTCATGCTGGAGGCCGTGCGTAGCGCTGACCTTAGAGGTGGGCTATGATGCGGTAGGCAGTGGCACGGTGTACCAAGTGGCACCCGGATGGTGGGCTTGGGAACCCTGCGCACATCGTTTGGGGACGTGGCGGAAACCTCGGCCGGACTTCCGTGCGGGTTACCCTCAGATAGGCGATAGACCTGGACTAAGTATTAGCGTGGTTAACGGTCGTGGCCGACTCCCTCGCTGGGCTTCTGCTTGAAGGTTGTCGAGGTGCATGACATGCACATGGCAATAAGTGGCGAGAGCGTGTGTGAAGAAGTACACCCCTGCAGGGTTATGATCTATTCGAATAGCCGCGTCCGCGTATATGGACTACTTGGAAACATATGTTGTTCATAGATAACTTTAATGGCTACTCATAAAATTGTCAAGATAAGCTTGAGTGTCGTGGATGGAATTTCTGTATGGAGACGGATTGATTCCATGATGGAGTATTGTTGTGGTGTTAGTGGACTCGTTTGCGAGAAATCAAAGTTGTCAAAACTATTTAAAAATGCAAGTTGTCTAGCCACGAGTCAAATGCTAGCTTTCCGCATGAAACCCCACAATTCCTTATTGATACATTGCATGAGTAGATAGTTTATCCTAAAGTCTTGCTGAGTACTTTTGTACTCAAGTTTGCTTAATAAATTGTTGGAGAGGTTGTTAATGACCCTAATGGAGGGTTCTACCTAGACATCGACGACGATGAGTAGCTGGTATCCCAGCTATGATCTGGCCCAAGGATGGGTCTGTAGATAGCCAGACCATGTTCCTTTATCTTTCCATCTGTCTGTACTCAGACAGCTTTACTCTTCCGCTGGTTTGTAAGAATTCTGTGTATGCCTTGTGATGATGGGTCGTGAGACCCCTACCTTGTAATATTATGTGTGTGGCTCTTCCGAGCCTTCTAAATAAAGTTTGTATGTTTATGGTTATGTTGTGATGCCATCGATGTATCTATACATATCGGTATGCCATTCGTACGTATGTTGTACTTGATATGTATGGGGTTCGAATACCTAGCCGTAGGGTTTAGTAGCACTCCTTACAGGGAAATGCCCCTTTGTGATTCCAACGAGCCATGGTAGTTCACTACTGCTCCGGACACATTGGTTGACCGGCATGTGTCCTTCTTAGCTGTTGTGTCTATCCCTTTTGGGAAATGTCACACGATGTAATGGAGTCCTTGAAGCTTGCTACGACTCGTCTACATTCGCTGATGACCGACACCTGCTTTGCTGGGTCATGTATGCGTGTCCTAGTGCGGAACTGCCGCTTTGGTTTATGACTAGACATGTCGATCCGGGTTCTTTGTCATTGGATTGCTAGTGACACAATTGCATACGCGAGTCAAAAGGCGCAAACGGTCCCGGCTAAGGTAAGGCTGCAGCCGTGGGGATAACCGTGCGTGAGACCCCAAAGAGATGCGATGTGTTACAGGCTGGATTCCTATGGCTTAGGATCAGGGTCCCGACAACGTATCAACGAACATGTGGCAAGTCAAGCCAGTCGAACATTTAGAGGAGGATACCATATCATCATACTACATCACAACCATTTTAATGCATGTTGACATCCAAGATAAATCATTGTCCACTCCTAGCTACTTAAGCATGGCACGATGATACGTCTCCATCGTGTCTACTTTTCAAAACTCTTTTGCCCTTGTTTTGGACTCTAATTTGCATGATTTGAATGGAACTAACCCGGACTGACGCTGTTTTCAGCAGAATTGCCATGGTGTTGTTTTTGCACAGAAATAAAAGTTCTCGGAATGACCTGGAAATTTACGAGGATTTTTGTGGAATATAAAATATACTGGCACAAGATTTACCTGCAGGGACGGAGCCAAGAGCCCACAAGACCAGGAGGCGCGCCCCCTGGCCGCGCCTGGCACGCTTGTGAGGCCCTCGTGGCTCCGCCGCCTCCAACTCCAGCTCTATATAGTCTCTCTCGCCCAGAAAAAATTAAGAGAGAAGAGTTCATTGTGTTTTACGACACGGAGCCGCCGCCACCACCTGTTCTCCCTCTCGAGGGCAGATCTGGAGTCCGTTCTGGGCTCCGAAGAGGGGAAATCGTCGCCGTCATCATCACCAACCTTCCTTCATCGCCAGTTCCATGATGCTCTTCACCGTTCGTGAGTAATCTCATCGTAGGCTTGCTGGACGGTGATGGGTTGGATGAGATCTATCATGTAATCGAGTTAGTTTTGATGGGGTTTGATCCCTAGTATCCACTATGTTTTGAGATTGATGTTGCTACCACTTTGCTATGCTTAATGCTTGTCACTAGGGCCCGAGTGCCATGATTTTAAGATCTGAACCTATTATGTTTTCATCAATATATGTGTGTTCTTGATCCTATCTTGCAAGTTGTAGTTATCTACTATGTGTTATGACCCGGCAACCCCGAAGTGACAATAGCCGGTACCACTCCCGGAGATGACCATAGTATGAGGAGTTCATGTATTCACTAATTGCTAATGATTTGTTCTGGTTCTCTATTAAAAGGAGACCTTAATATCCCTTAGTTTCCATTAGGACCCCGCTGCCACGTGAGGGATGGACAATATATGTGTGTTCTTGATCCTATCTTGCAAGTTGTAGTTATCTACTATGTGTTATGACCCAACAACCCCGAAGTGACAATAACCGGTACCACTCCCGGAGATGACCATAGTATGAGGAGTTCATGTATTCACTAATTGCTAATGATTTTTTCTGGTTCTCTATTAAAAGGAGACCTTAATATCCCTTAGTTTCCATTAGGACCCCGCTGCCACAGGAGGGATGGACAATAGATGTCATGCAAGTTCTTTTCCATAAGCACGTATGACTATATACGGAATACATGCCTACATTACACTGACAAACAAGAGCTAGTTACATATCTCCCCATGTTATAACTGTTACATGCTGAATGTCATCCGACATAATTATCCACCACCGATCCAATGCCTACAAGTCTTTTCCTACTGGTCCTTGCTACGTTACTTTACCGCTACTGATGTTACCGCTGCTACCGTTACTATCACGCTACTTTGCTACTGAAACTTTGCTGCAGATACTAAATCTTTCAGGTGTGGTTGAATTGACAACTCAACTTCTAATACTCGAGAATATTCTTTGTCTTCCCCTTGTGTCGAATCAACTAATTTGGGTTGAATACTCTACCCTCGAAAACTGTTGCGATCCCCTATACTTGTGGGTTATCACATGACCAACTATAATCTCTAATTGTTATTGAAACATGTTTGGTCATAATACGCTGAATCATGGATACTAGTCTAAACATATTTACAAAAACAAAAACAAGTTGAGTTCATACCCGCTTTTCCTCTGCCACAATCATTTCATCAAGTGTCGTAATTACTGCATTTCACTTGCATGACCGAATGATATGAAAATAATAATAGTGCAAGAGTGTCGTGGACTAAGCTTGAATCCACAAAATTTTATTCAAAAGGAGAAGATAAAGTAATATGGGTTCTTTATTAGATCAATAATAATGCATATGAGAGCCACTTAACATTTTCATCGTGGTCATTCCTTTGGGTATAACTGAAAGAAGGGGAAAGAAATTCAGAGAAACACACTAAAATATTTTTGGAGTTTTTAAGTTTTTCTTGAAGAAAGCAAATTAAAGAAGGGAAAACTAAAATGAGAAAAAACTATTTACACGAGAAAGCTCTCAACAAGTAAAATAAGAAAAGACATAGCTATTTGGGTTTTCTTTTAATACTTCAGCTAAATTATGCTAGAAAGAAAAACAGAAAAGAAGTGAGAAACATTTTTGGATTTTCTGCAAGATTTTCATACACACAAGAAGAAGGCAAGAAAATAAATCTAACATGGATAATATAGTATAAGAGTATGAACACCGGCAACTAGGATATGCAAGCATGAATGTAAAGTCGGTGGAAACATGTACTCCCCCAAGCTTAGGCCGTTGGCCTAGCTTGGTAATAACCACACATAGTTGCCGCCCAGCCTCATTTCAAATTGTTTGGGTGGCGGCACCAGAGAGTCCCACTTATGGGGCTCCTGCTCAGCCATTGCCTCGGCGTTCCGGTAAGCAATAATGTCTTCAGGCATGATCCTATATCCGTTCCTGGCAATAGAATCAAACAAAGCAGGTGCAGGCAACATGATAATATCACGGGTAACCTCACTAGAAACTAAGTTATAAGGAAGGTTATCCAAGGAATCATCAATATCAATAAATTAATGATCAACCATAGACTGGTGATCTAGATAAGGTCGTGGTAAAAGATAGTCATCATGATGCAAAGGGGTGTCAAAGTGTTTCGCTAAGCGAGTGGCATAAATACCACCATGGTTTTACCCTTAGATCCGTTAGTGTGTAAACATCGAGCAATAATAGCTCCCAAGTTAAAGGTGTGATCGTCATGGATTACTCGGCGTACAATGGCAGGGTTAGGAGCGCTAAGTATACTACCATTCTCCCTAGCCGTTAAACACTTCCTGATAAATAAAGCAAAGTAATGCACCGAGGGAAAGAGCAGGCCAGTGGCAGTGGCTTTTGCACACCTCTAGTCTCACTGACTATTAAAGTGAGCAGGAAGTTCTCAAAGTCAGCCCGTTTGGGTTCTCTTAACTCCCCATGAGAGGGAATTAAACATATCTCACAGAATTCAGTAAGCAGCATTTGGCGTGTTTCATCATATAGATTAAACCACACTAAAGGTGGGTCATGCCTATTTAGAAAATAGAAATTTTGCACAAAAGTATTAGTGAGGGTATGGTATTGGTCACAGTCATTTGCAATGAAGTTGGTCAACCCAGCATTTACCATGAATAGCGTAAACTCGTGGTGGAATCCGGCTTGTTGCATGAAGGGAGTGTGTGGCCATTTGCACGGCCGGACCTCCATCAAGAGCGGGGTGGTGAGTCTACCAGCAGATGATTCATCAACACCCTTGGCATTCTTCTTGGATGAACTCCTCCTGAAGAGGTTCATTTTTCCAAGAACAAATTTCTAACTATTTTTGGTTCACAAAATAAAGTTAGCAAAACTTCACAAGAATGATAGAAACTACTCATAAGGATGCCTAGAGCCTAAAACAAGCATTGTAACTACTTGGAAATTCAAGAATTCAACATGCAAGATCATCTCCAAAAGAACCTAGAGTAGCTAATTACTTCTAAGATAAACCACTAAAGCGAAAACTAATTTGGAGGAGTGGGGGAGTTACATACAAGGAGCAATCCCCCAAAATAGTTTTTGAAACGGTATTTCGAGCAAAGAGATCGAAATCCGCGGGTTTGAGAGATAGAACACTAGAGAAGGAGAGATACAAAGATTTTTTTTGGAGCTAGGGGCAGTGACTGAAGGAATAAGTGAGGGGACCCCCGAGGGGCCCACTAGACACCTGGCCGCGCCTGGTGGGGGTGGTGCGCCCTGGTGCCTAGTGGGCACCTGTGACACCCCCTCTGATGCTTTCAGTGCCAGATATTCTCAAATATTCAGAAACAAATCGTTTGAAAATTTCAGGTCATTTGGTGAACTTTTATTGTTGGGCACTTTTTTATTGCATGAAATTTTTTAGAAAACGGGATAATCATGACATTTATTGCATTAAAATAAAAATAAGAGGAAAAGTAAAATGGGTACACCGAGTTGGGCCTACTGAATTCCTCGACCTCATGCCTCTTGAAAATGATTCATTAACAAGGTTGATCAAGTCTTATTAACAACCACTTCCAATTAGCATGAACCGAAGAATTTTTGTAAAACACTAAGTTACCTCAATGGGGATGTGCATATCCCCAACAATAAGTATGTCATATTTATTTTTGGCAGTAGGTAGAGGTAGTTGAAAACTTCCATTGGTGGTAGTCGGAGATTTTTCAATAACATTAACACCATTCACTTGAAATTATTTCCTCGGAAAATACATTGTATGTTACTTTCCTCGGAAAAGTAACCTTGCTTTTGTTGCAATCAATAACAACCCCAGTCGTATTTAATAAAGGTCTACAAGGATAATCGACATGTTGTCGTCCTCGGGCATATCAAGTATAACAAAGCCTGTCAAGATAGAAACATTTGCAACTACAACGGGTACACCCACACAAATACCAATAGGTATGGAAGGTGATTTGTGAGCCATTTGCAATGTAATTTCAGTAGGTGTGAGTTTATTCAAGTCAAGTCTTCTGTATAAAGTGAAATGCATAACACTAAGACCAGCTCCTAGATCACATAAAACAATTTTCACACAGTTACTTTTGATGGAACATGGTATAGTTGGTATTCCTGGATCTCCTAGTTTTTAGGTACTCCATCCTTAAAAGAATAATTAACAAGCATGGTCGAGATTTCAGCTTCACGTATTTTTCTTTTATTAGTGATGATGTCTTTCATGTACTTACCATAAGGGGCCATCTTTAAAAGATCAGTTAAACGAGTACGCAAAAGGACTTGCCTAAGCATTTCAACAAAGCATTCAAATTCTTCATCATATTTTTTCTTAGTTGGTTTGGGTAGACAAGGCATGGGTTTTTGAACCTATGGCTCTCTTTCCGTGCCATGCTTTCTAGCAACAAAATATTTTGTATCATAATGTTTATTCTTAGGTTACGGGTTATCAAGATCAACAACAGGTTCTATCTCAACATCATTATCTGGTTATTTATCATTATCAAGTTGAGCATCTACATCTGCATCATCATTATCATTTTCATTATCACTAGCTGAATGCTCACTACCAGATTGAGTTTCAGCATTAGAGATATCATTAGCATTAGCAGAAGGTTTTTCTACTTAAGTTTCACTAGAATTATGCAAGGCCCTATCATTTTTATTTTTATTTTTCTTACTAGAAGGACTAGGTGCATCAAAATTAATTCTTTTTGAGTCTTGTTCAATTATTTTAGGATGACCTTCTCGATATAGTTGATTTTGAGTCATGTTTCCTCCTCTAGTCATTACTCTAACATCATGATCATTCATATTATTATTCATTTCATGAAGTAGCTCACTTTGATATTTAGCAACTTGTTCTAATTGGGTTTGAACCATAGAATCATGTTTACCTAAACCTCTTACATCATTGGTGATTCTAAATAATAAGTCGCTTAAGTGAGCAATCATATCAGCGTTTTGTTTCAATTGTTTCATAGCATAGGAGTTGGAAATATCTTGCTTTATAATATAATTATCAAACTCATATAAGCATTGACTAGGATGTTTATTGTGAGGGATGTCACCTTGTCGGTGAAAGGATTGACATCTATGGGGGCCTCAACGGTCCCCTTTTTCTGGTTTGGCGGGGAGAGGGATCGCGGCAAGAGCAGAACTAACAGTCAGGACCCGACAAGGTCTTTTTTTACCCAGGTTCGGGCCACATGGTGCGTAAAACCCTACTCCTGCATATGTTTAGTTATTCGTTTTAGGTTATGGTAGATTTGTCCTTCTTACAGCCTATTGATTCATCAAAAAGCCAAAAATCCCTTTCTAGTGAGCCTCGTGCCTCCTTTTATAGGCGAAGGGGTCACCACAGTGGCTCAGCGGGTGAACGGTGGGTTCACGAGTGGAATAGCACCGACCGACCTCCACAGTGTTACTGTGAGGCATTAAATGCTTCGACAGACTTCCCTGACCTCGTCAGGGGGGAGGGGGTTGGACACGTACCCACACGTGGCAACTTCGGGGTGTTGCGCTGGCGTGTGGGCGGACGCGTGGTCCATGCATCAGTGGTGGCATGTTCGTCGGTGGAGGCATTCACAGGTCGTGAGGGCGCCCTGGGCCCGTGCCTCTCCTCGGGCCTTCTATTCCTTCCCGGCAGGGTTGCCTTGCCGGGGGCACTTCTTGTTCCTCTCGGCAGGGAGGTGATGGCCTGCCAAGGCCTTGTCAATCTTCCCGGCAAGGATAGCTTGCAGGGGCTCAGTCCTCCTTCCTTGGTGGGAGGGGCTCGCCTTGGCACTATCTATCTCCCCGGCAGGGAGCTCCTGCCGGGGTCTCTTCTTCATTCCCAGCAAGTGAGTTCTTGCCGAGGGGCTTGCAATCTGTCCTTGGGGGGCTTCTGAGTCTTGCTTTCGCCCTAAGCTCCAGTGATGCGCCTTTCCACTGTAGAGGGGCTGACGGTGTCCGCGCACTAGTCCGCGGTACTGGAGACCCGAGTCTTTAGTGCACCGACAGGAGCCCCCGGGGCTGGGCCACACACGCATGCGAGGTGTTGTTCGGCCAGGCCCAAAGCGGTGCGTGGACTCGCAGGCGCTGGGCTTATTGGAATCGAGCCGTTGCAGGCTTTCTTTCCCCACATCGCGTATTGAACGCGCAAAGTGGGAGGGTGCGCGGTGTGCGCGTGATGGCCTCTTTATTTTCTGAAAATGCCTCTGCCACGCGTAGGACATGCACAACGGCGGTCGGGCAAGTGGCGATCGTGGCCTCAAAAGCCGTGGGCGTGGATGGGCCTGCCCCTGCATGCATTGGCACATCAGGGCGGTTCCATGTTCCGCTCATGACTTGAGGGCGATTGGGCGAGAGGGGCAGTTGCTTCTGGAGCGAGGAGGGTGGCCTCCGAGATTTGCCCTATAAATTAGGGTGTTTGTGTGGAGGTTTTGCCCACCCATCTCACTATCGAAGTATTCACTGCCTGTCGCCTTGTCTTCTCTTGTCTCTTTTCATCTTTGCCGGTGGCACCCACCCCTAACCATGGTTAGGGGACGGGGCCGACCTCCGTTGGTTGCAAGGGCGGCAAGGTGATCCCGCTAGGATCATGCCACAGCTTCAGGGACCGCAGCCAGCGGCAGCTCCGTCGACCGTGGCAGGAGAGGCTCGAGGAGCTGAGGACGCCGGGGACGTGGCCGAGGGAGGCGGAGTGCTACTTCGATCTCCCTCCTCGTGCCTTCTTTGGGTGGCCACTCGGAGGTGACGCCATTCGAGTTCACCATGGAGCTTTGTGGCCCCCTTCGGGGCCACTTTCATCTTCCTCGCGGCCTCGCCATGGTGATTGGGGTCGAGCGGCCTCCCATCTTCTGGTTGTGAGCGCACGAATGCTCTCACGGGGCCATACAGGTGCATGCGGAGTATCTGAAGCCCCATTCCATGTTGCTTGGGCGCGGCTAGAAGGCCTTCGCCCATGCTCATGGACTCGAGGATGGCTACGTCCTCCGCTTCAAGCTGATGGAGGCCCGTATGCTCGTCGTCAAGTTCTATGGGCACTCCGGTGTGCGTATCGGCTGCTGGGAAGAAGGCTCGAGCGGCGTTGAATGCTCCGCTTCGAGCGACAGTGACGGGGAGGGCGGCAGTGGTGACGGTGTTGAGCCTGGTCTCAAGCCCGGGGAATCAAATCGGAGGACGATTCCCCCGGCTCGGACTTAGTGCTTCCTGCACTGGCGCAATATGATCACACCCCTCCCCCTCCTTGGAGGGGAGGATCCTAACCGGATCCATCGCCCTTTCACGTGACTTGACGAGGCCGAACCCGCTCTCGTCAGTGCAGTGCTGGTCCCGGAGGAGCCAGCATGGATGTACCGCAGGCCTTGCCGCGTCTTGTCTATATGAACTCCAATTCCTTCACGTAGGCCGCTCCTCGTTAAAAGACAAAGTCTTTAGGTTAGGATAACAACGCTTTGTAAGTGGAATTAAATGTATCCACACAAATGAATGAATAGATGCATCCTTTATTCGACTCTCATTTTGTATGATCATTACTTTGCACTTTGCGGATGCTTGCCGACTTGACTTATCCCGTCGCGAGTACTTAGAGAAGCGGGACCTCAAAAAACCCAACAGAGGAGGTCGTCACCCGCAAGACTCCTTGCCGCACTCAGTGCAACCATGTAAATCGTCGAGCATGACTCGAGGCGAAATAAGGTTCTACGTAGCCGTCCAAAACGCTGAATGAGTTCGAACGAGATGAGGGTGCTTTGTGGCTGCTCAAGTCGTTGAATAGGTTCAGAACAAAGTCGGAGTGCACTGATCCTAGCAAGGTCCATCTGCGTGCGGGTTTCTCATACAAAAGTCGATGCTTTAGAAGGACACAACTAATCTACCAAGAGTCTGGGAAGAAGTTTGCCTCTGTACCTATCTTGCCCGTCGCGACATTCCTAGTCGCGGCGTCTAGAGGTGCTACCGGGGAGGAATATCCGTACCCCCGGCAAGCTGATGCCGCCTCCAGCGGGCTCATTGCCGACGAGGTTCTCGCCGGTGGCCGTTGGCCACTCTGAGGGAAATAGGCACGCTGGGCGTATCACTTTCTCATCTCTTTTGCAAGAGATCTGCTGGCGGATCCCCCGAGCACAACTTTCTGGCGTCACAGCGCTCCAAGGGGAAATGCGAGCCGGAGGGTACGTAAAGGGGCGGTTCGGGGCCTCGGACGCGTCCTCGACGACCATGCAACACTCCGGAGATGTGCGACGGCCGGAGTAAGCGTTGGAGGCCTGGCTGAAGCCCCGTGTCGCGCCCTCGACAGCAGCGCGAGCATTCCAAGGAGGTGTGTTGGCCAGGCGATGCAGAGCTCGGGGCTTCCCCTCCTTGCACCCGCACTCGCATAGCACCTATGGAGGCTCGTGTGGGCAGAGCAGCCACTGCCTCCTCCCACTCCGAGATGATGTTGCGGCGAACTGAGATTCATGGAGCCGGCGGGCGGCTCATCGGATCGGGATGGTGCTGACACCGGCCTGCTT
Organism: Hordeum vulgare subsp. vulgare; assembly: GCF_904849725.1. NCBI lineage: Eukaryota > Viridiplantae > Streptophyta > Magnoliopsida > Poales > Poaceae > Hordeum > Hordeum vulgare. The sequence goes on along the minus strand of NC_058521.1, from coordinate 109,715,716 downwards.
CCGGCAATCCCCCTACCTGGCGCGCCAAGGATGTCGGTGAAAGGATCGACACCTATGGGGCCTCAACGGTCCCCTTTTTCTGGTTTGGCAGGGAGAGGGATCACGGCAAGAGCAGAACCAACAGTCAGGGCCCGGCAAGGTCTTTTTTACCCAGGTTCTGGCCGCGTGGTGCATAAAACCCTACTCGTGCATGTGTTTAGTTATTCGTTTTAGGTTACTGTAGATCCGTCCTTCTTACAACCTCTTGATTCGTCAAAAAGCCAAAAAGCCCTTTCTACTAAGCCTCGGACCTCCTTTTATAGGCGAAGGGATCACGACAGTGGCTCAGCGGGTGAATAGTGGGTTCACGAGTGGAATAGAGCCGATCGACGGCCATAGTGTTACTGCGGTGCATTAAATGCTTCGACAGACTTTGCTGACCTCGTCAAGGGGGGGGGGTTGGACACGTACCCACACATGGCAAATTTGGGGTGTTGCGCTGGCGTGTGGGCAGACACGTGGTCCATGCATCGGCGGTGGCGTGTTCATCGGTGGAGGCGTTCACAGGTCGCGAGGGCGCCCTGGGCCCGCGCCTCTCCTCGGGCCTTCTCTTCCTTCCCGGTAGGGTTGCCTTGCCGGGGGCACTTCTTGTTCCTCTCCACATGGAGGTGATGGCCTGCCAAGGCCTTGTCAATCTTCTCGGCAAGGATGGCTTTTCGGGGCTCAGTCCTCCTTCCTTGGTGGGAGGGTCTCGCCTTGGCACTGTCTATCTACCCGACAGGGAGCTCCTGCCGGGGTCTCTTCTTCATTCCCAGCAAGTGAGTGTTTCCGGGGGGGCTTGCAATCTGTACTTGGGGGCTTCTGAGTCTTGTTTCTGCCCTAAGCTCCAGTGACGCGCCTTGCCGCTGCAGAGGGGCTGCCGGTGTCCGTGCACTAGTCCGGGGTACTGGAGACCCCAGTCTTTAGTGCACTGACACACCTTCATCAAACTTTAAAAAATAATTTACCTCCACCACCTGTGGTAGTGTGTTGAGACAATGTTTTTCTTTGATAGGTGGTAAATTCTTAACATCTTCAACTTTAATGTCTTTTTCCTTCATACATTTCTTTGCCTCTTGCATAGTTTCAGGACTAAGGAATAAGATACCAACACAGTTCTTGGGAGTGGGTTTAGGCGGTGGTTCAGGAAGCGTCCATCATCATGATTCTTCAATATATTAGTCAATAACACCTCAGTTTGTTCGACAGTTCGTTCCCTGGAAACACAACCAACACAACTATCTAGGTGGTCCCTAGAAGCATCGGTTAGTCCATTATAAAATATATAGAGTATTTCATTTTTCTTAAGAGGATGATCATGCAAAGCATTAAGTAATTATAGTAGCCTCCCCCAATCTTGTGGGAGACTCTCTTCCTCAATTTGCACAGAGTTAAATATTTCCTCTAAGGCAGCTTGTTTCTTATGAGCAGGAAAATATCTTTTAGACAAGTAATAAATCATTTCATGGGGACTATGCACACAACCAGGAGCAAGAGTATTGTACCAAATCTTAGCATCACCCTTTAATGAGAATGGAAATAATTTGAGGATACAGTAGTAGAAAATTTTCTCATCATTAGTAAATAGGGTGGCTATATCATTTAGCTCTGTTGTGAGATGTGCGACAACAGTTTCATCATTAACTGTTGTGAGATGTGCCACAACAGTTTCATTTTTATAGCCATGAAAAGGATCAGATTCAACCAAAATAATTGTCTCTGGGTCGACAGAGAATTCATATCCCTTATGAATAACAAAGATAGGTGAAGTAGCAAACTTAGGATCATATTTCATACTAGCATTCAAGGATTTTTCTTTCAACTTGCATAGTAGTTTCTTAAGATCTTCTCTATACTCACAAGCATGAAAGTCTCTAGCTATTTCTTCATCCATAACATAACCTTCATGTATGTGAGGCATTACAGTTCTAGGATAATCATGTCTAAAATGTATTTCAATATTTTTAGTTACAAAGACTTCCTCGGTTTGAATAGTATAAACAGTTTCAGGATGCTTGACTTCTTTAGCTCTAGGAAGTTATTCATCAAGAAATTCACCTAGTGGCGCAATACCATCAAGCAAGGTACTAGCACCATCATAAGCACCATTCATAGCTGAGGTAGCATCATCAATAACTTGCGACATATCAGGATTAATAGAATGGGGTCATGGTGTCGCAAGTCTATTCAAAACAGAAGGTGAATCAAGTGCAGAGCTAGATGGCAATTACTTACCTCCCCTCATATAGAGGGAATGATCTTGGTTCTTAGATCTCTCAAATTCTACATAGGGATCAATAAATAGATATCCCAAGTGACTTAACAAATATAGCTATGCTCCTCGGCAACAGCGTGAGAAAACGTTCTTGATAACCCACAAGTATATGGGATCCCAATAGGTTGCGAGGTAGAGTATTCAACCCAAATTTTTAGATTCGACACAAGGGGAGCCAAAGAATATTTGCAGGTATTAGAAGCTGAGTTGTCAATTCAACCACACTTGGAGATTTAGTATCTGCAGCGCAGTGATCAGTAGCACAGTAATATGATAGTTTCGATAGCAGTGGTAACAATAGAAATAGTAACAATAACAGTGGTAGTAGTTTTGTAGTAGTGGCAACAGCAGTAGCAACAATAGTAACTTAGCAAGCACAATATGTGGAAAACTCGTAGGCACTTGATCGATGATATTGCTGGATAATATTGATCATATATCATTCATAACATAGGGCGACGCAGAACTAGCTCTTGTTCATCGATATAATGTTGGCATGTATTCCGTAAATAATTATACGTGCTTATGGAAAAGAACTTGCATGACATCTTTTGTCCTACCCTCCCATGGTAGCAGGGTCCATAAGGAAACTAAGGAATATTAAGGCCTCATTTTAATAGAGAACTGTAACAAAGCATTGACACATATTGAATATATGAACTCCTCATACTACGGTAATCACCGGAAAGAATCCTAATTATTGTCACTTTGGGGTATGCAGATCCTAACACGTAGTAGGTGCATATAACTTGCAAGATCGACACAAGAACATATATATATAATGGTGAAAACATAAACAGTTCAGATCTGAAATCATGGCACTCGGGCCCTAAGGACAAGCATTAAGCATGGCAAAGTCATAGCACTATCAATCTCCGAACATAGTGGATACTAGGGATCAAGCCCTAACAAAACTAACTCGATTACATGATGAATCTCATCCAGCTCTTCACTGACCAGCAAGCCTACGAATGTATTACTCACTCTCGGTGGAGAGCATCATGGAATTAGTGATGAAGGAGGGTTGGTGATGACGAAGACCGAAGATTCCCCTCTCCGGAGCCACAAACGGACTCCAGATTAGGACTCGTGATCAAGAACACGAGGTGGCAGCGGCTCTGTCTCGTGAAAGGTGATTGAACTTCCTCTCTTATTTTTTCTCCGAAAATAGGATTACATAGAGCTGGAATCAGGGTCAGCGGAGCCCTATGGGCCCCATTAGACACCCGGCTACGCTAGGGGGGCTCGCTCGCCCTGGTGCCGAGTGGGCACCTCGGGCCTCCCCTCTGGTGGGTCATGGTTCTAGTATTTTTCATTTATTCCATAAAAATCTCCAAAAAGTTTCGTTCCATTCTGAGAACTTTTATTTATGCACAAAAAGAACACCATGGTAGTTCTACTGAAAATAACACAAGCTTGGGTTAGTTTCATTCAAATCATGCAAATTAGAGTCCAAAAGAAGAGCAAAAGTGTTAGGAATAGTAGGTAGGATGGAGACATATCACTGATCGATTTGAAGGAGCAAAAAATATGATGGATGGACCATGTTTTTGTTGTGTCATTGCTATGGGTTTCTTTTACTTGATGTTTAGCAATAGCTAGAAATTGTTAGAGTTTTAGTTAGTGTGTCAAGCTAGATTCCTTTCAGTTATCATGTCTAGCTAGTAGTTTAGTTAGTCAAAGATCATTTGTTAGATGAATTTGAATTTGTGTGAAGCAAAACTTGCCTGAATTCTTGTAATTATATTCCCAGTTACAGTTGTAGTAAGTCCATGGATTATTTACTCCCCCCTGATGAATAAAATGTAGCAATTGATGAGTAAAATGCAGCAATTCATAAACTGCAGCAATTCTTCAGTTAACAGAGTGTAGGCCGTGGGCTGATGAGGACTGTGAGAAAAAGTAGGCCCAAATAGAAAACAAGCTCACCCGCTTGGTGCATCCATGTTGCTTCAACAAAAAAAGTGTAACATCCGAAGTGGAAAACTTGCCATCTTTGTAATATATTTCATGTGGGAACCTTCCATGTATGCCATCATTTGGTTTGATTTAATAAATTTGCTTCATGCCATTCTATTGTTGCATCATGGCATCATATCATCATCTCATAGTTTTGAATCATGCTTCGTTATGTGATGTTGAGGGAGGTATGTGTTGTGATGTGCTTGAATGAGGTGGAGTGCTCTAGTAGATGCCTTGGTAAGAATCATCTTGCTCACTACCCACATCTCTCTTTAATTCAAATTATGACATCTCGTGATTTTGCTTGCCCTAATCCACTCACTTAAATGTTACAAATTTTCCTAATATTATGTAGGGTATTTTAAAATAGCACTGGGCCATGTGTTGTTACTTTTCCTTTTTTATCTTTTTGCAAAACAACTTCAATGGTAATACATAGGTGGTTTATTATTTTTTCAAAAATTCACTAACCCAATTTTATAAAATCAGGGCTATTTTTAGCAAGTCAGAACTATTTTCCCCCTTCAATTCCTTTCCAAACCTTCCCTTGCATTTCGTTTGTTTTGATGTTTTGCTAAAAACAAAATCCTTTTCTTTTCAGAAAGGGAAAGCCCCAGCACCCAGCCAGCCCAATCTCCTCCCGACCCAGCAGTGACCGCCACCCAGCTTAGCCTCCCCGCGCTGTCCACCCAGCCACGACGCAAGCGTCTCCTTCCTCCTGTATGGCAGCTCATCCACCGGAGCCAGGTTGACTCCCTTTGTGATTTGATGGCCGTCGGCACCCCTAGGTTCCTATAAAACCTGTCCAAGCCCTAGCCCCGACCTCCCTCCCTCCATTCCCTCCCTCGCTTCACCTCGCCTCCGCTAGGTAAGCTAGCCTCATCCTCGCTGACACCCTACCCGCCATGCCCTGTTCGCGCTCGAGCTCGTCCATAGGGTGACCTCCACGAAGTGAGACTGATGCTCTGGTCCCACGGGAAGCTTCCCCTGCTGCGTCCCATTCTTCCTCGACCTCACATGCATCGCCAAGGACCCGAGATCTCCCTCAACAATTGGTCTTCCTCATCTGCTTCCCGAACCAGGAGCACTGCCGTGTTCATCGCATCATCGTCGTCGCCCCGTCATGCCTCGTGCCACCTCTTCATGCCCTAGGTAGGGGAGTATACCCCTTCTTCCACTCCTTTCATCCGCATCGTCTTTGGATTCGCGTGAGAGTCGTTTCTTCCATGCCAAGCTCGTGTCCTCCATGCTCCGGCCATAGGACAGTGCATGCGTACTATATTTTATTTTTTGGAAAGGTTGTTCTTGATCCCCTTGCCAGGTCTTGTTCATCGCGCGTACGCATTTCACATACCCCCGTAGCGCTTCGCAGCGCTCACCTCCCTGCCTCGCGAGTCAACGTCGTCGCTTAGCCGAGGAAGAGCTCGAGCTCGAGCGCCTCTTCTCTCCCTAGCCTCCGCGCCCATGCAAACTCTCCAAGGCCGGGAACCGAACCCCCCTATCGATATCGCGCCCCCGTCAGAGCTTCGCTTCTCCTGTGGTTGCCTCCGGTGATTGCCGGGTTGCTGAAGTTTCCTGTGTCCCAAGGTAGAAGAAACCAGCCTCCGCCGCGGGCTAGCTCAGAGGAGGCTGAGCGCCTCCTGTTTCTAAGTCCCCGTCCTAGCCCACAGGTACCCCACCTCGCTTTCCAGCTCGGAGACCCAGGTTCGTGTACCCTTGGGCACAATTAATCCCCCTTTTTTGTTTAATTGACAACTCACTTGTGGACCCTTCTTGTCATCCATGAGGGCCCAGTAGTGTCACTGACTAGTGGACCCTCCTGAGCATTTTTTTATTGGTTGTATTGTTTCTATTTCATGTTTTAAATTATGCCATATAGGGTAATTTCTATTTCCGTCTATGTCCATTTTGGGCATATGCCTAATCTGACATATACTAAGTTATACCTAGTAGTTGTAATTTTTTTGCAATAGGTTTGGGGCATTATTTTCTACAGGAACATAGGTTTGTGATATCTGTTTTTGAGGTAAAAAATCCAAGGAATCCAATGGTAGCATTATTTTTGTCATTTGAGCAAGTTTGTGAAAATGCTATTTTGCGCTAATATGCCATTTTGTTAATTTTGTACAATTTAATCCTTGCACCCTTTGTTAAACTTATGTAGATGAAATTAGTACTAGGTCATGGTATTTTTATTTGCCATGAATTTTTTTGTATTTCTGGGTTTGTTGTTGTGAACATTCCATCCCAATAATGTTGTTTTTTATGATATTGGAAATATGACTAAGTTTGAAAACTGTTTCAAGTTGCTGTGTTGCCATGATGATTGCCATGTATCTACAAGTTCTTTGTGCTCATACTTTGGTGTGATTTAAATAGCTTGTTGCCCTATGTCAAATGGTGCCATTACTTTGAAAAATAGGCTTTGCATATTAGCTCTTCTTCGTGTAAAACATGCCATGTTGATGTAAATTGCTGTGAATTCACCTTGTGGAATTTGACTAAGTCTGAGAATCTGCTATTATCATCATGCCATGTTTAGAGGATGCTATCATGATTTCTGTGCAGTTTTATCCCATGTTTAGTGGGAGTGATTTGTAGTAGTTGTTCCCCTCTATCACCCTGTTAAATATAATGCCATGAAAATTGCTCTAGAATAGAGTTTTCTAGCTATCAACATGCCATCATTTTAAAACTGCTAGTATAAAACTGAGAATTTCACTGAGTCCTAATCTACTATATATTTTGCCATGTTATGAGGTTGATTGCCATTGATCCGTGGAAATATCCAGGTTGCTGTTAGTTAGGGATTATTGCACTCTTTGATAACTTCATATTCATGCCTTTGTTGAACTTGATGGGTGGTTGTAGCTGCTCGTTTTCATATGATCAAAGTGTTATGTTGCTGTTTGTGGACAGATTGGTTGGTGAAATGTTTTGTGCCTTGTGTGAGTTGTGCTCCTTTGTTTTGCATTAACTTCAGGTCTAATTAACCTCGAATTATGTGCCCAATCCAGCGGCATACTTGGAATGCCAAGAAATTTCCCATAGCCTTTCTCAAATTCTGTTTTAACATCGTTGTCTTCCGTATCTTGTTTTATGAGTTCCGAGAGATCCGTAACTCGGTTTGCGACGTTACTTATATGCATTTGTATCATTTCTCGTGATGCATACATTTTTTCCATGTTCCTGCATGCCCAAATAATTAATCTTGAGGTTCTTTCTAGAATGGTAACAACTAATAGATGCATGTGAAAGATGACTAGTGTAGCATTGCCATGCTTCTTTCATACCATACTCATACATCATGTTGTTTGAAGCATTATACCTTGTTATGTGTTAATTGGATGTGTATTTTATTTGGGTAGCATTGGGTGCTGAGAACGACTATGAGGATCTCGTTGAGAAAGTTCCTGAAGAGCAAGAGCTTTATCCCTCAGAAGAAGTGTTAGGCAAGATGACAGTTGCTACGGCGACAGAAATCCTTCTGTCATCTCTTGAGCTTGCGTTTGTTTTTCCCTTGAATAGGAAAGGGTGATGCAGCACAGGAGCAGTAAGTATTTCCCTCAGTTTGAGAACCAAGGTATCAATCCAGTAGGAGAATTGCGCCAAGTCCAGAGTACCTGCGCAAACACAAAAGAGCTTTCACCCAACGCTATAAAGGGGTTGTCAATCCCTTCAAGATTGATTGCAAAGTGAGATCTGAAGGCGGAAAGTGCAACGAAGTAAAATTGTAAGGCTGAATATGGTGTGAAGTACACCCGGGGGCCATAGTGTTCACTAGAGGATTCTCTCAAAATAGCAAATAATACGGTGGGTGAACAAATTACTATCGAGCAATTGATAGAACCGCGCAAAGTCATGATGATATCTAAGGCAATGATCATACATATAGGCATCACGTCCGAGACAAGTAGACCGATACTTTCTGCATCTACTACTATTACTCCACACATCGACCGCTATCCAGCATGCATCTAGTGTATTGAGTTCATGACGAACAGAATAACGCCTTAAGCTAGATGACATGATGTAGAGGGATAAACTCAAACCAATGATGAAAACCCCATCTTTTTACCCTTGATGGAAACAACACGATGTGTGCGTCGCTACCCCTTCTGTCACTGGGTGAGGTCACCGCACAGTATGATCCCAAAACCAAGCACTTCTCCCATTGCAAGAATCATAAATCAAGTTGGCCAAACAAAACCCACAACTAGAAGAGAATTACAAGGATATGAAATCATGCATATAAGAGATCAGAAGAAACTCAAATAATATTCATAGATAATCTAATTATAAATCCACAATTCATCGGATCTCTACAAACACACTGCAAAAGAAGATTACATCGGATAGATCTCCATGAAGATCATGGAGAAGTTTGTATTGAAGATCCAAGAGAGAGAAGAAGCCATCTAGCTACTAGCTATGGACCCGAAGGTCTATGGTGAACTACTCACGCATCATCAAAGAGGTCATGGTGTTGATGAAGAAGCCCTCCGTATCCAAATCCCCCTCCGGCAGGGCACCAGAACGTGCCCCAGATGGGATCTTGCGGAGACAGAAGCTTGCGGCGGCGGAAAAGTATTTTAGTTGATCTCTCTAGCAGTTTTGGAGTTTTTCTGGATTTATAGGCGGAAGAGGTAGGGCAGACTTGCCATAGGGGGCCCACAAGCTTGCTAGGCGTGGGCTCCCTGGCCGCGCCTAGGGGCTTGTGGGGTCCCCTGGTGGCCCCTGCCTTGGTTCTCAAGTCTCGTGCGTATCTTCTGTTCCGGAAAAAAATCTTTTCAGAAGTTTTTTTTCCGTTTGGACACCGTTTAAAATCCTCCTCTGAAAAGGTCAAAAACACGGAAAAAACATGAACTGGCACTTGGCACTGAGTTAATAAGTTAGTCCCAAAAAAGATATAAAAGGCATACAAAACATCCAAAGTTTGACAAGATAATAGCATGGAACCATAAAAAATTATAGATACGTTGGAGACGTATCAACCGTTACCTTGATATTGTTTCTAATTTTGTTGTGCTTAGATGTCTCTTTTCCAGCGCCATTTATTGCTTCCTACCACCTGGTTATCAAACCCATAAAATTCCATGAAAATCCTCTAACCCTCCACATTCTAGCAAACATTGATTGGCTAAGTTAGCTCTTGCTCAACCATCTTATAGCATTGCTAGTTGCAGGTGGAGGTTGATCCGTGTGTGAACATTGAATTTTGAATATCATCTTATTACTGCTATTTAATTTAACGCACATATATACTTGGTGAAGGCGGAAGGCTTGGACTTTTGCTCGATGTTTTATTATGCTTTTGCCACCCTAGTTTTGGTTACCGGTGTTATGTTTCATATTGAGCGCCCTTAACACACTTGGGTTGTTATGGGGACCCCATTGATAATTCGTTTTGAGTTAGGAATCTTCCGGCAAGGCCCAACATTGGTACTAAATTTGCTAAACAACCTAATAAAAATGCATAGAGAATAGCTACCCCGTGGATCTGAATCAACAACCTGGGCCGTGCTCCTGATGAGTGTTGGTCCATACCGGGCGATGTCCGTCGCCCCCAGGTCACCCGGGGTTTCAGCCAACCAGATGTCTTGCCCATCTGGTAGTGCCCTATGAAATAGATACACGTGGCTCCTATTGGGATCTGTCCTGCTGGGTGGTCTTGCTGGAATTGTCTTACTCTTAGCGAATGTCTTGTGCACTGGGATATCGGTGATACTTCGAGCTATCTCGATGTTGAGGTTTTTTCTCCAAAGCTACTTGTGATACTTTATGATGGACTAGATGGAGCACCCTTGCAGGGTTAATATCTTTCGGAAAGTCGTGCCCGCGGTTATGTTGCAACTTGGAAATTTGTTTAAATCCGGCTGTAGAGTACTTGAAGTAAACTTAATTAAAATATGCCGACTATGTGCGTAACCGTGACTACATCTTTCGTGAGCTCCTTCTCCGACAAAGAACACGGTGGGGTTATGACTGATGTAAGTAGGTGTTCAGGATCACTTCATGATCATGCTAGCTCACGACCGTTATGCGTGGAGCAGTCCACTTTAAATTACGTTCTCATAACTTAGCCATCAAATATGCTTAGTGTTGCTGCAACCTCAACACTTAACCTTACGATACCCAAAAAATAATTAGTCCCGATATCATGGTCGCAAGATTTCTGAGTCCCCGTGGCTCACAGATTACTACAACACCACAGGACCAGGTACCGCAGATCCAGAGATGTTCGATGCTTTGCATCTATAGTGGGAGTTTGATGAGGGAAGAGGGCGCATGTATGTGACGTACCCCAATGAGTATAGGACCTTGGTCGTCTCTTGGGCAAGCGAGACAGATTCATTGCTATTTTATTGTTTGTTTTAGTCCATAGTCGGACCTTGTCTTATGGATGATTGGAATAATGTTGAGTGACTTGTAATTTAGCATGTGGCGACTGTAAGCCAATCCATATACTCATCTCTTCATAAATGTATCTGCAATGATTTTTGTACTTGCTAAATAACGAGATGCGCCTCCATCCATATTAAGGCCTCGTCGCCAAATATGGATTTTGCTGCATCTTGGACGTTACAAGTTGGTAATCAGAGCAATACGACCGTAGGAGCCTTTGCTTGATCGAACTTGGACGAGTCTTTCTAGTTAAAAACTATTTTGAGTCTAGTTATATCGGAGAGTAGGATTCTTTTTACTCCTCTTCCCTCCTATGGTGAGGTTCACGCCTTAGGAATTTTAATTCTACTCCTCTTCTCGCTCAAAAAAATTTAGGATCACGCGGGTATTTTGGAATCTATATGATGACGATGTGACGCAGTTCTGTCTTGGTGCCTCCTGTTTGACTTGATTTCTTCTTGGGAGTTGAGCCCGAGGGGATTTAGATCTCTTTTCTCTTAGTTTGTGAAACTGTTTTGGGGGATTGCTGCTTGCTATGTAACTGCCCCACTCCTCCTATTAGTTTTTTCTTTAGTGGTATATCTTAGAAGTAATTAGCCACTCTTGGTATTGCTCTAGATGAGCTTGCATGTTGAATTCTTGAATTTCCAAGTAGTTTGAATGCTTGTTTTAGGCTCTAAGCATCCCTATGGGTAGTTGCTATCTTTCTTGTGAAGTTTTGTTAACCTTAGTTTGTGACCCAAAAAAATCCAGAATTTTGTTCTTGAAAAAATGAACCTCTTCGGGAGGAGTTCACCCAAGAAGAATGCCAAGGGGGTTCTTGGTGAATCGTGTGTTGCTGGGCTCACCACCCCGCGATTGACATATGTTCGACCGTGTAAATGGCCACATACTCCTTTCATGGAACAAGCCGGATTTTACGTAATTCTTGGCAAATGCCAGTTGACCAACTTAATCGCAGATGAGTGTGACCAATACCATACCCTCACTAGTTCCTTTGTTCAAAATTTCCATTTTCTAAATAAGCATGACCCACCTTCAGTGCGGTTTAAACTATATGTTGAAACCCGCCAATTACTGCTTATTGAATTCTATGAGATATGTTTAATTCCCTCTCATGGGGAGTTAATAGAACCCAAACTAGTTGAGTTTGAGGATTTCATGCTCACCTTAATAGTCGGTTAGAATAGGGGCATGTCGAAAGCCACAACCCCAAGCCTGCAGGTTCCTTCAGTGCACTACTTTGCTTTATTTATCATGAAGTGTTTAACTGCTTCGGGGAAGGGTAGTACCCTTAGCGTTCCTGACCTTGCCATTTTGCGTCGATTGTTGTAAATATGCCCTAGAGGCAATAATAAATTGCTTATTATTATATTTCCTTGTTCATGATAATCGTTTATTATCCATGCTAGAATTGTATTGATTGGAAACTCAAATACATGTGTGGATACATAGAAAACACACTGTCCCTAGTGAGCCTCTAGTTAACTAGCTCGTTGATCAAATATGATTAAGGTCTCCTGGCCATAGGCAAGTGTTGTCACTTGATAACGAGATCAAATCATTAGGAGAATGATGTGATGGACAAGAGCCAAACTATAAACGTAGCATATGATCGTGTCAGTTTATTGCTACTGTTTTTCTGCATGTCAATGTATCTGTTCCTATGACCATGAGATCATGCAACTCCCGGACACTGGAGGAATGCCTTGTGTGTATAAAACGTCGCAACGTTACTGGGTGACTATAAATTTGCTCTACACGTATCTCCAAAGGTTTCTGTTGGGTTGGCATGGATCAAGACTGGGATTTGTCACTCCGTGTGATGGAGAGGTATCTCGGGGCCCACCACTCGGTAATACAATATCACAACAAGCCTTACAAGCAATGTGAATAAGGAGTTAGTTACGGGATCTTGTATTACGAAACGAGTAAAGAGACTTGCTGGTAACGATATTGAACTAGGTATGGAGATACCGACGATCTAATCTTGGGCAAGTAACATACCGAAGGACAAAGGGAACAACATACGGGGTTAACTGAGTCCTTGACATAGAGGTTCAACATATAGAGATCTTCATAGAATATGTAGGAGACAATATGGACATCCAGGTCCCGTTGTTGGTTATTGACCGGAGAATGTCTCAGGTCATGTCTGCATAGTTCTCGAACCCGCAGGGTCTGCATACTTAAGGTTCGGTGACATTTCGGTATAGTTGAGTTATAGGTGTTGGTAACTGAATTTTTTCAGAGTCCCGGATGAGATCCCGGACGTCACAAGGAGCTCCGGAATGGTCCAGAGGTAAAGATTAATATATAGGAAGTCCTGTTTTGGTCATCGAAAAAGTTTTGGGCTCATCGATAGTGTACCGGGAGTGACGGGAGGGTACCGGGGACCATTGGGAGGGGTGTCACGCCCCGAGGGGCCTTATGGGCTGTGGGAGGATACAAACCAGGCCCTGGTCGGCTTACATAAGCTCACACTAAGGCCCATGAGGTTTGAGAGGCAAAACTCAAAGGTCTAAAAGGTGGAAAGGGTTTCCAAGTGGAAAGGAGGAATTCTACTCCTAGTAGGATTGGAGTAGGACTCCTCCACCTCCAATTTCGGCCAAACCTTGAGGGTTTGAGGCTGCCTCCTCCCCTCCCTCCCTCCTATATATACTAGAGGTATTAAGTGTTTTTGAGAGACAGAAAAACAACCACGTGCTGCCCTCTCTCTAGATCTGTTTCTCCTCTAGTCTAGTTTCATCGGTGCTTAGGCGAAGCCCTGCTGGAATAGCTCCACAACCACCACCACCATGCCGCCGTGCTGGAGAACTCATCTACCTCTTCACCCCTCTTGCTGGAACAAGAAGGCGGAGATCGTCATCGAGCTGTATGTGTGCTGATCACGGAGGTGCCGTCCGTTCGGCACAAGATCGGGATGGATCGTGATGGGATCGCGGGACGGATCGTGATGAGATCACGGGACGGCTGCGATTTGGATCGCGAAGATGTTACACTACATCAACCACATTATATACGCTTCCGCTTAGCGATCTACAAGGGTATATAGATTCACTCTCCCCTCTTGTAGATGATCATCACCATGGATACGTATTGCGTGTGTGTAGGAATTTTTTTTGTTTCCCATGCAACATTCCCCAACAGTGGCTTCATGAGCTAGGTTCATGCGTAGATGATATCTCGAGTAGAACACAAAGGAGTTTGTGGGCATTGATGTGCAATTTTCTGCCCTCCTTAGTCTTCTCTTAATTCAACGGTATTGTTGGATCGAAACGGCCTGAACTAACTTTACTCGTACGCTTACGAGAGACCGGTTTCATCGACTGACATGCAACTTGTTGCATAAAGATGACTGGCGGGTGTCTGTTTCTTCAACTTTAGTTGAATTGAATTTTACCGAGGCGACCCTTGGAGAAGGTTAAATATCAATTTGCATATCATCGTTGTGGCTTTGCGTAAGTAAGATGTGATCATACTAGATACCCATAGCAGCCACGTAAAATATGCAACAACAAATTAGAGGATGTCTAACTTGTTTTTGCAGGGTATGCTTGTCATGTGATATGGCCAATGATGTGATGTGATATATTGGATGTATGAGATTATCATGTTGTAATAGTTAATATCGACTTTGTAGCGACCCGACTCAAAACGAGTCAAGCCTCTGTGTATCTGTGCCATCCCTGGATCAGTATGCTGGCACACACAGTACATCAATGTACATATCAAAGTGCAATCACATGTAAATAGCGTAAAACTAATATATACCTTAAATATCTCAGCGGAACCAGTCAAGGGAGTGGAGTCCCAATAAACACCAACGGCAAGTTGAGTGTAGACCGTAACCCTGAATCGTACTCTTACTCGTCGAAGAAAAAGATCTGCAACATAAGACGTTGCAGCCGTGTAGGTCAGCATATTGAATATGCTGGCAAGTCACATAAGAGAGCGGTAGAGTCATAATCAACTATCTCTACATGCATATTTGGTCGGTGGAGCTAAGTTTTGCATAAAGCCAGTTTTATCCTACAACAAGAGGGGTTGAAAGCAAAATGTTACTACAAGGTTTGTTGTTAACGAGATGGTTCCGCCAACCAGTTCTCGTACCTGAGTTGTCAATAATTCCCACATCAAATATATTTAATGGTGTTGAGAAATCCAGATAACTTCAGTTCCTTTGGCTCAAGTCGTCCATGACCGTGGACACGGCTAATCGATTAGCTTTGAGTACTCTGCAGAGTTTTGCACACGTTCCCCACAAGATTTGATCGCCTCCGAGTATGTCCTCGCACTTCAGGGTGTTTGAAGACCGGATGATCAAAGCATGGTCTTTCAACGGGTCCCTCTGAATCCCTGTCGGTGCCCATCCATTCCTACCGTTCGTCTACATCTACTAACACCGCCTGTCCAGAGTCGCCGCGTTGTCCAACCAAGCCAGAGCCCATAATGACTTGTGGCTGTGCAGGTAAGCCTTGGGTCTTGAAAATATCCGTCCGTCTCTTTGAGCCTGGGTGAAGCTTTCCAGAGGATGACATGGCCTCTCAAGCATCCCGGGCATCCACTGGGTTTTCCAGGGAGCCGATCAACCGTCCTTCACCCAGTGTTGCATTGCGTCCGAGGTCTTGAAAATCTTGTCTTAGTCCGGTCTTGATTATTATATCAACCTCGCATCACTCGTGATATACACTCAACCGGTAACCCGTCTACTTAAGCATAGCAAATATAACATTGTCGTCCCGGGGCCAAGTATCGGGGTTGTTGTGTGCCTACCACATGATATGACAACTTATGCTAAAGTTTCCAAGTACCTAGGCAGCATGCAAATTTGGGCATAGGATGGTAGAACTACAATGCATAAAACATAGGTGATAGTATGCTCAAAGTGACTTGCCTGTGATGTTGACGAAGAAGAATTTCTCGAGAAAATAACTTGATAGACTACTCGTCACTCTCCGATGAAATCTATATAGCAAACATATCATTCACATAAGCACTCATACTAGCAATCATTCTAGCAATCAAAACAAAAGAGAAAGAGCGAATAGGAAATCGAAAGAAACTTCAAATAAGACTAGGGAGTCTTCTACTACGTCAAACACTAAATGATTTTGTCTAACAGAAAAATAATAACAAGGAACTAAGATATAAGTTTAACTAAGATAAAATAAAGTGTTTTTCACAAAACCTTTTGAAAGTATTCCCAAACGGGATTTGAAACAACGGTGAAAACAATTGCACGTTACTACGGAGCTAGAATTGATTTCATGAAAACAAATAAAACTAAAATAGAAACTTGTTGAAAAACTACTGTTATCTAACATAAAGAAAACAATAATAATATTTCTGAAATAATAAAGAAAATATTTTAAAACAAAAGTAGAAAATGAATTTGCCGAAATCCTAAAAGCGGTGAAACAGCAATTGTTTCACATGAAATAATGAGTTAAAATACTCAAACATTACTGAAACTTTTACCACTTATAAATAGGATCACTAGTGATCAGTACCAAAAGGAATCAAATTAAAAGCTATTTTTAAACTCCTGGAATAGGCAAAACAAGGTTTAAACTAAATATGATCTAACTTATATTTTAAAATTTCAAACATAGGAAAACTATATGTTTTTAAAAACTACAGAAAATTTTTGAGCTACTGGAAAAAGAATCAATGTCATTGGACTTGGGGATAAAAAGTTGTGGCCAAAACAAAATCTGAAAGTTTCTGTTTTTTGTAAACAGGCAGAAAAACATAAAACTACTAGTAGCTAACAGAGGGTATACGTGGCAAGTTTCTATTGGCTGTGTAGGGTGTTTGATGTATGGCTTCGGGCAAACGGCCGAAGGTTAGCAAGGTTCGCTGGTTAAAACTTAAGTGACAAAATAACCCACTGGTTTTTCTTAGATAAACCGAAGAGTTACCTAGTGATCTAATCTACACCCTATATACAAGATCTAACGACTGAATAGATAGAGCATGAAATAATGGGGAGAGGAGGGAGAGTACCGGCTGGGTAGTGGGTTGCTCCGGCGAGGGACGTGGCTGCCGGCGAGGGAGGAGCTTCGGGGCGGCAGTGGCGTCGGGGAGGCGGCGGCGGGGTAATCCTCCTGCGAGGGGATGCGACAGTGGAGCGAAGGGGCGCTGGGGGGTCGGCTGAGGTGGGGGGTATATATAGGCCAGGAGGGGGTCGGCTATGGAAGGGAGAGACAGATTCTCGGGGAAGAAATCCCGAGCTGGGAGTAGCTCGGTCTCGGGTGCACTGGTATGGTAGGGGAGGAGAGGTAGGAGAAGGAAGGTGACGGGGAGGGAGAGGGTTCGGCCAGGGTGGGGGCCGCAGGTCAGAGAGAGAAGGGGCGGGGTGCTGCTAAGAGAGGGAGAGAAAATTAGGGAGGAGTCGGTCTCGGTTCGGCTCGGGAGCAGAGAAGGAAAGTGAGGGAGGTAGGAGGAGACCGCGGGAGGGAGAGGTGTCAGCCAGTGGGGGTCCACCCGCAGAGAGAGGGGGGAGGCAAGGCAGGGGCTCGGTGGCCGATTTTAAAGGATCTCAGATCCCAGGGAAGTGGGGGAGATGGCCCAGCTGGCTAAGATGCGCCCAGGGCGGCGGCTAGGTTAGAAAAAAATAAAAAGGCTTCCTAATATCTAATCTTTCCAAAACAGAAAATATAAAAGCTAAAAAAGAAAATAAATCAAAATATATATATATGGTATTATATATATATATATATATATATATATATATATATATATATATATATATATATATATATATATATATATGTCTTCTTTGCATTTGCATCTAAGAAGTTTCAATAAAAACAACAAAGTGGCAAAGGAACAACTCAAAACCCTAGCCACCATTTCAATTAAAGGAAATCCCAAACTAGTTCAAAATCAATGAACCCAAAATGGCCTCAAGAAATGTTCAAACTTTGTGATAAATCATGAAAGTAAATGAGCATTGGAGAAAACTATTTTCTTGACACATTAAGCTTTTTGGAATGAATGCAAAAGCCACTGGTTTCAAATTTAAAATTTGAAATCAGAAACTATAATTTTCCAAAAATGTCGAAAACCATGGAAATGAGTGGGGATATTATAACAAATATTTCAGGAGGTCTAAAATAGTTTTTACTTCTTGTTTTGGAGCTGAATTAATTAGCAAAACAATAATTAGCAAAACAGAAAAACAAAAATAGAGAAAATGGAAAAAACTTACCTGTCGCCCAAGCCTGGCCCGGCCCATCTCCCCGCTCGTCCCCTCCCTCGCGCCAGTAGGCAGCAGGAGGTGGCCGCCGCCCCCTCCGGCGGGGCCACGCACCTGCGTGCCTGCCTGGCCGCCGCCTCGCGCTGGTGACGACGGGGATAAGCTCCCCAGAGCCTCCCATATCCATTCCCCGCCTCGGTTCTCCTCCTCCTCCTCCTCCTTGCTGCCGCCATTAGAGCCGAGCTCGAGCTCGAGCCGCCCGTGCCCGTGGCCATAGGATCCCCTCCCAGAGCATGCCATTAGCTCCGCCTCGTCGCCCTGGTCATCTCTGCAGAAGCCGAAGCTTCCTCGAGCCCTGCAACGCCCGCAACGCCGTCGTCTTCCACCTCTGGCCGCCGGACCTCTCCCGTCGATTCGTCGCCCCCAGGCCTCCCCCAAGCCGTCTAAGCTCTGCTCTGCACTCCCCGTGAGCATGCGGTCCTTTCCCCTAAGTTTCCCCCGTCGATCCCCTCCTCTAGCTCTAGTTTCACCGGAGCCCGACGAGGACCGCCGCTGCCGCTCGTCGCCGGTAGCCCTCCGATGATCAGCTCGTCCTTCTGAGGGCACCAGCAGCTCCAGGACGACGCGTAGATGTCGTAGCAGCTAAGAACCGAGCATAGATCCCCCTAATGCAAAGACCCCGATGGCGCCCGAGCTTCGGCCGCTGCTCCGGCTCGTCGCCGACGCCTCTTCCGGCGACCCTAGCCTCCCCAGATGGTCCTGCCAGATCGGCCACTTCGCGAGCATGCTGTAGCTGCCAACCGCGTGCGTTTTGGTGCTGTGCAGCGCCGTCTAGGTCGCCTCCGGTGAGCCCTCCGCCGCGGGTCTGGTCGCCGGCGACCACCCTCCGGTGGTCGTCGACGTGGCCGACCATTAGGGCGTAATCGCCCTCCCCTCAGTCGCTGCCACATGGCCCCACGCCTGGTCAAACCCCAATTAGGGGCTGGTCAGCGCGGGATTAGCCCCAGAGAGGCTGACCAGTGGGGCCCCCCTGTCAGGTTTGACCTGAACAGGTCGGCTGACCTGCTGACGTCAGCCTGATGCAATAAATAGAATTTCCAGTTTAAAACTAATTCAGGAAATTGCTAAGATTTGTAAAAATCATAGAAATTAATCTGTAACTCCAATGAAAATAATTTATATATGAAAAAGTATCAGAAAAATTCAAGGATTCTGATTATGCTATTTTCAACCATGTTTGAAAAAGTTACAGAACCCTAAATTGTGAAATAAGGAATAATTCAATTCTTTTAATCACTTTATAAATGGAATTTGCAAAAATATTCAAATTTTATTATATATGCAATGATCACACACTGCCGTAATTACAAATCAGTATCATAACATGACATTTCATGCATGTTAACATCAAGTTGAACCGAGCATCAGGTCGAATCAATTAAACCGGTATCCGAGAATACCCGTTTGAATTGCTATTCGAATGTGATTCAAATCAACTCTAAACCTATTACATGTTGAAAATAATAACTTATCACCTTGCATTCTCATGCCATGCTCATGCATCATTTTGAGTGCATATGATTGTTATTGAATGTTGCCTTTCATTTCGGTAGGCTCCGCACCTCCGGATTCCACCGAATATCCGTCTGACGGATATCGTTCCTCCTCTGAGCAACAAGGCAAGCAACCCTTTTGATCATCCCGATAACTCCTATGTTCTTGCTCCTGCACCTATTCATTGCATTAGGATCAAATGCTTCAACTGCTTTTGCCACGATAGTTGGACCCACTTCCTTTGCATGACTTAACCTTGTCATAGTAAATAGCCGAACCTTGCAACCTAGCATACCTGGTAGTTGCTTGAGCTATGATGTGCCTTATCCTGCTATGCATGCTATGCTTAGAGTTGTGTATGGTCTGTCATCTGGGAGATGAACATAAATGTGGAATGTGTTCGGTGAGCAAAGGTTGTGTGTTGAACTTGATTTGGTAAAGGTACCGGTGAAAGGCTGTGTAGGAGTACATGGTGGGTTGTTTCATTGGAACCGTCCTTAGGAACTGAGTTCCGTGTATGTAATCCAAGACTAGATACTACCACATGCTGGGCCCTGAAATATGACCCCGCTCTGCCTATTAATCGCGTAGTACTCGGTCCAGGAGTTGCAAGTAGTTTCTGGTGTTTATAGTAATGCTGGAGGCCGTGCATGGTGCTGACCTGAGAGGTGGACCGTGATGCGGTAGGCAGTGGCACGGTGTACCAAGTGGCACCCGGATGGTGGGCTTGGGAACCCTGCGCACATCGTTTGAGGCCGTGGCGGAAACCCCGGCCGGACTTCCGTACGGGTTTCTCTCAAATAGGCGATAAACCTGGACTAGGTACTAGTGTGGTTAACGGTCGTGGCCGACTCCTTCGCTGGGCTTCCGCTTGAAGGTTGCCGAGGTGCATGACGTGCACATGGCGATAAGTGGCGAGAGCGTGTGTGACGAAGTACACCCCTGCAGGGTTATGATCTATTCGAATAGCCGCGTCCGCGGATATGGACTACTTGGAGACATATGTTGTTCATAGATAACTTCAATGCCTACTCATAAAAATTGTCAAGATAAGCGTGAGTGTCGTGGACGGCATTTCCGTATGGAGACAGAATGATTCCACGATAGTGTATTGTTGTGGTGTTAGTGGACTCGTGTGCGAGAAATCAAGTTGTCAAAACTAATTTCAAAGTGCAAGTTGTCTAGCCACGAGTCAAATGCTGGCTTCCCGCATGAAACCCCACAATACCTTTTGATACCTTGCATAAGTAGTTAGTTCTCCTAAAGTCTTGCTGAGTACCTTCGTACTCATGTTTGCTTAATAAATGTTGCAGAGGTTGCTAATGACCCTAACGGAGGGTTCTTCGTAGACATCGACGACGACGAGTAGCTGGTGTCCCAGCTACGATCTGGCCCTACGTCGGCTCTGTAGTATAGTCATGCCATGTGCCTTCTAGCTGCACTGTCTGTACCCAGACAGTTTATAACTCTTCCGCTGGCTTGTATTGTATGACTGCTATTATAGGTCGTGAGACCCTTAATGTGTAATATTACGTGTGTGGCTCTTCCGAGCCTCATTAAATAAAGCTTGTATGTTTATGGTTATGTTGTGATGCCATCGATGTATCTATACATATCGGTATGCCATGCGTACGTGTGTCTTACCTGGTATGTATGGGGTTCGAATACCTAGTCGTGAACTTTAGTAGCACTCCTTACAAGGAAATGCCCCTTTGTGATCCAATGAGCCTTGGTAGTTCGCTACTGCTCCGGACACATTGGTTGACCGACATGTGTCCTTCTTAGCTGCTGTGTTTGTCCCCTTTGGGGAAATGTCACGCGATGTAATGGAGTCCTTGTAGCTTGCTACGACTCGTCTACATTCGCCGATGACCGACACCTGCTTTGTTGGGTCATGTATGCCTGTCCTTGTGCGGTACTGCCACTTTGGTTTATGACTAGACATGTCGATCCGGGTTCTTTGACATTGGATTGCTAGCAATACAATCGCATACGTGAGTCAAAAGACGCAAACGGTCCCGGCTAAGGTAAGGCTGCAGCCGTGGAGTTAACCGTGCGTGAGACCACAAAGGGATGCGATGTGTTACAGGCTAGATTCCTATGGCTTAGGATTGGGGTCCCGACAACGTTGGTATCAGAGCCTGACTGACTGTAGGATTACTAAGCCAAACTGGTCGAAGTTGAGTCTAGAATTGCTTTAGTTATATATAAGGGAATTGTTTGTGGAAGGGAACGTAAGACTCTTGTTCTCTTCTCAAGTTATTCTATTTTGGTCATCCTCTTCTTTTCTGCGGGAATTAAGGACTAGGTTACAGCCGTTATGCTGCCCAATTTTGCATTCAGAGATCTAATGCTTTTGCATTATTCTCTATTTACAGATGCCTAGCCGTCCTTCTCGTCAGGTGGTACGTCTGACCAGGTGCATTGATGTACCGGGTCATACGGCCATGCTGGTCAGGGTGATGTCGGTGTGCGGTTACCGCTGATACCCCGAGTACACAGTGGAGGAACAGTATCGGGACTTCAACCAGAGCTAGTACATCTGCATTGTTAGGGTATTCCCAGACTACCCTGGAGCTGAGAAGCCAATCCATTGGTCCTATGGGTTGGGGGTCACCGTTGACATGGCAGTACAAGATGCTGCCTATTCAATGCTGACCATTATGAGAGCGAGACATGCACTGCTGCAGAATTCAGAGTTCTGCTATGTTCCGGCCTCTCAGTCTGGTGAAGAGGGATACCTCAGTGGAGTCTATTTTGATTCTTCTATGGAGGATCCACTTCTGCAGACCACTGTTGAGATGCTAGAGAACAGAGACAAGGATGCTCGTGCTCTCCGCATGGAGCTTTATGCTACCCGTGCCCGTCTGTGGACAGCTTTGACGCAGCTGGCACCGGTAGTCCAGACAGGGTATGGAGAGATGGAGATGCTGAACCCTGTTAGGACCCATCTTCCGGCCCACGTTGACTGGCCAGCTATAGGAGGAGTCACACCTCTTCGGGGACCCCTCTTACCACCAGTCAGGGGACCAAGGCCACATCCGTGTCCTTATGGATCCCAGGGATCTCAGGCTAGAGTGTTTCCTGATCCGCAGGTTGAGCTTCCAGGTCATGGAGGTAATCTCTATGAGATGTTCTATGCGGATGCCTGAGCTGTGAGCAGAAGGATAGTATGGTAGTAGCCGTACATTCACAGTCCTGCGTGACTTGTGAAGTATGGTAGTAATGTGAAATGAATTCCAGAGGCCTAGATAAATAATGTATAGGAAGCTTGTAAGCCTCTGATGAGTAGTTGCACAATTCCAGTAGTTTGCTCTTCGGTTAAGGGTGTACTGAACTATGTAAGGGTGTGTATGAACCATGGTGTATATATAGCAGTCGCTTGTTACCATGCTGTTCGGATATTCATTTCCGCATTCCGTGTGTTCAGTACATTCTTAATCCATAGCTAGTATTGATATGATATTGGTCTAAGCTATGAGTTTGTTTGCCAGGATGGTGTTCACCAGGTTGAACCGTGCCCCTGCTCATGAGCAAGGTGAGGGTAGTCAAGCGTCGCAGGAAGACCTGCCTCACCCACCTTCTCTGGTGGAAGTGATGCTTGAGGCAGAAAGAAACAAAAGGGAGACCAACCGACTGCTAGAGCGTATTGAGCAGAATACGGCTCGACAGCCTAGGAATGCTGCAGTGTCCCTCAATGACTTCGTGAAGCTGAATCCTCCAAAGTTTCATCATTCCGTCGATCCCCTCGACGCTGATGACTGGCTGTGCAGCATCTCACGTAAGATTCGCTCTGCAAATGTGTCTGAGCCCGACAAGGTGACCTTCGCGACGTATTTCCTGGAGGGACCCGCCAATATGTGGTGGGAGAATTTTGAAGCTATGCGTCCCGCTGAACCAGTGGCCACATGGGCAGACTTCAGTGCAGCTTTTCGTCTGCACCATATTCCAGAGGGCCTGATGGACAGAAAGAGAGAGGAGTTCTGTGCCTTCACTCAGGGCAAGTTGTCTGTGGATGCCTATAGCCGCGAGTTCGGTAACCTCGCCCGCTATGCAACAGAGGAGGTGTCTACTGACGCTAAGAAGCAAGCAAGATTCCGTAAGGGTCTAAGCCCTGAGCTCCGTCGTGATCTGCGCCTCCATGAGTGTGCAAGCTTCAAGCCCTAGTCAACAAGGCGATCAGTGCCGAGACTGGTCATACTGACTTCGAAGCCACAAGGAAGCACTCCCGTGACTTTGGCTCATCTTCTGGTTCCGCATTTCCAAAATGCAGGCTGTGGGTTCCAAACAGTTCTCTGCCGCCAAGATACACTCCGAGGCCATCCTACATGGCGCCTCAGACGAATCAGGCCAACCCTCCAGCAAAAGCTTATGGTGGTCCAGCTAGCAATGCTGCACCACATGCCAACCAGGTGATATGCTACAAGTGTGGAGAACGAGGGCATTACTCCCGTGAGTGTCCTCAGAATGTGGGTGCCAAGCAACCCGGAAAGTCCGTCGGGCAAGCCAAGTCGGGCAAAGCGTTCTACGTGAAGCCAACTCCTGAACGTGGCCGTGTGAACTATGTGTCAGTAGAAGAAGCTGTAGAGGATCCCGACGTCATGCTGGGTACGCTTCTTGTTAATCATCACCCAGCGTCCGTTCTCTTTGACACTGGGTCTTCTCATTCCTTCATTTCAGAAAGTTATGCACAGTTGCATAACATGTCTTTTTGTGATATGCCAATCCCATTGGTTGTCCAAACCCTGGTAGTAAATGGCAAACCTCTAGGATAACCTATGATAGTGAAATTCTAGTAGACAGGCTAGTTTTTCTAGCCCCATTGATAGCATTGAAATCTTCGGATATTAATATCATCTTGGGCATGGACTGGATGTCAGCTCACTATGCCAAGATTGATACTCACTCTAGAAATGTCCAGCTTACCCATCCCTCGGGTGAGATAGTAAATGTCTCTACTCGAGTTGCCAAATGCCAACTCTATTCCCTAAATGCCAACCCTCTTCCGGAACTTGAAGACATTCCGGTAGTCCGTGACTTCCCGGATGTTTTTCCAGAGGAACTGCCAGGAATTCCACTTGACAGAGATGTAGAGTTTGTGATAGATCTTGTTCCGGGAACTGTTCCAATAGCCAGAAGACCTTATAAGATGGCACCCCTGGAGCTAGCCGAACTTAAGAAGCAATTAGATGAGGCCTTGAGCAAGGGTTTCATTCGTCCTAGCTCTTCTCCTTGGGCTTGTCCCGTCCTCTTCGTCAAGAAGAAAGACGGAACGGATCGGATGGTTGTAGATTACCGACCAGTTAATCTGGTCACCATTAAGAACAAGTATCCGCTCCCCAGGATCAACGACCTGTACAATCAGCTCGCTGGATCCTCAGTCTTCTCCAAAATGGATTTGAGGTTGGGATACCATCAAATCAAGATTAAGAACGGGGACATTCCAAAAACGGCTTTTGTTACTCGTTATGGCCAATATGAGTACACTGTTATGTCCTTCGGTTTAACCAATGCCCCAACCACCTTCTCTCGGCTGATGAATTCAATCTTTATGGAGTATTTGGATAAATTCGTCGTAGTATACCTCGATGATATTCTCATCTACTCAAAGAATGAACAAGAACATGCCGAGCATCTAAGGCTGGTATTGATGAAACTTCGAGAGCATCGCCTTTATGCCAAATTTTCAAAATGTGAATTCTGGTTACCAGAAGTGACCTATCTAGGCCACGTAATCTCTGGTAAGGGTATTGCTGTCAATCCCGAGAGAGTTCAAGCTGTCCTTGATTGGACTCAACCTGAATCGGTTAAGCAAGTTAGGAGTTTTCTTGGTCTAGCGAGCTATTGTCGCCGCTTTGTCGAGAATTTCTCCAAGGTTGCAAAGCCTCTAACTGAACTCCTCAAGAAGGATAAAAAGTTCGAGTGGACACCACAGTGTGAGCATAGTTTTCAGGAACTCAAAAGACGCCTGACTTCCGCACCTGTGTTTCTACCACCAGATTTTTCTAAGGACTTTGTTATCTATTGCGACGCCTCGCGACAAGGATTAGGTGGCATTCTCATGCAAGATCGTCATGTGATCACATACGCATCTCAACAGTTGCGTCCACATGAGGATAATTATCCCACACATGACCTTGAGCTTGCAGCTGTGGTCCATGCACTAAAAACCTGGCGACATTACCTTTTGGGTAATCGTTGCGAAATATTCACTGATCACCAAAGTCTGAAGTATATCTTCACCCAGCCGGATTTGAATCTCAGGCAAAGACGGTGGGTTGAGTTGATCTCGGATTACGACTTAGGGATAACTTACACCCTGGGGAAGGCCAATGTTATGGCCGATGCACTAAGTCGTAAATCTTATTGTAACAATTTGATGCTACAACAAGGTCAACCACATATCCATGAGGACTTTCGGAAGTTGAATCTTCATATTGTTCCTCAAGGATTCCTTTCTACCCTGGTGGCGAAGCCTACTCTTAAGGACCAAATTATAACTGGCCAAAAGCGTGACAAGGGTATATCACGGATCAAGGAGAATATTTTTAGCGGAAACGGTAAAGAATTTTCCATGAATGATCAAGGTGTTGTGTTCTTCCAGAATCGTTTAGTGGTTCCTAAGAACCCACATCTAAGGCAGTTAATCCTTAAGGAGGCTCATGATTCTCCTCTCACCATTCATCCCGGTAGTACTAAGATGTATCAGGACCTACGCCAGAGGTTCTGGTGGACTAGGATAAAGAGAGAAATTGCTGAGTTCGTTGCTAACTGCGACGTTTGTCGTCGAGTTAAGGCAGAACATCAAAGGCCTGCTGGCACCCTTCAGCCTCTAGCTATTCCTGAATGGAAATGGGATAAAGTTAGCATGTATTTCATTACCGGATTTCCCAAGACCAAGAAGGGGAATAATGCTATCTTTGTGGTCATTGACCGTCTTTCCAAAGTGGCTCATTTTCTTCCTGTTTGTGAGAGTATAACAGCTAGCCAGCTAGCAGAGTTATATATCTCTCGAATAGTGTCTCTTCATGGTGTTCCCCTGGAAATTAACTCGGACCGTGGAAGTATCTTTACTTCTCGCTTCTGGGAAAGTTTTCAGAATGCCATGGGGACTCACTTATCTTTTAGCACTGCTTTCCATCCTCAATCAAGTGGTCAAGTAGAAAGAGTGAATCAAATCCTAGAAGATATGCTCCGAGCTTGTGTTATTTCGTTCGGTATGAATTGGGAGAAGTGCCTTCCATTCGCTGAATTCGCTTATAACAATAGTTATCAATCAAGCTTGGGCAAAGCCCCTTCTGAAATTCTCTATGGATGAAGATGTCCAACCCCTCTTAATTGGTCAGAAACCGGAGAGAGGCAACTCTTTGGCCCAGATATGATCCAGGATGCAGAAGAGCAAGTTCGCATTATTCGTGAAAAGTTGAAAACAGCCCAGTCTCGTCAAAAGAGCCAATATGATCGTCATCATAAGGCTGTGACCTTTGAAGTTGACGAGAAGGCTTACCTTCGGGTTACACCTTTGAAGGGTACCCATCGATTCGGTATCAAGGGCAAATTGGCTCCTCGTTACATTGGTCCTTTTCGCATTCTTGCCAAACGAGGAGAAGTTGCCTACCAGTTGGAACTTCCTCCGCATCTTTCCAAGGTTCATGATCTTTTCCACGTCTCGCAACTCAGGCGTTGCTTTTCCGATCCTATCCGTGAAGTGGACCGTGAAATGCTTGATCTACAAGATAACCTTTCATACCGAGAATACCCCGTGCGTATTCTTGATCAAGCTGAGAGTACCACTCGACGTCGAAGCCTCAAGTTTCTTAAAGTTCAATGGTCAAATCATTCTGAAAAGGAGGCAACTTGGGAAAGAGAGGATCGTCTCCGACTTGACTATCCTGCGTTATTCCCGACGACTTCTAAATCTCGGGACGAGATTCTTTTGAGTGGGGGTGAGTTGTCACATCCCTAACCCTTAAGCAAGATAGCATTGTGCTCATGTCTTCTTTGCATTTGCATCTAAGAAGTTTCAATAAAAACAACAAAGTGGCAAAGGAAAAACTCAAAACCCTAGCCACCATTTCAATTAAAGGAAATCCCAAACTAGTTCAAAATCAATGAACCCAAAATGGCCTCAAGAAATGTTCAAACTTTCTGATAAATCATGAAAGTAAATGAGCATTGGAGAAAACTATTTTCTTGACACTTTAAGCTTTTTGGAATGAATGCAAAAGCCACTGGTTTCAAATTTAAAATTTGAAATCAGAAACTATAATTTTCCAAAAATGTTGAAAACCATGGAAATGAGTGGGGATATTATAACAAATATTTCAGGAGGTCTAAAATAGTTTTTACTTTTTGGTTTGGAGCTGAATTATTTAGCAAAACAATAAGTAGCAAAACAGAAAAACAAAAACAGAGAAAATGGAAAAAACTTACCTGTCGCCCAAGCCTGGCCCGGCCCATCTCCCCGCTCGTCCCCTCCCTCGCGCCAGTAGGCAGCAGGAGGTGGCCGCCGCCCCCTCCGGCGCGGCCACGCACCTGCGTGCCTACCTGGCCGCCGCCTCGCGCTGGCGACGACGGGGATAAGCTCCCCAGAGCCTCCCCTATCCATTCCCCGCCTCGGTTCTCCTCCTCCTCCCGGATCTCCTCCTCCTCCTTGCTGCCGCCATTAGAGCCGAGCTCGAGCTCGAGCTGCCCGTGCCCCTGGCCATAGGATCCCCTCCCAGAGCACGCCATTAGCTCCGCCTCGTCACCGTGGTCATCTCTGCAGAAGCCGAAGCTTCCTCGAGCCCTGCAACGCCCGCAACGCCGTCGTCTTCCACCTCTGGCCGCCGGACCTCTCCCGTCGATTCGTCGCCCCCAGGCCTCCCCCGAGCCGTCTAAGCTCTGCTCTGCACTCCCCGTGAGCATGCGGTCGTTTCCCCTAAGTTTCCCCCGTCGATCCCCTCCTCTAGCTCTAGTTTCACCGGAGCCCGACGAGGACCGCCGCTGCCGCTCGTCGCCGGTAGCCCTCCGATGATCAGCTCGTCCTTCCGAGGGCACCAGCAGCTCCAGGACGACGCGTAGATGTCGTAGCAGCTAAGAACCGAGCGTAGATCCCCCTAATTCAAAGACCCCGATGGCGCCCGAGCTTCGGCCGCCGCTCCGGCTCGTCGTCGACGCCTCTTCCGGCGACCCTAGCCTCCCCAGATGGTCCTGCCAGATCGGCCACTTCGCGAGCATGCTGTAGCTGCCAACCGCGTGCGTTTTGGTGCTGTGCAGCGCCGTCTAGGTCGCCTCCGGCGAGCCCTCCGCTGCGGGTCTGGTCGCCGGCGACCACCCTCCGGTGGCCGTCGACGTGGCCGACCATTAGGGCGTAATCGCCCTCCCCTCAGTCGCTGCCAGAGGGCCCCACGCCTGGTCAAACCCCAATTAGGGGCTGGTCCGCGCGGGATTAGCCCTAGAGAGGCTGATCAGTGGGGCCCCCCTGTCAGGTTTGACCTGAACAGGTCGGCTGACCTGCTGACGTCAGCCTGATGCAATAAATAGAATTTCCAGTTTAAAACTAATTCAGGAAATTGCTAAGATTTGTAAAAATCATAGAAATTAATCTGTAACTCCAATGAAAATAATTTATATATGAAAAAGTATCAGAAAAATTCAAGGATTCTGATTATGCTATTTTCAACCATGTTTGAAAAAGTTACAGAACCCTAAATTGTGAAATAAGGAATAATTCAATTCTTTTAATCACTTTATAAATGGAATTTGCAAAAATATTCAAATTTCATTATATATGCAATGATCACACACTGCCCTAATTAAAAATCAGTATCATAACATGACATTTCATGCATGTTAACATCAAGTTGAACCGAGCATCAGGTCGAATCAATTAAACCGGTATCCGAGAATACCCGTTTGAATTGCTATTCGAATGTGATTCAAATCAACTCTAAACCTATTACATGTTGAAAATAATAACTTATCACCTTGCATTCTCATGCCATGCTCATGCATCATTTTGAGTGCATATGATTGTTATTGAATGTTGCCTTTCATTTCGGTAGGCTCCAGACCTCCGGATTCCACCGAATATCCGTCTGACGGATATCGTTCCTCCTCTGAGCAACAAGGAAAGCAACCCTTTTGATCATCCCGATAACTCCTATGTTCTTGCTCCTACACCTATTCATTGCATTAGGATCAAATGCTTCAACTGCTTTTGCCACGATAGTTGGACCCACTTCCTTTGCATGACTTAACCTTGTCACAGTAAATAGCCGAACCTTGCAACCTAGCATACCTGGTAGTTGCTTGAGCTATGATGTGCCTTATCCTGCTATGCATGATATGCTTAGAGTTGTGTATGATCTGTCATCTGGGAGATGAACAGAAATGTGGAATGTGTTCGGTGAGCAAAGGTTGTGTGTTGAACTTGATTTGGTAAAGGTACCAGTGAAAGGCTGTGTAGGAGTACATGGTGGGTTGTTTCATTGGAACCGTCCTTAGGAACTGAGTTCCGTGTATGTAATCCAAGACTAGATACTACCACATGCTGGGCCCTGAAATATGACCCCGCTCGGCCTATTAATCGCGTAGTACTCGGTCCAGGAGTTGCAAGTAGTTTCTGGTGTTTATAGTAATGCTGGAGGCCGTGCATGGTGCTGACCTGAGAGGTGGACCGTGATGCGGTAGGCAGTGGCACGGTGTACCAAGTGGCACCCAGATGGTGGGCTTGGGAACCCTGCGCACATCGTTTGAGGCCGTGGCGGAAACCCCGGCCGGACTTCCGTACGGGTTTCTCTTAGATAGGTGATAAACCTGGACTAGGTACTAGTGTGGTTAACGGTCGTGGCCGACTCCCTCGCTGGGCTTCCGCTTGAAGGTTGCCGAGGTGCATGACGTGCACATGGTGATAAGTGGCGAGAGCGTGTGTGACGAAGTACACCCCTGCAGGGTTATGATCTATTCGAATAGCCGCGTCCGCGGATATGGACTACTTGGAGACATATGTTGTTCATAGATAACTTCAATGCCTACTCATAAAAATTGTCAAGATAAGCGTGAGTGTCGTGGACGGCATTTCCGTATGGAGACAGAATGATTCCACGATAGTGTATTGTTGTGGTGTTAGTGGACTCGTGTGCGAGAAATCAAGTTGTCAAAACTAATTTCAAAGTGCAAGTTGTCTAGCCACGAGTCAAATGCTGGCTTCCCGCATGAAACCCCACAATACCTTTTGATACCTTGCATAAGTAGTTAGTTCTCCTAAAGTCTTGCTGAGTACCTTCGTACTCATGTTTGCTTAATAAATGTTGCAGAGGTTGCTAATGACCCTACCGGAGGGTTCTTCGTAGACATCGACGACGACGAGTAGCTGGTGTCCCAGCTACGATCTGGCCCTACGTCGGCTCTGTAGTATAGTCAGGCCATGTGCCTTCTAGCTGCACTGTCTGTACCCAGACAGTTTATAACTCTTCCGCTGGCTTGTATTGTATGACTGCTATTATAGGTCGTGAGACCCTTAATGTGTAATATTACGTGTGTGGCTCTTCCGAGCCTCATTAAATAAAGCTTGTATGTTTATGGTTATGTTGTGATGCCATCGATGTATCTATACATATCGGTATGCCATGCGTACGTGTGTCTTACCTGGTATGTATGGGGTTCGAATACCTAGTCGTGAACTTTAGTAGCACTCCTTACAAGGAAATGCCCCTTTGTGATCCAATGAGCCTTGGTAGTTCGCTACTGCTCCGGACACATTGGTTGACCGGCATGTGTCCTTCTTAGCTGCTGTGTCTGTCCCCTTTGGGGAAATGTCACGCGATGTGATGGAGTCCTTGTAGCTTGCTACGACTCGTCTACATTCGCCGATGACCGACACCTGCTTTGTTGGGTCATGTATGCCTGTCCTTGTGCGGTACTGCCACTTTGGTTTATGACCAGACATGTCGATCCGGGTTCTTTGACATTGGATTGCTAGCAATACAATCGCATACGTGAGTCAAAAGACGCAAACGGTCCCGGCTAAGGTAAGGCTGCAGCCGTGGAGTTAACCGTGCGTGAGACCACAAAGGGATGCGATGTGTTACAGGCTAGATTCCTATGACTTAGGATCGGGGTCCCGACAGAACGGGGACATTCCAAAAACGTCTTTTGTTACTCGTTATGGCCAATATGAGTACACCGTTATATCCTTCGGTTTAACCAATGCCCCAGCCACCTTCTCTCGGCTGATGAATTCAATCTTCATGGAGTATTTGGATAAATTCGTCGTAGTATACCTCGATGATATTCTCATCTACTCGAAGAACGAACAAGAACATGCCGAGCATCTAAGGCTGGTATTGATGAAACTTCGAGAGCATCGCCTTTATGCCAAATTTTCAAAATGTGAATTCTGGTTACCAGAAGTGACCTATCTAGGCCACGTAATCTCTGGTAAGGGTATTGCTGTCAATCCCGAGAGAGTTCAAGCTGTCCTTGATTGGACTCAACCTGAATCGGTTAAGCAAGTTAGGAGTTTTCTTGGTCTAGCGAGCTATTGTCGCCGCTTTGTCAAGAATTTCTCCAAGGTTGCAAAGCCTCTAACTGAACTCCTCAAGAAAGATAAAAAGTTTGAGTGGACACCATAGTGTGAGCATAGTTTTCAGGAACTGAAAAGACGCCTGACTTCCGCACCTGTGTTGCTACCACCAGATTTTTCTAAGGACTTTGTTATCTATTGCGACGCCTCGCGACAAGGATTAGGTTGCATTCTCATGCAAGATCGTCATGTGATCGCATACGCATCTCGACAGTTGCGTCCGCATGAGGATAATTATCCCACACATGACCTTGAGCTTGCAGCTGTGGTCCATGCACTAAAAACCTGGCGATATTACCTTCTGGGTAATCGTTGCGAAATATTCACTGATCACCAAAGTCTGAAATATATATTCACCTAGCCGGATTTGAACCTCAGGCAAAGACGGTGGGTTGAGTTGATCGCGGATTACGACTTAGGGATAACTTACACCCCGGGGAAGGCCAATGTTATGGCCGATGCACTAAGTCGTAAATCTTATTGTAACAATTTGATGCTACAACAAGGTCAACCACATCTCCATGAGGACTTTCGGAAGTTGAATCTTCATATTGTTCCTCAAGGATTCCTTTCTACCCTGGTGGCGAAGCCTACTCTTAAGGATCAAATTATAGCTGGCCAAAAGCATGACAAGGGTATATCACGGATCAAGGAGAATATTTCTAGCGGAAACGCTAAAGAATTTTCCATGAACGATCAAGGTGTTGTGTTCTTCCAGAATCGTTTAGTGGTTCCTAAGAACCCACATCTAAGGCAGTTAATCCTTAAGGAGGCTCATGATTCTCCTCTCACCATTCATCCCAGTAGTACTAAGATGTATCAGGACCTACGCCAGAGGTTCTGGTGGACTAGGATAAAGAGAGAAATTGCTGAGTTCGTTGCTAACTGCGACGTTTGTCGTCGAGTTAAGGCAGAACATCAAAGGCCTGCTGGCACCCTTCAGCCTCTAGCTATTCCTGAATGGAAATGGGATAAAGTTAGCATGTATTTCATTACCGGATTTCCCAAGACCAAGAAGGGGAATAATGCTATTTTTGTGGTCATTGACCGTCTTTCCAAAGTGGCTCATTTTCTTCCTGTTCGTGAGAGTATAACAGCTAGCCAGCTAGCAGAGTTATATATCTCTCGAATAGTGTCTCTTCATGGTGTTCCCCTGGAGATTAACTCGGACCGTGGGAGTATCTTTACTTCTCGCTTCTGGGAAAGTTTTCAGAATGCCATGGGGACTCACTTATCTTTTAGCACTGCTTTCCATCCCTAGTCAAGTGGTCAAGTAGAAAGAGTTAATCAAATTCTAGAAGATATGCTCCGAGCTTGTGTTATATCATTCGGTATGAATTGGGAGAAGTGTCTTCCATTCGCCGAATTCGCTTATAACAATAGTTACCAATCGAGCTTGGGCAAAGCCCCTTTTGAAGTTCTCTATGGACGAAGATGTCGAACACCTCTTAATTGGTCAGAAACCGGAGAGAGGCAACTCTTTGGTCCGGATATGATCCAGGATGCAGAAGAGCAGGTTCACATTATTCGTGAAAAGTTGAAAACAGCCCAGTCTCGTCAAAAGAGCCAATATGATCGTCATCATAAGGCTGTGACCTTTGAAGTTGACGAGAAGGCTTACCTTCGGGTTACACCTTTGAAGGGTACCCATCGATTCGGTATCAAGGGCAAATTGGTTCCCCGTTACATTGGTCCTTTTCGCATTCTTGCCAAACGAGGAGAAGTTGCCTACCAGTTGGAACTTCCTCCGCATCTTTCCAAGGTTCATGATGTTTTCCACGTCTCGCAACTCAGGCGTTGCTTTTCGGATCCTATCCGTGAAGTGGACCACGAAATGCTTGATCTACAAGATAACCTTTCCTACCGAGAATACCCCGTGCGTATTCTTGATCAAGCTGAGCGTACCACTCGACGTCGAAACCTCAAGTTTCTTAAAGTTCAATGGTCAAATCATTCTGAAAAGGAGGCAACTTGGGAAAGAGAGGATCGTCTCCGACTTGAGTATCCGGCGTTATTCCCGATGACTTCTAAATCTCGGGACGAGATTCTTTTGAGTGGGGGTGAGTTGTCACATCCCTAACCCTTAAGCAAGTTAGCCTTGTGCTCATGTCTTCTTTGCATTTGCATCTAAGAATTTTCAACAAGAACAAGAAAGTGGCAAAGGAAAAACTCAAAACCCTAGCCACCATTTCAATTAAAGGAAATCCCAAACTAGTTCAAATCAATGAACCCAAAATGGCCTCAAGAAATGTTCAAACTTTCTGATAAATCATGTAAGTAAATGAGCGTTGGAG
This sequence comes from Hordeum vulgare subsp. vulgare, assembly GCF_904849725.1. NCBI lineage: Eukaryota > Viridiplantae > Streptophyta > Magnoliopsida > Poales > Poaceae > Hordeum > Hordeum vulgare. The sequence goes on along the minus strand of NC_058521.1, from coordinate 109,681,436 downwards.
AAAACTATTTTCTTGACACCTTAAGCATTTTAAATCAATGCAAAAGCCACTGGTTTCAAACTTTAAATTTGAAATCAGAAACTATAAATTTTCAAAAATGTTGAAAACTTTGGAAATGGTTGGGAATATTATAACAATATTTCAGGAGGTCTAAAATAGTTTTTACTTTTTGTTTTGGAGCTGAAATAAATAGCAAAACAGAAAAACAAAAACTGGAAAAAAGGGAAAAGAGTTACCTGTCGCCTAGCCTGGCCCGGCCCATTTCCCTGGCTCGTCCCCTCCCTCGCGCCAGTAGGAGCAGGAGGTGGCCGCCGCCTCCTCCGGCGCGGCCACGCACCTGTGCGCCTGCCTGGCCGCCGCCTCGTGCTGGCAAGGCCGGGGATAAGCTCCCCGAGGCCACCGCTATCCATTCCCATCGTCGGCTCTCTCCCTCCTCTCGGATCTCTTCCTCCTTCATGCTGCCGCCATTGGAGCCGAGCTCGAGCTCGAGCCGCAGCATCTCTAGCCATGGGAACCCTCCTCCGAGTAGTGTGATAGCTCCGCCTCGTCGCCCTGGTCATCTTTGCAGAAGCCGAAGCTTCCCCGAGCTCTGCATCGCCCCCAACGCCGTCGTCTTCCACCTCCGGCCGCCGGACCTCTCCCGTCGATTCGCCCCCTCCGGCGCACCCCCGAGCCCTTCGACAGCACCATCGGAACCGCCGTGAGCTTGTCGTCCTTTCCCCTCTCTCCCCACGCTCTCCCGTGCATCGTAGCCTCGTTCCCCACCAAGGCCGAGGGCTTCTCGCCTCCGGTCATGTCGTCGCCGTCGCTGTGGTGTCTGATCCACGTGCTTGAGCTAGGATTCGAGCTCCTGGAGCCTCCAGGAGCGTGATGAGCCCTCCAGCTGCCCTCCCCGTGCCCTAGAGCCATCGCTCGTAGAAGGCCGAGCTTCGGCCGCCGCTCCGGCTCGTCGCCGACGCCTCTCCCGGCGACCCTAGCCTCCCCTGATGCCCCTGCCAGATCGGCCACTTCGCCAGCGTGCCGTAGCTGCAAACCGCGTTCGAATTGGTGCTGCACAGCGCCGTTTAGGTCGCCTCCGGCGAGCCCTCCGCCGCGGGCTTGGTCGCCGGCGACCACCCTCCGGTGGGGGTCGACGTGGCAAAGCTAACCCAGCAGCTCAGGGCTTAATCACTCGCTGACAAGTGGGCCCAAGGCCAAGTCAAACCCCAATTAAGACTGGTCAGCGCGGGATTAGTCCCACAGAGGCTGACCAGTGGGTCCCCCCTGTCAGGTTTGACCTGAACAGGTCGGCTGACCTGCTGACGTCAGTCTGATGCAATAAATAGAATTTCCAGTATAAAACTAATTCAGGAAATTGCTAAAACTTGTAAAAATCATAGAAATTAATCTGTAACTCCAATGAAAATAATTTATATATGAAAAAGTATCAGAAAAATTCAAGGATTCTGATTATGCTATTTTCAACTATGTTTGAAAAAGTTACAGAACCCTAAAATGAGTAATAAGGAATAATTCAATTCTTATAATTACTTTTTAAATGGAATTTGGAAAATTATTCAAATTTCATTATGAATGTAATGATCACACACTGCCCTAATTACAAATCAGTACCATAACATGACATTTCATGCATGCTAACATCAAGTTGATCTGAGCATCAGGTCGAATCAATTAAACCGGTATCCGAGAATACCCCGTTTGAATCGCTATTCGAATGTGATTCAAATCAACTCTAAAACTAATACATGTTGAAAATAATAACTTATCACTTTGCATTCTCATGCCATGCTCATGCATCATTTTGATTGCATATGATTGTTATTGAATGTTGCCATTCATTTCGGTAGGCTAAGCACCCCCGGATTCCACCAAATATCCGTCTGACGGATATCGTTCCTCCTCTGAGCAACAAGGCAAGCAACCCCTTTGATCATCCCGATAATTCCCATGTTCCTGCTCCTGCACTTATTTATTGCATTAGGATCAAATGCTTCAACTGCTTTTGCCACGTTAGTTGAACCCACTTCCTTTGCATGACCTAACCTTGTCACAGTAAATAGCCGAACCTTGCAACCTAGCATACCTGGTAGTTGCTTGAGCTATGATGTGCCTTCATCAATTAAACTGAGTTCGGTGTATGTAATCCAAGCCTAGATACTACCACATGCTGGGCCCTGAAATATGACCCCGCTCGGCCTATTAATCGCGTAGTACTCGGTCCAGGAGTTGCAAGTAGTTTCTGGTGTTTATAGTAATGCTGGAGGCCGTGCATGGTGCTGACCTGAGAGGTGGACCGTGATGCGGTAGGCAGTGGCACGGTGTACCAAGTGGCACCCGGATGGTGGGCTTGGGAACCCTGCGCACATCGTTTGAGGCCGTGGCGGAAACCTCGGCCGGACTTCCGTATGGGTTACTCTCAGATAGGCGATAAACCTGGACTAGGTACTAGTGTGGTTAACGGTCGTGGCCGACTCCCTCGCTGGGCTTCCGCTTGAAGGTTGCCGAGGTGCATGACGTGCACATGGCGATAAGTGGCGAGAGCGTGTGTGACGAAGTACACCCCTGCAGGGTTATGATCTATTCGAATAGCCGCGTCCGCGGATATGGACTACTTGGAGACATATGTTGTTCATAGATAACTTCAATGGCTACTAATAAAATTGCCAAAATAAGCGTGAGTGTCGTGGACGACATTTCCGTATGGAGGCGGAATGATTCCATGATAGAGTATTGTTGTGGTGTTAGTGGACTCGTGTGCGAGAACTCACGTTGTCAAAATTATTTAAAAATGCAAGTTGTCTAGCCACGAGTCAAATGCTGGCTTCCCGCATGAAACCCCACAATACCTTTTGATACCTTGCATGAGTAGTTAGTCATCCTAAAGTCTTGCTGAGTACCTTCGTACTCATGTTTGCTTAGTAAATGTTGCAGAGGTTGCTAATGACCCTAATGGAGGGTTCTTTGTAGACATCGACGACGACGAGTAGCTGGTGTCCCAGCTACGATCTGGCCCTACGTCGGCTCTGTAGTATAGTCAGGCCATGTGCCTTCTAGTTGCCCTGTCTGTACACAGACAGTTTATAACTCTTCCGCTGGCTTGTATTTGTATGACTGCTATTATGGGTCGAGAGACCTTAATGTGTAATATTATGTGTGTGGCTCTTCCGAGCCTCTTAAATAAAGCTTGTATGTTTATGGTTATGTTGTGATGCCATCGATGTATCTATACATATCGGTATGCCATGCGTACGTGTGTCTTACTTGATATGTATGGGGTTTGAATACCTAGTCGTGAACTTTAGTAGCACTCCTTACAAGGAAATGCCCCTTTGTGATCCAACGAGCCTTGGTAGTTCGCTACTGCTCCGGACACATTGGTTGACCGGCATGTGTCCTTCTTAGCTGTTGTGTCTGTCCCCTTTGGGGAAATGTCACGCGACGTAATGGAGTCCTTGTAGCTTGCTACGACTCGTCTACGTTCGCTGATGACCGACACCTGCTTTGTTGGGTCATGTATGCCTGTCCTTGTGCGGTACTGCCACTTTGGTTTATGACTAGACATGTCGATCCGGGTTCTTTGACATTGGATTGCTAGCGACACTATCACATACGTGAGTCAAAAGACGCAAACGGTCCCGGCTAAGGTAAGGCTGCAGCCGTGGAGTTAACCGTGTGTGAGACCACAAAGGGATGCGATGTGTTACAGGCTGGATTCCTATGGCTTAGGATCGGGGTCCCGACACATTAACTAAATAAATGTTGTTGAAAGCAGACCATACGCACTGCTCGGCCAGCCGGAGCATCCCCTCCACGGACGCCACCAATGCCAGGCTCTGTCGCACCCTCGGGTCCATGGCCACCACCGCGTCGCCTCCTCGGAACTTCTGCAGCGCCCACTTGGTGGTGGCACGGGGCAAGAGGCCGCGGCGGCGCTCGATGGGCGGGCGGCCGGTGACGAGCTCGACGAGGAGGACACCGAAGGAGTAGACGTCGCTCTTGTTAGTGAGCTGGAGCGTGCCCAGGTACTCCGGGTCCAGGTACCCGACCGTGCCCACCACGTGCGTCGTCATGTGTGTCGCCTCCTCCTCGTCGCCGTCGCCCGACACCCTCGCCATCCCGAACCCGGCCACCTTCGTCGGCAGCACCCGCGTCAGCAGCACGTTCGACGACTGGATGTCACGGTGGATCACCGACCGTTCTGCCATGCCATGCATGCCATGCGTTTCCAAGTTCAGATAAACACCATCATGCATACTCCGCTACTAATACTACTGCTACTGCATGCCATCTTTCACTTCCTCTGTTTCTTACTGCTATGAACAACAATGAGTTTTGATTGGAATTACATGTGTATTCGTGCAGGTAGGTGACGGCGTGAGCCACGTCGATCGCGATGTTGAGCCGCTGCGCAAGCTCTAGCCCGGTTCTGCGTGATTCTGCGAACATTTCGTAGAAGTCTTTGGTCAGTTGAATAGGAAATGTGAGTGTAAATTTCAGCACTGTCAATGATCAGTTGAACTGAAGTGCATACCATCCAAGTGTTCTCTTAGGGAGCCATTATCGACGTACTCGACGACAATCAGAGTTTCATCTCTCTGCTTAAAGAACCCGAGGAACCTCACCAGATTCTGATGCTCAATCTTCTGAAGCGTTTTGAGCTTCCTGCTAATTTCAGCAGATAGATACTCACCATTTAGCTGCAGAAACCAAATAACCCGTTAGTTACTACTGAATCTTCAGCCTCCATGAGGAATTGCTGAATATTTATTTCTGACACTTCTTATGTTTGTAACCTTTGTGGCACGTTTGACGGCAACCTGTGACCCGTCACGTGGCTTCCCTTTGAAGACGCTGCAAGAAGCCCCCTCCCTGACCATGTTCTTCTCGCTGAAGTTCGATGTTGCCTTGAATATATCTGCGACGGTGAGCCCTCGAGTCTCCTTGTCTGTCCCTACTGCAATCAAATTTGTCGACATCCATAGACCATATTCCATAAGTACCCTGATCTTCTCAAGAATTTCCATGTTGATTAATCCGTTTCTAGCAAAATTGGCAGAGAAAAATGATTCAAGAGAACGGAGGGTGAAAGTGCGTTATATCGACTAGAGGGGGGGTGAATAGGAGATTTTTAGAATTTCATCACCGAGGAAATTCCTTTTGAGGAAATTCCTCCTTGATGACTAACTTACAGCGGAAACAGTAAAGGATCGGAAGTGCAAAGTTTCACAACAGCAGTTTTCAGTGTGAGGAATGTGAAAACAGATTGCATAGTGAGCAGCCACGCAGAAAACAGATGAGGATTAACTAGCGTGAAGAATTTGGGGTTGAGGAATTTCAGAGAAAGTCTTCAGCAAATTCTTCAAACAGTAACAGTGAAAGTCATCAACACATAATCTGAGGAATGTAAGGAGTTGAGGAATTAGAACCCGTTTCACAGCGAAGACAGTAGTTGATGACCCAGTTCCAACTGCTGTGACAGTTGTACATCTGGTTTGGAGCGGCTTGGTATTGAAACCAAAAGACACATAGTCCCGGGACACACAGTCCCTACCGTATTCTCCTTGGGCTAAGAACACATAGTCCTCGCCCAATACTCATGGTAAGTCTTCAGGGCAGACTTCCAAACCCTCACAAACTTGGTCACCCGACGATTCTCAATTGACTGCTGGATTGCTCTAGACCATGATGCCTAACCGTCTGGAGGATGCACAGTCCTCAAAGGTAAAAGGCTTCAGTCCCACAGAGGAACAACTTCTTTAGTGATGCTCAATCACTTGGTTCTAGGTTTGTGGTTTTGGTGTTTGGGGTATTTCCTCACTAATGAATTACTCTCGAAGACTCCGAGGAATCGTGTTGCTCTTATGCCAAGTGTCAGTTTCTAACGGAGCAGCCAACCAGCTAATGGTTGTGGGGGCGGCTATTTATAGCCTGGGAGCATCTCGACATGATTTGACACTAATGCCCTTAAATAATATGACCGTTGGTGTGGATAAGACCAGTGATGTGGCGTGGCTATCAAAACGGTCGGAACCCTCAACTGTGAGAGTCCTCATGTCACTCGTATTCCTCACTTGAGGCTTTTGGTAGGATTAGGCTTGGGTTGAGCATCATGAGGAAATTCATTCCAAAGTGTAACTTCGACCCCCTTTAACAGTACGGTGTTCCTATTACTCAAGTGTGAAGAAAACAAAACAGAAAGAGTAAATCTTCATGCTTCAAAGTCTTCAAAATGATTTTCTTCAGGACACACCGAATTCCTTAATTTCAATATCTTCATGAGGAATATCAATTTCATCGCAGATTCTTCGCGATTCAATTCTTCAGTTTCAGACCAATTTCTTCAACCGAAGATATACATTTTTAGGGGTCGATATTCATCAAATAGTTCAAACTCCTCAGTGACTTGTAGATCCTGTGTACACTCATGAACACATTAGATACTTAACCTATAAGTCTTCAAACCACCAAAATCACTAAGAGGCACTAGATGCACTTACAATCTCCCCCTTTTTGGTGGTTGATGCCAATTAGGTTAAGTCTTCAACAGGGATAAAAACATGAAGTGTAAATACTCATTTGAGGAATTTGAAATCAAGATTGAGAGAGACTCCCCCTGAAGATGTGCATATCTTGAGGATTTTGCTTTCCACAACAAATGCACATTGATGATTTATATCATGGAGATCTCCCCCTGAGACTTGTAAATCATGCATACATATAACATATAGTATGAAGACAATGAAGATGCATGATGAGAAATGGTATCTGACGAATTCCAGCATGCGTGCATTAAAAATTTGAGGAATAAGCATGCGAAGAAAAATGTTCAAAAGCGTCAGAGTACCATCGGGCTTAAGTTACAACTCATTAGATAAAAACTTCAGAAGAGCCAAGAGTTTGTAACTTAAATATAGTTCACAAGCCCCAAAATATCCCGCTTGAAGACTAAATCTCAAGTTTCTCCCCCTTTGTCATCAAGTGACAAAAAGGGACAAACTGAGGACTAACACCTGTGAAGACCTCACTCCTTGGCGGTTGATGAAGATGCGTGGTGCTTCTTGGGAGTAGTCTTCTTCCTTGGACCGGTGGCAGTGTCGAGCTGTTCTTCATCAGATTCAGCAGTGCGGAATGAAGAAAAGGAACTGTCTTCAAGATCTGGAACTGGAATTGACCTGAACTTCTTCTTGGGTGGCCACGACCAGTCAAAGTCACGCTCGAACTCCAATTCTTCAAGTTCTGTCTGAGTCTTCAGATGAGCAAGTGTAGCCCAGGTGCGATCAAAAACCTCATGCAGATAGTGATGGTTAAGCTTCACAGAGTTCTGTGTTTCAGTGAGGGTTTTCACAATGGCGCCGAACTGGCACTTGACCCACTTGTGATTGCGATCCACCTTCTGGTGAAGACTGAGGAGAAGCTCTCTTGTATTTAGCACGCGAGGAGCAACAGGGCTTTGAGGGTGAGTCTCAGTATCATCCCATGAAGAATATGCTTTCGGCTCTCTGAACTGGCCATCAAGGGGCCTACGACCTTCATCAATAACTGACTTGCCTTTTCCTTCAACTGGCTCGAAAGTCTTCTTGTTGACCCTTATAGGAGGCATATAACCAACATGGTTGTTGAAATCAGCGTGGAAGTTGATGCATCTCCTTGTCCTGATGAATCTCATGATCCATGGGGCATATATCTTGTGATCAAATGGACACATAGCATTGTAGGCCAAAGTCCTCAAGAAGAAATCATGTATGTTGATAGGAATACCATGGATGATGTTGAAGAGGATATTCTTCATGATGCCTACGACATCTTCTTCATCATCATGGCCTTTGATCGGCGCAAACACATTGCAGAGGATTCTGTAAACAGACCTTTGTGTATATTTGAGCTCGTGGACGAGGAAGGTTTTTCTCGGTGGTTGCCCTTTAGCCAAAGGCTTCACGAGGACTTCCATCATCCCGTTGGGCAGCTCACGCTCACCATAAAGCTTCACAGCCTCCTCTGAGGGAATTGATATTGGCAATTCACGCAGTAGCTCAGTAGCAGGAGCTTTGTACTGAGTGTTTTGCGTCATCTAGTCAAACACCCAAGTGTTAATATCTTCAGGATCGCAAGATATGTGAAGAGTGGCATAAAACTGAAGAATGAGCTCACTGTTCCAATCAGAGATATCCGAGCACATTGGTAGCAGTCCAGCTTCAAGAAGGACATTGAGGACTGGAGCCAGGCATGGTATTGCTTCAAGTTCAACGTGAGGAATATGCTTGTGCTGGAATATCTTATTTCTTCAACGCAGCATAGAGGCATAGTAATTCAGCTGTCTCCTCGTCCAAAACTTCAGATATATGATTTGAGGCTTGTCATAGGGATTTTCTCCAATGAAGTACATGCGTTCTTCAAAGAAGTCCTCCTTTTGAAACTTGGGTTGCTTGGAGAATGGTTGACGTTGCATTGGCTGAAGATTTTGCTGTGGAGCTGGAGGGGAGACAACAATTGCAGTCTCTGGATTGAGCACGACGAAAGCATTGTCTTGGTTTGGTGCATTTTCCTGAGCATTGTCCTGAGGGTGAGGAATTTTATCAGCTTGGGCTTCAGGCTAAGGAGCTTGCTCATGTTGTGCTTCATGTTGAGGAATGGGATATGGCTGGGCATCAGGCTAAGGAATTTCATCAACTGGAGCATCCTGTTGAGGGTTCTGCTCCGGAGAAGGAATAGGTTCATTCTGAGCCACAGTGTGAAGATCTTGCTCAGGAGGAGGAGTTGGGTCAGCCTGTTCCTCAACTTGAGGATTTTTCTCACGACTTTCAATTTCATCAGCTTGAGGAATTTCACTTTGCTCTTCCTCAGCTTGCTTGGTGATAGAGGCAGTTTCATCAGCTGGTGCAGCTGATCCTTGTGCAGTGTCTTCCTGAGGAATGGAGGGCTGAGGACTGTCGTCAATACGAATTTCTTCGTCAGTATGTTCCTCAGATGCAGCATCCTTCATTTCCTCATCTGGCCCTTTCTCCTGGTCTTCAAAGGTGACCATTTCATAAGATGGAGCAATGTTGAGGGGCACAGGGTCCAGTGGAGCATTTTCTTCAAGCGCTTTGAGGCGCTTGGCCTAAGTGTTTTGTTCTGCTGAGGAGGCCTTTCTCTTTTTGGCTTCCTTCTCAGCAGCCCTTGTCTTCTTCACGTCTGATGCAGATGGAGTCATCTTCTTCACCTTTGAAGCTTTTGGTGAAGGTGTTCTTTCAATAGATTCATCAGCTAGTTTTGAGGAATCAGATGGAGTCATCTTCTTCACCTTTGAAGCTTTTGGTGAAGGTGTTCTTTCAATAGATTCATCAGCTAGTTTTGAGGAATCAGCTGGAACAGAGTCATGAGCTTGCTTTGAAGCAACAGCTGGACCAGGGGCAGTCTCACCAGCTGTAGCAGATTCATCAGTTGGGTTTTCCGTGGTGATTTCTTCAATAGTCGGTACATCCACACGGCTTTATTGGGGTATTTCCTCAGCTTGAGGAGTTTCATCAGCTTGAGGAGATTCATCGGCTGGCTCTTCAATCAGAGGCTGAGGAGTTGGTACTGGAGGGGCAGCCTTCTTTTTGTAGTCGTCAACAGCTTTAGTGGCAATTTTGATGAAACTGCTTTTGAGACTCTAACGATCAGATAGCTTGGAGTACTTATCTGTCAAAGTCTTCAACTCAGCCTGTGTTGACACCAGTGCATCAGGCGTCAAGTTGAGGAGATTCTGCTTGAGGAATTTTTCCTTCTTGAGCTTAGCAACTTTGGCCTGTTTGGCTTGCTGCTCCTTCCACTTGGCCTCGTTGATGAATGTGGCCACCATGTGGCTGATGCCAGGGGGAAGTTTCAAATCATCAAGCGGAGTTTTGGGGTCCTCATACCAGATGTTTATGTAGTCTAGGAGGACCTTGGGGTCCATGGCCAGAGGAATGGCGCTACCCGAAGCTTGAGCTACCCTCTCCTGCTTGTTTTTTATTATAGCTTGCAGGGTTTCATCATCATATTCATCACTACCCTCTGATGCAGACGGGACTGTGATGATTTTGCTGGGGCATGGTTGTGTTCCTCTTTCAGCAGACACCTGAGTCTTCACAGGAGGTGGTGAAGACTTTGTCTCCGAGCTGGTTGCAGCTGGGAGTGAGGAGCTGGAGGTAGCGGGCAGTGGCTTCATGACCGGCTTCAGTTCTAGTTTCAAAACCTGTGGTGGTGCTGAGGATTTTGGCGCTGAGAGTTTTGTAACTGATGCTTGAGATGGTTTCTCTTGAGGCTTTGGAGCCCTTGGTTTTGACGACACAGACTTTGGTTGAGGAATTGCTGAACCAGAGGTCTCAGCGGCAGAGGAAGTAGCTGTAGTTGAAGCAGCAGCTGAGGATTCATTGAATTTCCTCACCGCAGCATCTGTTTGCTTCTTAAGCTTAGCCAAGTGCTTGTCCTTTTCTTCATGATAGTCATCAAGGGTCTTGAGGCTTGAGGGATGTGCTACTTGATGAGCCTCAAGTGGAGCCCCGTTTGCTAGGAGGCTTCAGAGCGAATTTCTTCGCATACTTGGCAGTGACAAATTTGTATTCCTTCCATTCCTTAGCCCATCGGCGTTCTATCTTCTGAAGTCGAATCTTTCTCTTGGCCATTGTTTCATTTTCATCAGGTGTCCAATAGTCCAAGTAAATATCCTCAGGGATATCCAAAGTTGTATTCTGCTCAAGTTTCTTCCCTCCCTTCTGTTTCCTGTCATCCTCCATTTTCTTGAGCTGAGGATTTTGCTGATGAGATTGAACTCTTGAGGATTCTGATGAGACTTGAAGATTTTCTTCAAGAAACGTTGTAAATGAGTTAATGTGATGAGAACCGAGAGATTCATCAGCTGACATGTGTGTATGTGTGAACAGATTATAGTTGCGAGGAATTTGGAGAGGTCATATGCGTTCTCAGATATGAAGAAAATGAAAAAGTTTGACAGTTGAGGAATTTAACGAGTGGTTGAGGAATTTTCCTAAGCATACTATTCTTGGGTTCCAGAGTTGTACAGATCCGAAAATTCGCACAATTGAGGAATCTCGTGAAAATCTTAGATGCTTAGTGAAGTTCATCAATGGTGTGGTGATAGGCAGTGTTTGAGGAATCAGATGCATATGGATTCTTGAGGAAAAACAGATTTCACACCAGAGATGTAAAATAGTAGATCTAACTTGGTGTAAAAATAGGGTTTTTATTTACCCTATATGGCGCGCACGAAGAATAGAGGAAAGTTGTCGGGAGAAGCTCTTCGGTGCGTGTCCAATGCGCCCTAACCCGACAGCAAAGGACGTCTACGGCGGCAGCGGACGAAGATGGCCCGACTCCGACGTGGTTTCGATGACGGAAAAGTCAAGGCAGTGAAGCTCTTCTTCGCCGGCGACGAGACTTCCAGCGGTGGAGCTAGGGTTCGGGGCTTTTGCTATAGCGGGAGAGCGATGGAGCAAAGAAGTGTTTGCCGAGGGGGATAAGGACATATTTATAGCCAGGCAGTTACTGTTGGCACGAAGAAATCGGACCAAATAGCCCCTGCCTCTACGTCTCCGGAGGACACGTGTAGCTTCCGAGTGAGGCGGTGGAGATAGTGGAGACCGTGGTTATCCGAACGTGGGAAGTGGGGTTCAGTTACTGTGCATTAAAGAAACATTTTTGAAGATTTGAGGATTTTGTTACAAAATCATCAGCTGACAAGGACGCGGTGAGGATTTTGAACAAAGTTTCAAGTAGAACGCATATGAAGAATTGAATAGACTGGATGAGAATAGCATAGAGGGAAAGTAGGGTCCGATCACATTCACTTAGATGAAATATCAACTTGAAGAAATAGCTATAAGTGAATGTTGTCGAGGACTTGAAATCAGAGTCTATTTAGTTAAACGAAAGTCATCAAGTGTTTTTGAAGATTTGACTAACTTTAGGATTTTGTGATAAATCGTCACAATGAAGAAAAAACTATTCTCAAGAAAAACAAGTTTTGAGGAAATGGAACTTTGAAGAAAATCAACTTGAGGAATTTCGCGTTGGGCGGTGGCGTGACCCACCATATAAGAATGTTGATTACACATGTCGCGTACAATTGTCGTAGGGCCCTGAGAATCAATTTCTTCATTGATTTCTTCACATTCAGAGTGATATTCTTCATCAGTTGAAGAAAATCGATTCATCATGTGTTGCACATCTAAGTCATCAATTTTGCATAAGTGTTAGGATGTGTGCATGTTTTTACAAAACATTTGAAGATTCTAAGATATTTAGCTCACACCGCAACTTGCAAAACCTTTTCTCATCCAAGGGCTTAGTGAAGATATCTGCCACTTGATCATCAGTCTTCACATGGTCGATGAGGATATTTCCCTTGAGGACATGGTCCCGAAGAAAATGATGACGAATCTGGATGTGCTTAGTCTTCGAGTGATGTACTGGGTTGTATGCAATCTTGATTGCACTCTTATTGTCGCAGTAGAGAGGCACATTCTTCATGTTGATGCCATAGTCCTTGAGGGTTTGCTTCATCCATAGTAGTTGAGCACAACATGAACCAGCAGCAATGTACTCAGCTTCGGCAGTGGAGAGTGATACGTAGTTCTGCTTCTTTGGGGACCAGTAAACTAGTGATCTTCCGAGTAAATGGCATGTACCAGAAGTTGACTTGCGATCCACACGATCACCAGCATAGTCAGAATCAGAATACCCTACCAGATGAAGATTTGAGCCCTTGGGATACCATAATCCTAGTGTTGGTGTGTGAGCTAAGTATCGAAGAATATGCTTCACAGCCTTATGGTGTGATTCCTTCGATTTTGCTTGAAAACGTGCACACATGCAAACACTAAGCATTATATCTGGCCTAGATGCACATAGATACAATAAAGAGCCAATCATAGAGTGATATACGTGTTGACCGAATTCTTTACCATTTTCATCAGTGCCGAGGTGGCCATTGGTAGGCATTGGAGTCTTGGCACCTTTGCATTCGTGCATGTCAAATTTCCTCAGAACATCCTTGAGGTATTTCACCTGTGATATGAAGATTCCATTGCATTGTTGACGAATTTGAAGACCTAAGAAGAATTTTAGCTCCCCCATCATAGACATCTGATATTCTTCACTCATCATGTAAGCAAATTCATCACTGTATCGTTTGTCAGTACAACCAAATATGATATCATCGACATATATTTGGCACACAAATAGCTCATTATCATAGGATTTAGTGAAAAGAGTTGGATCGAGTGAACCAGGTTTGAAGCCTTTCTTCATGAGGAATTCCTTCAATGTGTCATACCAGGTCCGAGGGGCTTGCTTGAGACCATAGAGCGCCTTTTTGAGTCTGAAGACTTTGTCTAGATTCTTTGGATCCTCAAAACCTGGGGGCTGAGCAACATATACTTCTTCCTCAAGCTTACCATTGAGGAATGCACTTTTCACATCCATTTGATATAAGATGATGTTATGATGATTAGCATACGCAAGTAGTATTCGAATAGCTTCAAGTCTAGCAACAGGTGCAAAAGTTTCATCGAAATCTATTCCTTCAACCTGAGTGTAGCCTTGGGCTACGAGTCGTGCCTTATTCCTCACCACTTGACCATCCTCATCTTGCTTGTTTCGGAAAATCCAATTTGTTCCAATGATGTTGTGCTTGCGAGGATCTGGTCATTTGGCTAGCTCCCATACGTCATTCAGGTTGAATTGAAGGAGTTCGTCTTGCATAGCTTGGATCCACTTCGGTTCCAAGAAAGCCTGAGCAACTTTTGAGGGTTTTGTGATAGATACAAAGGAAAAATGCCCACAAAAGTTAACTAAGTGTGAAGCTTTTGAGTGAGTGACAGGACCTGGCGCGTTGATGTCGTTGAGGATTTTGTCAAGTTATACTTCATTTGCAATCCTCGGATAAGCTGGTTGAGGATTTTGTCTGGGCTGAGGGAGTGGTTCTGGAGCAATTTCCTCAGGAGCATCTTCTTGATTTTCATCAGTGATAGGGATGGTTTCTTCATCAATTTCCTCAGTGGGAACAATGTCTTCAGTAGGTTTTAGCTTTATTGCTTCCTGAGGAGACAACTTATCTGGATCAGAAGGCAATTGCTCTCTTTGCGAGCTATTAGTTTCATCGAACCGCACATCTACAGTCTCAACAACTTTGTTGTGATAGTTGTTGAAGACTCTGTAGGTGTGCGAGTCCTTTCCATAACCGAGCATAAAACCCTCATGTGCCTTAGGTGCAAATTTTGAGCTATGGTGAGGATCTCTAATCCAACATTTTGCACCGAAGACTTTGAAATAACTTACATTGGGTTTCTTATCAGTGAGGAGTTCATATGAGGTTTTCTTGAGGAATTTGTGAAGATATACCCTATTGATGATATGGCATGCAGTGTTGATTGCTTCAGGCCAAAAGCGACGAGGAGTCTGATACTCTTCAAGCATAGTTCTTGCCATCTCAACCAGAGTCATGTTCTTCCTTTCGACGATACTGTTCTGTTGAGGAGTATAAGGAGTAGATAATTCGTGAGTAATACCAAGTTCATCAAGATAATCATCAAGACCAGTGTTTTTGAACTCTGTTCCATTATCACTCCTGATATGTTTGATCTTGATGCCAAAGTTCGTCGAGGCCCTTGAAGAAAATCGTTTGAAGATTTCCTGCACTTCAGTTTTATATACGATGATATGCACCCATGTATATCTGGAATAATCATCAACTATGACGAAGACATATAAAGATGCTGCATTGGTTAGCGTGGCATAGTGAGTAGGTCCAAATAGATCCATATGAAGCAATTCGAAGGGACGTGTAGTGGTCATGATAGTCTTCGAGGGATGCTTGGATCTGGTCATTTTCCGAGATTCACATGCACCGCAGAGATGATCCTTGAGGAATTTGACCGATTCGATGCCGATGACATGCTTCTTCTTCGCGAGTGTGTGCAAATTCCTCATGCCTGCATGACCTAGTCTTCGGTGCCACAACCATCCTTATGAGGTTTTTGCTAGTAAGCATGTGGCTGGTTGAGGACCTGTAGAGAAATCAACAATGTACAAATCCCCTCTTCTTACACCTTCGAAGACTTTGGATCTGTCAGATTCCATGATGACTACACATCTATATCTACCAAAGATAACAATCATATCAAGATCACAAAGCATCGAGACTGACATGAGGTTAAAACCAAGGGATTGAACAAGCATCACTTTGTCCATATGCCTATCCTTGGAAATAGCCACTTTGCCAAGTCCCAATACCTTGCTTTTACCTTTGTCAGCATATGTGATTTGCTTTAGAGGTGATGGAGTTAGTGGCATATTCATCAGCAAGCTTTTATCACCAGTCATGTGATGTGTGCATCCACTATCAAGAACCCACTCAGTATTCTTGGGTTTGTCATCCTGCAGATGAATTAGTACAGCTTACCATCTCATATGCTTCAGTTTTGAAGAATATGATATCAAATTCATCAGATAAGAATTTCATTAATATTATAAGGACGTGTGAAATATTTCTATTTCATCAATATTAGCTTGCGTCCTATCAACCATTTCCTCAGATCTCCAGCAAATTCTTCAGATGATGATTTTCATCTGGAGACCTGACCTACAGAAGTGATTAGTTCGATTTCTTCACCACCCACATCTGAAGGGGTGGTAAAGCATTCATCATCCTGCGAGCACCATATGAGAAAGGTGGCATTGAAGCTAATGCACTTCTCTTAACAGTAGGGGGGTTAAAGTACTCATATGAATATGCAGAGAACTGGTTTGAGGATTTATGAACATAATGATTTGAAGAGTAATGCTCATATTCATATTCCTTGTAGTTTCCATGCATGTTAGACGCATTAGCACTGGTACGAGCATAATTTTGACCAGTTGAGGATTTTGATCCTCTTGAAGACTTTGGTCCTCCTGAGGAATTTGATCTCGGGTTCAGATTCTTCATCGGTGGTGTCGTGAGGACATTCACCTGAAGATTTTCAAGACAACTTTTGGGAACCCAGATTTTTCTTAAGGGAGGACCATTCCTGCAGTTAGTTCCAACATATCGAACAAATATTTCACCAGATTGATTTTTGAACAGTTTATAGTTGGAGTCAAATGACTCATCTGAGGAACAGGATAATTCACATGAAAAGCCAGTTAGATTGGATGGATCAAAAGGAGGCCCAGTGGCAGCAACCCATGAGGTTTTGGGATACTGCTCAGGTTTCCAATAAGATCCATCAGCATTTAATTTCCTCTCAAAGGCAATTCCTTCTTTTCTCGGGTTCCTGTTCAAGATCTGCTTTTTGAGCACATCACAAAGGGTTTGATGTCCTTTGAGGCTTTTGTATATGCCTGTCACATACAATTCCTTCAACCCTGCATTTTCATCAGTAACATTTGTGTTTTCCTTAAGTGAGGAAATAGACACTACAGGTGCAGTTGAAGAATTTGTAGCAACAGAAGCATTTGATGATTCTGGTGAAGAATTAGCAGTTTCGCATTCAATGCGTTTAAGACATGGAGGAATGAATTCAGCTTGACCAGCGCTGAACTGTTGAGCTAGTAATGAATCGTTTTAGATACGAAGATCATCATGAGAAATCCTCACTTCTCTAGATCAAGCTTCCTTTGAAGATATTCATAGGAAAGTTTCTCATGGTCAGCGAGGAGTGTATCATAACGATCTTGAAGATTATCAAATCTAGACTGAAGACTTTTCACATCTTCAGTGAGGATTTGGGTAAGATTCATTTCATCATTCAACAGATCATCACTTCTATCTAGCAGTTTCTGAAGTTTTTCCAGGGCAGTTTGTTGTTTAGTGGCAATGATAGCAAGTTTACTGTAACTAGGTTTTTTATAATCATCAGGTTCACAGTCACTTGAATCAGAGGAGGAAGCATCATTCGGTACCTTTGAACCTTTTGCCATGAAGCAATAGGTTGGAGCGAAGTCATCAGCATAGTCATCAGTGTGGATGGTGTTATCATCTTCTTCAAGGTTGAGGATTTACTTGCTGACGAAAGTGGTTGCAAGCGCAAGACTGGCCTGTACGGATTCTAAGTCTTCATCAAAACCCTCTTCTTCATCACATTCCTCTGATTCTGCCTCAGAATCCATTTCATTGCCAATAAGTGCCCGGGCCTTTCTGAAACTAGTCTTCTTGTGCGATGAAGGCTTTGAAGATGAGGATTTTGAAGATTTCTTCTTCTTCTTCGAGTCATCAGAACTGTCATCCTTGTATTTCTTCTTCTTTGATTCCTTTCCCCAACGGGGACAGTCAGCAATGTAACGACCTGATTTCTTGCATTTGTGGCAGGTTCTTCTCTTGTAGTCCTCAGATGAAGATTCTGATTTCCTCATGTCTCTTCTTGAAGATTTACCGAACTGGCCACGTCGTGTTAACCTCTGAAATTTCCTCACGAGCATTGCAAGCTCCTGTCCAAATTCTTCAGGGTCACCAATGCTATCATCTGAATCTTCTTCTTCACATGAGGAAATTGCTCTAGCCTTCAGTGCACGTGGTCTAGAATAGCTTGATCCATATAGATATTTCTTTTCTTCTAGCTGGAATTCACGAGTATTGAGTCTTTCGAGTATATCAGCTGGATCAAGCATCTTGTAGTCTGGTCTTTCTTGAATCATCAGAACTAAAGTATCAAATGAAGAATCCAAAGATCTTAGCAGTTTCTTCACAACTTCGTGATCAGTAATGTCTCGAGCTCCCAGTGCTTGCAGTTCATTTGATATATCAGTGAGGCGATCAAATGTATCTTGGCAGCTTTCATTGTCATGCCTCTTGAAGCGATTGAAGAGATTGCGAAGAATATCAACACGAGAGTCATGCTCAGTTGATACTCCTTCATTCACTTTGCACAATCTCTCCTAAAAGGATCGATATGGTTGGCTAGAGGGGGGGGGGTGAATAGACAACGACCACTTTTTAATTAATCTTAGCAAGTTAAGGTAAACACTATGTGGGTACACAGATAATATGACAAAGAGATGACCCAATAGAATCTAACCACGAGAGCTATTAAGCCGACTAAGATAAAGTCACAAAGCTAAAGCAAATACAAAGTAAAGGATAGAAATAACCACAAGTGGAACCGATGGAGACGAGGATGTGTTACCGAAGTTCCTTCCCTTTGACAGGAAGTACGTCTCCGATGGAGCGGTGTGGAGGCACAATGCTCCCCAAAAAGCCACTAAGGCCACCGTATTCTCCTCACGCCCTCGCACGATGCAAGGTACCGTGATTCCACTATAGGTGCCCTTGAAGGCGGCGACCGAACCTTTACAAACAAGGTTGGGGCAACTCCACACAAAGCTTGGAGGCTCCCAACAAGACCACGAAGCTTCACCACAATGGAATAAGGCTTCGAGGTGACCTCAACCATCTAGGATGCTCAAACACCCAAGAGTAACAAGATCCGCGAGGGATTGGTGGGGGAATCAACTTTTCTCTTCGTGAAAGTGTGGATCTAGGCCTTCTCAACCAATCCCTAAAGAATCAACAAGTTTGATTGGCTAGGGAGAGAGATCGGGCACTTTTAAGCTTGTGGAGCAACAATGGAGCATAGAGAGGTAAGAGATAATGTTCCTCAGCTAGAAGAACACTTTATATAGTGGGGGGGAAATTCAGACCGTTTTCCCACTCTCTGCCCGAGATCCAGGGGTACTACCGCTGAGAAGGAGCGGTACTACCGCTGCCTGGCGGTACTACCGCTGGATGCAGCGGTACTACCGCTTGGGCTTCCAGCGGTACTACCGCTGGCACTAGCAGTACTACCGCTGGCCCTTGGTAGTGCATAAGCACTACTACCGCCGAGAAAGTCTTCGCAAAAGGGTCCGTCCACGAACTACCGCTAGGTAGGTGGAACAGGGCACCTGGAGCTGTACTACCGCTGACCAGGGGCGGTACTGGTACTACCGCTGAGCAGGGGCGGTACTACCGCCAGCCAGCGGTACTACCGCTGACCAGGGGCGGTACTACCGCCATCCAGCGGTACTACCGCTGGCTGCAACGGTACTACCGCTGGCAGTCCAGCGGTACTACCGCTGGGGACCATTTTGCAGAGAAGCAAAGAACAAAACGGCGAGGGCCGCTCCAAAGATAAAGAAGAGGGAGAAAAAGAGGTGTGCGTGTGCAAAGATAGATTCCACCCAAACCTTTCCCCTACGGATCCACTCTTAATAGTACGGCTTTCCTATGACTCAAATAAAGAGAATCTAGGAGGGCGCCGTGCTTCCGTTCCAGAAGAGAGGAGTCGTGTCGTCTTGTGCCGTTGACGAGTGTTGCCTGAAACCTTGACACACACGATTAGTCCTGTACGGAACTGTCATCAATCACCAAAATTACTTAGGCATAAATTATGCCTCAACAATCTCCCCCTTTTTGGTGGATTGATGACAATACCGGATTTGCATGGATAATAATATGAGAGTAAAGAAGATAGAGATATATGACATATGACTCACAGCATATGATGGAAATAAATCTAATCTCACATAAGAAAGATCATGTCTCACACAAGATAGCAAACGAAGCAAACCAAGTTCAAAGCAAATCATACGAGATAAAGCAAAGCAATGCAAAGTTCGAATGAAATCAAATCCCTAGACTCTCTCCCCCTTTGGCACAAGACACCAAAAAGGGGGCACACCTAATGTCACAGGTAGCTACTCCTCGTCTTCAGGATCACCCGACTCGTCGGTCCTCTCCTGGTCAGTCTCCTCCTCCTCTTGCGCCTCATCACCCGACCACTGGTACCCCTGAGCCTGCATCCAAGTAGCCTCAGGCGTGATGTCGTCCTCTGAGCCACTGGAGATGTCCACATCCAAGGTCCTGAGAACACGCTTATGCCTCTGGCGGCTCTGCTTCTGAGCCACGTGTGTCTGATACTGACCCTTGGCCTGCATACAGAAGAGAGTCTTCATCTTGTCCTGCAACTTGATAGCCCAAGATGGCATGGCAGACGAGCGGGACTGAGAGGCAGGTCCTCTACCAGCAGCCGTCTCTGTATTAGTGTCCATGTGCTGAGAAGATGAAGATGGGTTGGCCCACCTGTCCTTGACACGCAGCTTGATTGGGTCATGCACAATGTAGTCGGACTGTGCGTAGAGCACCTCATCCGGAAACGCCTGTTGCCACTTATGGCAGATGTATGCAAACAGGTAAGGCCCGTAGATAGGGACCTTACGGTTGATGATGCAGTTCCATAGTTCTGTGAACATCACATCTGCAATATCCAGTTGAGCAGACTCCACAGACATAGCCTCCTCACATAGTAACAACATCTCAGCCAAGGAGCCATGGACCTCATCGAAGTTACCACTCCGAGGGAAGAGGGTGTTCCGAAAGATGCGGTGCATGATGTCTAGGTGCTTGGGAAGCACCCCCTTCCTCAGATATAGTGTCTGCAGTCTGTCCTTTGCGAGGCCCTTATCAGAGGGGACTGGAGCGAGAGGACGCAGCCCAAGAGGGGTGTCAGCACCCTGAAAATCAACGTGCAGGAACTGCATGAACTCTGTCCAGGAACCAGTCATCTTCTTTGACCCAGTCATCTTCTTTGACCCAGTCATCCATATCATGGAGCGCTGTTCATCATGGGAGAAGTGAACTATGACATAGAACTGAGCAACTGCCGTAGGATCAAAATCCGTCCTGAAGGTGATGATGTTTTTGAGGCCCATCTTGTCAATCAAAGCAAGGGCATCACCAAAGTACTCTGTGTGCCGCTGAAGGTGTGCCAGATCAATCCACTGGACAGAGACATAGTTCTTCTTGAAGTTTGCAATGACATCTCGATATATCCTGCAATGGTCCTTAACCCAGACATTTTCAACACCATCGATCTTCTCCCTCTCCTGGAGATAGTGGTTCTTGGTGCGAAATTGCAGAAAATCCTTCGGAGACATTGTGCGGATATTCACCCTTTTGTCCTTGTGAGCGACCTTCTTGAAGGACTTCTTCTTGGGGGGAGACCAGACGTGGCAAACCCCTCGGGCGCCTCTGTGTTGCGAAACTGTTTGGATGCCGTGTCCCGTGGGGGGTTCGAACGGCGAGCAGAGCCACCTGTGACACAGACCACAAAGCGAAAAAGAGGCGACAAGAAAAGTCAAGGCAATGGATCTTGAAAGAGCAGAAAACGAAAACATGCATTGCTTAAGCAAAAGAGAAATACACCGTGAATGCTTCTGGCGGTAGTACCGCCACCCCCGGCGGTAGTACCGCTGGGGCCTGGCGGTAGTACCGCCAGTCCTGGCGGTAGTACCGCTGGGGGTCATAGCGGTAGTACCGCTACCCCTGGCGGTAGTACCGCTGGGGGTCACAGCGGTGGTACCGCTACCCCTGGTGGTAGTACCGCTGGGGCCTAGCGGTAGTACCGCTACCCCCTGGCGGTAGTACTGCGGGGGGTTTGACTTTCAGATCTACACATATACAACTCGTTTTCGAGGGCAAGGACTGAATATGAACATTAAGGCGTACACCCCAGCCCTAATGACAAGAGGAACACATAGTAATACGAGGTGCAAACATGCCTAGGCAAGAGAGAGCACGTTTCAGATCTAATCCAAAAGTTCAAATATTCGATCTAAGACGATGAAATCCTAAACCATGGCAGCAATCATAACAACAACCATTGGACCTATACTCCCCTCAAAAATTTCCTTCATGCCATCCAATAACTAACCATAGGATCAACAAGATGAATCCAATCCCCAATACTCCTAACCCTAGAACACGAAGAACAACCAAATAGAAGAAGGGAGGAGCTTTTGTTACCGGGATTCATGGCTTTTGAAGGAGGAAGAAGAAGTGAAGTAGCCTTTCCACACCAACGGGAGAAAGAGCTCCACGAAGAGAGATCCAATCGGGGGATTTTCGGGGTAGGGGAGGGAGGAGCCGCGAGGAAGAAGAAACAGATTGAAAATCGGGCTCCCCCTCCCTTTATATAGCCCAAGGGGTACGGGCAGCGGTAGTACCGCTGGGGTGCAGCGGTAGTACCGCTACCTGGCGGTAGTACCGCTGGAGTGCAGCGGTAGTACCACTGGGGTCCTAGCGGTAGTACCGCCCCCCCTGGCGGTAGTACCGCTCCCCCTCGAAACCTTAGAAATATTCCAGCCGGCCGAGTTAGATTTTGAACTCTGGCGGTAGTACCGCTACCCCTGGCGGTAGTACCGCTGGGGTCCTGGCGGTAGTACCGCTACCCTGGCGGTAGTACCGCTGCAAATGTCGCAGCGCGGCTTTTAAGAAAAGAGAGGGACTTGGGCATATGACAAGTAAGTAAAAGATGAGATAGCATGTAGAAAAATGTACTCACTTGTCATAGTGCATCCTTTCTTTTATATAAAAAGAAAGGATGGAGGGGCGGTGGCCGAGGCCACCTATGTTTGAGACAGTGGTATGACACCGCGAAGAATTATCCTTGGGTTCATGACCAATGCTCGTCTTTGAAGCACAAGTGCCATTTGACAATGGCTAAAGTGAAAGACTAGAGTGATTTATGCATAATGGGGGGAGGGAAAGTTCACTGTGAGAACAACACTCCCCCTATGTCCATGCCTACACCTAGACCAAGATGGAATGTGAAGTGAGGTGCAATATGCCTAGTTTCAATCCACATTACTTGAGTCAATGATATTTAGCTCATGCCTTAACTCCCGGAACCTTGCTTCATCTAGTGGCTTGGTGAAAATATCTGCAAGTTGCTCTTCAGTGTGGATGAAATGAACCTCAATATCACCTAGCTTGATATGTTCACGGATGAAGTGATGACGAATATCAATATGTTTTGTTTTGCTATGTTGCACTGGGTTGAGGGAAATCTTGATGGCGCTTTGATTGTCACATAGAAGAGGCACTTTGTCACAAGTGACACCATAATCCTTTAAAGTTTGCCTCATCCATAGTAGTTGAGCACAACAACTTGCAGCCGCCACATACTCAGCCTCGGTGGATGATAGGGAGACACAGTTCTGCTTCTTTGAAGACCAACTTACCAAAGAGCGACCAAGGAATTGGCATCCTCCAGACGTTGACTTCCTCTCCACACAATCTCCAGCCCAGTCTGAGTCAGAATAGCCAACTAGATTGAAGTTTGCTCCTTTGGGATACCAGAGGCCAAAGTTTGGGGTATGAGCCAAATATCGAAAGATTCTTTTGACAGCCATGTAATGACTTTCTTTTGGTGCGGATTGAAACCGTGCACATATCCCTACACTCAACATAATATCCGGTCTAGATGCACAGAGGTAAAGGAGGGATCCAATCATGGAGCGGTATACCTTTTGATCCACTGCTTTACCATTGGGATCACTGTCAAGCTTGCATCTGGTTGGCATGGGAAACTTGACTGGTTTGACATCTTCGAGCTCGAACCGCTTGAGCATGTCTTGAGTGTATTTGGCTTGTTTGATGAATGTCCCCTCTAGACCTTGCTTAATCTCGAACCCGAGGAAAAACTTCAACTCTCCCATCATGGACATCTCAAACTTCTCAGTCATTAGTGCAGCAAATTCTTCATTGAATGAGATGTTAGGAGAGCCAAAAATAATATCATCAACATATAGTTGGCATATGAACAAATCCCCTTTAATCTTCTTAGTAAAAAGAGTGGGATCAATCTTTCCAATTTCAAACCCACGATCTTGTAACAACTCAGTAAGGTACTCATACCATGCGCGTGGGGCTTGTTTAAGGCCATAGAGTGCCTTATTGAGTTTGTACACATGATTGGGGAGCTTGGGATGTTCGAAACCCGGGGGTTGTTTGACATATACCAACTCATTCAAAGGACCATTAAGAAATGCACTTTTCACATCCATTTGCTGTAATTTGAAGTTATGATGAGAAGCAAATGCAAGTAACATGCGAATAGATTCTAGACGAGCAACAGGGGCAAAGGTTTCACCGTAGTCGATACCCTCGACTTGGGAGTAGCCTTGAGCCACCAATCTTGCCTTGTTTCGAATCACAATCCCATTTGCATCTTGCTTGTTTTTGAATATCCATTTGGTTCCAATGACATTATGTTCCTTCGTTTGTCGGGGCACTAAATCCCAGACTTGGTTGCGCTCGAAGTTGTTGAGTTCTTCGTGCATGGCCATAAGCCAATCCTCATCATCGAGCGCTTCCTGTACCTGTTGAGGTTCACAATACGAGACAAACGCGTGATGCTCACAAAAATTACAAAGCTGTTGACGAGTCGATACTCCCCTTTTTAAGCTGCCAAGGACATTCTTCATAAGGTGTGACTTGACTCTCAGCTTGTTCGCATTCTTGGCTGCTCGACGCTCCAAGAGTTCTTCATTAGATAACGGGGGAGCGTCGCCTTGTTTCACTTGTTTGCCCTTGCGTCTTGAGCTGGTTGTTGGAGCTCCAGACGGGAATTGTGAGATAGTCTCCTGATCATCTTGTCCTTCGACTTGAGCAAGTTCACTGGTTTGATCTTGTATTAGTGGTTGCTCTTGATCTTGATCTCGTGCTGGTTCAGGGTCTTGGGGTAGTGCTTGAGTGGGCACATCATCGTTGTTAGGCAATTGATCTTGACCGAGATCTTGATCAACTTGTTGAGAGTCTTCTCTTTGTTCATCGGAAGCGTGTGGGGCTTGTGGGGGTGATGGCTCCACTTGAGTAGAGCATTGTCCTTCTCCTTCTGCCACAAGGGGTTCCTCAATGGGGAGTATTTGACCAATCCCCATTCTTCTTATGGCTTCGGGAGGAATTTCATCACCTATATCACAAAGACCACTTTGCTCCACTTGGGAGCCATTATTTTCGTCAAACTCTACGTTACACGTCTCCTCAATTAGTCCGGTGGACTTGTTGAGGACACGGTAAGCATGAGAGTTTGTAGCATAACCAACAAAGATACCCTCATGTGCTCTAGAATCAAATTTAGCTAGCCTAGCTCCTTTTATAAGAATGAAACACTTACAACCGAATACCCTGAAGTACTTGAGATTGGGTTTGTTTCCAGTTAGAATCTCATACGGAGTCTTGTTCAAACCTTTGCGAATGTAGAGCCGATTGGACGCATGACATGCTGTGTTGATGGCCTCTGCCCAGAAGTTGTATGGAGATTTGAATTCTGCCATCATTGTTCTCGCAGCATTTATCAAGGTCTGGTTCTTCCTTTCTGCCACGCCGTTTTGCTGAGGGGTATATGGTGCAGAGTATTGGTGCTTTATTCCCTCATCACCTAGAAACTCATCTAGAGTGTAGTTCTTGAACTCGGTGCCGTTGTCACTCCTAATCATCAAAATCTTTGCTCCATGTTGACGTTGCGCTTCATTAGCAAAGTTGATGACTGTTTGTTGAGTTTCACTCTTCCTTTTGAAGAAATATACCCAGGTATATCTTGAGTAATCGTCAACAATCACTAAGCAATACTTTCTGCCTCCAAGACTATCAAATGTTGGGGGACCAAACAGATCCATGTGGAGAAGTTCCAATGGCCTCTTAGTGTAGATAAGAGTCGTTGGACGATGAGCAGTTTCATGAATCTTTCCTTCAATGCAAGCACTACAAACACGATCTTTAACAAAGCTCACATTTGTTAGTCCACGAACATGGTCCCCTGTCAGAAGACTTTGCAAAGATCTCATATTGACATGAGCTAAACGGCGATGCCAAAGCCAGCCCACGTCAACTTTAGCCATTAAACATGTCGCAGTCTTAGTGGGTCGTTTCGAAAAGTTTACCACATAGAGACCATTTTTGACATGTCCAACATAGGCTACTTTAAGAGTCTTGCTCCTTAGGAGGACCACAGAGTCAATATTAAAGAAAGTGGAAAAACCCATGATTGCAAGTTGACGAACGGAAAGTAAATTGTAGGCAAGAGACTCAACAAGCATGACCTTCTCAATAGCCAAATCTTGAGAGACGACCACCTTACCAAATCCCAATACCTTTGACGAGGATGCATCGGCGAATTGGACACGGGTGGGCATAGATGGAGAAGGGTGCACATCCACCACTAAGTCCTTCCTTCCGGTCATATGATTTGTTGCTCCACTATCGAGCAACCATGACACCCCACCGGAAGCAAACTCCTGCAATAGATCAAGGCTTGGTTTTAGGTACCCATTTTTTAATGGGTCCTTTCATGTTAGAGACAAGGGTCTTAGGAACCCAGATAGCCCATTCAATATCTTCATCGTAGGAACCAACAAATCTGGCATAAACATGCCCGTCACTAGCACAACATAACACATAAGAGGAATTAAGTTCGCCGGCTGTGTTAGTAGGAGCGATTTTGCCCTTCTTGGGGTTTCCATAGTCCACCTTGTTCCTGTTCACCTTCTGAGTCCCCTCACCCTCCTTGACAAAGATGTCCATGAGGGTGAGAGATCGTTTGTGCTTGTTCTTCCTTTTAGCTTTTGACTTGGAGGTAAGTCCAAGTCCTTCCTTTCCTACGACACTCTTTTGAGTGCTTAAGAGATCGTTCAGACTCTTCTCACCTTGTCTGCATGACACAAGGCCCTTCTCAAGTTTCTCCTTTAACTTGGCATTTTCCTCCACAAGATGAACATGCTCACAACAGGGGTTAGTTGCACAAGTATTATCAATTAACACAAAGGGAGGACAAGTAGAGATCTCTTTGGTAAGTTTTGCTTGGAGTTGATCATGAGACTCTTTCAGAGAGAAATGAACACCTTTCAAGGCTTTGTGGGCCTTGTCAAGTATGTCAAACTCTTCTTTGAGTCTGTCACGTCCAACCTCAAGAGCATACTTTTCGGATTTAAGCATGCGAGTAAGAACAACATCATGATCTAGTTTCTTTTGCATTTTAGCGCAGTCATCGTTATATGACTCCTCAAGAGCCAAACGAAGAGTGCGCTCCTCTTCTAGAGTGCTAGATAATTCGGCAATTTCATCGGCATAGTCACGGCTATGTCCATGAAGCTCGGAGATGGTCTCCTCATGAGACTCAATGAGGTCAGTGGCCTCACCCAGTTGTTCCAAGAGAGCAACAAAATGCTTCTTGGTTTCTCCCTTAATAGTGCATAGAAACTTATCAAGATCATGCTCATTAAGTTCTCCAACATCATTATCTTCTACACAATTTAACAATGAAGGAGCAGAAGTAATGTTGGTCTTAATGATAGAAGTTACCTGATTGGTACCTTTTGCCATGAGGCACTTTGTGATGTGGTTCTCGTTGGGGGCGTTGAAGAGAGACACCTTCTGGGAAGGGGTAGTGGCTATAGCAACAGTTGTCGTTGCCACTTTATCATCATCATCATCATCATCAGAAGGATACTCCTCCAGGGCCACCATTCCTTTTGGGTGAGGTTTCTTCACAAAGTTGTTCTTGATTGGAAATGATTTGGTTTTGTCTTTGCGAATGAGCTTGCCTCCATTGTCTTCTCTCTTCTCATAGGGACATTCTGCCACGAAGTGACTCACGTTGCCACAGTTATAACATGTCCTTACTCGTTGTTTGGGTTTGAAACCACTTGAGTTGTTCTTGTTGAAGGTTGGTCTTGAGTTCCTTTTATTTCCCCAGAATTGCCTTGATGCAAGAGCCATGTGCTCATGATAGGCATACTTTGTGTCTTCCGGGCAGCTCTCCTCTTCCTCATCTTCTTCTTCTTCTTCAAGCATTACTCTTGCTTTCAACGCAAGTTTGGGTGAAGTGGTTTTTGATCGGACACGAGCAAGTGCATTGTCGGCTGTTTCGTTCATGATTGACATTGCAATGAACTCATCCAACACTTCACTGGAAGACAAAGAGTGAAAGTCTGGCCGCTGACGAATGACAGATGACATGGCTTTGTTGAAAGGCATGATGGCTTTGAGAAACTTGCGTTTGACCCAAGTGTCATCCACATCCTTACTTCCATGATCCTTTAGTGCCACAGCAATAGCAGTCACCCTCCGATAGAGATCACGAGGGTCCTCTTCTTCCTTCATCACAAACTCATCGGCCTGATCAAGTATCACTTCATAGTTGGATCGTTGAATACTTGAGCTTCCCTTATACAACACCATAATATGCTCCCAACAATCCTTGGCCAATGTGAAGGGACGTAAGTGGGGAAGATCTTCAGGTGGCACAGCAGACTGAAGGATAAACAGCGCAGAGTGATTATATTGATTGTCTGCATCTTCTCTTGGAGTGAGGTTGCTTGGGTCATGGGGGTAATATCCTTGCTCGATAATTCTCCACAAGTTTGTTGAGCTGTGATTCAAATGAGACTTAATAGAAAATACCCAGTTAGCAAAGTCACCTTTCACAAGTTTAGGAGGAGGACCAACAGGATTAAGACGAGGTGCGAGAACGGGTCCTCCATAAGTCATGGGAGGTGGAACAGAGGCATGTGTTCCAGTCCCATCCTTTCCGTGAGGTGAAGCAGGTTGCATACCTTTAGCCGCTTCCTTAGAGGAGTTGGCCTCCGAATCGGAAATGGTGGGTTTAACCACTAAAGCCGGTTCGGGTGAACTTTTAAGACCATCAATTAATTCCTTAAGCATGGTTTTGACTTCGCTCGTCAAGGACGTCTTGAGGGCTGCCATAGCCGTATTCAAGTCGTCCCTTGTGACCGAAGTCAACTCCATGCCCTCGGGTTGCCCATGGTTCACTTCCTCTTCGCCTTCCATACTCTTCGGGTGGTTAAACCCTTAATAAAGAGACGTTGCTCTGATACCAATTGAAAGGATCGATATGGTTGGCTAGAGGGGGGGTGAATAGACAACGACCACTTTTTAATTAATCTTAGCAAGTTAAGGTAAACACTATGTGGGTACACAGATAATATGACAAAGAGATGACCCGATAGAATCTAACCATGAGAGCTATTAAGCCGACTAAGATAAAGTCACAAAGCTAAAGCAAATACAAAGTAAAGGATAGAAATAACCACAAGTGGAACCTATGGAGACGAGGATGTGTTACCGAAGTTCCTTCCCTTTGACAGGAAGTACGTCTCCGTTGGAGCGGTGTGGAGGCACAATGCTCCCCAAAAAGCCACTAAGGCCACCGTATTCTCCTCACGCCCTCGCACGATGCAAGGTACCATGATTCCACTATAGGTGCCCTTGAAGGCGGCGACCGAACCTTTACAAACAAGGTTGGGGCAACTCCACACAAAGCTTGGAGGCTCCCAACAAGACCAC
The DNA here is from genome assembly GCF_904849725.1 of Hordeum vulgare subsp. vulgare. Lineage (NCBI taxonomy): Eukaryota > Viridiplantae > Streptophyta > Magnoliopsida > Poales > Poaceae > Hordeum > Hordeum vulgare. Next base: position 109,652,317 of record NC_058521.1, on the reverse strand, counting down.
GAAGCTTCACCACAATGGAATATGGCTTCGAGGTGACCTCAACCGTCTAGGATGCTCAAACACCCAAGAGTAACAAGATCCGCGAGGGATTGGTGGGGGAATCAACTTTTCTCTTGGTGAAAGTGTGGATCTAGGCCTTCTCAACCAATCCCTAAAGAATCAACAAGTTTGATTGGCTAGGGAGAGAGATCGGGCACTTTTAAGCTTGTGGAGCAACAATGGAGCATAGAGAGGTAAGAGATAATGTTCCTCAGCTAGAAGAACACTTTATATAGTGGGGGGAAAATTCAGACCGTTTTCCCACTCTCTGCCCGAGATCCAGCGGTACTACCGCTGAGAAGGAGCGGTACTACCGCTGCCTGGCGGTACTACCACTGGATGCAGCGGTACTACCGCTGGGGCTTCCAGCGGTACTACCGCTGGCCCTTGGTAGTGCATAAGCACTACTACCGCCGAGAAAGTCTTCGCAAAAGGCTCCGTCCACGAACTACCGCTAGGTAGGTGGAACAGGGCACCTGGAGCGGTACTACCGCTGACCAGGGGCGGTACTACCGCTGGCCAGCGGTACTACCGCTGAGCAGGGGCGGTACTACCGCTGGCCAGCGGTACTACCGCTGACCAGGGGCGGTACTACCGCCATCCAGCGGTACTACCGCTGGCTGCAGCGGTACTACCGCTGGCAGTCCAGCGGTACTACCGCTGGGACCAGCGATACTACCGCTGGGGACCATTTTGCAGAGAAGCAAAGAACAAAACGGCGAGGGCCGCTCCAAAGATAAAGGAGAGGGAGAAAAAGAGGTGTGCGTGTGCAAAGATAGATTCCACCCAAACCTTTCCCCTACGGATCCCCTCTTAATAGTACGGCTTTCCTATGACTCAAATAAAGAGAACCTAGGAGGGCGCCGTGCTTCCGTTCCAGAAGAGAGGAGTCGTGTCGTCTTGTGCCGTTGACGAGTGTTGCCTGAAACCTTGACACACACGATTAGTCCTGTACGGAACTGTCATCAATCACCAAAATTACTTAGGCATAAATTATGCCTCAACATCTCCCAGATGAGTGTTGCTGAGCCCAAAGCACTCACTCTTCCAAACTGGCCTGGGCTCAGATGGTCACAGATTATATTCTTCGCTTGAGAATCAAGTTGCTTGAATTTCTTCACATCAGCAGCAGAGACACTAGCAGAGATGATGGAGACGCCATGTTCCACAATATACCAGAGATCATTATCAATAGCTTGTAGATGCATTTGCATCTTGTTCTTCCAGAAGGGAAATTTCTTTCTTCGAAAGTAGGACATGCTGCAGTAACCTTAAACATGCCTGCAGTCGACATAACTAAAACTCCAGGTGGTTAAACCAGAATCACACAGAACAAGGGAGTACCTTGCTCTGATACCAATTGAAAGTGCGTTATATCGACTAGAGGGGGGGTGAATAGGATATTATTAGAATTTCATCACTGAGGAAATTCCTTTTGAGGAAATTCCTCACTGATGACTAACTTACAGTGGAAACAGTAAAGGATCAGAAGTGCAAAGTTTCACAACAACAGTTTTCAGTGTGAGGAATGTGAAAACAGATTGCACAGTGAGGAGGCACGCAGAAAACAGATGAGGATTAACTAGCGTGAAGAATTTGGGGTTGAGGAATTTCAGAGAAAGTCTTCCGCAAATTCTTCAAACAGTAACAGTGAAAGTCATCAACACATAATCTCAGGAATGTAAGGAGTTGAGGAATTAGAACCCGTTTCACAGCGAAGACAGTAGTTGATGACCCAGTTCCAACTGCTGTGACAGTTGTACATCTAGTTTGGAGAGGCTTGGTATTGAAACCAAAAGACACACAGTCCCGAGACACACAATTCCTACCGTATTCTCCTTGGGCTAAGAACACACAGTCCTCGCCCAACACTCGTGGTAAGTCTTCAGGGCAGACTTCCAAACCCTCACAAACTTGGTCACCCGGCGATCCACAATTGACTGCTGGATTGCTCTAGACCATGACTCCTAACCGTCTGGAGGATGCACAGTCCTCAAAGGTAAAAGGCTTCAGTCCCACACAGGAACAACTTCTTCAGTGATGCTCAATCACTTGGTTCTAGGTTTGTGGTTTTGGTGTTTGGGGTATTTCCTCACTAATGAATTACTCTCGAAGACTCTGAGGAATTGGGTTGCTCTTATGACAAGTGTCAGTTTCTAATGGAGCAGCCAACCAGCTAATGGTTGTGGGGGCGGCTATTTATAGCCTGGGAGCATCCCGACATGAGTTGACACTAATGCCCTTAAATGATATGACTGTTGGTGTGGATAAGACTAGTGATGTGGCGTGGCTATCGAAACGGTCAGAACCCTCAACTGTGAGAGTCCTCGTGTCACTCGTATTCCTCACTTGAGGCTTTCGGTAGGATTAGGCTTGGGTTGAGAATCATGAGGAAATTCATTCCAAAGTGTAAATTCGACCCCCTTTAATAGTACGGTGTTCCTATTACTCAAGTGTGAAGAAAACAAAACATAAAGAGTAAATCTTCATGCTTCAAAGTCTTCAGAATGATTTTCTTCAGGACACACCAAATTCTTTAATTTCAATATCTTCATGAGGAATATCAATTTCATCGCAGATTCTTCGCGATTCGATTCTTCAGTTTCAGACCAATTTCTTCAACTGAAGATATACATTTTTAGGGGTCGATATTCATCAAATAGTTCAAACTCCTCAGTGACTTATAGATCTTGTGTACACTCATGAACACATTAGATACTTAACCTATAAGTCTTCAAACCACCAAAATCACTAAGGGGCACTAGATGCACCTACAGAGGGTTGCCTAATGGTACCTGAATCCATGGAGATATGGAAGCCTGCGCTCCTGCTCCCTGAGAGTAACCTCCTGTTTAACCCATGTCAGGAAGAAGACCGAGACGGAGCAAGAATGGGAGGTCTCCACAGTAGCAGCCTTGGAAGACAAGCCATCAGGCTTCAAAAGACTCTAATTACGTGTCTATCTAGTTTCCCAAATTAAAAAATGAAAATAAATTCAACAATTGTGTTTGGGTGTAATCTCTTCCCTGTTCTCAGCGAGGGACATTTTTCTTTTGCTTTTTTTGCCGGTGGTAGTTTTGTGCTGTAATAAATTGTCAGTACCACTGAGGTTTCATCATCGATAGGTTATACCCAGTTTTGCTCCATGTGGTTTTGAATTAATGAAATTTCATTCTCTCATTTCTTCCTCCTTTGTATCTCCGATTCCCCAACCCCAAACTCTCCTGTATGGCTGTATCCTGGTGATGATGAAATAGATGATTCGGGACATTACAAAACTTTATTCGAGAGAGGAGAAGGAAGAGAAACTTATTGGATGGTTGTACATCGTCTATCTAGGCCAGGCCCGGGCAGTCGGCGTTGTGGACTCAATCGCGAAGCCTCAACGGCAAGCGGGAAACCCTGAGTTGGTCGTCTCAAAGTCGGCGTGGGGCAACGACACAGTGGATACGTTGCCATGCTCCATGTGCAGTCCCCGGCCGATCTCCTCGAACACCTCCGCCGCTGGTGCTCCATGCATTGATATGTGATGTCCGTTGGTGCTTGATCGGTCGTCCCCTGGGATGCCTATGGCCAAACTTGACCTCCCGAATAGTGGTGCATCCTCCGGTAACACCTCCTCAACAGAGGAGACGTTCGGTTCCCAGCTCCCTTCTCCCGAACAGCTTGGCAAAGATGAAGTACGGCGGAGCTCCGACATGGTGTAGGGTGCTACGGTTGGATAGGGTGGTACGCCGCCTGGATCGTTGGTGGGTGGAGGGAAGCACACGGTAGTCGCAGGGAGGTGGCGCCGCTGCGCTCGGCTGGGTGGTTTCGACTCATGGGCGATAGAGGTTTGGGGAAGATTAGTTCCAGGTTGAGGGGAAGGACGGGACGTGCTGACCTGCGGTTATTTTGTAACGAGGTGGGGTGGTAAAGGGCCTTTTTAGTGAACCGGTTTATTTATTTATTTAATCGTCTGGTTTACGAAGGGATGAAAAAAATCGGTAGAAGTGCTAGCGGGAGGAAGTGGGGATCATACGAGGTCGAACCATCACGACAGACGGCATATCCCCCTTTAATAGTATAGATAATGATCGATTATCTCGCTTTATTTGTCGCCACCGATTGATTGTCTTGTTCCATTTGTTGTCTCCATGATTGTTAAATTTGTTTTTCGTCATGGCTGAATCGACGTTCTCTGACTTTACGTTCATTTTTTACTCCGTCGAGCCACAGTCATTCATCATTGACCTCATCGTGGCGTGTATTGGTTTCTTTAAACTCTCATATCTAGAAGCTTTTTTTTCACGACGAGATATGGACGACAACCAAGAGCTTACGGATGGGTCAAGCACCGGGCATGGAGGTCCTTTTAACTCTCACACCAATGCTAGCATTGGCTCACCCCCTCCATGTTGTGTATGGCGTGTCCTTTTACGGAGACGACGTCGTGGTTTTCCGTCATCCTAATAAGCACGATATTTTGGCCAACAAAAAGCTACTTTATCTCTTCAGAGTCGTGGCTGGGTTGCGTACCAACTTATCAAAATGTTCAGCCACCCTTATCTGATGCTTTCTGACTCTTGTGTGACATTATTTGTGACTTTCGTTGTGATGATGTAATGTTGGACCAATTGGTCTATGAGTAAAATAACTTTGGATCTTGACAATTATATGCCCCATTCGTATATACCTATGTTGCCTCTTTGCTAGTGTAAATGTTGTCATATTCAACTTGTAAAGTCTGTGACATATGACAGTGTGTGTATGATATGAAGTCATATGTTATGATGGTGCTATATGCTCTTCTATTCTAGAAATGGATCACAAAGTCTACATTTAGACATTGTTAAAGAAATCGATAACTGATAGTCGCTCCATCAGCTTGGGAGTAGCGATTAATTGATGAATCATCCTATTAACTCGATTAATCGTATGCTCATTAATCGGTAGATTAAAAAGAAACATGCAAACATATTCTAGTTTTTTATTTATTATACCCTATTCTCATGCTCTCAGTTATGTAATATACCAAAATATGGTATTGTTTGATCAAATCTTGGCTCTTGAGGAGTGAGAGGAGGATGGGTGAGGTTACACGCCAAAATTTTGGGCTTTGTTTGCCCACAAGTTAATAGGCCAGGAGTGATTAATCGGCATGCCAACTGATTAATCGGTCTGATTGGCCACTTAGTTGGCCTGACAGGCCATTTAATCCTCCTGACAAGTTAACGCGATGTATAGGTGCTATTCGAATCGGCCACCCAATGAGTAGTGATTAACTCGCCCATTAACTAATTATTCGGACGGGTTGTTGAACAATGCATTTAGATTAGTTGTCACGGCCCGGTCCCGAGAGGGCCCCCGGATCTGTGCATTTTCTATGTCAGGCCCTGGATCAATAGCTGACACGTACAACCGATGATTAAATACCAAGAATATATCACATGTCATAGTACTACATCCCAGATCCAGTGTTTTACAATACACACATGCTTAGCCCATGGGCTAACTTACAATACAGTCACGCGAGATAGTATTCTAGTCTTGTGGCATCCATCAACTCACATGCAAGAGCTAAGTATCACTACAAGAAATAAGCTCGTTTATGACAAAGAATATTGACGGCGGTTTTATTGGTCATAGATCTATGACTAAAATCTACAAAAAGGTCATGAGGTGTCTAAGAGGGTCCAAACCGTAGAAAATTTTGACCATCTCTATCAAGAAGGTCATAATCCCATTGTCCAAAATGGTCACTGGCATGTGTAGCTCTATTTATGCCCGCATTGTAGGTCCTCCATGACAAAATTAGGAAGGTCATAGGCTTAAACAGAGGTGACTGGGCAGAAAACTAAACAATTTCGCCTATGTGTCTTGTATAGGTGTCGACAAGGCCACAAATGGAAAATTAATTTTAAGTCCAAAGAAAATGGAAACTCCCTTTAGCAACATTTTTTGCCATTCCAAGATGCACCCTTGTGCAAAATTGTTTGACCGATTTCCTTCCAATTCCATCTGATTTCCTTCTGATTCGGTAGAAAACTCTTTAAATGGCAAAAATAGCTTTAGACGCCCGCCACGTGGCTCCAGAGTGTGACCCCCTTCATGAACGACACCGTCGTCTTCACTTGAGGGTGTAAACAGCCACACGATAGGTTACTTCTCATTCGTGGAAACATTTATGCCTTAGATCGATGACATGCCGCACATCCATCCGATATTCATGTGTGGTAGCAGTCGGGCGGGTTCACGTGGTCCTAGACGAGGCTTGTGCTGATATGAATGGAGCAGGGAGGGATCCAACCTGAGAAAAACTATGCATTCCCATTGGTCGAGTCAACCTACCCACTTATCGAGCTCCCAAACCGTTCGATTTTCCAAGATCCAACGGGCGGCACACAATCCCTATCCATCTGTTTCCCCCCCCCCCCCCCCCGTCTATCCTGCTGCCACCGACTTCTCTTTTGCCGAGCAGCCGACATGTCGTTCCTCCTATCTCCAGTGCGTTCCTCCTCCTATAGCTCGCCGCCGGCCCTCCCCCTCTCCTCCTCTCACGTTGCAGCTCCGTTGGCTCCCAGATCCATCCGGCGACAGGCATGGATCCAGCTCCACCCGAGGTCGCCCCGGAGGAGGCCCCCGTCCGCCTCCAGGATGAGGAGGAGGGGATGGCCGACGAGGAGAGGTGGTTGATACGTCTCCATCGTATCTACTTTTCCAAACTCTTTTGCCCTTGTTTTGGACTCTAATTTGCATGATTTGAATGGAACTAACCTGGACTCACGTTGTTTTCAGCAGAATTGCCTTGGTGTTATTTTTGTGCAGAAATCAAAGTTCTCCAAACATCCTGAAAATTTACGTGGAGCAGTTTTGGAAAATATCAAAAATATGTGCGCCAAGTTCCACCTCAGGGGGTGGGCTAGTGGGCCACAAGCCCCTGCTCCGCCACCACCCCCTGGTGGCGGTGGGCAGGCTTGTGGGGCCCACACGGCCCTGCCGCCCCCAACTCGAGCTCTATAAGTTGCCTTTCGTCCCAGAAAAAATAAAAAGAGAAGTTTTCGCTGCGTTTACGATACGGAGGCGCCGCCACATCCTATTCTTCATCTGGAGGGCAGATCTGGAGTCCGTTGTGGGCTCCGGAGAGGGGAAATCGTCACCATCGTCATCATCAACCTTCTTCCCTCTCCAATTCCATGGAGTTCTTCGTCGTTCATGAGTAATCTATTCGTAGGCTCGCTGGGCGGTGATGGGTAGGATGAGATCTATCATGTAATCGAGTTAGTTTTGATGGGGATTGATCCCTAGTATCCACTATGTTCTGAGATTGATGTTGCTACTACTTTGCCATGCTTAATGCTTGTCACTAGGGCCCGAGTGCCATGATTTCAGATCTGAAATTATTATGTTGTCACCAATATATGTGTGTTTTAGATCCGATCTTGCAAGTTGTAGTTACCTACTATGTGTTATGCTCCGGCAACCCCGGAGTGACAATAACCGGAACCACTCCCGGTGATGACCATAGTTTGAGGAGTTCATGTGTTCACCAAGTGCTAATGCGTTGGTCCGGTTCTTTATTAAAAGAAGAACCTTAATATCCCGTAGTTTCCTTTTGGACCCCGCTGCCACGGGAGGGATGGACAATAGATGTCATGCAAGTCCTTTTCCTTAAGCACATATGACGACCCACGGAATGCATGCCTACATCACATTGACGAACGGGAGCTAGCCACATATCTCTCCGTGTTATAGCTATTACATGATGAATATCATCCAAACAAATCACCGACCCATTGCCTACGAGTTTGTCCTACTACTCATGTTACTTGTTTTGCTCTGCTGCTGCTACTACTGTTGCTACTGCTGTTACTCGTCTTGCTCTGCTCTGCTGCTACTATTGCTACTGTTGTTACTCGTCTTGTTGTGCTGCTACTGTTGCTACTACTGTCGCTTGCTACTGTTGCTACTTTCTACTGTTGTAACTTGCCACTGCTATTGCTCGTTACACTGCCGTTACTCGTTACTTTTCTGTTACTACTGTGCTTTCAGATACTATTCTTTTAGGTGTGGTTGAATCTGACAAATTCAGCTGCTAATACTTGAGGGTATTCTCTCACCTCCCGTCGTGCAAACCAACAAATTGGGTCGAATACTCTACCCTCGAAAACAGCTCCGAACCCACGTGCTGGTGGGCCATTAACAACATTCTTCTAGTTACGTTGCCGGGGAGTGCTAGCAGCATTCTTCTGGTGTCGTTGCAAGGTAAGGATCGTTGTCATCAGCATTCGTCTAGCTAACGCTAGAGATTGCAAATCAACATTTTTCTAGCGCCGTTGCCAGGGAGGTATTGCTATATTCTCTGAGTTACTTGGGATTTATATCTGCTGATCACTATGAAGAATCTGAAGGATCCGAAGACCAAAGTCTTGCCCTCAACTATGAGGGGAGGTAAGGAATTGCCATCTAGCTCTGCACTTGATTCACCTTCAGTTATGAGTAAGTTTGCGACATCACCTCCTGCTAGAAATCTTGATATGTCGCCTGTGCTTGATGATGCTTATGATACTACTGCTAGAGATGCTATGCTTGATACTATGCCTGATGATACTATGCTTGATATTGCTAGAGATGCTATGCTTGATACTATGCCTGATGATACTATGCTTGATACTGCTAGAGATGCTATGCTTGATACTGCTTTGCCTGATGATGCTAGAGATGCTATTTTGCCTAATGATGCTATGCTTGATACTGCTAGAGATACTCCTTTGCCTGATGTTCCACTAGGAGTGTTCCTTGATGCTCATATTGCTAGAGTTACTGCCAATGCTCATGATGCTTCTGAATCTACCGATGCTATTGAGATAGAACCTGCTTTTGCTCCTGCTAGATCTAGCTCTCCTAGATATGAATTGCCTGATATACCTGAGGGTTAAGTTATGGAGGGAGAGATAGCTGAGGATTTTCTTGCGTGTAAGGATGCCTATGACGCTGAGAAATTACTTCTCAAGTGGAAGGAAAAATCTCGGGAAGCTAGGATGAAAAATGACCCGAAGTTTGCCACTTCGCCTATCTTTGTCACCGATAAGGATTATGAATTCTGTATCGACCCTGAGATAATCTCTCTAGTCGAATCTGATCCTTTTCATGGTTATGAGTCTAAGACGGTCATAGCCCATCTTGCCAAACTATCTAAAATAGCCAACCTTTTCACTAATGAGGAGAAGATCCGCCACTACTATATCCTTAAGCTGTTTCCTTTCTCTCTAAAGGATGACGCTAAAGTCTGGTTCACCTCTCTTGCTCCTGTATGTGTGCGTAGTCCCCAGGAGATGGTCTATTACTTCTGTGAGAAATATTTCCCTGCCCATAAGAAGCAAGCTGCCTTGCATGAAATATACAACTTTGCTCAACTCCAAGAAGAGAGTCTTCCACAAGCTTGGGGGAGGCTCGTCCAGCTACAAAATGCTTTGCCTGATCACCCTCTTAAGAAGAATGAGATACTTGATATCCTCTATAACGGACTTACCGATGCCTCTAGAGACCACCTAGATAGTTGTGCCAGTTGTGTTTTTAGGGAACGAACTGTAGAACAAGCTGAGACCCTACTGAATAACCTCTTGATCAATGATAATTCTTGGACTATTCCCGAACCACCTCCTAAGCCAACTCCTAAGAAAAGAGGTATTCTATTCCTCAGTCCCGAAGATATGCAAGAAACCAAGAAATCTATGCAAGAGAAAGGCATTAGATCTGAAGATGTCAAAAATCTACCACCTATCGAAGAGATCCATGGTCTCGATAACCCGATACAGGTAGTGGAAGTGAATTCTCTGCGTAGGTTTGACGAGAGTGATATTCCTTTTGATAAACCTGCTAGCCTATGCTTTGATGAATTTGACAACTTTGTTGCCAAACAACAGAGTTTCAATGATTATGTTAGCAGACATTTGGAACAAAGTGCTCGTATGCTTAGCCATTTAAGTGCTTGTGTAGACAAAAATGTCAATGCTCTGAAGCTTCTGAGTAAACATGCCTCTATGATTACTACTCGGGTAGAACAAGTACTTAAAGCTCAAAATGACCTGCTCAATGAATTAAATGACAACTCTGTCAGAGTCATTACTAGAGGAGGAAAAATGACTCAGGAACCTTTGTATCCTGAAGGTCATCCTAAGAGAATTGATCAAGATTCTCAAGGAATCAATGCTGATACACCTAGTCATCCTAAGGAGAAGAAGAAGGATGATAGAAGCATGCACGCAAGTTCAGCAAATACTATCACACCTGAAGAACCTAATGATATCTCTGAGTCTCATGCAGAAAGACAATCAGGTGATGAACATGAACCTGGTGACAATATGGACAGTGATGTTCATAATAATGCTCAACCTAGCCATGATGAGGATGGGGAGATTGAACCTACGGTTAATCCTGATAATCCACAACCTAAGAGATACGATAAGAATGACTTCACTTCTAGGAAGCATGGTAAAGAAAGAGAGCCATGGGTTCATAGACCTATGCCCTTTCCTCCTAGGCCATCCAAGAAAAAGTATGATGCGGATTTTGAGCGCTTCGTTGAGATGATAAGACCCGTCTTTCTGCAGATGCGGTTAACTGATATGCTCAAGATGTCTCCGTATGCCAAGTACATGAAAGATATCGTGACTAATAAAAGGAAGATACCAGATCTTGAGATCTCCACCATGCTTGCCAACTACACTTTCAAAGGTGGAACTCCTAAGAAACTTGGTGATCCCGGAGTGCCCACTATACCTTGCTCTATTAAAGGAAACTACGTAAGAACTGCCTTATGTGACTTGGAGCCGGTGTTAGTGTTATGCCGCTCTCTCTTTATCGTAGACTTGAGTTGGATAAGTTGACACCCACTAAAATTTCTCTGCAAATGGCCGACAAATCAACTGCTTTCCCTATCGGCATTTGCGAGGATGTGCGTGTTGTGGTTGCTAACACCACTATCTTAACAGACTTTGTTATCTTGGATATTCCCGATGACGATGCCATAGCTGTCATCCTCGGAAGACCCTTTTTAAACACGGCAGGGGCTGTTATAGATTGCAACAAAGGCAATGTCACTTTCCACGTCAACGGTAATGAGCACACAGTGCACTTTCCGAAGAAACGATATCCAGTACATTGCATCAATGCTATCGAAAAGACTTCATCCATTCTCATTGGGAGCTTTGAATGCCCTATTCCTCGTGTCAAGATGAAGTATGATTTGCTTGTTGGGGAGATACATATCCCCATTGAGGTGACTTAGTGGCTATTCAAAAATTCTCCGTTCTCTCTTGCGATTCGAGAAGGTTTTGTCATAAGGACTTGATCAATCCCATTGACGGATTTCTTTCAATGACCATGAGACGGATGAATCAAAGAGTCACATACCTCAGTTTTGAGCTTTCTTTTTCTGTTGCTTAGAAGAAAAATGATAGAATTAGTATAGTTTTTCCCGTTTTCTGTTTTAGCGTCCCGGAGAAAATTACCTCGAAAATAAAAGTTCTACGATGGTCCTGAAAATTTAGTATGATTTTTTTTGGAATTTTTGAAAATTGCTGGGCCTGAGAGCTGGCCTAGGGGCCAGACCAGTGGGCCACAAGCCCTCCCACCGCCACCTACCCCCCTGGTGGCAGGGTGCAAGCTTGTGGGGCCCACAGGCATCCCCTCCAGTCATTCCAGCTCTCAGCCTCTTCTTCCACCCCGAGAAAAAATTATTTCGCAGCTCAAACCCGTGTTCTTGCTCATTTGGCTGTGATTTTCGATCTCCTTGCTCAAAGCACCATTCTCCGAACCGTTTTGGGGAAATTGCTCCTTGATAAGTGACTCCTCCATTGGTCCAATTAGTTTTTGCTCTAGTGCTTTATCCTTCATGAATTCTTGCTACCTTGGGGACCCTGTTCTTGAGCTAGAAATGTTGATTTTAGTTGGTCCCAAGTAGTTTTAGCGCATGATACGGTCTCTAGGCACTAGTAGGAGTAGTTGATACAAGTTGGGTTAATCCTTATTTACTTTTCTTTCGAAGTCTCTAAAAATTTCAGAATTTTTCAGAGCTAGGAAAAGCAAAAGATGAGGAGGTTCTTGAGAGACTCTTCAAGCCGTAACCACAAGGAGGATGAGAAGAATCACCCCAAGTGTGTAGTCCCTCGAGTCACGGAAGTTCGAGCATGCGAGTGGCCAAGTGATGAATTTTTGCGCGCCGCCGGACTTTATGAAGACTTTTATTACTTGGTGGAGAACGCAGGTCTTACTGCGTTCGTTGAAGATAAGTGCCCACAATATCTCCTCCTCACCAATATTTTCGTTCAAAGCTTCAACTTTTATCCGAGGAAGAATCCTCCCATGGTTGAGTTCATGATATACGATGTCCCCCAGTGCATGAGGCTACAGGATTTTTGCAATGTATGCAAATTACCTTATGTTGGGGATATCCGTGACCCTCGTCCACGGGACTTGGATGATTTCATTGGTTCTATTGCTGTTGGAGAGGAGAGAGGAGTGTCTCGCGCTAGAATTGGTAGCATACATTTTCCCGTGCTTCGGTACTTCTCACTATTTGTGGGAAAATGTTTGATTGGCCGTGGGGAGGCTGGATCACTGTGACGCCCTCGGTTTAATCGTACGCTAACCGTACACGCAAATGCGTACGATCAAACCCAAGGACTCGCGGGAAGATTTCAACACTACTCTAGACACAAACAAAAATAACATCAGCTTCATATTACAAGCCAGGGGCCTCGAGGGCTAGAATACGGAAGCTCGATAAACACACGAGTCAGCGGAAGCAACAATATCTGAGTACAGACATAAAACATGGGGTGCCTTAGAGAAGGCTAGCACAAAAGAAACACGATCGAACGAGGCGAGGCCTCCTGTCTGGGAACCTCCTAAACTACTTCTATCTTCAGCGGCCTCCATGAAGAAGACGTCATCGGGATGGCAGACATCGACAGGAAACTCCACTCCTGGGCTCCATCATCTGGCCGCAGCAACGGATCAAGGGAACAAGGGGGGAGCAAAGCAACGGTGAGTACTCATCCAAAGTACTCGCAAGTCTTACATCAGAACTATTCTAATTATGCATCAGTATCAAAGAAGGGGGGTTATATGTGGACTCACTGGAGCAATGCGAGAATAGAGAGAGAAGGCCTAGTCCTATCAAAGACTAGCATCTTCAGGGTCTTGCAGCAATAGACGAGAGTAGAACAGGGGTAACACATTAATAGTCATATTGTTGTAGCAATATTAAAGTGAGGTCACGCCTAAATATCCTCCCTCGACTCCCTGCGAGGAAGCAATCCCGAGGCAAACTAATGATCCAGTTAAGTAATAATTGTAGTTGTAAAAGACCGAGGCACAACTCCAAGTCGTCCTGTAACCGTGGACACGGCTATCCGAATACTTAATTTTCATCCCTGCAGGGGTGCACCACATGTCCCGTCACGCTCGATAACACTCTGGCCGGACATACTTTTCTGGGTCCTGCCCGGCCTAGGAATATCGACACGTCGCAGCCCCACCTAAGACTAATCAGAGAGGCCAGACCGTCGGTCTAAATCCTAAGGGCAAAGGGTTCATGGGCCTAGTTCCCCTCCGTGCTCCTGCATGATGCGAGGGCGGCCGACGTCAGTCCTAGCATCCCTTAATCACAAGCGCAATGCATCTCGGGACCACTCGGGCGCGCGCCACTACGATTGCTGACATCTGAAAAGCTTCGGCTGATACGCGACGCCGAGTACCCATAATTCTTCCCGCGTAGCCGGTTAGTGCGAAAAGGTCTCCGACCAACCCAGATCAAACACCCAAATCCATTAAAATTTTAATTAGGCCAATAACACAGTCTCACGGGAATCCACCCGTCTTACAACTAATCACCAAAGATCCCAGTAACATGGTCGAGTAACTGTGTGGTTGTAACATCGGGGGGGAATCCAAGGTATCACCCTCATTGGATTCCGAACGATGTACCCGTCAAGGTGGGCTTGGAGGAATCACCCTCGGGGGTCCCACACTTGAGGGGTTGCACGACAGAGGCGTCATCGGGAATGGTGAAAGAGGAATCACCCTCGATAACCACGACCGACTAGCTATACTACAGAGATATCATCTGGAGTACTTAGCGAGGTGTCACCCTCGGTACCCGATAGTATCTCTGTAGCGTCGTACAACGAAGGAGGTGTATGTGCTGTGTCGGGTCTGGTTCGTCGATCAGGGATCGAGATTTGAAAACAAGCGGGGCAACTAGACTACGGGGTCAGAGGGGATGACTGCTCCACCTATACTAAGCAGACTTAAAGTACAGGACTGAAAGTAACAGTTCCTCAAAAATAGGCTATGCATCAGATATAGGAGCTAACTACAACAGTAGCAAAATACTAATGCAAGCAGTAGGAAGAAAGACGTAGGCGATATAGGAATGATCAAGGGGGTTTGCTTGCCTTGTTGCTCTGCGGACAGATACGGATCCTTGACCGGGAAGTAGCCGATCACCGGATCATCATCGGTCTTGGGGTCTACCGGAAAGGAAGTAGCGTAGGGGAAACACAATAAATAACAGAACAATCAAAAGCATCACAAAGCAAGACATGGCTAAAGGCAGCATTAGGCATGAACTAACGCGGTACTAAACGTTACTAAATCACATGTCTTTGATTACTATCGAGCAGATGATCCTAATTAACGCAAAACTTTCATGTTCATCATGCTAGAGGTATGTTACAGATGAACGGACAACGTATTCGGATTCATGTGATTTTTCTAAACAACTTTCATGTATAAAATATTATCATCTGAGTTATGAATTATTTTATATTAAAATTCAAACTTTTACCAATATTCAAGAATTTCTAAAATTATTATGTTTAAATAATCCGAATTGACCAAGTCAAAATGACGGGTCAAATGGAGATGTGGTGGCCCACGTGTCATAGTCCATAACTAACAAATAAATAAGAAGTAGCTTAATTAAATGGGGTTCACATGTCATATGGCTAGTAGTTAACCTAACTAGTGATTAATCCTAAACTAAATATAGTCCTAATTAAACAAGGACCGGCCACACACGGCTGTGGCATAGCCGGCCACACACACCACGCTCATTCATGTTGTACACATCACACACGCTGCACTTACACCATGGTCATGGCCAGCAGCAAGCAGGGAAAGCAAGCGACAGCAGCAACGACGGGGAGGCAGCTTCAACGGCAAGCAAGCAGCAGAGCATCAGTAGCAGAAGCGGCAGCCAATAGCAACAGCTAGCGGCGACAGCAAGCAGCACGGGCAGCAGCAGCGACATTGGGCGAGCAACTGTAGACAGATGCGAGGCCTCGCGCGAGCACGCACGCGCATCAGCAACAACAAGCAAGCGTACGTTCGGACGAGTTTCGGGATGAAAGCTACGGCAACAAATCGAGGACGAGAACAAGGGGAATCGGGAGAGGAGCTCACCGCGAGCTCGGGGGTGAGGTCGGGGAGGCCGGAGGTGGACCAGAGCAATGTCAATCGGCAACGAACTACGACGATGTACGCGGAGAAGACGGCGTCGATGGAGAGTATACGGTCTACCTTGGCTCGATTTGGTGCTCTGAATGGACGAAGAGGACCGTGGCGATTCTCCTGGACGTCTTCTCGCGTGACGAGGTGCGCGGTGGCCGTGGCCAGTTGGGCCTCTTGGCCCAGCTCGGTCAGGGGTGGGGGATTGTTTTGCTTTTTTGTTGTTGTTGTTGTTGTTGTTGTTTTGTTTTTGTTTTTCTATTATTTTCTCTTTCTAATTTCCTTTTTTTTAATTTCTTTTCTTTCCTTTCTTTTATTATTATTATTTTTAATACTTTCTTTCTATGCATATCTTCCTTTAATAGTTAATATGAATTTATAAATATACTTTTCTTTTGTTTTCAATTTTTGAATCCGGATAGAACTTCAATGCGGGTCAACGACGGTAATTCTCGATGATGTGGCATCATTAGTGGGTGATCACTGTAGCTTAATTACAATTTTTACAGTAGCAAAAGTCGAGGATGTCACAATCACTTAGTTCTCCAGACCTTGCGGTTTTGCGCGAAGGCCTTTATAACGATAAGACTTATAGCTTGGGCGCTATAGTAGCTCAACGGTTGAACCTGAACCGTTCTAAAGGTGTTGTCTATGGAGGTATCTATGCTACCCGTCTTGCCAGACAATTTGAGATACCCATTAGACTGGGAGAGGAAGGAGAGATGCTTCTCCCTGAGAGATATCTGGATTATGATAACATGGTTCGCCATGATTTTCTGGATAGAGATGCTAGTAGACGGATGATTTATAACCTGGTGTTTAGTCAGGGTACTCGAGAGACTATTACTTTGCCTGCTCCTTCTTTGTTTGATCTTCATGCAGGCAGGTACACTATTAGGTCCACGGACATCTACGCATATAGGGGCTTGGCCCAACCACAGGCGCCCATGCCCGAGCCGCCAGTCGAGTACCAGACGCCAGTTTATCAGTGGGAGCCAAAGGAGCTCACACAACAGTGGCATCCACAGTCTGCTCTAGAGTATCCTAGAGCTGGTCATTTCCCACCTTGGGAGTAGACCAAGCTAGGCCAAAAGCCTAAGCTTGGGGGAGTACGTGTTCTCACCGACTTTACATTCCTGCTTATGCTTTCACTTTGTTAGCCGGTGTTTACACTTTGCCACTGTATTATCCATGCTAGTTTTTTTTGTTTTATTGTTTTATTGTTTTGTGTCCTTTTGAGAAAACCCAAAAAGATTTTTCTTTCTTCTTTTGCTTGTTGGGAGCTTTCCCGTGTAAATAGTTTTCTTTTTCTTTGAGTCAAGGTAGAAGATATTGGTTACAATGTTTATTGGTTCTTGCATGCTTACCTGTTTAGCTTTCAAGGAGCCATATTACTTTCTCTTCTCCTTTGTGTTTGCCTGCAGATTCAGCTTAGTCCAATGCACTTATTATCGTTCTCATCGTTCGATCGTGCAAATGAAAGGCAACATTGATGATATATGATGAAGTGACTGAGACTAAAAAGCTGGTATGAACTCTATCTATTTTGTTTTTGTAAATATGACTAGCTTGTCGACCCAGATTTAGCTTTGTTGTGAGAGAACCATGTTTGCAATGACAACTTAGAGATCATAGTTTCTGACGCCATGCTTATTTAGCTGAGAGCTTATAATCGCTTGTCTTGAATGCCAACATAGATTTTGAGATGACTATGATGTAGTATGATAGGATGGTATTCTCCTTTGAATGTTTCAAGTGGCTTGACTTGGCGCATGTTCATGCATGTAGTTGAAACAAAATCAACATAGCCTCTATGATGTTCGTGTTTATGGTGATTTATATCCTGTTCATGCTTGCATTTAATGTTAGTCAAACTCATTGCATCTTGATGACTGTTGTCGCTCTCTAGTTGGTCGCTTCCCAGTCTTTTGCTAGCCTTCACTAGTACTAAGCGGGAATACTGCTTGTGCATCCACTCCCATAAACCCAAAAGTTTTTCCATGAGAGTCCACCATACCTACCTATTTGCGGTATCTACCTGCCGTTCAAAGTAAATTTGAATGTGCCATTCTCTAAACCTTCAAGAAATAAATCTGTTTTGCATGCCCGAACCGCTCATGTGGTGACAGGGGGCTATTGATATCTTCCATGCTAGGAATGTTATCCTCGACATGTGTTTATTCATAGACATTCACGATAAAGGGGCCGGTATTTGGGATGCCCAGTTCCACGCTTAAATCGAAAACATAACTGTAAAACAAGACTCCCCCCGGATTGATGTTAGTATGGACGGTACCCGAGGATTCGGCTAGTGGTGGTGGGGGAGTTAAAACTTTACTTTTTTGTTTGGGAACCGCCTATAGCATGAGTAGCATGGAAGATATTGAGAACTCTTGGTCATTGCGTTGACAATGAAAGCATGCCACCCAAAATTATTATCTCTGTTTTCAAAGCTTGAGCTCTGGCACCTCTGCAAATCAATGCTTCCCTCTGCGAAGGGCCTATCTATTTATTTTCCTATCGAGTCATCCTCCTCTTATATAATCACCAATTAGAGAGCACCTTTGTCATTTTTATGCTTTGCTTTTGATTGATATTGAGTATGACTATGACTGGATCTTCGTTGCTATGAATTACAATGTTTAGTCAGCCCTTGATCTTTGAAAGTGCTCTGGATTTATGTTTTGCGGTCCCAGAAAGAGCTAGCGAGATACCACCTATTCATATTGCTTCATGCTTGTTTTGATTGAAGTGTTGGTATTTGAAACTCATTAGTATTTGCTCGTTACCTGATTATGCCATTGATATTAGTTTACCGTGAGACCTTTGTGTCATTTGCTTATGTGGTTAACTTGTGATCTTGCTGAAATTTTGGTTATGAGTTAGACATAGTTGCAACAACAAGATCAAACAAAGTTTGTCAAAGTTTTTCTTTCTCTCTCAGTTTTTCAACTGAGTTGCTTGAGGACAAGCAAGGTTTTAAGCTTGGGGGAGTTGATACGTCTCCATCGTATCTACTTTTCCAAACTCTTTTGCCCTTGTTTTGGACTCTAATTTGCATGATTTGAATGGAACTAACCTGGACTAACGCTGTTTTCAGCAGAATTACCTTGGTGTTATTTTTGTGCAGAAATCAAAGTTCTCCAAACGTCCTGAAAATTTACGGGGAGTAGTTTTGAAAAATATCAAAAATATCTGCGCCAAGTTCCACCTCAGGGGGTGGGCCAGTGGGCCACAAGCCCCTGCTCCGCCACCACCCCCCTGGTGGCAGTGGGCAGGCTTGTGGGGCCCACACGGCCCTGCCGCCCCCAACTCCAGCTCTATAAGTTGCCTTTCGTCCCAGAAAAAATAAAAAGAGAAGTTTTCGTTGCGTTTACGATACGGAGGAGCCGCCACATCATGTTCTTCATTTGGAGGGCAGATCTGGAGTCCGTTTTGGGCTCCGGAGAAGGGAAATCGTCGCCATCGTCATCATCAACCTTCTTCCCTCTCCAATTCCATGAAGCTCTTCGTCGTTTGTGAGTAATCTATTCGTAGGCTCGCTGGGCGGTGATGAGTAGGATGAGATCTATCATGTAATCGAGTTAGTTTTTATGGGGATTGATCCCTAGTATCCACTATGTTCTGAGATTGATGTTGCTACTACTTTGCCATGCTTAATGCTTGTCACTAGGGCTCGAGTGCCATGATTTCAGATCTGAAATTATTATGTTGTCACCAATATATGTGTGTTTTAGATCCGATCTTGCAAGTTGTGTTATGATCCGGCAACCTCGGAGTGACAATAACCGGAACCACTCCCGGTGATGACCATAGTTTGAGGAGTTCATGTGTTCACCAAGTGCTAATGCGTTAGTCCGGTTCTTTATTAAAAGGATAACCTTAATATCCCGTAGTTTCCTTTTGGACCCCGCTGCCACGGGAGGAATGGACAATAGATGTCATGCAAGTTCTTTTCCCTAAGAACGTATGACGACACACAGAATGCATGCCTACATCACATTGATGAATGGGAGCTAGCCACATATCTCTCCGTGTTATAGCTGTTGCATGATGAATATCATCCAAATAAATCACCGACCCATTGCCTACGAGTTTGTCCTACTACCGCTGTTACTTGTTTTGCTCTGCTGCTGCTACTACTGTTACTCGTCTTGCTGTGCTGCTGCTGCTACTGTTGCTACTGCTGTTACTTGTCTTGCTCTGCTGCTACTGTTGCTACTACTGTCGCTTGCTACTGTTGCTACTTGCTACTGTTGTCACTACTGTTGTTCCTTGCCACTGCTATTGCTCGTTACACTGTCGTTAGAGCATCTCTAACAGCCGCGCTTCGCGCCGTGCCCAAAAAATGCGTTTGCCGCGCGCGCTTCGGCTGGTTTAGCGCGGGGATAGGCGCTGGCTCCAACATCCGCGCTATAATGCAGCACGCGCGCGCCGCTCCAGCAGTGCCCAAAAATGCAGTGCGCGCAGCACGCACAAACCGCATATACACCACATATACATTTAAAAAAATAGGAGCAAAAACGATCAAACAAACAAAATAAATCAACAATAAATAGTCATTACAACTCAAACAAATAGTTTATCCTTCAGTACAACAAATAATGCAAATAGTCCGCGGGCGGCGACGGCGGCGCGGGGATAGGCCGTGGAAGTGCTGAACGGTCGCCGGGGGCGCGAGCGGCGGCGGTGGCGCGGCCGGATGGGGGGAGCGAGCGCGCGAGAGCGGAGGAGCGAGTGCAGGAGCGCGGGAGAGAGCAGGAGCGAGCGCGGCATAGTCGCGCGCGGGGGAGCCGGCGCAGCAAATAAGGGGCGCGGGATTGCGTTTCGGCCAGCGCGCTGAACTGGAAATGGCGCGCGCGCCGTTTTTGCGCGCCCACTGGAGCTGCCCGCCGCGTTGCGCGCGCGCTAAAACTGCCTTTTTTGCGGCGCGGCGCTTGTATAGCGCGCCTGTTGGAGATGCTCTTACTCGTTACTTTGCTGTTACTACTGTGCTTGCAGATACTAATCTTTCAGGTGTGGTTGAATCTGACAAATTCAGCTGCTAATACTTGAGAGTATTCTCTCACCTCCCGTCGTGCAAACCAACAAATTGGGTCGAATACTCTACCCTCGAAAACTGCTGCGAACCCACGCGCTGGTGGGCCATCAACAACATTCTTCTAGTTACATTGCCGGAGAGTGCTAGCAGCATTCTTCTGGTGCCGTTGCAAGGGAAGGATCATTGTCATCAGCATTCGTCTACTAACGCCAGAGATTGCAAATCAGTGGTCCCGCCTGCTGCCGGAGCTGCTCACCGACATCGTCCGCCGCATCAACGCCGGCACCAAGGGCTAGCCCCCGCGCCGCGATGTCGTCGGCTGCGCATGCGTCTGCCGTCGCTGGCGCGACGCTGTCGTCTCCGTCGTCCGCCCGCCGCTCGAGTGCGGTAGGATATCCTTCCCTTCCTCACTCAAGCAGGTGCGCTCGGATCCTCGCCTTTCCCTACCCTACCGCTGCTAAGATTTGGTTGATTTGCGCGTTTCTTGGTGCGTGGCTTGAGGATTTGGCGCGCGTTTGGTCCTTATGTTAAGTCAACCCGCTTCAGATTTGCAGCTGTTGATTGTGGAAATGGTCTCGTAGTTTCATTTCATCCATTTCAGGCCATCTCTTCGCCCGTAGTTGTATCTGTGGATATGCTAGATGCAATCGCGGGAATGATTTGCAGCAGGTTCGGAGCGTTTTATCAAAAAGTTATGAAATTTGTCTTAAATACGAGTCCAGATGCGCTGGGCAATTCACGTCCGGTGGGTCAACAATCTTTGTTGCTCCTTTTTGGGATTATATGTGTGATATCTTGTGATGCAAGGATTTACTACTAGAAGTGAGGAGCATGTTGACCTTATCATCTTTATTTTCTCCATTTGGTTGCACCATGAGTTCACGCATTACTTTTTGGTGACCAGCTAAGGCAGTGAGATTGCAGGACCAACTTAGTAAAACCATATTAGGGTGTTTGTATGTTCATATATGGAAGTTGCTTATTCTGACAAATGGAATCGATTCTTGCCTGTTTCTACTGTGGGTATAATGATACATAGAAGCTTTACTTCTATTTAGGGGTTCTACATGATGATTTAATTGACCTCTATGCTTTCCACGCAGCCTGGACCAAGGGATGCGCCGATGCACTGCTTCATCAGGAGGAACAAAAGCACCTCCACCTTTTATCTTTATCTCAGCTTAATACAGGGTAAGTCACCATCAATAAATTTTGGCTCCTTTGTGTTCATAACTCAATGTTATTATGAAATTGGCGCCGCATCATGGGCTACTATAGGGTTTCCACATCTTTTTTTAATAACTAGCGCTAAATTGCCTAGTAATAAGCAACTTAAAGGGCACGTATATGTCTTTTTCAACGTCCATGTTCTACCTGTGATACTGACGATGCAATCTTATAATCTTATAATTTTTTTGTGGAATATCAAAAATAATGTAGGTGCTGCCAAATAAGAAGTGCACACACGGGTAACAACATTGCGTACTCTCATGCTGCTTGTGACTTTTCCTTGTGCTCCTCAAGATCAGCTGAGGCTTTGCTTCTCTCCATCCCTCTGTTCCACAATGTTTTTTGTTTTGCGTTCATGCGCTGGTTGCAAACAAAATATGTAATGCATTTATGTGATAAAGATTTGGGATGAAGTACATGTCATTGAAAGATCTGTGATATTTTCCTCTAACTCTTTTCCTGCTAGTGAAAGTTTTGCATTTTTTTGGACATTTTGGAAATATACGGTACAACAAAACCACATAAATCTGTTATTACCCTACATTTTCTCTAGGAAACTGTATCATATTCTTTGTTGGTATTTTCCATGCCATTTGCAGTTATTACCCTATATTTGTCAGCGCTTTGAGATGTACCAGCAACATAAACATTGAGTTTCATGCCGCTGCTCGTCAAATGTTCATTTGTATTTCCTTACTTTGTTACTTATAGGTTGACTTGGTTTGACCTTTGTGTCACACACTTTTCATGGATTAATATTAAGGAACCTTTTGTTTACTCTTGTTAAATTGTAGATGCCATGTTATTCTCATTTGTAGGAACAATAAGATTTTAAGAATTTTGGACATGTAATTCATTTTTTACCTATGTTGTAATTCTCTTGTCTCTACTATTTATGAACCTGCATAAATCTAATGTTCTTTCAAATATGCTAGGTATGATTGGGTAGCGGTCTACTCGGTGCTACCCATCATAATCCACGACAACATGATAGTTGCCATCAGGAGTCGACAAGATCCTGAATAAACCCTTGAAAGTTTATTTTATTTTGTTATGTAAGCTGGATTGTACTCCTTCTTAACCTTGTTGTGTGATATATTTAATGAATCTATGTTGTAAATTATCACTACATGACGTATATATTGATATGTTGTATATACATACAGATTATCTTAGATTAATCATATCTCCAAGGCTGTAGTAGTCTGGTTAATTGGTCTTTGAGGTAGCTTTCTATTCTTGGATGGGTGGATGGTAAGAAAAGCTTGTATTGGAGTCGGCTCAGTTGGTTACATTTGGTTTGGTTTGGATCATAAACAACAAAACCCTGCCGTCCTGACCGAATATTTGTGCTAGTATCAATCAATTAGTTTGCCTGGAGAAATCGATGCATACTATAGTTGGTATCCCTATGTGCATTGCTCACGTGCTCCTCTTATTCTTTCACTTTGTATGGCTCAGATTGTACGCATGGTGGAGAATAAGCTCGGCATCGACAGGAGCATCAGCCGAACGACCGACCGAAGGAACCAAGACATCATCGATGTAACAGACTCATGGGCGAGCTAGCGAGATGGTGGTGGAGATTCAGAATGCTAGGTGAGTCATTTTTTGGTTGGGGGGCAAAGTTTCTCATCCCAAGTGTACATCCAGCAGCCGAGTCACACGTGCACGTCGAGGTTGGGTTAGTTGCCTGATGGAGTTTCTTGCAACCTGGCACTTGAACCGTTGGTATATACTCCCTCTATACCTAAATAATTGTAGTTGGGGAGAACTAGACTAGTTCTCCCCAACTACAATTATTTAGGTACAAAGGAAGTAGCTGATATGCACTAATGTGGACATGTATATATGTTGTTGCAAAACCAACCTGATCTCTGCTTATCTACTTACTCAACATCTGTTTAAGAATATAGTGTGGTTCGATCCGTACTACTAAGCGAAGCAAAGCAATCCAACCTTGCTTTGTTTCATTTTTAAATCTTGGGTGAAATAGATTGCTGCAGAGACTGGATACTTTATTGGTGTAGCAATATGATTGAAAATAATCATGCTTCTGTACGAGACAACCACTTCACATTTCAACATCTTTGGTTCGTCGACTCTTTACTGTTTGTGTAAGGCATGCTTGCTTCGATGTTCAATTTTTTGGCATGAATAAATATGATTTGATCTCAAGCAAAACCTGATGATCCCTGCTTACTTAATCAGTCCCTTCTTTTGTTTAAGGAAAAAATAAGTTACTAGTTGTGTTCGTACTACTACTGGGAAGTAGGCCAATCCCATCTTGCTTGTTCTTTTTTTCCAATTCTTGGTGAAATAGATGGGTACAAAAACATGGCACTTTGTTGATTCAGAAATATGATTGACAATAAATCTGCTCATGTTTTCGACTGACTAGCTATCTTGCTCCGAATCCATTCTCCATCTTTGTGGATGTCCTGTTTGCACTTGGGAAAAGCACAACAATACTGCTCTTGTTTTTGTTGTGAAAGAGAGCTAAATGGTTAAGCAACAATGCAAAACCAACAAAGCGTCCATAGCGTGGTTAGAGAGCATCGAACATATCTGAGATAAGAAATTACGAAGTCATGCTTATAATGCTTGAACTGGTTACAGTCTTATCTCAATCTTGATATGCATTATCTTCCGTATGTTATGATATGGTTGACCATCATCCATCCATTTTGACTGATTGATTGATTGATTATATGATTACCGGTTACTAGTTTCCTTGGTCAGAAAGCCTTATCATCATTTTCTTCTTGCAGGCGGCAATGGCAAGAGCATATTGTGCAGAGGAACAGGATGAGAAGAAACTTGTGGTTCTCATCCAATCTTCGTGGAACTCTCTTTATGTGCGATTGTGCACTTGTTGGGTCCTTTTTCTGTGCGCTTGCACTTGCAGAAGTATTCTGTTGTGTACATGTAAAACTGTTTTGATGTGCCCTTGTTAGGCGCTGAACCTTAATGCATGGAGTCGGTGGATGATGTATTGTATTTGATGTGATATGCTACTGAAATGAAATATACATTTTATTTGCAATCTTTTATTCTGTTGTACTTTTTTTTAATGGCCCTATCCTGAGATATGCGTGTTTCTAGCAAAAAATGCTTCAACCCAAACAAATCAGACATTTTCAATAGTAAAATAGGTATTGGGCCAGGCTCATGTAGGCTAGATTGGTGAACAGGGATCTGAAATTTATGATGATTCCATTTGGTCACTAGCAATGCCACGTCAGCTTGGCCACATCAGATCCTACGTGGCTCACACAAATGGGTAATGATCAAACCAAAATTTTGGTTGATAGAGACCTATGACCAAAATTTTAGAAAGGTCAAGTTTGTTCATTCTTGACGGCCAATTGTTGACGTTGTAAATTTGGTCAAAAAAGTTCAATAAACGACAACAATGACGAATCGATGACCAATATAAGGAGTCATAATTGACCTTATTTCTTGTAGTGTATAGCGTCGTAATCCTACTTCGTATCTTCTCTTTGATATGGTAAACCTGCAACATGAGATGTTGCAACCACTATGGTCAATACATTGAATGTATTAGCAAGTCCACGGTTAATGGAAACATGTTCACCTACCTGCACTTTGGATGGTGGGGTTCAAGGCTCTTTGCAGAAAACATAGTTTTGCCCTATTTAATATATTGTTTTCTACTCTAGTAGCTGCTCATACCGCATCACGCAATAGACCTGGACGTATCATATCACGCGACGGTACAATGTAGTTTGAGTATGTGGGCATCCGCATCACACTTCAGCCCTGGACCAATCCCAGATAATGCTACTAGTATCACACGAGCAATGTGAGTAGTCCAAGCCTTTATGTAGAGACCCTGGGATCTCTAGTTCTCTGAGATCAGCTCCACACTTCCCGTTGGTTCAACCCATTGATTTTATTATAAGAGGTGATTGAGAACAAGTTGAAAATTCTGTGATGAGTTTCTCAAGAGTTGTCCGTAACCGGGGACATGGCTAATCATGATCAGTTTTATACACTCTACTGAGGTTTGTGTATTTTACCCGTGATTCCCGATCACATCCTCCTGCTACTGAACTTCAAATGTGAAATATCTAGGTAGATCAAGACAAGACTTTTGGAAAGTATTCACCCTCTTATAAATGACAAACTCACTCCAACCTATACACCTACATCTGTTGGTCTGCTGCAGGAGGGTTCCCACAACCTACTTGGTCAAGACAAAGCCCATGTTATCTCACGTTACACATGTAAGCTACTCAACTTTGAACTCGTACAATGTCTTTGATGCCTGGGTGGCATTCCCCACCAAAGACTACACTCCAATTATCCAATCAAAGCCATACCAACGAGATTGATTCATCAATTAAGTAGTAGTGAAGCAGTCCATCATGTGGTTGTATGGTGGAATAATAATTGATTTTTTTGAATCCACGTCGTAGCAGGTAAGAAACTACTTGATGGTTACAAGGTTAGGGTAAGTTTGGACCTAAGTTGTCAACTACTGGGTTGTATATAATTTAGCATCCTAAACTCGCACTCCTATCATGGCAAAACTACAATGCAAATGAAATACTTGGTAATATGATCAAAGTAGAACTTGCATGGTATTGACAATTCTTCATTCTCACAATCTTTCTCAAGTTACTCTTCGCTCTCCGTACAATCTAACGTAAGCAAAGAGCAATCATAAAAAACCATGCAATATAATCAATCATACAACAAGTGTTGTGCATGGTGGCAGTGTCATTGTGTTGTGAGATCATGTGCCGGAGTTAAATCGTAAGAGTTTGGAAAACAACGTAGTGGTTTTTAATTGTAATACATGTGACATGAGGTTCACATGCAAGCTTCAAATAAGTTTCATCACATAAGGAGTATGTGATGTCAAGTTGTGGTTGTCAGATCGAACCAAAAGAATCTTAAATCTTGGATAGCTAAGTTCATGTTCAAGTTTGAACGACAATTCAAACTTGTTGACCTTTCATGAGTTTGATTACTCTAACAGATTAAAAATGATAACTCGGACTGGCTTCCAATTCAACTTGGATTTGAATTAGGGTTCATCCTGTTTGGATTCAATTTGAATTGAGTTCACATTTTAATGTGGTTTCACCAAGTTAAATGGAATTATGAATCATTTCATAATTGACTAAGTTGGTTCAAGCAAACTCAATTATATTTATTGTCTTCCCTAAAGTCAAATACAAATCAAATAAAAATACAAAATTAGATTATTAAATAAGTTTTAATTACTATACCTTATTTATTTGATTTTAGTTTAACTAAAGTCAAATAGAAATCCAAGAATAAACCCAAGATTCAATAGTTTTCAAACTAGTTTGGTTTGAACTAAATTTAATTTGAGTTCATCTTTCCCTAATATCAATTATTAACTCCAAAATAATTACTAGGTTTAATTCAACTCACTAAACCATATTAAATAGTTTTATTCAAATTAAACCTAGGGTTTGAAGTTATGATCAAACTCTATTTCAATTCATTCAAAGGTTATTTGAATTTCCTAATATCAAATAATAATCCAAATTATTACTAAGTTCAATTTAGTTTTGTGAAACTAGTTGCAACCATAATATAATAATAAACATTTTCATTACAATTTAATCCAAATTTGGTTTCAAAAATGTGTAAATTAAGTTTCTCTTATATTCAAATTATAATTTTAAATTATTTAAAAATCTTATTACATTTTCATTATTTTATTTAGATTTCTAAATTGCAAGTTACATCCTATTCAAATCCAAACTCATTCCGTTTGAATTTGAATTTTAAAATATACATTTTCCAATTTTCACTTTCTATGTGATAGTATATTTCATGAGGATCATTTTGCAAAAAGAATCACTCAATTTGGAGTTCCATGTAAAATAAGTTGTGATGTTTCTAAGTTCCATGGGGTTTACTACAAACCTACCAATTTAATTTAGTAACAGAAACAAGTGTATAATGTTGGTGATGTGGTGCAACATGATTGGTTGATACCGGTTCGCGTGGAATTAAGCATGGGTTGTGCGATTTAAAGTGTCGTGGATGGCCTTGATCATGTCACATGGCTAGGGTTAGGGTGCTCATCGGGATCTCGTTGGTGGGTCACCAAAAAATGCATATGCATCTCCGCGGTGGTCAGACTTCATCGGAAATGGTGCTTCGGTGGTGCGGACGACATGGACGGATGCGACTTGTCAGGGTGGGTTCTTGGTGCTCTCAGACATCGTCGACGATGACAGAGTCGGGCGGAGAAATCTCTCTGGAGATGCACGAGCGAAGAAACTCCTCGGGTGTAGACAGAAACAAGTCTGTGATGCTCCATGGGACACATGGAGGGGTCAGGTCAATGCACGAGGTCATGGTGAACATGTTGGACATGGAGGCGAGGTCAATGGCGTCCCTACCTCATCGAAATCTTTAGCGTGGTAGTGGCGGGGTTCGGGTGGTGACGGGGTTGTGTTTAGGGGGTGCTCTAGCCCGTGCCACCGGCTCGCCCCTCGCCGTCGTCCCTTAGGAACTCCGTCGTCGCCCGTTGTCGTCGTAGCACACCGATGCAGCACCGCTCTGCCCTCGGTTGAAGCTTTTTTCCAATAAAATGCTAGTTGAGACTTTTCCCGTCAATGGTTGAAGCTCTTTTTGTCAACATTTGTAGCTTTTTTCAGTTCACAGTGCCCGGTTGAAGCTTTCTCAGATTCCCGTTGAAACTTTTTTCATATACGGTTGAAGCTTTTTTGTGAACGTTTGTAGCTTTTTCCACTGCACAGTGCCCGGTTGAAGCTTTCTCAAATGCCGGTTGAAACTTTTCTCATATACGATTGAAGCTTTTTCAAATGCCGGTTGAAGCTTTCTTGTGAACGTTTGTAGCCTTTTTCACTGCATAGTGCCCGGTTGAAGCTTTCTCAAATGCCGGTTAAAACTTTTCTCATATACGATTGAAGCTTTTTCAAATGTCGGTTCAAGCTTTTTTGTGAACGTTTGTAGCTTTTTTCACTGCACAGTGCCCGGTTAAAGCTTTCTCAAATACCGGTTGAAACTTTTCTCATATACGATTGAAGCTTTTTCTATCAATAGTTGCAGCAAAACACGAACACTGCTTCATGAGCTCGTCATCGTGACCGTCGCAAGGATCCAGCTTGTGCCAAGGCCGGCCAGTGATGGCGGTGAAATGGCGACGAGGACGGCCGGCAGGGCTAAGTGATGGGCGGAAGCTGGAGCCGGCGATGCGAGTGTCCGACGATGCGGGCGGCCAACGGGATAGGCACCGACGATGCAGGCGGCCCGTTGACCCTATCGCCGGAGCCGCCGCCCTGTCGCCGGAGCCACCGCCGCCCCTGTCGCCTCCAGTCGCCCGAGCCGCCGCCGCCCTTGTCACCCGAAATGGAGCCGGCTGGATCAGCTGCAAATGAACCGCTTGTAGCAATCGGTGGGCAGGTGAAAAAAAAATCCACGTGGTGCTGTGGGAGTGTTTGGATCGCTGTAGATCCAACGGGTCTTGCGAGTCCAGCGGGACGTTTCAACCGGCGCTCCATGATGAAAGCATAACCAATTAATCATGGTAGATATGTGGCAAGATGGACGGCATGGTAAAGTTCAATAAGGAAGAAACGCTAGCGTTACATGCTTTCATAAGCCTGCTAACAAATATGCAATCACAGTGACATTCGATTCTAAACTGTTTCTAGTGAGAACCTTCCGCTTTTTCAAAGTAACTCAGCAGAAATGCCTGCCAAAGCATGAAAGAATCGTTGAAGTAGTCCAGGAGCAGGATTGTAACTACATATATCATTCTAACAAAATCTTCAGTTATCTTCAACCATGGACAGGGATTAGCAACTGCACTAACAACATTTGCTGATAATATGTAGTGCAAATGATGTCACGTTCAATGGCTAGTTAATGTGAAACAACCTAATTACATAAATGATTCCTCTTCTTCAAAGTAACTCGGCCCAAATGCTTGCCAAAGCATGAAAGAACCGTATGAAGTAGCCCAGGAGCAAGAGTGTAATTTAATATAGCTTTCAAATAAAATCTTCAGTTATCTTCAACCATGGACAGGGATTAGCAATTCCAATAACAATATGTGCCGATAATACTTAGAAAATGATGTCACGTTCAATATCTAGTTAATGAAGAACATCCTAGTTAAATAAATGATTCAGGCACAGAAATCATCAGAAATACAGAGTACTGTATATCATTACAGAAGAGAATAATAGACCATTCTACTGGATGGTTACTAGGTGGCTTGTACTTTCAGTTATTTATTTTTCCAAGAGTACGCAAGCAATGAGAGCATCAATGCAATCAGAAATACATACACGCAGAAGAGAATAACAGACCATTCTACCGGATGGTTGCTTAATGGCGGGTATTTCCAGATTATGGATGTGAATAGGAAAGAAATGTGAGAACAGAAAGCCAAAGTGTTGTAGGGCACCATTTCCATTCCTAATATTTATTTTTCAGCCATAGTTTCATCAGATACAGCAAACAGTATATGGAAAAAAGAGATAAACGGAACATGCTTCCAGTGTCATAGCATCTGCTCGCAAAAGAGTGGCAAATTTGGTTGACAGACCCCATAATCAAAGTACATAATTAAAAAATGCTACCTATTTGTACAATGACAGGTTCATCACTGTAAGACTGGGTGTTATCCATATGGGACTCGGCCAGCTGCACCAAAGCGGGGACACAATTTCCTCCCTGCTGTCATCTTCAAGGTTGAGAACACCTATATCCCGGGGATTCGTCTTATACATCCAATTATATTGCTCATCATCCGCGAAATAGACACAATTTGCCTTCAGTTGCGGATATTCTTCAGCACTAAGGCATATAGGCTGGTTACGACCAAGAAACAGCACGTTATGATGCAGGCTATTTATTTCCACGAGGTCTTCTGCTTCCATATCAACTTTGTGTAACAAGATTTTATTAGTTTCAACTATGAGCTCCTCATAGCCCGCATCTATGACTTCAGTCTTCCTACAAACTTGCAGCAGACCGCCCCATGGAGCCTGAAGAAGGTAGAATACCCCCCTATACTCAGAACTGTGAATGGCAATCTCATCCGCAATTATATTCCTCGTGGCGGTAGGACCAGTGAGGTCAAAAACATCCATTCTTCCGTATCTTGTGGATGCATACAATAGACCACCCATGTAGACGCATTGTTCATAGTTTGAATCTGGCGGCAGAAAGGTCCACTTACAATCTCCTACCCTCGCAAACGAAAGTTGACGTCTTGGACCATGGATGAGAACGACAATGTAGCTTCCTGTGGGCGGATCTGGAAAGATAAATGCCCTTATGTAGGCATGGTCACGGAGCTTGTCGGGAGCATGGGTAAAGATTTTGGGACCAACCATTTGGGGGTTTAAGTCTGGATTGTACCGTTGCAGCCGCAATTCATACTCAATAAGCGTGCCTCCATTGTCAAAGATTGGCTCTACATAACCAATGGTGACCACCGACGGCAGAGCAATCTGTTGACCAGTGACCGGATTGATAAGGTGTAGCTCAGACTTGTCATCCGCGGTAATTAGCCAACCATGTGAGGACCCAATAAGATACCTATCACCGATGGGTGGATCCGGAAGAGTTAAACTGTAGACCCTCTTCTCCGCGAGGCTGTAGAGACAAGCTACGTTCTCACCAGCAGATGCAGAGGTGTAGAGGAGGCAAGGCGTCTGAGGCCGTTTGTACAGCTCAAGCTGCCTGCAGAGGCTGGTATACGCAGAGCGCCAGGAGGAGCTGACAGAGGCGGCACGTATGAGGTCAGGTATCTCCAGGAGTAAAAATATGTCCATCAACACATCATTCGGCAGCTCCGGCGATTTTCTCACCACAGTTTCAGTTTCCATCGATGCCACAGTTTTATTTTCCATCGGTGGTGACAGCTTTCTGAATTTCCCCATTGAACCAGGAGACAGAGCCAGGAGCTTAGACAAAAATTTCAGGCCAAAATATGCAGAACTCATTGTCCTGGCTACGCTGCAGGCGTCCATTGGAGCAATTGCAAAAGCAGGTCTTGTGGGAGAAGAGTTGCTTCAGCGGCAAACCAACTGGACTTGTCTTGTATCTAATCTGAGAAGAAAGCACACCGGGGGCTGGCTGCACTTATATCCAGTCGAGCCGAGCCGAGCCGAGGCCTCACATGTGATCCGATTAGAAGAAGGAAGTCCGGATCCAAGGAGGAAACGGCCGGGACTTGTTGCCGAAGAAACTCTGGAAAAGATCTGGAATTTGAATCCGAGCAATTACCGCAAGGGCTTCCGTCGATTGCTCCACTGCGTCTCGGAAGGATGCCCCCCAACGACGGGAGAGGAGAACCAACTAATTGTCCGCCGCATTGTAGTCCGACGGCTCGGCCGTCGCAGGATCCGTGAGAAGGCAGAAGGTGGCGCCGGCGGGCTGAGGCTTCGTGAGCGATGGTAAATGGTATGCAGAAGGGGTGGTGGGGTTAGCAGTGGAAGGTAGAGGCGAGAAGGTGAGCGGAGAGTTTGCAGAGGATCCGCCGTCTTCGTCGCAGGCGGCGGCGTTGCCTCGTGGGGACAGGTCGCCTTTGCACAGGTGAGCGGCCGTATGGGGGCAGACGTCTGTTTTGCAACCGAGCGCCGTGCTCCGCGCGAGCGAACGATTTCTTTTTCATTTTTCATTTACTATCAAAAGGACCCGTGCGTTGCGACGGGAGAAAAAAAATACCACACGTTTTTAATCTTTTTATAATCATTTTGATTTATTAAAATAATAAGCTAACTAACTAATGTAGTCAGTCCTATCCTATTTTGTTGAGAAATCAACCCGTCCATTGTTAATTTCACCATGATGAGAAATTGAGCGGGACAAGCAAATCAAAACAAATACGCTAAGTGAATTGATTAATGGACTGTTATCTTATTTCACTCATGGGGTAGAGAATGTGGAATCAGATGACAAACTGAAGGTGGTGTTCCATTCTCTCTCTCTACAACAATGCAATCTTACATTCAATACATTCATTCATCAGCAAACAAATTCCCACAAAACAAAAATTCTTGCCGGTGCTTGGCACACGGTTGGAGGCATGGGGAGGGGATCTCACCAGATGATAAGTTCCTGCCGAAGGAGGGGATACGATGAGGGGAGCAAGGGTTAGGCGCCTCTATCTGGCCATAAGGAGTCGCCATTGCCGCGCCATAACCTCGGAGTTCCCCGTGTGAGCCATGGAGGCCCGCCTCCACCTGCAAGTACTTTGCTCTGCCGCGCCTTATCCGCGCGTCGCCGCCGTTCTGCATCGAGCAGACGCATCATCCCAGGTCGCTGTAGTTGTCGCGTTGATTTGATCCAGAAGCTGTGCTCGAACGCCGAAACAGGGGCATCAAGCGGGCAGAGGTACGACCGCGGAGGCGGGTGGGTCGAGATCGACAACAATGGTGGTTGAGGTCGGTCGCGGCGGCGAGTAGTGTGGCAGCGACCTGGGCACAGGCCAGGGTGGACCAGGGTCGACACGATGCGCTCGAGCGCCGCAACGGAGGCAGTGAGCGGGGAGAGGTACAGCCGCGGAGGCGGGTGGGTTGAGATCGACAGCGGTGGCGGTTGAGGTCGGCCGCAGCGGCGAGTGGTGTGGCGGCGGCCTGGGCACAGGCCAGGGTGGCCCAGGGTCGACGGGAGGAGGCGATGCGTACGTGTATAATTTTTGCAGCGAATCGTTTTTTCCTTTTGCTTTGCAGATAAATGATGGAGCGTGGGTTGAATAACAAAAATTATAGGAGGATTTTCCAACGGAAGCAACGGGAGAAAGAAATACCACACGGCACACGCTCTTAATTTATAAAAATGTCTATAATTTGATAATTTATAGTTACGATACAAATAAAGATGGTCTTATCCTACAAAAATGCAGTTCAAAATTTCACAGGTGTTCTATTTTAACACGGCTTGCATGTAGATTTAATACGTACAAAGAATCAGTCAAGTGACCTTCAGTTCCATCTCTAATCCTGATTTTATTGACGTGTTCATCCCCAATCCGGATGAGTACCGATATGAAAGAAAGACGAATAATGACTTATTTATTAAGATTGCACCCTAGATAGTATTTTTATTAAACGTTTAACAGATAAAATAATATCATATTTAAATTCTACATATTTTTCTAATCAAATTCCATGTATAATATGTTAAATTTAGAGTTATGGTTTAAAAGATATGAGTATTTAAAAAAATATTTAATATATATACTACGAGTTTAATGTCATAAATAGTAAGGGCTTTTTTGTAAAATCACATCGGTGGGTTTTCCGACGGAAGCGATAGCCTCTTTATTATTAGGTAAAGATAATATTACTAGCATAAGATGCATAAGAGCATCTTCTATAATTAATTATTCCTAAAAGCATGGTGAGACATATTGTGTTAAAAGATCACCTCTTGTCTTCTCTTAAATAAGAAAAGACAAAACTTTTTTTCAAGTTCTCTTTCCGCCACCTCATCATTTATCCTATGTGGCACTCCTAAGATAGCACCATTGTACATGCGTTAATCGTGTCCCACGAGTTCAAATAACGTCGGATTTGAGCAAAATTACGACCGACGATCCCAACCCAAACCTAGGATCCTGGGGGGGGGGAGCTGGAGCGCCGATTCTATTTTGACGCAACGTAAATGGCCCACGTTAGCCATCCACCTCTCTCTCCTCTCTTTTATCTTTCCTCTCTCCGACCAACCGCACACGAAAGCAACCGTAGGTGCGACCGGAGGCCATTTCAGGCGTCGCCGGGACAGAGGCAGCGTTACGTGCGCGCTCGCGTGGGCCGCCCTAGCGTGGAGCTCGCCCTTGCTGCCGTCTTCGTCCATCCATGGGCATGGCCAGGAAGGACAAGACCACCACCGGCGTGAGGCCCCCGCCCCAGCACCAGGGGCTGGAGGTCAAGATCCCCAGCTTCTTCCGCTGCCCGATCTCCCTCGACGTCATGCGCTTGTCGATCAACCTCTGCACCGACATCACTTACGACCGCACCTCCATACCGAGGTGGCTCGACTCCGGTAACACCACCTGTCTTTAACTCATTAACTCATGAACTCGTATGTTGCAACCAGAGAACCCTGACGTGTGATATAGTCAAGTGATGCTATCAATATTTGTCTTAACCGGAAACTAAATTCAATCCTTTAATCATCAGATCCTTGATGTAATCTAGTAATTTTCAAAATTCCTATACTCGAAGAATTCCTCTTGTTAAAGGGAAAAATAATATTATTTAAATATGATGATTAAAATATAAACTCATATCCACAGAAGAAATACTTTGGAAAGGAGTAATAAAAAGTAAGTAAGAAAAAGAAGATGATATTAAATCCACCGAACATCAGACATCATGTCTTCCTTCGCAAGCATTGGGCGTTGGTGATCGGTGCCAGTCGGTCGAGCGAAGCGGGCTTCGTTCTGTGGCACGGTCTTGACGATACCTTGGCCCATCACCCACCAATGATCCTAAGCATGACGAGCTGGTCGTGCAGGGTGAGCCTGCAAATTGTGAGCTCGTCCTCATCCCAGGAAAGCCTTCTTGGTGTACTGTCTATACATCAAGTTGGCAAATTATGGCCAGCGATTTTCGTTCCAAAGTAAGACGACAACCATGATGAGCTCGCCCCTGTCTATTGTAATGAGAACCCTCTTAGTGGATGTAACCATACATTACTTCTGGTTACAAACACTGTAAACATCAAATCTCTACTCTAAAGGAGCTGGTACGTCGTTCGTCTCGTATCAACTCGTCCTCCACCCCTTGTTGGGTC
The DNA here is from genome assembly GCF_904849725.1 of Hordeum vulgare subsp. vulgare. NCBI lineage: Eukaryota > Viridiplantae > Streptophyta > Magnoliopsida > Poales > Poaceae > Hordeum > Hordeum vulgare. Next base: position 109,616,718 of record NC_058521.1, on the reverse strand, counting down.
CTTCCCACACCGATTTTTATCCTTTTCTTTTATCCACCAGATTATTTTTCATCCGTCACGTTTTTTTTGGTGAACCAAACAGGCTCCAGCTGAGCCGAGCATGCACACCCTCTCTCTCACTACGTATGCACATCCCTTTACGGCGTGTGGTCGGCGGCTGACCGACGCTTGGCTCCGGGGCGGCGTCCTGGCTCACGGTGGAGGAGATCTCCGGCGTGTGGCGCATGATCTGGTCGCGGCGGTGGGCGCGCCGCTGCGGGCGAATGGTCATGGTTGTGGCGCCTGTGGAGACCCAATCTGAACCCTCTAACGTTGTGGCCGGCATGGACGGTGGTGCTGGGATGGAGGGAGGCTCGGCTCCCTGCTGCGTGTCCTGGAGGAGCCTTTGCTGCATTCCTCCTGCTTGGTGTTGTGGTGGTGCCGGCTGCTGGTTCGCCTGACGGGTTGCGGATCTGGCAGCTCGTCCGGCGAGTTGGGATGGGGTGGCGGTCCTCCCTCCCTGCTAACGTCCTCTCTGGCTGAAGCGTGCGGCCGGCGGTGGTGGTCATCTCCTCCGTCGAAGGTGGTCAGTCTGAGTCTGGATGGTCAGATCTCGAGATCCGCCATCTAGTTCCGGTTATGAGTCGGGTTGACATAGTTGCCGGTGAAAACCGAGCCGATGGCAGACGATAGCGGCGTTCTGTGTCGTTACCTTGATGAAGGCATCGTCGTGTAACTATTGTCGACCCACTCGTGCTGCTCAGGGGGAAACCCTAGGATCTGGTCTTCCAAATCAGTCGATGGCGGTACTGCGGTGTCGTTTTCTTTCTTGGGAGCATCGTCTATGGAGCAGAGCTGAAAGACAGAGGCAGGAGGTGGAGCGACTTCATTTTGCACGGAGCTTTCGGTGGAGATGTCAAGTCATGCGTGACCGACAGGTGCTACGCTGTGTCATCCCTGGTCGGTAGGCGCTACACATGACAAATCTTCGAGAATCTTCGCGTCTAGACTGACGAGCGCGGGGCGGTGGCGCCGTTGGGCGTCGTGGTGGCGTCGACGGATGGACGGACTGACAAGGATGATACAGATCTCTCTCCTGAAGATGGATCAGCGGTCCGATGATGATGGCGGTGTCTAAAACGTGTCCATGTGGTGTACACTTTAGGTCTGCTGCACCAGGTGTGGGTTCCGATACGTTATGTGGATGGATCGGTGACGACTCCGGTTTTAGATATGGGGAGTAAGAGCACTCCACATTATCGAGTTTTGTAGGTGTGAGTGGTGGCTTCAGATAGTTTGATGTATGTTCTTGTTACACCTATGTCGAATAATTAATAAAGATGGTTGTATGCATCGATTGATGCACAGGCCGGGGGTTTAACCTCCTTTTCCAAAAAAAACGTATGCACACCCCCGACCATACCTGGCAAACGGGCCGGCCCGGCCCGCCACAATCGTGCGAGGCACGGCACGGCACGCCTGGGCCCGATTATTAAACAGGCCGTGTCGTGCCGGCCCGCGTGTCAGGCAACCAGGCCCAAGCACGACACACCCTCTAATCGGGCTGGCCCGTCGGCGAGCCATGCCTGCTGGCCTGCTAGGATTTTAATATTTTAGGTCGCTATTTGGGCTAATTTCGGCCTGTTCGGCTATTATTTGGGCCAGTTTTGACATTTTGGGCTGTTTTTTGGGTTAATATTAACCTATTGGGCTTTATTTTTTATCTCATATATATGAAATAAAAATAAAAAACGTTAAACGGGCCGTGCCGTGCCGGCCCGCGTGCCCAGCCTCCAGGCCGAGCCGTGCCACGTGCCTGGCACGACCTGTTTAAGTCGTGTCGGGTCTGGCCCGTGTCCTGCTTGACCTGGGGGCAGTCGGGCCGGCCCGTCAACCACGGCCCGTTTGGCCAGATCTGTCCCCGACCCCAAGGTGCCCTAGGTTGACCCGCCACGAGCTGTGATGGCTATGGTATGGGAACTACGGCGACTCCGACGCCCTTAGGCTGCTCCCAATGCTCCACTTTGGATACGTGTTAAGCATACCAACAAGGCAAAAAATCCTATGTGGCAATCTAATTAAGAAGAAAGAAAGAAGTTTGGTGTCCTCAGAAGGAAACGGTGCTAGTCACTGAAACCTATGCAAAACATTGAAAATGAAGGGAACTAGCTTATGCATGCAAGACTTTAGTTGCTAAACAATTAAATTAGAGAACCTTAGCAACAATAAATTAAGCACCAATGCATTAAAGATTATGGTTGCTTAACATATTTAATTCTCTTAGCATCTCACTTAACACCTTTGCATTGGAGGAAGGCTTACCCCCATCGTTGCCGCTTCCCGAAATCCCGCCCATGGTTAGCTCCCTCCCCACTCTCTCACCACAGCCTGCTCCTCCCCATGTTCGTTATGTTCCCAAGGATGTAGTCCCTCTAGCTTAGGATTGTCGTGCACGTGACGATGGTGATGCCGGACCTCACCTTCCTGTTGTTCGGAGATAACTAACCAATCAATCGCCTAGGACACAACCCTGATTTTGTTTGACTGAGAATCGTCGATGTGTGGAGGACAAGCTGATCTCCTTGTCCTCGCCGATGCTTGCTTCCTTGGCTCAAACAATAATTCACAGGCTTCGGGTCCAATTTTGTGGTAAGAATCGAACTCATGTACTCCCTCCGTCTCATAATATAAGATTCTTTTGCAAGCTCCGTTTAGCCTGCAAAACGATCTTCTATTATGGGATAGAGGAAGTACTATTTTCTTTTACCACTTTTTGATGCGAATCACAGGAATAGACGTGTACAGTGTAATGCTACCTGATTACATCAGGTGCTACATTATTAAAATGTATTTTTTCTTTGTTCAGTTAGTTCTTATGGAAAAAAACACTTATTTTCTCTTGTGTCAATGTTTCTTGAGGTCAAGCGGACTGCTCTCACTAGTAGAAAACGGGCCTTTGGCCTGGACCATTTAGTCCCGGCCTGCCTCTGGGCCGGGACTAAAGGCCCGGCCACGTCGCCCCAATTCTCAATGCCTCCCTCGAGGCTTTAGTCCCAGCCCGTAAAGAGCCTGTGGTCCCGGTTCGTGTCCCAAACCGGGACTAAAGGGCTACGCGGTGGGCAGTGGTGGTGGCAACCGTTCGTATCCCCCTTTAGTCCCGGTTGGTGGCTCAACCCGGGACTAAAGGACTAACACGTGGCCTGCCGTAGTGGGGCGACCGTTGGTATACCTCTTTAGTCCCGGTTGGTGGTTGAACCCGGGACTAAAAGCCTAACACGTGGCCTGCCGTAGTGGTGGCAACCGTTTGGTATACCTCTTTAGTCCCGGTTGGTGGCTCAAACCGGGATTAAAGGCCCAAACAGTTTGCATCCCGCGTTGTTTCGGGCGATGAAAAGCACGAACCGAAGCGTACAGTCGCCATTTCTCTGTTCTTCTTCTCTCTCGCGTTGCCCTCTCTGTTCTTCTCCTCTCTTCTTCCCTTCTATTCTTCCACCATGCCAACTAGCTTTCATGAGGTGGTCGGGCATGGCACGACGAAGCTCCCTGTCGTGTACACGAACATGAGCACGGAGGTGCCGTTTTTCCTTCAACAGTTGAAGGAACGATGGTTTAACCACGCAAGGGATCATGAGAAGTTCTTCGGGCTTGATCTAGAGTACACGGCCGATCAACGCGGTGTTGCCGTCATCCAAATATGCTTCGCAAGCCATGTCTTGATCTTCCAATGGGCGAGGTAAGTTTTGAGGCTTTCTTTGATCCAAGATAATGACATTGTATAAGTTTATTTGTTTCTATCATAGTTGGTTCCCTTCAAATAGTTGTAGTGAAACAATTTTGATTAGTTGAAGGGGAGCACAATCTAATTGGAATAGTGTTCCATAATCTGAAAAATCGTATTAGAATCAACTAGTGTTTAATATGTTCCATTGGAATCATAGTTGGTTCCCTTCAAATAGTTGTAGTGAAACAATTTTGATTAGTTGAAGGGGAGCACAATCTAGTTGGAATAGTTTTCCATAATCTGAAAAATCGTATTAGAATCAACTAGTGTTTAATATGTTCCATTGGAATCATAGTTGGTTCCCTTCAAATAGTTGTAGTGAAACAATTTTGATTACTTGAAGGGGAGCACAATCTGATTGGAATAGTTTTCCATAATCTGAAAAATCGTATTAGAATCAACTAGCGTTTAATATGTTCCATTGGAATCATAGTTGGTTCCCTTCAAATAGTTGTAGTGAAACAATTTTGATTACTTGAAGGGGAACACAATCTGATTGGAATAGTGTTCCATAGTCTGAAAAATCGTATTAGAATGAACTAGTGTTTAGTATGTTCCATTGGAATCATAGTTGGTTCGCTTCAAATAGTTGTAGTGAAACAATTTTGATTAGTTGAAGGGGAACACAATCTGATTGGAATAGTGTTCCATAATCTGAAAAATCGTATTAGAATGAACTAGTGTTTAATATGTTCCATTGGAATCATAGTTGGTTCGCTTTAAATAGTTGTAGTGATCTCTCTAGGTTCCATTGCATATGTTCTATTTGAATCCTAAAGATAAGTTTCTCTTTAGTTGTAGGGAAACATGTTTCCTTATTGTAGCAGTATGTAACATTTGTTCCATTTTAATTTGTTTCTGTTGCAGGAGTGACAAGCATTGTCCACGACTCATGGAGTTCCTTCGCAGCGGCGTCACTTTTGCTTCCATTGACATAAGGAACGACAGGCTGAAGATGAGGCACAACTTCGGTATTGAGATACCAGCTGGTTGCCTCGTTGATCTCCAAACGATATTCAGGCTTCGACATGACAAGACTTCGATGGCTCATATGGCAGTTGCCTTGATCGACGAGTCATATGGTGATATGAAGACCAGTTTCCCAAAGTATCAGCACAAACTTTGGGAGAAGGGCCCACTTGATAATATCAACATTCAGTATGCAGCAAAAGATGCATATGTTTCATACGAGTTGTACCGCAAGATTCGAGTCGTCAACTATGGCCAGCGTCACCTCGAGGAACGTGGACATTCTGATTTAGATGATTCAGACGAGTAGTGTTCTGAACGTCGAACACTTGTATATATATCTATGGTAGCTATTATTATGTACTGTTTGGGCTAGTATCATGTACTTCTTCGACCAATTTATATATGTCTAGTTTCTGTTTGTGCCATTATAGTTTCCAAATTTGAATGGTTTAGCCCTTTCTAACTTCATTTGCTACTTTTGAATGGTTTAGCCCTTTCTAACTTCATGGTATCATGCATTTCGACCACATATATATACAAAAAGTCTTCAGTTCAAATAAGTTCAAAAAATGATATCCCTTTTGTAACAGATCTGTTTTTGATTAAAACAATTACTTCTCCTTCTTCTCCTTGTGCTAGATATTGGTTATGCACTAGGGGAAGTAGGAGTAGCGACCATCATCGACGGTTGAAAAATCAGGTGAGCTAGTGTCCACCATATATGAGAGAAGAAGAAATCCCTTTGTGATGTGCCTTTGAATGGTGCATTTTGAACACACAAAAAGTATGGAGTTCAAATAAGTTCAAAAAAAATGAAATCCCTTTGTAAGAGATGAGTTCTCGTTCGAAACCCTGCTACTTCGAGAGAGATTGTCAGTTTTGTACACGAACTGCCTCCAGTTTTTGTCGTAGCCCTCTCAACTTTTTTACACATGCTATGTGGGTGAAATGATGATAGCATGCCAACTTTCAACATTTCCAGAGTTCATTTGTAGTGCTTTTAATTTCAGGGTCAACTAGCACAAAAAAAAAGTAAATGCACGAAATATACCAAATGAAGTCAGAAATTGTTGAAATTTTGTGATGTGCCTTTGAATGGTGCATTTTGAACACACAAAAAGTATGGAGTTCAAATAAGTTCAAAAAAAATGAAATCCCTTTGTAAGAGATGAGTTCTCGTTCGAAACCCTGCTACTTCGAGAGAGATTGTCAGTTTTGTACACGAACTGCCTCCAGTTTTTGTCGTAGCCCTCTCAACTTTTTTACACATGCTATGTGGGTGAAATGATGATAGCATGCCAACTTTCAACATTTCCAGAGTTCATTTGTAGTGCTTTTCAATTTCAGGGTCAACTAGCTCAAAAAAAAAGTAAATGCACGAAATATACCAAATGAAGTCAGAAATTGTTGAAATTTTGTGATGTGCCTTTGAATGGTGCATTTTGAACACACAAAAAGTATGGAGTTCAAATAAGTAAAAAAATGAAATCCCTTTGTAAGATATGAGTTCTCGTTCGAAACCCTGCTACTTCGAGAGAGATTGTCAGTTTTGTACACGAACTGCATCCAGTTTTTGTCGTAGCCCTCTCAACTTTTTTACACATGCTATGTGTGTGAAATGATGATAGCATGCCAACTTTCAACATTTTCAGAGTTCATTTGTAGTGCTTTTCAATTTCAGGGTCAACTAGCTCAAAAAAAAAGTAAATGCACGAAATATACCAAATGAAGTCAGAAATTGTTGAAATTTTGTGATGTGCCTTTGAATGGTGCATTTTGAACACACAAAAAGTATGGAGTTCAAATAAGTTAAAAAAAATGAAATCCCTTTGTAAGAGATGAGTTCTCGTTCGAAACCCTGCTACTTCGAGAGAGATTGTCAGTTTTGTACACGAACTGCATCCAGTTTTTGTCATAGCCCTCTCAACTTTTTAACACATGCTATGTCGGTGAAATGATGATAGCATGCCAACTTTCAACATTTTCAGAGTTCATTTGTAGTGCTTTTCAATTTCAGGGTCAACTAGCTCAAAAAAATGAAGTAAATTCACGAAATATACCAAATGAAGTCAGAAATTGTTAAAATTTTTTGATGTGCCTTTGAATGGTGCATTTTGAACACACAAAAAGTATGGAGTTCAAATAAGTTAAAAAAATGAAATCCCTTTGTAAGAGATGAGTTCTCGTTCGAAACCCTGCTACTTCGAGAGAGATTGTCAGTTTTGTACACGAACTGCATCCAGTTTTTGTCGTAGCCCTCTCAACTTTTTAACACATGCTATGTGGGTGAAATGATGATAGCATGCCAACTTTCAACATTTTTAGAGTTCATTTGTAGTGCTTTTCAATTTCAGGGTCAACTAGCAAAAAAAAAAAAAAAGTAAATGCACGAAATATACCAAATGAAGTCAGAAATTGTTGAAATTTTGTGATGTGCCTTTGAATGGTGCATTTTGAACACACAAAAAGTATGGAGTTCAAATAAGTTAAAAAAATGAAATCCCTTTGTAAGAGATGAGTTCTCGTTCGAAACCGTGCTACTTCGAGAGAGATTGTCAGTTTTGTACACGAACTGCCTCCAGTTTTTGTCGTAGCCCTCTCAACTTTTTAACACATGCTATGTGGGTGAAATGATGATAGCATGCCAGCTTTCAACATTTTCAGAGTTCATTTGTAGTGCTTTTCAATTTCAGGGTCAACTAGCTCAAAAACAATAAGTAAATGCACGAAATATACCAAATGAAGTCAAAATAACAAAATAGATAATAGTTTCGATAGTCAAAATTATTAATTATGAAAATAAAAAATAGTTTTGCATTATTTATGCAATTTGAAACACTTTTCATTATCATAGTTTTGTCAAATTCTCAAATATGCAAAAAGAATTTTTAATAAACATAGTTTTGAATTGAAAATAACAAAATAAATAATAGTTTGGATAGTAAAAATTATTAATTATGAAAATAAAAAATAGTTTGCATTATTTATTCAATTTGAAACACTTTTCATTATCATAGTTTTGTCAAATTCTCAAATATGCAAAAAGAATTTTTAATAAACATAGTTTTTAATTGAAAATAACAAAATAGATAATAGTTTGGATAGTGAAAATTATTAATTATGAAAATAAAAAATAGTTTTGCATTATTTATTCAATTTGAAACACTTTTCATTATCATAGTTTTGTCAAATTCTCAAATATGCAAAAAGAATTTTTAATAAACATAGTTTTTAATTGAAAATAACAAAATAAGTTAATAGTTTGGATAGTCAAAATTATTAATTTTGAAAACAGAAAATAGTTTTGAATTATTTATTCAATTTCAAACACTTTTCATTATCATAGTTTTGTCAAATTCTCAAATATGCAAAAAGAATTTTTAATAAACATAGTTTTTAATTGAAAATAACAAAATAAGTTAATAGTTTGGATAGTCAAAATAATTAATTTTGAAATATAAAAAAATTGAAACTATATGAGAAATCATGGACAAAATTCGACCTGAATTCACTTTGAATTCAGGTTGAATTTTATCCACAATTTCGAACATAGTTTCAATTTTCAGTATGTTTAGGCCCGTAAGCCTGCTTTAGAGAGGAGCTCGATGGACAAGCTGCGACGGGGCTTATAAACAAGTGTTTGTCCCTTTCGCTTGGCGAGGTGGGACTAAACTTATCGTGCAACCGAGGAGGGGCTTTAGTCCCAGGTGGAGCCACGACCTGGGACTAAAGACCCCCTTTAGTACCGGCTGGAGCCACGCCCCGGGACTAAAGACCCCCTGCGTCCCGCCTCCTGGTCTGCCCGAAAAGAAGCCTTTAGTCCCGGGTCGTGGCTCCACCCGGGACCAAAGGGGGTCTTTAGTCCCGGCCCGAGCCACGCACCGGGACTATAGATCCACCTATATAAGCGGGACTTCGAAAATTACCAACCCAATTCGTCCATTTCTCTTCTTCTTCCTCTCGTTCTCCTACCCGGCGCGGCACAACGACGAACTAACCGACGCCGTCAGGCTGCCCGCCGTCCTGCTCGCCGTCGGCCGTCCTCCTCGCCGCCGCGCTGTCCTCCTCGCCGCCGCACCGTCCTCCGCGCCGTCCTCCTCGCCAACACTCCGGCCAGTAAGCCCCCCGCCCCCTCCTCCCCAACACTCCGGCCAGTATAGAAGAAAAGAAGAAAAAGGAGAAGAGAAGAAGAAAAAGGAGAAGAAAGGAAGAAAAAGGAGAAGAAAAGAAGAAAAAGGAGAAGAAAAGAAGAAAAAGAAAAGATTTTTTTGTCATTTAATTCCTATTGTTATTAGGTTTGTGCTAGATTATTAGGGTTAGTAATATTTAGAATTAGGTTAGGGTTACAAGAAGAAGAAATATGAACAAAAATAAGAAAATAAGATTAGGAAAAATGAAAATAAGAAGAGGAGGAGAAGAAAAGAAGAAAAAGTGTATATTGTATAGTGTATATGCTTAAGTGTATAGTGTATATAGTGTATAGTATATAAGGAGAGGAGGAATTTTGCTATAGTGTATATAGTGTATAGTGTATAAGAAAAGAAGAAAAGAAGAGGAGGAGAAGAGAAGAAAAGAAGAGGAGGAGAAGAGAAGAAAGAAGAGGAGGAGAAGAAAAATGAAAATAAGTGTTAATAGTTTAATTTTGCTATTGTATATGCTTAAGTGTTAATAGTTTATTTTTACCAAGAAAATTAATAGAACTAGTTTATTTTTTTAGTTCATTTTACGATGGCTATCCCGCATCCTCGTCGTCGAGTCGGCGGAGGACACCTGCTTGATCAGAGGGGCCCTGTCCGGGACTGGGCTCCGCCCGGCTGGTATTGGGAGGTGCTACCTTCCGGGGGGCGTAGGTTGGTGAGGAGCCAACCCATCGTTGACCCGATCCTTGTTTGGTGGCGGTCGCGTGGGCCAGTGAGGGTGCCGAGGCTTCCGGACACCGCGGAGGTGGTACGTCACCGTGTCAGCGAGGAGGATGAGCACGTCCGTCCCTACATGGTTGCGTTGGAGGGCAGGTTCGAGCATACCTGGCAGGTTCTTCGGGGATCTCACTGGAGCTATGATCCTGTGATGGTTCCTTCTCTTTGGGTGTCCACCGCCCGCGCCGATACCCGTCGGGCGCTACGGTTCTAGATGTATTAGTGATGCTATATATATGATAGTATTCGAGGAGTATTAATGATAATATTCGACGATGTACGGACAAAAGTGATGATGTTTTAGCTTATAATTGAATGCATGCTAATTTGAATACTACTTTATTTTACGATTTGGTTTTGCTTATTGAATGCTCAAATTGGAAAAGTACTCCTGCTTTGAATACTATGCAGAAATCTAGGAGTCTCAAATTGGAAAAGTACTCCTACTTTGGTTTTTGGTACAAAGGTTAAGAGAATCCGTTTTTTGCAGAACTATGGATCCACATATCAGGAACCTCGAAGAAGAAGAACTTCTGGAAGATATAATCAAAGACGGCCCCGACGTTGAACCAGCTAAATCTCCGTCGTCATATCTAAACCAGGACATTGGAATGGAGGTCGAGCGACACGAAGATGAAGCCGATGGGGCAGGAGATAGGTCCAATGACGGAGAAGGTGATAGCTCCACTGATGGAGAAGCCGGTGAAGAGGAGAAGTCCGGCGAGGTATACATATGAAGTTCGACAATCACTTGTAATATGTGAAAATATTGAGATAGCTCTATATTGTATACATATACATTCATTTGACGAATGTTTCTCCCTCTTAGGCCTCCACATCGAGAAAAACTACGAAACGAGGCCCGACTAGAAAGTTGGATGCACGGACGCATTACACATTTGAGGTGATATTTCCTACGGGCGAACCCAAGCTTCCTAAGAATGCCGCTGACACATTCAAGAAGCAATGCGGAGTTCTCGTTAGGGATCACGTCCCGATCAGCGTTCGGGAGTGGAACAAGCACAAAGGGGCAGCCGATAGTGACTATGTCGCCGAAAGGTACAAAGATAATCTTTGGAATGATCTCATGTCGCATTTCAACCTGCGAGAATGTGAGAATGAAGACGCCGCAGACAAACTGAGGGCCAAAGTCAAGCAGTGGACTCTGAAGAAGATGGCCGAACTGTTCCGTAGCTGGAAGAAGAAGCTATGGAAAAACTATCTGAAGACACAGAAAGTGCCAGTATTCGAGGGGTATCTAGCCAAGCAGGCGAATCACTGGAAGGCATTTCAAGAGTACAAGGAGTCAGAAGATGCCCAGGCATTATCAGAAAAGAACAAGATAAATGCCGACAAGAAGAAATATCACCACAAGTTGGGCCCAGGGGGCTATGAGAGTGCCATCCCAAAGTGGGATAATAAAGAGCAAGATCTGATAGATAAAGGCGTCGTACCTGAACCACTCCGTGATGAGTGGGAATTGAGAGCAAGAAATTGGTTCCTTGCGCATGATGGGTCGTACGACAAAACAACAGGGGACCTCATCTGCAATGACAATCTTAGGATACCCAGGGAGAATTGGAAAAGGATAGTGAAAGAAATTAAGGAGGGAAGAAGAAAGTTCACTGCAGATAGAGAGAAAGATTTGCTCACACTGGTCCTCGGCAACGACGAACATGGAGGACGAACGCAAGGCTTTGGTCCTTCTTACCCGTGGTGGCTTGGGTTTGCCAGAGACCAAGACACTTACAGAAGCCGAGAGAGAGCAAATAAGCAACAGCAGGATGAGGAGAATGACAAGTTCAACCAGTTGCTTGCCAGGATTAACGAGCAACAGAAGCAGATTGATGAGCTTAGAGGAGTACCGCGCCAGGAAGATCCTGCAGTTGATATTACCGGCGCCCCATCTAAGCGGAAAAGCAGCGTGGCTGAATCCGAGGCCCCGCCCGACGATGAACGAAGAATGATAGAGGGCGGTCCCGGCTACCCCGTGGATGGAATCAAGGAGTCAACATCATGTGAACTCCATCAGAAATTCAAGAACATATCCATGAAGGTGGCCGTCGGACAAGCTTTACCTTCTGGCCCTGATGCACGCTGGCATGGCCGTGAGATTCCAGGTGGCTTTGCTAAAGTCGGGGTGGATGAAATCATGACGGGGTTTAATGATATGGAGCTCGACATAGCTAGACCCGAAGATGAGAGGACACTCAGAGAAGTACTGGGTGGAGTCATCCTATGGGACAAGAACTACATCAAGCTTCCAGGCTCGGCCCCAAGGACAACACCGCCTCCGAGTCGTCGCAGGTCACCTACACCTCCATTACCTCCAAGCCCACCACATGACGTCGGCCAGCACAACACGAGTCCATCTCGATCACCGCCGCCGGACTTGGGTCATCCGTCTCCGCAGCCGCCCGCACATGATACTAGGCGGAAGCGTGCCAGCAAGAACGCTTCGTCGATGATTTCTAAGGGACGGAGCTCCCCGAAGCGCAAACTGTCGCCCCTCCCAAAGGTACCTCATGCTAATCTTCCTATCAGACCTTATGATCGTACCCCCGAGGAAAACGCCAGGATAGCAAAGGAACAACATGATGCGCAGATGAAAAGGAAGGAACCCGAGCCCCGCCCGAAATACACCGAGAAGAACATAGCATGGGCAAAAGACTCCATAACCACTCCATCACAGTATGACTTACACTATAAGCCTGATGACTATACACGCACATTGCAGAAGGAAGTTAAAAAGAGCAGGTCACATGCAAGTGCAAGTGGGAGCAAATCAAGTTCAACTACAAGCAAGAAAAAATCAGACGTTCCTCAGCTTGGACAACAGGCCAAACAGTCGATCCCAACCCTCAAGGTGTTAACCGAGAATGTTCCCCCTCCGGTGCAGGGGCAAGCTTTTGAAAAAGCAAAGGAGTTGGCGGATTAATGTGGTATCTTGGTTGAAAATTTGCTGGCTTCCCAAGACGACAGGATACCCAAGGCTGCGGTAGCCCCTAAGCCATAGTTTGTCATGGGAGAGCCTTTGGTCAGCAAAGATGATCTCCCAACAAATATGCGTTACTTGCATAAATGGTACTTAAGTGAATCAAAGAATGGGAGAACGATGATCGTGCTGAGTGTCCCACAGGAGTACTACGGCCGCTCCGAAGAAATCCATATCGACTTTGATGAACTCTTCCAGATGTACAATGGCGACGCCCTCGACAAATCACTTATGAGTTGCTATTGTCTGTAAGTTTTTCAATTCGTTGTCTACATATAACTTGTTTAGTTATTTCAATTCATTGTCTATATATAACTTGTACTCTATTATGCAGAATGAAGATTCTGGAGTCTAAAAGTAAGAGCATCCTAAATATTGGGTTTATTGATCCAGATAAAATACATATAGCGACACTAACTAATTATCCCAAGGAGACAGAGGAAAACCTTCTAAGGTTTCTAAGAGATCAAAATTTCTGTGACCACATACTGTTTCCATACAACTTCAGGTGAGGGTCTTTACTCTATTGTGTCCATTCACTTATAAGTGTAATTGATAAGTTACTCACACACACACACACATATATATATATACATGTGCAGCTTCCATTGGATTCTGTTGGACATTCAAATTGATAAGGGAAGAGTTGATGCCTTCGACCCATTATCGAGACCCTTGGAACAGTTCCAAAGCCTGCAGGACATGCTCCAAGGGTAATTTTAATCATTCTTGCGCTCTATCGGTCTCTTTCGATGATTTTTTTATATCAATTAATGAAAAACTTAGCAAATCATTATCCTTGTCGGGCAGGGTTTGGAATCGGTTCAAGTGCGTGACTCCTCGTAACTTTCCTGAGAAGCTGACCTTTAGAGCGGCTCAGGTAAGTAGTAGTATGATATACTTCTATTAATTTTCAATACATTTATGATGCTAGATTATTATTTTGATTATATATATTCCATTCTCGTAAAGTGCGACCAGCAGCCACGGGGAACACATCTATGCGGATACTATGTTTGCGAGACCATTCGCACGTTTACCTCTGAGTTCAAGGAGCACAGATTCGACGTAAGCAATGAACATTCACACCTCTATTTTACCCGTCATTCTTTGTTATCATGATTGATATTCATATTCATCTCCTCTTCTTATATAGCACACGGCCATGAGGACGAAGGTCCTACCAGAGCAACGCGCGATTGCTGTTGCTGAGGAGCTTGCGGGATTTCTGAGGACGGAAGCTATAGAAGACAAAGGACAATTTAGTGTAGCTAAGGGCCATTACTGATGTTCGTCCATGTAATCGAATAGACGGGCTCTAGTCCCGATAATTCAGATCTCGATATAATTGTATATATATGATCGCTTGTAAGATAAGTTAATCTTATATATATATGCATAATTATTTCTATTTTAAATTATATGAAAACTAATTCCCGAACACAAAACGAGGCATCAGATTAATCTCCTGAACACCTAAACCCTAAAACCCTAAAACCCAAAAATAATTTCATTCAAAAAAAACCCAAAAGCCAGCAAAATCTGAAAATCTTTAGTCCCGGACCGTGTAACGAACCGGGACTAAAGGGCCTGCCCCTGGGGCGCTACGAGGCACCCACGTGGAGCACCTTTAGTCCTGGCGTGTAAGAGGTCCGGCACGAAAAGGTTAGGCCTTTAGTCCCGCCCCTTTAGTCCCGGTTGGTGAACCGGGACTAAAGCCCCTTACGGGCTAGGGCTATAGGCCCTGTCCCCACTAGTGTCTTCCTCCATGCATGTGCATGTTCTACATCATGTGCTCTTTGACACCATCGTATGTTCCTTTGGGTTTATTTCAGACGAAGACTGAATACACGTGCAAATACGATTAGGAAGTAATCAAGTAATATTCAGGACTATTTCTGTAATTGTTGTCCCTCCATAATTTGGTTTGAGTGATTGAGTCAATATAAAAAAAATCTTTCGTCTTGCTTTACAGATAAAGCAAACCTCGAACCACATCATCCGACAACAGTCACAACAACACATACGCCGCATTGGAGGTAGCACTACACCATACGATATCTAGGTTACGCTGTGGGCACATCACAACTAGCCCAAACAAAATAGAAACAACATGGCGGCGCGGCAAAAGACAGAGGGCCCTTTAATACGGCTCCAGAGGTGGAGGAGGGAGCGACGACGCCAAGCAAAGAGCCATCGCACGAAGATGAGGGATAATGGAGTTGATGGTGTCTCGGTCCCGCGAGCGGCTAAGCGGCCGCCAGAGCTGCAGATATCCACACAATTTAAACACTGCGTCTGTAGCACGACGAAGATGAACGCATTGAATAACAAGCTTACTCCGGACAGTCCACAACGTCCAGGCCAGGACCCCACTGTCAACCACCTAGTGTGGCGGACAGATGGGGGCATAGCCTGAAGTTCAGCGAGCAGGTCAGTGAAGTTTGTGTGGCATCAGTTGCCACCGACCACTTCGCGGAAACAACTCCATAGGAATTGCGCAGACACGCAAGAGAAGAAGAGGTGATCAGAGTCCTCTTCTGTCGCACAAAGCAGGCAAATGCCATCCCCTGGTCCGTTCCGCTTAACGACCTCGACACCAGAGGGAAGGCGTCCATGAAGCCACTTCCAGAGGAATATTCAGATCTTCAAGGCGAGCCGAATCTCCTATAGGGCCGCGAAAGGCTCGATGCACTGCGATGGCGCAATGGCCTGGTATAGGGATTTCATAGAGAAGCATCCCGTTGGCTCTAATCGCGAGGAGATGCGGTCGTGAGGCCGATCCAAGTCCGGAGCATGAAGGGCGATGGACTCCAGGAGGTCCTGCCAGGCGAGCGTGTCCATCGGCCTGAAAGGATGTCTAAAGGCGAGGCGCCTGAGGTCAATGAGGGCCTCCTTCACTGAGATTCGAGGAACGACCGCTATAGAGAATAGGGCCGGGAACCGAACAGCAAAGGGGGACTCACCGTCCCAGGGGTCAAACCAGGACCGGGTGGATGTGCCACAGCTAACCTCGGTAGAGGTTCCAATGCGAAGAACCGGGAGCAGCTAGATGAGGGACCGTGTCATCCTGTGATGTAAGCTGGCGCATGATCTTTGGACAGATTTGGGTCTCCTTACGTGTGGTTTCCTGGTTTCTATTCTTTAGGTTATGTACACTGCCAGGCCTAATAACCCTCGTTGGCACATAATTTTGCGGCCTGCAAGGTGCAGCTCTGGGAGGTCCGCAACAAAAGTATTTTTGATCCTACTGCCATCCAGATGGTTTAAGAAAGACAAGGTAGTGCACTTCCAGATGGTTTAATAAATTCCTCTGTATTGTTATATTGCAGGTATTAGCCACATATCATTAGGATACATTTTCATTCAACAGTGTGGCTACTGAATCATTTTATTTTTACTTCATTCTAAGACTGAATGCTAAACATGTTTGCAAGCTTGTCTGATCCATATTTCCTTTACATGTGCACGCATTATATCAAGGACCATTTTTGCATATCTATGAGACCGATTTGGTATTAAAGGGGAGTTGGTGATGCATCATCATTATTTTTGGTATGTCGTCTCTTCGCTCTAGTCGACATCCTCTCTCCTCATGACTCATATGACCTATCAAAGAGTTCTTGCCCAAGAGAATATTTGTTCTTGTTTGCATTTCTGGATCCATGCACCAATGTTATGTTGTACTCTGTCGAAACAAAATGGCGGCTTTCACAATCCCATACTTATGAGGTGTCCCATTAGGAATTTTGAAGGAATTGTCGATGGATAAGTCAATCTGAACCATCCATTTGTTTTTTTATTTCCCTGATGCTCAAAGGTATATGTCTTGTTCTGTTCTTATTGTTAGATGTGTATAGTCCCTTTGGTGTATATCCCACTATATAAGGGGTTTTCTTTCCCTTTTACCACTTGTATAAGTACTGGCCCTTGGCCCCTTGTGAATGTTAGTTGCCCATTACTAACATGGTATCACCTGCTTAGGCTTTTCCTCCAGCACGCTCCAACTCGCGTGCTACACCCCCACCGCGTCTGCTAGCTCCGACCGCCCCGCTCGCCCCTAGCCTCTCCGACCACCTCGTCGACCGGCCTCATCCCGTTCGGCTACTCCGGCGTGCAATGCCGGACTCGTTTTGCCCGGCCTTGCCTAGGCTATGACGTTCGGACACACCATCACACTATGGTGTTCTAGGTGGCATGTATTGCGAAACAATTTCCACATTGCCTTAACTGTGTACCAAAACTCGCAACTCAGATATTCATCTCTATGATCATATCGTAGACAGTTTATCCTCTTGTCACGACGATCTTCACTCTGAAATAGCTTTGAACTTTTCAATATTTCAGACTTGTGATTCATCAAGTAAATACTCCTGTATCTACTCAAATCGTCAGTGAAGTAAGAACATAACGGCATCCACAGCGTGCCTCAACACTCATTGGACTTTACACATAAAAAATGTATTGCTCCCAACAAGTTACTCTCTTGTTTCATGTGGCATGATTTGCATGTCTCAAGTGATTCAAAATCAAGTGAGTCCAAACGATCCATCCGCATGGAGTTTCTTCATGCGTTTATACCAACAGGTATGGTTTGCATGTCTCAAACGTTTCAAAAATGAGTGAGTACAAAGATACATCAACATGGAGCTTCTTCATGCATTTTATACCAACATGACTCAAGTGGCAGTGCCACAACTAAGTGGTACTATCATTATTACTTTGTATCTTTTGGCACCAATATTATGAACATGTGTAACACTACGATCGAGATTCAATAAACCATTGAGGGTAATTATTCAAGCAAATAGAATAACTATTATTCTCTTTAAATGAATTATCGTATTGCCATAAACACGATCCAATCATGTTCATGCTCAACGCAAACACCAAATAACAATTATTTAGGTTTTACCACCAATCCCGATGATAGAGGGAGCGTGCGATGTTTGATCACATCAACCTTGGAAACACTTCCAACACGTATCGTCACCTCGCCTTTAGCTAGTCTCCGTTTATACCGTAGCTTTCATTTTGAGTTACTAATCACTTAGCAACCGAACCGGTATCCAATACCCTCGTGCTACTAGGAGTACTAGTAAAGTACACATCAATATCATGTATATCAAATATACTTTTGTTGACTTTGCCAGCCTTCTTATCTACCAAGTATCTAGGGTAGCTCCGCCTCAGTGACCATTCCCCTCATAACAAAAGCACTTAGTCTCGGGTTTGGGTTCAATTTTGGGTTTCTTCATTAGAGCAGCAACTGGTTTGCCGTTTCATGAAGTATCCCTTCTAGCCCTTGCCCTTCTTGAAACTAGTGGTTTTACTAACCATCAACAATTGATGCTCCTTCTTGATTTCTACTTTCGTAGTGTCAAACATTGCGAATCACTTAAGGATCATCATATCTATCATTCATTTGTTTATAGTTCATCACGAAGCTCTAGCAGCTTAGTGGCAGTGACTTTGGAGAACCATCACTATCTCATCTGGAAGATTAACTCCCACTTGATTCAAGCGATTGTTGTACTCATACAATCTGAGAACATGCTCAACGATTTGAGATTTTCTCCTTTACTTTGTAGGCAAAGAATCTTGTCGGAGGTCTTATACCTCTCAACAAGGGCACGAGCATGAAATCTCAATTAAATCTCTTTGAACATCTCTTATGTTCTGTGACGTTTTCAAAACATCTTCGGCGCCTTGCTTCTAAGCCATTAAGTATTACACAATGAACTATCATGTAGTCATCAATGACGTGTATGTCAGATGTTCGCAACATCCACAGACGATGCCCGAGGTGCAGCACACCGAGTGGTGCATTAAGGACATAAGCCTTCTGCGCAGCAATGAGGACAATCCTCATTTTACGGACTCAGTCCGCAAAGTTGCTACTATCAACTTTCAACTAAATTTTCTCTAGGAACATATAAAAATAGTAGAGCTATAGCGCAAGGTACATCGTAATTCACAAAGACCATTAGACTATGTTCATGGTAATTTGTTCAATTAATCATATTACTTAAGAACTCCCACTCAAAAAGTACATCTCTCTAGTCATTTGAGTGGTACATGATCCAAATCCACTATCTCAAGTCCGATCATCACGTGAGTCGAGAATAGTTTCACTGGTAAGCATCTCTATGCTAATCATATCAACTATACGATTCATGCTCGACCATTCGGTCTCTCGTGTTCCGAGGCCATGTCTGCACATGCTAGGCTCGTCAAGTGTAACCCGAGTGTTCCGCGTGTGCAACTGTTTTGCACCCGTTGTATGTGAACGTTGAGTCTATCACACCCGATCATCACGTGGTGTCTCGAAACGACGAACTGCAGCAACGGTGCACAGTCGGGGAGAACACAATTTCGTCTTGAAATTTTAGTGAGAGATCACCTCATAATGCTACCTCGTTCTAAGCAAAATAAGGTGCATAAAAGGATTAACATCACATGCAATTCATAAGTGACATGATATGGCCATTATCATGTGCTTCTTGATCTCCATCACCAAAGCACCAGCACTATCTTCTTGTCACCAGCGCCACACCATGATCTCCATCAACATGTCGCCATCGGGGTTGTCGTGCTACTTATTCTATTACTACTAAAGCTAGGTCCTAGCAATATAGTAAACACATTTGCAAACACAAACGTTAGTTTAAAGACAACCCTATGGCTCCTGCCAGTTGCCGTACCATCAACGTGCAAGTCGATATTTACTATTACAACATGATCATCTCATACATCCAATATATCACATCATGTCATTGGCCATATCATATCACAAGCATACCCTGCAAAAACAAGTTAGACGTCCTCTAATTTGTTGTTGCATGTTTTACGTGGCTGCTATGGGTATCTAGTAGATCGCATCTTACTTACGCAAAAACCACAACGGAGATGTGCAAATTGCTATTTAACCTCTCCAAGGACCGCCTCGGTCAAAACCAATTCAACTAAAGTTGAAGAAACCGACACCCGCTAGTCATCTTTATGCAATGAGTTTGCATGTCAAGCGATGAAACCAGTCTTTCGTAAGCGTAAAAATAATGTCAGTCCGGGCCGCTTCAATCCAATAATACCACTGAATCGAGATAAAACTAAGGATGGCAGCAAATCGAACATCACCGTCCACAAAACCCTTTGTGTTCTACTCGAGATAACATCTACGTATGAACCTAGCTCATGATGCCACTGTTGGGGAATGTCGCATGGGAAACAAAAAGTTTCCTACGTGCACGAAGACCTATCATGGTGATGATCCTCTACGAGAGGGAGATTGGATCTACGTACCCTTATAGATCGCTAAGCAGAAGCGTATATAACGCGGTTGATGTAGTGGAACGTTTCTGCGATTCAGATCGCCATAGTCGTACTATCTCATCACGATCCGTCCCGCGAACTTCATCACGATTCGTCCCGCGAACTTCATCACGATGTGTCCTGTGAACTTCATCACGACCCGTCCCGCGAACTTCATCACGATGCGTCCCGCGAACTTCATCACGATCCTTCCTGATCTAGTGCCGAACGGACGGCACCTCCGCGTTCAGCACACGTACAGCTCAATGATGATCTCCACCTTCTTGATCTAGCAAGAGGGGGCGGAGAGGTAGAAGAGTTCTCCGGAAGCGTGAAGGCACGCCGGTAGTGGTGATGATCTACTCCAGCAGGGCTTCGCCTAAGCTCCGCAGAAATACGATCTAGAGGAAAAACTGCGTGGTATAGGGTCGAGCAGCACGTGGGAAAGTTGTGTCCCAAAAACCCTCAATACCTCTAGTATATATAGGAGGGAGGGAGGGGAGGAGGCAGCCTCAAACCCTCAAGGTTTGGCCGAAATTGGAGGTGGAGGAGTCCTACTCCAATCCTACTTGGAGTAGGATTCCACCTTCCCACTTGGAAACTATTTCCACCTTGTGTTTTTTTCCTTCTCAAACCTTATGGGCCTTAGTGGGAACTTATTCCAGCCCACTAGGGGCTGGTTTATCTCTTCTCATAGCCTATGCGACCCCTTGGGGCATGACACCACTCCCAATGGTCCCCGGCACCCCTCCCGGCACTCTCGGTACACTACCGATGAGCCCGAAACTTTTCGAGTGACCAAAATAGGACTTCCTATATATCAATCTTTACCTTCGGACCATTCCGAAGCTCCTCGTGACGTCCTGGATCTCATTTGGGACTCCGAACAACTTTGGGTTACCAACACCTATAACTCAACTATACCGAAACGTCACCGAACCTTAAGTGTGCAGACCCTGCGGGTTCGAGAACTATGTAGACATGACCCGAGGTACTCCTCGGTCAATATCCAATAGCAGGACCTGGATGCCCATATTGGATCCTACATATTATCCGAAGATCTTATCAGTTGAACCTCAGTGTCAAGGATTCATATAATCCCGTATGTCATTCCCTTTGTCCTTCGGTATGTTACTTGCCCGAGATTTGATCGTCGGTATCCGCATACCTATTTCAATCTCGTTACCGGCAAGTCTCTTTACTCGTTCCGTAATACAAGATCCTGTAACTTACACTTAGTCACATTGCTTGCAAGGCTTGTGTGCGATGTTGTATTATCGAGTGGGCCCCGAGATACCTCTCTGTCACACGGAGTGACAAATCCCGGTCTTGATGCATACTAACTCAACGGACACCTTCGGAGATACCTATAGAGCACCTTTATAGTCACCCAGTTACGATGCAACATTTCATGCACACAAGGTATTCCTCCGGTGCGAGTGAGTTATATGATCTCATGGTCATAGGAACAAATACAAGACACACAGAAAACAGTAGCAATAAAATGACACGATCAATATGCTACGTTCATAGTTTGGGTCTTGTCGATCACATGATTCTCCTAATGATGTGACCCCGTTATCAAGTGACAATACTTGCCTATGGCCAGGAAACCTTGACCATCTTTGATCAATGAACTAGTCAATTAAAGGTTCACTAGGGATAGTGTGTTGTCTATGTATCCACACATGTATTTGAGTTTCCAATCAATACAATTCTAGCATGGATAATAAACGATTATTATGAACAAGGAAATATAATAATATCTAATTTATTATTGCCTCTAGGGCATATTTCCAACAGCTACTGCTATAGCTACTTAGCAGTAGCGCTGTCCATACCAGTGCTACTGCTAAGTGGCTTAGCAGTAGAGTTTTTTATTTTCAATGCTAAAGAGTGCTACTACTATATTTTCACATATCTTTTTTTGCTACGTATTTGCGATGTTTTTATACAGTATTCTATGATGAGCATATTGCTAGTTTATGATATGATTATCGTACATATAATAGTCTCATCATACCATCCAACACAAATCATGTCGTCACATCATAATCATGATATATCTATACAAGTTACAAGGCATGTCTCATCATACATAATGTAGTATTTCTTGAGGCACCGGTTCGTATACACACGGTTACACATATTAATATACAACATCAATAATTATTGTGCCAGCAACTACATTTAGATTAAAGTGGATGGATGTAAGTGATCATGTTGAATTAGAAGAAAATATGATGTTGCCAATTGCAACATCATATTTTCCTCTAATTCAACTTGGTCAGTTGCATCCATCCAGTTTAATCAAATATATGTCATATAACTCATCATCATCTTACGTACTCATCTAACAACTCATCATCATCTTAATCATATACCAAGTTAAAATCTCATAAAATGAAAAAACATCATAATAGTCATCATATGCATGCATCCTAATCGATCATACCAAGTTAATATAAACCAGAAAAACTTGTCTCTCATAATACCTAGTCCTCGCTCCTAGGTATAATGTCGTAAAACAAAATAACACCTATGTCTCCATGATGAAGCACATAGATCCAACGGTCTCCAACTTGTGGCTTGCAATCCTTCTTTATTTCTCTCCATGCTTCAATTTGGAGCCTTTTTGATTTGCGACCAGTCGAGTATGGAGTATCGAACTCAGCCCTCAGCGGGCTTTTAATTTACATATGACCTTCTGGGTGCATCAACAGAGGCACTACATCATTTGGCAGTTGTTGTTGAAGAACATAATAATAACCTAGTTAGCGCAATGTAAGCACCACCATTTATGCAATAGTAGAGCATACTTAATTAACAAACTCTTACCAAGACATTTCGGCGAATGTCATCCACCCTCAACCTATGCACTAGTGGCATGTAAAATTTATAATTTGGGTCATTTCCCAAATTATACGGGAAGTTCTCCCTACCAACCAGGACACCAACAAGAATGTAGAGAAGAACATCCTTCTCCTCCCAAGTTAGATGTGATCCATACGTGTAGCGTGTCGTGTCAATTAATTTCCATAATTCACTCGAAGAAATGAAATTAGCTTTAAATTATAATTTAACAAATTTAGTATATGGATGAACACCAAATATTTTTAAATATAGAATGCAAATTACTTGAAAAATATGGTTGAGGAACTCACATGGAGGTAAAACAGGAAGCATATCGACAACCACCCAAATGTCGATGTTACGTGAGATATTATCTGCAGGATCAAGATCGAAGGTTATTTCATACCCTCCTGAAATCCATATGCCTTGCAAAGATCTTCCAATTTGGGCACCCTATTTATGTGTTACAAACTAAATTCATTTCTTTGATCACAAATGTGTGACCATGTATAGTCCTCAAGTTAGCTCTCCTCGTCTCCATACTCTCGTGGTCTTCGAAACCGAGCCTCTCCAACTCATACCTTCTTGCATGTCAAGGGAGGAACTAGTCGAATTGTATAAAATAGAAATTACACGTTGACACAAAGAAACAGAAGTCATGCATGCTTAATTACAAAAAAACACTTGTCATCGTTGCGTACCATAAAAACTTCGAAGGTCTCGTCAAGCTTCATGCTGAAGAACCTGTCGCCTCGCAGGTGAGGCGTGTCGCACATACCCCGATAGTCGCCGCAATATTCACACTCCCAATATTCATCGTCAGACATTTCATGTGTTCATGATTTAAAATTTTGGCAAGATCATTATTCAAATAAGACAAATTGAGCGCGTTAAATTTGCCGGAATGGAAATGAATCAACATTCTCGCAAAACATATGCACTAGGAGGTGTTCCGTGCAATAAATACACACATCAAATATATGACATATAACTCATCATCATCTTACTCATTTAACAACTCATCAACATGAAAGTCGGGATTCCTCGATCAAGAACACACATGAAAGTCATACAAGGAGCAATGACAAATCGAAAGATAACCGATATTATCACTAATACATCTTAAATATTATCCTATAATATCACTAATACAAATCCAGTTGACATCTCACGGCGCAGGCGGTGGCAACCCAAAAGACAAGATAACCGATATTATCACTAATACATCTCGAATATTATCATATAATATCACTAATAAATATCCAATTGACGTCTCACGTCGCAGGCGGTGGCAACCCAAAGATAAGGAACCATCACCGGATCATAGCTCGTGTGATGTCCGTGAAGAACCTACCAGGTATTGGAGAACCTGGCATCCAACGCAGCCATGTAGTGACAGACGTGCTCGTCCTCCTCCCTGACACGGCAACGTACCACCTCTGTGGGGGCCGGCTCCCTCGGCACCGATAGTGGCCCACGCGACCGCCACTAAAGAAGATCCGGGCTGACGACGAGACCTGGATTCCTCACCAAGGTGCGCGCCTCGGAAGGTAGCACCTCCTAGTGCCAGCCCGGCGGAGCCCAGTCCCAGACATGGCGCCTATCAAGCAAGCTCTCGCCAACCACTCGACGATGAGGATGCAGGCGGGGCATCGTCGACGTCAATACAAATTCCTATGAGAAAATTATCTTATTGTTTAATGTTTTACTTTCTAGTTATCATTTGTACAACAATAATCTCATATTAATTTAGCTAGCGGCCACTACCTATTTTTCTCAACATGCAAGTATGACACCAAATATACAATAATAACACACAATTTATATATATATATATATATTGCAAATATTTCCACAACAACGTTTGGGGCTTCAACAAATAAAATGAATAATGACATAAAAACACCTATGTTTTGCAGGAACGTTGATTCATTCCCGGTGCGGCAAATCCCGGGCACTCGATATGTCCTAGTTTGTAGCACAAGTCATGCCGAAATTCACGAAAAATTTCGGCATGACCTTTGCAAAAAGTGGACAAATCGAGCACCTGAAATTTACCGGAACAGAAATGAATCAACATTCCGGCAAAACATAGGCCACTCGGCTTCATTCCCTGGAAACAACAAAAGGCCACTTGGGTATCCATCTCTCCCCCTCTCCCTCCCTCTCCCTCTCCATCTCTCTCCCTCTCCCTCCCTCTCCTTGTCTCTCCCTCTCCCTCTCCTTACCTATCAATCTCTCTCCCTCTCCCTCCCTCTCCATCTCTCTCCCTCTCCCTCTCTTGCTAAGTACATTGCCTTAACATAACCTAATTAAATTTTTTTTCACTAAGTACATTACCCTCTCCCTCTCTCACTAAGTACTATATAAATTTCTCTAACATAACCTAACTAACAACATTTTTCTCTAACATAACCTAACTAACAACATTTTTCTCTAACATAACCTAACTAACACCATTTACACTAAGTACATAACCCAAAAGACAAGATAACTATCATATAATATCACTAATAAAAATCCAGTTGACGTCTCACGTCACAGGAGGTGGCAACCCAAAGATAAGGAACCATCACTGGATCATAGCTCGGGTGATGTCCTTGAAGAACCTACCAGGTATTGGAGAACCTGGCATCCAACGCAGCCATGTAGCGACAGACGTGCTCGTCCTCCTCCCTGACATGGCGACTTACCACCTCCGTCGGGGCCACCTCCGTCGGGGCCAGCTCCCTCGACACCTATAGTGTCCCACATGACCGCCACCAAAGAAGCTCCCCGCTGATAATGAGACCCGGATTCCTCACCAAGGTGCGCGTCGTGGAAGGTAGCACCTCCTAGTGCCAGCCCGGTGGAGCCCAGTCCCAGACGCGGCACCTATCAAGCAGGCTCTCACCGACCACTAGCCGACGAGGATGCGGGCCGGGCATCGTCGACATCGAGACAAATTCCTATGAGAAAATTTTCTGATTGTTTAATGTTTTAGTTTCTAGTTATAATTTGTACAACAATAATCTCATTTTAATTTAGCTAGCGGCCACTACCTATTTTTCTCAACATGCAAGTGCTACGGCAATAGACAACAACGCGAGAAATTGGCACCCTGACGGAGACTTGTCTTGCGCTGGTTTTTCCCTTGAAGAGGAAAGGGTGATGCATCACAGGAGAAGTAAGTATTTCCCTTAGTTTGAGAACCAAGGTATCAATCCAGTAGGAGAATCGCGCCAAGTCCAGAGTACCTGCGCAAAAACAAAAGAGCTTGCACCCAACGCTATAAAGGGGTTGTCAATCCCTTCAAGATTGATTGCCATGTGAGATCTGAAGGCGGAAAGTGCAACGAAGTAAAACTATAAGGCTGAAAATATGGTGTGAAGTAGACCCGGGGGCCATAGTGTTCACTAGAGGCTTCTCTCAAAATAGCAAATATTACGGTGGGTGAACAAATTACTATCGAGCAATTGATAGAACCGCGCAAAGTCATGACGATATCTAAGGCAGTGATCATACATATAGGCATCACGTCCGAGACAAGTAGACCGATACTTTCTGCATCTACTACTATTACTCCACACACCGACCGCTATCCAGCATGCATGTAGTGTATTGAGTTCATGACGAACAGAGTAACGCCTTAAGAAAGATGACATGATGTAGAGGGATAAACTCAAACCAATGATGAAAACCCCATCTTTTTACCCTTGATGGCAACAACACGATGCGTGCCTCGCTACCCCTTCTGTCACTGGGTGAGGTCACCGCACGGTATGAACCCAAAACCAAGCACTTCTCCCATTGGAAGGATCATAGATCAAGCTGGCGAAACAAAACCCACAACTCGAAGAGAATTACAAGGATGTGAAATCATGCATAAGAGAGATTAGAAGAAACTCAAATAAGATTCATAGATAATATGATCATAAATCCACAATTCATCGGATCTTGACAAACACACCACAAAAGAAGATTACATCGGATAGATCTCCATGAAGATCACGGAGAACTTTGTATTGAAGATCCAGGAGAGAGAAGAAGCCATCTAGCTACTAGTTATGGACCCTTAGGTCTATGGTGAAATACTCACGCATCATCAGAGAGGTCATGTTGTTGATAAAGAAGCCCTCCGTATCCGAATCCCCCCTCCGGCAGGGCACCAGAACGTGCCCTAGATGGGATCTTGCGGAGACAGAAGGTTGCGGCGGCGGAAAAGTACTTTCGATGATCTCCTGATTCTTTCTAGAATTTATGGGAATATATAGGCGAAATACCTAGGGCAGAGGTGGCCCAGGGAGCCCACAAGCCTGGGAGGCGCGCCCCCTGGGCGCGGCTAGGGGGCTTGTGGGGTCCCTGGTGGCCCCCTGCCTTGGTTCTCAAGCTTCCCGATCTTCTTCTGTTTCGGAAAAACTCTTTTTGGAAGTTTCGTTCCGTTTGGACTCCGTTTAAAATCCTCCTCTGTAAGGGGTCAAAAACACGGAAAAAACAGGAACTGACACTTAATAACTTAGTCCCAAAAAGATATAAAAGGCATGCAAAACATCCAAAGTTTGACAGGATAATAGCATGAAACCATCAAAAATTATAGATACGTTGGAGACGTATCAAGCATCCCAAAGCTTAACTCCTTCTCGTCCTCGAGTAGGGAAGTGATAAAGACTGAATTTTTGATGTGGAATGCTACCTAGCATAGTTGTACTTTGCAACTTCTTTCGTGTGACATGAATATTCAGATCCGTAAGATTCAAAACAATAGTTCGCTATTGAAATGAAAACAATAATACTTCAAGCAAACTAGCAAGGTAATCATGAACTTTCGAAATAACAAGGCCAAAGTGTTGGAAATATGCCCTAGAGACAATAATAAAATGGTTATTATCATATTTTCTTGTTCATGATAATCGTCTATTGTTCATGCTATAATTGTATTAACAGGAAACAGTAATACATGTGTGAATAAATAGATCACAATGTGTCCCTAGCAAGCCTCTAGTTGGCTAGCTCGTTGATCAATAGATGATCATGGTTTCCTGATCATGGACATTAGATGTCATTGATAACGGGATCACATCATTGGGAGAATGATGTGATGGACAAGACCCAATCCTAAGCATAGCACTAGATCGTAATGTTCGTATGCTAAAGCTTTTCTAATGTCAAGTGTATTTTCCTTCAACCGTGAGATTGTGCAACTCCCAGATACTGTAGGAGTGTTTTGGGTGTATCAAATGTCACAATGTAACTGGGTGACTATAAAGGTGCACTACGGGTACCTCTGAAAGTGTCTGTTGGGTTGGTACGAATCGAGATCAGGATTTGTCACTCCGTGTGACGGAGAGGTATCTCTGGGCCCACTCGGTAGAATATCATCATGAGCTCAATGTGACTAAGGAGTTAGTCACACGATGACGTTCTACGGAATGAGTAAAGAGACTTACCGGTAACGAGATTGAACAAGGTATAGGTATACCGACGATAGAATCTCGGGCAAGTTCTATACCGACACACAAAGGGAATTGTATATGGGATTGATTGAATCCTTGACATCCTGGTTAATCCGATGAGAGCTTCGTGGAACATGTGGGAGCCACCATGGGTATCCACATCCCGTTGATGGTTATTGGCCGGAGAACGTCTCGGTCATATGTGCATGCTTCCCGAACCCGTAGGGTCTACACACTTAAGGTTAGATGACGCTAGGGTTATAGGGAAATGTTATACGAGGTTAGCGAAAGTTGTTAGGAGTCCCGGATGAGATCCCGGACATCACGAGGAGTTCCGGAATGGTCCGGAGGTAAAGATTGATATATAGGATGCATGGTTTTGGACACTGGAAATGTTTCGGGCGTCACCGGTAGCGTACCGGGACAACCGGGACCACCAGAAATGGTCCCGGGGGTCCATCGGGAGGGGCCACCAGGACCAAGAGGTAGCATGGGCCAAAAGGGGGAGGGCAACCTGCCCAAAGTGGGCTCGTGCGCCTCCCACAAGAGGCGCAAGGTGCAGGAGGGAGATAAAGGGGGGAAACCCTCGCGCTGGTGGGCCTAAGGCCGACCTAAGGGGTGCGCCACCCCACCCCCTGCCCTAGCCGCCGCACCTCCCATCTGGGGGGGGGGCTGCTGCACCACCTAGGGGGAAACCCTAGGGGTGGCACCCCCTCCCCTCCTCCTATAAATAGAGAGGGGTTTGGGGCTGTTTTGTACACGGTTTTCTCTCCTCTCGGCGCAGCCCTGCTCCCCTCCTTCCTCCTCCTCCCATGGTGCTTGGCGAAGCCCTGCCGAGAGACCTCGTCTCTCCATCGACACCACGCCGTCGTGCCGCCGGAGATCTTCCCCAACCTCTCCCTCCTCCTTGCTGGATCAAGGTGCGGGAGACGTCACCGGGCTGCACGTGTGTTGAACGCGGAGGTGCCGTGGTTCGGCACTAGATCGGAATCACACCGCGAGTACGACTCCATCAACCGCGTTATAGAAACGCTTACGCTTAGCAATCTTCAAAGGTATGAAGATGCACTCACCCCTCTCTCGTTGCTGGTCTCTCCATAGGAAGATCTGAATATGCGTAGGAAATTTTTCGAATTTATGCTACGTTACCCAACAGTGGCATCCGAGCCAGGTTTTCTATGCGTAGATTCTATGCACAAGTAGAACACAAAAGGTTGTGGGCGATGATTTGTCAATTGCTTGCCGCTACTAGTCTTATTCTTTTCCGGCGGTATTGTGGGATGAAGCGGCCCGGACCGACCTTACACGTACGCTTACGTGAGACTGGTTCCACCGACAGACATGCACACCGTGCATAAAGGTGGCTAGCGGGTGTGTGTCTCTCCTACTCTAGTCGGATTGGATTTGATGAAAAGGGTCCTTATGAAGGGTAAATAGCTTTGGCATATCATCATTGTGGCTGTCACGTAGGTAAGAAGGCGTTTTTGCTAGAAACCCAAATCAGCCACATAAAACTTGCAACAACAACTAGAGGACGTCTAACTTGTTTTTGCAGGGTTTGATATGTGATGTGATATGGCCAAAGTTGTGATGTTGCATGTATGATGTATGAGATGATCATGTTATTGTAATAGGTTTCACGACTTGCATGTCGATGAGTATGACAACCGACAGGAGCCATAGGAGTTGTCTTAATTTATTGTATGAGATGCAACACCATGTGCTTACTACTTTTACTTCATTGCTAACGGTTAGCTATAGTAGTAGTGATAGTAGTAGTTGGTGTGACGACTTCACGGAGACACGATGATGGAGATCATGGTGTCACGCCGGTGACAATGATGATCATGCGATGCCTGAAGATGGAGATCGAAAGAGCAAAGATGATAATGGCCATATCATGTCACTATATGATTGCATTGTGATGTTTATCATGTTTTTCATCTTATTGCTTAGAACGACGGTAGCATAATAAGATGAGCCCTCTTAAAATTTCAAGAATGTATTCCCCTAAGTGTGCACCGTTGCGAAGGATCGTTGTCTTGAAGCACCATGTGATGATCGGGTGTGATAGATTTTAACGTTCGCACACAACAGGTGTAAGCCAGATTTACACACACGAAACACCTAGGTTGACTCGACGAGCTTAGCATGTACAGACATGACCTCGAATACAAGAGACCCAAAGGTCGAACATGAGTCGTATGGTTGAATACGATCAGCATGAAGTTGCTCACCATGGTGACTAGTCCGTCTCACGTGATGATCAGACACAGGTTAGTCAACATGGATCATGTATCACTTAGATGACTAGAGGGATGTCGATTTAAGTGGGAGTTCATACTTAATTTGATTAAATGAACTTAATTGCCATGAACATAGTCTAAAAGTTGTATTTATAAATATTGTAGATGGCCAACGTCAACCTCAATTTCAACACATTCCTAGAGAAAAACAAGCTGAAAGATGATGGTAGCAACTACACGGACTCGGTTCGCAACTTGAAGCTCATCCTTGAAGCAACTAAAAAGGCCTATGTCCTTGATGCGCCGCTAGGTGACCCTCCCACTCCCGCAGCAGCCCAGGACATTCTGAACATCTGGCAAATGCAGAGTGATGACTACTCTCTGGTTTGGTGTGGCATGCTATACGATTTGGAAACGGGGCTCCAAAGGCGTTTTGAGCAACACAGTGCATATGAGATATTCCAAGAGCTGAAACTAGTTTTTCAAGCTCATGCCCATGTCGAAAGATATGAAGTCTCTGACAAGTTCTTTAGCTGTAAGATGGAGGAGAACAGTTCTGTCAGTGAGCATATACTCAAAATGTCTGGGTTGCACGGTCGTCTCACTTCAATTGGAGTCGAACTTCCGGATGATGCCATAATTGACAGAATCCTCCAGTCTCTCCCACCAAGCTACAAAGGTTTTGTGCTGAACTACAACATGCAAGGGATGGAGAAAACCATTCCCGAGTTGTACTCGATGCTCAAGTCTGCAGAGGTAGAAATCAAGAAAGAGCATCAAGTGTTGATGGTCAACAAGACCACCAGTTTCAAGAAGGGCAAGGGTAAGAAGAACTTCAAGAAAGAAGGAAAAGCCATTTCCGTGCCCGGTAAGCCAGATGCCGGGAAGAAGAAAAAGAATGGACCCAAGCCTGAGACTGAGTGCTTCTATTGCAAGGGAAAAGGTCACTGGAAGCGGAACTGCCCCAAGTACTTAGCGGACAAGAAGGCCGACAACGTTAAAGGTATATGTGATATACATGATATTGATGTGTACCTTACCAGCGCTCGTAGTAGCTCCTGGGTATTTGATACCGGTGCTGTTGCTCACATTTGCAACTGAAAGCAAGAACTGTGGAATAAGCGGAGACTGGCCAAGGACGAGGTGACGATGCGCGTCGGGAATGGCTCCAAGGTCGATGTGATCGCCGTCGGCACGCTACCTCTACATCTACCATCGGGATTAGTTTTAAACATTGATAATTGTTATTTAGTACCAGCTTTGAGCATGAATATTGTATCAGGGTCTTGCTTAATGCGAGACGGCTATTCATTTAAGTCAGAGAATAATGGTTGTTCTATTTATATGAGTGATATGTTTTATGGTCATGCTCCGTTGGTGAATGGTTTATTCTTGATGAATCTTGATCGTGATGTTACACATATTCATAGTGTGAGTACCAAAAGATGTAAAGTTGATAATGATAGTCCGACATACTTGTGGCACTGCCGCCTTGGTCATATCGGTGTTAAGCGTATGAAGAAGCTCCATACTGATGGACTATTAGAGTCTCTTGACTTTGAATCATTTGACACATGCGAACCGTGCCTCACGGGCAAGATGACTAAGACTCCATTCTTAGGAATAATGGAGAGAGCAACCGACTTATTGGAAATAATACATACTGATGTGTGTGGTCCAATGAACGTTGAAGCTCGCGGTGGCTTTCGTTATGTTCTCACTCTCACTGATGATTTGAGTAGGTATGGGTATATCTACTTGATGAAGCACAAATCTGAGACATTTGAAAAGTTCAAGGAATTTCAGAGTGAGGTTGAGAATCAACGTGACAGAAAAATTAAGTGTCTACGATCTGATCGTGGAGGAGAATATTTGAGTCACGAGTTTGGCACACACCTAAGGAAGTGTGGAATCGTTTCACAACTGACGCCGCTTGGCACACCGCAACGCAACGGAGTGTCTGAACGTCGTAATCGCACTTTATTAGATATGGTACGATCTATGATGTCTCTTACCGACTTACCGCTATCATTTTGGGCATATGCATTAGAAACTGCAACATTCACTTTAAATAGGGCACCGTCTAAATCCGTTGAGACGACACCGTATGAACTATCGTTTGGCAAGAAACCTAAGTCTTCGTTTCTTAAAGTTTGGGGCTGCGATGCTTATGTGAAGAAACTTCAACCAGAGAAGCTTGAACCCAAAGCGGATAAATGCGTATTCATAGGATACCCTAAGGAAACTATTGGGTATACCTTCTATCTTAGATCCGAAGGTAAAATCTTTGTTGCCAAGAACGGATCCTTTCTTGAGAAAGAGTTTCTCTCGAAAGAAGTAAGTGGGAGGAAAGTAGAACTTGATGAGGTAATTACACCCCCTCTCGAACCGGAAAGTAGCGCAACGCGGGAAATTGTTCCTGTGGCGCCTACACCAACTGAAGAGGAAGTTAATGACAATGATCATGAAGCTTTGGATCAAGTTACTACTGAACCACGAAGGTCCACAAGGGCACGCTCCGCACCAGAGTGGTACGACAACCCTATGATTGAAATCTTGTTGTTAGAGAACGGTGAACCTTTGAACTATGAAGAAGCAATGGCGGGCTTGGATTCCAACAAATGGCTTGAGGCTATGAAATCCGAGATAGGATCCATGTATGAGAACAAAGTATGGACTTTGGTGGACTTGCCCGATGATCGGCGAGCCATAGAAAATAAATGGATCTTCAAGAAGAAGACTGACGCAAACGGTAATGTGACTGTTTATAAAGCTCGACTTGTCGCAAAGGGTTTTCGACAAATTCAAGGAGTTGACTACGAAGAGACTTTCTCTCCCGTAGCGAAGCTGAAGTCAGTCCGAATCATGTTAGCAATTGCCACCTTTTATGATTATGAAATTTGGCAAATGGACGTTAAAACAACGTTCCTTAACGGGAATCTTAAGGAAGAGTTGTATATGATGCAACCATAAGGTTTTGTCGACCCTAAGGGTGCTAACAAAGTGTGCAAGCTCCAGCGCTCCATCTATGGGCTAGTGCAAGCATCTCAGAGTTGGAACATTCACTTTAATGAGGTGATTAAAGCATTTGGGTTCATACAGGTTTCTGGAGAAGCTTGTCTGTACAAGAAAGTGAGTGGGATCTCTGTAGCTTTCCTCATACTGTATGTGGATGACATATTATTGATGGGGAATAATATAGAGATGTTGGAGAGCATAAAGGCCTATTTGAACAAGAGTTTTTCAATGAAGGACCTTGGAGAAGCTGCATACATATTAGGCATCAAGATCTATAGAGATAGATCGAGACGCCTCATAGGTCTTTCGCAAAGCACATACCTTGACAAGATATTGAAGAAGTTTAATATGGAAAACTCAAAGAAGGGGTTCTTGCCAGTTTTGCAAGGTATGAGATTGAGTAAGACTCAGTCACCGACCACGGCAACAGATAGAGAGAAGATGAGTACTGTCCCCTACGCCTCAGCCGTAGGCTCTCTAATGTATGCCATGTTATGTACTAGACCTGATATAAACCTTGCCATAAGTTTGGTAGGGAGGTACCAAAGTGATCCCGGTATGGAACACTGGACAGCGGTCAAGAATATCCTTAAGTACCTCAAGAGGACTAAGGAGATGTTTCTCGTTTATGGAGGTGACGAAGAGCTCGTCGTAAAGGGTTACGTCGATGCTAGCTTTGACACAGATCCGGATGACTCTAAGTCACAGACCGGATACGTGTATGTTTTGAATGGTGGGGCAGTGAGGTGGTGCAGCACCAAACAAGAAGTCATGGCAGCATCTACATGTGAAGCAGAGTACATAGCTGCTTCAGAAGCGGCTCATGAAGGAATTTGGATGAAGGAGCTCATCACCGACCTTGGAGTGGTTCCAAGCGCGTCGGGTCCAATGACACTCTTCTGTGATAACACTGGGGCCATTGCCATAGACAAGGAGCCCAGGTTTCACCGGAAGACCAAGCACATCAAACGCCGCTACAACTCCATCCAGGACCATGTCCAGAGTGGAGTAATAGAGATTTGTAAAGTACATATTGATCTGAATGTTGCAGACCCGTTGACTAAACCTCTTCCTCGAGCAAAACATGATCAACACCATAATGCTATGGGTGTTCGATACATCACAATGTAACTAGATTATTGACTCTAGTGCAAGTGGGAGACTGTTGGAAATATGCCCTAGAGGCAATAATAAAATGGTTATTATCATATTTCCTTGTTCATGATAATCGTCTATTGTTCATGCTATAATTGTATTAACAAGAAACAGTAATACATCTGTGAATAAATAGATCACAATGTGTCCCTAGCAAGCCTCTAGTTGGCTAGCTCGTTGATCGATAGATGATCATGGTTTCCTGATCATGGACATTAGATGTCATTGATATCGGGATCACGTCATTGGGAGAATGATGTGATGGACAAGACCCAATCCTAAGAATAGCACTAGATCATATTGTTCGTATGCTAAAGCTTTTCTAATGTCAAGTGTCTTTTCCTTCAACCGTGAGATTGTGCAACTCCCGGATACCGTAGGAGTGCTTTGGGTGTATCAAACGTCACAACGTAACTGGGTGACTATAAAGGTGCACTACGGGTACCTCTGAAAGTGTCTGTTGGGTTGGTACGAATCGAGACCGGGATTTGTCACTCCATGTGACAGAGAGGTATCTCTGAGCCCACTCGGTAGAACATCATCATGAGCTCAACGTGACTAAGGAGTTAGTCACACGATGACGTGCTACGGAACGATTAAAGAGACTTACCGGTAACGAGATTGAACAAGGTATATGTATAGTGACGATCAAATCTCGGGCAAGTTCTATACCGACAGACAAAGGGAATTGTATACGGGATTGATTGAATCCTTGACATCGTGGTTCATCCGATGAGATCTTCGTGGAACGTGTGGGAGCCACCATGGGTATCCAGATCCTGCTGATGGTTATTGGCCGGAGAACATCTCGGTCATGTCTACATGCTTCCCGAACCCGTAGGGTCTACACACTTAAGGTTTGATGACGCTAGGGTTATAGGGAAATGCTATACGAGGTTACTGAAAGTTGTTCGGAGTCCCGGATGAGATCCCGAATGTCACGAGGAGCTCCGGAATGGTCCGGAGGTAAAGATTGATATATAGGATGGATGGTTTTGGACACCGGAAATGTTTCGGGCGTCACCGGTAGCGTACCGGGACCACCAGAAATGGTCCCGGGGGTCCACCGGGAGGGGCCACAAGGCCCAAGAGGTGGCATGGGCCAAAAGGGGGAGGGAAACCAGCCCAAAGTGGGCTGGTGCGCCTCCCATAAGAGGCCCAAGGCGCAGGAGGGAGAGAAAGGGGGGGGGGGGAAACCCTAGCGCTGGTGGGCCTAAGGCCCACCTAAGGGGTGCGCCACCCCCTGCCCGTGCCCTAGCCGCCGCACCTCCCATCTGGCGGGGCTGCCGCACCACCTAGGGGGGAAACCCTAGGGGTGGCACCCCCTCCCCTCCTCCTATAATTAGAGAGGGGTTTGGGGCTGTTTTGTACATGGTTTTCTCTCCTCTCGGCGCAGCCCTGCTCCCCTCCTTCCTCCTCCTCCCACGGTGCTTGGCGAAGCCGTGCCGGGATACCTCGTCTCTCCATCGACACCACGCCGTCGTGCTGTCGGAGATCTTCCCCAACCTCTCCCTCCTCCTTGCTGGATCAAGGTGCGGGAGACGTCATCGGGCTGCACGTGTGTTGAACGCGGAGGTGCCGTGGTTCGGCACTAGATCGGAATCACACCGCAATCTGAATCGCCGTGAGTACGACTCCATCAACCGCGTTCTAGCAACGCTGCCGCTTAGCGATCTTCAAAGGTATGAAGATGCACTCACGCCTCTCTCATTGCTGGTCTCTCCATAGGAAGATCTGAATATGCGTAGGAATTTTTTTGAATTTATGCTACGTTACGCAACACAAAGAAAGTTATCCCTACAAAATCATATAGTCTAGCTATGCTCCATCATCCCCATACAACTAATTTAAATCATGCACAACCCCGGTATTGGCCAAGTAATTGTTTTTGCACTCTTACTTTCTCAAACCTTTTATAACTATCACACAAGACATGAGCGTGAGCCATGGATATAGCACTATGAGTGGAATAGAGTGTGCTGGTGGTTGTGAGACAAAAAGGGAGTAGATGGTCACATTGACTCGGTGTATCAAAGGGCTATGGAGATGCCCATTAATAGATATCAATGTGCATGAGTAGGGATTTCCACAAAAAGGATGCACTAGAGCTATAAGTATGTGAAAGCTCAAAAGGAGAACTAGTGGGTGTGCATACAACTTGCTTGCTCACGAAGACCTAGGGCAATTTTGAGGAAGCCCATCATTGGAATATACAAGCCAAGTTATATAATAAATATTCCCACTAGCATATGGTGGTGACAAAACGAGAGGCTCTCAATCATGAAGAACATGGTGCTATTATGAAGCACAAGTGTGGAAAAAGATAGTAGCATTGTCCCTTCTCTCTTTTTCTCTCTCTTTTTATTTATTTTTATTTGGGCTCTTGGCCCTCTTTTTTTCTCTTTTTTTATTTGGGCTCTTTGGCCTCTTTTTTTATTTCCTAACATGGGACAATGCTCTAATAATGATGATCATCACACTTTTATTTACTCACAACTCAAAGCATAGAACGATGATGACTCTATAGGAAATGCCTCTGACAGTGTACCGGGATGTGCAACGATCTAGCTTGGCGTATGACGTTGAAACATCTCGCTAGCTGTCTTACGATCATACAATGGCAATATGAGAGTGACGACACAAGTCATGAGACGGAACGGTGGGAGTTGCATGGCAATATATCTCGGAATGGCTATGAAAATGCCATAGTAGGTAGGTATGGTGGCAATTTTGAGGAAGGCATATGGTGGGTTTGTGTACCGGTGAGAATTGCGCGGCACTAGAGAGGCTAGCAATGGTGGAAGGTGAAAGTGCATCTATACCATGGACTCACATTAGTCATGAAGAACTCACATACTTGTTGCGAAAGTTTTTATTAGTAATCGAAACAAAGTGCTAAACGCATACTCCTAGGGGAAGGGTTGGTAGGTGTTAACCATTGCGGACAAACGAGGGGATGCCTTCCCGGGGCATCCCCAAGCTTAGGATTTTTGGTGTCCTTGAATTTGGCTTGGGATGCCTAGGGCGTCCCCAAGCTTGAGCTCTTTCCACTTCTTATCTCTTTGTCCATGAGAACGTCACCCAAAACTTGAAAACTTCACAACACAAAACTTAAACAGAAACTCGTGATAACATTAGCACAAGAAAACAAACTACCACCTCTTTAGGTACTGTAGCAATCTTGATTTCTATTTATATTGGTGTTAGATTACTGTATTCTCACTTCTCCATGGCTAGTACCCCCCGATACTATCCATAGTTTCATCAAAACAAGCAATCATCTCAACAAAAAACAGAATCTGTCAAAAACAGACCAGTCTGTAGCAATTTGTATACTTAGTATCCTTCTGGTACCTCAAAAATTCTGAACAATTACGACTGCCTGGGGAAAAGGCATATAAACCAGCAGCAAAAAGAATCAACTCAAAATCTATTTCTGAATAAAAATGAAATATAATCTCGTGAGCGAAAAGTTTCTGTCTTTTTCCAGCAGGATCAAACAACCATCAGCAAGACTAGTCATAAAGGTTTTGCTTGGCTCAAACACAAAAATAAACATAAAAGACACAATCACAACAGAATTATGATGGTGTGGACCCAAAAAAATAGAAATAAAAATATAAATTCATTGGGTTGCCTCCCAACAAACGCTATTGTTTAACGCCCTTAGCTAGGCATAAAGCGATAGAATCACATATCGTCGTCTTTGGTGCTCAAACCATAACTAGCCCTCATCATGGATTCATAGGGAAATCTTATTTTATTTCTAGGAAAGTGTTCCATGCCCTTCTTTAAAGGAAATTGAAATCTAATAGCCCCTTCCTTCATATCGATGATAGTACCGATAGTCCTTAGGAAAGGTCTACCAAGAATGATAGGGCATGTAGGATTGCAATCAATGTCAAGCACAATGAAATCCATGGGTACATAGTTCCTATTTGCAATAATAAGAACATCATGGATCCTTCCCATGGGTTTTTTGACAGTAGAATCTGCAAGATGCAAATTAAGAGAACACTCCTCAATCCCATTAAAACCCAGAACATCACATAAAGACTTTGGACTCGCGGAAACACTAGCACCCAAATCACACAAAGCATTGCATTCATAGTTTTAGATATTGATTTTCATAGTAGGTTGCTACGGCGACAGAGATCTTCTGTTATCTCTTGAGCTTGCGTTGGTTTTTCCCTTGAAGAGGAAAGGGCGATGCAGCACACGAGCAGTAAGTATTTCCCTCAGTTTGAGAACTAAGGTATCAATCCAGTAGGAGAATCTCGCCAAGTCCAGAGTACCTGCACAAACACAAAAGAGCTTGTACCCAATGCTATAAAGGGGTTGTCAATCCCTTCAAGATTGATTGCAAAGTGAGATCTGAAGGCGTAAAGTGCAACGAAGTAAAAGAGTAAGGCTGAAAATATGGGGTGGAGTAGACCCGGGGGCCATAGTGTTTACTAGAGGCTTCTCTCAGAATAGAAAATATTACGGTGGGTGAACAAATTACTGTCGAGCAATTAATAGAACCGCGCAAAGTCATGACAATATCTAAGGCAATGATCATACATATAGGCATCACGTCAGAGACAAGTAGACCGATACTTTCTACATCTACTACTATTACTCCACACATCGACCGTTATCCATCATGCATCTAGTGTATTCAGTTCATGACGAACAGAGTAACGCTTTAAGCAAGATGACATGACGTAGAGGGATAATCTCAAACCAATGATGAAAACCCCATCTTTTTACCCTTGATGGAAACAACACGATGCGTGCCTCGCTACCCCTTCTGTCATTGGGTGAGGTCACCGCACGGCATGAACCCAAAACCAAGCACTTCTCCCACTGCAAGAATCATAGATCTAGTTGGCCGAACAAAACCCACAACTCGAAGAGAATTACAAGGATATGAAATCATGCATAAGAGAGATCAGAAGAAACTAAAATAAGATTCATAGATAATCTGATCATAAATCCACAATTCATCGGATCTCGACAAACACACCGCAAAACAAGATTACATCGGATAGATCTCCATGAAGATCATGGAGAACTTTGTATTGAAGATCCAAGAGAGAGAAGAAGCCATCTAGCTACTAGCTATGGACCCGTAGGTCTATGGTGAACTACTCACGCATCATCGGAGAGGTCATGGTGTTGATGAAGAAGCCCTCCGTATCCGACCCCCCTCCGGCAGGGCACCAGAACGTGTCCGAGATGGGATTTTGCGGATACAGAAGCTTGCGGCGGCGGAAAAGTCCTTTCGATGATATCTTAATTTTTTCTGGGATTTTAGGGAATTTATAGGCGAAAGACCTAGGGCAGAGAAGGCCCAGGGAGCCCACAAGCCTGGGAGGCGCGGGCCCCCTGGCCGCGGCTAGGGGGCTTGTGGGGTCCCTGGTGACCTCGTGCCGTGATTCTCAGGGTTCCCGATATTTTTCTGTTTCGGAAAAAATATTTTTGGCAGTTTCGTTCCGTTTGGACTCCGTTTAATCCTCCTCTGAAAGGGGTCAAAAACATGGAAAAAACAGGAACTGGCACTTGGCACTGAGTTAGTAAGTTAGTCCCAAAAAAATATATAAAAGGCATACAAAACATCCAAAGTTTGACAAGATAATAGCCTGAAACCATCAAAAATTATAGATACGTTGGAGACGTATCAAGCATCCCCAAGCTTAACTCCTGCTTGTCCTCAAGTAGGGAAGTGATTAAGAATGAATTTTTTATGTGGAATGCTACCTAGCATAGTTGTCCTTTGCAACTTCTTTCGTGTGACATGAATGTTCAGATCCGTAAGATTCAAAACAATAGTTTGCTATTGACATGAAAACAATAATACTTCAAGCAAACTAGCAAGGTAATCATGAACTTTCAAAATAACAAGGCCAAAGAAAGTTATACCTACAAAATCATATAGTCTGGCTATGCTCCATCATCCTCACACAACTAATGTAAATCATGCACAACCCCGGTATTGGCCAAGTGATTGTTTTCGCACTCTTTCTTTCTCAAACTTTTTATAACTATCACGCAGTACATGAGCGCGAGCCATGGATATAGCACTATAAGTGGAATAGAGTGTGGTGGTGGTTGTGAGACAAAAAGGAGGAGATGGTCACATTGACTCGGCAAATCAAAAGGCTATGGAGATGCCCATTAATAGATATCAATGTGAGTGAGTAGGGATTGCCATACAAAGGATGCACTAGAGCTATAAGTATGTGAAAGCTCGAAAGGTAAACTAGTGGGTGTGCATCCAACTTGCTTGCTCACGAAGACCTAGGGCAATTTTGAGGAAGCCCATCATTGGAATATACAAGCCAAGTTATATAATGAAGATTCCCACTAGCATATGGTGGTGACGAAATGAGAGGCCCTCAATCATGAAGAACATGGTGCTATTATGAAGCACAAGTGTGGAAAAAGATAGTAGCATTATCCCTCCTCTCTTTTTCTCTTTTTTTTATTTGGGCTCTTAGGCCTCTTTTCTTTCTCTTTTTTTTATTTTTTATTTGAGCTCTTTGGCCTCTTCTTTTTATATTTGTATTTCCTCACATGGGACAATGCTCTAATAATGATGATCATCACACTTTTATTTACTCACAACTCATAGCTTAGAAATGACTCTATAGGAATTGCCTTAGGCAGTGTACCGAGATGTGCAACGATCTAGCTTGGCGTATGACGTTGAAACATCTCGCTAGCTATCTTACGATCATGCAATGGCAATATGAGAGTGACGGCACAAGCCATGAGACGGAACGGTGGGAGTTGCATGGCAATATATCTCGGAATGCCTATGAAAATGCCATAGTAGGTAGATATGGTGGCTGTTTTGAGGAAGGCATTTGGTGGGTTTGTGTACCAGCGAGAATTGCGCGGCACTAGAGAGGCTAGCAATGGTGGAAGGTGAAAGCGCATCTATACCATGGACTTACATTAGTCATGAAGAGCTCACATACTTGTCGCGAAAGTTTTTATTAGTAATTGAAACAAAGTGCTAAACGCATACTCCTAGGGGAAGGGTTGGTAGGTGTTAACCATCGCGCGATCCGACCTCAACACAAAGGATGACAATCAATAGATCAATTATGCTCCGACTTCCTAACATAACGGTTCACCATACATGCATGCTACGGGAATCACTAACTTCAACACAAGTATTTCTAGATTCACAACACCCTACTAACATAACTCTTAGTATTACCAAATCCACGTCTCAAAATTAATTGAGAGGAATCAAAACTTCTCTTTCTACTCAATGCACATGAAGATTGGAGGTTTTTGTATCCTCTTTGGGTACCTATCACCTTTGGTACTATTTTCATAGCATAATCCAAGTACCAAGTCACGCACCGCCATGCTCTAAAATATCTAAGTGAAGAACATAGAGCAAACTTATCTAGCTCAAAAGATATAAGTGAAGCACAATGAGCATTCTAGCAAAATCACGATGAGTGAATGTCTCTCTATAAAGGTGTGAAGCATGGATGATTGTGACACAACAAAAAGAAAATACTCCTAAGATACAAGACACTGCAAGCAAAACACATATCATGTGGTGAATAAAAATATAGCTCCAAATGATGTTACCGATGGATTGAACACGAAAGAGGGATGCCTTCCCTGGGCATCCCAAAGCTTAGGCATTTTGGTGTCCTTAAATTTGGCTTGGGATGCCTTGGGCATCCACAAGCTTGAGCTCTTTCCACTCCTTATCTCTTTGTCCATGAGAACATCACCCAAAACTTGAAAACTTCACAACACAAAACTTAAACAGAAACTCGTGATATCATTAGCACAAGAAAACAAACTACAACCTCTTTAGGTATTGTTACAATCTTGATTTATATTTATATTGGTGTTGGGATACTGTATTCTCACTTCTCCATGGCTAGTACCCCCCGATACTAAC
Source organism: Hordeum vulgare subsp. vulgare (assembly GCF_904849725.1). Lineage (NCBI taxonomy): Eukaryota > Viridiplantae > Streptophyta > Magnoliopsida > Poales > Poaceae > Hordeum > Hordeum vulgare. The sequence goes on along the minus strand of NC_058521.1, from coordinate 109,574,142 downwards.
CATAGTTTCATCAAAACAAGCAACCAACTCAACAAAACAGAATCTGTCAAAAACAGACCAGTCTGTAGCAATTTGTATACTTCGTATACTTCTGGTACCTCAAAAATTCTGAAGAATTACGACTGCCTGGGCAAAGGTCATATCAACCTGCTGAAAAACGAATCAACTCAAAGCTCTTTCTGAATAAAAATGAAAAATCATCTCGTGAGCGAAAAGTTTCTGTCTTTTTCCAGCAGGATCAAACAACCATTACCAAGACTAGTCATAAAGGTTTTGCTTGGCTCAAACACAAAAAGAAACACAAAAGACACAATCATAACAAAATTATGATAGTGTGGACGCAACAAAACAGAAATAAAAAGAAATAAATTCATTGGGTTGCCTCCCAACAAACGCTATTGTTTAACGCCCCTAGCTAGGTATAAGGCGATAAAATCATGTATCTTCGTCTTTGGTGCTCAAACCATAAGTGGCCCTCATCATGGATTCATAAGGAAATCTTATTTTCTTTCAAGGAAAGTGCTCCATGCCCTTCTTTCAAAGAAATTGAAATCTAATATTCCCTTCCTTCATATCGATGATGGCACCGATAGTCCTTAGTGTTAGAGCATATATCTCCATATGTGGTTTTGGTAATTGATGACAATTCCTATGGACTAATGGTTGCCTTCAGTTATATTTATAGGATTTGTCCATAGGCACTTCTTGAAGTCCATCTGTTGGGTTCAAGGAGTTTATATGATGACCAAGATGGTATTCAAGGTATTATCCAAAGAATGGTTATAGAGACACTAGGTTGATCAAGATCTCAGACAAAGAGTAAATCAAGATGATCAACACACAAAGCGTATAAGATGTACCGAGAGGGACCAAGTGATCCCATGGTATGGTAAGCATTGTCCATTACGTGTTTGTGTACTAACCCATGGTCTTTGTGAGAGTCCTATATGGGGGTTAGGTGTGCTTCCATGGGCTTGCGTCAAAAGGAAGATCTCATACAACCCATGAAGGATGATGTCAAGTGGCGATCGTTGTCAAGATTTTGGTGTGCAAGTTCAAGTGGATCAGCACGAATATATCATTGAAACTATTGTTAATGATCATGTGTTGATAAGGACAAGATCATGTGCTAACAAGGACAAGATCAAGATAAGCATTCCTGAGCACTACATGCTTGATTCTTGTGGATGTTCACATGGTGGACAAATGAAGATGAATACATAAGCTAGGCTCTCCACATTGTGTATGGGAGAGCTACTTGAAGACTTCATCATGTCTTGCTTTCAACTTGAGCCAAGAAGGAACAACAACATCAAGCTCAAGTCAAAGGGCTAACTCAAAGGTATCAGTTCCTTTGACGTTAGTTCTGCGGAGTGATGATCAGCGAATAGAAGTATACACTCATGTATGGATCATCAGTACCCTTTTATGATTCTTGAGTCCTTAGGGATCCCGCACTATTAAGAGGGGATCACAGGTTTTGCGATGAACTTGCTCAAACTACATCTCCACTGTTCTGCTCAATACCACATATTCTCTACTTTGCTCCTATCTCAAAACAGGTCTACTTCCTCGGACTTCCGGCTCCCTCCGGACGTCCGAGGACCGGTCAAGGGTCGGACGATCGACAGGCTATGGAAATTCGGTGCTCTGCACCAGAAGAAATTGAGCTCTATAACTCGGATTTCCATCTCACTCCGGACATCCGAGGGCCGGACGACCGACCAGCTTCGGAAATCCGGAGCCCTGCACCAGAAGAACATGAGCTCTATAACTCGGATTTCCGGCTCCCTCCGGACGTCCGAGGGCCGGACGTCCGTCCCCTTTCGGAAATCCGGAACCTCCCACCAGAAGAAGTTGAGTCGAATAACTCGGATTTCCGGTCTTCTCCGGACGTCCGGTGGCTGTTCAATTCACAGTGTTTTCAGTCATATCTACAGCCCTCGGACGACCGACCCCTGTCGGACGTCTGACCCCTTACGGACGCCCGGACTTCCGGAAACTGTCGGACGTCCGGACCCTGTGTGACTTAAAGTGTCCCCAACTGCTGTTTTTCTCTCCCCACTATAAATACCCCCTCCCACTTCGTGAGAGGGTAGTCCAACACAGCCTTATCCTCATAAGAACACATTTCTACCTCACACACATTTGCTCACACCAAATCTTAGATCCCAAGAGCATTTGTGAGCCCCTTTGAGAGTTGTTCCAATCAAAAGATAGATCATCTCCCTCTCCTTCTCTCAACCCAAGCTATTTGAGATTTGAGCAAGTTTTGATCATTCCCCGTGATCTTGTTACTCTTGGAGGTTGGAGACTCCTAGGCGGTAGGAGTTCTTCGGAGAGGAATAAATCAGTGTCATTTCCCCTGGAAAAGTTTGTGAGGGTTTGGAAGCCACCTCAAAGGCTTACCACTAGTGGTTGAGAAACGCCTTCGTGGTGTTATCTCAAAGGGAGAATAGGGTGAGCCTTCGTGGCGTTGGTGTGCCTTCGTGGTAACACCCACGTCTCTAACGGTGACTAGCTTCCCTCCAAGGAAGTGAACATCGGGATACATCTTCGTCTCAGTGACCTTGGTTATCCTTAACCCTAACTCCTTACTTGTGGTTTACTTGTGTTACTTGAGCATACATACATTGCATATTGTTTGTGCTCATTATATTGTGTTGGCTATTTCTTGTACAAGATTAATCATTCAAGCATACCCTCTATATCCACACGTTCACACTTGCAGCTTTTGATATATCGTGTGATATAGTGTGATCTAGTATCTTGTGTCGTTCACCTAATTGTCATGTGATATAGCTCAAGTAAGTTTGTGTAACTTACTTGTGCTTGTTAGTAACTGTATTGTGTCCATCTTGGTAGATCGTGTTGTTGATACACGTTGCAGTGCCTAGTGCATTTAGGATTTGTGCTTGACAAGTACCCTCTTAGTTTATTTTCGCATTAGGTTCAAGCCAAAACGGAAGATGTTTTTAAATAGCCTATTCACCCCCCCTCTAGGCGTCATCGAGTTCTTTTCACTTAGGAAAGGTCTACCAAGAATAATAGGGCATGTAGGATTGCAATCAATGTCAAGCACAACGAAATCCACGGGTACATAGTTCCTATTTGCAACAATAAGAACATCATTGATCCTTTTCATGGGTTTCTTGATAGTAGAATCCGCAAGATGCAAATTAAGAGAAGACTCTTCAATCTCATTGAAACCCAGAACATCACATAAAGACTTTGGAATCGCGGAAACACTAGCACCCAAATCACACAAAGCGTTGCATTCATAGTTTTTGATTTTGATTTTGATAGTAGGTTCCCACTCATCATGAAGCTTTCTAGGGATAGAGACTTCCAATTCAAGTTTCTCTTCAAGAGATTTTGTCATAGCTTCGATGATATGATCGGTAAAGGCCTTGTTTTGTCTATAAGCGCGTGGAGAGTTTAGCATGGATTGCATCAAGGAAATGCATTCAATCAAGGAGCAATTATCATAATTGAATTCCTTGAAATCCAAAGTAGTAATTTCATTACTACTCAAAGTTTTAATATCCTCTACTCCACTTTCAATGCTTTTAGCATCAAGATAGATGGATTCCGAATCATTGGGGCGTTTTTCAACCAAGGTGGATTCATATCCAGCCCCATCATCATTAGGTTTGACACAAGAAAACAAAGATGCAAAGTCACACCAAGTACTTTAAGATCTTCGTGATTCTTATCACGAGAACACGCCTTTTTAAGCCATTCATGTCTAGCACGAATTTGGGCGGTTCTTTCTTTGCTCTCAATCATGGAAACACGCATAGCTTTCAAGGTTTATCCATATTGATCTTGGGAGGAGCACATCTAACTTTGAGAGCATCAATATCACTAGACATTCTATCAACGCTCTTAGCCAAATCATCAATTTTGAGTAGTTTTTCCTCTACGGATGCATTGATTTTTTTTGCGAGTTGATGAACTCTTTGATATTACTCTCTAGATCACAGGGTAACCTATTGTAATTTCCATGAGTATTGTTGTAGGAGTTGCCAAAGTTATTAGAGGAGTTACTAGGAAAAGTCCTAGGAACATAGTTTCCTCTAAAAGCATTGTTGTTGCCAAAATTATTCCTACCAACAAAATTAACGTCCAAGCTAGCGTTGCTACTCTCAATCAAAGAAGACAAGGGCATATCATTAGGATTTAAAGTAGCACTTCTACTAGCAACCAAATTCATTAACTCATCCATCTTAGCACTCAACGAGTTAATTTCTTCTATAGCGTGTACCTTCTTACTAGTAGGTGACCTTTTAGTGTGCCACTAAGAGTAGTTCGTCATGATATTGTCTAGTAGTTTCGTGGCTTCTCCTAACGTGATTTCCATGAACGTTCCACCTCAGGCGGAGTCCAAGATATTTCTAGAAGCGAAATACAAGCGAGCGTGAAAGATTTGTATAATCATCCAAAGACTCAAGCCATGAGCGGGACAATTTCTAATCATCAATTTCATTCTCTCCCAAGATTGTGCAACATGTTCACGATCAAGTTGCTTAAAATTCATGATATCATTACGGAGAGTGATAATATTAGCCGACGGAAAATACTTGGATATATAAGCATCTTTGCACTTATCCCAAGAATTGATACTTTTTTTGGGCAAAGACGAAAACCAAGTTTTTGCTCGATCTCGCAACAAGAAAGGAAAAAGCTTCAATTTAATCACATCATTATCCACATCTTTCTTCTTTTGCATATCGCAAAGCTCAATGAAGGTATTGAGATGGGATGCGGCATCTTCACTAGGAAGGCCGGAGAATTGCTCTTTCATAACAAGATTCAGCAAAGCGGCATTGATTTCGTATGACTCCGCACTAGTGGCGGGAGCAATCGGAGTACTAATAAAATCATTATTATTAGTATTCGAGAAGTCACAAAGTTTGGTGTTTTCAGTCATGGTGACTTCGGCAAGCAAGCAAGCATACAAGCAAACACAGAGCAAGCGAGAAAAAGGGCGAAAGAAAAGGCGAACAAAAAAGGCGAACAAAAAAGGCAAATTGGTGAAGTGGGGGAGAGGAAAACGAGAGGCAACTCGCAAACAAAGTAAATGCAAGAGATGAGTTTGCGACACTTACTTGGATGAGTTCTTGACTTGATCCTCCCCGGCAAGGGCGCCAGAAATTCTTCTCCTACGGCGACAGAGATCTTCTGTCGTCTCTTGAGCTTGCGTTGGTTTTTCCCTTGAAGAGGAAATGGCGATGCAGCACAGGAGCAGTAAGTATTTCCCTCAGTTTGAGAACCAAGGTATCAATCTAGTAGGAGAATCTTGTCAAGTCCAGAGTACGTGCATATACACAAAAGAGCTTGCACCCAACGCTATAAAGGGGTTGTCAATCCCTTCAAGATTGATTGCAAAGTGAGATCTGAAGGCGGAAAGTGCAACGAAGTAAAAGAGTAAGGCTGAAAATATGGGGTGGAGTAGACCCGGGGGCCATAGTGTTCACTATAGGCTTCTCTCAAAATAGAAAATATTACGGTGGGTGAACAAATTACTATCGAGCAATTGATAGAACCGCGCAAAGTCATGACGATATCTAAGGCAATGATCATACATATAGGCATCATGTCAGAGACAAGTAGACCGATACTTTCTGCATCTACTACTATTACTCCACACATCGACCATCATTCAGCATGCATCTAGTGTACTGAGTTCATGACGAACAGAGTAACGCTTTAAGCAAGATGACATGATGTAGAGGGATAATCTCAAACCAATGATGAAAACCCCATCTTTTTACCCTTGATGGCAACAACACGATGCGTGCCTCGCTACCCCTTCTGTCACTAGGTGAGGTCACCGCACGGTATGAACCCAAAACCAAGCACTTCTCCCATTGCAAGAATCATAGATCTAGTTGGCCAAACAAAACCCACAACTCGAAGAGACTTACAAGGATATGAAATCATGCATAAGAGAGATAAGAAGAAACTCAAATAAGATTCATAGATAATCTAATCATAAATCCACAATTCATTGGATCTCGACAAACACACCGCAAAAGAAGATTACATCGGATAGATCTCCATGAAGATCATGGAGAACTTTGTATTGAAGATCCAAGAGAGAGAAGAAGCCATCTAGTTATTAGCTATGGACCCGTAGGTCCATGGTGAACTACTCACGCATCATCGGAGAGGTCATGGTGTTGATGAAGAAGCCCTCTGTATCCGAATCCCCCCCTCCGACAGGGCACCAGAACGTGCCCCAGATGGGATCTCGCGGAGACAGAAGCTTGCGGCGGCGGAAAAGTACTTTCGATGATCTGTTATTTTTTTCTGGGATTTTAGGGAATTTATAGGCGAAAGACCTAGGGCAGAGGAGGCCCAGGGAGCCCACAAGCCTGGGAGGCGCGGGCTCCCCTGGCCGCGGCTAGGGGGCTTGTGGGGTCCCTGGTGACCTCCTGCCCTGATTCTCAGGCTTCCTGATCTTTTTCTGTTTCGGAAAAAATCTTTTTGGCAGTTTCGTTCCGTTTGGACTCCGTTTAAAATCCTCCTGTGAAAGGGATGAAAAACATGGAAAAACACGAACTGGCACTTGGCACTGAGTTAATAAGTTAGTCTCAAAAAATATATAAAAGGCATACAAAACATCCAAAGTTTGACAAGATAATACCATGAAACCATCAAAAATTATAGATACGTTGGAGACGTATCATAGGTTCCCACTCATCATGAAGCTTTCTAGGGATAGAAACTTCCAATTCAAGTTTCTCTTCAAGAGATTTTATCATAGCTTCGACGATATGATCGGTAAGGGCCTTGTTTTGGCTATAAGTGTGTGGAGAGTTTAGCATGGATTGCATCAAGGAAATGCATTCAATCAAGGAGCAACTATCATAATTGAATTCCTTGAAATCCAAAGCAGTAATTTCATTACTACTCAAAGTTTTAATATCTTCTACTCCACTTTCAATGCTTTTAGCATCAAGATAGATGGACTCTGAATCATTGGGGCGTTTTTCAACCAAGGTGGATTCATATCCAGCCCCCTCATCATTAGGTTTGACACAGGAAAACAAAGATTCAATGGGAGTCACACCAAGCACTTTAAGATCTTCGTGATTGTTATCACGAGAACACGCCTTTTTAAGCCATTCATGTCTAGCACGAATTTGGGCGGTTGTTTCTTTGCTCTCACTCATGGAAATACGCATAGCTTTCAAAGTTTCATCCATATTGATTTTGGGAGGAGCACATCTAACTTTCAAAGCATCAATATCACTAGACATTCTATCAACGCTCTTAGCCAAATCGTCAATTTTGAGTAGTTTTTCCTCTATGGACGCATTGAAAATCTCTTGTGAGTTAATAAACTCTTTGATATTACTCTCGAGATTAGAGGGTAATATATTGTAATTTCCATGAGTATTGTTGTAGGAGTTGCCAAAGTTATTAGAGGAGTTACTAGGAAAAGTCCTACGAACATAGTTTCCTCTAAAAGCATTGTTGTTGCCAAAATTATTCCTACCAACAAAATTAACGTCCAAGCTGGAATTGTTACTCTCAATCAAGTAAGACAAGGGCATATCATTAGGATCTAAAGGAGCACTTGTACTAGCAACAAAATTCATTAACTCATCCATCTTAGCACTTAACGAGTTAATTTCTTCTATAGCGTGTACCTTTTTACTAGTAGGCGACCTTTCAGTGTGTGATGATCCACAAGTATAGGGGATCAATCGTAGTCCGTTCGATAAGTAAGAGTGTCGAACCCAACGAGGAGCAGAAGGATCTGACAAGTTGTTTTTCAGCAAGGAAAAAGTTGCAAGCACTGAAATTGTCGGTAACAAGTGATTGTGTGGTGAGATGATTCGTAGCGAGCAACAAGTAACAAAAGTAGCAACGGTGCAGCAAAGTGGCCCAATCCCTTTCGTAGCAAGGGACAAGCCTGGACAAAGTCTTATAGGAGGAAAAATGCTCCCGAGGACACACATGAATTTCTGTCATGCTAGTTTCATCATGTTCATATGATTCACGTTCGTTACTTTGATAGTTGGATATGTGCGTGGACCGACGCTTGGGTACTGCCCTTACTTGGACAAGTATCCCACTTACAATTAACCCCTCTTGCAACCATCCGCAACTATGAAAGAAGAATTAAGACAAAGTCTAACCATAGCATTAAACTAGTGGATCGAAATCAGCCCCTTACGAAGCAACGCATAAACTAGAGTTTAAGCTTCTGTCACTCTACCAACCCATCATCTACTTACTACTTCCCAATGCTTAACTCTAGGCCCAAATAATGGTGAAGTGTTATATAGTCGACGTTCACATAACACCACTAGAGGAAAAACAACATACAACATATCAAAATACCGAACGAATACCAAATTCACATGACTATTATTAGCATGACTTATCCCATGTCCTCAAGAACAAAAGTAACTACTCACAAAGCATAATCATAATCATGATCAGAGGTGTAATGAGTAGCATCAATGATCTGAACATAAACTCTTCCACCAAATAATCCAACTAGCATCAACTACAAAGAGTAATCAACACTACTAGCAACCTTACAAGTACCAATCGGAGTCGCGAGACGGAGATTGGTTACAAGTGATGAACTAGGGTTTGAAGATGAGATGGTGCTGATGAAGATGTTGATGGTGACGAGTCCCCTCCGATGAGAGGAGTGTTGGTGATGACGCTGGGGACGATTTCCCCCTCTGAGAGAGAAGTTTCCCTGGCAGGATCGTCCTGCCGGAGCTCTAGATTGGTTCTGCTCAAGTTCCTCCTCGTGGTATCTGCGAAACCACGGAAAAGCTCCCTTATGATTTTTTTCTGGACAAAACCCTCCATAGAGCAAAAGAGGGGGGCAAGTGGGCCAACAGGGTGCCCACAAGCCCCCATGGCGGGGCCTGGGGGGTGGCCGCGCCGTGCAGGCTTGTGGCCACCCCCTGGCCTTCCTCCGGTACTTCTTCGGCCAAGTATTTTTTATATATTGGGAAAAATTCTCCGTTGATTTTCATGGCATTTGGATTTGCGTAGAATAATTATCTCAACTTTGCTCCACCTTCAGGCCAGAATTCCAGTTGTCGGTATTCTCCCTCTTCATGTAAACCTTGCAAAATAAGAGAGAAAAGGCATAAGAATAGTACCGTGAAGTGAAATAACAGCCAAAGAGGCGATAAATATCAACGTGAAAACATGATGCAAAATGGACGTATCATTTCCCCCAAGCTTAGACCTCGCTTGTCCTCAAGCGAAAGCCGAGCTCAATAAATATGTCCACATGTTTAGGGAGAGAGGTGTCGACAAAACTAGATACGAACATGCATGCATCATGATCAAGATTAGAACAACAATACCAACATATAATCTCTCATGCTAAAGTGATAATTCCTTCACAAAGTTTAGAACCTTATCGAGAAGTAACAACCGATAGCCTTTAGTCATTGAAGCAATTGCAATTTATCACAACATCAGAAAGAGTCAAGTAAGAGCTTGTAAAGCAAATCCACATACTTAATCATTATTTCGTTCTCTACAATTGCTACAACTCACGTGGTACTCATGAGATCAAAGCTTCAGTTGGACACAGAGAAAGATAGGGACTTATAGTTTTGCCTCCCAACTACTTACCTCAAGGGTAATGTCAACAATAAGAATTCATGAATACTTACCTCCAAGTTTACATATGAATATAGATCTTCCCCAAGCATGTGACGGTAGCTAAGATAAAAGCGAAACAGGGAATCGGTGAAGATCACCATGACTCTTTCAAGGGCAAAAAGTAAAGGTACAAGATAGGCCCTTCATAGAGGGAAGCAGAGGTTGTCATGCGCTTTTGAGGTTTGGATGCGTGTCCTCTTAGTGCGGAGGAACGTCACTTTATATTGCCCCCTGTGATAAAGAACTTTATTATGCAGTCTGTCGCTTTTATGTCTTCCTCATCACAGGTTCGTATAAAGCTTATTTTCCACACACTAATAGATCATACATATTAGAGAGCAATTTTTATTGCTTGCACCGATGACAACTTACTTGAGGGATCTTATTCAATCCATAGGTAGGTATGGTGGACACTCATGACAAAACTGGTTTGAAGGTTTATGGATGCACAAGTAGTATCTCTACTTAGTGAGGGAGGTTTGGCTAATGTGAGGTGGATGCAATCGTCACATGCTAAGGGATCTCTAATCATATAACATTGTTCGGAGCCAAGCAAACACAATTTATTATGTCGTCTTCCTTGTCCAACATCTACTTCTTCACATGCAATAGTTTAGTGAGTGTTCACAATCATAGGTGGTGTCAGAGATGATATATTTATACGTGAACCTCTCCTTCTTTATCACTTCCTACTAATTGCAACAATGACCAAGGTTTACGTTTGCCTACCCTCAAGAAGTTTCAATCCTCATTCTTTTTATATGTGAAGCCATCACTTCCCACAAGATCACTACATGATATTTCATTCTTTGTTCTATTCTCACTCTTTTGATCATGGCAAGAGGCAAAACCCCATCAACTAAGACACTCTTTATTATAAGACTCACGAGCAAGAATACATCGGGGGTGACACAAGGAAAAACTCAAAACTAAAACACTAAGACTTTTAATCTACTAGAGAAAGAGAAAACTGAAAAGGAAAACTAAAACAAAGGTAAAGGCAAAAGATGTGATGGTGATACGATACCGGGGCAAATCCCCCAAGCTTGGCACAAGCCAAGGGGATTGCCCATACCCTTGTTTAGCTGTCTTCCTTTGGTGGTGATGGTGGAGTTGTTGAAGCGGTCTTGAGCTTGTCTAATTTCCACTTGAGCATAAAATTCTGCTCTCCCAGATCATCATTTCCTCCTCAAGCTTCAACACCCTTTGGCATAATTCCTACTTACTCTCCTGCAAGAAACAAGAAGGGATAAACAAGGTCTTAGGCTTCTTCCTTGAGTCAGGGAGGCTCAACTTCTTGAACTCCACATGAGTGCATCCAGGTTGAGGTAGAGGAGCCTCCTCTTCATCGAAACTCGTTTGTACCTTCCCCTTGGGATCATAGTCTTCTTCCTCATCGGTGGTCCAGCCATATGACTCCAAGTCCCCATAGACCTTGGGGTTAGCAAGGTAATCAACCACATAGCTCTCCCCCTCTGAATCCTGAGAAGACATATTGACCTAGATCTGCGGCAGAAAACAGGCTCGAAAAGAAAAACAGAGGAAATCTGCGTGATATGGGGTCAGACCAAACGAAAGTATATATAATGATTTTTTCTAGACCAGAAGGAGTCCCCTACACGAAAACGGAGTCCGGGAGGCGCACGAGGTGGCCACAAGACCTCACGGCGTGGCCATGGGGTGGGCCCGCGCCGTGCAGGCTTGTCGCCTCCTCGCGCACTTTCCGGACTACTTACAATTTTTGTATTTTTTCAAATATTCCAAAACGGAGAAAATTTCCCATTGGAAAAGTTTTGGACTCTGTTTTCGTACCGAATCTCATACCTCTTCGTTTTAGGAGTCTGAAATAGGCTGATAAATGTCCCTTAGGTATTCTTTCGGAGTTATGGTATTGATGATATTGCTTTCAACATTAATGGGAGTACCTGAGATATAATGCTTGATTCTTTGCCCATTTACCACTCTCGGACAATTACCTTCCGTGTTGTTGATCTTCATAGCACCGGAACGATATACTTCCTCAACAACATAGGAAACTTCCCATTTAGAGAGAAGCTTGTCTGCAAAGAATCTTAAACGAGAGTTATATAGCAAGACATAATCACCTACATTGAACTCACGCTTTTGTATCCTCTTATCATGCCACCTCTTAACCTTCTCTTTGAAGAGCTTGGCATTCTCATATGCTTGAGTTCTCCACTCATCAAGCGAGCTAATGTCAAATAACCTCTTCTCGCCGGCAAGTTTGAAATCAAAGTTGAGCTCTTTGATTGCCCAATAAGCTTTATGCTCTAGCTCAAGAGGTAAGTGACATGCTTTCCCATACACCATTTTGTACAGATACATGCCCATGGGATTCTTATAGGCAGTTCTATAAGCCCACAATGCATCATCGAGCTTCTTAGACCAATTCTTTCTAGACCTTTTGATAGTCTTTTGCAGAATCAGTTTAATCTCTCTATTACTTAGCTCTACTTGACCACTGGATTGAGGGTGGTAGGGAGACGCAATTCTATGGTTGTCATCGTACTTAGCAAGCGTTTTACGGAAAGCACCATGAATGAAGTGTGAACCACCGTCGGTCATTATATATCTAGGGACTCCAAATCTAGGGAAGATAACTTCTTTCAACATCTTGATAGAAGTGTTGTGATCAGCACTACTAGTGGGGATAGCTTCTACCCACTTAGTGACATAATCAACAACAACTAAGATGTGCGTATACCCGTTGGATTTTGGAAAAGGTCCCATATAATCAAAGCCCAGACATCAAATGGTTCAATGACAAGTGAATAGTTGATAGGCATTTCCCAACGTTTCCTAATATTACCTATTCTTTGACATTCGTCACAAGATAAAGCAAACTTACGAGCATCCTTGAAGAGAGTGGGCCAATAGAAACCTGATTGCAATACCTTGTGTGCAGTTCTATCTCCCGCATGGTGTCCTCCGTAGGCCTCGGAGTGACACTTCTGTAGGATCTGTCCCTGTTCATGTTCAGGTACACAACGTCTAATAACACCATCTACTCCTTCCTTATAAAGGTGAGGATCATCCCAAAAGTAGTGTCTCAAGTCAAAGAAGAATTTCTTCTTTTTCTGGTACGTGAAACTAGGTGGTATGTATTTGGCAACAATATAGTTTGCATAATCAGCATACCACGGTGCACTACGTGAAGCATTGATGACATTCGTCGGGAAAGCTATCATCAATAGGTTGTGGGTCATCAAGAACGTTCTCCAACCTAGACAAGTTATCTGCTACTAAGTTATCAACACCCTTTCTGTCAACAACGTGCACATCAGATTCTTGTAGCAAGAGAACCCATTTGATAAGTCTAGGTTTAGCATCCTTCTTCTCCATGAGGCACTTAATAGCAGCGTGATCAGTGTGAATAATGACTTTGGAATCAACAATGTAAGACTTGAACTTTTCACATGCAAACACGACTGCTAAAAATTCCTTCTCCGTAGTAGCATAGTTTCTCTGGGCAGTGTCTAGAGTTTTACTAGTGTAGTGAATAACATTCAACTTCTTATCGACTCTTTGCCCTAGAACAACACCAACAACATATTCACTAGGGTCACACATGATCTCAAAAGGTAAGTTCCAATCAGGTGGTTGAACAATAGGTGCAGTTATCAAAGCCCTCTTAAGTATTTCGAAGGCTTTCTCACAATCATCGTCAAAGACAAAAGGAATATCCTTTTGTAAGAGATTGGTAAGAGGCCTATAAATCTTAGAGAAGTCTTTGATGAACCTTCAATAGAAACCAGCATGACCAAGGAAACTTCTTATTCCTTTGATATCTGTGGGGTATGTCATTTTCTCGATTGCATCAACCTTAGCCTTATCGACTTCAATACCTCTTTCAGAAATTTTATGTCCTAAGACGATGCCTTCATTAACCATAAAGTGGCACTTCTCCCAATTCAAGACAAGACTGGTGGCTTTACATCTCTGCAAGTCTCGATCAAGGTTGCTGAGGCAATCATCAAAGGAAGACCCGTAAACGGAGAAGTCATCCATGAAAACCTCGACAATCTTTTCACAAAAGTCAGAGAATATAGCCATCATACATCTTTGAAAGGTGGCAGGTGCATTACATAAGCCAAAAGGCATACGTCTATAAGTAAAGGTACAGAAAAGGCAGGTGAAAGTGGTTTTCTCCTGATCAGATTGTGCAACTGGTATTTGGGAGAAACCAGAATAACCGTCTAGAAAGCAGAAGTGTGTGTGTTTGGATAGTCTTTCTAGCATTTGGTCGATAAAAGGCAGAGGGTAATGATCTTTCCTAGTGGCTTTATTCAACTTCCTAAAATCAATCACCATCCTATAGCCAGTAATAATCCTTTGTGGGATCAACTCATCCTTATCATTAGGGACAACGGTGATGCCTCCCTTCTTAGGAACGCAATGCACCAGACTCACCCAATCGCTATGAGCAACATGATAGATAATACCCGCTTCCAGAAGCTTTAGTATTTCTTTTCTCACTACTTATTTCATCTTAGGATTTAATCTCCTTTGATGATCAACAACTGGTTGGAATTCAGGATCAGTTTTGATCTTGTGCTGGCATAGAGTGGGGCTAATGCCCTTAAGATCATCAAGAGTATATCCAATAGCAGCATGGTGCTTCCTTAGAGTTTTTAGTAACTTCTTTTCTTCCTGCTCTGAGAGTCTAGCACTAATAATAACAGGATATATCTCCTTTTCATCAAGATAGGCATACTTAAGAGTATCAGGCAACTGTTGAAGCTCGAACACAGGATCACCCTTTGGTGGAGGTGGATCCCCAAGCAGTTCAAGAGGCAGATTATTCTTAAGGATAGGATATTGTTCTAAGACAACTCTATCTATTTCATCCCTTTCATCCATATGCATATCATTTTCATGCTCAAGCAAGTATTGCTCTAAGGGATCAATAGGAGGCACGACAATAGAGGTTAACGCAACAGTTTCATCCCTACTAGGCAACTCCTCTTCATGAGGTTGTCTACCAAACTTCGCGAAATTGAACTCATGCGACACACCTTCAAAGCCAACAGTGACAGTTTGCTTCTCACAGTCAATATGAGCATTGACGGTATTGAGGAAGGGTCTACCAAATATGATGGAACAAAAGCTATCTTGAGCGGTAGCAAGAACGAGGAAATCAGCAGGATACTTTGTTTTACCACACAGGACTTCAACATCCCTAACAATTCCCACAGGGCAGATAGTATCTCTATTAGCAAGCTGAATAGTGACATCTATTGGTTCTATCTCAACAGGTGCAATCTCATCTTTGATTTCATCGTATAAGGATCGAGGTATTGCACTAACACGGGCACCCACGTCACATAAACCATGGTAACAATGATCTCCTATCTTAACAGAAACCACAAGCATGCCAACAACATGCCTATGTTTGTCTCTAACGTGAGGTTTAGCAATTCTAGCAGCATCTTCACAAAAGTGAATATTATGTCCCTCAACTTCTCCAGACAGAAGATCTTTGATAATAGCAATGCTAGGTTCAACTCTAATTTTCTCAGGGGGGTGTAGGTGTTCTAATATAGCCTCTACGTATCACAGTTGAAGCTTTAGAATGATCCTTTATCCTAACAGGGAAAGATGGTTTCTCAATGTAAGCACTGGGTACCACATGATCATTATAGGCAATGACTTTCTCTTCAATTGGAGTGGGTTTAACTACGTTGACTTCTAAAGGAGGATGAAATTTAAATCACTTCTCTTTGGGGAGATCAACATGAGCGGCAAAAGATTCACACAATGAAGCTACTATCTCAGAGTCAAGTCCATACTTAGCGCTAAAGTCACAAAAAGTACTTGTCTCAACAAAGGATTTAACGCAATCAAAAGTGAAATTCATACGTGACTCCTTACCTTCTTCAAGCTCCCAATCTTCAGAGTTGCGTTTAATTCTCTCCAATTAATTCCACTTGAAGTCAATATCTCTCTTCATAAAAGAACCGGTACAAGAAGTGTCAAGCATGGTGCGATCATCGTGAGAAAGCCGAGCATAGAAGTTCTAAATGATAATTTCTCTCGAGAGCTCATGATTGGGGCTTGAATATAGCATTGATTTAAGCCTCCACCAATCTTGAGCGATGCTTTCTCTGTCACGAGGCCAAAAATTATTAATATAATTTCGATCACGATGTACTAAATGCATAGGGTAAAACTTTTGATGAAATTCCAATTTCAACCGATTGTAGTCCCATGATCCAGTATCATCACATAGCCTATACCATGTCAACGCCTTATCCTTCAGAGATAAAGGAAAGACCTTCTTCTTGTCCTCATCCTCAGGCACACCTGGAAGCTTAAATAAACCACAAACCTCATCTACATAGATTAGATGCAAGTCTGGATGTGATGTTCCATCTCGTGTAATAGGATTAGCCAGCAGTTTCTCAAGCATACCCGAAGGAAATTCAAAGCAAATATTTTCAGTAGGTGCAGCAACTTGAGAAGCAACTCTTTGTGCTTCCATTCGAGGTGAAGATACCCCGAACAAGCCCCTCAAAGGATTAGTATCCATAGTGACAAGTGACAACAAATTTCAGCACACTATATGAATGTTTCCTTACCAAGTTCCACTTACCAACGACGCTTCACTCCCCGGCAACGGCGCCAGAAAAGAGTCTTGATGACCCACAAGTAAAGGGATCAATCGTAGTCCTTTCGATAAGTAAGAGTGTCGAACCTAACGAGGAGCAGAAGGATCTGACAAGTGGTTTTTAGCAAGGAAAAATCTGCAAGCACTGAAATTGTCGGTAACAAGTGATTGTGTGGTGAGATGATTCATAGCGAGCAACAAGTAACAAAAGTAGAAACGGTGCAGCAAAGTGGCCCAATCCCTTTTGTAGCAAGGGACAAGCCTGGACAAAGTGTTATAGGAGGAAAAACGCTCCGGAGGACACACAGGAATTTCTGTCATGCTAGTTTCATCATGTTCATATGATTCGCGTTCGTTACTTTGATAGTTTGATATGTGGGTAGACCGGCGCTCGGGTACTGCACTTAATTGGACAAGCATCCCACTTATGATTAACCCCTCTCGCAAGCATCCACAACTACAAAAGAAGAATTAAGACAAAGTCTAACCATATCATTAAACTAGTGGATCCAAATCATCCCCTTACGAAGCAACACATAAACTAGGGTTTAAGCTTCTGTCACTCTATCAACCCATCATCTACTTACTACTTCCCAATGCTTTCCTCTAGGCCCAAATAATGGTGAAGTGTTATGTAGTCGACGTTCACATAACACAACTAGAGGAAAAACAACATACAACATATCAAAATACCTAACGAATACCAAATTCACATGACTATTATTATCATGACTTATCTCATATTCTTAGGAACAAAACTAACTACTCACAAAGCATAATCATAATCATGATCATAGGTGTAATGAGTAGCATCAAGGATCTGAACATAAACTCTTCCACCAAATAATCCAACTAGCATCAACGACAAAGAGAAATCAACACTACTAGCAACCTTACAAGTACCAATTGGAGTCGCGAGACGGAGATTGGTTACAAGTGATGAACTAGGGTTTGGAGATGAGATGGTGCTGATGAAGATGTTGATGGTGACGAGTCCCCTCCGATGATAGGAGTGTTGGTGATGACGATGGCGACGATTTCCCCCTCCGGGAGAGAAGTTTCCCCGGTAGGATCGTCCTGCCGGAGCTCTAGATTGGTTCTGCTCAAGTTCCGCCTCGTGGCGGCGGCGAAACCACGGAAAAGCTCCCTTCTGATTTTTTTCTGGACGAAACCCTCCATATAACAAAAGAGGGGGGCAAGTGGGCCAACATGGTGCCCACAAGCCCGATGGCACGGCCTCGGGGGGGGGGGGGGGGGTGGTCGCGCCATGCAGGCTTGTGGCCACCCCCTGGCCTTCCTCCGGTACTTCTTCGGCACAGTATTTTTTATATATTGGGAAAAAATCTCCGATGATTTTCACGGCGTTTGGAGTTGCGCAGAATAGGTATCTCAACTTTGCTCCACTTTCAGGCCAGAATTCCAGTTGCCGGTTTTCTCCCTCTTCATGTAAACCTTGCAAAATAAGAGAGAAAAGGCATAAGAATAGTACCGTGAAGTGAAATAACAGCAAAGAAGCGATAAATATCAACATGAAAACATGATGCAAAATGGACGTATTAGTGTGCCACTGAGAGTAGTTCGTCATGATATTGTCTAGGAGTTTCGTAGCTTCTCCTAATGTGATTTACATGAACATTCCACCTGAGGTGGAGTCCAAGATATTTATAGAAGCGAAATTCAAGCCAACGTAAATGATTTGTATAGTCATCCGAAGACTCAAGCCATGAGCGGGACAATTTCGAATCATCAATTTCATTCTCTCCCAAGATTGTGCAACATGTTCATGATCAAGTTGCTTAAAATCCAAGATATCATTACGGAGAGAGATAATCTTAGCTGGCGGAAAATACTTGGATATATAAGCATCTTTGCACTTATTCCAGGAATCAATACTATTTTTGGGCAAAGACGAAAACCAAGTTTTTGCTAGATCTCGCAACGAGAAAGGAAAAAAGCTTCAATTTAATCACATCATTATCCACATCTTTCTTCTTTTGCATATCGCAAAGCTCAATGAAGGTATTAATATGGGATGCGGCAGCTTCACTAGGAAGGCCGGAGAATTGCTCTTTCATAACAAGATTCAGCAAAGCGGCATCGATTTCGTATGACTCCGCACTAGTGGCGGGAGCAATCAAAGTATTAATAAAATCATTATTATTAGTATTCGAGAAGTCACAAAGTTTGGTGTTTTCAGTCATGGTGACTTCAACAAGCAAGCAAGCACACAAGCGAACAGAAAGCAAGCGAGAAAAAGGGCAAATGACAAAAGGAATTTTTTTTTGTAATTTTTTGTTTTTCAGAAGTGGGGCAGAGGAAAACGAGACGCAAAAAAGGTAAATGCAAGATATGAGTTTGCGACACTTACTTGGATGAGTTCTTGACTTGATCCTCCCCGGCAACGGCGCTAGAAATTCTTCTGCTACGGCAACAGACAACAACGCCAAAAATTGGCACGTTGATGGAGACTTGTCCTGCGCTGGTTTTTCCCTTGAAGAGGAAAGGGTGATGTAGCATAGGAGCAGTAAGTATTTCCCTCAGTTTGAGAACCAAGGTATCAATCCAGTAGGAGAATCGCGTCAAGTCCAGAGTACCTGCGCAAACACAAAAGAGCTTTCACTCAATGCTATAAAGGGGTTGTCAATCCCTTCAAGATTGATTGCAAAGTGAGATCTGAAGGCGGAAAGTGCAACGAAGTAAAAGTGTAAGGCTGAAAATATGGTGTGAAGTAGACCCGGGGGCCATAGTGTTCACTAGAGGCTTCTCTCAAAATAACAAATATTACGGTGGGTGAACAAATTACTGTCGAGCAATTGATAGAACCGTGCAAAGTCATGACGATATCTAAGGCAATGATCATACATATAGGCATCACGTCCGAGACAAGTAGACCGATACTTTCTGCATCTACTACTATTACTCCACACATCGACCGCTATCCAGCATGCATGTAGTGTATTGAGTTCATGACGAACAGAGTAACGCCTTAAGAAAGATGACATGATGTAGAGGGATAAACTCAAACCAATGATGAAAACCCCATATTTTTACCCTTGATGGCAACAACACAATGCGTGCCTCGCTACCCCTTCTGTCACTGGATGAGGTCACCGCACGGTATGAACCCAAAACCAAGCACTTCTCCCATTGGAAGAATCATAGATCAAGCTGGCGAAACAAAACCCACAACTCGAAGAGAATTACAAGGATGTGAAATCATGCATAAGAGAGATTAGAAGAAACTCAAATAAGATTCATAGATAATATGATCATAAATCCACAATTCATCGGATCTTGACAAACACACCACAAAAGAAGATTACATCGGATAGATCTCCATGAAGATCATGGAGAACTTTGTATTGAAGATCCAAGAGAGAGAAGAAGCCATCTAGCTACTAGTTATGGACCCTTAGGTCTATGGTGAAATACTCACGCATCATCAGAGAGGTCATGTTGTTGATAAAGAAGCCCTCCGTATCCGAATCCCCCCTCCGGCAGGGCACCAGAACGTGCCCTAGATGGGATCTTGCGGAGACAGAAGGTTGCGGCGGCGGAAAAGTACTTTCCATGATCTCCTGATTCTTTCTAGAATTTATGGGAATATATAGGCGAAATACCTAGGGCAGAGGTGGCCCAGGGAGCCCACAAGCCTGGGAGGCGCGCCCCCTGGGCACGGCTAGGGGGCTTGTGGGGTCCCTGGAGGCCCCCTGCCTTGGTTCTCAAGCTTCCCGATCTTCTTCTGTTTCGGAAAAAATCTTTTTGGAAGTTCCGTTCTGTTTGGACTCCGTTTAAAATCCTCCTCTGAAAGGGGTCAAAACACGGAAAAAACAGGAACTGGCACTTGGAACTGAGTTAATAAGTTAGTCCCAAAAAGATATAAAAGGCATGCAAAACATCCAAAGTTTGACAGGATAATAGCATGAAACCATCAAAAATTATAGATACGTTGGAGACGTATCGGCAAGTATGACACCAAATATACAATAATAACACACAATATATATATATATATATATATATATATTGCAAATATTTCCGCAACAACGTTAGGGACTTCAGCAAATGAAATGAATAATGACATAAAAAGGCCTATGTTTTGCACGAACGTTGATTCATTCCCGGTGCGGCAAATCCCAGACACTCGATATGTCCTAGTTTGTAGCACAGGTCATGCCGAAATTCACGAAAAATTTCGGCATGACCTTTCCTATAAGTGGAAAAATCGAGCACCTGAAATTTGCCGGAACAGAAATGAATCAACATTCCGGCAAAACATATGCCACTCGGCTTCATTCCCTGGAAACAACAAACGGCCACTTGGGTATCCATCTCCCTCCCTCTCCCTCCCTCTTCATCTCCATCTCTCTCCCTCTCCCTCCCTCTCTATCTCTCTCCCTCTCCCTCTCCCTACCTATCAATCTCTCTCCCTCTCCCTCCCTCTCCATCTCTCTCCCCCCTCTCTCACTAAGTACATTGCCTTAACATAACCTAACTAACAACATTTTCACTAAGTACATTGCCATCTCCCTCTCTCACTAAGTACTATGTAAATTTCTCTAACATAACCTAACTAACAACATTTTTCTCTAACATAACCTAACTAACAACATTTTGCTCTAACATAACCTAACTAACAACATTTTCACTAAGTACATAACCTAAGTACTATATAAATTTCTCTAACTAGGGTTCATAAGTAAATTCATAACTAGGGTTCATAACGAGGGTTCACCTAAGTTAATACTGAGGGTTCATAACTAGGGTATATAACTAAATTAACCTAGGGAGGAGGGGTGGGGCTTACCGAGAGGCAGGGGTGTTGAGGGTGGCTCAAGGGAGATGGTGGCATGAAGGGTGGCTCCGGTGGCGGCGAGGCGGCTCCTGTGACGGCGAGGGAGGCAGGGGTGGCAAGGAGCAGATGAGGGTGGCTCCGAGGGCGCACGGCTCCTGTGGAAGCGATGGCGCGCAGCTCTGATGGCGGCGATGGCGCGAGGCTCCGATGACGATGACGGAGGGAGAGGTTGAGGGCGACAAGGGAGCAGGTGCGTCGAGGGAGAAGTTGGAGACGCGGGCGAGAAGAACGGGGAATTGGGGGAGGGACGCCCGTGCGCAGGGGCAAGTCAAACTTAGTAGTAGCGCTCTTACCGAACAAGCACTATAGCTACTTAGCTATAGCGCGTTCTTTAAAAACACGATGCTGCTGGAAAACTTAGTAGTAGCGCGGTTCTCGGAACCGCATTACTACTATACCAAGCCTGGCAGCAACGGTTAGAACGGTCATAGTAGCAACGTGTTTTACTTGAGCGCGCTACTGCTATTTTTGTAGCAGTAGCGAGCTTTTTATCCACGTGCTACTGTTATTTAGAAGTAGCACTTTATTTTAACAAGCGCTACTGCTAAGATTTTATGTATAAGCTTTTTCCTAGTAGTGTGCCTCCTGCTCCGGCCGATTGCAGATCGGTCGCTGGTCTCCATCCTCGGGCGAGCTACTGCCCGATCCAAATTGGGTCTCCTACGCCCGTTGACTTCCAAAAAAAGATAGAAAGAGAGAGAGAGAGAGAGTGAGAGAGAGAGGAAGATCGGAATGTCTTCCTCCATCTATGTTGTTGTTCCTTGGTGCTCGGTGATCTTCGATGGCACCAACTATGACGAGTTTGTGGGCTTCATGCGTATCCACATGCGCGGTCTTCTGATGTGGGGTGTTCTCTGTGGTGAGCTCCACTGTCCGCCATGTCCTGTTGCTCTCGTGGCTCCTACCCCGCTGGTGCCACCTTTTCTAGCTGCTAATGCTTCCGAGGCTGATCGAGATGCATCCAAGGCTCTTGATGATGCTGCAGTCGATGCCTATGATCAACAGGTATTGACAGTGTGTTATATCGACTAGAGGGGGGGGGTGAATAGGAGATTTTTAGAATTTCATCACTGAGGAAATTCCTTTTGAGGAAATTCGTCACCGATGACTAACTTACAACGGAAACAGTAAAGGATCAGGAGTGCAAATTTTCACTACAGCAGTTTTTCAGTATGAGGAATGTCAAAACAGATTGCACAGTAAACAGGCACGCAGAAAACAGATGAGGATTAACTAGCGTGAAGAATTCGGGGTTGAGGAATTTCAGAGAAAGTCTTCAGCAAATTCTTCAAAGAGTGACAGTAGAAATCATCAACACATAATCTGAGGAATATACAGAGTTGAGGAATTAGAACCCGTTTCACAGCGAAGACAGTAGTTGATGACCCAGTTCCAACTGCTGTGACAGTTGAACATCTGGTTTGGATCGGCTTGGTATTGAAACCAAAAGACACACAGTCCCGGGACACACAGTCCCTACCGTATTCTCCTTGGGCTAAGAACACACATTCCTCGCCCAACACTCGTGGTAAGTCTTCAGGGCAGACTTCCAAACCCTCACAAACTTGGTCACCCGGCGATCCACAATTGACTGCTGGATTGCTCTAGACAATGACGCCTAACCGTCTGGAGGATGCACAATCCGCAAAGGTAAAAGGCTTCAGTCCCACACAGGAACAACTTCTTCAGTGATGATCAATCACTTGGTTCTTGGTTTGTGGTTTGGTGTTTGGGGTATTTCCTTACTGATGAATTTCTCTCAAAGACTCGGAGGAATTTGGGTGGCTCTTATGACAAGTGTCAGTTTCTAATGGAGCAACCAAGCAGCTAATGGTTGTGGGGGGTGGCTATTTATAGCCTGGGAGCATCTCGACATGATTTGACATTAATGCCCTTAAATAATATGACCGTTGGTGTGGATAAGACCAATAATGTGGCATGGCTATCAAAACGGTCGAGACCCTCAATTGTGAGAGTCCTCATGTCACTCATATTCCTCACTTGTGGCTTTTGATAGGATTAGGCTTGGGTCGAGCATCATGAGGAAATTCATTCCAATGTGTTACCTCGACCCCCTTTAACAGTACGGTGTTCCTATTATTCAAGTGTGAAGAAAAAAAAACAGAAAGAGTAAATGTTCATGCTTCAAAGTCTTCAGAATGATTTTCTTCAGGACACACGGAGTTCCTCAATTTCAATATCTTCATGAGGAATATCAATTTCATCGCATGTTCTTCGCGATTCAATTCTCCAGCTTCAGACCAATTTCTTCAACCGAAGATATACATTTTGAGGGGTCGATATTCATCTAATATTTCAAACTCCTTAGCGACTTATAGATCCTCTGTACACTTGAGAACACATTAGATACTTAACCTATAAGTATTCAAACCACCAAAATCACTAAGGGGCACTAGATGCACTTACAATCTCCCCCTTTTTGGTGGTTGATGACAATTAGGTTAAGTCTTCAATAGGGATAAAAATATGAAGTGTAAATACTCATTTGAGGAATTTGAAAACAAGATTCAGAGAGACTCCCCCTGAGTCTTGTAAATCATTTATACATATGACAAATAGTATGAAGAAATTGATGATGCATGATGACAAATGGTATCTGACGAATTCCACCATGCGTGCATTAAATTTTGAGGAATAAGCATGCGAAGAAAAACATTCAAAAGCGTCAGAGTACCATCGGGCTTAAGTTACAACTCATTACATAAACACTTCAAAAGAGCCAAGAGTTTGTAACTTAAATATAGTTCATAAGCCCCAAATATCCCGCTTGAAGACTAACTCTCAAGTTTCTCCCCCTTTTGTCATCAAGTGACAAAAAGGGACAAACTGAGGACTAACGCCCGTGAAGACTTCACTCCTTGGCGGTTGATGAAGATGCGTGAGGATTCTTGGGAGCAGTCTTCTTCCTTGAACCGGTGGCACTGTCTTGTTGTTCTTCATTAGATTCAGCAGTACGGAATGAAGAAAAAGAAGTGTCCTCAAGGTCTGGAATTGGAATTGACCTGAATTTCTTCTTTGGTGGCCACGACCAGTCAAAGTCTCGCACAAAATCCAATTTTTCAAGTCTGCTGGAGTCTTCAGATGAGCAAGTGTAGCCCAGGTGCGATCAAAAACCTCATGAAGATAATGATGGTTGAGCTTCACAACATTCTGCGTTTCATTGAGGGTTTTCACAATGGCGCCGAACTAGCGTTTGACCCACTTGTGATTTCGATCCACCTTATGGTGAAGACTGAGAAGAAGCTCTCTGGTATTCAGCACACGAGGAGCAACAGGGCTTGGAGGAAGAGTCTCAGTGTCATCCCATGAAGAATATGGTTCAGGCTCTCTGAACTGGCCATCAAGGGGCCTACGGCCTTCATCAATGACAGACTTGCCTGTTTGATGAAATTGCTTTTGATACTTTGACGGTCAGAAAGGTTGTAGTACTTATCTGTCAAAGTCTTCAACTGTGCCTGTGTTGACACAAGATCATTAGGCGTCAGATTGAGGAGATTCTGCTTGAGGAATTTCTCCTTCTTGAGCTTAGCCACCTTGGCCTGTTTAGCTTGCCGCTCCTTCCACTTGGCCTCGTTGATGAATGTGGCCACCATGTGGCTGATGCCAGGGGAAGTTTCAAATCATCAAGTGGAGTGTTGGGGTCCTCATACCAGATATTGATGTAGTCTAGGAGGACTTTTGGGTCCTTGGCCAGAGGAATGGAGCTGCCAGAAGCCTAAGCTACCCTCTCTTGCTTGTTTCTGATCATTGCTTGCCAAGTTTCATCATCATATTCATGACTACCATCTGATGCAGAAGGGACCGTGATGATTTTGCTTGGGCTGGGTCTTGTTCCTCTCCCAGCAGTCACCTTAGTCTTCAGAGGAGTTGGTGAAGAATTTTTCTCCGAGCTTGTTGCAGCTAGCAGTGAGGAGCTAGAGGTAGCGGGCAGTGGCTTCACTACCGGTTTCTGTTCAGGTTTTGAAGCGTGTGGTGGTGCTGAGGGTTTTTTGGCGCAGATGGTTTTTAGCTGATGCTGGATCTGGTTTCTCTTGAGGCTTTGAATCCTTTGGTTTTGATGGCACAAACTTTTGTTGAGGAATTGCCGAGCCAGAAGTCTCAGCAGCAGAGGAAGTAGTGGCAGTTGAAGCAGTAGCAGATGATTCGTTGAATTTCCTCACAGCAGCCTCTGCCTGCTTCTTGAGCTTTGCCAAGTGTTTTTCCTTTTCATCAGGATAATCATCAAGTGTCTTGAGGCTTGAGGGATGTGCTTCTTGATAATCCTCAAGTGCAACCCGTTTGCCAGGAGGCTTCAGAGTGAATTTCTTCGCATATTTGGGAGTGACAAATCTGTACTCCTTCCACTCCTTAGCCCATCGGCGTTCTATCTTCTGAAGCCGAATCTTTCTCTTGGGCATAGTTTCATTTTCATCAGGAGTGCAGTAATCCAGGTATAGATCCTCACGGATATCTACGGCTGTATTCTACTCAAGTTTCTTGCCTCCCTTTTGCTTCCTGTCATCCTCCATTTTCTTCAGCTGAGGATTTTGCTGATGAGATTGAACTCTTGAGGACTCTCATGAGACTTGAAGATTTTCTTCAAGAAATGCTGCAAATGAGTTCATTTGATGAGAACCGAGAGATTCATCAGCTGACATGTGTGTACCTGTGAACATAGTATAGTTGCGAGGAATGTGGAGAGGTCATATGCGTTCTCAGATTTGAAGAAAATGAAAATTTTTGACAGTTGAGGAATTTGACCAGTGGTTGAGGAATTTTCCTAAGCATACTGTTCTTGGGTTCCAGAGTTGTACTGATCCGAAAATGAGCACAACTGAGCAATCTCATGAAAATCTTAGATGCTTAGTGAAGTTCATCAATAGTGTGGTGATAGGTAGTGTTTGAGGAAAAGAAACAGATGGATTCTTGAAGAAAAACAGATTTCACATCACAGAGGTAAAATAGTAGATCAAACTTGCTGTAAAAATAGGGTTTTTATTTACCCTAGATGGCGCGCCGAAGAACAGGGAAGAGTAGTAGGGAGAAGCCCTTTTGGTGCATGTCCAATGCACCCTAACCCGACAGCAGAGGACGTCTATGGCGGTGGCGGACGAGGATGGTCCGACTCCGGCGTGGTTACGGCGACGGAAAAGTCGAGGCAGTGGAGCTCTTCTTCGCCGGCGTCGAGACTTCCAGCGGTGGCGCTAGGGTTCGGGGCTTTGCTGTAGCAAGAGAGCGATGGAGCGAAGAAGTGTTCATAGAGGGGGATGGGGACACATTTTTAGCCACGCATTTACTGTTGGCGCGAAGAAATCAGACCAAATAGCCCGTGCGTCTACGTCTCCGCAGGACACGTGTAGCTTACGAGCAAAGCGGTGGAGATCGTGGTTATCTGAATGAGGAAAGTGGGGTTTAGTTACTCTTAAAAAAATATTTTTGAAGATTTGAGGATTTTGTTACAAAATCATCAGCTGACAAGGACGCAGTGAGGATTTCGAACAAAGTTTCAAGTAGAACGCATATGAAGAATTGAATAGACTGGATGAGAATAGCATAGAGGGAAAGTGGGGTCCGATCACATTCTCTTAGATGAAATATCAACTTGAAGAAATAGCTATAAGTGAATGTTGTTCAGGACTTGAAATCACAGTCTATCTAGGTAAAAGAAAGTCATCAAGTGTTTTTGAAGATTTGACTAACTTGAGTATTGTGTGATAAATCGTCACAATGATGAAATTCAGTTTTGAAGAAAAATGGTTTTGAAGAAAATCAAATTTTGAGAAAATGGAACTTTGAAGAAAATCAATCTTGAAGAGTTTCACGTTGGGCGGTGGCGTGACCCACCATATAAGAATGTTCATTACACACGCCGCGTACAATTATCGTAGGGCCATGAGAATCAATTTCTTCGTTGATTTCTTCACACTCAGAGTGATATTCTTCATTAGTTGAAGAAAATCGATTCATCGTGTGTTGCACATCTAAGTCATAAATTTTGCATAAGTGTTAGGATGTGTGCATCTTTTTACAAAACATTTGAAGATTCTAAGATATTTAGCTCACACCGCAACTTGCAAAACCTTTTCTCATCCAAGGGCTTAGTGAAGATATCTGCCAGTTGATCATCAGTCTTCACTTGGTCGATGAGGATATTGCCCTTGAGGACATGGTCCCGAAGAAAATGATGACGAATCTGGATGTGCTTGGTCTTCGAGTGCTGTACTGGGTTGTATGCAATCTTTATTGCGCTCTCATTGTCGCAGCAGAGAGGCACATTCTTCATGTTCATGCCGTAGTCCTTAAGGGTCTGCTTCATCCATAGCAATTGAGCACAGCATGAACCAGCAGCAATGTACTCAGCTTCGGCAGTGGAGAGTGATACGCAGTTCTGCTTCTTTGAGGACCAGCAAACTAGTGATCTTCCGAGGAAATGACATGTGCCAGATGTTGACTTGCGATACACACGGTCACCAGCATAGTCAGAATCAGAATACCCTACCAGATGAAGATTTGAGCCCTTGGGATACCATAATCCTAGTGTTGGTGTGTGAGCTAAGTATCGAAGAATATGCTTCACAGCCTTATGGTGTGATTCCTTCGGTTTTGCTTGAAAACGTGCACACATGCAAACACTAAGCATTATATCTGGCCTAGATGCACATAGATACAATAAAGAGCCAATCATAGAGCGATATACCTGCTGATCAAATTCTTTACCATTTTCGTCAGTGCCGAGGTGGCCGTTGGTAGGCATTGGAGTCTTGGCACCTTTGCATTCATGCATGTCGAATTTCCTCAGAACATCCTTGAGGTATTTCTCCTGTGATATGAAGATTCCATTGCATCGTTGACGAATTTGAAGACCTAAGAAGAATTTCAGCTCCCCCATCATAGACATCTGATATTCTTCACTCATCATGTAAGCAAATTCATCACTGTATCGTTTGTCAGTACAGCCAAATATAATATCATCGACATATACCAGGCACACAAATAGCTCATTATCATAGGATTTAGTGAAAAGAGTTGGATCGAGTGAACCAGGTTTGAAGCCTTTCTTCATGAGGAATTCCTTCAATGTATCATACCATGCCCGAGGGGCTCGCTTGAGACCATAGAGCGCCTTTTTGAGTGTGAAGACTTTGTCTGGATTATTTGGATCCTCAAAACCTGGGGGCTGAGCAACATATACTTCTTCCTCAAGATTACCATTGAGGAATGCACTTTTCACATCTATTTGATATAATATGATGTTATGATGATTAGCATATGCAAGTAGTATTCGAATAGCTTCAAGTCAAGCAACAGGTGCAAAAGTTTCATCGAAATCTATTCCTTCAACCTGGGTGTAGCCTTGGCCTACAAGTCATGCCTTATTCCTCACCACTTGACCATCCTCATCTTGCTTGTTTCGGAAAATCCACTTGGTTCCGATGTTATTGTGCTTGCGAGGATCTGGTCGTTTTACGAGCTCCCATATGTCATTCAACTTGAATTGAAGAAGTTCATCTTGCATAGCTTGGATCCACTCCGGTTCCAGGAAAGCCTCAGCAACTTTTGAGGGTTCTGTGATAGAAACAAAGGAGAAATGCCCACAAAAGTTAACTAAGTGTGAAGCTTTTGAGCGAGTGAGAGGACCTGGCGCGTTGATGTCATTGAGGATTTTGTCAAGTTCTACTTCATTTGCAATCCTCGGATGAGCTGGTTGAGGATTTCGTCTGGGCTGAGGAAGTGGTTTTGGAGCAATTTCCTCAGGAGCACCTTCTTGATTTTCATCAGTGATGGGGATGGTTTCTTCATCAATTTCCACAGTGGGAACAATGTCTTCAGTAGGTTTGAGCTTTATTGCTTCCTCAGGAGACAACTTATCTGGATCAGAAGGCAATTGCTCTCTTTGCGAGCCATTAGTTTCATCGAACCGCACATCTACAGTCTCAACAACTTTGTTGTGATAGTTTTTGAAGACTCTGTAGGTGTGCGAGTCCTTTCCATAACTGAGCATAAAACCCTCATGTGCCTTAGGTCCAAATTTTGAGCTATGGTGAGGATCTCTAATCCAACATTTTGCACCGAATACTTTGAAATAACTTACATTGGGTTTCTTATCAGTGAGGAGTTCATATGAGGTTTTCTTGAGGAATTTGTGAAGATATACCCTGTTGATGATATGGCATGCAGTGTTGATTGCTTCCGGCCAAAAGCGACGAGGAGTCTGATATTCTTCAAGCATGGTTCTTGCCATCTCAACCAGAATCCTGTTCTTCCTTTCTACGACACCGTTCTGTTGAGGAGTATAAGGAGTAGATAATTCATGAGTAATACCAAGTTCATCAAGATAATCATCAAGACCAGTGTTTTTGAACTCTGTTCCATTATCACTCCTGATATGTTTGATCTTGATGACGAAGTTCGTCGAGGCCATTGAAGAAAATCGTTTGAATATTTCCTGCAGTTCAGTTTTATATAAGATGATATGCACCCATGTATATCTGGAATAATCATCAACTATGACGAAGCCATATAAAGGTGCTGAATTTGTTAGTGTGGCATAGTGAGTAGGTCCAAATAGATCCATATGAAGCAACTCGAAGGGACGAGTAGTGGTCATGATAGTCTACGAGGGATGCTTGGATCTGGTCATTTTCCCAGATTCACATGCACCGCAGAGATGATCCTTGAGGAATTTGACTGATTTGATGCCGATGACATGCTTCTTCTTCGCGAGCGTGTGCAAATTCCTCATGCATGCATGACCTAGTCTTCGGTGCCACAACCATCCTTCTGAGGTTTTTGCTAGTAAGCAAGTGGCTGGTTGAGGACCTGTAGAGAAATCAACAATGTACAAATCCCCTCTTCTTACACCTTCGAAGACTTTGGATGTGTCAGATTCCATGATCACAACACATCTATATCTACCAAAGATAACAATCATAGCAAGATCACAAAGCATCAAGACTGACATGAGGTTAAATCCAAGGGATTCAACAAGCATCACTTTGTCCATATGCCTATCCTTGGAAATAGCCACTTTGCCAAGTCCCAATACCTTGCTTTTACCTTTGTCAGCATATGTGATTTGCTTCAGAGGTGATGGAATTAGTGGCATATTCATCAACAGGCTTTTATCACCAGTCATGTGATGTGTGCAGCCACTATCTAGAACCCACTCAGTACTCTTGGGTTTGTCATCCTGCAGATGAATTAGTACATCTTACCATCTCATATGCTTCAAACTTGAAGAATATGATATCAATTTCATCAGATAGGAATTTCATCATAACAGAATTATAAGGACGTGTGAAATATTTCTATTTCATCATTATTAGCTTGCGTCCTATCAAGTATTTCCTCAGGTCTCCAGCAACTTCTTCAGATGATGATTTTCATCTGGAGAACTAACCTGTAGAAGTGATTAGTTCAATTTCTTCACCACCCACATCTGAAGGGGTGGTAAAGCATTCATCATCCCGCGAGCACCATATGAGAAAGGAGGCATTGAATCTAATGCACTTCTCTTAGCAGTGGAGAACTGGTTTGAGGATTTATGAACATAATGATTTGAAGAGTAACGCTCATATTCATATTCCTTGTAGTTTCCTTGCATGTTAGAAGCATTTGCACTGGTACGGGCATAGTTTGACCAGTTGAGGATTTTGATCCTCTTGAAGACTTTGGTCCTCCTCAGGAATTTGATCTGGGGTTCAAATTCTTCAATGGCGGTGTCATGAAGACATTCACTTGAAGATTTTCAAAGCAACTTTTGGGAACCCAGATTTTCCTCAAGGGAGGGCCATTCCTGCAGGTAGTTCCAACCTATCGAGCAAATACTTCACCAGATTGATTTTTGAACAATTTATAGTTGGAGTCAAATGACTCATCTGAGGAATAGGATAATTCACATGAAAAACCAGTTAGATTGGATGGATCAAAAGGAGGCCCAGTAGCAGCAACCCATGAGGTTTTGGGATACTGCTCAGGTTTCCAATAAGATCCATCAACATTCAATTTCCTCTCAAAGGCAATTCCTTCTTTCCTCGGGTTCCTGTTCAAGATCTGCTTTTTGAGCACATCACAAAGGGTTTGATGTCCTTTTAGACTTCTGTATATGCCTGTCACATACAATTCCTTCAACCCTGCATTTTCATCAGTGACATGTGTGTTTTCCTCAAGTGAGGAATTTGACACTACATGAGGAGTTGAAGAATTTGTAGCAATAGAAGCATTTGATGATTCTGGTGAAGAATTAGCAGTTTCACGTTCAATGCATTTAAGGCATGGAGCAACGAATTCAGCTTGAGCAGCGCTGATCTGTTGAGCTAGTAATGAATCATTTTCCATACGAAGATCATCATGAGAAATCTTCATCTTCTCTAGATCAAGCTTACTTTGAAGAAATTCATAGGAAAGTTTCTCATGATTAGCGAGGAGTGTATCATGACGATCTTGAAGATTATCAAATCTAGACTGAAGACTTTTTACATCTTCAGTGAGGATTTGGGTAAGATTCATTTCATCATTCAACAGATCATCGCTTCTATCTAGCAGCTTCTGAAGCTTTTCCAGGGCAGTTTGTTGTTTAGTGGCAATGATAGCAAGTTTACTGTAACTGGGTTTTTTATAATCATCAGGTTCACAGTCACTTGAATGAGAGGAGGAAGCATCATTCGGTACCTTTGAACCTTTCGCCATGAAGCAATAGGTTGGAGCGAAGTCATCAGCATAGTCATCAGTGTGGATGGTGTTATCATGTTCTTCAAGGTTGAAGATTGACTTGCTGACGAAAGTGGTTGCAAGTGCAAGACTGGCCTGTCCGTATTTTGAGTCTTCATCAGAACCCTCCTCCTCATCACATTCCTCTGATTCTGCCTCGAAATCCATTTCCTTGCTAATAAGTGCCCGAGCCTTTCTGAAACTAGTCTTGTTGTGCGATGAGGGATTTGAAGATGAGGATTTTGAAGATTTCTTCTTGTTCTTCGAGTCATCAGAACTGTCATCCTTGTATTTCTTCTTCTTTGATTCCTTTCCCCAACGGGGACAATCAACAATGTAGTGACCTGATTTCTTGCATTTGTGGCAGGTTCTTTTCTTGTAGTCCTCAGATGAAGATTCTGATTTCCTCATATCTCTTCTTGAAGATTTACCGAACTGACCACGTCGTGTAAACCTCTGGAATTTCCTCACGCGCATTGCAAGCTCCTGTCCAAATTCTTCAGGGTCACCAATGCTATCATCTGAGTCTTCTTCTTCAGATGAGGAAGTTGATCTAGCCTTCAGTGCACGTTGTCTAGAATAGCTTGGTCCATATAGATCTTTCTTTTCTTCTTGCTTGAATTCATGAGTATTGAGCCTTTCGAGTATATCAGCTGGATCAAGCATCTTGTAGTCTGGTGTTTCTTGAATCATCAGGACTAAAGTATCAAATGAAGAATCCAAATTTCTTAGCAGTTTCTTCACAACTTCATGATCAGTAATGTCTCGAGCTTCCAGTGCTTGCAGTTCATTTGATATGTCACTGAGGTGATCAAAGGTATCTTGGTAGCTTTCATTGTCAAGCCTCTTGAAGCGATTGAAGAGATTGCGAAGAACATCAACACGAGAATCACGCTGGGTTGACACTCCTTCATTTACTTTGCACAGTCTCTCCCAGATAAGTGTCGCTGAGCCCAAAGCACTCACTCTTCCAAACTAGCCTGGGCTCAGATGGCCACAGATGATATTCTTCGCTTGAGAATCAAGTTGCTTGAATTTCTTCACATCAGCAGCAGAGACACTAGCAGAGATGATGGGGACGCCATGTTCCCCAATATACCAGAGATCATTGTCAATAGCTTGTAGATGCATCTGCATCTTGGTCTTCCAGAAGGGAAAGTTCTTTCCTTCGAAAGTAAGACATGCTGCAGTAACCTTAATCATGCTTGCAGTCGACATAACTAAAACTCCAGGTGGTTAAACCAAAATCACACAGAACAAGGGAGTACCTTGCTCTGATACCAATTGAAAGTGCGTTATATGGACTAGAGGGGGGGTGAATAGGAGATTTTTAAAATTTCATCACTGAGGAAATTCCTTTTGAGGAAATTCCTCACTGATGACTAACTTACAGCGGAAACAGTAAAGGATCAGGAGTGCAAAGTTTCACTACAACAGTTTTTCAGTATGAGGAATGTGAAAACAGATTACACAGTAAGTAGGCACGCAGAAAACGGATGAGGATTAACTAGCGTGAAGAATTTGGGGTTGAGGAATTTGAGAGAAAGTCTTCAACAAATTCTTCAAACAGTGACAATAGAAATCATCAACACATAATCTGAGGAATATAAAGAGTTGAGGAATTAGAACCCGTTTCATAGCGAAGACAGTAGTTGATGACCCAGTTCCAACTGCTGTGACAATTGTATATCTGGTTTGGAGCGGCTTGGTATTGAAACCAAAAGACACACAGTCCCGGGACACACAGTCCCTATCGTATTCTCCTTGGGCTAAGAACACACACTCCTCGCCCAACACTCGTGGCGACTCTTCAGGGCAGACTTCCAAACCCTCACAAACTTGGTCACAAGACGATCCACAATTGACTGCTGGATTGCTCTAGACCATGATGCCTAACCGTCTGGAGGATGCACATTCCTCAAAGGTAAGAGGCTTCAGTCCCACACAGGAACAACTTCTTCAGTGATGCTCAATCACTTGGTTCTCGGTTTGTGGTTTGGTGTTTGGGGTATTTCCTCACTAATGAGTTTCTCTCAAAGACTCTGAGGAATTTGGGTTGCTCTTATGACAAGTGTCAGTTTCTAACGGAGCATCCAAGCAGCTAATGGTTGTGGGGGGCGGCTATTTATAGCCTGGGAGCATCCCGACATGATTTGACATTAATGCCCTTAAATAATATGTCCGTTGGTGTGGATAAGACCAATGATGTGGCGTGGCTATCAAAACGGTCGGGACCCTTAAATGTGAGAGTCCTCATGTCACTCATATTCCTCACTTGTGGCTTTTTATAGGATTAGGCTTGGGTTGAGCATCATGAGTAAATTCATTCCAATGTGTTACCTTGACCCCCTTTAACAGTACGGTGTTACTATTACTCAAGTGTGAAGAAAACAAAACATAAAGAGTAAATCTTCATGCTTCAAAGTCTTCAGAATGATTTTCTTCAGGACACACCGAATTCCTCAATTTCAATATCTTCATGAGGAATATCAATTTCATCGCACATTCTTCGCGATTCAATTCTTCAGCTTCAGACCAATTTCTTCAACCGAAGATGTACATATTTAGGGGTCGATATTCATCAAATATTTCAAACTCCTCAGCGACTTATAGATCCTTTGTACACTTGAGAACACATTAGATACTTAACCTATAAGTCTTCAAACCACCAAAATCACTAAGGGGCACTAGATGCACTTACAGGCGTCGGCTTATTCACATGCTCTTGTTGCATACCGTGATGATCTGTCTGCGTACGCTCAGTGGTGCAACAATGATGCTCGAGCTGCTTTTGTTCTCACTGCGAGTGTTCTCCCTCAGTTTTCCTCTGTGTTCATGAGTCTCAACAGTGTTGCAGCAATGTGGTCTTACCTCTGCCAACGTATTAGCCATATGGTGATGTTCTCTACTTATCTATGGTGCCGAGGAGCATGCTCTTCAGCAAGGTGACTCTTGTGTTAATGAGTTCTACACACAGAGTTCCAACATCTAACGCTAGCTTGACTCTCTTCGGACAACTGTGTGTGGAGCCTGCCATTGTTGCCAGACTATGCGGTCTGACTTGAAGTTCCGGCGTGTCCATGAGTTCTTAGTTCGCCTTTGCTCCGAGTTTGAGCATCGGCATGCTCACTTTCTTGCTCGTGGCCATGTTCCTATCACAGAGGTAATTGCCGAACTTCATGTTGAGGATACCCGCCTTTGTTCTGTTGGTTTGCTTGCGGTTCCTTCTGTGTTAGCTATTCGAGCTCCTATGCCATCTGCTTGTCCCACTTCACCAGCGCTCCTGCCTACACCCCAAAGGGTTGGGTCGCCCTCCTTTTGTTGAGAAGGGCAGGCCACGTCGTGACACATTCTGTGGCTACTGCTCCAGGCCAGGTCACCCAGTGTCTGATTGTTGCCAGAAACAGCAAGACCAGAGGCGTTCTTCCTCCAGTGGGAGTGCTGCATCTTCCTCGACTCTGTCACTCACCGATCAGGACATTATCCGGCTCATGCGTCTCCTGGATTCCTCTAGCTCTTTATCGACGGGTTTTGCTGCTGCTTTGACCGCTCCCACCCATTCATCACCATCGGCACCTACACTGTCAGGTACATCTTCGTGGGTTCTGGATTGTGGAGCTTATTTTCATATGTCTTCTGATTCTTCCGTGTTGTCTTCTCTTCAACCTCTTGATTCTCATGTTAATGTTCTCACTGCCGATGGCACCCCCTTCATGTTGCTAGTCGTGGCACTCTTTCTACTCCATCTTTTTCTGTTCCTAGTGTTTCTCATGTTCCCCGTCTTACCATGAACCTCTTCTCCGCTGCCGAACTTACTGATTTTGGTTGTCGTGTCATTCTTGATACAGACTATTGCCCTATTCAGGATCTTCACACCAAGGCTTTCGTTGGTGCTGGCCCTCGACGCCGTGAGTCAGAGGGTCTTTGGGAGGTTGACTGGCTTCATGTTCCTTCCGCTGCCACCACTTCTGCCAGTTCTCATGCTCTTGTTGCCTCCTCTTGTGCGACCTTCCAACAGTGGCATCATCAACTTGCTCACCTATGTGGTTCCCACTTGTCATTGTTGGTGCGTCAGGGTGTCTTAGGGTCTGTCTGTGGAGATATATCTTTACATTGTAATGGTTCTAGACATGGCAAACAGACTCAATTACCTTATCCTACTAGTGAGTCAGTATCTAGCGTCCTTTTGACTTAGTTCATTCTGATGATTGGGGTCCTACTCCCTTCGATTCAAAAGGTGTTCATCGCTATTATGTTCTGTTTATAGATGATTTATCTCGATGCACTTGGCTATACTTTATGAAATATTGTAGCGAGGTTATCTCTATATACAAGCGATTTGCTGTGATGGTTCACTCCCAGTTTTCCACACCTATTCGTGCTTTTCGTGTTGACTCTGCTCGTGAGTATATTTCCCAAGTGTTGCGTGCCTTTCTCGTGGAATAGGGTACTCTTACCCAGTTCACCTGTCCTGGTGCCCATGAACAGAATGGCGCTTCGGAACGCAAGCATCGTCATCTACTTGAGATGGACCGTGCGCTGATAATCGCCGCTTCTCTTCCACCTCATTTTTGGGCCGAGGCTGTCTCCGCATCCACTTATCTCATCAACATTCATTCATCGACGACCTTGTAGGATGGAATTCCTATGTAGTGTCTCACTGGTCGCTCTCTTGACTACCCATCTCTATGTATGTTTGGGTGTGTATGCTATGCCCTTCTTGCCCCGCGAGAACGCACCAAACTGACTGCTTAGTCGGTCGAGTGTGTTTTCTTGGCTACAGTGATGAGCACAAGGGCTATTGCTATTGGGATCCTGTTGGTCGCCGGTTGCGCATTTCACGTGATGTGAATTTCGATGAGTCTTGTTCTTACTACCCCCGCCCTTCCTTCTCGAGCTTTTTTGTGGACGGTCTTTCCTTTCTTCTTCTTCCCCATACATCCTCCTATGTGCCTCTAGTCTCCCCCTTCCTCAGGCACATCTCCCTCTTCCTCATCCACCATTGTCTGTGTAAGTGCATCTAGTGCCCCTTAGTGATTTTGGTGGTTTGAAGACTTATAGGTTAAGTATCTAATGTGTTCATGAGTGTACACAGGATCTATAAGTCACTGAGGAGTTTGAAATATTTGATGAATATCGACGTCTAAAAATGCATATC
Organism: Hordeum vulgare subsp. vulgare; assembly: GCF_904849725.1. Classification (NCBI taxonomy): domain Eukaryota; kingdom Viridiplantae; phylum Streptophyta; class Magnoliopsida; order Poales; family Poaceae; genus Hordeum; species Hordeum vulgare. Next base: position 109,537,134 of record NC_058521.1, on the reverse strand, counting down.
TTCGATTGAAGAAATTGGTCTGAAGCTGAAGAATTGAATTGTGAAGAATCTGCGATGAAATTGATATTCCTCATGAAGATATTGAAATTGAGGAATTCGGTGTGTCTTGAAGAACATCATTATGAAGACTTTGAAGCATGAATATTTACTCTTTCCGTTTTGTTTTCTTCACACTTGAGTAATAGGAACACCGTACTGTTAAAGGGGGTCGAAGTAACACATTGGAATGAATTTCCTCATGATGCTCAACCCAAGCCTAATTCTACCAAAAGCCTCAAGTGAGGAATATGATTGACATGAGGACTCTCAAAGTTAAGGGTTCCGACCGTTTCGATAGCCACGCCACATCATTGGTCTTATCCACACGAACGGTCATATTATTTAAGGGCATTAGTTTCAAATCATGTCGGGATGCTCCCAGGCTATAAATAGTCGCCCCACGCAACCATTAGCTGGTTGGCTGCTCCATTAGAAACTGACACTTGTCATAAGAGCAACCCAAATTCCTCAGAGTCTTCGAGAGTAATTCATCAGTGAGGGAATACTCCAAACATCAAACCACAAACCGAGAACCAAGTGATTGAGCATCACTGAAGAAGTTGTTCCTCTGTGGGACTGAAGCCTTTTACCTTTGAGGACTGTGCATCCTCCAGACGGTTAGGCGTCATGGTCTAGAGCAATCCAGTAGTCAATTGTGGATCGCCGGGTGACCAAGTTTGTGAGGGTTTGGAAGTCTGCCCTGAAGACTTACCACGAATGTTGGGCGAGGACTGTGTGGTCTTAGCCCAAGGAGAATACGGTAGGGACTATGTGTCCCTGGACTATGTGTATTTTGGTTTCAATACCAAGCCGCTCCAAACCAGATGTACAACTGTCACAGCAATTGGCACTGGGTCATCAACTACTGTCTTCGCTGTGAAACGGGTTCTAATTCCTCAACTTTTTATATTCCTCAGATTATGTGTTGACGATTTGCACTGTCACTGTTTGAAGAATTTCTGAAGACTTTTTTCTCTAAAATTCCTCAACCCCAAATTCTTCACGCTAGTTATTCCTCATATATTTTCTGTATGCCTGCTCACTGTGCAATCTGTTTTCACATTCCTCATACCGAAAAACTGTTGTAGTGAAACTTTGCACTCCTGATCCTTTACTGTTTCCGTTGTAAGTTAGTCATCAGTGAGGAATTTCCTCAAAAGGAATTTCCTCAGTGATGAAATTCTAAAAATCTCCTATTCACCCCCCTCTAGTCGATATAACGCACTTTCAGTCTGCACCTTCCCCTTCGTCCTTCTCCCCATCCTCATCCTCCATCTCTCCTTCTACTCCATCCTCCTCCCCACCCTCATCATCCGTCTCTCCTTTTCCTCTTCACTACACTCGCTGCCCTCGTAGTGAAGATGATCTTAGTGACGCGCCCTCCACTTCCGGAGCGCCTCCCTTCACGCCTCCCCCAGTTCATAACCGTCGTGCTCGGGCTCGCCCCCACCTGATAGCTATTCTGCTAACCGTTATGGTCTCTCTATTTTGCTCTGCCATGACCCAGCCTAAATGGAAGCTTGCGAGGGCCAAGGAGCTTGCTTCCCTTGAGCGCAATGGCACCTGGGATCTGGTCTCCCTTCCTTCCGGTGTTCGTCCCGTCACCTGCAAGTGGGTCTATAAGATTGGTACTCGCTCTGATGGTTCTATTGAGCGCTACAAAACTCACCTTGTTGCTCGTGGCTTTCAGCAGGAGCAAGGATGCGATTACGACGAGACATTCACTCTTCTAGCCCACATGACCACTGTTTGCACTCTCCTTGTTGTGGCTTATGTTCGCCATTGGTCTGTGTTTCAACTTGACGTCCAAAACGCTTTTCTCAATGGTGAGTTGTGTGAGGAGGTTTACATGCAGCCACCACCGGGGTACTATGCTCCTGATGGTATGGTTTGGCGACTTCGACGCTCCCTCTATGGTCTAAACCAGGCTCCTCGTGCCTGGTTTGAGGGTTTCGCCTCTGTGGTTACTGTCGCGGGCTTCTCTCCCAGTGATCATGACCCCTACGTTGTTCGTTCACACGTCTCCTCGTGGTTGGACTCTTCTCCTTCTCTATGTTGATGACATGATCATCACTGGTGATGACTCTGACTACATTGTATTTGTTAAGGCTCGCCTTTGCGACTAGTTCCTCATGTCTTATCTTGGCCCCCTTTGCTATTTTATTGGGATTGAGATTTCTTCGACCCCTGATGGCTTCTTCATCTCCCAGGAAAAGCATATTCATGATCTTTTTACTCGCTCCTCTCTCGGTGATGATCACACTGTTGTGACTCATATGGATCTCAATGTTCAGCTTCGTGCTTCTGACGGTGATCCTCTTCCTAATCGCACTCGCTATCGTCACATTGTTGGGAGCCTTGTCTATCTTGTTGCTACGCATCCTGACATCTCCTATCATGTCCACATTCTCAGTCAGTTTGTGGCAGCCCCCACCTATGTTCACTATAGTCACCTCTTCCGTGTTCTACGATATCTTCGTGGCACGATCTCTCATCGCCTTTTATTTCCCTGCTCCATCTCATTACAGCTCCAGGCCTACTCTGATGCTACGTGGGCTAGTGATCCCTCTGATCGCTGCTCGCTATCTGCTTACTGTGTTTTTCTTGGTGTCTCTCATTGCCTCGAAGACCAAGAAACATACTATAGTTTCTCGCTCGAGTATCGAGGCCGAGTTGCATGCGATGGCTATGCTGACAGCTCACCTTATCTGGTTACGCTGGTTACTTGAGGACTTTGGTGTGTCTACTACTACATCGACTCCCTTACCGTCCGACAACAGAGGTGCTCTCAGTATCGCGCCAGATCCGGTGAAGCATGAGCTCACCAAGCACATCAGTGTGGATGCCCACTTTGTGCGCGCTGGTGTGCAGGATTAGACTCTCGCTCTTCATTATTGTAACAGCCCGAGACCAACGCTCCAAAAGATTCCCCTTTTATTCCCTTGCCGTCCTGTGATTAAATGTTTGTCGCATTCATCATCGCATCATGCACATCATCCCTATTGCATCGGCACTCTGTTGCCGCCAGTTTTTAGAACTTGCATCCATTGTTAGTTGTTGGTTCTCTCTATTTTTTTGTTGTCCGTTTCAAAACCAACCACACACGCACGTGCCCGCGACATCGATAAAATTTTGCTTTTAAAACTGTGCATAAAACATTCTTGGATTGGGTTGAAACTTAGCGTGCGGTCTTGTTTTAGTGTAGGTAGGCCGCATGTCAAATTTCATCGCAATCGGAGTCCGTTTGATACCTAAACGGTTGACCGTAGCGGCACCGTCATCTGTTATCGTCGGACGTTTTCGGTGCTTAAAATCTTGTGCCAGGCCGCAAACCCCTCTCTTCTCTCAGCCCATCATGGTTACATAGCCCACCTAGCCCATCAACACCATCCCCATGTCCGGAGTCGTCCGATCGAGATCGTACGGCTCGAAAACAGGCAATAACCCCTAACCCTAGCCCCTATCTTTAAATAGACAGCCAACCCTAACCCCCCATCGATTTCTGTGCCGAGCCAACCCTAGCCGCCACCCATAGATCCTCCTCTCTCCTCCAGCAGCCGGGCCCGCCGAGCCTAGATCAGGCCCGGGCAGGCCCATTTGCCTCAGCTCCAGATCGGGAGCCCCAGCTCCTCCCAAGCCCTCCATGGCTGCCCCGACCAGCCCCACTGCCACACAAGACCCACAATGCCTTGACACACCCAGGTGCTTTTCACGCCGGCCATCGGTACCCCGCCGCTGGATATGCGTCACCCTCTTGCCGAAGCTCCGCTGGCCAGCCGACGGCTCGCCCCCGAGCAGCACTAGCAACCCCGAGCTATCGGGTGCTTGCAGATCCTGTACCGCGCCACCCCCTTGTGGCCTCATCGAGCCGGACACCGGAGCTCAACTGCCACCCCGCGCGGCCGCTTGCACCACAAGGCCCCACCGCCGGAGGTGCAGCCCGTCGCTAGGGAGCCGTCGCCGGATCGCATGTCATCCCCGATCCAGATTGGATCGGGAGGATCCCCTGCTGCTGGCATTGACCGCTAGCGCTACATGGGCCGCCGCTCCATTGGCCTGCCTCCAACCTCGCCCTCCATGCAACCGCCGGCTCAGTCCACCCCGGCCACACCCAGGACCAGGCGTGCCGCTCGCCAGGCCATGCCAGCCTAACTCTCGCTTCTGGGCCGAAGCCCAACAAGGTGAGCACCTGAGCCGCCCTATCTAGCGCCCTGTGCGAATGTTTGCTAAATGCTTCGGCCCGCTATGTTTTTTCCTTGTGCGAATTTAGCTATTTCGGGGACATTTAGAATAACACATTAGATGCCAATTTTAAAATGCCCGTAACTTTTAAACCATGCGTCGTGTGCAAAAACCGTAGATATGTAGAACATGTAGAATTTCGTGTAGATTAATATTTTCCATCTCTCATCAATATTTAAAACTTCTAACCTTGTTGTTTGCCTCGTTTTGCATCACACCATGCTAAAACGGCTTATTCGTAGCTAGTTAACCGTAGCTTCGTTGGCGATGAGCTATATATGAAACCGACTAGAATGACACGTAGAATCACCTGAACCATTTTATTTTGTCGTTTAACAAACATAAAATATTTTTAGGTCATATCTGGACAGATTTCGAAGTTAGCACATGGGGTCAGTTCGGAGATGCTATATGATGTTTTCAGCCTCATTTAAAATACCTAGAAAGGTAGGTTATTTGTGCTTCACCTCTTGCCATGTTTAAACAACATTTAATATTGTCATGTACCTAAAGGGAGTGAACTGAATAATTCGTATGTGGAGTTTCGTCAATATGCAACTCGTTGAATATTGAGCTTCACTTAATGTGTACTATTTGATTGTGGTGAATTTCCATGCCATACCTTGCATAATTGAAACCGCCATGCATCATATTAGGTTGTGCGTCATATCGTGCATGTGGCATGGTGAATATTGTGTGTTGATTCTTGTTTCTGGTTTGCTTCGTCTCGATAGAGTTCCGCAAGCGTGTCGGAATGTGAGGATCCGTTCGACTACGTCGGTTTGTGTGCTTCATGGATTCGTTCTTCTTCCAAGCAGGATCTCAAGCAAGATGACCATTTCGCTAGATACCATTACTATCAATGCCATGCTAGTTGTCTCGTTTCTTTCATTATGTCTTGTTGCCTACCACCTATTAAATGTCAGCCTCTCAACATTGCCATGAAACCTTCAACCTTCTACAACCTAGGAAACCACTATTTGACTATGTTACCGCTTGCTTAACCATGTGTTAGCGTTGCTAGTTGCAGGTGCAGTTGCTTGCATGTGATAACATGTGTCCTTTGTTATATCATCATATAATTGCTAATTAATTTAATGGACCTATATATTTGGTAAAAGGTGGAAGGCTCGGCTTTCAAGCCTGGTGTTTTGTTCCACCTTTTCTGCCTTAGTTTTGGCTACCGGTGTTATATTCCATAACTGAGCGCTCCTAACACGATCGGGGTTGTTATGGGGACCTTCTTAATAATTCGTCTTAGTTAGAGCTTGTCTCGCAAGGTACAAATTTTGTATTACATTTGCCTAATAACTAATAAACTTGCATAGGGACCAGTCGACCCCCTGGGATAATTAATCAACAACCCGGGCCAGTGCTCCTCACGGGTGTTGGTCCAAAATGGGCTGCATGCGGGGCCACCACGAGGAAACTCGAGGATTGTTTTTACTCGTAGCTAGTCCCATCTGGTCGTGTCCCGAGAACGAGATACGCGGCTCCTATCGGGTTCATCGACACATCGGGAGGCCTTGCTGGATTAGTCTTACCTTTTACGAAATATCTTGTGCATCGGGATTCTGGTGATGCTTTGGGTTATCTCAAAGTTGAGGTTTTCCACTAAGGAACCTGAGGAGATCATGAGTTTTGTGATCGAGGCTTTCTATGCGGCTTGTGGTAATTTATGATGGACTAGTTGGAGCACCCCAGTAGGGTTAAATCTTTCGAAAAGCCATGCCCACGGTTATGTGGCAAACTTGGGAGCTTTGTTTAACATACTGTTCTAGATAACTTGAAGTAAACTTAATTAAAACTTTCCAACTCTGTGCGTATCCGTGATTGTCTCTTTTGAGAGCTCCTTCTCCGATTGAGGACACAATGGGGTTATGTCTGACGTAGGTAGGTTTTCATGATCATTCATTTGATCATCATTAGTTCAGTCCGTTATACGTAGATCATCCCCCTCTTATTCTTGTACTCGTAAGTTAGCCACTCAAATAAATTCTTAGTCGCTTGCTACAGCCTCACCACTTAACCATGCCTCACCCATTAAGCTTTGCTAATCTTGGTACCTTTGGAAATGAGATTGTTGAGCCCCTGTGGCTCACAGATTACTACAACAACAGTTGCAGGTACGGGTAAAGGGTTACTTTGATGTGAGCGCGATGATTGTTCTATTTGGAGTTTCTTCTTCTTCTTCTTCATCGCTCTAGGATGGGCTTCAGGCCGGCAACCTGGGATAGCAAGGATGGACGTCGTTCTTTTATCGTTTGTTTTCGTCCATAGTCGGACCCTCTCTTCTTCATGATGAATGTATATTGTTGTATTGATGTGAACTTGTTGTAGCTTGTGGCAAGTGTAAGCCAATTCCATATACTCATCTCTTCAATACATGTACTTGTAACGATATCTATTCTTGCGAAACGACGACATACGCTTCTATCCTTGTCGAGGCCCTCGTGCCAAAATAAGGATAGGGTCGCATCCTCGGCGTTACAACTATGTCCCCTCTGAGTTACAGTTGGCGTACTTCTTCACGAAGGCACAGACTTGAGCGCAGCATGGGTTCTTTTTCTCCAAATGCAGTGTTGTTGAGCCACCATGAGTTTGAGGGGGGTGTTAGATGTGTATAATCCCTTTGGTGTATATCTCCATTGTATAAGGGGTTTTCTTTCCTTTTACCACTTGTATAAGTACTGGCCTTGGCCGCTTATGAATGTTAATTGCCCATTCCTAACACTTATTAATGTTTTGGAGAAAGTAGAAAGATATGCATGCCCCCCATTTGACTCTAGGATGCATATACTAATTTCCCATCCCATATCAGTATCTAATGTTAGCATGGCACCAAAAATAAGAGAGAGCTGGGCTATTGGTAGAAGCTACAAATATTCAGAAATCATTGTGCTCAGTGGCTCGCTTCATGCTATGTAGGCATGTTTAGTGTTTCATTGTACAGATTTCAGCTTATCAGTTGGCCTTATCTCCCTCTCTTTGTATAAATGTGTTGTTGTTACCTTCCTCCCTTTTCTTTGTAGATTGACAGGTGAATTTGTAGATTTGGTTAGTTGAATCAATGCTAAAACTGCATGCTATTCCGAGGAGTAGGAGTGTAGAACCAAGTCATTCGGGTGGTGCTTCATTTGGAGAAGTCAAATGATCAACTATATAGAATAATCTTTTTTGACGGTGTAATTCAGGTCTGGTTGTCTTTATCTTCAGAAGAGACTCATCTTTAGTACGTGGACATGCTAGCTCATGCGATGATGCACAACTTCTTGGGTGATGTACAACAAGGTCAGCAGGGGCACTCATGTTATATATATTATGAAGTTGATACCTATTTGTTTGATTAGTTATAACGTGACATCACTTCTTTCTTTAGAGTTTGAATTATTAAGGGAGAAATTTATCACCATATTAACCTTCCACATATTGAAGTACTGGAGGGGGAATAATTCTGAAATAAAAGCAATAAGGAAATTTCCTTGGTTATACTACAGTTAAACTACACTTGTGCATATGATTGGAGCAATGACTAATGAAGTAATTAGGTAACTTATCTAAAGACTTGGTTGTAGCTAGCTTGAATTTTGAGAATACCATCAACTAGCTTGGTTTGTAGGTGTAGCGTGTTAGTGTATTGCTTTTGTTCTTCTAGGAGTTAAGTAGCAGTACGTAGCTTGGTTTTAACTACAATTTCCTTGACATCTTATTTGGTGCTTCTACTCCTCATTCAGACAAGCGAGAGAACAATGGCATGCATACTTGAAGGCTATTTCCAATATTGCTTGATCTGGAGTTTATTCCAAGGTGCAAACTTTACCAAAATGAACGACAATACAAATGGTTTAGTCCCTTATTCTTTCTTTGGAGCCATCGCACATTTACTTTTGCAATTGGGAAGTGAAATGCAAAGTTCAGTTTCAGTTTCTCCCTACAAACTTGAAAGAATGACATATATATAGTATTTTCTTACAAAAAAAATACATGCTCCTGCTTTCAAATAGTTGATCATATATCTATCTTGCTCGATTTGATGTTGTTCTGTGTGTTACTCTGTACGTCTTGTGCCCTAAATGAATATGAAGTAGGGGCACTCCAAGAGATCAATTGTAAGACAAGACCTTGCTTTGTAGACAACGAGGTATGGACTAAGAGGATAGTCACTAAAGATGTAGTGGCAACGACGTGCATCTTGGTGAAGTGGTGCTTGTCATGCTTGAGGTTAGAAAAGTGATCATGTTTTTTTTTTCATGTGCACTATGGCTGGAAAATCCTTCCATATACAGAACGAGACTGGTTTTTCAACTGCCAAGGCTCTAAGATAAATTGTTGAATAGTGAATGCTATTATATTTATGCAAGCTGGAGATGTTATAAATTTGTTATTTTCCTTCTTGGAATGAGTTGTGCTTTATTGTAGCTGTTAGAGAAACTAGATGACATGTTGCGCCCATGGCGCAAAAAGCATTGGTGAGCCGAGCATTGTAAGCATGTGTATGTCAAAGTCTAATAGATATACTTTTATCTGATTACATGGTATCATCATCAAAAGGAAATAATGGCATTACTTGATAACTGCATACCATAAGCAAATATAATTTGAGAGCTGACATAGTGTCCTAAGAGAACCCAGTGCTGATACACAGCGTTCTAAGAAGTTTACAATGAGCATAAGCAGATAGAAATTTAGCGCTGGTATATATTGTTGTAAGTTGATAATAGATTATTTACAATGAGAATAGTATATAGCTAGTAGGCATCATGTAGATGGTTATGGTTAGGAGGTGATGGTCATCAAGGAGAGCCATTGCTGAAGGTACTATAGGCATCAAAATTGACTTCGTTGCCTAAGCATCCCGACACATTGTGATTGCCTAATGCATAAATTCCTTCAATATCATTGTTGAGGCTTCAATAATACTTGTTTGTCTTCTTGAGAACTTCTTCTGATTGTAAAGTTGCATCATTAAGACATTCAAAAACATATTTGACCTGTGACAAAATATGATTCAAATCATGGTCTTGGGGTGTTGTTCCTGCTGTGAAGTTGGTCTCTATTATATGGTTTAGTTACTTTAGTAGCCATGTTATCTTCACGTAGAGTGTTGCACCAGTGTTGGCAATGAATTGGCACGCAACACATCAACATAGATTAGTGTTGGTTGTATGAAAAAAATACCAACAAAGATTAATGCATATATTTTATCGCTCTCTGTTTTGAAATCAGAATTAACACAGTTGATAGCGATGAAGAAAAAAAGGTATCAGCTCTATTACCTCTCACAGACATTCAAAGTAATTACCAGGAAACGGAAGAACGTATTAGGTTCTAGGAATTAACATAACCTCGTATTAGCTCTATTACCTCACACAAACATTCAAAGTAATTACGAGGGAACGGAAGAACCTATTAGGCTCTAGAAATTAACATAACCTCGTATTAGCTCTATTACCGCACACAGACATTTGAAGTAATTACGAGGGAACGGAAGAACGTATTATGCACTAGGAATTAACATAACCTCTATTGCTTTGTTCCTAGTTTCCTACGCTCTCAAATCTGAAAGAGGGAAATGTAAGCTTCAGTGCGAAACAAATAGAATTTGAAAACTGTGTATATATAAAAAGAAAAGAAAAATAAGAATGCAAAGTGTCCTTCTACTCCCATGTGTGAAGAGATAAAGCTATTTTCAAGAAGGTTTACAAGATACTTCTAAATTTTTACCTTAAAAGTACCTCAAAAATTGCAATGCACATACTAATTGGTGTCAGTTCTCTAACTGCTAGATCTTGATGTTGAGGAACGTTGCATGGGAAACAAAAAAATTCCTACGCACAGGAAGACCTATCATGGTGATGTTCATCTACGAGAGGGAGATCGCATCTACATACCCTTGTAGATCACTAAGCAGGAAGCGTTAAGAAACAAGGTTGATGTAGTGGTACAACTTCGTGATTCAAATCACCGTTGTCCCACGATCCGTCCCGATCTAGCACTGAACGGACGACACCTTGAAAGTGCGTTATATCGACTAGAGGGGGGGGGGTGAATAGGAGATTTTTAGAATTTCATCACTGAGGAACTTCCTTTTGAGGAAATTCCTCACTGATGACTAACTTACAGCGGAAACAGTAAAGGATCAGACATGCAATCGTTCACACCAGCAGTATTTCAGAGTGAAGAATGTGATAACAGATTACACAGTAAGCAGGCACACAGTGTACAAATGATGATTGACTATTGTGAAGAATTTGGGGTTGAGGAAATTCAGAGAAAGTCTGCAGCAAATTCTTCAAACAGTCACAGTGAAAGTCATCAACACATAATACACAGAAAGTAAAGAGTTGAGGAATTAGAACCCGATTCTCAGAGAAGACAGTCATTGATGACCCAGTTCCAACTGCTGTGACAGTTGTACATCTGGTTTGGAGCGGCTTGGTATTGAAACCAAAGGACACCCAGTCCCGGGACACACAGTCCCTACCGTATTCTCCTTGAGCTAAGGACACACAATCCTCGCCCAACACTCGTGGTAAGTCTTCAGGGCAGACTTCCAAACCCTCAGAAACTTGGTCACCCGACGATCCACAATTCACTGCTGGATTGCTCTAGACCATGACGCCTAACCGTCTGGAGGATGCACAGTCCTCAAAGGTAAAAGGCTTCAGTCCCACACAGGAACAACTTCTTCAGTGATGCTCAATCACTAGGTTTGGTTTGTGGTTTCGGTGGGTGGTGTATTTCCTCACTGATGAGTTACTCTCGAAGACTCTGAGGAATTTGGGTTGCTCTTATGACAAGTGTTAGTTTCTAACGGAGCAGCCAACCAGCTAGTGGTTGTGGGGGGTGGCTATTTATAGCCTGGGAGCATCCCGACATGATTTGACACTAATGCCCTTAAATAATATGACCGTTGGAGTGGATAAGGCCAGTGACTTGGCGTGGTTATCGAAACGGTCGGGACCCTCAACTGTGAGAGTCCTCATGTCACTCATATTCCTCACTTGAGTTTTTTGGTAGGATTAGGCTTGGGTTGAGCATCATGAGGAAATCCATTCCATAGTGTTACTTTGACCCCCTTGAACAGTATGGTGTTCCTATTCATCAAATGCAAATAAAGTAAAACAGAAAACGTAAATCTTCACGCTTGAATTTCTTCAGGAAGATTTTCTTCAGGAACCACCGGTCTTCTCAATATCAGTATCTTCATGAGGAATATCAATTTCATCGCAGATTCCTCGCGATTCGTTTCTTCAGCTTGAGACCAATTTCTTCAACTGAAGATATACATTTTTAGGGGTCGATATTCTTCTAATATCTCAAACTCCTCAATGACTTATAGATCCTGTGTACACTTATAAACACATTAGATACTTAACCTATAAGTCTTCAAACCACCAAAATCACTAAGGGGCACTAGATGCACTTACAATCTCCCCCTTTTTGGTGGTTGATGACAATTAGGTTAAGTCTTCAACAGGGATCAAAAATATGAATTGTAAATACTCATTTGAGGAATTTGAGAACAAGATTCAGAGAGACTCCCCCTGAAGATGTGCATACCTTGAGGATTTTGCTTTTATAGCAGATGCACATTGATGATTTATATCATGGAGATCTCCCCCTGAGTCATGTAAATCATGCATACATATCACAGATCATATGAAGAAAATGAAGATGCATGATGGCAAATGGTATCTGACGAATTCCAGCATGCGTGCATTAAAACTTTGAGGAATAAGCATGCGAAGAAAAACGTTCAAAAGCGTCAGAGTATCATCGGGCTTAAGTTACAACTCATTACATAAAAACTTCAGAAGAGCCAAGAGTTTGTAACTTAAATATAGTTCATAGGCCCCAAAAATATCCCGCTTGAAGACTAACTCTCGAGTTTCTCCCCCTTTGTCATCAAGTGACAAAAAGGGACAAACTGAGGACTAACGCCCGTGAAGACTTCATTTCTTGGCGGTTGATAAAGAGCCGTGACGCTTCTTGGGGGTAGTCTTCTTCCTTGGGCCGGTTGCTGTGTCGAGTTGTTCCTCATCATATTCAGTAGTGCGGAATGAAGAAAAGGAGCTGTCTTCAAGGTCTGGCACTGGAATGGGCCTGAACTTCCTCTTGGGAGGCCACGACCAGTCAAAGTCTCGCTCAAAGTCCATTTCTTCAAGCTCAGTCTGAGTCTTCAGATGTGCAAGTGTAGCCCAGGTGCGATCGAAAACCTCATGCAGATAGTGATGATTAATCTTCACCGAGTTCTGAGTTTCAGTGAGGGTTTTCACAATGGCACCAAACTGGCGTTTGACCCATTTGTGGTTGCGATCCACCTTCTGGTGAAGACTGAGGAAGAGCTCTCTGGTGTTCATGACGCGAGGAGGAACTGGGCTCGCTGGACGAGTCTCAGTATTGTCCCATGAAGAATATGCTTCTGGCTCTTTGAACTGGCCATCAAGGGGCCTACTGCCTTCTTCAATCACACATTTACCTTTTCCTTCGATGGGCTCGAAAGTCTTCTTGTTGACCCGGATAGGAGGCATATAACCCATGTGGTTTTGGAAATCAGCGTGGAAGTTGATGCCTGTCCTTGTCCTGATGAATCTCATGATCCACGGGGCATATATCTTGTGATCATAGGGACACATGGCATTGTCGGCCAAAGTCCTCAAGAAGAAATCATGGATATTATTGGGAATACCATGAATGATGTTGAAGAGGATATTCTTCATGAGGCCTACAACATCTTCTTCATCGTCATGGCCTTTGATTGGCACTAGCACACTGCAGAGGATTCTGTAGACAGACCGTGGTGTGTACTTGAGCTCATGGACGAGGAAGGTTGTTCTTGAGGGTATGCCTGCAGCCAAAGGCTGCATGAGGACTTCCATCATACCATTTGGCATCTCACGCTCACCATAAAGCTTCACTGCCCCATCTGAGGGAATTGGTATGGGCAGTTCTCTGAGGAGTTCAGAAGCAGGAGCTTTGTAGGGAGTATTTTGGGACATCCAGTCAAACACCCAAGTGTTGATGTCATCAGCGTTGCCAGATATGTGCAGAGTGGCATAGAACTGAAGAATAAGCTCACTATTCCAATCTGATATGTCTGAGCACATAGGGAGCAAACCTGCATCGTGGAGTACATTGAGGACTGGTTCCAGGCAGGGTATTGCTTCAAGCTCAACATGAGGAATGTGCCTGTGCTAGAATATCTTATTACGTCCACAGAGCATAGAGGAATAGTAGTTCATTTGAGTCCTTGTACAAAACTTCAGATGCCTCATTTGAGGCTTGTCATAAGGGTTCTCTCCGACGAAATACATGTGTTCTTCAAAGAAATCTTCTTTCTGAAACTTTGGACGCTTGGAGAATGGTTGGCGCTGAACTGGCTTAAGATTTTGCTGAGGAATGGGGGAGGAGACAACAATGGCAGTCTCTGGGTTGAGCACAATGAATTCATTGTCTTGGGCGGGTACATTTTCTTCAGCATTTTCCTCAAGGTGAGGAATTTCATCAGCTGGTACTTCTTGCTGGGGAGATGACGCTGGCTCTGGCTGAGCTTCTGGCTGAGGAATTTCTGCTTCTTTCTCATTTGGAGGAGTTGGGTCAGCCCGTTCCTCATCTTGAGGAGTCTGCTCAGAATGTACATTTTCCTCAGCTTGTTTTTCTTCAGCTGGCTTTGTAGCAGAAGCAGTTTCATCAGCTGGTGCAGCTGATGCTTGAGCAGTCTCTGTCTGAGGAATAAGAGGTTGAGGACTGTCATCAATCTGGATTTCCTCATCAGTGTGTTCCTCAGAGGCGACATCCTTCATTTCCTCATCTGCCCTTGTAGCTGGGTCATCAATGACGACCATCTCATATGAAGGGGCGACATTTAGAGGCACTGGATCCAGAGGAGCAGTTTCTTCATTTTCTTTGAGGCGCTTTGCCTGTGTCTGTTCTACTGCTGAGGAAGCTTTTCTCTTCTTTGCTTCCTTTTTACCAGCCCTTGTTTTCTTCGCGTCTGATGCAGACGGAATTATCTTCTTCACCTTTGAAGCTTTTGGTGAAGGTGTTCTTTCTGCAGATTCTTCAGCTGGTAGTGAGGAACCAGCTGGAACAGAGTCATCAGCCTGCTTTGATGAAGCAGCTGGATCAGGAGCAGTCTCATCAGTGGTTGCTATTTCATCAGTTGCAGTTTCCGTGATGATTTCTTCAATGGCCGGTTCATCAACACGGCGCTCTTGGTGTTCTTCCTCAGCTTGAGGAGTTTCCTCCTCATCAGGAGATGCATCTGCTGGCTGCTCAACCAGGGGCTGAGGAGTTGGTGCTGGTGGTGCGGTTCTCTTGTTGTAGTCATCAACAACACTAGTGGCTAGCTTGATGAAATTGCTCTTGATACTTTTGCGATCTGACAGCTTGTCATACTTGTCAGTCAATACTTGCAGCTCTGCCTGGGTTGACACCAGTGCATCAGGAGTAAGTTTGAGGAGATTCTGCCTGAGGAATTTCTCCTTTTTGGCCTTTGCAACCTTTGCCTGCCTAGCCTGCTGTTCTTTCCACTTGGCTTCATTTATGAAGGTGGCCACCATGTGGCTGATGCCAGGAGGAAGTTTCAAATCATCAATGGGAGTGTTTGGATCCTCATACCAGATATTGATGTAGCCAAGGAGGACCTTGGGGTCCATGGCCAGAGGAATAGCACTGCCTGATGCTTGAGCTACCCTTTCTTGCTTGTTTTCGATGATGGCTTGCAGGGTTTCATCATCATATTCATCACTTCCCTCTAATATCGACGGGACTGTGATGATTTTGCTGGGGCTGGGCAGAGGTGCACGTTCAGTAGTTGCCAAAGTCTTCACAAGTGGTGTTGAAGACTTTGTCTCCGAGCTAGTTGCAGCTGGGAGTGAGGAGCTGGAGCTGGCGGTCATAGGTTTCACGACATGCTTCTGTACTGGTTTCTCTTGAGGCTTTAGAGGTGGAGCTGAGGATTTTGGTGCTGAGGAGATTGGTGCAGAGGGTTTTGGCGCTGATGGTTTTGGTGTTGAAGGTTTTGGTAATGAGGGTTTTGGAGCTCAGGATTTTGGAGATGAGGGTTTTCTGACAGGAGCCTGAGCAGACTTCTCTTGAGGCTTTGGAGCCCTTTGCTTTGATGGCACAGACTGCGTGTGAGGAATTTCTGAGCCTGAGGTTTCTGCCGCTGAGGAATTAGCAGCACCAGAGGCAGCAGCTGAGGATTGATTAAATTTCCTCACTGCAGCTTCTGCTTGCTTCTTGAGCTTGGCCAGATGTTTTTCTTTCTCATCTGGGTAGTCATCAATTGTCATGAGACTTGAGGGATGTGCTACTTGATGATCCTTAAGTGGGGCCCTTCTGCCAGGAGGCTTCAAAGCGTATTTCTTCGCATATTTTGGAGTCACAAACCTGTACTCCTTCCATTCCTTCGCCCATCGGCGTTCAATCTTCTGCAGCCTTATCTTTCTCTTGGCCATTGTCTCATGTTCATCAGGCGTACAATAGTCCAAGTATATGTCCTCAGGGATATCAGCAGCTGTGTTCTGCTCCAGTTTCCTTCCTCCTTTCTGTTTTCTCTCTTCCTCCATTTTCTTCAGTTGAGGACTTTTGCTAATGATTTCGAACTCTTGAGGATTCTAATGAGCCTTGAAGAGTTTCTTCCAGAAATGCTGCAAATGAGTTAATGTGATGAGAACCGAGAGATTCATTAGCTGACATGTGTGTACCTGTGAACAGAGTATAGTTGCGAGGAATTTGGAGAGGTCATATGCGTTCTCAGATTTGAAGAAAATGAAAAAGTTTGACAGTTTGAGGAATATAACCAGTGGTTGAGGAATTTTGCCTAAGCATGTTGTTCTTGTGTTCCAGAGTTGTACAGATCCGAAAATTCGCACAATTGAGGAATCTCGTGAAAATCTTAGATGCTTAGCTAGTTCATCAATGATTGTGGTGATAGGTAGTGTTTGAGGAATCATGTGCGCATCGTATCTTGAGGAAAAACAGATTTCACATAGAAGATGTAAAATTTCAGATCTAATCTGCTGTAAAAATGGGATATATTTACCTTGGAAGGTGCTTACGAAGAACATAGAAAGTAGTGTTGGAGAGGCTCTTCGTTCGAGTGTAAAATGCACCCTAACTTGGCGGCAGAGGACGTCTACGGCGGCGGCGGACGAAGATGGTCCGACTCCGGCGTGATTCTGGCGATGAAGAGGTCGAGGCAGTGAAGCTCTTCCTCACCGGCGACAAGACTACCAGCGGTGGCGCTAGGGTTCGGTGAAGTGTGCTGTGACAGGAGAGCGATGAGGCGAAGAAGAGGATACCGAGGGGGATAAGGACATATTTATAACCCAAAAGTTACTGTTTGGCGCGAAAGTTTCGGACCAAATAGCCCCTGCCTCTACGTCTCCGCAGGACACGTGTAGCTCCCGTACGATGCGGTGGAGATAGTGGAGATCGTGGTTATCCGATCGTGGGAAGTGGGGGTTCAGTTACTGTGCCTTTAAAGAAAACAATTTTTTTAAGATTTGAGGATTTTCGTTACAAAATCATCAGCTGACAAGGATGCAGTGAGGACTTTGAACAAAGTTTCAAGTAGAACGCATATGAAGAATTGAATAGACTGGATAAGTATAGCATAGAGGGAAAGTAGGGTCCGACCACATTCACTTAGCAGAAACATCAACTTGAAGAAATAGTAATAACTGAATGCTATTGAGGACTAGAAATCAGAGTCTATCTAGTCAAATGAAAGTCATCAAGTGTTTTTGAAGATTTTGTAATAAGTCATCACAATGAAGAACAACTGTTTTGAAGAAAAAATGCATTGTGAGGTAATTGATCATTTGAAGAAAATCAACTTGAGGAATTTTACATTGGGCGGTGGCGTTACCCACCATATAAGAATGTTGATTACAGACGCCGCGTACAATTGTCGTAGGGCCCTGAGATTTAATTTCTTCGTTAATTTCTTCACATTCAGAGTGACTATCTTCATCAGTTCAAGAAAATCGTCTCATCATGTGTTGCACATCTAAGTCATCAACTTTGCATAAGTGTTAGGATGTGTGCATGTTTTTACAAAACATTTGAAGACTCTAAGATATTTAGCTCACACCGCAACTTGCAAAACCTTTTCTCATCCAAGGGCTTAGTGAAGATATCTGCCAGTTGATCATCAGTCTTCACATGGTCGATGAGGATATTGCCCTTGAGGACATGGTCCCGAAGAAAATGATGACGAATCTGGATGTGCTTGGTCGTCGAGTGTTGTACTGGGTTGTATGCAATCTTGATAGCAATCTCATTGTCACAGTAGAGAGGTACATTCTTCATGTTGATACCGTAGTCCTTGAGGGTTTGCTTCATCCACAACAATTGAGCACAGCAAGAACCAACAACAATGTACTCAGCTTCGGCAGTGGAGAGTGATACGCAGTTCTGCTTCTTTGAGGACCAGCAAACTAGTGATCTTCTGAGGAAATGGCATGTGCCAGAAGTTGACTTGCGATCCACACGGTCACCAGCATAGTCTGAATCAGAATACCCTACCACATGAAGATTGGAGCCCTTGGGATACCATAATACTAGTGTTGGTGTGTGAGCTAAGTATCGAAGAATATGTTTCACAGCCTTATGGTGTGATTCCTTCGGTTTTTCTTGAAAACATGCACACATGCAAACACTAAGCATTATATCTGGCCTAGATGCACATAGATACAATAAAGAGCCAATCATAGAATGGTATACCTGCTGATCTAAATCTTTACCATTTTCATCAGTGCCGAGGTGGCCGTTCGTAGGCATTGGAGTCTTGGCACCTTTGCATTCGTGCATGTCGAATTTCCTCAGAACATCCTTGAGGTATTTCTCCTGTGATATGAAGATTCCATTGCTTTGTTGACGAATTTGAAGACCTAAGAAGAATTTCAGCTCCCCCATCATGGACATCTGATATTCTTCACTCATCATGTAGGCAAATTTATCACTGTATCTTTTGTCAGTACAGCCAAATATGATATCATCAACATATATTTGACATACAAACAACTCATTATCATAGGATTTTGTGAAAAGAGTTGGATCGAGTGAACCAGGTTTGAAGCCTTTCTTCATGAGGAATTCCTTCAATGTATCATACCATGCCCGAGGGGCTTGCTTGAGACCATACATAGCCTTTTTGAGTCTGAAGACTTTGTCTAGATTCTTTGGATCCTCAAAACCAGGGGGTTGAGCAACATATACTTCTTCCTCAAGCTTACCATCGAGGAATGCACTTTTCACATCCATTTGATATAAGGTGATGTTATGATGATTAGCATAAGCAAGTAGTATTCGAATAGCTTCAAGTCTAGCAACAGGTGCAAAAGTTTCATCAAAATCTATTCCTTCAACCTGGGTGTAGCCTTGGGCTACAAGTCGTGCCTTGTTCCTTACCACTTGACCGTTCTCATCTTGCTTGTTTCGGAAAATCCACTTGGTGCCGATGATGTTGTGCTTGCGAGGATCTGGTCGTCTGACGAGCTCCCATACGTCATTCAGCTTGAATTGAAGAAGTTCGTCTTGCATAGCTTGGATCCACTCCGGTTCCAGAAAAGCCTCACCAGCTTTTGAGGGTTCTGTGATGGATACAAAGGAAAAATGCCCACAAAAGTTAACTAAGTGTGAAGCTTTTGAGCGAGTGAGAGGACCTGGCGCGTTGATGTCGTTGAGGATTTTGTCAAGTTCTACTTCGTTTGCAATCCTCGGATGAGCTGGTTGAGGATTTTGTCTGGGCTGAGGAACTGGTGCTGGTGCAATTTCCTCAGGAGCATCTTCTTGGTTTTTATCAGCGATGGGAATCGTTTCTTCACCAATTTCCTCAATGGGGACAATGTCTTCAGTAGGCTTGAGCTTTATTGCTTCCTCAGGAGACAACTTATCTAGATCAGAAGGCAATTGCTCTCTTTGCGAGCCATTAGTTTCATCGAACCGCACATCTATAGTCTCAACAACTTTGTTGTGATAGTTGTTGAAGACTCTGTAGGTGTGCGAGTCCTTCCCATAACCGAGCATAAAACCTTCATGTGCCTTAGGTGCAAATTTTGAGCTATGATGAGGATCTCTAATCCAGCATTTCGCACCGAAGACTTTGAAATAACTTATATTGGGTTTCTTGTCAGTGAGGAGTTCATATGAGGTTTTCTTGAGGAATTTGTGAAGATATACCCTGTTGATGATGTGACATGCAGTGTTGATTGCTTCAGGCCAAAAGCGACGAGGAGTCTGATATTCTTCAAGCATAGTTCTTGCCATTTCAACCAGAGTCCTGTTCTTCCTTTCGACGACACCCATTCTGCTGAGGAGTATAAGGAGCAGACAATTTGTGAGTAATACCAAGTTCATCAAGATAATCATCAAGACCAGTGTTTTTGAACTCGGTTCCATTATCACTCCTGATGTGTTTGATCTTGATGCCAAAGTTCGTCGAGGCCCTTGAAGAAAATCGTTTGAAGATTTCCTGCACTTCAGTTTTATACACTATGATATGCACCCAAGTATATCTGGAATAATCATCAACTATGACGAAGCCATATAAAGATGCTGCATTGGTTAGTGTGGCATAGTGAGTAGGTCCAAATAAATCCATATGAAGCAATTCGAATGGACGTGTAGTGGTCATGATGGTTTTAGAGGGATGCTTGGATCTTGTCATTTTCCCAGATTCACAAGCACCGCAGAGATGATCCTTGAGGAATTTGACTGATTCGATGCCGATGACATGCTTCTTCTTTGCAAGCGTGTGCAAATTCCTCATGCCTGCATGACCTAATCTTCGGTGCCACAGCCATCCTTCTGAGGTTTTTGCTAGTAAGCAAGTGGCTGGTTGAGGACCTGTAGATAAATCAACAATGTACAAATCCCCTCTTCTTACACCTTCGAAGACTTTGGATCTGTCAGATTCCATGATGACTACACATCTATATCTACCAAAGATAACAATCATATCAAGATCACAAAGCATCGAGACATACATGAGGTTAAAACCAAGGGAGTCAACAAGCATCACTTTGTCCATATGCCTATCCTTGGAAATAGCTACTTTGCCAAGTCCCAATACCTTGCTTTTACCTTTGTCAGCATATGTGATTTGCTTCAGAGGTGATGGAGTTAGTGGCATATTCATCAGTAAGCTTTTATCACCAGTCATGTGATGTGTGCAGCCACTATCGAGAACCCACTCAGTATTTTTGGGTTTGTCATCCTGCAGATGAATTAGTACAGCTTACCATCTCATATGCTTCAGTTTTGAAGAATATGATACTAATTTCATCAGTAATTTCATCATAACAGAAATGTAAGGACGCGTGAAATATTTCTATTTCATCAATTATTAGCTTGCATCCTATCAAGCATTTCCTCAGGTCTCCAGCAACTTCTTCAGATGATGATTTTCATCTGGAGACCTGACGTGCAGAAGTGATTAGTTCGATTTCTTCACCACCCACATCTGAAGGGGTGGCAAAGCGTTCATCATCCTGCGAGCACCATATGAGAAAGGTGGCATTGAAGCTAATGCACTTTTCTTAAAAGTAAGGGGATTGAAGTACTCATATGAATATGCAGAGAACTGGTTTGAGGATTTATGAACATAATGATTTGAGGAGTAACGCTCATATTCATATTCCTTGTAGTTTCCGTGCATGTTAGACGCATAAGCACGGGTACGAGCATAGTTTTGACCAGTTGAGGACTTTGATCCACTTGAAGACTTTGGTCCTTCTGAGGAATTTGATCTAGGGTTCAGATTCTTCAGTGGTGGTGTCATGAGGACATTCACCTGAAGATTTTCAAGACAACTTTTGGGAACCCAGATTTTCCTTAGAGGAGGGCCATTCCTGCAGTTAGTTCCAACATATCGAGCAAATACTTCACCAGATTGATTTTTGAACAGTTTAAAGTTGGAATCAAATGACTCATCTGAGGAATAGGATAATTCACATGAGAAGCTAGTTAGATTAGATGGATCAAAAGGAGGCCCAGTAGTAGCAGCAACCCATGAGGTTTTGGGATACTGCTCGGGTTTCCAATAAGATCCATCGGCATTTAATTTCCTCTCAAAGGCAATTCCTTCTTTGCTCGGGTTCCTATTCAAGATCTGCTTTTTGAGCACATCACAAAGGGTTTGATGTCCTTTGAGGTTTTTGTACATGCCTGTCATGTACAATTCCTTCAACCCTGCATTTTCATCAGTAACATTTGTGTTTTCCTCAAGTGAGGAAATAGACACAACAGGTGCAGTTGAAGAATTTGTAGCAATGGTAGCATTTGATGATTCTGGTGAGGAATTAGCAGTTTCGCATTCAATGCATTTAAGACATGGAGGAATAAATTCAACTTGGCTTGTGCTGATCTGTTGAGCTAGTAATGAATCATTTTCCATACGAAGATCATCATGAGACATCCTCAGCTTCTCAAGATCAAGCTTCCTTGGAAGAAATTCGTAGGAAAGCTTCTCATGATCAGTGAGGAGTGTATCATAACGATCCTAAAGATTATCAAATCTAGACTGAAGACTTTTCATGTCATCAGTGACGATTTGGTTAAGGTTCATTTCATCATTCAACAGATCATCACTTTTGTCTAGCAGTTTCTGAAGCTCTTCCGGAGCAGTTTGTTGTTTAGTGGCAATGATAGCAAGTTTACTGTAACTGGGTTTCTTATAATCATTAGGTTCACAGTCACTTGAATCAGAGGAGGAGGCATTATTTGATACCTTTGAACCTTTTTCCATGAAGCAATAGGTTGGAGCGAAGTCATCAGCATAGTCATCAGTATGGATGGTGCAATCATTTTCTTCAAGATTGAAGATTGACTTGCTGACGAAAGTGGTTGCTAGTGCAAGAGTAGCCTGTCCAGATTCTGAGTCTTCTCCATAACCCTCTTCTTCATCACATTCCTCTGATTCTGCCTCGGAGTCCATTTCCTTGCCAATAAGTGCCCAAGCCTTTCTGAAACTAGTCTTCTTGTGTGATGAGGGCTTTGAAGATGAGGATTTTGAAGATTTCTTCTTCTTCTTCGAGTCATCAGAACTGTCATCCTTGTATTTCTTCTTCTTTGATTCCTTTCCCGAACAGGGACAATCAGCAATGTAATGGCCTGATTTCTTGCACTTGTGACAGGTTCGTTTCTTGTAGTCCTCAGATGCAGATTCTGATTTCCTCATGTCTCTTCTTGATGACTTACCGAACTGGCCTCGTCGTGTAAATCTCTGGAATTTCCTCACAAGCATTGCAAGCTCCTATCCAAATTCTTCAGGGTCACAACTGCTGTCATCTGTGTCTTCTTCTTCACATGAGGAAATTGCTCTAGCCTTCAGTGCACGTGGTCTAGAATAGCTTTGTCCATATAGATCTCTCTGTTCTTCTAGCTGGAATTCATGAGTGTTTAGCCTTTCAAGGATATCAGCTGGATCTAGCATCTTGTAGTCTGGTCTTTCTTGAATCATAAGAACTAGAGTGTCAAATGAAGAATCCAAAGATCTCATCAGTTTCTTCACAACTTCGTGATCAGTGATGTCTCGAGCTCCCAGTGCTTGCAGTTCATTTGATATGTCCGTGAGGCGATCAAAGGTGTCTTGGCAACATTCATTGTCATGTCTCTTGAAGCGATTGAAGAGATTGCGAAGAATATCAACACGAGAGTCACGCTGGGTTGATACTCCTTCATTTACCTTGCACAGTCTCTCCCAGATCAGTGTTGCGGAGCCCAAAGCACTTACTCTTCCAAACTGGCCAGGGCTCAGATGGCCACAGATGATGTTCTTCGCTTGAGAATCAAGTTGCTTGAATTTCTTCACATCAGCCGTAGTGACACTGGCATAGATGATGGGGACGCCATTTTCCACAATATACCAGAGATCATTATCAATAGCTTGTAAATGCATTTGCATTTTGTTCTTCTAGAAGGGAAAGTTCTTTCCTTCGTAGGTAGGACATGCTGCAGTCACCTTAAACATGCCTGGAGTCGACATAACTAAAACTCCAGGTGGTTAAACCAAAATCACACAAAACAAGGGAGTACCTTGCTCTGATACCAATTGAAAGTGCATTATATCAACTAGAGAGGGGGTGAATAGGAGATTTTTAGAATTTCATCACTGAGGAAATTCCTTTTGAGGAAATTCCTCACTGATGACTAACTTACAGCGGAAAAAGTAAAGGATCAGACGTGCAATCGTTCACACCAGCAGTATTTCAGAGTGAAGAATGTGAAAATAGATTACACAGTAAGCAGGCGCGCAGAGTACCGATGATGATTAACTATTGTGAAGAATTTGGGGTTGAGGAAATTCAGAGAAAGTCTTCAGCAAATTCTTCAAACAGTCACAGTGAAAGTCATCAACACATAATAGAGAGAAAGTAAAGAGTTGAGGAATTAGAACCCGATTCTCAGAGAAGACAGTCGTTGATGACCCAGTTCCAACTGCTGTGAGAGTTGTACATATGGTTTGGAGCGGCTTGGTATTGAAACCATAGGACACCCAGTCCCGAGACACACAGTCCCTACCGTATTCTCCTTGAGCTAAGGACACACAATCCTTGCCCAACACTCGTGGTAAGTCTTCAGGGCAGACTTCCAAACCCTCACAAACTTGGTCACCTGACGATCCACAATTCACTGCTGGATTGCTCTAGACCATGACGCCTAACCGTCTGGAGGATGCACAGTCCTCAAAGGTAAAAGGTTTCAGTCCCACACAGGAACAACTTCTTCAGTGATGCTCAATCACTAGGTTTGGTTTGTGGTTTCGGTGGGTGGTGTATTTCCTCACTGATGAATTACTCTCGAAGACTCTGAAGAATTTGGGTTGCTCTTATGACAAGTGTCAGTTTCTAACGGAGCAGCCAACCAGCTAGTGGTTGTGGGGGGTGGCTATTTATAGCGTGGGAGCATCCCGACATGATTTGACACTAATGCCCTTAAATAATATGACCATTGGAGTGGATAAGACCAGTGGCTTGGCGTGGTTATCGAAACGGTCGGGACCCTCAACTGTGAGAGTCCTCATGTCACTCATATTCCTCACTTGAGGCTTTTGGTAGGATTAGGCTTGGATTGAGCATCATGAGGAAATCCATTCCATAGTGTTACTTTGACCCCCTTTAACAGTACGGTGTTCCTATTCATCAAATGCGAAGAAAGTAAAACAGAAAACGTAAATCTTCACGCTTCAATTTCTTCAGGAAGATTTTCTTCAGGAACCACCGGTCTTCTCAATATCAGTATCTTCATGAGGAATATCAATTTCATCGCAGATTCCTCGCGATTCATTTCTTCAGCTTCAGACCAATTTCTTCAACTGAAGATATACATTTTTAGGTGTTGATATTCTTCAAATATATCAAACTCCTCAGTGACTTATAGATCCCGTGTACACTTATAAACACATTAGATACTTAACCTATAAGTCTTCAAACCACCAAAATCACTAAGGGGCACTAGATGCACTTACACACCTCCGCGTTCAGCACACGTACATCTCAATGACGATCTCCGCTTTCTTGATCCAGCAAGAGAGACGGGGAAGCAGATGAGTTCTTCGGTAGCGTGACGGTGTGCCGGTGGTGGTGATGATCTATTCCTGCAGGGCTCCGCCCGAGCTCCGCAGAAATCTAATCTAGAGGAAGAACTACATGGTGTAGGTTTGAGTTGCACGTGGAAAAAGTTGTGTCTCAAAATCCCTAAAGCCACCAATAAATATAGGAGGAGGGGCGGTGCTAGCCTTGGGGCTCAAGGGATCCCCAAGGGTGCCCGCCGAAGGGAGGAGGTGGACTCCCATCCCAATTCGGTTTGGGGGAAGGAGTCCACTCCTTCCTTCCCACCTTCCTCTTTCCTTTTTTTCTTTCCATTATTTTCTCCTTGTGGCGCCATAGCCTACTTGGGCTGGCCTTACCAGCCTAATAAGGGCTGGTGCGCCTCCGTAGGGCTACTGGGCTCACCACGGGTGGGTGGGCCCCTCTCGGTGAATACCCGAAACCCATTCATCACTCCCCGTACTTGCTGGTAATGCCCGAAATTTTTCCGGTGACCAAATGAAACCATCATATATATCAATCTTCATTTCCGGACCATTCCGTAAATCCTCGTGACATCCGTGATCTCATCCGAGACTCCGAACAACCTTCGGTCACCAACACATATAACTCAACTATAGTAAAACATCATCAAACATTAAGTGTGCAGACCGTGCGAGTTCGAGAACTATGCAGACACAATCCGAGACACTCCTCGGTCAATATCCAATAGCGGGACCTAGATGTCCATATTGGATCCTACATTTTCTACGAAGATCTTATCGGTTGAGCCTCTGTGCCAAGGATTCAGATAATCCCGTATAACATTCCCTTTGTCCTTCGGTATGTTACTTGCCCGAGATTTGATCGTCGGTATCCCTATACCTATTTCAATCTCGTTACCGGGAAGTCTCTTTACTCGTTCCACAATATAAGATCCCGTGACTTACACTTGAATTACATTGCTTGCAAGGCTTGTGTGTGATGTTGTATTACTGAGTGGGCCCGGAGATACCTCTCCGTCACACGGAGTGACAAATCCTGGTCTTGATCCATGCTAACTCAACAGACACCTTCGGAGATACCTGTAGAGCACCTTTATAGTCACCCAGTAACATTGTGACGTTTGATACACACAAGGTATTCCTCCGGTGTCAGTGAGTTACATGATCTCATGGTCATAGGAATGAACACTTGACACGAAGAAAACAATAGCAACAAAATGACACGATCACATGCTACATTCATAGCTCGGGTCTAGTCCATCACATGATTCTCCTAATGATGTGATCCAGTTATCAAGTTACAATACTTGCATATGGTCAGAAAACCTTAACCATCCTTGATCAACTGGCTAGCCAACTAGAGGCTTACTAGGAACATTGTTTTGTCTATATATCCACACATGTATCTATGCTTTCATTCAATACAATTATAGCATGGATAATAAATGATTATCTTGAAACAGGAAATATAATAATAACTATTTTATCATTGCCTCTAGGGCATATTTCCAACAGTCTCCCACTTGCACTAGAGTCAATAATCTAGTCTCACATCGCTATGCGATTTACATTGGAATGAATCTAACACCCATACAGTTTTGGTGTTGATCGTGCTTTGCCCGTGGAAGAGGTTTCGTCAGCGGATCTGCTACATTCAGATCCATGTGCACTTTGCAAATATTTACGTCCTCTCCTTCGACGTAGTCGCGGATGAGGTTAAAGCATCATTTGATGTGTCTAGTCTTCTTGTGAAACCTTGGTTCCTTTGCTAAAGCAATGGCACCAGTGTTGTCACAGAACCGAGTTATTGGATTTAGTGCGCTTGGCACAACTCCAAGTTCCGTCATGAACTGCTTCATACAGACACCCTCCTTAGCTGCCTCTGAGGCAACCATGTACTCTGCCTCACATGTAGAATCTGCTACGACGCTTTGCTTGGAACTGCACCAACTTACCGCACCCCCATTAAGAATAAATACGTATCTGGTTTGAGACTTAGAGTCATCCGGATCAGCGTCAAAGCTTGCATCGACGTAACCCTTTAGGACGAGCTCTTCGTCACCTCCATAAACGAGAAACATTTCCTTAGTCCTTTTTCAGGTACTTCAGAATACTGTTGACCGATGTCCAGTGATCCACTCCTGGATTACTTTGAAACCTAGCTGCCATACATATGGCCAGGCTGACGTCCGGTATAGTGCACATCATTTCATACATGATAGACCCTATGGCTGAAGCATAGGGGACGGTACTCATCTTTTCTCTATCTTCTGCAGTTACTGGTAACTGAGTCTTACTCAACTTTATACTTTGTAATACTGGCAAGAACCCCTTCTTGGACTGCTCCATTTGGAACTTCTTCAAAACTTTATCAAGGTATGTGCTTTGTGAAAGTCCTATTAGGCGCCTCGATCTATCCCTATAGATCTTAATGCCTAATATGTAAGCAGCTTCTCCTAGGTGTTTCATTGAAAAACATTTGTTCAAGTAATCTTTTATGCTCTCTAAAAACTCCACATTGTTTCCAATCAACAATATGTCATCCACATATAATATTAGAAACGCCACAGAGCTCCCACTCACTTTCTTGTAAATACAAGATTCTCCAACAACTTGTACAAACCCAAATGCTTTGATCACCTCATACAAGCGCTTATTCCAACTCCGAGATGCCTGCACCAGTCCATAAATGGATCGTTGGAGCTTGCATACTTTGTTAGCATTCGTTGGATTGAAAAAACCTTCGGGTTGCATCATATAGAACTCTTCCTTAAGAAAACCGTTAAGGAACGCCGTTTTGACATCCATCTGCTAGATTTCATAATCGAAAAATGCAGCTATTGCTAACATGATTCAGACGGACTTAAGAATCGCTACCGGTGAGAACGTCTCATCGTAGTCAACTCCTTGAACTTGTGAAAAACCCTTTGCCACAAGTCGAGCTTTCTAAATGGTCACATTACCGTCCGCGTCCGTCTTTTAAAGATCCATTTGTTCTGAATAGCCTTGCGACCTTCAGGTAATACTTCCAAAGTCCATAGTTTGTTTTCATACATAGATCCTATCTCGGACTTCATGGCCTCCTGCCATTTGTTGGAATCCGGGCCCACCATTGCTTATTCATAATTCACAGGTTCATTGTTGTCTAACAACATGATTGATAAGACAGGATTACCGTACCACTCAGGAGCAATACACGATCTTGTCGACCTACGAGGTCCGATAGCAACTTGATCTGAAGCTTCATGATCATCATCATTAGCTTCCTCCTCAATCGGCGTCGCTTCAACATAGGTTTCCCCTTGCCCTGCGCCACCATCTAGAGGGTAGATGTTCTACAACCTCATCAAGTTCTACCTTCCTCCCACTCAATTGTGTCGAGAGAAACTCCTTCTCAAGAAAAGCTCAGTTCTTAGCAACATACACTTTGCCCTCGGATCTGAGATAGAAGGTGTACCCAAGTGTTTCTTTGGGTAACCTATGAACACACACGTTTCCTCTTTGGGTTCCACCTTTTCAGGCCGAAGCTTTTTGACATAAGCATCACATCCCCAAACTATAAGAAACGACAACTTTGGCCTCTTGCCATACCTAGCTCATATGGTGTCGTCTCAACGGATTTTGACGGTGCCCTATTTAAAGTGAATGCAGCTGTCTCTAATGCATAACCCCAAAACGATAACGGGAAATCGGTAAGAGACATCATAGATCGCACCATATCTAACAAAGTACGATTACGACATTCGGACACACCATTATGCTGTGGTGTTCCAGGCGGTGTCAACTGTGAAACTATTCCACATTTTCTTAGGTGAGCACCAAACTCGAAACTCAGATGTTCTCCCCCTCGATCAGAACGCAGGAACTTGATCTTCTTGTTACAATGATCAAACGTTTCAGACTTGTGCTTCATCGAGTCGATATATCCATGCCTACTCAAATTGTCAGTGAAGGTGAGAAAATAACGATATCCGCCGCGTGCCTCCACACTCATTGGACCGCACACATCGGTATGTATGATCTCCAACAAGTCACTTGCACGCTCCATTATTCCGGAGAACAGAGTCTGATACGTCTCCATCGTATCTACTTTTCCAAACTCTTTTGCCTTTGTTTTGGACTCTAATTTGCATGATTTGAATGGAACTAACCTGGACTGACGCTGTTTTCAGCAGAATTGCTATGGTGTTGTTTTTGTGCAGAACTGAAAGTTCTCGGAACGTCCTGAAAATTTACGGAGAATTTTTCTGGAAAATATGAAAAATACCTGCGCAAAGATCCACCGGAGGGGATGGGCCAGCGGGCCACAAGCCCTGTTGCCGCGGCCACCCCCCTTGGCCGCGGCAACCAAGCTTGTGGGGCCCACGTGGGTCTGCCGCCCCCAAACTCAGCTCTATAAATTCACTTTCGCCAAGAAAAAAAATCAGAAGAGAAGAGAAGATTTCGTCGCGTTAGCGATACGGAGGCTCCGCCACATCTTGTTCTTCATCTCGAGGACAGATCTGGAGTCCGTTTTGGGCTCCGGAGAGGGGAAATCGTCGCCATCTTCATCATCAACCTTCTTCCCTCTCCAATTCCATGAAGCTCTTCATCGTTCGTGAGTAATCTATTCGTAGGCTCGCTGGGTGGTCATGAGTAGGATGAGATCTATCATGTAATCGAGTTAGTTTTGACGAGGATTGATCCCTAGTAACCACTATGTTCTGAGATTGATGTTGCTACTACTTTGCCATGCTTAATGCTTGTCACTAGGGCCCGAGTGCCATGATTTCAGATCTGAAATTATTATGTTGGCACCAATTTATGTGTGTTTTAGATCCGATCTTGCAAGTTGTAGTTACCTATTATGTGTTATGACCCGGCAACCCCAGAGTGACAATAACCGCAAACACTCCCGGTGATGACCATTGTTTGAGGAGTTCATGTGTTCACCAAGTGCTAATGCGTTGTTCCGATTCTTTATTGAAAGTTGAACCTTAATATCCCGTAGTATCCTTTTGGACCCCGCTGCCACGGGAGGGATGGACAATAGATGTCATGCAAGTTCTTTTCCCTAAGCACGTATGACTACACACAAAATGCATGCCTACATCACATTGATGAATGGGAGCTAGCCACATATCTCTCCGTGTTATAACTGTTGCATGATGAATATCATCCAAACGAATCACCGACCCATTGCCTACGAGTTTGTCCCACTGCTGTTGTTACTTGTCTTGCTCTCCACTTCTGTTGTTACTTGTTTTGCTACCGCTGTCACTACTGCTGTTACTCGTTACACTGCTGCTACCTGCTACAATTCTGGTTCGCTCGGCGTTGACGGGTAAGACAATTTCCGTCAACGGGAAACTTCTGGCGCCATCGATAGGACAGTTAGGAATAGTCTGCCTTCAACAGATCGTTTCTGACATCGTTGTTATCATACTACGTTGCTGCTGATACTTTGCTTGCAGATACTAATCTTTCAGGTGTGGTTGAATCTGACACATTCAACTGCTAATACTTGAGAGTATTCTCTCACCTCCTGACTGGCGTACCAACAAATTTGGGTCGAATACTCTACCCTCGAAAACTGCCGCGAACCCACGCGTTGGTGGGTCATTGCAAGACAATTGTTAATTGTTGAGTAACTGGGAGCAGTTCTGGCTCTGTTGTCGCGAAGGCATCAAGTCAGGGACTCGTCAACAACATTCTTCTAGTGTTGTTTCCGGGGACTGCTAAGCAGCATTTTTCTGGCGCCGTTGCCGGGGAAGGTATTGCTATATTCTCTGAGTCACTTGGGATTTATATCTGCTGATCACTATGAAGAATCTGAAGGATCCAAAAACCAAAGTCTTGCCCTCAACTATGAGGGGAGGTAAGGAACTGCCATCTAGCTCTGCACTTGATTCACCTTCAGTAATGAGTAAGTTTGCGACATCACCTCCTGCTAGAAATCTTGATATGTCGCCTGTGCTTGTTGATGCTTATGATGGTACTGCTAGAGATGCTATGCTTGATACTATGACTGATGATGTTATGCGTGATACTGCTAGAGATGCTATGCCTGATATTGCTAGAGATGCTATGACTGATACTTCTAGAGATGCTATGCTTGATACTATGCCTGATGATGCTAGAGATGCTACTTTACCTGATGTGCCACTAGGGTATTCCTCGTTGCTCATACTGCTAGAGTTACTGCCAATGCTCGTGATGCTTCTGAAACTGCTGATACTATTGAGATAGAACCTGCTTTTGCTCCTGCTAGATCTAGCTCTCCTAGATATGAATTGCCTGATATACCTGAGGGTTACGTTATGGAGGGAGAGATAGCTGAGGATTTTCTTGCGTGTAAGGATGCCTATGACACTGAGAAATTACTTCTCAAGTGGAAGGAAAAATCTCTGAAAGCTAGGATGAAATACGACCCGAAGTTTGCCACTTCACCTATCTTTATCACCGATAAGGATTATGAATTCTCTGTCGATCCTGAGATAATCTCTCTAGTTGAATCTGATCCTTTACACGGTTATGAGTCTGAGACGGTCGTAGCCCATCTTACCAAACTACACGATATAGCCACCCTTTTCACGAGTGAGGAGAAGATCCACCACTACTATATCCTTAAGCTGTTTCCTTTCTCTCTAAAGGATGACGCTCAAGCCTGGTTCACTTCTCTCGCACCTGGATGTGTGAGTAGTCCCAAGGATATGGTCTATTACTTCTGTGAGAAATATTTCCCTGCCCAAAAGAAGCAAGCTGCCTTGCAGGAAATATACAACTTTGCTCAACTCAAAGAAGAGAGTCTCCCACAAGCTTGGGGGAGGCTCGTCCAGCTACAGAATGCTTTGCCTAATCACCCTCTTAAGAAGAACGAGATACTTGATATCTTCTATAACGGACTTACCGATGCTTCTAGAGACCACCTAGATAGTTGTGCCAGTTGTGTTTTTAGGGAAAAAACTCTAGAACAAGCTGAGACATTCTATTCCTCAGCTATCTCTCCCTCCATAACGTAACCCTTTTCAACGATAATGCTTGGACTATTCCCGAACCACCTCCTAAACCAACTCCGAAGAAAAGAGGTATTCTATTCCTCAGCCCCGAAGATATGCAAGAAGCCAAGAAATCTATGCAAGAGAAAGGCATTAGATCTGAAGATGTCAATAATCTACCACCTATCAAAGAGATCCATGGTCTCGATAACCCGATACAGGTAGTGGAAGTAAATTCTCTGCGTAGGTTTGATGAGAGTGATATTCCTTTTGATAAACCTGCTAGCCTATGCTTTGATGAATTTGACTACTTTGTTGCCAAACAAGAGTTTCAATGATTATGTTAGCAGACATTTGGAAAGAAGTACTCGTATGCTTAGTCATTTAAGTGCTTGTGTAGACAGAAATGTCAATGATCTGAAGCTTCTGAGTAAACATGCCTCTATGATTACTACTCAGGTAGAACAAGTACTTAAATCTCAGAAGGACTTGCTCAATGAATTAAAAGACAACTCTGTCAGAGTCATTACTAGAGGAGGCAAAATGACTCAGGAACCTTTGTATCCTGAAGGTCATCCTAAGAGAATCGATCAAGATTCTCAAGGAATTAATGCAGATGCACCCAGTCATCCTAATGAGAAGAAGAAGGATGATAGAAACCTGCATGTTAGTTCACCAAATACTGTCACACCTGAAGAACCAAATGATATTTCTGCGTCTGATGCAGAAACACAATATGGTGATGAACATGAACTTGGTGACAATATGGACAGTGATGTTCATAATAATGCTCAACCTAGCAATGATAAGGATGTGGAGATTGAA
This sequence comes from Hordeum vulgare subsp. vulgare, assembly GCF_904849725.1. Classification (NCBI taxonomy): domain Eukaryota; kingdom Viridiplantae; phylum Streptophyta; class Magnoliopsida; order Poales; family Poaceae; genus Hordeum; species Hordeum vulgare. Next base: position 109,504,503 of record NC_058521.1, on the reverse strand, counting down.
CCTACGGTTAATCCTGATAACCGACAACCTAAGAGATACGATAAGAATGACTTCACTGCTAGGAAGCATGGTAAAGAAAGAGAGCCATGGGTTCAGAGACCTATGCCGTTTCCTCCTAAGCCATCCAAGAAAAAGGATGATGAGGATTTTGAGCGCTTTATTGAAATGATAAGACCCGTGTTTTTGCAGATGCGGTTAGTTGATATGATCAAAATGTCTCTGTATGCCAAGTACATGAAAGAAATCGTGACCAATAAACGGGAGATACCAGATCTTGAGATCTCCACCATGCTTGCCAATTACACTTTCAAGGGTGGAACTCCAAAGAAACTTGGTGATCCCGGAGTGCCCACTATACCTTGCTCCATTAAAGGAAACTACGTGAGAACTGCCTTATGTGACCTTGGAGCCGGAGTTAGTGTTATGCCTCTCTCTCTTTATCGTAGACTTGAACATGATAAGTTGACACCCACTGAAATATCTCTGCAAATGGCTGACAAATGAACTACTTTCCCTGTCGGCATTTGCGAGGATGTGCCTGTTGTGGTTGCTAACACCACTATCTTAACAGACTTTGTTATCTTGGATATTCCCGAGGACGATGCCATGGCGGTCATCCTCGGAAGACCCTTTTTAAACACTTCAGGGGCTGTTATAGATTGCGACAAAGGCAATGTCACTTTCCATGTCAACGGTAATGAGCATACCGTGCACTTTCCGAAGAAACGATATCAAGTACATTGCATCAATGCTATCGAAAAAACTTCATGGATTCTTATTGGGAGCTTTGAATGCCCTATTCCTCGTGTTAAGATGAAGTATGAATTGCTTGTTGGGGAGATTCATATCCCCATTGAGGTGACTTAGTGGCTATTCGAAAATTCTCCGTTCTCTCTTGCGATTTGAGAAAGTTTTGTCATAAGGATTTGATCAACCCCATTGACGGATTTATTTCGATGACCATGGAATGGATGAATCAAAGAGTCACATACCTCTGTTTTAAGCTTTCATTTTCTTTTGCTTAGAAGAAAAATGATAGGTTTAGTTTAGTTTTTTTGTTTTCTGTTTTAGCGTCCCGGAGAAAAATACCCCGAAAATAATAGTTCTCCGATGGTCCTGAAAATCTAGTATGATTTTTTCCGGAATATTTGAAAAATACTGGGATAGAGAGCTGGCCTGGGGCCCACCCCAGTGGGCCACAAGCCTTGTCACCGCGGGCTACCCCCTGGCCGCGGGGAGCTAGCTTGTGGGGCCCACAGGGCCCCCCTCCACTCATTCCAGCTCCCATCCTCTTCTTCTTCCGGCAGAAAAAAATTGTTTCGCAGCTCAAACCCGTGTTCTTGCTCATTTGGCTGTGATTTTTGATCTCCTTGCTCAAAGCATGATTCTCCGAACCGTGTTGGGGAAATTGCTCCTTGGTAAGTGACTCCTCCATTGGTCCAATTAGTTTTTTCTCTAGTGCTTTATCCTTCGCGTATTCTTGCTACCTTGGTGACCCAGTTCTTGAGCTTGAAATGTTGATTTTATCTGGTCCCAAGTAGTTTTAGCGCGTGATACGGTCTCTAGGCATTAGTAGGAGTAGTTGCTACCAGGTGTGGTTGGTCTTTATTCACTTTTCTCTTGAACTTCAAAATTTCAGCACAGAGAAATTATGTTCAGGCGGAAGTTTCATGCTGGTTCCTCAAGTAAGAAGGGTCCCCGTCTTTCTTTTCAAGAGCCCGATCCTTATCAACTAAGGGACGCACCAGTACAACCACGTGAATGGCCTTCCGATGAGTTCATGATCGAAGCAGGCTTGAAGGATGAGTTTGATACACTTGTCCGCAATGCTGGGTTAGAAGAATTCCTCTTAGATAAATGTGAACAGTATGCTATGCTCACTGCCTCTTTCGTGCGTAGATTTAAATTTTCAGTTGGCCGTGACTCATCCATACTGTTTGACTTGTATGATAAATCCTATGCCATGGATTTGGAGGATTTCAATAGGATTTGCAAAATACCTGATTGGGGTAATCTTAAAGCTCCTGCAAAATCTTCGGTTAGAGGTTTTTTCTCTAGTATATCTGTTGGAGAAACTAGAGACATCACGCAAGCTACCATAGGAAGCATTCATTTCCATGCCTTGCACTACTTTGCCCTCTTCATAGGTAGATGCATTAACGGTAAGGTTGAACATTGTCACCTATGCGCTTCCGACCTTAGTATCCTTAAGAGCGCAGTTACGGGTGACAAAATCTTCAACATGGGAGCTATTATAGCAAGGAGGCTGAATAAAAACGCTATTAAGGGAGATTTCTTTGGCGGCATCTATGCCAGTCGCATAGCAAATTTTCTTGGAGTACCCATCCACGCAGGAGATCCCCCGCTCCATACAGCTTTCCTTGACCGCGTCGCTTTGACACGCTACCAGTTTCTTGAGAGGGATGATGAATCCCTCCTATACCGATTGATATTGAACCGGCAGCGTGTCTTCCATACTACCTTTCCTGCTCCTGCTTTCTTTGATTTTCAGGTAAAACGGAGATACTACATAACCATAGGAGAGGCAGAGGAGTATGAGAGGGAGGCGACGACTTCTCGTCTTTGTGAGGCAGCTATTCAGGCAGTGGCTGCAGCACTCCCGTATAACCCCGATTATGATTTTGGGTTTCGCCAGGACCGTCCTTGGGAGTAGACCAAGCTAGGCCAATAGCCTAAGCTTGGGGGAGTACGTGTTCTCACCGACCTTACATTCATGCTTATGCTTTTACTTTGTTCGCCGGTGTTTACACTTTGCCACTGTATTATCCATGCTAGTTTATTTTCGTTTTCATGTTTTCTTGTTTTGTGTCCTTTTGAGAAAACCCAAAAATATTTTCCTTTCTTCTTTTGCTTGTTGGGAGCTTTCCCGTGTAAATAGTTTTCTTTTTCTTTGGTCAAGGTAGAAGATATTGGTTACAATGTTTAGTGGCTCTTGCATGCAAACCTGTTTAGCTTTCAAAGAGCCATATTACTTTGTCTTCTCCTTTGTGCTTGCCTGCAGGTTCAGCTTAGTCCATTGCACGAGCACGCTTATTATTGTTCACATCGTTCGATCGTGCAAGTGAAAGGCAACAATGATGATATGATGAAGTGACTGAGACTGAAAAAGCTGGTATGAACTCTATTTATTTTGTTTTTGTAAATATGACTAGCTTGTCGTCCCAGATTCAGCTTTGTTGTGAGAAAACCATAGTTGCAATGAAAACTTAAAGATCATAGTTTCTGATGCCATGCTTATTTAGCTAGGAGCGTATAATGGTTTGTCTTGATGCGAACATAAATTTTGAGATCACTATGATGTATTATGATAGGATGGTATTCTCCTTTGAATGATTCAAGTGGCTTGACTTGGCGCATGTTCATGCATGTAGTTGAAACAAAATCAACATAGCCTCTATGATGTTCGTGTACATGGTGATTTATATCCTGTTCATGCTTGCATTCCATGTTAGTCAAACTCAGTGCATCTTGATGACTGTTGTCGCTCTCTAGTTGGTCGCTTCCGAGTCTTTTGCTAGCCTTCACTTGTACTAAGAGGAATACTGCTTGTGCATCCACTTCCATAAACCCAATTTGTTTTCCATGAGAGTCCACCATACCTACCTAGTTGCGGTATTTACCTGCCGTTCCAAGTAAATATGCATGTGCCATTCTCTAAACCTTCAAGAATTAATCCGTTTTGCATGCCCGAACCACTCATGTGGTGACAGAGGGCTATTGGTATATTCCATGTTAGGTGTGTTATCCTCGACATGTGGTTATTCACTGTCATTCACGAGAAAGGGGCCGGTAATTGGAATGCCCAGTTTCACGCTTAAATCGAAAACATAACTGTAAAACAAGACCCCTTGGATTGATGTTAGTATGGACAGTACCCGAGGATTCGGCTAGCCGTGGAGTGTGATTGATTGGTGGTGGGGGAGTTAAAACTTTACTTTTGTGTTTGGGAACCGCCTATAGCGTGAGTAGCATGGAAGATATTGAGAACTCTTGGTCATTGCGTTGACAATGAAAGCATGCCACCCAAAATTATTATCTCTGTTTTCAAAGCTTGAGCTCTGGCACCTCTGCAAATCAATGCTTCCCTCTGCGAAGGGCCTGTCTATTTATTTTCCTGTTGAGTCATCCTCTTCTTATAAGCACCAATTAGAGAGCACCTCTATCATTTTTATGCTTTTCTTTTGATTGATATTGAGTATGACTATGACTGGATCTTCGTTGCTATGAATTACAATGTTTAGTCAGCCCTTGATCTTTGAAAGTGCTCTGCATTTTTGTTTTGCGGTCTCAGAAAGAGCTAGCGAGATACCACCTATTCATATTGCTTCATGCTTGTTTTGATTGAATTGTTGGTATCTGAAACTCATTATTATTTGCTCGCTAGCTGATTATCCCATTGATATTAGTTCACCGTGAGACCTTTGTATCACTTGCTTATGTGGTTAACTTGTGATCTTGGTGAAATTCGGGTTATGAGTTACACATAGTTGCAACAACAAGATCAAATAGAGTTTGTCAAAGTTTTTTTTTCTTTCTCTCTCAGTTTGTCAACTGAATTGCTTGAGGACAAGAAAGGTTTTAAGCTTGGGGGAGTTTGATACGTCTCCATCGTATCTACTTTTCCAAACTCTTCTGCCCTTGTTTTGGACTCTAATTTGCATGATTTGAATGGAACTAACCCGGACTGACGCTGTTTTTAGCAGAATTGCCATGGTGTTGTTTTTGTGCAGAAATGAAAGTTCTCGGAACGTCCTAAAAATTTACGGAGTTTTTTTCCGGGAAAATATGCAAAATACCTGCGCAAAGATCCACCGGTGGGGATGGGCCAGTGGGCCAAAAGCCCTGTTGTCGCGGCCACCGCTCTGGCTGCAGCAACCAAGCTTGTGGGGCCCACGTGGGTTTGCCGCCCCCAAACTCAGCTCTATAAATTCACTTTCTCCCAGAAAAAAAATCAGAAGTGAAGAGAAGATTTTGTCGCGTTTGCGATACGGAGGCACCGCCACATCCTGTTCTTCATCTGGAGGACAGATATGGAGTCCGTTTTGGGCTCCGGAGAGGGGAAATCGTCGCCATCGTCGCCATCGTCATCATCAACCTTCTTCCCTCTCCAATTCCATGAAGCTCTTCATCGTTTGTGAGTAATCTATTCGTAGGCTTGCTGGGCGGTGATGAGTAGGATGAGATCTATCATGTAATCGAGTTAGTTTTCACGGGGATTGATCCCTAGTATCCACTATGTTCTGAGATTGATGTTTCTACTACTTCTCCATGCTTAATGCTTGTCACTAGGGCCCGAGTGCCATGATTTGAGATCTGAAATTATTATGTTGTCACCAATTTGTGTGTGTTTTAGATCCGATCTTGCAAGTTGTAGTTACCTACTATGTGTTATGACCCGGCAACCCCAGAGTGACAATAACCGTAACCACTCCCGGTGATGACCATAGTTTGAGGAGTTCATGTGTTCACCAAGTGCTAATGCGTTGTTCCGGTTCTTTATTAAAAGGAGAACCTGAATATCCCGTAGTATCCTTTTCGACCCCGCTGCCACGGGAGGGATGGACAATAGATGTCATGCAAGTTCTTTTCCCTAAGCACGTATGACTACACACGGAATGCATGCCTACATCACATTGACGAACGGAAGCTAGCCACATATCTCTTCGTGTTATAACTGTTGCATGATCAATATCATCCAAACGAATCACCGACCCATTGCCTACGAGTTTGTCCCACTGCTTCTGTTACTTGTCTTGCTCTCCACTGCTGCTGTTACTTGTTTTGCTACCGCTATCACTACTGCTGTTACTCGTTACACTGCTGCTACCTGCTACAATTCTGGTTCGCTCGGTGTTGACGGGAAAAGACAATTTCCGTCAACGGGAAACTTCTGGCGCCATCGATACGACAGTTAGGAATAGTCTGCCGTCAACAGATCGTTTCTGACACCGTTGTTATCATACTACTTTGTTGCTGATACTTTGCTTGCAGATACTAATCTTTCAGGTGTGGTTGAATATGACACATTCAGCTGCTAATACTCGAGAGTATTCTCTCACCTCCAGACTGGCGTACCAACAAATTTGGGTCGAATACTCTACCCTCGAAAACTGCCGCGAACCCACGCGCTGGTGGGCCATTCCAAGACAATTGCTAATTGTTGAGCAACTGGGAGCAGTTCTGGCTTTGTTGTCGCGAAGGCATCAAGTCAGGGACTCGTCAACAACATTCTTCTAGTGTCATTGTTGGGGACTGCTAAGCAGAGTCTTAGTATCTTGCCCATGAGGCATGGTTCACTTGTGTCAAGTGATTCAAAATCAGGTGACTCCAAAAGCCCATCGCTATGGAGTTTCTTCATTCGCTTTACTCAAATATGACCTAAGCGGCAGTGCCACAAAAATGTGGCGCTATCATTGTTAACTCTACATCTTTTGGTCTCAATGTTATGTATATGTGTATCATCACAATCAAGATTCAATATGAACAAACCTATCACGTTGGGTGCATGACCATAAAAGATATTACTCATAGAAATAGAACAACCATTATTCTCTGACTTAAATGAGTAACCGTCTCGTAATAAACAAGATGCAGATATAATGTTCATTCTTAACGCAGACACTAAATAACAATTATTTAAGTTCATAACTAATCCTGATGGTAACTGAAGTGAGACTGTGCCGACGACGATTGCAGCAACCTTGGAGCCATTTCCCACGCGCATCGTCACTTCATCCTTCGCCAGCCTTCGTTTATTCCGCAGTTCCCGCTTCGAGTTGCAAGTATGAGCAACCGAACCGATATCAAATACCCAAGCACTACTACGAGAGTTGGTTAAGTACACATTAATAACATGTATATCACATATACCTGATTTCTCTTTGGCCTCCTTCTTATCAGCCAAATACTTGGGGCAATTGCGCTTCGCGTGACCCTTCCCCTTACAATAATAACACACCGTTTCCGGCTTAGGTCCAGCCTTGGGTTTCTTCCTCGAATTAACAACAGTCTTGCCACTCTTCTTAGAGTTACCCTTCTTGCCTTTGACGTTTCTCTTGAAACCAGTGGTCTTATTGACCATCAACACTTGATGCTCTTTCCGGAGTTCTGACTCTGCGACTTTCAGCATCGCGAATAACTTGCCAGGTGACTTATTCATCCCTTGCATGTTATAGTTCAATACAAAGCTCTTATAGCTAGGTGGCAGTGATTGAAGAATTCTGTCAGTGATAGCCTCTTGCGGGAGTTCAATCCCTAGCTAAGCTAGACGGTTTGAGTACCAAGACATTTTGAGCACATGTTCACTGACAAACGAATTGTCCTCCATCTTGCAAGCATATAATTTATCGGAGGTCTCATACCTCTCGATCCGGGCGTTTTTCTGAAAGATAAACTTCAACTCCTGGAACATCTCATATGCTCCATAATGATCAAAACATCGTTGAAGTCCTCGTTCTAAGCCATACAAGACGACACATTGAACTACTGAGTAGTCCTCCTTATGCGATTGCCAAGCGTTCAAAACATCTTGGTCAGACGTAGCGGGTGGTTCATCTCCTAGTGCAGCATCAAGGACATAATTCTTTTCCCAGCTTGTAGGATGAGCCTAAGATTATGTGCCCAGTCTGCAAAGTTGCTCCCATCATCTTTCAACTTAGCTTTCTCTAGGAACGTATTGAAATTCAGGGTTGCTACTGCGTGAGCCATTGATCTAGAACATAAAATATTGCAAAGTGGACTTAGACTATGTTCAAGACAATTAGAGTTTAACTAATCAGATTACTAATAAACTCGCACTTAAATAGACATCCCTCTAGTTACTTGAGTGTGGCATGATCCAAATTCACTAACTCAAGTCCGATCATCACGTGAGTTGAGTATAGTTTCAGTGGTAAACATCTCTATGCTAATCATATCAACTATACGATTCATGCTCGACCTTTCAGTCTCTTGTGTTCCGAGTCCATGTGTGCACATGCTAGGCTCGTCAAGTTTAACCCAAGTGTTCTGCGTGTGCAACTGTTTTGCACCCGTTGTATGTGAACGTTGAGTTTATCACACCCGATCATCACGTGGTGTCTCGAAACGACGAACTGTCGTAATGGTGCACAGTCGGGGAGAACACAATATTATCATGAAATTTTAGTGAAGGATCACCTTATAATGCTACCATCGTTCTAAGCAAGATAAGGTGCATAAAAGGATTAACATCACATGCAATTCATAAGTGACATGATATGGCCATGATCTTGTGCTTCTTGATCTCCATCACCTAAGCACCGACATGATCTTCTTGTCACCGGCGCCACACCATGATCTCCATCATCATGATCTCCATCATCGTGCCGCCATCGAGGTTGTCATGCTACCTATGCTATTACTACTAAAGCTACAACCTAGCAATATAGTAAACGCATCTGCAAACAGAAACATTAGTTTAAAGACAGCCCTATGGCTCCCGCCGGTTGCCGTAGCATCGACGTGCAAGTCGATATTAACTATTAAAACATGATCATCTCATACATCCAATATATCACATCATGTCTTTGGCCATATCACATCACAAGCATACCCTGCAAAAACAAGTTAGACGTCCTCTAATTTTTTGTTGCATGTTATACGTGGCTGCTATGGGTATCTAGTATGATCGCATCTTACTTACGCAAAAACCATAACGGAGATGTCCAAATTGCTATTTTACCTCTCTCCAAGGACCGCCTCTGTCAAATCCAATTCAACAAAAGTTGAAGAAACCGACACCCGCCAGTCATCTTTATGCAATGAGTTGCATGTTGGTCGATGAAACCAGTCTTTCGTAAGCATACGAGTAATGTCGGTCCGGGCCGCTTCAATCCAACAATACCGCCAAATCGAGAAAAGACTAAGGAGGGCAGCAAATCGAACATCAAAGCCCACAAAAACTTTTGTGTTCTACTCGAGATTACATCTACGCATGAACTTAGCTCATGATGCCACTGTTAAAGAACGTTGCATGGGAAACAAGAATTTTCCTACGCACACGAAGACCTATCATGGTGATGTTCATCTACGAGTGGGAGATCGGATCCACATACCCTTGTAGATCGCTAAGTGGGAAGCGTTAAGAAACATGGTTGATGTAGTGGTACAACTTCGTGATTCAAATCACCATCATCCCATGATCCGTCCCATGACCCGTCCCGATCTAGCACCGAACGGACGATACCTTCGCATTTAGCACACGTACAGCTCGATGACGATCTCCGCTTTCTTGATCCAGCAAGAGAGACGCGGAAGGAGATGAATTCTCCGGAAGAGTGATGGCACGTCGGTGGTGGTTATGATCTATTCCTGCAGGTCTCCGCCCGAGCTCCGTAGAAATCTAATCTAGAGGAAGAACTACGTGGTGTAGGTTTGAGTTGCACGTGGCAAAAGTTGTGTCTCAAAAGCCCTAAAACCACTAATGTATATAGGATGAGGGGAGGGGCTAGCCTTGGGGCTCAAGGGAGCCCCAAGGGTGCCCGCCGAAGGGAGGAGGTGGACTCCCACCCCAATTCGGTTGGGGGGAAGGAGTCCACTCCTTCCTTCCCACCTCCCTCTTTCCTTTTTTTCTTTCCTTTGGTATTTTCTCCTTATGGTGCCATAGACTACTTGGGCTGGCCTTACAAGCCCACTAAGGGCTGGGTGCGCCACCCTAGGGCTATTGGGCTCACTCCCGGGTGGGTGGCCCCTGCCGGTGAATACACAGAACCCATTCGTCACTCCCGGTACACTGCCGGTAATGCCCGATATTTTTCCGGTGACCAAATGAAACCATCCTATATATCAATCTTCATTTCCGGACCATTCCAGAAATCCTCGTGATGTCCATGATCTCATTTGGGACTCCGAACAACCTTCGATCACCAAGACATATAACTCAACTATACTAAAACATCATCGAACCTTATGTGTGCACACCCTGCGGGTTCGAGAACTATGCAGACATGACCAAGACACTCCTCGGTCAATATCGAATAGCAGGACCTGGATGTCCATATTGGATCCTACATTTTCTACGAAGATCTTATCGGTTGAACCTCTGTGCCAAGGATTCAGATAATCCAGTATAACATTCCCTTTGTCCTTCGGTATGTTACTTGCCCAAGATTTGATCGTCGGTATCCCTATACCTATTTCAATCTCATTACCGGCAAGTCTCTTTACTCGCTCCATAATACAAGATCCCGTGACTTACACTTGAGTCACATTGCTTGCAAGGCTTGTATGTGATGTTGTATTACCGAGTGGGCCCCGAGATACCTCTCCGTCACACGGAGTGACAAATCCCAGTCTTGATCCATGCTAATTCAAAGGACACCTTCGGAGATACCTGTAGAGGACCTTTATAGTGACCCAGTAACATTGTGATGTTTGATACACACTAGATATTCCTCCGGTGTCAGTGAGTTACATGATCTCATGGTCATAGGAATGAACACTTGACACGCAAGAACAATAGCAACAAAATGACACGATCACATGCTACGTTCATAGTTTGGGTCTAGTCCATCACATGATTCTCCTAATGATGTGATCCAGTTATCAAGTGACAATACTTGCATATGGTCAAGAAACCTTAACCATCCTTGATCAACTGGCTAGCCAACTAGAGGCTTACTAGGGACATTGTTTTGTCTATATATCCACACATGTATCTATGCTTTCATTCAATACAATTATAGCATGGATAATAAACGATTATCTTGAAACATTAAATATAATAACAACTATTTTATCATTGCCTCTAGGGCATATATCCAATAGTTGAAAGTTCCAATATTGTAGTCCTACTAGAACGGGTCACATTACCTAAACAAACATGGGTATACCTATTTGAAAGGAGCGGGGATGGGTCAAGTGAGGGAGAGGAACCTGGAGGTGCAAGGGCACGAATCTTCTCGATGACGGGGCTTGATCTTGATCCTACTATCACTAGTGGCCATGGAGAAATCAGAGTGCATATAACGAAATTATGTCTCCAAATACAATAGTGAATACAAATTGAACGCAAGTGCCAAATGTATCATCAGAAAAATACGAAATTTAAGGAACATTCTTGAGCAGAAGATGAGTGGAAGTGCAAGACCATAACAGATTGTAAAATGTTATTTTTTCTCCTTAAACTCCCAAGCTTGAGAACACACAAATGCTTCTATAAAAGCTTCATATCACCAATACCATTGTAATCCATGTCAGCCGTCCTTGGTAAGAAATCAGTAGATTCAACAAAATAATATAAGTTAAACATATGTACTGAAGATTTTGAATAATAGTAGTAAAGGAATGAAAGAGAAAATAATACCAGAGGTAATGAGCATTGAGTAACACCAAAAAACCTTGAGAAAATGGCTTATTGCATTTTTGGCATCTTCAAGATGCTACGGATAGATAGCACAACCCGATAAAAATCGAGAAATCTACCACAATAGTTAATCTATTGTAGTGTATCAACTTCTCGTGCTAACCAAAATCCAATGTTGGTGTAACTAAAAAATACTATATACCAAGTGATGAAAGGGCCAAACTGCGCCAATTAAACCAAGAATTAAGCCAAAGTATGTTACGATGTAGATTTGTTATCAACATCTCTAGCATAAAGGAAATCATTGTCGATAACAACCTATAAAATCTCAGGACACAAAAATTAAGATGCTTCTTAAGTGTTTTTCTGTTTCCATAGTAAATTATCAGGCTTATTATAGCAGCATGAACAGTCAATACATTTCATTAGTACGTAGACTGAAATACACAACACACATTCTTTCCATCTCTTACACATCCGTCTCTCTCTCAAAGAAGAACACACATCAATATGAATCAGTGGGTCCCACATAGTCAATGGAACATCATGGAATTCAAAGCTGGTGCATAAATTGTCCTCTAAATCCACCATTTGTATGGTAAAGTAGACAAGCTTGTGTACTGGCCCTTACATGAACATTCTCGAGGCTGAAGATTAGTATCTGACATTCCATGGCTATGATAATTTACCTGCATTAAGTAAGACACATCTTCATAGAAACTCGTTGAAAGAAAATCTATAATATATAGAAAGCTCTAAATATGCCAATGTTTAGTGGAAAATATGTTGATCCAACCATGACTTCTACTGGAAAATGCTAATTTATCTAAAATATAGAGATTTCAATGCTCAGAAAGTGCAAACAATCTGTACATTGAGGAATCTATCTTGACCTTCAGTTTATAGCATAACAAGGAATGAGAGTTTTGACAAACTTTTACACACTGCTAATGTAACTTGTCAAGGGAAAAAACAGGATACCTTTTTTTAGTGCTATGAAACAACTAATGCTTAATATAACCAAACTCTAATTATTGATGTACACTAAATCCAAATAAAACTAATGAACAATCTCTCTCTTGGCTCATCATAAGTGCAGGCGTATTGCAGTTTTGTGAAGTTAGGACTAGATATCAACAAAAGAAAGAGCAACAAAGAACAAATAACATCTATCTCTTGGCTCAATTTATTCTAGCTAATTAGCAGGCTCAATGCACTCAGTATGTCTCCAAGCAAAATGACCAATGAGCATATGATGTAGTTTCACGCATGAGCAGTTTCTGCTACTATCAATTTCATATAAGCATTTTCGTTTAAAAGTTTGCACAGTCTCAAAGAATGTGCACCAGTATTTAATATTCACAGCCATTCTTACCTCAAAATTGTATCTTCTATATCCAAACAAGCTTAGATGCTTGTCATAGCATAGCTTTAATTGCTTTCAGTAGCATGAAAACTCTAAAAGCATAATCTATTCTCAATCCTATATGAGACTCTCATTTAAAGCCTCCTAGTGCATCCAATTTCGAATCCTTGCAGTCGAAACAGAAATGTCACGCTGCTTTGTAAAATGGGTTAGCTATAGAAGGAGAGCTAACCTGAGTAATTATTTGGAGGTGGTTGTTAGTTGATGATGTAGAGCCATGCGATCCTTGTTCATATAGTCCTCCGATGGTCATGATCTTCTTCTGTAAGAGCAACATAGAATAGTGGTCAAAGTCACCTCTAAATACCAGTGTTAGTCTTCTTGTGATTTCCATGTGGACACCGAATGTTGAAGCAAACACATGACAAACTTATAAGAACATATATTCTGAAATCTCATAAGCGGAGCTGGCTTATCCCTCAAAAAGAAAAAAGCACAACTGGCTAGAGAAGTAAATCATTCTTAGATGCTTGCTACTTCTCGAGCTTGCGTTGGTTTTTCCCTTGAAGAGGAAAGGGTGATGTAGCAAAGTAGCGATAAGTATTACCCTCAGTTCGAGAACCAAGGTATCAATCTAGTAGGAGTATCAAGATGATGCACCAATGTACCTACGCAAAAACAAACAAACTTGCACCCAACTCTATAAAGGGGTTGTCAATCCCTTAACAATTATTTGCAAGGTGAGATGTGAAGGTAAAAAGTGCAACAAAAGTACTTTTGTAGATATGAAAATATGATGTGAAGTAACCCGGGAGCCATAGTGTTCACTAGAGGCTTCTCTCATAATAGCAAGTATTCGGTGGTTGAATGAATTACTGTCGAGCAATTGATAGAATCAAGGAAAGTCATGATGATATCTAAGGCAATGATCATACATATAGGCATCACGTTCGAGACAAGTAGACCGATACTTTCTGCATCTACTACTATTACTCCACACGTCGACCGCTATCCAGCATGCATCTAGTGTATTGAGTTCATAACAAACAGAGTAACGCCTTAAGCAAGATGACATGATGTAGAGGGATAAATTCATGCAACGTGATATAAACCCCATCTTTTTACCCTTGATGGAAACAACATGATGCGTGCCTCGCTACCCCTTCTGTCACTAGGTGAGGACACCGCACGGTATGAACCCAAAACGAAGAACTTCTCCCGTTGCCAGAATTATAGATCAAGTTGGCCAAACGAAACCCACAACTCGAAGATAATTACAAGGATACGAAATCATGCATATAAGATATGAGAGGAGACTAAAATAATATTCGTAGACAATGTGATCAGAAATCCACAATTCATCAGATCTCGACAAACAAACCGCAAAAGAAAGTTACATCGGATAGATCTCCATGAAGATCATTTAGAACTTTGTATTGAAGATCCAAGAGAGAAGAAGCCGTCTAGCTACTAGCTATGGACCCGAAGGTCTGTGGTGAACTACTCACACATCATCATAGAGGCAATGGTGTTGATGAAGAAGCCCTCCGTGTACGAATCCCCCTCCGGCAGGGCACCAGAACGTGCCCCAGATGGGATCTCGCGGAGAGAGAAGCTTGCGGCGGCAGAAAAGTATTTTCATGGCTCTCTTCTTTGGTTTCGGGATTTTAGAGAATTTATAGGCGAAAGAGGTAGGGCAAAGGAGCCACGTGGGACCCACAAGCCTGCCAACCGCGCCCCCAGGCCGCGGCTAGGGGGCTTGTGACCTCTCCCGAGGTCTCCTTCCTTGGTTATCAAGTCCCATGCGTATCTTCTGTTATGGAAAAAAATCATCTCGCAGGTTTTATTCCGTTTGTACCCCGTTTAATATTCTTTTCTGAAAAAGGTCAAAAACACGGAAAAAACAGAAATTGGCACCTGGCACTTAGTTAATAGGTTAGTCCCAAAATAGATATAAAATAGCATATTCATGCATATAAAACATCCAAAGTTGACAAGATAATAACATGGAACCATAAAAAATTATAGATACGTTGGAGACGTATCAAGCATCCCCAAGCTTAACTCCTGCTCGTCCTCGAGTAGGGAAGTGATAAAGACCGAATTTTTGATGTGACATGCTACCTAACATATTTGTCCTTTGTAACTTCTTTCTTGTGGCATGAATATTCAGATTCGTAAGATTCAAAACTATAGTTTACTATTGACATGATAACAATAATAATTCAAGCATACTAGCATAGTAATCATGAACTTTTGAAATAACAAGGCCAAAGGAAGTTATCCCTACAAAATCATATAGTCTGGCTATGCTCCATCATCCCCACACAACGAATTTAAATCATGCACAACCCCGGTATTGGCCAAGGAATTGTTTTCGCACTCTTACTTTCTCAAAAATTTTTGACTCTCACCCAATACATGAGCGTGAGCCATGGGTATAACACTATAGGTTGAACAGAGTGTGGTGGAGATTGTGAGGCAAAAAGGAGGAGATGGTCACATCGACTCGGCGTATCAACGGGCTATGGAGATGCCCATCAATAGGTATCAATGAGAATGAGTAGGGATTGCCATGCAACGGATGCACTAGAGCTATAAGTGTGTGATAGCTCAAAAAGAAAACTAGTGGGTGTGCACCCAACTTGCTTGCTCACGATGACCTAGGGCAATTTTGAAGAAGCCCATCATTGGAATATACAAGCCAAGTTATGTAATGGAAGTTCCCACTAGTATATGAAGTGACAAAACAAGAGACTCTCTATCATGAAGAACATGGTGCTATTTTGAAGCACAAGTGTGGAAAAAGATAGTAACATTGTCCCTTCTCTCTTTTTCTCTCATCATTTTTTTGTTTGGGCTCTTTGGCCTCATTTTTTCATTTTTTTGGTGGGCATCTTTGGCCACTTTTTTTTTTATTTCCTCAGATGGGACAATGCTCTAATAATGATGATCATCACACTTTTGTTTACTTACAACTCAATACTTAGAACAATGATGACTCTATATGAAATGCCTCCGGCAGTGTACCGGGATGTGCAACGATCTAGCTTAGAGTGTGACGTTGAAACATCTCGCTAGCTATCTTACGATCATGCAATGGCAGTATGAAAGTGACGGCACATGTCATGAGACGGAACGGTGGAAGTTGCATGACAATGTATCTCGGAATGGCTATGAAAATGCCATAATAGGTAGGTATGGTGGCTGTTTTGAGGAAGGTATATGGTGGGTTTGTGCACCGGCGAATGTTGCGCGGCACTAGAGAGGCTAGCAATGGTGGATGGTGAGAATGCATCTATACCATGGACTCACATCAGTCATGAAGAACTCATATACTTATTGTGAAATTTTTATTAGTAATCGAAACAAAGTGCTAAACGCATACTCCTAGGGGAAGGGTTGGTAGGTGTTAACCATTGCGCGATCCCGACCGCCACACAAAGGATGACAATCAATAAATCAATTATGCTCCGACTTCCCAACATAACAGTTCACCATACGTGCATGCTACGGGAATCACTAACCTCAACACAAGTATTTCTAGATTCAGAACACCCTACTAACATAACTCTAATATTACCATATCCATATCTCAAAATTAATTGTGAGGAATCAAACTTCTCTTACTAATCAATCCACTTGAATATGAAAGTTTTTATTATATCCTCTTTGGATGCCTATCATGTTTAGGACTAATTTCATAGCACACGCCAATTACCAAGTTACTTAGAGAGAGCACTCTCAAAATGATATAAGTGAAGATCGAGAGTTTTTATTTCTACAAAATATAACACCGTCGTGCTCGAAAAAGATTTAAGTGAAGCACTAGAGCAAAATTATCTAGCTGAAAAGATATAAGTGAAGCTCATGGGAGCTAAATTGCCTAGCTCAAAAGATATAAGTGAAGCTCATTGAGCATTCTAGAAAATTCATGATGAGTGCATGTCCTTCTCAAAAAGTTGTGCAGCAAGGATGATTGTGACAAAACAAAAATCAAAGACTCCTATAATACAAGACGCTCCAAGCAAAACACATATCATGTGGTGAATAAAAATATAGCTCCAAGTAACGTTACCGATGGATTGAAGACGAAAGAGGTGATGCCTTCCCGGGGCATCCCCAAGCTTAGGCTTTTTGGTGTCCTTGAATTTGGTTTGGGATGACATGGGCATCCGCAAGCTTAAGCTCTTTCCACTCTTTATTCCATTGTCCATGAGAACATCACGCAAAACTTGAAAACTTCACAACACAAAACTTAAACACAAACTCGTGATATCATTAGCATAAGAAAACAAACTACCAACCTTTAGGTACTGTAGTAAACTTGATTTCCATTAAGATTGATGTTATATTACTTTATTCTCACTTTTCCATGGCTAGTACCCCCAGATACTAACCATAGTTTCATCAAAATAAGCAATCAACACAACAAAAACAGAATCTGTCAAAAACAGACCAGTTTGTAGCAATCTGTATATTTCGTATACCTCTGGTGTCCCAAAACTTCTAAAAACTCATGAAAATTAGGGCAATTTGCATATCAACCAGCAGCAAAAAGAACCAACTCAAAATCTCTTTCTGGATAGGAATTAAAAATAATTTCGTGAGCACAAAGTTTCTGTCTTTTTCAGCATGATTGAACAACTATCACCAAAACTAATCATAAAGGTTCTACTTGGCACAAACACTAATTGAAACATAAAAAACACAATCATAACAGAATTATGATGGTGTGGACTCAACAAAACAGAAAGTGAAAAGCAAAAATAAATTTATTCATTGGGTTGCCTCCCAACAAGCGCCATCGTTTAACGCCCTTAGCTAGGCATTGATAATTCAATGATGCTCACACAAAAGACAAGAATTGAAGCACAACGAGAGCATCATAAAGCATGTGAAAATCACATCTAAGTCCAACATACTTACTATGCATAGGAAATTTGTGAGAAAACAATTTATGGGAACAAGAATTAACTAGCATAGGAAGGTAAACCAAGCATAACTTCAAAACGTTGAACACATAGAGAGGAAGCTTGCTATTATTGCAATATGCAAAATCATATGTTCCTCTCCGATAGTGATTTTCAGTAACATCATGAAGGAATCTTACAATATAACTATCGCATAAAGCATTCTTTTCATGATCAATTATAGCATAAGGGTCATCACCAAAACTTGGGAAACAAAAAATATCATCTTCATCAGGCATAGCATCCCCAAGCTTGTGGTTTTGCATATCATTAGCATCATAGATATTCAGAGAATTTATACTAACAACATGGCAATCATGTTTTTCATTCAAGCGGATATCATGAACCACTTTATAATTTTGTTCTTTCACCACTTCATCAAAATTTTCAGATTCATAATTTTCAAACAAAACTCCATAGAGATAGTCAAGTGCACTCAACTCACTAGCAAATTGTTCATCATAATTTGGTCTTTTGAAAAGATTAGCAAGTGGATGAGGATCCATATCAATAGATTTTCAGCAAGCGAAGATGCAAGCATATTGAAGGCACATAGCACACAAGCTAAGGAAAGGCAAACGAAAAAGGCAAATATTTTTGTAAATTTTGTTTTTTCAGAAGTGGGGGAGAGGAAAATGAGAGGCAAAAGGCAAATAATGTAAATGCAAGAGATGAGTTTCCAATAGTTACTTGGTATGCTTCACTTGAATACTTCCCGGCAACAGCGCCAGAAATTGGCACGTTGACGGGTGACTATCTTGACTTGATCCTCCCCCGCAACGGCGCCAAAAATTCTTCTTGCTACTTCTCGAGCTTGTGTTGGTTTTTCCCTTGAAGAGGAAAGGGTGATGCAGCAAAGTAGCGATAAGTATTTCCCTCGGTTTGAGAACCAATGTATCAATCCAGTAGGAGTATCAAGATGAGGCACAATGTATTTGCACAAAAAAACAAACTTGCACCCTACGCTATAAAGGGGTTGTCAATCCCTTCACGATTATTTGCAAGGTGAGATCTGAAGGTAAAAAGTGCAACAAAGTAATTTTGTAGATCTGAAAATATGATGTGAAGTAGACCCGGGGGCCATAGTGTTCACTAGAGGCTTCTCTCATGATAGCAAGTATTACGGTGGGTGAACGAATTACTGTCGAGCAATTGATAGAATCGAGCAAAGTCATGATGATATCTAAGGCAATGATCATACATATAGGCATCACGTCCGAGACAAGTAGACCGATACTTTCTGCATCTACTACTATTACTCCACACATCAACCGCTATCCAGCATGCATCTAGTGTATTGAGTTCATAACAAACAGAGTAACGCCTTAAGCAAGATGACATGATGTAGAGGGATAAATTCATGCAATATGATATAAATCCCATCTTTTTACCCTTGATGGCAACAACATGATGCGTGCCTTGCTACCCCTTCTATCACTAGGTGAGGACACCGCACAGTATGAACCCAAAACCAAGCACTTCTCCCATTGCAAGAATTATAGATCAAGTTGGCCAAACGAAACCCACAACTTGAAGATAATTACAAGGATACGAAATCATGCATATAAGAGATCAGAGGAGACTCAAATAATATTCATAGATAATCTGATCATAAATCCACAATTCATCGGATCTCGACAAACGAACTGCAAAAGAAAGTTACATCGGATAGATCTCCATGAAGATCATGGAGAACTTTGTATTGAAGATCCAAGAGAGAAGAAGCCATCTAGCTACTAGGTATGGACCCGAAGGTCTGTGGTGAACTACTCAAGCATCATCGGAGAGGCAATGGTGTTGATGAAGAAGCCCTCCGTGTGTGAATCCCCCCTCCGGCAGGGCACCAGAACGTGCCCCAGATGGGATCCTGCGGAGACAGAAGCTTGCGGCGGCGGAAAATTATTTTCGTGGCTCTCTTATTTGGTTTCGGGATTTTAGAGAATTTATAGGCGAAAGAGGTAGGGCAAAGGAGCTGTGGTGCCGACAAGCCTTCCAGGCGCTTCCCCCAAGGCCGTGTGTAGGGGGCTTGTGACCTCCCCCAAGGTGCCCTAGCTTGGTTCTCAAGTCCCCTGCGTATCTTCTGTTATGGAAATAATCACCCCGCGGATTTTATTCCGTTTGGACTCCGTTTAATATTCTTTTCTGAAAAAGGTCAAAAACACCGAAAAAACAGAAACTGACACTTGGCACCGAGTTAATAGGTTAGTCCCAAAAAAGATATAAAATAACATATTCATGCATATAAAACATCCAAAGTTTACAAGATAATAGCTTGGAACCATAAAAAATTATAGGTACGTTGGAGACGTATCAATGCTACATCAACTATGATTATACGACAAACTATCAACATTCAACTGTATCTCAAGATTAATACTATAGTAACCAAAGAAAGTGGTAAACAAGGCAACATCAATCTGACAAATACAATAGTTGCCGCGTGTAGCCTAGCGGTTTACTAATTCAGAAAAAACATAATTTAGAGGAAATGTAACAAAACTGAGCGCATGGCTAGTAGCTGCAAAATCGAAGGAGGAGGCCAAAGCGAGCTCAAGTCGATCTGTGGTAGCCGAATGGGGCAGCGAGGAGAGGAGGAGGAGCGGACCTTGGTGTCGGCATGCTTGGTGGTGGAGTCTCGGAGTGGAGCTGGTCTCGACGACCCCGCACGAGAGGCCCTCGACACCGATCCTCTGGTTCTAGCGGGCCATCATTCCCCTCCTGCCGCCACCACTGCTGCGTGGCCATGGCCGCGACGTAGTCAGACCTCCCGAGACGCGGGACCATATGGGTGGGGCGATGCAGGACGTGGACGCTTGTGGGAGGCAGAGGAGGTGGTGGGAGGGAGCAGGGTCGTGGGGCGAGAGGCCGGGCACGACGGTTGCTGGACCTGTCGGTGGGGATGACATGGGGGGATGGGAGAGCGGTCTGCGGCAGCGAAGTCTGAGGGGCGGCGGCGGGCGGTGATGTGGGTGGGGCGGCTAGGGTTTTCGTGGGAGGGGCGGGAAGAGAAGAGTGGGCAGCAGGGGGAGGAGAGTGTGGGAGCGGGCGACGGGTTTCTCCACGGGAGCGAGCGACGAGTTTCTCCATGGGAGCGATTGAGTTTTATACACCTGTACATGAAATTACTAAAATGCCCCCAGCAGGGCAAGGAATTGACACGCGGTGGCACGAGGGCACGATAGCACGAGAGCATGAGAGCACTATTCATAGCACTATAGGGGGCGATGTGGACGCCTTCATTCTGCGTACGAACCTAGCCATATTTATATGTTAAATACTGGAACATGGTGTGCACAATAGTGTTTATAGTACACAAAAGCTTTGTGTATCAATGAATTCATAGAGAAACTGAATTTAACTGATGTGCCGGCCTAAAGAAGGGCCATGTATGAAATACAACACCACACACCTTTATTTGTGCAAGTTTTTCTCTAGTGGAAGCCTATTTTTGGTTTTTTATGGTTTGTTGTGTGTTCAGTTAACTTACATGTGTTACTTACATTCCTTGCAAATAGCAGACATAAAGCAATAGCTGATATAACAAATCTTGTTTCTATTTGCGTGAAATATATATAGTAGGATGTAAATATTGAGTTGTCTCTCTCGCTCTATTTGTTGGATATGTTGGGCTGCATAATGGTTGAAGTTTTGAAGGTTGGTAGAGATGGTTTAGGGCGATAGCAACGTGCATCGCAATTTTTTTGTAGCATCTTCTAAGGCTTGAAAAGTGCCAGTGAGGGAGGAGGAGGTGGTGAGGGAGGTGGTGTAAACCATGAGAGGGTGATCTATGTGAGAGATCATGAACTATATTCTCGGAACCGAACCAAGGTCATATACATCCACCCATGTGATGTTGGTTTCTTCGCTTGGAGCGTAGACAATGGCTAGGTGCCGTGCTTCCTGATGTCATTTTGGTTGCTTTCTACTGATGACGAATATCACAATTCAAAGGCGGTGTATATGTGTGATTCATGACGGGTCATGTAGTCACCATAACTATTATTACAATCCAACTAAGCCGATGACATGAAGACAACCACCACCAACCATCGCTATAGGTAAGGGACACATTATGGCTCCCTGTTTAGTTTGTAGATACATGCTTGACCATTTAGATAGTGTATGTGCAAGTGCATCTAGTGCCCCTTAGTGATTTTGGTGGTTTGAAGACTTATAGGTTAATTATCTAATGTGTTTATGAGTGTACACAAGATCTATAAGTCAGTGAGGAGTTTGAGATATTTGATGAATATCGACCCCTAAAAATGTTATCTTCGGTTGAAGAAATTGGTCTGAAGCTGAAGAATTGAATCGTGAAGAATCTGCGATGAAATTGATATTCCTCAGGAAGATATTGAAATTGAGGAATTCGGTGTGTCCTGAAGAAATTCATTCTGAAGACTTTGAAGTATGAATATTTACTCTTTCTGTTTTTTTTTCTTCACACTTGACTAATAGGAACACCGTACTGTTAAAGGGGGTCGAAGTTACACTTTGGAATGAATTCCCTCATGATGCTCAACCCAATCCTAATCCTACCAAAATCCTCAAGTGAGGAATATGAGTGACATGAGGACTCTCACAGTTGAGGATTCCGACCGCTTCGATTGCCACGCCACATCATTGGTCTTATCCACACCAACGGTCATATTATTTAAGGGCGTTAGTGTCAAATCATGTTGGGATGCTCCGAGGCTATAGATAGCCGCCCGGCACAACCATTAGCTGGTTGGCTGCTCTGTTAGAAACTGACACTTGTCATAAGAGAAACCCAATTCCTCAGAGTCTTCGAGAGTAATTCATCAGTGAGGAAATACCCCATACACCGAAACCACAAACCTAGAACCAAGTGATTGAGCATCACTGAACAAGTTGTTCCTGTGTGGGACTGAAGCATTTTACCTTTCAGGACTGTGCATCCTCCAGACGGTTAGGCGTCATGGTCTAGAGAAATCCAGCATTCAATTGTGGATCGCCGGGTGACCAAGTTTGTGAGGGTTTGGAAGTATGCCCTGAAGACTTACCACGAGTGTTGGGTGAGGACTGTGTGTTCTTAGCCCAAGGAGAATACGGTAGGGAGTGTGTGTCCCGGGACTGTGTGTCTTTTGGTTTCAATACCAAGCCGCTCCAAACCAGATGTACAACTGTCATAGCAGTTGGAACTGGGTCATCAACTACTGTCTTCGGTGTGAAACGGGTTCTAATTCCTCAAGTCCTTACATTCCTCATATTATGTGTTGATGACTTTCACTGTTACTGTTTGAAGAATTTGCTGAAGACTTTCTCTGAAATTCCTCAACCCCAAATTCTTCACGCTAGTTAATCCTCATCTGTTTTCTGCATGCCTGCTCACTATGCAATCTGTTTTCACATTCCTCACACTGAAAAACTGCTGTTGGGAAACTTTGCACTTCTGATCCTTTACTGTTTCTGATGTAAGTTATTCATGAGTGATGAATTTCCTCAAAAGGAATTTCCTCAGTGATGAAATTCTAAAAATCTCCTATTCACCCCCCTCTAGTCGATATAACGCACTTTCAGTATGTGTTGTCTTGAATCTTAATTTAAAAAGAGTTGTGTTTATGCGTCCAAGTCACCAGAGGAGGCGATGCAGGAGGGGGGTCACGCAAGTTTTGTCATGGGCTGGGTTTATGCTTGTTTTTATGCACCTCAAACTCAACATGGCACGAATTCATCATCAGAGCATGCTAATTTCATTAGCTGGTACCGTGAACCCAAATGTTTAAAGAAACTGGGCATAAGCATCTCCGAAATGTACAACAAGAGACATGTGCATGCATTATGTATTTCTATACCAATATAATGCACCACAAATCTGACTATGTGAGGAAATAAACAGGGCTCAAGTGAAAACATCATTTTACGTGAGCCAATCGCTTCTCCCTCCTTGCAATCTTCTTTAGCATGGTGATGGCAAGTCTGATGACAAGGTCGACAAAATCTTCGGTGAGGACGTCAGGGCTGTTGGCTGCTGTCAGATGGATGCAGGGCAGTGAATGAGAGGGGGCGGCGGTGGGAACAAGAAGCGGGGATAGGAAGAGGGGAATTTCAATAGAGGGAGGAGGAATACAAACCAGGAGGAGGAGGTCTTGAGCTGCATGTCGATGAGCTTCCGGTCAATGTCGTTGTTGTCCACCGCCAGGATGTCTAAACGAGTCTCGTCGTCCACCACCGTCATGGCATGGAGGCACGCGGAGAAAGAATCGGAAGCCGGCTCATGGAAATCGACAGGGCTCCACCAGCACAGTAGAAGGAAGAGGAGGGAAATCACGGAGGCCTCTCCGTCGCTGTGATGCGGGAGATGGTTAGAGGGGAGGGGAGACAAGGGGGCCGATTGTGTGCATCATTGGCCGTCGGGGGATGGATGGAGGTGAAGGGATGAGAGGGGGCCATGGTGGGAGACGAGGTCGCCGACTGTGGGGCAAGAGCGGAGGGAGTGGAGTGGGTGAGTTTGCCCAGATCTAGGGATTTCTGTGTGATGGAGTGAGACGGGGAGGGGAGAGGGTGAGACAGAGAGCGGAGAGACCGAGGGTGAGGAAGACGGGGCTGGTTGGGCCATCCGGTGAATTAGGGATGGTGATGTTTGTATTTTCACTATTTTAGGGGTATTTTGGGTGCTGGTTGAGCCCTGCTGGATAGCCAATTTGGGCTTTGAATCAACAAAGTTAGCTCTATGAAAAATGTCTAAAAAACCTCTACGAAAAAACAAATATATTAAAAGTTGTCTCATACACACACACACACACACACACACATACATACATACATATATATATATATATATATATATATATATATATATGAAAAATACATCCTAGCACTCAGGGGTAGTTACCCCACATGTTTCATATACTATCATGCGATAGTATATATATTAATTTATCATTTTTATTATATTTATATATTATATATAAGATTTTTCAAAGTGAGTTACATGAAAAAATTACAAGTTAGCCCATAGTTTTTATTATATTTGTGAAATACATATATTTTTGTACGTAAAAAAGAACATACTCAAAATATGATACATACTACCAAAAAAATAGTATATATACTACCTAAACATTATTATATACTACATACTACGTGTACATACTCTCCGATTTCATAGATACTACATACAACATACAAAACGCAAGTGGTGGTAACTACCACCGGTGGTAGATAAAATTTGTTCTATATATATATGTGTGTGTGTGTGTAAAACTATATTTATTAATTAGATATGGATCATATAAAGTATGGACAATGATTGTTTCAACATTGCTTTGCATATATTCGCATGTGACGAGAGAGTATTGTTCACATACCCTCCTATACACTACATGGATCTGCGTTTTTGGGTAAGTTATCATAATTCTTTGTTCAGTGCTATTAGTATCAACATGGTGAAACAATAATTCTTTTTTTACTGAGTCCATGATGTTGGAAATATGCCCTAGAGGCAATAATAAAATAGTTATTATTATATTTCCTGTTCTAAGATAATCATTTATTATCCATGCTAGAATTGTATTGAATGGAAACACAGATACATGTGTGGATACATAGACAAAATATTGTCCCTAGTAAGCGTAAGCCTCAAGTTGACTAGATCCTTGATCAACTATGGTTAAGGTTTCCTAGCCATTGACAAGTGTTGTCACTTGATAACGGGATCACATCATTAGGAGAATGATGTGATGGACAAGGCCCAAACTATAAACGTAGCATGTGATCGTGTTATTTTATTGCTACTGTTTTCTGCATGTCAAGTATACATTCCTATGACCATGAGATCATGTAACTCACTGACACCAGAGGAATGCCTTGTGTGTATCAAAGATCTCAACGTAACTGGGTGACTATAAAGGTGCTCTACAGGTATCTCCAAAGGTGTTCGTTCAGTTAGCATGGATCAAGATTGGGATTTGTCACTCCGTGTGATGGAGAGGTATCTTGGGGCCCACTCGGTAATACAACATCACAAACAAGCCTTGCAAGCAATGTGACTAGAGTTAGCCACGTGATCTTGTATAACGGAACGGGTAAAGATACTTGCCGGTAACGAGATTGAAATAGGTATGGAGATACCGACGATCGAATCTCAGGCAAGTAACATACCGAAGGACAAAGGGAATGTTATACGGGATTAACAAAATCCTTGACATAGAGGTTCAATTGATAAGATATTCATAGAATATGTAGGATCCAATATGGGAATCCAGGTCCAGCTATTGGATATTGACCAGAGAGTGTCTCGGTCATGTCTACATAGTTCTCAAACCCGCAGGGTCTGCACACTTAAGGTTCAGTGACGTTTCGGTAGTATTGAGTTATGTATGTTGGTGACCGAAATTTGTTCGGAGTCCCGGATGAGATCTTGGACGTCAAGTGCATCGGGAATTGTCCAGAGGTAAAGATTGATATATAGGAATGTTGCATTTGGCTTCCGAAAAGATTTTGGGCATTACCGGTAAAGTACCGGGAGTGACGAATGGGTTCCGGGGTTTTACTGGGAGGGGCCACCCACCCGAAAGAGGACCTAATAGGCCTAGAGGTGGCGCACCAACCCTTAGTGGGCTGGTGCGGCCAGCCCAATAACCTATTTTCGCCCAAGAGTTCAAAAGGAAAAAGAAAAGGAAAAAAGGAAGGAGGTGGCCAAGTCGGAAGGGAGTCCTCCACCAAACTGAACTGGAGGAGGACTCTCCTCCTCTTGGCTCGGCCGAACCCCTCTCCTTGGAGTAGGAGGCAATTCAGCCATCCCTCTTGTTCCACCTACGTATATTGGAAGTTTTGAGGGCAAAGCACACCAGAAAAAGCCACGTGCTTCCCTCTTCTCCACAGGTCGTCTTCCTCTTCTAGATTAGTTCGGCATAGCTTGGTGAAGCCCTACTGGATTAGTTCACCACCACACCGTCGTGCTTCCGGCGAAGTCATCTACCTCTCCGCCCCTCTTGCTGGATCAAGAAGCCTGGGATCGTCATTGATCTGTACGTGTACTGAACGCGGAGATGTCGTCCGTTCGGTGCTATAATGGGACGGAATTCGTGGGGCGATTGCGATTCGGATCGCGAAGACGTTCGACTACATCAACCGCTTTTCTTAATGCTTTGCGCTTCGCTATCTACAAGGGTATGTGGATCCGATATCCCCTCTCGTAGATGATCATCACCATGGATAGGTCTTGCATGTGCGTAAACGTTTTTTGTTTCCCATGCAACGTTCCCCAACACATGATGCTCGAGTCAACATGAGGTCAACATGGTAAGTAATGTATTTTGTCTATTGTTGTCATTGGTCATTGCTGCTGCTAATTGCTACCATTTGTAGATTTATCTTTCGTATGCATACATCAGTCGATAAATCTTGTACGCCATAGACAAAAACGCACATTGTGTATTGATACGTCTCCATTGTATCTACTTTTCCAAACTCTTTTGCCCTTGTTTTGGACTATAATTTGCATGATTTGAATGGAACTAACCTGGACTGACGCTGTTTTCAGCAGAATTGCCTTGGTGTTATTTTTGTGCAGAAATAAAAGTTCTCCAAACATCCTGATAATTTACGGGGAGCAGTTTTGGAAAATAAGAAAAATATCTGCGCCAAGTTCCACCTCAGGGGGTGGGCCAGTGGCCACAAGCCCTTGCTCCGCCACCACGCCCCTGGTGGCGGTGGGCAGGCTTGTGGGGCCCACACAGCTCTGTCGCCCCCAATCTCAAGTCTATAAGATCCCTTTCGTCCCAGAAAAAAAAGAGAAGTTTTTGTCGCGTTTGCGATACGGAGGCGCCGCCACCACCTGTTCTTCATGTGGAGGGCAGATCTGGAGTCCGTCTTGCGCCCCGGAGAGGGGAAATCGCCGCCATCGTCATCATCAACCTTCTTCCCTCTCCAATTCCATGAAGCTCTTCGTCGTTCGTGAGTAATCTATTCGTAGGCTTGCTGGGCGATGATGAGTTGGACGAGATCTATCATGTAATCGAGTTAGTTTTGATGGGGATTGATCCCTAGTATCCACTATGTTCTGAGATTGATGTTGCTACTACTTTGCCATGCTTAATGCTTGTCACTAGGGCCCGAGTGCCATGATTTTAGATCTGAAATTATTATGTTGTCACCAATATATGTGTGTTTTAGATCCGATCTTGCAAGTTGTAGTTACCTACTATGTGTTATGATCCCGCAACCCCGGAGTGACAATAACCGGAACCACTCCCGATGATGACCATAGTTTGAGGAGTTCATGTGTTCACCAAGTGCTAATGCGTTGGTCCGGTTCTTTATTATAAGGAGAACATTAATATCCCATAGTTTCCTTTTGGACCCTGCTTCCACGGGAGGGATGGACAATAGGTGTCATGCAAGTTCTTTTCCCTAAGCACGTATGATGACACACGGAATGCATGCCTACATTACATTGACGAACGGGAGCTAGCCACATATCTCTTCGTGTTATAACCGTTGCATGATGAATATCATCCAAACAAATCACCGACCCATTGCCTACGAGTTTGTCCTACTGCTGTTACTTGTCTTGCTCTGCTACTGCTGCTACTACTGTTGCTACTGCTCTTACTTGTCTTGCTCTGCTGCTGCTGGTGCTACTACTATTGCTACTGCTGTTACTTGTCTTGTTGTGCTGCTGCTGCTACTACTGTTGCTATTACTGTCGCTTGTTATTGTTGCTACTTACTACTGCTGTTCTTTGCCGCTGCTATTGCTCGTTACACTGCTGCTACCTACTACAATCCTGATTCGCTGATCGTTGATGGGAACTGACAATTTCCGTCAACGAGGCAACTTGGCGCCATTGATACAATTGTTAGGAATAGTCTGCCGTCAACAGATCATTTCTGACACCGTTGTTACCATACTACTTTGCTGTTACTACTTTGCTTGCAGATACTAATCTTTCAGGTGTGGTTGAATCTAACAAATTCAGCTGCTAATACTCGAGAGTATTCTCTCACCTCCTGTCTGGCTAACCAACAAATTTGGGTCGAATACTCTACCCTCGAAAACTGTTGCGAACCCACGCGCTGGTGGGCCATCACCAACATTCTTCTAGTTTCGTTGCTGGGGAGTGCTAGAAGCATTCTTCTGGTGTCGTTGCAGGGGAAGGTTTGTTGTAATTAGCATTCGTCTAGCCATCGCCAGAGATTGCAATCAGCATTTTTCTGGCGCCGTTGCCAGGTAAGGTATTGCTATATTCTCTGAGTTACTTGGGATTTATATCTGCTAATCACTACGAAGAATCTGAAGGATCCGAAGACCAAAGTCTTGCCCTCAACTACGAGGCGAGGTAAGGAATTACCATCTAGCTCTGCCCTTGATTCACCTTTAGTTATGAGTAAGTTTGCGACATCACCTCCTGCTAGAAATCTTGATATGTCGCCTGTGCTTGATGATGCTTATGATGCTACTACTAGAGATGCTATGCTTGATACTATGCCTGATGGTGCTATGCTTGATACTGCTAGAGATGCTATGCTTGATACTGCTTTGCCTGATGATGCTAGAGATGCTATTTTGCCTGATGATGCTATGCTTGATACTGCTAGAGATATTGCTTTGCCTGATGTTCCACTAGGAGTGTTCCTTGATGCTCATATTGCTAGAGTTACTACCAATGCTCGTGATGCTTCTCAAACTGCCGATACTATTGAGATAGAACCTGCTTTTGCTCCTGCTAGATCTAGCTCTCCTAGATATGAATTGTCTGATATACTTGAGGGTTATGTTATGGAGGGAGAGATAGCTGAGGATTTTCTTGCGTGTAAGGATGGCTATGACGCTGAGAAATTACTTCTCAAGTGGAAGGTAAAATCTCGGGAAGCTAGGATGAAAAATAACCCGAAGTTTGCCACTTCGCCTATCTTTGTCACCGATAAGGATTATGAATTCTCTATCGACCCTGAGATAATCTCTCTAGTCAAATCTGATCCTTTTCACGGTTAAGAGTCTGAGACGGTCATAGCCCATCTTGCCAAACTATGGAAATAGCCAACCTCTTCACTAATGAGGAGAAGATCCGTCACTACTATATCCTTAAGCTGTTTCCTTTCTCTCTAAATGATGACGCTAAAGTTTGGTTTACCACTCTTGCTCCTGGATGTGTGCGTAGTCCCCAGGAGATGGTCTATTACTTCTGTGAGAAATATTTCCCTGCCCATAAGAAGCAAGATGCCTTGTAGGAAATATAAAACTTTGCTCAACTCCAAGAAGAGAGTCTTCCACAAGCTTCGATGAGGCTCGTCCAGCTACAGAATGCTTTGGCTGATCACCCTCTTAAGAAGAACGAGATACTTGATATCCTCTATAACGGACTTACCGATGCCTCTAGAGACCACCTAGATAGTTGTGCCGGTTGTGTTTTTAGGGAACGAACTGTAGAACAAGCTGAGACCCTACTGAATAACCTCTTGATCGACGATAATGCTTGGACTATTCCCGAACCACCTCCTAAGCCAACTACTAAGAAGAGAGGTATTCTATTCTTTAGTCCCGAAGATATGCAAGAAGCCAAGAAATCTATGCAAGAGAAAGGCATTAGATCTGAAGATGTCAAAAATCTACCACCTATCGATGATATCCATGGTCTCGATAAGCCGATACAGGTAGTAGAAGTGAATTCTCTGCGTAGGTTTGATGAGAGTGATATTCCTTTTGATAAACCTGCTAGCCTATGCTTTGATGAATTTGACAACTTTGTTGCCAAACAACAGAGTTTCAATGATTATGTTAGCAGACGTTTGGAACAAAGTGCTCGTATGCTTAGCCATTTAAGTGCGTGTGTAGACAGAAATGACAATGCTCTGAAGCTTCTGTGTAAACATGCCTCTATGATTACTACTCAGGTAGAACAAGTACTTAAAGCTCAGAATGACCTGCTCAATGAATTAAATGACAACTCTGTCAGAGTCATTACTAGAGGAGGCAAAATGACTCAGGAACCTTTGTATCGTGAAGGTCATCCTAAGAGAATTGATCAAGATTCTCCAGGAATCAATGCTGATACACGTAGTCATCCTAAGGAGAAGAAGAAGGATGATAGAAACCTGCACGCCAGTTCACCAAATACTGTCACACCAGAAGAACCTAATGATATTTCCGCGTCTGATGCAGAAACACAATCTGGTGATGAACATGAACCTGGTGACAATATGGACAGTAATGTTCATAATAATGCTCAACCTAGCAATGACGAGGATGTGGAGATTAAACCTACAGTTAATCCTGATAATCCACAACCTAAGAGATACTACAAGAATGACTTCACTGCTAGGAAGCATGGTAAAGAAAGGGAACCATGGGTTCAGAGACCTATGGCCTTTCCTCCTAATCCATCCAAGAAAAAGGATGATGAGGATTTTGAGCGCTTCGATGAGATGATAAGACCCGTCTTTCTGCAGATGCGGTTAACTGATATGCTCAAGATGTCTCCGTATGCCAAGTACATGAAAGATATCGTGACTAATAAACGGTAGATACCAGATCTTGAGATCTCCACCATGCTTGCCAATTACACTTTCAATGGTGGAACTCCTTAGAAACTTGGTGATCCCGGAGTGCCCACTATACCTTGCTCCATTAAAGGAAACTATGTAAGAACTGCCTTATGTGACCTTGGAGCCGGTGTTAGTGTTATGCCACTCTCTCTTTATCGTAGACTTGAGTTGGACAAGTTGACACCCACTGAAATTTCTCTGCAAATGGCCGACAAATCAACTGCTTTCCCTATCGGGGTTTGTGAGGATGTGCCTGTTGTGGTTGCTAACACCACTATCTTAACAGACTTCATTATCTTGGATATTCCTGAGGACGATGCCATGACTGTCATCCTCGGAAGACCCTTTTTAAACACTGCAGGGGCTGTTATAGATTGCAACAAAGGCAATGTCACTTTCCATGTCAACGGTAATGAGCACACAGTGCACTTTCCGAAGAAACGATATCCACTACATTGCATCAATGCTATCGAAAAGACTTCATCAATTCTTATTGGGAGCTTTGAATGCCCTATTCCTCATGTCAAGATGAAGTATGATTTTCTTGTTGGGGAGATACATATCCCCATTGAGGTGACCTAGTGGCTATTCAAAAATTCTCCGTTCTTTCCTGCGATTCGAGAAGGTTTTGTCATAAGGACTTGATCAATCCCATTGACGGATTTCTTTCGATGACCATGAAACGGATGAATCAGAGAGTCACATACCTCTATTTTGAGTTTTCCTTTTCTGTTGCTTAGAAGAAAAATGATAGAATTAGTTTAATTTTTCCTGTTTTCTGTTTTAGCGTCTCGGAGAAAATACCTCGAAAATAAAAGTTCTCCGATGGTCCTGAAAATTTAGTATGATTTTTTCTGGAATTTTTGAAAATTTCTGGGCCTGAGAGCTGGCCTGGGGGCTTGACCAGTGGGCCACAAGCCCTGCCACCGCCACCTACCCCCTGGTGGCGGGGTGCAAGCTTGTGGGGTCCACAGGCACCCCCTCCACTCATTCCAGCACCCATCCTCTTCTACCACCTCCAGAAAAAATTGTTTCGCAGCTCAAACCCGTGTTCTTGCTCAGTTGGCTGTGATTTTCGATCTCCTTGCTCAAAGCACCATTCACCGAACTGTTTTGGGGAAATTACTCCTTGGTAAGTGACTCCTCCATTGGTCCAATTAGTTTTTGCTCTAGTGCTTTATCCTTCGCGTATTCTTGCTACCTTGGTGACCTTGTTCTTGAGCTAGAAATGTTGATTTTAGCTGGTCCCAAGTAGTTTTAGCGCGTGATAAGGTCTCCATGCACTAGTAGGAGTAGTTGCTACAAGGTGTGGTGGGTCTTTATTCACTTTTCTCTTGAACTTCAAAAATTTCAGCATAAGGAAATTATGTTCAGGAGGAAGTTTCATGGTGGTTCCTCAAGTAAGAAGGGTCGTCGTCTCTCTTTTCGGGAGCCCGAACCTTTTCAACTAAGGGACGCACCGGTACAACCATGTGAATGGCCTTCCGATGACTTCATGATCGAAGCAGGTTTCAAGGATGAGTTTGATGCACTTGTCCGCCATGTCGGGTTAGAATAATTCCTCTCAGATAAATGTGAACAGTATGCTATGCTCACTGCCTCTTTCGTGCCTAGATTTAAATTTTTAGTTGGCCGTGAATCATCCATACTGTTTGACCTGTACGATAAATCCTATACCATGGATCTAGAGGATTTCAATAGGATTTGCAAGATACCCGATTGGGGTAGTGTTAATGATCCTCCTAAGTCTTCGGCCAGAGACTTTGTCTCCAGTATAACTGTTGGATAAACCAGAGATATCACGCAAGCCACCATAGGAACCATCCATTTCCCTGCCTTGCACTACCTTGCCCTCTTCATAGGTAGGTGCATTAACGGCAAGGGTGCACATTGTCACCTATGCGCTTCCGACCTTAGTATCCTTAAGAGCGTAGTAACAGGTGACAGGAGCTTCAATATGGGAGCTATTATAGCAAGGAGGCTGAATAAAAATGCCAGTGAGGGGGATTTCTTTGGTGGAGTTTATGCTACACACTTAGCATATTTTCTTGGAGTATCCATCCGTCCAGAAGACCCTCCTCTCCGGACAGCCTACCTTGATCGTGTCGCTCTAACACCCTATCCAGTTCCTTGAGAGAGATCATGGATCCCTCCTATACCGCTTGATATTTAACCGACAGCGTGTTTTCCATATTACCCTTCCTGTTCCTGCTTTCTTTGACTTTCAGGTTAAACGAAGATACTACATAACCATAGGAGAGGCAGAGGAGTATGAGAGGGAGGTGACGGCTGCTCGACTTCGTGAGGCAGCTATTCAAGCAGTGGCTGCAGCACTCCCGTATAACACCCATTATGACTTTGGGTTTCGCCAAGATCATCCATGGGAGTAGACCAAGCTAGGCCGAAAGCCTAATCTTGGGGGACTACATGTTCTCATCGACTTTACATTCATGCTTATGCTTTCACTTTGTTAGCCGGTGTTTACACTTTGCCACTGTATTATCCATGCTAGTTTCTTTTCATTTTCTTGTTTTCTTCTTTTGTGTCCTTTTGAGAAAACACAAAAAGATTTTTCTTTCTTCTTTTGCTTGTTGGGAGCTTTCCAGTGTAAATAGTTTTCTTTTTCTTTGTGTCAAGGTAGAAGATATTGGTTACAATGTTTAGTGGTTCTTACATGCTTACCTGTTTAGCTTTCAAAAGAGCCACATTACTTTGTCTTCTCCTTTGTGTTTGCCTACAAATTCAGCTTAGTCCAATGCGCTTATTATTGTTCACATCGTTCGATCGTGCAAATGAAAGGCAACAATTATGACATATGATGAAGTGACTTAGACTGAAAAGCTGGTATGAACTCTATCTATTTTGTTTTTCTAAATATGACCAGCTTGTCAACCCAGGTTTAGCTTTGTTGTGAGAGAACTATGTTTGCAATGACAACTTAGAGATCATAGTTTCAGATGCCATGCTTATTTAGCTGAGAGCTTATAATGGTTTGTCTTGATTGCCAACATAGATTTTGAGATGACTACGATGTAGTATGATAGGATGGTATTCTCCTTTGAATGTTTCAAGTGGCTTGACTTGGCGGATGTTCATGCATGTAGTTGAAACAAAATCAACACAGCCTCTATGATGTTCGTGTTCATGGTGATTTATATCCTGTTCATGCTTGCATTCAATGTTAGTCAAACACATTGGATCTTGATGACTGTTGTCGCTCTCTAGTTGGTCGCTTCCCAGTCTTTTGCTAGCCTTCACTTGTACTAAGCGGAATACTGCTTGGGCATCCACTTCCATAAACCCAAAAGTTTTTCCATGAGAGTCCACCATACCTACCTATTTGCGGTATCTACGTGCCGTTTCAAGTAAATTTGCATGTGTCATTCTCTAAACCTTCAAGAAATAATCTGTTTTGCATGCCCGAACCGCTCATGTGGTGACATAGGGCTATTGGTATCTTCCATGCTAGGAGTGTTATTCTCTACATGTCTTTATTCACAGTCATTCACGAGAAAGGGGCTAGTATTTGGAATTCCCAGTTCCACGCTTAAATCGAAAACATAACTGTAAAACAAGACTCCCCCTGGATTGATGTTAGTATGGACGGTACCCGACGATTCGGCTAGCCGTGGAGTGTGATTGATTGGTGGTGGGGGAGTTAAAACTTTACTTTTCTATTTGGGAACCGCCTATAGCATGAGTAGCATGGAAGATATTGAGAACTCTTGGTGATTGTGTTGACAATGAAAGCATGCCACCCAAAATTATTATCTCTGTTTTCAAAGCTTGAGCTCTGGCACCTCTGCAAATCAATGCTTCCCTCTGCGAAGGGCCTGTCTATTTATTTTCCTGTTGAGTCATCCTCATCTTATATAAGCACCAATTAGAGAGAACCTCTATCATTTTTATGCTTTGCTTTTGATTGATATTGAGTATGACAATGACTGAATCTTCGTTGCTATGAATTACAATGTTTAGTCAGCCCTTGATCTTTGAAAGCGCTCTGCATTTATGTTTTGCGGTCTCAGAAAGTGCTAGCGAGATACCACCTATTCATATTGCTTCATGCTTGTTTTGATTGAAGTGTTGGTATTTGAAACTCATTATTATTTGCTCGTTAGCTGATTATGCCATTTATATTAGTTTACCGTGAGACCTTTGTGTCATTTGCTTATGTGGTTAACTTGTGATCTTGCTGAAATTCTGGTTATGAGTTAGACATAGTTGCAACAACAAGATCAAACAGAGTTTGTCAAAGTTTTTCTTTCTCTCTCAGTTTGTCAACTGAGTTGCTTGAGGACAAGCAAGGTTTTATGCTTGGGGGAGTTGATACGTCTCCATCGTATCTACTTTTCCCAACTCTTTTGCCCTTGCTTTGGACTATAATTTGCATGATTTGAATGGAACTAACCTGGACTGACGCTGTTTTCAACAGAATTGCCTTGGTGTCATTTTTGTGCAGAAATCAAAGTTCTCCAAACGTCCTGAAAATTTACGGGGAGCAATTTTGGATAATAAGAAAAATATCTGCGCCAAGTTCCACCTCAGGGGGTGGGCCAGTGGGCCACAAGCCCTTGCTCCGCCACCACCCCTCGTGGCGTTGGGCAGGCTGGTGGGGCCCACACAGCTCTGCCGCCCACAATCTCAGTCTATAAGATCACTTTCATCCCGGAAAAAAAAGAGAAGTTTTCGTCGCGTTTGCGATACGGAGGCGCCGCCACCACCTGTTCTTCATCTGGAGGGCAGATGTGGAGTCCGTCTTGGGCTCCGGAGAGGGGAAATTGTCGCCATCGTCATCATCAACCTTCTTACCTCTCCAATTCCATGAAGCTCTTCGTCGTTCGTGAGTAATCTATTCGTAGGCTCGCTGGGCGGTGATGAGTAGGATGAGATCTATCATGTAATCGAGTTAGTTTTGATGGGGATTGATCCCTAGTATCCACTATGTTCTGATATTGATGTTGCTACTACTTTGCCATGCTTAGTGCTTGTCACTAGGGCCCGAGTGCCATGATTTCAGATCCGAAATTATTATGTTGTCACCAATATATGTGTGTTTTAGATCCGATCTTGCAAGTTGTAGTTACCTACTATGTGTTATGATCCCGCAACCCCGGAGTGACAATAACCGGAACAACTCCCGGTGATGACCATAGTTTGAGGAGTTCATGTGTTCACCAAGTGCTAATGCGTTGGCCCGGTTCTTTATTAAAAGGAGAACTTTAATATCCCGTAGTTTCCTTTTGGACCCCGGTGCCACGGGAGGGATGGACAATAGATGTCATGCAAGTTATTTTCCCTAAGCACGTATGACGACACACGGAATGCATGCCTACATTACATGGACGAACGGGAGCTAGCCACATATCTCTTCGTGTTATAACTGTTGCATGATGAATATCATCCAAACAAATCACCGACCCATTGCCTACGAGTTTGTCCTACTGTTGTTACTTGTCTTGCTCTGCTGCTGCTGCTACTACTGTTGCTACTGCTATTACTTGTCTTGCTCTGCTGCTGCTGCTACTACTATTGCTACTGCTGTTACTTGTCTTGCTTTGTTGCTGCTGCTACAGCTGTTGCTACTACCGTCGCTTCTTATTGTTGCTACTTGCTAGTGCTGTCACTACTGCTGTTCCTTGCCGCTGCTATTGCTCGTTACACTACTGCTACCTGCTACAATCTTGATCCGCTGATCATTGACGGGAAGTGACAATTTCCGTCAATGAGGCAACTTGGCGCCATTGATACAATCGTTAGGAATAGTCTATCGTCAACACATCGTTTCTGACACTGTTGTTATCATACTATTTGTTGTTACTCTTGCAGATACTAATCTTTCAGGTGTGGTTGAATCTGACAAATTCAACTGCTAATACTCGAGAGTATTCTCTCACCTCCTGCCTGGCTAACCAACAAATTTGGGTCGAATACTCTACCCTCGAAAACTGCTGCGAACCCACGCGCTGGTGGGCCATCAACAACATTCTTCTAGTTTCGTTGCCGGGGAGTGCTAGCAGCATTCTTCCGGTGCCGTTGTAGGGGAAGGTTTGTTTTCATTAGCATTCGTCTAGCCATCGCCAGAGATTGCAATCATGTATACATTATGGATCCTATTCATACATCACAGTCGTGAGAGAATAAAAATTTGAGACATGTAGTGAAGTTAAGAAGTTTTGCGAGGGAATTCAGAGATGCATTCGAAATAAAACAACCCAGCTTGAACTCCGGTATTCTAAATGACAACTTTTATTTCCATATGATAATCCAACGGACACAGATGGGTTATAAATTAATAATACAAACATTTAGTTTTTTTATCACTCTATTTTATATAGTATTGATTTAGGAATTTACAGGGATGTGTCTGGCTATTTTGTTTTACATTTTATGTTCTGGTGGAATTGTAAAGATCTGCTCAAGATGGTTTGCGCGGTGAGTTTTATCGGTTACATGTTTTAAGACATTCAATGTGAAATATTCATGCTAACTACATACATTGAATGTGCACGATGGGTATACTTGCTAAAACATTATAGGGAAGACAAGTTTTTTGATATTGTGCGACAGTTTATTAAGCGAATTCAATAGATCTTAATAATTTCTAATTGATTTTTAGTTGGACTAACTCTCAATTTGTTACATGTCACCAATTTATCTTTTTATTGTTAGTTTACATTGCAACTGAAGTGAACCTTAATTATTAAGCAATTGTGCCAGTGTTATATTATCTCTATGTGTGAAAATTAACATGCATTAATTTTGTATAACTCAAAATATTTCAAGAGCCTCTGGCAACACATGGGCATTCTACTAGTTTTTTAAGGATCCATAATAAATTTTGTAATGTACCCTGCGAGAAATTAGATATGAACATTTGCATCAAGTTAATACACACAAACTATAAATGCACTACACTGTTCCTATTTAACACTCTTTCTGTATCATAGACCATGATGGTACAACAAGCTATGCACAACCAAGAAAGACATTTAGTTGTGCAGCAAGGTTCATGCCAATTAAAATGTGCATATATACTAGATATTAAAGTGGCTAAGCTAAGACTCCTCTCATGCGTTTCAAGTGTTAGTCATTGTATCTTCTATGATTGACATGTGTTTAATATTATTTTCACTCTTTGTATCTTTGCTTGATTCTTCATTTGGTTATAATCAATTTTTTCTATTGTTTTTTCTAATGGTTTTTTAACCCAGTACAACACATATGTCTACATACACACACACACTCATCCCTATAAATGCACGTACGCATATCATATCTCTATGGGCACCTTTGAGATACTGAACCGACATAAAATCTTGAAATTGAAGAACTCACATCATCGACGGCAATGCCCACAAACATACATACACTCATCCGTATGAACGCACGTACGCACATCATACCTACATGAGCATCTCCGAGATACTGAGCCGAGACGCCATATTGAGATTAACGAAGTCACTTCATGCGTCTTTGTGGTCGACGTCAATGCCCACATACACGCACGTACACCTGTCCTTATGAACGCACACACACAGGCCGAACCTCTATGAGCAGTTTTGAAATATTTAGCCGACACAACATCTTGAGATTAACAAAGTCAACGCATGTGTGTTGGTACTCGACGTTGAAGTCCACATACACACATACACTCATCCCTATGAATGCATGTACATCCTACCTCAATGAGCACATGTGAGATACTGAGCCAGCTTGACATCTTGATATTTACAAAGTCAGTTCAAGTGTCTTCGTGGTCGACATCGAAACTGACATACCCTCTCTCCCCTTGAAATTGATCTATAATTTCTCATTTGAAGTATATATACCCTTATATGGTCCTTCATCGACATTTTTGAGTTAATTAAGATTTTTGAGTTGATTGGCGGCTAAACTTAGAGATGCATTGACGGCGTGCTTGCTTGCCACTCTTCCTCCAGATCCCTAATTCTTATTTCAAAATGTGTTGTGTGCGGGTCTA
Source organism: Hordeum vulgare subsp. vulgare (assembly GCF_904849725.1). Lineage (NCBI taxonomy): Eukaryota > Viridiplantae > Streptophyta > Magnoliopsida > Poales > Poaceae > Hordeum > Hordeum vulgare. Next base: position 109,465,325 of record NC_058521.1, on the reverse strand, counting down.
TGGCAAGGAGGGCTCGTCTAGGACACCTCTACTGCTTTGTTGATCAATATTTTTATGGTGCCCTTTATCTGTCCATCTCCAGATCGCAGATTCTTTTGCTGCACATTAATCATTCCACACACTTCAGATAATTCATGTCGACATGACATGTAGCAGTGTTTTTGAGCTTTCAATGATATTTAATAGTACAAAGGACACTGATCTACTTTAGAGCTAATTAGACAATAAGAAAGTCAGTTAAAATTTAGATGGTTATTTAATTTGCCTTTTTTACATTGTATATAGTTGCAACTAGCCTAGTAGCAAGGTTGTTGGCTTTTAATTCTCTTATTTTCTCGAACTTGGCCTACAACTACCTCATGAATAAAATAGTTATCTTTAGACCTCAGTCTAGATTATCCAATTTTTTATTAAACATCAACTTCACTATCTACTAAGAAAATCCCATTCTCTCCTTGCTAATAATTACTTTTAGTTATCAATTTTCTAATTTTCTGATGTTTCCGCCATGCAAGAAAAAAAGGTATGCAAAGTTGTATCTTATGTAATACTACAAATAATACAATTTATTTTCTCAGATTTCAAATGTATAGATAAACTATATTTTAGTGATCGGTGATCCATTAACAATTCTAGATCTTAAGGGTATACAAACACATTGTTCTGATGCTCCCTGTAAGTTTTGATACCCCTCCTTGCACATGTTCTCAACAATAATTTTCACTCTTGGATTGATCAGGCAAACATATACTTCAGTTTAAAAAGAAATTATATCATTCTGCCATAGTTAGCTAGGCATGCTTCAGATAATTCATGTGGACATGTCATGTAGCCGTGTTTTTAAGATTTCAATGATATTTTGTAGTACAAAGAACACTGATCTACTGTAGAGATAATTAGAGAATAAGAAAGTCAGCTAAAATTTAGATGGTTATTTGGTTTACCTTTTTCTACATTGTATATAGTTGTAAATAGCCGAGTTGGAAAGCTGCTCGCTTTTAGTTCACTTGTTGTTTTCAACTTCGCATACTACTACCTCATGAATAAAGTAATTATATTGAGATCTCGATCTAGATTATCCAATTTCTTCTTAAACATCAACTATTGTGGGAATGATCTTGACAATAGTACCAGGGGTACGAATGAGGGGCGAAGCCTAGCTACGACATAGTGGTTACACTCGGATGTACGAGTCCGGACCCCACTCGGGATTGATAACGACCCTACGTCTCGAGCCCGGAGGCTAGTGTTTGCTTATGGGGGGTGTGAGATTACAAAATGCTCAACCGTCATCCAGGAGCTCGGGTGCGTCTTTATAGAGTGTGCCACGACCGGCCGAGTGCCATTACAAGGGTGAGTTAATGGTAATAACTATGAAAGTTACTAGTAAGAGCACATGTGGTAGATTAAGTTTGTGGCCGTTGTAGTCTCTTCGTTGTCCGAACCTCATTGTAGTCGAACGGTCGGGGCACGTCCGACGGACAGAAGATGAACCGAGTAACCTTGTGCAAACCAAGTTAGAACCTGTTTGCCCGAGTGAGGCCATAAGTGAATTGGTAGCTTTGGGGACATTGGTGTCCATATGAGGTCTTCGGTGGGCCCTGGGATGCAGGTATGTGGGCATACCCCTAATGTACAACCCTGTCATCAACTTCACTCTATATGAAGAAAGTCCCATTCCCTCCTTGGTAATAATTACTATGAGTTATCAATTTTCTATTTTTCATTCTTGATGTTTCCACCATGCAAGAAAAAAAGGTATGCAAAGTTGTATCTTATGTAATATTACAAATAACAAAGTTTATTTTCTCACAATTCAAATGTATAGATAAATTATTATTTTAGTGATTGATGATCCATTAACAATTCTGGATCTTAAGGGTATACAAAAACATTGTTCTCATGCACCGTGTAAGTTTTTCCATCCCTCCTTCCACATGTTCTCAACAAGCCTTTTCATTCTTGTATTGATCAACCAAACATATGCTTGAATTTAAAAGTTTTTCTAGCATTTTCCTATAGTTATGTAGGAATGCATGTTTAACACTTTCCTACTTTTTCATATGATGTGTTTGTCATGTGTATCCATTGGGAAGAATTGAGTATATGGACTATCATCTAATGTGGAAAAGACAAATCTTGTGTGTTTGTCCATCTAAGCATTGTTGTAGCAATTTTTTGTTTGTTCCCTTATCTTACATTAAACGACAATATTCCAGTACTATGCTTGATTTATTTGTTATTAAACACCATTGCTAGCAACTAAATTGGTAAATTTCAGGAGGAAAAACCTCTTTATGTGCCTTGCACGGGAGCGGCGTGTCACCGCGCCTTCGCCCGCTAGTCTTGATAAAAACTTCTCGTGTGAACCTTCTGGACTTTTTTCGACATAAGGCATGATGGGAGCGTTCGAGCATGCTAACAACACTCCCTTGTGAGTTGGCCTTTTAGTGAGTGACATGGCGGGAACGTTCCTACATGCACCTGCAAACCCGTCTATTCCGAGTAATGATACACATACAAAATGATACATACTTTTCCAGGAAGGTGGGTTTTGATTGGAGATTAAGGGGGAGGAAGGACCCATCCCCATCACTGTTTGGATAGTAATTGTCGTGTGGTATTCAACAACCTTGAGTTTGCTCAATTCAGAGATCATACGCGAAAGTTATGGTCGTTTCAGTGCCAGAGCTATTTTTCTCTAAACACGCGGTAGTACCGCTCGATACCATGGTAGTACTGCTTGAGTGGTACTTCAACTGCATAATACTGCACCTACTTCCGCTTACGTTTTTTATCTTTCACATTCTCTTTCGTGTGGATTTTTGAGCGGCAGTTTTTAGCGGAAGTACCACTCTGGACGGCACTACCGTACTGCTCCACTCGTTCTTACTTGACTTGGGTGTTTGTCAATGCTAAGCGGAAGTACCACTTGCAGGAGTGGCACTCTGTCGGCACTATCGCCTCGTGGTCTCTGCCGTTTTGCCCGTTTTCCCCTAAAACTACCGCTCCAGCGGTAGTACCACTCAGCCCAACGGTAGTACCGCTTGTGCACAGTGCACATAACGCTTGGATTTGCGGAGCACTATAAAAGGAGGTACTCTTCCCCATTGCTACCCAACCGTTGAGCTCATATTTGCCCCCCCTTGTTGACCTTATTTGAGCTTGCTAACTCTCAATCCTTCCAATGATTCTTGCTTGTTCTTAAGGGAAAAGATAGAGGAAATCTAGATGCACATTTCCACCAATCACTTTCTCCTCGTTGTGAAGGGAACCCCTTGGATGTTGATCATGGAGTTCTTCATATTCTTCTTCGTTCTTCTTCTGATTTTCTTCCATAGCATTAGTTGTTGTGGAGGGATTTGGGAGAGAAGGACTTGGGCACTCTGTGTGCCCTTGCCATTGCCTTTGGTGCACTGGTTTGAATTCTCCAAGTGATCCATGGAAGTGAAGTTTGAGAAGCTTATTACTCTTGGGTGCTTGGTACCTTGGAGCTGACTCTTCTTGGGGGCTTTGGCGTCCTAGAAAATTGGTGGTGCCTCTGAGCTCAATCATTGTGGTGTAAAGCTCTAGACAAGTGTGGGGATCTCCAATTAGGTTGTGGAGATTGCCCCGAGCAATTTGTACGGGTTTGGTGTAGCGACCCGACTCAAGACGAGTCAAGCCTCTGGTGTTTCTGTACCATCCCAAGATCATGCTGGTACACACTCAGTACATAATGTATATATTCAAGAGTTCAATCACACAGCTTTATTAATCGAAATCTCATAAAGAGTACTTTACTACAAGAAAGGATTACAATAAAGTGGCTGAAGGCCATCTCATGAGATATCTAACGAAGACTAGCGGAAGCATCAGGTAGACGAGTCCATCCGACTCGAGGGCATGTCGCTGAGCGTAGGTAGTAGCCTCACTCCTGGTCGGAAAAGTACTCTGCAACATGATATGTTGCAGCCGTGTAGGTCAGCATATGGAATATGCCGGCAAGTCATCAAAGAGAGGAGTAAAATAATAATCAACTATCTCTACATGCATATTTGGCCGGTGGGGCTATTTTGCATAAAGCCAGTTTTATCCTACAACAAGAGGGGCTGGAAGCAAAATATTACTACATTGTTTGTTGTTAACGAGATGGTTCCGCCAACCAATTCCCGAATAGTTGTTAACACCCACATCATTATTAAGTTGTGTCGAGAGTTCAGGGGAATTTCAATGCCTTCGGCTCAAGTCGTCCATGACCGTGGACACGGCTAATCGATTAGGTTGGGCACTCTGCAGAGTTTTGCACACGTTCCCCACAAGATTTGATCGCCTCCGTGTTTGTCCTCGCACTTCAGGGTGTTTGAAGACCGGATGATCCAAACATGGTCTTTCAACGGGTCCCTCTGAATCCCTGTCAGTGCCCATCCATTCCTACCATTCTTCTACATCTGCTAGCACCGCCTGTCCAGAGTCGTTGCGTTGTCCAACCAAGCCAGAGCCCATAATGACTTGTGGTTGTGTAGGTAAGCCTTGAGTCTTGAAGTCTCCGTCCGTCTCTTCGAGCTTGGGTGAAGCTTTCCGCAGGATGTCATGGCCGTCTCCAGCATCCCGGGCCATCCACTGGTTTCTCCAGGGGGGCCATCAACCGTCCTTCACCCAGAGTTTCATTGCGTCCGAGGTCTTGAAAATCTTGTCTTAACCGGTCTTGATTATTTAATCAACCTCGCATCACTCGTGTTATGCACTCAACCGAAAAACCCGTCTACTCAAGCATAGCAAATATAAGAGTGTCGTCCCGGGGCCAAGTATCGGGGTTGTTGTGTGCCTACCACATGATACTACAAACTATACTAAAATTTCCAAGTACCTAGGCAACATGCAATTGGGCAAAGAAAGGTCAAACTACCATACATAAAAAACATAGGAAAATAACATGATCAAAATGACTTGCCTTGATGATAGTTGTCTTGATCGAGCGCTTCTAAATAACACGCTTCGCACTCCGGGTGATCTACCGATGCAAACACAATACACACCATAAGCACTACAATCAAGCAACAAGTAAAAATAACATCACAAGTATGAATTTGCTAAGGCCTAAGTAAAAGAATTCAATACGCGTCACTAAGGCAGAAACTTGTTTCTTTTAAAAACCCAGTAAAATACTTTAAAATTTCTGAAACTTCTACCACAGTAAGATATAATCACTAGGAAGTAGTAGCAAAAAGAATCAACTCAAAATCATTTTTTAAACTCCTGGAATAGGCAAAACAAGGTTTAAACTAAATCTGATCTAACTTACATTTGAAAATTTCAAACTTAGACAAATTATATGTTTTTAATAACTACAGGAAATTTGTGAGCTACTGGAAAAAGAATCAACTCTATTGGAGTTATGGATCAAAAGTTATGGCCAAAACAAAATAGAAACTTTTCTGTTTTTGGAACTAGACAGAAAAAAGAAACTAATTTGCTGACAGACAGGGGGGGGGGTACACGTGGCGCGCTGTGAGTGGCTACGGGGGTGTATGTTGCTAACGTTAGGAGCAAACGGCCGAAGCCTAACAAAACTTACTGACTAAAAGTTAGGTAAATAAAAACCGCGCGGTTTTTTGTTGGAAAACCGAAGGGGTATCCTACTCTAATCTACACCATTGACTAAGATCTAACGGATGAAAATAAGGGGGGGGGGAAGCTCACAGGGGTGGTGGTGCTCCGGCGAGGTTTCCGGCGAGGCCGAGGTAGAACCGGCGATGGGGAGGGCTCCGGTTGTCCTCCGGCGGTGGCGACGGGACGGGGAGGCGGCGGCGAGTTCCCTCCGGCGAGTGGTGGCGTCGGGCGGAGTCGGGGGTGGCTGGAGGCGGTGCCCTTGGGTGCGGCCGAAGTTGGAGAGCTTGGGGCTCGCCGGCGAGGTCTGCGGCAGGGGCTCGGGGGGGGGGGGGGGGCAGCTTGGCGTGGCGGTGGGAGGAACGGGGTGCGGGCGGGGCGGGGGCTTTTATAGGCGGGGAGGGGAGCTGGGGAAGGAATGGGGCAGGGGCTGCGGAGATCCCGGCGGTGGGGACTCGGGCTCGGGGTGGCTACCTCTTTTGGAAGGGAGAGGAGGGAGACGACCGGTGGGAGGGGCAGGTCGGGTGGGGGCCCCACGCGGTAGGGAGAGGAGGCTGGGGAAGGAAGGTGCAGGCGGCCAAGATCGAGGGGATTCGGGAATCCCGGGCTGTGGGGAGGCGGCCCACTGCTATTAATTGCCCAGGCGGGGGTTGCCTTAGAAAAAACTTTCCTAATTAATCTTTTTCCGAAACAGAAAAATAAAAGTGAATAAAAAGGAAGTAAATCAAATATTTAATATGGAGTATTATATACCAAAAAAATCAGAAAAATATCCTCTACCAGAATAACATTTTTCCAAAGCAAAAATAAAAACTTAAAAAAATGTTTTTTTTTCAGAAATTCCCTAAATGATTTATTTCTTTTTGCAAATATTTTCGCAAATAAACATTGGATTTCTTGGCTCCAAATATTTCAGAAATGCCCGCACTTTGGAGGGTCATTTTCCTCCGCTCTCTCTCTCTTGCGTGCAAGAGAGTATTTTCCCGGCATTTCTCGTGTGAGGAAAAATAGAAATGCAAAAACAAAAGTCGAAAGAATTCAAATGCCAACTTTATTTCAATCAATATGCATAGATGCTTAGCTACAATGTAAAACATTCCCAATTAGGAAAATTGGGATGTTACAAACCTACCCACCTTAAGATGAATCTCGCCCTCGAGATTCGGGTTGGCTAGAAAATAGGTGCGGGTGGTCTCGACGAAGATCCTCTTCTCGTTCCCAGGTGGCTCCACAACACCTTGGAGAACTTGATGATCTTGCTGCAGGTGACTCTGTTGGCAGTCTCGAGAATCCTGACGGGTTTCTCCTCATACGTCAAATCACTGTCAAGCTGTATGGCCTCTAGGGGCACTGTATCTCTCAACGGAACATTGACCATCTCAGCGTGGCATTTCTTCAACTGGGAAACATGGAAGACATCATGAACTCCGGACAATCCTTCCGGCAGTTCCAGTTTACATGCAACTTCGCCTCTACGTTCAAGAATTTTGTAGGGGCCAATGAAACGGGGTGCTAACTTTCCTTTCACACCGAATCTCTTGATTCCTCTAAGTGGAGACACCCGAAGATATGCTTGGTCTCCCACTTCGTACGTTACTTCCTTGCGTTTGCTGTCAGCATAACTCTTCTGCCTGGACTGAGCTATTTTGAGTCGGTCACGAATTAGCTTGACCTTCTCTTCAGAATCCCGGATAAGGTCGGGGCCAAAAAGTTGTCGGTCTCCAACTGCATCCCACATCAACGGTGTTCTGCACCTCCTTCCGTATAGAGCTTCGAAAGGGGCCATCTTCAGACTGGTCTGGTAGCTGTTGTTGTATGAGAACTCGACATAAGGCAAATTGTCATCCCAACTAGACCCATAGTCTAGTGCGCAAGCTCTCAACATGTCCTGCAGAATCTGATTGACTCTCTCGGTCTGTCCATGTGTCTGCGGGTGAAAAGCTGTACTGAACTCTAATCTCGTTCCCAAGGTTTCATGCAGTTGGTGCCAAAATTTGGATGTGAACTGTGTCCGTCTATCTGACACAATGCTCTTCGGTACTCCGTGCAGACATACGATTCTGGTCATATATATCTTGGCCAGCTTGGCACTCGTGTAAGTAGTCTTCACAGGGATGAAGTGAGCTACCTTGGTCAAACGGTCGACCACAACCCAAATAGAATCATAGCCAGAACGGGTCCTGGGTAATCCTGTGATGAAGTCCATACCAAGCGTTTCACATTTCCACACGGGTATCGTCAGAGGTTGGAGCAAACCTGCTGGCTTCTGATGCTCGGCTTTTACTCGCTCACAAACATCGCATATTGCTACAAACTCGGCAATGTCTTTCTTCATTCCTGTCCACCAGAAACTTTCTTTCAGATCCAGATACATCTTGGTGCTGCCGGGGTGTATCGAGTACGGGGAATCATGGGCCTCCTGAAGTATCAACTTCCTGAGTTCGGGATCATTGGGCACATAGATGCGATCCTCAAACCATAAAGTTCCATGTTCATCCTCACGAAAACCTTTAGCCTTACCGTCTTCCATTTTCTGCTTGATCTCAGCTATCTCCTTGTCTGATTTCTGTGCTTCGCGGATCTTTTCTGTCAAAGTGGACTGAATTTCTAGTATGGCAACAAATCCTCTTGGAACTATTTCCATTTTTAGCTCTCCGAGGTCATCGACTAACTCCTGGGGTAATCCTCCCCCTATGAGTGTGCTCACATAACTCTTGCGGCTCAACGCATCGGCTACAACATTTGCCTTGCCTGGGTGATAATGCAACCTCATCTCATAGTCCTTGATCAACTCTAGCCATCGCCTCTGTCTGAGGTTCAACTCCTTCTGCGTGAAGATATATTTCAGGCTCTTGTGATCAGTGTAAACATCACAACTATTTCCGATCAGGAAATGTCTCCAGGTCTTGAGAGCGTGCACTGCGGTTGCTAGTTCCAAGTCATGCGTGGCATAATTCAACTCATGGGGTCTGAGCTGTCTGGATGCATAGGCTACAACTTTGCCTTCTTGCATGAGCACTCCTCCGAGTCCTTGACGAGAAGCGTCATAGTAAACCTGGAAATCCTTCCGAATGTTCGGCAATATCAGCACTGGGGTTGTAACAAGACATTTCTTCAACTCTTGAAAACTGGTTTCACATTCCTTAGTCCAAACATACTTGGATTCCTTCTTCAACAACTCTGTCATGGGATTGGCGATCTTTGAGAAATTCTCAATGAACCTCCGGTAATATCCGGCAAGTCCGAGGAAACTGCGAATCTCTTTGACTGAAGTGGGTGCTACCCATTCGGTGACTGATGCGACCTTGGCAGGGTCCACTGCTATTCCTTCTCCTGAGATGACGTGTCCGAGGAATCCGACTTCCTTCAACCAAAACTCACATTTGCTAAACTTTGCATATAGCTTATGCTCTCGAAGCTTCTCCAGAACTAGACGCAGGTGTTCCTTGTGTTCCTCTTCGTTCTTGGAGAATATCAGTATGTCATCGATGAACACCACGGCAAACTTGTCCAAGTATTCCATAAATACCTTGTTCATCAGATTCATAAAATATGCCGGAGCATTAGTCAGTCCAAATGACATGACCGTGTACTCATACAAGCCGTACCGAGTGGTGAAGGCTGTCTTGGGTATATCCTGTTCACGAATCTTCAACTGATGATACCCGGATCGAAGATCGACCTTTGAGAATACGCGGGCTCCAACTAACTGATCAAACAGATCATTGATCATCGGCAAGGGGTACTTGTTCTTGATGGTCACATCGTTCAATGCACGATAATCGACAACCATTCTCAAGGACTTATCCTTCTTTTCAACAAGAGCATTGGGGCTCCCCAAGGTGAAGAACTTGGGCGAATATACCCTTTGTCCAACAACTCCTTAATTTGCTTCTTGATTTCTACCAAGTCAATTGCGGGCATCCGATAGGGTCTCTTGGATATCGGGGCTGTTCCGGGTAATAGCTCAATAAGGAATTCAATCTCTCTATCAGGTGGCATGCCCGGCAATTCCTCCAGAAATACATCTGGATACTCCTGTACAATCGGTACTTCCTCCTGGACTACTCCCGTGAGAGAGTTTACTCGCTTACTCCGTGTCGGGTGCTGAGACACGTACTTAATCCGCTTCTGCTCGGGGGTGGTGAGCAAAATAGACTTAAGGGCACAATCAATATTCCCTTCATACTTGGCCAACCAATCCATGCCTAGGATTACATCCAATCCCTGGGACTCTAATACGATGAGGTCGGTGGGGAAATTATGGTTCCCGATGTTGAGACTCAAAGCATGGCATCCTATCCCGGCTGTGATCATGCCTCCTGGGGAACTGACCTTAATATGCTGGCTGAGGGTTCTAGTTGGCAAACTATACTTTTCCACAACTACCCTTGATATGAATGAATGTGTTGCACCAGAATCAAAAAGTACCAATACTGGACGTGAATTTAGCAAAAACTTACCAACCATAGTATCGGGGTGATCATAGACCTCTTCAACATCAATGTGGTTCACCTGAACTCGAGGAAAAGGATTGGGCTTCTTTGCTGCAGAGTTTCCGTTGCCATTTCCATTTCCCTGCTTGTTCTGGAACATTCAGTGGCATAGTGTCCCGTCTTCTGACACTTGAAGCAGGTGATGTGGTTCAGATCCTTCTGAGCTGGAGTTGAATGCTGCTGAGTGCCAGTACTGCCATGCTTGAAGTTGTTGTTATTGCGGTGGTTCCCATTTCCTCCATGGTTGTGGCCTCCATGGTTGCGCACTGGGTGGTTATGCTAGACGTGTCCTTCAAACTTACCGGATCCAGTCCCGGTATTCCCTGAATTGGGGGTGTAGCGAGGCTTCTGCTGAGTGCCAGAGTTGAACTTTCCAATCCCATACTTTCGCTTGCGGTTCTCCATCTGCTGGTGTTTCCCCTCCAAGATGAGGGCCTTATCCACCAGCTCCTGGTAGTTGTTGAAGGTGGCTACAGTCAGCTGAATGATCAACTCATCATTGAGTCCCTCCAAGAACTTTTCCAGCTTGGCCGCATCATCGGCCACATCTCTAGGTGCATAACGGGCGAGCATGCTGAATTCATCGACATACTGGGCCACAGAGCGATTCCCTTGGCGTAAGTTGTGAAACTCACGCTTCTTCAGACTCATTGCACCAGCTGAGACATGTGCGGTGCGGAAGGCTTGCTTGAACTGCTCCCAAGTGACACCAGCAATGGGGTATGTGGTGGTGTAATTCTCCCACCAAGCAGCTGCAGGGCCTTCAAGTTGATGCGCGGCAAAGCGCACCTTCTCAGCTTCAGTACAACCAGCAGTGATAAGTTCACGCTCCATCTTGCGGAGCCAATCATCTGCCATAATGGGCTCAATGCTGCTGGAGAAAGTTGGAGGGTTCAACCTCAGGAAACGGGTGAGATTGTCGGCCTGGGGTGGATGATGGTTGTTGTTATTGTTCTGGTTCTGGATGATAAGCTGCATCAGGGTGTTCTGTTGCTAGATCAACTGGGTGAGTTCTGGCGGAAAGTTGGACTCAGGGGCGCGTCTCGGAGGCATCTGATGTTTCTAGAGGGGTGAGATTAGCATAGAACAATGGTCTAAGAGTAATTACACTACCCATATGAAATGCAACAAACAAGTATCACACCACACATTTTATTCAATACCATCACAAAGGTTCACACGAGGATACAAAATTCGATAATCCTAAACATGGGCCTAAGCGTATAATGATAAAGTAAATTTGGTGGTCTAGTCTAAGTGTCCTCCTCACAAAAGCATGGTGATGGGTCCTTCGGTGGAGCTTTCTTCATAGTCCTCGTCATTGCTGATCAAGGGGGCTACGTCGCCTTCGGGATGAAGGATCTCGCCCATGTCCAGTTCCTCCTCCAGGTATGCAACTCGAGTCTTCAGCTTCTCGATCCGCTCCAGAAAGTCCTTCACCTCCAGTTCGTGCTCATAGTGGGCTTCCCAGGCTGCTTCTTCGAGTTCGAGTTCGCGGAGCGACAGTTGCTTGATCTTCCTGGCGTCCTTGATCACACGATGCTCCAGAGTCCCGCTGTGCTTCTCCATGGTCTGGACATAAGACAGGAGAGCGTCCTTGGTCTTGCTTGAGATGATTTCTCCGTCTTCGCTTCTCCGGGATACCGTGAATAGGTCTGGTGAAATAGGGCAGCCTTTGTATTCTTCCTTGATACGTCCGAGTGCACAATGGACCGCCATGTCCCTTCTGAGAATCCAGTTGGGTGCGATGAACTTGAAATCCACCAGCTCAGTGCGCAGCTCGAATGTCCTTCCGGGAACGTGCACCTCGATCCTGTAGCGTGAATCCTCCGAGTAAGACGAAGTCGGCTTCCTTGTGATAGTCGGCAGAGCAATCCTCAAGTCCTTGGTGATCTGGACCAGCTCCTTTCCGAAAGGCATAGTGGCGTCGGGCTGGCAAAACTCCGTGAACTTAACAAGGACGAAGGTCGACATCTAAAACATTGGAAAATCGGAGAGAAGTCAGAAATGATCAGAAGAGAAAATAGAGGATTTATAGACATAAGAGTAAATAGTTTTCTTCCTAAGGCTTTTCCATTCCTAGAGGTTGCGTCCTATGGTCAGCGTGTGCTCTGATACCATTTCTGTAGCGACCCGACTCAAGACGAGTCAAGCCTCTGGTGTTTCCGTACCATCCCAAGATCATGCTGGTACACACTCAGTACATAATGTATATATTCAAGAGTTCAATCACACAACTTTATTAATCAAAATCTCATAAAGAGTACTTTATTACAATAAAGGATTACAATAAAGTGGTTGAAGGCCATCTCATGAGATATCTAACGAAGACTAGCGGAAGCATCAGGTAGACGAGTCCATCCGACTCCAGGGCTTGTCGCTGAGCGTAGATCGTAGCCTCACTCCTGGTCGGAAAAGTACTCTGCAACATGATACGTTGCAGCCGTGTAGGTCAGCATATGGAATATGCCGGCAAGTCATCAAAGAGAGGAGTAAAATAATAATCAACTATCTCTACATGCATATTTGGCTGGTGGGGCTAAGTTTTGCATAAAGCCAGTTTTATCCTACAACAAGAGGGGCCGGAAGCAAAATATTACTACATTGTTTGTTGTTAACGAGATGGTTCCGCCAACCTATTCTCGTACCCGAATAGTTGTTAACACCCACATCATTATTAAGTTGTGTCGAGAGTTCAGGGGAAGTTCAATGCCTTCGGCTCAAGTCGTCCATGACCGTGGACACGGCTAATCGATTAGGTTGGGCACTCTGTAGATTTTTGCACACGTTCCCCACAAGATTTGATCGCCTCCGTGTTTGTCCTCGCACTTCAGGGTGTTTGAAGACCGGATGATCCAAACATGGTCTTTCAACGGGTCCCTCTGAATCCCTGTCGGTGCCCATCCATTCCTACCGTTCTTCTACATCTGCTAGCACCGCCTGTCCAGAGTCACTGTGTTGTCCAACCAAGCCAGAGCACATAATGACTTGTGGCTGTGCAGGTAAGCCTTGAGTCTTGAAGTCTCCGTCCGTCTCTTCGAGCCTGGGTGAAGCTTTCCGCAGGATGTCATGGCCGTCTCCAGCATCCCGGGCCATCCACTGGTTTCTCCAAGGGGCCGATCAACCGTCCTTCACCCAGAGTTGCATTGCGCCCGAGGTCTTTAAAATCTTGTCTTAACCGGTCTTGATTATTTAATCAACCTCGCATCACTCGTGTTATGCACTCAACCGAAAAACACGTCTACTCAAGCATAGCAAATATAAGAGTGTCGTCCCGGGGCCAAGTATCCGGGTTGTTGTGTGCCTACCACATGATACTACAAACTATACTAAAATTTCCAAGTACCTAGGCAGCATGCAATTGGGCAAAGAAAGGTGAAACTACCATGCATCAAAAACATAGGAAAATAACATGATCAAAATGACTTGCCTTGATGATAGGTGTCTTGATCGAGCGCTTCTATGTAACACACTTCGCACTCCGGGTGATCTACCGATGCAAACACAATAGACACCATAAGCACTACAATCAAGCAACAAGTAAAAATAACATCACAAGTAAGAATTTGCTAAGGCCTAAGTAAAAGAATTCAATACGCGTCACTAAGGCAGAAACTTGTTTCTGTTAAAAATCCCAGTAAAAATACATTAAAAAATCTGAATCTTCTACCACAGTAATATATAGTCACTAGGAAGCAGTAGCAAAAAGAATCAACTCAAAATCGTTTTTTAAACTTCTGGAATAGGCAAAACAAGGCTTAAACTAAATCTGATCTAAATTATATTTGAAAATTTGAAACATAGACAAATTATATGTTTTTAAAAACTACAGGAAATTTTTGAGCTATTGGAAAAAGAATCAACTCTATTGGAGTTGTGGATCAAAAGTTATGGCCAAAACAAAACAGCAACTTTGTTGTTTTTGAACTAGACAGAAAAAAGAAACTAATTTGCTAACAGACAGGGGAGGGGTACACGTGGCGCGCTGTGAGTGGCTGCGGGGGTGTATGTTGCTAACGTTAGGAGCAAATGACCGAAGCCTAACAAAACTTACTGGCTAAAAGTTAAGTAAATAAAAACCGCGCGGCTTTTTGTTGGAAAACTGAAGGGGTATCCTACTCTAATCTACACCGTTGACTAAGATCTAACGGATGAAAATAAGGGGGGGAAAAGCTCACAGGGGTGGTGGTGCTCCGGCGAGGTTGCCGGCGAGGCCGAGGCAGAACCGGCGATGGGGATGGCTCCGGTGGTCCTCCGGCGGTGGCGACGGGACGGGGAGGCGGCGGCGAGTTCCCTCCGGCGAGTGGTGGCGTCGGGCGGAGTCGGGGGTGGCTGGAGGCGGTGCCCTTGGGTGCGGCCGAAGTTGGAGAGCTTGGGGCTCGCCGGCGAGGTCTGCGGCAGGGGCTCGGGGGGGGGGGGGGGGCTCGGCATGGCGGTGGGAGGAACGGGGTGCGGGCGGGGTGGGGGCTTTTATAGGCGGGGAGGGGAGCTGGGGAAGGAAAGGGGCAGGGGCTGCGGAGATCCCAGCGGTGGGGACTCGGGCTCGGGGTGGCTGCCTGTTTTGGTAGGGAGAGGAGGAAGACGACCGGTGGGAGGGGCAGGTCGGGCGCGGGCCCCACGCGGTAGGGAGAGGAGGCTGGGAAGGAAGGTGCGGGCGGCCGAGATCGAGGGGATTCGGGAATCCCGGGCTGTGGGGAGGCGGCCCAGTGCTATTAAGTGCCCAGGCGGCGGTTGCCTTAAAAAAAACTTTCCTAATTAATCTTTTTCCGAAACAGAAAAATAAAAGTGAATAAAAAGGAAGTAAATCAAATATTTAATATGGAGTATTATATACCAAAAAATTCCGAAAAATATCCTCTACCCGAATAACATTTTTCCAAAGCAAAAATAAAAACTTAAAAAAAATGTTTTTTTCAGAAATTCCCTAAATGCTTTATTTCTTTTTGCAAATATTTTCGCAAATAAACTTTGGATTTCTTGGCTCCAAATATTTCAGAAATGCCCGCACTTTGGAGGGTCATTTTCCTCCGCTCTCTCTCTTGAATGCAAGAGAGTATTTTCCCGGCATTTCTCGTGTGAGGAAAAATAGAAATGCAAAAAAAAAAGTCGAAAGAATTCAAATGCCAACTTTATTTCAATCAATATGCATAGATGCTTAGCTACAATGTAAAAAATTCCCAATTAGGAAATTTGGGATGTTACATTTGGTGACCTCCCTCAAGGGTCCCTTAGTGGAATCACTACATTTTGCATTGTTTGAGGGCGTGAGGAAATTACGGTGGCCTTAGTGGCATCTTGGGGAGTATTATGCCCCACACCGCTCAAAACAGAGATTAGCATCTGCAAGGGTGTGAACTTCAGGATACATTGTCGTCTCCGTGTGCCTCGGTTATCTCTTACCCGATCCTTTTACGTATGAACTTTAATTACTTTGTGATAGCCATATTATTTCTTGTTATATATCTTCCTATCACTTAGTTGGTTATCTTGCTTAGCATAAGTTGTTGATGCACATAGGTGAGCCTAGTTGTTTTAGGTTTTGTGCTTGACTAATTAAACGTTAGTTTTATTCTGTATTTGTTCAAGCCTAAACCGTAATTATTTTAAAGCACCTATTCACCCCCCTTCTAGGCGACATCCATGTCCTTTCACTAGTGTTTGCTTATGAGGGGTGTGAGATTATAAAATGCTCAACCCTCGTCCACGATGTCGGGTGCGGCTTATATAGAGTGTGCCAGGATCGACCGAGCTCCATTACAAGGGTGAGTCAATTCTAATAACTATGTAAGTTACTAGTAACAGCAGATCTAACTCGAGAGTTACTTGTAACGCTCGTTTTCACTGAATTTCATGTGGTAGTTTAAGTATATGGATGTTGCAGTCTCTTCTTGTCCATGCCTTGGTGTAGTCCAAGTGTCGAGGCACGTCCAACTGATAGAAGATGAACCGAGTGACCTTGTGCAAACCGAGTGAGAACTTGTTTGCCCTAGTGAGACCGTGACTACACCGGTAGCTTTGGGGACATTGGTGTCCATGTGAGGTCTTAGGTGGGTCCTCGGATGCAAGTATGTGGGCCTACCCATAATGTACACCCCCATCATCAACTACACTCTATATGAAGAAAGACCCATTCTCTCCTTGGTAATAATTACTTTGAGTTATCAATTTTCTAATTTTCATACTTGATGTTTCCACCATGCAATAAAACAAAGTATGCAAAGTTTTATCTTATGAAATATTAAAAATAACGCAATTTGTTTTCTCAAATTTCAAATCTATAGATAAATTATTATTTTAGTGATTGGTGATCCATTAACTATTCTGGATCTTAAGGGTATACAAAAACATTGTTGTGATGCTCCGTGTAAGTTTTGCCATCCATCCTTCCACATGTTCTCAACAAGCATTTTCACTCTTGGAATGATGAAGCAAACATATGCTTCTATTTGAACGTTTTTTCTCGCATTCTCCTATAGTTAGCTAGCATGCATGTTTAACACTTTCCTACTTTTTCATATGATGTGTTTGTCATGTGTATCCATTTGCAAGAATTGAGTATATTGACTACCATCTAATGTGGAAAATACAAATCTTGCCTATTTGGCAATCTAAGCATTGTTGTAGCAATTTTTTGTTCCCTTATCTTACATGAAACGACAATATTTTAGTACTATCCTTGATTCATTTGTTATTAATCACCATTGGTAGCAACTAAATAAGTAAGTTTCACGAGGGAATATCTCTTTATGTGCCTTGCACGGGCGCGACTTGCCGCCGCGCCTTCGCCTAGTAGTCTTGATAAAATTTCTTTTGTGCACCTTCTTGACTTATTTTCGACCCAAGGCATGACGAGAGCGTCCATCATGCTAATACACGCCCTTGTGAGTTGTCCTTTTACCGAGTGACATGACGGGGAAGTTCCTACATGCAGCCGCAAACTAGTGTATTCCGAGTAATGCTACACATAAAAATAATACATGCTTTTACAGGAAGGTGGGTTTCGATTGGACACTAAGGGGGCGGAAGTACCTATCCCCATGGTTGTTTGGATGGTACTTGTCGAGTGCTAATCAACAAGCTTGACTTTTCTCAATTCGGAGCTCATACGCGAAAGTTATGGCAATTTCAGTGCAAGAGTTATTTTCTCTAAGTACGCGGTCGTACCGCTCGGTACCACGGTAGTACCGCTTGGGTGGTACTTCCGCTGCGTACTATCGCTGCTACTTCAGCTTACCTTTTTCATCTTTCACATTCTACTTTGAGTGGAATTTTGAGCGAAAGTTCTTAACGAAAGTACCGCTCTGGGCGTCAGTACCATACCGCGCCCCTCGTTCTTGCTGTGTCAATGATAAGCGAAAGTACCGCTTGCATGAGTGGTAGTACTGCTCCGACGGCACTACCGCCTCGTGGTCTCTGCCGTTTTGCCCATTTTCCCCTGAAACGACCGCTCGAGCGGTAGTAGCGCTCAGCCGAGTGGTAGTACCGCATGTGCACGACCATTGCACATAATGGTTGGATTCGGGGAGCACTATAAAAGGACGTCTTCTTCCCCATTGCTACCCAACCGTTGAGCTTGTATCCCCCCATTGTTGACCTTCTTTGATCTTGCTAACTATCAATCCTTCCAATGATTCTTGCTAGTTCTTTAGGAAAAAGAGAGGAGATCTAGATCCATGTTTCCACCAATCACGTTCTCTTATTTGTGAGGGGAACCCCTTGGATCTAGATCGTGGAGTTCTTCATGTTCTTCTACGGTCTTCCTTTCATTTTCATCCATAGCATTAGTTGCTGTGGAGGGATTTGGGAGAGAAGGACTTGGGCACTCCCTGTGCCCTTTCCGTTGCCTTTTCTGCATAGGTTTGAATTCTCCACACTGATACGTGGAAGTGATGTTTGATAAGCTTATTACTCTTGGGTGCTTGGTACCTAG
Source organism: Hordeum vulgare subsp. vulgare (assembly GCF_904849725.1). NCBI lineage: Eukaryota > Viridiplantae > Streptophyta > Magnoliopsida > Poales > Poaceae > Hordeum > Hordeum vulgare. The sequence goes on along the minus strand of NC_058521.1, from coordinate 109,447,310 downwards.
GATCTTGTTCCACTTCGGGGATTCGGCATCCTAGAAGCTTGGTGGTGCCGAGCTTAATCATTCTCGTGTAGGGCTCCAGGCAAGTGTCGGGGTATCCATTTAGGTTGTGGAGATCGCTCCAAGCAATTTGTAAGGGTCGGTGACCTCCCTCAAGGGTCCCTTAGCGGAATCACGGAATCTTGCATTGTGCGAGGGTATGAGGAGATTATGGTGGCCTTATTGGTATCTTGTGGAGCATTGTGACTCCACACCGCTCCAAACAGAGATTAGCATCATCAAGGGTGTGAATTTCGAGATACATCTCCGTCTCCACGTGTCTCGGTTATCTCTTACCCGAGCCTTTTACTTATGCACTTTACTTTGTAATAGCCATATTGTTTCTTCTTATATATCTTGCTATCACTTAGTTGGTCATCTTCCTTAGAATAAGTTGTTGGTGCACATAGGTGAGCCTAGTTATTTTTGGTTTTGTGCTTGACTAATTAAACATTAGTTTTATTCTTCATGAGTTCAAGCCTAAACCCTAATTATTTTAAAGCGCATATTCACCCCTCTCTAGGTGACATCCACGTCCTTTCACTAGTGTTTGCTTTTGAGGGGTGTGAGATTACAAAATGTATAACCCTCCTCCAGGAGCTCGGGTGAGGATTATATAGAGTGCGCCACAACGAGTGGAGCGCCATTACAAGGGTGAGTTGTCAGACTTCGGGCTCCGCAAAACCCTAAGGATTCGAACTCAGGGGCGTGTATGAAGATCTCTCGCGGCCTAACCTCGCCTAGCTCGCTACTCGACGAGGACTTCGAAGGACTCACTCCATGGTGAGGAAGGAACAAAACGCAGCAGTTTACCCAGGTTTGGGCCACTGAGAAGCGTAAAACCCTACTCGTGCTTTGGTGGATTGTCTCTCGTGGAGGTTGGTGGATGAACTAGTACAGTGTTCTTGAGGGCCTCCGGAGGCTTGGTGTTGTGCCCGTGGGTGAATGAATGACTCAGATCCTCCCCCACTACGAAGTAATCGACTATATATATATAGTGACGTCCCCGGTCCTGTTCCCTTATCGTTTCAGCGGGAAGGGATCCCACAACGGCCAATTTCAAAGGGGGGATAGGGAAACATGCTTCCCCTGCCCAAAAGTAGTCTTCGCCTGCAAAATGGCTGCCAGCGCTGCAGGGACAGGTTCAGGGATGACGTCCATCCTGCCGACGGGCGGCCATGGTCTTGTTGCACCAGAAAGGAAACCTTTAGAAGATGCCTTGGGAGCCTGCGTTCGTCATTTCCCCCTTTGCACTAAAGGGGAAACTGCTCGCTATGCCGTCTGCGGCTCGCCTGTCCTTCTTCTACGTCATCCTTCACTCCAGATGCTCGGCCTCACCTCGGAATATCCGCCACTCCGGAGGGGTCCTAAGGAGGCCCCCTGCGGGTTTTGATGTCATTCCTCCTCGCAAGGGCCTTGCCTTGAGTGACGCCGGGCATGCTGGTGTTTGGTTGAAGAAGTGGGCCAGCCCTAGGCCGGAGGCATGCAGGTCTGTGTACCCCCATTCCCAGAATGCTGACAATAGCCCCCAGGCCCAAGGCGCGCGTGGGCTGGCTTCTTGGCGGAGCCTTGAGGATGTCTTGAAGCATCATGGGTCGTAAAAGCCTGTGGGCCAAGCCTTTTAAACGGTGGACCCGTCTTCTCCGCATAGCAAATCCTGACCTGCGCATGCGAACTGCCTCCGCCTCCTATCAATTTTGCCGCCGGCTCTTCCTCATGTCAATCCCATCACCGATCCTTCCTCCTGTCGGTCTTGGCTCTGGTCCTTCCTCTGATTCCCGCGTGCCGCGTCGTCTTCACCTCATTCTCCTTGCTATGCCTTCGGAAGGGGGGAAATGTGGAGGCTCGCGGGATTCGACCGGCCCGACGACGCCTTGGACCGCGTTGGGCTGGTCAACGGTGGTGAACTTTGAGCGGTTTGAGAAGGTCCGACTGGTAGTTGCCGCCGACTCCAGTGAGTGGGGGGCCACCCTGATCTGGCCTGGTTCATGGCCTCGGGGTGAGGTGGCGTCCCCTATGGTTCCCCTTCAAATCCACGCCCTTCTCTCCGGTGTGCTACCGCCGTTCGCGCGTTTCCTCGGCACAGTGCTTTCGCATTACTAGATCCATGCGCTCCACCTTGACCCAAGTTATTTGGTTCTTTTCTCGGCCTTCGCATTCTTGTGCGAGGTTTTTGTTGGTGTTACTCCTTCTGTGGCATTGCTTCGCCATTTCTTATCCCGTGAGTTGCTCTCCGAGCAGCAATGCTCCGGACGCGCGTCTTTGCAAACTGCCGATGCATCGGTTCTGGGGGCCCTCGACGTTGAGCTCCTCCCCGAAGCAGAGGGGTTCCGGCGGTAGTGGGTGCAGGTCAAAACTGCCGGGGCCGATGCCCTGTTCCAGCCTCCGTCGACCCCCGCAACACCGAACCGGGGGTGGATGCGTGAAGAGCTTAACGACCCCCGGCTCGCGCCGGTCTTGACCCGGGTGGTGAAGCTGAAGCGGGTGGGGGTGACGATGGCGATGGTGGTGCGAGAGTTTATCTGCCGGCTGATACGTCTCCATCGTATCTACTTTTCCAAACTCTTTTGCCCTTGTTTTGGACTCTAATTTGCATGATTTGAATGGAACTAACCCGGACTAACGCTGTTTTCAACAAAATTGCCATGGTGTTGTTTTTGCACAGAAATAAAATTTCTCGGAATGACCTGGAAATTTACGAGGATTTTTTGTGGAATATACAAAACATATTGGCGCAAGAATCAACCAGAGGCGTGGAGCGAGGAGCCCACAAGCCCAGGAGGCGCGGTCCCCCCTAGCCGCGCCTAGCAGGCTTGTGGGGCCCTCGGGGCTCCGCCGCCTCCAACTCCATCTCTATTTAGTCCCTTTCATCCGAAAAAATCAAGGAGAAGAGTTCATCGCGTTTTATGATATGGAGGCGCCGCGACCACCTGGTCTTCCTCTGGAGGGCAGATCTGGAGTCTGTTCTGGGCTCCGGAGAGGGGAGATTGTCGCCATCGTCATCACCAACCTTCTTTCATCGCCAATTCCATGATGCTCTTCATCGTTCGTGAGTAATCTCATCGTAGGCTTGCTGGACGGTGATGGGTTGGATGAGATCTCTCATGTAATCGTGTTAGTTTTCGATGGGTATTGATCCCTAGTATCCACCATGTTCTGAGATTGATGTTGCTACTACTTTTCCATGCTTAATGCTTGTCACTAGGGCCCGAGTGCCATGATTTCAGATCTGAACCTATTATGTTCTCGTCAATATATGTGTGTTCTTGATCCTATCTTGCAAGTTGTAGTCACCTACTATGTGTTATGACCCGGCAACCCCGGAGTGACAATAGCCGGAACCACTCTCGGAGATGACCATAGTATGAGGAGTTCATGTATTCACTAAGTGCTAATGCTTTGTTCCGGTTCTCTATTAAAAGGAGAACCTTAATATCCCGTAGTTTCCATTAGGACCCCGCTGCCACGGCAGGGATGTACAATAGATGTCATGCAAGTTATTTTCATAAGCACATATGACTATGTATGGAATACATGCCTAAAAGACATTGACGAACTGTAGGTAGTTACATATCTTTCCGTGTTATAACTGTTGCATGATGGATGTCATCCGGCATAATTATCCATCACCGATCCAATGCCTACGAGTTTTTCCTACTGGCCCTTGCTACGTTACTTTGCCGCTACTACTGTCACTACTTCTATTGTTACCATTACTGGTGTCACTGCTGCTACTGTTACCATTGCTACTATTGCTATCACAGCACTTTGCTACTTATACTTTGTTGTAGATACTAAGTCTTTTAGGTGTGGTTGAATTGACAACTCAACTGCTAATACTCGAGAATATTCTTTGGCATCCCCTTGTGTCGAATCAACAAATTTGGCCTCCCTGGAGCTCCCCTGCCCTAGCTCTTTGGCCTATATATTCCCTAAAATCCCAGAAAAAATCACGGCGTCCACGAAACCACTTCCGCCGCCGCAAGCTTCCATTTCCGCGATATCTCATCTAGAGACCCTTCCCGGTGCCCTGCCGGAGGGGACTTTGGAGCTGAAGGGCTTCTACATCAACATCATTGCCTCCCCAATGACTCGTGAGTAGTCTACTTCAGACCTACGGGTCCGTAGTTAGTAGCTAGATGGCTTCTTTTCTCTCTTGGATCGTCAATACAAAGTTCTCCATGATCTTCATGGAGATCTATCCGATGTAATCCTCTTTGGCGGTGTGTTTGTCGAGATCCGATGAATTGTGGATTTGTGATCATATTATCTATGAATTATATTTGAGTCTTTGCTGATTTCTTATATGCATGATTTGATATCCTTGCAAGTCTCTCCGAGTCTTGGGTCTTGTTTGGCCAACTAGATCTATGATTCTTGCAATGGGAGAAGTGCTTGGTTTTGGGTTCATACCGTGCGGTGACCTTTCCCAGTGACAGAAGGGGCAGCAAGGCACGCATCATGTTGTTGCCATCAAGGGTAACAAGATGGGCTTTCATCATAGATTTGAGATTGTCCATCTACATCATGTCATCTTGCTTAAGGCGTTACTCTGTTCTTATGAACTCAATACACTATATGCATGCTGGATAGCGGTCGACGTGTGGAGTAATAGTAGTAGATGCAGAAAGTATCGGTCTACTTGTTTTGGACGTGATGCCTATATGTATGATCATTGCCATAGATAACGTCACGACTTTGCGCGGTTCTATCACTTGCTCGACAGTAATTCGTTCACCCACCGTCTACTTGCTTTCATGAGAGAAGCCACTAGTGAACACTACGGCCCCCGGGTCTACTCCCAATTATCATATCAACTTTTACTTTTACTTTGCTTTGTTTACTTTTTGCTTTCAGTTCTCACTTTGCAAATAATCTATAAGGGATTGACAACCCCATCGTAGCGTTGGGTGCAAGCTCTTTGTGTTTGTGCAGGTACTTGTGACTTGACACGATCCTCCTACTGGATTGATACCTTGGTTATCAAACTAAGGGAAATACTTATCGCCGCTGTGCTACATCACCCCTTCCTCTTCAAGGGAACACCAACGCAAGGCTCCAAGGCCGCGGGGGAATCCTTTTAATATTTGCCAAGGAAATCCCTATAAGCGTAGCCAGCAGCACTTTGCCACTAGGTGCATTCCTTGATGCACAAATTGCTAGAGTTGCTGCTGAATGTGATCATACTTCTGAAACTGCTGAGATTATTGAAGTAGAACCTGCTATTTCACCTGTTAGAACTAGATCTCCTATTTATGAATTGCCTGATATACCTGAGGGTTATGTTATGGAGGGAGAGATAGATGAGGACTTTCTTGCTTGTAAGGATAGCTATGATCTTGAGAAATTACTGCGCAAGTGGATACAAACATCTTTGAATGCTAGGATGAAATACGACCCAAAGTTTGCTACTTTGCCTATCTTTGTGACCGATAAGGATTATGAATTCTCTGTCGACCCTCAGTTAATCACTTTGGTCGAATCTGATCCTTTTCATGGTTATGATTCTAAAACGGTTGTAGCACATCTTACTAAGCTGCATGATATAGCCACCCTATTCACGAGTGAGGAAAAGATCCGCCACTACTATATCCTTAAGTTCTTTCCTTTCTCGCTAAAGGATGATGCTAACACTTGGTTCACTTCTCTTGCTCTTGGTTGTGTGCGTAGTTCCCAGGATATGATCTACTACTTCTCTGGGAAATTTTTTTCCTGCCCATAAGAAACAAGCTGCCTTGCAGGAAATATATAACTTTGTGCAAGTTGAATAAGAGAGTTTCCCACAAGCTTGAGGGAGGCTTGTCTAGCTGCTGAATGCTTTGCCTAATCACCCTCTTGAAAAGAATGAAATACTTGATATCTTCTATAATGGACTAACAGATGCTTCTAGGGACCACCTAGATAGTTGTGCTGCTTGTTTTCAGGGAATGAACTATGGAACAAGCTGAGATTCTATTGAATAATATCTTGTGCAATGAGAATGCTTGGACTATTCCCAAACCACCTCCGAAGCCATCTCCGAAGAAAAGAGGTATTCTATTCCTCAGTCCTGAAGATATGCAAGAAGCTAAGAAATCTATGAAAGAGGAAGGCATTAAATCTGAAGATGTCAAAAATCTACCACCTATCGAAGAGATCCATGGTCTTGATAACCCGACACATGTAGTAGAGGTAAATTCTCTTCGTAGATTCAATGAGCGTGATATTCCTTTTCATAAACCTGCTAGCTTATGCCTGGATGAATTTGATAACTTTGTTGCCAATCAACAAAGTTTCAATGATTATGTTAGCAGACAGTTGGAATAGAATGCTCGTATGCTTAGTCATTTAAGTGCTTGTGTGGATAGAAACGTCAATGACCTGAAGCTTTTGAGTAAACATGCCTCTATGGTTACAACTCAAGTAGAACAAGTACTGAAGGCTCAAAATGACTTGCTCAATGAGTTGAATGACAATTCTGTCAGAGTCGTCACTAGAGGTGGTAGAATGACCCAGGAACCTATGTATCCTGAGGGTCATCCTTAGAAAATTGAACAAGATTCTCAAGGAGTTAGCACTGATGCACCTAGTCATCCTAGGAAGAAAAAGAATGATGATAGGAACTTGCATGCTAGCAATCCTGATGCTGTTACACCCGAGAATCCAAACGATGTCTCTGTTTTCGATGCTGAAACACAAACTGGTGATGAACATGAGCCTAGTGATAATATCGATAGTGATGTTCATGTTGATGATCAACCTAGCAATGATAAGGATGTGGAGATTGAACCTGTTGATCTTGATAACCCACAACCTAAGAATAGGAGATATGATAAGAATGACTTCACTGCTAGGAAGCATGGTAAAGAAAGGGAACCATGGGTTCAAAAATCCAAGCCCTTTCCTCCCAAACCATCCAAGAAAAGGATGATGAGGATTTTGAGCGCTTTGTTGAAATGATTAGACCTGTCTTTCTGCAAATGCGTTTGACAGATATGCTCAAACTTTCTCCCTATGCCAAGTACATGAAAGATATTGTGACTAATAAGAGGAGGATACCTGAGGTTGAGATTTCCACCATGCTCGCTAATTACACCTTCAAGGGTGGAACTCCTAAGAAACTAGGTGATCCCGGAGTGCCCACTATACCTTGCTCCATTAAAGGAAACTACGTTAGAACTGCTTTATGCGACCTTCGAGCCGATGTTAGTGTTATGCCTCTCTCTCTTTATCGTAGACTTGAGCTGGATAAGTTGACACCCACTAAAATCTCTCTGCAAATGACCGACAAGCAACTACTTTCCCTATCGGCATTTGCAAGGATGTGCCTGGTTTGGTTCCTAACGTTACTATCTTAATAGACTTTGTTATTCTGGATATTCCGGAGGATGATGCCATGGCGGTCATCCTTGGAAGACCCTTTTTAAACACTGCAAGGGCTGTTATTGATTGCAACAAAGGCAATGTCACTTTCCACGTCAACGGTAATGAGCATACGGTGCACTTTCCGAAGAAACAATATCGAGTACATTGATCAATGATATTGAAAAAACTTCATCGATTCTTATTGGGAGCTTTGAATGGCCTATACCTACTATTAAGACGAAGTATGATTTGCTTGTTGGCGATATGCACATCCCCATTGAGGTAACCTAGTGACTATTCAAAAATTCTCCGTTTTTACGCGATTCGAAAAAAGTTTTTCAAGGAGACTTGATCAACCTCATTGACGGATTTCTTTTGATGACCATGAGATGGATGAATCTGAGAGTCACAACCCTTTGTCCCAAAATTTTATTTTCCGTTGCTTAGAAGAAAATTGATAGATTTAGCTTTAGTTTTTCCTGTTTTCTGCTTTTTGCGTCTCGTAGAAAAGTGTCCCGAAAATAAAAGTTCTTCAACTGCCCTGAAAATCAAGTATGATTTTTTCTGGAATTTTTAAAAATTCTGAGACAGAGAGCTAGTCACGGGGATGCGCTAGTGGGCCACAAGCCTAGGAGGCGCGGACACCCCCTGGCCCCGCCTACCAGGCTTGTGGGGCCCACATGTCCCCCCTCCACTTATTCTAGCTCCCATTTCCATCTCCTACCTCTAGAAAAATTCATTCTACAGCTCAAACCCGTGTTCTTGCTCTTCTTGGTGCGATTTTCGATCTCCTTGTGCGAAGCCCCATTCACCAAACTATTTTGGGGGAATTGTTCCTTGGTATGTGACTCCTCCATTGGTCCAATTAGTTTTTTCTCTAGTGCCTTATTTGTTGCTTATTATTGCTGCCTTGGTGACCCTGTTCTTGAGCTTTGCATGCTAATTTTAGCTGGTCCCAAGTAGTTTTGATGCGTGATATGGCCTCTAGGCACTAGTAGGAATAGTTGCTATGAGTTTCGTTGAGCCTTGTTCACTTTTCCTTTGAGTCACTGAAAATTTCATAAAAGGAAGATGTTCAGGAGAAACTATCATGGTGGTTCCTCAAGCAAGAGGGGTCCCCGTCTCGCGATTCGGGAGCCCGATCCTTACCTAACCGAGGAACGCACACGTACAAGCATGTGAATGGCCTTTTGGTGAATTCATGATTGATGTAGGTTTCAAAGACGAGTTTGATACACTTGTTCACAACCTCGGGCTTCAAGAATTCACCTCCGATAAATGTGAACAATATACTACTCTCACTGCCTCTTTTGTTCGTAGATTCAAATTTTCAGCTGGCCATGACACATCCATACTGTTTGATCAGTATGACAAATCGTATACCATGGATTTAGAGGATTTCAACAGAATTTGCAAGATACCTGACTGGGGTAGACTCAGTGATCCTCCTAAGTCTTCTATTAGAGATTTTATCTCTAGTATAACGGTCGGAGAAACTAGAGATATTACGCAGGCTGCCATGGGGAGCATTCATTTTCCTACCTTGCATTACTTTTCCCTCTTCATGGGTAGATGCATTAACGACAAGATTGAGCATTGTCACCTCTCACACCTGACCTTAGTATTCTTAAGAGCGCAGTAACGGGTGATAGAAGTTTCAACATGGGAGCTATCATAGCGAGGAGGCTAAATTATAATGCTAATGAAGGGGATTTCTTTGGTGGGATCTATGCCACTCGTATAGCAAATTTTCTTGGACTACCCATCCGCGAAGGAGATCCCCCGCTCCATACAACTTTCCTTGATCGCGCCACTATGACACGTTATCAGTTCCTTGAGAGGTATAATGAATCCCTCCTATACTGGTTAATATTTAACCGACAACGTGTTTTCCATATTACCCTTCCTGCTCCTGCCTTCTTTGACTTTCAGGTAAAACGGAGATATTACATAACTAGAGGAGAGGCAGAGGAGTATGAGAGGGCGGCAAAGGCTGCTCGTGTCCATGAGGCAGCTATTCAGGCGGTAGCTACCGCGCTCCCATACAACCCCCATTATGATTTTGGATATCGCCCGGACCAGCCATGGGAGTAGACTAAGCTAGGCCAAAAGCCTAAGCTTGGGGAAGTACGTGTTTCTCACCGACTTTATATTCTTGCTTACACTTTCACTTTGATAGTGGGTGTTCACACCTTGCCACTGTATCATCCATGCTAGTTTATTTCTTTTTCTCGCTTTCTTCTCGTGTGTTTGTCTAGTTTGAGAAAACCCAAAAATATTTCTCGTTCTTCTTTTGCTTGTTGGGAGATTTCCTGTGTAAATAGTTTTCTTTTCTTTGGGTCAAGGTAGAAGACCATGGTTACAATGTTTAGTGGCTCTCGCATGCATATCTATTTATCTGTCAAAGAGCCATATTACTTTGTCTTCCCCTTTGTGTTTGCTTGCAGATTCCAGCATAGTCGAATGCACGAACACTCTTATTATTGTTCACATCATTCGGTCGTGCAAGTGAAAGGCAATAATGACGATATATGATGAAGTGACGGAGCCTGGAAAAGATGGTATGAACTCGATCTATTTTGTTTTTGTACATATGACTAGCTCAACGTTCCTAATTCATCTTTGTTGTGAGAGAAACATGTTTGCATTGACAACTTAGAGATCATAGTTTCTAATGCCATGCTTAATTTGCTAGGAGCTTATAATGGTTTGTCTTTGATGCCAACATGAATTTTGAGATGATTATGATGTAGTATGATAGGATGGTATCCTCCTTTCAATGATTCAAGTGGCTTGACTTGGCGCATGTTTACGCATGTAGTTGTAAGAAATCACCATAACATCTATCATATTCATGTTTATGGTGATTTATGTCCTACTCATGCTTGCACTCGATGTTGGTTAATCTCAATGCATATTGATGACTCTTGTTGCTCTCTAGTTGGTCACTTCCCAGTTTTTTGCTAGCCTTCATTTTACTAAGCGGGAATACTGCTTGTGCATCCACTTCCATAAACCCAAAGTTGTTCCATATGAGTCCACCATACATACCTATATGCGGTATCTACCTGCCATTCCAAGTAAATTTGCATGTGCCACTCTCTAAACCTTCAAGAAATAATCTGTTTTGCATGCCCGAACCGCTCATGTGGTGACAAGGGTTGATCAATATCTTCCATGCTAGGCGTGTTATCCTCGATACATGTTTATTCACTTTCACTCACGAGAAAGGGGTCGGTAATTGGAATGCCCAGTTCCATGCTCAAAGCGAAAAGATAATTGCAAACAAAACTCCCCCTGGACTGTTGTTGGTATGGACGGCGCCCGAGTATTCGGCTAGTCGTGGAGTGTGATTGATCGGTGGTGGGGGAGTCAAAACTTTACTTTTCTGTTTGGGAACCGCCTATAGCATGTGTAGCATGGAAGTTGTTAAAACTCTTGGTCATCGTGTTGACAATGAAAGCATGCCACCCAAAATTATTTATCTCTGTTTTAAAAGTTTGAGCTCTGGCACCTCTGCAAATCATTGCTTCTCTCTGCGAAGGGCCTATCTATTTATGTTTCTGTTGAGTCATCCTCTTCTTATAAAGGCACCAATTAGAGAGCACCTCCGTCATTTTTATGCTTTTCTTTTAATTGTTATTGAGTATGACTGTGACTGGATCTTCTTTGCCATAAATTACAATGTTCAGTCAACCCTTGGTCTTTGAAGGTGCTTTGCATTTATGTTTTGCGGTCTCAGAAAGAGCTAGTGAGATACCACCTGTTCATACTGCTTCATGATTGTTTTGATTGAATTGTTGACGTTTGAAACTCATTATTATTGCTTGCTAGTTGATTATGCCATTGATATGAGTACATCTTGAGACCTAAATGCCATTGCTTATGTGGTTAGCTTATGATCTTGCTGGAAATCTGAATATGAGTTAGACATAATTGCAACAACAAGATCAACACAGAGTTCGTAAAAGTTTTTCTTTTGTCTCTTTCAGTTTGTCAACTGAATTGCTTGAGGACAAGTAAGGCTTTAAGCTTGGGGCATTGATACGTCTCCATCGTATCTACTTTTCCAAACTCTTTTGCCCTTGTTTTGGACTCTAATTTGCATGATTTGAATGGAACTAACCCGGACTAACGCTGTTTTCAGCAGAATTGCCATGGTGTTATTTTTGCACAGAAATAAAAGTTCTCGGAATGACCTGAAAATTTATGAGGATTTTTTGTGGAATATATAAAAAATACTGGCGCAAGAATCAACCGGAGGCGTGGAGCGAGGAGCCCACAAGCCCAGGAGGCGTGACCCCCCTCGTCGCGCCTAGCAGGCTTGTGGGGCCCTCGCGGCTCCGCCGCCTCCAACTCCAGCTCTATTTAGTCCCTTTTGTCCGGAAAAAAATCAAGGAGAAGAGTTCATCGCGTTTTATGATGCGGAGGCACCGCCACCACATGTTCTTCCTCTAGAGGGAAGATCTCTGGAGTCCGTTCTGGGCTCCGGAGAGGGGAGATCGTGGCCATCGTCATCACCAACCTTCCTTCATCGCCAATTCCATGATGCTCTTCATCGTTAGTGAGTAATCTCATCGTAGGCTTGCTGGACGGTGATGGGTTGGATGAGATCTATCATGTAATTGAGTTAGTTTTTGATGGGGATTGATCCCTAGTATCCGCTATGTTCTGAGATTGATGTTGCTACTACTTTGCCATGCTTAATGCTTGTCACTAGGGCCCGAGTGCCATGATTTCAGATCGTAACCTATTATGTTCTCATCAATATATGTGTTTTCTTGATCCTATCTTGCAAGTTGTAGTCACCTACTATGTGTTATGACCCGGGAACCACGGAGTGACAATAGCCGGAACCACTCCCGGAGATGACCATAGTATGAGGAGTTCATGTATTCACTAAGTGCTAATTCTTTTTTCCGGTTCTCTATTAAAAGGAGAACCTTAATATCCCGTAGTTTCCATGAGGACCCCGTTGCCACGGGAGGGATGGACAATAGATGTCATGAAAGTTCTTTTCATAAGCACGTATGACTATATACGAAATGCATGCCTACATTACATTGACGAACTGGAGCTAGTTACATATCTCTCCGTGTTATAAATATTGCATGATTAATGTCATCCGGCATAATTATCGATCACCGATCCAATGCCTATGAGTTTTTCCTACTGGTCCTTGCTATGTTACTTTTCCGCTATAGTTGTCACTGCTGCTATTGTAACCGTTACTGCTGTCACTGCTGCTACTGTTACTATCACACCACTTTATTACTGATACTTTGTTGTAGATACTAAGTCTTTCAGGTGTGGTTGATTTGACAACTCAACTGCTAATACTCGAGAATATTCTTTGGCTTCCCCTTGTGTCGAATCAACAAATTTGGGTTGAATACTCTACCCTTGAAAACTGTTGCAATCCCCTATACTTGTGGGTTATCACCGGTGAATTGTTCCTCTTCAGAGCCACTCCCATCCGATGTGGGCCTATGCGGGGCCTAGCGACTCAATGAGGATCCAAGTCATTCCTCTCTCCCCTGGTGTCTTGCGCGAGCTGCTCCATTGGCTGACCGGTGGCAATCCTAACGAGCTTCCCCCGAACGGCCTCCCACTGTATAACTTCATGGCCTTGGTAGCGCTCGTCGCTGAAATGCCACTCTTCGATGAGTAGGGTTCCTCCCTGGGATGGACGGGGGGCCTCGACCCTATGCCGCTCCTCCCATGGTCGGGGTGGCCTGTGAATCGCCACCTGCTGCCCCACCTCTTGCTCTGGGTCGAGCTAGGATCAGCGGTGATGACCGGTCGACGGTGGAAGTCGCCGCCCCCGCCCTCAAACTTTAGCCAAGGGCCACCAAATCTATTCGCGAGGCCACCCACACCGGCCGGAAGAGGAGGTCGCTGATACGTCTCCATTGCATCTACTTTTCCAAACTCTTTTGCCCTTGTTTTGGACTCTAATCTGCATGATTTGAATGGAACTAACCCAGACTAACGCTGTTTTCAGCAGAATTGCCATGGTGAGGGCTTTGTGCAGAAATGAAAGTTCTCCAAACGTCCTGAAAATTTACGGGGAGCAGTTTCGGAAAATATGAAAAATACCTGCACAAAGATCCACCGGAGGGGGTGAGCCAGTGGGCCATAAGCCCTGTGGCCGCGGCCACCCCCCAGGCCGCGACGATAGGGCTTGTGGGGCCCACCTGGCTCGGCCACCCCCAAACTTAGCTCAATATATTCCCTTTCGTCCCGAAAAAAATCAAGAGCGAATATTTCATCGCGTTTGCGATACGGAGGCGCCGCCACATCCTGTTCTTCATCTGGAGGGCAGATCTGGAGTCCGTTTTGGGCTTCGGATCAAGGAGATCGTCGCCATCATCATCATCACCCTTCTTCCCTCTCCAATTCCATGAAGCTCTTCATTGTTCGTGAGTAATCTATTCGTAGGCTCGCTGGCGGTGATGAGTAGGATGAGATCTATCATGTAATCGAGTTAGTTTTGACGGGGATTGGTCCCTAGTATCCACTATGTTCTGAGATTGATGTTGCTACTACTTTGCCATGCTTAATGCTTGTCACTAGGGCCCGAGTGCCATGATTTCAGATCTGAAATTATTAAGTTGTCACCAATATATGTGTGTTTTAGATCCGATCATGCAAGTTGTAGTTACCTACTATGTGTTATGATCCGGCAACCCCGGAGTGACAATAACCGAAACCACTCCCGGGGATGACCATAGTTTGAGGAGTTCATGTGTTCACCAAGTGCTAATCCGTTGGTCCGGTTCTTTATTGAAAGGAGAACCTTAATATCCCGTAGTATCCATTTGGACCCCGCTGCCACGGGAGGGATGGACAATAGATGTCATGCAAATTCTTTTCCCTAAGCACGTATGACTACACACGGAATGCATTCCTACATCACATTGACGAACGGGAGCTAGTCACATATCTCTCCGTGTTATAGCTGTTGCATGATGAATGTCATCCAATGAATCACCGATCCATTGCCTACGAGTTTGTCCCACTGCCTTTGTTACTTGCTCTTCCATTACTACTGTTGCTGCAACTGTTACTTGCTGCTACTGTTACTTGCTTTGTCCTGCTGCTGCTGCCACTACTGTTGCTACTACTGTTACTTGCTACTGTTGTCACTACTGCTGTTCCTTGCCACTACTGTTACTCGTTACACTGCTGCTACCTGCTACAATACTTTCCTGGCGCCGTTGATACAACCGTTAGGAATAGTCTGCCTTGTCACCAGATCGTTTCTGGCACCGTTGCTATCATACTACTTTGCATGCAGACACTAATCTTTTAGGTGTGGTTGAATCGGACGCATTCAACTTCTAATACTTGAGAATAATCTCTCACTTCCCGTCGTGCGAACCAACAAATTTGGGTTGAATACTCTACCCTCGAAAACTGCCGCGATCCCACGCGATGGTGGGCCATTGCAAGACAATTGCTAATTGTTGAGCAACTGGGACAAGCTCTTTTCTGGCTCCGTTGCCGTGGAGGCATCATGTCAGTAATAGTTGCACGTCAACAACATTTTTCTGGCGCCGTTGCCGGGGAAGGATAGCTATATTCTTTGAGTCACTTGGGATTTATATCTGGTGATCATTATGAAGAATCTGAAAGATCCAAAAACCAAAGTCTTGCCCTCAACTACGAGGGGAGGTAAGGAACTGCCATCTAGCTCTGCACTTGAGTCACCTTCAGTTATGAGTAAGTTTGCGACACCACCTCCTGCTAGAAATCTTGATATGCCGCATGTGCTTGATGATGCTTATGATGCTGCTATGCCTAATACTGCTAGAGATACTATGCCTAATACTGCTAGAGATGCTATGCCTGATACTGCTAGAGATGATATGCCTGATACTGCTAGAGATGCTATGCTTGATACTGCTTTGCCTGATGATGCTAGAGATGCTATTTTTCCTAATGATGCTATGCTTGATACTGCTAGAGATACTACTTTGCCTGATATGCCACTAGGGGTATTCCTTGATGCTCATATTGCTAGAGTTAGTGCTAATGCTCGTGATGCCTTTGAAACTGCCGATACTATTGAGATAGAACCTGCTTTTGCTCCTACTAGATCTAGCTCTCCTAGATATGAATTGCCTGATATACCTGAGGGTTATGTTATGGAGGGAGAGATAGCTGAGAAATTACTTCTCAAGTGGAAGGAAATATCTCTGAAAGCTACGATGAAATACGACCAGAAGTTGGCCACTTCACCTATCTTTATCACCGATGAGGATTATGAATTCTATGTCGACCCTGAGATAATCTCTCTAGTCGAATCTGATCCTTTCCACGGTTATGAGTCTGAGACGGTCGTAGCCGATCTTACCAAACTACACGATATAGCCAGCCTTTTCACTAGTGAGGAGAAGATCCGCTACTACTATATCCTTAAGTTGTTTCCTTTCTCTCTAAAGGATGACGCTAAAGCCTGGTTCACTTCTCTTGCTCCTGGATGTGTGAGTAGTCCCTAGGATATGGTCTATTACTGCTGTGATAAATATTTCCCTGCCCATAAGAAGCAAGCTGCCTTGCAGAAAATATACAACTTTGCTCAACTCAAAGAAGAGAGTCTCCCACAAGCTTGGGGGAGGCTCATCCAACTACATAATGCTTTGCCTGATCACCCTCTCAAAAAGAACGCGATACTTGATATCTTCTATAATGGACTTACCGATGCTTCTAGAGACCACCTAGATAGTTGTGCCAGTTGTGTTTTTAGGGAACGAACTATAGAACAAGCTCAGATTCTACTGAATAACATCTTGATCAACGATAATGCTTGGACTATTCCCGAACCACCTCCTAAGCCAACTCCTAAGAAAAGAGGTATTCTATTCCTCAGTCCCGAAGATATGCAAGAAGCCAAGAAATCTATGCAAGAGAAAGGAATTAGATTTGAAGATGTCAAAAATCTACCACCTATCGAAGAGATCCATGATCTCGATAACCCGATACAAGTAGTAGAAGTGAATTCTCTGCGTAGGTTTGATGAGAGTGATATTCCTTTTGACAAACCTGCTAGCCTATGCTTTGATGAATTTGACAACTTTGTTGCCAAACAACAGAGTTTCAATGATTATGTTAGCAGACAATTGGAACAAAGTACTCGTACGCTTAGTCATTTAAGTGCTTGTGTAGACATAAATGTCAATGATGTGAAGCTTTTGAGTAAACATGCCTCTATGATTACTACTCAGGTAGACCAAGTAATTAATGCTCAGAATGACTTGCTCAATGAAGTAAATGACAACTCTGTCAGAGTCATTACTAGAGGAGGAAAAATGACTCACGAACCTTTGTATCCTGAAGGCCATCCTAAGAGAATTGATCAAGATTCTCAAGGAATTAATGCTGATACACCGAGTCATCCTAAGAAGAAGAAGGATGATAGAAACTACATGTCAGTTCACCAAATACTGTCACACCTGAAGAGCCAAATCATATTTCTGCGTCTGATGCCCTAAGAAACTCCTAAGAAACATGGAGCCAATTACACTTTCAAAGGTGGAACTCCTAAGAAACATGGTGATCCCAGAGTGCCCACTATACCTTGCTCCATTAAAGGAAACTACGTAAGAACTGCCTTATGTGACCTTGGAGCCGGTGTTAGTGTTATGCCTCTCTCTCTTTATCGTAGACTTGAACTGGATAAGTTGACACCCACAGAAATTTCTTTGCAAATGGCCGACAAATCAACTACTTTCCCTGTCGGCATTTGCGAGGATGTGCCTGTGTTGTGGTTGCTAACACCACTATCTGAACAGACTTTGTTATCTTGGATATTCCCGAGGACGATGCCATGACTGTCATCCTCGGAAGACCCTTTTTAAACATTGCAGGGGTTGTTATAGATTGCAACAAAGGCAATGTCACTTTCCATATCAACGGTAATGAGCATACAGTGCACTTTCCGAAGAAAAGATATCAAGTACATTCCATCAATGCTATCGAAAAAACTTTATCGATTCTTATTGGGAGCTTTGAGTGCCCTATTCCTCGTGTCAAGATGAAGTATGATTTGCTTGTTGGGGAGATTCACATCCCCATTGAGGTGACTTAGTGGCTATTCGACAATTCTCCGTTTCCTTTTGCGATTTGAAAAAGTTTTGTCATGAGGATTTGATCAACCCCATTGACGGATTTCTTTCGATGACCATGAAATGGATGAATCAAGGAGTCACATACCTGTGTTTTAAGCTTTCATTTTCTGTTGCTTAGAAGAAAAATGATAGATTTAGTTTAGTTTTCCCTGTTTCCTGGTTTAGCGTCCAAGAGAAAAGTACCCTGAAAATAAAAGTTCTCCGATGGTCCTGAAAATCAAATATGTTTTTTTCTGGATTTTTTGAAAAATACTTGGACTGAGAGCTGGCCTGGCGGCCACACCACTGGGCCACAAGCCCTGATGCCGCAGGCTCCCCCCCGGCCGCGGCCACCAAGCTTGTGGGGCCCATAGGGACCCCCTCCATTCATTCCAGCTCCCATCCTCTTCTTTTACCTCTAGAAAAAATCGTTTCGCAGCTCAAACCCGTGTTCTTGCTCAATTGGCTGCGATTTTCGATCTCTTTGCTCAAAGCACCATTCTCCGAACCATTTTGGGGAAATTAATCCTTGGTAAGTGACTCCTCCATTGGTCCAATTAGTCTCTACTCTAGTGCTTTATCCTTCGCGTATTCTTGCTACCTTGGTGACCCTGTTCTTGAGCTTGAAATGTTGATTTTAGCTGGTCTCAAGTAGTTTTAACGCATGATACAGTCTCTAGGCATTAGTAGGAGTAGTTTCTACAAGGTGTGGTTTGTCTTTATTCACTTTTCTCTTGAACTTCAAAAATTTCAGCAAAAAGAAATTATGTTCATGAGGAAGTTTCATGGTGGTTCCTCAAGTAAGAAGGGTCCCTGTCTTTCTATTCGGGAGCCCGATCCTTATCAACTAAGAGACGCACCTGTAGAACCATGTGAATGGCCTTCCGATGAGTTCATGATCGAAGAAGGCTTCAAGGACGAGTTTGATACACTTGTCCGCAATGCCGGGTTAGAAGAGTTCCTCTCAGATAAATGTGAACAGTATGCTATGCTCACTGCCTCTTTCGTGCGTAGATTTTAATTTTTCAGTTGGCCGTGACTCATCCATATTGTTTGATCTGTATGATAAATCCTACACCATGGATTTGGAGGATTTCAATAGGTTTTGCAAGATACCCGATGGGGGTAGTCCTAATGATCCTGCTAAGTCTTCGGTTAGAGATTTTGTCTCTAGTATAACTGTTGGAGAAACTAGAGACATCACGCAAGCTACCATAGGAAGCATTCATTTCCTTGCCTTGCACTACTTTGCCCTCTTCATAGGTAGATGCATTAACGGCAAGGTTGAACATTGTCACCTATGCGCATCCGACCTCAGTATCCTTAAGAGCGTAGTGACGGGTGACAAAAGCTTCAACATGGGAGCTATTATGGCAAGGAGGCTGAATAAGAATGCTATTGATTGGGATTTCTTTGGCGGGATCTATGCCACTCGCATGGCAAATTTTCTTGGAGTACCCATCCACGCAGGAGATCCCCCGCTCCATACAGCTTTCCTTGACCGCGTCGCTATGACACGCTACCAGTTCCTTGAGAAGGATGATGAATCCCTCCTATACCGATTGATATTTAACCGGCAGCGTGTTTTCCATATTACCCTTCCTGCTCCTCCTTTCTTTGACTTTCAGGTAAAACAAAGATATTACATAACCAGAGGAGAGGTAGAGGAGTATGAAAGGGAGGCGAAGGCTGCTCGTCTCCGTGAGGCAGCTATTCAGGCAGTGGCTACAGCGCTCCCGTATAACCCCGATTGTGATTTTGGGTTTCACCAGGACCGTCCTTGGGAGTAGACCAAGCTAGGCCAAAAGCCTAAGCTTGGGGGAGTACGTGTTCTCACCGACTTTACATTCATGCTTATGCTTTCACTTTGTTAGCCGGTGTTTACACTTTGCCATTGTATTATCCATGCTAGTTTATTTTTCGTTTTCTTGTTTTCTTGTTTTGTGTCCTTTTGAGAAAACCCAAAAATATTTTCCTTTCTTCTTTTGATTGTTGGGAGCTTTCCCGTGTAAATAGTTTTCTTTTTCTTTGGGTCAAGGTAGAAGATATTGGTTACAATGTTTAGTGCCTCTTGCATGCATACCTGTTTAGCTTTCAAAGATCCATATAACTTTGTCTTCTCCTTTGTGTTTGCCTGCAGATTTCAGCTTACTCCAATGCACAAGCACTCTTATTATTGTTCACATCGGTTGATCATGCAAATGAAAGGCAATAATGATGATATATGATGATGTGACTGAGACTGGAAAAGCTGGTATGAACTCTATCTATTTTGTTTTTGTAAATATGACTAGCTCATCATGCCTGATTCAGCTTTATTGTGAGAGAAACATGGTTGCAATGAAAACTTAGAGATCATAGTTTCTGATGCCATGCTTAATTATCTAGGAGCTTATAATGGTTTGTCTTGAATGCCAACATAGATTTTGAGATGACTATGTTGCAGTATGATAGGATGGTATTCTCCTTTGAATGATTCAAGTGGCTTGACTTGGCGCATGTTCATGCATGTAGTTGAAACAAAATCAACATAGCCTCTATGATGTTCGTGTTCATGGTGATTTATATCCTGCTCATGCTTGCACTCAATGTTAGTCAAACTCATTGCATCTTGATGACTGTTGTCGCTCTCTAGTTGGTCGCTTCCGAGTCTTTTAGTAGCCTTCACTTGTACTAAGCGGAATACTGCTTGTGCATCCACTTCCATAAACCCAAAGTTGTGCCTTATGAGTCCACCATACCTACCTATGTGCGGTATCTACCTCTCGTTCCAAGTAAATTTGCATGTGCCATTCTCTAATCCTTCAAGAAATAATCTGTTTTGTTTGCCCGAACCGCTCACGTGGTGACATGGGACTATTGGTATCTTCCATGTTAGGCGTGTTATCCTCGACATGTGTTTATTCACTATCATTCACGAGAAAGGGGCCGGTAATTGGAATGCCTAGTTCCACGCTTAAATCGAAAACATAACTGTAAAACAAGACTCCCCCCGGATTGATGTTAGTATGGACGATACCCGAGGATTCGGCTAGCCGTGGAGTGTGATTGATTGGTGGTGGGGGAGTTAAAACTTTACTTTTCTGTTTGGGAACCGCCCTATAGCATGAGTAGCATGGAAGATATTGAGAACTCTTGGTCATTGCATTGACAATGAAAGCATGCCACCCAAAATTATTATCTCTGTTTTCAAAGCTTGAGCTCTGGCACCTGTGCAAATAAATGCTTCCCTCTGCGAAGGGTTTATCTATTTATTTTCCTGTTGAGTCATCCTCTTCTTATATAAGCACCAATTAGAGAGCACCTCTATCATTTTTATGCTTTTCTTTTGATTGATATTGAGTATGACTATGACTGGATCTTCGTTCCTATGAATTACAATGTTTAGTCAGCCCTTGGTCTTTGAAAGTGCTCCCCATTTATGTTTTGTGGTCTCAGAAAGAGCTAGCGAGATACCACCTATTCATATTGCTTCATGCTTGTTTTGATTGATTTTTTGGTATCTGAAACTCATTATTATTTGCTCGCTAGCTGATTATGCCATTGATATTTATTTACCGTGAGACCTTTGTGTCACTTGCTTATGTGGTTAACTTGTGATCTTGCTGAAATTCTAGTTATGAGTTAGACATAGTTGCAACAAAAAGATCAAACAGAGTTTGTCAAAGTTTTTCTTTCTCTTTCAGTTTGTCTACTGAGTTGCTTGAGGACAAGCAAGGTTTTAAGCTTGGGGGAGTTTGATACGTCTCCATCGTATCTACTTTTCCAAACTCTTTTGCCCTTGTTTTGGACTCTAATTTGCATGATTAGAATGGAACAAACCCTGACTGACGTTGTTTTCAGCAGAGTTGCCATGGTGTTGTTTTTGTGTAGAAATGAAAGTTCTCAGGACGTCCTGAAAATTTATGGAGAATATTTCTAGGAAATATGAAAAATACCTGCGCAAAGATCCACCGGAGCGGGTGAGCCAGTGGGCCACAAGCCCTGTGGCCGCGGCCACCCCCCAGGCCGCGGCGTCAGGGCTTGTGGTGCCCACCTGGCGCTGCCGCCCACAAACTCAGCTCTATATATTCCCTTTCGTCCCGAAAAAATCAAGAGAGAAGATTTCATTGCGTTTGCGATACGGAGGCGCCGCCACATGCTGTTCTTCATCTGGAGGGCAGATCTGTAGTCCGTTTTGGGCTCCGGATCAAGGAGATCATCGCCATCATCATCATCAACCTTCTTACCTCTCCAATTCCATGAAGCTCTTCATTGTTCGTGAGTAATCTATTCGTAGGCTCGCTGGGCGGTGATGAGTAGGATGAGATCTATCATGTAATCGAGTTAGTTTTGACGGGGATTGATCCCTAGTATCCACTATGTTCTGAGATTGATGTTGCTACTACTTTGCCATGCTTTATGCTTGTCACTAGGGCCCGAGTGCCATGATTTCAGATCTGAAATTGTTATGTTGTCACCAATATATGTGTGTTTTAGATACGATCTTCTAAGTTGTAGTTACCTACTAAGTGTTATGATCTGGCAACCCCGGAGTGACAATAACCGGAACCACTCCCGGTGACGACCAAAGTTTGAGGAGTTCATGTGTTCACCAAGTGCTAATGCATTGGTCCGGTTCTTTATTAAAAGGAGAACCTTAATATCCCGTAGTATCCATTTGGACCCCGATGCCACGGGAGGGATGGACAATAGATGTCATGCATGTTCTTTTCCCTAAGCACGTATGACTACACACGGAATGCATGCCTACATCACATTGACGAACGGGAGCTAGTCACATATCTCTCCGTGTTATAGCTATTGCATGATGAATGTCATCCAAGGAATCACCGATCCATTGCCTACGAGTTTGTCCCACTGCCTTTGTTACTTGCTCTGTCGTTACTACTGTTGCTGCTGCTACTTGCTACTACTGTTACTTGCTTTGTCCTGCTGCTGCTGCCACTACTGTTTCTACTACTGTTACTATGTGCTGCTATTACTTGCTACTGCTGTCACTACTGCTGTTCCTTGCCACTTCTGTTACTCGTTACACTGCTTCTACCTGCTACAATACTTTTCTGGCGCCGTTGATACAACCGTTAGGAATAGTGTTCCTTGTCACCAGATCGTTTCTGGCACCGTTGCTATCATAGTAGTTTGCTTGCAGACACTAATCTTTCAGGTGTGGTTTAATCTGACGCATTCAACTGCTAATACTTGAGAATATTCTCTCACTTCCCATCGTGCGAACCAACAAATTTGGGTTGAATACTCTACCCTCAAAAACTGTCGCGATCCCACACGCTGGTGGGCCATTGCAAGACAATTGGTAATTGTTGAGCAACTGGGACAAGCTCTTTTCTCGCTCCGTTGCCGTGGAGGCATCAAGTCAGGAATAGTTGCACGTCAACAGTCGCCTAAGGGCGGTCGTCCTTCGACGTGGTGGGCTCCAAAGAAGAAGAAGTGGGTCGCCATAGACGAGTAAGCACCCGTACGCTCCTTCGTCCTTTCCTTCCACGCCTTCCCTCTAAGCCTTTATTCTGCATGCTCCCCACCGGCGATAGAGGAGGCGGGTCGGTGCTGCCTACTCCTGAGATCACTAAGCATCCTGCGGTTTCTTCCCTCGCACTACACAGGGTTCAACCTCCAGGATCCCTCCCCGTGAGCCTCCGACGGTCTTCCTCACCCGTGGCCTCTAGCTCTCTGAAAGAGTACCCCTCCCCTCTCCTCTCAAGTGGCCCCTCCTAGGGTCGTGCTGCGCCTTCCTTCTGGACCCCTTCTGCTTGGTGATGTGGGGCCTCAGGGGGCGCTTACTTTCGACGAAATGCCTGCACGTGAGACCCCAGCCCCCGAGCATGGACTCGGTTCAGGAGACTCCTCGCGCGCCTCTCCCGTTCACCATGCAGAAAATGAGAACTCTTGCTAGCCACTAGAGCCCGTCGTGGGTTCACGTGTCGCGCCGTGTGGCTTGCTCCGCACCGCGACGGATGCGCTTCAATGTCTCGGGGCGGGGCTTGCCAGTCATGAAGCCCGCCGGGAAGGTGAGCGCAGGCACCTAGCGTCAGGGTGGCGCCAGCTTTAAGTCGACATGAACCTTGGCTTTCTGCAACGGGAGCACACCCGTGCGGAGGCAGAGGCGTCCCTTGCCGGAGCGGAGGAAGCCCGTGAGAGCGCTCTCTCCGAGGCTCAGGAGGCTGATTGTCAGCATAGGGCCTCTAAAGATCGCTACAGGGAGTTTTGCACCCTCAACGCCAACCTTGCAGAGCAGGTTCAGCGAAGGGCCGCCCTTGGAGGTCCGCCTACTGAGTTCTCCCCTGCCAGCGTGGGCTTTTGAGCGTCCGTTGATTAGCTGGCGCATGTAGAGGTGGAGCAGAGCCTGGAACAGGAGCGCCTAGAAATGAGGGAGCGCCACGTATCGCTTGTCGAGGCATCTCTTGCTTCTCATGAGGTGGAGCTTCAAGAGAGGATAGAGAAGGGGATGGCGGAGGCTCACCGTTC
Organism: Hordeum vulgare subsp. vulgare; assembly: GCF_904849725.1. Taxonomy (NCBI): domain Eukaryota; kingdom Viridiplantae; phylum Streptophyta; class Magnoliopsida; order Poales; family Poaceae; genus Hordeum; species Hordeum vulgare. Next base: position 109,423,335 of record NC_058521.1, on the reverse strand, counting down.
CCTTCTTCTTGCCTATCGTGCGAAGCTGAGGCTCCAGGAGTCCCGCTTCCTCGAGCGATGTGGCCACCTGAAAAATGAGGTCAACACCCTCCGGAAAAGGTTGGATCAGGAAGTGAAACGTTGACAGGTCGCACTGGACGCCCAGGCTACCGCCGAAGGTAAACTATATCAAGTTTGTAAACAGGTGAAAGGCACGGCTTCCCTGGTTGAGAGGCCTCGGAAGAGGCGGTCCGTGCTCACGGCCTCCAACTTGAACGCTCCTAGATGTTCTAGTCCCTCGAGGGGAGAGTCTCCCATGCTTTGAGCGACATCTGCAGCGAGAGTGTCTCCAGCCCCCTGGTCCCCAAGGATGCTGGGTACTTGGGCTTCTTCCTCCGCATCGTGGAGCGTCTTGAGGCGGGTGCCGCGAAGGCCCTCGCACTCACAGAGGGAAAGAGTCGTGACCTCTTGGATCAAGTGGCCTCAGACGTCTTTAACCACCTCCTTCGCGTCGAACGAGACTTTGACTTTGCTGCAGTGTGGAATCCATTGTCGGAGACGATTCGCGCCGCCCTAGCCGAATGGGTCGAGGTTCACGTGCAAGATCTGGTGACAAGGCTTGCTCCCGAAGGCTACGGCATGGACTCGAGCGATGATGCATCCTCCTGATCTTCCACCTTGCTCTCCTGATAGGGTTATGTACTAATTTTAATGGCAAGTTTGATGTATCTGGTGGGTACCTTTTAACGCGTTCTCTGAAGACGAGGTGTGCACGACGCTCCCCTCCTGGGCGTGCGCGCTGCCAGCCCTTGTTGTCGCAACACTGATGGTCTAGCCCGTGAGCGTGGCTTCGTTTGTGGCGCTTCCTCCCTGCTTCTGGGGTGGTTTGAGGACCCTTTCGGAACTCTGTGTTTGTGCTGATGCAACAAAAGACCTTCCAACGGCGCCAGAAACACGTGCTGATGGGAGACTGTTCTTGACACTCCTCAACAACGGCACCAGGAATCCTGCCGCTACAGCTACGCCTTTAGGGACTTCCTAGGCAAATATGCAAAGGATTTCCCCGTGGCCTTGGAGCCTTGTGTTGGTGTTCCCTCGAAGCGAAAAGGGTGATGTAGCACAGCGGTGGTAAGTATTTCCCTCAGTTTCAGAACCAAGGTATCGATCCAGTGAAGGAGTATCTCAAGTGCCTGCACAAACACAAGCTTGCTCCCAACTCTATGAAGGGGTTGTCAATCCCTTGTAGATTGTTTGCCAAGTGAGAACTGAAAGCAACAAAGTAACAAAGCAAAGTAAAAGCAGAGGTGTAAACGATAGGTGTGAATAGACCCGGGGGCCGTAGTGTTTACTAGTGGCTTCTCTCATGAAAGCAAGTAGACGGTGGGTGAACGAATTACTGTCGAGCAATTGATAGAACCGTGCAAAGTCGTGACGTCATCTATGGCAATGATTATATGTATAGGCATCACATCCAAAACAAGTAGACCGATACTTTCTGCATCTACTACTATTACTCCACACGTCGACCGCTATCCAGCATGCATCTAGTGTATTGAGTCCAAAAGAACAGAGTAACGCCTTAAGCAAGATCACATGATGTAGATGGACAATCTCATATCTACGAGAAAGCCCACCTCGTTACCCTTGATGGAAAGTACACGATGTGTGCCTTGCTGCCCGTACTGTCACTGGGAAAGGTCACCACACGGTAAGAACCCAAAACCAAGAACTTCTCCCATTGCAAGAATCATAGATCTAGTTGGCCAAACAAAACCCAAGACTCGGAGAGACTTACAAGGATAGCAAATCATGCATATAAGAAATCAGCAAAGACTCAGAGATAATCTGATCACAAATCCACAATTCATCGGATCTCGACAAACACATCGCCAAAGAGGATTACATCGGATAGATCTCCATGAAGATCATGGAGAACTTTGCATTGAAGATCCAAGAGAGAGAAGAAGCCATCTAGCTACTAACTACGGACCCGTAGGTCTGAAGTGAACTACTCACGAGTCATTGGAGGGGCGATGATGTTGATGAAGAAGCCATCCAACTCCAAAGTCCCCTCCGGCAGGGCACCGGGAAGGGTATACAGATGAAATATCGTGGAAACGGAAGCTTGCGGCAGTGGAAAAGTGTTTTCGAGGACGCCCTGATTTTTTCTGGATTTTTAGGGAATATATAGGCCAAAGACCTAGGGCAGGGGAGCGCCAGGGAGGCCACAAGCTTGGTTGCCGCGGACTGCCCCTGGCCGCGGCAACAGGGCTTGTGGGTTCCCTATGGGCCCACTTGCTTGATCCTCAAGCCTTCTGATCTGCTTCCGTTCTGGAAAAAATCATTTCGGGGATTTTATTCCATTTGGACTCCGTTCCAAAATCAGATCTGAAAAGATTCAAAAACACAGGAAAACAGGAACTGGCGCTTGGCACTGAGTTAATAAGTTAGTCCCAAAAAGATATAAAAGGTAAACAAAACATCCAAAGTTGACAAGATAAAAGCGTGAAACCATCAAAAATTATAGATACGTTTGAGACGTATCAGTCTGCAGGTCCCGGTCCCGCACATTTCCTTGCCGTCATGAGGCACAACCCGTTACCAAGGTTGTCTCCCACGGGGCAAAGCCCCGATGCCCTGGGTGCCAACATGGGTGGCACCTGGGTGGCCAAGTGGCTCCTCAGGCATGTCGCTCAGAAGTCCCCCTTGACACTCAAACCCCTCTACGTCGACAGGTCCTAGTCCTGCACATTTACCAACTACCGTTAGGTTCGAAGCACTTCATGGGGCGAGGCCCCTTTGCTCCTGACACCTCCTGAGCCCCAGGATGACACCAGGGGTGGCGAGTGGCCTTATGACCGGTAAGACTCCTGAGGCTCGATGCTCAGGGGCCCCCTTTGACACTCGAGCGATTCCCCATTCCGCCCCTTTTTGCGGTTTCCTCGAGAGGCCCGGGGGTTGCTACTTCTCAAACAACAACGCCAGAAATTGGCACGTTGACGGAGACTTGGCTTGCGTTTGTTTTTCCTTTGAAGAGGAAAGGGTGATGCAGCACAGGAGCAGTAAGTATTTCCCTCTGTTGGGACCCCGACTAGTAAGTCGACTTCGCCGTGCCTAGTGACCCCAAGGATCAATGTTCACTGAACACAGATACTGAATAATAGAGTCTTACATCCAAGTACCGAAATTATTACACCAAACGACCAGAAGGTCGGGTTCAAGAGCAAGGCCTGAAGCCAATTTAAATGGATACATCGAGTAGAGGAAACTCGTAAGGGCTAAGCTGTGCCCATGCCATCAAGCCTAGACCAACAGGCATTCTGACTTGGAAGCGTCCTAGATCGCAGGTTCGTCTCCGACGGCGTACTCATCGCTAAACTCCGGTCCTTCCATGTCTGGTCAATAACATAACCAGTGGAAAGCCAATGAGTACTTTGAATGTACTCGCAAACATCCCATGTTATAAATATGGTAAGGAATAACAGTAACAGTTATCTTTAGTGGAATGCAATGTGGTGGTATGATCAGGTATGTGCAACAATTTAAAGAATTACTTTTGAAGAACAGGTTACTGATATTGACATTTCTGTCAAGGGTTGAACACACCGGGTTCACCCTGTATGCCAAGTCATCGGACTTGTCATACCTCAAGGTATTAACGAGGGCTAAACCATCCGGGTTTACCCTATGTGTCAAGTCACCGAACTTGATCATATTATTGATTATCATAACAACACCTTTTTAACACCACACACACACACTTTTGGTTTATGCGGAAACTCTGGACATAGTTTAAGCAGCACCACCCAACTGTCCTTGACCGTGGACACGACTATTCGAATAATTTACACTCTGCAGAGGTAGTACGCTGGACCCACGAGAATAGGGAAACTTCCGTGTCATCCACGACTCGCGGTATATCACATATACCCGAGGTAAGTACCCGATCATCATCTTTCCCCTGACGATACTAGACAAAGAAGTCCACTCGATTGGTACCCAGCCCACATGTTGTACGTCTTACGAGCACCGACTCTGGACTGTATCAACCATGCAGTGACCAATGGTGTGCCTGGAACTCATAATAATGGCATAGTCGTCCTACCTGGCACGACCCCATCACGAGAGTGACACCGATCACTCCCGCCACTAGTAATGTGCCTCTTTGCTAGTACCGACCAGAGTAATCAACAAAGCCCCGTCCCATAAAGGGGTATCGTGGTCGTACTGGTAAGGTTGGGACGGTCGACACATCATAAATTTAATCCATTTCCGAAACAATACTCACACCAAAATCACCGGTGCATCACTTCACCAAAAGTGATCACCAACTCATCATCACCCTCGGGCATTAGTGGCACCCGACGGGGTTTTCATAAAATCTTTATTTAACTCATCATTATGCTTGAGATAATATGCCTTAACATTACTTGTCAACATGGTATGACACGACCCTCACGGGGTAGAGTCAAGCTCAATGCAATGATTCAACTTCACTAATCAACATGACAGTAGCATGATCCTCGTAGATGGATGGGTCAGCTCATCATGTTTGTGCTCCGAGGAGCCATGTGAATATTATTATCAACGTGCAAGTGCTTCGAAGAAGCCTTCGGTACCATCACATCAATGATGAACCGGCACTGTGATCACATGCAACGGAAAATACTTGCTATACTAGCATGCATCATTTCATATACTTAAGTCATGGCAAAAGGGTTGCTTGCCTTGGTCTGCTAGGTATCCGGGGTCTTCGAGGTCTTTCGCCCCGAATCCTCCGTCACTCGGTAACACTACCGTCGAGAAACGAATAAATAAATACTAGCTCTCACTAAAACAGATCACAAATTGCTTTTAAAAATGTTGCAAGGCTTGAATAAATTCAGTTTATTATTTTGAAGAATGTTTCCTATAGGTTTGTTAGCTAAGCAAATTTATTTAAAAGCAAACAGGAGCAAACAAGTGCTTTTTAATATCATTTTATTATATCAAAATAGTTTCTGTTTTTGATAAATGTCAACTATTACAGAATCAAATACTACTCATTTTTAGAAAATTACTGGTGGAAGAATTATATTTTTCTACTGGCTAAATCTTTTTATAAAAATCATTTAGTTTGCTGGATTAAAACAAAAGAAAAAGGCCAGGGGGTTGGATCCAGTCGGCCCAGTGAGCAGGCCTGGCCACCAAGCGCGCGCGGGCCAGATTCAAACCTGACCTACGGGCCCCTAGGTCAGCGTCAGCGGCTGCGCGCGCTGGCTGCCCCAGGACACTGATAGGTGGGCTCCACCTGTTGGGTCCTTCTCCTACCTCCAGCCAGAGAGGTGGAGATGGACGCCGGCGAGGTTGTCGTTGTCCTCAGGCCAAGCTGGGAACGGGAACGGGTTCCTCGTGCCTGCGCCTACCTGCTCGTGGTCGGGACATCACCGGAGGTGGTCTGGGTCGCCGGCGACGAGGTCCTCGTGGCGGAAGGGTTTCGGGTTGGTGTTGAACTAGGGGCTAGGGGCACGGATTCGCTCGGGAAAGTTAGGGGAAACGTTCGTGGTGTCAAGGGGAGTGTAATGAGAGGTCGGGCAACGCAGGGGCCGACGTGTAGCCGGAGATCGACCAGAGCTCTAAGGCGGAGGGGCCTCGGTTGATCTCGAGCACCGGGGCTCTACGAGCTCGATTGGGCGGCTAGGGAGTGTCTACAGGTTGTGCTGAAGCTGCTTGGAGGGTGCTGGAGTGCCTGGGGGACCTATTTATAGGCCAACGATGGTGACCCGACTCGGGCGCGCCGGTGACTCACCGTGGCATGCGTGCGAGCACAGTGAGGTGCTGGTCGCGAAACCACGGGTTCGGGACGTGGTTTAGGACCTCCTGGTGCAACGACCGCAGAGGGAAAGCGAGTGGGGACAAGCTGCAGCGACCGTGCGTGCTGGGCCGCGTCGGGCGCGCACGGGCACGCGTCGCCTGAGATCTTGCGCGAGGGGGAGAGGGTCCCTAGGGTAGCTTTGCACTGAATGGTTGTCGGGGGAGCGCTTGGACATAACTGGGGGGGTTGGGACCGGCCAGAGCGTCGGCCCCTTGCTGGTGGCTCTCTGCAGCGCGCCTAGAGCACAGTTTTGGCATGCCACAGTATGCTGGCTCGCTCTGGGGCACTTGGGACGTGTCCTCCATGTCTTGAGTGTTGCTGGGAGTGAGCCTAGCCGTTGTGGCTTAGTGGGAGCTCGAGCTGGTCAAGGGAGCAAGGAACACTAGTGTTGCCAGTACTGCCCTGCAGCTCAAATTGGAGTTCTTGTCACTTGTGCTTGGATTTGGGGAGGGGCTGATTGACTGGGTGCTCAGGGTGTTCTGGTGCTCTAACCCACCAAGTTTGGGGCCTTGACATTGGGTAAAACAGTGGCTAGGAGGGTTTTTACCTTCCTCTCAGTAGGTGTTCGACAATGACTTTGGGTGCTTCCACTCCACCACTATAAATGAAACTTAACAGGTTTGGTCTTGGGGTAAAAACATGGGGTTCCACCAAATCTGAGCTCCATTGAACAAGTTTGGCTTGTAAACTTGAAAATGTCTCAAAATGACCAGTACTGTCCTTTACAAAGTAAGTGTGGCCAAACAGAGTCTCACAAATCTCATCTTTGGCGTGGAGTCCTCATTTGGGGTGTTAAACACCTTTGCAAAGTTTCAGCTCCATTGGAGAAACTTTGCAATGTAGAGTTGTTCCAACTCTACTCTGGACAGAGAGGGTTTTGGGCTCTTTAGGTGCACTTCCCCACCTTGGATCAAGGGGAGATTTTAGGTGAGCACCTAATATGGTTTGGGAGGGCTCCTGCAATTTATGGGATTTTATTGAGATAATTTCCTTTGGAAACATCCCAAAAAGCTAAAACTGACAGAAATGGTTTTCAGGGTTTTACTCAAATAATATTAATATAAAGTAGGGTTGAAAATCTTTTATATGGGAAATATATGCCCTTCCGAGCTTCCATGAATTTACTCAGATTTTTTTAAGGCAGGAAAGAAATTTTCCTTGTGGGAGTATCATTACTGGCCTTAGAAATAGACATAGATATAAAATAGGAAAATAATATTTTAAATCACCAATTTATGTTTTTAATGAATGATAATAATATTTGGATCAGATCACCAACTTTGGTTGGAAGTGCCACTTGGCATCATGAGCTAGTAGTGTATCCCAACATGATGAAGGTGATCTTGATATAAAGGAGAAATGGTTTTTGAAGAGAGCAAAATAATAAGTTTTCATAGGTTTTAGTCATCAAACATCCAAGCACACACTCAAACAAGGGTTCACACTGCACTCACAACATTATTTGAAGAAGTTTTAACAAGCTCTGATTTTTGCAACACAGAAAACTTGGGGTGAAAAACAGGGTGTGACAGACCTATCCCCCTTACAAGAATCTCGTCCCCGAGATTCCTAAGCTAAGCGTTAAACAGCTCGGGAAATTCTAATCGGAGATTGTCTTCACGTTCCCATGTGGCTTCTGCTTCGGTATGGTTGCTCCACTTAACCTTGAAAAACTTGATGGTGCGGCTTCTGGTGCAACGCTCGGCTTCATCCAAAATGCGGATCGGTCTCTCGCGGTAGGTAAGATCCGGTTGAAGGTCAATAGCTTGGTGATCAATGTCCTTGTAAAGATCGCGACGGTTCGGCACTTGCAAACACTTCCGGAGCTGTGCCACGTGGAACACGTTGTGCACACCCGAAAGCTCAGGAGGTAACTCCAACTGGTAAGCTACTTCCCCGCGCCTTGCCGTGATCTTGAAGGGTCCAATGAACCTTGGAGCTAGCTTCCCTTTGACGTGGAAACGCTTGGTCCCCTTGGGAGGCGTGACTCGCAAGTACACCTGGTCTCCGGGAACAAACTCCATGTTTCTGCGGCGAGGGTCCGCATAGCTCTTCTGCCTTGACTTAGCTGCCTCCAAGTTCTCTCGGACAAGCTGAACCTTGTCCCCTGCTTCGTGCAGTGCCTCTGGTCAGAAAACTAGTCCTTCACCGGTTTCGGACCAATTGAGCGGGGTGCGGCATTTCCGCCCATATAATGCTTCGAATGGGGCCATCTGAAGACTGGACTAGTAGCTGTTGTTGTAAGAGAACTCAGCAAAGGGTAGGCAGTCTTCCCACTTGGCACCATGGGCCAAAACACAAGCGCGGAGCATGTCCTCAAGTATCTGGTTTACCCTCTCGGTCTGTCCACCCGTTTGCGGGTGGAAAGCCGTACTGAAGGAGAGTTTGGTTCCGAGAGCTTCTTGAAACTTCTTCTAGAATCTTGAGGTGAATTGCGTGCCGCGGTCGGACACGATCTCTTTGGGAACTCCATGGAGACTCACCACTCGGTGAATATATAGACTGGCCAGCTGGCTGCCATCATAAGTGGTGTTAACGGGGATGAAATGGGCCATCTTGGTCAAATGATCAACTATGACCCAAATGGAGTTATGACCCTTATTCGACCGGGGCAACCCGGTGATGAAGTCCATGCCGACTTTATCCCACTTCCATTCCGGCACTTGAAGAGGTTGCAGGAATCCAGCGGGTCGCTGGTGTTCAGCCTTGACTCGCTGACATACATCGCATTTAGCGACATAGGAGCCAATTTCCCTCTTCATGCCATGCCACCAGAATCATTCTCGGATGTCTTGGTACATCTTGGTACCACCTCGATGGATAGAGTACGGTGTGTCATGTGCCTCTTGCAGGATCAAATCCTTAAGTTTGGCCTGGTTGGGTACGCATAAGCGCTTACCGTACCACAATACTCCTTGCTCATCAATCGAGAATCCTGGGGCTTTGCCTTCTCGCACCTTCCTCTGGAGGCCTTCGATACTCTTGTGCCCCTTCTGGGCTTTCTTGATGTCGTCTGCCAGAGTAGGCTTGTCTTCGAGGTTGGCCAGGTACCCTGGTTCGACTATCTCAAGTCCTAAGCCCTCCATCTCTTTACACAAGACGGGTAACCTTTCCTTGAGCGTGACGTTCAAGGAGACTGCCTTCCGGCTCAAGGCATCGGCTACCACGTTCGCCTTGCCGGGATGGTACTGAATGCTGAGGTTGTAATCCTTGATTAACTCAAGCCATCTCCAATGTCTCATATTCAGCTCCCTCTGGGTGAAGATATATTTCAGACTCTTGTGGTCTGTATATATCTCGCATCGCTTTCCCACAAGGTAATGTCGCCACGTCTTCAGAGCATGCACTACAACTGCTAGCTCGAGATCATGGGTGGCGTAGTTCTCCTCATGCGGTCGCAGTTGCCGTGACAAGTACGCCACGATCCTTCCATCTTGCATCAGGACTCCACCGAGCCCGGTCCCAGAGGCATCACAATATATCATGAATTCCTTGTTGATGTCTGGGGTAGCCAATACCGGGGCGGTAGTTAGCCTGTTCTTCAACTCCTGGAAGCTTGCTTCACACGCCGGTGTCCCCTCGAACTTCCGGCCTTTCTTCAAGAGCTGAGTCATAGGTCGAGTGATGCTGGAGAATCCTTCAACAAACTTCCGGTAGTATCCCGCGAGCCCGAGGAAACTCCTGACATCCTTCACGTCCTTTGGTGATTCCCAGTTGGTCACTATAGTAATCTTGGACTGATCTACGGCCAAACCGCGTGCCGTCAGGGTATGACCCAGAAATCCAACTTTGGTCAGCCAGAACTGGCACTTGCTGAATTTGGCATAAAGTTGGTGCTCTCGAAGCTTTCCCAGAACTAGCCTCAGGTGTTGCTCAGGCTCTTCTTCGGACTTGGAGAAGATTAGTATGTCATCGATGAACACGACGACAAACTTGTCCAAATATTCCATGAAGACCTTGTTCTTGAGGTACATGAAGTAGGATGGGGCATTTGTCAAACCGAAGGGCATGACAGTGCATTCATATAGACCGTACCGGGTCACGAATGCAGTCTTGGGTATATCTTCGGGTCGGATCTTCAACTGGTAGTATCCCGATCGAAGATCGATCTTGGAAAATATCCTGGCCCTGTTTAACTGGTCAAACAGGTCTTTGATCTTGGGGAGCGGGTACTTGTTCTTAATTGTGACTTCAATAAGGGAACGGTAGTCGACGCAGAGTCGAATGGTACCATCCTTCTTTGAAACAAATAGAACAGGTGATCCCCAAGGTGATGCACTCGGACGGATGAACCCTTTCCTGAGTTGCTCATCTAGCTGCTTCTTCAGCTCTGCCAACTCTTCGGAACCCATCCTGTAAGGCCTTTTATAAATAGGCCTCGATCCGAGCATGAGCTCAATGATGAACTCGATGTCTCGGTCAGGAGGCATTCCGGGTAGCTCGTCAGGAAAGACGTCCGGGTATTCACAGACTATAGGCACTCGATCAAGCTCTACCTCGGAGAGACTGTTGACTCGAGTTGCGCGAGCCGATACTGGCTCGGAGACGAACTTGACCTTGACCCCTTGGTTGCTTATCATGGTGATGGCCCTGTTGGCACAGTCCAACAGACTCTGGTGCTTGGCCAACCAATCCATGCCGAGGATTACTTCTACACCTCGCGATTTAAGCACAATGAGGTCTGCCAAGAAACTCGTCCCATTGATAACTATCTCGACCCTTCTACACCCTAGGTTGGTCCTTAATACTGCTCCCGGGGTTTGGATCGCCATCTGCCCATGGAGTAAAGTGGGTTTTAAACCGTACTTTTCCGCAAACCCTTGAGTAACAAAAGAATGCGAGGCACCACAATCAAACAACACTGTTGCTGGAGTTGAGTTGACGAGGAACGTACCCAGAATGCAGTCCGGGTCTTCCTGTGCTTCTTCTGCAGTGATGTGATTGATCCTGCCCCTACCATTGAACTGTTGGTTGCGGGGGGCCTGGTTCCTCCCTGGTGCACCTTGACCGGGGTTGGGTGTGTTGGGACGCGGTGCATCGGGCTTCTTGTTGGGGCAATGCCTGGAATAGTGCCCAGTATGACCACAGCCAAAGCAGGTGTCTTGCCCCGGAGGGTTGGTCTTGACTCCACCGTGGTTCGGCGGGTTGGCTACTGGCTTGGCTTGCTGCTGAGGCTGATTATTCTGGCAATACACCGGATACTTGTACTGCTGCTGCTGAAAGTTGGGTCTTGCAGGTGCTGACTGCCATGGTCTTGGTCTTGCGTTACCGGGTCCTCCACTGCCTATCAGTTTGCGCTTGCGGGTGTCGTCCATTGCACGACGCTTGTCTTCCAGCATAAGCGCCTTGTTAACCAGCTCGCTGAAAGTCTGGCAGTCGCAAACCACCAGCTGGTATTGCAGGGACTGTTGTAACCCTTCCATGAAGCGTTCCACCTTAGCGGCCTCAGTGTTAACATCTTCAGGCGCGTACCTCGACAAGAGATTAAACTTTTGCAGGTACTCCTTAACAGTTCCACTGCCCTGCCTCAAGGCTCGGTATTCCCGCTTCTTAATGGTCATCAGTCCAGGTGGAATGTGAGCCGCGCGAAATCCTTCCTTGAACATCTCCCACGTGATGATTTTCCCTGCCCGCATGATCTGGAATCCATCCCACCATGCCCTGGCGGTGCCTTCGAGATAGTGAGAAGCATAAAGGACCTTCTCATGATCATCAGTGCACTTGACCAGCGCAAGGAGGTCTTCAATGGTGCGAATCCAGTCATCAGCGTCCAGGGGTTCAGTCGACTCTGTGAATATGGGGGGCATAGTCCACATGAACTCAGAAAGAGTAGAGCGACCACCGCCATACTCATTCCGCGGCCAGTTGTCCACTAGGACTTGAGTCAGCTGCTGGATAGCGGCATTGCTGGCTTGATGCTCCTCCCGAAGAGCTTGAAGGAACTGAGCCATCGTCAAGTTCTCAGGAGGAGGTGGTGGCGGAAGGTCTCTAGGCTGCTCGTGGTAACCTCCAGCGTGAGCTTCTCCTTCGGTTCCCTGCGGCGTCCCTGAGGAGCCGGCGCCGGGGTTGCCGAAGGTGCTGTACCGGGTTGCATTCACCATCCTGTCATAGAAACAGACAGGTCAGAATGCCACCTTGCTCGGGAATACAAGGATTCGCTCCTAGTAAGAGGGGGTCCAATACGTGCATGTGCCAAGTTTTTAAAACCAAAGTTTTTGACAAACTGGAAATTGCATTCATGACAACTAGGTGATGTAGTCACTTACGCCTAAGGCAATAGGTGACTTACATCAAGCACACATATGCAAATTAAAAATGGATACATGGATACCCTATACTTGGGGTACTCCGAATTGCCTATGCTAAAACCTACGTGGCGGACTGCTCGGTCTCAAAGGCGGACTCAACAGGATCCTCATCTTCATCAACATCCTCTTCCTTTATAGGAGTGGAAGAAAGAATTCGCACATCTCGGCGTCCCTTGGGCGAGGCTGCGAAGATCTCAGTATATTTTTCCGCTGTCAGGCGGCGACTCTGAAGAGGGACTGCCTGGATGGGTAACAGACCACCCCTAGTGGCAACAGCTGCCCTCCCTTCAGATGCGCCTGCCTTCTTTACTTTGCGATTCTGCATCTTCTCAGTGTGGAGCAGGCCTTTGACTAGGTGCAGCTCTTTGCGAAGCTTGACTGATTCCTTAACTAGGAAGTGTGTGAGGGTGTCTGACGAGAGACTCAAGTAGGTCTGAAACCTTAGTGGCATCCCATCCTCCATGGCTGGGGTGAGTGTCCAACTCCCATCCACTCCTTCCTTAATGAAAGGTAGATGACGAGTGACAGGCTCATTAGCCATCTCAGGGAGGATGCTGCGGAGTTGCACGAGCGCCTCTCGTGCAGCCGTCTCCACTGCTAACATCAGCTCTCCCATTTGCGGTCCTTCGAAGAACCAACAAGACGGGGAGTCATTAACCCTTACTATCACGTCCACGTGATATTCCTTGGTGTCGGTGTTGACCCAGTGGTCGTGGTAGAGGAAGATGGGCGTGCGTCGTACGTGGCACTTCTCGAGACAATCCACTAGAAGTAGTGGAAAGCCAGTCTCCAGAAGCGTCTCAGGTACGGCAGCCATCTACAAGGCATAGGAGAGAAGTCAGAAGGTTGTATGTGCAAGAGTCTTGTGCAAGGCTGACGTTCTAACGTTCTCGGTTAACGTCCATGCTATCTAAGGCTTCCTATAGTCAGGATGGCTCTGATACCAGTTCTGTGGGGACCCCGACTAGTAAGTCGAGTTCGCCGTGCCCAGTGACCCCAAGGATCAATGTTCACTGAACACAGATACTGAATAATAGAGTCTTACATCCAAGTACCGAAATTATTACACCAAACGACCAGAAGGTCGGGTTCAAGAGCAAGGCCTGAAGCCAATTTAAACGGATACATCGAGTAGCGGAAACTCGTAAGGGCTAAGCGGTGCCCATGCCATCAAGCCTACACCGACAGGCATTCTGACTTGGAAGCGTCCTAGATCGCAGGTTCGTCTCCGACGGCGTACTCATCGCCAAACTCCGGTCCTTCCATGTCTGGTCAATAACATAACCAGTGGCAAGCCAATGAGTACTTTGAATGTACTCGCAAACAGCCCATGTTATAAATATGGTAAGGAATAACAGGAACAGTTATCTTTAGTGGAACGCAATGTGGTGGTATGATCAGGTATGTGCAACAAGTTAAAGAATTACTTTTGAAGAACAGGTTACTGATATTGACATTTCTGTCAAGGGTTGAACACACCGGGTTCACCCTGTATGCCAAGTCATCGGACTTGTCATACCTCAAGGTATTAATGAGGGCTAAACTATCCGGGTTTACCCTATATGTCAAGTCACCGAACTTGATCATATTATTGATTATCATAACAACACCTTTTTAACACCACACACACACACTTTTGGTTTATGCGAAAACTCTGGACGTAGTTTAAGCAGCACCACCCAACTGTCCTTGACCGTGGACACGGCTATTCGAATAGTTTACACTCTGCAGAGGTAGTACGCTGGACCCACGAGAAATAGGAAACTTCCGTGTCATCCATGACTCGCGGTATATCACATATACCCGAGGTAAGTACCCGATCATCATCTTTCCCCTGACGATACTAGACAAAGAGGTCCACTCGATTGGTACCCAGCCCACATGTTGTACGTCTTACGAGCACCGACTCTGTACTGTATCAACCATGCAGGGACCAACGGTGTGCCTGGAACTCATAATAATGGCATAGTCGTCCTACCTGGCACGACCCCATCACGACAGTGACACCGATCACTCCCGCCACTAGTAATGTGGCTCTTTTCTAGTACCGACCAGAGTAATCAACAAAGCCCCATCCCATAAAGGGGTATCGTGGTCGTACTGGTAAGGTTGGGACAGTCGACACATCATAAATCTAATCCATTTCCGAAACCATACTCACACCAAAATCACCGGTGCATCACTTCACCAAAAGTGATCACCAACTCATCATCACCCTCGGGCATTAGTGGCACCCGACGGGGTTTTCATAAACTCTTTATTTAACTCATCATTATGCTTGAGATAATATGTCTTAACATTACTTGTCAACATGGTATGACACGACCCTCACGGGGTAGAGACAAGCTCAATGCAATGATTCTACTTTACTAATCAACATGATAGTAGCATGATCCTCGTAGCTGGTAGGGTCAGCTCATCATGTTTGTGCTCCGAGGAGCCATGTGAATATTATTATCAACGTGCAAGTGCTTCGAAGAAGCCTTCGGTACCATCACATCAATGATGAACCGACACTATGATCACATGCTGGATTAAAACAAAAGAAAAAGGCCAGGGGGTTGGATCCAGTCGGCCCAGCCAGCAGCCTGGCCACCAGGCGCGCGCGGGCCAGGTTCAAACCTGATCTGCGCGCCCCTGGGGTCAGTGTCAGCGGCTGCGCGCGTTGGCTGCCCCAGGACACCGACAGGTGGGCTCCACCTGTCGGGTCCTTCTCCTACCTCCAGCGAGAGAGGTGGGGATGGACGCCGGCGAGGCTGCCGTTGTCCTCAGGCCAAGCTAGGAACGGGAACGGGTTCCTCGTGCCTCCACCTACCTGCTCGTGGTTAGGACGTCACCGGAGGTGGTCTGGGTCGCCGCCGACGACGTGCTCGTGGCGGAAGGGTTTCGGGTTGGTGTTGAACTAGGGGCTAGGGGCACGGATTCGCTCGGGAAAGTTAGGGGAAACATTCCTGGTGTCAAGGGGAGTGTAATGAGAGGTCGGGCAGCGTCGGAGCCGACGTGTCGCCGGAGATCGACCGGAGCTCCGAGGCGGAGGGGCCTCGGTCGATCTCGAGCACCGGGGCTCTGCGAGCTCGATTGGGCGTCTAGGGAGTGTCTACTGGTTGTGCTGAAGCTGCTTGGAGGGTGCTGGAGTGCCGGGGGGACCTATTTATAGGCCAACGACGGTGACCCGACTCAGGCGCGTCGGTGACTCACCGTGGCATGCGTGCGAGTACAGTGAGGTGCTGGTCGCGAAACCACGGGTTCGGGACCTGGTTTAGGACCTCCTGGTGCAACGGCTGTAGAGGGAAAGCCAGTGGGGACGAGCTGCAACGACTGTGCATGCTCGGCCGCGTCGGGCGTGCACGGGCACGCGTCGCCTGAGCTCTTGCGTGAGGGGGAGAGGGTCCCTGGGGTAGCTTTGCACTGAATGGTTGTCGGGGGAGCGCTTGGACATAACTGGGGAGGTTGGATCGGCCGGACAGTCGGCCCCTTGCTGGTGGCTCTCTGCAGCGCGCGCAGAGCGCAGTTTTGGCATGCCACGGCATGCTGGCTCGCTCTGGGGCACTTGGGATGTGTCCTCCATGTCCTGAGTGTTGCTGGGAGTGAGCCTAGCCGTTGTGGCTTAGTGGGAGCTCGAGCTGGTCAAGGGAGCAAGGAACACTAGTGTTGCCAGTACTGCCCTGCAGCTCAAATTGGAGTTCTTGTCACTTGTGCTTGGAGTTGGGGAGGGGCTGATTGACTGGGTGCTCAGGGTGTTCTGGTGCTCTAACCCACCAAGTTTGGGGCCTTGACATTGGGTAAAACAATGGCTAGGAGGGTTTTTACCTTCCTGTCAGTAGGTGTTCGATAGTGACTTGGGGTGCTTCCACTCCACCACTGTAAATGAAACTTAACTGGTTTGGTCTTGGTGTAAAAACATGGGGTACCACCAAATCTGAGCTCATTGAACAAGTGTGGCTTTGTAAACTTGAAAATGTCTCAAAATGACCAGTACTGTCCTTTACAAAGGAAGTGTGGCCAAACAGAGTCTCACAAATCTCATCTTTGGCGTGGAGTCCTCATTTGGGGTGTTAGACACCTCTGCAAAGTTTCAGCTCCATTGGAGAAACTTTGCAATGTAGAGTTGTTCCAACTCTACTCTGGACAGAGAGGGTTTTGGGCTCTTTAGGTGCACTTCCCCACCTTGGATTAAGGTGAGATTTTAGGTGAGCACCTAATATGGTTTTGGAGGGCTCCTGCAATTTTATGGGATTTTATTGAGATAATTTCCTTTGGAAATATCCCAAAAAGCTAAAACAGACAGAAATGGTTTTCAGGGTTTTACTCAAATAATATTAATATAAAGTAGGGTTGAAAATCTTATATATGGAAAATATATGTCCTTCTGAGCTTCCATGAATTTACTCACATTTTTCTAAGGCAGGAAAGAAATTTTCCTTGTGGGAATATCATTACTGGCCTTAGAAATAGACGTAGATATAAAATAGGAAAATCATATTTTAAATCACCAATTTATGTTTTTAATGAATGAAAATAATATTTGGATCAGATCACCAACTTTGGTTGGAAGTGCCACTTGGCATCATGAGCTAGTAGTGTATCCCAACATGATGAAGGTGATCTTGATATAAACGAGAAATGGTTTTTGAAGAGAGCAAAATAATAAGTTTTCATAGGTTTGAGTCATCAAACAACCAAGCACACACTCAAACAAGGGTTCACACTGCACTCACAACATTATTTGAAAAAGTTTTAACAAGCTCTGGTTTTTGCAACACAGAAAACTTGGGGTGAAAAACAGGGTGTGACACCCTTAGTTTGAGAACCAAGGTATCAATCCAGTAGGAGAATCTCGTCAAGTCCAGAGTACCTGCGAAAACACAAAAGAGCTTGCACCCAACGCTATAAAGGGGTTGTCAATCCCTTCAAGATTGATTGCAAAGTGAGATCTGAAGGCGGAAAGTGCAACGAAGTAAAAGAGTAAGGCTGAAAATATGGTGTGAAGTAGACCCGGGGGCCATAGTGTTCACTAGAGGCTTCTCTCAAAATAGCAAATATTACGGTGGGTGAACTAATTACTGTTGAGCAATTGATAGAACCGCGCAAAGTCATGACGATATCTAAGGCAATGATCATACATATAGGCATCACGTCCGAGACAAGTAGACCGATACTTTCTGCATCTACTACTATTACTCCAGACATTGACCGCTATCCAGCATGCATCTAGTGTATTGAGTTCACGACAAACAGAGTAACTCTTTAAGGAAGATGACATGATGTAGAGGGACAAACTCGAACCAATAATGAAAACCCCATCTTTTTACCCTTGATGGAAACAACACGATATGTGCCTTGCTACCCCTTCTGTCACTGGGTGAGGTCACCGCACGGTATGAACCCAAAACCAAGCACTTCTCCCATTGCAAGAATCATAGATCAAGTTGGCCAAACAAAACCCACAACTCGAAGAGAATTACAAGGATATGAAATCATGCATAAGAGAGATCAGAAGAAACTCAAATGAGATTCATAGATAATCTGATCATCAATCCACAATTCATCGGATCTTGACAAACACACCGCAAAAGAAGATTACATCGGATAGATCCCCATGAAGATCATGGAGAACTTTGTATTGAAGATCCAAGAGAGAGAAGAAGCCCTCTAGCTACTAACTATGGACCCGTAGGTCTATGGTGAACTACTCACGCAACATCGAAGAGGTCATGGTCTATTGAAAGAATCGATATGGTTGACTAGAGGGGGAGGGTGAATAGGCAACGACCACCTTTTAATTAATCTTAACAAGTTAGGGTAAACAACATACGGGTTCACAAAAATAACAACAATGGGGTGAACCGTAATGAAGCTAACAACAAGAGCTACTAAGACAAGTAAGAGATAGACAACAACATAAGCATACACAAAGTAAAGGTTAGAGATAACCACAAATGGAACCAATGAAGACGAGAATGTGTTACCGAAGTTCCTTCCCTTTGATAGGAAGTACGTCTCCGTTGGAGCGGTGTGGAGGCACAATGCTCCCCAATAAGCCACTAAGGCCACCGTATTATCCTTACACCCTCACACGATGCAAGGTACCGTGATTCCACTATAGGTGCCCTTTAAGGTGGCGACCGAACCTTTACAAACAAGGTTGGGGCAAACTCCACACAAAGCTTGGAGGCTCCCAACAAGACGAAGAACCTTCACCACAAAGGAATGTGGCTTCGAGGTGACCTCAACCGTCTAGGATGCTCAAACACCCATGAGTAACAAGATCCGCAAGGGACTGGTGGGGGAATCAACTTTTCTCTTGGTGGAAGTGTAGATCTAGGCCTTCTCAACCAATCCCTAAAGAATCAACAAGTTTGATTGGCTAGGGAGAGAGATCGGGCACTTTTGAGCTTAGGGAGCAACAATGAAGCTTGGGAGGGTAAGAGATAAGGTTCCACAACTAGAAGAACCCCTTATATAGTGGGGGGGGGGGGAATCCAACAGTTTTCCCACTCACATCCCGTGCCTAGCTGTACTACCGCTGGATGCAGCGGTACTACCGCTGGCTGCAGCGGTACTACCGCTGGCACTCCAGCGATACTACCGCTGGCTGCAGCGGTACTACCGCTGGGCCGATGGTAGTGCATAAGCACTACCGAGCCAACCACCGCCAAGAAAGTCTTCGCAAAAAGGTCCGTCGAAGTACAACCGTTAGGAAGGCGGTACTAAGCTCCTGGAGCGGTACTACCACTGACCAGGGGCGCTACTATCGCTAGCTAGCGGTACTACCGCTGGATGCAGCGGTACTACTGCTAGCACTCCAGCGGTACTACTGCTAGCACTCCAGCGGTACTACCGCTAGGTCTAGAGGTACTACCTCTAGGGCTAGCAGTACTACCGCTAGGCACAGCAGTACTACCGCTGAGGGACCATTTGCTCAGATGAGATAAACACAAAGGCGGGAGCCACTCCAAAGTTGCAGGCAAGGGGAAAGGAGATAAAGTGTGTGCGTGCAAAATTGATTCCACCCAAACCTTTCCACTACGGTCCCCTCTTAATAGTACGACGTTCCTATGACTCAATGAAAGAGAATCGCAGAGTACACCGAGCTTCTGTTCCATGGAAAGAGGGGGTGAGTCATCTTGTGCCGTTGGCATGTGTTATCTGAAATCTTAACACACACGATTAGTCCTGTGTGGTACTGTCATCAATCACCAAAATTACTTAGGCATAAACTATGCCCTAACAATCTCCCCCTTTTTGGTGGATTGATGACAATACCGGATTTGCGCAGTGAATAACATGTGAACAAAAAAAGGTAGAGATATATAAAAATAAGGAGCATATGACTCGCATCATACGATGGAAATAAATCTCACACTAGTTCAAGTCTCACATCACGCAAAGCAAAGATAGAAAATAGAAGCAAACCAAGTTCAAAGCAAACACGAAAGATAAGCAAAGCTAAGCAAAGTTCAACTCTCAAATCCAGCTCCTAGACTCTCTCCCCCTTTGGCACAAGACACCAAAAAGGGGCACACCTAAAGACACGGGTCGTCACTCCTGATCCTCATCATCCACATACCCGTCCGTGGCATCCGGATCGTCCTGCTCCTCCTCATTGTCCTCCTCCTCCTCTGCATCGGACCACTGATAACCTTGAGCCCGCATCCAAGCAGACTCTGGAGTGATGTCGTCCTCTGAGCCACTGGAGATCTCAACATCAAGTGTCCTCAGGACACGCTTGTGCCTCTAACGGTTCTCCTTCTGGGCCACATGAGTCTGATACTGTCCCTTAGCCTGCATACAGAAGAGAGTCTTCATTTTATCCTGCAGTTTCACTGCCCAAGATGGCATAGCAGAAGAGCGGGACTGAGAAGCGGTGCCTCTGTCAGCAGAAGTCTCTGTGTCAGTGTCCATGTGCTGAGATGAAGTTGATGGGTTGGCCCATTTGTCCTTGATGCGGAGCCTGATAGGATCGTGCACAAAGTAATCAGCCTGAAGGTGGAACTCCTCAAGTGGATAGGTGTCGTGCCACTTCTGGCGAATATAGGCAAACAAGTAGGGCCCGTAGATGGGAACCTTGTGCATCATGATGCAGTTCCAGAGCTCAGTGAACATCACATCAGAAATATCGAGAGGGGCAGACTCCTTAGTCATAGCCTCCTCACAAAGCAGAAGCATCTCAGCCAGAGAACCGTGCACCTCGTCGAAGTTGCCAATGCAAGGAAAGAGGGTGTTGCGGAAGATCCGATGCATGATATCCAGATGCTTGGGGAGCACACCTTTCTTCACATAAAGTTGTTGCAGCCTGTCCTTGGCGGGGGCCCTATTAGTGGAAGCTGCAGCATGAGGACACGACCCAATCAGAGTGTCAACTCCCTGAGAGTCGACCTTGAGAAATGCCATGAATTCACGCTAGGAACCTGTCATCTTGTGAGTACCAGTCATCCAAACCAGGGTGCGCTCGTCATGAGGCGAGAAGTGAACCGTGACATAGAATTGGGCGACAACATCTGGATCAAAGTATTTCTTGAAGGAGATGATCTCCTTAATGCCAATCTTGTCAATCAAAGAGAGAGCGTCACCAAAGTAATCCAGGTTCCGCTGAAGGTGAGCCAAGTCAATCCACTGAACTGGAACATAACTCTTCTTGAAATGCTTCATGATGTCGCGATAGATCCTGCAGTGATCCGTTGACCAAACATGCTCGACATCCTTGATCACAGCCTTCTCTTGGAGATAGTGATTTTTGGTGCGGAACTGCAGAAAGTCCTTAGGGGGCATAGTGCGAACGTTGACCCCCTTGTCCTTGTGAGCGGCCTTCTTGAAAGACTTCTTTTTGGGTTGCAGACCGGAAGTGGCGGAGCCCTCTGGAGCCTCTGGATTGCGATAATGTTTTGACTGGGTGTCCCGTGGGGGTTCGAGCGGCGAGCACCACCTGTGGCACACAAGACACACACCGAAAAATACCGACAGAAGGAGTCAAGGCAATGAACAAAAAGAGGCATAAAAGTAAACTCACATTGCCAAGCAAATGAAAAGAAGAAAAAAAGAATACCCTCCTGGCGGTAGTACCGCTGGGGTCCGAGCGGTAGTAATGCTACCCCTGGCGGTAGTACCGCTGGGGTCCTAGCGGTAGTACCGCTACCCCAGGCGGTAGTACCGCTGGGGTCCTAGCGGTAGTACCGCTACCTCTGGTGGTAGTACCACTATGGGTTGACTTTCAGATCTGAATATGAAAAAGGACCCATAGAAACGACTAGATTGGATTTACGAGGGCCATGGGTACTGTGTATAATCACTAAAAACACCACCACAGCCCTAAACACATGAGGATCACAAGAATCATCTAAATAAAGACATGCCTAGTCAAGAGGATTCAAGTTTTAGAAGGAGAAGTGGAGCAAACCCTCCAACTCAACGGAGAGAAGGGGCTCCACGGATTGAGATCCAAATAGGGGGAGTTTGGGGTTGGGGAGGGAGGAGCCACGAGGAAGAAGAAAGAGGCAGGAAAAACGGGCTCCCCCTCCTTTATATAGACCAAGGGGTACGGGCCAGCGGTAGTACCGCTGTGGTCCTCGCAGTAGTACCACTACCTGGCGGTAGTACCGCTGGCTGCAGCAGTAGTACCGCTGGGGTCCTGGCGGTAGTACTGCTCCCCCTTGAGACAGCCCTAAAAAGTCCTAGTTAGATCGTGGTAGACTGGGGTCCTGGTGGTAGTACCCCTATCCGTAGCGGTAGTACCGCTGGGGTCCTGGCGGTAGTACCGCTACCCCTGGCGGCAGTACCGCTGGGGTCCTGGCGGTAGTACCGCTACCCCTGGTGGTAGTACCGCTGCAAATGTCACAATGAGACATAGGAGATGAGAAAGATGTGGGCAAATGACAAGTTAGTGAAAATAAGAAGATAGCACCAGCAAGATATACTAACTTGTCATTTTGTATCCTTTCTTCCATATGAGATAAAGGTGGGGGCGGTGGCCGAGGCCACCTATGTTTGAGACAAAGGTATGAAACCACGAAGAATTATCCTTGGGTTCATGACCAACGCTCGTCTTTGAAGCACAAGTTCCATTTGGTAATGGCTAAAGTGAAAGACTAGATCAATTTATGCATAATGGGGGAGGAAGAGTTTATTGAGAGAACAACACTCCCCCTATGTCCATGCCTACGTCTAGAACAAGATAGAATGCATAGTAAGGTGCAACGTGCTTAGCTTCAATCCACATTACTTGAATCAATGATATTTAGCTCATGCCTTAACTCCCAGAACCTTGCTTCATATAGGGGCTTAGTGAAAATATCTACAAGTTGCTCTTCAGTGTGGATGAAGTGAACCTCAATATCACCTAGCTTGATATGTTCACGAATGAAGTGATGGCGAATATCAATATGCTTGGTCTTGCTATGTTGCACTGGGTTGAGGGAAATCTTGATAGCACTTTGATTGTCACCTAGAAGAGGCACTTTGTCACAAGTGACACCGTAATCCTTTAAAGTTTGTCTCATTCGTAGCAATTGTGCACAACAACTTGCAGCTGCCACATACCCAGCTTCGGTGGATGATAGTGAGACACAATTCTGCTTCTTTGAAGACCAACTTACCAGTGAGCGACCAAGGAATTGGCATCCTCCAGAAGTTGACTTCCTCTCCACACAATCTCCTGCCCAATCTGAGTCAGAATAGCCTACTAGGTTGGATACCATAGACCAAAGTTTGGGGTATGAGCCAAATATCGAAAGATTCGCTTAACAGCCATATAATGACTTTCTTTTGGTGCGGATTGAAACCGTGCACATATCCCTACACTCAACATAATATCTGGTCTAGATGCACAAAGGTAAAGGAGGGATCCAATCATGGAGCGATATACCTTTTGATCCACTACTTTACCATTGGGATAACTCTCAAGCTTGCATCTTGTTGGCATGGGGAACTTGACCTGCTTGACATCTTCAAGCTCGAACCGTTTGAGCATGTCTTGAGTGTACTTGGCTTGTTTGATGAAGGTCCCTTCTAGGCCTTGTTTAATCTCGAAGCCGAGGAAGAACTTCAACTCTCCCATCACGAACATCTCAAATTTCTCGGTCATTAGTGGAGCAAATTCTTCATTGAAGGAAATGTTAGGAGAACCAAAGATAATATCATCAACATATAGTTGGCATAAGAACAAATCCCCTTTAACCCTCTTAGTAAAAAGAGTGGGATCTATCTTCCCAATTTCAAACCCACGATCTTGTAACAACTCGGTAAGATACTCATACCACGCACGTGGGGCTTGTTTAAGACCATAGAGTGCCTTATTAAGTTTGTACACATGATTGGGGAGCTTGGGATGTTCGAATCCCAGGGGTTGTTTGACATAGACCAACTCATTTAAAGGACCATTAAGAAAGGCACTTTTCACATCCATTTGCTGTAATTTGAAATTATGATGAGAAGCAAATGCAAGCAACATGCGAATAGATTCTAGACGAGCAACAGGGGCAAAGGTTTCACCATAGTCGATACCCTCAACTTGGGAGTAGCCTTGAGCCACCAATCTTGCCTTATTTCGAATCAGAATCCCATTGGCTTCTTGGTTGTTTTTGAATATCCATTTGGTCCCGATGACATTATGTTCCTCCGTTGGTCTTGGCACTAAATCCTAGACTTGGTTACGCTCGAAGTTGTTAAGTTCTTCATGCATGGCCATAAGCCAATCCTCATCATCGAGCGCTTCCTGTACCTGTTGAGGTTCACAATACGAAACAAACGTGTGATGCTCACAATAATTCCAAATCTGTTGACGGGTGGATACTCCCTTTTTTAAACTACCAAGTACATTCTTCATAAGATGTGACTTGACTCTCAGCTTGTTCGCCATCTTGGATGCTCGACGCTCCAAGAGTTCTTCATTGGATAACTGGGGAGCAACGACTTGTTTACTTTGCTTGCCCTTGCGTCTTGAGCCTCCCTTGGCACCGATTGTTGGTGCTGCAGAAGGGAATTGTGAGACAGTATCCTGATCATCTTGACTTTCGACTTGAGCAGGTTCACTTGTTTGTCCTTGTACTTGTGGTTTCTCTTGATCTTGATCTTGTGTTTCTAGTTGGTCTGGATCTTGTGGTTGCACTTGATCTTGATCATGAGCAGGTTCAGAACCTTGGGTAAGTGCTTGAGTGTCATGGGACACATCATCATTGTTGGTCAGTTTATCTTGACCTTGAGCTTGTTCATCTTGTTGAGAGTCTTGTCTTTGTTCATCGGAAGCATGTGGGGCTTGTGGGGGTGATGGCTCTACTTGAGTAGAGCATTGTCCTTCTCGTTCGGCCACAAGGGGTTCCTCAATGGGGAGTATTTGACCAATCCCCATTCTTCTTATGGCTTAGGGAGGAATTTCATCACCTACATCACAAAGACCACTTTGCTCCACTTGGGTGCCATTATTTTCATCAAACTCCACGTTACACGTCTCCTCAATGAGTCTGGTGGACTTGTTGAGGACACGGTAAGCATGAGAGTTTGTAGCATAACCAACAAAGATGCCCTCATGTGCTCTAGAATCAAATTTAGCTAAACGTGCACCTTTCTTGAGAATGAAACACTTACAACCGAATACGCGGAAGTACTTGAGATTGGGTTTGTTTCCAGTGAGAATCTCATATGGAGTCTTGTTCAAGCCTTTGCGGATATAGAGCCGATTGGACACATGACATGCTGTGTTGATGGCCTCTGCCCAAAAGTTATATGGAGATTTGAATTCCGCCATCATTGTTCTTGCAGCGTCCATCAAGGTCCGGTTCTTCCTTTCTGCCACGCCATTTTGTTGAGGGGTATATGGTGCTGAATATTGATGTTTTATTCCCTCATCACCTAGAAACTCATCCAAGGTGTAGTTCTTGAACTCGGTGTCGTTGTCACTTCTAATCATCAAGATCTTTGCTTCATGTTGACGTTGAGCTTCATTAGCAAAGTTGATGACAGTTTGTTGAGTCTCACTCTTCCTTTTGAAGAAATATACCCAGGTGTATCTTGAGTAGTCATCAACAACCACCAAGCAGTACTTTTTGCCTCCAAGACTATCAAATGACGGAGGGCCGAAAAGATCCATATGGAGGAGCTCTAATGGCCTCTTAGTGTAAATGAGAGTTGTTGGATGATGAGCAGTTTCATGAATCTTTCCTTCAATGCAGGCACTGCAAGCACGATCTCTAGCAAAACTCACATTTGTTAGTCCACGAACATGGTCCCCTGTTAGAAGACTTTGCAAAGATCTCATATTGACATGAGCTAGTCGGCGATGCCAAAGCCAGCCCACATCAACTTTAGCCATTAAACACGTCGCGGTCTTAGTGGGTCGCTTTGAGAAGTTCACCACATAAAGACCATTTTCGACATATCCAACATAGGCTACTTTAAGAGTCTTGCTCCACAGGAGGATCACAGTATCAAGATTAAAGAATGTGGAAAAACCCATAATTGCAAGTTGACGAACCGAAAGTAAATTGTAGCCAAGAGACTCAACAAGCATGACATTCTCAATAGATAACTCTTGAGAGATGACCACCTTACCAAATCCCAATACCTTTGACGAGGATGCATCAGCGAATTGGACATGGGTGAGCATAGATGGAGAAGGATGCACATCCACCACTAAGTCCTTGCTTCCGGTCATATGATTTGTTGCTCCACTATCGAGAAACCATGACACCCCACTGGAAGCAAACTCCTGCAATAGATCAAGGCTTGGTTTTAGGTACCCATTTTTTAATGGGTCCTTTCATGTTAGAGACAATGGTCTTAGGAACCCAGATAGCCCATTCAATGGACTCATAGTAGGAACCAACAAATCTAGCATAAACATGCCCATCACTAGCACGACATAAGACATAAGAAGAATTGAGTTTGTCGGCTGTGTTAGTAGGAATTGTTTTGCCCTTCTTGACGTTACCATCGTCCACCTTGTTCCTTTTCACCTCCTGAGTCCCTTCGCCCTCTTTGACAAAGATGTCCATCAGGTTAGGGGATCGTTTGCTCCTGTTCCTCCTTTTTCCTTTTGACTTGGAGGTAAGTCTAAGTCCCTCCTTCCTACAACACCTTTTTGAGTGCTCAAGAGGTTGTTCAGGCTCTTCTCACCTTGTATGCATGTCACAAGGCCCTTCTCAAGTTTCTCCTTTAACTTGGCATTTTCCTCCACAAGATGTACATGCTCACAACAGGGATTAGTTGTACAAGCATTATCAATTAATACAAAGGGAGAACAAGTAGAGATCTCCTTGGTAATGTTTGCTTGGAGTTGGTCATGAGACTCTTTCAGAGAGAAATGAACACCTTTCAAGACCTTTTGAGCCTTGTCAAGTGTGTCAAACTCCATTTTGAGTCTGTCATGGCCAACCCCAAGAGCATACTTCTCAGACTTAAGCATACGAGTAAGAACAGTATCATGATCCAGTTTCTTTTGCATTTTAGCGCAGTCATCGTTGTATGACTCCTCAAGAGCCAAACGAAGAGTGCCTCTTTTTCTAGAGCATTAGATAATTCAGCAATTTCATCGGCATATTCACTACTGTGTCCCTGAAGCTCGGAGATGGTCTCCTCATGAGACTCAATGAGGTCATTAGCCTCACCCAGTTGTTCCAAGAGAACAACAAAGTGTTTCTTGGATTCTCCCATAATAGTGCACAGAAACTTGTCAAGATCATGCTCATTAAGTTCCCCAACATCACTATCATCAACACAATTTAACAATGAAGGAGCAGTAGCGATGTTGGTCTTAATGATGGGGGTTACCTGATTGATACATTTTGCCATGAGGCACTTGGTGATGTGGTTCTCGTTGGGGGCGTTGAAGAGAGACACCTTCTAGGGAGAGGGAGTGGAAATAGCAACCGTTGCCGTTGCCACTGTATTATCATCATCGTCATCATCGGAAGGGTACTCTTCAAGGGCCATCATTCCCTTGGGGTTAGGTTTCTTCACAAAGTTGTTCTTGATTGGAAATGACTTGGTTTTGTCTTTGCGAATGAGCTTGCCCCCGTTGTCTCCCTTTCCTCAGAGGGACATTCGTCCACGAAGTGACTCACGTTACCACAGTTATAGCATGTCCTCACTCGTTGCTTGGGTTTGAACCCACTCGAGTTGTTCTTGGTGAAAGTGGGTCTTGAGTTCCTCTTGTTCCCCCAGAATTGCCTTGATGCAAGAGCCATGTGCTCATGATAGGCATACTTCGTGTCTTCAGGGCAGCTCTCCTCTTCCTCATCCTCTTCTTCTTCTTCAAACATTGCTTTTGCCTTTAACACAAGGTTGGGAGAAGATGTCTTTGAGCGAACACGAGCAAGTGCATTGTTAGCTGTTTCGCTCATGATAGACACTACAATGAATTCATCCAACACCTCACTGGAAGACAAGGAGTGGAAGTATGGTCGCTGACGAATGACAGATGACATGGCTTTATTGAAAGGCATGATGGCTTTGAGAAACTTGCGCTTGACCCATATATCATCCACATCGGTGCTCCCATGGTCCTTGAGTGCCACAGCAATAGCAGTCACCCTCCGATAGAGATCACGAGGGTCCTCGTCTTCCTTCATCACAAACTCATCGGCCTTATCAAGTATCACTTCATAGTTGGACCGTTGAATGCTTGAGCTTCCCTTGTACAACACCATAATGTGCTCCCAACAATCCTTGGCCAAAGTGAAAGGACACAAGTGAGGAAGATCTTCAGGTGGCACTGCAGACTGGAGAATAAACAGAGCAGAGTGATTGTATTGATTATCCGCATCTTCTCTTGGAGTGAGGTTGCTTGGATCATGGGGATAATTTCCTTGCTCGATTATTCTCCACAAATTTGTTGAGCTGTAATTCAAATGAGACTTAATAAAAAATACCGAGTTAGCAAAATCACTTTTTACAAGTTTAGGAGGAGGACCAACAGGATTAAGACGTGGAGTGGGAACCGGTCCTCCATAGACCAAGCATGGTGGAAAAGATGCATACGTCCCATTCCCATTATTTTTGAGGGGTTGGGAAGGTTGCATACCTTTAGCCGCTTCCCTGACGGAATCGGCCTCCGAATTCGTGGTGGTGGGTTTAACCACCAATGCCGGTTCGGGAGAGTTTTTAATTCCCTCAATTAACTCTTTAAGCATGGTCTTGACCTTGTTCGTCATGGACGTCTTGAGTGCGGCCATAGCCGTATTCAAGTCGTCCCTTGTGATCGAAGTCAAGTCCATGCACTCGGTTTGTGCACCGGGAACTCCCTCATCATCTTCCATACTCTTCGGGTGGTTAAACCCTTAATAAAGAGACGTGGCTCTGATACCAATTGAAAGAATCGATATGGTTGACTAGAGGGGGGTGAATAGGCAACGACCACTTTTTAATTATTCTTAACAAGTTAGGGTAAACAACATACGGGTTCACAAAAATAAAAATAATGGGGTGAACCATAATGAAGCTAACAACAAGAGCTACTAAGACAAGTAAGAGATAGACAGCAACATAAGCATACACAAAGTAAAGGTTAGAGATAACCACAAATGGAACCAATGAAGACGAGGATGTGTTACCGAAGTTCCTTCCCTTTGACAGGAAGTACGTCTCCGTTGGAGCGGTGTGGAGGCACATTGCTCCCCAATAAGCCACTAAGGCCACCGTATTCTCCTCACGCCCTCACACGATGCAAGGTACCGTGATTCCACTATAGGTGCCCTTGAAGGCGGGGACCGAACCTTTACAAACAAGGTTGGGGCAAACTCCACACAAAGCTTGGAGGCTCCCAACAAGACCACGAAGCTTCACCACAATGGAATGTGGCTTCGAGTTGACCTCAACCGTCTAGGATACTCAAACACCCAAGAGTAACAAGATCCGCAAGGGATTGGTGGGGGAATCAACTTTTCTCTTGGTGAAAGTGTAGATCTAGGCCTTCTCAACCAATCCCTAAAGAATCAACAAGTTTGATTGCATAGGGAGAGAGATCGGGCACTTTTGAGCTTAGGGAGAAACAATGGAGCTTGGGAGAGTAAGAGATAAGGTTCCATAGCTAGAAGTACCCCTTATATAGTGGGGGGGGGGAATCCAACCGTTTTCCCACTCACAACCCATGCCTAGCGGTACTACCGCTCGCACTCCAGCGGTAGTACCGTTGGGCCCATGGTAGTGCATAAGCACTACCGGGCCAACCACCACCAAGAAAATCTTCGCAAAAAGGTCCGTCGAAGTACAACCGCTAGGAAGGCGGTACTTAGCTCCTGGAGCGGTACTACCGCTGACCAGGGGCGGTACTACCGCCAGCTAGCGGTACTACCGCTGGCTGCAGCGGTACTACCGCTAGCACTCCAGCGGTACTACCGCTAGGTCTGGCGGTACTACCGCTAGGGATAGCGGTACTATCGCTAGGCACAGCGGTACTACCGCTGAGAGACCATTTTCTCAGATGAGATAAACACAAAGGCGGGAGCCACTCCCAAGTTGCAGGCAAGGGGAAAGGAGATAAAGTGTGTGCATGCAAAATTTATTCCACCCAAACCTTTCCACTACCGAACCCCTCTTAATAGTACGGCGTTCCTATGACTCAAAGAAAGAGAATCGTAGAGTACACCGAGCTTCTGTTCCATGGAAAGAGGGGGCGAGACTTCTTGTGCCGTTGGCATGTGTTATCTGAAATCTTAACACATACGATTAGTCCTTTGCGGTACTAAGCTCAAAAGTGTGATAGGACTATGTATTGGCAGGCTAGAGTGACAGAAGCTTCAAACCTAGCATAGAAATTGACGCATATGGGATTGAAGGGGGACCAATATATCTTATTGCTATGGTTGGGTTTTACCTTAATGAACGTTAGTAGTTGCAGACGCTTGCTAATAGTTCCAATCATAAGTGCATAGAATTCCAAGTAAGGGATGACATGCTAGCAGAGGCCTCTCCCACATGATACTTGCTATCGATCTAGTAACGTAGTCAATTGCTTAGGGACAATTCCGCAACTCCTACCACCACTTTTCCATACTCATTAGACACTCGTAGTTGTTTATTTATCTAACCAACTCCTAGTTTTATTTAAGTGTTCTTTACTTTCTTGCAAGCCTATCCTATCACTCCTACAAAGTACTTCTAGTTTCATACTTGTTCTAGGTAAAGCAAACGTAAAGTGTGCGTAGATTTGTATTGGTGGTCGATAGAACTTGAGGGAATATTTGTCCTACCTTTAGCTCCTCATTGGGTTCGACACTCTTACTTATCGAGAAAGGCTACAATTGATCCCCTATACTTGTGGGTTATCAAGACCTTTTTCTGGCGCCATTGCCGGGGAGCAATAGCTTGGGTTGAATATCGTCGTGTGTGCTTGTTTGCTTTATCACTAAGTAGATTTATTTGCTGTTCTAAGTTGTTCTCTATCTTTAGTTATGGATATGGAACACAGAATACCAAAAAAATTAGGTGTACTTGCTACTCATGGAGATGGGGAACCTCCTAAAACCCTCGAGGCTCGTTATGTCGAAAATATTATGCACTTCTTTAATAATCCTGAGAAAGGCCCATTCAATTATATAATGGGATACACGTTGGATCAATGTGAATACTTTAGGGATTATCTCTTGATTCAAAAAGGGAAACTTTTATGGGATCAAATCCATTTGTTGAAATGGTATGCTTGGGAACTATGCAAGAGACATGGTGTTACTTGTTGCTCTAGGATGAAGGATCCACACCTTCCCTTTTCTTGTGAGTTTAATGATCATAGAACCTTGGCTTATTATGCTAATGGTATATATGATTACTATGATGTGGATCAAATAGAAGAGTTTGTTGCTTTTATGGGTGCTTATAAAATTGAGGCTCTGTTTAAAAGGTATGATGATAATGATGATGCTCCTTACCGATCTGAAAATTTGGCTATGCTTCGTTATTGTTATACTAATTATGAATATAATGCCCATATTGAACGATTTAAGGAGAAATCCTATGCTGCCCAAGAAGAGAATATTATTTTGCAGGAAACTATGGAATAAGAAAATGCTGAAATTGTGAGCTCATTAGATGAAAAATTTGACGAGGAGAGCGAAGAACAAAAGGAGGAAGAATGGACTAGCTATCCGTGTCCACCTTCTAATGAGAGTAACTCTTATACTCATACATTATTTAATTTCCCTTTGTTCTTACCGAAGGATGAATGCTATGATCCCTTGGATTTGTTTGAAATATCCCTTTTTGATGAACTTGATGCTTGCTATGCTTGTGGCCATGATGCCAATATGAATGATGCTTATGAAGATGAGCTAGCTATAGTCCCTTATGTTAAACATGATGATTTTGATGAATATAATATGCATGTGCTTGCTGCTCCTACTTGCAGTTATTATGAGAGAGGAACTACATCTCCACCTCTCTATGTTTCCAACACGATAAAATTGCAACAAACTGCTTATGCTATGTATTGGCCTTTACTTGGTGTGCATGAATTGTTCTTTTATGACATGCCAATGCATAGGAAGAGAGTTAGACTTAGTCATTGCTTGATATATGTTACCTGGTGCTCACTATTAAATTTCAAATCATTGCTAATTAAAATTGGCTTTGATATACCTTGGGATCCGGGTGGATCCATTACTTGAGCACTTTATGCCTAGCTTAATGGCTTTAAAGAAAGCGCTGCCTGGGAGACAACCCAGAAGTTTTAGAGAGTCATTTATTTCTGTTGAGTGCTTTTATTTTGTTTAAAAACCAAAAATATATAGAGGGGAACTTAAAAACTTTTTCAAAAAGAGAAGCGATTGAAAGGTGATGCATTGCGGAAGTGAGGGTCGACCTTGAACACTTGTGTTCATGCTCATGGAAGCAATGTAGAATTTTCATGGAAGTTTCTCATGGTGTGACGGCGATCTACACCAACACCTCCATCATCTTCACCAACATCTCCATCATCTTCCCCCATCTATATTCAGCAGTTCACTCTCCCGCAACCCGCTGTACACTCTACTTGAACCTGGTGCTTTATGCTACACATTATTATCCAATGATGTGTTGCTACCCTATGATGTCTGAGTAGATTATCATTGTCCTATCGGTGATTGATGAATTTCTATGATTGGTTTAATTTTCTTGTGGTTATGTTGCTGTCCTTTGGTGCCCATCATATGATCGCGCGCGTGGATCACACCATAGGGTTAGTTGTATGTTGATAGGACTATGTATCGGCAGGCTAGAGTGACAGAAGCTTCAAACCTAGCATAGAAATTGATGCATATTGGATTGTAGGGGGACCAATATATCTTATTGCTATTGTTGGGTTTTACCTTAATGAACGTTAGTAGTTGCATACGCTTGCTAATAGTTCCAATCATAAGTGCATATAATTCCAAGTAAGGGATGACATGCTAGCAGAGGCCTCTTCCACATGATACTTGCTATCAATCTAGTAACGTAGTCAATTGCTTAGGGACAATTCCGCAACTCCTACCACCACTTTTCCACACTCGTTAGACACTCGTAGTTGTTTCTTTATCTAACCAGCCCCTAGTTTTATTTACGTGTTCTTTACTTTCTTGCAAGCCTATGCTATCACTCCTACAAAGTACTTCTAGTTTCATACTTGTTCTAGGTAAAGCGAACGTAAAGTGTGCGTAGAGTTGTGTCGGTGGTCGATAGAACTTGAGGGAATATTTGTCCTACCTTTAGCTCCTCGTTGGGTTCGACACTCTTACTTATTGAGAAAGGCTACAATTGATCCCCTATACTTGTGGGTTATCAAAGGCATACAAAACATCCAAAGTTTGACAAGATAATAGCATGAAACCATAAAAAATTATAGATACGTTGGAGACGTATCAAGCATCCCCAAGCTTAACCCCTGCTTGTAATCGAGTAGGGAAGTGATAAAGATTGAATTTTTGATGTGGAATTATACCTAGCATAGTTGTCCTTTGTAACATCCCAAAATTATAAATTTTGGAATGTTAATATAATTATTAGATTGATTGTTTGTTTGTTTGCTGAGTGACTGAAACTTGTGTGAAATTTGAAACTTTTCGAAACTTTTGAATGAGAGGGAATAGAATGACTTTCCCCTCCTCCCGTAAATTCAAATTCAAGCTTTTAAAAGCAACGAGAGAAGATGACATGACTTCTTCAACCACAAAGAAGTTGAACGGAGATATTCGCATTGAATTCTTTTGTTTTTTCCATTCGTTTTCTTCGTGCAACAAAATGCCGGGAAATACATTCTAAAGAGCGGAGGAACATGACCCTCAAATACCCGGGCATTTTGAATGTTATTTGCACCCTCAAACTTAGAGGATCATTTGAAAATTATTTGCAAAAGAAAATAAATCTTTTAGGAAATTTTGTGAAAATAATTTTTTCTGAAGTTTTTATTTTTGCCATGGAAAAATGCCCATCATTTATATTTTATTTTTCTGATAATTTTATTATATAGAAACTCTTTATTCCGAATTGATTTGGTTTCCTTTTTAACGTTTTAGTTTCCTAGTTTTGAAAATAGGAAGGAGATCACTTTTATTAGGAAATACCCCTGGCCCATTAAGCACTTTCCAAACTTGGCCCAACAAGATATCATCTTCTTCCTGTGTCTCTCTCACGTCACCGAGATTTTTTCCTTCCATGGACAAAGAATCCCCACCTCCGGGATTCGCGAAGCCCTTTCCTTCCCAACGCCTCCCGTCGCCTCTATAAGAAGCCTCTCGTCCTCCTCGTTGCATTCCCGTTGAAACCGCCGCCTCTCCTCGCCTCTAGCTCGCGCACCCCTCGCCGGAGTTGTCACCAGAAAACTTGCCGGAAAACCCACTGGAACTCCTCCACCTCGCCACCCCTGCACCTCCTCCACCTCCACCGTTCGGCCACCTCTCCGCACCACCTCGGCCCCCTCCTCCACCACCTCTCCACCCCGCTGCTGCCCCTTCTCCACCTCCCCATCACCATTGCCACGAGCAGCAGCAAAAACCAGCAGTTTTTTTCACCTTCCACCTCGCCCCCTGCAGCCCCTCCCCCTCCACCTCGCCACCCCCCTGCAGCCCATCCCGTCGGCACCTCGCCCCCCTGCTCCTCCCCTCGCCAGAACCCTCCCCATCGCCCCCCTGCTTCCCCATTGCCAGGAGCACCAGTAACTTTTCACCACGAGCAGCACCAGTAGTTTTCTCCCCCACCTTCGCCTCGCCCCCTACAGCCACCCTCCCTCTACCTCGCCCCCCCTCCACCACCCCACCTTCGGCCCCCCTTCCCCTCCCCTTCGGCCGCCACCCCATCCCCACCGGAGCACCCCACCCCCACCTCGCCACCAGCACCAGCACGGGCAGAACAGCCCAGCCGAAGGTAACCCCTCCACCCCTCTGTTATTTCCTTTTTTGTTTTTTTAGCCATTAGATCTTTATCCTACGGCTTAGATTAGAAACCAGTGGGTTTTTTGTCACTTATGATTTAACAAGCAACTTTTCCTTAGCGTCGGCCGTTTGCCCGAAGCCATGCAACAAACACCACCACAGCCAATAGCATCAGGACACGTGTACCTCTTTTTAGTACTAGATAGCTGCAGTTTTTCTGTCAAAATTACAAAAACAGCAACTTTCAATCTTGTTTTGGCCACAACTTTTGATCCCGAAGTCCAATGACATTGATTCTTTTTCCAGTAGCTGACAAATTGCGAGTAGTTTTTAAAAACATATAATTGGTCTATGTTTGAAATTTTTAAATATAAGTTAGAGCAGATTTAGTTTAAACCTTGTTTTGTCTATTCCAGGAGTCTAAATATATTTTAATTCGATTCTTTTTGGTACTGATCACTAGTGATCTTATGTATCAGTGGTAAAAATTGCAGTTTTGTTTGAGTAATTTAACTCATTATTTCATGTGAAACAATTTCTGTTTCACCGCTTTTAGGATTTCGGCTAATTCCTTTTCTATTTTGTATTAAAAATATTTCCCTTATTATTTCAAAAATATTACTATTGTTTTGTTTATGTTAGTTAACAGTAGTTTTGCAACAAGTTGTTATTTTATTTTTATTTGTTTTAACGAAATCAATTCTAGCTCGTTGGTAACTTGCAAATTGGTATCCACGTGTTTCGAATCCCGTTTGGGAATACTTTCAAAAGGTTTTGTGAAAATACTTTATTTTATCTTCGTTAAACTCATATCTTAGTTCTTTGTTAATTTTTTCGGTTAGACAAAACTATTTAGTGTTTGACGTAGTAGAATAATCCGTAGTCTTATTTGAAGTTTCTCTCGGATTTCCTATTCGCTCTCTCTTTTGTTTTGTTTGCTAGAATGATTGCTAGTATGAGGGCTTATGTGAATGATATGTTTGTTATATAGATTTCATCGGAGAGTGAAAAATAGTGTATCAAGTTATTTTCTCGAGAAATTCTTCTTCGTCAACATCACAGGCAAGTCACTTTGATCATACTATCACCTATGTTTTATGCATTGTAGTTCTACCATCCTATGCCCAATTGAATGCTGCCTAGGTACTTGGAAACTTTAGTGTAAGTTGTAGTATCATGTGGTAGGAACACAACAACCCCGATACTTGGCCCCGGGACGACAATGTTATATTTGCTATGCTTGAGTAGACGGGTTATCGGTTGAGTGTATATCACGAGTGATGCGAGGTTGATATAATAATCAAGACCGGACTAAGACAAGATTTTCAAGACTCGGACGCAATGCAACACTGGGTGAAGGACGGTTGATCGGCTCCCTGGAAAACCCAGTGGATGCCCGGGATGCTGGAGAGGCCATGTCATCCTGCGGAAAGCTTCACCCAGGATCAAAGAGACGGACGGATATTTTCAAGACACAAGGCTTACCTGCACACCCACAAGTCATTATGGGTTCTGGCTTGCTTGGACAACGCGCCGACTCTGGACAGGCGGTGCTAGCAGATGTAGACGAACGGTAGGAATGGATGGGCACCGACAGGGATTCAGAGGGACCCGTTGAAAGACCATGTTTTGATCATCCGGTCTTCAAACACCCTGAAGTGCTAGGAAAAACCCGGAGGCGATCAAATCTTGTGGGGAACGTGCGCAAAACTCTGCAGAGTACTCAAACCTAATCGATTAGCCGTGTCCACGGTCATGGACAACTTGAGCCAAAGGAACTGAAGTTATCTGGATTTCTCAACACCATTATATATATTTGATGAGGGTAACTATTGACAACTCGGGTACGAGAACTGGTTGGCGGAACCATCTCGTTAACAACAAACAATGTAGTAACATTTTGCCTTAAGCCACTCTTGATGTAGGAGAAAATTTGCTTTACGCTAAAAAAACTTATAGCCCCACCTGCCATATATGCATATAGTATAGATGATTACTTTTCACCCCTCTCTTATGTGACTTGCCGACATATTCAATATGCTGACCTACACGGCTGCAACGTCTTATGTTGCAGATATTTTTCTTCGACGAGTAAGAGTACGATTCAGGGTTACGGTCTACACTCAAGTTGCCGTTGGTGTTTATTGGGACTCCACTCCCTTGACTGCTTCCGCTGAGATAATTAAGGTATATATCAGTTTTACGCTATTTACATGTGATTGCACTTTGATATATACATTGATGTACTGTGTGTGCCAGCATACTAATCCAGGGATGGCACAGAAACACAGAGGCTTGACTCGTCTTCAGTCGGGTCGCTACAGAAATGGTATCAGAGCACATGTTGACTGTAGGACGTGACCCTAGAAACTAGAAACTTCTTAGGATAGGATCTCTCAAAAAAATTATTTTCAACAACACCTTTTACTTCTCATCTCTTCAGATTTCATCAAATGTTCTCTTTCACCTCAAATAGTTATACAATCCACTTACCCCTTTGACCTCATGAAGAATCAACGGAGTTCTATTTCAAAGTAAAGAGGATTTCATCATGCAATTGAAGCTACACAAATTGAAGACGCTCAAGACCCGAAGAACTCAAAGACCCTGAAGTGTCCGAATAATTATATGACCATTAGAAGTCCAAACCCTTTTTATGTACCCACGTTAGATACGGTGAATTGTGAGCCGTCATTGGTGTGTGTTTTCCGACGGCCACAACTAAAATCTATTCTCAAAAATATTGTTAGTATTGCGTGTATCTCCCTCCCTCTCTTACCCGTCTCATCCCCAAAACCTCAACCCTACCAGATGGAGTATGAAGCTGGACTAGTAGTCTCTGGACCAATGACCCAGCTGGAAGCTGAGATATGGATTCAGAACATGGAGAACCACTTCGGGAGCAACTTGATCTCAAGGAAGTATGAAGTGGAACACGCTCTTCAGTACTTTACCCAAAGTGCTTCTATCTGGTGGAAAATGCACCATGCCATACAAGGATTTAGTGGAGCAGAAAGTTGGGAAGAATTCAAGAAGACTCTGTTAAGATCCCGACTTATTCAGAAGTACTATGAAAATCCGAAGGAGAAGACTTGTGCATGCAAGATCTATGGAGAAATAGGACACACCCAGGAAGAACACAAGGATGGATGCACTCATTGTGAAGAAAATCACCCAGCTGAGGAGTGCCCAAGTAGTCAGGTGACTTGTTTCCATAGTGAAGGAACCACCCACTACCCAGCTCAGTGTCACGTTTACCCCAAGTATGCCTGAAACCCACAGACCCCGGGACTAACAAGGATCAAGTACTATATTTTTGGAGAAGGAAACATGTATCAGCAAATGTTTTCTTTGGAGCATACGACAACTTGAGAGTGGTGAAGATACGATAGATGTTTTGTTCAGCTTGCAGAAACAATGGTTTATCCGAACTTCGTTCGTGGACAAGAGAAACTCTGCAACGCTTGTGAGGATGCCCAAGTGTTAGAATACGAGATTCACTAAGCCTTATACAAGGTAATGATTTCAGTGCGACATGGCTTGGCCACCATGACTACTTACTATTATCATTCTCTTGCTATTCGGAATGGTAAATCTGAGAGACTTACCCATAGTGAGAGACGACGTTCTTTGAAGCTTTTGTTTAAGCCTTAGAATGGTATGATGAAAGCCCCATGTACATGGCAATCGTTGTCACGCGTCGGACATTTTACGGTGAGGATGAAGCCAAGACCCTTCTCTCTGCAGGATAACCACAAATGGTAGACCACCATGAGAATCATCAATAGGTTATTTAGAATGGTCACGAGACTGTCAGTTAAAGAAGACCCAGTGATGGAAGAAGCTTATATCAACGGGAGAGCATCACCAAAGGATTTAATATGAAGACTGTGCGATGTCAGTTGCCAAAACCCCAGAGGATTGTTAAAGCATTTTGAGGGACCAGTATCTCTCATTTTAAGTGTGGTAGCATCCCACCTTGCCGGAGATTGGATTTGTTAGAAGACCCCCAAAACCTAACCTTTCTTTCTAGCCTCTTCGAATCTCGAGGACGAGATTCATTTTAAGTGTGGTAGTTTGTAACATCCCAAAATTATAAATTTTGGAATGTTAATATAATTATTAGATTGATTGTTTGTTTGTTTGCTGAGTGACTGCAACTTGTGTGAAATTTGAAACTTTTCGAAACTTTTGAATGAGAGGGAATAAAATGACTTTCCCTTCTCCGGTAAATTCAAATTCAAGCTTTTAAAAGCAACGCGAGAAGATGACATGACTTCTTCAACCACAAAGAATTTGAACGGAGATATATGCATTGAATTCTTTTGTTTTTTCCATTCGTTTTCTTCGTGCAACAAAATGCCGGGAAATACATTCTAAAGAGCGGAGGAACATGACCCTCAAATACCCGGGCATTTTGAATGTTATTTGCACCCTCAAACTTAGAGGATCATTTGAAAATTATTTGCAAAAGAAAATAAATCTTTTAGGAAATTTTGTGAAAATAATTTATTCTGAAGTTTTTATTTTTGCCGTGGAAAAATGCCCATCATTTATATTTTATTTTTCTGATAATTTTAGTATATAAAAACTCTTTATTCCGAATTGATTTGGTTTCCTTTTTAACGTTTTAGTTTCCTAGTTTTGAAAATAGGAAGGAGATAACTTTTATTAGGAAATACCCCTGGCCCATTAAGCACATTCCAAACTTGGCCCAACAAGAGATCATCTCCCTCCTGTGTCTCTCTCACGTCACAGAGATTTTTTCCTTCCATGGACAGAGAATCCCCACCTCCGGGATTCGCGAAGCCCTTTCCTTCCCAACGCCTCCCGTCGCCTCTATAAGAAGCCTCTCGTCCTCCCCGTTCTATTCCCGTTGAAACCGCCGCCTCTCCTCGCCTCTAGCTCGCGCACCCCTCGCCGGAGTTGTCACTGGAAAACTTGCTGGAAAACCCACTGGAACTCCTCCACCGCGCCACCCCTGCACCTCCTCCACCTCCACCCTTCGGCCACCTCTCCCCACCACCTCGGCCCCCTCCTCCACCACCTCTCCACCCCGTTGCTGCCCCTTCTCCACCTCCCGATCACCATTGCCACGAGCAGCAGCAAAAACCAGCATTTTTTTTACCTTCCACCTCGCCCCCTGCAGCCCCTCCCCCTCCACCTCGCCACCCACCTGCAGCCCATCCCGTCGGCACCTCGCCCCCCCTGCTCCTCCCCTCGCCAGAACCCTCCCCATCGCCCCCCTGCTTCCCACATTGCCAGGAGCACTAGTAGCTTTTCACCACGAGCAGCACCAGCAGTTTTCTCCCCCACCTTCGCCTCGCCCCCTACAGCCATCCTCCCTCTACCTCGCCCCCCCTCCACCACCCCACCTTCGGCCCCCCCTTCCCCTCCCCTTCGGCCACCACCCCATCCCCACCGGAGCACCCCACCCCCACCTCGCCACCAGCACCAGCACGGGCAGAACAGCACCAGCACCAGCATCAGGACACGTGTACCTCTTTTTTGTACTAGATAGCTGCAGTTTTTCTGTCAAAATTACAAAAACAGCAACTTTCAATCTTGTTTTGGCCACAACTTTTGATCCCGAAGTCCAATGACATTGATTCTTTTTCCAGTAGCTGACAAATTTCCTGTAATTTTTGAAAACATATAACGGGTCTATGTTTGAAATTTGTAAATATAAGTTAGAGAAGATTTAGTTTAAACCTTTTTTTGTCTATTCCAGGAGTTTAAAAATATATTTCAATTTGATTCCTTTTGGTACTGATCACTAGTGATCTTATGTACCAGTGGTAAAAATTTCAGTTTTGTTTGAGTATTTTAACTCATTATTTCATGTGAAACAATTTCTGTTTCACCGCTTTTAGGGTTTCGGCTAATTCCTTTTCTATTTTGTTTTAAAAATATTTCCCTTATTATTTCAAAAAGATTACTATTGTTTTGTTTATGTTAGTTAACAGTAGTTTTGCAACAAGTTGTTATTTTTTTTTAATGAAATCAATTCTAGTTCGTTGGTAACTTGCAAATTGGTTTCCACGTGTTTCAAATCCCGTTTGGGAATACTTTCAAAAGGTTTTGTGAAAATACTTTATTTTATCTTCGTTAAACTCATATCTTAGTTCTTTGTTAATTTTTTCTGTTAGACGAAACTATTTAGTGTTTGACGTAGTAGAATACTCCTTAGTCTTATTTGAAGTTTCTCTCGGATTTCCTATTCGCTCTCTCTTTTGTTTTGATTGCTAGAATGATTGCTAGTATGAGTGCTTATGTGAATGATATGTTTGTTATATAGATTTCATCGGAGAGTGGCGAGTAGTCTATCAAGTTATTTTCTCGAGAAATTCTTCTTCGTCAACATCATAGGCAAGTCACTTTGATCATACTATCACCTATGTTTTATGCATTGTAGTTCTACCATCCTATGCCCAATTGCATGCTGCCTAGGTACTTGGAAACTTTAGTGTAAGTTGTAGTATCATGTGGTAGGAACACAACAACCCCGATACTTGGCCCCGGGACGACAATGTTATATTTGCTATGCTTGAGTAGACGGGTTATCGGTTGAATGTATATCACGAGTGATGCGAGGTTGATATAATAATCAAGACCGGACTAAGACAAGATTTTCAAGACCTCGGACGCAATGCAACACTGGGTGAAGGACGGTTGATCGGCTCCCTAGAAAACCCAGTGGATGCCCGGGATGCTGGAGAGGCCATGTCATCCTGCGGAAAGCTTCACCCAGGCTCAAAGAGACGGATGGATATTTTCAAGACCCAAGGCTTACCTACACAGCCATAAGTCATTATGGGCTCTGGCTTTGTTGGACAACGCGGCGACTCTGGACATGCGGTGCTAGCAGATGTAGACGAACGGTAGGAATGGATGGGCACCGACAGGGATTCAGAGGGACCCGTTGAAAGACCATGTTTTGATCATCCTGTCTTCAAACACCCTGAAGTGCGAGGACAAACCCGGAGGCGATCAAATCTTGTGGGGAACGTGTGCAAAACTCTGCAGAGTACTCAAACCTAATTGATTAGCCGTGTCCACGGTCATGGACAACTTGAGCCAAAGGAACTGAAGTTATCTGGATTTCTCAACACCATTATATATATTTGATGAGGGTAACTATTGACAACTCGGGTACGAGAACTGGCTGCCGGAACCATCTCGTTAACAACAAACAATGTAGTAACATTTTGCCTTAAGCCACTCTTGATGTAGGAGAAAATTTGCTTGACGCTAAAGAAACTTATAGCCCCACCTGCCATATATGCATATAGTATAGATGATTACTTTTCACCCCTCTCTTATGTGACTTGCCGGCATATTCAATATGCTGACCTACACGGCTGCAACGTCTTATGTTGCAGATATTTTTCTTTGACGAGTAAGAGTACGATTCAGGGTTACGGTCTACACTCAACTTGCCGTTGGTGTTTATTGGGACTCCACTCCCTTGACTGCTTCCGCTGAGATAATTAAGGTATATATCAGTTTTACGCTATTTACATGTGATTTCACTTTGATATATACATTGATGTACTGTGTGTGCCAGCATACTGATCCAGGAATGGCACAGAAACACAGAGGCTTGACTCGTCTTGAGTCGGGTCGCTACATCCTTTGTAACTTCTTTCATGTGACATGAATGTTCAGATCCATATGATTCAAAACAATAGTTTCCTATTGACATGAAAACAATAATAATTCAAGAAAACTAGCAAGGTAATCATGAACTTTCGTAATAACGAGGCCAAAGAAAGTTATCCCTACAAAATCATATAGTCTGGCTATGCTCCATCATCCCAACACAACTAATTTAAATCATGCACAACCCCGGTATTGGCCAAGTAATTGTTTTCGCACTCTTACTTTCTCAAACCTTTTTCAACTATCACGCAATACATGAGCGTGAGCCATGGATATAGCACTATAGGTGGAATAGAGTGTGGTGGTGGTTGTGAGACAAAAAAGGAGGAGATGGTCACATTGACTCGGCGTATCAAAGGACTATGGAGATGCCCATTAATAGATATCAATGTGAATGAGTAGGGATTGCCATACAAAGGATGCACGAGAGCTATAAGTATGTGAAAGCTCAAAAGGACAACTAGTGGGTGTGCATCCAACTTGCTTGCTCACGAAGACCTAGGGAAATTTGAGGAAGCCCATCCTTGGAATATACAATCCAAGTTGTATAATAAAGATTCCCACTAGTACACGGTGGTGACAAAGCAAGAATATCTCA
The DNA here is from genome assembly GCF_904849725.1 of Hordeum vulgare subsp. vulgare. NCBI lineage: Eukaryota > Viridiplantae > Streptophyta > Magnoliopsida > Poales > Poaceae > Hordeum > Hordeum vulgare. The sequence continues at coordinate 109,380,624 of NC_058521.1, read as the reverse complement.
ATCATGAAGAACATGGTGCTATTATGAAGCACAAGTGTGGAAAAAGATAATAGCATTGTCCCTTCTCTCTTTTTTTTGGGCTCTTGGGCCTCTTTTTTTCTCTTTTTTTATTTAGGTTCCTTGGCCTTTTTTTATTTCCTCACATGGGACAATGCTCTAATAATGATGATCATCACACTTTTATTTACTCACAACTCAAAGCTTAGAACGATGATGACTCTATAAGAAATGCCTCCGGCAGTGTATCGGGATGTGCAACGATCTAGCTTGGCGTGTGACGTTGAAACATCTCGCTAGCTATCTTACGATCATCCAATGGCAATATGAGAGTGACGGCATAAGTCATGAGATGGAACGTTGGAGTTGCATGGCAATATATCTCGGAATGGCTATGAAGATGCCATAGTAGGTAGGTATGGTGGCTGTTTTGAGGAAGGCATATGGTGGGTTTGTGCACCGGCGAAAATTGCGCGGCACTAGAGCGGATAGCAATGGTGGAAGGTGAAAGTGCATCTATACCATGGACTCACATTAGTCATGAAGAACTCACATACTTGTTGCGAAAGTTTTTATTAGTAATCGAAACAAAGTGCTAAACGCATACTCCTAGGGTAAGGGTTGGTAGGTGTTAGCCATCGCGCGATCCCGACCGCAACACAAAGGATGATAATCAATAGATCAATTATGCTCCGACTTCCTAACATAGCGGTTCACCATACGTGCATGTTACGGGAATCACTAACTTCAACACAAGTATTTCTAGATTCACAACACCCTACTAACATAAGTCTTAATAGTACCAAATCCACGTCTCAGAACTAACTGAGAGGAATCAAACTTCTCTTTCCACTCAATGCACATGAAGATGGAAGTTTTTGTATCCTCTTTGGGTACCTATCACCTTTGGGACTACTTTCATAGCACAAGCCAACTACCAAGTTACGCACCGTCGTGCTCTAAAAGATCTAAGTGACGCACATAGAGAAAAATTATCTAGCTCAAAAGATATAAGTGAAGCACAATGAGCATTCTAGCAAATTCACGATGAGTGCATGTCTCTCTCAAAAGGTGTGCAGCAAGTATGATTGTGCCACAAGAAAAAGAAAATACACCTACGATAGAAGACACTCCAAGCAAAACACATATCATGTGGTGAATAAAAATATAGCTCCAAGTAATGTTACCGATGGATTGGAGACGAAAGAGGGGATGCCTCCTGGGGCATCCCCAAGCTTAGGTTTTTTGGTTTCCTTGAATTTGGCTAGATATGCCTTGGGAATCCCCTAGATTGAGCTCTTTCCACTCTTTATCCCTTTGTCCAAGAGAACATCACCCAAATCTTGCAAACTTCACAACACAAAACTTAAACACAAACTTGTGATATCATTAGCACAAGAAAACAAACTACCACCTCTTTAGGTACTGTAGAAAACTTGATTTCTATTTATATTGGTGTTAGATTACTGTATTCTCACTTTTTCATCGCTAGTACTCCCCCGCCCCCGATACTATCCATAGTTTCATCAAAACAAGCAATCAACTCAACAAAAACATAATCTGTCAAAAACAGACCAGTTTGTAGCAATCTGTATACTTCGTATACTTATGTTACCTAACAAATTCTGAAAAATTATGATTGGCTGAGAAAAAGGCATATCAACTAGCAGTAAAAAGAATCAACTCAAAAGCTCATTCTGAATAAACATGAAAAATAATCTCGTGAGCAAAAAGTTTCTGTCTTTTTCCAGCAGGATCAAACAACCATCAGCAAGACAAGTCATAAAGGTTTTGCTTGGCTCAAACACAAAAAGAAACACAAAAGACACTATCATAATAGAATTATGATAGTGTGGACGCAACCAAACAGAAACAAAAATATAAATTCATTGGGTTGCCTCCCAACAAGCGCTATTGTTTAACGCCCTTAGGTAGGCATAAAGCGATAAAATCACGTATCGTCGTCTTTGGTGCTCAAACCATAAGTAACCCTCATCATGGATTCATAAGGCAATCTTATTTTCTTTCTAGGAAAATTCTCCATGCCCTTCTTTAAAGGAAATTGAAATCTAATATTCCCTTCCTTAATCTCGATGATAGCACCGATAGTCCTTAGGAAAGGTCTACCAAGAATGATAGGGCATGTAGGATTGCAATCAATGTCAAGCACAATGAAATCCACGGGTACATAGTTCCTATTTGCAATAATAAAAAAATCATTGATCCTTCCCAAGGGTTTCTTGACAGTAGAATCCGCAAGATGCAAACTAAGAGAGTACTCCTCAATCTCATTAAAACCACAACATCACATAAAGACTTTGGAATCGCAGAAACACTAGCACCCAAATCACACAAAGCATTGAATTCATAGTATTTTATTTTGATTTTGATAGAATTTTCCCACTCATCATGAAGCTTTCTAGGGATAGAAACTTCCAATTCAAGTTTCTCTTCAAGAGATTTTATCATAGCTTCGACGATATGATCGGTAAAGGCCTTGTTTTGGCAATAAGGATGTGGAGAGTTTAGCATGGATTGCATCAAGGAAATGCATTCAATCAAGGAGCAACTATCATAATTGAATTCCTTGAAATCCAAAGTAGTAATTTCATTACTACTCAAGGTTTTAATATCTTCTACTCCACTTTCAATGCTTTTAGCATCAAGATAGATGGACTCCGAATCATTGGGGAATTTTACAACTAAAATGGATGCATATCAAGCCCCATCATCATTAGGTTTGACACAAGAAAACAAAGATTCAATGGGAGTCACACCAAGCACTTTAAGATCTTCGTGATTCTTATCACGAGAACACGCCCTTTTAAGCCATTCATGTCTAGCATGAACTTGGGCGGTGCTTTCTTTGCTATCACTCATGGAAACACGCATAGCTTTCAAAGTTTCATCCATATTGATCTTGGGAGGAGCACATCTAACTTTCAAAGCATCAATGTCACTAGACATTCTATCAATGCTCCTAGCCAAATCGTCAATCTTGAGTAGTTTTTCATCTATGGACGCATTGAAAATCTTTTGCTAGTTGATAAACTCTTTGATATTACTCTCTAGATCTGAGGGTAATATATTGTAATTTCCATGAGTATTGTTGTAGGAGTTGCCAAAGTTATTAGAGGGGTTACTAGGAAAAGGCCTAGGAACATAGTTTCCTCTAAGAGCATTGTTTTTGCCAAAATTATTCCTACCAACAAAATTAGCGTCCAAGTTAGCGTTGCTACTCTCAATGAAGGAACACAAGGGCATATCATTAGGATCTAAAGGAGCACTTCTACTAGCAACCAAATTCATTAACTCATCCATCTTAACACTTAACGAGTTAATTTCTTCTATAGCGTGTACCTTTTTACTAGTAGGTGACCTTTCAGTGTGCCACTGAGAGTAGTTCATCATGATATTGTCTAGGAGTTTTGTGGCTTCTCCTAACGTGATTTCCATGAACGTTCCACCTGAGGAGGAGTCCAAGATATTTCTAGAAGCGAAATTAAAGCCAGCGTAAAAGATTTGTATAATCATCCAAAGACTCAAGCCATGAGCGGGACTATTTCTAATCATCAATTTCATTCTCTCCCAAGATTGTGCAACATGTTCATGATCAAGTTGCTTAAAATTCATGATATCATTACGGAGAGAGATAATCTTAGCCGACGGAAAATACTTGGATATATAAGCATCTTTGCACTTATTCCAAGAATCAATACTATTTTTGGGCAAAGACGAAAACCAAGTTTTTGCTCGATCTCGCAACGAGAAAGGAAAAAGCTTCAATTTAATCACATCATTATCCACATATTTCTTCTTTTGCATATCACAAAGCTCAATGAAGGTATTAAGATGGGATGTGGTATCTTCACTAGGAAGGCCAGAGAATTGCTCTTTCAGAACAAGATTTAGCAAAGCAGCATTGATTTCGTATGATTTCACACTAGTGGCGGGAGCAATCGGAGTACTAATGAAGTTGTTATTATTAGTATTTGAGAAGTCACAAAGTTTGGTGTTTTCTGTCTTGGTGACTTCAGCAAGCAAGCAAGCACACAAGCGAACAGAAAGCAAGAGAGAGAAAAGGGTGAACGAAAAAGGAAAATATTTTTGTAAATTTTTGTTTTTCAGAAGTGGGGGAGAGGAAAACGAGAGGCAAAAAAAAGTAAATGCAAGAGATGAGTTTACGACACTTACCTGGATGAGTTCTTGACTTGATCCTCCCCGGCAACGGTGCTAGAAATCCTTCTGCTACTTCTCAAACAACAACGCCAGAAATTGGCACGTTGACGGAGACTTGGCTTGCGTTTGTTTTTTCCTTGAAGAGGAAAGGGTGATGCAGCACAGGAGCAGTAATTATTTCCCTCAGTTTGAGAACCAAGGTATCAATCCAATAGGAGAATCTCGTCAAGTCTAGAGTACCTGCGCAAACACAAAAGAGCTTGCACCCAACGCTATTAAGGGGTTGTCAATCCCTTTAAGATTGATTGCAAAGTGAGATCTGAAGGCGGAAAGTGCAACGAAGTAAAAGAGTAAGGCTGAAATTATGGTGTGAAGTAGACCCGGGGGCCATAGTGTTTACTAGAGGCTTCTCTCAAAATAGCAAATATTACGGTGGGTGAACAAATTACTGTCGAGCAATTCATAGAACCGCGCAAAGTCATGACGATATCTAAGGCAATGATCATACATATAGGCATCATGTCCGAGACAAGTAGACCGATACTTTCTGCATCTACTACTATTACTACACACATCGACCGCTATCCAGCATGCATCTAGTGTATTGAGTTCATGACAAACAGAGTAATGCTTTAAGAAAGATGACATGATGTAGAGGGATAAACTCAAACCAATGATGAAAACCCCATCTTTTTACCCTTGATGGCAACAACACGTTACGTGCCTTGCTACCCCTTCTATCACTGGGTGAGGTCACCGCACGGTATGAACCAAAAACAAAGCACTTCTCCCATTGCAAGAATCATATATCAAGTTGGCCAAACAAGGATATGAAATCATGGATAAGAGAGATGAGAAGAAACTCAAATAAGATTCATAGATAATCCGATCATAAATACACAATTCATTGAATCTTGACAAACACAATGCAAAAGAAGATTACATCGGATAGATCTCCATGAAGATCATGGAGAACTTTGTATTGAAGATCCAAGAGAGAGAAGAAGCCATCTAGCTACTAGCTATGGACCCGTAGGTCTATGGTGAACTACTCACGCATCATCGGAGGGGTCATGGTGTTGATGAAGAAGCCCTCCGTTTCCGAATCCCCCTCCGACAGGGCACCAGAACGTGCCCTAGATGGGATCTTGCGTAGACAGAAGCTTGCGGCGACGGAAAAGTGTTTTTGTTGATCTCCTGATTTTGTTAGGGATTTTAGGGAATTTGTAGGCGAAGGAGCTAGGGCAGGGGAGGACAAGGGAGCCCACAAGCCTGGGAGGCATGGGCCCCCCTTGTCGCTCCATGGGGGCTTGTGGCCTCCCCCGGGACTCCCTGCCTTAGTTCCCAAGCTTTATGCGTATCTTCTGTTCCGGAAAAATCTTTTTGGAAGTTTTATTCAGTTTAGACTCCGTTTAAAATCCTCCTATGAAAAGGGTCAAAAACACGAAAAAAACAGGAATTAGCACTTGGCACTGAGTTAATAAGTTAGTCCCAAAAAAGATACAAAAGGCATACAAAACATCCGAAGTTTGACAAGATAATAGCATGAAACCATCAAAAATTATAGATACGTTGGAGATGTATCAGGGGTCCCCCGAGGTTTCCGCGAAACACCAATCAAAACAAAGGGAGAAAGAGAACCCGAGTTTGGTAAAACGGAAGAACATAGAGAAGAAATTCCCGACCTTCTTTTGTTTTCAAAACATTAAGCAAAGAAGTCTTCGAGCCTTCGATAGCTCAAAATAGAAAAAAGGGAAGGCCCTGGTGGTCCACAACTTGAAACGCAAGGAAGGAACGAGAAAACGGCCGCGTACGGCACCATAGCTATTCAACGCCTCCGTCTCCCCCCAGCGCTGAGCATAGGGCTTCCACTAGGCGTGGGGTGGACCCCTTCCACATCCTCGGGGCGGCCTGGGCGTATCCATCCTCGGCTCGTTATTACGTGGGAGTGTCATGGTGGGGGTGTATTCGGGAGGTCGCGAGGATGCTTTAGCCTCGCGAGTGTCCCTACCCCGAGGCATTAGGCGCCTGATTCCGGAAGTCACTGGTGGACTGTGTTGATTGCCTCCGTCTTCTCCCCAGCACAGAGCGTAGGGCTTCTATTAGGCGGAGGATGGACCCCTTCCGCATCCTCGGGGGGGGGGGGGGCTGGGCATATACAGCCTCGGCTCGTTATTACGTGAGAGTGTCATTGGATGAAGTAGGTTCGAGAAGGATTCAAGGATGATGCAGGGTCGATGCAGAGGCGGCGCTGAAGCGGCATGGTGGCGACGCAGAGGTGTTACGGGTTGATGAAGGTCCCATGGATGCTTCGGGGGCCCTATGCATCATAGGCGCGGGCCCCGCGCATGGTCCCCGGGCTCATAGTGGTGTGGCATGAGCCGTCGTGAGCGAGCCCTCGAGCGTGGGAGGAGGAGCCCCGAGCACTCGCTGGCCGGAGAGCTCGCCCAGATGGTAGGTCCTGAGTGCCTGGGGCGCTGCCCCAACGCGCCTCGCCTGACCTCCTCAAATTCCCACATTGGTACCCTGGGCGATCCCCCAGGCCGGGCTAGCCCAACATAAGGGCAACGACGGGTACCCGAGCACCCGCTGGCAATCAAACGAAGCCCGCGTTGGCAACATGGGCATGTGCTCCACCCTCAGTCCCCAGGCAGGCGTCGCGCGCCCTGGGGCAGGGGCAGATATACCACCCCCGCCCCCAGGTTGGGATCGTCTGGCCGGGAACATGGGCGTGAGCTCCACCCTCAGTCCCCAGGCTGGGGCCTCTTGGCCTGGACACAGGGGTGCGTCCACCCTGTCCAAGGCGAGAGGTCCCCGGTCCCCAGACCCAGACGTCTACTCGAAACAGCTCCCGAGTAGAAGGTGTGCCCCGCGAGGACGCCCGCACTGGGCGTACCCGTGAAGCCACCACCACAGGCCACCCCCGCAGTGCTGTTGATACCCGTTTGCGCGGGGGTTGTCCATGGGGACGCGCGCGTGCCTCCTGCTGTAGTGATGGTCTGCGTTGCCTCATCCGTAGCCTGGGGTGTGCCGACGCGGTCGTCGCCGAACTACGCATGCCTCCAAGGGTTCATGTAGTCGGGCCTCCGGAATTCCCTCCTCGTTCCGTGAAGCACGCCGAGGGGCTCTGGATGACTTCTTTCCAGCACAGCCAAATCTCGTGCCTCCTGCAGCTCCCACTGAATCCCCGGTAAGGGCAGGCCTGAGTCGATGTTCGGGGCGCACCGACGTGGTTCCCCCGTTGTATCTCTTGGTGATGCGGGCCAACGAGTGCGGCTACCACGGGGGCGCGCTTGGGTCTCACCGGCGATGTTGCGTCAAAGAGCGCGCCCGCACCCTCCAGCGTGGCTGCGGCGAGCGGCGTGTTGGTGCCCGAACTCGTGTGCTACCAGGAGCGCGACATGTCGGTGCGTCGGGTGCTGACAGACTTGGTGGGGGGAGGAACATCTTGGATGCATGGAAGGGGCGGGGAAATGGGGGAATACCATGCGGTTGGTGAAGGAGGCAGCCCCCGGCGCTCATTGGAAGCCTGTCCGGTGTGGACGCGAGCCGATGGGGTGGCGGAACGTCACAGGGTGTCTTGGCCCATCTGCGCCGTCCGCGCGCACGTGAGAAGCTCGCCTCTGCGTGCGGACTCCCCGCCTTCCTAACATGAGTGTGATGAGCTTCAGTGGGCCAAGCTCCGGGAGAGACCTTGACACACACTCCCTACCGAGCGCTCCAAATGTCGGATTTCAGGCTCCACAATGATGGGGAATATTGCATGGGAAACAAAAAATTTCCTACGCACACGAAGACCTATCATGGTGATGATCATCTACGAGAGGGAGATCGGATCTACATACACTTGTAGATCACTAAGAGGGAAGCGTTAAGAAACGCGGTTGATGTAGTGGAACGTCTTCGCGATCCAAATCGCCGCCATCCCACGATCCGTCCCGATCTAGCACCGAATGAACGGCACCTCCGCGTTCAGCACACATACAGCTCGATGACGATCTCCGCCTTCTTGATCCAGCAAGAGAGACGGGGAAGTAGATGAGTTCTCTGGCAGCGTGACGGCGCGTCGGTGATGGTGGTGATATATTCCTGCAGGTCTTCGCCTATGCACCGCAAAAATCCGATCTAGAGGAAGAACTATGAACTAGAGGAGAGGGTAGCACGTGGCTGAAACATTCTGTCTGAAAAACCCTCAAACCTCTAGTATATATTGGAGGAAGGAGGGTCTACGCTTGCGCACCAAGGGAGCCTCCCTTGGGCTCGCCGAACTAGGAGAGGAGTCCTCCTCCAATCCTACTTGGATTAGGAGCCCTCCCCAAGTTGTCCACCTCTTTTGGTTTTTTCACCTTTTACCTCATGGGCTTTCTTTGGTTAACTAGTCAGCCCATGAACGGTTGTTGCACCACCATCAAGTCCACGTGCCCCCCTTGGGAGTGGTGGGCCCACCTGGTGGACCCCCGGTACCCATTCGCCACTGCCGGTACACTGCCGGTAATGCCCGAAATCCTTCTGGAATCCAAATACCAACTTCCTATATATCAATCTACGTTTCCGGACCATTCCAGAAATCCTCGTGATGTACGGGATCTCATCCGGGACTCCAAACAAAACTTCGGTCACCAGCACCTACAAGTCAACTATACTGAAACGTCACCGAACCTTAAGTGTGAGACCCCGCGTGTTCGAGAACTATGTATACATGACCTAAGACACTCTCTGGTCAATATCCAATAGCGGGACCTGGATGTCCATATTGAATCCTACATATTCCACGAAGATCTTATCGGTTGAACCTCTATGTCAAGGATTCATATAATCTCGTATACCATTGCCTTTGTACTTCGGTATGTTACTTGCGTGAGATTCGATCGTCGGTATCTCCATACCTATTTCAATCTCGTTACTGGCAAGTCTCTTTACTTGTTTCGTAATACAAGATCCCATGACTAACTCTTTAGTCACTTTGCTTGCAAGGCTTGTATGTGATGTTGTATTACCGAGTGGGCCCCGAGATACCTCTCCGTCACACGGAGTGACAAATCCCAGTCTTGATCCATGCTAACTCAATGGACACCTTCGGAGATGCCTGTAGAGTACGTTTATAGTCACCGAGTAAAGTTGCGACGTTTGATACACACAAGGCATTCCTATGGTGTCAGTGACTTTACATGATCTCATGGTCATAGGAATGAATACTTGACATGCAGAAAACAATAGCAACAAAATGACACGATCATATGCTACGTTTATAGTTTGGGTCTTGATGGGGTTATAGTCCCAGGGTAGGGTCATAGGCCTGCCCTATAGGTCCTACCCAAGGACTACCCTTCATAGAGGACAGGACCCTTAGACAGTTCCGACTGAACTAAGGACTCCCCCATCATCCAGTCGGTGACGAGCATTCGGAGCGTATTTAACGTACCGACTGAATTCCACTCTGTACATCGTAACCTCCGAGGAGGGCAACGGATATACGTTTTCATACACCATTATTAGCATTTAAGGCGTACGTTACCTGCAACGTAGGCATTTATTCGCCAGTATTCCACCCCTGTCCATCGGGCCATTATGAAGGGCGGCGCACTCTATATAAGCAGCCCTTCCCCACTGGTGCGGGGGTTGGCATTTACTGTAATCCTATATTCCACTGGACATTAAGATCCCAAGAGCACTGAGACGTAGGGCTTTTACCTCCACCGTAGAGGGGCCTGAACTCATACATCCTCACTGTAGCTAAGGCTCTGCCCATCCTTTCATACCCTACACATCTACTGTCAGACTTATACCCACGACAGTTGGCGCCCACCGTGGGCCAGGCGTCTAAGAGACTTCCGACGAGTTTGCGACTCCATCTTTTCATCATGTCGTCCGGCGGTGATTTTTGCTTGGGTCATGAGATCCTCTTCGGCGCACTCTCCTTCATCATCGATGATTCGGCATGACTTCGGGATGCGCCCCTCGATGTCGAGGTGCTCCCCAGTCGCGGGGCTACGCACTTCCGTGCCGGTTCCCATGGCGTCCTTCTTCTCCAGCAATCGGCCCCGGTGTCGATCTTCGCCCCCGTCACGCACCGCAATAAGCGGTCCCGCCGTCCGCGGCTCCAGCGTTGGGTACGACATGCCCACGCGCCACAGAACGCGTCCTCTCAAGTGGCGGTCCTCGTGTCGGTTGTGGTCGCGCCGTCGTCCCAGTGCTTGGACCCAGTTCCGACTGAGTTACCTTCCGAGTACTTGGGTCGCGGGCCTGCAACCAAAGTTCTGATGGCCGATTCCCATGAAACTCCCCTCCGAACTGGTCGGAACGAGCATGAGTCCGGCGAATCATTCGGCGCTCGTCGTCAACACCACCGTTCTGCTAGTCGAAGCACTCGCCAGAGCAACGTCGAGGTGTTCCGCACACCTGTCCTCAACCTGGTTGCCGCTGCCAAGATAGTTGATTCCCTCCAACCGACTGGTTCAGAGGCTGGTAGAGGGATCGAGCAGATCCGTGCCTTGTTGCATACGGCACAGCAGCAGAATTCGGCGGTCTCCCAGTCGCACAACAGGATCCACAACAGTTCTGTTCACGCGGACACGCATCGGTCGGTTTTCAGCCCTGACTCTCATCAGCGACGCGGAGGGGGCAGCCGTTCCAGGAATCCCGAAGATCGTCGTCGTTCATGCACCCCTCTGCGGGGTGGGCCTTACGGGCCCCGACATCACGATGATCGACGTTCAGTCGGTGACGCGTATGATCCAAGGCCCGACGCAAGAGGGTACATCCCCCAGAGGAAGGTCGACAAGAGTCGAGCCCACCATGATGGTCATGATAGAGACCGTCCGAGTGGAAGCAGGACCATCGTCTATGGTCCCGAGTGCTTCAGTCGGGCCATCCGTTCAGTTGACATCCCTCCCAACTTCCGATTGGTGACGGGAATCAGCAAGTTCATAGGGGAGTCCAAGCCAGAAACGTGGCTGGACGACTACACAGTGGCGGTCCAGATCGGTGGTGGAGATGACCAGGTCACCATGAAACATCTCCACCTGATGCTCGACGGCTCGGCGCGAGCTTGGCTGAACCAGTTAGCTCCGTCAAGCATCTACAGCTGGGCAAATCTGTCTCGAGTCTTCATTAGGACCTTCGAGGGTACGTGCAAGCGTCCTGCAAGTCTCGTGGAGCTCCAACACTGTGTCCACAAGCAGAACGAGCCCCTGCGCGATTTCATCCAGCGCTGGACGACCCTCTACCACACGGTGGAGAACGTCACAGAGCACCAAGCAGTTTGCGCCTTCAAGGCAGGCGTGCGGTACAGAGATCTGTACCTGAAGTTCGATCGGACAGGCGACATCTCCATGAGCAAGATGATGGAGATAGCCGTACGCTATGCAAATGGCGAAGAAGAGGACCGCATACGTAGCGTCAAGCATAAGGCAGTTGCCGACGGAGATGGGAACAGCAATCGGAAGCAAAAGCAGAAAGCTCCATCCACTCTGCAGGCAGAGGCAGCAGCTGTTACGAATGCGAAGTTCAAGGGTAAGGGGAAAGCTCAGTATACCCCCAAGAAGAAACAATTCAGAAATCCCATCCTGGATCAGCCATGTCCAATCCACACGAAGATGGACGAAGAAGGCAACACCATATTCCCGAAGCACACCACTCGGCAATGTCGCCTCCTGATCCAAGGATTCGGTGAGGGCCAACCGAGTGAAAAGGACACCGAGCAGGATGATGAGGACAAGGAGGATCCGTTCCCCCAAGTCCATGCAACATTGATGATTTTTGCTGACGTGGAAACCAAGGGTCGACAGAAGCTGGTGAACAGGGAGGTGAACATGGTAACCCCAACCAACCCCACGTTCCTCAAATGGTCTCAGACTGCGATCACCTTTGATCAGTCGGACCATCCAGCACACGTGCCCACCCCACGGAGGCAATCTCTGGTCGTCGACCCGGTGGTGGAAGGAGTCCGACTGCGCAAAGTCCTCATGGACGGCGGTAGCGGCTTGAACATCATGTACACCGACACTCTCAAGGGGATGGGCATTCCGATGTCCAAACTTAGCGAGAGCAGCATGCAGTTCCACGGAGTCGTCCCAGGACGAAAGGCCAAGTCACTCGGCTAGATCGCGTTGGACGTCGTTTTCGGCTCCTACAAGAACTTCCGCAAGGAAAAGCTGACATTCGAGGTGGTGGACTTCCAGAGTGCATACCATGCGACTCTGGGCTGTCCGGCGTATGCGTGTTTCATGGCCCGTCCATGTTACATGTATTTGAAGCTGAAGATGCCGGGTCCCAAAGGCGTGATCACGGTCACAGGCAATTGGCAGCGGGCCGAGGAGTGTCTGACGCAGGGGTCCAGGATTGCCGATCAGCAGATGGCTATCCTCGAGCTGGATGAGTACAAGAAGACAGCCGACCCCGCTGACTTGATGGTTCGAAAAAGCTAGCTTCGGAGTCCGCATTCCAGTCGGCGGGGACACGAAGAAAGTCAGCATCCACCTGACGGACGACGCCACTGCCCCGACGAACATCTCCAGCACCCTTGATCCAAAATGGGAAGCCGAGCTCATCCAATTCCTCCGTGAGAACTGGGACATTTTCGCATGGAAGCCCGCTGACATGCCAGGTGTACCCAGGGAGTTGGCCGAGCACCGACTGCATGTGGATCCTCCTCCTCGGCCCGTTTGAGAACGCCTGCGTCGGTCCGCCGCGCACAAAAGGAAGGCAGCCGGAGAGGAGGTGGCTAAACTTTTGGCGGCCAACTTCATTCGTGAGGTACACCACTCCGAGTGGCTCGCCAATGTTTTCATGGTGCCAGAGAAGGACAAGTGTCTCCGTATGTGCATCGATTTCAAGCATCTCAATAAGGTCTGCCCGAAAGATCATTTCCCGCTCCCCCGCATTGATCAAATTGTTGATTCGACTGCGGGCTGCGAGCGTTTATCATTCCTTGATGCCTTTTGGGCTATCATCAGATCCATCTGTATGGTCCGGATGAACTAAAAACAACCTTCATCACCCCATTCGAGTGTTTCTGCTACATCACTATGCCATTCGGTTTGAAGAATGGAGGAGCAAATTTTATGCGCATGATCCAAAAATGCCTCCTTGACCAGATCGGTCGAAATGTGGAGGCATATATGGACGATATCGTAGTCAAGTCACGCAGAGGTTCCGACCTGCTGACTTACATGGCAGAAACATTTGCCAACCTACGTAGGTACGATATCAAGCTCAACCCAGCCAAGTGTTCATTCGCCGTTTGTCACACCCCAATTTTTGGCTCTCCTGATTAAGTAACTTATTTCAAAATTTAGGACCAATTAAATTTTTTTGTGAATGCTTGTGATGCTTGGAGTGACTATTTTGTGTTCGTTTGTTTTGCATGTGATTGATCCCCATTAATTCCTGCCATTCTCTTAATCATATTCTCATCCCATGATCTCCTGCCTAATGATCATACCATGTGTTTAGGACAAATGTCTATTTTTACCAAATACTATTTTCACCAAAAAGCTTTTCTCTGAATTAAAAATTTCAAACCCGTGAGAGGAGGTTTGTACTACAAGTCCTCAAATTAGGGAGTTTCTTTTGCACCAATTGTTTTATTTAAAACCATTATCAAAATGACTTTCAAAAACCACCATATTATTATTTTAAAAGTTATTTTATTATTTTATTTAAAAGCCTTTCCGTGAGGCCAGAAATGGTCTCCTATGAAGGAAAGTTATTTTATTACTTTCAAAATATTTAAGAAAATTTTGGGAAACTCAGTGGATATATTTGTTCCATATTTATGAGTTTCAACACATGGTCATGTTCAAAATATTGGTCAAAACCCTTCAAATCCATTCCTGCCAATTTCAAGCTTTTAGAATATTTCTATAAGAAATATTCTCAATAAATTCCAGTAAAATTCTAGCATGTCATCTATTATATTCTTGATGATCTTGCCAAGTTTCATTTCAATCCAAGTTGATTTGACTCCCCTAATCCCTCTAAAACCCTATCTGTCCAAAATCAAATTTGACCAACTCTACATTGTGAAGTGTCTCCAATTGTGCTCAAATTTGGTGGACATGTTCCAGTACTCCAATGAGGCATCCACACCAAGTGTTACACCAAGGAGAATAGAGGAACTTGTCCTAAAACCCTCAAAACCCTTTCTGTTGATTTCTGACTTTGACAAACTTTACATTATAAAGTTTGTCCAATTAACCTCAAACTTTTTGTGCATGCTTTAATGCTCAAATAATGCCCCTACACCAAATATTGGATTTGTGGGAATTTATTTGAATAGGGTTCTAAGCAGAAACCCATTTCTGCCCCTTCCTAGGGTTTTCCAAGTCTACATTGGAAAACTTATCCAGCAAATCCCAAATTTGGTGTGCAAGCCTATTTTCATCTATTATTTGATACTGTTAAGTTTCATAGCCATTGGAATCCATCTGGTAGCCTAACCACAGATCAAACACCTTGTGTGCACTCACTAATTAGGCTTCTATTGCCCCTTCCACTTTATTCCTTGAGCTCCAATTTCTACCACAGCCTCACATAGTCATATTTTACCTCCAGTAACTTTCCCATGGCCATTGGTCAATTATTGGGGAAGGTCCCTTTGTAACTCTCTCTCATTTTTACCCTTGGCAGCACTGTTTTACCCTTCTTTCCATCCTTCTGCTTAAGCTATCACCCCCAATTATTTCTAGAGCCTCTCTAGTGTCTCAATGCATCATTTCAAATCAATTGATGGCATGCTCATGTAGGAAACATGAGCATTACTTCTTCAAATAGATTTCTGGCTGAATCATGGCTTTGGACAACAAGTAGTAGCTATCCTCCTTTGTTCGATCTGAAATTTGCAGTCTAGTAGTCCTTCCATGCCTAACACTGCGAGAAATAAATTCCCTCAAAGGATCCCCACCTAAGACCAACTTTTATCAGCTCCAAGTTTGCCATTAGAAACTTAACAGCAGTCAAAGCAAGTTCAAACCAGCCCCAGATGCTTCCAAACTCCTCCAGTGCATCGTGGCAAGCATGCCTTGCACGTTTGACACCTTGGCCTGGCCAAGGGGTGCCCCAGGACACCAGGTGGGGTGGTGACCACCACTCTGGCCTGCAGTATGGGTGCTCTGCGCCATGTCCTCTTGCTGCAGCCTGTTTTCGACCGTTTCCTCACGTCTTAGAGCACCGGGGTATCTCATTTGACTGGTCCAACCTCCTCGCGACACTAGCTAGCCTCCAAGACGCCCTAGGGATGCGTGTCTTCCTCGTGCTCTCAGAGCTCCAGGGAGCTCCCGAGCCCTCTCTCCATTCCCCCTCCCTTATCCCCTCTCCCTGAGCCTCTGTGGCTCAAACTCGGCTTTCCCCTTCTCCCGTGAAGCTCATGAGCCTTCCCCCTTCTCTCCCAAGCCCTTCTCCCCACCACTTCTTCCATGGTCGCCATGGCCGTTTTGGCCATGCTCGAATCAAAGCCCCTCCCGAGCTTCCTCCTTCTCCTTAGCACCTCCGGGAGGACCCCCCTAACCTGCGGCACCAGTCCCTGTTCCCCTCTTCCCTCCAGGTGGCCAGGACTCCTCTCCCCACGGTCACCGTCACGGCCCTCCCCCGCGGCCGTGGGCCAACCGCCCCGAGGTTCCACTGCTGGCACCAGGCGTGGGCGCTGGCTGCGGTGCGGGCCCCCGAGCCACCGGTGCGCTCGCCTAGGCCGGAGTTGGCCGGAGGCACCGGGCCATGCGTGGCTGCCCTCCCTCTCTGCCCCTCCCTACCAAAGCGGGAGAAGAAGAAAGCCCTGGCGAGTGGGGCCCGCCTGTAAGCGGAACAACGGCTGGGCCCGCGTAGTTAAGTGGCCACGCCCCTGGCCGTTGACGTCTTCCCCGCGTGAAGACATATTAGAGGGAGTGCGCCTTCGACGTCAGCAGCCTCCCAGGCGGCCTGCGCAACCGGGCCGGCCCATCTCTGTCTCTAGTGCATTGTGCGCAATATAGCTAAGTCTGGAGGCCCCCTTTTGTCTTTTTCATTTATCTGTAACTTCAAAAATCCATTGTAAATTCATACTAACTCCAAATTTATTGATTCATAATTCTGCAGCTTTCTAAAATCCTGTTCTATCCAGATCTGGGCATTGCAACTTTTTCCAAAATACTTTCCTATGATAATAATATCTAAATTCCCATTTAGATATACTAATCACCACCTTTGCAAATCCCTAGAGGATGCATTTCACTCCAAATGGAGTGATTCAAACTTCCAGAGACTTCTAAAATCCCTCTTCATTTTTAGAGCCTTGGTCAACATTTTTATCAAACTTCATTCTGTTGCTTATAATAAATAGCTCCCTATTGCTATTTATCCCACATTAGAAATTCCTAGTAAATTCATTTCAACTCCAAATCCAGTGAAACCACTTCCTAAATATTTCTAAAATCATTCTCTGTTAAATGGGTGCCTCCACTCATTTTTAACAGAAAGATTTCTATTGGCTTATTCAATGGCCACCTATTGCTCCTTTCACCTATTCAAAAATCCTTGATGATTCAAATATCCTATATCAAGCTTCACGTATTTTTCTTATGACCAGAGAGGTCCAAGAAAAATATAACTTATATTTATAGAACACTTTTATTCTGCTGGATGTGTGGCTTACTATGGTTATTTCCGACGTAGTTGACGGTAGACGGAGTATTCAGGGACGGAGCGGAAGACCTCGAAGACTCCGAGGACTTACGTGAGAAAGGCAAGCAGCCCTTTTGCCATGACTTAAGTATATGAAATGATGCATGCTAGTATAGCAAGTATTTTCCGTTGCATGTGATCACAGTTTCGGTTCACCATTGATGTGATGGTACCGAAGGCTTCTTCGAAGCACTTGCACGTTGATAATAATATTCACATGGCTCCTCGGAGCACAAACATGATGAGCTGGCCCTACGATCTACGAGGATCATGCTACTGTCATGTTGATTAGTAAAGTAGAATCATTGCATTGAGCTTGACTCTACCCCGTGAGGGTCGTGTCATACCATGTTGACAAGTAATGTTAAGGCATATTATCTTAAGCATAATGATGAGTTAAATAAAGAGTTTATGAAAACCCCGTCGGGTGCCACTAATGCTCGAGGGTGATGATGAGTTGGTGATCACTTTTGGTGAAGTGATGCACCGGTGATTTTGGTGTGAGTATGGTTTCGGAAATGGATTAGATTTATGATGTGTCGACCGTCCCAACCTTACCAGTACGACCATGATACCCCTTTATGGGACGGGGCTTTGTTGATTACTCTGGTCGGTACTAGCAAAGAGCCACATTATTAGTGGCGGGAGTGATCGGTGTCACTCTCGTGATGGGGTCGTGCCTGGTAGGACAACTATGCCATTATTATGATTTCCAGGCACACCGTTGGTCCCTGCATGGTTGATACAGTCCAAATCGGTGCTCGTAAGACGTACAACATGTGGGTTGGGTACCAATCGAGTGGACCTCTTTGTCTAGTATCGTCAGGGGAAAGATGATGATCGGGTACTTACCTCGGGTATATGTGATATACCGCGAGTCGTGGATGACACGAAAGTTTCCCATTTCTCGTGGGTCCAGCGTACTACCTCTGAAGAGTGTAAACTATTCGAATAGCCGTGTCCACGATCAAGGACAGTTGGGTGGTGCTGCTTAAACTACGTCCAGTGTTTCCGCATAAACCAAGTGTGTGTGTGGTGTTAAAAAGGTGTTCTTATAATCACAGTAATATGATCAAGTTCGGTGACTTGACATATAGGGTAAACCCGGATGGTTTAGCCCTCATTAATAAATTGAGGTTATGACAAGTCCGATGACTTGGCATATAGGGTAAAGCCGGATGGTTCAACCCTTAGCAGCTATGTTAATATATGTAACTTGTTATTCAAAAGTAATTCTTTAACCTGATGCATATACATGATAATTCCACCCAGTTGAGTTACACTAAAGATGCATGATACTGTTATCCTTCACTTTCATTATTCGTATCATGGGCTGTTTGCGAGTACATTCGAAGTACTCATTGGCTTGCCACTTGTTATTTCATTGACCAGGTATGAAAGTCAGGATATGGT
Source organism: Hordeum vulgare subsp. vulgare (assembly GCF_904849725.1). Taxonomy (NCBI): domain Eukaryota; kingdom Viridiplantae; phylum Streptophyta; class Magnoliopsida; order Poales; family Poaceae; genus Hordeum; species Hordeum vulgare. Next base: position 109,362,381 of record NC_058521.1, on the reverse strand, counting down.
GAAGATTAACTCGGTGACGTTCTTGCGAGCTACGACGCTTCCTAGTCAGAATGCCTGTAGGTTAAGGCCCTATGTATGTAAGACTCGACCGAAGTGGTCATTTATTGTATCAAACGGTATGTATGGATGTAAGACTCTATTATTCAGTATCTATGTTCAGTGAGCATTGATCCTTGGGATCATTGGGCACGGCGATCTCGACTTACCAGTCGGGGTCCCCACAGTGTTCCCAGCGGGAAGTTACTTGGTTTCTTCGTTTCCGAACGAGGGATCGATGTCAACCCCGAAAAGATCGGGACCATCGTCCGAATGGAGCGGCCGGTCAGAATACATGATGTTCAAAGGCTCATAGGTTGCCTAGCGGCTTTGAGCAGGTTTATCGCTCGGCTCAGCGAGAAGGCGTTACCTCTGTACCGACTCATGAAGAAATTAAATACTTTCGAGTGGATAGATGAAGCCCAAATTGCATTCAACGACCTCAAAGCCCTACTTTCCACCCAGCCGGTTCTTATTGCCCCGCTCAGTAAAGAACCCCTTCTTCTGTACATCGCGGCTACAAATCAAGTCGTCAGCACTGTTCTCACAGTCGAACGCGAAGAAGAAGGCAAAGCGTACAAGGTTCAGCGGCCAGTATATTATGTCTCTGAATTCCTCACTCCTTCCAAGCAGAGGTATCCCTAGTATAAAAAGCTTATTTATGGGATCTACATGACTGCAAAGAAGGTGGCTCATTATTTCCAAGACCACTCAGTGTCTGTCATATCTGATGCTCCGTTGTCGGAAATCCTCCACAATCGGGACGCATCAGGCCGAGTGGCGATGTGGGCAATGGAGATGTTATACTGCGACATCAAGTTCGAAGCCAAGAAGGCTATAAAGTCTCAAGCTCTGGCTGACTTCATAGCATAATGGGTAGAACAACAGCAACCAACTCACATCTACTCGGCTCATTGGACCATGTTCTTCGATGGGTCCAAGGTGTTGAATGGCTCCGGCGCTGGCGTAGTGATCATATCGCCAAAAGGTGATAAACTCAAATATGTGTTGCAGATACATTTTGATTCTTCCAACAACGAAGCAGAGTACGAAGCTCTCCTTTACGGATTGCGCATGGCCATCACACTCGGCGTCCGTCGCCTGATGGTCTACGGCGACTCGGATTTGGTGGTTAATCAAGTGATGAAGGAGTGGGATGTAAGGAACCCCACCATGACTGCATACCGCAACGCAGTAAGGAAGCTCGAGAAGAAGTTTGAAGGTCTGGAACTTCACCATGTTCCCCGACTGAAAAACCAAGTGGCAGATGAATTGGCGAAACTTGGATCCACTCGGAGACCGGTCCCGAGTGATGTCTGCCTCGAGCACCTACACCTCCCCTCAGTAAAAGAAGATCCTTCTACTGAGGAACCAGTACAACCGAAGAGCTCAACAGATCCGACTGAAGTCGAGGTCCCTGCTGTGGTTGATTTGATCATGGAGATTCTTGCTCTCATCCCCGAATGGACTGTGTCGATTGCGTACATCCTGAGGCAAGAGTTACCAGAAGACGAAGTCCAAGCTAGGCAGATCGTCCGCAAATCGAAGTCCTTCACCGTCATTGATGGCTAGTTGTACAGGGAAAGTGTTTCACGCGTCCTTCAGCGGTGCATCTCCCCTGAGGAGGGACAGTTAATCTTGGAAGAAATTCACTCGGGAACCTGCGGCCATCATGCCTCCTCAAGAGCAATTGTCACCAAAGCATTCAGAGCTGGTTTCTTCTGGTTGCAGGCGAATGAAATGGCAAAAGATATGGTCGACCGATGCGAAGGCTGTCAGTTCTATTCGAACAAGTCCCACAAGCCAACATCTGCGCTGAAGACAATCCCTCTTATTTGGCCGTTCGCCGTGTGGGGATTAGATACAGTCGGACCATTCAGAACAGGCGAAGGGGGATTCACTCATCTGCTGGTAGCAGTCGACAAGTTCACCAAGTGGATTGAAGCCAAGCCCATCAAGAAGCTTGACGCCCTTACAGCCATCAAATTCATCAGAGACATCATCTTCAGATACGGGGTTCCGCACAAGATAATCACCGACAACGGCACAAACTTCGACTCAGACAGGTTCAAAGGCTTTTGCACAGGCCAAGGAATCCGAGTGGATTTTGCGTCCGTAGCACACCCCCAAACAAACGGGCAAGCAGAGCGGGCGAATGGTCTAATTCTTCAAGGGTTGAAGCCTCGACTCCTGTGGGAAGTTGGACATGCCGCCGGCGCATGGGTTACCGAACTGCCTTTGGTGCTGTGGGGCCTCCGCACAACTCCGAATAGATCTACAGGGCAATCCCCGTTCTTCCTCATTTATGGAGCAGAGGCGGTCCTTCTGAGTAACTTGCTTCACAACTCTCCACGAGTCAAACTCTTCTCCGAAGCCGAAGCAGAGCAAGCTAGGCAAGACGGAGTGGATCTTCTGGAAGAAGAGCGCGAGATGGCACTGACTCGTTCAACAATTTATCAACAAGATCTGTGGCGATTTCACGTGCTACACGTCAGGAGTCGCACATTCCAAGCAGGCGACCTGGTGCTCCGAGTGGATCAGCAGAGACCACACAAGTTGGCTCCCGCCTGGGAAGGACCATTCATCATCTCTAAGTTGCTGAACAATGGGGCGTATCGACTTTACAACCTCGACAGTGAAACGGACGAGCCGCGAGCATGGAACGGAGATCTCCTGAAGCGCTTCTACACATGATCGCCGACGGGGACAATGTAAAGAACAAGTATCATTGAAGTAATACAAAGCAGATTGATTCCTTGCAGGTTCAAAATTCTTACACGTTTGCAGACTCCGGTCTAAAAAATTCTCTCCGAGTGTGCACTAAAAGTCGCGCTCGGGGACTAAGCTGCGACCCAGAGTCGCCTAAGTACAAACTCTCTCCGAGTGTGCACTAGAAGTCGCACTCGAGGACTTAGCTGCGACCCAGAGTCGCCTAAGTACAAACTCTCTCCGAGTGTGCACTAAAAGTCGCACTCGGGGACTTAGCTGCGACCCAGAGTCGCCTAAGTACAAACTCTCTCCGAGTGTGCACTAAAATTCGTACTCGGGGACATAGCTGCGACCCAGAGTCGCCTAAGTAAAAACACTCTTCGAGTGTGCACTAAAAGTCGCACTCGGGGACTTGGCTGCGACTCAGAGTCGCCTAAGTAAAAAACTATCTCTCCGAGTGTGCACTAAAAGTCGCACTCAGGGACTTAGAGGCGACCCAGAGTTGCCTAAGTAAAAAATTCTCTCCGAGTGTGCACTAAAAGTCGCGCTCGGGTACTTAGCTGTGACCCAGAGTCGCCTAAGTACAAACACTCTCCGAGTGTGCACTAAAAGTCGCTCTCGGGAACTTAGCTACGACACAAAGTCGCCTAAGTACAAACTCTCTCCGAGTGTGCACCAAAAGTCACACTCGGGGACTTAGCTGCGACCCAGAGTTGCCTAAGTAAAAAAATCTCTCCGAGTGTCCACTAAAAGTCGCACTCGGGGACTTAGCTGCGACCCAGAGTCGCCTAAGTAAAAAACTATCTCTCCGAGTGTGCACTAAAAGTCGCACTCGGGGACTTAGCTGCGACCCAGAGTCGCCTAATTAAAAAATTCTCTCCGAGTGTGCACTAAAAGTCACGCTCAGGGACTTAGCTACGACCCAGAGTCGCGTAAGTACAAACTCCCTATGAGTGTGCACTAAAAGTCGCACTCGGGGACTTAGCTGCGACCTAGAGTCGCCTAAGTACAAACTCTCTCCGAGTGTGCACTAAAAGTCGCACTCGGGGACTTAGTTGTGACCCAGAGTCACCTAAGTACAAACTCTCTCCAAGTGTGCACTAAAAGTCGCACTCGGGGACTTAGCTGCGACCCAGAGACGCCTAAGTACAAATTCTCTCCGAGTGTGCACTAAAAGTCGCACTCGGGGACTTAGCTGCGACCCAGAGTCGCCTAAGTAAAAAACTCTCTCCGAGTGTCCACTAAAAGTCGCACTCGGGGACTTAGCTGCGACCTAGAGTCGCCTAAGTAAAAAACTATCTCTCCGAGTGTGCACTAAAAGTCGCACCCGGGGACTTAGCTGCGACCCAGAGTCGCCTAAGTAAAAAACTCTCTCCGAGTGTGCACTAAAAGTTGCACTCGGGGACTTAGCTGCGACCCAGAGTCGCCTAAGTACAAACTCTCTCCGAGTGTGCACTGAAAGTCGCACTCGGGGACTTAGCTATGACCCAGAGTCGCCTAAGTACAAACTCTCTCTCTGAGTGTGCACTGAAAGTCGCACTCGGGGATTTAGCTGCGACTCAGAGTCACCTAAGTAGAAAGCTTCCTCCGGGTGTATACTCGAGATCCACTCGGAGGCTTAGCAGACCCTCATTGAGCCTCATGTGAATGTGAAGACAATTGACAACTACATGAGTAACAACTCATTCCGAGTGTGCACGAAAAGTCGCACTCGGGAACTTAGCTGCGACTCAGAGTCGCCTAAGTAAAAAGCTTCCTCCGAGTGTATACTCGAGATCCACTCGGAGGCTTAGCAGACCCTCATTGAGGCTCATGTGGATGTGAAGACAACTGACAACTACATGGGTAACAACTCGTTCCGAGTGCGCACTTGGAGACTTGGCAGACCCTCATTGAGGCTCATATGGATGTGAAGACAACTCACAACTACATACTCCGCATGTTTGCCATTGGCTTCACCAAGAAACGCCAAACAAAAACCACGAGCCAAAATATTCGATTCGAATTCAAAGTTGGAACCACGAATGTGACGGCCAACAGCAGTGGCCGAAGTTTGATACATATACCACTCGGCATACCGAGGTAAATGTGCGTTCACCATAAAGTTTTTCAAGCGTCACCAGGACTAGCAGGCTCCACAAAGGTGTCAAGGTCGATCCCGTATGCGATGCGAGTGGCTGTGTCGAGGAAGGTCTCCATGAAATCTTCGAATCGAAGCTTCTTGGTGTTGTCGACCTGCAACGTCTTCAGCTTTTCTTCACGAGCTTCCTTGCAGTGCACTCGGACCAGAGATAGCGCCACGTCCGCACCACAACGAGCGGCTCACTTCTTCCATGCCTGCACTCTGCTCGGGACGTCCTCCAGCCGAGTCATCAACCCATCTATTTCTTGCCGGGAATCGTCTTCAGGCCATAGCTCCTTGTCGATCCGGCTGATGACTTCTCTCAGGCGGCCAACAAAAGGTCCCACTCTGCTAAGGCGAATATGTTCTCGGAGCAAGTCCCGGTTGGCTTCGTCGCCGAGTGGAACGTTCGGAACAACCGACCATTCAATGTCGGCTGCTTCAGCCTCAGCGTCCCGACAGAAGTCTGCAAAGTAAAGACAAGCAGAGAGTAAGCACAGAATGAACTCAAAAGTCAAGAAGCACTCGGCAAAATCTTACCACCAAGCAGTGCAACCATCTTCCTTGCCCAGTCGCTGACGTACTTCTCCTGCGCCATGCACCGAGTGTTCATCAACTTCAGCTGGCCCATCCGTTCGGTTCTTTGACTCTTCAATTTTTCAATTTCGGCTAGCAATGCCTTGTTGGTCTCCCGGGACTCCTCCAAAGACTTCTCTCGGTCAGCAAGAGCCCCCTTCACACCAGCCAAGTCATTCACAGCCGCCTCCCAGTCCAAAGCAAGCTGAATCTTCTCAGCCTTTAGAGCATTGTACGCGGATCCCATTTCGCAAGTCTTCTGCCAAATAAGAGCAAAGGGAAGATCAGACACATTCAACAAGGAAAAAGTAGCGACTCATATGACAAAACAATCAAAGTTCTTCAGACCCCTGCCGATGCAAGCAATCGACAGCGGTCTCGGGGACTACACCCAGTGGGTTCACTAAGAGTGACCCCACTGGCATGAAGCTCGAACAGGTCGGCCTATTGAGCTCCATGACAAACAGAAAAATCTACGAGAATGCTATTACCCGACCTGAGTAACACTACTCTCGGGAACTACATCTAGTGGGTGCACTCCGAGTGCCCCCACTGGTAATATTCAGGCAGATCAGCTCTGATCTGCTAAGATCACGGGAAATACATGTAAAGACAACTACCGGTGCAAGCACTCGACAGAAGTCTCGGGGACTACACCCACTGGGTTCACTTGGAGTGAACCCACTGCAAAATAATCCTACTGTATCCGAGTATATCACTTAAACCCCAAGTGGGTAACAAGAGGAAAGTAAACACTTACTAGCGCACTTTCTCAGATATCGTCCCGGAGTTCCAAGCTTTTCTTGTACAAAGACGCGATGGAGTCATACGCTCCCTTGGCGTCACCCACCATCAGCTCCACCTGCACCATGGCGTCCTTGGCGGCCCCCACCTGGTCTTCTGGGAGGTGTCGGGCGTCATATTGAATGGTTGACAGATCCGGCACGACAGAAGACTCCTTGGGCATCCCAAGCTCCGCTCCAGTCGGCTTCGCCGCGAGGGGCACCGTCTCAGTCGGCGGCATCGTCTTGGTCGGCGGCACGTTCATGGTGGGAGCAGCAGCAAATGGGACAACCTCAAGGACAGGCGCCAAATCTGGCCCTGACCCCCTTTGGTCGTCGTCGTCCAGATGAATCACCTCCGAAGGAAGCCCGACTGAACAACATGAAATTACAGAAAAAGGGCAAGATGAAAGACAAGACTCGCGAAACAATAATACAAACTCTCGGAGTCGTGACAACGTACCTTGCTGGGATGTGGCAGCGTTATCCGTATCCATGGGATCATCGTCCTGGCGCGGCAAAGAGGTGGCGGAGGTAGCAGCTCTGCCGAGTAAAATCCACTCGACGGATAAGCATGAGTTCAATCAGATACTGAAAGAGGATGGGAGAACAAGACACTTACGCTGATGCGACTGGAACAGTGATCCTCATCTGAGGCAAAGCTTTCCGAGGCTTAGGCCCACTAGGTTTGGCCACCTTGGACGAATGGTCCGTGGGCTCGGCAGCAGCGTCCCTGGTCCTCTTCACACTCCGAGCACTCGGGGCCGCTGGAGGAGCCGGCGGAGCCGCGGGATCGTGACGGCGCTTAGTTCGATGCTCTGATGGTGGAGGTGGCGAGCTCTACTCCCCAACCTCCTCCTCCTCCTCTTCGGTCTCCTCCTCCGTCTCCCCACTGTCGGAGACGTACTTGGTGCTATCCATGCTGCCCTCCTGGCTGCCCTCCTCTTCCTCAGATGGATTCCCGTTCGAGACGGCAGAATACCAGTTGGTCCACTCCTGCACAAAACACAGTCGGCAACGTCAGACGTCCGGCAGCGGTACAAGAAAAGCGATAAATCTAAGAAGATTGAAAGCACTCGACAAGATGTGCCCACCTCATTCGGAGGAGGATTATCGGCGCGGAAGGTCTTCACCCGTCGGGCTCCTTGGGGGTTGTCGCATGCGCCCGGGATGCCGCGGACCCACGCTATCACAGTCTCCCCGGTCACGCATTCTGGATGAGTCCGAGTGGAATCCTCAGGCCCCGCGTAGTGCCACATGGCATGGTGTCGGGTTTGCAGCGGCTGGATGCACCGACCCAAAAAAGTCTCCAGCAAGTCCATGCCCGTGACTCCCTTGCGGACGACGGCTATCAGCGCGTCAACCAGGGGCTGGATCTGGATCTTTTCCCCCTTTGAGAGCGCAAGTTGCCTGGGAGGGGCCGGAGGTCTAGGCTAAAAGGTGGCAACCCAGTCGAAGCATTCGGACAAGCAATCTCCTGGCAATAGAACCAGGTCGATTGCCAGTTCCTAACTGACTCGGACAACTGGAGAGGGGGGTAGCTACTCTTTGTTTTATTCTGGAAGCCTAAGCCCCCGCAGAGCTGGAGGAGATGGGTCTTATCGTCCGACTGGCTAAGCTTTTTGACTATTTGGGACCTAGCGGAGAAGACGTACTTAAAGAGCCCCTAGTGGGGGGGACATCCAATAGAGCACTCGCAAAGGGTGACGAATGCGGCAAGGTGGGATATCGCGTTCGGAGGAAAATGATGGAGCTGCGCCCCAAAGTAATTCATGATACCTCGGAAGAAGGGGTGGGGAGGCAAGGAGCAGCCCCTGAACACATGGCTGAGCAGCAGAACGCGCTCCCCCTCCTTCGGCGCCAGCTCCATCTCGCCCTCCGGTAGCCTCCACGACTTGTTGACGATCATGCCGTGCTCCACCAGCTACAGCAAGTCGTCCGCCGTCACTGTGGAGGGGAGGAAATCCCCCTGGATCCAACCCACCGGCAATGCCCGCTGTCGCCGCTGAGCAGGGGCCGCCCCTTCTTCTTCTTCTTCTTCTTCTGCGACTCGAGTTTGCTGGTCTGCCACTTCGTCATGGCAAAGGAAACAGGTCCTCAGAGGAGGAGAGGAAGAAGGAGACTTGGGGCGTGCAGAGATCTGCGGGAGGAACGGGGTTAATGCGAGGAAGATGAGCAGCGCAACAAGAAATCCCGGCCGGAGGGGCTTATATAAGCTTCCGACTGAGTCGCTAACAGGTGGCCCCGAAATCTTATCCCCCCGACCGGCTGCTGCGATGTTAGTGGAGAAGATAAAGGCGCGTTCATCAAGGCGGCAAAACCTACTCGATGGCGATGTCGTCATCCCTACTGAGCGCGCGGCAACCGAAATTTGACGATCCCGGAAAATCCGCCCCTGTTAGTTTCACCGGTCACATCGAAAGATTCCGCGGAAGCACTCGGTCCCTGACGGTTCGTTTCACGGGTATATTCACTCGGATCACTGGTTGAAAGGATAAAATGGATCGAGGCAAACAACGCCAAAGTCACATCCATACCAGTCGGATCCGTATAGGTCCTACCCAAGGGGACTAATGATGGGGTTATAGTCCCAGGGCAGGGTCATAAGCCTGCCCTATAGGTCCTACCCAAGGACTACCTTTCGTAGAGGACAAGACCCTTAGACAGTTCCGACTGAACTAAGGACTCCCCCATCATCCAGTCGGTGATGAGCATTCAGAGCGTATTTAACGTACCGATTGAATTCCACTCTGTACATCATAACCTCCCGGGAGGGCAACGGTCATACGTTTTCATACACCATTATTAGCATTTAGGGCGTACGTTACATGTAACGTAGGCATTTATTCGCCACTATTCCACCCGTATCCACCGGCCCATTATGAAGGGCAGCGCACTCTATATAAGCCGCCCTTCCCCATTGGCGCGGGGGTTGGCATTTACTGTAATCCTATATTCCACTCAACACTAAGCTCCCAAGAGCACTGAGACGTAGGGCTTTTACCTCCACCGTAGAGGGGCTTGAACTCATACATCCTCGACGTAGCAAAGGCTCTACCCATCCTTTCGTACCCTACACATCTACTGTCAGACTTATACCACGACAGGTCTTGTCCATCACATCATTCCCCAAATTATGTGATCCCGTCATCAAGTGACAACACTTGTCTATGGCTAGGAAACCTTAACCATCCTTGATAAACATGCTAGTCAACTGGAGACTCACTAGGGACATAGTTTTGTCTATATATCCACACATGCATTTATGTGTCCATTCAGTACATTAATAGCATGGATAATAAACGATTATCTTGAAACAGGAAATATAATAATAACTATTCTATTATTGCCTCTAGGGCATATTTCCAACACACAAGACCCTAAGGATTCGAACTTAGGGGCATGTACGAAGATCTCTCGCGGCCTAACCTCGCCTAGATCCCTACTCGACGGGGACGACGAAGGACTCGCTCGATGGTGAGGAAGGCACATAAGGCAGCAGTTTGCCCAGGTTCGGGCCGCTGAGAAGCGTAAAAACCTACTCCTCCTTTGGTGTATTACCTCTCATGGGGGTTGTTGGATGAACTAGTACAATGTTCTTGAGGGCCTCCGGAGGCTTGGTGTTGTGCCCGTGGGTGAATGAATGAGTCGGATCCTCCCCCTCTATGAAGTAACCTACTATCTTTTTATAGTGACGGCCCGGTCCTCTTCCCTTATCGTTTCGGCGGGAAGGGATACCACAACGGCCAATTTAAAAGGGGGGACAGGGAAACATGCTTCCCCTGCCCAAAAGTTGTCTTCGCCTGCAAAGTGGCTACCAGAGCTGCAGGGTCGGGTTTAGGGATGACGTCCGTCCTGCCGGCGGGCGGCCATGATCTTGTGGCACCGAAAAGAAAACCTTTAGAAGATGCCTTGGGAGCCTGCGTTCGTCCTTGCCCCCACTTTGCACTAAAGGGGAAACTGCTCGCTCTGTCGTCTCCGGCTCGCCTGTCCTTCCTCAGTGTCATCCTTGACTCTGGAGGGTGGGCCTCGCCTCGGAATATCCACCGCTCCGGAGGGGTCCTGAGGAGCCCCGTGCGTATCTTGATGCCGTTCCTCCTCGTGAGGATTGGCCCCTCGCGAGACCCTTGCCTTGAGTGATGCCGGGATTGCTGGTGTTTGGTTGATGAAGTGGGCCATCCCTGGGCTGCAGGTAGGCAGGTCTGGGTACCCCCATTCCTAGAACGCCGACATGAGTTAATGCTAGTAACTATAGAAGTTACAAGTAACTACAGCTCTAACTCGAGTGTTAATGGTAACGCTCATTGTAAGTGCATCTATTGCCTCTTAGTGATTTTGGTGGTTTGAAGACTTATAGGTTAAGTATCTAATGTGTTTATGAGTGTAGACAGGATCTATAAGTCACTGAGGAGTTTGAGATATTTGATGAAGATCGACCCCTAAAAATGTACATCTTCGGTTGAAGAAATTGATCTGTAGCTGAAGAATTGAATCGCGAAGAATCTGCGATGAAATTGATAATCTTCATGAAGATATTGAAATTGACGAATTCAGTGTGTCCTGAAGAAAATCATCTTGAAGACTTTGAAGCATGAAGATTTACTCTTTCTATTTTATTTTCTTCACACTTGAGTAATAGGAACACCGTACTTTTAAAGGGGGTCGAAGTTACACTTTGGAATGAATTTCCTCATGATGCTCAACCCAAGCCTAATCCAACCAAAACCCTCAAGTGAGGAATACGAGTGACATGAGGACTCTCACGGTTGAGGGTTCCGACCGTTTCGATAGCCACGCCACATCATTGGTCTTATCCACACCAACGGTCATATTACTTGAGGGCATTAGTGTCAAATCATGTCGGGCTGCTCCCACAACCATAAGCTGGTTGGCTGCTCGGTTAGGAACTGACACTTGTCACAATAGCAACCCAATTCCTCAGAGTCTTCGAGAGTAATTCATCACTGAGGAAATACCCCATACACCGAAACCACAAACCTAGAACCAAGTGATTGAGCATCACTGAAGAAGTTGTTCTTGTGTGGGACTGAAGCCTTTTACCTTTGAGGACTGTGCATCCTCCATACGGTTAGGCGTCATGGTCTAGAGCAATCCAGCTGTCAATTGTGGATCGCCGGGTGACCAAGTTTGGGAGGGTTTGGAAGTCTGCCCTGAAGACTTACCACGAGTGTTGGGCGAGGACTGTGTGTTCTTAGCCCAAGGCGAAAACGGTAGGGACTGTGTGTACCGGTACTGTGTGTCCTTTGGTTTCAATACCAAGCGGCTCCGAACCAGATGTATGACTGTCACAGCAGTTGGAACTGGGTCATCAACTACTGTCTTCGCCGTGAAACGGGTTCTAATTCCTCAACTCCTTACTTTCCTCACATTATGTGTTGATGACTTCCACTGTTACTGTTTGAAGAATTTGCTGAAGACTTTCTCTGAAATTCCTCAACCCCAAATTCTTCACGCTAGTTAATCCTCATCTATTTTCTGCGTGCCTGCTCACTGTGAAACTTTGCACTTCTGATCCTTTACTGTTTCCGCTGTAAGTTAGTCATCAGTGAGGAATTTCCTCAAAAGTAATTTCCTGAGTGATGAAATTCTAAAAATCTCCTATTCACCCCCCTCTAGTCGATATAACGCACTTTCAATTGGTATCAGAGCAAGGTACTCCCTTGTTCTGTGTGATTTTGGTTTAACCACCTGGAGTTTTAGTTATGTCGACTGCAGGCAGGTTTAAGGTGACTGCAACTTGTCCTACCTTTGAAGGAAAGAACTTTCCCTTCTGGAAGAACAAGATGCAAATGCATCTACAAGCTATTAATAATGATCTCTGGTATATTGTGGAACATGGCATCCCCATCATCTCTGCTAGTGTCTGTGCTGCTGATGTGAAGAAATTCAAGAAACTCGATTCTCAAGCGAAGAATATCATCTGTGGCCATCTGAGCCGAGGCCAGTTTCGAAGAGTGAGTGCTTTGGGCTCTGCAACACTGATTTGGTGGAGACTGTGCAAAGTAAATAAAGGAGTATCGACCCAGCGTGACTCTTGTGTTGATATTCTTCGCAATCTCTTCAATCGCTTCAAGAGGCATGACAATGTAAGCTGCCAAGACACCTTTGATCGCCTCACTGATATATCAAATGAACTGCAAGCACTGGGAGCTCGAGACATTACTGATCATGAAGTTGTGAAGAAACTGCTGAGATCTTTGGATTCTTCATTTGATACTTTAGTTTTGATGATTCGAGAAAGACCAGACTACAAGATGCTTGACCCAGCTGATATACTCGAAAGATTAAATACTCATGAATTCCAGCTAGAAGGGAAGAAAGATCTATATGGACCAAGCTATTCCAGATCACGTGCACTGAAGGCTAGAGCAATTTCCTCATCTAAATAAGAAGATTCGGATGATAGCATTGGTGACCCTGAAGAATTTGGGCAGGAGCTTGCAATGCTCATGAGGAAATTCCACAGGTTTACACGACGTGGCCAGTTCGGTAAATCTTCAAGAAGAGACATCAGGAAATCAGAATCTTCATCTGAGGACTACAAGAAAAGAACTTGCCACAAATTCAAGAAATTAGGCCATTACATTGCTGACTGTCCCCGTTGGGGAAAGGAATCAAAGAAGAAGAAATACAAGCATGACAGTTCTGATGACTCGAAGAAGAAGAAGAAATCTTCAAAATCCTCATCTTCAAAGCCCTCATCGCACAAGAAGACTAGTTTCAGAAAGGCTCGGGCACTTATTGGCAAGGAAATGGATTCCGAGGCAGAATCATAGGAATGTGATGAAGAAGAGGGTTCTGATGAAGACTCAGAATCCGGACAGGCTATTCTTGCACTGGCAACCACTTTCGTCAGCAAGTCAATCTTCAACCTTGAAGAAGATGATAACACCATCCACACTGATGACTATGCTGATGACTTCGCTCCAACCTATTGCTTGATGGCAAAAGGTTCAAAGGTACCGAATGATGCTTCCTCCTATGATTCAAGTGACTATGAACCTGATGATTATAAAAAACCCAGTTACAGTAAACTTGCTATCATTGCCACTAAACAACAATCTGCCCTGGAAAAGCTTCAGAAACTGCTAGATAGAAGTGATGATCTGTTGAATGATGAAATGAACCTTACCCAAATCCTCACTGAAGATGTGAAAAGTCTTCAGTCTAGATTTGATAATCTTTAAGATCGTTATTATACACTCCTCGCTGATCATGAGAAACTTTCCTATGAATTTCTTCAAAGGAAGCTTGATCTAGAGAAGCTGAGGATGTCTCATGATGATATTCGTATGGAAAATGATTCATTACTAGCTCAACAGATCAGCGCTGCTCAAGTTGAATTCATTCCTCCATGTCTTAAATGCATTGAATGCGAAACTGCTAATTCTTCACCAGAATCATCAACTGCTTCTATTGCTACAAATTCTTCAACTCCACCTGTAGTGTCTATTTCCTCACTTGAGGAAAACACAAATGTTACTGATGAAAATGCAGGGTTGAAGGAATTGTATGTGACAGGCATATACAAAAGTCTCAAAGGACATCAAACCCTTTGTGTTGTACTAAAAAAGCAGATCTTGAACAGGAACCCGAGGAAAGAAGGAATTACCTTTGAGAGGAAATTAAATGCTGATGGATCTTATTGGAAACCTGAGCAGTATCCCAAAACCTTATGGGTTGCTGATATTGGGCCTCCTTTTGATCCATCCAATCTAACTGGTTTTTCATATGAATTATCCTATTCCTCAGATGAGTCATTTGACTCCAACTATAAACTGTTCAAAAATCAATCAGGTGAAGTATTTGCTCGATATGTTGGAACTAACTGCAGGAATGGTCCTCCCTTGAGGAAAATCTGGGTTCCCAAAAGCTGTCTTGAAAATCTTCAGGTGAATGTCCTCATGACACCACCTATGAAGAATCTGAACCCTAGATCAAATTCCTCAGGAGGTCCAAAGTCTTCAAGAGGATCAAAATCCTCAACTGGTCAAAATTATGCTCGTACCCGTGCTAATGCGTCTAACATGCAGGGAAACTACAAGGAATATGAATATGAGCGTTACTCTTCAAATCATTATGTTCATAAATCCTCAAACCAGTTCTATGCATATTCATATGAGTAATTTAACCCCCCTACTGTTAAGAGAAGTGCATTAGCTTCAATGCCACCTTTCTCATATGGTGCTCGCAGGATGATGAATGCTTTACCACCACTTCAGATGTGGGTGGTGAAGAAATCGAACTAATCACTTCCGCAGGTCAGGTCTCGAGATGAAAATCACCATCTGAAGAATTTGCTGGAGACCTGAGGAAATGCTTGATAGGACGCAAGCTAATATTGATGAAATAGAAATATTTCACACGTCCTTATAATTCTGTTGTGATGAAATTCTTATCTGATGAAATTGATATCATATTCTTCAAATCAGAAGCATATGCGATGGTAAGCTGTACTAATTCATCTGCAGGATGATAAACCCAAGAATACTGAGTGGGTTCTTTATAGTGGCTGCACACATCACATGATTGGTGATAAAAGCTTGCTGATGAATATGCCACTAACTCCATCACCTCTAAAGCAAATCACATATGCCGACAAAGGTAAAAGCAAGGTATAGGGACTTGGCAAAGTGGCTATTTCCAAGGATAGGCATATGGACAAAGTGATGCTTGTTGAATCCCTTGGTTTTAACCTCATGTCAGTCTCGATGCTTTGTGATCTTGATATGATTGTTATCTTTGGTAGATACAGATGTGTAGTCATCATGGAATCTGACAGATCCAAAGTCTTCGAAGGTGTAAGAAGAGGGGATTTGTACATTGTTGATTTCTCTACAGGTCCTCAACCAGCCACTTGCTTACTAGCAAAAACCTCAGAAGGATGGCTGTGGCACCGAAGACTAGGTCATGCAGGCATGAGGAATTTGCACACGCTCGTGAAGAAGAAGCATGTCATCGGCATCGAATCAGTCAAATTCCTCAAGGATCATCTCTGCGGTGCATGTGAATCTGGGAAAATGACCAGATCCAAGCATCCCTCGAAGACTATCATGACCACTACACGTCCATTCGAATTGCTTCAAATGGATCTATTTGGAACTACTCACTATGCCACACTAACCAATGCAGCATCTTTATATGGCTTCGTCATAGTTGATGATTATTCCAGATATACATGGGTGCATATCATAGTATATAAAACTGAAGTGCAGGAAATCTTCAAACGATTTTCTTCAAGGGCCTCGACGAACTTCGGCATCAAGATCAAACATATCAGGAGTGATAATGGAACAGAGTTCAAAAACAACGGTCTTGATGATTATCTTGATGAACTTGGTATTACTCATGAATTATCTGCTCCTTATACTCCTCAGCAGAATGGTGTCGTCGAAAGGAAGAATAAGACTCTGGTTGAAATGGCAAGAAATATGCTTGAAGAATATCAGACTCCTCGTCGCTTTTGGCCTGAAGCAATCAACACGGCATGCCATATCATCAACAGGGTATATCTTCACAAATTCCTCAAGAAAACCTCATATGAACTCCGCACTGATAAGAAACCCAATGTATGTTATTTCAAAGTGTTCGGTGCAAAATGTTGGATTAGAGATCCTGACCATAGCTCAAAATTTGCACCTAAGGCACATGAGGGTTTTATGCTCGGTTATGGAAAGGACTCGCACACCTACAGAGTCTTCAACAACTATCACAACAAAGTTGTTGAGACTGTAGATGTGTGGTTCGATGAAACTAATGGCTCGCAAAGAGAGCAATTGCCTTCTGATCCAGATAAGCTGACGCCTGAGGAAGCAATAAAGCTCAAACCTACTGAAGACATTGTTCCCACTGAGGAAGTTGATGAAGAAACGATCCCCATCACTGATGAAAATCGAGAAGATGCTCCTGAGGAAATTGCACCAGAACCACTTCCTCAGCCCAGACGAAATCCTCAACCAGCTCATCCGAGGATTGCAAATGAAGTAGAACTTGACAAAATCCTCAACGACATCAACGCGCTAGGTCCTCTCACTCTCTCAAAAGCTTCACACTTAGTTAACTTTTGTGGGCCTTTTTCCTTTGTATCTATCATAGAACCCTCAAAAGTTGCTAAGGCCATTCTGGAACCGGAGTGGATCCAAGCTATGCAAGACGAACTTCTTCAATTCAAGCTGAATGATGTATGGGAGCTCGTCAAACGACCAGATCCTTGCAACCACAACATCATCGGTACCATGTGGATTTTCTGAAATAAGCAAGATGAGGACGGTCAAGTGGTTAGGAACAAGGCACGACTTGTAGCCCAAGGCTACACCCAGGTTGAAGGAATAGATTTCGATGAAACTTTTGCACCTGTTGCTAGACTTGAAGCTATTCGAATACTACTTGCTTATGCTAATCATCATAACATCATCTTATATCAAATGGATGTGAAAAGTGCATTCCTCAATGGTAAGCTTGATGAAGAAGTATATGTTGCTCAGCCCCCAGGTTTTGAGGATCCAAAGAATCCAGACAAAGTCTTCACACTCAAAAAGGCTCTCTATGGTCTCAAGCAAGCCCCTCGGGCATGGTATGATACATTGAAGGAATTCCTCATGAAGAAAGGCTTCAAACCTGGTTCACTCGATCCAACTCCTTTCACTAAATCCTATGATAATGAGCTATTTGTGTGCCAAATATATGTCGATGATATCATATTTGGCTGTACTGACAAACGATACAATGATGAATTTGCTTACATGATGAGTGAAGAATATCATATGTCTATGATGGGCGAGCTAAAATTCTTCTTAGGTCTTCAAATTCGTCAACAACGCAATGGAATCTTCATATCACAGGAGAAATATCTCAAGGATGTTCTGAGGAAATTCGACATGCATGAATGCAAAGGTGCCAAGACTCCAATGCCTACCAACGACCATCTCGGCACTGATGAAAATGGTAAAGAATTTGATCAGCAGGTATATCGCTCTATGATTGGCTCTTTATTGTATCTATGTGCATCTAGGCCAGATATAATGCTTAGTGTCTGCATGTGTGCACGTTTTCAAGCAAAACCGAAGGAATCACACCATAAGGCTGTGAAGCATATTCTTCGATACTTAGCTCACACACCAACACTAGGATTATGGTATCCCAAGGGCTCCAATCTTCATCTCGTAGGATATTCTGATTCAGACTATGCTGGTGATCGTGTGGACCGCAAGTCAACTTCTAGTACAAGTCATTTCCTCGGAAGATCACTAGTCTGCTGGTCCTCAAAGAAGCCGAACTGCGTATCACTCTCTACTGCCGAAGTTGAGTACGTTGCTGCTGGTTCATGCTGTGCTCAATTACTATGGATGAAGCAAACCCTCAAGGACTACGACATCAACATGAAGAATGTGCCTCTCTACTGCGACAATGAGAGTGCGATCAAGATTGCATACAACCCAGTACAACACTCAAAGACTAAGCACATCCAGATTTGTCATCATTTTCTTCGAGACCATGTCCTCAAGGGCAATATCCTCATCGACCATGTGAAGGCTGATGATGAACTGGCAGATATCTTCACTAAGCCCTTGGATGAGAAAAGGTTTTGCAAGTTGCGGTGTGAGCTAAATATCTTAGAATCTTCAAATGTTTTATAAAAACATGCACACATCCTAACACTTATGCAAAATTGATGACTCAGATGTGCAACACATGATTAATCGATTTTCTTCAACTCATGAAGAATGTCACTCTGAATGTGAAGAAATCAATGAAGAAATTGATTCTCGCGGCCCTACGACAATTGTACGCGGCGTCTGTAATCAACATTCTTATATGGTGGGTCACGCCACCGCCCAATGTGAAATTCCTCAAGTTGATTTTCTTCAATATTCCATTTCCTCAAAATGTGTTTTTCTTCAAAACAGTTGTTCTTCATTGTGAAGATTTATCACAAAATCCTCAAGTTACTCAATCTTCAAAAACACTTGATGACTTTCGTTTGACTAGATAGACTGTGATTTCAAGTCCTCAACATCATTCACTTATAGCTATTTCTTCAAGTTGATATTTCATCTAAGTGAATGTGATCGGACACTACTTTCCCTCTATTGTATTCTCATCCAGTCTATTCGATTCTTCATATGCTTCTACTTGAAACTTTGTTCAAAATCCTCACTGCGTCCTTGTCAGCTGATGATCATGTGACAAAATCCTCAACTCTTCAAAATGTTTCTTTAATTCACAGTAACTGAACCCCACTTCCCACGTTCGGATAACCACGATCTCCACTATCTCCACCGCCTTGTTCGGGAGCTACACGTGTCCTGCGGAGACGTAGATGCAGGGGCTGTTTGGTCCAAATTCTTCGCGCCAACAGTAACTGTCTGGCTATAAATATGTCCTTATCCCCCTCGACAAACACTTCTTCGCCCCATCGCTCTCCTGCTACAGCAAAAAAAAAACCAAACCCTAGCGCCACCGCTGGAAGTCTCGTCGCCGGTGAAGAAGAGCTTCACTCCCTCGACTTCTCCGTCGCCGAAACCACGCCGGAGTCGGATCATCTTCGTCCGCCGCCGCCGTAGACGTCCTCTGCCGCCGGGTTAGGGCGCATTGGACACGCAACCGAAGAGCTTCTCTCCACAACTTTTCTATGTTCTTCGTGCGCGCTTTCAAGGGTAAATAAAAACCCCATTTTTACAGAAAGTTAGATTTACTATTTTACACCTCCTAAGTGAAATCCGTTTTTCCTCAAGAATCGATATGCACTTGATTCCTCAAACACTGCCTATCACCACACCATTGATGAACTTCACTAAGCATCTAAGATATTCACGAGATTCCTCAATTGTGCGAATTTTCGGATCTGTACAACTCTGGAACCCAAGAACAATATGCTTAGGCAAATTCCTCAACCAGTGGTTAAATTCCTCAACTGTCAAACTTTTTCATTTTCTTCAACTCTAAGAACGCATATGACCTCTCCAAATTCCTCGCAACTATACTCTGTTCACAAGTACACACATGTCAGCTGATGAATCTCTCGGTTCTCATCACATTAACTCATTTGCAACGTTTCTTGAAGAAAATCTTCAAGTCTCATCGGAATCCTCAAGAGTTCAATCTCATCAGGAAAATCCTAAGCTGAAGAAAATGGAGGATGACAGAAAGTAGAA
Organism: Hordeum vulgare subsp. vulgare; assembly: GCF_904849725.1. Classification (NCBI taxonomy): domain Eukaryota; kingdom Viridiplantae; phylum Streptophyta; class Magnoliopsida; order Poales; family Poaceae; genus Hordeum; species Hordeum vulgare. The sequence continues at coordinate 109,342,981 of NC_058521.1, read as the reverse complement.
GGGAGGGAAGAAACTTGATCAGAACACAGCTTTGGATATCCCTGAGGATATTTACTTGGACTATTACACACCTGACGAAAATGAAACAATGGCCAAGAGAAAGATTCGGCTGCAGAACATAGAACGCCGATGGGCTAAGGAATGGAAGGAATACATATTTGTAACTGCCAAGTATGTGAAGAAATTCGCCTTGAAGCCTCCTGGCAAACGGGCCCCACTTGAGGCTCATGAAGTAGCACATCCCTCAAGCCTCAAGGCCATTGATGACTATCTAGATGAGAAGGACAAGCATCTGGCTAAGCTCAAGAAGCAGGTAGATGCTGCCGTGAGGAAATTCAATGAATCCTCAGCTGCTGCCTCAACTGCACCTACTTCCTCTACCACTGAGACCTTTGGTTCAGCAATTCCTCAACCACAGTCTGTGCCATCAAAACCAAGGGCTCCAAAGCCTCAAGAGAAATCTGCTCACGCATCTGTTACAAAACCCTCAGCGCCAAAACCCTCACCTCCAAAGTCCTCAACACCACCACCAAAGCCTCAAGAGACACCAGTACATAATCCGGTCGTGAAGCCACTGACCGCTACCTCCAGCTCCTCACTTCCGTCTGCACCAGCTCGGAGACAAAGTCTTCAACACCTCCTGTGAAGACTCAGGTGTCTGCTGAAAGAGCAACACTACCAAGCGCCAGCAAAATCATCACAGTCCCATCTGCATCAGAGGGCAGTGATGAATATGATGATCAAACCCTGCAAGCAATAATCAGAAACAAGCAGGAAAGGGTAGCTCAATCATCTGATAGCACCATTCTTCTGGCCATGGACCCCAAGGTCCTCCTAGACTACATAAACATCTGGTATGAGGACCCAAACACTCTACTGGATGATTTAAAACTTCCCCCTGGCATCAGCCACATGGTGGCCACATTCATCAATGAAGCCAAGTGGAAAGAACAGCAAGCCAAGCAGGCCAAGGTTGCGAAGCTTAAAAAGGAGAAATTCCTCAAGCAGAATCTCCTCAACTTGACGCCTGATGCACTGGTGTCAACACAGGCTGAGTTGAAGACATTGACTGATAAGTACTCCAAGCTATCTGATCGTCAGAGTCTCAAGAGAAGTTTCATCAAACTTGCCACTAGAGCTGTTGATGACTACAACAAGAAGGCTGCCCCTCCAGCACCTACTCCTCAGCCTCTGATTGAAGAGCCAGTCGATGAATCTCCTCAAGCTGATGCAACTCCTCAAGCTGAGGAAATACCCCAAGAAAGCTGTGTGGATGTACCGGCTATTGAAGAAATCACCATGGAAAATCCAGCTGATGAACCTGTTGCAGCTGGTGAGACTGCCCCTGACCCAGCTGCTTCATCAAAGCAAGCTGATGACTCTGCTCCAGCTCGTTCCTCAAAGCCAGCTGATGAATCTGTCAAGAGAAACCCTTCACCAAAAGCATCAAAGGTGAAGAAGATGATTCCGGCTGCATCAGACGTGAAGAAAACCAGAGCTGCTGAGAAGGAAGCCAAAAAGAGAAAGGCCTCCTCAGCAGAAGAAGAAACAGAGGCCAAGCACCTCAAAGCGCTTGAAGATAATGCTCCACTGGACCCTGTGCCCCTCAATGTCGCTCCGTCTTATGAAATGGTCATCCTTGATGACCAACCGAAAGGGACAGATGACGAAATGGAGAATGCCGCATCTGAGGAACACACTTACGAAGAAATTCGTATTGACGACAGTCCTCAGCCCTCCATTCCTGAAGAAGTAACTGCACAAGGATCGGCTACACTAGCTGATGAAACTCCCTCTGTCACCAAGCCAGCTGAGGAAGAGCAAAGTGAAATTCCTCAAGATGATGAAATTCAAAGTCCTGAGAAAAATCCTCAAGATGAGGAACAGGCTCACCCAACTCCTCCACCTAAGCAAGATGAACCTATTCCTCAGCCTGATGCCCAGCCAGATCCCATTCTTCAACGTGATGCACAACATGAGAAAGCTCCTCAGCCTGAAGCCCCAGCTGATGAAATTCCTCACCCTGAGGAAAATGCTGAGGAAAATGCACCTGATCAAGACAATGCCTTCGTCGTGCTCAACCCTGAGACTGCAATTGTTGTCTCCCCTCCTGTTCCTCAGCAAAATCTTCAGCTAGTACAGCGTCAGCCATTCTCCAAGCGACCGCAGTTTCAAAAGGAGAACTTCTTTGAAGAGCGCATGTACTTCATTGGAGAGAATCCATATGATATGCCTCAAATGAGACATGTGAAGTTTTGGACGAGGACACAACTGAATTACTATGCCTCTGTGTTGTGTGGAAGAAACAAGATATTCCAGCACAGCCATATTCCTCACGTTGAACTTGAAGCAATACCGTGCTTAGCTCCAGTCCTTAATGTCCTCCATGAAGCTGGTCTGCTGCCAATGTGCTCCGACATCTCTGATTGGAACAGTGAGCTCATTCTTCAGTTTTATGCCACTCTTGACATATCTCGCGATCGTGAAGACATTGACACATGGGTGTTTGACTGGATGACACAAAACACTCACTACAAGGCTCCTGCTGCTGTGCTCCTCCGTGAACTGCCTGTATCAATTCCCTCAGTGGAGGCTGTGAAGCTTTATGGTGAGCGTGAGCTGCCCAAAGGGATGATGGAAGTCCTCATGAAGCCTTTGGCTGAAGGGCAATCTCCGAGAAAAACCTTCCTCGTCCACGAGCTCAAATATACACCAAGGTATGTCTACATAATCCTCTACAGTGTGCTCGTGCCGATCAAAGGCCATGATGATGAAGAAGATGTCGTAGGCATCATGAAGAATATCCTCTTCAACATCATCCATGGTATTCCTATAAACATACATGATTTTTTCTTGAGGACTTTGGCCGACAATGCCATGTGTCCATTTGATCACAAGATATATGCCCCATGGATCATGAGATTCATCAGGACAAGGACAGGCATCAACTTCCATGCTGATTTCCAAAACCATGTTGGATATATGCCTCCTATCCGGGTCAACAAGAAGACTTTCGAGCCAGTTGAAGGAAAAGGCAAGTCAGTAATTGATGAAGGCCGAAGCCCCCTTGATGGCCAGTTCAGAGAGCTAGAAGCTTATTCTTCATGGGATGATACTGAGACTCGCCCGGCAAGCCCGGTTCCTCCTCGCATGATGAATACAAGAGAGTTTCTCCTCAGTCTTCACCAGAAGGTGGATCGCAATCACAAGTGGGTCAAATGCCAGTTTGGCGCCATTGTGAAAACCCTCACTGAAACACAGAACTCTGTGAAGCTCAACCATCACTATCTGCATGAGGTTTTTGATCGCACCTGGGCTACACTTGCTCATGTGAAGACTCAGACATAGCTTGAAGAAATGGACTTTGAGCGAGACTTTGACTGGTCGTGGCCTCCCAAGAAGAAGTTTAGGCCCATTCCACTTCCAAACCTTGAAGACAGTTCCTTTTCTTCATTCCGCACTGCTGAAACTGATGAAGAACAACTCGACACTGCAACTGGTCCAAGGAAGAAGACTACTCCCAAGAAGCATCACACCTCTTTATCAACCGCCAAGAAGTGAAGTGTTCATGGGCGTTAGTCCTCAGTTTGTCCCTTTTTGTCACTTGATGACAAAGGGGGAGAAACTTGAGAGTTAGTCTTCAAGCGGGATATTTTGGGGCTTATGAATTATATTTAAGTTACAAACTCTAGGCTCTTTTGAAGTTTTTATGCAATGAGTTGTAACTTAAGCCCGATGGTACTCTGACACTTTTGAACGTTTTTCTTCGCATGCTTATTTCTCAAGTTATAATGCACGCATGCTGGAATTCGTCAGATACCATTTGTCATCATGCATCTTCATTTTCTTCATACTATATGTTACATGTATGCATGATTTACAAGACTCACGGGGAGATCTCCATGATATAAATCATCAATGTGCATTTGCTGTAAAAAGCAAAATCCTCAAGATATGCACATCTTCAGGGGGAGTCTCTCTGAATCTTGATTTCAAATTCCTCAAATGAGTATTTACACTTCATATCTTTGATCCGTGTTGAAGACTTAACCTAATTGTCATCAACCACCAAAAAGGGGGAGATTGTAAGTGCATCTAGTGCCCCTTAGTGATTTCGGTGGTTTGAAGAATTATAGGTTAAGTATCTAATGTGTTTATGAGTGTACACAGGATCTATAAGTCACTCAGGAGTTTGAGATATTTGATGAATATCGACCCCTAAAAATGTACATCTTCGGTTGAAGAAATTGATCTAAAGCTAAAGAATTGAATCGTGAAGAATCTGCGATGAAATTGATATTCCTCATGAAGATATTGAAATTGAGGAATTCGGTGTGTCCTAAAGAAAATCATCTTGAAGACTTTGAAGCATGAAGATTTACTCTTTCTGTTTCATTTTATTCATACTTGAGTAATAGGAACACCATACTGTTAAAGGGGGTCAAAGTTACACTTTGGAATGAATTTCCTCATGATGCTCAACCCAAGCCTAATCCAACCAATAGCCTCAAGTGAGGAATACGAGTGACATGAGGACTCTCACAGTTGAGGGTTCTGACCGTTTTGATAGCCACGCCACATCATTGGTCTTATCCACACCAACGGTCATATTATTTGAGGGCATTAGTGTCAAATCATGTCGGGATGCTCCCAGGCTATAAATAGCCGCCCCCACAACCATAAGCTGGTTGGCTGCTCCATTAGGAACTGACACTTGTCATAAGAGCAACCCAATTCCTCAAAGTCTTCGAGAGTAATTCATCAGTGAGGAAATACCCCATACACCAAAACCACAAACCTAGAACCAAGTGATTGAGCATCACTGAAGAAGTTGTTCCTGTGTGGGACTGAAGCCTTTTACCTTTGAGGACTGTGCATCCTCCAGACGGTTAGGCGTCATGGTCTAGAGCAATGCAGCAGTCAATTGTGGATCGCCGGGTGAACAAGTTTGTGAGGGTTTGGAAGTCTGCCCTGAAGACTTACCACAAGTGTTGGGCGAGGACTATGTGTTCTTAGCCCAAGTAGAACACGGTAGGGACTGTGTGTCCCAGGACTGTGTGTCCTTTGGTTTCAATACCAAGCCTCTCCAAACCAGATGTACGACTGTCACAGCAGTTGGAACTGGGTCATCAACTACTGTCTTCGCCGTGAAACGGGTTCTAATTCCTCAACTCCTTACTTTCCTCAGATTATGTGTTGATGACTTCCACTACTATTGTTTGAAGAATTTGCTGAAGACTTTCTCTGAAATTCCTCAACCCCAAATTTTTCACGCTAGTTAATCCTCATCTGTTTTCTGCGTGCCTGCTCACTGTGCAATCTGTTTTCACATTCCTCACTCTGGAAAACTGCTGTTGTGAAACTTTGCACTTCTGATCATTTACTGTTTCTGTTGTAAGTTAGTCATCAGTGAGGAATTTCCTCAAAAGGAATTTCCTCAGTGATGAAATTCTAAAAATCTCCTATTCACCCCCCTCAAGTCGATATAACGCACTTTCACTCATCTTCACTACACTTCATGTGGTAGTTTAAGTCTGTTGCCGTTGCAGTCTCTTTGTCGTCCACGCCTTGCTATAGTCTGAGTGTCGGGGCACGTCCGACTAACACAACATGACCCGAGTGACCTTGTGCAAACCGAGTGAGAACCTGTTTGCCCGAGTGAGACCGTGACTGCACCGGTATCTTTGGGGACATTGGTGTCCTTGTGAGGTCTTAGGTGGGCCCTCAGATGTAGGTCTGTGGGCCTACCGCTGATGTACAACCCCATCACCAACTTCACGGTATATGAAGAAAGTCCCATTCTCTCCGTGGTAATAATTACTTCGAGTTATCAATTTTCTATTTTTCATTCTTGATGTGTCCGCCATGCAAGAAAACAAGGTATGCAAAGTTGTATCTTATGTAATATTATAAATAACACAATTTATTTTCTAAGATTTCAAATGTATAGATAAACTATTATTTTAGTGCTCGCTGATCCTTTCACTATTCTTGATCTTAAAGGTATACAAAAATATTGTTCTGATGCTCCGTGTAAGTTTTGCCATTCTTCCTTCCACATGTTCTCAACAAGAATTTTCACTTTTGGATTGACCAAGCAAACATATGATGTAGTTTAGATGTTTTTTCTAGCATTTTCCCATAGTTAGCTAGGCATGCATGTTTAACACTTACCTACTTTTTCATATGATGTGTTTGTCATATGTATCCATTGGGAAGAATTGAGTATATTGACTATCATCTAATGTGGAAAAGACAAATCTTGCCTCTTTGTCCATCTATGAATTGTTGTATTAATTCTTTTGATTTCCCTTATCTTACATGAAACGACAATATTCCAGTACTATCCTTGATTCAATTCTTAATAAACACAATTGCTAGCAACTAAATCAGTAAGTTTCAGGAGAAAAAATCTCTTTATGTGCCTTGCACGAGAGCGGCGTGCCACCGTGCCTTTGCCCGCTAGTCTTGATAAAAACTTCTTGTGTGCACCTCTTGTACTTTTTTGTACCCAAGGCATGACAAGAGCGTTCCAGCATGCTAATACGCTCCCTTGTGAGTTGGCCTTTTCTCGAGTTACATGGCGGGAACGTTCCTACACGCAGCCGCAAACCAGTCTATTCCGAGTAATGCTACACATACGAAACAATACAGGCTTTTACATGAAGGTGGATTTTTATTGGTTATTAAGGGGAGGAAGGACCCATCCCCATCACTGTTTGGATAGTACTTGTCGTGTGTTATTAAACAAGCTTGAGTTTGCACAATTCGTAGCTCATACGCGAAAGTTATGGCAGATTTAGTGCGAGAGCATTTTTCTCTAAACAGGCGGTAGCACCACTATGGCGGTACTTCCGCTGCCTACTACCGTTACTACTTCTACTTACGTTTTTCATCTTTTGCATTCTGTTTCGAGTGGATTTTTGAGCGACATTTCTTGACGAAAGTACCACTCCGGGCCACACTACCGTATTGCTCCTCTCGTTCTTACTCGAGTGGGGTGTGTGTCAATTCTAAGCGAAGTACCGCTTGAAGGAGCGGTAGTACCATTCCGAGGGCTCTACCTCCTCGAGGACTCTGCGGTTTTGCCCTTTTTCCCCTGAAACTACCTCTCCAGCGGTAGTACCACTCGACCGAGCGGTAGAACCGCTTGTGCATGACCAGTGCACATAACAGTTGGATTTGGGGAGCACTATAAAAGGAGGTCTTCTTCCCCATTGTTCCCCAACCATTGAGCTCATATCCCCCCCATTGTAGACCTTCTTTGAGCTTGCTAAATCCTTAACCCTCCAACGGTTCTTGCTAGTTCTTAAAGGAAAAGAGAGAGGAGATCGATATCCACATTTCCACCAATCAATTTCTCCTCTTTGTGAGTGGAACCCCTTGGATCTAGATCATGGAGTTGTTCGTGTTCTTCTTAATTCTTCCTCTCATTTTCTTCCATAGCATTATTTGTTGTGGAGAGATTCGGGAGAGAAGGACTTGGGCACTCCGTGTGCCCTTAACATTGCCTTTGGTGCATAGATTTGAATTCTCCCTGGTGATACGTGGAAATGAAGTTTGAGAAGCTTATTACTCTTGGGTGCTTGGAACCTACACTAGTGCAGAATCACGTAATAGTACCAGTTCGTAAGGACCTTTAGTGCCGGTTCTGCAACCGGCACTGAAGTGTGGGGACTAAAGCCCCCCTATAGTGTCGGTTTGTCACGAACCGGGACCAAATGCCCACCACGTGGCATGAGCCCACGCTGGGGGGCTGGGGTCCTTTACTCCCGGTTGGCTACACCAACCGGGACTAAGAGGTTTAGGGATTTTGGGTTTACGGTTTATGTTTCCTTTTAATTTGGTGTTTTCCATTTAATTCTTTTTCATTTCAAACATACTTTACGCTACTACATCTTGTACACGTTATGCATATATAAAAATGGAATTTCTCGTAGAACCAATCATATATATATCATCGAATTTCTCACACGACCATTCACACATACACATATATATACTATTTGTCCTACAATTTGCCGATCATTACATGGAGGCATTACAGCTTGTAATGGTATCCTCCTTTGGGATCTGTGACCTGGTCAAGCAAAAATACCAATATTTCGTCTTGAATTGCTCGTACGCGATCCGTTGGTAAGAGCTGATCCCGCTTTTGTTGCATCTTTATTAAAAAAATAATATCAATATGAATATATTAGTTGTGTGTATATATATTAGATCATGATAAAAAGAATTGTGAATAGTGTTGTGGCAAACGTACCCAAAGTTGTCTATCACTTTTGGACCTTTCGAAATTCATCATACGAATGTTCTCACAAACGTAGTATGCACATAAATTATTCCCCAGTGCATGCCTCACGCACTTTACGAGAATAGAATTAAATCAGGTAATAGTTAATAAACATGATAATGATATTGAAACTAGAATTAAAGAGATGGTAGCTATCTAGTACTACTTAATTAATTACCCTGTGTCACACTCATTTCAGTTTTTGTTTCCATGGGCCTTCAACCTGTTTGATGAACTTATACCAAGCCGTGCCCGCGAGCAAAGAAAATGAATAAAGGAGTTATTAATTAGTTGATATCAGGAAATGAACTGAAGAGGTCGACATATAGTTCGATAATGATTGAAATTTCTTGTCGACCATCCCCCTCACGATTACGTAGTCTCTATCATCTTTAAGTAGTGAGTCCAATACTAGAACTTTTCCCTCGTCAACTTCAATGATTAACAAGATCTAGTGAAAACTGCATGCGCACACGTTTCTATAATTAAGCGGTCATGTGCATAACTCATCAACTACACTTATTAAAATCTCGTAAGCAAAAAAGAGAATTTGTAGTACAAGACAGTGTCACTCACCTGAAGTTGTAAGGAAGTAGTATTTCTAGTTGGGTATTTAGTCGGACCAAGAACTCTAACAAGCTTTTCTCTATGTCTTTTCGTTCCCATTGACGCATCCTTGTCTCTTCATTAAGGGTATTTGGGTCAATGAACCCAATGACATAGCGTCCAACTTTTTTCATTTCATACATCTTCATTCTGCATAATACCAGAGAAAAGAATATAGAGTGAGGATAATTACAAGTAATGAACGAGCACTACAGCTAGCTAGAGACTTAAATTAAAGAAAGAAATCACTTACAGACAACAGCAACCGACGAGAGATTTTCTAGTGCGTCTTGATTGAGTAACTGAAACATTTCTTGATACTCAACCCATATATCTTTTTTATGGTAGTAATGTCGTGCCTCGACTTTCACCATGAGGGACTCTCGACCGATAGTCTTTACTTCTCTCAGGTACCATTGATGCAATTCATACATTCTCATTGATAGAAGCGGGATCTGCTCAGGCTTGACCATAGGTTGGCCGCAAACATCTTTCCATTTTAGTTCCTCCTCTGTAAACGCTTGGAAGTTCTCGATGTCTAGGAGTTGTTCTATAGTGACACCGGCCTCTTTAGCCTGCCTTCTATGATTGTCGGTTATTACCAGCTGCTGATCGGCGGTACTCACATGTGTTCATAGCGGGGGGATCGATTGCACTGCATGCTCTCCCAGCTCGGGAACAATTTTCCCGCATTTTTTGCCAGCTGTTTGGCTCGAGCTCGTGCTCGACTCCTTATTCTTTGGTGCTTGATATGACTTCTTGATAGAGTACTCATAGTGTGAGTCAATATGCTTGACATCTGGTTGAGCATTATCAATTAAGTGTTGTATGACATGTTGAGGTATGATCACCTTTGCGACGGGGGCGGTTTTGGTACAAAATGGCCTTCACTTGGGCTTGCACTTCGACTGTGTTTTACTCGGGAGTCAGGTGGTAAGGCAACCTCGGAAGAGGCTTGAGGCTTCGACCATATATGAATTTCTTGCCTCCTATTGTACCGCTAGCCGACGTAGCTGCGTCACCTCTCTTCCGTTGTTGCTGAGGTGGCGGAGCCTGCTGAGGCGGTGGAGATGGCTGACACGGTGCCTGACTTGGAGGAGGAGTGGGCTGACGCGGTGCCGGAGTTGAAGGAGGAGGAGTCGGCTAACACGGTGCTGGAGTTGGAGGAGGAGGAGTCCGCTGCCGTGGTGCCGGACTTGGAGGAGGAGGAGTGGGCTGACGCGGTGGCGGACTTGGAGGAGGAGACGACTAACGCGATGTCGGTGGCCCTGGAAAGACGATGCAATCCTCTCTCCATAGAATGATATGATGTATGGCCTCTCCCGGTGTTTGCTCATCGTCACCTCCAGGAATGTCAAACTCTAGCCCCGAATATGCTGCCACCACTTCATAAACCCCAACCCAAGCATAGCCAACTAGAATCGGATTGTAATGGAAGGTTGCTTCTAGGGGATTTGTATAAGCATAGCCGTCCGCCACCTTCATGGATAATTTCTTCACTTTTATGTGTAGCTCACAACTTGTTGTATCTATGATAGCATCCACATGGTATCTATCTAGTGCATCTTTTTCCGGGGCGGAAACCATGCTGCTTCTCGGCATGGAACCGGACGATGTTATCCAATGCTGGATCCGCTAGTTGTTTCCGCTGCTGAGACCCCCTTTCCTGGCTAAGTGAGTCGATCTGCTACTGCTGCCACTTGAAAGTGAATTCCAAACCCGCGTGCTTTGTTTCTATGATGCGAAAGCGGTTTGCTTCCTCCTTCCTATGCCCCTCCTCCAGCTTTATATTCTGCTCCTCCTGTTGTTTGTTTCTCGCACGGCTTATGTAGTCGGTGTTCCAGTCCACAAGCCCCTTAAACCATTGAACAACGCCTTTGCCTCGTGTTCTTCCCGGGTGTTCAGGATTCTTTTTTTTACCGGCTACTGTAGGGAAAACCCCCCACAGCCTTTTTTCTTTTATTCCCATAAATAAGAGCAGTATGTACAAGAAGAAACTAGAATGTACAAATGGGATAAGGAGCTAAGGCTACAAACCTCAAGGAGACAAAAAGGAAACCCATTTAAGGAGATCATCTCTGAAACTAGCCTTAATCCTATGAGCTAACATGGAAATGTCATGGATGAAGCCAGATCTCCATTTTCTGAACTTTGGCTCCTCCTGGTTAAAGACCTTTGCATTTCTGACAGTCCAGATGTTCCAACATGCAGTGAAGACCACCTCAGCAAAAAAGGGGTTAAGGAATTCTCGTTTAGCAGCTACAGTAGCACTCCACATGGATGGACCCTCCTATGTGATCTGCAGGTAATTCCAGACACTCGTACTGAAAAGACAGTTGAAGAATAAGTGATCTCTGTCTTCCTTGACTCGATCATGGCATAGAACACAGAGATTGGAGTCGGAAACATTCCAGTGATGCCGTTCAAGCATGTCTTGAGTGTTAAGCCTGTCCATGATGAGCATCCAGGCAAACATCTTAATCTTCATGGTACAACAGCTTTTCCAGATCCAGTTGAGTAAAGGGTTTGGTGTAATACTGGTGTGAATGTGAGCATAGTATCTCTTGGCTGTGTATGCCTTAGCATCCTTTCCCCATACCCATCTGTCACAGGCCTGATTATCAATATCCAGGTCTTGAAGCAAAGATTGAACTTCGAGTCTCTTCTATTGCAACAAGTAAACTTACATCGGCTCCTTTAAGACATGCCCGCTCCAAAACCTCGTATGTCTTTGGGTCCAATGTCCCCCATGACCACAGAACCAAGTACTGCACCTGGGGGGGGAGCTCCTTCTAACTGGAGTGATCCCTACATGCATCATCTCTTGCTGAGTGAGATCCCACTTAGGCCGGGCCACCTCGTAGCCACCTAGCCCCAGCTTATGGTGCCACTTCTTTTTCGCGACATTAATCTTGTTTTTCTCGACCGTTCCTGAGCTACTTCTGATTCCTTGAAGTTCATGAAAGCTTCCCAGTGATCTCTTGCCTTCTCCGGTGTTCCCTTGAATTCTCGAGTCTGCTTTCCTGCATTGACATACGCGACCCATATAGTTTTCTTGCGATCGCTGAATGCTACCGCCATCTTCTTAAGTGCAATGTTCTTGACTTTCTCCAGATCTGCATCTTTCAAATGATCTCGTACGATAAAATGTGGCATGAGCAATTCCCAAAGCAGATTTTTTGCTCTTTGGTCGACAAAAGTAACATTTGGATCTCCCTTTGCTGGCTTTTTCCATTCTTGAATGCAGATCGGGATTCAGTCCCTCACAATAAATGCACATTGATGAATGAACTTCTTCGCATTCTTCTTAGGTTCATTAGGTTTGCCATTAGGTTTGATGGCATCAATGTTGTAGTTTATGCCAGCCGTCAACATCTTGGCCGGGCCTCGAAGTGCCGTGCTGCTTGTAGAAAATTTGCTCCATCCGGAGGGCTAAAAGAAGAAAGATCGATTCACTAATATATATACAAATTAATTAAAACATGTGATGATCAACAGATGCATGCCTTATATAAATATATCTCATCGGTATTTGTTATTTGAAGAACAACATTTCCTTCATCATCATTGTTCTGCACTTCATCTATTCGGTCGGCTTCATCGAACATCATACCGTCACCGGTATTGTTTGTATATTGCAAGCCGTCATCTTCTTCATTCTCATCTTATATCGGGAAGCGTATGATGTCAAACAGGGCCTCTTCAACTTCTCTGTCTATATTGTCCATATCAGGGAGTATATGATCTCGAACAAGGCCTCTTATATACAAGGAACCTTTAGTCCCTGGCTAGGACGAGGATTCAGAATCATAACGGATTCTCTTAACCTTTAAGGGATTTAACAAAATGGCGCCATTCTGAATGTCCAGAAAATGGTCCATATTTTTCCTGATCTCATCTACCCGTCTATATGTCAAATTGTCTATTGTCAAAGGATTCAAGAAAACCATGGCTACATCATTAGCCAGAAGTAACACGCGCATGATGGTATGAAGCTCTCCAAAGTTGTTTTGGAACGGAGTCCCGGATCGAATAATTAGCTTTTTGGTACGAACTTTAGCAAGAGCCTTCCTAATATCTCTATTATAAAGTCCTTTTGTTGAACTTCGTACCAAAAAGAAAATTATTCTATCAGGAACTCTGTTCCAAAACAACTTTGGAGAGCTTCGTACCATCATGCGCCTGTTACTTCTGGCTAATGATGAAGCCATGGATTTCTTCTATACTTTGACACAACACAACATGACATATATAAGGTAGCTAGGGTATGTAGATGAGATCAGAAAAAATGGATCAACTCACGAACATCCATAATGGGGACATTCTTTATAAATCCCTTATTAAAGGACTAACAACGTGTTTGGTTGGGGGTAATTAGATTCAGGGAATGTGAATTAAAGGTTACGCGACTTTAAATCTATTGTTTGGTTAGGGGGATTGGGAGTTTATATAGGAATAGGCATGGGACTTAAGACTCCAACTCCCACCGTTTTATTAAAAGGGGAGGGGGTGGGAGTTGGGAGGGAATTGTTTTAGTGAGTCAATCTTAACCGTTCATCGTAATTTATGTTCACTTTCCAGGTCTAGTCCCTCATCAATTCCCATGAACCAAACAAGGAAATAAAAATTCTCCTCAAATTCTCACACATAATTTCTATCATGTACCAAACAAGGGATTGGGAATAAAAATGACTCAACCCTTGTCTAATTCCAATACAACTCCCTACACTAAAATCCCATTCCTCTTCCCAAATATTGCCAAACGTGCTGTAAGAGAATCTATTGTATACATACATATACTAATTAATTGAAAATACATAACAAACTTCTGCAAAAATACAACATTAGAATATGCAACTTTTGCAAATACTAATTGTTATACATTGGATAAAATGTCAAAATTCATCAACATTTTTCTATACATTGTGTTCAAACATGTATATATACATACTAATTTCTATACATATTGGATCAAAATGTAAAAATTTCTCAAATATCAAAATTCCTTAACTTTTTTCTATACATCTAATCATCTAGTGAAACAAATGCCAAAATTCTTCTAAAAATGCCAAAATTGCTATACATATATACTAAAAACATACAAAAAAGTGTGTGTGTGTGTGTGGGCTCGGGGAGTGGCAGCCATGGCGGCCGGCGTCGGGGGCAACGGCGAGCTCAGGCGTCGGGTAGGCGAGATGGCGAAGGCACGACGATGTAGAAGAGGTCGAGGAAACTGAAAATTTTGAAGCAGAGAAATTGACGTAGAGAAACTGGAAATTTTGAAGTGTGAGTATATATATGCGAAGACCTTTAGTCCCGGTTGGAGACACCAACCAGGACTAAAGGTCACTTTTGGCCGGCCGAAGCGGTGGGAAGTGCAGGCCTTTAGTCGCAGTTGGTGTCTCTAACCGGGACTAAAGAGGGCCTTTAGTCGCGATTGAAGCCACCAACCGCAACTAAAGGTGGTGTGCTGTTAGGTGAGGGGCGTGGGGGATGTTTAGTCCCACCTCGCTAGTTGAGGGGAGCCGGCACCTGTTTATAATCCCCGGCGCATGCTCTGTATCGAGCTCCTCTCTAATGCAGGCCTTCTCGGCCTACCTCACGTGCGCTGCCCTGGTGGGCCTTGCGGGCCTGCATCCTGGCCCAACTACACATTGGGTTTCTATAGTGGTATGCATGTCGTTGTGGCCAAGTAGGAGGGCTTTTTAAATTTATTTATTTATCTTTTTTTGTTTTCTGCTTTATTTATGTTCTTTTGTATGAGTTATTTTTTGCTTTATTTAGAGTTTCTTTGCGAATGTTTTTGCTTTAGGTAAAAAAATTATAAACTTTGTGTTAGTACCACTAGTTTTCGAATTTGAATTATTTGAAATTTGTTTGAATCATTAGTTTGTGAATAAATTTACTTCAAAAATTGTTTTTTCAATGATTATTTTTTCTTATGTTTAATATTAGTGTGTTTTATCATTATATTCAGTTTTGTAATTCTTAGGTTATTTAAAAAAATGAAATGCCTTTGTAAGAGATGAGTTTTCGTCCGAAACCATGATACTTCGAAAGAGATTTTCCATTTTTTACACGAAGTGCGTCCAGTTTTTGTCCTAACCCTCTCAACTTTTTTGCACATGCTATATGGGTGAAATGATGATACCATGCCAACTTTAAACCTTTTCAGAGTTCATGTGTAGTCCTTTTCAATTTCAGGGTCATTTACCTCAAAAAAATAAGTAAATGCATGAAAAATGGCAAATGAAGTCAAAAAGGGTTGAAAATTGATGACGTGGCCTCGAATGGTGCACACTGAATGCACAAAAAGTCTAGAGTTGAAATAAGTTTTAAAAAATGAAGTTCCTTTGTAACAGATGAGTTTTCGTTTGAAATCATGATGCTTCAAAAGAGATTGTCCATTTTGTACACGAAGTGCATCCTGTCTTTGGCCTAACCCTCTCAACATTTTTGCACATGCTATGTGGGTGAAGTGATGATAACATGCCAACTTTCAACCTTTTCAGAGTTCATTTGTAGTTATTTTCAATTTCAGTGTCGTTTAGCTAAAAAATATCAGTAAATGCATGAAAAAATAGAGAATGAAGTCACAAAGGGTTCAAAATTGATGACGTGGCTTCGAATGGTGCATACCGAGCTCACAAAAATTCTAGAATTGAAATAAGTTCTAAAAAATGAAATGGCTTTGTAACACACGTGTTTTCCTCAAAAAAAATGAAATGACTTGGGGAGCACTATAAAAGGAGGTTTTCTTCCCCGTTGCTCCCCAACCGTTGAGCTCGTATTCCCCCCCCCCTATTATTGACCTTCTTTGAGCTTGCTAACTCGCAATCCTTCCAATGATTCTTGCTAGTTCTTGAGCGAAAAGAGATAGGAGATCAAGATCAACATTTCCACCAATCACTTTTGTTGGGGAACATAGCATGGGAAACAAAAAATTTCCTACGCACACGAAGATTTATCTTGGTGATGATCTATGGGGAGCCCGACTTACGAGTCGAGATCGCCAAATGAACGTGCTCACTGATCCTAGAATCAATGCTCACCGAACACATAGATACTGAATGTTAAGAGTCTTACATCCAAGTACCAAATTATTACATCACGTGACTGAATGGTCAAGTTCACAAGGTAGGGCATATAAGGTCAAATCACACGGATACAACTAGTATCGGAAATCTTAGGGCTAAGCGGGTGCCCATGCCACCAGCCTACACCAACATGCATTCTGACTGGGAAGCGTCCTAGTTCACAGGGGCGACTCCGAAGACGTACTCTTCTCCAAATTCCGGTCCTTCGATGTCTGGTCAATAATATAACCAGTGGCAAGCCAATGAGTACTTTTGAATGTACTCACAAACAGTCCATGATATGACTAATGTAAGTGAAGGATAAAAATATTATGCATCTTTGGTGGACAACAACTTGGTTCTAATAAACATGGTTCATGGTATGCAACATAAGATAAATGTTGATTTGAAGAAAGGGTTACAGATACCAAAGGAAAAATTATGGTCACTCCAACATAAAGATAAAAATAATAAGTAGGTCACTCCAAAACAGATCACAAAGTCATTTTAAAAATGTTGGTTATTTTTGATAAATCCAGGTTGTTATTTTAAAAATATTTGCTTCTGTTTTTAGTGAAGGAATATTTTTAAAATCAACTTAACAGAAGCAAAACTATTCCAATTTAGTCCTTTTTATTATTGTAAAACAGAACAACTGCTGCAAAAATTCAAACAATCATTCTGTTAAGTACTACACTTTTTTAGAAGAATAAAAAAGGAAAAATTATGTTTTTACACTCGTTAAATCTTTTTATAAAAATCATTTAGACTCAGGTTTTAAATCAAAAAGGAAAAGGCTACAAACACTGCCTGGCTTGGCCTGGGACTGGGCCGGCCCAATGGCCAGCCAACCAGCCTGCCCAGGCATGCGCGCCATCAGGTTTGAACCTGTCGCGCGGGCCCCTGCTTTCAATGGTTGCGGGCAGCGAGGGAGAGAGAGATGGTCCATGGACAGCTGAGGCACACCTGTCGGGGTCATCTCCTACCTCTAGCCAGAGAGGAGGAGGAGCACGCCGGCGTGGCTACCAACGTCCTCGGGCACTAACGACGACGGGAATGGGTCCGGCTCGTCGTCAACTACGTGATGGTGGTCGAGACAATGCGGAGGGGCTCGGGTTCATCTGCGACGAGGTAGCCGCGGCGGAGGGGTTTCGGGTGAAGGTGGAGGTGGTAGCGAGGGGCACGGATTTGCTCGGGGAAGAGACGGGAAAGCTTCGTGAGGTCACGGGGAGTTGTTTGTTGGGCATAGGAACGCAGGAACCGACGTGTAGCCGGAGAACGACTGGAGCTCCGAGGCGGAGGGCCCTCTATTGATCCCGAGCACCGGGGCTGTGCTCGCTTACTTGGGTGGCTAGGGAGGTGATTGAGGTTGCTGCAAAGAGGAATGAGGGGTGCTGGAGCGAGGGGAGGGGCTATTTATAGGCCCATGATGGTGAGCCGACTCGGGTGCGCTGGTGATTCACCGTGGAGTTCATGGGGGAGCAGAGAGAAGCTGGGGTCGAAACCACGGTCTGAGGACGTGGCTTTGGACCTCCAGAAGTCAATCCGAGAGAGAGGGAGAGAGAAGAGGCGAGCTACCGTGGCCACACATCTCTGGCCGGTTCTGGTGTGCGCGGGCACGCATCGCACGAGCTCTTAGCGCCGGAGAGAAGGGGCCCTGATGGTCGCCAGATGCAAAGGGGTTGTCGGGGCAGAGGATAGACACATCGGGGGAGGTTGGATCTGGCCGAGAGCGTCGCCTCCACCTCGGTGGCTCCCTGTAGTGCGCCCAGAGCGCAGCTTTGGCATGCCACGGCATGCTGGCGCGCCCTAGGGTGCCTTGGACGTGTCTAGCTTGTCCTGGGCAATGGCTGAGAGGTGCCTAGCCGTTTGAGACCCGTGGGAGCTTCGGCTGGTCAAGGGGGACAAGGAAAACAGGTGGTGTCAGCCTTGAGCTGAAGCTTAGATTGGGTTTTTTGGCATTTCTTCTTTGAACCAGAGAGGGGCCAGTTGACTGGGGCTCGGCATTGACGCTAGCCACCTAATCTGAGAGTTTGGGAGAAAGGGTTGGGGTTTAGCTAAGGTTAGAAGGGGGTTTACCCATCTGTCAGAAGGTGCTCGACAATGGTTCGGGGTGGTTGCACCCCACCACTAGCTCTGCAACTTAAGAGGATTGGGTTTGGTGCTAAAATAAGGGGTTTCACCAAGTTTGAGCTCCATTGGACAAGTTTAGCTTTGCAAACTTGAAAACATCACCAAATGATCAGATTTGTTCCTTGCAAAGAGAGTGTTGGCAAATCAAGTCCCACAAATCCCATTTTTGGCATGGATCCCTCATTTGAGGTATTAGGCACTCCTGCAAAGTTTCAACTCCATTGGACAAACTTTGCTATGTAGAGTTCCTCTAACTTCATTCTGGACAGAAGGGGTTTTGCAATTATTTGGTGTCCTTAATCACCTTGGATCAAGGTGAATGTTTATATGGGCACCAAATATGGCTTATGGATACCATTGGAATTTTCTAGGAATTTATTGAGAATATTTCCTTTGGAAATATTTGAAAAGGTCAGAACAGACTGAAGGGGTTTTCAGGGTTTTACTCAAATATTAATAATATAAATAGGGGTTGGAAATCTTATGCATGGAAAATATATGTCCTTCTGATCATCTCCAAATTTTCTCAAATTTTTCTAAGGCAGAAAAGTATTTTTCCACATAGGAATACCATTTCTGGCCTCAGAAATGGACATGCAAATAAATTAGGAAAATAATTCATACAATAATAATTTTATGGTTTTTGTGCTCTGAAATGGTGCTAGAACCACATCACCAACTTTGGGTCAGAACACTCCTTGCCATCAAGGACTTGTAGTGCAACCCAAAGCACGGTTTTACTTTAACCAAAAATAAGAAAAAGGGTTTTGAAAATAATTAAGTCATGAGAAATGTGGTTTGTGATATCACATGATCAAGCATACAAGCATACAATCACAATCATGGCACTCACAACATTAGTTTTGAAAAAGTTTTAATAAACTCAGATTTTTGAATTACAGAAAAAGTGGTAGTGAAAACAGGGTATGACATGATCATCTACGAGAGGGAGATTGGATCCACATACCCTTGTAGATCGCTAAGCGGAAGGGTTAATAAACGCGGTTGTTTTAGTGGTACGTATTCACGATCTGTCCCATAAACCGTCTCATGATCCGTCCCGATCAAGTGCCGAACGAATTGCACCTTCGCGTTCCGCGCACGTATAGCTCGATGACGATCTCCGCCTTCTTGATCCAGCAAGAGATACGGGGATGTAGATGATTTCCCCGGCAGCGCGACGGTGCTCCGGTGGTGGTGGTGATCTATTCCTGCAGGGCTCCGCCCGAGCTCCACAGAAAACCGATCAAGAGGAAGAACTACGAAGTAGAGGTCTAGGGTTGCACGTGGCAAAGTTGTGTCACCAACATCCCTAAGCCTCTAGT
This sequence comes from Hordeum vulgare subsp. vulgare, assembly GCF_904849725.1. Classification (NCBI taxonomy): domain Eukaryota; kingdom Viridiplantae; phylum Streptophyta; class Magnoliopsida; order Poales; family Poaceae; genus Hordeum; species Hordeum vulgare. Next base: position 109,323,548 of record NC_058521.1, on the reverse strand, counting down.
ATATATAGGAGGAAGGAGGCGGCAGGCCTTGCTCCACAAGGGAGGAGCCCTTGGGTCAGCCGAAGTGGAGGAGGGAGGAGTCCTCCTGCAATTCCACTTGGATTAGGACTCCTTCCTTAATTTCCCACCTCTTTTGGATTTTCCACTTTTTCCTCATGTGCTTTCCTTGGATGACTTTGTCAGCCCATTATGCCTTATTTCGCATCCAATAAGCCCACGTGGACCCCTTGGGGCATGGTGGGCCCACCCAGTGGGCCCCCGGAACCCATTCGTCACTCCCGATAGAGTGCACACAACGCCCGAAAACCTTCCGGGATCCAAATACCAACTTCCTATATATCAATCTTCGTTTCCGGACCATTCCGGAACTCGTCGTGATGTCTGGGATCTCATCTGGGACTCCGAACAAAACTTTGGTCACCAACACATATAACTCAACTATACCGAAACGTCACCGAACCTTAAGTGTGCAGACCCTGCGGGTTCGAGAACTATGCATACATGACCTGAGACACTCTCTGGTCAATAACCAATAGTGGGACCTGGATGTCCATATTGGCTCCCACATATTATACGAAGATCTCTATTGGCTGAACCTCTATGTCATGGAGTCAGTTAATCCCGCATTTTGTTCCCTTTGTCCTTCGATATGTTACTTGCCCGAGATTCGATCGTCGGTATCTCCATACCTAGTTCAATCTCGTTACCGGCAAGTCTCTTTACTTGTTCCGTAATACAAGATCCCGTAACTAACTCCTTAGTCACATTGCTTGCAAGGCTTGTTATGATGTTGTATTACCGAGTGAACCCCAAGATACCTCTCCATTACACGGAGTGACAAATCCTAGTCTTGATCCATGCAAACACAACAGACACCTTTGGAGATACCTGTTGGGCACCTTTATAGTCACCCAGTTCGGTTGCATCGTTTGATAACCCACAAGTAATTCCTCCGGTGTCCGGGAGTTGCATGATCTCATGGTCATAGGAACAGACACATTGACATGCAGAAAACAGTAGCAATAAACTGATACGATCATACGCTACGTTTATAGTTTGGGTCTTGTCCATCACATCATTCTCCTCATGATGTGATCCCATTATCAAGTCACAACACTTGTCTATGGTTAGGAAACCTTAACCATCTTCGAATAATGAGCTAGTCAACTAGAGGCTTACTAGGGGCAGTGCTTTGTCTTTGTATCGACACATGTATTTGTGTTTCCAATCAATACAATTATAGCATGGATAATAAACGATTATCATGAACAAAGAAATATAATAATAACTAATCTATTATTGCCTCTAGGGCATATTTCCAACAGTCTCCCACTTGCACTAGAGTCAATAACCTAGTTCACATGACTATGTGATTTTAACGAATCCAACACCCATACACTTCTAGGGTTTGATCACGTCTTGCTTGTGAGTGGGGTTTTAGTCAATGAGTCTGAACCTTTTAGATCTGTGTGTGCTTTACAAATCTCTATGTTATCCTGTAGATGCTGCTACTACGTGCCAGTTGGAACTATTCCAAATGACTGCTCCACTATACGAATCCGCTTTACTCCTTAGAGTTATTCGGATTAGTGTCAAAGCTTGCATCGACGTAACCCTTTACGACGAACTCTTTAATCACCTCCATAATCAAGAAAAATTCCTTAGTCCATTAGTTACTAAGGATAACTTTGACCGTTGTTCAGTGATTTAATCCTGGATCACTCTTTGTACCCCTTGACAAACTTTTGGCAAGGCACACATCAAGTGAGGTACACAGTATGGAATACTTTAGAGCCTATGGCTAAGGCATAGGGGACGACCTTCGTCATTTCTCTTTCTTCTAGCGTGTTCGGGCTTTGAGTCTTTCTCAAATTCACACCTTACAACACAACCAAGAACTCCTTCTTTGCCGATCTATTTTGAACTCGTTCAAAAACTTGTCAAGCCATGCATTTCATTGAAAGTTCTGTTTAGCGTTTTGATCTATCTCTATAGATCTTGATGCTCAATGTTCAAGTAGCTCTATCCAGGTTTTCCTTTGAAAAACTCCTTTCAAAAAACCCTTTATGCTTTCTAGAAATTCTACATTACTTCGAATCAATAATATGTCAAACACATATACTTATCAGAAATTCTATAATGCTCCCACTCACTTCTTTGGAAATACAAGTTTCTCGTAAACCTTGTATAAACCCAAAAGCTTTGATCATCTCATCAAAGCGTATAGTCCAACTCTGAGATGTTTGCACCAGTCCATCGAAGGATCGTTGGAGCTTGCATACTTGTTAGCATCCTTAGGATCGACAAAACCTTCTGGTTGTATCACATACAACCTTTCCTCAAGGAAACCATCGAGGAAACAATGTTTTGACATCCTATGTGCAATATTTCATAAATAATGCAACAACTGCTAACATATTTCCAACAGACTTTTAGCATCGCTACGAGTGAGAAAGTCTCATCATAGTCAACTCTTTGAACTTTTCGGAAATATATTTGCGATAAGTCGAGCTTTTCTTAATGGTGACTTTTCACCATCTTCGTCTGTCTTCCTTTTAAAGATCCATATGTACTTAATAGTCTTATGACCATCAAGTACTTCTTCCAAAGTCTATACTTTGTTTTTATACACGGATCCTCTCCCAGATTTCATGGCCTCCAGCCATTTGCCGGAATCCAGGCCCACCATCGGTTCTCCATAGCTCGTAGGTTCATTGTTGTTCAACAACATGACCTCCAAGGCAGGGTTACCGTACTACTCAGTAGCAGTACGCGACCTTGTCGACCTACGAGGTTTGTAGTAACTTGATCCGAAGCTTAATGATCACTATCATCAGTTTCCACTTCAATTGGCGTACGCACCACAGGAACAACTTCGTGCGCCCTGCTACACACTAGTTCAAGTGACGGTTCAATAACCTCACCAAGTTCCACCATCCTCCCACTCAATTCTTTTGAGAGAAACCTTTCCTCGAGAAAGGACCCGTTTCTAGAAACGAACACTTTGCTTCTGGATCTAAGATAGAATATGTACCCAATTGTTTTGGATATCCTATGAAGATGCATTTACCCGCTTTTGGTTCGAGCTTACGAGACTGAAACTTTTCACATAAGCATCGTAGCCTCAAACTTTCAAGAAATGACAGCTTAGGTTTCTCCAAACCATAGTTCATACAGTGTCATCTCAACGGAATTACGTGGTGCCCTATTTAAAGTCAATGTGGTTGCCTCTAATGCCTAACCCAAAACGATAGTGGTATTTCGATAAGAGACATCATAGTATTCGCTATATCCAATAGGGCGCGGCTATATCCAATAGGGCGCGGCTATATCCAATAGGGCGCGGCTATATCCAATAGGTGGCATGAATTGCGAAACAATTTCCACATTGTCTTAACTGTTTACCAAAACTCGCAACTCAGATATTCATCTCTATGATCATATCGTAGACAGTTTATTCTCTTGTCTAGACGATCTTCACTCTGAAATAGCTTTGAACTTTTCAATATTTCAGACTTGTGATTCATCAAGTAAATACTCATGTATCTACTCAAATCGTAAGTGAAGTAAGTACACAACGATATCCATTGCGTGTATTGGGGATATTGCCTGCGGTGTAACCCGCCCTAGCTGGGCCGGGTCACTAAGGGGGCGACTCATTCATTGGTAATACCGGCCTTGGCCCAAGAGCCGGATGGCGGTTCAGAAGCTATGCAGAGGATAAACCGCCAAGGTGGTTTCCAGTCTTGGGAAACACGATGACTTAGAGATAGGGAAAGCTATGATTAGTAGCATAGCCAGGACTCTTGTAAACCCTAGGGCCTCGACCTGTATATATTGGCGAGTCCTTGGGAAAGATAGCTTAAGTTAGAAATCAGTGAGAGCCAGGTCATGCGAGTTATGCCCTCCTTGTAACCGAAACCATCGTCAATCTACACAGAGCAGGACGTAGGATTTTACCTCCATACTAGGGGCCGAAACTGGGTAAATATGAGTCTCTCTTTCGCTCACCCCCTATGAGTCGCCACCAAGGTGCGATGACTCCATCTTGAAGTCCTTTCACGAGGACATCTGCCATGACAAAACCACGACAGTTGGTGCCCACTTTGGGGCTAGCACATGTTGGAGTTGAGTTCTCAAAGGGAGCCCTACCAGCGTCCAAAAGCTATGTGGTCGGCATCATGACGAAGAGCTGTCGCGGAAGGTACTACATTGACAACTCGATGTGGGGGCTAGAAGCCAATTCAATCGAATATGCTTACAGAGTCCCCTTCGGCAAGATCAACATCTTCATCGGCATGATTCGAACACCCGTGCATGAGCCGGACACCTCCACCGACCTCGTCGAGACGGCCAGGTACGTCCTCCCCATCACACGACAGGACAGGAGCCGCCGTGTTTTTGTCGGTTTTACGCAGGGAAACAACGTACAAGACGAACCGGGGACCCAGGAGTTCACCCCCGTCAATTCTGACGGTGAGTCGTCCATGGGCGAGACAGATTCTATTCATCCTCTTCACGAAGGACAACTCGGAGGGCTGTCACTGGCGATGGACCCCGAGATCCTTGAGAGATCCCATCGACAAATCACCATCTATATGACAGGGGCGGCACAGCCTCAGCAAAACCCGACCGGCAACAATGAGACAGGCGGGATGTCGAAAACCCCAGCTCAAGCCATGGCGGATTTAGCGGCGGAGGTCACCAGGCTCATGGAAACCGCGGTGGCGCCCGAGAATTAGGAATCGATCAACGTCGAGCTGGCGAAGCTGCGGTTGGCGATGGCCAAGGCTTAGCGAGACATGGAAGCAGAAGCTGCCAGGGTAGTGACGTAGCAGGCTACGATCGCAGCAGAGAGGGAACGGCTGAACACCGAAGGTGGCGGCTCGAGAGACAACAGCATGCGTCCGACGCCGTTCACCAAAGGAGACACCACGAACGCAGCCCGGTCGACATAAACCCAACTCGCCTCTTCGCCACCCAGGGCTCCCCTGCAGCTGGTCCTGGGCGACCTTCGCAAGCTGTTCCGGGGGAGGTCCGGTTCAACCACCTAACCCGCCGCCGCCTCAACCAATGGATGCCCGTACAACTAGCTTCCAGACGCCACAAGGCCACTTCTAAAATCCCGTGGATAATGTGCTGGCGGCAACCCGCCACCTGGAGTCCCTCCCGATTAACGAAAACTCCTCGACCGAGATAGAGGCGAGAAACGCCATCAAGATGCTGAAGACAGTTGTGGTCCAACACGCGCAATATTCTCACAGCCTCGACCCGTTACGCTCCACGCCCCAGGCGAGTCACACCAGAAGTCGCCACGAGGACTTACCCGCAGTAACCAGTGGGCAACGGCGCCCTCCTCAAACCAACCCACCTAGGATGCCCGACACACGAGCCCAAGACATTGTGGATGCAGCGCGAGCCACGCGTCAGATGGAAACGGCAGCCGAGGCAGGTCAGGATTATCCGGCTTACACCCACACACCTCCCACGCCTCTCGATGCCGGAGGCAAGCACATTGGGGTGTCATGTCTCATGCCCGCTCTAGGCAATGAGCGGATGCCGAAGGACTTCAAAGGACCCAGGAAGGTGCCTAATTACACGCCAGATCTCGAACCAGGGTCATGGATCGAGAGTTACGAACTTGCGATGGACATGCTCGACGTAAACGAGGCGGTTTGCGCCAAGTATTTCACTATGATGCTTGAAGGAATGACGCGTGCGTGGTTAAAAAACTTGCCGCCTAACTCCATCAACACTTGGGGAGAATTAAAAGAGCGCTTCATTAAGAATTTCGGCGGGACTTGCAAACGCCCGATGACCATTGTCGACCTACAACACTGCGTCTAGCGGCCGGATGAGTCGGCCCATCATTGGACTCGGTGAGTCGCAGAAGTTATTCATTCATCAGAGGGCATCTCGGCGGCTCAGCCAGTGTTGATCGTGGAGAAAAACTGCCATTACGAGCCTCTGGTGCTGAAGCTGGGGCGACTTAAGCGTAAAGTAGAGGACATGTGCGAGTTGATGGATACCCTCACCAGATATGCCGAGTCAGATGACATCAAGGATCCTGGAGAGGACGACGACAAAGATAGCACCGCCAGGAGGGGCGAGTCGTCGAAGGGCCATTCGCAATTTCAGGGCCGGGAAAACCACCATCATGGTGGGTAAGGCAAAAAGAGACAACAGGAAGGTCCCATCGATTTCATTGCTAATACCAATACCGGCAACGGAAACCAGCGCCAAAAGAAGCGGGGTTTCAGTGGGAAGAAGCCGTGCAATTATCATGAGATGCTCAAAGGACCTTGTCCACAACATGCTACGGCTAAGGGGCCGGCGACTCACTCTTGGGAGGATTGCTACGTGATGCAGGAGTTCCGGGCCGAGGCGCTCAAAAAACACCAGGGTGGTGATCAGGGCCAGCGACGGGAGCAGTTCGGCGCGCCCGGGTCACGCCAGAGCCCGTTCGGCGGCTTTCCTAACCCGGGTCCACAGGGTGGGTCGCAACCCAACTGTGGACAGTACCAAGTTCACAACCAACAGCAGTACAACCCGCCAGGAGTGTTTCAGCAACCACCCCCGCAAGGGGATCTCAAGGGACAAGATGATCGTGGCGGTTTCCAGAATAACCCTAAGCAACTGAACAACGGGCAGTATCATGTGTTCACCACTAGCACCTGCAAACGGGATCAGAAGATGAAGCACAACACCTTCAGCGTGGTTGAGCCGACGCTACCCAGGCACCTTCACTGGTCTGAACAACCCATAACCTGGAGCAGGGAGGATCACCCGCCCCGAGTGGATAACCCTGGCGACTTGGCTTTGGTCGTGGCTCCCCAAGTTGGAGGATACACCCTTTCCAAAGTCCTCATGGATGGAGGCAACAACATTAACATCCTATATTTTGATACCTTTTGACGTATGTATCTCTTGGAGCAAGACTTTATGCCATCGTCCACAGTCTTCCACGACATCGTCCCCTTTAAGTCGGCGTATCCAATTGGGCGGATTAAACTTAAGGTGGCTTTTGGCACAGAGACCAATTACATGAGCGAGTCTCTCATGTTTGAGGTGGTCAAAATCAAGAGCCCTACCACGCGTTGTTTGGGAGGCCGGCTTACTCCCGATTCATGGCTCGCCCATGTTACGTTTATCTCAAGATCAAGATGCCCGGTCCTAAGGGACCTATTACAATCAGCGGAGACAGGAAGATAGACCAAGAATGCGAAGAGGGAGACGCAGCTTATGCCGAGTCGGCTTGCATGGCCGAAGAGCTCAAGTTTCACCAAGCCAATGTTGATCTGGCAGACATGACGCCGCTCAAGAGGCCAACAATCGACTCTGAGCTTCCCCTCAAGTTTAAACCAATGGACGACACCAAGATCATAGACTTCATGCCTGGCGACTCCAGCAAGCAGTTCACTATTGGGACGGGTCTGGATCCCAAATAGGAAAGCGCGCTCATCGAATTCATTCGTGAGAATCGGGACATCTTCGCGTGGAAACCTTCTGACATGCCAGGTGTACCGAGAGAATTCGCTGAGCACTATCTTAATACTGACCCCAAAGTAAAGCCAGTCCGGCAGTACCTTCACAGGTTTAATGAGGACCGTCGTAAGGCGATCGGAGAGAAAGTCGCCCGACTCTTGGCCTCGGGGTTCATCATGGAGGTTTTCCATCCTGAATGGTTGGCTAACCTGGTCCTGGTGCTAAAAGAGAACGGTACTTTCCGCATGTGCATCGACTACACTGACCTCAACAAATCCTGTCCGAAGGATCCCTTCGCCCTTCCCCCATTGATCAAATCATTGACTCGATGATGGGTTGCGAGCGTTTGGGTTTCTTGGATTCTTATTCAGGGTACCACCAGATCAAGATAGTGGTGGCGGACCAGGACAAAACATCCTTCATAACCCCCTTTGGAGCCTTCTGTTACATGTCTATGCCGTTCGGGCTCAAGAGTGCGGGGGCGACTTAGCAGCGTTGCATCCAAAATTGTTTGCATAACCAGATCAGTCGTAATTAATGTCCACGCTTATGTGGACGACATCGTAGTCAGATCTCAGAAGAAAGAGTCGCTCTTGGAGGATCTCAAGGAGACTTTTGACAACTTGCACGTCTACGAGATGAAGCTTAATCCCACCAAGTGTGTGTTTGGTGTTCCTGCGGGAAAGTTATTGGGTTTTCTCGTGTCACAACGCGGCATTGAATCTAACCCGGACAAAATCGAAGCGATTACTTCGTTAGGAAAGCCGGCTAATATTAACCAAGTCCAACACATGGCGGGTCGTATCGTAGCTCTAAGCCGCTTTATAAGTCGCCTCGGAGAGAAGGCCATCCCTCTCTATCTGCTACTCAAGAAAACTGATCAATTCATATGGACAGATGAAGCCAACGAAGCCTTTGAAGCCTTGAAGTGACAATTAGTTAAGCCGCCAGTATTGGCGGCTCCGATGGACAAGGCGGCTATGCTCCTGTACATCGCGACCAATTCCAAGGCAGTGAGCGTGGCAGTGGTTGTTGAGCGCAAGGAAGAAGGAAAGGAATACTCGGTCCGGTGAACAGTGTATTTTATCAGCGAGGTCCTGACCTCTCCAAACAACGCTACCCGCATTGGCAGAAGCTGGTCTTTGGGGTGTTTATGGCGAGTCGGAAGCTAAAGCACTACTTCTAGGAACATCCCATCACGGTTGTCAGTTCTGCCCCCCTTGGCGACATCACACAAAATCGAGAAGCAACCGGACGGATTGCTAAGTGGGCCATTGAGTTAGGGCCCCATCATGTGCGGTATACTCCCCGTACGACCAATTAATCTCAAGCACTAGTGGACTTCATCAATGATTGGGCCAAGTTGCAAATCCTAGAGGATAGGCCCGATCATACATATTGGACCATCTGTTTTGAAGGATCCAGGTAGCTGGAAGGCTCGGGGGCTGGCGTGGTGATAACTTCGCCTCAGGGTGACAAATTTTGCTATGTCCCCTGGCTCATGTTCCCATGTACCAACAATGCAGTAGAGCATGAAGCCTTGCTCCATGAATTGCGACTCGCCAAAGAGATGAACCTCACGCGATTCAGATGTTTGGGCGACTCAGATTTGGTGGCACAACAGGTTTCTGGCACCTGGGATTCAAGAGATCCCTTGATGGCGGCTTACAGGCGAGTTGTGTCAGATCTAGCGGGTCACTTTCATGGCTATCAAGTGGATCACATCGACCGGTGACTTAATGAAGAAGCGGATGCTCTTTCCCGTCTTGGTTCACAGTGTAAGCCGATTCCTCGCAATGTCTTTTTGGATGTATTAGATAAACCTTCGGTGAGACTTTCTTCAGAGGAAGACTTGGCGGTGCCGGACCCCGAGTCTCAACTCGTGGCGGCTCTTCGTGCCACTCCGTATTTTGTGACTCCCTATATTGCATATCTCACCCAAGGCGAGTTACCCGCAGATGAATTATTGGCTCGCCAAATCGTCCGCCGGTGCAAATCCATGGTCATACACAACGGCGAGTTGCACAAGCTTAGCACTTCAGGGGTATTTCAAAGGTGTGTCTCTTCTGAAGAAGGATGTATGATCCTCAATGAGATTCATGCACGCGACTGTGGTCATCATGCCGGGTCATGTTCTTTGGTTTCTAAGGCCTTTAGACATGGGTTCTATTGGCTAATGGCTCATGCAGACGCAGAAGAGATAGTTCACCGATGTGATGGTTGCCAGAAATTCGGACGTCAGATGCACGTGTTGGCTACGGACTTGCGTATGATACCAATCACTTGGCCGTTTGCAGTTTGGGGGCTAGACATGGTTGGCCCTTTCAAGATGTCGTGCAATAAAAAGACTCACCTATTGGTGGCGGTTGACAAGTTTACTAAGTGGGTCGAGGCAGAGCCCGTTAGTAGCTGTGATGCAGATACGACTGTCAAATTATTGAAAAAATTGATTTTCCGGTTTGGATACCCTCATGGTATCATTATTGACAATGGTACTTGTCGGGGATATACCCCGCAGTGTAACCCGGCTTGGAGTATGACCCGCCAAAAGACTTGGCGATTCATCGGCGACTCAGCAGTGACCTGGCGGACGACTCATACTTGTCCCCACAGGCGACTTAGATAAATGACAAAGGCCCAAGTCCCGGCGTGCAAACTAGCATAAGGCGACTCATAGAGAGGCCAGGAGGGCCGACTCACAAGAGAAGGCCCAAGAAGAAAGACTCCCACAAGAAGGAAACAAGACTCGGATTATGATTCAAGAGAGACTAGTCCTATTCCTACTCCTAGTAGGACTCTACAGGTAACCTACCCCTTCCACCTATATAAGGAGGGGTAAGGCGCCCCAAGAGGGACAAGATTCACAACTTAGGTCTAGACAAGACAAATCATGATATAGAAAGATTAGACACCCACGAGATTAGAGCTGGCGAGTCTGCATCCTTGTAATCGAGATCATCATCTTGATCAATGAAACACAAGCAGGACGTAGGCTTTTACCTCCATCGGAGGGGCCGAACCTGGGTAAACTCGCGTCTCTCGATTCCGACCAACCCCTTCAAGCCACCACATGGTTGCGATGGCCACACACCTAAGTTCTCTCACGAGGACATCTTCCGTGACAAAACCACGACAGTTGGCGCCCACCGTGGGGCCTATCGCATGGTGGAATTGTGTTCTTGGAGGGATATCTTCAGGGATCAAGATACTCGTGATTTGTTGGATGAAGAATAATCGAATAAAAGGATTTACGTTGCGGATGATGTTGAGCATGAGAATATTAGGGTTGCGGTCTATATATTGTTGTTGACTTGCGATTCATCAAGTCGCCGCTTCCATCCAAGTCGCTAAGACCGACAGCATTTTCATCGGATGCACCTCGTGTCCGAGATCGACAGGAATAAGGCGTATCGTGCGCCTCGCACCAACTCAAATCAAGTCGCCGCTACAGCCACGTTTGACCAAACCTATTTGACTGCAAAGTTGCTGTACGAGGGTACATCCGTACTCACCGAGTTATGCTGCTGCTCCATACAGATCAAGTTCCGACTTCCAAAGCAGCTGTATTCTACTACAACTTAAAAGTTTTACCACCCGTGGATGTTTAGCATGAATGCCGAGCATACTACGTATTCTCTATGCCACGTAAAGCTTAGCAGGAAAGAGATCAAACAAATCTTCCATGTTACATGGTCTTGCACGTAAAAAGGCAATCATTATGCAGAGGAAAAGGAAGATCACACCAAAAACGAAAGTTTTAAGTTGTGTCGACTCTGCCGTCGCTTCCTACGAGATTGACAGGAAATCCATCTGCAGCATCACCGTCCGCTGCACCTTCCAAGTCGCCTCGCTTCACCTTGCACCGCTGACCATCCGAGCCGGACTGGCCCCGCTGCTCCCGCCTCTGCCACCGCGTATCCGAGCCGGACTCCGCCTTGCTGCTATGCTTCGCCTCATGGGATAGGGCGTTCGCCTGAGCCGCCTTCGCCATGCACCTGCCGTGGCTCACCTCGCCTCGGCCGTGTCCGAGTCGCCAGGCTGTAGCTCTGCCTCGGCCGCTCACCACCGAGCCACTGGCCTGCAAGTTCGCCTCGGTCCAAGCCGCCAACACGCTCAGCAAGCCCCACGTTCAAGTCGCGATCGAGTCATGATTTCCTTTCCCGTCAGCAAAGAAGAAAACAAGAAGAAGAGGGCACCACATGCAGAAACTTGGAAGCTGTACATGAGCTAGATTTACAGTTCTACTCACGTATGGGTCGTACGGCCACTCCATGCATATGGACGTCGAGATCTGAAAATACTGCAGGCTACTCATCAGGTGTCAATTTCCAAGGCAATTACTGCTAGTTGGTACTGCAAGCGGTGACGTGAAAATTGACATTTGATGGATCACCCAGCCCATCACCACGTGATGCAGTGTCCAAGCAAAATAGTATCAAGGACTGATCATATCATCAGGACATGTCCGAAAATTTGAAGCCAGAGGCAATACTTGCGTACAGAGGAAAAATCAACCGTCCGCTACTCCAATGCTCTCGCTCGATTCTCTCCAGCATTATCAAACACCAGCGTCTGGGTTCACCCTACAAAAATCTGAGTGATATTCATCCTATCTATTTTTTTCACATACATATTAATTCATCCAAAGAACAATTACTCTGGCGTATAGTATTTTTTTACGCAGGACAATTATTCATTACAAAAGCGGCGTCATATTATGAGTACGAAGCTCGTGTCAATCAAAGCCACGGGCAACTCACTATCCTTGTCGGCCTACAATGCCGTGGGCGATTCACCGTCTGCGGCGGTCTACAATGACGCGGCCAACTCTTACATCTGTGCAACCAAGACGGCTTACAATGATGCGGCCAACTCTAACGTCCGCGCAACCAAAACAGACAGACGCAAGACGCCGCCCTTACGGCCCGGATTATGACAACAAGCCGGTACAGAGCTCGCCTGTACGAGCCGCCCAACAGATGGATGCAAGATGCCGCCGTCCAGATGACATCAACATATTGACGCAGTGCTCGCTGATACGACCCTCCCAACAGTCATGTGCAAGCCATCGTCCCTACGGTTTGTTCTCCATTAACATATTGGTGCAGTGCTCGTATATACGAGCCGCCCAAGAAACGGACGCAAGTCGCCGCCCCAATGGTCCGGACAACATCAACTTGCCGGTGCAGTGGCTTTATATCTCGGAGATGGAGCAAGTACCAGTATCTTTTCTCTGCCGGTTTATGCCACAATCAAGTATGGAGACTCTCAAGACGCCTCCTTGAGTCGACTTATGACTCGGGGGCTACATGGACATGGCTCAGCAGACTCAACTGGGATGAATAATTCAAGAACCATGGGTCATTACAGAAAAATTATTATCTTGGGTGGCGCTTGAGCTTTCTGACTCGCCCTATCCTGTCGCGACCTTATGAGCCGACGAAACTGCTATCTTGGGTGGCGCTTGAGCTTTCTGGCTCGCCCTATCCTGTCGTGACATAATGAGCCGACGAAGTCATTATCTTGGGTGGTGCTTGAGCTTTCTGACTCGCCCTATCCTGTCGCGACCTTATGAGCCGACGAAACTGCTATCTTGGGTGGCGCTTGAGCTTTCTGACTCGCCCTATCCTGTCGCGACCTTATGAACCGATGAAACCATCATTTAGGGTGCGCGCTTGAGCTTTCTGACTCGCCCCATCCTGTCGCGACCTTATGAGCTGACGAAACCATCATTTAGGGTGCGCGCTTGAGCTTTCTGACTCGCCCCATCCTGTTGCGACCTTATGAGCCGACGAAACCATCATTTAGGGTGCGCGCTTGAGCTTTCTGACTCGCCCCATCCTGTCGCAACCTTATGAGCCGACAAAATCATCTGGGGTGCGCGCTTGAGCTTTCTGACTCGCCCCATCCTGTCGCGACCTTATGAGCCGACGAAACCATCATCTAGGGTGGCGCTTGAGCTTTCTGACTCGCCCCATCCTTTCGTGACCTTATGAGCCGACGAAATTGCTATTTTTTATTTATTTACCTTCCTGGCACTGCCACAATGTTTTTCCAAACTTTTTCCTGATTCATCTTGAAATATTTTGGGTCGATTTCTATTTATTATAACCCATTACTCACTGAGGTGCTAGCCACTGTGACTCACTGAGCCGGCTTATTTAAAATAGCTTGATGCCATACTTATCATATCATATACATGCATCATATTGCATTGCATCACACATCATACATACATATCATGCCGGTCTTCAAACCGGGTCAAAGCATAAATTCTTGCAGGTGCAGATAAATCTTTGAATAGCCAATTTGGCTGGATTTTTATCATGGTTTATCATAACCAGTGTTAAATGATTGGGGTTTTTTTAAAGCCAGCTCAGAAGAATTTACTATTGTCAAAGAGCCGCCCTATCACATATAATGCCGAGTCATCTAATTGACCGGCCCTTGGATTTCTTCAACTTGTGTTCTGTAGTAAATTACAACACTTATGGATTTCTCCGACATATGGATTTCTCAAGGATATATTTGTCGGGTTACACTGCAACCACGGTCAAGGATTTCTTTTATCACAAAGGCATCATCAGCTCACAGAGTGGATATGATTTTATTTTACAATGGAAGGAATAGCCCCGATTCGTTGCAGGCACACAGCCCGACACTTGGGGGCTACATCATTCAAATCAAGATTACATCAAAATATGAAATTCCCATGTTGGTGCAAGCATACACCATGACACTTGGGGGGTTAATGCAATCCGTTTTTCAAATCATCACATCGTCAACAGACCTAGCTACCTCAAGGAGATAAGCCGGCATTGGAAGGCTACATACCGCTCTTTATTCAAGAGAAGAACATGGAAGTACCGAGTCGCCGCAAGCAATCGACCCGTCACTTGGGGGTTACACTATTCAGATCATAATTTCTAAAGTCCCAGGTTGCTGCAGGCAAGACAACCCGGCTCTTGGGGGTTACAGCACTAAGTTGTTTCGTAGATCATGAGGTTCAAATTGAAGACCCGACACATCACACACTGATTACCCGGCCCTTGGGGGCTACAGATAATATGGATATATCAAAAAATTGAAGAGCACATTTCATTTTGTCATGGAGGTGAAGTATTGGGAGACCGGTTCAGCATATTTTTATCTAGTTGAAGCACTGAAAGAACGGCTCAACATCACACGGATTTGTCAATTGGAGTCCAGTTGTTTGACGGGGCACTACTAATAATGATGACCCGCCATTGTCAATCATAACCCGCCGAAGCAAGAGAAGCTAGTTCAACATTGTGTGGATTTCTTATTTCCCAAATTTTCATCAAGCCAAAGCATTGAAGGCCGATTCAATGGCATATGTATTTTATTACAAAGGACACGTACCGAAAAGATGATTGTGAAGACGGCTCGAAGAAACCCGGATTTTTCAAGGAGCCACTTCAGTAAATCAAGCCGGCCAGAGGAGCAAGCCGGTCCCTTAACTTATTTATTATTCTTATTTCAGGAGCTGACCATGAATAAATTCAAGCTAACCTTGGGGGCTAATGTCGGGGATATACCCCGCAGTGTAACCCAGCTTGGAGTATGACCCGCCAAAAGACTTGGCGATTCATCGGGACTCAGCAGTGACCTGGCGGGCGACTCATACTTGTCCCCACAGGTGACTTAGATAAATGACAAAGGCCCAAGGCCCAGCGTGCACACTAGGATAAGGCGACCCATAGAGAGGCAGGAGGGCCGACTCACAAGAGAAGGCCCAAGAAGAAAGACTCCCACAAGAAGGAAACATGACCCGGATTAGGATTCAAGAGAGACTAGTCTTATTCCTACTCCTAGTAGGACTCTACATGTAAACCTACCGCTTCCCCCTATATAAGGAGGGGTAAGGCGCCCCAAGAGGGACAAGATTCACAACTTAGGTCTAGACAAGACAAATCATGAGATAGACAGATTAGACACCCACGAGATTAGAGATGGCGAGTCTTCATCCTTGTAATCGAGATCATCATCTTGATCAATGAAACACAAGCAGGACGTAGGCTTTTACCTCCATCGGAGGGGCCGAACCTGGATAAACTCGTGTCTCTCGATTCCGACCAGCCCCTTCAAGCCGCCAGATGGTTGCGATGGCCTCACACCTAAGTTCTCTTACGAGGACATCTGCCGTGACAAAACCACGATAATACTAATCTATTGAAGGGCACAATGCAAGAGTTTTGGAGTCGAGAACATATCCGGCTTGACGTTTGTGCAGTCGCACATCCCCAGTCTAATGGGCAGGCAGAAAGGGCGAATCAGGAAATATTGCGAGGAATCAAGCCCCGACTCATCGTACCTTTGGAACATACTCCAGGATGTTGGGTGGAAGAATTGCCCTCAGTATTATGGAGCATCAGGACCACTCCAAATGCTCCACGGGTTTTACTCCTTTCTTTCTGGTCTACGGGGCAGAGGCGGTGTTGCCAAGCGACATCAGACACGATTCACTGCGAGTCGCCGCATATGTGGAACAGGACAACGAGTTGGCATGACAAGACTCGTTGGATGCTTTGGAGGAAGAGTGTGACTTGGCCGCGTCACGGTCGACGATCTACCAACAAGACTTACGACGCTACCACAGCCGTCGTGTCAAGAGCCGGACTTTTCAAGAGGGCGACTTAGTGCTCCAGTAGATTCAAGATCACACTAGTATGCACAAGCTATCACCTCCATGGGAAGGACCGTTTGTCATCAGCAAGAATCTTCGAAACGACTCATACTACTTGGTGGATCTTCGCCAAGATCGGCCAACTACAGAGGTTGAGACAACTCGCCCCTAGAATATAGCCCACCTGCGGCCTTACTACACCTAGAGCCATAGGCTCCTTTCTTTTTCCAAATTTCAGAAATTGTAATCCTTTATTTATAAAGCAATAAAGTCGGCATCCATGAACTTCGGGGTCCTTTGCCATTTCAGCTTCTGGAAAGCATGAGTCTTTAGTGTTCTATGAGTTTTCCAAACATGGACGCTATCAGGGCCAAAGAGCATAAGTCACCATGTTGCACTTATTTCAAAACTGGGCCCTGGTAAGCCAAAGAGGACCAGTTGCCACGTTGCATGGTTCAAACATGGACGCCTTATATGGTTTTGAGAATTAAACCGGCTTACTTGGGGGCTACAAGTTCCCAAGTTGTTTTGCAGCAAGGGCGTACATGCTTCTACAATCCTATGCCAAACTTTTCCTAAATCATAGGTCACTTGGGGGCTTCCACTCACTGAGTTCAGCCTAAATACCCTCTTGGCTAGCGAAAAATTATCGCATTACAAATGGTTATACTGGACTATGTGTTGGACAAGTCGCCACACGGACCTATGTACTCTGGGCGAGTCAATACGTTATTTGGACCCTGAACTCGCCTTGGTTAAAACATAAAAGGTACCGGCCGGAGCCACACATGGAAAATAGAGAAACCATTGGTTCACTGAAACCGCTTTACTGAAGCTTGAATCGTGCCTGATTAGCCGGTCTAAACAATATGGGCTATTTCAAAAGCCTTCTTGGGGTAACACTAGAGTTTTGCAAACTCGTCTTATCCCATCGCAGCTCATTGAGCCGACGAATTTTCTATCTTGGTGGCACGGCCACAAGGTTTCATCAAACCCTTCTATAACTCACCATGACTCATTGAGTCGACTTTTGTTCATAACTCGTCGTAACTCATTGCGCCGTTTTTTGAACTATTATTTGCCATAACCCAGGGGGCTGGTTTATTTTCCGCCGTAACTCACTGAGTCGGCTCATGATGTTTTGTTTTCCCTAACACACAGTTTGAAGATTTTTTATCGAACTATGACACTTCCTAGCTTGTTAAGCAGGATTGTAAAAGCCGATTCATGATTCGCAGAAAGAATAAACTATCTAGCAATGTCAAGCAAAAGGCATGGGCGGAAGACTGTTTTCCTACAATCCAACAACCTATTACATGGCTCACATGGCCAAGTCGGGCGTCATCTCCCAAACAAAAGAGATCAGATTGTTTTTAAAGCAATGGTTACATCTTCAGAAGACTCAAGCGCCTCCGGGTTGCCTTGCCTCGAGCTTTCTCCACCTTCAATTTGTAAGTCGCCCAACTTCCAGTTACAGTTCACCAAGGCGATGAATTCATCTTCATTATCAAGGAAGGTTGATAGATCTGCTTCGAAGTAAAAAGGATTCTTCGGCCGACGAGGAGTCAAGATGGTGTTTTCATATGACGGAGGAGTTACCTTCTTGTTATTATCATCATACGCGGCTTGGTATTTGTTTAAATCCAAGACGGCTGTTAGTTGAGTCGCTGCAAAGCGGGACTCTTTGATCACTCGATGATAGTCATCTTCGGTGAACTCCGATCCGTCGTCTTTCAGTTCGGGATAGCCTGCAGTTATCTCCTCTGGTTTCAATTCGAGATCATAGGCCAGCCACCGGCGTAGGGTGTTCAGGACTCCCTTCCGGGCGACTGACCTCTTCAGCTCCTCCACTTGAGGAGGCAATGTAGAAAGGAAGCCAATCATGCTCTTGATGGACTTAACTCGCTCTTTGTTGCCCATCACTGATTTTATTGTCCGCACGCCTCCCGTGTACAACTGCTCGGTGAAGGTATATATTGCCTTTAGTTTCAACATATATTCGTCTTGGAGATTGGCGTCTCGTGGACCTACAAAGGATAAATCCGTGTTTGTTAGTCATGAGAAACTAGACTGATTTTTCGATGAAGGGGGTTAAACCTTACCAAACATGGCTAGAGTCATGTTTGAGATGTGTTTTTTCAAGCCGGAGAGCTCTTGATGGGCGGCTTCTAGTTTCTTCTCGGCTTGCTCGGCTTGCTTTAGGAGGGCGGCTTGGTCAGCTTTGGCTTTCTTTTCGAGCTTCTGGTGATCAGCCTTCATTCTCTCCATTTCAGCCAACACCACCTGATACTTCCTCTCCAACTCAGATCGATCATTCTGCTGTTCAGCTAAATTTTTCCTTAAGTCGGCCAAGGATGACTCAACCTGGGTCACAGATTCCTACAAAACAAAAATTGGGAAGACAAGTCTCAAAACTATTGCAAGCAATACTCTTGACACTTGGGGGCTAATGTATGATTCTATTCAAAGTCATACAAAATAGAAGACCCGACTCATCTTTCAAAAGATGACCCGGCCCTTGGGGGCTAAAGGTTCAAGTTTTCTTAAATTACAAGACCCGGCTCATCTTTCAAAAGATGCCCCGGCCCTTGGTGGCTATAGGTTGCAGTTTTCTTTCACTACAAGACCCGACTCAAGATGACCCGACCCTTGAGGACTACAGGCTGAAGTTTTTATTTAACTACAAAGACCCGTCTCATCTTTCAAAAGATAACCCAGCCCTTGGGGGCTATGGACAGATATGGATCTAATATACATGGCAACAAAAAATATTTCATCAAGCAAAGACTAGTTTATTGGAAGGCTAATGGGTGGAAGAGAATGCATAATAGACGTACCTCATGTTTAACTTTCATCAGGTGGATCAGGCTTTTGTTCATTTCATAACTCGTCTCCAGGCGACTCGCGAAGCCAGAGCAGAGTTGATCAAATTCCAGCTTCTCATACTGGGGAAGTTTCAACTTACTCGCATCTTGTTCAGTGCAAGGATGGGATTCCTTTGAGGTGTGCTTAGATAACACCGCCGCCGCAGGTTTGGAGTAGCCAGTACGAGTGATTATGATGGCATCTGGATCCTTAGTCGCCTTGGGAGGGCTCGGCGGGTTACCTTGTCAGCAGTTTCTTTTAAGATGCCTGGCGAGTCATCGCGTACGTCGGGGATATCATCCATAGGAACATCATGAGTCGCCAGTTGGTCCTCATCAAGCTCTCAGACAGAGGCGCTCTTCCACCCACAAGACTGGACAAAGTAGGACCGGAAGAAGAGTCAACAGTCTTTCTCTTCTTTGCTTTTATTGGGAAGAGAAAGAGTTAATAAAAGAACTCACCCTTTTACACGAATCATTGGCGGAAGAGCTGACATCACTGAGTCGCCACATGAAGGAGGAGAAGTCTGAAAGAATAAAAGTTTGAAGACCGAGGGAGTTGTGAATCGCATTTTCCACAAGGAAGAGTGTGTTTAAACAAGAGTATACCTCGCTTGTGCACTTCTGACCGGTTGTCTTTTCAGGCAACCTGGAAATTAGGTCGCCAGAGAGGCTCCGAGTTGTACGCTTGGGAGTATATTTTGCCTTCTTCAAAAGGAAATCAGGATCCATATAAGCGTTAGGGTGAGACATGGGAACTTTCCCACAAATATGCCGGGCTGGCCTAGGTGAAGAGGAAGGTGAATCAGAAGAAATAGAAATTACCTCAACCACGTCATCTTAGCTTTCGTAGTCATCACCCTACGTATCAAGGCACATGGTATAAGCATGAGTCGGAACATAAGGGTGATAAGCAAAGGAGAAGTTTTTACCTCTGATTGTTCTTCGACGGCTTTTGACTCCCTAATAACCCACAAGTGTAGGGGATCGCAACAGTTTTCGAGGGTAGAGTATTCAACCCAAATTTATTGATTCGCCACAAGGGGAAGAGAAAGAATATTCTCAAGTATTAGCAGCTGAGTTTGTCAGATTAAACCACACCTGATAGATTAGTGTCTGCAAGCAAAGTATCAGTAGCAAAGTAGTACGATAGAAACGGTGTCAGAAAAGATCTGTTGACGGTAGACTATTCCTAACTATTGTATCAATGGCGCCAGTAAGTTGCACGTGGACGGGGAACTATTCTTCCCCAACAACGGTGTCGAAAAAGGATCTTGCAACAAGTAATAGCAAAGTGGCAAGGAACGGCAGTAGCAACAGAGTAACAACAGCAACTGTAACAGTAGTAGCGACAATAGTAGCAGCAAAGTGGCCCAATCCCTTTTTGTAGCAAGGGACAAGCCTGGACAAAGTAACATAGCAAGGGCCAGTAGTAAAAGACTCGTAGGCAATGGATCGGTGATGGATGAGTATGACGGATGTGATTCATCATGTAACAGCTATAACACAGAGAGATAAGTAACTAGCTCCCGTTCATCAAACTAATGTAGGCATGTATTCCGTATGTAGTCATACGTGCTTAGGGAAAAGAACTTGCTTGACATTATTGTGCATCCCTCCCGTGGCAGCGGGGTCCTAATGGAAACTACGGGATATTAAGGTTCTCCTTTTAATAAAGAACCGGACCAAAGCATTAACACTTGGTGAATACATGAACTCCTCATACTATGGTCATCTCCGGGAGTGGTTCCAGCTATTGTCACTCCGGGGTTGCCGGGTCATAACACATAGTAGGTGACTACAACTTGCGAGATAGGATCTAAAACACACATATATTGGCGACAACATAATAGGTTCATATTTGAAATCATGGCACTCGGGCCCTAGTAACAAGCATTAAGCATGGCAAAGTAGTAGCAACATCAATCTCAGAACATAGTGGATACTAGGGATCAATCCCCATAAAAACTAACTCGATTACATGATAGATATCATCCAACTCATCACCGTCCAGCAAGCCTACGATGAGATTACTCACGAACGATGAAGAGCATCATGGAATTGTCGACGGAGGAAGGTTGATGATGATGATGGCGACGATTTCCCCTCTCCGGAGCCCAAAACGGACTCCAGATCCGCCCTCCAGATGAAGAACAGGGGGTGGTGGTGCCTCCGTATCGCAAAACGCGATGAATCCTTCTCTGTAATTTTTTCGGGCAAGACGAAAGATATAGAGCTGAGTTTGGAGGCGGTGGCGCCACGTGGGCCCCACAAGCCCTCACGGCGCGGCTAGGGAGGGTGGCCGCGGCCCAGGGGCTTGTGGCCCACTGGCATGCCTCCTCCGGTGGATCTTTGCGCAAGTATTTTTCTTTTATTCTAGAAAAATTCTCCGTAAACTTTTAGGACATTCCGAGAACTTTTATCTCTGCACAAAAACAACACCATGGCAATTCTGTTGAAAACAACGTCAGTCCGTGTTAGTTCCATTCAAATCATGCAAATTTGAGTCCAATACAAGGGCAAAAGAGTTTGGAAAAGTAGATACGAGGGAGACGTATCAACTCCCCCAAGCTTAAAGCCTTGCTTGTCCTCAAGCAATTCGGTTGACAAACTGAAAGAGACAAAATAAAAACTTTGACGAACTCTGTTTGATCTTGTTGTTGCAACTATGTCTAACTCATATCCAGAGTTTCAGCAAGATCACAAGCAAACCACACAAGCAAATGACATTTAGGTCTCACGGTAAACTCATATCAATGGCATAATCAACTAGCGAGCAAATAATAATCAGCCTCAAGTGTCAACACTTCAATCAAAACAACGTGAAGCAGTACGAATAGATGGTATCTCGCTAGCTCTTTCTGAGACCGCAAAACATAAATGCAGAGCACCTTCAAAGACCAAGGGCTGACTAAACATTGTAATTCATGGGAATGAAGATCCAGTCACAGTCATACTCAACACAGTTAAAAGAAAAGCATAAAAATGACAGAGGTGCTCTCTAATTGGTGCTTTTGTAAGAGGAGGATGACTCAACAGGAACATAAATAGAAAGGCCCTTCGCAGAGGGAAGCATTGATTTGCAGAGGTGCCAGAGCTCAAGCTTTGAAAACAGAGATAATTATTTTGGGTGGCATGCTTTCATTGTCAACGCAATGACTAAGAGTTCTCAACATCTTCCACGCTACACATGCTATAGGGGGTTCCCAAACAGAAAAGTAAAGTTTTGACTCCCCCACCACCAATCAATCACACTGCATGGTTAGACGAATCCTCGGGTACTGTCCATACCTGCATCAATCCTCGGGGAGTTTTGTTTGCAATTATCTTTTCGATTTGAGCATGGAACTGGGAATTCCAATTACCGGCCCCTTTGTCGTGAATGATAGTGAATAAACACATATCAAGGATAACATGCCTAGCATGGAAGATACCAATAGCCCCCTGTCACCACATGAGCGGTTCGGGCATGCAAAACAGATTATTTCTTGAAGATTTAGAGAGTGGCACATGCAAATTTACTTGGAACGGGAGGTAGATACCACACATAGGTAGGTATGGTGGACTCATATGGAACAAGTTTGGGTTTATGGGAGTGGATGCACAAGCAGTATTCTCGCTTAGTACAAGTGAAGGCTAGCGAAAGACTGGGAAGCGACCAACTAGAGAGCGACAGGAGTCATCAAAATGCATTGAGATTAACTAACATTGAGTGCAATCATGAGTAGGACATAAATCACCATGAACATGAATATCATAGAGGCTATGTTGATTTTGTTTCAACTACATGCGTGAACATGCGCCAAGTCAAGCCACTTGAATCATTCAAAGGAGGAAACCATCCTATCATACTACATCATAGTCATCTCAATATTCATGTTGGCAACCAAGACAAACCATTATAAGCTCCTAGCTAAGTAAGCATGGAATAAAAAACTATGATCTCTAAGTTGTCATTGCAAACATGTTTCTCTCACAACAAAGCTGAATCAGGCATGATGAGCTAGTCATATTTACAAAAACAAAATAGATCGAGTTCATACCAGCTTTTCCAGGCTCAGTCACTTCATCATATATCGTCATTATTGCCTTTCACTTGCACGACCGAATGATGTAAACAATAATAAGCGTGCTCGTGCATTGGACTAAAGCTGGAATATGCAGACAAACACAAAGGAGAAGACAAAGTAATATGGCTCTATGAAAGCTAAACAGGTATGCATGCAAGAGCCACTAAACATTGTAACCAATATCTTCTACCTTGACCCAAAGAAAAAGAAAACTATTTACACGGGAAAACTCCCAACAAATAAAAGAAGAAAAAGAAAATATTTTTGGGTTTTCTCAAACTAGACAGACACACGAAAAGAAAAGGAGAAAAAGAAAATAAACTAGCATGGATGATACAGTGGCAAAGTGTGAACATCGGCTAACAAAGTGAAAGCATAAGCAAGAATGTAAAGTCGGTGAGAACACGTACTCCCCCAAGCTTAGGATTTTGGCCTAAGTTGGTCTACTCCCAAGCAGGGAAATAACCAGCTCTGGGGTACTCCAGAGTGGACTGAGGATGCCACTGCTGTGTGAGATCCTCTGGCTCCCATATATAAACAGGCGTCTGGTACTCGACTGGCGGCTCGGGCACGGGCACCTATGGTTGGGCTAAGCCCCAATATGCGTAGATGTCTGAGGGCATAATAATGTACCTACCTGCATGAAGATTGAACAAAGAAGGAGCAGGCAAAGTAATAGTCTCACGAGTACCCTGGCTAAACACCAGGTTATAAATCATCCTTCTATTTATATATCTATCAAGAAAGTCATGGCAAACCATGCTATCGTAATCTTGATATCTCTCGGGAAGAAGAATCCCTTTTTCCTCGTCCAGTCTAATAGGTATCTCAAAGTGTCTAGCAAGATGGGTAGCATAGATACCTCCATAGACAACACCTTTGGAACGGTTGAGGTTCAACCGTTGAGCTATTATAGCGCCCAAGCTATAAGTTTTATCGTTATCAAGGGCTTCGCGCAAGACCACAAGATCTGGGGAACTAAGTGACCCAGCTTTCCCATGGCCAACCAAACATTTTCCCACAAATAATGAGAAGTACCGAAGCATGGGAAATTGAATGCTAGCAGCTCTAGCGCAAGACACTCCTCTCTCCTCTCCTACAACAATTGTATCGATGAAAGGTTCCAAGTCCCGTGGACGAGGTTCATGAATATCCCCAATGTAAGGTAATTTGCAAACATTGCAAAAATCCAAGAGTGATATGCGCTGGGGGATATCATAAAGTTTGAACTCAACCATAGGAGGATTCTTCCTCGGATAGAAGTTAAAGCTTTGTACAAAGATATTAGTGAGGAGGAGGTATTGCGGACACTTATCTTCAACGAAGGCGGTAAGGCCTACGTTCTCCACCAAGTGCTAAAAGTCCTCATAAATTCCAGCGGCGCGTAAGAACACGTCGCTTGGCCACTCGCACGCTCGAACTTCTGCGACTCGAGGGACTAGATACTTGGGCTTCTTCTCACTCCCATCATCCTTGGGGTCACGGCTTGACGAGCCTCTTAAGAACCTCCTCATCTTTTCCCTTTTCCTATCTCTGAAAATTTATGAAATTTTAAGTGATTCTAAGGAAAAGTGAATAAGGCTCAACAAAACTGGTGGAAACTACTCCCACAAGTGCCTAGAGGCCATATTACGCATCAAAACTACTTGGGACCAGCTAAAATCAGCATGCAAAGCTGAAGAACATGGTCATCAAGGCAGCAAAAATACGCGGAGTATGAGGCACTAGAGCAAAAACTAATTGGACCAATGGAGGAGTCACTTACCAAGGAGTAATTTCCCCAAAACAGTTCGGAGAATGGTGATTTGAGCAAAGAGATCGAAAATCCCAGCAAGAGGAGCAAGAACACGGGTTTGAGCTGCGAAACAATTTTTTCTGGAGGTAGGAGAAATAGATGAGAGCAAGAATGAGTGGAGGGGGTGCTTGTGGGCCCCACAAGCTTGGGTGGCACGGCCAGGGGGTGCCCGCGCCCCAAGGGCTTGTGGCCCACTGGTGCAGCCCCCAGACAAGCTCTTGATTTTTAGGACGTTCTGAGAAATTTTATTTTCGGGGTAATTTTCTACTGGACGCTAAAACACAAAACAGGGAAAACTAAACTAAATCTATCATTTTTCTTCTAAGCAACCTAAAGTGAAAGCTTGGAACAGAGGTTTGTGACTCCTCGATTCATCCATGTCATGGTCATCGAAAGAAAATCCACCAATGACGTTGATCAAGTCTCCTTGAGAAACCTTTTCGAGTCGCAAAAGAGAATGGAGAATTTTTGAATAGTCACTAAGTCACCTCAATGGGGATGTGAATCTCCCCAACAAGCAAATCATACATCATATTGACACAAGGAATAGGGCATTCAAAATCGATGAAGTCTTTTTGATAGCATTGATGCAATGTACTCGATATTGTTTCTTCGGAAAGTGCACCGTATGCTCATTACCGTTGACATGGAAAGTGACATTGCCTTTGTTGAAATCTATTACAACCCCTGTAGTGTTTATAAAGGATCTTCCAGGGATGACAGCCATGGCATCGTCCTCGGGAATATCCAAGATAACAAAGTCTGTTAAGATAGTGACATTGGCAACCACAACAGGCACATCCTCGCAAATGCCAATAGGGAAAGCAGTTGATTTGTCGGCCATTTGCAGAGAGATTTCAGTGGGTGTCAACTTATCCAGTTCAAGTCTACGATAAAGAGAGAGATGCATAACACTAACACCAGCTCCAAGGTCGCATAAAGAAGTTCTGACGTAGTTGCCTTTAATGGAGCAAGGTATAGTGGGCACACCGGGATCACCTAGTTTCTTAGGAGTCCCACCCTTGAAGGAATAATTAGCGAGCATGGTGGAAATCTCAACCTCAGGTATCCTCCTCTTATTAGTCACAATATCTTTCATGTACTTAGCATACGGAGATGTGGGGACCCCGACTAAGTAGTCGAGAATCGCCGTGCTCAGTGATCCCAGAGATAAATGCTCACCGAACACAGATACTGAATAAAGAGTCTTACATCCAAGTACCGAATATTACAACATGTGATCGGAGGGTCAAGTTCACAAGACAGAGCCTCAGGCCAAATCACACAAATACACTAATAGCGAAAACATAGGGCTAAGCGCGTGCCCATGCCATCAAGCTTACACCAACATGCATTCTGACTCGGAAGCGTCCTAGTTCACAGGGGTGTCACTGAAGACGTACTCATCTCCAAACTCTGGTCCTTCCATGTCTGGTCAATAACATAACCAGTGGCAAGCCAATGAGTACTTTGAATGTACTCGCAAACAGCCCATGATATGAACAATGAAAGTGAAGGATAACAATACCATGCATTGCCTAGTATAACACATTTGGGTGGATCGATCATGAATATGCATCAAGTTAAAGAATTACTCTTGAAGAACAGGTTACAGATATCAATATATATCTGCTGAGGGCTGGACCGTTCGGGTTCGCCTTATATGCCAAGTCACCAAACTTGGTCATATCATTGCTATCATAGCAACACCTCTTTCAACAACACACACGCACTCACACACACTTGGTTTAAGCGGAAATATCAGGACGTAGTTTAAGCAGGATTACCCAACTATCCTTGACCGTGGACATGGCTATTCGAATAGTTTACACTCTATAGAGGTAGTACGCTGGACTCATGAGATCCGGGAAACTTCTGTGTCATCCACGACTCGCGGTATATCACATACCCGAGGTAAGTACCCGATCAATGCCTTTCCCCTGACGATACTAGACAAAGAGGTCCACTCGATTGGTACCCAGCCCACATGTCGTACGTCTTATGAGCACCAACTTTGGACAGTACTGAGCATGCGGGGACCAACGGTTGGACTGGAACTCATAAAAATGGCATAGTCGTCCTACCCGGAATGACCCCATCACGAGAGTGACTACAATCACTCCCGCCACTAGTAATGTGGCTCTTTGCTAGCACCGACCAGAGTATTTAACATAGCCCCGTCCCATAAGGGGTAACGTGGTCGTACTTGTAAGGTTGGGACGGTCGACACATCATAAATCTAATCCATTTCCGAAACCTTACTCACACAAATACTGGGTGCATCACTTCACCAAAAGTGACCACCTAACTCATCATCACCCTCGGGCATTAGTTGCACCCGACGGGGTTTTTATAAACTCTTGCTTTATGATAACAACATGGTCATGAGGATACTATTGCTAGTTCTACTTGTCAACATGGTATTTGCACGACCCTAAGGGGTAGAGTCAAGCTCAATGCATGTACTCCGGGGGAGCCTTCGGTAAAATCATATGAAATGATTACCGACACTTATGATCAAATGCAACAGAAATACTTGCTATTATAACATGCAAGGTAACATATGCCCAGTCATGGTCAAAGGGCTGCTTGCCTTGGTCAGCTAAGTATCCAGGGTCTTCGAGGTCTTCCGCTCTGATTCCCTCGTCACACGGGTTATCTATCATCGATAAAACCACAAATAAGAAATAGCTCACACAGAAACAGTCCACAAAATCATTTTAAAAAATGTTCCCTATTTCGGATAAATCTAAGATATCATTTAAAAATACTTGCCTAAATTTTCCTTGAAGGGATATTTTTGAAAACAACCAAGGAGAAGCAAAACTATTCCATTTTAGTCCTTTTTAATATTGCAAACTAGAATAGTTGGTGGAAAAATTCATCTAAGCATATCATTAAATAATACACATTTTTAGAAAAATAACACTGGAAGAATTATATTTTTACATTGGTTAAATTTTTTTATAAAAATCTTAGAAATCCAGTTTTAAAAATAAAAGAAAAACACAGGCCAGCTCCTGGCCTGGCTCGGCCCAGAGCTGGGCTGGCCCATGGCCAGCCGATGGCCTGCCCAGGCGCGCGCGTCGTCAGGTTTAAACGTAACGCGCGGGGCCCTGCGGTCTGCCACCGAGGCCAGCGCGGGGAGGAGGCTGGGCCACCGAGAGGTGGGGCACACTTGTCGGGGTCGTCTCCTACCTCCAGCTAGAAAGGAGGAGGAGACGCCGACGTGGCTGCTAACGTGCTCAAGCTCTAATAAGCATGTGAATGGGGTTGCCTGAACTTCACCTACCTGCTGGTGGTTGAAACAAAGACGGGGAGGCAGGGGTTCGCCGGCAATGAGGAGGCTGTGGCGGAGGGGTTTCGGGAAGAGGTCGAGGAGGTGGCTCGAGACACGGAAAAGCTCGAGCGAGTTGGGGGAAGGCTTCCTGGGGTCAAGGGGTCAGTTTGGTGGGTCGAGTGGCGCAGGAGCCGTCGTGTAGCCGGAGATCGACCGGAGCTCCGAGGCGGAGGTTCCTCGGTCGATCACGAGCAGCAGGGCTCTGCTGGGTTGCTGGGGTGGCTAGGGAGGTGCTAGTGGATGCGGCGAAGCTATCTAAGGGGTGCTGGAGCGAGGGGGAGGGCTATTTATAGGCCTGCGACGGTGAGTAGACTCGGGTGCGCCGGTGACTCACCGTGGCGCGCATGGGGTGCAGAGAGACGTTGGATTCGAAACCACGGTCTTAGGACGTGGTATTGGACTGCCCGAACCGTCTGCTGTAGAGAGAGAGAGGGGGGAGCTGCATTCATGGCCACGCAAGCTTGGCCGAATCTGGAGCGCGCGGGCACGCATCGCGCGAGCTCTTCCGCGAGAGAGGAAGGGCCCTGAGGCTTGACCGATGCAGAGGGGTTGTCGGGGAAGGGGTTGGACATCTCAGGGGAGGCTGGAACTAGCCGAGGGCGTCGCCCCCACCTCGGAGACTCCCTGTAGCGCGCCCACAGCGCAGTTTTGGCATGCCACAGCATGCTGGTGCGCTCTGGGCACTTTGGACGTGTCCAGCTTGTCCTGGCACTTGCTGGGGTTGTGGCTAGCCGTTTAGTTTTAGTGGGAGCTTCGGCTGGTCAAAGGAGGCAATAAATACTGGTGCTGTTAATCATGAACTGATGTCTAAATTGGGGTTTTTGGCCTATCCACTTTGAACCAGTGAGGGGCCAGTTGACTGGGGTTAGCTACTGGTGCTGGCTACTTAATCCGAGAGTTCGAAGCAAAGGAGTTTGGTTTAGCTGAGGCTAAGGTGGCTTTTCTCTCTCCCAGAAGGTGTTTGACAGTGGCCACAGGGGGTTGCACCCCACCACTGGTGCTGAGACTTAACATGTTTGGTTTTGGGGATAAACCATGGAGTTCCACCAAATTTGAGCTCCATTGGACAAGTTTAGCTTTGTAAACTTGAAATCACTCCATTGTGACCAGATCTGTTCCTTCCAAAGGGAGTGTGGTCAAACTAAGTCCCACAAATCCCATTTTTGGTGCAGAACCCTTATTTGAGGTATTAGGCACTCCTCCAAAGTTTTAGCCTCATTGGACAAACTTTGCTATGTAGAGTTACACTAACTTGATTCTGGACAGACAAGGTTTTTGGGTTATTTGGGGTCCTTATCCACCTTTGATCAGGGTGAAACTTTATGTGGACACCAAACAAGGCTTAGGGACATCACTAGAATTTTCTAGGAATTTATTAAGAATATTTTCTTTGGAAATATTTCAAAATGCCAAAACAGACAGAAATAGCTTTTATAGTTTTAATCAATAAATATAATATAAAATGGGGTTTAAAATCCTATGTATGGAAAATATATGTCCTTCTAATCATCTCTGAATTTAATCAGATTTTTCTAAAGCAGAAAAGTATTTTTCCATGTTGGAATACCAATTCTGACCTAAGAAATGGACAAGTTATTTAATTACGAAAATATTCACAAAAATAATTATTTTTGTGGTTTCAAAATATAAAGATAGGTAAAAATCAGATTACCAAATATGAGTAGTAGCACTGCTTGTTATCATAGACATGAAGTGCAATCTCAATGTGGTTTTACTTTGGTTAACAAAGGTTTTTGAAAATCAGAAAAATACCAAAAAGGAATTTAGGGTTTTAAAACCTCACATGATCAAGCATACAAGCATACAATGTCAATCATGGCACTCACAACATTAGTTTTGAAAAAGTTCTAAGAAGCTCATAATTTTACAACACACACACGTGATAGCAAAAACAGGGTGTGACAGACCTATCCCCCTTACAAGAATCTCGTCCCTGAGATTCCTAAGCTAGGTGCTAAAAAGGTCTGGAAACTCAGATCGGAGATAGTCTTCATGCTCCCATGTAGCTTCAGCTTCGGTGTGATTGCTCCATTGAACCTTGAAGTACTTGATGGTGCGGATTCTACTGCATCTCTCTGCTTCATCCAGAATGAGGATTGGCCTCTCGCGATAGGTGAGACAGACTGAAGGTCAATGGCCTGGTGATCAATGTCCTTATAAGGATCGAAACGGCTTGGCGTCTGGAGACACTTCCGAAGTTGTGACACGTGGAAAACGTTGTGCACACCCGAAAGTTCCGGAGGTAACTCCAACTGATAAGCGACCACGCCACACCTTGCCGTGATCTTGAATGGCCCAATGAACCTTGGAGCGAGTTTTCCCTTAATATGGAAATGCTTGGTTCCCTTGAGAGGTGCGACTCAGAGGTACACCAGATCTCCGGGAGTGAACTCCACACTCCTGCGGCGAGAGTCCGCATAACTCTTTTGTCGCGACTTGGCTGCCTTCAGATTCTCTTGGACTAGTTGCACCTTCTCTTCTGCTTGGTGCAAAACTTCTGGTCTGAAGATCAGCCCATCTCCGATTCCTGACCAGTTGAGCGGGGTGCGGCATTTCCATCCGTACAACACTTCGAACGGGGCCATATGGAGACTAGATTGGTAGCTGTTGTTGTAAGAAAACTCAGTGAACGGCAGACAGTCTTCCCATTTGGCTCCATGCGCTAGGACACATGCGCGGAGCATAGCTTCGAGTATCTGATTTACCCTTTCCGTCTGTCCTCCCGTGTGCGGGTGGAAGGCAGTGCTGAAAGAGAGTTTGGTACCGAGGGCTTCCTGAAGTTTCCTCTAAAACCTTGAGGCGAACTGCGTGCCTTAGTCAGATACAATCTCCTTGGGAACTCCGTGAAGGCTTACTATGCGCTCGATATAGAGACCGGCCAACTTGTTCCCGTCATAAGTGGTGTTAACAGGGATGAAATGGACCACCTTGGCCAAATGGTGGACAACAACCCATATCGAGTTATATCCCTTGCTAGACCTTGGTAGACCGGTAATGAAATCCATCCCTACCTTGTCCCACTTCTATTCCGGCACCTGGAGGGGTTGTAGCAGTCCTGCGGGTTGCTGATGCTCAGCCTTAAATTGCTGACACACATCACACCCTGCCACATACGAGGCGATTTGCCTCTTCATGTCGTGCCACCAAAATCTCTCTCAGAGATCTTGATACATCTTGGTGCCACCGGGGTGAATGGAGTAGCGTGCATTATGAGCTTCCCGTAGGATGAGTTCCTTGAGCTCGACTTTGTTGGGTACGCATAAACGTTTCCCAAACCACACCACTCCTTGATCATCCACCGAGAATCCTGGGGCCTTGCCTTCTGGAATCTTCTTCTTGATACCTTCGATACTCTTGTGACCCTTCTGGGCCTCCTTGATGTCGTCTACCAGTGTTGGTTTGACTTTGAGATTATCTAGGAATCCTGGTTCCACCAGTTCCAATCCAAAGTTCTCCACTTCTTCGTATAAGGCGGGCTGCCTTTACTTAAGCATGACGTTTAAGCTGCTGGTCTTCCGACTCAAGGCATCAGCCACTACATTTGCCTTAACAGGGTGATACTGAATGCTGAGGTCGTAGTCTTTGATTAACTCCAACCATCTCCGTTGCCTCATATTCAATTCCCTTTGGGTGAAAATATACTTCACACTCTTGTGATGGTGTATATCTCACATTGCTTCCCCAAAAGGTAATGTCGCCATGTCTTTAGGGCATGCACTACTACTGCCAACTCAAGATCATGGGTGGCATAATTCTCCTCATGCGGGTGCAGTTGCCGCGACAAGTATGCCACGACCCTGCCATCCTATGTTAGAACTCCACCTAGCCCGGTTCTGGAGGCATCACAATATATCACGAACTCCTTGTTGATATCTGGAGTGGCCAATACCATGGCGGTGGTTAGCCTCTTCTTCAACTCTTGGAAGCTTGCCTCACTTTCCAGCGTCCATTCGATGTTCGTTGCCTTTCTTCAAGAGTTGAGTCATAGGTCGAGCGATGCGGGAGAATCCTTCTACGAACTTGCGGTTATACACCGCGAGTCCAAGAAAACTCCTGACTTCCTTCCCGTCGATTGGCGATTCCCAGTTGGTTACCATGGTAATCTTAGAGGGATCAACTGCCAATCCACTCGCCGTCACGGTATGATCTAGGAATCCAACTTCGTTTAGCCAAAACTGGCATTTGCTGAACTTGGCACATAGCTGGTGCTCTCGAAGCTTTTCCAATACTAACCTCAAGTGTTGCTCATGCTCTTCTTCAGACTTGGAAAATATTAATATGTCGTCAATGAATACGACGACAAACTTGTCCAAATATTCCATGAAGACCTTATTCATGAGGTACATGAAGTAAGCTGGGGCATTCGTCAATACGAAGGACATGACGGTGCATTCGTACAGATCGTACCGGGTCACAAATGCCGTCTTCACAATGTCTTTGGGTCGAATCTTTAGTTGGTAATATCCAGATCGGAGGTCGATCTTGGAGAATACCTTTGCTCCATTTAGCTGGTCAAACAAGTCTTCACTCTTGGGGAGTGGATACTTGTTCTTGATCATGACCTCATTGAGAGAATGGTAATCGACACAAAGTCGTATTGTCCCATCCTTCTTGGACATGAAGAGAACATGCGATCCCCAAGGTGACGCACTTGGACGAATGAGTCCTTTCCTGAGTTGCCCATCCAGTTGCTTCTTCAACTCTGCTAGCTCTTCCGATCCCATCTTGTAAGGATTTTTATAGATAGGCCTTGATCCGGGCATGAGTTCAATGATGAACTCGATGTCTCGGTCAGGAGGCATCCTTGGTAGCTCATCAGGAAAGACATCCGGGTACTCACATACTATCGGGACTCGGTCGAGTCCTTCCTCTGATAGGCTGTTAACTCGTGGCACTCGAGAAGGTACTGGCTCAGAGGCATACTTGACTTTGACTCCTTGGTCACTTGTCATGGTAATGGCCCTGTTAGCACAGTCCAAGATACTCTGATGCTTGGCCAACCAGTCCATACCGAGGATTACTTCTAGGCCTTGCAACTTAAGCACAATGATATCCGCTGAGAAGCTCGTCCCATTGATAACTATCCCAACCTTTCTACACCCTAGGCTGGTTCTCAAAACTGCTCTCGGGGTTTGAATTGCCATATGCCCACGAAGCAAGGTAGGTTCTAGACCACACTTTTCCGCAAACTTTTGTGTAACAAAGGAATGCGAAGCACCACAATCAAACAATACTGTTGCTGGGGTAGAATTGACGAGGAATGTACACAGAATGCAGTCCGGGTCTTGATGTGCCTCTTCCGCGGAAAAATGACTAATCCGCCCCTTGCCGTGATACTGCTGATTGGAGGGAGCCTGGTTCCTGCCTGGTGCTCCTTGGCCTGGATTTGGTGCATTGGGGCGCGGAACATCGGGTTTCTTATTGGGACACTGCCTGGAATAGGGCCCTGGTTGTCCACACCCGAAACAGGTAACTTGCGCTGGAAGATTGGTTTTTCTTCCACCATTGTTTGGCGGTGTGTTTGCTGGCTTGATGCTGACTTGATGAGGCTAGTAATTCTAGCGGAATGTTGGGTGCTTGTACTGCTGCTGCTGATAGTTGGGTCTTGTTGGGGCTGACTGCCATGGTCGTGGCTTCGAGTTGATCGGTCCTCCACTACTTATTAGCTTGCGCTTATGGGTGTCGTCCATTGCACGACGCTTGTCTTCCAATATAAGAGCCTTATTAACCAGGTCACTGAAGGTCCGACATTCACAAACAACCAGTTAATACTGGAGTGATTACTGCAGTCCTTCCATAAAGCGCTCCACTTTGGCAGCCTGAGTGCTGAAATCTTCAGGTGCATACCTTGATAGAAGGTTGAACTTCTGCAAATGTTCCTTGACTGATCCACTGCCTTGCCTTAAGGCTCGGAATTCCCGCTTCTTAATGGTCATCATCCCTGGAGGAATGTGAGCGGCGCGGAATCCATCCTTGAACACGGCACAAGTAATGAATTGCCCGACTCGCATGATCTGAAATCCATCCCACCAAGCTCTGGCTGTGCCTCCAAGACAGTGGGTTGCATAGAGAACTTTCTCGTTGTCGTTAGTGCACTTGACCAACGCAAGAAGGTCTTCGATAGTGCGGATCCAGTCATCGGCATCCAAGGGTTCAGTCGTCTCCGTGAATATGGGCGGCGTAGTCCTCATAAACTCAGAGAGAGTTGAGCGACCGTTGCCATTCCTGTTCTACGGCGGGTGGTTCCCCAAGGTTTGAGCCAGCTGCTGGATAACGGCATTGTTGGCTTCGCGCTCCTCCCGAAGAGCTTGAAGGAACTGAGCCATAGTCAAGCTTTCAGGGGGAGGTGGCGGCGGAGGAACATCGTCTTGCTACACATGGTGATATCTAGCTTGAGCTTCCCCTCCGGTACCTGCTGTTGTCCCGAAGAGGAAGAGCCACGGTTGCCGAAAGTGTTGTTGCGAGTTGCATTCACCATCCTGTCAGGGGAGTAGACAGGTCAAATCCGGCTAAACCGGTTGCACTCGAAAGGGATGACGCTCTAGTAAAGGGGGTCTGGTGGGTGCTAGTGTGCAAGGTTTTATGACAAAGGTTTTTGAAAGAACTACTGCATTAATTTAAAGCAAGTGATGAAGTCGCTCACACGCTGCTCAAGGCAGAATGCGACTTGCATCCAACAGGTTCATACAACAACCGGGTCATAAAATCCAAATACAAGAACTTCTACGCTCGGTACATCCTGTGCTTCTACGCGATTGACTGCACGGTCTCATAAGATGGCTCTGTGGGATCTTCGTCTTCATCTTCATCTCTGTCTTCATCTTCCTTAGTGCTTCCTTTCCTCGAAGGGGTAGGGGAGGGAAGTAAACCATCTCGACGTCTCTTGGTTGGTGCGGTAGCGACAAGCTCGGTGTACTCTTCTGCGGTTAAGCGTCGACTCTGAAGAGGAACTGCTTGAAGCGGGGGGTATTTCTCCTCGGAAAGAAAAACCAGGTGATATCACAGGTGCTCCTTCTTTCTTCACCTTGCTGTTCTTCATCTTCTCCATACGATATAGGTCCTTAACTTGGTGCAGTTCTTGGCGAATCCTAGTTGACTCCTTGATCAAAAGATGCGTCAAGGTGTCTGAGGAGAGGCTGAAGTAGGTCTAAAACCTTAATGTCATCCCGTCCTCAAATGAGGGCTTGAGTGTCCAGCTTTCGTCTATCTTATCCATAACAAAAGGTAAGTGATGAGTAGCGGGTTCCTTCGCCATTTCAGGAAGGATGTCGCAGAGTTGCATGAGTGCCTCTCGTGCTGCAGTCTCCACGGCCAACATCAGATCCTCCATTTGTGGCCCTTCAAAGAACCAGCTAGTCGGGGAGTCATTAGCCTTCACTATCACGTCGACGTGATACTCCTTAGTGTCGGCGTTGACCCAGTGTTCGTGGTAGAGGAAGATGGGCGTGCGACGCACTTGACACTTCTCGAGGCTATCACTCAAGAGCAGAGGAAAGCCCGTTTCCCGAAGCGTCTCGGGTACGGCGGCCATCTACAAGGTGTAGAGGAGAGGGTTAGAAATATATAGTGGGTGCAGTTCTCGGGTCACTCTAGGTGCACAATCGTCCGACTATCGTCCATGCTACCTAAGGCTTCCAATAGTCAGGATGGCTCTGATACCAGCTATGTGGGGACCCCGACTTACTAGTCGAGAATCGCCGTGCTCAGTGATCCCAAAGATAAATACGCACCGAACACAGATACTGAATAAAGAGTCTTACATCCAAGTACCGAATATTACAACACGTGACCGGAGGGTCAAGTTCACAACACAGGGCCTAAGGCCAAATCACACGCATACACTAATAGTGGAAACATAGGGCTAAGCGGGTGCCCATGCCATCAAGCCTACACCAACAGGCATTCTGACTCGGAAGCGTCCTAGTTCGCAGGGGTGTCGTCGAAGACATACTCATCTCCAAACTCCGGTCCTTCCATGTCTGGTCAATAACATAACCAGTGGCAAGCCAATGAGTGCTTTGAATGTACTCACAAATAGCCCATGATATGAACAATGAAAGTGAAGGATAACAATACCATGCATCGCCTAGTATAACTCATTTGGGTGGATCGATCATGAATATGCATCAAGTTAAAGAATTACTCTTGAAGAACAGGTTACCAATATCAGTATATATCTGCTGAGGGCTGAACCGTTCGGGTGCGCCTTATATGCCAAGTCACCAAACTTGGTCATATCATTGCTATCATAGCAACGCCTTTTTCAACACCACACACGCACTCACACACACTTGGTTTAAGCTGAAATATCAGGACGTTGTTTAAGCAGGATTACCCAACTATCCTTGACCGTGGACATGGCTATTCGAATAGTTTACACTCTGCAGAGGTAGTACGCTGGACCCACGAGATCCGGGAAACTACCGTGTCATCCATGACTCGCGGTATATCACATACCCGAGGTAAGTACCCGATCAATGCCTTTCCCCTGACGATACTAGATAAAGAGGTCCACTCGATTGGTACCCAACCCACATGTCGTACGTCTTACGAGCACCAACTCTAGATAGTACCGACCATGCAGGGACCAACGGTGTGACTAGAACTCATAAAAAAGGCATAGTCGTCCTACCCGGCACGACCCCATCACGAAAGTGACTACAAGCACTCCCGCCACTGGTAATGTGGCTCTTTGCTAGCACCGACCAGAGTATTTAACATAGCCCCGTCCCATAAGGGGTAACGTGGTCGTACTGGTAAGGTTGGGACGGTCGACACATCATAAATCTAATCCATTTACAAAACCTTACTCACACATATGCCGGGTGCATCACTTCACCAAAAGTGACCACCTAACTCATCATCACCCTCGGGCATTAGTGGCACCCGACGGTGTTTTCATAAACTCTTGCTTTATGATAACAACATGCTCATGATGATACTATTGCTACTTCTACTTGTCCACATGGTATTAGCACGACCCTAAGGGGTAGCGTCAAGCTCAATGCATGTGCTCCGGGGGAGCCTTCGGTAAAATCATATCAAATGATTACCGACACTTATGATGAAATGCAACATAAATACTTGCTATTATAACATGCAAGGTAACATATGCTCAGTCATGGTCAAAGGGTTGCTTGCCTTGGTCAGCTAAGTATCCGGGGTCTTCGAGGTCTTCCGCTCCGATTCCCTCGTCACACGGGTTTTCTATCGTCGATAAAACTACAAATAAGAAATAGCTCACACAGAAACAGTCCACAAAGTCATTTTAAAAAAATTCCCAATTTCTGACAAATCTAAGATATCATTTTAAAGATACTTGCCTAAATTTTCCTTGAAGGGATATTTTTGAAAACAACCAAGCAGAAGAAAAACTATTCCATTTTAGTCCTTTTTAATATTGCAAAATAGAATAGTTACTGGAAAAATTCATCTAAGCATCTCATTAAATACTACACATTTTAAAAAAAATAAGAGTGGAAGAATTATATTTTTACACTGGTTAAATGTTTTTTATAAAAATCTTAGAAATCCAGTTTTAAAAAGAAAAGAAAAACACAGGCCAGCTCCTGGCCTGGCTCGGCCCAGAGCTGGGCTGGCCCATGGCCAGCCGATGGCCTGCCCAAGCGCGCGCGCTGTGAGGTTTGAACCTGACGCGCGGGGCCCTGAGCGACCGAGGCCAGCGTGCGGGAGGAGGCTGGGCCACCGACAGGTGGGGCACACCTGTCGGGGTCGTCTCCTACCTCCAGCCAGAGAGGAGGAGGAGGACGCCGACGTGCTCAAGCTCTAATGAGC
This sequence comes from Hordeum vulgare subsp. vulgare, assembly GCF_904849725.1. Taxonomy (NCBI): domain Eukaryota; kingdom Viridiplantae; phylum Streptophyta; class Magnoliopsida; order Poales; family Poaceae; genus Hordeum; species Hordeum vulgare. The sequence continues at coordinate 109,285,531 of NC_058521.1, read as the reverse complement.
ACGGGAATGGGTTCGCCTGAACGTCTCCTACCAGCTGGTGGTCGAAACAAAGACGGGGAGGCAGGGGTTCACCGGCGACGAGGAGGCCGTGGCGGAGGGGTTTCGGGAAGTGGTCGAGGAGGTGACTAGAGACACGGAAAAGCTCGGGCGAGTTGGGGGAAGGCTTCCTGGGGTCAAGGGGGTAAGTTTGGTGGGTCGAGTGGCGCAAGAGCCGTCGTGTAGCCGGAGATCGACCGGAGCTCCGAGGCGGAGGGTCCTTGGTCGATCTCGAGCAACGGGGCTCTGTTCGGTTGCTGCGGTGGCTAGGGAGGTGCTAGTGGATGCGGCGAAGCTATCTGAGGGGTGCTGGAGCGAGGGGGAGGGCTATTAATAGGCCCGCGACGGTGAGCAGACTCGGGTGCGCCGGTGACTCACCGTGGCGCGCATGGGGGTGCAGAGAGACGTTGGGGTCGAAACCACGGTCTCAGGACGTGGTATTGGACTGTTGAACCGTCTGCTGCAGAGAGTGAGAGAGATGAGGGAGCTGCATTCGGGGCCGTGCAAGCTTGGCCGAATCTGGAGCACGCGGGCACGCGTCGCGCGAGCTCTTGCGCGAGAGAGGAGGGGCCCTGAGGCTTGCCCGATGCAGAGGGGTTGTCGAGGAAGGGGTTGGACATCTCGGGGGAGGCTGGAACTAGCCGAGGGCGTGCCCCCACCTCGGAGACTCCCTGTAGCGCGCCCAGAGCGTAGTTTTGGCATGCCACGGCATGCTGGTGCGCTCTGGGCACTTTGGACGTGTCCAACTTGTCCTGGCACTTGCTGGGGGTGTGGCTAGCCGTTTCGTTTTAGTGGGAGCTTCGGCTGGTCAAAGGAGGCAAGAAATACTAGTGCTGTCAATCATGAACTGATGTCTAAATTGGGGTTTTTGGCCTATCCACTTTGAACCAGTGAGGGGCCAGTTGACTGGGGTTAGCTACTGGTGCTGGCTACTTAATCTGAGAGTTTGAAGCAAAGGAGTTTGGTTTAGCTGAGGCTAAGGTGGCTTTTTCCTCTATGTGAGAAGGGGTTCGACAGTAGCCACAAGGGGTTGCAACCCACCACTGGTGCTGAGACTTAACAGGTTTGGTTCTGGGTATAAACTATGGAGTTCCACCAAATTTGAGCTCCATTGGACAAGTTTAGCTTTGTAAACTTGAAATCACTCCATTGTGACCAGATCTGTTCCTTCCAAAGGGAGTGTGGGCAAACTAAATCCCACAAATCCCATTTTTGGTGCAGAACCCTTATTTGAGGTATTAGGCACTCGTGCAAAGTTTTAGCCTCATTGGACAAACTTTGCTATCTAGAGGTGCACTAACTTGATTCTGGACAAATAGGGTTTTTGGGTTATTTGGGGTCCTTATCCACCTTTGATAAAGGTGAAACTTTATGTGGACACCAAACAAGGCTTAGGGACATCACTGGAATTTTCTAGGAATTTATTGAGAATATTTCCTTTGGAAATATTTCAAAATGCCAAAAGAGACAGAATTATCTTTTATAGTTTTAATCAATTAATATAATATAAAATGGGGTTTAAAATCCTATGTATGAAAATACATGTCCTTCTGATCATCTTTGAAATAAATAAGATTTTTCTAAAGCAGAAAAGTATTTTTCCATGTTGGAATACCAATTCTGACCTTAGAAATGGACAGGTTATTTAGTTAGGAAAATATTCACAAAAATAATTATTTTTGTGGTTTTGAAATATAAAGATAGGTAAAAATCAGATTACCAAATATGAGTAGTAGCACTGCTTGTTATCAAAGACATGAAGTGCAATCTCAAGGTGGTTTTACTTTGGTTAACAAAGGTTTTTGAAAATCAGAAAAATACCAAAAAGGAATTTAGGGTTTTAAAACCTCACATGATCAAGCATACAAGCATACAATTTCAATCATAGCACTCACAGCATTAGTTTTGAAAAAGTTTTAACAAGCTCAGAATTTTAAAACACACACAGGTGATAGCAAAAACAGGGTGTGACAAGAGACATCTTGAGCATATCCGTCAAACGCATTTGCAGAAAGACACGTCTGATCATTTCAACAAAGCGCTCAAAATCCTAATCATCCTTTTTCCTGGATGGTTTGGGAGGAAAGGGCATGGGTTCCTGAACCCATGGTTCCCTTGATTTACCATGCTTCCTAGGAGCGAAGTCATTCTTATCGTATCTTCTATTCTTAGGCCGTGGGTTATCAAGATCAGGTTCAATCTCCACATCCTTTTCATTGCTAGGTTGAGCATCAACATAAACATCACTATTGATATTATCATTATGCTCATGTTCATCACCAGATTGTGTTTCAGCATCAGAGACAGAGACATTGTTTGGACTCTCAGGTGTAGCAGCAACATGGTTGCTAGCGTGCAGGTTCCTATCATCTTTCTTCTTCTTTCTAGGATGACTAGGTGAATCAGTGCTAACTCCTTGAGAATCTTGTTCAATTCTATTCGGATGACCCTCAGGATAGAGAGGTTCCTAGGTCATTCTACCTCCTCTAGTGATGACTCTAACGGAATTGGCATTCAACTCGTTGAGCAAGTCATTCTGAGCTTTAAGTACTTGTTCTACCTGAGTAGTAACCATATGGGCATATTTAATCAGAAGTTCAAGATCATTGACATTTCTATCCACACAAGCACTTAAATGACTAAGCATACGAGCATTCTGTTCCAATTGTCTGCTAACATAATCATTGAAACTCTGTTGTTTGGCAACGAAGTTATCAAATTCATCCATGCATAAGCTAGCAGGTTTATCAAAAGGAATATCACTCTCATCAAACCTACGCAGAGAATTTACTTCTACTACCTGTATCGGGTTATCGAGACCATGGATCTCTTTGATAGTGTTGGAAATATGCCCTAGAGGCAATAATAAATTAGTTATTATTATATTTCTTTGTTCATGATAATCTTTTATTATCCATGCTATAATTGTATTGATTGGAAACACAGTGCATGTGTGGATACATAGACAAAATACTGTCCCTAGTAAGCATCTAGTTGACTAGCTCGTTGATCAAAGATGGTCAAGGTTTCCTGACCATAGGCAAGTGTTGTCACTTCATAATGGGATCACATCATTAGGAGAATCATGTGATGGACTAGACCCAAACTAATAGACGTAACATGTTGATCGTGTCATTTTGTTGCTACTGTTTTCTGCGTGTCAAGTATTTGTTCCTATGACCATGAGATCATATAACTCACTAACACCGAAGGAATGCTTTGTGTGTATCAAACGTCGCAACGTAACTTGGTGACTTTAAAGATGCTCTACAGGTATCTCCGAAGGTGTTTGTTGAGTTAGTATGGATCAAGACTGGGATTTGTCACTCCGTATGACAGAGAGGTATCTCGGGGCCCACTCGGTAATACAACATCACACACAAGCCTTGCAAGCAATGTGACTTAGTGTAAGTTGCGGGATCTTGTATTACGGAACGAGTAAAGAGACTTGCCAGTAAACGAGACTGAAATAGGTATGCGGATAGTGAGGATCGAATCTCAGGCAAGTAACATACCGAAGGACAAAGGGAATGACATACGGGATTATATGAATCCTTGGCACTGAGGTTCAAATGATAAGATCTTCGTGGAATATGTAGGATCCAATATGGGCATCCAGGTCCCGCTATTGCATATTGACCGAGGAGTCTCTCGGGTCATGTCTACATAGTTCTTGAACCCGCAGGTTATGCACACTTAAGGTTCGACGTTGTTTTATGCGTATATGAGTTATATGGTTGGTTATCGAATTTTGTTCGGAGTCCCGGATGAGATCACGGACGTCACGAGGGTTTCCAGAATGGTCCGAAAACGAAGATTGATATATAGGATGACCTCATCTGGTTACCGGAAGGTTTTCGTGCATTACCGGAAAAGTTTCGGGCTCATCGGTAGTGTACTGGGAGTGCCGGGAGGGGTGCCAGGGACCATCAGGAGGGGTGTCACGCCCCAAGGGGTCTCATGGGTTATGGGAAGAGATAAACCAGCCCCTAGTGGGCTGGAATAAGTTCCCAATAAGGCCCATAAGGTTTGAGAAGGAAAAAACACAAAGTGGAAAGAGTTTCCAAGTGGGAAGGTGGAATCCTACTCCAAGTAGGATTGGAGTAGGACTCCTCCACCTCCAATTTCGGCCAAACCTTTAGGTTTTGAGGCTGCCTCCTCCCCTCCCTCCCTCCTATATATAGTGGGGTTTTAGGGCTGATTTGAGACAACTTTTGCCACGGCAGCCCGACCACATACCTCCACGGTTTTACCTCTAGATCGCGTTTCTGCGGAGCTCGGGCGGAGCCCTGCTGAGATTAGATCACCACCAACCTCCGGAGCACCGTCACGCTGCCGGAGAACTCATCTACCTCTCCGTCTCTCTTGCTGGATCAAGAAGGCCGAGATCATCGTCGAGCTGTACGTGTGCTGAACGCGGAGGTGCCGTCCGTTCGACACTAGATCGGAGTGGATCGTGGGACGGATCGCGGGACGGTTCGTGGGACGGTTCGCGGGGCGGATCGAGGGACGTGAGGACGTTCCACTACATCAACCGCGTTTCTTAACGCTTCTGCTGTGCGATCTACAAGGGTACGTAGATCGGAAATCCCCTCTCGTAGATGGACATCACCATGATAGGTCTTCGTGCGCGTAGGAATTTTTTTGTTTCCCATGCGACGTTCCTCAACAGTGGCATCATGAGCTAGGTTCATGCGTAGATGTCTTCTCGAGTAGAACACAAAAGTTTTTGTGGGCGATGATGTGTGTTTTGCTGCCCTCCTTAGTCTTTTCTTGATTCCGCGGTATTGTTGGATTGAAGCGGCTTGGACCGACATTACTCGTACGCTTACGAGAGACTGGTTTCATTGCTACGAGTAACCCCGTTGCTCAAAGATGACTGGCAAGTGTCAGTTTCTCCAACTTTAGTTGAATCGGATTTGACCGAGGAGGTCCTTGGATGAGGTTAAATAGCAATTCATATATCTCCGTTGTGGTGTTTGCGTAAGTAAGATGCGATCCTACTAGATACCCATGGTAACCACGTAAAACATGCAACAACAAAATTAGAGGACGTCTAACTTGTTTTTGCAGGGTATGCTTGTGATGTGATATGGCCAACGATGTGATGTGTTATATTGGATGTATGAGATGATCATGTTGTAAATGATAATACCGACTTGCACGTCGATGGTACGGCAACCGGGAGGAGCCATAGGGTTGTCTTTATACTAACGTTTGTGCTTGCAGATGCGTTTACTATTTTGCTAGGATGTAGCTTTAGTAGTAATAGCATGAGTAGCACGACAACCCCGATGGCGACACGTTGATGGAGATTATGATGATGGGGATCATGGTGTGACGCCGGTGACAAGAAGATCGTGCCAGTGCTTGGTGATGGAGATAAAGAAGCACATGATGATGGCCATATCATGTCACTTATGAATTGCATGTGATGTTAATCCTTTATGCACCTTATCTTGCTTAGAACGACGGTAGCATTATGAGGTGATCTCTCACTAAAATTTCAAGAAGAAATTGTGTTCTCCCCGACTATGCACCGTTGCGACAGTTCTTCGTTTCGAGACACCACGTGATGATCGGGTGTGATAGACTCAATGTTCACATACAACGGGTGCAAAACAGTTGCACACGCAGAACACTCGGGTTAAGCTTGACGAGCCTAGCATGTGCAGACATGGCCTCGGAACACATGAGACCGAAAGGTAGAGCATGAATCATATAGTTAAGATGATTAGCATAGAGATGCTTACCACTGAAACTATTCTCGACTCACGTGATGATCAGACTTGAGATAGTGGATTTGGATCATGTACCACTCAAATGACTAGAGAGATGTACTTTTTGAGTGGGAGTTCTTAAGTAATATGATTAATTGAACTAATTGTCATGAACATAGTCTAATGGTATTTGCGAATTACGATGTAGCTTGCGCTATAGCTCTACTATTTTATATGTGACTAGAGAAAATTTAGTTGAAAGTTGATAGTAGCAAACTTTGCAGACTAAGTCTGTAAAACCGAGGATTGTCCTCGTTGCTGCGCAGAAGGCTGATGTCCTTAATGCACCACTCAGTGTACTGCACCTCGAGCTCGTCTGTGGATATTGTGAACATCCGACATACACTTTTCTGATGACTACACGATAGTTCAGTGCAAAATACTTAATGGCTTAGAAGCAAGGCGCCGAAAACGTTTTGAAACGTCACGGAACATAAGTGATTTTCTAAAGAGATGAAATTGTGATTTCATGCTTGTGCCCTTGTTAATAGGTAATGAGACCTCCGACAAGATTCTTTGTCCACGAAGTAAAGGAGAAAAGATCAATCGTTGAGCGTGTGCTCAGATTATCTGAGTACGACAATCACTTGAATCAAGTGGGAGTTAATCTTCCAGATGAGATAGTGATGGTTGTCCAAAGTCACTGCCACCAAGCTGTGAGAGCTTCGTGATGAACTATAACATATCAAGGATAGATACAGTGATCCTTGAGGGATTCGCGATGTTTGACACTGCGAAAGTAGAAATCAAGAAGGAGCATCAATAGTTGATGGTTTGTAAAACCACTAAGTTTCAAGAAAGGCAAGGGCTAGAAGGGATACTTCGTGAAACGGGAAGACAGTTGCTGCACTAATGAAGAGACCCAAGATTAAACCCAAACCCGAGACTAAGTGCTTCTGTAATGAGGGGAACAGTCACTGAGGCGGAGCAACTCTAGATACTTGGTAGATAAGAAGGCTGGCAAAAGTTCAAAGAAGTATATTTGATATACCTGATGTTGATGTGTACTTTACTAGTACTCCTAGTAGCATGAGGGTATTGGATACCGGTTCGGTTGCTAAGTGATTAGTAACATGAAATGAAAGCTACGACATAAACGGAGACTAGCTAAAGGAGAGGTGACGATACGTGTTGGGAGTGTTTCCAAGGTTGATATGATCAAACGTCGCACGCTCCCTCTACCATCGGGACTGGTGTTAAACCTAAATAATTGTTATTTGGTGCTTGCGTTAAGCATGAGCATGATTAGATCGTGTTTATTGCAATACGATTATTCATTTAAAGAGAATAATGGTTACTCTATTTTCTTGAATAATCACCTTCAATGGTTTGTTGGATCTCGATCGTAGTGTTACACATGTTCATAATATTGGTGCCAAAAGATACGAGGTAATGACGATAGTACCACTTACTTGTGGCACTGTCGCTTGAGTCATGTTGTTATAAATTGCATGAAGAGGCTCCATGCTGATGGATCTTTGTACTCACTTGATTTTGAATCACTAGTGACATGCAAATCATACCACATGAGCAAGGCCTTGTTTTCATTGAGATGAGACAATATAGTAACTTGTTGGAAGTGATACATTCTGATGTATGCAGTCCAATGGGTGCTGAGGCACGCAGTGAATATCATTATATTCTTACTTCAATGACGATTTGAGTAGATACAAGAGTATTTACTTAATGAATCACAAGTCTGAAATATTGAAAGGTTCAATTCTGTTTCAGAGTGAAGTTCATCGTAACGAGAGGATAAACTGTCTACGATATGATCATAGAAATGAATATCTGAGTTACGAGTTTTGGTACGCAATTAAGACAATGTGGACATTGTTTCGCAGTTCATGCCACCTGGAACATCATAGTGTGATGATGTGTCTGAACGTCATAGCCACGCATTATTTTGTATGGTGCATGCTATGATGTCTCTTATCGAATTAGCACTATCGTTTATGGGTTATGCATTAGAGACAACCACATTCACTTTAAATAGGGCACCGCATATTTCCGTTGAGATGACACAGTGTAGACTGAGGTTTAGAGAAATCTAAACTGTCGTTTCTTGAAAGTTTGGGGCTTTGACACTTATGTGAGAAAGTTTCAGTCTGATAAGTTCGAACCCAAAGCGGAGAAATGCATCTTCATAGGATATCCAAAACAGTTGGGTACATCTCCTATCTCAGATCCAAAAGCAAAGTGTTTGTTTCTAGAAACAGATCCTTTCTCGAGGAAAGGTTTCTCTCGAAAGAATTGAGTGGGAGGGTAGTAGAACTTGATGAGGTTATTGAACCATCACTTCAACCAGTGTGTAGCAGGGCGCATGAAGTTGTTCCTGTGGCGCCTACACCAATTGAAGTGGAAGCTGGTGATGGTGATCATCTAGCATCGGATCAAGTTACTACAGGCCTCGTAGGTTGACAAGGTCGCGTACTACTGCAGAGTGGTACGGTAACCCTGTCTTGGAGGTCATGTTGTTGAGCAACAATAAACTTACGAGTTATGGAGAAAGCAATGGTGGGCCCAGATTCCGACAAATGGCTGGAAGCCATGAAATCCGAGAGAGGATCCATGTATGAAAACAAAGTGTAGACTTTGGAAGAACTACTTGATGGTCACAGGACTATTGAGTAAAGATGGATCTTTAAAAGGAAGACAGACGACGATGGTGATAAGTCACTATTAAGAAAAGCTCGACTTGTCGCAAAGATGTTTCCGACAAGATCAAACAGTTGACTATAATGAGATTTTCCCACTTGTAGGGATGCTAAAAGTCTATTAGAATTAGGTTAGTAGTTTCTGCATTATTTATGAAATATTGCACATAGGATGTCAAAACATTGTTTCCTCGACGGTTTCCTTGAGAAAACATTGTATGTGATACAACCAGGAGGTTTTCTTGATCCTAAAGATACTAGCAAGTATGCAAGCTCCAGCGATCCTTCAATGGAATGGTGCAAGCATCTTGAAGTTGGAATATACACTTTGATGAGATGATCAAAGATTTTGGGTTTGTACAAGGTTTATGAGAAACTTGTATTTCCAAAGAAGTGAGTGGGAGCACTATAGAATTTCTGATAAGTATATGTGGTTGACATATTGTTGATCAGAAGTAATGTAGAATTTCTGTGAAGCATAAAAGGTTGTTTGAAAGGAGTTTTTCAAAGGAATACCTGGATTGAGCTACATGAACGTTGAGCATCAAGATCTATGGAGATAGATCAAAACGCTTAATAGAAGTTTCAACAAGATGCATGCCTTGACAAGTTTTTGAAGGTGTTCAAAATAGATCAGCAAAGAAGGAGTTCTTGGTTGCGTTGTAAAGGTGTGAATTTGAGTAAGAGTCAAAACCCGACCCCGGCAGAATAAAGAGAATAGACGAAGGTCGTCTTGTATGCCTTGGCCGTAGAATCTGAAGTATGCCATGCTGGGTACCGCACCTGATGTGTGCCTTGATTCAATGTCTGTTGAGTGGTACCGAGGGTGATCCATGATTGAATCACTAGCAGCGGTCAAAATTTATCCTTAGTAATTGATGGACTAAGGAATTTTTCTCGAATATGGAGGTGGTTAAAGAGTTCGTCGTAAAGGGTTACGTCGATGCACGCTTTGACACTAATCCGAATAACTATGAATAGTGAAACAGATTCGTATAGTAAAGTAGATATTTTGAGTATTTCCGAATAGCACATAGTAGCAGCATCTATAAGATGACATAAAGATTTGTAAACAAGACACGGATCTGAAAGTTTCAGAACCGTTGACTAAAACCTCTCTCACGAGCAAGACGTGATCAGACCCCATAACTATATGGGTGTTGGATTCATTCGAATCACATGGTGATGTGAACTAGATTATTGACTCTAGTGCAAGTGGGAGACTGTTGGAAATATGCCCTAGAGGCAATAATAAATTAGTTATTATTATATTTCTTTGTTCATGATAATCGTTTATTATCCATGCTATAATTGTATTGATTGGAAACACAGTGCATGTGTGGATACATAGACAAAATATTGTCCCTAGTAAGCCTCTAGTTGACTAGCTCGTTGATCAAAGAAGGTCAAGGTTTCCTGACCATAGGCAAGTGTTGTCACTTGATAACGGGATCACATCATTAGGAGAATCATGTGATGGACTAGACCCAAACTAATAGACGTAGCATGTTGATCGTGTCATTTTGTTGCTACTGTTTTCTGCGTGTCAAGTATTTGTTCCTATGACCATGAGATCATATAACTCACTGACACCGAAGGAATGCTTTGTGTGTATCAAACGTAGCAACGTAACTGGGTGACTATAAAGATGCTCTACAGGTATCTCCGAAAGTGTTTGTTGAGTTAGTATGGATCAAGACTGGGATTTGTCACTCCGTATAACGGAGAGGTATCTCGGGGCCCACTCGGTAATACAACATCATACACAAGCCTTGCAAGCAATGTGACTTAGTGTAATTTGTGGGATCTTGTATTACGGAACGAGTAAAGAGACTTGCCAGTAAACGAGATTGAAATAGGTATGCAGATAGTGGCGATCGAATCTCAGGCAAATAACATACCGAAGGACAAAGGGAATGACATATGGGATTATATGAATCCTTGGCACTGAGGTTCAAATGATATGATCTTCGTAGAATATGTAGGATCCAATATGGGCATCCAGGTCCCGCTATTGGATATTGACCGAGGAGTCTCTCGGGTCATGTCTACATAGTTCTCGAACCCGCAGGGTATGCACACTTAAGGTTCGACGTTGTTTTATGGGTATTTGAGTTATATGGTTGGTTATCGAATTTTGTTCGGAGTCCCGGATGAGATCACGGACGTCACGATGGTTTCTGGAATGGTCCGGAAACGAAGATTGATATATAGGATGAACTCATTTGGTTACCGGAAGGTTTTCGTGCATTACCGGAAAAGTTTCGGGCTCATCGGTAGTGTACTGGGAGTGCCGGGAGGGGTGCGAGGGACCATCAGGAGGGGTGTCACGCCCCAAGGGGTCTCATGGGCTATGGGAAGAGATAAACCAGCCCTTAGTGGGCTGGAATAAGTTCCCACTAAGGCCCATAAGGTTTGAGAAGGAAAAAACACAAAGTGGAAAGAGTTTCCATGTGGGAAGGTGGAATCCTACTCCAAGTAGGATTGGAGTAGGACTCCTCCACCTCCAATTTCGGCCAAACCTTTAGGTTTTGAGGCTGCCTCCTCCCCTCCCTCCCTCCTATATATAGTGGGGTTTTAGGGCTGATTTGAGACAACTTTTGCCACAGCAGCCCGACCACATACCTCCACGGTTTTACCTCTAGATCGCGTTTCTGCGGAGCTCGGGCGGAGCCCTGCTGAGATTAGATCACCACCAACCTCCGGAGCGCCGTCACGCTGCCGGAGAACTCATCTACCTCTCCGTCTCTCTTGCTGGATCAAGAAGGCTGAGATCATCGTCTAGCTGTACGTGTGTTGAACGCGGAGGTGCCGTCCGTTCGACACTAGATCGGAGCGAATCGTGGGACGGATCGCGGGACGGTTCGTGGGACGGTTCGCGGGGCGGATCGAGGGACATGAGGACGTTCCACTACATCAACCGTGTTTCTTAACGCTTCTGCTGTGCGATCTACAAGGGTTCGTAGATCGGAAATCCCCTCTGGTAGATGGACATCACCATGATAGGTCTTCGTGCGCGTAGGAAATTTTTTGTTTCCCATGCGACGTTCCCCATCAGATAGGTGGTAGATTTTTGACATCTTCAGATTTAACATCTTTCTCTCGCATAGATTTCTTGGCTTCTTGCATATCTTCAGGATTGAGGAATAGAATACCTCTTTTCTTTGGAGTTCGGATAGGAGGTGGTTCGGGAATAGTCCAAGCATTCTCATTGCACAAGATGTTATTCAGTAGAATCTCAGCTTGTTCTACGGTTCGTTCCCTAAAAACACTACTGGCACAACTATCTTGGTGGTCTTTGGAAGCATCGGTAACTCCATTATAGAAGATATCAAGTATTTGATTCTTCTCAAGAGGGTGATGAGGCAAAGCATTCAGTAGCTGGACAAGCCTCCCCCAAGCTTGTGGGAGACTCTCTTCTTCAGCTTGAGCAAAGTTGTATATTTCCCGCAAGGCAGCTTGCTTCTTGTGGGCAGGGAAATATTTTTCAGAGAAGTAGTAGACCATATCCTGGGAACTACGCACACAACCAGGAGCAAGAGAAGTGAACCAGGTCTTAGCATCATCCTTTAGCGAGAAAGGAAACAACTTGAGGATATAATAGTGGTGGATCTTTTACTCACTAGTGAATAGGGTGGCTATATCGTGCAGTTTGGTAAGATGGGCTACAACCATTTCAGACTCATAAGCGTGAAAAGGATCAGATTCGACTAGAGTGATTAACTCAGGGTCGACAGAGAATTCATAATCCTTATCGGTCAGAAAGATAGGCGAAGTAGCAAACTTCGGGTCGTATTTCATCCTAGCGTTCAGAGATTTTTCTGTCCACTTGAGCAGTATTTTCTCAACATCATAGCTATCCTTACATGCAAGAAAATCCTCAACTATCTCTCCCTCCATAACATAACGCGTATCAGGCATAACAGGCAATTCAGGCATAGTAGCAGGTTCTACTTCAATAGTATCAGCAGTTTCAGAAGTATCATCACATCTAGCAGCAACTCTAGCAATTTGTGCATCAAGGAATGCTCCTAGTGGTAAGGCAGTATCAGGTATAGCATCATCAGGCATAGTATCAAGCATAGCATCATCAGGCATAGTATCAATCATAGCTGTTGGGGAACGTCTCATGGGAAACAAAAAGTTTCCTACGCACACGCAATACCTATCATGGTGATGTTCATCTATGAGAGGCTATTTCCGATCCACGTACCCTTGTAGATCGCACATCGGTAAGCATTAAGAAACACGGACGATGTAGTGGAACAGCTTGCATGATTCAAATCACCGTAGTTGTACACTCCATCCCACGATCTCTTCACGATCCGTCCCGCGAACTTCATCATGATCCGTCCCGCGATCTCATCATGATCCTTCCCGATCTATTGTCGAACGGACGACACATCCGCGTTCAGCACACGTACAGCTCGATGACGATCTCCACCTTCTTGATCTAGCAAGAGAGGGTGGAGAGGTAGAAGAGTTCTTCGGCAACGTGACGGCGCATTGGTGGTGGTGATGATCTACTCCGGCAGGGCTTCGCCTAAGCTCCGTAGAAATACGATCGAGAGGAAAAACTACATGGTCTAGGGTCGAGCAGCACGTGGCAAAGTTGTATATATAGGAGGGAGGGAGGGGAGGAGGCAGCCTGAAATCCTCAAGGTTTGGCTGAAATTGGAGCTGGAGGAGTCCTACTCCAATCCTACTTGGAGTAGGATTCCACCTTCCCACTTGGAAACTCTTTCCACCTTGTGTTTTTTCCTTCTCGAACTTTATGGGACTTAGTGGGAACTTATTCCATCCCACTAGGGGCTGGTTTATGTCTTCTCATAGCCCATGAGACCCCTTGGGGTGTGACACCCCTCCCGTTGGTCCCCGGCACCCCTCCCGGCACTCCGAGTACACTACCGATGAGCCTGAAACTTTTTCGGTGACCAAAACAGGACTTCCTATATATCAATCTTTACCTCCCGACCATTCCGGAGCTCCTCGTGACGTCCTGGATCTCATTTGGGACTCCGAACAACTTTCGGTTAACAACATCTATAACCCAACCATACCGAAACGTCAGTGAACCTTAAGTGTGCAGACCCTGCGGGTTTGAGAACTATGTAGACATGACTCGAGACACTCCTCGGTCAATATCCAATAGCGGGACCTGGATGCCCATATTGGATCCTACATATTCTCCGAAGATCTTATCGGTTGAACCTCAATGTCAAGGATTCATATAATCCCGTATGTCATTCCCTTTGTCCTTCGGTATGTTACTTGCCCGAGATTTGATCATCGGTATCCACATACCTATTTCAATCTCGTTACCGGCAAGTCTCTTTACTCGTTCCATAATACAAGATCCCATGACTTACACTTAGTCACATTGCTTGCAAGGCTTATCACCGAGTGGGCCCCGAGATACCTCTCCGTCACAAGGAGTGACAAATCCTAGTCTTGATCCATACTAACTCAACGGACACCTTCAGAGATACCTGCAGAGCACCTTTATAGTCACCCAGTTACGTTGCGACGTTTGATGCACACAAGGTATTCCTCTGGTGCCAGTGAGTTATATGATCTCATGGTAATAGGAACAAATACTTGACACGCAGAAAACAATAGCAATAAAAGGACACGTTCAATATGCTACGTTCATAGTTTGGGTCTTGTCCATCACATGATTCTCCTAATGATGTGATCCCGTTATCAAGTGACAACACTTGCCTATGCCCAGGAAACCTTGACCATCTTTGATCGACGAACTAGTCAACTAGAGGCTCACTAGGGACAGTGTGTTATCTATGTATCCACACATGTATTTGAGTTTCCGATCAATACAATTCTAGCATGGATAATAAAAGATTATTATGAACAAGGAAATTTAATAATAACTAATTTATCATTACCTCTAGGGCATATTTCCAACAGTCTCCCACTTGCACTAGAGTCAATAATCTAGTTCACATAACCATGTGATTTCAACGAATCCAACACCCATATAGTTATGGGGTCTTATCACGTCTTCCTCATGAGAGAGGTTTTAGTTAACAGTTATGAAACTTTCAAATCCGAGTGAGCTTTACAAATCTTTATGTAATCTTATAGATGCTGCTACTATGTGCTATTCGGAAATAATCCAAATATCTACTGTACTATATGAATCCGTTTTACTACTCATAGTCATTCCGATTAGTGTCAAAGCTTGCATCGACATAACCCTTTACGACGAACTCTTTAACTACCTCCATGATTGAGAAAAATTCCTTAGTCCATTAGTTACTAAGGATAACTTTGACCGTTTATCAGTGATTCAATCCTCGATCACTCTGTGTACCTCTTAACAGACTTGTAGCAAGGCACACATTAGGTGTGGTACTCAGCATGTCATACTTTAGAGTCTACGGCTAAGGTATAGAAGACGACCTTCGCCTATTCTCTTTATTCTGCCGGGGTCGGGTTTTGAGTCTTACTCAAATTCACACCTTACAACACAACCAAGAACTCCTTTGTTGATCTATTTTGAACTCCTTCAAAAACTTGTCAAGGCATGCATCTTGTTGAAACTTCTATTAAGCGTTTCGATCTATCTCCACAGATCTTGATGCTCAACGTTCAAGTAGTGCAATCCAGGTATTCCTTTTAAAAACTCCTTTCAAACAACCTTTCATGCTTTACAGAAATTCTACATTACTTCTGATCCACAATATGTCAACCACATATACTTATCAGAAATTCAATAGTGCTCCCACTCACTTCTTTGGAAATACAAGTTTCCCACAAACCTTGTATAAACCCAAAAGCTTCAATCAAGTCATCAAAGCATATATTCCAACACCGAGATGCTCGCACGTGTCCATAGAACGATCGCTGGAGCTTGCATACTTGTTAGCATCCTTAGGATCGACAAAACTTTCCGGTTGTATCACATACAACCTTCCCGTCGAGGAAAACAATGTTTTGACATCCTATGTGCAATATTTCATAAATAATGCAGCAACTGCTAACATAATTCCAACATACCGTTAGCATCGCTATGAGTGAGAAAGTCACATCATACTAAACTCTTTGAACTTGTCGGAAAACATCCTTGCGACAAGTCGAGCTTTTCTTAATGGTGACGTTTCACCGTCATCGTCTATCTTCCTTATAAAGATCCATCCTTACTTAATAGTCCTACGACCATCAAGTAGTTCTTCCGAAGTCTACACTTCGTTCTCACACATGGATTCTCTCTCGGATTTCATGGCCTCGAGCCATTTGTCGGAATCCGGGCCCACCATTGCTTCACCATAACTCGTAGGTTCATCGTTGTTCAACAACATGACCTCCAAGACAGGGTTTACCGTACCACTCTGTAGCAGTATGCGACCTTGTCGACCTACGAGGTTTGTACTAACTTGATCCAATGCTTAATGATCACCATCATCAGCTTCCAGTTCAATTGGTGTAGGCGCCATAGGAACAACTTCCTGCACCCTTCTACACACTTGGTTGAAGTGATGGTTCAATAACCTCATCAAGTTCTACCACCCTCCCACTCAATTCTTTCGAGATAAACCTTTCCTCGAGAAAGGACCTGTTTTCTAGAAACAAACACTTTGCTTCCAGATCTGAGATAGGAGATGCTCCCAACTGTTTTGGATATCCTATGAAGATGCATTCATCTACTTTGGGTTCGAGCTTATGAGACTGAATCTTTTTCATATAAGCGTCGCAACCCTAAACTTTCAAGAAACGACAACTTAGATTTCTCTAAACCTCAGTCTATACTGTGTCATCTCAACGGAATTACGCGGTGCCCCATTTAAAGTGAATGCGGTTGTCTCTAATGCATAACCCATAAATGATAGTGGTAATTCAATAAGAGACACCATAGTATGCACCATATCAAATAGGTCGCGGCTATGACACCATCACACCATGGTGTTCTTGGTGGCATGAATTGCGAAACAACTTCCACGTTGTCTTACCTGTGTACCAAAACTCGCAACTCAGATATTCATCTCTATGATCATATCGTAGACAGTTTATCCTCTTGTTACGACGAACTTCACTCTAAAACAGAATGGAACTTTTTCAATATTTCATACTTGTGATTCATTAAGTAAATACTCCTGTATCTACTCAAAACGTCATTGAAGTAAGAACATAATGATATCCACTGCGTGCCTCAGCACCCATTGGACTACATACATCAAAATGTATTAGTTCCAACAAGTTACTATCTTGTTTCATCTCAATGAAAACAAGGCCTTGCTCATTTGTATGATTTGCATGTCACAAGTCATTCAAAATTAAGTGAGTATAAATATCCATCAACATGGAGCCTCTTCATGCAACTTATACCAACATGATTCAAGCGGCAGTGCCATAAGTAAGTGGTACTATCATCATTACCTTGTATCTTTAGGCACCAAAATCATGAACATGTGTAACACTACGATCAAGATTCAATAAACCATTGAAGGTGATTATTCAAGAAAATAGAGTAACCATTATTCTCTTTAAATGAATAATCATATTGCAATAAACAAGATCCAGTCATGTTCATGCTTAACGCAAGCACCAAATAACAATTATTTAGGTTTAACACCAATCCCGATGGTAGAGGGAGCGTGCGACGTTTGATCATATCAACCTTGGAAACACTTCCAACACGTATCGTCAACTCGCCTTTAGCTAGTCTGTGTTTATTCTGTAGCTTTCATTTCGAGTTACTAATCACTTAGCATCCGAACCAGTATCCAATACCCTCGTGCTACTAGGAGTACTAGTAAAGTACACATCAATATCATGTATATCAAATATACTTCTGTCGACTTAGCCAGCCTTCTTATCTACCCAGCATCTAGGGTAGCTCCGCCTCAGTGACCGTTCCCCTCATAACAGAAGCACTTAGTCTCGGGTTTGTGTTCAATCTTGGGTTTCATTAGAGCAGCAAATGGTTTGCCTTGTCATGAAGTATCCCTTTTAGCCCTTGCCTTTCTTGAAACTTAGTGGTTTTACAAACCATCAACTATTGATGCTCCTTCTTGATTTCTACTTTCGCAGTGTCAAACAACGCGAATCGCTCAAGGATCATTGTATCTATCCTTGATATGTTATAGTTCATCACGAAGCTCTCACAGCTTGGTGGCAGTGTCTTTGGAGAACCATCGCTATCTCATCTGGAAGATTAACTCCCACTTGATTCAAGCGATTGTTGTACTCAGACAATCTGAGCACACGCTCAATGATTGAGCTTTTCTCCTTTACTTCGTCGACAAAGAATCTTGTCGGTGGTCTCATACCTCTTAACAAGGGGACGAGCATGAAATCACAATTTCATCTCTTTAGAACATCTCTTATGTTCCGTGCCGTTTCAAAACGTCTTCGGTGCCTTGCTTCTAAGCCATTAAGTATTTTGCACTGAACTATCACGTAGTCATCAGATACGTGTATGTCGGATGTTCACAACATCCACAGATAATGCTCGAGGTGCAACACACCTAATGGTGCATTATGGACATAAGCCTTCTGCGCAACAACGAGGACAATCCTTAGTTTTACAGACTCAGACCGCAAAGTTGCTACTATCAACTTTCAACTAAATTTACTCTAGGAACATATAAAAAACTCTAGAGCTATAGCGCAAGCCAGATCATAATTCGTAAAGACCTTTTGACTATGTTTAAGATAGTTAGTGTTTAACTAATCAAATTAATTTTAAACTCCCACTCAAAAAGTACATCTCTCTAGTCATTTGAGTGGTACATGATCCAAATCCAGTATCTCAAGTCCGATCATCACGTGAGTTGAGAGTAGCTTTAGTGGTAAGCATCTCTATGCTAAACATATCAACTATATGATTCATGCTCGAACTTTCGGTCTCATGTGTTCCGAGGCCATGTCTGTACATGCTAGGCTCGTCAAGTTTAACCCGAGTGCTCCGCGCGTGCAACAGTTTTGCACCCATTGTATGTGAACGTTGAGTCTATCACACCTGATCATCACGTGGTGTCTCGAAACGATGATCTATCGCAACGGTGCACAGTCGGGGAGAACACAACTTGAGCTTGAAATTTTAGTGAGCGATCACCTCATAATGCTACCGTCGTTCTAAGCAAGATAAGGTGCATAAAGGATTAACATCACATGCAATTCATAAGTGACATGATATGGGCATCATCAAGTGCTCCTTGATCTCCATCACCAAAGCACCGGTATGATCTTCTTGTCACCGGCGCCACACCATGATCCCCATCATCATGATCTGCATCATTGTGCCGCCATCGAGGTTGTCGTGTATGCTATGCTATTACTACTAAATCTATGTCCTAGCAATATAGTAAACGCATCTGCAAACACAAACGTTAGTTTAAAGACAACCCTATGGCTCTTGCAGGTTGCCGTAGCATCGACGTGCAAGTCGATATTAACTATTACAACATGATCATCTCATACATCCAATATATCACATCACGTCGTTGGCCATATCACATCACAAGCATACCCTGCAAAAACAAGTTAGACGTCCTCTAATTGTTGTTGCATGTTTTACATGGTTGCCATGGGTATCTAGTAGGATCGCATCTTACTTACGCAAACACCACAACGGAGATGTATGAATTGCTATTTAACCTCTCTCCAAGGACCTCCTCGGTCAAATCCGATTCAACTAAAGTTGGAGAAACCGACACTCGCGAGTCATCTTTGAGAAATAGGGTTGCTCGTAGCGATGAAACCAGTCTCTCGTAAGTGTACGAGTAATGTCGGTCCGAGCCACTTCGATCCAACAATGCCGCGGAATCAAGAAAAGACTAAGGAGGGCAGCAAATCGCACATCGCCGCCCACAAAAATTTTTGTGTTCTACTCGAGATAACATCTACACATGAACCTAGCTCATGATGCCACTGTTGGGGAACGTCGCATGGGAAACAAAAATTTTCCTACGCACACGCAATACCTATCATGGTGATGTTCATCTACGAGAGGAGATTTCTGATCTACGTACCCTTGTAGATCGCACATCGGTAAGCGTTAAGAAACGCGGACGATGTAGTGGAACAGCTTGCGTGATTCAAATCACCGTAGCCGTACACTCCATCCCATGATCTCTTCATGATCCGTCCCGCAGACTTCATCACAATCCGTCCCACGATCTCATCATGATCCTTCCCGATCTAGTCTCGAACGGACGACACCTCCGCGTTCAGCACACATACAGCTCGATGATGATCTCCACCTTCTTTATCCAGCAAGAGGGGGCGGAGAGGTAGAAGAGTTCTCCGGCAGCGTGACGGCGCGCTGGTGGTGGTGATGATCTTCTCCGGCAGGGCTTCGCCTAAGCTTCGAAGAAATACGATCTAGAGGAAAAACTGCGTGGTATAGGGTCGAGCAGCACGTGGAAAAGTTGTGTCTCAAAAACCCTCAATACCTCTAGTATATATAGGAGGGAGGGAGGGGAGAAGGCAGCCTCAAACCCTCAAGGTTTGGCCGAAATTGGAGATGGAGGAGTCCTACTCCAATCCTACTTGGAGTAGGATTGGACCTTCGCACTTGGAAACTCTTTCCACCTTGTGTTTTTTCCTTCTCGAACCTTACAGGCCTTAGTGGGAACTTATTCCAGCCCACTAGGGGATGGTTTATGTATTCTCATAGCCCATGAGACCCCTTGGGGCGTGACACCCCTCCCGATGGTGCCCGGCACCGCTCCCGGCACTCCCGGTACAGTACCGATGAGCCCGAAACTTTTCCGGTGACCAAAATAGGACTTCCTATATATCAATCTTTACCTCCGGACCATTCCAGAGCTCCTCGTGACATCCGGGATCTCATCTGGGACTCCGAACAACTTTCGGTTACCAACACCTATAACTCAACCATACCGAAACATCAACGAACCTTAAGTGTGCAGACACTGCGGGTTTGAGAACTATGTAGACATGACCCGAGACACTCCTCGGTCAATGTCCAATAGCGGGAACTGGATGCCCATATTGGATCCTACGTATTCTCCGAAGATCTTATCGGTTGAACCTCAGTGTCTAGGATTCATATAATCCCGTATGTCATTCCCTTTGTCCTTCGGTATGTTACTTGCCCGAGATTTGACCGTCGGTATCCGCATACCTATTTCAATCTCGTTACAGGCAAGTCTCTTTACTCGTTCTGTAATACATGATCCCGTGACTTACGCTTAGTCACATTTCTTGCAAGGCTTGTGTGTGATGTTGTATTACCGAGTGGGCCCCGAGATACCTCTCCGTCACACGGAGTGACAAATCCCAGTCTTGATCCATACTAACACAACGGACACCTTCGGAGATACCTGTAGAGCACCTTTATAGTCACCCAGTTACATTGCGACGTTTGATGCACACAAGGTATTCCTCCGGTGCCAGCGAGTTATATGATCTCATGGTCATAGGAACAAATACATGACACGCAGAAAACAATAGCAATAAAACGACACGATCAATATGCTACGTTCATAGTTTGGGTCTGGTCCATCACATGATTCTCCTAATGATATGATCCTGTTATCAAGTGACAACACTTGCCTATGGCCAGGAAACCTTTACCATCTTTGATCAACGAACTAGTCAACTAGAGGTTCACTAGGGACAGTGTGTTGTCTATGTATCCACACATGTATTTGAGTTTCCGATCAATAAAATTCTAGCATGGATAATAAACGATTATTATGAAGAAGGAAATATAATAATAACTAATTTATTATTACCTCTAGGGCATATTTCCAACAATAGCATCATCAGGGATAGTATCAAGCATAGCATCATTATAAGAATCATGGGCAGCAGAAGTAGCATCAACAAGCACACGCGACATATCAAGATTTCTAGCAGCAAGTGATGTCGCAAACTTACTCATAACTGAAGGTGAATAAATTTCAGAGCTAGATGGCAGTTCCTTACCTCTCCTCATAGTGGAAGGCAAGATTTTAGTTCTTGGATCTTTCGGATTCCTCATAGTGATCAGAAGACGTCAATCCCAAGTTACTCAGAGAATATTGCTGTGCCTCCCCGGCAATGGTGCCAGAAAATAGTCTTGATAACCCACAAGTGTAGGGGATCGCAACAGTTTTCGAGTGTAGAGTATTCAACCCAAATTTATTGATTCTCCACAAGGGGAAGCGAAAGAATATTCTCAAGTATTAGCAGTTGAGTTTGTCAGATTCAACCACACCTGAAAGACTAGTGTCTGCAAGAAAAGTATCAGTAGCAAAGTAGTATGATAGCAATGGTGTCAGAAAAGATCTGTTGACGGCAGACTATTCCTAACTGTTGTATCAATGGCACTAGTAAGTTGCACGTGGACGGGGATCTATTCTTCCCCGGCAACGGTGTCGGAAAAGGATCTTGCAACAAGTAACATCAAAGTGGCAAGGAAAGGCAGTAGCAGGAGAGTAACAGCAGCAGCAGTAACAGCAGTAGCGACAGCAGTAGCAGCAAAGTGGCCCAATCCCTTTTGTAGCAAGGGACAAGCCTGGACAAAGTAACATAGCAAGGACCAGTAGTAAAAGACTCGTAGGCAGTGGATCGGTGATGGATGAGTATGACGGATGTGATTCATCATGTAACAGCTATAACACGAAGAGATAAGTAACTAGCTCCCATTCGTCAATCTAATGTAGGCATGTATTCCGTATGTAGTCATACGTGCTTAGGGAAAAGAACTTGCATGACATCTATTGTCCATCCCTCCCGTGGCAGCGGGGTCCTAATGGAAACTACGGGATATTAAGGTTCTCCTTTTAATAAAGAACTGGGCCAACGCATTAACAATTGGTGAATACATGAACTCCTCATACTATGGTCATCTCCGAGAGTGGTTCCGGCTATTGTCACTCCGGGGTTGCCGTCTCATGACACATAGTAGGTGAATACAACTTGCAAGATAGGATCTTAAACACACATATATTGGCAACAACATAATAGGTTCAGATCTGAAATCATGGCACTCGGGCCCTAGTGACAAGCATTAAGCATGGCAAAGTACTAGCAACATCAATCTCAGAACATAGTGGATAATAGGGATCAATCCCCGTCAAAACTAACTCGATTACATGATAGACCTCATCCAACTCATCACCGTCCAGCAAGCCTATGATGAGATTACTCATGAACGATGAAGAGCATCATGGAATTGTCAATGGAGGAAGGTTGCTGATGACGATGGCGACGATTTCCCCTCTCCGGAGCCAAAAACGGACTCTAGATCTGCCCTCCACATGAAGAACAGGGGGTGGTAGCGCCTCCGTATCGCAAAACGCGATGAATCCTTCTCTCTGTTTTTTTTCGGGCGAGACGGAAGATATAGAGCTGAGTTTGGAGGCGGTGGTGCCACGTGGGCCCCACAAGCCCTCTTGGCGCGGCCAGGGGGGTGGCCGCGGCCCAGGGGCTTGTGGCCCACTGGCACGCCTCCTTTGGTGGATCTTTGCACATGTATTTTTCTTTTATTCGAGAAAAATTCTCCGTAAATTTTCAGGACATTCCGAGAACTTTTATTTCTGCACAAAAACAACACCATGGCAATTCTGCTGAAAACAACGTCAGTCCGGGTTAGTTCCATTCAAATCATGCAAATTAGAGTCCAAAACAAGGGCAAAAGACTTCGGAAAATTAGATATGACAGAGACGTATCACTCGCCAACAACGGATGAGTCCTTGGCGGCAACTTTGCCTTTGCTTGTTTTCTGGGCGGTCACCTTGGGTCCCCTTCACCAAAGGGATTACTTTTCTGGTGGGTAGAATAAAATGTTAAACTCGGAGCATTGTCACGTATACTTAAAAAGTACAAGAAGGCGGCTTACATAGTTACCGGTGGATCCGGGTTGGCGAGACAGAAGGGCTTGAGCCCGATCTTGGCACAGTCTTCCAAACACTCGCCGATTAACTTCTTGATTATCCCAACAATGTCTCTTTCTTCGAGTTTTTTATGATGGAAGCATTGTGGATGGTTCACGCTACCATCATATTCACTCATAAAACCGTACCGGCGACTCAGAGGAAGAATGTTCCATTCCACCCAGCAACGGAATAGATCAACCCCAGTAAGCCCGTTATTGGTTAGTGATCGCAACTTGGAGAAGACTGGGATGAACTCCGATTCTTCTTCTTCTGTAAGCTTCTCAGGCAGCTTGAAGTCCATAGGCAGGCGATCTTCTCTATAACCCGGAAGTGGGTTCTCGCCGGGAGGAGAAGTGTCCCGACAGTAAAACCAAGACTCGGCCCAGCCTTTGGGATGGCTTGGCAGAAGGACAGTTGGAAATCCACATTCGCGGCTCCTCTCGATGTTGACTCCTCCGAGTTCATGATTGGGTCCGCTGGAAAATTCGGTCTGGCGATTCAGATGTAAGAAGTTCCAAAATAATGGAACAGTGGCCTCTCTTTGCAGGTACTGATGGAGTTACTGATGGAGTTGGGTCCTAGGTCTTGAGGATGAACGTTGAGGAAATGTAGAGTGTCTCTGAAGAACTTTGACTCGGGCGGTTTGAAGCCTCGTTCCACATGGTCAGTAAAGACGACTATTTCCCCTTCGGCAGGGTTGGGGATTACCTCGCCCGGGGCGGTTCGCCAACCGATGACGTCCTTACTGTCGATGTGACCTGACTTGACAAAATTTTCAATAATGGCGTCATCAATCTTGGTGGGTAACCAATCGCATTTTGAGACGCCAACCATGACTACAAAAGGAGGAAACAAGGTAGCTCGGTAAAAACCATGGAATATGGAGACTCGTCAGTTGGAGATCTACAATGTATCTGTCAAGACCTTATAACTCGCCCTTAGGTAACTAAAGGTATGGACATGAAGGCATTCTAACTCGCCAGATGAGAAATTTATGGTAATACGAGGATGTCATGACTCGCCCCTCGACCGACAAAAGGCGTAGCTATGGTGATAATCTAACTCGCCATGGTGGAAGTAGGTGAGCGGCGACTGTCAAAGGATTTCTTCCTTAGGGATATTCCCGGGAGGGGGACAAACATGTTTCTCAAAACAAGAGGTAAATTGCGGAGTTACGGGTAGATCGAATTAAGAGGATAATACTTGGCAAAAATTGCAAAAGCTATGAACGCGAGAATACGACAGTACTATAATCTGGATCTACGGAACAAAGCCTCTAATGGCTGAGACATGCGACAAGACTACTGCAGTTTGTTATTACTGAGGATCTACCGCAAGGATATTAAACGGATCCAGAGTAAAGAAAGAGGTTCGTCGTGTTCCGGAGCTAGCTGGCGAGAACAATGGAGAACTCGGTCTAACCCTAATGGAGAAAGACATTTACCTGAGAAAAGAGGACGACACCGAAAATGGACGCGGTGAGCTTCGCGCCTTCGATTGGCCTGGAGATGCCCAAGATGCAGCGACTGGCGACGGAGCTTCGGGGGCCGACAAGGAGGCCGAGGCGCTGGCACAAGGAAGACGAAGGGTGCATGGAATACGGAGGTCGTGAGGAAGCCAAAGTGGGGGTAGGTGATGGT
This sequence comes from Hordeum vulgare subsp. vulgare, assembly GCF_904849725.1. Lineage (NCBI taxonomy): Eukaryota > Viridiplantae > Streptophyta > Magnoliopsida > Poales > Poaceae > Hordeum > Hordeum vulgare. Next base: position 109,260,568 of record NC_058521.1, on the reverse strand, counting down.
GCCCTCACTCCCCCTATGGCTATTTAAAAGAACATGCGCTGGAATCGAGGCGACAAGCACGGGAATAGAGGCATCAAAACTGAAAATTGGCAATGATGGCACCTAGATTTTCAAGATAAGTAAATGGAGGTATAAAAGATCCGTTGGGCGGTTACGACATTAAAATCCCGAAATTGAAGGGATAAGGTGATGTCGTCAAAAATTGCATGGCGGCTCACATAGTTCGTGATGGATGGCGGCTTATCATCTGTCAAAAGATAGGAGTGATACAAGTCGCCCCAAAATGAGTAAAGGTTTATTGGCGTGAAGAAATTCAAGACAATCCGGGGCCTAATGTTGGGGATATTGCCTACGGTGTAACCTGCCCTAGCTGGGCCGGGTCACTAAGGGGGCGACTCATTCATTGGTAATACATGCCTTGGCCCAGGAGCCGGATGGCAGTTCAGAAGCTATGCAGAGGATAAACCGCCAAGGAGGTTTCCAGTCTCGGGAAACACGGCGACTTAGAGATTGGGAAAGCTACGATTTGTAGCATAGCCATGACTCTTGTAAAAACTAGGGCCTCGGCCTATATATAAGGCGAGTCCCTGGGAAAGATAGGTTAAGTTAGAAATCATCGAGAGCCAGGTCAGGCGAGTTACGCCCTCCTTGTAATCGAAACCATCATCAATCTACACAAAGAAGGACGCACGCTTTTACCTCCAAATGAGGGGAAGAACCTGGGTAAATCCGAGTCTCGCTTTCGCGCACCCCCTTTGAGTCGCCACCAAGGTGCGATGGCTCCATCTTTAAGTCCTTTCACATGGACATCTGTCGTGACAAAACCACGACAGCGTGCCTCAGCACTCATTGGACTGCACACATCAAAAATTTATTACTTCCAACAAGTTACTTTCTTGTTCCTTCTCACCAGAAAACGAGGCCTTCAGTCATCTTGCCCATGTGGTATGATTTGCATGTCTCAAGTGATTCAAAATCAAGTGAGTCCAAACGATACATCTGCATGGAGTTTCTTCATGCGTTTACAAATAGGTATGGTTTGCATGTCTCAAACGTTTCAAAAATGAGTGAGTACAAAGATCCATCAACATGGAGCTTCTTCATGCATTTTATACCAACATGACTCAAGTGGTAGTTCCATAAGTAAGTGGTACTATCATTACTACTTTGTATCTTTTGGCATCAATACTATGAACATGTGTAGCACTACGATCGAGATTAAATAAACCATTGAAGGTAATTATTCAAGCAAATAGAATAACCATTATTCTCTTTAAATAAATAATCGTATTGCAATAAACACGATCCAATCATGTTCATGCTCAACGCAAACACCAAATAACAATTATTTAGGTTTAACACCAATCCCGATGGTAGAGGGGGCGTGCGATGTTTGATCACATCAACCTTAGAATTACTTCCAAGACACATCCTCACCTCACCCTTGCTAGTATCCTTTTAATCCGTTGCTATAACTTCGAGTCACTAACACTTAGCAACTAAACCGGTATCTAATACCCTGGTGCTACTAGGAATACTAGTAAGGTACACATCAATATCAGGTATATCCAATATACTTTTATCGACTTTGCCAGCCTTCTCATCTACCAAGTATCTAGGGTAGTTCCGCATTAGTGACCGTTTCCTTCATAACATAAGAACTTAGTCTCGGGTTTGGGTTCAACCCTGGGTTTCTTCACTAGAGCAGCAACTGTTTTGCCGTTTCATAAAGTATCCTTTCTTACCCTTGCCCTTTCTTAAAACTAGTGGTTTTACTAGCCATCAACAATTGATGCTCCTACTAGATTTCTACTTTCGCAGTGTCAAACATTGCGAATAGCTCAAGGATCATCATATGTATCGTTGATATGTTATTGTTCATCATGAAGCTCTAGTAGCTTGGTGGCAGTGTCTTTGGAGAACCATCACGATCTCATGTGGAAGATCAACTCCCACTAGATTCAAGTGATTGTAGCACTCAGACAATCTCACCACATGCTCAATGATTGAGCTTTTCTCCCTTACTTTGTAGACAAAGAATCTTGTCGGATGTCTCATACCTCTTAACAAGAGCACGAGCATGAAATCCCAATTTCATCTCTTGGAACATCTCATATGTTCCGTGACGTTTCAAAACGTCTTCGGCGCCCCAATTCTAAGTCGTTAAGCATTACGCACTGAACTATCATGTGGTCATCAAAAAGTGTATGTTAGATGTTCGCAACATCCACAGATGACGCTCGAGGTTCAGCACACCGAGCGTGCATTAAGGACATCAGCCTTCCGCGCAGCAATGAGGACAATCCTCAGTTTACGGACTCAGTCCGCAAAATTGCGACTATCATCTTTCAACAAAATTTTCTCTAGGAACATATAAAACAGTAGAGCTACACCGCAAGCTACAACATAATTTGCAAAGACCTTTTTGATTATGTTAATGATAATTAAGTTTAGCTAATCATATTACTAATAACTTCCACTCAAAATAGACATCGCTCTAGTCATTTGAGTGGCGCATGATCCAAATACATTAACTCAAGTCCGATCATCACGTTAGTTGAGTATAGTTTCGGTGGTGAACATCTCCATGTTGATCATATCAACTATACGATTCATGCTCAACCTTTCGGTCTCTTCTGTTCCGAGGCCATGTGTGTACATGCTAGGCTCGTCAAGTTTAACCCGAGTGTTCCGCGTGTGCAACTGTTTTGCACCCGTTGTATGTGAACGTTGAGTCTATCACACCCGATCATCACGTGGTGTCTCGAAACGACAAACTGTCTCAATGGTGCACAGTCGGGGAGAACCCAATTTTATCTTGAAATTTTAGTGAGGGATCACCTTATAATGCTACCGTCGTTCTAAGCAAAATAAGGTACATAAAAAGGATTAACATCACATGCAATTCATAAGTGACATGATATGGCCATGATTTTGTGCTTCTTGATTTCCATCACCAACGCACCGGCATGATCTTCATCGTCACCGGCGCCATGATCTCCATATATCGTGCCGCCATCGAGGTTGTCGTGCTATCTATTCTATTACTACTAAAGCTACAACCTAGAAATATAGTAAATGCATGTGCAAGCACAAACGTTAGTTTAAAGACAACCCTATGGCTCCTGTCGGTTGTCGTAGCATTGACGTGCAAGTCAATATTTAACTATTACAACATGATCATCTAATACATCCAATATATCACATCATGTCTTTGGCCATATCACATCACATGCATACCTTGCAAACACAAGTTAGATGTCCTCTAATTTATTGTTGCATGTTTCACGTGGCTGCTATGGGTATCTAGTATGATCGCATCTCACTTACGCAACGCCACAATAGTGATATGCAAATTGCTATTTAACCTTTCTCCAAGGACCACCTCGGTCAAATCCCATTCAACTAAAGTTGAAGAAACAGATACCCGCCAGTCATCTTTATGCAACAAGTTGCATGTTAGTCGATGAAACCGGTCTCTCGTAAGCATACAAGTAAGGTTGGTCCGGGCCGCTTCAATCCAACAATACCGCCGAATCGAGAAAAGACTAACGAGGACAGCAAATCAAACATCAACACCCAAAAAACTTTTGTGTTCTACTCGAGATTTCATCTACGCATGAACCTAGCTCATGATGCCACTGTTGGGGAACGTAGCATGGGAAACAAAAAAATTCCTACGCACACGAAGACTTATCATGGTGATGATCATATACGAGAGGGAGATCGGATCCACATAACCTAGTAGAACGCTAAGAGGAAGCATTAATAAACACACTTGATGTAGTGGTACGTCTTCACGATCCGTCCCACGAACCGTCTCGTGATCCGTCCCGATCAAGTGCCGAACGGATGGCACCTCCGCGTTCCGCACACGTACAACTCAATGAAAATCTCCGCCTTCTTGATCCAGCAAGAGAGACGGGGATGTAGATGAGTTTCCCGGCAGCGCGATGGCGCTCCGGTGGTGGTGGTCATCTATTCCTGCAGGGCTTCCCCCGAGCTCCACAGAAATCCAATCTGGAGGAAGAACTACGAAGTAGTGGTTTAGGGTTGCACGTGGCAAAGTTGTGTCACAAACAACCTTAAACCTCTAGTATATAGGAGGAGGGAGGGGTAGGCCTTGGTCCACAAGGGAGGATCCCTTGGGTCGGCCTAAGTGGAGGAGGGAGGAGTCCTCCTCCAATCCCACTTGGACTAGGACTCCTTCCTTAATTTCCCACCTCTTTTGGATTTTCCACTTTTTCCTTGTAGGCTTTCCTTGGATGACTTTGTCAGCCCATTATACCTTATTGCATATCCAATATACCAACGTGGACCCCTTGGGGTGTGGTGGGCCCACCCAGTGGGCCCCCGGAACCCATTCGTCACTCCTCATGCACTGCCGACAATGCCCGAAAACCTTCCGGAATCCAAATACCAACTTCCTATATATCAATCTTCATTTCCAGACCATTCGTAACTCCCGGTGACATCCGAGATCTCATCCCGGACTCTGAATAAAACTTTGGTCACCAACAAATATAACCCAACTACTGAAACGTCACCGAACCTTAAGTGTGCAGACCCTGCGGGTTCGAGAACTATGCAGACATGACCTGATACACTCTTTGGTTAATAACCAATACCGGGACCAGGATGTCCATATTAGCTCCAACATATTCTACGAAGATCTCTATCGGTTGAACCTCTATGTCAAGGATTCAGTTAATCCCGTATGTTGTTCCGTTTGTCCTTCGGTATGTTACTTGCCCAAGATTCGATCGTCGGTATCTCCATACCTAGTTCAATCTCATTACAGGAAATTCTCTTTACTCATTCTGTAATACAAGATCCCTTAACTAACTCCTTAGTCGCATTGCTTGCAAGGCTTGTTGTGATGTTGTATTACCGAGTGGGCCCCGAGATACCTCTTCGTTACATGGAGTGACAAATCCCAGTCTTGATCCATACCAACCCAACATACACCTTTGGAGATACCTGTAGAGCACCTTTATAGTCACCTAGTTACGTTGCGACATTTGATAACCCACAAGGTATTCCTCCGGTGTCCGGGAGTTGCATGTTCTCATGGTCATAGGAACAGATACATTGACATGCAGAAAACAGTAGCAATAAACTGACACGATCATACGCTACGTTTATAGTTTGGGTCTTGTCCATCACATCATTCTCCTAATGATGTGATCCCGTTATCAAGTGACAACACTTGTCTATGGTTAGGAAACCTTCACCATCTTTGATCAACGAGCTAGTCAACTAGAGGCTTACTAGGGACAATGTTTTGTCTATGTATCCACACATGTATTTGTGTTTCCAATCAATACAATTATAGCATGGATAATAATCGATTATCATGAACAAAGAAATATAATAATAACTAATTTATTATTGCCTCTAGGGCATATTTCCAACAACTTTCGCTTCTTTGTGTGGGGAACCCCTTGGATCTAGATCGTGGAGTTCTTCATGCTCTTCTTCGTTATTCTTCTTAGTTTCTTCCATAACATTAGTTGTTGTCGAGGGATTTGGGAGAGAAGGACTTGGGCACTCCGTGTGCCCTTGCCATTGCCTTTGATGCATAGGTTTGAATTCTCCACGGTGATACGTGGAAGTGAAGTTTGAGAAGCTTATTACTCTTGGGTGTTTGGTACCTAGGACATTGTTCTTATTGGGGGCTCTGGCGTCCTACAAGCTTGGTGGTGCCTTGGAGCTCAATCATTGTGGTCTAAAGCTCTGGGCAAGTGTCGGGGTGTTGAATTAGGTTCGGTGACCGCCCTCGAGGGTCTCTTGGTGGAATCACGACATCTTGAATTGTGCTAGGGTGTGAGGAGACTACAGTTGCCTTGGTGGCATCTTGGGGAGCATTGTGCGTCCACACCACTCCAAACGGCGATTAGCATCCACAAGGGTGTGAACTTCGGGATACATCGTCGCCTCCGCGTGCCTCGGTTATCTCTTACCCGGGCCTTTTACTTATGCACTTTGGTTTTTGATAGCCATATTATTTCTTGTTATATATCTTGCTATCACTTAGGTGGTTATCTTGCTTAGCATAAGTTGTTGTTGCACATAGGTGAGTCTAGTTGTTTTAGGTTTTGTGCTTGACTAATTAAAGGTTAGTTTTATTCTGCATTTGTGCAAGCCTAAATTGTAACTATTTTCAATCATCTATTCTGCCCCCTCTAGGCGACATCCATGCCCTTTCACTAGTGTTTTCTTATGAGGGGTCTCATATTACAGAATGCTCAACCCTCGTCCATGAGCTCGGGTGCGGCTTATATATATTGCGCCACGACCCTCCAAGCGCCATTACAATGGTGAGTTAATGCTAATAACGACGGAAGTTACTAGTAACAACAGCTCTAACTCGAACGTTACTGATAACGCTCGTATTCACTGCACTTCATGTGGTAGTTTAAGTCTCTGGCCGTTGCAGTCTCTTTGTTGTACACGCCTTGCTATAGTCCCAGACTCGGGGCATATACGAGTGATAGACGATGAACCGAGGGACCTTCCGCAATCCGAGTGAGAACTTGTTTGCCCGAGTGAGACCATGACTGCACCGGTAGCTTTGGGGACATTGGTGTCCATGCGGGGTCTTAGGTGGGCCCTAGGATGCAGGTCTACGGGCCTACTCCTAATGTACAACCCCATCATCAACTTTGTTGTATATGAAGAAATTCCCATTCTCTCCTTGGTAATAATTACTTTGAGTTGTCAATTTTTTAATTTTCATTCTTGATGTTTCTGCCATGGAAGAAAACAAGGTATGCAAAGTTGTATCTTATGTAATATTACAAATAACACAATTTATTTTCTTATTTTATCAGATTTCAAATGTATCGATAAATTATTATTTTAGTGACCGGTGATCCATTAACAATTCTGGATCTGAAGGTTATACAAAAAATATTGTTCTGATGCTTCGTGTAAGTTTTTCCATCCCTCCTTCCACATGTTCTCAACAAACTTTTTCACTCTTGGATTGATCAAGCAAACATATGCTTGAGTTTAAAAGTTTTTTCTAGCATTCTCCTATAGTTAGCTAGGCATGCATGTTTAACACTTTCCTACATTTTCCTATGATGTGTTTGTCATGTTTATCCATTGGGAAGAATTGATTATATTGACTATCATCTAATGCGAAAAAGACAAATTTTGCGTGTTTGTCCATCTAAGCATTGTTGTAGCAATTTTTTTGTGTTCCCTTATCTTCTATGAAACGACAGTATTCCAGTACTGTCAGGGATATACCCTGCGGTGTAACCCGGCTTGAAGCATGACCCGGCTGGAACTTGGCGACTCACTGGCGACTCATTAGTGAATTGGTGGGTGTCTCATACATGACCCGCCAGGCGACTCACACGAACGACAAAGGCCCAAGGCCCGGCATGCAACCTGGCATAGAGAGGCCAGGAGGGCCAGATGACCCACAAGTATAGGGGATCAATCGTAGTCATTTCGATAAGTAACAGTGTTGAACCCAACGAGGAGGAGAAGGATCTGATAAGTGGTTTTCAGCAAGGAAATATCTGCAAGCACTGAAATTGTCGGTAACAAGTGATTGTGTGGTGAGATGATTCGTAACGAGCAACAAGTAACAGAAGTAACAACCGTGCAGCAAAGTGGCCCAATCCCTTTTGTAGCAAGGGAAAAGCCTGGACAAAGTCTTATAGGAGGAAAAACGCCCCCGAGGACACACGGGAATTTCCGTCATGCTAGTTTCATCATGTTCATATGATCCGCGTTCGTTACTTTGATAGTTTGATATGTGGCTGGACCGACGCTTGGGTACTGCCCTTACTTGGACAAGCATCCCACTTATGATTAACCCCTCTCGCAAGCATCCGCAACTACAAAAGAAGAATTAAGACAAAGTCTAACCATAGCATTAAACTAGTGGATCCAAATCAGCCCCTTACGAAGCAACGCACAAACTAGGGTTTAAGCTTCTGTCACTCTAGCAACCCATCATCTACTTACTACTCCCCAATGCCTTCCTCTAGGCCCAAATAATGGTGAAGTGTTATGTAGTCGACGTTCACATAACACCACTAGAGGAAAAACAACATACACCACATCAAAATATCGAACGAATACCAAATTCACATGACTACTATTAGCATGACTTATCCCATGTCCTCAGGAACAAAAGTAACTACTCACAAAGCATAATCATATTCATGATCAGAGAGGTAATGAGTAGCATCAAGGATCTGAACGTAAACTCTTCCACCAAATAATCCAACTAGAATCAACTACAAAGAGTAATCAACACAACTAGCAACCTTACAAGTACCAATCGGAGTTGCGAGACGGAGATTGGTTACAAGTGATGAACTAGGGTTTGGAGATGAGATGGTGCTGATGACGATTTTGATGGTGACGAGTCCCCTGCGATGAGAGGAGTGTTGGTGATGACGATGGCGACGATTTCCCCCTCCGGGAGGGAAGTTTCCCCGGCAGGATCGTCCTACCGGAGCTCTAGATTGGTTCTGCTCAAGTTCCGCCTCATGGCGGCAGCGAAACCACGAAAAAGCTCCTCCTCCATTTTTTCCTGGACGAAACCCTCCATATAGCAAAAGAGGGGAGCAAGTGGGCCAGTGGGCTACCCACAAGCCCTCATGGCGCGGCCTGGGGGTGGCCGCGCCGTGCAGGCTTGTGGGCACCCCCTGGTGCCCCTCTGGCACTTGTTCGGCCCAGTATTTTTGATAAGTCGGGAAAAAAATTCCTCGTTGAGTTTTACGGCATTTGGAGTTGCACAGAATAGGTATCTCAACTTTGCTCCACTTTCAGGCCAGAATTCCAGTTGCCGGCATTCTTCCTCTTCATGTAAATCCTGCAAAATAAGAGAGAAAAGGCATAAGAATTGTACCTCGAAGTGAAATAACAGCCAAAGAAGTGATAAATATCAACATGAAAACATGATGCAAAATGGACGTATCAACTCCCCCAAGCTTAGACCTCACTTGTCCTCAAGCGAAAGCCTAGCTCACTAAATATTTCCACATGTTTAGGGAGAGATATGTCGACAAAACAAGATACGAACATGCATGCATCATGATCGAGATCAGAACAGCAATACCAACATATAATCTCTCATGCTAAAGTGATAATTCCTTCACAAAGTAAAGCATGGATCAAGAATCTTACCGAGAAGTAACAACCGATAGCCTTTAGTCATTGAAGAAATTGCAATTTATCACAACATTAGAAAGAGTCAAATAATAGCTTGTAAAGCAAATCCACATAATCAATCATTCTTTCGTTCTCTACAATTGCTACAACTCACGTGGTACTCATGAGATCAATGTTTTAGCTGGACATAGAGAAAGATAGTTGCTTATAGTTTTGCCTCCCAACTGCTTACCTCAAGGGTAATGTCAACAATAATAATTCATGAATTCCTACCTCCAAGTTGACATATGAATATAGATCTTTCCCAAGCATATGACGGTAGCCAAGAAAAATGCGAAATAAGGAATTGGTGAAGATCACCATGACTCTTTCAAGGGCAAAAAGTAAAGGTACAAGATAGGCCCTTCGTAGAGGGAAGCAAAGGTTGTTGCTGATGCAACAAAAGACCTTCCAACGGCGCCAGAAACACGTGCTGACGGGAGACTGTTCTTGTCTTGATTCTCCTCAGCAACGGCACTAGGAATCCTTCTGCTACGGCTGCGCCTTTAGGGACTTTCTAGGCAAATACACAAAGGATTTCCTCGTGGCCTTGGAGCCTTGCGTTGGTGTTCCCTCGAAGTGGAAAGGGTGATGTAGCGCAGCGGTGGAAAGTATTTCCCTCAGTTTTGACAACCAAGGTATCGATCCAGTGAAGGAGTCACTACTGGAAAACATTTATTTGCCATCTGCTGCTTCTTTGCCGTCTGCTGGCTGATGGCAAAGACCCTCTTTTGCCATCAGCTACCAGAAACTAGACGGCAAAGAGCAGGCTGATGCCAAAGGTACTATTTGCCATCAGCTAGCTATTTGCCATATGCAGCTCATGGCAAAGAGCATGCAGGTAGACGGCAAAGAGCATGGGCGGCCCACCCCGCAGCCCCTCTCTCCCCCCTAACGGCCTCTTTCTTTGCGGTCCGCTTTTCTCCTCTGTGTCGTCGGGAGGCGGACGGCAAAGAGGGTGCCCCCCTAACGGCCGTTAGCCCCACCCCCACGCGCCTCTCTCTCCCCCTAACGGCCACCCCGACACCCCTCTCTCTCACGCTCGAAACCACCACCGCCGCCGCGCCCTACTCCGGCCTCTCTGCGCCGCCCTAAGCCCTCCTCCTCCCCGGCCGCCCTGTGCCCTGCTCCTCCCCGGCTGCCCTGCCCCCTCCTCCTCCCCGGACGCTCTGCACCCTCCTCCACCGCCGCCCTGCGCCCCGTCCTCCACCCCGGCCGCCCTGCACCCTCCTCCACCGCCGCCCTGTGCCCCCTCCTCCTCCCCGGCCGCCCTGCACCCTCCTCCACCGCGGCCCTGCGCCCCCTCCTCCACCCCGACACCCCTCTCTCTCACCCCCGACACCACCACCGCTGCCGCACCCTCCTCCGGCCTCCCTGCGCCGCCCTGCGCCCTCCTCCTCCCCGACCACCCTGCGCACCCTCCTCCCCGGCCGCCCTGCGCCCCCTCCTCCACCGCCGTCTCCTCCACCGCCGCACCCTCCTCCTCCCCGGCCGCCCCCTCCGGTGAGTCCTTTTTTTCTTTTTTTGCTAATTTACATATTTAGTTTACTTTTGTTAATTAGTGGTAGCTAGATTATTATTAGTAGTTTTAGTGGTAGATTTAGTTAGGTTAGTAGTTTTAGTTAGGTTAGTTAGTTAGCTTGGTTAGTTAGGTGGAGGAGGAGAAGAGGAGAAGAGGAGGAGGAGGAGGATGAGAAGAGGAACAGAAGAAGGGGAGTAGGAGGAGGAGGAGGAGGAGAAGAAAAAGAAGAAGAAGAAGAAGAGGAGAAGAAAAAATAAGAAGGAGAAGAAGAAGAAGAAGAAGAAGAAGAGAAGAAAAAATAAGGAGAAGAAGTAAATAAGAAGAGAACAAGAAGAGAAGAACAGAATAAGAAAAAAATAAGAAGGAGAAGAAGAGAAAAAAGAAGAAGAAGTTGATTTTTTATTGTTTGGTATTCAGTGGTAGCTAGATTCTTTTTTAGTTACTTAGTGGTAGATTTTTTTGTTTTTTTTGCTGTTAATGCTATCTAGGTTTAGCGATAGGTTTAGTTAGCTTGGTTAGTTAGTTAGTTAGCTTAACAGAAAGAATAGGAAGAAGAAGAAGAGGAGGAGGACGACAAGAGGAGGAGGAGAAGAAGAAGAAGAAGAAGAAGAAGAAGAAGAGGAGGAGGAATAGAGGACAAAAATAAGGAGAAGAAGAAAAGAAGAAGAAAAGAAGAAGAGAAGAAGAGAAGAGGAATACCTTCTCCTCCTCCTTATTCTCCTCCTCCCACTACAAGAAATAAGGTCAATTATGACTTCCTATATTGGTCATTGATTCGTCATTGTTCTCACTTGTTGACCTTTTTTTGACCAAATTTACAAGGTCAATAGTTGGCCATCAAGAATGAACAAACATGACCTTTCTAAAATTTTGGTCATAGGTCTCTATTGACCAAAAATTTGGTTTAGTCATTACCCATTTGTGTGAGCCACGTAGGATCTGACGTGACCAAGCTGACGTGGCATTGCAAGTGACCAATTGAAATCATCATAAATTTTAAAGCCCAATCGACCAATCTAGCTTCTATGGGCCTGGCCCAAAACCTATTTATTATTGAAAATGTTTGATTTGTTTTGTTTGAAGCATTATTTTGCTAGAAGCATGCAAATTTTACGATAGGCCCATTAAAACAACAGAATAAAAGATTGCAGATAAACTGTATATTTCATTTCAGTAGTACATCACATGAAATACAATACATCATCCACCGACTCCTCCACACATTAAGGTTCAAGGCCTAACAAGTGCACATCAAAATAATTGTACAAGTGCACAACAGAATACTTCTACAGGTGCAAGTGCACAGAAGAAGAACCCAACAAGTGCACAATCGCACATAAAGAGAGTTCAACAAAGATTAAATGAGAAGCACAAGTTTCTTCTCATCCTCTTCCTCTACACAATATGCCATTCTTGCCATTGACTCTCGCAAGAAGAAAATGATTATTTTCCATTTACGCGTGCAAGAAGGCACGATTTAGAGGTTCTGCATGATCAAAGTCAAGAGTCATGAAATGAACAAGGTCATAGAAAACATCATCTAACACAAATACAAATTCAGAGTTGCTTTAATTGGCTGAGAGATATTTCAAAACAAAATATATTTTCATGCACTTTAGTGATACTTTGTACGTGGAATAGATTTACAAACAAAATAAATCTAAGGATTAATTCAAGGATCGCCGTTCTCAAATAGTCATGGATTGCCACCAGTCCACATCTGGTCGTCATCCATAAAATCATGTGGTATTATATGAAAATGAATAAAGGGGGTCTTTCTATTTCTGAATCACAGTAAATCATATGGTTCTATCCCATCAACTGTCAACACATTTTGTACAGCGGGGTGAGAAAGAATCCGGTGAGATTATCCAAATATGTTAATGAAATGATCCTAATTAATCCAAATTCTCCATGAACTTTGTGAGGATAGGAGAAGGGACGTACCAGTATTGGTTGCAGTGATAGAGCAAGGACTTGAGGCACAAAACTGCACACGGACATGCATCAAAAAGCGATGGAGGACATGAGCTAAATGAAGTAAACCATACATTCTCCAAATCAGAAATACTGAAATAATCAATGATGATTACTAACCAATGAATGGCTATTATGCCACTGTTGCTGCACTCAAATGAATACCAGGTTAAACAAATCAATATCGATGTACAGTTTGAAGAAAATTGCATCAGAAACAATGGGCCACCTCGAAAACATGCCACAATATGCATACCTGTTACAGAGAAAGCTGAAAAACTATTATTTGTATATAAGTATAGTATGTTCACTGCTCAAAATATATAACATATACATTCATAAAGCTTTCCAGTAATTCAAAATCATAAATATTTCATTCGTACATGGAACAGATTTACGAACAAAATAATCCATGGATCATAGTTCCCAAATACTAACAGATTGACACTGGTCCTCAACTTCTCATCATGTATAACCTCGTGTGTGATAATATATGCAAATGAATAAAGGGATGTTTCCACTTCTAACTACCAGTTAAGCATATGCTTCTAGACCAACAAATTGACACCAGACTTTGCACAGCCGGGCAAGAAAGAACCTGCTGATATTGCCTAAATATGTTAATCAGATCATCCAAATTAATTTAGATGGTCCATGAACTTTGTGAGGACATGAGAAAGGACGCACCAGCCTTGATTGCAAGGATAGACGGAGGACTTCATGGCCATGACGTTGTGCTGGTATTGGAGACCATCCTCGCATTGGGGTCCCAGCTGAGGCAGTTGAAGCATGCAAGCGATGGACGACTTTTTTGGTGCGCGACATGAGAACGGGGGGAGGGTTTGGGAGATGGAACGTCTGCTTGCAGATAATTAAGGGTTTGGTAGCCATCCGTGGTGCCATGAAGGCAGAAGCGGATTTGTACAGGAATCTCAAGCAGAGGAGCCCCGTGCTAGAGAAAGAAGGAGAGAGGAGTCCCATGGTCGTTATTTTTTATCTGCCTAAACAATTTTTTCTTCCTTTTGCTATGCAAGGAGATAGCCCCTTTCTGCTTAAGATGAACTGAAGAGATAGCATTTTTTGATGGACGGAAGGAGAGCTGAAGAGTATGAGCAGATATATACATACTTTTTAAAAAGAGATAGATATTTTAAAAAACAAAATCTTCTCAACATAAAAATGGTACAAGTGGAGCACATCCTAATTGATAAATTGGATAACAGCAGCTATGAAAAGGTCAGCCAAGGCAAAGTCAATATTCAGTAGGTTTGCAAAAGATGGCACGTATCTTGAGCATGCTAGCCAAACAATATATGCCTACTAACTAACTATAGCGATTTGAGATAAGAGTATCTTTCCACCTTTATGTGAACAACATGGAGCAGAGCAAGTGGCAGCTGCTAGCAGATTCGAAAAAGGATCAACAGAAAGTGCACTACTTGAGCTTATAATACTATATGAAATAGAGACCCACAAGTTAAACAAAAACCCCGAGGGTCTGATGGCAGAACAAAATCACTATACGACACTGCACAACTAATTGGTTTTTAGCAGTCCTACCACACCTAAAACCTGAGTGAGAAGTATCACAACATGACTAGTGAGGACGAAGATTGGATATATGGGACATATGGAGAAATAACAAGACAATAATTTATTTGTTTACAGATTGAGGACATAACCATGACATACAGACTTGCATCACTAACACAATATATTTCTCTGTTCCACAGTACCAAGAAATAGAAACTGTCTACTAGATAGGTATCCAAAAATAACTAAAGCAGATAATCACTGACATAATCAACGTACTTTCACGAACCCACTCACACACATGACGACGAGGAGCAGCACGTAAGCACCACGTCAAGGCCCCTGCTAAAGCCGAGGAGACAGCGCCCATCGCTGCAGCGCGGCATGCAGAAGCCGGTGGCCAGCTCCATGGCATCGGCTCCCTTGTACCAATGGCGAAGGCAGGAATAAATTTGAGTCGTGGTGGGTTGATAAAAAAGAAAACAAAGTAAATTGCATCGGTCCACTAAATTATTATTATTTTGTGTTCAATAAGTACAATATAATTTGACAATGTAAAAATTATAAAGTAGCCACTCAAAATACCTTACTAAGTGAATATTATATGGATAATTGATCAGAAATTTATGCAACGCATTAGAGATCATTAAAGCCAAGAGGAAACTTTGAAATCTTTGTAAAAAAGAAAGAATGCGGAAACTTTGGAAAAAAAGGAACACTAGTGGAAAACGGGCCTTTGGCCTGGACCCTTTAGTCCCGGCCTGCCTCTGGGCCGGGACTAAAGGCCCGACCACGTGGCCCCAAATCGCAATGCCTCCCACGAGGCTTTGGTCCCGGCCCGTAAGGAGCCTTTACTCCCGGTTTGTGTCCCAAACCGGTACTAAAGGGCTACGCGGTGTGCAGCCCGCATGTGCGCCACCTTTAGTCCCGGTTTGTGTCTCAAACCGGGACTAAAGTCCTCTGCCTATATATAGCACATCCCCCCTCTCCCCTCTTCCTTGCATTTTTCTTGGATGGAAGAGTGTGGGTGTGTGCTAGCTCTCCATTTTTTTTGATGCACTAGAGGTGTTTGTTGAAATGTGTGTTAGAGCGATGCCGCTTCAGTTCACCGAACACAACTACGATATGAGATGCCTGAGCCACGCTTAAACCTCTTCCTCTTTATTTCTACTTATTCTAAAAGGTTAGCAACTATATTTCCTCGTTTAGACCGTGTGGTACTAATTTTTAGGATCGTGATTGTATTTGATATACTGTCGGATAACGCAGATGAGCCATCCATGGATGTACGGTGATCGACGCACAGCCGCTTACAGAGAAGGCGTGCATTCTTTTCGAGACGCAGCCGATGCGAACAAGCATGGTGGTGGCTTTATGTTTTGTCCATGTGTTGAATGTCGGAATGAGAAGGATTACACTTCCTCAAGAGTCATTCAGAGCCACCTGCTTCGGTCCGGTTTTATGTCGAGCTATAATGTTTGGACCAAGCACAGAGAAAGATGGGTTATGATGGAAGACGACGATGAAGAAGAAGAGAACGATGATGACAACTACCGATCTATGTTCGCTGAGTATGTTGATACCGCAATGGAAGACAATGAAGAAGAAGATCAGGATGAAGAATGGGAACCAGATGAGCCCGCTGATGATGTTGGCCGGGTCATTTCTGATGCACGGCGAGGTTGCGACACATAAAAGGAGAGGTTGCAGTTCGAGCAGATGTTACAGGACCACAACAAATTGTTGTACCCAACTTGTGAAGATGGCCAGAAGAAGCTGGGTAGCACACTGGAATTGCTGAAGTTGAAGGCAGAGACCGGTGTGACTGACTCCTCATTCGAAAAGTTGCTGGAACTGATGAAGAAGATGCTTCCAAGAAAGAACGAATTGCCCGCAAGCACGTACGAAGCAAAGAACCTTGTCTCCCCTCTAGGATTAGACGTGGAGAAGATACATGCATGCCCTAATGACACCATCCTCTACCGCGGTGAGAACTACGAGAATATGGATAAATGCCCGGTATGCACTGCATTACGGTATAAGATCAGTAAAGATGACCCTGGTGATATTGAGGGCGAGCCACCCAGGAAAAGGGTTCCTGCCAAGGTGATGTCGTATGCTCCTATAATACCACGGTTGAAACGTCTGTTCAGAAATAAAGATCATGCGAAGTTGTTGCGATGGCACATGGAAGATCGTATGAAAGACGATAAGTTGAGGCACACCGCTGATGGTCGGCAGTGGAGAAAAATCGAGAGAGATTTCCCGAGATTTGCAGCGGACGCAAGGAACTTATGGTTAGGTCTGAGTACAGATGGCATGAATCCTTATGGGGAGCAGAGTTGCAGTCACAGCACCTAGCTCGTTACTCTATGTATCTACAACCTTCCTCCTTGGTTGTGCACGAAGCGGAAGTTCATTATGATGCCAGTGCTTATCCAAGGTCCAAAGCAACCCGGCAACGATATTGATGTGTACCTAAGGCCAATAGCTTTTACAGCTGTGGGCCGAACGAGGTGTACGTGTGTGGGACGAGCACAAACAAGAGGAATTTGACCTTCGAGCGTTTCTTTTGATAACCATCAATGATTGGCCTGCTCTTAGTAACATTTCAAGACAGTCAAACAAGGATACAATGCATGCACGCACTATTTGGATCAGACAGAAAGTATATATCTGGACAAATGTAGGAAGAATGTGTACCCGTACAATCGTCATTTTCTTCCGCCCAAGCATCCCTTAAAGAAAAAAGGCAAGCATTTCAATGGCAAGGCAGAACCCCGGGGGAAGCCTGTCATCCGTACTGGTGGTGAAGTATTTGATATGGTCAAAGATTAAAAATAATCTTTGGAAAGGGTGCTGGCAGCCAGCCTGTTCCTAACGGCCCTGATAAGCGCGTACCCATGTGGAAGAAGAAATCTATATTTTGGGAGCTACCCTACTGGGAAGTCCATGAGGTCCGCTCGGCAATCGGCGTGATGCACCTGACGAAGAATCTTTGCGTGAATATTCTAGTCTTCCTGGGCTTGTATGGGAAGTCAAAAGATACACCGGAAGCACGGGAGGACCAGGAACGTCATAAAGGAAGAGATGGCATGCATCCAGGGCAGTTTCAAGGGCGTGCTAGCTACGCTCTTACTAAGGAAGAGAAGGAAATCTTCTTTGAAGTCCTTTTTAGTATCAAGGTCCCGACTGGCTTCTCGTGAATATAAAGGGAATCATAAATATGAAAGACAAAAAATACCATAACCTAAAGTCTCATGACTGCCACGTGCTTATGACGCAATTGCTTCCGGTTGCATTGAGGGGAATTCTACCGGAAAATGTTCGCCTGGCAATTGTGAAGGTATGTGCATTCCTCAATGCAATTTCTCAGAAGGTAATCGATCGAGAAAGTCTATCAGGGTTACAGATTGATGTGGTCCAACTTCTGGTCAACTTTGAGTTGTTGTTCCCGCCATCCTTCTTCAATATAATGACACACCTCCTAGTTCACCTAGTCGAAGAGATTAGAATTCTTGGTCCTGTGTTTCTACACAATATGTTCCCCTTCGAGAGGTTCATGGGAGTCTTAAAGAAATATGTTCGTAACCGTGCTAGGCCAGAAGGAAGCATCTCCAAGGGCTATGGAACAGAGGAGGTCATTGAGTTTTGTGTGGACTTTCTTCCTGACCTTAAGCCGATTGGTGTTCCTCAATCTTGGTATGAGGGTAGGCTGACAAGAAAAGGCACACTAGGAAGGAAAGCAAAAGTATGTATGGACGGGAATTCTTTCTCTCAAGCACACTACACAGTTCTACACAATTGCACTGTGGTGGCTCCGTATATCGTGAGACACAAGAATATTCTACGCTCCGAAAACCCGGGGAAGGTTGACTCTTGGATTAAAGGGGAACACGAGAAGACTTTCGGCAGTTGGTTGCACACACATCTCATGAATGACGACACCGTTGGAGATCAGCTGTACTGTTTGGCCAGGCCACCATCAACGACTATATGTACTTTCCAAGGGTATGAGATAAATGGGAATACATTTTACACGATTGCCCAAGATAAAAAGAGCACCAACCAAAATAGTGGTGTCCGCTTTGATGCAACAGACAAGAATGGGCACTGTTTGGAAACATATTACGGGTATATAGAGGAGATATGGGAACTTGACTATGGACCTACTTTTAAGATCCCTTTGTTTCGGTGCAAATGGGTGAAGCTGACAGGAGGCGGGGTAGTTGTAGACCAAAACTACCGCATGACAACAGTGGATCTCAACAATCTTGCGTACATGGACGAACCATTTGTCCTAGCCAATGATGTCGCTCAGGTTTTCTATGTGAAGGACATGTCTATAAAAACGAGAAAAAGATTTCAGGAAAAGAAGATATCGTCCGATGAGCCAAAACGCCACATAGTTCTTTCAGGGAAAAGAAACATCGTGGGAGTAGATGTCAAGACAGACATGTCAGAAGATTATAATAAGTTTCATGAAATTCCGCCCTTCAAAGTGAAAACTGACCCAAGCATCCTACTGAATGATGAAGATTCTCCATGGCTACGACCCAGAAGAAAACAGAGGTAATAGATAGGAATATTGGTGAAATAATGTAATAATGTATTAAACCTTTTATGTAATGCATGTATGGAATGTACTAAATTTCAAACACTTTTCATTTTCATAGTTTTGTCAAATTCTCAAATATGCAAAAATAATTTTAATAAACCTTTGTAAGAGATGAGTTCTCGTTCGAAGCGCTGATAGTTCGAGAGAGATTGTCCGTTTTGTACACGAAGTGCATCCAATTTTTGTCGTAGCCCTCTCAACTTTTTAACACATGCTATGTGGGTGAAATGATGATAGCATGCCAACTTTCAACATTTTCAGAGTTCATTTGTAGTGCTTTTCAATTTTAGGGTCAACTAGCTCAAAAGAAATAAGTAAATGCACGAAAAATACCAAATTAAGTCAGAAATTGTTGAAATTTTGTGATGTGCCTTGGAATGGTGCATTTTAAACACACAAAAAGTATGGAGTTCAAATAAGTTCAAAAAAATGAAATCCCTTTGTAAGAGATGAGTTCTCGTTCGAAACCCTCATACTTCAAGAGAGATTGACCGTTTTGTACACGAAGTGCATCCAGTTTTTGTCGTAGCCCTCTCAACTTTTTAACACATGTTATGCGGGTGAAATGATGATAGAATGGAAACTTTCAACATTTTCAGAGTTCATTTGTAGTGCTTTTCAATTTTAGGGTCAACTAGCTCGAAAAAAATAAGTAAATGCACGAAGAATACCAAATGAAGTCAGAAATTGTTGAAATTTTGTGATGTGCCTTTGAATGGTGCATTCTGAACACACAAAAAGTATGGAGTTCAAATAAGTTAAAAAAATGAAATCCCTTTGTAAGAGATGAGTTCTCGTTCGAAACCCTGATACTTCGAGAGAGATTGTCCGTTTTGTCCACGAAGAGCATCCAGTTTTTGTCGTAGCCCTCTCAACTTTTTAACACATGCTATGTGGGTGAAGTGATGATAGCATGCCAACTTTCAACATTTTCATAGTTCATTTGTAGTGCTTTTCAATTTCAGGGTCAACTAGCTCAAAAAAAAAAAGTAAATGCATGAAGAATACCAAATGAAGTCAGAAATTGTTGAAATTTTGTGATGTGCCTTTGAATGGTGCATTTTGAACACACAAAAAGTATGGAGTTCAAATAAGTTCAAAAAGTATCATAGTTTTGTCAAATTCTCATTGAAAATAACAAAATAGTTAATAGTTTGGATAGTCAAAATAATTACTTTTGAAAATACAAAATAGTTTTGAATTATTTATTCAATTTCAAACACTTTTCATTATCATAGTTTTGTCAAATTCTCAAATTTGCAAAAATAATTTTAATAAACATAGTTTTTAATTGAAAATAACAAAATAGTTCATAGTTTGGATAGTCAAAATAATTACTTTTGAAAATACAAAATAGTTTTGAATTATTTATTCAATTTCAAACACTTTTCATTATCATAGTTTTGTCAAATTCTCAAATTTGCAAAAATAATTTTAATAAACATAGTTTTTAATTGAAAATAACAAAATAGTTAATAGTTTGGATAGTCAAAACAATTACTTTTGAAAATATAAAATAGTTTTGAATTATTTATTCAATTTCAAACACTTCTCATTATCATAGTTTTGTCAAATTCTCAAATATGCAAAAAGAATTTTGATAAACATAGTTTTTAATTGAAAATAACAAAATAGTTAATAGTTTGGATAGTCAAAATAATTACTTTTGAAAATATAAAATAGTTTTGAATTATTTATTCAATTTCAAACACTTTTGATTATCATAGTTTTGTCAAATTCTCAAATATGCAAAAAGAATTTTGATAAACATAGTTTTTAATTGAAAATAACAAAATAGTTAATAGTTTGGATAGTCAAAATAATTACTTTTGAAAATATAAAATAGTTTTGAATTATTTATTCAATTTCAAACACTTTTGATTATCATAGTTTTGTCAAATTCTCAAATATGCAAAAAATAATTTTAATAAACATAGTTTTTAATTGAAAATAACAAAATAGTTAATAGTTTGGATAGTCAAAATAATTACTTTTGAAAATACAAAATAGTTTTGAATTATTTATTCAATTTCAAACACTTTTCATTATCATAGTTTTGTCAAATTCTCAAATATGCAAAAAGAATTTTAACAAACATAGTTTTTAATTGAAAATAACAAAATAGTTAATAGTTTGGATAGTCAAAATAATTACTTTTGAAAATACAAAATAGTTTTGAATTATTTATTCAATTTCAAACACTTTTCATTATCATAGTTTTGTCAAATTCTCAAATATGCAAAAAGAATTTTAATAAACATAGTTTTTAATTGAAAATAACAAAATAGTTAATAGTTTGGATAGTCAAAATAATTACTTTTGAAAATACAAAATAGTTTTGAATTATTTATTCAATTTCAAACACTTTTCATTATCATAGTTTTGTCAAATTCTCAAATATGCAAAAAGAATTTTAATAAACATATTTTTTAATTGAAAATAACAAAATAGTTAATTTTGAAAATAGAAAAAAATTGAAACTACATGGGAATTTATAGAGAAAATTAAACCTAAATTCAAAGTGACGTCACTTTGAATTCAGGTTTAATTTTCTCCATAATTTCAAATATGGTTTCAATTTTTAAATTTGTAGTCAGTTTAGGTCCGTAAGCTTGGTTTAGAGAGGAGCTCGATGGAGATGCTGCGACGGGGCTTATAGACAAGTGTTAGCCCCCCTCGTTGGGCGAGGTGGGACTAAACTTATCGTGCAACTGAGGAGGGGCTTTAGTCCCGGGTGGAGCCACGACCCGGGACTAAAGCCCCTCGCCTGCCGCCTGCCGAGCACGGGCCTTTAGTCCCGGGTCGTGGCTCCACCCGGGACTAAAGGGTGTCTTTAGTCCCGGCTCGAGCCCCGACCCGGGACTAAAGGCCCCTACTTCTCGCCTTTTGGTCTGTCGAAAAGGGCCTTTAGTCCCGGGTCGTGGCTCCACCCGGGACTAAAGGGTGTCTTTAGTCCCGGTTCGAGCCCCGAACCGGGACTAAAGATCCACCTATATAAGCGAGAGTTAGAAAATTTCCAACCCAAATCGCATTTCGTTCTCTCCTTCTTCCTCGTTCTCCTGCCCGGCGCGGCACACCGACGAACTCGACGACGCCGTCCGGCTGCCCGCCGTCCTCCTCGCCACCGCCTGCCGTCCTCCTCGCCGTCACCGTCGTCCTCCTCTCTGCCGCCGACCTCATAGTCGCCGCCTGACGTCCTCCTCGCCGTCGTCGACGCCTCCGGCCGGTAAGCCCCCCACCCCCTCCTCCCCAACACTCTGGCCGGTAGAAGAAAAGAAGAAAAAGGAGAAGAAAAGAACAAAAAGGAGAAGAAAAGAAGAAGAAAATAAGAAAAAGGAGAAGAAAAGAAGAAAAAGGGAAGAAAAGAAGAAAAAGGAGAAGAAAAGAAGAAAAAGGAGAAGAAAAGAACAAAAAGGAGAAGAAAAGAAGAAAAAGGGAAGAAAGGAAGAAAAAGGAGAAGAAAGGAAGAAAAAGGAGAAGAAAATAAGAAAAAGGAGAGGAAAAGAAGAAAAAGGAGAAGAAAAGAAGAAAAATGAGAAGAAAAGAAGAAAAAGGAGAAGAAAAGAAGAAAAAGGGAAGAAAAGAAGAAAAAGAAAAATATTTTTTGTCATTTAATTCCTATTGTTATTAGGTTTGTGCTAGATTATTAGGGTTAGTAATATTTAGAATTAGGTTAGGGTTACAAGAAGAAGAAAGATGAACAAAAATAAGAAAATATGATTAGGAAAAATGAAAATAAGAAGAGGAGGAGAAGAAAAGAAGAAAAAGGAGAATAACAAGAGGAGGAGAGGAGAAGAAGAGGAAAAATAGAAGAAGAGGAGAAGTAGAAGAAGAGAAGTTGAAGAAGAAGCGGAGAAGAAAATAAGAAAGAAGAAGAAGAAGAAGAAGAAGAAGAAGAAGAAGAAGAAGACATTTCTACGTATATAGATGCTTAATTAGTGTTTCTTACATTATTTCTTAATTTTGCTATTGTATATGCTTAAGTGTTAATAGTTTATTTTACTATATATACAATTAGTTTATTTTTAGCAAGAAAATTAATAGAACTAGTTTATTTTTTAGTTCATTTTACGATGCCTATCCCGCATCCTCATCGTCGACTCGGCGGAGGGCACCTGCTTGATCAGAGGGGCCATGTCCGGGACTGGGCTCCGCCCGGCTGGTATTGGGAGGTGCTACCTTCCGGGGGGCGTAGGTTGGTGAGGAGCCAGCCCGTTGTTGACCCGATCCTTGTTTGGTGGCGCTCGCGTGGGCCCGTGACGGTGCCGAGGCATCCGGACACCGCGGAGGTGGTACGTCACCATGTCAGCGAGGAGGATTAGCACGTCCGTCGCTACATGGTTGTGTTGGAGGGCAGGTTCGAGCATACCTGGCAGGTTCTTCGGGGATCTCACTGGAGCTATGATCCTGTGATGGTTCCTTCTCTTTGGGTGTCCACCGCCCGCGACGATACCCATCGGGCGCTACGGTTCTAGATGTATCAGTGATGCTATATGTATGATAGTATTCGAGGAGTATTAGTGATAATATTCGACGATGTACAGACAAAAGAGATGATGTCGTTTTGCTTATAATTGAATTCATGCTAATTTGAATACTACTTTATTTTACGATTTGGTTTTGCTTATTGAATTATCAAATTGGAAAAGTACTCCTACTTTGAATACTATGAAGAAATCTAGGAGTCCCGGGTGGAGCCACGACCCGGGACTAAAGTTGTTTTGGAACGGAGTTCCTGATAGAATAATTATTTTTTGGTACAAAGTTCAACAAAGTCCTTTGACACTAGACAATGTGACATATAGAAGGGTAGATGAGATCAGGAAAAATACGATCATTTTCTACACATCTAGAATGTCGCCATTTTGTTAAATCCTTAAAGGTTAAGAGAATCCGTTAGACATATTTTAGAGTTTAGGTTCTAGCCAAGACCCGGGACTAAAGGTCCTCCTATATAAAACGACAGTTCGAAGTTTCCAACCCCTCTTATATAGTTTGTTAGTTTATTAGTTAATCAAATGTCCGTTTTTTGTAGAACTATGGATCCACATATGAGGAACCTCGAAGAGGAAGAACTTCTCAAAGATATAATCAAAGACGGCCCCGACGTTGAACCAGCTGAATCTCCGTCGTCATATCTAAACCCCTCCAGATATGGAATGGAGGTCGACCGACACGAAGATGAAGCCGATGAGGCAGGAGATAGGTGCAATGACGGAGAAGGTGATAGCTCCACTGATGGAGAAGCCGGTGGAGAAGCCGGTGGAGAAATAATAAAGTCCGGCGAGGTATACATATGAAGTTCGACAATCACTTGTAATATGTGAAAAATATTGGAGATAGCTCTATATTGTATACATATACATTCATTTGACGAATGTTTCTCCCTCTTAGACCTCCACATCGAGCAAAGCTACGAAACGAGGCCCGACTAGAAAGTTGGATGCACGGACGCATTACACCTTTGAGGTGATATTGCCTATGGGCGAACCCAAGCTTCCTAAGAATGATGCTGACACATTCAAGAAGCAATGCGGAGTTCTCGTTAGGGATCACGTCCCGATCAGCGTTCGGGAGTGGAACAAGCGCAAAGGGGTAGCCGATAGTGACTATGTTGCCGAAAGGTACAAAGATAATCTTTGGAATGATCTCATGTCACATTTCAACCTGCCAGAATGTGAGAATGAAGACGCCGCAGACAAACTGAGGGCCAAAGTCAAGCAGTGGACTCTAAAGAAGATGGCCGAACTGTTCCGTAGCTGGAAGAAGAAGCTATGGAAAAACTATCTGAAGACAAAGAAAGTGTCAGTATTCGAGGGGTATCTAGCCAAGCAGGCGAATCACTGGAAGGCATTTCAAGAGTACAAGGAGTCAGAAGATGCTCGAGAATTATCAGAAAAGAACAGGAAAAATGCTGACAAGAAGAAATGTCACCACAAGCTGGGGCCAGGGGGCTATGAGATTGCCATCCCAAAGTGGGATAAGAAAGAGCAAGATCTGCTAGCTAAAGGCATCATACTTGAACCACTCCGTGATGAGTGGGAATTGAGAGCAAGAAATTGGTTCCTTGCGCATGGTGGTTCGTACGACGAAGAAACAGGGGACCTCATCTGTGGTGACGGTCTTAGGATACCCAAGGAGAATTGGAAAAAGATAGTGAAAGAAATTAAGGAGGGAAAAAGAAAGTTCACTGCAGATAGAGAGAAAGATTTGCTCACACTGGTCCTCGGCAATGACGAACATGGAGGACGAACGCGAGGCTTCGGTCCTTCTTACCCGTGGTGGCTTGGGTTTGCCAGAGACCAAGACACTTACAGAAGCCAAACGAGAGCAAAGAAGCAGAAGCAGGATGAGAAGAATGACAAGTTCAACCAGTTGCTTGCCAGGATTAACGAGCAACAGAAGCAGATTGATGAGCTTAGAGGAGTAGCGCGCCAGGAAGATCCTGCACTTGAAATTACCGGCGCCCCATCTAAGCGAAAAAGCAGCGTGGCTGAATCTGAGCCCCCCCCCCGACGATGCACGAAGAATGATAGAGGGCGGTCCCGGCTACCCCGTGGATGGAATCAAGGAGTCAACATCATGTGAACTCCATCAGAAATTCAAGAACATATCCATGAAGGTGGCCGTCGGACAAGCTTTACCTTCTGGCCATGATGCACGCTGGCATGGCCGTGAGATTCCAGCTGTGTTTGCTAAAGTCGGGGTGGATGAAATCATGGCAGGGTTTCATGATATGGAGCTCGACATAGGTGGACCCGAAGATGAGAGGACACTCGGAGAAGTACTGGGTGGAGTCATCCTATAGGACAAGAACTACATCAAGCTTCCAGGCTAGGCCCCAAGGACAACACCGCCTCCGAGTCGTCGCAGGTCACCTACACCTCCATCACCTCCAAGCCCTCCACATGACGTCGGCCAGCACAACACGAGTCCATCTCGATCACCGCCGCCGGACTTGGGTCGTCCGTCTCCGCCACCGCCCGCTCCGGATACTAAGCGGAAGCGTGCTAGCAAGAACGCTCCGCCGATGATTTCTAAGCGACGGAGCCCCCCAAAGCGCAAACTATCGCCCCTCCCAAAGGTACCTCATGCTAATCTTCCTATCAGACCTTATGATCGTACCCCCGAGGAAAACGCCAGGATAGCAAAGGAACATCATGATGCGCAGATGAAAAAGAAGGAACCCGAGCCCCGCCCGGAATACACCGAGAAGCAAATAGCATATGCAAAATACTTCACGACCCTTCCATCATAGTATGACTTACACCATAAGCCTCATGACTATACACGCACATTGCAGAAGGAAGTGAAAAAGAGCAGATCACGTGCAAGTGCAAGTGGGATCAAATCAAGTTCAACTACAAGCAAAAAAAGATCAGACGTTCCTCAGCTTGGACAACAGGCCAAACAGTCGATCCCACCCCTCAGGGTGTTACCCGAGATTGTCCCCCCTGTGGTGCAGGGGCAAGATTTGGAATTAGCAAAGAAGTTGGCGAATGAATGGGGTATCCAGGTTGAAGACATTCTGGCTTCCCAAGACGATAGGTTACCCAAGGCTGTGGTAGCCCCTAAGCCACAATTTGTCATGGGAGCGCCTTTGGTCAGCAAAGAAATATGCGTTACTTGCATACATGGTACTTAAGTGAATCAAAGAGTGGGAGAACGATGATCGTGGTGAGTGTCCCACGGGAGTACTACGGCCGCCCCGAAGAAATCCATGTCGACTTTGATGAACTCTTCCAGATGTACAATGCCGACGCCCTCGACAAATCGCTTATGAGTTGCTATTGTCTGTAAGTTTTTCAATTCGTTGTCTACATATAACTTGTTTAGTTATTTCAATTCATTGTCTATATATAAGTTGTACTCTATTATGCAGAATGAAGATTCTGGATTTTAAAAATAGGAACATCCTAAATATTGGGTTTATTGACCCAGATAAAATACATATAGCGACACTAACTGATAAACCCAAGGAGACGGAGGAAAACCTTCTAAGGTTTCTAACAGATCAAAATTTCTGTGACCACATGCTGTTTCCATACAACTTTAGGTGAGGGTCTTTACTCTGTTTTGTCCATTCACTTATAAGTGTAATTGATAAGTTACTGACATATATATATATACACATGTGAAGCTCCCATTGGATTCTGTTGGACATTCAAATTGATAAGGGAAGAGTTGATGCCTTCGACCCATTATTGAGACCCTTGGAACAGTTCCAAAGCCTACAGGGCATGCTCCAAGGGTAATTTCAATCATTCTTGCGCTCTATCGGTCTCTTTTGATGATTTTCTGATATATCAATTAATGAAAAACTTAGCAAATCATTATCCTTGTCGGGCAGGGTTTGGAAGCGGTTCAAGTGCGTGACTCCCGGTATCGAGCCTGAGAAGCTGACCTTTAGAGCGGCTCAGGTAAGTAGTAGTATGATATACTTCTATTTTCAATACATTTATGATGCTAGATTATTATTTTGATTATATATATTCTATTCTCGTAAAGTGCGACCAGCAGCCACGGGGGACGCATCTATGCGGATACTATGTTTACGAGACCATTCGCACGTTTACCTCTGAGCACAAGGATCACATATTCGACGTAAGCAATGAACATTCACACCTCTATTTTTACCCGTCATTCTTTGTTATCATGATTGATATTCATATTCATCTCCTCTTCTTATATAGTACACGGGCATGAGGGAGAAGTGCCTACCACAGCAACGCGCGATTGCTGTTGCAGAGGAGCTTGCGACCTTTCAGAGGACGGAAGCTATAGATGACAAAGGACGATTTAGTGTAGCTAGGGGCCATTACTGATGTTGGTCCATGTAATCGAATAGACGGGCTCTAGTCCCGATAATTCAGATCTCCATATAATTGTATATATATGCTCGCTTATAAGATAAGTTAATCTTATATATATATGCATAACTATTTCTATTTAGAATTATATGAAAACTAATTCCCGAACACCAAACGAGGCATCACGTTAATCTCCCGAACACCTAAACCATAAAACCCTAAAACTCAAAAATAAACAAAATCTGAAACTCTTTAGTCCCGGTCCGTGTAAAGACTCGGGACTAAAGGGCCTGCCCGTGAGGGCGCTCCGAGGCGCCCACGTGGAGCACCTTTGGTCCCGGCTTGGAACAGGGCCGGGACTAAAGGTTAAGCCTTTAGTACCGCCCCTTTGGTCCCGGTTGTTGAACCGGGACTAAAGCCCCTTACGGGCCGGGACTATAGGCCGTGTCCCCACTAGTGGAAGTTGAGTCGGAGTTGCTAGTGGCTCACACTTTGGTGAAAATGTGACATATTTAAATTTGTAACATCAGTGCAGCCGAGAGGAAACAAATAAATTATCCAACTGGCTAGGTCCGGCAGGAATTCAACTCTTTTTCTTGAACAAAATCAGGCATCAGACCTACCAGTCCAGTACTCACCAGGCCATCATGGTAATCACACACAATCACCGACCAGACCAGCTACCTTTTCCGTCCAATGATTTCCGTTTCTTCAACTGCAGCCATGTCCAACGAAAGTGGAACAACTCAAGATATAAAGCATTCAACTGTATACTGCAAATACCTAGTATTTGAGCAAAACTTTAGGTATGGCAGCTGCCAAATCTTGCCAAATACCTGGATCCGCCCTTGCTGCATCCATCAGGACCACATGTACATCACCATAGCTCACCGTCGACCGAAGATGGATCCGTGGCCGCCGACCGAAGATGGATCCGGCTGGGGACGCCCCTACTATCCGCCTCCTCGAGCACGATAGGGCTGCCGGTTGGGTGCGCCCCTACTATCGCCTCCTCGAGTAGGACAGGGCTGCCGGCTGGGCACGCCCCTACTATCCGCCTCCTCGAGCAGGACATGGCCAGTGCCTGCCTGCTGCTGTCGCCGTCCCATCCGTGCCATGCTGTAGAAAAGGGAACAAAACGAGGAGATGGTGAGGTGAGGTGGGAAGGGAGAATTTGTGCAAGGAATGAGTGGAAGTACCAACCTGGGATAGCCCGGTGCTAGATCCGCAGGCTGCTGGACTCGCCGTCGCCGGAGATGAGGTGGTGGCCGAAACCCTAGCTAGCCACGGGGAGCAATGGAGGGCGGGAGCATGGATTCTGGATGAAGGGGAAGGAGGCATGGAGCTTGGGGAGCTCGGGGGAGTGCTTCTCGTTGTTGGAGCTCACCAGAATAGGCCGGCGTGGGTGGTGGCGGCGGCGAGGGAGAGGGGATCGTGGAGAGAGAGGAGCCAGTTTACGAGACAGAGAGGAGGGGGTGACGCTGGAGTTAGGTGGGCTCTCTCTCTCTCTCTCTCTCGTGGGCTCATATTTTTTCTCCTTTTCTCTATGGATGGATGGAGAGATGTGGGGGTGGAGATCTAGATGGATAGATGGATGGATATGCGCCACGTCATCGATCCGTGGAACAAATGTTTCCACCAATAGGAATCAAGCTCATGCAATTGTGTTCTTCTTTTTATTTTTCTTCTAATTTTTTCTACCCTCTTGACCGACGAAGGAGGGAAAGTACTAACTGCATCCACATCGGTGAAGGATCCGGCGGCCTCTGGCCTCGTCTCCATCGAAGAAGCACTGAGGTGAAGGCCACCGAAACCCTAGCCACAAAGTTTCCACGAATGAGAAGTAACCTATTGTGTGGCTGTTTCCACCCTCAAGTGAAGACGACGGTGTCGTTCATGAAGGGGGTCACACTCCGGAGCCACGTGGCGGGCGTCTAAAGCTATTTTTCCATTTAAAGAGTTTTCTGCCGAATCAAAAGGAAATCAGATGGAATCGGGAGGAAATCGGTCAAACAATTTTGCACAAGGGTGCATCTTGAAATGGCAAACAATGTTGCTAAAGGGAGTTTTCATTTTCTTTGGACGTAAAACTCATTTTCCATTTGTGGTCTTGTCGACACCTATACAAGACACATAGGCGAAATTGTTGAGTTTTCTTCCCAGTCACCTCTATTTAAGCCTATGACCTTCTTAATTTTGTCATGTATGACCTACAATGCGGGCATAAATAGAGCTACACATGCTAGTGAGCATTTTGGGCAATGGGATTATGACCTTCTTGATAGAGATGGTCAAATATTTATACGGTTTGGACCGTTTTAGACACCTCATGACCTTTTTGTAGATTTTAGTCATAGATCTATGACCAATAAAACCGTCGTCAATATTTTTTGTCATAAACGAGCTTATTTCTTGTAGTGTCCTCCTTCTCCTTCTTCTTGATTTCTTCTTCTTCTTCTCCTCCTCCTCTTTCTTCTCCTCACCTTATTTTCCCCAACAATGAGATAATTAGCCCATTTAGCTACAAAATGGCATAAAAACCATGGTTAGCTCATGAATATTATATTCTTAACTTGTTTTCCTCTAAAATGACATAATTAGAATATTTGTGTTGATCGGGTGGATTTACATGTGATAGTTGTCTCGTTGTTGTGAGGTCTGCTGTGCGAAGACCTGCCCGTGCGTTGTACGAGCTCCGCCCCTGCATTCGTGGGTCAGTACAAATTTCATCTCCTCCCCACCCCTTCATTTACGGTGGCTCGGTTTCCGGATGAAACTTTCTAGATTTAGGTAATTAAATTAATTTATCAGTATGCGTGACCAGTATGCGTCTCCTGTTCGAAAGGGCGACATCTATAAATATGCATGTCTTTGCATATTTATAACTGCCATCCTTTGGAATTGTCCAACATTATCCATGGACAGCCCAAGTATGTGTACATTCGATTCGTTTTCCCGTATGCTGTGCTCTGGATCTGATGCGGAATTTCGTCAGTGCCTCCCTGTTGTTCTCCGGATGCACATCCTCTCTGTTTATTGCGGAGACGTGTATCAGGAAAAAAGCGGGGAGGTGCTGCCGAAATTTTGCGTTGGATCCGGAGCAAAGCATGGGAAAACGAACCCAATCTACACATACTCGGGTGGGATTAGGACCTATCTTTACCTATTAGCATGTAGGTTCCTGGACGTAATAAAAATGGCGAACCTGATAAACCGATGAATATAAATGCTAAATTATATCATATATGTGTGGTGAATTATATATATGTGTTGGCAAGTATATGTGTGGTGAACTATATATCAAATATGTGTGGTGAATTATATTAATGTGCTGTCAAATATATATATATATATATATATATATATATATATATATATATATATATATATGTGCTGTGAAATAATATAAAACAAAAAAACAGGTCCTACATTGGCTTTTTGCCGTCTGCCAGCTGATGGCAAAGACCTGTGCCATCAGCTGGCCGACGGCAAAGGTGCCACATGGCACCCAGCTATGCATTATGGGGTGTCTATATAGGCTCTTTGCCATCTGCTTCCAGGGTGGGTAGACGACAAAGAAGAGGGCACAAAGGAGGGGTGGAGGAGGAGGAGGCAGACGGCTAAGAGTGGAGGGGGGAGGAGGAGGAGGAAGACGACAAAGAAGAGGGGGAGGCAGACGACAAAGAAGAGGGGTGAGGCGGCGGCAAAGAAGAGGGGGAGGCAGACGGCAAAGCCTCCGTTAACCCCTAATGGAGGCAACACCTGTCGGCTGCCGTCTCGAGCACGTTTCCGACTGCTCCTATGAAAAGCTGACGGCAAAGCTCTTTGTCGTCCGCTTTGGGGAGGCAGATGGCAAAGAAGGTACGATGCCTTCGTAGGCTGACGCAGAAATTTCACCGGCCGTGAGATTCTTTGCCGTCTGTGGTATTCTCTTTGCGGTCCGGGATTTACTCTTTGCCGTCTGTGATGGCAGACGGCAAAGAAGCTGATTCCTGTAGTGAGTATCACAAGTACCTGCACAAACACAAAGAACCTGCACCCAACGCTATGAAGGGGTTGTCAATCCCTTATAGATCGTTTGCCAAGTGAGAACTGAAAGCAAAAAAGTAACAAAGCAAAGTAAAAGCGGAGGTGTAAACGATAGGTGTGAATAGACCCAGGGGCCGTAGTGTTCACTAGTGGCTTCTCTCATAAAAGCAAGTAGACGGTGGGTGAACAAATTACTGTCGAGCAATTGATAGAACCGCGCAAAGTCGTGACGTCATCTATGGCAATGATTATATCTATAGGCATCACATCCAAAACAAGTAGACCGATACTTTCTGCATCTACTACTATTACTCCACACGCCCACCGCTATCCAGCATGCATCTAGTGTATTAAGTTCATGAGAACAGAGTAACGCCTTAAGCAAGATGACATGATGTAGATGGACAATCTCATATCTACGACAAAGCCCATCTTGTTACCCTTGGTGGCAACTACACGATGCGTGCCTTGCTGCCCCTACTGTCACTGGGAAAGGTCACCACACGGTAAGAACTCAAAATCAAGCACTTCTCCCGTTGTAAGAATCATAGATCTAGTTGGCCAAACAAAACCCAAGACTCAGAGAGACTTACAAGGATATCAAATCATGCATATTAGAAATCAGAAAAGACTCAAATATATATCATAGATAATCTGATCACAAATCCTCAATTCATCGGATCTCGACAAACACACCGCCAAAGAATATTACATCGGATAGATCTCCATGAAGATCATGGAGAACTTTGTATTGAAGATCCAAGAGAGAGAAGAAGCCATCTAGCTACTAACTACGGACCCGTAGGTCTGAAGTGAACTACTCACGAGTCATTGCAGGGGCGATGATGTTGATGAAGAAGCCCTCCAACTCCAAAGTCCCCTCCGGCAGGGCACCGGGAAGGGTCTACAGATGAGATCTCGCGGAAACGGAAGCTTGCGGCGGCGGAAAAGTGTTTTCATGGACGCCCTGGTTTTTGCTGGATTTTTAGGGAATTTATAGGCCAAAGACCTAGGGCAGGGGAGCGCCAGGGGGGCCACAAGCTTGGTTGTCGCGGCCTCCCCCTGGTCGCGGTAATAGGGCTTGTGGGATCCCTGTGGGCCCACTTGCTTGGCCCTCAAGCCTCCTCATCTTCTTCCATTCTGGAAAAAACATTTTGGGGATTTTATTCTGTTTGGACTCCGTTCCAAAATCAGATCTGAAAAGAGTCAAAAACACAGAAAAAATAGGAACTGGCAGTTGGCATTGAATTAATAAGTTAGTCCCAAAAAAGATATAAAAGGTAAACAAAACATCCAAAGTTGACAAGATAACAGCGTGAAATCATCAAAAATTATAGATACGTTTGAGACTTATCGAGCATCCGCAAGCTTAACTCCTGCTCGTCCTCGAGTAGGGAAGTGATAAAGAATGAATTTTTTATGCTTTCATGCTACCTAGCATAGATGTCCTTTGTAACTCCTCTTATGTGACGTCAATGTTCAGATCCATTAGATTCAAAACAATAGTTTGCTATTGACGTGGAAACAATAATAATTCAAGCAAACTAGCAAGGTAATCATGAACTTTCAAAATAACAAGGCCAAAAGAAAATTATCCCTACAAAATCATATAGTCTGGCTATGCTCTATGATCATTGCACAACGAATTTAAATCATGCACAACCCCGGTATTGGCCAAGTAATTGTTTTCACACCTTCACTTTCTCAAACTCTTTCAACTCTCACGCAATACATGAGTGTGAGCCATGGTTTTAGCACTATAAGTGGCGTGGAGTGTGGTGGAGGTTGCAAGACAAACAAGGAGAAGATGGTCACATTAACTAGGCATATCAATGAGCTGTGGAGATGCTCATCAATATATATCAATGTGAATGAGTAGGGATTGCCATACAAATGATGCACCAGAGCTAAGAGTATGTGAAAGCTCTTAAAGAAAACTAGTGGGTGTGCATCCAACTTGCTTGCTCAGGAAGACCTAAGGCAATTTTGAGGAAGCCTATCATTGGAATATACAAGCCAAGTTATATAATGAAAATTTCCCACTACCTATATGGTGGTGACAAAACAAGAGACTCTCAATCATGAAGATCATGGTGCTTAATATGCAGAAGGGTGGAAAAAGTGGTAGCATTGTCCCTTCTCTCTTTTTCTCTAATTTTTTTTGGATGGGCTCTTTCGCCTCTTTTTTATTTGGTGGGCATCTTTGTCCTCTTTTATTTCCTCACAAGGGACAATGCTCCAACAATGATGATCATCACACTTACAACTCAAAACTTAGAGCAACGATGACTCTATATGAAATGCCTTCGGTAGTCTACAGTGACAATGATCTAGCATGGCATGGACATTGATGAAAACATCATGCTAGCTATCTTATGATCATGCGATGGTAATGTAGACGTGGTGTCACATGTCATGGTGGTAGTTGCATGGAAATATATATCAGATGACTTTGAAAAAGCCATAGTAGGTAGGTATGGTGGCTGTTTTGAGGGAGGCTAATGGTGCGTTTTGTGCACCGGCGAAAGTTGCACGGCAGTAAAGAAGATAGTGATGGTGGAAGGTGAAAGTGCATCTAAACCATGGACTCAACATTAGTCATGAAGAACTCATATACTTGTTGCAAAAGTTTTATTACTAATCGAAACAAAGCATTCAACGCATACTCCTAGGGGAAGGGTTGGTAGGTACAAACCATCGCGCGATCCCGACCGCCACACAAAGGATGACAATCAATAGATTAATCATGCTCATACTTCATCACATAGCGGTTCACCATATGTTCATGCTACGGGAATCACTAACTTCTACACAAGTATTTCTAGATCCACAACACCTGACTAATATAACTTAAATATTACCATAACCACAACTCAAAACTAGTTGAGATGAATCAAACTTCTCTAACTATTCAATGCACATGAAGGTGGAAGTTTTCATATCCCTTAGGATAACTACCCCTTTTGAGATTACTTTCATAGCATAGATCAACTACCAGGCCACGCACCACCGTGCTCTAAAATATATAAGTGAAGCACATAGAGCAAAATCATCTATCTCAAAAGATATAAGTGAAGCATATGTGAGATGAATTGTCTACCAAAGGATATAAGTGAAGCTCGACAAAATCACGGTGAGTGCATGTCTCTCTCTCTAGGTGTGCAGCAAGGATTATTGCGACACAAAAAAAATAAAAGACTCCTACGATACAAGACGCTCCAAGGAAAACACATAACATGTGGTGAATAAAAATATAGCCCCAAGTAACGTTATCGATGGATTGAAGACGAAAGAGGGGATGCCTTCCCGGGGCATCCCCAAGCTTAGGCTTTTACGGCACCCTTGAATCTCTTGGGGTGCCTTGGGCATCCCCAAGCTTGAGCTCTTGCCA
Source organism: Hordeum vulgare subsp. vulgare (assembly GCF_904849725.1). Taxonomy (NCBI): domain Eukaryota; kingdom Viridiplantae; phylum Streptophyta; class Magnoliopsida; order Poales; family Poaceae; genus Hordeum; species Hordeum vulgare. The sequence goes on along the minus strand of NC_058521.1, from coordinate 109,225,508 downwards.
CTCTTTATCTTTTTGTCTATAAGAACTTCACCCAAAACTTGAAAACTTCACAACACGAAACTTAAACAGAAACTCGTGATAACATTAGTATAAGAAAGCAAACCACCACTTCCTTAAGTACTGTAGCAAACTTGAATTCTACTTATGCTGATGTTGGGTTACTGTATTTTCAATCTTCCATGGCTAATACCCCCCGATACTATCCATAGTTTCATCGAAATAAGCAACCAACACAACAAAAACAGAATATGTTAACAGCAAACCAGTCTGTAGCAATCTGTATACTTCGTATACTTCTCGTTCTTCCAAAATTCTGCAAAATTACGAAAGTATGAAGAATTTGCATAGAAATCAGAAGAAAAAAGAATCAACTCAAAAGCTCTTACATAAAAAAACTGAAAATTCTTTTCATGAACAGAAAGTTTTTGTCTTTTCCAGCATGACCAAACGATCATCCCCAACACTACTGGAATTCAGAAATTTGACGTCTGGCTTTCCTTTGCCGTCTGCTGACACATGGCAAAGAGCTTCTTTGCCTTGAGCTGGCACAAAGCAGACGGCAAAGACAACACCTAAGGCAAAAGTTTTGTTTGCCGTCGGCCTTCCCTTTGCCGTCGGCCAGCGGACGGCAAAGGAACCACAGGCAGACGACAAAGGGTTGGTAGACGGCAAAGGGGGTGCCACCCTAGCGGGCGGAGCCCACCGCACCCCACCCACCCCTTTGCCGTCTGCCACCCAGCCTTTGCAGTCGGCAAAGGTGGCTCCCTCTCTAACGGCGCATAGCCCCCCACCCCCGCCCCTAACGACTCTCGCGCCCACTGCCCGCTCTCTCTCTCTCTCTCCCTCGCCCTGCCCTCTCTCTCTCGCCCGCCCACCTCCCGCCGCCGCCGTCGTCGGAGCCGCCCCGGCAACCCTAGCCCGCTCCGGGCCTTGCGGCGCCCCTGTCGCCCCCTGCCGCGCGACCCCTGCCCCCCTGCCGTCGTCCACCGCCGCCCACACCACCCCGTCGGTGAGTTCTTCTTCTTTTTCTTTTTTAATAAGTTAATTACTTTAGTTAGTTTATTAGGTTATTTTTTTATTATATATAGGGTAATTTAGTTAGTTTATTTGGTTAGATTATTAGGCTAATTAGGTTAGTTAGTTAGGTTAGAAGAAAAAAGAGGAAAAGCAGAAGGAAAAAAATGAAAAAGCAAAAAGGAAAAGAAGAAAATAATTAGAAGAAGAACGAAAAGAAGAAGGAGGAGAAGAAGAAGAAGAAGAACAAGAAGAGGAGGAGGAGGAGAAAGAAGAAGAAGAAGAAGAAGAAGAAGAAGAAGAAGAAGAAGAAGAAGAAGAAGAAGAAGAAGAAGAAGAAGAGGAGGAGGAGGAGGAGGAGGAGGAGGAGGAGGAGAAAGAAGAAGAAGAAGAAGAAGAAGAAGAAGAAGAAGAAGAGGAAGAAGTAGAAAAAAGAATAGGAGGAGAAAAAGAGGAGGGGGAGGTGGGGGAGAAATAAGAAGAAGAAGAAGAAGAAGAAGAAGAAGAAGAAAAGAAGAAGAAGACGAAAAAGAGGAGAGAGGAGAAGAAGAAAGAAAAGGAAAAGGGAATCCCGGCACCCGAAACCGCCCCTCGAGCCCCGACCCCTGACGCCCGATGCCACTGACCCCCGACCATCGATCCCCGACGCCACTGACCCCAGACCCCCGACCCCCTACGCCACTGACCCCCGACGCCACTAACGCTCGACCCCCGACGCCACTGACCCCCGACCCAGACCCTCGGCCCACGACTCCCGACCCCCAACGCTCGACGCCACCAACCCCCGACCCCCGACGCCACTGACACCCGACATCACTGACCCTCGACCCCCGACGTCACCAACCCTCAACCCCCGATGCCACTGACCCCTCACAACCGACGCCACTAACCCCCCAACCCCCGATGGTACCGACAACCGACACCACTGACCCTCGATGGCACTGACTCCCGACGCCACTAAGCCCCGACCCCCGACACCTCTTCTGCCTTCTGTTGAATGAGAAGGTGCTTTTCGGCCTTCCAGAGGGCCACGAGGTCATAGTTTTGTAAATTGTGAGTTAGGTCACATATTTTCCGATTATGTTAATTATAAAAACATCGTATTTGTGTTGATCGTGTGAATTGCAATGTGCAGTTGTTCGAAGACCTCCACGTGCGTTGCACGAGCTCCGCCCTTGCGTTTGTGGGTGAGCACAAATGACTTCTCCTCCTACCCCCTTAATTTGCTCTGTCCATGTCTTCATGCCGATGAAACTTGCAAGCTATAGGTTTCTTTAATCATGAGTATGCGTGACCAGTATGCGTCTCCCGTTCGGAAGGGCGACATCTATAAATATGCATTTATTGGCATATTTATAACCGCCATCCTTTCGAATTGTCCAACATTATCCATAGACAGCCCGAGTATGCGTAGATTGGGTTTGTTTTCCCATATGTTGTGCTCCGGATCCGATGCGGAAATTGGTCAGTGTCTCCCCTGTTGTTCTCCGGGTACACATCCTCTCTGCTTATTGCCGAGACGTGTATCAGGAGAACAGCGGGGAGGTGCTACCGAAATTATGCGTCGCATCTGGAGCTGAGCTTGGGAAAACGAATCCAATCTACACATACTCGGGTGGGATTAGGACCTATCTTTACCTATTAGCATGTAGGTTGCATGGACGTAATAAAACTAACCAACTTGATTAGCGTATGAATATAGATGATGAATTATATATTTATTTCTTGTGCCACCATAGGTAGCTAGGCAACATGAGCGATCGTGCTTGGATGTACACTGGTCTCCGTAGTCAGAAAGACATGACCCACGAATGGTTAACAAAAACCAGGGGGTTTGTGAGAGCCGCATTTGCGAATGGCCAACAAAAAACATGGTGCCCCTGTCCCAACTGCGACAACTTGAAAAAGCAGACAGAGTTTGAAATGGGTAAACACCTGCGGAAGTGGGGTTTTATGCCTAATTATACGATGTGGACTTTTCATGGTGAGTCTGACCAACGTGCCAGAGCTGAGGTGATTCGTCGTTGCACCGACGAGCATGGTACCGGGATTGAAGACACGGTGCAAGACTTTGATGATGCTCGGGGTTCGGACGATGAGATGGAGGAATCTGCAAATGCCTTCTATGAAATGTTGGACTCTTCAAAACATCCTCTCCACGAGCAGACTGAGCTTTGTCAGTTGGATGCCATCGTGCAAGTAATGGCTCTGAAGGCTCAATTCAACCAAGGCAGAGAATGCTACGACGCGATGATGACGATATTTGGACGCTTTCTACCCAAAGGCCATGTACTGCCTGCAAACTTGTACCAGTCAAAGAAAATTCTCCGTGTACTAAAGATGCCCTATGAGAAGATACATGCCTCTGAGAATGGATGTGCCTTATTTAGGCTTGAGTATGCGGCCTTGAAATATTGCCCCATTTGCAATTCTTCCAGGTATATTGTGGTAGACAACGGTATGGGTGAGAAGAATCAGACCAAAATCCCCATTAGTGTTCTTCGGTATCTGCCAATCATACCAAGACTTCAACGTCTTTTCATGGTCGAAGAGATGGCCAGACAGATGACATGGCACAAATTGGGCAAAAGAACCGAACTAGATGCGGATGGGAACAAGATGCTGGTACACATTTCAAGGCAACCTCGAGTTGCCATCAGCACGGATGGGTTCAATGTGTATGGTATGACGACAACACAATACAGTTGTTGGCCCGTATTTGTCATTCCACTAAATTTTCCACCCGGAGAGGTTATGAAAAGAAAGAACATTTTCCTGACGTTGATAATTCCAGGGCCCAACTATCCGGGGAAGAATATGAATGTGTACATGCAGGTGCTTAAGGATGAGTTGCAACAAGCCTGGGATAATGGGATCAAGACTTACGACGCGGCTACCAAAACGAATTTCAAAATGCATGTGTGGTACATGCACTCGACGCATGATTATCCGGCGTTTGCGCTATTCGCTCGCTGGTGTGTGCATGGAAGGTTCCCGTGCACCACATGCAAGGTAGCTCTTCAGTTCCGTTGGCTGCAGGCTGGTCGCAAGTATTCTTTCTTCGACATGCATAGACAATTCCTAGATCCTGACCATAAGTTCAGAAAAGACAAGAAGAATTTCATCAAAGGTAGAGTTGTCAGAAACACTGCACCAGCTGCGTTGACAGGCCAACAGACCCTTGATCAGTTAAACGCTCTCGAGCATGATCCTTTGCGTCCAGGATACTTCAAAGGGTATAATACGGAACACGCCTGGACTCACAAGTCATGCTTATGGGATCTTCCTTACTTCAAAGACCTCCTTTGCCCACACAACATCGACGTGATGCACACTGAAAAGAATATTGCGGAGGCCATTTTCGGCACATTGTTCGGCATAGAGGGGAAGTCAAAAGATAATCCTAAGGCTAGAATCGACCTGGAGGCTCTATGTGATAGACCATTGCAAAACTTGCGACAACGGGAAGGAAAGCAAAGCATAGCGAAGCCAAAGGCATGGTTCAATCTTGAAAGGCCAGCTATGAGGGAAATGCTATTGTGGGTGAAAATGCGGTTGATGTTCCCCGATGGGTATGCTGCGAATCTAAAGAGGGGAGCAAGTCTTGAGAAACTGGAAATATTTGGGCTCAAGAGTGATGATTGGCACATATGGATTGAGCGGGTAATGCCGGTGATGTTGCGTGGCTTTATCCCTGAGGATGAATGGCTAGTACTGGCAGAGCTGAGCTATTTCTTCCGTTGTCTTTGTGCGAAAGAACTATCGCCTGGTGTGCTAGATGAAATGGAAGAGTTGGCGCTGGAGTTGATCTGCAAATTAGAAAAGATCTTTCCACCCGGCTTCTTTAATCCAATGCAACATTTGATTTTGCATCTCCCGACCGAGGCAAGAATGGGGGGGCGTTCAAAATCGATGGTGCTACTCAACTGAGAAGATGCAGAAGACGCTTCGAGCTAAGTGTAAGAATAAACGTAGAATTGAAGCATCGATGGCCGAGGCATTCATTACTGAGGAGGCGGAAAACTTCGTGACAGCACACTATGAAGCCAAAATCATCATTTGCATAACCCGAAGCCTCGGTACAATGATGGCGATCCAAAAAAAGTTCCATCCAACCTCAGCCAATTCAATGGTATGCTCGCACCATCCGGTGCTTCGAAAGGCAAATCGTTGGATGTCGAAGAATGGCGGACCATTTCTTTGTATATCTTCACCAACCTAACAGAAGTGCGGCCGTACATTGAGTAAGTTCTCGGTAATTTATTGTTCCGCAACTTGTAATTGCTTTGAACTACTCTTATTCCCGGATATTTGACATAGTCGATACGTCGCCGAATTCTCGGATGGAGCGGTCATCGAAAAGGATTCCGTTGAAGAGTATGAGCTTCTCACAAAGCATGGAGGTGACTATCCTGGTCTCATCTCTTGGTTCAAACAAAGGGTAATTAATTACCATTAAGGGCCCATTTGATTTCTTGGTCTAATTTGCGGCTAATGCATCCATTCTTTCGTATTAAACTTGTAGGCTGATGCAGAGTCTATGGACGCCGAGTTGAGACAAGTCGCTAATGGTTTTGACTATAAGGTAAGTTCATTTGACAAATACAACATCAACGGGTATCACTTTCGTACCTTTGGCAAAGAACTATCTATGCCGGCCTAAAGACTACAAATTGTTCTGTCTCTGCTATCGGCGAAGGAGACACCGAGTATTATGGAAGAGTTGAAGCAATTTATGAACTTCTATTCTATGGTGAAAACCCACCGACCATCGTAGTCTTCAAATGTTATTGGTTTGAGCCGAGGGAGACTAGCTAGAAGGACTCATGAACATATAGGACTAGTCGAAATCAACCAAAACACCCACTTAGATATTCCCAATGTCTATATTACGGCTCAACAGGCGACACAAGTTTTCTATCTACCGTGGGTCTACCAAACTGATCCAAATCTCAAAGGTTGGGATGTCGTTTGTGAAGTGCTGCCACATTTTAGACCACCTACCCTCAATGAAGAGGATTACGAACCTCACATTAACCCAGACACATATGAAGGAGAATTCTTCCAAGAAACACGTATGTCCAAGAAACGTTTCAAGAACCGCTCTACTTCACCCCAGAACATTGAAGTAGACAGCAACAGTGAATCCGTCTTAACCCCTGAGCCCGAACAGCAAGAGCTGGAAGAAGAAGGGGTTACTGCTACGGATGACCTGCCACTTCTTGACCGATTACAGAATGGTGGCCTTCCACATGTTCTTTGTGATAGTTATGATGATGATGCATTTATTGATGATAGTGATGATCATGATGCATTTATTGACCCCGAAGCATATATAGACGAGCATGATTGTTATTAGTTCATGTCAGGTATCCAACTAAATTATATAAATTTTATTACTCATGTTGGTATTTATGTTATACTAATTTCATTTACTCTTTGTCATGACAGGTGTTGAAAGATGGTGGGAAAGGGTCGAAAGCACTCCGCGGCTCCTTCTTCGTCGGCGGGTGATGGGATGGGTACTTCCATTCCTGCCTCGCCTCTTCGGAGAGCGTTGCTCTCTACTCTGCAAGGAGCGCCCCCGGTGAGAGGAGGTCAACCCTCCGCGAAGCCGAGAGGTACTAAAGGTACACGTTGTATATATGTTGGTATTTATGTTGTACTCATGTTGTATGCATATTGGTATTTATATACATTTTATTACTCATGTTGGTATTTATGTTGTACTAAAGGTACACGTGGCCGCGGGAGAGGTAGGGCGGTGGCTGCCACGCCTTCTAAGGTGGAGGCTGCACGGTCTCCGCCACCACCCCAAGCTGATTCACGTGAGCACAGGACATCTAGGGTGGATTCGTCTGAGGTGGAGGCTACACGGTCTCCGGTTCATGAGCCTCGGATCGACGAGCCTCAGGTGATGAGCCTTCGACCCACGAGACTCGTGTTCCAGATGCTTCATTCCAGGCGACTCTAGAGCAAAGAAGGGATGAGGGTACGTCCCAAGAGACCGAGTGGGATACCTGGGCTGAGCCAAGTGGCCATGCTGGTAGCGACGAGGAGCTGGGTGAGGGGGCTACCGTCTACCAGCGTGGTAGTTCGGGGCTCCCGCTCGTGCTGGCGATCCCCGAGCAAAGGTGGTCGATTAGGCCAAATGGGGACAAGTAAGTTAATTTACTCTGATTTATCCTTTTGCCTTCGGGTTTTCTCAAATATCTAATGTTCTGGCTTTAATTTGTCATACTGTAGGGGTTGGATTGTTGCCAAGGGTGTCCGCAAGCCCAACAACGTCCTTGGTGTGCTTTGCTGTAAAAACTTCCCAGGGTTTGTTATGTTGCCTGGTCGGGAGTGAGAGGTAGGAATGACCTGGGAGCACTACTTGGGTGCCCCGGCCCCGCCGGAGGTGGAGAGCGACGGTGTTTTGTGCGACACGAGGGCGTACATGGTGATCCAAAAGTTCTGGGTAATTTCTCCTTCACACAGTTATAGATCAACCATAGCTATTTATCATACTAATCAGTGTTGTCTCATTTGCAGATCTACTACAGGTTTGAGGAGGGATACGAGGAGGACGCGGCAAAGGTTATAGAAACCGAATGTCGCCGCCTACTTCAAAACTTTCGGCATGAGGCTCGGGTGCAGGCTGTTCGAGAGTACTATGCCACCCGGCGTATTAGGATTTCACAAGGCGAAGTCCCGTGATGCTAAGATGGAGAAGGAGCATTACATGAAGGTAATTACATATTATTAAGGCTTTGTAGTTAGTTTCCTTAATTTTGTTCTTACGCACTCAAATTTCTCTTTATTAACTTAGGTGTCCCCGAGATGGTGTGTGGATAAGATGGATTGTTGGGAGGCCTTGGTGGATCAGTGGTGCTCCGAAACGTGGGAGGCCGGCCACAACAACGCGAAGGAGAGGCATGGCAAAATGGTTGGTGTGCCACACCATCAAGGGAGCGCCAACTTAATCCAATTTGGCGAGAAGTGGGTATGTGGTTTGCTTCATGCCTCATGCAATTCATTCTTAATGCTATCTTGAGCCCTTTACTAATACAATTTTCCCCTCTCTCTCTTTTAGGCGCGTCACAATAAGATGAAGGTACCACAGATGTACGACCTGTATGCAATGGCCCATACTGCCTCGTACAAGAAGGTCAAGGCATTCTCTGAGTCTGACCTCGAGCATCCAGAAAACTTCACCAACATCTCCTCCCACCACAAGATCGTGAAGAATAGAGATCACGGGAAGGCGAGGAAAGGGGAGGACTTTAACCCGAGCGAGGGGCCTATTGATCCAGAGCTGGTGATGATAGCTCGCAACGGGAGGCCCCATGGCTCGATCGCCATTGGAGACGGCCTTATACGTTGTCCTAGCACTCTCCGGTAGGTAATGGATGCCAAACGAGCTCTTGTCCAGAGATAACATGTCGTCCACGGCTAGTCGAGCTTGCCATCGAGGTTATTTTAATGGACTCAACTATCTTTCCGCATTATGTTGTGCGTTGGAACCAATATGATTACATTGCTAACAATGAGTTGTGTTGCAGGCTGCTATTCAGAAAGAGAGAGAGGCAATGTAGGTGGCTATGGCAGAGAAGGATATGGAGATTAGGGAGCTGCAGGAGAGGACGACTGCATTGGTGGAGGCGGAGAGGGCACAGAATGATGCGTCTAATAGGGCCATATACGAGCTCTTCGTGGTAAGTTTTTTCTTCATGCTATTTCAAATCTTGCATTTGAATGTCTGTTTCATTAATAAATAAAAAGTTTGACTTGAAGAGCGGCCAAGTCCCTCCGCCAATGCCAGTCATTAACGTGGCGGGGACAGTGAGTTTCATTTCAGTGCAGTGATCTTAAGAGTGTCCTCATGCTAACGACACATTGCAAACGATGTTTGGTGCAGAATATCTCCCGAAATGCATCGCACGACCCTTCTACAGTGGAGCCTTCTCCAGGTGAAACAAGCCAAAGCCATCGTGCTTCACCGCCGTGATGACGATAATGGTATGTTATTTCTAGTGTTTTAATAAAAAATAGCTAGACTTCCATCTAAATGACATAATTAGCTTAGTTAGCTCCAAAATGGCTAAATTGGCTAATTATCCAACAAAATGACATAATTAGCTTAGTTAGCTCCAAAATGACCTATTTAATAAAAAGGACCTATCGTTAGCTAAGTTCTCTCCTAAATGACATAACAAGGCTTACGTAGCTGCAAGATGACCTATTCCCCCTAACTTAGGTATTAAATTGCCTATAATTAGCCTAGCTAGATCCAAAATGGCTTAATAAGCATAGTTTGCTCCGGAATGACCTATTTTACCAAAGTTAGCTCCGAAACGACCTATAGTTAGCTAGGGTTACACCTAAATGACCTAATTAGCTTAGTTAGCTCCAAAATGTTCCATTTAAAAAACATGAGCTATACTTAGCAAATTATCCTCGAAATGACATAATTAGCTCCAAAAAGGCATTCTTAGCTAATTTAGCCCGAAGAAGGGGACAAGAGGAGAAGAAAGAGGAAAAATGAAAGGAAGGAAGACGAAGAAGAAGAGAAGAAGAAGAAGAGAAGGAGGAGGATAAGAATAAGGAGAAGAAGGAGGAGAAGAAGGAGAAGGAGCTCCTCCTTCTCCTTATTCTTCCTCCTTCTTCCTCCTTCTCCTTCTCCTTCTTCTTTTCTTCTTCTTCTCCTCGTCCTTCTCCTTCTCCTCCTCCTCCTTCTTTTACTTCTTCTTCTCTTTCTCTTCTTCTACGTAGCTTAGACTCATCCAATAAAGACTAAATTGGCTAATTATCCTACAAAATGACATAATTAACTTAGTTAGCTCCAAAATGACCTATTTAATAAAAAAGGACCCATAGTTAGCTAAGTTCTCTCCTAAATGACATAATAAGGCTTACGTAGCTGCAAGATGACCTATTCCCCCTAACTTAGGTATTAAATGGGCTATAATCCTAGCTAGATCCAAAATGGCTTAATAAGCATAGTTTGCTCCGGAATAACCTATTTTACCCAAGTTAGCTCCGAAACGGCCTATAGTTAGCTAGGGTTCCACCTAAATGACATAATTAGCTTAGTTAGCTCCAAAAAGGTCTATTTAATAAAACATGGCCTATACTTAGCTAATTATCCTCCAAATGACATAATTAGCTCCAAAAAGGCATTCTTAGCTAATTTAGCCCGAAGAAGGGTACAAGAGGAGAAGAAAGAGGAAAAATGAAAGGAAGGAAGAAGAATAAGAAGAGAAGAAGAAGAAGAGTAGGAGGAGGATAAAAAGAAGGAGAAGAAGGAGGAGAAGCAGGAGAAGAAGCTCCTCCTTCTCCTTCTTCTTCCTCCTTCTTCCTCCTTCTCCTTCTTCTTTTCTTCTTCTTCTTCTCCTCTTCCTTCTCCTTCTCCTCCTCCTCCTCCTCCTTCTCCTTCTTTTACTTCTTCTTCTCTTTCTCTTCTTCTACGTAGCTTAGACTCATCCAAGAAAGACTAAATTGGCTAATTATCCTACAAAGTGACATAATTAGCTTAGTTAGCACCAAAATGACCTATTTAATAAAAAATGACCTATAGTTAGCTAAGTTCTCTCCTAAATGACATAATAAGGCTTACGTAGCTGCAAGATGAGCTATTCCCCCTAACTTAGGTATTAAATGGCCTATAATTGGCCTATCTAGATCCAAAATGGCTTAATAAGCATAGTTTGCTCCGGAATGACCTATTTTACCCAAGTTAGCTCCGAAACGACCTATAGTTAGCTAGGGTTCCACCTAAATGACATAATTAGCTTAGTTAGCTCCAAAATGGTCTATTTAATAAAACATTACCTATACTTAGCTAATTATCCTCGTAATGACATACTTAGCTCCAAAAAGGCATTCTTATCTAATTTAGCCCGAAGAAGGGGACAAGAGGAGAAGAAAGAGGAAAATGAAAGGAAGGAGGAAGAAGAAGAAGAGAAGAAGAAGAAGAGAAGGAGGAGGATAACAAGAAGGAGAAGGAGGAGAAGAAGGAGAAGGAGCTCCTCCTTCTCCTTCTTCTTCCTCCTTCTTCCTCCTTCTCCTTCTCCTTCTTCTTTTCTTCTTCTTCTCCTCTTCCTTCTCCTTCTCCTCCTCCTCCTCCTCCTCCTCCTCCTCCTTCTTTTACTTCTTCTTCTCTTTCTCTTCTTCTGCGTAGCTTAGACTCATCCAAGAAAGACTAAATTGGCTAATTATCCTACAAAATGACATAATTAGCTTAGTTAGCTCCAAAATGACCTATTTAATAAAAAATTACCTATAGTTAGCTAAGTTCTCTCCTAAATGACATAATAAGGCTTACATAGCTGCAAGGTGACCTATTCCCCCTAACTTAGGTATTAAATGGCCTATAATTAGCCTAGCTAGATCCAAAATGGCTTAGTAAGCATAATTTGCTTCGGAACGACCTATATTACCCAAGTTAGCTCCGAAACGACCTATAGTTAGCCAGGGTTCCACCTAAATGACATAATTAACTTAGTTAGCTCCAAAATGGTCTATTTAATAAAACATGACCTATACATAGATAATTATCCTCAAAATGACATAATTAGCTCCAAAAAGGCATTCTTAGCTAATTGAGCCCGAAGAAGGGGACAAGAGGAGGAGAAAGAGGAAAAATGAAAGGAAGGAAGAAGAAGAAGAAAAGAAGAAGAAGAAGAGAGGGAGGAGGACAAGAAGAGGAGCTCCTTCTCCTTCTTCTTCCTCCTTCTTCCTCCTTCTCCTTCTCCTTCTTCTTTTCTTCTTCTTCTCCTCTTCCTTCTCCTTCTCCTCCTCCTCCTTCTTTTTTACTTCTTCTTCTCTTTATCTTCTTCTACGTAGCTTAGACTCATCCAAGAAAGACTAAATTGGCTAATTATCCTACAAAATGACATAATTCGCTTAGTTAGCTCCAAAATGACCTGTTTAATAAAAAATGACCTATAGTTAGCTAAGTTCTCTCCTAAATAACATAATAAGGCTTATGTAGCTGCAAGATGACCTCTTCCCCCTAACTTAGGTATTAAATGGCCTATAATTAGCATAGCTAGATCCAAAATGGCTTAATAAGCATAGTTTGCTCCGGAATGACCTATTTTAACCAAGTTAGCTCCGAAATGACCTATAGTTAGCTAGGGTTCCACTTAAATCACATAATTAGCTTAGTTAGCTCCAAAATGGTTTATTTAATAAAACATGACCCATACTTAGCTAATTATCCTCGAAATGACATAATTAGCTCCAAAAAGGCATTCTTAGCTAATTTAGCCCGAAGAAGGGAACAAGAGGAGAAGAAATAGGAAAAATGAAAGGAAGGAAGAAGAAGAAGAAGAGAAGAAGAAGAAGAAGAAGGAGGAAGAAGAAGGAGAAGGAGAAGGAGGAGAGAAGCTCCTTCTCCTTCTTCTAGTCCTTCTTCTTCTTCTTGTCCTTCTTATTTTCTTCTTCTTCTCCTTCTCCTCCTCCTCCTTCTTCTTCTTATTTTTCTTCTCCTTCTTCTTCTCTTCTTGCTTCTTCTCTTTCTTCTTCTACATAGGTTATTTCCCCAACAAAGACATACTTAGCTAATTATCCTCCAAAATGACATAATTAGCATAGTTAGGTAAAAACATCATAAGAACCTTGGTTAGCTCATTAAAATGACTAATTTAGCTCCAAATCACATAATAAGGTCAAACTGGATTAATAATCATAGTTGGCTACAAAATTACATATTTTTATCCAAGTTAGCTCTAGAATGACCTATACTTAGCTAAGTCCTCTCCTAAATGACATAGTAAGGCTATGTTGCTCCAAGATGACCTATTCCACCTAATTTAGCTATTAAATGGCCTATACTTAGCTAATTTCTCTCCGAAATAACCTATATATACTTCTTCATCTAGTATTATTCTTCTAACTTTCTTATTTGTCCTTTTGCAGATTACATGCACTTCACGGGATGCTTGGATTATATTGATGGAATGCTTGAACATGATTTCTTGTACCATGGCTTCACGGAAGCTTGTATTTAAACTATTGTAGTATATGGATATATATGAAACTTTGTATGCATGTGGATGAAACTGGTGTAATATATGGTTTGGTATGGATGCAACTTGCATAATATGTATGCACTATGGATGAAAGTTATTTTAGTATGGTTATGAGTACGGAAAGAAATTTATTTATGGAAAAAAAATATATATATATATATATCCTGATTATTGTTTAAAATGCTGGATATAATAAGAAATAAATTAAAAAGGGGTTGGTTCCCCCCTTTGCCGTCTGCCTCCACATGGCAAAGGGGTGATGGCAGACGGCAAAGGGGAAGAGAGGGGGGGGGCTAGTTCCCCCCTTTCCCGTTTGCCCCCACATGGCAAAGGTGGGACGACATACGGCAAAGAGGGGAGAGATGGGGGATTGGTTCCCCCCTTTGCCGTCTTCCCCCACATGGCAAAGGGGGGAACCAGCCCCCACTCTCTCCCCTCTTTGCCGTCAGCCCCCACATGGCAAAGGTGGGATGGCAGACGAAAAAGAGGTGAGAGAGAGGGGGCAGGTTCCGCACTTTGCCGTTTGCCCCCACATGGCAAAGTGGAGATGGCAGACGCCAAAGAGAGGAGGCCTGCCGTTAACACTTAACGGGGCCGTTGGAGAATGTGTCGTCCCATTTAATTTGCCGTCTGCCCCCTCATCACTACTGAAATTCATAAATTTGCCGTGTGCCAAAGCGGACGGCAAAGGGTGCAACCATGGACGGCAAAGGCTTTGCCGTCGGTCAGCAGACGTCAAAGTAGATGGTAAAAAAATCCGGTGAGGAGGTTCTTTGCCGTCAGCTTTCCCAAAGCAGACGGCAAAGAATCTTTGCCATGAGTGGGCAGACGGCAAATTAACTCGGACGGCAAAGGGTGCAACGTCCCCGTTAAGTGTTAACGGCAGGCCTCCTCCCTTTGCCGTCCGCCATGGCAGACGGAAAATGTCTGAATTTCAGTAGTGCAAGACTAATCATAACGGTTTTGTTTGGCACAAACGCAAAAAGGAACACAGAAAACACAATCATAACAGAATTATGAAAGTTTGGAAAACACAAAACAGAAATAAAAAGGATAGATTCATTGGGTTGCCTCCCAACAAGCGCTATTGTTTAACGCCCTTAGCTAGGCAAAAGGTGATGGAATCACGTATAGTCATCTTTGGTGCTCAAACCATAAGTAGCCCTCATCATAGATTCATAAGGCAATCTTATTTTCTTTCTGGGAAAGTGATCCATGCCCTTCTTTAGAGGAAATTGAAATCTAATATTCCCTTCCTTCATATCGATGATAGCACCAATAGTCCTTAGGAAAGGTCTACCAAGAATAATGGGACATGAAGGATTGCGCTCTATGTCAAGTACAATGAAATCCACGGGTACATAGTTCTTATTTGCAACAATAAGAACATCATCGATCCTTCCCAGGGGTTTCTTGACAGTAGAATCCGGAAGATGCAAATTAAGAGAACACTCTTCAATCTCATGAAAACCCAGAATATCACATAAAGATTTTGGAATCGCAGAAACACTAGCACCCAAATCACACAAAGCATTGCACTCATAGTTTTTGACCTCGATTTTGATAGTAGGTTCCCACTCATCATGAAGTTTTCTAGGTATAGAGACTTCTAGTTCGAGTTTCATCATAGCATCTACGATATGCACGGTAAAGGCTTTGCTTTGGCTATAAGCATGTGGAGAGTTTGCAATGGATTGCATCAAAGAAATGCATTCAAACAAGGAACAACTATCATAATTGAATTCCTTGAAATCCAAAGTGGGAGTTTCATTACTACCCAAAATTTTGATTTCTTCTACTCCACTCTCCACACCTTTATCATCAAGATAGGTGGACTCCGAATCATTGGAGCGTTTTTCAACCAAAGTGTATTCATATCCAGCCCCTTCATCAATAGGTTTGACACGCGAAAACAAAGATTCAAGGGGAGACACACCAAGCACTTTAAGATCTTCGTGATTTGCATCACTAGAACGCACCCTTTCAAACCATTCATGCCTAGCACAAATTTGGGCGGTTCTTTCTTTGCTCTCATTCATGGAGACACGCATAGATTTCAAAGTTTCATCCAAGTTGACCTTGGGAGGAGCACATCTAACTTTCAAAGCATCAATATCACAAGACATCCTATCAACGCTCTTAGCCAAATCGTCAATTTTGATTAGTTTTTCCTTTATGGACGCGTTGAAAATATTTTGAGAGTTGATGAACTCTTTGATATTACTCTCTAAATCAGAGGGTAATTTGTTGTGATTTCCATAAGAGTTGTTGTAGGAATTTCCATAATTGTTAGAGGAGTTACTAGGAAAAGGCCTAGGAACATAGTTTCCTCTAAAAGCATTGTTGTTGCCAAAATTGTTCCTACCAACAAAATTAACGTCCAAACTAGCGTTGCTACTCTCAATCAAGGAAGATAGTGGCATGTCATTAGGATCTAAAGGAGCGTTTCTACTACCAACCAAATTCATCAACTTGTCCATCTTAGCACCAAGCGAGTTAATTTCTTCTATAGCGTGTACCTTTTTGCCAGCAGGTGACCTTTCAGTATGCCACTGAGAGTAGTTGGTCATGATATTGTCTAGGAGTTTTGTAGCATCTCCTAACGTGATTTCCATGAACGTTCCACCTGAGGCGGAGTCGAAGATATTGCGAGAAGCAAAACTCAAACCACCATAAAAGATTTGTATAATCATCCACAAACTCAAGCCATGAGCGGGACAATTTCTAATCATAAGCTTCATCCTCTCCCAAGATTGTGAAACGTGTTCATGATCAAGTTGCTTGAAATTCATGATATCGTTACGTAAGGAGATGATGTTGGCCGGCGGAAAATACTTGGATATGTAAGCATCTTTGCACTTATCCCAAGAATCGATACTATTTTTGGGCAAAGAAGAAAACCAAGTTTTTGCGCGATCTCGCAACGAGAAAGGAAAAAGCTTCAACTTAATCACGTCATTATCCACATCTCTTTTCTTTTGCATATCGCAAAGCTCAATGAAGGTATTGAGATGGTATGCGACATCTTCACTAGGAAGGCCAGAGAATTGCTCTTTCATAACAAGATTCAGCAAAGCTGCGTTGATTTCATACAATTCCACACTAGTGGCTGGAGCAATCCGAGTACTAATAAAATAATTACTATTAATGCTCGAGAAGTCGCAAAGTTTGGTGTTTTAAGCCATGTTGACTTCAACAAAAAAACAAGCACAGAAGCAAGCAAGAAAACCGGCAAAGGAAAACGGCAAAGGAAAACGGAAAAAAGGCAAAAGAAAAAGGCAAAGGAGAAAGGCAAATGAAAACGGCAAATGTGAAGTGGGGGAGAGGAAAACGAGAGGCAACTGGCAAAAAAGTAAATGCACGAGATGAGTTTGTGAGACCTACTTGGATAGGTCTTGATCTCTCCTTCCCCGGCAACGGCGCCAGAAATACTTCTGCTGATGCAACAAAAGACCTTCCAGCGGCGGCAGAAACACGTGCTGACGGGAGAATTTTCTTATCTTGATTCTCCTCAGCAACGACACCAGGAATCCTTCTGCTACGGCTACGCCTTTAGGGACTTCCTAGGCAAATATGCAAAGGATTTCCCCGTGGCCTTGGAGCCTTGCGTTGGTCTTCCCTCAAAGCGGAAAGGATGATGTAGCGCAGAGGTGGTAAGTATTTCCCTTAGTTTTGAGAACCAAGGTATCGATCCAGTGAAGGAGTATCACAAGTACCCGCACAAACACAAAGATCCTGCACCCAACGCTATGAACACTACAAGAAATATGCTCATACATGACGTTCTTTAAGATGTCGTTGATGAATTCGTCATAAATCTATGATGATTTCTTCCAAGATTGTCGTAAGCCGTTTGAGGGGATCAAATCTACATATAAATTACGATGATGTGAGTCAAAAACGTCGTAACCGCATAAGATGAGATCGTCATAACTTTTACGACGATTATAAAAATTTCGTAACATGTTCTAACCATGTTGACATATCATTCGTGGGTCCATTCTATCCCACCTCATCCTAGTTTGTGAAGCAACCTACTAGTATTTTATAAAAATGATGGAGTCCAATTTTGCAACAAATATTTGGTAGGTTCTTCACAAAAACCCCATTTTGGCCACTCGGAAAATTATTAAAAAAAGCTAGAAAGATCGGAAATGCATACAAATTGGTCCTCATCCAGAAATATATGGTCTAACTCTAGTGAAAATTTGTGTGGTGCCCTTTTGCAAAATATTTTTGATAGATGCTTCACAAAATTCCTTTATTTTTAGTACTTGAAAACTATTTTAAATCATTGATTTTTCGAACCAATGAGAAATCTTCCCACGGATTGATGACATGGCGTCCATCCATCCATCCATCCATATCTTCAACCCACATCCATCCATCCATCTATCTACAGAAAAAAAGATAGTCAGCCCAAACCTAGCTCACACCCCCCATCGCACCCTTCCTCCCGATCCACTCGTGTCCCCTCCGCCAGAGCCACCGGATCTCTCACAGTCCTAGCTTTCATTTGATTGCCAAACATTCATGCATGCATTATAAAAACTTTGATGTTAAATAGGAAGTGATCAAAGCCCCAAATGTTTTGATCAATTGACAAGAAGGCAATAAAATTTAATACCTTAAATGGAACTAGAAAAATGTTCCAAAAACTTGGCAAAATTTGTCAAACCAAAATTCTAGGTCACAGGAACTTTTTAAAAAGGATTTTTGAGTTGACTAAATAGCTATTTGGAATGGAATTATTTTTGTTCCTTCTATTTTAAAGTTTCAAAATGTTGAAACTTTTATGTGGCATTGGACATTATTGTCTCTGTCACCTAATAACATTTTTGGGTTTTATATTTGGTCAAACTAATTATTTTAAATCCGAAAAGTAAATGTCAGAAAGAAATAAAAGAGAAATAAAAAAAACAGAAAAACTTAAGTGTCGCCACCCTCCTGGCCGAGTCCACCAGAGGGGGGGGGGGTCTCCCTGTCGTCTTCCTCCTCATGCCAGAAGGCAGAGGAGAATGAAGGCACGGCGCCCTATCCACCTCCTGCTCGCGTGGAGCCTCCTCCCGTCTCCACCGCGCCAGCGCACGAGCCCGCTCCTTCCTTTATCTTCTCCTCCCCCTGCTCTATTCTTTCCTCTCGCTCTCTGTCTTTCTCTCGCGCCGCCATTGTCGGTCTGCTCAAGCTCATCTCTAGCCCGTCTCCGGCCACCTCTCGCCACCCCGACCGTCTCGTTAGCTCCGCCTCGGCAAGAAGCTCCTCACCGTCAACAAGCCCGAGCACCAGAGCCCCTGCAGCCTCGCATCGACGTCTTCTTCCTCCTACGACAACCGGAAGTAGCCGCCGTCGATTCGGTCGGACCATCGCCCCTTCTTCGCCGCCGATGCCAGAAACAGAATCACCGTGAGACCTCGAGTCTTTCCCCTCTTTCTCGCCGGCGAATGAACCTCCAGAGCTACCTCCCCGTCGAGCTCCACTTCCGGCCACCGCTAGAGCTCGTCGCCGGCTCTTTCTCCGGCGATTCCAGCCCCTCCTGCTACCCCTGCTCGATCGGCCGTTTCACCAGCGTCCCGTAATCGCAAACCGCATGCCAAATAGGGCCCTGTAGCCTCGGTTAGGACATCTCCGGCGAGCCTCCGCCGCGGGTCTGGTCGCCAGCGACCACCCTCCGGTGGGCGTCAACGTGGCCGACCAATAACACGCTAATTAACCCCCCACAGACGCTGACAGAGGGCCCCACTAGTGAGTCAAACCTCACTTAGTGCGGGTCAGCGCGGGTTTAGTCTATGGTCACTGACCAGTGGACCCCACTGGTCAGGTTGACCTGGACCCGCTGGTTGACCTGCTGACGCAGGGATGACATCAGCCTGACACAGTAATAGTTTCTGATTTATTTTAATTCCAGAAAATTGCTGAAACTTTTAAAAATCATAGAAATTAAAATATAACTCTGATGGAAATAATTTGTATATGAAAAAGTATCAGAAAAATGCAAGGAATCCATTGGTGGCATTTATACACATGTTTGGACATCTTAAATTTGTTGAATATGATAAATTCACAATAGGCTTATAAATGATATAATTGGAATTTGAAAATGACTTATATAGATCAAATAAACTTCTTTCAACCTGTGATCACTTGCATTAGATGAAATCAGCATCATGATAACTTGCCATGATCATGCATCATTTTGAAGCATTTGCCGTGATTAATTTCTTTCGTTTGATCTGTCAATAGACCTTGCGAGATGTAGTTATCACCGGCATCCAAGAATAGCTGAGTTCTTCCGATCAACAGGCAAGCAAAACCCCTTTGAACATTCCGACAAAATCCTATTCTCTCACTCCTGCTCTCATTTCTGTGCATTAGGACAAAATGATTCAATTGATAGTTGTATTAAGATAGCTGCACCTATTCCTTTGCATGACCTGATTTTGATCACAGTAATTAGCTAAACCAATGCAACCTAGCATACCTGGTAGATGCTTGAACCATATGTGCTTTACCGTATTACGCTTGCTATGCTTAGGTTGAGTTTGGTCCGAGCATCGGAATGATGTAATGGAATAATCATGTCCTATTGATGAGAGTTAAAGATGTGAAACTATTCTGGTAAAGGTACCGATGAGAGGCCATGTAGGAGTACATGGTGGGTTGTCTCATTACCTCCGCATTTAGGACCCGAGATCTTGTGTTGGTGTTCCAAGATTAACTACTACCGCACATTGGGTTTCGGTAACTCGACCCCTCTCGGCCTATTAACTACTCTGTTCTCAGTCCAGAAGTCGCAGTAGTTCGAAACGTTTATAGGTTGTGGCACGGCCTGCTAAGTGGATGAACGGCCCAGTCGGGACCGGCTTGGGGCCCTGCTCACATCGTTTGAGGCCATGTTGGAAACCTCGGCCGGACTTCCATTATGGGTTCCAACTCAGATAGGCGACTGTCTTGGGCGTGAGTCTTACTAGGTTAACGTCCGTGGCCAACTCCCTCGCTGGGCTTCCGCTTGAAGGTTGCCGAGGTGCTGGTTTTAATGTGCACTTGGCGATAAGTGGCGGAAGCATGTGTGATGAAGTACACCCCTGCAGGGTATCTATCTATTCGAATAGCCGTGTCCTCGGTTATGGACTGCTTGGATACTTACATGGTTCATAGATAACTTTAATGGTTACTCTAAAATGGTCCAGATAAGTGTGAGTGCTATGGATGGCTATCTCGTAGGATGACGAGAAAGGATTCGTGGTGGTGTATTGATGTGGTGGTTATGTGGACTCGTGTGCGCTCTCTCGTAAGGAGACGAGAGAGATAATAAAACTTTTTTGTAGAATAGGTTAGCCAAAGTTCAAAGCTGGCTTCTCTGCAATAAACCCCACAATTCCGTTCATTGATACTTGATGCATATGTAGTTAGCACTGATGTGAGACTTGCTGAGTACCTTCGTACTCACTTTTGCTTATTCACATTTTTCAGAATAGACGCCGCTCTCTCTATGTTATCTCTTGACGTTAACATCAATGGTTTAGCTTGGGAACCCAGACAGTGATCTGGCTCCTATGGTAGGGTCGTTGTAGCTTTTAGGCTCTTCCAGCCGCTTTTAGTAGATGTCTGTACCCAGACATGTAACTTCCGCTTGATGCTTCTATGCTCTGAATTTTGGGTCATGTGACCCCTTCTGTACCCAGACATGTAACTTCCGCTTCATGCTTGTAACATTAAACTATGTTGGCTCTTCGGAGTCTATTAAATAAATGATGTGTTGTAGAGTTATGTTGTGATGCCATGTTGTATCTACACATATCATGCATATTGTGTGTATGCTTGCAATGCATTGATATGTGTGGGATTCGGCACCTAGTTGTGTGCCTTGAGTAGTACTCCATATTGGGAAATGCCTCTTTGTGTTTCCACCGTGCCTTCGTAGCTTGCTACTGCTCCGGACACATTGATTGACTGGCATGTATCCTTCTTGGTTCTTGTGTCTGTCCCCATGGGGAAATATCACGCGGTGTAATGGAGTCCCTGTAGCTTGCAACGACTCGTCTACACTCGCTGATGACCGACACCTGCCTTGCTGGGTTATGTATGCATGTCCCTATACGGATATGCCACTTAGGTTCATAACTAGCCATGTCGACCCAGGTTCTTTGACATATGATTGCTGGCAACATAGTCGTATACGTGAGCCAAAAGAGGCAAACGGTCCCGGGCAAGGTAAGGTGGCAACCGGGGTGATTACCGTGCGTGAGGCCACAAAGTGATATGACGTGTACATGCTGGAGTTGTATGGCTCAGGATCGGGGTCCCGACAGCGTTGGTATCAGAGCCTGACTGCCTATAGGATTACCAAGCCAAAATGGTCGATGTTGAGTCTAGAAAATCTATAGCTATATATGGGAATTGATTGTGGAAGGGAACGTAAGGCTCTTTTTACTCTTTTCCTCGAGTCACTCTATTCTAAGTCACCTTTTCTTATCTACGGGGATTAAGGACTAGGTTATCCTATCTGTCTACTAGGAGGACGAGTTACTGAACCATGGACTTATAGGATGGTTTCTGTGTGTCATTCCTGCGTTCATCAGAATTATGAGAAGAGATGCCTTTGTTCTTGCTGCACCTCGAATCCATAATATTGAGTAGTCATGTTGCCTAGATCTCTTGAAGGATGCCTCATATTTCATGCCTATACAGCCGTTATGTTGTCCGATTTTCTCTAGGATTGTGGTATTTAGTGTTATTTGTCTCTGAACCCTGGATTGTTTCAATAGGATGTCGCGAGTAACCCAGAGTTCTGCTGGCCATGATCAGAACCACGGAGATGGTAGGGATGGAGAAGATTCTCTTAATCCACCTTTGTTGACAGAGGTTATGCTAGAAATTGAGAGGAATAAACATGCCACCAACCGTCTGTTGGAGCACATAGAGCGGAATACAGCCTATCAGTGCAATGAGCTGGTATCCATTAGAGACTTCATCAAGTTGAATCCACCCAACTTCCATCATTCCATTAAGCCAATAGATGCATATGATTGGCTCCGAAGTATCAATAACAAGCTGCGTTATGCAAACGTGGCTGAAGGAGACAAGGTTGCCTATGCCACATATCACCTCGAAGGTTCTGCTAGTCTACGGTGGGAGAACTTTGAAGCTGTGCGTCCTTCAGGCCAAGTTACTTCATGGCAGGAGTTCTGTGAAACTTTGAGTGAACATCATATTCCCCAGGCCCTGATAGATCGTAAGCAAGAAGAGTTTTGCAGTTTGACTCAAGACAATTGGGATGTAAATGCTTATAGTCGTGAGTTTGGAAGCCTTGCGCGTTATGCACCAGAAAAGGTATCCACGGATGCCAAGAAGCAAGCTAGGTTCAGGAAAGGTCTTAACCCAAAGCTTCGCCATGAGTTCATCAGTTTTGAGGTCCTTGTGAACAAAGCCATCCAAGCAGAAACAAGCAGAATGACCTACGAGGAATCTTGCAAGCACAACCGTGATGTTGGATCATCTTCAACTTCTATATCCCAGAAGCGTAGGATATGGATCCCGAATGCTGTTATCACTCCGAGATATGTACCAAGGCCAACCTATGTGACACCTCGTCTGCCGATGCCAAGTGTCCCCCAGGATAATCTCATAAATCAAGCATTCAACCTAGACCCCCGTCCTATTTTTGGATCGTGCTTCAAGTGTAGCAAGCCAGGACACTATTCAAGGGATTGTCCTTTGCGTGGTTTTGTTCCACCTCCTTCAGGATTGGGTGTTGTTCGTTGCAAGCCACCAACCAAGAAGTTCAAGGAAAAGTCAGTTTCTCTAACTCGTGGATGTGTGCACCATATATCTGCAGAAGAAGCTCAAGATGATGATGATGTCCTGCTTAAGACGCTCCTTGTTAATTCTCATCCAGCTTCAGTTCTTTTTGACTCTGGAGCATCTCACTTCTTCATCTCCGAACGTTATGCCTCCTTGCATAACATTGCTTTCGTAGATATGCCCACCCCATTAGTAATTCAGGCTCTAGGTTCCAAATGGCAAACTAATGCAGTACGTCATGGGAACCAAATCCTTATTGATGGTCTAGTATTCCTTGCTTCCTTGATACCTCTCAAGACTTCAGACATCAATATCATTTTGGGGATGGACTGGTTGACAGCTCATCATGCCAAAATTGATTGTTTCTCTAGATCTGTTCAGCTCACCCATACCTGTGGCTAGTTAGTAAATGTCTCATCTGGGGTTACAAAACGTCAGATATATGCCCTCAATGCTAATCCTCTTCCAGACCTTGAAAACATCCCCGTAGTTCGTGATTTTCCGGATGTCTTTCTACAGGAACTGCCAGGTGTCCCACCTGACAGAGAAGTAGAGTTTGTTATAGAACTTGTCCCAGGAACCGCTCCAATTGCTAGAAGACCCTATAAGATGTCTCCTCAAGAATTAGCTGAGCTTGAAACCCAACTTGATGAATCCTTGAAGAAAGGTTTCATCCGTCCTAGCACTTCCCCTTGGGCTTGCCCTGTCCTCTTCGTCAAGAAGAAGGATGGTACGGAACGGATGGTTGTAGATTACAGACCGGTTAATCTGGTCACGATAAAGAACAAATATCCGCTCCCCAGGATCAATGATCTGTATGATCAGTTCGCAGGATCTGCAGTCTTTTCAAAGATGGATTTGAGATTAGGTTATCATCAAATCAAAATTAGGAACGGGGACATTCCAAAGACGTCCTTTGTCACTCGTTATGGCCAATACGAGTACACCGTCATGTCCTTCGGTCTAACTAATGCCCCAGCCACGTTCTCCCGCTTAATGAATTCGATCTTCATGGAGTACTTGGATAAATTCGTCGTGGTTTACCTCGATGATATTCTGATTTACTCGAAGAACGAAGAAGAACATGCTGAGCATCTTAGGCTGGTATTGATGAAACTTCGAGAGCACCGCCTTTACGCCAAATTCTCCAAGTGTGAATTCTGGCTACCAGAAGTGACCTATCTAGGTCACGTAATCTCGGCAAAAGGTATTGTTGTCAATCCCGAGAGAGTTCAGGTCGTTCTTGATTGGACTCCACCTGAGTCGGTGAAGCAAGTTAGGAGTTTCCTTGGCTTAGCAAGCTATTGCCGTCGCTTCGTCGAGAATTTCTCCAAAATTGCCAAACCTCTAACTGAACTTCTCAAGAAAGATAAGAAGTTCGAATGGACCCCACGGTGCCAGGAAAGTTTTCAGGAGTTGAAAAGACGACTGACTACTGCCCCGGTACTTGTGCCCCCAGACTTCTCAAAGGACTTTATTATCTACTGTGATGCCTCGCGACAAGGACTTGGATGCATTCTTATGCAAGATCGTCATGTGATTGCATACGCATCTCGACAGTTGCGTCCACATGAGGAGAATTATCCAATACATGATCTGGAACTTGCCGTTGTAGTCTATGCACTGTTAACCTGGCGACATTACCTTCTGGGTAATCGTTGCGAAATATACACTGATCACCAGAGTCTCAAGTATATATTCACCCAACCGGATTTGAATCTCAGGCAAAGATGGTGGGTTGAGTTGATTACGGATTACGATTTAGGAATATCTTACACCCCAGGCAAAGCTAATGTCATGGCTGATGCACTAAGTCGTAAATCCTATTGTAACAACCTCATGTTGCTACAAAATCAACCACTTCTCCATGAGGAATTTCGTAAGCTTAATCTTCACCTTGTTCCTCATGATTCCTTTCTACCTTGGTGTCGAAACCGACTCTTGAGGATCAGATCATAGCAGCCTAGAAACATGATACGGGAATTTCACGGATCAAGAGCAACATCGCCAAAGGAGTTGCTGGTCGTTTCTTGGTAAATGATAAAGGTGTTGTATTCTTTGATAATCGTTTGGTGGTTCCTAAGAAGCAACAACTTCGTGATTTGATTCTTAAGGAAGCTCATGAATCGCCTCTCACGATTCATCCCGGTAGCACTAAAATGTATGAGGACCTACGCCAGAGGTTCTGGTGGACCCGGATGAAGAGAGAAATCGCTCAATTCATTGCGAAATGTGACGTTTGTCGTCGCATTAAGGCAGAGCATAAAGGCCTGCTGGCACCCTTCAACCCCTGGCTATTCTCAAGTGGAAGTGGGACAAGGTTAGTATGGATTTTATCACTGGTTTTCCAAAGACCAAGAAAGAGAATGATGCCATCTTTGTCGTCATTTATCGCCTTTCGAAAGTTGCTCACTTCCTTCCAGTCCGAGAAAGTATAACTGCTAGCCAGCTAGCAGACCGATATATTTCGCGAATAGTTTCTCTTCATGGTGTTCCTCTAGAAATCAATTCAGATCGTGGAAGTCTTTCTACTTCTCGATTTTGGGAAAGTTTCCAAAAAGCTATGGGAACTCATCTTTCGTTTAGCACTGCTTATCACGCTCAGTCAAGTGGTCAAGTAGAAAGAGTCAACCAAATTCTTGAAGATATGCTCAGAGCCTGTGTTATCTCATTCAGAATGAATTGGGAGAAGTGCCTTCCATTCGCCGAATTAGCTTATAACAACAGTTTCCAGTCTAGTCTGGGCAAAGCTCCTTTCAAAGTTCTGTATGGACGATGATGTCGAACACCATTAAACTGGTCAGAAACTGGTGAAAGACAGTTCTTTGGACCGGATATGATCCAGGATGCAGAAATGCAAGTTCGCATTAGTCGTGAGAATTTAAAAACTGCCCAAACTCATAAAAAGAGTCAATATGACCGCCGTCATAAGGAAGTAAGTTATGAAGTTGACGAGAAGGCTTACCTTCGGGTTTCACCTCTCAAAGGTACCCATAGTTTCGGTATCAAAGGCAAATTGGCTCCTCGTTACATTGGTACTTTCCGTATTCCCGCTAAACGAGGAGAGGATGCCTACCAGTTAGAGCTGCCTCCTCAGATTTCCAAAGTTCATGATGTGTTCCACGTTTCTCAACTCAGGCGTTGCTTCAAGGACCCTGTCCATGAAGTAGACCACGAAACGCTTGATCTCCAAAATGACCTATCATATCGAGGATATCCAGTTCGTATTCTTGACGAAACCGAGCGCAACACCCGACATCGCAAAAATCAAGTTTCTCAAGGTTCATTGGTCTCATCATTCCGAGAATGAAGCAACCTGGGAGCGCGAAGATCGCCTTCGGCTTGAATACCCCGAACTCTTCCCGACTATGCCTAAATCTCGGGACGAGATTCTTATTTAATGGGGGTGAGTTGTCACAGCCCTAGCTTTCATGTGATTGCCAAGCATTCATGCATGCATTACAAAAACTTTGATGTTAAATAGGAAGTGATCAAAGCCCCAAATGTTTTGATCAATTGACAAGAAGGCAATAAAATTTAATACCTTAAATGGAACCAGAAAAATGTTCCAAAAACTTGGCAAAATAGTGACATAAACTAAATTTGTGAAACTAAAATTCTAGGTCACAGGAACTTTTTAAAAAGGATTTTTTAGTTGACTAAATAGCTATTTTGAATGGAATTATTTTGCCTCCTTCTATTTTAAATTTAAAAAATGTTGAAACTTTTATGTGGCATTGGACATTATTGTCTCTGTCACCTAATAACATTTTTGGGTTTTATATTTGGTCAAACTAATTATTTTAAATCCTAAAAGTAAATGCCAGAAAGAAATAAAAGAGAAATGAAAAAAAAAACAGAAAAACATACCTGTCGCCACCCTCCTGGCCCAGCCCACCAGAGGGGGGGTGATGGGGTCATGGTCCTAGGGTAGGGTCATAGGCCTGCCGTACACGTCCTATCCAAGGACTACCACACACAAAGGACAGGACCCTAAGTCTGCCCCGACTGAATCAAGGTATCCCCGTCATCCAGTCGGTAACAGGCCCTGAATCATCCAGTCGGTAACTAGCATTCGGAGGACACCAGGCTCACCGACTGGATACACTCGGTACGTCGTAACCTCTCCGGAGGGAAACTGCCGTACGTTTCCGGGTGCATCTATTGGCATTTAGAGCATACGTTACCTGTAACGTCCGCATTCCATCGCCACTACTCCACCCCTGAGTCAGAACCGTTGTGGGGGGCAGCGCACTCTATATAAGATGCGCTCCCCCACTGGTAACGGGGTTAGCAAATCTTTGTAATCCATATCACACTCGGGAACAAGCTCCGAGAGCACTGAGACGTAGGGCTGTTACCTCCACCGCAGAGATGCCTGAACTCATACAACCTCGCTGTAGCTAGGACTCTGCCCATCTCATTCGTACCCTACACATCTACTGTCAGGCATATACCCACGACAGTTGGCGCCCACCGTGGGGCAGGCGTCTAAGCGACTTCCGGCGAGTTTGCGACTACTTCCTTTCGTCATGTCGTCCGGTGGAGGTTCGAGCATGGGTCACCAGATCCTCTTTGGCGCTCTCTCCTTCGTCGTCGACGATTCGGCGTGGCTTCGGGATGCACCTCTCGACGTCGAGGCGCTTCCCCGTCGCGGGGCCACGCACTTCCGTGCTGGCGCTCACGGCGTTCTTCTTCTCCAACATCGGCTCCATTGCCGGCTTGCACCTTCGTCACGCGCCGCAGGAGGCGATCTCGCAGTCCGCGTCTACAACGTTGGGTGCAGCATGCCCGAGCGCGCCAGTTCGCGTCCTCTCTGGTGGCGGTAATGGAGTCTGTTGTGGTTGCTCCGCGTCCCCAGTGCTAGGGCTCGGTTCCAACTGAGCTCCCTTCCGAGTATGTGGGCCGCGGACCTGCAGCAGAAGTTCACATGGCCAACACCCATGAAGATCCCCATCATCAGGCTGGCCGGAACGAGCGCGAAGTCGGTGAAGCATCCGGTGCACGCCGTCCGCCTCGCCGTTCTGCCAGTCGGCACACCCGGCAGAGCAACGTAGAGTTGTTTCGCACACCTCTCCTCAACTTGGTTGTGGCAGCCAAGATCGCCGATTCCCTCCAGCTGACTGATTCAGAGGCAGGAAGAGGAATCGAGCAGATCCCTGCCGTGTTGCACACGGCGCAGCAGAAGAATTCGGCGGTCTCCCAGTCACACAATCGGATCCACAACAGTTCCGCCCATGCAAACACGCATCGGTCGGTTCACAGCCCCGGCTCCTATCAGCACCACAGGGGAGGCAGTCGTTCCATGATCCG
Organism: Hordeum vulgare subsp. vulgare; assembly: GCF_904849725.1. Lineage (NCBI taxonomy): Eukaryota > Viridiplantae > Streptophyta > Magnoliopsida > Poales > Poaceae > Hordeum > Hordeum vulgare. The sequence goes on along the minus strand of NC_058521.1, from coordinate 109,197,363 downwards.
TGAAGATCGCCGCCGTTCACGCACCCCTCCGCGGGGTGGGCCCTATGGGTCCCGACATCATGATGATCGGCGTTCAGTCGGTGACGCTTACGACCCAAGACCCGACGCAAGAGGGCGAATCGCCCAGCGAAGAGTCGACAGAGGTCGAGCTCACTGCGATGGCCTCGATCTGGATCGTCCAAGCGGCAGCAGGACCATCCTGTCCGGCCCCGAGTGTTTTAGTCGAGCCATCCGCTTGGCTGACATCCCGCCCAACTTCCGATTGGTAGCGGGAATCGGCAAATTCACGGGGGAATCCAAGCCTGAAACATGGCTAGACGACTACCGAGTGGCAGTCCAGATCGGAGGAGGGGACGACTATGTCGCTATGAAGCACCTCCCTCTGATGCTCGACGGCTCGGCACGAGCTTGGCTGAACCAGTTAGCCCCCTCAAGCATTTACAGTTGGGCAGATCTTGCCCGAGTGTTCATCAGGACCTTCGAAGGGACGTGCAAACGCCCTGCAGGCCTTGTGGAGCTTCAACACTGTCTCCAGAAGCCGAATGAGCCCTTGCGCGACTTCATCCAGCGATGGACGACTCTTTACCACACGGTGGAGAGTGTCAACGAGCATCAAGCAGTCTGTGCATTCAAGGCAGGCGTGCGATACAGAGAGTTGTAGCTAAAGTTCGGCCGGACAGGCGACATCTCCATGAGCAAGATGATGGAGATAGCTGCTCGTTATGCAAATGGCGAGGAAGAAGACCGCATCCGGAGCGGCAAACACAAGAAAGTCGGCGATACCGACGGAGGTAACACTCGGAAGCAGAAACAGAAAGTTCCACCCACACCGCAGGCAGAAGCTGCAGCTGTGACCACCGCCAAGTTCAAGGGCAAGGGGAAAGTGCAGTCCGCCCCCAAGAAGAAGCCGTTCAACAAACCCATCCTGGATCAGCCCTCTCCAGTACACACGAAGATGGATGAAGAAGGCAATCCCATATACGTGAAGCATACCACTCGGCAGTGTCGTCTCCTGATCCAGGGGTTCAGCGAAGGACAATCGAGTGAGAAGAATCCCGAGCAGGACGAGGAAGACAAGGAGGATCCGTTCCCCCAAGTCCATGCAACCCTCATGATTTTTGCTGATGTCGAAAGCAAGAGTCGGCTGAAGTTAGTGAACAAAGAGGTCAACATGGCCGTTCCGACTGCTCCCAAGTTTCTGAAATGGTCTCAGACTGCTATCACCTTTGATCAGTCGGATCATCCAACGCATGTCCCCACTCCAGGAAGATAGGCTCTGGTCGTCGACCCGGTGGTGAAGGGAGTCCGCCTGCGCAAAGTCCTCATGGACGGCGGTAGCGGACTAAACATCATGTACGCCGACATCCTCAAGGGAATGGGCATTCTGATGTCCAGACTCAGCGAGAGCAATATGCAGTTCCACGGAGTCGTCCCCGGGCGGAAGGCCAAGTCACTCGGCCAGATCGTGTTGGACGTCACTTTTGGCTCCAACAAAAACTTTCGCAAGGAGAAGCTCACATTTGAGGTGGTGGATTTCCAGAGTGCTTACCATGCAATTCTGGGCCGCCCAGCATACGTGAGTTTCATGGCACGCCCGTGCTATGTGTACTTGAAGCTGAAGATGCCGGGCCCAAAGGGCGTTATCACCATCACCGGCAACCGCCAGCGAGCCGAGGAATGCCTGCAAGAAGGATCAAGAATCGCCGACCATCAGATGGCGGTACTCGAGCTCAACGATTACAAGAAGACAGTCGACCCTGCCGACTTGATGCGCTCGAAGAAACCAGCTTCTGAGTCCGCGTTCCAGTCGGCGGGAGAGACGAAGAAAGTCAGCATCCATCCGACGGACGAGTCTGCCGCCCCGACGAACATCTCGACTACCCTCGATCCTAAATAGGAAGCCGAGCTCACCCAATTCCTCCGTGAGAACTAGGACATCTTCGCATGGAAGCCTTCTGACATGTCGGGTGTTCCCAGGGAGTTGGCGGAGCACCGACTGCATGTGGATCCCGTTGCTCGACCCGTCCGAGAGCGCCTGCGTCGGTCCGCCGCGCACAAAAGGAAGGCAATCGGAGAAGAGGTGGCCAAGCTGCTGGCTGCCAACTTCATTCGCGAGGTTCACCACTCCGAGTGGCTCGCCAATGTCGTCATGGTGCCCAAGAAGGACAAGTCACTCCGAATGTGCATTGACTTCAAGCACCTCAATAAGGTCTGCCCGAAAGACCATTTTCCGCTCCCCCGCATAGATCAAATTGTCGATTCGACTGCGGGATGCGAGCGTTTGTCATTTCTTGATGCCTACTCGGGTTATCATCAGATCCGTCTGTATGGTCCCGATGAGTTGAAAACAGCCTTCATCACCCCGTTTGGGTGCTTCTGCTACATCACTATGCCTTTCGGTCTGAAGAATGCAAGAGCTACCTTTATGCGCATAATCCAAAAATGCCTCCTCGACCAGATCGGTCGCAATGTGGAGGCATACATGGATGATATCGTAGTCAAGTCACGCAAAGGTTCCGACCTGCTGGCTGACTTGGTAGAAACATTCGCCAACCTTCGTAGGTACGATATCAAGCTAAACCCAGCCAAATGTTCATTCGGTGTTCCCAGCGGGAAGTTACTCGGTTTCTTCGTTTCCAAACGAAGGATCGATGTTAACCCTGAAAAGATCAGGACCATCGTCCGAATGGAGAGGCCGGTCAGAATACACGATGTTCAGCGGCTCACAGGTTGCCTAGCGGCTTTGAGCAGGTTCATCAGTCGACTCGGCGAAAAAGCACTTCCTCTGTACCGACTCATGAAGAAATCAGATACCTTCGAGTGGACAGACGAAGCCCAAGTCGCATTCGACGACCTCAAAGTCCTACTTGCCACCCAGCCGGTTCTTACTGCTCCGCTCAGTAAAGAGCCCCTTCTTCTATATATCGCGGCCACAAATCAAGTGGTTAGTACTATTCTTACAGTCGAGCGAGACGAGGAAGGCAAAGCTTACAAAGTTCAGCGGCCAGTGTACTACGTCTCTGAGGTCCTGACCCCTTCCAAGCAGAGGTATCCCCATTATCAGAAGCTTATCTATGGGACCTATTTGACTGCGAAGAAGGTTGCCCATTATTTCCAAGACCACTCGGTATCTGTCGTTTCTGATTCTCCTTTGTCGGAAATTCTCCACAATCGAGACGCGTCAGGCCGCGTGGCAAAGTCGGCGATGGAGATGCTGTACTACGACATCAAGTTCGAGGCCAAGAAAGCTATTAAGTCTCAAGCCCTGGCTGACTTTATAGCAGAATGGGTAGAACAACAGCAACCGACTCACATCTACTTGGCTCATTGGACAATGTTCTTCGATGGGTCTAAGATGTTGAATGGATCCGACGCTGGTGTTGTGATCATATCGCCAAAGGGTGACAAGCTCAAGTACGTGCTTCAGATACACTTTGATTCCTCTAACAACGAGGCAGAGTATGAAGCTCTTCTCTATGGATTGCTCATGGCCATCTCACTCGGCGTCCGTCGCCTGATGGTCTACGACGATTCGGACTTGGTGGTCAACCAAGTGATGAAAGAGTGGGACGTAAGGAACCCCACCATGACAACATACTGCACTGCAGTCAGGAAGATGGAGAAGAAGTTTGAAGGTCTAGAACTTCATTATGTTCCAAGACTGAAGAACCAAGCAGGTGACGAGTTGGCGAAACTCGGATCCACTCGGAGACCAGTCCCGAGTGATGTCTGCCTCGAGCACCTCCATCTTCCTTCAGTCAAAGAAGATCCCTTCACGGAAGAACCAGTACAACCCAAGAGCGCAACAGATCCGACTGAAGTCGATGTGCCTGTTGTGGTTGATCTGGTCACAGAGATTCTGGTTGTCATTCCCCATTGGACTATGCCGATCATGGCATATATCTTGAGACAAGAACTTCCAGAAGATGAAGTCCAAGCCCGGCAGATAGTTCGCAGATCGAAGGCATTCACTGTCATTGATGGTCAATTGTACAAGGAGAGTGTTTCAGGCATCCTCGAATGTTGCATTTCCCCAGAGGAAGGACAGTTGATCCTAGAGGATATTCACTCGGGAACCTGCAGCCATCACGCTTCTTCGAGAGCAATCGTGGCCAAGGCGTTCAGAGCTGGATTCTTCTGGCTGCAGGCCAACAGATGGCCAAAGCTATGGTCGACCGATGTGAAGGCTGTCAGTTCTACTCCAATAAGTCCCACAAGCCAACATTTGCACTAAAGACAATCCCACTTGTGTGGCCATTTGCAGTTTTGGGATTAGACACAGTCGGACCATTCAAGACAGGCCAAGGAGGCTATACACATCTGTTGGTGGCAGTCGACAAGTTTACAAAATTGATAGAAGCCAAGCCCATCAAGAAACTCGACGCCTCCACAGCAGTTAAGTTTGTCAGGGACATCATCTCCAGATTCGGAGTGCCTCACAGGATAATCACGGACAACGGGACAAATTTCGACTCAGACAGATTCAAAGGTTTCTGTAGGAGTCAGGGTATCCGAGTGGATTTTGCTTCAGTGGCACATCCGCAATCCAATGGACAAGCTGAGCGTGCGAATGGACTTATCCTTCAAGGTTTGAAGCCCCGACTTTTGCGCGAGGTAGGACACGCTGCTGGTGCATGGGTCACCGAGTTACCCTCAGTGCTTTGGGGCCTCCGTACCACTCCGAACAGATCAACAGGGCGATCACCATTCTTCCTCGTTTATGGAGCAGAAGCGGTCCTTCCGAGTGACCTGCTTCACAATGCCCCGCGAGTCGAACTCTTCTCTGAAGCCGAAGCGGAACAAGCAAGGCAAGATGGAGTCGGTCTTCTGGAGGAGGAACGCGAGATAGCACTCGCTCGTTCGGCAATTTACCAGCAAGATCTAGGGCGCTTTCACGAACGTCACGTCAGGAGTCGCACGTTCCAAGCTGGCGATTTGGTGCTCCGAGTGGATCAGCAAAGACCACACAAGTTGGCTCCGGCCTGGGAAGGGCCTTTCATCGTTTCCAAGGTGCTGAACAACGGAGCATACAGACTATACAATATTCAGAGGAAGACAGACGAGCCATGCACATGGAACGGAGATCTCCTCAAGCGTTTTTATATGTGATCATCGACTGAAGCAGTGTAACGAACAAGTTTGAAGAAATAATATATTCAGCAGATTCAGTTTTGTGCAGATTCAGAGTTCTCACACACAAAAAAAAAACTTAGCTGCGATCCTGAATCGCCTAAGTAGTAACCTTCTCCGAGTGTGCACTATACGTCGCACTCGGGGACTTAGCTGCGATCCTGAATCGCCTAAGTATTAACCTCCTCTGAGTGTGCACTATACGTCACACTCGGGGACTTAGCTGCGATCATGAATCGCCTAAGTATTAACTTCCTCTGAGTGTGTACTATACGTCGCACTCGGGGACTTAGCTGCGATCCTGAATCGCCTAAGTATTAACCTCCTCCGAGTGTGCACTATACGTCACACTCGGCGACTTAGCTGCAATCATGAATCGCCTAAGTATTAACTTCCTCGGAGTGTGCACTATACGTCACACTCGGGGACTTAGCTGCGATCCTGAGTCGCCTAAGTATTAACTTCCTCCGAGTGTGCACTATACGTCACACTCGGGGACTTAGCTGTGAACCTGAATCGCCTAAGTATTAACTTCCACCGAGTGTGTACTATACGTCACACTCGGGGACTTAGCTGCGATCCTGAATCGCCTAAGTATTAACTTCCTCTGAGTGTGCACTATACGTCACACTCAGGGACTTAGCTGCGATCCTGAATCGCCTAAGTATTAACTTCCTCCGAGTGTGTACTATACGTCACACTCGGGGACTTAGCTGCGATCCTGAATCGCCTAAGTATTAACTTCCTCCGAGTGTGCACTATACGTCACACTCGGGGACTTAGCTACGATCCTGAATCGCCTAAGTATTAACTTCCTCCGAGTGTGTACTATACGTCACACTCGGGGACTTAGCTGCGATCCTGAATCGCCTAAGTATTAACTTCCTCCGAGTGTGCACCATAAGTCACACTCGGGGACTTAGCTGCGATCCTGAATCGTCTAAGTATTAACTCCCTCCGAGTGTGTACTTTACGTCACACTCGAGGACTTAGCTGCGATCCTGAACCGGCTAAGTATTAACTTCCTCCGAGTGTGCACCATACGTCACACTCCGGGACTTAGCTGCGATCCTGAATCGTCTAAGTATTAACTCCCTCCGAGTGTGTACTTTACGTCACACTCGGGGACTTAGCTGCGATCCCGAATCGCCTAAGTATTAACTTCCTCCGAGTGTGTACTATGCGTCACACTCGGGGACTTAGCTGCGATCCTGAATCGCCTAAGTATTAACTTCCTCCAAGTGTGCACTATACGTCACACTCGGGGACTTAGCTGCGATTATGAATCGCCTAAGTATTAAACATCCTTCGAGTGCGCACTATACGTTGCACTCGGGGACTTAGACGTGACCAAGAATCACCTAAGTCTTAATCTTCTCCGAGTATGCACTAAGTGTTGCACTGGAAACAACATTCAAACAATAGAATAAATGTTTTCATTCCGACAACATGAGTTCAAAAATGATAGCTGACTCGGTGCGGATCAAGCTTACCCGCACCGATTTAAAAGTACGACCGCCAACAGAAGTGGCCAGAGTATATTACAGGTAAACACTCGGCATACTGAGGATCAAGTTCGATCATGCGTCAGCTGGGCCGACGTCCGGACTGGAGGGCTCTACAAAAGTGTCCAAGTCGATTCCATCTGCGATGCGGGTAGCAGTCTCAAGGAACGTCTCCATGAAGTCTTCGAATTGAAGCTTCTTCGTGTTGGCGACCTTCAGTGCTTTCAGCTTATCTTCCCGCACCTCCTTGCAATGGACTCGGACCAAAGACAGCGCAACGTCAGCACCGCAACGTGTTGTCGATTTCTTCCAGGATTGCACTCGGGCCGGAATCTCATCCAGTCGCGCCAACAGACTCCCCATCTCCTGTCACGACTCGTCTTCAGGCCAAAGCTCTTTCTCAATGCGGCCGAAGACTTCTCTCAATCGGCAGATGAAAGGACCCAATTTGCCTACGTGGATATGCGCACGGAGTAGATCCCGGTTGGCACCTTCGCTTAGTGGCACATTGTCCTTCATGGACCGCTCCACAGCCGCTGCTTCAGCTTCGGCATCAGTACAAAAATCTGCACCAAACGAGCAAATAGACAGTCAAAACCGAGTGTTGGTCACACGGTACAACCACTCGACAAAGCATAAGACTTACCTGCCAGACGAGACATCATCTGGACAGCCCAGTCGTTGACATACTTCTCCTGAGCTGTCCATCTTTTGTTCCGAACAACCATTTGATTGTGCAGTTCGGTCCTTTGTTTCTTCAGCCTTTCCACCTCCGCCACTAGCACCCTGTTTGCCTCCAGTGCCTCCTCCAAGGACTTCTCTCGTACTTCCAGTGCACTCTTCATGCCGGCCGTGGCGAGCATTGCAGCTTCCAGTTCACTAGCGTACTGGTTCCTCTCCGCTCTCAAGGCTTCATAAGCAGTTCCCATTTCACAAGTTTTCTGCATCAAGAAACAAAGAGTAATCAGCAAGTTTATCAGTTCACAGGCTAAGTTCTTAAGACACCTGCCGACGCAAGCAGTCGACAGCGGTCTCGGGGACTACACCCAGTGGGTTCACTGAGAGTGACCCCACTGGCATGCACCTCACGCAGGTCCGCCCTGTTGAGATGCATGTTTTCCTACGCCTCAAAGGCTAATTCTACTCCACCTACGTGCAACTTACTCTCGGTGACTCTTAACGCAAGAGCGCTCCGACTGCAATAAGTACTCGCACTCGGAAATATTGTCTACGGGCACAACCAAAATAAGACCAAATATATAAAGACAACTGTCGGTGCAAGCACTCGACAGAAGTCTCGGGGACTACACCCACTGGGTTCACTCGGAGTGAACCCATTGCAACAACAATACCACCCACTGGGCTACAGAAGAAAAGTAAGTACTTACTAGGCTACTTACTCGGATGTCGTCGCGCAGCTCCAAGCTCTGCCGATACAAGGCCGCAACGGAGTCATAAGCCCTCTTGGCCTCTCCGACCATCAGCTCCACCTGGATCATGGCCCCCTTGGCCGCCCCCACCTGCTCCTCTGGGACACGTCGAATGCTGAATTCAGCATTCGACGAACCGGGAATCGTGGAAAGTTCATGGGGCATCCCAAGGTTCGCCCAGTAAGTTCTTCACCCACCGGCGCCGGTTCAGTCAGTGGAGGCACTTCAGTCGGGGGAGGCATTTCGGTCGGGGGAGCGTTGGCGGCGGGAGCGGCAGCAGGAAGAGCGGCCTCAAGGACAGGCTCCACGACGGGGTCAGTTATCCCCTGGTCACCCTCGTCCAGACAGATCGCCCCTGACAAGCCAAATAACATAACGCCTCAGAAAAAGAAAAGGATGGCGCAGTCTACAGAAATCAAATACCCGACTCTCCCACAGCATACCTGGTTGAGACGAAACGACGTCATCCGCGTCCATGGGATCGTCCCCTTGGCGGGCCGGCGAGGTCGCAGAAGTGGCAACCCTGTCGAGTGAAGTCCATTCGGCTTGTAAAACAGGAGCTCACTCGGTTAACAGAAAGAGCCGAAAGCTAGATTCACTTACGTAGAGGTGACGGGGGCGGCCAGCCTCATCCGCGGCAGAGCCTTCTTAGGTTTGGGCCCACTTGGCTTGGGCGCCCTGGAGGACTGACCTGCAAGTTCAGTGGCCGCGTCCCTAGCCCTCTTGGTGCCTCTACCACTTGGTACCGCCGGAGCAGCAGGCGGAGCACTCGACGACGTAGGAGGGGCTGAAGGGACGGCAGGCTCATGCTGACGCTTACTCCGATGCTCTGGCCGCGGAGGTGGCGAATCCGACTCTTCGTCCTCATCCTCTTCCTCGCTGTTTTCCTCCTCCGACTCCCCGCTGTCGGTGACATATTCGGCGCTCTCCATGCTCCCCTCCTGGCTTCCTTCTTCCTCCTCCTCCTCCAGATTCCCGTTCGAGACGGGGGAAGACCAGTTGGTCCACTCCTGCATGAGGTTCAGTCGGAAATATTAAGCATCACACGGAGATATAAATAAACGACTGAAATCAAGACAGTTCAATGCACTCGGCTGATGCTGCTCACCTGATTCGGTGCAGGGTTGTCCGCGCTATAAGGCGTCACTCGGCGGGCTCCTTTGGGGTTCTCACGAGGACCCATCATTTGGAGCACCCAAGAGGTCACCTTCTCCTCGAGAATGCCCTCCACGTTGGTCCGAGTGGAATCCTTGGGCCCTGTGTAGTGCCACATAGCGTGGTGGCGGGTCTGCAGAGGCTGGATTCGCCGACTGATGAAGACTTCCAACAGGTCAATACCGGTGACCCCCCTCCTGACAACATCCACGAATGCCTCAACCAAAGGCTGGATGTCGTTCCTCTCGGCTTTCGAGAGGGCGAGTTGCTTGGGTGGAGCGGGGCGGTCTAGACTAAATGGAGGCAGCCCAGTCGACGCGTTCGGACAGGCTATGTCTTCGTAGTAGAACCACGTCGACTGCCAGTTCTTAACCGACTCGTTCAACTGGAGAGCAGGGTAGCTACTCCGACTCTTTTTCTGAAACCCTAAACCCCCGCAGAGCTGGACGAGATGCGTCTTGTCATCCGACTGACTAAGACGTTTGATGGTTTGAGAGCGGGCGGAGAAGATATGTTTGAATAAACCCTACTGAGGGGGGCAACCGATAAAGCATTCGCACAGAACAATGAAGGCAGAAAGGTGGGCAATGGCATTCGGAGGGAAGTGAGGGAGTTGAGCACCAAAATGATTCATGATGCCTTTGAAGAAGGGATGCGGGGGGAGAGAAAAACCTCTGTGAACATGGCTGAGGAGCAAGACGCGCTCCCCCTCCCGTGGCGCCGGCTCGACCTCGTCGTCCGTCGGTAGCGTCCAAGACTTATGCACGAGCTGGCCGTGCTATACTAGCTCGAACAAGTCCCCCTCCGTCACCGTGGAGGGGAGAAAGTCTCCCTGGATCCACCCCGCCGGCAACGGCCGCTGCCGCCGCTGCGCAGCCGCCACCTTGTTCTTCTTCTTCCTTGCCTCCATCTTGCTGGTCTGACCCTTGGTCATGGCGGCGAAGGCGAGCTCTCGAGAAAGAGGGGAAGGGAAGGGCGTACAGGCGCAGGAGGTGGCGAGGAAGATGGAGCAAGCAAGAGCGAAGGATTCGGCGATTGTAACCGAAAGGTCTCGTCGCCCAGAGTTAAATAAAACACCGACTGGGTCACTGGCGAGCGGGCCCGAAATCTTATCCACCCAACCAACCGCGACGGTATCGGTGGAGGAGTTAAAGGAGCGAGGATCGAGGAGTTAGGCGCTACTCGAGCGTGCTGACGTCGTCCCCGCTGAGCGCGCGGAACCCGAAATTTGAGATCTCGGAAAATCCGACGCTGTCAGTTGACCGGTCGCGTCAAAAGATGCCGTGGAAGTACTCGGTTTCCGACTGTCTGTTTCGCAAGCACTTACACTTGGAGCATTGGTCGAGAGACATAAAATGGATAGAGGCAAGCAACGCCCAAGCCGAACCTAGTTCAGTCGGATCTGAACCTCAAGCACCGCTTCTACGTTTCAACCCCAATCCATTCGGGGACTAATGATGGGGTCATGGTCCTAGGGTAGGGTCATAGGCCTGCCGTACACGTCCTATCCAAGGACTACCCCACACAAAGGACAGGACCCTAAGTCTGCCCCGACTGAACCAAGGTATCCCCGTCATCCACTCGGTAACAGGCCCTGAATCATCCAGTCGGTAACTAGCATTCGGAGGACACCAGGCTCACCGACAAGATACACTCAGTACGTCATAACCTCTCCGGAGGGAAACTGCCGTACGTTTCCGGGTGCATCTATTAGCATTTAGAGCATACGTTACCTGTAACGTCCGCATTCAATCGCCACTACTCCACGCCTGAGTCAGAACCGTTGTGGGGGGCAGCGCACTCTATATAAGCCGCCCTCCCCCACTGGTAAAGGGGTTAGCAAATCTTTGTAATCCATATCACCCTCGGTAACAAGCTCCGAGAGCACTGACACGTAGGGCTGTTACCTCCACCGCAGAGGGGCCTGAACTCATACAACCTCGCCGTAGCTAGGACTCTGCCCATCTCATTTGTACCCTACACATCTACTGTCAGGCTTATACCCACGACAGGGGGTCTCCCTGTCGTCTTCCTCCTCGTGCCAGAAGGCAGAGGAGAAGGAAGGCACGGCGCCCTCGCCACCTCCTGCTCGCGTGGAGCCTCCTCCTGTCTCCACCGGGCCAGCGCACGAGCCCGCTCCTTCCTTTATCTTCTCCTCCCCCTGCTCTCTTCTTTCCTCTCGCTCTCTGTCTTTCTCTCACGCCGCCATTGCCGGTCTGCTCAAGTTCATCTCTAGCCCGTCTCCGGCCACCTCTCGCCACCCCGACCGTCTTGTTAGCTCCGCCTCGGCAAGAAGCTCCTCATCGTCAACAAGCCCGAGCACCAGAGCCCCTACAGCCTCGCATCGACGTCTTCTTCCTCCTCCGACAACCGGAAGCCGCCGCCGTCGATTCGGTCGGACCGTCGCCCCTTCTTCGCCGCCGATGCTAGAAACGGAATGACTGTGAGACCTCGAGTCTTTCCCTCGTTCTCGCACGCGAATGAACCTCCAGAGCTACCTCCCCGTCGAGCTCCACTTCCGGCCGCCGCTAGAGCTCGTCGCCGGCTCTTTCTCCGGCGATTCCGGCCCCTCCCGCTACCCCTGCTCGATCGGCCGTTTCACCAGCGTCCCGTAGCCACAAACCGCATGCCAAATAGGGCCCTGTAGCCTCAGTTAGGCCATCTCCGGCGAGCCTCCGCCGCGGGTCTGGTCGCTGACGAGCACCCTCCGGTGGGCGTCAACGTGGCCGACCATTAACACGCTAATTAACCCCCCACAGACGCTGACAGAGGGCCCCACTAGTGAGTCAAACCTCACTTAGTGCGGGTCAGCGCGGGTTTAGTCTATGGGTCACTGACCAGTGGACCGGTCCACTGGTCAGGTTGACCTGGACCCGGCTGGTTGACCTGCTGACGCAGGGATGACATCAGCCTGACGCAGTAATAGTTTCTGATTTATTTTAATTCCAGAAAATTGCTGAAACTTGTAAAAATCATAGAAATTAAAATATAACTCTGATGGAAATAATTTATATATAAAAAAGTATCAGAAAAATGCAAGGAATCCATTGGTGGCACTTATACACATGTTTGGACAACTTAACTTTGCTGAATATGACAAATTCACAATAGGCTTATAAATGATATAATTGGATTTTGAAAATGACTTATATAGATCAAATAAACTTCTTTCAACCTCTGATCACTTGCATTAGATGAAATCAGCATCATGATAACTTGCCATGCTCATGCATCATTGTGAAGCATTTGCCATGATTAATTTCTTTCGTTTGATCTGTCAATAGACCTTGCGAGATGTAGTTATCACCGGCATCGAAGAATAGCTGAGTTCTTTCGATCAACAGGCAAGCAAAAACCCTTTGAACATTCCGACAAAATCCTATTCTCTCGCTCCTGCTCTCATTTCTATGCATTAGGACAAAATGATTCAATTGATAGTTGTATTACGATAGCTGCACCTATTCCCTTGCAGGACCTGATTTTGATCACAGTAATTAGCTAAACCAATGCAACCTAGCATACGTGGTAGATGCTTGAACCATATGTGCTTTACCCTGTTACGCTTCCTATGCTTAGGTTGAGTTTGGTCCGAGCATCGGAATGATGTAATGGAATGATCATGTCCTATTGATGAGAGTTAAAGATGTGAAACTGTTCTGGTAAAGGTAGCGATGAGAGGCCATGTAGGAGTACATTGTGGGTTGTCTCATTACCGCCGCATTTAGGACCCGAGATCTTGTGTTGGTGTTCCAAGACTAACTACTACCGCACATTGGGTTTCGGTAACTCGTCCCCTCTCGGCCTATTAACTACTCTGTTCTCAGTCCAGAAGTCGCAGTAGTTCGAAACGTTCATAGGTTGTGGCACGGCCTGCTAAGTGGATGAACGGCCCAGTCGGGACCGGCTTGGGGCCCTACTCACATTATTTGAGGCCATGTTGGAAACCTCGGCCGGACTTCCATTATGGGTTCCAACTCAGATAGGCGACTGTCTTGGGCGTGAGTCTTACTAGGTTAACGTCCGTGGCCAACTCCCTCGCTGGGCTTCCGCTTGAAGGTTGCCGAGGTGCTGGTTTTTATGTGCACTTGGCGATAAGTGGCGGAAGCATGTGTGACGAAGTACACCCCTGCAGGGTATCTATCTATTCGAATAGCCGCGTCCTCGGTTATGGACTGCTTGGATACTTACATGGTTCATAGATAACTTTAATGGTTACTCTAAAATGGTCCAGATAAGTGTGAGTGCTATGGATGGCTATCTCGTAGGATGACGAGAAAGGATTCATGGTGGTGCATTGATGTGGTGGTTATGTGGACTCGTGTGCGCTCTCTCGTAAGGAGACGAGAGAGATAATAAAACTTTGTTGTAGAATAGGTTACCCAAAGGTCAAAGCTGGCTTCTCTGCAATAAACCCCACAATTCCGTTCATTGATACTTGATGCATATGTAGTTAGCACTGATGTAAGACTTGCTGAGTACCTTCGTACTCACTGTTGCTTATTCACATTTTTGCATAATAGACGCCGCTCTCTCTACGTTATCTCTTGACGTTAACATCGATGGTTTAACTTGGGAACCCAGACAGTGATCTGGCTCCTATGGTAGGGTCGTTGTAGCTTTTAGGCTCTTCCAGCCACTTTTAGTAGATGTCTGTACCCAGACATGTAACTTCCGCTTGATGCTTGTATGCTCTGAACGTTGGGTCATGTGACCCCTTCTGTTTGTAACATTAAACTATGTTGGCTCTTCGGAGTCTATTAAATAAATGATGTGTTGTAGAGTTATGTTGTGATGCCATGTTGTATCTACACATATCGTGCATATTGTGTGTATGCTTGCAATGCATTGGTATGTGTGGGATTCGACACCTAGTTGTGTGCCTTGAGTAGTACTCCATACCGGGAAATGCCTCTTTGTGTTTCCACCGAGCCTTGGTAGCTTGCTACGACTCGTCTACACTCGCGGACTCATTGATTAACCGACATGTATCCTTCTTGGTTGTTGTGTCTGTCCCCATGGGGAAATATCACGCGGTGTAATGGAGTCCCTGTAGCTTGCTACGACTCGTCTACACTCGCTGATGACCGACACCTGCCTTGCTGGGTTATGTATGTGTGTCCCTGTACGGATATGCCACTTAAGTTCATAACTAGCCATGTCGACCAACGTTCTTTGACATATGATTGCTGGCAACACAGTCGTATACGTGAGCCAAAAGACGCAAACGGTCCCGGCCAAGGTAAGGTGGCAACCGGGGTGATTGCCGTGCGTGAGGCCACAAAGTGATACGACGTGTACATGCTGGAGTTGTATGGCTCAGGATAGGGGTCCCGACAGGATCCCCCCACCTCCGATCCGGATCCGCCACCCCAATCTTCTGCTAGATCCGGCGCCGTCGCACGCTCTCCTCTCCTCCTCCTCCCAGATCCGGAGCAGCCGAGCCTCTCCAAGCCGCCCGACACCTCTCGCTCAGCCACCACCCATCGTTCTGTGAGGCTGAGCCGTTGCCGCTGCTCGCTTGGTACCTCCGGCCTAGTTGAGTAGCTCGGATGGCGCCGCCGCATCTGCTGCCGCTGCTGGTGCTGCTGGCCGCTGCCGAGCTGCTCGAATGCGCGCGCGTCGCGGACATGGGCGGGCTGAGCCGGGCGGCGTTCCCCAAGAATGCGGTGAAAACAGCCTAGGGTTAGTTAGCTCTTCCCCTCCGTCCACAGCCTCGACTTGCCCAACAACGCTCTTCTCGTTCGCCAATCCCGCGGGAGCTCAATAATCGGACCACCGGGGTCCATGCCCATGGTGCTCCTCTCCGCCACCTCCCCGGCCAAGACGCTCTTCTGCAACGAGGAGCAGTACTCGACGTAGACCAGTGTCCTCCTCTCGGCCCCGCAGCCCAGGAAGTAGAGGGCGCGCGCCATCGCCAGGCTGGTGGGGGCAATGCGGCCGGTGGCCACAGCCGCCACGGAGATGGCCCCGGCGTTGTCGTCGTCGCCGGGGCCCGTGAAGGGGAAGCCTCGCGTGCTGGTGGCGGGCGGCGGCATCGATGGGCTGGTGCTGCGCTCGCGGCCGGGCGCAAGGGGTACAATGTGACGGTGTTCGACTGGGACATCAGCGTGGTGCGCGGGGAGGGGCAGTACCGCGGTCCCATCCAGATCTAGAGTAATGCGTTGGCGGCCCTGGAGGCCATCGACATGTCCGTGGCCGAGGAGGTCATGCGCGAGGGCTGCGTCACTGGCGACCGCATCAATGGCCTCGTCGACGGCATCTCCGGCTCATGGTACGTACGCCTGTCCAAGTTGATGACCTGTGCCTGCTCATGCTCTGCTCATGAACAGCTCAGCCGCTCTCTGTCCGTCTCTTGTTGCCGCTGTGTCTCTCCTAGGCTGCAGGGAGCATGCGCGCTAGACAATTCCGCGGTCGCGCTAGTATATTAAGTGGGCAACGTGCGTGCGTTACCTGAGCCTTTAACCCTTTATAGCTACACTGACCAGATGTTTAGGCCTGTTTGATGCATTTTTTTCTCTCTTAAAGCATGAATTAACAGAAATCATAATTCGTAAGACAGACCAGAAACAGACCTATTGGTGTTAATGGTCGTTGTTCAACAGTGGTGAAGTGAGAAACACGCATTCTAACTTCCGAATCTTGACTGGCTTAAGTTAATGTAGTTGTCAAATCTTCTTTTCGTTCACTACTTGTTGAGGTTGTCATAATTTTCTTTTACTCGAAGTACTGCTTGGATTTTCTAGTAACCATTTACCCTGATTAATGCTTAAAACTAAAGTTGGTCATTGGATCTTTTTTGTTTAGGCGAATTTTTAATATTGGTCTATACGTACTAGATATAGAAGAGGGATTTATCTAATAAACTGCACATATGGTTTCACATTCCACCTCTGTGCTCGCAATTTAAATGCAGTACATTTTACTCACTGATCCATCTTGAACAATCTAAATAGGACCCTGATAAGTGTCGCACGTTTGGCACGAGGCAATTTTGTCCTGACGTTTTTCTATGGCAACTTTCTGTTTGGATGGCAAGTTTCATTTTTTTGGATGGCAAGTTTAGATGTATAAATGTCAGGGCGGTGCTTCTTCGTGCCACACGTCACCTTCCCTGCTCACAATTAAGATTTAGCACTTCCTACTCATCAGTACACATTGATCTTAGGGGTCCCTGTATTGTACTATCATACTAATTCTTCCTACAGTTCTATTTCTCTTACATACACATGAGTCTTAAATATGCACTGAATCAGTGTTAGTGTGTACATGTCTGAAAAAAGGATACGGAATGAAGAAATACACACATGATTTTGTACTTGACCTACCATGCTCACAATTAAGATGTACCACTTTCTACTCATCAGTACATCAGTAAATCTTCTATTCCCATCTCGTCGTCACATAAATTTTTCTTGCACTTCTGCTAACATACTCTTGAATTGGCAAGGAATATTATTTAATCTGTGTGGAATGCTCAGTTTTAATAAACCAGCCATGCTGGTGATTCTTTTTAAGTGTGTGATGGTACCTCATTCTTTCTAACATAGTACTTCATTAATGTCCTGCACTAATTTTGTGTTCTGTATATCTGATGCAGACATATGCGGAATCAAAAGGTCATAACTTTGCACTTGATGCTACATTCGATGATGTTAGTGCTGCTGCATATGATGGATTGGTAATTCCTGGAGTCCGTGCACCAGAATACCTTGCAATGGATGACAAAGTGCTTGCCTTAGTTAGGAAGTTCTCAGACCCTAAGAATCCCATCGCATCAGTTTGCCATGGACAGCTGATTCTGGCAGCAGCTTGAGTAGTCAGGGACCGTACATGCACCGTGTATCTTGCTGTCAAACCAGTTTTGGTTGCTGCTGGTGCCAAGTGAATTCATCATCCTGTTTTTGAAAGCTCTTGGAGACTGTCGCAGGTGCAGACAAGAGAATATTGTTCCTCTACGGGGTAATACTTTGAGAAAATTCTCTCCTGGTCAATTCAGTTAATGTTCCTCCTTGTAAATATTATTTCTCATTTTTCATTACATATAAACAGTGTACTTAACGTGTTTGTTCTAATGACGTTCTAAACAGGATTACATGGAGGATTACGAGGTGATGGTCCCATTCCAGGCCCTGCAAGCCCTTGGCTGCCATGTCGATGCGGTTTTCCCTGACAAGGGTGCTGGGGACAAGTGCCAAACCGCCATCCATGACTTTAAGGGCAACCAGACTTACAGCGAGAAGCCTGGTCACGATTTCGCTTTGAACGCGTCATTTGACGGCGTGGATGCCTCAAGCTATGATGCGCTTGTGATTCCCGATGAACGTGCCCCCGAGTACCTCGCCCTGAATGAGAAGATCC
Organism: Hordeum vulgare subsp. vulgare; assembly: GCF_904849725.1. NCBI lineage: Eukaryota > Viridiplantae > Streptophyta > Magnoliopsida > Poales > Poaceae > Hordeum > Hordeum vulgare. Next base: position 109,179,785 of record NC_058521.1, on the reverse strand, counting down.
TTAGCCTGGCCAAGTGGTTCATGGACAAAGGAAAGTCGGTCGCGTCGATCTGCCATGGGCAGCAGATCCTGGCTGCTGCTGGGGTTCTTCAGGTACGTGATAACTGATATCCATTAACTGGCTTCCCCTGCTCTGCATCAGTTCTACCCTTCCGGCTTATATCCGGTTCCGCTCTGAACAAAACAAAGCCAAACTGCATGTCTGTTGCAACACCTAATATATATCATTATCAGCGGTGTCAAATGTTGTTCTCCTGCTTCGTGTGCAATGATGTGTATATGTCACATTTATAGTTTCTCATTTGCAAGTATATTTATGGATCGTTGTTTATTAGTCAAGGTTCTACATGGTGCTAGTTTCCCGATCTGCACACTGATTATTGTGATTATGATCATGGTATTTATTGCGGATCAGTTGCTGGTTCTGTCTACTTTTTTCCATGGGTGTCGATATCAAGATTTTGATGTACTCACATCTGTCTTTAGTTTTGCATATGATGGTGAATCATTTAAAGTTATCATTATGTGATCCGCACACTGATTGTTTGAATAATTATTTCATTTTAATGAGATTGAAGCCTATTACTAGTTTCTATGCTCTTTAAAATATTCTAACTGATAAGGATAAGATGAATAAATCTCATTGATCTAAACATTGTCCTCTTTACCAGTTCATTTTTCTTGGAGCTGTTCCATTCCGTACGGATGTGCCACGCTTGCAGAAGCTTGGAGTACATGGTGTTGTAACCCTGTATGAACCATTTGAGACGTTAGTACCATCATCAGTATATAAGGCAAGTAATTTTTTTGCTGGTTATACAGAATCGATGATGAAGTTACTCCCGTGCAGAACATCACTTTTTGTTAGATATGTAGATTTTCAATGATATTTTTGCTGTCTTGCTGCAAGAATCGAAGAAAACTGTTGTCCATAAAAAAGTAAATGAAACAAGAATAGATTAATTAGAAAAAACTTCACTATTAAGTCTCACTTTTTGACATCCAAACCAATAAGAGGAACTTACGATGTATATGAATATGTACATATGAATAGTAAATAATGCTATTGAACTTGCATGATAATTTTTTCTAGAATAGCCACATATATTACAATAATGCCTCATGAGAATGAGATATCTTTTATAAGTTCACATAGAAAAGTGGTATGCTATCTTGGATCAATTTTTGTTCTTATCAAAGATAAATAGATAATATAGTTTAAGTTCCATATATAGGCTGCTACACGTACGTGGATGATTCATAACCAAAATGGGACTTGATAGATATTCAGTCATGCCCACCCTCAACCATCAAGAAGTAACATAACGATTGCACAACTATTAACTAAAGTACATTCGCCAGTGTTTTACCATCAGGGGCAGCATTAATAATGCAGCACCATCTGTTATAATGATTATTTAAGTAATTACATAGTTTGATTTTCTGTAGCATAGGGCTAAATGTCGAAATACTCAGCAACTCGCTTAAAAATATCATATCATTGAGAAATGCCACATATACTAAAAGGAACATGACTGGTTTCCTTGCATTTAATTAGATGCACCCTTCATACCTCGTGCAATACATACAATTTCCTGTAATAAAATCCAATAAGGCCGATAGCTACTTTGTAGTGCACACCTGTCATTTCATTTTCCACTTTCTTGCTTGCATAATGCATTCCTACACACAAAATAATGCTCCCTCCGTTCCAATATAAGTGTTGTAGATTTAGTACTAAACTAGTACAAATATTGTACTAGATCAACGACATTTATTTTGGGACAGGGGAGTACTAAACAACATGTAGACATGCGTTACAAGTTAGTACCAATAGTTATAGTTCTTATAACAAAATAAAGTGAGGTGTGGTAGTACATGTGAGATTAAACATCTGAAGCACCCCTTCTTACTGAGATTCAAATATGTTGTAGTAATTCCAGTCGTTGTTTAGAAGTCATTATTCTAAGTGTTTTTTTATAACTAGCAGCTTTTATACAACTGTGACATCTAGTATAATGGATATATTGTGATTTGAAGTTACTGATCTGTGCTCTGGTGTAATATTATGGTCTAATGTTTTTTTGTTTTATCTCTTTATTTGTTTCTAGGAAAGTGGTGAGAAGATGTCGATGATGCCTATTTGGGACATTTAAATCAATACAACACAAAAATTTATGAACCTATGTCTCATAGGAGAGTGGAATGAACTCCATTGTTAGCAGATGTGTCATTGTTCTATTGTGCAATTCTGTCCGTTCTTGCTATATTTCTGTGTAAGGAAATGTATTCATGACATGAGTTATTGTGTTATGTAAACCTGGGAGATGTATTATGTGATGTTATATGATGGATGATTTCAATTTGACTTGAAGTTTTCTTGATTTGAATATGAAATAGTGTTGGATTTAATATTGGACAAATAATTGGGTTGAAAAGGTCCAACAAATAGAAATGAAATCAAAAAGTTGTTGAAGACAAAAATGAAAAAGGCCAAAACTGAAACTGGATCAAATGTATTAAGGCATTAAAAGGCCAGGGCCCAAATAAGAATGATAAAAAAAATTCAAAAAAAAACTAAAGTGGCTCTAAATAGGCTAAGGCCCAAAGAGAAGCCCAATAAAAAAAGGCCAAAAAAATAAAACCAGTCCATGTGATCAATTGAAATGGGTTGGGCAGAATTCAACCATGATGTTTTCGTTTCGTCATAATTTTGCCACGTAGGACTGCCACATAGGACTGGGTTTGATTGCCAACGACGATTTAGGATCGTCGTAAAGGTTAAGACAATCCAGGAATCGTCGTAAAAGTTAAGACGATTTTGATCAAAACGTCGCTGCTGTTCATTTGTGATGCTCCGTTTTTGACGCTTGGTTTTTCGTCGTGAGATCGTTGTAAATGAAAAACCGTGACGATGTAGCGACGAAAAAATAGCATCTTGTATTAGCATATTCCTTGTAGTGCAAGGGGTTGGCAATCCCTTATAGATTGTTTGCCAAGTGAGAACTGAAAGCAACAAAGTAACAAAGCAAAGTAAAAGCGGAGGTGTAAACGATAGGTGTGAATAGACCCGGGGGCCATAGTGTTCACTAGTGGCTTCTCTCATGAAAGCAAGTAGACGGTGGGTGAACAAATTACTGTCGAGCAATTGATAGAACCACGCAAAGTCGTGACGTCATCTATGGCAATGATTATATCTATAGGCATCATGTCCAAAACAAGTAGACCGATACTTTCTGCATCTACTACTATTACTCCACACGTCGACCGCTATCCAGCATGCATCTAGTGTATTAAGTTCATGAGAACAGAGTAACGCCTTAAGCAAGATGACATGATGTATATGGACAATCTAATATGTACGACAAATCCCATCTTGTTACCCTTGATGGAAACTACACGATGTGTTCCTTGCTGCCCCTACTGTCACTGGGAAAGGTCACCACACGGTAAGAACTAAAAACCAAGCACTTCTCCCATTGCAAGAATTATAGATCTAGTTGGCCAAACAAAACCCAAGACTCGGAGAGACTTACAAGGATATCAAATCATGCATATTAGAAATCAGCAAAGACTCAAATATATATCATAGATAATCTGATCACAAATCCACAATTCATCGGATCTCGACAAACACATCGCCAAAGAAGATTACATCGGATAGATCTTCATGAAGATCATGGATAACTTTGTATTGAAGATCCAAGAGAGAGAAGAAGCCATCTAGCTACTAACTACGGACCCGTAGGTCTGAAGTGAACTACTCATGAGTCATTGGAGGGCCGATGATGTTGATGAAGAAGCCCTCCAACTCCAAAGTCCCCTCCGGCAGGGCACCGGGAAGGGTCTCCAAATGAGATCCCACGGAAACTGAAGCTTGCAGCGGCGGAAAAATGTTTTCATGGACGCCCTGGTTTTTTCTGCATTTTTTGGGAATTTATAGGCCAAAGACCTAGGGCAGGGGAGCGCCAGGGGGGCCACAAGCTTGATTGTCGCGGCCTCCCGCTCGTCGCGGCAACTGGGCTTGTGGGCTCCCTATGGGCCCACTTGCTTGGCCCTCAATCCTCTTGATCTTCTTCCGTTCTGGAAAATATCATTTTGGGGATTTTATTCCATTTGGACTCCATTCCAAAATCAGATCCGAAAAAGAGTCAAAAACACAGAAAAAACAGGAACTGGCACTTGGCACTGAGTTAATAAGTTAGTCCCAAAAAAGATATAAAAGGTAAACAAAACATCCAAAGTTGACAAGATAACAACGTGAAACCATCAAAAATTATAGATACGTTTGAGACGTATCATTTGTCATGCGCTTTTGAGGTTTGGATGCGTGTCCTCTTAGTGTGGAGGAACATCACTTTATATTGCCTCCTGTGATAAAGAACTTTATTATGTAGTCTGTCGCTTTTATGTCTTCCTCATCACAGGTTCATATAAAGCTTATTTTCCACACACTAATAGCTCATACATATTAGAGAGAAATTTTTATTGCTTGCGCTGATGACAACTTACTTGAGGGATCTTAATCAATCCATAGGTATGTATGGTGTACACTCAAGGCAATACTGGTTTGATGGTTTATGGATGCACAAGTAGTATCTCTACTTAGTGCGGGAGGTTTGGCTAATATGAGGTGGAAGAAATCGTCACATGCCAAGGGATCTCTAATCATATAACACAATTCATTACGTTGTCTTCCTTGTCCAACATCAACTTCTAGGCATGCTATAGTTTGGTGAGTGTTCACAATCATAGATGGTGTCAGAGATGATATATTTATATGTGAACCTCTCCTTCTTTATCACTTCCTATTAATTGCAACAATGACCAAGGTCTACGTTTGTCTACCCTCAACAAGTTTCAATCATCATCCTTTTTATATGTGAATCCATCACTTCCCATAAGATCATTACATGATCTTTCATGCTTTTGTTCTATTCTCAGTCTTTTGATCATGGCAAGAGGCAAAACCCTTCAACTAAGACACTCTTTATTATATGGCTCACGAGCAAGAATACATCGGGGGGTGACACAAAGCAAGACTCAAGACTAAAACACTAAGACTTTCAAACTACTAGGGAAAGAGAAAACTGAAAAGGAAAACTAAAACAAAGGTAAAGGCAAAAGATGTAATGGTGATACGATACCGGGGCAACTCCCCCAAGCTTGGCACAAGCCAAGGGCTTTGCCCATACCAATGCTCAGTTGTCTTCCTTTGGTGGTGATGGTGGAGTTGTTGTTGCAATCTTTGACTCCAAGAGGGTCACCAGTCTTTGATTTATACCTTGGAGATTTGTGATATGTTTCTCCACCAAAACAACTTCACGAGTGAGACAAGTATTACGAGCACGAGTTGTTTCACAAAACCTCAAGAGTTCAATCACAGACGAGGAAAGTAGGTGGAGGTAAGGTTGGAGGAAATCCACTTCTTCAACTTCTTCCTTATTGAGCACAGATTGCACTTCGTCCCATGCCTGATCCTTCTCCTTAGTTTTGCCCTTGGTTTCTTTAGGTAGCCTATCCTTAGCCTCCATGACCTCCATCCTTTTCAAATCAGCATGAACTTCTCCATAGATTTGATGGAGGTTGTTCCCCCCCATAGATTCCTGGGACGACATCTTGACCTAGATCTGCGGTAGAAAACAGGCTCGAAACGAAAAACAGAGAAATCTGCGTGATGCAGGGGTCAGACCAAACGGGAGTATATATAATGATTTTTTCTAGACCAGAAGGAGTACCCTGCACGAAAACGGAGTCCGGGAGGCGCATGAGGTGGCCACAAGCCCTCACGGCGCGGCCAGGGGGTGGGCCCGCGCCGTGCAGGCTGGTCGCCTCCTCGCGCACTTTCCGGACTACTTCCAATTTTTGTATTTTTTCAAATATTCCAAAACAGAGAAAAATTCCTACTGGAAAAGTTTTGGACTCTGTTTTCTTACCGAATCACATACCTCTTCGTTTTCGGAGTCTGAAAGAGGCTGATAGATATCCCTTAGACATTCTTCTGGAATTATGGTATTGATGATATTGCTTTCAACATTTATGGGAGTACGTGAGATATAATGCATGATTCTCTGTCCATTTACAACTCTCGAACAATTACCTTACGTGTTGTTGATCTTGATAGCACCGGAACGGTATACTTCCTCAACAACATAGGGACCTTCCCATTTAGAGAGAAGTTTGCCTGCAAAGAATCTTATACGAGAGTTATATAGCAAGACATAATCACCTACATTGAACTCACGCTTTTGTATCCTCTTATCATGCCACCTCTTAACCTTCTCTTTGAACAGCTTGGCATTCTCATATGCCTGAGTTCTCCACTCATCAAGCGAGCTGATATCAAATAACCTCTTCCCACCGGCAAGTTTGAAATCAAAGTTGAGCTCTTTGATTACCCAATAAGCTTTATGCTCTAGCTCAAGAAGTAAATGACATGCTTTCCCATACACCATTTTGTATGGAGACATACCCATGGGATTCTTATAGGCACTCCTATAAGCCCACAGTGCATCATCGAGCTTCTTAGACCAATTCTTTCTACACCTGTTGATAGTCTTTTACAGAATTAGTTTAATTTCTCTATTGCTTAGCTCTAGTTGACCACTGGACCGAGGGTGATAGGGAGACACAATTCTATGGTTGACATCGTACTTAGCAAGCGTTTTACGGAAATCACCATGAATGAAGTGTGAACCACCGTCGGTCATTAGATATCTAGGTACTCCAAATCTAGGGACGATAACTTCTTTCAGCATCTTGATAGAGGTCTTGTGATCAACACTACTAGTGGGGATAGCTTCTACCCACTTAGTGACGTAATCAACAACAACTAAGATGTGAGTATACCCATTGGATTTTGAAAAAGGTCCCATATAATCAAAGCCCCAGACATCAAATGGTTCAATGACAAGTTAATAGTTCATAGGCATTTCCTGACGTTTACTAATATTACCTATTCTTTGACATTCATCACAAGACAAGACAAACTTACGGGCATCCTTGAAGAGAGTGGGCCAATATAAACCTGATTGCAATACCTTGTGTGCAGTTCTATCTCCGTAGGCCTTGGAGTGACACTTCTGTAGGATATGTCCCTGTTCATGTTCAGGTTCACAACGTCTAATAACACCATCTACTCCTTCCTTATAAAGGTGATGATCATCCCAAAAGTAATGTCTCAAGTCAAAGAAGAATTTCTTCTTTTGCTGGTACGTGAAACTAGGTGGTATGTATTTGGCAACGATATAGTTTGCATAATCAGCATACCACAGTGCACTACGTGAAGCATTGATGACATTTAATTGTTCATCAGGAAAGCTATCATCAATAGGTTGTGGGTCATCAAGAACGTTCTCCAACCTAGAAAAGTTATCTGCTACTCAGTTATCAGCACCCTTTCTGTCGACAACATGCAAATCAAATTCTTGTAGCAAGAGAACCCATCTGATAAGTCTAGGTTTAGCATCCTTCTTCTCCATGAGGTACTTAATAGCAGCGTGATCAGTGTGAATAATGACTTTGGAATCAACTATGTAAGACCTGAACTCTTCACACGCAAACACGACTGCTAAAAATTCCTTCTCTGTCGTGGCATAGTTTCTTTGGGCACTGTCTAGAGTTTTACTAGTTTAGTGAATAACATTCAACTTCTTATCGACTCTTTGCCCTAGAACAGCACCAACAACATAATCACTAGCGTCACACATGATCTCAAAAGGCAAGTTCCAATCAGGTGGTTGAACAATAGGTGCAGTTATCAAAGCCTTCTTAAGTATTTCGAAGGCTTCCTCACAATCATCGTCAAAGACAAAAGGAATATCCTTTTGCAAGAGATTGGTAAGAGGCCTAGAAATCTTAAAGAAGTCTTTAATGAACCTTATATAGAAACCAAGATGACCAAGGAAACTTCTTATACCCTTGATATCTGTGGGGTATGGCATTTTCTCGATTGCATCAACCTTAGCGTTATCAACTTCAATACCTCTTTCAGAAATTTATGTCCTAAGACAATGCCTTCATTAACCATAAAGTGGCACTTCTCCCAATTCAAGACAAGATTGGCGTCTTTACATCTCTACAAGACTCGATCAAGGTTGCTGAGGCAATCATCAAAGGAAGACCCGTAAACGGAGAAGTCATCCATGAAAACCTCTACAATCTTTTCACAAAAGTCAGAGAATATAGTCATCATACATCTTTGAAAGGTGACAGGTGCATTACATAAGCCAAAAGGCATACGTCTATAGGCAAAGGTACCGAAAGGGCAGGTGAAAGTGGTTTTCTCCTGATCTGATTGTGCAACTGGTATTTGGGAGAAACCAGAATAACCGTCTAGAAAGAAGAAGTGTGTGTGTTTGGACAACCTTTCTAGCATTTGGTCGATAAAAGGCAGAGGGTAATGATCTTTCCTAGTGGCTTTATTCAACTTACTAAAATCGATCACCATCCTATAGCCAGTAATAATCGTCTGTGGGATCAATTCATCCTTATTATTAGGGACAACAGTAATGCCTCCCTTTTTTGGGACGCAATGCACCAGACTCACACAATCGCTGTGAGTAACATGATAAATGATACCTGCTTCCAGGAGCTTTAGTATTTCTTTTCTCACTACTTCTTTCATCTTAGGATTCAATATCCTTTGATGATCAACAACTGGTTTGAAATCAGGATCAGTTTTAATCTTGTGCTGGCATAGAGTAGGACGAATGCCCTTAAGATCATCAAGAGTATATCCAATAGCAACACGGTGCTTCCTCAGAGTTTTTAGTAACTTATTTTCTTCATGCTCTGAGAGGCTAGCACTAATAATAACAGGATATATCTCTTTTTCATCAAGATAGGCATACTTAAGAGTATCAGGCAACTGTTTAAGGTCGAACTCATGATCACCCTTTGGTGGGGGTCGATCCCCAACCAGTTCAACTGGCAGATTATTCTTAAGGATAGGATATTGTTCTAAGACAACTCTATCTATCTCATCCCTTTCATCCATATGCATATCATTTTCATGCTCAAGCAAGTATTGCTCGAAGGGATCAGTAGGAGGCACGGAAATAGAGGCTAAGGCAATAGTTTCATCCCTACTACACAACTCCTTTTCATGAGGTTGTCTTCCAAACTTAGAGAAATTGAACTCATGTGACACACCTTCAAAGCCAACAGTGACAGTTTGCTTCTCACAATCAATGTGTGCATTGACAGTATTGAGAAAAGGTCTACCAAATATGATGGGACAAAAGTTATCTTGTGAAGTAGCAAGAATGAGGAAATCAGTAGGATACTTCATTTTACCACACAAGACTTCAACATCCCTAACAATTCCCACAGGGTAGATAGTATCTCTATTGGCAAGCTAAATAGTGACATCAATAGGCTCTATCTCAACAGCAATATCGTCTTTGATTTCATCGTATAAGGATTGAGGTATTGCACTAACACTAGAACCCACGTCACATAAACCATGATAACAATGATCTCCTATCTTAACAGAAACCACAGGCATGCCAACAACAGGCCTATGTTTGTCTCTAGCATGAGGTTTATCAATTGTAGCAGCATCTTCACAGAAGTGAATATTATGTCCCTCAACTTCTTCAGACAGAAGATCTTTGATAATAGCAATGCTAGGTTCAACTCTAATTTTCTCAGGGGGTGTAGGTGTTCTAATATAGCCTCTACGTATCACACTTGAATCTTGAGAATGATCCTTCATCTTAACAGGGAAAGGTGGTTTCTCAATGTAAGCACTGGGAACAATCGGATCATTATAGGCAATGACTTTCTCTTCAACTGGATTGGGTTTAACTACATTTACTTCTAAAGGAGGATGATATTTAAACCACTTCTCTTTGGGGAGATCAATATGAGCAGCAAAAGATTCACACAATGAAGCTACTATGTCAGAGTCAAGTCCATACTTAGCGCTAAAATCACTAAAGTTATTTGTCTCAACAAATGATATAACGCAATCAAACGTGAAATTCATACCTAACTCCTTACCTTCTTCAAGCTCCCAATCTTCAGAGTTGCGTTTAATTATCTCCAATAAATTCCATTTGAAGTCAATATCTCTCTTTATAAAAGAACTGGTACAAGAAGTGTCAAGCATGGTGCGATCATCATGAGAAAGCCGAGCATAGAAGTTCTGAATGATAATTTCTCTCGAGAGCTCATGATTGGGGATGAATATAACATTGATTAAGCCTCCCCCAAGCTTGAGCGATGCTTTCTCTGTCATGAGGCCAAAAATTATAAATATAATTCCTATCACGATGTACTAAATGCATAGGATAAAACTTTTCATGAAATTCCAATTTCAACCGATTGTAGTCCCATGATCCAGTATCATCACATAGCCTATACCATGTCAACGCCTTATCCTTCAAAGATAAAGGAAAGACCTTCTTCTTGACCTCATCCTTGGGCACACCTGCAAGCTTAAATAAACCACAAACTTCATCTACATAGATTAGATGCAAGTCTGGATGTGATGTTCCATCTCGTGTAAAAGGATTAGCCAACAGTTTCTCAAGCATACCCGAAGGAAATTCAAAGCAAATATTTTAAGTAGGTGCAGCAGGTTGAGGAGCAACCCTTTGTGCTTCTGCTCGAGGTGAAGATACCCCGAACAAGCCCCTCAAAGGATTAGTATCCATAGTGACAAGTGACAATAAATTTTAGCACACTATATGAATGTTTCCTTACCAAGTTCCACTTACCAAAGACGCTTCACTCCCCGACAACGGCGCCAGAAAAGAGTCTTGATGACCGACAAGTATAGGGGATCAATCATAGTCCTTTCGATAAGTAAGAGTATCGAACCCAACGAGGAGTAGAAGGATCTGACAAGTGGTTTTCAGCAAGGAAATATAGGAGGAAAAACTGAAATATCTGACAAGTGGTTTTCAGCAAGCACTGAAATTTTCGGTAACAAGTGATTGTGTGGTGAGATGATTCGTAGCGAGCAACAAATAACAAAATAGCAATAGTGCAGCAAAGTGGCCCAATCGTTTTTGTAGCAAGGGACAAGCCTGGACAAAGTCTTATAGGAGGAAAAACGCTCGCGAGGACACACGGGAATTTCTGTCATGCTAGTTTCATCATGTTCATATGATTCGCGTTCGTTACTTTGATAGTTTGATATGTGGGTGGACCGGCACTTCGGTACTGCCCTTACTTAGAAAAGCATCCCACTTATGATTAACCCCTCTCAAAAGCATCCGCAACTACGAATGAAGAATTAAGACAAAGTCTAACCATAGCATTAAACTAGTGGATCCAAATCAGCCCCTTACGAAGCAAGACATAAACTAGGGTTTAAGCTTCTGTCACTCTAGCAACCCATCATCTACTGACTACTTCCCAATGCCTTCCTCTAGGCCAAAATAATGGTGAAGTGTTATGTAGTCGACGTTCATATAACACCACTAGAGGAAAAAAAACATACAACACATCAAAATATCGAACGAATACCAAATTCACATGACTACTATTAGCATGACTTATCCCATGTCCTCAGAAACAAAAGTAACTACTCACAAAGCATAATCATATTCATGATCAGAGAGGTAATGAGTAGCATCAAGGATCTGAACATAAACTCTTCCACCAAATAATCCAACTAGCATCAACTACAAAGAGTAATCAACACTACTAGCAACCTTACAAGTACCAATCGGAGTCGCGAGACGGAGATTGGTTACAAGTGATGAACTAGAGTTTGGAGATGAGATGGTGATGATGAAGATGTTGATGGTGACGAGTCCCCTCCGATGAGAGGAGTGTTGGTGATGACGATGGCGACGATTTCCCCCTCCGGGAGGGAAGTTTCCCCGGCAGGATCGTCCTGCCGGAGCTCTAGATTGGTTCTGCTCAAGTTCCGCCTCGTGGCAGCGGCGAAAGCACGAAAAAGCGCCTCCTCCATTTTTTCCTGGGTGAAACCCTCCATATAGCAAAAGAGGGGAGCAAGTGGGCCAGTGGGCTGCCCACAAGCCCTCATGGCGCGGCCTGGGGGTGGCCGAGCCGTGCAGGCTTGTGGGCACCCCCTGGTGCCCCTCTGGCACTTCTTCGGCCCAGTATTTTTGATAAATCGGGAAAAAAATTCCTCGTTGTTTTTTTACGGTGTTTGGAGTTGCGCAGAATATGTATCTCAACTTTGCTCCACTTTCATGCCAGAATTCCAGTTGCCAGCATTCTCCCTCTTCATGTGAACCTTGCAAAATAAGAGACAAAAGACATAAGAATTGTACCGTGAAGTGAAATAACAGCCAAAGAAGCGATAAATATCAACATGAAAACATGATGCAAAATGGACGTATCAAGGCCAACTCACAAGAGAAGGCCCAAGAAGAGGAAAGACTTCCACAAGAAGGAAACAAGACCCGGATTAGGATTCAAGAGAGACTTGTCCTATTCCTACTCCTAGTAGGACTCTACATGTAAACCTACCCTTTCCACCTATATAAGGAGGAGTAAGGCGCCCCAAGAGGGATAAGATTCACAACTTAGGTCTAAACAAGACAAATCATGAGATAGACAGATTAGACACCCACGAGATTAGAGGTGGCGAGTATGCACCCTTGTAATCGAGATCATCATCTTCATCAATGAAACACAAGCAGGACATAGGCTTTTACCTCCATGGGAGGGGCCAAACCCGGGTAAACTCACGTCTCTCGATTCTGACCAACCCCTCTCAAGCCGCCACATGGTTGCGATGGCCTCACACCTAAGTTCTTGCACGAGGACATCTGCCTTGACAAAACCACGACAGTTGGCATGCACTGTGGGGATTATCGCACGGTGGAATTGTGTTGTTGAAGGGATCTCTCTAGGGATCGAGAAGCTCGCGATACACCGGATGGAAAAGCCAGCATAGAAGATCATGTCGGTGATGAACAATCAAAACAATATAGACGAGATTCGTCCGAGATTGAGAGATATTAGGGTTCATCTATGCACTAGTGCGTGCTGTGATGTTCGGAGACGGAGAAAAGACCGAGTAGTTTTTGTTGACAAAGTACTATTCGAAGAGAAGCGACTATGCATCTAATCTCAGTGCTGAAAACTCCAGACTGCTTACAATCTGACCAGGCACCACCAAAGACCAAAGCAATCATAGGAAATAAAGTACCACTACCGGATCATTATCACAGATACGTTTACAAAAAGAAATCTATGGCACCCAGCCAACTGATCTGCAAACCATAGCAGGCCTGCACGTGTGTTGTTGCCGCGCCGGCTACCGTTGCGCTGCCACTAGGCTCGGGGTCGCGTGTGCTCACCCCCGCCATCTCCAGTTCCGAGCCAGACTCACCATGCCGCGCTCCGCCGCAGCAAGTCAGAGCGTGACGCGCCTCGTCCCCGGCGCTTAACCGCCGCTTCAGCCCGCCGTTGAGCCGCTGAGCCAGCTACACCTCTCTTGTGCTTCCCGTCCAAGCTGTCGTGTCTTGAGCCGCCGTCGCACCTGCATCCACCGCGTTGTGTCTTGGCTGCACCCCACATCCACTGGCGCCTGACCGAGTAGTGCTCGGGGTCGACCTCGTCGCCGGGTTGTCTCGCCTTGCCTCGAGTCGCCCACACCAGCTGTCGCCAGTTTCGGACTCGACCTTGTTTCATTGACCTCGTCCGTGTCCAGAATCCAGATGAAGTTTAGATACTAATTTTCCTCCATGCCGAGATCAAGACGAGTCCTTCTCCACCGAGCTGACGTATTGTGGGAATTATTCTGGCTGTCGAACGACGGGTGCTAGTTGTTGAAGAAGCCGAGTTCGACTGCTGCCCATACTATATCAAGTTCCGAGGAGTGGATCAGCCGCTGTTTCTGCTACTTCGGCAATATCCATCAACCCGAATTGTTGCTCCACGTATCATCTCAAGGCTCAAGCCTCAAGGCTGCTCCTTCACATGGATCAAACGAGTGCTAGTTGCGGTGAATTGCTTCGTCCACATCACCGACTACCAGGTGCTATTTATCCTGCTTTTGTTTGCTCTACAAATTTAATTCTTCGAGAATTATTTCTTCTGTCATGTACTATTTTGTGTATGCAGATTTATTTACTCATGGCATCCATGAAGTACGATCTTCACGTCGATGTCGCGTGTGCCTGCTCGAGCAGTCCAACGGGTGCACGCGAGCCGCCGCCCCCGCTACCGGATCTATATCAAATATGACGGAAACCTTTCGACGTTCACTCGTGGAAAAATGCCACGTGTTATCCACCTTATTTATTTTATCTGTATAATCTTCATTTTTTAGAACAATTACTCTGTCTGCAATATTTTTTATACACAGGACAAGTACTTGATACGTCTCCAACGTATCTATAATTTTTGATGGTTTCATGCTATTATCTTGTCAAACTTTGGATGTTTTGCATGCTTTTTATTTATTTTCTGGCACTAACTTATTAACTCAGTGCCAAGTGCCAGTTCCTGTTTTTCCATGTTTTTGACCCCTTTCAGAGGAGATTTTGAAATGGAGTCCAAACAGAAGAAAATCCACGAAACGATTTTTTTTTGGAACGGAAGAAGATCGGAGAACTTGGGAGCCAACCCAGAAGAGCCCCAGGGGCCCCACAAGCCCCCACCCATCGGCCAGGGGGGCAGCACCATCCAGGCATGTGGCCCCCCTAGAGGTCCCCTGACCTAGATCTTGCACTTATATATTCCCAAATATTCCCAAAAAAATCAAGACACAATCGCAATCGCTTTTCCGCTACCGCAAGCTTCTGTCTCTGCAAGATCCCATCTGGGGCACGTCCTGGTGCCGTGCCGGAGGGGGGATTCGGACACGGAGGGCTTCTTCATCAACACCATGACCTCTCCGATGATGCGTGAGTAGTTCACCATAGACCTACGGGTCCATAGCTAGTAACTAGATGGCTTCTTCTCTCTCTTGGATCTTCAATACAAAGTTCTCCATAATCTTCATGGAGATCTATCCGATGTAATCTTCTTTTGCGGTGTCTTTGTCGAGATCCGATGAATTGTGGATTTATGATCAGATTATCTATGAATCTTATTTGAGTTTCTTCTGATCTCTCTTATGCATGATTTCATATCCTTGTAATTCTCTTCGAGTTGTGGGTTCTGCCTGGCCAACTAGATCTATGATTCTTGCAATGGGAGAAGTGCTTGGTTTTGGGTTCATACCGTGCGGTGACCTCACCCAGTGACAGAAGGGGTAGCGAGGCATGCATCATGTTGTTGCCATCAAGGGTAAAAAGATGGGGTTTTCATCACTGGCTTGAGATTATCCCTCTACATCATGTCATCTTGCTTAAAGCGTTACTTTGTTTGTCATGAACTCAATACACTAGATGCATGCTGGATAGCGGTCGATGTGTGGAGTAATAGTAGTAGATGCAGAAAGTATCTGTCTACTTGTCTCGGATGTGATGCCTATATGCATGATCATTGCCTTAGATATCGTCATGACTTTGCGTGGTTCTATCAATTGCTCGACAGTAATTTGTTCACCCACCGTGATATTTGCTATTATGAGAGAAGCCTCTAGTGAACACTATGGCCCCCAGGGTCTACTCCACACCATATTTTCAGCCTTACACTTTTTACTTCGTTGCACTTTCCGCCTTCAGATCTTACTTTGCAAACAATCTTGAAGGGATTGACAACCCCTTTGAAGCGTTGGGTGCAAGCTTGTTGGTGTTTGCGCAGGTACTTTGGACTTGACGAGGCCCTCCTTCTGGATCGATACCTTGGTTCTCAAACTGAGGGAAATACTTACTGCTCTTGTGCTGCATCACCCTTTCCTCTTCAAGGGAAAAACCGACGCAAACCACAGAAGTAACAAGAAGAATTCCTAAGCGCCAGGGAAGGACTTTTGTTGCCGTAGAATAAGAATTTTAGCGCCGTTGCCGGGGACGAAGATCAAGTCAATAACTCATCCAAGTAGGTGTCGCAAAATCATCTCTTGCATTTACTTTGTGTGCCAGTTGCCTCTCGTTTTCCTCTCCCCCACTTCACCAATTTACCTTTTTCGTTCGCCCTTTTTTCTCACGTGCTTTTTGTTTGCTTGTGCTCTTGCTTGCTTGTTGAAGTCACCATGAACGAAAACACCAAACTTTGTGACTTCTCGAATACTAATAATAATGATTATATTAGTACTCTGATTGCTCCCGCCACTAGTGCGGAGTCATACGAAATCAATGCCACTTTGCTGAATCTTGTTATGAAAGAGCAATTCTCTAGCCTTCCTAGTGAAGATGTCGCATCCCATCTCAATACCTTCATTGAGCTTTGCGATATGCAAAAGAAAAAAGATGTGGATAATGACGTGATTAAATTCAAGCTTTTTCCTTTCTCGTTGCGAGATCGTGCAAACAAATGGTTTTCTTCTTTGCCCAAAAATAGTATCGATTCTTGGGATAAGTGCAAAGATGCTTATATATCCAAGTATTTTCCGCCGGCTAAGATCATCTCTCTTCGTAATGATATCATGAATTTCAAGAAACTTGATCATGAACATGTTGCACAAGCTTGGGAGAGAATGAAATTAATTATTAAAAATTGTCCCGCTCATGGCTTGAGTCTTTGGATGATTATCCAAATCTTTTACGCTGGCTTGAATTTCGCTTCTAGAAATATCTTGGACTCCGCCTCAGGTGGAACGTTCATGGAAATCACGTTAGGAGAAGCCACAAAGCTCTTAGACAACATCATGACAAACTACTCTCAATGGCACATTGAAAGGTCACCTACTAGTAAGAAGGTACACGATATAGAAGAAATTAACTCATTGAGTGCTAAGATGGATGAGTTAATGAATTTGGTTGCTAGTAGAAGTGCTCCTTTGGATCCTAATGATATGCCTTTGAATTATTTGATTGAAAGTAGCAACGCTAGCTTGGACGTTAATTTCGTTGGTAGGAATAACTTTGGTAGCAACAACGCTTTTAGAGGAAACTATGTTCCTAGGCCTTTTCATAGTAACTCCTCTAATAACTTTGGCAACTCCTACAACAATACTCATGGAAATTACAATAGATTACCCTCTGATCTAGAGAGTAATATCAAAGAGTTCATCAACTCTCAAAAGACTTTCAATGCCTCCATAGAGGAAAAACTACTCAAAATTGACGATTTGGCTAAGAGCGTTGATAGGATTTCTTGTGATGTTAATGCTTTGAAAGTTAGATGTGCTCCTCCCAAAATCAACATGGATGAAACTTTGAAATCTATACTTGCTTCCATGATTGAGAGCCAAGAAAGAACCTCCCAAATTCGTGCTAGACATGAATGGCTTAAAAAGGCGTGTTCTCGTGATGAGAATCACGAAGATCTTAAAGTGCTTGGTGTGACTCCCATTGAATCTTTGTTTTCTTGTGTCAAACCTAATGATTATGGGGCTGGATATGAATCCACTTTGGTTGAAAAGTGCCCCAAGGATTCAGATCCACCTATCTTGATGCTAAAAGCAATAAAAGTGGAGTAGAAGACGTTAAAACTTTGAGTAGTAATGAAATTATTACCGTGGATTTTAGGGAATTCAATTATGATAGTTGCTCCTTGATTGAATGCATTTCTTTGATGCAATCCATGTTGAACTCTCCACACGCTTATAGCCAAAACAAAGCCTTTACCGATCATATCATCGAAGCTATGATAAAAGCTCTTGAAGAGAAACTTGAATTGGAAGTCTCCATCCCTAGAAATCTTCATGATGAGTGGGAACTTACCATCAAAATCAAAATAAAAAACTATGAGTGCAATGTTTTGTGTGATTTGGGTGCTAGTGTTTCTGCAATTCCATAGTCTTTATGTGATATTCTGGGTTTTAATGAGATTGAAGAGTGTTCTCTTAATTTGCATCTTGCTGATTCTACTATCAAGAAACCCATGGGAAGGATCAATGATGTTCTTATTATTGCAAATAGGAACTATGTACCCGTGGATTTCATTGTGCTTGACATTGATTGCAATCCTACATGCCCTATTATTCTTGGTAGACCTTTCCTAAGGACTATTGGTGCTATCATCGATATGAAGGAAGGGAATATTAGATTTCAATTTCCTTTAAGGAAGGGCATGGAACACTTTCCTAGAAATAAAATAAGAATGACTTATGAATCCATGATGAGGGCCACTTATGGTTTGAGCACCAAAGATGACGATACGTGATTCTATCGCTCCTATGCCTAGCTAAGGGCGTTAAACAATAGCGCTTGTTGGGAGGCAACCCAATGAATTTATCTTTTTCTTTCTATTTTGTTTTGTCCACACTTTCACAATTCTGTTGTGATTGTGTCTTTTGTGTTTATTTTTGTGTTTGAGCCAAGCAAAACCTTTATGACTAGTCTTGGTAATGGTTGATTGATCTTACTGGAAAAAGACAGAAACTTTTTGCTTACGAGATGATTTTTCATTTTTATTCAGACAGAGCTTTTGAGTTGACTCTTTTTTCTGCTGATTGATATGCTTTTTTTCCAGGCCATCGTAATTTTAAGATTTTTTAAGGTACCAGAAGTATACGAAGTATACAGATTGCTACAGACTAGTCTGTTTTTGACAGATTGTGATTTTGTTGAGTTGGTTATTTGTTTTGATGAAACTATGGCTAGTATCGGGGGGTACTAGCCATGGAAAAGTGAGAATACAGTAGCCCATCATCAATATAGATAGAATTCAAGTTTGCTACAATACCAAAAGAAGTGGTAGTTTGTTTTCATGTACTAATGTTATCACAAGTTTTTGTTTAAGTTTTGTGTTGTGAAGTTTTCAAGTTTTGGGTGATGTTCTCATGGACAAAGAGATAAGGAGTGGAAAGATCTCAATCTTGGGGATTCACAAGGCATCCCAAGACAAATTCAAGGACACCAAAAATCCTAAGCTTGGGGATGCCCCGGGAAGGCATCCCCTCTTTCGTCTTCAATCCATCGGTAACATTACTTGGAGCTATATTTTTATTCACCACATGATATGTGTTTTGCTTGGGGCATCTTGTATCTTAGGAGTATTTTCTTTTTGTTGTCGCACAATCATCCTTGCTGCACACCTTTTTTTTGAGAGAGAGAGACATGCACTCATCGTGATTTTGCTAGAATGCTCTTAGTGCTTCACTTGTATCTTTTGAGCTAGATAGTTTTCCTCTAGTGCTTCACTTATATCTTTTGAGCTAGGTACTTTTGCTCTTGTGCTTCACTTATATATTTAGAGCACGGCGGTGCGTGATTTGGTAGTTGGCTTATGATATGAAAGTAGTCCCAAATGTGCTAGGTACCCAAAGAGGATGCAAAAACCTCCATCTTCATGTGCATTGAGTAGTAAGAGAAGTTTTGAGACGTGCATTCGGTAATATTGAGAGTTATGTTAGTAGGGTGTTCTGAATCTAGAGATACTTGTGTTGGAGTTAGTGATTCCCGTAGTATGCACGTATGGTGAACCTCTATGTTAGGAAGTCGGAGCAAAATTGATCTATTGATTGTCATCCTTTGTGTTGAGGTCGGGATCGCGTGATGGTTTATACCTACCAACCCTTCCCCTCGGAGTATGCTTTTAGCACTTTGTTTCGATTACTAATAAAAACTTTCGCAACAAGTATGTGAGTTCTTTATGACTAATGTGAGCCCATGGTATAGATGCACTTTCACCTTCCACCATTGCTAGCCTCTCTAGTGTCGCGCAATTCTCGCCGGTGCACAAACCCAACAAATTCCTTCCTCAAAACAGCCACCATACCTACCTACTATGGCATTTTCATAGCCATTCCGAGATATATTGCCATGCAACTCCCATCGTTCCATCTCATGACTTGTGCCATCACTCTCATATTCCCATTGCATGATCGTACTAGATCGTTGCACACCCCGGTACACTGCCGGAGGCATTTCCTATGGAGCCATCATCATTGTGATCTTTGAGCTGTGAGTAAATAAAAGTGTGATGATCATCATTATTAGAGAATTGTATCATGTGAGGAAATAATAAAAAAAGAGACCAAAGAGTCCAAAAACAAAAAAAAAAAGAAAAGAAAAAAAGAGGCCTAAGAGCCCAAATAAAAAAAATAAATGAGAGAAAAAGAGAGAAGGGACAATGCTACTATCTTTCTCCACACTTGTGCTTCATGTTAGCACCATGTTCTTCATGATTGAGAGTTTCTTTCTTTGTCACTACCATATGCTAGTGGGAATCTTCGTTTTATAACTTGGCTTGTATATTCCAATGATGGGCTTCCTCAATTGCCCTAGGTCTTCGTGAGCAAGCAAGTTGGATGCACACCCACTAGTTTTCCTCTCGAGGTTTCACATACTTATAGCTCTAATGCATCTCTTGTATGGCAATACCTACTCATTCATATTGATATCTATTAATGGGCATCTTCATAGCCTATTGATACGCCGAGTTAGTGTGACCATCTCCTCGTTTTTGTCTCACAACCACCACCACACTCTATTCCACCTATAGTGCTATATCCATGGCTCGCGCTCATGTATTGCGTGATAGTTATAAAAAGTTTGAGAAAGTAAGAGGGTGAAAACAATTACTTGGCCAATCCCGGGGTTGTGCATGATTTACATTAGTTGTGTGAGGATGATGGAGCATAGCCAGACTATATGGTTTTGTAGGGATAACTTTATTTGGCCTTGTTATTTTGGAAGTTCATGATTACTTTGCTAGTTTGCTTGAGGTATTACTGTTTTCATGTCAATAGCAAACTATTGTCTTGAATCTTATGGATCTAAACATTCATGCCACGTGAAAGAAGTTGCAAAGGACAACTATGCTAGGTAGAATTCCACATCAAAAATTCATTCTTTATCACTTCCCTACTCGAGGACGAGCAGGAGTTAAGCTTGGGGATGCTTGATACGTCTCCAACCTATCTATAATTTTTTATGGTTTCATGCTATTATCTTGTCAAACTTTGGATGTTTTGCATTCTTTTTATTTATTTTCCGGGACTGAATTATTAACTCAGTGCCAAGTGCCAGTTCCTGTTTTTCCATGTTTTTAACCCCTTTCAGAGGAGATTTTGAAACGAAGTCCAAACGGAAGAAAATGCCCGAAAAGATTTTTTTGGAACGGAAGAAGATGGGAGAACTTGGGAGCCAAGCCAGAAGAGCCCCAGGGGCCCCACAAGCTCCCAACCCGCAGCCAGGGGGCCCGCGCCATCCATGCTTGTGGGCCCCCTGGAGGTCCCCTAACCTAGATCTTGCGCCTATATATTCCCAAATATTCCCAAAAAAATCAAGAGACAATCGCAATCGCTTTTCCGCCACCGCAAACTTCTGTCTCCGCAAGATCCCATCTGGGGCACGTCCTGGTGCCCTGTCGGAGGGGGGATTCGGACACGGAGGGCTTCTTCATCAACACCATGACTTCTCTGATGATGCGTGAGTAGTTCACCATAGACCTGTTGGGGAACATCGCATGGGAAACAAAAAATTTCCTACGGGCACGAAGACCTATCATGGTGATGTCCATCTACGAGAGGGTATTTGGATCTATGTACCCTTGTAGATTGCACAACAGGAAGCATTAAGAAATGTGGTTGATGTAGTGGAACGTCCTCACGTCCCTCGATACAGCCCGCGAACCGTCTCACGAACCGTCCCGCGATCCGTCCCTCGATCCGCTCCGATCTAGTGCCGAAGGACGGCACCTCCGTGTTCAGCACACGTACAGCTCGACGATGATCTCGGCCTTCTTGATCCAGCAAGAGAGACAGAGAGGTAGATGAGTTCTCCGGCAGCGTGACGGCGCTCCAGAGGTTGGTGGTGATCTATCTAAGCAGGGCTCCGCCCGAGCTCCGCAGAAATACGATCTAGAGGAAAAACCGTGGAGGTATGTGGTCGGGCTGCCGTGGCAAAGTTGTCTCAAATCAGCCCTAATACCTTAGTATATATAGGAGGGAGGGGGAGGACCTTCCCTTGAGGCTCAAGTGAGCCCCAAGGGATCGGGCGAAGGGGGGGAGGAGGAATCCTCCTCCAATCCTAGTCGAACTAGTATTGGAAGGTGGAGTCCTTCCCTTCCTTCCCAATTCCCCCTTTTTTTCCTTTGATTTTTTCTTCTCCTGCGCATAGGGCCTCTTGGGCTGTCCCACCAGCCCACTAAGGGTAGGTGCGGCACCCCTAAGGCCTATGGGCTTCCCCCGGGTGGGCTAGCCCCCTGGTGAACATCCGGAACCCATTCGTCACTCCTGGTACATTCCCGGTAATGCCGAAAACTTTCCGGTAATCAAATGAGGTCATCCTATATATCAATCTTCGTCTCTGGACTATTCCGGAAACCCTTGTGACGTCCGTGATCTCATCCGGGACTCCGAACAACATTCGGTAACCAACCATATAACTCAAATACGCATAAAACATCGCTGAACCTTAAGTGTGCAGACCCTGCGGGTTCGAGAACTATGTAGACATGACCCGAGAGACTCCTCGGTCAATATCCAATAGTGGGACCTAGATGCCCATATTTGATCCTACATATTCTTCGAAGATCTTATCGGTTGAACCTTAGTGCCAAGGATTCATATAATCCCGTATGTCATTCCCTTTGTCCTTCGGTCTGTTACTGTCCCGAGATTCGATCGTCAGTATCCGTATACCTATTTCAATCTCGTTTACCGGCAAGTCTCTTTACTCGTTTCGTAATACAAGATCCCGTGACTTACACTAAGTCACATTGCTTGCAACGCTTGTGTGTGATGTTGTATTACCGAGTGGGCCCCGAGATACCTTTCCGTCACACGGAGTGTCAAATCCCAGTCTTGATCCATACTAACATAACGGACACCCTCGGAGATACCTCTAGAGCATCTTTATTGTCACCCAGTTACGTTGTGACGTTTGATACACACAAGGCATTCCTCCGGTGCCAGTGAGTTATATGATCTCATGGTCATAGGAATAAATACTTGACACGCAAAAAAACAGTAGCAACAAAATGACACGATCAACATGCTACGTTCATTAGTTTGGGTCTAGTCCATCACATGATTCACCTAATGATGTGATCCAGTTATCAAGCAACAACACCTTGTACATAGTCAGAAGACCTTGATTATCCTTGATCAACTGGCTAGCCAACTAGAGGTTTGCTAGGGACAGTGTTTTGTCTATATATCCACACATGTATCTCAGTCTTTCATTTAACACAATTATAGCATGGATAATAAATGATTATCTTGATACAGGAATTATAATAATAACTTATTTATCATTGCCTCTAGGGCGTAATTCCAATAGTCTCCCACTTGCACTAGAGTCAATAATCTAGCCGTCACATCGCCATGCGAATTACATTGTAATAAATCTAACACCCCTACAGTTCTGGTGTTGATCATGCTTTGCCCGTGGAAGAGGTTTAGTCAGCGGGTCTGCCACATTCAGATCCGTGTGCACTTTGCAGATACTCACGTCCTCCTCCTCGACGTAGTCGTGGATGAGGTTGAAGCATCGTTTGATGTGTCTGGTCTTCTTGTGAAACCGTGGTTCCTTTGCTAAGGCAATGGCACCCGTGTTGTCACAAAACAGGGTTATTGGATTCAGTGCGATCGGCACCACTCCAAGATCCATCATGAACTGCTTCATCCAGACACCCTCCTTAGCTGCCTCCGAGGCAGCCATGTACTCCGCTTCACATGTAGAATCAGCTACGACGCTTTGCTTGGAACTGCACCAGCTTACCGCACCCCCAATGAGAATAAATATGTATCCTGTCTGCGACTTAGAGTCGTCCGGATCTGTGTCAAAGCTTGCATCGATGTAACCTTTTATGGTGAGCTCTTTGTCACCTCCATATACGAGAAACATCTCCTTAGTCCTTTTCAGGTACTTCAGGATATTCTTGACCGTCATCTAGTGATCCACTCCTGGATTACTCTGGAACCTGCCTGCCATACTTATGGCCAGGCTAACGTCCGGTCTAGTGCACAACATTGCATACATGATAGAACCTATGGCTGAAGCATAGGCGACGGAACTCATTGTCTTTCTATCTTCCTCAGTTGCTGCGCACTGAGTCTTACTCAATTTTATACCTTGTAATACTGGCAAGAACCCTTTCTTGGACTGATCCATTTGGAACTTCTTCAAAACTTTATCAAGGTATGTGCTTTGTGAAAGTCCTATCAGGCATTTCGATCTATCCCTATAGATCTAAATGTCTAGAATGTAAGCAGCTTCTCCTAGGTCCTTCATAGAGAAACTTTTATTAAAGTAACCTTTTGTGCTCTCCAAAAGCTCCACGTTGTTTCCAATCAGCAATATGTCATCCACATATAATATTAGAAACGCCACAGAGCTCCCACTCACTTTCTTGTAAATACAGGATTCTCCAACCACCTGTATAAACCCAAATGCTTTGATCACCTCATCAAAGCGTTTATTCCAACTCCGAGATGCTTGCACCAGTCCATAAATGGATCGCTGGAGCTTGCACACTTTGTTAGCATTTTTAGGATCGACAAAACCTTCAGGTTGCATCATATACAACTCTTCCTTAAGGAAACCGTTAAGGAACGCCGTTTTGACATCCATCTGCCAGATTTCATAATTGAAAAACGCAGCTATTGCTAACATGATTCGGACAGACTTAAGCACCGCTACGGGTGAGAATGTCTCATCGTAGTCAATTCCTTGAACTTCTGAAAAAACCTTTGCCACAAGTTGAGCTTTATAAACGGTCACATTACCGTCAGCGTCCATCTTCTTCTTAAAGATCCATTTGTTCTGAATAGCCTTGCGGCCTTGAGGTTGTACTTCCAAAGTACACACTTTGTTTTCAAACATAGATCCTATCTCGGACTTCATGGCCTCCAGCCATTTGTTGGAATTCGGGCCCACCATTGCTTCCTCATAATTCGCAGGCTCATTGTTGTCCAACAACATAATTGATAAGACGGGATTACCATACCACTCTGGAGCAGTACGCGATCTCGTCGACCTACGAGGTCCGATAGGAACTTGATCCGGAGTTTCATGATCATCATCATTAACTTCCTCCTCAACCGACGTCGCAACGACACGGGTTTCCCCTTGCCTTGCGCCACCATCCAGAGGGATGAGAGGTTCAACAACCTCATCAAGTTCTATCTTCCTCCCACTCAATTCTCTCAAGAGAAACTCCTTCTCGAGAAAAGCTCCGTTCTTACCAACAAACACTTTGCCCTCGGATTTGAGATAGAAGGTATACCCAACTATCTCTTTTGGGTAACCTATGAAGACGCACTTTTCCGCTTTGGGTTCTAGCTTTTCAGGCTGAAGCGTTTTGACATAAGCATCACATCCCCAAACTTTAACAAACGAAAACTTTGGTCTTTTGCCATACCACAGTTCGTATGGTGTCGTCTCAACGGATTTTGATGGTGCCCTATTTAAAGTGAATGGAGTTGTTTCTAATGCATAACCCAAAGCAATAATGGCAAATCGGTAAGAGACATCATAGATCGCACCATCTCTAATAAAGTACGATTACAACGTTCGAACACACCATTATGCTATGGTGTTCTAGGGGGTGTCAACTGTGAAACAATTCCACATTGTCTTAAGTGAGCACCAAACTCGAAACTCAGATATTCACCCCCACGATCAGACCGTAGGAACTTGATCTTCTTGTTACGATGATTTTGAACTTCACTCTGAAATTGCTTGAACTTTTCAAATGTTTCAGACTTGTGCTTCATCAAGGAGACATAACCATATCTACTCAAATCGTTAGTGAAGGTGAGAAAATAATGATATCTTCCGCGTGCCTCCACACTCATCAGACCACACACATCGGTATGTATGATTTCCAACAAGTCACTTGCACGCTCCATTGTTCTGGAGAATGGAGTTTTAGTCATCTTGCCCATGAGGCATGGTTCGCACATGTTAAGTGAATCAAAGTCAAGTGACTCCAAAAGTCCATCGGTATGGAGTTTCTTCATGCGCTTTACACCAATATGACCTAAGCGGCATTGCCATAAACACATGGCGCTATCATTGTTAACTCTAACTCTTTTGGTCTCAATGTTATGTATATGTGTATTATCACTATCAAGATTCAATATGAACAATCCTCTCACATTGGGTGCATGATCATAAAAGATATTACTCATAGAAATAGAACAACCATTATTCTCTGACTTAAACGAGTAACCGTCTCGCAATAAACAAGATCCCGATATAATGTTCATACTTAACGCAGGCACAAAAATAACATTTATTTAAGTTCATAACTAATCTTGATGGTAACTGAAGTGAAACTGTGCCGACGGCGATTGCATCAACCTTGGAACCATTTCCCACGCGCATCGCCACTTCATCCTTCACCAGCCTTCGCTTATTCCGCAGTTCCTGTTTGGAGTTGTAAATATGAGAAACTGAACTGATATCGAATACCCATGCACTACTACGAGAGTTGGTTAAGTACACATCAATAACATGTATATCGAATATACCTGATTTTTCTTTGGCCGCCTTCTTATCAGCCAGATACTTGGGGAAGTTGCGCTTCCAGTGACCCATACCCTTGCAATAATAGCACTCCATTGCAGGCTTAGGTCCAGCTTTGGGTTTCTTCATCGGATTGGCAACAGGCTTGCCGCTCTTCTTTGAATTACCCTTCTTTACTTTGTCGTTTCTCTTGAAACTAGTGGTCTTATTCACCATCAACACTTGATGCTCTTTATGGAGTTCTGACTCTGCGACTTTCAGCATCGCGAATAACTCGCCGGGTGACTTGTTCATCCCTTGCATGTTATAGTTCAACACGAAGCCCTTATAGCTTTTTGGCAGTGATCGAAGAATTATGTCACTGATAGCCTCTTGTAGGAGTTCAATCCCCAGCTCAGCTAGATGGTTTGAGTACCCAGAAATTTTGAGCACATGTTCACTGACAGACGAATTTTCCTCCATCTTGCAAGCATAGAATATATCGGAGGTCTCATACCTCTCGATCTGGGCGTTCTTCTGAAAGATAAACTTCAACTCCTGGAACATCTCATATGCTCCATGATGCTCAAAGCGACGTTGAAGTCCCAGTTCTAAGCCATAGAAGGCTGCACATTGAACTACTGAGTAGTCCTCCTTGCGTGCTAACCAAGCGTTCTCAGCATCTTGGTCAGCCGCGGCGGGTGGTTCATCTCCTAGCGTAGCATTAAGGACATAACCCTTCTTGCCAGCTTGCAGGAGCAACTTAAGATTATGAGCCCAGTCTACAAAGTTGCTTCCATCATCTTTCAACTTAGCTTTCTCTAGGAACGTATTAAAATTCAGGGTGACTGTCGCGTGAGCCATTGATCTACAACACAAATATATTCAAAGTGGACTTAGACTATGTTCAAGATAATTAGAGTTTAACTAATCAAATTACTTGCTAAAATCCCGCTCAAAAATTACATCTCTCTAGTCATTTGAGTGGTTCATGATCCAATTCCACTAGCTCAAGTCCGATCATCACGTGAGTTGAGGATAGTTTCAGTGGTAAGCATCCCTATGCTAATCATATGAACTATATGATGCATGATCGACCTTTCGGTCTCATGTGTTCCGAGGCCATGTCTGCACATGCTAGGCTCGTCAAGCTTAACCCGAGTGTTCCACGTGTGCAACAGTTTTGCACCCGTTGTATGTGAACGTTGAGTCTATCACACCCGATGATCACGTGGTGTCTCGAAACGACGAACTGTAGCAACAGTGCACAGTTGGGGAGAACACAATTTCGTCTTGAAATTTTTAGTGAGAGATCACCTAATAATGCTACCGTCGTTCTACGAAAAATAAGGTGCATAAAAAGGATTAACATCACCAAAGTGACATGATACGGCCATCATCATGTGCTTCTTGATCTCCATCACCAAAGCACCGGCACGATCTTCTTATCACCAGCGCCTCGCCATGATCTCCATCAACGTGTCGGCATCGGGGTTGTCGTGCTACTCATGCTATTACTACTAACGCTACGTCCTAGCAATATAGTAAACGCATCTGCAAGCACAAACATTAGTTTAAAGACAACCCTATGGCTCCTGCCCGTTGCCGTACCATCGTCGTGCAAGTCGATATTAACTATTACAACATGATCATCTCATACATCCAATATATCACATGACATCGTCGGCCATATCACATCACAAGCATACCCTGCAAAAACAAGTTAGGTGTCCTCTAATTGTTGTTGCATGTTTTATGTGGTTGCCATGGGTATCTAGTAGGATCGCATCTTACTTACGCAAACACCACAACGGGATGTATGAATAGCTATTTAACTCTGTCCAAGGACCTCCTCGGTCAAATCCGATTCAAGTAAAGTTGGAGAAACCGACACTCGCCAGTCATCTTTGAGCAACGGGGTTGCTCGTAGCGATGAAACCAGTCTCTCGTAAGCGTACGTGTAATGTCGGTCCAAGCCGCTTCGATCCAACAATACCTTGGAATCAAGAAAAGACTAAGGAAGGAAGGAAATCGCACATCACCGCCCACAAAAACATTTGTGTTCTTCTCGAGATGACATCTACGCATGAACCTAGCTCCGATACCACTATTGGGGAACATAGCATGGGAAACAAAAAATTTCTACGCGCACGAAGACCTATCATGGTGATGTCCATCTACGAGAGGGGATTTGGATCTACGTACCCTTGTGGATCGCACAGGAGGAAGCGTTAAGAAACGAGGTTGATGTAGTGGAACGTCCTCACATCCCTCGATCCGCCCCGTGAACCGTCCCACGAATCGTCCCGCGATCCGTCCCACGATCCGCTCCGATCTAGTGCCGAACGGACGGCACCTCCGCGTTCAGCACACGTACAGCTCGATGATGATCTTGGCCTTCTTGATCCAGCAAGAGAGATGGAGAGGTAGATGAGTTCTCCGGCAGCGTGACGGCGCTCCGGAGGTTGGTGGTGATCTATCTCAGCAGGGCTCCGCCCGAGCTCCGCAGAAATACGATCTAGAGGAAAAACCGTGGAGGTATGTGGTCGGACTGCCATGGCAAAGTTGTCTCAAATCAGCCCAAATACCTCATTATATATAGGAGGGAGGGGGCGGACCTTGCCTTGAGGCTCAAGGGAGACCCAAGGGGTCGGCCGAAGGGGGCGAGGAGGAATCCTCCTCCAATCCTAGTCCAACTAGGATTTGAAGGTGGAGTCCTTCCCTTCCTTCCCACTTCCCCTTTATTTTCTTTTCCTTTGATTTTTTCTTCTCCTGCGCATAGGGCCTCTTGGGCTGTCCCACCAGCCCAGTAAGGGCTGGTACGGCACCCCTAAGGCCTATGGGCTTCCCCCGGGTGGGCTGGCCCCCCCGGTGAACATCCGAAACCCATTCGTCACTCCCGGTACATTCCCGGTAATGCCGAAAACTTTCTGGTAATCAAATGAGGTCATCCTATATATCAATCTTCGTCTCCGGACCATTCCGGAAACCCTCGTGACGTCCGTGATTTCATTCGGGACTCCGAACAACATTCGGTAACCAACCATATAACTCAAATACGCATAAAACATCGCCGAACCTTAAGTGTGTAGACCCTACGGGTTCGAGAACTATGTAGACATGAACCGAGAGACTCCTCGGTCAATATCCAACAGCAGGACCTGGATGCCCATATTGGATCCTACATATTCTCTCAAGATCTTATCGGTTGAACGTCAGTACCAAGGATTCATATAATCCCGTATGTCATTCCCTTTGTCGTTCGGTATGTTACTTCCCCGAGATTCGATCGTCAGTATCCCCATACCTATTTCAATCTCGTTTACCGGCAAGTCTCTTTACTCGTTCCGTAATACAAGATCCCGTGACTTACATTAAGTCACATTGCTTGCAAGGCTTGTGTGTGATGTTGTATTGCCGAGTGGGCCCCGATATACCTCTCCGTCACACGGAGTGACAAATCCTAGTCTTGATCCATACTAACTCAACGGACACCCTCGGAGATACCTCTAGAGCATCTTTATAGTCACCCAGTTACGTTGTGACGTTTGATACACACAACGCATTCCTCTGGTGCCAGTGAGTTATATGATCTCATGGTCATAGGAATAAATACTTGACATGCAGAAAAATAGTAGCAACAAAATGACACGATCAACATGCTACGTTCATTAATTTGGGTCTAGTCCATCACATGATTCACCCAATGATGTGATCCAGTTATCAAGCAACAACACCTTGTACATAGTCAGAAGACCTTGACTATCCTTGATCAACTGGCTAGCCAACTAGAGGCTTGCTAGGGACAGTGTTTTGTCTATGTATCCACACATGTATCTAAGTCTTTCATTCAACACAATTATAGCATGGATAATAAACGATTATCTTGATACAGGAATTATAATAATAACTTATTTATCATTGCCTCTAGGGCATAATTCCAAGAAGGCCTACGGGTCCATAGCTAGTAAATAGATGGCTTCTTCTCTCTCTTGGATCTTCAATACAAAGTTCTCCATGATCTTCATGGAGATCTATCCGATGTAATCTTGTTTTGCGGTGTGTTTGTCGAGATCCGATGAATTGTGGATTTATGATCAGATTATCTATGAATCTTATTTGAGTTTCTTCTGATCTCTCTTATGCATGATTTCATATCCTTGTAATTCTCTTCGAGTTGTGGGTTTTGTCTGGCCAACTAGATCTATGATTCTGGCAATGGGAGAAGTGCTTGGTTTTCGGTTCATAACATGCGGTGACCTCACCCAGTGATAGAAGGGGTAGAGAGGCACGCATCGTGTTGTTCCCATCAAGGGTAAAAAGATGGGATTTTCATCATTGGCTTAAGATTATCCCTCTACATCATGTCATCTTGCTTAAAGCGTTACTCTGTTCGTCATGAACTCAATACACTAGATGCATGCTGGATAGCGGTCGATCTGTGGAGTAATAGTAATAGATGCAGAAAGTATCGGTCTACTAGTCTCGGACGTGATGCTTATATGGATGATCATTGCCTTAAATATCGTGATGACTTTGCGCGGTTCTATCAATTGCTCGACAGTAATTTATTCACCCACCGTGATATTTGCTATTATGAGAGAAGCCTCTAGTGAACACTATGGCCCCAGGGTCTACTCCACACCATATTTTCAGCCTTACACTTTTTACTTCGTTGCACTTTCCGCCTTCAGATCTCACTTTGCAAAGAATCTTGAAAGGATTGACAACCCCTTTGAAGCCTTGGGTGCAAGCTTGTTTGTGTTTGCGCAGGTACTTTGGACTTGACGAGGCCCTCCTTATGGTTCGATACCTTGATTCTCAAACTAAGGGAAATACTTACTACTCCTGTGCTGCATCACCCTTTCCTCTTCAAGGGAAAAACCGACGCAAACCAGAGAAGTAACAAGAAGAATTACTAAGCGCCAGGGAAGGACTTTTGTTGCCGTAGCAGTACTCACTATAAATGTGATATAATATTACGGATGGTGCTCAATGGACTCATGCGCCGGCTTACAATATTGCGGCCAACTCGTCGTTCATGCCAGTTTACAGTTGACGGCTAACTCGCCGCCCACGCCTATCTACCAATGATGTGGCCAACTCTCACGTCTGTGGAATCAAGACGGCTTACAATGACGCGGCCAACTATCACGTCCGCGCGACCAAGATGGCTTATAACGACGCGGGCAACTCTCATGTGCGTGCGACCAAGGCGTCTTACAACGCCTCGACTGATTCTCGATGCTCACCCATACGAACCGCCCAACAGACGGATGCAAGACGTCACCCTCGCGGCCTGGACGACATCAACCCGCCGGTGCAGTGCTCGCTTATACGAGCCGCCCAACGGACGCATGCAAGCCACCATCCTCATGACGCATTGGCAATGCAATCTGCTTCGGCATATCAAAAGTAACATGAGAGTTTGTCAAGGAAACATCCGTGGTGAAGCTACAAATTGAGTCGGCCATCATTGAGCCGAAAATTCAAACCAAGCAGCCAAAGAATAAGAAAGTGGCCCTAAAGGAACCACGAGAGTCGGACTACCTGAGAATTAAGCACGGATCAAAGGTCCACTATTCACCATCAACTGTATGCCGGCTTATGTCCCAATCAAGTATGGAGACTCTCAAGCTGCCTCCTTGAGTCGACTTAAGACTCGGGGGCTACATGGACATGGCTCGGTAGACTCAACAGGGATGAATAATTCAAGAACACCAGGTCATTACAGAAAAATTAAGCCGGTCTCGGGGGCTGATGCCTCATTGACGAGAATATTTAAAGATGGCCTAAGAAGACAAGTCGCCATGATGCGACCGCCCAAACATGGGTGCCCGACCTTATTGGCAGATGATTCATAAGTCACCAAAGAGGATGGCACTACCAGTATCAAAGAGGGTGCGCCACCATATTGCGCTCGCCCAAACATGGGTGCTGGTAAGGCAAAGAGGACCAACAGTTGCCATGAGCACGGTTCAAACATAGGCACCCAATTATGTTCTCGAGAATTAAGCCGGCTTACTTGGGGTTACTAGCTTCCCAAGTTGTTTTGGAATAAGAGCATAAGCTTGTGCAATCCTATGCTCGAGTTTTCCCTGATCATAGGTCACTTGGGAGCTTCCGACTCACTGAGTTTAGCCTGAATACCCTCTTGGCTAGCGAAAAATTACCGCATTACAATGGTTATACTGGAATGTATGTTTGGCGACTCACCCTTCACACCCCCGAGAACTCTTGGCGTGTCAATCCAATCTTGGACCCTGAAATCCCAATGTTAAAACGAGTGGAGCTGGTGGGAGTCGGCATATGGAAAATAGACAAACCATGGGTTCACTGAACATGCTTCACTGAAGCTTGACTTGCACGTGATCAGCCGATCTAAACAACTCAGGCTGTTGCAAAAGCCTCTTTATGGTAGCACTAGAGCCTTGCAAGCTCGTCCTACCCTGTTGTGACTCACTGAGTCGGCTTAACCTTTTTTGGGTACCACTAGAGCCTTGAGAGCTCGTCCTACCCATTGTGACTCACTGAGCCGGCTACCATGACTCACTGAGTCGGCTTATTTAAAATAACTTGATGCCATAATATGGTGTTGCCAGCATTATTCTATCATATACATGCATCATATTGCATTGCATCATGCATCATACATACATATCATGCCGGTCTTCAAACCGGGTCAAAGCATAAATTCTCGCAGGTGCAAATAAATCTGGGAATAGACACTTTGGCTGGATTTTCATCATGGTTTATCATAACCAATGTTAAATGATTGGGTTTTTAAGCCAGCTCGGAAGAATTGACTATTGTCGAAGAGCCGCCCTATCACATATAATGTCGAGTCATCTAATTGACCGGCCCTTGGATTTCTTCAACTTGTGCTCTGTAGTAAACTACAACACTTAAGGATTTCTCAAACATATGGATTTCTCAAGGTTATATTTGTCGGGTTACATTGTAAACCACGGTCAAGGATTTCTTTTATCACAAAGGCATCATCAGCTCACAGAGTGGATATGATTTTATTCTACAATGGAAGGAATAGTCCCGAGCCGCTACGGGCACACAACCCAACACTTGGGGGCTACATTATTCAAATCAAGATTACATCAAAGATTGCAATCCGCTTTTCAAATCATCACATCATCAAGAGACCCGGCTACCTCAAGGGCTACATGTTGCTTTTTATTCAAGAATGGATTCAAGGAAGAACCGGTTCATCATTTTTATAATGACCCAGCCCTTGGGGGCTACACATTGCTACTCAAGGTTACATCATCAGATTTACAAAGTCCGTGCTCAATATTGCATAATGACCCGGCCCTTGGGGGCTACATCATATGATGTTTTATTTTCAAAGGAGAAGAACGTGGAAGTTACGAGTCGCCGCAAGCAATCAACCAAGCACTTGGGGGCTAGACTATTCAAATCAAAATTTCTAATGTGCCAGGTTGCTGCAGGCAAGACAACCCGGCACTTGGGGGCTACAACACTCAGTTGTTTCACAGATCATGAGGTCCAAATTGAAGACCCGACCCATCACACACCGATGAGCCGGCCCTTGGGGGCTACACCAGCTGAAGCTTTATAAGTATAAGATGATTACAAGTCCCAGGCTGCTGCAGGCAAGACAACCCGACACTTGGGTGCTACATGGTCAAAGATATTATTACAAATCTCCAAGTCATCATGAGCTGCAAAACTTGGAGCTTGGGGGCTACAGGTAATATGGATATATCAAAAAATTGAAGAGCACTTTCTAGATGTTAATTATGAGCAAGACCAGCTCAACATATTTTTATCTGGTTGAAGCATTGAAAGACAGGTTCAGCATTACATGGATTGTTTATCCCCAATAATGTTATCAAGTCAGATGGAGTTCGGTTGTTTGACGAGGCGTTACCAACAATCATAACCCGCCATTTATCAATCATAACCCACTCAACCAAAGAGAAGCCGGTTCAACATTGTGTGGATTTTATTTCCCAAATTTACATCAAGCCAAAGCACTGGAGGCCGACTCAGTGGCATATATATTTTATTGCAAAGGACACGTACCTACAAGATTATTGAAAACGGCTCAAAGAAACCCGAATTTTCAAGGAGCCACTTCGGTAAATCAAGTCGGCCTATGGAGCAAGCTGGTCCCTTAACATATTATTATTCTTACTTCAGGAGCTTACCATGAATAAATTCAAGCTAACCTGGGGACTAATGTCGGGGATATACCCCGCGGTGTAACCCGACTTGAAGCATGACCCGGCTGGAGCTTGGCGACTCACTGGTGACTCATTAGTGAATTGGTAGGCGGATCATACATGACCCGCCAGGCGACTCACACGAACGACAAAGGCCCAA
Source organism: Hordeum vulgare subsp. vulgare (assembly GCF_904849725.1). NCBI lineage: Eukaryota > Viridiplantae > Streptophyta > Magnoliopsida > Poales > Poaceae > Hordeum > Hordeum vulgare. Next base: position 109,145,041 of record NC_058521.1, on the reverse strand, counting down.
GGCCCGACTTGCAACCTGGCATAAGGCGACTCATAGAGGGGCCAGGAGGGACGACTCACAAGAGAAGGCCCAAGAAGAGGAAAGACTCCCACAAGAAGGAAACAAGACCCGGATTAGGATTCAAGAGTGACTAGTCCTATTCCTACTCCTAGTAGGACTGTACATGTAGACCTACCCCTTCCACCTATATAAGGAGGGGTAAGGCGCCCCAAGAGGGACAAGATTCACAACTTAGGTCTAGACAAGACAAATCATGAGATAGACAGATTAGACACCCACGAGATTAGAGGTGGCGAGTCTGCACCCTTGTAATCGAGATCATCATCTTCATCAATGAATCACAAGCATGACGTAGGATTTTACCTCCATCGGAGGGGCCAAACCTGGGTAAACTTGCGTCTCTCGATTCCGACCAACCCCTCTCAAGACGCCACATGGCTGCGATGGCCTCACACCTAAGTCCTTCCACGAGGAAATCTGCCATGACAAAACCACGACAAGTACTATCCTTGATTCATTTGTTATTGAACACCATTGTTAGGAACTAAATGAGTAAGTTTCATGAGGAAAAATCTCTTTATGTGCCTTGCAAGGGCACATCGTGCCGCCGTGCTTTCGCCCGCTAGTTTTGATAAAAACTTCTCGTGTGCACCTTCTAGAATTTTTTTTGACACACGCATGATGGGAGTGTTCCAGCATGCTAATACTATCCCTTTTTGAGTTGGCCTTTTACTCAGTGACATGGCGGGAACGCTCCTACATGTAGCCGCAAAGCATTCTATTTCGAGTAATGCTACACATACAAAACAATACAAGTTTTGATATGAAGGTGGGTTTTGATTGGAGATTAAGGGGGAGGTCGGACCCATCCCCATCGCTATTTGGATAGTACTTGTCATGTGCTATGCAACAAGCTTGCGGTTGCTCAATTCAGAGCTCACACGCGAAAGTTATGGCAGTTTCAGTGCCACAACTGTTTTTCTCTAAACAGGTGGTCGCACCGCTCGGTACCACGGTGGTACCGCTCGGTACCACGGTAGTACCGCTTTGGTGGTATTTCCACTACATACTACCGCTGCTACTTCCGATTATGTTTTTCATCTTTCGCATTGTGTTTCGGGTGGATTTTTGAGCAGCAGTTCTTAGCGGAAATACCACTTGGGGCGACACTACTATATTGATCCCCTCATTCTTACTCGACTGGGTGTGTTTCAATGCTAACAGGAAGTACCACTTACAGGAGCGATTGTACCGCTCTGGCGGCAATACTGCCTCGAGGTCTCTCCCGTTTCGCTCGTTTTTCCTTGAAAGTACCGATCCAGCTGTAGTGCCGCTCGGCCAAACAGTAGCACCGCTTGTGCACGACAAGTGCACATCTGTAACATCCCAATTTTCCTAATTGGGAATGTTTTACATTGTAGCTAAGCATCTATGCATATCGATTTAAATAAAGTTTGCATTTGAATTTTTTCGACTTTTGCTTTTGCATTTCTATTTTTTTTCTTCGCACGAGAAGTGCCTGGAAATAATCTCTTGCACGCAAGAGAGAGCGGAGGAAAATGACCCTCCAAAATGTGAGGCATCTCTGAAATATTTGGAGCCAAGAAAGCCAAAGTTTTATCGTGAACATAATTGCCAAAAACAAATAAAGCATTTATGGGATTTTCTGAAAGACATTTTAAAAAAGTTTTTATTTTGGTCGTGGAAAAATGTTAAACAAATTCTATTTTTTCTGCTGATAATTTTGGTATATAATACCCCTATATTTGGATTTTATTTTATTCCTTTTTATTATTTTTACTTTCTGTTTTTGAAAAATAGGAAAGATAGCGTTTTTTTTCTTTATTAGGAAACCGCCGCGGGCGGCATTTAAGGGATTGGGCCGAATCCCGCCTGACCCAGGACCGAAATCCTTCGGATCGGCCGACCGACCGAGCCCCCCCCCCCCCCCGGCACCCCTCTCCCTGCCAGCGGGCCCCACCGCCCGAACCCACCCCGAGTCGGTCACCCCTTTCCTTCTCTCCCTCTCTTTCCTTTCCTCCCCCCCGATTCCCTTCCAAGTCCGCCGGACCATGGCCGGATCCTCCTCGATCTCCCTGCCCCTTCCCTCCCGAGCACTCATCTCTCCCTGTAAAAGCTCCCCTACCCCTCCTCGACCTGTTCCACCCCCGAGACACCCTCGCCGTGCCGTGAGCTCGCCGCCAGACCTCTCCGAAGTTTGCCACAGCCACCGCGCCATTGCCACGGCTCCACTCCTCCCCGACATCCCCGACCTCTCCTCGCGCCACCGGCGTGCCCGCCGCCCTCGTCCGCATCGACTGGAGCTTCCGCCGCCGCCGGAGACCCCCGGAGCTACCTCCCCATCACCGTTCCACTTCGGCCTCGCCGGAGAAGCCTCGCCGGAGCACCAACACCACGGTGAGCATCCCACCCCCCTGTTAGCCGTTAGATCTTGCACGAACGCGCTAGATTAGATCTTAGTTACCCCTTCGGTTTTTAAATAAAAAAAAACCCGAACGGTTTTCTGCCCCACTTATTATTTAGCCGTAGGTTTTGGTTAAATAGGGGTTGTTTGTTAGTTTTCCCCGCAGCACTAACCCCCTTAGCGAATCAGGGACTGCCACGTATTCGGTTAGAACCTGTTTTCTTTTTCTGTTTAGTTCCAAAAACAGAAAAGTTTCAAGTTTGTTTTGACCATAGCTTTTGATCCAGAAGTCCAATGAGGTTGATTCTTTGTCAGTAGATCCCAATTTTTCTGTAGTTTTTAAAACATATAATTTGTACTTGGGTTTTTAGATCAGATTTAGTCTAAACCTTGTTTTGCTTATTCCAGGAGTTCAAAAAATGATTTTGATTTGATTCTTTTTGCTACTACTTCCTAGTGATTATATCTTACTGTGGTAGAAGTTTCAATTTTTTTAATATTTTTACTTGCGTTTTTAACAGAAACAAGTTTTTGCCTTAGTGATGTGTAGTGAATTCTTTCACTTAGGCCATAGCAACTTATTACTTGTGATGTTATTTTACTTGTTGTTTGATTGTAGTGCTTATGATGTGTATTTCTTTGTATCGGTAGATCACCCGGAGTGCGAAGCTTGTTACTTAGAAGCGCTCGATCAAGACAAATATCATCAAGGCAAGTCATTTTGATCATACTATTTCCTATGTTTTTTTGATGCATGGTAGTTTCACCTTTCTTTGCCCAATTGCATGCTGCTTAGGTACTTGGAAATTTTAGTATAGGTTGTAGTATCATATGGTAGGCACACAACAACCCCGATACTTGGCCCCGCGACGACAAATTTCATATTGCTATGCTTGAGTAGACGGGATTTCGGTTGAGTGCATAACACGAGTGATGCGAGGTTGATTAAATAACCAAGACCGGTTAAGACAAGATTTTCAAGACCTCATGATGCAATGCAACTCTAGGTGAAGGACGGTTGATCGGCTCCCTGGAGAAACCAGTGGATGACCCGGGATGCTGGAGACGGCCATGACGTCTTGCGGAAAGCTTCACCCAGGCTCAAAGAGATGGACGGAGGCTTCAAGACCCAAGGCTTACCTGCACAGCCACAAGTCATTATGGGCTCTGGCTTGGTTGGACAACGTGGCGACTCTGGACAGGCGGTGCTAGAAGATGTAGAAGAACTGTAGGAATGGATGGGCACCGACAGGGATTCAGAGGGACCCGTTGAAAGACCATGTTTTGATCATCCGGTCTTCGAACACCCTGAAGCGCGAGGACATACACGGAGGCGATCAAATCTTGTGGGGAACGTGTGCAAAACTCTGCAGAGTGACCAACCTAATCGATTAGCCGTGTCCACGGTCATGGACAACTTGAGCCGAAGGCATTGAAATTCCCCTGAACTCTCGACACAACTTAATAATGATGTGGTTGTTAACAACAACTCGGGTACGAGAATTGGTTGGCGGAACCATCTCATTAACAACAAACAATGTAGTAATATTTTGCTTCCAGCCCCTCTTGTTGTAGGATAAAATTGGCTTTATGCAAAACTTATAGCCCCACCTGCCAAATATACATGTAGAGATAGTTGATTATTATTTTACCCCCTCTCTTTGATGACTTGCTGGCATATTCCATATGCTGACCTACACGGCTGCAACATATCATGTTGTAGAGTACTTTTCCGACCAGGAGTGAGGCTACGATCTACCGCTCAACGACATGCCCTAGTGTCGGATGGACTCGTCTACCTGATGCTTCCGCTAGTCTTCGTTAGATATCTCATGAGATGGCCTTCAGCCACTTTATTGTAATCAATTATTGTAATAAAGTACTCGTTATGAGGTTTCGATTAATAAAGCTGTGTGATTGAACTCTTGATATACACATTGATGTACTGAGTGTGTACCAGCATGATCTTGGGATGGTACGGAAACACCAGAGGCTTGACTCATCTTGAGTAAGGTCGCTACAGAAATGGTATTCAGAGCACACGCTGACCGTAGGACGTAACCTCTAGGAATGGAAAATCCTTAGGAAGAAAACTATTTTCTTATGTCTATAAGTCCTCTATTTCCTCTTCTGATCATTTCTGACTTCTCTCCGATTTTCCCATGTTTTTGATGGCCACCTTCATCGCCGTTAAGTTCACGGAGTTTTGCCAGCCCGACACCACTATGCCTTTTGGAAAGGAGGTGGTACAGATCACCGAGGACTTGAGGATTGCTCTGCCGACTATCACAGGGAAGCCGACTTCGTCTTACCCGAAGGATTCACGCTACAAGATCGAGGTGCACGTTCCCGGAAGGACATTCGAGCCACGCATTGAGCCGGTGGATTTCAAGTTCATCGCACCCAACAGGATTCTCGGAAGGGACATCGCGGTCCATTGTGCACTGGGATGTATCAAGGAAGTGTACAAAGGCTTCCCTATTTCACCGGACCTATTCACGGTATCCCAGAGAAGAGAAGATGGAGAAATCATCTCAAGCAGGACCAAGGACGCTCTCCTATCCTATGCCCAGACCTTGGAGAAGCACAGCAGGACTCTGGAGCATCGTGTGATCAAGGACGCCAGGAAGATCAAGCAACTGTCGCTCCGCGAACTCGAACTCAAAGAAGCAGCCCGGGAAGCCCACTATGAGCACGAACTGGAGGTGAAGGACTTTGTGGAGAGGATCGAGAAGCTGAAGACTCGAGTTGCATACCTGGAGGAGGAACTGGACATGGGCGAGAACCATCATCCCGAAGGTGACGTAGCCCCCTTGATCAGCAATGACGAGGACTATGAAGAAAGCTCCACCGAAGGACCCACCACCATGCTTTTCTCAGGAGGACACTTAGACTAGACCACCAAATTTATTTTATCGTTAAATGCTTAGGCCGATGTTTAGGTTATCGATTTTTGTATCCCCGTGTGCACCTTTGTGATGGTATTGAATAAAATGTGTGGTGTGATACTTGTTTGTTGCATTTCATATGGGTAGTGTAATTAGTCTTAGACCATTATTCTATGCTAATCTCACCCCTCTACAAACATCAGATGCCTCCGAGACGTGCCCCTACTTCCAACTTTCCGTCGAAACTCACCCAGTTGATTCATCAACAGAACACCCTGATGCAGCTGATCATCCAGATCCAGAACAATAACAACAACCATCATCCACCCCAGGCCGACAATCTCACCCGTTTCCTGAGGTTGAACCCTCCGACTTTCTCCAGCAGCATTGAGCCCATTGTGGCAGATGATTGGCTCCGCAAGATGGAGCAGGAACTTATCACTACTGGTTGTACTGAAGCTGAGATGGTGCGCTTTGCCGCGCATCAACTTGAAGGCCCTGCAGCTGCATGGTGGGAGAACTACACCACCACATACCCCATTGCTAGAGTCACTTGGGAGCAGTTCAAGCAAGCCTTCCGTACCGCACATGTCTGAGCTGGTGCAATGAGTCTGAAGAAGCGTGAGTTTCGCAACTTACGCCAGGGAAATCGCTCTGTGGCTCAGTATGTGGATGAATTCAGCATGCTCGCCTGCTATGCACCTGGAGATGTGGCCGATGATGCGGCCAAGCAGGAAAAGTTCTTGGAGGGACTCAATGATGAGCTGAGCATTCAGCTGACTGTAGCCACCTTCAACAACTACTAGGAGCTGGTAGATAAGGCCCTCATCTTGTAGGGGAAACACCAGCAGATGACGAACCGCAAGCAGAAGTATGGGAATGGAAAGTTCAACTCCGGCACTCAGCAGAAGCCTCGCTACACCCCCTATTCAGGGAATACCGGGACTGGATCCGGTAAGTTTGGAGAACACACCCAGCATAACCACCCAGTGGACAACCATGGAGGAAATGGGAACCACCACAACAACAGCAACTTCAAGAATGGCGGTACCGGCACTCAGCAGCATTCAGCTCCAGCTCAGAAGGATCTGAATCACATCACCTGCTTCAAGTGTCAGAAGACGGGACACTATGCCACTGAATATCCCCAGAACAAGCAGGGAAATGGAAACGGCAACGGCAACTCTGCAGCAAAGAATCCCAATCCTTTTCCTCGAGCTCAGGTGAATCACATTGATGTTGAAGAGGTCTATGATCACCTCGATACTGTGGTTGGTAAGTTTTTGCTAAATTCACGTCCAGTATTGGTACTTTTTGATTCTGGTGCAACGCATTCATTCATATCAAGGGTAGTTGTGGAAAAGTATAGTTTGCCAACTAGAACCCTCAGCCAGCCTATTAAGGTCAGTTCCCCAGGAGGCATGATGACAGCCGGGATAGGATGCCATGCTTTGAGTCTCAACATCGGGAACCATAATTTTCCCACCGACCTCATCGTATTAGAGTCCCAGGGATTGGATGTAATCCTAGGCATGGATTGGTTGGCCAAGTATGAAGGGAATATTGATTGTGCCCTTAAGTCTATTTTGCTCACCACCCGCGAGCAAAAGTGGATTAAGTACGTGTCTCAGCCCCCGACACGGAGTAAACGAGTAAACTCTCTCACGGGAGTAGTCCAGGAGGAAGTACCGATTGTACAGGAGTACCTAGATGTATTTCCGGAGGAATTGTCGGGCATGCCACCTGATAGAGAGATTGAGTTCCTGATTGAGCTATTACCCGGAACAACCCCGATATCCAAGAGACCCTATCGGATGCCTGCAAATGACTTGGTAGAAATCAAGAAGCAAATTAAGGAGTAGTTGGACAAAGGGAATATTCGCCCAAGTTCTTCACCTTGGGGAGCCCCAGTGCTCTTGGTTGAAAAGAAGGATAAGTCCTTGAGAATGGTTGTCGATTATCGTGCATTGAACGAGGTGACCATCAAGAACAAGTACCCCTTGCCGATGATCAATGATCTGTTTGACTAGTTAGTTGGAGCTCGAATATTCTCCAAGATCGATCTTCGATCCGGGTATCATCAGTTGAAGATTCGTGAACAGGATATACCCAAGACAGCCTTCACCACTCGGTATGGCTTGTATGAGTAAACGGTCATGTCATTTGGACTGACTAATGCTCCGACATATTTTATGAATCTGATGAACAAGGTATTTATGGAATACTTGGACAAGTTTGTCGTGGTGTTCATCGATGACATACTGATATTCTCCAAGAACGAAGAGGAACACAAGGAACATCTGCTCTAGTTCTGGAGAAACTTCGAGAGCATAAGTTGTATGCAAAGTTTAGAAAATGTGAGTTTTGGTTGAAGGAAGTCAGATTCCTCGGACACGTCATCTCAGGAGAAGCAATAGCAGTGGACCCTGCCAAGGTCGCAGCAGTCACCGAATGGGTAGCACCCACGTCAGTCAAGGAGATCCGCAGTTTCCTCGGACTTGCCGGATATTACCGGAGGTTCATTGAGAATTTCTCAAAGATCGCCAAGCCCATGACAGAGTTGTTGAAGAAGGAGTCCAAGTATGTTTGGACTGAGGAATGTGAAACCAGTTTTCAAGAGTTAAAGAAACGTCTGGTTACAGCCCCAGGGCTGATATTGCCGAACATTCGGAAGGATTTCCAGTTTTACTGCGACGCTTCTCGTCAAGGACTTGGAGGAGTGCTCATGCAAGAAGGTAAAGTTGTAGCCTATGCATCCATACAGCTCAGACCCCATGAGTTGAATTATGCCACGCATGACTTGGAACTAGCAGCCGTAGTGCACGCTCTCAAGACCTGGAGACATTTCCTGATCGGAAATAGTTGTGACGTTTACACTGATCACAAGAGCCTGAAATATATCTTCACACAGAAGGATTTGAACCTCAGACAGAGGCGATGGTTAGAATTGATCAAGGACTATGACATGAGATTGCATTATCACCCAGGCAAGGCAAATGTTGTAGCCGATGCATTGAGCCGTAAGAGTTATGTGAACGCACTCGTAGCTGGAGGATTACCCCAGGAGTTAGCCGATAACCTCCGAGAGCTCAAATTGGAAATAGTTCCAAGAGGATTTGTTGCCACACTAGAAATTCAGTCCACTTTGACAGAAAAGATCCGCGAAGCACAGAAATCAGACAAGGAGATAGCTGAGATTAAGCAGAAAATGAAAGACGGGAAGGCTAAAGGTTTTCGTGAGGATGAACACGGAACTTTATGGTTTGAGGATCACATTTATGTGCCCAATGATCCCGAACTCAGGAAGTTGATAATTCAGGAGGCCCATGATTCCCCATACTCGATACACCCCGGAAACACCAAGATGTATCTGGATCTGAAAGAAAGTTTCTGGTGGACAGGAATGAAGAAAGACACTGCTGAGTTCGTAGCAATATGCGACGTTTGTCAGCGAGTAAAAGCCGAGCATCAGAAGCCAGCACGTTTGCTCCAACCTTTGCCGATACCCGAGTGGAAATGGGAAAAGCTTGGTATGGACTTCATCACAGGATTACCCAGGACCCGTTCTGGCTATGATTCTATTTGGGTTGTGGTCGATCGTTTGACCAAGGTAGCTCACTTCATTCCTGTGAAGACTACTTACACGAGTGCCAAGCTGGCCAAGATATATATGACCAGGATCGTATGTCTGCACGGAGTACCGAAGAGCATTGTGTCAGATAGAGGGACTCAGTTCACATCAAAATTTTGGCACCAACTGCATGAAACCTTGGGAACGAGATTGGAGTTCAGTACAACTTTTCACCCACAGACATATGGACAGACCGAGAGAGTCAATCAGATTCTGCAGGACATGTTGAGAGCTTGCGCACTAGATTATGGGTCTAGTTGGGATGACAATTTGCCTTATGCCGAGTTCTCATACAACAACAGCTACTAGACCAGTCTGAAGATGGCCCCTTTCGAAGCTCTATACGGAAGGAGGTGCAGAACATCGTTGATGTGGGATGGAGTTGGAGACCGACAACTTTTTGGTCCCGACCTTATCCGAGATTCTGAAGAGAAGGTCAAGCTAATTCGTGACCGACTCAAGATAGCTCAGTTCAGGCAGAAAAGTTATGCTGACAGGAAACGCAAGGAAGTAACATACGAAGTGGGAGACCGAGCATATCTTCGGGTGTCTCCACTTCGAGGAATCAAGAGATTCGGTGTGAAAGGAAAGTTAGCACCCCGATTCATTGGCCCCTACAAAATTCTTGAACGTAGAGGCGAAGTTGCATATAAACTAGAACTGCCGGAAGGATTGTCCGGAGTTCATGATGTCTTCCATGTTTCCCAGTTGCAGAAATGCCACGCTGAGATGGTCGATGTTCCGTTGAGAGATACAGTGCCCCTAGAGGCCATACAGCTTGTCAGTGATCCGACGTATGAGGAGAAACCCGTCAGGATTCTCGAGACTGCCAAGAGAGTTACCCGCAGCAAGATCATCAAGTTCTGCAAGGTGTTGTGGAGCCACCACACCGAGGAAGAAGCCACCTGGGAACGAGAAGAGGATCTTCGTCGAGACCACCCGCACCTATTTTCTAGCCAACCCGAATCTCGAGGGCGAGATTCATCTTAAGGTGGGTAGGTTTGTAACATTCCAATTTTCCTAATTGGGAATGTTTTACATTGTAGCTAAGCATCTATGCATATCGATTTAAACAAAGTTTGCATTTGAATTTTTTCGACTTTTGCTTTTGCATTTCTATTTTTTTCTTCGCACGAGAAGTGCCGGGAAATAATCTCTTGCACGCAAGAGAGAGCGGAGGAAAATGACCCTCCAAAATGTGAGGCATATCTGAAATATTTGGAGCCAAGAAAGCCAAACTTTTATCGTGAAAATAATTGCCAAAAAGAAATAAAGCATTTAGGGGATTTTCTGAAGAAAAAAAATTTAAAAAGTTTTTATTTTGGTCGTCGAAAAATGTTAAACAAATTCTATTTTTTCTGCTGATAATTTTGGTATATAATACCCCTATATTTGGATTTTATTTTATTCCTTTTTATTATTTTTACTTTTTGTTTTTGAAAAATAGGAAAGATAGCGTTTTTTTTTCTTTATTAGGAAACCGCCGCGGGCGGCATTTAAGGGATTGGGCCGAATCCCGCCTGACCCGGGACCGAAATCCTTCGGATCGGCCGACCGACCGAGCCCCCCCAGCACCCCTCTCCCTGCTAGCGGGCCCCACCGCCCGAACCCACCCCGAGTCGGTCACCCCTTTCCTTCTCTCCCTCTCTTTCCTTTCCTCCCCCCGATTCCCTTCCAAGTCTGCCGGACCACCGCCGGATCCTCCTCGATCTCCCTGCCCCTTCCCCCCCGAGCACTCATCTCCCCCTATAAAAGCTCCCCTACCCCTCCTCGACCCGTTCCACCCCCGAGACACCCTCGCCGTGCCGTGAGCTCGCCGCCAGACCTCGCCGAAGTTCGCCACAGCCACCGCGCCATTGCCACGGCCCCACTCCTCCTCGACATCCCCGACCTCTCCTCGCACCACCGGCGTGCCCACCGCCCTCGTACGCATCGACTGGAGCTTCCGCCGCCGCCGGAGACCCCTGGAGCTGCCTCCCCATCGCCGTTCCACTTTGGCCTCGCCGGAGCACCAGCACCACGATGAGCATCCCACCCCCCTGTTAGCCGTTAGATCTTGCACCAACGCGCTAGATTAGATCTTAGTTACCTCTTCGGTTTTTAAATAAAAAAACCCGAACGGTTTTCTGCCCCACTTATTATTTAGCCGTAGGTTTTGGTTAAATAGCGGCCGCTTGTTAGTTTTCCCCGCAACACTCACCCCCTTAGCCAAATTTTCAAATTTAGTTTAAACTTGAATTAGATCAGATTTAGTTTAAACTTTGTTTTGCTTATTCCAGGAGTTTAAAAAATGATTTTGATTTGATTCTTTTTGCTAATGCTTCCTAGTGATTATATCTTACTGTGGTAGAAGTTTAATTTTTTTTTTGATATTTTTACTTGGGTTTTTAACAGAAACAAGTTTCTGCCTTAGTGACGTGTAGTGAATTCTTTCACTTAGGCCATCGCAACTTTTTACTTGTGATGTTATTTTACTTGTTGTTTGATTGTAGTGCTTATGGTGTGTATTTGTTTGTATCGGTAGATCGCCCGGAGTGCGAAGCTTGTTACTTAGAAGCGCTCGATCAAGACAACTATCATCAAGGCAGGTCATTTTGATCATACTATTTCCTATGTTTTTTTCGATGCATGGTAGTTTCACCTTTCTTTGCCCAATTGCATGCTGCTTAGGTACTTGGACATTTTAGTATAGGTTGTAGTATCATGTGGTAGGCACACAACAACCCCGATACTTGGCCCCGGGACGACAAATTTCATATTGCTATGCTTGAGTAGACGGGATTTTGGTTGAGTGCATAACACGAGTGATGCGAGGTTGATTAAATAACCAAGACCGGTTAAGACAAGATTTTCAAGACCTCGTGATGCAATGCAACTCTAGGTGAAGGGCGGTTGATCGGCTCCCTGGAGAAACCAGTGGATGACCCGGGATGCTCGAGACGGCCATGACATCTTGCGGAAAGCTTCACCTAGGCTCGAAGAGACGGACGGAGGCTTCAAGACCCAAGGCTTACCTGCACAACCACAAGTCATTATGGGCTCTGGCTTGGTTGGACAACATGGCGACTCTGGACAGGCGGTGCAAGAAGATGTAGAAGAACGGTAGGAATGGATGAGCACCGACAGGGATTCAGAGGGACCCGTTGAAAGACCATGTTTTGATCATCCGGTCTTCGAACACCCTGAAGGGCAAGGACATACACGAAGGCGATCAAATCTTGTGGGGAACGTGTGCAAAACTCTGCAGAGTGCCAAACCTAATCGATTAGCCGTGTCCACGGTCATGGACAACTTGAGCCGAAGGCATTGAAATTCCCCTGAACTCTCGACACAACTTAATAATGATGTGGGTGTTAACAACAACTCGGGTACGAGAATTGGTTGGCGGAACCATCTCGTTAACAACAAACAATGTAGAAATATTTTGCTTCCAGCCCCTCTTGTTGTCGGATAAAATTGGCTTTATGCAAAACTTATAGCCCCACCTGCCAAATATACATGTAGAGATAGTTGATTATTATTTTACCCCCTCTCTTTGATGACTTGCCGACATATTCCATATGCTGACCTACACGGCTGCAACGTATCATGTTGCAGAGTACTTTTCCGACCAGGAGTGAGGCTACGATCTACGCTCAACGACATGCCCTGGAGTCGGATGGACTCGTCTACCTGATGCTTCCGCTAGTCTTCGTTAGATATCTCATGAGATGGCCTTCAGCCACTTTATTGTAATCAATTATTATAATAAAGTACTCGTTATGAGGTTTCGATTAATAAAGCTGTCTGATTGAACTCTTGATATACACATTGATGTACTGAGTGTGTACCAGCATGATCTTGGGATGGTACGGAAACACCAGAGGCTTGACTTGTCTTGAGTTGGGTCGCTACAACATCGGTTGCATTTGGGGAGCACTATAAAAGGAGGTCTTCTTCCCCCATTGCTCCCCAACCATTGAGCTCGTCTTCGGCCTCATTGTTGACCTTCTTTGAGCTTTCTAACTCTCAATCCTTCCAATGTTTCTTCCTAGTTCTTGAGGGGAAAGAGAGAGGAGATCTAGATCCACATTTCCACCAATCACTTTATCCTCTTTGTGAGGGGAACCCCTTGGATCTAGATCGGTGAGTTATTCATGTTCTTCTTCGTTCTTCCTCTCATTTTTCCATAGCATTAGTTGTTGTGGAGGGATTTGGGAGAGAAGAACTTGGGGACTCTGTTTGCCCTTGCCATTGACTTTGGTGTATAGGTTTGAATTCTCGATGGTTATACGTGAAATCGAAGTTTGAGAAGCTTATTACTCTTGGGTGCTTGGTACCTAGGAGCTTGTTCTTATTGGGGGCTTTGGCGTCCTAGCAGCTTGGTGGTGCCTCGAGGCTCAATCATTGTGGTGTAAAGCTCGGGCAAGCATCAGGGTCTCCAATTAGTTTTTGGAGATTGCCCTGAGCAATTTGTACGGGTTCAGTGACCGCCCTCAAGGGACCCTTAGTGGAATCATGGCATCTTGCATTGTGCAAGGGCGTGAGGAGATTTTGATGGCCTTAGTGGAATCTCGGGGATCATTGTGCCTCCACACCGCTCAAATCGGACATTACCATTCACAAGGGTATGAACTTCGGGATACATCATCGTCTCTTGTGCCTCGGTTATCTCTTACCCGTGCCTTTTACTTATGCACTTTACTTTGTGATAGCCATATTGTTTCTTGTTATATATCTTGTTATCACTTAGTTGGTTATCCTTCTTAGCATAACTTGATGGTGCACATAGGTGAACCTAGTTGTTTTTGGTTTTCTTCTTGACTAATTAAACGTTAGTATTATTCCGCATTTGTTCAATCCTAGACCATAATTATTTTAAAGAACCTATTCACCCCCTCTAGGCGACATCTACGTCCTTTCACTAGTGTTTGCTTATGAGGGGTGTTTGCTTATGAGGGGTGTGACATTACAGAATGCTCAACCCTCGTCCAGGAGCTCGGGTGCGGCTTATAAAGAGTGCGCCACGACCGACTGAGCGCCATTAGAAGGTGAGTTAATGCTACTAACTACGGAAGTTACTAGTAACAACATCTCTAACTCAAGCGTTACTCGTAATGCTCGTCTTCACTTCACTTCATGTGATATTTTAAGTCTGTGGCCGTTACAGTCTCTTTTTCATCCACACCTTGCTATAGTCCGATTGTCGGGGCACGTCCGACTGACAGAAGATGAATCGAGTGAGAACCTGTTTGCCCGAGTCAGACCGTGAGTGCACCGATAGCTTTAGGGACATTGGTATCCATGTGAGGTCTTAGGTGGGCCCTGGGATGCAGGTTTGTGGGCCTACCCCTAATGTACAACCCCATCATCAACTTCAATGTATATGAAGAAAGTCCCATTTTCTCCTTGGTAATAATTACTTTAAATTATCAATTTTCTAATTTTCATTCTTGATGTTTCCTCCATGCAAGAAAACAAGGTATGCAAAGTTGTATCTTATGTAATATTACAAATAACACAATTTATTTTCTCAGATCTCAAAATGTATAGATAAAATATTATTTTAGTGATCAGTGATCCATTAACAATTTTGGATCTTAAGGGTAAGTTTTGTCATCCCTCCTTCCGCATGTTCTCAACAAGCATTTTCACTCTTGGATTGATCAAGCAAACATATGCTTCAGTTTTGTAAAAATGTCTAGCATTCTCCTATAGTTAGCTAGGCATGTATGTTTAACACTTTCCTACTTTTTCATATCATGTGTTTGTCATGTGTATCCATTGGGAAGAATTGAGTATATTGACTATCATCTAATGTGGAAAAGACAAATCTTGCCTGTTTGTCCATTTAAGCATTGTTGTAGCAATTTTATTGTGTTCCCTTATCTTACATGAAATGGCAATATTCCAGTACTATCCTTGATTCATTTATTATTAAACACCATTGCTAGCAACTATGTGCGTAAGTTCCAAGAGGAAAAATCTCTTTATGTGCCTTGCACGGGCGTAGCGTGCCACCACGGCTTCACCCGCTAGTCTTGATAAAAACTTCTCGTGTGCACCTTCTGGACTTTTTTTTCCCAAGGCATGACGAGAGCGTTCCGGCATGCTAATACGCTCCCTTGTGAGTTGGCCTTTTACCGAGTGACATGGAGGGAACGTTCCTACATGCAGCCGCAAACCAGTCTATTCCGAGTAATGCTACACATACAAAACAATACATGCTTTTACATGAAGGTGGGTTTCAATTGGAGATTAAGGGGGAGGAAGGAACCATCCCCGTCAAAATTATGGGGAAGAGAGGATAGTTACATTGAAATCATCCTAGTGAGTGTGTGAGAGCGTGTAAACATTTGTATGTTTAGCATTATTGAGTCTATTCATCGCTGCTTTGCCGCTGCTATGCTGCCGCCAAATCGGCCACAAACACAGGCTGCTATTGACCTCTACATCAACGGCTACTACACCGCCACTATAGCCATCGGACACAAGTCTTTTGCTCCTTCAATATCGTCCATGATGCCAGGAAATGGGACAGGTTATGGGAGGAGCGGGTCCTGGTAGCATCCCCACTGGCCTCGACCCGGCCGCTCCGCCCCAAGATCGCGCGAATCATATGCTATCCAAAGGCATGCGCAATCTTTGCAAGGTCGTCGTGCTAGACATCATCACCACCGGCTTCTCGCAACACCGTTTCCATCCCTTATTTTTCACTTGTGCACTCCCCGCTATGGACATTTCCCATCATCGTCTCTGGCCGCAACCGATTTTCGCTCAAAGGACCACCACTAGGCCTCTTCCACCCTTGTTGTGGCGGCTTGCAGACGCGAGGTGTCGATGTTGCTCAGGAGTCAGGACCAAGAGCTAGAGGAACCTGTGTGGTTCTATGAACTGTTCGAGGCCAGTTGTGACACTTGAGTCGGCCCTCCTTCTGATGCCATGGTACGAGAGGACCAACAATAGGGGACCCATCGCGTCGCCCTCGCTGAACGAGCCCGCAGCTAGCCACAATTCAGTTCATCTGTTTTTTTGTTCTTGGTCGATTCGATTTTGTTCCCAGGTCAAGGGGATTCAATTCGATTCAATTTTTTTACCATGTACGATTGATCCAACGGGAGTTGGCATGTGACACGGGACGGATGTGGACATAGCACAAGCAGAAAACGGGCGAACGGGGATGTGATAAGCAGATGATGGATGATGAAGGCCCAAGTGGAACGCGGGCACAGACAAGATGAGGTGTCCGAAACAAATGAAATCACCGTGGGACGAAAACAAGAATGTCGTCTTGCTTTGTTAGTAGGTATAGATATATATTTGATTTGATGATTTGAAAACTTTCGTGCAAACGATTGGTTCATTTTAACCGTGCTAGTGTGGGTCGCTTCCTAGATTTCTCTTGACTACCATATAAATTTCGCAAATGCTACTGAAAGCACATATGCTCCCTTGGTGATATTGATAATTCATGACAACATACATTGCCTCTTGGACTAACACTTTTACCTAGATATTTCAGGTTTAATCCATGAAGAGCTATGGCTTAAGGTTTATGTGGAGATGCCCCTAGATGCAAGAAAGGAATAATATTGGCTCAAGCTTCAATCTAGAAGACTCTTTATTTTATATTTGTGAGAAATCACTTTTGATTCCATAGGAAAGCCAATGCTATTAAAAGGGGGTGAGGTAGTAAAATGAACTGATTGCTCAAATGCTCAAAGTTAGCCACCAAAACACTCAGTCATTTTCCCACATATCCACTCTGTCAAGATCCACATTCAAAAATTCGGTGTCACAAACATTGCCACATCGGACCCAGCGAGTTTGAACCTAAGACAGAACACTAGAGATTCCCACCAAATCGGTGCAACCGAAACTGCATCGGTTCTACCGAGTTCAGTGTGACCAACATTCTGTTGCCAAAATACACAAAATCGGAATTTCCGAGTTTGAGTATCGGTGCCACCGAGTTTGGCCATCTGACCGTTAGTTACCTTTTTGGTGCCACCGAGTTCTATATATCGGTCACACCGAGATTCAAAAGTTCACCACTTTAGTGCTAATCCGTACCACCGAATTGTCCAATTCGGTGTCACCGAGTTTGCTCTTTTGTGTGTAACAGTTGGATTTTGGCTACTGCCTATATATACCCCTTCACCCACCTCTCATTCGTGGGAGAAGCACTCAGAACACACACATCATTTCCAGATCCATTTTCTAAGAGAGAACCACCTACTCATGTATTGAGACCAAGATATTCCAATCCAATCATTTGAATCTTGATCTCTAGCCTCCCCCAAATTGCTTTCCACTAAATCAACCTCTCCTACCCATGCATATTCTGTGAGAGAGAGATTTGTGTTGAGGAGACTATCTTTTGAAGCACAAGAGCAAGGAGTTCATTGATATACCACATCTATTACCTTTTGGAGACTGGTGCCTCCTAGATTGGTTAGGTGTTGCTTGGGAGCCTCCTACTTCGTGTTGTTGAGTTCAACCAAGATGTTTGTAAGGGCAAGGAGATTCCCTACTTCGTGAAGATCTACCGTGAGTAAGGCTAGTCCTCCATGGACGGAACCCGTGGTGGGATAGATAAGGCCGCTTCTTTGTGCACCCTTCGTTGATGGAGCCCTCCGTGGACTCGCGCAGCTGTTACCCTCCGTGGGTTGAAGTCTCCACTAACATGGACGTACGATAGCGCCACCTATCGGAACCATGCCAAAAATCGTCGTGTCAAGCTCATGAATTTTATCTCCCTTCCCTTCTCCTCTTCTTTACACTTGCATGTTTTAGGGTGCCTAGACTTGTTAGAATTGCTAGATTTCTGCCCTCCTAGAAATTAGGTTAGGCTAGAAATTTTATCTTGACAAGTAGTCTATTCACCCCCCTCTAGACACATCTTCTATCGATCCCTCAGCTACCGCTCAATTGATTGATTATCTCGCTTTATTCGTCGTCTTCGTGATGGTTAAATTTGTCTTTCATGTTGCCATGGCTGAAGCGGCGTTCTCCCACTTCACGTTCATTTTTTACTCCATCGAGCCACGGTCATTTTCCATCAACCTCATCACGGTCCGCGTTGGATTTTTTGAACTCTCACACCTATAAGATCCTTTGTTCGAGGACAAGGTATTGGCGACAGCCAAGAGCTTGTAGATGGGTCAAGCATCGGGCCTCAAAGTCCCTTGAACTTTCGAACCAGTGCTTCTCAACGGGGTTCCCTCTCCCCTTCCCTCCCATCCCCATTGATTATGCGCAGGTACTACGATAAGGGACCCCTTTCCTCAATAATCTTCATGCTAGTTATTGACGGACCCCATTCCCTTATCTAGCTGTCAATTCAACGTGGCCATCGACATTGGCTCACCCCATCTTGTTGGGTCTGGCATGTCCCTTTACACAGACAACGTCATGGTTTCCTCCCATCCCGATGAGCACGACATCTCTGCTATCAGAGAGCTACTTTGTGTATTTGGGGTCACGACGGGGTTGCGCACCAACTTCTCAAAGCGTTCGGTGATACATCTCCAATGTATCTATAATATTTTATTGTTCCATGCTATTATACCATCATTCTAGGATACTTTTAAGCATTTATTTTCTTATTTACATTATTTTTGAGCACTAACCTATTAACCCAGTGCCAAGTGCGAGTTATTGTTTTTTGCATGTTTTTGGCTTTTCAGGAATACTATATGAAACGAAGTCGAAATACACCAGAACTTTCTGATGTTTTTTTCTGGACAAAATAAGGACCTGTAAGATTCGAAGGAAGACTGGAGGTCACACAAGGCTCCCTAAGTTAGCAGGGCGCGCCCATGGGAGTGGTCGCGCCCTCATCGCTTGGGGCCACCTCCCAGCCCTCCAACTTCCGTTCTCTGGCCTATAAATTCTCTAATATCCCAAAAAAACTAGAGAGACTCCAGAAACACTTTTTCCACCGCCGCAAGTCTCTATTCTGCCGTGAGCCCATCTGGAGCCCAGTTTCGGTGCCTTGCTGGAGGGGGATCGGTCACGGAGGGCCTCTACATCAACCTTGATGCTCCCATGTTGATGTGTGAGTAGTTCACCATAGACCTACAAGTCCGTAGTTAGTACCTAGATGGCTATCTCTCTCTATGTTCTCTGTTGCCATGATCAGTGTGATTACCGCGGTGATCTATATCATGTAATCACTCTTCTGCGCTGCGTTTGTTGGGCTCCGATTAATTGTGGGTTTGTGTTCAGATTATTCATGACATTTTGTTCCTTGTTGGTCCTTCATATATATGCATTATTATGATAGCTTCATAATTCTCTCTGATCTATTGATTAGGTTTGGCCAACAAGACTGATTTATCTTCAGCGGGAGAGGTGCATTGTAGTGGGTTCAATCTTGAAGTGCTCAATCCTAGTGACAGAAAGGGACATGTCATGTATTGTATTGCTGCCCCTAAGGGTAAAACGATAGGTTTCATTCATATTAATTGGATTTCCTTTGTCTACATCATGTCATTATCCTCCGTTTTTACTTAATACTCTAGATGCATGTTGGATAGGGGTCGATGGGTGGAGTAATAATACTAGATGCAACTAGGATTCGATTTACTTGCTTACGGACGTGATACCTATATGTAATGATCTTTGCCATGAATAAATATTGCATAAATATGCACTTTTCCATCAATTGCTTAACAATATTTTGCTTACCCACCATATGCTTTCTACGAGAGAGTAGCCTCTAGCGAAAATTATGCCCCCCGGGTCTATCCACAAATATAATTACAAAAACCCAAAATAACTTGCTGCCATTATTTACTTTTGATTTATTTGCTATTTATCAAGCTATCCATCTACACTACTTATTATTTGCAAGTAACGAGTTCAAGGAGATTGACAACCCTCTTGCTCGTGTTGGGTGCACATGTATGCTCTTTTGTGTGTAGGCGCTGAAGACGGGAAATTGCATGGTTCTCCTATTGGTTCAATAACCATGATTCTCACTAAGGGAAATACTTACATCTACTGTGTAGCATCATGCCATCCTCTTCTCGGGAAATCCAATGCATATCACAAGTATCATTCGGCCACACCTATTTGGTGCTCTCAGACTCCTCTTTGACACTATTGTGACTTCCGTTGTGATGATATAATGCTGGAACAAGTTGTCTTCGAGTATAATAAATTTGGATCTTGGCACTTACATGCCCTACTCATATATATCCTTTCTACACAATGAAAAGGCACTTGTATCAAAAATGTAATAAAAAGATAAAAAGAAGTGAGAAAAATCATTTCTATACAATAAAAATGCACCGTGTGCTAATGTCAAAAGAAACTCGGCACCACACCTATAAAAAAGGGACTTATGCCAAAGGGTGTGTACTTGCCATCATGCGTGTGTAGTGAAAGAAGCACTTCTCCCCAGGTGGTTTTGGCAATTAACAATAACATATAGTTCATTGGCCTAATGAGCCTATCAAGTATCCTTTAGGAAAAGTCCAATGAATGGACTAGCTAGGAATTGTGAGGATGATCCCCTAGATGCAAGGAACACCTATTGTCAAGAGCTTCAAGAATATACATTTTATTTTATGCGAGAAATCACATTTGAGTCCACGGGAAAGCAAATACTATAAAAAGGGGATGAGGTATCGAAAATGATTTGGTTGCTCAAAATACTTAGAGATTTACCACGAGACTCAACGAAACTCTCACAATAACATTTATCCAAAATTCAACTGCCAAAACCAGTGCCACCAGGTTTTCCATTTTGGTCTCACCGAGTTTACCCTAGACAAAACTAAAGCCAAACCCTAGTACCTCGGTACAACTGAAAAGCAGTGACCAACTTTCTGGAATCGATATATTTAATGTCAGAACTTCTGAGTTGTATATCTCGATGCCACCAAAGTGTGGATCTGCTCAAGACCAACCAAATTGGTCTCACCGAGTTGTTATAAGTCGTTCTCACAGAAACACCAAAAGTTATGATATTTTGCACTACTCGGTACAACCGAGTTTTTTACTTCACTTCCATCGAGTTGAACAAAAATGTTGTAACGGTTGGATTTTTGGAGATGACTATATATACCTTCTCCACCCCCTCATGGAGAGAGCACTCATAACAAGCCAACACTTCCTCCATTCATTTTCTGAGAGAGAACCACCCACTCATGTGTTGAGATGAAGATATTTCATTCCCACCATATGAATCTTGATTTATAACCTTCCCAAGTTGCTTTACACCCAATTAATATCTTCTACGAGGCCAAATTATGGGAGAGAGTGATTGAGTGTTGAGGAGAATATCTCTTGAAGCACTAGATCAAGGAGTTCATAATCTATACACCATATATTACCTTTTGGAGAGTGGTGTCTCCTAGATTGCTTACGTGTCGCTTAGGTGCCTTCGAATCAAGTGGAGTTGAACCAAGAAGTTTGTAAGGGAAAGGAGATCGCCTACTTCGTGAAGATCTACCCCGATTGAGGCTAGTCATTCATGGACATAAGCCATGGTGGAATAGACAAGGTCTCTTCTTTGTGGACCCCTCATGGGTGGAGCCCTTCATGGACTCGCGCAACCGGTACCCTCCGTGGGTTGAAGTCTCCATCAACGTGCATGTACGATAGCACCACCTATCAGAACCGCACCAAAATATTTGGGTCTTCATTGCGTTTCATCTTCCTATCCCTCCCTTTACTTACATTTGCAATGCTATTACTTTCCGCTGCTATACTCATAGACTTGCATGTTTATAGTGTGCTAGACTTGGTAAAATTGCTAAACTTGCCAACCGATAAAATTGCGATTTTTTAAGTTTTAATTTGGTCAAATAGTCTAATCACCCCCCTCTAGACATACTTTCAATCCTACACGTAGCTACCACCATACATAGGAAATCTCCTCGCCTATATCTGTGTTGCCTCTTTGGTAGTGTAAATGTTGTGGTATTCAACTTGTAAAGTCCGTCACGTATGATAGTGCGTGTATGATATGATCATATTTTACGATGATACTATATGTCCTTCTATTCCAAAAATGGGTTGCAAGTTTTATATTTATATTAATACCTCACATGGGGCCTCACATAGAGGAGTATGTCCGTGGTGCGAGCTAGGCCCACGTGGGTGCTCGGTGGAAAAGGCTGGGAACTAGGAGACAAAATAGATTGTTGTACTACCAAATTTTATCAATTTAACAATAAAACTGAATTCAAATTGATTTGAATTTGAACCAAAAGGATTTGAACTAGAGTTGTGACCTAAAAGTGTACCCAAAACGTGAAACTTTGGGGAAGGCCTTGCGATGCACTAATAAGATCATGTGAAAGTTTGCAACAAAGCCATGAAGAGGAAGATCAAAATAAATTGAGTTTCTTGAAATCCAAAGAAGGGAAAACATTTTCATAAAATTCTCAAAAAATATTTTGAAAATTATTAAAAGTTTTAATTAGGTTAAAATCAAGGAGTATTTATGTTTGTTCCCTCGTTTCTTAGTTTTGCTAAGTGTTTCCCTCGCCAAGAGCACAATAACTTAAGCGTCCAATCTCCAAAGAAGATAAAAAAGGTTGTTCGAAATATAAAGGTTGATTTGTTTGCTACCAACATTTGGCATTGCCAATATTTGGCAAGCCAACATTTGGCAAAATCAAAAGTTGCCAACATTTGACAACCTTTTGTGAGGTTTGCAACTGACTCCTCGCTGATTGCGTTGGTTTCCCTCCAACCTTAAAGGGTGATGTAGCACATCAACGACAAGTATTTCCCGCAGTTATGAAATGAAGGTATCAATCTAAGAGGAATATCCACAAGACTATGTAAGCGACACCTGCACACAAATAGAAAATCATCGTAAGCCAACGCATGTAGGGGTTGTCAATCCCTCATGGGTAAAGTAAGGATCGACTGATAGATGCAAATAAGAGTAATAGAGAATAAAATATAACAAGGAATTTTTGGTTTTTTTGTAATATGGATTTGAAAATAACAGAGAAAATAAAATAGAAATGCGAATAGCAAAGAAGAGATTGCAAATAGATGATATGAAGTAGACCGGGGGCCGTAGGTTTCACTAGTGGCTTCTCTCAAGAAAATAGCAAACGGTGGGTAGATAAATTACTATTGGGAAATTGATAGAAGAGCAAATAATTATGATGATATTCAAGACAGTGATCATGTATATAGGCATCAAGTCCAAGACAAATAGACCGACTTCTACCTGCATCTACTTCTATTACTGCACACATCGACCGCTATTCAGCGTGCATCTAGTGTATTTAGTTCGTGGAAAAACAGAGTAATGCCTTAAGAATGATGACATGATGTAGACAAGATCTATTCATGTAGGAATAGAACCCATTGTTTTATCCTTGATATCAATGATACATGCGTGTCGTTTCTCTTTCTGTCACCGAGATAGAGCACCGCAAGATCGAACCCATCACAAAGCACCTCTTCCCATTGCAAGATAAAAGATCAAGTTGGCTACACAAAAACAAAATATCAGAGAAGAAATACGAGGCTATGATAATCAAGCATGAATATGTTTTCATAGATCTCATCATAAACTCAGAATTCATCGGATCCCAAAAAACACAGCGCAAAATAAGGAGTTACATTATATGGAACTCCAAGAGACCATTGTATTGAGAAACAAAACGAGAGCGAAAGCCATCTAGCTGGTGCCTACGGACCCGTAGGTCAGATATGAACTACTCATGCATCATCGCAGGAGCACCATGAGGATGATGAACCCCTCCGTGATAGTGTTCCTCTTTAGAATGGGTTCGAGATTGGACTTCGTGGCTTCTTGAACTTGCTGCGACTGAAATGATTTTTCATCGACTCCTCTATGGTTTTTTGAACATTGGGGTATTTATAGAGCTTAGAGGCGGTGGAGGAGGCGCCCGAGAGGCCCACTAGACACCAGGCCACATGAGGGGCCCTGGGCACCCCCTCGTGTCTAGTGGGCCGTCTGCGCCTCCTCTCGTGCTCCTTCTTGGCTCCCAAGTTTCCTTCTGGTCCAAAAAAATCTCTGTAAAGTTTTGTGGCATTTCGACTTCATCTGATATTGATTTTCTGCGAAGGAAAAAAGGAAAACAACATCAACTAGCACTAGGTACTATATCAACAGGTTAGTCCCAAAAAATGATATAAAGTGGCCATAAAAGGATCATAAAAAATCCAAGAATGATAATATAATAGAATGTAACAATCAAAAAATATTGATATGTCGGAGACGTATCAGTATCCCAAAACTTAATTCCTGCTCATCCTCGAGTACGTAAATGATAAAAACAATTTTTTTGACGTGGAATGCTACGTAACATGTTCATCATATTATTTTTCTTTTTAACATGGACATATGGACTTGTAGATGATTCAAAGAAATAGTCTATAGTTTGACATGAAATTTTCAATACTCACGCATATCAACAAGCAACCAAGTCTTTCAAAATATCAATGCTAAAGAATGTAATCCCTAGCTCATCATGTTCTATCATTGATCCATACTTGCAACACACCCAAATATTAACTATATCCAATGCTCAAGCACGATAATGGTGTTCCTTAGTTGGTGCTTTATAAAAGAAGACGGAGACTCAAATTCAAAATAAAAATTGAATAAAGTAAACAGATAGGCCCTTCCTAGAGGGAAGCATGGATTTGTAGAGGTGCCACAACTCAAAGTGAAAAACTTAGAGATAATTTTTTTGGGTGGTATGCTTTTCTTGTCAATGAAAACAACTAAGAGTATCCAATATCCTCCATGCTAAAATAAATTATAGGTCGTTCCCAAACTGGAAATAAAGTTTATTCCTTTTTCCACCATTCTTTCACATTCCACGGCTAGCCGTATCCACGGGTACCGTCCAGACCAACATTTTCCAAGGACTTTATTATTTGACAACATAAAATATTTTTTTTTGCATTTTGGGACTGGACATCCCTATTAACACCATACTATCGTGCAATGACAAGTGAATAAACACTCATCTTGAGAATAACCTATTTAGCATGGAAGATATCGGCCACCCCTCGCTGCTTCATGAGCGGTACGAGCACACAAAACAGAAATTTATTTTGAACATCATCATAGATTGAGAAGTGCCCAACCAAGGAACGAAAATCATCATAAGTGAATATTAAACATAACTAACACCGAATAATGAAACACAGGTAGCATGTAATTTCATAGCATAATTATTAACTTCATGTGCATTCATTGGGAATCACAAACTTTAACACCAATGTTCTTACTAAAGCATAATTACTCATCAACATAACTCACATATCACTATCTTCATATCGAAAAACTATTGCAAATAATCAAGCTTAATATCCTATGATCTTCATGAAAGTTTTTATTATATCTTTCCTATACATTCATCACTTTGGGATTAATTTCATTTAAAGCAATTTGCCATTGCAAATAACAAGCCCTCAAACAAATATAAGTGAAGAATGAGAGCACAAGTTTATTTAAAATTTTCAACTCTAAAAATAATATAAGTGAAGCAAGAGAGGATTTCTTGAAAATTTCAAAATAATCTAAGTGAAGCATGAGAGCAAATTTGTTCATAATAGCAACACCTCTATGCTAAAAAAGATATAAGTTAATCACTTGAGCAATTCCATGGCTCAAAAAATTTAAGTGAAGCATAAAGAGCGATTCTAACAAATCATAGCATAATTTGGTTCTCTCAAATGGTTGTGTCCAGCAAGGTTTATTAAGAAAAACTAACAAAAAAAAAGCAAATACACAAATGATACAAGACACTCTAAGCAAAAATCATGATATGTGTTGAATAAAAATATAGCTCCAAGTAAAATTATCGATGGCTGTTAGAATCAAGAGGGGATGCCTTCCGGGGCATGCCCAAGCTTAGTTGCTCGGTACTACTTGGATATTACCTTGGGGTTCCATGGGGCATCCCCAAGCTTAGGCTTTTATCACTCCTTATTCCTTCATTCATCTTGATCTCACTCAAAACTTGAAAACTTCAATCACACAAAACTCAACGCACTTTTTGTGAGATACGTTAGTTTAAGAAAACAAAACTTTACTTTAGGTACTATTGAAAACCTATTCCAGTTTTTTTGGATTATACCTACTATATTCTAACATTACCATGGCTTATACCCCCAATACAAACCATAGAATCATCAAAACAAGCACATAACGCAAACAAAACAGAATCTGTTAAAAACAGAATAGTCTGTGAAGACTCGAATTTTACTCATATTTTTGTAACTCCAAACATTCTCCACAATTAGGACAACGTAGGGAATTTGTACATCAATCCTGTGTAAAAAATTCACACACTTTTGACGTTTCTGTGATGTTTTGGATTTTTTTCTACTCGATGCAAAAGTTTCTCTTTTTCAACAGGATTAAAACAACTAACAACCCACATTATCCCAAAGGCTTAACTTTGCACAAACACTAAATAAAACACAAAAAACACAACTATAACAGTAGCATAATTGTGCAAACACACAAGAACATAAAGCAAAAGTGAAAAAATATATTATTTATTGGGTTTCCTCCCAACAAGCGATATCGTTTTACGCCCCTAGCTAGGCATATATCACAAATTTTAAGTGATGTTATCCTTAGTGATTGATCCATAGGTTTCCTCATGATTGATTCATATGATAATTTAATTTTAGTTCTAAGGAAGTATTACAGGCCTTTTCTTAGTGGAAACTGAAATTTAATGTTCACTTCTTTCATATCAATCACGACCCCTACAGTACGCAAGAACGGTCTACAAGAATTATTTGACAAGACGGAGTGCAATCGATATCAAGAACAATAAAATCTATGGGAACATAATTCCTATTTGCAAGAACAAGAACATCATTACTTCTTCCCATAGGCTTTTAATAGTAGAATCCGCCAAGTGCAAATTTAGAGAACATTCTTCAATATCGGTAAGACCAAGCACATCACAAAGAGATTTAGGAATTATGGAAACACTAGCACCAAATCACATGAAGCATAGAACTCAAATTTCTTAATCTTGATCTTAATGGTGGGTTCCCATTCATCTTGTAATTTTCTAGGAATTGAAATCTCTGGCTCTAACTTTTGTTCGAAATCTTTTATTACCGCATCCGAAATATGTTTAGTAAAAGATTTATTTTATTCTTAGGCATTGGGTGAATTTATCATAAACTCCAACATAGAAATACACTCAATCAAAGAGAAACAATAAAAATGAAACTTTTTTCAATCTGAAATAGTGGGTGCATTACTAGCTAAATTTTTGACCTCTTTAATCCCGCTTTTATCAATTTTTTAATAGGATTTTCACCCTCCAAATCATGGGAACACCCCTAGATAAAGTTGACTCTTATTCAGTTCCATCATCATTAATTTTGACATTACTAAACAGGGAATAAATAAAATAAACACCAACCATTTTAATCTCTTCATCATTTTTCTTTTCAAAAGATTCTGGCTTAGCTTATATTTGATTCACTAACGTTGCTTGTGCATCAGATATCCTTCCTAGCATATTTTCGGTAAGAGCATATTGAGACTGGAGATTAGCAACTTCTTTACTAACATGATCAAGTTGTTTTGTAATAGCATCAAGCAAAATAGAATGTTCCTTAAGTTCTTTAGTAAAAGAATATTTTGGTTAAATTGCATGTACATCTTGGTACTTTTCTCAATCTCTAACAAAATATTTGAACATGTAACATCATAGTACCTCCTTGGAGACATCATTTCTACGCAAAAAATAACACAAGCAAACAACAGATCCGGCAAGAAAACGGCGAACGAAAAGAAGGCAAATTTTTATGAAGTCGGTAAGAGGAAATCGAGAAGCAAATGGCAAATAATATAATTGCAAGGAGATGACAGTTGTGTGTAGGAACCTGATAGATCTTGACTTGATATTCCCCGGCAACGGCGTGAGAAATCTTGATCCCTCGCTGACTGCGTTGGTTTCCCTCCAAGCTTGAACGGTGATGTAGCTCAGCGATGACAAGTATGTCCCTCAGTTTTGAAACCAAGGTATCAAACCTGTAGAAAGATCCACAAGACTATGTAAGCGACACCTGGACACAAATAGAAAATCCTCACAACCCAACGCTTGGAGGGGTTGTCAATCCCTTGTCGGTAAAGTGAGGATAGATTGATATATGCAAATAATAGTGATAGCAAATAAAATGTAGCAAGGTATATTTGGGTTTTTGATAATATATATCAGAAAATAAAAGACAAAGCGAATAGAAAAGTTGAGATTGCAAACCCGGGGGCCGTAGGTTTCACTAGTGGCTTCTCTCGAGAAATTAGGAAACGGTGAGTAGAGAAATTACTGTTGGGCAATTGATAGAAGAGCAAATAATTATGGCGATATTCAAGACAATGATTATGTATATAGGCATCACGTCCAAGACAAGTAGACCGACTTCTGCTTGCATCTACTTCTATTACTCCACACATCGACCGGTATCGAGCATGCATCTAGTGTATTGAGTTCATGGAGAAACAGAGTAATTCCTTAAGAATTATGGCATGATGCAGACAATATCTATTCATGTAGGAATAGACCCCATCGTTTAATCCTTGATAGCAACCATACATGTGTGACATGTCTCTTTCTGTCACTGAGATTGAGCAATGCAAGATCGAACCCATCACAAAACACCTCTTCCCATTACAAGATAAAAAATCAAGTTGGCCACACAAAAACCAAATATTGGAGAAGAAATAGGACTCTTTTATAATCAAGCATGAATATATTTCATAGATCTAATCATAAACTCACAATTCATCGGATCTATCGGTGAATACTCACAACATATGCCATGGGTAGGCTAAAGTCGGTGAGAACCGAAGGGACAAAGGAGGGTGCTGGGAACGAGGTTGTTACAAGCATGGAACGCACGATGTACCCAGGTTCAGGGCTCTCCGTAGAGATAAGACCCCTAGTCCTGCCGGAGTGTTTGATGCGTGTGAATGGATTACAATGTCGCTCGTGGAGCTGTGTTGGGAGGAGGAAGAGAGGAGCAGCCGGCTCGTCTCTGCCTCTCTCTATGTGGTTGGTGGGTGTGAAGTGTTGTTCTACCGTCCTCCTGCATGGAGGGTGACCGAGGGGTTTTATAGACGAATCCACCGGCCTACAATATGGATAAAGGGTACAAGGGTGGGACCCGGATGGCAGCCTCACCGGCTGACGAGGGGACCACAAGAGTCTTGTCTTGTCGTTTGAGGGGCCCGCCAGCTGCATGGTCTCGATTGGCTGTGGGACCCGCCAGCTGGCCAATGAAGCTCTCGCGTAAGGTTGACGCCGAGCACGTGTTGTACGTCGAGCGTCGTCAAGCGAGATTCGTCATGGGCAGGTAGTACGACCTCCTCCACTGTTCCCCATGCTGACTGCAGTAATGCAGTGGGAGTGTGACGGTCCGACACTATGCTAGGTGATGGATCAGAGCCGGGGTAGGTCAGCGGCATGGCCGCGGACGCTCGTACCTGCCGGACACTCCAATCCAGTACCTTTGCTGACGCATAGCTACCTTTAATCATAAGGTCTCATCCTTAACTACGATCTGATGTGACTTGTGATCCCCAACCGGCTAGCCTTCTTGGCTAGCCGGTTTGGGCACGACCGCCTCGTTCCTAGCCGGCTGGCCTGACAAAGGCGGTCAGGAAGAGGTAACCGTCTCGACTCTAGCCGGAAGGGGTTGCCTGGCCGGCCAGAGAGATGGCCGCCTCGTCCTCCAGCCGGTAGGCGCGGCCTAGCCGGCCAGAAGACTTGGGCCTTGGGAAACTGTGTTTGTTCATATCCTTTTGGGCAGGAAATGAAGGAGCAGGTTTGATGAGCCTACCCCGGGGTTATCCCACCGATAGTAGTCCCCGAAGATGGAGAGGCCCGCCGTCTGTGGGCGGGCGGCCTCACCGGCTTGATGATTTGTCTTGGTAATTCTGCCGCCATTCGTGACGGGGAGCGCCGGCTCCGAAACCGATTGGCTTCAAGGCGACGCGTCAGCTTCGTCGTAGGTCGCCCGGAAGGCGCCACGTGCCAGGCCCCGCCTGACGTAATGATGGTGATTACGAGTGACAGGACCAGGCCTGGGCCCTGTATCCCGCCACGATACCCCCTCGGCCTTCGCGCAAGAGATCCTCTGTGGATTTACTCCGCGATGGTTGGGCTTAGGGAAGTGTTACTACCCGTAATACACGGGGTTAGTGGGGGTCCCGCGCGCAGCGGATCCCCTCACCACGATGCTTCGCGGGGTTTAAATGGGATGCGGGGGTTCCGAGGAGGCCATTCGCCCCCTTCTTACCCTGCATCGACACTCTCTTCCTCCCTGAGCCCAGAGAGAAAGAGCTCGCCCTCTTCGTCTTCCTCGCCTTCGCCGCCGTAGAGCCACCATCAGTTTCGAGTTTAGCCGCCTGCAGCCATGGCCAGCGGCTCCACCTCAAAAAAGTCTTCGTCACCGAAGGCCTCGTCGCAGGGAGCCTGGCTGGGCAGCGAGATTTGCGAAGGCCACATCTAGGTGCTCATTCATCACTGGGTGCTGCCCCCAGCCTCCCAAGTGCTGGTGCGAATCCCCGACGCCGAGACTGCTCCCACACCTGCCGTGGGAGAGGTCATGGTCTTTAATGAGCACTTCTACCGGGGCTTCCGGCTTCCGGCCAGCTCCTTCTTCGCCGAGTGGCTTCGCTTCTTTGGCCTGCAGCCGCATCACCTCGCGCCAAACACCATACTGCAGCTGTCGGCCTTTGTGATCCTGTGCGAGGGCTTTGTGGGGATCGAGCCTCGCGTCGATCTCTGGCGTAGCTTGTTCTTCTTCAAGCAGCAATCCATCGCCATGGAGAAGTCCGAAGTGGAGAAGCTTGCCGGACCGCACCCGATGACGCCATGCGGAGCCACGTTGGTGCATCACCGCTCGAAGTCGGGCTTCCCCCAGATGCCGCTGCAGGAGTCCATCAAGCAGTGGCACAAGGGCTTCTTCTACGTGAAGAACGCCGACCCCGCCCAGGACGCCCTCAACATGCCCCCGTTCAACATCGACCCGTCGACGAAGCTGAATTGGGCGGCGAGGACCCCCAAGCCGATTCCCGAGGTGGCGCTGATCTGTGCCCACCTCGAGATCCTCGAGAAGAGCGGCCTCCTCGGCCGCGACCTTCTCACCACCATGATGACCCGCCGGATCCTACCGTTGCACACGCGGCCACATCTGGTCTGCTAGATGAGTGGCCGGCATGATCCCTATAGGCTGTCCACCAAGAGGTTCACCCCCGGCGCGATAGTGCAAAGGGCGAACCTGATCTCCACCACCCGCATGGACGACAGCGGGAACTGGTCGTGGGGGATGACCCCCTTCAACAGGTCCCATCCGCCTCCAATGGTAAGTGGTTTCTTTGTTCTTCGTTGTTTGTCTTGCAACCGACCGTCTCGCTGAGCCGGGTCGAATCCTTTTTCGTAGATGTTCGAGAAGCTGCAGGGATCCCTCCGTCCGCCCGCTCCCGACGTGGATGTGTCCGACGCCTCGGAGAGTGAGGACAAGGGCGTGATTGAATCATGCTCGGAATCCTCCGCAGGCTCGGAATCCTCCGCAGGCTCGGAGAGCGCCCTGGAGTTGGAAGGGAGAGAGCCGTCTGGTGAGTACCCGCAGCCCTCCATCACAAACTGGACGGATGACGACGAGACTCCCTCATTCTTCTCTGATGCAGCCTTCGAGGAGGACTCCGACGAGGTGGAGGAGGTTACCAGCCCGCCACTGACGCGCGGTCGGCGCCAAAGGGCCGGGGCAACCGCCGTTGACGAGGCGGCCGGGAGGAAGGGCAAAGGTGCCACAACATCCAGGCTGGCTCCTAAGCGGCCGGCGCCGGGCCCTCCAACCGGAGCACGGGCAGGCGGCGCCAAGAAGGGTCGTGGCGCCGGTAGGAGGCAGGTGCCCATGGTTGCTGGGTAAGATTCCCTCCCCCTTTTCTTCGTTTATCTTGTGGGAAGCTTTGTTCCTTAAGAACTTCGCTCGACAGGGACGCGGATAACGTGGAGGAAGACACCGCCTCTGCAGCCGAGCGGGCTGGCTGGGCAGCAGCCGATGCTGCCCAGAGGGAGCTTGAGGAGCAGTCCAAGCGCTGGTGGGACGCGGCCGCGGGGAAGACGGCCGTGGGCAAGTCTCGCCCAGCCTGGATGAGAGGCCGGCGGAGCAGCGTACGAAGGCTAGACATGACCCCTCATTGCATGCTCGCGTGGAGGAGCCGGCTAGCAAGGCGGCTCCGAGGCACGCCCCGAGGGCTGAGGGGGCCCAGCCCTCCGAGCCGGATGCTTCGGCGCTAGTGGACTTGGAGACGATCCCCGACTCGCCCAGGGCCGAGGCGGCCCCCGACGCACAGGAACTGATCCTGGATGTGCCGGACGCGGCCCCTGATGCGCCAGGGGTGGCCATGGATGCACCGGATGCGGCCCATCCACCTCCCGTTGAGGAGGCAGCGCCGGCCGAGCCGGCACCTGGAGCCGGCGCCATCGTCGTTCCCCACCACGTTCCAGCTGCGCCGGGAGGTGGAGGCCGGGTCAGGAGCCGGCCCATGAAGTCGTGGCGGGCGGCCAACTTGGCGCACACGCGACTGCCCACCGACACTGCGCTCACCGGTGTCCTGGAGCTAGTGTCGCTGTTTTCCCACAGCCGGTCCAAGGTGGAGCAGTCGGCCCGTGTGGTGTGCGATGACTTGGAGCGCCTGGAGGCCCGCACTAGGGTAAGTGCCTCATCTTGGGTTTGAATTTTTTTCCTTTTGCTTCAGTGGGGGCGCACCAGCGCACCCACCGGGTGTAGCCCCCGAGAATCGGGCCAGCCGATCATCAGCCGGGCCGAATCTCTTTGAGCCTCTTTTCTTGTTTTGCTTCTTTAGTGGGGGCGCCAGCGCACCCACTGGGTGTAGCCATCGAGAATCGGACTGGTTATGTCTTAACCATGCCGAATCTTATTCCTGCTTCTTCTTTGCTTTTTCGTAGGAGCTTTATGATGCTCAGGCGCAGGCCAATAATGAGCTGCGGACTCAACACCACGCAGGTGATGGCCAGATCGCCGAGCTCGAAGCTCGGCTGGGTGAGGTCGCCATGGAGCGGGACGCTCTGATAGGCGCTGGCGACCGGCTCCAGGAGCAGCTGGCTCTTCTCCAGACGGAGAAGAAGGAGGTCGAGGCGGCCAGCCGGGTCGAGCTGGAGCAGCTGCGCGGTAAGCTGCAGGAGAAGGAAGCCTCCTATTCTACCGACGTGGATCGCCTTGCGTCGGTTCATCTCAAGGAGAAGGAGCTCAAGGATGTCTCCTTGAGGGAGATGGAAGGGGCCCTTGTCCAGATGCAGTCGCAATTGGCCAAGGCCCTAGAGTCTGCGGCGACTCTCCAGGACGAGGTTGCCCGCCTTACTCATGCGAGCAAGGTGCGGGAGCTCGAGGTCCTGGAGAACGCCCATGAGATCGATGGTGCCTTCCATCGTGAGTCTCTCTTTTTTGTTTTGTCTTGAGCTTTTTTGGCCGTCTCCTCTTCTTACTCGCTTCTGCGCCCTTGCTTTCCTATCTCAGGCCTCTTCGCTGCGACCCAGGTCGCAGCCGACATGGCCGTCGAGGTGAGCTGTGAGGAGCTCCGCGCAGCTGGGCAGGAGGTAGATACTACCTCCGGCTCGAGCGTGCAGGAGATTGGGGTGGGCCTCCGGGCCCGCCGGCACGCCCTGGGCGAGTCTGCGGCTCAGCTCCAGGTTGCAGGCTCGTCGATGGTGGCGGCCTTTTGGCCGTCTGGTGTGGAGCCGGCGTCGATGAGCCGACTCGCCCGCTGGCTTGCAGTTGGCGATGAACGCCTGGATGCCAGGCATGATTCTGTCGTGCACGCTGGAGCCTACATGGCCCTGCGCCTGGCCGAGTTCTGGTATCGAATCCTGGACTTGGGCAAGCTCGTTGCTCAGCGGGACGGCTCGGAGGCAGAGCTGCAGGCTGTGGAGGAGGCGCTGCGCGTGAGGGCCAGCGGCATTGCCGAGTACGCCACTTGGGACGAGCTCGTTTTGGAGCGGGGTGAAGATGGCGGTGTGATCCCTACAGATCTACAGGGCCTTCAGCCCTATGACCCCGATGGAAGCTCCGGTGAGGCGGCCCACGGTGTGGACTCTGCTGCCCCCTCCAGCGGTGCAGCGTACGCCGACTCCGTTGCGGATGGAGCTGGGAGCCCTCGCGAAGGAGACAGCGCCACCGCCTCGGGAGCAGTCGTGGATGGTGAAACCACCACTTCAAGAGTAGCAGACGGGGCGACCGATGAGTCCGCAGCCCCGTAGCCGGTGTCCTGTTTGTGTGTGTAATTTTCTTGTCAGTCCAACAGTTCCACCCACTGGGGGTGTAATGAACCTCGGCCGTGGGCCAATGCATTTTGAATGTATGTATTCAGCATTATATTCGTATTGCCATGGGAGCTGTTTTATATCTTTATATTTTGATTCCTAGTTGACTTCTTTTTCTCCAATCCCTGTATTCCCATGTTTCCACCCCGATAGCCCGACAGCCGGGAGCCGGTTTGTGACTGGGTCGATGTTTCTGGCCATAGAACACAAGACTTAGGTTTTTCGAAGCCATCAAGACTTAAAGATTAAGCCACAAACCAACAGAGGCCGACCAGAATGAGATCGTAAATTTGATCGAGCCAACCCGAGCCGGCAACCCTTTTGTAGTCGAACTTCCCATGCATCCGGGCTTACCTGGCGTCGCCTCACAAGTTGGATGGCCGGAGCCGGTCTGCAAGCTGATACGAGGTGACCAGGGATCGGTCCGGCTTACACTATGTGTTCTTCTACAACATAGGGAAGGCGTCCGGGCGGCTAGCGAGCCCCCGAGCTTATTAGAGCTAGCAAGGGGCGTACGCAGAGTGAGCACTCTAGATATGAATTCTAAAAAGAAGCATGAGGCATGCTCTTTCTATTGCATTCATTGAGGATCCCTGAAGAGGGAGAAAGATACATTTGCATGCTCTTTCCATTGTTTGATACTTGCCTTCTAGCAATAGAAGGGGCGAAGCAACGCCGCGTTCCATGGACTTCCCGTTTGCTGGCCGGAGTCGTCCCTCTTGCGCTTCCTTGGCTTTTGGGCATCGATCAAGTAGTAAGCGTTGTTGTGCAACGCCCTACTGTTGAAGAAGGGTCCCTTCGATGGGGATGAGAGCTTGTGCTGGTCGGTAGTGCGCTGGATTCTTCGGAGAACCATGTCTCCCTCTCGGAAATAGAGAGGCTTGATCTTTTTGCTGTGGTAGTATCTCAGCTTCTGTTGATAGATGGCCGCCTGGCTCAAGGCCAAGTCCCTTGCATCTTGGAGGAGATCCACACCGTCTTCTCTTGCCTCCTTCGCCTCCGTTTCCGTGTATAGGGTGACCCGAGGCGAGTCGAACTCGATATCCGTGGGAATAATAGCCTCGGACCCGTATACGAGGAAGAACGGAGTGAAGCTGGTCGATCGGTTGGGCGTGGTGCGGAGGCTCCATAACACAGCCGGCAGTTCTTTGATCCAGCAGCCGGCTGATGTGACAAGTGGTGCCACCAGTCTTGGCTTGATGCCGTCCAGAATCAGGTCGTTGTCCCTCTCCGCTTGGCCATTCGACTGGGGATGTGCCACTGATGCCAAATCGAGCCGGATGCCTACCTTGGAACAGTAGAGCACCAGAGCGCCTTTGGCGAAGTTGGTGCCGTTGTCGGTGATGATGTTGTGGGGGATGCCATATCGAACAGAGATGTTCGTGATGAACTTGACGGTCGTGGGGCCATCAAGCTTCTTGATAGGTCTGGCTTCAATTCACTTGGTGAATTTGTCTACGGCTACCAAGAGATAAGTCATAACACCACGATCCATCCTGAAGGGTCCTACCATGTCCAGCCCCCACACGGCGAACGGCCATGACAGGGGGATGGTTTTGAGGGCTGAAGGCGGCATGTGTCTCTTTGTGTAGAAGAACTGGCAGCCTTCCCATTGGTCGACCACATCCACGATCTCCTCGAGGGCCGTGGGCCAGTAGAATCCATGGCGGAATGCCTTGGCCACTAGGGTTCTAGAGGCGGCATGATGCCTGCACTCCCCCTGGTGAATGTCTGTGAGAATCTCCTGTCCCTTTTCTAATTCGACGCAACGTTGGAACACGCCGGTCACGCTGCGCCGAACCAGCTCACGATTGATGATGGCATAGGCTCCAGACCTGCGCTGGATCTGCCTCGCCTCCGCCTCATCTTGAGGAAGCTTGCCGCGAAGGAGGAAGGCCAGGATAGTTTGGGCCCATGACGGAGCCGACACAAGGGCTGGCTCCGCCTCGACTTGACTGTTAGGGGCTTCTGCAGCCCCCGTGCTTGGTGGAGCAGCGGTCGTAGACTCGAGACGAGGTGTCTCTGGTGCTGCTGTGGCAGCTGGCTTGCCGTCTACCTCCATGACGTCCACCCACTTGGTGTCAAGACGACAGGATTCGAGGCAGGGAGGAGCCGGAGTCGTTGTTGTAGCCGGTGCCGCTATTGGAGTCGGCATGGCCAGCGTAGCCGGTACGGGACTTGTAGCCGGCGTAGCTGGTGGAGCCGACAGCGCTTGTACTGTGGACTCAGCCGGTGCCGCTATTGGAGTCGGCATGGCCAGCGTAGCCGACACAGGAGTTGTAGCCTGCATAGCTCATGGAGCCGATGATGCTTGCATCGTGGACTCAGCCGACACGAAGATCGATGCCGACTCGGGAGACGGCCTGATAGACGGCTTATGGAGTTGCTCGAGGGAGACGCCGACTGGGATAGCCTGTCTCATGGAGCCAATCTTTGCCAGTGTATCAGCCACATCATTGTCTGCTCTGGGAACGTGGTGGAACTCACAGTCCTCGAAGGGGCTGCTGAGCTGCTGGATGAGGAAGCGGTAGCTTGCCATGTTGGCGTCCCTGGGGTACCATTCGCCAGAAACTTGTTGTACTACCAAGTCTGAGTTGCCGAAGCATATGAGCCGCCGGATACCAATCTCCTTGGCGAGCCGGAGGCCGTGAGCCAGTGCTTCGTACTCGGCGACATTGTTGGAGGCGGCGAAGTGGATCTGGAGAGCATACTTGAGCTGGTCTCCTTTAGGAGATGTCAAGACGATGCCGGCTCACAGACCCGTCCGCATCTTCGAGCCGTCGAAGTGCATCCGCCAATGTGTAGAGTCTGGAGGCGGCGGCTCGAACTGGGTCTCGACCCAGTCGACTAAGAAGTCGGCCACCACTGGAGATTTGATGGCGGTGCGAGGCTCGTACCGAATATCATGGTCCGCCATGGCGATGGACCATTTGGCAATCCTGCCCGTTGCATCACGGTTGCCCATGATCTCTGAAAGTGGAGCAGTGCTCACCATAGTGATGGCATGCTCTTGGAAGTATTGCTTCAACTTCTTTGCACCAAGGTAAACACCATAACACATCTTTTGGTAGTGTGGGTAGTTCTGCTTGGAGGCGGACAAGACCTCGCTGAGGTAGTAGATAGGGCGCTGCACTAACAGTACATTGTCCTCCTCCTTGCGCTGAACTACCAACACTACACTAACCACGCGAGTGGTCGCGGCAATGTATATGAGTATGGGTTCCCTTTCAACCGGCGCTGCCAAGATTGGTAGGCTCGAGATGACCCGCTTGAGGTCGCGGAAGGCTTCATCCGCCTGGTCATTCCACTCGAATTTTGTCATCTTCTTCATGAGCTGGTAGAGTGGAAGGGCCTTCTCGCCAAGCCGGCTGACGAACCAGCTAAGGGACACCAGGAAGCCGGCGAACTTCTAGACGTCAAGGATTCGAGCCGGCCGCACCATCCGCTCGATGGTGCCGATCTTCTCGGGGTTCGCCTCGATACCGCCAGCGGACACGAAGAACCCCAAGAGTTTGCCGCCTCGAACCCCAAAGACGCACTTCTCCGGGTTGTGCCGTATCTTGTACTCGCGCAGGTTGGTGAACGTCTCCCGGAGGTCGTCGAGGAGGCTGAAGTGTTGCTTCGTCTTGACGACGATGTCATCCACATAGACGTGGATGTTTCTACCGATCTGTGGCAGTAGGCACTGCTACATGCAGCATTGGAATGTCGCACCAGCGTTCTTCAGACCAAACATCATGGTGGTGTAGCAGTAGGCCCCGAAGGGCGTGATGAAGGAGGTCTTCAGGTGATCAGCTAGATCCATCTTGATTTCATGGTAGCCTGAATAAGCATCCAGAAATGACAACAATTCGTAGCCTGCAGTGGAGTCGATCACTTGATCTATCCGAGGCAACGCGAAAGGGTCTTTCGGACAGGCCTTATTCAGGATCGTGTAGCCGATACACATTCGCCAGGTGTTGTTCTTCTTCAGCACCAGGACTGGATTAGCCAACCAGTCCAGGTGGAAAACCTCCATGATGAAGCCGGCTGCAAGGAGCCGGGTGATCTCTTCTCCGATTGTGCGCCGCTTCCCCTCGGCGTAGCGGCGAAGGTTGTTTCACCATCTTTGCATCCGGTCGCACGTGAAGTTTGTGCTCGGCTTACTTCCTCGGAACACCTGGCATGTCCTTGGGGGACCATGCAAAGATGTCCCAATTCTCATGGAGGAAGTCGACGAGCTCGCCTTCCTATTTGGGGCTGAGGCCAGCCTCGATGGTGACGCACTACTTGGTGTTGGCACGGTCGAGTGGGACCTGCTTGGTCTCTTTGGCTGGCTTGATAGAGCCCTCGCCGGCTGACAGGGACGGAGGAGAAGGAATCGCCGGCTGTTCAGTAGCCTCGGCCACGAGCTGGTCGATCTGCCCCTTCTCCTCAGCGATCACCAAGGCGTCGGCGAGGCGGCTGCTATCTTGGGCACACTCGAGCGACTTCTTGTAGTCGCCAGCAATAGTGATGATGCCCTTGAGACCCGGCATCTTCATCTTCAGGTAGACGTAGTGCGGAATAGCCATGAATTTGGCGAGAGCCGGTCTGCCCAGCAGCGCATGATACGGGCTGCTGAGGTCCACTACCTCGAACCATATGGACTCTCGGCGGAAGTGAGCTTTGTCTCCGAAGAGGACGTCCAGCTTGATTTTGCCAATGGGCGAGCAGGACTGCCGAGGCACGATGCCGTGGAAGACAGTACTGGTCGGCAGGACGTCCGTCTCCTTGAGCCCGAGCTTGAGGAGAGTGTTGAGGTAGAGGATGTTGATGCTGCTGCCGCCATCGACTAGCACCCGAAAGAACCGGAAGGTGAGCCTCTTGAAGGCGAAGGTGGGGTCGAGGACGAGCGCGTATGAGCCCGGGTTGGGCATCACCCCAGGATGGTCCACCAGGATCCATGTGATTCGTTTGTTAGACCAATGCATGTACTGGGGAACCGGGGGAACCGCGGCATTCACCTCGCGTCGTCTGTCGCACAACTTGTGCTTGTCGTCGCCTTCACTAGTGAAGACGACGAATGCTCCGTCTTGATGAGGGTAGTCGTCATGGAGGTGGCCGTCGTCGTGAGGTGGCGGTGGTGGAGCCTGAGCAGGGCCAGGAGCCGGTGCACGAGGCACCGCCTGCGCGCCTGGGCAAGCCGGCAGGCCATCCCCTTGCGACAATCGGCGTGCGAAGGTGCACTGTCGAAGGGTGTGGTTGGACGGCTGCGCCCCAGAATGTATCTTGCAGGGGGCGTCGAGTAGTTGCTCAAAGGACTGCTTGGGCAGCCAGTTGGTGTTGTTCTTGTTGGAACGCTTTCGAGCAGGGCCGGCTTGAGGAGCCGACGTCTCGCCCTCCACGCTGGCTACCATCTTGCTGTTGGAGCGCGAATCCATTTGAGCCGCCTTGCGCTTGTTGTTGTTCTGACCGCCTCGATTGTCTCCAGCCGGCTTGGGAGTAGCCGGCGTAGGGACAGCCTTGTCCGAGGCTGTCACCTTGACACGCATCGCCGAGTCGGCCGTGGCGTACTTGTCCGCCTTGGCCATGAGCACCGCCAGAGAGGTGGCGTTGGAGCACATAAGCTTGTGCTTGAGGAGGGTGCCGTCTCGGCAACCGTCGATGAAGTATTGGATGGCATGTACCTCATGCACCCCCCGGAGGAGTTGCGGAGCTCTGTCCACTTGGTAATGTAGTTGCGCAGGGGTTCGTCGGGCCTCTGGACGCACATGGCCAGCTCGCGAGGTCGGCCAGGGCGCTTGTAGGTGCCAGTGAAATTGTGGACGAACGCCTCCTCCAAGTCCACCCAGGAGTTGACGCTGCCGGCCGGAAGGCTGTTAAACCAAGTCCGAGCCGAGCCGGCTAACATGAGTGGCACCTAGCGGACCTCTACGCACTTGTTGCCCCTGGCGATGTCGACGGCCGTGGTGTAGCCGATCCGCCAGTCCTCTGGCTTGGCAGTGTCGTTGTATTTGGGCGTGTCCCGAGACAAGGTGAAACCTCGGGGGAACGGCTCCCCTCGGATCCGGGGGCCGAAGCAGGCCGGACCGATGGGACCGTCGTCCTCAAGGAGAGCCGACTGGGCCAGGATGATGAGACGCCTGCGGGCGTCCCGATCATCCTAGGGAGTGCGAGCGCCAATCCGAGTAGCCAGAGGAGAGGCGCCTCGCGAACCAGAGACATGAGTTCTTCCCAGGTGAAGAATCTGACACTCTGAATCGCCCTCGTCGCCTCCGCGATGCTTGCTTGAAGTGTGCTCGCTCTGGCGCTGGGAGCACCGGTCTTGGCTTCCTTCGCCCCTCCGGTCGGAGGTGCGATGCGAGGAAGATCCTTCTGCGCGATGCTGACAGCTAGGGTTGCGGTGTGCTCCGGAGTTGGATCCCGGAGACTCTGACTGGGCCTGACCGGGGTCAAGCCGAGTCTGTTGTTTGGTGGCGGCGTCAAGGAGATCCTTGATCCGCTACTCCTGGAAAGCGCCCTACTCGCCATCCAGGCTCGGCATCTCTTCCATGGCCGCCTGCGCCGCCCGCATGTTGGCCGCAGGGGTCTCGTAGGTGGGCTGATCGCTGCCTAGGACCTCGGCAATGAACCGGCCGCGGCTGTGGACCGTTCCAAGCCGGCTAGGGGCCTCGGAAATCGGAGTGAAGTTGTATGTGGAGTTATACTCGCGCTGCGTGGCCTCCATCCAACGTTTTGCCGAGGCGACGACGATGCCCTCCTCCAAGATACGCTTGCGAGCCTCCTCCAGTGAGGCCCGGGCATCGCTAGGGTTCGTGGAAGCAGCAACGGGTGTCTTCAGGCCGGCGATGGCGTCCTGAAGAGTATCAGCAGTGGAAACAACGGGCTCACCAGCGTCCGCTGACGCCTTGCCATGAGCCGCGTTGGTGCCAGCGCCGATAACGATCACCTCCACGACGTTGGAGACGGCGACGACATGGTCTGGGGTGAAGAACCCCACCGACGACGGAGGGCCGTCGAAGACGAGGACGTTGCTGGGGTACACGTCATGGGGAGGCGTCTTCGTGGTAGAGAGCCTGCTGAAGCTGGCACAGAGCGCCTCAACATCAAAGTTTTCACCGAAGTAGCGCAGACCGTCGTTGAGACGTTGGTCGCTAAAGAGAACACTGAGGTTCTCCATAGTAGCGACGACGACGCTAGGAAGCGCCTCGTCATCAGAATCTTCTTCTGAATCCGCATGGCGGACGGGGACGTCGATCATCATCGTTGTTTCCTCGTCGAAGGCGGGCTCCACGGGCATGCAGACCGATCAGGACGTGATGCATCCGGTGGCGTAGGTGCGGCGCCCCGCCCAGCGCGTAAAGCCAGCCGATGCCGCGATCGGCCCCACAGTGGCGCCAAATGTCGGTGAGTAGTCACAACATATGCCATGGGTAGGCTAAAGTCGGTGAGAACCGAAGGGACAAAGGAGGGCGCTGGGAACGAGGTTGGTACAAGCATGGAACGCACGATGTACCCAGGTTCACGGCTCTCCATAGAGATAAGACCCCTAGTCCTGCGGGAGTGTTTGATGCATGTGAATGGATTACAATGTCGCTCCTGGAGCTGTGTTGGGAGGAGGAAGAGGCGACCAGCTGGCTTGTCTCTACCTCTCTCTATGTGGTTGGTGGTTGTGAAGTGTTGTTCGAACGTCCTCCTACATGGAGGGTGACCGGGGGTTTTATAGACGAACCCACCGGTCTACAATATGGATAAAGGGTACAAGAGTGGGACCCGGCTGGAAGCCTCGCCGGCTGACCAGGGGCCCACGAGAGTCTTGTCTTGTCGCTTGAGGGGCCCGCCGGCTGCATGGTCTCGATTGGTTGTGGGACCCGCCGGCTGGCCAATGAAGCTCTCGCGTAAGGTTGACGCCGAGCATGCGTTGTATGTCGAGCGTCGTCCAGCGAGATTCGTCATGGGCAGGTAGTACGACCGCCTCCACTATTCCCCACGCCGAGTGCAGTAATGGAGTGGGAGTGTGACGGTCCGACACTAAGCTAGGTGATGGATCAGAGCCAGGGTAGGTCAGTGGCATGGCCGCCGAAGCTCGTACCTGCCGAACACTCCGATCTAGTACCTTTGCTGACGCGTAGCTACCTTTAATCATAAGGTCTCATCCTGACCTACGATCTGATGTGACTTGTGATCCTCGGCCGGCTAGCCTGCTTGGCTAGCCGGTTTGGCCACGGCCGCCTCGTTCCTAGCCGGCTGGCCTGACCAAGCCGGTCAGGAAGAGGTAACCGTCTCGACTCTAGCTGGGAGGGGTTTCCTGGCCGGCCAGAGAGATGGTCGCCTCGTCCTCTAGCCGGTAGGCGCGGCCTAGCCGGCTAGAAGACTTGGGCCTTGGGAAACTGTGTTTGTTCATATCCTTTGGGCAGGAAATGAAGGAGCAGGCTTGATGAGCCTACCCCGGGGTTATCCCCCCGACAGGATCCCAACAAACACACCGCACAAGAAAGAGTTACATCATATGGATCTCCAAGAGACCATTGTATTGAGAAACATAACAAGAGAGAAAGCCATCAAGCTACTGCCTACGGACCTGTAGGTCTGATATGAATTACTCACACATCATCATAGGAGCACCAATGAGGATAATGGACCCCTTCGTAATCATGTTCCTCTTTGGAACGGGTCAGGATTGAATTTCATGGCTCTTGGAACTTGCGGCGGCTGAAATGATTTTTTGTCGACTCCTCTAGGATTTTCTGAATATTGGGATATTTACAGAGCTTAGAGGCGGTGGAGGAGGCGGCCTAGGGCCCCATTAGACACGAAGCCGCGCCAAGGGCCCTAGGCGCGCCCTGGTGTCTAGTGGGCTGCCTTGGCCTCCCCTCGTGCTCCTTCCTGGCTCCCAAGTTTCCTTCTGGTCCAAAATAATATGTGTAAAGTTTCTTGGCATTTGGACTTCATCTCATGTTAATTTTCTGTGAAGGAAAAAACAGCAAGTGGCACTAGGCACTATATCAATAGGTTAGTCCCAAAAAATGATATAAAGTTGCTATAAAATGTTCATAAAACAATCAAGAATGATAATATAATATCATGTAACAATAAAAAGTTATAGATACGTTGGAGACGTATTAACAACGAAAATTGGTATGCAACCAATCTCTAGCCAACATTTGGTGGTTGCGAAAATTCGACATGCCAAATTTTGGCTTCAAACTAGTTAGGCTCATAGTGACAAACATCATTCAACGATATATGTAGTCTTAGAACTAACTCATTGAAAAACTGAGTTGAGTTTGCGATGGGGGCAAAACAAAGTACAACTAAGAAACTAAGGGCACGAAAATAGAAAGCCCTAAAATTAATGGTATGATAACATGATAATGGAATAAATAAATAAATAGCAATCCAATTTTATAAGATGGTGACAATGTTAGGTTATTACACATTATTTCCTCTCCCAACAACAACTCATCTCTTTGCTATGACATTTCCTTATAGTTCCTCTAATTTTCAGAATTTGGAGGTTGCTTCCACTATGCACAGAGTTCATACCTTAGTGTAATGATTTTTTTCTGACTGAGCCAAAATCTATCTTGGTCTAAGTGTGAAGCTCACTCTATGAGTATTTATAAGACCGTTCAAAAATTCTTGAAGCTCGATCTTTCCCTAGATGAATCGTATAGCCAAGAGAAACCATGAACCAGAATAGAAGAGCTTGCCACACCCATGAGTAAATATTTCACCAACGTATCTACAAATTTTATTGTTTCATGCTATTATATTATCATTCTAGGATGCTTTTTGGATGTTTATTTAACAATTAATATTATTTTTGAGCACTAATCTATTAACCCAGTGCCCAGTGCTGGTTGCTACTTTCT
Source organism: Hordeum vulgare subsp. vulgare (assembly GCF_904849725.1). NCBI lineage: Eukaryota > Viridiplantae > Streptophyta > Magnoliopsida > Poales > Poaceae > Hordeum > Hordeum vulgare. The sequence continues at coordinate 109,100,942 of NC_058521.1, read as the reverse complement.
ACATGATTTTTGCTTCTCAGGTTCACAGTACCAAATAAAGTCCAATTGCCACAAAACATTTACATGATTTTTTGGACCAAAAGAAGACATGTAAGCTTCGAGAGGAGACCACATGCCTCATGAGGGAGGCGCGACCAAACAGGGCGCGCCTAGGGGTAGGTCGCACCCTAATGGGTCATGCTCCCCTTGGTTGCCTCCCGATGCCCCTCTCTATCCTATAAATTCTCATATATTTCATAAACCCTAGAGAGCCTCCCGAAACCATTTTTCGGCCCCGCAAGCTTCTGTTCCATCATGTGCCCATGTGGAGACCTGTACCGGTGACCTGCCAGAGGAGGGGGCGATAACGGAGGGCTTCTACATCATCCTTCCTGCTCCCATGGTGATGTGTGAGTAGTTCACCACACACCTACGGGCATGTAGTTAGTACCTAGATGGCTATCTCTCTCTCTCTCTCTCTCGATCTTCAATACAATGATCATCGCATCTTCGTTTCGCTCTATCCGATGTAGTACTTTGGAGCGGTGCGCTTGTTGGGATCCGATAAATTGTGGGTTTATGTTCCGATTATTCATCAAAAATATTTGAGTCTTCTCTGAATTCTATTATGATTCTTATGTGCATGATCTGTATAGCTTCGTAATACTCTCTGATCTATTGAAATTGTTTGGCCAAGTAGATTGATATTTCTTCACTGAGAGAGGTGCATTGTGGTGTGTTCAACCTGTCGGTGCTCTATATCCGTGTGATAGTAAGGGAAAAGACACGTCTTTGCATTGTTTCCACTAAGGATAAAACGATTGGGTTAGTTCATATTAATTTAATTCTCTTTGTCTACATCACGTCATTGTTCTCAAAGCATTATTCTGCTTTACTTAATACTCTAGATGCATGCTGGATAGCGGCCGACGGGTGGAGTAGTAGTAATAGGTGAAGGAAGGAGTCATCCTATTTGCTTATGGATGTGATTCCTATATAAACATGATCATTGTCGTGAATATCACATAACTATGCACTTCTCTATCAATTTCGCAACAATAATTTGTTTACCCGCTATATGCTTACTTTCATGAGAGATGCCACTAGGAAAAACTATGCCCCCCGGGTCTATTCACTTATATATTTACAAACTCCACTATATGTTGTTGTTCTTATTTACTTTTTATTTTATTTTTAAATTTATAATTATCTACTACCAACCACACTACTTACAAGCTTGCAAATAATGAGTCCAAGGGGGTTGACAACCCTCTTGCCCATGTTGGGTGCAAGTGTTTGCTTCTTTGTGTGTAGCCACTAAAGATGAGGGTTGTTTGTTACTCCTATTCGTTCGATAAACCTTGGTTCTCTACTTAGGGAAATACTTACCTATATTATGCTGCATCACCCGTTCCTCTTCATGGTAAACCCAACACAGGTCACAAGTATCAGGAAGGATTTATGGCTCCATTGCAGGGGAGTATCGTCAACCTACTATCAAGGAAATTCACACAAATTATCATTCACTTGTTCTTATTTTTATTTACTATTATATTTTGCTTCCTTCATAAAAATCAAAAATATAAAAATATTGTAAGTGCATCTAGTGCCCCTTAGTGATTTTTGTGGATTGAGGACTTATAGGTTAAGAGACTAATATGTTTGTGAGTGTACACATGCCCTATAAGTCACTGAGCAGTCTAAACTATTCAAAGAATATTGACCCATAAAAATGTATGTCTTTGGGTGAAGACTTTAGTCGATCCTTGAAGACTTTGATAGCAAAGAAATTCGGTGTGTCGCGAAGAAAATGTGTTGAAGACTTTGAAGCTTGAAGATTTACTCTTTCTCTTTCATTTTATTCTTTCTTGAATCATAGGAACATCGTACTGTTAAAGGGGGTCGAGGTAATACTAAGGAAAGAATTTCCTCAAGATTCTCAACTCAAAGCCTGCATAACCAAATCCTCAGATTGAAACCTTTGAAAATTTCTTAGGGATTAGTCAAAGTCTTCAGTGACAAAGACGAAGTTCTTCTGGTCGCTCAAGAAATTGCACTAACTGATGAGTTAGGATTTCGCCTGTGTGAACTGTCTATCAGTGATGAACATGAGAGACATGAGGACTTCCATAGTTGAAAGATCCGACCGTTGCCGCGTCGTGCGCCTTCTGTCCCCAATCTTATCCACACAACGGTCATGTCAATAAGGGCATTAATGTCAAATCATGTTGGGATGCTCCCAGGCTATACATATCCACCCGCACAAACACTAGCTGGTTGGCTGCTCCGAGAGAAACTGACACTTGACATTTTGAGCAACCCATTTCTCGAGGACTTTGAGCTAAAATCATCAAGTGAGGAAATACCCCAAACACCCAAACCAAAACCAAAACCCAAAGTGATTGAGCATCAATGAAGAGATTGTTCCTGTGTGGAACTGATGCTTGTTACCTTCGAGGACTATGCATCCTCTATACGGTTAGGTGTCAACGCTCTAGAGCATCCAGCAGTCAATTGTGGATCGCCAGGTAACCGAGTTTGTGAGGGTTTGGAAGTCTTCCCAGAAGATTTACCACGAGTGTTGGGTGAGGACTATGTGTCCTAAGCTCAAGGAGAATATAGTAGGAACTGTGTGTCCTTTGGTTTGAATACCAAGCTACTCCGAACCATATGTACAACTATCAGAACAGTTGGAACTGGGTCATCAAACTACTGTCTTCATCGAGCTACGGGTTCTATTTCCTCAACTCTTTCATTTCCTCAATTGCATGTTGATGACTTTGATCTGCGTTGTCTGAAGAATTTGACTGAAGCTTTTCTCTAAAATCCTCACCTCAAATTCTTCACGTGATTTATTCATCACTTGCTTATCCTGTTCATGCGACCTATGGAAACAGAACACCAGAACTTACTATGCGGACTAATCTATCGTCGCATTTGTGCTACTATTTAAGTACTTATTCCATTGCACTCAGTTCATGACTGTGGACTTTCCTCACCGGGAATTCCCTCGGTGATGAATTCGTAAAAATCGCCTATTCACCCCCTCTAGTCGATATAACACACTTTTAATTCGTATCAGAGCGAGGTACTCCATTGTTCTGTGTGATTTTGGGTTAACCACCTGGAGTTTTAGTTATGTCGACTTAGGGTATGATCAAGGTTACTACAGGATGTCCTACCTTTAAAGGAAAGGATCTACTCTTTTGGAAGAAGAAGATACGCATGCACCTTGAAGCAATTGACAACGATCTCTGGTATATTGTGGAAAATGGTGTTCCCTCTGTGACTGCAACTATCGCTGCCACTGATGGTAGGAGATTCAAGCAACTCGACTCTCAAGCAAAGAATATCATCTGTGGCGATGCGATCAAAGTCACTATGGCTGAGTGAGTGCTTTTCGTTCTGCAAAGCTTATCTGGGAAAGGCTATTCAAAGTAAACAAAGGCGTGTCCACACAACGTGACTCTCGTGTTGATGTTCTTCGCAATCTCTTCAATCGCTACAAGAGGCTTGATAATGAAAGCTGTCAAGACACGTTTGATCGCCCAACTGATATCTCCAATGAGCTTTAGGCTCTTGGGGCTAGAGACATCACTGACCATGAAATTTTGAAGAAACTGCTACGATCTCTTGATCCTTCATTTTATACACTGGTACAGATGATTCAAGAATGAAGAGACTAGAAGCTACTTGATCCTGTTGATATTCTTGAGAGACTTAATACTCATGAATTCCAACAAGAACATAAGAGAGATCTTTATTGACCAAGCTATTCAACACCTCATGCGCTGAAGGCAAAGGTTGTTTCCTCATCTTAAGAAGAAGACTTTGATTGTAGTCTTGGTGATCCTGAAGAACTTGGTTAGGAACTTGCTATGCTTGTGAGGAAATTCCAAAAGTTCTCAAGGCGCGACCAGTTTGCAAAGCTCTCAAGAAGATATATGAGGAAATCAGAATCCTGATCTGAAGACTACAAGAAGAGAACCTGTCATAAATGCAAGAAATCTGGTCACTACATTGCTGATTGGCCTTGTTGGGTGAAAGAATCAAAGAAGAAGAAGTACAAGGATTAATGTTCTGATGACTCGAAGAAAAATAAGAAATCTTCAAAGTCCTTATCTCACAAGAAGACCGGTTTCCGATAGGCTCGGGCGCTTATTGGCAAGGAAATGGATTCTGAAGAAGAATATGACGAATGTGATGAAGAGGAAGGTTCTGAAGAGGAGTCAGAGTCTGGGGTGGCAAGCTTATCCCTTGCTACCACATTCGTCAACAAGTCACTCCTCGACCTCGAAGAAAATGACAACGTCAACAACACTGATGACTATGATGCGACTTTGCTCCCACCTATTGCTTTATGGCAAAAGGTTCAAAGGTACCAAGTCACACTTCCTCTTCTCATTCTAGTGACCCTGAACCAAATGATTATCAAAAACTAGTTACTATAAACTTGCAAATATTGCCACTAAGAAACAAGCTGCTATTGAAAAACTTTAGAAACTGCTAGACAGAAGCGATGACCTGTTGAGCGATGAAATGAATCGAACTCAAATCCTCACTGAATATGTTGAAAGTATTCATTCTAGGTTTGATAGTCTTCAAGAACGTTATGGCACACTCTTTGCTGATCATGAGAAGCTTTCCTATGAATTTCTTCAAAGAAAGCTAGATCTTGAGAAGCTAAGAATGTCTCATGATGATTTTCAAGTCGAAAATGATTCTTCGATTGCCCAATAGATCAGTACCGCCCAGGAAGAATTATTTCCACCTTGTCTGAAATGCATCGAACGTGAAATTGCAAATTCTTCACCTCAAACTTCAAATGCTTCTATTGCTACAAATTCTTCAACTACTTCTGTGTAACAAATTCCTCACTTGAGGAAACCACAAGTGTCACTCATGAAAATGCAGGGTTGAAGGAATTGTATGTGACATGCATATACAAAAGACTCAAAGGGAATCAAACCCTTTGTGATGTGCTCAAAAAGCAAATTTTGAATAGGAACCCGAGGAAAGAGGGCATTTCCTTTGAGAGGAAACTGAATGTTGATGGTTCATACTGGAAACCTGAGCAGTGTCCCAAAACCTCATGGGTTGCTGCAAAAGGACCTCGTGTTGATCCATCCACTCAAACATGCTTAACTTGTGATATGTCATATTCCTCTGATGAGTCACTTGACTCAAAATATAAACTATTCAAAAATCAGGCTTGTGACGTATTTGCCCGATATTTTGGAACTAACTGCATGAATGGACCACTCCTCAGGAAAATATGGGTTCCCAAAAGCATCCTTGAAAGTGTTCAGGTGAATGTCATCATGGCACCACAAGTGAAGAAAACGAACCCCACATCAAATTCCTCAGGTGGACCAAAGTCTTCACAAGGATTGAAATCCTCATATGGTCAAAACTTTGCTCGTGCTCGCTGCTACTTCTTGAGCTTGCCTTGGTTTTTTCCCTTGAAGAGGAAAGGGTGATGTAGCAAAGTAGCGATAAGTATTTCCCTCAGTATGAGAACCAAGGTATCAATCCAGTAGGAGTATCAAGATGAGGCCCCAATGTACCTGCGCAAAAACAAACAAACTTGCACCCAACGCGATAAAGGGGTTGCCAATCCCTTCACGATTATTTGCAAGGTGAGATGTGAAGGTGAAAAGTGCAACAAAGTATTTTTGGTATTTTTGTAGATCTGAATATATGATGTGAAGTAGAACGGTGGCCATAGTGTTCACTAGAGGCTTCTCTCCTGATAGCAAGTATTACGGTGGGTGAACGAATTACTGTCGAGCAATCGATAGAATCGCGCAAAGTCATGACGATATCTAAGGCAGCACGTCCGAGACAAGTAGACCGATACTTTCTGCATCTTATACTATTACTCCACACATCGACCGCTATCCAGCATGCATCTAGTGTATTGAGTTCATAACAAACAGAGTAACACCTTAAACAAGATGACATGATGTAGAGGGGTGAATTCATGCAATATGATATAAACCCCATATTCTTACCCTTGATGGCAACAACACGATGCGTGCCTCGCTACCACTTCTATCACTGGGTGAGGACACCGCACGGTATGAACCCAAATCCAAGCACTTCTCACATTGCAAGAATTATAGATCAAGTTGGCCAAACGAAACCCATAACTCGAAGAGAATTACAAGGATACAAAATCATGCATATAAGAGATTTGAGGAGACTCAAATAATATTCATAGATAATATGATCATAAATCCACATTTCATCAGATCTCGACAAACACACCGCAAAAGAAAGTTACATCGGATAGATCTCCATGAAGATCATGGAGAACTTTGTATTGAAGATCCAAGAGAGAGAAGAAGCCATGTAGCTACTAGCTATGGACCCGAAGGTCCGTGGTGAACTGCTCACGCATGATCAGAGAGGCAATGGTGTTGATGAAGAAGCCCTCCGTGTCCGAATCCCCCACCGGCAGGGCACCAGAACGGTCCCCAGATGGGATCTTGCGGAGACAGAAGCTTGCGGCGGCGGAAAAATATTGTTGTGGCTCCCTTCTTTGGTTTCGGGATTTTAGAGAATTTATAGGCGAAAGAGGTAGGGCAAAGGAGGCACGTGGGGCCCACAAGCCTGCCAAGCATGCCCCCCCCTAGGGCGCGCCTACGGGGCTTGTGCCCTCCCACAAGGTCTCATGCCTTGGTTCTCAAGTCCTTTGCGTATCTTCTGTTATGGAAAAATCACCCTACAGGTTTTATTTTGTTTGGACTCCGTTTAATATTCTTTTCTGAAAAAGGTCAAAAACATGGAAAAAACAAAAACTGGCATGAGGCACTGAGTTAATAGGTTAGTCCCAAAAATGATATAAAATAGCATATTCATGCCTATAAAACGTCCAAAGAAGATAATATAATAGCATGGAACCATAAAAAAATTATAGATACGTTGGAGACGTATCACTCGCACTAATGCTTCCGATGTGGAGGGAAACTTTAAGGGACATGAATATGTGCATTATTCTTCAAATCACTATGTTCATAAGTCCTCAAAGAATTTCTCTGCCTATTAATTTGAGTACTCTAATCCCCTGCTGTGAAACAAAGTGTATTAGCCTCAATGACTCAATTCTCATATGGTTCTGGCAGGATGATAAACTCTTTACCACCCCTTCAGATGTGGGTGGTGAATAAATTGAACTAATCACTTCTACGGGTCAGGTCTCCAGATGAAAGTCGTCATCTGAACAATTTGCTGGGGACGTGAGGAAATTGCTTGAAAGGACTCAAGCTAATCATGATGAAATGATTTTAATTTCACAAGTTCTCATATTGTCCTAACTCTATATTATGTGATGAAATTCAAGGCTGATGAAATTGATATCATATTCCTCACTTTGAAGTATATGAGATGGTAAGCAGTACTAGTTCGTCTGGAGGATGAAAAACTCAAAACCACAGAGTGGGTTCTTGACAGTGGGTGTACAAATCACATGAGTGGTGACAAAAGCCTACTGATGAATATCCCACTGACTCCATCACCACTCAAGCATATTACCTATGCTGACAAAGGTAAAAGCAAAGTATTGGGACTTGGTAAAGTGGCTATCTCCAAGGATTGACACATGGACAAAGTCATGCTTGTCGAATTCATTGTGTTTAACCTCATGTGTGTCTCAATGCTTTGTGATCTTTATATGATTGTCATATTTGGAAATATAGATGCGTAGTCATCATGGAATTTGACAAATACAAAGTCTTCGAAGGCTTTAGGAGAAGAGACTTGTATATTATCGATTTCTCGGCTGGTCCTCAACCAGCCAAGTGTCTTCTTGCAAAATCCTCAAAAGGCTGGTTATGGCATCGACGAGTAGGTCATGCAGCATGAGGAACTTGCATACACCGCCGAAGAAGAAGCATTTCATTAGCATTGAAACCATCAAATTCCTCAAGTACCATCTCTGCGGGGCTTGTGAGTCTGGGAAGATGACTAGATCAAAGCACCCATCGAAGACTATCATGACTATTACTCGTCATTTTGAATTGCTTCACATGGATCTATTTGGACCTACTCGTTATGCTACTCTAACCAATGCAGCATCTCTATATGGCTTTGTCATTGTTGATGACAATTCTCATTATACTTGGGTACACATCATTGTTTACAAAACTGAAGTGCAGGAAGTCTTCAGACATTTTCCTCAAGGGCCTGGATGAACTTCGGGCGTCAATATCAAACACATCAGCAGTGATAACGGGACATAATTCAAGAATACATGCATTGCTGACTATTTTGATGAACTTGGTATTACTCACAAATTATCTTCCCCTTATACTCTGCTTGAACATCATCAACAGACCGCAAGAATGGCATCGTCGACCGCAAGAACATGACTTTGGTTGAAATGGCACAGACTCTGCTTGAAAATATCGTACTCCTTGTCGCTTCTGGCACGAGGTAATTAATACTGCCTCCCACATCATCAACAGGGTATATCTTCACAAATTCCTCAACAAAACTTCATACGAACTCATCACTGACAAAAAACCCAATGTACGTTATTTCAAAGTCTTCGGTGCGAGATGCTGGATTAGAGATCCTCACCACAGGTCTAAATTTGCAGCGAAAGCACATGAGGGTTTTATGCTCGGTTACAGAAAGGATTCGCACACCTATAGAGTTTTCAACAACTATCATACCAAGGTTGTTGAAATTGTAGATGTGCGGTTCTATGAAATTAATGGCTCGCAAAGAGACCAAATCTCTTCTGTGACACATAATTTGAGTTCTGAGGGACCTATTAAGCTCAAGGCTACTGAAGATATCATTCCTACTGAGGAACAACCTCGTGTTGAAGAAGTCATCCCCCAACATCGATGAAACTCAAGCCGGTGCACCTGAGGAAATTGCTCGAGATCAAATTTGTCAACCAGATCAAAATCCTCAACCTATTCATACAAGGATTGCAAATGAAGTGGAAAGTAAAAAAATCCTCGATGACATCAATGGCCAGGTCCCCTCACTCGTTCAAAAACTTCACATTTAATTAAGTTATGTGGGCATTTATCCTTTATGTCTATCACAGAACCCTCAAAAGTTGATGAAGCCTTCATGGAACCTGAATGGATTCAAGCCATGCAAGATGAACTTCTTCAATTCCAGCTTAACGATGTTTGGGAACTCGTCAAACGACCAGATCCTCGCAAGCAGAATATCATCGGTACCAAGTGGATTTACCAAAACAAGCAAGATGAGGATCGTTAAGTACTGAGGAACAAGGCACAACTTGTATTCCAAAGCTACACGCAGGTTGAAGGAATTGACTTTGATGAAACTTCTGAACTTGTTGCTAGACTTGAAGCTATTCATATATTGCTTGCTTATGCTAACCATCACAATATAACTCTCTATAAGTGCATTCCTAAATGGTACGCTTGAGGAAGAAGTATATGTTCCTCAGCCCCTGGGTTTTGAAGACCCGGAGAATCCAAACGAAGTCTTCAGACTCAAAAAGGCAGTCTATGGCCTCAAGCAAGCCCCTCGGGCGTGGTATGACACATTGAAGGAATTCTTTGTGAAGAAAGTCTTCAAAGACGGTTCACTCGATCCCACTCTTTTTCACAAAATCCTATGATAGTGAACTGTTTGTATGTCAAATATATGTGGACGATATCATCGTTGGTTGTACTGACAAATGTTACAGTGATTAATTTTCCTACATGATGGGTGAAGAATATCAAATGTCTATGATGGGGGAGCTGAAATTCTTCCTAGGGCTTCAAATTCATCAACAATGCAATGCCATCTTCATTTCTCAAGAGAAATACCTCAAGGATGTCTTGAAGAAATTCAGCATTAATGAATGCAAAGGCGACAAAATTCCCATGCCAACCAACGACCACCTCTGCACTGACGAAAATGGTAAATATTTCGATCAGCGCGTATATGCTCTATGTTTGGTTCTTTATTGTACCTACGTGCATCTAGGCTAGACATAATGCTTAGTGTTTGCATGTGTGCTTGTTTCCAAGCAAAACCGAAGGACTCACACCATAAGGTTGTGAAACATATTCTTCGATATCTAGCTCACACACCAACACTTGGATTATGGTATCCCAAGGGCTCAAATCTTCACCTCATTGGATATTCCGATTCAAGCCATTTCCTTGGACGATCCTTAGTATGTTGGTCCTCAAAGAAGCAGAATTGTCTATCACTTTCCACTACTGAAGCGGAGTACATTCTAACACTTATGCAAAATTGATGACTTAGATGTGGAACACGCAAAGTAACGTTTTTCTTCCATGAATGAAGAATAACACTCTAAGTGTGAAGAAATTAATGACGAATTTGATTCTCATGGCCCTATGATAATTGTACGTGGTGCCTGAAGTCATCATTCTTATATGGTGGGTCACACCACCACCCAAGTTGAAATTCTTCAAAACTGAGAGCTTTTGCAAATTATTCAAATCTCGAAAGTCTTTAGATTTTCAAAAATCCTCAAAATTTCAATTCTTCAAATTTTTCTGTGATAATCTTCATTGACTATATTCTAAGTTAGGAGCTTTCACTGTCCTCAACAACATTCACTTATTGCTAAGTCTTCAAGTTGGTTTTTTTCTAAGTGAATGTGATCGGACCCGTCTCCCCTCTATGATAAGGTCAACCCAATCTATTCTCAAATCTTGATATGCGTTCTATTTGACACTTGTTCAAAGTCTTCACTGAGTCCTTCTCAGTTGAAGACTTTGCTCACAAAATCCTCAAAATTTCAAAAATGCAAATTTTTCGAGCATTACGTCTCTAACCGCACCGACTACCCATGATAGATAAGCATGATATCCACTAAATCCACCACTTCGTACGTGAGTGACGCATGTCACGCGGAGAGGAAGAGTCAGGGGTGTTTGTGTCCGAAGTTTTCGCTTTGAACCGTTTTCACCTCAGCTATAAATAGCCTCCTTACCCCTTCAGTAAAAACTCTTCTCTCGCACTCATCTTCTCCACTCCAGCTCAAACCTAGCGCCGCCGCTAGAAATCTTCATCGACCGTGAGGAAAAGCTTCACTGCCTCGACCTCGCCATCCCCAGACTCCCTTCGACCGCGGATCATCTTCCTCCGCCGTCACTGTAGCTATTTTTACTTCCCCTTTTGATCTTCATATTTACATTGCTACGATGAAAACTATTCAGATGAACACATCCATGCCTAGAACACGTGATGAATTTCCCTAAGAAACCACATTCTTCACGAGATTCGTCAATTGTGTAAATTTTCAAATCTACACGACTCTAGAACCCAATATCAGAATGCTTAGCAAAATTATTCAAACACGGTACTGGTCAAATTCCTCAACTTGAGTCATTTTAAAGTCCTCAACTTTGAGAACGCATATGACCTCTTCAAATTATTCGCACCTAAACTCTGTTCATAGGTACGAAATGTCAGTTGATGAATCACTAGGTTCTCATCAACTTATCTCATTTGCAGCGTTTCTTGAAGAAACCTACCCTTGTCATCAGATTCATCGAGAGTTCAAATTCCTGAGCAAATTCCTCAACTGAAGAAAATGGATGAGAAACATAACAAAGGTGGCAAGAAGCAAGAGACCAATACTGCTTATGACATACCTGAAGAAATATACGTTGACAACTACACGCATGATGAGGCTACTCATGGAAAAGAGACAAAAGAGAAGCGGAAGATAAGGCTTCAAAGAATTGAACACATATGGGCAAAGGAGTGTAAAGCATACAAATACGTCACTCCAAAGTATGCCAGGAAGTTTGCCCTCAAGGCTCCTTGCACCAGACCCCCTCTGGATGAACAACAGAGTGCTCATCCTTCAAGCATGGCCACAATTGAAGATTATCCTGAGGACAAAGCCAAGTATTTGGCAAAACTGAAGAAAGTCTCAAAACAAGTAGCACAGACCGCACATGAAGAATCTGCAAATGAAGTAGTGATGACCCACAAGTATAGGGGAACTATCGTAGTCCTTTCGATAAGTAAGTGTGTCGAACCCAACGAGGAGCAGAAGGATCTGACAAGTGGTTTTCAGCAAGGTAATATATGCAGACACTAAAATTATCGGTAACAAGTGGTTGTGTGGTGAGATGATTCGTAGCAAGCAACAAGTAACAAAAGTAAAAGCAGTGCAGCAAAGTGTCCCAATACCTTTTGTAGCAAGGGACAAGCCTGGACAAAGTCTTATAGGAGGGAAAACGCTCCCGAGGACACACGGGAATTTCTGTCATGCTAGTTTTCATCATGTTCATATGATACGCGTTCGTTACTTTGATAGTTTGATATGTGGGTGGACCGACGCTTGGGTACTGCCCTTACTTGGACAAGCATCCCACTTATGATTAACACCTCTCGCAAGCATCCGCAACTACGAAAGAAGAATTAAGACAAAGTCTAACCGTAGCATTAAACTAGTGGATCCAAATCAGCCCCTTACAAAGCAACGCATAAACCAGGGTTTAAGCTTCTATCACTCTAGCAACCCATCATTTACTTACTACTTCCCAATGCCTTCCTCTAGGCCCAAATAATGGTGAAGTGTTATGTAGTCGACGTTCACATAACACCACTAGAGGAAAAACAACATACAACACATAGCATGACTTATCCCATGTCCTCAGGAACAATAATAACAACTCAAAAAGCATAATCATATTCATGACTAGAGAGGTAATGAGTAGCATCAAGGATCTGAACATAAACTCTTCCACCAAGTAATCCAACTAGCATCAACTACAAAGAGTAATTAACACTACTAGCAACCTTACAAGTACCAATCGGAGTCGCGAGACGAGATTGGTTACAAGAGATGAACTAGGTTTTGGAGATGAGAAGGTGCTGATGAAGATGTTGATGGTGATGAGTCCCCTCCGATGAGAGGAGTGTTGGTGATGTCGATGGCGACGATTTCCCCCTCCGGGAGGAAGTTTCCTCGGCAGGATCATCCTGCCGGAGCTCTAGATTGGTTCTGCTCAAGTTCCGCCTCGTGGCGGCGGCGAATCCTCCGAAAAGCCTCCTAATGAATTTTCTCGGGACGAAACCATTCATATAGCAGAAGAGGGGAGCCAATGGGCCAGCAAGGAGCCCACAAGCCCCCTAGGCGCTGCCAGGGGGGTGGTAGCACCTAGCAGGCTTCTCGCCACCTGTTGGCGCCCTCTGGCACTTCTTCGGCCCAGTATTTTTTATATATTCCCAAAAAATCCACGTTGTTTTTCACGGCTTTTGGAGTTGCATCGAATAGGCATCTCAAACTTGCTCCTTTTTCAGGCCAAAATTCCAGCTGCCGGCTGATGACCCACAAGTATAGGGGATCAATCGTCGTCCTTTCGATAAGTAAGAGTCTCGAACCCAACGAGGAGCAGAAGGCTCTGATAAACGGATTTCAGCAAGGTAGTAACTGCAAGCACTCAAAGTAGCGGTAAGAAGTGATTGTGTAGTGAGGTGAAACGTAGCAAGAAAAAAGTAACAAGTAACAAGTAGTAGCAACGGTGCAGTAACTGGCCCAATCCCTTTTGTAGCAAGGGACAAGCCTGAACAAAGTCTTATAGGAGGAAAAACGCTCCCGAGGACGCACGGGAATTTCTGTCATGCTAGTTTCATCATGTTCATATGATTCGTGTTCGTTACTTTGATAGTTTGATATGTGGGTGGACTGGCGCTTGGGTACTGCCCTTACTTGGACAAGCATCCCACTTATGATTAACCTCTCTCGCAAGCATCCGCAACTACAAAAGAAGAATTAAGACAAAGTCTAACCATAGCATTAAACTATTGGATCCAAATCAGCCCCTCAGGAAGCAATGCATAGACTAGGTTTAAGCTTCTGTCACTCCAGCAACCCATCATCTACTTACTACTTCCCAATGCCTTCCTCTAGGCCCAAATATGGTGAAGTGTTATGTAGTCGATGTTCACATAACACCACTAGAGGAAAAGACAACATACAACATATCAAAATACCGAACGAATATCAAATTCACATGACTATTATTAACATGACTTATCCCATGTCCTCAGGAACAAAAGTAACTACTCACAAAATATAATCATAATCATGATTAGAGGTGTAATGAATAGCATCAAGGATCTGAACATAAACTCTTCCACCAAGTAATCCAACTAGCATCAACTACAAAGAGTAATCAACACTACTAGCAACCTTACAAGTACCAATCGGAGTTGCGAGACGAAGATTGGTTACAAGAGATGAACTAGGGATTGGATAGGAGATGGTGCTGACGAAGATATTAATGAAGATGCCTCCCCTCTGACGAGAGGAGTGTTGTTGATGACGATGGCGACGATTTCCCCCTCCGGGAGGGAAGTTTCCCCGGCAGGATCGTCCTATCGGAGCTCTAGATTGGATCTGCTCAAGTTCCGCCTCATGGCGGCGGCGAAACCACGAAAAAGCTCCCGTATGATTTTTTCTGGACCAAGACCCTTCATATAGCAAAAGAGGGGGGCTAGTGCGACGTCAGGGAGCCCACAAGCCCCCACTCCGCCACTAGGGGGGTGGTGGCGGTGGCAGGGCTTGTGGCGCCCTGGCAGCCCCCCTCCTGTACTTCTTTCGCCAAGTATTTTTTGTATAATCCGAAAAAAATCGACGTAACTTTTCAGGGCATTTGGAGATGTGCAGAATAGTGGACTAGGATTTGCTCCTTTTCCAGTCCAAAATTTCAGCTGCCTGAATTCTCCCTCTCCAAATAAACCTTGCAAAATAAGAGAGAAAAGGCATAAATATGGTACCACAAGTAATATAACAGCCCAAAAAGCAATAAATATCAAAATGAAAGCATGATGCAAAATGGACGTATCACCGGCATTCTCCCTCTTCATGTAAACCTTGCAAAATTAGAGAGAAAAGGCATAAGTATTGTACCGTGAAGTGAAATAACAGCCCAAAAAGCAATAAATATTAACATGAAAGCATGATGCAAAATGGACGTATCAAGCTGCTACTTCCTCCTCCTCTGTTGCTAAGGCTTCTGCCACTGAACCTGCGCCACAAAAGGTTCACATGAAGAAAACTGAATTGTCCAAGTCATCACAACAGCAAAACGCTCAACCAGCACCAAGTGTTCCTGAAACATCCTCAACTGCTGCAAAATCGTCACCCCGAATGCAGTCCCAGCCAAGTCAGCAACCAACAGGGACTCCAATTCCCTCAAAATTACCTGCCACTAATTCTGCCCACCATTCCCGAGGTGGGATTTGAAAGATAAAGAAGACTTCTAGGAGAGGAACAAGGCCAAGCCCAAAGAAAGTTGTGCTCAACGTTCCTTTTGCATCACAAGAAGTGGACTATGACGATGAAACTCTTGAATCGATCATCAGAAACAAACAGGAACGAGTTGCACAAGCACAAGGTTCAACCATTCCCCTTGCACTTGATCCAAAAGTGGTACTGGGTTTCATTGACCTCTGGTTTGTGGATCCAAACACTCCCATTAATGACTTCAAGATTCCACCTGGACCCAATGACATGGTGGCCTATTTCATCAATGAGGAAAAGTGGAAGACTCAACAAGCCAAATAAGCAAAAAGATCAAAGGCTCAAAAGGAGAAGTATTTGCAACAAAATCTGCTGAACATGGGGCCAGAGCAACTTGTCTCCACTCAAGTTGAGATGAAATTCCTCAATGAAAAATTCACAAGCTTAAGTGTTGATAAAAAGGGAGCCAAGATGCAATTCATCACGCAAGCTACTAAAGTAATAGTAGATTACAACAAAAGGGTTGCAGTCGCACCGCGACCATCAATTCCTCAGACCAGCACGGCTGAATTGCCTCAAGACTCTACTAATGAGCCTGCTGCTGATGAACTCACCAGGCCAGCTAACACATATGCTATGCTTGACCTAAGTCTTCAAAGGTGAAGAAAATCAAACTTCCTTCTACATCAGAAGCGAAGAAAACCAAAGCTGCTGAGAAAGAAGCTAAAAAGAGAAAAGCATCAACTGCTTTAGAGTCGTCAGAAGCAAAAACGAGTGAGGAATTTCGAGAGTTCCACAACAGTTCCCATTGATGCTACACCACACAGCAATGCTCCATCATATGTGATTGTGCCATATGGTGAGGAATATACCATCCCAGAAGGGGATGAAGACATGGAAGAAAATCGCTCTGCTGCTTCAACACCCATGGATGAGGAAATTCAAGATGATTACATTCCTCAAGATCAAATTCTTCAAGCCTCAACTCCTCCTCCTCAGAACACAGAGGTGTGTGTTGAAGAAAAATATGGAAATGTGGACATTGGCTTCACCACACCTGTGAAGCATGATGAATTCTGGGAAAAAGGCTCACCCATATTTGCCACTAGCCACTCCAATTCCTCAAACGCATGTATCCCCAGCAGTCACTGAAGTTCTGACTGGATCTGAAGCACAATGCACTTACATGAAGTCTGTCTCGTCTCAAGCATTAGCTCCATGAGCTGAAGAACCTACAATGATTGAAGAAACTAAAGAAACCAAATTCCTCAAACTAAAGAACCTGCTGCGGCAGAAATTGAAACATCAGCTCAGCATATACCTCGGGCTGAAGAACATGTACATGAAGAGACTGTACATGTTCAAAATAAAGAAACAGTTGAAGAACTTGTGTTGAAAATCCTGAGTCAGCAATAGTGTTGGCCAAAATTCCTCAAGATGATGAAATTCCTCAACAAAATCTTCAACCAAAGCCTCGTCATCCATACTCAAAGAGGCCAAATTTTCTGAAAGTAGATTTCTATGATGAACATCATTTCTTCAATGGTGCAAATCCATACGACAAGCTTCGAATTAAGCACAAGAAGTTTTGAACCTGTTGGGGATATTACCCGCGCTATGACCCGCCCTATTGGGCCGGGTCAGGTAAACGGCAATTCAACATTCATGATCAAGATAGGCCTTGGCCCAGGGTTCGAGATTCGCCAGGAGAACTTCAACGAAGAGCCGGCCAGGGCCCATGAGCCTAGATGGCGGTTCAAGATTTACAGAGAAGATAAGTCGTCGAGGAGGTTTGCTAGCTTGGAAGACACGGGGGCTTAGAGATATGGCAGGCCATGATTTGTAATGTGGCCTGGACTTTGTAAACCCTAGGGCCTCGGCCTGTATATAAAGGCGAGTCTCTAGGGTAGATAGGTTAAATTAGAATCCATCGAGAGCCAGTTCAGGCGAGTTGCGCCCTCCTTGTAATCAAATCCGCCATCAATACACACAAAGGAGGACGTAGGTTTTTACCTCCATGGGAGGGGCCGAACGAGGGTTAACCTGAGTCTCGCTTCCGCTCAACCCCTTTGAGTCGCCACCAAGGTGTGATGGCTCCATCACTATGTCCTTTCACGAGGTCATCTGTCATGACAAACCCACAAGAGTTGGCGCCCACCATGGGGCAAGCGCACGGTGGAGTTTAGTTCTCAAAGGGAGCTCTTCCAGGGTTTGGAAGCTACGCGGTTGGCATCATGACTAAGGGCCGTCGTGGGAAGTACTACATCGACAACTCTCACTGGGGGCCTGAGGTTGATTCAATCGAATCTGGATACAGGGTCCCCTTCGGCGAGATTCACGATTTCATTGGCAAGTTTGGGGCTCCCATACCTGAGCCGGACACTTTCACCGGTACACCCATCCTGCCAAGCATCAGGTCAGGAAACTCCATGCTTTCATTGGTTTTATGCAAGGAACCGACCTACCAGACGAGCCGGTGATCCAGGAGAACACCCCTGTCAACTCGGACGACGAGTCGTCCATGGGCGACATGGATTCAATCTATCTCTTCACGAAGGACAGCTTGGGGGGTTGGCTGAGGCGGAAATTTCTGAGGATGTTGAAGGATCCCATCGTGAGGTCGCCATTTACATGGCGGCTGCAGCGGCCCCTCAGCCAAATGCGACTGGCAACAACGAAGCCAGCGGATCAGGGAAGACCCTGGTTGAAGCCATGGAGGATTTGGTAGTAGAGGTGGCCAAACTCCCAGCGATTACCATGACGGCGGAGAATCTGGACCAAGTCAATGTCGAGTTAGCAAAACTAAGGGAGGAGATGGCCAAAATCCAGCGCGACAATGAAGGTGAAGCCGCCAGGATGGCAATCCAACAGGCCCAGATCACCGCGGAGATAGAGCAGCTAAGTGTTGAGGGATAACGGCTTGAACGACAACAGCGCGCTTCCAATGCGGTTCACCAGAGGAGGCATCGCAACCGTCTGCCAGCCGATCTGAACCCATCTCGACTTTTCGATAGCCCACATACACCTAGGATGGAGCCTAACCGGCCATGGCAAGTCGCCTAGCGCGTTGACCCGACTCAGCCGTCACCCAACCCACACACACCTCAGCCAGCGGCGTCTCAAGCACCACGCTTTTAGACGCCGCAGGGTCACTTTTGAAACCCCGTTGACAACGTTCTAGTAGCAACCCGCTGATAACCCACAAGTATAGGGGATCGCAACAGTTTTCGAGGGTAGAGTATTCAACCCAAATTTGTTGATTCGACACAAGGGGAAGCCAAAGAATATTCTGGAGTATTAGTAGTTGAGTTGTCAATTCAACCACACCTAAAAGACTTAGTATCTGCAGCAAAGTATCAATAGCAAAGTGGTGTGATAGCAACAGTAGCAATGGTAATAGTAGCAGAAGTGACAGCAGTAGCGACAGAGTAACAGTAGCAACAGTGACAACAATAGCGACAGAGTAACAGTAGCAGTAGTGAGAGCAGTAGCGGCAAAGTAACGTAGCAAGGACCTGTAGGAAAAACTCGTAGGCATTGGATCGGTGATGGATAATTATGCCAGATGACATTCATCATGCAACAGTTATAACACGGGGAGATATGTAACTAGCTCCAGTTCGGCAATGTAATGTAGGCATGTATTCCGTATGTAGTCATACATGCTTAGGGAAAAGAACTTGCATGACATCTATTGTCCATCCCTCCCGTGGCAGCGGTGTCCTAATGGAAACTACGAGATATGAAGGTTCTCCTTTTAATAGAGAACAGGAACAAAGCATTAGTACTTAGTGAATACATGAACTCCTCATACTATGGTCATCTCCGGGAGTGGTTCCGGCTATTGTCACTCCGGGGTTGCCGGGTCATAACACATAGTAGGTGACTAAAACTTGCAGGATAGGATGAAGAACACACATATATTGATGAGAACATAATAGGTTCAGATCTGAAATCATGGCACTCGGGCCCTAGTGACAAGCATTAAGCATGGCAAAGTAGTAGGAAGATCAATCTCAGAACATAGTGGATACTAGGGATCAATCCCCATCAAAACTAACTCGATTACATGATAGATCTCATCCAACCCATCACCGTCCAGCAAGCCTACGATGAGATTACTCATGAACGATGAAGAGCATCATGGAATTGGCGATGAAGGAAGGTTGGTGATGATGATGGCGACGATCTCCCCTCTCCGGAGCCCAGAACGGACTCCAAATCTTCCCTCCATAGGAAGAATAGGTGGTGGCGGCGCCTCTGTATCGTAAAACGCGATGAACTATCTTCCTTGATTTTTTTCCAAACGAAAGGGACTAAATAGAGCTGGAGTTGGAGGTGGCGGAGCCCTCACGGCCCCACAAGCCTGCTAGGCACGACCAGGGGGCCCGCGCCTGTTGGGCTTGTGGGCTCCTCGCTCCACTCATCCGGTTGATTCTTGCGCCAGTATTTTTTTATATTCCAGAAAAAATCCTCGTAAATTTTCAGGTCATTCCGAGAAATTTTATTTCTATGCAAAAACATCACCATGGCAATTCTGCTGAAAACAACGTTAGTCCGGGTTAGTTCCATTCAAATCACGCAAATTAGAGTTCAAAACAAGGGCAAAAGAGTTTGGAAAAGTAGATACGACAGAGACGTATGAACTCCCCCAAGCTTAAAGCCTTGCTTGTCCTCAAGAAATTCAGTTGATAAACTGAAAGAGACAAAAGAAAAACTTTTACGGACTCTGTTTGATCTTGTTGTTGCAATTATGTCTAACTCATATTCAGATTTTCAGCAAGATCATAAGCTAACCACATAAGCAATGACATTTAGGTCTCAAGAGGAACTCATATCAATGGCATATTCAACTAGCGAGCAATAATAATAAGTTTCAAACATCAACACTTCAATCAAGACAATCATGAAGCAATATGAACAGATGGTATCTCGCTAGCTCTTTTTGAGACCGCAAAACATAAATGCAGAGCACCTTCAAAGACCAAGGGCTGACTGAACGTTGTAATTCATGGCAAAGAAGATCCAGTCACAGTCATACTCAATAAAAATTAAAAGAAAAGCATAGAAATGACGAAGGTGCTCTCTAATTGGTGCTTTTTGAAAGAAGAGAGGTGACTCAATAGAAACATAAATAGATAGGCCCTTCGTAGAGGGAAGCATTGATTTGCAGAGGTGCCAGAGCTCAAGCTTTTAAAACAGAGATAAATAATTTTGGGTGGCATGCTTTCATTGTCAACGCAATGAGCAAGAGTTTTCACCATCTTCCATGCTACACATTCTATAGGCGGTTCCCAAACAGAAAAGTAAAGTTTTGACTTCCCCACCACCGATCAATCACACTCCACGACTAGCCGAATACTCGGGTGCCGTCCATACCAACAACAATCCAGGTGGAGTTTTGTTTGGAATTATGTTTTCGATTTGAGCATGGAACTGGGCATTACAATTACCGACCCCTTTCTCGTGAATGATAGTGAATAAACACGTATCGAGGATAACACGCCTAGCATGGAAGATACTGATCGCCCCTTGTCACCACATGAGCGGTTCGGGCATGCAAAACAGATTATTTCTTGAAGGTTTAGAGAGTGGCACATGCAAATTTGGTTGGAACGGCAGGTAGATACCGCATATAGGTAGGTATGGTAGACTCATATGGAACAACTTTGGGTTTATGGAAGTGGATGCACAAGCAGTATTCCCTCTTAGTACAAGTGAAGGCTAGCAAAAGACTAGGAAGCGATCAACTAGAGAGCGACAACACCCATCAATATGCATTGAGATTAACCAACATTGAGTGCAAGCATGAGTAGGACATATATCACCATAAACATGAATATCATAGAAGCTATGTTGATTTTGTTTCAACTACATGCGTAAACATGCGCCAAGTCAAGCCACTTGATTCATTCAAAGGAGGATACCATCCTATCATACTACATCATAATCATCTCAAAATTCATGTTGGCATCCAAGACAAACCATTATAAGCTCCTAGCTAATTAAGCATGGCATCAGAAACTATGATCTCTAAGTTGTCATTGCAAACATGTTTGTCTCACAACAAAACTGAATTAGGAACGATGAGCTAGTCATATTTACAAAAACAAAATAGATCGAGTTCATACCAGCTTTTCCAGGCTCAGTGACTTCATCATATATCGTCATTATTGTGTTTCACTTGCACGACCGAATGATGTGAACAATAATAAGAGTGTTCGTGCATTGGACTATGCTGGAATCTGCAAGCAACCACAAAGGAGAAGACAAAGTAATATGGCTCTTTGACAGATAAATAGATATGCATGCGAGAGCCACTAAACATTGTAAGCATGGTCTTCTGCCTTGACCCAAAGAAAAAGAAAACTATTTACACGGGAAAGCTCCCAACAATCAAAAGAAGAACGAGAAATCTTTTTGGGTTTTCTCAAACTAGACAAACACACGAGAAGAAAGCGAGAAAAAGTAATAAACTAGCATGGATGATACAGATGCGAAACGTGAACACCGACTAACAAAGTGAAAGCATAAGCATGAATATAAAGTCGGTGAGAAACACGTACTCCCCCAAATTTGGGCTTTTGGCCTAAGTTGGTCTACTCCCATGGAGGGAAATAACCGTCTCCGGGGTACTCCGGAGTGTACTGAGGGTGCCACTGCTGGTGAGCTCCTCTGGCTCCCACTGATAAACTGGCGTCTGGTACTCGGCTGGTAGCTCGGGCATGGGCGCCTGTGGTGGTGCTATGCCCCAATATGCGTAGATGTCCGAGGGCATAATAATGTACCTGCCTAGATGAAGATTGAACAAAGAAGGAGCAGGCAAAGTAATAGTCTCTCAAGTGCCCTGACTAAATGCCAGGTTATAAATCATCCTCTTATTTATATCTTTATCAAGAAAGTCATGGCGAACCATGCTATCATAATCTAGATATCTCTCAGCAAGAAGAATCCCTTCTTCCTCGTGCAGTCTAATAGGTATCTCAAAATGTCTGGCAAGACGGGTAGCATAGATACCTCCATAAACAACGCCTTTAGAACAGTTTGTGTTCAACCGTTGAGCTACTATAGCGCCCAAGCTATAAGTTTTATCATTATAAAGGGCTTCACGCAAAACCACAAGATCTGGGGAGCTAAGGGCCCTAGCTTTCCCACGGCCAATCAAACATTTTTCCACGAATAATGAGAAGTACCGAAGAACGGGAAAATGTATGCTAGGAGCTCTAGCGCAAGACACTCCTCTCTCCTGTCCTGTAGTAATAGTATCTATGAAAGCCTCCAAGTCCCGTGGACGAGGTTCATGAATATCCCCAACATAAGGTAATTTGCAAACATTGCAAAAATCCTGAAGTGACATGCGCTGGGGGATATCATATAACTTGAACTCAACCATAGGAGGACTCTTCCTTGGATAGAAATTAGAGCATTGCACGAAAATATTAGTGAGGAGGAGGTATTGCAGACACTTATCTTCAACGAAGGCGGTAAGGCCTGCGTTCTCCACCAAGTAGTAAAAGTCCTCATAAAATCCGGTGACGCGTAAGGACACATCGCTTGGCCACTCGCACGCTCGAACTTCTGCAACTTTGGGGACCGGATACTTGGGTTTATTCGTCTCATTTTCATCATCCTTGGGGTCACGGCTTGAAGAGCCTCATAAGAAACTCCTCATCTTTTCCTTTTTCTTTCTCTGAATTTTTATGAAATTTTTGGTGACTCTAATGAAAAGTGAACAAGGCCAAATGAAACTCGTAGCAACTACTCCTACAAGTGCCTAGAGGCCATATCATGCATCAAAACAACTTGAGACCAGCTAAAATTAGCATGCAAACCTCAAGAACAGGGTCACCAAGGCAGCAAAAATACGCAACGAATAAGGCACTAGAGCAAAAACTAATTGGACCAATGGAGGAGTCACATACCAAGGAACAATTTCCCCAAAATAGTTTGGTGAATGGGGCTTTGCACAAGGAGGTCGAAAATAGCAGCAAGAAGAGCAAGAACACGGGTTTGACTTGTAGAATGAATTTTTTTGGAGGTAGGAGAAGGAGATGGGAGCTGGAGTAAGTGGAGGGGGGACACGTGGGCCCCACAAGCCTAGTAGGCGCGGCCAGGGGGTGCCCGCGCCTCCTGGGCTTGTGGCCCACTGGTGTATCCCCCTGACTAGCTCTCCGTCTCAGAATTTTTCAAAAATTCCAGAAAAAATCATACTTGATTTTGAGGCATTCGGAGAACTTTTATATTCGGGACACTTTTCTATGGGACGCAAAAAGCAGAAAACAGGAAAAACTAAAGCTAAATCTATCATTTTTCTTCTAAGCAACCGAAGGTAAAGGTTTGGAACAGAGGGTTGTGACTCTCAGATTCATCCATCATGGTCATCAAAAGAAATCTGTCAATGAGGTTGATCAAGTCTCCTTGACAAACTTTTTTCGATTCACAGAAAAACGAGGAATTTTCGAATAGTCACTAGTTTACCTCAATGGGGATGTGCATATCCCCAACAAGAAAATCATACTTCATCTTAACAGTAGGTATAGGGCATTCGAAGCTCCCAATAAGAAATGATGAAGTTTTTTCAATAGTATTGATGCAATGTACCCGATATTGTTTCTTCAGAAAGTGCACCGTATGCTCATTACCATCGACCTGGAAAGTGACATTGCCTTTGTTGCAATAAATAACAGCCCCTGCAGTGTTTGAAAAGGGTCTTCCAACGATGACCGCCATGGCATCATCCTTGGGAATATCCAGAATAACAAAGTCCGTTAAGATAGTAACATTAGCAACCACAACAGGCGCATTCTCGCAAATGCCGATAGGGAAAGCAGTTGATTTGTCGTCCATTTGCAGAGAGATTTTAGTGGGTGTCAACTTATCCAGTTCAAGCCTACGATAAAGAGAGAGAGGCATAACACTAACACCGGCTCCAAGGTCGCATAAAGCAGTTCTAACGTAGTTTCCTTTAATGGAGCAAGGTATAGTGGGAACTTCGGGATCACCTAGTTTCTTAGGAGTTCCACCCTTGAAGGTGTAATTAGCGAGCATGGTGGAAATCTCAACCTCAGGAATCCTCCTCTTATTAGTCACAATATCCTTCATGTACTTAGCATAAGGAGACATTTTGAGCATATCTGTGAAACGCATTTGCAGAAAGACAGGTCTAATCATTTCAACAAAGCGCTCAAAATCCTCATCATCATTTTTCTTGGATGGTTTGGGAGGAAAGGGCATGGGTTTCTGAACCCATGGTTCCCTTTCTTTACCATGCTTCCTAGCAGTGAAGTCGTTCTTATCGTATCTCCTATTCTTAGGTTGTGGGTTATCAAGATCCACACTAGGTTCAATCTGCACATCCTTATCGTTGCTAGGTTGAGCATCTTCATGAGCATCACTATCGATATTATCATTAGGCTCATGTTCATCACCAGATTGTGTTTCGGCATGAGAAACACATACATCGTTTGGACTCTCGGGTGTAACAGCAATGGGGTTGCTAGAGTGCAAATTCCTATCATCTTTATTTTTCTTTCTAGGATGACTAGGTGCATCAGTATTAACTCCCTGAGGATCTTGTTCAGTTCTCTTAGGATGACCCTCAAGATAGAAAGGTTCCTGTGTCATTCTACCGCCTCTAGTGACGACTCTAACAGAATTTTCATTCAACTAATTGATTAAGTCATTATGAGTT
The DNA here is from genome assembly GCF_904849725.1 of Hordeum vulgare subsp. vulgare. Classification (NCBI taxonomy): domain Eukaryota; kingdom Viridiplantae; phylum Streptophyta; class Magnoliopsida; order Poales; family Poaceae; genus Hordeum; species Hordeum vulgare. The sequence continues at coordinate 109,076,053 of NC_058521.1, read as the reverse complement.
TTAAGTACTTGTTCTACCTGAGTAGTAACCATAGATGCATGTTTACTCAAGAGCTTAAGATCATTGAAATTTCTACCCACACAAGCACTTAAATGACTAAGCATACGAGCATTCTGTTCCAATTGTCTGCTAACATAATAATTGAAACTTTGTTGTTTGGCAACAAAGTTATGAAATTCATCTAGGCATAAGCTAGTAGGTTTATCAAAAGGAATATCACTCTCAATGAATCTATGAAGAGAATTTACATCTACTACCTGTGTCGGGTTATCAAGACCATGGATCTCTTCGATAGGTGGTAGATTTTTGACATCTTCAGATTTAATGCCTTTCTCTTTCATAGATTTCTTAGCTTATTGCATAACTTCAGGACTGAGGAATAGAATACCTCTTTTCTTTAGAGTTGGCTTCGGAGGTGGTTCGAGAATAGTCCAAGCATTCTCATTGCACAAGATATTATTCAATAGGATCTCAGCATGTTCTATAGTTCGTTCCCTGAAAACACAACCAGCACAACTATCTAGGTGGTCCTTTGTAGCGACCCGACTCAAAACGAGTCAAGCCTCTTTGTATCTATGCCATCCCTGGATTAGTATGTTGGCACACACAGTACATCAATGTATATATCAAAGTGCAATCACATGTAAATAGCGTAAAACTGATATATACCTTAAATATATCAGCGGAAACAGTCAAGGGAGTGGAGTCCCAATAAACACCAACGGCAAGTTGAGTGCGGACCGTAACCCTGAATCATACTCTTACTCGTCAAAGAAAAAATATCTGCAACATAAGACGCTGCAGCCGTGTAGGTCAGTATATTGAATATGCCGGCAAGTCACATATGAGAGGGGGTAAAATATCATCTATACTATATGCATATATGGCAGGTGGTGTTGTAAGTTTTAGCATAAAGCAAATTTTCTCCTACAACAAGAGGGGCTAAAAGCAAAATATTACTACGCAGTTGGTTGTTAATGAGATGGTTCCGCCAACCAGTTCTCATACCCAAGTTATCATTATTACCCACATCAATATTATTATTTGTGTTGAGAATTTCAGATAACTTCAGTTCCTTTGGCTCAAGTTGTCCATGACCGTGGACACGGCTAATCGATTAGGTTTGAGTACTCTGCAGAGTTCTGCACACGTTCCCCACAAGATTTGATCGCCTCCGTGTATGTCCTCGCACTTCAGGGTCTTTGAAGACCGGATGATCAAAACATGGTTTTTGAACGGGTCCCTCTGAATCCCTGTCGGTGCCCATCCAAATCCTCCCGTTCTTCTACATCTGCTGGCACCGCCGGTCCAGAGTCGCCGCATTGCCCAACCAAGCGAGAGCCCATAATGACTTGTGGCTGTGCAAGTAAGCCTGGGGTCTTGAAAATATCCGCCCGTATCTTTGAGCCTAGGTGAAGCTTTCCGCAAGATTTCATGGCACGTCTCGAGCATCCCGGGTCATCCACTGGTTTCTCCAGGCAGCCGATCAACCGTCCTTCACCCAGAGTTGCATTGCATCACGAGGTCTTGAAAAGTCTTGACTTAACCGGTCTTGGTTATTAAATGGTTCTCGCATCACTCGTGATAAACTCTCAACCAGAATCCCGTCTACTCAAGCATAGCAATATGAAATTTGTCGTCTCGGGCCAAGTAACGGGGTTGTTGGGTGCCTACCACATGATACTACAATATGTAACCATAATTTCCGAGTACCTACTCAGCATGCAATTGGGCATAGGATGGTAGAACTACGATGCATAAAACATAGGTGATACATGATCAAATGACTTACATGGTGATGTTGACGAAGAAGAATTTCCGTTCTCGAGGAATAAGTTGATAGACTACTCGTCACTCTCCGATGAAATCTATATAACAACCATATCATTCACGTAAGCACTCATACTAGCAACCATTCTAGCAATCAAAACAAAAGAGAGAGCGAATAAGAATCCGAAGGAAACTTCAAATAAGACTAGGGAATCTTCTACTACATCAAACACTAAATAGTTTTTGTCTAAAAATAAAATACTTAAATAACACGGAACTAAGATATAAATTTAACTAAGATAAAATAAAGTATTTTTCAGAAAACTATTTGAAAGTATTTCCAAACGGGATTTGAAACAGTAGAGAAACCAATTGCAAGTTATTAGAGAACTAGAATTGATTTCATGATAACATATAAAAATAAAATCAAAACTTCTTGCAAACCTACTGTTAACTAACAGAATCAAAACATAATCTTTCTGAAATATAAAAGAAAAATAATTTGAAAACAACTAAAGAAAGAAATATAGTCATAATCCTAAAAGAAGTGAAACAGAAAGTGTTTCACAAGAAATAATGAGCTAAAATACTCAAACAATTCTAACATTTTTACAACTGATAAATAGGATCACTAGTGATGAGTAGGAAAACGAATCAAGTTAAAAGCTATTTTTAAACTCCCGGAATAAGCAAAACAAGCTTTAATTAAAATCTGAACTAACTCAATTTTTACAAATCCAAACATAGACAAATTATATATTTTCGGAAACTACAAGAAAATTCTGATCTAACGCAAAAAGAATCAACATCATTGGACTTCTAGATTCAAAGTTATAAGCTAAACAAGAACGGAACTAAATCTGTTACGGAATTAATCTAAAAACAAAAACGACGACGTGGCGAGATCTGATTGGTTGTCGGGTGTGTTTTTGGCTTTCTAGAGGGCGGCCGCAATATAATAATCTAACTAACAGAAAAACCGGTTTTCTAACTAAACCAAAGGGGTAAGTTGTATCTAATCTAAACCGTTAACATATGATCTAAGGGTGCAAACCGAAAAAAAAACAAAGGGATGGGGATCTGCTCACCGTGGCTGAAACGCAGCAGGGCTGCTCTTGGCAATGGTGTGCTGCGCCGGTGGGGAGGGCACTCCGGCGAGGTGGAGGGATCTCCGGCGGGGAGAGAGGGGGCGATGAGGAGGAGCAGGGGGGCGCTCCTGGGAGGGGAGAGGGAGTCCCTGGGGGGGGCGAGGGGAGGATGGAGAGGAGCAGGGGGCTCCTTCGAGAGGTGGCAGGGAGTCCTGTCGGGGTTGGGGTGGCTGCAGGGGCGAGGGGGTGCAGGGGTGGGGCGCGCTGGGGGGTATGGGAAGGCACTGGGGCGAGGCAGGGAGCTCCTGGAGTGGGGGCGCTGGGGTTAAGCTCCTGCCGAGCTCCTGTCAACAGAGAAGATGGCGATGGTGGCGCCGAGGCTACGGGTGGGGAAACGAGGATTTCTCTAGGGGAATGGAAAGAGGAGAGACGGGCGTTCTTATAGTGGTGACGAGAGGCGCCGGGAGGGATTATAGCTCGCGAATCCTGGAGGGGAAGCTTCCTGGGAAGGTTCTGCCATAACCAGAGAAGGCACGCGCTGGAGGTAGAAGAAGAAGGTGAGTTATGGGCCTGATTTGTTTCCTAAAGTGGCCCAGGTACGTTTCCAAATAAAAGACTGTTTCCTATTTATCAAAACTAGGAAAGAAAAACGTATAAAAGAAAATAAATAAAATTCCCAATATATAAGTATTATGTATCAAAAAATATAGAAAAATAATTCCCACCACGTGGGCATATTATTTTTCAGAAAAGAAAAACTTCATAATTTTTTTTAAAAAAACATCCAAATAAAATCCAAATTTTGCCTTCAAAATTTTTGGCACAATTTTCTTCTAGCTTTTATTTATTTCGGGGTGTCATGTTACCTCCTCCCCTTCTTGCTTGGCAAGAATATCGTCAGAAAGATTTTTTTTTTTGTGATTGAAATCTTCTGCCGAAATGAATTCGAAATCAAATACCGAAAGAAATTCAACGGTCACCATGATTCAAATTCTTTATAGTTGAATAAGTCATGTCATCTTCTCTCATTGCCTTTGAATTTGAATTTATCGAAGAAGGGGAAAGTCATTTTATTCCCTCTCATTCAAAAGTTTTTGAAAAGTTTCGAATTTCACTCAAGTTTTCAATCACTCAAGCAAACAAACAATCATTCTAACAATTATATTAAAATTCCAAAATTTGGGATGTTACAAACCTACCACACTTAAAATGAATCTCGTCCTCGAGATTCGGAGGGGCTAGAAAGAAATGCTAGGGTTTTGGGGGTCTTCTAACAAATCCAACCTCCAGCAGGGCGGGATGCTACCACACTTAAAATGAGAGCTACTCGTCCCTTAAGATGTTAACTATCCTCTGGGGTTTTGGCATCTGACTCCTCATAGCCTTCATATCTTCCGCTATATTCATAACGTTTCCATTAAAACGAGGGTCCTTCTGTTGATATAAGCTTCTTCCTTTACTGGGCCTTCTTAACTGACAGTCTCGTGATCAATTCTAAATAACCTATCGATGATTCTCATGGTGGTCTACCATTTGTGGTTATCCTGCAGAGAGAGGTGTCTTGTCTTCATCCTCACCGTAAAATTTCCTACGCGTGACAAGAAATGCCATGTACATGGGGCTTTTATTATACCATTCTAAGGCTTAAACAAAAGCTTCAAAGAACTTCGTCTCACTATGGGTAAGTCTCTCAGATTTACCATTCCGAATAGCAAGAGAATGATAATAGTAAGTCGTCATGGTGGCCAAGCCATGTCGCACTGAAATCATTACCTTGTATAAGGCTTAGTGAATCTCGTTTTCTAACACTTGGGCATCCTCACAAGCATTGCAGAATTTCTCTTGTCCACGAACAAAGTTCGGATAATCCATTGGTTCTGCAAGGTGAACAAAACATCTGACGTATCTTCACAACTCTCAGGTTTTCGTATGTTCCTAACAAAACGTTTGCTGATCCATCATAGTTTCTTCCAAGTTTCTTTCTCCAAAAAGGTAGTACTTGATCATTATTAGTTGCGAGGTCTGTAGGTTGCAGACATACTTGGAATTACTACGCCTTTAAATTCCATAGTGTTTCAATCCATCATATTCTTGGGGTAACCATCATATAATAATAATCCTTGGACTTATTTTTGGTACACAATCCACTCTGTGGGATACTTTCCATTGGTGCGTTTACTATGAAAAGGTATTGGTTCATCCATAAATCATATTCATTTCATAATCAATCCTTTATTACATCCTTACTTTCTTCAAAATTCCAACTCAAAAGTAATTTATTACAAATGCTGCCATCCACATTGTTCGGTATGGTCAAGCATTTCTGCCAACTTTATTCATCTGTCTCTCTTGGAGGTACTTTAGTTCCACTCGAACTTTCCGAGGTGCTCCTTGAAATCATCCATCTTTTGTTTCATCATGGTGGCCATGAGCTTCATCTCCATCATCTCCGAACGTACCTCACTCAGGTATTCCTGGGTATGACGGAGTCTTGCTTCAAGTATTTCTCCAATCTCACGTATGGCTTCCATGGCAGCTTCACGAACAACATCAAAGAAGGTTGCTCGTGGTACATGTGAAATGAAAAAGTATTGCCCCATAGTCTTTGGACAAACTCTTTTCACAAGGTGGAGGTGTACTTCCACATACCAAAGTTCTACTCCACTTTCCATGAATGGGTAGCCATTGTAGACTGCATCTCCTTCAAGATGAATATGCTTCATCATGTCCTTCAGGATTTTTGGGTAATCATGATCACTGGTCAGGGTCATGATCATTTCTGGGCCTTTGAGGAATGACTCGTAGAGAGTTGTCATCTGCAGGTGTTAGTAAATAGGTACTCAGAGGAGTGTATGTGTCTCCTTGGTAATGCATGGTACATTCGTACTCATTGGATCATGTGGGTTCACTCATTACTACCACACTTAAAATGAGATATACTCTTGCGTGCATACACCATATTTTCTCATATCCTCATAAATGTTCAGAGATCTTTGCTCGTAGAGAAACAACGCATACAATTTCAACATAGGCAATCATGAGACAATAAATTCCATTTATTCATGAAGTTATTACAATCTCAGGGACTTCTGTTACAAAAATTCAACTCCATGATTTCATAAAAACAAGAGTGCTTCAGATTGCACTAATTGCCGCGGTCAAAACTTAGCTACTCCATTTTAGCTTTCGTCCTTTGTGGACCATCATTAGCAAAATGTCATGCTTCCTTGCAACGAAAGCAAATGAGTTCTGACAATTCTCGAGGCGTCTTAGTGTTTGCTTCTGCTCCTTGGGTTTCCGGCTTCCTTCCTAAACACATGTATTTGTGGTGGCGAAATTCCATACACTTGTAACATCTGACATGACTCAGGTCTATATCTGCAGAGATTTGGCTCTTCCGAGGGTACCTTTTTTTCTTTCTGGACTCCTTTATTTTGGCCAGTTCTTCTATTTCAAGTGGATCAAACTCCACTTTTCCCGTCGGGAAGTTTCCCAGATACTCTTGGCTTCCCTTCGTGCAATCCTGTGAATAATGTCCTTCTTCTCCACATGAGTAGCATGCATTGGAGAAAAATCTGGTCAGACCTTGTCCATCAGGGTCTTCAATATTTTCGTTCATCACCGGTTCTTCTAGAATCTTCTTCTTGAGGGGTTCCTTCGCTGCATCTTTCTGCTGCTTGACAACTTGTTGCACCTTGGGGTAAATGTGACACTGAGCTGGGTAGTGGGTGGTTCCTTCACAAAGGAAACAAGTCACCTGACTACTTGGGCACTCCTCAGCTGGGTGATTTTCTTCACAATGAGTGCATCCATCATGGTGTTCTTCTTGGGTGTGTCCTATTTCTCCACAGATCTTGCATTGCACAAGTCTTCTCCTTCGGATTATCATAGCACTTCTGAATAAGTCAGGATCTTAACAGAGTCTTCTTGAATTCGTCCCAAGTTTCTGCTCCACTAAATCCTTGTATGGCATGGTGCATTTTCCACCAGATAGCAGCACTTTGGGTAAAGTACTGGAGAGAGTGTTCCACTTCATACTTCCTTGAGATCAAGTTGCTCCCGAAGTGGTTCTCCATGTTTTGAATCAATATTTCAGCCTCCAGCTGGGTCATTGGTCCAGAGATTACATGTCCAGCTTCGTACTTCATCTGGTAGGGTTGAAGTTTTGAAATGGGTAAGAGAGAGAGGGAGATACACACAATACAAACAATATTTTTGAGAATATATTTTATTTGTGGCCGTCGGAAAATACACACCAAAGAAGGCTCACAAATCATCGTATCTAACGTGGGTATATAATAGGGGTGTGGACTTCTAATGATCATATAAATATTCGAACGCTTCAGGGTCTTCGAATTCTTCGGATCTTGAGAGTCTTCAATTGGTGCAGCTTCAATTATTCAAATGCATGGTGAAATCCTCTTTACTATGAAGTGGGACTCAGTTGATCCTTCATGTGGTCAAAGGGGTAAGGGTATTGTCTAACTATTTGAGGTGAGAGGGAACATTCGATGAAATCAGAAGAGGTGAGAAGTAAAAGGTGTTGTTGAAAATAAAATTTTTTAGAGATTCTTTCCTAAGAAATTTCCAGTTTCTAGGGTCACGTCCTACAGTCAACATGTGCTCTGATACCATTACTGTAGCGACTCGACTCAAAACGAGTCAAGCCCCTGTGTATCTGTGCCATCCCTGGATCAGTATGGTGGCACACACATCACATCAATGTATATATCGAAGTGCAATCACATGTAAATAGCGTAAAACTGATATATACCTTAAATATCTCAGCGGAAACAGTCAAGGTAGTGGAGTCTCAATAAACACCAACGACAAGTTGAGTGCGGACTGTAACCCTGAATCGTACTCTTACTCGTCGAGGAAAAAAATATCTGCAACATAAGACGTTGCAGCCTTGTAGGTCAGCATATTAAATATGCCGGCAAGTCACATATGAGAGGTGGTAAAATATCATCTATACTATATGCATATATGGCAGGTGGTGTTGTAAGTTTTAGTGTAAAGCAAATTTTCTCCTAAACAAAAGGGGCTAAAAGCAAAATATTACTACGCAGTTGGTTGTTAATGAGATGGTTCCGCCAACCAGTTCTCATACCCAAGTCATCAATATTACCCACATCAATATTATAATTTGTGTTGAGAATTTCAGATAACTTCAGTTCCTTTGGCTCAAGTTGTCCATGACCGTGGACACGGCTAATCGATTAGGTTTGAGTACTCTGCAGAGTTTTGCACACGTTCCCCACAAGATTTCATCGCCTCCGTGTATGTCCTCGCACTTCAGGGTGTTTCAAGACCGGATGATCAAAACATGGTCTTTCAACGGGTCCCTCTGAATCCCTGTCGGGGCCCATCCAAATCCTACCGTTCTTCTACATCTGCTGGCACCGCCTGTCTAGAGTCGCCGCATTGTCCAACCAAGCCAGAGCCCATAATTACTTGTGGTTGTGCAGGTAAGCCTTGGGTCTTGAAAATATCCGTCCGTCTCTTTGAGCCTGGGTGAAGCTTTCCGCAAGATGTCATGGCACGTCTCCAGCATCCTGGGTCATCCACAAGTCTCTCAAGGGAGCCGATCAACGGTCCTTCACCCATAGTTGCATTGCATCACGAGGTCTTGGAAAGTCTTGACTTAACCGGTGTTGGTTATTAAATGGTTCTCGCATCACTCGTGATAAACTCTCAGCCAGAATCCCGTCTACTCAAGCATAGCAATATGAAATTTGTCATCCCGGGCCAAGTAACGGGGTTGTTGGGTGCCTACCACATTATACTACAATATGTAACCGTAATTTCCAAGTACCTACTCAGCATGCAATTGGGCATAGGATGATAGAACTACGATGCATAAAACATAGGTGATACATGATCAAATGACTTGCCTGGTGATGTTGACGAAGAAGAATTTTCGTTCTCGAGGAATAACTTGATAGACTAGTCGTCACTCTCCGATGAAATCTATATAACAACCATATCATTCACGTAAGCACTTATACTAGCAATCAAAACAAAAGAGAGAGAGAATAAGAATCCGAAGGAAACTTCAAATAAGACTAGGGAGTCTTCTACTACATCAAACACTAAATAGTTTTTGTCTAAAAATAAAATACTTAAATAACAGGGAACTAAGATATAAATTTAACTAAGATAAAATAAAGTATTTTTCACAAAACTATTTGAAAGTATTTCCAAACGGGATTTGAAACAGTAGAGAAACCAATTGCAAGTTATTAGAGAACTAGAATTGATTTCATGATAACATATAAAAATAAAATCAGAACTTGTTGCAAACCTAGTGTTAACTAACAGAAAAAAAACATAATATTTCTGAAATATAAAAGAAAAATAATTTAAAAAACAACTAAACAAACAAATATAGTCATAATCCTAAAAAAGTGAAACAGAAAATGTTTCACAAGAAATAATGAGCTAAAATACTCATACAATTCTGAAACTTTTACAACTGATAAATAGGATCACTAGTGATGAGTAGCAAAAAGAATCAAGTTAAAAGCTATTTTTAAACTCCCGGAATAAGCAAAACCATCTTTAATTAAAATCTGATCTAACTCAATTTTTATAAGCCAAACATAGACAAATTATATATTTTCGGAAACTACAAGAAACTTGTGATCTAACGCAAAATGAATCAGCATCATTGGACCTCTAGATCAAAAGTTATAAGCTAAACAAGAACGGAACTAAATCTGTTACGGAATTAATCTGAAAACGAAAACGGCGACGTGGCGAAATCTGATTGGTTGTCGGGTGTGTGCGTTTTTGGCTGTCTAGAGGGCGGCCGCAATATAATAAAAACCCTTTCGGTTTTTTATAATCTAACTAACAGAAAAACCGGTTTTCTAACTAAACCAAAGGGGTAAGTTGTATCTAATCTAAACCGTTAACATATGATCTAAGGGTGCAAAACGAAAATGAAAAAAAAACAAAGGGATGGGGATCTGCTCACCGTGGCTGAAACGCAGCAGGGCTGCTCTTGGCAATGGTGTGCTGCGCCGGTGGGGATGTCACTCCGGCGAGGTGGAGGGATCTCCGGCGGGGGGAGAGGGGGCGATGAGAAGGAGCAGGGGGCGCTCCTGGGAGGGGAGAGGGAGTCCCTGGGGGCGAGGGGAGGAGCAGGGGGCTCCTGCAAGAGGTGGCAGGGAGTCCTGTCGGTGTTGGGGTGGCTGCAGGGGCGAGGGGGTGCAGGGGTGGGGCGCGCAGGGGGGTAGGGGAAGGCACTGGGGTGAGGCAGGGAGTTCCTGGAGGGGGGGAGCTAGGGTTAAGCTCCTGCCGAGCTCCTGTCGACAGAGAAGATGGCGATGGTGGCGCTGAGGCTACGGGCGAGGAAACTAGGATTTCTCTAGGGGAATGGAAATAGGAGAGACGGGGCGTTCTTATAGTGGTGACGGGAGGCGCCGGGAGGGAGTATAGCTCGCGAATCCCGGAGGGGAAGCTTCCTGGGAAGGTTCTGCCATAGCCAGAGAAGGCACGCGCTAGAGGTAGAAGAAGAAGGTGAGTTATGGGCCTGATTTGTTTCCTAAAGTGGCCCAGGTACGTTTCCTAATAAAATACTCTTTCCTATTTATCAAAACTAGGAAAGAAAAACGTATAAAAGAAAATAAATAAAATTCCAAATATATAAGTATTATATATCAAAAAATTCAGAAAAATAATTCCCACCGCGTGGGTATATTATTTTTCACAAACGAAAAACTTCATAAAAATTTATTTAAAAAAAAATAAATTTTGCCTTTATAATTTTGGGCACTATTTTCTTCTCACTTTTATTTATTTGGGGGTGTCATGTTACCTCCTCTCCTTCTTGCATGGCAAGAATATCGTCAGAAAGTTTTTTTTTGTTGTGATTGAAATCTTCTGCCGAAATGAATTCGAAATCAAATACCGAAAGAAATTCAACGGCCACCATGATTCAAAATCTTTATAGTTGAAGAAGTCATGTCATCTTCTCTCATTGCCTTTGAATTTGAATTTACCACAGAAGGGGAAAGTCATTTTATTCCCTCTCATTCAAAAGTTTTTGAAAAGTTTCAAATTTCACTCACGTTTTCAATCACTCAAGCAAACAAACAATCATTCAAACAATTATATTAACATTCCAAAATTTGGGATGTTACATCCTTAGAAGCATTGCTTAGTCCATTATAGATGATATCAAGTATTTCATTCTTCTCAAGAGGGTGATCGGGCAAAGCATTCAGTAGCTGGACGATCCTCCCCCAAGCTTGTGGGAGACTCTCTTCTTCAACTTGCGCAAAGTTATATATTTCCTACAAGGCAACTTGTTTCTTATGGGCAGGGAAATATTTCTCAGAGAAGTTGTAGATCATATCATGGGGACTACGCACACAACCAGGAGCAAGAGAAGTGAACCAAGTCTTAGCATCATCCTTTAGCAAGAAAGGAAACAGCTTAAGGATATAGTAGTGGTGGATCTTTTCGTCACTTGTGAATAGGGTGGCTATATCGTCCAGCTTAGTAAGATGTGCTGCAACCGTTTCAGACTCATAACTAGGAAAAGGATCAGATTCGACCAGAGTGATTAACTCAGGGTCGATAGAGAATTCATAATCCTTATCGGTCACAAAGATAGGCGAAGTAGCAAACTTCGGGTCGTATTTCATCCTAGTGTTCAAAGATTTTTCTTTCGACTTGCGCAGTAATTTCTCAAGATCATACCTATCCTTACAAGCAAGAAAGTCCTCAGTTGTCTCTCCCTCCATAACGTAACCCTCAGGCATATCAGGCAATTCATATCTAGAAGATCTAGTTCTAACAGGTGAAATAGCAGGTTCTACTTCAATAATCTCAGCAGTTTCAGAAGTATCATCACATCTAGCAGCAACTCTAGCAATTTGTGCATCTAGGAATGCACCTAGTGGCAAAACAGTATCAAGCAAAGCATCATCACAAGCATCATGGACAACAGAAGTAGCATCATCAAGCACAAGCGACACACCAAAATTTCTAGCAGGAGGTGGTGTCGCAAACTTATTCATAATTGAAGGCGAATCATGTGCAGAGCTAGATGGCAGTTCCTTACATGTGCTCGTAGTTGAGGGCAAGACTTTAGTTTTTGGATCTCTCGGATTCCTCATAGTGATCAGCAGACGTAAATCCCAAGTGACTCAGAGAATAGAGCTATGCCTCCCCGGCAACGACGCCAGAAAATAGTGTTGATAACCCACAAGTATAGGGGATTGCAACAGTTTTCGAGGGTAGAGTATTCAACCCAAATTTGTTGATTCGACACAAGGGGAAGCCAAAGAATATTCTCGAGTATTAGAAGTTGAGTTGCCAATTCAACCACACCTGAAAGACTTAGTATCTGCAGCAAAGTATCAGTAGCAAAGTGGTGTGATGTCAACAGTAGCAACGGTAATAGTAGCAGCAGTGACAACAGTAGCGACAGAGTAACAGTAGCAGCAGTGCCAGCAGTCGCGACAGAGTAACAGTAGCAGCAGTGCCAGCAGTCGCGATAGAGTAACAATAGCAGCAGTGATAGCAGTAGCGGCAAAGTAACGTAGCAAGGACCAGTAGGAAAAACTCGTAGGCATTGGATCGGTGATGGATAATTATGTCGGATGACATTCATCATGCAACAGTTATAACACGGGGAGATATGTAACTAGCTCTAGTTCGTCAATGTAATGTAGGCATGTATTCCGTATGTAGTCATACGTGCTTAGGGAAAAGAACTTGCATGACATCTATTGTCCATCCCTCCCGTGGCAGCGGGGTCCTAATGCAAACTACGAGATATTAAGGTTCTCCTTTTAATAGAGAACCGGAACAAAGCATTACCACTTAGTGAACATGAACTCCTCATACTATGGTCATCTCCGGGAGTGGTTCCGGCTATTGTCACTCCGGGGTTGCCGGGTCATAACACATAGTAGGTGACTACAACTTGCAAGATAGGATCAAGAACACACATATATTGACGAGAACATAATAGGTTCAGATCTGAAATCATGGCACTCGGGCCCTAGTGACAAGCATTAAGCATGGCAAAGTAGTAGCAACATCAATCTCAGAACATAGTGGATACTAGGGATCAATCCCCATCATATCTAACTCGATTACATGATAGATCTCATCCAACCCATCACCGTACAGCAAGCCTGTGATGAGATTACTCACGAACGGTGAAGAGCATCATGGAATTGGCGATGAAGAAAGGTTCGTGATGACGATGGCGATGATCTCCCCTCTCCGGAGCCCAGAACGGACTCCAAATCTACCCTCTAGAGGAAGAACAGGTGGTGGCGGCGACTCCGTATCGTAAAACGCGATGAACTCTCCTCCTTGATTTTCTTCTGGACGAAAGGGACTAAATTGATCTAGAGTTGAAGGCGGCGGAGCCCTGAGGGCTTCACAAGCCTGCTAGGCGCGGCCAGGGGGGGCGCGCCTAGTGGGCTTGTGGGCTCCTCGCTCCACTCCTCCCGTTGATTCTTGCGCCAGTATTTTTATATATTCCACAAAAAATCCTCTTAAACACCAAGGTCATTCCGAGAAATTTTATTTCTGCACAAAAACAACACCATGGCAATTCTGCTGAAAACTGCGTTAGTCCGGGTTAGTTCCATTCAAATCATGCAAATTAGAGTTCAAAACAAGGGAAAAGAGTTTGGAAAAGTAGATATGACGGAGACATATCACGCGCAACCTTGAATCTCTCCCCAGCATCGGGAACTCTCTGGCTGAGTTAGAGGCAAGGAATGCCATTAAGATGTTGAAAACCGCGGTGGTCTAACAGGCACAGTATTCGTATAGCTGCAAGAGGCTACACTCCACACCCCAAGAAAGTCATACCAGGAGTCGTGATGATGACCCGCCCGCGATGTCCAGCAGTGATAGATGACGTCCTTCGCAAATCAACCCGTCCAGAATACTTGACACACAGGCTCAAGACCTCGTGGATGCAGCACGAGCCGCCCACCTGATGGAGACAGCAACCGCGGCGGGTCAAGTCTATCCGGCTTATGTGTTGCCTTCCCCCACACACGCCAAGTCAGGTGGTAGGAACATTGGGATACCTTGTCTATCACCCTCCCTCCGCAACGAGCGTATGCCAAAGGATTTCAAAGGCCCACGCAAGGTTCCCAATTACACGGCGGATCTAGAGCCAGGGGCATGGATTGAAAGTTGCGAGCTTGCAATGGATATGCTTGATGTGAATGAGGCAGTGTGTGCCAAGTATTTTACAATGATGCTTGAAGGGACGACACAAACTTGGCTGAAGAACCTGCCACCCAACTCCATCAACACCTGGGCCGAGTTGAAGGAACGTTTCGTTAAAAACTTCAGAGGGACCTGCAAGCGCTCGATGACTATCGTCGACTTGCAGCACTGCGTCCAGTGCCCGGATGAGTCGGCCCATCATTAGATGCGGCGGGTTGCACAGGTGATCCACTCATCGGATGGCATTTCGGCGGCTCAGGCCGTGCTGATCTTGGAGAAAAACTGTCATTATGAACCTTTGGTGTTGAAACTTGGGCGACACAAACGCAAGGTGCAAGACATGGGGGAATTTATGGACACTCTGACTAGGTATGCCGAGTCAGACGATACCAAAGATCCCGGGGAGGATGATGACAAAATCATCATCGCCAGGAGGGGCGAGTCATCCAAAGTCCACCCTCAGTTCCAGGGGCGAGGCAACCAAAACCCCGTGGGACAAGGGAAGAAAAGGCAGCAGGAAGGCGCCACTGACTTCGTTGCCAATACTAACACTGGGAACGTGAACTAGCGTCAGAAGAAAAGGGGCTTTAGCGGGAAAAAGGCACACAACTATCACGACATGCTCAAGGGCCCCTGCCCACAACATACCACTGTAGAAGGTCCATACACCCATTCTTGGGAAGACTATTATGTCATGCAGGAGTTTCGTGCCGAAGCGCTCAAAAACGGGCAAGGAGGCAATCACGACGGACACCCGGATTAGTTCAGTTTGGGCGGCTCACACATAAATTCGTTTGGTGGGTTTCCTAACCCAGGCCCACAGGGCGGGTCGCAGGCTAATGATGGGCAGTATCAGGTCCAGAACAATCAACAATATAATGTGCAGGGCGGCTTTGGGCAGCAACTTCCACAAGGCGGCTCCCAGTAGCAGAATGACAATGGCGGCTTCCTGAACAATCCTAAGCAGTTGAATGACGGGCAGTATCACGTGTTGACCACTACAACTTGCAAAAGGGACCAAAGGGCCAGGCACAGAACCTTCAGCGTTATTGAGCCGGCATTCCCCACGTACCTCAACTAGTCTGAGCAGCCCATTGTCTGGAGTAGGGAGGATCACCCGCCCCGGGTTGACAACCCCGGCGACTTAGCTTTAGTCGTGGAGCCACAGGTAGCGGGCTATACCCTCTCCAAGGTCCTTATGGACGAAGGCAGCAACATCAACATCTTATACTACGATACTTTTCGATCGATGAATTTCTCTGAAAGCGATTTGATGCCGTCCTCCACGGTCTTGCACGGAATTGTCCCGGGTAAGCCGGCATACCCTGTTGGGCGGATAAAGCTTGATGTGGCCTTTGGCATAGAGTCTAACTACAGGAGCGAGCCCCTCATGTTTGAGGTCGTCAAGATCAAGAGTTCTTACCACGCTCTTTTTGGTCGGCCGGCTTACGCCCACTTTATGGCCCGCCCATGTTATGTCTACCTCAAGCTCAAGATGCCAGGCCCTAAAGGAACTATCATGATCACTGGTGACTGGAAGATAGCTCAAGAGTGCGAAGTGGGGGACGCAGCTTATTCCGAGTTAGCTTGTGCAGCTGAGGAACTCAAGTTTCATCAGGCCAATGTTGACCCGGCGAACATGACTCTACTCAAGAAACCCACGATTGATTCAGAACTGGCCCTCAAGTTTAAGCCAATATATGACACTAAATTGGTGGATTTCATGCCTTGCGACTCTTCCAAGAAATTCACCATTAGGACGGGTCTGGATCCCAAATAGGAAAGCACGCTCATCGAATTCATCTGTGAGAATCTGGACATCTTCGCATAGAAACCTTCTGACATGCGGGGTGTACCGAGAGAATTTGCTGAGCACCACCTTAACATTAATCCTAAGATGAAGCCGGTTCAGCAGTATCTTCACCGGTTTAACGAAGAAAGGCGTAAAGCAATTGGGGAGGAAGTAGCCCGGCTTTTGGCCGCTCGTTTCATTGTGGAGATTTTTCATCCAGAATGGTTGGCTAATCCGGTTCTGGTACTCAAGAAGAATGGTACTTTCCACATCTGCATTGACTACACCGGCCTCAACAAAGCTAGCCCAACACATCCTTTCGCCCTACCTCGTATTGATCAGATCATTGACTCTACGGCGGGTTGCGAGCGGCTGTGTTTTTTGGATGCATACTTAGGGTACCACCAGATTAAAATGGCTTTGGAGGATCAGGAGAAGAGATCATTGATGACCCACAAGTGTAGGGGACCAATCTTAGTCCTTTCGATAAGTAAGAGTGTCGAATCCAACGAGGAGCACAAGGATCTGACAAGTGGTTTTCAGCAAGGAAATATCTGCAAGCACTGAAATTGTCGGTAACAAGTGATTGTGTGGTGAGATGATTCGTAGCAAGCAACAAGTAAGAAAAGTAGCAACGGTGCAGAAAAGTGGCCCAATCCCTTTTGTAGCAAGGTACAAGCCTGGACAAACTCTTATAGGAGGAAAAACGCTCCCGAGGACACACAGGAATTTCTGTCATGCTAGTTTCATCATGTTCATATGATTCGCGTTCGTTACTTTGATAGTTTGATATGTGGGTGGACCAGCGCTTGGGTACTGCCCTTACTTGGACAAGCATCCCACTTATGATTAACCTCTCTCGCAAGCATCCGCAACTACGAAAGAAGAAATAAGACAAAGTCTAACCATAGCATTAAACTAGTGTATCCAAATCAGCCCCTTACGAAGCAAGCATAAACTAGGGTTTAAGCTTCTGTCACTCTAGCAACCCATCATCTACTTACTACTTCCCAATGCCTTCCTCTAGGCCCCAATAATGGTGAAGTGTTTTGTAGTCGACGTTCACATAACACCACTAGAGGAAAAACAACATACAACACATCAAAATATCGAACGAATACCAAATTCACATGACTATTATTAACATGACTTATCCCATGACCTCAGGAACAAAAGTAACTACTCACAAAGCATAATCATATTCATGATCAGAGAGGTAATGGGTAGCATCAAGGATCTGAACATAAACTTTTCCACCAAATAATCCAAGTAGCATCAACTACAACGAGTAATCAACACTACTAGCAACCTTACAGGTACCAATCGGAGTCGCGAGACGGAGATTGGTTACAAGTGATGAACTAGGGTTTGGAGATGAGATGGTGTTGATGAAGATGTTGATGGTGACGAGTCCCGTCCGATGAGAGGAGTGTTGGTGATGACGATGGCGAAGATTTCCCCCTCCGGGAGGGAAGTTTCCCCGGCAAGATCGTCGTGCCGGAGCTCTAGATTTGTTCTGCTCAAGTTCCGCCTTGTGCCTGTGGCGAAACCACGAAAAAGCTCCTCCTTGATTTTTTTCCTGGACGAAACCCTCCATATAGCAAAAGAGGGGAGCAAGTGGGCCAGTGGGCTGCCCACAATCCCTCATGGCGCGGCCTGGGGGGTGTCTGCGCCGTGCAGGCTTGTGGGCACCCCCTGGTGCCCCTCTGGCACTTCTTCGGCCCAATATTTTTGATTAATCGGGAAAAACATTCTTCGTTGATTTTTACGGCGTTTGGAGTTGCGCAAAATAGGTATCTCAACTTTGCTCCACTTTCATGCCAGAATTCCAATTGCCGGCATTCTCCCTCTTCATGTAAACCTTGCAAACTAAGAGAGAAAAGGCATAAGAGTTGTACCGTGAAGTGAAATAACAACCAAAGAAGCGATAAATATCAACATGAAAACATGATGCAAAATGGACGTATCAACTCCGCCAAGCTTAGACCTCGCTTGTCCTCAAGCAAAAGCCTAGCTCATTAAATATGTCCACATGTTTAGGGAGAGAGGTGTCGACAAAACAAGATATGAACATGCATGCATCATGATCAAGATCAGAACAACAATACCAACATATAATCTCTCATGCTAAATTGATAATTCCTTCACGAAGTAAAGCATGGATCAAGAACCTTACCGAGAAGTAACAACCGATAGCCTTTAGTCATTGAAGCAATTGCAATTTATCACAACATCAGAAAGAGTCAAATAAGAGCTTGTAAAGCAAATCCACATACTCAATCATTCTTTCGTTCTCCACAATTGCTACAACTCACGTGGTACTCATAAGGTCAAAGTTTTAGCTGGACACAAAGAAAGATAGGGGCTTATAGTTTTGCCTCCCAACTGCTTACCTCAAGGGTAATGTCAAAAATAATAATTAATGAATGCCTACCTCCAAGTTGACATATGAATATAGATCTTTCCCAAGCATATGACGGTAGCCAAGACAAAGGCGAAATAAGGAATTGGTGAAGATCACCATGACTATTTCAAGGGCAAAAAGTAAAGGTACAAGATAGGCCATTCGCAGCGGGAAGCAAAGGTTGTCATGCGCTTTTGAGGTTTGGATACGTGTCCTCTTAGTGCGGAGGACGTCACTTTATATTGCCTCCTCGGATAAAGAACTTTATTATGCAGTCTGTCGCCTTTATGTCTTCCTCATCACAGGTTCGTACAAAGCTTATTTTCCACACACTAATAGATCATACGTATTAGAGAGCAATTTTTATTGCTTTCACCGATGACAACTTACTTGTGGGATCTTATTCAATCCATAGGTAGGTATGGTGGACACTCAAGGCAAAACTGGGTTGATGGTTTATGGATGCACAAGTAGTATCTCTACTTAGTGCGGGAGGTTTGGCTAATATGATGTGGAAGCAATCATCACATGCTAAGGGATCTCTAATCATATAACATTGTTCAGAGCCAAGCAAACACAATTCATTACATTGTCTTCCTTGTCCAACATCTACTTCTAGGCATGCAATAGTTTGGTGAGTGTTCACAATCATAGATGGTGTCAGAGATGATATATTTATATGTGAACCTCTCCTTCTTTATCACTTCCTATTAATTGCAACAATGACCAAGGTCTACGTTTGTCTACCCTCAACAAGTTTCAATCATCATCCTTTTTATATTTGAAGCCATCACTTCCCATAAGATCATTAGATGATCTTTCATGCTTTTGTTCTATTCTCACTCTTTTCATCATGGCAAGAGGCAAAGCCCTTCAACTAAGACACTCTTTGTTATATGGCTCACGAGCAAGAATACATCGGGGGGTGACACAAAGCAAGACTCAAGACTAAAACACTAACACTTTTAAACTACTAGGGAAAGAGAAAACTGAAAAGGAAAACTCAAACAAAGGTAAAGGCAAAAGATGTGATGGTGATACGATACTGGGGAAACTCCCCCAAGCTTGGCCCGAGCCAAGGGGATTGGCCATACCAATGCTCAGTTGTCTTCCTTTGGTGGTGATGGTGGAGTTGTTGTTGCAATCTTTGACTCCAAGCGGGTCATCAGTCTTTGATTTATACCTTGGAGATCTGTGATATGTTTCTCCAGCAAAACAACTTCACGGGTGAGACAAGTATTACGAGCAACAGTTGTTTCACAAAACCTCAAGAGTTCAATCAAAGACGGGGAGAGTAGGTGGAGGTAAGGTTGGAGGAAATCCACTTCTTCAACTTCTTCCTTATTGAGCACAGATTGAACTTCGTCCCATGCCTGATCCTTCTCCTTAGCTTTGCCCTTGGTTTCTTTAGGTAGCCTCTCCTTAGCCTCCATGACCTCCATCCTTTTCAAATCAGCATGAACTTCTCCGTAGATTTGATGGAGGTTTTTCTCCCCCACAGATTCCTGGGACGACATCTTGACCTAGATCTGCGGCAGAAAACAGGCTCGAAATGAAAAACAGAGAAATCTGCGTGATGCAGGGGTCAGACCAAACAGGAGAATATATAATGATTTTTTCTAGACCTGAAGGAGTACCCTGCATGAAAACGGAGTCCGGGAGGCGCACGAGGTAGCCACAAGCCCTCACGGCGCGGCCAGGGGGTGGGCCCGCGCCGTGCAGGCTTGTCGCCTCCTAGCGCACTTTTCTGACTACTTCCAATTTTTGTATTTTTTAAAATATTCCGAAACGGAGAAAAAATCCTACTGGAAAAGTTTTGGACTCTGTTTTCTTACCGAATCACATACCTCTTAGTTTTCAGAGTCTGAAACAGGCTGATAGATATCCCTTAGGTATTCTTCCGGAGTTATGGTATTGATGATATTGCTTTCAACATTTATGGGAGTACCTGAGATATAATGCTTGATTCTCTGCCCATTTACAACTCTCGGACAATTACCTTCCGTGTTGTTGATCTTGATAGCACCGGAATGATATACTTCCTCAACAACATAGGGACCTTCTCATTTGGAGAGAAGCTTGCCTGCAAAGAATCTTAAACGATAGTTATATAGCAAGACATAATCACCTACATTGAACTCACGCTTTTGTATCCTCTTATCATGTCACCTCTTAACCTTCTCTTTGAACAGCTTGGCATTCTCATATGCCTGAGTTCTCCAGTCATCAAGCGAGCTAATATCAAATAACCTCTTCTCACCGGCAAGTTTGAAATCAAAGTTGAGTTCTTTGATTGCCAAATAAGCTTTATCCTCTAGCTAAGTGACATGCTTTCCAATACACCATTTTGTACGGAGACATGCCCATGGGATTCTTATAGGCAATTCTATAAGCCCACAGTGCATCATCGAGCTTCTTAGACCAATTCTTTCTAGACCTGTTGACAGTGTTTTGCAGAATTAGTTTAATTTTTCTATTGCTTAGCTCTACTTGACCATTGGACTGAGGGTGATAGGGAGACGCAATTCTATGGTTGACATCATACTTAGCAAGTGTTTTACGGAAAACACCATGAATGAAGTGTGAACCACCATCGGTCATTAGATATCTAGGGACTCCAAATCTAGGGAAGATAACTTCTTTCAGCATCTTGATAGAGGTGTTGTGATCAGCACTACTAGTGAGGATAGCCTCCACCCACTTAGTGACGTAATCAACACCAACTAAGATGTGACTATACACATTGGATTTTGGAAAAGGTCCCATATAATCAATGACAAGTGAATAGTTCATAGGCATTTCTTGACGTTTGCTAATATTACCTATTCTTTGACATTCGTCACAAGACAAGACAAACTTACGGGCATCCTTGAAGAGAGTGGGCCAATAGAAACCTGATTGCAATACCTTGTGTGCAGTTCTATCTCCCGTATGGTGTCCTCCATAGGCCTCGGAGTGACACTTCTGTAGGATTTGTCCCTGTTCTTGTTCAGGTACACAACGTCTAATAACACCATCTACTCCTTCCTTATAAAGGTGAGGATCATCCCAAAAGTAATGTCTCAAGTCAAAGAAGAATTTCTTCTTTTGCTGGTACGTGAAACTAGGTGGTATGTATTTGGGAATGATATAGTTTGCATAATCAGCATACCACGGTGCACTACGTGAAGCATTAGTGACATTCAGTTGCTCATCGGAAAAGCTATCATCAATAGGTTGTGGGTCATCAAGAACATTCTCCAACCTAGACAAGTTATCTTCTAGTGGGTTATCAGCACCCTTTCTGTCGGCAACGTGCAAATCAAATTCTTGTAGCAAGAGAACCCATCTGATAAGTCTAGGTTTAGTGTCCTTCTTCTCCATGAGGTACTTAATAGCAGCGTGATCAGTGTAAATATTGACTTTGGGATCAACTATGTAAGACCTGCACTTTTCACACGTAAACACGACTGCTAAAAATTCGTTCTTCGTAGTGGCATAGTTTCTTTGGGCAATGTCTAGAGTTTTACTAGCATAGTGAATAACATTCAACTTCTTATTGACTCTTTGCCCTAGAATAGTGTCAACAACAGAATCACTAGCGTCACACATGATCTCAAAAGGCAAGTTCCAATCAGGTGGTTGAACAATAGGTGCAGTTATCGAAGCCCTCTTAAGTATTTTGAAGGCTTCCTCACAATCATCGTCAAAGAAAAAAGGAATATCCTTTTGCAAGAGGTTGGTAAGAGGCCTAGAAATCTTAGAGATGTCTTTAATGAACCTTCTATAGAAACCAGCATGACCAAGGAAACTTCTTATACCCTTGATATGTGTGGGGTATGGCATTTTCTCGATTGCATCAACCTTAGCCTTATCAATTTCAATACCCCTTTCAGAAATTTTTTGTCCTAAGACGATGCCTTCATTAACCATAAAGTGGCACTTCTCCCAATTCAAGACAAGATTGGTGTCTTTACATCTCTGCAAGACTCGATCAAGGTTGCTGAGGAAATCATCAAAGGAAGACCCGTAAACGGAGAAGTCATCCATGCAAACCTCGACAATCTTTTCACAAAAGTCAGAGAATATAGCCATCATACATCTTTGAAAGGTGGCACGTGCATTACATAAGCCAAAAGGGATACGTCTATAGGCAAAGGTATCGAAAGGGCAGGTGTCGTGGTTTTGTCACGGTAGATGTCCTCGTGAAAGGACTTAAAGATGGAGCCATCGCACCTTGGTGGCTACTCAAAGGGGGTGAGCGAAAGCGAGACTAAGATTTACCTAGGTTCGGCCCCTCGTGAGGAGGTAAAAGCCTACGCCCTGCTTTGTATAGATTAATGGTGGTTTCGATTACAAGGAGGGAGTAACTCGCCTGACCTAGCTCTCGATTCTCTCTAAGTCGCCTGACCTTTCCTCGGACTCGCCTTTATATACAGGTCGAGGCCCTAGGGTTTACAAAGTCCTGCCATCCAACTCTTGGTAGTCTTCCTTATCTCTAAGTCGCCGTGTTCCCCACGACCAGGAGCTTCCTTGACGTTCCATCATCCACATGGTATTTTTGAACCGCCCTACAACTCCTGGGCCACTGGACGCATAATCAAAGGTGAGTCGCCCCTTTGGTGACCCGGCCCATCAAGGGCAGGTTACCCACATGTAACATCCCCAACATTAGGCCCCAGATTGTCGTGAATTCATTCGTGTCAATAAACTCCCATCAATCTTGGGGCGACTCTCCTCATTTCCAGCCTTCAGCAAACGTTGAGCCGCCATCCGTGGCACTTTAACCTGAGTCGCCATACAGTATTCAAAGGCTGTCGCCTCATCTCCTCAGTTCTAGTCCCCAAACACTGTATCCCGAAAATCTAGGCGCCATTATTGCGATTACTGACTTGTCGCCTCGATCTCCGCCTTGAAAGCCTTGTTTTCCGTTCCTGCCCTTTAAATAGTAAGAGAAATGGGGGGGAGAGAAACCTCGTCACCAACCCCCATCTCATCTTCGTCTTCGTCTTCGTCTCCGTGCACCGACATCCCGGCACCGTCTCTGAGCTCCAGCGCCCCGGCGTCGTCCCCGGCTCCCAGAGTCTTTCTCCATCGACCGCGACTCTTCGGACGGCAAGGAACATGAAGCTCCGAGCCTTCGCTCCCGGCAACGTCTCCTGTTGACAGGTACACACCTTCCCCCTCTTAGGTCTAGACCGAGAACGCCATGACCGTAGCTCTCTTGCGAGCCAGCTCGATAACAGGATGAACACCTTGAACTATTTTAGATCTGCTCCCCGTTCCAGCGATTAGCTTTAGATAGCAGCAGGCGTCGACCATTTTAGTCACGTCCTCCTTCCAGTTCAAACCCATGTTCTGTTGACCAACACTGTAGTTGTACTATATGCGTAGTTCATCGCCATTACTTCAGGCGATATCTTCTTATTTTAATCTGTCCGTAGATCCATAATTTACCGCTGTCTGTAGAAACATGTTTATTCACCTGTTGAGAATATCTCTAAGGAAAAGAACACTTCTGAGAGTCGCCTTTGAACTTCAGCCTTCATGGCGACTCAATTTCATTACTGTAGCCAGGATGCCCTTTCTTCCAGTCTGGAGGGCGAGTTAGAACAACCCCCGAAGATATACTCGTAGATCGCCCTGATAATGGGCTACGATGCACCTCAACTGTTTGGCGAGTTATCAAAGCCTTTGTGAACACCATAGGCCCGTACCAGCGGGTTAGAATATTTTGGCGAGTTATCAAACCCTTTGTGAACACCATAGGCCCGTATCAGCGGGTTAGAATATTTTCTAATCTTTTCCTGAGTCGCCCCGTACTCCGTTTTTTGTAGTCATGGCCATTACGAGATGTGACTGGTTGCCAACAAAAGTCGACGATGCCACGCTCGAGAAATACGTTAAGGCGGGTCTCCTTGACAGTAAGGAAACTACTGGTTGGAGAACCGCCCCGGGCGAGCTGACTCCCAACCCCGCTCCAGGAGAAGTAGTGATCTTCACCGATTATCTTGAGCATGGATTCAAGTCGCCTGGGTCAAAGTTTTTCCGGGACGTCCTGCATTTTCTCAACCTCCATCCTCAAGACCTAGGACCCAATTCCATCAGCAATTTATGCCAGTTCCAGGTCTTCTGTGAAGTGTATTTGCACAGAGAACCCATGATCCCTCTGTTCTGGAACTTCTTCCACTTAAACCGCCAGACCAAGTTCCCCAACGGTCCCAACCATGAGCTTGGAGCAGTTAACATACAGAGACGCCGCGAGCATGGATTCCCGACAGTCCTTTTGCCCAGCCATCCCAAAGGATGGGCCGAGTCATGGTTCTATTGCCGAAATACTTCTCCACCAGGCGAGAACCCTCTTCCTGGTTTCAGAGCAGACCGCTTGCCAATGGATTTCAAATTCCCTCACAAGGTCACCGAAGAAGAAGAGTCGGAGTTCATCCCACTCTTTTTAGATCTGAAATTCCTGAACAACAACGGGCTCATCGGGATCGACTTGTTCTGCTGCTGGATAGAATGGAATATCCTTCCCTTGAGCCGCCGCGATGGGTTGATGTATGGTTATGATGGCACTTTAGAGCATCCACAGCGCACCAGTCGCCGCCAACTCTCAGAGAGTGAAATCGTCGGAGTAATTAAGAAGCTGACCAGCGAGTCTCTGGAAGAATGCGCCAATATCAACCTTAAAGGCTTCTGTCGTGCCAACCCGGTGCCACCAGTAAGAATCTAAGCCGCCACTTGTCTTGTTTATACTTAACAACTTTTGTGGTTAAAGACCTGCCTCTGTCTATCAGAAAACTGATGTGTTTTGGCGGAGGGGCCCCAAAACTGTCGCCCCAAAGTCCACCAAGGTGCCAACCAAGAAGAAGAAAATAGTGAGCAAGAAGAAAACCGCCACAAAAGATTCATCTTTTGTTGGCGACTCTCATGCAGACGAGGCACATTCTAAGGTAAGGCTTTTTCCTTGTCCCTTCTCTATATGTTCCGACTTAAGCTTATACCATATATCCTTACATGTAGGGCGATGATGATGAGAGCAAGAATGATGCAGTCGAGGTAATTTCCATTTCTTCCGACTCACCTTCTTCTTCCCCTAGACCAGCCAGGCGGATCTACGGAAAAGTGCCCATGTCTCATCCTCATGCTTATATGGACCCTGATTTCCTTTTGAAGAAAGCAAGATTCACCCCCTCTCGCAAGACCCGCAGTCACTCTGGCGACTTGATCACTGGACTGCCCGAGAAGACAACCGTTCAGAAACGGACCAGTGAGGTACACCTTTGTTTTGTTATATATTTTGCCATGTGAAATATAACCCGCCATTTTTGTGAACTTCAAGTCTTTGTCCTGTCAGACTTCTCCTCCCACATCTGGCGACTCAGCCGTCTCTGCTCTCCCGTCGATGATTCGTGTACAAGGGTAAGTCTTCTTTGTTAACCCAAGCTTTCTAAACAATAACTTGTGCTTTTAACCTTGGTGCTTTCATCACAGGGCACAAGCAAAGAGGAGAAAAACCGGCGAATCTCCTTCTGCACACCAAACATCTGATGCCTTAGGCACGGGAACCTCTGTTCCACAGGCTGAAGAGGAACAAAAGGCGGCTTGCAACATTCCTGCACGCGATATTCCCGACGCCCGGGATGACTCGCCCGTCATTTTGAAGGAGATCGCAGGCCAGAGTAACCCGCCAAGCCCTCTCAAGGCGACCGACGATCCAGACATTGTGGTTACCGGCTTTGGCTACTCTACTCCCCCAAATGTCGTGCTCTCCAAACATACTTCAAAGGCAAGTCGCCTTTCCCTTGATGGCGACGCAGAACCCCTCAAACTCCCCCAATACGAGAAGCTGGAATTCGACCAGCTTTGCTCCGGCTTCACAACTCACCTGGAGAAGGATTTTGAGCTGAACAAAAGCCTGCTGTGCCTTATCAGAACCAAACACGAGGTATGCGGATGTATCTTCCTGTACTCATTAGCCTTCAAAGGACCGGGTCATCTTTTTGGAAGATGAGCTGGGTCTTGCATTAGAAAACTTCAACCTGTAGCCCCCAAGGGCCAGGTCATCTTTTTAGAAGATGAGCCGGGTCTTGCATTAAAAAACGTCAACCTGTAGCCCCCAAGGGCCGGGTCATCTTTTTAGAAGATGAGCCGGGTCTTGTATTAGAAAACTTCAACCTGTAGCCCCCAAGGACCGGGTCATCTTTTTAGAAGATGAGCCGGGTCTTGTATTAGAAAACTTCAACCTGTAGCCCCCAAGGGTCGGGTCATCCTTTTAGAAGATGAGCCGGGTCTTGCATTAAAAAAACTTCAACTTGTAGGCCCCAAGGGCCAGGTCATCTTTTCAAAAGATGAGCCGAGTCTTGTATGTGGTATGACTTTTTGATAAAAAATCATACATTAGACCCCAAGTGCCAGGAGTATTGCTTGCAAGAATTTTGAGACTTGTCTCCCCAAATATTATGTGCAGGAGTCTATGGCCCAGAGTGAGGCGACGGTAGCCGATTTAAAGAAAAACTTGGCTGGTCAACAGGATGCTTACTCCGAGTTGGAGGCTAAATTCCGCTTGCTGTAGGCCGATTTAGAAAAAATGAAGGCTGACCAGAAAAAATTTGAGAAGAAAGCCAATGCCGACCAAGCCCCCATCTTGAAGCGCGCTGAGCAAGCAGAAGAGAAACTGGAAGCCGCCCAACAGGAGTTGACTGTCTTAAAAAAGCATGTGTCCAATATGACAGTCGCGATGTTTGGTAAGCTTGATTGTTGAACTCTTATGACTAACCAGGTTGGGATCAGAAATTACCAAATACTTATGTCCCCTTTGTAGGTGCCCGAGCTGTCAATCTGCCAGACGACTGCCTGCTTAAATTGAGAGCCACATACACCTTTGCTGAGCAGCTGTACACCGGAGGCGTGCTATCAATCAAAGCAGTGATGGGCAGTAAGGGACCAATAATGACCATCAAGCAAATGCTTGGCTTCTTGTCCACGTTGCCTCCTCAAATATAAGAATTAAAGAGATCAGCCGCCCGAACTCGAGTTTTGAACACCCTGAGTCGGTGCCTAGCATACGCCCCGGAGCTCAAAACCGAGGAAATAGTCGCCGGATACCCTGAGCTGAAGGTCGATGGGTCAGAATTCACTGAGGTAGATTATCAGCTGACCATCTTAGAATCTCGCTATGCGGCGACTCAACTGGCAACCAGTTTGGATCGGAAGAAATATCAAGTCGCCTATGACGAAAACAAAAAGAAGGTGACGCCTCCTTCATATCAAATTGCTAGCCTGGTTCCCAGCCGCCCCAAGGATCCTTTTGATCTTGACTTGGACCTGTCGCACTTCCTGGCTGAGGAAGACGAGTTCATTGCCTTGTCCAAGTGTAACTGGAAGCTGGGCAACTTACGAATTGAAGGCGAAGAAAGCTCAAGGCAAGGCGACTCGACGGCGGCCTGACTCGCCCATGGATCCTTCCTTTGCTGGGGAATGATACCCATTCTGGCCGTGCGAGCCATGTAATTATCTTGCTAGTGTGTGTGTAACACCAAACATGCTGTATTGTCTTTCGGATAGAACCATTTGTAGTCCTTGAATCCTATGCATGACTCTCCTGCAACTTTTCATAAACCAAGAAATGGCTCCAAATTTGTCCTGGTATGTTAGGAAAACAGTAGCTAATTCTAGCAAGTGCATGTCCAGGAATAAACCAGCACCCTAGATCATGGCAAGAGATAAATCAGCCCCCGGGTTACGGGAAAATATGAACCAGGGTGAGTTATAATCAAAACTAGTTCAAAGGAAAAATTTATCGACTCAATGAGTTTCGATATGATAAGGCGAGTCTGCAAAACTCTAGTGTTACCCTTGGGAAGCTTTTGCAAAAAGCCTCGTTGCTTTAGACCGGCTGATCAGGCGCGAGTCAAGCTTCTGTGAAGCAAGTTCAATGAACCGATGGTTTCCCTATTTTACATGTGTGACTCTGGCTGGTACCCTTTATGTTTTAACCAAGACGAGTTCAGGGTCCAAATAACGGATTGACTCGCCTTAAATACATAGGTCCATGTGGCGACTTGTTCAACACATAGTCCAGTATAACCATTTGTAATGCGGTAATTTTTCGCTAGCCAAGAGGGTATTCAGGCTGAACTCAATGAGTGGAAGCCCCCAAGTGACCTACGGTTTAGGAAGAAACCAGGTATAGGATTACAGAAGCGTATACGCTCTTACTGCAAAACGACTTGGGGACTAGTAGCCCCCAAGTAAGCCGGTTTTACTTCTCAAAAACCATATAAGGCGCCTATGTTTGAATCGTGCGATGTGGCAACTTTGGTCCTCTTTGGCTTACCAGTATCCAGTTTTGAAATAAGTGCAGCATGGAGACTTATGCTCTTTGATACTGATAGCGTCCATGTTTGGGCGGCTTATAGAACAATAAAGACTCATGCTTTCAAAAGCTGAAACGACAAAGGACCCCGAAATTCGTGGGAGCTGGCATTATTGCTTTCATAATTCATGGATTACAAAAAATTTGATAAAAGAAAGAAAGGGAGCTCATGGCTCTATTTATAGTAAGGCCGCAGATGGGCTATGTTCCAGGGCGAGTTGTCTCAACCTCCGTAGTTGGCTGATCAGGACGACGATCCATCAAATGGTATGACCCGTTCCGAAGATTCTTGCTGACGACAAACGGTCCCTCCCATGGAGGTGACAGCTTGTGCATACCGGTATGATCTTTAATCAAACGAAGCACTAAGTCGCCTTCTTGGAAAGCTCGGCTCTTGACCCGGCGGCTATGAGAACGGCGTAAATCCTGTTGGTAAATCACCGACCATGACACGGCCAAGTCACGTTCCTCCTCCAAGGCTTCCAGCGAGTCTTGTCGCGCTGACTCGTTGTCCTGCTCCATGTAAGCGGCAACTCGCTGGGAATCATGTTTGATGTCACTTGGTAACACTGCCTCCGCCCCGTAGACCAGAAAGAAAGGAGTAAAACCCGTGGAGCGGTTTGGAGTCGTCTTGATACTCCACAAAACGGATGGCAACTCCTTGACCCAACATCCTGGCGTGCGTTCCAATGGTACCATGAGTCGAGGCTTAATCCCTCGTAATATTTCCTGATTCGCCCTCTCTGCCTGTCCAATAGACTAGGGATGCGCCACCGTAGAAACATCAAGTCGGATATGCTCTCGCGAGCACAACTCTTGCATTACACCTTTGGATAGGTTAGTACCATTGTCTGTAATGATCCTATGTGGATATCCGAACCGGAAAATTAGCTTCTTCATGAATTTGACGACCGTATCAGCGTCACAACTGCTAACAGGTTCTGCTTCCACCCATTTAATAAATTTGTCAACCGCCACCAACAGATGAGTCTTTTTATTAGAAGACATTTTGAAAGGGACGACCATACCGAGCCACCAGACTGCAAACGGCCAAGTGATTGGTATCATCCGCAATTCCTGAACCGTTACATGCATCTGACGTCCAAACTTTTGGTAGCCATCACATCGGCGGATGAGCTCCTCCCCGTCTGCGTGAGCCGTCAACCAATAAAACCCATGCCTGAAGGCTTTAGGAACCAAGGATCGGGATCCAGCATGATGACCACAGTCGCCCGCATGAACTCATTGAGGATCATACATCCTTCCTCAGAAGAAACGCACCTTTGAAATATCCCTGAGGTGCTTCGCTTGTGTAACTCGCTGTTGTGTATGACCGTAGATTTGCATCGGCGGACAACTTGGCGAGCTAGCAGCTCGTCGGCAGGTAACTCGCCTGTGGGGAGATATGCCATGTAGGGAATCTCCCAGTCTGGAGTAGCGTGAAGATCCACCACGAGTTGAGATTCGGGGTCTGGTACTGCCAGGTCTTCTGTCGAAGGCAGTTTTACTGAAGGGTTATACAATATATCCAAAAATACATTGGGAGGAATCGGCTTACGCTGCGAACCAAGGCGGGAAAGAGCGTCTGCTACTTCGTTAAGCCGTCAATCGATGTGATCCACTTAATAGCCACTGAAATGACCCGCCACATCTGACACAACCCGTCTGTAAGCCGCCATCAAAGGGTCTCGTGAATCCCAGGTGCCAGAAACCTGCTGCGCCACCAGATCAGAATTGCCCAAGCATCTCACTCTCGTGAGGTTGTAACATCCCAATTCTCCTAATTGGGAATGTTTTACATTGTAGCTAAGCATCTATGCATATCGATTTAAATAAAGTTTGCATTTGAATTTTCTTTCGACTTTTGCCTTTTGCATTTCTATTTTTCCTCACACGAGAAGTGCCGGGAAATAATCTCTTGCACGCAAGAGAGAGAGAGAGCGGAGGAAAATGACCCTCGAAAAATGTGAGGCATCTCTGAAATATTTGGAGCCAAGAAAGCCAAGGTTTTATCGCGAAAATATTTGCAGAAAGAAAATAAAGCATTTAGGGGAATTTCTGAAAAAACATTTTTTAAAAGTTTTTATTTTTGCCTTGGAAAAATGTTAATCGAGTAGAGGATATTTTTCTGAAAATTTTGGTATATAATACCCTATATTAATTATTTTTGTTGGTTGCCTTTTTATTTGTTTTAGTTTCTGTTTCTGAAAAAGACTAAAAACAGGAAACGTTTTTTTTAAAGGAAACCGCCGCGGGCGGCATTTAAGTGTTTGGGCCGAATCCCACCTTAGCCGGGATCCGAGATCCTTTCGGATCGGCCGACCGCCCCGAGCCCCCCAGCTCCCCTCTCCCTGCCAGCGGGCCCCACCACCCGATCTCCTCTCCCCCTCGGTCTCCTTCCTTCTCTCCCCGCAGGCTCCTTCCTTTCCATGGCGCGAGCTACTGCCACGCCGGGATCCGCTCGGATCCACGAGCTCCTTCCCTCCCGAGGCCCCCTCTCTGCCTATAAATACCCCCCTGCCGCCTCGCCCTGTTCCCCACCTCGCCACGCCGTCCCGCCGCTTCTAGCCAACCCTTGCTGCCCTCGCCGGAGCACCGGAGCTCAGCCTACTCCGGCCGCTCCACTGCACCGCCCCGACACCGCCGCACCTCCCCGACGCCACCAACGCACCCGCCGCCCTCGTCCACATCGACTGGAGCTTCCGCCGCCGCCGGAGACCCCCCTGGAACGCCTCCCACGTCCACACCCGAGCCTCCGCCGCCGTCAAGCCCTCGCCGGAGACTCCCACGCCGGTGAGCACCCCATCCCCTCCCCGTAGACGTCCGATATTAGATGTACGCTGTAGATTAGAAAACGACGTACCCCTTTGGTTTTTAAATAAAAACCCAAACGGTTTTCTGCCCCACTTGTTTTTAGCCCTAGAAATTCTTAAGTTCGGCCGTTTTCTCTTTAGACCCGCAGCTCACACCCCCGCAGCAAATCAGTGAGTGCCACGTGTACCCCCTGTCCGTTAGCATATGTTTTTCTTTTTTCTGTTTAGTTCCAAAAACAGAAAAGTTTCAATTTTGTTTTGAGCATAGCTTTTGATCCCGAAGTCCAATGAGGTTGATTCGTTTTCCAGTAGATCCCAATTTTATTGTAGTTTTTAAAAACATATGATTTCTCTGTGTTTGAAATTTTGAAATTTGAATTAGATCAGATTTTGTTTAAACCTTGTTTTGCTTATTCCAGGAGTTTAAAAATGATTTTGAGTTGATTCTTTTTGCTACTGCTTCCTAGTGATTATATCTTACTGTGGTAGAAGTTTCAAAAAAAATTAAATATTGTTACTTGGGTTTTTAACAGAAACAAGTTTCTGCCTTAGTGACGTGTAGTAAAAAATTTCACTTAGGCCATAGCAACTTTTTACTCGTGATGTTATTTTTACTTGTTGTTTGATTGTAGTGCTTATGGTGTGTATTTGTTTGTATCGGTAGATCACCTGGAGTGCGAAGCTTGTTACTTAGAAGCGCTCGATCAAGACAACTATCATCAAGGCAAGTCATTTTGATCATACTATTTCCTATGTTTTCGATGCATGGTAGTTTCACCTTTCTTTGCCCAATTGCATGCTGCTTAGGTACTTGGAAATTTTAGTATAGGTTGTAGTATCATGTGGTAAATCGGAAGAGACTCCAGGTGGCGGGTTGCAACCAGCACGTTCTCGACGGGGTTTGAGAAGTGACCCCGCGGTGTCTGGAATCGAGTCGCATGAGCGTCCATGGGCTGAACCAGCGGCGGATTGGGTGGTGGAATCGTTCCTCCCCTCGGGGCGGCTTGTAGAGGCCGATCAGGACCTGCCCCGGGGGTGCGCAGAGTGTCAAAGAGGTGAGTTGGGTGTAAGTCGGCCGGGACGCGCCCACCGTGTCTCCTTTGATGGATGGCGTCAAACGTGCGTTGTTGTATCCTGAGCCGCCAGCCTTCGGTGTTCAGCCGACCGGTCTCTGCAGCGACCGCAACTCGCTGTGTCTCGATCCTGGCGGCTTCTGCTTCCATGTCGCGTTGTGCTTTGGCCATTGCCTCCCGCAGTTTGGTTAGCTCGGTATTGACCGACTCCTGATTTTCTGATGTAACCGGGGTTGCCATAAGGCTGGCTATCTCCGCTGCTAGTTCCGTCATGGTTTGCGCTGGAGGCTTGGACGTTCCTCCGGTCTCGTTGTTGCTAGTCGGATTCTGAGGAGGCTCGGCTGACCCCGCCATGTAGATGGCGATTTGCCGGTGAGATCTCTCGAGGACTTCGGGATCCATCGCCAGCGATAGCCCCCCGAGCTGCCCTTCCTCAAGAGGGTGGATCGACGCCGTCTCGCCCATGAATGACTCGCCATCGGAATTGACAGGGGTGATCTCCTGGCCTGCCTCTTCATCTTGCATGTCGCCTCCATGCGTAAAGCCAACAAAAACCTGGCGGCTCTTCTTCTGTTGTGTAACGGGGAGGACGTACCTGGCCGGCTCGGTGATGTCGGTGGAGGTGTCCGGCTCAGGAACAGGCGTCCCGATCATGCCGATGAAGATGTTGATCTTGCCGAAGGGGACTCGGTAGCCAGATTAGACGGAATCGGCCTACGATTCCCATAGTGAGTTGTCGATGTAGTACTTCCCACGGCGGCTCTTGGTCATGATGCAGACCGAATAGCTTTCTAACACTGATAGGGCTCCCTTTGAGAACTCAACTCCAATATGCGCTAGCCCCACGGTGGGCACCAACTGTCATGGTTTTGTCATGGCAGATGTCCTCGTGAAAGGACTTGAAGATGGAGCCATCGTACCTTGGTGGCGACTCAAAGGGGGTGAGCGAAAGCGAGACTCAGATTTACCCAGGTTCGGCCCCTCGTGAGGAGGTAAAAGCCTACGTCCTGCTTTGTGTAGATTAATGGTGGTTTCGGTTACAAGGAGGGCGTAACTCGCCTGAGCTAGCTCCCGATTCTCTCTAACTCGCCTGACCTTTCCTGGGACTTGCCTTTATATACAGGTCGAGGCCCTAGGGTTTACAAAGGCCTGCCATCCTACTCTTGGTAGTTTTACTTATCTCTAAGTCGTCGTGTTCCCCACGACCAGGAGCTTCCTTGACGTTCCATCATCTACATGGTATTTTTGAACCGCCCTACAACTCCTGGGTCACTGGACGCATAATCAAAGGTGAGTCGCCCCTTTGGTGACCCAGCCCATCAAGGGCGGGTTACCCACATGTAACATCCCCAACAGCAGGTGAAAGTGGTTTTCTCCTGATCAGGTTGTGCAAGTGGTATTTGTGAGAAACCAGAATAACCGTCTAGAAAGCAGAACTGTATGTGTTTGGACAGCCTCTCTAGCATTTGGTCGATAAAAGGCAGAGGGTAATGATCTTTCCTAGTGGCTTTATTCAATTTCCTAAAATCGATCACCATCCTATAGCCAGTAATAATCCTCTGTGGGACCAATTCATCCTTCTCATTAGGGACAACGGTAATGCCTCCCTTTTTAGGGACGCAATGCACCGGACTCACCCAATCGCTGTGAGCAACAGGATAAATGATACCTGCTTCCAGGAGCTTTAGTATTTCTTTTCTTACTACTTCTTTCATCTTAGGATTCAATCTCCTTTGATGATCAGCAACTGGTTTGAAATCAGGATCAGTTTTAATCTTGTGCTGGCATAGAGTAGGACTAATGCCCTTAAGATCATCAAGAGTATATCCAATAGCAGCACGGTGCTTCCTCAGAGTTTTTAGTAACTTCTTTTCTTCATGCTCTGAGAGGCTAGCACTAATTATAACAGGATATATCTCTTTTTCATCAAGATAGGCAAACTTAAGAGTATCAGGCAACTATTTAAGCTCAAACACAGGATCACCCTTTGGTGGGGGTGGATCCCCAAGCAGTTCAACACGCAGATTATTCTTAAGGATAGGATATTGTTCTAAGACAACTCTATGTATCTCATCCCTTTCATCCATATGCATTTCATTTTCATGCTCAAGCAAGTATTGCTCTAAGGGATCAGTAGGAGGCACGGAAATAGAGCTAAGACAATAGTTTCATCCCTACTAGGCAACTCCTTTTCATGAGGTTGTCTTCCAAACTAAGAGAAATTGAACTCATGTGACACACCTTCAAAGCCAACAGTGACACTTTGCTTCTCACAATCAATATGAGCATTGACAGTATTGAGAAAAGGTCTACCAAATATGATGGGACAAAAGCTATCTTGTGTGGTACCAAGAATGAGGAAATCGGCAGGATACTTCGTTTTACCACACAAGACTTCAACATCCCTAACAATTCCCACGAGGCAGATAATATCTCTATTGGCAAGTTGAATAGTGACATCAATGGGCTCTATCTCAACAGGTGCAATCTCATCTTTGATTTCATCGTATAAGGATTGAGGTATTGCACTAACACTAGCACCCACGTCACATAAACCATGATAACAATGATCTCCTATCTTAACAGAAACCACAGGCATGCCAACAACAGACCTATGTTTGTCTCTAATGTGAGGTTTAGCAATTCTAGCAGGATCTTCACAGAAGTGAATATTATGTCCCTCAACTTCTTCAGACAGAAGATCTTTGATAACAGCAATGTTAGGTTCAACTCTAATTTGCTCAGGGGGTGTAGGTGTTCTAATATAGCCTCTACGTATCACAGTTGAAGCTTTAGAATGATCCTTTATCCTAACAGGGAAAGGTGGTTTCTCAATGTAAGCACTGGGAACAACAGGATCATTATAGGCAATGACTTTCTCTTCAACTGGATTGGGTTTAACTACATTGACTTCTAAAGGAGGATGATATTTAAACCACTTCTCTTTGGGGAGATCAATATGAGCCGTAAAAGATTCACACAATGAAGCTACTATCTCAGAGTCAAGTCCATACTTAGCGCTAAAATCACTAAAGGTATTTGTCTCAACAAAGGATTTAACGCAATCAAACGTGAAATTCATACCTGACTCCTTACCTTCTTCAAGCTCACAATCTTCAGAGTTGCATTTAATTCTCTCCAATAAATTCCATTTGAAGTCAATATCTCTCTTCATAAAAGAACCGGTACAAGAAGTGTCAAGCATGGTGCGATAATCATGAGAAAGCCGAGCATAGAAGTCCTAAATGATAATTCCTCTCGAGAGCTCATGATTGGGGCATGAATATAGCATTGATTTAAGCCTCCCCCAAGTTGAGAGATGCTTTCTCTGTCACGAGGCCAAAAATTGTAAATATAATTTCGATCATGATGTACTTAATGCATAGGATAAAACTTTTGATGAAATTCCAATTTCAACCGATTGTAGTCCCATGATCCAGTATCATCACATAGCCTATACCATGTCAACGCCTTATCCTTCAAAGATAAAGGAAATACCTTCTTCTTGACCTCATCCTCGGGCACACCTGCAAGCTTAAATAAACCACAAACTTCATCTACATAGATTATATGCAAGTCTGGATGTGATGTTCCATCTCCTGTAAAAGGATTAGCCAGCAGTTTCTCAAGCATACCCGAAGGAAATTCAAAGCAAATATTTTCAATAGGTGTAGCAGGTTGAGGAGAAACTCTTTGTGCTTTCGTTCGAGGTGAAGATACCTCGAACAAGCCCCTCAAAGGATTAGTATCCATAGTGACAAGTGACAATAAATTTCAGCACACTATATGAATGTTTCCTTACCAAGTTCCACTTTCCAAAGGCGCTTCACTCCCCGGCAACGGCGCCAGAAAAGAGTCTTGATGACCCACAAGTATAGGGGATCAATCGTAGTCCTTTCAATAAGTAAGAGTGTCGAACCCAACGAGGAGCAAAACTATCTGACAAGTGGTTTTCAGCAAGGAAATATCTGCAAGCACTGAAATGGTTGGTAACAAGTGATTGTGTGGTGAGATGATCCGTAGCAAGCAACAAGTAACAAAAGTAGCAACGGTGCAGAAAAGTGGCCCAATCCCTTTTGTAGCAAGGGAGAATCCTGGACAAAGTCTTATAGGAGGAAAAACGCTCCTGAGGACACACCGGAATTTCTGTCATGCTAGTTTCATCATGTTCATATGATTCGCGTTCGTTACTTTGATAGTTTGATATGTGGGTGGACCGGCGCTTGGGTACTGCCCTTACTTGGACAAGCATCCCACTTATGATTAACCCCTCTCACAAGCATCTGCAACTACGAAAGAAGAATTAAGACAAAGTCTAACCGTAGCATTAAACTAGTCGATCCAAATCAGCCCCTTACGAAGCAACGCATAAACTAGGGTTTAAGCTTCTGTCACTCTAGCAACCCATCATCTACTTACTACTTCCCAATGCCTTCCTCTAGGACCAAATAATGGTGAAGTGTTATGTAGTCGGCATTCACATAACACCACTAGAGGAAAAACAACATACAACACATCAAAATATCGAACGAATACCAAATTCACATGACTATTGTTAGCATGACTTATCCCATGTCCTCTGGAACAAAAGTAACTCCTCACAAAGCATAATCATATTCATGATCAGGAGGTAATGGGTAGCATCAAGGATCTGAACATAAACTCTTCCACCAAATAATCCAACTAGCATCAACTACAAAGAGTAATCAACACTACTAGCAACCTTACAAGTACCTATCGGAGTCGCGAGACGGAGATTGGTTGCAAGTGATGAACTAGGGTTTGGAGATGAGATGGTGCTGATGAAGATGTTGATGGTGACGAGTCCCCACCGATGATAGGAGTGTTGGTGATTACGATGGCGACGATTTCCCCCTCCAGGAGGGAAGTTTCCCCGGCAAGATCGACCTGTCGGAGCTCTAGATTGGTTCTGCTCAAGTTCCACCTCGTGGTGGTGGCGAAACCACGAAAAAGCTCCTCCTCGATTTTTTCCTGGACGAAACCCTCCATATAGCAAAAGAGGAGAGCAAGTGGGATAGTGGGCTGCCCACAAGCCCTCATGGCGCGGCCTGGGGGGTGGTCGCACCGTGCAGACTTATGGGCACCCCCTGATGCCCCTCTGGCACTTCTTCGGCCCAGTATTTTTCATAAATCGGGAAAAAATTCTTGGTTGATTTTTACGGCGTTTGGAGTTGTGCAGATCTCAACTTTGCTCCACTTTCAGGCCAGAATTCCAGTTGCCGGCATTCTCCCTCTTCATGTAAACCTTGCAAAATAAGAGAGAAAAGGCACAAGAATTGTACCGTGAAGTGAAATAACAGCCAAAGACGCGATAAATATCAACATGAAAACATGATGCAAAATGGACGTATCAATCATTCATAACTCCCTTCGGTGCTTTCCGTTATGTGTCTATGCCGTTTGGGCTCAAGAGCACGGGGAGGACTTATCAACGTTGCATCCATAATTGCCTACACAGCCAAATTGGGTGTAGCGTTCATGCCTATGTTGATGACATAGTGGTGAAATCCAAGAAGAAAGAGTCACTCTTGGAAGACCATAAGGAGACTTTTGACAATTTGTGCGTGTATCAGATGAGGCTTAACCCGACGAAGTGTGTTTTCGGTGTTCTTGCAGGGAAGTTATTGGGCTTCTTGGTGTCAGAGCGAGGCATTAAGGCTAACCCGGACAAAATCAAGGCGATTATTTTACTCGGTAAGCCGACCAATATTAACCTAGTTCAGCCCATGGTGGGTCGTATTGCGGCTTTAAGCCATTTCATAAGTTGCCTTGGGGATAAGGTCATCCCTCTATATCAGCTGCTCAAGAAAACAGATTGTTTCGTATGGACCACTGAGGCCAATGAAGCTTTCGAAGCCTTGAAGGAACAATTGGCTAAGCCGCCCGTTTTAGCCGCTCCTGTTGATAAAGAGCCTATGCTCTTGTACGTTGCAGCCAACTCTAAAGCAGTAAGCGTTGCAGTAGTTGTCGAGCACAAGGAAGAGGGAAAGGAATATCTGGTTCAAATGCCGGTATACTTTATCAGCGAAGTCTTAATACTTTCCAAACATCGTTATCCACACTGGCAGAAGTTGGTTTTTGGGATCTTCATGGCGAGTCAGAAACTGAAACATTATTTCTAGGAGCACCCGATCACAGTAGTCAGCTCAGCGCCGCTTGGCGACATCATACAAAACCATGAAGCAACTGAGCGGATCGCTAAGTGGGCCATCGAGCTTGGCCCTCGACATGTGAGATATACACCCCGCACGGCTATTAAGTCTCAGGCCTTATTGGATTTCAACAATGATTGGACTGAGCTACAAATTCCAGAAGATAGACCTGATCACACGTATTGGACTATCCATTTTGATGGGTCTAGACAGCTGGAAGGCTCGGGGGTTGGTGTAGTATTGACTTCACCTCAGGGTGACAAATTTTGCTATGTCCTCCGACTCATGTTTTCGTGTACTAACAACGCGGCGGAATACGAAGCTTTGCTACATGGGCTTAGAATCGCCAAAGAGATGAACTTCAGTCGAGTCAGATGCCTGGGAGACTCAGATTTTGTGGCACAAGTATCTGGAATGTGGGATTCCAGATATCCTTTGATGGCGGCTTACAGGCGCGCTGTATCAGGTCGATCATATTGATCGTCGACTAGAATAGGCAACTGATGCTCTTTCACGACTCGGGTTGCAGCGTAAGACGGTTCCCCCTAACGTCTTTTTGGATATTTTGCATAACCCATCGATGAAATTGCCTTCTGAGGAGGATATAGCAGTTCCTGACCCCGAGTCTCAACTTGTGGCAGCTCTTCGCGCCACTCTGGATTGGGCGGTCCCTTACATGGCATATCTGGCACGAGGCAAGTTACCTACTGATGAGTTGCTGGCCCGCCAAATTATCTGGCGATGCAAATCCATGGTTATACATAAGGGCGAATTGCACAAGCGAAGCACTTTTGGAGTCTTTCAAAGGTGTGTCTCGTCTGAAGAAGGGTGTGCAATTCTTAACGAGATTCATGTAGGTGATTGTGGTCATCACGCCGGGTCGCGCTCTTTGGTATCCAAAGCCTTTAGGCATGGATTCTACTGGTTAACAGCTCATGCAGATGCGGAAGACATAGTGTGCAGATATGATGGATTCCAAAAGTTTGGGCATCAGATGCATGTGCCGGCTCAGGAATTGCAGATGATCCCAATTACATGGACTTTTGCGGTCTAGGGACTGGACATGGTTGGCCCCTTCAAGATGTCATACAACAAAAAAACTCACCTATTGGTGGCGGTTGACAAGTTTACCAAGTGGGTTGAAGCAGAGCCGGTCAGTAGTTGCGATGCAGACAAGACCGTCGAGTTCATCAAGAAGTTGATTTTTCGCTTCGGGTATCCTCACGTACTATTACTGATATTGGTACTACTCTATCCAAAGATGCCATGCAAGATTTTTGTGAGAAAGAACACATCCGACTTGATGTCTCTGCAGTTGCACACCCCCAGTCTAACGGACAGGAGGAGAGGGCGAACCAAGAAATTTTGCGGGGGATCAAGCCCCGACTTATGGTGCATTTGAAATGTACCCCTGGATGTTGGGTTGAAAATCTACCTTCGGTTTTATGGAGCACCAGAACTACCCCTAATCAATCTACTGGTTACACGCCCTTTTTCTTGGTTTATGGAGCTGAGGCGGTGTTATCAAGTGACATTAGGCACGACTCGCCATGAGTCACCGCTTATGTTGAGAAAGACAATGAGCTGGCGCATCAAGATTCTTTGGATGCCTTGGAGGAGGAACGGACTTGGTAGCATCACGATCGGCGATTTACCAGCAAGACTTGCGACGCTATCATAGCCGCTGAGTCAAAAGCCGAGTCTTTCAGGTGGGCGACTTAGTGCTCCGTTTGATTCAGGATCATACTGGTATGCATAAGCTATCCCCTCCATGGGAAGGACCATTTGTCGTTAGCAAGAGTCTTCATAATGGTTCCTACTACCTGGTAGATCTTCACCCAGATAGGCCAACTACAGAGGTCGAAACAACCCGGCCTTGGGACATTGCCCACTTGCGGCCTTACTATACTTAGAGCCATTGGCTCCTTATCTGTGTACAGAGTTTAGTCACTTTAATCTCTTTTTTATATATATAAAGCAATAAATCCGGCTCCCATGAACTTCGGGGTTTCTGCCATTTCAGCTTCTTGAGAGCATGAGTCTTTATTGTTTCATAAGTCTACCAATCATGGAAGCTATCAGTATCAAAGAGCATAAGTCGCCATGTTGCGCTTATTTCAAAACTGGATGCTGGTATGCCAAAGAGGACCAAAGTTGCCACATTGCACGGTTCAAACATAGGCACCCTATATGGTTTTGAGAATCAAGCCGACTTACTTGGCGGCTACTAGCTCCCAAGTTATTTTGCAGTAAGAGCGTAAACGCTTCTGTAATCCTATGTCTGGATTTTCCCTAATCATAGGTCACTTGGGGGCTTTTGCTCATTGAGTTCAGCCTGAATACCCTCTTGGCTAGAGAAAAATTCATGCATTACAATGGTTATACTGGAGTGTGTATTTGGCGACTTGCCCTATGGTCCCATGTACTCTTGGCGAGTCAATCCACTTTTGGACCCTGAACTTGCCTAGGTTAAAACATGAAGGGTGCTAGCGGGAGCCGGCATATGGAAAATAGACAAACCATGGGTTCACTGAACCTGCTTCACTTAATCTTGACTCGCACCTGATTAGCCGGTCCAAACAACTCAGGCCGTTGCAAAAGCCTTCCTAGGGTAGCACTAGAGTCTTGCAAACTCGTCCTACCCTGTCGTAACTCATTGAGCCGACAACCTTTATGACTACAAAGTATCTTTGTAGCATAGCCAAGAGTTTTATAAAAATTCCATTCTAAACCACCGCGTCTCATTGAGCTGGCTTATCTTTTTTCTCTGACAAACAGGGGAAGTGATTATCTGTCAGACATGACAAAAGCACCAGGTAAGGCGATTCATACTAATAGAAGGGTGAGACTTTAAAGTCAGCAAAAGGTAGAGTTGTATCATAATATTGTTTCAATATCTAGCCTATTACATGGCTCAGAAGGCCATATCAGGTGACATAACCCGGCGTTGGATGTTTAAACTAAATTCTATGGGTGATCTTCTAGTAATTCCTGACTCAAGCCGCCTCCGGATTATCCTGCCTTGAGCTTTCGCCATCTTGGATCTGTAAGTCGCCCAATTTCCAATTGAATTGGTCAAGGCGTGGAACTCATCCTCGTCAGTCAAGATGGTAGACAGATCAGCATCACAGTCAAAAGGATGCTTACGGCGCTGCGGAGTCAGAACGGAGATTTCATATGAAGGAGGAGTAACCCGTTTGCTATACTCATCATAAGCCGCCTGATATTTGTCTAAATCCAGGCCGACTGCTAGTTGAGTCGCTGCGAAGGGAGATTCTTTCACACAACGATGGTAATCCTCTTCGCTAAACTCGGACCCGTCGTCTTTCAGCTCTGGAAATCCTCCAGTTATTTCCTCCGGCGTAAGGTCTAGAGAATAGGCCAAGCACTGGCTCAAGGCGGTCAGTGCTCCTTTACGAGCGGCTGACCTCTTGAGCTCCTCTATCCGGGGTGGTAGCATGGACAAGCATCTCATCATATACATAATGGATTTTATGGGCTCTTTGTTGCCCATGACGGCCTTCATAGTCATGACGCCACTGGTGTACAACTGCTCTTTCAAAGTATAGATTGCCTTCAACTTCAAAATACAATCATTTTGAAGAGTGGCAGCTCGAGGACCTGCAGTAAGGAGGCACGATCATAAGTCGCCGGAAGGTCTTACAACACGCCTTTAGACGGAAATAGTCGACACTTACCAAACATAGCATGGGCCATCTTTGAGATATGATGTTTTAATCTGGATAGCTCTTGCACGGCGGCTTTCATTTTCTCTTCATCATGTTCCACCCTTTTAAGTAAGGTGGCTTGCTCAGTGTTGGCCTTGTCCTCAAATTCTTTGTGCTCCTCCTTCGTTTTTTCCATGTCAGCCAATGCAAGGCGAATCTTCTCTTCAAATTGAGCTCGAGCGTCCTGCTGCTCAGCCATACTTTGTTTCAAGCCGGCCATAGTTGAGTCAGCCCGAGTCAATGATTCCTGAAAAACATCATGGAAAGCAAGTTTCACGCAAATTGCAAGCAACATCCCTGACACTTGGGGGATAATGTATGATTCATTTTATCTACGGTAATACCTTTAAGCAAGACCCGACTCATCTTTAAAAAGATGACCCGGCACTTGGGGGCTATAGCTTGAAGTTTTTCTTCACATACAAATTAAAGACAAGGCTCATGTTTAAAATGATGACTCGGCCCCTGGGGCTATAGGTTGAAGCTTTTCTTCAAGCACAAATTAAAGACCCGACTCATCTTTAGAAAGATGACCCGGCCCTTGGGGGCTACAGGTTGATGCTTTTCTTCAAGTACATGCTAAAGACCCGGCTCATCTTTAAAAAGATGACCCGGACCATGGGGGATACAAGTTGAAGCTTTTCTTCAAGCACAAATTAAAGACCCGACTCATCTTTAAAAAGATGAGCCAACCCTTGGGGGCTATAGGTTGAAGCTTTTCTTCAAGTACAAACTAAAGACCCGGTTAATCTTTGAAAAGATGACCCGGCCCTTGGGGGCTACACATTGAAAGATTGCACAAAGCATGTTTCGTCATGGATGAATCTCCCTTTGGGGGGCTAATGGGAGGACACGTCAAGAAGGTTAACACGTATCATACCTATAGCAACCCGACTCAACAAGAGTCAAGCCTCTGTGTATTTGTGCCATCCCTGTATCAGTATGCTGGCACACACAGTACATCAATGTATATATCAAAGTGCAGTCACATGTAAATAACGTAAATCTGATATATACCTCAAAATCTCAGCGAAAACAGTCAAAGGGAGTGGAGTCCCAATAAACACCAATGGCAAGTTGAGGGTGCAGACGGTAACCCTGAATCGTACTCTTACTCGTCGAAGAAAGTATCTGCAACATAAGACGTTGCAGCTGTGTAGGTCAGCATATTGAATATGCCGGCAAGTCAGCAAAGAGAGGTGTAAATATCATCTATACTATATGCATATATGGCAGGTGGGGCTGTAGTTTAAGTTTTGCGTAAAGCAAATTTTCCTACAACAAGAGAGGGGGTAAATGCCAAATTTACTACATTGTTGGTTGTTAATGAGAAGGTTTCCACCAACCAATTCTCATACCCAAGTTGTCAATAATACCCACATCAAATAGATTTAATGGTGTTGAGAATTCCTGATAACTTCAGTTCCTTCGGCTCAAGTTGTCCATGACCGTGGACACGGCTAGTCGATTAGGTTTGAGTACTCTGCAGAGTTTTGCACATGTTCCCCAAAAGAATTGATCGCCTCTATTGGAGTCCTTGCACTTTAGGGTGTTTGAGAACCGGATGATCAAAACATGGTCTTTCAAAGGGTTCCTCTGAGACACTATCGGTGCCCATCCAATCCTACCATTCTTCTAAATCTCGTACACCGCCCGTCCAGAGTCACGACGTTGTCCAACCAAGCTAGAGCCCATAATGACTTGTGGCTGTGCACGTAAGCCTTGGGTCTTGAAAATATCCATCCATCTCTTTGAGCCTGGGTGAATCTTTCCGCAAGATGTCATGGCGCTTCTCCATGCATCTGAGGTCTTCCGCTGGTTTATCCCAGGGAGCCCATCTGAACCGTCCTTCACCTAGAGGTGTATTGCATCACGATCTCTCGAAAAGTCTTGTAATATCCGGTCTTGATTATTATATTCTCACAACACTCGTGATAAACAATCAACCATAACCCCGTCTACTAAAAGCATAGCAAAATAAAATTCATTATCCCGGGCCAAGTAACAAGGGTGATGGGTGCCTACCACATGATACTACATCAAGATCCAAATTTCCAAGTACCTAATTTGCATGCAATTGAGTGAAGAAGGTAGAGCTACAATGCATATAAAACATAGGTGGAAACATGATCAACGTGACTTGCCTGGTAAGGTTGTTGAAGATAGATATCGCTCACAAGAAAACTGGATAGAACTATTCATCACTCTCCGATGAAGTCTATATAATGAAACATAGTATTCACATAAACAATGATACTGCCAATC
Organism: Hordeum vulgare subsp. vulgare; assembly: GCF_904849725.1. Classification (NCBI taxonomy): domain Eukaryota; kingdom Viridiplantae; phylum Streptophyta; class Magnoliopsida; order Poales; family Poaceae; genus Hordeum; species Hordeum vulgare. Next base: position 109,031,373 of record NC_058521.1, on the reverse strand, counting down.
ATCCTAGCAATCAGTATCACGACAAAAAATAAAATTTATCCAATAAATCAAATCAAACGAGAATCCAAAAGAAACTTCAAAGAAAACTTTGGAGCCTTCTACTATAACAATCACTAAGTAGTTTTTGTTCTAATGAAACTTAACAACAAATAAAACACTAAACTAGTAAAAAAAACAGAAAAGAAAATATAAAATAACTAAGATAACAGAAGTAAAATTTACAAAACAATATTATTTTGAAAGTATTTTCAAATAGGAAATCAAACTAGCAATGAAATAAATTCGCAAGTTAGAATAGAACTGGAATTGATTCCATGCAAACAAATAAGAATAAAAAAAAAATTGTTGTTGAAAAGTTATTGGTAAATATCAGAAAACAAAATATAACTTGTCACAATTACGAAAAACAAATTAAGAACAATTAATACAAAAGAAATAGTAAGAGAACTAAAAATGGCTAAAACAGAATCTGTTTTTCTTAAAACACTAATTTAAAATATTCTAAAAATTCTGAAATAAAACCTAGTGATAAATAATATCACTAGTGATCAGTAGCAAAAAGAATCAACTCAAAAGCTATTTTTAAACTCTCAATATTCACAAAACAAGGTTTAAATCAAATCTTTTTTAAATTCCAAATTTAAAATTTTAAAAATATTTTTTTGTTGGGTCCACGGGATAGATAGGATTTTTATGAACCGGTAGCAAAAAGAATCATTGAATTTGGAGTTGTAGACTAATAGATATGAATTTTCTAAATTTTCTCTTTTTGTGAAAAAACACTATTACGTGATTTTTGAAGCTCACCGGAGGTAGTCGCCGGAGTTGGAGAAGATGACAGGGAGGTGGCTCCGGTGGCCGACCGAGGCAGCGGAGGGGTCCAGGCGGCGGAGGGAAGATTCGGCGAGCCTTTGGTGGTGCCGGCGGCGCGTGGGGGTGACGCATGGAGGTTGCAGGAGCTCCGACGAGTTCCTGTTGGAGGCAAACTCCGGCGAGGGCGGGGTGGGGCGCTGCGGCGAGGGGAGGGATGGGGCTACGAGGAAAATGGAGAGAGGGGAGGCTCCTCTATTTATAGGCGGCCTCGGGAGTGCGAGAGAAGGAAGGATCAAGGAGATCGGCTCAGGATTTGTTGCTCCGGTGAGGAAGGTTCCTCGCGATACAGGAAGGAAAGAGCTTCTCGTGACAAAGAAGAAGAGGATACAAGCCAGATTTGCTAACGGGCCCAAGTCACTTTCCTAATAAAAATGATTTATTTCTTATTATACAAAAGCCGGAAAGGAAATTAATAAAAAAATATACAATACTTTTATATAGACATATTATATATCAAAATTTGCAGAAAAAGATTTCCCATGAGATGAACATATTTTCGAGGCCAAACAAAATTCTCTCAAAATCAGAAAATTCAAACAGTGTTTCTGGTTTAAGAAAAATGCAAAGAAAACATTTTCAAAATACTAAAATGGATTCAAATTAATTTCTCTCCATTTTTATATTGAAGGGAATCATCTTACCCTATTTTCCATGTATTTTATTTTTCGAGAAAAATAAATTTAAAAACCACTTCAAAAATTATTTTTGAAACATAATCTAAAACATTTTCAAAATAGTCTTGTGAGTTTCCTAAGTTCAAATATAATTTCAAATGCCCCGTGGTTTGGAGTGTAATATTGCTCGTCTCAAGATTTTGAATTTGGGCAAGGGGATTTGAATTCATTTAAACTTTCAAATAGGACCAAAATATGAAATAGATTGCAAAAGGAATTATTTTCTCAAATCAACCTTTTTCCCAAGTCCTTTATTTTGAAGAAGTCATGTTATCTTCTCTCAGTGATTTGTATTGGATGAAATTGGAATTCAAAAGAAAATGGGAAAGTCATTTTATTCCCTCTCATTCAAAAGTTTTTAAAAAGTTTTAAATTTCACTCAAGTTTCAATCACTCAAAGAAACAAACAATCAATCTAATAATTACATTAACATTCCAAAATTTGGGATGTTACAATACCTCATGTTTTCTTCGCATCATGTTAACCGAGCTTTTTTCCATTTCCTGGCTCGTCTCCAGGTGGCTCACAAACCAGAGTATAGTTCATCAAACTCCAATTTATCATAATTGGGAAGCTTCGGTTTGGTGATGTCCTTTCCTGCAAATACTGGGGCGTCTTTGGGTGCATGCTTGGTTAAAACCGCGGTTGCAGGCTTAGAAAAACCGGTACGAGTGACTGCGACTGAATCTGGGTCGAGTATCACATCTTCAGCCGCCTTATGAGAACTGGGCGGATTGAGGTCTTTAGTTAACTCCTTCTGAGGACTTGGAAGCTCGTCCTGGATGTCAGGGAAATCATCAACGTCCTTGGCATGAGTCTCAGCTAGCTCGTCTTGAGCCTCTCGGATGGAGGTACTCATTCCAAATATTTCAACCGGCTTAGGAGCAGAAGATGACTTCACGGTTTTCGTCTTCTTTGCTTGAGCCCTACGGGACGAGGGTACAAATGTTAAAATAAGAAATATTGACACCCGAAGGAACATGTTAACGAACTTACCCCTGAAGGCAGATCAATGGGGGAAGAGCCGAGGTAGCTGAGTCGCCAGACGAAGGAGGGGAAACTTGTTGGATGTAAGATTAAAAGATAGGGTAAATCACGAGAATGGTTTGCACAGGAAGAAAGGATGTATTATAAAAATGTACCTCGTTCTATCGTTTGCGACCAGCTGTTTTCTCGGGCAAACCGGACAAAAGGTCCCCAAAGTGGTTTCCAGTATGACGCTTGGGTGTAAAACTTGCCTTCTTCAAAAGGAAATTCGGATCCAGATAAGCATCCGGGTGAGACAGGGGAACTTTCCTACAGATTCTCCTTGCCGGCTTGGGAGGAGAAGCATTTGAGTCGGAAGAAATGGAAATTACCTCGACCTATTCATCTTTGCTCTCAAAGTCATTGATGTCTACTACGCAACCTTCTCCTTGTAGACGTTGTTGGGCCTCCAAGTGCAGAGGTTTGTAGGACAGTAGCAATTTTCCCTCAAGTGGGTGACCTAAGTTTTATCAATCTGTAGGAGGCGTAGGATGAAGATGGTCTCTCTCAAGCAACCCTGCAACCAAATAACAAAGAGTCTCATATGTCCCCAACACACCCAATACAATGGTAAATTGTATAGGTGCACTAGTTCGGCGAAGAGATGGTGATACAAGTGCAATATGGATGGTAGATATAGGTCTTTGTAATATGGAATTACAAAAACATCAAGGTAACTAGTAACAAAAGTGAGCACGAACGGTATTGCAATGCCTGGAAACAAGGCCTAGGGTTCATACTTTCACTAGTGAAGTTATCCCAACAATGATACCATAATTGGATCATATAACTAGCCCTCAATCATGCAACAAAGAGTCATTCCAAAGTCACTAATAGAGGAGAACAAACGAAGAGATTATTGTTGGGTACGAAACCACCACAAAGTTATTCTTTCTGATCGATGTATTCAAGAGTTCGTAGTAAAATAACACGAAGATATTCTTTCCGTTCGATCTATCATAGAGTTCGTACTAGAATAACACCTTAAGATGCATATCAGCCAAGACCCTAATGTCACCTGGATACTCTATTGTCACCTCAAGTATCCGTGGGCATGATTATATGATATGCATCACACAATCTCAGAATCATCTATTCAACCAACACATAGAACTTCAAAGAGTGCCCCGAAGTTTCTACCGGAGAGTCAAAACATGTGCCATTCCATATACATAGGTTCCCACTGTCACGAAACCTGCAAGTTGATCACCAAAACACACATCGAGTACTCACATGAATATCCAAACGTGTGCCAACCCATCTGCCTAGGTTCCCAATGTCACAAACCTGCAAGTTGATCACCACAGATAGACACGTGCAAGACATACATCAAGTGTTCTCAAAGACTCAATCCGATAAGATAACTTCAAAGGGGAAACTCAATTCATTACAAGAAGGGAGAGGGGGAAGAACATCATAAGATCCAACTATAGTAGCAAAGCCCGCGGTACATCGAGATCAAGACATCTCAAGAACACGAGAGAGAGAGATCAAACACATAGCTACTGGTACATACCCTCAGCCCCGAGGGTGAACTACTCCCTCCTCATCATGGAGATCGCCGGGATGATGAAGATGGCCACTGGAGATGGATTCCCCCTCCGATAGGGTGTCGGAACGGGCTCCAGATTGGTTTTTGGTGGCTACAGAGGCTTGCGGCGGCGGAACTCCCGATCTAGGTTACTTTCTAGGGGTTTATGAATTTATAGGAATTTTGGTGGTGGAATTGCGTCGGTTGGGCCCATGAGGAGGTCACAAGCCTGGTAGGTGCGGCTTAGGGGGGTCGCGCCTCCCGGGCTTGTGACTCCCTCGTGGCTCTTCTGGCCTTCTTCCAAACCTTCGGGGGTCTCTTTTGGTCCAAAAAATCATCGCAAACTTTTATTCCATTTGGACTCCGTCTGAAAAAGGGTCAAAAACACGGGAAAAAAACAGAAACTGGCACTTGGCACTTAGTTAATAGGTTAGTCCCAAAAAGATATAAAGTAGCATATTCATGCATATAAAACATCCAAAGTTGAGAAGATAATAGCATGGAACCATCAAAAATTATAGATACGTTAGAGACATATCAAGCATTCCCAAGCTTAACTCGTGCTCGTCCTCGAGTAGGGAAGTGATAAAGTCTGAATTTTTTATTTGGAATGCTACCTCGCATAGTTGTCCTTTGTAACTTATTTCATGTGACATGAATGTTCAGATCCATAAGATTCAAAACAATAGTTTGCTATTGACATGAAAACAATAATACTTCAAGAAAACTAGCAAGGTAATCATGAACTTTCGAAATAACAAGGCCAAAGAAAGTTATCCCTACAAAATCATATAGTCTGGCTATGCTCCATCATCCCCACACAACTAATTTAAATCATGCACAACCCCGGTATTGGCCAAGTAATTGTTTTCGCACTCTTACTTTCTCAAACCTTTTTCAACTCTCACACAATACATGAGCGTGAGCCATGGATATAGCACTATAGGTGGACTAGAGTGTGGTGGAGGTTGTGAGGCAAAAAGGAGGAGATGGTCACATCGACTCGGCATATCAAAGGGCTATGGAGATGCCCATTAATAGATATAAATGTGAATGAGTAGGGATTGCCATACAACGGATGCACTTAGAGCTATAAGTATGTGAAAGCTCAATAGGAGAACTAGTGGGTGTGCATCCAACTTGCTTGCTCACGAAGACCTAGGGCAATTTTGAGAAAGCCCATCATTGGAATATACAAGCAAAGTTATATAATGAAGATTCCCACTAGCATATGGTGGTGACAAATCAAGAGACTCTCAATCATGAAGAACATCGTGCTATTATGAAGCACAAGTGTGGAAAAGATAGTAGCATTGTCCCTTCTCTCTTTTTCTTTATTTTTTGTTTGGGCTCTTTTGCCTCTTTCCATATCTCTCTTTTTTTGTGGGCAACTTTGGCCTCTTTTTTTTATTTCCTCACGTGGGACAGTGCTCTAATAATGATGATCATCACACTTTTATTTACTCACAGCTCAAAGCTTAAAACAATGATGACTCTATAGGAAATGCCTCCGGCAGTGTACCGGGATGTGCAACGATATACCTTGGCTTATGACGTTGAAACATCTCGCTAGCTATCTTACGATCATGCAATGGCAATATGAGAGTGACGACACAAGTCATGAGACGGAACGGAGGGAGTTGCATGGCAATATATCTCAGAATGGCTATGAAAATGCCATAGTAGGTAGGTATGGTGGCTCTTTTGAGGAAGGTATATGGTGGGTTTGTGCACCGGTGAAAATTGCAGGCTAGCAATAGTGGAAGGTGAAAGTGCATCTATACCATGGACTCACATTAGTCGTGAAGAACTCACATACTTATTGTGAAAGTTTTTATTAGTAATCGAAACAAAGTGCTAAACGCATACTTCTTGGGGAAGGGTTGGTAGGTGTTAACCATCGCGCGATCCCGACCGCAACACAAAGGATGACAATCAATAGACCATTTATGCTCCGACTTGCTAACATATCGGTTCACCATACATGCATGTTACGGGAATCACTTACTTCAACACAAGTATTTCTAGATTCACAACACCCTACTAACATAACTCTTAATATTACCGAATCCACGTCTCAAAACTAATTGAGAGGAATCAAACTTATCTTTATAATCAATGCACATGAAGATGGAAGTTTTATTGTATCCTCTTTGGGTGCCTATCACCTTTGGGACTACTTTCATAGCACAAGCCAACTACCAAGTTACGCACCGCCGTGCTCTAAAAGATCTAAGTGAAGCACATAGAGCAAAAGACAAACTACTCCAAAAGATATAAATGAAGCTCAATGAGTAGTTGAACAACTATTTGGCTATGTGGAGACTCTCCCATCTAAGAATTTCAGATCCTAAGTACCTTATTCTAACAAAATAAAATGACGCTCCAAGCAAAACACATATCATGTGGTGAACAAAAATATAGCCCCAAGTAAAGTTACCGATGGATTGAAGATGAAAGAGGGGATGCCTTCCCGGGGCATCCCCAAACTTAGGATCTTTGGTGTCCTTGAATATGGATTTGGGGTTCCCTAGGCATCCCCAAGCTTAGTCTCTTGCCACTTTTTGTTCCATAGTCCATCGAAACTTTACGCAAAACTTGAAAACCTCACAACACAAAACTTAACGGAACTTCGTGAGATGGGTTAGGATGATAACGAGCAAATAAATCACTTTGGTACTGTCAAAACAAGACTCATGATTATTTTCAAACAATGCCTAGTGTATCTTACTATTTACGCAATTTATATTACTCAAAATAATCTATGGAAACAACAAAACAAGCAAACTGTGTATTGAAAACAGAATCTGTCAAAAACAGAATAGTCTGTAATGATCTGAATGAGAACCATACTTACGCACCTCCAAAAATTCTGAAACATTATGAAAATTAGGGAAATTTGCGTATCAATCATAACCAAAAAGAATCAACTAAAAATATCTCTCTGGACAGAAATTAAAAATAATTTCGTGAGAAGAAAGTTTATGTCTTTTTCAGCATGATTAAACAGCTATCACCCAAACTAATCATACAGGCTTTACTTAGCACAAACACTAATTAAAACACACAAAAAACACCCAAAAAAGAATTATGATGGTGTGTACAAAACAAAACAGAAAGCAAAAAGCAAAAATAAATTCATTGGGTTGCCTCTCAACAAGCGCTATTGTTTAACGCCCTTAGCTAGGCATGATGATTTTAATGATGCTCACATAAAAGATAAGGATTGAAACATAATGGAAGCATCATGGAGTATATGGCTAGCACATTTAAGTCTAACCCACTTCCTATGCATAGGGATTTTGTGATCAAACAATTTATTGGGGCAAGAATCAACTAGCATAGGAAGGCAAAACAAGCATAACTTCAAAAATTTCAACACATGGAGAGGAAGCTTGATACTATTGCAATAAGTAGAAGCATATGATCCTCTCTCATAGTAATTTTAAGTAGCATCATGAATTAATTCAACAATATAACCAGCACCTAAAGCATTCTTTTATGATCTACAAGCATAGAAATTTTACTACTCTCCAAATAAGGAAATTTATTCTCATCAATAGTAGTGGGAGTATCGTAAAAGACTTGAACACTACGAATTGTTTCCACATTAAAAGAGTAATGCTCAGTAAGAGGGTACTCAAGAGAATGACAAGTTTTATCATCCCTCTTCTTTATAGCATAAGTATCATCACAATAATCATGATAAATAGGGGGCATGCTTTCATCATAATAAATTTGATCATTCAAAGTGGGGGAACTAAAAAGATCATCTTCATCAAACATAGCATCCCCAATCTTGTGGCCTTGCATATCATTAGCGTCATGGGTATTCAAAGAATTCATGCTAACAACATTGCAATCATGCTCATCATTCACATATTTTATGCCAAGAATTATATGTAATTCTTCTTATAGCACTTGAGCACAATTTTCCTTCCCATCATTTTCACGAAAGACATTGAAAAGATGGAGCATATGAGGCATCCTCAATTCCATTTTTTGTAGTTTCCTTTTATAGACCAAACTAGTGATAAAACAAGAAATTAAGAGATTCGATTGTAAGATCTAAAGATATACCTTCAAGCGCTAACCTCCTCAGCAACGGCGCCAGAAAAGAGCTTCTTTGACGGGATGTTAGTGCCTCTTACCTAGCCTACCCAGCAATGGTGCCAGAAAAGAGCTTGATGTCTACTACGCAACCTTCTCCTTGTAGACGTTGTTGGGCCTCCAAGTGCAGAGGTTTGTAGGACAGTAGCAATTTTCCCTAAAGTGGGTGACCTAAGGTTTATCAATCCGTAGGAGGCATAGGATGAAGATGGTCTCTCTCAAGCGACCCTGCAACCAAATAACAAAGAGTCTCTTGTGTCCCCAACACACCCAATACAATGGTAAATTGTATAGGTGCACTAGTTCGGCCAACAGATGGTGATACAAGTGCAATATGGATGGTAGATATAGGTTTTTCTAATCTGAAATTACAAAAACAGCAAGGTAAGTAGTAACAAAAGTGAGCACGAACGGTATTGCAATGCGTGGAAACAAGGTAAGTAGTAACTAGTGAAGTTCTCTCAACAATGATAACATAATTGGTTCATATAACTAGCCCTCAATCATGCAACAAAGAGTCACTCCAATGTCACCAATAGCGGAGAACAAACGAAGAGATTATTGTCGGGTACGAAACCACGACAAAGTTGTTCTTTCTGATCGATCTATTCAAGAGTCCGTAGTAAAATAACACGAAGCTATTCTTTCCATTTGATCCATCATAGAGTTCATACTAGAATAACACCTTAAGATACATATCAACCAAGACCCTAATGTCACCTAGATACTCCATTGTCACCTCAAGTATCCGTGGGCATGATTATACGATATGCATCACACAATCTCAGAATCATCTATTCAACCAACACATAGAACTTCAAAGAGTGCCCGAAGTTTCTACCGGAGAGTCAAAACGTGTGCCAACCCATATGCATAGATTCCCAATGTCACGAAACCCGCAAGTTGATCACCAAAACATACATCGAGTACTCACATGAATATCCAAACGTGTGACAACCCATATGCATAGGTTCCTAATGTCACGAACCCGCAAGTTGATCACCACAGATAGACACGTGCAATACATACATCAAGTGTTCTCAAAGACTCAATCCGATAAGATAGCTTCAAAGGGGAAACTCAATTCATTACAAGAAGGGAGAGGGGGAAGAACATCATAAGATCCATCTATAGTAGCAAAGATTGCGGTACATCGAGATCAAGATATCTCAAGAATATGAGAGAGGGAGATCAAACACATAGCTACTGGTACATACCCTCAGCCCCGTGGGTGAACTAGTCCCTCCTCATCATGGAGATCGCCGGGATGTTGAAGATGGCCACCGGAGATGGATTCCCCCTCCAGCAGGGTGCCGGAACGGGCTCCAGATTGTTTTTGTTGTCTACAGAGGCTTGCGGCGGCCGAACTCCCGATCTAGGATTCTTTCTAGGGGTTTCTGAATTTATAGGAATTTATGGCGGTGGAATTACATCGGTTGGGCCCACGAGGAGGTCACAAGCCTGGTAGGTGCGGCCTAGGGGGGTCGCACCTGCCGGGCTTGTGACTCCCTCGTGGCTCTTCTGGCCTTCTTCCAAACCTTCGGGGGTCTCTTTTGGTCCAAAAAAATCATTGCAAAGTTTTATTCCATTTGGACTCCGTCTGAAAAAGGGTCAAAAACATGAAAAAAATCAAAAACTAGCACTTGCCACTGAGTTAATAGGTTAGTCCCAAAAAGATATAAAATAGCATATTCATTCATATAAAACATCCAAAGTTGACAAGATAATAGCATGGAACCATCAAAAATTATAGATACGTTGGAGACGTACCAGTCATCATCCTATAAATATAAGCAGCAAAGCATGAGTACAAGTGAGATTAAAACAACAAATACAAAGAGCATTTACCTCTGATTTTTTTGGCGACACGAGACTCGCCCACAACGGATGACTCCTTTGTAGTGGCCTCGCCCTTGGTTTTATTTTTCTTTGGGGCGGGTTTGGGCACATTCTTGACGATGGTTTTGGACCTTCGGTTCCAGAAGGACGAACCCCTCTGATTAACATAATTAAAGTCCAGATCAGAGACAAGCATGAGTATATTAAGAATCTAGAAGGGCGAGTTGGGATGTTTTACCTCTCGAGCCGGGTTGGAAATGCAGAAAGGTTTTAGACCGATTTTGGAGCAGTTCTCAACAGGCTCGCCACTCGGTTTCTTCACAATTTCAACAATATCTTCTTCTTCAAGCCTCATGTTGTAGACGCATTGAGGGTGGTTTAAGTCACCATTGAATTCACACATTAAGCCGTTCCGGGGCTCAAAGGCGTAATTCTACACTCCACCCAGCAGCGGATCAGATCGATCCCGGTAAGACCATTGACGGTAAGGGCCCTGAGCTTTGCGAAGACAGGGACAAATGAAGCTTCTTACTCCTCGGTTAGCTTTTTAGGCAACTTGAAATCCATAGTCACAAGTTCCTCCCTGAAGCCTCGTAACGGGTTCTCGTTGGGTGGAGAAGTGTCGGAGCAGTAAAACCAAGTTTTTACCCAACCTTTGGAATAACTGGGCAATACAGCAGCCGGGAACCCGCATTCTCGTTGTCGCAAGATGTTGACTCCCCCAAGCTCTAGACAGGTCCCGTTGGCAAACTCTGTTTCGCGGTTTAGATAAAAGAACTTCCTGAACAACAATAGAGTAGGCTCTATCTGCAGGTAAGCCTCGCAGAACACTTGGAACTACAAAAGGATGCTGATGGAGTTTGGGCCTAAGTCTTGGGGATGGAGTTTGAATAAATGGAAGGCATCCGTGAAAAACTTTGAGTCGGGCGGTGTGAGGCCTCGCTCCAGGTGACAACAACTACTTCCCCTTCGGCGGGTTGCGGACGTTGCTCTCCTAGGGTGGTTCGCCAACCGATCGTTTCTTTGGGTGCAAGATTGCCCACTTTCACAAAATTCTCAAGATAGGAATCATAAAATTCTGTTGGCAACCAGTTGCACTTAGAGATGGAACCCATGATTGCAAGCCTAAAAGGAGGGGGACAGAGATCTGCATAAGAAGGATTGGCGGGTCGTCAAGACCTACGAAATGGAAACTCGCCGGCCAGCTGCTGAGAGCATGTCTAAAGGGGGATTGTGACTCGCCACAACATTGAGGGAAGGTTGCGATTCTAAAAAATTCCATAGAATATCTCTAATCGAGGATAAACATGTTTCTAATGCCAAGACAAAGTTCACAGATCTATGGGTGATTCTGTTGAGGAAAATAACTTGCCTAAATAAAAGCGCTAAGAATACAGGGACACAGTGGAGCGGTGTGATGGTCCTATGAAACAATAGGGGGAACAACAGATTTACCAAGGAATGTTGACGGGACTACCGTAGTTCTTTGCTAAAATGTAGGATCTAAAAACCATACCTATACGGGTCGATGTCGCGATGAGCCAGTACTCATGGAGTTTTGGTGCTACCTTAAGAACTCGGGAGGTTTGAGATTTAGATCTACTGGAGAAGAAGGAGTTACCAAAGGAGGGAAGGTGACGGCAGAAGCAGGTCGTGAAGGTTTGCGCCGAAGAGCACGCCCTAGATCAGCCCGAGAAGAAGTCGGTCCGAAGCACAGGTTTGGTGGCGGCACGGTGTTCGCGACGCGAGCTCGAGGAAGAAGACGCAGTGGAGGCGATGGAATAGAGGTAGGTGGGGATGCCCCTCTCCCCTGTGGCTATTTAAAGATCTAGGGAAGAAATCGAAACGACAGGCGCGGCAGTCAAGGAGGCGCATTGAAAACCGGAAATGATCGTGCCTAGATTCTCGGGATGACAGGATAAGACAAAAGATCCGTTGGAAGTGATGTTATCAACATCCCTGGAATAGCGGAGAAGATGACATCATCAATAAAAGAACTAGCGACTCAGGCGATTCATGAAGATTGGTGGCTCCTCACTCGTTGAAGAAGAAATGTCAGAAATCGGGTGTGAATCGCCATAGACATGTATGAAGGTTTATTGGCGTGAATGAATTCAAGTCAATGTGGGGCCTAATGTTGGGGATATTACCTGCAGTATGACCCGCCCTATTGGGCTGGGTCAAGTAAACGGCGATTCAACATTCATGATCAAGATAGGCCTTGGCCCAGGGTTTGAGATGCTTCAGGAGAACTGCAACGAAGAGCCGGCCAGGGCCCATGAGCCTAGATGGCGGTTCAAGATTTACGGAGAAGATAAGTCGCCGAGGAGGTTTTCTAGCTTGGAAGACAAGGTGGCTTAGAGATATGGCAGGACATGATTTGTAATGTGGCAAGGACTTTGTAAGCCCTAGGGCCTCGACCTGTATATAAAGGAGAGTATCTAAGGTAGATAGGTTAAGTTAGAATCCATCGAGAGCTAGGTCAGGCGAGTTACGCCCTCCTTGTAATCGAATCCACCATCAATACACACAATGCAAGACGTAGGTTTTTACCTCCATCGGAGGGGCCGAACCTAGGTAAACCCGAGTATCGCTTCCGCTCAACCCCTTTGAGTCGCCACAAAGGTGCGATGGCTCCATCACTAAGTCCTTTCACGAGGACATCTACCGTGACAAAACCACGATAGAACCAGAACACAACTCAACTACTATGTTGTTGTGCTAGTAGAAAAGAAGAAGATCTTCCACCACACACATATTCTTCATGGTGATATGGAATAAATTCCTTGCTTTACCCCTATTTTGAGTAGTCTTCAAGATGCAGGGCTACTGCAATTCTGCATGGATATCTGTGACTAGAACACAGAGGTTATTGTTCATTTCTATGCCACTCTACACATCTGAGGTGACCCCAAAAACATCAAGTCTTGGGTCTTGGACTGGATGACTCAACATATTCACTTCAAAGCTCTAGCCACTGAATTCCTTCGAGCTCTGCCAGTCCCAATTCCATCAGATGAAGCAATAAGCCTATATGATGAAAAAGAGCTGCCAAATCATCTAATGGAAATCCTCATGAAACATTTAGCTTTGGGCAAGCCACCAAGGACTCGATTCCTAGTGAAGGAATTGAAATATGTGCCCAGGTAAGTCTACATGATCTTGACCTATTCCTTCGCTCCTATCAAAGGGCATGATAATGAAGAAGATGTTGTCGGGGTCGCGAAGAACATATTGTTCAATGTAGTTCATGGAATCCAAATGAATCTGCACGACTTCTTCTTGAGGACTTTGGCCAACAATGCTTTGTCACCATTTGAGCAGAAGATTTATGCACCTTGGATAATGAGATTCATCAGAACCAGATCCTCAATCAACTATCATGCTGATTTTTACAATCACCTTAGTTACCTGCCTCCTCTTAAAGTCATCAAGGAATCTTTTGAACTAGTTGAGGGAAAAGGTAAGTCTGTGATTGATGAAGGAAATCGGCCACTGGATGGTCAATTTCGCAAGGTTGCATCCTATTGTACCTATGATGATACTGCCTCCCAAGAATCTGATGGGAGAGCAAAACCGCCAAGTACAACTACCCCATGGGTGATGACTAATAGAGAGATTCTCCTCGGTCTTCATCAGACAGTTGATCAAAACCATAATCGGGTTAAGCGCCAGTTTGTATCAATTGTCAAAACCCTCAATCATACTCAAAAAGTTGTGCAGAAAAACTACTAATATCTTCATGAAGTATTTGATCGCACTTGCGCCATCTTGTCTCACCTCAAGACTGATGAGGAATTCAAGGAAATGGATTTCACTCAAGACTTTGACTGTTCATGGCCACCAAAGAAGAAATTCAAGAAGATCCCAGTTCCTGGATTGTTGGACAGCTCATATCCCTCATTCCGCTCTGCTGATGAAGATGAAGAACGTGCTCATACTGCAACACGCCCAACTAGGAAGACTGGCCCAAAGAATGTTGGCGCTCCTCCTCCACCATAGAAGTGAAGTTCTTCATGGGCGTTAGTCCTCAGTTTCGTCCCTTTTTGTCACTTGATGACACATGGGGAGAAATCTGAGTTAGTCTTCAAGCGGGCCTACTTTATGGGCTTATAAACTTTATTAAGTTATAAACTCTCCTTCTTCTGAAGTTTTTGCTGTAATGAGTTGTAACTTAAGCGTGATGGTGGTCTGACACTTTTGAACATTTTTCCTCGCATGCTTATTCCTCAAGTTAAACAGCAGCATGCATGTTGAAATTCGTGAGACACCATTTTTCATCATGCATTTCAACTTCCTCATACTGTATGTCAAATGCATGCATGAATTACAAGATATAGGGGAGACCTCCACGGTATAAATTCTCAATGTGCATTTGCAGTCCAAAGAAAATTCCTCACGTATGCACATCTTCGGGGGGAGTTTCTTTATATCTTGTGTTCAAATTCCTCAAACTCTGTACTTACACTTCATATATTTATCACCGTTGAAAACTTAACCTATTTGTCATCAACCACCAAAAAGGGGGAGATTGTAAGTGCATCTAGTGCCCCTTAGTGATTTTGGTGGTTTCAGGACTTATAGGTTAAGAGACTAATATGTTTGTGAGTGTACAGAGGCCCTCTAAGTCACTGAGGAGTTTGAACTATTCGAAGAATATCGATCCCTAAAAATGTATGTCTCTGGGTGAAGACTTTGGTCGATCCTTAAAGTCTTTGATAGTGAATGAATCGCTATTCCTCATGAAGACGTTGGATGTGAGGAATTCGGCGTGTCCCGAAGAAAATGTGTTGAATACTTTGAAGCTTGAAGATTCACTCTTTCTGTTTCATTTTCTTCTTTCTTGAGTCATAGGAACACCATACTGTTAAAGGGTGTCGAGGTAATACTAAGGAAAGAATTTCCTCATGATTTTGAACTCAAAGCCTACATAACCAAATCCTCAGAGTGAAGCCTTTCAAAATCTCTTATGTATTAGTCAAAGTCTTAAGTGACAAAGACGAACTTCTTCTGGTCGCTGAAGAAATTGCAATAACTGAGGAGTTAGGATTTCGCTAGTGCAAACTGCCTATCAGTGAGGAACATGAGCGACATGAGGACTTTCATAGTTGAAAGATCCAACCGTTGCCGCACCTTGCGCCACTTGTCCCCTATCTTATCTACACAACGGTCATGTCATTAAGGGCATTAATGTCAAATCATGTGGGGATGCTCCCAGGCTATAAATAGCCGCCCCTCACAACCGCTAGCTGGTTGCTCCGAGAGAAACTACACTCGTCATTTTGAGCAACCCATTCCTCGTGGACTTTGAGAGAAAATCATGAAGTGAGGAAAAACACAAACACCCAAACAAAAACCAAAACCCAAAGTGATTGAGTATCATTGAAGAGATTGTTCCTGTGTGGAACCGACACTAGTTACCTTTAAGAACTGTGCATCCTCCAGACGGTTAGGCATCAATGGTCTAGAGCATCCAGTAGCCAATTGTGGATCGTTGGGTGACCAAGTTTGTGAGGGTTTGGAAGTCTGCCCTGAAGACTTGCCACGAGTGTTGGGCGAGCACTGTGTGTCCTTCAAGGAGAATACAGTAGGGACTATGTGTCCCGGGACTGTGTGTCCTTTGGTTTGAATACCAAGCTGCTTTGAACCAGATGTACAATTGTCACAACAATTGGAACTGGGTCATCAAATCACTGTCTTCATCGAGCTACGAGTTCTATTTCCTCAACTCTTTCATTTCCTCAATTGCATGTTGATGACTTTGATCTACACTATCTGAAGAATTTGACTGGAGATTTTGTCAGCAATCCTCACCTCAAATTCTTCTCATGTGTTATTCATCACTTGCTTATCGTGTTCAAGCGACCTGTGCAAACCGAACACCACAACTTACTGTGAGGACTAAGCTATCACCATGTTTGCACTACTGTTTGACTACTTATTCCGCTGCACTTAGTTCATGAATTAGGACTTCCCTCACCAGGAATTCCCTGAGTAATGAATTCGCAAAAATCGCCTATTCAGCCCACCTCTATTCGATATAACGCACTTTCAAATATTTATCTTTGCTTGTCACTAATTTACTTCTTTGCTTACTACTTTACTTGTCATGCTTGTTACTATGCTTGCTTAGTCAACATGTCACAAGATAGACTCTATAATATTTCCTACTACCAAAGGATGTGTGAAATTGAAAACTCCAATTAAAAATTGTATGACCTCGCAATATGAGCACAACAAAAAAATTGTTGCTGATATTAAGGAACACTCAACTATCTTTGATGTAATTAGTAAGCAACTTGATGAAGTAAATCAAGAAGTATCTAATCTTCAACTACAATTTGATTAAATTGAAAAGATTTCGGATAAATAAACCACTCTAGTAAATAGGATGGCTGCTAAACCGGAATCTCTCTCCATTAGGAATCATGATGAAGATCTTAAAATTCTTGGCACTTATCCTATTGAATCTTTGTTTACTTCTCCGAAAATAAATGATAAAGGGACTGGACATGAGTCAACTCTACTTAGAGAGCGTCCTAATTGCATAGAGGTTGATGATACTAATGCTAAAACTTAAAAAGTGTTTTTGGAGAGGTCAAAAATTTAACTAGTGATGTGCCCACTATCTTGGATTTGAAAGATTTTAATTATGATAAATGTTCTTTAGTAGAATGTATTTTCTTTTTTCAATCCATTATTAGACCACCCAATTCTTATGAACGAAACAAAGCTTTTACTAAACATATAGTAGAAGCTATGGTAAAAGCATATGATGAAAAACTTCAGTTAGAAGTCTCTATTCCAAGAAAGCTGTATGATGAATGGGAACCTACTATTAAAATCAAGATTAAAGAATATGAATGCAGTGCCTTGTGTGACCTAGGTGCTAGTGTTTCAACTATACCAAAATCTTTACACGATGTACTTGGTCTCAATAATATTGAGGAGTGTTCCCTTAATCTACATCACTAAAACTCTACTATCGAGAAACCTTTGGGAAGAATAAATGATGTTCTCATGATTGATAATAGAAATTATGTGGGTGTAGATTTCATCGGTCCTGATATGTAATGCAACCCATCTTGTCCAATAATACTTGGGGGACCTTTTTCTATGAACTATAGGTGCATTAATTGATATGAAAGAGGGAAATATACGGTTCCAATTCCCATTAAAGAAATGAATGGAACATTTCTATAGAAATAGAATCAAACCAACTATGTATCTATCATGAGAGCTACTTATGGGTTGAGTTTCAAAGATGACAACACTTGATCATATGCATTATGCCTAGCTAGGGGCATAAAACAATACTGCTAGTTGGGAGGAAAGCCAATAATTATCTTTAACTTTCCTTTTTTGCTTTCTGTTTGTGTGTCATGAGAAGATTGTTTCCTGTGTAATGATTGCGCTTTCATATTTAGAATTAGCATTTGGGATAATTTCAATCATAAGTGCGGTGGAAAACAGAAACTTTGACGTCTAGTGCAGAATTTATATGATTTTAATGGAACGCTTTTTAATCTTAACTTTGTACAAAATATTTCTATACAAATTCCTCAGGTCATCCTAATTTTCTAGAATTTTTGGAGTTACAGAAGTATAGTACTTAACTATATCTTTGCGGAATGTTGTGTTTTACACATATTCTATTTTTTCTTGCATAATTTGCTTGTTTTGATGATGCTATAGATTATATCAGGGGGATATAAGTCATGGAGAAGTTAGAATACAGTACCTTGTCCAATAATAAAATATTAATCAATTTATAATAGTACCTAAAGTACCGGATATGTTTATTATACTAACGGTTCTCACGAAGTTTTTATTGAGTTTTGTGTGCTGAAGTTTTCAAGTTTTGGTTGTTATCGCGATGGGCGAAGGAATAAGGAGTGGCAAGAGCCTAATATTGGAGATTCCCAAGGCAATCAAGGTAATATTATATGAAGACTCCAGCATCTAAGCTTGGGGTTGCCCTCGAAGGCATTCCCTCTTTCGTCTCAATCCATTGGTATGTCACTTGAAGCTATATTTTTAGTCATCACATGATATGAGTTTTGCTTGGAGCATCGTTTGCTCTAGTTTGCTTTATGTTTTAGTTTTCCACAATTATTTTTATCTATACACCTACTTCATAGAGGCAAACTATCACCATGATTTGTTAGAATACTCTTCGAAAC
This sequence comes from Hordeum vulgare subsp. vulgare, assembly GCF_904849725.1. Taxonomy (NCBI): domain Eukaryota; kingdom Viridiplantae; phylum Streptophyta; class Magnoliopsida; order Poales; family Poaceae; genus Hordeum; species Hordeum vulgare. The sequence continues at coordinate 109,013,136 of NC_058521.1, read as the reverse complement.
AGCCACCATGCCTACGTATCATGGAATTTCCATTGCCATTCTGAGATATACTGCCATGCAACTTCCACCGTCACTTCATATGATTTGTACTTACATTGTCATATTGCTTTATATTATCGTAAGATACCTAGCATGATATTTACATGGCTTGTATGTTTTTTGATATTTTTTGCTATGCTATATCATTGCACATCATGGTACACTGCTGGATGTGTTCATATAGAGTCATATCATCCTATTAGTTTTCATATCAAGTTGTAAGTAAATAAAGGTGTGATGATCATCATTATTTAGGGCATTGTCTCAGTGAGAAAGGATGATGGAGTCAATGATTCCCTCACAAGTCGGGCAGAGCCTACGTACAAAAAAGGAGAAAAGGAGAAAAATAAATAAAGGAGAGAAAATAGAGAAGGGACAGTGCTACTACCTCTTATTCCACACTTGTACCTCAAAGGGGCACCATGTTCTTCATATAAAGAATCTCTTGTTTTGTCACTTCCATATGTGGTGGGAATTTTTCATTATAGAACTAGGCTTGTATATTCCGTTGATGGGCTTCCTAAAATGCTCGAGGTCTTCATGAGCAAGAAAGTTAGATGCTCATCCACTTAGCTTCGATTGACCTTTCATGCATTTATATCTCTAGTGCATCCGTTGCATGGCAATCCCTACTCCTCGCATTGATATCTATTGATGGGAATCTCCATAGCACGTTGATATGTATAGTTGATGCAAGACTTTCTTCTCCACTTTCACCTCCTTGAAACCTACCAACATATTATATTCCACCTTTATGCTATATCCATGGTTCACGCTCATATATTGCGTTAGTAAGAAAATTTGAAGCCCATTAAAAAGTAAGATCCAATTGCTCTACTTGACATCATGGTGCTTAACATTTGTATTTATGTGGTGAGGATGGAGCCATGCTATATTTATATGATAAAATGAATAGGGGGTGAACATTCTTTAAGGATCGTATGCTTCAAAACTTTACGATTATGTTGCTTATGTTTATAACTATTACTATGTTGATGTCTATCAATTCATCGTTTCTCAATAATCAAACCTGCAATAGATTACATGTTGGGTAGCATGTCACATCAATTTTTTGTCTTTATCATTTACCTACTCCAGGACGAGCGGGAATTAAGCTTGGGGATGCTGATACGTCTCCAAGTATCTATATTTTTTATTGTTCCATGCTATTATATTATCATTCTAGGATACTTTGGGCGTTTATTTACCAATTAATATTATTTTTAGCACAAACCTATTAACCAAGTGCCCAATGCCAGTTGTTGTTTTCTTTATGTTCTTTTTTTGCTTTTCAAGTTCATAGTACCAACCAAACTCCAATTGCCATGAAACTTTTACATGATTTATTTGGAGAAAAAGAAGACCTGGAAGCTTAGGGAGTAGAACAGAGGCGTCATGAGGGAGGCACGACGCAACATGGCGTGCCCAGGGGGTAGGTCATGCCCTAATGGGTCATGCTCCCCTCGGTTGCCTCCTGGTGCCCATCTTTGTCCTATAAATTCACATATATTCCAAAAATCCTATAGAGTATCCTAAAACCCTTTTCTCCGCCGCCTCAAGCTTCAGTTATGTCTCATGCCCATCTAGAGCCCTGTTCCGGTGCCCTGTAGAAGGAGGGATCGATCATGGAGGGCCTCTACATCATCCTTGTTTACCCATCGTAAGCTTACTTTCATAAGAGATGCCACTAGGGAAAACTATGGCTCCCAGGTCTATTCACTTATATATTTACAAACGCTACAATAACTTGTTGTTCTTATTTTATTTTATTTTATTTTGCAATTTGTAATTATCTAATACCAACCACACTACTTACAAGCTTGCAAATAACGAGTCAAGGGGATTGACAACCCTCTTGCCCACGTTGGGTGTAAGTGTTCGCTTCTTTGTGAGTATCAGCTGAAGACGTTGGTCGGTTGTTACTCCTATTGGTTTGATAAACCTTGGTTATCTAGTGAGGGAAATCATTACCTATATTCTTCTCGTCACCCGTTCCTCTTCACGGAAAAACCAACGCAGATCATAAGTATCACACTACATGTTCAAAAGATTTCCACAAAGGCCTAATAATGAGTTAGTTCATATCTATTTTCTCAAAGTGAACTCTGCAATGGTTTCACCTTCTATATTCCTTATTTTCTCGCCTGATCTAGTTCATATGTTTCCCACCTGAGCTTATATCTTTCTCACCTGAGCTCATAACTTAAACAATCTGATTTCCTTCTATATTCCTTATATTTTCAAATGCAAGAAGTAGCGCTGAGTCATCAAATCGGCCTGAAGTCAAGTGTTGAACTCTAGAGTTCGGGTATCTGTTGCTCCAATTTGTTAAGTTCTCTCCGTGTCAAACACCGCTTTGGTGTTGCTCTCCCTAAATTATTTATTGTCATATGTCCAATCCAAACCACTATATCTGAAGTCATGCAGGTCGCAGCACCCCAATGCCTCCCTAAAGTTTGCAGTATATCTTTACGATCTGTATGTCGTTGAAAAGTGCCCACGTCGCCCCATGATCTCATTGCAGTCACCTATCATCAATCATGACTCACTAGAATTTAGCTTAATTATCTTAAGTATACAACACATAGTATGTCTTTCATGAGCCTTCAATGACCCATACACAAAAATGTTCCGCCATTCTTACCCATGGGTATTGTAAGACACTGATGTCTACTACACAATTTCATTCTTGTGGACTTTATTGGGCCTCCAAGTGCTGAGTTTTGTAGGACAACAACAAATTTTCCTCAATTGGATGACCTAAACACTCGAGGATTTTAATTGTCTTGAAGCCATGCATGAAGAATTCAACAATTTCGAGCGCAACAAAATGTGATCATTGGTGGATAGACTAAGAGAGAATAGTAATGTCACGTGGACCAAATGAATCTTTAACAATAAGGAAGATGCACATGGTCAAGTGATTTGCAACAAGGAAACATTGGTGACTCAAGGTTTCTCCCAAGTTGAGGGCATCGATGATGGTGAAACTTTTTGTCATGTTGCTCGCCTTGAATCTATTCGCATGTTGTTTTCATATGCATCACATCCTAGTAACAAGTTGGAACAAATTTATGTGAAGAGTGCATTTCTTAATTTTACCCTTAATGAGTTGTGCTATGTTAAAAAAACCCGAGGTTATAGGATTGCAATTTCCCCAATCATGTCTGTATACTCCATAAGACACTCTATGGCCTTAAACAAGACCCACGTGTGTGGTATGAGCACCCTACTGAGTTGATACAAGATCATTGGTTTGAATTTGGGCTAATTGATCCCTCTCTATTTAATAAGAGGATTAAAGGGGATTTGTTCATATGCCACTTATATGTTGATGATATTGATGACCCATAAGTATAGGGGATCAATCGTAGTCCTTTCAAGTAAAAGTGTCGAACCTAATGAGGAGCAGAAGGAAATGATAAGCAGTTTTCAGCAAGGTATTCTGTGCAAGTGCTATAAGTACAAGTGATAGATTGTTTTTAGAAAGATAATTCATAAAAAGTAACAAGTAACAATAGTAACACAGGTGTAAGGTATCCCAATCCTTTTTATAGCGAAGGACATGCCTGGAATTTCTCTTATATAAAGAAAGTGCTCCCGATGACACATGAGAATTTCTGTCTAGTCATGTTCATCATATTGAGTTGATTCGTGTTTGCTACTTCGATGATTTGATATGTGGGTGGACCGGTGCTAAGGTGATGTCATTACTTGAACTACAAACCTACTTATGATTACCTCCTCCCGCAAGCATCCACAACTATGAAATAAGAATTAAGATAAATCTAGGCATAGCACGAAACATGTGGATCCAAATCAGCCCCTTATGAAGCAAAACATAAACTCGGGTTTAAGCTTGTGTCACTCTCGCAGCCCATCATCTATTTGTTACTCCACAATGACTTCCCTATGTCCATAACATGGTGAAGTGTCATGTAGTCGACGTTCACATCACACTACTAAGAGAAGTAACAACATCCATATCATCAAAATATCGAACGAATACCAACTTTATATGATTACTTATAACAAGACTTATGCCATGTCCTCAGAAACAATAATTACTACTCACACATCATAAACATGTTCAAGATCATAGGTATAATAATAATAATTAAGGATCTGAACATAATATCTTCCACCAAGTAATCCAACAAGCATCAACTACAAGATGTAATCAACACAACTAGTAACCCACAGGTACCAATCTGAGGTTTTTGAGACAAATATTGAATACAAGAGATAAAACTAGGGTTGGAGATAAGATGGTGATCCCATGAAAGATGGTGCTCCCATAGGTTTTTGAGACAAATATTGAATATGTTGATGAAGATTGGTCCTCCCATGAAGGAGGAAGCGTTGGTGATCATGATGGCTTCGATTTCCCCCTCCCAAAGTGAAGCTTCCCCAACAGAATTTCTCTGCTGGAGAGCAAAAGGGCATCTTCCCAGTTTTCCGCCTCGAGATGGCGGAGCTTCATCCCGAAAGATGACTTATGATTTTTTTCTAGGGTAAAACACAATATATAGGAGAAGATGATCGCAGAGGACCAACTGGGCCCCCACAAACCATCAAGGCGCGGCAAGGGGGGTCGCGCCTTGTTGGCTTGTGCTCAGCTGGTGGCCCCTCACCAGTATATTTTTGGCCCAGAAATTCTCAAGTATTGCAGAAAAATTATCCATAAAGTTTCAGGTCATTTGGAACAATTTCATTTTTCTGCCTTCTTCTCAGTGTCCCGGCCCATAATTCCAGTTTCCAGATATTTTCCTCTCAGTGATGTACCCTGCATATTGAGAAGGAAAGAGCATAAGAATTGTATGATAATAAGGGATAATGGGCAAGCTCAACACAAATATCAATAGTACTTCATGATGCAAAATGAGTGTATCAACTCCCCCAAACTTAGACCTTGCTTGTCCTTAAGCAGAAGGCGAACTCGAAAATAATGACCACATGATTTGAGAGAGAGGTGTCAGTAGAAACATAATACGAGCACGAGAGCATCATGAATATTAGCATAACAACAAGTATTTTCTCATATAACTTATCATAAGCATGTAACAATCCATTCACAACTATTGGAGTATGAAACATAAAGTTTACTGATAATCAAAAAACTATGTTCTCTGTCATTTGGACAATCATAATTCATCATAATTTAGAGGAGACTCTATGTAAGAGCTTTCTTTTTGGCAAGTTCACATACTCAACTATCATTTAATGTTCTATGGTTTCTCATGCTCAAGGCATACTTTTGGAGATCATGTTTCCATTGGACACATAGGAAGATAGGGGCATAAATAGCTCGCCACCCAACTTATTTACCTCAAGGATAATGTCAACAATAATAAATCATGATCATCTACATTCAGTTGGATATATAAATCAGAATCTTTCCTCAGCACATGGTGCTTGCCACTATAGTATTAATAGGTTGGAAGAGGAATAAACTTTATTGACTCAAATACAGGATTGAACTCCTGAAAGTAAAAATAGGCCCTTCATAGAGGGAAGAATAGGTTGTCATGCACTTTTAATTTGTTGGATGTGTGTACTCTTAATGCAAAGGAACATCATTTTATATTTCCCCTTATGATAGCAAACTCTATTAAGCACTCTATCGCTTTTATTTCTTTGCCATCACAAGATCGTACAAAGCTTATTTTCCCTTGCAATAAAATATCATACATATTTAGGAGCAAATTTTATTGCTTGATGCACGAATGACAACTTACTTTGAGGATATCACTCAATCCCTAGGTAGGTATGGTGGACTCTCATGGAGATAAACTTGGTTTCAGGGTTATGGATGCACAAGTAGTATCTTTACTTAGTTCAGAATTTTTGGGCTAGCAAAGGATCTAAAGCAAACATCACATGTTGAAGTATCCAAGACCATATAACTTCTATGTGAATATAAACTACCATGATATTTATGTTGTCTTCCATGTCCAACATCAATGCTTGATCATTGCATATTATTTGATGAAGGCTCACAATCATAAAAGATGTCCAGGACAATGTATTTATATGTGAGTCTCCTCTCCTCTATCATAATATTGCTTAGATTGCAGCAACGACTAATACTATGTTTGTTTACTATCAACAACTTTTATCACTTATACCCTTTTTGTGTGAAGTCATTGCTTCTCATGATATGAGCATATGATCTTTATCTTTCTTTTTACTACAATGCTATGATGAGGGGTGCCCATAGGTAAAGCAAAAAAACTCAACTAATATTTATTATATAACTTGCACACTCGATTCCAAGGATAGATGGAACTCAAAACAAAAATTCTAAGCAAAGAAAATCCAAAATTTATTTATCTAAATCACGAAACAACTAAGGATCAAACTAAGATAGATAGTAATGATGGAAGTGATGGTGATACAATACCGAGGGACCTCCCCCATGCTTGGGACAAGCCAAGGGTGGTGCCCATACCCATGTACTCAAGCATCCTCCTTAGGTGATGTTGGTGGTGTAGTAGGGGTGTCCTCAGTACTCCAGGGCATATACACCCCGTCATAGAAAGAAAAAAAATTCTCAGGAGTCCTGAAACCAGCAACGAAGCTCATCCTCTAAAACCTAGATTTATACTCATAGTTTTGGCATTGGCGTTCATAGGTTTGATCTTGAAGTTGATCGATGTGATCTTGGAGCTTAGAGAGAATCTCCCCCGCGTTCTTCGTGTCCATCTTGTTTCCCCGGATGAAATCCATGATCATAGAGTGGTTAGCACTCGGACCGCGCTCAACCATCACTTAGCATTTGAAGATCTCATGTTCCACTGCTGCAAGCCTCGCCTTCTCGCTTCCCTCCTTCATGGGACCTTGCGCATACCGGATGTGAAGCACCCACTCATGCATCTCAATGGCTTGAGGGTGTTTCATAACCTCCGGCAGGAAAGGGTTGATGACGCTCTCTAAGAACTTGTCTTTGCAAGGGCTTGGTGAAGTCATGGCGATCTAAGTCTGTTAGAAAAATAGCTCGAAACTAGAACAGAGAAAAATCTCACGATGTTGTGGTCAAAACACAAGGGAGTATGTATAATGATTTTTCCAAGTCGGAATGTGTGCTCGGGAAGAATCCGTAGTCCAGGAGGCGCACGAGGGCCCCACAAGCCATTAGGGCGCGACCTAGGGGCGCTCTGTTGCCTTGAGCCTCCCTTGTGGGTCCCTTGGACTCCGTTTTATTTATATATTTTTTCTAAAAATACCAAAACCAGCAAAAAAATTGAAACTTTTGTAGTCGGATTACTTACCATACCACGTACCTACCCCTTTTTTAGGTTTCTCGAGTGTTCCGGAAGACTTCCTTTATGTGCTCATCCGGTGTTATGACTTGGATGACATTAGTTTCCTCATTGATGGGTGTGCCAGAAATATAATGTTTGATTCTTTGCCCATTCACCACTCTCAGGTTTTTACCTTCGAAGTTATTAATTTTATAGCACCAGAGCGGTAAACCTCCTCGGCAGTATAAGTTTTTACCCATTTGGAGAGGAGTTTCCCTGCAAAAAAACTAAAATGAGAATTGTACAAAAGCCCTAGGTGTTCTATATTGAATTCTTGTTTTTGAATTCTCTTCTCATGCCATATTTTAACCTTTTCTTTAAATAACTTAGCATGTTCTTAAGCTTGTGTCCTCCATTCATTCAGTGAGCTAATATCAAATAACCATTTTTCACCGGCAAGTTTAAAAATCATAATTAAGTTCTTTAATTGCCCAATAAGTTTTATGTTCTAACTCAAGAGGTAAACGACAAGCCTTTCCATAGACCATTGTATATGGGGCCATCCCCATGGGATTCTTATAAACACTCCTATAAGCCCACAATGCATCGTCATGTTTATTAGACCAGTTCTTTCTGCACCTATTGACATTCTCGACCAAGATTAATTTTATTTCATGATTTATCAATTCGACTTGACCACTAGATTGAGGGTGATAAGGTGATGCAATTCTATGGTTAACATCATATTTAGCTAAACATTTATAGAAAGCACCATAAATAAAATTTGAACCACCATAAGTCATTAGATATCTAAGGACTCCAAACCACGAAAAGATAATGTCTTTAAGCATTTTAAGATAAGTGTTATGATTAGCACTACTAGTTGGAATAGCTTATACCCACTTAGTAACATAATCAACATGAACTAAAATATGAGTATATCCATTAGAGGAAGGAAAATGTCCAATAAAGACAAAACCCTACACATCAGATGGTTCAATAGCAAGTGAATATTTCATGGGCATTTCCTAACGTTTAGCAATATTACCAACTCTTTGACATTCATCACAAGAAAGGGCATACTTACGAGCATCTCTAAAACAGTAGGCCCATAGAAGCCAGATTGTAATACCTTGTGTGTACTTCTGTCATCGGCAAGGGTCTATTCACAAATATAAATAAAATAACTTTAAATAGATTTCTGCAATTATTAACTTTTTATCTATTTTCTATTTTATATTTATCAAACTATTCAACTACAATACTTATTGCTTGCAAGTAACGAGTTCAAGGGGATTGACAAATCTCTTCTCCACGTTGGGTGCAAGTGTGTGCTCTTTTGTGTGTAGATGCTGAAGATGGGAAACTGTGTGTTTCTACTATTGGTTAGATAACCTTGGTTCTCACTAAGGTAAATACTTATCTATATAGTGTTGCATCATCCCCTCCTCCTCGGGGAAAAATCCAACGCAAATCACAAGTATCAGGAAGGATTTTTGACGCCGTTGCCAGGGAGTATCATCAATTTTCTATAAAGTAACTTCTCAAAAATTAACATTCACTTGTTCTAATTTTTATTTTCTATTATATTTTTCTTGCTATAAAAAACAAAAATACAAAAGTATTTATCTTTGCTAGATTACTTGTTCATTTGCTATCCTTGTTAGTTTACTCGTTCTCCTTGTTACTTTGCTTTCTTGGTCACCATGTGTCAATACAACACTAAGTTGTGTAACTTCTCAAATACTAATAACAATGATTTTATTAGTACTCCTATACCACCTGCCACTAGTGCGGAGTTTTATGATGTAAATGTTGCATTGTTAAATCTTGTGATGAAAAAACAATCTTTGTGAAGTCCTAATAAGGATCCCGCCACTCATATCAACACCTTTGTTGAGTTACATGATATGCAAAAGAAAAAGGATATGGATAATGATATTATTAAATTAAAATTATTTCCTTTTTTGCTACGTGATAAAGCTAAGGCTTGGTTTTCATCTTTACCACGTAATAGTATTGGAACATGGGATAAATGTAAAGTTGTTTTTATTACAAAGTATTTTACTCCTACTAATATCATCTCACTTAGAAATAAAATTATGAATTTTAAGAAATATGACCATGAACATGTTGCACAAGCTTGGAGAGGATGAAATTGATGATTCAAAATTGCCCTACTCATGGTTTGAAGTTATGGATGATTATAGAAAATTTCTATGTTGAACTAAACTTTGTATCTAGAAATCTTCTAGATTATTTAGTAGGTGGTACCTTCATGTTGTGACATTAGGAGATTACAACAAACTTCTGGTAAACATCATGACAAATTATTCTCAATGGCATACCGAAAGGGCTCCAACTGGTGAGAAGGTAAATTCTGTTGAGGAAATCACTACTTTGAGTGAGAAAGTGGATACTCTTATTAATATGGTTGCTAGTATACATGCTCATGTTGATCCCAATGATATGTATTTTTCTACTTTGATTGATAAAAATTATGATGCTATTGATGTAAATTTTATCTCACGAAACAATTTCAACAACAATGTTGATAGTGAAAATTTCAATACTAGACCATACCCCGGTAATTCCTTTAATTCTTATGGAAATTCTTCTACAAATAATAATAGGTTATGCTCTTATCTTGATAGCACCATTAAGTAATTCATTAGTTCTCAAAATATTTTTAATACTATGGTAGAAGAAAATTTGCATAAAGTTGATGAACTAGCTAGGAACATGGATATAATTGCTCTTGATGTGGAAACTCTTAAGAGTAAGCAATTTCCACCAAAGCATGATATCAATGTGTCCAATAAATACATTCAGATATCTATTAATGAACTAAGGAGAGGACCGCAAGGCTGAGAGCCAAACGAGAGTTCTTAGAAAATGTTCGTCCACCCGGTTTTTACCGTAATCATGATGAAGATCTTAAAATGATTGGTACTTCTCCATTGAATGTTCGTTTAATAATATGAAAATAGATGATAAAGGCGCTGGATATGAGTCAACTTTCGCTAGAAGGCGCCCCGTTTGTTCGTAGGGTGATGATTCTAATGATAATAATGAAAAAAGTGGGTTTGGAGAGGTCAAAATTTTAGATAGTGATGTGCCCACTATCTTGGATTACAAGGACTTTAATTATGAGAGCTGATCTTTAGTAGAATGGATTTCCTTGCTGCAATCCATTATTATCTCACCAATTCTTATGAACATAATAAAGTGTTTACTAAACATATACTAGAAGCAATGATAAAAGCTTATGATGGGAAACTTGAGCTAGAAGTTTCTACACCTACAAAGTTGCATGATGAATGGGAACCAAATATTAAAATTATGCTCAAAGATTATGAATGCAATGCTTTGTGTGACCTTGGTACTAGTGTTTCAACTATACCTAAATCTCTATATGATGTGCTTGGTCTCACCGATATACATGAGTGTTCCCTTTACTTGCATCTTGCGGATTATACCATTAAGAAACCTTTGGGTAGAATAAATGATGTGATTATGTTTACTAATATAAATTATGTGCCTATAGATTACATAGTTCTTGATATTTCATTCAATCTCTCTTGTCCAATAATACTTGGAAGACCTCTCTTACAAACTATAAGTTCAATTATTGATATGAAACAGGGAAACATAAGGTTCCAATTTCCATTAAAGAAAAGGATGGAAAACTTCCCTAGTAATAAAGTTAACCCAACTTATTATTTATTATGACATCTACTTATGGGTGGAGTGTCAAAGATGATAACACTTAAAACTATGAATTATGCCTAGCTAGGAGCGTAAAACAATAGCGCTTGTTGGGAGGCAACCCAATAGTTACCTTATTTTCCTTGTTCTACTTTCTATTCGTGTGAGATAACATGATTATTGCTACTGTAATAATTGTGTTTTATGTTTATATTAGTATTTGTGCCAAGTAAAGGCTTTGGGATGATTTGAATGATAAGTAGAATTGATACAGTGCAAAAACAGAAACTTTTGCATCTAGTGCAGAATTTCTTTGATTTTACTTGAACGTCTTATTGATCTGAATTTTTTTACAAATTATAGCTATACAAATACCTTAGGTTTCCCTAACTTCCAATAATTTTTAGAGTTATATAAGTAGCATGTATTTACTCATCACTACGAATTGTTCTATTTTAGACAAATTATGTTTTTAGACTGTTCTGTTTTAGATAGATTATGTTCTTGCTTGCATAGTTTGCTTTGTTTTGATGATGCTATGGATTATATCAGCGATTATAAGGCATGGATAAGTTATAATATAATACCTTATGCAATAATAAAATATGAATCAATTTATAACAGTACCTAATGTTTATGGTTTGCCTATGCTACAAACGGATCTCACGAGTTTTATGTTGAGTTTTGTGTGTTGAAATTTTCAAGTTTTGGGTGTTATCATGAATGAAGGAATAAGGAGTGGCAAAGATCCTAAGCTCGGGGATGCCCAAGGCACACCAAGTCAAATTTTAGAAATACTCAAGCGTCTAAGCTTTATGGATGCCCCGGAAGGCATCCTGTGTTTCGTCTCAATCCATCGGTATGTCACTTGAAGCTATACTTTTATTCATCACATGATCTGGGTTTTTCTTGGAGCATTGTGTACTATAGTTTTCTTTTATTTTAGTTTCCACCATCATTGTTTTCTGGAGACACCCACTTAATAAAGACACATTTTCACCATTATTTGTTAGAATACTCTATGTGCTTCACTTATATCTTTTGAACTAAGTAGTTGCTCGAGTACTTCACTTATATCTTGTAGAGCACGATGGCGTATAGATTTTATAAAGATAATTTCACTCTCGTTCTTCACTTAATTGTTTGGAGAGTTAATAAATAGTGACGGTAATTTGCATGGCTTATAAGACTAGTCCAACAATATTAGGTATTGAAAAAGTGCATAATCAAAAGCTTCATGTAGGACTTAAAATAGAAATTGTTAGTTAATGATATTGATGTGGTAATATTAAAGGGAGTGAGTGCATTGTTGTTGGTTAGTAAAAATATCGATATTTAAAGAGTGTTAATTTGATGTTCATCTAAATATTTTTTATGGCATGGTGCTGATGTGTGAGCATTCTTATTCCTCGCTCATATCCTAATGTTGTTTAGGTCGGGGGCGTGTGGTGGTGAACTCCTACCAACCTCCTCATTAGGGGCATGCGAGTAGTACTTTGCTTTGAGAGAGCTAATAAAACCTTGCAATAAGTATGTGAGTTCTCTATGACTAATGTGAATCCATGGATGTACACACTCTCACCACCTCATATTTTTCTAGCCTCTTCGGTACCGTGCATTACCCATTCTCACCTCGAGGATCAGTGCAAACTTTGTGAGTGCATCGAAACTCCGCGACATGATACAGTATTTTGCACATAAGCCACCTTAGACCTTCCTAAAAACAACCACCATACCTATAGATCATGGCATTTCCATAGCCATTCCGAGATATATTGCCATGCAAATTCCACTGTTACATTATATGACTAGTACACTCATTGTCATATTGCTTTGAGTGATCATGTACCTAACATAGTACTTGTGGCAAAGCCACCATTCATAATTATTATACATGTTACGCTAGATCATTGCACATCTCGGTACACTACCAAAGGCATTCATATAGAGTCATATTGTTTAGTAGTTTTTCATATTGAGTTTTAAGTAAATAGAAGTGTGATGACATTCATTATTAGGGAATGTCTCAGTGAGAAAAGGATGATAGAGACAATGATTCCCACACAAGTCTGGATGAGACTTTGGACAAAAAAATAAAAAAAGGAAGAAAAGAAAAATAAAAGACAGAAAAGAGAGAAGCGGTAGTGCTACTACCTCTTTTTCCACACTTTTCCTTCAAAGTAGCACCATGTTTTTCATATAGGGAGTCTCATGTTTTGTCACTTCCATATGCTAGTGGGAATTTTTCATTATAGAACTTGGCTTGTATATTCCAATGAAGGAATTCCTCAAATGCTTGTGGTCTCCATGAGCAAGCAAGTTGGATGCACAACCACTTAGCTTCAGTTGAGCTTTCATACAATTATAGTTGTAGTGCATCCGTTGCATGGCAATCCCTACTCCTTGCATTGGTATCGATTGATGGACATCTCCATAGACCATTGATCCACCTAGTTGATGGGATACTTTCTTCTCCACTTTTACCCCTTTGAAACTTACCACCATATTCTATTCCACATATATGATATGTCCATGGTTCACGCTCATGTATTAAGTGAGTAAAAAAAGCTGAAGCGCACTAAGAAGTACGATCCGATTGCATGGCTTAACACTATGGTGCTTGAATTTTGGATTTAAGTGGTGAAAACGAATCCATGCCATGCTAATATGATAAAATGAATGGGGTGTAAACATTCTTTAAGGATCGTATATTTTGAAAATTGATGATTATGTTACTTATGTTCATGGATATTACTATGTTCATGATTGTTAATTCATCGTTTCTCCTTGATCATACATGCAAGAGATTACATGTTGGGTACCATGTCACATCAAAACTTCAGTTTTTATCATTTACCTACTTGAGGACGAGCGGGAATTAAGCTTGGGGATGTTGATACGTCTTCAACGTATCTATAATTTTTTATTGTTCCATGCTATTATATTACCATTCTAGGTTGCTTTTTAGGCATGTACTTGCTGATTTATATTATTTTTGAGCATTGAACTATTAACTCAATGCCAAGTGCGAGTTGATGTTTTCTGTGTTTTTTGGCTTTCTAGGAATATTGTACCAAAACAAAGTGCAAATACCCTAAAACTTTTTGACGATTTTGTCTTGACAAAATAAGGACCTAGAAGCTTAGAAAGGAGGAAGAAGGCCCCACGGGGTGGCGCCAAGCCAACAGGGCATGCCCAAGGGAGTGGTCATGCCCTGATGGTTTAGGGCCACCTCCCTTGGCCTCTGGCATTCCTCTGTGTCTTATACATTCTCATTAATCCCAAAGAGCCTACATAGCCTCCCAAAACATATTTTCCGCCGCCGCATGTCTCTATTCCGCCGTGTGCCCATCTGGAGCCTTATTTCGGTGTCCTATCGGAGGGGGGTCAATCATGGAGGACCTCTACATCAACCTTCCTTCTCCCATGGTGATGTTTCAGTAGTTCACCACAGACCCACGAGTTTTTAGTTAATACCTAGATTGCTCTCTCTCTCTATGTTCTTCGTTGCCATGATCACCGTGATTCCCGCAGCGATCTATCTTACGTAATCACTCTTGTGTGGTGCGTTTGTTGGGATCCGACGAATTGTGGGTTTATGTTCAAATTATTCATGAGAATATATTGATTTTCTTGTTGGTATTTTCATATATATGCATGATTGTTATAGCTTCGTAATTCTCTCTTATCTATTGATTTGGTTTGCACAACTGGATTGATCTATCTTCTGTGGGAGAGGTGTGTTGTAGTGGGTTCAATCTTGCAGTTCTCAATCCTAGTGACACAAAGGGAAATGACACATATTGTATTACTTCCACTAAGGATAAAATGATGGAGTTGATTCATATTAATTGTATTTGCTTTGTCTACTCATGTCATTGTTCTCCAAGTCTTCCTCTATTTCACTTAATACTCTAGATGTATGATGCATAGCAGTCGATGGATGGAGTAATAATAGTAGATGCAGGAAGGAGTCAGTCTACTCGCTTACGGGCGTGATGCCTATATGTAATGATCATTGCCATGAATAAATATTGCATAACTATGCATTTTTCTATCAATTTCCCAGCAATAATTTATTTACCGACGGTATGCTTTCTATGAGAGAGAAGCCTCTAGCAAAAACTACGGACCCCGGGTCTATTCACAAATATAAACACAAAAACTCTAAATAGCTTTGTGCCATTATTGTATTTTCATTTATTTTCTATTTATCAAAATATCCAACTACACTACTTATTGCTTGCAAGTAATGATTTCAAGGGTATTGACAACATTCTTGCCGGCGCTGGGTGCAAGTGTTTGCTATTTTGTGCGTAGGCGCTTGATACGTTTCCTTCATATCTATAATTTTTATTGTTCCATGCAAATATGTCAGTGCACATGTGCACACGATCACCTATGGGACCTTTTTTGCCCCTTTGTGGTTCGGCTGGGAGGTCGTATGGCACAAAGAGCAAAGAGTATGAGGCAACACGATGATGAGAATCGGGGATTTTACCTAGGTTTGGGCCGATGTGAAGCGTAAAACTCTGCTCCTTCTTTGGTGGATTGATTAGGGAAGAGGAAATTTGCATGGAGCTATACCCTAGCAAGGGTTTCTGGGGAGAGCTAACACATACGTACACTTACACCTGTCTCTAATGCCCTCGGGACCTAATCTACCAAGTGTCGACTCTCCACGTGTTCGAATATCCAAAGATCTGAATCCTTTGCTAGGTTGCCTCGGGCCTCCGTTTATAGCTCAAAGGGCATCCAAAGTGCCAACTGACATGATCAGATAGCTAACAGTGCTGTCATACCTAACCCTGGCACTTATGGCAGAGTGCCATAAATGCGGCCTTAGGTGGTGAGCGGGGGTGCGTGCCCGACACGCTTCTGCCACCTATGAGCTGGCCATGGCTTGAGGTCTTGACACGTCTCTGGATAGGTGTCGACAGGTTGTAAACTATCTTTTGGCGCGCTGCCACGTATCCAGCGAGAGCCACCTAGCCATCTAGGAGCTCGACACCTCATCGAGAAGTGACTGGTGTAGCGATGAGGTGGAGTTGCGGCAGGTTGGCCCACACTAGACGGGGAGGCGCCTTGTCTGGTCTTGGTGAGGATGCTTGTGCCTTTGCCCCCTGCAGGTGACAGGAGTTCTTGGCACATCTTAGGTTGTTCGTGTTGGTCTTGATGGCGTCTAATTCCGACTCTTTTCTTGGGTTGGTGGTTTCTCTTGAGGGGTGATGCTCGCAACGCGTGTGCACAAGTCAGGGGCACTAGGTAGCCCATTACTAGTGCACCGACAGGAGCCCTCGGGCCTATCCCATATGCGCTCGCCTAGAGCTATTAGGTCAGGCCCAAAGTTCGTGCATGGGCGTGAAATTCATAAAAAGGTAACCACCAACCCACTGTTCCGCACTGTCCCTCCACTTCAGGTCATTTCCGCCACGCACGCCGCATACATTGCACGAATCTCACGACGGGTGCACGTGGATTAAAGGTGTGGTCGTGGGAGAAGCTGCGTTATCGTGGATTGGATTGATGGGGCGGTTACCTGTTCGCCCGTGATGGTGGGCAACGACATAGGTGGAGATGAATGGCGACCCTTGGAGTGTAGGAGAGCCAGCCCCCTGCGCCCTCCCTATAAAAGTGGGAGGGGTGTGGTAGACGATGTTCATCGATCCTTCTCCTCTTCTCCAACCTAGAGTTTCCCGGTTTTCTCTTCTCTTCTTGGTCTTTGAGGTGGCTTCAATTCTTGGCCATGGTGGGGAAGCATGGGCGTCCCCCATCCTCCGTGGGGGCAGCAAGAGCTACCCGTTCGGATCATGCATCCGCATCAGTTGTAGTGCTGGAGGTTGACAAACCACACGGAGTGTGGCTCTATGTGCGCGGTGGCCTGGCGACGGAGGTAGCGGCGGTTCTGTGGCTAACACGGCAGGGTCCCCCGCCCATGGCGCCATGTTCAGTGCACATGGGTGGATGATTTTCTCCTACGCGTTCTCCTCGAAAGTAGGGAGGATTCCCCACCTTTGGCTTCTAGGGATGACCATGTTCTCTATGAAGGATCCGGAGAGCATTGCGTCTCCTTCGGCAGTGGCGGGGGATCCAACGCTGGTGCAGGCGCCTGTGCGGGCGATGGAGATGATGGAGGCCGTGATGGCGGCAACCTCTGGTGCTCCGAGGACAGGGGAGGTGACTCCGACCCATCGTGATCGCCGGAAGCACCATCATCAATAGTTGGCCCCAACAGCGCCAGCATTTGCACCCCCCACTTCTCCCTTGTCGGCTTCGTATGCCCCTCCGAGCGAAGGGGCCTCTTGGTCCTGGCAGGGAGGCGTCCCTCCGGTCTTGGTGGGGAGGAATTGAATGCCAGCAGGGGGCGCCTTTCGTCCGCCTTCCCTGCATCATCCAATCTCTAAAGACAGAGGGATAAGGAAGGCATTACGAGGCGCTCATCTTTTTATGAAGCAAAAGGTCGTAGGACCTTGCTAAATTTTTACTAGTGGAAATGTAGTCTATTTTATCCATTTTTTACTGAAGAAATGAATAAAATGATCGTCGTTCGTATTTCTCTAGTACTATCCCTTCGTCCTTCTATCCGCATTATATTGTATGTTTCTACCTTACACTGTTCCTTGCCGGGTTGGCGTGAGGTGCAGGTGTCGAAGGGGGGAACAAGCCCTTGAGGTGCGGTCCTCCTCCTGAGGCTAATAAGAGATGAGAGATGAAGGACGGCTCGTCCCGACAAAGGTCCTTATCATGCGGAGAGTTCAATTCCACACAACCGAAGAAGGAGCGGCAAGGATTTCCTTAGAGAAAAGAGAAAAACCACACTTAAGATAAGGTAGTTTAAACTTATCTCCTTGGGGGAATACCCTTGAAGGTGTGATGGTTCCTCGTCCTTCTCTTCTTGATGTCTTCTGTTCACGGAGAGGCAAAACATACAGAGCAAGAGAGGCTCCTCCTTCTTGAAGAGAGGGGAGACCCGGTAACAAGGACCACAACTCCGTCTAACACTCTTAATAACTGGTAAACTAGGGAAGTAGTGACATCATAACACAAGTAAATGTGTAATGAATGATGCATATGCAAATGATGATATGATGCAATGCCTAGCTTTATTTTTGCACACGGTCTGTGTCTGTCTTTGTACAAAGGTTTACATGCAACTTTGGCAAGGCTTGTACAAAATGTGGTTACCGGGGACTGGGCCCGGCAACCGCGCCTTACAGGTAGAACTTACGAATATGCTCAATATTCCATGAGTGAAGCACTTTGATGCCATCTTTGGTCTCCACATGGACTGCACCGGGTTTGGTGACTTGTACTACCTAGTAAGGGCCTTCCCACATCGGCATCAACTTGTTGGAACCCTTGGCGGATTAAACGTGCCTAAGGACAAGGTCGCCTTCCTCAAAGCTCCGGGCGTGGACCATGCGGCTATGGTAGTGGCGTAGGGCCTGCTGGTAGCGTGCAGCATGCATAGCAACGCGGAGACGATCTTCCTCGAGGAGCGTAGCATCGTCATGCCGAAGCTATTGTTGCTCCACTTCATCGTAGGCAAGCACTTGAATTGGCCCGTATATGAGTTCCATGAGGATAACTGCTTCTGTCGCATATACTAGGGAGAAAGGTGTCTGGCTGGTAGCTCGATTCGGTCTCGTTCTGAGGGACCAAAGAACCATCGGCAGCTCATCAATCCAGCGCTTGCCGCTTCTTCGCGGTCTATCAAAAGTTCTTGTCCTAAGCCCCCACAACACTTCAACATTCATCCTCTCGACTTTCTCGTTGCTCTTTGGGTGTGCAACAGAGGCGAAGGAGACATTTCTTCCAAGTCTTTGGACGTACTACATGAATATGTTGCTCGTGAACTAGTGTCGTTGTCAGTGATTGTTCTCTTTGGTACTCGAAAGTGGCACACCAGTTCCTTCATGAACCTGAAAGCTGACTGCACGGTCACCTTTCTCATTGGCTCCACCTCAATACATTTCATGAACTTGTCGATTGCTACGTACAAGAACTTGAAACCCCGGGAAGCGTGGGGGAAGGGGCCTAAGATATCGAGCCTCGAGACCGAGAATGGCCAGGATAGAGGGATCGTCTTGAGGGCTTGCGCTGGCTGATGGATGTTGTTGGAATGGAACTGGTAGGCTTCACACTTGGTGACTAGCTTAGTTGCATCTTGGATGGCTCTGGGCGAATAGAAACCTTGGCGGAAAGCTTTCCCGGCAAGGGCCCTTGACCCTATGTGCGACCCACACACTCCTCCGTGAATCCCTACCCACTGCTTTTGTCCTTCTTCCCGGCAGATGCACCTTAATTTCACAACGTTAGGTCTCTTTCTGTACACAGTGTCATCAACAAACTGGTACATACTATACCGTCGGGCTACTCTTTTGGTCTCTTCTTGTTCTTCAGAAGTTCTCCTGTCTCAAGGAATTGGACGATGTGTTATGCCCAAGCCGGAGCTTATGGCTCAACGACAAGGACTAAAGTCATCTCTGCATTTGTGGGAGCGCTTGCCTCTACAGCGGAGGGAGCGGCTCACCACGCAAAATGGAACCGCCTCCAGCAACTTCTCTACCAGGGGCTTCAGGAAGCTCTGCCGGGAAATGTTTGCCGGAGTTTATTTTGTTCTCTTCTTGATCATTGTTGAGGGGGATATGGACGGTTGAGTGAGGTGAAAGACAAAAACCCCAGGTTCCACAGGGAGCTTGTACGCGGCACACTACGACAGGTGATCGGCAATGTTGTTTTCTGCACGTGGCACATGTTCTGCATGCAGCCCATCAAAATGTTCTTCCAACTTCCTTACTTTCTCTACCTAAGCCTCCATCAACGGAATCTAATAGTCTTTGTTGACCTACTTCACCACAAGCTGGGACTCCCCTCTGATGATCAACTTCTTCATCCCCAACTCCACCGCGATTCTGAGTCACGCAAGGAGCCCTTCATATGCAGCGATGTTGTTGGTAGCTTATTCCCTGGAAAATGCATTTGGGCCACATATTTGAGGTGCTCTCCGATGGGGGCGATGAGGCGCACACCTATCCCGACACACTAGAGTGAGAAGGCACAGGCAAAATACATGACCCATTCCTTGGGTCTTTCCTTGACCAGGGAGAATGGTTTCTTGGACTTCTTCGTCTAGTGTGGGCGTCCATTCGGCAATGAACTCTGCTAGTGCTCTAGTTTGGATGGTGGAAGTGCTTTCAAACTTCAAACCAAAACTTGACAGCTCCAGCGCCCACTCGACTATCCTGCCTGTGGCTTCGGGGTTCCTCGGGATGCGTTGTAGTGGGAAACGGGTGACCACCATGATCTCATGGGCTTGGAAGTAGTGGCGAAGCTTCCTCAAGGCCATGATGGGGCTGAAGATCATCTTTTATACTCCAAAGTACCTTGATCTAGCACCCTATAATTGGAACCTGACAAAGTACACTCGTCGCTGCCCCACTTTCTTCTTTGCCAACCCCTTGGAGCCCTCCTTGCTAGCCTACCAGATTTCTTCTTAGTGTGTGTTGGGCGTTGTCACGGATACTTTGGCTTCCTCTCCGGTGGCATCTGCCGTGACGGCTGCATCCTCATTTATCTCCCGCCGCGCCACCAAGGCCCCGCTGACCACTTGATTCGTTGCCGCCATGTATAGCATCAACGCCTCTTGTGGCCTGGGAGCGACCAAGGTGGGAGCATAAGAGAGGTATGTTCTCAGATCTTGCAGCACCGCGTCTCCTTCCGTGTTCCACTTCATCGGGCCAGCCTTCTTCAGGATTTTAAAGAATGGCAAGGCCCGTTATGCGTATTTGGAAATGAATCTGCTCCACGCGGCAACGCATATGGTTACATGCCTCATGTCCTTGACTTTCTTGGCTGCTTGTATCTGTTCGATAGCTTTGATCTTGTCCGGATTGGCTTCAATCCCACTCTCAGACACAAAGAACCCAAGTAGCTTGCCGGACGGGACACCAAACACACACTTCTGAGGGTTGAGCTTTAGGTTGATCTTGCACAGGTTCGCAAAGGTATCTTCCACGTCTTGTACAAGGGTAGCTTTTTCTCTGGTCTTGACCACTATGTCATCCATGTAAGCTTCGACATTTTTGTGCAGGTGGGGTCCGAATCCAATTTGCACGGCCATGGCAAAGGTAGAACCAGCGCTCTTTAACCCGAAGGGCATTCGGATGAAGGAGTACGTGTCACGTGGAGTTATGAACATGGTATTTTCCTCACCCTCTTTGGACATGAATATCTGGTGGTATCCGAAATATGCGTCGAGGAAGGGAAGCCGATCGCACCCGAAAGTGGCATCAACTATCTGATAAATGTGCTGCAAGGGAAATGGGTCCTTCGGGCATGCTTTGTTTAAGTTTGTAAAATCAATGCAAATCCTCCATTTCCCAATAGCCTTGCGTACCACTACCATGTTAGCTAACCACGTTGGGTGCAGTACTCATTGGACCAAACCAACTGCTTCCAGCTTCTTGATTTCTTCAGCGATAAACTATTGCCTATCCAAGGCATGTTTTCTAACATTTTTCTTGACATGTTTGGCATGAGGTCAGACAACAAGGTGGTGCACAATTACCTCTCTAGGAACACCGGGTATGTAAGAATGTTGCAAGGCGAACACATCGACATTCACCCGCAGAAAGGCAACGATCACGCTTTCCTATTTGTCACTAAGGGTGGCCTTGATGGTGAATGTACGATTAGAGCCATCGTACCTTGCCAGGACCTTCTTGGTTGCAGGGTAGGAGACCTTGGACTTCCTACTAGTGGAACTCTCTGGAAGGTCATCGACGGGTGCAGTGCACTCCGTGGAGGCGCGCTTCCCGAAGACCTTGTCGGTGTTTCTGCTAGACTTATTCTCCTTCTTCTGGCTTCTGGTAGGAGTGGATCCTCCAGCGGCTTCAGCTACTACCACATCTCTACACATTTGATCTAGGAAAATTACGGCATCCTTCTTATCGGACAGGATGGAGATCACTCCCATGGCGTCTGGCATTTTCAAAACATTATAAGCATAGTGGAATGCTGCCATGAATTTTTCCAAGGCCGGGCGACCAAGAATTCCATTGTATGGCATGGAGAGCTCGACCACATCGAATATGACCATTTCGATCCGGTAGTTGAGCTCTCCAGCGAATTTAACTGACAAGGTTATATTTCCCTTTGGTTGGCCATTGCCGGGGTTAATCCCTTGGAATGAACCCGTCGGCTATAGATCGTTGTAAGGGATCTGCAGCCTCTTGACCACCTCGAGAGAAATCAGGTTCATCCCCGCCCCACCGTCAACTAACATCTTACTGACCTTGAGGTTGCTAACTGTCAGAGAAACCAACAGTGGCAGACACCCGACCACGGTAACGCAGTCAGGGTGATCCTCTCCATCGAAGATGATATGCGTCCGGGACCGTTCAAGTGGTCTTCGAGACCCTGCCGCTAGCTCCATGGTGTTAACTTCACGCACCCACTGGTTGAGATGGCGGCAAGAGCAGTGCAAGGATGCACCCCCGTCAACACACATGGCATTGGTTGCCTTCTGGAACTCCCTATCACTGGAATCCTCTCCATCATCTTCGTTGTCACTTGCGTCGTCATCTTCTTTCCTTTTGCGGCGCCTGGTAGGCTTTTCCTTTTGCTGCAGGACCTTGCCATGCCGGCCTACTCTACCATCGTGGCCCTTCCCGGCAACATTATCTTGGCCCTTCTCCTTGTCGCGCTTCTTCTATTCTTCCTTCTGCTTCTCAGCAAGCTACTCGACTTGGCGGCATTCTTGGAGATCGTGGCCCTTGGTGCAATGGATCTTGCACTATGGCCCGTCAGACGTTCTGGCTTTCTCTACCGCAGCAGCCTACCGGAAATCAGCGCACGAAGTAGCTCCTTTGTCGGGGGTCTCGGCTTTCACCTTCTTGCTGGTGCGAAGACTGCTAGATCCTTCGACGGCCAACACTGCCTTGCCCTTGTGCTTCCTACTGTGTTTTCGGTTCCTCCCCTTCAACCTAGGGGCATCGTCATCATCATCCGAGTCAATATCAATACTTGCCTCCTCTCTAGGGAGTCATCTTCCTCCTTCAGCTCGTGCACACTTGTCCGCCAACATATATAGATAGTTGACGGTCTTGGGGAGTTTGATGTTCATCTTCCCCCGCATCCTTCTGTTGCACACGTTCGAGTGGAACGCGACAATCACGGCTGAGGGGTGTATCTCCGGAATGTTGAGGTGCACTAGTTCAACCTTTGGATGTATTTCGGCAGGGTTTCTCCCGCCTTCTGGGAGGACTTGCAAGTCGCTGGGCTACCTTGGCTCCTGGTGGCCACCCGTGAAGGTGACAACAAACTCGTTGCACAGGTCAGCCCATGACGCGATGGAATTCTCCAATAGGTGCAGCAGCCACGATCTCACATTTGGCTTGAGCGCCAAAGGAATAGTTGGCAAGAACCTTCTCATCCCTTCCTCCGACAGCATGGACGGCAATTGTGTACATGCCCAAGAAATCTGCCGGGTTGAGCCTCCCGTCATATTTTTCCGTCAATTTTGGCTTGAAAGCGCGGCTCGACGGCCAGCGGACCTGTCGTAGCTCACGAGTGAAGGCAGGACACCCGACCTCGTAAGGTAGGTTTCCGCCAGCACTGCACATGGTGTCGCTAGTGTTTACGCCATTGCGCTTTTCAGATTAATAGTGTGCTTCTCGGCGTCGTTCGATGGTGGTACGCGCCTCCTCCTTCGATCGGTCTTCCAAGACACACCGTTGGTCTCGCTAATCGTGTGGGCCGGTCGAGGCCATAGATGCCTCGTCAGTCCCGTGAGTTCGTGGAGCTTGCTATGGCTGCACTTGAGCTTGCTATCGAGGAGGGGACTGCACCGTCGGTGCGACCCCCTCAACCCGACCATCTTTTCGGGCCACCATCGCCGTCCGTGGACGATGGGACGGCCCTACTTGCTGCGATTTGCTAGATTTGGTGAAGCCATTCAAACTTTGTATGGTGGCTCTCCACTCGTCTATCTTGCCAGCCACTGGTGGTAAGTTCAACAGCAGCTGAGCTTGGCCCATTGCCTCCGCGGACATGTCCGGCATGGGCAAAGAGGAGGACCACGATGTTTCTCGACTCCTAGTGGAACCAGGAGGAGCCTCGTCGCGCCCTTGTCACCATGCGTTGGTCGCCGTGGTGGCCTGACATGGGGGAGGTTGGGCTCACGGATCCGTGGCTCCGCTCAGCACTCCATCTTGTTCAGGATGAGGCACGCATCCAGCAGCCGTGTATGTGGCTGACACAGCTAGTGGACCACGGTTTTCCTTGGACTGGGCGTCGCTGTTGCGAACACGGTCACTGATGCGGTGGATGCGTGGGGCCTTTGTGTCCCTTTCGCCCGCGGCACCAGGGGCAAGATCGCTAGGACGTCGATGTTTCTCAACTCTGGTGCCCCTCGTTCCATCTTCGACTACAGGGGACACGATGGCGGCGCCTCCTACGCCAACCGCGTCGCCCGCGGTGCCCGCGTCGCCTAATGTCGCCGCGATGCTAGCAGCGTCCGTCGATGCAAGCATCGTGGCCTTCGAAGTAGAAGGATGGGCGCCTACCTCGGTCTTCTTCTCAGGAGCCATGATGAAAAGGAAACAACGATGAAGATCAACACGCTGCTCGTATTCTCAGGTTTGCGTGAACGAATCCCCCTACCTGGCGTGCCAAAGATGTCGGTGCAGGTGTGCACAGGATCACCTATGGGGCCATTTTGGCCCCTTTGTGGTTCGGCTGGGAGGTCATATGGCACAAAGAGCGGAGAGTACAAGGCAACACGATGGTGAGACTCAGGGATTTTACCCATGTTCGGTACACTATAAAGTGTAAAACCCTACTCCTGGTTTGGTGGATCGATTGGCGAAGAGGAAGTTTGCACGGATCTATAGCCCACCAAGAGTTATCGGCGAGAGCTAACACGTATGTACACTTACATCTGACTCTAATCCCCTGGGGACCTAATCTACCAAGTGTCAAATTTCCAATTGTTCGAATATCCAAAGATTGGAATCTTTTCTAGGTTGCGTGAGGCCTCCTTTTATAGCTCATGGGGCGTCCACAGTGGCAACTGACATGTTCAGATAGCTAACGGTGCTGTCATACCTAACTCCGGGACTTAAGATAGAGCTCCATAAATGCGGCCTTAGGTGGCGAGCGGGGGTGCGTTCCTCGCAGGCTTCCGCCACCTATGAGCTGGCCATGGCTTGGGGTCTTGAAACGCCTCCGGACGGGTGTTAACAGGTTGTAACCTGTCTTCCGACGCGCCTCCACGTATCCTGCGAGAGCCACCTAGCTATGTGGGAGCTCGACACCTCATCGATAAGTGACTCATGTAGTGATGAGCTGGAGCTGTGGTAGGTTGGCCCGCACTTGCCGGGGAGGTGCCTTGCCGGGTCTTGGTTAGGATGCTTGTGCCTTCGCCCCCGGCTAGGTGCGAGGGATTCATGGCACGTCTTGGGTTGTTGGTGTTGGTCTTGCCGGTGTCTGGTTCCGGCTCTTCACTTGGGTTGGTGGTTTCTCTTGATGGGTGATGCTCTCAACGCATGTACACAAGTCAGGGGCATTAGGTACCCCATTACTAGTGCACGGACACAATATTATACAACTTTCACTTATTTTTGGCAACATTTTATATGATTTATTGGACTAACATATTGATCCAGTGCTAATTCTTGTTTATTGCATGTTTTTTGTTTCGCAGAATATACATATCAAATGAAGTCCAAACACGACAAAAATTTACGGAGAATTATTTCAGAATATATGTGATTTTTGGGAGTCGGAATCAACATCAACGGAGGCCCACAACCTCCACTAGATACCAGGGTGCGACCCATACCCCCTAGCATGCGATGGTGGTTAGTGGCCACCCCGTAAGTCAGTTGGACCTTTCTTCTTGTGCAAGAAAGATAATTTATGGAAAAATAGTGTAATTTGTTTTATCCCTATCAAAGTTATGGATCTCTGAATATTTAAGAAATGGTGAAGGGCCAAAAAACAGTAGCGCAAAATAGAAGATAACAAAGGGAGAGATCCAATCTTGGATGGGCTCCCGCCCCTCCGCCGCCATGGAGGCCATGGACTAGAGGGGGAAATCTCCTCCCATATAGGGGGGAGGAAGAGTAAGAATAAGAAGTATGAGGTCTCTCCCCCTCTCTCCCGGTGGCGTCGGAGTGTCGTCGGGGCAAGGAGCGTGACGACGATCTATATCGACAATCTTGCTTCCATCAACACCAACTCTCTCCCCCTCTATGGAGCGGTGTAACACCTCTTTTCCCGCTATAACTTTCTACTTAAACATGGTGCTCAACACTACATACTATTTCCCAATGATATGTGGCTATCATATGATGTTTGAGTAGATTCGTTTTGTCCTACAGGCTAATTGGTGAAATTGCTATGATTGGTTTAATTTTCTTGTGGATATGTTGTTGTCCTTTGGTGCCCATCATATGAGCGCTGTGTGGGTCACACCATAGGGTTAATTGTATGTTGATAGTACTATGCATTGGAGGATAAGAGTGACAGAGTACTTCTTCCTAACATAGAAATTGATGCATACGGAGTTGAAGGGGGGACAATATATATCTTAATTGTATGGTTGGTGTCGTGGTTTTGTCATGGCAGATAGCCTCCTGAACGGACTTAGTGGTGGGGCCATCGCCGTGGTGTGCCGACTCGAAGGGGTTGATTGGGGACGAGAGACGGATTTACCTAGGTTCGGCCCCTCCAATGGAGGTAAAATTCTACATCCTGTTTTTGTGTCTATATTGATGGAGATCTCGATTGCAAGGATGCAGAATCGCTAACCTAGCTCTCGAGGGTTTCTTGCTTGATCTTTTCGGCTCGAGGGCTTCCCTTTATATATAGGTAGAGGCCTAAAATTTACAACAGAGTCCGGGTTGAATAATTGTCCGTGACCTACTACGAGTCTATTGTATCTTCCTTCCCAAGTCAGGAAAGCTTCTGGTGTCTCTTGCATTGTAGGTCCTGAATCGCCGTCTTCTCATGTTCGTGACGTGTGGCGGTTTGTTGGGAAAGCCTTCCTGCCCATCTTCTTGTTCCTTCTTTACAGCTTGACCTGGCCCCATAGGGAGGGTTATATCCCGGACATTAGGTCGTAGGTTGACATGAACTTGTTCACATCAAGCTATCTTGATTAAACCATGAGCCGACCATCCTTGCCTTTTATCACATTTTTAATTTCTCCAACTGCCGGTTAGTAGCTCTTGTTCTATTAACTATTTCCCCCTGCATTGTTTGCCCATAACGTCAATCGATACAATTGCATGTCGTGTGGTGTCGTCACGACCAGTTCCTGCATACGTTCCTATCCCG
Organism: Hordeum vulgare subsp. vulgare; assembly: GCF_904849725.1. NCBI lineage: Eukaryota > Viridiplantae > Streptophyta > Magnoliopsida > Poales > Poaceae > Hordeum > Hordeum vulgare. The sequence goes on along the minus strand of NC_058521.1, from coordinate 108,985,801 downwards.
AAAATCGAGGCATCGTCCCTTCAGGATTTTACTGTGACTCCTCTATTCTCGTGCATTGCAATTGTCACTTCAAATATTATAAATGTGGGTGGAGGCCCCCCTTCTTCATTTTTACCCCCTTCTCCTCATCATCTTCTTCTTCCTTTGGTCTGAACACCCGGTCGCGCCATTGTTATTGATTTCCTGTCGACAATTGCCTCGTGTTGGAGCTATTCCCCGTCTCCTCCCTGGTTTATTTGGGGTGTCGCTGTCATCTCCACTGATCGGCGAAGGTATGCTATTTATGGTTATTTGTAAATCCTTTGCCTAACTTGCCTTTGGAGTTCATCCGGGAACCCAAGGATTCCTCCTTCTGTTTATCATCATTGCTGCTATATGCATGCTTCGAATCTTTATAAATGGGGTATTGAACACAGCGGTTCCCTTTCCGACATAGCTGGATCAAATCCTTTCTTAAGAACTTGTGACACACACCACTGCCATTTACATGTTCTATGCTCATCAATTATTTTCCTTTCCTAATATTTTTTCAGATCCTAGTTGTAGCAATTTTGATAGAAACATGTTTATCATGTACTCAAGATAATCAGAAAGATCCTCTACCTATTTTAAGGCGCCTTTTATTGTTGATGGCTTGTATAAATGATCTCAACCGGCCACATCTAAATATTGCTTGGTTTTGGGTACCGGCTCATCTTTGTGGTGACTCTTCTATTGTAGATGTCCATACTGTCTTTTCTTTGACCATAACATGGATGTTTTCGCAATCTTGTAACTGATGTCCAGGCGTGTCATCATGTACAAGACTTCCAGGTGCAATTGGGTGCCTTCACAAGTTACGGAAGAGCCTCTCTAGGGCTATGTAGACCAAGGTCTATTATCCTCTAAGGAAGTAATCGGATGGCGGGTTCCTCAACGGGAGGAAGACCTGACTCCTAATGAAGGAGAAGTTGTGATTTTCATAGATCACATTCTCAGAGTCATTTCTCCTCCTGGGTCAAAGTTCTTCCGGGACGTACTTAACTTTTTTCATGTTCATCCACAAGATTTGGTGCCCAATTCCATATCAAACCTTTGTCAATTTCAAGTCTTGTATGAGGTGTACCTGCAAATGGAACCCACCGTTCCACTTATCCTAGAATTCTTTTATCTAAACCGCCACACTGAGTACATAGATGGCCCTAGCCAGGAATTAGGTGGTATTTCAATTTAGAGACACAGAAATGGTGGATTTCCTCCTACTTCTTTGCGAATTCATCCCAAAGTGTGGAAGAAAGCATGGTTCTATTAGCCGGCGTGCATCTCTCTCCCTCCGCTCAACAACTCAGGTGCACTCCCACGATCACATACATGCTTTTTCATGGCCTGCATGGGTGGCTCCACGTTGGATATGGACTTTTCACCTGGTGCGTCTTTTGCGGATGAGGTTTTCTATCATTTTGGTTTCTCTGTGCATCCGATGATTCGTCGTCGACCTTTCATCATGGTGGTATCTTTCGGTCGTCATGCTTTCCGTCTCTCGGAAGATTCAGTCGCCGCGGCGCTGGAATCTGCCATTGGGGGTTCGGCCATTGATCTTGTGGTCACTAAAGTCACTGACTCGGTTTTCTCCTTCAAGGTTTCTTGCAAGCAAGTTGGTTTTCATATTCTGGCCTTGCGTTCTTATAAGTGTTCCAGTTTCAAGTGTTCCTTTCATCTATGGGGTAATGGTGGTCCGAATTGGAGTCGAGAATTTTCTCTATGGAAGAAACAGTGTGATTGTGAATGGATCTTGGTTAGCCCATCTAAGAGAAGGGCAACACTAGGTCTGATGGCAATGCATTCCAGACCTGCAAAATCATCTTTTAAATCTGGATCATCTACATGCAAGAAGCTATCTTTCGCAACCCTCCAACAGTATGAGGTTTGCAAAGGTTATAGGTGTCCTGTCACCCATGATAAGCTTATAACACTTCAAAATGCTGGCTATTCTGTTCCTCAGCAGGAGCATGTTATTATCAGTGCACCACTGTCGGTTGAGCTCCGGTGGATGACGGCGACGCCACACATTACTTTCGTGACAGTTTGTTGGCCGGTGTCACCTTCCGTGTTGCCCGGCATTCAAAATCCTATCAGCGAAATCAATGGGATTTCTTCCTCTCTTCGTGTTGATTTTGTTCCACCCTCCCCTTCGGGCGGGATTTCAAATTCTTTCAAACTGTTGACAACTAAGGGCTTTGACTGTGGGCCTCTCCCTGCACAACTACCTAATGGGCCATCAATGGCCTCCTCCTCGAATGGTCCGGATATTCCTTCCTCGCAAGAAGCTCGTCAACTATTTGACGATTTTATTAACGGCATGGTTTAGGAGATATTTTCTTGCACGATCTGCTCAAATCATGGGCATCTAGCTCACAACTGCACGGCTTCGCCGATATGCTCTTCCTGCGGCAGGGTGGGCCATACCAAATCTAACTATGCTTCTTTTATGCGTGATAATTGTCTTACTTGGAAACGTAAGAGCCCCACCGCCTCCCCTGCCGCCGATTTCTCGGGAACCTTTCCTGATCTTGGGGAAACTGCGCGGCCTGTCGAATAATTCCTCCCAATCCAGTCGCACTCATCACCTCCCAGGACTCCATCTGAGCCACCGCCATTGACGCCACCTCCTCCTACTACACTCCTAGACATGGACAACTTTGAGCTAGACCCTGAGCGGTATGTCCCTCCGGACCATCACATCATCGACGGCAGCCCTGACCGCCTCCCAAGGAAGTTCATCACGCCGGCGATCCACATTGCCCGCAGACATGAACAGTACGTCATCGCAGAGGTGATGCCTTCCCCGCCTGCCGATCAAGTTGCTTAGGTACGATAGGAGGTTCTTGATCATCTGCACAACATGGGCTTCCATGTCTGTTCTACTCAACCCTGGATTGAGGGGGTTGGTTCTCTTGAGCTTAGAGATGCTGGTGAGAGTTTTTCTGCTATCCAGATGGTTCCCCAGGACTTGGGGAACGATTCTTTTGTTAGATGCATGACGCACAATGGGGGTGCAGGTTTTAGAGGCGCTCCTGGTTTTTGTCAGGGCTGCTTGATGTCTTTGTGTGTACCTTTGGACTTCTGCAACACCAATGATCTTCGTGCTGCGGTAGACACGTTTGGTGAATTCCACCATTGGGTCAATGATGATCCATACCTAGTCCGCTCCATTGTTTTTGCATCTTTCCCGGACGATTTTCTGGTTCCTAGAAGTGTCACTTTTACTGAATATGCTGCTTGGTGTGGAGCGAGGGTTTCTTGGTCTGCACCTCTATTCATCTCGGGTGCAGGCTTTGCAGAACAGATGCCCAACAATGAGGACAGCATGCCCCTCGATTGCATCCCCCACCCGTTACTAGGTCAACTTGAGCAAGATAATCTGCTCTTTGCTTTACCACCCTACCCTGCTCTGGGGTGGAACGATGTGCCGCCACCACTACCACCAATACCAGAGCCTCCGGTTCAACAAGATGAAGGCGGTTGGGGATGGCAACCTGAAGTTCCTGCTCCTGAACCTGCTTCACCTGAGCAAGATCAGGAGTCCATGGTCATTAACCAACCAATATCTTCTGATTCTGTCCAGGAGATTGTGGTTGTTGATCCCCAGCAGGACGATGCTGAAGCTGTTGCCGAGGATGCTGCCGCAGCTGATCATGCTGCTCATAATGCTGCTGTGGAGGAGGATGCTGACGAAGAGGCCCCTGAAGAATTCAATCCTCTAGCGATTGTCCCTTATCAGCAGCCCCTGTTTCGGCCTGCTAACTTGATGATTGGAGTGGTTCTCGTTGGCTATGGATCTCCGCTGCCACCTATCGTCTCTTAGACACGGTCTTTTGAGGCGCTCATGGGGGTTTTCAGTTTGATGCATGTCCCCCGTCATCTTCAGATGCCTACTGCCATGCCTATTGTGCTCTCCAAGCGGTCCTGGTCTTTCGCTTTTGATGAAGATCATCCGGAGCCCAACATTATGTACAAGGACATCACACCTGCCTCCGTTGCTGAGGTAATTCCACCATGTGACAGCATATTTGCACCAACAGGGGATCTTTTCTCCTTTGAAGCTCGAGCTGTCAAGAAGAAGGGGCCCCGCAAGAAGGCCACACCCATTGTGGACTCCTCGGTACGCAGATGCACCAGAGGATCAATCAAGAGGGATGGTTTCAAGCCAGTACTGCAGGAACTTATGATGCACGTGCCCAAGAAGAGGAAGCCAAGAGCTAAACCCATGAACGCCCCGGAGGTTCAGGCAGCACTGCCATTAGCTCAGGAAGAGTATGGCCCACCAGAGACTCATGTTCGAATTATCCAAGCCATTGGCCAAAGCCTTGGCATTGCCCCTGAGAAGCTCTCCGAGGATCGACTTATGGAAGGTCCTGCTGTCTCCAAGCCTCCACCTAATGATGATTAGACAAGTGTCTATGTATCTATGTTTTTCCTACTGTTCAGTTTATCATGCTACTGCTTGCTGTGTTTCATAGCTCTCTAAACTTTGGTTGCGTGGATTATTATGTAACTACGCTTTTGTTCAGTTTATTAGTTTATCATGCTACTGCTTGCTGTGTTTCACCTCGTTGCTATGGACAGTCGATCTACAAGAAGTTGGCATGTTCTTTGCTAGAATGTGCGTGGCTTAAATTCTGACTCTCGACAAAGGGCAGTTCGAAACAAAATAGATGAAATCTTGGCTACGGTTGTTTGTCTTCAGGAAACCAAAATGCAGCATATTGACTTTCAGACTGTTCAAAGTTTTTGCCCCAAAAGATTTGATCAATTTGCCTATACTCTATCGTGTGGTGACTTTGGTGGATTGATCACCCTATGGAATTCTTCTCTTTTAACAAGCACCTTGATTGAATCCCAACCTTTTAGTTTAATTGTGTCATTCACCTCAAATCACGCTTATGAATCTTGGACTCTCGTTAATGTCTATGGTCTTTGTCAGGGTGAGGCTAGGGATCAGTTTGTCAGCTGGCGATACAATCTTAATATCCCTGCAAATGACAATTGGCTGCTGCTTGGAGATTTTAGCTTTATTCGCTCACCTTCTAATAGAAATCTCCGTGGTGCTTATGTGAATTATATGTTCATCATTAATGAGATCATTGGCCATCCGGGTCTATTAGAATTGCCCCTCAAAGGAAGTTCTTTCACTTGGTCCATTATGCAAGACTCATCACTTCTTGAGCAATTGGACTGGTTGTTGCTAACGGCAGTCCCCGACAACGACACTAGAAGAATGTTGTCGACGAGACCCTGACTTGATGCCTTCGCGACAACAGAGCCAGATCTGCTCCCAGTTGCTCAACAATTAGCAATTGTCTTGCAATGGCCAACCAGCGCGTGGGTTCGCGGCAGTTTTCGAGGGTAGAGTATTCGACCCAAATTTGTTGGTACGCCAGTCAGGAGGTGAGAGAATACTCTCGAGTATTAGCAGCTGAATGTGTCAGATTCAACCACACCTGAAAGATTAGTATCTGCAAGTAAAGTATCAGCAGCAAAGTAGGATGATATCAACGGTGTGAGTAATTGTCTTTTCCCGTCAACGTCGAGCGAACCAATATTGTAGCAGGTAGCAGCAATGTAACGAGTAACAGCAGTGGCAAGGAATAGCAGTAGTGACAGCAATAGCAAGTAGCAACAGTAGCAAGTAACAGCAGTAGCAAGTATCAATAGCAGTAGCAGTGGTAACAGCAGTAGCAGCAGAGCAAAACAAGTAACATCAACAGAACAAAACAAGTAACAACAGCAGTGGGACAAACTCGTAGGCAATGGGTCGGTGATTCGTTTGGATGATATTCATCATACAACAGTTATAACACGGAGAGATATGTGGCTATCTCCCGTTCGTCAATGTGATGTAGGCATGCATTCCGTGTGTAGTCATACGTGCTTAGGGAAAAGAACTTGCATGACATCTATTGTCCATCCGTCCCGTGGCAGCGGGGTCCAAAAGGATACTACGGGATATTAAGGTTCTCCTTTTAATAAAGAACCGGAACAAGGCATTAGCACTTGGTGAACACATGAACTCCTCAAACTATGGTCATCACCGGGAGTGGTTCTGGTTATTGTCACTCCGGGGTTGCCGGGTCATACCACATAGTAGGTAACTACAACTTGCAAGATCAGATCTAAAACACACATATATTGGTGACAACATAATAATTTCAGATCTGAAATCATGGCACTCGGGCCCTAGTGACAAGCATTAAGCATGGCAAAGTAGTAGCAACATCAATCTCAGAACATAGTGGATACTAGGGATCAATCCCCGTCAAAACTAACTCGATTACATGAAAGATCTCATCCTACTCGTCACCGCCCAGCGAGCCTACGAATAGATTACTCACGAACGATGAAGAGCTTCATGGAATTGGAGAGGGAAGATGGTTGATGATGACGATGGCGATGATTTCCCCTCTCCGGAGCCCGAAACGGACTCCAGATCTGTCCTCCAGATGAAGAACAGGATGTGGCGGCGCCTCCGTATCGCAAATGCGACGAAATCTTCTCTTATGATTTTTTTCTGGGCGGAAGTGAACTTATAGAGCTGAGTTTGGGGGCGGCAGAGCCACGCGGGCCCCACAAGCTTGGTTGTCGCGGCAACAGGGCTTGTGGCCGCGGCAACAGGGCTTGTGGCCGCGGCAACAGGGCTTGTGGCCAACTGGCCTATCCCCTCCGGTGGATCTTTGCGCAGGTATTTTTCATATTTTCCAGAAAAATTCTCCATAAATTTTCAGGATGTTCCGAGAACTTTCATTTCTGCACAAAAACAACACCATGGCAATTCTGCTGAAAACAGCGTCAATCCGGGTTAGTTCCATTCAAATCATGCAAATTAGAGTCCAAAACAAGGGCAAAAGATTTTGGAAAAGTAGATACGATGGAGACGTTTCAGTTGTTCATTTCTGCCAATTGGATATCATCTTACCCCTTGATGCAGGTTCTGCCTTTAGCCAAATCTGCATCTGATCATGTTCCCTTTGTGGTGACAGTCAACACTTCCATCCCCAAATGTAACCTCTTTCGGTTTGAAAATTATTGGGTGGAGATGGATGGGTTTATGGACTGTGTACAAAATTCTTGGAAGATCCCTTTGAGGAAAGGTCACATCACTCCCATCATCATGGATAAGTTTAAGCACCTAAGGCGGGCTCTGAAGAGATGGCAGACTAGTCTTTCACACCTCAAAGCACTCATTGGTAAGTGCAATAAAGTGGTGCTATGTCTAGATGATATAGAGTAGCTCAGACCCCTTTTCAGACCTGAAGCCAATTTGAGAGTGATTGAAAAACTACACCTAGATCACCTACTACATTCGCACTTCCTCTACTGGAAAAAGAGAGATACCATCAGATTCATCAAGGTTGGAGAGGAGAATACTAAGTTCTTCCATGCCATGGCTACTGAAAGATACAGAAGAAAATCCATATCATCTCTTAAATTGACAAATGGGCCTGTTATAACTGATCATCAGCAGTTTGCTGGATGTTTTTGGACCTCCTTCAAGAACAGGATGGGATCCTCTCAAGGAATTAATTTGGCTTTCAATCTTTAGTCTCTCATTCATAGAGTGGAAGGGCTTGATGTTCTGACATTACCTTTTACCAAGGAAGAAATGGATAGGATTGTCAAAGAAATGCCAATTGATAAGGCTCCTGGTCCGAATGGTTTCAATGGACTTCTCTTCAAGAAATGTTGGCATATTATGTGTTCTGAATTTTACTAGCTTGCAGCTGACTTTCATGCAGGGATTGCAAAACTGGAAAATATGAACTCATCCTACATTACTTTGGTGCCCAAAAAGAGTTCTCCTGAGCAAGTTGGTGACTTCAGACCTATCTCCCTCACTGGTATGGGGCTTAAATTCCTATCCAAATTAATTGCCAATAGACTACAGTTACAAATCATGAAATGCATCCATAAAAATCAGTATGGTTTCATCAAGTCCAGAACCATGTAAGATTGTGTTGGATGGACACTGGAATCACTACTGGAGTTCATAAATTTGCCGTAAGCCTGGCCTTTGCCATTTGCTGACGCATGGCAAAGGTACTCTTTGCCGTCAGCTGTTGCAGTGCAGACGGCAAAGAGGTGTGTGATGGCAAAGGCTTATTTATACATTTACATATTTATGCGGCCACCTCTTTCCCGTCCGCCAGCAGACGGCAAAGAATATCTATGCAGACGGCAAAGGGCGGGCGTACGACAAAGCCCCCACCCCCACCCACCCCTCCCCTTTGCCGTCCGCCTGGGGGTCCTTTGCCGTCTGCCTGGGGGCACGGCGGACGGCAAAGGGGACGGCGGTTGCCCCCACCCATGCCTCCCCACCCCGCCCCTTGGTCGTCTGCCTGGGGGTCCTTTGTCGTCTGCCTGGGGGCATGACGGAGGGCAAAGGGGCGGCCCACCAACCACCATCAGGCCAACCCCCTCCTCCCACATAGCCCCAGGCCCCTGCTCGAATCCACCCCACGCCCAGGTCCCTTCCACACCGCCTCGACGTTCCTACCCTCACCTCACTCGGTGCCGGCCCCCTGCGCCCCCTCTCCTCACTCATGGCTGGCCCCGTGCGTCGCCCCCTGCGCCGCCCCCTACGCCGCCCCCTGCGCCGCCCCCCTGCGCCGCCCCCTCTCCTCACTCGCCGCCGACCCCCTGCGTCGGCCCCCTGCGCCCCCTCCCCTCACCGGCCGTCCCCAACTCTGGTAAGAATTTTTTTTTAATTTGATAGTTATTTTTTTCAATTTTTTTGTTAAATCACATAGTTATATTATTAGGTACTAGATAGAAAAAAATAACTTAGGGGATAGTTATTTTAGGTAGAATAAAATATATAGAAAAAATAGATAGAAAAGAAAAAACTTGGAAGATAATAATAGAAGGAAAAAGAAGAAGAAGAAGAAGAAGAAGAAGAAAGAGGAGAGGAGGAGAAAGAGAAAAGAAAGAAGAAAAAGAAGAGGAGGAGGAGGAGGAGAAAAAAGAAGAATAATAATAATAATAAGAAGATGATCAAGAAGAAGAAGAAGACGAAGAAAAAGAAAAGAGAGGAAAAGAAGAAAGGAGAGGAAAAAGGAACCCCGACACCCCGACACTGACCCTCGACCCCCGACCCCTGATGCCCGATAATACGTCTCCGTCGTATTTATAATTTTTGATTGTTACATGCCAATATTCTACAACTTTCATATACTTTTGGCAACTTTTTATACTATTTTTGGGACTAACATATTGATCCAGTGCCCAGTGCCAGTTCCTGTTTGTTGCATGTTTTTTGTTTCACAAAATATCCATACCAAACGAAGTCCAAACGTAATAAAAACTTACGGGGATCTTTTTTGGAATATTTATGATTTTTGGGAAGAAGAATCAACGCGAGGCGATGCACGGAGGGCCCACAAGCCCTGTAGCCGCCACCAGAAGGTACGGCGACGGTTGGAAGGCTTGTGGCCACTCCTTAAGGCGGTTGGAGCCCTTCTTTTTCCTAAAGAAAAATAATATCCAGAAGAAAATCGTGTTAAAATTTTAGCCCAATCGGAGTGACGGATCTCCGGGAATTTAAGAAACGGTGAAACGCAGAATCTGGGAGCGCAGAAACAAAAGAACACACAGGGAGAGATCCAATCTCGGAGGGGCTCTTCCTCTCCGCCGACATGGAGACCATGGACCAGAGGGGAAACCCTTCTCACATCTAGGGAGGAGGTCAAGGAAGAAGAAGAATGAGGGTGGCTGAAAGGATCGATATGGTTGACTAGAGGGGGGGTGAATAGGCAACTACCAATTTTTAGCTTTTCTAAATAAATATGGAGTAGCAATCATAAAGGTTCACTAACATGGCACTAGGAGGACAACCTATATGATGCTACTTAGTAACGAGTAACGAAGCACGTAGGAGATACTCTACAACATGAACATATATAAAGTAAAGGTAAGAGATAACCACCAGTGGAACCGATGAAGACGAGGATGTGTTACCGAAGTTCCTTCCCTTTGATAGGAAGTACGTCTCCGTTGGAGCGGTGTGGAGGCACAATGCTCCCCAATAAGCCACTAGGGCCACCGTATTCTCCTCACGCCCTCGCACAATGCAAGGTACCATGATTCCACTATAGGTGCTTTGGAAGGAGGCGACAGAACCTTTACAAACAAGGTTGGGGAAATCTCCACACAAAGCTTGGAGGCTCCCAACAAGACCACGGAGCTTCACCATAATGGAATGTGGCTCTGAGGTGACCTCAACCGTCTAGGGTGCTCAACCACCCAAGAGTAACAAGATCCGCAAGGGATTAGTAGGGGGAATCAAATATCCTTTGGTGGAAGTGTGGATCAAGGCCTTCTCAAGCAATCCCTAGAAAATCAGCAAGATTGATTGGCTAGGGACAGAGATCGGGCTAATATGAGCTTGTGGAGCAACAATGGAGCTTAGAGAGGTCAAAGGTGAGCTCAAGGAAGAAGCAGATGCATTTATATAGTGGGTGGGGGCAGATCCAACCGTTACCACCTGCCACATAAATGCATGAGTGGTACTACCGCTCCTCAAGCGGTACTACCGCTTCCCAGAGCGGTACTACCCCTCCAGGGAGTGGTACTACCGCTCAGCTCCTTACCAACCACGATAGTACCGGGGGGTACTACCGCGCCACCCCCTCCGTAGGATAGTATGCGAGAAAAGGTTCGTCGGTGCGGCAGTAAAATAATACTACCGCACTAAGGGCGGTAGTACCGCCCTTGGAGTGGTCGTAAAAAACTACTACCGTTCTTCGGGCGGTAGTATCGCTCCTAGAGCTGTAGTAAAAGTTTACTACCGCACCTGGGACGGTAGTACCGCTCCTGGAGCGGTAGTAAAATTTTACTACCGCTATGAGAGCGGTACTACCGCTGTGCCAGCGGTACTACCGCTTACCCCTTTTCACATAGGCAGGAAAAATACAATGGTGCTCCATTGAGGCTAAAATATGGGTGGGCGCATGAGGTGTGTGCGTGAAGATTCCACCCAATCCTTTCCGACGCGGACCCCCTCTTGGTGGGTCGCTTTGAAAAGTTCACCACATAGAGACCATTTTCGACATGTCCAACATAGACTAGTTTAAGAGTCTTGCTCCACAAAAGGACCACAGTATCAAGATTAAAGAATGTGGAGAAGCCCATGATTGCAAGTTGACGAACTGAAAGTAAATTATAAGAAAGGGACTCAACAAGCATGACCTTCTCAATAGATAACTCTTGAGAGATGACCACCTTACCAAATCCCAATACCTTTGACAATGATGCATCGGTGAATTGGACATGGGTGGGCATAGATGGGGAAGGATGCACATCCACCACTAAGTCCTTGCTTCCGGTCATATGATTTTTTGCTCCACTATCGAGCAACCATGACACCCCTCCAGAAGCAAACTCCTGCAATAGATCAAGGCTTGGTTTTAGGTACCCATTTTTGAATGGGTCCTTTAACGTTAGAGAGAAGAGTCTTAGGAACCCAAATAGCACATTCAATGTACTCATAGTAAGAACCAATAAATCTGGCATAAACATGCCCATCACCAGCACGACATAAAACATAGGAAGGATTTAGTTTGCCGGCCGTGTTGGTAGGGATGGTTTTTCCCTTCTTGATGCTCCCATTTTCCACCTTGTTCCTGTTCACCTCCTGAGTCCCTTCACCCTCTTTGACAAAGATGTCCATGAGGGTTGGGGATCTGTTGTTCCTGTGCTTTCTTTTTCTCTTACACTTAGATGTAAGTCCAACCCCCTCCTTTCCTACCACACACTTTTGATTGCTCAAAAGGTTGTTCAAGCTCTTCTTGCCTTGGATGCACGACACAAGGCCCTTCTCAAGTTTAGCTTTTAACTTGGCATTTTCCTATACAAGATGTACATGCTCACAACAAGGGTTAGTTGTACTAGCATTATCAATTAAAACAAAAGGAGGATAAGTAGAGATTTCCTTGGTAAGCTTTGCTTGAAGATGATCATGAGACTATTTCAGGGAGAAATGACTACCTTTCAAGGCCTTGTGAGCCTTGTCAAGTGTGTCAAACTCCATTTTGAGTCTTTCATGGTCAACCCCAAGAGCATCCTTTTCAGACTTAAGCATACGAGTAAGAACAGTAGCATGATCTAGTTTATTTTGCAAATTAGCGCAGTCATCGTTGTATGACTCCTTAGGAGCCAAACGAAGAGTGCACTCTATTTCTAGAGCAATAGAAAGTTCAGTAATCTCATCGGCATAGTAACGACTATGACCTTGCATCTCGGAGATGGTCTCCTCATGAGACTCGATGAGGTCATTAGCCTCACCCAATTGTTCCAAAAGGGCAACAAAGTGCCTCTTGGTTTCTCCTTTGATAGTACACAGAAATTTGTCAAGATCGTGCTCATTAAGTTCCACAACATCACAATCATCAACACAGTTCAACAATGAGGGAGCACTAGTGATGTTGGTCTTAATGTTGGATGTTACCTGAGTGATACCTTTAGCCATGAGTTACTTGGCAATGTCATTATCGTTGGGGCGTTGAAGAGGGACGCCTTCTTGGAAGAAGGAGTGGCAATGGCGACAGTCGCAGTTGCCACCATATCAGCATCATCATCATCATCATCGGAGGGGTACTCTTCAAGTGCCACCATACCCATTGGATGGGGTTTCTTGACAAAGCTGTTCTTGCTTGGGAATGTCTTTGTTTTGTCCTTGCGAATGAGCTTGCCTCCGTTGTCTTCCCTCTTCTCATAAGGACATTCCGCCACGAAATGGCTCACATTACCACAGTTATAGCATGTCCTCACTCGTTGCTTGGGTTTGAACCCACTTGAGTTGTTCTTGGTGAAGTTGGGTCTTGAATTCCTCTTGTTGCCCCAGAATTGCCTTGACGCAAGAGCCATGTGCTCGTGATAAGCATACTTAGTGTCTTCAGGGCAGCTCTCCTCTTCTTCATCCTCCTCTTCTTCTTCAGAAGCAGCCTTTGCCTTCAAAGCAAGGTTAGGTGAAGCTGTCGTTGACCGAACTCGAGCAAGTGCATTGTCAGCGGTCTCGTTCATGATTGACATTGCAATGAATTCATGCAAAACCTCACTAGAAGACAATGAGTGGAAATCTGGTCGTTGGCGAATGACTGATGACATGGCTTTTTTGAAAGGTATGATGTCCTTAAGAAACTTGTGCTTGACCCATGTGTCATCTACATCCTTGCTCCCATGATCCTTGAGAGCAACAACAATAGCAGTCACCCTCCGATAGAGATCACGAGGGTCCTCATCTTCCTTCATTACAAACTCATCAGCCTGATAAAGTATCACTTCATAGTTTGACCGTTGAATGCTATTGCTTCCCTTGTATAGAACCATAATGTGCTCCCAACAGTCCTTGGACAAAGAGAAGGGGCGCAAGTGAGGAAGATCTTCAGGCGGTACTGCAGACTGTAAGATGAACAATGCGGAGTGATTATATTGATTGTCCGCTTCTGATCTTGGAGTGAGGTTGCTTGGATCATGAGGATAGAAGCCTTGCTCAATAATTCTCCATAAGTTTGTTGAGTTGTGATTCAAATTAGACTTAATAGAAAACACCTAGTTAGAAAAATCACCCTTAACAAGCTTAGGAGGAGGACCAACAGGATTAAGACGCGGTGTGGGAACGGGTCCTCCATAGACCATGGGAGGTGGAACTGAGGCATAGGTTCCAGTCCCATCCTTTTCGTGAGATGAGGAAGGTCGCATACCTTTAGCCGCTTCCTTAGAGGAATTGGCCTCCGAATCGGTGATGGTGGGTTTAACCACAAACGCCGGTTCGGGTGGACTTTTAAGTCCCTCAATTAACTCTTTAAGCATGGTCTTGACTTCGTTCGTCAAGGACGTCTTGAGTGCGGCCATAGCCGTATGCAAGTCGTCCCTTGTGACCAAAGTCAAGTCCATGGCCTCTGGTTGCCCATGGGGAATTCCCTCTTCGCCTTCCATACTCTTCGGGTGGTGAAACCCTTTATAAAGAGACGAGGCTCTGATACCAATTGAAAGGATCGATATGGTTGACTAGAGGGGGGGTGAATAGGCAACTACCAATTTTTAGCTTTTCTAAATAAATATGGAGTAGTAATCATATAGGTTCACTAACATGGCACTAGGAGGACAACCTATATGATGCTACTTAGTAATGAGTAACGAAGCACGTAGGAGATACTCTACAACACCAACATATATAAAGTAAAGGTAAGAGATAACCACAAGTGGAACCAATGAAGAAGAGGATGTGTTACCGAAGTTCCTTCCCTTTGACAGGAAGTACATCTCCGTTGGGGTGGTGTGGAGGCACAATGCTCCCCAATAAGCCACTAGGGCCACCGTATTCTCCTCATGCCCTCGCACAATGCAAGGTACCGTGATTCCACTATAGGTGCTCTTGAAGGCGGCGACCGAACCTTTACAAACAAGGTTGGGGCAATCTCCACACAAAGCTTGGAGGCTCCCAACAAGACCACGGAGCTTCACCACAATGGAATGTGGCTCCGAGGTGACCTCAACTGTCTAGGGTGCTCAACCACCCAAGAGTAACAAGATCCGCAAGGGATTAGTAGGGGGAATCTATTTGTCGGGACCACGATCCTAAGTCATAAGAACCCAGCCTGTAACACATCAATTCACTTTGCGGCCTCACGCACGGTAAACTCCACGGCTCCCACCTTACCTTGGCCAGGACCGTTTGCGTCTTTCGGCTCACGTATATGAATATGTTGCTAGCGTTCAAACGACAAAGAACTCGGGTCGACATGACTAGTTATAAACCCAAGCGGTACATCCGTACAGGGACAGGCATACATAACCCAGCAAGGCAGGTGTCGATCAACAACGTGTGTAGACGAGTCGTAGCAAGCTACAAGGAGTCCATTACACTGCGTGACATTTCCCCGAGGGGACAGACACAGCAGCAAAGAAGGATACACGCCGGTCAATCAATGTGTCTAGAGCAGTAGCAAGCTACCAAGGCTCGATAGAAGCACAAAGAGGCATTTCCCTGTAAAGAGTACTACTAAAGGCACACAACTAGGTGTCGAATCCCACACATATAATGCATTTCATAACATACACACAATATGCACGATATGTGTAGATACAACATGGCTTCACAACATAACTCTATGACTCAATCTTTTATTAAGGACTCATAAGAATCAACATAGTGTGATATTACAAACAGGGGTCTCGTGACCCGACACTCAAGTCATACAAACAACAAGCGGAAGCAAATCATGGCTGGGTACAGACATTTACTAAAAGTGGCTGGAAGAGCCTGAAAAGCTACTACGACCCTACCAAAGGAGCCAGACCTGTCTCTGGGATTCCCAATCTATTCGGGTCAACGTCGAACACATCGCGTAGAACCTTTTAATGAGTCTAAGTATTCTCTGCAAAAACATAAATAAAGCAACCGTGAGTACAAAGGTACTCACCAAGTCTTACATCAGAACTATCTACATATGCATCATGTTTCAATGAAAGGATTGTGGGGTTTTATAGCAGCAAGCCACCTTTGACTCTTGGCTAACCTGTACTACGACCACAAGTTCTTTATTTGAGGCGGGATAGTGCACACGAGTCCACATATTCACCAATTCAATACACCACTATGGATCCACTCTCGTATCCCTACGAGGAGGCCTTCCATAGCACTCACACTTATCTTGCATGTTTTAGAGTATCCATTTAAATTGTCTATGTACCACGAAATGTTTCCAAGTAGTCCATATCTGAGGACGCGGCTATTCGAACAGATAAAATCACCCTGCAGGGGTATACTTCTTCATACACACTCCCACCACTTATCACCATGTGCACGTCATGCATCTCGGCAACCTTCAAGCGGAAGCACTGGCGTGGGTGTCGGCCACGACCGTTAACCACACAAGACCCTAGTCCAGGTTTATCGCCTATTTGAGACTAAACCCGCAAGGAAGTCCGGTCGAGGTTTCCTCTACGGCCCCAAACGATGTGCGCAGGGTTCCCAAGCCCACCATCCGGGTGCCACTTGGTACACCGTGCCACTATGTATCTACCGCAGAGAAGCCTACCCCGTCCGACAGAGCTAAACACGGCTGCCAACACTTTTCCTACAAACACCAGAAACTAATGGCAACTCCTGGATAGAGATCTAGGCGATTAATAAGACGAGAGGGTCAATTAAGTATCCCAATGTGTGGTAGTATCTTGTCTTGGATAACACACACAGAACTCAGTTCTTAAGGACGGTCCCAATGAGACAACCCGCCATGTACTCCTACATGGCCTCTCATCACTACCATTACCAAATCAGATTCCCACCTTTACTCTCACACTATAAGACATGAACACAACCATTCCGGTTCATCATCTAGACAGATCAGACCCGACAGGACTCTAAGCATAGGAGGCATTGTAAACAAGCATGGATGAGTAAGCACAACAAGGCTTAAGCAGTTGCTACTTATGCTAAGTGGTTTCAACTATTTACTGTGACAAAATCAGGTCATGCAGAGGAATGGGTTCAACTACCGATAACATATACAGTTGAATCGTGTTTGTCCTAATCCAGTAAAAGAGAGCAGGAGAGAAAGTGGGTTTATTTCAATATGCTCAAGGGGGTTTGCTTGCCTGACACGTCTGAAGATAGCAATGAGTCTTCATCAATGTCAACGATCACATCGTCGGAAACATCGTTTACCGAGAGGGAACATAACCGACAAACAAAAAAAGGAACAACAATAACTTCCCGGAAATGCAACACTATGATGCATGCTCAAGACATGAAATGAAAGGTGGCAGGGCTAATGTGGCTATCATTTCTTAAGTTGAAGTTGTATTTGAATTTGAATTCTAATATCACTTCAACAAGGTATTTTCTGGATACCCTTTTAATTGATGTTAATTCAAATATCACTTCAACAAGGTATTTTCTGGATTTGAATTTGAATTCAAATATCACTTCAACAAGTTGCATGAAGATGGTATTTTGAGGTATTGATTTTCCTTGATCAATGTTTGGTCATATCAATTGAAGTGGAATTCAAATAGGAATCAAGTTCCAACTCCAAACTATTTATTAAATTTACCCTATTCATCATTTTGCCTATTTGGTGTTGTTAACTTTCTCAAACCAGCATGAAATGCCATGATCAGATTCTTTGGATTTTTCTGACCCTTTTTCATATATAAATTATTTTCATCCGAGTTATATTTTAATTTCTATGATTTTTACAAGTTTTAGCAATTTCCTGGATTTATATTAAAACAGAATTAGTATTTACTGCATCAGCACTGCGTCAGCAGTCAACAATGCCTGGGCCAGGTCAAACCTGACCAGTGGGGTCCACTGGTCAGTGACCCAGGTGCTAATCCCGCGCTAACCCGTACTAAGTGAGGTTTGACTCACCAGTGGGGCCCTCTGTCAGTGGCTCTAGGGGGGGTTAGTACTGGCTAATTACTGGCCACGTCAGGGGCTACCGGAACCTGGCCGGCGGCGACCACGGGCGCGGCGGAGGCTCGCCGGAGATGAACTAAACGGCGATACAGAGGGCCATTTTGCACGCGGTTGACGGCTACAGAGAGCTTGCGAAGCACCCAATCTAGCGGGGGCAAAGGTTGGGCTAGAGTGGACCGGAGCATCGCCGGCGACGAGCGGAGCGGTCGCCGGAGTTCGGCCACGGTGGGGAACGGCCTACAGGGCACGCAAGGAGGAGTTGAAGATGGCTACGGCTTCCTGCGGGCGCGGAGAGCACAGGGAGGTGCTCGGCAGTGGCCCTAGGTGGCACTGGCCACGGCGGCGCCATGGCCGGCGGTAACGATGTTTGGACTCCGGTGGCACGGGGTGCTAGGAGAGGGGAACGACAGCGAGGCAAGGGGGAAACGGATCCGGAGCTCACCGCAAGTCTTATGGCGTCGACGACAAGCTCGGGGTTGCTTCATATGCTGCGAATCGACGGAAGAGGTCCGGCGGCCGGAGGTGGAGAAGATGGCGGCGAGGCGATGACAGGGGGCCTCTGGGCTTGATTCCTTCTTCCAGGAGATGAGGAGGAGCACGGCGAGGCTCTGGGGCACAACAGCTGGGCTAGAGGGGGCTGGTGGCCACAGCTACGACGATCGGCGGCGACAAGCAGGCTCGGCAATGGTGGGAGAGGGCGAGAGAGATGGAGGGCAGCCAGAGAGGGGTGGAGAAGCGAGAGGGGTGCACGGGGTACTCATCCCCGCCGTCTGCATGGCTCGGGCAAGCAGGAGGTGGCCAGGGGACGTGGCCGCGCTCGTCGGCGCATCGGCACGCAGCTCCTTCTCCTCCTGGGAGGAGGAAGAAGACAGTCGTGCCCCTGGTGGGTTGGGCTGGACCAGGTAGGCGCCAGGTAGCTCTCTCTCTCTCTCTCTTCTTTTCTATTTTCTTTTTATTTCTTTCTGGCATTTAGATTTAGGTTTTAAAATAAATTGTTTGACCAAAAATAAAACCCTAGAATGTTATTATGTGACAGAGATAATAATATCCAATGCCACATAAAAGTTTCAATATTTTTGAAACTTTAAAATAGAAGGAATCAAAATAATTCCATTCCACATAGCTATTTGGTCAAGTCAAAAATTCATTTCAAAATGTTTCTGTGACTTAAAATTCTGGTTTGACAAATTTATTTTATGTCACTATTTGGAACATTTTCTTAGTCCCTTTTAAGGTATTAATTTTTATTGCCTTGTTGTCAATTTTTCAAATCATTGGGGTTTTGATCACTTCCCAATTGTAGATCATCCCCATTGTTATAAGTTGATTTGAATGCATGCATGAATGCTCACTGATGCAACTAACTACAAGCTATAATCTAGGGTTGTGACAACTCACCCCCGCTAAACAAGAATCTCGTCCCGAGATTCAAGCGTAGTCGGGAAGAGGAAGAGGGGACACTACACTATCACAATCTTCACGATCCATTTGCTCCTCTCGAGGACGTTGATTGATCGCGCCATGTTGATCTTGACATCTTTATCCTTGAGGTCTTCATCTAGCTTGACGACAAAAGAACAGGGAGACTACACAAGATTCGATCTCCTCGAAGATCTAGCAACTCAAGATCACCTCATAGAATGAGACATAGGAACGTCCCTTGAGCTGAGACACAACACACATAACACGAACGAGGAAATGAGACATATGACAGAGGTTGAATTGGTAGGCAACAAATCCAGGCTTAAGACAGATGGTGACGAGGTTTCAAAGTAGCGAGGATTATGTTGCCCTTCATACCACAACGGGGCACCTTAGGAAGGTGACTCATAGAATTATTCCCTTAAGTGGCAAAAAGACTTACTTTTGATCCTAAGATCATTGAAACTCTTCCTACCAGGGAAGACAATTCACAAATGATTGTTTGAAGGAAGTTGAAAGAATGGCATACTCAGGTTGGAAAGAAACTAGAGTTATAGAACGACTCGGCGAACGGAAGGCACATTCCAAGTATTACCGAGGATATAACCTAGTGTCTGAGCGTGCTCTCAAAAACTTGAGCATTTCCAAATTCATCAAAGTTTTACCAATATCTGTGCCAAGATCTTGGTGACACAACATACTACCATGATGAACAGTGATGGAGGATGCAGATGCAAAGGAAGACAACACTTCCTCAGATTTCACCTTAGCTGTGCCAAGGGAACGAAATCTGGTTGATCGACCGAGAGACATTTAGCACTCCGCTTCTAATGTTCTCCTTGATGTACTAGCACAACCCAATTATAGATCATGCTTGATATTTAGCACATCAAGTATACGTCGGACTTTGGGACTCAAAAGGTCCATGAGGAACAACTTCTGAAATAAGTCATACATAGTCCTCACGGGAGATGGCTAAGGTTGCTGATTGTAACATCCCAAAATTATAAATTTTGGAATGTTAATATAATTATTAGATTGATTGTTTGTTTGTTCGCTGAGTGATTGAAACTTGTGTGAAATTTTAAACTTTTCGAAACTTTTGAATGAGAGGGAATAAAATGACTCTCCCCATCTCCGGTGAATTCAAATTCAATCTTTTAAAAGCAAAGAGAGAAGATAACATGACTTCTTCCACTATAAAGAATTTGAATGGAGATATTTGCATTTGAATTCTTTTGCATTTCCATTCGTTTTCTTCGTGCAAGAAATGCCGGGAAATACTTTGTGTCAAACAGAAAAGAGAGGAGGAACATGACCCTCGAACCCACGGGCATTTTGAAAGATATTTGAACCCTCAAACTTAGAGGGTCATTTGAAAATTATTTGCAAAAGAAAATAAACCTTTTAGGCAATTTTGTGAAAATAATTTTTTCTGAAGTTTTTATTTTTGTTGTGGAAAAATGCCCATCGTCTATATTTTATTTTTCTGATAATTTTAGTATATAAAAACTCTTTATTCCGAATTGATTTGATTGCCTTTTTAATGTTTTAGTTTCCTAGTTTTGAAAATAGGAAGGAGATCACTTTTATTAGGAAATACCTCCTGGCCCATTAAAACCTTTCCCTATTTTGGCCCAACAGAGGATCATCTCCTACCTCCATCTCTCCCTCACGTACAGGAAACTTGCCATCCATGGGGAGGAGAATCCCCACCTCCGGGATTCGCGAAATCCTTTCCTTCCCAGCACCTCCCGTCGCCTCTATGAGAAGCCCCACGTCCTCCTCGTTCCATTCCCGTTGAAACCGCCGCCTCTCCTCGCCCCTAGCTTGTGCACCCCTCGCCGGAGTCGGCACCGGAGAACAACACCAGAAGCTCGCTCCACCTCGCTGCACCTCGCTGCACCCCTCCACCACTTCGGCCACCACCTCGCTGCACCCCTACACCCCCTCCACCGCCCCCTGCTGCCCCATCCCCATCCCCATCGCCATTGCCAGCGAGCAGCAGCACAACAGCAGTTTTTCCACCCCCTCGCCCCCTGCAGCCCCCCCGTCCACCTCGCCACCACTCCCCTCCCTGGAGCCCCCACCTTCGGCCCCCCTTCCCCACCCCTCGCCAGCCCCTACCCCACCCACCGGAGCTCCACCACGACCAGCCCCATCGGCCACCAGCACGGGAGCAGCATCCCAGCCGAGGTAACCTCTCCTCCCTCCTTTCTTTTTTACTTGTTTTGTTCTTTTTAGTTTTAGCCCTTAGATCTAGATCCTACGGTATAGATTAGAGTAACTTACCTCTTCGGTTTAGATTAGAAAACCGGCGGTTTTTAATTCACTTATTCTTTTAACCAGCACGTTTTTGTTAGCTCCAGCCGTTTGCTCAAAACGTTGCAACAAACGCCTCCACAGCCTATCGTAGCGTACCACGTCTACCCCCTATTTGTTAGCTAGTCAACTTCAATTTTTCTGTCTAAATTGCAAAAACAGAAAGTTTCAATCTTGTTCTGCCAATAACTTTGGATCCCGAAGTCCAATGATAGTGATTGTTTTTCCAGTAGCTCAAAAATTTCCTGTAGTTTTTAAAAACATATATTTTTTCTATGTTTGAAATTTTGAAATATAAGTTAGATCAGATTTAGTTTAAACCATGTTTTGCCTATTCTAGGAGTTTGAAAATAGCTTTTAATTTGATTCCTTTTGGTACTGATAACTAGTTATCTTATTTATCAGTGGTAAAAATGTCAGATTTGTTTGAGTATTTTAGCTCACTGTTTCATGTGAAACAATTTCTGTTTCACCTCTTTTAGGATTTCGGCTAATTCCTTTTCTATTTTTGTTTTAAAATATTTACTTTATTATTTCAGAAAGATTATGTTTTGTTTCTGTTAGTTAAACAGTAGTTTTGCAACAAGTTTTTATTTTATTTTTATTTGTTTTCATGAAATCAATTCTAGTTCCGTAGTAACGTGCAATTGTTTTCACCATTGTTTCAAATCCCGTTTGGGAATACTTTCAAATAATTTTGTGAAAAATACTTTATTTTTATCTTAAGTTAGATTTATATCTTAGTTCCTTGTTATTATTTTCTGTTGGACAAAAAGCTATTTAGTGTTTGACGTAGTAGAAAACTCCCTAGTCTTATTTGAAGTTTCTTTCGGTTTCCTATTCGCTCTCTCTTTTGTTTTGATTGCTAGAATGATTCCTAGTATGAGTGCTTATGTGAATGATATGTTTGTTATATAGATTTCATCGGAGAGTGACGAGTAGTCTATCAAGTTATTTTCTCGAGAAATTCTTCTTTGTCAACATCGCAGGCAAGTCACTTTGATCATGCTATCACCTATGTTTTATGCATCGTAGTTCTACCATCCTATGCCCAATTGCATGCTGCTTAGGTACTTGGAAATTTTAGTATAGATTGTAGTATCATGTGGTAGGCACACAACAACCCCGATACTTGGCCCGGGGCGAAAAATTTCATATTGCTATGCTTGAGTAGACGGGATTTCGGTTGAGTGCATAACACGAGTGATGCAAGGTTGACTAAATAATCAAGACCGGTTAAGACAAGATTTTCAAGACCTCGGACGCAATGCAACTCTGGGTGAAGGACGGTTGATCGGCTCCCTGGAGAACCCAGTGGATGCCCGGGATGCTGGGGACGGCCATGACATCCTGCGGAAAGCTTCACCCAGGCTCAAAGAGACGGATGGATATTTTCAAGACCCAAGGCTTACCTGCACAGCCACAAGTCATTATGGGCTCTGGCTTGGTTGGACAACGCGGCGACTCTGGACAGGCGGTGCTAGCAGATGTAGAAGAACGGTAGGAATGGATGGGCACCGACAGGGATTCAGAGGAACCCGTTGAAAGACCATGTTTTGATCATCCGGTCTTCAAACACCCTGAAGTGCGAGGACATACTCGGAGGCGATCAAATCTTGTTGGGAACGTGTGGAAAACTCTGCAGAGTACTCAAACCTAATTGATTAGCCGTGTCCACGGTCATGGACAACTTGAGCCAAAGGAACTGAAGTTATCTGGATTTCTCAACACCATTAAATATATTTGATGAGGGTAATTATTGACAACTCGGGTACAAGAACTGGTTGGCGGAACCATCTCGTTAACAACAAACAATGTAGTAACATTTTGCTTTTAGCCCTCTTGATGTAGGAGAAAACTTGCTTTTCGCTAAAAACTTATAGCCCCACCTGCCATATATGCATATAGTATAGATGATTACTTTTCACCCCTCTCTTATGTGACTTGCCGGCATATTCAACATGCTGACCTACACGGCTGCAACGTCTTATGTTGCAGATATTTTTCTTCGACGAGTAAGAGTATGATTCAGGGTTACGGTCTACACTCAACTTGTCGTTGGTGTTTATTGGGACTCCACTCCCTTGACTGCTTCCGCTGAAATATTTAAGGTATATATCAGTTTTACGCTATTTACATGTGATTGCACTTTGATATATACATTGATGTACTGTGTGTGCCAGCATACTGATCCAGGGATGGCACAGAAACACAGAGGCTTGACTCGTCTTGAGTCGGGTAGCTACACTGATACAAGATATTATCATATTATGTCTTTCGTCTAGGTGTGTTAGCCATTACATCACTTTACCGGGTTACATAGAGACCAATATTATAATTCTTGGGGAAAGTTCCAACCATTATAACTGCCTGAGATTCAGCTCCGGTTGGTGACATGATGCTTCAGACTCAGCATGTCTGAAAAGAAAGTTTGCAACACAAATCGACGGGATAACGTTGCAAGATTCTCAGGAAATGAGCTACGGAAGACAACTCCAAAACATGAGCTAGATTGCAAGACCCACATGAACACACTGCCCAAGACAATGATGAGCACATGTAAAATCTTACAATCAAAACACTACCGAGTTCTGGATGGGAACCATCATTGCGGATGACGAAGCCATGTACAAGTCCGTCTGGTACCTTCAGGAATGGCACTTAACTTCTTTTCCTTGAACAAATCAATAAGTGGCTTGGTGTGCAAAGAGATACATATGGAGTGAAGATGATCAGTCTATCAAACCATAGAATACTTTGCACATGCGTGATTGGCTTGGGATGATTCCGAAGGAACAAATTAACTTTTCTCGAATTCACAACGGAAACTTGCATCAAATGCACATGAATTAGAGGAAGTCACTTCTTACACCGAACATATACCTCGTGCTCGAGACACGAAGACAATGTCTATGAAGTTTCCAGCACTAGCTTAATGTCCAAGATAGATCATGGAACAAATGAGAATGTTGTCGATGGGCTCATCAACAATTCATCAAGATGCCCATATAAATGGATTTCCACATCTATGTGAGCAAGATAATACCATTGGTCAGATCAAAGAATACAACAGTGTAGGCTCAAGGAAATCCATGAGTAAGACACCGTTACTACAATTTTTGTTTCTGAGTTTGATTTGACAATAGCCCATACTCAAATCAAAATTGAACAAGATAATATATGCAACAATTGATCACACGAATCAACCGATGAAAATATCATGTTTCTTTAGACTCACACAACAAGAAAGATATCCCTTTAAATTGGACTAAGTTTAGGCGAAGCTTTTATCTTCCAATTCTCCAAGTTGTTGTTTAGCTTAACCAACTAGCTAGGGGTATGCAACACGGATTCTTGGAGAAGATGGCTTATAAAGAAACCAACTTGATCACGAGCTCTATCATAACAGTCAGGAAACAACCTGGTAATACTTCCGAGAAGATATTCGGAAAATCACGATCCACTGATATATTATTAAGCTCGGGAACAATCTTTCTTTTCAGGGCAAGATGATGTGATCAATAGAGCGCGGGATTGACACAATCCTAACCCATCGATCGAAAAGTGCACCATGAAACATGGACGAGATAGCACGTCAATCTTAGAATGACGATTCAATCACCATCACCATAAGAGTGAAATTATTGTCCATTAGCTACCAAGCAATAACATTGCTAGGAGCATTGATTTCACACATCATGGCTCACTTGTCGATATTTCGGTTACAACCAACACGAAAACCGAGGAATGAACAATGATAGCGAAAAGTATCACTACATCAAGAGCTCATAAGAGATGGTGCAATTCTCACGACATTCTTGACAAAAGAAGATAATACTCCAAGATAGAACAGAACAAAACCCAGATTGGCATTTTGATCTGCGGATTACAACTACTTTGACGCAATCCAAGAAATGGATGTGGTACTGGAGTTTGCTTCTCCCAGTCATTCGAGAATAGAACAACTTGACAGACCACAAGAATAAAATACATTAATAACATGAATGCACAACAACTCTTGACTAACTTCTCAATGATGAGGGTCAAAATACAACTAGATAGGGCCAACTCAAGAGCACATGATTTCTTGAGTTATGGATGCATGGATTAGAATGTTGAACGAGTTCAACATAATTCTTCGAGATAACCCATACAGAAGAGCGGAGTAGGCAGAATCACAATATGGAGTAGAGAACTCATCACGAGCACTCTTGTTATGATCTTCAGTTCACGGAGAACTTCTGCCAAAGATGATTCATGGTGTTGGAAAAATGATATACCATGAACCTTGGGAGCTACAACAAGGTTACTAATCATTCTAAAGGAACTAGCAACACTATCAACAAAGATGAGCAGAATGATCCTTGGATTAAAAGACCCAGAAATAGAATAACTAAAAACTAAATAACATCACGAGATGTTTCCGAAAATGATGGCCAGAACTATCGCACTGGAAGACATAGCACACATCTAGACTATTGGGTAGTTTTGGAAGTAACATGTTTTCCTAATACTTCAACAAAACGTCGAGGTAATGTTTTCCTAATACCTCAACACAACTATTAGTGTGCTTTGTCCGACCAAAATACATTGGGAAAAGAGGAAGGAATTTGCAATCGCATCAGACTATTTGGGAACTTTGGAAAACTCGGACAGCATAACGGCTGTACGGGCATGAAATATGAGGCAACCTACAAGAAAACTAACAACATAACAATTCAATTATTATTTAGACACTAATCCAGGAAAAAAAAACTTTTCTATAAGTCTCCAACATAGTAACTCCTCATCCTAATGAATAGATGAGAAAGCCTAATTCTTAAACCCCGTAGAATAAAGAAGAGGGTGATTCAGAATAAGAATGACACAAGGAAAGGAGTAAAAAGAGCCTTACATTCCCTTCCACAAACAATTCCCTTATATAACTAAAGACTTGCTAGACTCAACATCGACCAGTTTGGCTTGGTTATCCTACAGGCAGTCAAGCTCTGATACCAAAGCTGTCGGGACCCTGATCCTAAGTCATAAGAACCCAGCCTGTAACACATCACATCACTTTGCGGCCTCACGGACGGTAAACTCCACGGCTACCACCTTACCTTGGCCGGGACCGTTTGCGTCTTTTGGCTCACGTATATGAATATGTTGCTAGCGTTCAAACGACAAAGAACCCGGGTCGACATCACTAGTTATAAACCCAAGAGCTACATCCGTACAGGGACAGGCATACATAACCCAGCAAGGCAGGTGTCGATCAACAGCGTGTGTAGACGAGTCGTAGCAAGCTACAAGGACTCCATTACACCGCGTGACATTTCCCCGAGGGGACAGACACAACAGCAAAGAAGGATACACGCCGGTCAATCAATGTGTCTAGAGCAGTAGCAAGCTACCAAGGCTCGATAGAAGCACAAAGAGGCATTTCCCTGTAAAGAGTACTACTAAAGGCACACAACTAGGTGTCGAATCCCACACATATAATGGATTTCATAACATACACACAATATGCACGATATGTGTAGATACAACATGGCATCACAACATAACTCTATGACTCAAGCTTTTATTAAGGACTCATAAGAATCAACATAGTGTGATATTACAAACAGGGGTCTCGTGACCCGACACTCAAGTCATACAAACAACAAGCGGAAGCAAATCATGTCTGGGTACAGACATCTACTAAAAGTGGCTGGAAGAGCCTGAAAAGCTACTACGACCCTACCAAAGGAGCCAGACCTCTGTATGGGATTCCGAAGCTATTCCGGTCAACGTCGAACACATCGCGTAGAACCTTTTAATGAGTCTAAGTCTTCTCTACAAAAACATAAATAAAGCAACCGTGAGTACAAAGGTACTCAGCAAGTCTTACATCAAAACTATCTACATATGCATCATGTTTCAAAGAAAGGATTGTGGGGTTTGATTGCAGCAAGCCAGCTTTGACTCTTGGCTAACCTGTACTACGACTACAAGTTCTTTCTTTGAGGTGGGATAGCGCACACGAGTCCACATATTCACCAATTCAATACACCACTATGGATCCACTCTCGTCTCCCTGCAAGGAGGCCTTCCATAGCACTCACACTTATCTTGCATGTTTTAGAGTATCCATTTAAATTGTCTATGTACCACAAAATGTTTCCAAGTATTCCATATCCGAGGACGCCTCTATTCGAACAGATTAAATCACCCTGCAGGGGTATACTTCTTCACACACGCTCCCACCACTTATCACCATGTGCACGTCATGCATCTCGGCAACCTTCAAGCAGAAGCATTGGCGTGGGTGTCGGCCACGACCGTTAACCACATAAGACCCTAGTCCAGGTTTATCGCCTATTTGAGACTGAACCCGCAAGGATGTCCGGCAGAGGTTTCCTCTACGACCCCAAACGATGTGCGCAGGGTTCCCAAGCCTACAATCCGGGTGCCACTTGGTACACCATGCCACTGTGTATCTACCGCAGAGAAGCCTACCCCGTCGGGCAGAGCTAAAGACGGCCGCCAACACTTTTCCTACAAACACCAGAAATTAATTGCAACTCCTGGACAGAGATCTAGGCGATTAATAAGACGAGAGGGTCAACTTAGTATCCCAATGTGTGGTAGTATCTTGTCTTGGATAACACACACATAACTCAGTTCTTAAGGACGGTCCCAATGAGACAACCCGCCATGTACTCCTACATGGCCTCTCATCGCTACCTTTACCAAATCAGATTCACACCTTTACTCTCACACTATAGGACATGAATACAACCATTCCGATTCATCATCCAGACGAATCAGACCCGACACGACTCTAAGCATAGCAGGCATTGTAAACAAGCATGGATGAGTAAGCACAACAAGGCTGAAGCAGTTGCTACTTATGCTAAGTGGTTTCAACTATTTACTGTGACAAAATCAGGTCATGCAGAGGAGTGGGTTCAACTACCGGTAACTTGTACGGTTGAATCGTGTTTGTCCTAATGCAGTAAAAGGGAGCAGGAGTGAGCGAGTGGTTTATTTCAATATGCTCAAGGGGGTTTGCTTGCCTGACACGTTTTAAGATAGCAATGAGTCTTCATCAATGTCAACGATCACATCGTCGGAAACATCGTTTACTGAGAGGGAACAACACCGGCAAACAAAAAAAGGAACAACAATCACTTCACAGAAATGCAACACTATGATGCATGCTCAAGACATGAAATGAAAGGTGGCAGGGCTAATGTGGCTATCATTTCTTAAGTTGAAGTTGGATTTGAATTTGAATTCAAATATCACTTCAACAAGGTATTTTCTGGATACCCTTTTAATTGTTTCGACCTGACGCTCAGGTAAACTTGTTTTAACATGCATGAAGATGGTATTTTGAGGTATTGATTTTCCTTGATCAATGTTTGGTCATATCAATTGAAGTGGAATTCAAATAGGAATCAAGTTCCAACTCCAAACTATTTATTAAATTTACCCTATTCATCATTTTTCCTATTTGGTGTTGTTAACTTTCTCAAACCAGCATGAAAATGCCATAATCAGATTCTTTGGATTTTTCTGATCCTTTTTCATATATAATTATTTTCATCCGAGTTATATTTTAATTTCTATGATTTTTACAAGTTTTAGCAATTTCCTGGATTTATATTAAAACAAAATTAGTATTTACTGCGTCAGCACTGCGTCAGCAGTCAACAACGCGTGGGACAGGTCAAACCTGACCAGTGGGGTCCACTGGTCAGTGACCCAGGTGCTAATCCCACGCTGACCCACACTAAGTGAGGTTTGACTCACCAGTGGGGCCCTTTGTCAGTGTCTCTGGGGGGGGGGGCTAGTACTGGCTAATGACTGGCCACGTCAGGGGCTACCGGAACCTGGCCGGCGGCGACCACGGGCGCGGCGGAGGCTCACTGGAGATGAACTAAATGGCGCTACACACGCCCATTTTGCACGCGGTTGACGGCTACAGAGAGCTGGCGAAGCACCCGATCTAGCCGGGGCCACGGCTGGGGCTAGAGTGGACCGGAGCATCGCCGGCGACGAGCGGAGCGGTCGCTGGAGTTCGGCCACGGTCAGGAACGGCCTACGGGGCACGGAAGGAGGAGTTGAAGACGGATACGGCTTCCTGCGGGGTCAGAGAGCACAGGGAGGTGCTCGGCAGCGGCCCTAGGTGGCACTGGCCACGGCGGCGCCATGGCTGGCTGCAACGATCTTTAGACTCCTTTGGCATGGGGTGCTAGGAGAGGGGAACGACAGCGAGGCAAGGGGGAAACGGATCTGAAGCTCACCGCAAGTCTTATGGCATTGACAACAAGCCTGGGGTTGCTTCATATGCTGTGAATCAACGGAAGAGGTCCAGCGGCCGGAGGTGGAGAAGATGGCGGCGAGGCGATGCCAGGGGGCTCCGGGCTTGATTCCTTCTTCCAGGATATGAGGAGGAGCACGGCAGGGCTCTAGGGTACAACAGCTGGGCTAGAGGGGGCTGGTGGCCACGGCTACGACGATCGGTGGCGACAAGCAGGCTCGGCCATGGTGGGAGAATGCGAGAGAGAGATGGAGGGGAGCCAGAGAGGGGTGGAGAAGGGAGAGGCGTGCACGGGGTACTCATCCCCGCCGTCTGCATGGCTCGGTCAAGCAGGAGGTGGCCAGGGGACGTGGCCGCGCTCGCCGGCGCATCGGCACGCAGCTGCTTCTCCCCCTGGCAGGAGGAAGAAGACAGTCGTGCCCCTGGTGGGCTGGGCTGGACCAGGTAGGCGCCAGGTAGCTTTCTCTCTCTCTTCTTTTCTATTTTCGTTTTATTTCTTTCTGGCATTTAGATTTAGGTTTTAAAATAAATTGTTTGACCAAAAATAAAATCCTAAAATGTTATTATGTGACAGAGATAATAATATCCAATGCCACATAAAAGTTTCAACATTTTCAAAACTTTAAAATAGAAGGAATCAAAATAATTCCATTCCAAATAGCTATTTGGTCAAATCAAAAATCCATTTCAAAATGTTTCCGTGACTTAAAATTCTGGTTTGACAAATTTATTTTATGTCACTATTTTGCCAAGTATTTGGAACATTTTCTTAGTCCCTTTTAAGGTATTAATTTTTATTGCCTTGGTGTCAATTTTTCAAATCATTGGGGTTTTGATCACTTCCCAATTGTAGATCATCCCCATTGTATTAAGTTGATTTGAATGCATGCATGAATGCTCACTGATGCAACTAACTACAAGCTATAATCTTGGGCTATGACAAAATATCCTTTGGTGGAAGTGTGGATCAAGGCCTTCTCAAGCAATCCCTAGAAAATCAACAAGATTGATTGGCTAGGGAGAGAGATCGGGCTAAAATGAGCTTGTGGAGCAACAATGGAGCTTAGAGAGGTCAAAGGTGAGCTCAAGGAAGAAGGAGATGCATTTATATAGTGGGTGAGGCAGATCCAACTGTTACCCACCTGCCACATAAATGCACGAGCGGTACTACCGCTCCTCGAGCGGTACTACCGCTTCCCAGAGTGGTAGTACCGCTCAACTCCTTACCAACCACGGTATTACCGGGGGGTACTACCGCGCCACCCCCTCCATAGGAAAGTATGCGAGAAAAGGTCCGTCGGTAGTACCGCCCTTGGAGCAGTAGTAAAAAACTACTACCGTTCTTCGGGCGGTAGTACCACTCCTGGAGCGGTAGTAAAAGTTTACTACTGCACCTGGGACAGTAGTACTGCTCCTGGAGCGGAAGTAAAATTTTACTACCACTCTGAGAGCGGTACTACCGCTGTGCCAGCGGTACTACCGCTGGGACAGCGGTACTACCGCTTACCCCTTTTCACATAGGCAGGAAAAATACAATGGTGCTCCATTGAGGCTAAAATATGGGTGGGTGCATAGGTGTGTGCGTGAAGATTCCATCCAAACCTTTCCGACACAGACCCCGTCTTGGAACGAAGACTTTCCTATGACTCAAACTAGGAAGAGAAATGTAGAACAAAATCCGTCTTCGAGATCCTCTGAGGGGCGTCGAGTCATCTTCTGCCTAGAGGAGAATATTCTGAAATGCTCAGGACACAAGATTAGTCCGCACAACAATTGTCATCAATCACTAAAACCACTTAGGAGAAATATGCCCTAACAGTGGCTCTCTCCCCTCTCTCCTGGCGGCGCCAGAATGCCACCCGGGACATCATCGTGTGACGGCGATCTACACCAACACCTCCGTCATCTTCACCAACATCTCCATCATCTTCCCCCATCTAAATTCAGCGGTTCACTCTCCCGCAACCCGCTGTACCCTCTATTTGAACATGGTGCTTTATGCTACATATTATTATCCAATGATGTGTTGCTATCCTATGATGTCTGAGTAGATTATCGTTGTCCTGTCGGTGATTGATGAATTGCTATGGTTGGTTTAATTTTCTTGTGGTTATGTTGCTGTCCTTTGGTGCCTATCATATGATCGCGCGCGTGGATCACACCATAGGGTTAGTTGTATGTTGATTGGACTATGTATTGGCAGGCTAGAGTGACAGAAGTTTCAAACCTAGCATAGAAATTGATGCATATGGGATTGAAGGGGGACCAAAATATCTTATTGCTATGGTTGGGTTTTACCTTAATGATCGTTAGTAGTTGCGGACGCTTGCTAATAGTTCCAATCCTAAGTGCATAGAATTCCATGTAAGGGATGACATGCTAGCACAGGCCTCTCCCACATGATACTTGCTATCGATCTAGTAACGTAGTAAATTGCTAAGGGACAATTCCGCAACTCCTACCACCACTTTTCCACACTCCTTAGACACTCGTAGTTGTTTCTTTATCTAACCAGCCCCTAGTTTTATTTACGTGTTCTTTACTTTCTTGCAAGTGTTTCCTACCACTGCGACAAAGTACTTCTAGTTTCATACTTGATCTAGGTAAAGCGAACGTAAAGTGTGCGTAGAGTTGTATCGGTGGTCGATAGAACTTGAGGGAATATTTTTCCTACCTTTAGCTCCTCGTTGGGTTCGACACTCTTACTTATCGAGAAAGGCTACAATTGATCCCCTATACTTGTGGGTTATCAAGACCTTTTTCTGGCGCCGTTGCCGGGGAGCAATAGTTGGCGTGGATATTCTCGTGTGTGCTTGTTTTCTTTATCACTAAGTAGATTTATTTTCTGTTCTAAGTTGTTCTCTATCTTTAGTTATGGATATGGAACACGAAATACCAAAAAAATTAGGTGTACTTGCTACTCATGGAGATGGGGAACCTCCTAAAACCCTCGATGCTCGTTATGTGGAAAATATTATGTACTTCTTTAATAATCCTGAGAAAGCCCCATTCAATTAAATAATGGGTTACACGTTGGATCAACGTGAATACTTTTGGGATTATCGCTTGACTCAAAAAGGGAAAATTTTATGGGATCAAATCCATTTGTTGAAATGGTATGCTTGGGAACTATGCAAGAGATATGGTGTTACTTGTTGCTCTAGGATGAAGGCTCCGCACCTTCCCTTTTCTTGTGAATTTAATGATCATAGAACCTTGGCTTCTTATTCTAGTGGTATATATGATTACTATGACGTGGATCAAATAGAAGAATTTGTTGCTTTTATGGGTGCTTATGAAATTGAGGCTCTGTTAAAAAGGTGTGATGATAATGATGATGCTCCTTACCGATCTAAAAATTTGGCTATGCTTCGCTATTGTTATACTAATTATGAATATAATGCCCATATTGAACGATTTCAGGAGAAATCCTATGCTTCCCAAGACGAGAGTATTATTTTGCAGGAAACTATGGAAGAAGAAAATGCTGAAATTGTGAGCTCATTAGATGAAAAAGATGACGAGGAGAGCGAAGAACAAACGGAGGAAGAACGGACTAGCTACCCGTGTCCACCTTCTAATGAGAGTAACTCTTCTACTCATCCATTATTTAATTTCCCTTCATTCTTAACGAAGGATGAATGCTACAATCCCTTGGATTTGTTTGAAATATCCCTTTTGGATGAACTTGATGCTTGCTATGCTTGCGGCCATGATGCCAATATGAATGATACTTATGAAGATAAGCTAGCTATAGTTCCTTATGTTACACATGATGATTTTGATGAATATAATATGGATGTGCTTGATGCTCCTACTTGCAATTATTATGAGAGAGGAACTACATCTCCACCTCTCTATGTTTCCAATACGATAAAATTCCAAGAAATTGCTTATGTTATGTATTGGCCTTTACTTGATGTGCATGAATTGTTCTTTTATGACATGCCAATGCATAGGAAGAGAGTTTGACTTCGTCATTGCATGATATATGTTACCTTGTGCTCACTACTAAATTTCAAATCATTGCTAATTAAAATTGGCTTTGATATACCTTGGGATCCTGGTGGATCCATTACTTGAGCACTTTATGCCTAGCTTAATAGCTTTAAAGAAAGCACTGCCTGGGAAACAACCCTGAAGTTTTAGAGAGTCATTTATTTCTGTTGAGTGCTTTTATTTAGTTTAAAAACAAAAATATATAGAGGGGAACTTAAAAAAAATTCAAAAAGAGAAGCGATTGAAAGGCGATGCATTGCGGAAGTGAGGGTCGACCTTTAACACTTGTGTTAATGCTCATGGAAACAATGTAGAATTTTTCATGGAAGTTTCTCACAAAAATAATTATCCCCTTGTAAAATTCCTTTGTGTTTTTTAAAAATAATGTGCCAAGCAAAGCCTTTACGATTAGTTTGGGTGATAGTTGTTTGATCACGCTGAGAAAAGACAGAAACTTTCTGCTCACGAAATTATTTTTCATTTTTATTATGGAAGATATTTTGAGTTGATTCTCTTTTTCTGCTGATTCATATGCAAATTTTCCAGACGTTCGTAATTGTTCAGATTTTGTGAGATATCAGAAGTATACGGAATATACAGATTGCTACAAACTGTCCTGTTTTGACAGATTTTGTTTTTCTATGCATTGTTCTCTTATTTTGATGAATCTATGGGTAGTATCGGGGGGTATGAACCATGGTGAAGTTGGATTACAGTAGATATAATGCTAATATGAATTTAGAATAAGTTCACAACAGTACTTGAAGTGGTGATTTATTTTATTATACTAACGGATCTCACAAAGTTTTGTTGAGTTTGTGTGATTGAAGTTTTCAAGTTTTGGGTGAGAGCACGATGGATGAAGGAATAAGGAGAGGAAAGAGCCTAAGCTTGGGGATGCCCGAGGCACCCCAAGGTAATATTCAAGAAAGACTCAAGCGTCTAAGCTTGGGGATGCCCCGGAAGGCATCCCCTCTTTCGTCTACAATCTATCGGTAATTTTACTCGGAGCTATATTTTAATTCGTCACATGATATGTGCAAATGCTTGGAGCGTCTTCTGTGTTTATCTTTCCTTTTTATTTTATGCACCATGCTGGTATGAGATAGTCCTTGGTTGTCTTTATAGAATGCTTCATGTACTTTACTTATATCATTTGAAGTTTGGATTGCCTGTTTCCCTACACATAGAAAACCGCCATTTGTAGAATGCTCTTTTACTTCACTTATATTTGTTAGAGCGGGGCATATCTTTTGTAGAAAGAATTAAATTCTCATGCTTCACTTATACTTATTTAGAGAGTTAACAGGAGTTGGTCATTCACATGGTTAGTCATAAAATCCTACATAAAACTTGCAGATCACTTAATATGATATGTTTGATTCCTTGCAATAGTTTTGCGACATGAATCTATGATATTAGAGTCATGCTAGTGAGTAATTGTGTATTTTTAGAAATACTTGTGTTAAGGTTTGTGATTCCCGTAGCATGCACGTATGGTGAACCGTTATGTGATGAAGTCGGAGCATGAATTATTTATTGATTGTCATCCTTTGTGTGGAGGTCAGGATCGCGTGATGGTTAACTCCTACCAACCTTTCCCCTAGGAGCATGCGTGTAGTACCTTGTTTCGATGGCTAATAGACTTTTGCAATAAGTATGTGAGTTCTTTATGACTAATGTTGAGTCCATGGATTATACGCACTCTCACCCTTCCACCATTGCTAGCCTCTCTAGTATCGCACAACTTTCGCCGGTGCATTACACCCACCATATAGCCTCCCTCAAAACAGCCACCATACCTACCTATTATGGCATTTTCATAGCCATTCTGAGATATATTGCCATGAAACTAGCACCGTTCCGTCTCATGACATGTTCCACCACTTCCATATTGCTATTGCATGATCGTAAGATAGCTAGCATGGTGTTTCCATGGCTTGTCCATTTTTTTGATGTCATTGCTATGCTAGATCATTGTCACGGTACACTACCGAAGGCATTTCATATAGAGTCATCATTGCTCTAAGTATTGAGTTCTAAGTGTGATGATCTTTATTAATAGAGCATTGTCCCATGTGAGGAAATAAAAGAGGCCAGCGAAGCCCATTAACAAAAAAGAGGCCAAAGATGCCCGCCAAAAAAAGGAGGCCAAAGAGGCCACAAAAAAAGAGAGAAAAGAGAGAGGGGACAACTTGCTTCAAATAGCACTATGATCTTCATGACAGAGAGTATCCTATGTTGTCACTTCCCTATACTAGTGGGAAATTTTAATTATATAACTTGGATTGTATATTCCAATGATGGGCTTCCTCAAAATTGCCCTAGGTCTTCGTGAGAAAGCAAGTTGGGTGCACACCCACTAGTTTCTTTTGTGAGCTTTCCTACACTTATAAGCTCTAGTGCATCCGTTGCGTGGCAATCCCTACTCACTCACATTGATATCTATTGATGGGCATCTCCATAGCCCGTTGATACGCCTAGTTGATGTGAGACTATCTCCTCCTTTTTGTCTTCTCCACAACCACCATATTTTATTCTAACTATAGTGCTATGTCCATGGTTCACGCTCATGTATTGCGTGAAAGTTGAAAAAGTTTGAGAACACTAAAGTATGAAACAATTGGTTGGCTAAAACCGGGGTTGTGCATGATTTAAATACGTTGTGTGGGGAAGATGGAGCATAGCCAGACTATAAGATTTTGTAGGGATAACTTTCTTTGGCCATGATGTTTTGAGAAGACATGATTGCTTTGTTAGTATGCTTGAAATATTATTGTCTTTATGTCAAATGATAGACTATTGCTTCGAATCACTCATGTTTTAGTATTCATGCCATGATTAGATTATATGATCAAGATTATGCTAGGTAGCATTCCACATCAAAGATTATCTTTTTATAATTTACCTACTCGAGGACGAGCAGGAATTAAGCTTGGGGATGCTGATACGTCTCCGTCGTATCTATAATTTTGATTGTTTCATGCCAATATTCTACAACTTTCATATACTTTTGGCAACTTTTTATACTATTTTGGGACTAACATATTGATCCAGTGCCCAGCGTCAGTTCCGGTTTGTTGCATGTTTTTTGTTTCGCAGAATATCCATACCAAACAAAGTCCAAACGTAATAAAAACTTACAGGGATCTTTCTTGGAATATTTATGATTTTTGGGAAGAAGAATCAACGCGAGGCGATGCACGGAGGGCCCACAAGCCCTGTAGCCGCCACTAGGAGGTACGGCGGCGGCTGGCAGGCTTGTGGACACTCCTTAAGGCGGTTGGAGCCCTTCTTTCGCCGCAAGAAATATAATATCCGGAAGAAAATCATGTTAATATTTCAACCCAATCGGAGTTACGGATCTCCGGGAATTTAAGAAACGGTGAAACGCAGAATCTGGGAGCGCAGAAACAGAAGGACACAGAGAGAGATCCAATCTGGGAGGGGCTCCGCCCCTTCTCCGCCATGGAGACCATGGACCAGAGGTTAAACCCTTCTCCCATCTAGGGAGGAGGTCAAGAAAGAAGAAGAAGGAGGGGGGCTCTCTGCCCCTCTCTCCCGGCGGCGCCGGAACGCCGCCCGGGACATCATCGTGTGACGGCGATCTACACCAACACCTCCGTCATCTTCACCAACATCTCCATCATCTTCCCCCATCTATATTCAGCGGTTCACTATCCCGCAACCCGCTGTACCCTCTACTTGAACATGGTGCTTTATGCTACATATTATTATCCAATGATGTGTTTCTATCCTATGATGTGTGAGTAGATTATCGTTGTCCTATCGGTGATTGATGAATTGCTATGGTTGATTTAATTTGCTTGTGGTTATGTTGCTGTCCTTTGGTGCCCATCATATGATCGTGCGCGTGGATTACACCATAAGGTTAGTTGTATGTTGATAGGACTATGTATTGGCAGGCTAGAGTGACAGAAGCTTCAAACCTAGCATAGAAATTGATGCATATGGGATTGAAGGGGGACCAATATATCTTATTGCCATGGTTGGGTTTTACCTTAATGAACATTAGTAGTTGCGGACGCTTGCTAATAATTCCAATCATCAGTGCATAGAATTCCAATTAAGGGATGACATGCTAGCAGAGGCCTCTCCCACATGATACTTGCTATCGATCTAGTAACGTAGTCAATTGCTTAGGGACAATTCCGCAACTCCTACCACCACTTTTCCACACTCGTTAGACACTCGTAGTTGTTTATTTATCTAACCAGCCCCTAGTTTTCTTTACGTGTTCTTTACTTTCTTGCAAACCTTTCCTACCACTCCTACAAAGTACTTCTAGTTTCATACTTGTTCTAGGTAAAGCGAACGTAAAGTCTGCGTAGAGTTGTATAGGTGGTCGATAGAACTTGAGGGAATATTTGTCCTACCTTTAGCTCCTCTTTGGGTTCGACACTCTTACTTATCGAGCAAGGCTACAATTGATCCCCTATACTTGTGGGTTACCACCTGACGCCACTGACCCTCAACCCTCGACCCGCAACGCCACTGACCATCGACCCCCCACCCTCGATCCCCGACGCCCGACGCCACTGAACCTCGACCCCCGACCCCCGACACATGTTCGGCCTCTTGTTGACCGAAAAGACCCCAACCCCCGACGCTAGTGACTCTCGACCCCCGACGACACTGACCCCTGACCATCGATGCAACTAACCCCCGACCCCCGACGCCACCGACACCCGACACCACCGACCCTCGAGGACACTAAGCCCCGACCCCCAACACCTCTTTTGCCTACTTTTGAATGAGAAGGTGCATTTCGGCCTTCTAGAGGCCGACGGGGGTCATAGTTTTGTAAATTATGAGTTAGGCCACATATTTTCCGATTATGTTAATTATAAAAACATCGTATTTGTGTTCATCGTGTGAATTTCAATGTGCAGTTGTTCGACGACCTCCGCGTGCGTTGGACGATCTCCGCCCTTGCATTTGTTGGTGAGCACAAATGACTTCTCCTACTACCCCCTTAATTTGCTTTGTCCCGGTCTTCGTGCCGATGAAACTTGCTAGCTATAGGTTTCTTCAATCATGAGTATGCGTGACCAGTATGCGTCTCCCGTTCGAAAGGGCGACATCTATAAATATGCATTTCTTTGCATATTTATAACCGCCATCCTTTAGAATTGTCCAGCATTATCCATGGACAGCCCGAGTATGAGTAGATTGGGTTCGTTTTCTCGTATGCTGTGCTCTTGATCCGATGCAGAATTTTGTCAGTGCCTTCCTATTGTTCTACGGGTACACATCCTCTCTGCTTATTGCCGAGACGTGTATCAGGAGAACAGCGGGGAGGTGCTGCCGAAATTCTACGTCGCATGTGCAGGAGAGCATGGGAAAACGAACCCAATGTACACATACTCAGGTGGGATTAGGACCTATCTTTACCTATTAGCGTGTAGGTTGCATGGACGTAATAAAACTGACAAACTTTATTAGCATATGAATGTAGATGATGAATTATATATTTATTTCTTGTGCCACCATAGGTAGCTAGGCAACATGAGTGATCGTGCTTGGATGTACACTGGTCACCCAAGTCAGAAAGACATGACCCATGAATGGTTAACAAAAACCAGGGGTTTGTGAGAGCTGCGTTTGCAAATGGCCAGCAAAAAACATGGTGCCCCTGTCCCACCTGCGACAACTGGAAAAAGCAGACAGAGTTCGAAATGGGTAAACACCTGCAAAAGTGGGTTTTTATGCCGAATTATACGGTGTGAACTTGTCATTGTGAGTCTGACCAACGTGCCAGAGCTGAGGTGACTCGTCGTCGCACTGACGAGCATGGTACCGGATTGAAGACATGGTGCAAGACTTTGATGATGCTCGGGATTCGGACGATGAGATGGAGGAATCTGCAAAGGCCTTTTATGAAATATTGGAGTTTTCAAAACGACCTCTCCACGAGCAGACTGAGCTTTGTCAACTGGATGCCATCGCGCAAGTAATGGCTCTGAAGGCTAAATTCAACCTAGGCAGAGAATGCTACGACGCGATGATGACGATATTTGGACGTTTTCTACCCAAAGGCCATGTACTTCCTGCAAACCTGTACCAGTCAGAGAAAATCCTCCATGTACTTAAGATTCCCTATGAGAAGATACATGCCTGTGAGAATGGATGTGCCTTATTTAGGATTGAGTATGCGGCCTTGAACTATTGCCCCATTTGCAATTCTTCCAGGTATATTGTGGTAGACAACGGTATGGGTGAGAAGAATCAGACCAAAATCCCCATTAGTGTTCTTCGGTATCTGCCAATTGTAGACTTCAACGTCTTTTCATGGTCGAAGAGACGGCGAGACAGATGACATGGCACAAATTGGGCAAAAGAACCAAACTAGATGCGGATGGGAACAAGATGCTGGTACACGCTTCAGATGGTTTTGCGTGCAGGCACTTCGATGCCTTACATAAGGATAAATCGGAAGATCCAAGGCAACCTACAGGTGCCATCAACACGAATGGGTTCAATGTGTATGGTATGACGGCAACACAATACAGTTGTTGGCCTGTATTTGTTATTCCACTAAATTTGCCACCCGGAGAGATTATGAAAAGAAAGAACATTTTCCTGAAGTTGATAATTCCAAGGCCCAACTATTCGGGGAAGAATATGAATGTGTACATGCAGCCGCTTAGGGATGAGTTGCAAGAAGCCTGGGATAATGGGATCAAGACCTACGACGCGGCTACCAAAATAAATTTCAAAATGCATGTGTGGTACATGTACTCGACGCATGATTATCCGGCGTTTGAGCTATTCGCTGGCTGGTGTTTGCATGGAAGGTTCCCGTGCACCACATGCAAGGCAACTCTTTAGTTCCGTTGGCTGCAGGCTGGTTGCAAGTATTCTTGCGTCAACATGCATAGACAATTCCTCGATCCTCACCATAAGTTCAAAAAAGACAAGAAGAGTTTCATCAAAGGTAGATTTGTCAAAAACACTGTACCAGCTGTGTTGACAGGCCAACAGACCTTTGATCAGTTAAACGCTCTCGAGCCTGATCCTTTGCGTCCAGGATACTTCAAAGGGTATAATACAGAACACGCCTGGACTCACAAGTCATGCTTATGGAATCTGCCTTACTTCAAAGACCTCCTTTGCC
This sequence comes from Hordeum vulgare subsp. vulgare, assembly GCF_904849725.1. Lineage (NCBI taxonomy): Eukaryota > Viridiplantae > Streptophyta > Magnoliopsida > Poales > Poaceae > Hordeum > Hordeum vulgare. Next base: position 108,945,172 of record NC_058521.1, on the reverse strand, counting down.
CACACAACATCGATGTGATGCACACTGAAAAGAATATAGTGCAGGCCATTTTTGGTACATTGTTCGGCATAGAGGGGAAGTGAAAAGATAATCCTAAGGCTAGAATCGACCTGGCGGCTCTATGTGATAGACCGTTGCAAAACTTACGACAACGGAAAGGAAAGCAAAGCATAGCGAAGCCAAAGGCATGGTTCAATCTTGAAAGGCCAACTATGAGGGAAATGCTATTGTGGGTGAAAATGTGGTTGATGTTCCTCGATGGGTATGCTGTGATTCTAAAGAGGGGAGCGAGTCTTGAGAAATTGAAAATATTTGGTCTCAAGAGTCATGATTGGCACATATGGATTGAGCGGGTAATGCCGGTGATGTTGCGTGGCTTTATCCATGAGGATGAATGGCTAGTAATGGCAGAGCTGAGCTATTTCTTCCGTCCTCTTTGTGCGAAAGAACTATCACCTGGCGTGCTAGATGAAATGGAAGAGTTGGCGCCGGAGTTGATCTACAAATTAGAAAAGATCTTTCCACCGGGCTTCTTTAATCCAATGCAACATTTGATTTTGCATCTCCCGACCTAGGCAAGAATGGGGGGGGGCGTTTAAAATCGATGGTGCTACTCAACTGAGAGGTTGCAGAAGACGCTTCGAGCTAAGTGTAAAAATAAACGTAGAATTGAAGCATCGATGGACGAGGCATTCATTACTGAGGAGGAGGCAAACTTCGTGACAGCACACTACGAAGCCAAAAATCATCATTAGCATAACACGAAGCCTCGGTACAATGATGGCGATCCAAAAAAAGTTCGATCCAACCACAGCCTATTCAAAGGTAAGCTCTCACCATCTGGTGCTTCGAAAGGGAAATCGTTGGATGTCGAAGAATGGCGGACCATTTCATTGTATATCTTCACCAACCTAACAGAAGTGCGGCCGTACATCGAGTAAGTTCTCGGTAAATTATTTTTCCGCAACTTCTAATTTCTTGAAATACTCTTATTCCCGGATATTTGATATAGTCGATACGTCGCCGGATTCTCGGATGGAGCGGTCATCGAAAAGGATTCCGTCGAAGAGTATGAGCTTCTCGCAAAGCATGGATGCGACTATCCCGGTTTCATCTCTTGGTTCAAACAAAGGGTAATTAATTACCATTAAGGGCTCATTTGATTTCTTGGTCTAATTTGTGGCTAATGCATCCATTCTTTCGTATTAAACTTGTAGGCTGATGCAAGTCTATGGACGCCGAGTTGAGACAAGCAGCTAATGGTTTTGACTATAAGGTCCGTTCATTTGACAAATACAGCATCAACGGGTATCACTTTCGTACCTTTGACAAAGAGCTATCTATGCCCAACCTAAAGACTACAAATTGTTCTGCCTCTGCTATCGGCAAAGGAGACACCGAGTATTATGGAAGAGTTGAAGCAATTTATGAACTTCCATTCTATGGTGAAAACCCACCGACCGTCGTAGTCTTCAAATGTTATTGGTTTAAGCCGAGGGAGACTAGAAGGACTCATGAACATATAGGACTAGTCGAAATCAACCAAAACAACAACTTAGATGTTCCGGATGTCTATATTACGGCTCCACAGGAGACACAAGTTTTCTATCTACCATGGGCCTGCCAAACTGATCCAAATATGAAAGGTTGGGATGTCATTTATGAAGTGCCACCACATTTTACACCACCTACCCTCAATGAAGAGGATTACGAACCTCACATTAACCTAAACACATATGAAGGAGAATTCTTCCGAGAAACACGTATGTCCAAGAAACGTTTCAAGAACCGCTCTACTTCACCCCAGAACATTGAAGTATACATCGACAGTGAATCCGTCTTAACCCCTGACCTCGAACAGGAAGAGCTGGAAGAAGAAGAGGTTACTGCTGTGGATGACCTATCACTTCTTGACCGATTACATAATGGTGGCCTTCCACATGTTCTTCATGATAGTGATGATGATGATGCATTTATTGATGATAGTGATGATCATGATGCATTTATTGACCCCGAAGTGTATATAGACGAGCACGATTGTTATTAGTTCATGTCAGGTATTCAACTATTATACTATATATAAATTTTGAGTTCATGTTAGGTATTCAATTTTTATTAGTCATGTTGGTATTTATGACGATGATACACTTAAAATATATACATTTTATTACTCATGTTGATATTTATGTTGTACTAATCTCATTTACTCTTTGTCATGACAGGTGTTGAAAGATGGTGGGAAAGGGTCGAAAGCACTCCGCGGCTCCTTCATCGGCGGGTGATGGGATGGGTATTTCCATTCCTGCCTCGCCTCTTCGGTGAGTGTTGCTCTCTACTATGCAAGGAGCGCCCCCCGTGAGAGGAGGTCGACCCGCCGCGAAGTCGAGAGGTACTAAAGGTGCACGTTGTATTCATGTTGGTATTTATGTTGTACTCATGTTATATGCATATTGGTATTTATATACATTTTATTACTCATGTTGGTATTTATGTTGTAATAAAGGTACACGTGCCCGCGGGAGAGGTAGTGTGGTGGCTGCCACGCCTTCTGAGGTGGAGGCTACACGGTCTCTGCCACCACCCCAAGGTTATTCACCTGAGCAGAGGACTTCTAGGGTGGATTCGTCTGAGGTGGAGGCTACACGGCCTCCGGTTCACGAGCCTCGGGTCGACGAGCCTTCGACCCACGAGACTCGTGTCCCAGAGGCTTCATTCCAGGCGACTCCGGAGCAAAGCAGGGATGAGGGTACATCCCCAGAGACCCAGTGGGATACCTGGTCTGAGCCAAGTGGTCATGCTGGTAGCGACCAGGAGCTGGGTGAGGGGGCTACCGTCTACCAGCGTGGTAGTTCGGGGCTCCCGCTCGTGCCGGCGACCCCCGAGAAGAGGTGGTTGATTAGGCCAAATGGGGACAAGCAAGTTAATTTACTCTTATTTAACCTTTTGCCTTCATGTTTTCTCAAATATCTTGGCTTTAATTTGTCATATCATAGGGGTTGGATTGTTGCCAAGGGTGTCCGCAAGCCCAAGAGCATCCTTGGTGTGCTTTTCCGTAAAAACTTCCCAGGGTTAGTTACGTTGCTCGGTCGGGAGCGAGTGGTAGGAATGACCTAGGAGCACTACTTGGGTGCCCCGGCCCCGCCGGAGGTGGAGATCGACGGTGTTTTGTGCCACACGAGGGCCGACATGGTGATCCGATAGTTCTGGGTAATTTCTCCTTCACACAATTATAAAAAACCATAGCTAGTTATTGTACTAATGGGTGCTGTCTCATTTGCAGACCTACTACAGGTGTGAGGAGGGATACGAGGAGGACGCGGCAAAGGTTATCGAAACCGAATGTCGCCGCCTACTTCAAAACTTTCGGCACGAGGCTCGTGTGCAGGCTGTTCGAGACTACTATGCCACGCAGCATATTAGGATTGACAAGGCGAAGTGCTGTGATGCTAAGATGGAGAAGGAGCATTACATGAAGGTAATTAAATATTATTAAGGCTTTGTAGTTAGTTTCCTTGATTTGGTTCTTACGTGCTCAAATTTCTCTTTATTAACTTAGGTGCCCCCGAGATGGTGTGTGGATAAGATGGATTGTTGGCAGGCCTTGGTGGATCAGTGGTGCTCCGAAACATGGGAGGTCAGCCACAACAATGCCAAGGAGAGGCGTGGAAGAATGGTTGGTGTGCCACACCATCAAGGGAGCGTCAACTTAATTCAATTTGGCGAGAACTAGGTATGTGGTTTGCTTCATGCCTCATGCAATTCATTCTTAATGCTATCTTGAGCCCTTTACTAATACAATTTTCCTCTCTCTCTCTTTTAGGCGCGTCACAATAATACGGACGTGCCACAGATGTACGACCTGTATGCAATGGCCCATACTGCCTCGTACAAGAAGGTTAAGGCATTCTCTAAGTCTGACCTCGAACATCCAGAAAACTTCACAAACATCTCCTCCCACCACAATCTCGTGAAGTACAGAGATCACGGGAAGGCGAGGAAAGGGGAGGACTTTAACCCGAGCAAGGGCCTATTGATCCAGAGCTGGTGATGATAGCTGGCAACAGGAGGCCCCATGGCTCGATCACCATTGGAGACGGCCTTATACGTTGTCCTAGAACTCTCTGACAGATAAAGGCATGCCAAATGAGCTCCTGTCCGGAGATAACACGTCGTCCACGGCCAGTCGAGCTCGCCATCGAGGTTAGTTTAATGGACTCAACTATCTTTCCGCATTATGTTGTGCATTGGAACCAATATGATTACATTGCTAGCAATGAGTTGTGTTGCAGGCTGCTATTCAGAAAGAGAGAGAGGCAATGCAGGCGGCTATGGCGGAGAAGGATAAGGAGATGAGGGAGCTAGAGGAGAGGACGAATGCATTGGTGGAGGCGGAGAGGGCACGGAATGATGTGTCTAACAGGGCCATATACGAGCTCTTCGTGGTAAGTTTCTTCTTCATGTTATTTCAAATCTTGCATTTTAATGTCCGTTTCATTAATAAATAAAAAGTTTGACTTGTCGAAACCAAATGTACAGTCTATGTGCGAGAAGAGCGGCCAAGTCCCTCCGCCGGTGCCAGTCATTAATGTGGCGGGGACGGTGAGTTTCATTTTAGTGCAGTGATCTTAAGAGTGTCCTCATGCTAACGACACATTGCAAACATTGTTTGGTGCAGAATATCTCCCGAAACGCATCGCACGATCCTTCTACAATGGAGCCTTCTCCAGGACAGCCTTCTCCAGGTGAAACAAGCCAGAGCCACCGTGCTTCACCGTTGTGATGACGATAATGGTATGTTATGTCTAGTGTTTTAATAAAAATTAGCTAGGCTTCCACCTGAATGACATAATTAGCTTAGTTAGCTCCAAAATGGTATATTTAATAAAACATGACCTATACTTATCTAATTATCCTTGAAATGACATAATTAGCTCCAAAAAGGCATTCTTAGCTAATTTAGCCCAAAGAAGGGGAAAAGAGGAGAAGAAAGAGGAAAAATGAAAGGAAGGAAGAAGAAGAAGAAGAGAAGAAGAAGAAGAGAAGAAGAAGGATAATGAGGAGGAGAAGAAGGAGGAGAAGAAGGAGAGAAGGAGCTCCTCCTTCTCCTTCTTCTTCCTCCTTCTTCCTCCTTCTCCTTTTTCTTTTCTTCTTCTTCTCCTCTTCCTTCTCCTTCTCCTCCTCCTCCTCCTCCTCCTCCTCCTTCTCCTTCTTTTACTTATTCTTCTCTTCTTTCTTCTTCTCTTTCTCTTCTTCTACGTAGCTTAGACTCATCCAAGAAAGACTAAATTGGCTAATTATCCTACAAAATGACATAATTAGCTTAGTTAGCTCCTAAATGACCTATTTAATAAAAAATGACCTATAGTTAGCTAAGTTCTCTCCTAAATGACATAATAAGGCTTACGTAGCTGCAAGATGACCTATTCCCCCTAACTTAGGTATTAAATGGCCTATAATTAGCCTAGCTAGATCCAAAATGGCTTAACAAGCATAGTTCGCTACGGAATGACCTATTTTACCCAATTAGTTCCGAAACAACCTAGCTAGGCTTCCACCTAAATGACATCATTATCTTAGTTAGCTCCAAAATTGTCTATTTAATAAAATATGACCTATACTTAGCTAATTATCCTCGAAATGGCATAATTAACTACAAAAAGGCATTCTTAGCTAATTTAGCCCGAAGAAGGGGACAAGAGGAGAAGAAAGAGGAAAAATGAAAGGAAGGAAGAAGAAGAAGAAGATAAGAAGAAGAAGAGAAGAAGAAGGATAAGGAGAAGGAGAAGAAGGAGGAGAAGAAGGAGAAGGAGCGCCTCCTTCTCCTTCTTCTTCCTCCTTCCTCCTTCTCCTTCTCCTTCTTCTTTTCTTCTTCTTCTCCTCTTCCTTCTCCTTCTCCTCCTCCTCCTCATCCTCCTCCTTCTTCTTTTACTTCTTCTTCTCTTCTTGGTTCTTCACTTTCTCTTCTTCTACGTAGCTTAGACTCATCCAAGAAAGACTAAATTGGCTAATTGTCCTACAAAATGACATAATTAGCTTAGTTAGCTCCTAAATGACCTATTTTATAAAAAAATGACCTATAGTTAGCTAAGTTCTCTCCTAAATGACATAATAAGGCTTACGTAGTTGCAAGATGACCAATTCCCCCTAACTTAGGTATTAAATGGCCTATAATTAGCCTAGCTAGATCCAAAATGGCTTAATAAGCATAGTTTGCTCCAGAATGACCTAATTAGCATAGTTAGGTAAAAACATCATAAGAACCTTGGTTAGCTCGTTAAAATGACTAATTTAGCTCCAAAATGACATAATAAGGTCAAAATGGATTAATAATCACAGTTGGCTACAAAATGACATATTTTATCCAAGTTAGCTCTAGAATGACCTATACTTAGCTAAGTTCTCTCCTAAATGACATAATAAGGCTATGTTGCTCCAAGATGACCTATTCCACCTAACTTAGCTATTAAATGGCATATACTTAGCTAATTTTTCTCTGAAATAACCTATATACTTCATGATCTAGTATTATTCTTCTAACTTTCTTATTTGTCATTTTGCAGATTACATTCAGTTCACGGGAAGCTTGGATTATATTGATGGAATGCTTGAAGATGATTTATTGTACCATGGCTTCACGAAAGCTTGTATTGAAAGTATTGTAGTATATGGATATATATGAAACTTTGTATGCATGTGGATGAAACTGGTGTAATATATGGTTTGGTACGGATACAACTTGCATAATATGTATGTACTATGGATGAAAGTTATTTTAATATGGTTATGTGTACGGAAAGAAATTTATTTATGTGGAATATATATATATATATCCTGATTATTGTGAAAAATGTTGGATATAATAAGAAATAAATTAAAAAGGGGCTGGTTCCCCCCTTTGTCGTCTGCCTCCACATGGCAAAGGGGGGATGGCCGACGGCAAAGAGAGGATGCTTGCCGTTAACACTTAACGGGGCCGTTGGTGTATGTGTCATCCCATTTAATTTGTCGTCTGCCCCCTCATGGCAAAGATTCTTTGCCGTCCGCTTTAAAAAATCAGACGGCAAAGAACCTCTTCACCAGATATTTTTTTGCGGTCTATTTTGTCGTCTACTGACCGACGTCAAAGCCTTTGCCATCAGTGATTCACCCCTTTGCCGTCCGCCATGGCAGACAGCAAATTTCTGAATTTCAGTAGTGAATACCTACACCAATGCCACCACTCCAAAAAAAAGCATTGTCATCCTCAAACTTGATTTTGAAAAGGCCTTTGACTCTGTGAACCATGAGTTCATTTTTCAGATTCTTAGGCACAATGGTTTTAATGATAAGTGGATATTATGGGTGCAGCAGTTGCTCAGTTCTGGCTCCTCTTCTGTTCTTCTCAATGGAGTCCCTGGTAAAAATTTATGTGCAAGAAGGCGGTCACGCAGGGGGGCCCATGCCACCTTTCCTTTTTGCCATTGCTGCTGATTTTCTCCAAACCTTGGTAAATCAATTGTTGCAGGATGGCCTCATCTAGTTGCCAATACCCTTTCATGACAAAGACTTTCCAATTGTCCAATATGCAGATGACACTCTTATCATTTTGCCTGTTGTGGAGTCTCAGCTACTAGAATTCAAAAAGATGCTTCTGCTTTTCTCCCAATCCACAGGTCTCCAAGTAAACTATCACAAGTGTGCTCTGTTACCTATCAACCTTGATCAGGGAGAACTTTAGAGACTAGCTGCCTCTATTGGTTGCAAGGTTGGATCAATAGCTTTCACCTATCTTGGTTTGCCTGTTGGGACAACGAGACCAAGGATTATTGATCTAATGCCCTTGGTAGACAGTATGGAAAGGAGACTTTCTGCTAGAACCTCCTTTCTGACATAGGGGGGACGCTTGCAATATCTCAATTCAGCCTTGTCCTCTGTTCCCATTTTTTTCCTCTGTAGTTTGGATATACCACCAGGGATTCTTAAGCAGTTGGAAAGGATACAAAGACAATGTCTCTCGAGGAAGAATGTCCAAGGCCATGCCCCTTCCCTTGCAGCATGGGACTTAGTGTGCAGGCCAAACTGAAGGGTGGCTTGGGGATTATGAATCTGTCTGTCCAGAATGAGGCTCTGTTGCTTAAACATGTGGATAAGTTGTTAAACAAAGCTGATGTGCCCTAGGTTGATTTTATATGGAACACCTATCACCACAGCACAGTTCCTCAGGGTACCTCCTTTTGTGGATCTTTCTGGTGGAAAGATATCTGTAAGAGGATGGACAACTTTAGAGCTGTCACCTATGTCCAGCCAAACAGGGGAGACACCTTTCTTTTTTGGTCTGATTCCCGGGCATTAGGAGATTCCAACAGGCCTCCAGCTCTTCAGTTCCAAAGATTGTTCTCCTTTGTCATTGACACTTTCTGCACTGCTGAGGAGGTCTTCCATGTTTTTCACACAAATAACATGATCAACATGTTTCACTTGCCTCTCTCTGAAAGGGCCTACCAAGAGTTGGAACCAGTCACCTACTTACTCGAGAATCTTGATAGGGATCCATCTTGAAATGATATTTGGCTCTGGATTAGTGACTGTAAAGCTTACTCTGCTAAGAAGTACTACCTCCATGTGCATCTGCCCATTGTTCCCAACCCTTTGCTCTATTGGATTTGGAAGAGTTGTTCCACCATGAAGATCAAGATGTTTGTCTGGATGCTCATCATGGATAGGCTCAACACCCAGGATATGCTTGAACGCCGTCACTGGAAAGTCTCTGATTCAAACCTATGTGTTCTTTGTCATGCTAGGGTCAAAGAAGATAACGATCATCTCTTTTTCAACTCCCTTTTCAGCATCAGGGTTTGGAACTACCTTGAGATCACCTGGCAGGGTACTTCCATGTGGACCACTTCATTGGCAGCCAGGAAAGATTTTCAGCAACCTTTTTTCTCTGAAGTAGTGTTCACTGCTTGCTGGAACATTTTGACAGTCCGAAATGCAAGGATTTTCAACAATGAGCGTCCTAGGTTCAGTAAATGGAAGTCTAGCTTCACTCATGATATCTCCCTTTTAGCTCATAGGGTTAAGGCCAGATTTAGGGATGATCTTCTTAAGTGAATCTCCTTTCTACCTCGTTGAGGTTTGTATCTCTTCCCCCATCCCCATTGTATATCCTAATCCTCTCATGTACATATACTCTCTTTGTAATGGAATAAAAGAAAAGGCTGTGGGGTGAGTCCCTATAGTAGCTGGTCAAAAAAGCATGGTTCTATTGTAAAAATACTGCCTCAGCAGACGAATATCCGATGCCAATATTTAGACCAAATCATCTTCCCGTGGATTTTGAACTTCTCGATCGAATTTCTCAAGAGGAGTGTGATAAGTTTGCCTTTGTATTCCAAAAAATTTGTGACTCTCCAGTCTCGAGGTCTAACTGGAGTGGATTTGACCCGTTGTAGGGCATCCTGGATGATCCTGTTGCTGAGCCGTCGAAATGCTCTTATGTTCAAGTATTTTGGTCGTGCGGATGATCCTCAAAGATATAGCACAGTGATTTTGACAGATGACGACATAAATAAGGTTGTGAAGAAATTGCTTGGGGAAACTCAAGCAGCCTGTGACCAAGTTGGCTTGAAGCCTTTTAATGCTCTCAACCCGACTCCTCCAGTATTAAACTTACTCAGCTATTACCTGATTATCTTTTTGAAAACCTTTACAAGCTTTAAGTACTTTGTTTTTATTTTAATTTACCCAAATCTTGGTGGCTTCTTCTGCGTTTTGGAATAAGAAGAGCAAATTCTCGGCTAGCAAATCTAAAGCCGCTCCTATGACATCCCCGGATTATGATACACTGACCCCTATAATCACGTTATAGTGATCACCGTGTTTAAGCTAACCATGTTGCTAAACAATTCAAGACCACTTTGAATTTCATATCTCTTTTCAAATTCCACCACCTAAAGACATTTAATTTTATTGTGACAAAATAAAACCTCAAACAACAAATGGGAAATGTTGCACGCTTGTCTAAAATTCCAAAACAATTATTGATACGGAAAACAACATCACCTTGATGATGATGTGGACCCCACCATCCAAAGCAAAGCCCAACTGTAGCTTAAAATGCACCTTTAGTTCATGGAAAAATATAACATATTCAAATGGGTTCCAACCTTTTTGTGGCATGACAGAATAGTGCCTTATAATTAGTTGACCAAGTCACACATTTTTTCTACATCTTCTTGTTACAAAAATAAATAAAATACAACTATAAAAGAAAGCACAAAAGGAAAAGGGAATAAAATGAAAAGACTTGCTAGGCATTGAGGCCCAGGTACTACAGGTTAGCCCGGCCCATTTAGGCCAGCCTTCCCCTTCCCCTCGCCAGCGAGAGGAGAAGGCCGACACATCATGGCGGTCGACGCTCTCACACGGCCTTCAAGCCCCCCCCCCCACGGAGGATAAGAACGATCCCCCTCACTCTCTCTCGCTCCCGCAAACCATAGACCCCTCCCGAACTCCCTCTCCTCATGTGTTCCCCCTTCCCCACGACCGGACGAACACATCCATGGCCGCATCATGGTGGATCCCAGGGCCACAACTTCTTCCTCACCCCCGTAGCATGTCTAAAAGCTCCGCAGCATCGACCTCGTCTGCCTCGGGCACCGGATCGACTCGGGGGAGCCCTTACGACCTCACCATCGACCTTCTCCCTCCTGGGTCCCGTAGCATGCCTTCGTTCAATTCGCCACCTCTGCCACCTCAAGATCTACACCGGGCCTTCCCATCAATGCTGGTGAGCTCCTCTCGCTGCTCCTCCCTCTATGTGCGCTCCCGTAGCCCTCCCTAGCTAATTGTCCGGCATCCAAGCTATGTCGTTTGCCACTGCCGATGTGCTCGAGCTCTGCGTGCCCTTGAGCACCCGTGCATGCTACTGGCATGCTCCAGAGCACCCACTGCAGTGTTCCCGCACGTTAGATACGTAAAATTCATGCTCATTCGATAGTTCCCATAGACGCCCGAAGTTGGCTCCGCCATGGCTCATTGCCGGCACCCATTCTGGCCGCCCCTGCTCCGGCTGATGCCTCAGTTGGAAGCGCGGCTCCACCAGCAACACGTAGGAAGTCTTAGCGCACGAGATGGTTGCTGGAGCTGCAATTCCGAGCTACTCCGCCATCCCTGGTGCTCGTCAGAGCAACTCCAGCGCGCCATCGCGAGGGCGAACGCCGGCCACGGCGCGCTGGGTCACTGACCCGTGGGTCCAGCCAGTCAAGTACTTAGTTAGATTAAATAAGTGATTAGTTAAACAGTAGTACTCACTGACGACTTGGTCCCACTTTGTTAATTAAACCAGGATTTAAAAATAAACCTAATTAAGTTACAATTACCGACAGGTGGAGCCCTACCACTGTTTTCTAGATAGGGCCGGCCCAGTCACGTGCTGACTTAGCGGGAGGGTCCCACCAGCCAGCCTGTGTTGACTGGTTGGTTGACCAGTCAACTGGGCCCCTCTTGTCACCCCGTGTTACCCTGTTGGGTGCACTAGACCGGGTGCACTTAGCGTTTTATTTAATATTTTGAAATAATAGTAATAACAAAAAAATCACAAAATCTTTAAAACTTGGAATATTAATAGAAAGCAAACCGTAAGTCACATGAAGATAATTAATATATGAAAGTTTCTCAGAAAAATCCCACGAATCCGAATATGCTATGTGGTCATGTGTCATATGCTCCTAGCATAATGAACATGTAACTTTCCTTCCCATTTCATCTGCTCAGCAATAGCCAAAGACCCGGGAGATATCATGAGATATTTTCCCGCTCCGTTTGTAACGTTTAGTACTGCGTTAGGTCACCCCTAGCACGGTGTATTTACCTTGTCATGCTTTGTGGTGTGTTTCCTTGCTCTGTTATTTATAGTGTTTCCCCTTCGTTACTTCCTTTCCGGTAGACCCCGAGACCGATGTTAATTCATTGATCGACTACTTCACCATCGTGGATCTGTGTTAATCTGCAGAGCAACCACGCAAGCAAACCCCCTTGATCATTCCTATATCCTCTATTCTTTCTCCCTCATGCTTGCATTAGAATTTTGCTATTGTTGTAGTTAGCTCCTATATCTGATGCATAGCCTTTTTGATAAATTGTAACTTTATTCTATTGCTACTTAAAACCATTTAGTATAGGTGGAGCAGTGATCCCTTTGCCCCCTTAGTCTAGTTGCCCCCGCTTTATCATCAAGTTTAGATCATCGGATGGATGAGCCATGAGCCGTCACAGCACTCACACCCCTCTTAGTTGTACGACGCTGCACAGCTAGTATCGAGTACCAAGGGTGACACCTCGTTACGTACTCTGATGTTAACCTTGTAGTGTAGTTCCCCTAAGGTGGTTCTCGAAGGGTGATTCCTCCTTCACCACCTCCAATAACGACTCTGTCGTACATCCCATCAAGCATGGTCCATCGAGGGTAATTCCTCCCTTATAACATTGACGGTTACATCGTTCGGAATCCATTGAGGGTGATACCTCGGATCCCTCTGATGGACAATCACACAGCTACTCGACCACATAACCGGGAACTTGATGAATGGTGTGTTGCGGGTGGATTCCAGCATGAATGTGATGGTGAGTTAATTAAAATGCTCAGGTTTGTGTCGTCGTTTACTCATGGCAGTAGCCATGGGTAGGCTAATCAAGAGTGGTGGGAACTAAAGAACATCGACGGGCTCCGGGAACGGGATTGGTACAAGCGATATAGACGCATGATGTACCCAGGTTCGGGGCTCTCCGTGGGAGATAATACCCCTAGTCCTGCCGGATTGGTTGATGAACCAATGAAATTACAATGCGCTCCTTGAGCTGCTCGGCGGAGGAGGAAGAAGGGGTTGTCGGCTCACATCTACCTCTCCTGTATGAGTGGGTGAGTGTGTGTGTGAAGTTGACCGACCATCTGCATGGAGGGGGATCGGGGGGTTTTATAGTCGAACCCACCGACCTACAATATAGATAAAAGTACATAAGAGGGACCCTTCTCGCAGCCTTGTCGGCTGGCCAGGGGCCATCCATGGTCTAGTCTTGTCGTTGGAGGGGCCCGCCAGCTGCGAGGTCCCATCTGGCCGTGGGACCCGCCGGCTAGCCAATGGGGCTCTCGCATGAGGCCCACGCAGGTCACGTGTGGTACATCCGACATCGTCTTGCGAGATTCGTCATGGGTCGCCGGTACGGTCGTCTCCACTATGGCCACGCCGAGCTTGGTAATGGAGTGGATGCTTGCGAGCTGGTACTGTGCTGGGTTCACGGATCGGAGTCGGTGTACGTCAGTGACATGGCCGCTGACACTGTATCTGCCGTGTGCCTCAACCTTGTACCCGTGCTGACACGATTCAGCTTTAATCATAGAGTCTCACATCCTAGGATCGGATGTGACAGGAGCTCTCTAGCCGGCTAGCGGCCTCGCTAGCTGGCCTTGGAGTTACCGTCTCGCTCCTAGCCGGCAGGCGCTTCTAGCCGGCCAGCAGGAGTGGGTGTCTCGCCCCTACCCGGCAGGTGCTTCCTAGCCGGCCACGAGGAGTTGGCTGTTTGGAGGAAGCTGAAGATTCCTTTTGTACTTGGGCGCAAAGGAATAGGCTGGATGAGCCTACCCCGGGTTATTCCCCCGTCAGTAGTTCCCGAAGCAGGGGAGGTCCGCTGCCTCGAGGCGAAGGGCCTCGCCGGCTTGAGTTCCATGCCGACGATCTTCAAGAGTTGCTTGTTGCGGGAGACGCCGAGTCGGAAACTGGCTAGCTTCCAACGGATGCCTCGGCTTCATCGCAGGCAGCACCGCCGTGCCACATGCCACGCCCCGGGCCCAACATCATGATTAATTGCGCAGATGACGGGATGACGCTTGTGCCTTGGGTCCCACCACGACGCCTCCTCGGCCCCCGCACATGCAGATATTCTGCGGATCGCCCCGCGGGGTTGGGCTCTAAGGGGCATAAATGCGCCTGCATTATTCGGAGAAGGTGGGGATCGTGCGCACCGGATCCCCTCCTCACAATCTCTTGGAGGGTTTAAATGGTGTGTGGGGGCGTCGAGGACGCCATTAGCCCCCTTCTCGCCCCGCACAAACGCCCCTTCCTTCCTAGAGCCACAGAAAGAAGAGAGCGTTGCTCGTGCCTTCGTCGTCGTTTGTGTCGTCGCCGCCGTTCGCCGCCAGGACTCCGTCTCACTCTGCACCGCCACCCCACCATGTCTAGCAGCGCCCCTAGGAAGGGGCAGTCCTGAGGTGTGTGGGTGGGCAGCGATGTCAGCTCCGAGCACATTGAGGCTCTTCACCACCGCCGCATGCTTCCTCCAGCGAACCTCGTGGTGGAGCGGGTGCCCGGCGCCGAAGCGGCCCCGACCCCCGGTGACGACGAGGTGCTGGTGTTCGTGGAAGACTTATACTGTGGCTTTGGGCTTCCGGTGAGTGTCTTCTTCTCGAGTTTTCTGAGCTTCTTCGGTCTGCCGCTGCACCACTTAGCGCTCAATGCCATCCTCCAGCTTGCCGCCTTCGTCGTTCTGTGCAAGAGGTTGATACGTCCCAAACGTATCTATAATTTCTGCTTGTTCCATGATCTTTTGGGTGACATTGTTACATGTTTTGCTACACTTTTATATCGTTTTACACATATTTGGAGCTTTTTTGTGTTCTGGTGTCTTTTTTGCACGGGATTTTACCCAATTTTTCTTAGCCCAAAAAATCCAGAAAAATATATAAAAAAAATCAGCGAAACAGAAGCTTCGAGATTACCGAAGGGGGACACAGGGGGTGCCAAGGGCCTCCTAGACGGCTTGCTGGTGCGGCCTGGCCCTAGGCCGTTGCCTGGGTGGGCCCCACCTCCACTGGTGCACTCCTTAGGCCTATATTTAGTGTTCCGTGAGGAAACCCTCGTAGACAATCTGGAATCGAGAATTTCTCCATCGTTCCGCCGCCGCAACGCTTCCGAGATCGGGAGCGTCACGAGACCTCTTCCCGGCATGTCACACCGTGTTTTTACTACCACTTCTCTGTATTGTGAAAATCTGAGCTTGTTAAAACTATTTCAAAACCAATGTTGTGAGTGTCATGATTGTCATTGTATGCTTGTGTGTTTGATCATGTGATGATAAAAACCCTACTTCACAATATTGATTTATTTCAAAAAACCTTGACTTGTTTCTTATGAAGGTAAAACACTACTTTGAGTTGCACTACATGCCCTTGATGGCAAGAAGTGTTTCTACTCAAAGTTGGTGATCTGATTTTTACTTATCTTTATATTCCAAAACCATAAAATAATTATTTTTATAATTATTTTCCGAATTAAATCGTATGTCCATGTGTGAGGCCAAAATTGGTATTCCCACTTGGGAAAATGCTTTTCTGCCTTAGAAAAATCTGATTAAATTTGGAGATGATCAGAAGGACATATATTTTCCATACATAACGTTTGAAACCCCTATTTATATTATAATTATTTGAGTAAAACCTTGGAAGCCATTTCTTTCTGTTTTGACCTTTTGAAATATTTCCAAAGGAAATATTCTTAATAAAATTCTAGAAAATTACAGTAGTATCCCTAAGCCATATTTGGTATCCACATAAAGTTTCACCTTCATCCAAGGTGATTAAGGACCCCAAATAACCCTAAAACCCCTTTTGTCCAGATTGAAGTTAGAGCAACTCTACATAGCAAAGTTTATCCAATGATACTGAAACTTTGCATGAGTGTCTAATACCTCAAATGAGGGTTCCACACCAAAAATGGGATTTGTGGGACTTAGTTTGCCCACACTCTCTTTGGAAGGGACAGATGTGGTCAAATTGAAGTGTTCATAAAGTTAAACTTGTCCAATGGAGCTCAAACCTTGTGAAACCCCATGTTTTAGCACCAAACCCAAACCTGTTAAGTTGCAGCACCAATGGTGGGGTGCAACCCCCTCAAACCACTGTCGAGCACCTTCTAACAGATAAGGAAAATCCACCTTAGCCACAGCTAAACACAACCCCTTTGCTCCAAACTCATAGATTAGGTGGCCAGTATCCATATCTAACCCTAGTCAACTGGCCCCTAACTGGTTCAAAGTGGAAAGGCCAAAATCTCCAATTTAGATTTCAGCTCAAGGCTGATAGCACCAGTATTTCTTGCCTCCCTTGACCAGCCGAAGCAGCCACGAGACCCAAACGGCTAGCCACACTCCCAGCTAGTGCCAGGACATGCTAGACATGTCCAAAGTGCCTCAGAGTGCACCAGCATGCCGTGGCATGCCAAAACTGTGCTCTGGGCGCGCTACAGGAAACCACCAAGGTGGGGGCGACGCTCTCGACCAATTCCAGCCTCCCCCGAGGTGTCCAACCTCTTCCCCGAGAACCCCCCTGCGTTGAGAAACCATCAGGGCCCCTCCTTCCCCCGCTAGAGCTCGTGCGACGCGTGCCCGCGCGCACCAAAACCGGCCAAGGCTGCGTGGCCACGGATGCTCGACTCCTCCCTCTCTTCCTCTGCAGCAGATGGTTCTAGCAGTCCAAAACCATGTCTTGAGACCATGGTTTCGACCCAAACCCCTCTCTGCACCCCCATGCACGCCATAGTGAGTCACCGGCGGTCCCGAATCGGCTCACCTCGCGGGCCTATTTATAGCCCTCCCCCTCGCTCGAGCACCCCTCAGATAGCTTCACCACGACCACTAGCACCTCCCTAGCCAACCCAGCAAACCAGCACAGCCCGAGTGCTCAAGATCGACCGAGGCCCCTCCACCTCGGAGCCCCATTCGATCTCCAGCTACACGACGGCTCATGCGCCCCTTGACCCACCAAACTGATCCTCTCAACCCTAGGAAGCTTTCCCCCAACTCGCCCGAGCATTTCCATGCATCTAGCCACCTCCTCGACCACCTCCCAAAACTCCTCCGCCAAAGCCTCCTCGTCACCGGCGAACCCCTGCCTCTCCGATGTTGTTCCGACCACCAACAGGTAGGCGACGTCATGGCAAACCCATTCCAGTCCTTGTTGGGGCTTGAGAGCGTCTGCAGCCTCGCCGACGTGCTCCTCCTCCTCTCTGGCCAGAGGTAGGAGACGACCCCGACAGGTGTGCCCCACCTGTCGGTGGCCCAGCCTCCTCCCCCACGCTGTCCACAACCACTGACCGTAGGGCCCCGCACGTCAGGTTCAAACCTGACGGCGCGTGCGCCTGGGCAGGCTGTCGGCTGGCCATGGGCCAGCCCAGTTCCAGTTCGAGCAAGGCTAGGGACTTAGCCCGTTTTCTTTTATTTTTGAAAACTTGATTTCTAAGATTTTTATAAAAACATGTAACCAGTGTAAAAATATAATTTTTCCACTATTATTCTTCTAAAAATATGCAGTATTTAATGATATGATTGGATGAATTTTTCTACAACTATTCTATTTTACAAGAATAAAAAGGACTAAATTGGAATAGTTTTGCTTCTGTTTGGTTAATTCTAAAAATGTTCCTTCAAGAGAATTTGAGGCAAATATTTTTCAAAATGAAAAATTAGATTTATTAGTAATAAAGAACATTTTTAAAATGACTTTGTGATCTGCTTCTGTGTGAGCTATTTCTTATTTATTGTTTTGTCGAGGGTAGAAAATCCGTGTGACGAGGGAATCGGAGCGGAAGACCTCGAAGACCCAGATACCTAGCTGACCAAGGCAAGCAGCCCTTTGACCATGACTGAGCATATGTTACTTTGCATGTTAAGATAACAAGTATTTCCGTTGTATATGATCATAAGTGCCGGTAATCATTTGATATGATTTTACCGATGGCTCCCTCAGAGCACATGCATTGAGCTTGATCCTACCCCTTGAGGGTCATGCTAATATCTTGTTGACAAGTAATGTTAGAAGTAGAATTATCATGAGCATGTCGATGACATAAATCAAAGAGTTTATGAAAACCCCGTCGGGTGCCACTAATGCCCGAGGGTGATGATGAGTTGGGTGGCCACTGTTGGTGAAGTGGTGCACCGAGTATTTGTGTGAGTATGGTTTCGGAAATGGGATTAGATTTATGATGTGTCGACCGACCCAACCTTACCAGTACGACCACGTTACCCCTTATCGGATGCGGCTATGTTAATTACTCTAGTCGGTGCTAGCAAAGAGCCAAATTACCAGTGGCAGGAGTGATGTGTGGTCACTCTCGTGATGGGGTCGTGCCAGGTAGGACGACTATGCTATTTTTATGAGTTCCAGTCACACCGTTGGTCCCCGTATGGTTGGTACTGTCCAGAGTCGGTGCTCGTAAGACGTACAACATGTGGGATGGGTACCAATCGAGTGGACCTCTTTGTCTAGTATCGTCGGGGGAAAGGCATTGATCGGGTACTTACCTCGGGTATGTTATATACCGCAAGTCGTGGATGACACAGATGTTTCCCGGATCTCGTGGGTCCAGCGTACTACTTTTGCAGAGTGTAAAACTATTCGAATAGCCGTGTCCACGTTCAAGGACAGTTGGGTAATACTGCTTAAACTACGTCCAGTTATTTCCTCATAAACCAAGTGTGTGTCTGTGGTGATGAGAAAGGTGTTGTTATCGAAGTAATGATATGACCAAGTTTGGTGACTTGTCATATAGGGTGAGCCCGGATGGTTCAGCCCTTGACATATATATTGATATCTGTAACTTGTTCTTCAAAAGTAATTCTTTAATTTGATGCATATTCATGATCAATCCACCAAGAGAGTTCCACCAAAGATGCCTGTTATTCTTATCCTTCACTTTCATTGTTCATATCATGGGTTGTTTGCAAGTACATTCAAAGTACTCATTGGCTTGCCACTAGTTATGTCATTGACCAGACATGGAAGGGCCGGATTTTGGAGATGAGTATCTCTTCGGAGACGCCCCTGCAAACTAGGACGCTTCCAAGTCAGAATGCATGTCGGTGTAGGCTTGATGGCATGGGCACCCGCTTAGCCCCTATAATTTCTACTACTAGTTGTATCATAGTGATTGGCCTTAGGCCCTGCCTTGTGAACTTGACCATTCAGTCATATGTTGTAATAATCGTTATTTGGATGTAAGACTCTTTTATTCGGTATCTGTGTTCGGTGAGCATTGATCTCTGGGATCACTGAGCACGGCAATCTCGACCCGTAAGTCGGGGTCCCCAAAGAGCTGGTATCAGAGCCATCCTGACTATAGGAAGCCTTAGGTAGCATGGACGATAGTCGAGACGATTAGTGCACATAGACCTTAACCTGAGATTCTGCACCCACTAAAAACTTTGTAACTCTCTCGTCTACATCTTCTAGATGGTCGTCATACCTGAGATGCTTCTGGAGACGGGCTTTCCTCTGCTTTTGAGTGATAGCCTCGAGAAGTGTCAAGTACGCCGCACGCCCATCTTCCTCTACCACGAGCACTAGGTCAACGCCAAAACTCAGGAATGTCACGTGGACGTGATAGTGAAGGCAAATGACTCTCTGATACGTCTGCAACGTATCTACTTTCTCAAACTCTTTTGCCCTTGTTTTGGACTATATTTTGCATGATTTGAATGGAACTAACCTGGACTGACGCTGTTTTCAGCAGAATTGCCTTGGTGTTATTTTTATGGAGAAATCAAAGTTCTCCAAACATCCTGAAAATTTACGGGGAGCAGTTTTGGAAAATATCAAAAATACCTCCGCCATGATCCACCTAAGGGGGTGGGCCAGTGGGCCACAAGCCCCCGCTCCGCCACCACCCCCTGGTGGCGGTGGGCAGGCTTGTGGGGCCACAGGCACCTGCCGCCCCCAATTCCAGCTCTATAAGTTGTCTTTCACCCCAGAAAAAATAAAAAGAGAAGTTTTCATTGCGTTTTCGATACGGAGGCGCCGCCACCGCGTGTTCTTCATCTGGAGGGCAGATCTGGAGTCCGTCTAGGGCTCCGGAGAGGCGAAATCGTCGCCATCGTCATCATCAACCTTCTTTCCTCTCCAATTCCATGAAACTCTTCGTCGTTCATGAGTAATCTATTCGTAGGCTCGCTGGACGGTGATGAGTAGGATGAGATCTATCATGTAATCGAGTTAGTTTTGATGGGGATTGATCCCTAGTATCCACTATGTTCTGAGATTTGATGTTGTTACTACTTTGCCATGCTTAATGCTTGTCACTAGGCCCTGAGTGCCATGATTTCAGATATGAAATTATTATGTTGTCACCAATATATGTGTGTTTTAGATCCGATCTTGCAAGTAGTAGTTACCTACTATGTGTTATGATCCGGCAACCCCGGAGTGACAATAACCGGAACCACTCCCGGTGATGACCATAGTTTGAGGAGTTCATGTGTTCACCAAGTGCTAATACGTTGGTCCGGTTCTTTATTAAAAGGAGAACCTTAATATCCCGTAGTTTCCTTTTGGACCCCGCTGCCACGGGAGGGATGGACAATAGATGTCATGCAAGTTCTTTTCCCTAAGAACGTATGACGACACACGGAATGCATGCCTACATCACATTAACGAACAGGAGCTAGCCTGATATCTCTCCGTGTTATAGCTGTTGCATGATGAATATCATCCAAACAAATCACTGACCCAATGCCTATGAGTTTGTCCTACTATTGCTACTGCCATTACTTGTCTTACTCTCCTGCTACTACAGTTGCTACTACTGTTACTTGTCTTTCTCTGCTATTGATACTACTGTTGTTACTGCTGCTACTTGCTTTGCTCTACTACTACTGTTGGTACTACTGTCACTTGCTACTGTTGCTACTTGCTACCGCTGTCACTACTATTGTTCCTTGCCACTGCTATTCCTCGTTACACAGCCGATACCCGCTACTTCGCTGTTACTACTTCGTTGTTACTATTGTGCTTGCAGATACTAATCTTTCAGGTGTGGTTGAATCTGACAAATTCAGCTGCTAATACTTGAGAGTATACTCTCACCTCCTGACTGGCGTACCTAAAAATTGGGTCGAATAATCTACCCTCGAAAAACTGCTGCGAACCCACGCTGTGGTGGGCCATCAACAACATTCTTCCAGTTTCATTGACGGGGAGTGCTATCAGCATTCTTCTGGTGCCGTTGCAGGAGAAGGTTAGTTGTTATAAGCATTCGTCTAGCTAACACTAGAGATTGCAGGATCAGCACTTTTCTGGAGCCATTGCCAGAGAAGCACAGCTGACGTCAGCATTTTTCTGGCGCCGTTGCCGGGGAGGTATTGCCATATTCTCTGAGTTACTTGGGATTTATATCTGCTGATCACTATGAAGAATCTGAAGGATCCGAAGACCAAAGTCTTGCACTCAACTACGAGGGGAGGTAAGGAATTGCCATCTAGCTATGCACTTGATTCATCTTCAGTTATGAGTAAGTTTGCGACATCACCTCCTGCTAGAAATCTTGATATGTCGCATGTGCTTGATGATGCTTGTGGTACTGCTAGAGATGCTATGCTTGATACTATGCCTGATAATACTATGCTTGATACTATGCCTGATGATGCTATGCTTGATACTATGCTTGATACTGCTAGAGATACTATGCTTGATACTGCTAGAGATGCAATGCTTGATACTATTTTGCCTGATGATGCTAGAGATGCTATTTTGCCTGATGATGTTATGCTTGATACTACCAGAGATGCTCCTTTGCCTGTTCCACTAGGAGTGTTCCTTGATGCTCATATTGCTAGAGTTACTGCCAATGCTCGTGATGCTTCTGATACTGCCAATGCTATTGAGATAGAACCTACTTTTGCTCCTGCTAGATCTAGCTCTCCTAGATATGAATTGCCTGATATACCTGAGGGTTATGTTATGGAGGGAGAGATAGCTGAGGATTTTATTGCGTGTAAGGATGCCTATGAAACTGAGAAATTAGTTCTCAAGTGTAAGGAATAATCTCGGGAAGTTAGGATGAAAAATAATCCGAAGTTTGCCACTTCGCCTATCTTTGTCACCGATAAGGATTATGAATTCTCTGTCGACCCTGAGATAATCTCTCTAGTCGAATCTGATCCTTTTCACGGTTATGAGTCTGAGACGGTCATAGCCCATCTTGACAAACTATCCGAAATAGCCAACCTTTTCACTAATGAGGAGAAGATCAGCCACTACTATATCCTTAAGTTGTTTCCTTTCTCTCTAAAGGATGATGCTAAAGCCTGGTTCACCTCTCTTGCACCTGGATGTGTGTGTAGTCCCCAGGAGATGGTCTATTACTTCTGTGAGAAATATTTCCCGGCCCATAAGAAGCAAGCTGCCTTGCAGGAAATATACAACTTTGCCCAACTCCAAGAAGAGAGTCTTCCACAAGCTTGGGGGAGGCTCGTCCAGCTACAGAATGCTTTGCCTGATCACCCTCTCAAGAAGAACGAGATACTTGATATCCTCTATAACGGACTTACCGATGCCTCTAGAGACCACCTAGATAGTTGTGTCGGTTGTGTTTTTAGGGAACGAACTATAGAACAAGCTGAGACCCTACTAAATAACCTCTTGATCAACGATAATGCTTGGACTATTCCCGAACCACCTCCTAAGCCAACTCCTAAGAAAAGAGGTATTCTATTCCTCTGTCCTGAAGATATGCAAGAAGCCAAGAAATCTATGCAAGAGAAAGGCATTAGATCTCAAGATGTCAAAAATCTACCACCTATCGAAGAGATCCATGGTCTCGACAACCCGATAAAGGTAGTAGAAGTAAATTCTCTGCGTAGGTTTGATGAGAGTGATATTCCTTTTGATGAACCTGCTAGCCTATGCTTTGATGAATTTGACAACTTTGTTGCCAAACAACAGAGTTTCAATGATTATGTTAGCGGACATTTGGAACAAAGTGCTCGGATGCTTAGCCATTTAAGTGCTTGTGCAGACAGAGATGTCAATGCTCTAAAGCTTCTGAGTAAACATGCCTCTATGATTACTAATCAGGTAGAACAAGTACTTAAAGCTCAGAATGACCTGCTCAATGAATTAAATGACAACTCTGTCAGAGTCATTACTAGAGGAGGCAAAATGACTCAGGAACCTTTGTATCCTCAAGGTCATCCTAAGAGAATTGATCAAGATTCTCAAGGAATCAATGCTGATACACACAGTAATCCTAAGGAGAAGAAGAAGAAGGATAGAAGCCTACACGCGAGTTCACCAAATACTGTCACACCAGAAGAACCTAATGATATTTCTGCGACTGATGAAGAAACATAAGCTGGTGATGAACATGAACCTGGTGACAATATGGACAGTGATGTTCATAATAATGCTCAACCTAGCCATGATGAGGATGTGGAGATTGAACTTACGGTTAATCCTGATAATCCACAACCTAAGACGTACGACAAGAGTGACTTTACTGCTAGGAAGCATGGAAAGAAAGAGAGCCATGGGTTGAGAGACCTATGCCCTTTCCTCCTAAGCCATCCAAGAAAAAGGATGATGAGGATTTTGAGCGCTTCGTTGAGATGATAAGACCCGTCTTTCTGCAGATGCGGTTAACTGATATGCTCAAGATGTCTCCGTATGCCAAGTACACTTTCAAAGGTGGAACTCCTAAGAAACTAATAAATGGAAGATACCAGATCTTGAGATCTCCACCATGCTTGCCAATTACACTTTCAAAGGTGGAACTCCTAAGAAACTTGTTGATCCCGGAGTGCCCACTATACCTTGATCCATTAAAGGAAACTACGTAAGAACTGCCTTATGTGACCTTGGAGCCGGTGTTAGTGTTATGCCACACTCTCTTTATCGTAGACTTGAATTGGATAAGTTCACAACCACTGAAATTTCTCTGCAAATGGTCGACAAATCAACTGCTTTCCCTCTTATGCGTTTGCGAGGATGTGCCTGTTGTGGTTGCTAATACCACTATCTTAACAGACTTTGTTATCTTGGATATTCCCGAGGATGATGCATGGCTATCATCCTCGGAAGACGCTTTTTAAACACTGCAGGGGCTGTTATAGATTGCAACAAAGGCAATGTCACTTTGCATGTCAACGGTAATGAGCACACAGTGCACTTTCCGAAGAAACGATATCCAGTATATTGCATCAATGCTATCGAAAAGACTTCATCGATTCTTATTGGGAGCTTTGAATGCCCTATTCCTCGTGTCAAGATGAAGTATGATTTGCTTGTTGGAGAGATACATATCCCCATTGAGGTGACTTAGTGGCTATTCGAAAATTCTCCGTTCTCTCTTGCGATTCGAGAAAGTTTTGTCATAAGGACTTGATCAACCCCATTGACGAATTTCTTCCGATGACCATGAAACGGATGAATCAGAGAGTCACATACCTCTGTTTTGAGTTTCATTTTCTGTTGCTTAGAAGAAAAATGATGGAATTAGTTTAGCTTTTCCTGTTTTTTGTTTTAGAGTCCCGGAGAAAAATACCTCGAAAATAAAAGTTCTCCGATGGTCCTGAAAATTTAGTATGATTTGTTCTGGAATTTTTGAAAATTTCTGAGCCTGAGAGTTGGTGAGGGTGCCTGACCAGTGGGCCACAAGCCCCCCCACTGCCACCTACCTCCCTGGTGGCGGGGTGCAAGCTTGTGGGGCCCACAGGCATCCCCTCCACTCATTCTAGCTCTCAGCCTCTTCTTCCACCTCCAGAAAAAATTGTTTCGCAGCTCAAACCCGTGTTCTTGCTCATTTGGCTGTGATTTTCGATCTCCTTGCTCAAAGCACCATTCTCCGAACTGTTTTGGGGAAATTACTCCTTGGTAAGTGACTCCTCCATTGGTCCAATTGGTTTTTGCTCTAGTGCTTTATCCTTCGCGTATTCTTGCTACCTTGGTGACCCTGTTCTTGAGCTATAAAAGTTGATTTTAGCTGGTCCCAAGTAGTTTTAGCGCGTGATACGGTCTCTAGGCACTAGTAGGAGTAGTTGCTACAAGTTGGGTTAATCCTTATTCACTTTTCTTTCGAAGTCTCTAAAAATTTCATAATTTTTTAGAGCTAGAAAAAGGAAGAGATGAGGAGGTTCTTGAGAGGCTCTTCAAGCCGTAACCCCAAGGAGGATGAGAAGAACCACCCCAAGTACGTAGTCCCTCGAGTCACAGAAGTTCGAGCGTGCGAGTGGCCAAGTGATGAATTTTTGCGCGCCGCCGGACTTTATGAAGACTTTTATTACTTGGTGGAGAACACAGGTCTTATTGCGTTCGTTGAAGATAAGTGCCCACAATATCTCCTCCTCACCAATATTTTCGTTCAAAGCTTCAACTTTTATCCGAGGAAGAATCCTCCCACCGTTGAGTTCATGATATACGATGTCCCCCAGTGCATGATGCTGCAGGATTTTTGCAATGTATGCAAATTACCTTATGTTGGGGATATCCGTGACCCTCGTCCACGGGACTTGGAGGATTTCATTGGTTCTATTGCTGTTGGAGAGGAGAGAGGAGTGTCTTGCCCTAGAACTGCTAGCATACATTTTCCTGTGCTTCGGTACTTCTCACTATTTGTGGGAAAATGTTTGATTGGCAGTGGGGAGGCTGGAGCACTTAGTTCTCCCGACCTTCCGGTTTTGCGCGAAGGCCTTTATAACGATAAGACTTATAGCTTGGGCGCTATAGTAGCTCAATGGTTAAACCTGAACCGTTCTAAAGGTATTGTCTATGGAGGTATCTACGCTACCCGTCTTTCCAGACACTTTGAGATACCCATTAGACTGGGAGAGGAAGGAGAGATGCTTCTTCCTGAGAGACATCTCGATTATGACAGCATGGTTCGCCATGATTTTCTGGATAGAGATGCTAGTAGACGGATGATTTATAACCTGGTGTTTAGTCAGGGTACGCGGGACACTATTACTTTGCCTGCTCATTCTTTGTTTGATCATCATGCAGGCAGGTACACTATTATGCCCGCGGACATCTACGCATATTGGGGCTTGGCCCAACCACAGGCGCCCGCGCCCGAGCCGCCAGTCGAGTACCAAACGCCAGTTTATCAGTGGGAGCCAGAGGAGCTCACACTGCAGTGGCATCCACAGTCTGCTCCGGAGTATCCTGGAGCTGGTTATTTCCCACCTTGGGAGTAGACCAAGCTAGGCTAAAAGCCAAAGCTTGGGGGAGTACGTATTCTCACCGACTTTACATTCATGCTTGTGCTTTCATTTTGTTAGCCAGTGTTTACACTTTGCCACTGTATTATCCATGCTAGTTTATTTTCATTTTCTTCTTTTCTTGTTTTGTGTCCTTTTGAGAAAACCCAAAAAGATTTTTCTTTCTTGTTTTGCTTGTTGGGAGCTTTCCCGTGTAAATAGCTTTCTTTTTCTTTGTGTCAAGGTAGAAGATATTGGTTACAATGCTTAGTGGTTCTTACATGCTTACCTGTTTAGCTTTCAAAGAGCCATATTATTTTGTCTTCTCCTTTGTGTTTGCCTGCAGATTCGGCTTAGTCCAATGCGCTTATTATCGTTTTCATCGTTCGATCGTGCAAATGAAAGGCAACAATGATGATATAGGATGAAGTGACTGAGACTGAAAAGCTAGTATGAACTCTATCTATTTTGTTTTTGTAAATATGACTAGCTTGTCAACCCAGATTTAGCTTTGTTGTGAGAGAACCATATTTTTAATGACAACTTAGAGATCATAGTTTCGCATGCCATGCTTATTTAGCTGAGAGCTTATAATGGTTTGTCTTGATTGCCAACATAGATTTTGAGATGACTATGATGTAGTATGATAGGATGGTATTCTCCTTTGAATGTTTCAAGTGGCTTGACTTGGCGCATGTTCATGCATGTAGTTGAAACAAAATCAACATAGCCTCTATGATGTTCGTGTTCATGGTGATTTAGATCCTGTTGATGCTTGCATTCAATGTTAGTCGAACTCATTGCATCTTGATGACCGTTGTCGCTCTCTAGTTGGTCGCTTCCCAGTGTTTTGCTAGCCTTCACTTGTACTAAGCGGGAATGCTGCTTGTGCATCCACTTCCACAAACCCAAAAGTTTTTCCATGAGAGTCCACCATACCTACCTTTTTGCGGTATCTACCTGCCGTTCCAAGTAAATTTGCATGTGCCATTCTCTAAACCTTCAAGAAATAAATCTGTTTTGCATGCCCGAACCGCTCATGTGGTGACAGAGGGCTATTGGTATCTTCCATGCTAGGAGTGTTATCCTCGACATGTGTTTATTCATAGTCATTCACGAGAAAGGGGCCGGTATTTGGGATGCCCAGTTCCACACTTAAATCGAAAATATAACTGTAAAACAAGACTCCCCCCGGATTGATGTTAGTATGGACGGTACACGAGGATTCGGCTAGCCGTGGAGTGTGATTGATTGGTGGTGGGGGAGTTAAAACTTTACTTTTCTGTGTGGGAACCGACTATAGCATGAGTAGCATGGAAGATATTGAGAACACTTGGTCATTGCGTTGACAATGAAAGCATGCCACACAAAATTATTATCTCTGTTTTCAAAGCTTGAGCTCTGGCATCTCTGCAAATCAATGCTTCCCTCTGCGAAGGGCCTGTCTATTTATTTTCCTGACGAGTCATCCTCCTCTTTTATAAGCACCAATTAGAGAGCACCTCTGTTATTTTTATGCTTTGCTTTTGATTGATATTGAGTATGACTATGACTGGATCTTCGTTGCTATGGATTACAATGTTTAGTCAGCCCTTGATCTTTGAAAGTGCTCTGCATTTATGTTTTGCGGTCTCAGAAAGAGCTAGCGAGATACCACCTATTCATATTGCTTCATGCTTGTTTTGATTGAAGTGTTGGTATTTGAAACTCATTATTATTTGCTCGTTAGCCGATTATGCCATTGATATTAGTTTACCGTGAGACCTTTGTGTCATTTGCTTATGTGGTTAACTTGTGATCTTGCTGAAATTCTGGTTATGAGTTAGACATAGTTGCAACAACAAGATCAAACAAATTTTGTCAAACTTTTTCTTTCTCTCTCAGTTTGTCAACTGAGTTGCTTGAGGACAAGCAAGGTTTTAAGCTTGGGGGAGTTGATACGTCTCCAACGTATCTAGTTTTCCAAACTCTTTTGCCCTTGTTTTGGACAATATTTTGCATGATTTGAATTGAACTAACATGGACTGACATTGTTTTCAGCAGAATCGCCTTGGTGTTATTTTTGTGCAGAAATCAAAGTTCTCCAAACGTCCTGAAAATTTAGGGGGAGCAGTTTTGGAAAATATCAAAAATACATCCGCCAGGATCCACCTGAGGGGGTGGGCCACAAGCCCCTGCTCTGCCACCCCCCCTGGTGGCGGTGGGTAGGCTTGTGGGGCCCACAGGCACCTGCCGCCCCCAATTCCAGCTCTATAAGTTGTCTTTCGTTCCAGAAAAAATAAAAAGAGAAGTTTTCGTCGCGTTCTCGATACGGCGGCGCCGCCACCGCCTGTTCTTCATCTGGAGGGCAGATCTGGAGTCCGTCTTGGGCTCCGGAGAGGGGAAATCGTCGCCATCGTCATCATCAACCTTCTTCCCTCTCCAATTCCATGAAGATCTTCGTCGTTCGTGAGTAATCTATTTGTAGGCTCGCTGGACGGTGATGAGTAGGATGAGATCTATCATTTAATCGAGTTAGTTTTGATGGGATTGATCCCTAGTATCCACTATGTTCTGAGATTTGATGTTGCTACTACTTTGCCATGCTTAATGCTTGTCACTAGGGCCCGAGTGCCATGATTTCAGATCTGAAATTATTATGTTGTCACCAATATATGTGTGTTTTAGATCCGATCTTGCAAGTTGTAGTTACCTACTATGTGTTATTATCAGGAAACCCCGTAGTGACAATAACCGGAACCACTCCCGGTGATGACCATAGTTTGAGGAGTTCATGTGTTCACCAAGTGCAATGCGTTGGTCCGGTTATTTATTTAAAGGAGAACCTTAATATCCCGTAGTTTCCTTTTGGACCCCGCTGCCATGGGAGGGATGGACAATAGATGTCATGCAAGTTCTTTTGTCTAAGCACGTATGACGACACACGGAATGCATGCCTACATCACATTAACGAATGGGAGCTAGCCACATATCTCTCCGTGCTATAGATGTTGCATGATGAATATCATCCAAACAAATCACTGACCCAATGCCTACGAGTTTCTCCTACTGTTGCTACTGTCGTTACTTGTATTTCTCTGCTGCTACTACTGTTGCTACTTCTGTTACTTGTCTTGCTCTGCTGCTGCTACTACTATTGTTACTGCTGTTACTTGCTTTGCTCTGCTGCTACTGTTGGTACCACTATCGCTTGCTACTGTTGCTACTTGCTACTGCTGTCACTACTGCTGTTCCTTGCCACTGCTATTGCTCGTTACACTGCCGATACCTGCTACTTCGCTGTTACTACTTCGCTGTTACTATTGTGCTTGCAGATACTAATCTTTCAGGTGTGGTTGACTCTGACAAATTCAGCTGCTAATACTTGAGAGTTTACTCTCACCTCCTGACTGGCGTACCAACAAATTGGGTCGAATACTCTACCCTCGAAAACTGCTGCGAACCCACGCGCTGGTGGGCCATCAAAAACATTATTCCAGTTTCATTAACGGGGAGTGCTATCAGCATTCTTCTGGTGTAGTTGCAGGAGAAGGTTAGTTGCTATAAGCATTCGTCTAGCTAACACTTTTCTGGAGCCATTGCCAGAGAAGCACAGCTGACGTCACTCCCCGACTAGTTGGTTCTTTGAAGGGCCATAGATGGAAGATCTGATGTTGGTAGTGGAGACCGGAGCACGAGAGGCGCTCGTGCGACTCCGCGACATCCTTCCCGAGATGGCCGATGAGCCAGCTACTCGTCACCTACCCTTTGTTGAGGATGGGGTAGACGGGAGTTGGTCACTCAACCCATCTTCCGAGGACGGGACGCCACTGAGGTTTCAGACCTACTTCACTCTCTCCTCCAACACTTTGATGCACCTTTTGATCAAGGAGTCAACTAGGATCTGCCAAGAGCTACACCAAGTCAAGGATCTGCTTCGCAGAAAGAAGATGAAGAACCGCAAATTGAAGAAGGAACGAGCACACGTAGGACCACCTGGTTATGCTTTCAGAGGAGGAATACCACCGCTTCAGGCCACTACTCTTCAGAGTCGTCGCTTGACCGCGGAAGAGTACACCCAACTCTTCGCCACCTCGCCAACCAAGAGACGCCGTGATTGTCCGCTTACTTCTCCTACTCCTTCAAAGAAGGGAAGCACTAATGAAGATGAAGACGAAGATGAAGACGAAGATCCCGCACAACCAGCTTATGAGACCGTGCAGTCGGCCGCTTAGCTTTAGCAGCATAGGCAATTAGGTGTACCCCGAGCGTAGGAATTCTTGTACCGGTTTGTACGAACCACGAGTGTTGTGTAAGCCTGTTGGATGTCGCATTCTGCCATAGGCAGCTTGTGAGCGACTATATTGCTTGTTTTAATATAATGCAGTAGCTCTTTCAAAACCATTGGCTTAAAATTTCACACTAGCACAACACCAGACCCCCTCTTTACTAGAGCATTATCCCTTGTGATTTCAACCTGTTCGGCAAATTGTAATGTCTACTCCCCTGACAGGCTGGTGAATGCAACTCGCAACAACACCTTCGGCAACCCCGGCTCTGCCTCTTCAGGTCAGTAGCAGGGAACCGGAGGGGAAGCTCAAGCTGGACATCACCACGAGTAGCAAGACGATGTTCCACCGCCACCGCCTCCTCCTGAAAGCTTGACAATGGCTCAGTTCCTTCAAGATCTTCAAGAGGAGCATCAAGCAAACAATGCTGCTATTCAGCAGCTGGCTCAAACCTTGCTGAATGCTTAGCAGTCCCCGGTAACGACACTAGAAGAATGTTGTTGATGAGTCCCTGACTTGATGCCTTCGCGACAACAGAGCCAGAACTGCTCCCAGTTGCTCAACAATTAGCAATTGTCTTCCAATGGCCCACCAACGCATGGATTCGTGGCAGTTTTCGAGGGTAGAGTATTTGACTCAAATATGTTGGTTCGCCAGACAGGAGGTGAGAGGATACTCTCGAGTATTAGCAACTTAATTTATCAGATTCAACCACACCTGAAAGATTAGTATCTGCAAGCAAAGTATCAGCAGCAAAGTAGGATGATAACTATGGTGTCAGAAATGATATGTTGATACAGCAGACTATTTCTAACGGTCGTATCAATGGCTCCAGAAGTTGCCCGTTGACGGAAATTGTCTTTTCTCGTCAACCACGAGCGAACCAGAATTGTAGCAGGTAGCAGAAGTGTAACGAGTAACAACTGTGGCAAGGAACAGCAGTAGTGACAGCGGTAGCAAGTAGCAACAGTAGCAAGTAGCAGCAGTAGCAAGCGACAGTAGTAACAACAGTAGCAAGTAGCAACAGTAGTAACAGCAGCTGAGCAAAACAAGTAACAACAGTAACAGCAGCAGAGCAAAACAAGTCACAACAACAGTGGGACAAACTCGTAGGCAATGGGTCGGTGATTCGTTTGGATGATATTCATCATGCAACAGTTATAACACGGAGAGATATGTGGCTAGCTCCCGTTCGTCAATGTAATGTAGGCATGCATTCCGTGTGTAGTCATACGTGCTTAGGGAAAAGAACTTGCATTACATCTATTGTCCATCCCTCCCGTGGCAGCGGGGTCCAAAAGGATACTACGGGATATTAAGGTTCTCCTTTTAATAAAGAACTGGAATAACGCATTATCACTTGGGGAACACATGAACTCCTCAAACTATGATCATCACCGGGAGTGGTTCCGGTTATTTTCACTCCGGGGTTGCCGGGTCATAACACATAGTAGGTAACTACAACTTGCAAGATCGGATCTAAAACACACATATATTGGTGACAACATAATAATTTCAGATCTGAAATCATGGCACTCGGGCCCTAGTGACAAGCATTAAGCATGGCAAAGTAGTAGCAACATCAATCTCAGAACATAGTGGATACTAGGATCAATCCCCGTCAAAACTAACTCGATTACATGATAGATCTCATCCTACTCATCACCGCCCAGCGAGCCTACGAATAGATTACTCACGAACGTTGAAGAGCTTCATGGAATTGGAGAGGGAAGAAGGTTGATGATGACGATGGCAACGATTTGCCCTCTCCGGAGCCCAAAACAGACTCCAGATCTGTCCTCCAGATGAATAACAGGACGTGGCGGCGCCTCCGTATCCCAAACGCGATGAAATCTTCTCTTTTGATTTTTTTCTGGGCGAAAGTGAATTTATAGAGCTGAGATTGGGGGGCGGCAGAGCCACGTGGGCCCCACAAGCTTGGTTGCCGCGGCCAGGGGGGTGGCCGCGGCAACAGGGCTTGTGGCCCACTGGCCCATCCCCTTCGGTGGATCTTTGCGCAGGTATTTTTCATATTTTACAGAAAAATTCTTTGTTAATTTTCAGGATGTTCCGAGAACTTTCATTTCTGCACAAAAACAACACCATGGCAATTCTGCTGAAAACAACGTTAGTCTGAGTTAGTTCCATTCAAATCATGCAAATTAGAATCCAAAACAAGGGCAAAAGAGTTTGGAAAAGTACAGACGATGGAGACGTATCAAACTCCCCCAAGCTTAAAACCTTGCTTGTCCTCAAGCAACTTCGTTGACAAACTGAAAGAGAAAGAAAAACTTTGACAAACTCTATTTGATCTTGTTGTTGCAACTATGTCAAACTCATAACCAGAATTTCAGCAAGATCACAAGTTAACCACATAAGCAAGTGACACAAAGGTCTCACGGTAAACTAATATCAATGGCATAATCAGCTAGCGAGCAAAGAATAATGAGTTTCAGATACCAACAATTCAATCAAAACAAGCATGAAGTAATATGAATAGGTGGTATCTCGCTAGCTCTTTCTGAGACCGCAAAACATAAATGTAGAGCACTTTCAAAGATCAAGGGCTGACTAAACATTGTAATTCATAGCAACGAAGATCCAGTCATAGTCATACTCAATATCAATAAAAAGCAAAGCATAAAAATGACAGAGGTGCTCTCTAATTGGTGCTTATAAGAAGAGGATGACTCAACAGGAAAACAAATAGATAGGCCCTTCGCAGAGGGAAGCATTTATTTGCAGAGGTGCCAGAGCTCAAGCTTTGAAAACAGAGATAATAATTTTGGGTGGCATGCTTTCATTGTCAACGCAATGACCAAGAGTTCTCAATATCTTCCACACTACTCATGCTATACGCGGTTCTCAAACAGAAAAGTAAAGTTTTAACTCCCCTACCACTAATCAATCACAGTCCACGGCTAGCTGAATCCTCGGGTACCGTCCATACTAACATCAATCCAGGGGAAGTCTTGTTTTACAGTTATGTTTTCGGTTTAAGCGTGGAACTGGGCATTCCAATTGCCGGCCCCTTTCTCGTGAATGACAGTGAATAAACACATGTCGAGGATAACACGCCTAACATGGAAGATACCAATAGCCCCCTTGTCACCACATGAGCGGTTCGGGCATGCAAAACAGATTATTTCTTGAAGGTTTAGAGAATGGCACATGCAAATTTACTTGGAACGGCAGGTAAATACCGCACATAGGTAGGTATGGTGGACTATCATGGAAAAACTTTTGGGTTTATGGAAGTTGATGCACAAGCAGTATTCCGCTTAGTACAAGTGAAGGCCAGCAAAAGACTGGGAAGCGACCAACTAGAGAGCGACAAGAGTCAACAAGATGCAATGAGTTTGACTAACATGGAGTGCAAGCATGAACAGGATATAAATCACCATGAACACGAACATCGTAGAGGCTATGTTGATTTTTTTTCAACTACATGCATGAACATGTGCCAAGTCAAGCCACTTGAATCATTCAAAGGAGAATACCATCCTATCATACTACATCATAGTCATCTCAAAATCTATGTTGGCATTCAAGACAAACCATCATAAGCTCCTAGCTGAATAAGCATGGCATCAGAAACTATGATCTCTAAGTTGTCATTGCAAGCATGGTTCTCTCACAACAAAGCTGAATCTGGGACGACAAGCTAGTCATATTTACAAAAACAAAATAGATAGAGTTCATACCAGCTTTTCCAGTCTCAGTCACTTCATCATATTTCATCATTGTTGCCTTTCACTTGCACGATCGAACAATGTGAACAATAATAAGTGTGCTGGTGCAATGGACTAAGCTGAATCTGCAGGCAAACAGAAAGGAGAAGACAAAGTAATATGGCTCTTTGAAAGCTAAACAGGTATGCATGCAAGAGCCACTAAACATTGTAACCAATATCTTCTACCTTGACCCAAAGAAAAAGAAAACTAGTTACACGGGAAAGCTCCCAACAAGCAAAAGAAGAGGAAAATATTTTTGGGTTTTCTCAAAAGGACACAAAACAAGAAAACAAGAAAACAAAAATAAACTAGCATGGATAATACAGTGGAAAAGTGTAAACACCGGCTAACAAAGTGAAAGCATAAGCATGAATGTAAAGTCAGTGAGAACACGTACTCCCCCAAGCTTAGGCTTTTGTCCTAGCTTGGTCTATTCCCAAGGAGGGAAATAACCAGCTCCAGGATACTCCGGAGCAGACTGTGGATGCCACTGCTGTGTGAGCTCCTCTGGCTCCCACTGATAAACTGGCGTCTGGTACTCGACTGGCGGCTCGGGCACGGGTACCTGTGGTTGGGCTAAGCCCCAATATGCGTAGATGTCCGAGGGAATAATAGTGTACCTGCCTGCATGAAGATCGAACAAAGAAGGAGCAGGCAAAGTAATAGTCTCTCGAGTACCCTGACTAAATACCAGGTTATAAATCATCCGTCTACTAGCATCTCTATCCAGAAACTCATGGCGAACCATGTTGTCATAATCCAGATATTTCTCAGGAAGAAGCATCTCTTCTTCCTCGCGAAGTCTAATGGGTATCTCAAAGTGTCAAGAAAGACGAGTAGCATAGATACCTCCATAGAGGACACCTTTGGAACGGTTTGTGTTCAACCTCTGAGCTACTATAACACCTAGGCTATAAGTCTTAGTGCTATAAAGGCCTTCGCGCAAAACCGCAAGGTCTGGAGAACTAAGTGATCCAGCCTCCCCACAGCCAATCAAACATTTTCCCAGAAATAATGAGAAGTACCAAAGCACAGGAAAATGTATGCTAGCAATTCTAGCGCGAGACACTCCTCTCTCCTCTCCAACAGCAATAGTACCTATGAAATCCTCCAAGTCCCGTGGACGAGGATCATGAATATCCCCAACATAAGGTAATTTGCATGCATTGCAAAAGTCCTGTAGTGTCATGCACTTGGGGATATCGTACAACATGAACTCAACCATGGGAGGATTCTTCCTCGGATAAAAGATGAAGCTTTGAACGAAAATATTGGTGAGGAGGAGGTATTGTGAGCACTTATCTTCAACGAACGCGGTAAGACCTGCATTCTCCACCAAGTAATAAAAGTCTTCATAAAGCCCGGCGGCGTGCAAAAATTCATCACTTGGCCACTCGCACGCTCGAACTTCTGTGACTCGACGAACCACATACTTGGTGTGGTTCTTCTCATCCTCCTTGGAGTTACGGCTTGAAGATCCTCTCAAGAACCTCCTCATCTTTTCCTTTTCTAGCTCTGAAAAATTCTGAAATTTTTAGAGACTTCGAAAGAAAAGTGAATAAGGATTAACCCAACTCGTAGCAACTACTCCTACTAGTCCCTAGAGACCGTATCACGCGCTAAAACTACTTGGGACCAGCTAAAATCAACATTTCAAGCTCAAGAACAGGGTCACCAAGGTAGCAAGAATACGCGAAGGATAAAGCACTAGAGAAAAAACTAATTGTACCACTAGAGGAGTCACTTACCAAGGAGCAATTTCCCCAAAACGGTTCGGAGAATGATGCTTTCAGCAAGGAGATCGAAAATCACAGCCAAATGAGCAAGAACACGGGTTTGAGCTGCGAAACAATTTTTTTTGGAGGAAGAAGAAGAGGATGGGAGATAGAATGAGTGGAGGGGGACCCTGTGGGCCCCACAAGATTGCTCCCCGTGGCCAGGGGGGTAGCCCGCGGTGACAGGGATTGTGGCCCGCTGGGGTGGCCCCCAGGCCAGCTCTCTGTCCCAGTATTTTTCAAAAATTCCAGAAAAATCATACTAGATTTTTAGGACCATCGGAGAACTTTTATTTTCGGGGTATTTTTCTCCGGGATGCTAAAACAGAAAACATGAAAAACTAAACTAAATCTATCGTTTTTCTTCTAAGCAACAGAAAGTGAAAACTTAAAACAGAGGTATGTGACTCTTTGATTCATCCATTTCATGGTCCTCGAAAGAAATCCGTCAATGGGGACAAAACTTTCTCGAATCGCAAAAGAGAATGGAGAATTTTTGAATAGCCACTAAGTCACCTCAATGGGGATATGAATCTCCCCAACAAGCAATTCATACTTCATCTTGACACGAGGAATAGGGCATTCAAAGCTCCCAATAAGAATCGATGAAGTTTTTTCGATAGCATTGATGCAATGTACTTGATATCGTTTCTTCAGAAAGTGCACGGTATGCTCATTACCGTTGACATGGAAAGTGACATTGCCTTTGTTGCAATCTATAACAGCCCCTGAAGTGTTTAAAAAGGGTCTTCCGAGGATGACCGCCATGGCATCGTCCTCGGGAATATCCAAGATAACAAAGTCTGTTAAGATAGTGGTGTTAGCAACCAAAATAGGCACGTCCTCGCAAATGCCAACATGGAAAGCAGTTGATTTGTCGGCCATTTGCAGAGAGATTTCAGTGGGTGTCAACTTATCCAGTTCAAGTCTACGATAAAGAGAGAGAGAGGCATAACACTAACTCCGGCTCCAAGGTCACATAAGGCAGTTCTTACGTAGTTTCCTTTAATGGAGCAAGGTATAGTGGGCGCTCCTGGATCAGCAAGTTTCTTAGGAGTTCCACCTTTGAAAGTGTAATTGGCAAGCATGGTGGAGATCTCAAGATCTAGTATCTTCCATTTATTGGTCACGATATCTTTCATGTTCTTGGCATACGGAGACATTTTGAGCATATCAACTAACCGCATCTGCAGAAAGACGGGTCTTATCATTTCAATAAAGCGCTCAAAATCCTCATCATCCTTTTTCTTGGATGGCTTAGGAGGAAAGGGCATAGGTCTCTAAACCCATGGCTCTCTTTCTTTACCATGCTTCCTAGCAGTGAAGTCATTCTTATCGTATCTCTTAGGTTGTGGGTTATCAGGATTAACCGTAGGTTCAATCTCCACATCCTTATCATTGCTAGGTTGAGCATCATTATGAACATCGCTGTCCATATTGTCACCAGGTTCATGTTCATCACCAGATTGTGTTTCTACATCAGACGCAGAAATATCATTTGGTTCTTCAGGTGTGACAGTTTTTGGTGAACTAACATGCAGGTTTCTATCATCCTTCTTCTCCTTAGGATGACTGGGTGCATCTGCATTAATTCCTTGAGAATCTTGATCAATTCTCTTAGGATGACCCTCGGGATACAAAGGTTCCTGAGTCATTTTGCCTCCTCTAGTAATGACTCTGTCAGAGTTGTCATTTAATTCATTGAGCAGGTCATTCTGAGCTTTAAGTACTTGTTCTACCTAAGTAGTAATCATAGAGGCATGTTTATTCAGAAGCTTCAGATCATTGACGTTTCTGTCTACACAAGCGCTTAAATGGCTAAGCATACGAGTGTTTTGTTTCAAATGTCTGCTAACATAATCATTGAAACTCTGTTGTTTGGCAACAAAGTTCTCAAATTCATCAAAGCATAGGCTAGCAGGTTTATCAAAAGGAATATCACTCTCATCAAACCTACGCAGAGAATTTACTTCTACTACCTGTATCGGGTTATCGAGACCATGGATCTCTTCGATAGGTGGCAGATTTTTGACATCTTTAGATCTAATGCCTTTCTCTTGCATAGATTTCTTGGTTTCTTGCATATCTTCGGGGCTGACGAATAGAATATCTCTTTTCTTCGGAGTTGGCTTAGGAGGTGGTTCGGGAATAGTCTAAGCATTATCGTTGATCAAGATGTTATTCAGTAGAGTCTCAGCTTGTTCTACAGTTTGTTCCCTAAAAACACAACCGCCACAAATATCTAGTTGGTCTTTAGAAGCATCAGTAAGTCCGTTATAGAAGATATCAAGTATCTCGTTCTTCTTAAGAGGGTGATCAGGCAAAGCATTCTTAGCTGGACGAGCCTCCCCCAAGCTTGTGGGAGACTCTCTTCTTTGAGTTGAGCAAAGTTGTATATTCCCTGCAAGGCAGCTTGCTTCTTATGGGCAGGGAAATATTTCTCACAGAAGTAATAGACGATATCCTCGTGACTACTCACACATCCAGGAGCAAGAGAAGTGAAGCAGGCTTTAGCGTCATCCTTTAGAGAGAAAGGAAACGGCTTAAGGATATAGTAGTGGCGGATCTTCTTCTCACTAATGAGAAGGGTGGCTATATCGTGTAGTTTGGTAAGATGGGCTACGACCGTCTCAGACTCATAACCGTGAAAGGATCAGATTCTACTAGAGAGATTATCTCAGGATCGACAGAGAATTGATAATCCTTATCGGTGATAAAGATAGGTGAAGTGGCAAACTTCGGGTCGTATTTCGTCCTAGCTTTCAGAGATTTGTCCTTCCACTTGACAAGTAATTTCTCAGCGTCATAGGCATCCTTACACACAAGAAAATCCTCAGCTATCTCTCCCTCCATAACGTAACCCTCAGGTATATCAGGCAATTCATATCTAGGAGAGCTAGAGCTAGCATGACCAAAAGCAAGTTCTATCTCAATAGTATCGGCAGTTTCAGAAGCATCACGAGCATTGGCAGTAACTCTAGCAATATGAGTATCAAGGAATACCCCTAGTGGCACATCACGCAAAGTAGTATCTCTAGCAGTATCAAGCATAGCATCATCAGACAAAATAGCATCTCTAGCATCATCAGGCAAGGCAGTATCAAGCATAGCATCTCTAGCAGTATCAGGCATAGCATCGGGCATAGTATCAACCATAGCATCTCTAGCAGTATTAGGCATAGCATCAGGCATAGTATCAAGCATAGCATCTCTAGCAGTAGCATCATAAGCATCATCAAGCACAGGTGACATATCAAGATTTCTAGCAGGAGGTGATGTCGCAAGCTTACTCATAACTGAAGGTGAATCAAGTGCGGAGCTAGATCGCAGTTCCTTACCTCCCTTCGTAGTTGAGGGCAAGACTTTGGTTTTTGGATCCTTCAGATTCTTCATAGTGATCAGCAGATATAAATCCCAAGTGACTCACAAAATATAGCAATACCTTTCCCGGCAACGGTGCCAGAAAATGCTGCTTAGCAGTCCCCGGCAACGACACTAGAAGAATGTTGTTGACGAGTCCCTGACTTGATGCCTTCGCGACAACAAAGCCAGAACTGCTCCTAGTTGCTCAACAATTAGCAATTGTCTTGCAATGGCCCACCAGCGCGTGGGTTGGCGACAGTTTTCGAGGGTAGAGTATTCGACCCAAATTTGTTGATTCGCCAAATAGGAGGTGAGAGGATACTCTCGAGTATTGGCAACTGAATTTATCAGATTCAACCACAACTTAAAGATTAGTATCTGCAAGCAAAGTATAAGCAGCAAAGTACGATGATAACAACGATGTCATAAACGATCTGTTGACACGGCAGACTATTTCTAACGGTCGTATCAATGGCGCCAGAAGTTGCCCATTGACGGAAATTGTCTTTTCCCGTCAACGACGAGCGAACCAGAATTGTAGCAGGTAGCAGCAGTGTAACGAGTAACATAAGTGGCAAGGAACAATAGTAGTGACAGCGGTAACGAGTAGTAACAGTAGCAAGTAGCAGCAGTAGCAAGCGACAGTAGTAACAGCAGTAGCAAGTAGCAACAGTAGTAACAGCAGTAGCAAGTAGCAACAGTAGTAGTAGTAACAGTAGTGGCTATCTCCCGTTCGTCAATGTGATGTAGGCATGCATTCCGTGTGTAGTCATACGTGCTTAGGGAAAAGAACTTGCATGACATCTATTGTCCATCCCTCCCGTGGTAGCGGGGTCCAAAAGGATACTACGGGAAATTAAGGTTCTCCTTTTAACAAACAACCGGAACAATGCATTAGCACTTGGTGAACACATGAACTCCTCAAACTATGATCATCACCGGGAGTGGTTCCGGTTATTGTCACTCCGGGGTTGCCGGGTCATAAGACATAGTAGGTAACTACAACTTGCAAGATCTGATCTAAAACACACATATATTGGTGGCAACATAATAATTTTAGATCTAAAATCATGGCACTCGGGTCCTAGTGACAAGCATTAAGCATGGCAAAGTAGTAGCAACATCAATCTCAGAACATAGTGGATACTAGGGATAAATCCCCGTCAAAACTAACTCGATTACATGACAGATCTCATCCTACTCATCACCGCCCAGCGAGCCTACAAATAGATTACTCATGAACGATGAAGAGCTTCATGGAATTGGAGAGGGAAGAAGGTTGATGATGACGATGGCGATCATTTCCCCTCTCCGGAGCCCAAAACGGACTCCAGATCTATCCTCCAGATGAAGAACAGGATGTGGCGACGCCTCCGTATCGCAAACGCGATGAAATCTTCTCTTCTGATTTTTTTCTTGGCGAAAGTGAATTTATAGAGCTGAGATTGGGGGCTGCAGAGCCATGTGGCCCCCACATGCTTGTTTGCCGCAGCTAGGTGGGTGGCCGCAGCAACAGGGCTTGTGGCCCACTGGCCCATCCCTTCCGGTGGATCTGTGCGCAGATATTTTTCATATTTTCCAGAAAATTTCTCCGTAAATTTTTAGGACGTTCCGAGAACTTTCATTTCTGCACAAAAACAACAATATGGCAATTCTGCTGAAAACAGCTTAGTCTGGGTTAGTTCCATTCAAATCATGCAAATTAGAGTCCAAAACAAGGGCAAAAGAGTTTGGAAAAGTAGATACGATGGAGACGTATCACTGAACAACCCACCGCGGAAGGG
The DNA here is from genome assembly GCF_904849725.1 of Hordeum vulgare subsp. vulgare. Lineage (NCBI taxonomy): Eukaryota > Viridiplantae > Streptophyta > Magnoliopsida > Poales > Poaceae > Hordeum > Hordeum vulgare. The sequence goes on along the minus strand of NC_058521.1, from coordinate 108,904,253 downwards.
GATTGGCAATGGTCGCTCAACTCTCTCTGAGTTCATGCGAACTACGCCACCCATATTCACGGAGACGACTGAACCATTGGATGCCGATGAATGGATCCGTACTATCGAAGACCTCCTCGCGCTGGTCAAGTGCACTGATGATCGTGAGAAAGTTCTCTATGCTTCTCACTGTCTCGGAGGCACAGCCAGAGCTTGGTGGGATGGATTTCAGATCATGCGAGCAGGGCAAGTCATCACTTGGGCTGTGTTCAAAGATGGATTCTCCACTGCTCACATTCCTCCCGGAATTATGACCATTAAGAAGCGGGAATTCCGAGCCTTAAGGCAAAGCAGTGGATCCGTCAAGGAATAATTTCAGAAGTTCAACCTCCTGTCAAGGTACGCGCCTGAGGACGTCAACACTGAGGTCGCCAAAGTGGAACGCTTTATGGAAGGACTATAGTAGTCACTTCACTATCAGCTGGTTGGTTGTGAATGTCGGACCTTTAGCGATCTGGTTAATAAGGCCCTCATGTTGGAAGACAAGCGTCATGCCATGGACGACACCCATAAGTGCAAGCTAATGGTTAGTGGGGGACCGAGTAACACGAAGCCACGACCATGGGAGTCAGCTCCAACAAGACCAAACTATCAGCAACACCAGTACAAGTATCCAACATTTCGCGAGAACTACCAGCCACAGCAGCAAGTCAACACCAAGCCAGCAAGCAATCCACCGAACAACGGTGGAGTCAAGACCAATCTTCCAGTGCAATTTACCTGTTTCGTATGTGGACAAACATGGCACAATTCCAGGTAGTGCCCCAACAAGAAAGCTGATGCTCCGCGCCCCAATGCGCCAAATCCAGGCCAAGGAGCACCATGCAGGAATCAGGCTCCCCGCAATTAGCAGTATCACAGAAAGGGGTGGATTAATCATATTTCCGTAGAAGAGGCACAGGAGGACCCGGACTGCATTCTGGGTACGTTCCTCGTCAACTCTACCCGAGCAATAGTATTGTTTGATTGTGGTGCTTCGCATTATTTTGTTACGCAAAAGTTCACGGAAAAATGAGGTTTAGAACCTACCTTGCTTCATGGGCATATGGCAATTCAAACCCCGGGAGCAGTTTTGAGGACCAACCTAGGGTGTAGGAATGTCGGGATAGTTATCAATGGGACGAGCTTCTCAGCATATCTCATTATGCTTAAGTCGCAAGGCCTAGAAGTAATTCTTGGCATGGATTGGTTGGCTAAGCATCAAAGCATCTTGGACTGTGCCAACAGGGCCATTACCATGACAAGCGACCAAGGGGTCAAAGTCAAGTATGTCTCTGAGCCAGTAGCCGCTCGAGTACCACGGGTTAACAACCTATCAGGGAAGAACTCGATCAAGTGCCAATAGTCTGTAAATAGCCGGACGTCTTTCCTGATGAGCTACCAGGGATGCCTCCTGATCGAGACATCGAGTTCATCATTGAGATCAAGACCGGATCGAGGCCTATCTATAAGAAGCCTTATAGGATGGGATCCGAAGAGCTAGCGGAATTGAAGAAGCAACCGGATGAGAAACTCAAGAAAGGGTTTATTCGTCCAAGTGCGTCACCTTGGGGATCACCTGTTCTCTTCGTGTCCAAGAAGGATGGAACCATCAGACTCTACGTCGATTACCGTTCTCTCAATGAGGTCACGATCAAGAACAAGTACCCACTCCCCAAGATTGAAGACTTGTTCGATCAGCTAAGTGGAGCTAAGGTATTCTCCAAGATCGACCTCTGATCTGGATATCACCAATTGAATATCTGACCCAAGGACATACCTAGACTGCATTCGTGACCCGGTACAGTCTGTATGATTGCACTTTTGGGTTGACTAATGCCCCAATTTACTTCATGTATCTCATGAATAAGGTCTTCATGGAATACCTGGACAAGTTTGTCGTCGTATTCATTGATGACATATTACTCTTTCCCAAGTCCGAAGAAGAGCATGAGCAACACCTGAGGTTAGTATTGGAGAAGCTTCGAGAGCACCCACTTTATGCCAAGTTCAGCAAATGCTAATTTTGGCTGAACGAAGTTGGATTCTTGGGTCATACCATGACAGCAAGTGGATTGGCAGTTGATCCCTCCAAGATTACTATAGTAACCAACTAGGAATCGCTAATTGATGTGAAGGAAGTCAGGAGCTTCCTTGGACTCGCGGGATATTACCGCAAGTTCGTAGAAGGATTCTCCCGCATCGCTCGACCCATGACTCGGCTCTTGAAAAAAGGCAAGAAGTTGGAATGGATACCGGAGTGTGAAGCGAGCTTCCAAGAATTGAAGAAGAAATTAACCACCGCCCGGGTATTGGCCACTCCAGATATCAGCAAGGAGTTTGTGATATATTGTGATGCCTCGAGGACCGGACTCGGTGGGGTTCTAATGCAGGATGGTAGAGTCGTGGTGTTTCTGTCACGGCAACTGCGCCCGCATGAGGAGAACTATGCCACCCATGATCTCGATTTGGAAGCCGTAACGCATGCCCTGAAGACATGGTGACATTACCTTCTGGGGAAGCTATGTGAAATATACACTGACCAGAAAAGTCTGAAGTATATCTTCACCCAAAGGGAATTGAATATGAGGCAATGAATATGGTTGGAGTTAATCAAAGACTATGACCTCAACATTCAATATCACCCAGGTAAGGCCAATGTAGTGGCTGATGCCTTAAGACGGAAGACCAGCACCTTGAACGTCATGCTCAAGGAAAGGCAACCCGCCTTATATGAAGAATTGGAGAACTTCGGGTTGGAGCTAGTGGAATCAGGATTCCTAGATAACCTACAGGAAGCACATGATACACCCTACTCTATTCACCCCGGTGGTACCAAGATGTATCAAGACCTCTGAGAAAGATTCTGGTAGCATGGCATGAAGAGGGAAATAGCGTCTTATGTTGCCTAGTGCGACGTGTGCCAACAAGTCAAGGCTGAGCATCAGCAACCTGCAGGACTGCTACAAACTCTCAAAGTGCCAGAATGGAAGTGGGACAAGATAGGCATGGACTTTGTTACCGGCTTACCAAGGTCTAGCAGAGGCCATAACTCTATATGGGTTATTGTCGACCATTTGACCAAAGTGGTCCATTTCATTCCTGTCAACACCACTTATGATGGGAACAAGTTGGCTAGTCTCTATATTGAGCGTATTGTAAGCCTTCATGGAGTTCCCAAGGAGATTTTATCTGACCAAGGCATGCAGTTCACCTCAAGATTTTGGAAAAAGTTCCAAGAAGCCCTCGGAACCAAGCTCTCTTCCAGCACCGCTTTCCACCCGCAAACGGGCAGACAAATGGAAAGAATGAATTAGATACTCGAAGATATGCTCTGCGCATGTGTCTTGGCGCATGGAGCCAAATGGGAAGACTATCTGCCGTTTGCTGAGTTTTCATACAACAATAGCTACCAGTCCAGTCTCCAGATGGCCCCGTTCGAAGTGTTGTACGGACGAAAGTGTCGCACCCCGCTCAACTGGTCTGAAACCGGAGAAGGACTGATTTTCAGGCCGGAAGTTTTGCACAAGGCAGAAGAGAAGGTGCAACTGGTCCGAAAGAATCTAAAGGCAGCCAAGTAACGGCAAAAGAGCTATGCGGATTCTCACTGCAGGGATGTGGAGTTCACTCCCGGAGACCCGGTGTACCTCCGTGTCACACCTCTCAAGGGAACCAAGCGTTTCCACGTTAAAGGAAAACTCACTCCAAGGTTCACTGGACGCTTTAAGATCACGGCAAGGCGTGGAGAAGTTGCTTATCAGTTGGAGCTACCTTCGGAACTTTCGGGTGTGCACAACGTCTTCCACGTGTCACAACTTCAGAAGTGTCTTCAAGCGCCAAATCATACCGATCTTTACAAGGACATTGACCATCAGGCCATTGACCTTCAGCCTGATCTCACCTACCGCGAGAAGCCGATCCGCATTCTGGATGAAGCAGAGCATTGCACCAGAAGTCGCACCATCAAGTATTTCAAGGTTCAATGGAGCAACCACACTGAAGCAGAAGCAACATGGGAGCGTGAAGACTATCTCCGATCTGAGTTTCCGGACGTTTTTAGCACCTAGCTTAGGAATCTCGTGGACGAGATTCTTGTAAGGGGGATAGGTCTGTCACACCCTGTTTTTACTACCACTTCTTTGTATTGTGAAAATCTGAGCTTGTTAAAACTTTTTCAAAACCAATGTTGTGAGTGCCATGATTGTCATTGTATTCTTGTGTGTTTGATCATGTGATGATAAAAACCCTATTTCACAATATTGATTTATTTCCAAAAACCTTTACTTGTTTCTCATCAAGGTAAAACCCTACTTTGAGTTGCACTACATGCCCTTGATGGAAAGAAGTGTTTCTACTCAAAGTTGGTGATCTGATTTTCTACTTATATTTATATTCCAAAACCACAAAAATAATTATTTTTATAATTATTTTCCTATTTAAATTGTATGTCCATTTCTGAAGCCAGAATTGGTATTCCCACTTGGGAAAATACTTTTGTGCCTTAGAAAAATCTTATTAAATTTGGAGATGATCAGAAGGACATATATTTTCCATACATAGGATTTTAAGCCCTTATTTATATTATAATTAGTTGAGTAAAACCCTAGAAGCCATTCCTGTCTGTTTGACCTTTTGAAATATTTCCAAAGGAAATATTCTCAATAAAATCCTAGAAAATTCCAATAGTATCCAAAAGACATATTTGGTGTCCACATAAAGTTTCACCTTGATCCAAGGTGATTAAGGACCCCAAATAACCCTAAAACCCCTTCTGTCCAGATTGAAGTTAGAGCAACTCTACATAGCAAAGTTTATCCAATGATGTTGAAACTTTGCAGGAGTGTCTAATACCTCAAATGAGGGTTCCACGCCAAAAATGGGATTTGTGGGACTTACTTTGCCCACACTCTCTTTGGAAGGGACAAATCTGGTCAAATTGAAGTGTTTTCAAGTTTACAAAGCTAAACTTGTCCAATGGAGGTCAAACTTGGAGAAACCCCATGTTTTAGCACCAAACCCAAACCTGTTAAGTTGCAGCACCAGTGGCAGGGCGCAACCCCCTCAAACCACTGTCGAGTACCTTGTGACAGATAAGGAAAAGCCACCTTAGACACAGCTGAACCGAACCCCTTTGCTCCAAACTCATAGATTAGGTGGCCAGTATCCATATCTAACTCCGGTCAACTGGCCCCTCACTGGTTCAAAGTGGAAAGGCCGAAAACTCCAATTTAGGCTTCAGCTCAAGGCTGACAGCACCAGTATTTCTTGTCTCCCTTGACCAGCCGAAGCTCCCACGAGACCCAAACGGCTAGCCACACTCCCAGCGAGTGCCAGGACATGCTAGACACGTCCAAAGTGCCTCAGAGCGCACCAGCATGTCGTGGCATGCGAAAATTGCACTATGGGTGTGCTACAGGAAGCCACCAAGGTGGGGGCGATGCTCTCTACCAGTTCCAGCCTCCCCCGAGGTGTCCAACCTCTTCCCTGACAACCCCTATGCGTTGAGCAACCCTCAGGGCCCCTCCTTCCCTGCGCTAGAGCTCGTGTGACGCGTGCCCACGCGCACCAGAAACGGCCAAGGTTGCGCGACCACGGATGCTCGACTCCTCCCTCTCTCCCTCTACAGCAGATGGTTCTGGCAGTCCAAAACCATGTCTTGAGACCGTGGTTTTGACCCCAGCCCCTCCCTGCACCCCCATGCGCGCCATGATGAGTCACCGGCGCTCCCGAATCGGCTCATCTTGCAGTCCTATGTATAGCCCTCCCCCTCGCTCCAGCACCCCTCAGATAGCTTCACCACGACCACTAGCACCTCCCTAGCCACCCCAGCAAACCAGCTAAGCCCGGGTCCTCGAGATCGACCGAGGACCCTTCGCCTCCGAGCTCCGATCGATCTCCGGCTAAACAACGGCTCATGCGCCCCTCGACCCACCAAACTGATCCCCTCAACCCCAGGAAGCTTTCCCCCAACTCGCCGGAGCAATTCCTTGCCTCTAGCCACCTCCTCGACCACCTCCCAAAACTCCTCCGCCACGGCCTCCTCGTCACCAGCGAACCCCTGCCTCTCCGATGTTGTTCCGACCACCAGCACGTAGGCGACGTCATGGCAAACCCATTCCAGTCCTTGTTGGGCTTGAGAGTGTCGGCCCCGACAGGTGTGCCCCATCTGTCGATGGCCCAGCCTCCTCCCCTACGCTGTCCACATCCACTGACTGCAGGGCCCCGCACGTCAGGTTCAAATCTGACGCCGCACGCGCCTGGGCAGGCTGTCGGCTGGCCATGGGCCAGCCCAGTTCCAGGCCGAGCCAGGCCAGGATCTTAGCCCGTTTTCTTTTATTATTAAAAACCTGATTTCTAAGATTTTTATAAAAACATTTAACCAGTGTAAAAATATAATTTTTCCGCTATTATTCTTCTAAAAATATGTAGTATTTAATGATATGATTGGATGAATTTTTCTACAACTATTCTGTTTTACAATAATAAAAAGGACTAAATTGGAATAGTTCTGCTTCTGTTTGGTTAATTTTAAAAATGTTCCTTCAAGAGAATTTGAGGCAAATATTTTTCAAAATGACAACTTAGATTTATTAGTAATAAAGAACATTTTTAAAATGACTTTGTGATATGCTTCTGTGAGAGCTCTTTCTTAATTATTGTTTTATCGATGATAGAAAATCCGTGTGACGAGGGAATCGGACCGGAAGACCTCGAAGACCCCGGATACCTAGCTGACCAAGGCAAGGAGCCCTTTGACCATGACTGAGCATATGTTAGTTTGCATGTTAAGATAGCAAGTATTTTCCGTTGCATATGATCATAAGTGTCGGTAATCATTTGACTTGATTTTACCGATGGCTCCCTCAGAGCACAGGCATTGAGCTTGATCCTACCCCTTGAGGGTCATGCTAATATCATGTTGAAAAGTAAAGTTAGAAGTAGAATTATCATGAGCATGTTGATGACATAAATCAAAGAGTTTATGAAACCCCGTCTGGTGCCACTAATGCCCGAGGGTGATGATGAGTTGGGTGGCCACTTTTGGTGAAGTGGTGCACCGGGTATTTGTGTGAGTATGGTTTCGGAAATGGGTATCAGATTTATGATGTGTCGACCGACCCAGCCTTACCAGTACGACAACGTTACCTGTTATGGGACGGGGCTATATTAATTACTCTGGTCGGTGCTAGCAAAGAGCCACATTACTAGTGGCGGGAGTGATGTTTGGTGACTGTCGTGATGGGGTCGTGCGAGGTAGGACGACTATGCCATTTTTATGAGTTCCAGTCACACCCTTGGTCCCCGCATGGTTGGTACTGTCCAGAGTCGGTGCTCGTAAGATGTACAACATGTGGGCTGGGTACCAATCGAGTGGACCTCTTTGTCTAGTATCGTCAGGGGAAAGGCATTGATCGGGTACTTACCTTGGGTATGTTATATACCGCGAGTCGTGGATGACACGGAAGTTTCCCGGATCTCATGGGTCCAGTGTACTACCTCTGTAGAGTGTAAAACTATTCGAATAGTCGTGTCCATGCTCAAGGACAGTTGGGTAATCCTTCTTAAACTACGTCCAGTTATTTCTGCATACACCAAGTGTGTGTGTGTGGTGATGAGAAAGGTATTGTTATGAAACTAATGATTTGACCAAGTTTGGTGACTTGTCATATAGGGTGAGCCCGGATGGTTCAACCCTTGACAGATATATTGATATTTGTAACATGTTCTTCAAAAGTAATTCTTTAATTTGATGCATATTCATGATCAATCCACCAAGAGAAGATCCACCAAAGATGCATGTTATTGTTATCCTTCACTTCCATTGTTCATATCATGGGATGTTTGCGAGTACATTCAAAGTACTCATTGTCTTGCCACTGGTTATGTCATTGACCAGACATGGAAGGACCGGAGTTTGGAGATGAGTATGTCTTCGGAGACGCCCCTGCGAACTAGGACGCTTCCAAGTCAGAATGCTTGTCGATGTAGGCTTGATGGCAAGGGCACCCGCTTAGCCCCTATGATTTCTGCTACTAGTTGTATCAGAGTGGTTGGCCTTAGGCCCTGCCTTGTGAACTCGACCATTCAGTCATATGTTGTAATAACCGGTATTTGGATGTAAGACTCTTTTATTCGGTATTTGTGTTCGGTGAGCATTGATCTCTTGGATCACTGAGCACGGCGATCTTGACCCATAAGTCGGGGTCCCCAAACGGCACCCAGCCGGAGGGAGGATTGACCTCCGGGAGCTTCTCCACCGCCATGGACACCTCCCGGATGTGCCGTGAGTAGTTTCCCTTGGACCATGAGTCCATGACCGGTAGCTATGTGATGCCTTCTCTCCAATCTTGTGCTTCAATGGTTAGTCCTTGTGAGCTGCCCTACATGATGAAGGCATCTATGTAATTCTCTTGCTATTGCTATGCTCGGTTTGTTGGGATCCGATGGATTATGAGATTGTGTTTAGATTGTTTTGAGTTATATATTTGATTATCCTTTTACATTATGTTCCTTAGTGATTCATGCATGTTCTCCGTTGCTTTTTATTGCTTTGGCCAAGTAGTAGATCGTAACTCCAAGAGGGAGCGTTATGCATGATTGTGGGTTCGAGCCCCTCGATGTCTAGCTTGAGTGACATAAACAAGAGACTAGGGAATGTGCTTGTTGCCACTAGGGAGAAAACAACGGTGCTTGTGACCATGGTTGCAAGGATTGTTTACCTTACGCATAGTTCGTTAATGCAGTTGTTTGTTGCTTTGAGTTTACACTTTGGGTGGGACTCGCAACTTAATACCGGAGATATCTTCTGGATAGATATCTCAATGTGGATGATTAGTAAGTAGATGCTAATGAACAAATGGTCTACTTGTCTTGGCGTATTGCCCATTACTATTGAACCTCTAACTATCAAGGAGCATAATCAGCATTGCGGTGCGATCATAATTCTGTTAATTGCCCAACTATGATTTATTTACCCTCGCATAATTTTTTATCGTCTTTTGGGAGAGAGACATCACTAGTGAACGTCATGTGACTCCGGTCCATATCACTATCATTGCTTACACCACCATCATTTACCGCTTTATTTACTTTTTCGTTGCAATCACTATTACCTTCCTGCTTGTGTTTTGATCCTTTGCAAACTACAAGGCCGGAGAGATTGACAACCTCTCTGTACTCGTTTGGAGCAATGTTATTTGATGTGTGTGCAGGTCCACGTCTTCTTCTAGCGCCAGGGTGGAAGACACCTACTTGTTGAACCTAGGAGTCCTACTGGTTCGATAAACCTTACAGTCTCCGCGTAAGGGAAATTTCCTGCTAACTACATCTCGACCTCCCACTTGGGGTCCAACGAGGGGCGAGAAGCATATACATCACCTTGTCATAAAGCGAATTTCTGGCGCCGTTGCCGGGGGCTCCACTCTTCAAGATAGGGGAGTTCCACACTATCTTTTATCTTTGCTTTTTTACTCTTGTTAGTTTGCTTTCTAGTTTTTGTGTTAGAGTCCTATACCAAAAACCACAAAAATATTAGTTGTTTTGCTCTTGCTTGTTGTTGTTGTTACGGGTTCCACTGAGAACACCAAGTTGTGTGACTTCACCAGTCACAACAACAATGACTTTATCTGCACTCCTATTGCAACTCCCGCCAGTGAGGCCACGTCCTATGAGATTAAACCTGCTTTGCTGAACCTAGTTATGAAAGATCAATTCTCCGGTGCTGGAGATGATGCTGATTTGCACTTGCACAATTTTGTTGAGCTCTGTGATATGAAAAAATATAAAGAAGTAGATGGTGATATTGTTAAACTTAAGCTTTTTCCTTTCTCCTTGAGAGGAGGGGCTAAAGTGTGGCTTCAATGTTTGCCTAGGAATAGCATAGATTCTTGGGATAAGTGCGAAGATGCTTTTATTGGGAAGTATTACCCGCCTGCTAAGATTATCCAGTTGAGGAGTAACATTATGAATTTTAGGCAACTGGATAATGAACATGTTGCTCAAGCTTGGGAACGTATGAATTCTCTTGTTAAAAATTGCCCTACTCATGGTTTGACTACTTGGGTGGTTATCGAAACTTTCTATGCAGGATTGAACTTACCTCGCGGAATCTGTTAGACTCGGTTGCGGGAGGAACCTTTATGTCAACTACACTTGGTGCTGCCACAAACCTATTGGATGAGATGATGACAAAATATTCTCAATGGCACACCGAGAGAGCTCCAATAGGTAGGAAGGTAAAATCTGTTGAGGATATTTTCTCCTCTAATGATAAGGTTGACATGATCATGACTCTACTTACTAAGCAAGCTCCTATTGATCATCATGATGTTCCTTTAAATTCTTTGGTTGCTCAATAAAGAGAGAAAGTGGATGTTAATTTTATTTCTAGGAACAACTTCAACAACAATGCCTATAGGAGTAATTTTGGTAGCAATCCTAGACCGTTCCCATCCAACAACTATGGGAACAACAACAATTATCCTAGCACCAAAAACTCCACTTCTGAATTAGAGAGCATGCTTAAAGATTTTATCACTTCTCAAAAGGCCTTCAATAAGAGTGTAGAAGAGAAACTAGAAAAATTATATAGTCTCTCTTTGAAGGTGGACAACATAGCTCATGATGTAGAGATGCTTAAAATTAGAACTTCCCCACTTGAGGAAAGGAACACCACACCCATGAATGCTATTCAAGTCCAAATTAATCAGAACATAAGAATGCTAGCCAAACTTAAAGAGAGATGGGCTAGAGAAAAAGTAGAGGAAGAGAGAATTAAGAGCCTCCCTACACACACTACCATTGCTACTATACAAGTTGTTGAAGATCTCAAAACTTTTAGCACCCATCGCACTCCTAGTGCAAGTGGACCTATTAATGGTGATGCTAATACCTCAACTATAGGACAATAAGGTCCTATGAATTTAGAGACTACCAAAAGAATGATCTTAGATAACATTACTACCACTTTAATTATTGCTAGTAACCTTGATTTTGACAATTGTAGTCTCTCCGAAGTCATCACATTTTCTGCAAAGAATGGCTAAAGAGTACCACACTAGCACACTCAATATTGCCTTCACCGAGCATATTACCAATGCTCTTATCATATCTAGGGAGGAGAAGCTCAAGCTAGAGACTTCTATTCCTAGGAAGCTAGAAGATGGTGGATCCTGTGGTCAAAGTTAAATTGAATAATATCTCTTGCTTTGCTTTATGTGATGTTGGAGCTAGTGCCTCCGTTATGCGCAAATGAATATATGATATGCTTGATTGGAAACCTTATGATCCATGTTCTTTTGGTGTTCGTCTTGTTGATTCTTCCATACAGAAACCTTTAGGGAGAATTGATGATGTGCTTATTATTGTCAATGATAATTATGTGCCTGTTGATTTTTTTATTATGGACATTGAATGTGATCCTTCATGTCCAATTATTTTGGGACGTCCTTGTCGGGACCCCGATCCTAAGCCATAAGAATCCAGCCTGTAACACATCGCATCTCTTTGCGTTCTCACGCACGGTTAACCCCACAGCTACCACCTTACTTCAGCCCAAACCGTTTGCGCCTTTTGACTCACGTGTGCATTTGTGTCACTAGCACTCCAATGTCAAAGAACTCGGGTCGACATAACTAATCATAAACTCAAGTGGCTGAAGTGTACAGAGACAGGCATACATAACCCAGCAAAGCAGGTGTTCGTCTCCAAGGACTCCATTACACCGCGTGACATTTCCCCATAGGGACAGACACAACAGCTAGGAAGGATACATGCTGGTCAACCAAAGTGTCCGGAGTAGTAGCGAACTACCAAGGCTCGTTGGAATCACAAAGCGGCATTTCTCTGTATAGAGAGCTACTAAGGGCATACGAGGAGGTGTCGAATCCCATACATATCACAGTGCATCACACGTACGCATGACATACTAGGTATGCATAGATACAACAATGGTATCAGAACATAACATTTATTTAGAAGACTCGAAGAGTCTTGCAAAATATGTTCATATAGGTAGGGGTCACATGACCCGACACTCAAGTCATACAATAAGAGTCATACAAACCAAGCGGAAGCATTAGAGCTGTCTGAGTACAGACACATCATGGCTCAAGCAACTACCAGGTATGATAGGTTGCAAGGTTTGGCTATTTACTGTGACAATGACAGGTCATGCAAAGGAATAGGTTCAGCTACCGAAGTAAAGCATTTGAAATACTTTGTCCTAATGCAATAAGTGGGAGCAGGAGCAGGAACATGGGATTATATCGGGATGATCGAAAGGATGCTTGCCTTGTTGTTCAACATAGGGATTAAATCCATCAGTCGGATATTCGAACGTATCCGGAAGGGCAGAGCCTACCGAAACAATAACGACAATCAATATCATTTATATGCAACAATATGATGCATGATCATGCCATGAAATGAAAGGTAGCACGGTTTAAGGTGACTAACAGAATCTTAGTATGATTCTGGTTTGAATTCAAAATTCAAATATTATTTGAAATAGTATATTTATCAAATTCATTTAATTGATTTGACATGATGTTGTTTCATAACTTTGTTTGTCATGCGTGAAAATAGCACAATTGTGTTCATTGAATTTTTCTGATCAATTTGCATATATTATTTGTCCAATTTGGAGTTATATTTAATTTTCTATGAATTTCCAAAGTTTTTCACTTATTCTGGAATTATTATAAAACAGAAATATTATTATTGCATTAGCATGACATCCGCGGGTCAGTCTGGCCGTTGAAAGTTAAACCTGACCAGTGGGACCCACTCGTCAGTGACTCTGGCTGGGTTTTAATTAAACTTTAAGTTAATTAGCTAGTTAACAGAGACTGGCGCACATGCCAGTGACAGATTAGGGTTTTAATTAGTTAATTATTTTCTTTAACTTAAACTAAAATAGCCAGGGGCTGGCCCCACCTGTCATAGGCTCAGGGGAGTCAACCCATCGGTGCTGGGGGTCAAACCCACCGACGTTGAGCCGCCGGTGGCTCCAGGGACGGCGGAGGGCATCGGAAATGCTCCTCCAGCGACCAAATGAGCAACGGATGGCACTAGAAGAACAACCACTCATCTGCGCGTCCATTTTTGCTAGTCTCAGGGGTTGAAACGGCCGGAGATGACGCCTGCGACGAGCTCGGCGTCTGCCGGAGCTCTGGCAACATCGAGGTCATCGATACATAGGGCAAAAGGGACGGGGCTTGGCTCCTACAACATCTACACGACGCGCTGAAGCTGATGGTGGTCTCAGATGGACCAACCCATCATCGGAACATCACCGGCGATGAGCTCCCGCGGCGGATCTCATTGGGCTCCGGTGGAATCGGGCGCTAGGGCACGGGATCGATGGGGAAAAGAGGGGGGAAACCATCCTGAGCTCACAGGGGTTGCAGAGACATCGAGAGCGGGCTCGGGGACGGCCTGGAGAAGGAGAACGACGGCGGCGAGCTTTGGTGATCCGAAGAGGAAGACGACAGCGTTGGGGTGATGCAGGGCTCGAGAGCTTGCTTCCTTTGGCGGAGATGACGTGGTGGACGAGGCGGAGTGAACGGCGTGCTCGAAGTGGCTTGAGGTGGCCATAGACGATGGCGAGCTCGAGCTCAAGCTCGGCTCTAATGGCGGCCGAGAGGAGGGGAACAGGGGAACGAATGGGGAGAGGGAGAGAGCCGGAATGGGCCGCGGGGGCTTATCCCTTCGCGGCCAGCACGACGGGGAGGCCAGGCAGGCACTCAGGTGCGTGGCCGCGCCGGAGAGAGCGGCGACCACCTCCTGCTGCCTACTGGCGCGAGGAAGACGACAGGGAGGAGGAAGCTGGGCTGCGCCTGAGCGTCAGGTAAGAGTTTCTCATCTTTTTTTCATTTCTATTTCTATTAAAACAATTCTGACATTTGTTTGATTTTATTTTTGGCTCCAAACTATTTCTAAAATAGTGAAAATAATATTGGGGTGTTAGTTGTAATATTTCCAAGCCCACATGAAAGATTCAACATTTTATAATAACCGGAAATATTTAAACCCACTTAATTGAATATTATCAGTAGCTTTTGGTGGTTTAAATAAATGCCAAATGGATTATAAAAATAAGTTACAACCGTGAATTCTTGTTTCCAATATTTACCAAAAATGATGGACTTTTATGACGACCATTTTGGATTCATTAATTTATCACAAGTTTTGAATTGAGTTGAATATGGAAGTGCTAGGGTTTATCTTTGATTTCTATTTCCGTTTTCAATGCAAGAATAAAACATGAGCACGATCTTGCTAATCATCAAAGGGTAGCTAGGGATGTGACAGTCCTTTTCTCCGCACCGTTGGGTCTATCATTGACATGAAACAGGGAAATATTAAATTCCAATTTCCTCTTAAAAAGGGAATGGAACACTTCCCTAGAAAGAAGATTAAGTTACCTTAAGAGTCCATTACACGGGCAAGCTATTCTTTTGGAGTTGATAACTCTTGATCTTCTTGCATTATGCCTAGCTCAAAGGCATAAAAGAAAGCGCTTGTTCGGAGGCAACCCAATATGTTTTTACTTTCTGTTTTAGTGGTCTTGATGTGTGTTACTACTGTAGAAACATCATTGTATCTTTCTTTTTAAGCTTTGTGCCAAGTTATAGCCTCCGATTGCAAGAAAGTTCAAAAATTGTGACATGCTATCCAGAAACAGATTATGTGTGCTTGACAGAAAAATTCGCCAAAAATCACAAGATCATCTTTTTTATCTGAATTCTTTTAACAGCATGATATATATAATTTTATTTCTGGAATATGTTCTGAGTTTTTTTATTTGAGTAGCAGAAGTGCCCCGAATAAATTACTTACTACCGGTTGTTCTGTTTTTCACAGATTCTGCCATGTTTTGTGTTTTCATTGTTTTGCGAATCCTAAGCTTACTTTTTATTTGCAAAAAATCTTTTGGGAATCATGAGAATCAGTAGCTTTTCATGAAAATCTTTATTTCCAGCAGGTATTAAATTATTTTATTAAGGGAACTAACTACTCTAATCAGCTTATGATGAGTTTTGTATGAAGGGAGTTTTCAATTATTGCGATGGGAGAGATGATGAAAGAAGATAAAGGAGTGTCAAACGCTCAAGCTTGGGGATGCCCCCATGCATCCCAAGAAATATTCAAGGAGACTCAAGCATCTAAGCTTGGGGATGTCCCCGTGCATCCCCTTCTCTATCAACAATCATCAGGTCATCCATCTCCATGCTATATTTTTATTACTTCATTGATATGTGCTATGCTTGGAGCGTCCCGCTATTTGATTTTTAGTTTGTTTTAGTTTTTTTTTTGTTCATAACAAGTTGGAACCTAGCCTACCTTGTTTGGGAGAGAGACACACTCTATCCCACTCTAGAACACAACATAGGTTATCATGCTTATTCTTTTTGTGTGTTCTTGATCTTTTTGTAGCTACTGCCATACTTAGCTCTTAGCTTTCATGCTTATCTTCTTAAGAGCTTTTACTTAGGGTGATTTTGGAACTCCCTTGAGCTATCATGTTTATCTTGTTTAGAGAGTTGGCTTGTTGCACTGATTTGTGTGTCTTGCATGAGTAGATAATTGTGGTTGCTATTTAAGTATAGTAGTAACTTGCAATAGTTTTGTGGTACTGATTTGAGCAATGTTTGGACTATTGGTGCCAAGAGCTTGAGCCTATTAGTGATAGGTGTCGTATTTTGGGAAATCCGTGTGTTTTTCAAAAACTAAAAATTAGTTGGGAAATCTAGCTACTAAATTGATCGCTAATCTCTGGAGGGGTTGGAATATATAGAGTACCCTCATGTTACCATGAGTCGAGGATCCGCAAGGATAACCAAACCCCCAAACATTCCTCCTCGTGGTACTTGTCTCTTTGTGAATTTCCTAACTAGATACAGAGTTACCGATAATAAGTGTATGAGTTCTTCGGACTAATGTGAGTATTTGATTGTTGGCACTTCCACCATCCATATTTTGCTAGCCTCTTCAGTACCGTGCATTGCCCTTTCTCACATTGAGAGTTCGTGAAAACTCCGCCGGTGCATCCAAACCCATGACATGATACACTCTGTCATACATAAACCTCATTATATCTTTCCTCAAAATAGCCATCATACCTACGTATTAAGGCATTTCCATAGCCTTTCCGAGATACATTGCCATGTAACATCCATCATCTCATGACTTGATCTTCATGTCATACATGCTTTTGCTTGATGATATTGTCGCATGCTAGTTGGTCCTTGCCCTCATTACTGCTACATGACACACTAGTATCATTGCATATCCTGCTACACTCGCAGAGGCATACATTTCCATACATCATGATAGTTTTTCACTTGTATTTATGTTAAGTACTTCTTATAAAGTGTGATGATTTTTCTTTCTATTCATGTAAAACATAGAGTGTTGCCCTTAAGTGAGGAAAAGATCCCAAAGAGGACAAACAAAAGATCCCAAAGAGGACAAATGAGAGATTAAAAGAAAGAGACAAAGAGGCCACAAAAAAATAAAAAGAGAGAAAAATAAAAAGAAATAAAAGAAATAAAAAGATAGAAGGGGCAACACTGCTATTCCTTTTGAAAGATCCACACTCGTATTCCATTACTATATTGGTACTACATAGAGATTATCATTCATGCATAACTATGTGGGGATCCTTACACTATAGAACTTGGTTTGCATATTCCAATGATGAGCCTCCTCAAATGAGCTTTAGGTCTTCATAAGAAAACAAGTTGGATGCACCCCCACTAGTTCCATTGGAGAGCTTACCTTAGCTCATATGTGCATCCGTTACATGGCAATCCCTACTCCTCACATCATATCTATCATTTGGATTTCTCTCGCTTATGGTTGTCCTCATTGATGTGAGCCTTTCACACCTTTTTGTCTTCCTTCCCCATCATTATTCTATTTTCCATCTGAAGTGCCAACATATCTTGCTTACGCTCATCCATCGCATGAGTCCTCAAAGTCAAAAGGGAGATGATCATTTTGACTTGTGTGTGGCAAGTGGTCTGGGGATGAGTGAAAATAAGGTTCCAAAGGAGACTAAGTGTGAGGTTTAGTAGATTGAGTTCTCAATTGAAAAAATATTTTATCTCTGAACCCATCTCTCACTTCCTACACGCAAACACCATTTGGAGACATTCGAGTCACAGACAGCGAGAGATCTTGCACCTTTTTGTTCTTGCTTTGCTAAATTCAATACTAGATATAGACCCTTGCTTGTTATTGTCTTGACTTGAATTGCATATCTCACTTGCTTTCTTCGAAGTTCTTATATGTGTGTTAGCATGTCACCACAGAAATTATTGTGTTATCATTTATCTACTCGAGGACGAGCACAAATTAAGCTTGGGGATGTTGATACGTCTCAAACTTATCTATAATATCTGCTTGTTCCATGATCTTTTGGGTGACATTGTGATACGTCTCAAACGTATCTATAATTTTTGATGGTTTCACGCTGTTATCTTGTCTTCTTTGGTTGTTTTATGTATCTTTTTATATCTTTTTGGGACTAACTTATTAATTCAGTGCCAAGTGCCAGTTCATGTTTTTCCGTGTTTTTGACTCTTTCAGATATGATTTTGGAACAGAGTCCAAACGGAAGAAAAACCCCGAAATGCTTTTTTCCCGAACGGAAGAAGACCAGGGGGCTTTTGGGACAAGCGAGGTGGGCTCCAGGGAGCCCACAAGCCCCCACTCCACCACCAGGGGGGAGGCGGCGGTGGGCAGGCTTGTGGCCTCCCTGGCCGCCCCTTGACCTAGGTCTTTGGCCTATAAATTCCCAAATATTCCGCAAAAAATCAGAGGAGCCTCGAAAATACTTTTCCGTCGCCGCAAGCTTCCGTTTCTGCGAGATCTCATCTGGAGACCCTTCCCGGCGCCCTGCCGGAGGGGACTTTGGAAATGGAGGGCTTCTTCATCATCATCATCGCCCCTCCAATGACTCGTGAGTAGTTCACTTCAGACCTACGGGTCCGTAGTTAGTAGCTAGATGGCTTCTTCTGTCTCTTGGATCTTCAATACAAAGTTCTCCATGATCTTCATGGAGATCTATCCGATGTAATCTTCTTTGGCGATGTGTTTGTTGAGATCCGATGAATTGTGGATTTGTGATCAGATTAACTATGATATATATTTGAGTCTTTTCTGATTTCTTATATGCATGATTTGATATCCTTGTAAGTCTCTCCGAGTCTTGGGTTTTGTTTGGCCAACTAGATCTATGATTCTTGCAATGGGAGAAGTGCTTGGTTTTGGGTTCTACCATGTGGTGACCTTTCCCAGTGACAGTAGGGGCAACAAGGCACACATCAAGTAGTTGCTATCAAGGGTAAAAAGTTGGGGGTTTTATCATTGGTTTGAGATTATCCCTCTACATCATGTCATCTTTCTTAAGGCGTTACTCTGTTCTTATGGACTTAATACACTAGATGCATGCTGGATTGCGGTCGACGTGTGGAGTAATACTAGTAGATGTAGAAATTATCGGTCTACTTGTTTCAGACGTGATGCCTATAGAAATAATCATTGCATAGATATCGTCATGACTTTGCGTGGTTCTATCAAGTGCTCGACGGTAATTTGTTCACCCACCGTCTACTTGCTTTTATGAGAGAAGCTACTAGTAAACACTACGGCCCCCGGGTCTATTCACATCCATCGTTTACACCTCGACTTTTACTTTGCTTTGTTACTTTGTTGCTTTCAGTTCTCACTTGCCAAACAATCTATAAGGGATTGACAACCCCTTCATAGCGTTGGGTGCAAGCTTTTGTGTTTGTGCAGGATCTTGATATACTCTTCTACCGAATTGATACCTTGGCTCTCAAACTGAAGGAAATACTTACCGTCGCTGTGCTACATCACCCTCTCCGCTTCGAGGGAACACCAACGCAAGGCTCCAAGGCCACGGGGGAAATCCTTTGCATACTTGCCTAGGAAGTCCCTTAAGGCATAGCCGTAGCTGAAGGATTTCTTGTGCAATCGACACAACTATTTCCCGGCGCCGTTGCAAGGGATACACAGCAAACTTCAGAAGTATTTCTGGCGTCGTTGCCGGGGAAGAGAAATCAAGATCAATTCAAGTAGGTCTCACAAACTCTTCTCTTGCATTACTTTTGTTGCTAGTTGCCTCTCGTTTTCCTCTCCCCCACTTCACATTTGCCGTTTTCATTCGCCTTTCTCCTTCGCCGTATTCTCTTGCCCTTGTCGTTTTCCTTTGCCGGTTTCTTGCTTGCTTGTGTGCTTGTTTGTTTGTTGAAGACATCATGTCTGAAAACACCAAACTTTGCCACTTCTCGAGCACTAATAATAATGATTTTATTAGTACTCCGATTGCTCCCGCCACTAGTGCGGAATCGTATGAAATCAACGCAGCTTTGCTGAATGTTGTTCTGAAAGAACAATTCTCTGGCCTTCCTAGTGAAGATGTCGCATCCCATTTCAATACCTTCATTGAGCTTTGCCATATGCAAAAGAAAAGAGATGTGGATAATGATGTGATTAAGTTGAAACTTTTTCCTTTCTCGTTGCGAGATCGCGCAAAAACTTGGTTTTCTTCTTTGCCTAAAAATAGTATCGATTCTTGGGATAAGTGCAAAGATGCTTACATATCCAAGTATTTTCCATCGGCTAAGATCATCTCCTTACGTAACGATATCATGAATTTCAAGCAACTTGATCATGAACACGTTGCACAATCTTGGGAGAGGATGAAGCTTATGATTAGAAATTGTCCCGCTCATGGCTTGAGTCTGTGGATGATTATACAAATCTTTTACGCTGGCTTGAATTTCGCATCTCACAATATCTTGGACTCCGCCTCAAGTGGAACGTTCATGGAAATCACGTTAGGAGACGGTACAAAACTGCTAGACAATATCATGACCAACTACTCTCAATGGCACACTGAAAGGTCGCCTGCTAGCAAAAAGGTGCATGATCTGCAATCTCTGGTGTTAGCTAGACGAATGCTTATGACAACAAACCTTCTCCTGCAACGGCACCAGAAGAATGCTGAAAGCACTACCTACTAATGAGACTGGAAGAATGTTGTTGATGGCCCACCAACGCATGGGTTCACAACAGTTTTCGAGGGTAGAGTACTCGACCCAATTTGTTGGTTTGCACGACGGGAGGTGAGAGTATACTCTCAAGTATTAGCATCTGAATTTGTCAGATTCAACCACACCTGAAAGATTACTATCTGCAAGCACAGTAGTAACGGCAAAGTAGCGAGTAACGACAGTGTAACGAGCAATAGCAGCGGCAAGGAACAATAGTAGTGACAACAGTAGCAAGTAGCAACTGTAGCAAGCGACAATAGTAGCAACAGTAGTAGCGGCAACAGCAGAGCAAGACAAGTAATAGCAGTTGCAACAGTAGTAGCACCAGCAGCAGAGCAAGACAAGTAACAGCAACAGCAACAGTAGTAGCAGCAGAGCAAGACAAGTAACAGCAGTAGCAACAGTAGTAGCAGCAGAGCAAGACAAGTAACAGTAGGACAACAGTAGTACAAACTCGTAGGCAATGGGTCGGTGATTTGTTTGGATGATATTCATCATGCAACAGCTATAACACGGAGAGATAAGTGGCTAGCTCCCATTCGTCAATGTGATGTAGGCATGCATTCTGTGTGTCGTTATACGTGCTTAGGGAAAAGAACTTGCATGACATCTATTGTCCATCCCTCCCGTCGCAGCGGGGTCCAAAAGGAAACTACGGGATATTAAGGTTCTCCTTTTAATAAAGAACTAGACCAACGCATTAGCACTTGGTGAACACATGAACTCCTCAAACTATGGTCATCACCGGGAGTGGTTCCGGTTATGTCACTCCGGGGTTGCCGGATCATAACACATAGTAGGTAACTACAACTTGCAAGATCGGATCTAAAACACACATATATTGGTGACAACATAATAATTTCAGATCTGAAATCATGGCACTCGGGCCCTAGTGACAAGCATTAAGCATGGCAAAGTAGTAGCAACATCAAATCTCATAACATAGTGGATACTAGGGATCAATCCCCATCAAAACTAACTCGATTACATGATAGATCTCATCCTACTCATCACCGCCCAGCGAGCCTACGAATAGATTACTCACGAACGACGAAGAGCCTCATGGAATTGGAGAGGGAAGAAGGTTGATGATGACGATGGTGACGATTTCCCCTCTCCGGAGCCCAAGACGGACTCCAGATCTGCCCTCCACATGAAGAACAGGTGGTGGCGGCGCCTCCGTATCAAAAAAGCGACGAAAACTTCTCTTTTTAATTTTTCTGGGCCGAAAGACAACTTATAGAGTTGGAGTGGGGTGCGGCAGGTGCCTGTGGGCCCCAGAAGCCTACCCACCGCCACCAGGGGAGGTGGTGGCGGAGCAGGGGCTTGTGGACAACTGGCCCACCTCCTGAGGTCGAACTTGGCACAGATATTTTTGATATTTTCCAAAACTGCTCCCCGTAAACTTCTAGGACGTTTGGAGAACTTTTATTTCTGCACAAAAATAACACCAAGGCAATTCTGCTGAAAACAGCGTCAGTCCAGGTTAGTTCCATTCAAATCATGAAAATTATAGTCCAAAACAAGGGCAAAAGAGTTTGGAAAATAGATACGTTGGAGACGTATCAACTCCCCCAAGCTTAAAACCTTGCTTGTCCTCAAGCAACTCAGTTGACAAACTGAGAGAGAAAGAAAAACTTTGACAAACTCTGTTTGATCTTGTTGTTGCAACTATGTCAAATTCATATCCAGAATTTCAGCAAGATCACGAGTTAACCACATAAGCATATGACACAAAGGTCTCACTGTAAACTAATATCAATGGCATAATCAGCTAACGAGCAAATAATAATGAGTTTCAAATACCAACACTTCAATCAAAACAAGCATGAAGCAATATGAATAGGTGGTATCTCGCTAGCTCTTTCTGAGACTGCAAAACATAAATGCAGAGGACTTTCAAAGATCAAGGGTGACTAAACATTGTAATTCATAGCAACAAAGATCTAGTCATAGTCATACTCAATATCAATCAAAAGCAAAGCATAAAAATGACGGAGGTGCTCTCTAATTGGTGCTTATATAAGAGGAGGATGACTCGACCGGAAAATAAATAGACAGGCCCTTCGCAGAGGGAAGCATTGATTTGCAGAGGTGCCAGAGCTCAAGCTTTGAAAACAGAGATAATAATTTTGGGTGGCATGCTTTCAATGTCAAGGCAATGACCAAGAGTTCTCAATATCTTCCATGCTACGCATGCTATAGGCGGTTCCCGAATAGAAAAATAAAGTTTTAACTCCCCCTCCACCAATCAATCACACTCCACGGCTAGCTGAATCCTCAGGTACCGTCCATACTAACATCAATCCGGGGGGAGTCTTGTTTTACAGTTATGTTTTCGATTTAAGCATGGAACTGGGCATCCCAGATACCGGCCCCTTTCTCGTGAATGACTGTGAATAAACACATGTCGAGGATAACACTCCTAGCATGGAAGATACCAATGGCCCTCTGTCACCACATGAGCGGTTCGGACATGCAAAATAGATTTATTTCTTGAAGGTTTAGAGAGTGGTACATGCAAATTTACTTGGAATGGCAGGTAGATACCGGAAAATAGGTAGGTATGGTGGACGCTCATGGAAAACTTTTGGGTTTATGGAAGTGGATGCACAAGCAGTATTCATGCTTAGTACAAGTGAAGGCTAGCAAAACACTGGGAAGCGACCAACTAGAGAGCGACAACAGTCATCAAGATGCAATGAGTTTGACTAACATTGAATGCAAGCATGAATATGATATAAATCACCATGAACACGAACATCATAGAGTCTATGTTGATTTTGTTTCAACCACATGCATGAACATGCGCCAAGTCAAGACACTTGAAACATTCAAAGGAGAATACCATCCTATCATACTACATCATAGTCATCTCAAAATCTATGTTGGCATCCAAGACAAACCATTATAAGCTCTCTGCTAAATAAGCATGGCATCAGAAACTATGATCTCTAAGTTGTCATTGCAAACATGATTCTCTCACAACAAAGCTAAATCTGGGTCGACAAGCTAGTCATATTTACAAAAACAAAATAGATAGAGTTCATACCAGCTTTTCAGTCTCTGTCACTTCATCATATACCATCATTGTTGCCTTTCATTTGCACGATCGAACGATGTGAACAATAATAAGCGCATTGGACTAAGCTGAATCTGCAGGAAAACACAAAGGAGAAGACAAAATAATATGGCTCTTTGAAAGCTAAACAGGTAAGCATGTAAGAACCAATAATCATTGTAACCAATATCTTCTACCTTGACACAAAGAAAAAGAAAGCTATTTACACGGGAAAGCTCCCAACAAGCAAAAGAAGAAAGAAAAATATTTTTGGGTTTTCTCAAAAGGACACAAAACAAGAAAACAAGAAAAAGAAAAGAAACTAGCATGGATAATACAGTGGCAAAGTGTAAACACCGGCTAACAAAGTGAAAGCATAAGCATGAATGTAAAGTCGGTGAGAACACGTACTCCCCCAAGCTTAGGCTTTTGGCCTAGCTTGGCCTACTTCCATGGATGATCCTAGGAAACCCAAAATCATAATGGGTGTTATACGGGATCGATGCAGCCACTGCCTGAATAGCTGCCTCACGAAGTCGAGCAGACGTCGCCTCCCTCTCATACTCCTCGGCCTCTCCTATGGTTATGTAGTATCTTCGTTTAACCTGAAAATCAAAGAAAGCAGGAGCAGGAAGGGTAATATGGAAAACACGATGTCGGTTAAAGGAGGGATCCATGATCTCTCTCAAGGAACTGGTAGCGTGTTAGAGCGACACGATCAAGGTAGGCTATACGGAGAGGAGGGTCTTCTGGACGGATGGATACTCCAAGAAAATTTGCTAAGCTTGTAGAATAAACTCCACCAAAGAAATCCCCCTCACTAGCATTTTTATTCAGCCTCCTTGCTATTATAGCTCCCATATTAAAGCTCATGTCACCTATTACTGCGCTCTTCAGGATACTAAGGTCGGAAGCGCATAGGTGACAATGTGCACCCTTGCCGTTAATGCACCTACCTATGAAGAGGGCAAGGTAGTGCAAGGCAGGGAAATGGATGCTTCCTATGGTGGCTTGCGTGATATATTTTGTTTCTCCAACAGTTATACTGGAGACAAAGTCTCTGACCGAAGATTTAGGAGGATCATTAACACTACCCCCATCGGGTATCTTGCAAATGTTATTGAAATCCTCCAGACCCACGGTATAGGATTTATTGTACAGATCAAACAGTATGGATGATTCACGACCAACTAAAAATTTAAATCTACACACGAAAGAGGCAGTGAGCATAGCATACTGTTCACATTTATCTGAGAGGAATTCTTCTAACCCGGCATTGCGGACAAGTGCATCAAACTCATCCTTGAAGCCTGCTTCGATCATGAACTCATCGGAAGGCCATTCACATGGTTGCACCGGTGCGTCCCTTAGTTGAAAAGGTTTGGGCTCCCAAAAGGAGAGACCAGGACCCTTCTTACTTGAGGAACCACCATGAAACTTCCTCCTGAACATAATTTCCTTTTGCTGAAATTTTTGAAGTTCAAGAGAAAAGTGAATGAGGACCAACCATACCTTGTAGCAACTACTCCTACTAGTGCCTAGAGACCATATCACGTGCTAAAACTACTTGGGACCAGCTAAAATCAACTTTTCTAGCTCAAGAACAGGGTCACCAAGGTAGAAAGAATTCGCGAAGGATAAAGCACTGGAGAAAAAACTAATTGGACCAATGAAGGAGTTACTTACCAAGGAGAAATTTCCCCAAAACAGTTCGGAGATTGGTGCTTTGAGCAAGGAGATCGAAAATCACAGCCAAATGAGCAAGAACACGGGTTTGAGCTGCGAAACATTTTTTTCTGGAGGTGGAAGAAGAGGCTGGGAGCTAGAATGAGTGGAGGGGGTGCCTGTGGGACCCACAAGCTTCCACCCCGCCACCAGGGGGGTAGGTGGCAGTGGGGGGGCTTATGGCCCACTGGTCTGGCCCCTGGCCAGCTCTGAGGCCCAGAAATTTTCAAAAATTCCAGAAAAAAAATCATACTAAATTTTCAGGACCATCGGAGAACTTTTATTTTCGAGGTATTTTTCTCCGGGACGCTAAAACAGAAAACAGGAAAAGCTAAACTATATCCATCATTTTTCTTCTAAGCAACAGAAAATGAAGACTCAAAACAGAGGTATGTGACTCTTTGATTCATCCGTTTCATGGTCATCGAAAGAAATCCGTCAATGGGGTTGATGAAGTCCTTATGACAAAACTTTCTCGAATCGCAAGAGAGAACGTAGAATTTTCGAATAGCCACTAAGTCACCTCAATGGGGATATGTATCTCCCCAACAAGCAAATCATACTTCATCATGACATGAGGAATAGGGCCTTCAAAGCTCCCAATGAAAATCGATGAAGTCTTTTCGATAGCATTGATGCAATGTACTGGATATCGTTTCTTCGGAAAGTGCACTGTGTGGTCATTACCGTTGACATGGAAAGTGACATTGCCTTTGTTGCAATCTATAACAGCCCCTGCAGTGTTTAAAAAGGGTCTTGCGAGGTTAATAGCCATGGCATCATCCTTGGGGATATCCAAGATAACAAAGTGTGTTAAGATAGTTGTATTAGCAACCACAACAGGCACATCCTCGCAAATGCCGATAGGGAAGCAGGTTATTTGTCGGCCATTTGCGGAGAAATTTCAGTGGGTGTCAACTTATCCAACTCAAATCTAAGATAAAGAGAGAGTGGCATAACACTAACACCGGCTCCAAGGTCACATAAGGCAGTTCTTACGTAGTTTCCTTTAATAGAGCAAGGTATAGTGGGCACTCCGGGATCACCAAGTTTCTTAGGAGTTCGACCTTTGAAAGTATAATTGGCAAGCATGGTGGAGATCTCAAGATCTGGTATCTTCCGTTTATTAGTCACGACATCTTTCTTTTACATGGCATACGGAGACATCTTGATCATATCAGTTAACCGCATATGCAGAAAGACGGTTCTTATCATCTAAACGAAGCGCTCAAAATCCTCATCATCCTTTTTCTTGGATGGTTTAGGAGGGAAGGGCATAGGTCTCTGAACCCATGGCTCCCTTTCTTTACCATGCTTCCTAGCAGTGAAGTCATTCTTGTCGTATTTCTTAGGTTTTGGGTTATCAGGATTAACTGTAGGTTCAATCTCCACATCCTCATCATTTCTAGGTTGAGCATTCTTATGAACATCACTGTCCATATTGTCACCAGGTTCATGTTCATCACCTGATTGTGTTTCTGCATCACACGCAGAAATATCATTAGGTTCTTTAGGTGTGAAAGTATTTGGTGAACTAGCGTGTAGGCTCCTATCATCCTTATTCTTCTCCTTAGGATGACTAGGTGTATCAGCATTGATTCCTTGAGAATCTTGATCAATTCTCTTAGGATGACCTTCAGGATACAAAGGTTCCTGAGTCATCTTGACTCCTCTAGTAATGACTCTGACAGAGTTGTCATTTAATTCATTGAGTAAGTCATTCTGAGCTTTAAGTATTTGTTCTACATGAGTAGTAATCATAGAGGCATGTTTACTCAGGAGCTTCAGAGCATTGACATTTCTCTCTACACAAGCACTTAAATGGCTAAGCATAAGAGCACTTTGTTCCAAATGTCTGCTAACATAATCATTGAAACTCTGTTGTTTGGCAACAAAGTTGTCAAATTCATCAAAGCATAGGCTAGCAGGTTTATCAAAAGCAATATCACTCTCATCAAACCTACGCAGAGAATTCACTTCTAATACCTGTGTCGGGTTGTCGAGACCATGGATCTCTTCGATAGGTGGTACATTTTTTACATCTTCAGATCTAATGCCTTTCTCTTGCATAGATTTCTTGGCTTCTTGCATATCTTAGGGACTGAGGAATAGAATACCTCTTTTCTTTGGAGTTGGCTTAGGACGTGGTTCAGGAATAGTCCAAGCATTATCGTTGGTCAAGATGTTATTCAGTAGGGTCTCATCTTGTTCTACAGTTCGTTCCCCCAAAACACAACCGGCACAACTATCTAGGTGGTCTCTAGAGGCATCGGTAAGTACGTTATAGAGGATATCAAGTATCTCGTTCTTCTTAAGAGGGTGATCAGGCAAAGCATTCTGTAGCTGGATAAGCCTCCCCCAAGCTTGTGGAAGACTCTCTTCTTGGAGTTGAGCAAAGTTGTATATTTGCTGCAAGGCAGCTTGCTTCTAATGGGCATGGAAATATTTCTCACAGAAGTAATAGACCATCTCCTGGGGACTACGCACACATCCAGGAGCAAGAGAGGTAAACCAGGCTTTAGCATCATCCTTTAGGCCTCATTTGGTTAAGGGGGATTGGGGAGGTTTTGAGAGGGAGGGATTTCAGGGGATTGGGTGAATCCCTTTGTTCCACCCAATCCTCTCAATTCCCGGGGTTTTGCTTCCACTAGTCCCCCGAGGAGG
Organism: Hordeum vulgare subsp. vulgare; assembly: GCF_904849725.1. Taxonomy (NCBI): domain Eukaryota; kingdom Viridiplantae; phylum Streptophyta; class Magnoliopsida; order Poales; family Poaceae; genus Hordeum; species Hordeum vulgare. Next base: position 108,876,698 of record NC_058521.1, on the reverse strand, counting down.
GTTTTGAAACACATGGATAGGAAGGATTGAAGGGGGACGGAGGGGATTGGGATAAGAAAACCCCTCCTATCAAATGGGCGTCCGAGGATCTGTGGGGTTTCTGATCCTCCCGGGGATTTTCCTCTCAAAACCTCCCCAATCCCCCTTAACCAAACGAGGCCTTAGAGAGAAAGGAAACAGCTTAAGGATATAGTAGTGGCGGATCTTCTCCTCATTAGTGAAGAGTTTGGCTATTTCGGATAGTTTGGCAAGGTGGGCTATGACCATCTCAGACTCATAACCGTGAAAAGGATCAAATTCGACTAGAGAGATTATCTCAGGGTCGACATAGAATTCATAATCCTTATCGGTGACAAATATAGGCGAAGTGGCAAACTTTGGGTCATTTTTCATCCTAGCTTCACGAGATTTTTCCTTCCACTTGAGAATTAATTTCTCAGCGTCATAGGCATCCTTACACGCAAGAAAATCCTCAGTTATCTCTCCCTCCATAACTTAACCCTCAGGTATATCAGGCAATTCATATCTGGGAGAGCTAGATCTAGCAGGAGCAAAAGCAGGCTCTATCTCAATAGCATTGGCAGTTTCAGAAGCATCACGAGCATTGGTAGTAACTCTAGCAATATGAGCATCAAGGAACACTCCTAGTGGAACATCAGGCAAAGGAGTATCTCTAGCAGTAACAAGCATAGCATCATCAGGCAAAATGGCATCTCTAGCATCATCAGGCAAAGCAGTATCAAGCATAGCATCTCTAGCAGTACCAGGCATAGTATTAGGCATAGTATCATCACGCATAGTATCATCAAGCATAGTATCATCAGGCATAGTATCAAGCATAACATCTCTAGCAGTAGTTTCACAAGCATCATCAAGCACAGGCGACATATCAAGATTTCTAGCAGGAGGTGATGTCGCAAACTTACTCATAACTGAAGGTGAATCAAGTGCAGAGCAAGATGGCAATTCCTTACCTCCCCTCGTAGTTGAGGGCAAGACTTTGGTCTTCGGATGATTCAGATTCTTCATAGTGATCAGCAGATATAAATCCCAAGTGACTTAGAGAATATAGCAATACCTCCCCGGCAACGGCGCCAGAAAAATGCTGATCTGCAATCTCTGCCGTTAGCTAGACGAATGCTTATGACAACAAACCTTCTCCTGCAACGGCACCAGAAGAATGCTGAAATCACTCCCTAGTAATGAGACTAGAAGAATTTTGTTGATGGTCCACTAGCACGTGGGTTCGCAGCAGTTTTCGAGGGTAGAGTATTCGACCCAATTTGTTGGTTTGCACGACGGGAGGTGAGAGTATACTCTCAAGTATTAGCACCTGAATTTGTCAGATTCAACCACACCTGAAAGATTAGTATCTGCAAGCACAGTAGTAATGGCAAAGTAGCGAGTAACGACAGTTTAACGAGCAATAGAAGCGGCAAGGAACAGTAGTAGTGACAGCAGTAGCAAGCAGCAACAGTAGCAAACGACAGTAGTAGCAACAGTAGTAGCGGCAGCAGCAGAGCAAGACAAGTAACAGCAGTAGCAATAGTAGTAGCAGCAGCAGCAGAGCAAGACAAGTAACAACAGTAGCAACAGTAGTAGCAGCAGAGCAAGACAAGTAACAGCAGTAGAAACGGTAGTAGCAGGAGAGCAAGACAAGTAACAGTAGGACAATAGTAGTACAAACTCGTAGGCAATGGGTCGGTGATTTGTTTGGATGATATTCATCATGCAACAGCTATAACACGGAGAGATAAGTGGCTAGCCCCCGTTCGTCAATGTGATGTACGCATGCATTCTGTGTGTCGTTATACGTTCTTAGGGAAAAGAACTTGCATGACATCTATTGTCCATCCCTCCCGTGGCAGCGGGTTCCAAAAGGAAACTACGGGATATTAAGGTTCTCCTTTTAATAAAGAACGGGACCAACGCATTAGCACTTGGTGAACACATGAACTCCTCAAACTATGGTCATCACTGGGAGTGGCTCCGTTTATTGTCACTCCGGGGTTGCCGGATCATAACACATAGTAGGTAACTACAACTTGCAAGATCGGATCTAAAACACACATATATTGGTGACAACATAATAATTTCATATCTGAAATCATGGCACTCGGGCCCTAGTGACAAGCATTAAGCATGGCAAAGTAGTGGCAACATCAAATCTCAGAACATAGTGGATACTAGGGATCAATCCCCATCAAAACTAACTCGATTACATGATAGATCTCATCCTACTCATCTCCGGCCAGCGAGCCTACGAATAGATTACTCACGAGCGAAGAAGAGCTTCATGGAACTGGAGAGGGAAGAAGGTTGATGAAGACGATGGCGATGATTTCCCCTCTCCGGAGCCCAAGACGGACTCCAGATCTGCCCTCCAGATGAAGAACAGGTGGTGGCGGTGCCTCCGTATCGAAAACGCGACGAAAACTTCTCTTTTTATTTTTTCTGGGACGAAAGACAACTTATAGAGCTGGAGTTGGGGGCGGCAGGTGCCTGTGGGCCCCACAAGCCTGCCCACCGCCACCAGGGGGGTGGTGGCGGAGCAGGGGCTTGTGGCCCACTGGGCCACCCCCTGAGGTGGAACTTGGCACAGATATTTTTGATATTTTCCAAAATTGCTCCCCATAAATTTTCAAGACGTTTGGAGAACTTTGATTTCTGCACAAAAATAACACCAAGCCAATTCTGCTAAAAACAGCGTCAGTCCAGGTTAGTTCCATTCAAATCATGCAAATTATAGTCCAAAACAAGGGCAACAGAGTTTGGAAAAGTAGATACGTTGGAGACGTATCAGTGCACGCTATAGAAGAGATTAACTCGCTTAGTGCTAAGATGGACGAGTTGATGAATTTGGTTGCTAGTAGAAACGCTACGGTAGATCCTAATGACATGCCACTACCTTCTTTGATTGAGAGTAGCAGCGCTAGTTTGGACGTGAATTTTGTTGGTAGGAACAATTTTGGCAACAACAATGCTTTTAGAGGAAACTATGTTCCTAGGCCTTTTCCTAGTAACTCCTCTAACAATTATGGCAATTGCTACGACAACACTTATGCAAATCACAACAAATTACCCTCTGATCTAGAAAGTAATATCAAAGAGTTCATCAACTCTCAAAAGATTTTCAATGCGTCCATAGAGGAAAAACTACTCAAAATAGACGATTTGCTAGGAGTGTTGATAGGATGTCTTGTGATATTGATGCTTTGAAAGTTAGATGAGCACCTCCCAAGATCATCTTGGATGAAACTTTGAAAGCTATGCGTATCTCCATGAATGAGAGCAAAGAAAGAACCGCCCAAATTCGCGCTAGCCATGAATGGTTTAAAAGGGTGCGTTCTAGTGATGCAAATCACGAAGATCTTAAAGTGCTTGGTGTTTCTCCTCTTGAATCTATGTTTTCGCGTGTCAAACCTACTCATGGAGGGGCTGGATATGAATCCACTTTGGTTGAAAAACGCCCCAATGATTCGGAGTCCATCTATCTTGATGATAAAGGTGTGGAGAGTGGAGTAGAAGAAGTCAAAATTTTGGGTAGTAATGAAACTCCCACTTTGGATTTCAAGGAATTCAATTATGATAATTGCTCCTTGTTTGAATGCATTTCTTTGATGCAATCCATTGCAAACTCTCCACATGCTTATAGCCAAAGGAAAGCCTTTACCGCGCATATCGTAGATGCTATGATGAAATCTCTTGAAGAGAAGCTCGAACTAGAAGTCTCTATACATAGAAAACTTCATGATGAGTGGGAACCTACTATCAAAATCAAGATCACAAACTATGAGTGCAACGCTTTGTGTGATTTGGGTGCTAGTGTTTCCGCGATTCCAAAGTCTTTATGTGATATTCTTGGTTTTCATGAGATTGAAGAGTGTTCTCTTAATTTGCATATTGAGGATTCTACTATCAAGAACCCCATGGGGAGGATCGATGATGTTCTTATTGTTGCAAATAAGAACTATGTACCCGTGGATTTCATTGTACTTGACATAGATTGCAATCCTTCATGCCCCATTATTCTTGGTAGACCTTTCCTAAGGACTATTGGTGCTATCATTTATTTGAAGGAAGGGAATATTGGATTTCAATTTCCTTTAAAGAAGGGCATGGAGCACTTTCCTAGAAAGAAAATAAGATTGCCTTATGAATCTATGATGAGGGCTACCTATGGTTTGAGCACCAAAGATGACTATACGTGATTTCATCACCTTTCGCCTGGCTAAGGGTGTTAAACAAGAGCGCTTGTTGGGAGGCAACCCAACAAATCTATCCTTTTTCTTTCTGTTTTGTGTTTTCCGCACTTTCATAATTCTGTTATGATTGTGTTTTTTGTGTTTCTTTTTGCGTTTCTGCCAAGCAAAACCGTTATGATTAGTCTTGGGGATGATCGTTTGGTCATGCTGGAAAAGACAGAAACTTTCTGTTCACGAAACGAATTTTCAGTTTTTTTCTGTAAGATATTTTGAGTTGATTCTTTTTTCTTCTGATTTCCACGCAAATTCTTCAGACTTTCTTAAGTTTTCAGAATTTTTGAAGTACCAGAGGTATACAAAACATACAGATTGCTACAGACTGGTCTGCTGTTAACAGATTCTGTTTTTTGTTGTGTTGGTTGCTTATTTTGATGAAACTATGGATAGTATCGGGGGGTATTAGCCAGGGAAGATTGAAAGTACAGTAACCCAACATCACCACAAGTAATATTTAAGTTTGCTACAGTACCTAAGGAAGTGGTGGTTTTCTTTCTTGTACTAATGTTATCACGAGTTTCTGTTTAAGTTTCGTGTTGTGAAGTTTTCAAGTTTTGGGTTAAGTTCTTATGGACAAAGAGATAAAAAAGTGGCAAGAGCTCAAGCTTGGGGATGTCCAAGGCACCCCAAGATATTCAAGGATGCCGTAAAATCCTAAGCTTGGGGATGCCCTGGGAAGGCATCCCCTCTCGTCTACAATCCATCGGTAACATTACTTGGGGCTATATTTTTATTCACCACATGTTATGTGTTTTTGCTTGGAGCGTCTTGTATCGTAGGAGTCTTTTATTTTTGTTGTGTCACAATCATCCTTGCTGCACACCTAGAGAGAGAGTCATGCACACACCGTGATTTTGTCGAGCTTCACTTATATCTTTTGGTAGACAATTCAGCTCACATGTGCTTCACTTATTTCTTTTGAGCTAGATACTTTTCCTCTATGTGCTTCACTTATATCTTTTAGAGCGCAGCGGTGCGTGGCTTGGTAGTTGATCTATGCTTTGAAAGTAGTCTCAAAAGGGGTAGTTATCCAAAGGGATACGGAAACTTCCACCTTCTTGTGCATTGAATAGTTAGAGAAGTTTGATTCATCTCAATTAGTTTTGAGTTGTGGTTATGGTAATATTGAAAGTCATGCTAGTAATATGTTGTGGATCTAGAAATACTTGTGTTGAAGTTAGTGATTCCCGTAGCATGCACGTATGGTGAACCTCTATGTGATGAAATCTGAGCATGATTAATATATTGATTGTCATCCTTTGCGTGGCGGTCGGGATCACGCGATGGTTTATACCTACCAACCCTTCCCCTAGGAGTATGCATTGAATGCTTTGTTTCGATTACTAATAGAACTTTTGCAACAAGTATATGAGTTCTTCATGACTAATGTTGAGTCCATGGTTTAGATGCACTTTCACCTTCCACCATCACTATCTTCTTAGTGCCGTGCAATTTTTGCCGGTGCACAAAACCCACCATTAGCCTCCCTCAAAACAGCCACCAAACCTACCTATTATGGCTTTTTCAAAGTCATTCCGAGATATATTGCCATGCAACTACCACCATGATATGTGCCACCATGTCTACATTGCCATTGCATGATCGTAAGATAGCTAGCATGATGTTTCCATTGATGTTTATGCCATGCTAGATCATTGCCACGGTACATTACCGAAGGCATTCCATATAGAGTCTTCGTTACTCTAAGTTGTGAGTTGAAAGTGTGATGATCATCATTAATGGAGCATTGTCCCATGTGAGGAAATAAAAGAGGCCAAAGAAGCCCACCAGAAAAAGAGAGGCCAAAGAGCCCACCAAATAAAAAAAATGAGAGAAAAAGAGAGAAGGGACAATGCTACCATTTTTTCCACACTTGTGCATATTAAGCACCATGATCTTCATGATTGAGAGTCTCTCGTTTTGTCACCACCATATAGCTAGTGGGAAATTTTCATTATATAACTTGGCTTGTATATTCCAATGATAGGCTTCCTCAAAATTGCCTTAGGTCTTCGTGAGCAAGCAAGTTGGAGGCACACCCACTAGTTCTCTTTAAGAGCTTTCACATACTCGTAGCTCTAGTGCATCATTTGTATGGCAATCCCTACTCATTCACATTGATATATATTGATGAGCATCTCCACAGCTCATTGATATGCCTAGTTAATGTGACTATCTTCTCATTTTTGTCTTGCAACCTCCACCACACTCCACACCATCTATAGTGCTATAACCATGGCTCACGCTCATGTACTGCGTGAGAGTTGAAAATGTTTGAGAAAGTAAGACCTTTTTGGTTGTTTTATGTATCTTTTTATATCATTTTGCGACTAACTTATTAATTCAGTGCCAGTTCCTGTTTTCCGTGTTTTTGACTCTTTTCACATCTGATTTTGGAATGGAGTCCAAACGGAAGAAAAACCCCGAAATGATTTTTTCCCGAACGGAAGAAGACCAAGGGCTTTTGGGCCAAGCCAAGTGGGCTCCAGGGAGCCCACAAGCCCCCACTCCGCCACCAAGGGGAGGCGGTGGCGGGCAAGCTTGTGGCCTTCCTGGCCGCCCCCTGACCTAGGTCTTTGGCCTATAAATTCCCAAATATTCCGCAAAAAATAGGGGAGCCCTGAAAAACTTTTCTGCCGCCGCAAGCTTCTGTTTCAGCGAGATCTCATCTGGACACCCTTCCCGGCGCCCTTCCGGAGGGGACTTTGGAGTTGGAGGGCTTCTTCATCATCATCATCGCCCCTCCAGTGACTCGTGAGTAGTTCACTTCAGACCTACGGGTCCGTAGTTAGTAGCTAGATGGCTTCTTCTCTCTCTTGGATCTTCAATACAAAGTTCTCCATGATCTTCATGGAGATCTATCCGATGTAATCTTCTTTGGCGATGTGTTTGTCGAGATCCGATGAATTGTGGATTTGTGATCAGATTATCTATGATATATATTTGAGTCTTTGTTGATTTCTTATATGCATGATTTGATATCCTTGTAAGTCTCTCCGAGTCTTGGGTTTTGTTTGGCCAACTAGATCTATGATTCTTGCAATGGGAGAAGTGCTTGGTTTTTGGTTCTACCATGTGGTGACCTTTCCCAGTGACAGTAGGGGCAGCAAGGCACACATCAAGTAGTTGCCATCAAGGGTAAAAAGATGGTGTTTTTATCATTGGTTTGAGATTATCCCTCTACATCATGTCATCTTGCTTAAGGCGTTATTCTGTTCTTATGGACTTAATACACTAGATGCATGCTGGATGGCGGTCGACGTGTGGAGTAATAGTAGTTGATGCAGAAAGTATCGGTCTACTTGTTTCGGATGTGATGCCTACAGAAATAATCATTGCATAGATATCGTCACGACTTTGCGCGGTTCTAGCAATTTCTCGACACTAATTTTTTCACCCACCGTCTACTTGCTTTTATGAGAGAAGCCACTAGTAAACACTATGGCCCCCGGGTCTATTCACATCCATCGTTTACACCTCCGCTTTTACTTTGCTTTGTTACTTTGTTGCTTTCAGTTCTGACTTGGCAAACAATCTATAAGGGATTGACAACCCCTTCATAGCGTTGGGTGCAAGCTTTTGTGTTTGTGCAGGATCTTGAGATACTCTTCCGCCGGATTGATACCTTGGTTCTCAAACTGAGGGAAATACTTACCGTCGCTGTGCTACATCACCCTTTCTGCTTCGAGGGAACACCAACGCAAGGCTCCAAGGCCACGGGGGAAATCCTTTGCATACTTGCCTAGGAAGTCCCTTAAGGCGTAGCCGTAGCTGAAGGATTCCTGGTGCCGTCGACACAACTATTTCCTGGCGCCATTGCAAGGGATACACAGCAAACATCACATTGTTACATGTTTTGCTACACTTTTATATCAGTTTACACATATTTGGACTAACCTACTAACTCAGTGCACCCAGTGCCAGTTTCTGTCTGCTGATGTCTCTTTTGCAGGGGCTTTTACCCAATTTTCCATATCCGAAAAAATCCGGAAAATATATATAAAAAATCAGCGAAAGAGAACCTTTGGGATCACCGAAGGGGGGCCAAAGGGGGGGGCAGAGGCCTCCTAGGCGGCCTGCTGGCGCGACCTAGCCTTAGGCTGCGCCAGGAGGTCGCCTGGGTGGTCCCCACCTCCTCTAGTGCCCTCCTTTGGCCTATATTTAGTGTTCCATGGGGAAACCCTCGCAGACAATCTGGAATCGCGAATTTCTCCATCATTCCGCTGCCACAGCGCTTCCGAGATCGAGAGCGTCACGAGACCTCTTCCCGGCACCCTACCGGAGGGAGGATTGACCTCCGGGTGCTTCTCCACCGCCATGGACACCTCCCGGATGTGCCGTGAGTAGTTTCCCTTGGACCATGAGTCCATGACCAGTAGCTATGTGATGTCTTCTCTCCAATCTTGTGCTTCAATGGTTAGTCCTTGTGAGCTTCCCTACATGATCAAGGCATCTATGTAATTCCCTTGCTATTTCTATGCTCGGTTTTTTTGGATCCGATGGATTATGAGATTATGTTTAGATTTTTATGAGTTATATATTTTATTATCCTTTTATATTATGTTCCTTAGTGATTCATGCATGCTCTCCGTTGCTTTTTATTGCTTTGGCCAAGTAGTAGATCGTAACTCCAAGAGGGAGCGTTATGCATGATTGTGGGTTCGGGCCCCTTGATGTCTAGCTTGAGTGACAGAAACATGAGACTAGGGGATGTGCTTGTTGCCACCAGAGAGAAAACAACGATGCTTGTGACCATGGAGAGAAAACAACGCTGCCAAGCCGACTCCCAAGCGTGCTGCAACACGACCTCCGGCTGGAGGCCGAGGCGGCGGAGCGAAGAAGCAGCGGGCCACCACTGATAGGAGTTCGGTGCCCGTCGTCGTTGGGTAAGGGAACATCTTTCCCCCCTTTTTGGTTTTTTGGTATGAAGGACTTTCCCTTACCGGTTTGCGACCAGCACGGATGCCGAGATGGCGGAGGAAGATACCACTTCCACCACCGAGCAAGCCGCCTGGGCTGCCGCCGACGCCGCCGGGATGGCTCTAATTGAGGAAGAGAATCGCCCGTGGGAGGAGGCGGTTCGAAGGTGGCCGAGGGCCAAACCCAGTCCAGCCAGGTCGAGAAGCCGACCACCAAGGAGAGGTGGTCAAAGACGAAGCACGAGCCCGCCTCACGGGCACGTGTGGGGATTTTGGCGAGCGAGCCGGCCCAGCACCAAACCGAGGCGGCCAGGACAGCCAAGACCGCCGAGCCGGCGTCCTCCATGTTAGTGGACCTCGACGTGATCCCCGACGCGCCTGATGCTGATGTAGACGGCGTGTCGTAGATAGCGATGGAGGTGCCGGAAGTGGCGAATCCACCTCCCATCGCGGAAACAGTGTCGGCCGAGGTGTCAACGGAGTCGACCACAAGCACACCGCTCGGAGATGGTACCATGGTCATAGCAGGCCGTGGCTCGTCCGCCTCCGGAGCCGGCCTCATCTTCGGGAGCCGGCTCATGAAGACCTGGCATGCGGCCGATGCCGAACGCGCATCCCTACCTCTAGGCACCGCTCTCAGCGGCATCTCGACGCTGGTGGCAGAATTCTCCGGTAGCCGCGAGAAGGTAGCGCAGGCGGCCCTGGTGGCCAAATGTGACCCGGAGCGCCTCGAAGGACGGACCGCTGTAAATCTTCAAACCCACGCCTTTCAATTGATTTGGTTTTGTGTTTTCTCTTTGTCTTTGCGTTAGTGGGGGCGCGCCAGCACACCCACTGGGTGTATCCCCCGAGAATCGGGCCAGCTAAGAGTTAGCCGAGAGGAATCTCATTATTTCCTTGCTTGGTGTTTCTTTTTTAGTGGGTGCGCGCTAGCGCACCCACTGGCTGTAGCCCCGGAGAATCGGGCCGGCTGAGAGTTATCCGGGCCGAATCTCATTCTTTTCTATGTTTGTGTTGGTCGTAGGAGCTCCATGATGCCAAGGTGCAGGCGTACAACGTGCTGCTAGCCCAGATCCAAGGGGTCGAGGGCCGAACCAGCGACCTTCAGGGTCGGCTGGATGTTGTCGTCGTAGAGCGTGATGCCGTGCACGATAAGGACGGTCGGCTCCGCAAGCAGTTGGATCTTCTCCGTACGGAGAAGAAGGACCACGAGTGGCCCATCAGGCGGAGCTGGAGTAGCTGCGCGTCGCCCTGTGGGAGAAGGATTCCTCCCATGCCACCGACCTAGAGCAGTTGGAGAAGGTTCACCTTGAGGAGGTGAAGCAGAAGGACGCCGCTCTAGAGGAGAAGGACGCCGCCTTGGCCAAGGTGCAAGCTTATTTGGTGAAGGAGATCGAGACGGCCCAGGCCCTCTAGACCGAGCTCACCCGCCTGTCTCTAAAGAGCACGACACGAGACCGCGAAGCTTTGGAGGCGGCAGGCGAAACCGATATCCACTTCAACTGTAAGTCTTTTTCGTCCTGACTTTGTCTTCATACTCGTTGGCGTTTCCCCCTCCTTATCCTTCATACCATGCCCCCGTCCCCCAGGGCTCTTCCCTGGGACACGGGAGGCGGCGAAAGCGGACATGGAGACCAGCCGTGAAGAGCGTCGCGCCGCTGGCGAAGAGGTGGACGCCAACGCCAGGTGGTCCATGGACGAAATAGCCATTTGGAGCCAAGGCCCGCATGTACGAGCTGGCGTGCTCCCTGGAATGGCTCCAGAGCGCGGGGATGGAGATGATAAAGGCCCTATGGCCTGATGCGGTGGAGCCGGCGTCCATGCGCCGGCTATCCTGCTGGCTTGAAGCCGGCAACTCTCGCCTACATGCCTGGCGCACGTCGGTCGCGCGTGCTGGAGCGTACATGTTGCTCCGCCTGGCCAAGTCCTTGTATCAGAACCTGGACTTGGGCAAGATCGCGGCGCAGCGCGCCAGCTCAGAGGAGGAACTGGCAGCCTTGGAAGACGAGCTACAGGTGAGAGCTAGTGGCATCGCCAACTTCGCCGCATGATGCAGACGGCAACGTGATCCTTGAGGATTTGTTCCATCTGCATCCCTGCGACGCCGAAGGTAGCTCTGCCGAAACGGTCGTTGAGGAAGAAGTCGCCGACTCCAGCGGCGAGGCCTACACGGACTCGGCCATGAGGGATGGTGTCGGAGGCACCCGAGGCGGTGAAGGTGCTTCTACCTCAGGCGGAGCCGGTAATGCTGAAGCCACCACCTCAGGTGCCACTGCTGGGGCCGCAGACGGACCCACCACCAACTAGCTCTCTTTTTTCATTTTTCTGCATTTTGTTGTTAGTCCAACAGTTCCACCCACTTGGGGTGTTTTATTGTAATGAACTCCGGCCCTGGACCTTTAAATGCTCTGAATGTGATATATGCTTATCTATTCTGCATTATACTTGTAAGCGTTGTGCTTGTCGACTTGCTTTTTTGTCTTTCATTTCCCTTTTGGCTCTCGTTTATCCACCTCCTTTGTTTTCTCTAGCATCCGCCCCGCCAGCCCGACAGCCGGGAGCCGGTCTGCGACTGGGACGGGCCTTCTGCCTTTGAAAACATTGGTCCTGTATTTTTCGAAGCTGTTGAGACACTTGGACTCAAAGTGATCCAGCAGAGGCCGCCTAGAAAGTAAGATCGGAAGCGATCAAACCGACCCTAGCCGGCAACCTCTTTTGTAGTCAAACTTTTCATATAGCCGGCCTTCCCTACCATGGTCTCGTTGGCCGGACAGCCGGGAACCGGTTTGTGGCTTGTGCGAGGCGGTAAGGACTCAACCTGGCGTACACTATACGTCCGTCTACAACTAAGGAAGCTATTCGGGCCGGCTAGCAAGCCCCCGATCCCGAGGAGCCGGACCGGGAACTCACATTTGAGTGAACAACCTTTTGCCATGAATCTGAAAGAGGTGTGCCTCAAGCACCAGCTTGAAACACCCATTGCATTCATTAAAAATCCCGAAAAGGGAAGAAGATACAGTACATGCTTTTTCTCTTGCTTTTTAGCAATATAACTGGCGAAGCAACGCCGCATTCCATGGACGCTCTGTTTCCCTGGCCGGAGTCATCTCTCTTGTGCATCCTTGGCTTTTGGGCGTCTATTAGATAGTATCCATTGTTATGCAACGCCCTGCTGATGATGAAAGGTCCTTCCCATGGGGAGGAGAGCTTGTGTTGGCCGGCTGTTCGCTGGATTCTTCTAAGCACCAAGTCCCCCTCCCGGAAGGAGCGGGGCCTAATCTTCTTGTTGTGGCAGTACCTCAGCTTATGTTCATATATGACCGTCCAGATCAAGGCCAGCTCCCATGCCTCTTCGAGCAGATCGACATCGTCTTCTCTTGCCTCCTTCGCTTTCGTCTCTCTGTACACGGTGACCTGAGGAGAGTCGTACTCAACATTCATGGGGATGATTGCCTCGGACCCATATACCAGGAAGAATGGTGTGAAGCCGGTTGACCGGTTCGGCGTGGTGCGGAGGCTCCACAGCACAACGGGCAGCTCTTTGATCCTGCGGCCGGCTGACCTGACTAGTGGAGCCACCAGTCTTGGCTTGATGCCGGCTAAAATCAGGCCATTTGACCTTTTCGCCTGGACGTTGGATTGCGGGTGCGCCACGGATGCCGAGTCAAGCCGGATGCCTTCTTTGGCACAGAAGTGTGCCAATGCACCCTTGGCAAAGTTGGTGTCGTTGTTGGTGATGATGTTGTGGGGGATGTCGTAGCGGACAGCAATGTCCTTGATGAACCTGACGGCCGTGGGACCGTCAAGCTTCTTGATGGGCCTGGCCTCAATCCACTTAGTGATTTCTCAACAGCGACCAGAAGATGCGTCGTGCCGCCTCGAGCTGTCTTGAATGGCCCCACCATATCCAACCCCCAGACGGCAAACGGCCATGACAAGGGGATGGTTTTGAGGGTTGATGTCGGCAGGTGGCTCTACGTGCTGAAGTGTTGACAACCTTCGCACTTGTCGACCATGTCTATGGCCTCCTTAAGGGCCGTGGGCCAGTAAAATCCTTGGCGGAACGCCTTGGCCATCATGGTTCTAGAGGCGGCATGATGCCCGCACTCACCCTGATGTATATCTCTGAGGATTTCCTGCCCCCTTTCTGGCTCGATGCAGCATGGAAACACGCCGGTCACGCTACACCGAACCAGCTCATGGTTGATGATGGCGTACGCTGAGGATCGGCGCTGGATCAGCCTTGCCTCCGCCTCATCTTGGGGAAGCTCGCCGCGAAGAAGGAATGCCAGGATAGGCTATACCCACGAGGGAGCCGACACTGGAGCCGGCTCCGTGTTGACCTGAAGGTCAGGGGCTTATGAAGCCCCCGCGCTTGTTGATGCGGTCGCAGGCACGAGACCTTCTGTCTCAGTAACCGCCGTGGCTGCCAGCATGCCGTCTACCTCCATGACGGCCACACACTGCGTGTTGAGCCAACAGGATTCGATGCCTGGCATGGCCGATGTTGTTGTTGGAGCCGGCGAGGCAGCTATAGCCGGTGCAGCATTTGTAGCTGGCAATGCCATTTTGGCCGGCACAGCAGTTGTAGCCGGCAGAGTGGTTGTAGCCGGCGGAGTAGTCATAGCCGACAACTTCTCCGAGCCCTACGTCGATGAGACGGAAGGATCTGCCGGTACATAGATCAATGCCAACTCCGGAGACGGCTTGATGGAGGGCTTGTACAGTTGCTTGAGGGAGATGCCGGCTGGAATTGCTTGCCTTGTGGAACCAATTTTGTCCAAGGTGTCTTCCACCTCGTTGTCCACCCTGGGGACATGATGGAACTCGCAGCCCTCGAAAGGACCGATGGGCTACAGAATGAGGAAGCTGTAGCTCGCCATGTTGGCGTCCTTGGCATCCCATTCTCCACAGACCTGCTGCACCACAAGGTCCGAGTCGCTGAAGCAAAGGATCCGCCGGATGCCAATCTCTCTGGCAAGACGGAGGCCGTGAGCGAGCGCCTCATACTCGGCAACGTTGTTGGAGGCAGCGAAATGTATCTGGAGAGCATACTTGAGTTGGACTCCTTTTGGAGACGTCAAGACGATGCCGGCTCCCAAACCAGTTCGCATCTTCGAGCCGTCGAAGTGCATCCGCCAATGAGTGGAGTCGGGAGGCGGTGGCAGGAATTGAGTTTCGGCCCAATCGACGAGGAAGTCAGCCCCCACCCGAGATTTGATGGCGGTGCGTGCCTCGTAGAGGATGTCATGGTCGGCCATGGAGATGGACCACTTGGCAATCCGGCCCTTGGCATCACGGTTGTCCATGATTTTTGAGAGTGGAGCAATGCTCACCACAGTGATGGCATGCTCCTGGAAGTATTGCTTCAACTTCTTGGTGGCAAAGTAGACACCATAACACATCTTTTGATAGTGGGGGTAGTTTTGCTTGGAGGCGGACAAGACCTCGCTAAGGTAGTAGACCGGGCGCTGTAGTAACATAACCTTTCCCTCCTCCTTGTGCTCGACTACCATAACCACACTAACCATGCGAGTGGTTGTCGTGATGTAGATGAGGATGGGGTCTCTTTCGGCTGGCGCCGCCAAGATTGGCATGCTCGAGACGACGCGCTTGAGGTCGCGGAAGGCTTCGTCCACCTGGTCATTCCACTCGAACTTGGTCGTCTTGTTCATCAGCTGATAGAGTGGAAGCGCCTTCTCATCCAGCCGACTGAGGAACCGGTTGAGGGACGCTAGACAACCAGCGAACTACTGGACGTCAAGGATTCGAGTCGGCTTCACCATACGCTCCATGGTTCTGATCTTCTCAGGGTTAGCTTCGATGCCGCGATCTGACATGAAGAAACCCAAGAGCTTGCCGCCTGGACTCCAAAGAGGCACTTCTCCGGATTGAGCCGGATCTTGTATCCGTGCAAATTGGCGAACGTATATCGCAAGTCTTCAAGGAGACTAAAATGCTGCTTGGTCTTGACGATGATGTCATCCACATAGACGTGGATGTTCCTGCCGATTTGCGGTAGGAGGCATTGTTGCATGCAGCGTTGAAAGGTGGCACCAGCGTTCTTCAGGCCGAACGTCATGGTTGTGTAATAGTAGGCCTCGAAGGGCGTAATGAAGGAGGTCTTCCGTCGGTCGGCTGGATCCAGCTTGATCTGGAGGTAGCCTAAATAGGCTTCCAGAAAGGACATCAATTTGCAGCCAGCTGTGGAGTTGATCACTTGATCTATCCGGGGCAAAGTGAAAGGGTCTTTCGGACACGCCTTATTCAGGCTTGTGTAGTCGATACACATTCGTCAGGTCTTGTTTTTCTTCAGTAGCAAAACTGGGTTGGCCAACCAGTCCGGGTGAAAAATTTCCATTACGAAGCCGACTGCGAGCAGTCGGGCGATCTCTTCTCCAATTGTGCGTCGCTTCCCCTGTGCGAAGCGGCGCAAGGCTTGTTTCACCGGCTTGGCATCCGGCCGCACATGAAGCTTGTGCTCTGCATACTTCCTCGGAACTCCCGGCATGTCCTTTGGGGACCATGCGAAGATTTCCCGATTCTCACGGAGCAAGTCGATGAGATCGCCTTCCTATTTGGCGCTGAGGTTAGCACCAATGGTGATGCACTTCTTGGGGTTTGCAGGGTCGAGCGGCACCTGCTTGGTTTCCTTGGACGGCTCGAATGAGCCTTCGCCTGCCGACTGGGACGGTGGAGTAGGGATCACCGGCTGCTCGGTAGCTTGAGCCATAAGTCGGTCGATCTGTCTCTTCTCCTCAGCGATCACTAGGGCGTCGGCCAGATGGCTACTGTCGCGTGCGCACTCGAGCGACTTCTTGTAGTCGCCAGCGATGGTGATGATGCCCTTGGGACCCGACATCTTCATCTTGAGGTAGGCGTAGTTGGGGATGGCCATGAATTTGGCCAAAGTCGAGAATGAAGCATTTGCAGCCAAAAAATGGAGTCCTCCTCCCACTACCCTCCCCTCCACCCACGGCACCTCCTACCCACTCTCATCGTTGGTGATCTCCATGGATCTCCCTACTAGATTACTAGGATGGATTGTCTCATCACATGGGATTTCTCCTATGGCCAGAAGGTGGCTGCACAGGTGCGTCATGGGTTCAAATCTCCAGTCCACTTCGATGGATCTCTTTCTTCTTCAGCTTTCTTCTTGGTGGTGGCATTCAAATTCGCCTCCTTCTGTCTGGATGTGGATTCTGTTGCCATGGCTTTATGTTCCTGTCTAGGTGGCAATATTAAGAAGTTGGATGTTCAATTTTTGAGTGACAATAGATTCAGATTCTCAGTTGCATCAAATCGTGTGGGGCATTTCATTCACTCTCTGGTGGGTTTTTCGGCTCCGGATTTCTGCTGTAATTTCCATTTGTTTCGAGGTACTCTCATCTCCTACTTGGTTTTTGATCGCATTCTAGATCCAGACTGGAATTCTCCTCGAGGCAGATCCCATGCAAAGCAAAAATACCTACGTAATGTTCCAGCTTTCATCTCTAATCGTGTGCATGGACATCAACGTCCTCATGTGGCAGCTGGTTCAGCTTGTCGGTCCACAAGTGCTCTCGATCAATGGAGCCGCAAAATCATGGCTAAAGTCTCTTTCAAAGGAAAATCTTAAGGAGATGGGATCTCAGATCAACAATTCTCCATTAGCTTATAAGGATCCTTCTGTTACATCCTTCATTGATTCACAATTAGATCCCTTGTCTAAGACTCAAAGCTATGTTGATGAGCCTTCTTTGGTTAAAATTGTTGCTTTCGTACTTTTTCAAACGAAATCTTTCAATGTGTTAGATTCACCTCCGTCAATGAGGTTTTTCAAAGGAAGAACTCGTCAACTTATGTCATACATGCCAGGCATCCAATCGGAAGACTTTCGTGAACTCGTTTCTGTGGGATATTCAAAATCAGAGATTATTTCCGTCATTTGTAAGTTCAAACTTGCATGCACTTCGTGTTTCAGTATGGGGCACTGCAAAAATTCCTGTATCAATGGGCCTAGATGCTTTATCTGCTTCGAGCAAGGTCTTATCGCTACGGGTTCTTCTGGCTACCGTTTCAAGCCAGAGAAGCATATCTTCAGAAAAAAACAGCGATTTAAATGTTATCGGTTGCAACAACCTGATCTCAGATGCAAACTATGATCTTTTTTTCCCTAGATGCCTGCAATTGGGCCACTCATATCACACTTGCAAGAAAACTCCGAGATGCCAATTCTGTTTCTCGTATGGTCATTCTGTTGTTGGTTGTTGGAAGGTGAGATCCTCTGGGAAAGTAGTTTGGCAACAAAAACCAAATACTTGTGAGATTTTGCAACTCAAAGCTCCTGGTGCTTCTTCCCCTTCGGTTGACCTCACCGTTGCTACCTTGGTGACTTCCCCGCCTCCATCGCTGGTAATGGAAAACTTCATGTGTAATCCGTTCGCTTTCCTCCCGTTGGGCTTCTCCATCAAGCAAGAACCAGCTGATCACAAGGTCAGGGCAGATATGGCTCTTAGCGCCACTCCACCTCTCTGCAATGATGACTTTGCCATTGCCGAATCCAATAGACCGATCCCGATCCATGTTCGTCATGTTGCCAGGCAAGAATTTGCAAGACTCCTAAACCATGATAGGTATTTTGTTAGAGATGTTCAAGATACTACATTGGGGCTAGGCCTATTCTGTTTTAATAATGTTTTAATCATAGATGCGGTAGTTGGAGAAACATATTTGCTAGGGGAAGACAATGAAGTTACTTTTGTTAAGCATGATGAAGGTTTGAATATGTGTATGCCATCGCTTGGATCTGAATGCTGGATTATATTGCTTGCTTTTCCTCAAGACTATCAAACAAATTTTTGGGTTGAAAAGGTTGTCTCTCAGTTTGGAAAGTTAATACTCTGTTTGCTCCTTGGGAATCTGCCTCCTGCATCCTTGTCAAAACTTGGGTCATGAGCCCCTCTCTAGTTCCTTCTAGTTTGGTGCTGAGGCAAATGGGTGGACAGCATCGGTATTGGACTGTGCTGGTATACATATTGCGCACTGATGATGGCAATATTCATATGCATCAGGTTCCTCTGGCTGGGGAAGATTCACCTCCGGGGGATGGCAATCAACCTCATCCTTTGTATGGTCCTCATACAACAGCTGAGCAAGCCTTCCAAGCACGGTTGCAGATTTGGCTCCAACAGAATGGTGTCTTTGGTCTTGCTAATGGTGGAAATCAGGATGAGGAGAAACCTGTATCTCTAGATCAGCAACATGCTCTGCTACTTTTCTTCCCTCCTGCAGGACAGATAAACTACCAGGCTATCCTAAGGCATCAGGGAGTCTCTTTCTCTGATGGAATTACTCCACGTGACAATATCATCGATAGTCCTCTGTCAGCTTGGAATGATAATATCAATGATGAAATCTCAGACTCATCAGATGATTCTAGTCAAACGATATCTCTCCCTACATCGATACCTTGTCTATCACTTTGATTGGATCAACAGGGTCTCATCCGGCTGCTGAAATTTTTGTCGATAATGCTATAGTGCCAGACTTGTACCACCTTGCCCGCTCTGTTATTATGAATCTGCAGGTTCCAACTATTTTTCGGGGCCCTTTTGGAATTCAAAACCTCAAATGCCCCTTCATCTCATTGCATGGAACCCACAGTATGAAGAAGTTGATTTTCTCTTGAGCCAAGTGGCTCCTACTAGAAAAGTGGCTAGAAAATTATGGTTTCAGGACTCCTATTCTTCATCGGATCAGTTTGAGCAAGTTCCTTTGTCTGTTGTTATCATAGAATGTCCTGATGATGATAATGATTCTCAAGTTTCAGATAACTCTGAGGGAGTTGAGTTTGCTCATTCTGCTATGTTTGTGGATTCGCATGTCTCTCCATCGCGCAAAAGAGGCAGAAAACCTAAGCCCACTATTCCTCTCTGCACTACTGAAGTTCGTCGCAGTCCTCGCAGTAATAAATACACGGGGTTCAAAGTGGATCAGTTGTCTGATACTCGTGGTCGTAAATCATTGATCAAACCAAGAACGTCTATGGTGATTTCTGAACCTGCTCCATCATCTTTTGATGAAGATGCTAGTTCAAGCTCTGCTCCACCGCCTCCCCCCATGATCATCAAAGACATTCAGCAGGTTGGCACTGGGCTCTGTGGCATTCCTCCTGAGGAGCTTACACATGAATGCTTGCTTGCCAAGGGGAAGGATGATGATGAGCAGTAAGTCCATGTCCATCCCGTGGACACAAATAATTCTTAGTTCGGCGCAAAATATTTCCTTTATATCTTTGGACAAGTTTTGTTTTATTCTGCTCCTGCGCCTAGACCTATTATGTTTCTTTTTCATAGCTTGATGAACTCCCAACTACGATCTTGGAATTTACTATGTTGGAACATACGTGGTATCAGCTCTGAGGAAAAGCACAACGCATCACGATCCACAATCAATAGCTCGGGCTGCTCATTCATATGTAAACAAGAAACTAAGTGAGAACACTTTGATCATTCATATATTCAACAATTTTCCCTGGGTAGGTTCGATAAGTTCCATTTTGTCCCTTCGATCGGTAGCTCGGGTGGTATGATTGTTATTTGGAATATCGTCCGGGAGGTAATCCTAATGACATGATCACTTTCGACGATATTATTCGAGCACAGCTACTCGTGGATTTACCTTTAAAGGATGCGTCTTTCACTTGGAGTAATATGCAATCCTCTCCGCTGTTAGAAAAAATTGACTGGTTCTTTACTTCCAATCACTGGACATCTATATATCCTAATACAACTGTCAAATCTCTCCCAAGACTTGTTTCAGATCACACGCCATGTCTGATTTCAATTCGAACTAGTATCCCACGATCGAAGATCTTTCGCTTCGAAAATTACTGGCCCCTGCATCCTGGTTTTAAAGATACTGTTAAAGGAGCCTGGGAGATGCCCATTCACTCTTCAAATGCTTCTATTGTCCTCTCGGCTAAATTTAGGAACCTTAGACGAGTTCTGAAAAGATGGAGCAAAGGATTGTCTAAACTCTCGTTTCTACTTAATAATTGTCATTTGTCTCTTGCTCACTTGGATGGCCTTGAAGAGAAAAGACATTTATTTGTACAGGAATGGAACTTCAGGAAAATAGTGAAAAACCACAACATTCATCTCGAATCTTACCGAAAGCAATTCTGGTATAAACGTTGCACAATCAGATACATTCAAGGTGGTGATGAAAACACAAAACTATTCCATCGTTTGGCTACTGAAAGGCACACACATAACTCTGTTGCATCTTTATCTCTCCCTGATGGATCTCTTGTTGAGGATCATGAGGCTAAATCTGAAGTTATTTACCAGGCATTCAAAACAAGAATGGGTGTTTCTGTTCATCATGAAATGAAGTTCAATCTGGACAATCTCATGCAACCTGTGGAAAACCTTGAGGGTATCTCACAACCTTTTCCAAAAAAAGAGATTGATGAGGCAGTAGCTAAAATGCCCATAGATCGATCTCCAGGTCCAGATAGATTTAATGGTTGTTTTTTAAAGCACTGTTGGGACTTGATTGCACCAGATTTCTATAACTTATGCACCAGCTTTTGGGAAGGATCCATTTCTCTAAACTGTTTGAATGCCTCTTTGATCACTCTTATCCCAAAAAAGTTGAACCCTACTTCGGTAAATGACTATAGGCCTATATCTCTGCTGAACTGCAGCCTAAAGCTCATCACAAAAATTCTTGTGGGTCGCCTTCAAAAGGTCATTCTATCTTTGCTACACACAAATCAGTATGGATTTATAAAAGGTAGAACGATCAATGACTGTCTAGCCTGGGCCTTTGAATACATTTTCCAATGTCAACAATCTGGAAATGACGTGATCATCCTCAAATTAGACTTTGAAAAAGCCTTTGACCTGATCGAACATGATGTCATCCTTTCAATGTTGGAAAAGTTGGGATTTGACTCTAAATGAACTCACTGGGTAAACTCTGTTCTTTCATCTGGTCAATCTTTGGTTCTTTTAAATGGTATTCCTGGGAAAAGTTTTCGCTTCAAACGTGGGGTACGACAGGGGGTTCCAATTTCACCTCTCTTATTTAGTATAGCTGCTGATCTACTACAATTTGTGATCAACAATGAGTACAATGAGGGAAGACTGCAGCTCCCAATTGATTGTTCTGGAGCATACCCGATTATTCAATATGCGGATGATACAATTTTGATCATTCCAGTTTGCCATGATCAGCTTGCTAACCGCAAAGTAGTACTAAATGACTTTGCTTTATCCACTGGGCCTCGGATAAATTTTCAGAAGTCAAATCTTATACCAATTAATACTCTTGCTGAGAAAGCCTCACAGCTTGCAAGTATTTTTGGATGCTCGGTTGGATCCTTCCCATTTACCTATCTTGGACTACCTCTGGGTACCACAAAACAATCCATGAGTGATATCATGCCATTAATGGATAGAGTACAACGTTTTATCTCTAGTACATCAGCTCTTATGTGCCATGGTCAGAAAATAACTCTCATAAATTCAATGGTATCCTCAATGATTACATTTGTGTCCTGCACCGTGGAACTGCCTGTTAAGTTCTTTGATATGTTTGACAAGATTAGAAGGAGATGTTTATGGCACAAAAACAATGAACATGGTGAGTCCTGTAATTCTTTGGTTGCTTGGAACTGAGTATGGTGCCCTAAAGATAAAGGAGGCCTTGGAGTAATTAACAGCAGAGTACAAATCAAGCTCTTCTTTTGAAATTCTTGCACAAGTTTAACAATCATGCAGACCTTCAATGGGTAAAATTGCTTTGGGAATCATATTAAGAAGATGATGTCCCTCATGCTATTCCTAAGTGTGGCTCTTTCTGGTGGAGATCTTTGATCAAATTAATACCTATTTAGATAGGTCTAGCCAAATGTGGAGTTCAGAATGGTAAGCATGTTTCCATGTGGCATGATAACTGGAATGATCTTATATTGGCTGAAAACTATGGATGCTTATTCTCTTATGCAAAGGATGAAGATATATCAGTCCACTCATATTATGCCAGTGAGGATTTGAGTTTGTTGTTCCATCTGCCACTTTCCCCTGAGGCACTCACAGAGTTCCAAACTATAAATAGTTTAATACCCACAAATGTGTTACACTCTCACAATGAAGATGTGTGGTCTTACCAATGGGGTCCGGTCTATTCGGCCAAAAAATATTATAAGCACTGTCATAGACACATTACGTGTCCAGAGCCATTCAAATGGATATGGAAATCAAAACTTCAAATGAAACTGAAGGTTTGCATGTGGTTCTTACTAGTTGACAGACTGAACACAACGAACATGCTGAAAAGGAGACACTATCATATTGATGACATAGAATCTTGTGTTCTATGCACAACACAAGAGGAAGAGAACATTGATCACTTAATCTTTAGTTGCCAGCTCAGTCAACATTGCTGGGCCAAGATTGGTACATCTTATAACACCAACAACTCGAGAATTGAAGCTACAATCAGAGCAAAAGAAAAAAATTATGGCACACTCTTCTTTGAAATATTCACTTTTGCTGCCTGGAATATCTCGAAAGAGAGGAACAACTATATTTTCAATCAGATCAACCCTACACATAACTCTTGGCTTGAAAGGACTAAGGCTGATCTTAATTGGCTTAGATATAGAGTTCCTACTAATCTCAGTGATTATATCACTTCCATTGTAAACAATCTTTAGACTAGCTTTATTTTTCTCTTTCTCTTACTTTTAGGATACTACTCCTCTTCATGTAAATATTAATTATTATAATATAGCATAGTAGGAGCCTCTCCTACTATTTTCCAGTCAATTTTTTTTGGCCAAAGTCGGCCTGCCCAGCAGCATGTGGTAGGGGCTGTTGAGGTCCGCCACCTCGAACCAAATCAGTTTGCGGCTGAAGTGCGCCTTGTCGCCAAAGAGGACATCCAGCTGCATTTGGCCAATCGGCGAGCATGACTGTCCCGGCACAATGCCGTGGAAAACAGTGCTGGTCGGCTGGAGGTCCTTCTCCTTCAGCCCGAGCTTGAGCAGGGTGTTGCGGTAGAGGATGTTAATGTTGCTACCACCGTCGACCAACACCCGGGAGAACCGGCAAGTGAGCCTCTTGGAGGCGAAGGTGGGGTCGAGGACGAGCGAGTATGAGCCAGGGTTTGGCATCACCGTAGGATGGTCAACTCGGCTCCATGTGATTGGATTTTCGGACCAATGCATGAATTGGGGAACCGAGGGGACCGTGGCGTTTACCTCGCGTCGACGTTGTCACTGGCTGTGCTTGTCGCCACCTTCGCTGGTGAAGAAGACGTGGGCCCCATTTTGCTCGGGGAACTGGTCGTGGAGACGGCCGTCGTTAGGAGGCGGCAGTGGTGGAGCCGGAGCCGGCACTGGAGCCGGAGCGCGAGGCGTTGCACCTATCGCCGGGGGAGCCGGCAGACCTTCACCCCGAGACAGTCATTGTGTGAAGGTGCATTGTCGGAGCGTATGGGTGGCCGGCTTCGCCCCGGTGTGCACCTTGCACGGCGCGTCGCGCATTTGCTCGAAGGTGAGCTTGGGCTTCCAGGTAATCTTGCCAGTCCGCTGCCGCTGAGCAGCCGACGCCTCTTCCTCCACGTTGTCCACCTGCTTGCTCGCAGAGCGCAGATCAGATTAATCTGCCTTGCGCTTATTGTTCTGGCCGCCTCGGTTGTCGCCAGCCGGCTTGTAAGTAGACGGCATGGGGACAAGCTTGTCCGAAGCGGTGACCTTGACCCGCATGGCAGAGTCAGCCGTGGCGTATTTGTCCGCCTTGGCCATGAGCACCGCCAAAGAGGTGGGATCGGAGCACATGAGCTTGTGCTTGAGTAGCGTGTCGTCCCGGCAGCCATGAATGAAGTAATGAATTGCTTGTACCTTGGGCACTCCTTCGCAGGAGTTGCGCAGCTCCGTCCAGCGCGTGACGTAGTCGCGAAGGGGATCGTCAGGCCTCTAGACACACATGGCCAGCTCGCGAGGCCGATCAGGGCGCTTGTAGGTGCCGGTGAAGTTGCGGACGAATGCCTCCTCGGAGTCAACCCAAGAGTTGACACTGCTGGCAGGCAGGCTGTTGAGCCAAGTCCTGGCCGAGCCGGTTAGCATGAGAGGCACGTAGCCGACCGCTACATGCTTGTTACCCTGGGCGATGCCGACTGCAATGGCGTAGTCGATCAGCCAGTCCTCCGGCTTGGCGGTGCCGCTGTACTTGGGGGTGTCACAAGGGAGGGTGAAGCCTTTAGGGAACAGCTTCCCTCGGATCTGGGGGCCGAAGCACGCCGGACCAATGGGACCCTCCTCCTCCAGGAGGGTCAACTGCGCTAGGAGGTTGATGCGCTTGCGAGCGTCGTTGTCACTGTGAGGGACACGAGGGCCGATCCGGGCCGAGATCCTAAGGGTGCCCTGGGACTCAGTCACCTTGGCCTTCTCCCGACGCTTCGGCGGGGGGGCCTCGTGCACCGAATCATCCTTGTTTCCAGCCTCCTTGCAGAGCCAGCTGTAAACCGGCTCGCTATGGTGCTGGGAATGCCGGTCTTTGCTGCCCTCGCCCTTCCGGCCAGAAGTGTGATGTATGGAGGAGCCTTGGGCGTGATGACGTCTGCTGGTGGTGCGGTGAGCCTCAGGGTCGGCTACCGGAGACATCGACTGCGCGTGGTCGGGGTCGAAATGGGTCTACTGCTCGTTGGTGTCGTCAAGGAGATCCCTGAAACGCTTCTCTTGAATAGCGCGCTCCTCGCCCTGCAAACCAGCCATCTCTGACATGGCCACCTGGGCGGCCCGCATGTTGGCCACGGGGGTATCATAGATGGGCTGCTTGACACCTAAGATTTTGGCGACGACGCGGCCGCAGCCGCAGACTTTGACGCGTCGGCTAGGGCCATCAATAGCCGGAGTGAAGCCGTAAGCGGAGTTATACTCATGCTGCGTGGCCTACATCCGACGTTTGGCGGTGGCGAGAGCAATGCCCTCTTCCAAGAGCTTCTTGCGGGCCTCCTTGAGCGTGGACCTAGCATCGGTTGGGTTTGCAGCTATAGCGATGGGCGTCTTCAGTCCGGCAAGGGTGGCGAGAAGCAGGTCTGCAGAGCCTGCGAAGGGGTCAGCTGCATTCGCTGGAACCTTGCCGGGAGCCGTACTGGTGCTAGCACCGATAACCATCACCTCCATGAAGTTGGAACTGATGGCGACATCATGCGGGGCAAGACATCCTGACTGATGAAGGTGGATCATTGCAGACGAGCACCTCGCTAGGGTACTCATCAGGCACAGGCACATCCTGAAGGGAGAGTCTACTGAAGCTTGTGCATAGCATGACGATGCAATGCCCTCGCCAAGGTGGCGAGGCTCATCATCGAGGCGCAGGTCGCTGAAGAGAATGCCGAGGTTCGCGACGTCGGTGACTTTGCTGGGCAGCGACCCGCTGGCGAACCCCTCATCAAAATCCGTGAGACGGTCTGGATCATCAGTCAGCATCGCGGGAACCTCCGCAAGGGCAGGCTCCACGGGCATGTTGATTGATCTGGACGCGAGGCATCCGGTGGTGTTGATGAAGGGTCCCGCCCGGAGCGTAACTCCGACCGGTGCCGCAGACGGCCCCACGGTGGGTGCAAACTGACGTCGTTTACTCATGACAGTAGCCATGGGTAGGCTAATCGAGAGTGGTGGGAACCGAAGGAGACTGGCGGGCTCCAGGAACGGGATTGGTACAAGCGAGATAGACGCACAATGTACCCATGTTTGGGGCTCTTCGTGGAAGATAATAGCCCTAGTCCTGTCGGATTGGTTGATGAACCAGAGAGATTACAATGCGCTCCTTGAGCTGCTCGACGGAGGAGGAAAAAGGAGCTGCCGGCTCGCGGCTACCTCTCATGTATGAGTGGGTGAGTGTGTGTGTGAAGTTGACCGACCCTCTGCATGCAGGGGGATCGGGGGGTTTTATAGTGAAACCCACCTACCTACAATATGGATAAAAGTACATAAGAGGGGACCGCCTGGCAGCCTCGCTGGCTTGCTAGGGGGCCCGTCGTGGTCTAGTCTTGTCGCTGGAGGGGCCCTCCGGATGCGAGGTCCCACCTGTCCATGGGACCCACTGGCCAGCCAATGAGGCTCTCGCGTGAGGCCCACGCAAGACACGTGTGGTACCCTCGCGTCGTCTTGCAAGATACGTCATGGGTCACGGGTATGGCCGCTCCACTGTGGCCACGCCGAGCTTGGTAATGGAGTGGACGCTGGCGGGGTGGTACTGTGTTGGGTTGACGGATCGGAGTCGACGTAGGTTGTAACTGCCATGCACCTCAACCTTGTACCCGTGCTGACGCGTCTTCACCTTTAATCATAGATTCCCGTCATAGCCTAGGATCGGATGTGAAAGGAGCTCTCTAGCCGGCTAGCAGCATTGCTAGACGGCCTTGGAGTGATCGTCTCGCCCCTAGCCGGCAGGTGCTTCTAGCCGTCCAGGAGGAGTGGCTGTCTCGCCCCTAGCCGGCAGGCGCTTCCTAGCCGGCCAGGAGGAGTTGGCCGTTTGGAGGAAGCTGAAGATTACCTTTGTACTTGGGCGCAAAGGAATAGGCTGCATGAGCCTACCCCGGGGTTATCCCCCGTCAATTTGGGTATTTGATCTGAGTTGGTCGGAAACCTTTCCGTACTAACCGTTTACGTGGGAGAAGTTAAGGGTACTCAACGCCGTGGTAACAGCCGAAGCTCTTTAGACGTTAACAATGGAGCGGCACGCTCCCGAGTGGTCTGGATAAGCATAGTTCTTGTATAAGAGGTGCCAAGACTGACATCGGCCGCCCATGCAACATGTAGGAGCGCAAAGGGTGATGGGCCCATGAACCCTGCACGCTTAGGATTTAGACTGGCGGGCTTGCCTCTCTGTTAAGCCTAGGTGGGGCTGCGACGTGTTGATGTTCCGAGGCCGGGCATGACCCAGGAAAGTGTGTCCGACTAGAGTTTATCAAGCGTGACGGGAAACTTGGTGCACCCCTGTAGGGATGAATTTAACTATTCAAATAGCCGTGTCCGCAGTCACAGGACGATTTGGAGTTTTGCCATAATCTTCTACAACTACAACGGTTACTTAACAGGAATGTTTGCTCCGGGATTGCTTTCTTGTAGGGAGTCGAGGAAGAATCTATGGGCGTGACCTTAATTAATATTGGTGCAACAATACGACTATATGTTTGTGTTACTTGCTCTACTCTCGGCTATTGCTGCAAGACCCCTGAAGATGCCAGTCTTTGATAGGACTAGCCCTTCCCTCTCTATTCTCGTATTGCTGGAGTCAGTCCACATATAACCCCCTTCCCTTTGATATTGATGCATACTTAGCACAGTTCTGATGTCAGTCTTGTACTTTGGATGAGTACTCACCGTTGCTTTGCTCCTCCTTTTTCCCCTTGATACGTTGTTGCGACCAGATGATGGAGCCCAGGAGATGTTGTATCCTGCCAATGACGACTATTACCCCAATAGTGCCTACTACTACGTGGAGGCCGTTGATGACCAGGAGTAGTTTAGGAGGCTCCCAGGCAGGAGGCCTCGCCTCGTTTGATTGTTGTATCTTTTGTGCTAGCCTTCTCTAAGGCATTATCATGTTTCATGTCTATACTCGGATATTTGTTTCTTCCGCTGACTCATGTGTTTATCGAAGTTCTCTATTCTAGCCCTCTAGGCCCCAGGCTTGTAATATGAAGCGTGTATGTTTTCATTTGTGTCTAGAGTTGTGTTGCGATATCTTCCCATGAGTCCTTGCGCTTGATTGTACGCATTTGCGTGTATGGTTAGTATACGATCAAATCGAGGGTGCCGCAAGTTAGTATCATAGCCGATTGCCGGTAGGTATCCCCCTTTACAACTCCTTGTATGAAGTTTAGTCTAGTACTTGAAAAACTTTACTAACATTGTTGTGCGGCTAACAGGCCCACATCTGAATCATGTGGTATTAGTATCTTTTACTCCTTTTCTATACTCTGGGTTCTGATCTATCTTCTCGTTCAAGTTAAAGATTTTACTAACTCTAACTCTAGGTTCTCGCAACTAATTTCTCACGGATATCCCCTCATCTCAGATGATGTCTCGATTCATCAGAAGACTCCGAAGATACTCTCCAATGTTCTCTCGAGAACTTTGAAAAGGATATGGATGTCGCCTAGAGGGGGGGTGTGAATAGGCGCTTTAAAATAATTAAGGTTTAGGCTTGAACAAATGCGGAATAACACTAACATTTAATATGTCAAGCACAAAACCTACAAACAACTAGGCTCACCTATGTGCACCAACAACTTATGCTAAGCAAGATAAACAACTAAGTGATAGCAAGATATATTACAATAAACAATATGTCTATCACAAAGTAAAGTGCATGAGTAAAGGGTTCGGGTAAGAGATAACCGAGGCACGGGGAGACGATGATGTATCCCGAAGTTCACACCCTTGCGGATGCTAATCTCCGTTAGAGCGGTGTGGAGGCACAATGCTCCCCAAGATGCCACTAAGGCCACCGTAATCTCCTCACGCCCTCGCACAATGCAAGATGTCGTGATTCCACTCAGGGACCCTTGAGGGCGGTCACCGAACCCGTACAAATGTCAAACCTTGGGGGCGGTCACCGAACCCGTACACGTGGCAACCCTTGGGGGCGGTTACCGGTACCCGTACAAATTGCTCGGGGCTATCTCCACAACCTAATTGGAGACCCCGACGCTTGCCCGGAGCTTCACACCACAATGATTGAGCTCCAAGACACCACCAAGCTTCTAGGATGCCAAAGCATCCACGAAGAACAATATCTAGGGTACTAAGTACCAAAGGTAGTAAGCTTCTCAACTTCTCACTTCCACGTATCACCGTGGAGAACTCAAACCGATGCAACTAATGCAATGGCAAGAACACACAAAGTGGTCAAGTCCCTCACACTCAAATCCCTCCACAACAACGAAAGCTATGGAGAAATATGAGAGGAAGAACAAGGAGCCCACAAAGAACTCCAAGATCAAGATCCAAGGGGTTCCCCTCACATAGAGGAGAAAGTGATTGGTGGAGATGTGGATCTAGATCTCCTCTCTCTTTTCCCTCAAGAACAAGCAAGAATCATTGGAGGGATTGAGAGTTAGCAAGCTCTAAGAATGTCAACAATGGAGGTAGAACAAGAGCTCAACGGATAGATAAGACCAAGGGGGAAGAAGACCCCTTTATATAGTGGGGGAAGGAATCAGACCGTTACCCCCACTTACAGCCCGAGCCCAGCGGTACTACCGCTGACCCTCCGGCGGTACTACCGCTGGCTGCAGCGGTACTGCCACCGACTAGCGGTACTACCGCTGGATGCAGCGGTACTACCGCTGGCACTCTAGCCGTACTACCGCTGGCCCCAGCGGTACTACCGCTGGGCGCCTGGTAGTGCAAAGGCACTACCACCGCCAAGAAAGCCTTCGCAACAAGGTCCGTCCACGAACAACCGCTAGGCAGGCGGTACTAAGCTCCTGGAGCGGTACTACCGCTGACCAGGGGCAGTACTACCGCCAGCCAGCGGTACTACCGCTAGGTCTAGCGGTACTACCGCTAGGGCCAGCGGTACTACCGCTTGCCACTGAAACAGCCATAACTTTCACATACGAGCTCTGAATCGAGCAAACCCAAGCTTGTTGGATTCAGGACGACAAGAGCTATCCAAACAGCGAATGATATAGAGATGTGAGTCCTCTATGAATGAAGAACCGGCAAAAACTCCAACATCGAAAACATCATAGTAGATGCATATGGACTCCGTTTTCAATGAACTCGAGCTCGTCACCAAGATGACCATAAGCTCTAAAACTCACAAAGAGAAACACCAAACAAGAACCAAGAAGTATGATGCAAGCACGCAGATGGTTTGAGCTCTCAACGAACGATACGATCAAGCTACTCACTTGAGAGCCCCCCTTGATAGTACAGCAATCTATCCTAAACAGAAAACCTGTCAAGGGCAAACCTATACCTTGCACCTCGTCCTCTTGAGCTAGATGATGATGATCTTGGCTTCCTCAAGATGGACCACCTTTCTTGATTGCGTTGGCTTGATGAAGACTAGTTGATTGCTCCCCCATACTCACTATGGGTGAGCCACTCTTCAGCATATCTTCACAAGTCCATTGCCACCACAATGGACGACAAG
Source organism: Hordeum vulgare subsp. vulgare (assembly GCF_904849725.1). Classification (NCBI taxonomy): domain Eukaryota; kingdom Viridiplantae; phylum Streptophyta; class Magnoliopsida; order Poales; family Poaceae; genus Hordeum; species Hordeum vulgare. Next base: position 108,846,347 of record NC_058521.1, on the reverse strand, counting down.
CTTCAAGCAAGATATCTTCGTGCTGATCTACTTGAACTTGCACACCGCCATCTTGATGACGATCACCACTTGACGTCATCCTTCATGGGTTGTATGAAATCTTCCTCTAGACACAAGCCCATGGAAACACACCTAACCCCCACATAGAACTCTCACAAGGACCATGGGCTAGTACACAAACACGTAATGGACAATGCTTACCATACCATGGGATCACTTGATCCCTCTCGGTACATCTTGTACGCTTTGTGTGTTGATCATCTTGATTTACGCTTTGTCTGAGATCTTGATCAACCTTGTGTCTTCATGACGATCACCACTTGACGTCATCCTTCATTGGTTGTATGAGATCTTCCTCTAGACGCAAGCCCATGGAAACACACCTAACCCCCACATAGAACTCTCACAAAGACCATGGGTTAGTACACAAACACGTAATGGACAATGCTTACCATACCATGGGATCACTTGATCCCTCTCGGTACATCTTGTACGCTTTGTGTATTGATCATCTTGATTTACTCTTTGTCTGAGATCTTGATCAACCTTGTGTCTCTATGACCATTCTTTGGATAATACCTTGAATACCACCTTGGTCATCATATAAACTTCTTGAACCCAACAGATGGACTTCAAGAAGTTCCTATGGACCAATCCTATAAATATAACTTAAGGCCACCATTAGTCCATAGGAATTGTCATCAATTACCAAAACCACATATGGAGATATATGCTCTAACAAACTTGTGCTCGTCGCTTTTGCGATTTCCCTTCCTCCGTCAACCCCTATGGATGATTGCATACAAATGTCGTTCATATTTTCTTTCTAGTTGCTCTTGTTATACAAGATAGAACAAATTAACTTATCGAGGATTCGTTCATACTTAGTTGTCATTGGTTTCGTAAGTCCTTCGAAATGCTATTAGATCTCTTCAAAATCCTTAGTATCCTATGGATGTTGATCTTTCTCACCTGCTTGTATTATGGTTAAACCCATATGTCTAGCAACATTCGTTAAAATCCTTTGTGATTTTACTTTGATCTTATTGATTCAACCTTTGTGTGAATGCACACAATCATCATTTGATCCTCATAATTATCTTTCCAGCTCGGACGTCTTTCCAAACATGAGTTGGTTCTCAACAAATCAACCTTGTTTGATTATCCATCTAAGTCCATTTAGCTTACTTGTATTTGATCGGAGCATCTGAATCTGATACACCAACCTGTAAATCATAAATTCCTTTGGTATTTAAGTATCGATATTTTTCAGATGTTCTATAATCCGATGCATTGCATTCAATCTCCCATTGATTGAGTACCGATACTCACATCAGGTCCTTTGTTAACCGTCAAAACCGTTGTTGGGTTATTATCCGATGACATCCTTTACATTCAAAAATTCTTGTGACATGCTTCCCATAATACATGATGCCATCCGTAAATTGTGTCTTCTCCCCCTGATAGGTTCTATCCTATGCTTTTGTCAACCATGCTCTGTTGTCAAGCACGTGTTAATTACTCTTGAAGTTGTCGTATATGTTCATAAGATGCCCCGACGGGTTGAACCTAGGCCTTCCTAATCCATGTGATCCCAAGAGTTTTCACGAGACTTGCCCTTCTGGTGTTTTGCCAGATATTCTTTCAAATCTACAACCTCATCAAAGGCGAGTAGTAACTGACAGGTGATGCATTGATGAAGTGGGAGTCGACCTTGAACTTTTGTTCATGCCCATTGAAACGGCGTTGATCCTATCATAGAAACTTCTCGTATCAATAATCATTCATTCTATGTTTTAATCTCGTACCTGTGATTTGGTACTTTGCAACCGTGGTTCCGACCATGTAGTTCTACTTTGGTTTCATTCTGAGACAAGTTAAAGTGCTTGTCTTCTTCAGATCAATACATCGGTCCAAGCTTTAATGTTGATCTACCTCCGAGTATTATCCCTCGTATCTCGAGAATATCACGGAGCTACATAACTTCTTGTGAGCTCCTCATCAATTACGATAATTCGTTGATTCGAGTTTCCTCGTGTTTTGAGTCATTGGACAATCAAGTACATCAATAACTGGATCGAGTATGCATTGCGATTCAACAACTCTTAGTACTATTCTTTTCTTATGACTTTGTACTCGATCATGTCTTTCCAAGCTCTTAGGCCACATCATCATCGTCATACTAAAGCTTGACCATGGTATCTATGCCCTTCATCCCTGGAACACAATTCCCTCTGTGCGTTAACCTTGCATCGAGATTTCAACATCATGTTCGTTGTCCCGAAAGATAATTTCAATTCTGAGCTAGCAATCTTATTTGTGTTTCCGACAACCTTCGCCTCACCATTCCTTGCTACATGTCGTCGCTGATCGATTACATCTTCATGTTACTTCCTGACACATGTGTCGTGATCACCATCAACATTCTGAGCTGTTCCAGGATATCAATCTAATTCATGGTGAGAGATACCCTCTTTGCCCCTTGATGATTTGTGTTATCATCGATAAACTTTATTGCCTTCCCTCAACACAAACTTGATCATGTTTGGTGTTGCTCCCTCGAGTTCCTTGCTATCCTTCTTATGTTATCTTCTACCTTGGGGTATTACCATCTTTTATGTCAAGAAAGTTATGAGAATTGTTGCACCTCTTAAGAATTCCTGATATAGTGATACTTCTCGCCATCACCATTCATTTCCTTGTTTGTGTGTTGTTTCTAACCGGAATGCGTACAAATGAACTTTGATGTGTGATTCCAATACTTCTAGGAACCCCATTCCTTGAGGTTAACAACTGATTGTTTCATTCTTGGTGTGTTGGTTGTTGACTCACCATTCTAGCATTGGTCGTGCTACTCATTCCGTATTTCTGAGTGCACCCTTCAATCAATGCTTAATTGTTGATGTTTCCTCGAGCATACGTCATTCTATCATTTGATCTGACAAATGATATCCCCTTGTTCTTTTCATATTGGAAATTCATCCCTATCAAAATCTTGAGAGATTTTTGCTGAGCCCATCGTCCACACACTCAAATTATCCATATTTCATGATGAAGATTTTTGAAGGCACTATATTTGTGCCTACCTCATGAAGGATAAGTTTGTTAAAAGAAGTGTTTTCCCAAAATTCACGTGCATTCTTGCCATCGTGAATGTGTGAAAGTTTTGTTTCGCTTCCTATAGGATCATCCCAATTAATTCACGCATGTGCGAAGTGTTATGTGTTTTGGAGATTTGTTATCTTCACTTCATATAACTTATCTTAGCACCGCAAGCCACTGACTGATTTGATCAAGGAAAAGAAGTTCCTTCATAAGAGCTAATCCAGGCTTACACGAGGACCTTGATATCCTTGACGATGGTTCCCAAACCTGAATTATGTTGAATTTCATTGTAAGAATTCCATGTGGCAACGAATGTCTTGACATTGTGTTCATGTGTCTTACAATCCATCTCATGATTCAAGACTTGCTCCCGTAGTTCATATCTCGAGGATCTTGCATCATCATCTCGTAAATTGTTTTTTTCCTGTTTTCTTCTCATGCATCTTGAGTCAGTGGTGTCCTAACACCAATTAGATCTGAATCTCAGGAAGTTATGATGGTTGGAACATTTCCCAATAATTATAAATTTGGTCTTTATGTAACCTAGTGTGGTGATTTCTTGTCTAGCACACCTAGCTGAAGAACCTAATGTTATGGTATCTTGTTCGGCAAGATTCACCATTCTACCATGAGGAAATCGTATGACTTATTTTATCAGTTGTTCGTGATGGTTCCTTTGTGTACCGAAAGTCTGACCTTTCTATGATGACCATGTCGATGCTACCTCGAAGAACAAAAGTGGTACTTTAAATTTCAATAGGAACATTGGAAGCATCATGCTAAAACGTTCTTGATCAATTATCTAAATAGTGTTGTTTGGGGTAAACACCATGATTCTCCTTGCCCTTCTTATCAAAGTGGTTATGTACTTGATGACCTACCATGTATACCATACCCTATTTTCCTCGGGAATGGTATACTCTAATACTTGTGTGTGTGAACAAATTTTCCTTTCCATTGTTGTGTTTAACCTTTTCTTGTATTCTAATTTATCTGGGCAATGGTAATTCCCTGCTTAGGTAAAAGTGTTGGTGTGAAACTATGTCAGTAAGACCCTATTACTATTGTGGATAACATTCCGGTAGCCGCAAGTGGACGAGAACTTTGCCTATTGGTCTGCCTCGTTCCAATGAGCTGGAAAACAGTTCTATTTGTCCCCCGCCCTTGGTATCGACGTTCTTGCCAACATAACTGACAGGTTATCCGCTGACCAGTCTTGCTACTAATACCGTACAAGATGTCGCTGCTATGCCTACTCTTGGCCCTCATGATGGGCCCATAAACCGAAGTTTCATAGGATCGAGACATGACTCTCCTATACATCTTTGACTCCAAAGTATCCTTTGAACATGGCTTCGTTTGGAATTCCTGAGCCACCGTCCAATGATATGATCTATTCTTGTATTAGAAAAAATGTATATTTCATTGTTCTACCCCCCCTTTCATACCTGTTTAGGCATCAAATGATTGCCTAATCGTTTGAAACCTTTGTACCATCACATGTTGCTCTCAATGAATTCCGTGAGTTATAACTTGAGGAATCAATGCATGTATTCTTCCCGGAGTTTGTCGTTAGATGCCAACTTTGTGTATCTACGTTCTTCCAGAATTATTCCCTATATCGCATTTGTAAGACGATGAAGATCTTGAAGGAAGATGACGAATTCATCAGGATGACGTGAGTCAGAAAACTGAAGACTTCAACGAGAAGGTTATATTTCTTCGGGGAGGACAAAGAAGACCGAGAAGGCTCGTTAGAATTTGTAACCAAACTTTTCCCTCCTTACCTCTACCCCTTAATTCTCGGGACGAGAATTTCTTTTAGTGGTGGAGAGTTGTGACATCCTCGGGTTATGCTACTGTAACCCCTATAATCAGGCTACAGTTATCACCATGTTTAAGCTAACCATGTGCTAAACAATGTGTGAATTTCGTATCTCTTTTCAAATTCTACCACCTAAAGCCATTTAATTTTATTGTGAAAAAATAAAACCTCAAACAGCAAATAGAAAATGTTGCACACTTGTCAAAAATTCCAAAACAATTATTGATAAGGAAAACAATATCACCTTGATGATGGTGTGGACCCCACCATCCAAAGCAAAGCCCAACTGCAACTTAAAATGCACCTTTAAGTTCGTGGAAAAATATAACATATTCAAACTTGTTGTTACAACAAAAATAAAATAGAACTATAAAAAGAAAGCAGAAAAGGAAAAGGGAATAAAATGAAAAGACTTGTTGGGCATTGAGGCCCAGGTACTACAGGTTAGCCCGGCCCATTTAGCCGAGCCTTCCCCTTCCCCTCGCGAGCGACAGGAGAAGGCTGGCGTGCCAAGGCTGACGATGCTCGTGTGCGGCCTTCAAGCCCCCGCCCCCTTGGAGGATAAGAACGAGCCCCCTCTCTCTCGCTCGCTCGCGCAAACCCTAGCCCCCTCCCGAACTCCCTCTCCTCGCGTGTTCACCCTTCCCCACGCCCGACCGAACGCATCCATGGCCGCGTCTTGGTGGATCCCGTGGCCACAGCCTCTTCCTCGCCCCCGTAGCCTCTCTAGAAGTTCCGCAGCGTCGGCCTCATCCGCCTCGACCACCGAATCGAGCCCGGGGAGCCCCTGCGACGTCATCATCGACCTTCTCCCTCCTGGGTCCCACAGCATGCTGTCGTTCAATTTGCCACCTCTGCTACCTCAAGATCTCCACAGGGCCTTCCCATCAACGCTGGTGAGCTACTCTTGCTGCTCCTCCCTCTCGGTGCGCTCCTGTAGCCCTCCCTAGCTAGCTGCCCCATATCCGAGCTATATCGTCCGCCATTGCTGACGTGCTCGAGCTTTGTGTGCCCTTGAGCGCCCGTGTGTGATACTGGCGTGCTCCAGAGCACCCATTGCACCGATCCCGCACGTTAGATAGGTCAAATTCATGCTCATTTGCTTGTCGCCCGCACCCATTCTGGCCGCCCCTACTCCGCCTGATGCCTCAGTTGGAAGTGCGGCTCCACCAGCAACCCATAGGAAGTCTTAGCGCATGAAATGGTGGCTGGCGCTACGATTCGAAGCCACTCCGCCGCCCTTCGTGCTTGCCGGAGCAACTCCGGTGCACCACCGCGCGGGCAAACACCGGCCACCGTGCACTAGGTCACTGACCCGTGGGCCCAGCCAGTCACGTACTTAGTTAGATTAAATCAGTCATTAGTTAAACACTAGTACTCACTTACAACTTGGCCCCACTTCGGTAATTAATCCAGGATTTAAAAATAAACCTTATTAAGTTAGAGTCACTGACAGGTGGACCCCTACGATTGGTTTTTGGATAGGACTGGCCCAGTGAGCTGCTGACTTAGCGGGAGGGTCCCACCAGTCAGCCTCTGTCGAGTCAACTAGGCCCGTCCTGTCAGCTCGTGTTACCCTGTTGGGTGAACTAGACCGGATACACCTAGCGTTTTATTTAATATTTTGAAATAATAATAATAACAAAATTTCAAAAAATCTTTAAAACTATAAATATTAATAGAAAATAATTTGTAAGTCAGATGAAAATAATTTATATACGAAAGATGCTCAAAAAAATCCCACGAATCCGAATATGCGATCCTTTAATATGTTACATGCTCCTAGCATGATGAACATGGAACTTTCCTTCCCATTTCATCTTCTCAGTAATAGCCAAAGATCCGGGAAATATCGTGAGATATTTTCCCGCTTCATCTGTAATGTTTAGTACTGCATTATGTCACCCCTAATACGGTGTATTTACTCATTCATGCTTTGTGGTGTGTTTGCTTGCACTGTTATTTATTGTGTTTCCCGTTCTTTGCTTCCTTTCCGGTAAACCCCTAGAGCGTTGTTAATCCGGTGATCAACTACTTCACCATCGAGGATCTGTATAAGTCTACAGAGCAACCACGCAAGCGAACCCCCTTCACCATTCCTATATCACCTATTCTTTCTCCCTCATGATTGCATTAGAATTTTTCTACGGTTGTAGTTAGCTCCTATGTCTGATGCATGGCATATTTTTGATAAACTGCTACTTTATTCTACTGTGCCTTAAAACTGTTTAGTACATGTGGAGCAGTGATCCCCTTGGCCCCCTTAGTCCAGTTGCCGCCACTTTATCATCAAGTCTCGATCAACTGATCGACCAGCCATGACCCATCACAGCACTCACACCCCCTTAGTTGTACGAACTGCAAAACTACTATCGAGTATCGAGGGTGACACCTCCTTACGTACTCCGATGTTAGCATTGTAGTGTAGTTGGCCGACGGTGGTTCTCGGAGGGTGATTCCACCTTCACCACCTCCGATAATGACTCTGTCGTACAACCCATCAAGCATGGTCCATCGAGGGTGATTCCTCCCTGACCACCTTGATGGTTATATTTTTCGGAATCCATCGAGGTTGATACCTCGGATCCCTCTGATGTACAACCACACAGCTACTTGACCTCGTTACTGGGAACTTGATGAATGGTGTGTTGTGGGTGGATTCTCGCGTGAATGTGACCGCGAGTTAATTAAAATGCTAAGGATTTGGGTACTTGATCTGGGTTGGTCGGAGACCTTTTCGCACTAACCGTCTATGTGGGAGAAGTTATGGGTACTCGACGTCGTGGTATCAGCTGAAGCTCTTCATACATCACCAATGGAGCGGCGCGCGCCCGAGTGGTCTGGATAAGCATAGTTCTTGTATAAGAGGTGCCAGGACTGACATCGGCCGCCCACGCAACATGCAGGAGTGCAAAGGGTGATGGGCCCATGAACGGTGCGTGCTTAGGATTTAGACCGGCGGGTTGGCCTCTCTGTTGAGCCTAGGTGGGTCTGTGAAGTGTTGATGTTCCGAGGCCGGGCATGACCCAGGAAAGTGTGTCCGGCCATAGTTTATCAAGAAGGACCCAGGAAAGTGTGTCTGGCAACAATTTGACTATATGTTTGTGTTACTTGCTCTACTCTCGTCTATTGTTGCAAGACCCCTAAAGATGCTAGTCTTCGATAGGACTAGGCCTTCTCTCTCTATTCTCGCATTGCCGCGGTCAGTCCACATATAACCCCCTTCCCTTTGATACTGATGCATACTTAGCATAGTTCTGATGTTAGTCTTGCGAGTACTTTGGATGAGTACTCACTGTTGCTTTGCTCCCCCTTTTTACCCTTGATATGTTCATGCGACCAGATGATGGAACCCAGGAGATGGTGTATCCCGCCGATGACGACTGTTACCCGGATGGTGCCTACTACTACGTGGAGACCGCTGACGACCAGGAGTAGTTTAGGAGGTTCCCGGGCAGGAGGCATGGCCTCGTTCGATCGTTGTATCTTTTGTGCTAGCCTTTTCTAAGGCATTATCAGGTTTCATGTCTGTACTCAAATATTTGTTGCTTCCGCTAACTCGTGTGTTTATCGAGCTTCTGTATTCTAGCCCTCGAGGCCCCTAGCTTGTAATATGAAGCTTGTATGTTTTATTTGTGTCTAGAGTTGTGTTGTGATATCTTCACGTGAGTCCTTGAGCTTGGTCTTATGCATTTGCATGTATGATTAGCGTACGATCTAATCGAGGGCGCCACAGATCCTTCCAAGAAGAAGAGTAAGGTGGTTGCTACTACTTCAACATTTCAGGGCGAGTCTCCGTCAGCCAGTGTATCTGGTGAGTGAGCTACCTGAAAACTTCAAGACGAGGTACCTCATAGTGCAACTCCATTTCGTCCCCAGGCTGGTCTTTTTAAACAACCTCTCAATCCTGCTAACTCAATTTACCAGGACTCACTCCCCTCATCTGACTCATCTACCTCGAAGTCGCCACCTTTTGTTATTAATCAAGCGTAAGTTTTTCGTTCTTTTGTAGCATATGTTTGCCTGTTGAGACTTCTGAAGCTTTATCTTGTCTTCTTATACTGTAGTGCCAGGGCCAAGAAGAGGAATCTTGGCAGTTCTTTTGCCACTCCTAATCTTGAAAACCTAGATACGGCGGTTTCGAGAGACACAAGGCGAATCGAAAATTATCAAGATATTCAAGACGATCTACCTCAGCCTGAAGTAGAAAAAGTTGTTGTCTCGCCTACGGGTGTTGAAAACGACCCGGCGATGGGTATTGACCCGCCAATTCCTCAATAATCTTCTGAAATTGTTTCTTGTGACAAGAACGCAGAAGTATTCATCCTTGGGTAAAATTGTAATACTCTTGGACCTTCTGATGTATTGGCAAAACAAACCATGAAAGAGGAATCTGTCCAATCTGACAAAGGAAAAGCTAAATTGAAGTCTCTGCATCATGATGCTTTTAACATCGAAGAATTGCACGCTGGTTAGCTTGAACATATTTCTTCCAGCCGACAAATGGAACCTAGCCTTGTAAATACAATGAAAATGAAATATCAGGTAATCTATGTATTCCATATACATGTACCCTTCTGTAGCCCCCAAGGGTCGGCTCATCTTCTTGAGATGAGTTGGGTCTTTTATTTTTCGAAGATGAATTCGACATGTGGCACCCAAGGGCCAGCTCATCTTCTAGAGATGAGTCGGGTCTTCTATGTTTTGAAGATGAATTGAACATGTAGCCCCAAGGGTCGGCTCATCTTCTTGAGATAAGTCGGGTCTTTTATTTTTTGAAGATGAATTCGACATGTAGCCCACAAGTGTTGGCTCATATTTTTTAGATGAGTCGGGTCTTTCTCTAACGTATGGTAATGAAAAAATGGACACACACTAGCCCCCAAGTGCCAAGTATATTGCTTGAAATATGCTTGGGACTTGTTTCATTGTCTTTCTCATCCTCCGGATTATCTTCATCCCAATTTTTGTGCAGGAAACTTTGAAGTCCACCAAATCGAAAGTTGTTGATTTGTCAAGAGCTCTTGAAATAGGAAAACATGCCCGAGCAGAACTTGGGGAAAAACTTCATTTATCTTTGGAGAAAACGGATAAAATCAAGGCCAGTTTTGCACTAGAAAGGGAATCCTTTGAAAGTGAGAAAGCCATCTTGACCAAGCGCTCCAATGATGCCGAAGACAAGCTGAAAATTGTCTCTAAAGAGCTATCCGGGTTAAAAAAGGCATACTGACCATATGAATCATGCTATCTTTCGTAAGCTCCTATGAAACTTCTTCTTTAATCCACTTAACTCCTTTTTGCCAAGGCCAATCATGTGGAAACTTATGTGCTTGATTCTTTGCATGCTGATGTACGCGCAATTTCCAGGATAATTGCTTGTTAAAGATTAAAGTTGTATACGTTTTAACTGAGCAGCTATATACTGGGAGCTTGTGCTCAATAAAAGTTGTCACAAGGAACAAAGAGCCCATAATGCTTATAAAAGATGTGATGGCGTTCCTCTCCACAATCCCCAAACAGATTGGAGAACTTAAGATATCGGCTGCTCGTGTCGGGGCCACACATACTTTGAGTCATGCTCTGGCTTACTCGTCATAGCTTGATCCAGCAGAAATGTCGGGAGTGTTTCGAGAACTGAAGGTAGATGGATCGGATTTCAATGTTGATGATTACCGTTGGTGCGTCTCAGCAGCTCGTAAATTTGTGAGTCAGCTTGTAAGTGATATGTCCTTGAAGAGCCATCATCCCACCTATGACTCAAACAACACCCAAATTCAACCGCCCCAATTGAAATCAGTTAGTCTGACTCCACAGCACCACAAGCAACTCTTTGCTCCTCATTTTGACCCATCGCCTGTCTTCAACGAGGAAGCCATGTTTGAACCCTTGGCCAACTGCAACTGGAACTTGGACGATCTTCAGATCATGGAACCGGCGACTCGAGCGGAAGATCAGACAAAGGCGGCTCAGATCAAAGATCAAGATAAAGCTTAATCCCGAACTTGTAAAGGCCGAGTTATAAGAACTTTGAATTCCTTCTATTTGGGCCAGAGGCACCTTCGTAATATATTTGAATCAGCGACTGTTTGGTTGTGCCCAACTTTTTGTTTGCCTTGAAAACTCTTTGACTTTGTGATAATGGCAAACAAATTATGTTTGGGAAAGTCCTTGTATACTTGCCTTTACTCCTTGATGTATATGAGCCAGATAAACCTTAATCATGAAGTTTGTTTCCTTTCAAAAACTGATCCTTAATCATAAATTTGGTTGTTCCAAACAACTTGAGGTGAGTCATTATTACGTGCTGCTACTTCTCAAACAACAGCGCCAGAATATGACAAGTTGACGGAGACTTGCTTGCGTTGGTTTTTCCCTTGAAGAGGAAAGGGTGATGCAGCACAGGAGCAGTAAGTATTTCCCTCGGTTTGAGAACCAAGGTATCAATCCAGTAGGAGAATCTCGTCAAGTCCAGAGTACCTGCGCAAACAGAAAAGAGCTTGCACCCAACGCAATAAAGGGGTTGTCAATCCCTTCAAGATTGATTGCAAAGTGAGATTAGAAGGCGGAATGTGAAACGAAGTAAAAGATGAAAATCTGAAAATTTGGTGTGGACTTGACCCGGGGGCCATTCTGTTCACTAGAGGCTTCTCTCAAAATAGCAAATATTACGGTGGGTGAAAAAATTACTGTCGAGCAATTGATAGAACCGCGCAAAGTCATGACGATATCTAAGGCAATGATCATGCATATAGGCATCACGTCCGAGACAAGTAGACCAATACTTTCTGCATCTACTACTATTACTCCACACATCGACCACTATCCAGCATGCATCTAGTGTATTGAGTTCATGACGAACAGAGTAACACCTAAAGCAACATGACATGATGTAGAGGGATAAACTCAAACCAATAATGAACACCCCATATTTTTACCCTTGATGGCAACAACATGATGCGTGCCTCGCTACCCCTTCTGTCACTGGGTGAGGTCACCGCACGGTATGAACCCAAAACCAAGCACTTCTCCCATTGCAAGAATCATACATCAAGCTGGCCAAACAAAACCCACAACTCGAAGAGAATTACAAGGATATGAAATCATGCATAAGAGAGATCAGAAGAAACTCAAATAAGATTCATAGATAATCTGATTATAAATCCACAATTCATCGGATCTCAACAAACACACTGCAAACAAGATTACAGTTGATAGATCTCCATGAAGATCATGGAGAACTTTGTATTGAAGATCCAAGAGAGAGAAGAAGCCATCTAGCTACTAGCTATGGACCCGTAGGTCTATGGTGAACTACTCACGCATCATCGGAGAGGTCATGGTGGTGATGAAGAAGCCCTCCGTATCCGAATCCCCCTCCGGCAGGGCACCAGAACGTGCCCCAGATGGGATCTTGCGGAGACATAAGCTTGCGGCGGCGGAAAAGTACTTTCGATGATCTCCTTATTTTTACTGGAATTTATGGGAATTTATAGGTGAAAGACCTAGGGCAGAGGTGGCCCAGGGAGCCCACAAGCCTGGGAGGCGCGGGCCCCCCTGGCCGCGGCTAGGGGGCTTGTGGGGTCCCTGGTGGCCCCCTAAGTTGGTTCTCAAGTTCCCCGATCTTCTTCTGTTTCGGAAAAAAATTGGAAGTTTCGTTCCGTTTGGACTCTGTTTAAAATCCTCCTCTGAAAAGGGTCAAAAACACGGAAAAACAGGAACTGGCACTTGGCACTGAGTTAATAAGTTAGTCCCAAAAAAGATATAAAAGGCATACAAAACATCCAAAGTTTGACAAGATAATAGCATGAAACCATCAAAAATTATAGATACGTTGGACACGTATCACCTGCCTCTTGTAACCTTTCTTCATGATTTCTCTCCACTGAGTTGTAAAATTATCAGTTGCTCTCACTATTATGATTTCATAACCTGGGCATTTTTTATGAGTCTGAAAGAAAAAATCATTCGTACCTAGAAGAAACAAGTGATGGTGGCAATAATAATCTGGCTCAGTGAGACGTGGCAAAAAGATACCGACTTTTGAAGCTCTAGTCTTGCTTTAGTGAAGTGGATATGATAACCCATGGTTTATCCTTGATTTTAGTATGTCGGCTCTCACGTGAAAAACCAATGTTTTAACCTTTCTAATTTAGGATCCACAATGGATTTAGTAGTCAACAGTACATGGAGTTTCCTTATTGGACTCGCATCAAACATACCGACAGGTTTAACCATTTTGTGGTGTCTTTGCCAAATCAAGAGGGTGAGAAAGCTAATATCAATGAGTTGGAAGCCCCCAAGTGACCTATGATCACAAAAATACCAACATCGGATTGCAAGAGACAATGCTATTACTGTTAAACAACCTCGGGACCAGTAGCCCCCAGATGAGCCAACTTAATTCCATTGATCATGATAATTTATTCGGACTTGTACCCCTAGATAACATAAAAATAAAGGTTGTTGCTCAATTTATGGCTAAAATATGAGCTTTACTGTATTCAAAAATATGATACGAGTATGTACAGAAATTAGGGGAGGACAAGAAATAATGAGCCAATGGCTCTATGTATAATAAGGCCATAGGTGAGAAATATTCCATGGCCGGGTTGTCTCTGCTTCAGAGATGTTCTGACTAGGTCGCAGGTCGATCAGGTAATATGAACCACTGATAACCCACAATTATAGGGGATCAATTGTAGCCTTTCTCGATAAGTAAGAGTGTCGAACCCAACGAGGAGCTAAAGGTAGGACAAATATTCCCTCAAGTTCTATCGAGCACTGATACAACTCTACGCCCACTTTATGTTTGCTTTACCTAGAACAAGTATGAAACTAGAAGTACTTTGTAGGAGTGAAAGGATGGGCTTGCAAGATGTTGGAAATATGCCCTAGAGGCAATAATAAATTAGTTATTATTATATTTCTTAGTTCCTGATAATCGTTTATTATCCATGCTATAATTGTATTGATTGGAAACACAATACTTGTGTGGATACATAGACAAAACACTGTCCCTAGTAAGCCTCTAGTTGACTAGCTCGTTGATCGAAGATGGTCAAGGTTTCCTGGCCATGGGCAAGTGTTGTCACTTGATAACGGGATCACATCATTAGGAGAATCATGTGATGGACTAGACCCAAACTAATAGACGTAGCATGTTGATCGTGTCATTTTGTTGCTACTGTTTTCTGCGTGTCAAGTATTTGTTCCTATGACCATGAGATCATATAACTCAAGGACACCGGAGGAATGCTTTGTGTGTATCAAACGTCGCAACGTAACTGGGTGACTATAAAGATGCTCTACAAGTATCTCCAAAGGTGTTCGTTGAGTTAGTATGGATCGAGACTGGGATTTGTCACTCCGTGTGACGGAGAGGTATCTCGGGGCCCACTCGGTAATACAACATCACACACAAGCCTTGCAAGCAATGTGACTTAGTGTAAGTCACGGGATCTTGTATTACGGAACGAGTAAAGAGACTTGCCGGTAAACGAGATTGAAATAGGAATGCGGATACCAACGATCGAATCTCGGGCAAGTAACATACCGAAGGACAAAGGGAATGACATACGGGATTATATGAATCCTTGGCACTGAGGTTCAAACGATAAGATCTTCGTAGAATATGTAGGATCCAATATGGGCATCCAGGTCCCGCTATTGGATATTGACCGAGGAGTCTCTCGGGTCATGCCTACATAGTTCTCGTACCCGCAGGGTCTGCACACTTAAGGTTCGACGTTGTTTTATGCGTATTTGAGTTATATGGTTGGTTACCGAATGTTGTTCGGAGTCCCGGATGAGATCACGGACGTCACGAGGGTTTCCGGAATGGTCCGGAAACGAAGATTGATATATAGGATGACCTCATTTGATTACCGGAAGGTTTTCGGAGTTACCGGGAATGTACCGGGAATGACGAATGGGTTCCTGGAGTTCACCAGGGGGGGCAACCCACCCCGGGGAAGCCCATAGGCCTTGAGGGTGGCACACCAGCCCTTAGTGGGCTGGTGGGACAGCCCAAAAGGGCCCTATGTGCCTAGGAAAGAAAATCAAAGAGAAAAGAAAAAAAAGAGGAGGTGGGAAGGGAAGGAAGGACTCCCACCCACCAAACCAAGTCCAACTCGGTTTGGGGGGGGAGCCTTCCCCCTTGGACTTGGCCGACCCCCTTGGGGCTCCTTGAGCCCCAAGGCAAGGTCCCCTCCCTCCCACCTATATATACGGAGGTTTTAGGGCTGATTTGAGACGACTTTTCCACGGCAGCCCGACCACATACCTCCACGGTTTTTCCTCTAGATCGCGGTTCTGCGGAGCTCGGGCGGAGCCCTGCTGAGACAAGGTCATCACCAACCTCCGGAGCGCCATCACGCTGTCGGATAACTCTTCTACCTCTCTGTCTCTCTTGCTGGATCAAGAAGGCCGAGATCATCATCGAGCTGTACGTGTGCTGAACGCGGAGGTGTCGTCCGTTCGGTACTAGATCGTGGGACTGATCACGGGATTGTTCGCGGGGCGGATCGAGGGACGTGAGGACGTTCCACTACATCAACCGCGTTCACTAACGCTTCTGCTGTATGATCTAAAAGGGTACGTAGATCACTCATCCCCTCTCGTAGATGGACATCACCATGATAGGTCTTCGTGCGCGTAGGAAAATTTTTGTTTCCCATGCGACGTTCCCCAACAATGGTATCAGAGCTAGGTTCATGCGTAGATGTCTTCTCGAGTAGAACACAAAAGTTTTGTGGGCGGTGATGTGCGTTTGGCTGCCCTCCTTAGTCTTTTCTTGATTCCGCGGTATTGTTGGATTGAAGCGGCTTGGACCGACATTACTTGTACGCTTACGAGAGACTGGTTTCATCGCTACGAGTAACCCCGTTTCTCAAAGATGACTGGCAAGTGTCGGTTTTTCCAACTTTAGTTGAATCGGATTTGACCGAGGAGGTCCTTGGATGAGGTTAAATAGCAACTCATATATCTCCGTTGTGGTGTTTGCGTAAGTAAGATGCGATCCTACTAGATACCCATGGTCACCACGTAAAACATGCAACAACAAAATTAGAGGACGTCTAACTTGTTTTTGCAGGGTATGCTTGTGATGTGATATGGCCAATGATGTGATGTGATATATTAGATGTATGAGATGATCATGTTGTAATAGATTATATCGACTTGCACGTCGATGGTACGGCAACCGGCAGGAGCCATAGGGTTGTCTTTAAACTAACGTTTGTGCTTGCAGATGCGTTTACTATTTTGCTAGGATGTAGTTTTAATAGTAATAGCATGAGTAGCACGACAACCCCGATGGCGACACGTTGATGGAGATCATGGTGTGACGCCGGTGACAAGAAGATCGTGCCGGTGCTTTGGTGATGGAGATCAAGAAGCACGTGATGATGGCCATATCATGTCACTTATGAATTGCATGTGATGTTAATCCTTTTATGCACCTTATTTTGCTTAGAACGACGGTAGCATTATGAGGTGATCTCTCACTAAAATTTCAAGACGAAATTGTGTTCTCCCCGACTGTGCACCGTTGCTACAGTTCATTGTTTCGAGACACCACGTGATGATCGGGTGTGATAGACTCAACGTTCACATACAACGGGTGCAAAACAGTTGCGCACGCGGAACACTCGGGTTAAGCTTGACGAGCCTAGCATGTGCATACATGGCCTCGGAACACATGAGACTGAAAGGTCGAGCATGAATCGTATAGTTGATATGATTAGCATAGAGATGCTTACCACTGAAACTATTCTCGACTCACGTGATGATCGGACTTGAGATAGTGGATTTGGATCATGTACCACTCAAATGACTAGAGAGATGTACTTTTTGAGTGGGAGTTCTTAAATAATATGATTAATTGAACTAATTGTCATGAACATAGTCTAATGGTCTTTGCGAATTACGATGTAGCTTGCGCTATAGCTCTACTGTTTTTATATGTTCCTAGAGAAAATTTAGTTGAAAGTTGATAGTATCAAACTTTGCAGACTGAGTCTGTAAAACCGAGGATTATCCTCGTTGCTGCACAGAAGGCTTATGTCCTTAATGCACCATTCGGTGTGCTGCACCTCGAGCGTCGTTTGTGGATGCTGTGAACATCCGACATACACGTTTCTAATGACTACACGATAGTTCAGTACCACTTAATGGCTTAGAAGCAAGGCGCCGAAAACGTTGTAAAAACGTCACGGAACATAAGTGATGTTCTAAAGAGATGAAATTGTGATTTCATGCTTGTGCCCTTATTAAGAGGTACGAGACCTCCGACAAGATTCTTTGTCCACAAAGTAAAGGAGAAAGGCTCAATCGTTGAGCATGTGCTCAGATTGTCTGAGTACGACAATCGCTTGAATCAAGTGGGAGTTAATCTTCCAGATGAGATAGTGATAGTTCTCCAAAGTCACTGCCACCAAGCTGTGAGAGCTTCGTGATGAACTATAACATATCAAGGATACGTACAATGATCCTTGAGCGATTCGCGATGTTTCACTCTGCGAAAGTAGAAATCAAGAAGGAGCATCAATAGTTGATGGTTTGTAAAACCACTAAGTTTCAAGAAGGGCAAGGGCTAGAAGGGATACTTCGTGAAACGGCAAAACAGTTGTTGCACTAATGAAGAGACCCAAGATTAAACCCAAACCCGAGACTAAGTGCTTCTGTAATGAGGGGAGCAGTCACTGAGGCGGAGCAACTCTAGATACTTGGTAGATAAGAAGGCTGGCAAAAGTCGAAAGAAGTGTATTTGATATACATGATGTTGATGTGTACTTTACTAGTACTCCTAGTAGCATGAGGGTATTGGATACCGGTTCGGTTGCTAAGTGATTAGTAACACGAAATGTAAGCTACGACATAAACGGAGACTAGCTAAAGGCGAGGTGACGATACGTGTTGGAAGTGTTTCCAAGGTTGATATGATCAAACGTCGCACGCTCCCTCTACCATCGGGATTGGTGTTAAACCTAAATAATTGTTATTTTGTGCTTGCGTTAAGCATGAACATGATTGGATCGTGTTTATTGCAATACGATTATTCATTTAAAGAGAATAATGGTTACTCTATTTTATTGAATAATCACCTTCAATGGTTTATTGAATCTCGATCGTAGTGTTACACATGTTCATGATATTGGTGCCAAAATATACGAGTTGATGATGATAGTACCACTTACTTGTGGCACTGCCGCTTGAGTCATGTTAGTATAAATTGCATGAAGAGGCTCCATGCTGATGGATCTTTGTACTCACCTGATTTCGAATCACTAGTGACATGCAAATCATACCACATGAGCAAGGCCTTGTTTTCATTGAGATGAAATAAGATAGTAACTTGTTGGAAGTGATACATTTTGATGTATGCAGTCCAATGGGTGTTGAGGCACGCAGTGGATATCATTATGTTTTTACTTCACTTACGATTTGAGTAGATACAGGAGTATTTACTTAATGAATCACAAGTCTGAAATGTTGAAAAGTTCAATTCCGTTTCAGAGTGAAGTTCGTCGTAACAAGAGGATAAACTGTCTACGATATGATCATGGAAATGAATATCTGAGTTACAAGTTTTGGTACACAGTTAAGACAATGTGGAAATTGTTTCGCAGTTCATGCCACCTGGAACATCATAGTGTGATGATGTGTCTGAACGTCATAGCCACGCACTATTTGGTATGGTGCATACTATGATGTCTCTTATCGAATTACCACTATCGTTTATGGGTTATGCATTAGAGACAACCGCACTCACTTTAAATAGGGCACCGCGTATTTCCGTTGAGATGACACAGTATAGACTGAGGTTTAGAGAAATCTAAACTGTCGTTTCTTGAAAGTTTGGGGTTTCGACACTTATGTGAAAAAGTTTCAGTCTGATAAGCTCGAACCCAAAGCGGATAAATGCATCTTCATAGGATATCCAAAACAGTTGGGTACATCTCCTATCTCAGATCCGAAAGCAAAGTGTTTGTTTCTAGAAACGGATCCTTTCTCAAGGAAAGGTTTCTCTCGAAAGAATTGAGTGGGAGGGTAGTAGAACATGATGAGGTTATTGAACCATCACTTCAACCAGTGTGTAGCAGGGCGCAGGAAGTTGTTCATGTGGCGCCTACACCAATTGAAGTGGAAGCTGATGATGATGATCATTGAGCTTTGAATCAAGTTACTACAAACCTCGTAGGTCGACAAGGTCGCGTACTGCTGCAGAGTAGTACAGTAACCCTGTCTTGGAGGTCATGTTGTTGAGCAACAGTGAACCTGCGAGTTATGGAGAAAGCGATGGTGGGCCCAGATTCCGACAAATGGATGGAAGCCATGAAATCCGAGAGAGGATCCATGTGTGAAAACAAAGTGTAGACTTTGGTAGAACTACTTGATGGTCATAGGACTATTGAGTAAAAATGGATCTTTAAAAGAAGACAGACGATGATGGTGATAAGTCACTATTAAGAAAAGCTCGACTTGTCGCAAAGATGCTTTCGACAAGATCAAACAGTTTGTTATGATGAGACTTTCTCACTTGTAGCGATGCTAAAGGTCTGTTAGAATTATGTTAGTTGTTGATGCATTATTTATGAAATATTGCACGTAGGATGTCAAAACATTGTTTTCTCGATGGTTTCCTTGAGCAAATATTGTGTGTGATACAACCAGAAGGTTTTGTCGATCCTAAAGATACTAGCAAGTATGCAAGCTCCAGTGATCCTTCAATGGACTGGTGCAAGCATCTCGGAGTTGGAATATACACTTTGATGAGATGATCAAAGATTTTGGGTTTGTACAAAGTTTATGAGAAACTTATATTTCCAAAGAAGTGAGTGGGAGCACTATAGAAATTCTGATAAGTATATGTGGTTGACATATTGTGGATCAGAAGTAATGTAGAATTTCTGTAAATCATACAAGGTTGTTTGAAAGGAGTTTCCAAAGGAGTACCTGGATTGAGCTACTTGAACGTTGAGCATCAAAAATCTATGGAGATAGATCGAAAGCGCTTAATGGAAGTTTCAACAAGATGCATGCCTTGACAAGTTTTTGAAGGAGTTCAAAATAGATCAGCAAAGAAGGAGTTCTTGGTTGCGTTGTGAGGTGTGAATTTGAGTAAGACTCAAAACCCAACCCCGGCAGAATAAAGAGAATAGACGAAGGTCGTCTTCTATGCCTTAGCCGTAGAATCTAAAGTATGCCATGCTGTGTACCGCACCTGATGTGTGCCTTGACTCAAAGTTTGTTGAGAGGTACAGAAAGTGATCCATGATTGAATCACTGATCAGCGGTCAAAGTTATCCTTAGTAACTAAAATAGACTAAGGAATTTTTCTCGATTATGGAGGTGGTTAAACAGTTCGTCGTAAAGGGTTACGTTGATGCAAGCTTTGACACTAATCCGAATAACTATAAGTAGTGAAACGGATTCGTATAGTAGAGTAGATATTTGGAGCATTTCCGAATAGCACGTAGTAGCAGCATCTATAAGATGACATAAAGATTTGTAAAGAACGCACGGATCTGAAAGTTTCAGAACCGTTGACTAAAAACCTCTCCCACGAGCAAGACGTGATCAGACCCCATAACTATATGGGTGTTGGATTCGTTGGAATCACATGGTGATGTGAACTAGATTATTGACTCTAGTGCAAGTGGGAGACTGTTGGAAATATGCCCTAGAGGCAATAATAAATTAGTTATTATTATATTTCTTAGTTCATGATAATCGTTTATTATCCATGCTATAATTGTATTGATTGGAAACACAATACTTGTGTGGATACATAGACAAAACACTGTCCCTAGTAAGCCTCTAGTTGACTAGCTCGTTGATCGAAGATGGTCAAGGTTTCCTGGCCATGGGCAAGTGTTGTCACTTGATAACGGGATCACATCATTAGGAGAATCATGTGATGGACTAGACCCAAACTAATAGACGTAGCATGTTGATCGTGTCATTTTGTTGCTACTATTTTCTGCGTGTCAAGTATTTGTTCCTATGACCATGAGATCATATAACTCACGGACACCGGAGGAATTCTTTGTGTGTATCAAACGTCGCAACGTAACTGGCTGACTATAAAGATGCTCTACAGGTATCTCCAAAGGTGTTCGTTGAGTTAGTATGGATCGAGACTGGGATTTTTCACTCCATGTGACGGAGAGGTATCTCGGGGCCCACTCGGTAATACAACATCACACACAAGCCTTGCAAGCAATGTGAATTAGTGTAAGTCACGGGATCTTGTATTACGGAACGAGTAAAGAGACTTGCCGGTAAACGAGATTGAAATAGGTATCCGGATACCAACGATCGAATCTCGGGCAAGTAACATACCGAAGGACAAAGGGAATGACATATGGGACTATATGAATCCTTGGCACTGAGGTTCAAACGATAAGATCTTCGTAGAATATGTAGGATCCAATATGGGCATCCAGGTCCCGCTGTTGGATATTGACCGAGGAGTCTCTCGGGTCATGTCTACATAGTTCTCGAACCCGCAGGGTCTGCACACTTAAGGTTCGACATTGTTTTATGCGTATTTGAGTTATATGGTTTGTTACCGAATGTTCTTCAGAGTCCCGGATGAGATCATGGACGTCACGAGGGTTTCCGGAATGGTCCGGAAACGAAGACTGATATATAGGATGACCTCATTTGATTACCGGAAGGTTTTCGGAGTTACCGGGAATGTACCGGGAATGACGAATGAGTTCCGGGAGTTCATCGGGGGGGCAACCCACCCCGGGGAAGCCCATAGGCCTTGAGGGTGGCACACCAGCCCTTAGTGGGCTGGTGGGACAGCCCAAAAGGGCCCTATGCGCCTAGGAAAGAAAATCGAAGAGAAAGGAAAAAAAAGAGGAGGTGGGAAGGGAAGGAAGGACTCCCACCCACCAAACCAAGTCCAACTTGGTTTGGGGGGGAGCCTTCCCCCTTGGACTCGGCCGACCCCCTTGGGGCTCCTTGAGCCCTAAGGCAAGGTCCCCTCCCTCCCACCTATATATACGGAGGTTTTAGGGATGATTTGAGACGACTTTTCAACGGCAGCCCGACCACATACCTCCACGGTTTTTCCTCTAGATCGCGTTTCTGCGGAGCTCGGGCGGAGCCCTGCTGAGACAAGGTCATCACCAACCTCCGGAGCGCCGTCACGCTGCCGGAGAACTCTTCTACCTCTCCGTCTCTCTTGCTGGATCAAGAAGGCCGAGATCATCGTCGACCTGTACGTGTGCTGAACGCGGAGGTGCCGTCCGTTCGGTACTCAATTGTGGGACTGATCGCGGGATTGTTCGCGGGGCGGATCGAGGGACGTGAGGACGTTCCACTACATCAACTGCGTTCACTAACGCTTCTGCTGTACGATCACAAGGGTACGTAGATCACTCATCCCCTCTCGTAGATGGACATCACCATGATAGGTCTTCGTGCGCGTAGGAAAATTTTTGTTTCCCATGCGACGTTCCCCAACACAAGAAAGTAAAGAACACGTAAATAAAACTAGGGGTGGTTACATAAAGAAACAACTACGAGTGTCTAACGAGTGTGGAAAAGTGGTGGTAGGAGTTGTTGAATTGTCCCTAAGCAATTGACTACGTTACTAGATCGATAGCAAGTATCATGTGGGAGAGGCCTCTGCTAGCATGTTATCCCTTACTTGGAATTCTATGCACTTATGATTGGAACTATTAGCAAGCGTCCGCAACTACTAACGTTCATTAAGGTAAAACCCAACCATAGCAATAAGATATATTGGTCCCCCTTCAATCCCATATGCATCAATTTCTATGCTAGGTTTGAAGCTTCGGTCACTCTAGCCTGCCAATACATAGTCCTATTAACATACAACTTACCCTATGGTGTGATCCACGCGCGCGATCATATGATGGGCACCAAAGGACAACAACATAACCACAAGCAAATTAAACCAATCATAGCAATTCATCAATCACCGATAGGACAACGATAATCTACTCAGACATCATAGGATAGCAACACATCATTGGATAATAATATGTAGCATAAAGCACCATGTTCAAGTAGAGGGTACAGCAGATTGCGGATGATGGAGATGTTGGTGAAGATGACGGAGGTGTTGGTGTAGATCGCCGTCACACGATGATGTCCCGGGCGGCGTTCCGGCGCCGCCGGGAGAGAGGGGGAGAGAGCCCCCTCCTTCTTCTTCTTCCTTGACCTCCTCCCTAGATGGGAGAAGGGTTTCCCCTCTGGTCCATGGTCTCCATGGCGGCGGAGGGGCGAGAGCCCCTCCTAGATTGGATCTCTCTCTGTGTGTCCTTCTGTTTCTGCGCTCCCAGATTCTGCATTTCACTGTTTCTTAAATTTCCGGAGATCCCTAACTCCGATTGGGCTGAAATTTGAACACGATTTTCTTCCGGATATTATCTTTCCTGCGGCGAAAGAAGGGCTCCAACCACCTTAAGTAGTGTCCACAAGCCTGCCAGCCGCCACCGTACCTCCTGGTGGCGGCTATAGGGCTTGTGGGCCCTCCGTGCATCGCCTCGCGTCGATTCTTCTTCCCAAAACTAATAAACATTCCAAAAAAATCCCCATAAGTTTTTATTACGTTTGGACTTCGTTTGGTATGGATATTCTGCGAAACAAAAAACATGCAACAAACAGGAACTGGCACTGGGCACTGGATCAATATGTTAGTCCCAAAAATAGTATAAAAAGTTGCCAAAAGTATATGAAAGTGGTAGAATATTGGCATGAAAAAATCAAAAATTATAGATACGACGGAGACGTATCAGCATCCCCAAGCTTAATTCCTGCTCGTCCTCGAGTAGGTAAATGATAAAAAAGATATTTTTTTATGTGGAATGCTACTTAGCATAATCTTGATCATATAATCTAATCATGGCATGAATACTAAAACATGAGTGATTCGAAGCAATAGTCTATCATTTGACATAAATACAATAATATTTCAAGCATACTAACAAAGCAATCATGTCTTCTCAAAATATCATGGCCAAGTAAAGTTATCCCTACAAAATCATATAGTCTGGCTATGCTCCATCTTCCCCACACAACGTATTTAAATCATGCACAACCCCTGTTTTAGCCAAGCAATTGTCTCATACTTTAGTGTTCTCAAACCTTTTCAACTTTCACGCAATACATGAGCGTGAGCCATGGACATAGCACTATAGGTGGAATAGAATATGGTGGTTGTGGAGAAGACAAAAAGGAGGAGATAGTCTCACATCAACTAGGTGTATCAACGGGCTATGGAGATGCCCATCCATAGATATCAATGTGAGTGAGTAGGGATTGCCATGCAATGGATGCACTAGAGCTTATAAGTGTATGAAAGCTCACAAAAGAAACTAGTGGGTGTGCACCCAACTTGCTTGCTCACAAATACCTAGGGCAATTTTGAGGAAGCCCATCATTGGAATATACAAGCCAAGTTATATAATGAACATTTCCCACTAGTATATGGAAGTGACAACATAGGAGACTCTCTGTCATGAAGATCATAGTGCTATTTGAAGCACAAGTGTGGAAAGAGGATAGTAGCAATTGTCCCTTCTCTCTTTTCTCTCATTTTTTTGTGGGCTCTTTGGCCTCTTTTTTTTGGTGGGCATCTTTGGCCTCTTTTATTTCCACACATGGGACAATGCTCTATTAATGATGATCATCACACTTACAACTCAATACTTAGAGCAATGATGACTCTATATGAAATGCCTTCGGTAGTGTACCGTGACAATGATCTAGCATAGCAATGACATCAAAAAACGGACAAGCCATGGAAACATCATGCTAGCTATCTTACGATCATGCAATGGCAATATGGAAGTGGTGGAACATGTCATGAGACGGAACGATGGTAGTTGCATGGAAATATATCTCGGAATGGCTATGAAAATGCCATAATAGGTAGGTATGGTGGCTGTTTTGAGGGAGGCTATATGGTGGGTGTAATGCACCGGCGAAAGTTGTGCGGTACTAGAGAGGCTAGCAATGGTGGAAGGGTGAGAGTGCGTATAATCCATGGACTCAACATTAGTCATAAAGAACTCACATACCTATTGCAAAAGTATATTAGTCATCGAAACAAGGTACTACACGCATGCTCCTAGGGGAAAGGTTGGTAGGAGTTAACCATCGCGCGATCCCGACCTCCACACAAAGGATGACAATCAATAAATAAATCATGCTCCGACTTCATCACATAACGGTTCACCATACGTGCATGCTACGGGAATCACAAACCTTAACACAAGTATTTCTAGGAATACACAATTACTCACTAGCATGACTCTAATATCATAGATTCATGTCGCAAAACTATTGCAAGGAATCAAACATATCATATTCAGTGATCTACAAGTTTTATGTAGGATTTTATGACTAACCATGTGCATGGCCAACTCCTATTAACTCTCTAAATAGGTATAAGTGAAGCACGAGAGTTTAATTCTTTCTACAAAAGATATGCCCTGCTCTAACAAATAAGTGAAGCAAAAGAGCATTCTACAAATGGCGGTTTTCTATGTGTGGGGAAACAGGCAATCCAAACTTCAAATGATATAATTGAAGCACATGAAGCATTCTATAAATCCAACCAAGGACTATCTCATACCATCATGGTGAAAAGAATAAAAAGGAAAAATAAACACAAAAGACGCTCCAAGCATTTGCACATATCATGTGACGAATTAAAATATAGCTCCGAGTAAACTTACCGATAGATTGTAGATGAAAGAGGGGATGCCTTCCGGGGAATCCCCAAGCTTAGACGCTTGAGTATTCCTTGAATATTACCTTGAGGTGCCTCGGGTATCCCCAAGCTTAGGCTATTGCCTCTCCTTATTCCTTCATCCATCGTGCTCTCACCCAAAACTTGAAAACTTCAATCACACAAAACTCAACAAAACTTCGTGAGATCCGTTAGTATAATAAAATAAATAACCACTTCAAGTACTATTGTGAACTCATTCTAAATTCATATTAGAATTATATCTACTTTAATCCAACTTCACCATGGTTCATACCCCCCGATACTACCCATAGATTCATCAAAATAAGAGAAAATGCATAGAAAACAGAATCTGTCAAAACAGAACAGTCTGTAGCAATCTGTATTTTCCGTATACTTATGATATCTCAAAAAATCTGAAAAATTACGAACTTCTGGAAACTTGCATATAAATTAGAAGCAAAAAAGAATCAACTCAAAATTTCTTCCAGAATAAAAATGAAAATTAATTTCGTGAGCAGAAAGTTTCTGTCTTTTCTCAGCGTGATGAAACAACTATCACCCAAACTAATCGTAAAGGCTTTGTTTGGCACATTCTTTTTTTAAAACACAAAGGAATTGTACAAGGGGATAATTATTTTTGTGAGAAACTTCCATGAAAAATTCTACCTTGTTTCCATGAGCATGAACACAAGTGTTCAAGGTCGACCCTCACTTCCGCAATGCATCACCTTTCAATCGCTTCTCTTTTTGAAAAAGTTTTAAGTTCCCCTCTATATTTTTTTTGTTTTTAAACTAAATAAAAGAACTCAACAGAAAGAAATGACTCTCTAAAACTTCTAGGTTGTCTCCCAGGCAGCACTTTCTTTAAAGCCATTAAGCTAGGCATAAAGTGCTCAAGTAATGGATCCACCCGGATCCCAAGGTATATCAAAGCCAATTTTAATTTGCAATGATTCGAAATTTAGTAGTGAGCACAAGGTAACATATATCAAGCAAGGAAAAATTCTAACTCTCTTCCTATGCATTGGCATGTCATAAAATAACAATCCATGCACATCAAGTAAAGGCCAATACATAGCATAAGCAGTTTCCTGCAATTTTATCGTATTGGAAACATAGAGAGGTGCAGATGTAGTTCCTCTCTCATAATAATTGCAAGTAGGAGCAGCAAGCACATGCATATTATATTCATAAAAATCATCATCTGTAACATAAGGAACTATAGCTTGCTCATCTTCATAAGCATCATTCATATTGGCATCATGGCCACAAGCATGGCAAGCATCAAGTTCATCAAAAAAGGGATATTTCAAACGAATCCAAGGGATCATAGCATTCATCCTTCGGTAAGAACGAAGGGAAATTAAATAATGTATGAGTAGAAGAGT
Organism: Hordeum vulgare subsp. vulgare; assembly: GCF_904849725.1. NCBI lineage: Eukaryota > Viridiplantae > Streptophyta > Magnoliopsida > Poales > Poaceae > Hordeum > Hordeum vulgare. The sequence goes on along the minus strand of NC_058521.1, from coordinate 108,819,289 downwards.
TACTCTCATTAGAAGGTGGACACGGGTAGCTAGTCTGTTCTTCCTCCTTTTGTTCTTCGCTCTCCTCGTCATCTTTTTCATCTAATGAGCTCACAATTTCAGCATTTTCTTCTTCCATAGTTTCCTGCAAAATAATAGTCTCTTCTTGGGCAGCATAGGATTTCTCCTTAAATCATTCAATATGGGCATTATATTCACAATTAGTATAACAATAACGAAGCATAGCCAAATTTTCATATCAGTAAGGAGCATCATCATTATCATCATACCTTTTAAACAGAGCCTCAATTTCATAAGCACCCATAAAAGCAACAAACTCTTCTATTTGATCCACATCATAGTAATCATATATACCATTAGCATAAGAATCCAAGGTTCTATGATCATTAAACTCACAAGAAAATGGAAGGTGTGGAGCCTTCATCCTAGAGCAACAAGTAACACCATGTCTCTTGCATAGTTCCCAAGCATACCATTTCAACAAATGGATTTGATCCCATAAAAGTTTCCCTTTTTGAGTCAAGCGATAATCCCTAAAGTATTCACGTTGATCCAACGTGTATCCCATTATATAATTGAATGGGGGCTTTCTCAGGATAATTAAGAAGTATATAATATTTTCCACGTAACGAGCATCGAGGGTTTTAGGAGGTTCCCCATCTCCATGAGTAGCAAGTACACCTAATTTTTTTTTGGTATTTCGTGTTCCATATCTATAACTAAAGATAGAGAACAACTTAGAACATCAAATAAATCTACTTAGTGATAAAGCAAACAAGCACACACGAGAATATTAACCCCACGCTATTGCTCCCCGGCAACGGCGCCAGAAAAAGGTCTTGATAACCCACAAGTATAGGGGATCAATTGTAGCCTTTCTCGATAAGTAAGAGTGTCGAACCCAACAAGGAGCTGAAGGTAGGACAAATATTCCCTCAAGTTCTATCGACCACCGATACAACTCTACACACACTTTATGTTCGCTTTACCAACAACAAGTATGAAACTAGAAGTACTTTGTAGGAGTGAAAGGATAGGCTTGCAAGAAAGTAAAGAACACGTAAATGAAACTAGGGGTTGATTAGATAAAGAAACAACTACGAGTGTCTAACGAGTGTGGAAAAGTGGTGGTAGGAGTTGCGGAATTGTCTCTAAGCAATTGACTACGTTACTAGATCGATAGCAAGTATCATGTGGGAGAGGCCTCAGCTAGCATGTCATCCCTTACTTGGAATTCTATGCACTTATGATTGGAACTATTAGCAAGCGTCCGCAACTACTAATGTTCATTAAGGTAAAACCCAACCATAGCAATAAGATATATTGGTCCCCCTTCAATCCCATATGCATCAATTTCTATGCTAGGTTTGATGCTTCTGTCACTCTAGCCTGCCAATACATAGTCCTATCAACATACAACTTACCCTATGGTGTGATCCACGCACGCGATCATATGATGGGCACCAAAGGACAGCAACATAACCACAAGCGAATTAAACCAATCATAGCAATTCATCAATCACCGATAGGACAACTATAATCTACTCACACATCATAGGATAGCAACACATCATTGGATAATAATATGTAACATAAAGCACCATGTTCCAACAGAGGGTACAGCGGGTTGCGGGAGAGTGAACCGCTGAATATAGGTGGGGGAAGATGATGGAGATGTTGGTGAAGATGACGGAGGTGTTGGTGTAGATCGCCGTCACACGATGATGTCCCGCGCGGTGTTCCGGCGCCGCCGGGAGAGAGGGGGAGAGAGCCCCCCTCCTTATTCTTCTTCCTTGACCTCCTCCCTAAATGGAACAAGGGTTTCCCCTCTGGTCCATGGTCTCCATGGCGGTGGAGGGGCGAGAGCCCCTCCTAGATTGGATCTCTCTCTGTGTGTCCTTCTGTTTATGCGCTCCCAGATTCTGCGTTTCACTGTTTCTTAAATTCCCGGAGATCCCTAACTCCGATTGGGCTGAAATTTGAACACGACTTTCTTCCGGATATTATCTTTCTTGCGGCGAAAGAAGGGATCCAAACACCTTAAGGAGTGGCCACAAGCCTTCCAGACGCCGCCGTACCTCCTGGTGGCGGATACAGGGCTTGTGGGCCCTCCGTGCATCGCCTCGCGTTGATTCTTCTTCCCAAAATTCATAAATATTCCAAAAAAGTCCCTGTAAGTTTTTATTACGTTTGGACTTCGTTTGGTATCGATATTCTGCGAAACAAAAAACATGCAACAAACAGGAACTGGCACTGGGCACTGGATCAATATGTTAGTCCCAAAAATAGTATAAAAAGTTGCCAAAAGTATATGAAAGTTGTAGAATATTGGCATGAAACAATCAAAAATTATAGATACGATGGAGACGTATCAACCACTGTTGAGATTTTTGCTCACTATAAACTCGCCTTCCCAGGGCGGCGAGAGTTTATGCATCCCTATTTGATCTTGGATTAGCCGGAGAACAAAGTCGCCTTCGTGAAAGGTGCGGCTTTTAACCCTACAACTGTGATAGCGACATAGTACTTGTTGGTATATGGCTGACCTAGCTGCCACTAAGTCCGCTCCTCCTCCAAAGCATCCAAAGAATCTTGTCTAGTCTGTTCATTCTCGTTCTCAACATAACTAGAGACTCTAGGAGAATCATGATGGATATCACTTGGTAGCACCGCCTCAGCAACATAGATGAGAAAGAATGATGTGTACCCTCTGGGCCTGTTTGGGGTTGTATTGGTGCTCCAAAGAGCTGAAGGGTGCTCCTCAACCCAATAACCCGGAGTTCCTTGCAATGGGACCATGAGCCGGCGTTTTACCCTCTTAGAGTCTGTTGATTCGCCCTTTCGGCTTGCCCATTGGATTGCGATTTTGCCATGTCCACCTGGTCGAGCCGGATATGTTCTTTCTAACAGAAATTTTGCATAGCTCCTTTTGATAAATTGGTACTGTTATCCATGCTAATGCTACGAGGATAGCAAAAAATGGTAGATTAACTTCGTCAAGAAATTTGCCTTTGTTTCCGTGTCGCAGTTGCTGATGGGTTCCGCCTCAACCCACTTGGTGAACGTATCAACCGCCACTAGTAGGTGGGTCTTTTTATCTCGAGACATTTTGAATGGACCAACCATATCAAGCCTCAATACCGCGAATGACCATGTGATTGTGATCATGCGCAACTCTTGAGCCGGCACATGGGTTTGTCGAGCAAATTTTTGACAGCCATCGCACCTGCATATAAGCTCTTCTGCATCTGCATGAGCCGTCAACCAGTAAAACCCATGTCGAAACAAGTTTTCCACCAAAGATCTTGATCCGGCATGATGCCCACAATCACTAGCATGGATTGCACTTAGAATTTCTTGCCCCTCTTCAGGAGAGACACATCATTGGAAAACATCAGTGCTGCTCCGCTGATGTAACTCGCCTCTCATAATGGCCATCGGCTGAGATCGACAAACTATTTATCGGGCCTCAACCTCCTTGATTGTGAGCTCTCGTAGAATGAGATATGCTAAATATGGCACCGTCCAATGTGGGGTTGTGTGAGGAGCCGCCACAAGTTGTGATTCTCGATCCGGAATTGCTATGTCTTCTTCAGATGGTAATTTCACCGAGTGATTGTGAAGAACATCCAAAAAACAATGGGAGGGACCGGCCTTCGCTGAGAACCAAGTCGTGATAGGGCATTCGCCGCCTCATTGAGCCGGCGATCTATATGATCGACTTGGTATCCGTTAAAATAACCCGCCACATTGGTGACCGCTCGTCGATAGGCCACCATCAGGGGATCTTTAGAATCCCAGGTCCCTGAAACCTTATGCGCCACCAAGTCTGACTCGCCTAGACACCTCACCCGGCTAAGGATCATTTACTTAGCCATTCTTAGAGCGTGTAACAAGGCCTTGTATTCAGCTGCATTATTGGTGCATGGAAACATGAGCCGTAGAATGTAGCAAAATTTGTCACCTCGTGGAGAAGTTAACATGACCCTAGCCCCAGATCCTTGTAGCTGTCTGGACCCATCAAAATGCAGAGTCCAGTACGTGTTGTCTGGCATGTGCTCTGGAATTTGCAAGTCTCTCCAGTCATTGATGAAATCTACCAATGCTTGGGATTTGATATCCATTCGAGGCATGTACTTCACCTCATGGGAACCAAGCTCAATTGCCCACTTAGCAATCCGTCCAGTCGTCTCTCGATTTTGTATGATATCACCAAGGGGTGATGAACTGACCATAGTGATTGGGTGCTCCTGAAAGTAATTTTTTAGCTTTGGGCTTGGCATAAAGACCCCAAAGACGAGATTCTGCCAATGTGGGTATCGTTGCTTGGATATGGTCAAGACCTCAATAACAAAATAAATCGGTCGTTGTACTGGATATTCCTTTCTTTCCTCCTTTCGTTCGACGACAACTGCAACACTTACTGCCTTAGAATTTGCGGCAATATACTGGAGCATGGGCTCTTTGTCAGTCGAGGCGGCTAGAACCGGCGGCTCAGCCAACTGCTTCTTGAGTGCTTTAAAGGCTTCATTAGTCGCGTCAGTCCAAACAAAATTGTTCATTTTCCTCAGCAACTGATAGATATGGATCGCCCTCTCCCCAGGTGGCTTAAAAACCGGCTCAATGCTACGATGCAGCCCGCTAGGCGCTAAACCTGGTTTATATTAGTCGGCTTGCCCAGCGAGGTTACCGCCTTGATCTTGTCATGGTTGGCTTCAATGCCTCTTTCGGAGACTAAGAAGCCTAGTAGTTTGCCGACAAGGACCCCAAAGACACACTTTGTGGGGCTAATCTTCATTTGGTACCCTCGAAGGTTATCAAACTTTTCTTTGAGATGATCTAAGAGTGTTTCCTTCTTCCTAGACTTCACCATGATGCCATCAACGTAAGCATGAGCATTACACCGAATCTTTGAATGAAGGCAATTTTGTACGCATCGCTGGTAACTCACCTCCGCGCTTTTAATCACAAAATGCATAGAACATAGCACAAGGCACCAAACGGAGTTCTGAATGTTGTTTTCTCCTGATCCTCCTTATCCATTTTGATGTGATGATATCCTGAATATGCATTCAAAAAGCACAACCGCTCATAACCCACCGTAGAGTCAATAATCTGGTCGATGCGCGGGAGAGCGAAAGGGTCCTTTGGACATGCTTTGTTAAGGTCTGTGTAATCTACACACATGCGTCAGGAGCCATTTTTCTTCAAAAAAAAGCACCCGGTTTGCCAACCATTCAGTATGGAAAACTTTAATGATAAACCCGGAAGCTAGGAGCTAGGCCACCTCTTCCCCAATAGCTTTGCCTCTCTCCTCGTTAAAACGGTGGAGGTATTGCCATACTGGTTTCATTTTTTGATCCACATTAACATGGTGCTCAGCGAGTTCCCTCGGTACTCCAGGCATGTCAAAAGGTTTCGATGCAAAGATGTGTCAATTCTCACAGATGAACTCGATGAGCGCGCTTTCCTATTTGGGATCTAGACCAGTCCCAATAGTGAACTACTTGGATGAGTCGCCTGGAACGAAATCGATCTATTTAGTATTTTCAATCGGCTTAAACTTGAGAGGTTCTTTGGACTAAACAGACGGCTTCTTGAGAGGACTCATATCTACCGAGTCGACATTAGCCATATAAAACTTTAGTTCCTCAGCGGCACTGGCCGATTTAGCATAGGTCGTGTCCCCTTCTTCACACTCTTGAGCCGTCATTCTGTCTCCCTTTAATATGATAGGGACATTAGGGACCGACATTTTAAGCTTGAGATAAACATAACAAGGGCGAGCCATGAAACGTGCATAAGACGGTCTTCCGAAAAGTGTATGATAAGGATTTGTATCTTCACCACTTAGAAAGTCAAGGACTCGATCCTGTAGTTGTATTCATCTCCAAAAACCACATCAAGCTTAATTCTCCCAACCGTGTATGTCAACTTCCCGGGTACGACAATGTGGAAAACAGTGGTCGATGTCTCTAGGCTGCTGTCGGGGAGATTCGTCCGCCGAAAGGTGTCATAATATAATATATTGATTCTACTTCCTCCATCCATAAGGACCCTTGAGAGGTTGTAGCCACCCACCTGAGTTGCCACCACCAATCCGGGGTTGTCGACCCAGGGAGGGTGATTTTGTTGGCTCCAAGTGATTTGCTGCTCAAACCAATGGAGATATTTTGTGCTCACCGGCTCAACCATGCCAATAGGTCTCTTTTTGACCTTGGTGTCTCACTTAAAAGAATTGGTTGTGAAGACATGGTATTGACCACTACTTAGTTGTTTAAAGTCTGCAGATGACCGCCAGGGGTATCCTGATCCGAAGGTTTCTCTACATGCGTCTCGAGAATCCGCTTCTGGTACTCCTGCATGACATAGTAGTCTTCCCATGAATGTTTGGTCGGCTTATCATGAGTCCCGTGTTTGCGGCAAGGTGCCTTGAGTGCGGACTCATAATCTGGTGCCTTGCTGGTCTTATGATTCTTAGGGAATCTACTCCGCCACTAGTTTTTCGAACGAGCATTGGTACTGACCATAGACCCTGACCCGGATTCGAATCGCTTTTGTTTGTTATTTCTTTGGCCTTCAGCATCCCTATCTCTGTAATGATGGGATAAACTGGTGCTCTTCGCCATGGCATGGATTTGATCAGTCCTACTCTAGCCGGAGCAGGCGCGATGAGCCAGCTCGATGATGTTGGTGCAGATGTCCGGCTCAAGCACTGTTTGGTTAATCTTGTCAATGAAGATGTGGATCTTGCCGAAGGGGACTCAGTACCCATACTCAATGGAGTCGGCGTCAGGGCCCTAGTTCGAGTCATCAATGTAGATCTTTCCGCGGCGACTCTTGGTCATATGACCCGCCACGTAGCTCACGAACCCGAGAAGAGCTCCCTCCGAGAACTCAACTCCACCTTGCGGTTGCCCCACGGTGGGCACCAACTGTCGTGGTTTTGTCACGGTAGATGTCGTATTGAACGGACTAAATGGTGAGTCCATCGTCATAATGTAACGACTCGAAGGGGTTGACTAGGGACGAGAGACAGATTTACCTAGTTTCGGCCCCACCAATGGAGGTAAAAGCCTATGTCATGCTTTTGTGTCTATATTGATGGAGATTTCGATTACAAGGATGCAGAATCACATACCTAGCTCACGAGGGTTTCTTACTTGATATTTTTGGCTCGAGGGCTCCCATTTATATATAGGTAGAGGCCTCAAGTTTATAATAGATTTCGTGTCGAATAAGTATATGTGACCTACTATAGTGTATTGTATCTTTCTTCCCAAGTCAGGAAAGCTTTTGGTGTCTCTTGCCTTGTAGGTCATGAATCACTGTCTTCCGATGTTCGGGCCATATGGCGGTTTGTTGGGCAAGCCTTCTGGCCCATCTTATTTTTCCTTCTTTATTGTTTGACCCGGCCCCATAGGGCAGGTTATATCCTCGGGTTATATCCCTGAGAGTTGGGTTTTGCCTTAATGAATATTAGTGGTTGTAGATGCTTGCTAATAATTCCAATCATAAGTGCATAGAATTCCAAGTAAGTGATGACATGCTAGGAGTGGCCTCTCCCACATAAAAACTTGTTATCAGTCTAGTAACATAGCCAATTTCCTAGGGACAAATTCTTCTCTTGTGTTACAAAAAGCTTGCTACCGCACACCTATATTTATTATCTTGCAATTTATTTCTAGTTTTATTCTCGCAAAGTACTTCTAGTTTTATTCTTTTTTAGGTAAAGCAAACGTTAAGTGTGTGTAGAGTTGTATCGATGGTCGATAGAACTTGAGGGAATATTTGTTCTACCTTTAGATCCTCGTTGGGTTCGACACTCTTATTTATCGAAAATGGCTGCAAACGATCCCCTATACGTGTGGGTTATCAGCGCTGAAGACGGGAAATTACGTGGTTATCCTATTGGTTTGATAACCTTGGTTATCATTGAGTAAATACTTATATATATTATGCTGCATCAGCCCCTCCTCTTCGGGGAAAACCCAATGGAGATCACACGTATCAGTCTCCTGCATGATAGTTTCTCTGGTCCTTCATTGGATCAGCTCCCTGGATCCCTCATCCTCTCCGATGTCTTCCAATGGGCACCTGTAATGCCCCAAAGTCGATTTCTTATTGGTTTTGTTTTTAAAATCCATTTTGTATATGGCATTGCTATGTTTCTAGGTTTTTGGCCAAACTAGTTGGTAGAAGGGAGCACTTTGGTGCAAGATTTATGTGTGTAGTGAATGCAAAGTTCTCTAGTGGTGATTTAATCCAAAGTCATGTTTATGCAACCCTCCCATAGTTGAACCACCGTTAGGTAGCGGTTCAACCGCGGGCAAGGGTCGTACAATTGCTCCGTTGAATTTTTCTCTACCATTGTTATATTTGTTTCTTTTGTACTAACATTCCTTTCCACAGACTTGTGTTCCACATCCTACCTATGCTCGGTACCCCTATTTCTTCCTCATGTGCAGGTGGCTCTAGTTCTCAAGGTGTTTACTAACTCTTGCAATAGTGACTTTGAGCTTCACCCTAGGGAGAAGCCTAGCTAGGTTGTAGGACTAAAGAACAATGTAAAGAAGGCTTTTGACTTTAGGTTGACATCCAACACAAGTTGTATGAGGCTCATCATAATGAGAAGATTGCTCGTTGTTGGAAGATTGACATAATGTGAAGATCAATGTAGATGGTGGCACACAGAAGAGCGTCACTCTAAAGCTCAAGTGGATCTCCTCTCACAACATGTGTACTAATGATGAAAATTTTGATGCACATGGCGCTTCCACTCGGTTTGAGCTTGAGTAGACCCTAACCTTCTAGAGCATCCCACAAGGATGAGTCAGAGGAGTCTGAGGACTTTGATGGGTGATCTTTAAGGTCATTAGCATCGCTCTTTTCCTTTTTGGTGTCTTGATGTCTCATGCATATCCAACGTACGTATCTATAATTTTTTTGTTGTTCTATTATATTATCAATCTTTTATGCTTTATATGCCATTTTAAGTTGTTTTTATAGATTACCCTATTAACTCAGTGCAATGTGCGGTTCCTTTTTTGCATGTTTTTGGTTTTTCAGGAAATCAATACCAAACAAAGTCCAAACATGATAAAAAAAATCAACATGTTTTGGACAAAAAGAGATCTAGCTTCGGGGGGAGACTATATGTGCCGTGAGGGATCATGCAACCTCTCTCTCCCCTCTGTCACGCTCTCTCTTTTATGATCTTCAATACAATGAAATCTTTGGAGACCTACTCGAAATAACTTTTGCGATGTGTTTGTTGGGATCCGATGAATTGTGGTCTTATGATCAGGTTATTCATTGAAATTAGTTGAGTCTATTCAGATCTATTAGTTGTGATTTCATAGCTATGTATGCTTTCCGATATGTGAGTTTTCTTTGGCCAATTTAATGAGTAGATCATCAATGCGAGTGGTGCATAGTAGTAGGTTTAATCTTGCGGCGTCCTTACTCTTTGACAGGATTGTTGGAAATATGCCCTTGAGGTAATAATAAAGTGTTTATTATGATATTTCATTGTTCATGATAATCGTTTATTATCCATGCTAGAATTTTATTAACTGGAAACTTCACTACTTGTGTGGATACATAAACATCTTTGTGTCCCTAGTGAGCCTTTGTTAGACTATCTCATTGATCAAAGATGGTTAAGGTTTCCTAACCATAGACATGAGTTGTCATCTTATAATGGGATCACATCATTAGGAGAATGATGTAATGGACAAGACCCAACCGTAAACATAGCATTTAATCGTATCACTTAGTTTGTTGCTACTGCTTTCTTCATGTCGAGTATCCGTTCCCAAGACCATGAGATCATGCAACTCCGTGACACCGTAGGAACTCCTTGTGCGTATCAAACGTTGCTTCATAAATGGGGGATCATAAAGGTACTCTACAGGTATCTCTAAGGGTGTATGTGATACGTCTCCAACGTATCTATAATTTTTGATTGTTTCATGCTATTATCTTGTCAAACATTGGATGTTTTGTATGCCTTTTATATCTTTTTTGGGACTAATTTATTAACTCAGTGCCAAGTGTCAGTTCCTGTTTTTTCCGTGTTTTTGATGCTTTTGAGAGGAGGATTTTAAACGGTGTCCAAACGGAATAAAACTTCCGAAAAGATTTTTTTCCGGAACAGAAGATACGCGTCAAGCTTGAGGACCAAGGCAGGGGCCAGCAGGGCACCCCACAAGCCCCCTAGGCACGGCCAGGGGGCCGCACCTCCCAGGCTTGTGGGCTGCCTGGGCCTCCCCTGCCCAAGCTCCTTCGCCTATATATTCCCTAAAATCCCAAAAAAATCAGGAGATCAACGAAACACTTTACCGCCGCCGCAAGCTTGTGTCTCCGCAAGATACCATCTAGGGCACATTCTGGTGCCCTGCCGGAGGGGAGATTCGGATATGGAGGGCTTCTTCATCAACACCATGACCTCTCCGATGATGCGTGAGTAGTTCACCATAGACCTACGGGTCCATAGCTAGTAGCTAGATGGCTTCTTCTCTTTCTTTGATCTTCAATACAAAGTTCTCCATGATCTTCATCGAGATCTATCAGATGTAATCTTCTTTGCGGTGTGTTTGTCGAGATCTGATGAATTGTGGATTTATGATCAGATTATCTATGAATCTTATTTGAGTTTCTTCTGATCTCTCTTATGCATGATTTCATATCCTTGTAATTCTCTTCGAGTTCTGGGTTTTGTTTGGCCAACTTGATCTATGATTCTTGCAATGGGAGAAGTGCTTCGTTTTGGGTTCATACCGTGCGGTGACCTCACCCAGTGACAGAAGGGGTAGCGAGGCATGCATCATGTTGTTGCCATCAAGGGTAAAAAGATGGGGTTTTCATCATTGGTTTGAGTTTATCCCTCTACATCATGTCATCTTGCTTAAAGTGTTAATCTGTTCGTCATGAACTCAATACACTAGATGCATGCTGGATAGTGGTCGATGTGTGGAGTAAAAGTAGTAGATGCAGAAAGTATCGGTCTACTTGTCTCGAACGTAATACCTATATGTATGATCATTGCCTTAGATATCATCATGACTTTGCGCGGTTCTATCAATTGCTCGACAGTAATTTGTTCACCCACCGTAATATTTGCTATTTTGAGAGAAGCCTCTAGTGAACACTATGGCCCCCGGGTCTACTTCACACCATATTTTCAGCCTTACTCTTTTACTTCATTGCACTTTCCGCCTTCAGATCTCACTTTGCAATCAATCTTGAAGGGATTGACAACTCCTTTATAGCGTCGGGTGCAAGCTCTTTTGTGTTTGCGCAGGTACTCTGGACTTGACGAGATTCTCCTACTGGATTGATACCTTGGTTCTCAAATTGAGGGAAATACTTACTCTCCTGTGCTGCATCACCCTTTCCTCTTCAAGGGAAAAACCAACGCAAGCCAAGTCTCCGTCAACATGCCAATTTCTGGTGTTGTTGTTTGAGAAGTAGCGGAAGGATTTCTGGTGCCGTTGCCGGGGAGGATCAAGTCAAGAACTCATCCAAGTAGGTGTCGCAAACTCACCTCTTGCATTTACTTTTTTGCCTCTCGTTTTCCTCTCCCCCACTTCTGAAAAACAAAAATTTACAAAAATATTTGCCTTTCTCCTTTGCCTTTTTCGTTCGCCCTTTTCTCTTCCTTGCTTTCTGTTTGCTTGTGTGCTTGCTTGCTTGCTGAAGTCACCATGACTGAAAACACCAAACTTTGTGACTTCTCGAATACTAATAATAATGACTTTATTAGTACTCTGATTGCTCCCGCCACTAGTATGGAATCATATGAAATCAATGCTGCTTTCCTGAATCTTGTTATGGAAGAGCAATTCTCCGGCCTTCCTAGTGAAGATGCCGCATCCCATATTAATACCTTCATTGAGATTTGCAATATGCAAAAGAAGAAAGATGTGGATAATGATGTGATTAAATTAAAGATTTTTCCTTTCTCGTTGCGAGATCGAGCAAAAACATTCTTTTCGTCTTTGCCCAAAAATAGTATTGATTCTTGGAATAAGTGCAAAGATGCTTACATATACAAGTATTTTTCACCGGCTAAGATTATCTCTCTCCGTAATGATATCATGAATTTTAAGCAACTTGATCATGAACATGTTGCACAATCTTGGGAGAGAATGAAATTGATGATTAGAAATTGTCCCGCTCATGGCTTGAGTCTTTGTATGATTATACAAATCTTTTACGCTGGTTTGAATTTCGCTTCTAGAAATATCTTGGACTCCGCCTCGGGTGGAACATTCATGGAAATCACGTTAGGAGAAGCTACAAAACTCCTAGACAATATCATGACGAACTACTGTCAGTGGCACACTGAAAGGTCACCTACTAGTAAGAAGGTACACCCTATAGAAGAAATTAACTCGTTAAGTGCTAAGATGGATGAGTTAATGAATTTGGTTGCTAGTAGAAGTGCTCCTTTAGATCCTAATGATATGCCCTTGTCTTCCTTGATTGAGAGCAACAACGCTAGCTTGGACGTTAATTTCGTTGGTAGGAATAATTTTGGCAACAACAATGCTTTTAGAGGAAACTATGTTCCTAGGCCTTTTCCTACAACAATACGCATGGAAATTACAATAGATTACCCTCTGATCTAGAGAGTAATATCAAAGAGTTTATCAACTCGCAAAAAAAATCCAATGCGTCCATAGAGGAAAAACTACTCAAAATTGACGATTTGGCTAGGAGCGTTGATAGAATGTCTAGTGATATTGATGCTTTGAAAGTTAGATGTGCTCCTCCCAAGATCAATATGGATGAAACTTTGAAATCTATGCGTGTTTCCATGAGTGAGAGCAAAGAAAGAACCGCCCAAATTCGTGCTAGACATGAATGGCTTAAAAAGGCGTGTTCTCGTGATAAGAATCACGAAGATCTTAAAGTGCTTGGTGTGACTCCATTTGAATCTTTGTTTTCTTGTGTCAAACCTAATGATGATGGGGCTGGATATGAATCCACCTTGGTTGAAAAACTCCCCAATGATTCGGAGTCCATCTATCTTGATGCTAAAAGCATTGAAAGTGGAGTAGAAGATATTATAACTTTGAGTAGTAATGAAATTACTACTTTGAATTTCAAGGAATTCAATTATGATAGTTTCTCCTTGATTGAATGTATTTCCTTGATGCAATCCATGCTAAACTCTCCACACACTTATAGCCAAAACAAGGCCTTTACCGATCATATCGTCGAAGCTATGATAAAATCTCTTGAAGAGAAACTTGAATTGGAAGTTTCTATCCCCAAAAAGCTCCATGATGAGTGGGAACCTACTATCAAAATCAAAATCAAAAACTATGAATGCAATGCTTTGTGTGATTTGGGTGCTAGTTTTTCCGCGATTCCAAAGTCTTTATGTGATGTTCTGGGTTTTAATGAGATTGAGGAGCGTTCTCTTAATTTGCATCTTGAGGATTCTACTATCAAGAAACCCATGGGAAGGATCAATGATGTTCTTATTATTGCAAATAGGAACTATGTACCCGTGGATTTCATTGTGCTTAACATTGATTGCAATCCTACATGCCCTATCATTCTTGGTAGACCTTTCCTAAGGACTATCGGTGCTATCATCGATATGAAGGAAGGGAATATTATATTTCAATTTCCTTTAAATAAGGGCATTGAGCATTTTCCTAGAAAGAAAATAAAATTTCCTTATGAATCCATGATAAGGGCTACTTATGGTTTGAGCACCAAAGACGACGATACGTGATTCTATCTCCTTATGCCTAGCTAAGGGCGTTAAACAATAGCACTTGTTGGGAGGCAACCCAATGAATTTATCTTTTTATTTCTATTTTGTTGCATACACACTATCATAATTCTATTATAATTGTGTCTTTTGTGTTTCTTTTTGTGTTTGAGCCAAGCAAAACCTTTATGACTAGTCTTGGTGATGGTTCTTTGATCCTGCTGGAAAAAGACAGAAACTTTTCACTCACGAGATTATTTTTAATTTTTATTCAGAAAGAGCTTTTGAGTTGATTCTTTTTTATGCTGGTTGATATGCCTTTTTCCCAGGCAGTAGTAAGTTTTCAGAATTTTTGAGGTACCAGAAGTATACGAAGTATACAGATTGCTACAGACTGGTCTGTTTTTGACAGATTCTGTTGTTGTTGACTTGGTTGCTTGTTTTGATGAAACTATGGATATTATCGGGGGGTACTAGCCATGGAAAAGTGAGAATACAGTAATCTAACATCAATATAAATAGAAATCAAGATTTCTACAGTACCTAAAGAGGTGGTAGTTTGTTTTCTTGTGCTAATGATTTCACGAGTTTCTGTTTAAGTTTTGTGTTGTGAAGTTTTTAAGTTTTGGGTGATGTTCTCATGGACAAAGGGATAAAGAGTTGAAAGAGCTTAATCTTGGGGATTCCCAAGGCACTCCAAGCCAAATTCAAGGACACCAAAAATCCTAAGCTTGGGGATGCCCCGGGAAGGCATCCCCTCTTTCGTCTTCAATCCATCGGTAACATTACTTGGAGCTATATTTTTATTCACCACATGATATGTGTTTTGCTTGGAGCGTCTTGTATCGTAGGAGTATTTTTTTGGTCACAATCATCCCCGCTGCACACATTTTGAGAGAGACATGCACTCATCATGAATTTGCTAGAATGCTCATTGTGCTTCACTTATATCTTTTGAGCTAGATAATTTTGCTCTATGTGCTTCACTTAGATCTTTTAGAGCACGGCGGTGCGTAACTTGGTAGTTGGATTGTGATATGAAAGTAGTCCCAAAGGTGATGGGTACCCAAAGAGTATACAAAAACTTCCATCTTCATGTGCGTTGAGTAGAAAGATAAGTTTCATTCCTCTCAATTAGTTTTGAGACGTGGATTTGGTAATATTAAGAGTTATGTTAGTAGGGTGTTGTAAATATAGAAATACTTTTGTTAAAGTTAGTGATTCCCGTAACATGCACGTATGGTGAACTGATATGTTAGGAAGTCGGAGCATAATTAATCTATTTATTGTCATCCTTTGTGTTGAAGTCGGGATCGTGCGATGGTTAACACCTACCAACCCTTCCCCTAGGAGTATGCGTCTAGCACTTTGTTTTGATTACTAATAAAAACTTTCGCAACAACTAGGTGAGTTCTCCATGACTAATGTGAGTCCATGGTATATATGCACTTTCACCTTCCACCATTGCTAGCCTCTCTAGTGTCGCGCAATTTTCGTCGATGCACAAACCCACCATATGCCTTCCTCAAAACAGCCACTATACCTACCTACTATGGCATTTTCATAGCCATTCCGAGATATATTGCCATGCAACTCCCACCGTTCCATCTCATGACTTGTGCCATCACTCTCATATTGCCATTGCATGATCATAAGATAGCTCGCGAGATGTTTCAACGTCATACGCCAAGCTAGATCGTTGCACATCCCGGTACACTGCCGGAGGCATTTCCTATAGAGTCATCATCGTTCTAAGCTTTGATCTGTGAGTAAATAAAAGTGTGATGATCATCATTATTAGATCATTGTCCCATGTGAGGAAATAAAAAAAAGAGGCCAAAGAAATCAAATAAAAAAGAGGCCAAACAGCCCAAATAAGGAAAAGGAGAGAAGGGACAATGCTACTATCTTTTTCCACACTTGTGCTTCATAATAGCACCATGTTCTTCATGATTGAGAGCTCCTTGCTTTGTCACCACCATATACTAGTGGGGATCTTTATTATATAACTTGGCTTGTATATTCCAATGATGGGCTTCCTCAAATTGCCCTAGGTCTTCGTGAGCAAGCAAGTTGGATGCACACCCACTAGTTCTCCTTTTGAGCTTTCACATACTTATAGCTCTCATGCATCCTTTGTATGGCAATCCCTACTCATTCACATTGATATCTAGTAATGGGCATCTCCATAACCCTTTGATACACCGAGTCAATGTGACCATCTCCTCCTTTTTTGTCTCACAACAACCACCACACTCTATTCCACCTATAGTGCTATATCCATGGCTCATGCTCATGTATTGCGTGATAGTTGAAAAAGGTTTGAGAAAGTAAGAGTGCGAAAACAATTACTTGGCCAATACCGGGGTTGTGCATGATATACATTAGTTGTGTAGGGATGATGGAGCGTAGCCAGACTATATGATTTTGTAGGGATAACTTTCTTTGGCCTTGCTATTTCGAAAGTTCATGATTACCTTGCTAGTTTTCTTGAAGTATTATTGTTTTCATGTCAATAGCAAAATATTGTTTTGAATCTTACGGATCTGAACATTCATGTCACATGAAAGAAGTTACAAAAGAAAATTATGCTAGGTAGCATTCCACATCAAAAATTCAGTCTTTATGACTTCCCTACTCGAGGACGAGCAGGAGTTAAGCTTGGGGATGCTTGATACGTCTCCAACGTATCTATAATTTTTGATGGTTTCATGCTATTATCTTGTCAAACTTAGGATGTTTTGTATGCCTTTTATATCTTTTTTGGGACTAACTTATTAACTCAGTGTCAAGTGCCAGTTTCTGTTTTCCCGTGTTTTTTACCCTTTTTAGAGGAGGATTTTAAACGGTGTCCAAACGGAATAAAACTTCCGAAAAGATTTTTTTCGTAACAGAAGATACGCGTCAAGCTTGAGAACCAAGGCAGGGGCCAGCAGGGGACCCACAAGCCCCCTAGGCGTGACCAGGGGGCCCGCGCCTCCCAGGCTTGTGGGCTCCCTGGTCCTCCCCTGCCCTAGCTCCTTCGCCTATATATTCCCTAAAATCCCAAAAAAATCAGGAGATCAACGAAAACACTTTTCCGCCGCCGCAAGCTTCTGTCTCTGAAAGATCCCATCTGGGGCACGTTCTGGTGCCCTGCCAGAGGGGAGATTCGGATACGGAGGCCTTCTTCATCAACACCATGACCTCTCCGATGATGCGTGAGTAGTTCACCATAGACCTAGGGTCCATAGCTAGTATCTAGATGGCTTCTTCTCTCTCTTGGATCTTCAGTACAAAGTTCTCCATGATCTTCATGGAGATCTGTTAGATGTAATCTTGTTTGCAGTGTGTTTGTCGAGATCCGATGAGTTGTGGATTTATGATCTGATTATCTATGAATCTTATTTGAGTTTCTTCTTATCTCTCTTATGCATGATTTCATATCCTTGTAATTCTCTTCAAGTTGTGGGTTTTGTTTGGCCAACTTGATCTATGATTCTTGCAATGGGAGAAGTGCTTGGTTTTGGGTTCATACCGTGCGGTGACCTCACCCAGTCACAGAAGGGGTAGCGAGGCACGCATCGTATTGTTGCCATCAAGGGTAAAAAGATGGGGTTTTCATCATTGGTTTGAGTTTATCCCTCTACATCATGTAATCTTGCTTAAAGCGTGACTCTGTTCGTCATGAACTCAATACACTAGATGCATGCTGGATAGCGGTCAATGTGTGGAGTAATAGTACTAGATGCAGAAAGTATCGGTCTACTTGTCTCGGACGTGATGCCTATATGTATGATCATTGCCTTAGATATCGTCATGACTTTGCGCGGTTCTATCAATTGCTCGACAGTAATTTGTTCACCCACCATAATATTTGCTATTTTGAGAGAAGCCTCTAGTGAACACTATAGCCCCCGGGTCTACTTCACACCATATTTCCAGCCTTACTATTTTACTTTGTTGCACTTTCCGCCTTCAGATCTCACTTTGCAATCAATCTTGAAGGGATTGACAATCCCTTTATAGCGTTGGGTGCAAGCTCTTTTGTGTTTGCGCAGGTACTCTGGACTTGACGAGATTCTCCTACTGGATTGATACCTTGGTTCTCAAACTGAGGGAAATACTTACTGCTCCTGTGCTGCATCACCCTTTCCTCTTCAAGGGAAAACCCAACGCAAGCCAAGTCTCCGTCAACGTGCCAATTTCGGGCGCTGTTATGTGAGAAGTAGCAGTCTTTTGGGTTGGCATGGATCGAGACTGGGATTTCTCACTCCATGTGATGGAGAGGTATGTCTGGCCCCTCTCAGTAATACAACATCACAAGAAGCTTGAAAGCAATGTGACTAAGCAGTTAGTCATGCGATCTTGTATTACGGAATGAGTCAAAAGACTTTCCATTAATGAGATTAAACTAGGTATGGAGATACCGACGATCGAATATCGGACAAGTAACATACCGATAGACAAAGGGAACTAAATACGATATTTATTGAATCCTTGATATCGTTGTTTGACCAATAATGATCTTCGTGGAATATGTGGGAACCAATATGGGTATCCAGGTCCCGCTATTGGTTATTTACCGGAGAGGTGTCTCGGTCATGTCCACACGATTCTCGAACCCGTAGGGTCCGCACGCTTAACGTTCGGTGACACTAGAGTAGTATTGGGATATTCACATTGGTGATGGAATGTTGTTCGGATTCCCGGATGAGATCCGGGACATCACAAGGAGTTCTGGAATGGTCCATAGGTAAATATTTATATATGGTAAGTCCTATTTTGGTCGCCGGAAAAGTTTTGGGCATTATCGGTAACGCACCGGGGTCCCGGAAGGGTTCCACGGGTCCACCTGCCATGTGAGCCCAAATGGGATGTAGGGGTGGTGGTGCCCTAGCCAACCTAGGAGGTGCCTTGGAGGAGAGGGACTCCTCCCTTCCTTGTGAAGGGAGGACTCCTCCCTAGCCGTCGTCCCTCCTTGGAGGAGCGGCCAAGGGCTACGCCCCAAACATGCTCCTTGCCTCCTATATATAGTAGAGGAGAGGGGGTGGGGGCACACAATAATCCCACGCCCCGGTGTCAGCCCTCTCCCTCCCGTTACCTTGTTCCTCCGAAGATCGGTTTTTCAATAGTGTTTCGCGAAGCCGTGCTAAAACCTACGCCAGCACTATCACCACCATGCCGGCATACTGGTCGTGATCCCAACTAATTCTCCTCCCTCTCTTGATGGATCTAGACTGAGGAGACATCATCGAGTCGCATGTGTGTTGAACACGGAGGTGTCGTTCGTTCTGTGTTGGATCGGTTTGGATCGCGATTGGATTGTCAAATGTACGACTACATCAACCATGCTTTCAATGCTTCCGCTTAAATTCTGTGAGGGTACGTAGACACACTCTCCCCTCTCACTACTATGTATCTCCATAGATAGATCTCAGGCGTTCGTAGGAAACTTTTTGTTTCCCATGCAACGTTCCCCAAAAGTTGCATCATGAGCTAGGTCTCTCCGTAGATGATATGCACGAGTAGAACACAAAGTGTTTATGGGCGTGCATGATCAGATTGCTTACCTCATTAGTCTTATTTTGATTCGACGGTATTGTGGGATGAAGCAGCTCAGACCAACTAAGGGAGTCCGGGATTAGGGGGTCGCCGCGCCGTCTGTCTACTCTCTTGGGCCGGACTCTCGGGCATGTTCGACCGTCATTAGAAGTATCGGAATCAAGATGGACTCTTCCAAAGACTTGGCCTACAATCCAAGGCAATGTAGTGATCAACATATTACTTCCCTATTGTAACCAACCTTGTGTAACCCTAGCACCCCTGGTATCTATATAAGTCAGGGGCATAGTTCATAGGACACATTAAGCTCACTATGATTAGGTTTTACACCACAACATCCGATCGCGCAGTAGATCAACTTTGTAGTTTGTACTACTTCATTAATACCAACAAGAGCAGGGTGTAGTGTCTTACCTCCATAAAGAGGGCCCGAACCTAGGTAAAACACTCTCTTCTTCATTTCTTTTTACCCATCGACCCTAGATCCACAATTCGGACCCCCTACTCGAGATCAGCCGGTTTTTACATCGACATTGGTGCTTTCATTAAGAGCTCCGTTGTAAGATCGAAAAAAGGATCGATGGCTCGCTTTGTCACCAGCAATAACGCCAAGGCCGGGGATATCTTCATCTCTGATCAATCCCTTGCTTTTAGTAGTACAACACCACACGTCAAGGCGGTTCATCACCAGATCAGTGAACTCACCCCGGGCTAGGAATTCAAGTTCGACGATTTGGAATTCATCGATGACACCCAGGGCGATCTGATCCTCTGTGAGGTCTCGACTTTTGTCGAAGAGCTCAAAAACTCTTAAACCTGGCCTTCGGGTCTTCTTCCCAACCTCGAGTCTGAAATAGATTCTAACCTTGATTCGGCCTCGAGCCAAGATCTGACCATGGTGTTCGGAGGCTCGATGGTAATCCTATTGAACACATTCCCTACGCCAAAGCACGAGAGTTTAGCTCTGCCAGGGCTCCGAGGATCAGTCCGGCAAATCTCTCATGGTCAAACAAGACGATGACCCAATCCCAAACCGCTGACAGTTTGGATGGACCAATCCTGATCCAGGACCCTCCTAGCCCTGGGAACAGGTACGGGGAACTTTATTCCCCACCCACCACCCACTTCATCGCCACTATTGAAGATCTAATCCATCTCTTGGACTTCTCCCCCGAATAAGCCGAAGATATGGACACGGTTATTAAATCACCCACTCCTCCCATAACAGGACGATGGACCGCCACCTTCACGTACGATGTATGCATGCTGGACACCCCTAGGGACGAAGGTGCCATAGGGAAAAGCGATGATGACACCCCATCCAAGAACAGTGGCGACGAACCTGTCAAGCACCATAGCCAGCGCCAAAAGCCTAAAGCTCATAAGGGCAAGGAAAGCAATGCGGGGACACGGGAAAATTTAAACCCTGAGGATACGAAAAACCTTGCCAAATCCCGAAAACCTTCCGACCCCGAACTACCAGGCTACATGGATATAGACAAACCTCAAGATCTCGGCAATTCCAAAGATAGCAACTACGTCCCTCTGATCGAGGAGGAAGGCAACTTGGGAGACGAAGCTTTCATCATCCACGAAGATCCACTAGATCAAGAAGTATTCACGTGGCAGCTCATAGCCATTGTTCGGAGTCTTAAGCTAAAGCAGAGGTAGCTCCAAGCCGAACGGGATTCCATCACTGAAAGATGGACAAAGGTCTTGGCCGGTGAAGAGGGGTACAGACAGGAATGATAGGGGCAAACTAAATGTTATGTGCATCATTGCTTGTTGCCAGAATCCAAATATGAGCATTGGAGCCCGCACCACCCACATTAGCACAAGAAGATCAACCAGACCGTCCTCCTCGAGGACGGGACAAGAAAAAGGAATAAGTTCAACCTGGAGACGCATTTGATCTGCGGCAGAACATTAAGTCTAAGGCAGGACAAACCAGATCCATATACAGATCCAGAAGTAACACTCCCGTGAGACAAGACGGATACCAAGCTCGACCCAATAAGAACGATGGAGTTTGGGATCAGTCGCGTGGTAGGATCTCGACCGATGTCCGGCATGACACAACTCGGAT
The DNA here is from genome assembly GCF_904849725.1 of Hordeum vulgare subsp. vulgare. Lineage (NCBI taxonomy): Eukaryota > Viridiplantae > Streptophyta > Magnoliopsida > Poales > Poaceae > Hordeum > Hordeum vulgare. Next base: position 108,797,927 of record NC_058521.1, on the reverse strand, counting down.
AAGGGGCGCCACCCACCCAATGTGCTTCACGGATGAGGTTATGCGGCATCATTTCCTCGAAGGGTTTAAACCCGTAAATATCGAGCAGTATGACAGGACAACAGACCTGGCTATATGGATCAAATATTTCCTCCTCCACATTCACATGGCTCGTGATGATCTCCATGCCATGGAATACTTACCACTCAACCTCAAAGGGTCAGCTAGACACTGTGTTAACAGCCTCCTGGAGAACTCCATTGGGAGTTGGGAGGACCTCGAAGACGCCTTTCAGGACAACTTTCAAGGCACTTGTGTTCGGCCACCTAGGTGTTATGACTTAAACCACATCATTCAGCAGCCGGATGAGTCATTGGCAATTATGGGACGGATTCATCACCAAGAGAAATCAGATTGTTGATTGTTTGGATGCTGAGGCACTAGCTTCCTTTCGCAACAACATATGAGATGAATGGCTAGCCCGGATGCTTGGACAGGAAAGGCCAAGGACAATGGACGCCCTTACCTCCCTCATGACTCGTCATTGCGCGAGTGAGGATAATTGGCTAGACCATTGGAGCAACCCTCCCTCAAACCCTGACACCACAATAGTCTGGGACAGTAACGGAAAGTCACGACACAACAAGAACAAGCATCGACAAAACAGTGGTGAAGCTCATGAAATGACACTCAATGCCGGATTCAGCAACTCCAAGCCCAGACCCAAAAAGAAGCCTTTCAAAGGAAGTCGGGATAGGCCGACCGCGCTAGACAAAATACTCATGAGGCCCTGTCAGATACACGACACTCAGAACAAGCCTGCTACTCACACCAACTATAACTGTTGGGTGATCAAGGCGGCAAGCAAGAGCATGGCCGAAGACCAGACCAAGAGCCCCCGCAGCAAGGACGATGAAGAACCTTGTTGCCCAAACAACATGGGCCAAAAGAAGTTTCCCCCTGAAGTAAAAACGGTGAACATGATCTACGTCACCCACTTGCCAAAAAAGGAGTGGAAGCACGCACTTCGGGGCTTATATGCCATAGAGCCAGTAGCCCTGAAATATAATCCACGGTCAGCATGCCCGATCACTTATGATCGCACGGATCACCCTACCAGTATTCGACATAGGGGGTCAGCGGCCTTGGTACTCGATCCCATCATTGACGGGTACCATCACATACGAGTCCGCATGGATGGAGGTAGCGGACTTAATCTCATCTATGAGGATACAATGCAGAAAATGTGCATTGACCCATCAAGAATCAAACCCGGCAAAGTCACCTACAAAGGAGTAATTCTTGGCATCGAGGCGCACTGTTCAGGCACAATAACCCTAGAGGTAGTGTTCGGCTCACCCAACAACTTTCGTGGCAAAGATTTGATCTTCGACATTGTCCCATTCCACAGTAGGTACCATGCCCTTCTCGGTTGTACAAGTTCGCTCGCTTCAATGCCATACCCCATTATGCATACCTCAAGCTGAAGATGTCAGGACCTAAGGGTGTTATCATAGTCAATGGAAACACCGAGCGATCCCTCCGGACTGAGGAACACACTACAGGCTTGGCAGCCGAAGTACAGGCCCGGGATATGACTCCCAGGCCAAAGCTGACCGTCAAGGAGCATAAAGAGGCCCACGCCCCTTCGGAGTTACATATCACGAGAGCTAAATAGGGATACTCTCCCCATAGCAGCACCTTGCCTCCAGCAAAGTATGTACCTTGAAGACACAATTTTGTGCTTAAGATACCATGGGCAGCTATGGGGATTAATAATATACAGGAAGTGAGCCTAGCTCACTTGGCTAGTGGAGTGGATGTCCAACCCAGCCACCTAGGTTCAAGTCCCCACGGGCGCGAATTTGGGTTCTTATTATTTAAAAAAAACTCGTTGTGGGGGGTTTCCCTTACAGTTTTCCTTCAAAAAATATATACAGATTATTGTTCGGGTAAACCGAACCATAGCTAAGTATAGTCTTTGGACACATATAGGTATCGACAAGGACCGATCTGTGTGTTAAGAAAACCCATACATCGGCAGATTCTCAAGACCGCCATTGTTTAAAAGGATCTGTTCATTGAAGTTCTCCCCATTCAAGGAATATTTCCCGAAGAGTAATGGCGCAGATGTGCAGCGTGGCGTCTAAGGAACATCAAGCCAGTTACACCAAACCCTGTGTAAGCCTCTACTCTATAAACTTGTATTCCTTTATATATATATAGCCTCTTAGTGATTTTGAATTATACGATTAAATTTATTTGGAAATAAGGAACGCTCTTTGTGATTTACAAGCTTCGAAATGTCTTTTGCCTCCTGCCTTTTCCGAACTGTTTTTGAACAACAACACAAGCATGTCTTCACACACATCTTAGATGTTAGCTAAATTGACATGGTCCTTGTCCGTCATGACCACCCCTTCGAACAATCACAATACTATTTGTTACTTTCACATGTGCGGAGTCTTGGATTTGCATTATAGGCATCGGTTCCGAATTATTTCTTTTGTCAAAATTTGGGTTGCCCGGCTCATGTGTTTACTCATTTACGTCCCGCCTGTTCAGCTAAAAGGGTAAAGGGTGAACCGCTGCGATTGTATTTCCAGCTAGTCTGGTTAAGTACCAGAGTGGAGAAAGCCACAAACTGACTGATGTGATAAACGAGAACTAGTCTACAATCGGAAGACAAGTGTTAAACTAAGGACCGTTGGGGTCCATCGCGTTCTGCGAAAGGTTTGAAATCATCCACACAAGTGATTACATGTTTTCACACCATGTCATAAACCGAACATCACAATTTACAAAAGGTAGCACCCACAGTCAAGCTCTTATGATTAAACGAAAGCGTTAAAGCTGAATAGTCCGATTGTGTGGTTTTCTCCCGCATTACCTCCTTAGAGTGCCAAGACATTGGCTAAGGGTAAATATGCGGAAGCCGAAAACATCCTCGCTAGTATCTGGCAAGGGGCTGAGACCGACGACTGGAAACTTTCAATATCAGAAATGACCAAATGGGAGTTGTAATTAAAAAAGACATGGTCTGCCATGCACAAACTAAACGGCCATTGTATCATACAACCACTCTTACAGGATAGTATTTTTTACTTAAAGATTAAGTCTTTGGAGCATTGTGCTTCTACAACTCGAGCACCTTCCATGGCCATGGAGAAATATAGCTCAGGGTGTGGTTGCTCCTTCCTAGGAGGTAGAGGCGCAGTGGCTATCTTCAAGGGCTCTACCTTTTCTAGTGCATAAGCATCCTTGCAAAGGCCATCCGAGCTCCCTCAATGTAGATCGAGCGCTTCATAATGCCGATTTGAGGGGCAACAACAATCATCTTGTCCACCAAGATGAAGTAACTGCTCGATAGCGGCTCTGTCGGCCATAGCCTGATGCATAGGTCTTTCATGGCTCGCTCGGTCATCTTGTGCAGCTCCCTTAGTTGTTTTAACTGATCAGAAACTGGCAGGGGATGCCCCGGGGCTAGGAATAACACCCAGAATAGCCTTTGTTGTGTCAAGCCCTCGTGGGAAGCATTGTCACGCCCAAGATGCGACCCTATCCTCAATTTGGCACGAAGGCCTCGTCAGGGATAGAAGCGCTTCTCGTCGTGTTGCAAGAATGGATATCGTTACAAGTACATGTACTGAAAAGATGAGATATATATATATATATATATATATTGAATTGGCTTACACTCGCCACAAGCTACATCAGAGTCACAGCAGTACAATACATAATCATCATGAAGAAGAGCAGGGTCCAACTACGGACGAAAACAAACGAGAAAAGAAGAACGACGTCCATCCTTGCTATCCCAGGCTGCCAGCGTGGAACCCATCCTAGATCGATGAAGAAGAAGAATAAGAATAAGCAACTCCAAATGAATAATCAACCAATGCGCTCGCGTCAAGTAACCTTTACATGTACCTGCAACTGGTGTTGTAGTAATCTGTGAGCCATAGGGGACTCAGCAATCTCATTTCCAAAGGTATCAAGACTAGCAAAGCTTAATAGGTGAGGCAAGGTTAAGTGGTGAGGTTGCAGCAGCGGCTAAGCATATATTTGGTGGCTAAACTTACGAGTACAAGAAATAAGAGGGGGAAGATCTACGCATAGCGGACATGACTACTGATGATCAAAAGAATGATCCTGAACACCTACCTACGTCAGACATAACCCCACCGTGTCCTTGATCGGAGCAGGGGCTCACGAAAGAGACACTCACGGTTACGCACACAGTTGGCATGTTTTAATTAAGTTAACTTCAAGTTATCTAGAACTAGTGTTAAACAAAGTTTCCACGTTGCCACATAACCGCGGGCACGGCTTTCCAAAAAGATTTAAACCTGCAAGGGTGCTCCAACTAGTCCATCACAAATTACCACAAGCCGCATAGAAATCCTCGATAACGACACTCGCGATCTCGTCGGATTCCTTAGTGGAAAACATCAACTCTGAGATTACCCAAAGCATCACCAGAATCTCGATGCACAAGATATCTCGTCAAAGGTAAAACTAATCCAGCAAGGCCGCCCGATGTGTCGACGATCCCGATAGGAGCCGCGTATCTCGTTCTCAGGACCCGACGGATGGAACTAGCTACAAGTGCCAAACCTCGAGTTTCCTCGCGGTGGCCCCGCAGGCAGACCGTTTGGGACCAACACCATCAGCACTGGCCCCCCCTGTTTATGTAAAATTACTCCTCGGGTAGCGCTAACTCCCTATGCATTTCAGTATTAACAAAATTATTATGTTGGGCAAATGTAGAACCAAAGTTGGGCCTTGCCAGACCAGCTTTAATCTAAAACGAATTATCAAGGGGGTCCCCATAACAACCCCGATCGTGTTAGGAGCGCTCAATTATGGAACATTACACCGGTAGCCGAAACTAAGGGGGCAAAGGTGGAACAAAACACCAGGCTAGAAAGGCCAAGCCTTCCACCTTTTACCAAGTATATAGGTGCATTAAATTAAATAGCATTTATATGGTGATATGACAAGGAGCCCATGTAATCACATGGAAGCAACTACACCTGCAACTAGCAACGCTAACAACATGGTTAAGCAAGCAGTAACATAGCCAATCAGTGGTTTGCTAGGTCGAACAGGTTGAAATTTTTTCATGGCAATGTTGAGAGGCTGATATTTGACATGTGGTAGGCAATGAGACATAATGATAGAAGCAGTAAAACTAGCATGGCAATGATAGTAAGGGTATCTGGGAAATGATCATCTTGCCTGAGATCCCGCTTGGAAGAAGAACGCCTCCGTGAAGCAGACGAACCGACGTAGTCGAACGGGTCCTCACAATCTGGCATGTTGCAGAACTCTACCGAGACGAAGCAAACCGGAAACACAAATCAACCCATGGAATTCACCACATGATGCACAACACAAATGATGCATGAGCAGCTGAATACGTGCAAGACACAGCATGACAAATCACACAATCAAACACTACACATTAAGTGAAGCTCAATATGCAACAAGTTGCATATTGATGAAACTCCACGTTTAATTATTTAGTTCTATCCCGATTAGGTGCTCAGAAATATTAAATGTGATTAAACATGGCAACAGGTGAAGCGCAATTTAATCTACCTATCTAGGCATTTTAAATGAGGTCGGAAATGTCATATAACATCTCCGAAACGACCTCATATGTTAATTTACAATTCTGTCCAGATCTGAACTAACACATTTAATTGGTTGTTAAACAGAAAAACAAATAGGTTCACGTGATACTACACGTCGTTCTGGTCCATTTACATATAAGGCACATCTCCAACGGAGCTACGGACAAATAGTTACGACCTAAACCATTTCCAACATGTCGACACGCAAACCGATGCAAACAGCACACTAACAGTTCTAATTATGCATGAGAGTTGGAAATTATTAAGCTACGCGAAATTCTAGACAAGTTACGAATTTGAATCACTCTGATCCGATGCACGGTTTAGAAACTACACTCGTTTGAAAAACAAAGATTTCCTGAAATTAGCAAAATCTCTGGAAATTGGAAAAAAAAAACTCACGACGTTAAAAAAAGAACAATGGGCCGAATTGCACTATTGTGCAGTGGCCCAGGGCTGAAATCGGCCCAAGTGGGCATGTGTGTGCAAAAGAAAGGCAAAAACTGAGGCGTCTAGGATTCGAACCCAGCACCTCTCGGCTACATGCATGGAACGGGTGACCACTAAGCTAAACTACACATTGGCAACATAAGCATTTCTGCACTTAGAGAAGTGAATCACAAGAGAATCTTAGCCAACAAAATAACAAAAGGAATATTGGGTTGTCTGGGATTCGAACCCGAGATCCCTCTGTTTGAAACAAAGCACCCAGCCGGTTGCGCTACGAAGAACATCTGAACAAAAAAGGGGGTTTGCTCGAGATGAGGCATACCATGGCGTTAGTCTAACGAAACTGAAAAACGAATCAGAGCTAAGCCATGTCGGGGACGGGGTTGCAGGACAGAGGGGCGGCCCAGGTCTGACACGGCCATGGCGGCGTTGGGTCCGTCGGATCCAGGCGCGCGGTGGTCGGAGTGACTGGACTGCGCGGAGATGGCCAGTGGCGCCATGGCATCTCCTGTTACCTAAAGAAAGAAGAAGAGAGAATCAGAGGGGAAACAAGGGGAGGGAGCAAGATGATGAGGAGAGAAAGGAAGAAGGAGCAGGGCATGGGGCGACCCGGATCGGTGTTGGAGCTGCAGCTCAAACAGGGGTGCGGGAGAGCTTCGAGAACCTCCATGGCGCTGCGTCAAGAGGGAGATGAGACAGGGAAAGCACAAGCAAATAGAGGAGCTGCAGTAGGACATCTCACCAGAGGCATGGAGGACGTGCTTTGGCGGGGCTCGGCAGCTCTGGGCTGCTCGTCGGAGCCGCGGCCGGCGAGCTCGTGCTAGTGCTCGAGAACAAGCCCGAGCGAGGCTCTGGCTGCACGACTTGGGAGGCCGAGGAGCACGCTCCTGCTGCCATGGGCTGTGGAGAGGAGGAGGGCGCGAAGCATGGAGGAGCTACGGCTCGCGCGCAGGGTCTACGGAGACAGGAGCTACGTGGGGATCAAGGCCGTGGCTCTCAGATCGAGGGAGGATGGAGCTTGCGGGCGAGCTGGTTGGGGGAATTAGATCTGCGATGATTCCGAGGAGAATTTTTCCAGTTGGTGGCGGCGGCTGAATCGGGATTGGGGATGGGAGAGTTTGTAATTTAGGGTTGCTACACGTATATATATACACGAGGTATGTTAGGTTAGGGCTATCTCATCCATTCGATTGAAATCGAACGTTCGAGATTATTAGGTTAGGGAGTCCAGTGGACAAACCGATGACGGTTTGCGGTAAAACAGGGTTGATACGGACCCAATGGTTACGACCGTGTGTTTCGAGTGCCGGGAGGTTTTCGGACTAGGCTGCGGGTAGGGTTGGTGCACTGTGCACAGGGGCTAGGCGGGGATAAGAGGGAAAATGGCAACCCGGTGACAGAGTTTAACGATGTCGCGGGCGAGTGCGTGTGTGGTTGGGTTCGAAACGGTCAACGATGAACGCGAAGAGTACCGACAACTAAAAACGGATCCATGTTCGAAAACTGGCGGCAACGGAGTGCCGATGCAATGCGGATGATGCGAATGATGTGATGATGAATGCGACACACAAACGGACCACACGACGAAAACGGAATAAAAGGGGAATCTTCTGGAATGTCGGCATCGGGCTGTCACAAGCATAGTACTTCCTAGCTTCTGTCTCACTCTTCAGGAGACCGGCAATCGCACCTAGAGAATTCCAAACTCAAGTAAGAAATGAAAATCTTTGTCCACCAAATGTACACTGTAGTAAATATTTCTTACCATCTGTTATTTGCTTGATTTGATGGATCTCTTTCAAAGATCGTGCGCCTCCTTCCGCGCTTCTTGGAGTGCGATTGTCACCGATGTCATTTTAGAAGTTTTTTCTTTGTCTTTCTGCTCGAGGGCCTCATTTTTTGTGATGGCCTCCTTGAGCTCTTGTTGAACTTCACTAACCCGGGCCTCGGATTTCTTGCTAGCAGCCTTGGTCTGTGCGGCTACCGATCTCTGTTCGGCGGCCTCTTTCTTGGCCTTGCCCAATTCGGCTTTAAGCCGATCAACATCACTAGCAATAGTTGTAGTAGTCATTCGTACATAATATACTTAGAAACAAAGATAACAAACATCTCAATGAGAGAGCTAAGGCTTGCACACTTACTTTGGGCATCTTCAAATTGCTTGTTTGTAGAGTCCATCTCCTAGTTTCCGGTTCATTCCTGCCAACTCCAGGGAGTTAGGGGCTGCGAGTAATGTAGAGGCCTGCACAAGAGCATTTTCCAAACTTTTATAGTTCTCATATTTTTTTCAAAATCCTCTGTTAGGGTGTTTCTTATCAACCCACCATAGCCTTGGGGGCTAGACGCAACTTTTTCTGAACTATTCTGACCCCGCATGAGTTTTCCTAACTCACACAGGGCTCGGGGGCTACTGAGCATAATAATGCTTTTCGACAATGTAAAAATATAAAGGGAAAAGTATGTGGATTACCTTGACGCCTGTCAGCAGTGCGTCAACAGCTTCTTTCAGACCGTTGTCAACGGACTGAATGCTTTGCAATACCACACTCAGATGAGTGCGGCACTCTTCAGGAACGGAAGGACCATTGAGACCTTTCTCCCTTAGGGTAGGCCATCCAGTTCGAACTTGCTCCATTATGGATGGCTCCAAATGTGCCGTAGCAGTCTCCCTTTGCGGAGAGACTACTACTCACGGCGTCAGAGAGGGAGGAACCTCCAGAGCTGTCTTCACAAGGGACACAGAAGGTCCGGACCCACCCTCCTTTCTCATGAGGAGGGATTCATCCTCCTGGTCCTTTGTGACCGAGGTTGACACCTCGGCCATAATGTCTTCACCTCTGTCCATAGTGTTAGAGAATATTTCTCCATATGTGGTTTCGGTAATTGATGACAATCCCTAAGGACTAATGGTTGCCTTAAGTTATATTTGTAGGATTTGTCCATAGGTACTTATTGAATTCCATATGTTGGCTTCAGGGAGTTTATAGGATGACCAAGGTGGTATTCAAGGTATTATCCAATGAATGGTCATAAAGACACAAGGTTGATCAAGACTAAGTCAAAGATTAAATCAAGTTGATCAACACACAAAGTGTACAAGATGTACCAAGAGGGGTCAAGTGATCCCATGGTATGGTAAGCTTTGTCCATTACGCTTTGTGGACTAACCCATGGTCTTCGTGAGAGTTCTATGTGTGGTTTCCATGGACTTGTGTCAAGAGGAAGATCTCATATAACCCATGGAGGATGACATCAAGTGGTGATCATCATGAAGATTGCGATGTGCAAGCTCAAGTGGAGCATCACGAAGATATCATGCTTGAAGCTTGACGTCCATTCCGGTGGCAATGGACTTGTGAAGATGTGTTGAAGAGTGGCTCACCCATAGTGAGTGTGGGGAGCAATTGACTAGTCTTCATCAAGCCAATGCAATCAAGAAAGGTGATCCATCTTGAGGAAGTCAAGATCTTCGTAATCTAGCTCAAGTGGACTATGTGCAAGGTATAGGTTTGCCCTTGATAGGTTTTCTATTTTAGGATATATTATCGTATTGTCCAGGGGGACTCTCAAGTCAGTAGCTTGATCGTATCATTCGTTGAGAGCTCCAACCATTTGCATCCTTGCATCATATTTATTGGTTCTTGTTTGGTGGTTCTCTTTGTGAGTATTAGAGCTTATGGTCATATTTATGACAAGCTCGAGTTCATCGAAAACAGAGTTCATGTGCATATTCTATGATGTTTTTTATGTTGGAGTTTATGCCAACTGGTTCTTCATTCATAGAGGTCTCACATCTCTATATCATTGGCATTTTCATAACTCCATGTCCTTAAGATTTGGAGCTCTTGTCGTCCTCAATCCAACAAGCTTGAGTTTGCTCAATTCAGAGCTCATTTGCAGAAGTAATGGCAGCTCTAGTCTTACCTATTTTGTTTGATACGATTGTATTGTTGCCCCTAGTGGTTGTACCACTCGCTCGTGCCATCCGGTCTAACCACCACTCCAGGGGTGATATCCTGGGGGTGCTGCCACTGAGTGGTTCCCATCAGTTATACCGTTGCCGCCCATGCAGTTGTACCGCCCACACCTGGGTGACCCAGGGTGGCAGCCCTGGGCGATTGAACTGGCCCAGCACCGGGCTTCAACCGCACACAGTTCTGTTGAGGTCCGGTTGTTGGGTGGACGTGGACCGATTGCACCACTATTTTATATATACTGGTACTACCGGTGTTCCCGGCGGTTATACCGCTTGGGACTTTGTCGTGTCAAGCGCTCAAGTTGGGCGGTGGATGGGCGGTTGTACTGCCCACATCACCGGTTGTATCACCCGCATCACCGGCAGATTCATGGGCACATATTTAAGGGGGTCTTCTTCCCCAATGGTTCCCAACTCTTGAGCTCGTTTTTGCCCCCCATTGTTGATCTTCTTAGATCTTGCTAACTCTCAATCCTTCCAATGATTCTTGCTAGTTCTTGAGGGAAAAGAGAGGGGAGATCCAGATCCACATTTCCACCAATAAGTTTCTCCTCTATGTGAGGGTAACCCCTTGGATCTTCATCTTGGAGTTCTTTGTGAGCTCCTCGTTCTTTCTCTCATATTCCTCCATAGTTTTTGTTGTTGTGGAGGGATTTGAGTGCAAGGGACTTGACCACTGTGTGTGTTCTTGCCATTGCATTAGTTGCATCGGTTTGAGTTCTCCATGGTGATACGTGGAAGTGAAAAGTTTGAGAACCTTATTACCCTTGGGTGTTTGGTACCTGATGTCTACTACATAACTTTATTCTTGTAGACTCGTGGTGGGCCTCCAAGCGCGGAGTTTTGTAGGACAGTAGCAATTTTCCATCAAGTGGATGACCTAAGGTTTATCAATTCGTGGGAGGTGTAGGATGAAGATGGTCTCTGTCAAGCAACCCTGCAATCAAATACAAGAAATCTATTGTGTCCCCAACACACCCAATACAATGGTAAATTGTATAGGTGCACTAGTTCGGCGAAGAGATGGTGATACAAGTGCAATATGGATGGTAGATATAGGTTTTTGTGATCTAAAAATATAAAACAGCAAGGTAACAACTGGCAAACAGCGAGCAAAATGTTGTATTAATGCTTGGAAATAAGGCCTAGGGCACATACTTTCACTAGTGCAATCTCTCAACAATGCTAACATAGTTGGATCCCTCAACGTGCAACAATGAATCACTCCAAAGTTCCTATCTAGTGGAGAACAATAAGATGAAATTAGTGTAGGTAGTAGAACCACCACAAAGTTATTATTTTCGATAAATCTATTCAAGAGTTCGTACTAAGAAAACATCAAGCTATCCTTTATGTTCAATCTATTCAAGAGTTTGTACTAAGATAACATCAAGCTATCCTTTCCATTCGATCTATCTAAGAGTTCGTACTAGAATAACACCAATGATACATATTAATCGACCCTAATGTCACCTAGATACTCCATTTTCACCTCAGGTATCCCTGGGTAAATTATGTGACATGCATCAAACAATTTTAGAGCTATCATAGTCAATCCAACACAAAAAGACGTGCAAGGAGCACCCCAAGATTTCTATCGGAGAACATGGTATGAAAACGTGCAATCAACCCCTATGCATAGATCCCCAAGGTCACCGAAACCCGCAAGTTAATGCCTCAATATATATCAAGTGAATCAAAAGAATACCCCAATGTCACTATTGGTATACCATGCAAGACTTATATCAAGTGATGTCATACCAATATGCTCAAACCAACATGATGAGATCTTAAAGGAAAAGACTCAATTCATCACAACTAGATGGTAAGGAAAATACATCATATGATCCAACTATATTAACAAAGCCTATGTTCTTGAGATTGTGCCATCTCAAGAACACGAGAGAGAGAGAGAGAGGGAGAGATTGAACACATAGCGACTGGTATATACCCTCAGCCTCGAGGGTGAACTACTCCCTCCTCATCATGGCCTCCACCGGGATGATGAAGATGGCCACCGGTGATGGTTTTCCCTCTCCAACGGGGTACTGGAATCGCTCCAGATTGGTTTTTCGGTGATAGAGAGAGTTGCGGCGGCGGAGCAGAAGTACTCTCTTTATTTTTGCGGTTTCTAGGATTTATAGGATTTTTCAGTGTTGGAATCACGCGCAACGGAGCCACGTGGGCCCCACAAGCCATCAGGGCGCGACCAAGGCCCAGGCCACACCCTGTTGGCTTGTGCCTTCGTGGCAGCCCTCCTATGGTGGTTCTTTGCTCCAACGTTTCTCATATGTTCCAGAAAAAAACATAAAAAAGTTTCGGGCGATTCCGATAACTTCCATTTTCTGCACACAAAAAACAACACCAAGGTAATTCTGCTAAAAACAACGTCAACTGGGTTAGTTCTAAATAAATCATATAAAGTGCATCAATACCATATAAAGTTATTAGAAACATAGGCAAATATGGCATGAATACTTCATAAACTATCAATATGTTGGAGACATATCAGCATCACTACAGGAATCAGCTTCTTTGTCGTCTGCCATAACAGACGGCAAAGGGTCACTCCACGGACGGCAAAGACCTTTGTCGTCCGCCGGCGGACGGCAAAATTTCTACGATAGCTTTCGTCGGTAAATGGACTTCTTTGCCGTCCGTCGATAGGAAGCGGACGGCAAAGGGCTTTGCCATATGTGGTTCATAGCAAGCAGACGACAAAGGAAGCTAGACGACAGTCGATAGGGGCAACTTCGTTAGATAGCTAACGGAGCCTTTGCCGTCTGCCGGGGGGCCTTTGCCATCTGCCGGGGGCGACCCTTTGTCGTCTGCTGGCTGATGGCAAAGGGCTTTGCCATCTGCTGGCAGATGGCAAAGAGCCTGTATTGCTCTTTTTTATCTATTTTCTTTTATTTCCTTACATTTTCATACCACAAATATACATACATATACATTTCATAGGATATATTTCAAACATCTTCAACACATATATTTCACACAATATATATTTCCAACATCATCATGAAATATTTAACAAGCTAGAGAACACATAGGCTAGCACAATACATAGTTTCACATAGTTCATCTATATATACATACATAAATTTTACATTGTTCGTCAATACAAATGAAAAAAAACTAAACACTAGAGTCCATGAATGCCAGCTTCCATGAAATGAATAAAATCTACAAAAAATGGAGTAATTAAGAAAGTTAGAAGAAGAAGAAGAAGAAAAGACTAACTAATGCACAACCTTTCGTCATATAAAGCTAAGACATTTTCTACAAGCATCACTTCTAGGAGTAGAATCCTAACTACAAGAGCATCAAGGAGCAATAGGTCTATAGGAACCAGATCATTTACCATACAAGCATCACTTAGACCATACCATGTCAAGGAAGGAAACAAAACATGATACAAGGACATTATAAACAAAAGTGTAGCTTCAAGTATCTTTTGGTTGTCTTTTTGGCACACAAATCTTATCAAATAGACCAACCAATCATGTCTTAATACCAAAAAAATAAACAGAAGTGTTGCGGCAAGTAATCCAGTAGGACTATTCAGTTCAACATGATTTTAGTAGCTGAAACTTAGAAGTTTAGTTAACCACTTAGAGCCCTAACTGAAGTAGGAATCATATCAACTAGCACCAAAAAGCGCGGCGTGGTAGATTGATAATGATAAAGGGATGGTAAAATACAATGGTTACAATACTAATTTTGGAAGGCAAATTACAGTGCTAGAGTCTGTAGTAGTCTGCTAGATGGCAAATGCTAAAGCGGAAATATGTGAGTAATAGTAGTAGTTGACAGAGATTGTGAAGTACAGTAGTTGGCTACCTCGAGTACATCTTGATGCAAGTTTGCAACTGAAATAGGTTATGAGAGGGTTCTCTTGCAACTCGACATATACGTACATTAAAATTTCATCATTGATTTCATATACTGAAAATTGAGGATATAATCTATGATACTAACAATGACCTGTAGTGACGACCCTGCTTATTAGTTTACATGAGCACAAACTCATGCACCAAAGCTTACAGCAAGGCGATAATAATTAGGTTTAAACAGAATATGATGTTCCTTGCACACAAATTAGTAGTGATTCAAAATCTTCAGATTGAAGTCTGGAATTAAATAAAATGCCAAATACACAGACGCATATTTATGGATCTTAGTTATTTGATGGGGAATATAGACATGGGGATAAATGACATTCGTATCAAGCTTAACAACGAACGACATTATTTCCCATATTTGTTTGTCAGAGATATAGGTATTCAAATCACAATGTGTAAAAGAGGTGAACTAACAAAGAAAACCATCATACTTAAAAAACGTAAAGGTAAGCATGGAGATGATATTTGTTTGCAATATGGATAGCTGATATTATCTACAAAATTAACAAATACAATTAAATGAAGAGTAGAAGCTCGGAAAATCTAGTGCTGGAAAACCCATCGGAAAGCATGTGCGTGTGCTTTTCACTAAAGTTCTTAACATTTTTTTTCTGCGTTGCTTTTTACAGAGCTTCTTAGCAGGATGACTGAGAGGCAAATGGACGAATATGAAGCATTTAGTGATGGATGCAGGTTTGCCGACATAAAAGCCTTTTTTGTTTTGTGCTGTGGGCAAGACAAATAAGTACGCATGATATTGATGGAGACTCATAAGATGAGAAGAACAGGGTCGATCCTTTTGCCTTGTCCATGGAAACACCCATGAGTTTCACCTGATCACCTGTGAAAAACGTCATACTTCGCCTGATCAGCAAGTGGCAGGCAACAACTTTAACATTCATTTGTTGATACAGTAATTCTATATTCAGAAGTAGAAACATAAGCTTATGTAGTTGCCGATCAAGTATAGAGTAATTCCAAATTCAGAAGTAGAAATCCACAAAATTGGTTGTGTTAAAATAATTCTTGTAAGCAAACAAAAAATGGCAGTTTGTAGGCAAAAATCTCACCTGCAGTTCCATATCCAATTCCAATATATGAGACTGAGTGCAAGTATATACCAAGAAAAAAATCAAGAGTGAAAGCAGGTATTTTTTACCAACCTATATATGCAAGAAATGCATATCGCTGAGTTTGTATCTTCTAACCCTCTCTTCATCTCTACTTGAAAACTTGTCAAAAAGAGAACATATGCCCAAAATTCTCCTAGTTTGACTGACTGCATAGGTCACGGTTATTTGTGAGCACATTGAGCATTCTCCAACACTTGATGGACCCCTCTGTGAGCAATGTTTTGAATATAAGCAATTGGCAATGTTACAAGTCCTTATACCATAGATTCATCACATAACAAAAGCATGCAGCGTTGCATGAGTGGGATCACAGAAAAGTGCCTCAAACATGTGAAACATTCTTAGATATAGAGCTAAAGCTAGAATTCTGACTCTAAAATTCTGAACATCACATAAATGACTGAGTACATATGACACTGAACGATTAGATCATCCATCATGTAAATGCATCACAAGAGGACGAAAGAGAACACTTGCACTACATAAAGACAATGATCTATATAATAAATAATCTGTACTGGACTTATGAAGCTCGAGACTTTAGAGTCTGCCCATCATGTAAACATCGAATAGTTACCTTAAAACATTATTAATATCAGTAATTGAATGGTCTAGCTCCAAGCTATTTTTACCGTTCTTTCATGCTTTTTTTAATGTTGCAAGAAAAGATAATGTTAGAAAAGGATTATAGCGGCAAAACTATTTTTCTATGTACATGAAAAAGCTGACAGACCATCTGTTTAGCAAGCAAACCAACTATTTAGCAAGCAAATTTTGCATGATACATACAGAAACAAAATAATGCCAAGTAGCAAAGGTACACACATATAGAAATCCATGTCTGGATCGTACACTATATAACTATTGACTTGGTTATTCTAGTAAAATATTGTCAATGCTTGTGCATACCTATTTTCAGCTTGCCGCACAACATCAGAAAAGCAATAAATATATCCAAGAAATGGGTCTTCTCTTAGAAGCTAGAATCAGTCGCCGCACAACATTAGTAACATACAGTAAAAGGTTTATATTTCAGCAGAAATGCCTACTCTTAGAAGCTAGAATCAGTCGCAGGCAAATTAATTTGATTAATCAGAGCCATGTACATCCAAGAAATAGGTCTTCTCTGATGCACATCCAAAGCAGGGTAGCCACTAATAAAAAGCATCCACCAGCACTCACCTTTTTAATCCAAGTGTACAACACTAACACTGTGACTATTGTTGTTGGGCATTTCATCGAACGAGTCAAGGGTGCATACACCTGCAGTATGATATTTTCAAGTCAAATTCAGTCCAGAGAAAGATACATGTCGCGAAAGGAATATGTAGAGCAGAAGGACGAACATGCAGTGCAGGTCGCGTGCAGGGAGGTACCTCGCACGAGGAGGCAAAAGAAGGTGATGCCGGCATCCCACTCGTCAGACTCGAAGTCATCCATGCCCCCAGAGGCCTCGAGCATGGAGACGGCCACGTTGAACCCCCTCGCACCGGTGAGGAAGCGGGTGATGTTGTCTGCGGAGGATCGGCGGCACATGGGGATGGTCGAGGCGATTTCAAAGCCGGAGGGGGCGATGAGGCCGCCCACCACAAGCACACCAAGGTTGGAGGGCACCCCACTGCTCTTGGGCCTCCGACGTCCGGCGAGCCATGCCCATTCGTCAGCGTGGATGGGGGACCAAGCATGGTCGGGGCCTCGGGGGTGCGAGGTATTGGTGTTGCATTGCCGGTGTGAATGGGTCAGCCGCGGACAGAGATCGTGTCCCCGAGGACCTCGATCTCCGACGCCATGGCAGGATCGGGCTCTCTAGATTGGGTCGGGGAGGGGGAGGGGGTTGGAGAATGCTGGACACGGAGGTAGGGGCGTATTTGACTCCGGTGGAGGGGGGAGCCGTCGGGAGAGGGCGGTGCGGTGGTGGTGGTGTGGCGGCGCGGGGTGGAGAGGCAAAGAGGTGTGGATTGGGGAGAAAGAGAGAGTGGGATCGGGGGAGATTGGACGCCAGCTGTTAGTAGCCGTCCTCTTTGTCGTTCGCCTGGGTTCTTTGTTGTCTGTGTGGATCATATTTGCCATCAGCCTATGCATTGCCGTCTGCCTAGTCCATCTTTGTCGTCCACCAGCCGACGACACAGAACACACTGACGGAAAAAAGTATCTTTTCCATCAGCCAGCTCATTTTCGTCTGTTTTTTGGCAGCTCACGGCAAAGAGCTTCTTTGCCATCAGCCAGCAGACGGCAAAGATCAGGCAGATGGCAAATTCTCTGACTCGTCCTCAAGTAGGTAAATGATAAAAGAAATAATTTATGAAGTATAATATTGATCAAGGATAATTTCAGCCATTTTTCTAGCATCATAACCAGCAAGTATTTCTCATAAAGCTTCTCAATATCAAGTAGCAAGTTATTCACATGTTAAAGTATAGAGCATAAAATTTCTTGAAAATAGCAAACTATGTTTTCAGTCATCAAACAATTACAATTCATCTTATTTTCAGGAAGGGTGTATGTAAGAGCTTTGCTTAAGCCAATTCCACATACTCAACTATCATTTACTCTTCCATGATTGCTGACACTCAAAGTATATTTTTAAAACAAACAGTTTTAGTCAAACACAAGGAAGATAGGGGCTTCAAGTTTCGCCTCCCAACTTATTTATCTCGGGGATAATGTCAAGAAATAATAAATCACGATCACCTATATTCAATTGGATATATGTGTCTGGATCTTTCTCCACCACATGATTCTTGTCAACTAAGGAATTAATAGATTGGAATAAGAAGTTGTCTCGACATGGAAAGTAAAAGATAGGCCCTTCGCAGAGGGAAGCAGAGGTTGTCATGCGCTTTTTATTTTTGAATGTGCAATCCTTTAATGAAAAGGAACGTCACTTTATATTGCCCCTTGTGATGGCAACCTTTATTATGCAGTCCATCGCTTTTATTTCTTCACCATCTCAAATTTGTACAAAGCTTATTTTCCCTTCCAATAAAAGGGCATACATATTTAGGAGCAATTTTTATTGATTTTTGTACCGATGACAACTTACTTGAAGGATCTTATTCATTCCATAGGTAGATATGGTGGACTCTCATGGCAAGAAAACTAGGTTCAAGGATTTGGATGCACAAGTAGTTTCTCTACTTAGTACGAAGTTTTGGCTAGCGACAAGTTCTAAACAAGCACCACATGTTAGAGGATCCATGACAATATAACTGCTATGTGAATATAAACAAACATAACCCTTAAGTTGTCTTCCTTGTCCAACGTCAACTACTTGACTAAGTTTGAACATAATTAATGGGGCTCACAATCATAGAAGATGTCCAAGATAGTATACCTATATGTGAAACCTCTCTTCCTTCAATGTTCTTTCATGAATCGTTTAAATGACCAATGTTATGTTTGCTAACTTCGAATAAATTTTACCACTTATACTCCTAATATGTGAATTCACTACTCCCCATGGGATAAGCATATGAAGCATATATATAATTTCACATTTATGATATTCAATTCATTCAACGTTTTACTCTTAGGATATAAGTGAAGATCAATGAGTAGTCAAACAATTAAGTAGCTATATGAGGACTCTCTCTCAGTAAAGATTTTTAGATCTAGATATTTTATTCAAACAGCAAACAAAATAAAAATAGCAGTCCAAGAATAGCATATATCATTTGAACGAATAAAAATTTAGGCTCAACATAGGCTAACCGATAATTGACGAAGAGGAGTGGGATGCATAGCATCCCCAAGCTTAGATGCTTGAGGCTTATTGTAATATTGTCTTGGGGTGTCTTGGGCATCCCCAATATTGAGCTTTTGTATCTCGTTCAATCATCTCATGTCTCGGTTTCACCTATGTCCCAAAAACTTCATCCACACAAAACTTGAAAAGAACTCATGAGATAGGTTAGTACACATAAGAATAAATCAACACTTCATGTACTGCCAAGAAAAGTTGCATATATAATAATTTTGAAACATTATATAATGTATACTATCATTTCCACAATCTATACCTACCAATATAAGTCATGAAAACTATACAAGAAGTAGATAACAAAAGTATGACAGCAATCTGTCTAAACAGGACAGTCTATAGAAATTTATTAAAACAGTGTACTTCTGTATCTCCAAAAATTATGAAATTTTAGGGAATAATAAATATTTTTATGAACCTTCTGTGAAAAAATTTCAGAAACTTTCCACGTTCCGGTAAAATTACATAATTCAAATACTACAACAACAGTTTCTGTTTTTATACAACACAAATCACACATGCAATTCAAGCATTCTAAAGGCAATTCTTGGAACTTTTTATTGAAAATCAAGATTATAAATAACATAAAGCAAATACTAACAAAATAAAATGACACTCCAAGCAAAACTCATATTATGTGACAAATAAAAATATAGCTCCAAGTAAGATATACCGATAGTATCGAAGACGAAAGAGGGGATGATTTCCGGGGCATCCCTAAGCTTAGACGCTTGGGTCTTCCTTGAATATTACCTTGGGGATGCCTCCGGAATCCCCAAGCTTAGTTTATTTATGCTCCTTATTCTCCTCATATATGTATCTCACCCAAAACTTGAAAACTTCAATCACACAAAACTTAACAGAACTTCATGAGATGGGTTAGTATAATAAAGATAAATCATTCACTTAGGTAGTGTCAAGACAAGATTCATAATTGTTACCACATGATACCTACTGTATTATATCATTCCCATAATTTATATCTCTCAATATGAGCTAAAGAAACACTAATACAAACAAACTATGCATGCAAAACAGAATCTGTCAAAAACCGAACAGTCTGTGAAGATCTGACTGAAGATCATACTTACCTGACTCTAAAAATTCTGAAAAAATAGGAAAAAGCATAGAATTTGAATATAAAAACTGAGTAAAAATTTATTTTCTTAAAAAATTCCAATAAAATCACCTAATTCATATGCTGGAGGCAAAACTTTATGTTTTTGCATAGATTCTAACTAACAAGTTTCCACACTATCCCAAAGGCTTTACTTGGCATTTTATTGAAATAAAATACACAAAACATGATTAATAAAGTAGATTAATAATGTGAACACACAATAATAGAATGTAAAAGTTTTGGGTTGTCTCCCAACAAGTGCTTTTCTTTAAAGCCTTTTTAGCTAGGCATGATGGTTTGAGTGATGCTCACGTAAAAATATTGAATTGGAACACAATGGGAGCATCATGAAGCATATTACAAGCACATTTAAGTCTAACCCTCTTCCTATGCATAGGTATTTTGTGAGCAAAAAAAATTTGGGAACAAGAATCAACTACCATAGGAAGGCAAAACAAGCAAAATTTCAAGATCTTCAACACATAGGTGGGGAACTTGATATTATTGCAATTCCTACAAGCATTAGTTCCCCCCCACATAATAATTTTCCGTAGAATCATGAAGGAATTGAAGAATATAACTATCGCATAAAGCATTATCTCCATGATGCATAAGCATAAAAAATTCTTTACTCTCCACATAATTAATTTTCTCCCCATTCATAGTAGTGGGAGGAAACTCAACAAAATAACTATCATGAGACAATTGATTGACATAACCAAATTGAATATTAAAATCATGATGACAAGTTTCATGGTTATCATTACTCTTTATAGCATACATGTAATCATCATAGTCATCATAAATAGGAGGCATGCCATCATCATAATAAATTTGCTCATCAAAACTTGGGGGACTAAAAATATCATCTTCATCAAATGTAGCATCCCCAAGCTTGTGGCTTTGCATATCATTAAAATCATGGACATTTAGAGAAGTCAAAGTGACAACATTTCAATCATGCTCATCATTCAAGGAATTCATATTAAATATTCCCACAATTTCTTCGCCTAACAATTGAGCACAATTTTCCAACCATTATTTTCACGAAAGACACTAAAAAGACTAAACCATTGAGGCAATGTAAACTCCATTTTTTGTAGTTTCATTTTATAAAACCAAACTAGTGAAAAACAAGAAACTAGAAGATTTAATTGCAAGATCTAAAGATATACCTTCAACCACTCATCTCCGTGGCAACGGCGCCACAAAATAGCTTGATCTCTACTACATAACTTTATTCTTGTAGACTCGTGTTGGGCCTCCAAGCATAGAGTTTTGTAGGATAGTAGAAATTTTCCCTCATGTGAATGACCTAATGTTTATCAATCCATGGAGGTGTAGGATGAAGATGGTCTCTCCCAAGCAACCCTGCAATCAAATACAAGAAATCTCTTGTGTCCCCAACACACCCAATACAATGGTAAATTTTATAGGTGCACTAGTTCGGCGAAGAGATGGTGCTACAAGTGCAATATGGATGGTAAATATAGGTTTTTGTGATCTGAAAATATAAAAACAGCAAGTTAACAAGTGGCAAAGAACGAGCAAAATGTTGTATTAATGATTGGAAATAAGTCAAATGTCGGTGGTGCGAGGTCGACACCTATGGGAATCAACGTGAAACCCTTGTGATCATAGGGCGGGGAGAGGTGACGTGAAGAGCAGAGCTAATGATCAACACCCGGCAAGCTTTTTTACCCAGGTTCGGTCCTCTTACGCGTAAAACCCTATGTCCTGCTTGTCTGTTTATATTAAGCGTTTTCGTTGTTGATTGTTACACTGACTGTTGATGTGGGGACCCCGACTTACGAGTCGAGATCGCCGAGTGAACATGCTCAGTGATCCCAGAGATCAATGCTCACCGAACACACAGATACCGAATAAAAGAGTCTTACATCCAAGTACTGAATTATTACATCACATGACCGAATAGTCAAGTTCACAAGGTAGGGCCTAAGGCCAAATCATAAAGATACAACTAATAGCGGAAAACATAGGTGCTAAGCGGGTGCCCATGCCATCAAGGCTACACCACAGGCATTCTGGCTCGGAAGCGTCCTAGTTCGCAGGGCGTTTCCGAAGACGTACTCATCTCCAAACTTCGTTCCTTCCATGTCTGGTCAATAATATAACCAGTGGCAAGCCAATGAGTACTTTTGAATGTACTCGCAAACAACCCATGATATGAACAATGAAAGTGAAGGATAACAATAACATGCATCTTTGGTGGAATTCATCGTGGTGGAATAATCATGAATATGCATCAAGTTAAATAATTACTTTTGAAGAACAGGTTACAGATATCAATATATCTGTCGAGGGCTGAGCCATCCGGGCTCACCCTATATGCCAAGTCACCAAACTTGATCATATCATCACTTTTATATTAACTCCATTTACCACAAACTCACACACACTTGGTTTATGCGGAAACAACTGGACGTAGTTTAAGCAACACCATCCAACTGTCCTTGACCATGGACACAGCTATTCGAATAGTTTTACACTCTGCAGAGGTAGTACACTGGACCGAGGAGATCCGGGAAACTTCCGTGTCATCCACGACTCGCGGTATATAACATACCCGAGGTAAGTACCCAATCAATGCCTTTCCCCTGATGATTCTAGACAAAGAGGTCCACTCGATTGGTGCCCATCCCACATGTTGTACGTCTTATGAGCACCGACTATGGACAGTATCAACCATGCGGGGAC
This sequence comes from Hordeum vulgare subsp. vulgare, assembly GCF_904849725.1. Taxonomy (NCBI): domain Eukaryota; kingdom Viridiplantae; phylum Streptophyta; class Magnoliopsida; order Poales; family Poaceae; genus Hordeum; species Hordeum vulgare. Next base: position 108,775,247 of record NC_058521.1, on the reverse strand, counting down.
CAACGGTGTGCTTGGAACTCATAAAAATGGCATAGTCGCCCTACCTCGCACGACCCCGTCACGAGAGTGACCACACATCACTCCCGCCACTAGTAATGTGGCTCTTTGCTAGCACCGACCAGAGTAATCAACACAACCCCGTCCCATAAGGGGTAACGTGGTCGTACATATAAGGTTGGGACGGTCGACACATCATAAATATATTCCCATTTCCGAAACCATACTCACACAAATACCGGGTGCACCACTTCACCAAAAGTGGCCACCGAACTCATCATCACCCTCGGGCATTAGTGGCATCCGACGGGGTTTTCATAAATCTTTGATTTGTATCAGCAACATGCTCATGATAATATTACTCTATCTTTACTTGTCAACATGATACTAGCATGACCCTCATAGGTGATAGGATCAAGCTTAATGCATGTGCTCCGGAGGAGCCATCGGCAACATCACCTTAGTGAATTACCGGCACTTATGATCATATGCAACGGAAATACTTGCTATCTTAACATGCAATATAACATATGCTCAGTCATGGTCAAAGGGCTGCTTGCCTTGGTCAGCTAGGTATTCGGGGTCTTCAAGGTCTTCCGCTCTGATTCCCTTGTCACACGGATTTTCTATCGTCATCAAAAGAATAAATAAGAAATAGCTCCCTCAAAAACATATCACAAAGTCATTTTAAAAATGTTCTTTATTACTGATAAATCTAAGTTGTTCTTTTCAAAAATATTTGCCTCTGATTCCAATGAAGGAACATTTTTAAAATCAACCAAACAGAAGCAAAACTATTACAATTTGGTCCTTTTTATTAATGTAAAACAGAATAGTTGCTGAAGAATTCATCCAATGGTCTCATTAAATACTACATATTTTTAGAATAATATCACTAGAAAAAAATTATATTTTTATTTTTACACTGGTTAAATATTTTTGTAAAAAACTTTGAAATCAGATTTTAAAAACAAAATAAAAATGGGCTAACTCCCTGGCCTGGCTCGGCCTTGAACTAGGCCGGCCCAAGGCCAGCCGATAGTCTGCCCACGCGCACGCGCCGTCAGGTTTGAACCTGACGTGTGGGGCCCTGCGGTCAGCGGCTGCGGGCAGCGGGGGGAGAGCTGGGCCACCAACAGGTGGGGCACACCTGTCGGGGTCGTCTCCTACCTCTGGCCAGAGAGGAGGAGGAGCACGCCGGCGAGGCTACCGACGTTCTCAAGCCCCAATGAAGACATAAATGGGTTCGGCTCGTCGCCACCTACCTGCTGGTGGTCGGAACAACGAGGAGAGGCACGGGTTCACCGGCGACGAGGAGGCCGCGGTGGAGGAGTTTAGGGAGGTGGTCGAGAGGGTAGCTAGGGGCACGGAAATGCTTGGGAAAGTTGGGGGAAAGCTTCCTGAGGTCCACATGCTCAGTTTGGTGGGTTGAGGGACGCAGGAGCCGTCGTGTAGCCGGAGATCGACCGGAGCTCTGAGGCGGAGGGACCTCGGTCGATCTCGAGCACCGGGGCTCTGGTGGCTTGCTGGGGTGGCTAGGGAGGTGCTAGTGGTCGTGGCGAAGCTGTCTGATGGGTGCTGGGGCGAGGCGGGCTATAAATAGGCCCGCGATGGTGAGCTGATTCAGGAGCGTCGATGACTCACCGTGGCACGCATGGGGGTGCAGAGAGGGGCCGGGGTCGAAACCACGGTCTAAGGACGTTGTTTTGGACTGCCAGAACCATCTGCAACAGAGGGAGAGAGAGAGGAGTCGATCATAAGTGGTCGCGCAACTTTGGCCGATACTGGTGCATGCGGGCACACGTCGCACAAGCTCTAGCGTGGGTGAGAAGGTGCCCTGATGGTTGCTCGATGCAGAGGGGTTGTCGGGGAAGAGGTTGGACACCTCGGGGGAGGTTGGAACTGGCCGAGGGTGTCGCCCCCACCTCGGTGGCTTCCTGTAGCACGCCCAGAGCATAGTTTTGGCATGCCACGGCATGATGGTGTGCTCTGAGGCACTTTGGACGTGTCTAGCATGTCCTGGCACTGACTAGGAGTGAGGCTAGCCGTTGGGGTCACGTGGGAGCTTCGGCTGATCAAGGGAAACAAGGAATACATGTGCTATCAGCTTTGAACTGAAGCTTAGATTGGGGTTTTTGGCATTTCTACTTTGTACCAGAGAGGGGCCAGTTGACTGGGGCTCGGCATTGATATTGGCCACCTAATCTGAGAGTTTGGAGCAAAGGGGTTGGGTTTATCTATGGCTAAGAGGGCTTTTACCCATCTGTCAGAAGGTGCTCGACAATGGTTTGAGGGGGTTGCACCCCACTACTAGTGCTGCAACTTAACAGGTTTGGGTTTGGTGCTAATACATGGGGTTTCACCAAGTTTGAGCTCCATTGGACAAGTTTAGCTTTGTAAACTTGAAAACACCACCATTTGACCAGATCTGTCCCTTCCAAAGAGAGTGTGGGCAAACTAAGCCCCACAAATCCCATTTTTGGTGTGGAACCCTCAATTGAGGTATTAGGCACTCCTGCAAAGTTTCATCATCATTGGACAAACTTTGCTATATAGAGTTGCTCTAACTCCAATCTGGACAAAAGGGGTTTTAGGGTTATTCCTTAATAACCTTGGAACAAAGTGAAACTTTATGTGGACACCAAATATGGCTTAGGGACACTACTGGAATTTTCTAAGATTTTATTGAGAATATTTCCTTTGGAAATATTTCAAAAGGTCAAAACAGACAGAAATGGTTCTCAGGGTTTTACTCAATTAATAATAATATAAATAGGGTTAAAAATCTGATGTACGGAAAATATATGTCCTTCTGATCATCTCCAAATTTGATCAGATTTTTCTAAGGCAGAAAAGTATTTTTCCATGTAGGAATACCATTTCTGGCCTAAAAATGGACATGTAAATAAATTAAGAAAACAATTCTAAAACTAATTATTTTGTGGTTTTGGGGCACTATAATAAATTAAAAATTAGATCACCAACTTTGAGTGAGAAAACATCTTGCCATCAAGGGCATGTAGTGCAACTCAAAGTGGGGTTTTACCTTAACCAGAAATCAGAAAAGGTTTTTCGAAACAATTGAATATTGGGAATTGGGGTTTTTATCATCACATGATTAAAAACACAAGCATACAATGATAAACATGGCACTCACAACTATAGTTTTGAAAAAGTTTTAACAAGTTCAGGTTTTTGCATTACACGGAAAGTGGTAGTGAAAACAGGGTGTGACAGACCTATCCCCCTTACAAGAAGCTCATCCCCGAGATTCCTAAGCTAGGTGCTAAAAAGGTCCGGAAACTCGGATCGGAGATAGTCTTCACGCTCCCATGGTGCTTCTGCTTCGGTGTGGTTGCTCCACTGAACCTTGAAATACCTGATGTTGCGGCTTCTGGTGCAACGCTCAGCTTCATCCAGAATGCGGATCGGCTTCTCGCGGTAGGTGAGATCCAGCTGAAGGTCGATGGCATGATGGTCAATGTCCTTGTAAGGATCGGAATAGTTTGGCGCTTGAAGACACTTCCGGAGTTGTGACACGTGGAAGTCTTTGCGCACACCCAAAAGTTCCGGAGGTAGCTCCAACTGATAAGCAACTTCCCCACGCCTTTTCGTGATCTTAAAAGGTCCAATGAACCTTGGAGCGAGTTTCCCTTTAACATGGAAACGCTTGGTTCCCTTGAGAGGTGTGACACAGAGGTACACCTGGTCTTCAAGGTTAAACTCCAATTCCCTGCGGTGAGAATCCGCATAGCTCTTTTGTCGCGACTTGGCTGCCTTCAGGTTTTCTCTGACAAGTTGCACCTTCTCTTCTGCCTCGTGCAAAACTTCTGGCCCTAAAATCAACCCTTCACCGGTTTCGGACCAGTCGAGCAGGGTGCGGCACTTTCATCCGTACAACACTTCAAATGGGGCCATCTGGAGACTCGACTGGTAGCTGTTGTTGATAGTTGGGTCTTGCTGGAGCTAACTACCACGGGCTTGGCTTCGGGTTACTCGGTCCTCCACTACCCATTAGCTTGCGCTTACGGGTGTCGTTCATAGCACGACGCTTATCCTCCAACATAAGAGCCTTATTAACCAGATCGCTGAAGGTCCGGCATTCACAAACAACCAGCTGATACTGGAGTGACTACTGCAGTCCTTCCATAAAGCGTTCCACTTTGGCGGCCTTAGTGTTGACGTCTTCTGGTGCATATCTTGACAGGAGGTTGAACTTCTGCAAATACACCTTGACGGATCCACTGCCTTGCCTCAAGGCTCGGAATTCCAACTTCTTAATGGTCATCATTCCGGGAGGAACGTGAGCAGCACGGAATCCATCTTTGAACGTAGCCCAAGTGATGACTTGTCCTGCTCGCATGATCTGAAATCCATCCCACCAGGCTCTGGTTGTGCCTTCGAGACAGTGAGAAGCATAGAGGACTTTCTCACGATCATCAGTGCATTTGACCAGTGTGATGAGGTCTTCGATAGTACGGACCCAGTCATTGGCATCCAATGGTTCAGTCGTCTCCGTGAATATGGGTGGCGTAGTTCGCATGAACTCAGAGAGAGTAGAGCGACCATTGCCATTCCCGTTCTGCGGTGGGTTGTGCACCAAGACTTGAGTCAGCTGCTGAATAGCGGCGTTATTGGCTTGGTGTTCCTCACAAAGAGCTTGAAGGAACTGAGCCATAGTCAAGCTTTTGGGAGGAGGAGGTGGCGGTGGAACATCGTCTTGCTGCTCGTGGTAATCTCCAACTTGAGCTTCCCCTCTGGTTCCCTGCTGCTGACCTGAAGAGGCAGAGCCGGGGTTGCATCCAACATGCTTACACAACACTCATGGTTCAGTGAACCGATACACGAACTCCAACGCTCAGGGAGTAACTCCTAATTGCCTACGTCACTAATACTAAGCGGCAGACTGCACGGTCTCATAGGCGGGTTCTGCGGGATCTTCGTCTTCATCTTCATCTTCATCTTCATCAGTGCTTCCCTTCTTTGAAGAGTAGGGGAAGGAATTGGTCCATCACGACGTCTCTTGGGTGGTGAGGTAGCGAAGAGTTCGGTGTACTATTCCGCGGTCAGGCGATGACTCTGAAGGGGAGTGGCCTGAAGCGGTGGTATTCCTCCTTGGAAAGCGATGCTAGGAGGTCCTTCGGGTGCTCCTTCCTTCTTCACCTTGAGGTTCTTCATCTTTTCCATGCGAAGTAGATCCTTGACTTGGTGCAGCTCTTGGCGAATCTTCGTTGACTCTTTGATCAAAAGGTGTGTCAAAGTGTCGGAGGAGAGACTGAAGTAGGTCTGAAACCTCAGTGGCGTCCCGTCCTTAGAAGATGGGTTGAGTGTCCAACTCCCGTCTATCCCATCCTTAACGAAGGGTAGGTGATGAGTAGCTGGCTTGTTAGCCATCTCGGGAAGGATGTCGCAGAGTCGCACGAGCGCCTCTCATGTTGTTGTCTCCACTGCCAACATTAGGTCCTCCATCTGTGGTCCCTCAAAGAACGAGCTAGTCGGGGAGTCATTATCCTTCACTATCACGTCCACGTGATATTCCTTGGTGTCGGTGTTGACCCAGTGCTCATGGTAGAGGAAGATGGGCGTGCGGCGTACTTGGCACTTCTCGAGGCTATCAATCAAAAGTAGAGGAAAGCCTGTCTCCAGAAGCATCTCAAGTACGGCGGCCATCTACAAGATGTAGAGGAGAGGGTTAGAAAGTTTTTAGTGGGTGAAGAATCTTAGGTTAAGGTCTAGGTGCACTAGTCGTCTCGGCTATCGTCCATGCTACCTAAGGCTTCCTATAGTCAGGATGGCTCTGATACCAGCTCTGTGGGGACCCCTACTTACGAGTCGTGATCGCCGAATGAACGTGCTCAGTGATCCCAGAGATCAATGCTCACCGAACACATAGATACCGAATAAAAGAGTCTTACATCCAAGTACCGAATTATTACATCACATGACCGAATGGTCAAGTTCACAAGGTAGGGCCTAAGGACAAATCATAATGATACAACTAATAGCGGAAAACATAGGCGCTAAGTGGGTGCCCATGCCATCAAGCCTACACCGACACGCATTCTGACTCGGAAGTGTCCTAGTTCGCAGGGGCGTCGCCGAAGACGTACTCATCTCCAAACTCCGGTCCTTCCATGTGTGGTCAATAATATAACCAGTGGCAATCCAATGAGTATTTTTGAATGTACTCGCAAACATCCCATGATATGAACAATGAAAGTGAAGGATAACAATAACATGCATCTTTGGTGGAATTCATCGTGGTGGAATAATCATGAATATGTATCAAGTTAAAGAATTACTTTTGAAGAACAGGTTAAAGATATCAATATATCTGCTGAGGGCTGACACATCCGGGCTCACCCTATATGCCAAGTCACCAAACTTGGTCAAATCATCACTTCTATATTAACTCCATTTACCACAAACTCACACACACTTGGTTTATGCGGAAACAACTGGACGTAGTTTAAGCAGCACCACCCAACTATCCTTGCCCATGGACACGACTATTCAAATAGTTTTACGCTCTGTAGAGGTAGTATGCTGGACCCACGAGATCCGGGAAACTTCCGTGTCATCCACGACTCGCGGTATATAATATCCCTGAGGTAAGTACCCGATCAATGCCTTTCCCTTGACGATTCTAGACAAAGAGGTCCACTAGATTGGTGCCCAACCCACATGTTGTACGTCTTACGAGCACCGACTCTCGACAATATCAACCATGCGGGGACCAACGGTGTGCCTGGAACTCATAAAAATGGCATAGTCGCCCTACCCGGCACGACCCCATCACGAGAGTGACCACACATCACTCCCGCCACTAGTAATGTGGCTCTTTGCTAGCACCGACCAGAGTAATCAACACAGCCCCATCCCATAAGGGGTAACGTGGTCGTACATGTAAGGTTGGGACGGTCCACACATCATAAATCTATTCCCATTTCCAAAACCATACTCGCACAAATACCCGGTGCACCACTTCACCAAAAGTGGCCACCTAACTCATCATCACCCTCAGGCATTAGTGGCATCCGACGAGGTTTTCATAAATCTTTGATTTGTATCAGTAACATGCTCATGCTAATATTACTCTATCTTTACTTGTCAACATGATACTAGCATGACCCTCATAGATGATAGGATCAAGCTTAATGCATGTGCTCCGGAGGAGCCATCGGTAACATCACCTTAGTGAATTACCGGCACTTGTGATCATATGCAACGGAAATACTTGCTATCTTAACATGCAATATAACATATGCTTAGTCATGGTCAAAGGGCTACTTGCCTTGGTCAGCTAGGTATCCAGGGTCTTCGAGGTCTTCCGCTCTGATTCCCTCGTCACACGGATTTTCTATCATCGCCAAAAGAATAAATAAGAAATAGCTCACTCAAAAACATATCACAAAGTAATTTTAGAAATGTTCTTTATTACTGATAAATCTAAGTTGTTATTTTCAAAAATATTTTCCTCTGATTCCAATGAAGGAGCATTTTTAAAATCATCCAAACAGAAGCAAAACTATTCCAATTTGGTCCTTTTTATTATTGTAAAACAGAATAGTTGCTGAAGAATTCATCCAGTGGTCTCATTAAATACTACATATTTTTAGAAGAATATCAGTGGAAAAATTATATATTTACACTGGTTAAATATTTTTATAAAAATCTTTGAAATCAGATTTTAAAAACAAAAGAAAAATGGGCTAACTCCCTGGCCTGGCTCGGCCTGGAACTGGGCCGGCCCAAGGCCAGCCGGTAGCGTGCCCAGGCGCGCGCGCCGTCAGGTTTGAACCTGACGTTCGGGGCCCTGCGGTCAGCGGCTGCGGGAAGCGAGGGGGAGATCTGGGCCACTGATGACCCACAAGTATAGGGGATCTATCGTAGTCCTTTCTATAAGTAAGAGTGTCGAACCCAACGAGGAGCAGAAGGATCTGACAAGTGGTTTTCAGCAAGGTAATATCTGCAGGCACTGAAACTATCGGTAACAAGTGGTTGTGTGGTGAGATGATTCGTAGAAAGCAACAAGTAACAAAAGTAGCAACGGTGCAGCAAAGTGGCCCAATCCCTTTTGTAGCAAGGGACAAGCCTGGACATTGTCTTATAGGAGGAAAAACGCTCCCGAGGACACACGGGAATTTGTGTCATGCTAGTTTTCATCATGTTCATATGATTCGCGTTCGTTACTTTGATAGTTTGATATGTGGGTGGACCGGCACTTGGGTACTGCCCTTACTTGGACAAGCATCCCACTTATGATTAACCCCTCTCGCAAGCATCTGCAACTACGAAAGAAGAATTAAGACAAAGTCTAACTATAGCATTAAACTAGTGGATCCAAATCAGCCCCTTACAAAGCAACGCATAAACTAGGGTTTAAGATTCTGTCACTCTAGCAACCCATCATCTACTTACTACTTCCCAATGCCTTCCTCTAGGCCCAAATAATGGTGAAGTGTTATGTAGTCGACATTCACATAACACCACTAGAGGAAAAACAACATACAACACATCAAAATATCGAACGAATACCAAATTCACATGACTACTATTAGCATGACTTATCCCATGTCCTCAGGAACAAAAGTAACTAATCACAAAGCATAATCATATTCATGACCAGAGAGGTAATGAGTAGCATCAAGGATCTGAACATAAACTCTTCCACCAAATAATCCAACTAGCATCAACTACAAAGAGTAATTAACACTACTAGCAACCTTACAAGTACCAATCGGACTCGCGAGACGAAGATTGGTTACAAGTGATGAACTAGGGTTTGGAGATGAGATGGTGCTGATGAAGATGTTGATGGTGAGGAGTCCCCTCCAATGAGAGGACTGTTGGTGATGACGATGGCGACGATTTCCCCCTCCGGGAGGGAAGTTTCCCCGGCAGGATCGTCCTGCCGGAGCTCTAGATTGGTTCTTCTCAAGTTCCGCCTCGTGGCGGCGGCGAATCCATGAAAAATCCTCCTCTAGATTTTTTCCCGAACAAAACCCTTCATATAGCAGAAGAGGGGGCCAGAGGGCCAGTTGGGTGCCCACAAGCCCCCTAGGCGCGACCAGGGGGTGGTCGCGCCTAGCACGCTTGTGGCCACCTGCTGGCGCCCCTGTGGCGCTTCTTCGGCCCAGTATTTTTTATAAATCCAGAAAAAAAATCCTCGTTGATTTTTATGGCGTTTGGAGTTGTGCAGAATAGGTATCTCAACTTTTCTCCTTTTTCAGGCCAGAATTCCAGCTGCCGGCATTCTCCCTCTTCAAGTAAACCTTGCAAAATAAGAGAGAAAGGCATATGTATTGTACCGTGAAGTGAAATAACAGCCCAAAAAGCGCCAAATATCAACATGAAAGCATGATGCAAAATGGGCGTATCAACTCCCCAAAGCTTAGACCTTGCTTGTCCTCAAGCGAAAGCCTAGCTCAATAAATATGTCCACATGTTTAGGGAGAGAGGTGTCGACAAAACAAGATACGAACATGCATGCATCATAATCATGATCAGAACAGCAATACCATCGTATCAACTCTTATGCTAAAGTAACAATTTATTCACAAAGTAAAGCATGGATCAAGAACCTTACCGAGAATTAACAACCGATAGCCTTTAGTCATTGAAGCAATTGCAATTTATCACAACATCAGAAAGAGTCAAATAAGAGCTTGTAAAGCAAATCCACATACTCAATCATATTTTCGTTCTCTACAATTGCTACAACTCACGTGGTACTCATGAGATCAAAGTTTCAGCTGGACACAGAGAAAGATAGGGGCTTATAGTTTCGCCTCCCAACTGCTTACCTCAAGGGTAATGTCAACAATAATAATTCATGAATACTTACCTCCAAGTAGACATATGAATATAGATCTTTCCCAAGCATATGACGTTAGCCAAGATAAAGGCGAAATAGGGAATTGGTGAAGATCACCATGACTCTTTCAAGGGCAAAAAGTAAAGGTACAAGATAGGCCCTTCTCAAAGGGAAGCAGAGGTTGTCATGCTCTTTTGAGGTTGGCATGCGTGTCCTCTTAGTGCGGAGGAACGTCACTTTATATTGCCTCCTGTGATAAAGAACTTTATTATGCAGTCTGTCGCTTTTATGTCTTCCTCATCACAGGTTCGTACAAAGCTTATTTTCCACACACTAATAGATCATACATATTAGGGAGCAATTTTTATTGCTTGCACCAATGACAACTTACTTGAGGGATCTTATTCAATCCATAGGTAGGTATGGTGGACTCTCATGGCAAAACTGAGTTGAAGGTTTATGGATGGACAAGTAGTATCTCTACTTGGTGCGGGAGTTTTGGCAATTATGAGGTGGAAGCAATCGTCACATGCTAAGGGATCTCTAATCATATAAAATTCTTCGGAACCAAGCAAACACAATTCCTTATGTTGTCTTCCTTGTCCAACATCTACTTCTAGGCATGCAATAGTTCAGTGAGTGTTCACAATCATAGATGGTGTCAAAGATGATATATTTATATGTGAACGTCTCCTTCCTTATCACTTCCTGTTAATTGCAACAATGACCAAGGTCTACGTTTGTCTACCCTCAACAAGTTTCAATAAAAATTCTTTTTGTATTTGAAGCCATCACTTCCCATAAGATCATTACATGATCTTTCATGCTTTTGTTCTTTTCTCACTCTTTTGATCATGGCAAGAGGCAAAGCCCTTCAACTAAGACACTCTTTATTATATGGCTCACGAGCTCGAATACATCGGGGGTGACACAAAGCAAAACTCAGGACTAAAACACTAAGACTTTTAATCTACTAGAGAAAAAGAAAACTGAAAAGGAACAAACTAAAACAAAGGTAAAGGCAAAAGATGTGATGGTGATACGATACCGGGGCAACGCCCCCAAGCTTGGCAAAAGCCAAGGGGATTGCCCATACCCGTGCTTAGTTGTCTTCCTTTGGAGGTGATGGTGGTGGAGTTGTGCAACATTGGTTTGATCCTCCGTCTTCCAAGGCATAGGTGCTCCATCATGGAAATATGAACAAGTCTCCGGAATCCTCAAATCTGGAGCCAACCGTATTGATTTAAATCTATACTCATACTCACAGTTTTGGTTCTGCAGGTCATAGATCTGGGCCTGGAGTTGATCAATCCTGTCATAGAGCCTGGAGAGGTGCTTCCCAATGTCAATGGCATCGATCATGTGCTTGCTAGTGAACTCCGTGATCATGTTGAGTCCACGCTCCACCATAGCTTGGCACTTGAAGACATGTTGCTCCATTGCTTCGAGCCTCGCCTCAATGCTTCCAGTCTTCTTAGGCCCCTCAACATCACGGATGTGCAACATCCCCTCACGCATCTCGATAGATTGAGGGTGTTGCAGCACTCCTGTGAGGTAGGGGTTGATGACCTTCTCGCAGATCTTGTCCTTCGGAGCTTTTGGGGACGTCATAGCGATCTAGATCTGTGGCAGAAAACAGGCTCGAAACAAAAACAGAGGAAATCTGCGTGAAACGAGAGTCAGACCTTTCGGGAGAATATATAATGATTTTTTTAGAGCAGAAGGAGTACTCCGCACGAAAACGGAGTCCGGGAGGCACATGAGGTGGCCACAAGACCCCCAGGCGCGGCCAGGGGGTGGGCCCGTGCCTGGCAGGCTTGTCGCCTCCTCACGCGCTTTCCGGACTACTTCCAATTTTTCTATTTTTTCAAATATTCCAAAACGGAGAAAAAATCCTACTGGAAAAGTTTTGGAGTCTATTTTCTTACCGAATCACTTACCTCTTCGTTTTCGGAGTCTGAAACACGCTGATAAATATCCCTTAGGTAATCTTTCGGAGTTATGGTATTGATGATATTGCTTTCAACATTTATGGGAGTACCTGAGATATAATGCTTGATTCTCTGCCCATTTACAACTCTCGGACAATTACCTTCCGTGTTGTTGATCTTGATAGCACCGGAATGATATACTTCCTCAACAATATAGGGACCTTCCCATTTAGAGAGAAGCTTGCCTACAAAAAATCTTAAATGAGAATTATATAGCAAGACATAATCACCTACATTGAACTCACGCTTTTGTATCCTCTTATCATGCCACCTCTTAACCTTTTCTTTGAACAACTTGGCATTTTCATATGCCTGAGTTCTCCACTCATCAAGCGAGCTAATGTCAAATAACCTCTTCTCACCAGCAAGTTTGAAATCAAATTTGAGCTCTTTGATTGCCCAATAAGCTTTATGCTCTCGCTCAAGAGGTAAATGACATGCTTTACCGTACACCATTTTGTACGGAGACATGCCCAGGGGATTCTTATAGGCAGTTCTATAAGACCACAGTGCATCATCGAGCTTCTTAGACCAATTCTTTCTAGACCTATTGACAGTCTTTTGCAGAATTAGTTTAATCTCTCTATTGCTTAGCTCTACTTGACCACTGGACTGAGGGTGATAGGGAGACGCAATTCTATGGTTGACATCGTAATTGGCAAGCGTTTTACGGAAAGCACCATGAATGAAATGTGAACCACCGGCGATCATTAGATATCTAGGGACTCCAAATCTAGGGAAAATAACTTCTTTAAGCATCCTGATAGAGGTGTTGTGATCAGCACTACTAGTGGGGATAGCTTCTACCAACTTAGTGACGTAATCAACAACAACTAGGATATGAGTATACCCGTTGGATTTTGGAAAAGGTCCCATATAATCAAAGCCCCAGACATCAAATGGTTCAATGACAAGTGAATAGTTCATAGGCATTTTCTGACGTTTACCGATATTACCTATTCTTTGACATTCGTAATAAGACAAGACAAACTTACGGGCATCCTTGAAGAGAGTGGGCCAATAGAAACCTGATGGCAATACCTTGTGTGCAGTTCTATCTCCCGCATGGTGTCCTCCATAGGCCTCGGAGTGACACTTTTGTAGGATCTGTCCATGTTCATGTTCAGGTACACAACGTCTAATAACACCATCTACTCCTTCCTTATAAAGGTGAGGATCATCCCAAAAGTAATGTCTCAAGTCAAAGAAGAATTTCTTCTTCCGCTGGTATGTGAAACTAGGTGGTATATATTTGGAAACGATATAGTTTGCATAATTAGCATACCACAGTGCACTACGTGAAGCATTGATGACATGCAATTGCTCATCGGGAAAGCTATCATCAATAGGTTGTGGGTCATCAAAAATGTTCTCCAACCTAGACAAGTTATCTGCTACGGGGTTATCACCACCCTTCCTGTCGACAAAGTGCAAATCAAACTCTTGTAGCAAGAGAACCCATCTGATAAGTCTAGGTTTAGCGTCCTTCTTCTCCATGAGGTACTTAATAGAGCGTGATCAGTGTGAATAGTGACTTTGGAATCAACTATGTAAGACCTGAACTTTTCACATGCAAACACGACTAAAAACTCCTTTTCCGTAGTGGCATAGTTTCTTTGGGCACTGTCTAGAGTTTTACTAGCATAGTGAATAACATTCAACTTCTTATCAACTCTTTGCCCTAGAACAGCACCAACAACATAATCACTAGCATCACACATGATTTCAAAAGGTAAATTACAATCAGGAAGTTGAACAATAGGTGCGGTTATCAAAGCCCTCTTAAGAATTTTGAAGGCTTCCTCACAATCATCGTCAAAGACAAAAGGAATATCCTTTTGCAAGAGATTGGCAAGAGGCCTAGAAATCTTAGAGAAGTCTTTAATGAACCTTCTATAGAAACCAGCATGACCGAGGAAACTTCTTATACCTTTGATATCTGTGGAATATGGCATTTTCTCGATTGCATCAACCTTAGCCTTATCGACTTCAATACCTCTTTCAGAAATTTTATGTCCTAAGACGATGCCTTCATTAACCATAAAGTGGCACTTCTCCCAATTCAAGACAAAATTGGTGTCTTTACATCTCTGCAAGACTCGATCAAGCTTGTTGAGGCAATCATCAAAGAAAGACCCGTAAATGGAGAAGTCATCCATGAAAACCTCAACAATATTTTCACAAAAGTCAAAGAATATAGCCATCATACATCTTTGAAAGGTGGCGGGTGCATTACATAAGCCAAAAGGCATACGTCTATAAGCAAAGGTACCGAAAGGGCACGTGAAAGTGGTTTTCTCCTGATCAGATTGTGCAACTGGTATTTGAGACAAACCAGAATAACCGCCTAGAAAGCAGAAGTGTGTGTGTTTACACAGTCTTTCTAGCATTTGGTCGATAAAAGGCAAAGGGTAATGATCTTTCCTAGTGGCTTTATTCAATTTCCTAAAATCGATCACCATCCTATAGCCAGTAATAATCCTCTGTGGGATCAATTCATCATTATCATTAGGGACAACGGTAATACATCCCTTCTTAGGGACGCAATGCACCGGACTCACCCAATCACTATGAGCAACAGGATAGATAATACCCGCTTCCAGGAGCTTTAGTATTTCTTTTCTTACTACCTCTTTCATCTTAGGATTTAATCTCCTTTCATGATCAGCAACTGGCTTGGAATCAGGATCAGTTTTAATCTTGTGCTGGCATAGAGTGGGACTAATGTCCTTAAGATCATCAAGAGTATATCCAATAGCAGCACGGTTCTTTCTCATAGTTTTTAGTAACTTATTTTCTTCATGATCTGAGAGGCTAGCACTAATAATAACAGGATATATCTCTTTTTCATCAAGATAAGCATACTTAAGAGTATCAGGCAATTGTTTAAGCTTGAACACAGGACACCCTTTGGTGGGGGTGGATCCCTAAGTAGTTCAACAGGCAAGTTATTCTTAAGGATAGGATATTGTTCTAAGACAACTCTATCTATCTCATCCCTTTCATCCATATGCATATCATTTTCATGCTCAAGAAAGTATTGCTCTAAGGGATCAGTAGGAGACACAGCAATAGAAGCTAAGGCAATAGTTTCATCCTTACTAGGCAACTCCTTTACATGAGGTTGTCTACCAAACTTGGATAAATTGAACTCACGTGACGCACCATCAAATCCAACAGTGACAGTTTGCTTCTCACAGCCAATATGAGCATTGACGGTATTGAGAATAGGTCTGCCAAATATGATGGGACAAAAGCTATCTTGTGCGGTAGCAAGAACGAGGAAATCAGAAGGATACTTCGTTTTACCACATAAGACTTCAACATCCCTAACAATTCCCACAGGACAGATGGTATCTCTATTGGCAAGCAGAATAGTGACATCGATAGGTTCTATCTCAATAGGTGCAATCTCGTCTTTGATTTCATCATATAAGGATTGAGGTATTGCACTAACACTAGCACCCACATCACATAAACCATGATAACAATGATCTCCTATCTTAATAGAAACCACAGGCGTGCCAACAACAGGCCTACGTTTGTCTCTAATGTGAGTTTAGCAATTCTAGCAGCATCTTCACAGAAGTGAATATTATGTCCCTCAACATTGTCGGACAGGAGATCTTTGATAGTAGCAATGCTAGGTTCAACTCTAATTTGCTCAGGGGGTGTGGGTGTTCTAATGTAGCCTCTACGTATCACAGTTGAATCTATAGAATGATCCTTTATGCTAACAGGGAAAGGTGGTTTCTAAATGTAAGCACTGGGAACAATAGGATCATTATAGGCAATGACTTTCTCTTCAACTGGGTTGGGTTTAACTACATTGACTTCTAAAGGAGGGTGATATTTAAACCACTTCTCTTTGGGGAGATCAATATGAGCAGCAAATGATTCACACAATGAAGCTACTATCTCAGAGTCAAGTCCATACTTAGCGCTAAAATCACAAAAAGTATTTGTTTCAACAAAGGATTTAACGCAATCAAACTTGAAATTCATACCTGACACCTTACCTTCTTCAAGCTCCCACTCTTCAGAGTTGCATTTAAAACTCTCCAATAAATTCCATCTGAAGTCAATGTCTCTCTTCATAAAAGAACCGGTACAAGAAGTGTCAAGCATGGTGCAATCATCATGAGAAAGCCGAGCATAGAAGTTCTGAATGATAATTTCTCTCGAGCTCATGGTTGGGGCATGAATAGAACATTGATTTAAGCCTCCCCCAAGCTTGAGCGATGCTTTCTCTGTCACGAGACCAAAAATTATAAATATAATTCCGATCACGATGTACTAAATGCATAGGATAAAACTTTTGATGAAATTCCAATTTCAACCGATTGTAGTTCCATGATCCAGTATCATCACATAGCCTATACCATGTCAACGCCTTATCCTTCAAAGATAAAGGAAAGACCTTCTTCTTGACCTCATCCTCGGGCAAACCTGCAAGCTTAAATAAACCACAAACTTCATCTACATAGATTAGATGCAAGTCTGGATGTGATGTTCCATCTCCTGTAAAGGGATTAGCCAGCAGTTTGTCAAGCATACCCAAAGGAAATTCAAAGAAAATATTTTCAGTAGGTGGAGAAGGTTTAGGAGGAACTCTTTGTGCTTCCGTTCGATGTGAAGATACCCCGAACAAGCCCCTCAAAGGATTAGTTTCCATAGTGACAAGTGACAATAAATTTCAGCACACTATATGGATGTTTCCTTACCAAGTTCCACTTACCAAAGGCGCTTCACTCCCTGGCAACGGCGCCAGAAAAGAGTCTTCATGACCGACAATTATAAGGGATCTATCATAGTCCTTTCGATAAGTAAGAGTGTCGAATCCAACGAGGAGCAGAAGGATCTGACAAGTGGTTTTCAGCAAGGTAATATGTGCAGGCACTGAAATTATCTGTAACAAGTGGTTGTGTGGTGAGATGATTTGTAGCAAGCAACAAGTAACAAAAGTAGCAACGGTGCAACAAAGTGGCCCAATCCCTTTTGTAGCAAGGGACAAGCCTGGACAAAGTCTTATAGGAGGAAAAACGCTCCCGAGGACACACAGGAATTTATGTCATGCTAGTTTTCATCATGTTCATATGATTCGCGTTCGTTACTTTGATAGTTTGATATGTGGGTGGATCGGCGCTTGGGTACTGCCCTTACTTGGACAAGCATCCCACTTATGATTAACCCCTCTTGCAAGCATCTGCAACTACGAAAGAAGAATTAAGATAAAGTCTAACCATGGCATTAAACTAGTGGATGCAAATCAGCCCCTTACGAAGCAACGCATAAACTAGTGTTTAAGCTTCTGTCACTCTAGCAATCCATCATCTACTTACTACTTCCCAATGCCTTCCTCTAGGCCCAAATAATGGTGAAGTGGTATGTAGTCGACGTTCACATAACACTCCTAGAGGAAAAACAACATACAAGACATCAAAATATCGAACGAATACCAAATTCACATGACCACTGTTAGCATGACTTATCCCATGTCCTCACGAACAAAAGTAACTACTCACAAAGCATAATCATATTCATGACCAGAGAGGTAATGAGTAGCATCAAGGATCTGAACATAAACTCTTCCACCAAATAATCCAACCAGCATCAACTACAAAGAGTAATTAACAATACTAGCAACCTTACAAGTACCAATCGGAGTCGCGGGGTGAAGATTGGTTACAAGTGATGAACTAGGGTTTGGAGATGAGATGGTGCTGATAAAGATGTTGATGGTGATGAGTCCCCTCCGATGAGAGGAGTGTTGGTGATGACGATGGCGACGATTTCCCCCTTCGGGAGGGAAGTTTCCCTGGCAGGATCGTCCTGCCGGAGCTCTAGATTGGTTCTGCTCATGTTCCGCCTCATGGCGGCGGCGAATCCATGAAAAAGCATCCTCTTGATTTTTTCCCGAACGAAACCCTTCATGGGGGCCAGAGGGCCAGCTGGGTGCCCAAAAGCCCCCTAGGCGCGGCCAGGGGGTGGCCGCGCCTAGCAGGCTTGTGGCCACCTGCTGGCGCCCCTGTGGCGCTTCTTCGGCCTAGTATTTTTTATAAATCCGGAAAAAAAATCCTCGTTGATTTTTATGGCATTTGGAGTTGCGTAGAGTAGGTATCTCAACTTTGCTCCTTTTTCAGGCCAGAATTCCAGTTGCCGGCATTCTCTCTCTTCAAGTAAATCTTGCAAAATAAGAGAGAAAAGGCATAAGTATTGTACCGTGAAGTGAAATAACAGCCCAAAAAGTGATAAATATCAACATGAAAGCATGATGCAAAATGGACGTATCAGCCACCGACAGGTGGAGCACACCTGTCGAGGTCGTCTCCTACCTCTGGCCAGAGAGGAGGAGGAGCACGCCGGTGAGGTTGCCGACATTCTCAAGCCCCAACGAAGACAGAAATGGGTTCGGCTCATCGCCGCCTACCTGCTGGAGGTCGGAACAACGACGGAGAGGCACGGGTTCGTCGGCGACGAGGAGGCCGCAGTGGAGGAGTTTCGGGAGGTGGTCAAGAGGGTAGCTAGGGGCACAGAAATTCTTGGGAAAGTTGGGGGAAAGCTTCCTGAGGTCGAGGGATCAGTTTGGTGGGTCGAGGGACGCAGGAGCCGTTGTGTAGCCGGAGATCGACCAGAGCTTCGAGGCGAAGGGGCCTCGGTCGATTTCGATCACCGGGGCTCAGCTGGCCTGCTGGGGTGGCTAGGGAGGTGCTAGTGGTCGTGGCGAAGCTGTCTGAGGGGTGATGGAATGAGGGGAGGGCTATAAATAGGCCCGCGATGGTGAGCCGATTCGGGAGTGCCGATGACTCACCGTGGCATGCATGGGGTGCAGAGAGGGGCTGGGGTCGAAACCACGGTCTCAGAACATGGTTTTGGACTGCGAGAACCATCTGCAACAGAGAGAGAGAGGATTCGAGCATCAGTGGACGCGCAACTTTGGCCGATACTGGTGCGCGCAGGCACGCGTCGCATGAGCTCTAGAGCGGGAGAGAAGGGTCCCTGATGGTTGCTCGATGTAGAGGGGTTGTCGGGGAAGAGGTTGGACACCTCGGGGGAGGCTGGAACTAGTCGAGGGTGTCGCCCCCACCTCGGTGGCTTCCTGTAGCGCGCCCAGAGCACAGTTTTGGCATGCCACGGCATGTTGGTGCGGTCTGAGGCACTTTGGACGTGTCTAGCATGTCCTGGCACTGGCTGGGAGTGAGGCTAGCCGTTGGGTCCCGTGGGAGCTTCGGCTGGTCAAGGGAGACAAGGAATATAGGTGCTGTCAACTTTGAACTGAAGTTTAGATTGGGTTTTTTGGCATTTCTACTTTGAACCAGAGAGGGCCAGTTGACTGGGGCTGGGCATTGATACTGGCCACCTAATTCGAGAGTTTGGAGCAAAGGGGTTGGGTTTAGATGTGGCTAAGAAGGCTTTTACCCATCTGTCAAAAGGTGCTCGACAAAGGTTTGAGGGGGTTGCACCCCACCACTAGTTCTGCAACTTAACAGGTTTGGGTTTGGTGCTAATACATGGGGTTTCACCAAGTTTGAACTCCATTGGACAAGTTTAGCTTTGTAAACTTGAAAACACCACCATTTGACCAGATCTGTCCCTTCCAAAGAGAGTGTAGGCAAACTAAGCCCCACAAATCCCATTTTTGGTGTGGAACCCTCATTTGAGGTATTAGGCACTGCTGCAAAGTTTCATCATCATTGGACAAAGTTTGCTATTCAGAGTTGCTCTAACTTCAATCTGGACAGAAGGGGTTTTAGGGTTATTTGGGGTCCTTAATCACATTGGATCAAAGTGAAACTTTATGTGGACACCAAATATGGCTTAGGGACACTACTGGAATTTTCGAGATTTTTTTGAGAATATTTCCCTTGGAAATATTTCAAAAGGTCAAAACAGACATAAATGGTTCTTAGGGTTTTATTCAATTAATAATAATAAATAGGGTTAAAAATCTTATGTATGGAAAATATATGTCCTTCTGATCATCTCCAAATTTAATCAGATTTTTCTAAGGCAGAAAAGTATTTTTCCATGTAGGAATACCATTTCTGGCCTAAAAATGGACATGTAAATAAATTAAGAAAACAATTCTAAAAATAATTATTTTGTGGTTTTGGGGCACTAAAATAAAGTAAAAAATTAGATCACCAACTTTGAGTGAGAACACATCTTGCCATCAAGGGCATGTAGTGCAACTCAAAGTGGGGTTTTACCTTAACCAGAAATCAGAAAAGGTTTTTGGAAACAATTCAATATTGGGAATTGGGGTTTTTATCATCACATGATTAAACACACAAGCATACAATGAAAAACATGGCACTCACAACATTAGTTTTGAAAAAGTTTTAACAAGTTCAGGTTTTTGCATTACACGGAAAGTGGTAGTGAAAACACGGTGTGACAGTTGATGATCGTCTTATGAGTCAATGTCTAAAGAGTCTAACTCCTTATGAATGAGCTAAGGGCCTCCTTTTATAGGCAAAGGGGTCACCTACAGTGCTCGGTGGTAGTTTCACAAGGAGTTATAGTGAACCTAGAGCGGTGCTTATCCATCGACCGCTGTCACGTGCATTAAATGCGCGTCTTGTCCTTGTCAGCGATGTGCTATTGAAGACACGTATCCAGGTGTTTCGACACATGGAAGTTGCGCTGGTGCATGCAGAATGCGCTGGAACTTGAGGGGCGGTGGCACTGTGGCAAGGGCGGTTGCCCTCAAGTGCCTAGCTCCGTCATCCCGGCAAGGAGCTTGCCGGGGCCTTGGGTCTTTGTCCCGGCAAGGGAGCTTGCCAGGGGCTTCGGTCATCATCCCGGCAAGGGAGGCTTGCCAAGGTCTTGTACTTGCTGAGTTCATCACACCCACCAAATGGGCATGGCCTTGGTCATCTTCCCGGCAAGGCAGGCTTCCCGAGGCCTTGATAATCTTGGGGGTTGTATCTTGTCTGGGTCCTGCCATGCCCTGCCGGCAGGGGCTCTTTGCCCCCGTGCACAAGTCTAGGGCACTAGGAACCCCAGTCTTTAGTGCACCGACAGGAGCCCTCGGGCCTAGGCCACACAGGCGTGCGAAGCGTTGTTGGGCCAGGCCCAAAGAGGTGCACGGACCTTCGTGGATAGATCCATTGGCAGTTGCTTTTCCCCACGTCGCGCACCGGATTCGTGAAGTGGGTGGTCGTGCGCGGAGTGGCCTTTCTGCCTCCTGAAACGCCTCTGCAACGTGCGTGTCATGCACAGTTATGGATGGACATGTGGCAGGCGTGGCCTTAAAAGGCGAAGCTATGGCTGGGCCCGCCCGTGCATGCATTGGTGCAGCAGGGCGGTTCTCTGTTCGCCCGTGAGCTCGAGCGATTGGGCGAGAGGGGTGGTGGCTTCTAGAGCAAGGGAGGCTAGCCCCCGCGCCACGTCCTATAAATTGGGAGGGTTTGCGAGGGTTTTTGCTCACCCAACTCCTTCTGAATCCACCAACTCCTCAGCCTTGGTCTTCAGAATCGTCGGTCGCCAGGGCGATGAGAGGACCCCGTTCGGATCATGCCACAGCTTCTGGGGGCGCCGCGGTGGCAGATGGCATGAGCGCTCGTGGTGGAGGAAGGGTGAGGGGTCGTGGCCGTCGTGGAGGTCGAGGCTGGGGGAGGCGGAGCGCTACTCCAGCGCGTCCGCCTTCTCCGAGGCTTGCTCCCGAGGCAGTCCACGTCGGAAGGAACCCGATGGAGTTCCTCGTCCAGTTACGAGGACCCATTCGTTCCCGCCTCCGACTCCCTGGTGTCTTCGCCGAGCCAACGGAAGGAGAGGGGACCTCGACCCTGTGGCTCCGCATGCATGGTTGCGGCAATGGCGACGTGCCGGTGGTCGCGGAGCGTACTCGGCCTTGGACCTTGTTCCTCGGCCGCGGGTGGAAAAGCTTCGCCCGCGCCCACAGCCTCTGGGATAGGCATGTTCTCCGCTTCAAGAAGATAACACGCTCTCCATTAAGCTATATGGGAGCTCAGGTGCGTGTCTCGGCTGCTGCGAAGAGAGGTCGTGCAGGACTGAAAGCCCTTCCTCGCGTGAGAGCGACGAGGAATAGACGAATGGTGATGACAGCGGAAGCGGGTCAGGCCCCCTGCAGACATTGTGTGCACAAGAGGGCTTGTCCTCGGGCTAACCGCCGACCGTACCATCACCGTCAGTCTGCCACTCACTCCCTCCCGCGCCGGACCGACCGGAGCTGCCTCATCTTCCTGTCGGCGCCCAGACTTATGCTCCTCCATCTCTTCCTGAACTCCAGCCCGACGAGCGTAGTTCCTCTCCAAAGACAGTAGTTCTAGGTTAGAGTAGATCATATCATCCATGTAATATGTTTGAGAATATCCCAAACAAAAGAATGAAAAGACTATTTTCCCTTTTTCTGATTCTATTCTTTGGATGATTCGCCTTTGCATTATCTGGGAGCTTGACGACAACTACCGGCAAGACTCCTTGCCGCGTTCAATGGAACCATAGAAATCGCCAAGCGCAGCTTGAGACGAAATCGGGTGCTACGTAGCCGCTTGCTCTGTTGATCAGGTTCGCAACTGTTTGAAGGTGCTCTGTGGCCGTTCAGATTGTTTGAATGAGTTCGAAACAAAGGCAAGGTGGACTGATCTTTGGAAAGATCCCAGTATGCGCAGACTCCACGCACAAAGGTTGGAAACTTTTAAAGGAAAAAATGGAGAATCTATCTACTTCAGATCTGAATCTTAAACTTGAAAACTTATATGTTGATGTCGTGGTTGCATGGCACTTGAATCTTTTGCCAGGGCATCGGAGCCCTCGGCAAGCAGGAAATTACCGCTCCCGGCGGCTTTTTCTCTGGCAAAGACTTCTTGCCGACAGTCCGCGACCGTTGTTTGGAGAAAAAGTTGGCCAGGGTGTAACCCCTTTGCTTTTCTCTTGCTAGGCTGTGCTGGCGGAGCCCCCGAGCGCATCTTGGGCGACGATACGACGCTCTCAGGGGCACAACACTTACGCTGGAGTGCGTGTCGGGGCTTCGGGACCGCTTCGCACATCCTCAATGACTATGCATCACTCCGCAGAGGTGCGTCCACTGGAGTATGCACCGAGGCCTCTGTGAAGCTCCCAGGCACGCCCTCGACAGCTGTGCGTTGGCCCCGAGCGACGCATCGGCTTGGCGACGCTGCCTTTGGATCCTCCACGTCCCTGCCCCACGCTCGCGTAGCAACACGCTCGTGCAGGCCTTGGGAAGCCATAGCAGAACAGAGCGTCTGCCGCGGTACCCCGTTTCCGGGGGAACACGACGTAGCGCCCAAACTTCCAAGAATCTGGTGCTGACCTTGCTCTGATTCATGCACAACTCCGCACCCCCTACCTGGCGCGCCAAAGATGTCGGCAGTGCAAGGTCGACACCTATGGGAATCAACGTGAAACCCTTGTGATCATAGGGCGGGGAGAGGTGACGTGAAGAGCGGAGCTAACGATCAGCACCTGTCAAGCCTTTTTACCCAGGTTTGGGCTGCTTACACGTAAAACCCTACGACATGCTTGTCTGGTTGTATTGAGCGTTTTCGTTGTTGATTGTTACAGTGACTGTTGATGATCGTATTATGATTCAATGTCCAAAGAATCTAACTCCTTATGAATGAGCTAAGGGCCTCCTTTTATAGGCAAAGGGGTTAGCTACAATGCTCGGTGGTAGGTTCACGAGGAGTTACGGTGAACCTAGAGCGGTGCTTATCCATCTACCGCTATCAGGTGCATTAAATGCACGTCTTGTCCTTGTCAGGGATGTGCTGGTGAAGACACGTATCCAGGTGTTTCAACACCTGGAAGCTGCGATGGCGCATGCGGAATGCGCTGGAACTTGGGGGGCGGTGGCACACTGGCAAGGGTGGTTGCCCTCCGGTGCCTAGCTCCGTCATCCCGGCAAGGAGCTTGTCGGGGCCTTGGGTCTTCGTCCCGGCAAGGGAGCTTGTCGGGGGCTTCGGTCGTCATCCCGACAAGGGAGGCTTGCCGAGGTCTTGTACTTGGTGAGTTCATCACGCCCACCAAATGGGCGTGGCCTTGGTCATCTTCCCGGCAAGGCAGGCTTACCGAGGCCTTGATAATCTTGGGGGTTGTATCTTGTCTGGGTCCTGCCATGCACTGCCGGCAGGGGCTCTTTGTGCCCGTGCACAAGTCTGGGGCACTGGGGACCCCAGTCTTTAGTGCACGGACAGCCAAGGGTACATACTTTCACTAGTGCAATCTCTCAACAATGCTAACATAGTTGGATCCCTCAACGTGCAACAAAGAATCACTCCAAAGTTCCTATCTAGTGGAGAACAATAAGATGAAATTGGTGTAGGTAGTAGAACCACCTCAAAGTTATTCTTTCTGATCAATCTATTCAAGAGTTCGTACTAAGATAACATCAAGCTATCATTTCTGTTCAATCTATTCAAGAGTTCATACTAAGATAACATCAAACTATCCTTTCCGTTCGATCTATCTAATAGTTCGTACTAGAATAACACCAATGATACATATCAATCGACCCTAATGTCACCTAGATACTCCAATGTCACCTCAAGTATCCATGGGTAAATTATGTGGCATGCATCAAACAATTTCAAAGCTATCATATTCAGTCCAACATAAAGAACTTGCAAGGAACACCCCAAGATTCCTATCACAGAACATGGTATGAAAACGTGCAAAAAAGCCTATGAATAGAACCCCAAGGTCGCTCCAAATTGATTTTTGGCAATACAAAGAGTTGCGGCAGCGGAGCAGAAGTCCTCTCTTTATTTCTAGGGTTTCTGGGATTTATAGGATTTTTCAGCGTTGGAATCACACGCAACGGAGCCACGTGGGCCCCACAAGCCATCAGGCGCATCCAAGTCCCAGGCCGCGCCCTATTGGTTTGTGCCTCCGTGGCAGCCCTCCTCTAGTGGTTCTTCACTCCAACGTTCCTCATATGTTGGAGAAAAAATCATAGAAAAGTTTCAGGCGATTCCGAGAACTTTCATTTTCGGCACAAAAAACAACACCACGATAATTCTACTGAAAAGAGCGGTAGTCCGAGTTAGTTCTAAATAAATCATATGAAGTGAATCAATACCATATAAATTTATTATAAATATAGGCAATTATGGCATGAATACTTCATAAATTATCGATACATTGGAGATGTATCAGTATCCTAAAGATTGTTCTTCGTGGATGCTTTGGCGTCCTAGAAGCTTGGTGGTGCCTTGGAGCTCAATCATTGTGGTGTAAAGCTCTGGGAAAGTGTCGGGGTCTCCAATTAGGTTGTGGAGATTGATCCGAGCATTCGAGGTTGCTTTGTGGTGTTGTTGGGAGCCTCCAATTAAGTTGTGGAGATTTTCCAACCTTGCTTGTACGGGTTCGGTGACCGCCCTCAAGGGTCCCTTAGTGGAATCACAGCATCTTGCATTGTGCAAGGGAGTGAGGAGATTATGTTGGCCTTAGTGGCATCTTCGGGAGCATTGTGCCTCCACATCGCTCCAAATGGAGATTAGCATCCGCAAGGGTGTGAACTTCAAGATACATCGTCGTCTTCGTGTGCCTCGGTTATCTCTTACCGGAGCCTCTTACTTATGCACTTTACTTTGTGATAGACATATTGTTTTGTGTTCTATATCTTGATATCACTTACTTGTTTATCTTTCTTAGCATAAGTTGTTGGTGCACATAGGTGAGCCTAGCTGTTTTAGGTTTTGTACTTGACAAATTAAACGTTAGTTTTATTCCGCATTTGTTCAAACCTAAACCATAATTATTTAAAGTGCCTATTAACCCCCCCCCCCAGGGGACATCCACGTCCTTTCACATAGTCTCTGTCGCAGGGGGGGGCTCCCTAGATACCACCTCCCTGATTTCCTTGGCTCTAGGGGGAGGTGTGTTGGCCGAGCCGGTCCTGCTTCCAGCCAGATTGGTTGCCAAGGAATCCCTCTCAAAATTTAACCGGTGGGGAAGTCATGTTGTGGGCTGCAATACGGAAAATGAACCTCGTTAGAACCATGCCACCTAGAGGAATGATGTATTTGGATTTTCAATAAATACCTTTGTGCTCAAGATTTCACCCTGACGGTCCTTCGGGGGACTGATAACCCACAAGTATATGGGATCGTGATAGTTTTCGAGGGTAGACTATTCAACCCAAATTTATAGATTCGACACGAGGGGAGACAAAGAATATTTGCACGTATTAGCAGCTGAGTTGTCAATTCAACCACACTTGGAGATTTAGTATCTGCAGCAAAGTGGTCAGCAGCACAGTAATATGATAGTTTTGATAACAGTGGTAACATTACCAAGCGGTAACAATAAGAATGATAGTGGTTTCGTAGCAGTTGTAATAGCAGTAGCAACAATAGTAACTTAGCAAGCACAATATGTGGAAAACTCGTAGGCACTAGATCGGTGATATTGCAGGATAATATTCATCACATAACAATCATAACATAGGGCGACACAAAACTAGCTCTCGCATCGATATAATGTAGGCATGTATTCTGTAAATAGTCATACGTGCTTATGAAAAAGAACTTGCATGACATCTTTTGTCCTACCCTCTCGTGGCAGCGGGGTCCATAAGGTAACTAAGGGATATTAAGGCCTCCTTTTAATAGAGAACCGGAACAAAGCATTAACACATAGTGAATACATGAACTCCTCAAACAACGGTAAGAAACGGAAAGAATCCCAATTATTGTCACTTTGGGGTATGCGGATCCTAAGACGTAGTAGGTGCATATAACTTGCAAGATCGGATTAGGAACATAGATATAATGGTGAAGACATAAACGGTTCAGATCTGAAATCATGGCACGCAGGCCCTAGTGACATGCATTAAGCATAGCAAAGTCATAGCAACATCTATCTCCGAACATACTGGATACTAGGGATCAAGCCCTAACAAAACTAACTCGATTACATGATGAATCTCATCCAGCTCTTCACCAACCAAAAAGCCTACGAAGGGATTACTCATTCCCGGTGGAGAGCATCATGGAATTAGCGATGGAGGAGGGTTGGCGATGACAAAGACTGCAGATTGTCCACTCCGGAGCCCCAAATGGACTCCAGATTAGACCTCCCGATCAAGAATGGGAGGTGGCGGTGACTCCGTATCGTGAAACACGATAAAATTTTATATCTAATTTTTTTCTCCGGAAATAGGAATTTATGGCTGTAATTAGGGTCAACACAGCCACATGGGCCCCACTAGACACCAGGCCGCATAGGGGGCCTGGCGCACCCTGATGTCTAGTGCGCTGTTGTGGTATCCCCTCCGGTGGATCTTGGTTCGAGTATTTTTTATATATTCCACAAAAACTCCAAATGTTTCATTCCATTTCGAAAACTTTTATTTCTGCACAAAAACAACACCATGGTAGTTCTGCTGAAAATAGCGTCACTCCAGGTTAGTTTCATTCAAATCATGCAAATTAGAGTCCAAAATAAGAGCAAAAGCATTAGGAAAAGTAGGTACGATAGATACATATCAACTCCCCCAAGCTTAAACCATTGCTTGTCCTCGAGCAATTAAGTTGACAAACTGATGGTGACAAAGAAAAACTTTTACAAACTCTTTTGTTCTTGTTTACATATTCATGCTTAGAGAGCACCTAGGTTTTCAGCATAAATCATGACTAATCATATCAACAGTAACCCTTAGAAACTATATTAGCTTATATTAATGTCAAAATCAACTAGCAAGCAATAATAAGATAGCTGAAACATCAACACTTTGTCAAAACAATCATGATATAATATGACAACAATGGTATCTCGCTAGCCCTTTCTGACACCGCAAAACATAAATGCAGAGCACCTCCAAAGTTCAAGCAGCGACTACACATTGTAATTCATGGTAAAAGAGATCCGGCCATGCTGGAAAGAATGATTAACTAGACACAAAGCATGAGGATGACAACAGTGCTTTAAGGTCTGGTGCTTATTTGAGAAGGTGATGACTCAAAGTAAAAAATAAAATGACATGAAAGTAAATAGAAAGTCCCTTTGCACAGGGAAGCAAGGATTTGCACAGGTGCCAGAGTTCATAGTGGAAGTAAGAGATAAATTATTTCTGGGAGGTGCACCCTTCCTGTAAACGTTATGACCAAGAGTTACGATATCTTCCATGATAAACAAATTAGCGGTGGTTCCCACGCGGTAAAAGTAAAGGTTTACTCTGTTGGGGAACATTGCATGGGAAACAAAAAATTTCCTACGCAGACATAAGATCTATCCATGGTGATGACCATCTACGAGATGAGACATCGGATCCACATACCCTTGTAGATCGCTAAGCAGGAAGCATTAAGAAATGTGGTTGATGTAGTCAAATGTCTTCGCGATCCAATCACCATCCGTCCCACGAACTCAATCCTGATCTAGCGTCGAACAGACGGCACTGATACGTCCCAAACGTATCTATAATTTATGCTTGTTCCATGATCTTTTGGGTGACACTGTTATATGTTTTCCTACACTTATATATCATTTTACACATATTTGGACTAACCTACTAACTCAGTGCACCCAGTGCCAGTTACTGTCTGCTGATGTCTATTTTGCAGGGGCTTTTACCCAATTTTCCGAAGCCCGAAAAAATCCAGAAAAAGTATATAAAAAATCAGCGAAACAGAAGATTCCGGATCATCGAAAGAGGGCCAGAGGGGGCCAGGGGCCTCCCAGGCGGCCTGCTGGGGCGGCCAGGCCCTAGGCCGCGCCAGGAGGTCGCCTGGGTGGGTCCCACCTCCTCTGGTGCCCTCCTTTGGCCTATATTTAGAGTCTCGAGAGGAAACCCTCGTAGAGTTTCTGGAATCGCGAATTTCTCCATCATTTCGCCGTCGCATCGCTTCCGAGATCAGGAGCGTCAGGAGACCTCTTCCCGGCACCCTGCCGGAGGGAGGATTGACCTCCGGGAGCTTCTCCACCACCATAGACGCTTCTCGGATGTGCCTGAGTAGTTCCCCTTGGACCATGAGTCCATGACCAGTAGTTATGTGATGTCTTCTCTTCAATCTTGTGCTTCAATGGCTAGTCCTTGTGAGCTGACCTACATGATCAAGGCATCTATGTAATTCCCTTGCTATTGCTCGATTTGTTGGGATCCGATGGATTATGAGATTATATTCAGATTTTTATGAGTTATATATTTGATTATCCTTTTATATTATGTTCCTTAGTGATTCATGCATGTTCTCCGTTGCTTTTTATTG
Source organism: Hordeum vulgare subsp. vulgare (assembly GCF_904849725.1). Lineage (NCBI taxonomy): Eukaryota > Viridiplantae > Streptophyta > Magnoliopsida > Poales > Poaceae > Hordeum > Hordeum vulgare. The sequence continues at coordinate 108,746,244 of NC_058521.1, read as the reverse complement.
CTTTGGCCAAGTAGTAGATCGTAACTGCAATAGGGAGCGTTATGCATGATTGTGGGTTCGGGCCCCTCGATGTCTAGCTTGACTGACAAAAACATGAGACTAGGGGATGTGCTTGTTGCCACTAGGGATAAAACAATGGTGCTTGTCACCACGGTTGCAAGGACTGTTTACCTTACGCATAGTTCATTAATGCAGTTGTTCGTTGCTTTGAGTTTACACTTTGGGTGGGGCTCGCAACTTAATACCGGAGAGATGTTTTGGATAGATATCTCAAGGTGTATGATTAGTAAGTAGATGTTGATAAATAAACGGTCTACTTGTCTTGGTGTACTGACCATTACTATGGAACCTCTAACTATCAAGGAGCATAATTAGCATTGCGGTGCGATCATAATTCTTTCAATTGCCCAACTGTGATTTGTTTACCCTAGCAGAGTTGTTTATCGTCTTTCGGGAGAGAGACATCACTAGTGAATGTCATGTGACTCCGGTCCATATCACAATCATTGTTTACACCTCCATCATTTACCACTTTCTTTACTTTTCCATTGCAATCACTATTACCTTCCCGCTTGTGTTTTGATCCTTTGCGAACTACAAGGCCGGAGAGATTGACAACCTCTCTGTACTCGTTGGGAGCAAAGTTATTTGTTGTTTGTGTAGGTCCACGTCTTCAGCTGACCAGGACAAGAGACACCTACTTGTTGAGCCTAGGGGTCCTCTTGGTTTGATAAACCTTACAGTCTCCCTATAAGGGAAATTTGCTGCTGACTACATCTCCACCTTTCACTTGGGGTAACCAACGAGCGGCGAGAAGTATATACATCAACTCGTCATCAGGCACCTCTGCATGCTACACACGTACAACTCGATGAAGATCTTCTCCTTCTTGATCCAGCAAGAGGGGCGAAGAGGTAGATGAGTTCTCCGGTGGCACGACGGCATGGTGGTGGTGGTAGTGATCTAATCCAGCAGGGCTTTGCCAAGCTATGTCGAACTAATATAGACGAAGGAGACGATCTATGGAGGAGACGGCAGCACGTGGCTATTTTCTGGTGTGTGTTGCCCTCAAAACCTCCACTATATATATGAGGAATAGGAGGGGGTCTACCTTGCCTCCTCCTCCAAGGAGGAGAGGTTCGGCCGAGCTAGGGAGGAGAGTCCTCCTCCAATTCGGTTTGGTGGAGGACTCCCTTCCTAGTTGGTCCCCTTCTTCCTTTTTTCATTTTTCCTTTCTTTTTACACTTGGCCGAAATAGGCCTTATTGGGATGGCCGTAACATCCCACTAGGGGTTGGTGCACCACCTTTAGACCTACTAGGTCCTCTTCTGGTTGGGTGGTCCCTCTCGGTGAAACCCCAAAACCCATTCGTCACTCCACGTACTTTACCGGTAATGCCCAAAATCTTTTAGGAGGCCAAATGCAACTTTCCTATATATCAATATGTACCTGCGGACCATTCCTGAGCTCCTCGTGACGTCTGGGATCTCATTAAAGACCCCAAACAACTTTCGGTCACCAACATACATAACTCAATAATACCGAAACATCATCGAACCTTAAGTGTACAGACCCTGCGGGTTCGAGAATTATGTAGTCATGACTTGAGACACTCTCCGATCAATAACCAATAATGGGACCTGGATGTCCATATTGGCTCCTACATATTCTACGAAGATCTTTATCAGTTGAACCTCTATGTCAAGGATTCAATTAATCCCGTATAACATTCCCTTTGTCCTTCGGTATGTTACTTGCCCGAGATTCGATCGTCGGAATCTCTATACCTATTTGAATCTCGTTACCGGCAAGTCTCTTAACTCATTCCATAATACAAAATCTCGTGGCTAACTCTTTAGTCACATTGCTTGCAAGGCTTGTTGTGATGTTATATTACTGAGTGGGCCCCAAGATACGTCTCCGTCATACGGAGTGACAAATCCCAGTCTTGATCCATGCTAACTCAACGGACACCTTCGGAGATACATGTAGAGCACCTTTATAGTCACCCGTTTACGTTGGGACATTTGATACACACAAGGTATTCTTTCGGTATCAGTGAGTTGCATGATCTCATGGTCATAGGAACATAGACTTTACATGCAGAAAAACAGTAGCAATAAAACGACACGATCACATGCTATGTTCATAGTTTGGGTCTTGTCCGTCACATCATTCTCCTAATGATGTGATCCTGTTATCAAGTGACAACACGTGTCTATGTCTAGGATACCTTGACCATCTTTGATCAACGAGCTAGCGTACTAGAGGCTACTAGAGACAGTGTTTTGTCTATGTATCCACACATGTATCTGAGTTTCCATTGAATACAATTCCAGCATGGATAATAAATGATTATCTTAAACAAGGAAATATAATAATAATTGTTTTATTATTGCCTCTAGGGAATATTTCCAATAGTCTCCCACTTGCACTAGAGTCAATAATCTAGCTCACATCAAGATGTGATTTATAATCTAACAAATCTAACACCCATACATTTCTCGTGTTGATCTTGTTTCGCTCGTGGAAGAGGCTTAGTCAACGGGTCTGCAACATTCAGATCCATGTGCACTTTGCAAATACTTATGTCCTCCTCCTTGATATAATCGCGATGGAATTGAAGCGTCGCTTTATGTGTCTGGTCCTCTTGTGAAACCTTGGTTCCTTGGCTAGAGCAATGACACCAGTGTTGTCAAGAACATAGTCATTGGATCCAGTGCACTGGGCATGACTCCAAGATCTATCATGAACTCCTTCATCCAGACACCTTCTTTAGCCGCCTTCGAGGCAGCTATGTACTCCGCTTCGCATGTAGAATCTGCTACCACGCTTTGCTTCAAACTGCACCAACTTACCACACCCCATTAAGAATAAATATGTATCCGGTTTGTGACTTAGAGTCATCCGGATCAATGTCAAAGCTTGCATCAACGTAACCCTTTACGACGAGCTCTTTGTCACCTCCATAAACGAGAAACATTTCCTTAGTCCTTTTTAGGTACTTTGGAATATTCTTGAATGGTGTACAGTGCTCCATTCCTGGATTACTTTGAAACCTTCCCGCCATACTTATGGCAAGGCTGACATCTGGTCTAGCGCACAGCATTGCATACATGATAGAGCCTATGGCTGAAGCATAGGGGAGGACACTCATCTTTTCTCTATCTTCTACAGTTACGGGGCATTGAGTCTTACTCAGCTTCACACCTTGTAGCACAGGCAAGAACCTGTCACATCCCTAACCCTTAAGCAAGATAGCATTGTGCTCATGTCTTCTTTGCATTTGCATCTATGAAGTTTCAACAAAAGCAACAAAGTGGCAAAGGAAAAACTCAAAACCCTAGCCACCATTTCAATTAAAGGAAATCTCAAACTAGTTCAAAATCAATGAACCCAAAATGGCCTCAAGAAATGTTCAAACTTTTTGATAAATCATGAAAGTAAATGAGCATTGGAGAAAACTATTTTATTGACACCTTAAGCTTTTTGAATAAATGAAAAAGGCTACTGGTTTCAAATTTTAAATTTGAAATCAGAAACTATAAATTTCCAAAAATGTTGAAAAATGTTGAAAAGCTTGGAAATGGTTGGGGATATTATAACAAATATTTCAGGAGGTCTAAAATAGTTTTTACTTTTTGTTTTGGAGCTGAATTAATTAGCAAAACAATAATTAGCAAAACAGAAAAACAAAAACAGAAAAAAATGGAAAAACCTTACCTGTCGCCTAAGCCTGGCCCGGCCCATCCCTGGCTCGTCCCCTCCCTCGCGCCAGTAGGTAGCAGGAGGTGGCCGCCGCCCCCTCCGGCGCGGCCACGCACCTGCGTGCCTGCCTGGCCGCCGCCTCGCGCTGGCGACGACGGGGATAAGCTCCCCAGAGCCTCCCCTATCCATTCCCCGCCTCGGTTCTCTTCCTCCTCCCGGATCTCCTCCTCCTCCTTGCTGCCGCCATTAGAGCCGAGCTCGAGCTCGAGCTGCCCGTGCCCCTGGCCATAGGATTTCCTCCCAGAGCACGCCATTAGCTCCGCCTCGTCGCCCTGGTCATCTCTGCAGAAGCCAAAGCTTCCTCGAGCTCTATATCGCCCCCAACGCCATCGTCTTCCACCTCCGGCCGCCGGACCTCTCCCGTCGATTCGCTCCCTCCGGCGCATCCCCGAGCCCCTCTTCAGCGCCATCGGAACCGCCGTGAGCTCGTCGTCGTTTTCCCTCTCGCCCCACGCTCTCCCGTGCATCGTATCCTAGTTCCCCACCAAGGCCGAGAGCTTCTCGCCGTCGGCCATGTCGCTGCCGTCGCTGTGATGACCGATCCACGCGCCCGAGCTAGGATTCGAGCTCCTGGAGCCTCCAGGAGCGTGTCGAGCCCTCCAGCTGCCCTCCCCATGCCCTAGAACCGCCCCTCATAGAAGGCCGAGCTTCTGCCGCCGCTCCGGCTCGTCGCCGACGCCTCTTCCGGCGACCCTAGCCTCTCCAGATGGTCCTGCCAGATCGGCCACTTCGCGAGCATGCTGTAGCTGCAAACCGCGTGTGTTTTGGTGTTGTGCAGCGCCGTCTAGGTCGCCTCCGGCGAGCCCTCCGCCGCGGGCCTGGTCGCCGGCGACCACCCTCCGGTGGGGGTCGACGTGGCAAGCTAACCCAGCAGCTTAGTGACCTAATCACTCGCTGACAAGTGGGCCCAAGGCCAAGTCAAACCTCAGTTAGGGCTGGTCAGCGCGGGATTAGTCCCAGAGAGGCTGACCAGTGGGGCCCCCCTATCAGGTTTGACCTGAACAGGTCGGCTGACCTGCTGACGTCAGTCTGATGCAATAATTAGAATTTCCAGTATAAAACTAATTCCAGGAAATTGCTAAAACTTGTAAAAATCATAGAAATTAATCTGTAATTCCAATGAAAATAATTTATATATGAAAAAGTATCAGAAAAATTCAAGAATTCTGATTATGATATTTTCAACTATGTTTGAAAAAGTTACAGAACCCTAAAATGTGGAATAAGGAATAATTCAATTCTCACAATTACTTTTTAAATGGAATTTGGAAAAATATTCAAATTTCATTATGATTGCAATGATCACCACTGTCCTAATTACAAATCAGTATCATAACATGACATTTCATGCATGTTAGCATCAAGTTGATCTGAGCATCAGGTCGAATCAATTAAACCGGTATCCGAGAATACCCCGTTTGAATTACTATCTGGATGTGATTCAAATCAACTCTAAACCTAATACATGTTGAAAATAACAACTTATCACCTTGCATTCTCATGCCACGCTCATGCATCATTTTGAGTGCATATGATTATTATTGAATGTTGCCATTCATTTCGATAGGCTCCGCACCCCCGGATTCCACCGAATATCCGTCTGACGGATATCGTTCCTCCTCTGAGCAACAAGGCAAGCAACCCTTTTGATCATCCCGATAAATCCCATATTCTCACTCCTGCACCTATTTATTGCATTTAAGATCAAATGCTTCAACTGCTTTTGCCACGATAGTTGAACCCACTTCCTTTGCATGACTTAACCTTGTCACAGTAAATAGCCGAACCTTGCAACCTAGCATACCTGGTAGTTGCTTGAACTATGATGTGCCTTATCCTGCTATGCATGCTATGCTTAGAGTTGTGTATGGTCTGTCATCTGGGAGATGAACAGAAATGTGGAATGTGTTCGGTGAGAAAAGGTTGTGTGTTGAACTTGATTTGGTAAAGGTACCGGTGAAAGGCTGTGTAGGAGTACATGGCGGGTTGTTTCATTGGAACCGTCCTTAGGAACTGAGTTCCATGTATGTATTCCAAGACTAGATACTACCACATGCTGGGCCCTGAAATATGACCCCGCTCGGCCTATTAATCGCGTAGTACCCGGTCCAGGAGTTGCAAGTAGTTTCTGGTGTTTATAGTAATGCTGGAGGCCGTGCATGGTGCTGACCTGAGAGGTGGGCCGTGATGCGGTAGGCAGTGGCACGGTGTACCAAGTGGCACCCGGATGGTGGGCTTGGGAACCCTGCGCACATCGTTTGAGGCCGTGGCGGAAACCTCGGCCGGACTTCCGTACGGGTTACTCTCAGATAGGCGATAAACCTGGACTAGGTACTAGTGTGGTTAACGGTCGTGGCCGACTCCCTCGCTGGGCTTCCGCTTGAAGGTTGCCGAGGTGCATGACGTGCACATAGCGATAAGTGGCGAGAGCGTGTGTGACGAAGTACACCCCTGCAGGGTTATGATCTATTCGAATAGCCGCGTCCGCGGATATGGACTACTTGGAGACATATGTTGTTCATAGATAACTTCAATGGCTACTCATAAAATTGCCAAGATAAGCGTGAGTGTCGTGGACGGCATTTCCGTACGGAGACGGAATGATTCCACGATAGTGTATTGTTGTGCTGTTAGTGGACTCGTGTGCGAGAAATCAAGTTGTCAAAACTAATTTCAAAATGCAAGTTGTCTAGCCACGAGTCAAATGCTGGCTTCCCGCATGAAACCCCACAATACCTTTTGATACCTTGCATGAGTAGTTAGTTCTCCTAAAGTCTTGCTGAGTACCTTCGTACTCATGTTTGCTTAATAAATGTTGCAGAGGTTGCTAATGACCCTAATAGAGGGTTCTTCGTAGACATCGACGACGACGAGTAGCTGGTGTCCCAGCTACGATCTGGCCCTACGTCGGCTCTGTAGTATAGTCAGGCCATGTGCCTTCTAGTTGCACTGCCTGTTCCCAGACAGTTTATAACTCTTCCGCTGGCTTGTATTGTATGACTGCTATTATGGGTCGAGAGACCTTAATGTGTAATATTATGTGTGTGGCTCTTCCGGGCCTCTTAAATAAGGCTTGTATGTTTATGGTTATGTTGTGATGCCATCGATGTATCTATACATATTGGTATGCCATGCGTACGTGTGTCATGCTTGATATGTATGGGGTTCGATTACCTAGTCGTGATCTTTAGTAGCACTCCTTACAAGGAAATGCCCCTTTGTGATCCAACGAGCCTTGGTAGTTCGCTACTGCTCCGAACGCATTGGTTGACCGGCATGTGTCCTTCTTAGCTGTTGTGTCTGTCCCCTTTGGGGAAATGTCACGCGATGTAATGGAGTCCTTGTAGCTTGCTACGACTCGTCTACATTCGCTGATGACCGACACCTGCTTTGTTGGGTCATGTATGCCTGTCCTTGTGCGGTACTGCCACTTTGGTTTATGACTAGACATGTCGATCCGGGTTCTTTGACATTGGATTGCTAGCGACACTATCGCATACGTGAGTCAAAAGACGCAAACGGTCCCGGCTAAGGTAAGGTTGCAGCCGTGGAGTTAACCGTGCGTGAGACCACAAAGGGATGCGATGTGTTACAGGCTGGATTCCTATGGCTTAGGATCGGGGTCCCGACAGCGTTGGTATCAGAGCCTGACTGACTGTAGGATTACTAAGCCAAACTGGTCGAAGTTGAGTCTAGAATTGCTTTAGTTATATATAAGGGAATTGTTTGTGGAAGGGAACGTAAGACTCTTGTTCTCTTCTCAAGTTATTCTATTCTGGTCATCCTCGTCTTTTCTGTGGGAATTAAGGACTAGGTTACTCATCTTCTCCTAGGCTCGTGTTTCTGATCGGTAGATTATAGGACTACGTGTCAAGAGATATTGGGTTTCTTTTATTCCTAGGAAAAAGGAAGTAAGTTTGATGATCAGAGAGTTGAACTTGATAGTTGAGTGGTTACGCTATTCCATGTTGGGTTGTCTCAAATTTGTTTTGAGCATTTACAGCCGTTATGCTGCCCAATTTTGCATTCAGACCTCTATTGCTTTTGCATTGATGTACCGGGTCATACGGCCATGCTGGTCAGGGTGATGTCGGTGTGCGGTTACCGCTGGTACCCCGAGTACACAGTGGAGGAACAGTACCGAGACTTCAACCAGAGCCAGTACATCTGCACTGTTAGGGTATTTCCAGACTACCCTGGAGCTGAGAAGCCAATCCATTGGTCCTATGGGTTGGGGTCACCGTTGACATGGCAGTTCAGGATGCTTCCTATTCAATGCTGACTATTATGAGAGCGAGACATGCACTGCTGCAGAATTCAGAGTTCTGCTATGTTCCGGCCTCTCAGTCTGGTGAAGAGGGATACCTCAGTGGAGTCTATTTTGATTCTTCTATGGAGGATCCACTTCTGCAGTCCAGTGTTGAGATGCTAGAGAACAGAGACAGGGATGCTCGTGCTCTCCGCATGGAGCTTTATGCTACCCGTGCCCGTCTGTGGACAGCTTTGACGTAGCTGGCACCGGTAGTCCAGACAGGGTATGGAGAGATGGAGATGCTGAACCCTGTTAGAACCCATCTTCCGGCCACGTTGACTGGCCAGCTATAGGAGGAGCCACACCTCTTCGGGGGCCCCTCTTACCACCAGTCAGGGGACCAAGGCCACATCCATGTCCTTATGGATCCCAGGGATCTCAGGCTAGAGTGTTTCCTGATCCGCATGTTGAGCTTCCAGGTCATGGAGGTAATCTCTATGAGATGTTCTATGCGGATGCCTGAGCTGTGAGCGGAAGGTTAGTATGGTAGTAGCCGTATGTTCACAGTCCTGCGTGACTTGTGAAGTATGGTAGTAATGTGAAATGAATTCCGGAGGCCTAGATAAATAATGTATAGGAAGCTTGTAAGCCTCTGATGAGTAGTTCCACCATTTCAGTAGTTTGCTCTTCGAGTAAGTTTGTACTGAACTATGTAAGGGTGGGTATGAACCATGGTGTATATATAGCAGTTGCTTGTTACCATGTTGTTCGAATATTCATTTCCGCATTCTGTGTGTTCAGTACATTCTTAATCCATAGCTAGTATTGATATGATATTGGTCTAAGCTATGAGTTTGTTTGTCAGGATGGTGTTCACCAGGTTGAACCGTGCCCCTGCTCATGAGCAAGGTGAGGGTAGTCAAGCGTCGCAGGAAGACCTGCCTCACCCACCTTCTCTGGTAGAAGTGATGCTTGAGGCAGAAAGAAACAAAAGGGAGACCAACCGACTGCTAGAGCGTATTGAGCAGAATACGGCTCGACAGCCTAGGAACGCTGCAGTGTCCCTCAATGACTTTGTGAAGCTGAATCCTCCAAAGTTTCATCATTCTGTCGATCCCCTCGACGCTGATGACTGGCTGTGCAGCATCTCACGCAAGATTCGCTCGGCGAATGTGTCTGAGGCCGACAAGGTGACCTTTGCGGCGTATTTCCTGGAGGGACCCGCCAATCTGTGGTGGGAGAATTTTGAAGCTATGCGTCCCGCTGAACCAGTGGCCATGTGGGCAGACTTCAGTGCAGCTTTTCATCTGCACCATATTCCAGAGGGCCTGATGGACAGAAAGAGAGAGGAGTTCTGTGCCTTCACTCAGGGCAAGTTTTCTGTGGATGCCTATAGCCGCGAGTTCGGTAACCTCGCCCGCTATGCAACAGAGGAGGTGTCTACTGACGCCAAGAAGCAAGCAAGATTCCGTAAGGGTCTGAGCCCTGAGCTCCGTCGTGATCTGCGCCTCCATGAGTGTGCAAGCTTTCAAGCCCTGGTCAACAAAACGATCAGTGCCGAGACTGGTCATACTGACTTCGAAGCCACAAGGAAGCACTCCCGTGACTTTGGCTCATCTTCTGGTTCCGCGTTTCCAAAACGCAGGCTGTGGGTTCCAAACAGTTCTCTGCCGCCAAGATACACTCCGAGGCCATCCTACGTGGTGCCTCAGACGAATCAGGCCAACCCTCCAGCAAAATCTTATGGTGGTCCAGCTAGCAATGCTGCACCACGTGCCAACCAGGTGATATGCTACAAGTGTGGAGAACCAGGTCATTATTCCCGTGAGTGTCCTCAGAATGTGGGTGCCAAGCAACCTGGAAAGTCCGTCGGGCAGGCCAAGTCGGGCAAAGCTTATTATGTGAAGCCAACTCCTGCACGTGGCCGTGTGAACTATGTGTCAGCAGAAGAAGCTGCAGAGGATCCCGACGTCATGTTGGGTACGCTTCTTGTTAATCATCACCCAGCGTCTGTTCTCTTTGACACTGGGTCTTCTCATTCCTTCATTTCAGAAAGTTGTGCACAGTTGCATAACATGTCATTTTGTGATATGCCAATCCCATTGGTCGTCCAAACCCCTGGTAGTAAATGGCAAACCTCTAGGATAACCTATGACAATGAAATTCTAGTAGACAGGCTAGTTTTTCTAGCCTCATTGATAGCATTGAAATCTTCGGATATTAATATCATCTTGGGCATGGACTGGATGTCAGCTCACTATGCCAAGATTGATACTCACTCTAGAAATGTCCAACTTACCCATCCCTCTGGTGAGATAGTAAATGTCTCTACTCGAGTTGCCAAATGCCATCTCTATTCCCTAAATGCCAACCCTCTTCCGGAACTTGAAGACATTCTGGTAGTCCGTGACTTCCCGGAAGTTTTTCCAGAGGAACTGCCAGGAATTCCACCTGACAGAGATGTAGAGTTTGTGATAGATCTTGTTCCGGGAACTGTCCCAATAGCCAGAAGACCTTATAAGATGGAACCCCTAGAGCTAGCCGAACTTAAGAAGCAATCAGATGAGGCCTTGAACAAAGGTTTCATTCGTCCTAGCTCTTCTCCTTGGGCTTGTCCCGTCCTCTTCGTCAAGAAGAAAGATGGAACGGATCGGATGGTTGTAGATTACCGACCAGTTAATTTGGTCACCATTAAGAACAAGTATCCGCTCCCCAGGATCAACGATCTGTACGATCAGCTCGCTGGATCCTCAGTCTTCTCCAAAATGGATTTGAGGTTGGGATACCATCAAATCAAGATTAAGAACGGGGACATTCCAAAAACGGCTTTTGTTACTCGTTATGGCCAATATGAGTACACCGTTATGTCCTTCGGTTTAACCAATGCCCCAGCCACTTTCTCTCGGCTGATGAACTCAATCTTCATGGAGTATTTGGATAAATTCGTCGTGGTATACCTCGATGATATTCTCATCTACTCGAAGAATGAACAAGAACATGCCGAGCATTTAAGGCTGGTATTGATGAAACTTCGAGAGCATCGCGTTTATGCCAAATTTTCAAAATGTGAATTCTGGTTACCAGAAGTGACCTATCTAGGCCACGTAATCTCTGGTAAGGGCACTGCTGTCAATCCCGAGAGAGTTCAAGCTGTCCTTGATTGGACTCAACCTGAATCGGTTAAGCAAGTTAGGAGTTTTCTTGGTCTAGCGAGCTATTGTCGCCGCTTCGTCGAGAATTTCTCCAAGGTTGCAAAGCCTCTAACTGAACTCCTCAAGAAGGATAAAAAGTTCGAGTGGACACCACAGTGTGAGCATAGTTTTCAGGAACTGAAAAGACGCCTGACTTCCGCACCTGTGTTGCTACCACCAGATTTTTCTAAGGACTTTGTTATCTATTGCGACGCCTCGCGACAAGGACTAGGTTGCATTCTCATGCAAGATCGTCATGTGATCGCATACGCATCTCGACAGTTGCGTCCACATGAGGATAATTATCCCACCCATGACCTTGAGCTTGCAGCTGTGGTCCATGCACTAAAAACCTGGCGACATTACCTTTTGGGTAATCGTTGCGAAATATTCACTGATCACCAAAGTCTGAAGTATATCTTCACCCAGCCGGATTTGAATCTCAGGCAAAGACGGTGGGTTGAGTTGATCTCGGATTACGACTTAGGAATAACTTACACCCCGGGGAAGGCCAATGTTATGGCCGATGCACTAAGTCGTAAATCTTATTGTAACAATTTGATGCTACAACAAGGTCAACCACATCTCCATGAGGACTTTCGGAAGTTGAATCTTCATATTGTTCCTCAAGGATTCCTTTCTACCCTGGTGGCGAAGCCCACTCTTAAGGATCAAATTATAGCTGGCCAAAAGCGTGACAAGGGTATATCACGGATCAAGGAGAATATTTTTAGCGGAAACGCTAAAGAATTTTCCATGAATGATCAAGGTGTTGTGTTCTTCCAGAATCGTTTAGTGGTTCCTAAGAACCCACATCTAAGGCAGTTAATTCTTAAGGAGGCTCATGATTCTCCTCTCACCATTCATCCCGGTAGTACTAAGATGTATCGGGACCTACGCCAGAGGTTCTGGTGGACTAGGATGAAGAGAGAAATTGCTGAGTTCATTGCTAACTGCGACGTTTGTCATCGAGTTAAGGCAGAACATCAAAGGCCTGCTGGCACCCTTCAACCTCTAGCTATTCCTGAATGGAAATGGCATAAAGTTAGTATGGATTTTATTACCAGATTTCCCAAGACCAAGAAAGGAAATAATGCTATCTTTGTGGTCATTGACCGTCTTTCCAAAGTGGCTCATTTTCTTCCTGTTCGTGAGAGTATAACAGCTAGCCAGCTAGCAGAGTTATATATCTCTCGAATAGTGTCTCTTCATGGTGTTCCCCTGGAAATTAACTCGGACCATGGAAGTATCTTTACTTCTCGCTTCTGGGAAAGTTTTCAGAATGCCATGGGGACTCACTTATCTTTTAGCACTGCTTTCCATCCTCAATCAAGTGGTCAAGTAGAAAGAGTGAATCAAATCCTAGAAGATATGCTCCGAGCTTGTGTTATTTCGTTCGATATGAATTGGGAGAAGTGCCTTCCATTCGCCGAATTCGCTTATAACAATAGTTATCAATCAAGCTTGGGCAAAGCCCCTTTTGAAGTTCTCTATGGACGAAGATGTCGAACCCCTCTTAATTGGTCAGAAACCGGAGAGAGGCAACTCTTTGGCCTGGATATGATCCAGGATGCAGAAGAGCAGGTTCGCATTATTCGTGAAAAGTTGAAAACAGCCCAGTCTCGTCAAAAGAGCCAATATGATCGTCATCATAAGGCTGTAACCTTTGAAGTTGACGAGAAGGCTTACCTTCGGGTTACACCTTTGAAGGGTACCCATCGTTTCGGTATCAAGGGCAAATTGGCTCCTCGTTACATTGGTCCTTTTCGCATTCTTGCCAAACGAGGAGAAGTTGCCTACCAGTTGGAACTTCCTCCGCATCTTTCCAAGGTTCATGATGTTTTCCACGTCTCGCAACTCAGGCGTTGCTTTTCGGATCCTATCCGTGAAGTGGACCACGAAACGCTTGATCTCCAAGATAACCTTTCTTACCGAGAATACCCTGTGCGTATTCTTGATCAATCTGAGCATACCACTCGACATCGAAACCTCAAGTTTCTTAAAGTTTAATGGTCAAATCATTCTGAAAAGGAGGCAACTTGGGAAAGAGAGGATCGTCTCCGACTTGAATATCCGGCGTTATTCCCGACGACTTCTAAATCTCGGGACGAGATTCTTTTGAGTGGGGGTGAGTTGTCACATCCCTAACCCTTAAGCAAGATAGCATTGTGCTCATGTCTTCTTTGCATTTGCATCTAAGAAGTTTCAACAAAAGCAACAAAGTGGCAAAGGAAAAACTCAAAACCCTAGCCACCATTTCAATTAAAGGAAATCTCAAACTAGTTCAAAATCAATGAACCCAAAATGGCCTCAAGAAATGTTCAAACTTTCTGATAAATCATGAAAGTAAATGAGCATTGGAGAAAACTATTTTCTTGACACCTTAAGCTTTTTGAATAAATGAAAAAGGCTACTGGTTTCAAATTTTAAATTCGAAATCAGAAACTATAAATTTCCAAAAATGTTGAAAAGCTTGGAAATGGTTGGGGATATTATAACAAATATTTCAGGAGGTCTAAAATAGTTTTTACTTTTTGTTTTGAAGCTGAATTAATTAGCAAAACAATAATTAGCAAAACAGAAAAACAAAAACAGAAAAAAATGGAAAAACCTTACCTGTCGCCTAAGTCTGGCCCGGCCCATCCCTGGCTCGTCCCCTCCCTCGCGCCAGTAGGCAGCAGGAGGTGGCCGCCGCCCCCTCCAGCGCGGCCACGCACCTGCGTGCCTGCCTGGCTACCGCCCCGCGCTGGCGACGACGGGGATAAGCTCCCCAGAGCCTCCCCTATCCATTCCCCGCCTCGGTTCTCTTCCTCCTCCTTGCTGCCGCCATTAGAGCCGAGCTCGAGCTCGAGCTGCCCGTGCCCCTGGCCATAGGATTCCCTCCCAGAGCACGCCATTAGCTCCGCCTCGTCGCCCTGGTCATCTCTGCAGAAGCCGAAGCTTCCTCGAGCTCTACATCGCCCCCAACGCCATCGTCTTCCACCTCCGGCCGCCGGACCTCTCCCGTCGATTCGCTCCCTCCGGCGCATCCCCGAGCCCCTCTTCAGCGCCATCGGAACCGCCATGAGCTCGTCGTCGTTTTCCCTCTCGCCCCACGCTCTCCCGTGCATCGTATCCTAGTTCCCCACCAAGGCCGAGAGCTTCTCGCCGCCGGCCATGTCGCTGTCGTCGCTGTGATGACCGATCCACGCGCCCGAGCTAGGATTCGAGCTCCTAGAGCCTCCAGGAGCGTGTCGAGCCCTCCAGCTGCCCTCCCCGTGCCCTAGAACCGCCCCTCATAGAAGGTCGAGCTTCGGCCGCCGCTCCGGCTCGTCGCCGACGCCTCTTCCTTTGCATGACTTAACCTTGTCACAGTAAATAGCCGAACCTTGCAACCTAGCATACCTGGTAGTTGCTTGAACTATGATGTGCCTTATCCTGCTATGCATGCTATGCTTAGAGTTGTGTATGGTCTGTCATCTGGGAGATGAACAGAAATGTGGAATGTGTTCGGTGAGCAAAGGTTGTGTGTTGAACTTGATTTGGTAAAGGTACCGGTGAAAGGCTGTGTAGGAGTACATGGCGGGTTGTTTCATTGGAACCGTCCTTAGGAACTGAGTTCCGTGTATGTATTCCAAGACTAGATACTACCACATGCTGGGCCTTGAAATATGACCTGAGTTCCGTGTATGTATTCCAAGACTAGACTATTAATCGCGTAGTACCCGGTCCAGGAGTTGCAAGTAGTTTCTGGTGTTTATAGTAATGCTGGAGGCCGTGCATGGTGCTGACCTGAGAGGTGGGCCGTGATGCGGTAGGCAGTGGCACGGTGTACCAAGTGGCACCCGGATGGTGGGCTTGGGAACCCTGCGCACATCGTTTGAGGCCGTGGCGGAAACCTCGGCCGGACTTTCGTACGGGTTACTCTCAGATAGGCGATAAACCTGGACTAGGTACTAGTGTGGTTAACGGTCGTGGCCGACTCCCTCGCTGGGCTTCCGCTTGAAGGTTGCCGAGGTGCATGACGTGCACATAGCGATAAGTGGCGAGAGCGTGTGTGACGAAGTACACCCCTGCAGGGTTATGATCTATTCGAATAGCCGCGTCCGCGGATATGGACTACTTGGAGACATATGTTGTTCATAGATAACTTCAATGGCTACTCATAAAATTGCCAAGATAAGCGTAAGTGTCGTGGAGGGCATTTCCGTACGGAGACGGAATGATTCCACGATAGTGTATTGTTGTGCTGTTAGTGGACTCGTGTGCGAGAAATCAAGTTGTCAAAACTAATTTCAAAATGCAAGTTGTCTAGCCACGAGTCAAATGCTGGCTTCCCGCATGAAACCCCACAATACCTTTTGATACCTTGCATGAGTAGTTAGTTCTCCTAAAGTCTTGCTGATTACCTTCGTACTCATGTTTGCTTAATAAATGTTGCAGAGGTTGCTAATGACCCTAATGGAGGGTTCTTCGTAGACATCGACGACAACGAGTAGCTGGTGTCCCAGCTACGATCTGGCCCTACGTCGGCTTTGTAGTATAGTCAGGCCATGTGCCTTCTAGTTGCACTGCCTGTTCCCAGACAGTTTATAACTCTTCCGCTGGCTTGTATTGTATGACTGCTATTATGGGTCGAGAGACCTTAATGTGTAATATTATGTGTGTGGCTCTTCCGAGCCTCTTAAATAAAGCTTGTATGTTTATGGTTATGTTGTGATGCCATCGATGTATCTATACATATTGGTATGCCATGCGTACGTGTGTCATGCTTGATATGTATGGGGTTCGATTACCTAGTCGTGATCTTTAGTAGCACTCCTTACAAGGAAATGCCCCTTTGTGATCCAACGAGCCTTGGTAGTTCGCTACTGCTCCGGACGCATTGGTTGACCGGCATGTGTCCTTCTTAGTTGCTGTGCCTGTCCCCTTTGGGGAAATGTCACGCGATGTAATGGAGTCCTTGTAGCTTGCTACGACTCGTCTACATTCGCTGATGACCGACACCTGCTTTGTTGGGTCATGTATGCCTGTCCTTGTGCGGTACTGCCACTTTGGTTTATGACTAGACATGTCGATCCGGGTTCTTTAACATTGGATTGCTAGCGACACTATCGCATACGTGAGTCAAAAGACGCAAACGGTCCCGGCTAAGGTAAGGCTACAGCCGTGGAGTTAACCGTGCGTGAGACCACAAAGGGATGCGATGTGTTACAGGCTGGATTCCTATGGCTTAGGATCGGGGTCCCGACAGAACCTTTCTTGGACTATTCCATTTTGAACTTCTTCAAAACTTTGTCAAGTATGTGCTCTCTGAAAGTCCTAATATGTAAGTAGCTTCTTGATGTCAACTGTTCTTCCCCTTGCAATGGCACCAGAAGAATGCTGCTAGCACTCTCCGGCAATCGAAACTAGAAGAACGTTGTTGATGCCCACCAGCGCGTGGGATCGTAGCAGTTTTCGAGGGTAGAGTATTCGACCCAAATTTGTTGATTCGCACGACGGGAGGTGAGAGAATACTCTCAAGTATTAGCACCTGAATTTATCAGATTCAACCACACCTGAAAGATTAGTATCTCCAAGCAAAGTAGTAACAGCAAAGTGGCAGTGTAACGAGCAATAGGAGCGGCAAGGAAAAGCAGTAGTGACAGCAGTAGCAAGTAGCAACAGTAGCAAGCGACAATAGTAGCAACAGTGGCTGCAGAGCAAGACAAGTAATAGCAATAGCGATAGTAGTAACAGCAGCAGAGCAAGACAAGTAACAGTAGTAGCAACAGTAGTAACAGCAGCAGCAGAGCAAGACAAGTAATAGCAGTAGCAACAGTAGTAACAGAGCAGAGCAAGACAAGTAATAGCAGTAGCAACAGTAGTAACAATAGTAGGACAAGCTCGTAGGCAATGGGTCGGTGATTTGTTTGGATGATATTCATCATGCAACGGCTATAACACGGAGAGATATGTGGCTAGCTCCCATTCGTCAATGTGATGTAGGCATGCATTCCGTGTGTCGTCATACGTGCTTAGGGAAAAGAACTTGCATGACATCTATTGTCCATCCATCCCGTGGCAGCGGAGTCCAAAAGGAAACTACGGGATATTAAGGTTCTCCTTTTAATAAAGAACCGAACCAACGCATTAGCATTTGGTGAACACATGAACTCCTCAAACTATGGTCATCACCGGGAGTGGTTCCGGTTATTGTCACTCCGGGGTTGCCGGATCATAACACATAGTAGGTAACTACAACTTGAAGATCGGATCTAAAACACACATATATTGGTGACAACATAATAATTTCAGATCTGAAATCATGGCACTCGGGCCCTAGTGACAAGCATTAAGCATGTCAAAGTAGTAGCAACATCAATCTCAGAACATAGTGGATACTAGGGATCAATCCCCATCAAAACTAACTCGGTTACATGATAGATCTCATCCTACACATCATCGCCCAGCGAGCCTACGAATAGATTACTCACGAACGACGAAGAGCTTCATGGAATTGGAGAGGGAAGAAGGTTGATGATGACGATGGCGACGATTTCCCCTCTCCGGAGCCCAAGATGGACTCCAAATCTGCCCTCCAGATGAAGAAGAGGTGGTGGCGGCGCCTCCGTATCGCAAACGTGACGAAAACTTCTCTTTTTATCTTTTCTGGGACGAAAGGGGACTTATAGACCTGAGGTTGGGGGTGGCAGAGCCGTGTGGGCCCCACAAGCCTGCCCACCGCCACCAGGGGGGTGGTGGCGGAGCCAGGGCTTGTGGCCCACTGGCCCACCCTCTCAGGTGGAACTTGGCGCAGATATTTTTTATATTTTCCAAAACTGCTCCCCGTAGATTTTCAGGACGTTTGGAGAACTTTGACTTCTGCACAAAAATAACACCAAGGCAATTCTGCTAAAAACAGCGTCAGTCCAGGTTAGTTCCATTCAAATCATGCAAATTAGAGTCCAAAACAAGGGCAAAAGAGTTTGGAAAAGTAGATACGATGGAGACGTATCAACTCCACCAAGCTTAAAACCTTGCTTGTCCTCAAGCAACTCAGTTGACAAACTGAGAGAATAAGAAAAACTTTGACAAACTCTGTTTGATCTTGTTGTTGCAACTATGTCTAACTCATAACCAGAATTTCAATGAGATCACAAGTTAACCACATAAGCAAATGACACAAAGTTCTCACAGTAAACTAATATGAATGGCATAATCAGCTAACAAGCAAATAATGATGAGTTTCAAATACCAACACTTCAATCAAAACAAGCATGAAGCAATATGAATAGATGGTATCTCGCTAGCTCTTTCTGAGACCGCCAAAACATAAATGCAGAGCACTTTCAAAGATCAAGGGCTGACTAAACATTGTAATTCATAGCAACGAAGATCCAGTCATAGTCATACTCAATATCAATCAAAAGCAAAGCATAAAAATGACAGAGGTGCTCTCTAATTGGTGCTTGTATAAGAGGAGGATGACTCAACAGGAAAATAAATAGACAGGCCCTTCGCAGAGGGAAGCATTGATTTGCAGAGGTGCCAGAGCTCAAGCTTTGAAAACAGAGATAATAATTTTGGGTGTCATGCTTTCATTCTCAATGCAATGACCAAGAGTTCTCAATATATTCCATGCTACTCATGCTATAGGCGGTTCCCAAACAGAAAAGTAAAGTTTTAACTCCGCCACCACCAATCAATCACACTCCACGGCTAGCCGAATCCTCGGGTACCGTCCATACTAACATCAATCCGGGGGGAGTCTTGTTTTACAGTTATGTTTTCGATGTAAGCGTGGAACTGGGCATTCCAATTACCGGCCCCTTTCTCGTGAATGACAGTGAATAAACACATGTCGAGGATAACACTACTAGCATGGAAGATACCAATAGCCCCCTGTCACCACATGAGCGGTTCGGGCATGCAAAACGGATTATTTCTTGAAGGTTTACAGAGTGGCACATGCAAATTTACTTGGAACGGCAGGTAGATACCGCAAATAGGTAGGTATGGTGGACTCTCATGGAAAAACTTTTGGGTTTATGGAAGTGGATGCACAAGCAGTATTCCGCTTAGTACAAGTGAAGGCTAGCAAAAGACTGGGAAGCGACCAACTAGAGAGCGACAACAGTCATCAAGATGCAATGAGTTTGACTAACATTGAATGCAAGCATGAATAGGATATAAATCACCATGAACACGAACATCATAGAGGCTATGTTGATTTTGTTTCAACTACATGCATGAACATGCGCCAAGTCAAGCCACTTGAAACATTCAAAGGAGAATATCATCCTATCATACTACATCATAGTAATCTCAAAATCTATGTTGGCATTCAAGACAAACCATTATAAGCTCTCAGCTAAATAAGCATGGCATCAGAAACTATGATCTCTAAGTTGTCATTGCAAACATGGTTCTCTCACAATAAAGCTAAATCTGGGTCGACAAGCTAGTCATATTTACAAAAACAAAATAGATAGAGTTCATACCAGCTTTTCAGTCTCAATCACTTCATCATATATCATAATTGTTCTCTTTCATTTGCACGATCTAACGATGTGAACAATAATAAGCGCATTGGACTAAGCTGAATCTGCAGGCAAACACAAAGGAGAAGACAAAGTAATATGGCTCTTTGAAAGCTAAACAGGTAAACATGCAAGAACCAATAAACATTGTAAACAATATCTTCTACCTTGACCCAAAGAAAAAGAAAACTATTTACACGGGAAAACTCCCAACAAGCAAAAGAAGAAAGAAAAATCTTTTTGGGTTTTCTCAAAAGGACACAAAACAAGAAAACAAGGAAACGAAAATAAACTAGCATGGATAATACAGTGGCAAAGTGTAAACACCTGCTAACAAAGTGAAAGCATAAGCATGAATGTAAAGTCGGTGAGAACACATACTCCCCCAAGCTTACGCTTTTGGCCTAGCTTGGTCTACTCCCATGGTGGGAAATCACCAGCTCCAGGATACTCCGGAGCAGACTGTGGATGCCACTGCTGTATGAGCTCCTCTAGCTCCCACTGATAAACTGGCGTCTGGTACTCGACTGGCGGCTCAGGCACGGGCGCTTGTGGTTGGGCTAGGCCCCAATATGCGTAGATGTCCGAGGGCATAATAATGTACCTGCGTGCATGAAGATTGAACAAAGAAGGAGCAGGCAAAGTAATAGTCTATCGAGTACCCTGACTAAATACCAGGTTATAAATCATCCATCTACTAGCATCTCTATCCAGGAAATCATGGTGAACCATGCTATCATAATCCAGATATTTCTCAGGGAGAAGCATGTCTCCTTCCTCTCCCAGTCTAATGGGTATCTCAAAGTGTCTGGCAAGGCGGGTAGCATAGATACCTCCATAGACAACACCTTTAGAACGATTTAGGTTCAACCATTGAGCTGCAATAGCGCCCAAGCTATAAGTCTTATTGTTATAAAGGCCTTCGTGCAAAACCGCAAGGTCTGGAGAACTAAGTGATCCAGCCTCCCCACGACCAATCAAACATTTTCCCACAAATAGTGAGAAGTACCGAAGCACAAGAAAATGTATGCTAGCAGTTCTAGCGCGAGACACTCCTCTCTCCTCTCCAACAGCAATAGTACCAATGAAATCCTCCAAGTCCCGTGGACGAGGGTCACGGATATCCCCAACATAAGGTAATTTGCATACATTGCAAAAATCCTGCAGCGTCATGCACTGGGGGACATCGTATATCATGAACTCAACCATGGGAGGATTCTTCCTCGGATAAAAGTTGAAGCTTTGAATGAAAATATTGGTGAGGAGGAGGTATTGTGAGCACTTATCTTCAACGAACGCAGTAAGACCTGCGTTCTGCACCAAGTAATAAAAGTCTTCATAAAGTTCGGCGGCACACAAAAATTCATCACTTGGCCACTCGCATGCTCGAACTTCTGTGACTCGAGGGACTACGTACTTGGGGTGGTTCTTCTCATCCTCCTTGGGGTTACGGCTTGAAGAGCCTCTCAAGAACCTCCTCATCTTTTCCTTTTTCTAGCTCTGAAAAATTCTGAAATTTTTAGAGACTTCGAAAGAAAAGCGAATAAAGATTAACCCAACTTGTACAACTACTCCTACTAGTGCCTAGACACCATATCACGCGCTAAAACTACTTGGGACCAGCTAAAATCAACCTTTCAAGCTCAAGAACAGGGTCACCAAGGTAGCAAGAATATGCGAAGGATAAAGCACTAGAGCAAAAACTAATTGGACCAATGGAGGAGTCACTTACCAAGGAGTAATTTCCCCAAAACGGTTCGGAGAATGGTGCTTTGAGCAAGGAGATCGAAAATCACAGCCAAATGAGCAAGAACACGGGTTTGAGCTGCCAAACAATTTTTTTGGAGGTGGAAGAAAAGGCTTAGAGCTAGAATGACTGGAGGCGGTGCCTGTGGGCCCCACAAGCTTGCACTCTGCCACCAGGGGGGTAGGTGGCAGTGGCAGGGCTTGTGGCCCACTGGTCTGGCCCCCATGCCAGCTCTCAGGCCCAGAAATTTTCAAAAATTCCAGAAAAAATCATACTAAATTTTTAGGACCATCGGAGAACTTTTATTTTTTAGGTATTTTTCTCCGGGACGCTAAAACCGAAAACAGGAAAAGCTAAACTAATTCTATCATTTTTCTTCTAAGCAACAGAAAAGGAAAACTCAAAACAGAGGTATGTGACTCCTTGATTCATCCGTTTCATGGTCATCGAAAGAAATCTGTCAATGTGGTTGATCAAGTCCTTATGACAAAACCTTCTCGAATCGCAAGAGAGAACGGAGAATTTTCGAATAGCCACTAAGTCACCTCAATGGGGATATGTATCTCCCCAACAAGCAAATCATACTTCATCTTGACACGAGGAATAGGGCATTCAAAGCTCCCAATAAGAATCGATGAAGTCTTTCTGATAGCATTGATGCAATGTACTTGATATCATTTCTTTGGAAAGTGCACCATGTGCTCATTACCGTTGACATGGAAAGTGACATTGCCTTTGTTGCAATCTATAACAGCCCCTACAGTGTTTAAAAAGGGTCTTCCGAGGATGACAGCCATGGCATCGTCCTCAGGAATATCCAAGATAACAAAGTCTATTAAGATAGTGGTGTTAGCAACCACAACAGGCACATCCTCGCAAATGCTGATAGGGAAAGCAGTTGATTTGTCGGCCATTTGCAGAGAAATTTCAGTGGGTGTCAACTTATCCAACTGAAGTCTACGATAAAGAGAGAGTGGCATAACACTAACACCAGCTCCAAGGTCACATAAGGCAGTTCTTACGTAGTTTCCTTTAATGGAGCAAGGTATAGTGGGCACTCCGGGATCACCAAGTTTCTTAGGAGTTCCACCTTTAAAAGTATAATTGGCAAACATGGTGGAGATCTCAAGATCCGGTATCTTCCGTTTATTAGTCACGATATCTTTCATGTACTTGGCATACGGAGACATCTTGAGCATATCAGTTAACCGCATCTGCGGAAAGATGGGTCTTATCATCTCAACGAAGCGCTCAAAATCCTCATCATCCTTTTTCTTGGATGGCTTAGGAGGAAAGGGCATAGGTCTCTGAACCCATGGCTCCCTTTCTTTACCATGCTTCCTAGCAGTGAAGTCATTCTTATCATATTTCTTAGGTTGTGGGTTATCAGGATTAACCGTAGGTTCAATCTCCACATCCTCATCATTGCTAGGTTGAGCATTATTATGAACATCACTGTCTATATTGTCACCAGGTTCATGTTCATCACCAGATTGTGTTTCTGCATCAGACACAGACATATCATTAGGTTCTTCAGGTGTGACAATATTTGGTGAACTGGCATGCAGGCTTCTATCATCCTTCTTCTTTTCCTTAGGATGACTAGGTGTATCAGCATTGATTCCTTGAGAATCTTGATCAATTCTCTTAGGATGACCTTCGGGATACAAAGGTTCCTGAGTCATTTTGCCTCCTCTAGTAATGACTCTGACAGAGTTTTCATTTAATTCATTGAGCAGGTCATTCTGAGCTTTAAGTACTTGTTCTACCTGAGTAGTAATCATAGAGGCATGTTTACTCAGAAGCTTCAGATCATTGACGTTTCTGTCTACACAAGCACTTAAATGGCTAAGCATACGAGTACTTTGTTCCAAATGTCAGCTAACATAATCATTCAAACTCTGTTGTTTGGCAACAAAGTTTTCAAATTCATCAAAGCATAGGCTAGCAGGTTTATCAAAAGGAATACCACTCTCATCAAACCTACGCAGAGAATTCACTTCTACTACTTGTATCGGGTTATCGAGACCATGGATCTCTTTGATAGGTGGTAGATTTTTGACATCTTCAGATCTAATGCCTTTCTCTTGCATAGATTTCTTGGCTTCCTGCATATCTTTGGGACTGAGGAATAGAATACCTCTTTTCTTAGGAGTTGGATTAGGAGGTGGTTCGGGAATAGTCCAAGCATTATCGTTGATCAAGATGTTATTCAGTAGAGTCTCAGCTTGTTCTACAGTTCGTTCCCTAAAAACACAACCGGCACAACTATCTAGGTGGTCTCTAGAGGCATCGGTAAGTCCGTTATAGAGGATATCAAGTATCTCGTTCTTCTTAAGAGGGTGATTAGGCAAAGTATTCTGTAGCTGGACGAGCCTCCCCCAAGCTTGTGGAAGACTCTCTTCTTGGAGTTGAGCAAAGTTGTATATTTCCTGCAAGGCAGCTTGCTTCTTATGTGCAGGGAAATATTTCTCACAAAAGTAATAGACCATCTCCTGGGACTACGCACACATCCAGGAGCAAGAGAGGTGAACCAGACTTTAGCGTCATCCTTTAGAGAGAAAGGAAACAGCTTAAGGATATAGTAGTGGCGGATCTTCTCCTCATTAGTGAAAAGGGTGGCTATATCATGTAGTTTGGCAAGATGGGCTACGGCCGTCTCAGACTCATAACCGTGAAAAGGATCATATTCGACTAGAGAGATTATCTCAGGATCAACAGAGAATTCATAATCCTTATCGGTGATAAAGATAGGTGAAGTAGCAAACTTCGGATCATATTCATCTTAGCTTCCCGAGATTTTTCCTTCCACTTGAGAAGTAATTTCTCAGCGTCGTAGGCATCCTTACATGCAAGAAAATCCTCAGCTATCTCTCCCTCCATAACGTAACCCTTAGGTATATCAGGCAATTCATATCTAGGAGAGCTAGATCTAACAGGAGCAAAAGCAGGTTCTATCTCAATAGTATCGGCAGTATCAGAAGCATCACGAGCATTGGCAGTAACTCTAGCAATATGAGCATCAAGGAATACCCCTAGTGGAACATCAGGCAAAGTAGTATCTCTAGTAGTATCAAGCATAGCATCATCATGCAAAATAGCATCTCTAGCATCATCAGGCAAAGCAGTATCAAGCATAGCATCTCTAGCAGTATCAGGCATAGCATCAGGCATAGTATCAAGCATAGTATCATGAGGCATAGTATCAAGCATAGCATCTCTAGCAGTAGTATCACAAGCATCATCAAGCACAGGCGACATATCAAGATTTCTAGCAGGAGGTGATGTCGCAAACTTACTCATAACTGAAGGTGAATCAAGTGCAGAGCTAGATGGCAATTCCTTACCTCCCCTCGTAGTTGAGGGCAAGACTTTGGTCTTCGGATCCTTCAGATTCTTCGTAGTTGAGGGAAATACCTCTCCGGCAACGGCGCCAGAAAAATGCTTGATGTCAACTGTTCTTCCCCTTGCAACGGCACCAGAAGAATGCTGCTAGCACTCTCCGACAATCGAAACTACAAGAATGTTGTTGACGCCCACCATCGCGTGGGATCGTAGCAGTTTTCGAGGGTAGAGTATTCGACCCAAATTTGTTGATTCGCACGACGGGAGGTGAGAGAATACTCTCAAGTATTAGCACCTGAATTTATCAGATTCAACCACACCTGAAAGATTAGTATCTCCAAGCAAAGTAGTAACAGCAAAGTGGCAGTGTAACGAGCAATAGGAGCGGCAAGGAAAAGCAGTAGTGACAGCAGTAGCAAGTAGCAACAGTAGCAAGCGACAATAGTAGCAACAGTGGCTGCAGAGCAAGACAAGTAATAGCAATAGCGACAGTAGTAACAGCAGCAGAGCAAGACAAGTAACAGTAGTAGCAACAGTAGTAACAGCAGCAGCAGAGCAAGACAAGTAACAGCAGTAGCAACAGTAGTAACAGCAATAGAGCAAGACAAGTAACAGCAGTAGCAACAGTAGTAACAGTAGTAGGACAAGCTCGTAGGCAATGGGTCGGTGATTTGTTTGGATGATATTCATCATGCAACGACTATAACACGGAGAGATATGTGGCTAGCTCCCGTTCATCAATGTGATGCAGGCATGCATTCCATGTGTCGTCATACGTGTTCGGGAAAAGAACTTGCATGACATCTATTGTCCATCTCTCCCGTGGCAACGGGGTCCAAAAGGAAACTATGGGATATTAAGGTTATCCTTTTAATAAAGAACCGGACCAACGCATTAGCACTTGGTGAACACATGAACTCCTCAAACTATGGTCATCACCGGGAGTGGTTCCGGTTATTGTCACTCCGGGGTTGCCGGATCATAACACATAGTAGGTAACTACAACTTGCAAGATCGGATCTAAAACACATATATATTGGTGACAACATAATAATTACAGATCTGAAATCATGGCACTCGGGCCCTAGTGACAACCATTAAGCATGGCAAAGTAGTAGCAACATCAATCTCAGAACATAGTGGATACTAGGGATCAATCCCCATCAAAACTAACTCGATTACATGATAGATCTCATCCTACTCATCACCACCTAGCGAGCCTACAAATAGATTACTCACGAAAGACGAAGAGCTTCATGGAATTGGAGAGGGAAGAAGGTTGATGATGACGATGGCGATGATTTCCCCTCTCCGGAGCCCAAGACGGACTCCAGATCTGCCCTCCAGATGAAGAACGGGTGGTGGCGGCGCCTCCGTATCGCAAACGTGACGAAAACTTCTCTTTTTATTTTTTTTGGGACGAAAGGGGGCTTATAGACCTGAGGTTGGGGGCGGCAGAGCTGTGTGGGCCCCACAAGCCTGCCCACCGCCACGAGGGGGGTGGTGGTGGAGCCAGGGCTTGTGGCCCACTGGCCCACCCCCTCAGGTGGAACTTGGCGTAGATATTTTTTATATTTTCCAAAACTGCTCCCCGTAGATTTTCAAGACGTTTGGAGAACTTTGATTTCTGCACAAAAATAACACCAAGGCAATTCTGCAGAAAACAACATCAGGCCAAGTTAGTTTCATTCAAATCATGCAAATTAGAGTCCAAAACAGGGGCAAAAGAGTTCGGAAAAGTAGATACGATGGAGACGTATCACTTCTCCTAGGTACTTCATTGAAAAACTTTTATACAAATAATCCTTTATGCTTCCCAAAAGATCTATATTGTTTCCAATCAGCTATATGTCATCCACATATAATATTAGAAACTTTATAGAGCTCCCACTCACTTTCTTGTAATATACAAGCTTCTCCATAAACATGTATAAAACCAAACGCCTTGATCACCTAATCAAAGCACCGATTCCAACTCTGAGATGCTTGCACCAGTCCATAAATGGATCGCTTGAGTTTGCATACTTTGTCAGCATTCTCTGGATCAACAAAACCTTCTGGTTGCATCATAAGCAACTCTTCCTTTAGGAAACCGTTAAGGAACGCTGTTTTGACATCCATCTGCCAAATTTTATAATCGAAAAATGCAACTATTGCTAACATGATTCTGACGGACTTAAGCATCGCTATGCGTGAGAAAGTCTCATCGTAGTCAACTCCATGAACTTGTGAATAATTCGTTGCCACAGGTCGAGCTTTATACATGGTGACATTACCGTCTGCGTCCGTCTTCTTCTTAAAGATCCATTTGTTGTGAATGGCCTTTCGCCCTTCAGGTAATACTTCCAAAGTCCATACTTTGCTTTCATACGTACATCCTATCTCGGATTTCATGGCCTCTAACCATTTGTTGGAATTCGGGCCCACCATTGCTTCTCCATAGCTTGTAGGTTCATCGTTGTCTAACAACATGATTGATAAGACAGGGTTGCCGTACCACTCAGGAGCAGTACGTGCCCTTGTCGACCTATGAGGTTTGATAGCAACTTGATTTGAAGTTTCATGATCATGATCATTAGCTTCCTCTTCAACTGATGTAGCTTCGATAGAAACATCCTTCTGTGATGTGCCACCCTCTGGTTGAAGTAAAGGTTCTATAACCTCAGCAAGTTCTATCTTCCTCCCACTCAATTGTTTCGAGAGGAACACTTCCACAAGAAAATACTCGTTCTTAGCGACAAACACTTTGCCTTGGATCTGAGATAAAAGTTGTACCCAACTATCTCATTTGGGTATCCTATAAAGACACACTTTTCCGTTTTGGGTTCTTTTCAGGCTGAAGTTTTTGACATAAGCATCACATCCCCAAACTTTAAGAAACGACAACTTTGGCTTCTTGCCAAACCACAATTCAAATGGCGTCATATCAACGGATTTTGATGGTGTCCTATTTAAAGTGAATGCAGTTGTCTCTAATGCATAACCCCAAAATGATAAAGGCAAATCGGTAAGAGACATCATAGAACGCACCATGTCTAACAAAGTATGATTACAACGTTTGGACACACCATTACGCTGTGATGTTCCACGCAGTGTCAACTGTGAAACAATTCCACATTGTCTCAAGTGAGTGCCAAACTCATAACTTAGATATTCACCTCCTCGGTCAGATCGTTGGAATTTGATCTTCTTGTTATGATGATTCTCAACTTCACTCTAAAATTGTTTGAACTTTTCAAACATTTCCGACTTGTCTTTCAACAAGTAAACATAACCATATATACTCAAATCATCTGTGAAGGTGAGAAAATAACGATAACCATCGCGCGCCTCTATGCTCATTGGTCCGCACACATTAGTATGTATGATCTCCAACAAGTCACTTGCATGCTCCGTTGTTCCGGAGAACGGAGTCTTAGTCATCTTGCCCATGAGGCATGGTTCACATGTATCAAGTGATTCAAAATCAAGTGACTCCAAAAGTCCATCAGCATGGAGTTTCTTTATGCGTTTTATACCAACATGACCTAAGCAACAGTTCCACAAGAAAGTGGTGATATCATTATCAACTCTACATCTTTTGGCATCAATGTTATGTATATGTGCATCATCACTATCAAGATTCAATATGAACAAAGCCCTCACATTGGGTGCATGACCATAAAATATATTACCCATATAAATAGAACAACCATTATTCTCTGACTTAAATGAGTAACCGTCTCGCAATAAACAAGATCCAGATATAATATTCATGCTTAACACATGCACTAAATAACAATTATTCAGGTTCATCACTATCCCCATGGCAATTGAAGTGAGAGCGTGCCAACGGCGATCGCATCAACCTTGGAACCGTTTCCCACACGCACCATCGTTTCATCCTTTGCCAGCCTTCATTTATTCTGTAGTTCCTGCTTTGAGTTCCAAATGTGAGCAACAGAACCGGTATCAAATACCCAGGCACTACTATGAGAGCTTGTGAGGTACACATCAATAACATGTATATCAAATACCCAGGCACTACTATGAGAGCTTGTGAGGTACACATCAATAACATGTATATCAAATATACCTTGTTTGGATTGCCCGCGTTCTTATCGGCTAGATACTTGGGGCAGTTCCGCTTCCAGTGACCGGTCCCCTTGCAATGAAAGCACCGAGTTTCCGGCTTGGGTCTGGCCTTGGGTTTCTTCATCGGAGGAGCAACTGCTTTTCCACACTTTTTGGAGTTACCCTTCTTGCCCTTGCCGTTTTTCTTGAAAATTTTGGTTTTATTGACCATCAACACTTGAAGCTCTTTTCTAGATTTCTGACTTAGCAACTTTAAGCATCACAAACATCTCAATGATTGACTTATTCATCCCTCGCATGTTATAGTTCAACACAAAGCCTTTATATCTAGGTGGCAATGATTGAAGAAATCTGTCAGTGATTGCCTCTGGCGGGAGAACAATTCCCAACTCAGCCACAGGGTTAGAGTACCCACACATTCTAAGTATGTGTTCACTCATAGACCCGTTCTCCACCATTTTGCAAGCATAGAACTTATTGGAGGTTTCATACCTCTCGATCTGGGCATTCTTCTCAAAGATAAACTTCAACTCCTGGAACATCTCATATACTCCATGACGTTCAAAACGTCTTTGAAGGCCCAGTTCTAAGACATACAAAATTGCACATTGAACTACTGAGTAGTCATCCAGACGTGTTTGCCAGATGTTCATATCATCTTGGGTCGCTGGTTGGGGTGGCATGTCACCTAGCGGCGCATCAAGGGCATAATTCTTTTAGGAAACCATGAGAACAAGTCTCAGATTACGTGCCAAGTCTATAAAGATACTCACATCATCTTTCAACTTGGCTTCCTCTAGGAACGCATTAAAATTCAGGGGTGCTACTGCGCGAGCCATTGATCTACAACATAAATTAGCAAAGATTACTTAGACTATTTTTCAAGATAATGAGTTTAGTTAATCATATTACTAATAAACTCCCACTCAAATTGACATCCCTCTAGTCATTCGAGTGACACATGATCCAAGTTCACTAACTCAGGTCTGATTATCATGTGAGTTGAGTTGGCTTCAATGGTAAACATCTCTATGTTGATCATATCTACTATATGACTCATGTTCGACCTTTCGATCTCCTGTCTTCCGAGGCCATGTATGTACATGCTAGGCTCATCAAGTTTAACCCGAGTGTTCCGCATGTGCAAAATTGTCTTGCGCCCGTTGTATGTGAACGCAGAGTCTATCACACCCAATCATCACATGGTGTCTCGAAACGACGAACTTTCGCAACGGTGCACACTCACGGAGAACACAAGTTTATCTTGAAATTTTAGTGAGGGATCACCTTATAATGCTACCGTCGTCCTAAGCAAAATAAGGTGCATAAAAGGATTAACATCACATGCAAATCATAAGTGACATGATATGGCCATCATCTTGTGCTTTTGATCTCCATCTCCAAAGCACCAGCATGATCTCCATCGTCACCGGCCCCACACCATGATCTCCATAATTATGCTACCATCGAGGTTGTCGCTCCAACTATGTTGTTACTACTAAAGCTACTGAACTAGCGATAAAGCAAGGCATCACCAGCCGCAGAATAATTAAAGACAACCCTATGGCTCCTGCCGGTTGCCGTAGCATCGGCGTGCAAGTCGATATTTAACTATTAGAACATGGTCATCTCATACATCAAATGTATCATATCATGTCTTTGGCCATATTATATCACAACATACCCTGCAAAAACAAGTTAGACGTCTTCTAATTTGTTTTTGCTTATTTTACGTGCCTGCTATGGGTATCTAGTATGATCGCATCTTACTTACGCAAAACCACAATGGTGATCTACAAGTTGCTATTTTACCTTCTCCAAGGACTGCCTTTTTCAAATCCGATTCAAGTAAAATTGGAGAAACAGACACCCGCGAGTCATCTTTATGCAACAAGTTGCATGTTAGTCGATGAAACCGGTATCTTGTAAGCGTATGAGTAATGTTGGTCCAGGACGCTTCATCCAACAATACCGCTGAATCAAGAAAAGACTAAGGAGGGCAGAAATCTGAACATCAATGCCCACAAAATCATTTTTGTTCTACTCGAGATGTCATCTACGCATAGATCTAGCTCATGATGCCACTGTTGGGGAACGTTGCATGGGAAACAAAAAATTTCCTATGCATATATAAGATCTATCCATGGTGATGACAATATACAAGAGGAGAGATCAGATCCACATACCCTTGTATATCACTAAGCGGGAAGCGTTAAGAAACGCAGTTGATGTAGTCAAACGTCTTCACGATCAAATCACGATCCGTCCCATGAACTTCGTCCCGATCTAGCGCCGAACATACGGCACCTCTGCGTTCAGCACACGTACAGTTCGATGATGATCTCCGCCTTCTTTATCCAGCAAGAGGGGTGAATAGGTAGATGAGTTCTCCGGCAGCACGACGGTGTGGTGGTGGTGGTAGTGAACTAATCTAGCAGGGCTTCGCCCAGCTTTGCCGGACTAATCTAGACGAAGGAGACGATCTATGGAGGAGAGGGCAGCACGCGGCTATTTTTTGGTGTGTGTTGCCCTCAAAACCTCCACTATATATAGGAGGAATATGAGGGAGGGCTGCCTTGCCTCCTCCTCCAAGGAAGAGAGGTTCTGCCGAGCTAGGGAGGAGAGTCCTCCTCCAATTCGGTTTGGTGGAGGACTCCCTTCCTAGTTGGTCTCCTCCTTCCCTTTTTTCCTTTTTCCTTCCTTTTTACGCTTGGCAGAAATAGGCCTTATTGGGCTTACTAGGTCCCCTCCTAGGTGGGTGGCCCTCCCGGTGAAACCTCGCAACCCATTCGTCACTCCCGGTACTTTATCGGTAATGCCCGGAATCTTTCCGGAAGCCAAATGCAACTTTCCTATATATCAATATTACCTCCGGACCATTCCGGAGCTCCTCGTGACGTCTCGGATCTCATTCGAGACTGCGAACAACTTTCGGTCACCAACATACATAACTCAATAATACTGAAACGTCACTGAACCATAAGTGTGTAGACCGTGCGGGTTTGAGAACTATGCAGACATGACCTCAGACACTCTCCGGTCAATAACCAAATAGCGGAACATGGATGTCCATATTGGCTCCTATATATTCTACGAAGATCTTTATCGGTTGAACATCTATGTTAAGGATTCAGTTAATCCCGTATTACATTCCCTTTGTCCTTCGGTATGTTACTTGCCCGAGATTCGACTGTCGGTATCTCTATACCTATTTGAATCTCGTTACTGGCAAGTCTCTTTACTCGTTCCTGTTAGGGAATATTTTGTCCTAAGTAATTTTGGTGATTGATGACAGTACCACTGCGAACTAATCGTGTGCATTGAGCATTTCAGATTATACATGGCAAGGCACAAGACGATCCGTCGCCCCTCGGTGGTTTTGAAGCACGATGGTTTCTACGGTTCTCTTTGGTGGTTTTGAGTCATAGGAAAGCCGTACTATTAAGAGGGGGTCCGCGTCGGAAAGTTTTGGGTGGAATCAACTCACACACGCACACATTTTATTTCCACCACCTTTTCTTTGCAACAATGGAGCTCCCGGTTGGTCCGTGCCAGCCTCTGCAAAAAGTTCCAGCGGTAGTAACGCTGTTTAGCGGTAGTAGCGCTCTAGTTGAGCAGTAGTACCACTTCTGGATGCTAGCACCGCTCTCTCTGAGCGGTTGTACATCGTCGGACTTTTTGCGAGTACTTTTCAAGTGGTGGTAGACCCGGTAGTAGTATTTTACTACCGTGCCTTTATGCCTACCTAGCGGTAGTACCGCTCCAGGCCTAGCGGTAGTACCGCTGGGGCTGGCGGTAGTACCGCTTCCCACCAAGCGTTAGTACTTCTAGGGCTGGCGGTAGTACCGCTTAACCCAAGCGGTAGTACCGCTAGGGGCAGCAGTAGTACCGCTACCCCCAAGCGGTAGTATCGTGCCGAGGGTGCTGTAACTGAGGGTAACGGTTGGATTTGTTCCCACACTATATAAAGGGTTCTTCCGCTCCAAGAACCCTACCTTTGACCTTCCAAGACTCCATTGTTGCTCCTAAGCTCGTTTTGGCCCGATCTCTCTCCCTAGCCAATCAAACTTGTTTATTTCCTAGGGTTTGGTTGAGAAGGCCCAGATCTACACTTCCACTAAGAGATATTTGATTCCCTCACTAATCCCTTGCGGATCTTGTTACTCTTGGGTGTTTGAGCACCCTAGACGGTTGAGGTCACCTTGGAGCCATATCCATTGTGGTGAAGCTCCGTGGTCTTGTTGGGAGCCTCCGAGCATTGTGTGGAGATAGCCCCAACCTTGTTTGTAAAGGTCCGGTCGCCGCCTTCAAGGGCACCAATAGTGGAATCACGGCACCTCACATTGTGTGAGGGCATGAGGAGAATACGATGGCCCTAGTGGCTTATTGGGGAGCATTGTGCCTCCACACCGCTCCAACGGAGACGTACTTCCTGTCAAAGGGAAGGAACTTCGGTAACACATCCTCGTCTTCATCGGTTCCACTTGCAGTTATATCTTACCTTTACTTTGTGTATATTATTGTTACTATGTATTTCTTGCTTGCACTAGTTGTCATGGTAGTTAGCATCATATAGGTTGCTCATCTAGTAGCTATTTTAGAGAACCTTTATGTTACTTTCTCTAACTTGGTAAGAAGAGCTAAAAATTAGTAGTTGCCTATCCCCCCCCCCCCTAGTCAACTATATCGATCCTTTCAGTTTCGTAATACAAAATCATGTGGCTAACTCTTTAGTCACATTGCGTGCAAGGCTTGTTCGGATGTTGTATTACCGAGTGGGCCCCGAGATACCTCTCTGTCATAGGGAGTGACACATCCCAGTCTTGATTCATGCTAACTCAACGGACACGTTCGGAGAGACA
Source organism: Hordeum vulgare subsp. vulgare (assembly GCF_904849725.1). Lineage (NCBI taxonomy): Eukaryota > Viridiplantae > Streptophyta > Magnoliopsida > Poales > Poaceae > Hordeum > Hordeum vulgare. The sequence continues at coordinate 108,712,501 of NC_058521.1, read as the reverse complement.
TGTAAAGCACCTTTATAGTCACCTAGTTACGTTGCGACATTTGATACACATAAGGTATTCTTCTGGTGTCAGTGAGTTCCATGATCTCATGGTCATAGGAACATATACTTTACATGGAGAAAAACAGTAGCAATAAAATGACACGATCACATGCTATGTTCATAGTTTGGGTCTTGTCCATCACGTCATTCTCCTAATGATGTGTTCCCGTTATCAAGTGACAACACTTGTCTATGGCTATGAAACCTTGACCATATTTGATCAACGAGTTAGTCTACTAGAGGTTTACTAAGTACAGTGTGTTGTCTATGTATCCACACATGTATCCGAGTTTCCATTCAACACAATTCCAGCATGGATAATGAACGGTTATCTTAAACAAGGAAATATAATAATAACTATTTTATTATTGCCTCTAGGGCATATTTACAACATACTCCCCCCTCCACCAATCAAACACACTCCACGGCTAGCCGAATCCACGGGTGTCGTCCATACCAACAACAATCGAGGGGGAGTTTTGTTTAATTATTTGTGATTTATGATTCGGGATTGGGAGTCCCTTTTTACCAGCCCTCTCGTGCAAGGACGGGTGAATAAACACTCATCATGAGAATTACCTGGTTATCATGGAAGATACTGACCGCCCCATGTCGCTCCATGAGCGGTCGAGGCACACAAAACAGAAGTTCATTTGAAATATTAGAGGTGGCACATGCAAATTTACTTGGAACGATAGGGTAATACCGCACATAGGTAGGTACAGTCGACTCATCTGGAATAACTTTGTTTCAAGTATTTTTATGCACAAGTAGCATTCCCGCTTAGTACAGGCGAAGGCTAGCAAATAGGTTGGGAAGCGACCAGCTAGAGAGCGAAGATGGTCATGAACATGCTTTATGAATAATCATCGTTGCATACTAGCATGAGTAGGATATAAACACCATGAACATAAATATTGTGGAGGCTATGTTGATTTTGATTCAACTACGTGTGCGAACATGTGCCAAGTCAAGCCACTCGAACATTCAAAGGAGGATACCATATCATCATACTACATCACAACCATTTTAATGCATGTTGACATCCAAGATAAATCATTATCCACTCCTAGCTACTTAAGCATGGCATGAACGACTATAATCTCTAATTTTCATTGCAAACATGTTTGGTCATAATACGTTGAATCATGGATACTGGTCTAAATATATGTACAAAAACAAAAACAAGTTGAGTTCATACCCGCTTTTCTTTATCACGCTCACTTCATCCAATATCATCATTATTGTCTTTCACTTACACGACTAAATGATATGAAAATAATGATAGTGCAAGAGTGACATGGACTAAGTTATAATCTGCAACATTTTATCCAAAAGGAGAAGACAAAGTAATATGGCTCTTTATTATATCAATAACAATGCATATGAGAGACACTCAATATTTCCATCATGGTCTTCCCCTTGGGTATAACTCAAAGAAGGGAAAAGAAATTCACATAAACACACTAAAATACTTTTGGAGTTTTTAGTTTTTCAAGAAGAAAGGAAATTAAAGAAATAAAACTAAAATGAGAAAAAACTATTTACACGGGAAAGCTCCCAACAAGTAAAAGAAGAAAAGACAAATCTTTTGGGGTTTCTTTTAGTACTACTAATAAATTATGCCATAAAGAAAAACCGAAAAGAAGTGAGAAGTATTTTTAGATTTTTTGCAAGTTTTTTAAACACACAAGAAGAAAGCAAGAAAATAAATCTAACAAGGATAGCACCATGCAAGAGTGTGAACACCGACAACAAGTATACACAAGCATTGATGTAAATTCGGTGGAAACACATACTCCCCCAAGCTTAGGCTTTTAGCCTAGCTTGGTAATCACCACCCGTAGTAGCCATGATACCTCATTTCGAAGTGTGTGGGTGGCGGCACCAGAGAGTCCCACTCCTGGGGATCCTGCTCGGCCACTGCCTGGGCATTTCGGTAGGCAATAATGTCCTCAGGAATGATCCTATATCCGTTCGTGGCAATAGAATCAATCAAACAAAGCAGGTGCATGCAACAGGATAATATCTCGGGTAACCTCACTAAAGACTAAGTTATACGGGAGGTTACCCAAGAAATCATCAATGAAAATAAATTGGTGATCAATAATAGACTAGCAATCAAGATAAGCTTGTGGTGAAAGATAGTCATCATGACGGAAAGGGGTGTTAAAGCATTTCGCTAAGCGAGTGGCATAAATACCACCGTGGATTTTGCCCTTAGATCTGTTATTGTGTAAACATCAAGAAATAATAGCTCCCAAATTAAAGGTGTGATCATTATGGAGTGCTCGACGCAAAATGGCAAGGTGAGGAGCGCTAAGGATACTACCCTTCCCCCTGGCAGTTAAACACTTCATGATAAATAAAGCAAAGTGGTGCACTGAAGGAAACTTCAGGCTCGGGGCGGTGGCTTTCGATACGCCTCTCGTCTGACTGACTGTTAAGGTGAGTAGGAAATCCTCAAACTCAACTGGTTTGGCTTCTCTTAACTCCCAATGAGAGGGAACTAAACATATCTCACAGAATTCAGTAAGCGGTATTTGGCAAGTTTGAGCATATAGTTTAAACTGCACTAAAGGTGGATCATGCTTATTTAGAAAATAGAAAATTTGTACAAAGGAATTAGTGAGCATATGGTATTGGTCACACTCATCTGCGATAAAGTTGGTCAACCCTGCATTTTCCACAAATTGCGCAAACTCGTGGTAAAATCCGGGTTGTTCCATGAAAGGAGTGTGTGGCCATTCGCACGACCGGGCCTCCGTCAACCACGGGGTGGTGAGCCCAGCAACAGACGATTCACCAAGCACCCCCTTAGCATTCTTCTTGCATCAACTCCTAATGAAGAGGTTCATTTTTCCAAGAACAAATTTATGAATTTTTTTGGGTCACACACTAAAGTTAACATAACTTCACAAGAAAGATAGCAAGTACTCTTTGGGATGCCTAGAGCCTAAAACAAGCATTCAGGAATTCAACATGCAAGCTCATCTACAGCAACACCTAGAGTATCTAATTACTCCTAAGATAAAACCACTAAAGCAAAAACTAATTGGAGGAGTGGGGGGGTTATAACCAAGGAGCAATCCCCAAAAACAGTTTCAGAAACGAAGTTTTGAGCAAAGAGAGATCGAAATCCATGGTTTGAGAGCAAGAACACGAGAGAGAGAGAGAGCTACAAGGATTTTTTCCATGAGGTGAGTGATGAAGTGGGATGAATGGATAAGTGAGGGGACCCTCGAGGGGCCCACTAGACACCTCGTCGTGCGAGGGGGGCTGGTGCGCCCTGGTGCCTAGTGGCCACCTAGGACACCCCTTTGCAGTGTTTTTAGTGCTAAATATTCTCAAATATTCAGAAAGAATTCATGTAAAAATTTCAGGTTATTTGGCGAACATTTATTTTTTGGGCACTTTTTTATTGCAAGGAAAAATCAAAAAACAGGATAATCATGACTTTTATTGTTAACTAAAAATAAGAGGGAAAGAAAATTGGGTACAGAAAGTTGTGCCTACTCAATTCATTAACCTCGTGCTTCTTGAAAATGATTCATTAATAATGTTAATCAAGTCTTATTAACAACCACTTCCAATTAGCATGATCCTGAAGAATTTTCGTAAAACACTAAGTTACATCCATGGGGATGTGCATATTCCCAAAAATAAGTATCTCATATTTATTTTTGGCTAGAGGTAGTTGAAAACTTTCATTGCTCGTAGTCGAAGATTTTTCAATAACATTAACACCATTCACTTGAAATTGTTTCCTCGGAAAATGCACCGTATGTTTGTTACGATTGACATGAAAGGTGACCTTGCTTTTGTTGCAATCAATAATAACCCTTGCAGTATTTTAGAAAGGTCTTCCGAGGATAATTGACATGTTGTCATCCTCGGGCATATCAAGTATAACAAAGTCTGTCAAGATAGTAACACTAGCAACAACAACGGGCACATCCTCACAAATATCGATAGGTATGGCTCTTGATTTGTCAGCCATTTGCAATGAAATTTCAGTGGGTGTGAGTTTACTCAAGTCAAGTCTTTTATATAAAGAGAAAGGCATAACACTAACACCAGCTCCTAGATCACATAAAGCAGTTTCCACATAATTGTTTTTGATGGAACATGGTATAGTTGGTATTCCTGGATCTCCTAGTTTTTTAGGTACTCCATCCTTCAAGATATAATTAGCAAGCATGGTAGAGATTTCAGCTTCAGGTAGTTTTCTTTTATTAGTGATGATGTCTTTCATGTACTTAGCATAAGGGGCCATATTTAAAAGATCACTTAAACGAGTACGCGGAAAGACTGGCCTAAGCATTTCAGCAAAGCGTTCAAATTCTTCATCGTCTTTTTTCTTAGTTGTTTTAGGTGGATAAGGCATGGGTTTTTGAACCCATGGCTCTTTTTCTTTGCCCTGCTTTCTACCAACAAAATCTCTTTTATCATAACATTTATTCTTAGATTGTGGGTTATCAAGATCAACAGCGGGTTCTATCTCAACATCATCATCTGGTTCTTTACCATTGTCACGTTGAGCATATACATGAGCATTATCATTATCATTTTCATTATCACTAGGTGAATGCTCACTACCAGATTGACTTTCAGCATGAGACAGAGATACCATTAGCATTGCACAAGGTTTCTCTAATTCAGGTTAATTAGAAGTATGCAAGGTCCTATCATTTTTCCTTTTCTTCCTAGAAGGACTATTGCCTCAATATTAATTCTTTGTGAATCTTGTTCAGTTCTTTTAGGATGTCCTTCTGAATAGTGTATCTTGAGTCATTGTTCCTCCTCTAGTCATTACTCTAACAACATGATCATTCATATTATTAGTCATTTCATGAAGTAGCTCACTTTGGGATTTAGCAACCTGTTCTAGGTGGGTTTGAACCGTAGAAGCATGTTTTCCTACACCTCTTAAATCATTGGTGATTCTAAATGACAAGTCACTTAAGCAACAATCATATCTGAGTTTTGTTTCAATTGTTTCGTGACATAGGAAATTAAATGACCTTGCTTTATAATATAATTATCAAACTCATATAAGCATTGACTAGTATGTTTATTGTAAGGGATGTCACCTTCATAAAACTTTAGAAGAGAATTTACCTCCATCACCTGTGGTGGTGTTTTGGGACCATGGATTTCCTCGATAGGTGGTAAATTCTTAACATCATCAACTTTAATGCCCTTTTCTTTCATGCATTTCTTTGGCTCTTGCATAGTTTCACGAATAAGGAATAAGATACCTCTCTTCTTTGGAGTAGTCTTAGGCGGTGGTTCGGGAAATGTACATTCATCATGATTCTTCAATACGTTAGTCAATAATTCCTCAGCTTGTTCGGTAGTTCGTTCCCTGAAAACACAACCAACACAACTATCTAGGTGGTCCCTAGAAGCATCGGTTAGTCCACTATAAAATGTATCAAGTATCTCATTTTTCTTAAGAGGATGAGCAGGCAAAGCATTAAGTAATTGAAGGAACCTCCCCCAAGCTTGTGGAGGGAGTCTCTTCTTCAATTTGCACAAAGTTAAATATTTCCTGTAAGGCTTTCTTATGAGCAAGAAAATAATTTTCACAAAAGTAGTGGATCATATCCTGGGGACTACGCACACAACCATGAGTGATAGTATTGTACCAAATCTAAGCATCACCCTTTAATGAGAACGGAAATAATTTGAGGACATAGTAGTAGCGAATTTTCTCATCATTAGTAAATAGGGTGGCTATATCATTTAGCTTAGTGAGATATGTCACAGCAGTTTCATTTTCATAGCCATGAAAAGAATCAGATTTAACCAAAGTAATTATCTCTGGTCGATAGAGAATTCACAATCCTTGTCGGTAACAAATATAGGTGAAGTAGCAAACTTAAGGTCATATTTCATTCTAGCATTCAAGGATTTTTCTTTCAACTTGCATAGTAGTTTCTTAAGATCTTGTCTGTCCTTACAAGCAAGAAAGTCTCTAGCAATTTTTAACATAACCTTCAGGTATTTCAGGCATTCCAGTTCTAGGATAGTCATGTCTAAAAGGTATTTGAATATTTTCACTAGCAAAGACTTCATCAGTTTCAATAGTATCATCAGTTTCAGCATGCTCAATTTCTGTAGCTCTAGCAAGTTGTTCATAAAGAAATTCACCTATTGGCACACTATCATTAAGCAAGGTACTAGCATCGTTCATAAGAGAGGTAGCATCATCAATTACTTGCAACATATCAGGATTAATATCATGTGGTGGTGGTGTTCCAAGTCTATTCAAAACAGAGGATTAATCAAGTGCAGAGCTAGATGGCATTTCCTTACCTCCTCTCGTCTTAGAGAGAACGATCTTGGTTCTTGGATCTTTCAAATTCTTCATAGTGATCAACAAAAAGATATCACAAGTGACTCAACAAATATAGATATGCCCCCCGGCAACGGCGCCACAAAATGTTCTTGATAACCCATAAGTATATGGGATCGCAATAGTTTTCGAGGCTAGAGTATTCAACCCAAATTTATAGATTCGACACAAGGGGAGCCAAAGAATATTTCCAGGTATTAGCAGCTGAGTTGTCAATTCAACTACACTTGGAGATTTAGTATCTGCAGCACGGTGATCAGTAGCACAGTAATAACATAGTTTTGATATCAGTGATAACAGTAGCAATCAGTAACAGTAACAATGATGGCAGTTTTTATGAGTTGTAATAGTTGTAGCAACAGTAGTAACTTTGCAAGCACAATATGTGGAAACTCGTAGGCACCGGATCGGTGATCTTGCTGGATAATATCCATCATATAATAGTCACAACATAGGGCAACACAGAACTAGCTCACGTTCACTGATATAATGTAGGCATGTATTCCGTAAATAGTCATACGTGCTTATGCAAAGAACTTGCATGTCATCTTTTGTCCTACCCTCCCATCGTAGCGGGGTCCATAAGGGATATTAAGGCCTCCTTTTAATAGAGAACCGAAACAAAGCATTAACACATAGTGAATACATGAACTTCTCAAACTACAGTAATCACCGAAAAGAATCCCAATTTTTGTCACTTTGGGGTATGCAGATCCTAACACGTAGTAGGTGCATAGAACTTGCAAGATCGGATCAGGAACATAGATATAATGGTGAAAACATAAATGGTTCAGATCTGAAATCATGGCACTTGGGCCCTAGTGGCAGGCATTAAGCATAGCAAAGTCATAGCAACATCTATCTCCGGACATATTGGATACTAGGATCAAGCCCTAACAAAACTAACTCGATTACATGATGAATCTCATCCAGCTCTTCACTAACCAGCAAGCCTACGAAGGGATTACTCACTCCCGGTGGAGAGCATCATTGAATTGGCGATGGGTGAGGGTTGATGACGACGAAGACCAAAGATTCCTCTCTCCGGAGCCCCAAATGGACTCCAGATTAGGCCTCCCGATGAAGAACAGGAGGTGGCGACGACTCCGTATCATGAAACGCGTTGAAACTTCCTCTCTGATTTTTTTCTTCGAAAATAGGAATTTATAGCGCTAGCATTAGGGTGAGCGGAGCCACGTGGGCCCCACTAGATACCAGGCCGCCCCAGGGCATTGCACGCCCTCATGTCTAGTGGGCTGATGTGGCCTCCCTCCGATGGATCTTGGTTCCAGTATTTTTTATATATTTTAGAAAAAACTCCAAAAAGTTTTGTTCCATTCTGAGAACTTTTATTTTTGCACAAAAACAACATGATGGTAGTTCTGCTGAAAACAGCGTCGGTTCGGATTAGTTTCATTCAAATCATGCAAATTAGAGTCCAAAACAAGAGCAAAAGCGTCAGGAAAAGTAGATACGATGGATACATATCATGGACCGGTGCTTCATCCTCACACTCCTCGTCCGAGTCCGAAATATCCTCAAATAGGGCCATGGGGGGTCGTGCGTTGCTTCTTTGGCAGGAGCTGGATCTCCCTCGGCGTATTCGGACGCCGCTCTTTTTTCGTATGGGAGGAGTCGCTCACCTCTTCCTCATGATCTTCCTCCACGTTTGAGGGAGCCAACATATCTTCGGACTTAGTGTCCGGAGGACCCTTCGACCGAAGACCCTCCCGGATCTTCTTCGTCCCCTTCTTCTGCTCCTCCTTCGCCCTCGGAGCCATGTACGGCTTCTCGGCTAACATGGCCACGAACAATGGGGTCATGTCATCTTTGGTTAAATGTGTTGGGCAGTTGATCTGCTTAGACTTTTTTAACCAGAGCTGCAAACAAGTGAGAAGGAAGAAGTGAGCACCTTGTCAAAAGGAAGGGGTGAAAACTAAAAAATATGATAAAAATCCTATCGGCCTGGAAGGGTTGAGGAGGGAAAGGCCTTCGTCTTCCACCTTGGCGGGCCCTGTCTTTTGCGGCTTAAAAGCGCCTTCCACGGCTTCTCACGAGTAGTGCGGAAAAAACTCCGCACACGACCCGTCACACTATCCAGATCCTCTGGATTGAAGTTCTAGATAGGGACGGGCCAGTGTTGGCAGTGGAGGAGGCGGCGGTGAAGCATCACCTGAATTACGTTCGTGGGCTCTATTTCTTCTCCAATAGATTGGAGAGATTGGAGATCTTCTTCGTGAGCTCCTTCACCTCCGATGCCTCCCCCCAATCTAGGGCCTTTTACGCCTAGGACACAAGATGGGTGGGAGGGACAGATCTAAACGCGAGAGGAGTTGTCTCACCTTCATTGCACGCTCGATGATGTAGAACTATTCTTTGTGCCATGCCTTGATAGTATCAATGAATGTGCCCTTCGGCCATTTGGCCCCACTAAGCTTGCTGATCATCGACCCTCCGGAGTCAGCCTGCTCATCGTTGACAACCTTAGGCTTAACATTGAGAACCTTCAACCAGAGGCCGAAGTGGGTTTGGACCCGCAAGAACGCCTCGCAGACTATGATGAAGGCTCAGAGGTGGGTGATGGAGTTCGGAGGGAGATTTTAAGAAAGTCATTTTATTCCCTCTCACTTAATGTTCATTCAACTCCAAAGTTTCAAATCTAGTCAAATTTAGCAACACTCAAGCAACACAAGCAAATTTCTAGTTAATCATATTTAAATAATTAATATTTTAAAATTTAAAATTTTGGGATGTTACAATATGTCCATCCCTTTCGGCTATGGACCTATGGTCCTCGACTTGATACGGGGTCGTTTCGTGGGCTATCATGGTCAACTTTTTTCTCTAACACGTGGTGGCCTTTAAAGGCCGAGTTAGAGCAACTTTCTCTTATCCTTCTCACTGCTTGGCTCGCCTCGCTTTCGGCAGAACACTATGCCCTCTCCAATGGAGGCCATTGCCACACTCACGTCCTCTTTGATGAACATTTTTATTCATCGAGTTCAAAAAACGTTCATCAATGTAAAAAAATATGTTCATTGCATTCACAAAATGTTCAATGAATTTAAAATTTGTTCATCAAATATAAAAAATGTTCATCGCTACTAAAAACGATCATAATTTATTTCACCAAAATAACTTTTTTATTAAAATTTGGAAAATGTTCATTCTTTTGAAATCGGGAACATTTTTTAGTTCTATAAATTTTTTAATTTGCTAACATATTTTTGAATCTGTGAACCTTTTTGAAAGTGAGAACTTTTTTCAAAATTTCAAAAAGAATAGAGGGCACGTCGTCCCCACAATGGCCGGCCCAAATTGGTATGTGCGCGATTGAGGGGTGTGCGTTACCTCGTTCCCCGGCGTGTAGGTCGTGGGATAGGGGTTTCTATGGATCTACCCAAGCCCCATTCGGCGTCCCTTATGCAGGTCAAAGCTATCAGCGCATACGGGCGTGCACCCACTTGCTGCATCGATGGTTCATTGGCCGGCCAATTTAAGGCATATGAGGGGATCAAGATTGCTGGTTTCCGGAAGCTTCCTAATCGTTTTTTTTTCTTTATTCCATTATCATTTTTATGGACCGTTTTTCTGTCGTTTTCTTTTTCTATTTATTTTTATTTCTAATTTTCACATTTTTCCTTTTTCAATGGACTTTTTTATATTTTCTTAAATTAATGTATTTTTCAAAATTGGTGATTTCTTTTCAAATAGATGACTTTTTTTAAGAACCATGAATTTTTCTCAATTTTGAGAACTTTTTTCAATATTGATGAAATCTTTCAAAATCAATGAACTTTTGTTCAAATTTGGGGATTGGTTAGCTTATTTTCAAAATTGATGATTTGTTTTCAAATTAATGTTTCATTTTCAAAATTGATGATTTTTTATTCAAAATCGATCATATTCTCCCACATTTCATGATTTGTTTTTTTAAAAATGATGATTTTTTGTCAAAATTGATGGATTTATTCAAGTCGAGGAACTTTTTTTCAAACTTGATATTTGTTTATTTTTTTAGAATTCAACACCATCAACTACAACCGGTCAACTGAATCAAACGATAAATGAAGTCAACTGAATTGAATGAACGAGTTTCTTTTTGTTGAATGGTTGAACGAACGAACAGTTAAATGTTCCGGCCCAAGTGAGCTTTTCTTTTTGACACGCGGCCCAAGTGAGCTTGGATGAGAGCTCCACCAAGTAAAAGCGGCGTATAAGGTGCCAGAAAGCAAGAATGCTACATCCACGTAATGTTTTACGTAAATGTGCGGGGTGTACTGACATGGAGGGTGAGGCCCACCACGCCTGAAAATCAAGGAGGGGAAAATAATTAAAGGAAGGTTACGTAAGACTCACACGTAACAATCCGTAGGTCTAGTGTTATTGGCCGGAAAATCACATCTGCCAGTCGTGGCAGCAAACTGTCGAGCACGGATGTGCCGGCCCAGATTAGCACAGCTTAGCACTTGTTTCAACCGGTTTTGGTAACCTTCCAGAAAGGATCCAGGTTTTTATCCTTTTTTCTGGGTTTTTTCTTTATCGATTTCTATTTTTCGTTTTCTTTCCCTGTTTCTATTTACTTTTCGTTTTTCCTGTTCTGTTTCCCTTTCATTTTTACATTTTGTTTTACTGTTTCTTCTTGTTTAATTTTTTTTCTATTTTTCTCCCGGTTTAGTTTTCCCTTTTGTTTAAAAACTGTTCGAAATTTGAGAAAATGTTCGATTTTTTAAAAAAAATCGTAAATTAGAAAAATGTTCGCATTTCTCAAATATTGTTCAGGAATTTCAAAATTTGATCGTGTTTCTAAAAAACTGTACATAAACTTATTATTTGAAATTTTCACAATTTTTTTCAAGTTTACGAAAAATGATTCCGTAAAAAAAATGGTTTTCAAATAAAAAAATGTTTGCGCCTTCAATGTTTGAAAACATGCTCCCCTTTTTCAGAAGTTGTTCAGAAATTTCAGAAAATGATCTAGTTTTCAAGTTTTTCTTTCCAAAATTTTTGTATTTACAATTTACTTATAAATTCATCCACATTTTAAAATATTGTTCAGGAATTTAGAATATTGTTTTTTGTTTTGCAAAAATTGTTCATTATTTTTCTTTAAATATATATATATTCAAGATTTTGAAAAATGTTTCCGTTTCAAGAATTGTTTCCAAATTTGAAAAAAATTGTCGTTGTCTTGAATTTTTATTGGGAGTTTGAAGAATTGTTGCCATTTTACAAAAAGTGTTCAGACTTTTTGAAAAATATCCGGTTTTAGAAAATATTTAGGAGATGGGAAAATGATTTGGTAGTTTAAAAAATGTTTGTATTGGAATTAACAAAAGTTCACATAGCAATATTTGGAGTTTAATTTTTTTAATCTGCTAACAAATTAGAAAAGTGATCCCGTATCATGAAACATTTACTTTTTTCAAAAAAATCTTTTGCGTTGGAAATTTAAAAAATATTCCAATCTATGATGGAATGTGTTCTTATAGTTTTAGCGCTGCTTCGGAGCATTAGCGTTGGTAGTCTCACGAAAGTTTGTACCATGAGATGACAAGTTTGATTTCTTGTGAAGTCTCTAATTTTCTACAGTATTATAGGCTTTCTCTACAGTAGACCGGCGCTAGCTTCAGGGGCGTCCCAGTTGGGTATCCGCCTGTGCATGCAGTGCGGCACCTAGAAGCTCCCAATGGCGCCAGGACCTCCTAGCCGGCGCTACTGGCGCTGATTGCCGGTGTGGCGCTCATGCACGCACGATCGTGGGTCAGCCCAGATCTCTCAATCAACCTCGCCAGTTTCTCTGCCAGCTTTGGTCGCTCGTTTGATTTTGAAGGTCACGGTCTTCTAAAAAAGGGTAGGTCGTGGTTGATGAGTAGACTTTGAAATAAATGAAAAAAAAAATCAATTAATAAATGTTCATGGATTTTGAAAAAGTTCAAAAGGTTGACCATTTTCGAAAAAGTACATCGATTTTGAAAAAATTGCGTCAAATTTGAAAAATATATCATCCAAAAAAGAAAAAAGTTCATGAGAAAAGTTTGTAATTTCTTGAAAAAATACATATGTTATTTATCAAATTGAAATCAAGTTCATGAGAGAAAAGTTCGTAGATTTGAAGATTAATTTCACAAAAATTATTGTCATCGAATAAAAGAAAAAAAGAAAAGGGAGAAAGGGTAAAAGGAAAGAAGATGCAGCCTGGAAGGAGTTCACCCGAGATCACTAATTGACGAATACATCTTTCAATGATCACTTTTACCTTTTCAGTTTGCATTGCATGTGTGTCACTTCTCGTAACTTGAAAGTTTTCCTTTTTTTAGTAGTTTCGTATTTTTAAAATATTTTATCTTGTAAACCGTGCGTCGAAATCTTGAATCGTTTTCATCATTGTGTTTCTGGCGTTGAAATCTTCAAAACTAGATCCCATGTTGATAGATTTTGACGATTTTTTACGAAAAAATACGAATGAACAAACGTGCTTCTCGCGAAAAAAGCAGAAAACATGTTTTTTCTTTTCCGACAGGCACAACCGTGTCTCTCGCGAAAGCAAAACCGTACCTCTCACAAAAAAAAACTGAAAACACGTTTTCTTTCCTTTTCAAGAGGCACGACCGTGCCTCTCGCGGAAGCAAAATCGTGCCTCTTGCAAAAAATAGAAAATATATTTTTTCTTTCTGAGAGGCACAATCATGCCTCTCGAGAAAACAAAAACTGTGTCTCTCACGAAAAAAATTAAAAACACTTTTTTTCCTTTTCGAGAGACACGACCGTCCCTCTCGTGAAAAAACAAAAAACATGTTTTTTCGTGCAAAATTTTGGAATATTTTTGTCCAAAAGCTAAGAAAAACTGATGAAAACCGGAGCATAAAAACCCTAGAAAAAATTAATTAAAAAAACGAAAACGCATGCAAAAAAAAAAAATCTAAAGGAAACACTCAGAACATGACACGTGACGGTGGCTGAGAACACGTCAAGTAGCGACGCATGATAGTGATCGTTGGGAGGCTTTCTAGAAAGTACTCCTTAATTAGTTGCTCTCGAGTTCACCGGCTTGATTCACTATATGCGCACCTTTTTTTGCATTTTAAGAAAACATAATAGAAAGAGAGTTGGGCCGGCCCAGCACGGAGGAACTTCAGGGCGCATATTATTGTAATTCATCAAAATTTATTTTTAAAGGTAGAAGAAAAAAATAACTGAAACATATCATGACAATTTCAGTGTAAACATCATGTCAATTTATGTGCAATAGACATGGCAACTTTTAACCCAAAAAAAGCATGATCTAGTTACAAAGATCTCGTTGTGATCGATTTAATGATGAAAATAGTTTTTTAATCAATTATTTATTTAAAAGATAAAATATTTTAAAAACTGGAAATAAAAAGATCCCTACATGTATGCATGTGATGACATGGCGCAATCTATGTGTTATAAATGTGTGGATGAATGTTGCTCCGGTCACAAATATGGACGTTATCGCGATTCAAATAATATCCACCCGCCAACGAGAAGGACCCGTGAATCTATGCCCCTCAAAATAGAAATAAAAATGGATCTATAGTCCTCGACTTGATACGAGCCGTTTCATGTCAGCATTTGTTCTCTAACACCGCGGCGTCCAGAACGGCTCAGTTAGAGCATCTCCAACAGTCCGTATATTCAATCGTTGGTATAAGTGTTCACGTCAACAATCAACAGTACATCATACAAGCTCTTTAATGGAATGTATGATAATCGTATGTAGAATAACTAAGTGAGTTTATTAAATATTAAAGAAATAACCATGCTTGCCTCGTAGCTTGTGCGTGAACCGTTGCTTCAAGTTCATACGATTTCATTCTTTTTTTATTATTATTATGTCATGTCATCAAAATCATCTACAATCAATACATTCGAGATGGCTGAGAACTCCCTCTTATCCTCCTCGTTGCTTGGCTCGCCTCGCCTCCGCAGAACGCTCCCCCTCTCCAATGGAGGCCACTGCCACACTCACGCTCTCTTCGTCTCCCACCGGCGCCCGCCGCTTGCCGGCCAGGCCCGCCGCGGCCTCCCTTCACCTCCGCCGCGTGCCCGATCTCTCCTTCCGCCTCCGCGGGGCCCAAGGTCCCGCTGCCTTCCGCGCCCTCTCTTCCCCATTCCCGGTTCGCTCTGAGCATCTGCAACTTCCTAGCTTCTTCCCTCTGAGAACGATCTCGACCTTGTCTCCTTTTAACCGGATGTTTTTCTTACCTTGTTACGGTTTGGGGCGCCCTCAGGGATGCAGGAGAAGGAGGAGGGGAAGCGGGATGGTTGTGAGGGCGGAGATGTTCGGGCAGCTCACCACCGGGCTGGAGTCTGCGTGGAACAAGCTGCGAGGCGTCGGTGCGTTCGCTTCTTCGCTTGCTTCTCGCCTCGTGTGTGGATTTTGTTTTTGTCATACGTAATGCTCTAGTTGCAATGTGTTGAACAGAGTCACATTCAGTTTTCCTCCCAAAAATATGTGTGGTGTGTCGAATCGTGTATCAGGTTCACAGATTCTTATATGAAACTGTGAAGTTCTAGATTGGCTATCTATGAAGTGATAACTTTTTTTGCTTACAACTTTGTAATGTGTGGATCGTTTTGTCCAAACGATTCAATGCAGTATGAGTTTTTCATGCTTGATCAGCAACGCTGACTGCACCCTCTGTAGCTTTGTTATAAATCATGATTGTAAATAATGAGGGAAATGCCTTTTGTGGTTTAAGATCGACTGACAAAGGAGAATATCGCTGAACCGATGCGGGATATTAGAAGAGCACTTTTGGAGGCAGATGTATGTCTCATCTCTTTCAGTACATGGCTTTCTTGTGGATCTATATTTCTACTTTTTTGTCTTCACAATCTAATGCAGAACCTACTTTGCAGGTAAGTGTGCCAGTAGCAAGAAGTTTTATCGAGTCCGTTACTGAAAAGGCTGTAGGCACTGATGTGATCCGGGGTGTCCAACCTGAGCAGCAGTTGGTGAAGGTATACTCAAATCTGAGGATCCTGGAGAATTATAGATTACATGCGTCAAATTTTCTATGTATACTTTGCATAGCCATTATTGACGGGTGCATATTATTGTGCACACAAGTGACCTTAATTGAGGAATTCATTGATTAGCTTGGGCTAACTGAATGTGGTCTTCCAATATAATACTATATGTACTTCTAGCTCTAGAGGACTAACAAGAGTTAAATGATGTAGGTTGTGAATGATGAACTTGTACAACTGATGGGTGGAGAGGTGTCAGATTTAGTATTTGCAAAAACTGGCCCAACGGTTATCCTATTGGCAGGTCTGCAAGGTGTTGGGAAAACTACCGTCTGTGCTAAGCTTGCCTTCTATCTGAAAAAGATGGTGCATTCCTGAGCTTTCTTCTTTAAGCATTTTCCTAAGAGCCCAGGCCATCAGTGCTTATAAACCAGACTCAGGTTACAGGGGAAGAGTTGTATGCTGGTTGCTGCAGATGTTTACAGGCCTGCTGCTATTGACCAACTCACTATTCTGGGTAAAAAGGTACACGTACTGAAATTGATCTTTTCACCTCCGTATTGAGTTGGAAACGTTTTCTTGCTAATACCTGTGTCTACCTTCGATTCAAACGACTCTAGAGCTATCAGTAATGCATGTCTATTTTTTTCAAATTTTGAAATTAAAACTACAGTTACTTTTGAATGTTGATAGGTTGGTGTACCAGTTTACTCAGAAGGAACGGAAGCAAAACCTTCAGAGATTGCCAAGAACGGTTTGAAAGAAGCAAAGAGCAAGAAGACCGATGTAGTTATAGTGGATACTGCTGGAAGATTGCAGGTAACTCTTATCATCTAATTATGTTCCTCGGTTTGCTACAGTCATGGTTCTAAAATAGCCCTGTACCAGTTTTAACCAGCTCACTTAATTTCATACACAGATCTTGGGCACCAGATCATAATCATGCCGAAGTATGGTATTTTAGATATATGATCAAACTGCACTAGTTCTTACTAGTAATTTATAAGTCTGTACAAGGTCAAAATATTTTTAAGATGTTTATTTTGGATTACATGTATATGTTTGTTCTAAACTCAACGTAGTGCTTCCAACTAAAAATGTTCATTCTGGTATAGTATATTTAAACTTAGATGTAATAATCTGTTATGAGATGAGTTGGTGTGAAAAATGAGATATGCTACTTTTTTATAGGTACTTTCTTTAGCCTTAAATGGCAGAATTTTTGCCCAGCTAGTGTGTCTTTCTGTTACTTCAACTTTGTTTACCCAGCACAACCGATACCAGCTAATCTTTCTATCATTAGGTCGATAAAGCTATGATGAATGAGTTGAAAGAAGTAAAGAAGGCAGTGAAGCCTACAGAAGTTCTTCTTGTGGTTGATGCTATGACTGGCCAAGAAGCTGCAGGTTTGTTTTTGCTTGTTGTTCTATGAGTAGTCTAGGGCTCTAGACTCATCATTTTATACTTGGTCGGGTGTAAGTAACTTACCTAATGCACTGCTTGGCATGCAGAAAAAGAAATTTGCATTTTCAACTTTGACTATTGCAGCACATATTAATGTATACATGCCGTGTATTTGGATTTGGGGGTCCTATATTAGTCATGTTTCATCTACATGTATATTAGGACCATGTTTGGTCCAACTGTCTTCCTTCAGTTTTCCTTACAATTTATTGTGATCTTTTCGAAGGAGCAGGAGCACGCTCCCTGTAGTAGCAGGACTTGTCATTCTGAAGCTCTTCATCTGTTTAAACTCTTCGCCATCTGCTAGAGTCGCACTGTTACTTACCCTTGCTGATTTTTTATCAGCATTGGTCGGCGCCTTCAATGTTGAAATTGGTATAACTGGTGCTATACTGACAAAACTGGATGGTGACTCCAGAGGTGGGGCAGCACTAAGTATCAAAGAGGTCTCTCAACCTGCAAAACTTTGTCCATTTTGTGTGACCATACAGATTCTTTGTTTCTGTCTAAACGAACTACTGATTTCTAGTAATGCATAGAAGGCACTATAATTACTGTGTCCATACATTTTGGTTTTATTTACCTTTCTAGACTTCTCAATTCTCAATAACTGGCAAAAAGGTATTATGGCACAAGTTTAGATATACCCATAATTTCAATGAAAATAATGTACATCATGGAGGGGTTGCATATGTTCATTTTACTTATTCTCTGTGGTTTACCTTTTCCTCCTGTATAGGTTTTTCATTGTTAATTTTGTACAGTATAGCAGATAAGTACACGACTGAGTAAGGTTAAATAGTAAGTGTTCAGTGTTTATGTGTGTTATGGCTACATTAGCAAGTTTTCTGTCTTTGTTCCTTTTGTTAGTATGCATATGAAAAATATGACAATGAAGAACTCTGCAGGTGTCTGGAAAGCCCATCAAATTCATAGGCCGAGGAGAACGTGTTGAGGATCTTGAGCCTTTCTATCCAGATCGTATGGCGCAGCGTATCTTGGGAATGGGAGATGTACTTTCATTTGTTGAGCAAGCACAACAAGTGGTAAGTATCTTCCTGTGAAATGCCATTTTCCTTGTGTCTTTCATTAAACAATAATTTCATATTTATATGGTGTAACATACTGCTGCAAGTAGATGAATCAAGAAGATGCTGAGGAATTACAGAAGAAGATTATGAGCGCAAAGTTTAACTTCAATGATTTCTTGAAGCAAACAAAAGCTATCGCGCAAATGGGTTCGTTCAGTCGTATAATTGGCATGATTCCAGGCATGAACAAGGTGCGAATATGAATTCTGTAGCTAATTTATTATATTTCGTTGGAACTAGTCTTTTGAATTGACTTTTTGCCCCTTATGTTCAAGATATAAATTTTATGTTATTACTTATTAAGACCACAACTCTTGCCGCGTTTTGAGTAGGTTACTCCAGCACAAATCCGTGAAGCTGAGAAAAACGTTAAGTTTATGGAGTCAATGATCAATGTGATGACTGCTGGTATGTATAATCTACACTGAGTTCACATCATTAAGATATGGTCTTCCATGTTCTTTCCAAACACTTGCAATATTAGGGAAAGTGCGTTGTATTTTCTTACATATTATGTGTAAGCCTTTAATTGGCTGTGTGCATCGCTTGATGCAGAGGCCGGGGCTAATCCTCAAAACAAAGAAACAAACAAACAAGCAAAGCCTTTAGTCCCAAACAAGTTGGGGTAGGGTAGAGGTGAAACCCATAAGATCTCGCGACCAATTCATGGTTTTGGAACAAGGATAGTAAGCTTCCACGCACCCCTGTCTAATTGTTCAGATCTCTCTTTACGGATTCCTCCCATGTCACGTTCGGTCTACTTGGCCTCCTTTGACATCATCAACATGCTTTAGCCGTCCACTATGCACTGGGGCTTCTGGAGACCTGCGGTGAATATGCCCAAATCATCTCAGACGATGTTGGATAAGTTTCTCTTCAATCGGCGCTACCGCAACTCTATCTTGTATATCATCATTACGGGCTCGGTCCTTCCTTGTGTGGCCACACATCCATCTCAACATGTGCATCTCCGCCACACCTAACTGCCGCACATGTTGCCTTTTAGTTGGCCAACACTTAGTGCCATAAAATATTGTGGGTCGAACCGCCGTCCTATAGAACTTGCCTTTTAGCTTTTGTGGCACTCCCTTGTCACAGAGAATGCAAGAAGCTTGGTGCTGTTAGAGTTATAATATAAGTCATGTACCCTTTTGTATTTATCCCAATATATAAGGGGTTTCCTGCATATAGTCCATCACCTGTACATGTATATATACCGGCCTATGGCCTCATGGGAATACAAGTTGCTTTCCTAACATGGTATTAGAGCTAGGTTAACTTTTGCACGCCGCAACTCGTGCTGTTGATCCGCTCCACGCCACCGTTCTCCTGGCTCGTTCCCGTCAGGCAGCGGCTCCTCCTCGTCACCTCGTTCCAGCGCCTGCCTCCTTCTCCCGATCGAAGTCATCCTCGATCTCCTTCTCCTTCCCGTTCCGCTGCAGATCGAAGCCGTCTCCAACTGCTGCTGGTTCCCGTGGAAGCGCTGCAGGCCCTGCTCGTTCCCGTGAGATCGACGCGTTGCAGGCCTCGTTCGTTCCCGTGAGATCGACGCGTTGCAGGCCCCGCTCCAGTCCCGTGAGATCGACGCGCCAGGCCCCGCTCCAGTCCCGTCCGCTCCAGATCGAAGAAAACGATCGAAGCGCTGCAGGCTCGCTCGTTCCCGTGAGATCGACGCGCCAGGCCCCGCTCAAGATCGACTGCACCGCCGGCTTCCAGTGACGAGGCCGACCCGCTTGATCTACTGCATCAACGACTTCCAGGACGAATCCTGCTGACGAGCTGCTCCTGTTCCTGCTCGCCTTCCAGATCGGATCCCGTCGCCCAACTGCTCGATTCTGCCCTCCAGATCGGATCGGGCTTACCCGCAGGCGTTAAAAAAAATCACCTTCCATCCGTTGCCACCGCAGCCAGTCTCTCCTCTGTTGCCTTGTCTACCAGCTCTTTTCAAGAGTGGCATCATCGTCTGGGTCATTTATGTGGCTCTCGTCTCTCATCCTTAGTTCGACATGGTCTTCTTGGATCCGTCTCCGGTGGTGTGTCTTTAGACTGTCAAGGCTGCCGGCTTGGTAAACAGGTTCAGTTACCTTATCCTCATAGCGAGACTGTGTCTCAGCGTCCTTTTGACCTTGTTCACTCCGATGTTTGGGGTCCAGCTCCCTTTTCCTCGAAGGGAGGCCATCGCTACTACATTATCTTTATAGATGATTTCTCTCGATACACGTGGATCTATTTTATGTCTTCTCGTAGTGAGGTATTATCTATCTATAAGCGTTTTGCTGCCATGGTTCACACTCAGTTCTCTAGGCCTATTCGTGTGTTCCGTGCTGACTCTGCTGGAGAGTATATCTCCAAGATGTTGCATGGATTTCTTGCTGAGCAGGGTACACTTGCTCAGTTCTCTTGTCCTGGTGCTCATGCTCAGAATGGTGTGGCTGAGCGCAAGCATCGTCACCTTCTTGAGACGGCTCGTGCGATGATGATTGCTGCCTCTCTCCCGCCTCATTTCTGGGCTGAGGCCGTCTCCACCTCCACCTATCTCATCAATCTACAACCTTCTACTGCTCTACAGGGTGGTGTTCCTTTTGAGCGTCTTTTTGATCGTTCTCTCGATTATTCGATGCTTCGCCTGTTTGGTTGTGTTTGCTATGTTCTTCTTGCCCCTCGCGAACGCACCAAACTGACCGCTCAGTCTGTTGAGTGTGTCTTCTTAGGCTATAGTGATGAGCATAAGGGCTATCGTTGTTGGGATCCTATCGGTCGTCGGATGCGTATCTCTCGGGATGTGACTTTTGATGAGTCTCGTCCTTTCTACCCACGCCCATCTTCCTCGACTTTTTCAGTGGAGGATATCTCTTTCCTCACTTTTCCTGACACACCTATCACACCCGTCGAGCCTTTGCCTCTTCGTTCCGCTCCCTCTACTTCTCCACCTCCAGTCGATTTGTCGCCACCATCTTCCACGGTCTCCTCATCTAGCATGTCACCAGATTCTACACCTTCATCTCCGGTGACTTCTTCATCGCCACTCCCCGATTCTATCTTGGCGATTCCTCCTTCCATTGTTCCATCTTTTCCTCAGTGTTACACTCGTCGTTCACGTTCTGTGGATGCCTCTGTGGATGTCTCGTCATCCTCGTCTCAGCCTACTTATGGCTTGCGTTCTCGTCCTCGTCCGCCTGTTGATCGCTTTGGATTTTCCACCGCTGGTGCTGCCGTTCTTGAGCCGACTACTTATCATCAGGCTGTTGTTCATCCTGAATGACAGTTTGCGATGGTAGAGGAGATTGATGCTCTTGAACGCACTGGTACTTGGGATCTTGTTTCCCTTCCTCCCGGAGTCCGTCCCATCACTTGTAAGTGGGTCTATAAGGTTAAGACTCGCTTCGATGGTTCTCTTGAGCGTCACAAAGCTCGTCTTGTGGCTCGTGGTTTTCAGCAGGAGCATGGTCGTGATTATGACGAGACTTTTGCTCCTGTGGCTCATATGACCACTGTTCGTACACTTCTTGCCGTGGCCTCTACACACCACTAGTCTATCTCTCAGCTTGATGTTAAGAATGCTTTTCTTAATGGTGAGCTGCGTGAGGAGGTGTACATGCAGCCACCACCTGGGTATTCTGTTCCTGACGGCATGGTATGTCGTCTTCGTCGCTCTCTCTACGGCCTTAAGCAAGCCCCATGCGCCTGGTTTGAGCGTTTTGCCTCTGTGGTGACTGCCGCTGGTTTTTCACCCAGTGTTCATGATCTAGCATTGTTTATTCACCTTTCTCCTCATGGTCGGACTCTTCTTCTTCTCTATGTTGATGACATGGTCATCACTGGGGATGACCCCGAGTATATTGCCTTTGTCAAGGCCCGCCTTAGTGAGCAGTTCCTTATGTCTGATCTTGGACCTCTTCGCTACTTTCTTGGGATTGAAGTCTCTTCTACCTCTGATGGCTTCTTTATATCCCAGGAAAAGTACATCCAGGATCTTCTTGCTCGTGCTGCTCTTACTGATGAGCGCATTGTTGAGACTCCTATGGAGCTCAATGTTCACCTCTCTGCTACTGATGGCGATCCCCTGCCTGACCCGACGCGTTATCGTCATCTTGTTGGCAGTCTTGTTTATCTAGCTGTCACTCGCCCGAATATCTCTTATCCGGTTCATATTCTGAGTCAGTTCGTCTCTGCTCCCACATCGGTTCACTATAGTCATCTCCGTGTTCTCCGATATCTTCGGGGTACGATCTCTCACCGTCTATTCTTTCCTCGCTCCAGTTCTTTACAGCTTCAGGCCTATTCGGATGCTACGTGGGCTAGTGATCCTTCAGATCGCCGTTCACTTTCTGCTTACTGTGTTTTTCTTGGTGGTTCTCTCATTGCCTGGAAGACGAAGAAACAAATTGCAGTTTCCCGTTCGAGTGCAGAGGCTGAGTTGCGAGCGATGGCTCTTTTGACGGCAGAGGTGACTTGGTTACGGTGGTTACTTCAGGATTTTGGTGTTTCTGTCACTACACCGACTCTACTCTTATCTGACAGTACAAGTGCTATTAGCATTGCGCGCGATCCTGTGAAGCATGAGCTCACCAAGCATATTGGTGTCGATGCTTTCTATGTGCGCGCTGCTGTGCAGGATCAGGTTGTTGCTCTTCAGTATGTGCCTTCCGAGTTACAGTTGACGGATTTCCTGACGAAGGCTCAGACTAGAGCACAACATGGCTTTTATCTATCCAAACTCAGTGTTGTTCATCCACCATGATTGAGGGGGGGGGGGGTGTTAGAGTTATAATATAAGTCATGTACCCTTTTGTATTTATCCCAATATATAAGGGGTTTCCTGCATATAGTCCATCACCTGTACATGTATATATACCGGCCTATGGCCTCATGGGAATACAAGTTGCTTTCCTAACAGGTGCCACTTCATCCATCCGGCTTTAATTCGATGGTTCACATCTAAATCGATATCCCCATCCTTCTGCAGTATTGACCCCACATATCGAAAGGTGCCCTTCTGAGTCACCACATGCCCGTCAAGGCTATCCTCCTCCTCGTGCCTAGTAGAACTGAAACCACACCTCCTATACTCAGTTTTAGTTCTACTAAGTCTAAAACCTTTCGATTCCAAGGTTTGTCTCCATAGCTCTAACTTCCCGTCGTTGCCCGTTAGACTATTATTGACTAGCACCACATCGTCCGCAAAGAGCATACACCATGGGATATCTCCTTGTATATCCCTTGTGACCTCAGCCGTCACCAAGGCAAAAAGATAAGGGCTCAAAGCTGACCCCTGGTGCAGTCCTATTAGTGTCACCATCACTTGTTTGAACACATGTCACAACATTATCGTACATGTCCTTGATGAGGGTAATGTACTTTCCTGGGACTTTGTGTTTCTCCAAGGCCCACCACATGACATTCTGCGGTATCTTATCATAGGCCTTCTCCAAGTCAATGAACACCACCATATGCAGGTCCTTCTTTTGCTCCCTGTATCTCCCTATAAGTTGTCGTACCAAGAAAATGGCTTCCATGGTTGACCTCCCAGGCATGAAACCAAATTGATTTTTGGTCACGCTTGTCATTCTTAAGCGGTGCTCATTGACTCCCATAGCTTCATTGTATGACTCATCAGCTTAATTCCATAATAATTAGTGCAACTCTGAACATCCCCCTTGTTCTTGAAGATTGATACTAATATACTTTGTCTCCATTCTTGTGGCATCTTGTTTGCCCGAAGAATGAGGTTGAAAAGCTTGGTTAGTCATACTATTGGTATGTCCCCTAGGCCTCTCCACACCTCATTGGGGATAAAATCAGGGCCCATCGCCTTGCCTCCTTTCATTCTTTTTAAAGTCTCCTTGACGTCCGACTCTTGGATTCGCCGCACAAAATGCCTGCTAGTATCATCAAAGGAGTCGTCCAGTTCAATGGTAGAGCTCTCACTCTCCCCATTGAATATCTTGTCAAAGTACTCTCGCCATCTATGCTTGATCTCCTCGTTCTTCACCAGGAGTTGATCTGATCCGTCCTTCATGCATTCGATTTGGTCAACTTCCCTTGTCTTCCTCTCTCGGATCTTGGCCATCTTATAGATGTCCCTTTCGCCTTCCTTTGTGTCTAACCGTTGGTAGAGGTCCTCATACGCCTGACCCCTTGCTTCTCTCAAAGCTCGCTTTGCGGCCTTCTTTGCCATCTTGTACTTCTTTATGTTGTTCGCACTCCTATCTAGGTATAGTCGTCTGAAACAATGTTTCTTCTCCTTAATTGCCTTCTGTACATTGTCATTCCACCACCAGGTATCTTTAGCTTCGCTTTTACTTCACTTGGATACTCCAGTCTCCTCTAAGGCCACCTTACGAATACAAGTGACCATCTTCATCCACATGTTGTCTGCATCACCTCCTTCCTCCCGAGGGCCCTCCTTAATGGCCGTCTCCTTGAACGCCTGGGCTACCTCCCCCTTGAGCTTCCACCACTTCGTTCTAGCGACTTTGGCACGCTTGTCCCGCTGGACACGAATCCGAAAGTGGAAGTCAGCAACCACAAGTTTATGCCGAGGGACAACACTCTCTCCAGGTATCACCTTGCAGTCTAGGCATGCACACCTGTCTTCTCTTCTTGAGAGGATGAAATCAATCTAGCTAGTGTTGACCACTACTAAAATTCACTAGATATGATTCTCTCTTCTTAAAGAGTGTGTTAACTACGATCATGTCGTAGGCTAGAGCAAAGCTTAAGGCATCTTCTCCTTCTTGATTCATGGTGTCATAGCCAAAGCTCCCATGCACCCCTTCAAAACCTGTGTTAGATGTGCCCACGTGGCCATTGGGATCTCATCCTATGAAGAGCCTCTCACCAATCGGTACACTTCTAAACATGTCCTCCAGGCCTTCCCAGAACTCCCTCTTGGTGTTCTCATTGTGGCCTACTTGTGGGGCATATGCGCTGATAACATTGAGAACTAAGGACATGATTCATGGAAGCATCACCTCCCTAGTGCCTCAGCTCTCCAACAATACAAAAAGTAATGAAACCATCGCATCTGAATTCTTCTGGCCAACAGGGGCTGCACCCTAGCGGGCCCCGCCTCAACATTGTCTTTGTGCAAAACCCACTTCTCTCTCTTCTACCTTTCCTCCCCACCAGACTAATCCCTCTCATTTTTCTCACTGGACCACATCCAGGAACCCGTCTCTTGCAAAAGAGGCTCTCACACCTGCGAGGCACCCACTTTAGCACCATGCTGGCATCCGAACCTAGCTGGACGATGGAGCACTAGGTCTAGGGCGACGCGTTGTACATGCCCTAAGTCCCCAACTACCGGCTTGACTAGGATAATCCGCCCCCACATCTCTTGACGCCTACCACTCCATACTTGAGGCTCTTGTTGATCAAGATGCTTACTCCATTTCTGTGAGCATCCTTTTCACAAAAAAATGTCTAAGCATTTAATAACAGGTTGGGATCAATTCTCATTAATATTGATCTGTGGATTCAGTAGTTTGCCGGTAGTTCATACTTTGTTACAAAATATGAAATGATGTGAGACTGAAGCTCATTGGCAATCAACTATATTTGTTTGGTTGGCTTTCTGATGTCCACACGTACTATCTTAAGTTGCTGTAGTTTGAAATTGTCCTGCTTTGGAAATCAAACATGGTTTTCCTTCTTTTATTTTTTCATGAAATTTTATGCGTTTGAAAAAAAACAAAAAAAAACTAGTCTGATGAGGGAATCATTCATGTGGCTTATGTTAGGAAGTATTAGTATTAGTCTAGGAGTCCTTATTAGTCTATGTTTACTTTCCTTGCACCTCAAGTCATGTGTAATATATATATGCCCCTTGGGCCTTCAATAAAGATAAGTTGCTTTCCTAACATGGTATTAGAGCTTAGGTTATTTTTTTCAGGCGCCACAACTCGCCCTCCCGATCCAATCTCGCGCGTCGCCGCTGCTTTTCTTGCGTGGTCGGATCTGGCTGCTCTCCCGTCGCAGTCCTCCCCGTCGTGCTCCCTCACCCAGGCCGCGTCGGCTCCTCCCTGCCTCGCCGTCTCGCGCTGCCTCGTCTCCCGTCGCTGGTCCAGGACCCGCCGCCGCAGGTCGCGCCGGTCTCCTGCCTCGGATCCAGCCGCCGCCGCCCCCTCATCAGATCCGGTCGCGCCGCCTCACGCCTTGGATCTTGTCGCCGCCCCAGTCCGCCCAGATCGAGGCGGCCCCAGACGCGGACGCAGATCCGGTGCTGCTCCAGATCGAGGCGGCCCCTCATCGGGTCCGGTGCTGCTCCAGATCGAGCGACACCGAGCCATCTTGTCAGCCTCCTTGCTCTCCGCTCAGGCCAGCGCTCGGCTGTGCATGAAGGCTGCTGCTCCAGCCGAACAAGATTGATCTGGATGGACACGGGTAATGCCCGTGGCTGCTTCTCGTCGTTCCACCAAAGCGCTGCTGCCTTACGCCTGTGCTGCCTTCTTCCAGCATGTATTTCTGCTGCTACCTCTGCCCAGTGCTTGCGTTCTGCAGCTACAACGCATGGTTGTATGCTGCTACTAGCTGCTTCCTGTTGCTACGTGATGCTGCTTGCTGCTGCTATGTGATGCTCCTGTCACTTGCCGTTCTATAGTCTACTATGTGCTTTCTAGTTTTTCTTTTTTTGTTTTCCGCTGCGTTCACCAAATTCGTTGATATTATATTTCTCATGCCATGCGAATCCACCATACCATTGTCCGTCAGCCTTTCTCCGGTCCTGATCCTTTCTATACAACTTTTGTGGCCTATTTGCCCTTGTTGTTTTCTATAGGATTTTCTAGACTTCTTTTGCATTGTCGATCTAAGTCCATCGTGCCTTATTCGCCGAGCTTCTTACACCGACGGTTGTCGTGGACTATGAATTTCTGCACAATGCTTTATTTTCTTGATGTGTCATCTTCTTTTGACAACCCATCTTCTCTTGATACTTATGTTGTATCTTCAAGTGATGCGGTGTCTTCCTCTGATGTGGCATCTCTTCGGTGTCTTCCTCTGATGTGGCATCTTCTTTTGACAACCCATCTTCTCTTGATACTTATCTTGTATCTTCAAGTGATGCGGTGTCTACCTCTGATGTGCCATCTCTTCGTTATCTCCTTCGGTGACTCGACAAGTTTTGAAGACTCTTCATGCTACAACGACACTCTCAAGACGTGGATTTGGATTATCATTTTTTTTAGTATTACACTTTTCAAATGCAATGCTATTGCATACTCTTTGCATTTGAGGGGGGGTGTTAGGAAGTATTAGTATTAGTCTAGGAGTACTTATTAGTCTATGTTTACTTTCCTTGCACCTCAAGTCATGTGTAATATATATATGTCCCTTGGGCCTTCAATAAAGATAAGTTGCTTTCCTAACAGCTTATAACTTGGTGAGGTGAGAATCGAGGGGCCACTGTCTAAATATATATTTTGCAGTTGCCATAGCTGGGACAATGTTAGTTATGCGTGTCAAGTTCACCTATCAAAAGATGTGCGGGTCCTAATTTTTTTTTGGAGCATGATTTCGACGGATTGTTGTCACAAACCTTTGCCCAGCACTAATTATCCTGACCATGTTCAGATGAGAGGGAAAGACCAGAGTTACTTGCTGAGTCGCGCGAGAGGAGGAGAAGAGTGGCTAAGGACTCTGGAAAGACAGAACAGCAGGTTCAGTTGTCACCTCGCCGCCATTTGATCTAGTAGCATATAAACGTCCGAACCTCATGGAGCTGAACTGAACACTCCCTTTGCTATCAGGTAAGCCAACTAGTATCACAGCTTTTCCAAATGCGCACTCGGATGCAGAAGATGATGGCTGGCATGCAAGGAAAAGATACACCCGACATGGAAACTCTCGCGGAGTCCATCAAATCCGAAGAACAGGTCAAGGCACTACCCGCGTCTGTTATTACATATGTCGTTATTGTGTCTTGTACTCCCTCCGTTCCTAAATATAAGTCTTTGTAGAGGTTTCACTAGTAAACTACATACGGATGTATATAGACATACTTTAGACTATAGATTCACTTATTTTACTCCGTATGTAGACCTCTAGTGAAATCTCTTAAAAGACTTATATTTAGGAACAGAGAGAGTATATGAGTTTTAATACTTTGCGCAACTGTGATCATTCAGGCTGCCGTGGGTACTGGAAAGCGCAGGAGGAAGTACGGCAACCTGAGGCAGCGGGACCTGGACTCGATGCGTGGTTACCGCCGGTGAGATGTGGCTGGCCATGGGGGACACTGCCAGTTAAACCCAGTACGGACATATTTGAGATCTCTAGCTGCAGCTAGCAAGTACAGCCTCTGTCCCATAATGTAAGACGTTTTTGACAGTGGACGGAGGGAGTAGTGACAACATATGCCTTGCTCTGTTTACCAGATGTATATTTGCTGTGTAAGTTCCAATGAACCGGGAGTGAGTATTTCTGTGATCTTCAGAAAATGCACGGCTTGCGCCTTTACCTTCCCTCTTGATGGTTTAGCAATTTTCATTTCTGCTATTCCAAAAGCTTATCATCGAGAACAGAATAGCTAACCGGAAGGTCCACTGTTACATCTGTATTGTCGTCGTTGCTTTATTGTGTAGTCCAATTGTCCAAACGATTTGTAACTAGACAATACCCCGTGCATTGTCGTGGGATAATGGATAGAGTATTAGAGTACGAATCATGTTCTGGTTTTTGCAAACAGAAATTAATTAGACAACAATAGCATGCATGGAATTGGGAACCTGCTTTCCAGTACTCGGAAAACCCTAGGTGTGTCCTACCTGTGGTTTGCTCAGACTTCATCTTCAGGGGGTGGTTCGGTCCTCCAAGGCCTGTTAGAGCTCTCTTCAACCTGCTCATGGCTAGATCGATCGGTTTCGGATCAAATAGGAAGAACGTAAATCTTCCACCTCTGGAAAGCGCCTACACCTAATGGCTTAAGCCGCTGTTCCCATTTCCTCGCTGACCCATCATGCGAAAGGTATGCCGTTAGAGTGAGTGCGCCCGCGCTCCGCTCCTTCGACTGATTGTTCGCATCGGATCTCAGGTTCTCTATTGCACTCCCCGATTGGGGTTCTTTTCACCTTTCCCTCACGGTACTTGTACGCTATCGGTCATTGAGGAATACTTAGGCTTAGAGGGTGGTCCCCCTTTCTCGTGTAAAAGCGATCATCATTCGAACACGCCGCGTTTTACTAGGAAGGACGCCACATGAGTGTCATTCCCTTTTTGAAGGTATTTGCTTATGAGATAGTTTGGGTCAATGGTGTTGACGCACATCATTAATTGCTGTTTTATCGTTTTGGTTTTGTTTTTTTCTCTTTATAGAATAGTTTTGTTCTAGTATGACTCAACTCTTTGCTGGTGAGACCTTTCCCCTTTTCGTGTGTGTGTTTGTGTTGCCTTCGTGCATCCTAACTATACAAAGACCGGGTGTTGTTAATTATAGTTTTATCCGCAATGCCATATTATGAGTCAATGAAAACACCCTTTATTAAAGAAATAAAGCTCACCACAACTCTTAGCTTCAACTATCATTGTGTTGTCAACATCTTTGTGTTCAACGGTAAGTCGACAGAGCTTCATCATAGATTTCCGTCGTCTACTTAGAGCGGTGTAACGCATGTGCACAATGGCGAGATCTGGTGTCAAGCTCTCCAGATCGATTAAAGAGTTCAATGTTGACGACGTTCTGGCAACGATAGTGGTTGTTTGATGGTCCGAGTACCTTGCTGTAATTTTTATTGTGTTTTCTAGTAGTGGTTGTTCGGTGTTGACCTCAATGTATCTTTTTATAGTGCTTGCTAGCAGCGGTTGTTCAGTGGTCCGGCCACCTCGATATAATTATTATTGTGTTTGGAATGCTTTGTGCTTTCGATGAAATTTTATAATAGGTTTGGTCTTGTCAAGGTACATGGAAGGTCTAAAGATTTTCTCTACTTCTCATCAACTACAAGTATTTAGATACAAAGTGAGTATAAGGGCCACTTCTTTTGAGCTCTCGCTCATGTGAGAATAAGCTTCAAATAAGCTCCAGATAGTAAGCTAGCCAGTTTTTTTCAATGTCTGTTTTTCCACCTTATATATGGTCTAAATAAGCTCATGTGAAAATAAGCTTTAAATAAGCTCATGTGAAAATAAGCTCCTGTGAAGGGCCGGGAGCGGCGGCGGCGTATGGAAGGACCGGGAGCAACGACGCCGAAGGGAAGGGTGGCGACAACGGAGGGAAGGACTTGGAGCAGCAACAGCGGAGGGAATCGGGAGCGGCTCGATTTGGTTTTCTGCGATGGGACGAGGGGTTGGGCTCGATGGCAAACTCATTGTAGTAAGTGCGAAAACCAGGGCCAATGGGCTATACCCCTTTGCTTCACCCCCCCCCCCCCCCCCCCCCACACACACACACAAAGTTTTTTTCCACTGCAAAGTTAAGCTAGCTTATACAAATCCAGTTTTTTGGGGCTTCTGGCTTATTTTGACAATAAGCTCAAAAAGAACTGGCCCTAAGTTTCGAGATCTTACGACTTTCAGCCCTAATTGCTTTGTTGTTGTTGTTCTCGTTCCACTAAACACATTTCCCATGAACCTTAAACTCGGCATACCAAAATGTACATGAAATATTACACCATGCAGCAGGACCCGTATCTACTCCCTCCGTTCCTAAATATAAGTCTTTTAAGAGTTTTTACTAAAAAACTATATACAGATGTATATAGACATACATTAGAGTGTAGATTCATTCATTTTGCTCCGTATGTAGTCCCCTAGTGGAATATCTAAAAAGATTTATACTCCATTTAGGAACGGAGGGAGTACATGCCAATCCACAACTATTCCAGTAAAAAATCAAGCTCCAGTGCACAACTCAAGGCCTACTGGCGCCACCCACTGCATCCAACTCCCTCTGCCGCGGCGGCTCACTCCGCCGTCTCCTCCTCCGTGCGGTGCCAGGAGGTGCCTGAACGATAACAAGCCAGGCAACTGTAAGTTTTCCAGGCAAGAAAATTGACAGGAGGAGACCTCATTCACACTGTCAGAGGCATCTTTCTTACCTTCTCGTCCGCGTTAAGCGAGTCCATGAGATCTCCCATTCCTGCAATTGCTTCTTGCCCTTGCATCATACCCATCAATTTCTTCATCTGCGCGCGCATTTGGAAGAGCTGTGCAACCAGTTGGCTCACCTAACAGTGGAAAATGGCAGCCTGTTTAGCTCGATGGACGGCAATGGAAAATATGCTGAATAAGTGAAACATTGTGATACGATGATAACAGTAGGACCGAACCTCTTGTTCTGTCTTCTCGGACTCCTCAGCTACCCGAATCCTCCTCTCGCGTGATTCAGCCAGCAACTCAGGTTTTTCCTTTTCCTCTGCAAAGTGTAAGGATTAAATGCAGTGACATAGGGAAGGGAACCATTACCATTAATACAATCTTCATATGTTCAGCGGTAGTTCAGGAGGAATGTACCGGCTGTCATTGCATTAATCATCGACTCTACGAATGCAAGTCTTTTCTCGGCTTCCCGAATTTGCGCAGGAGTAACCTATTTAGATTGAGAAGTGTTGTCATGTTTTGGCACTTATTTTATCAATTTGAAGTAATGAATCAATCCCTCAGGTTCATGTACCTTGTTCATGCCTGGAATCATTCCAATTACACGGCTCATGGATCCCATTTTGGCAACATTTTGTGTCTGTTTTAAGAAGTCATTGAAGTCAAATTTTGCACTCATGATCTTCTTCTGCAGTTCCGTGGTATCCTCTTGACGAACCTATTTGAAGCATCATTTAAACACCATAAAAACCATCAAAATATTGCTTCAGACAAGACCAGAAGAGCAGTCTTACAGGAAGCTACTTACGACTTCTTGTGCTTTTTCAACAAATGAAAGGACATCTCCCATTCCCAAAACACGTTGTGCCATGCGGTCGGGATAGAAAAGCTCAAGGTCCTCCATTCGCTCTCCTCTCCCTACAAACTTGATGGGCTTTCCAGACACCTGCATGGAGGATTAAGTGATAAGTAGAGATGCTGTTATATATACCAGCAGAAAAATATGGAAAGATAATTTTAGCACAATACTTGCACCTCACAGGTATTACCAAGGTTTTCGGATTGAGTGAAATATGTTTGCAAAGAGGCAGTCTGGTGATAAAATATAGATATTTCTCAACATAAAAGTTAAGAAGATATATACAGTTGTGCACTAATGCACACAGAGCAAAAGTTATGCCAGTAAAAAATCTAGCATCTCCAACTGCCGAACCAGCCATGCACTGATTGATAATTAGTGAAAGGAGCAGGCAAATCCATTAAACCAGTAAGTCTATTTCAAAAGGAATTCACAGGGCGGGAGGCGGGGACGTGAGGCTCCGCTCCTCCTAGGGTTCCTCCCTCTCCTCCACCGCCGCCGGCTCCCCTAGGTCCTCCCCACCGCCGGCCGCCCTGCCACCCCCTCCCCCCTCCCCCCCCCCCCCTCCCGGATCCGGCCCTGCGCCGCCTCCCCGGGAGGTGGCCGGGTCGGTGCGCGACCCTCCTCCTCCCCCATCCCTCCCCACCGCCGCCGGCGGGCGCCCCCGTCGCAGGCCCGGGTGGTGCTGGCGGCGGCGGGACCTTCAGTCCCCGCACGCGCGGCTCCCCTGCCCAAGGCATGGGGCGGCGGCGGTGCTCCTCAGCTAGGCGGCGGCCCGGTCACCCGACGGTGGTGGCCGGCAGCACGCGAGGTGGTGGCGTGGCCCTTGGCAGCGGGGCGGCGTGGTGGCGCAGGATGGCTGACAGCACGCCCACGGCCCAGATCTGGGCCCTGCGGGCCCCATCTGGGTCCTAGCGGGCTGGTCCCCGTCGTGACTTCGTCGTCGTCGGTGTGGTGAGAAGGAGGAGCAGCTCGGACGGAGGGCGGCGACACCGATGGCGTGCCTGCTGCAGCGCGACGACGGGAGCTTTATGGGCATGGAGGGCCTGGCCGGGCCTATGGGCCCACGGGCCTGGTATGCTCCTACTATTGTGTCCGGCCGGCTACCGTCGTGAACGGTGGAGGTTGTGCCCTCCCGCGTGCCGACGGTGTTGCTGCCCCTAGTCCCGGCTCCAATTCGTCATTGTGCAGACCTCATCTCGTGGTGATGTGGTGAGACGGCGTGGAGACTTCAAAACCGCTTTGGCGCAGGATGGTGGTTGGTTTGGTGGCGGGCTCCGAAGCATCCGAGGTGTAGGTTGGGATCGGGGGAAACCCCTGTCGGCCTGGCCGACACCGACGGGGTGGCGCCCGTGGGTGCCGTCAGACCTTCCTGGAGGGCGTCGGGGGCTACCCTTCCTCTCGCCTCGTCGCGTACCGGGGGAAACCCTTGGCAGCAGCAACGTCGTCATCGGCGCGGTCCTTCTTGGAGGTGTTGATTGGTACCGGCGCTTCGAAGCCCTGGAGCTTGGTGGGAGATCTTCGGTGCGCGCAGTGGTCGCGAAGCTTCTTCGTTTTTGTCGATCCGTCGTTGTCGGCATCTTCTTTTTTTGTTTTTTCTCTTTCTTTTCTTTTGGGTGTGACTATGCTGCTTCTGCCCCAGCATCTATGGTTGGCTGTATTGGTTGGTTGCTTTGTAATACAAAAGCGGGGGGAAACCCTTTTTCGTGAAAGGAATTCACAGCTCGGGTCAATACATATAAACAGTAATCCGCTCCAAATATCAACTTATCATAAAAGCGTGATGTGGGAGATCCTCAACATTCGTGTATATGATGGCGAGAAAAGTTTCTGGAAAGTATAACCTCTTTAACACTAAGTGCTGCTCCACCCCTGGAATCACCATCCAATTTAGTCAATATAGCACCGGATATACCAATTTCAATATTGAAGGTTGTGACCAATGCTGCACAGGATAAAGGAAGTAGTGTAAGTTGTTACAACTCTAATGCTGCACAAAAAAAGAGGAAAAAATGTAAGTTGTTACAACTCTATTAAAGGAAAGCTCTTTAAAGCATCCAAAATTATATAGAATTAGCACAAAACTTCCGCTCTATGAACACATTAGGAACAACAACAGTATTATAGAATTTGTCAGATAGTCAACTTTCAGACCTGTAGCTTTCCTAAATGTCTATGAATTACAGTGGAATAGTAACAACAAGAAACAGACAGATACCTGCAGCTTCCTGGCCAGTCATGGCATCAACAACAAGCAAAATCTCTGTAGGATTAACAGACTTCTTTACTTCTTTCAATTCAACCATCATTGTTTTATCAATCTGAATGACAGAAAGATGATCAGGTACCACCAATGGTGACAGTTATATCAGGCAGTAGTTTAGGATAAGTAAACTGGTAATGTGAAGGAAATACAGAGAAGTCTGACCTGCAGTCTGCCAGCAGTATCCACTACGATCGCATCAATATTATTTCTTTTCGCCTCTTCCATGGCATTCTTGGTTATTTCTGCAGGTTTTGCTGTGGTTCCTTCTGAGTAAACTGGCACACCCACCTGTGAATGCCCTTTTTTAGTCAGGCCCAAAGTGTAGTATTGCATTCAGAAAGCAAATGCAACTTGGTAGCTTTAACCTTTCAGTTTCGAAACAACCCCAGCGCACACTGATTTGGTAAGCAGTTAAGTGTTGCAGCTGTACATACTACATCTTACATAAAAGTTAAGGCCCTGTTTGGAACCTCAATAGATTATGATAATCTGAATTATGAAGATAGATTATATAATCAGGTTTCTAAAAATAATCTAGGTGGACACGTTTGGAGGCCAGATTATATAAACTGTAATTCAGGTTTTTACATTGCATAATGACCTGACTGTCCTATGCGCGCGTTGAGGAGAAAAAAGGAGGGTGACGGTGGCAGAAATTAGTAATTACCTCCAACTTTACAAGGATAATGGGTCATTAGCAATACATAATCTGGTTTTATCTGGGGTAGAGTAGATTATGAGTTTTTAATAATCTGTCCATCTAGTTTTTATAATTTACAACATAATCTGTTCTGTTTGAAGACAGTATAAATTATAAAAACTGGATTATCATAATCTGAGTGTTTCCAAACAGGGCGTAAGTTAATCAAAGAAATACCTGTTCACCCAGTACAGTGAGTTGATCAATGGCAGCAGGCCTGTAAACATCTGCAGCGACCAGCATACAACTCTTCCCCTGTAACCTAACTCTGGTATAAGTATCTCAAGGTTATCGTGCATTGACGACCTATTAAGATTGTCGAAAATAAAGGCCAAGGAAAGCACCAGTTTCTTCAGATAGAATGCAAGTTTTGCACAGACAGTTGTCTTCCCAACACCTTGCAGACCTGCCAGTAGGATGACCGTTGGGCCAGTTTTTGCGAACACCAAGTCTGATACCTCTCCACCCATCAGTTGAACAAGTTCATCATGCACAATCTACAAAACCAATTAATAAGTTAGTTTGAGAAGATTGTCACCGACTCATCATATCAATGAAGCATAGCATGTTCAAGCGTTTTACAGCATTTTTACTTGCTAGTGTGTTCCATTATCCCTCAGGAGAGGAAAGAACCTTTCAGTTGAGAAATTATGCAGCTATTTAGCTGTAGATAGAAGCGAAGTCAAATATATGAAATCAAACACCCGTGGTTCATTTAAGTCCTTAACAGCATATTGTGACGTACCTTTTCCAGTTTTTTATTAGTTATCAAAGTATCCAGTGTAGCCTACCTCAACTTGTTTGGAACTAAAGGCTTTGTTGTTGTTGTTGTTGTATCAAAGTATCCAGTGTGCGTTTCCTAGTTGTAGACAAAGGGAACATAATGCCAGTTGCCAGACGAACACACAAAATACCTTGACTAATTGCTGCTCCGGTCGGATTCCTCGGATAACATCTGAACCTAAAGCCTTCTCGCTCACAGACGACACGAACCGTCTGACGACCGGCAAACTGACCTGTACAAAGCAGAAGTAGCAGCATTACACGAAGTGCTCATATTCAGAGACGGAAATGGAGACGCAAAACTGCACCTACATCTGCTTCCAGAAGCGCTCTTCTGATGTCCCGCATCGGCTCCACAATGGTTTCCTTCGTCAGCACATCTTAAAAAACAAGAGCATTGCAACCATCAAATCTTTTTTGTGTACAGTGCAGTACGCTGTGCGGGAGCTAGTGAAGTAACCGAAATCGCTTGGTCACTCACCGACGCCACGCAGCTTGTTCCACGCGGACTCGAGCCCGGTGGTGAGCTGCCCGAACGTCTCCGCCCGCACCACCAGCCCGCTCCCCCGCCGCCGCCACCGCCACCCCTGAACTCCCAACAGATAGAAGGTTAGGGAAATGAACAATAACGCGACCCTTTATGATTCCGTTGGAGCAATCAGGAAAGCGGGGCGGACCGAGGAGAGGGGACGTGAGGCCAGGCTCTGGGCAACGTGGAGGCGCGAAGTGCGGACGGGGCAATGCCGGAGGTGGGATTGGGAGATGGTCGCCCTCACTGGCGAGCGGCGGGCCGCGATGGCAGGGGACGAGGAGAGCGTGAGTGTAGTGGTGGCCTCCATTTTCCGGGGAGTGAGGGAACCGCCGGGGAGGATAAGAGGAGAGTTGGCCGTTTTGATGCGCGAGTTTTGGAGGCTGCATGTGGGCCTCAGTTTATTGGACGGCTATGCCTTAAATAATTGATTTCACAACAAGATAAAATTTTAAATTCATACTATTACATGTAACGTCAATCTTTACGAAGCTCGTCCAACTCAACCGTGTTCATGTCCAACAGCCGGCTATGCTCCTCACAGTGTTAGTCCAATTATCGACGAGGTAGAATAATACATGGGACACGCACCGGCTCATGAGACTCAAGGCACCGCCATCTTTCATGCATTACTCTTCCTTATTGAAGGCAGGAACCTTAACCTTGCCAATGGGCGTGAGACCGATGATGAATCCATCCTAAAAGGAACCGACGACGTCCACCACGACACGATTACAACGCGTGACTAGTGCATCATACGGAGCGCCACAGAACGTGACTCCGCCACGCCAACGCCTACCACCGCGAGGACTGCGGTCGTCTCCCAACCTCGTTGCCTCGTCCGAGGGGGGGGGGGAGGCATCACGCCATATTTGTGTCCGACGACGCACATGTGTTCCCCTCCAGCTCGACGTGCCAACAAAGGGGTTGCGTGTCCGCAGCCGCGTTCGAACACTAGACAGACCGCACTGCCTCCGGCGAGGCAGTGATGAACACCTCACGTCAGATCCATGCGCCATTTGGGTGGACGCAGTGAATTTTCGAGGGAAGGAGTCTGAGCGCTGTCGTCGGACGACAACCTCCTCCCGGGAGCGGCGGAGCGCAAGTTGGACGCTCATCTTCTCCTCGGGGCTGCATGGAATGAGCTCGTGGTCGACTGGTCTAGAGATGTAGCACATGGATCCGTTACCCGTCATGCTAGAGAATGCCAGATATCGACGAGCAAGAGCATGAGTGACGGAGTTGAGTGGAGTGGTTAGAGTTTTGGTCCGGGGTCCGGGAAGCAGATGGAGTCGAATATATGCGAGGTCGGGTGGACCAGTGTGGGTTGGATCCGTCGTGGCAGACGCGTCCGTGGCTCTCTACATCCACCTCATATTTGTATTGAATATAAGGGGTGTCTTTCAGCCCCGGGCATTTGAGGCCGATTTAAGGCGTATGTTTAGATCATATTTTTTAATTTGTTTTTGACTATATCGTCCATCGAAAGTATGAGAAAGGTTTGAGGCTTCCGACTATAAATAAATGCTCTAACAATGCTTTTTTATCTTACTAAATTATTATAATATGTTTTTTAGGGAAACGACGTTGTTTTTATTGCTCAACGAGGTTCATAGAAAACGTTGTGAGGTTCACGAGCCAAACTTTTTTGATCTTATTATCTTAAATGTGCCATTAAAAGGACACACACAACCAAACATAAAAAATCTGACACTATAAAATATAATAACATTGACAAATCAGCAACAATAGAGTCCTATAGACCGACACTTTACCCATGTCGAACGTGGCGGTGGATCGATCGAAGGTTATGATGCCATCCATATTGGAAAAAAAACCTCTACAACCGTGTGCTCCAACCGTGTATACATTGCCTTGAACAACGATTGATGATTTGATCATTATAGCATAGACCACGCAGAAACGAGTGTGTACAATCAAAAATAACATGTAGAGGAGAGGCATTCTTTTAATTAAAACCAAACCATTTCTACATAGCCGAAGTGACCAAAGTAAGGCATACACT
The DNA here is from genome assembly GCF_904849725.1 of Hordeum vulgare subsp. vulgare. Lineage (NCBI taxonomy): Eukaryota > Viridiplantae > Streptophyta > Magnoliopsida > Poales > Poaceae > Hordeum > Hordeum vulgare. Next base: position 108,674,346 of record NC_058521.1, on the reverse strand, counting down.
GTTGGGGAACGTTGCATGGGAAACAAAAAAAATTCTATGCACACGCAATACCTATCCATGGTGATGATCATCTATGAGAGGGGAGAGTGAATCTACATACCCTTGTAGATCGCTAAGCGGAAGCGTATATAACGCGGTTGATGTAGTGGAACATCTTCGCGATTCCAATCGCAGCCCGTCCCGCGATCTCATCATGATCCGCCCCGCGATCCCATCACGATCCATCCTGATCAAGTGCCGAACGGACGGCACCTCCGCGTTCAGCACACGTCCAGCTCGATGACGATCCCCGCCTTCTTGATCCAGCAAGAGGGGCAGAGAGGTAGATGATTTCTCCAGCACGGTACGGTGGTGGTGGTGGTGGTGACGAACTAATCCAGCAGGGCTTCGCCTAAGCACCGCCGAACTAGACTAGAGGAGAAACAGATCTAGAGAGAAGTAGAGGGAGCACGTAGCAATTAGGGTTAGGGCTGCCTCTAATTCCTATAGTATATATAGGAGGGAGGGAGGGGAGGAGGCAGCCTCAAACCCTCAAGGTTTGGCCAAAATTGGAGGTGCAGGAGTCCTACTCTAATCCTACTAGGAGTAGGATTCCTCCTCTCCACTTGGAAACCCTTTCCAACTTTTTCACCTTTGGGTTTCTTTCCTTCTCAAACCTCATGGGCCTTAGTGGGGGCTTAGGTCAGCCCACTAGGTGCTGATTTGTCTCCTCCCACAGACCATGAACCCCTTGGGGCGTGACACCCCTCCCAATGGTCCCTGGTACCCTCCCGGCAGTCCCGGTACACTATCGAAATACCCGAAACTTTTTCGGTTACCAAAGGAGGACTTCCTATATATCAATCTTTACCTCCGGACCATTCCGGATCTCCTCGTGACGTTCGGGATCTCATCGGGGACTCCGAACAACTTTCGGTTACCAACACCTATAACTCAACTATACCGAAACGTCACCAAACCTTAAGTGTGCAGACCCTGCGGGTTCGAGAAGTATGTAGACATTGCCTTAGACATTCTCCGGTCAATAACCAATAGCGGGACCTGGATGTCCATATTGGCTCCTACATATTCTACGAAGATATCTATCGGTTGAACCTCTATGTCAAGGATTCAGTTAATCTCGTACGTTGTTCCCTTTGTCCTTCGGTATGTTACTTGCCCGAGATTCGATCGTCGGTATCTCCATACCTAGTTCAATCTCGTTACTAGCAAGTATTTTTACTCGTTCCGTAATACAAGATCCCGTGACTAACTCCTTAGTCACATTGCTTGCATGGCTTATTGTGATGTTGTGTTACCGAGTGGGCCCCGAGATACCTCTCCGTCACACGGAGTGACAAATCCCAGTCTTGATCCATGCCAACCCAACAGACACCTTCAAAGATACCTGTAGAGCACCTTTATAGTCACCCAGTAATGTTGTGACGTTTGATACACACAAGGTATTCCTCCGGTGTCCGGGAGTTGCATGATCTCATGGTCATAGGAATAGATACATTGACATGCAGAAAACAGTAGCAAAAAACGGACACGATCATATGCTATGTTTATAGTTTGGATCTTGTCCAGCACATCATTCTCCTAATGATGTGATCCCGTTATCAAGTGACAACACTTGTCCATGGCCAGGAAACCTTGACCATCTTTGATCAACGAGCTACTCAACTAGAGGCTCACAGTATGTTGTCTGTGTATCCACACATGTATTTGAGTTTCCAACCAATACAATTCTAGCATGGATAATAAACGATTATCATGAACAAGGATATATAATAATAACCAATTTATTATTGCCTCTAGGGCATATTTCCAACAGTCTCCCACTTGCACTAGAGTCAATAATCTAGTTCACATCACTATGTGATTGCAATGAATCTAACACCCATACAGTTCTGGGGTTCGATCATGTCTTGCTTGTGAGAGAGGTTTTTAGTCAACGGATCGGAACCTTTCAGATTCGTGTGTGCTTTACAAATCTCTATGTCATCTTATAGATGCTGCTACTATGCGCCATTTGGAACTATTCCAAATGATTGCTCCACTATACGAATCTGGTTTACTATTCAGAGTTATCCAGATTAGTGTCAAAGCTTGCATCAACGTAACCCTTTACGACGAACTCTTTAATCACCTCCATAATCGAGAAAAATTCCTTAGTCCACTAGTTACGAAGGATAACTTTGACTGCTATTCAGTAGTCCATTACTGGATCACTTTTGTACCCGTTGAAAGATTCATGGCAAGGCACACATCAGGTGCAGTACACAACATAGCATACTATAGAGCCTATGGCAAAATCATAGAGGATGACCTTCGTCCTTTCTCTTTCTTCTGCCGTGGTCGAGCTTTTGAGTCTTAGTCAAATTCACACATTACAACACAGCCAAGAACTCCTTCTTTGTCGATCTATATTGAACTCCTTCAAAACCTTGTCAAGGCATGCATTTCATTGAAAGTTTTATTAAGCATCTTAATCTATCTCTATAAATCTTGATGATCAATGTTCAAGTAGCTTAATCCAGGTTTTCCTTTGAAAAACTCCTTTCAAACAACCCTTTATGCTTTTCAGAAATTCTACATTATTTTCGATCAACAGTATGTCAACCACATATACTCATTAGAAATTCTATAGTGCTCCCACTCACTTACTTGGAAATACAAGTTTCTAATAAACTTTTTATAAATCCAAAAGCTTTGATCATCTCATCAAAGCGTATATTCCAACTCCGAGATGCTTGCACCAGTCCATAGAAGGATCGCTGGAGCTTGCGTACTTGTTAACATCTTTAGGATTGACAAAACCTTCTGGTTGTATCACATACAACCTTTCATCAAGGAAATCGTCGAGGAAACAATGTTTTGACATCCTATCTGCAATATTTCATAAATAATGCAGCAACCGCTAACATAATTCCAACAGACTTTTAGCATCGCTACGAGTGAGAAAGTCTCATCATAGTCAACTCTTTGAACTTGTCGGAAACATCTTTGCGACAAGTCGAGCTTTCTTAATGGTGACTTTTCACCATCATCGTCTGTCTTCCTTTTAAATATCCATCTGTACTTAACAGTCTTATGACCATCAAGTAGTTCTTCCAAAGCATACACTTTGTTTTCATACATGGATCCTCTCTCGACTTTCATGGCCTCGAGACATTTGTCGGAATCCAAGCCCACCATCGCTTCTCCGTAGCTTGTAGGTTCATTGTTGTTCAGCAACATGACCTCCAAGACAGGATTATCGTACCACTCTGGAGCAGTACGTTTACTTGTCGACCTATGAGGTTTGGTAGTAACTTGATCTGAAGCTTCATGATCACTATCATCAACTTCCACTTCAATTGGTGTAGGCGCCACAGGAACAACTTCCTACGCCCTACTACACACCGGTTGAAGTGACGATTCAACAACCTCATCAAGTTCCACCATCCTCCCACTCAATTCTTTTGAGAGAAACTTTTTCTCGAGAAAGGACCTGTTTCTAGAAACAAAAACTTTGATTCCGGATATGAGATAGGAAGTATACCTAACTGTTTTGGATGACCTATGAAGATGCATTTATCCTCTTTGGGTTCGAGCTTATCGCGCTGAAACTTTTTCACATAAGCGTCGCAGCCCCAAACTTTTAAGAAACGACAACTTAGGTTTCTCCAAACCATAGTTCATACGGTGTCATCTCAACAGAATTATGTGGTGCCCTATTTAAAGTGAATGCGGTTGTCTCTAATGCATAACCCAAAAACGATAGTGGTAATTCGATAAGACACATCATAGTATGCACCATATCCAATATGGCGTGGCTATGACGTTCGGACACACCATCACACCATGGTGTTCCAGGTGGCATTAGTTGTGAAACAATTTCCACATTATCTTAAATGTGTACCAAACTTGCAACTCAGATATTCATCTCCATGATCATATCGTAGACATTTTATCCTCTTGTCACGACGATCTTCAACTTCACTCTGAAATTACTTGAACCTTTCAATAATTCATACTTGTGTTTCATCAAGTAATATACCAGTATCTCCTCAAATCATCTATGAAGTAAGAACATAATGATATCCACTGCGTGCCTCGGGACTCATTGAACTGTATACATCAAAATGTATTGCTTCCAACAAGTTAATCTCTTGTTCTATCTTACTGAAAACGAGGCCTTCAGTCATCTTGCTCGAGTGGCATGATTTGCATGTCTCAAGTGATTCAAAATCAAGTGAGTCTAAACAATCCATCTGCATGGAGTTTCTTCATGCGTTTACACAAATATGCATGGTCCGCATGTCTCAAACGATTAAAAAACGAGTGAGTCCAAAGATCCATCAGTATGGAGCTTCTTCATGCGTTTTACACCAATATGACTCAAGCGGAAGTGCCACAAGTAAGTGGTACTATCATTACTACTTTGTATCTTTTGGCAACAATATTATGAACATGTATATCACTACGATCGAGGTTCAATAAACCATTCATTTTAGGTGCAAGACCATTGAAGGTATTATTTGTAACACCCCAAAAATCGGTTATCGATTTTTGTGTTGTTATTCCTTCCTAGCTTTTCTCTCCCATATTTTTCCTCTGGAATTTTGCAAATGACCAGGTGAATGCAGTCCATCCTCAACCCCTTAGTGCTTTTCCCATGTCCTTGTGCCAGCTTGCCCTTGTTGAGTAAACCACGAACCTCTTTGAAACCCTAGCTCCGAAATATTGGAATTGGGAATCATGCCTTTGTGTTTGCAAAAGAGCCATCATTTCCCTTACTCTGTTAATCCTCCAAACCCAGAGATCATTCTTCCCTCATAGACCCTAGATGTGCAAAAATATTGCCAAGTTATATGCAATATTTCTCGTGTAGAATTAATTCCCGTTTCTGCCTTTCTGAGGAATTAAATCCAAGCAAATATTTATCCATATCCCAAGGTCATGAAAAATTGTGGAGATATTCTTTGTGATCATATGGAGCTCTCATAAAATATTTGCCATCACTAAGTGGGGAAAAATGCCCTTTTCCTATTTAGAGCCAATATTGCATTTTGGGGCCTTTCCAAAAGAACTACCATTTTTGTAGCTAGGAAAAGTCCCAAATAATTCGTGGAGCTTCTCATATCCATATAATCATCATTTCCATCAAAATATCAAGTTCCCCAATTCAAAAATTGAGCACAACATCCCTTTGCAAATTCTATCCAGATTTCCTATTTGCAAAGGAAGTGCTTGATTCCTTGTTTCCCTTGAGCAGAAATTTGGCAGGTAGTTCATTATGATATATTATCCTTGTCCACCAAAAATTAGCCCATTCCCTCTATCCAATCTTCCTCAACAATTTATTTAATTCTGTCCAGATTGGCGCACTGTGAAGGAAGTACCATTTATATTTATGCAAATGGTATGAAACTTTTACACTGACTCCATATGCCTAAATCATTAGTCTCCTCCAAGCTTGAGCCATTTCCATTTAGCCAATTAACCCCAACATCAACTTCTTCATTTCTGGTCAGATTGCCAAGTTACAAAGGAAGTATCCCCTAGACTTAATTATTTGTGCTGAATTTTGGCCAGGATAGTGACCTTAGTGAGTGGTCAACCTCAGCCAAAGATCATGCCAAGAGGTGAATTGTGGTGGCAACTGCACAGATCAAACACCTTGCTGTTGGAGACTATCTGACCTTGGTTCAGTCACACCAGTGCTCCCCGGTGTTGTCTATATGCATAGGTCACCTCAGTGAAGCTTGGAGAAGGCCCTAGACATGTTTTGGCTGCATGTGCTGCATGGCAATGATGTGGACGCGTGGTGACCATGGGCACAACGTGCCGATACGTCTCCAACGTATCTATAACTTTTGATTGTTCCATGTTATTATATTATCAACTTAGTATGTCTTATATCCATTTATATGCCATTTTATATCATTTTTGGGACTAACCTATTAACTCAGTTCCTAGTGCCAGTTTCTGTTTTTTCCGTGTTTTTAACCTTTTTCAGAAAAGAATATTAAACGGAGTCCAAACGGAATAAAACCCGCGGGATGATTTTTTCCATAACAGAAGATACCCAGAAGACTTGATAACCAAGGCAGGAGGTCTCGTGGGAGGTCACGAGCCCCCTAGGCATGCCCTAGGGGGGCGCACCTAGCAGGCTCGTGGGCCCCCCTTGCCTCCTCTACCCTACCTCTTTCGCCTATAAATTCTCAAAAATCCCGAAACCAACGAGGAGAGCCACGAAAATACTTTTCCGTCGCCGCAAGCTTCTGTCTCCGCGAGATCCCATCTAGGGACCATTATGGTGCCCTGCCGGAGGGGATTCGGACACGGAGGGCTTATTCATCAACACCATTGGTTCTCCGATGATGCGTGAGTATTTCACCACATACCTTCGGGTCCATAGCTAGTAGCTAGATGGCTTCTTCTCTCTCTTGGATCTTCAATACAAAGTTCTCCATGATCTTCATGGAGATCTATCCGATGTAACTTTCTTTTGCGATGTGTTTGTCGAGATCCGATGAATTGTGGATTTATGATTAGATTATCTATGAATATTATTTGAGTCTCCTCTGATTTCTTATATGCATGATTTCGTATCCTTGTAATTCTCTTCGAGTTATGGGTTTCATTTGGCCAACTTGATCTATAATTCTTGCAATGGGAGAAGTGCTTGGTTTTGGGTTCATACCGTGCGGTGTCCTCACCTAGTGACAGAAGGGGTAGCGAGGCACACATCGTGTTGTTGCCATCAAGGGTAAAAAGATGGAGTTTATATCATATTGCATGAATTTATCCCTCTACATCATGTCATCTTGCTTAAGGCGTTACTCTTTTTGTTATGAACTTAATACACTAGATGCATGCTGGATAGCGGTCGATGTGTGGAGTAATAGTAGTAGATGCAGATAGTATCAGTCTACTTGTCTCGGACGTGATGCCTATATGTATGATCATTGCCTTAGATATTTTCATGACTTTGCGCGATTCTATCAATTGCTCGACAGTAATTCGTTCACCCACCATAATACTTGCTATCATGAGAGAAGCCTCTAGTGAACACTATGGCCCCCGGGTCTATTTTACACATTATATATTTAGATATACATACAAAAACACCAAAAATACCTTGCTGCACTTTCATCTATTTACCTTTCATCACTTTCAAATCTCACCTTGCAAGTAATCGTGAAGGGATTGACAACCCCTTTATCGCGTTGGGTGCAAGTTTGTTTGTTTTTGCGCAGGTGCCTTGGTGACTCATATTGATACTCCTAGTGGAATGATACCTTGGTTCTCAAACTGAGGGAAATATTTATCTCTACTTTGCTGCATCACCCTTTCCTCTTCAAGGGAAAAACCAACGCAAGCTCAAGAAGTAGCAAGAAGAATTTCTGACGCCGTTGCCGGGGAGTATTCAAATGAAGTACATCTACCAAGTAACTATCGCAAACTCATCTCTTGGATTTACATCATTTGCCATTTGCCTCTCGTTTTCCTCTCCCCCACTTCTAAAATGATTTTCCGAAAATACCAAAAAGATTTTCCTTTTTATTCGCTCTTCTTCCGTTCGCCTTTTGTTGCTATGTTTGCTTGTGTTGCCATGTGCCTTCTATTTGCTTGCATCTTCGCTTGCTAAAAATCTATTGATATGGATGCTCATCCACTTGCTAATCTTTTCAAAAGACCAAATTATGATGAACAATTTGCTAGTGAGTTGAGTGCACTTGACTATCTCTATGGAGTTTTGTTTGAAAATCATGATTCTGAAAATTTTGATGAAGTGTTGAAAGAAGAAAATTATAAAGTGGTTCATGATATCTGCTTGAGTGAAAAACATGATTGCCATGTTGTTAGTATGAATTCTCTGAATATCTATGATGCTAATGATATGCAAAACCACAAGCTTGGGGATGCTATGCTTGATGAAGATGATATTTTTTGTTTCCCAAGTTTTGGTGATGACCCTTATGCTATAATTAATCATGAAAAGAATGCTTTGTGCAATAGTTATATTGTAAGATTCCCTCATGATGTTACTAAAAATTACTATGAGAGAGGAACATATGCTTTTACATATTGCAATAATATCAAGCTTCCTCTCTATGTGTTCAACGTTTTGAAGTTATGCTTGTTTTGCCTTCCTATGCTAGTTAATTCTTGTTCTCATAAATTGTTTTCTCACAAAATCCCTATGCATAGGAAGTGGGTTAGACTTAAATGTGTTTTTTGCCATTCATGATGCTCTTTTGCATATCTCAACTACTACTTTTTATGTGAGCATCATTGAAATCGTTAAGCCTAGCTAGGGGCGTTAAACGATAGCGCTTGTTGGGAGGCAACCCAATGAAGAGATTTATTTTTGCTTTTTACTTTCTGTTTTGTTGAGTCCACACCATAATGATTCTGTTATGATTGTGTTTTTTATGTTTTAATTTGTGTTTGTGCCAAGTAGAACCTTTATGATTAGTTTTGGTGATAGTTGTTTAATCATGCTGAAAAAGGACAAAAACTTTGTGCTCACGAAATTATTTTTAATTCCTATCCAGAAAGAGCTTTCGAGTTGATTCTTTTTTCTGCTGATTGATATGCAAATTACCCTAATTGTCATAAGTTTCAGAAGTTTTGGGATAGCAGAGGTATATGAAATATACAGATTGCCACAGACTGTTCTGTTTTTGACAGATTCTATTTTTGTTGTGTTGATTACTTATTTTGATGAAACTATGGTTAGTATCGGGGGGTACGAGCCATGGAGAAGTGATAATACAGTAATATAACATCAATCTAAATGGAAATAAAGTTTACTACAATACCTAAAAAGTTGGTGGTTTGTTTTCTTATGCTAATGATATCATGAGTTTCTGTTTAAGTTTTGTGTTGTGAAGTTTTCAAGTTTTGGGTGATGTTCTTATGGACAATGGAATAAAGAGTGGAAAGAGCCTAAGCTTGGGGATGCCCAATTCATCCCAAGCCAAATTCAAGGACACCAAAAAGCCTAATCTTGGGGATGCCCCGGGAAGGCATCCCCTCTTTCGTCTTCAATCCATCGGTAACGTTACTTCGAGCTATATTTTTATTTACCACATGATATGTGTTTTGATTGGAGCGTCGTGTATTATAGGAGTCTTTGCTTTTTGTTTTATCACAATCATCCTTGCTCCACACCTTTTTGAGAGGGACATGCACTCATCGTGAATTTGTTAGAATACTCAATGAGCTTCACTTATATCTTTTGAGCTAGGCAATTTAGCTCCCATGAGCTTCACTTATATCTTTTGAGCTAGATAATTTCGCTCCCATGAGCTTCACTTATATCTTTTGAGCTAGATAATTTTTCTCTAGTGCTTCACTTAAATATTTTTAGAGCACGACGGTGTCATATTTTGTAGAAATAAAAAACTCTCGATCTTCACTTATATCATTTTGAGAGTGCTCTCTCTAAGTAACTTGGTAATTGGCGTGTGCTATGAAATTAGTCCTAAATATGAAGGCATCCAAAGAGGATATAATAAAAACTTTCATATTCAAGTGCATTGATTAGTAAGAGAAGTTTGATTCCTCACAATTAGTTTTGAGATATGGATATGGTAATATTAGGGTCATGTTAGTAGGGTGTTGTGAATCTAGAAATACTTGTGTTGAGGTTAGTGATTCCCATAGCATGCACGTATGGTGAACCGCTATGTTAGGAAGTCAGAGCATAATTGATTTATTGATTGCCATCCTTTGTGTGGCGGTCGGGATCGCGCGATGGTTAACACCTACCAACCCTTCCCCTAGGAGTATGCGTTTAGCACTTTGTTTCGATTACTAATAAAACTTTCGCAATAAGTATATGAGTTCTTCATGACTAATGTGAGTCCATGGTATAGATGCACTCTCACCTTCCACCATTCCTAGCCTCTCTAGTGCCGCACAACTTTCTCCGGTGCACAAACCTACCATATACCTTCCTCAAAACAGCCACCATACCTACCTATTATGGCATTTTCATAGCCATTCCGAGATATATTGCCATGCAACTTCCACCGTTCCGTCTCATGACATATGCCGTCATTTTCATGTTGCCATTGCATGATTGTAAGATAGCTAGCGAGATGTTTCAACGTCATACGCTAAGCTAGATCGTTGCACATCCCGATACACTGCCGGAGGCATTTCATATAGAGTCATTATTGTTCTAGGTATTGAGTTGTAAGTAAATAAAAGTGCGATGATCATCATTATCAGAGCATTGTCCCATGTGAGGAAATAAAAAAGAGAGGCCAAAGATGCCCACCTAAAAAAAAAAGAGGCCAAAGAGCCCAAACAAAAAAAATGATGAGAGAAAAAGAGAGAAGGGACAATGCTACTATCTTTTCCACACTTGTGCTTCAAAATAGCACCACCTTCTTCATGATAGAGAATCTCTTGTTTTGTCACTTTCATATGCTAGTAGAAATTTTCATTATATAACTTGGCTTGTATATTCCAATGACGGGCTTCCTCAAAATTGCCCTAGGTCTTCGTGAGCAAGCAAGTTGGGTGCACACCCACTAGTTTTCTTATTGAGCTTTCGTACACTTATAGATCTAGTGCATCTATTGCATGGCAATCCCTACTCATTCACATTGATATCTATTGATGGGCATCTCCATAGACCATTGATACGCCGAGTCGATGTGACCATCTCCTCCTTTTTGCCTCACAACCTCCACCACACTCTATTCCACCTATGGTGCTATATCCATGGCTCACGCTCGTGTATTGCGTGAGATTTGAAAAAGTTTGAGAAAGTAAGAGTGCGAAAACAATTACTTGGCCAATACCGTGGTTGTGCATGACTTAAATTTGTTGTGTGGGGATGATGGAGCATAGCGAGACTATATGATTTTGTAGGGATAACTTTCTTTGGCCTTGTTATTTCAAAAGTTCATGATTACTTTGCTAGTATGCTTGAAGTATTATTGTTTTCATGTCAATATTAAACTATTGTTTTGAATCTTATGGATCTCAACATTCATGCCACAATAAAGAAGTTACAAAGAACAAATATGTTAGGTAGCATTCCACATCAAAAATTCGGTCTTTATCACTTCCGTACTCGAGGACGAGCAGGATTTAAGCTTGGGGATGCTTGATACGTCTCCAACATATCTATAATTTTTGATTGTTCCATGCTATTATATTATCAACTTGTGATGTATTATATGCATTTATATGCCATTTTATATCATTTTTGGGACTAACCTATTAACTTAGGACCTACTGCCAGTTTCTGTTTTTCCATGTTTTTAACCTTTTTCAGAAAAGAATATTAAACGGAGTCCAAACGGAATAAAACCTCCGGGCTGATTTTTTCCATAACAGAAGATACCCAGAAGACTTGAGAACCAAAGCAGGGGGTCTCGTGGGAGGTCACGAGCCCCCCTAGGCGCGCCTTAGGGGGGGCACGCCTAGCAGGCTCGTGGGCCCCCTTGCCTCCTCTGCCCTACCTCTTTCGCCTATAAATTCCCAAAAATCCCAAAACCAACGAGGAGAGCCACGAAAATACTTTTTCGCCGCCGCAAGCTTCTGTCTCCGCGAGATCCCATGTGGGGACCGTTTTGGTGCCCTGTCGGAGGGGGATTCGGACACGGAGGGCTTCTTCATCAACATCATTGCCTCTCCGATGATGTGTGAGTAGTTCAACACAGACCTTCGGGTCCATAGCTAGTAGCTAGATGGCTTCTTCTCTCTCTTGGATCTTCAATACAAAGTTCTCCATGATCTTCATGGAGATCTATCCGATGTAACTTTCTTTTGCGGTGTGTTTGTCGAGATCCGATGAATTGTGGATTTATGATCAGATTATCTATGAATATTATTTGAGTCTCCTCTGATTTCTTATATGCATGATTTCGTATCCTTGTAATTCTCTTCGAGTTATGGGTTTCGTTTGGCCAACTTGATCTATAATTCTTGCAATGGGAGAAGTGCTTGGTTTTGGGTTCATACCGTGCGGTGTCCTCACCTAGTGACAGAAGGGGTAGCGAGGCACGCATCATGTTGTTGCCATCAAGGGTAAAAAGATGGGGTTTATATCATATTGCATGAATTTATCCCTCTACATCATGTCATCTTGCTTAAGGCGTTACTCTGTTTGTTATGAACTTAATACACTAGATGCATGCTGGATAGCGGTCGATGTGTGGAGTAATAGTAGTAGATGCAGACAGTATCGGTCTACTTGTCTCAGACGTGATGCCTATATGTTTGATCATTGCCTTAGATATCGTCATGTCTTTGCGCGATTCTATCAATTGCTCGATAGTAATTTGTTCACCCACCATAATACTTGCTATCATGAGAGAAACCTCTAGTGAACACTATGGCCCCCGGGTCTATTTTACACATTATATATTTAGATCTACATACAAAAACACCAAAAATACGTTGATGCACTTTCATCTATTTACCTTTCATCACTTTCAGATTTCACCTTGCAAGTAATCGTGAAGGGATTGACAACCCCTTTATCGCGTTGGGTGCAAGTTTGTTTGTTTTTGCGCAGGTGCCTTGGTGCCTCATCTTGATACTCCTACTGGATTGATACCTTGGTTCTCAAACTGAGGAAAATACTTATCTCTACTTGCTGCATCACCCTTTCCTCTTCAAAGGAAAAACCAACGCTAGCTCAAGAAGTAGCACATGCCAAATTAGAGCTCTGTGCCTTGAGGTCGACGGGAGCGCGTCTCCAGCAGGTTCCAGCTTGTCCTCGAGTGTCGGCAAGCTCCCTACTGCCCCCCGAGCACCCTCTAGAGCCCTCTACCCCTCGTTCCCGTGCTCCTGGAGGTGTATGCCAACGAAATCTCGCCATGGCTCTCGGAGCTTCTCCCGGCGTCACGAGAACCTCTCCCCGCAGCTATTTAGGGGTGTGCCCCGAGTCCCGAAGAGCAAGCAGTTTGCCACGACCCTCCACGGGCGCTGCCATGGCCCCGCGCATCAGCATTAAGCCCGACAGGCGCCGACTCTGCCCCTATCGCGGTGGTGGCGCTGTGGTCCACCTCGGGTGACCCCGCGGCCATTCCCCTGCACCCTCCGGCCGCCCCCCCTCGCGGCGGAGCAGTGGCAGCCGCGGCGGCCGGCGCCCTCCCCTGCCCCCTGACGCGTTGGATAAGAAGGTAGGAGGAGGAGGAGGAGGAGAGAGAGAGAGAGAGATAAGGCGGGCCTCGCCCGTCAGAGAGAGAGAGAGGTCAAACCCCCGGTCCCGCGCGTTTTAAGTGGAAGCGCATTTTCCAAAAGGTGCTTTCCTGTTCTGAAAGCATACTCTGCCGGAATGCGTTTTCTGTTTTAGCTTGAGGGACCTGTTTGCACTAATTCTTTTTACAGATTGGTCCCTGATGCTCTAACGAGCGTATCTCCGCAGCCGTAGCTCCGATTGAGGTAAAACCAGTGCCCACGCTTTCGTCTCGTCGAGCCTATTTCGATAGTATGATTTTCATGATATGTTTGCATAGTAGAAATGGCTGTTTTGCCCTTGCCCTCTGATCGAGCCCTTTGAGAGAGAAACCTCTCCGGCAAATCTTTCCACGTTTTATCACGCTTCTTCCCGGAGTATTCATCGACCCTCAGGCAAGCCAACCTCTTATCATAAGCTCCGGACTTGCGTGATGACTTTGCTTGCACCCTGTGTGTTTATCTGTATCATCTGTTAGCCTGCATTTGCATACACTTTTGATGCTATCGGTAGTAGCTCCTAGCATTACTTTTTATCTAATTCCCTGTCTTGTTTACATATTACCATGCGAATAACAATATTGATAATAATGTGGACATGTAGTACTAGGGTTTGATCTCATTCCATGATTATCAACACTATTGTCTGCTACACTATTGTTCCGCACTTATACACGTCAAAGTAATGGTACAGTGATGGATAAGTTGAGTGAGTTAACAAATGCAACCTAGTCGGTTGATCTTGAGTCACCTGTCCGGGCTTACCCGTGCAACCACATTTGCCGATATGGGACAACCTTGACTTGGTCTGATTGCGTGCTCTTTCACCGGTACCTCCAAAGAGGGAGGGTTATGCACGCGTGCTACCCTGATCAGGTAGGCGGTGATAACCCTGTGAGCTAGTTGAGTTGTTTGTGCTGGCGTCCCCGTTTGGGACAATTTAGTTTGGCCACGACGGTGACAGGTGTCATGAGGACACAGGGCCACCCAAGGCAAGACTCCGGGAGAGGATGAATGTTGGTGGTACGATGAGAGAGTCACGGGTCAGACGAGTTTCGTCGGAGCAATGCTGGTCCACCCGAATGGGAGCACGAGGTCAGTGATCCATAGTGTGGGTAAAGTGTGCAACCTCTGCAGAGTGTCAAACCTATTCGAATAGCCGAGTCCACGGTATTGGACAACCCGCCCAGACCTTAGTAGGTGGTCAACCATATCAGTGTTAGTAATGATGGAAGAACTCATCTTGTGTGGACATCAGAGGATGTCAAGGATATGATATGTTAGTCAAGAGATGGCTATATAGGTGACTACATGATTTGGAGATGATTTGGATTCGTTCAGGTTGTATTACGAGTATGTCGATGGTTGTGGAACAACCCAGAAAGAGTAAGTTGACATTCGGTAACAGTAAGTAATTTAAACACTTGTTGTGATCTTTGCCATGCTAATTAGGTAGATTACATGCTTGATCCATGTTATGCTATTTTCCTATTAATTCCATGCCATGCTTAGAATAATTCTTATATAGCATAGTGTTTACTTTGTTATCTTCTTGTTTGGATGCTATGTATTTGGTTGTCTTGCGAGTACATTCAAAGTAGTCACCTGACCTTGCACGTGGCCAGTTGAAGGAGAAGACTCGTCGTGCTAGATCGTAACCCAGCCAGTCCTGCGAGTTCTGGAGCCTAGCCAGAGATGTCGTTGTCGTTGATTCAAGACCTCTGCTGCCATTTAGTTAGCTTTGGAGTTATGTAATATTGTTGTAAGCAACAATATTGTAATACTCCATTATATTAATAAAGCCATTTTTGCCTGGAATTGATGTATCATGTCTTTGGCGTGCGTCCGGTCTTATCCTGGGAACGGGCGTGCGTTGGCCCTCTATCGGGGTGCCACATTATTCAGATAAACAAAGTAACCATTATTCTCTTTAAATGAATAACCGTGTTGCGGTAAACACAATCTAATCATGTCTATGCTCAACGCAAACACCAAATAACAATATTTAGGTTTAACACAAATCCCGATGGTAGAGGGAGTGTGCGATGTTTGATCACATCAACCTGGGAAACACTTCCAACACAATCGTCACCTCGCCTTTCTCTAGTCTCCGTTTATTCTGTAGATTTTATTTCGAGTTACTAACACTTAGCAACCAAATTGGTATTTAATACCCTGGTGCTACTAGGAGTACTAGTAAAGTACACATCAATATCATGTATATCCAATATACTTTTGTCGACTTCGCCAGCCTTCTCATCTACCAAGTAACTAGGGTAGTTCCACTCGAGTGACCATTCCCCTCATAATAGAAGCACTTAGCCTCGGGTTTGGGTTTAACCTTGGGTTTCTTCCATAGAGCAGCAACTGGTTTGCCTTTCATGAAGTATCCCTTCTTACCCTTGTCCTTCTCAAAATTAGTGGTTTTACTAACCATCAACACTTGATGCTTCTACTTGATTTCTACCTTCGTGGTGTCAAACATCGCGAATAACTCAAAGATCATCATCTCTATCCCTGATATGTCATAGTTCATCACGAATCTCCAGTAGCTTGGTGGAACTGACTTTGGAGAACCATCACTATCTCATCTCGAAGATTAACTCCCACTCGATTCAAGCGATTGTAGCACTCAGACAATCTGAGAACATGCTCAACAATTGAGCTTTTCTCCCTTACTTTATAGACAAAGAATCTTGTCGGAGGTCTCATACCTCTCAACAAGGGCACGAGCCTGAAATCCCAATTTCATCCCTTGGAACATCTTGTATGTCCCGCGATGTTCGAAACGTCCTTAGCGCCTCAATTCTAAGCCATTTAAGCATTATGCACTGAATTATCATGTAGTCATCAAAAACGTGTATGTGAGATGTTCTCAACATCTACAGACGATGCTCGGGGTTTAGCACACCGAACAGTGCATTAAGGACATAAGCCTTCTGTGCAGCAATGAGGACAATCCTCAGTTTATGGACCTAGTCCGCATAATTTCTACTATCATCTTTTAACTAAATTTTCTCTAGGAACATATTAAAGACAATAAAGCTACAGCGCAAGCTACAACATAATTTGCAACACCTTTTGACTATGTTCATGATAATGAGTTCAATTAATCATATTACTTATGAACTCCCACTCAAATTGACATCCCTCTAGTCATTCGGGTGGCGCATGATCCAAATCCACTAACTCAAGTCCGATCATCACGTGAGTTGAGATTAGTTTCAATGGTGAACATCTCCATGTTGATCATATCAACTATATGATTCATGCTTGACCTTTCGGTCTCTTGTGTTCTGTGGCCATGTGTGTACATGCTAGGCTCATCAAATTTAACCCGAGTGTTCCATGTGTGCAACTGTTTTGCACCCGTTGTATGTGAACATTGAGTCTATCACACCCGATCATCACATGGTGTCTCGAAACGATGAATTGTCGCAACGGTGCACAGTAGGGGAGAAAACTATTTTATCTTGAAATTTTAGTGAGGGATCACCTTATAATGCTACTGTTGTTCTAAGCAAAATAAGGTGAATAAAAGGATTAACATCACATGCAAATCAAAAAGTGACATGATATGGCCATGAACTTGTGCTTCTTGATCTCCATCACCAAAGCACCGGCATGATCTCCATCGTCACCGGCGCCACACCATGATCTCCATCATCATGATCTCCATCATCATGATCTCCATCATTGTGCTGCCATCGAGGTTGTCGTGCTATCTATGTTGTTACTACTAAAGCTACTGCTTAGCAATATAGAAAGAGCATCTGCAAGCGCAAAATAAATTTAAAGACAGCCCTATGGCTTCTGCCGGTTGCCATAGCATCGACATGCAAGTCGATATTTAACTATTACAACATGATCATCTCATACATCCAATATATCATATCATGTATTTGGCCATATCACATAACAAGCATACCCTGCAAAAACAAGTTAGACGTCCTCTAATTTGTTGTTGCATGTTTTACGTGGCTGCTATGGGTATCTAGTATGATCGCATCTTACTTACGCAAAGCCACAACAGTGATATGCAAATTGCTATTTAACCTTCTCTATGGACCGCCTCGGTCAAATCCGATTCAACTAAAGTTGAAGAAACAGACACCTGCCAGTCATGTTTATGCAACAAGTTGCATGTCAGTCGATGAAACCGGTCTCTCGTAAGCATACAAGTAAAGTTGGTCTGGGCCGCTTCAATCCAACAATGCCGTTGAATCAAGAAAAGACTAAGGAGGGCAGCAAATTGAACATCAACGCCCACAAACTATTTTGTGTTCTACTCAAGATATCATCTACGCATGAACCTAGCTCATGATGCCACTATTGGGGACGTTGCATGGGGAACAAAAAAATTCCTACGCACACGCAATACCTATCCATGGTGATGATCATTGTTACGTCTCCAACGTATCTATAATTTTTGATGGTTTCATGCTATTATCTTGTCGAACTTTGGATGTTTTGCATGCCTTTTATATATTTTTTGGGACTAACTTATTGACTTAGTGCCAAGTGCCAGTTCCTGTTTTCCCATGTTTTTGACCCCTTTCAGAGGAGATTTTGAAACGGAGTCCAAACGGAAGAAAATCCCCGAAAAGATTTTTTCTGTACCAGAAGAAGATCGGGAAGCTTGAGAGCCAAGGCAGGGGAGCCTTAGGGGCCCCACAAGCCCCCACCCCGTGGCCAGGGGGGTAGGCCGTGGCCCACAGGCTTGTGGCCCCCCTGGGCACCCTCTGCCCCAGGGGTTGCGCCTATATATTCCCTAAAAATCCCAAAAAAATCAGGAGATCATCGAAATCACTTTTCCGCCGCCGCAAGCTTTTGTCTCCGCAAGATCCCATCTGGGGCACGTTCTGGTGCCCTGCCGGAGGGGGATTCGAACACGGAGGGTTCTTCATCAACACCATGACCTCTCCGATGATGCGTGCGTAGTTCACCATAGACCTACGGGTACATAGCTAGTAACTAGATGACTTGTTCTCTCTCTTGGATCTTCAATACAAAGTTCTCCATGATCTTCATGGAGATCTATCCGATGTAATATTTTTTTGCGGTGTGTTTGTCGAGATCTTATGAATTGTGGATTTATGATCAGATTATCTATGAATCTTATTTGAGTTTCTTCTGATCTCTCTTATCCATGATTTCATATCCTTGTAATTCTCTTCGAGTTGTGAGTTTTGTTTGGCCAACTAGATCTATGATTCTTGCAATGGGAGAAGCTTGGTTTTGGGTTGATACCATGGGGTGACCTCACCCAGTGACAGAAGGGGTAGCGAGGCACGCATCATGTTGTTGCCATCAAGGGTAAAAAGATGGGGTTTTCATCATTGGTTTGAGATTATCCCTCTACATCATGTCATCTTGCTTAAGGCGTTACTCTGTTCGTCATGAACTCAATACACTAGATGCATGCTAGATAGCGGTCGATGTGTGGAGTAATAGTAGTAGATGCAGAAAGTATTGGTCTACTTGTGTCTGACGTGATGCCTATATGTATGATCATTGCCTTAGATATCATCATGACTTTGCGCGTTCTATTAATTGCTCGACAGTAATTTGTTTACCCACCGTGATATTTGCTATTTTGGGAGAAGACTCTAGTGAACACTATGGCCCCCGGGTCTACTCCACACCATATTTTCAGCCTTACACTTTTTACTTCGTTGCACTTTCCGCCTTCAGATCTAACTTTGCAAACAATCTTGAAGGGATTGACAACCCCTTTGAAGCGTTGGGTGCAAGCTTGTTTGTGTTTGCGCAGGTACTTTGGACTTGACGAGACCCTCCTTATGGATTGATACCTTGGTTCTCAAACTAAGGGAAATACTTACTGCTCCTGTGCTGCATCACCCTTTCCTCTTCAAGGAAAAAACCAATGCAAGCCTAAGAGACGACAGAAGGATCTCTGGCACCACTGCCGGGGAAGAACTTTTGTTGCCGTAGCAATCATCTACGAGAGGGGAGAGTGAATCTACATACCCTTGTAGATCGCTACATCTTCGCGATCAAATTCGCACCCCGTCCTGCGATCTCATCACGATCCGTCCCGTGATCTCATCACGATCCGTCCCGCGATCCCATCACGATCCATCCGGATAAAGTGCCGAACGGATGACACCTGCATGTTCAGCACACGTACAGCTCGATGACGATCCCAGCCTTCTTGATCCAGCAAGAGGGGCGGATAGGTAGATGAGTTCCCCAGCACGCTGGCGTGGTGGTGGTAGTGGTGGTGAACTAATCCATCAGGGCTTCGCCTAAGCACCGCCAAACTAGACTAGAGGAGAAACAGATCTAGAGAGAAGTAGAGGGAGCGCATGGCAATTGAAGTTAGGGCTGCCTCTAATTCCTCTAGTATATATAGGAGGGAGGGAGGGGACGAGGCAGCCTCAAACCCTCAAGGTTTGGCCGAAATTGGAGGTGGAGGAGTCCTACTCCAATCCTACTAGGAGTAGGATACCTTCTCTCCACTTGGAAACCCTTCCCAACTTTCCACCTTTGGGTTTCTTTCCTTCTCAAACCTCATGGGCCTTAGTGGAGGCTTAGGACAGCCCACTAGGGGCTGGTCTATCTCCTCCCACAGCCCATGAGGCCCCTCGGGGCGTGACACCCCTCCCGATGGTCCCCGGTACCCTCCCGGCACTCCCGGTACACTACCAAAGTACCCAAAACTTTTCCGCTGACCAAAACATGACTTCCTATATATCAATCTTTACCTCCAGACCATTATGTAGCTCCTCGTTACGTCCCAGATCTCATCCAGGACTCCGAACAAATTTCAGTTACCAACACCTATAACTCAACTATGCCAAAACGTCACCAAACCTTAAGTGTGCAGACCCTGCGGGTTCGAGAACTATGTTGACATGACCGGAGACATTCTCCGGTCAATAACCAATAGCGGGACCTGGATGTCCATATTGGTTCCTACATATTCTATGAAGATATCTATCGGTTGAACCTCTATGTCAAGGATTCAGTTAACCCATACGATGTTCCCTTTGTCCTTCGATATGTTACTTGCCCAAGATTCGATCGCCGATATCTCCATACCTAGTTCAATCTCATTACTAGCAAGTCTCTTTACTCGTTCCGTAATACAAGATCCCGTGACCAACTCCTTAGTCACATTGCTTGCAAGGCTTATTGTGATGTTGTATTACCGAGTGGGCCCCGAGATACCTCTCCGTCACACAGAGTGACAAATCCTAGTCTTGATCCATGCCAACCCAACAGACACCTTCGAAGATACCTGTAGAGCACCTTTATAGTCACCCAGTAACGTTGTGACGTTTGATACACACAAGGTATTCCTCTGGTGTCCGGGAGTTGCATGATCTCATGGTCATAGGAACAGATACATTGACATGCAGAAAACAGTAGCAAAAGACTGACACAATCATATGCTATGTTTATAGTTTGGGTCTTGTCCATCACATCATTCTCCTAATGATGTGATCCCGTTATCAAGTGGCAACACTTGTCCATAGTCAGGAAACCTTGACCATCTTTGATCAACGAGCTAGTCAACTAGAGGCTTACTAGGGACAATGTGTTGTCTATGTATCCACACATGTATTTGAGTTTCCAATCAATACAATTCTTGCATGGATAATAAACAATTATCATGAACAAGGGAATATAATAATAACCAATTTATTATTGCCTCTAGGGCATATTTCCAACATACACTCCCACCTTTATTAGCATTTTGAAACTATTTAGAATACCATCCAACCAATAACCAAATATATTGGCAACACTTGTGGACGAATATAAATTTAACACTATTTGGATGGCTGTCCATGTAGAACATGTAAAGTTGTATTGGAAAAAATAGGTATTTGATTGTCTCATTATGAGAACAAAAGCAACACCTCTTACTCCCTGACGAGTTGCATCAAGTAAGGTTGTCTTTGGTTAGCACAACTCCCCTCCGAAGATACCACATAAATATTTTAACTTCTAGTGAAATCTTCGGCTTTCAAATTTTCTTGTTATTACTCACTGGTTCTTGAGAATGCATAAGAGCACTATACATAAAGTCTACTCTCAAAGACCTGAATGTTGTGAGGTTTTAGTAAAACACATCCCGACCTTGTGTCAGATTAATGGAATCCAACTAGGATAGTTATGCCACGACATAAGTCGGGGACTGTCAAATCCTGCCTGAACAAAATATTCAGCGAGGATGAACTAAGCACCCGCGGACTAGTATTACTCTTAGCGAGCAATGGTGTACAAGGATGAGTATTTTTCTCGGAGACTGGCATTGCCTAGCCATATGTCTTCCCAGAAACGAACCACCAAGATATTTCTTTGCGACCATTAAGCCAGCCCCAAAGTGTGAGTCGCGAGGTTTCCAATAGGTTGAAACAAGCCTTTTGGCCTAGGTAGTTGTTGCGCAACATGGTTTTCCAAACAACTCCTCAGTAAGAAGTTTGAACAACCATTTACTAAGTAGTGCCTCATTCTTAACCTGCAGGTCATTAATTCCAAGGCCACCTTGGTCTTTGGGTCTACAAACCATGCTCTATTTGGCCAATCTGTATTTTTTTTATTTTTACCGTATCCTTGCCAGAAGAAACTGGATATAAAATAGTCCAGTATTTGCAGGGCCCCTTTTGGGGGTTGGAAAAAAGAAAGCATATAGAGAACCATATTTGTGAGAACGGAGTTAATCAAAACGAGTCGTCCTACAACTAAGAGCAACTTGCCTTTCCAACTTCTCACTCGTTTGTCTAGACGCTCGTTTGTTAGGGAATTCTCCATCATTAGTGTTTTCGTGATGACGACAACTCATTATGTGATCTAACTGTGTGCCAAGCTATTTAGGGACATCTCTTTGGACACAAGATGATTGGGCTACCCCTTTGGACGAAAAAGAACGAAGACGATGTTCTCGACTTGTTTCTTCCTTTGGTCGTAGGGAACCTATACTATTAAGAGGGAATTCACATTGGAAGGTAGTGGGTGAATGAATCACTACTGAAATTCAGAAATTTGCCGTCTGCCAAGGCAGACGGCAAAGGGGGCAACCACACAGGGCAAAGGCTTTGCCGTCTGCCCCCTCATGGCAAAGTAGACGGCAAAAAAAAATCCGGTGAAGAGGCTCTTTGCCGTCTGCTTTCACAAAGCGGACGGCAAAGAATCTTTGCCATGAGGGGGCAGACGGCAAAGTAAATGGGACGGCATATATTGCAACGTCCCCGTTAAGTGTTAACGGCAGGCCTCCTCTCTTTGCCGTCTGCCTTCCCCCCTTTGCCATGTGTTGGCGGACGGCAAAGAGGGGAGAGAGAGGGGGCAGATACCCTCTTTGCCGTCTGCCTTCCCCCCTTTGCCATGTGTTGGCAGACGGCAAAGAGGGGAGAGAGAGGGGCAGATTCCCCCTTTGCCATGTGCCTTCCCCCCTTTGCCATGTGTTGGCAGACGGCAAAGAGGGGAGAGAGAGGGGGCAGATTCCCCCTTTGCCATGTGCCTTCCCCCTTTGCCATGTGTTGGCAGACGGCAAAGAGGGGAACCAGCCCCTTTTTTATTTATTTTTTGTTATATCCAGCATTTTTAACAATAATCAGGATATATATATATATATTTGACATAAATAAATTTATTTCCGTACTCATAACCATATTAAAATAACTCTCATCGATAGTGCATACATATTATGCAAGTTACATCCGTACCAAACCATATATTACACCAGTTTCATCCACGTGCATACAAAGTTTCATATATTTCATATACTACAATAGTTTCAATACAACGCATGGTACAAGAAATCATCTTCAAGCATTCCATCAACCAAGCTTCCCGTGAAGTGAAGGTAATCTGCAAAATGACAAATAAGAAAGTTAGAAAAATAATACTGGATGAAGTAGTGTATATATAGGTTATTTCGGAAAGAAATTAGCTAAGTATAGACCATTTAGGAGCTAAGTAAGCTAATTATGTCATTTAGGTGGAACCCTAGCTAACTATAGGAGAAGAGAAAGAGAAGAAGAAGTAAAAGGAGGAGGAGGAGGAGGAGGAGGAGGAGGAGGAGGAGGAGAAGGAGAAGGAAGAGGGGAAGAAGAAGGAAGAGGAGAAGAAGAAGAAAAGAAGAAGGAGAAGGAGAAGAAGAAGGAGAAGGAGAAGGAGGAAGAAGGAGGAAGAAGAAGGAGAAGGAGGAGCTCCTTCTCCTTCTTCTCCTCCTTCTCCTCCTTCTTCTTCTCCTCCTCCCTCTCCTCCTTCTTCTTCTCCTCTTCTTCTTCTTCTTCCTTCCTTTCATTTTTCCTCTTTTTCTCTTCTTGTCCCCTTCTTCGGGCTAAATTGGCTAAGAATGCCTTTTTGGAGCTAATTATGTCATTTCGAGGATAATTAGCTAAGTATAGGTCATTTTTTATTAAATAGGTCATTTAGGAGCTAACTAAGCTAATTATGTCATTTCGTAGGATAATTAGCCAATTTAGCCTTTTTTGGATGAGTCTAAGCTACGTAGAAGAAGAGATAGAGAAGAAGAAGTAAAAGAAGGAGGAGGAGGAGGAGGAGGAGGAAAAGGAGAAGGAAGAGGAGAAGAAGAAGGAAGAGGAGAAGAAGAAGAAAAAAAGAAGGAGAAGGAGAAGAAGAAGGAGAAGGAGAAGAAGAAGGAGAAGGAGAAGGAGGAAGAAGGAGGAAGAAGAAGGAGAAGGAGGAGCTCCTTCTCCTTCTTCTCCTCCTTCTTCTTCTCCTCCTCCCTCTCCTCCTTCTTCTTCTCCTCTTCTTCTTCTTCTTCCTTCCTTGCATTTTTCCTCTTTTTCTCTTCTTGTCCCCTTCTTCGGGCTAAATTGGCTAAGAATGCCTTTTTGGAGCTAATTATGTCATTTCGAGGATAATTAGCTAAGTATAGGTCATTTTTTTATTAAATAGGTCATTTAGGAGCTAACTAAGCTAATTATGTCATTTCGTAGGATAATTAGCCAATTTAGCCTTTTTTGGATGAGTCTAAGCTACGTAGAAGAAGAGATAGAGAAGAAGAAGTAAAAGAAGGAGGAGGAGGAGGAGGAGGAGGAAAAGGAGAAGGAAGAGGAGAAGAAGAAGGAAGAGGAGAAGAAGAAGAAAAAAAGAAGGAGAAGGAGAAGAAGAAGGAGAAGGAGAAGAAGAAGGAGAAGGAGGAAGAAGAAGGAGAAGGAGGAGCTCCTTCTCCTTCTTCTCCTCCTTCTCCTTCTTCTTCTCCTCCTCCCTCTCCTCCTTTTTCTTCTCCTCTTCTTCTTCTTCTTCCTTCCTTTCATTTTTCCTCTTTTTCTCTTCTTGTCCCCTTCTTCGGGCTAAATTGGCTAAGAATGCCTTTTTGAAGCTAATTATGTCATTTCGAGGATAATTAGCTAAGTATAGGTCATTTTTTATTAAATAGGCCATTTTGGAGCTAACTAAGCTAATTATGTCATTTCGTAGGATAATTAGCCAATTTAGCCTTTCTTGGATGAGTCTAAGCTACGTAGAAGAAGAGATAGAGAAGAA
This sequence comes from Hordeum vulgare subsp. vulgare, assembly GCF_904849725.1. Classification (NCBI taxonomy): domain Eukaryota; kingdom Viridiplantae; phylum Streptophyta; class Magnoliopsida; order Poales; family Poaceae; genus Hordeum; species Hordeum vulgare. Next base: position 108,649,677 of record NC_058521.1, on the reverse strand, counting down.
GAAGTAAAAGAAGGAGGAGGAGGAGGAGGAGGAGGAGAAGGAGAAGGAAGAGGAGAAGAAGAAGAAAAGAAGAAGGAGAAGGAGAAGAAGAAGGAGAAGGAGAAGGAGGAAGAAGGAGGAAGAAGAAGGAGAAGGAGAGGGAGGAGGAGAAGGAGGAAGAAGAAGGAGAAGGAAGAAGTAAAAGAAGGAGGAGGAGGAGGAGGAGGAGAAGGAGAAGGAAGAGGAAAAGAAGAAGAAAAGAAGAAGGAGAAGGAGAAGGAAGAGGAGAAGGAGAAGGAATAGGAGAAGAAGAAGAAAAGAAGAAGGAGAAGGAGAAGGAGGAAGAAGGAGGAAGAAGAAGGAGAAGGAAGAAGTAAAAGAAGGAGGAGGAGGAGGAGGAGAAGGAGGAGGAGGAGGAGAAGGAAGTCTAGCAATTTTTGAGCTAACTAAGCTAATTATGTCATTAGATGGAAGTCTAACTATTTTGGAGCTAACTAAGCTAATTATGTCATTAGATGGAAGTCTAGCTATTTTTGAGCTAACTAAGCTAATTATGTCATTAGATGGAAGTCTAGCTATTTTGGAGCTAACTAAGCTAATTATGTCATTAGATGGAAGTCTAGCTATTTTTTATTAAAACACTAGAAATAACATACCTAAGTTAGGGTGAAGCACGGTGGCTCTGGCTTGTTTCACCTGGAGAAGGCTGCCCTGGAGAAGGCTCGACTGTAGAAGGGTCGTGCGATGCGTTTCGGGAGATATTCTGCACCAAACATCGTTTGCAATGTATAGTTAGCATAAGGACACTCTTAAGATCACTGCACTGAAATGAAACTCACCGTCCCCGCCACGTTAGTGACTGGCATCGGCGGAGGGACTTGGCCGTTCTTCTCGCACATAGACTGTACATTTGGTTTTGACAAGTCAAACTTTTTATTTATTAATGAAACGGACATTCAAATGCAAGATTTTATATAACATGAAGAAGAAACTTACCACGAAGAGCTCGTATATGGCCCTGTTAGACGCATCATTCCGTGCCCTCTCCGCCTCCATCAATGCAGTCGTCCTCTCCTCCAGCTCCCTAATTTCCTTATCCTTATAAGCTATAGCCGCCTGCATTGCCTCTCTCTCTTTCTGAATAGCAGCCTGCAACACAACTCATTGTTAGCAATGTAATCATATTGGTTCGAACGCACAACATAATGCGGAAAGATAGTTGAGTCCATTAAACTAACCTCGATGGCGAGCTCGACTGGCCGTGGACGACGTGTTATCTCCGGACAAGAGCTCGTTTGGCGTGCCTTTATCTGCCGGAGAGTGCTAGGACAACGTATAAGGCCGTCTCCAATGGCGATCGAGCCATGGGGCCTCCCGTTGCCAGCTATCATCACCAGCTCTGGATCAATAGGCCCCTCGCTCGGGTTAAAGTCCTCACCTTTCCTCGCCTTCCCGTGATCTCTGTACTTCACAAGCTTGTCGTGGGAGGAGATGTTGGTGAAGTTTTCTGGATGCTCGAGGTCAGACTCAGAGAATGCCTTGACCTTCTTGTACGAGGCAGTATGGGCCATCGCATACAGGTCGTACATCTGTGGCGCCTCCGTCTTATTGTGACGCGCCTAAAAGAAAGAGAGAGGAAAATTGTATTGGTAAAGGGCTCAAGATAGCATTAAGAATGAATTGCATGAGGCATGAAGCAAACCACATACCCAGTTCTCGCCAAATTGGATTAAGTTGACGCTCCCTTGATGGTGTGGCACGCCAACCATTTTGCCACGCCTCTCCTTGCCGTTGTTGTGGTTGGCCTCCCACGTTTCGGAGCACCACTGATCCACCAAGGCCTCCCAACAATCCATCTTATCCACACACCATCTCGGGGGCACCTAAGTTAATAAATAGAAATTTGAGTGCGTAAGAACCAAATCAAGGAAACTAACTACAAAGCCTTAATAATATGTAATTACCTTCATGTAATGCTCCTTCACCATCTTAGCATCACGGCACTTCGCCTTGTCAATCCTAATACGCCGCGTGGCATAGTAGTCTCGAACAGCCTGCACCCGAGCCTCGTGCCGAAAGTTTTGAAGTAGGCGGCGACATTGGGTTTCGATAACCTTTGCCGCGTCCTCCTCGTATCCCTCCTCACACCTGTAGAAGGTCTGCAAACGAGACAACACCGATTAGCACAATAAATAGCTATGGTTGATTTATAATTGTGTGAAAGAGAAATTACCCAGAACTTTCGGATCACCATGTCCGCCCTCGTGTCACACAAAACACCGCCGATCTCCACCTCCGGCGGGGCCGGGGCACCCAAGTAGTGCTCCCAGGTCATTCCTACCTCTCGCTCCCGACCGGGCAACGTAACAAACCCTGGGAAGTTTTGACGGCAAAGAACACCAAGGACGCTGTTGGGCTTGCGGACACCATTGGCAACAATCCAACCCCTACAATATGACAAATTAAAGCCAAAACATTAGATATTTGAAAAAACGTGAAGGCAAAAGGTTAAATAAGAGTAAATTAACTTACTTGTCCCCATTTGGCCTAATCAACCACCTCTGCTCGGGCGTCGCTGGCACGAGCGGGAGCCCCGAACTACCACGCTGGTAGACGGTATCCCCCTCACCCAGCTCCTCGTCGCTACCAGCATGGCCAGTTGGCTCAGGCCAGGTATCCCACTGGGTCTCTTGGGACGTACCCTCATCCCTGCTGTGCTCCGCAGTCGTCTGGAAGGAAGCCTCTGGGACACGAGTCTCGTGGGTCGAAGGCTCGTCGACCTGAGGCTCGTCGGCCCGAGGCTCGTGAACCGGAGACCGTGTAGCCTCCACCTCAGACGAATCCACCCTAGAAGTCCTCCTGTGCTCAGGTGAATCAGCTTGGGGTGGTGGCGGAGACCGTGTAGCCCTACCTCTCCCGCGGCCACGTGTACCTTTAGTACAACATAAATACCAACATGAGTAATAAAATGTATATAAATACCAATATGCATACAACATGAGTACAACATAAATACCAACATGAATACAACGTGTACCTTTAGTGCCTCTCGGCTTCGCGGGTGGTCGACCTCCTCTCACGGGGGGCGCTCCTTGCATAGTAGAGAGCAACACTCTCCGAAGAGGCGAGGCAGGAATGGAAGTACCCATCCCATCACCCGCCGACGAAGAAGCAGCCGCGGCGTGCTTTCGACCCTTTCCCACCATCTTTCAACACCTTTCATGACAAAGAGTAAATGAAATTAGTACAACATAAATTACCCGCTCAATCCATATGTGCCAATCATGACTCTTTAGCCCAAATATTTTCAATTTCTCAAGACTCGCTCCCCTCTTTAGATTCGCAGCATACCCATCGGGGAACATCAACCGCATTTTCACCCACTATAGCATTTCCCTCATAGCTGGCCTTTCAAGATTGAACCATGCCTTTGGCTTCGCTATGCTTTGCTTTCCTTTCCGTTGTCGCAAGTTTTGCAACGGTCTATCACATAGAGCCTCCAGGTCGATTCTAGCCTTAGGATTATCTTTTGACTTCCCCTCTATGCCGAACAATGTACCAAAAACGGCCTCCGCAATATTCTTTTCAGTGTGCATCATGTCAATGTTGTGTGGGCAAAGGAGGTCTTTGAAGTAAGGGAGATCCCATAAGCATGACTTATGAGTCCAGGCGTGTTCCGTATTATACCCTTTGAAGTATCCTGGACGCAAAGGATCAGGCTCGAGAGCGTTTAACTGATCAAGGGTCTGTTGGCCTGTCAACGCAGCTGGTGCAGTGTTTTTGACAAGTCTACCTTTGATGAAATTCTTCTTGTCTTTTCTGAACTTATGGTCAGGATCCAGGAATTGTCTATGCATGTCGAAGCAAGAATACTTGCGACCAGCCTGCAGCCAACGGAACTGAAGAGCTGCCTTGCATGTGGTGCACGGGAACCTTCCATGCACACACCAGCCAGCGAATAGCGCAAACGCCGGATAATCATGCGTCGAGTACATGTACCACACATGCATTTTGAAATTTGTTTTGGTAGCCGCATCGTAGGTCTTGATCCCATTATCCCAGGCTTCTTGCAACTCATCCTTAAGCGGCTGCATGTACACATTCATATTCTTCCCCGGATAGTTGGGCCCTGGAATTATCAACGTCAGGAAAATGTTCTTTCTTTTCATAATCTCTCCGGGTGGCAAATTTAGTGGAATGACAAATACAGGCCAACAACTGTATTGTGCTGCCGTCATACCATACACATTGAACCCATCCGTGCTGATGGCAACTCTAGGTTGCCTTGGATCTTCCGATTTATCCTTATGTAATGCATCGAAGTGCTTCCACGCAAAACCATCTGAAGTGTGTACCAGCATCTTGTTCCCATCCGCATCTAGTTCGGTTCTTTTGCCCAATTTGTGCCATGTCATCTGTCTGGCCGTCTCTTCGACCATGAAAAGACGTTGAAGTCTTGGTACGATTGGCAGATACCGAAGAACACTAATGGGGATTTTGGTCTGATTCTTCTCACCCATGCCGTTGTCTACCACAAGATACCTGGAAGAATTGCAAATGGGGCAATAGTTCAAGGCCGCATACTCAAGCCTAAATAAGGCACATCCATTCTCACAGGCATGTATCTTCTCATAGGGCATCTTAAGTACACGGAGGATTTTCTCTGACTGGTATAGGTTTGCAGGCAGTACATGGCCTTTGGGTAAAAAGCGTCCAAATATCGTCATCATCGCGTCGTAGCATTCTCTGCCTAGGTTGAATTGAGCCTTCAGAGCCATTACTTGCGCGATGGCATCCAGCTGACAAAGCTCAGTCTGCTCGTGGAGAGGACATTTTGAAGACTCCAGCATTTCATAGAAGGCCTTTGCAGATTCCTCCATCTCATCGTCCGAATCACGAGCATCATCAAAGTCTTGCACCATGTCTTCAATCCCGGTACCATGCTCGTCGGTGCGACGACGAATCACCTCAGCTCTGGCACGTTGGTCAGACTCACCGTGAAAAGTCCACACCGTATAATTAGGCGTAAAACCCCACTTCTGCAGGTGTTTACCCATTTCAAACTCTGTCTGCTTTTTCCAGTTGTCGCAGTTGGGACAGGGGCACCATGTTTTATGCTGGCCATTTGCAAATGCGGCTCTCACAAACCCCCTGGTTTTTGTTAACCATTCATGGGTCATGTCTTTCTGACTAGGGTGACCAGTGTACATCCAAGCACGATCACTCATGTTGCCTAGCTACCTATGGGGGCACAAGAAATAAATATATAATTCATCATCTATATTCATACGCTAATCAAGTTTGTCAGTTTTATTACGTCCATGCAACCTACACGCTAATAGGTAAAGATAGGTCCTAATCCCACCCGAGTATGTGTAGACTGGGTTCGTTTTCCCATGCTCTGCTCCAGATGCGACGCAGAATTTCGACAGCACCTCCCCGCTGTTCTCCTGATACACGTCTCGGCAATAAGCAGAGAGGATGTGTACCCGGAGAACAACAGGGGAGGCACTGACGAAATTCCGCATCGGATCCGGAGCACAGCATACGGGAAAACAAACCCAATCTACACATACTCGGGCTGTCCATGGATAATGTTGGACAAGTCGAAAGGATGACGGTTATAAATATGCAAAGAAATGCATATTTATAGATGTCGCCCTTTCGAATGGGAGACGCATACTGGTCACGCATACTCATGATTGAAGAAACCTATATCTAGCAAGTTTCATCGGCACGAAGACCGGGACAGAGCAAATTAAGGGGGTAGGAGGAGAAGTCATTTGTGCTCACCAACAAACGCAAGGGCGGAGCTCGTCCAACGCACGTGGAGGTCGTCGAACAACTGCACATTGAAATTCACCCGATCAACACAAATATGATGTTTTTATAATTAACATAACTATATGACCTAACTCATAACTATGTGGGTCAGTGTCATCGGGGGTCGAAGGTCACTGGCGTCGGGGATTGGGGTCTTTTCGGTCAACAAGAGGCCGAAGAGGTGTCGGGGCTCGGGGGTTGGGGGTCAGTGGCGTCGGGGGTCGGGGGTCGAGGGTGAGTGTTGTCGGGGGTCGGGGGTCGGGGGTCGAGGGTCAGTGGCGTCGGGGGTCGGGGGTCAGTGGCGTCGGGGGTCGGGGTAGGGGGTCGGGGGTCGAGGTTACCTATAAAACTTTCCAGGTTACCTATACTACTTTTCAGGTTACCTATAAAACTTTCCAGGTTACCTATAAAACTTTCCAGGTTACCTATAACTACTTTCCAGGTTACCTATAAAAGTTTTTTTGGTGGGTTAGTTTGCATCTAAACCAAACTAGCCCATGTGTTTGGATACTTTGGGAGCTAGTTCAGCTCCAACTAGCTAAAACTAGTTTTTAAAGAATTGATTGTCTTTTTGTATTATTTAGATTGGACATGTAAAATCATATGCACTCACTAGAAATAAATAGCTAATGTTACATCACGTAGTCCATGTGAGTGTCCAAAACAACACTTATTTAGGCAGTATTATATTTAAAAAACTATTATTTATAATAATATGTTTATTTCCTTCATAGTAATTTTGGTCTACTCAATTTAGTAACTCATTCTAGAAAAAACTGAACAAACATATATACTATCATGCTTGATACTTAAATTGGGGCAGTATTTCTTTCTCTTTTCTGTCTTTAACTGTATATTACATGTACATTTATATTTATTTTTTATATATACTAGCCGTGTCCCCGATGGGCTGTTTTTGGAAAAAGCCGTATCCCGTGTCCCCGTATGCGTGTCGCCGTGTCCGTGTCGCCATGTCGGTGCTTTTTAGCCTAAAACAGCACAAGGTTGTGGACGAGAAACGCCGCCTTTGCATCTACAAAGTGTACAACACATGTGTTGAAGGAACTACTTCAACGCATTGCCCTAGATATCATTCTAAAAGGCAAAGATAACACATATGGCAGCAGGAATTCAATCCAAAACTCCTGGAACACAAGATTTAGTCCAAGATCTAAGATAAGAACACCAAGTTCTGTTCAGAATAGTGGGTACAGAGTCTCCACTACAAAATTAGAGGGCTTTGTGAAACCTTCACATCTCAACTTAGCTAAAAGACCTAGAAAACATTACTTAAATAAAGGTTAAGAAAACAAATTAACATACTCCTATGACTTAAGGGCCAGCTTTCCAGAATGGAAAACAAGTATATATAAGTCAAAATGGATTTGCCTATTGATATTTTTTCTTTATTGTCCCTCTTCAATCTATTTCGTTTGACCATGTGTATCGACGACATTACAGGTAGCTCACGCAGGTCCAAACCATCGAGCGCACGGCAGGAGTGATCCATGACACGGCAGGGGACATTGGGGTTATTTTTATCTTGGGCAGTTGGGCCCGATAAATCATGTTAAAATCCCCTGCTACCTGCAAGCTGCCTCCTTGCAGTGCAGTAAATTGTGCCTTCTATCATTTGATTACTTCTACATTCATCCAGTGTTCCTTTTGTGTGTTACTCTGGTTCAAAGAGCATTAAAATTTTCCTTTAGGATACAATTGCAGTTGAGTTGCACAGGAAAGTTTCTCTAACTCGGAAGTAAAACTAATAGTTCTTGCTTCCAAATTAAATCAGAATAACAATGTTTCCTGGAGATTTAGTGCAGTTATTCTTCTAGCAAAGTGCATCTGGCACAAGATTTGGAGAACAGCAACACTTCTGAAATATGAAACACGATCTGGATTTGGTCCAGTTACTATTCTAGCAAAGTGTCTTGTTTGAAACTTATCACAAGATTGCAAAAGTAAGAATCTAATAAAGAACTACTGAGATGATAAGCCAAAACTTACTTGGGCGCAGACGGGACGGGGCAAGGACGACGCAAGCTCAGCCGGGACGGGGCAAGGACGGGCGGGGCGGCGGCGCGCAGGCGGGGCGGCGGCGGCGGCGCGCAGGCTCGGGGCGGCGGCGGCGGACGGACGGGGCGGGGCGCAGACGGGGCGGGGCGCAGACGGGCGGGGCGGCGGTGGCGCGCAGACTCGGGGGTGGCGGCGCACAGACTCGGGGGCGCGGCGCGCAGACGGGGCGGGGTGGCGGTGGCGCGCAGCCGGGACGGGGCAAGGACGACGCGCAGGCTCGACGCGCGCAGCCGGGACGGGGCAAGGACGGCGCGCAGGCTCGGGGCGGCGGCGGCGGCGGCGGCCGACGGGACGCGAGCTGGTACGGGACGCGAGCTGGTACGACGGGACGCGAGGTAACGTTGAAAGACTGCCTTTGCCGTCTGCCTTAGTTTGATTTGGGGTAACGTTGAGAGAGAGAGAGCGTTTGTACTGTCGATGCAAAAAAAAAAAAACTGGGTACTAGCCTTTGCCGTCTGCCTTAATTTTCTTTGCCATCTGTGGGCACACGGCAAAGAGCTGGCACCTCTTTGCCGTGTGCCTTTGGGATATTTGCCATACGTTAGCAGACGGTAAACAAAAGGCACATGGCAAATCATCTCTATGCCATCAGTCTTTTCTTTACCGTCTGGCAGTTGTAAGCTGATGGCAAAGAAATTCTTTGCCAACCGTCAGCACACGGCAAAGATTAGGCACATGGCAAATTTTCTGTTTCCAGTAGTGAATGCACGTACACATCACTTTATCTCCCACCTTGTTTTCCTTACGACCTGTGTGCGAGTCCCTCTTTCCTTCTCTCAACTTTTTTCTCTCTAGCGGTTGTACCGCTAGCTTGAGAGGTTGTACTGTTGGGACTGGACTGCTGGAGCAGCTGTTCTATGGGTTGCTGCTCAGTGGTTGTACCACCACCTCTGGGTGGTTGTACCACCGTAGCACCGAGAGCGATTGTACCAGCCTAGTACCTCTCCACCACTGGAAACTCTCTAGTTTGGTGCTATACTTCGGTGGTTATGGGCCGGTAGTTCCCGTCATAATACTTGATATGTACTACCAGTGTCTAGGGCGGTTGTACCGCCCACGACTTAGCCGCATCTTTTCCTCCCCCTGGCGGTTGCACCGTGGCAACCATCGCCCCAACTCCGTAGGAGGGTGAATCCTCTCTGGTTTCCAGACGGTTGTTGGGCGGTGGTAGGGCGGTAGTTCTTGTCCTGCTTGTGACTGGTACTATCGCTCCTGCCACCGGTTGTACCGGCTGCTAGGGTTGGTGCATGCTATTTGTGTGCACTGGTTGTACCAGTGCACACAACAGTTGTACCGCCCCTATGGAATTATAGGTGCAACGGTTGTAAATGAGGGGGTTATTTAAGGGGTGGCTTCTTCCACCTCCCATTTTATCTCTTACCTCTCAGTCCCCACCATTACTACTCACGAAGCTTTCTTGCCCTATCTCTCTCTAGCCTCTCAAACTTCTTGATTTGCTAGGGATTGAAGGAGGAGACCTAGATCTACACTTCCACCAAAGGAAACTTTATTCACCCATACTTTCTTGTGTGTATTTTGTTACTCTTGGGTGTTTGAGCACCCTAGACGGAAGAGGTGACCACAAAGCCGTAGTCCATTATGGTGAAGCTTCGTGGTTTCATTGGGAGCCTCCAATTTAGTTGTGGAGATAGCCCCAACCTGGTTTGTAAGGGTACGATTGCCACCATCAAGGGAACCACTTAGTGGAATCACAACACCTCGCATAGTGTGAGGGCGTGAGGAGAATACAGTAGCCTTAGTGGCATCTTGGGGAGCATTGTGCCTCCACACCGCTCTAACGGAGATGTACTTCCCTTCAAAGGGAAGGAACTTCAGAACACATCCTCGTCTTCATCGGTTCAACTTGTGGTTATTTCTTACCTTTACGCGTATTTTTTATTTACTTGTTGTTCCTGTTGCTAGCATCATATAGGATGCTCACTTAGTTGCATATGTAGACAACCTATTTGTTGCTAAACTTATTTTTGTTAAGAAAAGCCTAAAAATTGTTAGTTGCCTATTCACCCCCTCTAGTCAACCATATCGATCCTTTTGAATTGGTATCAGAGCCTCGTATCTTTATTAAGGGTTTCACCACCCAAAGAGTATGGCCGACGGTGGGGATCGGGCTGTGGAGTTGCCCGAGGCAGATGTTGTGAACTCGATCTCCCGAGAGGATCTAAATGAGGCCATGTTCACGTTTAGATCCTCACTGGCTATTGAGGTCAAAAACATGCTCAAAGATTTCCTTGATAGCTTCAAATTATCTACCGATCCGTTGCATGTGGTTAATGCCACAGCTTTAGACTAGGGGACCAATTCCAAAAAAGGAAAATGCTAGTGGTGACAGAAATAAATTGCCTCAAGGAACGAGTGGGGCAAATACCTTTGCGTGAGTTCCTCCTCCCGTGGTCTATGGAGGTCCGGTTCACCCACTACATATTATTAACCTCAGTCCTCCACCTAAGCTTGTTAAGAATGATTTTGCTAACTGGGTTTTCATATCAAGGCTCATTTTAATCACATCTCAACACAACTCCGGAGAATCATTAAGCAATGCTACTATCCACATGATCCAAGAAACCTCACTCCAAGAGAAGAGGTTGACAATCAACTCAATCACTCTGCCTTGTTCATCCTTCAAGCAACAGTTCCTAGTGAAGATCTTGCTCATTTGCATCCCTTCACTCGTGCCAAGGATTGTTGGGAGCACATCATTTCCATGTACAAGGGAAGCTCTAGTATTCAAGGGTCTAACTAGGAAGTGATACTTGATGAGGCCGATGAATTTGTTATGATTAAGGATGGCGACCCTCATGAGCTCTACCAAAGAGTGACAATGCTTGCCGTTGCTCTTCAAGATCATGGAAGCAAAGATGTGGATGACAATTGGATCAAGCGTAAGTTTCTCAAGGCTATCATGCCTTTCAACAAGTCCATGTCCTCTGTCATCCGTCGAAGGCTCGACTTTCACTCCATGTCCTCAAGCGATGTGTTGGATGAGTTCATTGCCATGAACATATTGAACAAGACCGCTCACAATGCTCTAGATCGTGTCCAACGGTCAAGAAAAGACTCTCCCAAGCTTGCTTTGAAGGCCAAGGCTGCTATGGAGGAAGAAGAAGACGAGGAGGAGGAATTCTTCCCTGAAGACACCAAGTATGCTTATCACGAGCATATGGATCTTGCATCAAGACAGTTTTGGGGCAATAAGAGAAACTCAAAACCCAATTTCTCTAAGAACAACTCAAATGGGTCCAAAGTCAAGTAGCACGTAAGGACTTGCTACAACTGTGGCAATGTGAGTCACTTTGTGACAGACCGTCCTTATGAGAAGAGGGAAGACAATGATGGCAAGCTTATTCGCAAAGACAAGGCCAAGCCCTTTCTCAACAAGAACAACTTCTCCAAGAAAATACCCAAAAGGTGTTGGTATCTCGAGAAGAGTATCTCTCCGATGAGGATGATAACGATGATGTAGATGGTGAAGTAATGGGAATGGCCACGGTGGCCATTGCATCTTCTTCCTCAAACAAGGTGTTCCTATTCAATGCCCCCAATGAGAACCGCATTTCCAAGTGCCTTATGGCCAAGGCATCCAACAAGGTAACCTCCAACATCAAAACTAGCATTTCCACTACCCCTTCTCCCATGGTTAGTGTAGATGAACAAGAGGAGGTTAATGATGAAGAAAACTCCTTTGATAGATTCATGAGGAAAGTCAAGGGTAAAACCAAGAAGAATTTTGTTGCTCTCTTGGAACAACTAGGAGAGGCTAATGACCCCATTCAAACTCATGAAGAAACTATCTCTACTTTATAAGGACATAGCCGTGACTATGCCGATGAGATAACGAATCTCTCCATTACTCTTGAGGAAGAGCAAGGGCTTCGTCTGACTCTTGAGGAGTCACACAACGATGACCTTACTAAATTACAAAAACATCATGATCATGCTCTTGTTCTTACTCGTGTGCTTAAATCTGAAAAGGTTGCACTTGGGGTTGACCATGCTAGACTCGAAGAAAAGCTTGCCATACTTGACAAGGCCCACAAGGCTTTGAAGAGTGCTCATGCTTCATTGAAAGAGTCTCATGCTCAACTCCAAGTAAAACTTACTAAGGAGACAACCATATGTTCTCCATTTGTTTTAACTGATAATGCACATGCTACTAACCATGTTGTGATCATGCACATCTTGTGGATGAGAATGCCAAATTAAAGGATCAACTTAAGAAAGGCCTTGTGATATGCATTCAAGGTGAAAAGAATCTCAATGGTCTTCCAAGCAATCAAAATGAAGTGGTTGCAAAGGAAGGAGTTGGGTTTGCACCCAAGGCCAATACGAACAAGAAGATCAAGACCAAGCAATCTCCCACGCTTAAATAAACCTTTGTCAAGGCTGGGGAGGGTACTCGCAAAAAGAAGAAGGGAAAAGCTATGGGAGGTAATGCCAAGAAGGGCAAAACCCTCCCTCCCAACAATGTCGGAGACTTTAACCCATCTTATGTTCTATGTAGTGCTAGTGATGGAAATGTCTTAGCTAAATTTGTTGGTTCCCCTTATGAGTACACTGAATGGTCTATTTGGGTTCCTAAGACCCTTGCTACTAACCTAAAAGGACCCATTAAAGAATGGATACCTAAATCCAAGCATTGATCTTATGCAGGAGTTTGCTTCCGGTGGAGTGTCATGGTTGTTTGATAGTGGAGCGAAAAATCATACGACCGGAAGCAAGCACTTGGTGGTGGAGTGTCATGGTTGTTTGATAGTGGAGCGAAAAATACCGACCATCCGTAGCCACCCAAGTCTCCTTTGGTGTGTTGTAAATATGCACTAGAGGAAATAATAAATTGGTTATTATTATATTTCCTTCTTCATGATAATTGTCTATTATTCATGCTATACATTATATTAACCGGAAACTATAATACATGTGTGAATATATAGATCACAATGTTTCCCTAGTGAGCCTCTAGTTGGCTAGCTCGTTTATCAATAGATGATCATGGTTTCCTGGTCATGGACATTGGATGTCATTGATAACGGGATCACATCATTGGGGAATGATGTGATGGACAAGACCCAATCCTAAGCATAGCACTAGATCATGTTGTTCGTCTGCTAAAGCTTTGGTAATGTCAAGTATCATTTCCTTAGACCATGAGATTGTGCAACTCCCGGATACCGTAGGAGTGCTTTGGGTGTATCAAACGTCACAACGTAACTGGGTGATTATAAAGGTGCACTACGGGTATCTCCAAAAGTGTCTGTTGGGTTGTACGAATCGAGACAGGGATTTGTCACTGTGTAACGGAGAGGTATCTCTGGGCCCACTCGGTAATTCATCATCATATTGAGCTCAGTGTGACTAAGGAGTTAGCCACGAGATGATGTGTTACGGAACGAGTAAACAGACTTGCCGGTGACGAGATTGAACAAGGTATGGGGATACCGACGATCGAATCTCGGGCAAGTATCATACCGGTAGACAAAGGGAATTGCATACGGGATTTATTGAATCCTTGACATCGTGGTTCATCCGATGAGATCATCGTGGAACATGTGGGAACCAACATGGATATCGAGACCCCGCTATTGGTTATTGACCAGAGAGGTGTCTCGGTCATGTCTGCATGTCTCCTGAACCCGTAGGGTCTACACACTTAAGGTTCGATGGCGCTATGGTTATAGGGAAATAGTGTACGTGGTTACTAAAGGTTGTTCAGAGTCACAGGTGAGATCCCGGACATCACGTGGAGTTACAGAATGGTCCATAGGTAAATACTGATATATAGGAAGTGAGGATTTGGTCACCGGAAGTGTTTCGGGCGACACCGGTAACGTACGGGGACCACTAGAAGGGTTCCGGGGGTCCACCGGCAAGGGCCACCAGCCCCAAGTTGCTACATGGGATAAGAGTGGGTGGAAACCAGCCCATATGTGGGCTGGTGCACCTCCACAAGAGGCCCAAGGCGCAACAAGGGGTGGAGGGGGGCAAACCCTAGGTGTGGGAGGCCACCTTGGGCCTCAAAGGCCCACCCTAGGGCGCTCCACCCTTGGCCGCCGCCCTCCTTGGCCCCTAGGGCTGCCGCACCCTTTAGGGTGGGAAACCCTAAAGGGTGGGCACCTCCTCCCTCTCCTCATATATATATTGGAGGCTTTTGGGCAGATTTGAGACAACTTCTCTCTCTCTCTCTCGGTGCAGCCCTACACCTCCTCCTCCTCGTCCTCCATAGTGTTTGGCGAAGCCCTATCGGAGACACCACGCAACTCCACTGTCACCACGCCATCGTGCTGCCGGAGCTCTCCCTCAACCTCTCCTCCCTCCTTGCTGGATCAAGGCATTGGAGATGTCACCGGGCTGCACATGTGTTGAATGCGGAGGCACCATCGTTCGGTGCATAGATCGGAATCCACCGCGATCCGAATCGCTGTGAGTACGACTCCATCAACCACGTTCTAGCAACGCTTCCGCTTAGCAACCTTCAAAGGTATGAAGATGCTCCTCTCCTTTGCTCGTTGCTGGTTTCTCCATATATAGATCCTTGTGTGATGTAGGATTTTTTTTGAAATTCTATGTTCCCCAACAGTGGCATCCGAGCCAAGGTTCTATGCGTAGATTCTATGCACGAGTAGAACACAAAAGTTGTGGGCGCTGATTTTGTCAATTGTTTGCCGTTACTAGTCTTATCTTGATTCAGCAGCATCGTGGGATGAAGTAGCCCGGACCGACTTTACACGTAATGTTACGTGAGACTGGTTCCACTGTCCGACATGCACTTGATGCATAAGGTGGCTAGCGGGTGTCTGTCTCTTCCACTTTAGTCGGATCGGATTTGATGAAGAGGGTCCTTATGAAGGGTAAGTAGCATTGGCATATCAACGTTGTGGCTGTCACGTAGGTAAGAAACATTCTTGCTAGAAACCCTAACCAGCCACGTAAAACTTGCAACAATAATTAGAGGACGTCTAACTTGTTTTTGCAGGGTATGCTATGTGATGTGATATGGCCAAAAGGATGTGATGTTACATATGTGATGTATGAGATTGACCATGTTCTTGTAATAGGATTCACGACTTGCATGTCAAGGAGTATGACAACCGGCAAGAGCCATAGAGAGTTGTCTTAATTTATTCTATGAGATGCAACGCCATGTTGATTACTTTACTTTATCACTAACGGTTAGCTATAGTAGTAGAAGTAATAGTTGGCGTGATGACTTCACGGATAAACAATGATGGAGATCATGGTGTCATGCCAGTGACGATGATGATCATGGTGCCCCGAAGATGGTGATCAAAGGAGCAAGATGATATTGGCCATATCATGTCACTATATGATTGCATGTGATGTTTATCATGTTTTACATCTTATTGCTTAGAACGACGGTAGCAAAGATAAGATGATCCCTCATAAAATTTCGAGATATGTATTCCCCTAAGTGTGCACCGTTGCAAAGGTTCACTGTTTCAAAGCACCACGTGATGATCGGGTGTGATAGATTCTAACGTTCGCATACAATGGGTGTAAGCCAGTTTACACACGCAGAACACTTAGGTTCACTCGACGAGCCTAGCATATACAAACATGGCCTCGAATACGGGAGATCGAAAGGTCGAACATGAGTCATATGGTTGATACGATCAGTATAGAGATGCTCACCATCGATGACTAGTCCGTCTCACGTGATGATCGGACACGAGCTAGTGACGTGGATCATGTAACACTTGGATGACTAGAGGGATATCGATGTACGTGGGAGTTCATTAGATGAACTAAATTATAATGAACATAGTAAAAAGGTCTTTGCAAATTATGTTATAACTTACGCTATCGCTCTACGGTTTTTGATATGGTCCTAGAGAAAACTTAGTTGAAAGATAGAAGTAGCAATTATGCAGACTGGGTCCGTTAAACTGAGGATTGTCCTCATTGCTGCACGGAAGGCTTATGTCCTTAATGCACCACTCACTATGGTGAACCCCAAGCATCATATGTGGATGTTGCGAACATCTGACATACACGTTTTTGATAACTACATGATAGTTTAGTGCATAATGCTTAAACGACTTAGAATTGAGGCGCTAAAGATGTTTCGAACATCAGAGGACATACGAGATGTTCCAAGAGATGAATTTGGGATTTCATGCTCGTGCCCTTGTTGAGGGGTATGAAACCTCCGACAAGATTCTTTGTCTACAAAGTAAGGGAGAAAAGCTCAATCATTGAGCATGTGCTCATATTGTCTGAGTACTACAGTCACTTGAATAAAGTGGGAGTTAGTCTTCCATATGAGATAGTGATGGTTCTCCAAAGTCACTGCCACCAAGCTACTAGAGCTTCATGATGAACTATAACATATCAGGGATGGATATGATGATCCTTGAGCTATTTCCAATGTTTGACACCACGAAAGTAGAAATCAAAAGGAGCATCAATTGTTGATGGTTGGTAAAACCGCTATTTTCAAAGAAGGGCAAAGTGCAAGAAGGGATACTTCATGAAACGGCAAACCAGTTGCTGGTCTAGTGAAGAGACCTAAGCTTGAACCCAAAACCCGAGACTAAATGCTCCTGTAATGAGGGGGAACAGTCACTGAACTACCCTAGATACTTGGTAGATGAGAAGGCTGGCAAAGTCGACAATGGTATATTGGATATATATGATACTGATGTGTACTTTACTAGTACTCCTAGTAGCACCAGGGTATTGGATACTAGTTTAGTTGCTAAGTGTTAGTAACTCGAAATAAAAGCTACGGAATGAACGGAGCCTAGCTAAAGGCAAGGCGACGATGTGTGTTGGAAGTGTTTCCAAGGTTTATGTGATCAAACATCGCACACTACCTCTACCATCGGGATTAGTGTTAAACCTAAATAATTGTTATTTGGTGTTTGATGGGGTTATAGTCCGAGGATAGGGTCATAGGCCTGCCCTATAGGTCCTACCCAAGGACTACCCTTCTTAAAGGACAAGGCCCTTAGACAGTTCCGACTGAACTAAGGACTCCCCCATCATCCAGTCGATGACGACTCCCCCATCATCCAGTCGGTGACGAGCATTCGGAGCGTATTAAACGTACCGACTGGATTCCACTCTGTACATCGTAACCTCCCTGGAGGGCAACGGTCATACGTTTTCTTACACCATTATTAGCATTTAAGGCATACGTTACCTATAACGTAGGCATTTATTCGCCACAATTCCACCCCTGTCCACCGGGCCGTTGTGAAGGGCAGCGCACTCTATATAAGCCGCCCTTCCCCACTGATGCAAGGGTTGGCATTTACTGTAACCCTATATTCCACTCGACACTAAGCTCCCAAGAGCACTGAGACGTAGGGCTTTACCTCCACAGTAGAGGGGCCTGAACTCATACAACCTCGCCGTAGCTAAGGCTCTGCCCATCCTTTCGTACCCTACACTTCTACTGTCAGACTTATACCCACGACAGTTGGCGCCCACCGTGGGGCAGGCGTCTAAGCGACTTCCGGCGAGTTTGCAACTTCATCTTTTCATCATGTCGTCCGGTGGAGATTTGTGCATGGGTCATGAGATCATCTTCGGAGCACTCTCCTTCATCGTTGATGATTCAGCATGGCATCGGGATGCGCCTCTCGACGTCGAGGCGCTCCCCAGTCGCGGGCCTACGCACTTCTCTGCCGGTGCCCGCGGCGTCCTTCTTCTCCAGCAATCGGCTCCGGTGTCGATCTTCGCCCCCGTCACGCGCCGCAACAAGCGGTCCCGCCGTCCGTGGCTCCAGCGTTGGGTGCGACACGCCCAGGCGCGCCAGAACGCGTCCTCCCAAGTGGCGGTCCTCGAGTCGGTTGTGGTCGCGCCGCCGTCCCAGTGCTTGGACTCAGTTCCGACTGAGTTGCCTTCCGAGTACTTGGGTCGCGGGCCTACATCCGAAGTTCTCATGGCCAATTCCCATGAAAGTCCCCGCCGGACTGGTCGGAACGAGCACGAGGTCGGCGAGTCATCCGGCGCTCGCCGTCAACCCCACCGTTCTGCCAGTCGACGCACTCGTCAGAGCAACGTGGAGGTGTTCCGCACACCCGTCCTCAACCTGGCTGCCGCTGCGAAGATAGTCGATTCCCTCCAACCGACTGATTCAGAGGCTGGTAGAGGGATTGAGCAGATCCGTGCCCTGTTGCACATGGCACAACAGCAGAATTCGGCCGTCTCCCAGTCGCACAACAGGATCCACAACAGTTCTGTTCACGCAAACACGCATCGGTCGGTTTTCAGCCCCGATTCTCATCAACGGCGCAGAGGAGGCAGCCGTTCCATGAATCCCGAAGATCGTCGCCGTTCATGCACCCCTCCGCGGGGTGGGCCTTACGGGCCCCGACATCATGATGATCGGCGTTCAGTCGGTGACACATATGATCCAAGGCCCGATGCAAGAGGGTACATCGCCCAGAGGAAGGTCGACAGGAGTCGAGCCCACCGTGATGGTCACGATAGAGACCGTCCGAGTGGAAGCAGGACCATCGTATGTGGCCCCGAGTGCTTCAGTCGGGCCATTCGTTCAGCTGACATCCCTCCCAACTTCCGATTGGCGACGGGGATCAACAAGTTCACATGAGAATCCAAGCCAGAAACGTGGCTGGACGACTACCGAGTGGCGGTCCAGATCGGTGGCGGAGATGACAGGTCGCCATGAAACATCTCCCCATGATGCTCGACGGCTCGGCACGAGCGTGGCTGAACCAGTTGGCCCCTTCAAGCATCTACAACTGGGCAGATCTGGCCCGAGTCTTCATCAGGACCTTCGAGGGCACGTGCAAGCGCCCTGCTGGTCTCGTGGAGCTCCAGCACTGTGTCCAGAAGCAGAATGAGCCCCTGCGTGATTTTATCCAGCGTTGGACGACCCTCTACCACACGGTGGAGAACGTCACAGAGCACCAAGCAGTCTGCGCCTTCAAGGCAGGTGTGCGGTACAGAGATCTGTACCTGAAGTTCGGTCGGACAGGCGACATCTCCATGAGCAAGATGATGGAGATAGCCGCATACTATGCAAATGGCGAAGAAGAGGACCGCATACGTAGCGGCAAGCATAAGGCACTCGCCGATGGAGATGGGAGCAGCAATCGGAAGCAGAAGCAGAAAGCTCCGTCCACTCCGCAGGCAGAGGCAGCAGCCGTTACCAATGCCAAGTTCAAGGGCAAGGGGAAAGCTCAGTACACCCCCAAGAAGAAGCAGTTCGGGAACTCCATCCTGGATCAGCCATGCCCAATCCACACGAAGATGGACGAAGAAGGCAACGCCATATTCCCGAAGCACACCACTCGGCAATGTCGCCTCCTGATCCAAGGGTTCAGCGAAGGGCAGCCGAGTGAAAAGGACAACGAGCAGGATGATGAGGACAAGGAGGATCCATTCCCCCAAGTCCATGCAACATTGATGATTTTTGCTGACGTAGAAAGCAAGAGTCGACTGAAGCTGGTGAACAGGGAGGTGAACATGGCCACCCCAACCAACCCCACGTTCCTCAAATGGTCTCAAACTGCGATCACCTTTGATCAGTCGGATCATCCAGCACACTTGCCCACCCTAGGGAGGCAAGCTCTGGTCATCGACCCGGTGGTGGAAGGAGTCCGACTGCGCAAAGTCCTCATGGACGGCGGCAGCGGCTTGAACATCATGTACGCCGACACTCTCAAGGGGATGGGCATTCTGATGTCCAAACTTAGCGACAACAGCATGCAGTTCCACGGAGTCGTCCTAGGACGAAAGGCCAAGTCACTCGGCCAGATCGCGTTGGACGTCGTTTTCGGCTCCGACAAGAACTTCCGCAAGGAAAAGCTGACTTTCGACGTGGTGGACTTCCAGAGTGCATACCATGCGATTCTGGGCCGTCCGGCGTATGCGTGTTTCATGGCCCGTCCATGTTACGTGTATTTGAAGCTGAAGATGCCGGGTCCCAAAGGCGTGATCACGGTCACGGGCAATCGGCAGCGGGCCGAGGAGTGTCTGCAGTAGGGGTCAAGGATCGCCGATCAACAGATGGCTATCCTCGAGCTGGACGAGTACAAGAAGATAGCCGACCCCGCTGACTTGATGCGTTCGAAGAAGCCAGCTTTGGAGTCCGCATTCCAGTCGGCGGGAGACACGAAGAAGGTCAGCATCCACCCGACGGACGACACTGCTGCCTCGATGAACATCTCCACCACCCTTGATACAAAATAGGAAGCCGAGCTCATCCAGTTCCTCCATGAGAACTGGGACATTTTCGCATGGAAGCCCGCGGACATGCCAGGTGTACCCAGGGAGTTGGCTGAGCACTGACTGCATGTGGATCCTGCCGCTCGGCCTGTCCGAGAACGCCTGCGTCGGTCTGCCGCGCACAAGAGGAAGGCAATCGGAGAGGAGGTGGCTAAACTTTTGGCAGCCAACTTCATTCGCGAGGTACACCACTCCGAGTGGCTCGCCAATGTTGTCATGGTGCCCAAGAAGGACAAGTCTCTTCGAATGTGCATCGACTTCAAGCATCTCAATAAGGTCTGCCCGAAAGACCATTTCCCGCTCCCCCGCATTGATCAAATTGTTGATTCGACTACGGGTTGCGAGCGTTTGTCATTCCTTGATGCCTACTCGGGCTATCATCAGATCCGTTTGTATGGTCCCGATGAATTAAAAACAGCCTTCATCACCCCATTCGGGTGCTTCTGCTACATCACTATGCCATTCGGTTTGAAGAATGCAGGAACAACTTTTATGCGCATGATCCAAAAATGCCTCCTTGAACAGATCGGGCAAAATGTGGAGGCGTATATGGATGATATCGTAGTCAAGTCATGCAAAGGTTCCGACCTGCTGACTGACTTGGCAGAAACATTCACCAACCTTCGTAGGTACGATATCAAGCTCAACCATGCCAAGTGTTCTTTCGGTGTTCCCAGCGGAAAGTTACTCGGTTTCTTCGTTTTTGAACGAGGGATCGATGTCAACCCCGAAAAGATCGGGACCATCGTCCGAATGGAGCAGCCGGTCAGAATACATGATGTTCAAAGGCTCACAGGTTGCCTAGCGGCTTTGAGAAGGTTTAGCAGTCGACTCGGCGAGAAGGCGCTACCTCTGTACCGACTCATGAAGAAATCAGATACTTTTGAGTGGACAGACGAAGCCCAAATTGCATTCGACGACCTCAAAGCCCTGCTTTCCACCCAGCCGGTTCTTACTCCCCCGCTCAGTAAAGAACCCCTTCTTCTGTACATAGCGGCTACAAATCAAGTCGTCAGCACTGTTCTCACAGTCGAACGCGAAGAAGAAGGCAAAGCATACAAGGTTCAGCGGCCAGTATATTATGTCTCCGAAGTCCTGACTCCTTCCAAGCAGAGGTATCCCCATTATCGAAAGCTTATTTACGGAATCTACATGACTGCAAAGAAGGTGGCTCATTATTTCCAAGACCACTAGGTGTCTGTCATTTCTGATGCTCCGTTGTCGGAAATCCTCCACAATCGGGACGCATCAGGCCAAGTGGCGAAGTGGGCAATGGAGATGTTATACTGCGACATCAAGTTCGAAGCCATGAAGGTTATAAAGTCTCAAGCTCTGGCTGACTTCACAGCAGAATGGGTAGAACAACAGCAACCGACTCACATCTACTCGGCTGATTGGACAATGTTCTTCGATGGGTCCAAGATGTTGAATGGCTCCGGCGCTGGCGTAGTGATCATATCGCCAAAAGGTGATAAACTCAAGTATGTGTTGCAGATACATTTTGATTCTTCCAACAATGAGGCAGAGTACGAAGCTCTCCTTTATGGATTGCGCATGGCCATCACACTCGGTGTCCGTCGCCTGATGGTCTATGGCGATTCAGATCTGGTGGTTAATCAAGTGATGAAGGAGTGGGATGTAAGGAACCCCACCATGACTGCATACTACAACGCAGTAAGGAAGCTCGAGAAGAAGTTTGAAGGTCTGGAACTTCACCATGTTCCGCGACTGAAAAAACCAAGCAGCTGATGAATTGGCAAAACTTGGATCCACTCCGAGACCAGTCCCGAGTGATGTCTGCCTGGAGCACCTACATCTCCCCTCAGTGAAAGAAGATCCTTTTACATAGGAGCCAGTACAACCGAAGAGCTCAACAGATCCGACTGAAGTCGAGGTCCCTGCTGTGGTTGATTGGATCATGGAGATTCTTGCTCTCATCCCTGATTGGACTGTGCCTTTCATTGCGTGCATCCTAAGGTAAGAATTACCAGAAGACGAAGTCCAAGCGAGGCAGATCGTCCGCAGGTCGAAGTCCTTCACCGTCATTGATGGCCAGTTGTACAAGGAAAGTGTTTCAGGCATCCTCCAACGATGCATCTCCCCTGAGGAGGGACAATTGATCTTGGAAGAAATTCACTCGGGAACCTGCGGCCATCATGCCTCTTCAAGAGCAATCGTCGCCAAAGCATTCAGAGCTGGTTTCTTCTGGTTGCAGGCGAATGAAATGGAAAAAGATATGGTCGACCGATGCGAAGGCTGTCAGTTCTTTTCGAACAAGTCCCACAAGCCAACATCTGCGCTGAAAACAATCCCTCTTGTTTGGCCGTTCGCGGTGTGGGGATTAGATACAGTCGGACTATTCAGGACAGGCCAGGGGGATTCACTCATCTGTTGGTGGCAGTCGACAAGTTCACCAAGTGGATTGAAGCCAAGCCCATCAAGAAGCTTGACGCCCTTACCGCCATCAAATTTGTCAGAGACATCATCGCCAGATTTGGGGTTCCGCACAGCATAATCACCGACAATGGCACGAACTTTGACTCGGACAGATTCAAAGGTTTTTGCACAAGCCAAGGTATCTGAGTGGATTTTGCGTCTGTGGCGCATCCCCAAACAAACGGGCAAGCAGAGCGGGCGGATGGACTTATTCTTCAAGGGTTGAAGCCTCGACTCCTGCGAGAAGTTGGACATGCCGCCGGCGCATGGGTCACCGAGCTGCCTTCGGTGTTGTGGGGCCTCCACACAACTCCAAATAGATCTACAGGGCGATCCCCGTTCTTCCTCGTTTATGGAGCAGAGGCAGTCCTTCCGAGTGACTTGCTTCACAACTCTCCACGAGTCGAACTCTTCTCCAAAGCCGAAGCAGAGCAAGCCAGGCAAGACAGAGTGGATCTTCTGGAAGAAGAGCGCGAGATGGCACTGACTCGCTCAACAATTTATCAACAAGACCTGTGGCGTTTTCACGCGCGGCACGTTAGGAGTCGCACATTCCAAGCAGGCGACCTGGTGCTCCGAGTGGATCAGCAAAGACCTCACAAGTTGGCTCCCGCCTGGGAAGGACCCTTCATCATCTCCAAGGTGCTGAACAACGGAGCATATCGACTCTACAACCTCGACAGGGAAACGGACGAGCCGTGAGCATGGAACGGAGATCTCCTGAAGCGATTCTACACGTGACCGCCGACGGAGGCAATGTAAAGAACAAGTATCATTGAAGTAATACAAAGCAGATTGATTTCTTGCAGGTTTAAAGTTCTTCCATGTTTGCAGACTCCGGTCTAAAAAATTCGTTCCGAGTGCGTACTAAAAGTCGCACTCGTAGACTTAGCTGCGACCCAAAGTCGCCTAAGTACAAACTCTCTCCGAGTGCGCACTAAAAGTCGCACTCGGGGACTTAGCTGCGACCCAGAGTTGCCTAAGTAAAAAACTTGCTCCGAGTGCGCACTAAAAGTCGCACTCGGGGACTTAGCTGCGACCCAGAGTCGCCTAAGTACAAACTCGCTCCGAGTGCGCACTAAAAGTCGCACTCGGGGACTTAACTGCGACCCAGAGTCGCCTAAGTACAAACTCGCTCCGAGTGCGCACTAAAAGTCGCACTCGGGGACTTAACTGCGACCCAGAGTCGCCTAAGTACAAACTCTCTCCGAGTGTGCACTAAAAGTCGCACTCGGGGACTTAGTTGCGACCCAGAGTCGCCTAAGTAAAAAACTCGCTCCGAGTGCGCACTAAAAGTCGCACTCGGGGACTTAGCTGCGACCCAGAGTCGCCTAAGTACAAACTCTCTCCGAGTGTGCACTAAAAGTTGCACTCGGGGACTTAGCTGTGACCCAGAGTTGCCTAAGTAAAAAACTCGCTCCGAGTGCGCACTAAAAGTCGCACTCGGGGACTTAGCTGCGACCCAGAATCGCCTAAGTACAAACTCTCTCCGAGTGTGCACTAAAAGTCGCACTCGGGGACTTAGCTGCGACCCAGAATCTCCTAAGTACATACTCGCTCCGAGTGCGAGCTTACAGTCGCGCTCGGGGACTTAGCTGCGATCCAGAATCGCCTAAGTAAAAAAGCTTCCTTCGAGTGTATCCTAGAGATCCACTCGGAGGCTTAGCAGACCCTCATTGAGGCTCATGTCAATGTGAAGGCAACTGACAACTACATGAGTAGCAACTCGCTCCGAGTGCGAGCTTATAGTCGCGCTCGGGGACTTAGCTACGATCCAAAATCGCCTAAGTAAAAAGCTTCCTTCGAGTGTATCCTAGAGATCCACTCGGAGGCTTAGCAGACCCTCATTGAGGCTCATGTGGATGTGAAGACAACTGACAACTACATGAGAAACAACTCGCTCCGAGTGTGCACTAAAAGTCGCACTCGGAGACTTATCCGCGACGAAGAGTCGCCTAAGTAAAAGCCCGCTCCGAGTGCGCACTAACAGTCACACTCGGGGACTTAGCCGCGACCCAGAGTCGCCTAAGTAACAACTCACTCCGAGTGCGCACTAACAGTCACACCCGGAGACTTAGCCGCGACCCAGAGTCACCTAAGTAAAAGCTCGCTCCGAGTGCACACTCGGAGACTTGGCAGACCATCATTGAGGCTCATGTGGATGTGAAGACAAGTGAAAATTACATGCTCCGCATGTTTGCCATTGGTTTCACCAAGAAATGCCAAACAAAAACCACGAGTCAAAATCGTGTAAAATCGAGCCAAACAACAACCGACCGCTCAATGTCAGCTGCTTCAGCCTCAGCGTCCAGAGAAAAATCTGCAAAGAAAAGACGAGCAGAAAGTAAGCGTAGAATGCACTACAAAGTCAAGAAGCACTCGGCAAAAAGCTTACCACCGAGCAGTGCAATCATCTTCCTTGCCCACTCGCTGACGTACCAGTGCCCGCTGTCGCTGCTGAGCAGGGGCCTTCTTCTTCTTCTTCTTCTTCTTCTTCTGCGACTCGAGCTTGCTCGTTTGCCCCTTCGTCATGGTGAAGGCAGTAGATCCGCAGAGGAGGAGAGGAAGGAGGAGGCTTGGAGCGCGCAGGGAGCTACGGGAGAAGCAAGGCGAGTGCGAGTAACAAGTGCAGCAGAACAAGAAACCCCCGCCGGAGAGGCTTAAATAAGGTTCCGACTGGGTCACTAACAGGTGGCCCCGAAATCTTATCCTCGACCGGCTGCTGCGATATTAGTGGAGAAGATAAAGGCACGGTAATCGAGGCGGTAGAAAATACTCGATGGCGATGTCGACATCCCCGCTGAGCGCGCGGCAACCGAAATTTGAGGATCCTAGAAAATCCGCCGCTGTCAGTTGACCGGTCACATCGAAAGATTCCGCGAAAGCACTCGGTCCCTGACGGTTCGTTTCACTGGTATATTCACTCGATCACTGGTTGAGAGGATAAAATGGATCGAGGCAAACAACGCCAAAGTCACATCCATACCAGTCGGATCCGTACTCCAGGCATCACTTCATCATTCCAACCCCGATCCATTCGGGGACTAATGATGGGGTTATAGTCCCATGGTAGGGTCATAGGCCTGCCCTATAGGTCCTACCCAAGGACTACCCTTCATAAAGGACAAGGCCCTTAGACAATTCCGACTGAACTAAGGACTCCCCCATCATCCAGTCGGTGACGACTCCCCCATCATCCAGTCGGTGACGGACATTTGGAGCGTATTAAACATACCGACCGGATTCCACTCTGTACATCGTAACCTCCCTGGAGGGCAACGGTCATACGTTTTCATACACCATTATTAGCATTTAAGGCAATACAGTTATTCATTTAAAAGAATAATGGTTGTTCTGTTTACTTGAATAATACCTTCAATGGTCTTGCACCCAAAATGAACGGTTTATTGAATCTCGATCGTAGTGATACACATGTTCATAATATTGTTGCCAAAAGATACAAAGTAGTAATGATAGTACCACTTACCTGTGGCACTGCTGCTGGAGTCATATTGGTATAAAATGCATGAAGAAGCTCCATGCTGATGGATGTTTGTACTCACTCATTTTTGAAACGTTTGAGACATGCAAACCATGCCTGTTGGTATAAACGCATGAAGAAACTCCATGCGGATGGATCGTTTAGACTCACTTGATTTTTGAATCCCTTGAGACATGCAAATCATACCACATGGGCAAGATGACTTAAGACCTCGTTTTCCAGTGAGATGGAACAAGAAAGTAACTTGTTGGAAGAAATAAAGTTTGATGTGTGCAGTCCAGTAAGTGCTGAGGCACGCAGTGGATATCATTGTGTTCTTACTTCACAGATGATTTGAGTAGATACTAGTGCATTTACTTGATGAAACACAAGTCTGAATTATTGAAAGGTTCAAGTAATTTCAGAGTGAAGTTGAAGATCATAGTGACAAGAGGATAATATGTCTATGATCTGATCATGGAGGTAAACATATATATCTGAGTTACGAGTTTGGTTAAACATTTAAGACAATGTGAAAATCGTTTCACGTAAAAATTGTTTCACAACTCATGCCACCTGGAACACCATAGTCTGATGGTGTGTCCGTATGTCATAGTCGCGCCTATTAGATATGGTGCATACTATGATGTTTCTTATCAAATTACCACTATCGTTTATGTGTTAGGCATTAGAGACGACCGCATTCACTTTAAATAGGGCACCACGTAATTTCGTTGAGATGACACCGTATGAATTATGGTTTACAGAAACCTAAGATGTTGTTTCTTAAAAGTTTGGGGATGCGATGCTTATGCAAAAGAGTTTCAGCCTGATAATCTCGAACTCAAAGCGGATAAATGCGTCTTCATAGGACACCCAAAACAGTTGGGTATACCTCCTATCTCAGATCCAGAAGCAAAAGTGTTTGTTTCTAGAAACGGGTCCTTTCTCGAGGAAAAGTTTCTCTCGAAAGAATTGAGTGGGAGTATGGTGGAGACTTGATGAGGTTATTGAACCATCACTTCAACCAGTGTGTAGCAGGGCACAGAAAGTTATTCCTGTGGTGCCTACACCAATTGAAGTGGAAGCTAATGATAGTGATCCTGAAGCTTCGGATCAAGTCACTACCAAACCTCTTAGGTCGAGAAGGACACGTACTACTCCAGAGTGGTACAATAATCATGTCTTGGAGGTCATGTCGCTAGACAACAATGAACCTACGAGCTATGGAGAAGCGATGGTGGGCCCGGATTCCGAAAAATGGCTGGAGGCCATGAAATCCGAGAGGAGAATCCATGTATGAAAACAGAGTGTAGACATTGGAAGAACTATTTGATGGTCATAAGACTATTAACTATAGATGGATCTTTAAAAGGAAGACATACGATGATGGTGAAAAGTCACCATTAAGAAAGCTCGAATTGTCTGAAAGATGCTTCTGAAAAAGTTCAAATAGTTGACTACGATGAAACTTTCTCACTCTTAGCGATGCTGAAAGTCTGTTGGAATTATGTTAGCAGTTGTTGCATCATTTATGAAATCTTGCAGATAGGATGTCAAAATATTGTTTCCTCGACGGTTTCCTTGAGGAAAGGTTGTATGTGATACAACCAAAATATTTTGTCAATCATAAAAGAATACTAACAGGCATGCAAAAGCTCGAGCGATCCTTCTATGGACTAGAGCAAGCATCTCGGAGTTGGAATATACACTTTGATGATATGATCAAAGATTTTGGTTTTATACAAAGTTTATGAGAAACTTGTATTTCCAAAGAAGTGAGTGGGAGCACTATAGAATTTCTGATAAATATGTGTGGTTGACATATTTTTGATCGGAAATAATGTAGAATTTCTGGAAAGCATATAGGGTTGTTTGAAAAGTGTTTTCAAAGGAAAACCAAGATTAAGCTACTTGAACATTGAGCATCAAGATCTATGGAGATAGATGAAAGTGCGTAATAGAACTTTCAACGAAATGCATGCCTTGACAAGTTTTTGAAGGAGTTCAAAATGGATCGGCAAAGAAAGGAGTTCTTGGCTGTGTTGTAAGGTGTGAATTTGAGTAAGACTCAAAAGCCCAACCACGGCAGAAGAAAGAGAAATGATGAAGGTCGTCCCCTATGCTTTAGCCATAGGCTCTATAGTATGCTATGCTGTGTACCGCACGTGAAATGTGCCTTGTCATGAGTAAGTCAAGGGGTACAAGAGTGATCCAGGAATGGATCACTGGACAATGGTCAAAGTTATCCTTAGTAACTTGCGGACTAAGGAAATTTTCTCGATTATGAAGGTGATTAAAGAGTTTGTCATAAAGGGTTACGTCGATGCAAGCTTTAACACTAATCCAGATAACTCTGAGTAGTAAACCAGATTCATATAGTGGAGCAGTCATTTGGAATGGTTCCAAATGGTGCGTGGTAGCAGCATCCATAGGATGACATAGAGATTTGTAAAGCACACACGGATCTGAAAGGTTCAGACCCGTTGACTAAAAAAAACTCTCTCACAAGCAAGACATGATCGAACCCCAGAACTGTATGGGTGTTAGATTCATTGCAATCACATAGTGGTGTGAACTAGATTATTGACTCTAGTGCAAGTGGGAGACTCTTGGAAATATACCCTAGAGGCAATAATAAATTGGTTATTATTATATTTCCTTGTTCATGATAATTGTCCATTATTCATGCTATAATTGTATTAACCGTAAACCGTAATACATGTGTGAATATATAGATCACAATGTGTCCCTAGTGAGCCTCTAGTTGGCTATCGCGTTGATCAATAGATGATCATGGTTTCCTGATCATGGACATTGAGTGTCATTGATAACGGGATCACATCATTGGGGAATGATGTGATGGACAAGACCCAATCCTAAGCATAGCACTAGATCGTGTTGTTCGTCTGCTAAAGATTTTCTAATGTGAAGTATCATTTCCTTAGAGCATGAGATTGTGCAACTCCCGGATACCGTAGGAGTGCTTTGGGTGTATCAAACATCACAACGTAACTGGGTGATTATAAAGGTGCACTACGGGTATCTCCGAAAGTGTTTGTTGGGTTGTACGAATCGAGACTGGGATTTGTCACTCCGTGTAACGGAGAGGTATCTCTGGGCCCACTCGGTAATTCATCATCATATTGAGCTCAGTGTGACTAAGGAGTTAGCCACGGGATGATGTGTTATGGAACGAGTAAAGAGACTAGCCGGTAACGAGATTGAACAAGGCGTTGGAGATACCACGCAGCTCCTCCGTCACCACACCGACGTGTTGCCGGAGCTCTCCCTCAACCTCTCTTCCCTCCTTGCTGGATCAAGGCATTGGAGATGTCACCGGGCTGCACGTGTGTTGAACGCGGAGGCACCGTCATTCGGTGCATAGTTCAGAATCCACCACGATCTGAATCGCTGCGAGTACGACTCCATCAACCGCGTTCTAGCAACGCTTCCGCTTAGCGATCTTCAAAGGTATGAAGATGCTCTACTCCTTTGATCGTTCCTGGTTTCTCCATAGATAGATCCTTGTGTGACGTATGATTTTTTTGAAATTATTACATTCCCCAACATGGTGATGATGTGATTTCAAAGGTACTGGGTCTCGGCAAGGTGGTAATTTCCCCGGAAATTACCATTGAAAAGATCATGCTTGTTGAGACTCTCGCATACAATTTACTTGTCGTTCATCAACTTGCACTCATGGGTTTTGGTACTTTCTTTGGTATTGACTCTGTGGCCCTTTTTTGGAGCAAGACTCTTAAAGTATCCTTTGTTGGGCATGTTGAGAATTGTCTCTATGTGGTTAACTTTTCAGAGCGACCCACTAAGACCGTGACTTGCCTAATGGCTAAAGTTGATGTGGGATGGATATGACATCGCCGGCTAGCCCATGTCAATATGAGATCTTTGCAAAGTCTGCTAAAAGGGGATCACCTTATTGAACTAACAAATGTGAGTTTTTCCAGAGATCGTGCTTGTAGTGCGTGCATTGAAGGAAAGCTTCATAAGAGAGCTCATCGTCCCATGACTACCATATACTCGAAAAGGCCCTTGGAGCTCCTCCACATGGATCTCTTTAGTCCACCATCTTTTGATATCTTGGGGGAAGGAAGTATTGCTTGGTGATAGTGGATGATTACTTAAGATATACTTGGGTGTACTTCTCCAAGAGGAAGAGTGAGACCCAAGAAACTTTTATCGACTTTGCCAATGAAGTTCAATGTCAACATGAGGCAAAGATATTAATGATTGGAATTGATGGTGGCACCGAGTTCAAGAATTACACCTTAAATGAATTTTTTAGTGATGAGGGAATTAAGCATCAATACTTTGCACCATATACCATTAGCAAAATGGTGTAGCAGAAAGGAAGAACCGAACGTTGATTGACGTGACAAGAACCAGGATGGCGGAGTTTAAATATCCATACAACGTTTGGGCCGAAGCCATCAACATCGCATGCCATGCATCTAACCGACTGTACCTTCGCAAATTTGTGAACAAGACTCCTTATGAAATTCTTACCGGTAACAAGCCCAACCTCAAGTTCTTCCGGGTGTTCGGTTGTAAGTGTTTCATTCTTAAGAAAGGTGCTCGTTTGTCTAAATTTGAACCTAGATCTCAAGAGGGCATATTTGTTGGTTATGCTACAGACTCTCATGCTTACTGTGTCCTCAACAAGTCCAATGGACTCATTGAGGAGACGTGCAACGTGGAGTTTGATGAGAATAATGGCTCCCAAGTGGAGCAAAGTGGTCTTTGTGATGTAGGTGATGAAATTCCTCCCTAGACCATAAGAATAATGGGTGTGGGACACTTCATAACTGTTGAGGAACCCCTTTGTGGTAGAAGGAGAAGGACAATGTTCCACTCAAGTGGAATCATCACCAACGCAAGATCCACACGCTTCTGAAGAACAAAGCGAAGGCCCTCAACCCTGTGATCAAGATCAAGGAGAAGATCAAATTCATGATGGTGCTTCACCAAGTGATGTCCTTGATCAAGCTCACACCTCCGAGAAAGTTCAAGATCAAGAGCATGCTCTAGATCAAAACCAAGCTCTTGATCAAGACCAAGTTCAAGATCAAGATCAATCTTGCAAAGGTGGTAAAGGTCGCAAAAAGGTTCCTCCTTAGGTTATCCCAGAGGATATTCGAGAAAGATTTGCCGCCAGGAATGCTGACAAGCTCATAAAGAATTCTCATGTGTTGGAGAATGTCTACGACGGCTTGGTGAGAGGGGTAACCACTCTTCATCAATTAACAAACTTTAGTGCCCATCATGCATTTGTTTCTTGCATTCAACCCCTAAAGGTACAAGAGGCGCTCGAAGACATGGACTGGGTTGAAGCCATGCATGACGAACTCAACAACTTCGAGCGCAACAAGGTGTGGCGATTGGTGCCAAGACCAAAGGAGAACCACGATGTCAATGGAACTAAGTGGATCTTTAAGAACAAGCAAGATGCAAACGCTGTCTTCATTCGTAACAAGGCAATATTGGTAGCACAAGGCTACTCCCAAGTCAATGGTATCGACTATGGTGAAACCTTTGCTCATGTTGCTCGCCTTGAATATATTCGCATGTTGCTTGCATTTTCTTCACATCATAAATTCAAACTATATCAAATGGATGTGAAGAGTACATTTCTTAATGGTCCCCTTAAGGAGTTTGTATATGTCAAGCAACCCCGAGGGTTCGATGATCTCAAATTCCCCAATCATGTTTACGTTCTCGATAAGTCACTCTATGGCCTTAAACAAGCCCCACGTACATTGTTGATAATATTGGGAGTGCCTTACTAAGATGTTACATGATCGTGGGTTTGAAATTGGGAAAATTGACCCCACTCTTTCTACTAAGAAGGTCAAAGGGAGTTTGTTGATATGCCAACTATATGTTGATGATATTATCTTTGGTTCTCCTGACAAAGCTTTTAATGAAGAGTTTGCCGCACTAATGAACAAAGAGTTTGAGATGTCTATGATGGGAGGGTTGAAGTTTTTAATTGGATTCAAAGTCAAGCAAGGAAGTCAAGGAACCTTCATTAATCAAGCAAAATATACTCAAGACATGCTCAAGAGGTTCAAGATGGATGACCTCAAACTATCCAAGGCAAACACTCCCATGCCTCTCAACTGCCATCTTGACCTCGACCCCAATGGTAAAGTTGTGGATCAAAAGGTATATCGCTCTATGATTGACTCCTTGCTTTACCTTTGTGCATCTAGACAAGATAATATGTTGAGTGTGGGAATTTGTGCACGATGTCAATCTGCACCTAAGCAAAGTCACTATGTGGCTGTCAAGCAAATCTTTCGATATTTGGCTCATAGCCCAAACTTTGGCTTATGGTATCCCAAAGGTGCTTCATTTGATCTCATAGGATACTCGAATTGGGACTGGGCGGGAGACCATGTGTAGAGGAAATAAACTTCCGGAGGTTGCCAATTTCTTGGTCGCTCTTTGGTAAGTTGGTCTTCCAAGAAATAGAATTGTGTTTCTCTCTCGTCCACCAAGGCCGAGTATGTCGCTGCTGCAAGTTATTCTGTTGAGTTGCTTTGGATGAGGAAAACTTCAAAGGATTACGGTGTCACATGTGACAAAGTGCCTATTTATTGTGATAATGTAAGTGCAATCTCGATCTCCAACAACCCAATTCAACACTTCAAGACGAAGCACATTAGTATTCGTCACCACTTCATCCGGGATCATATCAAGCGTGGGGAAATTGATCTCATTTACCTCAACACTAATGATGAACTTGCAGATATTTTCACGAACCATTGAATGAAGCAATATTTCGCGAGTTAAGTCATGAGCTAAATATCATTGATTTGAGCAATGTGAATTGAAATTAGGCACTGATGACTCTGATCCGCGTTAGGTTTTCCGTGAAGAGGAATGGGTTATCGCAGCACAATACAGGTAAGTATTTCCCTTAGTTATGAAACCAAGGTTTATCGAACCAATAGGAATACCAATCCTCAACCGTCTTCAACGATTGCACACAAAGAAACAAACAACTTGCACCCAACGCGGGCAAGAAGGTTGTCAACCCCCTTGATCTCGTTATTTGCAAGCAAATGAGGTGTGTAGATAGTTGTTGATAATTGTAAATTGCAAAATAAAATAAAACATAAATAATGGAAGAAAGGTAGTAGTAGCGTTTGTAAATATATAAGTGAATAGACCCGGGGGGGGGGGGGCGTAGTGTTCCCTAGTGGCATCTCTCATGGCAAAGGCATATGGTGGGTAAACAAATTATTGTTGGGAAATTGATAGAACAATGAATAATTATGCGATTTTCACGGCAATGATCATGTGTATATAGGCATCACGTCCATAAGCAAATAGGCCGACTCCTGCCTGCACCTATTACTATTACTCCACTTCAAGAGCACTTTGATGCTTGCCTCTCTATGTATTAAGTAAAACAAGAGTAATGCTTGAAGAACAATGACATGATGTAGACAAATTAAACTCAATTAATATGAATAAACCCCATCATTTTATCCTTAGTAGCAGCAACACAAAGACGCATCTTGTCCCCTTCTCTCACTGGGATATAGAAATTCGCCAGGTTGAACCTACTACAACGCACCACTCCCACTGAAGAAATATTAATCTAGTTGGCCAAACTATCTCAATAGATCGGAGAGCATTAGGAAGCTATGATGATCATGCAATTAAGAATCATAATAATCAGAGGTGACTCAAATACTTTTCATGAATAATGTGAACATAAACCCACAATTCATCGGATACCAACAAACACACCATACATAGTGATTACATTGGATAGATCAAAGAGAAGATGCGATCAAAATGGTATTGAAGATCATAAGAGAGAGAGAGAGAGATTGCCATCTAGGTACTACCTACGGACCCGTAGGTCTGTGGTGAACTACTCACACATCATGGTGAGGGCAGCAAGGTTGATGTAGAGGCCCTCCGTGATTGATCTCCCCTCCTGCAGATCGCCGGAATGGAGGTTTAGATGGCCTCCCGTCGGAAGAGAGACTTGCGACGGCAGAAACGGGAGTGCCCTTAGGGTTTTTGGAATATTTGTGAATTTCTAGGCCAGAGAGGGATGCAGGGAGGCATCCAAGGGGGCCACAAGCCATCAGGGCGCAGCCAAGCCCTAGGTCGCGCCATGTTGGCTTGTGCCTCCCTCGTGCGGCCTCTCATCCACTTCCGATGCTTGCACGTCTTCATATAGTCCAGAAAAAATCATATTAAAGTATCGTGGCATTTGGACTTCGTTTGGTAGGGTAAACCTGCAAAGCATAAAACACGCAGAAAACAGAAACTGGCACTCGGTCAATAGGTTAGTGCTGAGAAAGTATCCTAGAATGATAATATATCAGCATGGAACAATCAAAAATTATAGATACGTTGGAGATGTATCAGCATCCCCAAGCTTAATTCCTACTCGTCCTCGAGTAGGTAAATGATAAAACCGAATTTTTGATGTGACATGCTATCCATAATGTAATCTCTTGTATGTATGATCATTGAGAAATGATGAATTAACAAACAACAATATAATAATATTTATTAAGTATAAGCAACAGAATCATTGATTTTCAAAGTATACGATCCTAAAAGAATCTTTACCCCTATTCATCTTTATTGTATTAGCAAGGCATGACTCTATCTTCACCACATAAATACAAATGTTAAGCACCACGGTGTTCAAGTCAGGCAATTGGATCGTACTTTTCAATATGCATCAACTTTTTATTCTTCACGCAATACATGAGCGTGAACCATTGGACACAACGTATAGGTGGAATAGAATATGGTGGTAGATATCAAAGAGGTAAAAAGTGGAGAAGATAATCTCACATCAACTAGGCGTACCAATGAGCTATGGAGATGCCCATCGATAGATGTCAATACGAGGTGTAGGGATTGCCATGCAAATGATGCACTAGAGCTACAAGTGTATGAAAGGTCAACTGAAGCTAAGTGGCGTGTGCATCCAACTTGCTTGCTCATGAAGACCTAGGGTGTTTGAGCAAGCCCGTCATTGGAATATACAAGCCAAGTTTATTATGATAAGATAACTCCCACTAGCATATGTAGGTGACAGTATAGGAGACTCTCGCTATGAAGATCATGGTGCCACTTTGAGGCACAAGTGTGGTAAAGGATAGTAGCATTGTCCTTCTCTATTTTTCTCTCATTTTTTATATGGCGGGATTTTTTTGACCCCCCATAATTTTTTATATATATGGTGGGCTCATTTGACTCCCCCATTTTATTTTATTTTGTCCAGAATCTCATCCCGACTTGTGGGGGAATCATAGTCTCCATCATCCTTTCCTCACTAGGACAATGCTTTAACAAGGATGATCATCACACTTTTATTTACTTACAACTCAATATGGAGAACTGATAGGAAGATATGACTCTCTGAGAATGCCTCTGGCAGTGTACCAGGATGTGCAATGACCTAGCGTGACATGTATCAAAAGCATGATGGAAGGTGGGTTTGCCACAAATACTATGTCATCTCTATATGATCATGCAAAGCAATATGACGATGAACGAACTAGTCATGTGAAGTGACAATGTAATTTGCATGGCAATATATCTAGGAATGGCTATGGAAATGCCATAACAAGTAGGTATGGTGGCTGGTTTGAGGAAGATATAATGAGGCTTATGTGCAACAGAGCGTATCATGCCGCGGGGTGTGGATGCACCGGCGAAAGTTGCACCAATCCTCGAGGTGAGAATGGGCTATGCATGGTAACGAAGAGGTTAGCAAATATGAGAAGGTAAAGATGCGTATGTCCAAGGTGTTGCATTAGTCATAAAGAACTCACATACTTATTGCGAACTTTTATTAGTTCTATCACACATCAAAGCACTACTCGCATGCCCCGAGGGAGGGGTTGGTAGGAGTTAACCGCCGCACGCGCCCGACTCGAGACAACACTAGGATTTTAACGAGGAATAAGAATGCTCACACATCATCACCATGCCTCTTTAATATTTAGATGAACAACAAGTTAACACCCCTTTAATCCCGACACTTATATGAATGAACAATTATGGACTTACACCTTTTTCATATTACCATATCAATGTCATTAACTCACAATTCCTCTATGTGTGCTACATAATGGTTTTGATTGTCACTCATTGAATGCCTATTATTTTTGGACTAGTCTTATGACCCATGCAAATTACCGTCACTATTTATTCAGCTCTCAAACAAATATAAGTGAAGAACGAGAGCATATTATTTCTATAAAATCTACACGCCATCATGCTCGAAAAGATATAAGTGAAGTAATAAAGCAACTGCCAAGCTCAAAAGATATAAGTGAAGCACATAGAGTATTCTAGCAAATCATAATTAATGTGACGCTCTCTCTAATAGGTGTGTCCAGCAAATTATGATTGTGACAAACTGAAAGTAAAAGCAAACAAAAGCAAATGACGCTCCAAGCAAAACACATATCATGTGATGAATAAAAATGTAGCTCCAAGTGACATACCGATGGTTTGAGACGAAAGAGGGGATGCCTTCCGGGGCATCCCCAATCTTAGACGCTTGAATCTTCATTATAATAATACTTGGGGTGCCTTGGGAATCCCCAAGATTAGTCTCTTGCTACTCCTTATTCCATGGTCGATCGGGATCACACTCAAAACTTGACAACTTCAATCACACAAAACTCAACAAAACTTCGTGAGACCGTTAGTATAAGAAACATATTGCATAATTTAGGTACTATTATAAATTGATTCTTAATTTATAATTGCATATTAGGTACTGTATTCTAAATTATCCATGACTTATACGCCCCCATATAATCCGTATCATCATCAAAACAAGCAAACTATGCAGGCAAAACAGAATCTGTTTAAAACAGAATAGTCTGTAGCAATCTGTAAAGATCCCATACTTCTGTAACTCTGAAAATTCTGAAAATTAGGACAACGTGGAGAATTTGTAAAAAAATACTGTGTTAAAATTTCAAGAATTTATCACTCTCCAGCAGAGAATTAAAAATTCTGCACTGGAGACAAAAGTTTCTGTTTTTGCACAACATCAATCATACTCATCAAGTAAGTTATCTCAAAGGCTTTACTTGGCACAAACACTAATTAAAACAGAAAAACATAATCATTACAGAGGCAATAATCATTCAACACAAAATAAAAGAAACTAAAAAGCAAAAATTAAGATAACTATTGGGCTGCCTCCCAACAAACGCTATTGTTTTATGCCCCTAGCTAGGCACAATGCATAGTTTCAAGTGTTGTCATCTTTGACACTAAACCCATAAGTGGCTATCATGGACGATTCATAAGGTGGTTTAATTATATTTCTAGGAAATTGTTCCATACCTTTATTTTATGGGAATTGGAACATTATGTTTCCCTCCTTCATGTCAATAATTGCACCTATAGTTCGTAAGAATGGCCTTCCAAGTATTATGGGACAAGAAGGATTGCAATCAATATCAAGCACAATGAAATCTATAGGCACATAATTTTTATTTGCAATAATAAGCACACCATTAATTCTACCTAAAGGTTTCTTGATGGTAGAATCCTCAAGATGCAAGTTTAGGGAACACACTTCAATATTGGTGAGACCAAGCACATCACAAAAAGTTTTTGGTATGGTTGAAACACTAGCACCAAGATCACACAAAGCATTGCATTCATATTTATTTATCCTTATTTTGATAGTAGGTTCCCACTCATCATGCGATTTTCTAGGAATAGAAACTTCAAGTTCAAGTTTCTCATCATAGCTTCTACTATATGTCCGGTAAAAGCTTTGTTTTGTTCATAAGCATTGGGTGAGCTAATAATGGATTGCAGCAAGGAAATACATTATACTATGGTGCATTTATCATAATTAAAGCCCTTATAATCCAAGATAGTGGGCACATCACTAGCTAAATTTTTTACATCTCCAAACCCGCCTTTTTCAATTTTAGCATCAAAATTATCACCCTCCAAGCAAACGGAACGCTCCTCAACTAGGGTTGAGTTATCTCCAGTCCCTTTATCATTTACATTCAGAGAGGTAAAAAAAGATTCAATAGGAGAAACACCAATCATTTTAATATCTTCATCATTATTTGCAATAGGGAAAGATTCCGGTTTAGCGGCCATCCTATTTACTAGAGTAGTTTGCTTGTCGGAAATTTTTCCTAGTAATTCTTGAGTGTGAGCAACTCGTGATTGGAGATTAGATACTTCCTTATTGACTTCTTCAAGTTGTTTACTAATAGCATTCAACAAAGTTGAATGTTCTTTAATTTCAGAATCAAAGAATTTATTGTGCTCATATTGTGATATCATAAAAGTTTTCATAGAATTTTCTATTTCGGCCATCCTTTGGTACTAAGAGATATTGTAGAACCTATCTTGAGACATGGTGACCGAACAAGCAAAGCAACAAGCAAGACAAGAAAACTAGCAACAAGAAAAGGTAAATATTTTTGTATTTTAAATTTTTATGTGACAAACTAAATATAACAGCAAATAAAAATAAGAACAAGTGAATGAAAATTTGTGACAAGCTACTTGATAGTTGATGATTGTGTTCACCGGCAAAGGCACCAGAAATCCTTCCTGATGACTGTGATCGGCGTTGGGTTTTCCGTGAAGAGGAACGGGTTATCACAGCACAATGCGGGTAAGTATTTCCCTCAGTTATGAAACCAAGGTTTATCGAACCAATAGGAATACCAACCCTCAAGCATCTTCACTGAGTGCACACAAAGAAACAAAAACTTGCACCCAACGCGGCAAGAGGGTTGTCAATCCCCTTGATCTCGTTATTTGCAAGCAAATGAGGTGTGTAGATAATTGTTGATAATTCTAAATTCAAAAATAAAATAAAACACAAATAATGGCAGCAAGGTAGTAGTAGAGTTTGTAAATATATAAGTGAATAGACTCGGGAATTGTAGTGTTCCCTAGTGGCATCTCTCATGGTAAAGGCATATGGTGGGTAAACAAATTATTGTTGGGCCATTGATAGAATAGCGAATAATTATGCGATTTTCATGGCAATGATCATTTGTATATAGGCATCACGTCCATAAACAAATAGGCCGACTCCTCCCTGCACCTATTACTATTACTCCACTTCAAGAGCGCTTCATTGCTTGCCTCTCTACGTATTAAGTAAAAACAGAGTAATGCTTGGAGAACAATGACATGATGTAGACAAAGTAAACTTAATTAATATGAATAAACCCCGTCGTTTTATCCTTAGTAGCAGCAATACACAGACGCATCTTGTCCTCTTCTGTCACTGGGATATAGAAATTCTCCTGGTTGAGCCTACTACAACGCACCATTCCCACTAAAGAAATATTAATCTAGTTGTCCAAACTATCTCAATAGATCGGAGAGCATTACGAAGCTATGATGATCATGCAGTCAAGAATCATAATAATGAGAGGTGACTCAAATACTTTTCATGAATAATTTGAGCATAAACCCACAATTCATCGGATCCCAACAAACACACCATACATAGTGATTACATCGGATAGATTAAAGCTAAGATGCGATGAACATGGTATTGATGATCATAAGAGAGAGAGATTGCCATCTAGGTACTACCTACGGACCCGTAGATCTGTGGTGAACTACTCACACATCATGGTGAGGGCAGCAAGGTTGATGTAGAGGCCCTCCGTGATTGATCTCCACTCCGTCAGATCGCGGGAACGAAGGTTTAGATAGCCTCTCGTCGGAACAAAGACTTGTGGCGGCGGAAAAAGTGTTTCGAGAGTTCCCTTAGGGTTTTCGGAATATTTGTGAATTTATAGGCAGAGAGGGACGTCGGGAGGCATCCAGGGGGGCCACAAGCGATCAGGGTGCGACCAAGCCCTGGGCCGCGCCCTGGTGGCTTGTGCCTCCCTCGTGCGGCCTCTCGTCCACTTCTGATGCTTGCAGGTCTTCATATAGTCCAGAAAAAATCATATTAAAGTTTCATGGCATTTGGACTTCGTTTGGTAGGGTAAACCTGTATAGCAAAAAACACACAGAAAACAGGAACTGGCACTAGGTCAATAGGTTAGTGCTCAGAAATATTATAAATTTGTATATAAATGGCCAAAAGGTATCCTAGAATGATAATATATTAGCATGGAACAATCAAAAATTATAGATACGCTGGAGACGTATCAGGAAGACGCCACCACTCTCATCATACTATCTTGTTTAGATGTAGGCATGAATTTATGGGGAGTGTTGTTCTCTCAATGAACTCTCCCTCCCCCTATTATACATAAATTGATCAAGTCTCTCACATTAGTCATCATTGATTACACTTGTGCTTCAAAGGCGAGTTTTGGTCATAGGACCATGGTTAAAATCTTCGCGGTGCCATGCCAATTGACTCAAACATAGGTGGATTCGACCATCACCCCTTGCATTTATGATTTTATTGCACGTCTCCTCGATCTTCCTCTCCTGTTCTTTCATTCTTTATTTTAGATCCTAGATGAACGTATCCCTCAAGGGTGGATCTTTTCTTGGTTTGCTTCTTATACACCCTTGGGAGGTATATCTCACCAAATGTTCGTGCTTTTATTCTATACCAAGCCATTCCTCTCCCTGAAACCCTCTTCTGCAATTGTATGCATTTTTCTCATGGCATTGGTAAGTGTGGCCGGACACACTCGCAGTTCAATCACCAGGTCCACCTGTTGTACCATCCTAGCGGTACAACCGGCGTGGCTCTAGCAGTTCAACAGCTTATTCCAATGTTGATCCCTCCCAGCGGTACAACAAGTGTGTCCCATGCAGTTCTACCACTTTCCGCCTTGTGTGGTACAACCGCTAGGTAGGGCGATACAACCGCCAGTGGTGGTGCGCGTATTTAAAGGCATCGGGCCGAAGGAGTTTTTAGTTTCCCCCTCATGCCCTATTACCGTTGGTACCCATACCGCCGGCTGCCATTACCATCGCCCTGGTGTGCCCTCTGGTGCCCCAAATCGACAAAGGTCTCTTGGATACACTCCGTGGATACCTCCTCCTCCGCGACCTCTTCCAATGAATGCTGCTAATGCCTTGTTCCTGTTCTCGGTTGGGTCCTCCTCTCGGACACTCCATTGTTAGGGCATTATTTGGTTTCCTATGTTTGTAGTCAAACTATTCGATGAAAGAGATCCCTATATTTGCCTCGTGTTATTTGTGTTGCCTAGAATGTCAAGTACTGGTTCATGTTTCAAATCCGATTTGGCTGCTTCCCCATTGCTGCGGTATTGTCTGGCCGACAGTACAACCGCCTCTATGGGCGGTACAACCACTTGGGTAACCGGTTCAACTGGCTTCCCTGAAACTCTATCCATTATTTCATCTTCTTTGCATCACACATAATATAATCCTATGTTTGCATACAATCCCGTTATCTTTTCTGGGTTTCTTGTGTGCTGCTTGTGTGTGCGTGTGTAGGTGGCTTAGGTTCTTGCTCTGCTCCTCCCTGGAAGACCAAGAAACAATCCCGTTTGGGCCAGCGCAATGAGGATTCTACAGAAGAGGAGGTTGTCGTTCCTACAAAGCCAACTCGTCATGTGAAGTCTCGCGCTGTCAAGAACAAGACTGATGTTCCTCTAAGGAAATGGAAGCAACCAGACTGGGAGAAGTTTCATATCCAGGATCCCTATGTGGTCCTCCCTGCTCCCCGGTGGGACTTCACTGAGTTCAAGAATGAGATGCAGATCTGGATTGTGCACGAGCTATTTGAGCACAACAAAAACAAGTATGCCAAGCAATGGATGATTTATCTTGATCACTGGAAGGCTAACCTAGAGTACTTTGGTGAGGCCTTGGAACTATGTGAGGCGTTTGACCTGATTAAGCTCATGTCCATCAACTCTGACTTTGATATTCAGCTGGTTCATCAGTTCTATGCCACTGTACACTTTAGTGCTGACGGTCCTCCCTGTCATTTATGTGCCGTGATGAGTTCTTAAGTGTCCCATGGCGGGCGTTCTGCAATGCTCTGGGATATGATGATACCGGTCTTGCCCCTGTGTATATTCCAGAGAGGGATATCATTGGTGAGTCCAAGGATTTGCTGTCAATATATGATATCATGCACCGTGTCTTCTGCAATGTGCTTCTGCCCAAGGTTGGGAATCAAGATGATATTCATGGTTATCTGGTGGACTTACTGGTTGCTATGCATACGAAGTAGGCTCTGGTGCTACCTTTGATCTGTCCAACTAGATTTGGAAGGATATGTACAACATGGTTATTAACCGAAAGGTTCCTATTTATGCTCCGTTTGTCATGTGCTATCTGAAGTCAGTTTGGGAAGTTCATCAGCCAGGTGAGGCACTGTCTTCTTCTCCCGATCATACTGTGCATGAGATCAAGTAGCTCAGGAAGAAAAAGCATGATCTGCCTTGCATCCCCTCTGATAACCCCGAGGATGTTTATGCCACTTCGAGCGAATCGACTTTGAGCTTGAGGCTGGGGCTAAGCCCTCTTGGGTCACCAAGTTCACTGACAAGGTCCGCAAGGCCTTTTGCCTTCAGGTTCATGTTTAGAAGAAGCTCTATTCTGCCCATGTCAACGAGAAGCTGGCCAGATGCATAGAGATTCAGGTTATGAGGGCTCTGAAGATTCACACCGAGAGTGGTTCTGAGAAGGACATCACCCGTGAAGGGAAGTGGATTTCTGAGCACATCACCTGGACTAATGATGAGGCCACAGGCCCTCCTGCGTGTGATGATGATGATTATGAGGATGACCCAAAGTATACTAAGGAGTTAGAGGAGGATGACTGAGCTATAGGTTCTAGCTTCACTTTTTTCCTTTTTGGTGTCTTGATGCCAAATGGGGAGAGAGTTCTATTAGGTTGGGATTTGCATGGGCATGGTTTTCTGCATTTGAAGTTTTTTTTATCAAACTTTTAGTTTATTGCGTTTCTGTTATGTGGACCTTGTTTGGTAACTTTGTGCGTGGTGTAAGACATGTGACCCCCTTTATGTTAAGCTTATCTTGCTCATATCCTCCATATGTACTCTGTTATCGGTCTCTCTTGTCAAGGGGGACCTCTGTACCGTTCTCGTGCATATCAATGATGCACGCATTTAGGGGGAGATCCCATTTTTTTAAATCTATCAATGCAAATATTATAGTTGTCATCATCCACCAAAAAGGGGGAGATTGTTAGGGCATTCTTCGTCATTAGTGTTTTGGTGATGATGATAACTCATTATGTGATCTAATTATGTGTTAAGCTATTCATGGACATCAATTTGGACACAAGATGATTGGGATACCCCTCTGGACAAAAAAGAACGAAGACGGTGTTCTCGGCGTGTTTTTTTCGTTTGGTCATAGGGAACCCGTACTATTAAGAGGGAATTCACATCGCAAGGTAGTGGGTGAATCAATGCACGTACATATCACTTTATCTCCCCCCTGTTTTCCTTCTGATCTGTGTGAGAGGCCCTCTTTGCTTCTCTCAGCCTTTATCTCTCTAGCGGCAATGCCGCTAGCTTGAGCAGTTGTACCCCTAGGACTGGGCCAGCAAGAGCACGTGTTCTCTGGGTTGCTACTCAGTGGTTGTATCGCCCCCTCCAGGCGGTTGTATCGTCGTAGCACCCACGGCAGTTGTACCGGCCTAGTACCGCTACACCATCGAAACTCTCTGATTTGGTGCTGTACTTGGGCGGATGTGGGCCGGTAGTTCCCATCATAATACTCGACCGGTACTACCGGTGTCCAGTGCAGTTGTACTGCCCAGGACTTAGCCGCATCTTCGCCTCCCCCTTGCGGTTGCACCGTGGCAACCATCGCCCAACTCCGAAGGAGGGTGAATCCTCTCCGGTTTCCGCGGTTGTTGGGCAGTGGTAGGGCGGTAGTTCCTGTCCTGCTTGTGACCGGTATTACCGCCCCTGCCACTAGCTGTACCAGGTGCTAGGGTTGGTGCATGCTATTTGTGTGCACTGGTTGTACCGGTGCACGCAGCGGTTGTACCGCCCCTATCGAATTCTGGCTGTAACGGTTGGAAATGAGGGGGGCTATTTAAGGGGTGGCTTCTTTCACCTCCCATTTTATCTTTTACCTCTTAGTCCCCACCATTACTACTCACCAAGCTTTCTTGCCCGATCTCTCTCTAGCCACTCAAACTTGTTGATTTGCTTGGGATTGAAGGAGGAGACCTAGATCTACACTTCCACCGAAGGAAACTTGATTCCCCCATACTTTCTCGTGTGTATTTTGTTGCTCTTAGGTGTTTGAGCACCCTAGACGGAAGAGGTCACCGAGAAGCCATAGTCCATTGTGGTGAAGCTTCGTGGTTTTGTTGGGAGCCTCCAATTTAGTTGTGGAGATAGCCCCAACCTTGTTTGTAAGGGTACAGTTGCCACCTTCAAGGGCACCACTTAGTGGAATCACGACACCTCGCATCATGTGAGGGCATGAGGAGTATACGGTGGCCATAGTGGCATCTTGGGAAGCATTTTGCCTCCACACCGCTCTAACAGAGACATACTTCCCTTCAAAGGGAATGAACTTCAGAAACACGTCCTCGTCTTCATCGGTTCCACTTGTGGTTATTTATTACCTTTACATGTATTTGTTATCTACTTGTTATTCATGTTGCTAGCATCATATAGGTTGCTCACTTAGTTGCATACCTGACCAATCTATTTGTTGCTAAACTTAATTTGGTTAAGAAAAACCTAAAAAACGTTAGTTGCCT
Organism: Hordeum vulgare subsp. vulgare; assembly: GCF_904849725.1. NCBI lineage: Eukaryota > Viridiplantae > Streptophyta > Magnoliopsida > Poales > Poaceae > Hordeum > Hordeum vulgare. The sequence goes on along the minus strand of NC_058521.1, from coordinate 108,604,927 downwards.
ATTCACCTCCCTCTAGTCAACCATATCGATCTTTTCATCGTTAGTATGCTTCCACCCTACAATGGTGAGACATCGATAGTGAACCAATATTCCTAGATATTTTATCGGGAATTGCCCATGTGCGCAACCAAAAAAGTTAGCATAATCGACATATGCCTCAACAATTTCTCCAAAGCAGAATAGTTCACTTTTAAGGAAATTAATTTTTAGACCCGACATTTGCCCAAACGCTGAAAGCAAGAGTTTTAGGTTTAGAGCCTTGTCCAGGCCATGTTCCATAAAAATAATTGTGTAATCGGTATATTGCAAAATAGAGAGGGCACAATCCACAAGGTGTGGCACTACTCCTGCAATCTGGCCGTCCTACTTGACGCGCACATTCGGAATAGCCAACATGTCAGCAACAATGTTAAATAACATTGGGGACATGGGGTCATCCTCTTGTAGTCCTTTTTTGTCTGAAACTAATGGCCTACATCATCGTTGACTTTGATGGCCACACTACCTCCAGTTACGAAAATTTGGATCCACTGGTGCCATTTATCGGAGAAACGTGTCACTCTTAGGGCTTGTTGGATGAAAACCCCATTTGACCTTGTCATAGGACTTCTCAAAGTTGATATTGAATACTACTCCGCTCATATTCTCTGGTGCATGTCGTGAACTGTCTCATACAAAATTACTACTCCATCGAGTATATTCCTTCCTTGCATGAACGTCGTTTGAGATGGCCAGACAACATGGTAAGCTACCGAGTTTAACCTATTCATACCCACTTTGGTGAAAATACTGAAGCTAACATTAAGGAGACATATGCGTATGAACTGTTGGATATGTTTGACCTCCTTAATCTTTGACAACAAGACAATCTCGCCAAAGTTAAGTCTGAATAGGTCTCGTTGGTCGACATGAAGGCAATTGAACAACTCCAATAGGCCAGTCTTGATGATATCCCAAAAATTCGGATAGAATTTTGCGGGGAAACCATTTGGGCTTGGAGCTTTGTTATATTCCATTTGAAACACAACCGCTCGTTAGGATATCATTTTCTTCTGTTGTGACTTGTTGAATATCATTTGTTTCCTCAAGAGTGAAATTCCACACAGTCTATGTCTGAACAAAGATTTATAGTATTTTGTGATATGCTTTTTGACCTCCTCCCGACCTTCTATCTGCCCCTCACCTTTTTGGAGACTATAAATAAATTTCTTCATATGTCGCCCATTGGCGATCAATTGGAAGTATCTTGTATCACTATCACCCATCAAAATGAAATCAGCTTTGGATCACTGGTAGTATTTGATCTCCTCTTCTCGCAAAAGACGGGCAACCTTCTCATTAGATCGATTTTTTAATTCGATCTCTTGTTTAGATAAGGTGCGCGTATGTAATATTATCGAGGTCATCAATAATGGTAGAGAGTTGTTGTTTTTTGTTTTTTGTATATCCCGTCGGTGTGTCTCACCCATCCAGTGAGATGTTGCCTCATGGCCCTTAATTGAAGGGATTTATATATCTGTGCCCCTGGTTCCTTAGCTCTACTCATCCATCCCCATGCTCTTAAGGTTTTCTCACTTTTCCCACTTCCTTGTCCAAAACCCTCACAAATGGTCACAACAGAGGATGATGTTGGGTCAAACCATTGACCGTTAACTCTGACTAGTGGGGCTGCGGTAGACTCTGTTTCCCGTTAGACCTAACTAGTGGGGCTGAGTTGGATGGTAATGCTATTCAACCATTGGGTTGTGGTTTCCTTGGACTGTTGGGCCGTTGCATGAAACGCCTACGCGCACCACCATGACAAAAGCCTGCTATGCATGCACAACGTACCCAACTAGCCCCGTGCACCAATGCGTGCCACCATGATCTGCTAACCGAGCCGCTTTCCTGCATGCGAGCCGCCATGAACACAGCGACAGTCGCTGCGGCTGGTTTTCTCTTCTGGCATGCCACGTCGTTTCAGCCTTTTCAATCCACTCGCATCAATTCAACGTGACAATTAAAGTCTAGGGCATACCGATCGATGCGCCTCGTTTGAATGTAGCAAACATGCGGCCGATGCCCACACTTATTTAAACAACCCACTCCTCCACATATTCTCCACACATCCATTTGCATCGCTCCCGTCTCTTCTTCACCCAAATTTAGACATCCAGAGCAGTCTCGAAGTGAGGCGAAGATGGAGTACTACGAACCCACCTTCCAGCTACCACCGACCGTGCCTAAAAGGTGTTACCCCCCCGACGTCGTTGTGGCGAAAACGCTCCGCTGTGGACAATCTCACGCTAGAAGAGTGCTAGGGATTTGGCCGATCGGTTACTCCGTGCGGGCTTCGCCCACCTTCCGACGGGCTCGCCGGTGATGTTCCGACTGGAGGAACCGCTTCCAAACTCCAGGTCTTTGCCGACTGGGCTCATCACCAACTTTGCCAACAGGTTTGATGCGTACCACCTGCTGGGCAAGGTGTTTTGGTGTGGGTGTGAGTACATCACATTCACAATCTACACCATCTTCACGGATCTCGACATGATCTTTTCCATCCGCAACGTCATCCACAACCTACCCTACTACCTCGGCGAGAATGGCATGGAGGAGGAGCAGTGAATAGGAGGCCAACATCGTGAAGCTTGTCTTGACCTAGGGTGTTTGGGCTTTTTATATTTTTATATATTTGTATATTATATCTTGCCCTAATGTGAACATTTTATCTATATCGTGTTTTATGTAAGACTATGTTATGCTTGCTACTATTTATATTACGAGTACCATTATATTATCTATGTTATGTGTGTGCACTATATTCTAGGCCTAAGCACTGTTACGTAATAAAATCTATGCTTTTCCTCAAAAAACTAATTTTGGGGTTATATATTTGTTGACTTTTTTAGCAACCATTGTTGACTTTGTAGGTGCGATTTTTTTGATCAAAAGGCGTTTCCCCTCACTCCATTTTATTTCGAAAACAGAGCACAAAGCATCAAACATGTTTTGTTTCTAAGTGCTAGAAAAGCTAAAAGTATCAACCACATATTACAATGCAGTTTTTAAAAACGAAATAGTGCGAGCACTCAGTAGCAGCAAAACTCATAAAGACAAAAAAACAGAATCAATGCGTTGACGTCTTGATGGGGCTTTGTAGGTTTGTTTTTGACAAATATGAGGCTTTGTAGGTGCAATCAAATTAATAAAGAACAAAAGAACAGAATCAACGCATGCACTATATTCAAGGTCTCTTTTATCTTTGTGGGCCTTCAACAGACGACGCCTTACGCAGGCCCAACCAGGACCGATTTCATTCCGGGAAGACGAGTGGGAGAACATAACCATCCTCTCGCGGATTGCCCAACGATCCAACGATATGGAGCCGTCCATGTGATCTAACGGCGTGGAGACCGCATGCATAATGCCCTGGAATTCCTTCTAGAAGACCGTATCTGAGGGTTGTCGCTTGGCGCTAGGGTATGATCAGACGGCTGTAGTTTGACGCTAGCGTTTGGACAGATGCTGCGAGGTTTTGAGCCGTTCAGCAGGGTTATCTTAGGTTTGACCAACTTTCAAATGACCTTAACTAATTAAAAAAATAGGAAACCCTCGCGGTCGTCATTTTATAAGACATAGTTACCATAGAAAACATATAAACTTCGTTCACGGACATTTTTATGAAAAAATAGTTTTTTAGGTGAGCTACCATTTCAGATCTTGTGCATTTGATTGCTTAGAGATTCAACACTTGGTATATTAGGTCCCCATGGGATTAGAGCTAAGTGTAAGCATACACACGTGCTAGATCTCCCCGGCAACCCTTGCCGAGGTATAGCTCCATGTAACTTCATCTTCCCCAATCAATCCACCAAAGAAGGAGTAGGGTTTTACGCTTCACAGCGGCCCTAACCCGGGTAAAACCCCCCAATTCTCATCAGCGTGCTATTTCATACTCTCCGCTCATTGTGTGATATCACCTCCCCGCCGAACTACAAGGGGCCCGAAGGTCTCATAGGTGACAGTGTGCACACCTGCACCGACATCTTTGGTGCGCCAGACAGGGGACTTCGTTCATGCGAACCCGAGGATACGAGAAGCATGCTGATCTTCATTGTAACTTTCCATTTCTCATGATGGCTCCCAAGAAGAAGACCGGCATGAACCCTCAACCTTCTACTTAGAAGGCCATGACGCATGCAGCCACGGATGCCGCTGGTGCCGTGGCGGCATCAGGCGACGCGGGCACCGCGGGCGACATGGTCGGTGTAGGACGCGTCACCATCGTGTCCCATGCAATCAAAGTCGGAACGAGGGGCGTCAGAGGCAAACACCAGCGACGTCATAGCGAGCTTTCCCCTCGTGCCGTGAGCGAAAGAGACACCTAGGTCAAACGCATCCGCCACGTCAGTGACCGCGCTCGCAACAGTGGCGCCCAGTCCGAGGGAAACCGTGGCCCACCAGCTACGCCGGCCATGGCCGCAGCTGCTGGGTGCGTACCTCATCCAGAACAAGATGGAGTGCTGAGCGGGGCCACGGATCCATGCGCTCAGCCTCCCCCACATTAGGCTACCACGTCTGCCGACGCATGGCGACAAGGGCACGACGAGGCTCCTCCTGGTCAAGCAGGAGTCGAGCGACGTCGCGGTTCGCCTCTTTACCCATGCCGGACACGGTCGCGAAGGCAATGGCGTGGGCTCAGTTGCTATTAAACTTCCCACCAGCGGCTGACAAGATGGACGAGTGGAGAGCCACCATACAAAGTTTGATAGGCTTCGCCGAACCGACAAATCGCAGCAGGGAGGGCCGTACCCTCGTCCATGAACGACAATGATGGCCCGAACGGACGGTCGTGGTGGGGAGGCCACGCCAACGATGCAGCCCCCCTGCTCGACAGCAAACACAAGGACAGTGGCGACAAGCTCCACGCACTAATGGGCTCGACGGGGCATCTATGGCCTCGACCGGCCCGTGCGACCAGCGGCAAGTCATGGAAGCCCGACGGAAGGAGTACGCGTGCAGCGCCATTGAATGACACCGGGAAGCACACCGTCAATCTGACAAGCACGACGGCATAAATGCTGGCAACCCCGTGCCTAAGGCTGGAGGAAACCTACCTTTTGAGGTCGGGTGTCCTGCCTTCACTCGCGAGCTGCGGCAGGTCCGCTGGCCATGGAGCCGGGCTTTCAAGCGCGAGTTAATGGTTAAATATGACGTGCAACTCAACCCGGTGGAGTTCTTGGGCATCTACATGATTGCCGTCCAAGCCACCAGAGGAAGAGACGAGAAGGTGCTCGCCAACTATTTCCCTTTGGTGCTCAAGCCGAATGTGTGATAATGGCTGATGCACCTGCCAGAGAATTCCATTGCGTCACGGGCTAACCCGTGCAACGAGTTTATTGGCACCTTCATGGGTGGCCACCAAGAGTCAAGACAGCCGAACGACTTGTAGGTCCTCCCGCAGAAAGAGGGTGAAACCCTTCGAAAATACATCCAAAGATTCAACAGAGTACAATGCAACATTCCGGATACACCCCACAGCCGTGATTGTCATGTTCCACTCGAACATGCACAACAGGAGAATATGGGCCAAGATGAAAGTCAAACTCCCGAATACCGTCGACGACCTGTACACACTGGCGGACAAGTGTGCTCACGATGAAGAAGGAAGTCGACTCCTCGGAGAGGAAGCGGGCATCAAAGTCGACTCCGATGAGAATGACGATGCCCCCATCAAAGGGAGAAACGAGAAGCGTAGTAATAAGTGCAAGGGCAAGGCAGTGTTGGTCGTCGAAGGCTCTGGCAGTCTCAGCACCGACAAGAAGGTGAAAGACGAGATCCCCGGCAAGGGAGCTGCTTCGTGGGCTGAATGCCAGGAGGCCGCCGCGGTAGAGAAGACCAGAAAGTCTGATGGGCCATACTGCAAGATCCATCGCACCAAGAGCCACGATCTCCATGAATGCCGCCAGGTCGAGCAACTTCCTGAGAAGCAAAACGCTGAATATGACAAGCACAACAAGGAGAAGGGCCAGGATAATATTGCCGGGAAGGGCCGCGGCAGCAGAGGAGGCCACCGTGGCAAGGCCGTGCAGCACAAGGAAAAGCCTGCCAAAGGGAAAGATAACCTTGCCAGTTACATTCGGTGGAGAGCTCAATTACCGGACCGAAAAGGTCGTATTCGATGTGGTCGAGCTCTCCCTGCCATACAATGGAATCCTTGGGTGACCGGCCTTGGCAAAATTCATGGCAGCATCCCACTATGCTTACAATGTTTTGAAGATGCCATGCCCCATGGGAGTAATCTACATCCCGTTCGACAAGAGGGATGCCGTCATTTGCGTAGATCAGATGTTCTGAGATGCGGTGGCACCTAAACCGCAGGAGAATTCGCTCTTGCCGGAAGCGAGAAAAAGAAGAAGAAGTCCAGCGGAAGTACCAACAAGGACTCCAGGAAACGCGCCTCCGTGGAGTGCACTTCACCCGTCGATGACCTTGCGGAGAGCTCCGCCGGCAGGAAGTCTAGGGTCTCCTACCCTATGACGAAGAAGGTGCCAACAAGGGAGGATGGCTTTGATGTTACCTTTACCATCAATGCCACCCTTAGTGATAAATAGGAAAGCGCGCTCGTTGCCTTTCTACGGGCGAATGTCGATGTGTTTGCTTTGCAACCTTCTGACATCCCCGATGTTCCGAGAGAGGTAATTGAGCATCACCTTGATATGTGCCATCACGCCAGACCCAACAAGGAGAAGGCCAGGAAGCAAGCCTTGGAGAGGCAACAATTTATCGCCGAGGAAATCAAGAAGCTGGTAGCGGCTGGTTTGGTCCGAGGAGTACTGGATCCAACGTGGTTAGCTAACCCGGTAGTGGTACGCAAGGCGAATGGGAAATTGAGGCTTTGTATTGATTTCACAGACTTAAGCAAAGCATTCCCGAAGGACCAATTCCCCTTGCCGCACATTGAACAGATAGTTGACGCCACTTCTGGGTGTGACCGGCTTTCCTTCCTGGACGCGTACTCCGGATATCACCATATTTTCATGGACAAAGAGGATGAGGAAAAGACCTCGTAAATAATGCCATGCGGTACGTATTATTTCGTACGAATGCCCATCGTGTTAAAGAGTGCTGGTTCTACCTTTGCCAGAGTCGTGCAAATTGGATTCGGACCCCAACTGCACAGGAACGTGGAAGCATACATGGATGATATAGTGGTCAAGACCAGGGACGAAGCCACCCTTGTGCAAGACCTAGAAGAGACTTTTGTAAACCCGTGCAAGATCAACCTGAAGCTCAACCCCGAGAAGTGTGTGTTTTGTGTCCCGTCCGGCAAGCTACTTGGGTTCTTTGTTTCTCAGCAAGGGATTGAGGCCAACCCCAACAAGATCAAAGCCATCAAGTAGATACAAGCCCCAAGATAGTCAAGGACGCGAGATGCCTGACCGGATGCATTACTGCATTGAGTAGATTCATCTCCAAATCCGCTGAACGGGCCTTGTCATTCTTCAAGATCTTCAAGAAGGCCGACCCGGTGAAGTGGACCCGGGAAGTAGACGCAGCGCTGCAAGATCTGAAAGCATAACTCTCTTCTGCTCCCACCTTGGTTGCTCCCAAACCACAAGAGCCGTTGTTGCTATACCCGGCAGCAACGAATCAAGTGGTTAGTGCATCCTTGGTGGCGCAGCAGGAGATAGACGAGGATGCAGCCGCCGCGACAGATGCTATCTGGGATGAAGCCAAAATATCTGCGGCAACACCCAACACTGGCTCAGAAGAAACCCCACAGGGTGGCCATGAAGGCTCCTAAGAATTGGCGAAGAAGAAGGTGGTGCAGCGGCCAGTGTACTTTGTCAGCCCTGTGTTACACGGGGCTCGATCAAGGTACTCTAGAGTGCAAAAGCTAATCTTCGGCCTCATCATGGCCTCGAGGAAGCAGCACCACTACTTTCGAGTCCATGAGATCATGGTTGTCACCTGCTTCCCACTACAACGCATCTTGAGGAACCCCCAAGCCACATGCAGGATAGTCGATTGGGCGCTCGAGGTGTCAAGTTTTGGGCTAAAGTACGAAACGTCTTCCACCATCCAGAGCAGAGCACTAGCGGAGTTTATTGCCGAATGGTCGCTCACACCACACGGAGAAGTCCAGGAAACCACTCTCCCCGGCAGGGAACACACCCAAGGAATGGGTCATGTACTTTGATGGCACCTTCTCACTCCAGGGTGCTGGGGGAGGTGTGCTCCTCACTTCCCTCACTGGAGAGCACCTCAAGTACGTGGTACAAATGCACTTTCCCCGGGAAGAAGCTACCAACAACACCGCTGAGTATGAAGGGATCCTCAAGGGACTCAGAATCGTTGTGGAGTTGGGGATCAAGAAGACGGTCATAAGAGGGGACTCCCAGCTTGTGGTGAAGCAGGTTAATAAGGATTATCAGAGCCCACTGATGGAGGCATACGTAGAGGAAGTGAGGAAGTTAGAGGAATACTTTGACGGGCTACAGGCAGAACATGTGCCACGCGCAGAAAACAACATTGCCGATCACCTGTCGAAGTATGCCACGCAAAAGCTTCCTATTGAACCAGGGTTTTTTGTCCTGCACCTCACTCAACCCTCCATGTCCCCCTCGACGATGATCAAGAAGAGAAGAAAACTGAAATCCGACAAGCATTTCCCGACGGAGCTTCATGAAGCCCCCGGTAGAGAAGCTGTCGGAGGTGGTTCCACTTCGCCTAGTGAGCTGCTCCCTCCCGCAGAACCCTAGGTTCTCGCGGTAGAGGCAAGCGCTCCCACAAACACGGAAATTCCTTTAGTCCTTGTCGTCAAGACAGAGGCTTCGGCTTGGGCACAACAAATCGTCCAATTCCTTCAGATAGGAGAACTTCTCGAAGAACAAGAAGAGGCCGAAAGAGTAGACCGCCGGTCTAGTATGTTCGAGTTTGTCGATGACACTTTGTACAGAAGAAGACCCAATGGTGTGAAATTGAGGTGCATCTCCTAGGAAGAAGGACTAAGTCTGTTGGCAGAGATTCACGGAGGCATGTGTGGGTCACACATAGGATCAAGGGCCCTTGTCGGGGAAGCTTTCCACGAGGGTTTCTATTGGCCCACAACCGTCCAAGATGCGGCTGAGCTGGTCACCAAGTGTGAAGCGTGCCAGTTCCATGCCAAGAACATACATTAGCCAACGCAAGCCCTCCAGACGATCCCTCTATCTTGGCCCTTCTCAGTCTAGGGGATCGATATCCTGGGCCCCTTCCCCCGCGCTACCGGGGCTTTCATGTTGTTGTACGTAGCAATCGATAAGTTCACGAAATGGCCTAAGGTAGACCCAGTGAGAAAGGTGACCGCGGAGTCAGCTATCAAGTTTATGAATGGATTGGTGTGGCAATTTGGAGTACCCAACAGGGTAATCACTGACAACGGCACCCAATTCACGAGCAAAGCATTCATGAAATACGTCGAAAACCTTGGAAGCAAGGTCTCCTTCGCCTCCATTGCACACCCAAGGAGCAACGGGCAAGTCGAGAGGATGAATGCTAAAGTGTTGGGAGGGCTCAGAACGAGAACTTTCGATAGACTGCACAGATGCGATAGCTGCTGGATTGATGAGCTGCCGATGGTTCTTTGGTCCCTAAGAACGACACCAAATAGAGCTACCGGCCGGACACCTTTCTCCCTAGTATATGGGGCAGAAGCAGTTAACCCCACGGAACTCATATATGGATAACCTCAATTGCTTGCCTACGACGAAGTGGAGCAAATGCAGCTACAGCATGACGATGCCATGCTCCTTGCGGAAGATCGCCTCTGGGATGCTATGCATGCTGCACGCTACCAGCAGGTCCTGCGTCGCTACCATAGCCGCAGGGTCCACGCTCGGAGCTTTGAGGAAGGCGACGTTGTCCTTAGGCGCGTTCAGTCCACCAAGGGTTCCAACAAGCTGATGCCAAAGTGGGAAGGCCCTTACCGGGTAGTATGAGTTACCAGGCCTGGCGCAGTCCGTCTGGAGACCGAAGATGGCATCAAGGTGCTTAACTCATGGAATATTGAGCATCTTCGTAAGTTCTACCCGTAAGGCGCGGTTTCCATGCCCAATCCCCGACAACCACCTTTTGTACAAGCCTTGCCGAAGTTGCATGTAACCCTTTGTACCGAGCCAGACACAAACCCTGTACATAAATAAATCTAGGCAATGAGTCATGTCATCATTTGCATTCGCATCATGCATTGTGCATTTACTTGTGTTACGATGTCACTAATGCCCTAGCTTACCAGTTATTAAGAGTGCTTGATGGACTTATAGTATTTGTTACCGGGTCTCCCCTCTTCTCACGAGGATGGAGCCCCTCCTTTTCTCTGTATGTTTTGCCTCTAGGCGAACGAAGGGTAGTGCAAAGACGAAGACAAGGAACCATTGCACCTTCAAGGGGGCTTCCCCCAAGGAGATAAGTTTAAACTACCTTATCTTGAATGTGGTTCTATTTCTTTCCTTTGAGGAAACCCTTGGAGCTCATTTTTCGGTTGTGTGCGACGGGATTCTCTGCATGATAGGGACCCTTCTCGGGATAGGCCGTATTTTCGCCTCTCGTTGCTCACTAGCCTCGAAGGAGGAGGAAGATCGCCCCGATGCCGGCAAAGGGCCTTACCGGGGGACGATGATCGTCTGTCGCCAGGGGGCTCGCTCCCCCTTCGACACTTGCACCTTGCGCCACCCCGAGAAGGAACCCCATGCTGCGGAAACATACAACACAACGCGGAGAGAAGAACGTGGGGATAGTACTTGAGGAAAATAAACGACGATCATTTTATTCATTTCTTCAGTACATAATGTATAAAATCTATACTTAATAATAAAGCAAATAGTGTTTCTGGTCGTCCGTCATTTAAATTGTCCCCGAAGTTGGCTAAAATTACCCACTAATGCCACTCGTAAGTCAAAAAAGGTTCGTTTTTCAGATATCAAAAGTCGGCGCTGTTCTTTGTATTTATGCAAAACCGATACATTAGAAGAACAACAATAGCCAAGTAGCGCGATGGCTAGCGATACAAGGCTCCACACGGGAGTCCAGGGTTCGATCCCAGGTTCTCACCTGTTTTTCTCTCCTTTTTCTTTAACTCTCTGAAGCATGGGCCGGCCCATGTAAAGGTCGGTGCGCCCCTGTTTTGTATTTTTTCCTTTTTAATTCTTTTTTGGTTTTTTCTTCTCTAAATTAATTCCAGATTTCAAAACAACAGAATATCAAAAAGTTATGAGTTTAAAAAATGTACGAAAAAGCAAAAACTGTTTGTGTATTCGAAAAATATTCAGAAAGTCATAAAATATTCATGAGTTCGAAAATTACTCACATATTATAAAACAAATCACGATTTCAAATAAATTGTGATGAAATAATAAATGATCATGATTTTCTATAAAATTATCCAGTAATCAAAACATATTCATGAATTTGAATAGCTTGTCCATCATCTTTTAGAAAATCTCAAAAAATTAGTACACATCCATAAATAATGAACAAAACAAAATGTCACTTACGTAAAGGTTTTATTAGGAGATCTGTAAAGGTCGTTTCATGATTTTATTTAGACCCTCGCATGTAAAAAAGTTGTGAGTTTTTAAAAAAGTAGGAAAATGATGTTTTTATTTAGACCCTCGAATATCAAAAAGTTGTGAGTTTTAAAAAAAGTAGGAAAATGATGATTTTATTTAGACCCTCGCATATAAAAAAGTTGCGAGTTTTAAAAAAGTAGGAAGATGATAAACCGTTTGTGAATTCAGAAAAGTATTCAGAAAATCATAAAAAATTCATGAGTTCAGAAATTGCTCACACTTTATAAAAAATCACAATTTCAAATACATTTTCATGAAATAAGAAATGTTCATGATTTTTAAAAATTATCCAGTATTCAAAGCATATTCAGGAATTTGAAAACATCTCCATCAATTTTTACAAAATGTTCGCAAAAATTAAAACACATCCATAAATAATGAACAAAACTAATTGTCGCTTACGTAAAGGTTTTATTAGGAGATCTATGGAGGTCGTTTTATGATTTTGTTTAGTCCCTCGCGTTAGGTAAAAAAGGTTTCCGTGTTTTGTACAACGCTGAGCCCAACAAAATTTACACAACTTTCTATGTGTTAGTTGTGTATACAATTATGTTTATTCTCGTACGAGAATACTGGTTATGGTAAACACCGCTACGCAAAGATAAGACGAGGCACATCATTCATCAGGATAGCTCAGGCAGGATCCATAAATACAATTTGCTCAGCCACAAAATATTATGTTGTGACGCTTTAAGAAATCAAGTGGCGATGAGCATCATATTTTTTGTTTATGAAATCATACTTTTTTATAACTGCCACATCTGCATAATCTGATAGTTTTTTCCCGTTGCAAAGCACGGGCATATTTGCTAGTAGATTACAATTCCACTAGTAAAAATTTAGCAAAGGGCTATAACCTTTTGCTTTATAAAAAGATAAGTGCCCCGTAACGCCTTCCTTATCCCCCTTTCTTTAGATATTGGATGATGGAGGGAAGGCGGACGAAGGACGCGCCCGGCTGGGATTCGGCGCCTCCCCACAAGAACGGGAGGGATGCCTCCCCACCAGGACCATGGAGCACTTACGCTCGGAGGGGCATACAAAGCCGGTAGGGGAGAAGTGGGTAGGTGCAGATGATGATGCTGTCGAGGCCAGCTGGTGATGATGGTGCTGCTGGCGATTACGACGGGTTGGAGTCACCTCCCCCGCTCCCGGATCAGCAGAGGTCACCACGATCATGACCTCCATCATCTCCATCACCCACCCACCCGCCTCCACCATCGTCGGATCCCCATGCCGCGGCCGAAAGAGGATGCCGTGCTCTCTAGTTCTTTCACAGAGAGCGTGGTCGTCCGTAGTGGCCAAAGGCGGGAAATCCACCCTACCTTTGGGAAGAACTCATAGGAGAAAATCTCCCGCCCATGCACACCAAACATGGCTCCATGGACAGGATACCCCCCCGTGATATCCGGAGAACCACCGCTGCCTTCACCGCCGAGTCACCACACACATGGGACCACACTCCCTGTGGTTTATCAACCTCTCGCACAACGACTGAAGCGGCTGCATGATCTGAATGGGAAGCTCGCGCTGCCCTCCCGGAAGACGGGGGACGCCCACGCTTCCCCACCATGGCCAAGAATCAAAGCCACCTCGAAGAACCAGAATAGAAGATCAAGCCAAGCAACCCTAGGTTGGAGGAGAGGAGACGGATGGATGAACATCGTTTACCACACCCGTCCCGCTTCTATAAGGAGGGCACGGGGGGCTGGGTCTCCTACACTCAAAGGGTCGCCGCACACCTCCACCTATGTCGTTTCCCACCATCACGGGCGAACAGATAACCGCCCCACCAATCCAATCCACGACGCTGCGGCTCCTGCCACGACGAGGCCTTTAAGTCACGCGCGTTGGTTGCTAGATTCCTGCAATGCATGCAGCAGGCATGGCAGAAACGGCCTGAGGAGGTGGGATGGCGTGGAACAGTGGGATGACGGTCACCTCTTTGTGAATTCCACACCCACGCACGAACTTTGGGACACACCCAACAATGCTAGGCAAGCGAGTATGGGCCAGGCCCGGGGGCTCCTGTTGGTTCACTAATAATGAGGTACCTAGTGCCCTTGACTTATGCATGGGCGTTAAGAGCATCCCCAATCTCAAGAGCAATCGCCAACTCCAACAACCTAAGACGCGCCAAGAACCCCTGGCACCTGCCGGGGGCGAAGACGCAATCATCCTCAACAAGACCCGGCAAGGCGCCTCCCCGATAGGCATGAGCCAACCTGCCACAACTCCACCTCATCTCTAAAGCAGTCACTTGCCGATGAGGTGTCGAGCCCTTAGATGGCTCGGTGGTGCTCGGTAGATACGTGGCACCGCACAGGAAGACATGTTGCGACCTGTTGACACCCGTCCACACGCGTGTCAAGATCTCAAGCTGTGGCCAGCTCATAGGTGGCAGAGGCCTGTCGTGACCGCACCCCCGCTCGCCACCTAGGGTCGCATTTATGGCGCTCTGTCTTAAGTGGTAGAGTTAGGTATGATAGCACTGTTCGCTATCTGATCATGTCAGTTGCCAATGTGGACACCCTTGAGCTATAAAAGGATTTCCGTGGCAACCTAGCAAAGGATTCAGATCTTTGGTGCATTTGAGCGCTTAGAGATTCGACACTTGGTAGATCAGGTTCCCATGGGATTAGAGCTAAGTGTAAGCATACACACGTGCTAGCTCTCCCTGACCACCCTTGCCTGTGTATAGCTTCGTGCAACTTAATCTTCCCCAATCAATCAACCAAAGTAGGAGTAGGTTTTACGCCTAACAGCAACCCGAACCTGGGTAAAAACCCCCAAGTCTAATCACCGTGCTGTTTCGTACTCTCCGCTCATTGGGTGATACCACCTCCCCGCCGAACCACAAGGGGCCCGAAGGTCCCATAGGTGACTTTGTGCACACATGCACCGACAGAAACTTGCACCCATCGTTGTTTTATGTGACTAAGTTGCTGGAAAAAATAATAAACCTGGTCTAGGGGTATTTTCATGAAAAACCCTTCACAAAAACCTAGTTATCATGAACGAGGTTGCATGGGATTCGACCTAGGGTTATGGCTAAGCATGTCATATTTTTCAAAATAATCTCATATTGGGCATGGACCCTATATTTAACATGCATGTGCCTAATATTTGAGATGGATCTGAACTTATTTTTTAATTTTTTAATTTTTAAACTATTTTTATAACGATTTCTATTAAAAATAGACTTCTTACCCTAACTTCGGAGCTCATCACCATGCCATATTTCTCATGACTACGTAGATACATCGGATTGATCATCTAACATGTCTAATAATTCAAAATCATTGCACCATCACATCAGAGAGAAATGGATTTCAAATGTTGCTTATAATTCACATGTTAGTTCAAATTCAAATTTCATGCCTAAGCATGTCATAATTTTTCAAAATGATGTCATATTGGGCATGTACCCTATATTTAACATGCATATGCCTAATATTTGAGAAGGATTTGAACTTATTTTTTCATTTTTGAAATTTTAAACTATTTTTTATAATTATTTCTATTAAAAATGGTCTTCTTACCCTAACTTCGGAGCTCATCACCATGCCATATTTCTCATGACTATGCAGATACATCAGATTTATCATCTAACATGTGTAATAATTCAAAATCATTACACAATCACATGAGAGAGCAATGGATTTAAAATGTTGCTTATAATTCAAGGGTTAGTTCAAATTCAAATTTCATGCCTAAGCATGTCATAGTTTTTCAAAATGATCCCATATTGGGCATGGACCCTATATTTAACATGCATATGCCTAATATTTGAGAAGGATCCGAACTTATTTTTCATTTTTGAAATTTTAAACTGCTTTATAATGATTTCCATTACAAATGGTGTGCGATTTGATTACATCCACAATAAGTGCTAGTATTTCTATCACATCACATCACATTCAACCATCACATCACCCTGCATTAACTTTAGTTAAATATTCATGCCGCCGACAGAGGCTGGTGATAGTTGACAAGTCTGCCATGCATTAAATAAAAGGATATCTAACTAAAAAGATAAAAACTAAAATAAAAACAAGGAGGCACGCTGCCCTTGGCGTCCTCCTCCTCCTCGTCGTCAGGGCCGATGAGGTCGACGAGGGTCGCCACCGGGCCAGCCAGTAGAATGCCGTCTCCGAGGCGGTAGCGACGTCGTCCGCCGCTGGGTGCACCGCCGCTGTGTGGGCTTCGACACCATGCTCCTCCTCCCGTGCCTCAACGTCCTTCTCCCACTCCTTGAGGCGCTTACCCTCTTCCTGCTCCGCCCAGAGGTGCTGCTGTTGCCAATGCATTAGGTGGATCCGCTCCTGCTCCTGCATCACCCCCATCTAGACGGGTGGTCCATTGATACACTCGCACAACACCCCCTACCATATGTACCCATGGGGCTTGAGGGTGGTCGGTGCCGGCTCAAGCCCAGCGAGGGACGGCGGGGCTAGTGGCCGCACTACACAATCGCCGTTAGCGGAGAGCGCAATGGCCTCCGCCATCCGCCCGTGGTAAGCCGCCTCATCCTCCTCCTCATTGTGCCGCGCTTCCTCCTTGCTTCCACGGAGGGCGGTTGCGAGCGCCTCCTGGTACGCGACCTCCGCCTCCTAGTCCTCATCGCGCATGACGACGGGCGGTGGGGTGCCGGCCCGCATGTCGCAGACGCCATGTCGGCGCTGCTCCTCGTGTTCAAACGCAAACCGGATTTCCCAATTGGGAGAGTCTTCATCGTAAGCCGAGTTGAGCTGCTGCCGTCGGTGCCTCACCTCCTCCGCATGCGCCCTCGCCGACCATGGCATCATCGGCACTGGGATCCTCTACGGATCCAAGTGGCGACCATGTGGCAAGTCCACGTCATGGTAGGGAAGACGGATGCGGTGCTCCGAGTGCCACCTCACGTGGTGCACTAGGACACTAATCCGTTGTCGAGGTAGATGGGAAGACGACGAGAGGGTAGCTGTGACACCCCGGTAGTTAAGCTAGAATAATCACACGCTAATGGTGCCATGTCATCAAGATTTAACTAAGCCAAATTACTAATTGTTAAAAATCAAAGCTAATTTCGAATTTAAAAATAATGTCAAATTATTAGTTCTTCAAACATAATAAAAAAATGTTCTTAATGTTAAAAATAATCCATAACAAATTATGGTGGTGAACCAATATTTTTATAAAGTTATTTAATGCCCTAATATAATTAAAATAGCGGACCAACAATAAATTAAATGCCCGTTTAGTTATAAAAATGCCAAACTACTTTATTTAAATCTCAAACTTTTTGTAATAGTACAAAATATTACAGAGTATTTAATGAGACAAGTTCAACAATTTTTACAAAACAACTTTTTGTAAAAAGTAATACAAAATAGAGAAGAAAAAAATAAACACTAGAGAAAATAAAATAAAAAGGGGACCTAATCTACTAGGCATGTTGGCCCATTTAACACCATGGCCGGCCCACCCACCTCCACCTCTCCTTCCACCTCGCTACACGGAGCACAGTGGGCGTGTCGGCCATCCCAGCCATGGTGGCCGAGACTACCAATGTGCCGGCCATCCGCCAACTCCCCCGCAGCACATAAGAACACCTCTCACCGCGTGGACGAAATCCTACCCCCTTTCCTGCTGAGTAAATAGGCAATTTTTCGACTAATTTAATCCATAAATAGATGACTAGCATGACATTGACAGAATTAACTACATACCGATACTGATCTAAACGGACACGTACTACGCAAACAATAGACAAATCTACACTTGATGCTAGTACTGCTAATACGGAAGTAATCAAGAGAGGGATAAGTGTGTTATACCCTCCAGTAGGCCATGCAGAGGCCCCCGCGGCGGTGGCAGCAGCAGCGGCATCCTCGGCGGCCTTCTTGTCGGCCTCGACCTTCTTGGCGACAACACGGTCGGCGTCGGTGGACATGGTAATGACGGAGATGACGCGGGCGTAGAGGAAGTAGACGTACGGAGGCGAGAAACTACGTGATCGCTCCCCAAAAACCTAATCGCCCCTCTTCCCCGTACAGGAAGCGGAGAGGCGGGGTTTCGGTGGCCTGCTCTCATGTCGACCGTGTACACAGCAGACGGGATGGAGTCACCGGCGGTAGCAGCAGCAAGGGAACGAGCGTGTGAGGCAGATGTGATCTGATTCTCGTGGCGGCTAGGGTTGGCGTTAGCCTGCTTATATAGGCGGATGGGCGGAGAGACGTGGGCCGAACCCACGTCCGAGTCGGTAACAGCCCACGATCCGACGTCTCGGATCGTGTCGTGTCTGTTACATATTCTCCGTTCCTGACCGACAAAAAATAAGCGCGTAGGTATGAGCTCAGCTCATTCCCGCAACCCGCGGCGCGTCGTGACGAGGCGTGGCGAGGCGGGCGGCAGAGGAGGAGTGCGCGAGGGCTCCTTCTCTTCTCACTCTCCAATAGCATGTAGAAGAGAGACCCTTATAAAGGGGTCCAACTTCTTCTCCACTAGCGGGGTGGGACTAAACTTCCCACCACCACCTTTTCATGCCACAAAACGAACTGGTGCAGGTAGTTTACTAAAACCCTTGAATTCAGAATATGGGAAAGTCGCCCCGGGTTGGGGGACTACTCCTTTTATGGGGGTCGCCTACATATATAGGATATTTTAAGAAATGAGCATCTTTCTTCGTAGCAGGATCGGGGGAAAGAATGGGAAAGACAATTTCACTATATTTCTTACCGGTAACAGGGCCTATCACAAGAATATTTTTTTATCGGGCGCAAATCCAAATCTGCTAATTGTTCTCTAATAGCACCTGCTCCTGTCGCAATTTCCCGATTTCAAAATGTTGGGGTTCCCATATTTGTTTTGTGGGCTCCCATATTCGTTTTCTAGGGTTTCATATTCGTATTCGTCTTCTAGGATTCCATATTTAGTTTCTTCTAAGGTTTCATATTCGTCCTCTCGGATCCGGTATTCGTGTTCCTTGGAGATTTCTGAAATTCTCTTATGGGCCTAAGGCCCACTACTAATTTCAACAATCCCCCACCAGGTCTCAAGGGCACATCGTGTTCCCTCGTTCCAATCACTCTATTAATATACCAGCATTTCAGTGAAGACCTGTTAAGGTTGAGCTTCACCTAGAACAAGTAGCTACACCCCTTTACAACTGAACAATGGAATATGCCTTGAATTGTTAGTTTGGTGTAAAGAAGCTTCACCACAAGTCTTACTAGTACTAGGCTACCGAAGGCTGACCCCTCGGGTGGAGCATATAAGTCATACTATTGGCCTATTCATGGGTTTAGTAGAGATCACCCCAATCTCATAGGCTGTGACCAGCAGTCATACTCCTGGCCAAGTTAGGATGATCAACGAACAACTATCTACTACATCAATCCAATGTTGTCTCGGTAACAAGTATCTACTTCATGCGTTCATTTCTTGCAAAGGCCCAAACCTGTCTTTTATTTTCGAGGTTGCATCATGGCATGAATCTCTTAATTCATTCTTGTAGTACTTGTTTCCTTTCTCAAAGCATCCGAACGATGATGTCTTATTGCTAGTTGGGATGTCTTTGATGTTCGCATGTTGGAAGTTCATATTGTACAATAAGAAAATATTAGGCCATGTGCTATGCTTCCAAGCAAAGATCTTATTGATATATTTATGACTTCCTTTTGGATATCTTGTTTGTTCCTTCTTGTAACCATTTCGTGTGTACATCCTTGTTTGTGGATATATATCATCATGATTGTCTTCTACTTAGAATCTTTTACACATGAGAGAAATTACATCTCTAATTGATATCCTATTTTCTTTCACGTCCACCGTTGCATTTCCTTTTTTAGTTTTTGGTGGCTTAGTGAAAGGATTTGTCTTGAGTGCGTATCTTATTTTCCTACATCTTGATGCACTCTTTGGCCATGAAGATTATTTTTCCTCATGCTTGTCTTGATGAGGGTTTTGCCATTTCGATTGGTTTCCCTCCTCTTGACAAGGTTCTTATTTCCTATCTTCACAAGCGTTGGTTCTTATTTTGTTTATTAGTAAGCTTGTGAACCCATTTTCTAGTATGTGTGTGTGGGAATGATATGTCTTGCACTTTGTGTCTCATTTCATCAAGACTATGTTGATGAGTAATGCTCATCCTTATCTTAGTCTTCTCAAGTGCTTTGCCATGACTCACACACATTATTTTGGTTGAGCCTATTCTTAAGTTGCTTATTTTACATGTTGCTCAACCATTTTTTTTGTGCAATTGATATTCTTATTATGTCATCTATCTTCTTGCAATCATTGTGTGTTTTTATTAATTTTGGGGGAGCAACGATCCTATTTTGTGCGCTTGTATCAAATACAAAAATCTCGTATTAGTGCACAAATCATGGGGAGCTTCTCTAGTTTTGATAAAACACTCTCTTGCCTTTATCATAATTTATTTTATTCATGTGGTTCCAAGGACCATATGATTGTTTGTTCCATCTGGTATCTTTTGATTGCTTGCCTCTATTTTTTGTATGTCTTTGTGGCATACGATCCTTTTATTTGCAATCTTTGGTTCCTCAATATAGTTTGTTTTCCTCCAACTACTTATCATTGTATTTGTGTATTTCTTTGCACTCATTTGCTGAGAAGTACACACTTTTTGGAGGACCACCTACTATATTGGCTTTCTAAACTTTTCGTCCATTTTGGCAATCGATGCCAATGGGGGAGAAGTTTAGAGAGTTTATTTTGGATATGTTTAGAGGGTTTTGCTTTTATTGCGTAAGCATTTACATCTTGCACGCATGCATTATTGCTTTGTATGTGTGTGCTTGATTATGCTTATTTCCTTATATAAACTCTCTTGAAGTGGTTGTCATCAATTACCAAAATGGGGGAGATTGTTAGAGCATATATCTCCATATGTGGTTTTGGTAATTGATGACAATTCCTATGGACTAATGGTTGCCTTAAGTTATATTTATAGGATTTGTCCATAGGCACTTCTTGAAGTCCATCTGTTGGGTTCAAGGAGTTTATATGATGACCAAGATGGTATTCAAGGTATTATGCAAAGAATGGTCATAGAGACACAAGGTTGATCAAGATCTCAGACAAAGAGTAAATCAGGATGACCAACACACAAAGCATACAAGATGTACCGAGAGGGATCAAGTGATCCCATGGTATGGTAAGCATTGTCCATTACGTGTTTGTGTACTAACCCATGGTCTTTGTGAGAGTTCTATGTGGGGGTTAGGTGTGCTTCCATGGGCTTGCCTCAAAAGGAAGCTCATACAACCCATGAAGGATGAGGTCAAGTGGTCATCGTCATCAAGATTGCGGTGTGCAAGTTCAAGTGGATCAACACGAATATATCATGCTTGATGCTTGCCGTCCATTGTGGTTGCAATAGACTTGTGAAGATATGCTGAAGAGCGGCTCACCCATAGTGTGTATGGGGGAGCAATCAACTAGTCTTCATCAAGCCAACACAATCAAGAAAGGTGGTCCATCTCGAGGAAGCCTAGATCATCGTCATCTAGCTCAAGAGGACGAGGTGCAAGGTATAGGTTTGACCTTGATAGGTTTTCTGTTTTAGGATAGATTGTCGTACTGTCAAGGGGGGCTCTCAAGTGAGTAGCTTGATCGTATCGTTCGTTTAGAGCTCAAACCATTTGCATCCTTGCATCATACTTCTTGGCTTTTGTTTGGTGTTTCTATTTGTGAGTTTTAGAGCTTATGTCCATCTTCATGACAAGCTCGAGTTCTCAACATTTTCTTATGGGAATTTTCTCACTTGATTCTTATTGATATTTCAATCAATATTGTGTTAGCCCATGTAGTTAGCTTTCCAACAAACTTGGTTTCGTTGAATTCGGAGTCCGTATGCGAAAGTTACAACAGTTTCAGTATCGAGCGGTAGTACCGCTCGTGGTGCCAGCGGTAGTACCGCTCCTGTAGCGGTAGTACCGCCCCCGGAGAGGTAGTACCGCCCCCGGAGCGGTAGTAATTTTTTACTACCGCTCCCTAGCGGTAGTACCGCTCCAGGAGCGGTAGTACCGCTCCGTCGGACTGTTTTTTGCATACTTTTTGGCCTCAACATGGTCGGTGAACCTACCAAGCGGTAGTACCGCTCCATGAGCGGTAGTACCGCTCTGTGCGGGCTGTGAGGCTTAACGGTTGGATTTTTCCCCACCTATAAAAGGGGGTCTTCTTCCCCATTGAACCTTATCTCTTTAGCTCGTGTTCTTCCCCCATTGTTGACCTTGTTCGAGCTTGCTAACTCTCAATCCCTCCAATGATTCTTGCTAGTTCTTGAGGGAAAGGAGAGTGGAGATCTAGATCCACATTTCCACCAATCACTTTCTCCTCTAAGTGAGGGGAACCCCTTGGGTCTAGTTCTTGGAGTTCTTCGTGTTCTTCTTCGTTCTTCCTCTCATTTTCCTCCCTAGCATTAGTTGCTTTGGTGGGATTTGGGAGAGAAGGACTTGGGCACTCCGTGTGCCCTTGCCATTGCATTAGTTGCATCGTTTGAGTTCTCCACGGTGATACATGGAAGTGAAGTTTGAGAAGCTTATTACCTTTGGTACTTAGTACCCTAGATATTGTTCTTCGTGGATGCTTTGGCATCCTAGAAGCTTGGTGGTGTCTCGAAGCTCAATCATTGTGGTGTAAAGCTCCGGGCAAGCGTCGGGGACTCTAATTAGGTTGTGGAGATAGACCCGAGCAATTTGTACGGGTATCGGTGACCGCCCCCAAGGTTTGTCATTTGTACGGGTTCGGCGACCGCCCTCAAGGGTCCGTTAGTGGAATCACGGCATCTTGCATTGTGCGAGAGCGTGAGGAGATTACGGTGGCCTTAGTGGCATCTTGGGGAGCATTGTGCCTCCACACCGCTCCAACGGAGATTAGCATCCGCAAGGGTGTGAACTTCGGGATACATCACCGTCTCCGCGTGCCTCAGTTATCTCTTACCCGAACCCTTTACTTATGCACTTTACTTTGTGATAGCCATATTATTTATTGTCATATATCTTGCTATCACTTAGTTGTTTATCTTGCTTAGCATAAGTTGTTGGTGCACATAGGTGAGCCTAGTTGTTGTAGGTTTTGTGCTTGACAAATTAAACGTTAGTTTTATTCCACATTTATTCAAGCCTAAACCGTAATTATTTTAAAGCGCCTATTCACCCCCCTCTAGGCGACATCCACGTCCTTTCACTACTTCACGGGATCTCTGATCATATAGGTTGGGTTACTGCCATGGCAACTCATGTGGGTCTCATACCCATCTCCCTCGATGCACTATCTATCACAACGCGTGATAGCCCTTTAGTAAAGGGATCTGCCAGATTCTTAGCCGTTCGGATGTAATCCAACGCTATCACTCCAGAGTTTCTTAAACGTCCGACATACTTCAATCTCATTCTTATATGTTTGTTGGACTTCATGTTTTCCTTTGAACTCTTCACTTTTACAATAACTGTCTGATTATCGCAGTTCATAAGCATAGCCGGAACCGGCTTCTCAACCACGGGCAAGTCCATCAAAAGATCTCAAAGAAATTCTGCTTCGACACCAAATGTGTCTAATGCTGTTAATTTTGCTTCCATTGTCGATCTCGTTAAGATCGTTTGCTTGCAAGACTTCCAGGAAACAACACCACCTCCAAGAGTAAACATATACCCAGTAGTGGCCTTCATCTCATCAGCATCAGAGATCAAATTCGCATCACTATACCCTTCAAGTACCGACGGGTATCCGTATAGTGAAGTCTGTGGTTGATAGTACCTTTCAGATAGCGCATAATTCTTTCAATAGCACGCCAATGAACATCACCCGGATTGGAAACAAACCGGCTCAGTTTGCTCACAACAAACGCGATGTCAGGCCTCGTTGCGCTAGCTAGGTACATAAGCAAACCAATAATTTGAGAGTATCTCAATTGATCTATAACTGTGCCGTTGAACTTTTGAATCAACACACTAGGATCATATGGTGTTTGAGAAATTTTGTAGTCTGAATATCCAAATCGACTCAAGATCTTCTCAACATAGTGGGATTGCAGAAGTTTAATCCCACCCTCATCATCTCTCAAGAGCTTGATGTTCAAGATAACATCAGCCACTCCAAGGTCCTTCATCTCAAAGTTCTGAGACAGAAATGACTTAACCTCCTCAATCACCTTGAGGTTGGTTCCAAATATCAGTATGTCATCAACATACAAGCACAGTATAACTCCTTGGCCCCCACCATGGCGATAGTATACACACTTGTCAGCTTCATTAACAACAAAGCCAACAGATGTCAGAGTTGTATTAAACTTATCATGCCATTGCTTAGGTGCTTGCTTGAGGCCATATAAAGATTTCAGCAACTTACACACTTCTCCTTCTTGACTATCTATCATAAAGCCATCTCGCTATTGCATATAGATTTCCTCGTCTAGCTCTCCATTCAGGAAATCCGTCTTAACGTCCATTTGATGAACAAGAAGACCATGCGAGGATGCCAACGAGAGTAGTACTCGAATGGCGGTCAGTCTGGCCATAGGTGAATAAGTGTCGAAGAAATCTTCTTCTTCTTTCTAGGCATGGCCCTTAGCCACAAGCCTAGCCTTGTACTTCTCGATTGTACCATCGGGCCTAATCTTCCTTTTGAACACCCACTTGCATCCCAGTGGTTTGCAACCATAGGGACGATCAGTAATTTCCCATGTCCCATTAGCCATGATGGAATCCATCTCGCTACGGACCGCAACTTTCCGGTAATCAACATGTGGCAAAGCATACACTTCTGAAATAGAAGTGGGATTATCATCCACGAGGTATACGAGGAAATCATCACCAAAGGTCTTTGCAGTCCTTTGTCTCTTGCCCCTACCAAGGGTTTCCTCGTCATCCTCCTCAGGATTTTCATCATGTGTTTGTTCATAATATTCCATAGGAATGGCAGGCGCATGAGTTCTCTCAGACTCCTGTCTAGAAGTGCTTTGCATATCTCTCATGGGAAAAATATCCTCAAAGAATGTAGCATCCCTCGACTCCATTATTGTACTGACCTTCACGTCAGGTACCTCAAATTTCACTACTAGAAATCTATAGCCTACGCTATTCTTAGCGTATCCCAACATAACACAGTCCACAGTCTTTGGTCCAAGCTTACACTTCTTGGGGATCGGCACATTGACTTTCGCCAAGCAGCCCCAAGTACGTAAGTACGAGAGCGTCGTCCTTCTCTTCGACCATTCCTCATAAGGAGTGACCTCATTATCTTTTGTAGGAACCTTATTCAGGACATGACACGCGGTCAATATAGCCTCCCCCCACCATGCCTTGGATAAACCCGATGTATCTAACATGGCGTTAACCAAATCAGTTAGAGTATAGTTTTTCCGTTCGGCAACCCCGTTTGACTGGGGTGAATAGGGAGGCGCCCTATCATGAATAATGCCATGTTCTGCACAAAAAGAATCAAACTCGTTTGAGAAGTACTCTCCACCACGATCAGACTATACTCGTTTAATTTTCTTTTCAAGTTGATTCTCAACTTCCGCCTTATAGATTTTAAAGTAGTGTAGAGCCTCATCTTTAGTATTTAACAGATACACATAGCAATATCTAGTGGAATCATTTATCAATGTCATGAAATATTTCTTTCCACCTTTAGTCAACACACCATTCATCTCACAAAGATCACAATGTATGAGTTCTAACGACACCAAGTGTCTCTCCTCTGCAGCCTTGTGAGGCTTGCGAGGTTGCTTTGCTTGCACACACGAATGGCACTTAGAACCTTTGGCTAAAGTGAAAGTTGGGATTAAATTCAGTTTTGCTATCCGCGACATAACACCGAAACTTATGTGACAAAGACGGGAATGCCAAACTTCGGATTCATTGACACTCGAATGAATATTGTTCACGACTTTATTACATAAATCTGTGAGGGAAAGGCGGAACCGACCTCCACACTCATAACCTTTTCCAACAAAAAGTCCATATTTCGTAACAACTACTTTATTAGACTCGAAGACCAACTTAAACCCTTCTCTACACAGAAGGGAGCCACTAACGAGATTCTTCTCGATGGCGGGGACATGCTGCACGTTCTTCAGCTGTACGATCCTTCCCGAAGTAAACTTCAGATCGACCGTGCCAACACCAAGAACAGAAGCACTCGCTCCATTCCCCATCAATACAGACCCTCGACATGTGACCTGGTAAGAAGAGAACAATGAGATGTCAACACACACATGAATATTTGCACCTGTGTCCACCCACCAATCGGTGATTGACAAACCGAAAGTGTAGTAAACAAATTACCGTACCTAGATGCACCACTTTCATTGTTGCTCACAATCATATTGGCAGACTTGGAGTCCTGCCCTGGCTTCTTGTACTTGTTTGGGCACTTGTTGGCCCAATGTTCCTCAGAACCCCAATTGAAGCAGCCATCTCCCTTCTTGTTCTTCTTGAAGGGCTTTTTACCCTTCTTCTTAAAGTCGGTATTCTGTTGGACATAATTCTTCCCCTTAGGCTCGTGGGAATTGAAATTCCTCTGATGTACCATATTGGCAACAGAAGAACCTTCCACCGTTTTTCCATGCGACTCCTTTGCTCTCGAGTTCTGTTCAACCCACAGATGGCCAATGATGTCCTCTACTGGGAATTCACGCCTCTGATGTTTCAGAGTAGTAGAAAAGTTCCTCCAGGAATTAGGGACCTTAGCGATTATACACCCCGCGACAAACTTGCCCGGTAAATCACACTTCAAAACCTCAAGTTCTTTAGCAATGCATATTATCTCATGAGCTTGTTCCAATACAGAATGGTTCTCGACCATTTTGTAATCATGGAACTCTCCATAACATACATCTCGCTCCCAGCATCGGTGGCCCCGAACTTAGATTCGAGTGCCTCCCACAAGTCCTTGGCGACACACACATGTAAATATGCATCGACCAGTTTATCACCGATCACGCTAAGCACTGCTCCGAGAAACACAACGGTGGCCTCTCTGAATGCCTTCTCCTGTTCAGGAGCAATCTTAAGCACTGCTCCGAGAAACACAACGGTGGCCTCTCTGAACGCCTTCTCCTGTTCAGGAGCAATCTTTCCCGTGGAGACACCAGCGACCCAGAACACGTTCATAGCTGTGAGCCATAAAGTGGTCTTTGTCTGCCAACGTTTAAAGTACGTACCGGTGAACTTATCCGGTTTCAGTGTGGCAGCAAAGCCACTTGCTGAAAAATTCCTACACATATTAGGTTTTTGGATTGCTGAGTAAATAGGCAATTTTTCGACTAATTTAATACATAAATAGATAACTAGCATGGCGTTGATAGAATTAACTACATACTGATAATGATCTAAACGGGAACGTACTACGCAAACAGTAGACAAATCTACACATGATGCTAGTACTGCTAATATGGAAGTAATCAGGAGAGGGATAAGCGTGTTATACCCTCCAGTAGGCCATGTAGAGGCCCCCGTGGCGGTGGCGGCAGCAGCAGCGTCCTCGGAGGCCTTCTTGTCGGCCTCGGCCTTCTCGGCGACAACACGGTCGGTGTCGGTGGACATGGTAATGATGGAGACGACGCAGACGTAGAGGAAGTAGACGTACGGAGGCGAGCAGTCGTGTGATCGCTCCCCAAAAACCTAATCGCCCCTCTTCCCCATACAGGAACCGGAGAGGCGGGGTTTCGGAGGCTAGCGCATAGGTATGATCTCGGCTCGGCTCATTCCCGCAACCCGCGTCGAGGCGTGGCGAGGCGGGCGGCAGAGGAGGAGTGCGCGAGGGCTCCTTCTCTTCTCACTCTCCAATAGCATGTAGAAGAGAGACCCTTATAAAGGGGTCCAACTTCTTCTCCACTTGCGGGGTGGGACTAAACTTCCCACCACCACCTTGTCATGCCACCACCTACATGGGCCCTTGGAGATTTCTGAAATTCTCTTATGGTCCTAAGGCCCACTACTAATTTCAACATTTCCCCCTCTCTCGCTTGCTCTCTTCTCCACACACGAACCACCACCGCCATCGCCATGGCCACGGTCGCCTGCGTGGCCATCGTGCTCCTCCCTGCCTAAGACCGCGCCGAAGCTTCGTCTGCATCCCATGCATCCTCTACGTAGAGGGGTTCGAGCCATGGATCGCCATTTTCGCTGGATCGAGTCTTCTTCCACTTTCAATCACCGAAGCTTCGCCCCGTCGGTTCGCCGCGCCCTGTGCTCCTAAGCCTCCCGCCGAGCTCTCGTGCGCTCCTAGCTGAGCCCCGCATCTGCCCCCCTTACTCCCCTTGAATCCATGGTCGTAGTTGTCATCCCCATCGCGATCAAACCTCCCCGCCGTTGGCATGCTCGCCGCCCACGCACGCCCACCCACAACTGCCGCTGCTTGACCTGTCGGTGAGCGCGTGGCGCCATGCCCGACTACGCCAGCCTCCGCCCCACTGGCAGCGAGCTTTCGACCACCCAGCCCACGGGAGTGCTAGCCGTCGCACTGCTACATTGCTGCTTCTGCTTGCTGCTGCGTGTGAGGAGTTTGCGCGTACAGGAACCTTCCCAAATCTCGGTGCACCATGTCTTTGGTTCGAACTCGTTCAAACGACCTGAATGGTCACAAAGCGCCTTCAAACAGTTGCGAACCTGATCAACAAAGAAAGCGGCTACGTAGCACCCGATTTCGCCTCAAGCTGCGCTTGGTGATTTCCATGGTTGCACCGAACGTGACAAGGAGTCTTGCCGGTAGTCGCCGGCAAGCTCCCAGATATGCAAGAACAAATCGCACAATGAATGGAACTGAAAAAGGGAAAACAAATTTTCATTCATTTGTTTGAGAGATTCTCGAGCATACTACATAGATGATATGATATACTCTAACCTAGAACTATTGCCCTTGACAAGGAACCGCGCTTGTTGGACTGGAGTTCAGGAAGATGAGAAGCGGCCCTCCGCGCGATCCAGGCTGGTTCCCCCGGGACCAGCATTATGCGGAGGAGAACGACGCCCGAAGAGATGGAGGAGCAGGAGTCCGGGTGCTGACGAGAAGATGAGGCAGATCCGGTTAGTTCGGCGAGGGAAAGGGCGAGCGACAGACTGTTGGTGATGATACGGCCAGTGGTTGGCCCGAAGGCAGCCCCCTCATGCAGATAATGACTATGGGGAACCTGACCTGCTCCTGTTGTCGTCGTCGCCAGTCCCTTCCTTGCTACTCCCACCCGAGGGAGGGCTTTCAGTCGCGCTCAAGCTTTCTTCGCAGCAGCCGAGACGCGCACCCGAGCTCCCATATAGCTTGACAGAGAGCGTGTTCTCCACCACCTTCTTCAAGCAGAGAACATGCCTATCCCAAAGGCTGTGGGCGCGGGCGAAACTTTTCCACCCGCGGTCGAGGAACAGGGTCCGAGGCCCAGTGTGCTCCGTAACAACCGGCACGACACCGTTACCGCAGCCGTGCATGCGGAGCCATAGGGTCGGGCCCCCTCTCCTTCCGTTGCCTCGGCGAAGACACCAGGGAGTCGGAGGCGGGACCGGATGGGCCTCTCTAAAGCAACATGGCGGGCCGCCACAAAAGCAAGCCCCGGGAAGTCGGAGGCGTTGGAGTAGCGCTCCGCCTCCCCCAGCCTCGACCTCCGCGGCGACCACGACCCCTCACCCTTCCTCCACCACGAGCGTTTGGGCAGCCTTCCACCGCGGCACCCCCAGAAGCTGTGCATGATTCGAGTGGGATCCCCTCGCTGCCCTCACGGCAGACGATGGCCGACACCGTCCCCTAACCATGGTTAGGGACAAGTGCCACCGGGGGACATAAGAAGATTCAGAAGACCAAGATCGAGGAGCCGGTGGATTCAGAGGGAGTTGGGTGAGCAAAACCCCTTGCAAACCCTCCCAATTTATAGGATGGGGCGCGGGGGCTAGCCTCCCTTACTCCAGAAGCCACCACCCTCCGCGACCAATCACTCGAGCTCACGGGCGAACAGAGAACCGCCCTGATGCGCCAATGCATGCACGGGCGGGCCCAACCACTACTTTGCCTTTCAGGCCTCGACTGCCACCTGTCCATCAATGACTGCCGATGCCACGCGCGTGGCAGAGGCGTTTCAGGAGGAGGAGAGCCACTGCGCATGACCTCCCACTTCGCGCATCGGGTGCACGGCGTGGGGAAAGGCAGCCGCCAGCAGATCCAGCCGCAAAAGCCCGTACACCTCTTTGGGCCTGGCCCAACAACGCTCCGCACACATGTGTGGTCCAGGCCCGAGGGCTCCTGTCGGTGCACTAAAGACTGGGGTCTCTAGTGCTCCAAACTTGTGCACGGGCGCGAAGAGCCGCTGACGGTAGGGCGCGACAGGATCCAGACAAGACTCAGCCCCAAGGTATCCAAGGCCACAACAAGCCTGTCTTGCCAGGAAGACACCTAAGGCCACGTCCGTCTAATGGACGTGATGACCGCTCCAAGCGCAAGGCCCTAATGAGCCTCCCTCATCGGGAAGACAACCGAAGCCCCCGGCAAGCTTCCTTTCTGGGACGAAGCACCAAGGCCCCGACAAGCACCCTTGCCGGGATGACATGGCAGCACACTAGAGGGCGACCGCCCTAGCCACAGTGCCACCGCCCCCCCGAGTTCCAGCGCATTCCGCATGCGCCAGCGGGGTGTCCAGGTGTCGAAAAACCTGGACACATGTCTTCACCAGCACTTAGCTGACATGGACAAGACGTGCATTTAATGCACCTGACAGAGGTATATGGATAAGCTCTGCTGTAAGGTTCACTGTAACATCTTGTGAACCTAGCATCGAGCACTGTAGATGACCCCTTTGCCTATAAAGGGGGCCCTTAGCTCATTCACAAGGGGTTAGACTCTTTGGAGATTGGCCAGAAGACGGTTACTATCGTTGTAGACGAACAACAAAAGAATGCTTAATACGATCAGACAAGAAGGACGTAGGGTTTTACGAATAAGCGGCCCGAACCTGGGTAAAAAGGCTTGCCGGGTGTTGATCGTTGGGTTTGCTCTTGGCGTAGTTCTTCCCGCCCTATGATCACAAGGCAATCGTGTTGATCCCCATAGGTGTCGACCTAGCATCGCCGACATGAATAATATTGGCTCAAGCTTCAACCTAGAAGACTCTTCATTTTATATTTATGAGAAATCACTTTTGAGTCCATGGGAAAGCCAATACTATTAAAAGGGGGTGAGGTAGTGAAATGAACTGATTTCTCAAATGCTCAAAGTTAGCCACCAAAACATTCAGTCATTCCCCCCACATATTCACTCTGTCAAGTTCCACATTCACAAATTTGGTGTAACCAACATTGCCATATCGGACTCACTGAGTTTGAACCTAAGACAGAACCCTAGCCACTCCCACCAAATCGGTGCAACCAAAACTGCATCGGTGCTACCGAGTTCAGTGTGACCAACATTCTGTTGCCAAGATACACAAAATCGGAATTTACGAGTTTGAGTATCGATGCCACCGAGTTTGTCCATCTAACCGTTAGTCACCTTTTCGGTGCCACCGAGTTCTATATATCGGTCTCATCGAGATTCAAAAGTTCACCACTTTAGTGCTAATCGGTACCACCGAGTTGTCCACTTTGGTGTCACCAAGTTTGCTCTTCTGTGTGTAACGGTTAGATTTTGGCTGCTGCCTATATATACTCCTTCACCCACCTCTCATTCGTGGGACAAGCACTCGGAACACACACTTCATTTCCAGATCCATTTTCTGAGAGAGAACCACCTACTCATGTGTTGAGACCAAGATATTCCAATCCTATCATTTGTATCTTGATCTCTAGCCTTCCCAAACTGCTTTCCACCAAATCAACCTCTCCTACCCATGCATATTCTATGCAAGAGAGATTTGTGTTGATGAGACTATCTTTAGAAGCATAAGAGCAAGGAGTTCATTGATCTACCACATCTATTACCTTTGGGAGGGTGGTGCCTCCTAGATTGGTTAGGTGTCGCTTGGGAGCCTCCTACTTCGTGTTGTGGAGTTGAACCAAGATGTTTGTAAGGGCAAGGAGATCGCCTACTTCGTGAAGATCTACCGTGAGTAAGGCTAGTCCTCCATGGACGAAACCGTGGTGGGATAGACAAGGCCGCTTCTTTGTGGACCCACCGTGGGTGGAGCCCTCCATCGACTCTCGCAACCGTTATCCTTCGTGGGTTGAAGTCTCCACTAACATGGATGTACGATAGCGCCACCTATCGAAACCATGCCAAAAATCGTCGTGTCAACCCCTCGTGTTTGATCACCTAAACTCGACTCCTTTACATGTGCAAAGTCTTTACTTTTCCGGTGCGATATATGTTGACTAGCATGTGTAGGGTGATCTAGTCTTGTTAGAATCGCTAGATTTCTACCCTCCTAGAAATTGGGTTAGGCTAGAAATTTTATCTTGACAAGTAGTTTATTCACCCCGTCTACACACATCTTCTATCCATCCCTCAATTGGTACCACAACAAGGTCTCCAAAAACTTGTTTTAACAGCCATTGGAGGAAGATAAATGTGACTAGTTTCCAGATTTTTAGTTGTAGAGTGCCTATTCTTGTGTTGGGGAACGTCGCATGGGAAACAAAAAAAATATCCTACGCACACGCAAGACCTAGCCATGGTGATGATCATCTACGAGAGGGGAGAGTGAATATACATACCCTTGTAGATCACTAAACGGAAGCATATATAATGCGGTTGATGTAGTGGAACATCTCCGCGATCCAAATCGCAGCCCGTCCTATGATCTGATCACGATCCATCCCGCGATCTCATCACGATCTGTCCCGCAATCTCAACACGACCCTTCCCGATCTAGCACCGAACGGACGGCACCTCCGCGTTCAGCACACATACGGCTCGATGACGTCTCCTCCTTCTTGATACAGAAGAGAGGAAGGAGAAGTAGATGGGATATCGACCAGCACAACGACATGGTCGAGATGATGGTGGAGCAGTGTCAGCAGGGCTTCGCCAAGCGCTGCCGGAACCGATCTAAGGAGAAAATGGATTTATGGGAGAGGTAGGGCTGCCACCGGGGTGTGGGAATTGATGTGTTCAGCCCCTCCCTCTCCCCCACTATATATGGGAGCCTAGGAGGAGGGTTGGGTCGTAGCCCTAGCCCCTCCTCCAAGGAGGGGGCGCGGGCCTAGGGAGGTTTCCTCCCTCCCCAAGGCACCTAGGAGGTGTCTTCCCATTTAGGGACTCTTCCCTCCCAACTACATGGGCCCTAGGGGGCTGGCCCAACAAGTCTTTGAAACCCCCTCCCAACTGCACGTCCTAGGGGCTGGAGGGACCCTTTCAAATCTTCTGGAACCTTCGAGAAGCTTCCCGGTGCAATACCGATAAAACCTGAAACTTTTCTGGTAGCCAAAATATGACTTCCCATTTATATATCTTTACCTCCGGACCATTCCAGAGCTCCTTGTGACATCCGGGATCTCATCCGGGACTCCGAATAACATTCGGTCACCAACATACATATCCCAATACTACTCTAGAGTCACCGAACGTTAAGTGTGCAGACCGCGCGGGTTCGAGAACTTTGCAGACATGACCAAGACACCTCTACGGTCAATAACCAATAGCGGGACCTGGATGTCCATATTGTTTCCTACATATTCTACGAAGATCTTTATCGGTCGAACCACGATGTCAAGGATTCAATCAATCCCGTATGCAGTTCCCTTTGTCCATCGGTATGTTACTTGCCCGAGATTCGATCGTCGGTATCTCTATACCTAGTTCAATCTCGTTATCGGCAAGTCTCTTTACTCGTTCTGTAATACACGATCCCATGACTAACTCCTTAGTGACATTGCTTGCAAGGCTTATTGTGATGTTGTGTTATCGAGTGGGCCCCCAGATACCTCTCCGTCACACGGAGTGACAAATCCTAGTCTTGATCCATGCCAACCCAACATACACCTTCGAAGATACCTGTAGAGCACCTTTATAGTCACCTAGTAATGTTGCAATATTTTATACATACAACGGATTCCTCCGGTGTCCGGGAGTTGCATGATCTGATGGTCATAGGAACAGATACATTGACATGCAGAAAGCAGTAGCAACAAACTGACACGATCATATGCTATGTTTATAGTTTGGGTCTTGTCCATTACACCATTCTCCTAATGATGTGATACCGTTATCAAGTGACAACACTTGTCTATGGTCAGGAAACCTTTACCATCTTTGACAAACGAGCTAGTCAACTAGAGGCTCACTAGGGACAGTGTGTTGTCTATGTATCCACACATACATTTGAGTTTCCAATCAATATAATTCTAGCATGGATAATAAACGATTATTATGAATAAGGAAATATAATAATAACCAATTTATTATTGCCTCTAGGGCATATTTCCAACAGTCTCCCACTTGCACTAGTGTCGGCGATGCTAGGTCACACCTATGGGAATCAACATCAAACCCTTGTGATCGTAGGGCTGGGAAAGGTGACGTAAAGAGCAGAGCTAACGATCAGCACTCGCCTTGTGTGATTATATTAAGCGTTTTGTTGTTGATTGTTAAAGTGACTGTTGATAACCTTCTTCTGGGCCAATGTCCAAAGAGTCTAACCCCTTGTGAATGAGCTAAGGGCCTCCTTTTATAGGCAAAGGGGTCACCTACAGTGCTCGGTGGTAGGTTCACGAGAAGTTACAGTGAACCTAGAGCGGTACTTATCCATCTACCGCTGTTAGGTGCATTAAATGCACGTCTTGTCATTGTTAGCAATGTGCTAGTGAAGACATGTATCCAGGTGTTTCGACACTTGGACGTTGCGCTAGCACATGCGGAATGCGCTGGAACTTGGGGGGTGGTGGCATTGTGGCAAGGGTGGTTGCCCTCCAATGCCTAGCCCCGTCATCCTGGCAAGGGAGCTTGCCGGGGCCTTGGGTCTTCGTCCCGACAAGGAAGCTTGCCGGGGGCTTCGGTCGTCATCCCGACAAGGGAGGCTTGCCGAGGTCTTGTACTTGGTGAGTTCATCACGCCCACCAAATGGGCGTGGCTTTGGTCATTATCCTGGCAAGGCAGGCTTGCCAAGGCCTTGATTATCTTCCCGGCAAGGCATGCTTGCCGATGCCTTGATTATCTTCCCGGCAAGACAAGCTTGCCGAGGCCTCGATTATCTTGGGGGATGCATCTTGTCTGGGTCCTGCCATGCCCTGCCGGCAGGGGCTCGTTATGCCCGTGCAGAAGTCTCAGGCACTAGGGACCCCAGTCTTTAGTGCACCGATAGGAGCCCCCAGGCTTGGGCCGCACACGCATGCGAAGCGTTGTTGGGCCAGGCCCAAAGAGTTGCACGTGCCTTTATGGCTGGATTCGCTGGCGATTGCATTTCCCCACGTCGCGCACCGGATGCGTGAAGTGGGAGGTCGCGCACGGAGTGGCCTCTCCGCCTCCTGAAACGCCTCTACCACGCGCGTGGCATGCGCAATTATGGATGGACAGGTGGCAGACGTGGCCCTAAAAGGCGCAATAGTGGCTGGGCCCGCCCATGCATGCGTTGGTGCAGCAGGGCGGTTCCCTGTTCGCGCATGAGCTCGAGCAATTGGACAAGAAGGGTGGTGGCTTCTGGAATAAGGGAGGCTATCCCCCGTGCCCCATCCTATAAATTGGGAGGCTTTGGGAGGGGTTTTGCTCACACAACTCCTCCAGAACCTACCAACTCCTCGGCCTTGGTCTTCAGAATATTCTTTTGTCTGCAGGTAGCACTCGCCCCTAACTATGGTTAGGGGACGGGGTCGGCTACCGTCGGCCGCCAGGGCAGGGAGAGGATCCCGTTCGGATGATGCCACAACTTCAGGGGCGCCGCGGTGGAAGACGACCCCGTTCTCCTCCGTGCAGTGCTGGTCCCGGGGGAACCGACCTGGATCACGCGGGAGGCCGCTCCATGTCTTCCTGAACTCCAGTCCAGCGAGCGTAGTTCCTCGCCAAGGACAATAGTTCCAGGTTAGACTAGATCATATCATCCATGTAATATGTTTGAGAATACCACAAACAAATGAATGAAAAGACTCTTTTCCCCTTTTCCCGATTCTGTTCTTTGTATGATTCACTTTTGCATAATCTAGGAGCTTGCCGGCAACTACCGACAAGGCTCCTTGCCGCAGTCAGTGCAACCATGGAAATCACCAAGCGCAGCTTGAGACAAAGTCGGGTGCTACATAGTCGCTTGCTCTGTTGATCAGGTTCGCAACTGTTTGAAGGCGCTGTGTGGCCGTTCAGGTCGTTTGAACGAGTTCGAAACAAAGACAAGGTGCACTGATCTTTGGAAAGGTCCTAGTATGCGCAACTCCACACACAAAGATTGGAAACTTTCAAAGGGGAAGCAAAGAATCTATCTACTTCAGATCTGAATCTTAAACTTAAAAACTTATCTGCTCATTCCGCGGTTGCATGGCGCTTGAGTCTTTTGCCAGGGTGTCGGAGTCCTCGGCAAACAGGAAATCACCGCTCCCGACGGATTTTTCCTCCAGCAAAGTCTTCTTGCCGACGGTCCGTGACCTTCGTTTGGAGGAAAAGCTGGCCAAGGTATAACCCTTTGCCTTTCTCTTGCTAGGTTGTGCTTGCGGAGCCCCCAAGCGCGTCCTTGGGCGACGATGCGACGCTCTCACGGGCGCAACGCTTGCACTGGAGTGTGCGCCGGGGCTTCGGGACCGTGTGGCGCATCCTCAATGACTATGCATTACTCCGCAGAGGTGCGTCCGCCGGAGTATGCGCCGAGGCCTCTGTGAAGCGCCCAGGCACTCCCTCGACAGCTGCGCGTTGGCCCCGAGCGACGCATCGGCCTGACGCCGCCGCCT
This sequence comes from Hordeum vulgare subsp. vulgare, assembly GCF_904849725.1. Classification (NCBI taxonomy): domain Eukaryota; kingdom Viridiplantae; phylum Streptophyta; class Magnoliopsida; order Poales; family Poaceae; genus Hordeum; species Hordeum vulgare. Next base: position 108,568,548 of record NC_058521.1, on the reverse strand, counting down.
TTGGAGCCTCCGCCTCCCTGCCCCGCGCCCGCGTAGCAACATACTCGCAGAGGCCTTGGGAAGCCATAGCTGAATAGAGCGTCCGCCGCGGTACCCCATTTCCGGGGGAATGCAGCGTAGCGCCCAAACTTCGAAGAATCCGGTGTTGAGTTTGCTCTGATTCATGCACAACTCCGCACCCCCGACCTGGCACTCCAAGGATGTCGGCGATGCTAGGTCGACACCTATGGGAATCAATGTGAAACCCTTGTGATCGTTGGGCAGGGCAAGGTGACGTCAAGAGCAGAGCTAACGATCAGCACTCGACCAGCCTTTTTACCCAGGTTCTGGCCACTTACGCTTAAAACCCTACGTCCTGCTTGTCTAGTTATATTAAGCGTTTTGTTGTTCATTGTTACAGTGACTGTTGATAACCTTCTTCTGGGCCAATGTCCAAAGAGTCTAACTGTTGGGTAACGTAGCATAAATTGAAAATTTTCCTACGCCATATTCAGATCTTCCTATGGAGAGACCAGCAACGAGAGAGGGGAGAGTGCATCTTCATACCTTTGAAGATCGCTAAGCGGGAGCGTTGCTAGAACACGGTTGACGGAGTCGTACTCGTAGCGATTCAGATCGCAGTGTGATTCCGATCTAGTGCTGAACCATGACACCTCCGCGTTCAACACACGTGCAGCCCGGTGACGTGTCCCGCACCTTGATCCATCAAGGAGGAGGGAGAGGTTGGGGAAGATCTCTGGCAGCACGACGGCGTGGTGTTGATGGAGAGACGAGGTCTCCCGGCAGGGCTTCGCCAAGCACCGTGGGAGAGGAGGAAGAAGAAGAACAGGGCTGCGCCGAGAGAGAGATGGAAAACCGTATCTCCAATGGCCAAACCCACCGCTATATATAGGGTGAAGGGAGGGTGGCGCCCCCTTTAGGGTTCCCCCTTGAGGGGGGGGGCAGCCCTAGATGGGGGGAGGGGTGGCGGCAGGAGGGGAGGAGGGGGTGGTGCACCCCCTGGTGGGCCTTAGGCCTACCTGCGCTAGGGTTTCCCCCTACCCGCTCTTAGGCGCCATGGGCCACGTGTGGGGGGCGCACCAGCCCACCCAGGGGCTGGGGGGCTGGTTCCCTCTCACACTTGGCCCATGTAGCCTCCTGGGGCTTGTGGCCTCTCCCGGTGGGCCTCCGGAACTCTTCCAGTGGTCCCGGTACTTTGCCGGTGGTGCCCGGAACATTTCCGGCGTCCAAACCCATCCATCCTATATGTCAATCTTTACCTCCGAACCATTCCGGAGCTCTTCATGATGTCCGAGATCTCATCCGGGACTCCGAACAACCTTCAGGAACCTCGTATAACAATTCCCTATAACCCTAGCGTCATCGAACCTTAAGTGTGTAGACCCTACGGGTTCGGGAGGCATGCAGACATGACCGAGACACTCTCCGGCCAATAACCATCAGCGGGATCTTGATACCCATGGTGGCTCCCACATGTTCCACGATGATCTCATCTGATGAACCACGATGTCAGGGATTCAATCAATCCCGTATACAATTCCCTTTGTTTGTCGGTATAGAACTTGCCCGAGATTCGAGCGTCGGTATACCTATACCTTGTTCAATCTCGTTACTAGTAAGTCTCTTTACTCGTTCTGTAGCACGTCATCCTGTGACTAACTCCTTAGTCACATTGAGCTCATGATGATGTTCTACCGAGTGGGCCCAGAGATACCTCTCGGTCACACGGAGTGACAAATCCCGATCTCGATTCGTACCAACCCAACATACACTTTCGGAGATACCCGTAGTGCACCTTTATAGTCATCCACTTACGTTGTGATGTTTGATACACTCAAAGCACTCCTACGATATCCAGGAGTTGCACAATCTCACGGTCTAAGGAAAAGACACTTGACATTAGAAAAGCTTTAGCATACGAACAACACAATCTAGTGCTATGCTTAGGATTGGGTCTTGTCCATCACATCCTTCTCCCAATGATGTGATCCCGTTATCAATGACATCTAATGTCTATGATCAGGAAACCATGATCATCAATTGATCAACGAGCTAGCCAACTAGAGGCTTGTTAGGGACACATTGAGATCTATTTATTCACACATGTATTACTGTTTCCTGTTAATACAATTATAGCATGAACAATAGACGATTATCATGAACAAGGAAATATGATAATAACCATCTTATTATTGCCTCTAGGGCATATTTCCAACACTAACCCCTTGTGAATGAGCTAAGGGCCTCCTTTTATAGGCAAAGGGGTCACCTACAGTGCTTGGTGGTAGGTTCACGAGAAGTTACAGTGAACCTAGAGCGGTGCTTATCCATCTACGCTGTCAGGTGCATTAAATGCACGTCTTGTCCTTGTCAGCAATGTGCTTGTGAAGACACGTATCCACGCGTTTCGACACCTCGACATTGCGCCGACGCATGCACAATGCGCTAGAACTTGGGGGTGGTGGCACTGTGGAAAGGGTGGTTGCCCTCCATTGCCTAGCCCCGTCATCCCGGCAAGGTAGCTTGCCGGGGCCTTGGGTATTCGTCCCGGCAAGGAAGCTTGCCTGGGGCTTCGGTCGTAATCCCGGCAAGGGAGGCTTGCCGAGGTCTTGTACTTGGTGAGTTCATCATGCCCACCAAATGGGCGTGGCCTTGGTCATCATACCGGCAAGGCGGGCTTGCCGAGGCCTTGATTATCTTCCTGGCAAGGCAGGCTTGCCGAGGCCTCGATTATCTTCCCGACAATACATGCTTGCCGAGGCCTCGATTATCTTGGGGGATGCATCTTGTCTGGGTCCTGCCATGCCCTGCCGGCAGGGGCTCTTTGCGCCCGTGGACAAGTCTGGGGCACTAGGGACCCCAGTCTTTAGTGCACCGACAACTAGAGTCAATAATCTAGTTCACATACTATGTGATTGTAATGAATCTAACACCCATATAGTTCTGGGGTTCGATCATGTCTTCCTTGTGAGGGAGGTTTTTAGTCAACGGGTCTGAACCTATCAGATCCTTGTGTGCTTTACAAATCTCTATGTCATCCTATATATGCTGCTACCACGCGCCATTTGGAACTATTCCAAATGACTGCTCCAGTATACGAATCCGGTTTACTAGTCAGAGTCATCCGGATTAGTGTCAAAGCTTGCATCGACGTAACCCTTTATGACGAACTCTTTTATCACCTCCATAATCGAGAAAAAAAAAATCTTTAGTCCACTAGTTACTAAGGATTACTTTTGAGGACTGTCCAGTAATCCATTCGTGGATCACTTTTGTAGCCCTTGACAGATTCATGTCAAGGCACACATTAGGTGCGGCACATAGCCTAGCATATTATAGAGCCTATGGCTAAAACATAGGGGACGACCTTCGTCCTTTCTCTTTATGCTGCCGTGGTCGAGCTTTTGAGTCTTACTCAAATTCACACCTTACAACACAACCAAGAACTCCTTCTTTGCCGATCTATTTTGAACTCCTTCAAAACCTTATCAAGGCACATATTTCATTGAAAGTTTTATTAAGCATATTAATCTATCTCTATAGATCTTGATGCTCAATGTTCAAGTAGCTTAATCCAGGTTTTCCTTTGAAAAATTCATTTCAATTAACCCTTTATGCTTTGCAGAAATTCTACATTATTTCCGATCAACAATATGTCAACCACATATACTCATCAGAAATTCTATAGTGCTCCCACTGACTTACTTGGAAATAGAAGTTTCTCATTATCTTTGTATAAATCCAAAAGCTTTGATTATCTCACCCAAGCGTATATTCGAACTCTGAGATGCTTGCACCAGTCCATAGAAGGATCACTGGAGCTCACATACTTGTTAGCATCTTTAGGGTCGACAAAACCATCTAGTTGCATCACATACAACCTTTACTCAAGGAAACTGTCGAGGAAACAATGTTTTGACATACTATCTGCAATATTTCATAAATAATGCAGCAACTGCTAACATAATTCCTGTAGACTTTTAGCATTGCTACGAGTGAGAAAGTCTCATCATAGTCAACTCTTTGAACTTGTCGGAAACATCTTTGCGACAAGTCGAGCTTTATTAATGGTAACTATTCACCATCATCGTCTGTCTTCCTTTTAAAGATCCATCTGTACTTAATAGTCTTATGACCATCAATTAGTTCTTCCAAAGTCCACATTTTCTTTTCATACATGGATCCTCTTTCGGATTTCATGGCCTGCAGCCATTTGTGGAAATTCGGGCCCACCATCGCTTCTCCATAGCTCGTAGGTTCATTGTTGTCCAACAACATGACCTCCATGACAGGGTTACCGTACCACTCTGGAGTAGTACGTGACCTTGTTGACCTATGAGGTTTATAGTAACTTGATCGTGAAGCTTCATGATCACTATTATCAGCTTCCATTTCCATTGGTGTAGGCGCCACAGGAACAACTTCCCGCACCCTGCTGCACACTAGTTGAAGTGATGGTTAAATAACCTCATCAAGTTCCACCATCCTCCCACTCAATTCTTTCGAGAGAAACTTCTTGAGAAAGGACCCGTTTCTAGAAACAAACACTTTGATTCCGGATCTGAGATAGGAGCTATACCCAACTGTTTTGGGTGTCCTATGACGATGCATTTATCCACTTTGGGTTCGAGCTTATCACGCTGAAACTTTTTCACATAAGCGTTGCATCCGTAAACTTTTAAGAAACGACAGCTTAGGTTTCTCCAAACCATAGTTCATACAGTGTCATCTCAACAGAATTACGTGGTGCCCTATTTAAAGTGAATGTGGTTGTCTCTAATGCATAACCTAAAAATAATAGTGGTAATTGGATAAAAGACATCATAGTATGTACCATATTCAATATGGCATGGCTCTCACGTTCGGACACACCATCACACCATGGTGTTCTAGGTGGCATTAGTTGTGAAACAATTTCCACATTGTCTTAAATGAGTACCAAACTTGCAACTCACATATTCATCTCCACGATCATATCGTAGACATTTTGTCACGACGACCTTCAAATTCACTCTGAAATTACTTGAACCTTTCAATAATTCATACTTTTGTTTCATCAAGTAAATCTACTCAAGTATTCTGTGTAGTAAGAACATAATGATATCCACAGCGTGCCTCAACACTCATTGGAATGTATACATCAAAATGTATTACTTCCAACAACTTACTCTCTTGTTCCATCTCACTCGAAAACAAGGCTTTCAGTCATCTTGCCCATGATTTGTATGTATTAAGTGATTCAAAATCAAGTGAGTCCAAACGATCCATCTGTATGGAGTTTCTTCATGCGTTCACACCAATAGGCATGGTTCGCATGTCTCAAATGATTCAAAAATGAGTGAGTCCAAAGATCCATCAGTATGGAGCTTCTTCATGCCTTTTACACCAATATGACTCAAGTGGTTGTGCTACAAGTAAGTGGTACTAACATTACTACTTTGTATATTTTGGCATCAAATATTATGAACACGTGTATCACTACGATCGATATTCAGTAAACCATTGAAGGTATTTATTCAAGCAAATAGAATAACCATTATTCTCTTTAAATGAATAATTGTATTGCAATAAACACGATCTAATCATGTTCATGCTCAATGCAAACACCGAATAACATTTATTTAGGTTCAACACTAATCCCGATGGTAGAGGGAGCGTGTGATGTTTGATCACATCAACCTTGAAATTTCTTCCAACACATATCATCACCTCACTTTTAGCTAGTCTTCGTTTATTCGGTAGCTTTTACTTCAAGTTACTAACACTTAGCAACCTAACTGGTATCTAATACCCTAGTGCTATTGTAGCGACCCGACTCAAGACGAGTCAAGCCTCTGGTGTTTCCGTACCATCCCAAGATCATGCTGGTACACACAGTACATAATGTATATATTCAAGAGTGCAATCACACAGCTTTATTACTCGAAATCTCATAAAGAGTACTTTATTACAATAAAGGAGTACATTAAAGTGGCTGAAGGCCAACTCATGAGATTATCTAACGAAGACTAAGCGGAAGCATCAGGTAGACGAGTCCATCCGACTCCAAGGGCATGTCGCTGAGCGTAGAACCGTAGCCTCACTCCTGGTCGGAAAAGTACTCTGCAACATGATACATTGCAGCCGTGTAGGTCAGCATATTGAATATGCCGGCAAGTCATCAAAGATAGGGGTAAAATAATAATCAACTATCTCTACATGCATATTTGGCCGTTGGAGCTAAGTTTTGCATAAAGCCAGTTTTATCCTACAACAAGAGGGGTTGAAAGCAAAATTTACTACAATGTTTGTTGTTAACGAGATGGTTCCGCCAACCAGTTCTCGTACCCGAGTAGTTGTTAACACCCACATCATTATTAAGTTGTGTCGAGAGTTCAGGGGAAATTCAATGCCTTCGGCTCAAGTTGTCCATGACCGTGGACACGGCTAATCGATTAGGTTGAGTACTCTGCAGAGTTTTGCACACGTTCCCCACAAGATTTGATCGCCTCCGGGTTTGTCCTCGCACTTCAGGGTGTTTGAAGACCGGATGATCAAAACATGGTCTTTCAACGGGTTCCTCTGAATCCCTGTCGGTGCCCATCCATTCCTACCGTTCGCCTATATCTGCTAGCACCGCCTGTCCAGAGTCGCTGCGTTGTCCAACCAAGCCAGAGCCCATAATGACTTGTGGCTGTGCAGGTAAGCCTTGAGTCTTGAAGTCTCCGTCCGTCTCTTCGAGCCTGGGTGAAGCTTTCTGCAGGATGACATGGCCTCTCCAGCATCCCGGGCATCCACTGGGTTTTCCAGGGAGCCGATCAACCGTCCTTCACCCAGAGTTGCATTGCGTCCAAGGTCTTAAAAATCTTGTCTTAGTCCGGTCTTGGTTATTATATCAACCTCGCATCACTCTTGGCATACACTCAACCAATAACCCGTCTACTCAAGCATAGCATTAAGAAATTGTCGTCCCGGGGCCAGGTATCGGGGTGTTGTGTTCCTACCACATGATACTACAACTTAAGCTAAAGTTTCCAAGTACCTAGGCAGCATGCAAATTGGGCAAAGAAGGTGATCTACCATGCATCGAAAACATAGGTAAAATAACATGATCAAAGGTAACTTGCCTTGATGATAGTTGTCCTGCTCGAGCGTCTCTAAGTAACACGCTTCGCACTCCGGATGATCTACCCATACAAACACAAAGCACACCATAAGCAATTCAATCATGCCACAATTAAAAATAACATCACATGCAATGATTTGCGAAAGCCTAAGCAAAAGAATTTATCACGCGCCGATATGGGAGAAACTTGTTTCTGTTGAAAACACCAGTACAAATACTCTAAAAATTCTGAAAATTCTACCACAGTAAGATTTTATCACTAGAAAACAGTAGCAAAAAGAATCAACGCAAAATCATTTTTTAAACTCCTGGAATAGGCAAAACAGTGTTTAAACTAAATCTGCTCTAACTTATATTTCAAAATTTCAAACATAGACAATTTATATGTTTTTAAAACTTACAGGAAATTTGTGAGCTACTGGAAAAAGAATCAATGTCATTGGACTTCGGGATAAAACGTTGTGGCCAAATCAAAATTGAAAGTTTCTGTTTTTGTAATCAGACAGAAAAATACAAAACTACTAGTGCTAAAAGAGATGTACACGTGACAAGTTTCTAATGGCTGCGTAGGGTGTTTGTTTCATGACTTCGGGCAAACGGCCGAAGACTAGCAAATCTGCTGGTTAATTCATAAGTGACTAAAAGAACCTACTGGTTTTCTAAGATAAACCGAAAGGTTAACTAGATCTAATCTAAACCGTTGCATGAAGATCTATGGGCTAAAAGGGAGTAACAAGAAATAGTAGAGAGAGGGGAGGGAGAAGACTACCTTGACCGGGGCAGTAGGTTGCACCGGCAAGGGAGGAAGATGGCATCGCCGGCGAGAAGGAGAGGGAGCTTCGGGGGCAGTAGGGATGGGGCGGCGGCGGTGGGGTGCTTCTCCTCCTCGGGGGGGGGGAGGCGCTCGGGGAAGAGAGAGCTCAGAGAGGGGCGCTCCCAGGGCGGTGCCGCAGGTGGCAGAAGCTTGCTCCGGCGGCAGCAGTGGCGAGGTGGCTAGGGGCGGCGGCGGCTCGGGGAAAAGGTGGGAACAGGGTGGCCGAGGTGGGGGGGTATATATAGGCTGGGAGGGGTGAGGTATAAGTAAGGAGAAGAAGGAGTACTGGGAAGGAAATCGTGGCTGGTCTGCGGCTCGGTTTCGGTGCAGAGAAAGAAGGAAGGAGAGGAGAGGAAAGGTCGACGGGGGGGGGGGGGGGGGGGCTGTGGTGTGCTGGGCACGTGGGCACCTGCGGTGCTGGCTGGGCTGAGCCTTTGGCTCGGCCTGGCCAGCTAGTCCAGCTTTTTTTTTATATCAGAAATATATATATATATATATATATATATATACAATATATATATATATAAAGATAAAGATATATACGCATATAGTAATATATATATATATATATATATATATATATATATTAAAATGTTAATATAGACATAAATAAATATAAAATAAATCCACCTAATAAATAATAAAGGAACCCTAGTTCCTCCTAATGCAATTTTTTAAGAAAATAGTTTTAATGCAATAGGCCACGCAAAAAGCATTTGAAAACTTAACTAAAGATAATTTCGGACATTATAAAAATTTGCCAAAACCAAGTCGGTAACTCCAAAATAATATTTGAAACGTTATGCACTTTAATTCGACACGGGAGAAGTCATATTATCTCCACTCCAATAAATTGCCCGCAGTCACATGATGAATAGAATTTTCAGAAGAACACAATAATGCATAAAAATTATGAGATGCATATGAATGATCTATTAACAACCGAATTTAAGAAAATTGGGATGTTACAGCTACTAGGAGTACTAGTAAAGTACACATCAATATCATGTATATCCAATATACTTTTGTCGACTTCGCCAACCTTCTCATCTACCAAGTAACTATGGTAGTTCCGCTCCACTAACCGTTCCCCTCATAATAGAAGCACTTAGTCTCGGGTTTGGGTTTAACCTTGGGTTTCTTCACTAGAGCGGCAACTGGTTTGCCTTTCATGAAGTACCCCTTCTAACCCTTACCTTCTCGAAACTAGTGGTTTTACTAACCATCAACACTTGATGCTCCTACTTGATTTCTACATTCGCGGTGTTAAACATCGCGAATAACTCAAGGATCATCATGTCTATCCCTGATATGTTATAGTTCATCACGAAGCTCCAGTAGCTTGGTGGCACCGACTTTGGAGAACCATCACCATCTCATCTGGAAGATTAACTCCCACTCGATTCAAGTGATTGCACCACTCAGACAATCTGAGTCCATGCTCAACGATTGAGCTTTTCTCCCTTACTTTGTAGACAAAAAATCTTGTCGGAGGTCTCATACCTCTATACAAGGGCACGAGCCTGAAATCCCAATTTCATCTCTTGGAACATATCGTATGTCCCATGATGTTCGAAACGTCTTCAATGCCTCAATTCTAAGCCGTTTAAGCGTTATGCACTGAACTATCATGTAGTCATAAAAAACGTGTATGTTAGATGTTCGCAACATCCAGACACGACCCTCGGGGTTTAGCACACTGAGCGGTGCATTAAGGACATAAGCCTTCTGCGCAACAATGAGGACAATCCTTAGTTTAGGGACCCAGTCCGCATAATTGCTACCATCATCTTTCAACTAAATTTTCTCTAGGAACATATCAAAAACAGTAGAGCTACTGAGCAAGCTACAACATAATTTGCAAAGACCTATTCACTATGTTCATGATAATTGAGTTTAGCTAATCATATTACTAATAAATTCACGCTCAAATTGACATCCCTCTAGTCATTCGAGTGTCGCATGATCCAAATTCACTAACTCAAGTCCGATCATCACATGAGTTGAGTATAGTTTCAACGGTGAACATCTCCATGTTGATCATATCAACTATATGATTCATGCTCAACCTTTCGGTCTCTTGTGTTCCGAGGCCATGTCTGTACATGCTAGGCTCGTCAAGTTTAACCCAAGTGTTCCGCATGTGCAACTGTTTTGCACTCGTTGTATGTGAACGTTGAGGCTATCACACCCGATCATCACGTGGTGTCTTGAAACGACGAACTGCTGCAACGGTGCATCGTCGGGGAGAACACAATTTTATCTTGAAATTTTAGTGAGGGATCACCTTATAATGCTACCATCGTTCTAAGTAAAATAAGGTGCATAAAAGGATTAACATCACATGCAAATCATAAGTGACATGATATGGCCATGAACTTGTGCTTCTTGATCTCCATCGCCAAAGCACCGACATGATCTCCATCGTCACCGGTGCCGCACCATGATCTCCATCATCATGCTTCCTTCGAGGTTGTCACGCTATCTATGATGTTACTATTAAAGCTACTGCCTAGCGATATAGCAAGAGCATCTGCAAGCGTAAAATAAATTTAAAGACAACACTATGGCTCCTGCCGGTTGCCGTTGCATCAACGTGCAAGTCGATATTTAATTATTACAACATGATCATATCATACATCAAATATATCATATCATGTCATTAGCCATATCACATCACATGCATACCCTGCAAAAACAAGTTAGATGTCCTCTAATTTGTTGTTGCATGTTTTATGTGGCTCCTATGGGTACCTAGTATGATAGCATCTTACTTACGCAAAACCACAACGGTGATATGCAAGTTGCTATTTAACCTTCTCCAAGGACTGCCTCGGTCAAATCCGATTCAAATAAAGTTGAAGAAACACACACCCACCAGTCATCTTTATGCAACAAGTTGCATGTCAGTCGATGAAACCGGTCTCTCGTAAGCGTACGAATAAAGTTGGTCCGGGCCGCTTCAATCCAACAGTACCGCCAAATCAAGAAAAGACTAAGGAGGGAAGCAAATTGAACATCAATGCCCACAAACTCTTCTGTGTTCTACTCGAGATATCATCTACGCATGAACTTAGCTCATGATGCCACTATTGGGGAACGTTGCATGGGAAACAATTTTTTTTCTTACGCACACGCAAGACCTATCCATGGTGATGATCATCTACGAGAGGGGAGAGTGAATCTACATACCCTTGTAGATCACTGATACGTCCCAAACGTATCTATAATTTCTTCTTGTTCCATGTTGTTTTGGGTGACATTGTTATATGTTTTGCTATACTTTTATATATTTTTTCACATATTTGGACTAACCTACTAACTCAGTGCACCCAGTGCCAGATTGTGTCTCCTGATGTCTTTTTTGCAGGTGCTTTTACCCAATTTTCCGGAGCCCCAAAAATCCCGAGAAAAATATATAAAAATCAGCATAACGGAAGCTTCCGGATCACCGAAGATGGGCCAGAGGGAGGCCAGGGCCTGCACACGCGACCTCCCATCACGACCTAGCCCCTTATACGTCTCCAACGTATCTATAATTTTTGATGGTTTCATGCTATTATCGTGTCAAACTTTGGATGTTTTATATGCCCTTTATATCTTTTTTGGGACTAACTTATTAACTTGGTGCCAAGTGCGAGTTCCTGTTTTTTTCGTGTTTTTGACCCTTTTCAGTGGAATATTTGAAACGGAGTTCAAATGGGATAAAATCCCCGAAAAGATTTTTTCCGAAACACAAGAAAATCGGGAGACTTGAGAACCAAGGCAGGGGGTCCCCAGGGACCCCACAAGGCCCCTAGCCCCGGCCAGGGGGGAGGCCGGGCCTCCCTGGCTTGTGGGCCCGTTGGACCTCCTCTGCCCTAGGTTTTTCGCCTATATATTCCCTAAAATCCTCGAAAAAATCAAGAGATCATCGAAAGTACTTTTCCGCCGCCGCAAGTTTCTGTCTCCGCAAGATCCCATCTGGGGCACGTTCTGGTGCCCTGCTGGAGGGGGATTCGGATACAGAGGGCTTCTTCATCAACACCATGACCTCTTTGATGATGCGTGATTAGTTCACCATAGACCTACGGGTCCATAGCTAGTATCTAGATGGCTTCTTCTCTCTCTTGGATCTTCAATACAAAGTTCTCCATGATCTTCATGGAGATCTATCCGATGTAATCTTCTTTTGCGGTGTGTTTGTCGAGATCCGATGAATTGTGGATTTAGGATCAGATTATCTATGAATCTTATTTGAGTTTCTTCTGATCTCTCTTATGCATGATTTCATATCCTTGTAATTCTCTTCGAGTTGTGGGTTTTGTTTAGCCAAATAGATCTATGATTCTTGCAATGGGAGAAGTGCTTGGTTTTGGGTTCATACTGTGCGGTGACCTCACCCAGTGATAGAAGGGGTAGCGAGTCACGCATCGTGTTGTTGCCATCAAGGGTAAAAAGATGGGGTTTTCATCATTGGTTTGAGATTATCCCTCTACATCATGTCATCTTGCTTAAGGCGTTACTCTGTTCGTCATGAACTCAATACACTAGATGCATGCTGGATAGCGGTCGATGTGTGGAGTAATACGAGTAGATGCAGAAAGTATCGGTGTACTTGTCTCGGACGTGATGCCTATATGTATGATCATTGCCTTAGATATCGTCATGACTTTGCGCGGTTCTATCAATTGCTCGACAGTAATTTGTTCACCCACCGTAATACTTGCTATTTTGAGAGAAGCCCTAGTGAACACTATGGCCCCCGGGTCTACTCCACACCATATTTTCAGCCTTACACTTTTACTTTGTTGCACTTTCCGCCTTCAGATCTCACTTTGCAATCAATCTTGAAGGGATTGACAACCCATTTATGGCGTTGGGTGCAAGCTCTTTTGTGTTTGCGCAGGTACTCTGGACTTGACGCGATTCTTCTACTGGATTGATACCTTGATTCTCAAACTGAGGGAAATACTTACTGCTCCTGTGCTACAGCACCCTTTCCTCTTCAAGGGAAAACCAACGCAAGCTCAAGAGACGACAGAAGGTTTCTGTCGATGTAGTAGAAGGATTTCTGGCGCCGTTGCCAGGGAAGGACTTTTGTTGCTGTGGCAGCCCCTGGCCGCGCCCATAGGCCGCCTGGGTGGACCCCACCTCTTCTTATGCCCTCCTTTGGCCTATATTTACTCCTCCGCGAGGAAACCCTTCCACAACTTCCAGAATCGCAAATTTCTCCATCGTCCCGTCGTTGCAGCGCTTCCGAGATTGGGAGCGTCAGGAGACCTCTTCCCGGCACCCTATCGGAGGGAGGATTGACCTCCGGGAGCTTCTCCACCGCCATGGACCCTTCCTGGACGTGTCGTGAGTAGTTCTCCTTGGACCATGAGTCCATGACGAGTATCTATGTGATGTGTTCTCTCCAATCTTGTGCTTCCATGATTAGCCCTTGTGAGCTGCCATACATGATAAAGGCATCTATGTAGTTCTCTTGCTATTACTATGCTCAGTTTGTTGGGATCCGATGGATTATGAGATTATATTCAGATTGTTATGAGTTATATACTTGATTATCCTTTTATATTATGTTCCTTAGTGATTCATGCATGTTCTCCGTTGCTCTTTATTGCTTTGGCCGAGTAGTAGATTATAACTCCAAGAGGGAGCGTTACGCATGATTGTGGGTTCATGCCCCCTGATGTCTAGCTTGAGTGACAGAAACATGAGACTAGGGGATGTGCTATTGCCACCAGGGAGAAAACAACAGTGCTTGTGACCACAGTTGCAAGGATTGTTTACCTTATGCATAGTTCGTTAATGCAGTTGTTCATTGCTTTGAATTTACACTTTGGGTGGGGCTCGCAACTTAATACCAGCGAGATGTTCTGGATAGTTATCTCAAGGTGGATGTTTAGTAAGTAGATGCTGATGAATAAATGTTCGACTTGTCTTGGCGTACCACCCATTACTATTGAGCCTCTAACTTTCAAGTAGCATAGTTAGCATTGCGGTGCGTTTACAATTCTGTCAATTGCCCAGCTCTAATTTGTTTACCCAAGCATAGTTGTTTATCATCTTTTGGGAGAGAGACATCACTAGTGAACATCATGTGACTCCGGTCCATATCACCACCATTGCTTGCACCTCCATCATTTACTACTTTCATTTACTTTTCCGTTGCAATCACTGTCACTATTCCTGCTTGTGTTTTGATCCTTTGCAAACTACAAGGCCGGAGAGATTGACAACCTCTCTGTACTCGTTGGGAGCAAAGTTAATTGTGTGTGTGTAGGTCCACGTCTTCTGCTAGTGCCAGGGCAGCGGACACCTAGTTGTTGATCCTAGGAGTCCTCCTGGTTCGATAACCTTACAATATCTGTGTAAGGGAAAACTTGCTACTGACTACATCTCCACCTTCCACTTGGGGTAACCAACGAAGAGCGAGAAGTATATATATCATCTCATCATCAAGCGCTAAGTGGAAGCGTATATAACGTGGTTGATGTAGTGGAACATCTCCGCAATTCAAATCGCAGCCCGTCCCGCGATCTCATCACGATCCATCCCGCGATCTCGTCACGATCCGTCTCGGAATCTCAACACGATCCTTCCCGATCTAGCGCCGAACGGGCGGCACCTTCGCGTTCAGCACACGTACGGCTCGATGACGTCTCCTCCTTCTTGATCCAGAAAGAGAGGAAGGAGAAGTAGATGGGATCTCAACCAGCATGACGACATGGTGGAGATGATGGTGGAGCAGTGCCACCAGTGCTTCGCCAAGCGCTGCCGGAATCGATCTAAGGAGAAGACGAAGTTATGGGAGAGGTAGGGCTGCCACCAGAGCATGGGAATTGATGTGTTCAGCCCGTACCTCTCCCCCACTATATATAGGAGGCTAGGAGGAGGGTTGGGTCACAGCCCTAGCCCCCCCTCCAAGGAGGGGCGTGGGCCTAGGGAGGTTTCCTCCCTCCCCAAGGCACCTAGGACGTGCCTTCCCGTTTAGGGACTCTTCCCTCCCAACTGCATGGGCCCTTGGGGGCTGGCCCAACAAGTCTTGAACGCCCCCATACAGCCCATGCACGTCCTAGGGGCTGGAAGGACCCTTCCTGACTCTTTCAGAACCCTCTGGAACCTTCTGTAACCTTCGAGAAGCTTCCCGGTACAATACCGATAAAACCCAAACTTTTCCTGTAGCCAAAATAGGACTTCCCATATATAAATCTTTATCTCCGGACCATTCCGGAGCTCCTCGTGACGTCCGGGATCTCATCCAGGACTCCGAATAACATTCAGTCACCAACATACATATCCAAATACTACTCTAGAGTCACCGGACGTTAAGTGTGCAGACCCTGCGGGTTCGAGAACTATGCAGACATCACCGAGACACCTCTTTGGTCAATAACCAATAGCAGGACCAGGCTATCCATATCGTTTCCTACATATTCTACGAAGATCTTTATCGGTCGAACCATGATGTCAAGGATTCAATCAATCCCGTATGCAGTTCCCTTTGTCCATCGGTATGTTACTTGCCCGAGATTCGATCTTCGGTATCTCTATACCTAGTTGAATCTCGTTACGGGCAAGTCTCTTCACTAGGTCTGTAATACAAGATCCCGTGACTAACTCCTTAGTCACATTGATTGCAAGGCTTACTGTGATGTTGTATTATCGAGTGGGCCCCGAGATAACTCTCCCTCACATGCAGTGACAAATCGTAGTCTTGACCCATGCCAACCCAACAGACACCTTCGAAGATACCTACAGAGCACCTTTATAGTCAACCAGTAATGTTGCAACGTTTGATACACACAAGGTATTTGATACGTCTCCATCGTATCTATAATTTTTGATTGTTTCATGCCAATATTCTACAACTTTCATATACTTTTGACAAATTTTTATACTATTTTTCGGACTAACATATTGATCCAGTGCCCACTGCCAGTTCCCGTTTGTTGCATGTTTTTTGTTCCACAGATTATCCATACCAAACGAAGTCCAAACGCAATAAAAAACCTAAGGGGATTTTTTTTGGAATATTTAGGATTTTCGGGAAGAAGAATCAACGCAAAACGATGCCCGAGGGGGGCACAAGCCCCCTAGCTGCGGCCTGGGGGTGGGGCCGCGCCTGGCAGGCTTGTGACGAATACCTAAGGCGGTTGGGGGCCTTCTTTCTACGCAAGAAAGATAATATCTGGAAGAAAATCGTGTTAACATTTCAGTCCAATCAGAGTTATGGATCTCCGGGAATTTAAGAAACGGTGAACGGAAGAATCTAGGAGCGCACAAACAGAAGGACACACACACACACAGACAGAGAGAGAGATCTAATCTCGGAGGGGCTCTCGCCCCTCCGCCGCCATGGAGACCATGGACCACAGGGGAAACCCTTCTCCCATCTAGGGAGGAGGTCAAGGAAGAAGAAGAAGAAGGGGGGTCTCCCCCCTCTCTCCCGACGGGGCCGGAACACCTCCTGGGACATCATCGTGTGACGACGATCTACACCAACACCTCTGTTATCTTCACCAACACCTCCATCACCTTCCCCCATCTATATTCAGCGGTCCACTCTCCCGCAACCCGTTGTACCCTCTACTTGAACATGGCACTTTATGCTTCATATTTTTATCCAATGATGTGTTGCCATCCTATGATGTCTGAGTAGATTTTCTTTGTCCTACCGGTGATTGATGAATTGCTATGATTGGTTTAATTTGCTTGTGGTTATGTTGCTATCCTTTGGTGCCCATCATATGAGCGCGCACGTGGATCACACCATAGGGTTAGTAGTATGTTAATAGGACTATGTATTGGAGGGCAAGGGTGACAGAAGTTTCAGCCTAGCACAGAAATTGATGCATACGGGATTGAAGGTGGACCAATATATCTTATTGCTATGGATGTGTTTTACCTTAATGAACGTTAGTAGTTGCGGATGCTTTCTAATAGTTCCAATCATAAGTGCATAGAGTTCCAAGTAAGGGATGACATGCTAGAAGTGGCCTCTCCCATATAAAACTTGCTATCGGTCTAGTAACGTAGTCAATTGCTTAGGGACAATTCCGCAACTCCTACCACCACTTTTCCACACTCACGTAATTGTTTCTTACCAGCCCCTAGTTTTTATTTACGTGTTCTTTCTTTTCTTGCAAACCTATCCTATCACTCCTACAAAGTACTTCTAGTTTCATACTTGTTCTAGGTAAAGCGAACGTAAAGTGTGCGTAGAGTTGTATCGGTGGTCGATAGAACTTGAGGGAATATTTGTCCTACCGTTAGCTCCTCGTTGGGTTCGACACTCTTACTTATCGAGAAAGGCTACAATTGATCCCCTATACTTGTGGGTTATCAAGACCTTTTTCTGGCGCCGTTGCCGGGGAGAGATAGCGTGGGGTGAATATTCTCGTGTGTGTTTGTTTTCTTTATCACTAAGTAGATTTATTTGCTGTTCTAAGTTGTTCTCTATGTTTAGTTATGGATATGGAACAGGAAATACCAAAAAAATTAGGTGTATTTGCTACTCATGGAGATGGGGAACCTCCTAAAACCCTCGATGCTCGTTATGTGTAAAATATTATGCCCTTCTTTAATAATCCTTAGAAAAACCCATTAAATTATATAATGGGATACACGTTGGATCAACATGGATACTTTTGGGATTATCGCTTGACTCAAAAAGGGAAACTATTATGGGATCAAATTCATTTGTTGAAATGGTATGCTTGGGAGCTATGCTCGAGATATGATATTACTTGTTTCTCTAGGATGAAGGCTAAACACCTTCCCTTTTCATGCAAATTTAGTGCTAATGAAACCTTGGCCTCTTAAGCTAATGGTATATATGATTACTATGATGTGGAACAAATAGAAGAGTTTGTTGCTTTTATGGGTGCTTATGAAATTGACGCTCTATTTAAAGTGTGTGATGATAATGATGATGCTGCTTACCGATCTGAAAATTTGGTTATGCTTCGTTATTGTTATACTAATTATGAATATAATTCCCATATTTATCGATTTATGGAGAAATTCTACGCTGCCCAAGAAGAGACTAATATTTTGCAGGAAACTACGGAAGAAGAAAATGCTGAAACTGTGAGCTCACTATATGAAAAAGATGACGAGGAGAGCGAAGAACAAAAGGAGGAAGAGCGGACTAGATACCCGTGCCCACCTTCTAATGAGAGTAACTCTTCAACTCATACATTGTTTAATTTCCCTTCGTTCTTACCGAAGGATGAATGCTATGTTGATTGCTATGATCCCTTGGATTCGTTTGAAATATCCCTTTTTGATGACCTTGATGCTTGCTATGCTTGTGGCCATGATGCCAATATGAATGATGATTATGAAGATGAACTTGCTATAGTTCCTTATGTTAAACATGAAATTGTTGCTATCGCACCCACTTATGATAGTCCTATTATCTTTTTGAACTCTCCCAACTACACTATATCGGAGAAGTTTGCTCTTATTAGGGATTACATAGATGGGTTGCCTTCTACTATTACACATGATGATTTTGATGAATATAATATGCATGTGCTTTCCGCTCCTACTTGCAATTATTATGATAGAGGAACTACATCTCCACCTCTCTATGTTTCCAATACGATGAAATTGCAAGAAACTGCTTATGCTATGTATTGGCCTTTACTTGATGTGCATGAATTGTTCTTTTATGACATGCCAATGCATAGGAAGAGAGTTAGACTTCGTCATTGCATGATATATGTTACCTTGTGCTCACTACTAAATCACAAATCATTGTCAATTAAAAGTGGCTTTGATATACCTTGGGATCGGGTGGATCCATTACTTGAGCACTTTATGCCTAGCTTAATGGCTTTAAAGAAAGCGCTGCCTGGGAGACAACCCGGAAGTTTTAGAGAGTCATTCATTTATGTTGAGCGCTTTCATATAGTTTAAAAACAAAAAAATATAGAGGGGAACTTAAAACTTTTTCAAAAAGAGAAGCGATTGAAAGGTGATGCATTGCGAAAGTGAGGGTCGACCTTGAACACTTGTGTTCATGCTCATGGAAACAATGTAGAATTTTTCATGGAAGTTTCTCGCAAAAATAATTATCCCCTTGTACAATTCCATTGTATTATAAAAATAATGTGCCAAGTAAAGCCTTTATGATTAGTTTGGGTGATAGTTGTTTGATCATGCCGAAAAAGACAGAAACTTTGTGCTCACGAAATTATTTTTAATTCCTATCCAGAAAGAGCTTTTGAGTTGATTCTTTTTTATGCTGATTGATATTCAAATTTACTTAATTATCATAGTTTTTTCAGAATTTGTGGAGTATCAGAAGTATGGTATGTGTTCAGATTACTATAGACTATTCTGTTTTTCACAGATTCTGTTTTCTATGCATTGTTCTATTATTTTGATGAATCTATGGGTAGTATCGGGGGTATGAACCATGGTGAATTTGGATTACAGTAGATATAATGCTAATATGAATTTGGAATGAGTTCACAACATTACTTAAAGTGGTGATTTACTTTATTATACTAACGGATCTCACGAAGTTTTGTTGAGTTTTGTGTGATTGAAGTTTTCAAGTTTTGGGTGAGACCATGATGGATGAAGGAATAAGGTGAGGCAAGAGCCTAATATTGGGGATGCCCAAGGCACTCCAAGGTAATATTCAAGGAAGACTCAAGCGTCTAAGCTTGGGGATGCCCCGGAAGGCATCCCCTCTTTCGTCTACAATCTATCGGTAATTTTACTCGGAGCTATATTTTTATTCGTCACATGATATGTGCAAATGCTTGGAGCGTCTTTTGTGTTTATTTTTCCTTTTTATTTTATGCACCATGCTGGTATGAGATAGTCCTTAGTTGATTTATAGAATGCTCTTTGCACTTCACTTATTTCTTTTGAGTATGGCTTTATAGAATGCTTCATGTGTTTCACTTATATCATTTGAAGTTTGGATTGCCTGTTTCCCTACACATAGAAAACCGCCATTTGTAGAATGCTCTTTTGCTTCACTTATATTTGTTAGAGCGGGGCATATCTTTTGTAGAAAGAATTAAACTCTCATGCTTCACTTATACCTATTTAGAGAGTTAACAGGAGTTGGTCATTCACATGGTTAGTCATAAAATCCTACATAAAACTTGTAGATCACTGAATATGATATGCTTGATTCCTTGCAATAGCTTTGCGACATGAAGATGTGATATTAGAGTCATGCTAGTGAGTAATTGTGTATTCGTAGAAATACTTGTGTTAAGGTTTGTGATTCTCGTAGCATGCACGTTTGGTGAACTGTTATGTGACGAAGTCGGAGCATGATTTATTTTTTGATTGTCATCCTTTGTGTGGAAGTCGGGATCGCGCGATGGTTAACTCCTACCAACCCTTCCCCTAGGAGCATGCGTGTAGTACCTTGTTTCGATGACTAATAGACTTTTGCAATAAGTATATGAGTTCTTTATGACTAATGTTGAGTCCATGGATTATACGCATTCTCACCCTTCCACCATTGCTAGCCTCTCTAGTACCACGCAACTTTCGCCGGTGCATTAGACCCACCATATACCCTTCCTCAAAACAACCTCCATACCTACCTATTATGGCATTTCCATAGACATTCCGAGATATATTGCCATGCAACTTCCATCGTTCCGTTTATTATGACACGCACCATCATTTTCATATTGCTTTACATGATCGTAAGATAGCTAGCGTGATGTTTTCATGACTTGTCAATTTTTTGATGTCATTGCTACGCTAGATCATTGCACATCCCCGTACACCACCGGAGGCATTCATATAGAGTCATATTTTGTTCTAAGAATGGAGTTGTAAGTAAATAAAAGTGTGATGATCATCATTACTAGAGCATTGTCCCATGTGAGGAAGTAATAAAAGAGGCCAATGAAGCCCAAATAAAAAAAGAGGCCAAAGAAGCCCACCAAAAAAGAGAGAAAAGACAAAAAAAATAAAGAATGAGAGAAAAGAGAGAAGGGACAGTGCTACTATTCTTTACCACACTTGTGCTTCAAATTAGCACCATGGTCTTCATAATAGAGAGTCTCCTATTTTGTCAATTTCATATACTAGTGGGAATTTTCATTATATAACTTGGCTTGTATATTCCAATGATGGGCTTCCTCAAAATTGCCCTAGGTCTTCGTGAGCAAGCAAGTTGGGTGCACACCCACTAGTTCCCTTTTGAGCTTTCATACACTTATAGCTCTAGTGCATCCGTTGCATGACAATCCCTACTCATTCACATTGATATCTATTGATGGGCATCTCCATAGCCCGTTGATACGCGTAGTTGATGTGAGACTATCTCCTCCTTTTTGTCTTCTCCACAACCACCATATTCTATTCCACCTATAGTGATATGTCCATGGCTCACGCTCATGTATTGCGTGAAAGTTGAAAAGGTTTGAGAACACTAAAGTATGAAACAATTGCTTGGCTAAAACCAGGGTTGTGCATGATTTAAATACATGTGTGGGGAAGATGGAGCATAGCCAGACTATATGATTTTGTAGGGATAACTTCCTTTGGCCATGATATTTTGAGAAGACATGATTGCTTTGTTAGTGTGCTTGAAATATTGTTGTCTTTATGTCAAATGATAGATTATTGCTTCAAATCACTCGTGTTTTAGTATTCATGTCATGATTAGATTATATGATCAAGATTATGCTAGGTAGCATTCCACATAAAAAATTATCTTTTTTATCATTTACCTACTCGAGGACGAGCAGGAATTAAGCTTGGGATGCTGATACGTCTCCGTCGTATCTATAATTTTTGATTGTTTCATGCCAATATTCTACAACTTTCATATACTTTTGGCAACTTTTTATACTATTTTTGGGACTAACATATTGATCCAGTGCCCAGTGCCAGTTCCTGTTTGTTGCATGTTTTTTGTTACGCAGATTATCCGTACCAAATGAAGTCCAAACGCAATAAAAAATACGGGGATTTTTTTTGGAATATTTATGATTTTTGGGAAGAAGAATCAACGCGAAACGATGCCCGAGGGGGTCACAAGCCCCCTAGCTGCGACCTGGGGGTGGGGCAGCGCCTGGCAGGCTTGTGACCAATCCCTAAGGCAGTTGGGCCCCTTCTTTCTCTACAAGAAAGATAATATCCGGAAGAAAATTGTGTTAAATGTTCAGCCCAATCGGAGTTCCGGATCTTCGGGAATCTAAGAAACGGTGAAAGGCAGAATCTAGGAGCGCAGAATCTAATCTCGGAAGGGCTCTCGCCCCTCCGCCGCCATGGAGACCTTGGACCAGAGGGGAAACCCTTCTCCCATCTAGGGAGCAGGTCAAGGAAGAAGAAGAAGAAGGGGGGCTCTCCCCCCTCTCTCCAGGCGGCGCTGGAACACCGCCCGAGACATCATCGTGTGACGACGATCTACACCAACACCTCCGTTATCTTCACCAACACCTCCATCACCTTCCCCCATCTATATTCAGTGGTCCACTCTCCCGCAACCCGCTGTACCCTCTACTTGAACATGGTGCTTTATGCTTCATATTATTATCCAATGATGTGTTGCCATCCTACGATGTTTGAGTAGATTTTCGTTGTCCTATCGGTGATTGATGAATTGCTATGATTGGTTTAATTTGCTTGTGGTTATGTTGTTGTCCTTTGGTGCCCATCATATGAGCGCGCGCGTGGATCACACCATAGGGTTAGTAGTATGTTAATAGGACTATGTATTGGAGGGCAAGGGTGACAGAAGCTTCAGCCTAGCATAGAAATTGATGCATGCGGGATTGAAGGGGGACCAATATATCTTATTGCTATGGTTGGGTTTTACCTTTATGAACGTTAGTAGTTGCGGATGCTTTCTAATAGTTCCAATCATAAGTGCATAGAATTCCAAGTAAGGGATGACATGCTAGAAGTGGCCTCTCCCACATAAAACTTGCTATTGGTCTAGTAACGTAGTCAATTGCTTAGGGACAATTCTGCAACTCCTACCACCACTTTTACACACTCACGTAATTGTTTCTTACTAGCCCCTAGTTTTTATTTACGTGTTCTTTCTTTTCTTGCAAACCTATCCTATCACTCCTACAAAGTACTTCTAGTTTCATACTTGTTCTAGGTAAAGCAAACATAAACTGTGCGTAGAGTTGTATCGGTGGTCGGTAGAACTTGAGGGAATATTTGTCCTACCTTTAGCTCCTCGTTGGGTTCGCCACTCTTACTTATCGAGAAAGGCTACAATTAATCCCCTATACTTGTGGGTTATCAGTACTCCTCCGGTGTCCGGGAGTTGCATGATCAAAAGGTCATAGGAACAGATACATTGACATGCAGAAAACAGTAGCAACAAACTGCACGATCATATGCTACGTTTATAGTTTGGGTCTTGTCCATCACATCATTCTCGTAATGACGTGATCCCGTTATCAAGTGACAACACTTGTCTATGACCAAGAAACCTTGACTATCTTTGACCAATGAGCTAGTCAACTAGAGGCTCACTAGGGACAGTGTGTTGTCTATGTATCCACACATGTATTTGAGTTTCCAATAAATACAATTCTAGCATGGATAATAAACGATTATTATGAACAAGGAAATATAATAATAGCCAATTTATTATTGCCTCTAGGGCATATTTCCAACATCTTGATGGGGAGTACTTTAGACAATGGAAAGATGAAATGCTTGTTATATTTGATGAGTTCCATTTGCGCAAGTATATTGAATATCCCTCTGCGCCTCCCATTGACCCCATACGTCCTTCTCATCATGATGAAGTTAACATGCTTGGCAAACCTCAACACCATCAATCTTATCATTAGAGGCTTACCAAGAAACATGCTTAATGAGTTGCAAAACTTTGAGTGTGCTCATACTTTGTGGAAAGACTTAGAGGAAAGATATCCAAATTATTCCTTGAAAAATCTTGAAATCATTATTCACAAATACATTGCTTTCCATAAAATGAAGCCAACCAATCCCAACTTCGATAAATGCTTAGTTGAGCTTCGTGACCTCATGCATGCCAAAGGAAATGTCATTACCATCAAAACATAATTGTTGAAGCCATTCGAATACATAAAATTGAATATTGTAATAGTCAAATTTGTGATGAAACATTTGTCTATTACGAGGAAACTTCATCCGATGATGACTATTCAAAACATGGCTACTACGATGATGATGAGGACTTCGGCATCGAGTATGAGAAGACCATGAAGAATATGAGTCTTATGGCTAACCTTAAAGACTACACGGCTGGAGGAAAGGAGTGGGTTCTCGACAATGGATGCACTGATCACATGACCGAAGATAAAGACATGTTCCATGAAATCACATCGAATCATGGACCTCAAAGGTATGTAACTTTTGGAGACAATTCCAAAAGTAAGGTACTTGGTCTCGTTAAGGTGTCCGTATCTCATGACAGTTCTATTCAGAATGTAATGCTAGTGGAATCTTTTAGCGACAATCTACTTTCCGTATTTAGACTAGCATATTTCGGTTTTGATGTGCTATTTATGAAAGTTGAATGCCGAGTATTTCGTAGCGACAATCATAACATCGTCTTTACTGGTTTCCGTAGAGGTGATATATACATTGTTGATTTCTCTAAGATTTCCAAACCTCAGACATGCCTTGACGCAAAATCTTCTAAAGGTTGGCTATGGCATAGAAGGCTGGGACATGTTGGTATGCGTAATCTGGACAAACTTATGAATGGTGATCATATTCTTGGTGTTAAAGATGTTATCTTTGACAAAGATAGACTTTGTAGTGCTTGTCAAGCAGGAAAACAAGTTGGTGGAAGTCACCCCGTGAAGAACATCATGACCACAAGAAGACCCCTTGAGCTGCTTCACATGGATCTCTTTGGTCCCAATGCTTACAAGAGCCTTGGTGGAAATTCTTATGGTCTAGTTTTTCTTGATGATTTTTTCAGATTTATGTGGGTGTTCTTTCTCAATGATAAGTCGCAGGTACAAATTATCTTCAAGAAATCCGCTCGAAAAGCTCAAAACCAGTTTGAAGTGAAGATCAAGAAGGTTCGGCGCGACAACTGAACATAGTTCAAGAACACTAATGTGGATACTTTTCTTGATGAAGAAGGTATATCACATGAGTTATCTGCGATGTACATACCTCAACAAAATGGAGTTGTTGAGAGGAAGAACCGGACACTCATAGAGATGGAGAGAATGATACTTGACGAATACAAGACTCCAAGACACTTTTTGGCTGAAGACGTGGAAACTGCTTGCCATGACATAAACCGACTCTACCTGCACAAGCTTCTCGGTAAAACAACATACGAGCTACTCACCGGTAACAAACCCCAAGTTGGATACTTTCGAGTATTCGGCTCTAAGTGCTATATTCTTGTTAAGCATCATCGATCGAAATTTGCACCTAAATCTTATGAAGGTTTCCTTCTTGGTTACGGATCAAACTCTCAAGCCTACCGTGTCTACAACAACTTCACTCAAAAAGTTGAAGAGATGGTAGATGTGAAATTTGATGAGACTAATAGTTCGCAAGTCGAACAATTGCCAGTTGATATAGGAGATAAGGAACCTTCGGAAGCTATCAAAGATTTGTCCATTGGCAAGATTCGTCCCATGGAGGTGAAGGAAAGCACTTCATAAACTCAAGTGGAAGCTCCAACTTCGTGTCAAGGCGAACCGCAAAATGACATGGAAGCATCCACAAGCGGAACATGACATGATGAAGAAGAGGAAGAAGTACATCATGATGATCCACCTCAACCTTCCTCACCACAATCTCAAGGAGAAGATGACGCCAACGACAATGCTCAATATGATGATGAAGAAGAAGATCCTCCACCAAACAAGAAGAAGCTGTCAAGAGTTAGAGCAAGAGTGGAAAAAGATCATCCGCTCAAACAAATCTACAGTGACATAAACAATGGGAGAATCACTCGCTTTAAATCTCGATTAGCTAACTTTTGTGAGCATCATTCTTTCATATCTAGCATTGAACCCTTGAAGGTAGAAGAAGCTCTCCAAGATCCATATTGGATGAATGCAATGCATGAAGAGCTACACAACTTCGAGAGGAACCAAGTTTGAACACTTGTTGAAAAACCAGAAGGCGAGCAAAATATTATTGGTACAAGATGGGTGTTTCGGAACAAGCAAGATTAAGACGGACAAGTTGTACGCAACAAAGCACGTCTCGTAGACCAAGGATAAACGCAAGTCGAAGGTATGGACTATGGTGAGACTTATGCTCCTGTTGCTAGACTTGAAGCCATTCGTATTCTTCTAGCTTATGCCAATCATCATGATATAACTCTCTACCAAATAGATATTAAAAGTGTGTTTCTAAATGGAGAGATTGAAGAGGAAGTTTATGTTAAACAACCTCCTGATTTTGTGAACCCTAAGAAACTAGATCATGTTTACAAACTTCGCAAAGCTTTATATGGCCTTAAACAAGCACCTAGAGCTTGGTACAAATGCCTAACAAAGTTTCTCATAGAAAAGGGATTTGAGATTGGAAAGATTGATGCAACCTTATTCACTAAAAGAGTAAATGGCGAACTATTTGTTTGTCAAATATATTTGGATGATATTATCTTTGGTTCTACTAACCCACATTTTAGTGAAAAGTTTGGTAAGCTGATGTCAGAGAAGTACGAGATGTCCAAGATGAGTGAACTGAAGTTCTTCCTTGGATTGCAAATCAAACAATCGAGAGAAGGTATGTTCATCTCTCAAACCAAGTACATCAAGGACTTGATCAAGAAGTTCAACATGCAAGAATGCAAAGGTAATTGGATGAAATACACTCCACAAGATTGCAACCAACTCCAAAAAAAAGCAATCTTGACATGGCCAAGAATCAACAACCTATTTCTTAGGAGATGAAGGAAGAGGACAACAAAATCATATCCTTGACAACACTATGATTATGAATTTCACTCAAGTAATTTGGATATATTACGTTATTCCTTGCGTGACTAACCATTGTAGGTCAAAAGTGAACCAAAACGACATGGATTGCTCCCAACACAAGATGATCTTCATCAACCTTGAGCATCCACAACAAGTTCACCTACATGCTACGTCAACAACATCATTCGAAGGTATGTACTCATACCCTTGATAAAGCTCTACACCAATTAATGGAGTAAAGCAACTCAAGTGATATGAAGACATCAAAATGCTTAATCAAAAAATGGAAACCCCATTTCAAGCTTAACGATGAGTATGACCTATGATCAAGCATCCTTGCTTGACTCCTCTAGTCAAATACTCTAATATAGGTGACCTAGTCACCGCCCCACATCTATATGGAGAATATTGTATGGTTCACATTTGATTTTTCACATTCTTAGAACCATCCCTCTCTCATCTATATGTTTGTATTTTTAAAAAAGAAGAAGAATACTTTTGTTTAACTGTCTTAGTTGGAATTATCATTCTTTTTACACTGGACTTTTGAAACAATACTTTTGATCAACCTAGTTTATGTTAAAGAGTTGACTATCATTGCAACTCGGTTTCACTGGATTGGGAAACTCGGTCCAACCGATTTCTTCCAGAGGCCCAAATATTAACCTCAGTTCTACCGAATCATTATGCCTCGGTGACTCTGAGTTTTCGGACTTTGTTGCTGTGATAGATTTCTTCTAGACTATTGTCTTATGGGGAGACAACTTCTCTAGGGGAGAAAAATCTTAGTGATCCCATGCAATATAAGAGGGAGAATTATCAAGGATCCCTACCATTGGGGGAGATCATTCAAGGACCTCTTATCCATACCTAAGGGGGAGAACATTCGATGAGACCTACAAAATATCTAAGGGGGATAAAAGCTAATTTTAATGAACCCTTACAAAAGAGAGAAGTATCCAGGATCCCTATCTCTCGATGAGCCTTTACCCTCTGCCTTTCTTTTTGGTAATTTTGCCAAAGGGGGAGAAATATCATCAAAGCTTCCACTCAATGAACCTACTTATAGGGGAGACGTATCATCAAGAAGCTTATACAAAAAGAGGGAGAAACAACATTAAGGGGAGATACTTGTATCAAACCTTACACATTAAGGGGGAGAGAGATAAACATGGCTTTACAAGGAACAAGAACCATCTTCAAACTATCTTCCTTGGAGACATATTCTTTCATCAAATCATATCTTCAATATGTCTTCAATTTCTTGGTATATTTGAAGTTGTTTGCATCTTTACAACAAGGTACTCTTGTGTTATCTAACATTTGTTTTCCCAAGTGTACTTCTATGTCAATACACTCAAGATTCTCAAGGTAAGTATATGCATCATATCCTTGTTCATGATGACCTCTTGTTTCTTGCACATATTGTTTGCAAGCGGGAGTCTTGAACATGGAAGTCCTTCATTCACATATGTTTGATGCATATAGACAAGATCCAGATGACTTGTCTTGTCCTTCTACCTTGTGTTTTCCCATGCATTCCAAAG
Organism: Hordeum vulgare subsp. vulgare; assembly: GCF_904849725.1. Classification (NCBI taxonomy): domain Eukaryota; kingdom Viridiplantae; phylum Streptophyta; class Magnoliopsida; order Poales; family Poaceae; genus Hordeum; species Hordeum vulgare. The sequence continues at coordinate 108,540,189 of NC_058521.1, read as the reverse complement.
CAACTATCCTTTAAAGGGATTGCACACATTTAGTGGGAGCTTGTACTAGTCATATGTCTATCAAAGCTGTCATATCCTTATGAGTATCTTTATTTGAAGCTTTGATTGTATGTTGTCATCAATTACCAAAAAGGGGGAGATTGAAAGCACATATTCTCCCTTGGTGATTTTAATAATTCATGACAACACACATTGCCTCTTGGACTAATACTTTTACCTAGATATTCAGGTTTAGTCCATGAAGAGCTATGGCTGAAGGTTTATGTGGAGATACCCCTTGATGCAAGAAAGGAATAATATTGGCTCAAGCTTCAAGCTAGAAGACTCTTCATTTTATATTTGCGAGAAATCACTTTTGAGTCCATAGGAAAGCCAATACTATTAAAAGAGGGTGAGGTAGTAAAATGAACTGATTGGTCAAATGCTCAAAGTTAGTCACCGAAACACCCAGTCATTTTCCCCCACATATCCACTCTGCCAAGTACCACATTCACAAATTTGGTGTAACCAACATTGCCACATCGGACTCACCGAGTTTGAACCTAAGAAAGAACCCTAGCCATTCCCACCAAATTGGTGCAACCGAAGCTGCATCGGTGCTACCGAGTTCAGTGTGACCAACATTCTGTTGCGAAGATACACAAAATCGGAATTTCCGAGTTTGAGTATCGGTGCCACCGAGTTTGGCCATCTGACTGTTAGTCACCTTTTCGGTGCCACCGAGTTCTATATATCGGTCTCACCGAGATTCAAAAGTTCACCACTTTAGTGCTAATCGGTAGCACCGAGTTGTCGACTTCAGTGTCATCGAGTTTGCTCTTTTGTGTGTAACGATTGGATTTTGGCTGCTGCCTCTATATACCTCTTCACCCACCTCTCATTCGTGGGAGAAGCATTCAGAACACACACTTCATTTCCAGATCCATTTTCTAAGAGAGAACCACCTACTCATGTGTTGAGACCAAGATATTCCAATCCTATCATTTGAATCTTGATCTCTAGCCTCCCCAAACTACTTTCCACCAAATCAACCTCTCCTACCCATGCATATTCTGTGAGAGAGATATTTGTGTTGAGGAGATTATCTTTAGAATCACAAGATCAAGGAGTTTATTTATCTACCACATCTATTCCCTTTTGGAGGGTGGTGCCTCCTAGATTGGTTAGGTGTCGCTTGGGAGCCTCCTACTTCGTGTTGTCGAGTTGAACCAAGATATTTGTAAGGGCAAGGAGATCGCCGACTTCGTGAATATCTACCGTGAGTAAGGCTAGTCCTCCATGGACGGAAGCCGTGGTGGGATAGACAAGGACGCTTCTTTGTGGACCCTCCATGGGTGGAGCCCTCCGTGGACTCTTGCATCCATTACCCTCCGTGGGTTGAAGTCTCCACAAACATGGACGTACGATAGAACCACCTATCGAAACCATGCCAAAAATTGCCATGTCAACCCCTCGTGTTTGATCTCCTAAACTCTACTCCTTTACATGTGCAAAGTCTTTACTTTTCCGCTGCGATATATGTTGACTAGCATGTGTAGTGTTCTCTAGACTTGTTAGAACTGCTAGATTTCTTCCCTCCTAGAGATTGGGTTAGGCTAGAAATTTTATCTTTACAAGTAGTCTATTCACCCCCCTCTAGACACATCTTCTATCGTTCCCTCATGTGTTTCTCGAGCTTTTGTATTCGAGCCCTCGAGGCCCCTGGATTGTAATATGAAGCTTGTATGTCTTTTATTTGTGTCTAGAGTTGTGTTGTGTTATCTTCCTGTGAGTCCCTAATCTTGGTCGTACGCATTTGCATTAATGATAAGCGTACGATCAAAATCAAGGGCGTCAAAGTAGCGCGTGCCAAGGGGCGGCAAAGGCCTTGACCTTGTTCTTGCTGGAGCTCGAGCTGACCCCTGAGAAGATGCCCATGGTGGCTATAGGTTACGGTTTGTCACCAGCGTGCTAGGGTTTAAAGATCCTGCCGGGGGTGGTGGAAGCCGGCTTCGCTTTGGAAGGGTGGAAACTGTTGTGGACTGGCTATTCCACGGGTTTCCACTTAAAGAAGAATGATGAACCGAATATCGGTGGCTGATGACCGGGTCCCGCCGCACATGCACATCTACTTTGGGACGTGGGGGGTACTTGGAAGGCCGCCACATGTCCCCAAAGCGGACAAGAAGAAAGAGCGTGCGCGTCCGTTCGACGTCCTTGTGGCCAGAAATGGGGTGGGCCGAACTCGCTCTTTGGGTCGAACGGGCTACACAGTCTAGCACGGCCCCACTAATAAATAGATAACCGCCAAACCATTGACCCGACGACATCCCCCGACGTGACCATTTGTGCAGGTTTCGGACATGGGAGTGGGTAAAAGTGAGCAAAAGTTAAGAGCGTGGGGATGAATGAGTAGAGCCAAGGAACGAGGGGCGCAGATGTAAAAATCCCTTAATTTAAATTTCCATGTCTGAATAGGAGTGCGAACAATGGTGGGCTTCTACCAAACATTCTTGATTATGTCTAGAAATCCATCCTGATGCAGCCATCCTAATTCAAATTTGAAAGGGCGACGGGGTGCTAGATTCGTAGAGTTAGACTCCAGAATGATGGGTGAATGTTCAGATAATGCCCCAGTACGATCTAGGACTCACACAGTTAAGAGAGAAAATTTTATCTCCCAATTTGTCTCCATGAGTACCTATCGAGCTTATCGTATGTCGTCGACATAGATGAGTTATGAGCCCACGTGAATTTCCGCCCTGACATACTGACCTCCCAAAGATCCAAACTATCTATCACAACACTGAATAGGAAGGGCCAATGTGCATCAAAGTGGACATTATTTTTCTCTTGCTGGTACCTAAGGATAGTAAAGTCCTCTCCAATAATCATTGGATAAGGGTTATACTTAGCCAAGTTCACCAATTCATGAAGGGAAGCCGATTTATTCTCATCTTGGGTAGCTCCTTAGACTACAACCAGGCTCCATGTATGATTAACAACTCTGTTTCGTAAGTGAAATTTGATATGAAATTCGCCGGTGGAAAAGGCCAATAAGTACATAATTGGGGTATGTATCCCAAGAAGGACTCCTCCAAACCATCCATGGGCTGTAGATTATGCCATGTGTAGTCGAAACCACGTGATAGGCGATCAAGGACATTCACGCAGAAGTCACTGAGACACCTCTAACGTATCAATAATTTATGAAGTATTCAGGCCATATTTGCCTATATTTACAATACTTGTATATGGTTTTTATGCACTTGTTATGATTTATTAAGATCTAACCGAGACTGACGTTGTTTTGAGCAGAATTACCATGACACTGTTTTTGTGCAAAAAATAAAAGTTCTCAGAATCACCCGAAAAATTTCTATGATTTATTTTGGAGAAAATAAGAAATACCAGAGCGAAGAACCACTGAAAGGGAGCCACTTGTGGGACACAAGCCAACAGGCCCTATTAGCTTGTGGGGCCCATGTGCCTCTGGTTGACGTGATTCCAACGCTGAAAATTCCTATAAATACAGAAATCCCCAAGTGTTAACCTAGAACTATCGCGTCACCGTCACCGCCACAACTCTCTGTATCAAAGAAAAACCCATCTAGAGCCTTTCCGGTACCCTGTTGAAGAGGGGAAATCATCACATGTGGCAATCTTCATCATCTCGGCGGTGTCCATGACGAGGAGGGAGTAGTTTACTGTTAGAGCATATTTCTCCATGTGTGGTTTCGGTAATTGATGACAATCTCTATGGACTAATGCTCGGCTTGAGTTATATTCAAATGATTTGTCCATAGGCACTTCTCGGAGCCCATCTTTTGGTTTCAAGGAGTTTATATAGTTACCAAGGTGGTATTCAAGGTTTTATCCAAATATTGGTCATTTGGGAGTTGAGCTTATTCCAAGCATGTCTTGAAGAATAAGATTGTGTGAACATTCATGTTTACCTTAAGAGACATCATCCTTACGCAGAGATAACATACAAGTTTCATAAAGAATAAGTCAAAGAATGAATCAAGTTGATCAACACACAAAGCGTACAATATGTACCAAGAGGGATCAAGTGATCCCATGGTATGGTAAGTATTGTCCACTACGCTTTGTGTACTAACCCATGGTCTACCTGAAAGTTCTATGTGGGGTTAGGTATGTTTCCATGGGCTTGCATCAAGAAGAATATCTCATACAACCAATGGAGGATGACATCAAGTGGTGATCGTCATCAAGATTGCGGTGTGCATGTTCAAGTGGAGCATCACAAAGAGATCATGCTTGAAGCTTGCCGTAGACTTTGGTGACAAAGGACTTGTGAAGATGTGCCGAAGAGTGGGTTTGAAAGTGCGTTATATCGACTAGAGGGGGGTGAATAGGCGATTTTTAAAATTTCATCACTGAGGAAATTCCTTATGAGGAAAGTCCTCACTCATGAATTAGGTGCAACGGAAATGGTATAGGATCAAGTGTGCAAAAACTACTATAGCAAAGTACTCGATGAGATTTATGAGATTCGGTTTGCACAGTTCGCAAGTACAGAGTAAGCAGGTGAAGATTAACTCAAGTGAAGAATTTGAGGTTGAGGAAATTCAGAGAAAGTCTTCATACAAATTATTCAAACAGTACAGATGAAAGTCTTCAACATACAAATGAGGAAATGAAAGAGTTGAAGAAATAGATCCGGAAGCTTGATGAAGATAGTTGTTGATAACCCAGTTCCAACTGCTGTGACACTTGTACGTCTGGTTCGGAGCGGCTTGGTATTGAAACCAAAGGACACACAGTCCCAAGACACACAGTCCCGGGCCACACAGTCACCACCATATTATCCTTGAGCTAAGGACACACAGTCCTCGCCCAACACTCATGGTAGGTCTTCAGGGCAGACTTCCAAACCCTCACAGACTCGGTCACCCGGCGATCCACAATTGACTGCTCGATGCTCTATACCATGACGCCTAACCGTTTGGAGGATGCACAATCCTTAAAGGTAACAGACTTCAGTTCTACATAGGAATAACTTCTTGAGTGATTCTCAATCACATGGTTTTGGTTTTGGTTTGGTGTTTGGGGTATTTCCTTACTTGATAATTTTCTCTCGAAGACATAGAGGAATTTGGGTTGCTCTAAATGACCAGTGTCAGTTTCTCTCAGAGCAGCCAATGAGCAAGTGGTTGTGGGGGCGGCTATTTATAGCCTAAGAGCATCCCGGCATGGTTTGACATAAATGCCCTTAAACAATATGACTGTTGGGTGGATAAGATCAGTGAGGTGGCGCGTGTCGCGGCAACGGTCGAATATTTCAACTGTGGAAGTCCTCATGTCTCTCATACTCCTCACTTTGAGGCTTTGGTAGATTTAGGCTTGGGTTGAGCATCATGAGGAAAATAATCCCGTAGTTTTACCTCGACCCCCTTTAACAGTAGGAACTCAAGTGTAAAGAAAATAAACGGAAAGAATAAAACTTCACGCTTCAAAGTCTTCAGAGTGTTTTCTTCAGGGCACACCGAATTCCTCATCTTCAATGTCTTCATGAGGAATATCAATTTCATCGCAATTTATTCTCGATCAATGTCTTCAAGGAAAGACCAAAGTCTTCAGCTGAAGACATACATTTTTAGGGGTCGATATTCTTCGTATAACTCAAACTCCTCAGCGACTTATAGAGCTTGTATACACTCACAAATATATTAGTCTCTTAACTTATAATTCATTACATCAAAAACTTCAGAAGAGCCAAGAGTTTGTAACTTAATAAAGTTTATAAGCTCATAGTGAATCCTTCTTGAAGACTAACTCTCAGATTTCTCCCCCTTTGTTATCAAGTGACGAAAAGGGACAAAGCTGAGGACTAATGCCCTTGAAGAAATTCATTTCTTTGTTGATGTAGTGGCGTGAGGATCCTTGGAGACATGCTTCTTTCTTGCGCCAGTCGCAGTGTCCTCAGGTTCTTCATCCGATTCGGCAGTGCGAAATGAAGAAAATGAACTGTCCTCCAAGTCAGGAACTGGAATAGGCTTGAATTTCTTCTTTGGAGGCCACGACTAGTCAAAGTCTTGAGTAAATTCCATTTCCTCAAGTTCCTCGGGAGTCTTCAGGTGAGCCAAGGTGGCCCAAGTGCGATCAAGTACCTCATGAAGATAATACTGATTTTTCTTCGCTGCATTTTGAGTCTCATTAAGGGTTTTCACAATGGCACCAAACTGGCGTTTCACCTACTTGTGATTGCGAACGACTTTCTGGTGAAGACTGAGGAGAAGCTCTCTGTTTGTCATCACCCTTGGGGCAGTTGGGCTTGAAGGATCTTGAGTAGCAGTGTCATCATATGAGGAATATGAGCCAGCCTTGCGAAATTGGCTCTTTAGGGGCTGATTTCCTTCATCAATCACGGACTTGCCTTTGCCTTCAACTGGTTCAAAAGATTGCTTGATGACTTTGATAGGCGGCAGATATCCGAGGTGATACTCAAAGTCAGCTTGATAGTTGATGCCTGATCTATTCCTGATGAATCTCATGATCCAAGGCACATAAATCTTCAACTCATATGGTGAAAAAGCATTGTTAGCCAAAGTCCTCAAGAAGAAATCATGAAGATTCATAGGGATGCCATGAATGACGTTGAACAGGATATTCTTCATGATGCCTATGACATCTTCTTCATTGTCATGCCCTTTGATTGGTGCGAAGGAATAGGACAAGATCATGTAGACAGTTCTGGGCTCATACTTCAAATCCTGCACCAGAAATGAAGTACTTGGAGGTTGGCCCTTGGCCAAAGGCTTCATGAGGACTTCCATGAGCTTGTCTGGCAGTTCTCTTTCATCATACATGCTGACTTCATCTTCTGAAGGAATTGACATTGGAAGAGCTTGAAGCCATTCTGTGGCTGGAGCTTTATAATGTGTGTGCTGAGTCATCCAGTCCAAGACCCATGTGTTGAAGTCTTCTGGGTCTCCTAATTATGCAGTGTTGCATAGAATTGACGAATTATATCAGTATTCCAATCACTGATATTTTTATAGAAAGGCAAGAGCCCTGCTTCGTGAAGAACATTGAGGACTCGGGTGAAGCAAGGTATTTCCTCCATGTCACAGTGAGGAATGCGAGTGTGAAGAAATATATTCTTTCTTCCACAGAGCACATAAGCATAGTAGTTGAGTCGATTTCTGGTCCAAAACTTTCTGTGCTTGATGCGAAGCTTGTCATAGGAATTTTCTCCAGTGAAGTATTGGCGTTCATCATAGAATGCTTCCTTCTAAACTTAGGCCTCTTGGTGAAGGGCTGATGATGCTTTGGTTGAATATTATGCTCTTGGGGAGTAGTGGCCACCACAATTGCAGTTTCAGGATTCACCATGACAATTGCAGTTTCAGCGTTAGGAGCAAGAGCATTTTCTTCATCTTGAGGAATTTGCTTATGTGAGGAAGCAGTTGCACTTTTTGATGCTGCATTTTCTTCAGCTGATGCAGCTGATTCTTGTGTTGATTCCTCATGAATGCTCTTTTCATCAGAGCTGGTCAGAATCTCAGTGGCAGCTGGAGTTTGAGGAATTTGAGCTGTTCTTGGTGAGTTTGGATGAGTCTCTTCCCACAACTCATCATGGATCACAGGTGTGCTGCATCCAATTTCTTCATCACCCTCATTTTTTTCAGTAGTCATTGGAGGTGTGGTGGTTTGAGGAATATCAATAATTTCCATTTCCTCATCCATCGGTGTGGATGCACGAGAGCGAGTGTCTTCCATTTCTTCATCCTCTTCGGGAATGACGTATTCCTCACCGAACGGAACAATTATATACGAAGGTGCTACATTTAGAGGAGTAGCATCCACCGAAGCTGCTGAAGATTCTAAATGCATAATCTTCAGACGTTTGGCTTCTGAGGATTCTGAAGCCATTGAAGCTTTTCTCTTTTTAGCTTGCTTTTCATCCGCTTTGGGTTTCTTCATGTCTGCTGCAGATGGAGTCACTTTCTTCACCTTTGAGGATTTTGGTGAAGGAGCAATTTCATCAGGCACTCTTTCATCAGTGTCAGGCCTGGCAGATTCATCAGCTGGAATATTTTGAGGAATTTCTTCAACAGCTCGTTCTTAATTTTCATCTTCCTCAGTCAATTGAACAGTATAGCTTGGCTGAGGGTTTGTGTGCTGCTTTGGAGAGGCCATTCTGCTATTGTATTCATCAATTGCAGCAGTTGCAGCTTTGACGAATTGCACTTTGACCCCCTTATGATCAACATGAAGACTTGTATACTTGTCTGTGATGGTTTTCAGTTCAGCCTGAGTTGAAACGAGTTTCTCGGGCGACAGGTTGAGGAGGTTCTGCTTCAGAAATTTCTTTTTAACTTTTGTAGCCCTGACTTGTTTGGCTTGCTGTTCCTTCCATTTAGCTTCATTCATGAAAGTGGCAACCATGTGGCTGACTCCAGGAGGATGCTTCAAATCATCAGTTGGAGTGTTTGGATCTTCATACCAGAGGTCTATGAAGTCTAGCAATACCTTCGGATCCATTGCAAGAGGAATGGAGCTTCCAATGGCTTGTGCAACTCTTTCTTACTTGTTTTTGATAATGGCTTGAACTGTTTCATCATCAAATTCTTCACTTCCTTCTCATGCAGAAGGAATGTTGACAATTTTACTTGGACATGATCTGGTACCTCTACCAGAAGTCATCTTAGTCTTCAACGGACTTGGTGAAGATTTTGAAGCTGGGCTAGTGGCAGATGGCAAAGAGGAACTAGGGTGTTCAGATTGAATCTTACTGAGCTGCTTTTGCGGAGGAGGTGAAGATTTGCTGCAGTTGAGGATTTTGCAGTCGTTGCAACTTTCTGAGGAAATTGCTCTTTTGACGCAACTGTTGAGGCTTTTGGCTTGAGATTTGGTTTCTTCAGTAGAGCCTTCTTCTGAGTAATTTCAGTGCGAGAGGCCTCAACAGCTGAAGAAGTGGGAGCAGTGGCAGCAGCAGCAGAGTCCTCATTCAATTTCGTCACATTAGCTTTAGCCTTTTTCTGCAATTTAGACAAGTATTTGTCTTTTTCATCAGGGTAATCCTCAATAGTGGCTACGCTTGAGGGATGAGCTGCTTGTTGATCTCCCTGTGGCAACCTTTTGCAGGGAGGCTTGAGGGCAAACTTCTTGGCATATTTTGGAGTCACATATCTGTACTCTTTCCACTCTTTTATCCATCTGTGCTCTATCTTTTGAAGCATTATCTTGCACTTTGCCATGGTCTCTTTACCATGAATTTCCTTATCAGCTGTACAGTAGTCAGCATAGATTTCTTCGGGGATCTCAAAGGCAGTATTCTGTTCCAGCTTCTTGCCACCTTTCTGTTTCCGGTCTTCTTCCATTTTCTTCAGCTGAGGTTTTTGCTAAGGAATTTGAATTCTTTATGATTCTGAAGACACAGGTAAGGTTTCTTCTAGAAATGCTGCAAATGAGTTAAGTTGATGACAACCTAGTGATTCACCAGCTCACATTTTGTACCTGTGAACAGAGTATAGGTGCGAAGAATTTGGATATGTCATATGCGTCCTCAGATTTGAGTAAATTGAAAAATTTCAAAAGTTGAGGAATTTGACCAGTGAGTTGAGGAATTTGACTAAGTATTTTGATCTTGGGTTCCAGAGTTGGGTAGATTCGAAAATTTACACAATTGAGGAATCTCGTGAAGAATTTTAGTGACTTAGTGAAATTCATCAAGTGTTCTAGACATGAGTGTGCACAGGTGAGAGAATTTCTGAGGAAAAATAGATTTTGCGAATCTAAAGAGAATTAAGAGATCAACAAGGGCATAAAATAGGATTTTATTTACCCCATGCGAAGAACACGATGAACTAAATCAGTAAATAGAGGAAGTTCTTTGGTTTAGATATTCAGTGCCCTAACTTGGCGACTGAAGACATCTACGGTGGCGGCAGAGGAAGATATTCCGCAGTCGGCGTGAGTACGGCGACGGTGAGGGCGAGGCAGTGAAGCTTTTGCTCACCGACGACGAAGATGCTAGCTGCGGCGCTAGGGTTTGAGCTTGAGCGGAGAAGACGAGAGGAAGAGAATAGTTTTGACCGAGGGGGGGGGTAAGGGGCTATTTATAGCTTAGGTGAAAAACTGTTCGGGCCGAAACTTTCGGACCGAACTGCCCTTGCCCCTTCGTCTCCGCATGACACGGGGTGCCCACAATTGAAGTGGTGGAGATCGTGGTTATACGAACGTGAGTAGTGGGTGTGGTTAGTGTTGTAAAGTTTTTTTTTTTGAATTTTGAGGATTTCGTTGCAAAGTCCTCAGCTGACAAGGACTCAGTGAGGATTTTGAACAAGTGTCAAATAGATCACATATGAAGAATTATGAATAGATTGGGTTGAGCTTAGCATAGAGGGGAGTCGGGTCCGATCACATTCACATAGAGGAAATATCAGATTGAAGATTGAGCGATAAGTGAATGCTGTTGAGGACATTGAAAGCTCATTATACACACACACACACACACACACACACACACACACACATATATATATATATATATTCAAATGAAGATCATCAAAAGGTTTTGAAGAATTTGAAGATTTTGAAGACTTTGAAATTTTGAGGTTTTTTTGTGTCAAAGTCTTAGATTGAAGAATTTCCAACTTGAAGAATTTTAGAGTTGGGTGGTGGCGTGACCCACCGTATAAGAATGATGATTTTAGGCGCCGCGTACAATTGTCGAACGGCCCTGAGAACCAAATTCTTCATTGATTTCTTCACACTTAGTGTGATATTCTTCATTGATTGAAGAAAGTCGTTACTTTGTGTGTTGCACATCTAAGTCATCAATTTTGCATAAGTGTTAGGATGTGTGCATGTTTACAAGACATTCGAAGATTCTAGGATATTTACCTCACACCACAACTTGCAAAAAATTATCTCATCCAAGGGCTTCGTGAAGATATCTGCTAGTTGATCATCAGTCTTCACATGATCGATGATGATATTGCCCTTGAGGACATGGTCATGAAAAAAATGATGATGAATCTGGATTTGCTTAGTCTTTGAGTGTTGTACTGGGTTGTAGGCGATCTTGATTGCACTCTCATTATCGCAGTAGAGTGGCACATTCTTCATGTTGATGTCGTAGTCTCTGAGGGTTTGCTTCATCCATAGCAGTTGAGCACAACAAGATCCAACAACAATGTATTCAACTTCAGCAGTGGAGAGAGAAACACATTTATGCTTCTTTCAGGAGCAACAGGCTAATGATCTTCCGAGGAAATGGCATGTGCCTGATGTTGACTTGCGATCCACACGGTCACCAGCATAATCAGAGTCAGAATATACAACGAGGTGAAGATTTGAGCGCTAATACGTCTCCAGCGTATCTAGTTTTCCGAACTCTTTTGCCCTTGTTTTGGACTCTAATTTGCATGATTTGAATGGAACTAACCCGGACTAACGTTGTTTTCAGCAGAATTGCCATGGTGTTGTTTTTGTGCAGAAATAAAAGTTCTCGGAATGTCCTGAAAATTTACGGAGAATTTTTCTGGAATAAAAGAAAAATACCTGCGTAAAGATCCACCGGAGGGGGCGTGACAGTGGGCCACAAGCCCAGAGGCCGCGGCCACCCCCTAGGCCGCACCGTGAGGGCTTGTGGGGCCCACGTGGCACCACCGCCCCAAACTCAGCTCTATATATTCCCTCTCGCCCGGAAAAAATCAGAGAGAAGGTTTCATTGTGTTTTATGATACGGAGGCGCCACCACCTCCTGTTCTTCATCTGGAGGGCAGATCTGGAGTCCGTTCGGGGCTCCGGAGAGGGGAAATCATCGCCATCGTCATCATCAACCTTTCTCCATCGACAATTCCATGATGCTCTTCACCGGTCGTGAGTAATCTCATCGTAGGCTTGCTGGACGGTGATGAGTTGGATGAGATCTATCATGTAATCGAGTTAGTTTTGACGGGGATTGATCCCTAGTATCCACTATGTTCTAGATTGATGTTGCTACTACTTGGCTATGCTTAATGCTTGTCACTAGGGCCCGAGTGCCATGATTTTAGATCTGAACCTATTATGTTGTCGCCAATATATGTGTGTTTTAGATCCTATGTTGCAAGTTGTAGTCACCTACTATGTGTTATGACCCGGCAACTCCGGAGTGACAATAGCCGGAACCACTCCTGGAGATGACCATAGTATGAGGAGTTCATGTATTCACCACGTGTTAATGCGTTGGTCCGGTTCTTTATTAAAAGTAGAACCTTAATATCCGTAGTTTCCATTAGGACCCTGCTGCCACGGTAGGGATGGACAATAGAAGTCATATAAGTTCTTTTCCCTAAGCACATATGACTACATACGGAATACATGCCTACATTAGATTGACGAACGAGAGCTAGTTACTTATCTCTCCGTATTATAGTTGTTACATGATGAATCACATCCGTCATACTCATCCATCACCGATCCACTGCCTACGAGTCTTTTACTAGTAGTCCTTGCTACGTTACTTTGTCCAGGCTTGTCCCTTGCTACAAAAGGGATTGGGCCACTTTGCTACTACTGTTGCTACTACTGTTACTCTGCTGCTGCTGCTACTGTTGTTCCTTGCTACTTCGCTGTTACTTGTTGCAAGACTTTTTCGACACCGTTGTCGGGGAAGAATAGTTCCCCGTACACGTGCAACTTACTAGCACCATTGATACAACAGTTAGGAATAGTCTGCCGTCAACAGATCTGTTTCTGACACCGTTGCTATGATACTACTTTGGTACTAATACTTTCCTTGGAGACACTAATCTTTCAGGTGTGGTTGAATCTGACAAACTCAGCTACTAATACTTGAGAATATTCTTTCGCTTCCCCTTGTGGCGAATCAACAAATTTGGGTTGAATACTCTACCCTCGAAAACAGTTGCGATCCCCTACACTTGTGGGTTATCAAGTCCTTTTTCTAGCGCCGTTGCTGGGGAAGCGCAGCTATATTCTTTGAGTCACTTGGGATTGACCTTTGCTGGTCACTATGAGGAATCCGAAAGATCCAAGAACTAAAATCTTGCCTTCCACTACGAGGAGAGGTAAGGAACTGCCATCTAGCTATGCACTTGATTCACCTTCAGTTTTGAGTAAGTTCGCGACATCACCTCCTGCTAGAAATCTTGATATGTCGCCTATGCCTGATGATGCTACGCTTGATACTATGCCTGATGATGCTATGCTTGATACTATGCCTGATGATGCTATGCTTGATACTATGCCTGATACTGCTTTGCCACTAGGTGCATTCCTTGATGCACAAATTGCTAGAGTTGCTGCTAGATGTGATGATACTTCTGAAACTGCTGATACTATTGAAGTAGAACCTGCTACTATGCCTGAATTTCCTGTTATGCCTGAACGCTATGTTATGGAGGGAGAGATAGCTGAGGATTTTCTTGCGTATAAGGATAGCTATGATGTTGAGAAATTACTGCTCAAGTGGAAAGAAAAATCTCTGAACGCTAGGATGAAATACGACCCGAAGTTTGCAACTTCATCTATCTTTGTGACTGATAAGGATTATGAATTCTCTGTCGACCCTGAGTTAATCACTCAGGTCGAATCTGATCCTTTTCACGGTTATGAGTCTAAAACGGTTGTATCCCATCTTACCAAACTGCATGATATAGCCACCCTATTCACTAGTGAGGAAAAGATCCGCCACTACTACATCCTCAAGTTGTTTCCTTTCTCGCTAAAGGATGATGCTAAGACCTGGTTCACTTCTCTTGCTCCTGGTTGTGTGCGTAGCCCCCAGGATATGGTCTACTATTTCTCTGAAAAATATTTCCCTACCCATAAGAAGCAAGCTGCCTTACAGGAAATGTACAACTTTTCTCAAGCTGAAGAAGAGAGTCTCCCACAAGCTTGGGGGAGGCTCATCCTGCTACAGAATGCTTTGCCTGATCACCCTCTTGAGAAGAATGAAATACTTGATATCTTCTATAATGGACTTACCGATGCTTCCAAAGACCACCTAGATAGTTGTGCTGGTTGTGTTTTTAAGGAACAAACTGTAGAACAAGCTGAGATCCTATTGAATAACATCTTGTGCAATGAGAATGCTTGGACTATTCCCGAACTGATGAGGACATCCCTACACTTGACCCACCTCCAACCTATGATGATGATCACCAAGTGGCTGCAAAGAAGACGTCCAATGATGAAATCAGAATTGGACCTATCACAAGAGCTCGTGCAAAGATAATAGAACAACAGGTGAATTCTCTCTTAGTTGAATATGCTACTTATTTTAATGAGAGCTTTCTACTGCCTAAGTCTTTGTGTGTTTGCATACTCAGGTGCATGGGAGAAGAAGGCATAGCACGAGGGAGCGAGGAGTTGCAGCAAGAGGAGCATGACGTGGAGTACAAGCAAGAGGGCGCGAGGGAGGAGAGGCACTCAGGCGCAAACGTCAAGGAGGAGGATCCCCACGTCGAGTAACACCAGGCGCACCAACACCATGTTGGAGCGCCATACCTCAAGTACATGGCATGCGTGCCAAGGAGCTGAACCCAAGTTGGGTCAGTTTGTATCAAGTTGAGTCGAACCACGTTTTGAGTCGAACCAGTTTAGGTTGCACCAAGTCAGGAGGACCAGGCTGGGCGCACCAGACCTAGCGCCCCCCTTGGGCGCATCACCCAGCCCCTCTTATATAGAGGGCTGCTCTCAGATTAGTCAGATAGACCACGTTTAAGATAAACCCTAGTTCATGAGGCTGCTATAAGCATTCATCTTGAATTCTTGTCTCCAATTCATATCGATCTAGAGATTATATACTACAAGTCAAGTGTGATCTGCTGTTCCATTGGGAATTAGTATATTGCAATTCTAACCGTTTCGTGGTCGACGGCTACGTTACGCAAGTGTGTGAAGTCGTGAATATCTGAAGGGTAGAGAGCTGCTGCATTGGCATCAGGGATCTAGCGAGGAGAGATCATCGGCGACACCAAGTTATCTATCCACCATCATCATCTACGTTACCGCTCACTGAGAAGATCGGGCCACCCCATATCACGAACCACCTCCTAAGCCAACTCCGAAGAAAAGAGGTCTTCTATTCCTCAGTCCTGAAGATATGCAAGAAGCCAAGAGATCTATGCGAGAGAAAGGCATTAAATCTGAAGATGTCAAAAATCTACCACCTATCAAAGAGATCCATGGTCCCGATAGCCTGATACAGGTAGTAGAAGTAAATTCTCTGCGTAGGTTTGATGAGAGTGATATTACTTTTGATAAACCTGCTAGCTTATGCATGGATGAATTTGATAACTTCATTGCCAAACAACAGAGTTTCAATGATTATGTTAGCAGACAATTGGAACAAAATGCTCGTATGCTTAGTCATTTAAGTGCTTGTGTGGACAGAAATGTCAATGATCTTAAGCTTGTGAGTAAACATGCCTCTATGGTTACTACTCAAGTAGAACAAGTACTTAAAGCTTAGAATGACTTGCTCAACGAGTTGACTCACAATTCTGTCAGAGTCGTTACTAGAGGCGGTAGAATGACCCAGGAACCTTGGTATCCTGAGGGTCATCCGAAGAGAATTGAACAAGATTCTCAAGGAGTTAGCACTGATGCACCTAGTCATCCTAGAAAGAAGAAGAAAGATCATAAGAACTTGCACGCTAGCAACCCTGTTGCTGCTACCCCTGAGAGTCCAAACAATGTCTCTGCCTCTGATGCTGAAACACAATCTGGTGATGAACATGAGACTAATGATAATATCAATAGTGATGTTCATGTTGATGCTCAACCTAGCAATGATAAGGATGTGCAGATTGAACCTGTTGATCTTGATAAACCACAACCTAAGAATAAGAGATACAATAAGAATGACTTCACTGCTAGGAAGCATGGTAAAGAAAGAGAACCATGGGTTCAGAAACCTATGCCCTTTCCTCCCAAACCATCCAAGAAAAAGGATGATGAATATTTTGAGCGATTCGTTGAAATGATCAGACCTTTCTTTCTGCAAATGCGTTTGACAGATATGCTCAAGATGTCTCCGTATGCTAAGTACATAAAAGATATTGTGACTAATAAGAGGAGGATACCTGAGGTTGAGATTTCCACCATGCTTGCTAACTATAACTTCAAGGGTCTAACTCCTAAGAAACTAGGCGATCCCGGTGTGCCCACTATACCTTGCTCCATTAAAGGCAACTGCGTTATGCGACCTTGGAGCCGGTGTTAGTGTTATGCCTCTCTCTCTTTATCGTAGACTTGAACTGGATAAGTTGACACCCACTAAAATCTCTCTACAAATGGCCGACAAATCAACTACTTTCCCTATCGGCATTTGCGAGGATGTGCCTGTTGTGGTTGCTAATGTCACTCTCTTAACAGACTTTGTTATCTTGGATATTCCCGAGGACGATGCCATGGCGGTCATCCTCGGAAGAGCCTTTTTAAACACTTCAGGGGCTGTTATAGATTGCAACAAAGGCAATGTCACTTTCCATGTCAACGGTAATGACCATACGGTGCACTTTCCGAGGAAACAATATCGAGTACATTGCATCAATGCTATCGAAAAAACTTCATCGATTCTTATTGGGAGCTTTGAATGCCCTATTCCTCGTGTCAAGATGAAGTATGATTTGCTTGTTGGGGAGATACACATCCCCATTGAGGTGACCTAGTGGCTATTTGAGAATTCTCTGTTCTCTTTTGCGATTCGAAAAGGTTTGTCAAGGAGACTTGATCAACCTCATTGACGGATTTTCTTTCGATGACCATGAGATGGATGAATCGAGGAGTCAGAAACCTTTGTTCCAAGCTTTCACATTAGGTTGCTTAGAAGAAAAATGATAGGTTTAGTTTAGTTTTCCCTGTTTTCTGTTTTAGCATCCGGTAGAAAAGTACCCAGAAAATAAAAGTTCTCCAAACGTCCTGAAAATCAAGTATGATTTTTTCTGGAATTTTTGAAAAATTCTGAGACAAACAGCTTGTCTGGGGGCCACACCAGTGGGCCACAAACCCTTGGGGCACGGGCACCCCCCTGTTCGCGCCACCTAGGCTTGTGGGGCCAACATGTACCCCCTCCACTCATTCTTGCTCTTATCTCCTTCTCCTACCTCCAGAAAAAATCGTTTCGCAGCTCAAACCCGTGTTCTTGCTCCTCTTGCTGGGATTTTCGATCTATTTGCTCAAATCACCGTTCTCCGAACTGTTTTGGGGAAATTACTCCTTGGTAAGTGACTCCTCCATTGGTCCAATTAGTTTTTGCTCTAGTGTCTTATACTCCGCGTATTTTTGCTGCCTTGGTGACCATGTTCTTCAGCTTTGCATACTGATTTTAGTCGGTCCCAAGTAGTTTTGATGTGTAACACTTGTGGGAGTAGTTGCTACTTGTTTCGTTGAGCCTTGTTCACCTTTCCTTAGAATCACTGAAAATTTCAGAAAAGGAAGATGTTCAGGAGAAACTTTCATGGTGGTTCCTCAAGCAAGAGAGGTTCCCGTCTTGCGATTCGGGAGCCTGATCCTTACCAACCAAGGGACGCGCAGGTACAACCATGTGAATGGCCTTCTTATGAATTTATAATTGAGGCAGGTTTAAAAGATGAGTTTGATGCAATTGTTCACAACGTCGGACTAGAAGAATTCATCTCCGATAAATGTGAATAGTATGTTGCTCTCACTGCCTCTTTTGTTCATAGATTCAAATTTTCAGCTGGCCGTGAGACATCAGTACTATTTGATCTCTATGATAAATCGTATACCATGGATTTAGAGGATTTCAATAGAATTTGCAAAATACCTATTTGGGGTAGCCTCAGTGATCCTCCTAAATCTTCGGTTAGAGATTTTTGCTCTAGTATTACAGTTGGAGAAACTAGAGACATTACGCAAGCTACCATGGGGAGTATTCATTTTCCTGCCTTGCATTACTTTGCCCTCTTCATAGGCATATGCATTAATGGCGAGATTGAGCATTGTCACCTCTGCGCACCCGACCTTAGTATCCTTAAGAGCGTAGTAACGGGCGATAAAAGTTTCAACATGGGAGCTATGATAGCAAGGAGGCTGAATAAGAATGCTATTGAAGGGGATTTCTTTGGTGGGATCTATGCCACTCGCATAGAAAATTTTCTTGGAGTACCCATCCGCGAAGGAGATCCCCCGCTCCATGCATCTTTCCTTGACCGCGTCGCTTTGACACGCTACCAGTTCCTTGAGAGGGATGACGAATCCCTCCTATACCGTTTGATATTTAACCGACAACGTGTTTTCCATATTACCCTTCCTGCTCCTGCCTTCTTTGACTTTCAGGTAAAATAGAGATATTACATAACCAGAGGAGAGGCAGAGGAGTATGAGAGGGAGGCAAAGGTTGCTCGTCTCTATGAGGCAGCTATTCAGGCAGTGGCTGCAGCGCTCCCGTATAACCCCCATTATGATTTTGGGTTTCGCCAGGACCATCCTTGGGAGTAGACCAACTTAGGCCAAAAGCCTAAGCTTGGGGGAGTACGTGTTCTCACAAACTTTACATTCTTGCTTATGCTTTCACTTTGTTCGTCGGTGTTCACACTTTGCCAGTGTATCATCCATGCTAGTTTATTTTCTTTTTTCTCATTTTCTTTTCATGTGTCTGTCTAGTTTGAGAAAACCCAAAAAGTTTTTCTTGTTCTTCTTTTGCTTGTTGGGAGCTTTCCCGTGTAAATAATTTTCTTTTTCTTTGGGTCAAGGTAGAAGATATCGGTTACAATGTTTAGTGGCTCTCGCATGCATACCTGTTTGGCTGCTAAAGAGCCATATTACTTTGTCTTCTCCTTTGTGTTTGCCTGCAGATTGCGGCGTAATCCAATGCACGAGCACTCTTATTATCGTTCACATCGTTCGATCGTGCAAGTGAAAAGCAATAATGACGATATATGATGAAGTGACTGAGCCTGGAAAAGTTGGTATGAACTCGATCTTTTTTTTTAAATATGACTAGCTCATCATGCCTGATTCAGCTTTGTTGTGAGAGAAACATGTTTGCAATTACAACTTAGAGATCATAGTTGCTTATGCCGTGCTTACTTAGCTAGGAGCTTATAATGGTGTGTCTTGGATGCCCACATGAATGTTGAGATGACTGTGTTGTAGTATGATAGGATGGTATCCTCCTTTGAATGATTCCAGTGGCATGACTTGGTGCATGTTCACGCATGTAGTTGAAACAAAATCAACATAGCCTCTATGATATTCATGTTCATGGTGATTTATGTCCTACTCATGCTTGCACTCAATGATAGTTAATCTCAATGCATTTTGATGACTGTTGTCGCTCTCTAGTTGGTCGCTTCCCACTCTTTTGCTAGCCTTCACTTGTACTAAGCGGGAATACTGCTTGTGCATCCACTTCCATAAACCCAAAGTTGTTCCATATGAGTCCACCATACCTACCTATGTGCGGTATCTACCTGCCATTCCAAGTAAATTTGCATGTGCCACTCTCTAAATCTTCAAGAAATAATATGTTTTGCATGCCCGAACTGCTCATGTGGTGACAGGGGGCTATCAGTATATTCCATGCTAGGCGTGTTATCCTCGATATGTGTTTATTCACTATCATTCACGAGAAAGGGGGCGGTAATTGGAATTCCCAGTTCCATGCTCAAATCAAAAATATAGTTGCAAAAAAAACTCCCCCAGGATTGATGTTGGTATTGACGGTACCCGAGGATTCGGCTAGCCATGGAGTGTGATTGATTGATGGTGGGGGAGTCAAAACTTTACTTTTCTGTTTGGGAACCGCCTATAGCATGTGTAGCGTGGAAGATGTTGAGAACTCTTAGTCATTGCATTGACAATGAAAGCATGCCACCCAAAATTATTATCTTTGTTTTCAAAGCTTGAGCTCTGGCACCTCTGCAAATCAATGCTTCCCTCTGCGAAGGGCCTGTCTATTTATGTTCCTGTTGAGTCATCCTCCTCTTATAAAAGCACCAATTAGAGAGCACCTCTGTCGTTTTTATGCTTTACTTTTAATTGTGTTGAGTATGACTGTGACTGGATCTTCATTGCCTTGAATTACAATGTTTAGTCAGCCCTTGGTCTTTGAAGGTGCACTGCATTTATGTTTTGCGGTCTCAGAAAGAGCTAGCGAGATACCATCTATTCGTGCTGCTTCATGATTGTTTTGATTGAAGTGTTGACATTTGACGCTTATTATTATTTGCTCGCTAGTTGATTATGCCATTGATATGAGTTTACCGTGAGACCTAGATGTCATTTGCTTATGTGGTTTGCTTGTGATCTTGCTAAAATTCTTGTTTTGAGTTAGACATAGTTGCAACAACAAGATCAAATAGAGTTCATCAAACTTTTTCTTTTGTCTCTCTCAGTTTGTCAAGTGTGTTGCTTGAGGAGAAGCAAGGCTTTAAGCTTGGGGGAGTTGATACGTCTCCAACGTATCTATTTTTCCGAACTCTTTTGCCCTTGTTTCGGACTCTAATTTGCATGATTTGAATGGAACTAACCCGGACTAACGCTGTTTTCAGCAGAATTGCCATGGTGTTGTTTTTGTGCAGAAATAAAAGTTCTCGGAATGTCCTAAAAATTTACGAGAATTTTTTTGGAATAAAAGAAAAATACCTGCGCAAAGATCCACCGGAGGGGGTGTGCTAGTGGGCCAGAAGCCCATAGGCCGCGGCCACCCCCTAGGCCGCACCGTGAGGGCTTGTGGGGCCCACGTGGCACCACCGCCCCAAACTCAGCTCTATATATTCCCTCTCGCCCGGAAAAAATCAGAGAGAAGGTTTCATCATGTTTTACGATACGGAGGCGCCGCCACCTCCTGTTCTTCATGTGGAGGGCAGATCTCGAGTCCGTTCGGGGCTCCGGAGAGGGGAAATCGTCGCCATCGTCATCATCAACCTTCCTCCATCGACAATTCCATGATGCTCTTCACCATTCGTGAGTAATCTCATCATAGGCTTGCTGGACGGGGATGAGTTGGATTATATCTATCATGTAATCGAGTTAGTTTTGACGGGGATTGATCCCTAGTATCCACTATGTTCTAGATTCATGTTGCTACTACTTGGCTATGCTTAATGCTTGTCACTAGGGCCCGAGTGCCATGATTTCAGATCTGAACCTATTATGTTGTCGCCAATATATGTGTGTTTTAGATCCTATCTTGCAAGTTGTAGTCACCTACTATGTGTTATGACCCGGCAACCCCGAGTGACAATAGGCGGAACCACTCCCGGAGATGACCATAGTATGAGGAGTTCATGTATTCACCACGTGTTAATGCGTTGGTCCGGTTCTTTATTAAAAGGAGAACCTTAATATCCCGTAGTTTCCATTAGGACCCCGCTGCCACGGGAGGGATGGACAATAGATGTCATGCAAGTTCTTTTCCCTAAGCACGTATGACTAGATACGGAATACATGCCTACATTAGATTGACGAACGGGAGCTAGTTACTTATCTCTCCGTGTTATAGCTGTTGCATCATGAATCACATCCGTCATACTCATCCATCATCGATCCACTGCCTACGAGTCTTTTACTACTGGTCCTTGCTACGTTACTTTGTCCAGGCTTGTCCCTTGCTACAAAAGGGATTGGGCCACTTTGCTACTACTGTTGCTACTTCTGTTACTCTGCTGCTGCTGCTACTATTGTTCCTTGCTACTTCGCTGTTACTTGTTGCAAGACTTTTTCGACACCGTTGCCGGGGATGAATAGTTCCCCGTCCATGTGCAACTTACTAGCGCCATTGATACAACAGTTAGGAATAGTCTGCCGTCAACATATCTGTTTCTGACACCGTTGCTATCATACTACTTTGCTACTGACACTTTGCTTGCAGACACTAATATTTCAGGTGTGGTTGAATCTGACGAACTCAGCTGCTAATACTTGAGAATATTCTTTCGCTTCCCATTGTGGCGAATCAACAAATTTGGGTTGAATACTCTACCCTCGAAAACTGTTGCGATCCCCTACACTTGTGGGTTATCAAGCCCTTGGGGTACCATAATCCTAGTGTTGGTGTGTGAGCTAGATATCGAAGAATATGTTTCACAACCTTATGGTGTGATTCCTTGGGTCTGCTTGAAAACGAGCAGACATGCAAAAACTAAGCATAATATCTGGTGTAGATGCACATAGGTACAATAAAGAGCCAATCATAGAATGATATACCTGCTGATCGAAATCTTTACCATTTTCGTCAGTGCAGAGGTGGCCGTTGGTAGGCATAGGAATCTTGACGCCTTTGCATTCATGCATGCCAAATACCCTCAGAACGTCCTTGAGGTATTTCTCCTGAGATATGAAGATGCCATTGCGTTGTTGACGAATTTGGAGACCTAAGAAGAATTTTAGCTCCCCCATCAAAGACATTTGATATTCTTCACTCATCATGTAGGCAAATTCATCACTGTAATGTTTTTCAGTGCAACCAAAGATAATGTCGTCGACATATATTTGACACACAGATAGTTCATTGTCATAGGATTTTGTGAAAAGAGTAGGATCAAGTGAACCAGTTTGAAGCCTTTCTTCATGAGGAATTCTTTGAATGTATCATACCACGCCTGAGGGGCTTGCTTGGGGCCATAGAGTGCATTTTTTAGTCCGAAGACTTTGTCAGGATACTTCAGGTCTTCAAAACCTAGGGTCTGAGCAACATATACTTCTTCCTCAAGCTTACCATTGAGGAATGCACTTTTCACATCCATTTGATATAGTGTAATATTGTGATGGTTAACATAAGCAAGTAATATTCCAATAGCTCCAAGTCTAGCAACAGGTGCAAAAGTTTCATCAAGTCAATTCTTTCAACCTGTGTGCAGCCTTGGGCTACAAGCCGTGCCTTGTTCCTCACCGCCTGACCATCCTCATCTTGCTTGTTTTGGTAGATCCACTTGGTGCCGATGGTATTGTGCTTGAGAGGATCTGGTCTTTTGACGAGTTCCCACACGTCATTTAGTATGAACTAAAGAAGTTCATGTTGCATGGCTTGAATCCACTCAGGTTCCATGAAGGCTTCAACAACTTTTGAGGGTTCTTTGATAGACACAAAAGAGGAATGCCCACAAAAGTTAACTAAATGTGAAGCTTTTGAGCGAGTGAGAGGACCTGCGCATTGATGTCATTGAGGATTTTTCAAGTTCCACTTCATTTGCAATCCTTGGATGAGCTGGTTGAAGACTTTGGTTGGGCTGAGGAATTTGATATGTAGCATTTTCCTCAGGTGCACCTGCTTGATTTTCCTCAGTGTTGGGGACGACTTCTTCAACAAGGGGTTGTTACTCAATAGGAATGACAACTTCAGTAGCTTAGAGCTTGATGGCTTCCTCAGGAGGTAATTTATTTGGCACAGGAGACAGTTGCTCTCTTTGCGAGCCATTAGTTTCATCGAA
The DNA here is from genome assembly GCF_904849725.1 of Hordeum vulgare subsp. vulgare. Classification (NCBI taxonomy): domain Eukaryota; kingdom Viridiplantae; phylum Streptophyta; class Magnoliopsida; order Poales; family Poaceae; genus Hordeum; species Hordeum vulgare. Next base: position 108,516,826 of record NC_058521.1, on the reverse strand, counting down.
CCGCACATCTACAGTTTCAACAACATTGTCGTGATAGGTGTTGAAGACTCTGTAGGTGTGCGAGTCCTTCCCGTAACCAAGCATAAAACCCTCATGTGCTTTAGGTGCAAACTTTGAGCTATGGTGAGGATCTCTAATCCAGCATCTTGCACCGAATACATTAAATAACTTACATTGGGTTTCTTGTCAGTGAGGAGTTCATATGAGGTTTTCTTGAGGAATTTGAGAAGATATACCCGATTGATGATGTGGCAAGCAGTGTTGATTGCTTCAGGCCAGAAGCGACGAAGAGTCTGATATTATTTAAGCATAGTCCATGCCATTTCAACCAGAGTCATGTTCTTGCGTTCAACGACGCCATTCTGTTGAGGAGTATAAGGAGCAGACAATTCGTGAGTAATACCAAGTTCATCAAGATAATCATCAAGTCTAGTATGGTTGAATTATGTCCCATTATCACTCCTGATGTGTTTGATCTTGACACTGAAGGTCGTCGATGCCCTTGAGGAAAAACATTTGATGACTTCATGCACTTCAGTTTTAAAAAGAATGATGTGTACCCAAGTATAACGAGAATAGTCATCAACAATGACAAAGCCATATAAAGATGCTGCATTGGTTAGAGTAGCATAATGAGTAGGTCCAAACATATCCATTTGAAGCAATTCAAATGGATGAGTGGTAGTAATAATAGTTTTTGAGGGGTGTTTGTATCTGGTTATTTTTCCAGGTTCACAAGCACCACAGAGATGGTCCTTGAGGAATTTGACGGATTCGATGCCAATGACATGCTTCTTCTTCGCCAGCGTGTGCAAATTCCTCATGCCTGCATGACCCGGTCGTTGATGCCATAGCCAACCTTCCGAGGTTTTTGCTAGTAAGCATGTTGCCGGTTGAGGACCTGTGGAAAAATCAACAATGTACAAATCTCCTCTCCTAAAGCCTTCGAAGACTTTGGATTTGTCAGATTCCACGATGACTACGCATCTGTATTTTTGAAAGATGACAATCATATCAAGATCACAAAGCATTGAGACTGACATGAGGTTAAACCCAAGGGATTTGACAAGCATGACTTTGTCCATGTGCCTCTCCTTGGAGATAGTCACCTTGCCCACTCCCAATACCTTGCTTTTACCTTTATCAGCGTAAGTGATTTGTTTCAGTGGTGACGGCGTCAGTGGCATATTCATCAACAAGCTTTTATCACCAGTCATGTGATTTGTGCAACCATTGTCCAGAACCCACTCTGTATTCTTGGGTTTGTCATCCTGTAGATGAATTAGTACAACTTACCATCTCATATGCTTCGGATTTGAAGAATATGATAGCAATTTCATCATAAACAGTAAATTTGAGGACGAGTGAAATGTTATCATTTCATCATTTTTAGCTTGCGTCCAATCAAGCAATTTTCTCAGGTCTCCAGTAAATTCTTCAAATGATGACTTTCATTTGGAGACCTGACCTCCAGCAGTGATTAGTTCAATTTCTTGACCACTCACATCTGAAGGGGTGGAAAAGAGTTCATCATCTTGCGAGCACCATATGAGAATGGAGGCATTGAAGCTAATGCACTTCTTTTCACAGTAGGGGGTTAGAGTACTCAAATGAATAGGCAGAGAAATTCTTTGAGGACTTATGAACATAATGATTTGAGGAATAACGTTCATATTCGTGTCCCTTGTAATTTCCCAATATATCAGAAGCATTAGCGCGAGTACGAACATAATATTGACCATTTGAGGATTCTGATCTTCGTGAAGACTTTGGTCCACCCGAGGAATTTGATCTGGGGTTCTGTTTCTTCACAGATGGTGTCGTGAGGACATTAACCTGAAGATTTTCCAAGCAACTTTTGGGGATCCAGATTTTCCTCATGGGTGGTCCATTCCTGCAGTTAGTTCCAACATATCGAGCAAATACTTCACCAGATTGATTTTCGAACAGTTTATAGTTTGAGTCAAATGAATCATCAGAGGAATACGATATTTCACATGCAAAGCCTATTAGAGTGGATGGATTGATGAGAGGGCCTTTAGCAGCAACCCATAAGGTTTTGGGGTACTGCTCATGTTTCCAGTATGATCCATCGACATTCAATGTCCTCTCAAAGGCAATGCCTTCTTTCCTCGGGTTCTTGTTCAGAATCTTCTTTTTAGCACATCGCAAAGGGTTTGGTGCCCTTTGATACTTTTGTATATGCCTTTCACATACAATTCCTTCAACCCTGCATTTTCGTCAGTAGCATTTGTGGTTTCCTCAAGTGAAGACTTTGATGCCAGAGGAACAGTTGAAGAATTTGTAGCGATAGAAGCATTTGATGATTCTGGTGAAGAATTAGCATTTTCACGCTCGATGCATTTCAAACATGGTGGAATGAATTCAAACTGAGCGGTACTGATATGTTGAGCAATAAATGAATCGTTTTCCATTCGAAGATCATCATGAGACATTTTCAACTTCTCAAGATCAAGCTTCCGTTGAAGAAATTCATAGGAAAGTTTCTCATGATCAGCCAAGAGTGTGCCATAACGATATTGAAGACTATCAAATCTAGACTAAAGAATTTTCACATCTTTAGTGAGGACTTGAGTACGATTCATTTCATCATTCAACAGATCATCGCTTGTGTCTAGCAGCTTTTGAAGCTTTTCAATGGCACTTTGTTTCTTAGTGGCAATGTTGGCAAGTTTATAGTAACTCGGTTTTTGATAATCATCAGGTTCATAGTCACTAGAATCATAGGAGGAAGTATGGTTTGGTACCTTTGAATCTTTTTCCACGAAGCAATACGTTGGAGCGAAGTCATCAGCATATTCATCGGTGTAGATAGTGTTGTCATCTTCTTCAAGGTTGAAGTCTGACTTGCTAACGAATGTGGTAGCCAGTGCAAGACTTTCCACACCAGACTTCGACACCTCTTCAGAACCTTCCTCTTCATCACATTCCTCAGATTCTTCTTCAGAATCCATTCCCGTGCCAATGAGTGCCCGAGCCTTTCTGAAACTGGTCTTGTCCGATGAGGATTTTGAAGATTTCTTCTTTTTCTTCGAGTCGTCAGAACTTTCATCTTTGTATTTCTTCTTCCTTGATTCTTTCACCCAGCAATGACAATCAACAATGTAGTGACCATATTTCTTGCATTTGTGGCAGGTTCTTTTCTTGTACTCCTCAGATGAAGATCCTGGTTTCCTCATATCTCTTCTTGAAGATTTACCGAACTGACCATGCTTTGTGAACTTCTGGAATTTCATCACGAGCATAGCAAGTTCCTATCCCAGTTCTTCAGGGTCACTAATGCTGCAATCTGAGTCTTCTTCTTCAGATGAGGAAATAGCCTTAGCCTTTAGCGCACGAGGTCTTAAGTAGCTTGGTCCATACAGATCTCTCTTTTCTTCTTGTTGGAATTTGTGAGTATTGAGTCTCTCAAGTATATCAGCAGGATCAAGCATCTTGTAGTCTTTTCATTCTTGAATCATCAGAACCAGAGTGTCAAATGATGGATCAATAGATCTTAGCAGTTTCCTCACAACTTCATGGTTAGTGATGTCTCTAGCTCGCAGTGCTTGCAGTTCATTTGAGATGTCAGTGAGGCGATCAAAGGTATCTTGGCAGCTTTCATTATCAAGCCTCTTGAAGCAATTGAAGATATTGCGAACAACATCGACACGAGAGTCACGCTGTGTTGATACTCCCTCATTGACCTTGGACAGCCTATCCCAGATAAGCTTAGATGTTCCCAAAGCACTCACTCTGCCATACTGACCTTTGCTGAGATGGCCACAGATCATATTCTTTGGTTGCGAGTCAAGTTGCTTGAACTTCTTCACATCAGCAGTAGATATAGTAGAAGTGATGGAAGGAATACCGCTTTCCACAATATACCAGAGATCATTGTCAATAACTTGAAGATGCATCTGCATCTTGGTCTTCGAGTAGGGAATGTCCTTTCCTTCGAAGGTAGGACATCCTGAAGTAACCTTGATCATACATGTGGTCGACATAACTAAAACTCCACGTGGTTAAACCAAAATCACAGAGAACAAGGTTGTACCTTGCTCTGATACCAATTGAAAGTGTGTTATATCGACTAGGGGGTGAATAGGCGATTTTTAAAATTTCATCACTGAGGAAATTCCTTGTGAGGAAAGTCCTCAATCATGAATTAGGTGCAGCGGAAATAGTAAAAGATCAGATGTGCAAAAACTACTATAGCAAAGTACTCGATGAGATTTATGAGATACGGTTTGCACAGTTTGCAAGTACAGAGTAAGAAAGTGAAGATTAACTCAAGTGAAGAATTTGAGGTTGAGGAAATTCAGAGAAAGTCTTCATACAAATTCTTCAAACAGTACAGATGAAAGCCTTCAACATACAAATGAGGAAATGAAAGAGTTGAAGAAATAGAACCCGAAGCTTGATGAAGACAGTTGTTGATGACCCAGTTCCAGCTGTTGTGACAGTTGTACGTCTGGTTCGGAGCGGCTTGGTATTGAAACCAAAGGACACACAACCAATACCGTATTATCCTTGAGCTAAGGACACACAATCCTCGCCCAACACTCGTGGTAAGTCTTTAGGGCAGACTTCCAAACCCTCACAAACTCGGTCACCCGACGATCCATAGTTGGCTGCTGGATGATCAAGACCATGACGCCTAACCGTCTAGCAGATGCATAGTCCTCAAAGGTAATAGGCTTCAGTTCCACACAGGAACAACTTCTTTAGTGATGCTCAATCACTTGGTTTTGGTTTGGGTTTGGTGTTTGGGGTATTTCCTTACTTGATGATTTTCTCTCGAAGACTCTGAGGAATTTGGGTTGCTCTAAATGACTAGTGTCATTTTCTATCGGATCAGCCAACCAAAAAGTGGTTCTGGGGGCGACAATTTATAGCCTGGGAGCATCCCGACATGATTTGACATAAATGCCCTTAAATAATATGACCGTTGGGTGGATAAGATCAGTGAGGTGGCGCGTGTCGCGGCAACGGTCAGAACTTTCAACTGTGAAAGTCCTCATGTCTCTCATATTCCTCCCTTTGAGGCTTTGGTAGATTTAGGCTTGGGTTGAGCATCACGAGGAAAATCATCCCGTAGTTTTACCTCGACCCCCTTTAACACTACGGCGTTCCTATGACTCAAGTGTAAAGAAAATGAAACAGAAAGAATAAAACTTCACGCTTCAAAGTCTTCAGAGTGTTTTCTTCAGGGCACACCGAATTCCTCATCTTCAATATCTTCATGAGGAATATCAATTTCATCCCAATTTCTTCGTGATCAAAGTCTTCAACGAAATACCAAAGTCTTCAGCCGAAGACATACATTTTTAGGCGTCGATATTCATCGTTTAACTCAAACTCCTCACAGACTTATAGAGCCTGTGTACACTCACAAATATATTAGTCTCTTAACCTATAAGTCTTCAATCCACCAAAATCACTAAGGGCACTAGATGCACTTACAGGGTCGCCCATAATGGAGTATGAGGGAGCAATCAATTAGTCTTCATCGAGCTAGCATAATCAAGAAAGGTGGTCCATCTTGAGGAAGTCGAGATCGTCATCATCTAGCTCAAGTGGTCTGTGTGCAAGGTATATGTTTGCCCTTGATAGGTTTTCTATTTTACCGGTCTTATGGTGATAGTTGGGAGACCGGGTTATAGGATTGATCGTTGTACTATCAAGGGGGGCTCTCAAGTGAGTAGCTTGATCGTATCGTTCATTTAGAGCTCAAACCATTGGCATCCTTGCACCATATTTCTTGGTTCTTGTTTGGTGTTTCTTTTTGTGAGTTTACAGCTTATTTTCATCTTCATGACAAGTTCGAGTTCATAAAAAACAGAGTCCGTATGCATCTTCTATAATATTTTCGATGTTGGAATTTTTGTAGGTTCTTCATTGATAGAGGTTTCACATATCTACATCATTGACATTTTATACTGCCTCTTATTATTATCGCTCTTGTCGTCCTGAATCCAACAAGCTTGAGTTTGCTCAATTCAGAGTCCATACGCAGTAGTTATAGCTGTTTTAGTATTGGAGCATTCTTCTATTTTGCTTGGGCGGCTTTTCCTGTTATAAGTGGTAGTACTGCTCCCCAAAGCGGTAACAGCTCTTATAAGCGGTAGTATGGCTCCCCCGAGCGTACTACCTCTTATAAGCCGTACTACCTTCCCCCCTGAGAGGTACTACCTATCTGGCAAAACTACATTCATATGCTAAGAGGTAGTACTGCTCTCTCGAGCGGTAGTACCGCTTGAGCACGACTTGCGGGCATAACGGTTGTATTCGAGGGAGCCTATTTAAGGGGGCCTCCTTCCCCAATAGTCCCTATCCTTGGAGCTCGTGTTTGCCCCCCATTGTTGACCATCTTCGAGCTTGCTAACTCTCAATCCCTTGAATGGTTCTTGCTAGTTCTTGAGGGAAAAGAGAGAGGATATATAGATCTATGTTTTCACCAATCACATTATCCTCTATGTGAGGGGAACCCCTTGGATGTCGATCTTGGAGTCCTTTGTGTTATCTTCTTTGTTCTTCCTCTCATTTTCCTCCATAGCATTAGTTGTTGTGGTGGGATTCTGGAGAGAAGGCCTTGGGCACTCCGTGTGCCATTGCCATTGCATTTGGTGCATAGGTTTGAGTTCTCCATGACGATACATGGAAGTGAAGTTTGATAAACTTATTACTCTTGGGTGTTTGGGCACCCTAGATCTTGTGCCTCTAGGGTGCTTTGGCACTCGAGACGGTTGGTGGTGCCTCAAAGCTCAATCAATGTGGTGTAAACCTTCCAGCAAGCATCAGGGTCTCCAATTAGGTTGTGGAGATTGCCCCGAGCAATTGAGTTCACCTCACAGCCACAATCCATTGTGGTGAAGCTTTCTCGTGTTGTTGGGAGCATCCAATTAAGTGGTGGAGATTGCCCGAACCTTGTTTGTACGGGTTCGATTACCTCCCTCGAGGGTCCCTTAGTGGAATCATGACATATTGCATGGTGCGAGGGCGTGAGGATATTACATTGGCCCTCATGTCCTCTTGGGGAGAATTTTTCCTCCACACTGCTCCAAATGGAGATTAGCATCCGTACGGGTGTGAAGTTTGGGGTACATCATCGTCTCCAAGAACCTCGATTATCTCTTACCCGAGCCCTTTACTTATGCATTTCACTTTGTGATAGCCATATTGTTTCTTGTTCTATATCTTGTTATCACTTAGTTGTTTATCTTCCTTAGCATAAGTTGTTGGTGCACATAGGTGAGACTAGTTGTTTTAGGTTTTGTGCTTGACATATTAAACGCTAGTTTTATTCCGCATTTGTTGAAGCCTAAACTGTAATTATTTTAAAGCGCATATTCACCTTGCTCTAGGCGACATCCACGTCATTTCCATTACCTCGGGGCTGAGGGTATGTACCAGTACCTATGTGTTTGATCTCTCTCTCTCTCTCTGTGTCTGTCTCTCTCTCGTGTTCTTGAGATGTCAAGATCTTGAGGTATCATGGGCTTTGTTATTATAGTTGAATCATATGGTGTTTATCCCTCACTATCTTGACGTGATGAATTGAATATGTCCCTTTGCGATTTTTTATGTTAGATTTAATGTATGTCTTGCATATGGATACCCGTGGTAACAATGGGATGTTCTGTTGATTCACATGATATATGATTTGGTACTCAACTTGCGGATTCCCATGGTGACAATGGGGTAATCTATGCATATTGATTGATACACGTTCTTGTCCTATTTTCTCCAATAGAAATCTTGGGGTACTCCTTGAAGTTCTTCATGTTGGATTGAATATGATGAATCTGAAATTGTTTGATGCATGTCGAATTATTAATCCATTGATACTTGAGGTGCCATTGGAGTATCTAGGTGACATTAGGGTTGATTGATATGTATCATATGTGTTATTTTACTACGGACTATAGGGTTGTTTATGAAACCTGTAGGAATAGCCCAATAGATTGATCGGGAATGATAACTTTAATGTGGTTCTACTACCTACAACAATTTCATATTAGGTTCTCCACTACTTATGAACTTTGGAGTGATTCTTTGTCGCACGTTGAGGGATGATCATATGATTATATTATATTAGCAATGTTGAGAGATTGCACTAGTGAAAGTATGAATCCTATGCCTTATTTCCAAGCATCTATACAACGTTTTTTCGCTATTTGAAACTTGGTACCTTGCTATTCATATATTTTCAGATTACGAAAACCTATATCTATCCATATTGCACTTGTATCACCATCTCTTCACTCAACTAGTGCACCTATACAATTTGCCATTGTATTGGGTGTTTTGGTGACACAAGAGATTTCTTGTATTTGTTGCTAGGGTTGTTTAAGAGAGACCATCTTCATTCTAGACCTCCCACGGATTGATAAACCTTAGTTCATCGACTTGAGGGAAATCAGCTATTGTCCTAGAAAACTCTACACTTGGAGGCCCAACAACGTCTACGAGAATAAAGTTGCGTAGTAGACATCAAGCTCTTTTCTAGCGCTGCTGCCGGGGAGGTGAGTGCTTGAAGGTATAAATTTAGATCATGCAAGTAAATATTTTAGTTTCTTGTTTTTCACTAGTTTAGTTTTATAAAAGAAAATAAAAAAATGGAACTTTGATTGCATCAATTGCTTTACCTTTTTAATGTCTTTCGTGAAATTGATGGTTCGGAAAATTGTGCTCAATTCTTATAGGAAGATTTCATGAAAATGCTTATTGTGAAATCGTTGAATGATGAACATGATAGACATATTATTAGTATGAATTCTATGAATGTCCATGATGCTAATGATATGCAAATCCACAAGCTTGGGGGTGCTATATTTGATGAAGATGATATTTTTATTCCCCCAAGATTTGATGAGCAAATTTATGAATCAATTATTCCACAAGCTCCCAGTATTTTGAATGAGAGAAAATTTGCTTATGTGGAGTGTAATAAGTTTTCTATGCTTGTGGATCATGAAGATAATGCTTCATGTGATAGTTATATAGTGGAATTCCTTCATGATGATACTGAAATTATTATGAGAGAGGAACATATGATTTTAGCCATGTGTTCAAAGTTTTTAAGTCATGCTTGTTTTGCCTTCCTATGCATGATTCTTGCAACAATAGATCGTTTACTTGCAAAATCCCTGTGCATAGGAAGTGGGCTAGACTTAAATGTGCTTGTCATGTGATTAATGATGCTCTTTTTCATGTTTCAATTATTATATTTTATTTGAGCATCATTGAAATCATCATGCCTAGCTAAAAGGTCTTTAAAGAAAAGCACTTATTGGGAGACAACCTTATATTTATAATTTCTATTTTTGTGTGTTAACATAATTAAGCTATTGTAGTAATCATGTTTTGTGCCTTTTGTTTTAATAAAGTGCCAAGTAAAACCGTTGGGATAGTGTGGATACTTGTTAGTTTGGTTCTACGCAAAACCATAAACTTTTATGTCTAGTGCCGAATTTATACGATTTTACTAGACACTCAAAAAATATGAAATTTTTACACAGTTTTCCTATGTAATTCTCTGTGTTGTCCTAAGTTTTTAGATTTTTTAGAGTCATATAAGCATGGTGTTCATTGGGATCTTAAGAAACTATTATATTTTTGATAGATTCTGTTCTACGTGCATTGTTTGCTTACTTTAGTGTTTCCATAGCTTATATTGAGTGATACAAGTTATTGGAATGATAGAATATAGTAGGTATCATGTAAGAACAATTATGAATCTTGTCTTGACAGTACCTAAGAGAATGATCAATATTTATTACACGAACCCAAGTCACGAAGTTCTGTTAAGTTTTGTGTGATTGAAGTTTTCAAGTTTTGGGTGAAATGTCGATATGAGGAGACTAAGGAGTGGCAAGACCCTAAGTTTGGGGATGCCCAAGGAACCCTCAAGGTAATATCCAAGGAAGACTCAATCATCTAAGCTTGGGGATGCCTCGGAAGGCATCCCATCTTTCGTCTTCATTAGTGTTGGTATATCTAACTTGGAGCTATATTTTTATTCATCACACTATATATGTTTTGCTTGGAACATCATTTTCTTTTGTTAGTATTTGCTTGCTTTTATTTACAATCTTGTATTTCAATAAAAATTTCCAAGAATTGCCTTCAGAATGCTCGAATTGCATGTGTCATGTGTGTTGTACAAACACAGAAACTTTTGCTGTAGTATTTGGATTATGAGATTTTACTCGAACGTGGAAAGTTTGTGAAATTTTTATACAATACTTTTGAAAGGACGTGGATGTCGCCTAGAGGGGCGGGGGTGAATATGCATTTTAAAATAATTATGGTTTTGGCTTGAACAAATGTGGAATAAAACTAACATTTAATTTCTCAAGCACAAAACCTAAAATAACTAGGCTCACCTATGTGCACCAACAACTTATGCTAAGCAAGATAAACAACTAAGTGATAGCAAGATATATAACAATAAAGGATATGATTATCACAAAGTAAAGTGCATAAGTAAAGGGCTCGGGTAAGAGATAATCGAGGAACGAGGAGACAATGATGTATCCTGAAGTTCACACCCTTGCGGATGCTAATCTTTGTTTGGAGCGGTGTGGAGGCACAATGCTCCCCAATATGCCAGTAAGGCCACCGTATTCTCCTCACGCTCTCGCACAATGCAAGATGACGTGATTCCACTAAGGGAACCTTGAGGGCGGTCACCGAACCCGTACAAACAAGGTTGGGGCAATCTCCACAACTTAATTGGAGGCTTCCAACAACACCACGAAGCTTCACCACAATGGAATATGGCTTTGAGGTAACCACCAAGATTCTAGGATGCCAAAGCACCAAGAAGAACAATCTGTAAGGTACCAAGAACCCAAGAGTAATATGCTTCTCAAACTACACTTCCACGTATCACTGTGGAGAACTCAAACCGATGCACCAAATGCAATGGCAAGGGCACACAGATTGCCCAAGTTATTCTCTCCCAAATCCATCCTAATATAGATGCTATGGAAGAAAATGAGAGGACGAACGAAGAAGAACACGAAGAACTCCAAGATATAGATCCAAGGGGTTTCCCTCACGTAGAGGAGAAAGTGATTGGTGGAAATACGGATATATATCTCCTCTCTCTTTTCCCTCAAGAACTAGCAAGAATTATTGAATAAATTGAGAGTTAGCAAGCTCAAAGAAGATCAACAATGGGGGGAAAACACGAGATCAATGCATAGGGACCATTGGGGAAGAAGGCCCCCTTAAATAGGCTCCCCCAAATCCAACAGTTATGCCCACAAGTCGTGCTCAAGAGGTACTACCGCTTAGCATGGTCAAAACAGCCCAAAAAGACATAAAAAACGAGTGTAGTTCACCCGGGAGCGGTACTACCGCTGACCTGGGCGGTACTACCTCCGATAAGAGGTAGTACCGCTCGGTAGTACCGCTTGACCTTTTCACGATGAAAAGCATAAATACCAGAACTGCCACAACTTTCACATACGAGCTCCGAATTGAGGAAACTCAAGCTTGTTGGATTAAGGACGACAAGGGCTATCCAACAACGAGATGGTTATCTTAAGAAGAGGGAGTATAAAAATGCTAATGAAATAGATATGTGAAACCTCTCTGAGTGAAGAACCGACGAAAACTCCAACATCGAAAACATCATAGAACATGCATATGGATTCCGTTTTCGATGAACTCGAGCTTTTCATAAAGATGTACATAAGCTCTAAAACTCTCAAAGAGAAACACCAAACAAGAACAAAGAAAGATGATGCAAGGATGCAAATGGTTTGAGATCTCAACAAATGATAGGATCAAGCTACTCAATTGAGAGCCCCCCTTGATAGTACGACAATCAATCCTATAACCCGGTCTCCCCACTACCACCATGAGACCGGTAAAAATAGAAAAACTATCAAGGGAGAACCTATACCTTGAACATAGTCCACTTGAGCTAGATGCTGACGATCTTGACATCTTCAAGATGGACCACCTTTCTTGATTGCGTTGGCTCGATGAAGGCTAGTTGATTGCTCCCCCATCTCACTATGGGTGATCCACTCTTCAGCACATCTTTACAACTCCATTGCCACCACAATGGACGGAAAGCTTCAAGCATGATATCTTCGTGATGGTCCACTTGAACATGCACACCGCAATCTTGATGACGATCACCACTTGATGTTATCTTCCATGGGTTGTATGAGATCTCCCTATTTACGCAAGCCCATGGAAACACACCTATCCCCACATACTCTCACGAAGACCATGGGTTAGTACACAAAGCGTAATGTACAATGCTTAACATACCATGTGATCATTTGTTCCCTCTCGGTACATCTTACATGCTTCGTGTGTTGATCAACTTGATTCACTCTTTGACTTAGTCCTGATCAACCTTGTGTCTTTATGACCAATCTCTGGATAAAACCTTGAATACCACCTTGGTCATTATATAAACTCCTTGAAACCAATAGATGGACTTCAAGAAGTGCCTATGGATAAGTCCTTGGAATATAACTTAAGGCAACCATTATTCCGTAGGGATTGTCATCAGTTACCAAAACAACAAATGGAGAAATATGCTCTAACAATCTCCCCCATTTTTGTAATGGATGACAATCAGTTTCAAGAGAGTTTATATAAGGAAATAAGGATGACCAAGCACACACATGCAAAGAAATAATGCATGGGTATGAGATGCAAATGCTTAAGCAACAAAAGCAAAACTGTCTTAATATCACCAAACTAAACTCTCTAAACTTCTCCACCATTGGCATCGATTGCCAAAATGGACAAAATGTTTAGAAAGCCAATATAATAGGTGGTCCTCCAAAAACTGTGTACTTATATACAAATGAGTGTATAGAAATTCACATATACAATGATAAGTAGTTGGAGGAAAACGAACTATATCGAGGACCCAAAGATTGCAAAAAGGATCGTATGGCACAAAGGCATACAAAATAGATAAGCAAGCAATTAAAAGATACCAATAGGAACACGCAATCACATAGTACTTCGAACCACATGAATAAAAGATATTATGATATGGGCAAAGGAGTGTTTTATCAAAATTAGAGAAGTTCCCCACGATTTGTGCACAATTAAGAATTTTTGTATTTGGATAAAAGTGCACAAAATTGGATCATTATTCCCCCAAAATCAATAGAAACACTCAACAAGTGCAAGAAAATAGATGAGACAATAATCATAGCACTTGTACCAAACATATGGTTGAACAGCATGTAAAAGAGGCAACTTAAGAATAGGCTCAACCAAAATGATGTGTGTGAGTCATGGCAAAGCACTTTAAGAAGACTAATATAAGGATGTGCATTAAGCATCAACATAGTCTTGATGAAATGAGGCACAAAGTGCAAGACATATCCTTCCGACACACAGTACTAGCAAATGGGTTCACAAGCTTACTTATAAACAAACTGAGAACCATCGCTTGTGTCAACCCATGGTGAAGATAGGAAATAATAGCCTTTTCAAGAGGAGGGATACCATCGAATGGCAAACCCTCATCAAGACAAGCATGAGGAAAAATAATCTTCACCACCAAAGAGTGCATCAAGATGCAAGGATATAGGATCCGCACTCAAGACAAATCCTTTCACGAAACCACCAAAAACTAAAAAAGGAAATGCAATGATGGACGTGCAAGAAAAGAGGATATTAACTAGAGATGTAACTTATCTCATGTGTAAAAGATTCTAGGTAGAAGACAATCATGATGATATGTATCCACAAAGAAGGCTGTACACAAAAAATAGTTATAAGAAGGAACGAACAAGATATCCAAAAGGAAGTCATAAATATACCAATAAGATCTTTGCTTGAAAGCACAACACATGGCCTAATATTTTCTTATTGTACATAAATGAACTTCCAACTCACGAACATCAAAGATATCACAACTAGCAATACGACATCATTGTTGGGATGCTTTGAGAAAGGAAACAAGTACTAGAAGAACGAATCAAGTAATTCATGCCATGATGCAACCTACGAAAGGTTGAATGCAAGAAATGTATGCATGAAGTAGATATTTGTTACCGGGATAGCATATGGATTGATGTAGTAAATAATGGTTCATCGGTCATCCTAGCCTGGCTCCAATAAGTCCATGGTGTCAACACCTTCCTTGTAGATGAGACGAGCATCCAGTATATCTCCAATTGAGAACAACAACACAAACAAAATGGTGCCATAACTCATTGGGACCAAAGAGTTAGAAAACCAACAATACACAGGACAAACTCCACATAAATACGTGCATATAGATACGAAATCGAATTTCATGCACACTTTGGCTAATTTATGACAAGGTGGAATTTCCCCTATATATCGGGTCAAAGAAATAAAGCATGCAAAAGAAACTATATATAGTAAATATGCATGCTCAAGGCTTTCAAAAATCAAATCAACACATAGTTGATAAGACATGAAAAAACAAGGTACCAAGTGAGAATAAAATACCCAACGAAAAATTATCACTTTAAGGATACCAATTAAAAGATACATAAAGGAATGGGATATGCATTGACACATGCCAAATAAAAGGAAACAAGATACCAATTGAAGGAAAACAAACACGAGGTATCTAGTTTCCAAAAGAGAGCTAGGTTGGAAACAAACCAAACCCTCAATAAATTTTCATGATGGCACAAAGCATCATAAAGAGCAAGACTTGCCTCCCATCAACACACACTTGATGGGGATCAACAGATTTTATGATAAACGCATAAAGAGAGTGTTGTAAAGAAAATAGGATAGCTCCCCCAAGAGATGTGCATTATATAGAATTTACATTTAAATACAAACCGCACAAGATGGGATAATCACTTTCTCTGTATCTATAAAAACACTAGACATGTTCAAAAAGATTCCTAAGATTCAAGGAAGACAAACGATACACAAAATCCAATGTAAAGATGATTAGCAATTTCTACCACATGTAGGGAATACCAATTGTCAAAGGACAAGAAGTATTTGCCAAGAATTTCCATTGGTATATTGCAAATATATCCAACATCATCTTTACTCCTAAAACACAAGCAAATGACACTTGTAGAGCTAACGTGCCACCTAGGAACAAGATAATTTACAATATCAACACTAAGTGGGAATATCTCAAATATACACCTTTTCTAGGCTTGTAATATGCACAAAGCATATTACTCCCCCATAATGTGATAACCCAACATTATTAAAAAGTGGCAAATGAAAACCAACAAGAGATAATTAACGAACCATTTTGAATTTGAATTTCTGATGAGTAAGACATACCACATAGAGACTAGATAATCTTAAAATATCAATACTAAGTGGTATTCCTCATGTATACACATTTATAAGATTGTGAGGTGAGCAACTCACATGACTCCCCCCAAAATGGGATAATCCATTAATCTCTTGCAAGACCCATCAAAGATACAAAGAGGATGCAAAAAGGCTCAACACAAGACTCACATGTACATGATGTGCAAAAAAATATACACACGCTTTATCACTCAAGATAAGCAAGGTGGAAGCACAACATATACAAACACATGCAAGGTACAAAACCACAACATGCAAAGGGGCAAGTAACTAACAATGTAAACAATTTAAGTCCAAGTTACCATAAGGAGGCACATTGGATATAAGGTAGAAGTTCTATAGTCCAAATGACTTGGCTTGTGATAAAATGAATGATGAAGACCCTTTAATTCTTCATTCGGTAGCCAAGTCTCAAATGTACTCCACCATCACCTACTGATCAAGTTTGAGCTAGTTGGTCCCCAACCAAGTTGGGTCCTAAGAGCTTAGTCACAATAGGTTTGGCTACCCAAATGGTTATTTTCTTGACACCACTTTGAGTACCAAAAAACTTGAAAAACACATTGACAACTGATAACCCACAAGTATAGGGGATCGCAACAGTTTTTGAGGGTAGAGTATTCAACCCAAATTTATTTATTCGACTCAAGGGGAAGCGAAAGAATATTGTCAACTATTAGCAGTTGAGTTGTCAATTCAATCACACCTGAAAGATTTAGTGTCTGCATCAAAGTATCAGTAGCAAGGTGGTATGAAAGCAGAAGTAGCAACAGTAACCAGTAGCAGCAAAGTAACAGCAGGAGGAGCAAAGTAACATCAGTAACAGCAGAGTAACAGTAGCAGCAGCAAAGTAACGTAGCAAGGACCAGTAGGAAAAACTCGTAGGCATTGGATCGGTGATGGATGATTATGCCGGATGTGATTCGTCATGTAACAACTATAATATGGAGAGATAAGTAACTAGCTCCCGTTCGTCAATCTAATGTAGGCATGTATTCCGTATGTAGTCATACGTGCTTAGGGAAAAGAACTTGCATGACATCTATTGTACATCCCTCCCGTGGCAGCGGAGTCCTAATGGAAACTACACGATATTAAGGTTCTCCTTTTAATAAAGAACCGGACCAACGCATTAACACTTGGTGAATACATGAACTCCTCATACTATGGTCATCTCCGGGAGTGGTTCCGGCTATTGTCACTCCGGGGTTGCCGGGTCATAACACATAGTAGGTGACTACAACTTGCAAGATAGGATCTAAAACACACATATATTGGCGACAACATAATAGGTTCAGATCTGAAATCATGGCACTCGGGCCCTAGTGACAAGCATTAAGCATGGCAAAGTAGTAGCAACATCAATCTCAGAACATAGTGGATACTAGGGAACAATCCCCATCATAACTAACTCGATTACATGATAGATCTCATCCAAATCATCACCGTCCAGCAAGCCTACGATGAGATTACTCACGAACAGTGAAGAGCATCATGGAATTGGCAATGGAGGAAGGTTGATGATGACGATGGCGACAATTTACCCTCTCCAGAGCCCGGAACGGACTCGAGATCTACCCTCCATATGAAGAACAGGAGGTGGCGGTGCCTCCGTATCGTAAAACGTGATGAATCCTTCTCTCTATTTTTTTTCCGGGTGAAACTGAATATGTAGAGCTGAGATTGGAGGCGGTGGAGCCTCGTGGGCCCCACCAGCCTGCCAGGCGTGGCCAGGGGGGTGGTCGCGCCACCTGGTCTTGTCGCCCACTGGCTGACCTCCTCCGGTGGATCTTTGCGCATGTATTTTTCATTAATTCCAGAAAAAGTATCCGTAAATTTTTAGGTCATTCCGAGAACTTTTATTTCTGCACAAAAACAACACCATGGCAATTCTGCTGAAAACAACATTAGTCCGGGTTAGTTCCATTCAAATCATGCAAATTAGAGTCCAAAACAAGGGCAAAAAAGTTCAGAAAAGTAGATACGACGGAGACGTATCAACTCCCCCAAGCTTAAAGCATTGCTTGTCCTCAAGCAATTCAGTTGACAAACTGAAAGAGACAAAAGAAAAACTTTGACAAACTCTGTTTGATCTTGTTGTTGCAACTGTGTCTAACTCATAACCAGAATTTCAGCAAGATCACAAGCTAACCACATAAGCAAATGACATCTAGGTCTCACGGTAAACTCATACCAATGGCATAATCAGCTAGCAAGCAAATAATAATAAGCCTCAAATGTCATCAATTCAATCAAAACAACATGAAGTAGTACGAACAGATGGTATCTCGCTAGCTCTTTGTGAGACCGCAAAACATAAATGCAGAGCACCTTCAAAGACCAAGGGCTGACTAAACATTGTAATTATAGGCAATGAAGATCCAGTCACAATCATACTCAACACAGTTAAAAGCAAAGCATAAAAATGACAGAGGTGCTCTCTAATTGGTGCTTTTATAAGAGGAGGATGACTCAACAGGAACATAAATAGACAGACTCTTCGCAGAGGGAAGCATTGATTTGCAGAGGTGCCAGAGCTCAAGTTTGAAAACAGAGATAATAACTTTGGGTGGCATGCTTTCATTATCAACACAATGACTAAGAGTTCTCAACATCTTCCACGCTACACATGCTATAGGCGGTACCCACACATAAAAGTAAAGTTTTGACTCCCCCACCACCAATCAATCACACTCCACGGCTAGCCGAATCCTCGGGTACCGTCCATACCAACATCAATCCTGGGGGAGTTTTGTTTGCAATTATCTTTTCGATTTGAGCAAGGAACTAGGAATTCCAATTATCAGCCCCTTTCTCGTGAATGATAGTGAATAAACACATATCGAGGATAACACGCCTAACATGGAAGATACTGGTAGCCCCCTATCACCACATGAGCGGTTCGGGCATGCAAAACAGATTATTTCCTGAAGATTTAGAGAGTGGTGTTGGAAATATGCCCTAGAGGCAATAATAAATTAGTTATTATTATATTTCTTAGTTCATGATAATCGTTTATTATCCATGCTATAATTGTATTGATTGGAAACACAGTACTTGTGTGGATACATAGACAAAACACTGTCCCTAGTAAGCCTCTAGTTGACTAGCTCATTGATCAAAGATGGTCAAGGTTTCCTGGCCATAGGCAAGTGTTATCACTTGATAACGGGATCAGATCATTAGGAGAATCATGTGATGGACTAGACCCAAACTAATAGACGTAGCATGTTGATCGTGTCATTTTGTTGCTACTGTTTTCTGCGTGTCAAGTATTTGTTCCTATGACCATGAGATCATATAACTCACGGACACCGGAGGAATGCTTTGTGTGTATCAAACGTCGCAACGTAACTGGGTGACTATAAAGATGCTCTACAGGTATCTCCGAAGGTGTTCTTTGAGTTAGTATGGATCGAGACTGGGATTTGTCACTCCGTCTGACGAAGAGGTATCTCGGGGCCCACTCGGTAATACAACATCACACACAAGCCTTGCAAGCAATGTGACTTAGTGTAAGTTGCGGGATCTTGTATTACGGAACGAGTAAAGAGACTTGCTGGTAAACGAGATTGAAATAGGTATGCGGATACTGACGATCGAATCTCGGGCAAGTAACATACCGAAGGACAAAGGGAATGACATACGGGATTATATGAATCCTTGGCACTGAGGTTCAAACGAAAAGATCTTCGTAGAATATGTAGGATCCAATATGGGCATCTAGGTCCCGCTATTGGATATTGACCGAGGAGTCTCTCGGGTCATGTCTACATAGTTCTCGAACCCGCAGGGTCTGCACACTTAAGGTTCGACGTTGTTTTATGCGTATTTGAGTTATATGGTTGGTTACCGAATGTTGTTCGGAGTCCCGGATGAGATCACGGACGTCACGAGGGTTTCCGGAATGGTCCGGAAATGAAGATTGATATATAGGATGACCTCATTTGGTTACCGGAAGGTTTTCGTGCATTACCGGAAAAGTTTCGGGCTCATCGGTAGTGTACCGGGAGTGCCGGGAGGGGTACCGGGGACCATCGGGAGGGGTGTCACGCCCCAAGGGGTCTCATGGGCTATGGGAAGAGATAAACCAGCCCCTAGTGGGCTGGAATAAGTTCCCACTAAGGCCCATAAGGTTTGAGAAGGAAAAAACACAAGGTGGAAAGAGTTTCCAAGTGGGAAGGTGGAATCCTACTCCAAGTAGGATTGGAGTAGGACTCCTCCACCTCCAATTTCGGCCAAACCTTTAGGTTTTGAGGCTGCCTCCTCCCCTCCCTCCCACCTATATATACGGAGGTTTTAGGGCTGATTTGAGACGACTTTTCCACGGCAGCCCGACCACATACCTCCACAGTTTTTCCTCTAGATCGCGTTTCTGCGGAGCTCGGGCGGAGCCCTGCTGAGACAAGGTCATCACCAACCTCCGGAGCGCCGTCATGCTGCCGGAGAACTCTTCTACCTCTCCGTCTCTCTTGCTGGATCAAGAAGGCCGAGATCATCGTTGAGCTGTACGTGTGCTGAACGCGGAGGTGCCATCCGTTCGGTACTAGATCGTGGGACTGATCGCGGGATTGTTCGCGGGGCGGATCGAGGGACGTGAGGACGTTCCACTACATCAACCGCGTTCACTAACGCTTCTGCTGTACGATCTACAAGGGTACGTAGATCACTCATCCCCTCTCGTAGATGGACATCACCATGATAGGTCTTCGTGCGCGTAGGAAATTTTTGTTTCCCATGCGACGTTCACCAACAGTGGCATCATGAGCTAGGTTCATGCGTAGATGTCTTCTCGAGTAGAACACAAAAGTTTTTGTGGGCGGTGATGTGCGTTTTGCTGCCCTCCTTAGTCTTTTCTTGATTCCGCGGTATTGTTGGATCGAAGCGGCTCGGACCGACATTACTCGTACGCTTACGAGAGACTGGTTTCATCGCTACGAGTAACTCCGTTGCTCAAAGATGACTGGCGGGTGTCAGTTTCTCCAACTTTAGTTGAATCGGAATTGACCGAGGAGGTCCTTGGATGAGGTTAAATAGCAATTCATATATCTCCGCTGTGGTGTTTGCGTAAGTAAGATGCGATCCTACTAGATACCCATGGTCACCACGTAAAACATGCAAACAACAAAATTAGAGGACGTCTAACTTGTTTTTGCAGGGTATGCTTGTGATGTGATATGGCCAACGATGTGATGTGATATATTGGATGTATGAGATGATCATGTTGTAATAGTTAATATCGACTTGCACGTCGATGGTACGGCAACCGGCAGGAGCCATAGGGTTGTCTTTATAACTAACGTTTGTGCTTGCAGATGCGTTTACTATTTTGCTAGGACGTAGCTTTAGTAGTAATAGCATGAGTAGCACGACAACCCCGATGGCGACACGTTGATGGAGATCATAATGATGGAGATCATGGTGTGACGCCGGTGACAAGAAGATCGTGCCGGTGCTTTGGTGATGGAGATCAAGAAGCACGTGATGATGGCCATATCATGTCACTTATGAATTGCATGTGATGTTAATCCTTTTATGCACCTTATTTTGCTTAGAACGACGGTAGCATTATGAGGTGATCTCTCACTAAAATTTCAAGACGAAATTGTGTTCTCCCCGACTGTGCACCGTTGCTACAGTTCGTCGTTTCGAGACACCACGTGATGATCGGGTGTGATAGACTCAACGTTCACATACAACGGGTGCAAAACAGTTGCGCACGCGGAACACTCGGGTTAAGCTTGACGAGCCTAGCATGTGCAGACATGGCCTCGGAACACATGAGACCGAAAGGTCGAGCATGAATCGTATAGTTGATATGATTATCATAGAGATGCTTACCACTGAAACTATTCTCGACTCACGTGATGATCGGACTTGAGATAGTGGATTTGGATCATGTACCACTCAAATGACTAGAGAGATGTACTTTTTGAGTGGGAGTTCTTAAGTAATATGATTAATTGAACTAATTGTCATGAACATAGTCTAATGGTCTTTGCGAATTACGATGTAGCTTGCGCTATAGCTCTACTGTTTTATATGTTCCTAGAGAAAATTTAGTTGAAAGTTGATAGTAGCAAACATTGCAAACTGAGTCTGTAAAACCGAGGATTGTCCTCGTTGCTGCACAGAAGGCTTATGTCCTTAATGCACCACTCGGTGTGCTGCACCTCGAGCGTCGTCTGTGGATGCTGTGAACATCCGACATACACGTTTCTGATGACTACACGATTTTTCAGTACAAAAATACTTAATGGCTTAGAAGCAAGGCGCCGAAAACGTTGTAAAACGTCACGGAACATAAGTGATGTTCTAAAGAGATGAAATTGTGATTTCATGCTTGTGCCCTTGTTAAGAGGTACGAGACCTCCGACAAGATTCTTTGTCCACAAAGCACATGAGAAAAGGCTCAATCGTTGAGCATGTGCTCAGATTGTCTTAGTACGACAATCGCTTGAATCAAGTGGGAGTTAATCTTCCAGATGAGATAGTGATAGTTCTCCAAAGTCACTGCCACCAAGCTGTGAGAGCTTCGTGATGAACTATAACATATCAAGGATACATACAATGATCCTTGAGCGATTCGCGATGTTTGACACTGCGAAAGTAGAAATCAAGAAGGAGCATCAATAGTTGATGGTTTGTAAAACCACTAAGTTTCAAGAAAGGCAAGGGCTAGAAGGGATACTTCGTGAAACGGCAAAACAGTTGCTGCACTAATGAAGAGACCCAAGATTAAACCCAAACCCGAGACTAAGTGCTTCTGTAATGAGGGGAACAATCACTGAGGCGGAGCAACTCAAGATACTTGGTAGATAAGAAGGCTGGCAAAAGTCGAAAGAAGTGTATTTGATATACATGATGTTGATGTGTACTTTACTAGTACTCCTAGTAGCACGAGGGTATTGGATACCGGTTCGGTTGCTAAGTGATTAGTGACGCGAAATGAAAGCTACGGCATAAACGGAGACTAGCTAAAGGCGAGGTGACGATACGTGTTGGAAGTGTTTCCAAGATTGATATGATCAAACGTTGCACGCTCCCTCTACCATCGGGATTGGTGTTAAACCTAAATAATTGTTCTTTGGTTCTTGCGTTAAGCATGAACATGATTGGATCGTGTTTATTGCAATACGATTATTCATTTAAAGAGAATAATGGTTACTCTATTTTCTTGAATAATCACCTTCAATGGTTTATTGAATCTCGATCGTAGTGTTACACATGTTCATGATATTGGTGCCAAAAGATACGAGTTGATGATGATAGTACCACTTACTTGTGGCACTGCCGCTTGAGTGATGATAGTATAAATTGCATGAAGAGGCTCCATGCTGATGGATCTTTGTACTCACCTGATTTCGAATCACTAGTGACATGCGAATCATACCACATGAGCAAGGCCTTGTTTTCATTGAGATGAAATAAGATAGTAACTTGTTGGAAGTGATACATTTTGATGTATGCAGTCCAATGGGTGCTGAGGCACGCAGTGGATATCATTATGTTCTTACTTCACTGACGATTTGAGTAGATACAGGAGTATTTACTTAATGAATCACAAGTCTAAAATGTTGAAAAGTTCAATTCCGTTTCAGAGTGAAGTTCGTCGTAACAAGAGGATAAACTGTCTATGATATGATCATGGAAATGAATATCTGAGTTACAAGTTTTGGTACGCAGTTAAGACAATGTGGAAATTGTTTCGCAGTTCATGCCACCTGGAACATCATAGTGTGATGATGTGTCTGAACGTCATAGCCACGCACTATTTGGTATGGTGCATACTATGATGTCTCTTATCGAATTACCACTATCGTTTATGGGTTATGCATTAGAGACAACCGCACTCACTTTAAATAGGGCACCGCGTATTTCCGTTGAGATGACACAGTATAGACTGAGGTTTAGAGAAATCTAAACTGTCGTTTCTTGAAAGTTTGGGGTTTCGACACTTATGTGAAAAAGTTTCAGTCTGATAAGCTCGAACCCAAAGCGGATAAATGCTTCTTCATAGGGTATCCAAAACAGTTGGGTACATCTCCTATCTCAGATCCGAAAGCAAAGTGTTTGTTTCTAGAAACGGATCCTTTCTCGAGGAAAGGTTTCTCTCGAAAGAATTGAGTGGGAGGGTAGTAGAACATGATGAGGTTATTGAACCATCACTTCAACTAGTGTGTAGCAGGGCGCAGGAAGTTGTTCCTGTGGCGCCTACACCAATTGAAGTGGAAGCTGATGATGGTGATCATTGAGCTTCGAATCAAGTTACTACAAACCTTGTAGGTCGACAGGGTCGCGTACTGCTGCAGAGTAGTACGGTAACCCTGTCTTGGAGGTCATGTTGTTGAGCAACAGTGAACCTACGAGTTATGGAGAAAGCGATGGTGGGCCCAGATTCCGACAAATGGCTGGAAGCCATGAAATCCGAGAGAGGATCCATGGATGAAAATAAAGTGTAGACTTTGGAAGAATTACTTGATGGTCATAGGACTATTGAGTAAAGATGGATCTTTAAAGGAAAACAGACAATGATGGTGATAAGTCACTATTAAGAAAAGCTCGACTTGTCGCAAAGATGTTTTCGACAAGATCAAACAGTTGACTATGATGAGACTTTCTCACTCGTGGCGATGCTAAAGGTCTATTAGAATTATGTTAGTTGTTGATGCATTATTTATGAAATATTGCACGTAGGATGTCAAAACATTGTTTCCTCGACGGTTTCCTTGAGCAAACATTGTATGTGATACAACTAGGAGGTTTTGTCGATCCTAAAGATACTAGCAAGTATGCAAGCTCCAGCGATCCTTCAATGGACTGGTGCAAGCATCTCGGAGTTGGAATATATATACTTTGATGAGATGATCAAAGATTTTGGGTTTGTACAAGGTTTATGAGAAACTTGTATTTCCAAAGAAGTGAGTGGGAGCACTATAGAATTTCTGATAAGTATATGTGGTTGACATATTGTGGATCAGAAGTAATGTAGAATTTCTGTAAAGCATACAAGGTTGTTTGAAAGGAGTTTTTCAAAGGAATACCTAGATTGCGCTACTTGAACGTTGAGCATCAAAGATCTATGGAGATAGATCGAAAGCGCTTAATAGAAGTTTCAACAAGATGCATGCCTTGACAAGTTTTTGAAGGAGTTCAAAATAGATCAGTAAAGAAGGAGTTCTTGGTTGCGTTGTAAGGTGTGAATTTGAGTAAGACTCAAAACCCGACCACGGCAGAATAAAGAGAATAGACGAAGGTCATCTTCTATGCCTTAGCCGTAGAATCTAAAGTATGCCATGCTGTGTACCGCACCTGATGTGTGCCTTGACTCAAAGTCTGTTGAGAGGTACAGAGAGTGATCCATGATTGAATCACTAGGAGCAGTCAAAATTTATCCTTAGTAACAAATGGACTAAGGAATTTTTCTCAATTATGGAGGTGGTTAAAGAGTTCGTCGTGAAGGGTTACGTCGATGCAAGCTTTGACACTAATCCGAATAACTATGAGTAGTGAAACGGATTCATATAGTAGAGTAGATATTTGGAGCATTTTCGAATAGCACGTAGTAGCAACATCTATAAGATGACATAAAGATTTGTAAAGAACGCACGGATCTGAAAGTTTCAGAACCGTTGACTAAAACCTCTCTCACGAGCAAGACGTGATCAGACCCCATAACTATATGGGTGTTGGATTCGTTGGAATCACATGGTGATGTGAACTAGATTATTGACTCTAGTGCAAGTGGGAGACTGTTGGAAATATGCCCTAGAGGCAATAATAAATTAGTTATTATTATATTTCTTAGTTCATGATAATCGTTTATTATCCATGCTATAATTGTATTGATTGGAAACACAGTACTTGTGTGGATACATAGACAAACCACTGTCCCTAGTAAGCCTCTAGTTGACTAGCTCGTTGATCAAAGATGGTCAAGGTTTCCTGGCCATAGGCAAGTGTTGTCACTTGATAACGGGATCACATCATTAGGAGAATCATGTGATGGACTAGACCCAAACTAATAGACGTAGCATGTTGATCGTGTCATTTTTTTGCTACTATTTTCTGCGTGTCAAGTATTTGTTCCTATGACCATGAGATCATATAACTCACGGACACCGGAGGAATGCTTTGTGTGTATCAAACGTCGCAACGTAACTGGGTGACTATAAAGATGCTCTACAGGTATCTCCGAAGGTGTTCTTTGAGTTAGTATGGATCGAGACTAGGATTTGTCACTCCGTCTGACGGAGAGGTATCTCGGGGCCCACTCAGTAATACAACATCACACACAAGCCTTGCAAGCAATGTGACTTAGTGTAAGTTGCGGGATCTTTTATTACGGAACGAGTAAAGAGACTTGCAGGTAAACGAGATTGAAATAGGTATGCGGATATTGACGATCGAATCTCGGGCAAGTAACATACCGAAGGACAAAGGGAATGACATACGGGATTATATGAATCCTTGGCACTGAGGTTCAAACAATAAGATCTTCGTAGAATATGTAGGATCCAATATGGGCATCCAGGTCCCGCTATTGGATATTGACCGAGGAGTCTCTTGGGTCATGTCTACATAGTTCTCGAACCCGCAGGGTCTGCACACTTAAGGTTCGACGTTGTTTTATGCGTATTTGAGTTATATGGTTGGTTACCGAATGTTGTTCGGAGTCCCGGATGAGATCTTGGACGTCACGAGGGTTTCCGGAATGGTCCGGAAATGAAGATTGATATATAGGATGACCTCATTTGGTTACCGGAAGGTTTTCGTGCATTACCGGAAAAGTTTCGGGCTCATCGGTAGTGTACCGGGAGTGCCGGGAGGGGTGCCGGGGACCATCGGGAGGGGTGTCACGCCCCAAGGGGTCTCATGGGCTATGGGAAGAGATAAACCAGCCCCTAGTGGGATGGAATAAGTTCCCACTAAGGCCCATAAGGTTTGAGAAGGAAAAAACACAAGGTGGAAAGAGTTTCCAAGTGGGAAGGTGGAATCCTACTCCAAGTAGGATTGGAGTAGGACTCCTCCACCTCCAATTTCGGCCAAACCTTTAGGTTTTGAGGCTGCCTCCTCCCCTCCCTCCCACCTATATATACGGAGGTTTTAGGGATGATTTGAGACGACTTTTCCACGGCAGCCCGACCACATACCTCCACGGTTTTTCCTCTAGATCGCGTTTCTGCGGAGCTCGGGCGGAGCCCTGCTGAGACAAGGTCATCACCAACCTCCGGAGCGCCGTCATGCTGCCGGAGAACTCTTCTACCTCTCCGTCTCTCTTGCTGGATCAAGAAGGCCGAGATCATCGTCGAGCTGTACGTGTGCTGAACGCGGAGGTGCCATCCGTTCGGTACTAGATCGTGGGACTGATCGCGGGATTGTTCGCGGGGAGGATCGAGGGACGTGAGGACGTTCCACTACATCAACCGCGTTCACTAACGCTTCTGCTGTACGATCTACAAGGGTACGTAGATCACTCATCCCCTCTCGTAGATGGACATCACCATGATAGGTCTTCGTGCGCGTAGGAAATTTTTGTTTCCCATGCGACGTTCCCCAACAAGTGGCACATGCAAATTTACTTGGAATGGCAGGCAGATACCGCATATAGGTAGGTATGGTGGACTCATATGGAACAACTTTGGGTTTATGGGAGTGGATGCACAAGCAGTATTCCCACTTAGTACAAGTGAAGGCCAGCAAAAGACTGGGAAGCGACCAACTAGAGAGCGACAAGAGTCATCAAAATGCATTGAGATTAACTAACATTGAGTGCAAGCATGAGTAGGACATAAATCACCATGAACATGAATATCATAGAGGCTATGTTGGTTTTGTTTGAACTACATGCATAAACATGCACCAAGTCAAGCCACTTGAATCATTAAAAGGAGGATACCATCCTATCTTACTACAACACAGTCATCTCAAAATTCATGTGGGCATCCAAGACAAACCATTATAAGCTCCTAGCTAAGTAAGCATGGCATAAGCAACTATAATATCTAAGTTGTCATTGCGAACATGTTTCTCTCACAACAAAGCTGACTCAGGCATGATGAGCTAGTCATATTCACAAAAACAAAATAGATCGAGTTCATACCAGTTTTTTCAGGCTCAGTCACTTCATGATATATCGTCATTATTGCTTTCACTTGCACGACCGAATGATGTGAACAATAATAAGTGTGCTCGTGCATTGGACTAAGCTAGAATCCGCAGGCAAACACAAAGAAGAAGACAAACTAATATGGATCTTAAATAGCTAAACAGGTATGCATGCGAGAGCCACTAAACATTCTAACCATGGTCTTCTACCTTGACCCAATGAAAAAGAAAACTATTTACATGGGAAAGCTCCCAACAAGCAAAAGAAGAAAAAGGAAATCTTTTTGGGTTTTCTCAAACTAGACAGACACACGAAAAGAAAACGTGAAAAACAAAAACAAACTAGCATGGATGATACAGTGGCAAAGTGTGAACACCGACGAACAAAGTGAAAGCATAAGCAAGAATGTAAAGTCGGTGAGAAACATGTACTCCCCCAAGCTTAGGCTTTTGGCCTAAGTTGGTCTACTCCCATGGAGGGAAATAACCAGCTCCGGGATACTCCGGAGTGGACTGAGGATGCCACTGCTGTGTGAGCTCCTCTGGCTCATACTGATAAACTGGCGTCTGGTACTCGACTGGTGGCTCGGGCACGGGCACCTGTGGTTGGGCTCAGCCCCAATATACGTAGATGTCCGAGGGCATAATAACGTACCTGCCAGCATGAAGATTGAACAAAGAAGGAGAATCAAAGTAATAGTCTCATGAGTACCCTGACTAAATACCAGGTTATAAATCATCCTTCTATTTATATCTCTATCAAGAAAGTCATGGCGAACCATGCTATCGTAATCTAGATATCTCTCGGGAAGAAGAATCTCTTCTTCCTCCTCCAGTCTAATAGGTATCTGAAAGTGTCTAGCAAGACGAGTAGCATAGATACCTCCATAGACAATGCCCTTAGAACGGGTTGTGTTCAACCGTTGAGCTACTATAGCGCCCAAGCTATAAGTTTTATCGTTATAAAGGGCTTCGCGCAAAACCGCAAGATCTGGGGAACTAAGTGACCCAGCCTTCCCACGGCCAATCGAACATTTTCCCACAAATAATGAGAAGTACCGAAGCATGGTAAAATGAATGCTAGCAGCTCTAGCGCAAGACACTCCTCTCTCCTCTCCTACAGCAATAGTATCGATGAAAGCTTCCATGTCCCGTGGACGAGGTTCATGAATATCCCCAACATAAGGTAATTTGCAGATATTGCAAAAATCCTGGAGTGACATGCGGTGGGGGATATCATAAAGTTTGAACTCAACCTGTAACATCCCAATTTTCCTAATTGGGAATGTTTTACATTGTAGCTAAGCATCTATGCATATTGTTTGAAATAAAATTTAGCACGTGAATTCCTTCGTCTTTTTGATTTGCATTTCCATTTCTTTTTCCTCGCACGAAAAGCCCGGGAAATACTCTCTTGCACGCAAGAGAGAGAGCGGAGGAAAATGACCCTCCAAAGTGCGGGAAATTTCCGAAATATTTGAGCCAAGAAAATACAAAGTTTATTGCAAAAATAATTGCAAAAAGAAAATAAAGCATTTTGAGGAATTTCTGAAAAAAACATTTTTTTTAAGTTTTTATTTTTGCTTTGGAAAAATGTTAT
Organism: Hordeum vulgare subsp. vulgare; assembly: GCF_904849725.1. Taxonomy (NCBI): domain Eukaryota; kingdom Viridiplantae; phylum Streptophyta; class Magnoliopsida; order Poales; family Poaceae; genus Hordeum; species Hordeum vulgare. The sequence goes on along the minus strand of NC_058521.1, from coordinate 108,487,800 downwards.
TCGGGTAGAGGATATTTTTCTGTTTTTTGGGTATATAATACCCTATATTAATATTTTGATTTACTTCCTCTTTATTCGCTTTTGTTTTCTGTTTCGGAAAAGAGTTATGAAATAGGAAAGTTCTTTTTCTTTGGAAGCCGCCGCCCTGAGCGTTTATTAGGCCATGGGCCGAATCCCACAGCCCCAGGGAATGAATCCCTTAAAGGCCGGCCGACCGACCCCTTCCTCACCCGCCTCTCTCCCACTGCCGCTGGACCCCATCGACCGACCCCTCCACCCCGTCGGCCATCTTCTTCTTCCTCTATCCAAAAACTACTGCCCGAGACCGAGCCTCCCAGGAACTTAGGATTTCCCTCCCTGATCCCTTCTCCTCTTTCCTTCCCCCAGGCCCTCCCTGGCCTATAAGTACTGCCGCCCCCGGCCGCCCCCGTTCCCACCCCGTCCTCGCCGAACCGCCGCCGCCACAAGCCTCTGCAGCAGCCGCCGGAGCCGAAGCTCCTGCAGCCTTTCGGCCCCCCCTGGAGCAGCACCCCGTCGCCGCTCCACCGCCCCCCGGAGCCCCTCCCCTCGCCGGAGGACTGCCGCTGCCGCCGCCCAGTCCCCTCCACCGCCCCCCGGAGCCTCTCCCCTCGCCGGCGACCACCTTCCTCGCCGGAGTAGCTCCCACAGCCACGGTAGACTCTCTCTTCCTCTCTGTTGTTCTTCTTTTTCTTTTGTAGCCCTTATATCTTTATTCAATGGTTTAGATTAGATCCTTAGAATACCCTTTCGGTTTAGAGTAGAAAACCGGCGGTTTTTAATTCACTTATTCTTTTAACCAGCAAGTTTTGTTAGCCTCGGCCGTTTGCTCCTAAGTTTGCAGCAAACGTCTCCCGCAGCCTATCGTAGCGCGCCACGTCTACCCCCTATTTGTTAGCTAGTCAACTTCATTTTTTCTGTCTAATTGCAAAAACAGAAAAGTTTCTGTTTTGTTTTGGCCACAACTTTTGATCCCGAAGTCCAATGATATTGATTCTTGTTCCAGTAGACTCCAATTTTTCTGTAGTTTTTAAAAACATATAATTTGTCTATGTTTGAAATTTTCAAATATAAGTTAGATCAGATTAAGTTTAAACCTTGTTTTGCCTATTCCAGGAGTTTAAAAAATGATTTTGAGTTGATTCTTTTTGCTACTGCTTCCTAGTGATTAAATCTTACTGTGGTAGAAGTTTAAAAAAATTTAAAGTATTTTTACTGGTGTTTTCAACAGAAACAAGTTTCTGCCATACCGGCGTGTGATGAATACTTTTACTTAGGCTTTAGCAAATCCTTACTTGTGATGTTATTCTTACTTGTGGCTTGATTAAAGTGCTTATGGTGTGTTTTGTGTTTGTATCAGTAGATCATCCGGAGTGCGAAGCGTGTTACTTAGAAGCGCTTGAGCAAGACAACTATCATCAAGGCAAGTCATTTTGATCATGTTATTTTCCTATGTTTTCGATGCATGGTAGAACACCTTTATTTGCCCAATTGCATGCTGGCTAGGTACTTGGAAACTTTAGTATAAGTTGTAGTATCATGTGGTAGGAACACAATAACCCCGATACTTGGCCCCGGGACGACAATTTCTTAATGCTATGCTTGAGTAGACGGGTTTTCGGTGGAGTGTATATCACGAGTGATGCGAGGTTGACTAAATAATCAAGACCGGCAAGACAAGATTTTCAAGACCTCGGACACAATGCAACTCTGGGTGAAGGACGGTTGATCGGCTCCCTGGAGAACCCAGTGGATGCCCGGGATGCTGGAGAGGCCATGTCATCCTGCAGAAAGCTTCACCCAGGCTCGAAGAGACGGACGGAGACTTCAAGACTCAAGGCTTACCTGCACAGCCACAAGTCATTATGGGCTCTGGCTTGGTTGGACAACGCGGCGACTCTGGACAGGCGGTGCTAGCAGATGTAGAAGAATGGTAGGAATGGATGGGCACCGACAGGGATTCAGAGGGACCCGTTGAAAGACCATGTTTTGATCATCCGGTCTTCAAACACCCTGAAGTGCGAGGACAAAACCCGGAGGCGATCAAATCTTGTGGGGAACGTGTGCAAAACTCTGCAGAGTGCCCAACCTAATCGATTAGCCATGTCCACGGTCATGGACAACTTGAGCCGAAGGCATTGAATTTCTCCTGAACTCTCGACACAACTTAATAATGATGTGGGTGTTAACAACTATTCGGGTACGAGAATTGGTTGGTGGAAACATCTCGTTAACAACAAACAATATAGTAATATTTTGCTTCCAGCCCCTCTTGTTGTAGGATAAAACTGGCTTTATGCAAAACTTAGCCCCACCGGCCAAATATGCATGTAGAGATAGTTGATTATTATTTTACTCCTCTCTTTGATGACTTGCCGGCATATTCAATATGCTGACCTACACGGCTGCAACGCATCATGTTGCAGAGTACTTTTCCAACCAGGAGTGAGGCTACGATCTACGCTCAGCGACATGCCCTTGGAGTCGGATGGACTCGTCTACCTGATGCTTCCGCTAGTCTTCGTTAGATATCTCATGAGATGGCCTTCAGCCACTTTATTGTAATCCTCTATTGTAATAAATTACTCTTTATGAGATTTCGATTAATAAAGCTGTGTGATTGAACTCTTGAATATATACATTATGTATTGAGTGTGTACCAGCATGATCTTGGGATGGTACGGAAGCACCAGAGGCTTGATTCGTCTTGAGTCGGGTCGCTACACAACCATAGGAGGATTCTTCCTCGGATAGAAGTTAAAGCTTTGTACGAAGATATTAGTGAGGAGGAGGTATTGCGGACACTTATCTTCAATGAAGGCGGTAAGGCCTGCGTTTTCCACCAAGTGATAAAAGTCCTCATAAATTCCAGCGGCGCGTAAGAACACGTCGCTTGACCACTCGCACGCTCGAACTTCTGCAACTCGAGGGACCTGATACTTGGGCTTCTTCTCACTTCCATCATCCTTGGGGTCATGGCTTGAAGAGCCTCTTAAGAACCTCCTCATCTTTTCCCTTTTCTATCTCTGAAAATTTCTGAAATTTTTAGTGATTCTAAGGAAAAGTGAACAAGGCTCAACGAAACTCGTAGCAACTACTCCCACAAGTGCCTAGAGGCCTTATTACGCATCAAAACTACTTGGGACCAGCTAAAATCAGCATGCAAAGCTCAAGATATGGTCACCAAGGCAGCAAAAATACGCGGAGTATAAGGCACTAGAGCAAAAACTAATTAGACCAATGGAGGAGTCACTTACCAAGGAGTAATTTCTCCAAAACAGTTCGGAGAATGGTGCTTTGAGCAAAGAGATCGAAAATCCCAGCAAGAGGAGCAAGAACACGGGTTTGAGCTGCGAAACGATTTTTTTTAGAGGTAGGAGAAGCAGATGAGAGGAAGAATGAGTGTAGGGGGTGCACGTAGGCCCCATGAGCCTGGGTGTTGCGGCCAGGGGGGTGCCCGCGCCTCAGGGGCTTGTGGCCCACTGGTGCAGCCCCCAAACAAGCTCTTTGTCTCGAAATTTTTAAAAAATTCTTGAAAAAATCATACATGATTTTCACGATGTTCGGAGAACTTTTATTTTCGGGGTACTTTTTCTCCGGGACGCTAAAACAGAAAACAGGGAAAACTAAACTAAATCTATCATTTTTCTTCTAAGCAATCAAAGGTGAAAGCTTGGAACAGAGGTTTGTGACTCCTCGATTCATGCATCTCATGGTCATCGAAAGAAATCCGTCAATGAGGTTGATCAAGTCTCCTCGACAAACTTTTTCGAATCGCAAAAGAGAACGGAGAATTTTCGAATAGTCACTAGGTCACCTCAATGGGGATATGTATCTCCCCAACAAGCAAATCATACTTCATCTTGACACGAGGTATAGGGCATTCAAAGCTCCCAATAAGAATCAATGAAGTTTTTTCGATAGCATTGATGCAATGTACTCGATATTTTTTCTTCGGAAAGTGCACCGTATGCTCATTACCGTTGACATGGAAAGTGACATTACCTTTGTTGCAATCTATAACAGCCCCTGAAGCGTTTAAAAAGGGTCTTCCGAGGATGACTACCATGGCATCGTCGTCAGGAATATCCAAGATAACAAAGTCTGTTAAGATAGTGACATTAGCAACCACAACAGCCACATCCTCGCAAATGCCGATAGGGAAAGCAGTTGATTTGTTGGCCATTTGCAGAGAGATTTCAATGGGTGTCAACTTATCCAGTTCAAGTCTACGATAAAGAGAGAGAGCCATAACACTAACACCGGCTCCAAGGTCGCATAAAGCAGTTGTAATGTAGTTACCTTTAATGGAGAAAGGTATAGTGGGCACACCATGATCACCTAGTTTCTTAGGAGTTCCACCCTTGAAGGTATAATTAGCGAGCATGGTGGAAATCTCAACATCAGGTGTCCTCCTCTTATTAGTCACAATATCCTTCATGTACTTAGCATACAGAGACATTTTTGAGCATATATGTGAGACGCATTTGCAGAAAGACAGGTCTAATCATTTCAATAAATCGCTCAAAATCCTCATCATCCTTTTTCTTGGATGGTTTGGGAGGAAAGGGCATGGGTTTCTGAACCCATGGTTCCCTTTCTTTACCATGCTTCCTAGCAGCAAAGTCATTCTTATCAAACCTTCTATTCTTAGGTTGTGGGTTATCAAGATCAACAGGTTCAATATCCACATCCTTATCATTGCTAGGTTGAGCATAAACATGAACATCACTATTGATATTATCACTAGGCTCATGTTCATCACCAGATTGTGTTTCAACATCACAAACAGAGGCATCGTTTGGACTCTCAAGGGTAACATCATCTGGGTTGCTAACATGCAAGTTCCTATCATCTTTCTTCTTCTTTCTAGGATGACTAGGTGCATCAGTGCTAACTCCTTGAGAATCTTGTTCAATTCTCTTCGGATGACCCTCGGGATACAAAGGTTCCTGGGTCATTCTACCGCCTCTAGTGATGACTCTGACAGAATTGTCATTCAACTCATTGAGCAACTCATTCTGAGCTTTAAGTACTTGTTCTACTTGAGTAGTAACCATAGAGGCATGTTTACTCAAAAGCTTAAGATCATTGACATTTCTGTCGACACAAGCACTTAAATGACTAAGCATACGAGCATTTTGTTCCAATTGTCTGCTAACATAATCATTAAAACTCTGTTGTTTGGCAACAAAGTTATCAAACTCATCCAGGCATAAGCTAGCAGGTTTATCAAAAGGAATATCACTCTCATCAAACCTACACAGAGAATTTACATCTACTACGTGTATCGGTTTATCAAGACCATGGATCTCTTCGATAGGTGGTAGATTTTTGACATCTTCAGATTTAGTGCCTTTCTCTCGCATAGATTTCTTGGCTTCTTGCATATCTTCAGGACTGAGGAATAGAATACCTCTTTTCTTCGGAGTTGGCTTAGGAGGTGGTTCGGGAATAGTCCAAGCATTCTCATTGCACAAGATGTTATTCAATAGGATCTCAGCTTGTTTTATAGTTCGTTCCTAAAAACACAACCAGCACAACTATCTAGGTGGTCTTTGGAAGCATCGGTAAGTCCATTATAGAAGATATCAAGTATTTCATTCTTCTCAAGAGGGTGATCAGGCAAAGCATTCAGTAGCTGGATGAGCCTCCCCCAAGCTTGTGGGAGACTCTCTTCCTCAGCTTGAGCAAAGTTGTATATTTCCTGCAAGGCAGCTTGCTTCTTATGGGCAGGGAAATATTTTTCAGAGAAGTAGTAGACCATATCCTGGGGGCTACGCACATAACCAGGAGCAAGAGAAGTGAACCAAGTCTTAGCATCATCCTTTAGCAAGAAAGGAAACAACTTGAGGATATAGAAATGGCGGATCTTTTCCTCACTCGTGAATAGGGTGGCTATATCGTGCAGTTTGGTAAGATGGGCTACAACCGTTTCAGACTCATAACTGTGAAAAGGATTAGATTCGACCAAAGTGATTAACTCAGGGTCGACAAAGAATTCATAATCCTCATCGGTCACAAAGATAGGCGAAGTAGCAAACTTCGGGTCGTATTTCATCCTAGCGTTGGGAGATTTTTCTTTCCACTTGAGAAGCAATTTCTCAACATCATAGCTATCCTTACACGCAAGAAAATCCTCAGCCATCTCTCCCTCCATAACATAGCGTTCAGGCATAATAGGCAATTCAGGCATAGTAGCAGGTTCTACTTCAATAGTATCAGCAGTTTCAGAAGTATCATCACATCTAGCAGCAACTCTAGCAATTTGTGCATCAAGGAATGCACCTAGTGGAAAAGAAGTATCAAGCATAGCATAATCAGGCAAAGCAGTATCAAGCATAGCATCATCAGGCAAAGCAGTAGTAGAATCATCAAGCACAAGCGACATATCAAGATTTCTAGCAGGAGGTGATGTCGCAAACTTACTCATAACTGAAGGTGAATCAAGTGCAGAGCTAGACGGCAGTTCCTTACCTGTCCTCGTAGTTGAGGGAAGATTTTAGTTCTTGGATCTTTTGGATTCCTCATAGTGACCAGCAGACGTTAATCCCAAGTGACTCAGAGAATATAGTTGTGATTCCCTGGCAACGGCGCCAGAAAAATGTCTTGATAACCCACAAGTATAGGGGATCGCATCAGTTTTCGAGGGTAGAGTATTCAACCCAAATTTTTTATTCGACTCAAGGGGAAGCGAAAGAATATTCTCAAGTATTAGCAGTTGAGTTGTCAATTCAACCACACCTGAAATATTTAGTGTCTGCAGCAAAGTATCAGTAGCAAGGTGGTATGAAAGCAAAAGTAGCAACAATAACCAGTAGCAGCAAATTAACAGCAGGAGCAGCAAAGTAACAACAGTAACAGCAGAGTAACAGTAGCAGCAGCAAAGTAACATAGCAAGGACCAGTAGGAAAAACTCGTAGGCATTGGATCGGTGATGGATGATTATGCCGGATGTGATTCATCATGTAACAACTATAACACGGAGAGATAAGTAACTAGCTCCCGTTCGTCAATCTAATGTAGACATGTATTCCGTATGTAGTCATACGTGCTTAGGGAAAAGAACTTGGATAACATCTATTGTCCATCCCTCCCGTGGCAGCGGGGTCCTAATGGAAACTACGGGATATTAAGGTTCCCCTTTTAATAAAGAACCGGACCAACGCATTAACACTTGGTGAATACATGAACTCCTCATACTATGGTCATCTCCGGAAGTGGTTCCGGCTATTGTCACTCCCGGGGTTGCCGGGTCATAACACATAGTAGGTGACTACAACTTGCAAGATAGGATCTAAAACACACATATATTAGCGACAACATAATAGGTTCAGATCTGAAATCATGGCACTCGGGCCCTAGTGACAAGCATTAAGCATGGCAAAGTAGTAGCAACATCAATCTCAGAACATAGTGGATACTAGGGATCAATCCCCATCAAAACTAACTCGATTACATGATAGATCTCATCCAACTCATCACCGTCGAACAAGCCTACTATGATATTACTCACGAACGGTGAAGAGCATCATGGAATTGGCGATGGAGGAAGGATGATGATGACAATGGCGACGACTTCCCCTCTCCGGAGCCCAGAACGGACTCCAGATCTGCCCTCCAGATGAAGAACAGGAGGTGGCGGCGCCTCCTTATCGTAAAACGCGATGAATCCTTCTCTTTGATTTTTTTTCCAGGCGAAACGGAATATATAGAGGTGAGATTGGAGGCGGTGGAGCCTCGTGAGCCCCACAAGCCTGCCAGGCGCGGCCAGGGTGGTGGCCGCGCTACCTAGGCTTGTCGCCCACTAGCTCACCTCCTCCGGTGGATCTTTGCGCAGGTATTTTTCATTAATTCCAGAAAAATTCTCCATAAATTTTCAGGTCATTCCGAGAACTTTTGTTTCTACACAAAAACAACACCATGGCAATTCTGCTGAAAACAACGTTAGTCCAGGTTAGTTCCATTCAAATCATGCAAATTAGAGCCCAAAAGAAGGGCAAAAGAGTTCGGAAAAGTAGATACGACGGAGACGTATCAACAACCTTATCCTTCCCAAGAGAATAGATATCACCAATAATGATTGGGTTGGATAAGTTACCTTTCGTGCAAGAAGAAGTGAAGTGATCCTTCTCATGACATAAGTAGCAACATCTACCATTTAGTTTCTTCCCAGTTGATTTCTCAACTTGAGGAGTGTTGGCTTGGGTCTTCTTGGGAAGAGGCCTTTCTTCAACTTGTAGTTGAGTATGTGATTGAACTTGTGGCCACTTCGCTTGTTGCTTGTGACTTTGGGGATTCTTCTTTAATGGGCAAGATCTAACATGGTGCCCTTCAAATTTGCACTTGAAGCAAACAATCTTGGCTGAATTCTTGACTTGTTCTTGGCCCTTCTTCTTGAAGCTTTTGGACTTCTCCTTCTTGTTGGAGTTGAATACAAGTCCACCTTTGTCATTTGGGGATTTTTTTCCCACACAAGACATTGTTGAGTGTGGACATCCCGTCATGACTCTTTTCCAAGTCTTCTTCAAAGAAGTGACTTGGGCCTTGAGCTCTTTGATTTCCTCTACATGGTTAGTATCAACAGAAGTACTATAGGAAGTATAAGCTTCATTGTTAGAGCAACAAGGCAAGGAAAGTAATTCATCACAAGATGTAGCAACATTATGAGTAGATGAATCACGACGACTAGCACATGGCAATATAGCATTTTGACTAGAAGTAATGCTAATGTCCACATGAGGCTCACTTGATGTTACCCTGGTAGTAATAGCCTCATGAGCTAACTTTAGGACAATATCGGATACTAGAAGATCCTCATTAGAGCTTGTGAGCATTTCGTGACTTCCTTCCAATTTCCCATAATTGCTAGATAGCAACTCAAGTTGATCCCTTAGCTCAACATTCTCCTTTAAAATGTATGCTTCACAAGAAATAGATTTAGTAGCACAAGCATCATCATTAACAACCAGGGGAGAAGGCAACTTGGCAAGCTCTTTAGCATACGAAGCTTCAAGTTAAGCATGAGACTCGGTGAGTTTGACGAGCGAACTCTTAATAGCCCTTGAGCCACTTTTGAGGTGATCATAGTCATCAAGGAGTTTACCATGTGCAACTTCAAGCTTATCAATTTTAGTTCTAAAATCATTAGCCACCTCTAGAGCTCTATCATGGGATTCCTTTAATCTAGATAATTCTAGAGCAAAGCTTTCCTCAAGAGATTCCTTCATGGTTTGTTCATTTTCAAGAGCTTGAGATAGCTCCGCGATCTCATTAGCGTAATCATGCTCATGACCTTCCATTATCTCAATGGTGGCCTCATGCTCCTCGAGATGAGCTTCCAACTCCATAACGTATTTCTTGCCCTCAGTGGCAATAGACATGATTCCCATGAAGTTGGAACAAGAAAGACTATTCTAATGAAGAGTTTTAAAAATCATTTCACCCTTAATTTCTAAGGATGCAATATTATCACTCTCTTCAGCATTATCCTCATCCTCATTATCATCTACATCATCATCATTAGATATATTGGGATTCAAAGTAGGAGATACCTTTGAAGCCTTAGCCATAAGGCAAAAGTGAGAAACTATAGCTTATGACGTAGGATCCCTTGAAGTATCATTCAAGGGCACATCTCGTTCCATGGAGTGATGGATATCCTCTAAATTGTTAGTTCAACAACTCGAGCAAATAGATAAAGTTTTACCATGGCAACAAGATAAAGCAAGCATATCGTCATGATATTTAGTCAAATAGTTTTTACATGATGTGCAAGGACTATCAACACAAGCATGTAAAACATTTAGAGTGCTCGAAGTGTTAACGCCCAAAGATGAAGCATTGCAATAATATAGTGATGAAGGATCATCAACAATAAGCCCACTATCATGTTTGCAATGATCACCACTACTCACCATATCATTATCTTGTGGCAATCCACATGTAGGTGAAGTAGATGAAGTTGAGAAGACCACACGACCGGAGGTGGAGGGAGAACAATCATTCCCACAAATCTTGGACACACCACATTTATCTTGAAGTTTTGTCCACAACTTATGAGCATCCCAGAATGGCATGGGTTGAAATATAACTACATTGCTCAAAGCATCATAAATCATGTTAGAATCTTGAACATTGAGATAAGAGTTTTTCTCAGCCTCTAAAGATATGTTTTGAGAATCCTTTGGAGGAGAAAAACCCGTATCTACAATTCGCTCTAAATTTGGGTCCATGACCCTAAATAGACTAAGCATTTGAATTACCCAAACATCAAAATTTGTGCCATTGAAACTAAGAGTTTCAAAGAATCCTAATCCCCTAGCCCTTCTCTCTAGTTGGTGAAACCTAATAATGAGAGACCTATCTCAGATACCAATTGAAAGTACGTGGATGTCGCCCAAAGGGGGTGAATATGCGTTTTAAAATAAATTTTTTTACTGGAAAATAGTAGGAGAGGCTCCTACTATGCTATATTATAATAAGTAATATTTACATGAAAAGGAGTAGTATCCTCAAAGAAAGAGAAAGAACAAGATCAAGCTAGTCTAAAGATTGTTTACAATGGAAGTGATATAATCACTGAGATCAGTAGGTACTCTATATCCAAGCCAATTAAGATCAGCCTTAGTCCTTTCAATCCAGGAGTTATGAGTAGGATTGATTAGATTGAAGATATAGTTGTTCCTCTCTTTCCAGATATTCCAGGCAGCAATAGTGAATATTTCAAATAAGTGGCTGCTAGAAATTTTTTCTTTTGCTCTGATTGTAGCTTCAATTCTTGAGTTGTTGGTGTTATAAGATATACCAATCTTGGCCCAGCAATGTTGACTGAACTGGCAACTAAAAATTAAGTGATCAATGGTCTCTTCCTCTTGTGTTGTGCATAGAACACAGTATTCTATGTCATCAATATGATAGTGTCTCCTTTTCAACATGTTCCTTGTGTTCAATCACTCATCTAGTTCTTTCTCTTTCCATATCCTTCATTGTCATTTGAAGTTTTGATTTCCATATCCATTTGAATGGCTCTGGGCAGGTAATGTGTCTGTGACAGTGCTTATAATATTTCTTGGCCGAATAGACAGTACCCCATGGGTAAGACTACACATCTTCATTATGAGAGTGTAACACATTTGTGGTTTTAAACTGTTTATTGTTTGCAACTCTGTTAGTGCCTCAGGGGAAAGTGGCAGATGGAACAAGAAACTCAAATCCTCAGTGGCATAATATGAGTGGACTGATATATCTTCATCCTTTGCATAAGAGAATAAACATCCATAGTTTTCAGCCAGTATAAGATCATTCCAGTTATCATGCCACATGGAAACATGCTTACCATTTTGAACTCCACATTTGGTTAGACCTCTGTAAATAGGCATTAATTTGATCAAAGATCTCCACCAGAAAGAGCCACACTTAGGAATAGCATGAGGGACAGCATCTTCATAATATGATTCCCAAAGCAATTTTACCCATTGAAGGTCTACATGATTGTAAAACTTGTCCAAGAATTTCAAAAGAAGAGCTTGATTATGTACTATGTTGTTAATCACTCCAAGGCCTCCTTTGTCTTTAGGGCAGCATAATTTGTTCCAAGCAACCAAAGAATTACATGACTCACCATGTTCATTGTTTTTGTGCCATAAACATCTCCTTCTAAGCTTGTCAAACATATCAAAGAATTTAATAGGCAGTTCCAGGGTGCAGGACACAAATGTAATCATTGAGGATACCATTGAATTAAAGAGAGTTATTTTCTGACCATGGCACATAAGAGTTGATGTACTAGAGATACGAAGTTGTAATCTATCCATTAACGGCACGAGATCATTCATGGATGGTTTTGTGGTACCCAGAGGTAGTCCAAGATAGGTAAATGGGAAGGATCCAATCGAGCATCCAAAAATACTTGAAAGTTGTAAGGCTTTCTCAGCAGAAGTATTAATTGGAATAGGATTTGACTTTTGAAAATTTATCTGAAGCCAATTGGATAAAGCAAAGTCATCTAGTACTGCTTTGAGGTTAGCAAGCTGATCATGGCAAGCTGAAATGATCAAAATTGTATCATCCGCATATTGAATAATCGGATATGCTCCAGAACGATCAATTGGGAGCTGTAGTCTTCCCTCATTGTACTCATTGTTGATAACATATTGAAGTAGATCAGTAGGTATAGCAAATAAGAGAGGTGAAATTGGATCCCCCTGTCGAACCCCGCATTTGCAGCAAAAACTTTTCCCAGGAATACCATTTAACAGAACCGAAGATTGACCAGATGAAAGAATAGACTTTACCCAGTGAGTCCATTTAGAATCAAATCCCAACTTTGCCAACATTGAAAGGATCACATCATGTTCGATGAGATCAAAAGCTTTTTCACAGTCTAATTTGAGGATGATCACTTCATTTCCAGATTGCTGACATTGGAAAATATATTCAAAGGCCCAGGCTAGACAGTCATTGATCGTTCTACCTTTTATAAATCCATACTGATTTGTGTGTAGCAAAGATAGAATGACCTTTTGAAGGCGATCCGCAATAATTTTTGTAATGAGCTTTAGGCTGCAGTTCAGCAAAGATATAGGCCTATAGTCATTAGCCGAAGTAGGGTTCATCTTTCTTGGGATAAGAGTGATCAAAGAGGCATTCAAACAGTGTAGAGAAATGGATCCTTCCCAAAAGCTGGTGCATAAATTATAGACATCCGGTGCAATCAAGTCCCAACAGTGCTTTTAAAAAACAACCATTAAACTCATCTGGACCTGGAGCTCGATCTATGGGCATTTTAGCTACTACCTCATCAATCTGTTTTTTGAAAAATGTTGCAAGAGACACTCAAGGTTTGCATAGGTTGGATGAGATTGTCCAGATTGAACTTCATTTCATGATGAACAGAAACACCCATTCTTGATTTGAATGCCTGGTAAATAACTTCAGCTTTAGCCTCATGATCCTCAACAAGAGATCCATCAGGGAGAGATAGAGATGCAACAGAGTTATGTCTATGACTTTCAGTAGCAAAATGATGGAATAATTTTGTGTTTTCATCACCACCTTGAATATATCTCATTGTGGAACTTTTACGCCAGAATTGTTGTCGGTAAGATTCGAGACGAATGATGTGATTTTCTAGTATCTTCCTAACGTTCCAGTCCTGTATGTATAATTGTCTTTTCTCTTCAAGGATGTCCAAGTGAGCAAGAGTCGAATGACAATTATTAAGTAGCAATGAGAGTTTAGACAATCCTTTGCTCCATCTTTTCAGAACTCGTCTAAGGTTCCTAAATTTAGCCGAGAGGACCATAGCCACATTTGAGGAGTCAATGGGCATCTCCCAGGCTGCTTTAACAGTATCTTTAAAACCAGGATGCAGGGGCCGGTAATTTTCAATGCGAAAGATCTTTGATCGCGGGATAGTAGATTGAATTGAAATCAGACATGGTGATCCGAAACAGGTCTTGGGAGAGCTTTGAGAGTTGTATTAGGATATATAGATGTCCAGTGATTGGAAGTAAAAAACCAGTCAATTTTTTCTAACAACGGAGAGGATTGCATATTACTCCAAGTGTAAGACACGCTGTGTAAAGGTAAGTCCACGAGTAGGTGTGCTCGAATAATATCGTTGAAAGTGATCATGTCATTAGGATTACCTCCCGCGTGATTATGGTTATCAGGCGATTGGATGAAGTTAAAGTCCCCCACTAGAAGCCAATTCTCCTCATGTCCTATCTGAAGATCATAGAGCCACTTGACAAAAATTTCTCTTTCATTCCCCGCACACGGCCCATAAATATTGACTACCATCCAAACATCAGATGATATCGTGGATTTAAAGTTTAAGACTTGAGCCCATTGTTGATGTTCAATCATAGTCGCGGAAAAAATAGCGTTGTTCCAAATAACAATCATACCACCTGAGCTACTAATCGAAGGGAAAAAATGGAACTTATCGAACCTACGCGGGCAAAAATTTCAAATATATGAATGAGCAAAGTGATCTCGCTTTGCATATGATTGAGCAGCCCGAGCTATTGATAGTGGATTGTAATGAGTCGTGCTTTTCCTCAGAGCTGATACCACGTATGTTCCAACATAGTAGATTCCAAGATCGCAGTTCGGAGTTCATCAAGCTATGAACACAAAGATAGTAGGTCTAGGCTCAGGATCACAATATAACAAAACTTGTCCAAAGATATCAAGGAAATATTTCGCGCCGAACTAAGAATTATTTGTGTCCACGGGATGGACATGGACTTACTGCTCATCCTCATCATTCCCCTTGGCAAGCAAGCATTCATCAGTAAGCTCCTCAGGAGGAATGCCACGGAGCCCAGTGCCAACCTACTGAATGTCTTTGATGATCATGGGGGAAGGCGGTGGAGCAGAGCTTGAACTAGCATCTTCATCGAAAGATGATGGAGCGGGTCACAAATCACCATAGACGTTCTTGGTTTGATCAATGATTTACGGCCACGAGCATTAGAAAGCTAATCCACTTTGAACCCCATGTATTTATTACTGCAAGGACTGCGACGAACTTCAGTTGTGCAGAGAGGAGTATTGGGTTAAGTTTTCTACCTCTTTTGCGCGATGGAGAGACATGCGAATCCACAGACATAGCAGAATGGGTAAACTCAACTCCCTCAGAGTTATCTGAAATTTGAGAATCATTATCATCATCAGGAAGTTCTGAGATAACAGCAGACAAGGAACTAGCTCAAACTGATCCGATGAAGAAGAAGAATCCTCAAACCACAACTTTCTGGCCACTTTTCTAGCAGGAGCAATTGGTCTCAAGAGAAAATCAACTTCTTCATAATGTGGGTTCCATGCAATGAGATGAAGGGGCATTGGAGGGTTTTGAATTCCAAATGGGCCTCGAAGAATAGTTGGAACCTGCAGATTCATCATAACAGAGCGGGCAAGGTAGTACAAGTCTGGCACTATAGCATTATCGACAAAAAATTCAGCACCCGCCTGATATCCTGTTGGTCCAGTCAAAGTGATAGACAATCTAATCAATGTAGGGAGAGATATCATTTGACCAGAATCATCAGATGAGACTAAACTTGCATCAATGATGTTATCATTCCAAGCTGACAGAGGACTATCGATGATATTGTCAGGGGGAGTAATACCATCAGAAAAAGAGACTCCCTCATGCCTTAGGATAGCCTGGTAATTTACCTGTCCTACAGGAGGGAAGAAGAGTAGTGGAGCATGTTGATGATCTGGAGTTAGAGGTTCCTGGTCATCCTGATTTCCACCATTAGCAGGACCAAAGACACCATTCTGTTGGAGCCAAATCTGCAACCGTGTTTGGTAGGCTTGCTCAACTGTTGTATGAGGACCATATAGGGGATGAGGTTGATTGCCATCCCCCGGAGGTGGATCTTCCCTAGCCAGAGGAACCTGATGCATATGAATATTGCCACCAGTAGTGTGCAATATATATACCGGCACAGTCCAAGACCAACGATGTCCACCCATTTGCCTCAGCACCAAACTAGAGGGAACTAGAGAGGGGCTCATGACCCATGTTTTGACAAGGATGCATGAGGCAGATTCCCGAGGAGCAAACTAGAGAATTAACTTTCCAAACTGAGAGACAACCTTTTAAACCCAGAAATTAGTTTGATAGTCTTGAGGAAAAGCAAGCAACATAATCCAGCATTCAGAACCAAGCGATGGCATACGCATATTCAAACATTCATCATGCTTAACGAAAGTAACTTCATTGTCTTCCCCTAGCAAATATGTTTCTCCAACTACCGCATCTCTGATTAAAACATTATTTAAACGGAAGAGGCCTAGCCCCAATGCAGTGTCTTGAACATCTCTAACAAAATACCTATCATGGTTTAGGAGTTTTGCAATTTCTTGCCTGCAACATGACGAATATGGATCGGGATCGGTCTATTGGATTCAACAATGGCGAAGTCATCATTACAGACAGGTGGAGTGGCGGTGAGATCCATATCTGCCTTGACGTTGCGATCAGCTGGTCCTTGCTCAATGGAGAAGCCCGAGGGCAGGAAAGTGAACTGATTACACGTGAAGTTTGCCATCACCAGCGATGGAGGCATGGAAGTCTCCAAGGTAGCAACGGTGAGGTCAACCGAAGGGGAAAAAACACCAGGAGCTTTGAGTTGCGGAATATCAGAGGAATTTCGTTTTTGTTGCCAAACTACTTTCCCAAAAGATCTCACTTTCCAACAACAAACAACAGAATGACCATACAAGAAACAGAATTGGCATCTCGGTTTTTTTTGCAAGACTATATGAGTGGCCCGATTGCAGGTATCTAGGGAAAAAGGTCATAGATTGCAGCTGAGATCAGGTTGTTGCAACCGGTAACATTTCAACAACTATTTTTTTACTAGAGATATGCTTCTATGGCTTGGAAACCGGTAGCTAGAACAACCCGTAGCGATATGACCTAGCTCGAAGCAAATAAAGCATCTAGGCTCATTGATACAAGAATATTTACAGTGCCCCATACTGAAACACGAAGTGCATGCAAGTTGGAACTTACGAATGACAGAAATAATCTCTAGTTTTTAATATCCCACAGAAACCAGTTCACGAATGTCTTCCCATTGGATGCCTGGCATATATGACATAAGTTGACGAGTTCTTCCTTTGGAAAACCTCTTTGACGTAGGTGAATCTAACACATTAAAAGATTTCATTCGAAATAGTTTGAAAGCACCAATTTTAACCTAAGAAAGCTCATCAACATGGCTTTGAGTTTTAGACAAGGGATCCAACCGAGAATCAATGGAATGTGTAACTGGAGGATCTCTATAGGCTGATCAAGAAATGATGGTTTGAGATCCCATCTCCTTAAGATTTTCATTTGAAAGAGAATTTAGCCATGATTTTGTGGCTCCATTGATTGAGCCGGAATCTCTTGTGGACCGACAAGCTGAGCGAGCCACCACCGGAGGACGTTGATGTCCATGCATGCCATTAGAGATGAAAGCTCGAACATTACATAGGTATTTTTGCTTTGCATGGGATCTGCCTCGAGGAGTATTCCAGTCTGGGTCTACAATGTGATCAAAAACCGAGGAGGAGATGGGAGTACCTTGAAACAAATGGAAATTACAGCAGAACTCCGGAGCCGAAAAACCCACCAAAGAGTGAATGAAATGCCCCACACGATTTGATGCAATTGAGAATCTGAATCTCTTATCACTCAAAATCTGAACGTCCAACTTCTCAATATTGCCACCCAGACAGGAACATAGAGCCATGGCAACAGAGTCCACATCCAGATGGAAGGAGGCGAATTTGAATGCCACCACCAAGAAGAAAGCCGAAGAAGAAAGAGATCCATCGAAGTGTACTGGAGATTTGAACCGAGGACGCACCTATGCAGCCACCTTCTGGCCATAGAAGAAATCCCATGTGATGAGAGAATCCATCCTAGTAATCTAGTAGGGAGATCCATGAGATCACCGGCGATGAGAGTGGATAGGAGGTGCCGTGGGTGCACGGGAGGGTGGTGGGAGGAGGACTCCATTTCCCTTTCTGGGACTTACCCTTGAGAGACCGGTTTGAACAAATGCAGAATAAAACTAATGTTTAATTTTTCAAGCACAAAACCTAAAACAACTAGGATCACCTATGTGTACCAACAAATTATGCTAATCAATATAAACAACTAATTTATAGCAAGATATATAACAAGAAACAATATGACTATCACAAAGTAAAGTGCATAAGTAAAGGGCTCGAGCAAGAGATAACCGAGGCATGAGGAGATGATGATGGATCCCGAAGTTCACGCCCTTGCGGATGCTAATCTCCGTTTGGAGTGGTGTGGAGGAAAAATTCTCCCCAAGATGGCACTAAGGCCACTGTATTCTCCTCACGCCCTTGCATAATGCAAGATGCCATGATTCCACTAAGGGACCCTTGAGGGGGTCACCGAACCCGTACAAACAAGGTTGGGGCAATCTCCACAACTTAATTGGAGGCTGCCAACAACACCATGAAGCTTCACCACAATGGAATATGGCTTCGAGGTAACCACCAAGTTTCTAGGATGCCAAAGCACCCAAGAAGAACAAGCTCTAAGGTACCAAGCACCCACGAGTAATAAGCTTCTCAAACTTCACTTCCATGTATCACCGTGGAGAACTCAAACCGATGCACCAAATGCAATGGCAATGGCACAGGGAGTGCCCAAGTGCTTCGCTCCCAAATCCCTCCACAACAACTAATGCTATGGAAGAAAATGAGAGGAAGAACGAAGAAGAACATGAAGAAGTCCAAGATCTAGATCCAAGGGGTTTCCCTCACATAGAGGAGAAAGTGATTGGTGGAAAGGTGGATCTAGATCTCCTCTCTTTTCCCTCAAGAACTACCAAGAATCATTGGATGGACTTAGAGTTAGCAATCTCAAAGAAGGTCAAGAAAAGGGGCAAACACGAGCTCAACGGATAGGGGCCGTTGGGGAAGAAGGCCCCCCTTAAATACGCTCCCTCGAATCCAACCTAATGCCCACAAGTCGTGCTCAAGCGGTACTACCACTCAAGAGAGCAATACTACCTCTTAGCACAGTCAAAACAGCCCAATGAGACAGAAAAAAGAGTGTAGTTCACCCGGGAGTGGTACTACCGCTGATCTGGGCGGTACTACCTCCGATAAGAGGTAGTACCACTCCCCGGAGCGGTACTACCGCTTAACCTTTTGAGGATGAAAAGCATGAATACTAGAACTACCACAACTTTTGCATACGAGCTCCGAATTGAGCTAACTCAAGCTTCTTGGGTTCAGGACGACAAGGGCTATCCAACAGCTGATACGTCTCCATTGTATCTACTTTTCCAAACTCTTTTGCCCTTGTTTTGGACTCTAATTTGCATGATTTGAATGGAACTAACCCGGACTGACGGTGTTTTCAGCAAAATTGCCATGGTGTTGTTTTTGTGCAGAAATAAAAGTTCTCGGAATGCCCGGGAAACTTACGAGGATTTCTTGTGGAATATATAAAAAATACTGGTGCAAGAATTACCAGAAGACACGAAGCCAGGGGCCCACGAGCCCAGGAGGCGCCCCCCTAGGGCGCGCTTGGCAGGCTCATGGGGCCCACGTGTCTCCGCAACCTCCAACTCCAACTCTATATAGTCTCTCTAGCCCAGAAAAAGATTAAGGGAGAGCTTTCGGGAAGAAATGTCGCCGCCATGAGGCGGAACTTGAGCAGAACCAATCTAGAGCTCCGGCAGGGCCGTCCTGTCGGGGAAACTTCCCTCCCGGAGGGGAAATCGTCGCCATCGTCATCACCAACACTCCTCTCATCGGAGGGGACTCATCTCCATCAACATATTCATCAGCACCATCTCATCTCCAAACCCTAGTTCATCTCTTGTACCCAATCTCCGTCTCGCGACTCCGATTGGTACTTCTAAGGTTGCTAGTAGTGTTAATTACTCCTCGTAGTTGATGCTAGTTGGTTTACTCAGTGGAAGATCATATGTTCAGATCCTTAATTCTATTCAATACCTCTCTGATCATGAAAATAATTATGCTTTGTGAGTAGTTACGTTTGTTCCTAAGGACATGGGATAAGTCTTGCTATAAGTAGTCATGTGAATTTGGTATTCGTTCGATATTTTGATGCATTGTATGTTGTCTTTCCTCTAGTGGTGTTATGCGAATGTCGACTACATGACACTTCACCATTATTTGGGCCTAGAGGAAGGCATTGGGAAGTAATAAGTAGATGATGGGTTGCTAGAGTGACAGAAGCTTAAACCCTAGTTTATGCGTTCCTTCGCAAGGGGCTGATTTGGATCCACTAGTTTAATGTTATGGTTAGACTTTGTCTTAATTTTTCTTTCATAGTTGCGGATGCTTGCGAGAGGGGTTAATCATAAGTGGGATGTTTGTCCAAGTAAGGAAAGCACCCAAGAACCGGTCCACCGACATCAAACTATCAAAGTAGCGAACGCGAATCATATGAACATGATGCAAACTAGCTTGACGAAAATTCCCATGTGTCCTCGGGAGCACTTTACCTTATATAAGAGTTCGTCCAGGCTTGTCCCTTGCTACAAAAGGGATTGGGCCATCTTTCTGCACCATTGTTACTATTGTTACTTGCTACCCGTTACGAATTATCTTATCACACAACTATCTGTTACCGATAATTTCAGTTCCTGCAGAGAATACCTTGCTGAAAACCACTTGTCATTTCCTTCTGCTCCTCGCTGGGTTCGACACTCTCACTTATCAAAAGGACTACGATAGATACCCTACACTTTTGGGTCATCAAGACTCTTTTCTGGTGCCATTGCCGGTGAGTGAAGCGCCTTTGGTGAGTGGAATTTGGTAAGGAAACATTTATATAGTGTGCTGAAATTTATTGTCACTTGTCACTATGGAAACTAATCCTTTGAGGAGCTTGTTCGGGGTATCTTCACCTCGACCGGAAGCACAAAGTGTTGCTCCTCAACCTACTGCACCTACTGAAAAATATTTATTATGAAATTCCTTCGGGTATGCTAGAGAAACTGTTGTCTAATCCTTTTACACGAGATGGAACATCACATCCCGACTTGCATCTAATCTATGTAGATGAAGTTTGTGGTTTATTTAATCTTGCAGGTTTGCCCGAGGATGAGGTCAAGAAGAAGGTCTTTCCCTTATATTTGAGGGATAAAACATTGACATGGTATAGGCTATGTGATGATACTGGATCATGGAACTACAACCAATTAAAATTGGAATTTCGTCGAAAGTTTTATCCTATGCATTTGGTGCATCGTGATCAGAATTATATCTATTATTTTTGGCCTCGTGATAGAGAAAGTATCTCTCAATCTCGGGGGAGGCTTAAGTCAATGTTATATTCATGCCCCAACCATGATCTCTCGAGAGAAATTATTGTTCAGAACTTCTATGCTCGGCTTTCTCATGATAATCGCACCATGCTTGACACTTCTTGTACCGGTTCTTTTATGAAGAGAGATATTGACTTCAAATGGGATTTATTGGAAATAATTAAATGCAACTCTGAATATTGGGAGTTTGATGAAGGTAAGGAGTCAGGTACGAATCTTAAGTTCGATTGCGTTAAATCCTTTGCTGAAACAAATACTTGTCATGATTTTAGCGCTAAACATGGACTTGACTCTGAGATAGTAGCTTCATTATGTGAATCATTTGCTGCTCATATTAATCTCCCTAAGGAGAAGTGGTTTAAATATCATCCTCCCATAGAATTCAATGTAGTAAAACCCAATCCAGTTGAAGAGAAAGTCATTGCTCATAATGATTCTATTGTTCCTAGTGCTTACATTGAGAAACCACCTTTCCTTGTTAGAGTAAAGGATCATGCTAAAGCTTCAACTATGATACGTAAGGGCTATATTAGAACGCCTACACCCCCTGAGCAAATTAAAATTGAACCTAGCATTGCTATTATTAAAGATCTCTTAGCCGATAATGTTGATGGGCATGTTATTCACTTTTGTGAAGATGCTGCTAGAATTGCTAAACCTCATGCTAGAGACAAACATAAACCTGCTGTTGGCATGCCTGTTGTTTTTGTTAAGTTAGGAGATCATTGTTATCATGGTTTATGTGACATGGGTGCTAGTGTTAGTGCAATACCTCGATCTTTATATGATGAAATTAAAGATGAGATTGCACCTGTCGAGATGGAATTTATTGATGTTACTATTCTACTTGCTAATAGAGATACTATCTGCCCTGTGGGAATTGGTAGAGATGTTGAAGTCTTGTGTGGTAAAACTAAGTATTTGCTGATTTCCTCGTTCTTGCTACCACACAAGATAGTTTTTGTCCCATCATATTTGGTAGACCTTTCCTCAATACTGTTAATGCTCAGATTGATTGTGAGAAACAAACTATTACTGTTGGCTTTGAAGGCGTGTCCCATGAATTTAATTTTTCTAAGTTTGCTAGACAACCTCATGAAAAAGAATTGTCTAGTAAGGATTAAATTATTGCTATTTCTTCTATTGCTATGCCTCCTACTGATCCTTTAGAGCAATACTTGCTTGAACATAAAAATGATATGCATATGGATGAAAGGAATGAGATAGATAGAGTTATCTTTGAACAACATCCTATCCTTAAGAATAATTTGCCTGTTGAATTACTTGGAGATCCACCTCCACCAAAGGGTGATCCTGTGTTTGAGCTTAAACAATTACCTCATACTCTTAAGTATGCTTATCTAGATGAAAAAGAGATATATCCTGTTATTATTAGTGCTAACCATTCAGAGCATGAATAATAGAAATTATTGAAAACTCTGAGGAAGCACCGTGCTGCTATTGGATATACTCTTGATGATCTTAAGGGCATTAGTCCCACTCTATGCCAGCATAAAATTAAAACTGATCCTGATTCCAAACCAGTTGCTGATCATCAATGAAGATTAAATCCTAAGATGAAAGAGGTGGTAAGAAAAGAAATAATAAAGCTCCTAGAAGCAGGTATTATCTATCATGTTTCTCATAGTGATTGGGTAAGTCCGGTGTATTGTGTCCCTAAGAAGGGAGGTATTACCATTGTCCCTAATGATAAAGATGAATTGATCCCACAGAGAATTGTTACTAGCTATATGATGGTAATGGATTTTAGGAAATTAAATAAAGCTACTAAGAAAGATCATTACCCTTTGCCTTTTATTGATCAAATGCTAGAAAGATTGTCTAAACGTACACACTTTTGCTTTCTAGATGGTTAGTCTGGTTTCTCCCAAATACCTGTTGCACAATCTGATTAGGAGAAAACCACTTTTACTTACCCTTTCGGTACCTTTGCTTATAGACGTATGCCTTTTGGTTTATGTAATGCACCTACTACCTTTCAAAGATGTATGATGGCTATATTCTCTGACTTTTGTGAAAAGATTGTTGAGGTTTTCATGGATGATTTCTCCATTTACGGATCTTCTTTTGATGATTGCTTGAGCAACCTTGATCGAGTTTTGCAGAGATGTAAAGATACTAACCTTGTCTTGAACTGGGGGAAGTGCCACTTTATGGTTAATGAAGGCATCTTCTTAGGACATAAAATTTCTGAAAGAGGTATTGAAGTCGATAAGGCTAAAGTTGATGCGATCGAGAAAATGTCGTGCCCTACATACATTAAAGGTATAAGAAGTTTCCTTGATCATGCTGGTTCCTATAGAAGGTTCATTAAAGACTTCTGTAAGATTTCTAGGCCTCTCACCAATCTCTTGCAAAAAGATATTCCATTTGTTTTTGATAATGATTGTGAAGAAGCATTTGAAATACGTAAGAAGGCCTCACTACTGGAATTTATAATTTTGCCGTCTTCCATGGCTGAAGGCAAAGGGGGGAACCATTTGCCGTCCGACAGCAGACGGCAAAGTAGACGACAAAAAAAATCCGGCAAAGAGGATCTTTGCCGTCTGCTTTTGTAAAGCGGACGACAAAGAATCTTTGCCTTCAGGGGGCAGACGGCAAATTAAATGGGACGGCAGATCCACCAACCCCTCTCTCTCCCCTCTTAGCCGTCTGCCCTCCCCCTTTGCCATGAGGGGGCTGACGGCAAAGGGAGGAACCAACCCCTCTCTCTCCCCTCTTTGCCGTCTGCACTCCCCCCTTTGCCATGAGGGGGCTGACGGCAAAGGGGGGAACCAGCCCCTCTCTCTCCCCTCTTTGCCGTCCGCCCTCCCCCCTTTGCCATGTGGGGGCCGACAACAAAGGGGGAACCAGCCCCTCTCTCCCCTCTTTGCCGTCTGCCCTCCCCCCTTTGCCATGTGGGGGCAGACGACAAAGGGGGGAACCAACCCCTTTTTATTTTATTTCTTATTATATCCAGCAATTTTCACAATAATCAGGATATATATATATATATATATATATATATTTGACAAAAATAAATTTGTTTCCGTACTCATAAGCATATTAAAATAACTTTCATCCATAGTACATACATATTATGCAAGTTGCATTCGTACCAAACCATATATTACACCAGTTTCATCGACATGCATACAAAGTTTCATATATATCCATATACTACAAATAGTTTCAATACAAGCTTCCGTGAAGCCATGGTACAAGAAATAATCTTCAAGCATTCCATCAATATAGTCCAAGCTTCCCGTGAAGTGAATGTAATCTGCAAAATGACAAATAAGAAAGTTAGAAGAATAATACTAGATGAAGAAGTATATATAGGTTATTTCGGAGAGAACTTAGCTAAGTATATGCCATTTAATAGCTAAGTTAGGTGGAATAGGTAAGCTTGGAGGTACATAGCCTTATTATGTCATTTATGAGAGAACTTAGCTAAGTATAGGTCATTCTAGAGCTAACTTGGATAAAATATGTCATTTTGTAGCCAACTATGATTATTAATCCATTTTGACCTTATTATGTCATTTTGGAGCTAAATTAGTCATTTTAATGAGCTAACCAAGGTTCTTATGATGTTTTTACCTAACTATGCTAATTATGTCATTTTGGAGGATAATTAGCTAAGTATGTCTTTGTTGGGGAAAATAACCTACGTATAAGAAGAAAGAGAAGAAGCAAGAAGAGAAGAAGAAGTAAAAGAAGAAGGAGGAGGAGGAGGAGAAGGAGAAGGAAGAGGAGAAGAAGAAGAAAAGAAGAAGGACAAGAAGGAGGAGAAGAAGGAGCAGGAGCTTCTCTCCTCTTTCTCCTTCTTCTCCTTCTTCTTCCTCCTTCTCCTTCTCCTTCTCATTCTTCTTCTCTTCTTCTTCTTCTTCCTTCTTTTCACTTTTCCTCTTTCTTCTCCTCTTGTCCCCTTCTTCGGGCTAAATTAGCTAAGAATTCCTTTTTGGAGCTAATTATGTCATTTCGAGGATAATTAGCTAAGTATAGGTCATGTTTTATTAAATAGACCATTTTGGAGCTAAGTAAGCTAATTATGTCATTTAGGTGGAAGCCTAGCTAACTATAGGTCATTTCGGAGCTAACTTGGGTAAAATAGGTCATTTCAGAGCAAACTATGCTTATTAAGCCATTTTGGATGTTACTAAGCTAATTATAGGCCATTTAATACCTAAGTTAGGGGGAATAGGTCATCTTGGAGCTACGTAAGCCTTATTATGTCATTTAGGAGAGAACTTAGCTAACTATAGGTCGTTTTTTTAAAATAGGTCATTTTGGAGCTAACTAAGCTAATTATGTCATTTAGGTGGAAGCCTAGCTAACTATAGGTCGTCTCAGAGCTCACTTGGGTTAAATATGTCATTTAGGAGCTAACTATGCTAATTAAGCCATATTGGAGCTAAATTAGCTAATTATATCATTTAGGTGGAAGCCAAGCTAAGTATATAATATTCATGAGCTAACCAAGGTTCTTATGCCATTTTGAGCTTATTATTTATTTTTCAGCTAAATTGGTCATTTTAATGAGCTAACCAAGGTTCTTATGATGTTTTCACCAAACTAAGCTAAGTATGTCATTTTGTAGGATAATTAGCCAATTTAGTATTTGTTGGATGAGTCTAAGCTACGTAGAAGAAGAGAAAGAGAAGAAGCAAGAAGAGAAGAAGAAGTAAAAGAAGAAGGAGGAGGAGGAGGAGGAGAATGAGAAGGAAGAGGAGAAGAAGAATAAAAGAAGAAGGAGAAGGAGGAAGAAGAAGGAGAAGGAGGAGCTCCTTCTCCTTCTCCTCCTCCTTCTTCTCCTTCTTCTTGTCCTTCTTCTTCTCTTCTTCTTCTCTTCCTTCTTTTCATTTTTCCTCTTTCTTCTCCTCTTGTCCCCTTCTTCGGGCTAAATTAGCTAAGAATGCCTTTTTGGAGGTAATTATGTCATTTCGAGGATAATTAGCTAAGTATAGGTCATGTTTTATTAAATAGACCATTTTGGAGCTAACTAAGCTAAGTATGTCATTTAGGTGGAAGCCTAGCTAACTATAGATCATTTCGGAGCTAACTTGGGTCAAACGTGTCATTCCGGAGCAAACTATGCTTATTAAGCCATTTTGGATCTATCTAAGCTAATTATATGCCATTTAATACCTACTTAGCGGGAATAGGTCATGTTGGAGCTAAGTTAGCCTTATTATGTCATTTAGGAGAGAACTTAGCTAACTATAGGTCATTTTTTTATTAAATAGGTCATTTTGGAGCTAACTAAGCTAAATATGTCATTTAGATGGAAGCCTAGCTAACTATATGTCGTTTCGGAGCTAACTTGGGTTAAATATGTCATTTTGGAGGATAATTAGCTAAGAATGCCTTTTTGGATCTAATTATGTCATTTCGAGGATAATTAGCTAAGTATAGGTCATGTTTTATTAAATAGACCATTTTGGAGCTAACTAAGCTAATTATGTCATTTAGGTGGAAGCCTAGCTAATTATAGGTCATTTCGGAGCTAACTTGGGTTAAATAGGTCATTCCGGAGCAAATTATGCTTATTAAGCCATTTTGGATCTAGCTAAGCTAATTATAGGCCATTTAATTCCTAAGTTAGGAGGAATAGGTCATCTTGGAGCTAAGTTAGCCTTATTATGTCATTTAGGAGAGAACTTAGCTAACTATAGGTCATTTTTTATTAAATAGGTCATTTTGGAGCTAACTAAGCTAATTATGTCATTTAGGTGGAAGCCTAGCTAACTATATGTCGTTTCGGAGCTAACTTGGGTTAAATATGTCATTTTGGAGGATAATTAGCTAAGTATATGTCATTTTGGAGCTAATTATGTCATTTCGAGTATAATTAGCTAAGTATATGCCATTTTTATTAAATAGACCATTTTGGAGCTAACTAAGCTAAATATGTCATTTAGGTGGAAGCCTAGCTAACTATAGGTCATTTCGGAGCTAACTTGGGTAAAATAGGTCATTCCGGAGCAAACTATGCTTATTAAGCCATTTTGGATCTAGCTAAGCTAATTATAGGCCATTTAATACCTAAGTTAGGAGGAATAGGTCATCTTGGAGCTACCTAAGCCTTATTATGTCATTTAGGAGAGAACTTAGCTAAGTATATGTATTTTTTATTAAATAGGTCATTTTGGAGCTAACTAAGCTAATTGTGTCATTTAGGTGGAAGCCTAGCTAACTATATGTCCTTTCGGAGCTAAATTGGGTTAAATATGTCATTTTGGAGGATACTTAGCTAAGTATATGTCATTTTGGAGCTAATTATGTCATTTCGAGGATAATTAGCTAAGTAGATGTCATTTTTATTAAATAGACCATTTTGGAGCTAACTAAGCCAATTATGTTATTTAGGTGGAACTAGCTAACTATAGGTCATTTTGGAGCTAACTTGGGTAAAATAGGTCATTCCCGAGCAAACTATGCTTATTAAGCCATTTTGGATCTAGCTAAGCTAATTATAGGCCATTTAATACCTAAGTTAGGGGGAATAGGTCATCTTGGAGCTACCTAAGCGTTATTATGTCATTTAGGAGAGAACTTAGCTAAGTATATGTAATTTTTATTAAAACACTAGAAATAACATACCATTATCGTCATCACGGCGGTGAAGCACGGTGGCTGTGGCTTGTTTCACCTGGAGAAGGGTGCCCTCGAGAAGGCTCCACTGTAGAAGGGTCGTGCGATGCGTTTCGGGAGATATTCTGCACCAAACATTGTTTGCAATGTGTCGTTAGCATGAGGACACTCTTAAGATCATTGCACTGAAATGAAACTCACCGTCCCCGCCATGTTAATGACTGGGATCGCCAGAGGGACTGGCCGGTCTTCTCGCACATAGACTGTACATTTGGTTTCGACAAGTCAAACATTTTAGTTATTAATGAAACGGACATTAAAATGCAAGATTTGAAATAATATGAAGAAGAAACTTACCACGAAGAGCTCGTATGTGGACCTGTTAGACGCATCATTCCGTGCCCTCTCCGCCTCGACCAATGCAGTCGTCCTCTCCTCCAGCTCCCTCATCTCCTTATCCTTCTCTGCCATAACCACCTACATTGCCTCTCTCTCTTTCAGAATAGCAGCCTGCAACACAACTCATTGTTAGCATTATACTCATATTGGTTCCAACGCACAACATAATGCGGAAAGATAGTTGAGTCCATTAGACTAACCTCGATGGCGAGCTCGACTGGCCGTGGACAAGGTGTTATCTCCGGACAGGAGCTCGTTTGGCGTGCCTTTATCTGTCGGAGAGTGCTAGGACAATGTATAAGGCCGTCTCCAATGGCGATTGAGCCATGGGCCTCCTATTGTCATCTATCATCACCAGCTCTGGATCAATAGGCCCCTCGCTCGGGTTAAAGTCCTCCCCTATCCTCGCCTTCCTGTGATCTCTGTACTTCACGAGCTTGTGGTGGGAGGAGATGTTGCTGAAGTTTTCTGGATGCTCGAGGTCAGACTCGGAGAATGCCATGACCTTCTTGTACGAGGCAGTATGGGCCATCGCATACATGTCGTACATCTGTGGCACCTCCGTCTTATTGTGACGTGCCTAAAAGAGAGAGAGAGGAAAATTGTATGAGTAAAGGGCTCAAGATAGCATTAAGAATGAATTGCATGAGGCATGAAGCAAACCACATACCCAGTTCTCGCCAAATTGGATTAAGTTGACGCTCCCTTGATGGTGTGGCACACCAATCATTTTGCCACGCCTCTCCTTGGCGTTGTTATGGCTGGCCTCCCACGTTTCGGAGCACCACTGATCCACCAAGGCCTCCCAACAATCCATCTTATCCACACACCATCTCGGGGGCACCTAAGTTAATAAAGAGAAATTTGAGCGCGTAAGAACCAAATCAAGGAAACTAACTACAAAGCCTTAATAATATGTAATTACCTTCATGTAATGCTCCTTCTCCATCTTCAAATCACGACACTTCGCCTTGTCCTTCCTAATACGCCGCGTGGTATAGTAGTCTCGAACAGCCTGCACCCGAGCCTCATGCCGAAAGTTTTGAAGTAGGCGGCGACATTCGGTTTTGATAACCTTTGCCTCATCCTCCTCGTCTCCCTCCTCACACCTGTAGTAGTTCTGCAAACGAGACAACACCGATTAGTACAATAACTAGCTGTGGTTGATTTATAATTGTGTGAAGGAGAAATTACCCAGAACTGTCGGATCACCATGTCGGCCCTCGTGTGGCACAAAACACCATCGATCTCCACCTCCGGCAGGGCCGGGGCACCCAAGTAGTGCTCCCTGGTCATTCCTACCTCTCGCTCCTGACCGGGCAACGTAACAAACCATGGGAAGTTTTGACGGCAAAGCACACCAAGGACGTTGTTGGGCTTGCGGACACCCTTGGCAATAATCCAAACCCTACGGTATGACAAATTAAAGCCAAAACATTAGATATTTGAGAAAACGTGAAGGCAAAAAGGTTAAATAAGAGTAAATTAACTTACTTGTCCCCATTTGGCTTCATCGACCACCTCTGCTCGCGGGTCGCCGGCACGAGCGGGAGCCCTGAACTACCACGCTGGTAGACGGTAGCCCCCTCACCCAGCTCATCGTCGCTACCAGCATGGCCACTTGGCTCAGCCTAGGTATCCCACTAGGTCTTTGGGGACATACCCTCATCCCTGCTTTGCTCCGGAGTCGCCTGGAACGAAGCCTCTGGGACATGAGTCTCGTGGGTCGAAGGCTCGTCGACCCGAGGCTCGTGAACCGGAGACCGTGTAGCCTCCACCTCAGATGAATCCACCCTAGAAGTCCTATGCTCAGGTGAATCAGCTTGGGGTGGTGGCGGAGACCGTGTAGCCTCCACCTCAGAAGGCGTGGCCGCCACCGCCCTACCTCTCCTACGGCCACGTGTACCTTTAGTACAACATAAATACCAACATGAGTAATAAAATGTATATAAATACCAATATGCATACAACATGAGTACAACATAAATACCAACATGAATACAATGTGTCCCTTTAGTACCTCTCGGCTTAGCGAGGGGTCAACCTCCTCTCACGGGGGGCGCTCCTTGTAGAGTGGAGAGCAACGCTCTCCGAAGAGGCAAGGCAGGAATGGAAGTACCCATCCCACCACCCGCCGACGAAGAAGGAGCCGCGGAGTGCTTTCGACCCTTTCCCACCATCTTTTAACACATATCATGACAAAGAGTAAATGAAGTTAGTACAACATAAATACCAACATGAGTAATAAAATGTAAATAATTTAAGTGTATCATCGTCATAAATACCAACATGACTAATAAAAATTGAATACCTAACCTGAACTCAAAATTTATATATAGTAATAGTTGAATACCTGACATGAACTAATAACAATCGTGCTGGTCTATATATGCTTCGGGGTCAATAAATGCATCATGCTCATCACTATATCAATAAATGCATCATCATCATCACTATCAGGAAGAACATGTGGAAGGCCACCATTATGTAATCGGTCAAGAAGTGACAGGTCATCTGCACCTGTAACCTCTTCTTCTTCCAGCTCTTCATGTTCGGGCTCAGGGGTTAAGACGGATTCACTGTCGCTGTCTACTTCAATGTTTTGGGGTGAAGTAGAGCGGTTCTTGAAACATTTCTTGGACATACGTGTTTCTTGGAAGAATTATCCTTCATATGTGTCTGGGTTAATGTGAGGTTCGTAATCCTCTTCATTGAGGTTAGGTGGTCTAAAATGTGGTGGCACTTCATAAACGACATCCCAACCTTTGAGGTTTGGATCAGTTTGGCAGGCCCACGGTAGATAGAAAACTTGTGTCGCCTGTTGAGCCCTAATATAGACATCGGGAACATCTAAGTGGGTGTTTTGGTTGATTTCGACTAGTCCTATATGTTCTTGAGTCCTTCTAGTCTCCCTCGGCTCAAACCAATAACATTTGAAGACTACGACGGTCGGTGGGTTTTCACCATAGAATAGAAGTTCATAAATTGCTTCAACTCTTCCATAATACTCGGTGCCTCCTTCGCCGATAGCAGAGACAGAAAAATTTGTAGTCTTTAGGTCGGGAATAGATAGCTCCTTGCCAAAGGTACGAAAGTGATACCCGTTGATGTTGTATTTGTCAAATGAACGGACCTTATAGTCAAAACCATTAGCGACTTGTCTCAACTCGGCGTCCATAGACTATGCATCAGCCTACAAGTTTAATACGAAAGAATGGATGCATTAGCCGCAAACTAGACCAAGAAATCAAATCGGTCCTTAATGGTAATTAATCACCCTTTGTTTGAACCAAGAGATGAAACCGGGATAGTCCCCTCCATGCTTTGCAAGAAGCTCGTACTCTTCGACGGAATCGTTTTCGATGACCACTCCATCCGAGAATTCGGCGACGTATCGACTATATCAAATATCTGGGAATAAGAGCAGTTCAAAGCAATTAGAAGCTTCGAAACAATAATTTACCGAGAACTTACCCGACGTACGGCCACACTTCTGTTAGGTTGGTGAAGATATACAATGAAATGGTCCGCCATTCTTCGACATCCAACGATTTCCCTTTCGAAGCACTGGATGGTGCGAGCTTACCTTTGAATAGGCTGAGGTTGGATCGAACTTTTTTTGGATCGCCATCATTGTACCGAGGCTTAGGGTTATGCAAATGATGATTTTTGGCTTCGTAGTGTGCTGTCATGAAGTTTGCCGCCTCCTCAGTTATGAATGCCTCGACCATCGATGCTTCAATTCTACGTTTATTTTTACACTTAGCTCGAAGCGTCTTCTGCATCCTCTTAGTTGAGTAGCACCATCGATTTTGAAAGGGCCCCCCATTCTTGGCTCGGTCGGAAGATGCAAAATCAAATGTTGAATTGGATTAAAGAAGTCTGGTGGAAAGATCTTTTCTAATTTGCAGATCAACTCCATAGCCAACTCTTCCATTTCATCTAGCACGCCAGACGGTAGTTCTTTCGCACAAAGAGAACGGAAGAAATAGCTCAGCTCTGCCAGTACTAGCCATTCATTCTCAGGGATGAAGCCACGCAACATCACCGGCATTACCCGCTCAATCCATATGTGCCAATTATGACTCTTGAGACCAAATATTTTCAATTTCTCAATACTCTCTCCACTCTTTAGATTCACAGCATACCCATTGGGAAACATCAACCACATTTTCACCCACAATAGCATTTCCCTCTTAGCTGGCCTTTCAAGATTGAACCATGCCTTTGGCTTCACTATGCTTTGCTTTCCTTTCCGTTGTCGCAAGTTTTGCAACGGTCTATCACATAGAGCCTCCAGGTCGATTCTAGCCTTAGGATTATCTTTTGACTTCCCCTCTATGTCAAACAATGTACCAAAAATGGCTTCTTCAATATTCTTTTTAGTGTGCATCACGTCGATGTTGTGTGCGCAAAGGAGGTCTTTGAAGTAAGGCAGATCCCATAAGAATGACTTGTGAGTCGAGGCGTGTTTTGTATTATACCCTTTGAAGTATCCTGCACGCAAAGGATCAGGCTCAAGAGCATTTAACTAATCAAGGGTTTGTTGGCCTGTCAAAGCAGCTGGTGCAGTGTTTTTGACAACTCTACCTTTGATGAAATTCTTCTTGTCTTTTCTGAACTTATGGTCAGGATCCAAGAATTGACTATGCATGTCGAAGCAAGAAAGTTGCAACCAGCCGGTAGCCAACGGAACTGAAGAGCTGCCTTGCATGTGGTGCACGGGAACCTTCCATGCACACACCAGCCAGCGAATAGCGCAAACGCCGGATAATCATGCGTCAAGTACATGTACCACACATGCATTTTGAAAAAAAATTTGGTAGCCGCGTCGTAGGTCTTGATCCCATTATCCCAGGCTTCTTGCAACTCATCCTTAAGCGGCTGCATGTACACATTCATATTCTTCCCCGGATAGTTGGGCCCTGGAATTATCAACGTCAGGAAAATGTTCTTTCTTTTCATAATCTCTCCGGGTGGCAAATTGAGTGGAATGACAAATACAGGCCAACAACTGTATTGTGTTGCCGTCATACCATACACATTGAACCCATCCGTGCTGATGGCAACTCTAGGTTTCCTTGGATCTTTCGATTTATCCTTATGTAATGCATCGAAGTGCCTCCATGCAAAACCATCTGAAGTGTGTACCAGCATCTTGTTCCCATCCACATCTAGTTCGGTTCTTTTGCCCAATTTGTGCCATGTCATCTGTCTGGTTGTCTCTTCGACCATGAAAAGACGTTGAAGTCTTGGTATGATTGGCAGATACCGAAGAACACTAATGGGGATTTTGATCTGATTCTTCTCACCCATACCATTGTCTACCACAATATACCTGGAAGAACTGCAAATGGGGCAATATTTCAAGGCCGCATACTCAAGCCTAAATAAGGCACATCCATTCACACAGGCATGTATCTTCTCATAGGGCATCTTAAGTACACGGAGGATTTTCTCTGACTGGTACATGTTTGCAGGCAGTACATGGCCATTGGGTAGAAAGCATCCAAATGTCGTCATCATTGCATCGTAGCATTCTCTGCCTAGGTTGAATTGAGCCTTCAGAGCCATTACTTGCGCGATGGCATCCAGCTGACAAAGCTCAGTCTGCTCGTGGAAAGGACGTTTTGAAGACTCTAACATTTCATAGAAGGCCTTTGCAGATTCCTCCATCTCATCGTCCGAATCCCGAGCATCATCGAAGTCTTGCACCATGTCATCAACCCCGGTACCATGCTCGTCGGTGCAACGAAGAATCACCTCAGCTCTCGCACGTTGGTCAGACTCACCATGAAAAGTTCACACCGTATAATTAGGCGTAAAACCCCACTTCTGTAGGTGTTTACCCATTTCAAACTGTGTCTGCTTTTTCTAGTTGTTGCAGTTAGGACATGGTCACCATGTTTTTTGCTGGCCATTTGCAAATGCAGCTCTCACAAACCCCCTGGTTTTTGTTAACCATTCATGGGTCATGTCTTTCTGACTAGGGTGACCAGTGTACATCCAAGCACGATCACTCATGTTGCCTAGCTACCTATGGGCGCAGAAGAAATAAATATATAATTCATCATCTATATTCATACGCTAATCAAGTTTGTCAGTTTTATTACGTCCATGCAACCTACACGCTAATAGGTAAAGATAGGTCCTAATCCCACCTGAGTATGTGTAGATTGGGTTCATTTTCCCATGCTCTGCTCCAGATGTGATGCAGAATTTCGGCAGCACCTCCCCGTTGTTCTCCTGATACACGTCTCGGCAATAAGCAGAGAGGATGTGTATCCGGAGAACAACAGGGAGGCACTGACGAAATTCTGCATCTGATCCAGAGCACAGCATACGGGAAAACGAACCCAATCTACACATACTCGGGCTGTCCATGGATAATGTTGGACTATTCGAAAGGATGGCGGTTATAAATATGCAAAGAAATGCATATTTATAGATGTCACCCTTTTGAACGGGAGATGCATACTGGTCACCATACTCATGATTGAAGAAACCTATAGATAGCAAGTTTCATCGGCACGAAGACCGGGACATAGCAAATTAAGGGGGTAGGAGGATAAGTCCTTTGTGCTCACCAATAAACGCAGGTGCGAAGCTCGTCCAGCGCACATGGAGGTCGTCGAACTACTGCACATTGAAATTCACAGGATCAACACAAATATGATGTTTTTCTAATTAACATAATCGGAAAATATGTGACCTAACTCATAATTTACAAAGCCATGACCCCGTGGGCCTCTAGAAGGCCGAAAAGCACCTTCTTGTTCAACAGTAAGTAGAAGAGGTGTTGGGGGTCGGGGCTTAGTGGCGTCAAGGGTCGGTGGTGTCGGGCGTCGGTGGTCGGGAGTCGGGTTAAATGCGTCGATGGTCGGGGGTCAGTGTCGTCGGGGGTCGAGGGTCACTAGCGTCGGGGGTTGGGGTCTTTTCGATCAACAAGAGGCCAAAGAGGTGTCGGGGTCTGGGGTTGGGGGTTAGTGGCGTCAGGGGTCGGGGGGTAGGGGTCGGGGGTCGGGGGTAGGGGTCGGGGGTCGAGAGTCAGTGGCATCGGGGGTCGGGGGTCGGGGGTCGAGGGTCAGTGGCGTAGGGAGTCGAGGGTTAGTGGCGTCGGGCATCAGGGGTCGGGGGTCGAGGGTCAGTGGCGTCGGGAGTCGAGGGTCAGTGGCGTCGGGCGTCGGGGGTCGGGGGTTAGTGGAGTCTGGGGTCGGGGGTCAGTGGTGTCGGGCGTCGGGGGTCGGGAGTCGGGTGTCAGTGGCGTCGGGGGTCGGGGGTCGAGGGTCGGGGGTTGGTGGCGTCGGGCGTCGGGGGTCGGAAGTCAGCTGTCAGTGGCGTCAAGGGTCGGGGGTCGAGGGTCGGGGGTTGGTGGCGTCGGGTGTCGGGGGTTGGTGGCGTCGGGCGTCGGGGGTCGTGGGCGGGGGGTCGGGGTCGGAGTCCTCTTCTTTCTTCTTCTCCTCTCTCCTCTTCTTCTTCTTCTTCTTCTTCTTCTTTATCATCTTATTAATATTATTATTATTCTTTTTTCTCCTCCTCCTCCTCCTCTTCTAACAGTAACATAATTAACACTAAACTAATCTATACCTATACTAATTAGAGACTCCCAAGTAATTACCACGTTAATTAGAAATTAGGAACCGTTCATCTGGTGGGACCGGGTTATTACGGTGTAGATCTTCCGAAAAAACCAGAACCTGAAAAGAACTATTAACCATCAGAAATTCCTTGAAAGCATATCTAGCCATTAGACATGCCCACGCATCCTCTCCACCCCTCACACGATCTCTCACGTGTGGGTCATCTTAGTCAAAACCTCATAAAACTATTAACCATAAGATCTTTAGAGGAATCATCTCTAGCCATTAGATTACATAGTCTCACGTGCATGCCTCCACTTTGGCTCTCCCAAAATATCTCACGTGCAGGCCATCTCTCCGTCTGGGCGATCTCTATCGGCCGCCTCCTAGATCTGCTGTCATTGCCCAGCCATCTCCGTGAATCTGATCGTCCCTCCTAACGACGTCAACGATGCCGCAGGTGAGCATGTCCTCCTCTGCCTTTTTTATCCACTATCTCCATCCCTAGCGCCTAGCCCCATTATAGAGGTAGTATGCTCTTTCTGTTATTGATGTTGGCGTGCAAAACTCATCATTCTCCTCATCTTCTCCATGACGCCTTCTGTTTGTTTCCGGTTATCAATTTCCCTTCAACAGTAGAAGACACGACCATCTTTCTACATGCTCTCTGTAATGGCTTAAGTCCATAGCCACAGAACTTTCTAAAAGAGGTAAACTTCACACCTATGATATATGTTCAATTTTATGCTCATGCCATGATCCAATAAGTTACGTAACTGCATCTTATAAGCACAAAATAGGCTATGTTCTGATGGAATTCTGTTTTATAGTGCTATATGTACATATATACCTAGAGTAGATATGCATTCAGGAGTCAAGAAGGCGACACCTTGCAGTATTTATTTGAAGCAGCAATGGAGATTAAAAAAAGGTGTCGAAGTTAACCTCTAGGTTGGTCGTCCTCATATATATAGTTTGTTACTCCAATGACGTTCCTTTGCTAAAACATACTCTATTTTATATGGTGCTGGCACTAGCTGCTATGTAGTTAAGATCTGGTTAGCAACACAAAGAAACTTCTAGTAATTTTATATGTGGTATAGATAGATTCGTTGATACTAAACCATATGTTGTTGTAGTTGACTATGTTATACAGAAATGTGCAGAATTTACTCGACAAAGCGGACAAAGTTCAGCCTCTATTTCTTTCTTTACGCAGAAAATATGCCTTGCATTCATGTATTTTCATTCACATATAATTGAAAGAATCATTGTATGTATATAAATAGAAAGGAAGAGGGTATGCCCTGATTAATTCTGAAATCGTATTCGAGAACGAATGACCTTTGTTTAGCCAAGCCATGGCGCTAATTAAGAGATCCTTGGTATGTACACTTTGGATGCTCTTAAGTTCATGTATGGAATATTTATCTCAGTTGTTTCTTTTGCATGACACATTTAATTTTAATGTAGTTCGATCAAATCATCAAACGCCCTGTAGGAAAGTCAATTTTAATTCAGGTGATCTCCTAAGTAAAGGCATACTTGACTGAATTTAGTGCAACGGTTCATTATTCATGTATTTCCTATTTCCAGGTGAGGTAAATTAATTAATGGATGGACAAATATGATGTTTGTCTATATAGATGGTGCTACTTGAAATTATTGTATGTTAGTATGAATTGATATTCCTTTGATATACACTTACACGCTAGATTATGCATCACTTGAAGCATTAACTGAAATTCTTTCTTAGTACACAAAATAATTTTGGTTCAAACCAGCACAGGAGCCTCTTTTTTACAAGCTTGGCATAATGTTCTACTTCTACACTTCTGCAAGAATATTGAAATAATGTATTGTTCTTTGGAACTTTCCATTGACATAACAAATATTTATATAAGAGATTAAGGATCAACATATTTTAGAACCTTAGTGTGTTTGCTAATTGGTTGGTATATAATGTTTGGTCTTCCAAATAAATATTCGCTTTCACACATTATTGTGCGCTTAATAAACTAATGGGCTCCACCATATTTGCTAGATTTTCTAAATAGAAAACAAAATATCACTTATTGCTGGGTGAATGTGTGAATGCTCTTTCAAGAACCAACCAATACCATATTTTTCATGCTTAACTATTACTTTTCATGATATTAGAACTAACGTTTATATTGTTATCCTTTTATGCATACAATATATCATAAATGACAAAATATTTTTGTTTCATTTTTCTAACATTGAATCAGTGTATTTGACTGTTTGTGCATATCTTTGTTTCCTGTTATTTGGAACTCTAACTGTGTTGCTGTCTTGGGTTGTTTTACATATTAAGTGCTATTTAGTATTTTAGGCATGCAATATTATCATGTTGGTGGAAGGATCAAAATCGTAGTTTGTCTCTCATTCATTGCAAATTTCCCCTTTTCATGATTAGCTACGTGGTGTAGGACTAAATGTGGGTTGATTAGACATAGATGATGATTTGAAAAATTGGTATTCCGTGTGCACATGATCTTCATGTATGAGTAACAGTGATAAATCTCTCGATGGGGTCTTTGTGTTGACAGAATCAACGCGAAAGATACACGGTCTGGGTAATCAAGTTGCATGGTCTTCCTTTGGATAATTAAATTGCTCCGGTTTCTCTCAGAAAAATATTGTTCCAGTTTAGCATTACAATTTTCTTATGCTCAGTTCCTAATTAAGCCCTTTTTTATTTTATCGCGAGTAAGTGTGGTAATCAATTGTTCAAATTTTTTGTTCCGTTCAATGTAAAATGTGCAAACTCACATAATATTTCCTGAAATACCACATAAGTTAAATGACTTAATTGATTAATTATTTAGTTGTCTAGGTAATATATATATTGTTGTTAAAAGATAGTGGCATACTTGGCTGAGCGACAATTTTGATACATTCTCACTTAACCAGTACTAGAATATCGAGTACTATAATGTCCATCATCAATTCATCATAGGAGGAATATATCACCCAAACTATAAAGAAATCTAGTCCGTGCAAAAGCACGGGTTAGCGACTAGTAGTAACCTAATTAACCTAAACTAACAATAACCTAATTAACACTAAACTAATAGTAACCTAATTAACCTAAACTAACATTAACCTAATTAACACTGACAGTAACCTAAACTAACAAATACAATGAAATGAAAAAAAGAAAAAAATGAACTCACTAGGAGGTGTGGTGGTGGGGGATGAGGGCCACAGTGACGGGAGGGCCGCGGGGAGGGGGTCGCCGCGGGGAGGAGGTCGCCGTGGGGAGGGGTCGCCACGGGGAGGGGGTCGCCGCGGGGGGTGGTGGAGGAGGGCTGCAAGGTGGAGGGGAGGGCTGCAAGGAGGGAGGGCGTCGGGGGCGAGTGGGGTGAGGGGAGAGAGAAAGTGGCTGGGGGGAGAGAGCGACAGTGAGCGAGGAGGGGCTTGACGGCCATTATAGGGTCGGCCCCTTTGCCGTCTGCCTCCGATGGCAAAGGGCCCCATGGCGGACGACAAAGGCCCCCGGATGGCGAAGTTTGCCTTCCGTCGGACACGACAGACATGGGACCCACCCATCCTCTTTGTCTTCTGCCCTGGGTCTTTTTGCCGTCCGCTGGCAGACGGCAAAGGGCCAACACATGGCAAATAGTATGTTTGCCATCAGTCAGCCCTTTGCCGTCTGCCTTGTGTCAACTAACGGCAAAGAGGTTCTTTGCCATCATCCAGCAGACGGCAATGAACTGGCTGACGGCAAAGAACTAGATTCCAGTAGTGCCTTGATAACTGCACCTATTGTTCAACCACCTGATTGGAACCTACCTTTTAAAATTATGTGTGATGCTAGTGATTATGCTGTTGGTGCTGTTCTAGGACAAAGAGTTGATAAGAAATCAAATGTTATTCACTATGCTAGTAAAACTCTAGATAGTGCCCAAAGAAACTATGCTACTACTGAAATAAAAAATTTAGCAGTTGTGTTTGCATGTGATAAGTTTAGATCTTATATTGTTGACTCCAAAGTTACTATTCACACTAATCATGCTGCTATTAAATATCTCTGGGAAAAGAAAGATGCTAAACCTAGACTTATTAGATGTGTTCTCTTGCTATAATAATTTGATTTGCATGTAGTTGATAGGAAGGGTGCTGAGAACCCCGTAGCAGATAACTTGTCTAGGTTAGAGAATGTTCTTGATGACCCACAACCTATTGATGATAGCTTTCCTCATGAACAATTGAATGTCATAAATGCTTCACATAGTACACCTTGGTATATAATGACCCACAAGTATAGGGGATCAATCATAGTCCTTTTGATAAGTAAGAGTGTCGAACCCAACGAGGAGCAGAAGGATCTGACAAGTGGTTTTCAGCAAGGTAAAATCTGCAGACACTGAAATTGTCGGTAACAAGTGATTGTGTGGTGAGATTGTTCGTAGCAAGCAACAAGTAACAAAAGTAACAACAGTGCAGCAAAGTGGCCCAATCCCTTTTGTAGCAAAGTCTTATAGGAGGAAAAACGCTCCCGAGGACACACGGGAATTTCTGTCATGCTAGTTTTCATCATGTTCATATGATTCGCGTTCGTTACTTTGATAGTTTGCTATGTGGGTGGACCGGCGCTTGGGTACTGCCCTTACTTGGACAGGCATCCCACTTATGATTAACCCCTCTCGCAAGCATCCGCAACTACGAAAGAAGAATTAAGACAAAGTCTAACCATAGCATTAAAATAGTGGATCCAAATCATCCCCTTGCGAAGCAACACATAAACTAGGGTTTAAGCTTCTATCACTCTAGCAACCCATCATCTACTTACTACTCCCGAATGCCTTCCTCTAGGCCCAAATAATGGTGAAGTGTTATGTAGTCGACGTTCACATAACACCACTAGAGGAAAAACAACATACAATATATCAAATTACCGAACGAATACCAAATTCATATGACTACTATTAGCATGACTTATCCCATGTCCTCACGAACAAAAGTAACTACTCGCAAAGCATAATCATATTCATGACCAGAGAGGTAATGAGTAGCATCAAGGATCTGAACATAAACTCTTCCACCAAATAATCCAAGTAGCATCAACTACAAAGAGTAATCAACACTACTAGCAACCTTATAAGTACCAATCGGAGTCGCGAGATGGAGATTGGTTACAAGTGATGAACTAGGGTTTGGAGATGAGATGGTGCTGATGAAGATGTTGATGGTGACGAGTCCCCTCTAATGAGAGGAGTGTTGGTGATGACGATGGCGACGATTTCACCCTCCAGGAGGGAAGTTTCCCCGGCAGGATCGTCCTGCCGGAGCTCTAGATTGGTTCTGCTCAAGTTCCGCCTCGTGGCGGCGGCGAAACCACAAAAAATCTCCTCCTTGATTTTTTTCCTGGACGAAACCCTTCATATAGAAAAAGAGGGGGGGCAAGTGGGCAAGCAGGTTGCCCACAAGCCCTCATGGCGCGACCTAGGGGGGTGGCCGCGCCGTGCAGGCTTGTGGCCAACCCCTGGCGCCCCTCTGGCGCTTCTTCGGCCCGGTATTTTTTATAAATCCGGAAAAAATCCTCGTTAATTTTTACGGCGTTTGGAGTTGTGCAGAATAGGTATCTCAACTTTGCTCCAATTTCAGGCCCGAATTCCAGCTGCCGGCATTCTCCCTTTTCATGTAAACCTTGCAAAATAAGAGATAAAAGGCATAAGAATTGTCCCGTGAAGTGAAATAACAGCCCAAGAAGCGATAAATATCAACATGAAAACATGATGCAAAATGGACGTATCAACTCCGACAAGCTTATACCTCGCTTGTCCTCAAGCGAAAGCCTAGCTCAATAAATATGTCCACATGTTTAGGGAGTGAGGTGTCGACAAAACAAGATACGAACATGCATGCATCGTGATCATGATCAGAACAACAATACCAACATATAATCTCTCATGCTAAAGTGATAATTCCTTCACAAAGTAAAGCATGGATCAAGAACCTTACCGAGAAGTAACAACCAATAGCCTTTAGTCATTGAAGCAATTGCAATTTATCACAACATCAGAAAGAGTCAAATAAGAGCTTGTAAAGCAAATCCACATACTCAATCATTCTTTCGTTCTCTACAATTGCTTACAACTCATGTGGTACTCATGAGATCAAAGTTTTAGCTGGACACAGAGAAAGATAGGGGCTTACAGTTTTGCCTGCCAACTGCTTACCTCAAGGGTAATGTCAACAATAATAATTCATGTATACTTACTTCCAAGTTGACATATGAATATAGATCTTTCCCAAGGATATGACGTTAGCCAAGATAAAGGCGAGATAAGGAATTGGTGAAGATCACCATGACTCTTTGAAGGGCAAAAAGTAAAGATACAAGATAGGCCCTTCGCAGAGGGAAGCAGAGGTTGTCATGCGCTTTTGAGGTTTGGATGCGTGTCCTCTTAGTGCGGAGGAACTCCACTTTATATTTCCTCCTGTGATAAAGAACTTTATTATGCAGTTTGTCGCTTTTATGTCTTCCTCATCACAGGTTCATATAAATCTTATTTTCCACACACTAATAGATCATACATATTAGAGAGCAATTTTTATTGCTTGCACCGATGACAACTTACTTGAGGGATCTTATTCAATCCATAGGTAGGTATGGTGGACACTCATGGCAAAATTGGGTTGAAGGTTTATTTATGCACAAGTAGTATCTCTACTTAGGGCGGGAGGTTTGGATAATGTGAGGTGGAAGCAATCGTCACATGCTAAGGGATCTCTGGTCATATAACATTGTTCGGAACCAAGGAAACACAATTCATTATGTTGTCTTCCTTGTCCAACATATAATTCTAGGCATGCAATAGTTTAGTGAGTGTTCACAATCATAGATGGTGTCAGAGATGATGTATTTATATGTGAACCTCTCCTTCTTTATCACTTCCTATTAATTGCAACAATGACCAAGGTCTACGTTTGCCAACCCTCAACAAGTTTCAATCCTCATTCTTTTTATATGTGAAGCCATCACTTCCCATAATATCATTAAATGATCTTTCATCCTTTTGTTCTATTCTCACCCTTTTGATCATGGCAAGAGGCAAAGCCCTTCAACTAAGACACTCTTTATTATAAGGCTCACGAGCTCGAATACATCGGGGGTGACACAAAGCAAAACTCAAGACTAAAACACTAAGACTTCTAATCTACTAGAGAAAGAGAAAATTGAAAAAGGAAAACTAAAACAAAGGTAAAGGCAAAAGATGTGATGGTGATACGATACCGGGGCAACTCCCCCAAGCTTGGCACAAGCCAAGGGGGTTGCCCATACCAATGCTCAGTTGTCTTCCTTTGGTGGTTATGGTGGAGGATTTATAACATGAGTTTGATCCTTCGTCTTCCAAGGCATAGGTGCTCCATCATGGAAAGATGAACCAGTCTCCGAAATCCTCAAATCTGCACCCAACCTTATTGATTTAAATCTATACTCATACTCACAATTTTGGTTCTCCAGGTCATAGATCTGGGCCTGGAGTTGATCAATCCTGTCATAGAGCCTAGAGAGGTGCTTCCCAATGTCATTGGCATCAATCATGTGCTTGTTGGTGAACTTCGTGATCATCATGTGGTTGGCGTTGAGTCACGCTTGATAACCCACAAGTGTAGGGGATCGCAACAGTTTTCGAGGGTAGAGTATTCTACCCAAATTTATTGATTCGACACAAAGGGAAGCGAAAGAATATTCTCAAGTATTAGCAGCTGAGTTTTTAAATTTCAACCACACCTGAAAGATTAGTGTCTGCAAGCAAAGTGGTATGATAGCAACGGTGTCATACACAGATCTGTTGACGGCAGACTTTTCCTAACTGTTGTATCAATGGCGCCAGTAAATAGCACGTGGACGGGAACCTATTCTTCCCTGGCAACGACTACAGAAAAGTCTTGCAAGAACTAGAAGCAAAGTAATAGCAGTAGTGACTGCAGTAGCAAGGAACAATAGTAGTGACAGCAGTAGCAGCAGCAGAGTAACAGCAGTAGCAACAGAGTAACAGCAGTAGCGACAGTAGTAGCAGCAAAGTAACATAGCAAGGACCAGTAGTAAAAGACTCGTA
Source organism: Hordeum vulgare subsp. vulgare (assembly GCF_904849725.1). Taxonomy (NCBI): domain Eukaryota; kingdom Viridiplantae; phylum Streptophyta; class Magnoliopsida; order Poales; family Poaceae; genus Hordeum; species Hordeum vulgare. The sequence goes on along the minus strand of NC_058521.1, from coordinate 108,444,258 downwards.
GGCAGTGGATCGGTGATGGATGAGTGTGCCGATTTTGATTCATCATGTGACAACTATAACACGGAGAGATATGTAACTAGCTCTCGTTCGTCAATCTAATGTAGGCATGTATTCCGTATGTAGTCATACGTGCTTAGGGAAAAGAACTTGCATGACATCTATTGTCCATCCCTCCCGTGGCAGGGGGGTCCTAATGGAAACTACGGGATATTAAGGTTCTCCTTTTAATAAAGAACCGGACCAACGCATTAACACGCGGTGAATACATGAACTCCTCATACTATGGTCATCTCCGGGAGTGGTTCCGGCTATTGTCACTCCGGGGTTGCCGGGTCATAACACATAGTAGGTGACTACAACTTGCAAGATAGGATCTAAAACACACATATATTGGCGACAACATAATAGGTTTAGATCTGAAATCATGACACTCGGGCCCTAGTGACAAGCATTAAGCATAGCCAAGTAGTAGCAACATAGTGGATACTAGGGATCAATCCTCGTCAAAACTAACTCGATTACATGATAGATCTCATCCAACTCATCACCGTCCAGCAAGCCTACGATGAGATTAGTCACGAAAGGTGAAGAGCATCATGGAATTGTCGATGGAGGAAGGTTGATGATGACGATGACGACGATTTCCCCTCTCCGGAGCCCGGAACAGACTCCAAATCTGCCCTCCAGATGAAGAACAGGAGGTGGCAGCGCCTTCGTATCTTAAAACACGATGAAACCTTCTCTCTAATTTTTTCCGGGGCGATATGGAAGAAATAGAGCCGAGTTTGTGGGCGGTTGTGTCACATGGGCCCCCACAAGCCCTCATGGCGCGGCCTAGGGGGGTGGTCGCGGCCCAGGGGCTTGTGGCCCACTGGCACACTCCCTCCGGTGGATATTTGCGCAGGTATTTTTATTTTATTCCAGAAAAATTCTCTGTAAATTTTCTGGATATTCCAAGGACTTTTATTTCTGCCCAAAAACAACACCATGGCAATTCTGCTGAAAACAGCGTTAGTCCGGGTTAGTTCCATTCAAATCATGCAAGTTAGAGTCCAAAACAAGGGAAAAAGAGTTCGGAAAAACTTTGATGAACTCTTTTTGATCTTGTTGTTGCAACTATCTCTAACTCATAACCAGAATTTCAGCAAGATCACAAGCAAACCACATAAGCAAATGACATCAAGGTCTCACGGTAAACTCATATCAATGGCACAATCAACTAGCTAGCAAATAATAATAAGCCTCAAATGTCAACACTTCAATCAAAACAACATGAAGCAGTACGAACAGATGGTATCTCGCTAGCTCTTTCTGAGACCGCAAAACATAAATGCAGAGCACCTTCAAAGACCAAGGGCTGACTAAACATTATAATTCATGGCAATGAAGATCCAATCACATTCATACTCAACACAGTTAAAAGCAAAGCATAAAAACGACAGAGGTGCTCTCTAATTGGTGCTTTTATAAGAGGAGGATGACTCAACAGGAACATAAATAGACAGGCCCTTCGCAGAGGGAAGCATTGATTTGTAGAGGTGCCAGAGCTCAAGCTTTGAAAACAGAGATAATAATTTTGGGTGGCATGCTTTCATTGTCAACGCAATGACTAAGAGTTCTCAATATCTTCTATGCTACACATGCTATAGGCGGTTCCCAAACAGAAAAGTAAAGTTTTGACTCCCCCACCACCAATCAATCACACTCCACGGCTAGCCGAATCCTCGGGTACCGTCCATACCAACATCCATCCTGGGGGAGTTTTGTTTGCAATTATCTTTTCGATTTGAGCATGGAACTGGGAATTCCAATTACCGGCCCCTTTCTCGTGAATGATAGTGAATAAACACATATCGAGGATAACACGCCTAGCATGGAAGATACCAATAGCCCCCTGTCACCACATGAGCGGTTCGGGCATGCAACACATATTATTTCTTGAAGGTTTAGAGAGTGGCACATGCAAATTTACTTGGAACGGCAGGTAGATACCGCATATAGGTAGGTATGGTGGACTCATATGGAACAACTTTGGGTTTATGGAGGTGGATGCACAAGCAGTATTCCCGCTTAGTACAAGTGAAGGCTAGCAAAAGACTCGGAAGCGACCAACTAGAGAGCGACAACAGTCATCAAAATGCATTGAGATTAACCAACATTGAGTGCAAGCATGAGTAGGACACAAATCACCATGAACATGAACATCATAGAGGCTATGTTGATTTAGTTTCAACTACATGCGTGAACATGCGCCAAGTCAAGCCACTTGAATCATTCAAAGGAGGATACCATCCTATCATACTACAACACAGTCATCTCAACATTCATGTGGGCATCCAAGACAAACCATTATAAACTCCTAGCTAAGTAAGCATGGCATAAGCAACTATGATCTCTAAGTTGTCATTGGAAACATGTTTCCCTCACAACAAAGCTGGATCAGGCATGATGAGCTAGTCATATTTATAAAAACAAAATAGATTGAGTTCATACCAGCTTTTCCATGCTCAGTTACTTCATCATATATCATCATTATTGACTTTCACTTGCACGATCGAACGATGTGAACAATAATAAGCGTGCTCGTGCATTAGACTATGTTGGAATCTGCAGGCAAACACAAAGGAGAAGACAAAGTAATATGGCTCTTTGAAAGCTAAACAGGTATTAATGCAAGAGCCACTAAACATTGTAACCAATATCTTCTACCTTGACCCAAAGAAAAATAAAACTATTTACATGGGAAAGCTCCCAACAAGCAAAAGAAGGAAAATAAAATCTTTTTGGGTTTTCTCAAACTAGACAGACACACAAAAAGAAAACGACAAAAAGAAAATAAACTAACATGGATGATACAGTGGCAAAGTGTGAACACTGGATAACAAAGTGAAAGCATAAGCAAGAATGTAAAGTCGGTGAGAACACGTACTCCCCCAAGCTTAGGCTTTTGGCCTAAGTTGGTCTACTCCCAAGGAGGGTAATAACCTGCTCCGGGGTACTCCGGAGTGGACTGAGGATGCCACTGCTGTGTGAGCTCCTCTGGATCCCACTGATAAACCGACGTCTGGTACTCGACTGGCGGCTCGGGCAAGGGCACCTGTGGTTGTGCTAAGCCCCAATATGCGTAGATGTCCGAGGGCATAATAATGTACCTGCCTGCATGAAGATTGAACAAAGAAGGACCAGGCAAAGTAATAGTCTCACGAGTACCCTGACTAAATACCAGGTTATAAATCATCCTTCTATTTATATCTCTATCAAGAAAGTCATGGCGAACCATGCTATCGTAATCTAGATATATCTCGGGAAGAAGAACCTCTTCTTCCTCCTCCAGTCTAATGGGTATCTCATAGTGTATGGCAAGACGGGTAGCATAGATACCTCCATAGACAACACCTTTAGAACGGTTCAGGTCCAACTGTTGAGCTACTATAGCGCCCAAGCTATAAGTTTTATCATTATAAAGGGCTTCGTGCAAGACCGCAAGATCAGGGGAACTAAGTGACCCAGCCTTCCCACGGCCAATCAAACATTTTCCCACAAATAATGAGAAGTACCGAAGCACAGGAAAATGAATGCTAACAGCTCTAGCGCAAGACACTCCTCTCTCTTCTCCTACACCAGTTGTACCGATGAAAGCCTCCAAGTCCCATGGACGAGGTTCATGAATATACCCAACGTAAGGTAATTTGCAAACATTGCAAAAATCCTGGAGTGACATGCGCTGGGGGATATCATAAAGTTTGAATTCAACCATAGGAGGATTCTTCCTCGGATATAAGTTAAAGCTTTGTACGAAGATATTAGTGAGGAGGAGGTATTGCAGACACTTATCTTCAACGAAGGTGGTAAGGCCTGCGTTCTCTACCAAGTGATAAAAGTCCTCATAAATTCCAGCGGCGCGTAAGAACACGTCGCTTGGCCACTCGCAAGCTCGAACTTCTGTGACTCGAGGAACCAGATACTTGGGCTTGTTCTCACTCCCATCATCCTTGGGGTCATGGCTTGACGAGCCTCTTAAGAACCTCCTCATATTTCCCTTTTCTATCTCTGAAAATTTCTGAAATTTTTAGTGATTCTAAGGAAAAGTGAACAAGGCTCAATGAAACGCGTAGCAACTACTCCCACAAGTGCCTAGAGACCATATTACGCATCAAAACTACTTGGGACCAGCTAAAATCAGCATGCAAAGCTCAAGAACATGGTCACCAAGGCAGCAAAATTACGCGGAGTATAAGGCACTAGAGCAAAAACTAATTGGACCAATGGAGGAATCACTTACCAAGGAGTAATTTCCCCAAAATAGTTCGGAGAATGGTGATTTGAGCAAAGAGATCGAAAATCCCAGCAAGAAGAGCAAGAACACGGGTTTGAGCTGCGAAACGATTTTTTCTGGAGGTAGAAGAACCAGATGAGAGCAAGAATGAGTGGAGGGGGTGCTTGTGGGCCCCACAAGCCTGGATGGCGCGGCCAGGGGGGGTGCCCGCACCCCAAGGGCTTGTGGCCCACTGGTGTGGCCCCCAGACAAGCTCTTCGTCCCAATATTTTTCAAAATCTCCAGAAAAAATCATACTAGATTTTGAGGATGTTCGGAGAACTTTTATTTTTGGGGTACTTTATCTACCAGACGCTAAAACGAAAAGCAGGGAAAACTAAACTAAATCTATCATTTTTCTTCTAAGCAACCAAAATTGAAAGCTTGGGACAGAGGTTTGCGACTCCTCGATTCATCCATCTCATAGTCATCGAAAGAAATCCGTCAGTGAGGTTGATCAAGTCTCTTTGACAAACTTTTTCGAGTCGCAAAAGAGAACGGAGAATTTTCGAATAGCGATTAGGTCACCTCAATGGGGATGTGTATCTCCCAAACAAGCAAATCATACTTCATCTTTACACGAGGAATAGGGCATTCAAAGCTCCCAATAAGAATTGATGAAGTCTTTTCGATAGCATTGATGCAATGTACTCGATATTGTTTCTTCGGAAAGTGCACCGTATGCTCATTACCGTTGACATGGAAAGTGACATTGCCTTTGTTGCAATCTATAACAGCCCCTGCAGTGTTTAAAAAGGGTCTTCCGAGTATGACCGCCATGGCATCGTCCTCGGGAATATCCAAGATAACAAAGTCTGTTAAGATAGTGACATTGGCAACAACAACAGGCACATCCTCACAAATGGCGATAGGGAAAGCAGTTGATTTGTTGGCCATTTGCAGAGATATTTTAGTGGGTGTCAACTTATCCAGCTCAAGTCTACGATAAAGAGAGAGAGGCATAACGCTAACCCCGGCTCCAAGGTGGCATAAAGCAGTTCTAACGTGGTTTCCTTTAATGGAGCAAGGTATACCGGGAAAGCACACCGGGATCACCTAGTTTCTCAGGAGTTCCACCCTTGAAGGTATAATTAGCAAGCATGGTGGAAATCTCAACCTCAGGTATCCTCCTCTTATTAGTCACCATATCCTTCATGTACTTAGCATACGGAGACATTTTGAGCATATCTGTCGAACGCATTTGCAGAAAGACAGGTCTAATCATTTCAACGAATCGCTCAAAATCCTCATCATCCTTTTTCTTGGATTGTTTGGGAGGAAAGGGCATGGGTTTCTGAACCCATGGTTCCCTTTCTTTACCGTGCTTCCTAGCAGTGAAGTCATTCTTATCGTATCTCTTATTCTTAGGTTGTGGGTTATCAAGATCAACATGTTCAATCTCCACATCCTTATCATTGGTAGGTTGAGCATCAACATGAACATCACTATTGATATCATCATTAGGCTCATGTTCATCACCAGATTGTGTCTCAACATCAGAGACAGAGGCATCGTTTAGACTCTCACGTGTAGCAGCAACAGGGTTGCTAACGTGCAAGTTCCTATCATCTTTCTTCTTCTTTCTAGAATGACTAGGTGCATCAGTGCTAACTCCTTGAGAGTCTTGTTCAATTCTCTTCGGATGACCCTCAAGATACAAAGGTTCCTGGGCCATTCTACCGCCTCTAGTAACGACCCTGACAGAATTTTCAATCAACTCGTTGAGCAAGTCATTCTGAGCTTTAATTACTTGTTCTACCTGAGTAGTAACCATAGAGGCATGTTTACTCAAAAGCTTAAGATCATTGACATTTCTATCCACACAAGCACTTAAATGACTAAGCATACGAGCATTATGTTCCAATTGTCTACTAACATAATCATTGAAGCTCTGTTGTTTGGCAACAAAGTTATCAAATTCATCTAGGCATAAGCTAGCAAGTTTATCAAAAGGAATATTACTCTCATCAAACCTACGTAGAGAATTTACTTCTACTACCTGTATCGGGTTATCGAGACCATGGATCTCTTTGATAGGTTTCTTCAGATTTAATGACTTTCTCTCGCATAGATTTCTTGGCTTCCTGCATATCTTCAGGACGGAGGAATAGAATACATCTTTTCTTCGGAGTTGGCTTAGGAGGTGGTTCGGGACTAGTCCAAACATTTTCATTGCATAAGATGTTATTCAGTAGAATCTCACCTTTTCTACGGTTCATTCCCTAAAAACACAACCAGCATGACTATCTAGGTGGTCTTTGGAAGCATTGGTAAGTCCATTATAGAAGGTATCAAGTATTTCATTCTTCTCAAGAGGGTGATCATGCCAAGCATTCAGTAGTTGGATGAGCCTCCCCAAGCTTGTGGGAGACTCTCTTCCTCAGCTTGAGCAAAGTTGTATATTTCCTGCAAGGAAGCTTGCTTCTTATGGGCAGGGATTTTTTTTTCTAGAGAAGTAGTATACCATATCCTGGGGGATACGCACAAAACCAGGAGCAAGAGAAGTGAACCAAGTCTTAGCATCATCCTTTAGCAAGAAAGGAAATAGCTTGAGGATATAGTAGTGGCAGATCTTTTCCTCACTAGTGAATAGGGTGGGTATATCGTGCAGTTTGGTAAGATGGGCTACAACCGTTTCAGACTCATAACCGTGAAAAGGATCAGATTCGACAAGAGTGATTAACTCAGGGTCGACAGAGAATTCATAATCCTTATCGGTCACAAAGATAGGTGAAGTAGCAACCTTCGGGTCGTATTTCATCCTAGCGTTCAGAGAGTTTTCTTTCCACTTGAGTAGTAGTTTCTCAACATCATAACTATCCTTACACGCAAGAAAGTCCTCAGCTATCTCTCCCTCCATAACATAGCGTTCATGCATAACAGGCAATTCAGGCATAGTAGCAGGTTCTACTTCAATAGTATCAGCAGTTTCAGAAGTATCATCACGTCTAGCAGCAACTCTACCAAGTTGTGCATCAAGGAATGCACCTACTGGCAAAGTAGTATCAGGCATAGTATCAAGCATAGGATCATCAGGCATAGTATTAAGCATAGCATCATCAGGCATAGTATCAAGCATAGCATCATCAAGCACAGGCGACATATCAAGATTTCTAGCAGGAGGCGAAGTCGCAAACTTACTCAAAACTGAAGGTGAATCAAGTGCAGAGCTAGATGGCAGTTCCTTACCTGTCCTCATAGTGGAAGGAAAGACTTCAGTTCTTGGATCTTTCGGATTCCTCATAGTGACCAGCAGACGTCAATCCCAAGTGACTCAGAGAATATAGTTGTGCTTCCCCGGCAATACCGCCAGAAAATAGTCTTGATAACCCACAAGTGTAGGGGATCGCAACAGTTTTTGAGGGTAGAGTATTCAACCCAAACTTATTGATTCGACACAAAGGGAAGCGAAAGAATATTCTCAAGTATTAGCAGCTGAGTTTGTCAATTTCAACCACACTTGAAAGATTAGTGTCTGCAAGCAAAGTATTAGTAGCAAAGTGGTATGATAGCAACGGTGTCAGAAACAGATCTATTGATGGTAGACTATTCCTAACTGTTGGATCAATGGCGCCAGTAAATAGCATGTGGACGGGGAACTATTCTTCCCTGGCAACGGCTACAGAAAAGTCTTGCAACAAGTAGCAGCAAAGTAACAGCTGTAGTGACAACAGTAGCAAGGAACAGCAGTAGTGACAGTAGTAGCAGCAGCAGAGTAACATCAGTAGCAGCAGAGTAACAGCAGTAGCGACAACAGCAGCAGCAAAGTAACATAGCAAGGACCAATAGTAAAAGACTCATAGGCAGTGGACCGGTGATGGATGAGTGTGCCGGATGTGATTCATCATGTAACAGCAATAACACGGAGAGATATGTAACTAGCTCCCGTTCATCAATCTAATGTAGGCATGTATTCCGTATGTAGTCATACGTGCTTAGGGAAAAGAACTTGCATGACATCTATTGTCCATCCCTCCCGTGGCAGCGGGTCCTAATGGAAACCACGGGATATTAAGGTTCTCCTTTTAATAAAGAACTGGACCAACGCATTAACACGCGGTGAATACATGAACTCCTCATACTATGGTCATCTCCAGGAGTGGTTCCGGCTATTGTCACTCCGGGGTTGCCGGGTCATAACACATAGTAGGTGACTACAACTTGCAAGATAGGATCTAAAACACACATATATTGGCGATAACATAATAGGTTCATATCTGAAATCATGGCACTTGGGCCCTAGTGACAAGCATTAAGCATAGCCAAGTAGTAGCAACATCAATCTAGAACATAGTGGATACTAGGGATCAATCCCCGTCAAAACTAACTCGATTACATGATAGATCTCATCCAACTCATCACCGTCCAACAAGCCTACGATGAGATTACTCACGAACGCTGAAGAGAATCATGGAATTGTCCATGGAGGAAGGTTGATGATGACGATGACGACGATTTCCCCTCTCCGGAGCCCGGAACAGACTCCCGTTCTACCCTCCAAATGAAGAATAGGAGGTGGCAGCGCCTCCATATCGTAAAACGCGATGAAACCTTCTCTCTGATTTTTCCCGGGCGAGACGGAATAAATAGAGCTGAGTTTGGGGGCGGTGGTGCCACGTGGGCCCCACAAGCCCTCATGACACGACCTAGGGGGGTGGCCGCGGCCCAGGGGCTTGTGGCCCACTGGCACACTCCCTCTAGTGGATCTTTGCGCAGTTATTTTTCTTTTATTCCAGAAAAATTCTTCATAAATTTTCCGGACATTCCGAGAACTTCCATTTCTGCACAAAAACAACACCATGGCAATTCTGCTGAAAACAGCGTTAGTTCGGGTTAGTTCCACTCAAATCATGCAAGTTAGAGTCCAAAACAAGGGCCAAAGAGTTCGGAAAAGTAGATACGACGGAGACGTATCAACGCTCCACCATCCCTTGGCACTTGAAGACATTTTGCTCCATTGCTTCGAGCCTCGTCTCCATGCTTCCGGTCTTCTTGGGGAAGACATAGCGATCTAGATCTGCAACAGAAACAGGCTCGAAACAAAAAACAGAAGAAATCTGCGTGATGCACGGGTCAGACCAAACAAAAGTATATATAATGATTTTTTCCAGACTAGAAGGAGTACCCCGCACGAAAACAAAGTCCGGGAGGCGCACGACGTGGCCACAAGCCCTCACGGCGCGGCCAGGGGGTGGGCACGTGCCGTGCAGGCTTGTCGCCTCCTCGCGCACTTTCCGGACTACTTCCAATTTTTGTATTTTTTTCAAATATTCCAAAACGGAGAAAATTTCCTAGTGGAAAAGTTTTGGACTCTATTTTCTTACAGAATCACATACCTCTTCGTTTTCGGAGTCTGAAACAGGTTGATAAATATCCCTTAGGTATTCTTTCGGAGTTATGGTATTGATAATATTGCTTTCAACATTTATGGGAGTATGTAAGATATAATGCTTGATTCTCTGCCCATTTACTACTCTCGGAGAATTACCTTCCGTGTTGTTGATCTTGAAAGCACCGGAGCGATATACTTCCTCAACAACATAGGGACCTTCCCATTTAGAGAGAAGCTTACCTGCAAAGAATCTTAAACGAGAGTTGTATAGCAAGACATAATCACCTACATTGAACTCACGCTTTTGTATCCTCTTATCATGCCACCTCTTAACCTTCTCTTTAAACAGCTTGGCATTCTCATATGCCTGAGTTCTCCATTCATCAAGCGAGCTAATGTCAAATAACCTCTTCTCACCGGCAAGTTTGAAATCAAAGTTGAGCTCTCTGGTTTCCCAATAAGCTTTATGCTCTATCTCAAGAGGTAAATGACATGCTTTACCTACACCATTTTGTACGGAGACTTTCCCATGGGATTCTTATAGGCAGTTCTATAAGCCCACAATGTATCATCGAGCTTCTTAGACCAATTCTCTCTAGACCTGTTGACAGTCTTTTGCAGAATTAGTTTAATCTCTCTATTGCTTAGCTCTACTTGACCACTGGACTGAGGGTGACAGGGAGACACAATTCTATGGTTGACATCGTACTTAGCAAGCATTTTACGGAAAGCACCATGAATGAAGTTTGAACCACCGTCGGTCGTTAGATATCTAGGGACTCCAAATCTAGGGAGGATAACTTCTTTCAGCATCCTGATAGAGGTGTTGTGATAAACACTACTAGTGGGGATAACTTCTACCCACTTAGTGACGTAATCAACAGCAACTAGGATATGAGTATACCCATCACTACTAGGAAAAGGGCTATAGATGATATAGACACTAATGGCGCACCAGACAAGTAGTGCGCCACTACTATATAGTAGTGGCGCACCATGTGCAGGTGTGCCATTAGTGTGATGGACACTAATGGCGCACCACACACTCGGCGCGCCACTACTATATTTTTTTTTGCAAAACTACTAATGGCGCATCACCAGCTGGTGCGCCATTAGTAACCAGGGTTACTAATGACGCATCTGTAGGTGGTGCGCCACAACTATAATTTTTTTTTTGCAAAACTACTAATGGCGCACCACCAGCTGGTGCGCCATTAGTAACCAGGTTACTAATGGCGCATCTGTAGGTGGTGCGCCACTATTATATTTTTTTTTGCAAAACTACTAATGGCGCACCACGAGCTGGTGCACCATTAGTAAACAGGGTAACTAATGGGGCATATGTACGTGGTGCGCCATTAGTAAGCTGGGACCAGCTAGATAGTTTGGACACCCACCTACCACGCTCACTTTCACCACTTTCATTCTCTCCACCTCCTCCTCCAAGCTTGTCTCGGGTGCCTTCTCCTCCTCACCTCATTTGCATCATAGTATCCCAGTTGTGTCCCCCCGCTCCCTCCCCCGCTCCACCGCCACCGAGCACCCACCGCACCCTCCCCTACTCCACCGTCGCCGACGACCCCACGCACCCTCCCCGGCCGGCTCCACCGCCGCCGCTGAACCCCCGCACCCTCCCCCGCTCTACCGCTGCCGACGACCCCCCGCACCCACCCTCGCCGCCGCTGACCTCCCGCACCCTCCCCGGCCAGCTCCACCGCCGCCGCCGACCCCCGCACCCTCCCCCGCTCCATCGCCGCCGCCGAACCCCCGCACCCTCCCCCACTCCACCGCCGCCGCCGACCCCGCACACCCTCCCTCCCCCCAAGCGCGATTGTTATCCAAAAAAATAAATAACTAATGACGCACCTCTCTGGGATGCGTCATTGCTATCCAAAAAAAAGATTACTAATGGCGCACCTCTCTGGGATGCGCCATTGCTATTTTTTTACTAATGGCGCACTCCATGAGGATGCGCCGTTGCTATAAAAAAACATTCTAATGGTGCACCGCTCGGGGTGCGCCATTCCTAACCCCTCTCCCCTCGCCTCTCCTGTGCCCTCGCCCTCGTCTACGGAGACGCGCACCTAGATGAAATTCGACCGCCAAATGTTTTTTTTTCAAAACCCCAAAACCGAGTCATGCCCGTGTCCCTGCTCTCTGTTTCCTCCCCGAGCCGGCCTGCTCCCCCCGCCGCCGCCTGCTTCGCGCGCCGCCCACCACAACTCCACCCACCAGCCGCCCACCGCACCTCCACCTACTGGCCGCGCCCTCCTCCACGACGTGCCCCTGGTCGCTGTCACCATGAGCTACCCCGAGTCGGCCCTCCCATCGGCGCCGCCGCACCTCCCTGTCTGCTAGGGTTGAGGTCGCCGCGCCACCTTCCCTCCGCCGATAGGTACCTCCCCCCTCTCTCTCGCTCCCTCTCTCTCTGACCATCCTATTTCTTCTCTCTTCACCAGATCCAGCTTCTCCGTCAACATGTTGCTCTGGTGGATCTCCTCCTCGTCTGCAACATCAATAGCAGCAGGCCAGCAGCCAGGTGGTTCCTCTCCCTCATATCTCATCTTGCAGCCAGGTTCGGCTCCAGCCAGGTCCGGCTCCATGCCCTTGAGAACAGGTTGGGATGCTCTTGTTTTTGTGACCTGTAAGTGTTGTCTATCTCGCTTTATTTGCGGCACTATTTTCTCGTTTTTATTGAATTGATTTACTGGATCCTGCTTTGCTTTGTATAGAGATGTACTCCCTCTGTAAAGAAGTATATAATCATTTAGATCACTAAAGTAGTGATCTAAACGCTTTTATATTTCTTTACGGAGGGAGTAATTACCATGAATTCGATTGATTTCTGTTGATACTCTATCCATAATCTATTCATGTATGACCATATGATTCCGATCTATGGACAGCTATGATGGAAATTTCATCTGTGCTAATTTCCGTTTGTTCTCTCACAGCGGTCGCTCTCTGTGCTAAATATACCTGGTTATTTTGCTTAAACTGCTGAAAGGATGAGTATTTTCTATCTAATTAATGATTTCTGCTATTTAGTAGTGCGGAATGGCGCAATTGGTAGCAGTGTTTGAACCTATTGTGCCTATGTTATCTGGAAACCTTGTGCGAGTGTCGATATACGGAAGTACGGTCAATCCATTTATAGCTGCTGTGGGTGCTTTTCGTTTTTTTTTTCAATTCTTTCATGTTACGTTTTGTCTCGGGAGGGCATCAGACAGACGGTCTTTTTCTGCTGCCGGCAACATCTGACTTTTCTTATATTGACTGGTCCATCTTCTTCAACGATGGCACCATCTTCTTCAACGATGGCACCATCGTATATGCTCGGAATATCCAGCCTTGTTTCTACTTTGGACCTGGTATGTAATACTTACTTATCAGTGCAGGCTGGGCTAATCCGTGTTATTAAAATAATGAAAGAAGTAAAGCTGGTTTATATGATTTTTATCTTACTGTAATCACTGAAGAATTGAGCAACCACAATTCATTCAAAAATTCCACAACCATCGGTTCATCTTTAATATGAGTGGCTTCTTATATATAGAGTAATCTGTATAATTGGCGGCACTGCTACAGACAAAAGTATAGACATATATGAAAAACACAGAGGAGCTTTATAGTACCAAAACACAGAGGAGCTTTATAATACCAAAACAACTTGCTACACCAAATGGGTTGTCTGAATGAATACATATATATGCAGAGAAAATTGTAAACACGGTGAGAAGCACACAGAGCAGAGATTGTCTACACATCAGTTTTTTTAAACACAAATAGCTGACATTAATAAATGCGCAGTTCTCTGTGGGCACACTCGAGCATATACAACAAAATGTGACAGTAAATATACACATGTAGAATAGACTGTCCACGTACTTCAGTATATAAAACAAAATGTCCAACTAAATATACAGGTGTAGGATAAACTTTCCACATGGCAGAATGTTCAGAATTTTCACAAACACAAGTAGAGAAAAGTCAGAATAACAGGTCTGATGAAGTGCCTGTGACCACCAAAATAATTGTCTCTTCAATGATTCATGTGCGTGTAATCAATGTCCACTATGTCTACTCTGTTAGCTAAATATAACCTGAAAATTTGGGATGAAAGGAGTATTACATTGCAGTATCTTCCTCCCTAGGATAAGCAGTATAACCTGAAAATTATATGTAGGGCAGCGAGTGCTGGACGGATGGGATAACGACCTGTTGACCTGTTGTCCTAATTGTTCTTCTCTCTTTTCCTTCTAATAGGATATAGATTTACTTATTTAACTTTCTCTGTCTATGCAAATGTACAACAGGAGAAAGTTCTTGATAGACAGGACACACTTGAGGAACATCGTCTCCTTGATGCTGTTAAAAGAGTGTCTTTGCAACATCAGGTCTTAGATGGACCTCTGAATTTCCCGGGAGCTACAGAGTGAGTTCTTGCCTTCTCCATATCTGTTTTTCCTTCGATAAACATGCCTGTAAGGGTTGATTCTCTTCAGGTTACAGTACACTTCAAGCTGGATCTGGCATCTCTCTATCTTTGTTTGTCATTTGCAGGGATGCACAATTTCTTATAGTAGTGGCATGCCATTGCAGTTTTACACTGTTGGCACAAACTCAGATTTGAAGTTTATTGTGATGTTAACAAACTGATTGTAATAACGACCTTGAGAGAAATTTACTTACAAGAACAACGGCAATATAACGGGGAAATAATACAATTTTATTCTAGGTGAGTTCTACAACAATGTGCACCTGCAGGTTATTATTTAGTCATCTCACTGTGTTGTTCCTATGCCATAGTGTATGCTTAATGACTCACACTTCTCACGCTAGTTGTCTTAGCTGTGTTCTTTCTTATCTTGATATGGATCAATATTCTGTATGTATTACTGTAACCTATGTTGTGCAATGATTATCCACTGAATTATTTGAGTCGCTGATTCTTTCAGGCATTTAAGAAGCTGATTAAGAAGGTAAAGAGATGGAAGAGGCGTGGCAGGTGGAAGTGGAACAACATAGCATCAACTAGCAGGTTTTTAATCCACTTGTTTTATGCAATTCCATAAAAGTATTGTAGTCGAATGCATTCCATGTCATTGACATTATATTTTCCCTTTTGAGCTATGGTAAAGAGAAACTTCTCAGGTTCTTGAGCTATGGTAAAGAGAAACTTCCTTGTTTCAATTTTGTGGTGGCTTTTTTTCCTTTATTTACATGTTAACCTTTAAAGTTGGGCATAGCTTATTGTTCTGGGTTTAATCTATTTGTGATATATGTTGACATAGGTTAGTGCCTCTTATGAGCAGGCTCTCATGGATGCCCGCATTCAGATTGAGCGCGAGATGGAACGGTTTAAGGTCTGTGAGAAGGAAACTAAAACTAAGGCCTTCTTGAAAGAAGGCTTAGGACAACAGCCGAAAACTGTATGCACTCGGTCTCTTTTCTGTGTTTGATTAACCCTGTTTTCTTCACTTGTTATGAATCTCATCATCATTTCTTATTTCCCGCAGGATCCTAGAGAGAAGGCTAAAGCTGAAACAAGAGATTGGCTTAACAGTGTGGTATGTTGGATGTAGCACCTGTATTCTTAGTCTTTGTGTGCTCATGTCTACATGTCTGTTGTTGGCTTTCAGTAAACATGAGTAAACAAAGAAACTACTTGCAACATATACGTCTTGTATTGTTGTTTCTCTTTGGCCTAGAGTTTGTTCCGAAAGACTCGGGTCTCGCAGATTCTGCCTTGTGACAACTGATAAAGACTACTTACAATTTTGATTACTATTTTTTTCTGTGCTGATTGTTTTGAAAGTATCACTTGCATGCACACCCGATTCTGCTGATGTTTACTGATATTTTGACTATACCGGTGATTACTTATCCCACAAAATAAAACAAAATCATCAACAGAGAATATTCAGTATTTGTATAGCTATTTTCTTTGATCTGATCACCCTGAAAATATCATTTGCATGCATACTTGACTCTGCTGATGTTTGTTGACATTTTGTTTATGTCGGTCATTACTCTGTACTTTGCTAATGACATTGGCATGCATACTTGACTCTGCTGATGTTTATTGATATTTGATTGTATCAGTCATTGCTCTGTACCTTGCAAAAAATGTCATTACTTTGTGATTTTCTGGTGTTGCTATTTATTTACATTGCAGTAGGACGACGACGGGAGGACGAGGACGTCGACGGTGATTACAACCAGGAGGATGAACCCACCCATTGCCACACGGATGCCCTTTGGACTACGATATGGACATGAAGGCATTTGGTTTAGTGCCAAGTATTACTTACTAATGCCCGCAAAGTATCATTGTGTATTATATTTTCTATGGAGCTATGTATGTATGGATGCTATGGAACTATATGTATATATGGATGCTATGGAATTTTGGATGTATGGATGCTATGGAATTTTGATATATGGATCATGAAATTTGTTATGCAACTTTGCATATATGTTATGTGTTGTGGATTAGTAAAACTATTGGGCACATATTATGTATTATATATTTGATATATATGTTATGTGTTGTTGAATTTGTGGTTTTGAAACAAAACATATATATGCTAGAACACCAGATACTAATGGAGCACCATGGGCTATACTAATGGCGCACTGCCTGGTGCGCCATTAGTATATATGTCCAGGGAGGCATACTAATGGAGCACCATGAGCTATACTAATGGCATACTGTCTGGTGTTCCATTAGTATACCAGATACTAATGGCGCACCATGAGCTATACTAATGGCGCACTGCCTGGTGCGCCATTAGTATACCAGATACTAATGGCTCACCATCATCAATACTAATGGCACACTGCCTGGTGCGCCATTAGTATACAAGATACTAATGACGCACCTGTGGTGCGTCATTAGTAAAAAATTCTAATGGCGTGATGCTAGTGGCGCACCTGTAGTGCGCCATTAGTAGCCAAAATAGGTGCGCCACTAGCAGGCCTTTTCCTAGTAGTGCATTGTATTTTGGAAAAGGTCCCATATAATCAAAGCCCTAGACATCAAATGGTTCAATGACAAGTGAATAGTTCATAGGCATTTCCTAACGTTTGCTAATATTACCTATTCTTTGACATTCGTCACAAGACAAGACAAACTTACGGGCATCCTTGAAGAGAGTTGGCCAATAGAAACCTGATTGCAATACCTTGTGTGCAGTTCTATCTCCCGCATGGTGTCCTCCGTAGGCCTCGGAGTGACACTTCTGTAGGATCTGTCCCTGTTCATCTTCAGGTACACAACGTCTAATAACACCATCTACCCCTTCCTTATAAAGGTGAGGATCATCCGAGAAGTAATGTCTCAAGTCAAAGAAGAATTTCTTCTTTTGCTGGTACATGAAACTAGGTGGTATATATTTGGCAACGATATAGTTTGCATAATCAGCATACCACGGTGCACTACGTGAAGCATTGATGACATTTAGTTGCTCATCGGGAAAGCTATCATCAATAGCTTGTGGGTCATCAAGAACGTTCTCCAACCTAGACAAGTTATCTGCTACGGGGTTATCAGCACCCTTTCTGTCGACAACGTGCAAATCAAATTCTTGTAGCAAGAGAACCCATGTGATAAGTCTAGGTTTAGCGTCCTTCTTCTCCATGAGGTACTTAATAGCAGCATGATCAGTGTGAATAGTGACTTTGGAATCAACTATGTAAGACCTGAACTTTTCACATGCAAACACGACTGCTAAAAATTCTTTCTCCGTAGTAGCATAGTTTCTCTGGGCACTATCTAGAGTTTTACTAGCGTAGTGAATAATATTCAACTTCTTATCGACTCTTTGCCATAGGAAAGCACTAATACGTCTCCAACGTATCTACTTTTCCAAACCCTTTTGCCCTTGTTTTGGACTATAATTTGCATGATTTGAATGGAACTAACCTGGACTGACGCTGTTTTCAGCAGAATTGCCTTGGTGTTATTTTTGTGCAGAAATCAAAGTTCTCCAAACGTCCTAAAAATTTATGGGGAGCAGTTTTGGAAAATATAAAAAATACCTGCGCCAAGTTCCACGTGAGGGGGTGGGCCAGTGGGCCACAAGCCCTGGCTCCGCCACCACCCCCTGGTGATGGTGGGCAGGCTTGTGGGGCCCATACGGCTCTGCGGCCCCCAACCTCAGGTCTATAAGTCCCCTTTCGTCCCAGAAAAAATAAAAGAGAAGTTTTCATCGTGTTTGCGATACGGAGGCGCCGCCACCACCTGTTCTTCATCTGGAGGGCAGATCTGGAGTCCGTCTTGGGCTCTGGAGAGGCGAAATCGTCGCCATCGTCATCATCAACCTTCTTCCCTCTCCAATTCCATGAAGCTCTTCGTCGTTCGTGAGTAATCTATCCGTAGGCTCGCTGGGCGGTGATGAGTAGGATGAGATCTATCATGTAATTGAGTTAGTTTTGATGGGGATTGATCCCTAGTATCCACTATGTTCTGAGATTGATGTTGCTACTACTTTGCCATTCTTAATGCTTGTCACTAGGGCCCGAGTGCCATGATTTCAGATCTGAAATTATTATGTTGTCACCAATATATGTGTTTTAGATCCGATCTTGCAAGTTGTAGTTACCTACGATGTATTATGATCCGGCAACCCCGGAGTGACAATAACTGGAACCACTCCCGGTGATGACCATAGTTTGAGGAGTTCATGTGTTCACCAAGTGCTAATGCGTTGGTCCGGTTCTTTATTAAAATGAGAACCTTATTATCCCGTAGTTTCCTTTTGGACCCCGCTGCCACTGGAGGGATGGACAATAGATGGCATGCAAGTTCTTTTCCCTAAGTATGTATGACGACACACGGAATGCATGCCTACATCACATTGACGAATGGGAGCTAGCCACATATCTCTCCGTGTTATAGTTGTTGCATGATGAATATCATCCAAACAAATCACCGACCCATTGCCTACGAGTTTGTCCTACTACTGCTATTACTTGTCTTGCTCTATTGTTGTTGCCACTGTTGCTACTGCTGTTACTTGTCTTGCTCTGCTGCTACTACTGTTGCTACTGCTCTTACTTGTCTTGCTCTGCTGCTACTGCTGCTACTGTTGCTACTACTGTCGCTTGCTACTGTTGCTACTTGCTACTGCTGTCACTACTGTTGTTCCTTGCCACTGCTATTGCTCGTTACACTGCTACTACCTGCTACACTGTTGATTCGCCTGACCGTTGACGGGAATTGACAACTTCCGTCAGCGTGGAAACGGAAGCGCCATTGATACAATCGTTAGGAATAGTCTGCCATCAACAGATCGTTTCTAACACCATTGTTATCATACTACTTTGTTGTTACTATTGTGCTTGCAGATACTAATCTTTCAGGTGTGGTTGAATCAGACAAATTCAGCTGCTAATACTTGAGAGTATACTCTCACCTCCTGAGGCGATCTACAAATTTGGGTCGAATACTCTACCCTCGAAAACTGCTGCGAACCCACGCGCTGGTGGGCCATCAACAACATTCTTCCAATTTCATTGCCGGGGAGTGCTATTAGCATTCTTCTGGTGCCGTTGCAGGAGAAGGTTTGTTGTCATAAGCATTCGTCTAGCTAACGCCAGAGATTGCGCAGATCAAGCACCAACAACGTAATCACTAGCATCACACATGATTTCAAAAGGTAAGTTCCAATCAGGTGGTTGAACAATAGGTGAAGTTATCAAAGCCCTCTTAAGTATTTCGAAGGCTTCCTCACAATCATCGTCAAAGACAAAAGGAATATCCTTTTGTAAAAGATTGGTAAGAGGCCTAGAAATCTTAGCGAAGTCTTTAATGAACCTTCTATAGAAACCAGCATGACCAAGGAAACTTCTTATACCTTTGATATCTGTGGGGTATGTCATTTTCTTGATTGCATCAACCTTAGCCTTATCGACTTCAATACCTCTTTCAGAAATTTTATGTCCTAAGACGATGCCTTCATTAACCATAAAGTGGCACTTCTCCCAATTCAAGACAAGATTGGTGTCTTTACATCTCTGCAAGACTCGATCAAGGTTGCTGAGGCAATCATCAAAAGAAGACCCGTAAACGGAAAAGTCATCCATGAAAACCTCGACAATATGTTCACAAAAGTCAGAGAATATAGCCATCATACATCTTTGAAAGGTGGCAGGTGCATTACATAAGCCAAAAGGCATACATCTGTAAGCAAAGGTACCGAAAGGGCAGGTGAAAGTGGTTTTCTCCTGATCAGATTGTGCAACTGGTATTTGGGAGAAACCAGAATAACCGTCTAGAAAGTAGAAGTGTGTGTGTTTAGACAACCTTCCTAGCATTTGGTCGATAAAAGTGAAAGGGTAATGATCTTTCCTAGTGGCTTTATTCAATTTCCTAAAATCGATTACCATCCTATAGCCAGTAATAATGCTCCGTGGGATCAATTCATCCTTATCATTAGGGACAACGGTAATGCCTCCCTTCTTAGGGACGCAATGCACTGGACTCACCCAATCGCGATGAGCAACATGATAGATAATACCCGTTTCCAGGAGCTTTAGTATTTCTTTTCTTACTACTTCTTTCATCTTAGGATTCAATCTCCTTTGATGATCAGCAACTGGTTTGAAATCAGGAACAGTTTTAATCGTGTGCTCGCATAGAGTAGGACTAATGCCCTTAAGATCGTCAAGAGTATATCCAATAGCACCACGGTGCTTCCTCAGAGTTTTTAGTAACTTCTTTTCTTCATGCTCTAAGAGGGTAGAACTAATAATGACAAGATATATCTCTTTTTCATCAAGATAGGCATACTTAAGAGTATCAGGCAACTGTTTAAGCTCGAACACAGGACGACCCTTTGGTGGGGGTGAATCTCCAAGCAGTTCAACATGCAAGTTATTCTTAAGGATAGGATATTGTTCTAAGACAACTCTATATATCTCATCCCTTTCATCCATATGCATATCATTTTCATGCTCAAGCAAGTATTTCTTTAAGGGATCACTAGGAGGCACGGCAATAGAAGCTAGGGCAATAGTTTCATCCTTACTAGGCAACCCCTTTTCATCAGGTTGTCTACCAAACTTGGAGAAATTGAACTCATGTGCACACCTTCAAAGCCAACAGTGACAGTTTGCTTCTCACAGTCTATATGAGCAACATGATTTGTCTCAACAAAGGATTTAACTCAGTCCATACTTAGCACTAAAGTCACAAAAAGTATTTGTCTCAACAAAGGATTTAACGTAGTCAAACGTGAAATTCATACCTGACTCCTTACCTTCTTCAAGCTCCCAATCTTCAGAGTTGCGTTTAATTCTCTCCAATAAATTCCATTTTAAGTCAATATCTCTCTTCATAAAAGAACCGGTACAAGAAGTGTCAAGCATGGTGCGATCATCATGAGAAAGCCGAGCATAGAAGTTCTGAATGATAATTTCTCTCGAGAGCTCATGATTGGGGCATGAATATAGCATTGATTTAAGCCTCCCCCAAGCTTGAGCGATGCTTTCTGTGTCACGAGGCAAATTATTATAAATATAATTGCCATCACGATGTACTAAATGCATAAGATAAAACTTTTGATGAAATTCCAATTTCAACCGATTGTAGTCCCATGATCCAGTATCATCACATAGCCTATACCATGTCAACAACTTATCCTTCAAAGATAAAGGAAAGACCTTCTTCTTGACCTCATCCTCGGGAAAACCTGCAAGCTTAAATAAACCACAAACTTCATCTACATAGATTAGATGCAAGTCTGGATATGATGTTCCATCTCCTGTAAAAGGATTAGCCAGCAGTTTCTCAAGCATACCCGAAGAAAATTCAAAGCAAATATTTTCAGTAGGTGCAGCAGGTTGAGGAGCAACTCTTTGTTCTTCCGTTCGAGGTGAAGATACCCCGAACAAGCCCCTCAAAGGATTAGTATCCATTGTGACAAGTGACAATAAATTTCAGCACACTATATGAATGTTTCCTTACCAAGTTCCACTTACCAAAGGCGCTTCACTCCACGGCAACGGCGCCAGAAAAGAGTCTTGATGGCCCACAAGTATAGGGTATCAATCGTAGTCCTTTCGATAAGTAAGAGTGTCGAACCCAACGAGGAGCAGAAGGATCTGACAAGTGGTTTTCAGCAAGGTAAAATCTACACGCACTGAAATTGTCGGTAACAAGTGATTGTGCGGTGAGATGATTCGTAGCAAGCAACAAGTAACAAAAGTAACAACGGTGCAGCAAAGTGGCCCAATACCTTTTGTAGCAAGGGACAAGCCTGGAAAAAGTCTTATAGGAGGAAAAATGCTCCCGAGGACACACGGGAATTTCTGTCATGCTAGTTTTCATCATGTTCATATGATTCGCGTTCGTTACTTTGATAGTCTGATATGTGGGTGGACCGGTGCTTGGGTACTGCCCTTACTTGGACAAGTATCCCACTTATGATTAACCCCTCTCGCAAGCATCCAAAACTATGAAAGAAGAATTAAGACAAAGTCTAACCATAGCATTAAACTAGTGGATCCAAATCAGCCCCTTACGAAGCAACGCATAAACTAGGGTTTAAGCTTCTGTCACTCTAGCAACCCATCATCTACTTACTACTTCCCAATGCATTCCTCTAGGCCCAAATAATGGTGAAGTGTTATGTAGTCGAGGTTCACATAACACCACTAGAGGAAAAACAACATACAATATATCAAATTACCGAACGAATACCAAATTCACATGACTACTATTAGCATGACTTATCCCATGTCCTCAGGAATAAAAGTAGCTACTCACAAAGCATAATCATATTCAAGACCAGAGAGGTAATGAGTAGCATCAAGGATCTGAACATAAACTCTTCCACCAAATAATCCAACTAGCATCAACTACAAAGAGTAATCAACACTACTAGCAAGCTTATAAGTACTAATCGGAGTCGCGAGATGGAGATTGGTTACAAGTGATGAACTAGGGTTTGGAGATGATATGGTGCTGATGAAGATGTTGATGGTGACGAGTCCCCTCCGATGAGAGGAGTGTTGGTGATGACGATGGCGACGATTTCCCCCTCCGGGAGGGAAGTTTCCCCGACAGGATCGTCCTGCCGGAGCTCTAGATTAGTTCTGCTCAAGTTCCACCTCGTGGCGGCGGCGAAACCACGAAAAAGCTCCTCCTTGATTTTTTCCTGGACGAAACCCTTCATATAGAAAAAGAGGGGGGCAAGTGGGCCAGCAGGTTGCCCACAAGCCCTCATGGCGCGACCTGGGGGGGTGGTCGCGCCGTGCAGGCTTGTGGCCAACCCCTGGCGCCCCTCAGGCGCTTCTTCAGCCCAGTATTTTTCATAAATCCGGAAAAAATCCTCGTTGATTTCTACGACATTTGGAGTTGTGCAGAATAGGTATCTCAACTTTGCTCCACTTCCAGACCAGAATTCTAGCTGCCGACATTCTCCCTCTTCATGTAAACCTTGCAAAATGAGAGAGAAAAGGCATAAGAATTGTACCATGAAGTGAAATAGCAGCCCAAGAAGCGATAAATATCAACATGAAAACATGATGCAAAATGGACGTATTAGTATGCTAATTATGCTAATTATATTGTTGCTAAATATATACCACCTAGTTTCACATACCAACAAAAGAAAAAGTTCTTTTATGATTTAAGACATTACTTTTGGGATGATCCTCACCTTTATAAAGAAGGAGTAGATGGTGTTATTAGACGTTGTGTACTTGAGCATGAACAGGGACAAATCCTACAGAAGTGTCACTCCGAGGCTTACAGAGGACACCATGCGGGAGATAGAACTGCACACAAGGTATTGCAATCCGGTTTTTATTGGCCTACTCTCTTCAAGGATGCTCGTAAGTTTGTCTTGTGTTGTGATGAATGTCAAAGAATAGGTAATATCAGTAAACGTCAGGAAATGCCTATGAATTATTCACTTGTTATTGAACCATTTGATGTTTGGGGTTTTGATTATAAGGGACCTTTTCCAAAGTCCAACGGATATACTCATATTCTACTTGTTGTTGATTACGTTACTAAGTGGGTAGAAGCTATGCCAACTAGTAGTGTTGATCATAACACCTCTATTAAGATGCTTAAAGAAGTTATTTTTCCTAGATTTGGAGTCCCTAGATATTTAATGACTGATGGTAGTTCACATTATATTCACGGTGCTTTCCGTAAAATGCTTGCTAAGTATGATGTCAACCATAGAATTGCATCTCCTTATCATCCTCAGTCTAGTGGTCAAGTAGAGTTAAGTAATAGAGAAATTAAATTAATTCTGCACAAGACTGTCAATAGGTCTAGAAAGAATTGGTCTAAGAAACTTGATGATGCACTGTGGGCTTATAGAACTTCTTATAACAATCCCATGGGCATGTCTCCGTATAAAATGGTTTACGGTAAAGCATGTCATTTACCTCTTGAGCTAGAGCATAAGGCTTATTGGGAAATCAAAGAGCTCAACTTTGATTTCAAACTTGCTGGTGAGAATAGGTTATTTGATATTATCTCACTTGATGAATGGAGAACTCACGCATATGAAAATGTCAAGTTGTTTAAAGAAAAAGTTAAGAGGTGGCATGATAAAGGATACAAAAACATGAGTTCAATGTAGGTGATTATATCTTGCTATACAATTCTCGTTTAAGATTTTTTGCATGCAAACTTCTCTCTAAATGGGAAAGGGCCTTACATTGTTGAGGAAGTATATCGTTCCGGTGCCATAAAAATCAACAACGCGGAAGGTAATTTTCCGAGAGTTGTAAATGGGCAAAGAATCGAGCATTATGTTGAAAGCAATATTATTAATACCATAACTCTGGAGGAGTACATAAGGGATATTTACCAGCTTGTTTCACACTCGAAAAACGAAGAGGTATGTGATACGGTAAGTAAACCGACTCCAAAACTTTTCCAATAGCAATTTTTCTCCATTTTGGAGTATTTAGAAAAATACAAAAATTTAAAGTAGTCTGGAAAGCGCACGAGATTTCCCGTTCTTCTTTTGCTTGTTGGGAGCTTTCCCGTGTAAATAGTTTTCTTTTTCTTTGGTCAAGGTAGAAGACCATGATTAAAATAATTAGTGGCTCTCATATGCATTATTGTTTATCTATCAGAGAGCCCGTATTACTTTGTCTTCTCCTCTGTGTTTGCTTGCAGATTCCAGCTTAGTCCAATGCATGAACACTCTTATTATTATTCACATCATTCGGTCGTGCAAGTGAAATGCAATAATGACGATATATGATGAAGTGACTGAGCCTGGAAAAGCTGGTATGAACTCGAACTATTTTGTTTTTGTAAATATGACTAGCTCATCGTTCCTAATTCGGCATTGTTATGAGAGAAACATGTTTGCAATGACAACTTAGAGATCATAGTTTTTGATGCCATGCTTAATTAGCTAGGAGCTTATAATGGTTTGTCTTGGATGCCAACATGAATTTCAAAATGATTATGATGTAGTATGATAGGATGGTATCCTCCTTTGAATGATTCAAGTGGCTTGACTTGGCGCATGTTCACGCATGTAGTTGAAACAAAATCAACATAGCCTCTACGATATTCATGTTTATGGTGATTTATATCCTACTCATGCTTGCACTCAACATTGGTTAATTTCAATGCATATTGATGACTATTGTCGCTCTCTAGTTGGTCGCTTCCCGGTCTTTTGCTAGCCTTCACTTGTACTAAGCGGGAATACTGCTTGTGCATCCACTTCCATAAACCCAAAGTTGTTCCATATGAGTCCACCATACCTACCTATATGCGCTATCTACCTGCCGTTCCAAGTAAATTTGCATGTGCCACTATCTAAATCTTCAAATAATAATCTGTTTTGTATGCTCGAACCGCTAATGTGGTGACAAGGGGCGGTCATTATCTTCCATGCTAGGCGTGTTATCCTCGATACGTGTTTATTCACTATCACTCACGAGAAAGGGGCCGGTAATCGGAATGCCCAGTTCCATGCTCAAATCAAATCAAAAATATGTGTATAAAAATAATTGCAAATATGTTGTTGGTATGGACGGCACCCGAGGATTCGGCTAGTCGTGGAGTGTGATTGATCGGTGGTAGGGGAGTCAAAACTTTACTATTCTGTCTGGGAACCGCCTATAATATGTGTAGCATGGAAGATGGTTAAAACTCTTGGTCATCGCATTGACAATGAAAGCATGCCACCCAAATTATTTATCTCTGTTTTAAAATCTTGAGCTCTGGCAGCTCTGCAAATCAATGCTTCCCTCTGTGAAGGGCTTATCTATTTACATTACTGTTGAGTCATGCTCTTCTTATAAAAGGCACCAATTAGAGAGCACCTCCATCATTTTTATGCTTTCCTATTAATTGATATTGAGTATGACTGTGACAGGATCTTCTTTGCCATAAATTACAATGTTCAGTCAACCCTTGGTCTTTGAAGGTGCTCTACATTTATGTTTTGCGGTCTCGGAAAGGGCTAGCGAGATACCATCTGTTCGTATTATATCATGATTGTTTTGATTTAAGTGTTGACGTTTGAAACTTATTATTATTGCTCGCTAGTTGATTATGCCATTGATATGAGTACACCATGCGACCTAAATGTTATTGCTTATGTGGTTAGCTTATGATCTTGCTGAAAATCCAAATATGAGTTAGAAATAATTACAACAACAAGATCAAACAGAGTTCGTAAAAGTTTTACTTTTGTCTCTTTCAGTTTCTCAACTGAATTGCTTGAGGACAAGCAAGGCTTTAAGCTTGGGGGAGTTGATACGTCTCCATTGTATCTACTTTTCCAAACTCTTTTGCCCTTCTTTTGGACTCTAATTTGCATGATTTGAATGGAACTAACCCAGAATGACGCTGTTTTCAGCAGAATTGCCATGGTGTTGTTTTTGTGCATAAATAAAAGTTCTCGGAATGACCTGGAAACTTACGGGGATTTTTTGTGGAATATATAAAAAATACTGGCGCAAGAATTACCCGAAGACACTGAGCTAGGGGCCCATGAGCCCAGGGGGCGCCCCCCTAGGGCACGCCTGGCAGGCTCGTGGGGCCCACATGGCTCCGCAGCCTCCAACTCCAACTCTATACAGTCTCTCTCTCCCAGAAAAAAATGAAGGGAGAGCTTTCGGGAAGAAACGCCGCCGCCACAAGGCGGAACTTGAGCAGAACCAATCTAGGGCTGCGGTAGGGCCGTCCTTCCGGGGAAACTTCCCTCCCGGAGGGGGAAATCATCGCCATCGTCATCACCAACACTCCTGTCATCGGAGGGGACTCATCTCCATCAACATCTTCATCAGCACCAGCTCATCTCCAAACCCTAGTTCATCTCTTGTACCCAATCTCCGTCTCGCGACTCCGATTGGTACTTGTAAGGTTGCTAGTAGTGTTAATTACTCCTTGTAGTTGATGCTAGTTGGTTTACTCGGTGGAAGATGCTATTATCTTGTCAAACTTTGGATGTTTTGCATGCCGTTTATATATTTTTTGGGACTAACTTGTTGACTCAGTGCCTAGTGCCAGTTCCTGTTTTTTCCATGTTTTTGACCCCTTTCAGAGGAGATTTTGAAACAGAGTCCAAACGGAAGAAAAACCCCGAAAATATTTTTTCTGTAACGGAAGAAGATCGGGAAGCTTGAGAGCCAAGGCACGGGAGCTTCATTGCTTGACGAGATTGACAACCCCTTTGAAGCGTTGGGTGCAAGCTTGTTTGTGTTTGCGCACGTAGTCTGTACTTGATGAGACCCTCCTTCTGGATTGATACCTTGGTTCTCAAACTGAGAGAAATACTTACTGCTCCTGTGCTGCATCACCCTTCCCTCTTCAAGGGAAAAAACCAACGCAAGCCCAGTCTCCGTCAACGTGTCAATTTCTGGCACTGTTGTTTGAGAAGTAGCAGAAGGATTTCTGGCGCCGTTGCCGGAGAGGAAGATCAAGTCAAGAACTCATCCAAGTAGGTGTCGCAAACTCATCTCTTGCATTTACTTTGTTTGCCAGTTGCCTCTCGTTTTCCTCTCCCCCACTTCACCAATTTGCCTTTTTCCGTTTACTTTTTTCGTTCGACTTTTCTCACTTGCTCTTTGTTCTCTTGTGTGCTTGCCTGCTTGCCGAAGTCACCATGAATGAAAACACCAAACTTTGTGACTTCTCGAATACTAATAATAATGATTTTATTAGTACTCCGATTGCTCCCGCCACTAGTGCGGAGTCATACGAAATCAATGCCGCTTTGCTGAATCTTGTTATGAAAGAGCAATTTTCTGGCCTTCCTAGTGAAGATGCCGCATCCCATATCAATACTTTCATTGAACTTTGCGACATGCTAAAGAAGAAAGATGTGGATAATGACGTGATTAAATTGAAGCTTTTTTCCTTTCTCGTTGCGAGATCGCGCAAAAACTTATTTTTCTTCTTTGCCCAAAAATATTATCGATTCTTGGGATAAGTGCAAAGATGCTTATATATCCAAGTATTTTCCGCCAGCTAAGATCATCTCTCTCCGTAATGATATCATGAATTTCAAGCAACTTGATCATGAACATGTTGCACAATCTTGGGAGAGAATGAAATTGATGATTAGAAATTGTCCCGCTCATGGCTTGGGCCTTTGGATGCTCATTCAAACCTTTTACGCTGGCTTGAATTTCGCTTCTAGAAATATCTTGGACTCCGCCTCAGGTGGAACGTTCATGGAAATCACGTTAGGAGAAGCCACAAAGCTCTTAGACAAGATCATGACGAACTACTCTTAGTGGCACACTGAAAGGTCACCTACTAGTAAGAAGGTACACGCTATAGAGGAAATTAATCGTTGAGCGCTAAGATGGACGAGTTAATGAATTTGGTTGCTAGTAGAAGTGCTCCTTTGGATCCTAATGATATGCCCTTGTCTTCTTTGATTGAGAGTAGCAACGCTAGCTTGGACGTTAATTTTGTTGGTAGGAATAACTTTGGCAACAACAATGCTTTTAGAGGAAACTATGTTCCTAGGAATTTTCCTAGTATCTCCTCTAATAATTTTGGCAACTCCTACAACAATACCCATGGAAATTACAATAGATTACCCTCTGATCTAGAGAGTAATATGAAAGATTTCATCAACTCTCAAAAGATTTTCAATGCGTCCATAGAGGAAAAGCTACTCAAAATTGATGATTTGGCTAAGAGAGTTGATAGAATGTCTAGTGATGTTGATGCTTTGAAAGTTAGATGTGCTCCTCCCAAAATCAACATGGATGAAACTTTGAAAGCTATGCGTGTTTCCATGATTGAGAGCCAAGAAAGAACCGCCAAAATTCGTGCTAGACATGAATGGCTTAAAAAGGCGTGTTCCCGTGATGAGAATCACGAAGATCTTAAAGTGCTTGGTGTGACTCCCATTGAATCTTTTTTTTCTTGTGTTAGACCTAATGATTATGGGGCTGGATGTGAATCCACGTTGGTTGAAAAGTGCCCCAATGATTTGGAGTCCATCTATCTTGATGCTAAAAGCATTGAAAGTGGAGTAGAAGATGTTAAAACTTTGAGTAGTAATGAAATTGCTACCTTGGATTTCAAGGAATTCAATTATGATAGTTGCTCCTAGATTGAATGCATTTCTTTGATGCAATCCATGTTAAACTCTCCACACGCTTATAGCCAAAAAAGGCCTTTCCTGATCATATCGTCGAAGCTATGATAAAATCTCTTGAAGAGAAACTTGAATTGGAAGTCTCTATCCCTAGAAAGCTTCATGATGAGTGGGAACCTACCATCAAAATCAAAATCAAAAACTATGAATGCAATGCTTTGTGTGATTTGGGTGCTAGTGTTTCTGCGATTCCAAAGTCTTTATGTGATGTTATGGGTTTTAATGAGATTGAAGAGTGTTCTTTTAATTTGCATCTTGCTGATTCTACTGTCAAGAAACCCAAGGGAATGATCAATGATGTTCTTATTATTGCAAATAGGAACTATGTACCCGTGGATTTCATTGTGCTTGACATTGATTGCAATCCTACATGCACTATTATTCTTGGTAGACCTTTCCTAAGGACTATCGGTGATATCATCGATATGAAGGAAGGGAATATTAGATTTCAATTTCCTTTGAGGAAGGGCATGGAACACTTTCTTAGAAAGAAAAGAAGATTGCCTTATGAATCCATGATGAGGACACTTATGGTTTGAGCACCAAAGACGAGGATACGTGATTCTATCGCTTTTATGCCTAGCTAAGGACGTTAAATAATAGCGCTTGTTGGGAGGCAACCCAATGAATTTATTTTTTACTTTATGTTTTGTTGCGTCCACACCATCACAATTCTGTTGTGATTTTGTTTTTTTTGTTTCTTTTTGTGTTTGAGCCAAGCAAAACTTTTATGACTAGTCTTGGTAATGGTTGTTTGATCCTGCTGGAAAAAGACAGAAACTTTGCGCTCACGAGATGATTTTTCATTTTAATTCAGAAAGAGATTTTGAGTTGATTCTTTTTTGCTTATGGTTTATATGCTTTTTTCCTAGGCCGTCGTAATTGTTCAGATTTTTTGAGGTAATAGAAGGATACGAAGTATACATATTGCTACAGACTGGTCTGTTTTTGACAGATTCTGTTTTTGTTGAGTTGGTTGCTTGTTTTGATGAAACTATGATTAGTATCGGGGGGTACGAGCCATGGAAAAGAGAGAATACAGTAGCCCAACATCAATATAGATAGAATTTAAGTTTGCTACAGTACCAAAAGAAGTGGTAGTTTGTTTCTTGTACTAATGTTATCACGAGTTTCTGTTTAAGTTTTGTGTTGTGAAGTTTTCAAGTTTTGGGTGATGTTCTCATGGACGATAAGATAAGGAGTGGAAAGAGCTCAAGCTTGGGGATGCCCAAGGCATCCCAAGCCAAATTCAAGGAGACCAAAAAACCTAAGCTTGGGGATGCCCCGGGAAGGCATCCCCTCTTTCGTCTTCAATCCATCGGTAACATTAGTTGGAGCTATATTCTTATTCACCACATGATATGTGTTTTGCTTGGAGCATCTTGTATCTTAGGAGTCTTTTATTTTTGTTGTGTCACAATCATCCTTGCTGCACACCTTTTTGAGAGAGAGAGACATGCACTCATCGTGATTTTGCTAGAATGCTCATCGTGCTTCACTTATATCTTTTGAGCTAGATACTTTTGCTCATAGTGCTTCACTTATATCTTTTGAGAAAGATACTTTTGCTCTTTGTGCTTCACTTATATCTTTTAGAGCACGGCCGTGCGTGACTTGGTAGTTGGCTTATGCTATGAAAGTAGTCCCAAATGCGATCGGTACCCAAAGAGGATGCAAAAACCTCCATCTTCATGTGCATTGAGTAGAAAGAGAAGTTTTGATTCCTCTCAATTAGTTTTGAGACGTGGATTTGGAAATATTGAGAGCTATGTTAGTAGGGTGTTTTGAATCTAGAAATACTTGTGTTGAAGTTAGTAATTCCCATAGCATGCACGTATGGTGAACCGCTATGTTAGGAAGTCGGAGCATAGTTGATCTATTGATTGTCATCCTTTGTGTTGAGGTCAGGATCGCGCGATGGTTAGCACCTACCAACCCTGCCCCTAGGAGTATGCATTTAGCACTTCATTTCGATTACTAACAAAAACTTTCGCAACAAGTATGTGAGTTCTTCATGACTAATGTGAGTCCATGGTATAGATGCACTTTCACCTTCCACCATTGGTAGCCTCTTTAGTGCCGCGCAATTCTCGCCGGTACACAAACCCACCATATGCCTTCCTCAAAACAGCCACCATACCTACCTACTATGGCATTTTCATAGCCATTCCGAGATATATTGCCATGCAACTCCCACCGTTTTGTCTCATGACTTGTGCCGTCACTCTCATATTGCCATTGCATGATCGTAAGATAGCTAGCGAGATGTTTTCAACGTCATACGCCATGCTAGATTGTTGCACATCTCGGTACACTACCACAGGCATTTCCTATACAGTCATCATCATTTTGAGCTGTGAGTAAATAAAAGTGTGATGATCATCATTATTAGAGCATTGTCCCATGTGAGGAAATAAAAAAATAGGCCAAAGAGCCCAAAAACAAAAAAAAAAGAAAAGAGAAAAAAAGAAAGGCCTAAGAGCCCAAATGAAAAATAGAGAAAAGAGAGAAAAAGAGAGAAGGGACAATGCTACTATCTTTTTCCACACTTGTGCTTCATAATAGCACCATGTTCTTCATGATTGAGAGCCTCTTGCTTTGTCACCACCATATGCTAGTGGGAATCTTCATTATATAACTTGGCTTGTATATTCCAATGATGGGCTTCCTCAAATTGTCCTAGGTCTTCGTGAGCAAGAAAGTTGGATGCACACCCACTAGTTCTCCTTTTGAGCTTTCACATACTTATAGCTCTAGTGCATCTCTTGTATGGCAATCCCTACTTATTCACATTGATATCTATTAATGGGCATCTCCATAGCCCTTTGATACGCCGAGTCAATTTGACCATCTCCTCCTTTTTGTCTCACAACCACCACCACACTCTGTTCCACCTATAGTGCTATATCCATGGCTCGCGCTCATGTATTGTGTGATAGTTATAAATGGTTTGAGAAGTAAGAATGCGAAAACAATTACTTGGCCAATACCGGGGCTGTGCATGATTTACATTAGTTGTGTGAGGATGATGGAGCATAGCCAGACTATATGACTTTGTAGGGATAACTTTCCTTGGCCTTGTTATTTTGAAAGTTCATGATTACCTTACTAGTTTGCTTGAAGTATTATTGTTTTCATGTCAATAGCAAACTATTGTTTTGAATATTACAGATCTGAACATTCATGTCACGTGAAAGAAGTTGCAAAGGACAACTATGCTAGGTAGCATTCCACATCAAAAATTCACTCTTTATCACTTCCCTACTCGAGGATGAGCAGGAGTTAAGCTTGGGGATGCTTGATACGTCTCCAACGTATCTATAATTTTTTATGGTTTCATGCTATTATCTTGTCAAACTTTGGATGTTTTGCATGCCTTTTATATATTTTTTGGGACTAACTTATTGACTCAGTGCCAAGTGCCGGTTCTTGTTTTTCCATGTTTTCGACCCCTTTCAGAGGAGATTTTGAAACGGAGTCCAAACGGAAGAAAATCCCCGATTTTTTCCGTAACGGAAGAGGATCGGGAAGCTTGAGAGCCAAGGCAGGGGAGCCACAGGGGCCCCACAAGCCCCCACCCCGCGGCCAGGGGGGTAGGCTGCGGCCCACAGGCTTGTGGGCCCCCTGGGCGCCCTCTGCCCTAGGGGTTGCGCCTATATATTCCCTAAAAATCCCAAAAAATGAGGAGATCATCGAAAGTACTTTTCCGCTGCCGCAAGCTTCTGTCTCCGCAAGATCCCATCTGGGGCACGTTCTGGTGCCCTGCCGGAGGGGAGATTCGGACACGGTAGGCTGCTTCATCAACACCATGACCTCTCCGATGATGGGTGAGTAGTTCACCATAGACCTACGGGTCCATAGCTAGTAACTAGATGGCTTCTTCTCTCTCTTGAATCTTCAATACAAAGTTCTCCATGATCTTCATGGAGATCTATCCGATGTAATCTTCTTTTGCGGTGTGTTTGTCGAGATCTGATGAATTGTGGATTTATGATCAGATTATCTATGAATCTTATTTGAGTTTCTTCTGATCTCTCTTATGCATGATTTCATATCCTTGTAATTCTCTTTGAGTTGTGGGTTTTGTCTGGCCAACTAGATCTATGATTCTTGCAATGGGAGAAGTGCTTGGTTTTGGGTTCATACTGTGCGGTGACCTCACCCACTGACAGAAGGGGTAGCGAGGCATGTATCGTGTTGTTGCCATCAAGGGTAAAAAGATGGCATTTTCATCATTGGTTTGAGATTATCCCTCTACATCATGTCATCTTGCTTAAGGCGTTACTCTGTTCGTCATGAACTCAATACACTAGATGCATGATGGATAGCAGTTGATGTGTGGAGTAATAGTAGCAGATGCAGAAAGTATTGGTCTACTTGTCTCGGACGTGATGCCTATATGTATGATCATTGCCTTAGATCTCATCATGACTTTGCGTTGTTCTATCAATTGCTCGACAGTAATTTGTTCACCCACCGTGATATTTGCTATTTTGAGAGAAGCCTCTAGTGAACACTATGGCCCCCGGGTCTACTCCACACCATATTTTCAGCCTTACACTTTTTACTTCGTTGCACTTTCCGCCTTCACATCTCACTTTGAAAACAATCTTGAAGGGATTGACAACCCTTTGAAGTGTTGGGTGCAAGCTTGTTTGTGTTTGCGCAGGTACTCTGGACTTGACGAGACCCTCCTTCTGGATCGATACCTTGGTTCTCAAACTGAGGGAAATACTTACTGCTCGTGTGCTGCATCACCCTTTCCACTTCAAGGGAAAAAACCAAGGCAAGCTCAGTCTCCATCAACGTGTCAATTTCTGGCACTGTTGTTTGAGAAGTAGCAGCTCCTGGAAAAGAAGGAATTCCTTATTGATATGAGTAGTATATCATCCCTAATAAGCCAGTCTATCACACCTATCCCAAAGGCTGTGGGCGCGGGCGAAGCTTTTCCACCCTCGGCCGAGGAACAGGGTCCCAGGCCCAGTGCGCTCCGCAACCACCAGCACGACACCATTACTGCAGCCGTGCATGCGGAGCCACAGGGTTGGGCCCCCTCTCCTTCCGTTGCCTCGGATAAGACACCAAGGAGTCGGAGACGGGATAGGATGGGCCCTCGCAATTGGACAAGGAACTCCATCGGGTTCCTTCCGACGTGGGCGGCATGGGCCGCCACAAGAACAAGCCCCGGGGAAGGCGGAGGCATTGGATTAGCGCTCTGCCTCCCCCGGCCTCAACCTCCGCGGCGACCTCGGCCCCTCGCCCTTCCTGCACGACGGGCGTTCAGGCCGCCTTCCATCGCAGCACCCCCAGAAGCTGTGGCATGATCCAAGCAGGATCTCCTCGCCGCCGTCATGGCAGACGGTGGCCGACCCCGTCCCCTAACCATGGTTAGGCACAAGCGCCACCAGCGGACAGAAGAAGATTCAGAAGACCAAGATCGAGGAGTTGGTGGATTTAGAGGGAGTTGGGTGAGCAAAACCCCTCGCAAATCCCCCCTATTTATAGTACGGGGTGTGGGGGCTAGCCTCCCTTACTCCAGAAGCCACCACCCTCTACGACCAATCGCTCGAGCTCACGGGCAAACAGAGAACCGCCCTGATGCACCAATACATGCACGGGTGGGCCCAACCACTACTGCGCCTTTCAAGGCCTCGACTACCATCTGTCCATCAATGAGTGCGCATGCCACGTGCGTGGTAGAGGCGTTTCAGGAGGCGGAGAGTCCACTCCGTGCATGACCTCCCACTCCGCACGATCCATGCGCGGCGTGGGGAGAGGCAACCGCCAGCAGATCCAACCGCAAGGGCCCGTGCACCTCTTTGGGCCTGGCCCAACAATGCTCCGCATGCATGTGTGGCCTAGGCCCCAGGGCTCCTGCTGGTGCACTAAAGACTGAGGTCTCTAGTGCCCCAGACCTGTGCATGGGCACGGAGAGCCCGTGACGGTAGGGCGCGGCAGAATCCAGACAAGACTCACCCCCGAGGTATCCAAGGGCCTGGCAAGCCTGTCTTGCTGGGAATACACCCAAGGCCACGTCCGTCTGATGGATGTGATGACCGCACCTAGCACAAGGCCCCGGTGAGCCTGCCTCGCCGGGAATACAACCGAAGCCCCCGGCAAGCTTCCTTGTCGGGACGAAGCTTCAAGTCCCCGGCAAGCACCCTTGTCGGGATGACGTGGCAGTACACGAGAGGGCGACCGCCCTTGCCATAGTGCCACCCCCCCGAGTTCCAGCGCATTCCGCATGAGCCAGCGGGGCATCCAGGTGTCGAAGCACATGGACAGATGTCTTCACCAGCACTTAGCTCACATGGACAAGATGTGCATTTAATGTACTTGACAGTGGTAGATGGATAAGCGCTGATGTAGGTTCACTGTAACATCTCAAGAACCTACCATCGAGCACTGTAGGTCACCCCTTTGCGTATAAAAGGAGGCCCTTAGCTCATTCATAAGGGGTTAGACTTTTTGGAGAGTGGCCAAGAAGACGATTATCATCACTGTAAACGAACAACAAAAGAATGCTTAATACGATCAGACGAGCAGGACGTAGGGTTTTACGCGTAAGTGGCCCGAACCTTGGTAAAAAGGCTTGTCGGGTGTTGATCGTTAGGTTTCCTCTTGACGTATTTCTTCCCGCCCTACGATCACAAGGATATTGTGTTGATACCCATAGGTGTCGACCTAGCATCACCGACACTAGCCAATCAAAATTGTTGATTTCTTAGTGATTGGTTGAGAAGGCCAAGATCTACACTTCCACCAAGAGATATTTGATTCCCCCACTAGTCCCTTATGGATCTTGTTACCCTTGGGTGTTTGAGCACCCTAGATGGTTGAGTTCACCTCGGAGCCATATCCACTGTGGTGAAGCTCCGTGGTCTTGTTGGGAGCCCCCGAGCATTGTGTTCAGATAGCCCCAACCTTGTCTATAAAGGTCCGGTCGCCGCCTTCAAGGGCACCAATTGTGGAATCACGACACCTCACATTGTGTGAGGGCGTGAGGAGAATACGGTGGCCCTAGTGGCTTATTGGGGAGCATTGTGCCTCCACACTGCTCCAACGAAGACGTACTTCCTATCAAAGGGAAGGAACTTCGATAACACATCCTCGTCTTCATCGGTTCCACTTGCGATTATCTCTTACCTTTAATTTATGTATATTATTGTTGTTGTGTATTTCTTGATTGCACTAGTTATCATGGTGGTTAGCATCATATAGGTTGCTCACCTAGTAGTTAATTTAGAGAAACTTTTTGTTGCTTTCCCTAACTAGTTAAGAAGTGCTAAAAATTGGTAGTTGCCTATTCACCCCCCTCTAGTCAACCATATCGATCCTTTCAATTCGTATCAAAGACACATATCTTTATTAAGGGTTTCACCACCCGAAGAGTATGGTTGACGATGAAGAGGGAGTCAGTGGACCACCCGAGGTCGTGGCCTTGAATTCGATCACAAGAGATGACTTGAATGAGGCTATGGCCTCGCTCGGGTCGTCCTTGACGAACAGATTCAAGTCCATGTTTAAAGAGTTGCTTGAGGGGTTGAAAAATTCTCCCAAATCGGCGTTGGTGGTTAAACCTACCAACATGGAATCGGAGGCCAATTCCACCAAGGAAGCGGCTAAAGGTATGCAACCTTCTTCCCCTCTCAACAAGAATGGGACAGGAACCTTTGCCTCGGTTCCACCTCCCCTGGTCTATGGAGGACCGGTTCCTACACCGCATATTAATAATCTTGGTCCTCCTCCTAATCTTGTTAAGGGGGAGTTTGCTAACTTGGTGTTTTGCATTAAGTCTCATTTGAATCACAGATCAACAAATTTATGGAGAATCATTGAGCAAGGCTTCTACCCGCATGACCCAGGCAACCTCACGCCAAGAGAAGAAGCGGACAATCAATATAATCATTCCGCATTGTTCATTCTTTAGTCCGCATTGCCTCCTGAAGATATTCGTCACTTGCATTCTTTCACTCATGCCAAGGACTGTTGGGAGCACATCATGGTGCTATACAAGGGAAGCTCAAGCATTCAATGGTCCAACTATGAAGTGGTTCTTGATGAGGACGATGCGTTTGTGATGAAGGAAGATGAGGACCCTCGAGATCTCTATAGAAGGGTGACTACTCTTCCGGTTGCTCTCCAGGATCGCGGGAGCAAGGATGTGGATGACACATGGATCAAGCACGACTTTCTCAAGGCCATCATGTCATTCCACAAAGTCATGTCATCTGTCATTCGTCAATGGCCAGATTTTTACACCTTGTCCTCCGGTGAAGTGTTGGATGAATTCATTGCAATGAGTATCATGAACAAGACTGCTGATAATGCTCTTGCTCGCGTTCGGTCAAAGACAACTTCACCCAACCTTGACTTAAAAGCCAAGGTTATTTCTGATGAAGAAGAGGAAGAGGAAGAGGATGGATGCCATGAAGACACTAAGTATGCTTATCACGACCACATGGCTCTTGCATCAAGGCAATTCTGGGGCAACAAGAGAAACTCAAGGCCCAACTTCTCCAGGAATAACTCGAGTGGGTCCAATACCAAGCAACATGTTAGGACATGCTATAACTACGACAATGTGAGTCACTTCATGGCAGATTGTCCTTATGAGAAGAGGGAAGACAACGGTGGCAAGCTCATTCGCAAAGGCAAAGCCAAGTCTTTCCCAAACAAGAACAACTTTGTCAAGAAACCACATCCAAAGGGTATGGTGGCACTTGAAGACTACACCTCCGATGATGACGATGATGATACGGTGGCAACGGCTACTGTAGCCATTGCCACCTCCTCTCCCAAGGTGTCTCTCTCTGGCGTCCCCAACGACAACCGCATTGCCAAGTGCCTTATGGCTAAAGGTATCGATCAGGTAATACCCAACATTAAGACCACCATCACTACAACTCCTTCATTATTAAACTGTGTTGATGATAGTGATGCCATGGAACTTAATGAGCATGATTTTGACAAATTTCTGTGTAAAATCAAAGTAGAATCCAATACGAATTTTGTTGCTCTTTTGGAACAAGTGGGTGACGGTAATGACCCCATTGAGTCTCTTGAGGAGACTATCTCCGAGATGCAAGGACATAGTCGTGACTATCCCGATGAGATTGCTGAATTATCTATTGCTCTAGGAGAAGAGCGTAGTCTTTGTTTGGCTGTTGAGGAGTCACACAATGATGATTGTGCTAAATTACAAAAATAGCTAGATCACGTAATTGTCCTTACCCGTGTTCTTAAGTCTGAAAAGGATGCACTTGGGGTTGGCCATGAAAGACTCAAGGGAGATTTTGATACACTTGACAAGGCCCACAAGGTCTTGAAAGGTGCACATTTCTCCCTGAAGGAGTCCCATGATCAACTCCAAGCAAAGCTTACCAAGGAGATCTCTACCTGTCCTCCTTTTGTTTTAATTGATAATGCTTGTGCATCTAACCCTTGTTGTGAGCATGTACATCTTGTGGATGAAAATGATAAGTTGAAGGATTAACTTGAGAAGGGCCTTGTGTCATGCATCCAATGCGATAAGAACCTAAACGACTAGGAAAGGAGGGACTTGGACTTACATCCAAGTCGAAAAGAAAAAGGAAGAACATGAACAAGCGATCGCTTATTCTCAAGGACATTTTTGTCAAAGAAGGCGAGGCGACTCAGAAGGAGAACAAGAACAAGGTAGGGGATGGTAATGCTAAGAAGGGCAAAACCATCCCTATCAACACAGCCAGAAAATTTAATCCTTGTTACGTTTTATGCTGTGCTGGTGATGGACATGTCTATGCCAGATTTGCTGGTTCTTATTTTGACTCCATTGAATGGGCTATTTGGGTTCCTAAGACCCTTGTTTCTAACATCAAAGGACCCATTCAAGAATGGGTACCTAAAACCAAGCCTTGATCTATTGCAGGAGTTTGCTTCCGGTGGGGTGTCATGGTTGCTCGATAGTGGAGCAACAAATCATATGACCGGAAGCAAGGACTTGGTGGTGGACGTGCATCCTACCCCATCTATGCCCACCCATGTCCAATTTGCTGATACTTCAACGTCTAAGGTACTGGGATTTGGTAAGGTGGCCATCTCTCAAGATTTATCTTTTGAGAAGGTCATGCTTGTGAGTCCCTTGCTTACAATTTATCCTCTGTTCGTCAACTTGCAATTATGGCCTTTGCCACATTCTTTAATCTTGATACCGTGGACCTTTTGTGGAGCAAGACTCTTAAAGTAGCCTATGTTGGATATGTCGAAAATGGTCTCTATGTGGTGAACTTTTCACAGCGACCCACTAAGACCGCGACTTGTCTAATGGCTAAAGTTGATGTGGGCTGGCTTTGGCATCACTGACTAGCCCATGTCAATATGAGATCTTTGCAAAGTCTTCTCAAAGGGGACCATGTTCCTGGACTAACAAATGTGAGTTTTGCCAGAGATCGTGCTTGCAGTGCTTGTATTGAAGGGAAGATTCATGAAACTACTCATCGTCCCACGACTCTCATTCACACTAAGAGGCCCTTGGAGCTCCTTCATATGGATATCTTTGGTCCTCCATGTTTTGATAGTCTTGGGGGCATAAAGTACTGCTTGGTGATTGTTGATGATTACTCAAGATACACTTGGGTATATTTCTTCAAGAAGAAGAGTGAGACTCAAGAGACCGTCATCAACTTTGCTAATGAAGCTCAATGTCAACATGAAGCAAAGATTTTGATGATTAGAAGTGACAACGGCACCGAGATCAAGAACTACACCCTGAATGAGTTTCTCAGTGATTAGGGGATCAAGCATCAATATTCAACACCATACACCCCTCAACAAAATGGTGTGGCAGAGAGGAAGAACCAGACGTTGATGGACGCGACAAGAACAATGATGGCGGAATTGAAATCTCCGTACAACTTTTGGGCCGAAGCCATCAACACAGCATGTCATGCATCCAATTGGCTCTATATCCACAAAGGCTTGAGCAAGACTCCCTATGAGATCCTCACCAGAAACAATCCCAACCTCAAGTACTTCAGGGTATTTGGGTGTAAGTGTTTCATTCTCAAGAAAGGTGTATGTTTAGCTAAATTTGATTCTAGAGCTGAAGAGGGCATATTTGTTGGTTATGCTACAAACTCTCATGCTTACCGTGTCCTCAACAAGTCCACCAGACTCATTGAGGAGACGTGTAACATGGAGTTTGATGAAAATAATGGCTCCCAGGTGGAGAAAAGTGGTCTTTGTGATGTAGGTGATGAAATTCCTCCCGAAGCCATAATAAGAATGGGGATTGGTCAAATACTCCCCATTGAGGAACCCCTTGTGGCTGAAGGAGAATGACAATGCTGTACTCAAGTGGAGCCATCACCCTCTCTAGCCCCACACGCTTCCGATGAACAAAGTGAAGACCCTCAACCAGTTGAATAGGATCAAAGACGAGATCAACCACACAAAGATGGTGATGCACCAAATGATGTCCAAGTTCTAACACAAGTTTCTGAATATTCTCAAGATCAAGATCAAGTGCAGCCACAATATCAAGATCAAGAGAATCCACAAGATAAAGAACAAACCATCGAGCTTGCTCAAAACGAAAGTCAAGTAGATCAGCTGGTTGCTCCTCAATTTCCTACTATGGCACCTAAAAGGGGTCGCGGTGCCAAGGCAGGATCAAAACCCGATGACAAGGCCAAACAATGTGATCAAGTTGATGCTCCTCAATTAACTAGCGCGGAACTCATGGAGCGTCGCGCATCCAAGATAACATCCAAGCTAAGGGTCAAATCACATCTTATGAAGAATGTGCTTGGAAGCTTAAAAAGGGGAGTACCGACTCATCAACCAGTTTCAAATTATTGTGAGCATCACGCATTTGTTTCGTATTGTGAACCTCAACAGGTATAGGAAGCGCTTGATGATGAGGATTGGCTTATGGACATGCATGAAGAACTGAACAACTTCAAGCGCAATCAAGTTTGGGAATTAGTGCCAAGACCAAAGGAGGAACATAATGTCATTGGAACCAAATGGATCTTCAAAAACAAGCAAGACGCCAATGGGATTGTGGTTCGAAACAAGGCAAGACTGGTGGCTCAAGGCTACTCCCAAGTCGAGGGTATCGACTACGGTAAAACCTTTTCCCTTGTTTCTCTTCTTGAATCTATTCGCATGCTGCTTGCATTTGCCTCTCATCATGATTTCAAATGACAACAAATGGATGTGAAGAGTACATTTCTTAATGGTCCTTTAAATGAGTTGGTATATGTCAAACAACCCCCAGGATTCGAACATCCCAAGCTCCCCAATCATGTATAAAACTCAACAAGGAGATCTATGGCCTTAAACAAGCCCCACGTGCGTGACATGAGTACCTTACCGAGTTGTTAAAAGGCCGTGGGTTTGAAATTGGGAAGATTGATCCCACCCTTTTTACCAAAAATGTCAAAGGGGATTTGTTCATATGCCAATTATATGTTGATGATATCATTTGTGGTTCTCCAAACGAATCTTTCAATGAAGAATTTTTTGCACTAATGACCAGAAATTTGAGATGCCAATGATGGGTGAGCTGAAGTTCTTCCTTAGATTCGAGATTAAACAAGGCTTAGAAGGAAACTTCATCAAGCAAGCCAAGTACACCCAAGACATGCTCAAGAGGTTCGAGCTAGAGGACGTCAAGCCGGTCAAATTTCCCATGCCAACCAGATGCAAGCTTGATAGTGATCTCGATGGTAAAGCAGTGGATCAAAAGGTATATCGCTCCATGATTGGATCCCTTCTTTACCTTTGTGCATCTAGACCGAATATCATGTTGAGCGTAGGGTTTTGTGCATGGTTTCAATCTGCACCAAAATAAAGCCACTTTGCGACTATTAAACGAATCTTTCAATATATGGCTCATACCCCAAACTTTGGCCTATGGTATCCCAAAGGAGCAAGATTTAATCTAGTGGGCTATTCTAACTCAAATTGGGCAGGAGACTGTGTGGAGAGGAAGTCAACGTCTGGAGGATGTCAATTTCTTGGTCGTTCGCTGGTAAGTTGGTCTTCCAAGAAGCCAAACTGTATCTCACTGTCTTCCACCGAGGCTGAGTATGTTGCAGCTACAATTTGTTGTGCACAGTTGCTATGGATGAGGCAAACTTTAAAGGATTACGGTGTCACTTGTGACAAAGTGCCTCTTCTATGTGACAATCAAAGTGCTATCAAGATTTCCCTCAATCTGGTGCAACATAGCAAAACCAAGCATATTGATATTCGTCATCACTTCATTTGTGAGCGTATCAAGCGTGGAGATATTGAGGTCAAATTCATCAACACTCAAGAGCAACTTGCAGATATTTTCACTAAGCCCTTAGATGAAGCAAGGTTCCGGGAGTTAAGGAATGAGCTAAATATCATTGATTCAAGTAATGTGGATTGAAACTTGGCACTCTGCACCTCACTCTGCATTATATCTTGCTCTAGGTGTAGGCATGGACATAGGGGGAGTGTTGTTCAACCAATGAACTTTCCCTCCCCCATTATGCATAAATCGATCAAGTCTTTCACATTAGCCATTATTGATGGCACTTGTGCTTCAAAGATGAGCTTTGGTCATGAACCCAAGGATAATTCTTCACGGTGTCATACCATTTGTCTCAAACATAGGTGGCTCCGGCCACCGCCCCCTTCCTGCAAAAGAGGGTTATGACAATACCAGCCAGTATATTTTTTTGAGTTTCTATTCCAATATTGTCTGGTATGTGTCCATAGTGATTTCTCGCAGTTTTGGCAATTTCTGGATTTTTCTTTGTTCTTCTGGCACGGTACTACCGCTCTGTTAGCGGTACTACCACCTTCAGAGTTTGTACCGCCTCAGGGTGAGTGGTACTACCGCCGCAAGCGGTACTACCACGATGACCAGCGCGGTACTACCACCCTGCCCATGCCCTGGGGGTATTTAAGTAGAGGACGCAATTTTTCTGCCCCATCTTTTTCCTCTCTTGTGGAGCTCTCTCTCTTTCTCTTGAATCTCACCGAAGGAGATCTCCCTTCTCGGCGCTTCCCCTTTCGTACCCGTTGAAGGGATTACCCACTTCCTCCTCCTTGTGCCATGGATCACGGTGCCCCTATCCTCCTTCTCTTGATTTGGTTTTCTTGGTTCTAGGGTTAGGGGCTTGTTGTATTGCCTCCATTGTTATGGCATGATTTTGTCTCTTACATGGATGGCAGGAGAGCTCTTGGGAGTGTTCCATTGTGTTTAGTTGAATCGATTATGCATAGTTTGGGTCTCCGGTTGTATTAAATCTGCAGCACTGTCGTTAGATCTGTATTCTGCTCTATGAGATCTGTAACCACACGGTACTACCGCTCGTGGGGCGGTACTACCGCTCTACAACGAGCAGTACTACCGTTGTGCCTTTGTATGCATGATCTAAATTGGTTCCATCTGATTTTCTCCTGTGTTCTGGACTTTGCCATGACTTTTTTTGTCATTTTCGCGTGTTTGTGTTGCGTGTCACACGTGGTGGCTCCCGTCGCTCAAACCCGGTTCGTGACACCCAGTCTAAGAGGTTCCGCAACTCCAACGTCCCGAAAGTTCTTGACATCCCGGAAGGTTCCCATCCCCCGAAGCGCAATATAAAGCAGACTGCATCGAAGGACAAGGAGGCCAACATTAACTATGACACTATGCCTCTTTAATAGTTTGTGAAGTGCCAAAAGTGCAACCTTATGTCACTGAGAGGGCTCAGCTCAAGGGTTGTGAGTTGTTCTGGTCCAAGCAGTAAGCCCTGATCTATCAAGATGTCGTCCTGACTCGGAAGAAAAACTATGTCTCGGTGAAGTGGATTGATCTTAACCATCTCCAGAGGGTTCCTGAATATTTTGGAGAGGCCGTGCATATGATACAATAGCTTGGTATTGAGGACCTCATCACCTTTCACTATGACTTCGATCCAGAGATAGTGGCACAATTCTATGTCACTCTCCACTTATATTGTGATGTGG
Organism: Hordeum vulgare subsp. vulgare; assembly: GCF_904849725.1. Classification (NCBI taxonomy): domain Eukaryota; kingdom Viridiplantae; phylum Streptophyta; class Magnoliopsida; order Poales; family Poaceae; genus Hordeum; species Hordeum vulgare. The sequence continues at coordinate 108,400,022 of NC_058521.1, read as the reverse complement.
ATCACACTATGACCTGGATGACTACTCGTGAGAAGATGTATGGCTCTTCTGTTGAGTTCATGAAGCTTTTGAATGTTCATGACGTGGGGGTGCATAAACCTGTTGGTTTCCGCCCTCATCCCAACCTCGGTGCTACCCCCAAGGAGAAGCTTATGCCCTACTATTTCAGGAAGAATGTGCTCAACTCCTTCTTCGATGTCATGCATAGGATCTTCCACAACACTCTGTTCCCTCGGGTTGGCAACAAAGACCAAGCACATTCTTATTCGGTCGACATGCTCCTTATGTGTGGGCAGGGACGGACGAAGGATTCTGGCCCACTCGATGTGTCTAATGTGATGCTTTGCGAGCTTCAGATGGCAATATACAACCGTAAGGTTCCCATCTATGGGCCTTACCTGTACTACTTCATCAAGACAAAGTGGTCTAAGTCTTTTCCTCGCGTGCCCTTCCCTGTTCCCACTGGGTCTATCAGCCATGAGCCCATCAAGCTACGCCAGAAAAACAAGTGGGCCAACACCTCCACTTCATGTACTGCTGAACCCATGGAGACTGAGGAGGAGGCTGCTACTACTAAGGATGAGGGCAGCCCTGCCACACATACCCGTTCTTCTGATGAGCCATCTTGGGCCAAGAAGCTGAAGGACTAGATGAGGACTTTATTTTGCGTGCAGGCGAAGGGGCAGTATATGACTCATGTGGCCCAGAAGGAGAATCGTCAGATGGATAAGTGTATCATGAGGAAGCTTGACGTGCACTTCTCGAGTGGACCTAAGGAGGTCATCACTCCAGAGGCTGATTGGATGCAGGCGAGAGACTTATAGTGGGCTAAGTCTGATCAGGAGGAGCCTGATGAGGAAGCTGAGGAGGAGACTGATCCGTAGGCTACGTAGGAATCTGATGAGGAGTCCGATGGCTGAGCTACCGCTTGTGTCGTACGTGTCCTCTTTGCCTTTTTGGTGTCCTGATGCCAAAGGGGGAGAGAGTGTAGGGATTTGCTTTGGTTTTCGTATGTTCTAAGTCTTTCTTTGCTGAACTTGGCTGGTTTTATCTTGTCGGATAATTTATCATGTTTGTGAAGACTCTTAGTCATATGGTGTGAGACATATGATATCCCTATACTAGCTCTATTATCTCTCTATATTCTTAGCATGTGAGTTCATTTATCTTGTGCCCTTATCTTTATGCTCACATGCTATACCTTGCTTCCTTACTCAACGTTGTATCAGGTCATTGCAAGGAGTACCCGTCTATGATTTCTAGGGGAGTGTTTTTCCTTGGATTGTTTGCCTTGTTGTTCATAGCACTACTTTAAACATGGACACATCCAGGGGGAGCCAGTCTCTAATTCATAGACTTTGGGTTTGCATATGTCTTCATTATATTCTCTTTTGTGCAAATCCAGTGTAGTCATCAATTCACCAAAAGGGGGAGATTGTTAGGGCATATTTCGTCCTAAGTGATTTTGGTGATTGATGACAGTACCTCTACGGACTAACCATGCGCATTGAGCATTTCAGATAATACATGGCAAGGCACTAGACGATTCGTCGCCCCTCGGTGGTTTTGAAGCACGATGGATTCTACGGTTCTCTTTGGTGGTTTTGAGTCGTAAGAAAGTCATACTATTAAGAAAGGTTTGGGTAGGATCAACACACACACATGAACACTTTTTTCCACCACCTTTTCCTTGCAGCAATGGAGCTCCCACATGTTCTCTCCCTGTCTCTGCAAAAAGGTCCAGCGGTAGTACCGCTCGCTTAGCGGTAGTACTACTCCGGATGGGCGGTAGTACCGCTCCGGATGGGCATTAGTACCGCTTCGGGGCGGTAGTACCTCTCTCTCTGAGCGGTTGTACTTCGTCGGGCTTTTGCGTATACTTTTCCAGCAGTGGTAGGCCCGGCAGTAGTGTTTTTACTACCGTAGCTATGTGACTACCAAGCGGTAGTACCGCTCGAGGCCTAGCGGTAGTACCGCTCTCTACCAAGCGGTATTACCGCTAGGGGTAGTGGTAGTACCGTGCTGCGGGTGCTGTAAGTGGGGGTAACAGTTGGATCTATTCCCTCACTATATAAAGGGTTCTTCCACTCCAAGAACCCTACCTTCGACCTTCCAAGACTGCATTGCTGCTCCTAAGCTCATTCGTGCCCGATATCTCACCCTAGCCAATCAAACTTGTTGATTTCCTAGGGATTGATTGAGACGGCCAAGATCTACACTTCCACCAAGAGATATTTGATTCCCCCACTAATCCCTTGCAGATCTTATTACTCTTGGGTGTTTGAGGACCCTAGACGGTTTAGGTCACCTCGGAGCCATATCCATTGTGGTGAAGCTCCGTGGTCTTGTTGGGAGCCTTCGAGCATTGTGCGGAGATAGCACCAACCATGTTTGTAAAGGTCTGGTCGCCGGCTTCAAGGCCACCAATAGTGGAATCACGGCACCTCGCATTGTGTGAGGGCATGAGGAGAATACGGTGGCCCTAGTGGCTTATTGGGGAGCATTGTGCTTCCACACCCCTCCAACGGAGACGTACATCCTGCCAAAGGAAAGGAACTTCGGTAACACATCCTCATCTTCATCGGTTCCACTTGCGGTTATCTCTTACCTTTACTTTATGTATATTATTGTTGTTGTGTATTTCTTGCTTGCACTAGTTATCATGGTAGTTAGCATCATATAGGTTGCTCACCTAGTAGTTAATTCAGAGAACCTTTGTGTTGCTTTCTCTAACTTGTTAAGAAGTGCTGAAAATTGGTAGTTGCCTATTCACCCCCCTCTAATCAACCATATCGATCCTTTCAGCTAGTAAAAAGGTTCCCCTAGAAAGTTGATTCTTTGGAGGGCACTCGTGGATATGGCTAGCCATGGAAAGTGTTTGTGTGGTTGAGGGGGAGTTAAATTTCAATTGTGCATGGGAAACCACCAATAATGTGATTAGCATGGAAGATATTGAAATACTTTGTTGTAACATTGACATGAAAGGCAGACCACCCAAAATATATTCATCTCTATTTTAAATAATGAGTTCTGGCACCTATGTAAATCCCCGCTTCCCTCTGCGAAGGGACTATCTATTTACATTTATGTTATTTACTTTCATATTATTTACTTTTCATGATAAGTCAACTTCCTATTCCAACATCAATCTACTAGTTGGCAAGCATCAAGTGGTGGGGAAAGATCCAAACACATATATCGAGTCAAATACATTTGATCATGATTCATCATTGTTTACAATTATATTTATGATAAGTGCATTGGGAGGCGAAACATTAAGCCCCTATCTTTCTATGTGTTCTAGGGATAATTTTTGTTTTGAAAATTTGCGTTGAGTATTAGTAATCATAGAAGAATATATGATAATTGAGTATGTGGAGCTCTTACTTAGACATGATGATGCATTGAAATTGTTTGATGACTAAGAACATAGGTTGTTAAGTTTCAAGACAATGAATTGTTTGAACCATGACATGTGGATTGGTTTCTACTCTATCGTAATAAATTTCATGGGAAAACGTTGCTGGTTATGATGCTAGAAAAGTGACTAAAAATCCTTGATAAATTTTATACACTATGCTAGCATTCACACTTCATAAATTATTTCTTTTATCATTTACCTACTAAAGGAGAGTAGGAATTAAGCTTGGCGATGCTGATACGTCTCCAACGTATCGATAATTTATGTAGTATTCATGCCATATTTGCCTATGTTTACAATAATTTTATATGGTTTTGATGAACTTATTATGATTTATTCAGAACTAACCCAAACTGAAGCTGTTTTTAGTAGAATTACCATGGTGTTATTTTTGTGGAGAAAATAAAAGTTCTCGGAATCACCCAAAACTTTTTTACGACTTTTTTGGAGAAAATGAGAAATACTAGAGTGAAGAACCACCGGAGGGGAGCCACCTGTGGGCCACAAGCTAACAGGGCACGCCCACCTCCCTAGGCACACCCTCTTAGCTTGTGGGGCCCACATGGCTCTCGTTGACGTGATTCCAATGCTGAAAATTCCAATAAATACAAAAACCCCCAAAAGTTAACCTAGAACTTCTGCTCCGCTTCTTCAACTCTCTCCATCAAAGAAAAACCCATCTAGAGCATTTCCGGTACCCAGTCGAAGAGGGGAAATCATCACCGGTGGCCATCGTCAACATCCCAACGATGTCTATGACAAGGAGGGACTAGTTCACCTCGGGGCTGAGGGTATGTAAGAGTGGCTATGTGTTTGATCTCTCTCTCTCTCTCTCTCTCTCTCTCTCTCTCGTTCTTGAGATGTCATGATCATGATGTATCATGGGCTTTGTTAATATAGTTGGATCAGATGGTGTTTGTCCCTTACTATCTTGATGTGATGAAAATAATCTTTCCCTTTGAGATTTTGTTACGTGGGATTGAATATTGGATTTGAGATCACTTGATGTATGTATTGCATGTGGATACTCGTGGTGATAATGGGGTGTTCTATTTATTCACTTGATATATGTTTTGGTACTCAACTTGTGGATTCCCGTGGTGACAATGGTGTAATCTATCCATAGGAGTTGATACACATTCTTGTACTACTTTCTCCAATAGAAATCTTGGGGGTACTCTTTGAAGTTCTTTGTGTTGGATTGAATATCATGAATCTAAAATTGTTTGATGCATGTAAAATAATTAACCCACGGATACTTGAGGCGACATTGGAGTATCTAGGTGACATTAGGGTTGATTGACATGTATCATAGGTGTTATTTTACTACGAACTATATGGCTGTTTGTGACACCTATGGGAATAGCCCAATAGATTGATCGATAAGCATAACCTGGATGTGGTTCTACTACCTACAACAATTTAATCTTATGTTCTCTACTACTTATGAACTTTGGAGTGGTTCTTTGTCGCACCTCCTCCACTACGATCGGCATAAAATAAAATCATTCCACCTCGATCATCAGCACCGATGCGCCACCCTCCTCCACCACTAAGGAGCACTATATGCACTAACATGGGTCATATGGGGGTCCATCACGTACGGCCTAGAAACTCGTCTGCAATAGTGAACAAAGTTGTTAGAATCACGATTCTGAATCGGACTGGAGCTTTGTTGCTAGGATCATGAATAATAGAATCATAACTATCTGGATCGTAGAAACTTAGATTCTATGAGCAAAATCATAGAATCGGAGAGCCTAGTTTGGATCGTAAGATCGTAAGATTCTAAGACTTGAGTCACAATTCTGACAACTTTGATAGTGAACGATAGTGCAAACACTCTACCAAATGTAATCGTATGCAACGTAGGAATATATCACACATGCTATATTTGGAAAGACATGTGAGATTCTGGATCAATCACACACATCTCTCACGAGTCAAATGTGTCTAATTTCTGAGGGAAACCAAACCATGTGTGACGTTTAACCGTTTGCAAAATATTACATAAGCCACACTAGCCATCATAGAAACTATGTATGATATCAAGACAATCACATATGAGTCTTCTATGGGAAGCATCTATCATGCATGATATCATCGCACATGATTTCTGAATAATTTAGGAGTGGGATTGTATTTTACATCACACACAGTTTCCTCTAAACTCACATGTGAGATAAAACAAAATCGCACATGATTTAGGGCCCCATACACACATGTAGAAGTGCTCCAAATTGGGTGTGATGTGCCACCCTCCTCCACTATGATCGGCATAAAATGAAATCATTCCACCTCCATCATCAGCACCGATGCGCCACCCTCCTCCACCACTCAAATGCATGCCTGGCGAGGGTCCAACTGTCCACTATGCTCCATGTCATGCGTCGATGACTAAAACCGTGTATCGCGCCACCGACCACTCCACCACCTTGAAAACTCTGAAGAATGAAGATGGTCTCTCTTAAAAAACAATGCAGTAGAATAGAAGAAATCTCTTGTGTCCCCAACACACCCAATACAATGGCAAATTCTATAGGTGCACTAGTTCAGCAAAGATATGGTGATACAAGTGCAATATGGATAGTAGATATAATTTTTTGTAATATGAAAATATAAAAAAAGCAAGGTAGCAAGTGGCAAACAGCGAGAAAAATGTTTTATAGATCCTTGGGAATAAGTCCTGGGGTTCATACTTTCACTAGTGCAATCTCTCAACAATGCTAACATAATAGAATCATATGATCATCTCAGAAGTCTACCTTCAAGACTTACCACAAATGAGTGATTGTGCGGATTCTAAGTGACTTGAGATCTAGGGGAATACAGTGAAGATTTAGTGTCTTCAGAGTTCAATCTCAAGCTTCCCTAACCAGATGTACAATTCTCACGGCTGTTAGAACTGATCAAATAAATCTTGTGTCTTCATCGAGCTACCGGCTTATATTTCTTCAACCTTCCATTTCCTCATTCATATGTTGATGATATTGCTCCCTGTTCTTTGAGGACTTTGACTAAAGAATTTATCTATTTCGTCAATCATAATTCTTCAATCATCACGCTTCCGTCGTGCTTATCCTAATTGCTTGCTACTCATTACTCGCGTATGCCCCATTTGATCACGATGACTTTGCTATTATTATGTTTGCATGCACTTGAGTACTTTACGCACCGCATAGCATTTTGTCACCCTGAATTTCTTCAGTGACGAATTTGTAAGAATTGCCCAATCACCCCTCTAGTTGATATAATGCACTTTCAATTCGTATTAGACCAAGATACTCCCTTGTTTTGTGTGATTTTGGTTTAACCACCTGGAGTTTTTTGTTATGTCGACTACAGGTATGATCAAGATCTCGGCTACATGTCTTGTCTTTCAAGGCACATACTACCCTGATGACCCATAAGTATAGGGGATCAATCATAGTGCTTTCAATAAGTAAGAGCATCTCCAACGAGGATAAGAAAATGACAAGCGCTTTTCAACAAGGTATTCTTTGCAAGTGATGTAAATAATAATAATAGATAGTGTTGTAGCAAGATAGCTCGTAACAAGTAATAAGTAACAATTGTAACAAGAGTGAACCAAGGTGTCCCAATCCTTTTCATAGAAAAGGATAAGCCAGAAGTACTTCTTATTGTAACGACCCGACTCAAGACGAGTCAGGGCTCTGGTGTTTCCGTACCATCCCAAGATCATGCTGGTACACACTCAGTACATCAATGTATATATCAAGAGTTCAATCACACAACTTTATTAATCGAAATCTCATAACGAGTACTTTATTACAATAATGGATTACAATAAAGTGGCTGAAGGCCATCTCATGAGATATCTAACGAAGACTAGCGGAAGCATCAGGTAGACGAGTCCATCCGACTCCAGGGCATGTCGCTGAGCGTAGATCGTAGCCTCACTCCTAGTCGGAAAAGTACTCTGCAACATGATACGTTGCAGCCGTGTAGGTCAGCATATGGAATATGCCAGCAAGTCATCAAGAGAGGGGTAAAAATAATAATCAACTATCTCTACATGCATATTTGGCAGGTGGGGCTATAAGTTTTGCATAAAGCCAATTTTATCCTACCACGAGAGGGGCTGGAAGCAAAAATATTACTACATTGTTTGTTGTTAATGAGATGGTTCCGCCAACCAATTCTCGTACCCGAGTTGTTGTTAACACCCACATCATTATTAAGTTGTGTCGAGAGTTCAGGGGAATTTCAACATCTGCTAGCACCGCCTGTCCAGAGTAGCCGCGTTGTCCAACCAAGCCAGAGCCCATAATGACTTGTGCCTGTGCAGGTCAGCCTTGGGTCTTGAAGCCTCCGTCCGTCTCTTAGAGCCTGGGTGAAGCTTTCCGCAAGATGTCATGGCCGTCTCCAGCATCCCGGGTCATCCACTGGTTTCTCCAGGGAGCCGATCAACCGTCCTTCACCCAGAGTTGCATTGCATCCGAGGTCTTGAAAATCTTGTCTTAACCGGTCTTGGTTATTTAATCAACCTCGCATCACTCGTGTTATGCACTCAACCGAAATCCCGTCTACTCAAGCACAGCAATATGAAATTTTTCGTCCCGGGCCAAGTATCGGGGTTGTTGTGTGCCTACCACATGATACTACAACCTATACTAAAATTTCCAAGTACCTAAGCAGCATGCAATTGGGCAAAGAAAGGTGAAACTACCATGCATCAAAAAACATAGGAAATAGTATGATCAAAATGACTTGCCTTGATGATAGTTGTCTTGATCGAGCGCTTCTAAGTAACAAGCTTCTCACTACGGGTGATCTACCAATGCAAACAAATACACACCATAAGCACTACAATCAACCAACAAGTAAAAATAACATCACAAGTAAAGAGTTGTTATGGCCTAAGTGAAAGAATTCACTACACGTCACTAAGGCAGAAACTTGTTTCTGTTAAAACCCCAAGTAAAAATATTTAAAGAAAATTGAAACTTATACCACAGTAAGATATAATCACTAGGAAGCAGTAGCAAAAAGAATCAAATCAAAATCATTTTTTAAACTCCTGGAATAAGCAAAACAAGGTTTAAACTAAATCTGATATTATTCAAATTTGAAAATTTCAAACATAGACAAATTATATGTTTTTAGAAACTACAGAAAAATTGTGATCTAGTGGAACAAGTTTCAACTCCATTCTAATTCGGGATCAAAAGCTATGCTCAAAACAAATTTGAAACTTTTCTGTTTTGGAATTAAACAGAAAAAGGAAAACAGATTCTAACCGATACGTGGCAGACCCTGATTGGTTAAGGGGTGTGAGTGCTGCGGGAAACTTAACAAACGACCGAAACTTAAGAAAATCTACGGCCAAAAATAAGTGGGGCAGAAAACCGTTCGAGTTTTTATTTAAAAACCGACGGGGTACCTCGTTTCTAATCTACAGCGTTGGTTCTTGATCTAATGGTGGAGGAGGGGGAAAAAGCTCACCACGGTGGAGATGAACTCCGGCAGGGTCTGAGGCGGCGGCCGAAGGTGGTGGAGGTTGGGGAGGTAGCTCCGGTGAGTCTCGACGGCGGCCGAGGGCTTGCGGAGGCGGCGGCGAAGGTCCCGCGTCAAGTGGCGGCGGCGGTGAGGCGAGGGGAGGCTCGGGGCGGTGCAGTGGAGCGGTCGGAGTTTAGGCCGAGCTCGGGGCTCCGGTGAGGTGCAGCAGGGGCGGCGGGACGGCGTGGCGAGGTGGGGAACGGGGCGAGGCGGCGGTGGGGGTATTTATAGGGGGAGAGGGGGCCTCGGGAGGGAAGGAGGAGGGAGATCCGGGGTGGGGATCGTGCTGCCATGGGAAGGAAAGAGCTCGGGCTCGGGTTAGGAAAGAGGAGGGGCGAGAGGAAAGAGGTGACCGACTCGGGGTGGGTTCGGGCGGTGGGGCCCGCTGGCAGGGAGAGGGGTGCTGGGGGGGCTCGGTCGATCGGCCGATCCGAAGGATTTAGGTCCCGGGTCAGGCGGGATTCGGCCCAATCCCTTAAATGCCGCTCGCGGCGGTTTCCTAATAAAGAAAAAAAATGCTATCTTTCCTATTTTTCAAAAACAGAAAGTAAAAATAATAAAAAGGAATAAAATAAAATCCAAATATAGGGGTATTATATACCAAAATTATCAGCAGAAAAAATAGAATTTGTTTAACATTTTTCCACGACCAAAATAAAAACATTTCAAAAAAATGTTTTTCAGAAAATCCCCTAAATGCTTTATTTCTTTTTGGCAATTATTTTCATGATAAAACTTTGGCTTTCTTGGCTCCAAATATTTCAGAGATGCCTCACATTTTGGAGGGTCATTTTCCTCCGCTCTCTCTTGCGTGCAAGAGATTATTTCCCGGCACTTCTCGTGGGAAGAAAAAATAGAAATGCAAAAGCAAAAGTCGAAAGAATTCAAATGCAAACTTTATTTACATCGATATGCATAGATGCTTAGCTACAATGTAAAACATTTCCAATTAGGAAAATTGGGATGTTACAAACCTACCCACCTTAAGATGAGTCTCGCCCTCGAGATTCGGGTTGGCTAGAAAATAGGTGCGGGTGGTCTCGACGAAGATCCTCTTCTCGTTCCGAGGTGGCTTCTTCCTCGGTGTGGTGGCTCCACAACACCTTGCAGAACTTGATGATCTTGCTGCGGGTAACTCTGTTGGCAGTCTCAAGAATCCTGACGGGTTTCTCCTCATACGTCAGATCACTGTCAAGCTGTATGGCCTCTAGGGGCACTGTATCTCTCAACGGAACATCGGCCATCTCAGCGTGGCATTTCTTCAACTGGGAAACATGGAAGACATCATGAACTCCGGACAATCCTTCCGACAGTTCCAGTTTATATGCAACTTCGCCTCTACGTTCAAGAATTTTGTAGGGGCCAATGAATCGGGGTGCTAACTTTCCTTTCACACCGAATCTCTTGATTCCTCGAAGTGGAGACACCCGAAGATATGCTCGGACTCCCACTTCGTATGTTACTTCCTTGCGTTTGCTGTCAGCATAACTCTTCTGCTTGGACTGAGCTATCTTGAGTCGGTCACGAATAAGCTTGACCTTCTCTTCAGAATCTCGGATAAGGTCGGGACCAAAAAGTTGTCGGTCTCCAACTCCATCCCACATCAATGGTGTTCTGCACCTCCTTCCGTATAGAGCTTCGAAAGGGGCCATCTTCAGACTAGTCTGGTAGCTGTTGTTGTACGAGAACTCGGCATAAGGCAAATTGTCATCCCAACTAGACCCATAGTCTAGTGCGCAAGCTCTCAACATGTCTTCCAGAATCTAATTGACTCTCTCGGTCTGTCCATCTGTCTGTGGGTGAAAAGCTGTACTGAACTCCAATCTCGTTCCCAAGGTTTCATGCAGTTGGTGCCAAAATTTTGATGTGAACTGAGTCCCTCTATCTGACACAATACTCTTCGGTACTCCGTGCAGACATACGATCCTGGTCATGTATATCTTGGCCTAGTCTTTATAGGAATGAAGTGAACTACCTTGGTCAAACGATCGACCACAACCCAAATAGAATCATAGCCAGAACGGGTCCTGGGTAATCCTGTGATGAAGTCCATACCAAGCTTTTCCCATTTCCATTCGGGTATCGGCAGAGGTTGGAGCAAACCTGCTGGCTTCTGATCCTCGGCTTTTACTCGCTGACAAACATCGCATATTGCTATGAACTCGGCAATGTCTTTCTTCATTCTTGTCCACCAGAAACTTTCTTTCAGATCCAGATACATCTTGGTGTTGCCGGGGTGTATCGAGTACGGGGAATCATGGGCCTCCTGAAGTATCAACTTCCTGAGTTCGGGATCATTGGGCACATAAATGCGATCCTCAAACCATAAAGTTCAGTGTTCATCCTCACGAAAACCTTTAGCATTCCCGTCTTTCATTTTCTGCTTAATCTCAGCTATCTCCTTGTCTGATTTCTGTGCTTCACGGATCTTTTCTGTCGAAGTGGACTGAATTTCTAGTGTGGCAACAAATCCTCTTGGAACTATTTCCAATTTTTCCTCTCGGAGATCATCGGCTAACTCCTGGGGTAACCCTCCTGCTATGAGTGTGTTCACATAACTCTTGCGGCTCAACGCATCGGCTACAACATTTGCCTTGCCTGGGTGATAATGCAATATCATGTCATAGTCCTTGATCAATTCTAGCCATCGCCTCTGTCTGAGGTTCAACTCCTTCTGCGTGAAGATATATTTCAGGCTCTTGTGATCAGTGTAAACATCACAACTATTTCCGATCAGGAAATGTCTCCACGTTTTGAGAGCATGAACTACGGCTTCTAGTTCCAAGTCATGTGTGGCGTAATTCAACTCATGGGGTCTGAGTTGTCTGGATGCATAGGCTACAACTTTACCTTCTTGCACGAGCACTCCTCCGAGTCCTTGCGAGAAGCGTCACAGTAAACCTGGAAATACTTCCGAATGTTCGGCAATATCAACACTGGGGTTGTAACCAGACGTTTTTTCAACTCTTGAAAACTGGTTTCACATTCCTCAGTCCAAACATACTTGGACTCCTTCTTCAACAACTCTGTCATGGGGTTGGCGATCTTTGAGAAATTCTCAATGAACGTCCGGTAATATCCGGCAAGTCCGAGGAAACTGAGGATCTCCTTGACTGAAGTGGGTGCTACCCATTCGGTGACTGCTGCGACCTTGGCAGGGTCCACTGCTATTCCTTCTCCTGAGACGACGTGTCCGAGGAATCCGACTTCCTTCAACCAAAACTCACATTTGCTAAACTTTGCATACAACTTATGCTCTCGAAGTTTCTCCAGAACTAGACGCAGATGTTCCTTGTGTTCCTCTTCGTTCTTGGAGAATATCAGTATGTCATCGATGAACACCACGACAAACTTGTCCAAGTATTCCATAAATACCTTGTTCATCAGATTCATAAAATATGCCAGAGCATTAGTCAGTCCAAATGACATGACCGTGTACTCATACAAGCCATACCGAGTGGTGAAGGCTGTCTTGGGTATATCATGTTCACGAATCTTCAACTGATGATACCCGGATCAAAGATCGATCTTGGAGAATATTCGGGCTCCAACTAACTGATCAAACAGATCATTGATCATCAGCAAGGGGTACTTGTTCTTGATGGTCACCTCGGTCAATGCACGATAATCGACAACCATTCTCAAGGACTTATCCTTCTTTTCAACCAAGAGCACTGGGGCTCCCCAAGGTGAAGAACTTGGGCGAATATACCCTTTGTCCAACAACTCCTTAATTTGCTTCTTGATTTCTACCAAGTCATTTGCGGGCATCCGATAGGGTCTCTTGGATATTGAGGCTGTTCTGGGTAATAGCTCAATAAAAAACGCAATCTCTCTATCAGGTGCCATGCCCAGCAATTCCTCCGGAAATACATCTGGGTATTCCTGTATAATCGGTACTTCCTCCTGGACTACTCCCGTGAGAGAGTTTACTCGTTTACTCCGTGTCGGGCGCTGAGACACGTACTTAATCCACTTCTGCTCGGGGGTGGTGAGCAAAATAGACTTAAGGGCACAATCAATATTCCCTTCATACTTGGCCAACCAATCCATGCCTAGGATTACATCCAATCCCTGGGACTCTAATACGATGAGGTCGGTGGGAAAATTATGGTTCCTGATGTTGAGACTCAAAGCATGGCATCCTATCCCGGTTGTCATCATGCCTCCTGGGGAACTGACCTTAATAGGCTGGCTGAGGGTTCTAGTTGGCAAACTATACTTTTCCACAACTACCCTTGATATGAATGAATGCGTTGCACCAGAATCAAAAAGTACCAATACCGAACGTGAATTTAGAAAAAACTTACCAACCACAGTATCGGGGTGATCATAGACCTCTTCAACATCAATGTGATTCACCTCAGCTCGAGGAAAAGGATTGGGCTTCTTTCCTGCAGAGTTGCCGTTGCCGTTTCCATTTCCCTCCTTGTTTTGGGGACATTCAGTGGCATAGTGTCCCGTCTTCTGACACTTGAAGCAGGTGATGTGATTCAGATCCTTCTGAGCTGGAGATGAATGCTGCTGAGTACCAGTACCGCCATTCTTGAAGTTGCTGTTGTTGCGGTGGTTCCCATTTCCTCCATGGTTGTGCACTAGGTGGTTATGCTAGACGTGTCCTCCAAACTTACCGGATCCAGTCCCGGTATTCCCTGAATAGGGGGTGTAGCGAGGCTTCTGCTGAGTACCGGAGTTGAACTTTCCATTCCCATACTTCCGCTTACGGTTCTCCATCTGCTGGTGTTTCCCCTCCAAGATGAGGGCCTTATCTACCAACTCCTGGTAGTTGTTGAAGGTGGCTACAGTCAGCTGAATGCTCAGCTCATCATTGAGTCCCTCCAAGAACTTTTCCTGCTTGGCCGCATCATCGGCCACATCTCCAGGTGCATTACGGGCGAGCATGCTGAATTCATCAACATACTGAGCCACAGAGCGATTTCCCTGTCGTAAGTTGCGAAACTCACGCTTCTTCAGACTCATTGCACCAGCTGAGACATGTGCGGTATGGAAGGCTTGCTTGAACTGCTCCCAAGTGACTCAAGCAATGGGGTATGTGGTGGTGTAGTTCTCCCACCATGGAGCTGCAGGGCCTTCAAGTTGATGCGCTGCAAAGCGCACCTTCTCAGCTTCAGTACAACCAGCAGTGATAAGTTCCCACTCCATCTTGCGGAGCCAATCATCTGCCACAATGGGCTCAATGCTGCTGGAGAAAGTCGGAGGGTTCAACCTCAGGAAACGGGTGAGATTTTCAGCCTGGGGTGGATGATGGTTGTTGTTATTGTTCTGGTTCTGGATGATCAGCTACATCAGGGTATTCTGTTGCTGAATCAACTGGGTGAGTTCCGGCGGAGAGTTGGAAGCAGGGGCACGTCTTGGAGGCATCTGATGTTTGTAGCGGGGTGAGATTAGCATAGAACAATGGTCTAAGAGTAATTACACTACCCATATGAAATGCAACAAACAAGTATCACACCACACATTTTATTCAATACCATCACAAAGGTTCACACGGGGATACAAAATTCGATAACCTAAACATCGGCCTAAGCGTTTAACGATAAAATAAATTTGGTGGTCTAGTCTAAGTGTCTTCCTCAGAAAAGCATGGGGGTGGGTCCTTCGATGGAGCTTTCTTCATAGTCCTCGTCATTGCTGATCAAGGGGGCTACATCACCTTCGGGATGGAGGTTTTCGCCCATGTCCAGTTCCTCCTCCAGGTATGCAACTCGAGTCTTCAGCTTCTCGATCCTCTCTAGAAAGTCCTTCACCTCCAGTTCATGCTCATAGTGGGCTTCCCGGGCTGCTTCTTCAAGTTCGAGTTCGCGGAGCGACAGTTGCTTAATCTTCCTGGCGTCCTTGATCACACGATGCTCCAGAGTCCCGCTGTGCTTCTCCAAGGTCTGGGCATAAGACAGGAGAGCGTCCTTGGTCTTGCTTGAGATGATTTCTCCGTCTTCTCTTCTCCGGGATACCGTGAATAGGTCCGGTGAAATAGGGCAGCCTATGTACACTTCCTTGATACGTCCGAGTGCACAATGGACCGCCGTGTCCCTTCCGAGACTCCAGTTGGGTGCGATGAACTTGAAATCCACCGGCTCAGTGCGCGGCTCGAATGTCCTTCCGGGAACGTGCACCTTGATCCTGTAGCGTGAATCCTCCGGGTAAGACGAAGTCGGCTTCCCTGTGATAGTCGACAGAGCAATCCTCAAGTCCTTGGTGATCTGTACCATCTCCTTTCCGAAAGGCATAGTGGCGTCGTGCTGGCAAAACTCCGTGAACTTAACGGGGATGAAGGTGGCCATCTAAAACATTGGAAAATCGGAGAGAAGTCAGAAATGATCAGAAGAGGAAATAGAGGATTTATAGACATAAGAAAATAGTTTTCTTCCTAAGGCTTTTCCATTCCTAGAGGTTACGTCCTACGGTCAGCGTGTGCTCTGAATACCATTTCTGTAACGACCCGAGTCAAGCCGAGTCAAGCCTCTGGTATTTCCGTACCATCCCAAGATCATGCTGGTACACACTCAGTACATCAATGTATATATCAAGAGTTCAATCACACAGCTTTATTAATCGAAATCTCATAACGAGTACTTTATTACAATAATGGATTACAATAAAGTGGCTGAAGGCCATCTCATGAGATATCTAACGAAGACTAGCGGAAGCATCAGGTAGACGAGTCCATCCGACTCCAGGGCATGTCGCTGAGCGTAGATCGTAGCCTCACTCCTGGTCGGAAAAGTACTCTGCAACATGATATGTTGCAGCCGTGTAGGTCAGCATATGGAATATGCCGGCAAGTCATCAAGAGAGGGGTAAAAATAATAATCAACTATCTCTACATGCATATTTGGCAGCTGGGGCTATAAGTTTTGCATAAAGCCAATTTTATCCTACAACAAGAGGGGCTGGAAGCAAAAATATTACTACATTGTTTGTTGTTAATGGGATGGTTCCGCCAACCAATTCTCGTACCCGAGTTGTTGTTAACACCCACATCATTATTAAGTTGTGTGGAGAGTTCAGGGGAATTTCAATGCCTTTGGCTCAAGTTGTCCATGACCGTGGACACGGCTAATCTATTAGGTTGGGCACTCTGCAGAGTTTTGCACACGTTCCCCACAAGATTTGATCGCCTCCGTGTATGTCCTCGCACTTCAGGGTGTTTGAAGACCGGATGATCAAAACATGGTCTTTCAACGGGTCCCTATGCATCCCTGTCGGTGCCCATCCATTCCTACCGTTCTTCTACATCTGCTAGCACCGCCTGTCCAGAGTCGCCGCGTTGTCCAACCAAGCCAGAGCCCATAATGACTTGTGGCTGTGCAGGTAAGCCTTGGGTCTTGAAGCCTCCGTCCGTCTCTTCGAGCCTGGGTGAAGCTTTGCGCAATATGTCATGGCCGTCTCCAGCATCCCGGGTCATCCACTGGTTTCTCCAGGGAGCCGATCAACCGTCCTTCACCCAGAGTTGCATTGCATTCGAGGTCTTGAAAATCTTGTCTTAACCGGTCTTGGTTATCTAATCAACCTCGCATCACTCGTGTGATGCACTCAACTGAAATCCCGTCTACTCAAGCATAGCAATATGAAATTTGTCGTCCCGGGCCAAGTATCGGGGTTGTTGTGTGCCTACCACATGATACTACAACCTATACTAAAATTTCCAAGTACCTAAGCAGCATGCAATTGGGCAAAGAAAGGTGAAACTACCATGCATCAAAAAACATAGGAAATAGTATGATCAAAATGACTTGCCTTAATGATAGTTGTCTTGATCGAGCGCTTCTAAGTAACAAGCTTCGCACTCCGGGTGATCTACCGATGCAAACAAATACACACCATAAGCACTACAATCAAACAACAAGTAAAAATAACATCACAAGTAAAGAGTTGTTATGGCCTAAGTGAAAGAATTCACTACACGTCACTAAGGCAGAAACTTGTTTCTGTTAAAACCCCAAGTAAACATATTTAAAAAAAATTGAAACTTATACCACAGTAAGATATAATCACTAGGAAGCAGTAGCAAAAAGAATCAAATCAAAATCATTTTTTAAACTCATGGAATAAACAAAACAAGGTTTAAACTAAATATGATATTATTAAAATTTGAAAATTTCAAACATAGAAAAATTATATGTTTTTAGAAACTACAGAAAAATTGTGATCTACTGGAACAAATTTCAACTCCATATGAATTGGGATCAAAAGCTATGCTCAAAACAAAATTGAAACTTTTCTGTTTTGGAATTAAACAGAAAAAGGAAAACAGATTCTAACCGATACGTGGCAGACCCTGATTGGTTAAGGGGTGTGAGTGCTGCGGGAAACTTAACAAACGGCCGAAACTCAAGAAAATCTATGGCTAAAAATAAGTGGGGCAGAAAACCGTTCGGGTTTTTATTTAAAAACCGAAGGGGTACCTCGTTTCTAATCTACAGCGCTGGTTCTTGACCGAACGGTGGAGGAGGGGGAAAAACCTCACCACGGTGGAGATGAACTCCAGCAGGGTCTGAGGCGGCGGCCGAAGGTGGTGCAGGTTGCGGAGGTAGCTCCGGTGAGTCCCGACGGCGGCCGAGGGCTTGGGGAGGCGGCGGCAAAGCTCCCGCGTCCAGTGGCGGCGGCGGCGAGGGGAGGGGAGGCTCGGGGCGGTGCAGTGGAGCGGCCAGAGTTTAGGCTGAGCTCGGGGCTCCGGCGAGGTGCAGCAGGGGCAGCTTGGGTCGGCGGGACGACGTGGCGAGGTGGGGAACGGGGCGAGGCGGCGGTGGCGGTATTTATAGGGGGAGAGGGGGCCTCGGGAGGGAAGGAGGAGGGAGATCCGGGGTGGGGATCGTGCTGCCATGGGAAGGAAAGAGCTCGGGCTCGGGTTAGGAAAGAGGAGGGGCGAGAGGAAAGAGGTGACCGACTCGGGGTGGATTCGGGCGGTGGGGCCCACTGGCAGGGAGAGGGGTGCTGGGGGGGGGGGCTCGGTCGGTCGGCCGATCCGAAGGATTTCGGTCCAGGGTCAGGCGGGATTCGGCCCAATCCCTTAAATGCCCCCGCGGCGGTTTCCTAATAAAGAAAAAAAAACGCTATCTTTCCTATTTTTCAAAAACAGAAAGTAAAAGTAATAAAAAGGAATAAAATAAAATCCAAATATAGGGGTATTATATACCAAAATTATCAGCAGAAAAATAGAATTTGTTTAACATTTTTCCACGACCAAAATAAAAACTTTTCAAAAAAATGTTTTTCAGAAAATCCCCTAAATGCTTTCTTCCTTTTTGGCAATTATTTTCATGATAAAACTTTGGCTTTCTTGGCTCCAAATATTTCAGAGATGCCTCACATTTTGGAGGGTTATTTTCCTCCGCTGTCTTTTGCGTGGAAGAGATTATTTCCGAGCACTTCTCGTGCGAAGAAAAAATAGAAATGCAAAAGCAAAAGTCGAAAGAATTCAAATGCAAACTTTATTTACATCGATATGCATAGATGCTTAGCTACAATGTAAAACATTCCCAATTACGAAAATTGGGATGTTACACTTATAGTGAGCAAAGCATTCTCGAGGACACATGGGAGTTGTCGTTTAGTCTTGTTCATCGAGTTTAGTTGATATACATTCATTAGATTGATAATTTGATATGTGGGTGGACCGGTTCTAAGGTGACGTTCTTACTTCAAAAAATCAAACTACTTATGATTATGCCCTTCCGCAAGCATCCGTAACTACCAATGAAAATTAAGATAAATCCAACCCTAACATGAAACATATCGATCCAAATCAGCCCCTTATGAAATAGTGCATAAGTTAGGGGTTAAGCTTTTGTCACTCTTGCAACCCATCATCTACTTAGTACTGCACGATGCTTACCCCTAGGCCCAAACATGGTGAAGTGCCATGTAGTCGATGTTCATGTGATACCACTAGAGGAAGAACAATATGCACATCATCAAAATATTGAACGAATACCAACTTCACGTGATTACTTATAATAAGACTTCTCCCATGTCTTCAAGAACAAAAGTAACTACTCACTAATAATGTTCAGGTTCAAGATAATGGGATCATTGAATATGATTAAGGATCTAAACATATAATCTTCCACAAAATAAACCAACTAGTGTGAACTACGAGATATCATCAAAACTACCAGCAACCGACTGATACTTGTGATCTGCGTTGGGTTTTGTGCGAAGAGGAACGGATTATCACAACACAATGTGGGTAAGTATTTTCCTTATTTATGAAACCAATGTTTATCAAACCAATAGGAATATCAACCACAACCTTCTTCAGCGGATGCACACAAAATTACAAACAACTTGCACCCAACGCGGGAAAGAGGGTTGTCAATCCTCTTGTTCTTGTTATTTGCAAGTGAGTCAGGTGCGTAGATAATTGTAGATATCAAGATAAAATAAAATTAAGTAAATTACAAAAAGTTATTGAAGGTTTTGTAAATATGTTTTGAATAGACCCGGGGGGCATAGTTTTCCCAAATGGCATCTCTAATGAAAAATAGCATACGGTGGGTAAACAAATTACTGTTGGGCAATTGAAAAAAGCGGATATTTATGCGACATTCACTACAATGATCATGTGTATATAGGAATCATGTTCATACACAAATAAACTGACTCCTATCTGCACCTATTATTATTACTCCACTCATCGACCGCTATCCAGCATGCATCTAGAGTATTAAGTGAAACAAAGTAAACTCAAGAAATATGAATAAACCCCATTGTTTTATCCTTATTAGCAGCAACACAAAGATGCATCTTGTCCCCTTCTTCCACTGGAATATAGAAATTCGCCAGGTTGAACCTACTACAACGCACCTCTCTCACCGAATAAATGTCAATCTACTTGGCCAAACTATTTCAATAGATCAAAGAGAATTACGAAGCTATCATAATCACATAAGAATCATTTAAGTATTCAGAAGACACTCAAATATTTATCATGAATAACCTGAACAGAAACCCACAATTCATCGGATCCCAAGAAATGCACCGCACAAAAGGAATTATATCATATGGATCAAACTGAAGATGCTATGATCATTGTATTGAAGAACAAGAGAGAGATTGCCATTTAGGTACTGGCCATGGACCCATAGGTCTATGGTGAACTACTCACACATCATCATGAGGGAAACAAGGTTATGAAGAGGACCTCTGTGATGGATCCCCCTCCGACAGGGTGCCAGAGCGGAGCTCCAAATGGCCTCCCGTCCGAACAAAGACTTGCGGCGGCGTAAAAAGTGTTTAGATACTACTTCTAGGGTTTCTAGGATATATGAGAATTTATAAGCGAGAGAGCGGAGTTGGGAGGGCCTCGAGGGGCACACAAGCAAACAGGGAACGCCCCTAGGCTGCGCCGGGTTGTCCTTTGGGCCCCTCGTGTGGCCCCCAACCTTCCTCCGATGCTTGTTGCTCTTATTTTCGTCCAGAAAAAAATCACCAAACAGTTTCAGGTCAATTGGACTTCATTTGGTATGGAAAACCTCAAAAGTAAAAACATGCAGAAAACAACAATTGGCATCAGGCACTAGGTCAATAGGTTAGTGCTCAAAAATAATATAAATTGCAAAATAAATTCCCCAAAAGTATTCTAGGATGATAATATATGAGCATGGAACAATAAAAATTATAGGTACGTTGGAGACGTATCAAGCATCCCCAAGCTTAATTCATGCTCGTCCTCGAGTAGGTAAATGATAAAAATATAATTTTTGATGTGACATGCTATCCTTGATGTAACCTTATGCATGTATGCTCACTCAGAAATGATGAATTAACTAATACTAACACAACAATACTTATAGGTATAAGCAGGGAAATCATTAATCTTTCAAAGCATAAGATCCTCAAAGATTGTTTTACCCCATTCGTCTTATTATATTAGCAAGGCATGGATCCATCTTCACCACATTAATACAAATGTCAAGCACAATGGTCTACAAGTCCGGCACTTGGATCGTACTTATTCAGTATGCATCAAGTTTTTAATATTAACGCAATACATGAGCGTGAACCAATGGACATAGCATATAGGTGGAAAAGAATATGGTGGTAGGTTTCAAAGGGGTAAAAATAGAGAAGACAGTATCACATCAACTAGGCATACCAAGAGGATATGGAGATGTCTGTCGACATATATCTATGCAAAGAGTAGGGATAGCCATGCAAATGATGCACTAGAGCTATAAGTGTATGAAAGATCCATTGAATCTAAGTGGGGTCTGCATTCAACTTGCTTGCTCATGAAGACCTCGATCATTGGAGGAATCCCGTCATTCAAAAATACAAGCCAAGTTTATGAAAAAGAGATTCCCTGTAACATCCCAAATTTTGGAATGTTAATATAATTATTAGATTGATTGTTTTTTTGAGTGATTGAAACTTGAGTGAAATTTGAAACTTTTTAAAAACTTTTGAATGAGAGGGAATAAAATGACTTTCCCCTTTTCCGTGTGAATTCAAATTCATCTTTTTTTTAAATCAGCGAGAGGAGATAGCATGACTTCTTCAACTATAAAGAATTTGAATCAAGGTGGCATTGGAATTCCTTTCGATTTTGTTTTGCATTTTGTTTCTTCCTCACTCACGGAATGCCGGGAACCATATCTTGTCAAGCAAGAAAAAGAGAGGAGAAACATGACCCTCCAAACCCGGGGATATTCCTTGAAATATTTGAGCCATGACACCCAAGATTTATTTGAGTAATTATTTGCAAAAAGAAATAAAGCATTTAGGGGATTTTCTGAAAAATATATTTTTAAGTTTTTATTTTGGCCATGGCAAAATGTCCATCATTTAGATTTTATTTTTCTGATAATTTTAGTATATATAAACTCTATATTCCGAATTTATTTGGTTTCCCTTTTATCGTTTAATTTCCGGTTTTTGAAAATAGGGAAAGAAATCTGATTTATTTGGAAACTTTGCTGTGGCCCATTAAAGCCTTTCCAAAGGTTGGCCCGACAACTTCTTCTCCTTCCTCACGTTCTCCTTCCTCACACGAAACTTCCATAGCCATGGTGAGAGGAATCTCCACCTTCCCGATCTCCTTGCTCCTTCCTTCTCCGAGCACCCCGAGCCCCTATAAATACTCCCCTCAACCTCCTCTCCCCATTTTCCCCGTAGCCCAGCCCCTCCCCTCGTCGGAATGCAGCCCCACCTCGTCGCAGTTCGCCTCCAACAGGAACTCGCCGGAGCTCCCGCTGCTCCCTCCGTCGCCCCCACGCCCCGCCGACGCCACCAACCTTCAACCCGAGCCCTCCTCCATCGCGGGACTCCTCCACCGCCTCCGCTGGCCACTGGAGCAACCTTCCCGCCGTCTTCTCCAACTCCGGCGACTAACTCCGGTGAGATCCACGAAATCCCGTATTGCAGTTTTTTTCAGAAAATTGCAATCTCAGAAAATTCATATCTATTAGTCTATAACTCCGAATTAGGTGGTTCTTTTTGCGTTGGACCACAAGTTTTATGCAGTTTCTGTAGATATATAATTTGTACATGTTTCGATTTATAAAAATTGAGTTAGGTCAGATTTGAATTAAAGCTAGTTTTGCTTATTCCGTGAGTTTAAAAATAGCTTTTAATTTGATTCTTTTTGCTGCTGTTTCCTATTGATCATCTCTTTCAGTAGTTTAAGTTTCAATTTTTGAAAAATATTTTTAATTGGGGTTTTTCCAAAACAGATTATGTTTTAGTTCTTTTAGGATTATAGCTATTTCTTTTTCTATATTTGTTTTTAAATTAGTTTCTTTTATATTTGAGAAAGTTTATATTTGGTTTTCTGTTAGATAACAGTAGGTTCTCAACAAGTTTTTATTTTTATTTTATTTGTTATCATGAAATCAATTCTAGTTCCCTAATAACTTGCAATTGATTTCTCTACTATTTCAAATCCCGTTTGGAAATACTTTCAAATAGTTTTGTGAAAAATACTTTATTTTATCTTAGTTCCCTGTTATTTAAGTATTTTATTTTCTGTTAGACAAAAACTATTTAGTGTTTGACGTAGTAGAAGACTCCCTAGTCTTATTTAAAGTTTCCTTCAGATTCTTATTCGCTCTCTCTTTTGTTTTGATTGCTAGAATGATTGCTAGTATGAGTGCTTACGTGAATGATATGGTTGTTATATAGATTTCATCGGAGAGTGACGAGTAGTCTATCAAGTTATTCCTCGAGAACGAAAATTACTCTTCGTCAACATCACCAGGCAAGTCATTTGATCATGTATCACCTATGTTTTATGAATCATAGTTCTACCATCCTATGCCCAATTTGCATGCTGACTAGGTACTTGGAAATTATGGTTACATATTGTAGTATCATGTGGTAGGCACCCAACAACCCCATTACTTGGCCCGAGACGACAAATTTCATATTGCTATGCTTAAGTAGACGAGATTCTGGTTGAGAGTTTATCACGAGTGATGCGAGAATAATTTAATAACCAAGACCGGTTAAGTCAAGACTTTTCAAGACCTCGTGATGCAATGCAACTCTGGGTGAAGGACAGTTGATCGGCTCCGTGGAGAAACCAGTGGATGACCCGGGATGCTGGAGACGTGCCATGACATCTTGTGGAAAGCTTCACCCAGGCTCAAAGGGACGGACGGATATTTTCAAGACCCAAGGCTTACCTGCACAGCCACAAGTAATTATGGGCTCTGTCTTGGTTGGACAACGCCGCGAGTCTGGACAGGCGGTGCCAGTATATGTAGAAGAACGGTAGGATTGGATGGGCACCGACAGGGATTCAGAGGGGCCCGTTGAAAGACCATGGTTTGATCATCCGGTCTTCAAACACCCTGAAGTGCGAGGACATACACGGAGGCGATCAAATCTTGTGGGGAACGTGTGCAAAACTCTGCAGAGTACTCAAACCTATTCGATTAGCCGTGTCCACGGTCATGGACAACTTGAGCCAAAGGAACTGAAGTTATCTGAAATTCTCAACACCATTATATATATTTGATGTGGGTAATATTGCTAACTTGGGTATGAGAACTGGTTGGCGGAACCATCTCATTAACAACCAACAGTGTAGTAATATTTTGCTTTTTAGCCCCTCTCTTGTTGTAGGAGAAAACTTTGCTTTGCGCCAACAACATACAGCCCCACCTGCCATATATGCATATAGTATAGATGATATTTTACCCCCCTCTCATATGTGACTCGCCGGCATATTCAATATGCTGACCTACACGGCTGCAACGTCTTATGTTGCAGATATTTTCTTCGACGAGTAAGAGTACGATTCAGGGTTACGGTCTACATTCAACCTGCCGTTGGTGTTTATGGGGACTCCACTCCCTTTGACAGTTTCCGGTGAGATATTTAAGGTATATATCAGTTTTACGCTATTTCCATGTGATTGCACTTTGATATATACATTGATGTACTGTGTGTGCCAGCATACTGATCTAGGGATGGCACAGATACACACAGGCTTGACTCGTTTTGAGTCGGATCGCTACAGAAATGGTATCATAGCACATGTTGATTGTAGGACGTGACCCTAGAAATCTGGAAATTCCTTAGGGAAGGATCTCTCAAAAAAATTATTTGCAAAGAACACCTTCTACGTCTCATCTCTTCTGATTTCATCGAATGTTCTCTCCCACCTCAAATGGTTAGATAATGCCCTTTGACCACAAGAAGGATCAACCGACTCCCCTTCAAAGTAAATAGGATTTCACCATGCAATTGAAGCTACACCAATTGAAGACTCTCAAGACCCGAAGAATTCGAAGACCCTGAAGTGTTCTAATATTTATATGGCCATTAGAAGTCCAAACCCCTGTTATATACCCATGTTAGATACGATGATTTGTGAGCTGTCATTGGTGTGTGTTTTCCGACAGCCACAAATAAAACCTATTCTCAAAAAAATATTGTTTGTATTGTGTGTATCTCCCTCTCTCTCTTACCCGTCTCACCCCAAAACCTCAACCCTACCAGATGGAGTATGAAGCTGGACTTGTAGTCTCTGGACCAATGACCCAGCTGGAAGCTGAAATATGGATTCAGAACATGGAGAACCACTTCGGGAGCAACTTGATCTCAAGGAAGTATGAAGTGGAACACGCTCTCCAGTACTTTACCCAAAGTGCTGCTATCTGGTGGAAAATGCACCATGCCATACAAGGATTTAGTGGGGCAGAAACTTGGGACGAATTCAAGAACACTCTGTTAAGATCCCGACTTATTCAGAAGTGCTATGACAATCCAAAGGAGAAGACTTGTGCATGCAAGATCTGTGGAGAAATAGGACACACCCAGGAAGAATACAAGGATGGATGCACTCATTGTGAAGAAAATCACCCAGGTGAGGAGTGCCCAAGTAGTCAGGTGACTTGTTTCCTTTGTGAAGAAACTACCCACTACCCAGCTGAGTGTCACATTTACCCCAAGGTGCAACAAGTTGTCAAGCAGCAGAAAGATGCAATGAAGGAAACCCTCAAGAATAAGATTCTAGAAGAACTTGTGATGAACGAAAATATAGAAGACCCTGATGAACAAGGTCTGACCATATTTTTCTCCAATGCATGCTACTCATGTGGAGAAGAAGGACATTATTCACAGGATTGCACGAAGGGAAGCCAAGAGTATTTGGGAAACTTCCCGACGGAAAAAGTGGAGTTTGATCCACTTGAAATAGAAGAACTGGCCAAAATAAAGGAGTCCGGAAAGAATAAAAAGTACCCTCGGAAGAGCCAAATCTCTGCAGATATAGACCTGAGTCATGTCAGATGTTACAAGTGCATGGAATTTGGCCACCACAAATACATGTGCTCAGGAAGGAAGCCGGAAACCCAAGGAGCAAAAGCAAACACTAAGACGCCTCGAGACTTGTCAGAACTCATTTGCTTTCGTTGCAAGGAAGCATGACATTTTGTTAACGATTGTCCACAAAGGAAGAAAGCTAAAAAGGAGTAGTTAAGTTTTGACCGCGGCAATTAGTGTAATCTGAAGAACTCTTGTTTTTCATGAGATCATGGAGTGAAATTTTTGGTAACAGAAGTCCCTGAGATTATAATAACATCATGAATAAATGGAATTTATTGTCTCATGATTGCCTATGTTTAAACTGTATGCGTTGTTTTCTCTACGAGTCATTCCTCAAGGGCCCAGAAACGATCATGACCCTGACCAGTGATCATGATTACCCAAAAATCCTGAAGGACTTGATGAAGCACATTCATCTTGAAGGAGATGCAGTCTACAAAGGCTACCCGTTCATGGAAAATGGAGTGGAACTTTGGTATGTGGAAGTACACCTCCACCATGTGAAAGGAGTTTGTCCAAAGACTATGGGGCAATACTTTTTCATTTCACGTGTACCACGAGAAACCTTCTTTGATGCTGTTCGTGAAGCTGCCATGGAAGCCATACATCAGATTGGAGAAATACTTGAAGCAAGAATCCGTCATACCCAGGAATACCTGAGTGAAGTCCATGCGGAGATGATGGAAATGAAGCTCATGGCCACCATGAGGAACCAAAAGATGGATGATTTCAAGGAGCACCTTGGAAAGTTCCCGTGGAACTAAAGTATCTCCAAGGGAGACAAATGAATAAAGTTGGCAGAAATGCTTGACCATACCGAACAATGTGGATGGCAGCATTTGTAATAAGGTTATTTTTGAAGTTGGAGTTTTGAGGAGGTATTAAGGATGTAATAAAGGACTGAGTATGAAATAAATATGAATTATCGATGAGCAATACCTTCTTATGGTATCCCACAGAGTGGCGTGTGAACCAAAAAAAATAAGTGTGAGGATTTTTATTATATGATGGTTACCCCAAGAGTATGATGGAATGAAACACTATAGGATTTAAAGGCGGAGTAATTCCAAGTATGCCTAAAACCCATAGACCCCGGGACTAATAAGGTCAAGTACTATCAACAAACGTTTTCTTAGGAGCATACGAAAACCTGAGAATTGTGAAGATACGTTGGATGTTTTGTTCAGCTTGCAGAACCGATGGATTACATGAACTTCATTTCTGGACAAGAGAAATTCTGCAACGCTTGTGAGGATGCCCAAGTGTTAGAATGCGAGATTCTATAAACCTTATACAGAGAAATGATTTGGGTGCGGAATGGGTTGATCAGCCTGACGACTTACTCTTATCATTTATCTTGCTATTCGGATGGTAAATCTGAGAGACTTCCTGTCACAGCCCTAGCTTTCATTTGTTTCCCAAGCATTCATGCATGCATTATAAAAACTTTGATGTTTTAATGGGACGTGATCAAAACCCCAAATGTTTTGATCAATTGACAAGAAGGCAATAAAAATTTAATACCTTAAAAGGAACCAGGAAAATGTTCCAAATACTTGGCAAAATAGTGACATAAAGTACATTTCTCAAACCAAAATTCTAGGTCACACGAACTTTTTGAAAAGGATTTTGAGTTGACTAAATAGCTATTTGGAATGGAATTATTTTGATTCCTTCTATTTTAAAGTTTAAAATATGTTGAAAGCCTTATGTGGCATTGGATATTATTGTCTTTGTCTCATAATAATATTTCTGGGTTTTATATTTGGTCAAACTATTTATTTTAAATCCTAAAAGTAATTACCAGAAAGAAATAAAAGAGAAATGAAAAAAAACAGAAAGAACCTTACCTGTCGCACCTCCTGGCCCAGCACACCAGAGGGGGGGGGGGTCTCCCGTGTCGTCTTCCTCCTCGTGCCAGAAGGCAGAGGAGAAAGAAGGCGCTGTGCCCCTCGCCACCTCCTGCTCGCGTGGAGCCCCCTCCTGCCTCCACCGCGCCAGAGCACGAGGCCGTCCCTCCCTTATCCTCTCCCCCCCCTGGTCCATTCCCTCCTCTCTTCTCTGTCTCGAGTTCATCTCGCCGCCATTGCCGGTCTGCCCGAGCTCGTCGCAAGCTCAACCCCGGCCACCCTCGCCTCCCTGAAGAGCTCCACTCCTCCGCCTCGACGAGCTGCATCCCTACATCAACTCCTCCGAGCACCCGAGCCCCCGTAGCATCGCCATCATCGCTGTTTCTTCCTCCGGCCACCGGATCTCGCCGCCGTCGAATCGTCGGCCAGAGAGCCCCTCCAACCTCGCCGATGCCAGGAATGGAACCCCCGTGAGCCGCTGACTCTTTCCCCTCTCCTCCCTTGCTCTATCGTGCCTCGTAGCCCGTTCCCCCACCGTGGCCGAACTCCGGCGACCGCTCCGCTCGTCGCCGGCACCTCTCCCAGCCACCCTAGCCCCAGCCGATGCTCCCGCTAGATCGGGCGCTTTGTCAACTCTTTGTAGCCGTCAACCACGCTCGATTTGGACCTCGGTAGCGCAAAATAGCACAACTCCGGCGAGCCCTCCACCGCGGCTCAGTCGCCGGTGACCACTCTCCGGTAGCTGTCGACGTGGCCGACCCTTAGCGCTAATTAACCCCTCCCTCCAGTCACTGCCAGAGGGCCCCACGCCTGGTCAAACCCCAATTAGGGCCTGGTCAGCGCGGGGTTAGCCTCTGGGTCACTGACCAGTGGACCCCACTGTTCAGGTTGACCTGGACCAGGCTGGTTGACCTGCTGACGCAGGGATGAACTTAATTCGAGAAAATTGCTAAAACTTGTAAAAATCATAGAAATTAAAATATAACTCTGATGAAAATAATTTATATATGAAAAAGTATCAGAAAAATGCAAGGAATCCATTGGTGGCATCTATACACATGTTTGGACATTTTAACCTTGCTGAATATGACAAATTCACAATAGGCTTATAAAGGATATAATTGGATGTTGAAAATGAATTATATAGATCAAATAAACTTCTTTCAACTTGTGATCACTTGCATTAGATGAAATCAGCATCATGATAACTTTCCATGCTCATGCATCATTGTGAAGCATTTGCCGTGATTAATTTCTTTCATTTGACCTGTCAATAGACCTTGCGAGATGTAGTTATCACCGGCATCGAAGAATAGCTGAGTTCTTCCGATCAACAGGCAAGCAAAACCCCTTTGAACATTCCGACAAAATCCTATACTCTTGCTCCTGCTCTCATTTCTATGCATTAGGACAAAATGATTCAATTGATAGTTGTATCACGATAGCTGCACCTATTCCTTTGCATGACCTGATTTTGATCACAGTAAATAGCTAAACCAATGCAACCTAGCATACCTGGTAGATGCTTGAGTCATATGTGCTTTACCCTGTTATGCTTGCTATGCTTAGGTTGAGTTTGGTCCGAGCATCGGAATGATGTATTGGAATGATCATGCTCTATTGATGAGAGTTAAAGATGTGAAACTGTTTTGGTAAAGGTAGCGATGAGAGGCCATGTAGTAGTACATGGTGGGTTGTCTCATTGTCGCCGCATATAGGACCTGAGATCTTGTGCTGGTGTTCCAAGACTAGCTACTACTGCACATCGGGTTCCGGTAACTCGACCCCTCTCGGCCTATTAACTACTCTATTCTCAGTCCAGAAGTCACACTAGTTCGAAACGTTCATAGGTTGTGGCACGACCTGCTAAGTGGATGAACGGCCCAGTCGGGACCAGCTTGGGGCCCTGCTCACATCGTTTGAGGCCATGTTGGAAACCTCGGCCGGACTTCCATTATGGGTTCCAACTTAGATAGGAGACTATCTTGGGCGTAAGTCTTAGTAGGTTAACGTCCGTGGCCAACTCCCTCGCTGGGCTTCCGCTTGAAGGTTGCCGAGGTGCTGGTTTTATGTGCACTTGGCGATAAGTGGCGGAATCATGTGTGACGAAGTACACCCCTGCAGTGTATCTATCTATTCGAATAGCCGCGTCCTCGGTTATGTACTGCTTGGATACTTACATGGTTCATAGATAACTTTAATGGTTACTCTAAAATGGTCCAGATAAGTGTGAGTGCTATGGATGGCCTTCTCGTAGGATGACGAGAGAGGATCCATGGTGGTGTATTCATGTGATGCTTATGTGGACTCGTGTGCGCTCTCTCATAAGGAGACGAGAGAGATAATAAAACTTTGTTGTAGAATAGGTTAGCCAAAGGTCAAAGCTCGCTTCTCTGCAATAAACCCCACAAATCCCTTCATTGATACTGGATGCATATGTAGTTAGCACTGATGTAAGACTTGCTGAGTACCTTCGTACTCACTGTTGCTTATTCACATTTTTGCAGAATATACGCCGCTCTCTCTACGTTATCTCTTGACGTTAACATCGATGGTTTAGCTTGGGAACCCAGACAGTGATCTGGCTCCTATGGTAGGGTCGTTGTAGCTTTTAGGCTCTTCCAGCCGCTTTTAGTAGATGTCTGTACCCAGACATGTAACTTCCGCTTGATGCTTGTATGCTCTGAATGTTGGGTCATGTGACCCCTTCTGTTTGTAACATTAAACTATGTTGGCTCTTCGGAGTCTATTAAACAAATGATGTGTTGTAGAGTTATGTTGTGATGCCATGTTGTATCTTCACATATCGTGCATATTGTGTGTATGCTTGCAATGCATTGGTATGTGTGGGATTCAACACCTAGTTGTGTGCCTTGAGTAGTACCCATACCGGGAAATGCCTCTTTGTGCTTCCACCGAGCCTTGGTAGCTTGCTACTGCTCTGGACACATTGATTGACCGGCATGTATCCTTCTTGGTTGTTGTGTCTGTCCCCACGGGGAAATGTCACGCGGTGTAATGGAGTCCCTGTAGCTTGCTACGACTCATCTACACTCGTTGATGACCGACACCTGCCTTGCTGGGTTATCTATGCTTGTCCCTCTATGGATGTGCCACTTGGGTTCATAACTAGCCATGTCGACCCAGGTTCTTTGATATATGATTGCTGGCAACATAGTCATATACGTGAGCCAAAAGACGCAAACGGTCCCGGCCAAGGTAAGGTGGAAACCGGGGTGATTACCGTGCGTGAGGCCACAAAGTGATATGATGTGTACATGCTGGAGTTGTATGGCTTAGGATCGGGGTCCCGACAGTGTTGGTATCAGAGCTTGACTGCCTGTAGGATTACCAAGCCAGAATGGTCGATGTTGAGTCTAGAAAATCTATAGTTATATAAGGGAATTGATTGTGGAAGGAAACGTAAGGCTCTTTTTACTCTTTTCCTCGAGTCACTCTATTCTGAGTCACCTTTTCTTTTCTACGGGGATTAAGGACTAGGTTTTCTTATATGTCTACTAGGAGGACGAGTTACTGAACCATGGACTTATAGAATGGTTTCTGTGTGTCATTCCTGCTTTCATCAGAATTATGAGAAGAGATGCCTTTGTTCTTGCTGCACCTGAAATCCATAATATTGAGTAGTCATGTTGCCCAGATCTCTTGAAAGATGCCTCATATTTCATGCCTATACAGCCGTTATGCTGTCCGATTTTCTCTAGGATTGTGGTGTTTAGTGTTATTTGTCTCTGAACCCTGGATTGTTTCAACAGGATGTCGCGAGTAACACGGAGTTCTGCTGGCCGTTATCAGAACCATGGAGATGGTAGGGATGGAGAAGATTCTCTTAATCCGCCTTTGTTGACAGAGGTTATGCTAGAAATTGAGAGGAATAAGCATGCCACCAACCGCCTATTGGAGCACATTGAGCGGAATACAGCCTATCAGTACAATGAGCTAGTATCCATCAGAGACTTCATCAAATTGAACCCACCCACCTTCCATCATTCCATTGAGCCATTAGATGCAGATGATTGGCTCCGAAGTATCAATAACAAGCTGCGTTATGCAAACGTGGCTGAAGGAGACAAGGTTACCTATGCCACATATCACCTCGAAAGTTCTGCTAGTCTATGGTGGGAGAACTTTGAGGCTATGCGTCCTTCGGGCCAAGTTACTTCATGGCAGGAGTTCTGTGAAGCTTTTAGTGAACATCATATTCCGCAAGCCCTGATAGATCGTAAGCAAGAAGAGTTTTGCAATTTGACTCAAGACAAGTTGGATGTAAATGCTTATAGTCGTGAATTTGGACGCCTTGCGCATTATGCACCAGAAAAAGTATCCACGAATGCCAAGAAGCAAGCTAGGTTCAGGAAAGGTCTTAACCCAAAGCTTCACCATGATCTCAGTTTGCATGAGTTCATCAGTTTTGAGGTCCTTGTGAACAAAAGCCATCCAAGCAGAAACCAGCAGAATGACCTATGAGGAATCTTGCAAGCACAACCGTGATGTTGGATCATCTTCAACTTCTATATCCCAGAAGCGTAGGATATGGATCCCAAATGCTGATATCACTCCGAGATATGTACCAAGGCCAACCTATGTGGCGCCTCGTCTGCCGATGCCAAGTGTCCCCCAGGATAATCTCATCAATCAAGCGTTCAACCCAGACCCCCGTCCTATTTTTGGATCATGCTTCAAGTGTAGCAAGCCAGGACACTATTCAAGGGATTGCCCTTTGCGTGGTTTTGTTCCACCTCCTTCAAGAATGGGTGTTGTTCGTTGCAAGCCACCAACCAAGAAGTTCAAGGAAAAGTCAGTTGCTCTAACTCGGGGATGTGTGCACCATGTATCAGCAGAAGAAGCTCAAGATGATGATGATGTCGTGCTTAAGACGCTCCTTTTTAATTCTCATCCAGCTTCAGTTCTTTTTGACTCTGGAGCATCTCACTCCTTCATCTCCAAACGTTATGCCTCCTTACATAACATTGCTTTCGTAGATATGCCCACCCCATTAGTAATTCAGGCTCCAGGTTCCAAATGGCAAACTAATGCAGTAAGTCATGGGAACCAAATACTTATTGATGGTCTATTATTCCTTGCTTCCTTGATACCTCTCAAGACTTCACACATCAATATCATTTTGGGGATGGACTAGTTGACATCTCATCATGCCAAAATTGATTGTTTCTCTAGATCTGTTCAGCTCACCCATACCTCTGGCCAGTTAGTAAAAGTCTCATCCGGGGTTACAAAACGCCAGATATATGCCCTCAATGCCAATCCTCTTCCAGACCTTGAAAACATCCCAGTAGTGTGTGATTTTCCGGATGTCTTTCCAGAGGAACTACCAGGTGTCCCACCTGACAGAGAAGTAGAGTTTGTCATAGAACTTATCCCAGGAACTGCTCCAATTGCTAGAAGACCCTATAAGATGTCTCCTCAAGAATTAGGTGAGCTTGACACCCAACTTGATGAATCCTTGAAGAAAGGTTTCATCCGTCCTAGCTCTTCCCCTTGGGCTTGCCCTGTCCTCTTCGTCAAGAAGAAGGATGGTACGGAACGGATGGTTGTAGATTACTGACCGGTTAATCTGGTCATGATAAAGAACAAATATCCGCTCCCCACGATCAACGATCTATATGATCAGCTCGCTGGATCTGCAGTCTTTTCAAAGATGGATTTGAGATTAGGTTATCATCAAATCAAAATTAGGAACGGGGACATTCCTAAGACGTCCTTTGTCACTCGTTATGGCCAATACGAGTACACCGTCATGTCCTTCGGTCTAACCAATGCCCCAGCCACTTTCTCCCGCTTAATGAATTCGATCTTCATGGAGTACTTGGATAAATTCGTCGTGGTTTACCTCGATGATATTCTGATTTACTCGAAGAACGAAGAAGAACATGCTGAGCATCTTAGGCTGGTATGGATGAAACTTCGAGAGCACCGCATTTACGATAAATTCTCCAAGTGTGAATTCTAGTTACCAGAAGTGACCTATCTAGGTCACGTAATCTCGGCAAAAGGTATTGCTGTCAATCCCGAGAGAGTTCAGGCCATTCTTGATTGGACTCCACCTGATTCGGTGAAGCAAGTTAGGAGTTTCCTTGGCTTAGCAAGCTATTGCCGCCACTTCGTCGAGAATTTCTCCAAAATTGCCAAACCTCTAACTGAACTTCTCAAGAAAGATAAGAAGTTTGAATGGACACCACGGTGCCAGGAAAGTTTTCAGGAGTTGAAAAGACGACTAACTACTGCCCCGGTACTTGTGCCCCCAGATTTCTCAAAGGACTTATTATCTACTATGATGCCTCGTGACAAGGACTTGGATGCATCTTATGCAAGATTGTCATGTGATTGCATACACATCTCGACAGTTGCGTCCACATGAGGAGAATTATCCAACTCATGATCTGGAACTTGCCGTTGTAGTTTATGCACTATTAACCTGGCGACATTACCTCCTGGGTAATCGTTGTGAAATATACACTGATCACCAGAGTCTCAAGTATATATTCACCCAACCGGATTTGAATCTCAGGCAAAGACGATGGGTTGAGTTGATTACGGATTACGATTTAGGAATATCTTACACCCCAGGCAAAGCCAATGTCATGGCTGATGCACTAAGTCGTAAATCCTATTATAACAACCTCATGTTGCTACAAAATCAACCACTTCTCCATGAGGAATTTCGTAAGCTTAATCTTCACCTTGTTCCTCAAGGATTCCTTTCTACCTTGGTGTCGAAACCGACTCTTGAGGATCAGATCATAGCAGCCCAGAAACATGATACGGGAATTTCCCGGATAAAGAGCAACATCGCGAAAAGAGTTGCTGGTCGTTTCTTGGTAAATGATAAAGGTGTTGTATTCTTTGATAATCGTCTGGTGGTTCCTAAGAAGCAACAACTTCATGATTTGATTCTTAAGGAAGCTCATGAATCGCCTCTCACGATTCATTCCGGTAGCACTAAAATGTATTAGGACCTACGCCAGAGGTTCTGGTGGACCCGAATGAAGAGAGAAATCGCTCAATTCATTGCTATCTGTGACGTTTGTCGTCGCGTTAAGGCAGAGCATCAAAGGCCTGCTCGCACCCTTCAACCCCTGGCTATTCCCGAGTGGAAGTGGGACAAGGTTAGTACGGATTTTATCACTGGTTTTCCAAAGACCAAGAAAGGGAATGATGCCATCTTTGTCGTCATTGCTCGCCTTCCGAAAGTTGCTCACTTCCTTCCAGTCCGAGAAAGTATAACTGCTAGTCTGCTAGCAGACCTATATATTTCTCGAATAGTTTCTCTTCATGGTGTTCCTCTAGAAATCAATTCAGATCGTGGAAGTCTTTTCACTTCTCGATTTTGGGAAAGTTTCCAAAAACCTATGGGAACTCATCTTTCGTTTAGCACTGCTTATCACCCTCAGTCAAGTGGTCAAGTAGAAAGAGTCAACCAAATTCTTGAAGATGTGCTCAGAGCCTGTGTTATCTCATTCGGAATGAATTGGGAGAAGTGTCTTCCATTCGCCGAATTTGCTAAAAACAACAGTTTCCAGTCTAGTCTGGGCAAAGCTCCTTTCGAAGTTCTGTATGGACGAAGATGCCGAACACCATTAAACTGGTCAGAAACCGGTGAAAGACAGTTCTTTGGACCAGATATGATCCAGGATGCAGAAGAGCAAGTTCACATTATTCGTGAGAATTTAAAAACTGCCCAATCTCGTCAAAAGAGTCAATATGACCGCCGTCATAAGGAAGTATGTTATGAAGTTGACGAGAAGGCTTACCTTCGGCTTTCACCTCTCAAAGGTACCCATCGTTTCGGTATCAAAGGAAAATTGGCTCCTCATTACATTGGTCCTTTCCGTATTCTCGCTAAACGAGGAGAGGTTGCCTACCAGTTAGAGCTGCCTCCTCAGCTTTCCAAAGTTCATGATGTGTTCCACGTTTCTCAACTCAGGTGTTGCTTCAAGGACCCTGTCCGCGAAGTAGACCACGAAACGCTTGATCTCCAAGATGATCTATCATATCGAGAATATCCTGTTCGTATTCTTGACGAAACCGAGCGCAGCACCCGACATCGCAACATCAAGTTTCTCAAGGTTCGGTGGTCTCATCATTCCGAGAATGAAGCAACCTGGGAGCGCGAAGATCGCCTTCGGCTTGAATACCCCGAACTCTTCCCGACTACACCTAAATCTCGGGACGAGATTCTTGTTTAGTGGAGGTGAGTTGTCACAGCCCTAGCTTTCATTTGTTTGCCAAGCATTCATGCATGCATTATAAAAATTTGATGTTTTAATGGGAAGTGATCAAAACCCCAAATGTTTTGATCAATTGACAAGAAGGCAATAAAAATTTAATACCTTAAAAGGAACCAGGAAAATGTTCCAAATACTTGGCAAAATAGTGACATAAAGTAAATTTGTCAAACCAAAATTCTAGGTCACAGGAACTTTTTGAAAAGGATTTTGAGTTGACTAAATAGCTATTTGGAATGGAATTATTTTGATTCCTTCTATTTTAAAGTTTCAAAAATGTTGAAACCCTTATGTGGCATTGGATATTATTGTCTTTGTCTCATAATAACATTTCTGGGTTTTATATTTGGTCAAAATATTTATTTTAAATCCTAAAAGTAATTACCAGAAAGAAATAAAAGAGAAATGAAAAAAACAGAAAGAACCTTACCTGTCGCACCTCCTGGCCCAGCCCACCAGAGGGGGGTCTCCCCTGTCGTCTTCCTCCTCATGCCACAAGGCAGAGGAGAAGGAAGGCACGGCGCCCCTCGCCACCTCCTGCTCGCATGGCGCGCCCTCCTGCCTCCACCGCGCCAGCGCACGAGGCCGTCCCTCCCTTATCCTCTCCTCCCCCTGGTCCATTCCCTCCTCACTTCTCTGTCTCGAGTTCATCTCGCCGCCATTGCCGGTCTGCCCGAGCTCGTCGCAAGCTCGATCCCGGCCACCCCTCGCCTCCCTGAAGAGCTCCACTCCTCCGCCTCGACGAGCTGCATCCCTACATCAACTCCTCCGAGCCCCCGAGCCCCCGTAGCATCGCCATCGTCGCCGTTTCTTCCTCCGGCCACCGGATCTCGCCGCCGTCGAATCGTCGGCCAGAGAGCCCCTCCAACCTCGCCGATGCCAGGAATGGAACCCCCGTGAGCCGCTGACTCTTTCCCCTCTCCTCCCTTGCTCTACCGTGACCCGTAGCCCATTCCCCCACCATGGCCGAACTCCGGCGACCGCTCCGCTCGTCACCGGCACCTCTCCCAGCCACCCTAGCCCCAGCCGATGCTCCCGCTAGATCGGGCGCTTTGTCAGCTCTCTGTAGCCATCAACCACTCTCGATTTGGTCCTCGGTAGCGCAAAATAGCACAACTCCGGCGAGCCCTCCACCGCGGCTCAGTCGTCGGCGACCACTCTCCGGTAGCTGTCGACGTGGCCGACCCTTAGCGCTAATTAACCCCTCCCTCCAGTCACTGCCATAGGGCCCCACGCCTGGTCAAACCCCAATTAGGGGCTGGTCAGCGAGGGGTTAGCCTATGGGTCACTGACCAGTGGATCCCACTGGTCAGGTTCACCTGGACCCGGCTGGTTGACCTGCTGACGCAGGGATAACATCAGCCAAACGGAGTAATAGTTTTCTGGTTTAACTTAATTCCAGAAAATTGCTAAAACTTGTAAAAATCATAGAAATTAAATATAACTTTGATGAAAATAATTTATATATGAAAAAGTATCAGAAAAATGCAAGGAATACATTGGTGGCATCTATACACATGTTTGGACATTTTAACCTTGCTGAATATGACAAATTCACAATAGGCTTATAAAGAATATAATTGGATGTTGAAAATGAATTATATAGATCAAATAAACTTCTTTCAACTTGTGATCACTTGCATTAGATGAAATCAGGATCATGATAACTTGCCATGCTCATGCATCATTGTGCAGCATTTCCGGTATTAATTTCTTTCGTTTGATCTGTTAATAGACCTTGCGAGATGTAGTTATCACCGACATCGAAGAATAGCTGAGTTCTTCCGATCAACAGGCAAGCAAAACCCCTTTGACATTTCGACAAAATCCTATTCTCTCGCTCCTGCTCTCATTTCTATGCATTAGGACAAAATGATTCAATTGATAGTTGTATTACGATAGCTGCACCTATTCCTTTGCATGACCTGATTTTGATCACAGTAAATAGGTAAACCAATGCAACCTAGCATACCTGGTAGATGCTTGAGTCATATGTGCTTTACCCTGTTATGCTTTCTATGCTTAGGTTGAGTTTGGTCCGAGCATCGGAATGATGTATTGGAATGATCATGTCCTATTGATGAGAGTTGAAGATGTGAAACTGTTTTGGTAAAGGTAGCGATGAGAGGCCATGTAGGAGTACATGGTGGGTTGTCTCATTGTCGCCGCATATAGGACCTGAGATCTTGTGTTGGTGTTCCAAGACTAGCTACTACCGCACATTGGGTTCCGGTAACTCGACCCCTCTCGGCCTATTAACTACTCTGTTCTCAATCCAGAAGTCACAGTAGTTCGAAACGTTCATAGGTTGTGGCACGGCCTGCTAAGTGGATGAACGGCCCAGTCGGGACCGGCTTGGGGCCCTGCTCACATCGTTTGAGGCCATGTTGGAAACCTCGGCCGGACTTCCATTATGGGTTCCAACTCAGATAGGCGATTGTCTTGGGCGTGAGTCTTAGTAGGTTAACGTCCGTGGCCAACTCCCTCGCTGGGCTTCCTCTTGAAGGTTGCCGAGGTGCTGGTTTTATGTGCACTTTGCGATAAGTGGCCGAAGCATGTGTGACGAAGTACACCCCTGCAGGGTATCTATCTATTCGAATAGCCGCAACCTCGGTTATGGACTGCTTGGATACTTACATGATTCATAGATAACTTTAATGGTTACTCTAAAATGGTCCAGATAAGTGTGAGTGCTATGGATGGCCTTCTCGTAGGATGACGAGAGAGGATCCATGGTGGTGTATTGATGTGATGCTTATGTGGACTCGTGTGCGCTCTCTCGTAAGGAGACGAGGGATATAATAAAACTTTGTTGTAGAATAGGTTAGCCAAAGGTCAAAGCTGGCTTCTCTGCAATAAACCCCACAAATCCCTTCATTGATACTGGATGCATATGTAGTTAGCACTGATGTAAAACTTGCTGAGTACCTTCATACTCACTGTTGCTTATTCACGTTTTTGCAGAATAGACGTCGCTCTCTCTACGTTATCTCTTGACGTTAACATCGAAGGTTTAGCCTGGGAACCCAGACAGTGATCTGGCTCCTATGGTAGGGTCGTTGTAGCTTTTAGGCTCTTCCAGCCGCTTTTAGTAGATGTCTGTACCCAGACATGTAACTTCCGCTTGATGCTTGTATGCTCTGAATGTTGGGTCATGTGACCCCTTCTGTTTGCAACATTAAACTATGTTGGCTCTTCGGAGTCTATTAAATAAATGATGTGTTGTAGAGTTATGTTGTGATGCCATGTTGTATCTTCACATATCGTGCATATTGTGTGTATTCTTGCAATGCATTGGTATGTGTGGGATTCGACACCTAGTTGTGTGCCTTCAGTAGTACCCCACACCGGGAAATGCCTCTTTGTGCTTCCACCAAGCCTTGGTAGCTTGCTACTGCTCCGGACACATTGATTGACCGACATGTATCCTTCTTGGTTGTTGTGTCTGTCCCCACGGGGAAATGTCACGCGGTGTAATGGAGTCCCTGTAGCTTGCTACGACTGGTCTACACTCGCTGATGACCGACACCTACCTTGCTGGGTTATGTATGCATGTCCCTGTAGGGATGTGCCACTTGGGTTCACAACTAGCCATGTCGACCCAGGTTCTTTGACATATGATTGCTGGCAACATAGTCATATACGTGAGCCAAAAGACGCAAACGGTCCCGGCCAAGGTAAGGTGGCAACCGGGGTGATTACCGTGCGTGAGGCCACAAAGTGATATGATGTGTACATGCTGGAGTTGTATGGCTTAGGATCGGGGTCCCGACACTTACCCATAGAGAGAGACAACGTTCTTTGAAGCTTTTGTTTAAGCCTTAGAATGGTATGATGAAAACCCCATGAAATGGCATCTGTTGTCACGCATAGGAAATTTTACGGTGAGGATGAAGCCAAGACCCCTCTCTCTGCAGGATAACCACAAATGGTAGACCACCATGAGAATCATCGATACGTTATTTAGAATCGATCGCGAGACTGTGAGTTAAGGAGACTCAGTGGTGGAAGAAACTTATATCAACAGAAGAACCCTCGATTTTGATGGAAACGTTATGAATATAACGGAAGAGCATCACCAAAGTAGTTAGTATGAAGAAAGTGAGGAGTGAGATGCCAAAACCCCAGAGGATTTCTAAAATTTTGAGGGACTAGTAACTCTCATTTTAAGTGTGGTAGCATCCCACTTTGCACGAGATTAGATTTGTTTGAAGACCTCCAAAACCCTATACTTTCTTTCTAGCCTCTTCGAATCTCGAGGACGAGATTCTCTTTAAGTGTGGTAGGTTTGTAACATCCCAAATTTTGGAATGTTAATATAATTATTAGATTGATTGTTTTTTTGAGTGATTGAAACTTGAGTGAAATTTGAAACTTTTTAAAAACTTTTGAATAAGAGGGAATAAAATGACTTTCCCCTTTTCCCTGTGAATTCAAATTCATCTTTTTTAAAGTCAGCGAGGGGAGATAGCATGACTTCTTCAACTATAAAGAATTTGAATCAAGGTGGTATTGGAATTCCTTTCGATTTTGTTTTGCATTTTATTTCTTTCTCACTCACGGAATGCCGGGAACCATATCTTGTCAAGCAAGAAAAAGAGAGGAGAAACATGACCCTCCAAACCCGGGGATATTCCTTGAAATATTTGAGCCATGACACCGAAGATTTATTTGAGTAATTATTTGCAAAAAGAAATAAAGCATTTAGGGGATTTTCTGAAAAATATTTTTTTAAGTTTTTATTTTGGCCGTGGCAAAATGTCCATCATTTAGATTTTATTTTTCTGAAAATTTTAGTATATAGAAACTCTATATTCCGAATTTATTTGGTTTCCCTTTTATCTTTTACTTTCCGGTTTTTGAAAATAGGGAAAGAAATCTCATTTATTTGGAAACTTTGCTCTGGCCCATTAAAGCCTTTCCAAAAGTTGGCCCGACAATTTCTTCTCCTTCC
Organism: Hordeum vulgare subsp. vulgare; assembly: GCF_904849725.1. Classification (NCBI taxonomy): domain Eukaryota; kingdom Viridiplantae; phylum Streptophyta; class Magnoliopsida; order Poales; family Poaceae; genus Hordeum; species Hordeum vulgare. Next base: position 108,359,219 of record NC_058521.1, on the reverse strand, counting down.
TCACGTTCTCCTTCCTCACATGAAACTTTCATAGCCATGGTGAGAGGAATCTCCACCTTCCAGATCTCCTTGCTCCTTCCTTCTCTGAGCACCCCGAGCCCCTACAAATACTCCCCTCAACCTCCTCTCCCCATTTTCCCCATAGCCCAACCCCTCCCCTCGTCTGAACGCAGCCCCCACCTCGCCGGAGTTCGCCTCCAACAGGGACTCGCCGGAGCTCCTGCTGCTCCCTCCCGTCGCCCCCACGCCCCACCGACGCCACCAACCTTCGGCCCGAGCCCTCCTCCGTCGCCTGGACCCCTCCACCGCCTCGGCCCGCCACCGGAGCAACCTTCCCGCCGTCTTCTCCAGCTCCGGCGACTAACTCCGGTGAGATCCACGAAATCCCGTATTGCAGTTTTTTCAGAAAATTGCAATCTTATAAAATTCATATCTATTAGTCTATAACTTCGAATTAGGTGATTCTTTTTGCGTTGGATCACAAATTTTATGCAGTTTCTGTAGATATATAATTTGTGTATGTTTGGATTTATAAAAAATTGAGTTAGATCAGATTTGAATTAAAGCTTGTTTTGCTTATTCCGGGAGTTTAAAAATAGACTTCAATTTGATTCTTTTTGATGCTGCTTCCTATTGATCATATATTTCAGTAGTTTAAGTTTCAATTTTTTTAAAATATTTTTAATTGGGGTTTTTACCAAAACAGATTCTGTTTTAGTTCTTTTAGGATTATGGCTATTTTTTTTCGATATATGTTTTTAAATTAGTTTCTTTTATATTTGATAAAGTTTATATTTGGTTTTCTGTTAGATAACAGTAGGTTCTCAACAAGTTTTTATTTTTATTTTATTTGTTATCATGAAATCAATTCTAGTTCCCTAATAACTTGCAATTGATTTCTCTACTGTTTCAAATCCCGTTTGGAAATACTTTCAAATAGTTTTGTGAAAAAGACTTTATTTTATCTTAGTTAAATTTATATCTTAGTTCCCTGTTATTTAAGTATTTTATTTTCTGTTAGACAAAAACTATTTAGTGTTTGACGTAGTAGAAGACTCCCTAGTCTTATTTGAAGTTTCCTTCGGATTCTTATTCGCTCTCTCTTTTGTTTTGATTGCTAGAATGATTGCTAGTATGAGTGCTTACGTGAATGATATGGTTGTTATATAGATTTCATCGGAGAGTGGCGAGTAGTCTATCAAGTTATTCCTCGAGAACGAAAATTCTTCTTCGTCAACATCACCAGGCAAATCATTTGATCATGTATCACCTATGTTTTATGCATCATAGTTCTACCATCCTATGCCCAATTTGCATGCTGACTAGGTACTTGGAAATTATGGTTACATATTGTAGTATCATGTGGTAGGAACCCAATAACCCTGCTTGGCCCGGGACGACAAATTTCATATTGCTATGCTTGAGTAGACGGGATTCTGGTTGAGAGTTCATCACGAGTGATGCGAGAATAATTTAATAACCAAGACCGGTTAAGTCAAGTCTTTTCAAGACCTCGTGATGCAATGCAACTCTGGGTGAAGGACGGTTGATCGGCTCCCTGGAGAAACCAGTGGGTGACCCGGGATGCTGGAGACGTGCCATGACATCTTGCGGAAAGCTACACCCAGGCTCAAAGAGACGGACAGATATTTTCAAGACGCAAGGCTTACCTGCACAACCACAAGTCATTATGGGCTCTGGCTTGGTTGGACAACGCGGCGACTTTAGACAGGCGGTGCCAGTAGATGTAGAAGAACGGTAGGATTGGATGGGCACCGACAGGGATTGAGAGGGACCCGTTGAAAGACCATGTTTTGATCATCCGGTCTTCAAACACCCTGAAGTGCGAGGACATACACGGAGGCGATCAAATCTTGTGGGGAACGTGTGCAAAACTCTGCAGAGTACTCAAACCTAATCGATTAGCCGTGTCCACGGTCATCGACAACTTGAGCCAAAGGAACTGAAGTTATCTGAAATTCTCAACACCATTATATATATTTGATGTGGGTAATATTGTTAACTTGGGTATGAGAACTGGTTGGCGGAACTATCTCAATAACAACCAACAGTGTAGCAATATTTTTCTTTTTAGCCCATCTCTTGTTGTAGGAGAAAACTTTGCTTTCCGCTAAAAACTTACAACCCCACCTGCCATATATGCATATAGTATAGATGATATTTTACCCCCTCTCATATGTGACTTGCCGGCATATTCAATATGCTGACCTACAGGGCTGCAACGTCTTATGTTGCAGATATTTTCTTCGATGAGTAAGAGTACGATTCAGGGTTACGGTCTACACTCAACCTGCCGTTGGTGTTTATGGGGACTCCACTCCCTTTGACAGTTTCCGCTGAGATATTTAAGGTATATATCAGTTTTACGCTATTTCCATGTGATTGCACTTTGATATATACATTGATGTATTGTGTGTGCTAGCATACTGATCCAGGGATGGCACAGATACACAGAGGCTTGACTCATTTTGAGTCAGGTCGCTACATTCCCAGTAGCATATGAATGATATAACATGAGACTCTCTATATGAAGAATAAGGTGCCACTTTGAGGCACAAGTGCGGTAAAGGATAGTAGCAAACTCCCTTCTCCCTTTTTATCTCATTCATTTTTCTATTTTAATTTTGTTTATGGTGGGATCATTTGGCCTCCCCCATTTTTATTTCTTCAGTGGGACAATGCTCTAATAATGATGATCATCACACTTTTATTTACTTACAACTCAATATGAAAACTGGTAGGACCATACGACTTTGCATGAATGCCTCTGGCACTGTACTAGGATGTCCAAATATCTAGCATGACATGTATAAAAAATATGATGAACGGTGGCTTTGCCACAAATACTATGTCAGCTCTATGTTATCATGCAAAGCATTATGATGATGAACGAACTAGTCATGTGAAGTGACGATGGCATTTGCATGGCAATATATCTCGGAGTGGATATGAACATGCCATGATAGGTAGGTATCGCATATGTTATGAGGAGGATATCAAAGGCTTATGTGCAACAGAGCGTGTCATTTCACGGAGTTTGCATGCACCGACGAAAGTTGCACCGATCCTCAAGGTGAGAACGGGCGATGCACGGTACCGAAGAGGCTAGCAAATATGAAGAGGTGAGATTGCATATGTACATGGTGTCACATTAGTCATGAAGAACTCATGTACTTATTGCAAACTTTTATTAGTTTTATCACAAATCAAAGTATTAGTCACGTGCCCCGAGGGAGAGGGTTGGTAGGAATTTACCATCGCGCGACTCCGACTCAAAACAACATGAGGATTTCAACGAGGAATAGAAATGCTCACTCATCATTGCCACACCCTTTTATATTTTAGATGTACAATAAGTTTAACATATCTTAATGTCGACACCTATCGGAATTAATAATAATGCACTCACACCTTTTTCATATCACCACATCAATATCATTAACCCATAATTTCTTTATATGTGCTACATGATGGTTTTAATTATCACTCATTAAATACCCATTATTTTTTATCTAGTATTATGACCTATGCAAATTACCATAACTATTTATTTAACTCTCAAACAAATATAAATGAAGAACGAGAGCATACTATTTCTATAAAATTTACACGCCATCGTGCTAAAAAAGATAAAGTGAAGTACTAGAGCAACTGTTAAGCTCAAAAGATATAAGTGAAGCACATAGAGTATTCTAACAAATGTGATGATCTGGTATATCTCTCAAATAGGTGTGTCCAACAAACGTTGATTGTGGCAAACTTAAAGTAAAATCAAACAACGCTCCAAGCAAAACTCATATCATGTGATGAATAAAAATGTAGCTCGAAGTGACATACCGATGGATTGAGACGAAAAGAGGGGATTCCTTCCGGGGCATCCCCAAGCTTAAATGCTTGAGCTTCCTAGAATATTACCTTGGCATGCCTTGTGCATCACCAAGCTTAGGATTTTGCTGCTCCTCATTCCATTGTACATCGGAATAATACTCAAAACTTGAAAACTTTAATCACATAAAACTCAGCAAAACTTCGTGAGGTCCATTAGTATAAGAAACATATCAATTACTTTCAGGTGCTATTATAAGGTGATTATTATTTTGTTTGAGCATAAGGTACTGTATTATAAATTATCAATGTTTTATACCCCCCGATAGAAGCCATAGCATCATCAATACAAGCAAACTACGCAAGCAAAAACAAATTGTAACTCAAACAGAACAGTGTGTAGTAATCTGTAATGAACCTATACTTTTGTAACTCCAAAAATTCTGAAAAATTAAGATGACTCGAGGAATTTGTATAGCAGTACTGTGTAAGGAATGATATTAAAAAGATGTTCTAGTAAAATCAGAGAAATTCTGCACTGCATGTCAAAGTTTCTGTTTTTTATCAAATCAATTCTACGCATCATACAAATCACCCCAAAGGCTTTACTTGGCACAAACACTAATTAAAACATAAAAACACAATTACTACATAGGCAATAATCATGTTATCACAAACAAACATAAATTTATGAAGTATTCATGCCATGTTTGTTTATGTTTACAATACTTTTATATGGTTTTGATGCACTTTATATGATTTATTTAGAACTAACCCGGACTGACGCTGTTTTCAACAGAACTACCATGGTGTTGTTATTTGTGCAGAATTAAAAGTTCATGGAATTGGACGAAACTTTTTGATGATTTTTTTGGAAGAAAATAGAAATATTCGAGCAAAGAACCACCAGAGGGGGACCCCTGGTGCCCACTGGACACCAGGCCGCACCAGACCCGTGGCGTGGGCTCATGTCTAGTGGGCACCTCGTGGCCCATCTTGGCATGATTCCAACACCCAAAAATCCAATAATTATAGAAACCTCAGGAAATAACCTTAGACGAGAAGTTCCGCCGCCGCAATTCTTTGTAGCCATGAAAAACAACCGAGAGCTCGTTCGACACATTGCTAGAAGGGGAGATCATCTCCGGTGGCCATCTTCATCATCCCAGCGGAGGCCGTGATGAGGACATAGTAGTCGATCCTCGGGGCTGAGTGTTTGTACTAGTAGCTATGTGTTTAATCTCTCTCTCTCTCTCTCATGTTCTTGAGATGTCATGATCTTGATATATCACGGTCCTTGTTAATATAGTTGGATCATATGGTGTTTGTGCTATGCCATTATTTTGATGAATTGAATGTTTCACTTTAAGATCTCGCTATGTTGGATTTAATATTCAGCTTTGAGAGCACATAATATATGTCTTGCATGCAGACACCCGTAGTGACATTGGGGTATTCAAATGATTCACTTGATATATGGTGTGGCATTAACTCGCGGATTCTCGAGGTGACAATGGGGTAATCTAGGCATAGGGTTGATTGCATGTTTTCGTACTATGTTCTCCGATAAAAATCTTGGTGTGCTCCTTGAAGTTCTTTGTGTTGGATTGATTATTATGAATCTGAATTTGTTATGATGTTATTTTTGTACAAACTCTTGACAGATCGATCAGAAAGGATAATTTGTTATCTTAGTACGAACTCTTGGAAAGATTGATCAGAAAGAATAACTTTGAGGTGGTTTCGTACCCTACAAACAATTTCTTTGTTCTCCGCAAGATAGGAACTTTGGAGTGATTCTTCATCACATGTTGAGAGATTGTTACTTGATCCAATTATATCAGCATTGTTGATTCATTGCACTAGCAAAAGTACGGACCCTAGGCCTCATTTCAAGCATGGCAATACCGTTTATGCTCAGTTTTGTTACTTGATACCTTGCTATTTTTATATTTTCAGATTACAAAAACTATATCTACTATCATTACTACACTTGTATCACAAGCTCTTCGCCGAACTAGTGCACTTATACAATTTACCATTGTATTTGGTGTGCTGGGGACACAAGAGACATTTTATTATTTGCTTGCCGGGTTGTTTGAGAGAGACCATCTTCATACTACGCCTCCCACAGATTGATAAACCTTAGGTCATCAACTTGAGGGAAATTTGCTACTCTCCTACAAATCTCTGCACTTGGAGGCCCAACTCGAGTCTACAAGAATAAAGTTGCATAGTAGATATCAAGCTCTTTTTGGCGTTGTTGCCGTAGAGGTGAGTGCTTCAAGGTATATCTTTAGATCTTGCAATTAAATGTTTTAGTTTCTTTTTTCCACTAATTTGGTTTATAAAAATAAAATTACAGAAAAAGGAATTGAGGTGGTCTCATATTGTTCATCTTTATTATGTGTTTTTGTGAAAATGATGGAAAGGAAAATTGCGCTCAATTTCCTAGAGGAAAAAGTTATGAAAATGATTCATTTGAATTCCTTTAGTGATGAGCACGATACAAATATTGTTAGTATGAATTCTCTGAATATTCATGATGCTAATGATATGCAAAGCCACAAGCTTGGGGATACTATGTTTGATGAAGATGAAATATTTAGTCTCCAAGTTTTGATGACCAAATTTATTATGATGAAAGCATGCCTCATATTTATGATGATTATATTGATAAAAGTGAATTTGGAGGAGTGTCAAATATAAATACTAATGATCCCACTATTCTGGAGGGTGTTGAATCTTTTCATAATGATAAAAGTGGATTTGGAGAGGTCATGGCTTTATTTAGTGACGAGTCCCCTATTTTGGAAGAGGCCTCAATTGACTATGACCACAAAGTTGCTATCTATGATGAATATTGTGATAACATTTATGCTATAAAGAGTAATAATGAACATGAAACTTGTCATCATGATTTTAGTTTTCAATTGGATTATGCAAGTCAAGTATCACATGATAGTTATTTTGTTGAGTTTGCTCCCACTGTTGGGGAACGTCGCATGGGAAACAAAAATTTTCCTACGCGCACGAAGACCTATCATGGTGATGTCCATCTACGAGAGGGGATGAGTGATCTACGTACCCTTGTAGATCGTACAGCAGAAGCGTTAGTGAACGCGGTTGATGTAGTGGAACGTCCTCACGTCCCTCGATCCGCCCCGCGAACAATCCCGCGATCAGTCCCACGATCTAGTACCGAACGGACGGCACCTCCGCGTTCAGCACACGTACAGCTCGACGATGATCTCGGCCTTCTTGATCCAGCAAGAGAGACGGAGAGGTTGAAGAGTTCTCCGGCAGCGTGACGGCGCTCCGGAGGTTGGTGATGATCTTGTCTCAGCAGGGCTCCGCCCGAGCTCCGCAGAAACGCGATCTAGAGGAAAAACTATGGAGGTATGTGGTCGGGCAGCCGTGAGAAAGTCGTCTCAAATCAGCCCTAAAAACCTCCGTATATATAGGTGGGAGGGAGGGGAGGAGGCAGCCTCAAAACCTAAAGGTTTGGCCGAAATTGGAGGTGGAGGAGTCCTACTCCAATCCTACTTGGAGTAGGATTCCACCTTCCCACTTGGAAACTCTTTCCACCTTGTGTTTTTTCCTTCTCAAACCTTATGGGCCTTAGTGGGAACTTATTCCAGCCCACTAGGGGCTGGTTTATCTCTTCCCATAGCCCATGAGACCCCTTGGGGCGTGACACCCCTCCCGATGGTCCCCGGCACCCCTCCCGGCACTCCCGGTACACTACCGATGAGCCCGAAACTTTTCCGGTAATGCACGAAAACCTTCCGGTAACCAAATGGGGTCATCCTATATATCAATCTTCGTTTCCGGACCATTCCGGAAACCCTCGTGACGTCCGTGATCTCATCCGGGACTCCGAACAACATTCGGTAACCAACCATATAACTCAAATACGCATAAAACAACGTCGAACCTTAAGTGTGCAGACCCTGCGGGTTCGAGAACTATGTAGACATGACCCGAGAGACTCCTCGGTCAATATCCAATAGCGGGACCTGGATGCCCATATTGGATCCCACATATTCTACGAAGATCTTATCGTTTGAACCTCAGTGCCAAGGATTCGTATAATCCCGTATGTCATTCCCTTTGTCCTTCGGTATGTTACTTGCCCGTGATTCGATCGTCAGTATCCGCATACCTATTTCAATCTCGTTTACCGGCAAGTCTCTTTACTCGTTCCGTAATACAAGATCCCGCAACTTACACTAAGTTACATTGCTTGCAAGGCTTGTGTGTGATGTTGTATTACCGAGTGGGCCCCGAGATACCTCTCCGTCACACGGAGTGACAAATCCCAGTCTTGATCCATACTAACTCAACGAACACCTTCGGAGATACCTGTAGAGCATCTTTATAGTCACCCAGTTACGTTGCGACGTTTGATACACACAAAGTATTCCTCCGGTGTTAGTAAGTTATATGATCTCATGGTCATAGGAATAAATACTTGACACGCAGAAAACAGTAGCAACAAAATGACACGATCAACATGCTACGTCTATTAGTTTGGGTCTAGTCCATCACATGATTCTCCTAATGATGTGATCCCGTTATCAAGTGACAACACTTGCCTATGGCCAGGAAACCTTGACCATCTTTGATCAACGAGCTAGTCAACTAGAGGCTTACTAGGGACAGTGTTTTGTCTATGTATCCACACAAGTATTGTGTTTCCAATCAATACAATTATAGCATGGATAATAAACGATTATCATGAACAAAGAAATATAATAATAACTAATTTATTATTGCCTCTAGGGCATATTTCCAACAGTCTCCCACTTGCACTAGAGTCAATAATCTAGTTCACATCACCATGTGATTCCAATGAATCCAACACCCATATAGTTATGGGGTCTGATCACGTCTTGCTCGTGAGAGAGGTTTTAGTCAACGGTTCTGAAACTTTCAGATCCGTGCGTCCTTTACAAATCTTTATGTCATCTTATAGATGCTGCTACTACGTGCTATTCGGAAATGCTCCAAATATCTATTCTACTATACGAATCCGTTTCACTACTCATAGTTATTCGGATTAGTGTCAAAGCTTGCATCGACGTAACCTTTTACGACAAACTCTTTAACCACCTCCATAATCGAGAAAAATCCCTTAGTCCATTAGTTACTAAGGATAAATTTTGACCGCTGCTAGTGATTCAATCATGGATCACTCTCTGTACCTCTCAACATATTTTGAGTCAAGGCACATATCAGGTGCGGTACACAGCATGGCATACTTTAGATTCTACGGCTAAGGCATAGAAGACGACCTTCGTCTATTCTCTTTATTCTGCCGTGGTCGGGTTTTGAGTCTTACTCAAATTCACACCTTACAACGCAACCAAGAACTCCTTCTTTGCTGATCTATTTTGAACTCCTTCAAAAACTTGTCAAGGCATGCATCTTGTTGAAACTTCCATTAAGCGCTTTCGATCTATCTCCATAGATCTTTGATGCTCAACGTTCAAGTAGCTCAATCCAGGTATTCCTTTGAAAACTCCTTTCAAACAACCTTGTATGCTTTACAGAAATTCTACATTACTTCTGATCCACAATATGTCAACCACATATACTTATCAGAAATTCTATAGTGCTCCCACTCACTTCTTTGGAAATACAAGTTTCTCATAAACCTTGTACAAACCCAAATTTTTTGATCATCTCATCAAAGTGCTTATTCCAACTCCGAGATGCTTGCACCAGTCCATTGAAGGATCGCTGGAGTTTGCATACTTGTTAGTATCCTTAGGATCGACAAAACCTCATGGTTGTATCTCATACAATGTTTGCTCAAGGAAACCGTCGAGGAAACAATGTTTTGACATCCTACGTGCAATATTTCATAAATAATGCAGCAACAACTAACATAATTCTAACAGACTTTTAGCATCGCTACGAGTGAGAAAGTCTCATCATAGTCAACTGTTTGATCTTATCGAAAACATCTTTGCGACAAGTCGAGCTTTTCTTAATAGTGACTTATCACCATCATCGTCTGTCTTCTTTTAAAGATCCATCTTTACTCAATAGTCTTATGACCATCAAGTAGTTCTTTTAAAGTCTACACTTTGTTTTCATACATGGATCCTCTCTCGGATTTCATGGCTTCCAGCCATTTGTCGGAATCTGGGCCCACCATCGCTTTCTCCATAACTCGTAGGTTCACTGTTGCTCAACAACATGACCTCCAAGACAGGGTTACCGTACTACTCTGCAGCAGTACGCGACCTTGTCGACCTACGAGGTTTGTAGTGACTTGATTCGAAGCTCAATGATCACCATCATCAGCTTCCACTTCAATTGGTGTAGGCGCCACAGGAACAACTTCCTGCGCCCTGCTACACACTGGTTGAAGTGATGGTTCAATAACCTCATCAAGTTCTACTACCCTCCCACTCAATTCTTTCGAGAGAAACCTTTCCTCGAGAAAGGATCCGTTTCTAGAAACAAACACTTTGCTTTTGGATCTGAGATAGGAGATGTATCCAACTGTTTTGGATATCCTATGAAGATGCATTTGTCCGCTTTGGGTTCGAGCTTATCATACTGAAACTTTTTCACATAAGTGTCGAAGCTCCAAACTTTCAAGAAACGACAGTTTAGATTTCTCTAAACCTCAGTCTATACTGTGTCATCTCAACGGAAATACGCGGTGCCCTATTTAAAATGAGTGTGGTTGTCTCTAATGCATAACCCATAAACGATAGTGGTAATTCGATAAAAGATATCATAGTATGCACCATATCAAATAGTGCGTGGCTATGACGTTCAGACACATCATGACACTATGATGTTCCAGGTGGCATGAACCGCGAAACAATTTCCACATTGTCTTAACTGTGTACCAAAACTCGTAACTCAGATATTCATTTCTTATGATCATATCGTAGACAGTTTGTCCTCTTGTTACGACGATCTTCACTCTGAAACGGATTTGAACTTTTCAACATTTCAGACTTGTGATTCATTAAGTAAATATTCCTGTATCTACTCAAATCATCAGTGAAGTAAGAACATAATGATATCTACTGCGTGCCTCAGTACCTATTGGACTGCATACATCAAAATGTATCACTTCCAACAAGTTACTATCTTATTTCATCTCAATGAAAACAAGGCCTTGCTCATGTGGTATGATTTGCATGTCACTAGTGATTCGAAATCAGGTGAGTACAAAGATCCATCAGCATGGAGCCTCTTCATGCAATTTATACTAACATGACTCAAGCGGCAGTGCCACAAGTAAGTGGTACTATCATCATTAACTCGTATCTTTTGGCACTAATATTATGAACATGTGTAATACTACGATCGAGATTCAATAAACCATTGAAGGTGAATATTCAAGAAAATAGAGTAACCATTATTCTCTTTAAATGAATAATCGTATTGCAACAAACACGATCCAATCATGTTCATGCTTAACGCAAGCACCAAATAACAATTAGTTAGGTTTAACACCAATCCCGATGGTAGAGCGAGCGCGCGACGTTTGATCATATCAACCTTGGAAACACTTCCAACATGTATCGTCACCTCGCCTTTAGCTAGTCTCCGTTTATGCCGTAGCTTTCATTTCGTGTTACTAATCACTTAGCAACCGAACCGGTATCCAATACCCTCATGCTACTAGGAGTACTAGTAAAGTACACATCAACATCATGTATATCAAACACACTTCTTTTGACTTTTGCCAGCCTTCTTTATCTACCAAGTATCTAGAGTTGCTCCGCCTCAGTGACTGTTCCCCTCATTACAGAAGCACTTAGTCTCGGGTTTGGGTTTAATCTTGGGTCTCTTCATTAGTGCAGCAACTGTTTTGCCGTTTCACGAAGTATCCCTTCTAGCCCTTGCCTTTCTTGAAACTTTAGTGGTTTTACAAACCATCAACTATTGATGCTCCTTCTTGATTTCTACTTTCGCAGTGTCAAACATCACGAATCGCTCAAGGATCATTGTATCTATCCTTGATATGTATAGTTCATCAGAAGCTCTCACAGCTTGGTGGCAGTGTCTTTGGAGAACCATCACTATCTCATCTGGAAGATTAGCTCACACTTGATTCAAGTGATTGTTGTACTCAGACAATCTGAGCACACGCTCAACGATTGAGCTTTTCTCCTCCACTTTGTGGTCAAAGAATCTTGTTGGAGGTCTTGTACCTCTTAACAAGGGCACAAGCATGAAATCACAATTTCATCTCTTTAGAACATCACTTATGTTCCGTGACGTTTTAAAACGTTTTCGGTGCCTTGCTTCTAAGCCATTAAGTACTTTGCACTGTACTATCGTGTAGTCATCAGAAACGTGTATGTCGGATGTTCACAGCATCCACAGACGACGCTCGAGGTGCAGTACACCGAGTGGTGCATTAAGGACATTAGCTTTCTGCGTAGCAACGAGGACAATCCTCGGTTTTACAGACTCAGTCTGCAAAGTTTGCTACTATCAATTTTCAACTAAATTTTCTCTAGGAACATATAAAAACAGTAGAGCTATAGCGCAAGCTACATCGTAATTCGCAAAGACCATTAGACTATATTCATGACAATTAGTTCAATTAATCATATTACTTAAGAACTCCCACTCAAAAAGTACATCTCTCTAGTCATTTGAGTGGTACATGATCCAAATCCGCTATCTCAAGTCCGATCATCACGTGAGTCAAGAATAGTTTCAGTGGTAAGCATCCCTATGCTAATCATATCAACTATACGATTCATGCTCGACCTTTCGGTCTCATGTGTTCCGAGGCCATGTCTGCACATGCTAGGCTCGTCAAGCTTAACCCGAGTGTTCCGCGTGTGCAACTGTTTTGCACCCGTTGTATGTGAACGTTGAGTCTATCACACCCGATCATCACGTGGTGTCTCAAAACGAAGAACTGTCGCAACGGTGCACAGTCGGGGAGAACACAATTTCGTCTTGAAATTTCAGTGAGAGATCACCTCATAATGCTACCGTCGTTCTAAGCAAAATAAGGTGCATAAAAGGATTAACATCACATGCAATTCATAAGTGACATGATATGGCCATCATCACGTGCTTCTTGATCTCCATCACCAAAGCACCGGCACGATCTTCTTGTCACCGGCGCCACACCATGATCATCCATCAACGTGTTGCCATCGGGTTTGTCGTGCTACTTATGCTATTACTACTAAAGCTACATCCTAGCAAAATAGTAAACGCATCTGCAAGCACATATGTTAGTATAAAGACAACCCTATGGCTCCTGCCGGTTGCCGTACCATCGACGTGCAAGTCGATATTTCTATTACAACATGATCATCTCATACATCCAATATATCACATCACATCGTTGGCCATATCACATCACAATCATACCCTGCAAAAACAAGTTAGACGTCCTCTAATTTTGTTGTTGCATGTTTTACGTGGTGACCAAGGGTATCTAGTAGGATCGCATCTTACTTACGCAAACACCACAACGGAGATATATGAGTTGCTATTTAACCTCATCCAAGGACCTCCTCGGTCAAATCCGATTCAACTAAAGTTGGAGAAACCGTCACTTGCCAGTCATCTTTGAGCAAAGGGGGTTACTCGTAACGATGAAACCAGTCTCTCGTAAGCGTACGAGTAATGTCGGTCCAAGCCGCTTCAATCCAACAATACCGCGGAATCAAGAAAATACTAAGGAGGGCAGCAAAACGCACATCACCGCCCACAAAACCTTTTGTGTTCTACTCGAGAAGACATCTACGCATGAACCTAGCTCATGATGCCACTGTTGGGGAACGTCGCATGGGAAACAAAAATTTTCCTACGCGCACGAAGACCTATCATGGTGATGTCCATCTACGAGAGGGGATGAGTGATCTACGTACCCTTGTAGATCGTACAGCAGAAGCGTTAGTGAACGCGGTTGATGTAGTGGAACGTCCTCACGTCCCTCGATCCGCCCCGCGAACAATCCCGCGATCAGTCCCACGATCTAGTACCGAACGGACGGCACCTCCGTGTTCAGCACACGTACAGCTCGACGATGATCTCGGCCTTCTTGATCCAGCAAGAGAGAAGGAGAGGTAGAAGAGTTCTCCGGCAGCGTGACGGCTCTCCGGAGGTTGGTGATGATCTTGTCTCAGCAGGGCTCCGCCCGAGCTCCGCAGAAACGCGATCTAGAGGAAAAACTATGGAGGTATGTGGTCGGGCAGCCGTGAGAAAGTCGTCTCAAATCAGCCCTAAAAACCTCCGTATATATAGGTGGGAGGGAGGGGAGGAGGCAGCCTCAAAACCTAAAGGTTTGGCCGAAATTGGAGGTGGAGGAGTCCTACTCCAATCCTACTTGGAGTAGGATTCCACCTTCCCACTTGGAAACTCTTTCCACCTTGTGTTTTTTCCTTCTCAAACCTTATGGGCCTTAGTGGGAACTTATTCCAGCCCACTAGGGGCTGGTTTATCTCTTCCCATAGCCCATGAGACCCCTTGGGGCGTGACACCCCTCCCGATGGTCCCCGGCACCCCTCCCGGCACTCCCGGTACACTACCGATGAGCCCGAAACTTTTCCGGTAATGCACGAAAACCTTCCGGTAACCAAATGGGGTCATCCTATATATCAATCTTCGTTTCCGGACCATTCCGGAAACCCTCGTGACGTCCGTGATCTCATCCGGGACTCCGAACAACATTCGGTAACCAACCATATAACTCAAATACGCATAAAACAACGTCGAACCTTAAGTGTGCAGACCCTGCGGGTTCGAGAACTATGTAGACATGACCCGAGAGACTCCTCGGTCAATATCCAATAGCGGGACCTGGATGCCCATATTGGATCCCACATATTCTACGAAGATCTTATCGTTTGAACCTCAGTGCCAAGGATTCGTATAATCCCGTATGTCATTCCCTTTGTCCTTCGGTATGTTACTTGCCCGTGATTCGATCGTCAGTATCCGCATACCTATTTCAATCTCGTTTACCGGCAAGTCTCTTTACTCGTTCCGTAATACAAGATCCCGCAACTTACACTAAGTTACATTGCTTGCAAGGCTTGTGTGTGATGTTGTATTACCGAGTGGGCCCCGAGATACCTCTCCGTCACACGGAGTGACAAATCCCAGTCTTGATCCATACTAACTCAACGAACACCTTCGGAGATACCTGTAGAGCATCTTTATAGTCACCCAGTTACGTTGCGACGTTTGATACACACAAAGTATTCCTCCGGTGTTAGTAAGTTATATGATCTCATGGTCATAGGAATAAATACTTGACACGCAGAAAACAGTAGCAACAAAATGACACGATCAACATGCTACGTCTATTAGTTTGGGTCTAGTCCATCACATGATTCTCCTAATGATGTGATCCCGTTATCAAGTGACAACACTTGCCTATGGCCAGGAAACCTTGACCATCTTTGATCAACGAGCTAGTCAACTAGAGGCTTACTAGGGACAGTGTTTTGTCTATGTATCCACACAAGTATTGTGTTTCCAATCAATACAATTATAGCATGGATAATAAACGATTATCATGAACAAAGAAATATAATAATAACTAATTTATTATTGCCTCTAGGGCATATTTCCAACACCCACTACTATGAATGATAAGAATTTTGGTTGTGTGGATAGTAATAATGCATGTGTATCATGAAAAGAATGATGTATGTGACATTTATATTGTTCAATTACTTCATGATGCTACTGAAAATTATTATGAGGGAGGAACATATGCTTGTAGGAATTGCAATAATATCAAGTCCCCCCCATGTGTTCAAAGTTTCAAAGTCATTCTTGTTTTGCCTTCCTATGCTAGTTGATTCCTGCTCCTATAAATTATTTGCACACAAAATCCCTATGCATAGGAAGTGGGTTAGACTTAAATGTGTTTGACATGTGATTCATCATGCTCTCTTGCATGTTTAACCTATTATTCCTATCCGAGCATCAATGAAATCATGATGCCTAGCTAAAAGGCATTAAAGAAAAGTGCTTGTTGGGAGACAACCCAACACTTTTACTTTCTATTTTGTGTGCTCACATGATTAAGCTACTGTGGTAATCATGGTTATAGCTTTTATTTCAATAAAGTGCCAAGTAAAGCCTTTGGGCTAGTGTGGATACTTGCTTGTTTTATTTTGTGCAAAAAACATAAAATTTTACGTCCAGTGCAGAATTTTTCTGATTTTACCGGGCATCCAAATATTATGAAATTTTGCACAGTTTTTGTGTGGAAATTCTACAAGTTTTACTACTTTTTTAGAATTTTTAAAGTCAGGGAAGTATGGTTTTAATGCTGATCTTCATAGACTGTTCTTTTTTTGATAGAATATGTTTTGCGTGCATAGTTTGCTTGTTTTTAGTGTTTCCATAACTTATATTGAGTGATATAAATTATGGGAATGATATAATACAGTAGGTATTATGTGAAAACAATAATCAATCTTGTCTTGGCAGTACCTAAGTGAATGATTTATATTTGTCATACTAACCCATCTCACGAAGTTCCGTTAAGTTTTGTGTGATTGAAGTTTTCAAGTTTTGGGTGAGATACCAATATGAGGAGAATAAGGAGCACCAAGTACCTAATCTTGGGGATTCCCATGGAACCCCGAAGGTAATATCCAAGGAAGACTGAAGCGTCTAAGGTTGGGATGCCTCGGTAGGGATCCCCTCTTTCATCTCCAACATTATCGGTATATCTTACTTGGAGCTATATTTTTATTCATCACATGATATGTGTTTTGCTTGGAGCGTTATTTTTTTTTGTTCTCTCTCAGATGTTATTTTTAATCTCGTTTTTCAATAAAAAGTTCCAAGAATTTTTTGGAAATATGCCCTAGAGGCAATAATAAATTAGTTATTATTATATTTCTTAGTTCATGATAATCGTTTATTATCCATGCTATAATTGTATTGATTGGAAACACAGTGCATGTGTGGATACATAGACAAAACACTGTCCCTAGTAAGCCTCTAGTTGACTAGCTCGTTGATCAAAGATGGTCAAGGTTTCCTGATCATAGGCAAGTGTTGTCACTTGATAACGGGATCACATCATTAGGAGAATCATGTGATGGACTAGACCCAAACTAATAGACGTAGCATGTTGATCGTGTCATTTTGTTGCTACTGTTTTCTGCGTCTGAAGTATTTGTTCCTATGACCACGAGATCATATAACTCACTAACACCGGAGGAATGCTTTGTGTGTATCAAACGTCGCAACGTAACTGGGTGACTATAAAGATGCTCTACAGGTATCTCCGAAGGTGTTCATTGAGTTAGTATGGATCAAGACTGGGATTTGTCACTCCGTGTGACGGAGAGGTATCTCAGGGCCCACTCGGTAATACAACATCACACACAAGCCTTGCAAGCAATGTGACTTAGTGTAAGTTGTGGGATCTTGTATTACAGAACGAGTAAAGAGACTTGCCGGTAAACGAGATTGAAATAGGTATACGGATACTGACGATCGAATCTCGGGCAAGTAACATACCAAAGGACAAAGGGAATGACATACGGGATTATATGAATCCTTGGCACTGAGGTTCAAACGATAAGATCTTCGTAGAATATGTAGGATCCAATATGGGCATCCAGGTCCCGCTATTGGATATTGACCGAGGAGTCTCTCGGGTCATGTCAACATAGTTCTCGAACCCGCAGGGTCTGCACACTTAAAGTTGGACGTTGTTTTATGCGTATTTGAGTTATATGGTTGGTTACCGAATGTTGTTCGGAGTCCCGGATGAAATCACGTACGTCACGACGGTTTCCGGAATGGTCCGGAAACGAAGATTGATATATAGGATGACCTCATTTGATTACCGGAAGGTTTTCGAAGTTACCGGGAATGTAACGGGAATGACGAATGGGTTCCGGGAGTTCATCGGGGGGGGGGGGGGCAACCCACCCCGGGGAAGCCCATAGGTATTGGGGGTGCCGCACCAGCCCTTAGTGGGCTGGTGGGACAGCCCAAAAGGGGCCTATGTGCATTGGGAATAAAATCAAAGAGAAAAAAAAGGAGGAGGTGGGAAAGGGAAGAAGGACTCCACCTTCCAAACCAAGTAGGACTCGGTTTGGGAGGGGAATCCTTCCCCCCTTGGCTTGGCTGGCCCCTTGGGGGTTCTTGGACCCCAAGGCAAGGCTCCCACCTCTCCCTCCTATATATAGTGGGGTTTTAGGGCTGATTTGAGACAACTTTGCCACGGCAGCCCGACCACATATCTCCACGGTTTTACCTCTAGATCGTGTTTGTGCGGAGCTCGGGCGGAGCCCTGCTGAGACGAGATCATCACCAACCTCCGGAGTGCCGTCATGCTGCCGGAGAACTCTTCTACCTCTCCGTCTCTCTTGCTGGATCAAGAAGGCCGAGATCATCATCGAGTTGTACGTGTGCTGAACGCGGAGGTGTCGTCCGTTCGGCACTAGATCGTGGGACTGATTGCGGGATAGTTCGCGGGGTGGATCGAGGGACGTGAGGACGTTCCACTACATCAACCGCGTTCACTAACGCTTCTGCTATATGGTCTACAAGGGTACGTATATCACACATCCCCTCTCGTAGATGGACATCACCATGATAGGTCTTCGTGCGCGTAGGAAATTTTTTGTTTCCCATGCGACGTTCCCCAACAGTGGTATCAGAGCTAGGTTCATGCGTAGATGTCTTCTCGAGTAGAACACAAAAGTTTTTGTGGGCGGTGATGTGCGTTTTGCTGCCCTCCTTAGTCTTTTCTTGATTCCGCGGTATTGTTGGATCAAAGCGGCTCGGACCGACATTACTCGTACGCTTACGAGAGACTGGTTTCATCGCTACGAGTAACTCCGTTGCTCAAAGATGACTGGCGGGTGTCAGTTTCTCCAACTTTAGTTGAATCGGAATTGACCGAGGAGGTCCTCGGATGAGGTTAAATAGCAACTCATATATCTCCGTTGTGGTGTTTGCGTAAGTAAGATGCGATCCTACTAGATACCCATGGTCACCACGTAAAACATGCAACAACAAAATTAGAGGACGTCTAACTTGTTTTTGCAGGGTATGCTTGTGATATGATATGGCCAACGATGTGATGTGATATATTGGATGTATGAGATGACCATGTTGTAATAGTTAATATCGACTTGCACGTCGATGGTACGACAACCGGCTGGAGCCATAGGGTTGTCTTTAAACTAACGTTTGTGCTTGCAGATGCGTTTACTATTTTGCTAGGATGTAGCTTTAGTAGTAATAACATGAGTAGCACGACAACCTCGATGGTGACACATTGATGGAGATCATGATGATGGAGATCATGGTGTGACGCCGGTGACAAGAAGATCGTGTCGGTGCTTTGACGATGGAGATCAAGAAGCGCATGATGATGGCCATATCATGTCACTTATGAATTGCATGTGATGTTAATCCTTTTATGCACCTTATCTTGCTTAGAACGGAGGTAGCATTATGAGGTGATCTCTCACTAAAATTTCAAGACGAAATTGTGTTCTCCCCGACTGTGCACTGTTGCGACAGTTCTTCGTTTCGAGACACCATGTGATGATCGGGTGTGATAGACTCAACGTTCACATACAACGGGTGCAAAACAGTTGCACACGCGGAACACTAGGGTTAAGCTTGACAAGCCTAGCATGTGCAGACATGGCCTCGGAACACATGAGACCGAAAGGTCGAGCATGAATCGTATAGTTGATATGATTAGCATAGAGATGCTTACCACTGAAACTATTCTCGACTCACGTTATGATCGGACTTGAGATAGTGGATTTGGATCATGTACCACTCAAATGACTAGAGAGATGTACTTTTTCAGTGGGAGTTCTTAAGTAATATGATTAATTGAACTAATTGTCATGAACATAGTCTAATGGTCTTTGCGAATTACGATGTAGCTTGCGCTATAGCTCTACTGTTTTTATATGTTCCTAGAGAAAATTTAGTTGAAAGTTGATAGTAGCAAACTTTGCAGACTAAGTCTGTAAAACTGAGGATTGTCCTCGTTGCTGCGCAGAAGGCTTATGTCCTTAATGCACCACTCGGTGTGCTGCACCTCGAGCATCGTCTGTGGATGCTAAGAACATCCGACATACATGTTTCTGATGACTACACGATAGTTCAGTGCAAAATACTTAATGGCTTAGAAGCAAGGCGCCGAAGACGTTTTGAAACGTCGCGGAACATAAGTGATGTTCTAAAGAGATGAAATTGTGATTTCATGCTTGTGCCCTTGTTAAGAGGTACAAGACCTCCGACAAGATTCTTTGTCCACAAAGTAAAGGAGAAGAACTCAATCGTTGAGCGTGTGCTCAGATTGTCTGAGTACAACAATCGCTTGAATCAAGTGGGAGTTAATCTTCCAGATGAGATAGTGATGGTTCTTCAAAGTCACTGCCACCAAGCCGTGAGAGCTTCGTGATGAACTATAAACGTATCAAGGATAGATACAATGATCCTTGAGCGATTCGCGATGTTTGACACTGCGAAAGTAGAAATCAAGAAGCAGCGTCAATAGTTGATGGTTTGTAAAACCACTAAGTTTCAAGAAAGGCAAGGGCTAGAAGGGATACTTCGTGAACCGGCAAAACAGTTGCTGCACTAATGAAGAGACCCAAGATTAAACCCAAACATGAGACTAAGTGCTTCTGTAATGAGGGGAACAGTCACTGAGGCGGAGCAACTCTAGATACTTGGTAGATAAGTAGGCTGGCAAACGTCGAAAGAAGTATATTTGATATACATGATGTTGATGTGTACTTTACTAGTACTCCTAGTAGCATGAGGGTATTGGATACCGGTTCAGTTGCTAAGTGATTAGTAACACGAAGTGAAAGCTACGGCATAAACGGAGACTAGCTAAAGGTGAGGTGACGATACGTGTTGGAAGTGTTTCCAAGGTTGATATGATCAAACGTCGCACGCTCCCTCTACCATCGGGATTGGTGTTAAACCTAAATAATTGTTATTTGGTGCTTGCGTTAAGCATGAACATGATTGGATCGTGTTTATTGCAATACGATTATTCATTTAAAGAGAATAATGGTTACTCTATTTTCTTGAATAATCACCTTCAATGGTTTATTGAATCTCGATCGTAGTGTTACACATGTTCATAATATTGGTGCCAAAAGATACGAGGTAATGATGATAGTACCACTTACTTGTGGCACTGCCGCTTGAGTCATGTTGGTATAAATTGCATGAAGAGGCTCCATGCTGATGGATCTTTATACTCACTTGATTTTGAATCACTAGTGACATGCAAATCATACTACATGAGCAAGGCCTTGTTTTTCATTGAGATGAAACAAGATAGTAACTTGTTGGAAGTGATACATTTTGATGTATGCAGTCCAATGGGTACTGAGGCACGCAGTGGATATCATTATGTTCTTACTTCAATGACGATTTGAGTAGATACAAGAGTATTTACTTAATGAATCACAAGTCTGAAATATTGAAAAGTTCAATTCTGTTTCGGAGTGAAGTTCGTCGTAACAAGAGGATAAACTGTCTACGATATGATCATAGAAATCAATATCTGAGTTACGAGTTTTGGTACACAGTTAGGACAATATGGAAATTGTTTCGCAGTTCATGCCACCTCGAACATCATAGTGTGATGATGTGTCTGAACGTCATAGCTACCCACTATTTGGTATGATGCATGCTATGATGTCTCTTATCGAATTACCACTATCGTTTATGGGTTATGCATTAGAGACAATCACATTCACTTTAAATAGGGCACCACGTATTTCCGTTGAGATGACACAGTATAAACTGAGGTTTAGAGAAATCTAAACTGTCGTTTCTTGAAAGTTTGGGGCTTCGACACTTATGTGAAATAGTTTCAGTCTGATAAGCTCGAACCCAAAGCGGTTAAATGCATCTTCATAGGATATCCAAAACAGTTGGGTACATCTCCTATCTCAGATCCGAAAGCAAAGTGTTTGTTTCTAGAAACGGATCCTTTCTCGAGGAAAGGTTTCTCTCGAAAGAATTGAGTGGGAGGGTAGTAGAACTTGATGAGGTTATTGAACCATCACTTCAACCAGTGTGTAGCAGGGCGCAGGAAGTTGTTCCTGTGGCGCCTACACCAATTGAAGCTGATGATGGTGACCATCGAGCATCAGATCAAGTTACTACAAGCCTCGTAGGTTGACAAGGTCGCGTACTACTACAGAGTGGTACGGTAACCCTGTCTTGGAGGTCATGTTGTTAAGCAACAGTGAACCTACGAGTTATGGAGAAAGCGATGGTGGGCTCAGATTCCGACAAATGGCTGGAAGCCATGAAATCCGAGAGAGGATCCATGTATGAAAGCAAAGTGTAGACTTTGGAAGAACTACTTGATGGTCATGGGACTATTGAGTAAAAATGGATCTTTAAAAGAAGACAGACGATGATGGTGATAAGTCACTATTAAGAAAAGCTCGACTTGTCGCAAAGATGTTTTCGACAAGATCAAACAGTTGACTATGATGAGACTTTCTCACTCGTAGCGATGCTAAAGGTCTGTTAGAATTATGTTAGTTGTTGATGCATTATTTATGAAATATTGCATGTAGGATGTCAAAACATTGTTTTCTCAACGGTTTACTTGAGCAAACATTGTATGTGATACAACCAGAAGGTTTTGTCGATCCTAGATATACTAGCAAGTATGCAAGCTCCAGTGATCCTTCAATGGACTGGTGCAAGCATCTCGGAGTTGGAATATACACTTTGATGAGATGATCAAATATTTTTGGTTTGTACAAGGTTTATGAGAAACTTGTATTTCCAAAGAAGTGAGTGGGAGAACTATAGAATTTCTGATAAGTATATGTGGTTGACATATTGTGGATCAGAAGTAATGTAGAATTTCTGTAAAGCATACAAGGTTGTTTGAAAGGAGTTTTCAAAGGAATACCTGCACTACGCTACTTGAACGTTGAGCATCGAAGATCTATGGAGACAGATCGAAAGCGCTTGATAGAGGTTTCAACAAGATGCATGCCTTGACAAATTTTTGAAGGAGTTCAAAATAGATCAGCAAAGAAGGAGTTCTTGGCTGCGTTGTAAGGTGTGAATTTGAGTAAGACTCAAAACCTGACCACGGCAGAATAAAGAGAATAGACGAAGGTCGTCTTCTATGCCTTAGCCGTAGACTCTAAAGTATGCCATGCTGAGTACCGCACCTGATGTGTGCCTTACAGCAAGTCTGTTAAGAGGTACACAGAGTGATCCAGGATTGAATCATTGATCAGTGGTCAAAGTTATCCTTAGTAACTAAATAGACTAAGGAATTTTTCTCGATTATGGAGGTGGTTAAAGAGTTCGTCGTAAAGGGTTACGTCGATGCAAGCTTTGACACTAATCCGAATAACTATGAGTAGTAAAACGGATTCGTATAGTAGAGTAGATATTTGGAGCATTTCCGAATAGCACGTAGTAGCAACATCTATAAGATGACATAAAGATTTGTAAAGAACGCACGGATCTGAAAGTTTCAGAACCGTTGACTAAAACCTCTCTCACGAGCAAGACGTGATCAGACCCCAGAACTATATGGGTGTTGGATTCGTTGGAATCACATGGTGATGTGAACTGGATTATTGACTCTAGTGCAAGTGGGAGACTGTTGGAAATATGCCCTAGAGGCAATAATAAATTAGTTATTATTATATTTCTTAGTTCATGATAATCGTTTATTATCCATGCTATAATTGTATTGATTGGAAACACAGTGCATGTGTGGATACATAGACAAAACACAGTCCCTAGTAAGCCTCTAGTTGACTAGCTCGTTGATCAAAGATGGTCAAGGTTTCCTGACCATAGGCAAGTGTTGTCACTTGATAACGGGATCACATCATTAGGAGAATCATGTGATGGACTAGACCCAAACTAATAGACGTAGCATGTTGATCGTGTCATTTTGTTGCTACTGTTTTCTGCGTGTCAAGTATTTGTTCCTATGACCACGAGATCATATAACTCACTAACACCGGAGGAATGCTTTGTGTGTATCAAAGGTCGCAACGTAATTGGGTGACTATAAATATGCTCTACAGGTATCTCCGAAGGTGTTCGTTGAGTTAGTATGGATCAAGACTGGGATTTGTCACTACGTGTGACGGAGAGGTATCTCGGGGCCCACTCGGTAATACAACATCACACACAAGCCTTGCAAGCAATGTGACTTAGTGTAAGTTGCGGGATCTTGTATTACAAAACGAGTAAAGAGACTTGCCGGTAAACGAGATTGAAATAGGTATACGGATACTGACGATCGAATCTCGGGCAAGTAACATACCGAAGGACAAAGGGAATGACAGACGGGATTATACGAATCCTTGGCACTGAGGTTCAAACGATAAGATCTTCGTAGAATATGTAGGATCCAATATGGGCATCCAGGTCCCTCTATTGGATATTGACAGAGGAGTCTCTCGGGTCATGTCTACATAGTTCTCGAACCCGCAGGGTCTGCACACTTAAGGTTCGACGTTGTTTTATGCGTATTTGAGTTATATGGTTGGTTACCGAATATTGTTCGGAGTCCCGGATGAAATCACGGACGTCACGAGGGTTTCCGGAATGGTCCGAGAACGAAGATTGATATATAGGATGACCTCATTTGTTTACCGGAAGGTTTTCGAAGTTACCGGGAATGTACCGGGAATGACGAGTGGGTTCTGGGAGTTCACCGGGGGGGCAACCCACCCCGGGGAAGCCCATAGGTATTGGGGGTGCCGCACCAGCCCTTAGTGGGCTGGTGGGACAGCCCAAAAGGGGCCTATGCGCATTGGGAATAAAATCAAAGAGAAAAATAAAAAAAAAGAGGAGGTGGGAAAGGGAAGAAGGACTCCACCTTCCAAACCAAGTAGGACTCGGTTTGGGAGGGGAATCCTTCCCCCCTTGGCTCGGCCGACCACTTGAGGGTTCTTGGACCCCAAGGCAAGGCTCCCCCCTCTCCCTCCTATATATAGTGGGGTTTTAGGGCTGATTTGAGACAACTTTGCCACGGCAGCCCGACCACATATCTCCACGGTTTTACCTCTAGATCGCGTTTCTGCGGAGGTCGGACGGAGCCCTGCTGAGACGAGATCATCACCAACCTCCGGAGCGCCGTCATGCTGCCGGAGAACTCTTCTACCTCTCCGTCTCTCTTGCTGGATCAAGAAGGCCGAGATCATCGTCGAGCTGTACGTGTGCTGAACGCGGAGGTGCCGTCCGTTCGGCACTAGATCGTGGGACTGATCGCGGGATAGTTCGCGGGGCGGATCGAGGGACGTGAGGACGTTCCACTACATCAACCGCGTTCACTAACGCTTCTGCTGTATGGTGTACAAGGGTACGTAGATCACACATCCCCTCTCGTAGATGGACATCACCATGATAGGTCTTCGTGCGCGTAGGAAATTTTTTGTTTCCCATGCGACGTTCCCCAACAGAATTTCCATTAGAATGCTTTAATTGCATGTGTGTTGTGTGTTGTAACAAAAAACTTATGTTGTAGTATTTGAATATCATATTTTACTGGAACATGGAAAGTTTCTGAAATGGTTATACAATACTATAATATAAAAGTTTTATCACGTCCTAAAATATCAGAATTTTTGGAGATACATAAGTACACTTTTTAAATAAATTGCTACAGACTATTCTGCCTAGACAAATTGTTGTCATAGTTTTGTTATCTACTTATCCTAGAGTTTTCACGGCTTATATTAGAAGATATAAATTGGGGAAATGATAGTGTACAGTACCTAATGTTCGAAAATTATTATGTAACTTGTCTTGGCAGTACATGAGGTGTTGATTTACTTTTATGTGTACTAACCTATCTCACGAGTTCTTTTCAAGTTTTGTGTGGATGAAGTTTTTGAGACTTAGGTGCAACCATGATATGAGAGGAATTAATGAGACACAAAAGCTCAAGCTTGGGGATGACTGTCATGGGAATGATCCTGAAAATAGTACTAGGGGTACAAACTAAGGGGCAAAGTCTATCTAAGCCCAGTGGAAACACTCCGATGTACGAGTTCGGGCCCCACCCGGGAGTGGTAAAGATCCTATGTCTCGAGCCCTAAGGCTGGTGTTTTCTTATGGGGTGTTTGAAAGTACAGAATGCTTAACCCTTGAGCGGGAGCCCAGGAGTGGCATATATAGAGTGCGCCATGACCGGCCGAACACCATCACTAGGGCATTTAATGCTAATAACTACGAGAGTGAATAGAAATAGTGGCTTTAATTACAATGTTACACGTAACGTGGGTCTTCATGGGCCTTCACGCAGGTGTTTAAGTCCTTACCTATTGCAGTCCCTTCATTGTCCATGCCTTGTTGTGGACCGAGTGCTAGGGAGCGTTTGACTGCCGCAAAGCGGGCCGAGTGACCTCACATGACCGAGTGAGAGCATAGTGACCGAGTGAGGTTGAGACTATCACGATGACTTGTAGGTCACTGATGTCCTTACGGGTACTTAGGTGGCCCCTATGGAAACGGGTCCGTGGGCCTACCCCTTAAGTATAACCCCGCCAGTAGCCCCCGAATCAGTAGAGGTTTTTTGGCCAAGTGAATAACTCCCTTAGTGTTTCGGAGACACAGGGGTTGCCGTCAGAGGCAGCATCATTCAGACTCTTAGATAGCCACCACAGATTCAAGAGCAAGAAATCCTGAATGTCCGTGTGTGTCGGTAAGTTCACATTAGGTAAGATCGACCACCTTTCGGGAAGACTTGTTCGATGATTTGGACGATCATGGGCCTAGACCTCCATGTATCCAGTCGGTGAGCCGGAACGGATCCCGCTCGCACTGGGGTAGGGTCGACCTGATTTCCTTTTTGTGTTGCCCGAATGACCGGGGTCCCCGGAGGGCCAGGCGGGAAGAGCGTTCGACCCTTCTCGTCATCCGTCATCGACGCGGGTCGAGCTGCGAGGTGGAGCGATTTCCTCCATAGATTTTGAATTGAAGGCACGTGCATGGGCGGCGAAATCTGAGGCGACGTGGTTAGTAGAGGTAGTGGCGCGGCAACCCGATTTCTGCACTTGCACTATCGAGTCGTGCTACAGTGCGCACTGTCACCGGGATCATGTGGATCTTCCTCGGGGCGACAGTGCACTTGATGGGGCATGTTCTCCTGTGGTATTTAAGGACTTGATACGTCCATTTTGCATCATGTTTTCATGTTGATGTTTATCGCTTCTTGGGCTGTTATTTCACTTCACGGTACAATACTTATGCCTTTTCTCTCTTATTTTGCAAGGTTTACATGAAGAGGGA
Source organism: Hordeum vulgare subsp. vulgare (assembly GCF_904849725.1). NCBI lineage: Eukaryota > Viridiplantae > Streptophyta > Magnoliopsida > Poales > Poaceae > Hordeum > Hordeum vulgare. The sequence goes on along the minus strand of NC_058521.1, from coordinate 108,332,096 downwards.
GAATGCCGGCAACTGGAATTCTGGCCTGAAAATGGAGAAAGTTTGAGATACCTATTCTGTGCAACTGCAAACGCCGTGAAAATCAACGATGATTTTTCTGGATTTATCAACAATACTAGGCCGAAGAAGTGCCACAGGGGCGCCAGCAGGTGGCCACAAGCCTGCTAGGCGCGACCACCCCCCTGGTCGCGCCTACGGGGCTTGTGGGCACCCAGCTGGTCCTATGGCCCCCTCTTCTGCTATATGAAGGGTTTTGTCTGGAAAAAAAATCAAGAGGAGGCTTTTTCGTGGATTCGCCGCCGCCACGAGGCGGAACTTGAGCAGGATCAATCTAGAGCTCCGGCAGGACGATCCTGCCGGGGAAACTTCCCTCCCGGAGGGGGAAATAGTCGCCATCGTCATCACCAACACTCCTCTCATCGGAGGGGACTCGTCAGCATCAACATCTTCATCAGCACCATCTCTTCTCGAAACCCTAGTTCATCTCTTGTAACCAATCTCCGTCTCAAGACTCCGATTGGTACTTGTAAGGTTGCTAGTAGTGTTAATTACTCTTTGTAGTTGATGCTAGTTGGATTACTTCGTGGAAGAGTTTATGTTCAGATCCTTGATCCTACTCATTACCTCTCTGGTCATGAATATGATTATGCTTTGTGAGTAGTTACTTTTGTTCCTGAGGACATGGGATAAGTCATGCTAATAGTAGTCGTGTGACTTTGGTATTCGTTCGGTATTTTGATGTGTTGTATGTTGTTTTTCCTCTAGTGGTGTTATGTGAACGTCGACTACATAACACTTCAACATTATTTGGGCCTATAGGAAGGCATTGGGAAGTAGTAAGTAGATGATGGGTTGCTAGAGTGACAGAAGCTTAAACTCAAGTTTATGCGTTGCTTCATCACGGGCTGATTCGGATCCACTAGTTTAGTGCTATGGTTAGAATTTGTCTTAATTCTTCTTTCGTAGTTGCAGATGCTTGCGAGAGGGGTTAATCATAAGTGGGATTCTTGTGCAAGTAAGGGCAGTACCCTAGCGCCGGTCCACCCACATATCAAACTATCAAAGTAACGAACGCGAATCATATGAACATGATGAAAACTAGCATGAGAGAAATTCCCGTGTGTCCTCGGGAGCGTTTTTCCTCCTATAAGACTTTGTCCAGGCTTGTCCCTTGCTACAAAAGGGATTGGGAAACTTTGCTGCACCGTTTCTACTTTTGTTACTTGTTTCTTGCTACGAATCATCTCACCACACAATCACTTGTTACCGATAATTTCAGTGCTTGCAGATTTTACCTTCCTGAAAACCACTTGCTAGATCCTTCTGCTCCTCGTTGGGTTTGACACTCTTCTTATCGAAAGGACTAGGATTGATCCCCTATACTTGTGGGTCATCAAGACTCTTTTCTGGCGCTGTTGCCGGGGAGTGAAGCGCCTTTGGTAAGTGGAACTTGGTAAGGAAACATTCATATAGTGTGCTGAAATTTATTGTCACTTGTCACTATGGATACTAATCCTTTGAGGGGCTTGTTCGGGGTATCTTCACCTCGAACGGAAGCACAAAGAGTTGCTCCTCAACCTGTTGCACCTACTGAAAATATTTGCTTTGAATTTCCTTCGGGTATGCTTGAGAAACTGCTGGCTAATCCTTTTACAGGAGATGGAACATCACATCCAGACTTGCATCTAATCTATGTAGATGAAGTTTGTGGTTTATTTAAGCTAGCAGGTTTTCCCGAGGATGAGGTCAAGAAGAAAGTCTTTCCTTTATCTTTGAAGGATAAGGCGTTGACATGGTATAGGCTATGTGATGATACTGGATCATGGAACTACAATCGATTGAAATTGGAATTTCATCAAAAGTTGTATCCTATGCATTTAGTACATCGTGATCGTAATTATATTTATAATTTTTTGCTCATGACAGAGAAAGCATCGCTCAAGCTTTGGGGAGGCTTAAATAATGTTATATTCATGCCCCAATCATGAGCTCTCGAGAGAAATTATCATTCAGAACTTCTATGCTCGGCTTTCTCATGAGGATCGCACCATGCTTGACACTTCTTGTACCGGTTCTTTTATGAAGAGAGATATTGACTGCAGATGGAATTTATTGGAAAGAATTAAACGCAACTCTAAAGATTGGGAGCTTGAAGAAGGTAAGGAGTCAGGTATGAATTTCAAGTTTGATTGCGTTAAATCCTTTGTTGAAACAAATACTTTTTGTGACTTTAGCGCTAAGTATGGACTTGACTCTGAGATAGTAGCTTCACTGTGTGAATCCTTTGCTGCTCATATTGATCCCCCCAAAGATAAGTGGTTTAAATATCATCCTCCTTTAGAAGTCAATGTAGTTAAACCCAATCCATTTGAAGAGAGATTTATTGCCTATAATGATCCTGTTGTTCCCAGTGCTTACATTGAGAAATCACCTTTCCCTGTTAGGATGAAGGATCATTCTAAAGCTTCAACTATGATACGTAGAGGCTACATTCGAACACCTACAACCCCTGAGCAAATTAGAGTTGAACCTAGCGTTGCTATTATCAAAGATCTTCTGTCCGACGATGTTGGGGTCATAATATTCACTTTTGTGAAGATGCTGCTAGAATTGCTAAACCTCACGCTAGAGACAAACATAGTCCTGTTGTTGGCACGCCCATTTTTTCTGTTAAGATAGGAGATCATTGTTATCATGGTTTATGTGACGTGGGTGCTAGTGTTAGTGCAATACCTCAATCCTTATATGATTAAATCAAAGACGAGATTGCACCTATTGAGATAGAACCTATTGATGTCACTATTCAGCTTGCCAATAGAGATACTATCTGTCCTATGGGAATTGTTAGGGATGTTGAAGTCTTGTGTGGTAAAACGAAGTATCTTGCTGATTTCCTCGTTCTTTCTACCATCGAAGATAGCTTTTGTCCCATCATATTTGGCAGACCCTTCCTCAATACCGTCAATGCTCATATTGACTGTGAGAAGCAAACTGTCACTGTTGGCTTTGAAGGTGTGTCACATGAGTTCAATTTCTCCAAGTTTGGTAGACAACCTCATGAAAAGGAGTTGCCTAGTAAGGATGAAACTATTGCCTTAGCTTCTATTTTCGTGCCTCCTACTGATCCCCTAGAGCAATACTTGCTTGAGCATGAAAATGATATGCATATGGATGAAAGGGATGAGATAGATAGAGTTGTCTTAGAACAATATGCTATTCTTAAGAATAACTTGCGTGTTGAACTGCTTGGGGATCCACCCCCACCAAAGGGTGATCCCGTGTTCGAGCTTAAACAGTTGCCTGATACTCTTAAGTATGCTTATCTTGATGAAAAAGAGATATATAATGTTATTATTAGTGCTACCCTCTGAGAGCATGAAGAAAATAAGTTATTAATAACTCTAAGGAAGCACGGTGCTCCTATTGGATATACTCTTGATGATCTTAAGGGCATTAGTCCCACTATATGCCAGCACAAGATTAAGATTGATCCTGATTTCAAACTAGTTGCTGATCATCAAAAGAGATTAAATCCTAAGATGAAACAAGTAGCAAGAAAAGAAATACTAAAGCTCCTGGAAGCAGGTATTATCTATCCTGTTGCTCATAGTGATTGGGTGAGTCCGGTACATTGCATCCCTAAGAAGGGTGGCATTACCGTTGTCCCTAATGGTAAGGATGAATTGATCCCACAGAGGATTATTACTGGCTATAGGATGGTGATTGATTTTAGGAAATTGAATAAATACACTAGGAAAGATCATTACCCTCTGCCTTTTATCGACTAAATGCTAGAAAGACTATCTAAACACACACACTTCTGCTTTCTAGACGGTTATTCTGGTTTCTCTCAAATACCAGTTGCACAATCTGATTAGGAGAAAACCACTTTCACCTGCCCTTTCGGTACCTTTGCTTATAGACGTATGCCTTTTGGCTTAGGTAATGCACCTGCCACCTTTCAAAGATGTATGATGGCTATATTCTCTGACTTTTGTGAAAATATTGTTGAGGTTTTCATGGATGACTTCTCCGTTTACGGGTCTTCTTCTGATGATTGCCTCAGCAACCTTGATCGAGCCTTGCAGAGATGTAAAGACACCAATCTTGTCTTGAATTGGGAGAAGTGCCATTTTATGGTTAATGAAGGCATCGTCTTAGGACATAAAATTTCTGAAAGAGGTATTGAAGTTGATAAAGCTAAGGTTGATGCAATCGAGAAAATGCCATACCCCACAGATATCAAAGGTATAAGAAGTTTCCTTGGTCATGCTGGTTTCTATAGAAGGTTCATTAAAGACTTCTCTAAGATTTCTAGGCCTCTTACCAATCTCTTGCAAAAGTATATTCCTTTTGTTTTTGACGATGATTGTGAGGAAGCCTTCGAAATACTTAAGAAGGCTTTGATAACTCCACCTATTGTTCAACCACCTGATTGGAACTTAACTTTTGAAATCATGTGTGATCCTAGTGATTATGCTGTTGGTGCTGTCCTAGGGCAAAGAGTTGACAAGAAGTTGAATGTTATCCACTATGCTAGTAAAACTCTAGACAGTGCCCAAAGAAACTATGCCACTACGGAAAAGGAATTTTTAGCAGTTGTGTTTGCATGTGAAAAGTTCAGGTCTTACATAGTTGATTCCAAAGTCATTATTCACACTGATCATGCAGCTAAAAGTACCTCATGGAGAAGAAAGACGCTAAACCTAGACTTATCAGATGGGTTCTCTTGCTACAAGAATTTGATTTGCACGTTGTCGACAGAAAGGGTGCTGATAACCCAGTAGCAGATAACTTTTCTAGGTTGGAGAACGTTCTTGATGACCCACAACCTATTGATGATAGCTTTCCCGATGAGCAATTGAGTGTCATCAATGCTTCATGTAGTGCACCGTGGTATGCTGATTATGCAAACTATATTGTTGCCAAATATATACCACCTAGTTTCACATACCAGCAAAAGAAGAAATTCTTGTTTGACTTGAGACATTACTTTTGGGATGATCCTCACCTTTATAAGGAAGGAGTAGATGGTGTTATTAGACGTTGTTTACCTGAACATGAATAGGGACAGATCCTACAGAAGTGTCACTCTGAGGCCTACGGAGGACACCATGCGGGAGATAGAACTGCACACAAGGTATTGCAATCAGGTTTCTATTGGCCCACTCTCTTCAAGGATGCCCGTAAGTTTGTCTTCTCTTGTTACGAATCTCAAAGAATAGGTAATATTAGTAAACGTCAGGAAATGCCTATGGATTATTCACTTGTCATTGAACCATTTGATGTTTGGGGCTTTGATTATATGGGACGTTTTCCAAAATCCAACGGGTATACTCATATCCTAGTTGCTGTTGATTATGTCACTAAGTGGGTAGAAGCTATCCCCACTAGTAGTGTTGGTCACAACACTTCTATCAGGATGCTTAAAGAAGTTATTTTCCCTAGATTTGGAGTCCCTAGATATCTAATGACTGATGGTGGTTCACACTTCATTCATGGTGCTTTCCGTAAGACGCTTGCTAAGTATGATGTCAACCATTGAATTGCGTCTCCCTATCACCCTCAGTCCAATGGTCAAGTAGAGCTAAGCAATAGAGAGATCAAACTGATTCTGCAAAAGACTGTCAACAGGCCTAGAAAGAATTGGTCTAAGAAGCTCGATGATGCATTGTGGGCTTATAGAACTGCCTATAAGAAGCCCATGGGCATGTCTCCATACAAAATGGTATACGGTAAAGCATGTCACTTACCTCTTGAGGTGGAGCATAAAGCTTATTGGGCAATCAAAGAGCTCAACTTTGATTGCAAACTTGCTGGTGAGAAGAGGTTATTTGATATTAGCTCGCTTGATGAATGGAGAACTCAGGCATATGAGAATGCCAAGTTGTTCAAAGAGAAGGTTGAGAGGTGGCATGATAAGAGGATACAAAAGCGTGAGTTCAATGTAGGTGATTATTTCTTGCTATATAACTCTCGTTTAAGATTCTTTGCACGCAAGCTTCACTCTAAATGGGAAGGTCCCTATGTTGTTGAGGATGTATATTATTCTGGTGCTATCAAGATCAACAACACGGAAGGTAATTGTCCTAGAGTTGTAAGTGGGCAGAGAATCAAGCATTATATCTCAGGTACTCCCATAAATGTTGAAAGCCATATTATCAATACCATAACTCTGAAAGAATACCTAAGGGATATTTATCAGCCTGTTTCAGACTCTGAAAATGAAGAGGTATGTGATTCAGTAAGAAAACAGACTCCAAAACTTTTCTAGTACGAAATTTTCTACGTTTTGGAATATTTGAAAAAAAATACAAAAATTGGAAGTACCGGAAAGTGCGCGAGGAGGTGACAAGCCTGCCAGGCGCAGGCCCACCCCCTGGCCGCGCCTGGGGGGCTTGTGGCCACCTCGTGCACCTCCCGGACTCCGTTTTCGTGCGGAGTACTCCTTCTGGTCTGAAAAAAATCATTATATATTCTCCCGTATGGTCTGACCCTCGTATCATGCAGATTTCCTCTGTTTTCGTTTCGAGCTTGTTTTCTGTCGCAGATTTAGAGCAAGATGTTGTCTCAGGAATCTGTGGGGGAGAACAATCTCCCTCAAGTTTATGGAGAAGTAAGTGCTGTTCTAAAAAGGATGGAGGTCATGGAGGCTAAGGAAAGACTACCTAAAGAAACCAAGGGGAAAACTAAGGAGAAGAATCAGGCATGGGACGAAGTGCAATCTGTGCTCAACAAGGAAGAAGTTGAAGAAGTGCATTTCCTCCAACCCTACCTCCACCTACAGTCTCCATCCTTGATTGAACTCTTGAGGTTTTGTGAAACAACTCGTGCTCGCAATACTTATCTCACTCGTGAAGTTGTTTTGCTGGAGAAACATATCACAGATCTCCAAGGTATAAATCAAAGATTAATGGCCCTCTTGGAAACAAAGATTGCAACTCTACCACCATCACCTCCAAAGGAAGACAACTAAGCACGGATATGGTCGATCCCCTTGGCTTGTGCCAAGCTTGGGGGAGTTGCACCGGTATCGTATCACCATCAAATCTTTTGCCTTTACCTTTGTTTTAGTTTGTTCCTTTTCAGTTTTGTCTTTCTCTAGTAGAATAAAAGTCTTAGTGTTTTAGTCTTGAGTTTTGCTTTGTGTCACCCCCAATGAATTCGAGCTCATGAGCCTTATAATAAAGAGTGTCTTAGTTGAAGGGCTTTGCCTCTTGCCACGATCAAAAGAGTGAGAAAAGAACAAAAGCATGAAAGATCATGTACTGATCTTATGGGAAGTGATGGCTTCACATATAAATAGAATGATGATTGAAACTTGTTGAGGGTAGACAAACGTAGACCTTGGTCATTGTTGCAATTAATAGTGAGTGATAAAGAAGGAGAGGTTCACATATAAATATATCATCTTTGACACCATCTATGATTGTGAACACTCACTAAACTATTGCATGCCTAGAAGTAGATGTTGGACAAGGAAGACAACATAATGAATTGTGTTTGCTTGGTTCTGAACAATGTTATAAGATTAGAGATCCCTTAGCATGTGACGATTGCTTCCACCTCATACTAGCCAAAACTCCCACACCAAGTAGAGATACTACTTGTGCATCCATAAATCTTCAACCCAGTTTTGCCATGAGAGTCCATCGTACCTACCTATGGATTGAATAAGATCCCTCAAGTAAGTTGTCATCAGTGAAAGCAATAAATATTTCTCTCTAATATGTATGATCTATTAGTGTGCACAAAATAAGCTTTGTACGAACCTGTGATGAGGAAGACATAAAAGCGACATACTACATAATAAAGTTCTTTATCACAGGAGGAAATATAAAGTGATGTTCCTCCGCACTAAGAGGACATGCATCCAAACCTCAAAAGCGCATGACAACCTCTGCTTCCCTCTGCAAAGGGCCTATCTTGTACCTTTACTTTTTTCCCTTGAAAGAGTCATGGTGATCTTCACCAATTCCTTGTTTCGCCTTTATCTAACGTCATATGCTTGGGAAAGATCTATATTCATATGTCAACTTGGATGTAAGTATTCATGAATTATTATTGTTGACATTACCCTTGAGGTAAGCAGTTGGGAGGCAAAACTATAAGCCACTATCTTTCTTTGTGTCTAGCTGAAACTTTGATCTCCTGAGTACCACGTGAGTTGTAGCAATTGTAGAGAACGAAAAGATGATTGAGTATGTGGATTTGCTTTATAAGCTCTTATTTGACTCTTTCTGATGTTGTGATAAATTGCAATCGCTTGAATGACTAAAGTCTATCGGTTGTTACTTCTCGCTAAGGTTCTTGATCCATGCTTTACTTTGTGAAGGACTTATCACTTTATCATGAGAGACTATATGTTGGTATTGTTGTCCTGATCATGATCATGATGCCTGCATGTTCGTATCTTGTTTTTTCGACACCTCTCTCCCTAAACATGTGGACATATTTATTGAGCTCGGCTTTCGCTTGAGGACAAGCGAGGTCTAAGCTTGGGGGAGTTGATACGTCCATTTTGCATCATGTTTTCATGTTGGTATTCATCGCTTCTAGGGCTGTTATTTCACTTCACGGTACAATACTTATGCCTTTTCTCTCTTATTTTGCAAGGTTTACATGAAGAGGGAGAATGTCGGCAACTGGAATTCTGGTCTGAAAGTGGAGCAAGTTTGAGATACCTATTCTACGCAACTCGAAATGCCGTGAAAATCAACGATGATTTTTTTGCATTTATAAAAAATACTGGGCCGAAGAAGTGCCAGAGGGGCGCCAGCAGGTGGCCACAAGCCTGATAGGCGCGGTCACCCCCCTTGCAGCAGCTAGGGGGCTTATGGGCACCCAGCTGGCCCTCTGGCCCCCCTCTTCTGCTATATGAAGGGTTTTGTTCGGAAAAAAAAATCAAGAAGAGGCATTTTCGTGGATTCGCCACCGCCACGAGGCGGAACTTGAGCAGAACCAATCTAGAGCTCCGGTAGGATGATCCTGCCGGGGAAACTTCCCTCCTGAAGGGGGAACTCGTCGCCATCGTCATCACCAACACTCCTCTCATTGGAGGGGACTCATCACCATCAACATCTTCATCAGCACCATCTCATCTCCAAACCCTAGTTCATCTCTTTTAACCAATCTCTGTCTGCGACTCCGATTGGTATTTGTAAGGTTGCTAGTAGTGTTAATTACTCTTTGTAGTTGATGCTAGTTGGATTACTTGGTGGAAGAGTTTATGTTTAGATCCTTGATGCTACTCATTACCTCTCTGGTCATGAATATGATTATGCTTTGTGAGTAGTTACTTTTGTACATGAGGACATGGGATAAGTCATGCTAATAGTAGTCATGTGAATTTGGTATTCGTTTGGTATTTTGATGTGTTGTATGTTGTTTTTCCTCTAGCGGTGTTATGTGAACGTGGACTACATAACACTTCACCATTGTTTGGCCTAGAGGAAGGCATTGGGAAGTAGTAAGTAGATGATGGGTTGCTAGAGTGACAGAAGCTTAAACCCTAGTTTATGCGTTGCTTCGCAAGGGGCTGATTTGGATGCACTAGTTTAATGCTATGGTTAGACTTTGTCTTAATTCTTCTTTCGTAGTTGCGGATGCTTGCGAGAGGGGTTAATCATAAGTGGGATGCTTGTCCAAGTAAGGGAAGTACCCAAGCGCCGGTCCACCCACATATCAAACTATCAAAGTAACGAACGCGAATCATATGAACATGATGAAAACTAGCATGACAGAAATTCCCGTGTGTCCTCGGGAGCGTTTTTCCTCCTATAAGACTTTGTCCAGGCTTGTCCCTTGAGACAAAAGGGATTGGGCTACTTTGCTGCACCGTTGCTACTTTTCTAACTTGTTGCTTGCTACGAATCATCTCACCACACAATCACTTGTTACTGATAATTTCACTGCTTGCAGATTTTACCTTGTTGAAAATCACTTGCCAGATCCTTCTGCTCCTCGTTGGGTTCGACACTCTTACTTATCGAAAGGACTACAATTGATCCCCTATAGTTGTGGGTCATCGGGCCTTCAGCTGAGAGGGGGAAGGGACCGTGCCCTACATACAGACTCTTCTTTCCCCAACTCCAAGCCCCACAGCTGAAACCACACACCGCATTCCAGCGCCAGTGTCTGCTCGTCCTTCTCCTTCCACCGAGCACCATGGTGAAAGGGGCGACGGCGAAGGCTGAGCGAGCTAAGAGTGGATCACACGCATATTCTTTGAGCACCGAGACGCTCCCGCCGGGATGGATACATGGAAATTGGTTGTCGTCCTGGGTCACGGCCGGGTGTCTGCACAAGTTGGAGGGCGCGGGCCTCATTGCTCCGGGGAGCTGGCGGCTGCCTGGCACCAGCGAGTTCGATCAAGCGCCGAGAGATGATGAGCGAGTGCTGCTTGTCACCCACGTCGAGAGAGGTTTCTCCCCGCCTCCACATCCTTTCCTCCATGCTTTCTTAGCCTCTTCGGTGCGCAGTTGCACCATCTTCCTCCAAATGTTATCTCCTACTTAGCTGCTTTTGTATCTCTGTGTGAAAACTTCCTCGGTTCCCATCGCACTGGGTTTGTGAAAGTGCATTATCTCGACAGGAGGGGGTGAATAGGCAATTTTTATGAATTCATCACTAAGGAAATTCCTAGTGAGGAAAGTCCTCAGTCATGAACTGATTGCAGCAGAAATAATACTTAGACAAAAGTGCAAAAATGACTATAGCAAAGTACTCAGCATGAATTGATAGAATTGGTTTGCACACGTCACGTATACATGATAAGCAGGTGATGAATTAGTCAGGTGAAGAATTTGAGGTGAGGAATTCAGTGAAAGTCTTCAGTCAAATTCTTCAAACAGTATAGATGAAAGTCTTCAACATGCAATTGAGGAAATGAAAAGAGTTGAAGAAATAGAATGAGTAGCTCGATGAAGACAGTGGTTGGTTCTAACGCCCAAGATGCAATCCTATCCTCATTTTGGCGCGAGGGCCTCGACCAGGATAGAAGCGCATCTTGTTGTTTTGAAATAATGGATATCGTTACAAGTACATGTACTAAAAATATGAGTATATGCAATTGGCTTACACTCGCCACAAGCTACATCAAGATCACATTGGTACAATACATATAGTCATCATTAAGAAGAGCAGGGTCCGACTATGGACGAAAACAAACAATAAAAGAATGACATCCATGCTTGCTATCCCATGTTGCCGGCCTGGAACCCATCCTAGATCAAAGAAGAAGAAGAAGAAGAAGAAACCCCAAAAGCACAATCATCGCGCTCACGTCATAATATCACTTTACCTGTACCTGCAACTGGTGTTGTCGTAATCTGTGAGCCATAGAGACTCAGCAATCTCATTTCCAAAGGCATCAAAATTAGCAAAGCTTAATCGGTGAGGTATGGTTAAGTGGTGAGGTTGCAGCAAGCAACTAAGAATTTATTTGAGGTGGCTAACTTACGAGTACAAGAATACGAGAGGGGGATGATCTACGCATAATCGGACGTGAACTAATAATGATCAAATGAATGATTCTGAACACCTATGTGACATCCTCGACTTTTGCAACAGTAATTATTGTAATTAAGCTACAGTGATCAACCGCTAATGATGCCACGTCATCGAATTCCCATCTCAGACCCGCGTTGATTCGAGTCTGTCCGGATCCAAAATTTGAAAGCAAAAGAAAAGTACTTTATAAGTTCATTACAAATATTAAAAGAATATGTATATGAAAGAGAGATTTAGAAGTATGTATAATAAATTGAAAAAGAAAGTATAATAAAAGAAAGTATTTAAAAAGAAAAATCAGTTAGTGAAAAGAAATTAGAAAGAAAGAAATAATAAAAAAGGGAAAAGGCAAAATAAAACAAAATGAAACAAAAAGAAAAAAAAAGAAAAAGCAACCCCCCCGGCCCAGCTAGGCCACCCACAGGCCCAACCGGCCAAACCCTAGAGCCCCCTGGCGAGCAATCCCACCCCCCCTCGCTACTCCCTCCCCTCCTGAGCGCCGCCACCCCCCCCACTCGCCTCCCACGCCGCCGCCAGCCTCCCCCTCGTGGGGGGCCCCACCCCCACGACAGCGCCACCCCCCTCTCTCGGTCCTCTCCCCCACCCCCACCGACACTCCCTGCCCACGAGAGAACCCCATCCCGTGACTCTCTCCCACGACGCCAGGCCCCTCCCCATCTCTCCCGTGACCCTCGCCCCCATCTCCCTCCCACGAGCCCTCTCCTCCCGTCGCCCCCCCTCTCTCAGATCCACCTCGGCTCCCCTCCTGTCGCCCCCCTCCTCCACCTCGCCCCACCTCGGCCGGCGGCCTCTTCTCCTCCCGCCGGTAGCCCCCCACGGCCTCATCCTCCCGGCCGGCGAGCCCCTGCTCCTCCAACCGCCGGCCACCACTCCCCCTCCTCCGGCGGAGGGTTCCCTCCCACGACCTCATCCCCCCGCCGGCCGAGGCCCCTGGTTCTCCCACCACTGCACCACCCCCCCTGGAGACCGACCCCGGGAGCCCCGCCGGCCGAGCCCCTCCCCATCGGCGGCTCCATCTCCGGCGGCCCCACCTCACCGGGGCCCCTCCTCACCGGGGCCCCTCTCGGCGAACCTCCGGCCGGCTCCTCCTCGCCCGCACGCCCGTCTTCACCGGAACCGCGTCACCGTCGTCACCTTCACCTTCGTGCGAACTCCGGCTTCATCGGGTCGTCTCGTCACCGTCGGTGAGCCCCTCCTCAGGCTCCTCCCACCATGACGTTCTCCTCGCCGTCCCGGTTCCGTTCCGGCAAACGGGACCTCGATCCGTCGACGGTAGACTCCGGTAGGAAGGATTGAATATTTGGTTCCTCTAGTTTGAGTTGGAGCACAAAGAGTTCTCTGTCTCTGTGTTAACAGAGAGGGAGATGAGAGTTTTGAGAGAATATAAAAAAAACAAATGATGTATTAGATGCGTATGTATGTATGTATGTATGAGATGTGATGTATGTATTTGCGTATATGGATATTTAGAGGAATACGGTATTAGCACGGTTAGGTATCTAATAAAAAAGATGAGTAAATGGCCTAGGGTCACTTACCGGTGGGGCCAATGCACCCGCTGTCTATGACAGGGAGGCCCCACGCGAGAGTTAATATAAATTATAAAAATAATGTTTTTCTTAAATAAATAAATAAATAGATATATTAGTTAAATTAATTAATTAGAATAATTAGAGTATGACACGTGGGTCCCCCATTAAATTAATCTGATAAATCCATATTTAATCGATATTAAAACTTGTGCCTATGACGTTCGGGACCCGCTGGTCAGTTGACCAGTCAACTGCTAATGTCAGCCTGACATCGCGATGATGTCATAATTGAATTTTATTAAAATAGCTAAATATGTTTCTAATTCCTAAATAATTAATAAAACTTTGAAAATTAATATTAAATAATCCGTAAGTGAGATCAAAATAATTTCAACATGAAAGTTGATCAGCAAAACGAGACGAACCCGGATACACGGCCCGTTCGTCTGTCACGCGTCCCTAGCATAGCAAACATGGAACTTTTCCGTCGTTTCCAGTATAACCGGTAGTAGCCCGAGACCCGGAAAATATCGTCAGATATTCTTCCGACCCGTCTATGACGGATGTTGCTGCGTTAGCTCATGTCTAGCCTGCATCTTTCCATGTCATGCTTTGTGTTGCATCGGTGCTATTATTTCTTGTTTCTTCCCCCTCTTCTTACCGGTAGACCCCGAGACTGACGTTGCTGCCGGGTACATCTACGACCCTGCCGATCAGTCCTTTGCCGCAGAGCAGCAAGGCAAGCAAACCCCCCTTGATCATTCCTATATCGCCTATGTCTTTCTTTCTACTGCTTGCATTAGTATTTTGCTACTGTTGTAGTTAGCTCCTATATCTGATGCATAGCCTGTTTTTGCTGAACTGCTACTTTCAGTCCTGTACCTTTAATCTGCTTAGTATAGGTGGAGCAGTCATCCCCTCTGCCCCCGTAGATCAGTTGCCCCGCTTGTTTTCAAATCTCGATCTTTGATCGACGAGCCAGACCCGACACAGCACATTCACCCCCTTCGTTGTACGACGCTACAGAGTTACTGTCGGGGTACCGAGGGTGACACCTCACTAAGTACTCCTGATGATATCTCTGTAGTATAGCTAGTCGGTCGTGGTTATCGAGGGTGATTCCTCTTTCACCATTCCCGATGACGCCTCTGTCGTGCCACCCCGCGAGTGTGGGACCCCCGAGGGTGATTCCTCTAAGCCCACCTTGACGGGTACATCGTTCGGGATCCAACGAGGGTGATACCTCGGATTCCCCCCGATGTTACGACCACACAGTTACTCGACCATGTTACTGGGATCATTGGTGTTTAGTTGTAAGCCGGGTGGATTCCCGTGAGACTGTGTTGTTGGCGTAATTAAAATGCTAATGGATTTGGGTATTTGATCTGGGTTGGTCGGAGACCTTTTCGCACTAACCGGCTACGCGGGAAGAATTATGGGTACTCGGCGTCGCGGTATCAGCCGAAGCTTTTCAGATGCCAGCAATGTAGCGGCGCGCGCCCGAGTGGTCCCGAGATGCATCGCGCTTGTGTTTAAGGGATGCTAGGACTGACGTCGGCCGCCCACGCCACGTGCAGGAGCGTGAAGGGGAACTGGGCCCACGAACCCTTTGTGCTTAGGATTTAGACCGGCGGGCTGGCCTCTCTGATTAGTCTTAGGTGGGGCTGCGACGTGTCGATATTCCGAGGCCGGGCAGGACCCAGAAAAGTATGTCCGGCCAGAGTGTTATCGAGAGTGACGGGACATGTGGTGCACTCCTGCAGGGATGAAAATTAACTATTCGGATAGCCGTGTCCACGGTTACAGGACGACTTGGAGTTGTGCCCCGATCTTTTACAACTACAATTGTTACTTAACTGGAATTAGTTTGCCTCGGGATTGCTTCCTCGCAGAGAGTCGAGGGAGGATCCTTAGGCGTGACCTCACTTTAATATTGCTGCAACAATATGACTATTATTGTGTTACCCCTGTTCTACTCTCGTCTATTGCTGCAAGACCCTGAAGATGCTAGTCTTCGATAGGACTAGGCCTTCTCTCTCTATTCTCGCATTGCTGCACTCAGTCCACACATAACCCCCTTCTTTGATACTGATGCATAATTAGAATAGTTCTGATGTAAGACTTGCGAGTACTTTGGATGAGTACTCATCGCTGCTTTTCTCCCCCCTTGTTCCCTTGATCCGTTTGCTGCGACCAGATGATGGAGCCCAGGAGATGGAGATCCCTGCCGCCGATGACTGCTACCCCGACGGTGCCTACTACTACGTGGAGGCCGCTGATGATCAGGAGTAGTTAGGAGGTTCCCAGGCAGGAGGCCTCGCCTCGTTCGATCGTTGTATCTTTTGTGCTAGCCTTCTCTAAGGCACCCCATGTTTTATGTCTGTACTCAGATATTTGTTGCTTCCGCTGACTCGTGTGTTTATCGAGCTTTCGTATTCTAGCCCTCGAGGCCCCTGGCTTGTAATATGAAGCTGATGTTATTTTATTTGTGTCTAGAGTTGTGTTGTGATATCTCCCCGTGAGTCCTTGGGTTTGATCGTACGCATTTGCGTGTATGATTAGCGTACGGTTAAGCCGAGGGCGTCACAAGTTGGTATCAGAGCCATCTGCCTGTAGGTAGCCCCCTTTCCAACTCCTTGGCCGAAGTTGAGTCTAGTGTTTGAAAAACTTTACTAACACTGATGTTGTGGCTTACGGGCCCACATCTCAATTGGGTGGTATTAGTATCTTTTACTCCTTTCCTATACTCTGGGCTCTACTTTCTCTTCTCTTTCGGGTCAAAGATTTTACTAACTCTAACATTAGGTTCTCGAATCACATCAATCCGGAGCGCTGGACTATCTACTCTTTTTTCCTGAATATGTATTACACACACTGTCATTGACATCCGTCAATCTTATTTTCAGATGCGTCCCGCAAGGCAGCACGTGCGCCTGACACAGGCCACTGAGATGACTGGGTTCCCGGCCATTTTGGTCGATCTCCTGACCAGGCTGGGATATCGCTGGTACCCCGAGTACACTGTGTTCGAGGATTTCCGCGAGTACAACCAGTACCAGTACCAGGCTGAGGTTCGCATCTTCGACCAGAAGGGCGGCGAGACCCTCGAGCGCCAAGTGTTCTGTGGTATTGGAGTGTCGGTCGAGATGGCCGTCCATGATGCGGCCTACATCGCCATCACCCGTCTCCGTGGAGCGTACCCTCACCTGGAGGAGACCCTTTCAGATACATCCCGCATACTCCTGCTGGGGATGAGACTGGATCTGATCTCACTGCCTACGCTTCTGATGTTCGGGAGCGCAGCGACCGTTCTTACGTCGCTGTCTGCGCCCCCTACATGACGTGTCGCTACGACGCGCGGGTTCTGGTGCAGTACACTGAGGCGATGGATCGTGCTTTCCGAGCTCTGACTGTGGAGTTGTATGCTACGCGCGCTCGTCTTTACGACGCGTTGACAGAGCTACAGCCATCACACTGTTCGAGGGTTCCACCTATGCGCATCCGCGAGCCGAGCAGGACAGAGCTACCATCAGCTCTCGAGTGGACTGATGTTGGGGGTAGAACCCCTGCACGTGGACCTCAGCTGCTCGACTGGATGCGGTACCCTCACCAGAGTCACAACGGGACACAGGGTCCTGTCCCTACCTTCTATCACCGCCAGCTACCAGGATTCGATCGTCCTCTCCGACGTTGATGTAGCCTTATCGCTACATCTCGTTGTGGTACTCTTCCACCGCGTGCCTGCGCGCCACCTAGTGAGTCTAGGGTATCGTCAAATGCGTCCGGGCTATCACCAAATTTCGAATTTTTAATCGTTAGTCTGTAATCGAACTTATGTATGGGTCTGTATGTCGAACTCAACTACTATGGAGTATCTATCCCGTTTCCCTTTCATTCTACTTAATTACTTCATGAATGCGTGCGATGCCTTTGCAATTACTTTAAGCTAAACTACCCCTGCTAAATATTTAACAGGATGGTTAGACCAGCTGGCCGCCCGCGTGCCCCTACCAACGATGCACCACCCCCGCCTCCTGAGTATATGGCGGGGATGATCCAACAGTTTGAGCTGAACCGCCAGTTTATGCAAGGGCTCATGGATCAGTTCCAAAGGCCGAACATGAACCAACCACAAGGCGTGACACTGCAAGACTTCTGCCGTCTCAACCCTGCGATCTACCGCAGCTCAACTCAGCCTCTTGATGCTGATGACTGGCTCCGTGACATTTCTTATGAGCTGGAGTCTGCCAATGTGCCCCTGGCGAGCTATGTCAACTTTGCCGCCTACTTTCTGAAGGGTCCCGCTGCTCAATGGTGGGATAGCCACAGGCGCTCTCAGCCCGTTGGAACTATCATCACTTGGGCAGAGTTCAAGGCTACTTTCCGTGCTCGATACATTCCCCAGGGAATCATGGACCGGAAGAAGCGTAAGTTCCGCAACTTGGTCCAGGGCAACAAGACTGTGGATGCTTATCAGCGGGAATTTCTGGAATTATCTCGCTATGCTGAAGAAGACATTGCGACTGATGCACGCAGGCAGGAGAAGTTCCGTGAAGGCCTCCACCCTGATATCAAGCTGACACTCCTCGTTCAGGACTATGCTGATTTCGCCACCCTCGTGAACAAGGCTATTCAGGTTGAGACTGGTTTGCAGGAATACAAAGATAGCAGCAAGCGCAATCGTGACATGGGCTCATCTTCGGGCTCATCTGCACAAAAGCGGAAGATCTGGATTCCCAACAACATGTACCATGCACCTGCTCCTACTCCGAGGCCGTCCTATGTTGCACCTCGCCTGCCTCCTCCACCACCTAGGCAGCCAAGGCTCCCAGTTCTTCCGCCTCGAGTTCCTCCTTCCCGTCCTGAGGACGGGCTGTGCTTCAAGTGTGGCCGTCCAGGTCACCGTGCTAGAGACTGCAGGCAGAATCCGAATCAGCTGGCACTTCCCGCAACTAGCCGTGGCAACAACCAGAACCGCAACTTCAACACTAAGCCTGCTTATGTTCGTGGTCAGGCCAACAACATTGATATGGGTCAAGCGCAAGACCAGCCTGCTACCGTGATGGGTACACTTCTCGTTAACTCAGTACCTGCTTCTGTATTGTTTGATACAGGAGCATCGCATTCCTTTGTGTCGGAAAATTTTGCATACATGCATGACATTAGGAGCGAAGAGATGAACATCCCGATAGTGGTAAACACCCCTGGGGGCGAATGCCGAACCTCTGTGGTTTGCCCCCATGTTCCAGTTGAAATTGAAGGATTAGAATTCCTTGCCAACCCCATCCTACTAAATTCATCCAACATTGATCTCATATTGGGGATGGACTGGTTGAAAGCTCATACGGCATCGATCGTTTGTGCCACCAAGACCGTCCACCTCCTACACCCTTAAGATGAAGTAATAAGCTACCATGCGCATCTCGTCCGTAATGCTGAGGCACGACTGTATGCTTTGAATGCATTAAATGCATCGCCTCTTGAAGGGATTGAAAACATACCAGTGGTCCGAGAATTCCAAGATGTCTTTCCAGAAGAACTTCCGGGAATTCCCCCTATTCGACCTGTCGAGTTTGTCATTGACTTGGTACCCGGTACCACTCCTATTGCCAAGCGTCCTTATAGAATGCCACCACATGAACTCCTTGAACTTAAGCAAGAAATTGACAACTCGCTCCGTCTGGGTTTCATCCGTCCGAGTTCCTCTGCTTGGCGAGCACCTTCTCTCTTTGTTAAGAAGAAGGATGGGACAAATCGATTGGTTCAAGACTATCGTCCTATCAACCAGGCCAATATTCAAAACAAATATCCTCTCCCTCGGATAAATGATTTGTATGATCAACTTGCTGGTTCCACCGTCTTCTCTAAGCTCGACTTGAGATTGGGATACCACCAGATCCGTGTTCGCAAGGAGGATATTCCAAAGACCGCCTTTGTTACTCGATATGGATCATACGAGTACACCGTCATGTCCTTCGGCTTAACCAATGCACCGGCAACCTTCTCTCGATTGATGAATTATATATTCATGGACTACCTCGACAAATTTGTCGTGGTATATCTGGATGATATTCTGGTGTTTTCGAAGAACAAAGAAGAGCATGCTGAGCATCTTCGTCTTTTACTGGATAAGCTTCGGGAGCATAAACTCTATGCGAAGTATTCCAAATGTGAGTTCTGGCTAGACGAAGTGACTTACCTTGGTCATGTGATTTCCAAGGATGGTATTGCGGTCAACCCCGAACGAATTCAAGCTATTCTTGACTGGACTCCCCCGAAGAATGTCAAGCAAGTCAGAAGTTTTCTCGGACTCGCCAGCTATTGCCGTCGATTCGTCGAGAACTTCTCCAAGATTGCGAAGCCCTTAACCAACCTGCTTCACAAAGGTGTTAAGTATGAATGGACTGATAAATGTCAGGAAAGTTTCCAGGCACTCAAGGACAAACTGACGTCCGCTCCAATACTTGCTCCTCCAGATACGAAAAGGGACTTCGTCATATACTGTGATGCTTCTCGCCAAGGAATAGGTTGTGTCCTAATGCAGGATCGCAAGGTGATCGCTTATGCTTCACGTCAACTGCGTGCTCATGAAGAGAACTACCCAGTTCATGATCTCGAGCTTGCCGGAGTCATTCATGCATTGAAGGAATGGCGACAATACCTTGTCGGTAATCGCTGTGAAATCTACACCGACCATCAAAGTCTGAAGTACTTGTTCACTCAACCAGAGTTGAACCTACATCAACAAAGATGGATGGAGCGTATAGCAGATTTTGACTGTAGTATATCATATACCCCTGGCAAGGCTAATGTAATGACTGATGCCTTAAGTCGCAAGTCATACTGCAACCACGTCCAGGTTCATCAGGTTCACGATCGTCTGCAAGAGGAATTCCGTAAGCTGAACCTCCACATTGTTCCTCAAGGTTACCTTGTTCCCCCTCCTGAAGAGTTTCAAAAGATGAACCTTCATGTTGTTAATCAGGGTTCCCTCAGTAACCTAGTGGTTGAACCAGATCTTGTGAGCTCCATAAAGAATCTGCAAGACTTTGACGATGATGTCGACAGGATTAAGAGCTATATTGCGAAGGGTAAACCCTCCTTTTTCACTGTTGATGAAGGTGGCGCCTTGTATTTCAAGGGTCGCCTATTCGTCCCAAATAAGAAGGAAAATCTCAGGATGACTGGGAAGGTGATGGAAGAAGCTCATGACACACCATTGTCTATTCACCCGGGTAGTACCAAGATGTACCAAGACATCCGGCAAAGATTCTGGTGGCCCAATATGAAACAAGACATTGCACGCTATGTGGCAGAATGTGATATATGCCGGCGTATCAAAGCAGAACACCAAAAGCCTGCTGGAACTCTGCAGCCTATCTCTATTCCTGAGTGGAAATGGGACCATGTTGAAATGGACTTTGTCACTGGTTTTCCCAGGTCTCAGAAAGGTAATGATGCTATTCTTGTCGTCATCGATCGACTGTCCAAAGTTGCACATTTCCTGGCCGTCAAAGAAACGATTAATGCTAGTCAACTGGCAGATCTTTATATGTCAAGAGTTGTTTCACTTTACGGTATTCCGTTGGTAATCAGTTCGGACCGTGGCAGCTTGTTCACTTCAAAATTCTGGGAAAGTTTTCAGAAGGCTATGGGGACTCATCTGTCCTTCAGCACGACATTTCATCCTCAATCCCAGGGACAAGTTGAACGAGTCAACCAAATTCTCGAGGACATGCTTCGAGCTTGTGCCATTTCTTTCGGTAAGAAATGGGAGGAATCTCTCCCGTATGCCGAGTTCTCTTACAACCATAGCTATCAAGCTAGTCTGAAGATGGCCCCTTTCGAAGTATTGTATGGGCGAAGGTGTCGAACTCCTCTGAATTGGTCAGAAACTGGGGAACGATCACTCTTCGGTCCGGATATTATTCAACATGCCGAAGATCAAGTCCGTATTATTCATGAGAATCTGAAGGCTGCTCAGTCTCGTCAGAAGAGTCAGTATGACCGTCATCATCAAGATATGGTCTATCAACTTGGCGAAAAGGCTTATCTTCGTGTCACACCAATGAGAGGTGCACACCGTTTCGGAATCAAGGGCAAGTTAGCTCCTCGTTATATTGGTCCTTTCACTGTTCTCGAAAGGCGTGGAAGAGTGGCTTATCAATTGGAACTGCCGGCGAACCTTTCTCAGGTTCACGATGTCTTCCATGTTTCTCAGCTCCGTCGCTGCTTCAAGGACCCTATTCGAGCAGTGGATGACGATATGCTTGAGCTACAACAAGACCCCTCTTATAAAGAGCATCCGGTCCGCATTCTCGACCAAGCTGAACGTAAGACTCGTCGCAAGGTCACCAAGTTCCTTAAGGTGCAGTGGTCAAATCACTCTGAAGATGAAGCCACTTGGGAACGCGAGGATCATCTTCGTGATGAATACCCCGGGCTCTTTCCCTCTACCTCTTAATTATCGGGACGAGAATTCTTGTTAGTAGGGGAGAATTGTGACATCCTCGACTTTTGCAACAGTAATTATTGTAATTAAGCTACAGTGATCAACCGCTAATGATGCCACGTCATCGAATTCCCATCTCAGACCCGCGTTGATTCGACTCTGTCCGGATCCAAAATTTGAAAGCAAAAGAAAAAGTACTTTATAAGTTCATTACAAATATTAAAAGAATATGTATATGAAAGAGAGATTTAGAAGTATGTATAATAAATTGAAAAAGAAAGTATAATAAAAGAAAGTATTTAAAAAGAAAAATCAGTTAGTGAAAAGAAATTAGAAAGAAATAAATAATAAAAAAGGGAAAAGGCAAAATAAAACAAAATGAAACAAAAAGAAAAAAAAGAAAAAGCAACCCCCCCGGCCCAGCTGGGCCACCCACAGGCCCAACCGGCCAAACCCTAGAGCCCCGTGGCAAGCAATCCCACCCCCCCTCGCTACTCCCTCCCCTCCTGAGCGCCGCCACCCCCCCCCACTCGCCTCCCACGCCGCCGCCAGTCTCCCCCTCGTGGGGGCCTCACCCCCACGACCGCGCCACCCCCCTCTCTCGGTCCTCTCCCCCCACCCCCACCGACACTCCCTGCCCACGAGAGAACCCCATCCCGTGACTCTCTCCCACGACGCCAGGCCCCTCCCCATCTCTCCGGTGACCCTCGCCCCCATCTCCCTCCCACGAGCCCTCTCCTCCCGTCGCCCCCCCTCTCTCAGATCCACCTCGGCTCCCCTCCTGTCGCCCCCCTCCTCCACCTCGCCCCACCTCGGCCGGCGGCCTCTCCTCCTCCCGCCGGCAGCCCCCCCCCACGGCCTCATCCTCCCGGCCGGCGAGCCCCTGCTCCTCCATCCGCCGGCCACCACTCCCCCTCCTCCGGCGGCGGGTTCCCTCCCACGACCTCATCCCCCCGCCGGCCGAGGCCCCTGGTTCTCCCACCATGGCACCACCCCCCTGGAGACCGACCCCGGGAGCCCCGCCGGCCGGGCCCCTCCCCATCGGCGGCTCCATCTCCGGGGGCCCCTCCTCACCGGGGCCCCTCTCGGCGAACCTCCGGCTAGCTCCTCCTCATCGGCACGCCCGTCTTCACCGGAACCGCGTCACCGTCGTCACCTTCACCTTCGTGCGAACTCCGGCTTCATCGGGTTGTCTCGTCACCGTCGGTGAGCCCCTCCTCGGGCTCCTCCCACCATGACGTTCTCCTCGCCGTCCCGGTTCCGTTCCGGCAAACGGGACCTCGATCCGTCGACGGTAGACTCCGGTAGGAAGGATTGAATATTTGGTTCCTCTAGGTTGAGTTGGAGCAGAGAGAGTTCTGTGTCTCTCTGTTAACAGAGAGGGAGATGAGAGTTTTGAGAGAAAATATAAAAAACAAATGATGTATTAGATGCGTATGTATGTATGTATGTATGAGATGTGATGTATGTATTTGCGTATATGGATATTTAGAGGAATACGGTATTTGCACGGTTAGGTATCTAATAAAAAAGATGAGTAAATGGCCTAGGGTCACTTACCGGTGGGGCCAATGCACCCGCTGTCTATGACAGGGAGGCCCCACGCGAGAGTTAATATAAATTATAAAAATAATGTTTTTCTTAAATAAATAAATAAATAGATATATTAGTTAAATTAATTAATTAGAATAATTAGAGTATGACACGTGGGTCCCCCATTAAATTAATCTGATAAATCCATATTTAATCGATATTAAAACTTGTGCCTATGACGTTCGGGACCCGCTGGTCAGTTGACCAGTCAACTGCTAATGTCAGCCTCACATCGCGATGATGTCATAATTGAATTTTATTAAAATAGCTAAATATGTTTCTAATTCCTAAATAATTAATAAAACTTTGAAAATTAATATTAAATAATCCGTAAGTGAGATCAAAATAATTTCAACATGAAAGTTGATCAGCAAAACGAGACGAACCCGGATACACGGCCCGTTCGTCTGTCACGCGTCCCTAGCATAGCAAACATGGAACTTTTCCGTCGTTTCCAGTATAACCGGTAGTAGCCCGAGACCCAGAAAATATCGTCAGATATTCTTCCGACCCGTCTATGACGGATGTTGCTGCGTTAGCTCATGTCTAGCCTGCATCTTTCCATGTCATGCTTTGTGTTGCATCGGTGCTATTATTTATTGTTTCTTCCCCCTCTTCTTACCCGTAGACCCCGAGACTGACGCTGCTGCCGGGTACATCTATGACCCTGCCGATCAGTCCTTTGCCGCACAGCAGCAAGGCAAGCAAACCCCCCTTGATCATTCCTATATCGCCTATGTCTTTCTTTCTACTGCTTGCATTAGTATTTTGCTACTGTTGTAGTTAGCTCCTATATCTGATGCATAGCCTGTTTTTGATGAACTGCTACTTTCAGTCATGTACCTTTAATCTGCTTAGTATAGGTGGAGCAGTCATCCCCTCTGACCCCGTAGATCAGTTGCCCCGCTTGTTTTCAAATCTCGATCTTTGATCGACGAGCCAGACCCGACACAGCACATTCACCCCCTTCATTGTACGACGCTACAGAGTTACTGTCGGGTACCGAGGGTGACACCTCACTAAGTACTCCTGATGATATCTCTGTAGTATAGCTAGTCGGTCGTGGTTATCGAGGGTGATTCCTCTTTCACCATTCCCGATGACGCCTCTGTCGTGCCACCCCGCGAGTGTGGGACCCCCGAGGGTGATTCCTCTAAGCCCACCTTGACGGGTACATCGTTCGGGATCCAACGAGGGTGATACCTCGGATTCCCCCCGATGTTACGACCACACAGTTACTCGACCATGTTACTGGGATCATTGGTGTTTAGTTGTAAGCCGGGTGGATTCCCGTGAGACTGTGTTGTTGGCCTAATTAAAATGCTAATGGATTTGGGTATTTGATCTGGGTTGGTCGGAGACCTTTTCGCACTAACCGGCTACGCGGGAAGAATTATGGGTACTCGGCATCGCGGTATCAGCCGAAGCTTTTCAGATGCCAGCAATGTAGCGGCGCACGCCCGAGTGGTCCCGAGATGCATCGCGCTT
Source organism: Hordeum vulgare subsp. vulgare (assembly GCF_904849725.1). Taxonomy (NCBI): domain Eukaryota; kingdom Viridiplantae; phylum Streptophyta; class Magnoliopsida; order Poales; family Poaceae; genus Hordeum; species Hordeum vulgare. The sequence continues at coordinate 108,307,499 of NC_058521.1, read as the reverse complement.
GTGATTAAGGGATGCTAGGACTGACGTCGGCCGCCCACGCCACGTGCAGGAGCGTGAAGGGGAACTGGGCCCACGAACCCTTTGTGCTTAGGATTTAGACCGGCGGGCTGGCCTCTCTGATTAGTCTTAGGTGGGGCTGCGACGTGTCGATATTCCGAGGCCGGGCAGGACCCAGCAAAGTATGTCCGGCCAGAGTGTTATCGAGCGTGACGGGACATGTGGTGCACCCCTGCAGGGATGAAAATTAACTATTCGGATAGCCGTGTCCACGGTTACAGGACGACTTGGAGTTGTGCCCCGATCTTTTACAACTACAATTGTTACTTAACTGGAATTAGTTTGCCTCGGGATTGCTTCCTCGCAGGGAGTCGAGGGAGGATCCTTAGGCGTGACCTCACTTTAATATTGCTGCAACAATATGACTATTATTGTGTTATCCCTGTTCTACTCTCGTCTATTGCTGCAAGACCCTGAAGATGCTAGTCTTCGATAGGACTAGGCCTTCTCTCTCTATTCTTGCATTGCTGCAGTCAGTCCACACATAACCCCCTTCTTTGATACTGATGCATAATTAGAATAGTTCTGATGTAAGACTTGCGAGTACTTTGGATGAGTACTCATCGCTGCTTTGCTCCCCCCTTGTTCCCTTGATCCGTTTGCTGCGACCAGATGATGGAGCCCAGGAGATGGAGATCCCCGCCGCCGACGACTGCTACCCCGACGGTGCCTACTACTACGTGGAGGCCGCTGATGATCAGGAGTAGTTAGGAGGTTCCCAGGCAGGAGGCCTCGCCTCGTTCGATCGTTGTATCTTTTGTGCTAGCCTTCTCTAAGGCACCCCGTGTTTTATGTCTGTACTCAGATATTTGTTGCTTCCGCTGACTCGTGTGTTTATCGAGCTTTCGTATTCTAGCCCTCGAGGCCCCTGGCTTGTAATATGAAGCTGATGTTATGTTATTTGTGTCTGGAGTTGTGTTGTGATATCTCCCCGTGAGTCCTTGGGTTTGATCGTACGCATTTGCGTGTATGATTAGCGTACGATTAAGCCGAGGGCGTCACAACCTACTTCCGTCACACATAGCCCCACTATGTCCTCAATTAGAGAAGGATCTCTTGAAAGAGAAAATCTAGGTTACACACACAATTGGCATATTTTAATTAAGTTTACTTCAAGTTATGTAGAACCGGATGTTAAACAAAGTTTCCAAGTTGCCACATAACCGCGTGCACGACTCTCCAAAAGATTAAACCCTGCAGGGGTGCTCCAACTAGTCCATCACAAATTACCACAAGCCGCATAGAAAGCCTCGATCATGAAACTCTTGATCTCCTAGGATTCCTTAGTGGAACCTCATCTCTGAGATAACCCAAAGCATCACCGAAATCCCGATGCACAAGATATTTCGTAAAAGGTAAAACAAGTCCATCAAGGCCGCCCGACGTGCAAACGAACCTGATAGGAGCCGCGTATCTCGTTCTCAGGACATAACCAGATAAGCGAATCGTACGGTGTCCTGATAGACATCTCCTGAGTTGCCCCGGCTTGGCCCCGCACGATGCTATATTTTGGACCAACACTCATGAGGAGCACTGCCCCGGGGGTTGATTAATTATCCACGGGGTGATCAAACCCTATGCAGTTCATTAGTTAATTAGGCAAACACAGTACCAAAATTGACCCTTGCCAGACCAGCTTTAATCTAAGACGGATTATCAAGGGGGTCCCCATAACAACCCCGATCATGTTAGGAGCGCTCAATTATGGAATATGACACCGGTAGCCGAAACTAGGGCTGCAAAGATGGAACAAAACACAAGGCTAGAAAGGCCGAGCCTTCCACCTTTTACCAAGTATATAGGTGCATTACATTAAATAGCATTAATATAATTATATAACAAGGAACCCATGCTATCACATGGAAGCGACTACACCTGCAACTAGCAATGCTATCAAATGATTAAGCAAGCGGTAACATAGTTAATCTGTAGTTTGCTAGGTTGTAGAAAGGTTGAAGGTTTCATGTTAATGTTGAGAGGCTGACATATAACAGGTGGTAGGCAACGAGACATAACGAAAGAAACGAGGCAACTAGCATGTCATTGATAGTAATGGTATCTAGGGAAATGGTCATCTTGCGTGTGATCCCGCTGGGAAGAAGAAAGAACCCGTGAAGTAGATGAACCAACGTATTCGAACGGACCCTCACATTCTGACACGCTTGCGGAACTCTATCGAGAAGAAGCAAACCGGAAACAAGAATCAACCCACAATATTCATCACGGCACATGCACGATATGATGCACAACCTAATATGATGCATGTCCAATTCAATTATGCAAGGCATGGCATGGAAATTCACAACAATCAAACACTACACATTAAGTGAAGCTCAATGTGCAACGAGTTGCATATTGACCAAACTACACATATGGATTATTTAGTTCAATCCCGTTTAGGTACACGATAATCTTAAAATGTTGTTAACATGGCAAGAGGTGAAGCATGTGATTCTACACGTCATCCTAGTCGGTTTACACAAATAATACATTTGAACGGATCTACGGTTAAAAGATACATGCAACACAAGATATTATGCCTTGAATGCAACATGCATGCAATTTTATGAAAACACTAGCAAGAAGGGTATGAAGCATGTGTCGCCATGGCGAACGAAAGGGAACCATGGCAGCAAAACAGAAACGATGACACGACAATGTTCTGGTCCCGATAACTCGATGAGGTGTCGGTGCCAACAAATTGGGAGCATGTGTGTGTCATGCCAAGAATTATGGGGTGATCCCGGTTAACGGGTTCCCATGTATTGGCGACATGGCAAAAGGGGGGACAACATGCAGCTAACGTGGCATCTATGAAATGGACAACATCACCTCTCATACAACAATGCATTTGGTCCACGAGTGTCACATCCCTATATTTCCTATTTGGTGTTTAGCAAGTTTGTACTCATGTTTGTTTAATAAATGTTGAAGAAGACACCCACGAGCCAACAGGTGGGTTCTATCTAGACGTCGATGATGACGAGTAGCTGGTGTCCCAGGTACGACCTGGCCCCTTTCAGAAGGGATCTATAGATAGTGAGGCTTTATGCCTTTTCCTTTCGTTTGTCTGTACTCAAACGACTTTAATGCTTCCGCTTGGCTGGTATGACTTTGTTTGTATGACTTGAGTGTCGGGTCTTGTGACCCCTACTAGTATGAACTTATTATGCAAGACTCTTCCGAGTCTTCTAAATAAATGGTCTGATGTTGTATGGTTATGTTGTGATGTCATTGTTGTATCTATGCATATCGAGTATGTCATGCGTACATGTGATGTACTGTGATATGTATGGGCTTTGACACCAAGTCGTATGCCCTTAATAGCTCTCTATACAGAGAAATGCCCCTTTGTGCTTCCACCGAGCCTTGGTAGTTCGCTTATGCTCCGGACACATTGGTTGACAGGCATGTATCCGTCTTAGTTGATGTGTCTGTTCCTACAGGGAAATATCATGCAATGCAATGGAGTCCTTGTAGCTTGCTACGACTCGTCTACACTCCTTGATGACCGACACCTTCTTTGTTGGGTTATGTATGCCTGTTTGTGTAAAGTTGAGCCACTTGGGTTGATGACTAGTTATGTCGACCTGGGTTCTTTGACATTGGAATGGTAGCGACACCATTGCATACGTGAGTGAAAAGGCGCAAACGGTTTCGGCTAATGTAAGATGCCAGCCGTGGGGTTAACCGTGCATGAGACCGCAAAGGGATGCGATGTGTTACATGCTGGATTCCTATGACTTAGGATCGGGGTCCCGACAGCGTTGGTATCAGAGCCTGACTGACTATAGGATTACCAAGCCAAACTGGTCAAACTCGACTCTAGAAATGCTTTAGTTATATGTAAGGAAATTGTTTGTGGAAGGGAACGTAAGTCTCTTGCTTCTCTTCTCAAGTCATTCTGTTCTGGTCATCCTCATCTTTTCTATGGGGATTAAGAACTAGGTTTCTTATCTATCTTTCATGTTCGTGTGTTACTAACTAGTAGATTGTAGGGAAACGGTTCGAGAGTCAATCCAAATTTTCTTTCGTTCCAAGGAAAAAAATAAGTATTTGTTGACCATGGAATTTGAACTTGATAGTTGAGTGGTTATGCTATCCAATCTTTTGTGGGTTGTCTCAAAATTGTTTTTGAGCATTTACAGCCGTTATGCTGCCCAATTTCATTTCCAAAGCTCTAATGCCTTTGCATTATTCTCTATTTCAGATGCCTGGCCGTCCTTTTCTTCAGGTCGTCCATCTGACTAGGTGCATTGATGTACCGGGTCACACGGCCATGCTGATCTGGATGATGTTAGTAGCCGGTTACTGCTGGTACCCAGAGTATAAAGTGGAGGAGCGGTACCAGGATTTCAACCAGAGTCAGTACACGGGCACTGTTAGGGTATTCCTAGATTACCCTGGAGCCGAGGAGCCGATCCATTGGTCTTATGGATTGGGGGTTGCTGTTGACATGGCGGTACATGATGCCGCCTATTCAAAGTTGACCATCATGAGAGCCAGACATGCACAGCTGCAGAACTCAGAGTTCTGTTATGTTCCAGCTTCTCAGCCACGAGAAGAAGGATATCTCACTGGAGTCTACTTTGATTCTTCTTTGGAGGATCCGCTGCTGCAGATTACCACTCAGATGTTAGAGAATAGAGACCGAGATGCTCGTGCCCTTCGTATGGAGCTTTATGCTACTCGTGCTCGTCTGTGGACAACTTTAACACAGCTAGCACCTGTAGTGCAGACAGTCTATGGAGACATGGAGATGTTGAACCCAGTTAGGACTCATTTACCAGCTCATGTTGACTGGCCTGCTCTCGGAGGTGTCACCCCTCTTCGTGGACCTCTGTTACCACCAGTCGAGGGACCGAGACCACATCCATGTCCTTACGGTTCCCAGGGATCTCAGGCTAGAGTGTTTCCTGATCCGCAGGTTTAGCTCCCAGGTCACGGAGGAAACCTGTATGAGATGTTCTATGTGGATGCTTGAGTTCGTGAGTGGAACAGTAGTACTGTAGCAGTTATATTTCCATAGTGGTGTGTGTCTTGTGGAATATGACTACGTTGTGAGATGAGTTCCGGGGGCGTAGATAAATAATGAATAGGAAGCTTGGAAAGCCTCTGGTGAGTAGTATCATCTTTTCAGTAGGTTGCTCTTTAGTTTGAGGTTGTACTGAACTATGTTATGGTGTGTATGAACCATGGTGTATATATAGCAGTTTGCTTGTTACCATGTTGCACGGATGTTCATTCCCGCATTCCATGTTGTTCAGTGCATTCTTAATCCATAGCTAGTATTGATGTTGATCTAGTCTAAGATGTGAGTTTGTTTGCTAGGATGGTGTTCACCAGGCACAACCGTGCCCCTAGCCATGAGCAGGGAGAGGGTAGTGAAGCAGCTCAGGAGGACCTGCCTCACCCGCCTTCTCTGGCGGAGGTTATGCTGGAGGCAGAAAGGAACAAGAGAGAGACCAACCGTTTGTTAGAGCGTATTGAGCAGACTACGGCTCGTCAGCCGCGAAATGATGCAGTGTCCCTCAATGACTTTGTGAAGCTCAATCCCCCGAAGTTCCATCATTCTGTCGATCCTCTCGACGCTGATGACTGGTTGTGCAGTATATCGCGCAAGATACGTTCTACCATTGTTGCTGAGGCTGACAAGGTGACCTTCGCTTCTTACTTTGTGGAAGGCCCCGCCAATCTATGGTGGGAGAATTATGAAGCTATGTGTCCTACCGGACCAGCAGCCACCTGGGCTGATTTCAGCGCAACTTTCCGTCTGCATCACATTCCAGAGGTTCTGATGGACCGCAAGAGAGAGGAATTTTGTGCCTTCACTCAGGGGAAGTTGACTGTGGACGCTTATAGCCGCGAGTTTGGAATTCTCGCTCGCTACGCAGCTGAAGAGGTGTCAATTGAAGCCAACAAGCAAGCAAGATTCCGCAAGGGACTGAGCCCCGAACTTCGTCGTGATCTGCGCCTTCATGAATGTACCAGTTTCCAAGATCTTGTCAACAAGGCGATCAGTGATGAGACTGGTCATACCGACTATGAAGCAACGAAGAAGCACTCTAGTGATTCTAGCTCCTCATCCGGTTCAGTGTTCCAGAAGCACCGGGTGTGGGTCCCGAATAGTTCTCTGCCGCCATGATATACCCCGAGGCCATCCTATGTGGCGCCTCACGCAAACCAGACCAACCCCCAGCCAAGACCTATGGTGGTCCAGCTACCAATGTTGCACCACGTGCCAATCAGGTGATCTGTTACAAGTGTGGAGAACCAGGTCACTATTTGCGTGAGTGTCCTTAGAATATTGTTGCCAAGCAACCTGGGATGTCCGTTGGGCAAGACAAGTCGGGCATGGCATATTATGTGAAGCCAACTCGTGCGCGTGGCCGCGTGAATTATGTTTCAGCAGAAGAAGCTGCAGAGGATCTCGACGTCATTTTGGGTACGCTCCTTGTCAATCTTCACCCAACGTCTATTCTTTTTGTTACTCGGTCATCTCATTCCTTCATTTTCCAAAGTTATGCGCAGTTGCATAACATGTCCTTTTGTGATACGCCAATTCCATTAGTGGTACAAACTCCTGGTAGTAAATGACAGACTTCTAGGATAAGTTATGACAATGAAATTCTAGTGGACAGGTTAGTTTTCCTAGCATCTTTGCTAGCCCTTAAATCCTCAGATATCAAAATCATCTTGGGTATGGACTGGATGTCAGCTCATTACACCAAGATTGATACCCATTCTAGGAATGTTCAGCTTACCCATCCATCGGGTGAGATAGTTAATGTCTCAACTTGAGTTGCCAAATGCCAACTCTATTCCCTCAATGCTAGTCCTCTTCCAGAACATGAAGACATTTGGTAGTCCATGACTTTTCCGGATGTTTTTCCAGAGGAACTGCCAGGAATTCCACCTGACAAGGATGTAGAGTTTGTGATAGATGTTGTTCCAGGAACTGTCCCAATAGCTAGAAGACCCTATAAGATGGCACCCTTAGAGCTAGCTAGCCAAACTTAAGAAATAACTAGATGAGGCCTTGAATAAAGGTTTCATTCGACCTAGATCTTCTCCTTGGGCTTGCCCGTCCTCTTCGTCAAAAAGAAGGATGGAATGGACCGGATGGTTGTAGATTATTGACCAGTTAATCTGGACACCGTAAAGAACAAGTATCCTCTCCCCAGGATCAACGATCTGTATGATCAGCTCGCTGGATCCTCAGTCTTCTCCATGATGGATTTGAGGTTGGGATACCATCAAATCAAGATCAAGAACGGGGACTGATACGTCTCAAACGTATCTATAATTTTTGATAGTTTCACGCTGTTATCTTGTCTTCTTTGGTTGTTTTATGTACCTTTTATATCTTTTTTGGGACTAACTTATTAATTCAGTGCCAAGTGCCAGTTCCTGTTTTTTTCCGTGTTTTTGACTCTTTTCAGATCTGATTTTGGAACGGAGTCCAAACGGAAGAAAAACCCCGAAATGATTGTTTCCCGAACGGAAGAAGACCAGGGGGCTTTTGGGCCAAGCCAGGTGGGCTCCAGGGAGCCCACAAGCCCCCACTCCGTCACCAGCGGGAGGCGGCGGTGGGCAGGCTTGTGGCCTCCCTGGCCGCCCCCCTAACCTAGGTCTTTGGCCTATAAGTTCCCAAATATTCTGCAAAAAATCAGGGGAGCCTCGAAAATACTTTTCCGCCGCCGCAAGCTTCCGTTTCCGCGAGATCTCACCTGGAGACCCTTCCCGGTGCCCTGCCAGAGGGGACTTTGGAGTTGGAGGGCTTCTTCATCATCATCATCGCCTCTCCAATGACTCGTGAGTAGTTCACTTCAGACCTACGGGTCCGTAGTTAGTAGCTAGATGGCTTTTTCTCTCTCTTGGATCTTCAATACAAAGTTCTCCATGATCTTCATGGAGATCTATCTGATGTAACTTTCTTTTGCGATGTGTTTGTCGAGATCCGATGAATTGTGGATAATCTTATATGCTAGATTTCTTATATGCATGACTTGATATCCTTGTAAGTCTCTCCGAGTCTTGGGTTTTGTTTGGCCAACTAGATCTATGATTCTTGCAATGGGCGACGTGCTTGGTTTTGGGTTCTGCCATGTGGTGACCTTTCCCAATGACAGTAGGGGTAGCAAGGCACACATCAAGTACTTGCCATCAAGGGTAAAAAGATGGGGGGTTTTATCATTGGTTTGAGATTATCCCTCTACATCATTTCATCTTGCTTAAGGCGTTACTCTGTTCTTATGGACTTAATACACTAGATGCATGCTGGATAGCGGTCGACGGGTGGAGTAATAGTAGTAGATGCAGAAAGTATCGGTCAACTTGTTTCAGACGTGATGCCTATAGATATAATCATTGTATAGATATCATCACGACTTTGCGCGGTTCTATCAATTGCTCGAGAGTAATTTGTTCACCCACCGTCTACTTGCTTTCATGAGAGAAGCCACTAGTAAACACTACGCCCCCCGGGTCTATTCATATCCATCTATTACACCTCCGCTTTTACTTTGCTTTGTTACTTTGTTGCTTTCAGTTCTCACTTGTCAAACAATCTATAAGGGATTGACAACCCCTTCATAGCGTTGGGTGCAAGCTTTTGTGTTTGTGCAGGATCTTGAGATACTCTTCCGCCGGATTGATACCTTGGTTCTCAAACTGAGGGAAATACTTACCGTCGTTGTGCTACATCACCCTTTCCGCTTCGAGGGAACACCAACACAAGGCTCCAAGGCCACGGGGGAAATCCTTTGCATACTTGCCTAGGAAGTCCCTTAAGGCGTAGCCGCAGCTGAAGGATTCCTGGTGCCCTCGACACAACTATTTCTGGCGCCATTGCAAGGGATACACAGCAAGCATCAGAAGTATTTCTGGCGCCGTTGCCGGGGAGGAGAAATCAAGATCTATCCAAGTAGGTCTCACAAACTCTTCTCTTGCATTTACTTTTGTTGCCAGTTGCCTCTCGTTTTCCTCTCCCCCACTTCACATTTGTCGTTTTCATTCGCCTTTCTCCTTGCCGTTTTCTTTTGCCTTTTTGTTGTCTTCTTTTGCCCGTTTCACTCTCTCTTCCTGCTCGTTTGTGTGTGAGATAGTCCATCAATGGCTAGACCCACCACTCCAAACGACACCCCTGAAAATGAAGTTCTCAGTTTCAGGCAGAATGAGGAAGAAAATTTGAAGGACGCTTGGTACAGGATTTGCAATGCTCAAAGTAGATCTACTCGTAAGCAATCCACTACCGTCCTCCTTCGCAGTTTCGATGTTGGAATTTCTCCTTGGAATAGGTATATCCTTGATACCATTGTAGGCGGGAAATTTTTGGGGAGCCATACTGTTGACTCCTATAGAGCTATCATTAATTTGGTAGGCTCACCCCCGCTCATGGTTAATGCATGGAACAATCTTGACCTTGGAACACGTGATGCAAAGGCTTGCCGCTATTGAAAACAAAATTGCCACAGTTGAACTTATTGAGGGTTTGGATAGAAATATTCACAATCAAATTTCTTAGTACGGATCCAAAGTGGGAAACTTTTTGAAAAATTTAAAGGAGAAGGAACTTATAGTTAATGATTCTTCTAGAATTGGCAAATTAGAAGACGTCATAACCAACTTGGGTTCCGCTTTTGCCGCTGTGCAAAATACTCCAAATCTCACTCTCAAAACGACCGTCAAGCCTGTTTTTGTTCCTAAAGCTAGTGGTGAGTCATCCAATAAAGATGAATATGTTAAGATGATAAATGATCACGCTACCTATGGTTTGAGCACCAAAGATGACTATACGTGATTCCATCACTTTCGCCTAGCTAAGGGTGTTAAACAAAAGCGCTTGTTGGGAGGCAACCTAACGAATCTATCCTTTTTCTTTCTGCTTTGTGTTTTCCACACTTTAATAATTCTGTTATGATTGTGTTTTTTGTGTTTCTTTTTGCGTTTGTACCAAGCAAAACCGTTATGATTAGTCTTGGGGATGATCGTTTGGTCATGCTGGAAAAGACAGAAACTTTCTCCTCACGAAAAGAATTTTCGTTTTTTTTCTGCGAGAGATTTTGAGTTGATTCTTTTTTCTTCTGATTGCTACGCAAATTCTTCAGACATTTCGTAATTTTTCAGAATTTTTGAAGTAACAAAGGTGTACAAAATATACAAATTGCTACAGACTGGTCTGCTGTTAACATATTCTGTTTTTGTTGTGTTGGTTGCTTATTTTGATGAAACTATGGATAGTATCGGGGGTATTAGCCATGGAAGATTGAAAGTACAGTAATACAACATCAGCACAAGTAGAATTTAAGTTTGATATAGTACCTAAGGAAGTGGTGGTTTCCTTTCTTGTACTAATGTTATCACGAGTTTCTGTTTAAATTTCGTGTTGTGAAGTTTTCAAGTTTTGGGTGAAGTTCTTATGGACAAAGAGATAAAGAGTGGCAAGAGCTCAAGCTTGGGGATGCCCAAGGCACCCCAAAAGATTCAAGGATGCCGTAAAAGCCTAAGCTTGGGGATGCCCCGGGAAGGCATCCCCTCTCTCGTCTTCAATCCATCGGTAACGTTACTTGGGGCTATATTTTTATTCACCACATGTTATGTGTTTTTGCTTGGAGCGTCATGTATCGTAGGAGTCTTTTATTTTTGTTGTGTCACAATCATCCTTGCTGCACCCCTAGAGAGAGAGACATGCACACACTATGATTTTGTCGAGCTTCACTTATATCCTTTGGTAGACAATTCAGCTCACATGTGCTTCACTTATATCTTTTGAGCTAGATACTTTTTCTCTACGTGCTTCACTTATATCTTTTAGAGTGCAGCGGTGCGTGGCTTGGTTGTTGATCTATGCTTTGAAAGTAGTCTCAAAAGGGGTAGTTATCCAAAGGGATACGAAAACTTCCACCTTCATGTGCATTGAATAGTTAGAGAAGTTTGATTCATCTCAATTAGTTTTAAGTTGTGGTTATGGTAATATTGAAGTCATGCTAGTAAGGTGTTGTGGATCTAGAAATACTTGTGTTGAAGTTAGTGACTACCATAGCATGCACGTACGGTGAACCGCTATGTGATGAAATCTGAGCATGATTAGTATATTGATTGTCATCCTTTGCGTGGCGGTCAGGATCGCGCGATGGTTTATACCTACCAACCCTTCCCCTAAGAGTATGCGTTGAATGCTTTGTTTCGATTACTAATAGAACTTTTGCAACAAGTATATGAGTTCTTCATGACTAATGTTGAGTCCATGGTTTAGATGCACTTTCACCTTCCACCATCACTTAGTGCCGTGCAACTTTCGCCGGTGCACAAAACCCACCATTAGCCTCCCTCAAAACAGCCACCATACCTACCTATTATGGCTTTTTGAAAGTCATTCCGAGATATATTGCCATGCAACTACCACCATGACATGTGCTACCACGTCTACTTTGCCTTGGCAAGATCGTAAGATAGCTAGCATGATGTTTCCATTGATGTCTATGCCATGCTAGATCATTGCTACGGTACACTATCGAAGGCATTCCATATAGAGTCACCGTTACTCTAAGTTTTGAGTTGAAAGTGTGATGATCATCATTAATGGAGAATTGTCCCATGTGAGGAAATAAAAGAGGGCAAAGAAGCCCACAAATAAAAAAGAGGCTAAAGAGCCCACCAAATAAAAAAAATGAGAGAAAAAGAGAGAAGGGACAATGCTACCAATTTTTCCACACTTGTGCATATTAAGCACCATGATCTTCATGATTGAGAGTCTCTCTTTTTGTCATCACCATATAGCTAGTGGGAAATTTTCATTATATAACTTGGCTTGTATATTCCAATGATAGGCTTCCTCAAAATTGCCTTAGGTCTTCGTGAGCAAGCAAGTTGGATGCACACCCACTAGTTTTCCATAAGAGCTTTCACATACTCGTAGCTCTAGTGCATCATTTGTATGGCAATCCCTACTCATTCACATTGATATCTATTGGTGAGCATCTCCACAGCTCACTGATATGCCTAGTTAATGTGACTATCTTCTCCTTTTTGTCTTGCAACCTCCACTACATTCCACACCATCTATAGTGCTATAACCATGGCTCACGCTCATGTATTGCGTGAGAGTTGAAAAGGTTTGAGAAAATAAAGGTGTGAAACAATTACTTGGCCAATACCGGGGTTGTGCACGATTTAAATTCATTGTGCAATGATGATAGAGCATAGCCAGACTATATGCTTTTGTAGGGATAACTTTCTTTTGGCCTTGTTATTTTGAAATTTCATGATTACCTTGCTAGTTTGCTTGAATTATTATTGTTTCCACGTCAATAGCAAACTATTGTTTTGAATCTAATGGATCTGAACATCCATGTCACATAAGAGGAATTACAAAGGACACCTATGCTAGGTAGCATGAAAGCATCAAAAATTCATTCTTATCATTTCCCTACTCGAGGACGAGCAGGAGTTAAGCTTGGGGATGCTTGATACGTCTCAAAAGTATCTATAATTTTTTATGGTTTCACGCTGTTATCTTGTCTTTTTTGGTTGTTTTATGTACGTTTTACAGCTTTTTTGGGAATAACTTAATAATTCAGTGCCAAGTGCCAGTTCCTGTTTTTTCCGTGTTTTTGACTCTCTTCACATCTGATTTTGGAACGGAGTCCAAACGGAAGAAAAACCCCGAAATGATTTTTTCCCAAATGGAAGAAGACCAGGGAACTTTTGGGCCAAGCCAGGTGGGCTCCAGGGAGCCCACAAGCCCCCACTCCGCCACCAGGGGGGAGGCGGCGGTGGGCAGGCTTGTGGCCTCCCTGGCCGCCCCCTGACCTAGGTATTTGGCCTATAAATTCCCAAATATTCCGCAAAAAATCAGGAGAGCCTCGAAAATACTTTTCCGTTGCCGCAAGCTTCCGTTTCCGTGCGATCTCATCTAGAGACCCTTCCCGGCGCCCTGCCGGAGGGGACTTTGGAGTTGGAGGGCTTATTCATCATCATCATCGCCCCTCCAATGACTCATGAGTAGTTCACTTCAGACCTACGGGTCCGTAGTTAGTAGCTAGATGGCTTCTTCTCTCTCTTGGATCTTCAATACAAAGTTCTCCATGATCTTCATGGAGATCTATCTGATGTAATCTTCTTTGGCGGTGTGTTTGTCGAGATCCGATGAATTGTGGATTTGAGATCAGATTATCTATGATATATATTTGAGTCTTTGCTGATTTCTTTTATGCATGATTTGATATCCTTGTAAGTCTCTCTGAGTCTTGGGTTTTGTTTGGCCAACTAGATCTATGATTCTTGCAATGGGAGAAGTCCTTGGTTTTGGGTTCTGCCATGTGGTGACCTTTCCCAGTGACAGTAGGGGCATCACGGCACACATCAAGTAGTTGCCATCAAGGGTAAAAAGATGGGGTTTTTATCATTGGTTTGAGATTATCCCTCTACATCATGTCATCTTGCTTAAGGCGTTACTCTGTTCTTATGGACTTAATACACTAGATGCATGCTGGATAGCGGTCGACGTGTGGAGTAATAGTAGTAGATGCAGAAAGTATCGGTCTACTTGTTTCGGACGTGATGCCTATAGATATAATCATTGCATAGATATCATCACTACTTTGCGCGGTTCTATCAATTGCTCGAGAGTAATTTGTTCACCCACCGTCTACTTGCTTTCATGAGAGAAGCCACTAGTAAACACTACGGCCCCCGGGTCTATTCACATCCATCATTTACACCTCCTCTTTTACTTTGCTCTGTTACTTTGTTGCTTTCAGTTCTCAGTTGGCAAACAATCTATAAGGGATTGACAACCCCTTCATAGAGTTGGGTGCAAGCTTTTGTGTTTGTGCAGGATCTTGAGATACTCTTCTGCCGGATTGATACCTTGGTTCTCAAACTGAGGGAAATACTTACCGTCGCTATGCTACATGACCCTTTCCGCTTTGAGGGAACACCAACGCAAGGCTCCAAGGCCACGGGGGAAATCCTTTGCATACTTGCCTAGGAAGTCCCTTAAGGCGTAGCCGCAGCACAAGGATTCCTGGTGCCATCGAGACAACTATTTCTGGCGCCATTGCAAGGGATACATAGCAAGCATCAGGGACATTCCAAAAATGACCTTTTTCACTTGTTATGGCCAATACGAGTACACTGTCATGTCTTTTGGTTTAACCAATGCCCCAGCCACCTTCTGTCGCTTGATGAATTCGATCTTCATGGAGTATTTGGATAAATTTGCCGTGGTATACCTCGAAGATATTCTTATCTGCTCGAAGAATGAACAAGAACATGTCGAGCATCTAAGGCTGGTATTGATGAAACTTTGAGAGCATCGCCTTTATGCCAAGTTTTCGAAATGTGAATTTTAGTTACCAGAAGTGACCTATCTAGGCCACGTAATCCCTCGTAAGGATATTGCTGTCAATCCCGAGAGAGTTAAAGCCGTCCTTGATTGGACTCAACCTGAATCGGTTAAGCAAGTTAGGAGTTTTCTTGGTCTAGCGAGCTATTGTCGCCACTTTGTCGAGAACTTCTCCAAGGTTGCAAAGCCTCTAACTGAACTCCTCAAGAAAGATAAAAAGTTCGAGTGGACCCCACAGTGTGAGCACAGTTTTCAGGGACTGAAAAGATGCCTGACTTCCGCACGTGTGTTGCTACCACCATATTTTTCTAAGGACTTTGTTATCTATTGCGACGCCTCGCGACAAGTATTAGGTTGCTTTCTCATGCATGATCGTCATGCAATTGCATACGCATCTCGACAGTTGCATCCACATGAGGATAAGTATCCCACACATGATCTTGAGCTTGGTGTTGTAGTCCATGCACTAAAAACCTGGCGACATTACCTTCTTGGTAATCGTTGTGAAATTTTCACTGATCACCAAAGTCTTAAATATATCTTCACCCAGCCGGATTTCAGGCAAACATGGTGGGTCGAGTTGATCACAGATTATGACTTAGGGATAACTTACACCTCGGGGAAGGCCAATGTCATGGCTGATGCACTAAGTCGTAAGTCTTATTGTAACAATCTGATGTTACAACGAGGTCAACCACGTCTCTATGAGAAATTTCGGAAGTTAAACCTCCACATTGTTCCTAAAGGATTCCTTTCTACCCTGGTGGCGAAACCTACTATTAGGGATCAAATTATAGCTATGCAGGAATATGATAAGGGTATATCCCGGATCAAGGAGAATATTGATAGCGGAAATGTTAAAGATTTCTCCATGGATGAGAAAGGGGTGGTGTTCTTTCAGAATCGCTTGGTGGTTCCTAAGAGCAAACGTCTGCGATAGTTGATCCTTAAGGAGGCTCATGATTCTCCTCTCACGATTAATCCTGGTAGTACTAAGATGTATCAGGACCTACGCTAGAGGTTCTGGTGGACTAGGATGAAGAGAGAAATTGTTGAGCTCGTTGCAAACTGCGACATTTGTCATTGAGTCAAGCAAAACATCAAAGGCCTGCTGGCACCCTTCAACCCTTAGCTATTCCTAAATGGAAATGGGATAAAGTTAGTATGGATTTCATCACCGGATTTCCCAGGACCAAGAAAAGGAATAATGCTATCTTTGTGGTCATTGACCGTCTGTCCAAAGTAGCTCATTTTCTTCCAGTTCGTGAGAGTATAATAGCAAGCCAACTAGCAGAGTTACATATTTCTCGAATAGTGTTTCTTCATGGTGTTCCTTTGGAGACTAACTCAGACCGTGGAAGTATCTTTACTTCTCGTTTTTGGGAAATTTTTCAGAATGCCATGGGGACTCACCTATATTTTAGCATTGCTTTCCATCCCCAATCAAGTGGTCAAGCAGAATGAGTAAATCAAATTCTAGAAGATATGCTTCGAGCTTGTGTTATATTGTTCGGTATGAATTGTGAGAAGTGTCTTCCATTCGCCGAATTTGCTGATAACAATAGTTATCAATCAAGCTTGGGCAAAGTCCCTTTTGAAGTTCTCTATGGACGAAGATGTTGAACACCTCTTAATTGGTCAGAAACCGGACGGAGGCAACTCTTTGGTCCGAATATGATCCAGGAAGCAGAAGAGCAAGTTCGCATTATTCATGAAAAGTTAAAAACAGCTCAATCTCGTCAAAAGAGCCAATATGATTGTCATCATAAGGCTGTGACCATTGAAGTTGACGAGAAGGCTTACCTTCGGGTTACACCTTTGAAGGGTACCAATCGATTCGGTATCAAAGGCAAATTGGCTCCTCCTTACATTGGTCCTTTTCGCATTCTTGCCAAACAAGGAGAAGTTGCCTACCAATTGGAACTTCCTCCGCATCTTTCCAAGGTTCATGATGTTTTCCACGTCTCGCAAGTTAGGCGTTGCTTCTCAGATCCAATTGGAACATGAAATGCTTGATCTCCAGGATAACCTTTCATACCGAAAATACCCTGTCTGTATTCTCGACCAAGCTGAGCGTACCACTCGACGTTGAAACCTCAAGTTTCTTAAAGTTCAATGGTCAAATCATTCTGAAAAAGAAGCAACATGGGAAAGAGAGGACCGTCTCCGACTTGAGTACCTGGCGCTCTTCTCGACGACTTCCAAATCTCGGGACGATATTCTTTTGAGTGGGGGTGAGTTGTCACATCCCTAGAT
Source organism: Hordeum vulgare subsp. vulgare (assembly GCF_904849725.1). Taxonomy (NCBI): domain Eukaryota; kingdom Viridiplantae; phylum Streptophyta; class Magnoliopsida; order Poales; family Poaceae; genus Hordeum; species Hordeum vulgare. The sequence goes on along the minus strand of NC_058521.1, from coordinate 108,290,836 downwards.
TTCCTATTTGGTGTTTAGCAAGTTTGTACTCATGTTTGTTTAATAAATGTTGCAGAAGACACCCACGAGCCAACAGGTGGGTTCTATCTAGACGTCGATGATGACGAGTAGCTGGTGTCCCAGCTACGACCTGGCCCCTTTTAGAAGGGATCTCTAGAAAGTCAGGCTTTATGCCTTTTCCTTTCATCTGTCCGTACTCAGACAGCTTTAATGCTTCCGCTTGGCTAGTATGACTTTGTTTGTATGACTTGAGTGTCGGGTCATGTGACCCCTACCTGTATGAACTTATTATGCAACACTCTTCCTAGTCTTCTAAATAAATGTTGTGATGTTTTATGGTTATGTTGTGATGTCATTGTTGTATCTACGCATATCGAGTATGTCATGCGTACGTGTGATGTACCATGATATGTATGGGGTCCGACACCTAGTCGTATACCCTTAGTAGCTCTCTATACAGAGAAATGCCCCTTTGTGCTTCCACCGAGCCTTGGTAGTTCACTACTGCTCCGGACACATTGGTTGACCGGCATGTATCCTTCTTAGTTGTTGTGTCTGTCCCTACGGGGAAATGTCACGTGATGTAATGGAATCCTTGTAGCTTTCTACGACTCGTCTACACTCGCGGATGACCGACATCTGCTTTGTTGGGTTATGTATGCATGTCTGTGTACAGTTGAGCCACTTGAGTTTATGACTAGTTATGTCGACCAGGGTTCTTTGACATTGGAATGCTAGCGACACCATTGCATACGTGAGTCAAAAGGCGCAAACGGTCCCGACTAAAGTAAGGTGGCAGCCGTGGGGTTAACCATGCATGATATCGCAAAGGGATGCGATGTATTACAAGTTGGATTCCTATGACTTAGGATCGGGGTCCCGACAACGGGTGATCGTCTCGGTGGTAATACCTTCAAAGCATGCAATTCAGAGGGGATCGAGTCATTGCGGTGTAGATGTACATGGATCGTCGTGGACGTAGTGGAAGTAGTCGTTCCCACGATGTTAGTTGAAGTAGTGGTACACTGGTCTTTGGCGACGGTAGTGGTACACGCAGTCTTGGTGGTTCCACGACAACGATAGTCGTACACGGTTGGAGAGGTGCTTGCCGAATCCATTGGTGCTTCTTTGAACTTGGCCTTGAACCCAATTTTGAATGCGTCCACGGCAACACATATCGCCACTGCACCCGCAAATAACTTGGTGCAGTTTTGACCACACATGGTGGACTCGCAGTCGAAGTCAACAAGGCAAGCATAGGTTGTGCACGGCAGCAGCGACAAGCAGCAGAATGTAAGCGTGCGTGCGAAGGTGGCTTGTAGGGAGGGGAAAGGCCAGTTCCGGGCGCTGGTGCTGCCGATTGGGTCGGCATGGTCGAAGCACGGGGAGGTTCGAGCACTGCAGTCTGAGCTGGACCAGGGGGCTGGTTAACAACTCTTGTTCTGGGCATTAGAGACGCGACATCGGATAAGCGGCTGCGAGGCTAAGATCACGCCATGGAGGAGCTCCTACCCTCCAGGGCTCGCAGGAGCGGAACGAAGCCACGAGGTCGACGCATTGCTCGGTTCTACACACAACAAGAGAAGAGAGAGATTAAAAGAGAGAGAAGAGAGCAGGAGGAGGAGAGAGCATGGGTGAGGCATGACAACCTTAGTCTGAAGCTCGGGGACGAGCCCATGCTCGGCGTGGGCGGCTACTGTGGGCGAGGTCGAGGTCGTGGAGATCCTTGGGCGTAGTGCTCCTAGTCTCCGGTGGCGGCGCGACATAGGATTGGGCAAGGCACGCGGGCAGAGGAGGCCAACTCTTGTGGATCGAGGACGAGGCATGGAGTAGGTCGCGTGTAGGGAGACGGGGCTCTATGGAAGGATCTCGATGCAACCATGGGAGGCGCGGGGCACCGGCGGCGCAGCGCATGGCTGCGGGGTCGAGCACCAGGGAAAGGCATGGCACTGCGGCTTGGGTCAACGGCGGCTACGCGGGCGGGAGCGCAGCTCCTGGGGGTCTAGCTAGTCACCTCGAATGGTTGCGGGCTTTTGACGACGAGGGAGCTCGGGCCAGGGGACGGCTCAGCACGGCTGTTGGTGGTGGTGGATGCGCGGGGAAGGAAGCAAAGGGCGACTGCCATGAGCGTTGCTCGCTGCAGACGACTTCGGGCAGGGCGCTGGGTGGGCTGGCAAGGCAAGGTGCACGGTAGCAGGAGCTCGAGTGGGCTCGCGGGCAGAGGAGGGAGGAGGCGTTGTGGTTGGCTAGATGGGGAAAACGAGGTGGGGCGGCGGCGCTGTCAGGAAGAGGAGTGGATTAAGGTAGTGGCTAGGGTTAGGTTTGATCGAGATTCATGTATAAATATGAGCTATTTCCTAAATGGGGTCTAATTAGAACCCTCTGATTTACATCGGACGGACAATATAATTAGGTTTGGGATAGCAATGGACAAACCGATGACGATTTGCGGTAAAACGGTTCTGATCCAGATCCAACGGTCATGACCGCCCGGTTCGGGTCTAGGGAAGTTTCCGGACTAGGTTTCGGGCAGGTCGGGGCAATGTGCACAGGGGCTAGGTGAGGATGAGAGGGAAAACAGGCAACCCGGCGACAAAGTTTCAAATACCAAAATTTCAATTTAGACCGGCTATAGTGCCGTTATAATTTTAATGGTTCGAGTATCAAATAGACTGTGATTGCGACGAAATTTGGCAGGCGGTCTACCTACAACTAAATAAGACCGCACGCCAACTTTCAACCCAATCTGAGAATATATTATATAGACTTTTTAAATAAATATTTTAAAGGTGCCACAGGCTCATGCGAGTGTGGTTGGTCTCAAAATGGTCAATGACAAAAGGAGGGAACCGACAACTACTAACGAATGCAAGTTTTGAAAACCGCCGACAACGAATTGTCGATGCAATGCAGATGATGTGTGTGATGCAATGATGAATGCGACAATTAAAATAATCACACGGCGGCAACTGAAGAAAAGGGGAATCTTCTGGAGCGTCGGTCTTGGACTGTTACAACTCTCCTGCACTAACAAGAGATCTTGCCCCGAGATCTAAGAATATAAAGGTAAAGAAGAAGAGAAAGAGAAAACACTAAAGCTTAGTTGCTTCTTGACAAACGAGTGAAACCAATGAATCTTGAAGGTTGCAAAGATATGAAGAATGACATGAGGATCACTCAAGAATTCAAAAAACATTTGGGAGCACTTCGGTAGGAAAGAGAGGTAAAAAATTCGATAAGATGGAAAGATCTTCAATATTCACAAGAACCCAACTAAATTGAATAAGCAAGGAGAGAACATGATCTTGACAAGAAGGGATGATTGACTAAAAAGAGCAACATCACAATGCCTCCGGAATAAAGAATGGAAACTAGATCCTTGGGAAGAATGAATGAAGAAGAGAATTACAACGACTATCACAATTGAATTTGATAAGCAGCCTTGCAAGAAGAATTGAACGTAGTTGTTGGCAAACTAACAAACGAAAGAACAAGCTTCTAGTCGACTTATGAAAACCATCTCAACAATGAGGTGACAACCATCCACAATTAGAAAACAATTGATTCATTGGGAGCAACAAGATATGAAAACTTATTACACAAAGAGGAAACATTGAAAACTTGGATTAATGGCAACACCATAATAGCAACGATCCTTAGACAAAGCTTTAGGTGAAGTATAAACCAAGATAGATCAATGAAGAAATCATGGGTTGAAATATCTCATGATTGAAGGAATTGGTGGGTTTAATTATTTCATTCTTGAAAAAAGTTCTCTTCGTGACTCCTCCACTAACAAGAATGATATAACACCACCTCTCTTATTTTACAAGGTGTACATGAAGAGGGAGAATGCTGACAGTTGGAATTCTGGTCTCAAAAGGGAGCAAGTTTGAGATACCTATTCTGCGCAACTCCAAACTCGTTGATAATCAATGAGGAATTATTTTGGAATTTATAAAAAATACTGGGCGGAAGAAGTACCAGAGAGGAGCCACCAGGAGGCCACAAGCCTGCTAGGCGCGGCCTACCCCCTGGCCGCGCCTAGGGGCTTGTGGGCTCCCTGTTGGCCCTCTGGCTCCCATATTTTGCTATATGGAGGGTTTCGTTCCAGAAAAAATCAAGAGGAGGCTTTTGGGAGGAATCGCCGCCGCCACGAGGCGGAACTTGAGCAGAACCAATCTAGAGCTCCGGCAGGGCCGTCCTGTCGAGGAAACTTCCCTCCCGGAGGGAGAAATCGTCGCCATCATCATCACCAACACTCCTCTCATCGGAGAGGACTCATCACCATCAACATCTTCATCAGCAACATCTCATCTCCAAACCCTAGTTCATCTCTTGTAATCAATCTCCGTCTCGCGACTACGATTGGTACTTGTAAGGTTGCTAGTAGTGTTAATTACTCTTTGTAGTTCATGCTAGTTGGATTACTCGGCGGAAGATTATATGTTCAGATCCTTGATGATATTCAATACCTCTCTGGTCATGAATATAATTATTCTTTGTGAGTAGTCACTTTTGTTCCCGAGGACATGGGATAAGTCATGCTATAAGTAGTCATGTGAAGTTGGTATTCATTCGATATTTTGATGCGTTGTATGTTGTTTTTCCTCTAGTGGTGTTATGTGAACGTCGACTACATAACACTTCACCATTATTTGGGCCTAGAGGAAGGCATTGGTAAGTAATAAGTAGATGATGGGTTGATAGAGTGACAGAATCTTAAACCCTAGTTTATGCGTTGCTTCGTAAGGGGCTGATTTGGATCCACTAGTTTAATGCTATGGTTAGACTTTGTCTTAATTCTTCTTCCGTAGTTGCGGATGCTTGCGAGAGGGGTTAATCATAAGTGGGATGTTTGTCCAAGTAAGGGAAGCACCCAAGCACCGGTCCACCCACATAACAAACTATCAAAGTAGCGAACGTGAATCATATGAACATGATGAAAACTAGCTTGACAGAAATTCACATGTGTCCTCGGGAGCGCTTTACCTCCTATAAGAATTTTTCCAGGCTTTTCCCTTGCTACAAAATGGATTGCGCCACTTTGCTGCACCTTTGTTACTATTGTTACTTGCTACTTGCTACGAATCATCTTACCACAAAACTATCTGTTACCGATAATTTCAGTGCTTGCAGAGAGTACCTTGCTGAAAACCACTTGTCAAATCCTTCTGCTCCTCGTTGGGTTCGACACTCTTACTTATTGAAAGGACTACGATAGATCCCCTACACTTGTGGGTCATCAAGACACTTTTCTGGCGCCATTGCCGGGGAGTGAAGAGCCTTTGGTAAGTGGAATTTGGTAAGGAAACATTTATATAGTGTGCTGAAATTTATTGTCACTTGTCACTATGGAAACTAATCCTTTGAGGAGCTTGTTCTGGGTATCTTCACCTCGAACGGAAGCACAAGGAGTTGCTCCTCAACCTGCTGCACCTACTGAAAATATTTGCTATGAATTTCCTTCGGTGCTTGAGAAACTGCTGGCTAATCCTTTTACAGGAGATGGAACATCATGCTACTACAACAAAAATACCTTCCAATAGCGCCAGCAATAGGCACGTCGACAGGAGAATACTTGGATTGATCCTTCTGCCACGGCTACGCCTTAAGGGACTTCCTAGGCAAGTATGCAAAGGATTTCCCCCGTGGCCTTGGAGCCTTGCGTTGGTGTTCCCTCGAAGCGGAAAGGGTGATGTAGCGTAGCGGTGGTAAGTATTTTCCTCAGTTTGAGAACCAAGGTATCAATCCAGTGGAGGAGTATCTCAAGATCCTGCACAAACACAAAAGCTTGCTCCCAACGCTATGAAGGGGTTTTCAATCCCTTATAGATTGTTTGCCAAGTGAGAACTGAAAGCAACAAAGTAACAAAGCAAAGTAAAAGCGGAGGTGTAAACGATGGATGTGAATAGACTCGGGGGTCGTAGTGTTTACTAGTGGCTTCTCTCATGAAAGCAAGTACACGGTGGGTGAACAAATTATTGTCGAGCAATTGAGAGAAGCACGAAAAGTCGTGACGATATATATGCAATGATTATATCTATAGGTATCACGTCCAAAACAAGTAGACCGATACTTTCTACATCTACTACTATTACTCCACACGTCGACCGCTATCCAGCATGCATCTAGTGTATTAAGTCCATAAGAACAGAGTAACGCCTTAAGCAAGATGACATGATGTAGAGGGATAATCTCAAACCAATGATAAAAACCCCATATTTTTACCCTTGATGGCAACTACTTGATGTGTGCCTTGCTGCCCCTACTGTCACTGGGAAAGGTCACCACATGGTAGAACCCAAAACCAAGCACTTCTCCCATTGCAAGAATCATAGATCTAGTTGGGCAAACAAAACCCAAGACTCGGAGAGACTTACAAGGATATCAAATCATGAATATAAAAAATTAGCAAAGACTCAAATATATATCATAGATAATCTGATCACAAATCCACAATACATCGGATCTCGACAAACACACCGCCAAAGAAGATTACATCGGATAGATCTCCATGAAGATCATGGAGAACTTTGTATTAAAGATCCAAGAGAGATAAGAAGCCATCTAGCTAGTAACTACGGACTCGTAGGTCTGAAGTGAACTACTCACGAGTCATTGGAGGGGCGATGATGATGATGAAGAAGCCCTCCAACTCCAAAGTCCCCTCCAGCAGGGCGTCGGGAAGGGTCTCCACATGAGATCTCGCGGCAACGGAAGCTTGTGGTGGCGGAAAAGTATTATCGAGGCTCCCCTAATTTTTTGCTTAATATTTGGGAATATATAGGCCAAGGATCTAGGTCAGGGGGCGCCCAGGGAGGCCACAAGCCCTGACACCGCCGCCTCCCCCTGGTGGCGGAGTGGGAGCTTGTGGGCTCCCTGGATCCCACCTGGCTTGGCCCAGAGGCCCACTGATCTTCTTTCGTTCGGGAAAAATCATTTTGGGGTTTTTATTCCGTTTGGAATCCGTTCCAAAATCAAATCTGAAAAGAGTCAAAAACACAGAAAAAACAGGAACTGGCACTTGGCACTGAATTAATAACTTAGTCCAAAGAAGACAAGATAATAGCTTGAAACCATCAAAAATTATAGATACGTTTGAGACGTATCACATCACATCCCGACTTGCATCGAATCTATGTAGATGAAGTTTGTGGTTTATTTAAGCTTGCAGGTTTGCCTGAGGATGAGGTCAGGAAGAAGGTCTTTCCCTTATCTTTGAGGGATAAAGCATTGACATGGTATTGGCTATGTGATGATACTGGATCATGGAACTACAACCGATTGAAATTGGAATTTCATCAAAAGTTTTATCCTATGCATTTGGTACATCGTGATCGGAATTATATCTATAATTTCTGGCCTCGTGATAGAGAAAGTATCGCTCAAGCTTGGGGGAGGCTTAAGTCAATGTTATATTCATGCCCCAACCATGAGCTCTCAAGAGAAATTATCATTCAGAACTTCTATGCTCGGATTTCTCATGATAATCGCACCATGCTTGACACTTCTTGTACCGGTTCTTTTATGAAGAGAGATATTGACTTCAAATGTAATTTATTGGAAAGAATTAAACGCAACTCTGAAGATTGGGAGTTTGATGAAATTAAGGAGTCAGGTATGAATATGAAGTTTGGTTGCGTTAAATCCTTTGTTGAAACAAATACTTTTTGTGATTTTAGCACTAAATATGGACTTGACTGTGAGATAGTAGCTTCATTGTGTGAATCATTTGCTACTCATATTGATCTCCCTAAAGAGAAGTGGTTTAAATATCATCCTCCCTTAGAAGTCAATGTAGTTAAACCCAATCCAGTTGAAGAGAAAGTCATTGCTTATAATGATCCTATTGTTCCTAGTGCTTATATTGAGAAACCACCCTTCCCTATTAGAATAAAGGATCATTTTAAAGCTTCAACTATGATACGTAGGGGCTACATTAGAACACCTACACCCCCTGAGCAAAGTAGAGTTGAACCTAGCATTGCTATTATCAAAGATCTCCTATACGACAATGTTGATGGCCATGATATTCACTTCTGTGAAGATGCTGCTAGAATTTCTAAACCACATGCTAGAGACAAACATAGGCATGTTGTTGGCATGCTTGTTGTTTCTGTTAAGATAGGAGATCATTGTTATCATGGTTTATGTGACGTGGGTGCTAGTGTTAGTGCAATACCTCAATCTTTATATGATGAAATCAAAGACGAGATTGCACCTGTCGAGATGGAACCTATCGATGTCACTATTCAGCTTGCCAATAGAGATAATATATGCCCTTTGGGAATTGTTAGAGATGTTGAAGTCTTGTGTGGTAAAACTAAGTATCCTGCTAATTTTCTCGTTCTTGCTACCACACAAGATAGCTTTTGTCCCATCATATTTGGCAGACCTTTTGTCAATACTGTCAATGCTCATATTGACTGTGAGAAGCAAGTTGTCACTGTTGGCTTTGAAGGTGTGTCACATGAGTTCAATTTCTCCAAGTTTGGTAGACAACCTCATGAAAAAGAGTTGTCTAGTAAGGATGAAATTATTGCTCTAGCTTCTATTACTGTGCCTCCTACTGATCCTTTAGAGCAATACTTGCTTGAGTATGAAAATGATATGCATATGGATGAAAGGAATGAGATAGATGGAGTTATCTTTGAACAACATCCTATCCTTAAGAATAATTTGCGTGTTGAACTGCTTGGAGATCCACCCCCACCAAAGGCTGATCCTGTGTTTGAGCTTAAGCAGTTACCTGATACTCTTAAGTATGCTTATCTTGATGAAAAAGAGATATATCCTGTTATAATTAGTGCTTGCCTTTCAGAGCATGAAGAAAAGAAGTTACTAAAAACTCTAAGGAAGCACTGTGCTGCTATTGGATATACTCTTGATGATCTTAAGGGCGTTAGTCCCACTCTATGCCAGCACAAAATTGAAACCGATCATGATTCCAAACCAGTTGCCAATCATCAACGGAGATTAAATCCTAAGATGAAACAGGTAGTAAGAAAAGAGATACTAAAGCTCCTGGAAGCAGGTATTATCTATCCTGTTGCTCATAGTGATTGGGTAAGTCCGGTGCATTGCGTCCCTAAGAAGGGAGGTACTACCGTTGTCCCTAATGATAAGGATGAATTGATCCCACATAGGATTATTACTGGCTATAGGATGGTGATTGATTTTCCGGAATTGAATAAGGGCACTAGAAAAGATCATTACCCTTTGCCTTTTATTGACCAAATGCTTGAAAGATTGTCTAAACACAAACACTTATGCTTTCTAGATGGTTATTCTGGTTTCTCCCAAATACCCGTTGCACAATCTGATCAGGAGAAAACCACTTTTACCTGCCCTTTCGGTACCTTTGCTTATAGACGTATGCCTTTTGGCTTATGTAATGCACCTGCTACCTTTCAAAGATGTATGATGGCTATATTCTCTGAGATTTGTGAAAAGATTGTTGAGGTTTTCATGGATGACTTCTCCGTTTACAGGTTCTTCTTTTGATGATTGCCTCAGCAACCTTGATCGAGTTTTGCAGAGATGTAAAGATACCAACTTTGTCTTGAATTGGGAGAAGTGCCACTTTATGGTTAATAAAGGCATCGTCTTAGGACATAAAATTTCTGGAAGAGGTATTGAAGTCGATAAGGCTAAGGTTGATGCAATCGAGAAAATCCCATGCCCTACAGATATCAAAGGTATAAGACGTTTCCTTGGTAATGCTGGTTTCTATAGAAGGTTCATTAAGGACTTTTCTAAGATTTCTAGGCCTCTTACCAAACTCTTGCAAAAGGATATTCCTTTTGTTTTTGACGATGATTGTGAGGAAGCCTTCGAAATACTTAAAAAGGCCTTGATAACTGCGCCTATTGATCAACCACCTGATTGGAACTTACCTTTTGAAATCATGTGTGATGCTAGTGATTATAATTTTGGTGCTCTTCTAGGAAAAAGAGTTGATAAGAAGTTGAATGTTATTCATTATGCTAGTAAAACTCTAGACAGTGCCCAAAGAAACTATGCCACTACTGAAAAGGAATTTTTAGCAGTCGTGTTTGCATGTGAAAAGTTCAGGTCTTACATTGTTGATTCCAAGGTGACTATTCACACTGATCATGCTGCTATTAAGTATCTTATGGAAAAGAAAGATGCTAAACCTAGACTTATCAGATGGGTTCTCTTGCTAAAAGAATTTGATTTGCATGTTGTTGATAGGAAGGGTGCTGAGAACCCCGTAGCAGATAACTTGTCTAGGTTGGAGAATGTTCTTGATTGCCCACAACCTATTGATGATAGCTTTCCTGATGAGCAATTGAATGTCATCATTGCTTCATGTAGTACACCGTGGTATGCTCATTATGCAAATTATATCGTTGCCAAATATATACCACCTAGTTTCACTTACCAGCAAAAGAAGAAATTCTTCTTTGATTTGAGACATTACTTTTGGGATGATCCTCACCTTTATAAGGAAGGAGTAGATGGTGTTATTAGACGTTGTGTACCTGAACATGAAAAGGGACATATCCTATAGAAGTGTCACTCTGAGGCTTACGGAGGACACCATGCGGGAGATAGAACTGCACACAAGGTATTGCAATCAGGTTTCTATTGGCCCACTCTCTTCAAGGATGCCCGTAAGTTTGTCTTGTCTTGTGACGAATGTCAAAGAATAGGTAATATTAGTAAACGTCAGGAAATGCCTATGAATTATTCACTTGTCATTGAACCATTTAATGTTTGGGGTTTTGATTATATGGGACCTTTTCCAAGATCCAACGGGTATACTCATATCCTAGTTGCTATTGATTACGTTACTAAGTGGGTAGAAGCTATCCCAACTAGTAGTGCTGATCACAACACCTCTATCAGGATGCTTAAAGAAGTTATTTTCCCTAGATTTGGAGTCCCTAGATATCTAATGACTGATGGTGGTTCACATTTTATTCATGGTGCTTTTCGTAAAACGCTTGCTAAGTATGATGTCAACCATAGAATTGCATCTCCCTATCACCCTCAGTCCAGTGGTCAAGTAGAGCTAAGTAATAAGGAGATTAAACTAGTTCTGCAAAAGATTGTTAATAGGTCTAGAAAGAATTGGTCTAAGAAGCTTGATGATGCACTATGGGCTTATAGAACTGCTTATAAGAATCCCATGGGCATGCCTCCGTACAAAATGGTTTATGGTAAAGCATGTCATTTACCTCTTGAGCTAGAGCATAAGGCTTATTGGGCAATCAAAGAGCTCAACTTTGATTTCAAACTTGCTGGTGAGAAGAGGTTATTTGATATTAGCTCACCTCATGAATGGAGAGCTCAGGCGTATGAAAATGCCAAGTTGTTCAAAGAAAAGGTTAAGAGGTGGCATGATAAAAGGATACAAAAATGTGAGTTTAATGTAGGTGATTATGTCTTGCTATATAATTTTCGTTTAAGATTTTTTGCAGGCAAACTTCTCTCTGAATGGGAAGGTCCTTACATTGTTCAAAAAGTATATCGTTCCGGTGCCATCAAGATCAACAACACGGAAGGTAATTTTCCGAGAGTGGTAAATGGGCAAAGAATCAAGCATTATATCTCAAGTACTCCCATAAATGATGAAAGCAATATTATCAATACCATAACTCCGGAGGAGTACATAAAGGATATTTATCAGCCTGTTTCAGACTCCGAAAATGTAGAAGTTTGTGATTCGGTAAGTAAACCGACTCCAAAACATTTCCAATAGGAATTTTTCTCCGTTTTGGAATTTTTAGAAAATTAGAAGAATTTAAAGTAGTCTGAAAAGCGCACGAGGAGGCAACAAGCCTGCCAGGTGCGGGCCACCCCCTTGGCCGCGCCTGGGGGCTTGTGACCACATCGTGTGCCTCCCGGACTTCGTTTTCTTGCGGTGTACTCCTTCTTGTCGGGCAAAATTCATTATATATTCTCCTGAAAGGTCTGACCATCGTATCACGCAAATATCCTCTGTTTTCGTTTCGAGCTGCTGTGCACACAGATCTAGATTGCTATGGATTCCCCAAAAGTTCCAAAGGACAAGTTCTTCGAGAAGGTCATCAATCCCTACCTCGCATGAGTGCTGCAACACCCTCAATCTATCGAGATGCGTGAGGGGGTGCTGCACATCCGTGATGTTGAGGGGCCCAAGAAGATCGGAAGCATGGAGGCGAGGCTCGAAGCAATGGAGCAGCAAGTCTTCAAGTGCCAAGGGATGGTGGAACGCGGACTCAACGCCAACAACATGATGATCACAGAGTTCTCCAACAAACACAAGATCGATGCCAATGACATCGGGAAGCACCTCTCCAGGATCTATGACAGAATTGATCACCTCCAAGCCCAAACCTATGACCTGCAGAACCAAAACTTTGAGTATGAGTATAGATTTAAATCAATACGGTTGGCTGCAGATTTGAGGATTCTGGAGACTCGATCATCTTTCCATGATGGAGCACCTATGCCTTGGAAGACGGAGGATCAAACCCAGGTTGCAACAACTCCACCACCATCACCTTCGAAGGAAGACAACTAAGCATGGGTATGGGCAATCCCCTTGGCTTGTGCCAAGCTTGGGGGAGTTGCCCCGGTATCGTATCACCATCACATCTTTTGCCTTTACCTTTTTCTTAGTTTGATCCTTTTTGGTTTTATCTTTCTCTAGTAGAATAAAGTTCTTAGTGTTTTAGGCTTGACTTTTTCTTTGTGTCACCCCCAATGTATTCGAGCTCGTGATCCATATAATAAAGAGTGTTTTAGTTAATGGCCTTGCTTGATTCCATGATCTAAAGAAAATAATGTTAAAAGAACAAAAGCATGAAAGATCATGTAATGGTCTTATGGGAAGTGATGACTTCACATATAAAAAGAATGTTGATTGAAACTTGTTCTGGGTGGAGAAACTAGACCTTGGTCATTGTTGCAATTAATAGGAAATAATAAAGAAGGAGAGGTTCACATATAAATATATCATCTTGGTGTAGCGACCCGACTCAAGACGAGTCAAGCCTCTGTGTTTCTGTGCCATCCCTGGATCAGTATGCTGGCACACACAGTACATCAATGTATATATCAAAGTGCAATCACATGTAAATAGCGTAAAACTGATATATACCTTAAATATCTCAGCGGAAGCAGTCAAGGGAGTGGAGTCCAAATAAACACCAACGGCAAGTTGAGTGTAGACCGTAACCCTGAATCGTACTCTTACTCGTCGAAGAAAAATATCTGCAACATAAGACGTTGCAGCCGTGTAGGTCAGCATATTGAATATGCCGGTAAGTCACATATGAGAGGGGTAAAAATATAATCATCTATCTCTACATGCATATATGGCAGGTGGTGTTGTAAGTTTTAGCGTAAAGAAAATTTTCTCCTACAACAAGAGGGGCTAAAAGAAAAATATTACTACGCTGTTGGTTGTTAATGAGATGGTTCCACCAACCAGTTCTCATACCCAGGTTTATCAATAATACCCACATCAAATATATATAATGGTGTTGAGAATTCCAGATAACTTCAGTTCCTTTGGCTCAAGTTGTCCATGACCGTGGACACGGCTAATCGATTAGGTTTGAGTACTCTGCAGAGTTTTGCAGACGTTCCCCACAAGATTTGATCGCCTCCGAGTATGTCCTCGCACTTCAGGGTGTTTGAAGACCGGATGATCAAAACATGGTCTTTCAACGGGTCCCTCTGAATCCGTGTCGGTGCCCATCCATTCCTACCGTTCTTCTACATCTGCTAGCACCGCCTGTCCAGAGTCGCCGCGTTGTCCAACCAAGCCAGAGCCCATAATGACTTGTGGCTGTGCAGGTAAGCCTTGGGTCTGGAAAATATCCGTCTGTCTCTTTGAGCCTGGGTGAAGCTTTCCGCAGGATGTCATGGCCTCTCCAGCATCCCGGGTCATCCACTGGGTTCTCCAGGGAGCCGATCAACCGTCCTTCACCCAGAGTTGCATTGCGTCCGAGGTCTTGAAAATCTTGTCTTAACCGGTCTTGATTATGAAATTATTCTCGCATCACTCGTGGTAAACTCTCAACCAGAATCTCGTCTACTCAAGCATAGCAATATGAAATTTATCGTCCCGGGACCAAGTATCGGGGTTGTTGTGTGCCTACCACATGATACTATAATCTATATTAAAATTTCCAAGTACCTAAGCAGCATGCAATTGGGCATAGGATGGTAGAACTACGATGCATAAAACATAGGTGATAGTATGATCAAAATGACTTGCCTGGTATTACTTGATGAAGATAGTCGCTCTCAAAATCCTGATAATTCTACTCGCCACACTCCGAGCAATCTATCGTAAATGAATAGCATTCAATAAACATTCATGCCAAAAAGGAAGAACCAAGAGAACATAAGAACAAAGCATGTCTTGGTACAAAATAACAACGTACTAAGGTTTAATAAAAAGGTCCTAAGTGTGTTGTAAAGTGAAGGTGCATGAATGAGATCAAAAGAGGTAATGGACGATGAACTATTGCTATATAAGCTCGACTTGCATACACTATGGGAGATGATAAAAAATATTGAGAGAACAACATGAATGTTATTTGAAAAATAGTATAAGACATACGAATTTATTTGTAGAAAGAATTTCTTGAAATGGAGCACTATAACGCAAGTTATAGCAAATTGAAGTATGAATTGAATTTGCATTCAAAAGGTCAAGAGAATTTGAACTGAAGTACGATGGTTACGTACGAAAATATATGACATGAGTGTTTAGGGGTAAAAGGAATCAATTGAAAAGGTGGTACGATTTGCAAGATAAGATCAAATGAATGTTCGAATACAAATTTGAATCGCTCAAATTTGAAAGGTTCAAATGTCGAAACTAATGATGCTACTGGATATAGGAGATCACTATGAGCATGTAGAAAAAAGAATTACTAGATTTGAACTAGCGGATCAAAAGATACAAATACGTCAATATAACATTGAATCGGCTTAAAACGATGTGAACACTTTTGGGCCCTAATAGATAAATCTGATTTGATCAAAATTATAAGTTGAAAAGTTAAAACTGATGATACAAATAGGAAGATTACTTTGATACGAATCCGACGCAATTGGATTCATCTAAAACGGAGCTACGGATAAAAAGATATGATCAAAAGAAGTTTGAATATGAATATGAACAAATTTCGAAATTTGAAAATTTCGAAAAGTTGATATGATAGGTTCACAGGATAGGTGGGATCAAGACGAAACTGTAGGCGTTGGTTTCATCTAATTCGGATAAACGAGTAAAAAGTTATGGCTATTTGAAAAATCAGAGCCAAGCTGCTTTACAGAAGAAAAGTGCTATGTCTAAAAGAATTCTAGTACTAATGTGGAAATACGAAGACTAATTAATATATCTAATTACTCTACCGTATACTAGTGTATGAATACTAGTCTAGAAATAATAAACTACGGGAGTATAGAAAATACGAAGAGAAATACCTTTAGAATGAAGAGTGAGAATTAATTCCAATAAGGAGACGACTTCGAGAAATCCCGCCGAAGAGAAAGATAATATTTTCTCGAAGTCGTCTCCTTATTGGAATTAATTCTCACTCTTCATTCTAAAGGTATTTCTCTTCGTATTTTCTATACTCCCGTAGTTTATTATTTCTAGACTAGTATTCCTACACTAGTATACGGTAGAGTAATTAGATATATTAATTAGTCTTCGTATTTCCACATTAGTACTAGAATTCTTTTAGATGTAGCACTTTTCTTCCGTAAAACAGCTTGGCCCTGATTTTTCAAATAGCCATAACTTTTTACTCGCTTATCCGAATTAGAAGAAACCAACGCCTAGAGTTTCGTCTTGATCCCACCTATCCGGTGAACCTATCATATCAAGTTTTTGAAATTTTCAAATTTCGAAATTTGTTCACACTCATATTCAAACTTCTTTTGATCATATCTTTTTATCCGTAGCTACGTTTTAGATGAATCCAATTGCGTCGGATTCGTATCAAAGTAATCTTTCCGTTTGTATCATCAGTTTTAACTTTTCAACTTATAATTTTCATCAAATCAGATTTATCTATTAGTGCCCAAAAGTGTTCACATCCTTCTAAGCCGATTCAATGTTATATTGAAGTATTTGTATCTTTTGATCCGCTAGTTCAAATCTAGTAATTCTTTTTTATACACGCTCATATTGATCTCATATATCCAGTAGCATCATTAGTTTCGACCTTTGAACCTTATAAATCTCAGCGATTCAAATTTGTATTCGAACATTCATTTGATCTTATCTTGCAAATCGTACCACATTTTCAATTGATTCCTTTTACCCCTAAACACTCATGTAATATATTTTGGTACGTAACCATCGTACTTCAGTTCAACTTCTCTTGACCTTTTGAATGCAAATTCAATTCATACTTCAATTCGCTATAACTTGCGTTGTAGTGCTCCATTTCAAGAAATTCTTTCTACAAATAAATTCTTATGTCTTATACTATTTGTCAAACAACATTCATGTTGTTCTCCCAATATTTTTGATCATCTCGCATAGTGTATGCAAGTCGAGCTTATATAGCAATAGTTCATTGTCCATTACCTCTTTTGATCTCATTCATGCACCTTCACTTTACAACACACTTAGGACCTTTTTATTAAACCTTAGTACGTTGTTATTTTGCACCAAGACATACTTTGTTCTTATGTTCTCTTGGTTCTTTTTTTTGGCATGAATGTTTATTGAATGCTATTCATTTACGATAGATTGCTCGAAGTGTGGCGAGTAGAATTATCAGGATTTTGAGAGCGAGTATCTTCATCAAGTAATACCAGGCAAGTCATTTTGATCATACTATCACCTATGTTTTATGCATCGTAGTTCTACCATCCTATGCCCAATTGCATGCTGCTTAGGTACTTGGAAATTTTAATATAGATTATAGTATCATGTGGTAGGCACACAACAACCCCGATACTTGGCCCCGGGACGACAAATTTCATATTGCTATGCTTGAGTAGATGGGATTTCGGTTGAGTACATAACACCAGTGATGCGAGGTTGATTAAATAATCAAGACCGGTTAAGACAAGATTTTCAAGACCTCGGACGCAATGCAACACTGGGTGAAGGACGGTTGATCGGCTCCCTGGAGAACCCAGTGGATGCCCGGGATGCTGGGGACGACCATGACATCCCGCGGAAAGCTTCACCCAGGCTCAAAGAGACGGACGGATATTTTCAAGACCCAAGGCTTACTTGCACAGCCACAAGTCATTATGGGCTCTGGCTTGGTTGGACAACGCGGCGACTCTGGACAGGCGGTGCTAGCAGATGTAGAAGAACGGTAGGAATGGATGGGCACCGACAGGGATTCAGAGGGACCCGTTGAAAGACCATGTTTTGATCATCCGGTCTTCAAACATCCTGAAGTGCGAGGACAAACCCGGAGGCGATCAAATCTTGTGGGGAACGTGTGCAAAACTCTATAGAGTCCTCAAACCTAATCGATTAGCCGTGTCCACGGTCATGGACAACTTGAGCCAAAGGAACTGAAGTTATCTGGATTTCTCAACACCATTATATATATATTTTGATGAGGGTAATTATTGACAACTCGGGTATGAGAACTGGTTGGCGGAACCATCTAGTTAACAACCAACAATGTAGTAACATTTTGCTTTTAGCCCTCTCTTGATGTAGGAGAAAATTTGCTTTACGCTAAAACTTATAACCCCCACCTGCCATATATGCATATAGTATAGATGACATTTTACCCCTCTCTTATGTGACTTGCCGGCATATTCAATATGCTGACCTACACGGCTGCAACGTCTTATGTTGCAGATATTTTTCTTCGACGAGTAAGAGTACGATTCAGGGTTACGGTCTACACTCAACTTGCCGTTGGTGTTTATTGGGACTCCACTCCATTGACTGCTTCCGCTGAGATAATTAAGGTATATATTTGTTTTACGCTATTTACATGTGATTGCACTTTGATATATACATTGATGTACTGTGTGTGCCAGCATACTGATCCAGGGATGGCACAGAAACACAGAGGCTTGACTCGTCTTGAGTCGGGTCGCTACAGAAATGGTATCAGAGCACATGTTGACTGTAGGACGTGACCCTAGAAACTGAAAATTTCTTAGGAAAGGATCTCTCAAAAATTTTAGTTTTCAAAAACATCCTTCATTTCTCATCTCTTCTGATTTCATCAAATGTTCTCTCTCACCTCAAATAGTTATACAAACCCCTTACCCCTTCGACCTCATGAAGAATCAACTGAGTTCTACTTCAAAGTAAAGAGGATTTCACCACGCGTTTGAAGAATTGATGCTACACCAACAGAGGACTCCCAAGACCCGAAGAACTCAAAGACCCTGAAGTGTTCGAATAATTATATGACCATTAGAAGTCCAAACCCCTTTTATATACCCATGTTAGATACGATGATTTGTGAACCGTCTTTGGTGTGTGTTTTCCGACGGCCACAACTAAAACCTATTCTCGAAAATATTGTTTGTATTGTGTGTATCTCCCTCTTTCCCTCTCTCTCTTACTCATCTCATCCCAAAAACGTTGGACCCAATAGATGGCGTATGAAGCTGGACTTGTAATCTCTGGACCAATGACCCAGCTGGAAGTTGAAATATGGATTCAGAACATGGAGAACTACTTCGAGAGCAATTTGATTTCCAGGAAGTATGAAGTTGCACACGCTCTTCAGTACTTTGCCCAAAGTGCTGCTATCTGGTGGAAAATGCATCGTGCCATACAACGATTTAGTGGAGCAGAAACTTGGGACGAATTCAAGAAGACTCTGTTAAGATCCCGTCTTATCAAAAAATGATATGATAGCCCGATGAAGAAGCCTTGTGCATGCAAGATCTGTGGAGAAATAGGACACACCCAGGAAGAACACACGGATGGATGCACTCATTGTGAAGAAAATCACCCAGCTGAGGAGTGCCCAAGTAGTCAGGTGACTTGTTTCTTGTGTGAAGGACCACCCACTACCCAGCTTAGTGTCACATTTACCCCAAGGTGCAACAAGTTGTCAAGCAGCAGAAAGATGCAGTGAAGGAAACACTCAAGAAGAAGATTCCAGAAGAGCCGGTGATGAACGAAAATATTGAAGACCCTGATGGACAAGGTCTGACCAGATTTTTCTCCAATGCATGCTACTCATGTGGAGAAGAAGGACATTATTCATAGGATTGCACGAAGAGAAGCCAAGAGTATCTGGGAAAGTTCCCAACGGAAGAAGTGGAGTTTGATCCACTTGAAATAGAAGAACTGGCCAAAATAAAGGAGTCCGGAAAGAAGAAAAAATACCCTCGGAAGAACCAAATCTCTGCAGACATAGATCTGAGTCATGTCAGATGTTACAAGTGTATGAAATTTGGCCACCACAAATACATGTGCTCAGGAAGGAAGCCGGGAATCCAAGGAGCAAAAGCAGAAGCTAAGAAGCCTTGAGACTTGTCAGAAATCATTTTCTTTTGTTGCAAGGAAGTAGGGCATTTTGCCAGCGATCGTCCACAAAGGAAGAAAGCTAGAATAGAGTAGTTAAGTTTCGACCATGGCAATAAGTGTAATACGAAGCACTCTTGTTTTTCATAAGATCATGGAGTGAAATTTTTTGTAACAGAAGTCCCTGAGATTGTAATAACATCATGAATAAATGGAATTTATTGTCTCATGATTGCCTATGTTGAAAATGTATGCGTTGTTTCTCTACGAACAAATATCTCTGACCATTTTGAGGATATGAGAAAATATGGTCTATGCAGGCATGAGTATAATTCATTTAAGTGTGGTAGTAATCGGTAAACCCACAGGATCCATTGAGTAGGAGTGTACCATGATTACCAAGGAGACACATACATTCCTCTGAGTAGGAGTGTACCATGATTACCAAGCAGATGACAACTCTCTACGAGTCATTCCTCAAGGGCCCAGAAATGATCATGACCCTGACCAGTGATCAGGATTACCCGAAAATCCTGAAGGACATGATGAAGCACATTCACCTTGAAGGAGATGCAGTCTACAAAGGCTACCCATTCATGGAAAATGGAGTGGAACTTTGGTACGTGGAAGTACACCTCCACCATGTGAAAGGAGTTTGTCCAAAGACTATGGGGCAATACTTTTTCATTTCACGTGTACCACGAGCAACCTTCTTTGATGCTGTTCGTGAAGCTGCCATGGAAGCCATACGTCAGATTGGAGAAATACTTGAAGCAAGACTCCGTCATACCCAGGAATACCTGAGTGAAGTACGTGCGGAGATGATGGAAATGAAGCTAATGGCCACCATGATGAAGCAAAAGATGGATGATTTCAAGGAGCACCTCGGAAAATTCGAGTGGAACTAAAGTACCTCCAAGAGAGGCCGATGAATAAAGTTGGCAGAAATGCTCGACCATACCAAACAATGTGGATGGCAGCAATTGTAATAGAGTACTTTTGAATTGGAGTTTTTGATAAGAAATTAAGGATGTAATAAAGGATTGATTATGAAATGCATATGATTTACGGAAGAAGCTATGATGGATCAGCAAACGTTTTCTTAGGAGCATACGAAAACCTGAGAGTTGTGAAGGTACGATAGATGTTTCGTTCAGCTTGCAGAACCAATGGATTATCCGAACTTCGTTCGTGGACAAGAGAAATTCTGCAACGCTTCTGAGGATGCCCTAGTGTTAGAATGCGAGATTCGCTAAACCTTATACAGAGAAATGATTTGGGTGCGGAATGGATTGATCACCATGACGACTTACTCTATCATTTATCTTGCTATTCGGAATGGTAAATCTGAGAGACTTACCCATAGTGAGAGATGACTTTCTTTGAAGCTTTTGTTTAAGCCTTAGAGTGGTATAAGAAAAGCCCATGTACATGGCACTTGTTGTCACGCGTAAGAAATTTTACGGTGAGGATGAAACCAAGACCCTCTCTCTGCGGGATAACCACAAATGGTAGACCACCATGAGAACCATCGATATGTTATTTAGAATTGACCACGAGACTGTCAGTTAAGAAGATCCAGTGACGGAAGAAGCTTATATCAACGGGAGAGCATCACCAAAGGATTTAATATGAAGACTGTGCGATGTGAGTTGCCAAAACCCCAGAGGATCGTTAAAGGATTTGAGCGACCAGTAACTCTTATTTTAAGTGTGGTAGCACCCGACTTTGCACGAGACTATATTTGTTAGAAGACCCCCCAAACCATAACCTTTTCTTTCTAGCCTCTTCGAATCTCGAGGACGAGATTCATTTTAAGTGTGGTAGTTTGTAACATCCCAAAATTATAAATTTTGGAATGTTAATATAATTATTAGATTGATTGTTTGTTTGTTTGAGTGATTGAAACTTGAGTGGAATTCGAAACTTCTCAAAAAAAATGAGAGGGAATAAAATGAATTTCCCATAATTTTCTATTTTGAATCCCTTTTCAATTTTGACTTTGAATATTTTCAAAACACTTTGATTAAAAAAATCAAACGAGAGGAGGAAAATGACCCTCCAAAATCAGAGACTATGTCTTGATTCAAATTTTAAGTATTTGAAATTTATTTGAAATTCAAATGCCTTTTCATTTTAAAGTTATTGCACAAAATAATTTTTTAAAAAAGTATTTTTTTTTTGGTTTTGAAAATATGTTCATGTTTTAGAAAATTTTATTCTGAAAATTTTGATATATAATATGCCTATATAAAATGTTCTCTCTTTTTCGTTTATACGTTTTTGTTCTCTGTTTAAAAAAAAATTGTTCGTTCGCAAAAAAAAAAAAGGCCGCCTGGCCGTACTACTCATGTGGTCGGCCGATTCCTTTGGCCCATGAGACACCTTTGTCCATCTTTTTTTCTATTTTCCCTACACTACGTATATGTTTAGTCCCACATTGCTTATCTATGGACCATTAGACCTCCCTTCCACCTATAAGTATAGACCCATAGGAGCATCCAAAAATCATCTATTTCGGGTTAAATCAATCTTTTCGTTTAACTAGATTTATTATATAAAAATATTTTTTCCTTATCTTCGGCGGGTTTTCTGGAAGTCGTCTCCTCATTGGAATTAATTCTTACTCTACATTCTAAAGGTATTTTTCTTCGTATTTTTTTATACTCCCGTAGTTTATTATTTCTAGACTAGTATTCCTACACTAGTATACGGTAGAGTAATTAGATATATTAATTAGTCTTCGTATTTCCACATTAGTACTAGAATTCTTTTAGACGTGGCACTTTTCTTCCGTAAAACAGCTTGGCCCTGATTTTTCAAATAGCCATAACTTTTTACTCGCTTATCCGAATTAGATGAAACCAACGCCTAGAGTTTCGTCTTGATCCCACTAAATCTGAGAACGGTTTTACAAAAACTGGTTAAAAATGTTTGGTTTTTATACTGGGCCTTGACTGGTTTAGGTTTAATCGGGTTGAGGCTTTTTAAGTTTGGTTTGGTTTGGGTTTACAGAGAAAGCAATTTGGATATGGCTGGTTATGGGCCTGAACCGTTTTATGCATTTTGGGCTTGAACTGTGGGTAGAACCCGGTTATTGCACTGGTTCGGCCACCCGTGTCTCGTTCTCAGATTTACTCCCGACTCGGCCGCCGCACGCACAAGCTCCTCCCCACCGCCGGGCAGTAGCGGTCCCCGGCAGTAGCTCCTCCCCACCGCCGGGCAGTGGAGATCATCCGCCGCACGCAGGCCTCCTCCCCGTCGGCCGCCCTCTCCCCGACCGTGGCGCCTGAGCCTCCAAAGATTGCGTGGCACGGACAGTAGCCTCCCTCTCCTCCCGTGATTGCGGCGCGGACAGTGGAGATCACTTGGTAAGCCTCCCTCTCCTCCCCTCCCCTTCCGTGATTGCTTCCTTCCGGTGATCTCGATTTTCTGCTTGTTTGGTTTCGTGGGGAATCGCTGTTTGTGCCCAAATTTTAGGAACAGAGCCTTTTAGGTAGGTTTCACTTCGGGACAAGAAGCAGGCAGAACTTTGTGGTGATGTAGCACTAACATGTAGAGTAGAGTAGGTTCTGATTCTGATGAAGAAGGCAGTATCAATTCTCAAAACTGTCTCTTGCAATTTACATGAAAAAACAATATCAATTCTTATCGGGCTGCTGTTCGTTGAATCTTGATCTGTTCCGAGTTATGTGCCCAGATCAGGACCCGGTTTAGTGCAGTGAGTGATGAGAAATTCAGCACCAGAGGACAAGGTTTACAGAAATAGGGAGGGAAAACATGTACAGTTTCATAGCATGGCTGTATGGAGACTTGGAGAGGAACAAAGTTCAGGTTCTTCAGACCTTCAGTCTCGAGAACTGCAGTGTGCTCTTTCTTTAGGTTGGGTCTGATCTGAAGAACAATTTGGAGGGTGTGAATTAATCATGTCTGCATTTTTTTGTGCTACGTCTTCAGACTGTACTGCCATATCTCATCTTTGATATGTCTGCATTTTTTTCTGCTACGTCTTCAGACTGTACAGTGTGCTCTAAAAATTTGATATGTCATTTGATATGTCTTCAGACTGCATCTTTGATATGTCATTTTTTTGTGCTACGTTTTTTCATATGCAGTGTGCTCTAAAAATTTGAGGAATGTCTACCTCGGAGGGTTCTGAGACTGCCGATTCCATGGATGAGGATACGAGTCAAGTACCACATGCTAGAAGGTCCAAAGTATGGGAGCACTATGAACAAGAACTGGTTGTCGTAGAAGGAGACACCAAGGCCGTGTGCAAATACTGTCGAGGGCAATTTCACACCAAGTTTGGGACTAGTAGTTTGAGAACCCATATTACAGAGGCTTGCCGATCAATTGAGGATGCTTGCAGGAAGAGGTTCCTATTCACCATGAAAAAAAGCCATCCGAAGGCCCGTTAGTGTTTGATGAAAAAGTTAGTCGTGAACTAATGGTCAAGTTTTGCATCCATGCTGAGATCCCCTTTCTTAAGTTTGAAGATCAACACCTTCAGCCATGGATTGACTCATTGCAGCCAGCATTTCAAATCAAGGGTCGTCACACGATTCGTGATGATGCACTGAAGATGTATAAGGGAATGAAGAAAGATATCGAAGTTGAGCTCCAAAATTTGGACTCCCGCATTTTCTTAACATCTGACATGTGGACATCATCACAAAATTTGGGCTACATGTCCATCACAGCCCATTATATCGATGCAGAATTCAACTACAAGAAGAAGATCATAAGTTTCACAGACGTGAAGTATCCCCACACAGGCTATGCAATAGAAGAAGAAATCGTTGGTTGCTTAACAGAATGGGGCATAAGGGGCAAGCTATTCACTTTGACACTAGATAATGCGAGTAATAACACTAATGCATGTGATGAGTTAATAAAGTATCACAAGCATGAGCTTCTCCTTGAAGGTCAACATTTGCATGTCAGGTGTTGTGCACACATTCTTAATATCTTGGTTCAGGATGGAATGAAAATAATCCATGGAGCCATTGATAAGATACGTGAGCTGCTGAAATATATTGACTCTTCTTCTTCAAGGCTTCAAGAATTCAATACAATTGCCATTGGGATGGGCCTGCCTTCAAAAAAAGGTATCTCTGTTGATACACCAACCAGATGGAACTCAACTTGGAAAATGCTTGTAGAAGCATTGAGATACAAATCTGTCCTCACTAGTTACGCCAATCGAAAGATGATAGAATCTCCAAGTGAGCAAGAATGGAAGAGGGCAGAAGCTATTTGTGACTTTCTAAAAGCTTTTGAAGAGCTTACCTTAATTGTTTCAGCTCACAGGAAGCCAGCTGCACATAAGTTTCTGCCGGTTGTGCTTTGTATTCGCCATGCATTGAAAGATCCAGGTTGGCAGACCTCTGATGTGCTAAAAGAATTGGCGGCAGCGATGCAAACAAAGCTGGATACATATTCGGATCCCGAGGAGAAGGAGAATGCAGAGCCTAACCGTCGCAGAAAAAGCAAGGACATTGCCTTCACCCACGCACTTGTCATTGCTACATTCCTGGATCCAAGGAGGAAAGAAGATTACTTGGATTTCTTCTATTGCAAATTGTCTACCAACGAGGAGGAGGTTTCAAAACAAGTGGAGGTTGCTTTAGAATGGGTGAGAAAGTATTTCAAAGAATATGAGCTACTTGTAGCGACAAGCACTGCACACTCGACACCTTCTAGTCAAGGCAATACCACTATTAGATCTCCTATTGTAGGGAAAAGAAAGTTGGAAGAAGAGTTTGCCCAACACAAGTCCCGTCGGAGGACACGTGTACACAAATCCGAGCTTGACGCATACTTGGAAGAAGCATCCGAGGAGGATGGTGCTGACTTTGATGTCTTGGCTTGGTGGAAGAGGCATGCCGAGAAGTTTCCTATATTGGCTACCATGGCTCGTGACTTTCTTGCAATTCCTTTGAGCACTGTGGCGTCTGAAGCAGCCTTTAGCTGTGGTAAAAGGATACTTGGCGACTCGAGAAGCTCTTTGACCCCTGATATGCTAGAAGCGCTTGTTTGTGCTAAAGATTGGTTGTTCATACCAAAGAAAGGTGAGTATGTGTGCATGTAACTTGTGATATATGAAACTTGCAGTATAAAAGTGTTGATATGCCTTTAAATTAATATTTTGTTTCATTTGCAGTAGATGGACAGTAAGGACGTAGCTCACTGGAACAAGGTTATCCCTGTAAACTTAATGGTATGTAAACTTAATGGTAGTCCAGACTTGTTTCATTTGCTTCTTGTCACGCTGAGCTATCCCAAATACTAGCAGTAGATACTTGCTGGGATTATCCTGAATCCATCTACTTGCTGGGGATTATCCTGAATCCTGATTACATTTCTATGGGGCCATCTATGGGGCCATCACAGTACACTGCCGTACTTTTGTTCCTTTAGGAGCGTAGGTGGGGAGCCACTAGTTTGTCTTTGTCTTTTGGTTCCACTATTACTAGCAGTAGATGCGCTACAAGTTTACAAGTAGCTGATTATTATTTGTTAATATTCTTTTTTTCCTTTAGGAGCGTAGGTGGGGAGACACCGTCAATATGTTTACCATATTATCTTTGAATCATTGGCGCATACAATTATTATATATGGAAGATTAACTCCCGGCCTCTGCTTACAGGGATCCTTGGTGTACTTAAAGCGCATCATATATACATGCCATGGCTGCCATTCTCTTCTGGACGAACTGATGAAGCAGTGGTGTCACTAGGAACAGATGAAGAAAAGGTTTAGTCTCATTTGTAGCAGTCAAACCTGGCCACGCCTTTTCTGTCCTTGACTTTGATTTGGATCTACGCCAGCTGGGAGTTGATGCCTGAGGATGGAGCAATTCTTCTGGTTCCTTGAAAGTACTTGTCCTCCCTAATGACTGGCGTTTTGATTTCGGATCAAGTGCACGCACAAGTTTAGAAGTTTCATTATTAGCGCGTGGACTAGGAACCTCTGCTTCTCCCCCATACAGTATGCTCGTAGACATGATTGAATCAATGCTAGACAAACTTGATGCGCATGGTAAACATTCTGCTCTCGACCTCTGAACTACATCGTCATAGAGGTCTGACGTATCAACCTTTACTTGTCCCTCCACAATTTTATGCCCAGCACCATCAACATCTGCTACTGGAAGATACTCCAATTCAAAAGTGTACTTTGGCAAGCACAAAAATTTCAGAAAACCAGCAACAATGTAACGGAGAGGACCAAAATGTTTCTGGTATTTCTCTGAGAGTTCAAGAACTGCAGCAGATAAACCCGTTCCCAGATCATTTTAAATATTATTGTTCAAAATATTGTTTGGCATGTCACTATTAAACCAAAGTTTAATATGGTTTTGTATTGGGTTTAAACCCATAGTTATGTATTAGGTTTAAACTGGTTTGGGTGAGAAAAATATTGGGTTTAGTTTGGTTGGGCTGAAAATGGTATTAATTGGTTATGGTTTAGGTTTGGTTTTGATACATATGTGTATGGGTATGGTTTAGTTATGGTTTGGTTATCAACCCATTCCCAGATTTAGATCCCACCTATCCGGTGAACCTATCATATCAACTTTTTGAAATTTTCAAATTTCGAAATTTGTTCACACTCATATTCAAACTTCTTTTGATCATATCTTTTTATCGGTAGCTCCGTTTTAGATGAATCCAATTGCGTCAGATTCGTATCAAAGTAATATTTCCGTTTGTATCATCAGTTTTAACTTTTCAACTTATAATTTTGATCAAATCAGATTTATCTATTAGTGCCCAAAAGTG
Organism: Hordeum vulgare subsp. vulgare; assembly: GCF_904849725.1. Classification (NCBI taxonomy): domain Eukaryota; kingdom Viridiplantae; phylum Streptophyta; class Magnoliopsida; order Poales; family Poaceae; genus Hordeum; species Hordeum vulgare. The sequence continues at coordinate 108,263,596 of NC_058521.1, read as the reverse complement.
TTCACATCGTTCTAAGCCGATTCAATGTTATATTGAAGTATTTGTATCTTTTGATCCGCTAGTTCAAATCTAGTAATTCTTTTTTATACACGCTCATATTGATCTCCTATATCCAGTAGCATCATTAGTTTCGACCTTTGAACCTTATAAATTTGAGCGATTCAAATTTGTATTCGAACAATCATTTGATCTTATCTTGCAAATCGTACCACCTTTTCAATTGATTCCTTTTACCCCTAAACACTCATGTCATATATTTTTGTACGTAACCATCGTACTTCAGTTCAACTTCTCTTGACCTTTTGAATGCAAATTCAATTCATACTTCAATTCGCTATAACTTGCGTTGTAGTGCTCCATTTCAAGAAATTCTTTCTACAAATAAATTCTTATGTCTTATACTATTTGTCAAACAACATTCATGTTGTTCTCCCAATATTTTTGATCATCTCCCATAGTGTATGCAAGTCGAGCTTATATAGCAATAGTTCATCATCCATTAACTCTTTTGATCTCATTCATACACCTTCACTTTACAACACACTTAGGACCTTTTTATTAAACCTTAGTACATTGTTATTTTGCACCAAGACATGCTTTGTTCTTATGTTCTCTTGGTTCTTCCTTTTTGGCATGAATGTTTATTGAATGCTATTCATTTACGATAGATTGCTCGGAGTGTGGCGAGTAGAATTATCAGGATTTTGAGAGCGACTATCTTCATCAAGTAATACCAGGCAAGTCACTTTGATCATACTATCATCTATGTTTTATCCATCGTAGTTCTACCATCCTATGCCCAATTGCATGCTGCTTAGGTACTTGGAAATTTTAGTATAGATTGTAGTATCATGTGGTAGGCACACAACAACCCCGATACTTGGCCCCGGGACGACAAAGTTCATATTGCTATGCTTGAGTAGACGGGATTTCGGTTGAGTGCATAACACGAGTGATGCGAGGTTGATTAAATAATCAAGACCGGTTAAGACAAGATTTTCAAGACCTCGGACGCAATGCAACACTGGGTGAAGGACGGTTGATCGGCTCCCTGGAGAACCCAGTGGATGCCCGGGATGCTGGGGACGTCCATGACATCCTGCGGAAAGCTTCACCCAGGCTCAAACAGACAGACGGATATTTTCAAGACCCAAGGCTTACCCGCACAGCCACAAGTCATTATGGGCTCTGGCTTGGTTGGACAACGCGGCGACTCTGGCCAGGTGGTGCTAGCAGATGTAGAAGAACGGTAGGAATGGATGGGCACCGACAAGGATTCAGAGGGACCCGTTGAAAGACCATGTTTCGATGATCCAGTCTTCAAACGTCCTGAACTGCGAGGACAAACCCGGAGGCGATCAAATCTTGTGGGGAACGTGTGCAAAACTCTGCAGAGTACTCAAACCTAATCGATTAGCCGTGTCCACGGTCATGGACAACTTGAGCGAAAGGAACTGAAGTTATCTGGATTTCTCAACACCATTATATATATATTTGATGAGGGTAATTATTGACAACTCGGGTACGAGAACTGGTTGGCGGAACCATCTCGTTAACAACCAACAATGTAGTAACATTTTGCTTTTAGCCCTCTCTTGATGTAGGAGAAAATTTGCTTTACGCTAAAACTTATAACCCCCACCTGCCATATATGCATATAGTATAGATGACATTTTTACCCCTCTCTTATGTGACTTGCCGGCATATTCAATATGCTGACCTACACAGCTGCAACGTCTTATGTTGCAGATATTTTTCTTCGACGATTAAGAGTACGATTCAGGGTTACGGTCTACACTCAACTTGCCGTTGGTGTTTATTGGGACTCCACTCCCTTGACTGCTTCCGCTGAGATAATTAAGGTATATATCAGTTTTACGCTATTTACATGTGATTGCACTTTGATATATACATTGATGTACTGTGTGTGCGAGCATACTGATCCAGGGATGGCACGGAAACACAGAGGCTTGACTCGTCTTGAGTCGGGTCGCTACAAGATGACATAAAGATTTGTAAAGAACGCACGGATCTGAAAGTTTCAGAACCGTTGACTAAAACCTCTCTCACGAGCAAGAGGTGACCAGACCCCACAACTATATGGGTATTGGATTCGTTGAAATCACATGGTGATGTGAACTATATTATTGACTCTAGTGCAAGTGGGAGACTGTTGGAAATATGCCCTAGAGGCAATAATAAATTAGTTATTATTATATTTCTTAGTTCATGATAATCGTTTATTATCCATGCTGTAATTGTATTGATTGGAAACACAATACTTGTGTGGATACATAGACAAAACACTGTCCCTAGTAAGCCTCTAGTTGACTAGCTCGTTGATCAAAGATGACCAAGGTTTCCTGGCCATAGGCAAGTGTTGTTACTTGATAACGGGATCACATCATTAGGAGAATCATGTGATGGACTAGACCCATACTAATAGACGTAGCATGTTGATCGTGTCATTTTGTTGCTACTGTTTTCTGCGTGTCAAGTATTTGTTCCTATGACCATGAGATCATATAACTCAGGACACCGGAGGAATACTTTGTGTGTATCAAACGTCGCAACGTAACTGGGTGACTATAAAGATGCTCTACAGGTAACTTCGAAGGTGTTCGTTAAGTTAGTATGGATCAAGACTGGGATTTGTCACTCCGTGTGACGGAGAGGTATCTCGGGGCCCACTCGGTAATACAACATCACACACAAGCCTTGCAAGCAATGTGACTTAGTGTAAGTTGCGGGATCTTGTATTACGGAACGAGTAAAGAGACTTGCCGGTAAACGAGATTGAAATAGGTATGCGGATACTGACGATCGAATCTCGGGCAAGTAACATACCGAAGGACAAAGGGAATGACATACGGGATTATATGAATCCTTGGCACTGAGGTTCAAACGATAAGGTCTTCGTAGAATATGTAGGATCCAATATGGGCATCCAGGTCCCGCTATTGGATATTGACCGAGGAATCTCTCGGGTCATGTCTACATAGTTCTCGAACCGACAGGGTCTGCACACTTAAGGTTCGACGTTGTTTTATGCGTATTTGAGTTATATGGTTGGTTACCGAATGTTGTTCGGAGTCCCGGATGAGATCATGGACGTCACGAGGGCTTCCAAACCAAGTAGGACTTGGTTTGGGAGGGGAATCCTTCCCCCCTTGGCTCGGCCGACCCCTTGGGGGTTCTTGGACCCCAAGGCAAGGCTCCCCCCTCCCTCTCCTATATATAGTGGGGTTTTAGGGCTGATTTGAGACAACTTTGCCACGGCAGCCCGACCACATATCTCCACGGTTTTTCCTCTAGATCGCGTTTCTGCGGAGCTCGGGCGGAGCCCTGCTGAGATGAGATCATCACCAACCTCCGGAGCGCCGTCACGCTGCCGGAGAACTCTTCTACCTCTCCGTCTCTCTTGCTGGATCAAGAAGGCCGAGATCATCGTCGAGCTCTACGTGTGCTGAACGCGGAGGTGCCATCCGTTCGGCACTAGACCGTGGGACTGATCGCGGGATAGTTCGCGGGGCGGATCGAGGGACGTGAGGACGTTCCACTACATCAACCGCGTTCACTAACGCTTCTGCTGTACGGTCTACGAGGGTACGTAGATCAACCATCCCCACTCGTAGATGGATATCACCATGATAGGTTTTCGTGCGTGTAGGAAATTTTTTGTATCCCATGCAACGTTCCCCTACACCTTCAATCCAGTTTTGCCATGAGAGTCCACCATACCTACCTATGGATTGGGGAAGATCCCTCAAGTAAGTTGTCATTGGTGCAATAAATAAAAATTGCTCCCTAAATATGTATGATCTATTAGTGTGTGGAAAATAAGCTTTGTACGAACCTGTGATGAGGAAGACATAAAAGCGACATACTGCATAAGAAAGTTCTTTATCACATGAGGCAATATAAAGTGACGTTCCTTCACACTAAGAGGTCACACATCCAAACCTCAAAAGCGCATGACAACCTCTGCTTCCCTCTGTGAAGGGCCTATCTTGTACCTTTACTTTTTTCCCTTAAAAGTGTCATGGTGATCGACACCAGTTCCTTATTTCGCCTTTATCTTGGCTAACGTCATATGCTAGGGAAAGATATATATTCATATGTCAACTTGGAAGTAAGTATTCATGAATTTTTATTGTTGACATTACCCTCGAGGTAAGTAGTTGGGAGGCGAAACTATAAGCCCCTATCTTTCTCTGTGTCCAACGGAAACTTTGATCTCATGAGTACCACGTGAGTTTTAGCAATTGTAGAAGATGAAAGGATGATTGAGTATGTGGATTTGTTTAGAAGCTCTTATTTGGCTCTTTCCGACGTTATTATAAATTGCAATTGCTTCAATGACTAAAAGCTATTGGTTGTTAATTCTGAATAAGGTTCTTGATCCATACTTTACTTTGTGAAGGAATTATCACTTTAGCATAAGAGATTATATGATGTTATTGTTGTTCTGATTAAGATCATGATGCGTGCATGTCCATATTTTGTTTTGTCGACACCTCTATCTCTAAACATGTGGGCATATTTATTGATCTCGGTTTCCGCTTGAGGACAAGCGAAGTCTAAGCTTGGGGGAGTTGATACGTCCATTTTGCATTATGCTTTTAGGTTGATATTTATCGCTTTATGGGCTGTTATTACACTTCACGGTACAATACTTATGCCTTTTTTCTCTTATTTTACAAGGTTTACATGAAGAGGGAGAATGCCGGCAGCTGGAATTCTGGTCTGAAAAGGGAGCAAGTTTGAGATACCTATTCTGCGAAACTCCAAAAGCCGTGAAAATCAACGAGGAATTATTCTGGAATTTATCAAAAATACTGGGCGGAAGAAGTACCAGAGGGGAGCCACCAGGAGGCCACAAGCCTGCTAGGCGCGGCCTACCCCCTGGTCGCGCCTAGGGGGCTTGTGGGCTCCCTGTTGGCCCTCTGGCTCCCATATTTTGCTGTAAGGAGGGTTTCGTTCTAGAAAAAATCAAGAGGAGGCTTTCGGGAGGAATCGCCGCCGCCACAAGGCGAACTTGAGCAAAACCAATCTAGAGCTCCGGTAGGGCCGTCCTGTCGTGGAAAATTCCCTGCCGGAGGGGGAAATCGTCGCCATCGTCATCACCAACACTCCTCTCATCGGGGAGGGGGGGCTCATCACCATCAGCATCTTCATCAGCACCATCTCATCTCCCAACCCTAGTTCATCTCTTGTAACCAATCTCTGTCTCGCGACTTCGATTGGTACTTGTAAGGTTGCTAGTAGTGTTAATTACTCTTTCTAGTTGATGCTAGTTGGATTACTCGGTGGATGATTATATGTTCAGATCCTTGATGCTATTCAATACCTCTACGGTCATGAATATAATTATGCTTTGTGAGTAGTCACTTTTATTCCTGAGGACATGGGATAAGTCATGCTATAAGTAGTCATGTGAAGTTGGTATTAGTTCGATATTTTGATGCGTTGTATGTTGTTTCTCCTCTAGTGGTGTTATGTGAACATCGACTACATAACACTTCACCATTATTTGTCCCTAAAGGAAGGCACTAGAAAGTAATAAGTAGATGATGGGTTGCTAGAGTGACAGAATCTTAAACCCTAGTTTATGCGTTGCTTCATAAGGGGCTGATTTGGATCCACTAGTTTAATGCTATGGTTAGACTTTGTCTTAATTCTTCTTTCGTAGTTGCGGATGCTTGCGAGAGGGGTTAATCATAAGTGGGATGTTTGTCCAAGTAAGGGCAGCACCCGAGCACCGGTCCACCCACATATCAAACTATCAAAGTAGCGAACGCGAATCATATGAACATGATGAAAACTAGCTTGACAGAAATTCTCATGTGTCCTCGGGAGCGCTTTACCTCCTATAAGAGTTTGTATAGGCTTGTCCATTGCTACAAAAGGGATTGGGTCACTTTGCTGCACCTTTGTTACTATTGTTACTTGCTACTTGCTACGAATCATCTTACCACGCAACTATTTGTTACCGATAATTTCAGTGCTTGCAGAGAATACCTTGCTGAAAACCACTTGTCAGATCCTTCTGCTCCTCGTTGGGTTCGACACTCTTACTTATCGGAAGGACTACAATAGATCCCCTACACTTGTGGGACATCACCATCCAAGCGCAAAACGGCTGGGCGGCGCCCCCGGCATCCACGACTCGCCGCATCAACTTGGGGGATCTCGGCACGCATGACACGCTTTAGATGGCGAGCGAGATGCTCCGCCATCGACCAACGCAAGGAGGCTTCGACGCCTGGACGGACCACATCACGGAGCTAATCGCCATCACCCAGAATGCCATCTAACCCCACTCTTCTTCAATTCTACAGGCGCCGGGTGCCAGGCACTCGCACCTCGTGCGTGTCCCCGGTCCTGCAAGTGACGGGTACCTCCTGCGCTGGGCGGGGCCGAGAGAGACGCATCGCATGCTGCCCTGCTCCTCCTCCAGATTCCAGTGGCCAGCCTCGAGGCGCGGCATGACGGCAACCACCAGGGGTGCGAAGAGATTGGCAGGACGTTCGTTGCACACACCAGCGTGCATCACCAAGACCAGGTCGGCCCCCGATAACCCGGAGCGGCCAGGTAGGAGCGCTCCCTCAGGCGTAGCCAGCGGGCGAACTACGGCGGTGGAGACACGCTAGGGTACCAAGGGGTGAGTCTGCACTAGGCAATGCCGGGACCACCCAACGGTGGCAGCAGGAGCAAGCGACTTCGTGTGGAGGCCCATCGCAAGAAGGTCTCCGAGCAACGCGACCAGGGGGACCACCCCTGCTGTAGAGAGGGACCACCATCGTCGCGCTGTTGAACGCCCTTGGAGGTCGATCGAACACCTACATGGAGCCTTACGTACCGTGTTATGTAACACCACCTGACCCTCCCTTCGAGGAAGAGCCTCAAGCGTCCACCCCAGGCGCGAGTCCTCCTCAGGAGTAAGGAACGCTCTGGGGGTCCCCCTTGAGCCGGACCCTAGGTCTCCCACTTGCGGATCACTCGGCCCAAGATGCGCGAGTAGGGAGGCGCCCCCAAGCCGCGGGGTGTGATGCCAGCCCTCGCCCCTGCGGAGAAACTGCGAAGAACCGGGTCCTAGGCCTCAGGAGGACGAGTCAGATAAAGCAACAAGACACAAGTGGCGCGGATCACCCGCGAGGACTACTGTGCTGGTGTGGGCGCCAAGGGTCGGGCCTCACGAGGCGCCCCTCAGGCGCGAAGAAGCTATGCCAGGTAATTTTTTGGGTTCACTGCCCTAAGGGGTATCTGATGGCCGCATGAACTTCAAGTGTTCATGGCACACCTCTGCCCATCATATCATTTATGCATGCTTCCATAACTTCTGCTGCATCCATTCGGCGATCTGACATCTTACCTTGCTTGCATCTTTGGGCGATCTACCCCCCCTCGCTAGGGTGCTCCGGCCGGTGCGCATCGCCCCGTCGCGGGACCTAGGGAGGCCCCACGGCTTCCCAAGGCCACAAACAATAGGATGGAATGGGGGCCGCTTGAGCGTCAAAAGTGGGCTCCTCAGCATCGAGCCTCTGGGCCTTACCGGTCATAAGTCCACCTGCCACCGTTGATGCCGTCCACGGACATTCGGTCGTTATCAGGGGTGGCAGGGCTTGACTCCGTAGCTACGCTCGTCCATTCAGTCGCAAGCAACGGCAGTTGGGAAATGTGCGAGACCGGGTCTTGGCGACGCAAAGCAACTCGAACGTCAAAGGGGGTTCCTGAGCATCGAGCCTCGGGAGCCTTACCTGTCATAAGGCCACCTGCCACCCTTGATGCCGTCAACGGACATTCGGTCGTTATCATGGGTGGCAGGGCTTGAGCCCATAGCTGCGTCCATCATTCGTCCGTATGCAACGGCGGTCGGGAAAAGTGTGGGACTCGGACCTGCCGATGTAGAGCAGTAGAAAACTCCTCAACCAGTCTCAGGAGAAGGAGCGGACAGGGCCTCGAAGGGGCCCATCTGTCGCGGGTATAAGTCTGACAGTAGATATGTAGGGTTCGAAAGGATGGGCAGAGCCTTAGCTACGGTGAGGTTGTATGAGTTCAGGCCCCTCTGCGGTGGAGGTAATAGCCCTACGTCTCAGTGCTCTGGGAGCTTGTTGTTGAGTGGAATATGGAATACAATGAGTTGCTAACCCCTGCACCAGTGGGGGAGGGTGGCTTATATAGAGTGCGCTGCCCTCCACCACGGTTCGGTGCACAGGGGTGGAGTAATGGCGAATAAATGCCTACGTTACAGGTAACTTACGTCTTAAATGCCAATAAAGGCACATGGAAACGTATGACCGTTTCCCTCCAGGGGGTTACGATGCACAGAGTGGAATCCAGTCGGTTAGTTTGATATACTCCGAATGCTAGTCTCCGACTGAATGGTCGAGGATCTGTTACCGACTGGATGAAGGGAATTCCTTAGTTGAGTTGGAACTGACTAGGGGCCTTGTCCCTTATGGGGGGTAGTCCTTGGGTAGGACCCACAGGGCAGGCCTACGACCCTACCCTAGGACTATAACCCCATCATTAGTCCCCGAATGGATCGGGGTTGGAACGACGAAGCGATGCTTGAAGTTTGGATCCGACTGGAACGGATGTGACTTTGGCGTTGCTTGCCTAGATCCATTTTATCTTTTCTAACTAACGATCCGAGTGGAAGTATTTGTGGAACAAACTGTCACAAACCGAGTGCTTCCGTGGTATCTTCTGACGTTACCAGTCAACTGACAGTAGCGGATTTTCCGGGATCCTCAAATTTCGGTTACCGCGCGCTCAGCGGGGATGACGACATCGCGCTCGAGTAGTGCCTGACGCCTCGATTCCCGCGCCTTCATATTCTCCACTGATATCGCCGCGGTCGGTCGGGGGATAAGATTTCGGGGCCACTTGCCAGTGACCCAGTCGGAACCTTACCTAAATCCCAGCGGCGAGGGTTTTTTCGTTACGCTCGCCGGATTCTTGCCTTTGCTTGCTCCGTCCCTCTCGCCACCTCCTGCGCACCCAAACTCCTTCCTTCTCCTTCTCCCCCGCGGATCCGCAGCTTCCGCCATGACCAAGGGGCAGACTAGCAAGCTGGAGGCGAGGAAGAAGAAGGGGAAGGCGGCGGCTCCTGCTCAGCGGCGGCAGCGAGCGTTACCGGCGGGGTGGATCCAAGAGGACTTCCTCCCCTCCACGGAGGGGGATCTGGTGGAGCACGGGATGATCGTGCACAAGTCGTGGAGGTTGCCGGCGGAAGGTGAGATCGAGCCGGCGCCCCGGGAGGGGGAGCGCGTCCTGCTGCTCAGCCACGTGTATCGAGGTTTCTCCCTGCCCCCACATCCTTTCTTCAAAGACATAATGAACCACTTCGGGGCGCAGCTTCAGCACTTTCCCCTGAATTCCATAGCTCATCTCTCTGCTTTCGTAGTCTTGTGCGAGTGCTTCATCTGCTGTCCCCCCATTGGGGGCTTTTCAAACATATCTTCTCTGCTAGATCCCAAACTATCAAACGACTTCACCAGTTGGATGATAAGACACACCTTCTCCAGCTCTGTGGAGGCTTCGGATTTCCAGAAGAAGAGTAGAAGTAGTTATCCTGCTCTTCAGCTGAGTGAGTCGGTTAGGAACTGGCAGTCGACATGGTTCTACTGCCAGGACGTTGCTTGCCCGAATGCCACGACAGGGTTGCCTCCTTTTAGCTTAGATCGACCAGCTCCGCCTAAGCAGCTTGCGCTCACGAAGGCGGAGAAGATCGACATCCAGCCTCTGGTCGACACACTCGTAGATGTCGTCAGAAGGGGAGTCACCACCATAGATTTGCTCGAGGTTTTCCTCGGTCGGCGCATCCAACCTCTGCAGGCTCGCGACCACGCCATGTGGCACTACACGGGGCCCGAAGACTCCACTCGAACCAACGTCTTGGGCGTGACCGGGGAGAAGGTGGCGTCGTGGGTGCTCTAGATCACAGGTGCCTGCGAGAACCCCAGAGGGTCTCGGCGAGTGAGGGATTTCTGCGCGGACAACCCTCCTCCAAACGAGGTGAGTACAACTTGTCGAGTGCACGTAACTGTCTTAGTTTTATCGCTTTCTTGAATCTCTGTGTGACGTCTGATGTCGCCGAATGTATTTTATGCAGAAGTGGACCAACTAGTTCTCCCCGGTCTCGAATGGGAACCCGGCCGAGGAGGAGGAGGAGGGCAGCCAGGAGGGCAGCGTGGAGAGCGTCGAGTACGTCTCCGACAGTGGGGAGACGGAGGAAGAGTCTAGTGAAGAAGAGGAGGAAGACGAAGAGCAGGACTCGCCACCCCCGCCACCAGAGCATCGAACCAAGCACCGACATGAACCTGCAGCTCCCTCGGCCCCTCCAGCATCCTCGAGTGCTCCGCCAACCGCTCCTACGGTTCCGAGTGCCCCATCAACTGTTCCTGTGGTTCCGAGTGCTCGGAGCACCCAGAGGACCAGGGACGCTGCTGCTGAGCCTGTGCGTCAGCCTTCCAAGGCGGCCAAACCAAGCGGATCTAAACCTCGGAAGGCTTTGCCGCGGATGAGGGTCATTGTTCCCGTCACCTCGACGTAAGTAAATTGTTCTTCTAACTTCTGCTGATATTCGATTGAACTCTTATTTATTGGTCGAATGAATTTCACTCGACAGGGTTGCTACCTCTGCTACCTCTCCGGCACGCCAGGGAGATGATCCCATGGACATGGACAACGTCGTCTCGTCCCAGCCAGGTCCGTCGTAGGTATCCCGAGAGTTTACAATATTGCGTCACGAATTCTGTCTTCGGTCTTGCCTTTTTTCCCTGTGATCTCACGCGTTCGGTCTGGCTTCCCTCAGGGGTGATTTATGTGGACGAGGGTGACCAGGGGAGATCTGAGCAAGCTGTAGTGCCTGTCCTTGAGGCTGTTCCACCGGTTACTTCTCTCGCCGCGGACGTGCCGCCGACTGAGGCGATGCCGTCGAATGAAACGACGCTGGTTGCTGCTGAACCGACTAGAGAGGGTCTTGGGATTCCTAGGGAGCCACCAACGATGCCAGGCTCGTCGAATCTCGAGTACAACGTCCAGCGCCTCCCGGAAGATCTGGTGGGAGCGGCCAAGGGGGCCATGGTGCACGCGGAGTTGATGGCGGGAGAAGCCAAGAAGGCGTACGACTCCATCGCGTCCCTGTACCAGCGAAGCTTGGAGCTGCGGGACGATATCCGAGTAAGTGGGCTAGTAAGTATTTACTTTTCTCTTGTAACCCACTGGGTGTGCTCGGATATTGTATGATGTTTGCAATGGGTTCACTCTTAGTGAACCCAGTGGGTGTAGTCCCCGAGACTTCTCTCGAGTGCTTGCACCGGCAGTTGTCTTTATATACATTGTCTTTGACTTGATCAGATCCAGAATTAATATGTTCGAATGCTAACAGTTGGGGCACTCGGAGTGCACCTACTGTATGAGTCCCCGAGAGTAAGTTTACTCAGGTCGGGTAGTATTAGCCTCGTAGGTGTAGGTGTTGTCATGTAGCTCAATAGGGCGGACCTGTTTGAGTTTCATGCCAGTGGGGTCACTCTCAGTGAACCCACTGGGTGTAGTCCCCGAGACCGCTGTCGACTGCTTGCGTCGGCAGGGGTCTGAAGAACTTAGACTTTTTATTGTTGGATTTGTCTAATCGTCTCTTGGTGCTGGCTGGCAGAAAACTTGCGAGATGAGGACAGCGTACGAGACTCTTAGGGCTGAAAAGGTTCAGTTTGCTGGTGAACTGGATGCAGCAATGGTTGCCATGGCTGGTATGAAGGATGTGCTGGCAGAACGAGAGAAGTCGTTGGAGTAGGCCCATGAAGCAAACAAGGCATTGACTGCTGAAGTGGAGAGGATGAAAACGCATAGGTCCGAGCTGATGGGACAAATGAAGGTGCTGAACAGGCGGTGTATAGCACAGGAAAAATATGTCAGTGACTGGGCCCGGCAGATGATAACGCTTCTGGGTGGTAAGTCCTGTTTTCTGAGTGCTTGTGGTATTTGCATTTCACTCGGCGCTTATTGTTTGCTTGTCCTGTCTTTGCAGATTTTTGCATGGACGCTGAGGCTGAAGCAGCTGACGTTGAGCGGTCGATTCTTGTGAACATTCCACTCGGTGAGGACGCCAATCGAGATCTGCTCCGAGCGCACATTCGCCTGGGTAAAGTTGGGCCTTTCATCGGTCGACTGAGAGAAGTCGTTGGCCGGATCGACAAGGAGCTTTGGCCTGAAGACGAGTCTCGACATGAGATGGAACGCTTGATGACTCGGCTGGAGGAGGTCCCGAACCGAGTGCAGTCATGGAAGAAGTCTGCGGCTCGCTGTGGTGCATTGCAAGGAGGTGCGCGAAGAGAAGATGAAAGTGTTGCAGGTCGCCAACACGAAGAAACTTTGATTCGAAGACTTCATGGAAACCTTCCTTGAGAGTGCCACCCGCATCGCCGACGGGATTGACCTGGACACATTCGTGGAGACCTCCAGTCCTAGCGCCAATCCGGACGACGCTTAAGAAAACTTTTACCTCGGTATGCCGAGTGTTGGTTGTAAGAAACTTTGGCCACTTCTGTTGGCCGTCACATTCTTGGTTCGGTGCAGGTAAGCTTGATCCGCACCGAGCCAACTATCTTTAGGTGAAGTTCGAATTTGAATCAAATCTTTCGCTCTTCTGTTGCCAAAGAGTTGTTGACACAATTTTGGCTCGAGTTTTTGTTTGGCATTTCTTGGTGAAGCCAATGGCAAACATGCGGAGCATGTAATTGCCAGTTGCCTTGACATCCGCATGAACCTCTCTGAGGGTCTGCCGAGTCTCCGAGTGGATCTGTAGGATACACTCAAAGGTAATAGAGTACTTAGGCGCTTCATGATCGCGGCTAAGTCTTCGAGTGCGACGGCCAGGCCGCACTCGGAGCGAGTTGGTACTCATGTAATTGTCAGTGGTCTTGACATCCACATGAGCCTCAATGAGGGTCTGCTGAGTCTCCGAGTGGATCTGTAGGATACACTCGAAGGCAATAGAGTACTTAGGCGATTCATGATCGTGCCTAAGTCTTCGAGTGCGACGGTCAGGCCGCACTCGGGGCGAGTTGTTACTCATGTAATTGTCAGTGGTCTTGACATCCACATGAGTCTCAATAAGGGTCTGCTACTCATGTAATTGTCAGTGGTCTTGACATCCACATGAGCCTCAATGAGGGTCTGCTGAGTCCCCGAGTGTATCTGTAGGATACAATCGGAGGAAGCTTTCTCATGTAAGCGATTCTTGATCGCGGTTAAGTCTTCGAGTGTGACGAGTAGTGCACGCTCGGAGAAAATTTGTATTTAGGCGATTCTTTAGCGCAGCTCAGTCCTCGAGTGTGACGGTTAGTGCACACTTGGAGAAAGTTATTACCTAGGCGATTCTTGATCGCAGCTAAGTCCCCAAGTATGGCGTTTAGTGCACACTCGGAGAAAGTCAGAACTTAGGCGATTCTTGATTGCGGCTAAGTCCCCCAGTGCGACGTTTAGTGCACACTCGGAGAAAGTGAGAACTTAGGCGATTCTTGATCGCAGCTAAGTCCCCGAGTGCGACGTTTAGTGCATACTCGGAGAAAGTTAGTACTTAGGCGATTCTTGATCGCAGCTAAGTCCCCGAGTGCGACGTTTAGTGCACACTCGGAGAAAGTCAGTACTTAGGCGATTCTGGATCGCAGCTAAGTCTCCGAGTGCGACGTTTAGTGCACACTCGGAGAAAGTCAGTACTTAGGCGATTCTTGATCGCAACTAAGTCCCCGAGTGCGACGTTTAGTGCACCCTCGGAGAAAGTTAGTACTTAGGCGATTCTGGATCGCAGCTAAGTCTTCGAGTGCGACGTTTAGTGCACACTCGAAATTCAGTACTTAGGCGATTCTTGATCGCAGCTAAGTCTCCGAGTGCGACGTTTAGTGCACACTCGGAGAAAGTTAGTACTTAGGCGATTCTGGATTGCAGCTAAGTCTCCAAGTGCTACATTTAGTGAGCACTCGGAGAAAGTCAGTACTTAGGCGATTCTTGATCGCAGCTAAGTTTATTTTTTTGAGACAGGAGTCTGCGACCACAGAAGAATTTTGAATCTGCAAAATCTCAATCTGCTTTATATTATTTCACCAATACTTGTTCTTTACATTGCTTTAGTCGACGGTCACATGTAGAAGCGCTTCAGGAGATCTCCGTTCCATGCTCGCGGCTCGTGTGTCTCCCTGTCGATGTTGTATAGTCTGTATGCTCCGTTGTTCAGCACCTTGGAGATGATGAATGGTCCTTCCCAGGCAGGAGCCAACTTGTGAGGTCTTTGCTGATCCACTCGGAGCACCAGGTTGCCTGCTTGGAACGTGCGACTCCTGACGTGTCGTGCGTGAAAGCGCCGCAGATCTTGTTGATAAATGGTTGAGCGAGTCAGCCCCATCTCGCGCTCCTCCTCTAGAAGGTCCACTCTATCTTGCCTTGCTTGTTCTGCTTCAGCTTCGGAGAAGAGTTCGACTCCTGGAGCATTGTGAAGCAAGTCACTCGGAAGGACTGCTTCTGCTCCGTAAACGAGGAAGAACGGCGATCGCCCTGTAGATCTGTTCGGGGTTGTGCGGAGACCCCAAAGCACTGAAGGTAGCTCGGTGACCCATGCGCCAGTAGCATGTCCCACCTCTCGCAGGAGTCGGGGCTTCAAACCTTGCAGAATAAGTCCATTCGCCCGCTCTGCTTGTCCGTTTGATTGAGGATGCGCCACGCATGCAAAATCCACTCGGATACCTTGGCTTGCACAGAAACCTTTGAATCTGTCCGAGTCAAAGTTTGTTCCGTTGTCCGTGATTATGCTGTGAGGTACCCCGAATCTGGAGATGATGTCCCTGACAAACTTGATGGTTGTTAGGGCGTCGAGCTTCTTGATGGGCTTGGCTTCAATCCATTTTGTGAACTTGTCGACTGCCACCAACAGATGTGTGTATCCTCCTTGGCCTGTCCTGAATGGACCGACTGTCTCTAATCCCCATACTGCAAACGGCCACACAAGAGGGATTGTCTTCAACGCATATGTTGGCTTGTGGGACTTCTGGGAGTAGAACTGACAGCCTTCACATCTGTCGACCATATCTTTAGCCATTTCGTTCGCCTGTAGCCAGAAGAAGCCAGCTCTGAATGCTTTGGCGACGATTGCTCTCGAAGAGGCGTGATGACCGCAGGTTCCCGAGTGAATTTCTTCCAGGATTAACCGTCCCTCCTCTGGAGAGATGCATCATTGAAGAACGCCTGAAACGCTTTCCTTGTACAACTGACCATCAATGAGAGTGAACGACTTCGACCTGCGGACTATCTGTCTGTCTTGGTCTTCGTCTTCTGGTAATTCCTGCCTCAGGATATATGCAATGATCGGCACAGTCCAATCGGGGGTGACAGCAAGAATCTCCATGATCAGATCAACCACAGCAGGTCCGTCGACTTCAGTCGGATCTGTCGAGCTCTTTGGTTGTACTGGTTCCTCTGTGAAAGGATCTTATTTGACTGAAGGAAGGTGGAGGTGCTCGAGGCAGACGTCAGTCGGGACTGGTCTCCGAGTGGATCCGAGTTTTGCCAACTCATCAGCTGCTTGGTTCTTCAGTCACGGAACATGGTGGAGTTCTAGACCTTCAAACTTCTTATCAAGCTTCCTCACTGCATTGCAGTATGTGGTCATGGTGGGGTTCCTGACGTCCCACTCTTTCATCACTTGATTAACCACCAAATCCGAATCGCCATAGACCATCAGGCGACGGACGCCGAGTGCGATGGCCATGCGCAGTCCATAAAGGAGAGCTTCATACTCTGCCTCATTGTTGGAGGAATCAAAGTGTATCTGCAGCACATATTTGAGTTTGTCGCCCTTTGGTGATACGATCACAACGCCAGCGTCGGAGCCATTCAACATCTTGGACCCATCGAAGAACATTGTCCAATGAGCCGAGTAGATGTGGGTCGGTTGCTGTTGTTCTACCCATTCTGCTATGAAGTCAGCCAGGGCTTGAGACTTTATAGCTTTCTTGGCCTCGAACTTAATATCGCAGTACAACATCTCCATTGCCCACTTCGCCACTCGGCCCGATGTGTCCCGATTGTGGAGGATTTCCGACAACGGAGCATCAGAAACGACACACACCGATGGTCTTGGAAATAATGGGCCACCTTCTTCGCAGTCATGTAAATCCCGTAAATAAGTTTTTGATAGTGGGGATACCTCTGCTTGGAAGGAGTCAGGACTTCGGAGACGTAATACACTGGCCGCTGAAATTTGTATGCTTTGCCTTCTTCTTCTCGTTCGACTGTAAGAACAGTGCTGACGACTTGATTTGTGGTCGCGATATACAGAAGAAGGGGCTCTTTACTGAGCGGAGCAGTAAGAACCGGTTGGGTGGAAAGTAGGACTTTGAGGTCGTCGAATGCAACTTGAGCTTCATCTGTCCACTCGAATGTATCTGATTTCTTCATGAGTCGGTACAGAGGAAGTGCTTTCTCGTCGAGTCGACTGATAAGCCTTCTCAAAGCCGCTAGGCAACCTGTGAGCCGTTGAACATCGTGTATTTTAACCGGCCTCTCCATTCGGACGATGGTCCCGATCTTTTCGGGGTTGACATCGATCCCTCGTTCGGAAACGAAGAAACCGAGTAACTTTCCGCTGGGAACGCCGAATGAACACTTGGCGGGGTTGAGCTTGATATCGTACCTACGAAGGTTGGCGAATGTTTCTGCCAAGTCAATCAGCAGGTCGGAACCTTTGCGTGACTTGACTACGATATCATCCATATATGCCTCCACATTCTGACCGATCTGGTCGAGGAGGCATTTTTGGATCATGCGCATAAAGGTAGCTCCTGCATTCTTTAAACTGAATGGCATAGTGATGTAGCAGAAGCACCCGAATGGGGTGATGAAGGCTGTTTTTAATTCATTGGGACCATACAGACGGATCTGATGATATCCCGAGTAGGCATCAAGAAATGACAAACGCTCGCAACCCAAAGTGGAGTCGACAATTTGATCGATGCGGGGGAGCGGAAAATGGTCTTGCGGGCAGACCTTATTAAGATGCTTGAAGTCGATGCACATTCGGAGCGACTTGTCCTTCTTGGGCACCATGACAACATTGGTGAGCCACTCGGAGTGGTGAACCTCGCGAATGAAGTTGGCTGCCAACAGCTTGGCCACCTCTTCCCCGATTGCCTTCCTCTTGTGCGCGGCGGACCGACGCAGGCGTTCTCGGACAGGCCAAGCGGTGGGATCCACATGCAGTCGATGCTCAGCCAACTCCCTGGGTACACCTGGCATGTCAGAGGGTTTCCATGCGAAGATGTCCCAGTTCTCACGGAGGAATTGGGTGAGCTCGGCTTCCTATTTAGGATCGAGGGTGGTGGATATGTTCGTCGAGGTAGCAGCATCTTCCGTCGGGTGGATGTTGACCTTCTTCGTCTCTCCCGCCGACTGAAATGCGGACTCCGAAGCTGGCTTCCTCGAATGCATCAAATCAGCAGGGTCGACTGTTTTCTTGTACTCGTCAAGCTCGAGGATGGCCATCTGCTGGTCGGCGATTCTTGATCCCTGCTGCAGACACTCTTCGGCTCGTTGTTGATTGCCAGTGATGATGATCACACCTTTCGGGCCTGGCATCTACAGCTTCAGGTATACGTAACATGGACGGGGCATGAAACGCGCATACGCCGGGCGGCCCAGAATTGCGTGGTAAGCGCTCTGGAAGTCTACCACCTTGAACGTCAGCTTTTCCTTGCGGAAGTTCTTGTCGGAGCCGAAAATGATGTCCAACGCGATCTGGCCGAGTGACTTGGCCTTTCGTCCAGGGACGACTCCATGGAACTGCGTGCTGCTCTCGCTGAGTTTGGACATCGGAATGCCCATCCCATTGAGAGTGTCGGCGTACATGATGTTCAAGCCAGTACCGCCGTCCGTGAGGACTTTGCGTAGTCGAACTCCCTCCAGCACCGGGTCGACAACCAGAGCCTATCTCCCTGGGGTGGGTACGTGTGCTGGATGATCCGACTGGTCAAAGGTGATTGCAGTCTGAGACCATTTGAGGAACTTGGCGTTGGTAGGTGTGGCCATGTTCACCTCCCTATTCACCAGCTTCAGTCGACTCTTGCTCTCAACGTCAGCAAAGATCATCAGTGTTGCATGGACTTGGGGGAACGGATCCTCCTTATCCTCCTCATCATGTTCATTGTCCTTTTTCACTCGGTTGCCCTTCACCGAACCCCTGGATCAGGAGGCGACACTGTCGAGTGGTATGCTTCAGATATATGGGGTTGCCCTCTTCATCCATCTTCGTATGAATCGGACATGGCTGGTCAAGGATGGGATTATTGAACTTCTTCTTCTTGGGGGTGAACTGAGCCTTCCCTTTGCCCTTGAACTTGGCATTGGTTACAGCTGCGGCTTCTGCCTGCGGAGTGGAAGGAGCTTTCTGCTTCTGCTTCCGAGTGTTGCTCCCATCTCCATCGGCGACTGTTTTGTGCTTGCCGCTTCGGATGCGGTCCTCTTCTTCGCCATTTGCATAGCGTGCTGCTATCTCCATCATCTTGCTCATGGAGATGTCGCCTGTTCGGCCGAACTTCAGGTACAGATCCCTGTACCGCACGCCTGCCTTGAAGGCGTAGACTACTTGATGCTTTGTGACGTTCTCCACCGTGTGGTAGAGGGTTGTCCAACGCTGAATGAAGTCACGCAGGGGCTCATTCTGCTTCTGGACACAATGTTGGAGCTCCACGAGGCCAGCAGGGCGCTTGCACCTCACTTCGAAGGTCCTGATGAACACTCGGGCCAGATCTGCCCAGCTGTAGACGCTTGAGGGGGCCAACTGGTTCAGCCACGCTTGCGCCGAGCCGTCGAGCATCAGAGGGAGGTGCTTCATGGCGACATGGTTGTCCCCACCTCCGATCTGGACTGCCACTCGGTAATCATCCAGCCACATTTCTGGCTTGGACTCTCCTGTAAACTTGCTGATTCCCGTCGCCAATCGGAAGTTGGGAGGGATGTTAGCCGAATGGATGGCTCGACTGAAACACTCGGGACCAGAAACGATGGTCCTGCTTCCACCCGGACGGTCAATATCATAACCATCGCGGTGAGCTCGGCCCCTGTCAACCCTCCGCTGGGCGATATGCCCTCTCGCGTCGGGCCTTGGGTCGTAAGTCTCACCGACTGAACGCCGATCATCATGATGTCGGAGCCCATAGGGCCCACCCCGCGGAGGGGTGCGTGAACGGCGACGATCTTCGGGGTTTATGGAACGGCTGCCTCCCCTGTGCCGTTGATGAGAACCAGGGCTGTGAACTGACCGATGCATATTCGCATGAATAGAACTATTGTGGATCCTGTTGTGCGACTGGGAGACTGCCGAATTTTGCTGCTGTGCCATGTGCAATAGGGCACGGATTTGCTCGATCCCCCTGCCAGCCTCCGAATCAGTCGGCTGAAGGGAATCGGCTATCTTGGCAGCCGCAGCCAAGTTGAGGAGGGGTGTGCGGAACAACTCCACGTTGCTCCGCCGAGTGTGCCGGCTGGCAGAACGGCGAGTGCCGGATGTTTCGCTGATCTCGTGCTCGTTCCGGCCAGCTTGACGGGGACCTTCATGGGAGTTGGCCATGTGTACTTCTGCTGCACGCCCGCGACCCGCGTACTCGGAAGGAAACTCAGTCGGAACCGAGTCCGAGCGTCGGGACGGCGGGGCAACCACAACCGACTCTAGGACCGCCACTTGTGAAGACGCGTTTTGGCGCGCCTGAGCGTGTTGCACCCAGCGCTGGAGTCGCGGACGGCGGGACCGCTTGTTGCGGCGCATGAAGGCGGTGCAGGTCGACACCGAAGCCGACAGCTGGAGAAGAAGAATGCCACGGGCGCCAGCACGGAAGTGCGTAGCCCCGCGGCGGGGGAGCGCCTCGATGCCGAGAGGAGCGTCCCGAAGTCATGCCGAATCGTCGACGATGAAGGAGAGAGCGCCGAACAAGATCTCCTGACCCATGCTCGAATCTCCACCGAACGACATGACGAAATGATGTAGTCGCAAACTCGCCAGAAGTCGCTTAGACGCCTGCCCCAAGGTGGGCGCCAACTGTCGCGGGTATAAGTCTGACAGTAGATATGTAGGGTACGAAAGGATGGGCAGAGCCTTAGCTACGGCGAGGTTGTATGAGTTCAGGCCCCTCTGCGGTGGAGGCAATAGCCGTACGTCTCAGTGCTCTCGGAGCTTGTTGTCGAGTGGAATATGGAATACAATGAGTTGCTAACCCCTGCACAAGTGGGGGGAGGATGGCTTATATAGAGTGCGCTGCCCTCCACAACGGTTCGGTGCACAGGGGTGGAGTAATGGCGAATAAATGCCTACGTTACAGGTAACTTACGTCTTAAATGCCAATAAAGGCACATGGAAACGTATGACCGTTTTCCTCCAGGGGGTTACGATGCACAGAGTGGAATCCAGTCGGTTAGTTTGATATATTCCGAATGCTAGTCTCCGACTGAATGGTCGAGGATCTGTTACCGACTGGATGAAGGGAATTCCTTAGTTCAGTCAGAACTGACTAAGGGCCTTGTCCCTTATGGGGGGTAGTCCTTGGGTAGGACCCACAGGGCAGGCCTATGACCCTACCCTAGGACTATAACCCCATCACCATCTACAAAAGGGATCAGGGGCAAACCGCCCCCATGGAGGAAACATCGCGAGTCTGGAGTGCCCTCGCGTTCGCCCTACAGCCCCGCGGGACCTGCATCAACCCATGGCACCTCTGCATCGTCCTTCAATCCTTCCGGAACCTACTTCATCCCGTGACACTCTCACGTAATAAAGAGCTGCGGTTGTATACGCCCGGGGCCCCCCGAGGACGCGGAGGGGTCCCTCCCATGCCGAGTGGATGACCTTTGCTCCGCGCTGGGTGAAGACCCAAAAGGAATCAGGCACCTATGCCTCGGGGGTAGGGACATTCACGAGGCCAAATCGTCCTCGCGACCTCCTTGACACACCCGCCGTGACACTCTCACGTATTAACGAGCTGCGGATGAATACGCCCGGGGCCCCCGAGGACGCGGAGGGGTCCCTCCCACGCCTAGTGGAAGCCCTATGCTCCGCTCTGGTGGGAGATGGCGGTGGAGATTAGCCTAGGTATCGGACGCGGTGTTTGCTTGCTTCTTCCTGGAGCTTGAATTATCCTCTGCTGGACTTAAATTTGTCGATTTAAAAAGTTGATGATTGAAAAACAAAAGGGGGTATTTTCTCTTGCACTTTCTTGTTTCGCCGGCTTTGAAGCCTTCTTTTCTGGATGACATTTCCTGAGGAGATGAACGCTCTGCACCGCCCCTAGGCGCCAAGGAGCATGAAAGCAAGGACTTGCCATCTTAGGGGCAAACATTTTCAGCGGTCAACCCCCGCCCAGGGGCCCGGATCGAAGCACGATACCACCACAAAGAGTCTCAGGAGGCCTGAGGGCGCCCTGGGGCGATGACCAAAGGGACGAAATGGGGAATTGCTCGAGCATCAAAGGGGGCTCGTGGGCACCGCTTGAGGAGCCTTACCGGTCATAAGGCCACTTGCCACCCCTGGTGCCGTCCCGGAGCTCCGGTCAGTGTCGGGGGCGGCGGGGCCCCGCCCCGTGAAGTACGTCAAACCTAACCGCGGTGGGGAAATGTGTGGGACCGAGGCCTGTTGATGTAGAGTGGCTTGAGTGTCAAGGGGGGCTCTTGAGCAACATACCTCAGGGGCCTTACTAGTTGCAAACCAACTCGGCCACCCAGGTGTCGCCCATGTCATCACCCAGGGCATTGGGGCTTTGCCCCATGAGGAACTACCTTGGTAACGGGTCGCACCTCACAGCGGCAAGGAAATGTGTGGGACCGGGACCCGCACACATAGAGTGCCGAAAGGGTCTCCATCCCGTCCCACCGACAAAGCAGGAGCTACTCAGGAGGAGCTGCGGAAGGGACCGACGCAAACCGAGGAGCTAAGTACCCTGCAGGCCCAGACGGGGCCATCTGGTTTCGCATCGAACCAAGAAAGAATTAAAAACATGTGTACTAACGAAAGGATGGAGGGCCTAAGGACTAAGCTGAGGCAAGGAACGAGGCCATCGACCAAGCATGCAGCGCCACAAATGATGCCTCGGGAGGATGGGACCTCCTGAGGGGCCTGGCCGTCGTTGCCCCCGAGCAACGACAAGGTCAACAACGGGCCCTATGCAAGGAAGCCAAGCCGCAATGACTACCAGCGAACAATCCATCGATTCAAGAGTGAAAGGAAAAAAGGGAGAACAAAGAAGGTAACACACTAAAGTACATTGCCCGACAGGGCAGAGTTCATGGTCCAACATTATAGGGGCAGGCAAACATAAGCTGGGGGATGCCTAGGGGGAGAGCTCGCCGACATCGCCCTTGGCGCCGGTAGGCTTGGCGTCGGAGCCCTCCTCCTCACTGGAGATGGGCACCCTGACGTACCGCTCCACTAGGGCATCCACGCACGGGCGCACTTCGTCCCAGAGAAAACGCGGGAACTCAACGGGCACCGGCTCGACGACGCGCTGGAGATCAAGCTGCGGGACGAGGCGGTGAAGGTTGGAGAAGACGAGCGTCAAGGCGAGGCCGAGAAGCTCGTGCGCATCGGATGCGTTGTCCTCCTCCACGTGGGAGACGCCGGCCTCCAGTGTCTCCACCACCTTTTGGAAGAAGGTGAGGTAGCCCCCGTCACTGCTCACCCTTGGCAGCACCGGGGCATCCGCCATGAATCGGTGCGTCGCGCCTGCCGCCCGGCCGGTGATGCTCTCGAACTGCTTGGCATGCTAGGACTCCATCATCTGGGCGTGCGCCGCCTCGTCCTGGGCTACTTGAACGGCGTCGGCCGCCTCCTGGACCTGTCTCTGCAGCGACGCCAACTCTGCCTTGACCTCTGCTTCGCCCTGGTGGGCCGCCTGGAGGGTGGCCTCAGCACTCTCGAGCACAGCCTACAACCCCTCCGCCTCCTCCTGAAGCACGCCGAGCTTGAGCTTCTTAGCTGCGGGCGCTCTGGAGAAAAGGGAAGATCAAGCACCAAGTAGCGGATGGGACAACAAGGAAGGAGGTGTAGAAGAGGGACTTACTCATCAAACAGAGCCCAGCGACGGCGGACGCAAGGTGACCCTGAGGGCCCTCCGCCGCTGCTCCCGAGGGGTACGAGGGCGCGGATGGAGCCATGTGTTTCCCCCTGCTAGGATCGCCTCCTGGAGACGCCATGGAAGACGAAGAAACAAAGGGGAGAAGAGGTTTTTCTTGGCGGAGCAAAGGAAGCAAAGAGGAAGCTCAAGATTGCAGTGCCTCCCCCTTGCCAGGGGCGGGGCAGATTTATAGGCGTACCACGGCCACCAAGCATCATGGGAGCGCGAGCGTTGCGCGCCACTCGGGTGTCACGAGGTGGGTCAGCAGGCGCATTGCTGCCCACGTCGCCTCACCTGACAACCGGGCAGTCACGTTCGTGAGGGCCATTGGGCGTGGGCCGGTCGTGTCGATGCCATTCATTGAGTAAAAATGATGGTCGACGCGGTTCTTGGAGATCATGTCATCATGGTCTGATGCGCCCCGGACGCCTCGGGGAGCGAGAGCGTCGCTACATGGCGGCTGGACACGTGTGCCTCCTGGCCCGCAGGCAATAAGGGCCCGCGATGCCTCGGGCCGTCCCTAAGGCTTCACCCATAAGCCAACCCGAGCGCGCTGTTGGCCCGGGGGCTACTATCGGTGTTCTAGGAATGGGGTACCCAGACCTACGTGCATGTGGCCCATGGTTGGCCCACTTCATCAAGCAAGCACAATCAGGCGCGGCACCACTCAAGGAAAGGTCCTCATGAGGGGCCAAGCCTCACGAGGAGGAACAACATCAAGACCCGCAGGGGGCCTCATCAGGACCCCTCCAGAGTGGCGGATATTCCGAGGTGCGACCCGGCCTCAAGAGTCAAGGATGACGTGGAGGAAGGACAGGCAAGGAGTAGACAGCAGGACGGGGTAGTTTTCCCTTTAGTGCAAAGGGGGGCAAGGATGAACTGGGGTTCCCAAGGCATCTTCCAAAGGTTTCCTTTCTCGTCCAACAAGGCCATCGCCACCCGCCAGCAGGATAGACGTCATCCCTGGACCCGTCCCTACAGTGCTGGTAGCCACATTACAGGCGAAGACTACCTTTAGACAGGGGAGCATGTTCCCCTGTTCCCCTTCAAAATTGGCCGTTGTGGGATCCCTTCCTGCCGAAACGATAAGGGAAGAGGATCGGGGCCGCCACTATACATATAGAGAGAGTAGGTTACTTCATAGGGGGTCAGATCTATTCATTCGCCCACCTGCACCACACAAAGGCCACCCAGCCTCCTGAGGCCCTCGAACACTATACTAGTTCATCCACCAACCTCCACAAGAGGCAATCCACCAAAGGAGGAGTAGGGTATTATGCTTCTGAGCGGCCCGAACCTGGGTATACTGTCGTGTTCTGTGTCTTCCTCACCGTCGAGTGAGTTCTCTGCCATCCCCAGCGAGTAGCGAGTTAGGTGAGGTGAGCCCACGAGAGATCTTCGTACATGCCCCTGAGTTTGAATCTTGAGGGTTTTACGGAGCCCGAAATCCGACAGGAATATCAGGATGAAAGGGTAATATAAAGAGTTGAATGTTGAAAAGAATAGGATTGAAGCTTTGCAAAGATTTAGATGGAACTTCGCGAAGAGAAACTTGAGAAAAAATTGACCTGCAGAAAAGAAAGATGAAGCACTTGAGATAAAGAATTTGATATCATGAGCCACTCCAAAAGAAGAATTGAAATCACCTTGATGAAATTAGAATAAGAATTATGTTAAGCATATCATTCTTCCAGTTAAATTGACGACAAGCAACGGATTTAGCATACACAATATTCTTCCTGAAAAGATTGGAGATAGAGAGAAGGAGCACAAACTTGAAGAATTTTTGAACGAACCACCAGTAAGAATTGCAATGAATGGGCATACCAGGAATGAATGAAGATACATGAGAAATAATAGATCATGATCCACCTGAAGAATTTAGAAATATGGGGATATAGAATTGAATGGAATACATGATAACGAAGATATCTTGAGATGCCTAACATAAAACTTGGATGAGGCACGAGAATAATTGAGAAGCGAACGAAGGGACAACAATTGAGAATAATTTGAGATTGAAAGCTGAAAGCTCAGAACGAAGAAATCTTCTGAAATGATGGCCTTTGGAGGATCGATAAATGAACACAACACTAAAATTCACCGGACAGATAAGGAAGGAATTACTCATGATTGGAAACGATTGAGAGGGTAAGACAAAGCTTAAATGACAATCTTGAAAAGAACGGACAAGATCTGAGAGAAACACTCCTTCAACCTTCCAAACTGAGAATGATGAGGAGAACACCACCAAGAATATTGAGACACTCCGGAATAGCGATTAAAGAAAAATTTGAGCCAATGATGAAAATAATTCAGATTGATCTTCGAAAACAAATATGACTAATGGAAATCATACTTACGTCACACTTCAAATAATAGAGATCTCCAAAAAGGATTAGGCTAGGTAGGTAAGATCCTGGGAAAACCTGTGGGTTATGGGCCCACTCAAAAGTAACCACCGTTGAAACAATTGATTAGAAAAGAGAGATTACACCGGTATAAATCAAAATTCGATGAGGTGAGACCCTTGAAATAATTGAAAGGGTTCAAAACAAGAAACTTCTGAGATATCTTCAACACTCCGGATAGAGAATAGAGAGATGAAAACAAGAGAGGCTTGAATAAGAATTTCCAATACAGGAAGCATTGAACGAATGAAAAGGATATGATGAACACCTACAACTTGAATTTAATCCACCGAAGAGAATAAGAAAGAACGATGATGAACTCGAAACTTCTTACAATCTTCACATTCAATCACCGGATACAACACCAAAGAGAAGAAAACGGAAGCAAAATGAAAAGAAAGGCTCTTGGATGAAATAATTCCAACTTGTAACACCAAAATGAGGATAGGATCGCATCTTGGGTGTTACATTGATGAGCCTGTTCCAACTTCTGTGACAGTTGTACATCTCGTTTGGATCGGCTTGGTATTAAAACCAAAGGACACACACTCCCGGGACACACGATCCCTACCATATTATCCTCAAGCTAAGGACATGTAGTCCTCGCCCAACACTTGTGGTAAGTCTTCAGGGAAGACTTCCAACCCTCACAAACTTGGTCACCCGGTCATCCACAATTGACTGCTGGATGCTCTAGACCATGACGTCTAACCGTCTGGAGGATGCACAATCCTCAAAGGTAACAAGTGTCGGTTCCACATAGGAACAATCTCTTCAGTGATGCTCAATCACTTTCGTTTTGGTTCTGGTTTGTGTGTTTGGGGTATTTCCTCACTTGATGATTTTCTCTCAAGGTCCTTGAAGAATTGGATTGCTCTAAATGACAAGTGTTGGTTTCTCTCGAAGCAGCCATTTATAGCTTGGGAGCATCCTGACATGATTTGACATTGATGCCCTTAATACATGACCGTTGGGTGGATAAGATTTGGGACAGGTGGCGTGTGGCGCGACAACGGTCAGAACTTTTAAATGTGAAAGTTCTCATGTCTCTCATGATCCTCACTTTGAGGATCTGGTAGGTGTAGGTTTGAGTTGAGCATCATGAGGAAATTCTTTCTATAATTTAACCTTGACCCCCTTTAATAGTACATTGTTCCTATAACTCAAGAATGAAGAAAATGAAACAGAAAGATTAAATTTTCAAGCTTCAAGGTCTTCAGAATAATTTCTTCAAGACATACCGAATCCCTCATCTTCAATGTCTTCATGAGGAGTATCAAT
The DNA here is from genome assembly GCF_904849725.1 of Hordeum vulgare subsp. vulgare. Taxonomy (NCBI): domain Eukaryota; kingdom Viridiplantae; phylum Streptophyta; class Magnoliopsida; order Poales; family Poaceae; genus Hordeum; species Hordeum vulgare. Next base: position 108,236,751 of record NC_058521.1, on the reverse strand, counting down.
TTCTTTGAAAGTTCTTCGCGATCAAAGTACTCAAGGAATGACTAAAGTCTTCACCCGAAGACATATATTTTTAGGGATCCATATTCATCGAATAACTCAAACTCCTCAGCGACTTATAGAGCTTGTGTACACTCACAAGCGTATCAGTCTCTTAACCTATAAGTCTTCAATCCATCAAAATCACTAAGGGGCACTAGATGTACTTATAATCTCCGCCTTTTTTGTGGTCGGTGACAAATAGGTTAAGTTTTCAACGGGGATAAAAATATGAAGTGTAAGTACAGTGTTTGAGGAATTTGATTGCAAGATATAGAGAAACTCCCCTGAAGATGTGCATGTTTGGGGAATTTGCGTTGGCCAGCAAATGCACAGTTATGATATATATCATGGAGATCTCCCCCTATATCTTGTCATTCAAGCATGCATTTGACATATAGTATGAGGAATTTGAAATGCATGATGAAAAATGGTGCCTGGCAAATTTTAGCATCCATGCATTTAATTAACTTGAGCAATAACCATGCGAGGAAAAACGTTCAAAAGTGTCAGAACACCATCGGGCTTAAGTTGCAACTCATTACATAAAACACTTCAGAAAAAATGAGAGTTTATAACTTAATAACGTTAATAAGCCCGTAATTTAGACCCTCTTGAAGACTAACTCAGATTTGTCCCCTTTGTCATCAACTGACGAAAAGGGACAAAACTAAGGACTAACGTCGATGAAGATCTTCACTATTACGGTGAAGGAGGAGTGCTAGCATTCTTTGGGTCAGTCTTCCTGGTTGGGCCTGTTGCAGTATCAACAGGTTCTTGATCAGAATCAGCAGAGCGGAATGAGGAATATGAGCTGTCCACCAAGTTGGGAGCTTGGATCTTCTTGAATTTCTTCTTTGGTGGCCATAACCAATGAAAGTCTTGAGTGAATTCCAGTTCTTAAAGTTCCTCACGAGTCTTGAAGTGTGACAGTATGGCCCAAGTGCGATCAAATACCTCATGAAGATAATAGTGATTTTTCTTCACAACATTTTGAGTATCATTGAGGGTTTTCACAATAGAGCCAAACCGACGCTTAACCCACTTATGGTTTTGATCAACCTTCTGATGAAGACTGAGTAGTAGCTCTCTGTTAGTCATCACCCGTGGGGCAGTTGGACTTGGAGGTTTTGCTCTGCCATCAGATTCTTGGGTGGCAGTGTCATCATAGGTAGAGTAGGATGCTGCCTTGCCAAATTGACCATCAATTGGTCGATTTCCTTCATCGATCACAAACTTGCCTTTGCCCTCAACTGGTTCAGAAGATTTCTTGATGACTTTGAGGAGGCATGTATCTGAGTTGATTCTGAAAGTGAGCTTGATAGTTGATTGATGATCTGGTTGTGATGAATCACATGACCTAAGGCACATAAATATTTAGTTCAAATGGTGACAAAGCATTGTTGGCCAAAGTCCTCAAGAAGAAGTCGTTAAGATTCATTTGGATTCCATGAATGACGTTGAACAATATGTTCTTCATGATCCCGACAGCATCTTCATCATTATCATGTCCTTTGATAGGGGCGAAGAAATAGGCCAAGATCCTCTAGACTGTTCTGAGCACATACTTCAATTCCTTTACCATGAATCGAGTCCTTGGAGGATTTCTTGGAGCTAAAGGCTTCATGAGGGCTTCCATTAGATGATTTGACAACTCTTTTTCATTATATAGGCTTATTGCTTCATCTGAAGGAATGGGGACTGGTATAGGTCGAAGCAATTCAGTGGCTGGAACTGTGAAGTGAGTGTGCTAAGTCATCCAGTCCAAGACCCAAGAGTTGATGTTTTTGAGGTCACCTAAGATGTGCAGAGTGGCATAGAACTAAATAATAATGTGTGTGTTCGAGTCACAGATATCCGTGTAGAATGGTAGTAGCCCTGCATCGTGAAGAACACTTAGAACAGGGGTAAAGCAAGGAATTTCTACCATGTCACAATGAGGAATGTGTGTGTGATGGAATATCTTCTTCTTCCCTACTAGCACATCAACATAGTAGTTGAATTGTGTTCTGGTCCAAAACTTCATGTGCCTGATACGAAGCTTGTCGTATGGATTTGCCCCACTGAAGAAATCATGTTTATCAAAGAAATCTGCTTTCAGAAACTTTAGCCTCTTTGAGTATGGCTGACTACGCTTTAGTTGAAGATTTTGGTGTGGAATTTCTTCAGGTTGAGGAATTTTGGCCACCACAATTGTTGATTCAGAATTTTCAACAAGTGGTTCATCAGTTGTTTCTTTATTTTGTGCTGAGGCAGTTTCTTCAGTCACTTATTCTTCAGTCTTGGGAATTTGCTGTGCCATGGGTGCATTTCCAGGTACAGAAGTTTCTTCAACATTTGCATTTTCATCAGATGATGCAACTGATTCTTGATTTGATGCTGACTTCACAGGTGAGCTCTTTTCTTTAGAGCCAGTCAAAATTTCTGTAGCTGCTCGGGATGCAGGGGTTTTAAGAATTGGAGGGGCATTAGAGAATTTGGATGAGCCTTTTCCCAGAAATCAACATGGGTTGCAGGTGTGGTCCAGCCAATGTGCACACCATCCACCTTTTCTTTAGCGGTCGCCTCTGGGTTTTGAGGAGCAGGTGTTGAGACTTGAGGAATCTGATCAGCTTGAATTTCCTCATCTATTGGTCTAGATGTTGCACAGCGACTTTCATCCATTTCCTCATCCCTTTCTGGAATGATATGTTCTTCACCAATTGGTACAATCATGTACGACGGTGCAACACTGAGAGGAGTTGCATCAACTGGAGCCGATGATGAAGGGGGCAAAGTCTTCACGCGTTTTGCCTCTGAAGACTTTGAAGGTGTTGATGCCTTTCTCTTCTTGTCTTCCTTCTCAGCAGCTTTTGTTTTCTTCCCTTCTAAGGCAGAAGGAAGTGCCACTTTCTTCACTTTTAAAGACTTTGGTAAAGGACAATTTTCTTCAGGTATTGCATATGCAGTTGGTGGCTTGGCAGATTCTTCAGCAGTTACATCATGAGCAAACTCATCAGTAGCAGGTTCTTTATTTTCATCAGGGAGTTGTATAGTGTACCTGGCTTGAGGAATAGTTGGTTACTTTGGGGCTGTAACTCTGTTGTATTCAGCAATAGCGTCAGTTGCGGCCTTGACAAACCTCACTTTGACTCCCTTTTGGTGTGCATAAAGACTTGTGTAATTGTCAATGATGGTTTTCACCTCAGCTTGAGCAGAGACAAGTTGCTCTAGCATCAAGGTGAGAAGGTTTCGTTGCAAGTATTTCTCCTGTTGAACCTTTGCTATCCGAGCTTGTTTGGCTTGCTGTTCCTTCCACTTTGGTTCATTTGTGAATGAGGATACCATGTGTCTCGGTCCAGGTGGAAGCTTTAAATCTTCAGTGGGTGTGTTGGGATTTTTGAACTAAAGATCGATGAAGTCCAGTACCACTTTTGGATCCAGTAGCTTGTGCAACCCATTCTTTTTTGTTCCTGATGATGGCTTGAAGAGTTTCATCATCATATTCCTAACTTTCCTCTGATGCAGAATGAATATTGCGGACAACTTTGTTTGGGCTAGGCCTTGTTCCTCTCCCAGGAGTCATCTTTTTCTTCAGTATGCTAGTTTAAGATTTGTGAGCCAAGCCAAAGGCATATGACAATGAGGGAATTCGAGTCCCTGTTGGATGCTGGCTGGGCTAGAGCTACACAGGAAGTGAAGACTATGCTGCAGTTGAGGACTTGGAGCCATTGAGGACTTTGCGGCCATGGTTGTTTTTATCTAAGGAATTTGCTCTTTAGATAATGTTGTTGAGGACTTTGATTTGACACCAGATTTCTTCGCCAGTGTATTTTTGGGAGGTTATTCTGTGGCACAAGCCACATCAGCAGAGGAGGAGGCAGCAGCAGCAGCAAAATCCTCATTGAACTTTGTTTCGGTCTCTTTTTTCTTTTTCCCCAGCTTGGCTAAATACTTGGCTTTTTCTTCAGGGTAGTCTTCAACTGTGACCATACTTGAGGGATGGGCACTTTGTTGGTCTCCCAAGATGGTCTATTGCAAGGAGGTTTGAGGGCAAACTTCTTGGCATACTTGGGAGTGATATACTTGTATTACTTCCACTCCTAAGCCCATCTTCTTTCAATCCTCTCAAGCCCGATCTTGCGTTTTGAAGTGGTTTCTTTCCCATGAATCTCTTCATCTGGTGTACACTAATCATCATAAATGTCTTTTGGAATCTCGAAGGCAGTGTTCAGTTCCAACTTCCTACCACCCTTCTGTTTCCTGTCATCCTCCATTTTCTTCAATTGAGTTTTTTGCTGAGGAACTTGTATTCTCGAGGAATCTAATGACACATGTATATTTTCTTCAAGAAGCGTTGCAAATGAGTTAAGTTGATGAGAACCTACTGATCCATGAGCTGACATTTTGTACTTGTGAACAAAGTATAGGTGCGAAGAGTTTGGAGAGGTCATATGCGTTCTCAGATTTGAGGAATTTGAAAAATGACTCAATCTGAGGAACTTTACAAGTACACTGTTGAGGAATTTGACAGAAAAAGTACTCAATCTGAGGAACTTTACAAGTACTTTTAGGGTAAAATTATTTAAGTTTGATTTTTTTGAGAATTTTGTAGCAAATTATTCAGCTGGAAAGGACTCAGTGAGGACTTTGAACAAGTGTCAAATATAACGCATCTGAAGAATTGAGAATAGACTGGGTTCAACTTAGCATAGAGGGGAGATGGGTCCGATCACATGCACTTAGAAGAAATACCAAGTTGAAGACTTAGCTAGAAGTGAATGCTGTTGAGGACATTGAAAGCTCCTTACTTAATGTATAGTCAATGAGGATCATCATAATTTTTTTAAAATTTTGAAGACTTTGAAAATTTTGAGGAATTTGTGAAAAGTCTCAGATTTGAAGAATTTTCAACTTTGAAGAATTTCAACTTTGAAGAATTTCAAATTTTGGTGGTGGTGTGACCCATCGTATAAGAATAATGATTTCAGGCGCCGCGTACAATTCTCGTTGGGCCGTGAGAATTGAATGTTTCATTAATTTCTTCACACTTAGAGTGTTATTCTTCATTGATTGAAGAAACATGTTTCTTCGTGTGTTGTACATCTAAGTCATCAATTTTGCATAAGTGTTAGGATGTGTGCCGTTTTCAGAGAACGTTCGAAGATTCTAAGATATTTAGCTCACACCGCAACTTGCAAAATCTCTTCTCATCCAAGAGCTTGGTGAAGATATCAGCTAGTTGTCCTTCGGTCTTCACATGGTCGATGATGATGTTGCCCTTGAGTACATGATCACTCAGAAAATGATGACGAATTTGGATGTGCTTGGTCTTCTATTGTTGTACTGGGTTGTAGGCTATCTTGATTGCACTCTCATTGTCGTGGTAGAGGGGCACATTTTTCATGTCGATGCCGCAGTCCTTGAGGGTTTGCTTCATCCACAACAGTTGAGCACAGCAAGATCCAACAACAATGTATTCAGCTTCAGTAGTGTAGAGTGATACACAGTTCTGCTTCTTTAAGGACCAACAGACTAAGGATGTCCAAGGAAATGACATGTGCCTGATGTTGACTTGCGATCCACACGGTCACCAGCATAGTTAGAACTAGAATATCCAACGGGGTGAAGATTTGAGCCCTTGGGGTACCATAATCCAAGTCTTGGTGTGTGAGCTAGATATCGAAGAATATGTTTCACAACCTTATGGTGTGATTCCTTCGGTTTTGCTTGGAAACGGGCATACATGCAAACACTAAGCATAATGTCTGGCCTAGTTGCACATAGGTACAGTAAGGAGCCAATCATAGAGCGATATACTTGTTGATCGAAATCTATACCATTTTCGTCAATGGAGAGGTGATCGTTAGTAGGCATAGGAATTTTGATGCCTTTGCATTCATTCATGCCGAATTTCTTCAAGACATCCTTGAGGTATTTCTCTTGAGAGATGAAGATGCCATTGCATTGTTGACAAATTTGAAGACCTAGGAAGAATTTCAGCTCCCTCGTCATGGACATTTGATATTCATCACCCATCATGTAGGCAAATTCATCACTCTAACGTTTGTCAGTACGACCAGAGATAATATCATCCACATATATTTGGCATACAAACAGTTCATTATCATAGGATTTTGTGAAAAGCGAAGGGTCAAGTGAATCGGGTTTGAAGCCTTTTTTCATGAGAAATTCCTTCAATGTGTCATACCACGCCCGAGGGGCTTGGTTGAGACCATAGAGTGCCTTTTTGAGTCTGAAGACTTTGTTAGGATGCTTCATGTAGCGACCCGACTCAAAACGAGTCAAGCCTCTGTGTATCTGTGCCATCCCTGGATCAGTATGCTGGCACACACAGTACATCAATGTATATATCAAAGTGCAATCACATGTAAATAACGTTAAATTGATATATACCTCAAAAATCTCAGCAGAAACAGTCAAAGGGAGTGGAGTCCCAATAAACACCAACGGCAGTTGAGTGCAGACCGTAACCCTGAATTGTACTCTTACTCGTCAAAAAAATATCTGCAACATAAGACGTTGCAGCTGTGTAGGGCAGCATATTGAATATGCCAGCAAGTCACAATAGAGAGGGTAAAAATAACATATATACTATATGCATATATGGCAGGTGGGGCTGTAAGTTTTTTAGCGGAAAGCAAAGTTTTCTCCTACCACAAGAGAGGGGCTAAAAGCAAAATATTACTACATTGTTGGTTGTTAATGAGATGGTTCCACCAACCAGTTCTCATACCCAAGTTATGAATATTACGCACATCCATAATAAATGGTGTTGAGAATTCCTGATAGTTTCAGTTCCTTCGGCTCAAGTTGTCCATGACCATGGACACGGCTAATCGATTAGGTTTGAGTACTCTGCAGAGTTTTGCACACGTTGCCCAAAAGATTTGATCGCCTCCGTTGAAATCCTCGCAGTTCGGGGTGTTTGAGAATCGGATGATCAAAACATGTTCTTTCAACGGGTTCCTCTGAGACTCTGACGGTGCCCATCCAATCCTACCGTTCTTGTACATCTCGTAGCACCGCCTGTCCAGAGTCAACACGTTGTACAACCAAGTCATAGCATGTAATGACTTGTGGTTGTGCATGTAAGCCTTGGGTCTTGAAGTATCCATCCATCTCTTCGTGCCTGGGTGAAGCTTTCTGCAAGATGTCATGGCGCTTCTCCATGCATCCCGGGTCGTCCACTGGTTTCCCCAGGGAGCCCATCTAAACCATCCTTCATCGAGAGGTACATTTCATTCTGAGGTCTTGCAAGTCTTTGAGTCTTGAGGTCTTGATTATTAAGTTCTCACAACACTCATGATAAACACTCAACCAAACCCCGTCTACTAGGAGCATAACACAATAACGTCCCGACCAAAGTAACAAGGGTGATGGGTGCCTACCACATGATACTACATCAAGATCCAAATTTCCAAGTACCTACTTTCCATGCAATTGGGTGAAGAAGATAGAACTACTATACATATAAAACATAGGTAGAATATGATCAACATGACTTGCCTTGCTGATGGTTGTCGAGCTCGAGCGCGTCTAGATAACAAGCTTCGCACTCTGGATAATCTATCGACACAAACAATTTCACACAATAAGCAACACAATGACAAGGAATCCAAATAAAGCATCTAATAAGAAAATAGCTATAGCACACGGTGAAAAATTGTCTTCCATAACCAAATCAGAATCTGTTTTGGTGAAAACCCCAAGATAAAATATCTCAAAAATTCTGAAACCTAGTGATAAATAAGATCAGTAGTGATTGATACGTCTCAAACGTATCTATAATTTTTTATGGTTTCACGCTGTGATCTTGTCATCTTTGGATGTTTTATGTACCTTTTATATCTTTTTTGGGACTAACTTATTAATTCAGTGCCAAGTGCGAGTTCCTGTTTTTTTTGTGTTTTTGGCTCTTTTCAGATCTGATTTTGGAACGGAGTCCAAACGGAATAAAATCCCCGAAATAAAATTTTCCCAAACAGAAGAAGATCACGGGGCTTGAGGGCCAAGCCAGGAGAGCTACAGGGGGCCCACAAGCCGTGTAGCCGCCACCTGGGGGGCGACGGCTAGCAGGCTTGTGGCCTCCCTAGCGCCCCCCTGACCTAGCTCCTTCGCCCATATATTCCCTAAAATACAGAAATAAATGAAGGAATCCACGAAAACACTTTTCCGCCGCCGCAAGCTTCCGTTTCTGCGAGATCTCATCTGGAGACCCTTCCTGGTGCCCTGCCGGAGGGGACTTTGGAGTTGGAGGGCTTCTACATCAACATCATCGCCCCTCCAATGACTCGTGAGTAGTTCACTTCAAACCTACGGGTCCGCAGTTAGTAGCTAGATGGCTTCTTCTCTCTCTTGGATCTTCAATACAAAGTTCTCCATGATCTTCATGGAGATCTATCTGATGTAATCCTCTTTGGCGGTGTGTTTGTCGAGATCCGATGAATTGTGGATTTGTGATCAGATTATCTATGATATATATTTGAGTCTTTGCTGATTTCTTATATGCATGATTTGATATCCTTGTAAGTCTCTCTGAGTCTTGGGTTTTGTTTGGCCAACTAGATCTATGATTCTTGCAATGGGAGAAGTGCTTGGTTTTGGGTTCTTACCGTGTGGTGACCTTTCCCAGTGACAGTAGGGGCAGCAAGGCACATAGCGTGTAGTTTCCATCAAGGGTAACAAGGTGGGCTTTGTCATAGATATGAGATTGTCCATCTACATCATGTCATCTTGGTTTATACCTACCAACCCTTCCCCTAGGAGTATGCGTTGAATGCTTTGTTTGGATTACTAATAAAACTTTTGCGACAAGTATATGTGTTCTTCATGACTAATGTTGAGTCCATGGTTTAGATGCACTTTCACCTTCCACCATCACTATCTTCTTTAGTGACGTGCAACTTTCGCCGGCGCACAAAACCTGCCATTAGCCTCCCTCAAAACAACCACCAGACCTACCTACTATGGCTTTTTCAAAGTCAATCCGAGATATATTGCATGCAACTACCACCATGACATGTTCCACCACGTCGACATTGCCATTGCATGATTGTAAGATAGCTAGCATGATGTTTCCATTAATGTCCATCCATGCTAGATCATTGTCACGGTACACTACTGAAGGCATTCCATATAGAGTCATCGTTGCTCTAAGTTTTGAGTTGTAAGTGTGATGATCATTCATTGATGGAGCATTGTCCCATGTGAGGAAATAAAAGAGGCCAAAGATGTCCACCAAAACAAAATAAATAAATAAATAAAAGAGGCCAAAGAGCCCATCCAAAAAAATAAAAATAAAAAAATGAGAGAAAAAGAGAGAAGGGACAATGCTACCACTTTTCCACACTTGTGCATATTAAGCACCATGATCTTCATGATTGAGAGTCTCTCGTTTTGTCACCACCATATAGCTAGTGGGAAATTTTCATTATATAACTTGGCTTGTATATTCCAATGATAGGCTTCCTCAAATTTTCCTTAGGTCTTCGTGAGCAAGGAAGTTGGATGCACACCCACTAGTTTTCTTTAAGAGCTTTCACATACTCTTAGCTCTAGTGCATCATTTGTATGGCAATCTCTACTCATTCACATTGATATCTATAGGTGAGCATCTCCACAGCTCATTGATATGCCTAGTTAATGTGATCATCTTCTCCATGTTTGTTTTGCAACCTCCACCACACTCCACACCACTTATAGTGCTAAAACCATGGCTCACGCTCATGTATTGCGTGAGAGTTGAAAAGGTTTGAGAAAGTGAAGGTGTGAAAACAATTACTTGACAAATAACGGGGTTGTGCATGATTTATATTCGTTGTGCTATGATGATAGAGCATAGCGACACTATATGCTTTTGTAGGGATAACTTTCTTTTGGCCTTGTTATTTTGAAAGTTCATGATTACCTTGCTAGTTTGCTTGAAGTATTATTGTTTCCACGTCAACAACAAACTATTGTTTTGAATCTAATGGATCTGAACATTCACGTCACATAAGAGGAGTTACAAAGGACATCTATGCTAGGTCGCACGAAAGCATCAAAAATTCATTCTTTATCACTTCCCTACTCGAGGACGAGCAGGATTTAAGCTTGGGGATGCTTGATACGTCTCAAACGTATCTATAATTTTTGATGGTTTCATGCTGTTATGTTGTCATCTTTGGATGTTTTATGTACCTTTTAAATCTTTTTTGGGACTAACTTATGAATTCAGTGCCAAGTGTCAGTTCTTTTTTTTCTGTGTTTTTGGCTCTTTTGAGATCAGATTTTGGAACGAGTCCAAACAGAATAAAATCCCCAAAATAAATTTTTCCTGAACGGAAGAAGATCAGGGGGGTTTAGGGCCAAGCCAGGAGAGCTACAGGGGGCCCACAAGCCCTGTAGCCGCCACCAGGGGCGGCGGCTAGCAGGCTTGTGGCCTCCCTGGCGCCCCCCTGACCTAGCTCCTTCACCTATATATTCCCTAAAACACAGAAATAAATGAGGGAATCCAAGAAAACACTTTTCCGCCACCGCAAGCTTCCGTTTCCGCGAGATCTCATCTGGAGACCCTTCTCGGGGCCCTGCCGGACGGGACTTTGGATTTGGAGGGCTTCTACATCAACATCATCGCCCCTCCAATGACTAGTGAGTAGTTCACTTCAGACCTATGGGTCCGTAGTTAGTAGCTAGATGGCTTCTTCTCTCTCTTGGATCTTCAATACAAAGTTCTCCATGATCTTCATGGAGATCTATCCAATGTAATCCTCTTTGGCGGTGTGTTTGTCGAGATCCGATGAATTTTGGATTTGTGATCAGATTATCTATGATATATATTTGAGTCTTTGCTGATTTCTTATATGCATGATTTGATATCCTTGTAAGTTTCTCCGAGTCTTGGGTTTTGTTCAGCCAACTAGATGTATGATTCTTGCAATGGGAGAAGTGCTTGGTTTTGGGTTCTTACCGTGTGGTGACCTTTCCCAGTCACAATAGGGGGAACAAGGCACACATCGTGTAGTTGCAATCAAGGGTAACAAGGTGGGCTTTCTCGTAGATATGAGATTGTCCATCTACATCATGTCATCTTGCTTAAGGCGTTACTCTGTTCTTTTGGACTTAATACACTAGATGCATGCTGGATAGCGGTCGAGGTGTGGAGTAATAGTAGTAGATGCAGAAAGTATCGGTCTACTTGTTTTGGACGTGATGCCTATAGATATAATCATTGCCATAGATAACGTCACGACTTTGCGCGGTTCTATCAATTTCTCGACAGTAATTTGTTCACCCACCGTCTACTTGCTTTCATGATAGAAGGCACTAGTGAACACTACGGCCCCCGGGTCTATTCACACCTATCGTTTCCACTTTTTCTTTTACTTTGCTTTGTTACTTTGTTGATTTCAGTTCTCACTTGGCAAACATTCTATAAGGGATTGACAACCCCTTCATAGCGTTGGGAGCAAGCTTTTTGTGTTTGTGCAGGTACTTGTGATACTCCTTCACTGGATCGATACCTTGGTTCTCAAAACTGAGGGAAATACTTATCACCGCTGCGCTACATCATCTTTTTCGCTTCGAGAGAACACCAACGCAAGGCTCCAATGCCACGGGGGGAAATCCTTTGCATATTTGCCTAGGAAGTCCCTTAAGGCGTAGCCGTAGCAGAAGGATTCCTGGTGCCGTTGCTGAGGAGTATGAAGACAAGAACAGTCTCCCGTCAGCATGTGTTTCTGGCGCCGTTGGGAGGTCTTTTGTTGCAATAGCAGTGATCAGTAGCAAATAGAATTAATTTAAAACTATTTTTAAACTCCCGGTATGCACAAAATAATATTTAAACCAAATCTTTTCTAACTCAAATTTTATAAATACAAACATAGAAAATTATATATTTTCGGAAACTAGAAGAAATTTGTGATCCTATGCAAAACGAATCACCTCAATTGGAGTTATAGATTAAAAGTTATAAGCAATCTAAAATCAGGTTCAAATCTGTTTTGGAAATAAAAACTGAAAAAAAGTAAAAAGAAAAAGTGGCGTGGCAGATCCTGATTGGTTGTGGGGTGTGCACGTTTTAGGCTATTTAGAGGTTAGCCGTAATGTAAGAAAAACTATCTGGTTTATAATCTAACTGATAGAAAAACGGTGGTTTTTTCTATCTAACCGAGGAGGTAAGTTATGTCTAATCTTGACCATCCATATGAGATCTAAGGGTGGGGCAAGATAAAAGAAAAAAAAGAGAAGGAGGAGCCTTACCAGAAGAACGGCGAGCTCCTGGACCGACGTGAAGTGGTGAGATGGCGGCGCTCTGGGGAGGGACGATAGCGGGGGAGGGAGCGACTGGTGGAGGGGATCTCGGCGGGGAGGGGGGTTCCCAGGGGCGATGGGGAGGTTCCCAGGGGCAAGGGGGTGTCCCGGCGAGCTCCTGGGCTCCTGCCGAGCTCGGTCCAGGCAGGGAAGATGAATATGGTGGCGATGTGGCTACGGGCAGGGAGGCGTCGATGTGATGGGGAAAATGGAACGAGGAGGGTCGGGGTAGTCTTATAGGGGTGGTGGGAGGCTCGGGGAAGGAAGGGAGAGGTAGATCGGGCAGGTGGGGATTCTCTATCTCCATTGCCATGGAAAGATCCTGCCATGGGGGAAGGTGACGAAGGTAGGAGATGATCTCGGTTGGGCCAGACTTGGAAACTCCTCAATGGGCCAAGGAACGATTTCCTATTAAAAGAGATTTCTTTCCTTTTTTAAGAAACAGGAAACTAAAATGATAAAAGGGAAATGCATTATACTCGGAACATAGGGTTATTATATATTAAAAATTTGAGAAAAATAAGCCCTACCACGTGGACATTTTATTTTTGACAAAATAAAAACTTTATAAAAAAATATTATTTTAAAAATCCAAATTTTGTATTTAAAAATTTTGGCACTCTTTTTCTACTGACTTTTTTTGGGGGTGTCATTTTACCTCCTCTCTTTCTTGCTTGGCAAGTATATTGTCAGGAAAATTTTGTGGTTGAAATCTTGTGCCAAAATAATTATATTAACATCCCAAAATTTGGGATGTTACACTTCGGGTCTTTAAAACCCGCGGGCTGAGCAACATATACTTGTTCCTCAAGCTTACCATTGAGTAATGCACTTTTCACATCCATTTGATATAGTGTAATATTGTGATGGCTACCATAAGCAAGCAATATACGAATAGCTTCAAGTCTAGTAATAGGTGCAAAAGATTCATCAAAGTCAATTCCTTCAACCTGTGTGTAGCCTTGGGCTACAAGTCTTGCCTTGTTCCTCACAACCTAATCATCCTTGTCTTTCTTGTTTTGGTAGATCCATTCGGTGCCGATGATATTGTGATTGCTAGGATCATGTATTTTGACGAGTTCCCGTACGTCATTTAGCTTGAACTGAAGAAGTTCATCCTGCATGGCTTGAATCCACTCTGGCTCCATGAAGGCTTCAGCAAACTTTGAGGGTTCTGTGCTAGATACAAAGGAGAAATGCCTACAAAACTTAACTAAATGTGAGGCTTTTGAGCGAGTGAGAGGACCTGGTGCATTGATGTCATCGAGGATTTTGTCAATTTCCACTTCATTTGCAATCCTCGGATGTGTTGGTTGAAGACTTTGGTTGGGCTGAGGAATTTGATCTGGAGCATTTTGCTCAGGTGCACCCGCTTGAATTTCATCATTGTTGGGGACGAATTCTTCAACAAGGGGTTTTTCCTTTGTAGGAATGTTATCTTTAGTAGCCTTGTGCTTAATAGCTTCCCCACTAGTCAATTTATCTGGCACAAGAGGCAGTTGCTCTCTTTGCAAGCCATTAGTTTCATCGAACCGCACATCTACAGTTTCAACAACCTTGTTGTGATAGCTGTTAAAGACCCTGTAGGTGTGTGAGTCCTTTCCATAACCGAGCATAAAACCCTCATGTGCTTTAGGTGAAAATTTTGAGCTATGGTGAGGATCTTTAATATAGCATCTTGCACCAAAGACTTTGAAATAACTTACATTGTGTTTCTTGTGAGTGACGAGTTCGTACGAAGTTTTCTTGAGGAATTTGTGAAAATATACTCTATTAATGATGTGGCAAGCAGTGTTGATTGCCTCAGGCCAAAAGCGACGAGGAGTCTGATATTCTTCAAGCAGGGTCCGTGCCATTTCAACCAGAGTCTTGTTCTTGCGCTCAACGACACCATTCTGTTGAGGAGTATAAGGAGCAGAAAATTCATGAGTAATACCAAGTTCATCAAGATAATCATCAAGGCGAGTGTTCTTGAATTTATCCCATTGTCACTCCTGATGTGTTTGATCTTGATGCTGAAGTTCGTTGAGGCCCTTGAGGAAAAAAACTGAAGACTTCGTGCACTTCAGTTTTATACAGAATGATATGCACCCATGTATATCGACTATAATCATCAATGATGAAAAAGCCATACAGAGATGATGCATTGGTTAGAGTAGCATAATGAGTAGGTCTAAAGAGATCCATATGAAGCAATTCAAATGGACGAGTAGTAGTCATGATAGTCTTTGAGGGATGTTTGGATCTGGTCATCTTTCCAAACTCACAAGCACCGCAGAGATGGTCCTTGAGGAATTTGACGGTTTCGATGCCAATGGGATGCTTCTTCTTCGCCAGTGTGTGCAAATTCCTCATGCCTGCATGACCAAGTCGTCGATGCCATAGCCAGCCTTCTAAGGGTTTTGCTAGTAGACACGTGGCTGGTTGAGGACCTGTAGAGAAGTCAACAATATACAAGTCTCCTCTCCTAAAGCCATCGAAGACTTTCGATTTGTCAGATTCCATGATGAATACACATCTATATTTTCCAAAGATGACAATCATATCAAGATCACAAAGCATTGAGACTGACATGAGGTAAACCCAAGGGATTCGACAAGTATGACTTTGTACATGTGATGATCCTTAGAGATTGCCACTTTACCAAGTCCCAATACCTTGCTTTTACTTTTGTCAGCGTAGGTGATATGCTTCAGTGGTGATGGAGTCAGTGGGATATTCATCAATAAGATTTTATCACCAGTCATATTATTTGTACATCCACTCTCAAGAACCCACTCTGTGTTCTTGGGTTGATCATCCTGCAGATGAATTAGTACTGCTTACCATCTCATATGCTTTAGATTTGAAGAATATGATATCAATTTCATCAGACTTGAATTTCATAAAAAAAGTAACTTTGAGGACATAATGAGGACGAGTGAAATGATAGATCATTTCATCATGTTTTAGCTTGCATCCTATCAAGCAATTTCCTCAGGTCTCCAGCAAATTCTTCAGATGATGACTTTCATCTGGAGACCTGACCTACAGAAGTGATTAGTTCGATTTCTTCACCACCGACATTTGAAGGGGTGGCAAAGAGTTCATCATCCTACGGGCACCATATGATAATGGAGGCATTGAAGCTAATGCACTTCTTTTCACAGTAGGAGGGTTAGAGTACTCAAATGAATAGGCAGAGAAATTCTCTGAGGACTTATGTAAATAGTGATTTGAGGAATAGTGCACATATTCATGTCCCTTGTAGTTTCCCTTCATATCAGAAGCATTAGTGCGAGTACAAGCAAAATTTTGACCATTTGAGGAATTTGATCCTCGTGAAGACTTTGGTCCACATGAGGAATTGGATCTGGGGTTCCAGTTCTCCACTGGTGGAGTCATGAGGACATTCACCTAAAGACTTTCCGAGCAGCTTTTGGGAACCCAGATTTTCCTCAGGGGAGGTCAATTCCTGCAGTTAGTTCCAACATATCGAGCAAATACTTCACAAATTCACTTTTGAACAGTTTATAGTTGGAGTCAAATGACTCATCTGAGGAATAAGACATTTCACATGCAAAGCCTGTTAGAGTGGATGGATCAATGGGAGGTCCTTTAGTAGCAATCCATGAGGTTTTGGGGTACTGCTCAGGTTAATAGTACGACCCATTCATGTTTAGTTTCCTCTTAGAGCAATGCCTTCTTTCCTCGAGTTCCTGTTCAGAATCTGATTTTTAAGCACATCACAAAGGGTTTGATGCCCTTAGAGACTTTTTTATATGCCTGTCACATACAATTCCATCAATCCTGCATTTTTGTCAGTAGCATTTCTGGTTTCTTCAAGTGAAGAATTTGATAACACATGAACAGTTGAAGAATTTGTAGCAATAGAACCATTTGAGGTTTCACGTGAAGAATTAGCAGTTTCACGTTCGATGCATTTCATACATGGTGGAATGAATTCTTCCTGAGCGGTACTGATTTGTTGAGCAAGCAATGAATCATTGTCCATTTGAAGATCATCATAGGACATTTTCAACTTCTCAAGATCAAGCTTCATTTGAAGAAATTCATAAGAAAGCTTCTCATGATCAACCAAGAGTGTACCAGAATGATCTTGAAGACTATCAAATCTAGACTGAAGACTTTGAACATCTTCAGTGAGGATTTGACTACGATTCATTCCATCATTCAACAAATCATCGCTTTTGTCTAGCAGTTTCTGAAGCTTTTCAATAGCACTTTGTTGCTTAGTGGCAATGTTGGCAAGTTTATAGTAACTGGCTTTTTGATAATCATCTGGTTCACAGTCACTAGAATCAGACGAGGATATGTGGCGTGGTACCTTTGAACCTTTTGTCGTGAAGCAATAGGTGGGAGAAAAGTCATCATTATATTCATCAGTGTTGTTGGCATTGTCATTTTATTCAAGGTTGAAGATGGACTTGTGATGAATGTGGTAGTAAATGCAAGACTTGCCTCCCCAGACTTTGACTCCACTTCAGAACCTTCCTCTTCATCACATTCCTCAGATTCTTCTTCAGTATCCATTTCCTTGCCAATGAGTGCCCGAGCATTTCAGAAACTGGTCTTCTTGTGCGATCAGGACTTTGAAGATTTTTTATTTTTCTTTGAGTTATCAAAACTTTCATCCTTGTATTTCTTCTTTCTTGATTTTTCACCTAGCAAGGATAGTCAGTAATGTAGTGACTAGATTTCTTGCATTTGTGGCAGGTTCTTTTCTTGTAGTCCTCAGATGAAGATTCTGATTTCCTCATATCTTTTCCTGGAGACTTTCCGAACTGGCACGCTTTGTGAACTTCCGTAATTTCCTCACAAGCATAGCAAGTTCTTGCCCAAGTTCGTCAGGATCACCAACACTGTAGTCAGATTCTTCTTCTTCGGATGAGGAAACAGCCTTTGCCTTCAGCGCACGAGATCTTGAATAGCTTGATCCATATAGGTCTCTCTTTTCTTCTTGTTGGAATTCATGAGTATTGAGTCTCTCAACTATATCAGCAGGATCAAGCATCTTGTAGTCTCTTCGTTCTGGGATCATCAGAACCAGTGTGTCAAATGATGGATCAAGAGATCATAGCAGTATCTTCACAACTTCATGGTCTGTGATGTCTCTGGCTCCCACAGCTTGCAATTCATTTGAGATGCCAGTGAGGCGATCAAAGGTATATTGGCAGATTTCATTATCAATCCTCTTGAAATGGGTAAAGAGATTGCGAAGAACATCAACACGAGAGTCACGCTGTTTGGAGACTCCCTCATTGACTTTGGACAACCTATCCCAGATAAGCTTCGCTGATCCCAAAGCACCAACTCTACCATGCTGACCTTTTCTTAGATGGCCACAGATGATATTCTTTGTTTGTGAGTCGAGTTTCTTGAACTTCTTCACATCAGTGGCATAGATAGTTGCAGTGATGGAGGGAACACCGTGTTCCACAATGTACCACAGGTCATTGTCAATTGCTTGAAGATGCATTTGCATCTTGGTCTTCCACTAGGGGAAGTCCTTTCCTTAGAAGGTAGGACAACCTGTATTAACCTTGATCATACCCGCGGTCGACATAACTAGAACTCGAGGCGGTTAAACCAAAATCACACGAACAAGGGAATACCTTGCTCTGATACCAATTGAAAGTAGGTTATACCGACAAGGGGGTGAATAGGAGATTTTTACAAATTCATCATGGAGGAAATTCCTAGTGAGGAAAGTCCTCAATCATGAACTGATTGTAGCGGAAATAGTACTTAGACAGAAGTTGAAAAACGACTACAACAAAGTACTCAGCGTGAATTGATAGAACTGGTTTGCACACGTCACATATACAGGATAAGCATGTGATGAATAACTCAAGTGAAGAATTTGAGGTGAGGAATTCAGTGAAAGTCTTCAGTCAAATTCTTCAGACAGTGTAGATGAAAGTCTTCAACATGCAATTAAGGAAATGAAAAGAGTTGAAGAAATAGAACAATTCTAGCTCGATGAAGACAGTGGTTGATGACCCAGTTCCAACTATCGTGACAGTTGTACATCTGGTTTGGAGTGGCTTGGTATTGAAACTAAAGGACACACAGTACCGATACACACAGTCCCTACCATATTCTCCTTGAGCTAAGGACACACAGTCCTCGCCCAACACTCGTGGTAAGTCTTCAGGGTAGACTTCCAAACCCTCACAAACTCGTTCACCCGGAGATCCACCATTCACTACTGGATGCTCTAAACCATGACACCTAACCTCCTGGAGGATGCACAGTCCTCAAAGGTAACAAGCGTCAGTTCCACATAGGAACAATCTCTTCACTGATGCTCAATCACTTTGGGTTTGGTTTTGGTTTGGGTGTTTGGGGTATTTCCTCACATGATGATTTTCTCTCAAGGTCCTTGAAGAATTAGGTTGCTCTAAATAACAAGTGTTAGTTTCTCTCGGAGCAGCCAACCAGCTAGTGGTTGTGGGGGCGGCTATTTAAAGCCTCGGAGCAACCCGACATGATTTGACATTAATTCCTTTAATGACATGATCGTTGGGTGGATAAGATTTGGGACAGGTGGCGCGTGGCGCGCAACAGTCGGAACTTTCAACTGTGAAAGTTCTCATATCTCTCATGTTCCTCACTTTGAGGATCTGGTAGGTGTAGGTTTGAGTTGAGCATCATGAAGAAATTCTTTCCATAGTTTTACCTCGATCCCCTTTAACAGTACGGTGTTCCTATGACTCAAGAATGAAGAAAATGAAGCAGAAAGAGTAAATCTTCAAGCTTCAAAGTCTGTAGAGTATTTTCTTCTAGACACATTGAGTTCCTCATCTTCAATGTCTTCATGAGGAATGTCAATTTCTTCGCACTTTCTTCGCGATCAAAGTCCTGAAGGAATGACCAAAGTCTTCACCCGAAGACATACATTTTTAGGGGTCGATATTCATCAAATAACTCAAACTCCTCAGCGACTTATAGAGCTTGTCTAGACTCACAAGCGTATCAGTCTCTTAACCTATAAGTCTTTAATCCACCAAAATCACTAAGGGGCACTAGATGCACTTACAGTTTGTTCAAACACTTCTTTAATTGCCGAGTGATGAGTGTAAGAAGTCCTCTCAGTCGGGGGGCGAAACCAACATAGTGCAGCTCTACGGAAGCCTAGCTATCCATCTCAGGGGAAAGAGTAGCTACCCCAATTATGTGAAGGGGTGGCAGGACTCTTGGTTCTATTGCCAGGATGTTCCTGTTGGCGACGGTCATTCGGGTGTTCCACCATAGTCCACCAATAGGGTTCAATCGGCTCCTGCCTTGACCGTGTCGAAAGTGGAAAAAGTTGACGTAGAGATTCTCGTGATTGCGCTGGTTGTTGTGATGAGCAAAGGCCTCAGCAGAATGGACCTCCTGGAAGTCTTCTTTCATCATAGGATCCAACCCCTCCAGGCCAGAGCCCATCCCATGTGGATGTACGATGGGTCAGATGACCAAACTCGTGTTCACCCGGAGGATCTCACGGAGCAGCAGCTGAAAGAAAAGATCATGGCCATCACTCCGGTGAGGGACAATCCAAGGGGGACTAGGACGGTGCCTCCTTTCTCAGTGGATATTCCGCCGAATGAGGTGAGCTACTGCCCTACACGTCCGAGTGATTTTCTTCATTGTCCCCATACTTGTTTATAACGTGATCTTCTCCATTCGACAGGCTTTTATCGGACTAGTTAGCTCCGTCCTCGTGGTTGACCGAATGCCCATTGATGTGGAGAGCGACACCGAGCGCCCGGAGGGCTCGGATGCAGGTGACGATGAAGATGAAGATGATGAATACAACGTGGATGAGGTGGAGGAGAGTGAGAACGATGATCAGGGGGATGAGGCGGAGTCCTCTCCGTCTGATGAGGTCCTGCCCGAGGCCTGCAGCAAGGCGCGCCACGATCCGGGGACCCGTGCTGACACCTTGAGGACACCGAGGGTGACAAAGCCGAATGTATAGGCAATGCCGACCCGCAGTTCCAAACAGGGACGAAGTGAGGCTACGATGCCGCCGGAGAAGACTGCCAAACAGCCCAAGGTCGCAAGCTCCAAGCCTCGGAAGGTTGTCCTGCCGCGCATCAAGCTCGATGTGCCCGTCGCTTCGGCGTAAGTTTTGTCGCTGAATGACTTTGTCTGTTTGGCAATGTTTCACCGAATGATTGTTGTATTCTAGTTGTGTTCATTGCAGAGTCGATACTTCGGCTGCTTCTTTGGAAGCCAAGGCCACTGACAAGGGGAAAATTAACGCTGATGCTGCTTCTTCCAGAGGTAAGTCTTGACTTTTCTGAAGGTTCACTCGGTATTCGGCGCTTGGCAATTTACTCCTTGTGAACATGTGCAGAACCATCGGACATGATTGAAATCGACCCTGAGGCTCCTTCTGCAGCTGAGGAGTGATACGTCTACATCGTATCTACTTTTCCAAACTCTTTTGCCCTTGTTTTGGACTCTAATTTGCATGATTTGAATGGAACTAATCCGGACTAACGCTGTTTTCAGCAGAATTGCCATGGTGTTGTTTTTGCGCAGAAATAAAAGTTCTCGGAATGACCTGGAAATTTACGAGGATTTTTTGTGGAATATATAAAAAATACTGGCGCAAGAATCAACCGGAAGGGTGGAGCGAGGAGCCCACAAGCCCACCAGGCACGGCCCCCTAGATATCTTCAGAAGAATGAAATACTTGATATCTTCTATAATGGACTAACCGATGCTTCTAAGGACCACCTAGATAGTTGTGCCGGTTGTGTTTTTAGGGAACAAACTGTAGAACAAGATGAGATCCTATTGAATAATATCTTGTGCAATGAGAATGCTTGGACTATTCCCGAACCACCTCCAAAGCCAACTCCCAAGAAAAGTGGTATCCTATTCCTCAGTCCTAAAGATATGCAAGAAGCGAAAAAATCTATGAAAGAGAAAGGCATTAAATCTAAAGATGTCAAAACTCTACCACCTATAGAAGAGATCCATGATCTTGATAACCCGATACAAGTAGTAGAGGTAAATTCTCTTCGTAGATTCAATGAGAGTGATATTCCTTTTGATAAACCTACTAGCTTATGCCTGGATGAATTTGATAACTTTGTTGTCAAACAACAAAGTTTCAATGATTATGTTAGCAGACAATTGGAACAGAATGCTGGTATCCTTAGTCCTTTAAGTGCCTGTGTGGAGAGAAACGTCAATGATCTTAAGCTTTTGAGTAAACATGCCTCTATGGTTACTACTCAGGTAGAACAAGTACTTAAGGCTCAAAATGACTTGCTCAATGAGTTGAATGACAATTCTGTCAAAGTCGTCACTAGAGGCGGTAGAATGACCCAGGAACCTTTGTATCCTAAGGGTCATCCTAAGAGAATTGAACAATATTCTCAAGGAGTTAGCACTGATGCACCTAGTCATCCTAGGAAGAAAACTAAAGATGATAGGAACTTGCATGCTAGCAACCCCGTTGCTGTTACACCCGAGAATCCAAATGATGTCTTTGTTCCTCATGCTGAAACGCAATCTGGTGATGAACATGAGACTAATGATGATATCGATGGTGATGTTCATGTTGATGCTCAACCTAGCAATGATAAGGATGTGGAGATTGAGCCTGTTGATCTTGATAACCCACAACCTAAGAATAAGAGATACGATAAGAACGACTTCGCTGCTAGGAAGCATGGTAAGGAAAGGGAACCATGGGTTCAGAAACCCATGCCCTTTCCTCCCAAACCATCCAAGAAAAAGGATGATGAGGATTTTGAGCGTTTTGTTGAAATGATTAGACATGTCTTCCTGCAAATGCGTTTGACAAATATGCTCAAAATGTCTCCGTATGCTAAGTACATGAAGGATATTGTGACTAATAAGAGGAGGATACCCAAGGTTGAGACTTCCACCATGCTCACTAATTATACCTTCAAGGGTGGAACTCCTAAGAAACTAGGTGATCCGGGAGTGCCCACTATACCTTGCTCCATTAAAGCATACTATGTTAGAACTGCTTTATGCGACCTTGGAGCCGGTGTTAGTTTTATGCCTCTCTGTCTTTATCGTACACTTGAACTGGATAAGTTGACACCCACTGAAATCTCTCTGCAAATGGCCGACAAATCAACTGCTTTCCCTATCGGCATTTGCGAGGATGTGCCTGTTGTGGTTGCTAACGTCATTATCTTAGCAGACTTTGTTATTCTAGATATTCCCGAGGATGATGCCATGGCGGTCATCCTTGGAAGACACTTTTTAAACACTGTAGGGGCTGTTATTGATTGCAACAAAGGCAATGTCACTTTCCATGTCAACGGTAATGAGCATACGGTGCACTTTCCAAAGAAACAATATTGACTACACAACATCAATGCTATTGAAAAAACATCATCGATTCTTATTGGGAGCTTTGAATGCCATATACCTACTATCAAGATGAAGTATGATTTGCTAGTTGTGGATATGCACATCCCCATTGAGGTAACCTAGTGACTATTCGAAAATTCTCCGTTCTTTTTTATGCGATTTGAAAAAGTTTGTCAAGGAGACTTGATCAACCTCATTGACGGATTTCTTTCGATGACCATAGGATGGATGAATCGAGGAGTCACATACCTCTATTCCAAGCTTTCACCTTTGGTTGCTTAGAAGAAAAATGATAGATTTAGCTTTAGTTTTTCTTGTTCTCTATTTTTTCGTCCTGTAGAAAAATTTCCCGAAAATAGAAGTTCTCCGAATGCCGTGAAAATCAAGTATGATTTTTTCTGGAATTTTTGAAAAATTCTGAGACGGAGAGCTAGTCAGGGGGATGCACTTGTGGGCCACAAGCCCTGGAGGCGTGGGCACCCCCCTGGCCGCGCCTACCAGGCTTGTGGGGCCCACCTGTCCCCCCTCCACTTATTCCAGCTCCCATCTCTTTCTCCTACCTCTAGAAAAAATCGTTTCGCAGCTCAAACCCGTATTCTTGCTCTTCTTGCTGCGATTTTTGATCTCCTTGTGCAAAGCCCCATTCACCAAACTGTTTGGGGGAAATTGCTCCTTGGTATGTGACTCCTCCATTGGTCCAATTAGTTTTTGCTCTAGTGCCTTATACGTCGCGTATTTTTGCTGCCTTGGTGACCCTGTTCTTGAGCTTTGCATGCTAGTTTTAGCTGGTCCCAAGTAGTTTTGATGTGTGATATGGCCTCTAGGCACTTGAATGAGTAGTTGCTACGAGTTTCGTTGGGCCTTGTTCACTTTTCCTTAGAGTCACTAAAAATTTCAGAAATTTTCAGAGATAGAAAAAGGAAAAGATGAGGAGGTTCCTAAGAGGCTCTTCAAGCCGTGACCCCAAGGATGATGAAAATAAGAAGAAGAAACCCAAGTATCCGGTCCCCCGGGTTGCAGAAGTTCGAGCGCGTGAGTGGCCAAGCGATATGTTCTTACGCGCCGCCGGACTTTATGAGGACTTTTACTACTTGGTGGAGAACGCAGGCCTTACCGCCTTCGTTGAAGATAAGTGTCCGCAATACATCCTCCTCACTAATATTTTCGTGCAAAGCTTTAATTCCTATCCAAGAAAGAGTCCTCCTATGGTCGAGTTCAAGTTATATGATATCCCCCAGCGCATGTCACTTCAGGATTTTTGCAATGTTTGTAAATTACCTTATGTTGGGGATATTCATGAACCTCGTCCATGGGACTTGGAGGCTTTCACAGATACTATTGTTGTAGGAGAGGAGAGAGGAGTGTCTTGCGCTAGAGCTGCTAGCATACATTTTCCTGTGCTTCCGTACTTCTCATTATTAGTGGGAAAATGTTTGATTGGTCGTGGGAAAGCTGGGGCCATTAGCTCCCCAGATCTTGCGGTCTAGCGCAAAGCCCTTTATAATGACAAAACTTATAGCTTGGGCGCTATAGTAGCTCAACGGTTGAACACGAACCGTTCTAAAGGCGTTGTTTATGGAGGTGTCTATGCTACCCGTCTTGCTAGATATTTTGTGATACCTATTAGACTGCACGAGGAAGAAGAGATTCTTCTTCCTGAGAGATATCTAGATTATGATAGCATGGTTCGGCATGACTTTCTTGATAAAGATATAAATAAAAGGATGATTTATAATCTGGCATTCAGTCAGGGTACTCGTGAGACTATTACCGTGCCTGCTCCTTCTTTGTTCAATCTTCATCTAGGCAGGTACATTATTATGCCCTCGGACATCTACGCATATTGGGGCATATTACCACCACAGGCGCCCGTGCCCGAGCTACCAGTCGAGTACCAGACGCCAATTTATCAGTGGGAGCCAGAGGAGCTCACACAGCAGTGGCATCCTCAGTCCACTCCGGAGTACCCCGGAGACGGTTATTTCCCTCCTTGGGAGTAGACCAACTTAGGCCAAAAGCCTAAGCTTGGGGAGTACGTGTTTCTCACCAACTTTATATTCTTGCTTACACTTTCACTTTGTTAGTCGATGTTCACACTTTTCCACTGTATCATCCATGCTAGTTTATTTGTTTTTCTCGTTTTCTTCTCGTGTGTTTGTCTAGTTTGAGAAAACCCAAAAATATTTCCCTTTCTTCTTTTGCTTGTTGGGAGCTTTCCTGTGTAAATAGTTTTCTTTTTCTTTGGGTCAAGGTAGCAGACCATGGTTACAATGTTTAGTGGCTCTCGCATGCATATATGTTTATCTGTCAAAGAGCCATATTACTTTGTCTTCTCCTTTGTGTTTGCTTGCAGATTCCAGCTTAGTTCAATGCACAAACACTCTTATTATTGTTCACATCATTCGTTCGTGCAAGTGAAAGGCAATAATGACGATATATGATGAAGTGACTGAGCCTGGAAAAGCAGGTATGAACTCGATCTATTTTGTTTTTGTAAATATGACTAGCTCATCGTTCCTAATTCAGCTTTGTTGTGAGAGAGACATGTTTGCAATGACAACTTAGAGATCATAGTTTCTGATGCCATGCTTAATTAGCTAGGAGCTTATAATGGTTTGTCTTGGATGCCAACATGAATTTTGAGATGATTATGATGTAGTGTGATAGGATGGTATCCTCCTTTGAATGATTCAAGTCGCTTGACTTGGCGCATGTTTACGCATGTACTTGAAAAAAAATCAACATAGCCTCTATGATATTCATGTTCATGGTGATTTATGTCCTACTCATGCTTGCACTCAATGTTGGTTAATCTCAATGCATCTTGATGACTGTTGTCGCTCTCTAGTTGGTCGCTTCCCAGTCTTTTGCTAGCCTTCACTATTACTAAGCGGGAATACTGCTTATGCATCCACTTTCATAAACCCAAAGTTGTTCCATATGAGTCCACCATACCTACCTATATGCGGTATCTTCCTGCCCTTCCAAGTGAATTTGCATGTGCCACTCTCTAAACCTTCAAAAAAATAATTTGTTTTGCATGCCCGAACCGCTCATGCGGTGACAAGGGGCGATCAGTATCTTCCATGCTAGGCATGTTATCCTCGATACGTTTTTATTCACTATCATTCACGAGAAAGGGGCTGGTAATTGGAATGCCCAGTTCCATGCTCAAATCGAAAAGATAATTGCAAACAAAACTCCCCCTGGATTGTTGTTGGTATGGACGGCACCCGAGTATTCGGCTAGTCGTGGAGTGTGATTGATCGGTGGTGGGGGACTCAACATTTTTCATTTTTCTGTTTGGGAACCACCTATAGTATGTGTAGCATGGAAGATGGTGAAAACTCTTGGTCATTGCGTTGAGAATGAAAGCATGCCACCCAAAATTATTTATCTCTGTCTTCAAAGCTTGAGCTCTGGCACCTCTGCAAATCAATGCTTCCCTCTGCGAAGGGCCTATCTATTTATGTTTTTGTTGAGTCATCCTCTTCTTATAAAAGAACCAATTAGAGAGCACCTCTGTCGTTCTTTTGCTTTGCTTTTAATTGTGATTGAGTATGACTGTGACTGGATCTTCTTTGCCATGAATTACAATGTTTAGTCAGCCCTTAGTATTTGAAGGTGCTCTGCATTTATGTCTTGCAGTCTAAGAAAGAGCTAGTGAGATACCATCTGTTCATACTGCTTCATGATTGTTTTGATTGAAGTTTTGACATTTGAAACTTATTATTATTGCTCGCTAGTTGATTATGCCATTGATATGAGTTTACCATGAGACCTAGATGTCATTGCTTATGTGGTCTGCTTATGATGTTGCTGAAAATCTAAATATGAGTTAGCCATAATTGCAACAACAAGATCAAACAGAGTTCATAAAAGTTTTTCTTTTGTCTCTTTCAGTTTTTCAACTAAATTGCTTGAGGACAAGCAAGGCATTAAGCTTGTTTTGGACTCTAATTCACATGATTTGAATGGAACTAACCCGGACTAACGCTGTTTTCAGTAGAATTGCCTTGGTGTTGTTTTTGCACAGAAATAAAAGTTCTCGGAATGACCTAGAAATTTATGAGGATTTTTGTGGAATATATAAAAAATACTGGCGCAAGAATCAACCGCAGGGGTGGAGCGAGGAGCCCACAAGCCCACTGCTACTGCAACAAAAGACCTTCCAATGGCGCCAGAAATAGGCACGTCGACGGGAGAATACTTGGCTTGATCCTTCTGCTGCGGCAACGCCTTAAGGGACTTCCTAGGCAAGTATGCAAAGGATTTCCCCCGTGGCCTTGGAGCCTTGCATTGGTGTTCCCTCAAAGCAGAAAGGGTGATGTAGCGTAGCGGTGGTAAGTATTTCCCTCAGTTCGAGAACCAAGGTATCAATCCAGTGGAGGAGTATCTCAAGATCCTGCACAAACACAAAAGATTGCTCCCAACGCTATGAAGGGGTTGTCAATCCCTTATAGATTGTTTGCCAAGTGAGAACTGAAAGCAACAAAGTAACAAAGCAAAGTAAAAGAGGAGGTGTAAACGATGGAAGTGAATAGACCCGGGGGTTGTGGTATTTACTAGTGGCTTCTCTCATGAAAGCAAGTAGACGGTCGGTGAACAAATTACTGTCGAGCAATTGATAGAACCTCGCAAAGTCGTGACGATATCTATGCAATGATTATATCTATAGGCATCACGTCCAAAACAAGTAGACCGATACTTTCTGCATCTACTACTATTACTCGACACGTCGACCGCTATCCAGCATGCATCTAGTGTATTAAGTCCATAAGAACAGAGTAACGCCTTAAACAAGATGACATGATGTAGAGGGATAATCACAAACCAATGATAAAAACCCCATCTTTTTACCCTTGATGGAAACTACTTGATGTGTGCCTTGCTTCCCCTACTGTCACTGGGAAAGGTCACCACATGGTAGTACCCAAAACCAAGCACTTCTCCCATTGCAAGAATCATAGATCTAGTTGGCCAAACAAAACCCAAGACTCGGAGAGACTTGCAAGGATATCAAATCATCCATATAAGAAATCAGCAAAGACTCAAATATATATTATAGATAATCTGATTATAAATCCACAATTCATCGGATATCGTAAAACACACCGCCAAAGAAGATTACATCGGATAGATCTCCTTGAAGATCATGGAGGACTTTGTATTGAAGATCCAAGAGAGAGAAGAAGCCATCTAGCTACTAACTACGGACCCGTAGGTCTGAAGTGAACTACTCACGAGTCATTGGAGGGGCGATGATGATGATGAAGAAGCCCTCCAACTCCAAAGTCCCCTCCGGCAGGGCGCCGGGAAGCGTCTCCAGATGAGATCTCGCGGAAACGGAAGCTTGCGGCGGCGGAAAAGTATTTTCGAGGCTCCACCGATTTCTTGCTGAATATTTGGGAATATATAGGCCAAGGATCTAGGTCAGGGGGCGGCCAGGGAGGCCAGAAGCCCTAACACGGCCGCCTCCCCCCTGGTGGCGGAGTGGGAGCTTGTGGGATCCCTGGAGCCCACCTGGCTTGGCCCAGAGGCC
This sequence comes from Hordeum vulgare subsp. vulgare, assembly GCF_904849725.1. Lineage (NCBI taxonomy): Eukaryota > Viridiplantae > Streptophyta > Magnoliopsida > Poales > Poaceae > Hordeum > Hordeum vulgare. The sequence continues at coordinate 108,208,526 of NC_058521.1, read as the reverse complement.
CCCTGATCTTCTTCCATTCGGGAAAAAATCATTTCGGGGTTTTTATTCCGTTTGGACTCCGTTCTGAAATCAGATTTGAAAAGAGTCAAAAACACAGAAAAAACAGGAACTGGCACTTGGCACTGAATTAATAAGTTAGTCCCAAAAAAGATATAAAAGGTACATAAAACATCCAAAGAAGACAAGATAACATCATGAAACCATCAAAAATTATAGATACGTTTGAGACGTATCAAGCATCCCCAAGCTTAACTCTTGCTCGTCCTCGAGTAGGGAAGTGATAAAGAATGAATTTTTGATGCTTTCATGCTACCTATCATAGATGTCCTTTGTAATTCCTCTTATGTGACGTGAATGTTCAGATCCATTAGATTCAAAACAGTAGTTTTATATTGACGTGGAAACAATAATAATTCAAGCAAACTAGCAAGGTAATCACGAACTTTCAAAATAACAAGGCCAAAAGAAAGTTATCCCTACAAAAGCATATATTCTGGCTATGCTCTATCATCATTGCACAACGAATTTAAATCATGCACAACCCGGTATTGGCCAAGTAATTGTTTCACACCTTTACTTTCTCAAACTTTTTCAACTCTCACGCAATACATGAGCATGAGCCATGGTTATAGCACTATAGATGGTGTGGAATGTGGTGGAGGTTGCAAGGCAAAAAGGTAGAATAGTCACATTAACTAGGCATATCAATGAGCTGTGCAGATGCTCATCAATAGATATCGATGTGAATGAGTAGGGATTGCCATACAAATGATGCACTAGAGCTACGAGTATGTGAAAGCTCTTAAAGAAAACTAGTGGGTGTGCATCTAACTTGCTTGCTCACGAAGACCAAAGACAATTTTGAGGAAGCCTATCATTGTAATATACAAGCCAAGTTACATAATGAAAATTTCCCACAAGATATATGGTGGTGACAAAACGAGAGACTCTCAATCATGAAGATCATGGTGCTTAATATGCACAAGTGTGGAAAAAGTGGTAGCATTGTCCCTTCTCTCTTTTTCTCTCATTTTTTTATTTGGTGGGCTCTTTGCCTCTTTTTTTGGTGGGCTTATTTGGCCTCTTTTATTTCCTCACATGGGAAAATGCTCCATTAATGATGATCATCACACTTTCAACTCAAAACTTAGAGCATCTATGACTCTATATGGAATGCCATGGGTAGTGTACCGTGGCAAAGATCTAGCATGGCATAGACATCAATGGAAAGATCATGCTAGCTATCTTACGATCATGCAATGGCAATGTAGACGTGGTGGCACATGTCATGGTGGTAGTTGCATGGCAATATATCTCAGAATGACTTTGAAAAAGCCATAGTAGGTACGTATGGTGGCTGTTTTGAGGGAGGCTAATGGTGGGTTTTGTGCACCGGCGAAAGTTGCACGGCACTAAGAAGATAGTGATGGTGGAAGGTGAAAGTGCATCTAAACCAAGGACTCAACATTAGTCATGAAGAACTCACATACTTTTTGCAAAAGTTTTATTAGTAATCGAAACAAAGCATTCAACGCATAATCCTAGGGGAAGGGTTGGTAGGTATAAACCATCGCGTGATCCCGACCGCCACGCAAAGGATGACAATCAATATACTAATCATGCTCAGATTTCATCACATAGCGGTTCACCATACGTGCATGCTACGGGAATCACTAACTTCAACGCAAGTATTTCTAGATTCACAACACCTTACTAGCATGACTTCAATATTACCATAACCACAACTCAAAACTAACTGAGATGAATCAAACTTCTCTAACTATTCAATGCACATGAAGGTGGAAGTTTTTGTATCCCTTTGGATAACTACCCCTTTTGAGACTACTTTCAAAGCATTGATCAACTACCAAGCCACGCACCGCTGTGCTCTAAAAGATATAAGTGAAGCACACAGAGCAAAAGTATCTAGCTCAAAAGATATAAGTGAAGCACATGTGAGCTGAATTGTCTACCAAAAGATATAAGTGAATCTCGACAAAATCACGGTGTGTGCATGTCTCTTTCTCTAGGTGAGCAGCAAGGATGATTGTGACACAACAAAAATAAAAGACTCCTACGATACAAGACGCTCCAATCAAAAACACATAACATGTGGTGAATAAAAATATAGCCCCAAGTAACGTTACCGATGGATTGAAGACGAGAGAGGCGATGCCTTCCCGGGGCATCCCCAAGCTTAGGATTTTACGGCATCCTTGAATATCTTGGGGCTCCTTGGGCATCCCCAAGCTTGAGCTCTTGCCACTCTTATATCTTTGTCCATAAAAACTTCACCCAAAACTTGAAAACTTCACAACACGAAACTTAAACAGAAACTCGTGATAACATTAGTACAAGAAAGAAAACCACCACTTCCTTAGGTACTGTAGCAAACTTAAATTCTACTTGTGCTGATGTTGGGTTACTGTACTTTCAATCTTACATGGCTAATACCCCCCGATACTATCCATAGTTTCATCAAAATACGCAACCAACACAACAAAAAACAGAACCTGTTAACAGCAGACCAGTCTGTAGCAATCTGTATATTTCGTATACCTCTCTTACTTCAAAAATTCTGAAAAATTATGACAGTCTGAAGAATTTGGGAAGCAATCAGAAGAAAAAAGAATTAACTCAAAATCTCTTACAGAAAAAAAATGAAAATTCCTTTCGTGAGCAGAAAGTTTATGTCTTTTCCAGCATGACCAAACGATCATCCCCAAGACTAATCATAACGGTTTTGCTTGGCACAAACGCAAAAAGAAACACAAAAAACACAATCATAAAAGAATTATGGAAGTGTGGAAAACAAGAAACAGAAAGAAAAAGGATAAATTCGTCGGGTTGCCTCCCAACAAGCGCTTTTGTTTAACGCCCTTAGCTAGGCAAAAAGTGATGGAATCACGTATAGTCATCTTTGGTGCTCAAACCATAAGTAGCCCTCATCATAGATTCATAAGGAAATCTTATTTTCTTTCTAGGAAAGTGCTCCATGCCCTTCTTTAAAGGAAATTTAAATCTAATATTCCCTTCCTTCATATCGATGATAGCACAAATAGTCCTTAGGAAAGGTCTACCAAGAATAATGGGCATGAAGGATTGCAATCTATGTTAAGTACAATGAAATCCACGGGTACATAGTTTTTATTTGCAACAATAAGAACATCGTCGATCTTTCCCATGGGTTTCTTGACAGTAGAATCCACAAGATGCAAATTAAGAGAACACTCTTCAATCTCATGAAAACCAAGAATATTACATAAAGAATTTGGAATCGCGGAAACACTAGCACCCAAATCACACAAAGCATTGCACTCATAGTTTTTGATCTTGATTTTGATAGTAGGTTCCCACTCATCATGAAGTTTTCTAGGTATAGAGACTTCTAGTTAGAGCTTCTCTTCAAGAGATTTCATCGTAGCCTCTATGATATGCGCGGTAAAGGCTTTGCTTTGGCTATAAGCATGTGGAGAGTTTGCAATGGATTGCATCGAAGAAATGCATTCAAACAAGGAGCAATTATCATAATTGAATTCCTTGAAATCGAAAGTAGGAGTTTCATTACTACCCAAAATTTTGACTTCTTCTACTCCACTCTCCACACCTTTATCATCAAGATAGGTGGACTCTGAAACATTGGGGCATTTTTCAACCAAAGTGGATTCATATCCAGCCCCTCCATAAGTATGTTTGACACGCGAAAACAAAGATGCAAGAGGAGACACACCAAGCACTTTAAGATCTTGGGCGGTTCTTTCTTTGCTCTCATTCATGGAGATAAGCATAGCTTTCAAAGTTTCATCCAAGTTGACCTTGGGAGGAGCGCATCTAACTTTCAAAGCATCAATATCACAAGACATCCTATCAACGCTCTTAGACAAATCATCTATTTTGAGTAGTTTTTCCTCTTTGGACGCATTGAAAATCTTTTGAAAGTTGATGAACTCTTTGATATTACTCTCTAGATCAGAGGGTAATTTGTTGTGACTTCCATAAGTGTTGCCGTAGAAATTTCCATAATTGTTAGAGGAGTTACTAGGAAAAGGCCTAGGAACATAGTTTCCTGTAAAAGCATTGTTGTTGCCAAAATTGTTCCTACCAACAAAATTCACGTCCAAACTAGCGTTGCTACTCTCAATCAAAGAAGATAGTGGCATGCATTATGATCTACGGTAGCGTTTCTACTAGCAGCCAAATTCATCAACTCGTCCATCTTAGCACTAAGCGAGTTAATCTCTTCTATAGCATGCACCTTTTTGCTAGCAGGTGACCTTTCAGTATGCCACTGAGAGTAGTTGGTCATGATATTGTCTAGGAGTTTTGTAGCGTCTCCTAACGTGATTTCCATGAACTTTCCACCTGAGGCGGAGTCCAAGATATTGCGAGAAGCGAAATTCAAGCCAGCGTAAAAGATTTGTATAATCATCCACAAACTCAAGCCATGAGTGGGACAATTTCTAATCATAAGCTTCATCCTCTCCCAAGATTGTGCAACGTGTTCATGATCAAGTTGCTCGAAATTCATGATATCGTTATGTAAGGAGATGATCTTAGCTGGTGGAAAATACTTGGATATGTAAGCATCTTTGCACTTATCACAAGAATCGATACTATTTTTAGGCAAAGAAGAAAACCAAGTTTTTGCGCGATCTCGCAACGAGAAAGGAAAAAGTTTCAACTTAATCACGTCATTATCCACATCTCTTTTATTTTGCATGTCACAAATCTCAATGAAGGTATTGAGATGGGATGCGGCATCTTCACTAGGAAGGCCAGAGAATTGCTCTTTCATAACAAGATTTAGCAAAGTTGCGTCGATTTCATACGATTCCGCACTAGTGGCGGGAGCAATCGAAGTACTAATAAAATCATTATTATTAGTGCTCGAGAAGTCGCAAAGTTTGGTGTTTTCAGCCATGATGACTTCAACAAACAAACAAGCACACAAGCAAGCGAGAAAACGGCAAAGGCAAAAGAAAACAGCGAAGGAGAAAGGCAAATGAAAACGGCAAATGTGAAGTGGGGGAGAGGAAAACGAGAGGCAACTGGCAACAAAAGTAAATGCAAGAGAAGAGTTTGTGAGACCTACTTGGATAGATCATGATTTCTCCTCGGCAACGGTGCCAGAAATAGTTCTGATACTGCAACGAAAGACCTTCCAATGGCGCCAGAAATAGGCATGTCGACGGGAGAATACTTGGCTTGATCCTTCCGTTGCGGCTACGCCTTAAGGGACTTCCTAGGCAAGTATGCAAAGTATTTCCCCCGTGGCCTTGGAGTCTTGCGTTGGTGTTCCCTCGAAGCGGAAAGGGTGATGTAGCGTAGCGGTGGTAAGTATTTCCCTCAGTTTGAGAACCAAGGTATCAATCCAGTGGAGAAGTATCTCAAGATCCTGCACAAACACAAATGCTTGCTCCCAACGCTATGAAGGGGTTGTCAATCCCTTATAGATTGTTTGCCAAGTGAGAACTGAAAGCAACAAAGTAACAAAGCAAAGTAAAAGAGGAGGTGTAAACGATGGAAGTGAATAGACCCGGGGGCCATAGTGTTTACTAGTGGCTTCTCTCATGAAATCAAGTAGACGGTGGGTGAATAAATTACTGTCGAGCAATTGATAGAACCGCGCAAAGTCGTGACGATATCTATGCAATGATTATATCTATAGGCATAACGTCCAAAACAAGTAGACCAATAATTCAGCATCTACTACTATTACTCCACACGTCGACCGCTATCCAGCATGCATCTAGTGTATTAAGTCCATAAGAACAGAGTAATGCCTTAAGCAAGATGACATGATGTAGAGGGATAATCTCAAACCAATGATAAAAACCCCATCTTTTTACCCTTGATGGCAACTATTTGATGTGTGCCTTGCTTCCCCTACTGTCAATGGGAAAGGTCACCACATGGTAGAACCCAAAACCAAGCACTTCTCCCATTGCAAGAATCATAGATCTAGTTGGCCAACCAAAACCCAAGAGTCAGAGAGACTTACAAGGATATCAAATCACGAATATAAGAAATCAGAAAATACTCAAATATATATCATAGATAATCTGATCACAAATCCACAATTCATCGGATCTTAACAAACACACCGCCAAAGAAGATTACATCGGATAGATCTCCATGAAGATCATGGAGAACTTTGTATTGAAGATCCAAGAGAGAGAAGAAGCCATCTAGATACTAACTACGGACCCGTAGGTCTGAAGTGAACTACTCGCGAGTCATTGGAGGGGCGATGATGATGATGAAGAAGCCCTGCAACTCCAAAGTCCCCTCCCACAGGGCGCCGGGAAGGGTCTCCAGATGAGATCTCGCGGAAACGGAAGCTTGCGGCGGCGGAAAAGTATTTTCGAGGATCCCCCAATTTTCTGCTTAATATTTGGGAATATATATGCCCAGGATCTAGGTCAAGGGGCGGCCACGGAGGCCACAAGCCCTGACACCGCCGCCTCCCCCTGGTGGCGGATTGGGAGCTTGTGGGCTCCCTGGAGCCCACCTGGCTTGGCCCACAGGCCCCCTGATCTTGTTCCGTTCGGGAAAAAATCATTTCGGAGTTTTTATTCCGTTTGGACTCCGTTCCAAAATCATATATGAAAAGAGTCAAAAACACAGAAAAATAGGAGCTCGCACTTGGCACTGAATTAATAAGTTAGTCGCAAAAAATATATAAAAGGTACATAAAACATCCAAAGAAGACAAGATAACAGCATGAAACCATAAAAAATTATAGATACGTTTGAGACGTATCACCCACCAGGCACGGGCCCCCCTGGCCGCGCATGGCAGGCTTGTGGGGCCCTCGGAGCTCCACTGCCTCCAACTCCAGCTCTATTTAGTCCCTTTCGTCCGGAAAAAAATCAAGGAGAAGAGTTCATCGCGTTTTACGATACGGAGGCGCCGCCACCACCTGTTCTTCGTCTGGAGGGCAGATCTAGAGTCCGTTCTGGGCTCCGGAGAGGGGAGATCGTCGCCATCGTCATGACCAACCTTCCTTCATCGCCAATTCCATGATGCTCTTCACCGTTCGTGAGTAATCTCATCGTAGGCTTGCTAGACGGTGATGGGTTGGATGAGATCTATCATGTAATCGAGTTAGTTTTGATGGGGATTGATCCCTAGTATCCACTATGCTCTGAGATTGATGTTGCAACTACTTTGCCATGCTTAATGCTTGTCACTAGGGCACGAGTGCCATGGTTCCAGATCTAAACCTATTATGTTCTCGTCAATATATGTGTGTTCTTGATCCTATCTTGCAAGTTGTAGTCACCTACTATGTGTTATGACCCGGCAACCGAGGAGTGACAATAGCCGGAACCTCTCCCGAAGATGACCATAGTATGAGGATTTCATGTATTCACTAAGTTCTAATGCGTTGTTCCGGTTCTCTATTAAAAGGAGAACCTTAATATCACGTAGTTTCCATTAGGACCCCGCTGCCACGAGAGGGATGGACAATAGACGTCATGCAAGTTCTTTTCCCTAAGCACGTATGACTACATACGGATTACATGCCTACATTACATTGACGAACTGGAGCTAGTTACATATCTCTCCGTGTTATAACTGTTGCATGATGAATATCATCTGGCATAATTATCCATCACTGATCCAATGCCTATGAGTTTTTCCAACTGGTTCTTGCTACGTTACTTTGTCTCTATTGTTGTCATTGCTGCTACTGTTACTCTGCCGCTACTGATGTCACTGCTGCTACTGTTACTCTGTCGCTACTGTTGTCATTGCTGCTACTGTTGCCGTTGCTACTGTTGCTAGCACTCTACTTTGCTACTGATACTTTACTGCAGATACTAAGTATTTCAGGTGTTGTTGAATTGACAACTCAACTGCTAATACTCGGGATTATTCTTTGGCTTCCCCTTGTGTCGAATCAACAAATTTGGGTTGAATACTCTATCCTCGAAAACTGTTGCGATCCCCTATACTTGTGGGTTATCAAGGAGGCACCCAAGCAGGCCGCCACTCCCAGCCAAGTGGTTACCAGGACCAAGACTTTTGTGGCCCATGAGACCACCTCGGCTGGGACGTCACTCACAACAGGTCCGTTGCCTCCTCCATAGGATCTCCGCATGTTCCAGATCCACCACATCCCAGAGGATCAGGAGGAGCCGCGCAAGGAATCCTTGGCTCAGATGGAGCTGATGGTTGGACGATTGAAGGAGGCGTATGACGCTAGTGAGGCCGTGGATAAGAATGTTCGGATAAGTTTGAATCCGAGTGGGTGTCCCGAGTGAGTACACACCCACTAGGTGTTGGTGTTCGTTTTTAGTGGTGGCGCGATGAATGCACCCACTGGGTGTAGTCCTCGAGGATATCGTCGGTTGTGGCAGCCGGCGATAGTCTCTGTTCCTATTCCCGTTTAGTAGTAGTTAACAAGGTACGAAGCCTTGTATCATCCTATCCTTCGAGTGGGGGCGCGCTGAGCGCACCCACTAGGTGTAGACCCCAAAAATGCCGTCGACTGTGGCAATCGGAGGTAGTCTTAGAGTTGTTGTTGTATTTTTGTTGACTTGGTCTTCCTGTTGACAGACTGCTTGTGGGCCCCGGGACCGTATCGAAGCGGCGGATCAAGAGTTGTTGGATTTGCGCCTCAACCTCAAAGCTGAAAAAGCCAAGTGCACTCGTCTCGAGCAGGAGAAGAAAGTTGTTAAAGGTAAACTCTGCTGACTGAATGAATCTTGAATTGATTTTATTTCCTGTCCGACTAAGGCTATCTTGTCAGATTGCCTTGCTGAGACGCTGAAGAATTCCATTTCTTTAGTCACCATGAAGGAGGCCCTCGAGAAGAGGGATGTAGAACTCGCGTCGGCTCAGAAGGAAGCCAGCCAAAAGACCAAGGCGGTTGAGGCTAAGCTGAAGACCATTGAGAAGCTCGAGGAGGAGAAGCAACTCTTGAAGGTGGCCGCTGAAAAGACTGTAGGAGAGATTGCGGACTTGAAGAAGAGCTATACCAAGTGGGAGACCAAGTTCTTAGAGGTCAATGCCGAAAGAGCCGAGCTGGAGAAGTTCGTTGAGGACTCCGGCTTAGACTTCGTCGGCAAGCTCAAAGGTATGGCTGAACCCCGAATGATTTCTATTGTTGTCTTGTCGTTTTCGAGTGGTGATTCTCACCCTTTGTCTTCGATTGAATCCCACTTTCTATGTCGATCTCGAGGGGGAAACAGCTTCGATTGAGAAGGAGCTGAACCCGAAGACTGGGCTTATGAAGGATAGTACGTCCATCACTCTCCTCTGACTGGAAGCTCGCATCGATTACGCGTTGGGATGCATCAGATGGATCCATTCGGCAATGGCACAGGTTGTTCAGGGGACCGTCCCTGAAGAAGCACCCGTGAAGGATGCTCACACGATTGTTGATCAAGCGAAAGCTATAACCGGGCACCTTTAGTCTTTGGAAGAAATTGGTGGCTCGCGCTGGAGCGGACATCGCCCTCTCGCTCGTCCGAATCCACTACAGGGGAGTGGATGAGGAGAAGCTGAAGAACCTCCGAGTGGTCAACATGAAGAGCCTCAAGTTTCAAGACTTCATGGAGATGTTCATGGAGGCGGCCACCCGGATCGCCGACATCATCGACCTTGATACCTTCATGGAGGCAGTGGGGTCTCCATCCTCCAAGTGATTCTCGAAAAATACTCTTAAGCTTCAATTCACCTCGATATGCTGAGTGGTTTTATGTAACCCTTTAAACTCCAAGTGAGCCTTGGGCTTTCTTGCATGCACCTTTTGTTTGAACTGAAGTGCGACTTTGTTCGCTCTGAATTGCATTTGGATTTTGCTATCCTTGTTTGGATTTGCTTTTACTCAGACGGAGACTGGTTCATGATCGAGTCCCAGAGTGTGGAGGTTCATCCTCACTCGGGAGATGTCATTCCTTAGACGAAAACGGATTTTGTTGCTCAAGGATGATTGTTCTGTTCATCTTGGCGTCCGAATGGAAGTCTTGCCTTCTTTCGAGAATGCTATAACTTAGGAGAAAGTTGGTTCGCAGCTAAGCCCCCGAGTGTGGAGGCTGTCCACATTCAAGGAAGGGTCTACCTTAGGCAAAACAGGTTCGCTACCGAGATGATAGTTCTTTCAAACTCGTTGATGGCCCTGTCCATCATGGCATGTGAATGGCAATCACGCCGTCATTCGAAGACGCTTTGAAAGCTGGTTCGTAGCTAAGCCTCTAAATGTGGACGTGATCCTCACTCGGGGCAAGTTTTACCCTAGGCGAGAACGGGTCCACAACTAGGAATGATTATTCTATTCATCTTGTCGTCCGAATGGAAATCTTGCCATCATTTGAGACCGCTATAACTTAGGTGAAAGCTGGTTCACAGCTAAGCCTCTGAGTATGGAGGTTGTCCACATTCCGAGAATGGTCTACCTTAGGTGAAACAGGCTCGCTACCGAGATGATAATTCTTTCGAACTCGTTGATGGCCCAGTCCATCATGGCGTCCAAATGGCGATCGCACCGTCATTCGGAGACGCTTTGACTTAGGCAAAAGCTGGTTTGCAGCTCCCCCCGAGCGTTGGTGTGATCCTCACTCGGGACAGGTTTTACCCTAGGCGAGAACGGGTCCGCAGCTAGGAATGATTGTTCTGTTCGTCTTGGTGTCCGAATGAAAGTCTTGCCTTCATTCGAGACAACTATAACTTAGGCGAAAGCTGGTTCGCAGCTAAGCCCCCGAGTGTGGAGGCTCTCCACATTCGGGGAAGGGTCTACCTTAGGCGAAACTGGCTCCCTACCGAGACGATAGTTCTTCCGAACTCGTTGATGGCCCTATCCATCATGGCGTCCGAATGGCGATTGCACCGTCATTCGGAGACGCTTTGACTTAGGCGGAATCTGGTTCGCAGGTAAGACCCCAAGCATGGACGTAATCCTGACTCGAGGCAGGTTTTACCCTAGGCGAAATGGATTCGCGGCTAAGGATTTCATTCACTGGGGGCATGATTCACAAGAGTGAGGTACTAGCGAATAGTTGAAGAAAGCAATCCCTTTATTCTTCTTGGCCATTCGGAATCATTACAGGAACGAAACAAGTATGTTCTATGTGTAGAACTTGGGGACTAGGTCCGCATTCCATGTCCTGGGCTCTTCCACTCCTTGCTCGATGTTGTACAGACGGTAAGCTCCATTATGTAGGACTTTGGATATGACATAAGGCCCTTGCCATGCAAGTGCTAGCTTGAGTGGTTTCTGCAGATCCAGTCGAAGCCGAGATCTCCCTCATGGAAGGCGTGACATGCGACTTGTTTGTTGTGGTAGCGCCTCAAGTCTTGTTGGTACGCGGTGGACCGAATGAGGGCTATTTCTCTCTCTTCTTTCAAGAGATCCTGGCTGTCTTGACGTGTAGCTTCCGCTTCGGCTTCATTGTACTGCTCCACTCGGGGGGAGTTGTGACGCAAGTCACTCGGCAGGACTACCTCGGACCCGTACACCATGAAGGAAGGGGTACGATTGGATGATCGATTCAGAGTCGTTCGAATGCCCCATAGAACGGAACTTAGCTCCTCTACCCATACACCTGCGGCATACTTGAGATCCCTCATGAGACGAGGCTTTAGACCCTGTAGGATCATGCCGTTTGTCCGCTCTGCTTGTCCATTCGACTGCAGGTGAGCCACGGAGGCATAATTAACCTGAGTGCCTTGAGAATGACAGAACTCACATAACTCGTCCGAGTCAAAGATGGTTCTGTTGTCGGTGATAATGTCATGAGGGACTCCAAACCTGCAGATGATCAGTCGAATGAAGCTGACTGCAGTCACGCAATCCAGGTTTTTTATGGGCTTCGCTTCAACCCACTTGGTGAACTTATCCACCACCACTAGCAGGTGGGTGAATCCACTCGTCCCAGCCCGAAGTGGACCGACCATGTCGATCCCCCACATGGCGAAGGGCGAGGTGAGTGGAATCGTCTTTAGCGTGAATGCGGGTTTGTGACTCTAATTCATGTAGAACTGACATCCAACACAAAGATTGACCATGTCCTTCGCAGCTTCGTTGGCTCAGGGCCAATAAAACCCTACTCGGAAGTCTTTGGCCACCAACGCCTAAGAGGATGTGTCGTGTCTGCAGGTTCCCGAGTGAATCTCATGCAATACTTGAAGACCTTCCTCAGGGGAAATGCACTTTTGGTTGGCTCCTGTGGCGCTTTTCTTATACAGCTGATCTCCAAAGACCTCGAAAGCCTTAGACCGCTCAACGATTCGGCAAGCTTCTTCTTCGTCTTTGGGGAGTTCTTGCCGGAGCAAGTAAGCCAGGTAAGGCTGCATCCACTCGGGCGTGATGACCACCATCTCATGGACAAGGTTGACCACGACCGGGTCTTCGATATCAATCAGATTGGATAGACCGATTGCTTGTGGCGGCTCTTCTGTGAAGGGATCTTCCTTGACTGAAGGGGTGCCAAGATGTTTGAGGAACACGCATTTGGAACGATCCTCCACCGAGTTTCGCCAAGTCGTCAGTTGCTTGGTTCTTGGCTTGGGGCACGTGATGTAGCTCCAACCCTTCGAAGTTCTTCTACAATTTTCTGATTGTGTTGCAGTAGACTGTCATTGTTGGGCTCCGAATGTCCCATTCCTTCATCACTTGGTTGACAACGAGGTCCGAGTTGCCATAAACCATCAAACAGTGGATACCGAGTGAGATGGCCATGCAGAGCCCGTACAGGAGGGCCTCATACTCGGCTTCGTTGTTGGACGAGTCGAAGTGGATCTGGAGCGCGTAGCTCAGTTGGTCTCCCTGGGGAAACGAGAACTACTCTAGCCCCCAAGCCATGGAGCATTTTAGAGCCATCGAAGAACATGGTCCAATGCTCAGGGATGCCGGGAGGTGGCTGCTCTTGCTCTATCCACTCGGCCAGGAAGTCCACCAAGGCCCAAGACTTGATTGCCTTCTTCGCTTCAAACTTGATCTCCAACGGGAGGAGCTCAATTGCCAATTTCGCCACTCGGCCCGTGGCATTTCGATTGTGTGGGATTTCCGCCAAGGGAGCATCACTGATGACCATGACTGACTGATCTTGGAATTAATGGACCACCTTCTTCACCGTGAGATAGATCGCGTACACCAACTTTTGATAGTGTGGGTACCTCTGTTTTGAAGGGATCAAGACTTCGCAGATGTAGTAGATTGGCCTTTGCACCTTGTGTGCCTCACCTGCCTTCTCGTGCTCGACGGTGAGAAGGTTGCTAACCACTTGGCTAGTGGCAGCGATGTGCAGGAGCAGGGGCTCCCGGCTGCTCGGAGCAGCTAACACCGGTTGGGTCGAGAGGAGGGCCTTGAGTTGGTGGAATGCGACCTACGACTCGTTGGTCCACTCGAATTGGTCGGATTTCTTCATGAATCGGTAGAGAGGTAGAGCCTTCTCACCGAGTCTTGAGATGAAGCGGCTCAGGGCCGCAAGGCAGCCCTTAAGCCATTGCACATTGTGGATGCACTCCGGCCGTCTCGTCTGGACGATGGCGCCAATCTTCTCGGGGTTGGCATTGATATCTCGTTCGGAAACGAGGAATCCGAGTAAATTGCCGACTGGTATGCCGAATGTGCACTTGGCCGGATTGAGCTTGATCCCCAAGCGCTGGAGGTTTGTGAAATTTCGGCGAGGTCGACCAGGAGGTCGGAACCTTTCCTGGACTTAACCACGATGTTGTCCATGTATGCTTCGATGTTCCCACTTATTTGCTCTTGCATGCACTTTTGAATCATGCGCTAGAAAGTGGCACCATCATTCTTAAGACCGAATGGCATCATGATGTAGAAAACACACTCGAATGGGGTGATGAAAGCTGTTTTTATTTCATCTGGTCCGTACATTCGGATCTGGCAGTACCCAGTGTACGCATCCAGGAACGACAGGCGTTCACATCTGGTAGTCGAATCTATGATCTAATCTATGCGAGGCAAAGGGAAGTGATCCTTTGGGCAGGCCCGATTAAGGTGCTTGAAGTCAATGCACATTTGGAGTGAACTGTTCTTCTTTGGCACCAAGACCATGTTCGCCAACCACTTGGAGTGGTAGACCTCGCGAATGAACTCTAGGAGCCGAGCGAACTGCTCACCAATACCCATGCGCTTCTCTATGGAGGAGCGACGTAGGTGCTCTTTGACGGGCTTCACTTTTGGATCCACTCGGAGCCGATGCTCGGACAACTCCCTGGAAATCCTCGGCATGTCAGAAGGTTTCCATGCGATGATATCTCAGTTCTCATGGAGGAACTGGATCAGCTCGGCATCCTATTTCTCCCCGAGTGAAGTGGAGTTGTTCGTTGCGGAAGCATCGGATCGGTGGGGTGGATGTGGACCTGCTTCGTCTCGTCGGACGCGTGAAAAGCGTATTCATTAGCCGGTCACTTCTCTTTGAGAAGATCCAAAGTGTCCACTGCCTTCTTGTACCCGCCCAACTCGGCCACCACGACCTTCTCGTTGGCGATCTTCGAGCCTTGCTGGAGCCATTCTTCGGCCACCTTCCGATTGCGAGTGACTGTAATCACGCCTTTTGGCCCTGGCATCTTAAGTTTGAGATACACGTAACATGGACGGGCCATGAAATGTGCATAGGCAGGCCTACCCAGGATGGCATGATAGGCACTTCGAAAGTCCACTACCTCGAAGGTCAACTTCTCCTTCCTCAAAAATTTCTCACTGTCGACTACGACATCCAGAGCGATCTGGCCGAGTGAGTTGATGAACCAAAATATTATGGGATCGCAACAGTTTTCGAGGGTAGAGTATGCAACCCAAATTTGTTGGTTCGCCAAGGGAAGTGAAAGAATATTCTCAAGTATTAGCAGCTGAGTTTATCACATTCAACCACACCTGAAAGATTAGTGTCTGCAAGCAAAGTATCAGTAGCAAAGTAGTATGATAGCAACGGTGCTAGAAACGATCTGTTGACAAGGCAGACTATTCCTAACTGTTGTATCAATGGCGCCAGTAGGTTGCACGTGAATGAGTAACTATTCTTCCCCGACAACAGTGTTGGAAAAGATCTTGCAACAAGTAACAGCGTGATAGCAAGGAACATCAGTAGCAACAGTAGTAGCAAAGTGACAGCATCAAAGTGGCCCAATTCCTTTTGTAGCAAGGGACAAGCCTAGACAAAGTAATGTAGCGAGAACCAGTAGTAAAAGACTCGTAGGAAATGGATCAGTGATGGATGAGTACGACGGATGTGATTCATCATGTAACAGCTATAACACGGAGAGATATGTAACTAGCTCCTGTTCGTCAATCTAATGTAGGCATGTATTCCGTATGTAGTCATACATGCTTAGGGAAAAGAACTTGCATGACATCTATTGTCCATCCCTCCCATGGCAGCGGGGTCCTGATGGAAACTACGGGATATTAAGGTTCTCCTTTTAATATAGAACCGGACCAACGCATTAACACGTGGTGAATACATGAACTCCTCATACTATGGTCATCTCCGGGAGTGGTTCCGGCTATTCTCACTCCGGGGTTGCCGGGTCATAACACATAATAGGTCACTACAACTTGCAAGATAGGATCTAAAACACACATATATTGGCGACAACATAATAGGTTCAGATCTGAAATCATGGCACTCGTGCCCTAGTGACAAGCATTAAGCATAGCCAAGTAGTAGCAACATCAATCTAGAACATAGTGGATACTAGGGATCAATCCCCGTCGAAAACTAACTCGATTACATGATAGATCTCATCCAACTCATCACCGTCCAGCAAGCCTATGATGAGATTACTCACGAACGATGAAGAGCATCATGGAATTGTCGATGGAGAAAGGTTGATGACGACGATGGCGACGATTTCCCCTCTTCGGAACCCGAAACGGACTCCAGATCTGCCCTCTAGATGAAGAACAGGATGTGGCGGCGCCTCCGTATCACAAAACGCGATGAAACCTTCTCTCTGATTTTTTTTCCGGGCGAGACGGAAGATATAGAGCTGAGTTTGGGGGCGGTGGCTCCACGTGGGCCCCACAAGCCTGCACGGCGCGGCCTAGGAGGGTGGTCGCGGCCAGTGGGCTTGTGGCCCACTGGCACGCCCCCTCCGGTGGATCCTTGTGCAGGTATTTTTATTTTATTCCAGAAAAATTCTTCGTAAATTTTTAGGACATTCCGGGAACTTTTATTTCTGCACAAAAACAACACCATGGCAATTCTGCTGAAAACAGCGTCATCTGTGTTAGTTCCATTCTAATCATGCAAGTTAGAGTGCAAAACAAGGGCAAAAGTGTTCAGAAAAGTAGATACGGTGGAGACGTATCAACTCCCCCAAGCTTAAAGCCTTACTTGTCCTCAAGAAATTCAGTTGACAAACTAAAAGAGACAAAAGAAAAACTTTGATGAACTCTGTTTGATCTTGTGGTTGCAACTATGTCTAACTCATAACCAGAATTTCAGCAAGATCACAAGCAAATCACATAAGCAAATGACATCTAGGTCTCATGGTAAACTCATATCAATGGCATAATCAACTAGCGAGCAAATAATAATAAGTCTCAAACGTCAACACTTCAATCAAAACAACATGAAGCAGTATGAATGGACGGTATCTCGCTAGCTCTTTCTGAGACCGCAAAACATAAATGCAAAGCACCTTCAAAGACCATGGGCTGACTAAACATTGTAATTCAAGGCAATGAAGATCCAGTCATAGTCATACTCAACACGGTTAAAAGCAAAGCATAAAAATCACAAAGGTGCTCTCTAATGGTGCTTTTGTAAGAGGAGGATGACTCAACAGGAACATAAATAGACAGGCCCTTCGCAGAGGGAAGCATTGATTTGCAGAGGTGCCAGAGCTCAAGCTATGAAACACAGAGATAATAATTTTGGGTGGCATGCTTTCATTGTCAACACAATGACTAAGAGTTCTCAACATCTTCCACGCTACACATGTTATAGGCGGTTCCCAAACAGAAGAGTAAAGTTTTGACTCCCTCACCACCAATCAATCACACTCCACGGCTAGCCGAATCCTCGGGTACCGTCCATACCAACATCAATCCTGGGGGAGTTTTGTTTGCAATTATCTTTTCGATTTGATCATGGAACTGGGAATTCCAATTACCGGCCCCTTTCTCGTGAATGATAGTGAATAAACACATATCAAGGATAACACGCCTAGCATGGAAGATACCAATAGCCCCCTGTCACCACATGAGCGGTTCGGGCATGCAAAACAGATTATTTCTTGAAGATTTAGAGAGTGGCACATGCAAATTTACTTGGAATGGCAGGTAGATACCACACATAGGTAGGTATGGTGGACTCATATGGCACAACTTTGGGTTTATGGGAGTGGATGCACAAGCAGTATTCCCGTTTAGTACAAGTGAAGGCTAGCAAAATACTGGGAAGCGACCAACTAGAGAGCGACAGCAGTCATCAAAATGCATTGAGATTAACTAACATTGAGTGCAAGCATGAGTAGGACATAAATCACCATGAACATGAACATCATAGAGGCTATGTTGATTTTGTTTCAACTACATGCGTGAACATGCGCCAAGTCAAGCCACTTGAAACATTCAAAGGAGGATACCATCCTATCATACTACATCACAGTCATCTCAACATTCATGTGGGCATCCAAGACAAACCATTATAAGCTCCTAGCTAAGTAAGCATGGCATAAGCAACAATGATCTCTAAGTTGTCATTGCAAACATGTTTCTCTCACAACAAAGCTGAATCAGGCATGATGAGCTAGTCATGTTACAAAAACAAAATAGATCGAGTTCATACCAGCTTTTCCAGGCTCAGTCACTTCATCATATATCGTCATTATTGCCTTTCACTTGCACGACCGAACGATGTGAACAATAATAAGTGTGCTCGTGCATTGGACTAAAGATGGAATCTGCAGGCAAACACAAAGGAGAAGACAAAGTAATATGGCTCTATGAAAGCTAAACAAGTGTGCATGCAAGAGCCACTAAACATTGTAACCAATATCTTCTACCTTGACCCAAAGGAAAAGAAAACTCTATACACTGGAAATCTCCCAACAAGCAAAAGAAGAAAAAGAAAATATTTTTGGGTTTTCTCAAACTAGACAGACACACGAAAAGAAAACAAGAAAAAAAAAATAAACCAACATGGATGATATAGTGGCAAAGTGTGAACACCGGCTAACAAAGTGAAAGCATAAGCCGGAATGTAAAGTCGGTGAGAACACGTACTCCCTCAAGCTTAGGCTTTTGGCCTAACATGGTCTACTCCCAACGATGGTCCTAGCGAAACCCAAAATCATAATGGGGGTTATATGGGAGCGCTGCAGCCACTGCCTGGATAGCTGCCTCACGGAGGCGAGCAGCTTTTGCCTCCCTCTCATACTCCTCTGCCTCTCCTCTCGTTATGTAATATCTCCGTTTTACCTGAAAGTAAAGAAAGCAGGAGCAGGAAGGGTAATATGGAAAACACGCTGTCGGTTAAATATCAAACGGTATAGGAGGGATTCTTCATCCCTCTCAAGGAACTGGTAGCGTGTCAAAGCGACGCGGTCAAGGAAAGCTGTATGGAGAGGGGGATCTCCTTCGCGGATGGGTACTCCAAGAAACTTTGCTATGCGAGTGGCATAGATCCCACCAAAGAAATCCCCTTCAATAGCATTCTTATTCAGCCTCCTTGCTATAATAGATCCCATGTTGAAGCTTTTGTCACCCGTCATGGCGCTCTTAAGGATACTAAGGTCGGGTGCGCAGAGGTGACAATGCTCAATCTTGCCATTAATGCATCTGCCTATGAAGAGGGCAAAGTAATGCAAGGCAGGAAAATGAATACTCCCCATGGTAGCCGCTACTGCAACAAAAGACCTTCCAACGGCGCAAGAAACACGTGCTGACGAGAGACTATTCTTGTCTTGATACTCCTCAGCAACGGCACCAGGAATCCTTCTGCTACGGCTACGCCTTTAGGGACTTCCTAGGCAAATATGCAAAGGATTTCCCCATGGCCTTGGAGCCTTGCGTTGGTGTTCCCTCGAAGCGGAAAGGGTGATCTAGCACAGGGTGGTAAGTATTTCCCTCGGTTTTGAGAACCAAGGTATGGATCCAGTGAAGGAGTATCGCAAGTACCTGCACACACACAAAATCTTGCTCCCAACGTTATGAAGGGGTTGTCAATCCCGTATAGATTGTTTGCCAGGTGAGAACTGAAAGCAACAAAGTAACAAAGCCAAGTAAAAGCGAAAGTGGAAACGATAGGTGTGAATAGACCCGGGGGCCGTAGTTTTCACTAGTGGCTTCTCTCATGAAAGCAAGTAGACGGTGGGTGAACAAATGAATGTCGAGCAATTGATAGAACCGCGCAAAGTCGTGATGTCATCTATGGCAATGATTATATCTATAGGCATCACGTCCAAAACAAGTAGACCGATACTTTCTGCACCTACTACTATTACTCCACACGTCGACCGCTATCCAGCATGCATCTAGTGTATTAAGTCCAAAAGAATAGAGTAACGCCTTAAGCAAGATGACATAATGTAGATGGACAATCTCATATCTACGACAAAGCCCACCATGTTACCCTTGATGGCAACTACACGATGTGTGCCTTGCTGCCCCTACTGTCACTGGGAAAGGTCACCACACGGTAAGAACCCAAAACCAAGCACTTCTCCCATTGCAAGAATCATAGATCTAGTTGGCCAAACAAAACCCAAGACTCGGAGAGACTTACAAGGATATCAAATCATGCATATAAGAAATCAGCAAAGACTCAAATATATATCATAGATAATCTGATCACAAATCCACAATTCATCGGATCTCGACAAACACACCGTCAAAGAGGATAACACCGGATAGATCTCCATGAAGATCATGGAGAACTTTGTATTGAAGATCCAAGAGAGAGAAGAAGCCATCTAGCTACTAACTACGGACCCGTAGGTCTGAAGTGAACTACTCACGAGTCATTGGAGGGGTGTTGATGTTGATGTAGAAGCCCTCCAACTCCAAAGTCCCCTCCGGCAGGGCACCGGGAAGGGTCTCCAGATGAGATCTCGCGGAAACGGAAGCTTGCGGCGACGGGAAAGTGTTTTCGTGGATTCCCTGATTTTTTCTGTATTTTAAGGAATATATAGGCAAAGGAGCTAGGTCAGGGGGGCGCCAGGGAGGCCACAAGCCTGCTAGCCGCCGCCCCCTGGTGGCGGCTAAAGGGCTTGTGGGCCCCCTGTAGCTCTCCTGGCTTGGCCCTCAAGCCCCTGATCTTCTTCCGTTTGGGAAAATTTTATTTTGGAGATCTTATTCCGTTTGGACTCCGTTCCAAAGTCAGATCTGAAAAGAGCCAAAAACACAGAAAAAACAGGAACTGGCACTTGGCAATGAATTAATAAGTTAGTCCCAAAAAAGATATAAAAGGTACATAAAACATCCAAAGATGACAAGATAAAAGCATGAAACCATCAAAAATTATAGATACATTTGAGACGTATCAAGCATCCCCAAGCTTAACTCCTGCTCGTCCTCAAGCAGGGAAGTGATAAAGAATGAACTTTTGATGCTTTTGTTCTACCTAGCATAGATGTCCTTTGTAACTCCTCTTATGTGACGTGAATGTTCAGATCCAATAGATTCAAAACAATAGTTTGCCGTTGACGTGGAAACAATAATACTTCAAGCAAACTAGCAAGGTAATCATGAACTTTCAAAATAACAAGGCCAAAAGAAAGTTATCCCTACAAAAGCATATAGTCTGGCTATGCTCTATCATCATTGAACAACGAATTTAAATAATGCACAACCCCGGTATTGGCCAAGTAATTGTTTTCACACCTTTACTTTCTCAAACCTTTTAAACTCTCACGCAATACATGAGCATGAGCCATGGTCTTAGCACTATAAGTGGTGTGGAGTGTGGTGGAGGTTGCAAGACAAACATGGAGAAGATGATCACATTAACTAGGCATATCAATGAGCTCTGGAGATGCTCATCAATATATATCAATGTGAATGAGTAGGGATTGCCATACAAATGATGCACTAGAGATAAGAGTATGTGAAAGCTCTTAAAGAAAACTAGTGGGTGTGCATCCAACTTGCTTGCTCACGAAGACCTAAGGCAAATTTAAGGAAGCCGATCATTGGAATATACAAGCCAAGTTATATAATGAAAATTTCCCACTAGCTATATGGTGGTGAAAAAACGAGAGACTCTCAATCCTGAAGATCATGGTGCTTAATATGCACAAGTGTGGAAAAGTGGTAGCATTGTCCCTTCTCTCTTTTTCTCTCATTTTTTTGGATGGGCTCTTTGGCCTCTCTTTTTTTGGTGGGCTTCTTTGGCCTCTTTTATTTCCTCACATGGGACAATGCTCCATCAATGATGATCATCACACTTTCAACTCAAAACTTAGAGCAACGATGACTCTATATGGAATGCCTTCGTAGTGTACCGTGACAATGATCTAGCATGGCATAGACATTAATGGAAACATCATGCTAGCTATCTTACGATCATGCAATGGCAATGTAGAAGTGGTGGAACATGTCATGGTGGTAGTTGCATGGCAATATATCATGGAATGACTTTGAAAAAGCCATAGTAGGTAGGTATGGTGGCTGTTTTGAGGGAGCCTAATGGTAGGTTTTGTGCACCAGCGAGAATTGCACGGCACTAAGAAGATAGTGATCGTGGAAGGTAAAAGTGCATCTAAACTATGGACTCAACATTAGTCCTGAAGAGCTCATATACTTGTTGCAAAAGTTTTATTAGTAATCGAAACAAAGCATTCAACGCATACTCCTAGGGGAAGGGTTGGTAGGTATAAACCATCACGCGATCCTGACCGCCACACAAAGGATGACAATCAAAAGACTAATCATGCTCAGACTTCATCACATAGCGGTTCACCATACGTGCATGCTATGGGAATCACTAACTTCAACACAAGTATTTCTGGATCCACAACATCTTACTAGCATAACTTGAATATTACCATAACCACAACTCAAAACTAATTGAGATGAATCAAACTTCTCTAACTATTCAATGCACATGAAGGTGGAAGTTTTTGTGTCCCTTTGGATAACTACCCATTTTGAGACTACTTTCATAGCATATATCAACTACCAAGCCATGCACCACCGTGCTCTAAAAGATATAAGTGAAGCACATAGAGCAAAATAAACTAGCTCAAAAGATATAAGTGAAGCACATGTGAGCTGAATTGTCTACCAAAGGATATAAGTGAAGCTCGACAAAATCACGGTGAGTGCATGTATCTCTCTCTAGGTGTTCATTAAGGATGGTTGTGACACAACAAAAATAAAATACTCCTACGATACAAGACGATCCAAGCAAAACACATAACATGTGGTGAATGAAAATATAGCCCCAAGTAACGTTACCTTGGATTTGAAGACGAAAGAGGGGATGCCTTCCCGGGGCATCCCCAAGCTTAGGCTTTTACGGCATCCTTGAATCTCTTCGGGTGCCTTCGGCATCCCCAAGCTTGAGCTCTTGCCACTCTTTATCTTTTTGTCCATAAGAACTTCACCCAAAACTTGAAAACTTCACAACACGAAACTTAAACAGAAACTCGTGATAACATTAGTATAAGAAAGAAAACCACCACTTCCTTAGGTACTGTAGCAAACTTAGATTCTACTTATGCTGATGTTGGGTTAGTGTATTTTCAATCTTCCATGGCTAATACGCCCCGATACTATCCATAGTTTCATCAAAATAAGCAACCAACACAACAAAAAAAGAATCTGTTAACAACATACCAGTCTCAAGAAATCTGTACACTTCGTATACTTATGTTACTTCAAAAATTCTGAAACATTACAACAGTCTGAAGAATTTGCGTAGCAATTAGCAGCAAAAACAATCAACTCAAAAGCTCTTACAGAAAAAAAATTAAATTCTTTTCATGAGCAGAAAGTTGCTGTCTTTTTGAGCATGACCAAACGATCATCCCCAAGACTAATCATAACGGTTTTACTTGGCACAAACGCAAAAAGAAACACAAAAAACACAATCATAACAGAATTATGAAAGTGTGGAAAACACAAACAGAAAGAAAAAGGATAGATTCTTTGGGTTGCCTCCCAACAAGCGTTTTTGTTTAACGCCCTTAGCTAGGCAAAAGGTGATGGAATCACGTATAGTCATCTTCGGTGCTCAAACCATAAGTAGCCCTCATCATAGATTCATAAGGCAATCTTATTATCTTTCTTGGAGAGTGCTCCATGCCCTTCTTTAAAGGAAATTGAAATCTAATATTCCCTTCCTTCATATCGATGATAGGACCAATAGTCCTTAGGAAAGGTCTACCAAGAATAATGGGACATGAAGGATTGCAATCTATGTCAAGTACAATGAAATCCACGGGTACATAGTTCTTATTTGCAACAATAAAAACATCATCGATCCTTCCCATGGGTTTCTTGACAGTAGAATCCACAAGATGCAAATTAAGAGAACACTCTTCAATCTCATGAAAACTAAGAATATCACATAAAGACTTTGGAATCGTGGAAACACTAGCACCCAAATCACACAAAGCATTGCACTCATAGTTTTTGATCTTGATTTTTATAGTAGGTTCCCACTCATCATGGAGTTTTCTAGGTATAGAGACTTCTAATTCGAGCTTATCTTCAAGAGATTTCATCATAGCATCTACGATATGCGCGGTAAAGGCTTTACTTTGGCTATAAGCATGTGGAGAGTTTCACTACAGGAATCAGCTTCTTTGCCGTCTGCCATCACAGACGGCAAAGAGTAAATCCCAGACGGCAAAGAGAATATCACACACGGCAAAGAATCTCACGGCCGGCAAAATTTCTGCGTCAGCCTACGACGGCATCGTACCTTCTTTGCCGTCTGTCTCCCCAAAGTGGACGACAAAGAGCTTTGTCGTCAGCTTTTCATAGGAGCATTCGGCAAAGTGATCGAGGCGGCAGCCGACAGGTGTTGCCTCCATTCGGGATAATGGAGGCTTTGCCGTATGCCTCCCCCTCTTCTTTCCCGTCTGCCTCCCCCCTTCTTTCCCGTCATCCTCCTCCTCCTCCCCCCTCCACTCTTTGTCGTCTGCCTACCCCTCCCCCCTCCTCTGTGCCCTCTTCTTTGCCGTTTTCCTCCTTGGAAGCAGACGGCAAAGATACTATATGGCCAGCTGCTACTGCCCAGGTTGCACAGCTGGGCCCCACGTGGTACCTTTGTCGTCAGCCAGCGGACGGCAAAGGCTTTTGCCATCAGCTGGCAGACGGCAAAGAGCCTATATTGTCACATTTTTGTTTATTTTTTCTATTTCACAGCACATATACATATAATTCATAGCCCATATATGTTAAATAGGTCACAACAAATATATGATATACATATAAAGCTCATCAATGCCATTTGTTCATCAACGTACATCCCATATATCAAAAGAACCAACACATACAAAGTTTCATCCATATATACATACATATAGTTGCACATATATTGTTCATCCATATATACATATACATATAGTTCCACATTGTTCATCAACTCAAATAAAACCGGAAACTAAAGCACTCCAATGCCAGCTTCCATGCATGTAGTACATCCAATCTGCAAAATGGGTATAAGAAAGTTAGAAGAAGAAGAAGAAGAACATATATATGACAAATAAGCTAAATTGAAGAAGAAAGAGAAGAAGTAAGAAGAGAACAAGGAGAAGAAAAACAAGAAGGAGGAGGAGGAAGAGGGGAAGGGGAAGGAGAAGGAGAAGGAGCAGGAGAAGAAGAAAAAAGAAGAGAAGGAGAAGTAGAAGAAGGAGGAGGACGAGGAGAGAAGAAGAAGGAGAAGAAGGAGGGCTCCTTCTCCTTCTTCTCCTCCTTCTCCTTCTTCTTCTCTTCTTCTCCGCTCCTTCTTCTTCTTCTCCTTCTCCTTCTCCTTCTCCTTCTCCTTCTCTTCTTCTCTTCTTCTTCTTCTTCTTCCTTATTTTCATTTCTCCTCTTCTCCTCTTATTGGAGCTAAATTAGCTAACTATGTCCTTTTGGAACTAAATGGGCTAATTTTGTCATTATAGAGGAAAACAAGCTAAGTATATAATATTAATGAGCTAACCAAGGTTCTTATGCCATTTTGAGGTTATAATGTCTTTTAGGAGCTAAATTGGCTAATTATATCATTGTTGGGGAAATTAAGGCAAGGAGAATATGAAAGAGGAGAAGAAAGAGGAGGAGGAGAAGAAGAATAAATAAAGAAGGAGGAGAAGGAGGAGGAGGAGGAGAAGGACTAGAAGGTCCTTGGCCTTCTCCTCATCCTCCTCCTCCACCTCCTTCTTCTTCTTCTTTCCTTTCATTTTTCCTATTTCTTCTCCTCTTCTCCTCTTCTTGGAGCTAAATTAGCTAACTATGTCTTTTTGGAGCTAAATGGGCTAATTATCCCATTTTAGAGGAAAACAAGCTAAGTATATAATATTAATGAGCTAACCAAGGTTCTTATGCCATTTTGAGGTTATTATGGTATTTTGGAGCTAAATGGGCTAATTATGTCATTGTTGGGGAAATTAAGGCAAGGAGAATATGAAATAGGAGAATAAAGAGGAGGAGGAGAAGAAGATGAAGAAATAAAGAAGAAGGAGGAGAAGGAGGAGGAGAAGGACTAGAAGGTCCTTGGCCTTCTCCTCCTTCTCCTCCTCCTCCTCATCCTCCTCCTCCTTCTCCTTCTTCTCTTCTTCTTCTTCTTCTTTCTTTTCATTTTTCCTATTTCTTCTCCTCTTCTCCTCTTCTTGGAGCTAAATTAGCTAACTATGTCTTTTTGGAGCTAAATAGGATAATTATCTCATTTTAGAGGAAAACAAGCTAAGTATATAATATTAATGAGTTAACCAAGGTTCTTATGCCATTTTGAGCTTATTATGGCATTTTGGAGCTAAATGGGGTAATTATGTCATTGTTGGGGAAATTAAGGCAAGGAGAATATGAAAGAGGAGAAGAAAGAGGTGGAGGAGAAGAAGAAGAAGAAATAAAGAAGGAGGAGAAGGAGGAGGTGGAGGAGAAGGACTAGAAGGTCCTTGGCCTCCTTCTCCTCCTCCTCCTCCTCCTCCTTCTCCTTCTTCTTCTTCTTCTTTCTTTTCATTTTTCCTGTTTCTTCTCCTCTTCTCCTCTTCTTGGAGCTAAATTAGCTAACTATGTCTTTTTTTAGCTAAATGGGCTAATTATCTCATTTTAGAGGAAAACAAGCTAAGTATATAATATTAATGAGCTAACCAAGGTTCTTATGCCATTTTGAGCTTATTATGGCATTTTGGAGCTAAGTGGGCTAATTATGTCATTGTTGGGGAAATTAAGGCAAGGAGAATATGAAAGAGGAGAAGAAAGAGGTGGAGGAGGAGAATAAGAAGAAATAAAGAAGAAGGAGGAGAAGTAGTAGGAGGAGGAGAAGGACTAGAAGGTCCTTGGCCTTCTCCTCCTTCTCCTCCTCCTCCTCCTCCTCCTACTTCTTCTCTGCTTATTCTTCTTCTTTCTTTTCATTTTTCCTATTTCTTCTCCTGTTCTTGGAGCTAAATTAGCTAACTATGTCTTTTTGGAGCTGAATGGGCTCATTATGTCATTGTTGGGGAAATTAAGGCAAGGAGAATATGAAAGAGGAGAAAAGAAACTTACCATAGTGGTCATCAAGGAGGAGAAACATCTGGAGAAGGGTCATGCGATGCCGCTCGGGAGTTATTCTGCACAATAGATATTTTGCAATGTCTTAGTTAGCATGATGAGACTCAATTATTAATACTAGTTTATAATGAAACTCACCGTGCCAATCGAAGAGAAGACGAGCATTGACGAAGGGTCTTGACCGCTCTTCTCGCACAGACCCTGAAGAGTGGGTCGTATTAGTTAGTAATGAAACAGACATTACACACATGATTTGGCTAATGTGAAAAAAACTTACCACAAAAAGCTTGTACAGGGCCCGTTGACACGCCTCATTCTGGGACCTCTCCTCCTCAATCAATCGTGTCGTGGTCTGGTCCCTCTCATCAAGAGCAGCCTGACTTGCCAATCTCTCTTTCTCAAGAGCAGACTGGCTTGCCAATCTCTCTTTCTCAAGAGCAGCCTGGTTTGCCAATCTCTCTTTCTAAAGAGCAGCCTCAAACACCATTCCTCATTACCACAGTAATGATCTATGGTGACACACATAATGAAATGGATGAAAGTGTTCTTAGTCCGTACAACTAACCTCGATGGCAAGATCGACTCACCGTGGACGACACATTATCTTAGGACAGCTGCTCGACTGGCGCGCCTTGATCTCCGGGAGATTGAGTGGACAACGTATTATCCCATATCCAATGGCTATCAAGCCATGGGGCCTCCCGCCACCAGATATCATCACCAGCTCTGGATCCAAAGGTTCCTGGTTAGGGTTAAAGTCATCCCCTTTTGTAGCCTTCCCCGCGTCCCTGTATGCCACAAGCTTCTGGTGGGATGATATGTTGGTGAAGTTATTGGGATCATCCAGGTCAGACTCAGAGAATGCCTTCGCCTTCTTGTACGAGGCAGTATGGGCCATGCCATAAAGGTCGTACAAGTGTGGCATCTCCGTCTTATTGTATTGCGCCTAAAAGAGAGGAACAAAATATTAGCATGAAGAATGAATTGCATGAATCATGAAGCAAATCACATACCCAGTTTCGTCCGAACTGAAGTAAGTTGGCGCTGCCTTGATGGTGCGGCACACCACCATTTGGGTACGCCGATCCTTCGCATTCTCGTGGACGGCTCGCCAACTGCCTGTGCACCACTCATCAACCAACGCCTCCCAACAATCCATCTTATCCGCACACCATCTTGGGGGCACCTATAAGTTATTAGAAAGAATTTTCAGCGCTACGCCTATGAATGAAATCAAGAAAACTACGTAGAAGGACTTAAGAATAGGTAATTACCTTCATGTATTGCTCCTTCTTCAGAAACTTTCCGCGGCAATCCTTCTTCTGCTTCTTAATACCACGCGTGGCGTAGTAATC
This sequence comes from Hordeum vulgare subsp. vulgare, assembly GCF_904849725.1. Lineage (NCBI taxonomy): Eukaryota > Viridiplantae > Streptophyta > Magnoliopsida > Poales > Poaceae > Hordeum > Hordeum vulgare. The sequence goes on along the minus strand of NC_058521.1, from coordinate 108,180,542 downwards.
TCGAATAGCCTGCGGCCGAGCCTCGTGGCGCAAGTTCTGTAGTAACCGCCTACACTCGGCCTCGAGAACCCTGGCCGCCTCCTCCTCATATCCATCCTCACACCTATAGAAGGTCTGAAACCAAACATGAAAACACCGATTAGTACAATAATTAGCTATATTGTTAATTTTAGATTCTGTAAAAGGATAATTTACCCAAAAGCTCTTGATCACCATCTCGGCCCTCGTGTGGCACAAGACACCATCTATAATCTCCTCCGCCGGGGCCTGCGCAGCCTGGTAGTGCTCCCAGGAAAATCCTAGTGTAGGAACCTGACCCTCACTAGGCAATGTGACAAACCCTGGGAAATTTGTCCAGCAAAGCACACCAAGGACGGAGTTCGGCATGCGGACTCCAAGAGGGTGTACCCATCCCCTGTAGTACGATAAGGTCAATGCATTAGATATTTGGACAAAACTGAAGGCAAAAGCTAAAAAAGAGTAAACGTACTTACCTATCTCCTTCAGGTTTAATCACCGGCCACTGCTCGCGGGTAGCCGACGCGACCGGGAGACGTGTACTACCACGCTTGTACACGGTGGCCCCATCCACCTGCACATCGCCCTCACTATCCGTAAGCTCATCCCCGCCATCCCCCCCCTAAGCCACCCGGACCCTCGGTCCAATCCGGCAACTCGGTACGATCCGGCCAGGTCTCCCATCCGGGCCTCTCCACGTCGGGTGAAGCCTCCGAAACCGTAGTCTCGTGGGCCGAATGCACCTCAACCCGAGGCTGCTCCTGGACCGGAGTCTCATGGGACGAATGCCCGTCAACACCAGGCTCCTCGAACGGAGTCCCCGTAGCCTCCTCCGCAAACGGGTCGACCATAGTAGTCCTATGCTTGGGTGAATGAGCTGGTGGTGGTGGCGAGGACGGCTCAACAGTCCTCCTGGATCTTCCGCGGCCACCACCTCTCCCTGTACCCTTCCCCTTCTTCCCTACCCGACCAGCACCTCTCCCAGTGGGCAATGCCGCCGACGAAGAAGAACCCACGGGCGGTGTCGACAGACTGTCTGCCAAGGCTCTATGGGGATATAGGGGTGGAAGGGAAGTACCACCCCTCGTGCGGGATGCCTGGGAAGAACCCTTCGAGCGATCTGGACCAGCGCCCACCATCTTTCCACACCTGGTTACCTGCCATGATAAAGATTAAAAGAAATTAGTACAACATAAAAAAATTGAATAACTGACATGAATAATAATATGTACATGAATAATAAAGATTAATATATATATAATTTAAGTTGTGAATCTTACAAACTAATAATCATCATCAATAAATGCATCATCATCATCACTATCATGCATGTCTTCATGAATGACGTGCTCGTCGGGTTCAACGGCGTGAAGTTGTGAAAGGCCTTCCTTTAATCGTTGAAGCATTGACAGGTCATCCGCATCAGTAACCTCTACGAGTTCCAGCTCTTCTAGTTCCGGCTGAGGGGTGGAGTCGGATTCATTGTCGCTGTCTACTTCTATGTTCTTGGGTGAAGCATGGCGGTTCTTGAAACGTTTCTTGGAAAGACGTTTTTCTTGGAAGAATTCTCCATCATATGTGTCTGGGTTAATGTGAGGTTCATAATCCTGTTCATTTGGGAGAGGTGGTCTGACATGTGGCGGCACTTCATAAACAACATACCAACCTTCCAGATTCTTATCCGTTTGGCATGCCCACGGTAGATAGAAAACTTGGATCGCCTGTTGAGCCATAATATAGACATCGGGAACATCTAAATGGGTGTTTGGATTGATTTCAACTAGTCCTATATGTTCATGAGTCCTTCTAGTCTTCTTCGGCTGGATCCAATAACATTTGAAGACTACGACGTTCAGTGGGTTTTCACCATAGAATTGAAGTTCATAAATAGCTTCAACTCTTCCATAATACTCGATAACACCTTCGCCGATAGCAGAGACACCACACTTTGTAGATTTCCGATCGGGCATAGATAGCTCTTTGCCAAAGGTATGAAAGAGATACCCGTTGATGTTGTATTTCTCAAATGAAACTGAAGAGTTTCCTTGCATTGGGGGCACGGGAACCTTCCATGCACACACCATCCAGAAGATAGCGCATACGCTGGCAAGTCATGCATAGAGTACATGTACCACACATGCATTTTGAAGTTTTCTTTTCTAGCGGCATCGTATGTCTTGACCCCATTATCCCAAGCTTCTTCCAATTCATCCTTAAGCAGTTGCAGGTACACATTCATATTCTTCCCCGGATAATTGGGCCCTGGAATTATCAACGTCAGAAATATGTTCTTTCTTTGCATAATCTGCCCGGGGGGAGATTGAGTGGAATGACAAATACAGGCCAACAACTTTATTGGGTTGCCGTCATGCCGAAGGGATTAAAACCATCCATGGCGGCGCAGACTCGAGGATTCCTTGGATCTGCCGCTTTATCCTGATGCAATCCAAAGAAATGTTTCCACGCTTCCCCATCCGATGTGTGTACCATCATCTTATTTTCATCTGCATCTAGTTCGGTTCTTTTGCCCAATTTGTGGCATGTCATCTTTCTGGTTGTCTCTTCGACCATGAAAAGATGTTGAAGTCTTGGTACGATTGGCATATACCGAAGAACACTAACTGCGATTTTGGTCTGCCTCTTCTCTACCACAAGATACCTGCAAGACTCGCAATTGGGACAATAGTCCAAGTGTGCATACTCCTTCCTAAATAAGACACATCCTTTCTCACATGCATCTATCTTCTCATAGGGCATCTTAAGTACACGAAGTATTTTGTCCGACTCGTATAGGTTTGCACGCATGACATGGCCTTTGGGTAGGAAGCGTCCAAATAGTGTCATCATCGCGTCATAGCATTCTCTTCCCAAGTTGAACTGATCCTTCAGAGTCATTACTTGTGCAACTGCATCCAGCTGACAGAGCTCAGTGTGCTCATGGAGAGGACGTTTTGAAGACTCCAACATTTCATAAAAGGCCTTTGCAGATTCCTCCATCTCATCTTCCGAATCCCGAGCATCATCAAAGTCTTGCACCGTGTCTTCGATCCTGGTACCATGCTCGTCCGTGCGACGATGGACCACCTCAGCTCTTGTGCGTTGTATAGACTCACCAAGAAATGTCCACACCGTATAATTAGGCTTAGAACCCCACCTCTGCAGGTGTTTAATCATTACAGCCTCTGTCGTCTTTTTATAGTTGTCGCATCCAGGACACGGGAAATAGTTTCTTTCCTGGCCATTTGCGAATGCGGCTTTCACAAATTCCTTTGTTTTTACAAACCATTCTTTCGTCATCTCTTTCTGAATAGGGTGACCGGTATACATCCACGCACGATCACTCATCTTGCGTAGCTACTAAAGACAGAAGAAATATATTTATATATAATTTAGCATTCATATTCATCGGTTAATCAGGTTTTCCATTTTTATTACGTCCACGCAATCTACACGTTAATAGGTAAAGATAGGTCCTAATCCCACCCGAGTATGTGTAGATTGGGTTCGTTTTCCCATGCTCTGCTCCGGATCCAACGCAAAATTTTGGCAGCACCTCCCCACTGTTCTCCTGATACACGTCTCCACAATAAACAGAGAGGATGCGCATCCGGAGAACAACAGGGAGGCACTGACGAAATTCTGCATCGGATCCAGAGCACAGCATACGGGAAAACGAACCCAATCTACATATACTCGGGTTGTCCATGGATAATGTTGGACAATTCGAAAGGATGGCGGTTATAAACATACAAAGACATGCATATTTATAGTTGTCGCCCTTTCGAACAGGAGACGCATACTGGTCACTCATACTGATAAATTAATTTAATTACCTAAATCTAGAAAGTTTCATCCGGAAACCGAGCCATAGTAAATGAAGGGGCGGGGAGGAGATAAAATTTGTACTAACCCGTGAATGCAGGGGCGGAGCTCGTACAACGCACGGGCAGGTCCTCGCATAGCAGACCTCACAGCGATGAGACAACTATCACATGTAAATCCACCCGATCAACACAAATATTCTAATCACCCGAGACAACTATCACAAATATAATATTCATGAGCTAACCAAGGTTTTTATGCCATTTTGTAGCTAAATGGGCTAATTATCTCATTGTTGGGTAAAATAAGGTCAGGAGAATAAGATAGAGGAGAAGAAAGAGGAGGAGGAGAAGTAGAAGAAGAAATCAAGATGAAGGAGAAGAAGGAGGAGAAGGAGGAGGAGGAGAAGGTATTCTTCTTCTCTTCTTCTATTCTTCTTTTCTTCTTCTTTTCTTCTTCTCCTTCTTATTTTTGTCTTCTCCTCCTCCTGTTCTTCTTCTTCTTCTTCTTCTACTTCTTCTCCTCCTCCTCCTCTTCTCCTCTTCTCCTTCTCCTCCTCTTCTGCTTCTTCCTATTCTTTCTATTAAGCTAACTAACTAACTAACCTAACTAACCAAGCTAACTAAACCTATCGCTAAACCTAGATAGCACTAAACAGCAAAAAAACAGAATCTACCACTAAGTAACTAGAAAAGAATCTAGCTACCACTAAATACCAAACAATAAAATATCAACTTCTTCTTCTTTTTTCTCTTCTTCTCCTTCTTATTTTTTTCTTATTCTCTTCTTCTTTACTTGTTCTCCTTCTTATTTTTTCTTCTCTTCTTCTTCTTCTTCTTCTTCTCGTTCTTATTTTTTTCTTCTTCTCTTCTTATTCTTCTTCTTCTTCTTCTTCTTTTTCTCCTCCTCCTCCTCCTCGTCCTACTCCTCTTCTTCTTCTCCTCTTCTCGTCCTCCTCCTCCTCCTCTTCTCCTTTTCTCCTCCTCCACCTAACTAACCAAGCTAACTAACTAACTTAACTAAAACAACTAACCTAACTAAATCTACCACTAAAACTACTAACAATAATCTAGCTACCTCTAATTAACAAAACAAAACTAAATCTGTAAATTAGCAAAAAAAGAAAAAAAAGGACTCACCGGAGGGGGCGGCCGGGGAGGAGGAGGGTGCGACGGTGGAGGAGACGGCGGTGGTGGCGGAGGGGTGGTGGTGTAGAAGGGGCGAGCTCCGACGGCGGTGGTGGAGGAGGAGGTCCCGGGGAGGAGGAGGGGGCGTGGTGGAGGTGGGGGCGGGGGGAGGAGGGGGCGCAGGGAGGCCGGAGGAGGGCGCAGGGATGCCGGAGGCCGGAGGAGGGAGGAGGAGGGGGCGCAGGGAGGTTGGAGGAGGAGAGGGCGGCGGTGCAGGGAGGCCGGAGGCCGGAGGAGGAGGGGGCGCAGGGAGGCCGGAGGAGGATGGGGCGCAGGGAGGCCGGAGGAGGAGGGGCGCAGGGAGGCCGGAGGAGGATGGGGCACAGGGAGGCCGAAGGAGGAGGGGCGGTAGCGCAGGGAGGCCGGAGGAGGGCGCGGCGACGGTGGTGGTGTCGAGGGTGAGAGAGAGGGGTGTGGGGTGGCCGTTAGGGGGGAGAGAGAGGCGCGTGGGGGTGGGGCTAACGGCCGTTAGGGGCACACCCTCTTTGCCATCCGCCTCCCGACGACATAGAGGAGAAAAGAGGACGGCAAAGAGAGAGGTCGTTAGGGGGCAGAGAGGGGGTGCGGGGTAGGCCAGCCAAGCGCTTTGCCGTCTGCCTAAGTTAAGTTTGCCGTGAGCCCAGATCTTTGCCGTCAGCCTGAGTGGTGTTTGTCGTGAGCCAGGAGACGGCAAAGAAGCTGCAGATGGCAAAGACCCTCTTTGCCATAAGCCTTCTCTTTGTCGTCTGGTTTCTAGTAGCTGATGGCAAAGAGGGTCTTTGCCATCAGCCAGCAGACGGCAAAGAAGAAACAGATGGCAAAAAACTGTTTTCCAGTAGGATTTGCAATGGATTGCATCAAAGATATGCATTCAAACAAGGAGCAATTATCATAATTGAATTCCTTGAAATCCAAAGTGGGAGTTCCATTACTACCCAAAATTTTGACTTCTTCTACTCCACTCTCCACACCTTTATCGTCAAGATGGGTAGACTCCGAATCATTGGGGCGTTTTCAAAAAAAGTGGATTCATATCCAGCCCCTTCATCAATAGGTTTGACACGCGAAAACAAAGATTCAAGACGAGTCACACCAAGCAATTTAAGATCTTTGTGATTTGCATCACTAGAACGCACCCTTTTAAACCATTCATGCCTAGCGCGAATTTGGGCGGTTCTTTCTTTGCTCTCATTCATGGAGACACGCATAGCTTTCAAAGTTTCATCCAAGTTGACCTTGGGAGGAGCGCATCTAACTTTCAAAGCATCAATATCACAAGACATCCTATCAACGCTCTTAGCCAAATTGTCTATTTTGAGTAGTCTTTCCTCTATGGACGCATTGAAAATCTTTTGAGACTTGATGAACTCTTTGATATTACTCTCTAAATCAGAGGGTAATTTGTTGTGATTTCTATAAGTGTTGTTGTAGGAATTGCCATAATTGTTAGAGGAGTTACTAGGAAAATGCCTAGGAAGGTAGTTTCCTCTAAAAGCATTGTTGTTGCCAAAATTGTTCCTACCAACAAAATTCACGTCCAAACTAGCGTTGCTACTCTTAATCAAGGAAGATAGTGGCATGTCATTAGGATCTAAAGGAGCGTTTCTACTAGCAACCAAATTCATCAACTTGTCCATCTTAGCACTAAGCGAGTTAATTTCTTCTATAGCGTGTACCTTTTTGCTAGCAGGCGACCTTTCAGTGTGCCACTGAGAGTAGTTGGTCATGATATTGTCTAGGAGTTTTGTAGCTTCTCCTAACGTGATTTCCATGAACGTTCCACCTGAGGTGGAGTCCAAGATATTGCGAGAAGCGAAATTCAAGCCAGCATAAAAGATTTGTATAATCATCCAGAAACTCAAGCCATGAGCGGGACAATTTCTAATCATAAGCTTCATCCTCTCCCAAGATTGTGCAACATGTTCATGATCAAGTTGCTTGAAAATCATGATATCGTTACGTAAGGAGATGATCTTAGCCGGCGGAAAATACTTGGATATGTAAGCACTTTTGCACTTATCCCAAGAATCGATACTATTTTTAGGCAAAGAAGAAAACCAAGTTTTTGCGCGATATCGCAACGAGAAGGAAAAAAGCTTCAACTTAATCACGTCATTATCCACATCTCTTTTCTTTTGCATATCGCAAAGCTCAATGAAGGTATTGAGATGGGATGCAACATCTTCACTAGGAAAGCCGGAGAATTGCTCTTTCATAACAAGATTCAGCAAAGCTGCGTTGATTTCATACGATTCCGCACTAGTGGCGGGAGCAATCGGAGTACTAATAAAATCATTATTATTGGTAGTCGAGAAGTCGCAAACTCTGGTGTATTCAGCCATGATGACTTCAACAAGCAAAGAAGCACACAAGCAAACAAGAAAACCGGCGAATGAAAACGGCAAAAAGGCAAAACGCAAAAGAAAACGGCGAAGGAGAAAGGCAAATGAAAGCGGCAAATGTGAAGTGGGGGAGAGGAAAACGAGAGGCAACTCGCAAAAAAATAAATGCAAGAGATGAGTTTGTGAGACCTACTTGGATAAATCTCTCATTCCCCGGCAACGGTGCCAGAAATACTTCTCCTACTACAACAAAAGACCTTCCAACGGCGCCAGAAACACGTGCTGACGGGAGACTATCCTTGTCTTGATACTCCTCAGCAACGGCACCAGGAATCCTTCTACTACGGCTACACCTTTAGGGACTTCCTAGGAAAATATGCAAAGGATTTCCCCGTGGCCTTGGAGCCTTGCGTTGGTGTTCCCTCGAAGCGGAAAGGGTGATGTAGCACATTGGTGGTAAGTATTTCCCTCGGTTTTGAGAACCAAGGTATCGACTGAGTGAAGGAGTATCACAAGTACCTCCACAAACACAAAAATCTTGCTCCCAACGCTGTGAAGGGGTTGTCAATCCCTTATAGATTGTTTACCAAGTGAGAACTGAAAGCAACAAAGTAACAGAGCAAAGTAAAAGCAAAAGTGGAAACGATAGGTGTGAATAGACCCGGGGGCCGTAGTGTTCACTAGTGGCTTCTCTCATGAAAGCAAGCAGACGGTGGGTGAACAAATTACTGTCGAGCAATTGATAGAACCGCGCAAAGTCGTGACGTCATCTATGGCAATGATTATATCCATAGGTTCACGTCCAAAACAAGTAGACCAATACTTTCTGCATCTACTACTATTACTCCACACGTCGACCGCTATCCAGCATGCATCTAGTGTATTAAGTCCAAAAGAACAGAGTAATGCCTTAAGCAAGATGACATGATGTAGATGGACAATCTCATATCTACGACAAAGCCCACCTTGTTAACCTTGATGGCAACTACACGATGTGTGCCTTGCTGCCCCTACTGTCACTGGGAAAGGTCACCACACGGTAAGAACCCAAAACCAAGCACTTCTCCCATTGCAAGAATCATAGATCTAGTTGGCCAAACAAAACCCAAGACTCGGAGAGACTTACAAGGATATCAAATCATGCATATAAGAAATCAGCAAAGACTCAAATATATATCATAGATAATCTGATCACAAATCCACAATTCATCGGATCTCGACAAACACACCGTCAAAGAGGATTACATTGGATAGATCTCCATGAAGATCATGGAGAACTTTGTATTGAAGATCCAAGAGAGAGAAGAAGCCTTCTAGCTACTAACTACGGACCCGTAGGTCTGAAGTGAACTACTCACGAGTCATTGGAGGGGCGATGATGTTCATAGAGAAGCCCTCCTACTCCAAAGTCCCCTCCGACAGGGCACCGGGAAGGGTCTCCAGATGAGATCTCGTGGAAACGGAAGCTTGCGGCGGCAGAAGAGTGTTTTCGTGGATTCCCTGAATTTTTCCTGTATTTTAGGGAATATATAGGCAAAGGAGCTAGGTCAGGGGGCGCCAGGGAGGCCAGAAGCCTGCTAGCCCCCCCTGGTGGCGGCTACAGGGCTTGTGGGCCCCCTGTAGCTCTCCTGGCTTGGCCCTCAAGCCCCCTGATCTTCTTCCGTTCGGGAAAAAATTATTTCGGGGATTTTATTCTGTTTGGACTCCATTCCAAAATCAGAACTGAAAAGAGCCAAAAACACAGAAAAACAGGAACTCACACTTGGCACTGAATTAATAAGTTAGTCCCAGAAAAGATATAAAAGGTACATAAAACATCCAAAGATGACAAGATAACAACATGAAACCATCAAAAATTATAGATACGTTTGATACGTATCAGTAGCTTGTGTAATGTCTCTAGTTTCTCCAACAGTAATACCAGAGCAAAAATCTCGAACCGAAGATTTAGGAGGATCATTGAGGCTACCCCAAGTAGGTATTTTGCCAATTCTATTGAAATCCTCTAAATCCATGGTATACGATTTATCGTAGAGATCAAACAGTATCGATGGCTCACGGCCAGCTGAAAATTTGAATCTACGAACAAAAGAGGAAGTGAGAGCAACATATTGTTCACATTTATCGGAGACCAATTCTTCAAGTCCGACGTTGCGAACAAGTGTATCAAACTCGTCTTTGAAACCTGCATCAATCATAAATTCATCAGAATGCCATTCACATGGTTGTACCTGCGCGTCCCTTGGTTGGTAAGGATCAGGCTCCCGAATCGCAAGACGGTGACCTCTCTTGCTTGAGAAACCACCATGAAAGTTTCTCCTGAACATCTTCCTTTTCTGAAATTTTCAGTGACCCGAAGGAAAGGTGAACAAGGTTCAACTAAACTTGTAGCAACTACTCCCACAAGTGCCTAGAGACCATATTACGCATCGAAACTACTTGGGACCAGCTAGAATCAGCATGCAAAGCCCAAGAACATGGTCACCAAGGCAGCAAAAATACGCGGAGTATAAGGCACTAGAGCAAAAACTAATTGGACCAATGGAGGAGTCACTTACCAAGGAGTAATTTCCCCAAAACAGTTCGGAGAACGGTGATTTGAGCAAAGAGATCGAAAATTCCAGCAAGAGGAGCAAGAACAAGGGTTTGAGCTGCGAAACAATTTTTTCTGGAGGTAGGAGAAGAGGATGAGAGCAAGAATCAGTGGAGCGGGTGCCTGTGGGCCCCACAAGCATGGGTGGCGCGGCTAGGGGGTGACCGCGCCCCTACGGCTTGTGGTGCACTGGTGTGGCCCCCAAACAAACTCATTGTCTCAGATTTTTTCGAAAAATCCAGAAAAAATCATACTTGATTTTCAGGACGTTCGAAGAACTGATGTCAGCTGTGCTTCCCTTGCAACGGCGACAGGAATAGTCGTGTCGACGGCACCAGGAATCCTTCAGCTGCAGCTACGCCTTAAGGGACTTCCTAGGCAAGTATGCAAAGGATTTCCCCCGTGGCCTTGGAGCCTTGCGTTGGTGTTCCCTTGAAGCGGAAAGGGTGATGTAGCACAACGGTGGTAAGTATTTCCCTCAGTTTGAGAACCAAGGTATCAATCCAGTGGAGGAGTATCTCAAGATCAAGCACAAACACAAAAGCTTGCTCCCAACGCTATGAAGGGGTTGTCAATCCCTTATAGATTGTTTGCCAAGTGATAACTGAAAGCAACAAAGTAATAAAGCAAAGTAAAAGCGGAGGTGTAAACGATGGATGTGAATAGACCCGGGGGCCGTAGTCTTTACTAGTGGCTTCTCTCATGAAAGCAAGTAGACGGTGGCTGAACAAATTACTGTCGAGCAATTGATAGGACCGCGCAAAGTCGTGACGACATCTATGCAATGATTATATATATAGGCATCACGTCCAAAACAAGTAGACCGATACTTTCTGCATCTACTACTATTACTCCACACGTCGACCACTATCCAGCATGCATCTAGTGTATTAAGTCCATAAGAACAGAGTAACGCCTTAAGCAAGATGACATGATGTAGAGGGATAATCTCAAACCAAATATAAAAACCGCATCTTTTTACCCTTGATGGCAACTACTTCATGTGTGCCTTGCTGCCCCTATTGTCACTGGGAAAGGTCACCACATGGTAGAACCCAAAACCAAGCACTTCTCCCATTGCAAGAATCATAGATCTAGTTGACCAAACAAAACCCAAGACTCGGAGAGACTTACAAGGATATCAAATCATGCATATAAGAAATCAGCAAAGACTCAAATATATATCATAGATAATCTAATCACAAATCCACAATTCATCAGATCTCGACAAACACACCGCCAAAGAAGTTTCCATCGGATAGATCTCCATGAAGATCATGGAGAACTTTGTATTGAAGATCCAAGAGAGAGAAGAAGCCATCTAGCTACTAACTACGGACCCGTAGGTCTAAAGTGAACTACTCACGAGTCATTGGAGGGGCGATGATGCTCATGAAGAATCCCTCCAACTCCAAAGTTCCCTCCGGCAGGGCGCCGGGATTGGTCTCCAGATGAGATCTCGCGGAAACGGAAGCTTGCGGCGACGGAAAAGTATTTTCGAGGCTCCCCTGATTTTTTGCTGAATATTTGGGAATATATAGGCCAAGGATCTAGGTCACGGGGCAGCCAGGGAGGCTACAATCCCTCACACCGCCGCCTCCCCCCTGGTGGCGGAGTGGGGGCTTGTGGGCTCCGTGGAGCCCACCTGGCTTGGCCCACAGGCCCCCTGATCTTCTTCCGTTCGGCAAAAAATCATTTCGGGGTTTTTATTCCATTTGGACTCCGTTCCAAAATCAGATCTGAAAAGAGTCAAAAACACAGAAAAAACAGGAACTGGTGCTTGGCACTGAATTAATAAGTTAGTACCAAAAAAGATATAAAAGGTACATGAAACATCCAAAGAAGACAAGATAACAACATGAAACCATCAAAAATTATAGATATGTTTGAGACGTATCAAGAACTTTTATTTTCGAGGTACTTTTCTACTGGATGCTAAGACAGAAAATAGGGAAAACTAAACTAAATCTATCATTTTTCTTCTAAGCAACCTAAAGTGAAAGCTTGGAACAGAGGTTTGTGACTCCTCGATTCATCCATCTCATGGTCATCAAAGGAAATCCGTCAATGGGGTTGATCCAGCCTCTTTGACAAAACTTTCTCGAATCACAAAAAGGGAACGGAGAATTTTCGAATAGTCACTAAGTTACCTCAATGGGGATGTGTATCTCCCCAACAAGCAAATCATACTTCATCTTGACACGAGGAATAGGGCATTCAAAACTCCCGATAAGAATCGATGAAGTTTTTTCGATAGCATTGATGCAATGTACTCGATATTGTTTCTTCGGAAAGTGCACCGTATGCTCATTACCGTGGACGTGGAAAGTGACATTGCCTTTGTCGCAATCTATAACAGCCCCTACAATGTTTAAAAAGGGTCTTCCAAGGATGACATCCATGGCATCGTCCTCGGCAATATCCAAGATAACAAAGTTTGTTAAGATAGTGGTGTTAGCAACCACAACAGGCACATCCTCGCAAATTGTGATAGGGAAAGTAGTTGATTTGTCGGCCATTTGCAGAGAGATTTCAGTAGGTGTCAACTTATCCAGTTCATGTCTACGATAAAGAGAGAGAGAGGCATAACACTAACACTGGCTCCAAGGTCGCATAACGCAGTTCTAAGGTAGTTACCTTTAGTGGAGCAAGGTATAGTGGGCACACCAGGATCACCTAGTTTCTTAGGAGTTCCACCCTTGAAGGTATAATTAGCGAGCATGGTGGAAATATCAACCTCAGGTATCCTCCTGTTATTAGTCACAATATCTTTCATGTACTTAACATACGGAGACATCTTGAGCATATCTGTCAAACGCATTTGCAGAAAGACAGGTCTGATCATCGCAATGAATCGCTCAAAATCTTCATCATCCTTTTTCTTGGATGGTTTGGGAGGAAAGGGCATGGGTTTCTAAACCCATGGCTCCCTTTCTTTACCATGCTTCCTAGCAGCGAAGTCATTCTTATCGTATCTCTTAGTCTTAGGTTGTGGGTTATCAAGATCAACACTAGGTTCAATCTCCACATCCTTATCATTGCTGGTTGAGCATCAACATGAACATCACTATTGATATTATCATTAGGCTCATGTTCATCACCAGATTGTGTTTCAACATCAGAGATAGAGGCATCGTTTGGACTCTCAGGTGTAGCATCAACAGGGTTGCTAGCGTGCAGGTTCCTATCATCTTTCTTCTTCTTTCTAGGATGACTAGGTGCATTAGTGCTAACTTCTTGAGAATCTTGTTCAACTCTCTTCGGATGGCCCTCAGGATACAAAGGTTCCTGGGTCATTCTACCGCCTCTAGTGACGACTCTGACGAAGTTGTCATTCAACTCATTGAGCAAGTCATTCTGAGCTTTAAGTACTTGTTCTACCTGAGTAGTAACCATAGAGGCATGTTTACTCAAAAGCTTTAGATCATTGACATTTCTGTCGACACAAGCACTTAAATGACTAAGCATGCAAGCATTCTTTTCCAATTGTCTGCTAACATAATCATTGAAACTCTGTTGTTTGGCAACGAAGTTATCAAATTCATCCATGCATAATCTAGCAGGTTTATCAAAAGGACTATCACTCTCATCAAACCTACGCAGAGAATTTACTTCTACTACCTGTATCGGGTTATCGAGACCATGGATCTCTTTGATAGGTGGTAGATTTTTGACATCTTCAGATTTCATGCCTTTCTCTCGCATAGATTTCTTGGCTTCTTGCATATCTTCAGGACTGAGGAATAGGATACATCTTTTCTTCGGAATTGGCTTAGGAGGTGGTTCGGGAATAGTCCAAGCATTCTCATTGCACAAGATGTTATTCAGTAGAATCTCAGCTTGTTCTATGGTTCGTTCCCTAAAAGTACTACCGGCACAACTATCTAGGTGGTCTTTGGAAGCATCGGCAAGTCCATTATAGAAGATATCAAGTATTTCATTCTTCTCAAGAGGGTGATCTGGCAAAGCATTCAGTAGCTCGATGAGCCTCCCCCAAGCTTGTGGGAGACTCTCTTCTTCAGCTTGAGCAAAGTTGTATATTTCTTGCAAGGCAGCTTGCTTCTTATGGGTAGGGAAATATTTTGTAGAGAAGTAGTAGACCATATCCTGGGGGCTACGCACACAACCAGGAGCAAGAGAAGTGAACCAGGTCTTAGCATCATCCTTTAGCGAGAAAGAAAACAGCTTGAGCATGTAGTAGTGGCGAATCTTTTCCTCGCTAGTGAATAGGGTGGCTATATCGTGCAGTTTGGTAAGATGGGCTACAACCATTTCAGACTCATAACCGTGAAAAGGATTAGATTCGACCAGAGTGATTAACTCAGGATCAACAGAGAATTCATAATCCTTATCGGTCACAAAGATAGGCGAAGTGGCAAACTTTGGGTCGTATTTCATCCTAGCGTTTAGAGATTATCTTTCCACTTGCGCAGAAGTTTCTCAACATCATAGCTATCCTTACATGCAAGGAAGTCCTCAGCTATCTCTCCCTCCATAACATAGCGCGTATCAGGCATAATAGGCAATTCAGGCATAGTAGCAGGTTCTACTTCAATAGTATCAGCAGTTTCAGAAGTATCATCACATCTAGGAGAAACTCTAGCAATATGTGCATCAAGGAATGCACCTAGTGGCAAAGCAGTATCAGGCATAGCATCATCAGGCATAGTATCAAGCATAGCATCATCAGGCATAGTATCAAGCATAGCATCATCAGGCATAGTATCAAGCATAGCATCATCAGGCATAGTACCAAGCATAGCATCATGGGCAGCAGAAGTAGCATCATCAGGCATAGGCGACATATCAAGATTTCTAGCAGGAGGCGAAGTCGCAAACTTACTCAAAACTGAAGGTGAATCAAGTGCAGAGCTAGATGGCAGTTCCTTACCTCTCCTCATAGTGGAAGGCAGGATTTTAGTTCTAGGATCTTTCAGATTCCTCATAGTGATCAGCAGACGTCAATCCCAAGTGACTCAGAGAATATAGATGTGCTTCCCCGGCAACGACGCCAGAAAAGGCCTTTGATGACCCAAAAGCGTATGGGATCGCATCAGTTTTCGAGGGTAGAGTATTCAACCCAAATTTGTTGGTTCGCCAAGGGAAGCGAAAGAATATTGTCAAGTATTAGCAGCTGAGTTTATCAGATTCAACCACACCTGAAAGATTAGTGTCTGCAAGCAAAGTATCAGTAGCAAAGTAGTATGATAGCAACGGTGCCAGAAACGATCTGTTGACAAGGCAGACTATTCCTAACTGTTGTATCAATGGCGCCAGTAGGTTGCACGTGAATGAGTAACTATTCTTCCCCGACAACAGTGTCGGAAAAGATCTTGCAACAAGTAACAGCAAGGTAGCAAGGAACAGCAGTAGCAACAGTAGTAGCAAAGTGACAGCAGCAAAGTGGCCCAATCCCTTTTGTAGCAAGGGACAAGCCTAGACAAAGTAACGTAGCGAGGACCAGTAGTAAAAGACTCATAGGCAATGGATCGGTGATAGATGAGTATGACGGATGTGATTCATCATGTAACAGCTATAACACGAAGAGATATGTAACTAGCTCCCGTTCGTCAATCTAATGTAGGCATGTATTCCGTATGTAGTCATACGTGCTTAGGGAAAAGAACTTGCATGACATCTATTGTCCATCCCTCCCGTGGCAGCGGGGTCCTAATGGAAACTATGGGATATTAAGGTTCTCATTTTAATAAAGAATCGGACCAACGCATTAACACGTGGTGAATACATGAACTCCTCATACTCTGGTCATCTCCGGGAGTGGTTCCGGCTATTGTCACTCTGGGGTTGCCGGGTCATAACACATAGTAGGTGACTACAACTTGCAAGATAGGATCGAAAACACACATATATTGGCAACAACATAATAGGTTCAGATCTGAAATCATGGCACTCGGGCCCTAGTGACAAGCATTAAGCATAACAAAGTAGTAGCAACATCAATCTAGAACATAGTGGATACTAGGGATCAATCCCCGTCAAAAACTAACTCGATTACATGATAGATCTCATGCAACTCATCACCATCCAGCAAGCCTACGATGAGATTACTCACGAACGATGAAGAGCATCATGGAATTGTCGATGGAGAAAGGTTGATGATGACGATGGCGACGATTTCCCCTCTCCGGAGCCCGAAACGGACTCCAGATCTGGCCTCCAGATGAAGAACAGGATGTGGCGGCACCTCCGTATCACAAAACACGATGAAACCTTCTCTCTGATTTTTTTTCCGGGCGAGACGGAAGATATAGATCTGAGTTTGGGGGCGGTGGTGCCACGTGGGCCCCACAAGCCTGCACGGCGCGGCCTAGGGGGTGGCCGCGGCCTGTGGGCTTGTGGCGCACTGGCACGCCCCCTCTGGTGGATCTTTGCGCATGTATTTTCTTTTATTCCAGAAAAAATCTCCGTAAATTTTCAGGACATTCCGAGAACTATTATTTTTGCACAATAACAACACCATGGCAATTCTGCTGAAAACAGCGTCAGTCCGGGTTAGTTCCATTCAAATCATGCAAGTTAGAGTCCAAAACAAGGGCAAAAGAGTTCGGAAAGTAGATACGACGGAGACGTATCATGAGTTGGCCTTCTTCCCGGGGATGATCCCGTGGAAATGCATGTTGCTCTTTCTAAGTGTGGACATCGGAATGTCCATGGCTTTAAGAGTGTCTGCATATAAGATGTTGAGGCCGCTGCCTCCGTCCATTAGGACCTTCCGTAGTCGGATCCCGTTGACTGCAGGGTCTACAACCAACGTCTGCCTCCTGGGGTGGCTATGCTGGCCAGGTGATCCGATTAGTTGAATGTGACGGGCGTCTTCGCCCAGTCGAGATACTTCGTGACTGTCGGAGCTGGCATGTTCACCTCCCGATTGATGACTTTCAATCGGCTCTTGCTCTCGACGTCAGTAAAGATCATGAGGACCTTCTCAACGTTTGGGTACCCGGGGGTTCTCTCGGGGTCCTCCTCATCCTCCTTGTCCCTGGAGGGTTCTTCGCCCATCTCCTTCTGGAGTAGGCAACAATCACGAGCCGTGTGCTTGGAGGGAATGGTCTCCCCCTCGTGGTCCTTCCTCGAGTGGATCGGACACGGCTGGTCCGGCAAACTGCTCTTGGGCTCGCCCTTCTTCTTGCCTGTCCACTATTTCTTCTTTTTGAGCCTGCACTGGCTCTGCCCTGGGGCAGCATCTACTTTGGCTTTTCCTGAAGCATCGCCCTTTAGCTTTTCCTTTTTCCCGGCATTGCCCAACTAAGTGGCATCGCTGGCTCGGCCTTTACCGCTGCAGAGGCGATCTTCCTCTTCGTCGTTCGTATACCGATTGTCAATCTCCATGGCCCTACTGACGGACAGGTCCCCTGATCGGCCGAACTTGAGGATCAGCTCGCGATACCAAGTGTCTACCTTGAAATCGCACACGTCCTGATGCTCGGTGACATTCTCCACGGTGTTGTGCAATGTGGTCCACCTCTGGATGTATTCTCGAAGAGTCTCGTTGCTCTTCTGAACACAATGTTGCAGCTATGTCAAGCCGCCCGGACGCTTGTAGGTACCCTCGAAGGTCTTGATGAACACTGGGCGAGGTTGCCCCAGCTATGGATGCTGCTGGAGGGCAACTGGTTGAGTCAAGCCCGAGCCGACACCTCTAGCATGAGGGATAGATGCTTCATTGCGACGAAGTCATCGCTGCCACCGATTTGCACAGCCACTCAGTAGTCCTCGAGCCAAGTCTCTGGCTTGGATTTAACGTTGAACTTGCTGATCCTCGTAGCCAATCTGTAATTGGAGGGGATCTCCGCTTCTTGGATGTGTCGACCGAAGCACTTGAGACCAAATACTCCTCAGCCAGCTCGTGAACGGTTGATTTGTCGGGGAACGTCGCATGGCAAACAAAAAAAATCCTACGCACATGCAAGACGTATCATGGTGATGATCATCTACGAGAGGGGAGATCGGATCCATATACCCTTGTAGATCGCTAAGGGGAAGCATTAAGAAATGGGATTGATGTAGTCGAACATCTTCGCGATCTAAATCGCAAGTGTCCCACGAACTCCGTCCCGATTTCGTACCGAATGGACGGCACCTCCGCGTTCAGCACACGTACATCTCGATGACAATCTCCGCCTTCTTGATCCAGCAAGATAGACGAAGAGGTGGCTGAATTCTCCGGCAGCAGGATAGCGTGGCGGTGATGGTGGTGGAGCTACTCTGGCAGGGCTTCGTCGTGCCATACCAAACTAGCTACAGGGTGTCACGAACTAGAGGGAGAGAGGGCTGCACCATGGCTTGGGGTGCAAAAAGCCTCTCAAACCTCTAATATATATACGTGGAACAAGAGGGAGGGTTTACTTGCCTCCTACTCAAAATAGGAGGGTTCGGCCGAGCCAAGGGGAGGAGTCCTCCTCCAATTCAGTTTGGTGGAGGACTCCCTTCCCACTTGTCCACCTCCTTCCTTTTTTCCTTTTTCCTTTTATTTTTGCCTTTAGCCGAAATAGGTTATTGGGCTGGCCTCACCAGCCCACTAATGGCTGGTGCGCCACCAATAGGCCTATTAGGACCTCTCCTGTGTGAGTGGCCCCTTGATGACCCACAAGTATAGGGGATCAATCGTAGTCCTTTCGATAAGTAAGAGTGTCGAACCCAACGAGGAGAAGAAGGATCTGACAAGTGATTTTCAGCAAGGTAAAATCTGCACGCACTGAAATTGTCGGTAACAAGTGATTGTGTGGTGAGATGATTCGTAGCAAGCAACAAGTAACAAAAGTAGCAACGGTGCAGCAAAGTGGCCCAATCCCTTTTTTAGCAAGGGACAAGCCAGGACAAAGTCTTATAGGAGGAAAAACGCTCCCAAGGACACACGGGAATTTCTGTCATGCTATTTTTCATCATGTTCATATGATTCACGTTCGTTACTTTGATAGTTTGATATGTGGGTGGACCGGCGCTTGCGTACTGCCCTTACTTGGACAAGAATCCCACTTATTATTAACCCCTCTTGCAAACATCCGCAACTACGAAAAAAGAATTAAGACAAAGTCTAACCATAGCATTAAACTAATGGATCCAAATCAGCCCCTTACGAAGCAACGCATAAACTAGGGTTTAAGCTTCTGTCACTCTAGCAACCCATCATCTTCTTACTACTTCCCAATGCCTTCCTCTAGGCCCAAATAATGGTGAAGTGTTATGTAGTCAATGTTCACATAACACCACTAGAGGAAAAACAACATACAACGTATCAACTTACCGAGCGAGTTCCAAATTCACATGACTACTATTAGCATGACTTATCCCATGTCCTCAGGAACAAAAGTAACTACTCACAAAGCATAATCATATTCATGACCAGAGAGGTAATGAGTAGCATCAAGGATCTGAACATAAACTCTTCCACCAAGCAATCCAACTAGCATCAACTACAAAGAGTAATCAACACTACTAGCAACCTTACAAGTACCAATCGGAGTCGCGAGACGGAGATTGGTTACAAGTGATGAAGTAGGGTTTGGAGATGAGATGGTGCCGATGAAGATGTTGATGGTGACGAGTCCCCTCCGATGAGAGGAGTGTTCGTGATGACGATGGCGACGATTTCCCCCTCCGGGAGGGAAGTTTCCCCGGCAGGATCGTCCTGCCGGAGCTCTAGATTGGTTCTGCTCAAGTTCTGCCTCGTGGCGGCGGCGAAACCACGAAAATGCTCCTCCTTGATTTTTTTTTCCTGGACGAAACCCTCCATATATCAAAAGAGGGGAGCAAGTGGGCAGTGGGTTGCCCACAAGCCCTCATGGCGCGGCCTGGGGGGTGGCCGCGACGTGCAGGCTTGTGGGCACCCCCTCGTGCCCCTCTAGCACTTCTTCGGCCTAGTATTTTTGATAAATCGGGAAAAAAATCCTCGTTGATTTTTACGGCGTTTGGAGTTGCGTAGAATAGGTATATCAACTTTGCTCCACTTTCAGGCCAGAATTCCAGTTGCCGGTATTCTCCCTCTTCATGTAAATCTTGCAAAATAAGAGAGAAAAGGCATCAGAATTGTACCGTGAAGCGAAATAACAGCCCAAGAAGCGATAAATATCAACATGAAAACATGATGCAAAATGGACGTATCAACTCCCCCAAGCTTAGACCTCGCTTGTGCTCAAGCGAAAGCCAAGCTCAATAAATATGTCCACATGTTTAGGGAGAGAGGTATCGACAAAACAAGATACGAACATGCATGCATCATGATCAAGATCAGAACAGCAATACCAACATATAATCTCTCATGCTAAAGTGATAATTCCTTCACAAAGTAAAGCATGGATCAAGAACCTTACCGAGAAGTAACAACCGATAGCCTTTAGTCATTAAAGCAATTGCAATTTATCACAACATCAGAACGAGTCAAACAAGAGCTTGTAAAGAAAATCCACATACTCAATCATTCTTTCGTTCTCTACAATTGCTACAACTCACGTGGTACTCATGAGATCAAAGTTTTAGCTGGACACACAGAAACATAGGGGTTTATAGTTTTACCTCCCAACTGCTTACCTCAAGGGTAATGTCAACAATAATAATTTATGAATACTTACCTCCAAGTTGACATATGAATATAGATCTTTCCCAAGCATGTGACGGTAGCCAAGATAAAGGCTAAATAAGGAATTGGTGAAGATCACCATGACTCTTTCAAGGGCAAAAAGTAAAGGTACAAGATAGGCCCTTCGCAGAGGGAAGCAGAGGTTGTCATGCGCTTTTGAGGTTTGGATGCGTGTCCTCTTAGTGCGAAGGAACGTCACTTTGTATTGCCACCTGTGATAAAGAACTTTATTATGCAGTCTGTCGCTTTTATGTCTTCCTGATCACAGGTTTGTACAAAGCTTATTTTCGACACACTAATAGATCATACATATTAGAGAGAAAATTTTATTGCTTGCACCGATGACAACTTACTTGAGGGATCTTATTCAATCCATAGGTAGGTATGGTGGACTCTCATGGCAAAACTGGTTTGAAGGTTTATGGATGCACAAGTAGTATCTCTACTTAGTGCGGGAGGTTTGGCTATTGTGAGGTGGAAGCAATCGTCACATGCTAAGGGATCTCTAATCATATAACATTGTTCAGAGCCAAGAAAACACAATTCATTATGTTGTCTTCCTTGTCCAACATCTACTTCTAGGCATGCAATAGTTTAGTGAGTGTTCACAATCATAGATGGTGTCAGAGATGATATATTTATATGTGAATCTCTCCTTCTTTATCACTTCGTATTAATTGCAACCATGGCCAAGGTCTACGTTTGCCTACCCTCAACAAGTTCCAATCCTCATTCTTTTTATATGTGAAGCCATCACTTCCCATAAGTTCATTACATGATCTTTCATGCTTTTGTTCTATTCTCACTCTTTTGATCATGGCCAGAGGCAAAGCCCTTCAACTAAGACACTCTTTATTATATGGCTCACGAGCAAGAATACATCGGGGGTGACACAAAGCAAAACTCAAAACTAAAACACTAAGACTTTTACTCTACTAGAAAAAGAGAAAACTGAAAAGGAAAACTAAAACAAAAGGTAAAGGCAAAATATGTGATGGTGATACGATACTGGGGCAACTCCCCCAAGCTTGGCAAAAGCCAAGGGGACTGCCCATACAAATGCTCAGTTGTCTTCCTTTGGTGGTGATGGTGGAGTTGAAGAGGTCTTGAGCTTGTTTAATTTCCACTTGAGCATAAAATTCTGCTCCATCAGATCATCTTTTTCCTCTTCAATCTTCAACACCCTTTGGTGTAATTCCTGCTTACTCTCCCGCAAGAAACGAGAAGGCATAAACAAGGTCTTAGGCTTCTTCCTTGAGTCAGGGAGGCTCGACTTCTTGACCTCCACATGCGTGCGTCCAGGTTTAGGTAGAGGAGCTTCCTCTTCATCGGAACTCGTTTGTTCCTTTCTCTTGGGATCATAATCTTCTTCCTCATCAGAGGTCCAGCCATAATGATCAAAGTGCCCATAGACCTTGGGGTTAGCAAGGTAGTCAGCCACATAGCTCTCCCCCTCTGAATCCTGAGAAGACATCTTGACCTAGATTTGCGGCAGAAAACAGGCTCGAAAAAAAAACATAAGAAATCTGCATGATGTAGGGGTCAGACCAAACGGGAGTATATATAATATTTTTTCAGACCAGAAGGAGTCCCCTGCATGAAAACGGAGTCCGAGAGGCACACGAGGTGGCCACAAGCCCTCACGGCGCGGCTAGGGGTGGGCCCGCGCTATGCAGGCTTGTCGCCTCCTCGCGCACTTTCCGAACTACTTCCATTTTTTATATTTTTTCCAATATTCCAAAATGGAGAAAATTTCCTACTAGAAAAGTTTTGGACTCTATTTCATTACCGAATCACATACCTCTTTGTTTTCGGAGTCCGAAATAGGCTGATAAATATCCCTTAGGTATTCTTCCGGAGTTATGGTATTGATGATATTTCTTTCGACATTTGCGGGAGTACCTGAGATATAATGCTTGATTCTCTGCCCATTTACAACTCTCGGACAATTACCTTCCGTGTTGTTGATCTTTATAGCACCGGAACGATATAGTTCCTCAACAACATAAGGACCTTCCTATTTAGAGAGAAGCTTGCCTGCCAAGAATCTTAAACGAGAGTTATATAGCAAGACATAATCACCTACATTGAACTCACGCTTTTGTATCCTCTTATCATGCCACCTCTTAACCTTCTCTTTGAACAGCTTGGCATTCTCATATACCTGAGTTCTCCATTCATCAAGCGAGCTAATATCAAATAACCTCTTCTCATCGGCAAGTTTGAAATCAAAGTTGAGCTCTTTGATTGCCCAATAAGCTTTAGGCTCTAGCTCAAGAGTAAATGACATGCTTTACCGTACACCATTTTGTACGGAGACATGCCCATGGGATTCTTATAGGCAGTTCTATAAGCCCACAGTGCATCATCGAGCTTCTTAGACCAATTCTTTCTAGACCTGTTGACAGTCTTTTGCAGAATCAGTTTAATCTCTCTGTTGCT
Source organism: Hordeum vulgare subsp. vulgare (assembly GCF_904849725.1). Classification (NCBI taxonomy): domain Eukaryota; kingdom Viridiplantae; phylum Streptophyta; class Magnoliopsida; order Poales; family Poaceae; genus Hordeum; species Hordeum vulgare. The sequence continues at coordinate 108,157,562 of NC_058521.1, read as the reverse complement.
TAGCTCTACCTGACCACTGGACTGAGGGTGGTAGGGAGACGCAATTCTATGATTGACATCGTACTTAGCAAGCGTTTTACAGAAAGCAACATGAATGAAGTGTTAACCACCGTCGGTCATTAGATATCTAGGGACTCCAAATCTAGGGAAGATAACATCTTTTAGCATCTTGATAGAGGTGTTGTGATCAGCACTACTAGTGGGGATAGCTTCTACCCACTTAGTGACGTAATCAACAGCAACTAGGATATGAGTATACCCGTTGGATTTTGGAAAAGGTCCAATATAATCAAAGCCCCACACATCAAATTGTTCAATCACAAGTGAATAGTTCATAGGCATTTCCTGATGTTTGCTAATATTACATATTCTTTGACATTCGTCACAATACAAGACAAACTTACGGGCATCCTTGAAGAGAGTGGGCCAATAGAAACCTGATTGCAATACCTTGTGTGCAGTTCTATCTCCCGCATGGTGTCCTCCATAGGCCTCGGAGTGACACTTCTGTAGGATCTGTCCCTGTTCATGTTCAGGTACACAACGTCTAATAACACCATCTACTCCTTCCTTATAAAGGTGCGGATCATCCCAAAAGTAGTGTCTCAAGTCAAAGAAGAACTTCTTCTTTTGCTGGTACGTGAAACTAGGTGGTATGTATTTGACAATGATACAGTTTGCATAATCAGCATACCATGGTGCACTACGTGAAGCATTGATGACATTCAAATGCTCATCGAGAAAGCTATCATCAATAGGTTGTGGGTCATCAAGAACGTTCTCCAACCTAGACAAGTTATCTGCTACGGGGTTATCAGCACCCTTCCTATCGACAACGTGCAAATCATATTCTTGTAGCAAGAGAACCCATTTGATAAGTCTAGGTTTAGCGTCCTTCTTCTCCATGAGGTACTTAATAGCAGCATGATCAGTGTGAATAGTGAGTTTGGAATCAACTATGTAAGACCTGAACTTTTCACACGCAAACACGACTGCTAAAAATTCCTTCTCCGTAGTAGCATAGTTTCTCTGGGCACTCTCTAGAGTTTTACTAGCATAGTGAATAACATTAAACTTCATATCAACTCTTTGCCCTAGAACAGCACCAACAGCATAATCACTAGTGTCACACATGATTTCAAAAGGTAGGTTCCAGTCAGGTGGTTGAACAATAGGTGCAGTTATCAAAGCCCTCTTAAGTATTTCAAAGGCTTGCTCACAATCATCGTCAAAACAAAAGGAATATCCTTTTGCAAGAGATTGGTAATAGGCCTAGAAATCTTAGAGAAGTCTTTAATGAACCTTCTATAGAAACCAGCATGACCAAGGAAACTTCTCATACCTTTGATATCTGTGGGATATGGCATTTTCTCGATTGCATCAACCTTAGCCTTATCGACTTCAATACCTCTTTCGGAAATTTTATGTCCTAAGATGATGCCTTCGTTAACAATAAAGTGGCACTTCTCCCAATTCAAGACTAGATTGGTGTATTTACATCTCTGCAAGACTCGATCAAGGTTGTTGAGGCAATCATCAAAGGAAGACCCATAAACGGAAAAGTCATCCATAAAAACCTCGACAATCTTTTCACAAAAGTCAGAGAATATAGCCATCATACATCTTTGAAAGGTGGCAGGTGCATTATATAAGCCAAAAGGCATACGTCTATAAGCAAAGGTACCGAAAGGGCAGGTGAAAGTGGTTTTCTCCTGATCAGATTGTGCAACTGGTATTTGGGAGAAACCGGAATAACCGTCTAGAAAGCAGAAGTGTGTGTGTTTGGACATCCTTTCTAGCATTTGATCGATAAAAGGCAGAGGGTAATGATCTTTCCTAGTGGCTTTATTCAGTTTCCTGAAATCGATCACCATCCTATAACTAGAAATAATCCTTTGTGGGATCAATTCATCCTTATCATTGGGGACAACGGTAATGCCTCCCTTCTTAGGAACACAATGCACCGGACTCACCCAATCGCTATGAGCAACAGGATATATAATACGAACTTCCCGGAGCTTTAGTATTTCTTTTCTTACTACTTCTTTCATCTTAGGATTCAATCTCCTTTGATGATCAGCAACTGGTTTGAAATCAGGATCGGTTTTAATCTTATGCTGGCATAGAGTAGGACTAATGCCCTTAAGATCATCAAGAGTATGTCCAATAGCAGCACGGTGCTTCCTCTGAATTTTTAGTAACTTCTTTTCTTCAGGCTCTTAGAGGCTAGCACTAATTATGACATGATATATCTCATTTTCATCAAGATAGGCATACTTAAGAGTATCAGGCAACTGTTTAAGCTCGAACACAGGATCACCCTTTGGTGGGGGTTGATACGTCTCAAACGTATCTATAATTTTTGATGGTTTCACGCCGTTATCTTGTCTTCTTTGGATGTTTTATGTACCTTTTATATCTTTTTTGGGACTAACTTATTAATTCAGTGCCAAATGCTAGTTCCTGTTTTTTCTGTGTTGTTGACTGTTTTCATATCTGATTTTGGAACAGAGTCCAAGCGGAATAAAAACCCCGAAATGATTTTTTCCCGAACGGAAGAAGATCAGGGGGGCTCTGGGCCACGCCAGGTGGGCTCCAAGGAGCCCACAAGCCCCCACTCCGCCACCAGGGGAGGCGGCGGTGTCAGGGCTTGTGGCTTCCCTGGCCGCCCCCTAACCTTGATCCTTGGCCTATATATTCCCAAATATTCAGCAAAAAATCAGGGGAGCCTCAAAAATACTTTTCTGCCACCGCAAGCTTCCGTTTCCGCGAGATCTCATCTGGAGACCCTTCTCGGCGCCTTGCCGGAGGGGACTTTGGAGTTGGAGGGCTTCTTCATCATCATCATTGCCCCTCCAATGACTCGTGAGTAGTTCACTTCAGACCTACGGGTCCGTAGTTAGTAGCTAGATGGCTTCTTCTCTCTCTTGGATCTTCAATACAAAGTTCTCCATGATCTTCATCGAGATCTATCCGATGTAATCTTTTTTTGCGGTGTGTTTGTCGAGATCCGATGAATTGTGGATTTGTGATCAGATTATCTATGATATATATTTGAGTCTTTGCTGATTTCTTATATGCATGATTTGATATCCTTGTAAGTCTCTCCGAGTCTTGGGTTTTGTTTGGCCAACTAGATCTATGATTCTCGCAATGGGAGAAGTGCTTGGTTTTGGGTTCTACCATGTTGTGACCTTTCCCAGTGACAGTAGGGCAGCAAGGCACACATCAAGTAGTTGCCATCAAGGGTAAAAAGATGGGGTTTTTATCATTGGTTTGAGATTATCCCTCTACATCATGTCATCTTGCTTAAGGAGTTACTCTGTTCTTATGGACTTAATACACTAGATGCATGCTAGATAGCGGTCGACGTGTGGAGTAATAGTAGTAGATGCAGAAAGTATCGGTCTACTTGTTTTGGACGTGATGCCTGTAGATATTATCATTGCATAGATGTCGTCACGACTTTGCGCGGTTCTATCAATTGCTCGACAGTAATTTGTTCACCCACCGTCTACTTGCTTTCATGAGAGAAGCCACTAGTAAACACTACGGCCCCCGGGTCTATTCACATCCATCGTTTACACCTCCGCTTTTACTTTGTTTTGTTATTTTGTTGCTTTCAGTTCTCACTTGGCAAACAATCTATAAGGGATTAACAACCCCTTCATAGCGTTGGGAGCTAGTTTTTGTGTTTGTGCAAGACCTTGAGATACTCCTCCAATGGATTGATACCTTGGTTCTCAAACTTAGGGAAATACTTACCACCGTTGTGCTACATCACCCTTTATGCTTCGAGGGAACACCAACGCAAGGCTCCAAAGCCACGGGGGAAATCCATTGCATACTTGCCTAGGAAGTCCCTTAATGCGTAGCCGCAGCTGAAGGATTCCTGGTGCCGTCGACACGACTATTCCTAGCGCCGTTGCAAGGGAAGCACAGCTGACATTAGAAGTATTTCTAGCGTCGTTGCCGGGGAGGAGAAATCAAGATCTATCCAAGTAGGTCTCACAAAATCTTCTCTTACATTTACTTTTGTTGCCAGTTGCCTCTCGTTTTCCTCTCCCACTTCACATTTGTCGTTTTCATTTGCCTTTCTCCTACGCCGTTTTCTTTTGCCTTTTTGCTGTTTTCTCTCTCTTCCTGCTCGTTTGTGCGTGAGATAGTCCGTCAATGGCTAGACCCACCACTCCAAACGATACCCTTGAAAATGAAGTGCTCAATTTCAGGCAGAATGAGGAAGAAAATTTCAAGGACGCTTGGTACAGGATTTGCAATGCTCAAAGTAGATCTACTCATAAGCAATCCACTACCGTCCTCCTTCGCAGTTTCTATGTTGGAATTTCTCCTTGGAATAGGTATATCCTTGATACCATTGTAGGTGGGAACTTTTTGGGGAGCCATACTGTTGACTCCTATAGAGCTATCATTAATTTGGTAGGCTCACCCCCGCTCATGGTTAATGGAACTATCTTGACCTTGGAACACGTGATGCAAAGGCTTGACGCTATTGAATTTTTTTTACCACAGTTGAACTTATTGAGGGTTTGGATAGAAAGATCCACAATCAAATTACTCAGTACGGATCCCAAGTGGGAAACATTTAGAAAAATTTAAAGGAGAAGGAACTTATAGTTAATGATTCTTCTAGAATTGGCAAATTAGAAGATGTCATAACCAACTTGGGTTCCGCTTTTGCCGCTGTGCAAAATACTCCAAATCTTACTCTCAAAAAGACCGCCAAGCCTGTTTTTGTTCCTAAAGCTAGTGGTGAGTCATCTAATAAAGATGAAAATCTTAAGATGATAAATGAGCAAACTACCTATGGTTTGAGCACCAAAGATGACTATACGTGATTTCATCACTTTTTGCCTAGCTAAGGGCCTTAAACAAAGCGCTTGTTGGGAGGCAACCCAACAAATCTATCATTTTTCTTTCTGTTTTGTGCTTTTCACACTTTCATAATTCTGTTATGATTGTGTTTTTTGTGTTTCTTTTTGCGTTTGTGCCAAGCAAAACCATTATGATTAGTCTTGGGTATGATCGTTTGGTCATGCTGGAAAAGACAGAAACTTTCTGCTCACGAAAAGAATTGTCATGTTTTTTTTGTAAGAGCTTTTGAGTTGATTCTTTTGCTGCTGATTGCTACGCATAATTCTTCAGACTGTCGTAATTTATCAGAATTTTTTAAGTACCATAGGTATACGAAATATACAGATTGCTACAGACTGGTCTGCTGTTAACAGATTCTGTTTTTCTTGTGTTGGTTGCTTATTTTGATGAAACTATGGATAGTATCGGGGGGTATTAGCCATGGAAGATTGAAATAACAGTAACCCAACATCAGCACAAGTAGAATTTAAGGTTTATACAGTACCTAAGGAAGTGGTGGTTTGCTTTCTTGTACTAATGTTATCACGAGTTTCTGTTTAAGTTTCGTGTTGTGAAGTTTTCAAGTTTTGGGTGAAGTTCTTATGGACAAAGAGATAAAGAGTGGCAAGAGCTCAAGCTTGGGGATGCCTAAGGCACCCCAAGAGATTCAAGGATGCCGTAAAAACCTATGCTTGGGGATGCCCCGGGAAGGCATCCCCTCTCTCGTCTTTAATCCATCGGTAACGTTACTTGGGGCTATATTTTTATTCACCACATGTTATGTGTTTTTGCTTGGAGCGTCTTGTATCGTAGGAGTCTTTTATTTTATTTTTTTTCACAATCATCCTTTATGCACACCTAGAGAGTGAGACATGCACACACCGTGATTTTGTCGAGCTTCACTTATATCTTTTGGTAGACAATTCAGCTCACATGTGCTTCACTTATATCTTTTGAGCTAGATACTTTTGCTCTATGTGCTTCACTTATATATTTTAGAGCACAGCGGTGCGTGGCTTCGTAGTTGATCTATGCTTTGAAAGTAGTCTTAAAAGGGGTAGTTATCCAAAGGGATACGAAAACTTCTACCTTCATGTGCATTGAATAGTTAGAGAAGTTTGATTCATCTCAATTAGTTTTGAGTTGTGGTTATGGTAATTTTAAAGTCATGCTAGTAAGGTGTTGGGGATCTATAAATACTTGTGTTGAAGTTAGTGATTCCCGTAGCATGCACGTATGGTGAACCTCTATGTGATGAAATCTGAGCATGATTAGTATATTGATTGTCATCCTTTGCGTGGCGGTCGGGATCGCGTGATGGTTTATACCTACCAACCCTTCCCCTAGGAGTATGCGTTGAATGCTTTGTTTCAATTACTAATAAAACTTTTGCAACAAGTATATGAGTTCTTCATGACTAATGTTGAGTCCATGGTTTAGATGCACTTTCACCTTCCACCATCACTATCTTCTTAGTGTCGTGCAACTTTCGCAGGTGCACAAAACCCACCATTAGCCTCCCTCAAAACAGCCACCATACCTACCTACTATGGCTTTTTCAAACTCATTCTGAGATATATTGCCATGCAACTACCACCATGACATTGCATGATCGTAATATAGCTAGCATGATGTTTCCATTGATGTCTATGCCATGCTAGATCATTGCCACGGTACACTACCGAAGGCATTCCATATAGAGTCATAGTTGCTCTAAGTTTTGAGTTGAAAGTGTGATGATCATCATTAATGGAGCATTGTCCCATGTGAGGAAATAAAAGAGGCGAAAGAAGCCCACCAAAAAAAAGAGGCCAAAGAGCCCACCAAAATATATATATATATATATATATATATATATATATATATATATATATAACATGAGAGAAAAAGAGAGAAGGGACAATGCTACCACTTTTTCCACACTTGTGCATATTAAGCACCATGATCTTCATGATTGAGAGTCTCTCGTTTTGCCACCACCATATAGCTAGTGGGAAATTTTCATTATATAACTTGGCTTGTACATTCCAATGATAGGCTTCCTCAAAATTGCCTTAGGTCCTCGTGAGCAAGCAAGTTGGATGCACACCCACTAGTTTTCTTTAAGAGCTTTCACATACTCGTAGCTCTAGTGCATCATTTGTATGGCAATCCCTACTCATTCACATTGATATCTATTGATGAGCATCTCCACAGCTCATTGATATGCCTAGTTAATGTGACTATCTTCTCCTTTTTATCTTGCAACCTCCACCACACTCGACACCATCTATAGTGTTATAACAATGGCTCACGCTCATGTATTGCGTGAGAGTTGAAAAGGTTTGAGAAAGTAAAGATGTGAAACAATTACGTGGCCAATACCGGGGTTGTGCATGATTTAAATTCGTTGTGCAATGATGATAGAGCATAGCCAAACTATATGCTTTTGTAGGGATAACTTACTTTTGGCCTTGTTATTTTGAAAGTTCATGATTACCTTGCTAGTTTTCTTGAATTATTATTGTTTCCACGTCACTAGCAAACAATTGTTTTGAATCTAATGGATCTGAACATTCACGTCACATAAGAGGAATTACAAAGGACACCTATGCTAGGTAGCATGAAAGCATCAAAAATTCATTCTTTATCACTTCCCTACTCGAGGATGAGCACGAGTTAAGCTTGGGGATGCTTGATATGTCTCAAACGTATCTATAATTTTTGATGGTTTCACGCTGTTATCTTGTCTTCTTTGGATGTTTTACGTACCTTTTATATCTTTTTTTGGACTAACTTATTAATTCAGTGCCAAGTGCCAGTTCCTGTTTTTTCTATGTTTTTTGACTCTTTTCTGATCTGATTTTGGAAAGGAGTCCAAACGGAATAAAAACCCCGAAATGATTTTTTTTCCCGAATGGAAGATTAGGGGGCCTCTGGGCCAAGCCAGGTGGGCTCCAGGGAGCCTACAATCCCCAATCCGCCACCAGGGGGAGGCGGCGGTGTCAGGGCTTGTGGCCTCCGTGGCCGCCCCCTAACCTAGATCTTTGGCCTATATATTCCCAAATATTCAACAAAAAATCAGGGGAGCCTCGAAAATACTTTTCCGCCGCCGCAAGCTTCTGTTTCCGCGAGATCTCATCTGGAGACACTTCCCGACGCCCTGCCGGAGGGGATTTTGGAGTGGGAGGGCTTCTTCATCATCATCATCGCCCCTCCAATGACTCATGAGTAGTTCACTTCAGACCTACGGGTCTGTAGTTAGTAGCTAGATGGCTTCTTCTCTCTCTTGGATCTTCAATACAAAGTTCTCCATGATCTTCATGGAGATCTATCCCATGTAATCTTCTTTGGCGGTGTGTTTGTCGAGATCCGATGAATTGTGGATTTGTGATCATATTATCTATAATATATATTTGAGTCTTTGCTGATTTCTTATATTCATGATTTGATATCCTTGTAAGTCTCTCCGAGTCTTGGGTTTTGTTTGGCAACTAGATCTATGATTCTTGCAATGGGAGAAGTGCTTTGTTTTGGGTTCTACCATGTGGTGACCTTTCCCAGTGACAGTAGGGGCAGCAAGGCACACATCAAGTAGTTGCCATCAAGGGTAAAAAGATGGGGTTTTTATAATTGGTTTGAGATTATCCCTGTACATCATGTCATCTTGCTTAAGGCGTTACTCTGTTCTTATGGACTTAACACACTAGATGCATGCTGGATAGCGGTCGACATGTGGAGTAATAGTAGTAGATGCAGAAAGTATCGGTCTACTTGTTTTGGACGTGATGCCTATAGATATAATAATTGCATAGATATCGTCATGACTTTGCGCGGTTCTATCAATTGCTCGACAGTAATTTGGTCACCCACCGTCTACTTGCTTTCATGAGTGAAGCCACCAGTAAACACTACGGCCCCCGGGTCTATTCACATCCATCGTTTACACCTCCGCATTTACTTTGCTTTGTTACTTTGTTGCTTTCAGTTATCAGTTGGCAAACAATCTATAAGGGATTGACAACCCGTTCATAGCGTTGGGAGCAAGCTTTTGTGTTTGTGCAGGATCTTGAGATACTCCTCCACTGGATTGATACCTTGGTTCTCAAACTGAGGGAAATACTTACCACCGCTGTGATACATCACCCTTTCCGCTTCGAGGGAACACCAACGCAAGGATCCAAGGCTACGGGGGAAATCCTTTGCATACTTCCCTAGGAAGTCCCTTAAGGCGTAGCCGCAGCTGAAGGATTCCTGGTGGCTTCGACACGACTATTCCTGGCGCCGTTGCAAGGGAAGCACAGCTCACATGAGGGGTGGATCCCCAAGCAGTTCAACAGGCAAGTTATTCTTAAGAATAGGATATTGTTCTAAGACAACTCTATCTATTTCATCCCATTCATCCGTATGCATATCATTTTCATGCTCAAGCAAGTATTGCTCTAAGGGATCAGTAGGGGGCACAGCAATAGAGGCTAAGGCAATAGTTTCATCCCTACTAGGCAACTCCTTTTCATGAGGTTTTCTACCAAACTTGGAGAAATTGAACTCATGTGACACACCTTCAAAGCCAACAGTGACAATTTGTTTCTCACAGAGAATATGAGCATTGACGGTATTGAGGAAGGGTCTGCCAAATATGATGGGACAAAAGCTATCTTGTGCGGTAGCAAGAACGAGGAAATCAGCAAGATACTTCGTTTTACCACACAAGACTTCAACATCCCTAACAATTCCCACAGGGCAGATAGTATCTCTATTGGCAAGCTGAATAGTGACATCAATAGGATCTATCTCAACAGGTGCAATCTCATCTTTGATTTCATCATATAAGGATTGAGGTATTGCACTAACACTAGCACCCACACCACATAAACCAAGATAACAATGATCTCCTATCTTAACAGAAACCACAGGCATGCCAACAACAGGCCTATGTTTTCTCTAATGTGAGGTTTCGCAGTTCTAGCAGCATCTTCACAGAAGTGAATATTATGTCCCTCAACATCGTCGGATAGAATATCTTTGATAATAGCAATGCTAGGTTCAACTCTAATTTTCTCAGGGGGTGTAGGTGTTCTAATATATCCTCTACGTATCACAGTTGAAGCTTTAGAATGATCCTTTATCCTAACAGGGAAAGGTGGTCTCTCAATGTAAGCACTGGGAACCACAGGATCATTATAGGCAATGACTTTCTCTTCAACTGGAGTGGGTTTAACTACATTGACTTCTAAAGGAGGATGAACTTTAAACCACTTCTCTTTGGGGAGATCAATATGAGCAGCAAAGGATTCACACAATGAAGCTACTATCTCAGAGTCAAGCCCATACTTAGCTCTAAAGTCACAAAAAGTATTTGTCTCAACAAAGGATTTAACGCAATCAAAAGTGAAATTCATACCTAACTCCTTACCTTCTTCAAGCTTCATCTTTAGAGTTGCGTTTAATTCTCTCCATTAAATTCCATTTGAAGTCAATATCTCTCTTCATAAAAGAACCGGTACAAGAAGTGTCAAGCTTGGTGCGATCATCATGAGAAAGCCGAGCATAGAAGTTTTGAATGATAATTTCTCTCAAGAGCTCATGATTGGGGCATGAATATAGCATTGATTTAAGCCTCCCCAAGCTTGAGCAATGCTTTCTCTGTCACGAGGCCAAAAGTTATAAATATAATTCCGATCACGATGTACTAAATGCATAGGATAAAACTTTTGATGAAATTCCAATTTCAACCGATTGTAGTCCCATGATCGAGTATCATCACATAGCCTACACCATGTCAACGCCTTATCCTTCAAAGATAAAGGAAAGACCTTCTTCTTGACCTCATCCTCGGGCACACCTAAAAGCTTAAATAAGCCACAAACTTCATCTACATATATTAGATGCAACTGTGGATGTGATGTTCCATCTCCTGTAAAAGGATTAGCCAGCAGTTTCTCAACCATACCCGAAGGAAATTCAAAGAAAATAGTTTCAGTAGGTGCAGCAGGTTGAGGAGCAACTGTTTGTGCTTCCGTTCGAGGTGAAGAAACCCCGAACAAGCCCCTCAAAGTATTAGTATCCATAGTGACAAGTGACAATAAATTTGAGCACACGATATGAATGTTTCCTTACCAAGTTCCACTTACCAAAGGCGCTTCACTCCCCGGCAACGGCGCCAGAAAAGAGTCTTGATGACCCACAAGTATAGGGGATTGATACGTCTCAAACGTATCTATAATTTTTTATGGTTTCACGTTGTTATCTTGTCAAGTTTGGATGTTCTGTTTACCTTTTATATCTTTTTTTCGGACTAACTTATTAACTAAGTGCCAAGCGCTAGTTCCTGTTATACCCGAAGGAATCATGCAGACATGACCGAGACTCCTCTCCGGTCGATAACGAACTGTAACAACCCAAAATTATAAATTTTGGAATGTTAATATAATTATTAGATTCATTTTTTGTTTGTTTGAGTGATTGAAACTTGAGTGGAATTTGAAACTTTTTTAAAACTTTTGAATGAGAGGGAATAAAATGACTTTCCCATTTTCTTTTGAATTCAAATTCATCCATTTAAAATCAGTGAGAGAAGATAACATGACTTCTTCAACTATATAGAATTTGAATGAATGTGGCATTTGACTTTTTTTCCTTTGGTTTTTGATTTGAATTTTATTTTTGGCACAAGATTTCAACCACAATTTTTTTCCTGACAATACACTTGCCAAGCAAGAAAGAGAGGAGGTAACATGACACCCCCCAAAAAAAAGAAAAGTCAGAAGAAAAATAGTGCCAAAATTTTAAAGACAAAATTTGGATTTTATAGAATTTTTTTTTTAAATCTTATAAAGTTTTTATTTTGTGAAAAATAAAATGTTCATGTTGTACGAAATTTTATTCTGAAAATTTTGATATATAATATGCCTATATAAAATATTCTCTTAATTTCGTTTATATTTGTTTTCGCTGTTTATTTTTATAAAAAACACTATTTCACCAGGAAACACTGTTCATCCGAGCTTGCCTATGGGCTAGCCGAAATTTACTTGGCCCCTGGGCATTTGGTCCCTCCTTTTCTCCTCTTTAAGTATATGTTTAGTCCCACATTGCCTAGCTATTGACCTTTAGACTTTTTTCCACCTATAAATATAGACCCGTAGGAGCATCCAAAAATCATCTATTTCGGGTTAAATCAATCTTTTGGTTTGACTAGGTTTATTAAATAAAAATATTTTATTCTCTTCGGCGGGATTTCTCGAAGTCGTCTCCTCATTGGAATTAATTCTTACTCTACATTCTAAAGGTATTTCTCTTCGTATTTTTTATACTCCCGTAGTTTATTATTTCTAGACTAGTATTCCTACACTAGTACACGGTAGAGTAATTAGATTTATCAATTAGTCTCTGTATTTACACATTAGTCCTAAAATTCTTTTAGACGTAGCACTTTTATTCCGTAAAACAGCTTGATCCTGATTTTTCAAATAACCATAACTTTTTACTCGTTTATCCGAATTAGATGAAACCAACGCCTAGAGTTTCGTCTTAATCCCACCTATCCGATGAACCTATAATATCAACTTTTTGAAATTTTCAAATTTCGAAATTTGTTCACACTGATATTCAAACTTCTTTTGATCATATCTTTTTATTTGTAGCTCCGTTTTAGATGAATCCAATTGCGTCGGATTCATATCAAAGTAATCTTCCCGTCTGTATCATTAGTTTTAACTTTTCAACTTATAATTTTGATCAAATCAGATTTATCTATTAGTGCCCAAAAGTATTCACATCGTTCTAAGCCGATTCAATGTTATATTAAAGTATTTGTATCTTTTGATCCGCTATTTCAAATCTAGTAATTCTTTTTTCTACAAGCTCATATTGATCTCCTATATACAGTAGCATCATTAGTTTCGACCTTTGAACCTTACAAATTTGAGCGATTCAAATTTGTATTCGAACATTCATTTGATCTTATCTTGCAAATCGTACCACCTTTTCAATTGACTCCTTTTACCCCTAAACACTCATGTCATATATTTTTGTACGTAACCATCGTACTTCAGTTCAACTTCTCTTGACCTTTTGAATGCAAATTCAATTCATACTTCAATTCGCTATAACTTTGTTGTAGTGCTCCATTTCAAGAAATTCTTTCTACAAATAAATTCGTATGTCTTATACTATTTGTCAAATAACATTCATGTTGTTCTCCCAATATTTTTGATCATCTCCCATAGTGTATGCAAGTCGAGCTTATATAGCAATAGTTTATCGTCCATTAACTCTTTTGATCGCATTCATGCACCTTCACTTTACAACACACTTAGGACCTTTTTATAAAACCTTAGTACGTTGTTATTTTGCACCAAGTCATGCTTTGTTCTTATGTTCTCTTGGTTCATCCTTTTTGGAATGAATATTTATTGAATGTTATTCGTTTACGATAGATTGCTCGGAGTGTGGCGCGTAGAATTATCACGATTTTGAGAGCGACTATCTTCATCAAGTAATACCAGGCAAGTCATTTGATCATGTATCACCTATGTTTTATTGCATCGTAGTTCTACCATCCTATGCCCAATTTGCATGCTGAGTAGGTACTTGGAAATTATGGTTACATATTGTAGTATCATGTGGTAGGCACCCAACAACCCCGTTACTTGGCCCGGGACGACAAAATTCATATTTCTATGCTTGAGTAGACGGGATTCTGGTTGAGAGTTTATCATGAGTGATGCGAGAATAATTTATTAACCAAGACCGGTTAAGTCAAGACTTTTCAAGACCTCACGATGCAATGCAACTCTGGGTGAAGGACGGGTGATCGGCTCCCTGGAGAAACCAGTGGATGACCCGGGATGCTGGAGACGGCCATGACATCTTGCGGAAAGCTTCACCCAGGCTCAAAGAGACGGACGGATATTCTCAAGACCCAAGGCTTACCTGCATAGCCACAAGTCATTATGGGCTCTGGCTTGGTTGGACAACGCGGCGACTCTAGACAGGCGGTGCTAGCAGATGTAGAAGAACAGTGGGATTGGATGGGCACCGACAGGGATTCAGAGGGACCCGTTGAAAGACCATGTTTTGATCATCCGGTCTTCAAACACCCTGAAGTGCGAGGACATACACGGAGGTGATCAAATCTTGTCGGGAACGTGTGCAAAACTCTGCAGAGTACTCAAACCTAATCGATTAGCCATGTCCACGGTCATGGACAACTTGAGCCAATGGAAATGAAGTTATCTGGAATTCTCAACACCATTATATATATATATTTGATGAGGGTAATATTGATAAACTATGTACAAGAATTGGTTGGCCGAACCATCTCGTTGACAACAAACAACGTAGTAACATTTTGCTTTTAACCCTCTTGATGTAGGAGAAAACTTGCTTTTCGCTAAAAACTTATAGCCCCACCTGCCATACATGCATATAGTATAGATGATTACTTTTCACTCCTCTCTTTTGTGACTTGCCGGCATATTCAATATGCTGACCTACACGGCTGCAACGTCTTATGTTGCAGATACTTTCTTCGACGAGTAAGAGTACGATTCAGGGTTACGGTCTACACTCAACTTGCCGTTGGTGTTATTGGGACTCCACTCCCTTGACTGCTTCCACTGAGATTTTAAGGTATATATCAGTTTTACGCTATTTACATGTGATTGCACTTTGATATATACATTGATGTACTGTGTGTGCCAGCATACTGATCCAGGGATGGCACAGATACACAGAGGCTTGACTCATTTTGAGTCGGGTCGCTACAGAAATGGTATCAGAGCACATGTTGACTGTAGGACGTGACCCTAGAAAGTGGAAATCTCTTAGGAAAGGATCTCTCTAAAATGTTATTTCCAAGAACATTCTTTACCTCTCATCTTTTCTGACTTCATCAAATGTTCTCTCTCACCTCCAATAGTTAGACAATACCCTTACCCCTTTGACCACATGAAGAATCAACTGAGTCCCACTTCAAAGTAAAGAGGATTTCATCATGCATTTGAAGAATTGAAGCTGCACCAATTGAAGACTCTCAAGACCCGAATAATTCAAAGAACCTGAAACGTTCGAATATTTATATGACCATTAGAAGTCCAAACCCCTGTTATATACCCACGTTAGTTACGATGATTTGTGAGCCGTCATTTGTGTGTGTTTTTCGACAGCCACAAATAAAACCTATTCTCAAAAATATTGTTTGTATTGTGTGTATCTCCTTCCCTCTCTTACCCGTCTCATCCCCAAAACCTCAACCCTACCAGATGGAGTATGAAGCTGGACTTGTAGTCTCTGGACCAATGACCCAGCTGGAAGCTGAGATATGGGTTCAGAACATGGAGAACCACTTCGGGAGTAACTTGATCTCAAGGAAGTACGAAGTGGAACACGCTCTCCAGTACTTTACCCAAAGTGCTGCTATGTGGTGGAAAATGCACCATGCAATACAAGGATTTAGTGGAGAAGAAACTTGGGACAAATTCAAGAAGACTCTGTTAAGATCCCATCTTATTCAGAAGTGCTATGATAATCCGAAGGAGAAGACTTGTGCATGCAAGATCTGTGGAGAAATAGAACACACCCAGGAAGAACACAAGGATGGATGCACTCATTGTGAAGAAAATCACCCAGCTGAGGAGTGCCCAAGTAGTCAGGTGACTTGTTTCCTTTGTGAAGGAACCACCCACTACCCAGCTCAATGTCACATTTACCCCATGGTGCAACAAGTTGTCAAGCAGCAGAAAGATGCAATGAAGGAAACCCTCAAGAAGAAGATTCTAGAAGAGCCGGTGATGAACGAAAATATTGAAGACCCTGATGGACAAGGTCTGACCAGATTTTTCTCCAATGCATGCTACTCATGTGGAGAAGAAGGACATTATTCACAAGATTGCACGAAGGAAAGCCAAGAGTATCTGGGAAACTTCCCGGCGGAAAAAGTGGAGTTTGATCCACTTGAAATAGAAGAACTGGCCAAAATAAAGGAGTCCGGAAAGAAGAAAAGGTACCCTCGGAAGAGCCAAATCTCGGCAGATGTAGACCTGAGTCATGTCAGATGTTACAAGTGTATGGAATTTGGCCACCACAAATACATGTGCTCAGGAAGGAAGCCGGAAACCCAAGGAGCAAAAGCAAACACTAAGACGCCTCGAGACTTGTTAGAACTCATTTGCTTTCGTTGCAAGGAAGCAGGACATTTTGCTAGCGATTGTCCACAAAGGAAGAAAGCTAAAAAGGTGTAGTTAAGTATTGACCGCGGCAAATAGTGTAATCTGAAGAACTCTTGTTTTTCATGAGATCATGGAGTGAATTTTTTTGTAACAGAAGTCCCTGAGATTGTAATAACATCATGAATAAATGGAATTTATTGTCTCATGATTGCCTATGTTGAAACTGTATGCGTTGTTTCTCTTCGAACAAAGATCTCTGAACAATTATGAGGATATGAGAAAATATGGTCTATGCGGGCATGAGTATAATTCATTTTAAGTGTGGTAGTAATCGGTAAACCCACAGGATCCACTGGGTAGGAATGTACCATAATTACCAAGGAGACACATACATTCCTCTGAGTACTTATTTACTGACACCTGCAGATGACAACTCTCTACGAGTCATTCCTCAAGGGCCCAGAAACGATCATGACCCTGACCAGTGAGCATGATTACCCGAAAATCCTGAAGGACATGATGAAGCACATTCGTCTTGAAGGAGATGCAGTCTACAAAGAATACCCATTAATGGAAAGTGGAGTAGAACTTTGGTACGTGGAAGTACACCTCCACCTTGTGAAAGGAGTTTGTCCAAAGACTATGGGGCAATACTTTTTCATTTCACGTGTACCACAAGCAACCTTCTTTGATGTTGTTCGTGAAGCTGCCATGGAAGCCATACGTCAGATTGGAGAAATACTTGAACCAAGACTCCGTCATACCCAGGAATACCTGAGTGAGGTACGTGCGGAGATGATGGAGATGAAGCTCATGACCACCATGATGAAGCAAAAGATGGATGATTTCAAGGAGCACATTGGAAAGTTCCAGTGGAACTAAAGTATCCCCAAGGGAGACGAATGAATAATGTTGGCAGAAATGCTCGACCATACCGAACAATGTGGATGGCAGCATTTGTAATAGAGTACTTTTGAATTGGAGTTTTTGAGAAGAAATTAAGGATGTAATAAAGGATTGATTATGAAATGAATATGATTTATGGATGAACCAATACCTTTTCATGGTAAACACACCAATGGAAAGTATCCCGCAGAATGGAGTGTGTACCAAAAATAAGTCTAAGGACTATTTTTATGATGGTTACCCCAAGAGTATGATGTTATGAAACACTATGGAATTTAAAGGCAGAGTAATTCCGAGTATGCCTGAAACCCAGAGACCCCGGGACTAACAAGGATCAAGTACTATCTTTTGGAGAAGGAAACTTGGATCAGCAAACGTTTTCTTAGGAACATATGAAAGCTAGAGAGTTGAGAAGATACGATAGATGTTTTGTTCAGCATGCAGAACCAATGGATTATCCGAACTTCGTTCGTGGACAAGAGAAATTCTGCAACGCTTGTGAGGATGCCCAAGTGTTAGAATACGAGATTCACTAAGCCTTATACAAGGTAATGATTTCAGTGTGACATGGCTTGGCCACCATGACGACTTACTATTATAATTCTCTTGCTATTCGGAATGGTAAATCCGAGAGACTTACCCATAGTGAGAGACGACGTTCTTTGAAGCTTTTGTTTGAGCCTTAGAATGGTATAATGAAAGCCCATGTACATGGCAGTTGTTGTCACACGTACAAAATTTTATGGTGAGGATGAAGACAAGACCTCTCTCTCTGTAGGATAACCACAAATGGTAGACCTCCATGAGAATCGTCGATAGGTTATTTAGAAATTGACCACGAGACTCTTAGTTAAGAAGACCCAGTAACGGAAGAACTTTGTATTGACCAAGGACACACTGAATCTTGAGTGAAAACGTTATGAATATAACAAAAGAGCATCACCAGAGGAGTTAGTATGAAGACTGTGAGGAGTCAGATGCCAAAAACAGAGAGGATTTGTAAATTTTGAGGGACCATTAGCTCTCATTTTAAGTGTGGTAGCACCCCACTTTGCAGGAGATTGGATTTGTTAGAAGACCTCCAAAACCTAAACCTTTTCTTTCTAGCCTCTTCGAATCTCGAGGACGAGATTCATTTTAAGTGTGGTAGTTTGTAACATCCCAAAATTATAAATTTTGGAATGTTAATATAATTATTAGATTCATTTTTTGTTTGTTTGAGTGATTGAAACTTGAGTGGAATTTGAAACTTTTTTAAAACTTTTGAATGATAGGGAATAAAATGACTTTCCCATTTTCTTTTGAATTCAAATTCATCCATTTAAAATCAGTGAGAGAAGATAACATGACTTCTTCAACTATATAGAATTTGAATGAATGTGGCATTTGATTTTTTTTCCTTTGGTTTTTGATTTGAATTTTATTTTTGGCACAAGATTTCAACCACAATTTTTTCCTGACAATATACTTGCCAAGCAAGAAAGAGAGGAGGTAACATGACACCCACCAAAAAAAAGAAAAGTCAGAAGAAAAATAGTGCCAAAATTTTAAAGACAAAATTTGGATTTTATAGAATTTTTAAAAAATAATTTTTTATAAAGTTTTTATTTTGTGAAAAATAAAATGTTCATGTTGTATGAAATTTTATTCTGAAAATTTTGATATATAATATGCCTATATAAAATATTCTCTTAATTTCGTTTATATTTGTTTTCGCTGTTTATTTTGAAAAAATAAAAAAACACTATTCACCAGGAAACACTATTCATCCGAGCTTGCCTATGGGCTGGCCGAAATTTACTTGGCCCATGGGCATTTGGTCCCTCCTTTTCTCCTCTTTACGTATATGTTTAGTCCCACATTGCCTAGCTATTGACCTTTAGACTTTTTTCCACCTATAAATATAGACCCGTAGGAGCATCCAAAAATCATCTATTTCGGGTTAAATCAATCTTTTGGTTTGACTAGGTTTATTAAATAAAAATATTTTATTCTCTTCGGCGGGATTTCTCGAAGTCGTCTCCTCATTGGAATTAATTCTTACTCTACATTCTAAAGGTATTTCTCTTCGTATTTTTTATACTCCCGTAGTTTATTATTTCTAGACTAGTATTCCTACACTAGTACACGGTAGAGTAATTAGATTTATCAATTAGTCTCTGTATTTACACATTAGTCCTAAAATTCTTTTAGACGTAGCACTTTTATTCCGTAAAACAGCTTGATCCTGATTTTTCAAATAACCATAACTTTTTACTCGTTTATCCGAATTAGATGAAACCAACGCCTAGAGTTTCGTCTTAATCCCACCTATCCGATGAACCTATAATATCAACTTTTTGAAATTTTCAAATTTCGAAATTTGTTCACACTGATATTCAAACTTCTTTTAATCATATCTTTTTATTTGTAGCTCCGTTTTAGATGAATCCAATTGCGTCGGATTCATATCAAAGTAATCTTCCCGTTTGTATCATTAGTTTTAACTTTTCAACTTATAATTTTGATCAAATCAGATTTATCTATTAGTGCCCAAAAGTATTCACATCGTTCTAAGCCGATTCAATGTTATATTAAAGTATTTGTATCTTTTGATCCGCTATTTCAAATCTAGTAATTCTTTTTTCTACAAGCTCATATTGATCTCCTATATACAGTAGCATCATTAGTTTCGACCTTTGAACCTTACAAATTTGAGCGATTCAAATTTGTATTCGAACATTCATTTGATCTTATCTTGCAAATCGTACCACCTTTTCAATTGACTCCTTTTACCCCTAAACACTCATGTCATATATTTTTGTACGTAACCATCGTACTTCAGTTCAACTTCTCTTGACCTTTTGAATGCAAATTCAATTCATACTTCAATTCGCTATAACTTTGTTGTAGTGCTCCATTTCAAGAAATTCTTTCTACAAATAAATTCGTATGTCTTATACTATTTGTCAAATAACATTCATGTTGTTCTCCCAATATTTTTGATCATCTCCCATAGTGTATGCAACTCGAGCTTATATAGCAATAGTTCATCGTCCATTAACTCTTTTGATCTCATTCATGCACCTTCACTTTACAACACACTTAGGACCTTTTTATAAAACCTTAGTACGTTGTTATTTTGCACCAAGTCATGCTTTGTTCTTATGTTCTCTTGGTTCTTCCTTTTTGGCATGAATATTTATTGAATGCTATCCGTTTACGATAGATTGCTCGGAGTGTGGCGAGCAGAATTATCAGGATTTTGAGAGCGACTATCTTCATCAAGTAATACCAGGAAAGTCATTTGATCATGTATCACCTATGTTTTATTGCATCGTAGTTCTACCATCCTATGCCCAATTTGCATGCTGAGTAGGTACTTGGAAATTATGGTTACATATTGTAGTATCATGTGGTAGGCACCCAACAACCCCGTTACTTGGCCCGGGACGACAAATTTCATATTGCTATGCTTGAGTAGATGGGATTCATGTTGAGAGTTTATCACGAGTGATGCGAGAATAATTTAATAACCAAGCCCGGTTAAGTCAAGACTTTTGAAGACCTCACGATGCAATGCAACTCTGGGTGAAGGACGGTTGATCGGCTCCCTGGAGAAACCAGTGGATGACCCGGGATGCTGGAACGGCCATGACATCTTGCGGAAAGCTTCACCCAGGCTCAAAGAGACGGACGGATATTATCAAGACCCAGGGCTTACCTGCACAGCCACAAGTCATTATGGGCTCTGGCTTGGTTGGACAATGCGGCGACTCTGGACAGGCGGTAGTGGGATCTGGATACCCATGTTGGCTCCCACATGTTCCACGATGATCTCATCGGATGAACCACGATGTTGTGGATTCAATCAATCTCGTATGCAATTCCCTTTGTCTACTGGTATGATACTTCCCCGAGATTCGATCATCGGTATCCCTATACCTTGTCCAATATCATTACCGGTAAGTCTCTTTACTTTGTTCCGTAACACATCATCCCGTGGCTAACTCCGTAGTCACATTGAGCTCAGTATGATGATGCATTACCGAGTGGGCCTAGAGATACCTCTCCGTCACACGGAGCGACAAATCCCAGTCTTGGTTTGTGCCATCTCAATAGACACTTTCGGAGATACCTGTAGTGCACCTTTATAATCACCCAGTTAGGTTGTGACGTTTGATACACCCAAAGCACTCCTACGGTATCCGGGAGTTGTATAATCTCATGGTCTTAGGAAATGATACTTGACATTAGAAAAGCTTTAGCAGATGGACAATACAATATAGTGATATGCTTATGATTGGGTCTTGTCCATCACATCATTCTCGTAATGATGTGATCCCTTTATTAATGACATCCAACGTTCATGATCAGGAAACCATGACCATCTATTGATTAACGAACTAGCCAACTAGAGACTCACTTGGGACATATTGTGGTCTATGTATCCCCACATGTATTATGGTTTCCAGTTAATACAGTTATAGCATGAATAATAGAAAATTATCATGAACTAGGAAATATAATGATAACCACTTTATTATTGCCTCTAGGGCATATTTCCAATATATTCTGATAGACTTAAGCATTGCTATGGGTGAGAAAGTCTCATCATAGTCAACTCCTTGAACTTGTGAAAAAACCTTCACCACAATGTGGCACCCCGATTCAACGAATCGGATTACTAGTGTTTCCAACCCAGAGATCATGTCTTCTGGAAACACTCAACAACTTGGAACAGAACTGAACTGAGTTTAGTGATAGAACAAGGTGAAAGATACATATCTTACAATGATAGTGAGGCCAAAGGCACCCTTGGTGCTATAACGGTATCTACATTATTTATGAGACATAGAGGGGCCTGGAAACTACTAAGTACTTCTACAGCGTAGCAGAACATAGCGGCAACTCCATGCACGGGGACACTGCTGTGGACACTTCCTAGTACGCATCCTCAGGACCTCCATCCTCGGATTCTCCTGCATCTGGCATGATACGCTAGGTGTCGTGGTTTTGTCACGGTAGATGTCCTCGTGAAAGGACTTAATGATGGAGCCATCGCACCTTGGTGGCGACTCTAAGGGGGTGAGCGAAAGCGAGACTCGGATTTATCCAGGTTCGGCCCCTCGTGAGGAGGTAAAACCGACGTCCTGCTTTGTGTGGATTAATGATGGTTTCGATTACATGGAGGGCGTAACTCGCCTGACCTAGCTCTCGATTCTCTCTAACTCGCCAGACCTTTCCGAGGGACTCGCCTTTATATACAGGTCGAGGCCCTAGGGTTTACAAAGTCCTACCATGCTACTCTTTGTGGCTTTCCTTATCTCTAAGTTGTCGTGTCCTCCACGAGCAGGAGCTTTCTTGGTAATCCATCATCCGCACGACCTCTTGAACCTCCATCCAGCTTCTGGCCCACGGGACGCGCGTTGATTGTTAAGTCGCCCCTTTGGTGACCCAGCCCACTAAGGGCGGGTTATCCGCAGGTAATATCCCCAACATTAGGCCCCAGATTGTCTTGAATTCATTCATGTCAGTAAACCTCCACCAATTTGGGGCGACTTACCATTTCTATCCTTCGACGAACGATAAGTCGCCACCCATTGTAATTTGATCTGACCCGCCGTGTAATCTTTGATGACATCACCTCATCCCCTTAATTCCGGGGCCTTTAGTACTGCAACCATCAACAGATCTTTTGTTCCATAATCACTTATCCCGAAAACCTAGGCGCCATCATCGCAGTCTCTGACTTGTCGCCTCGATCTTCACCTTGACAGCCTCGATTTCCATTCCTTCCCTTTAAATAACAAGAGGAGAAATGGGGGGGGAGGAAACCCCATCACCTACCTCCATCTCTTCCTCGTCTTCCTCGCGCTCTTCCCCTTCGAGCACCAGCGCCCCGGCATCATCACCGGCTTCTAGAGCTCCTCCATCTACCGTGGTCTTCCGGGCACCAAGAAGCGTGAAGTACTGCGCTTTCGTCCCCGGCACCAATCTCCTTTTCCCAGGTACACGCATTCCCTTATTAGGGTTAAGCCGAGAACACCATGACCATTGCTTCGTGCGAGCTAGCTCCGTGACGCGACGAACGTCCTTACCTGCCTTAGATTCATTTCATATTTTCGCAATAGACTTTAGGCAACAGCAAATGACGGCCACTTTATCGCGTCTTTTTGTTAGCTTAAGCCTTCATGTCGTAGATCCAATGTTGTCGCTGCCTTGTGCTCATAACTTTCCACCATTATTTCGAGAAATATCCCTTTATTTTGATCCACTCGTAGATCCATAGTTTACTGCCTGTTTTTAGAAACATGTTTGCTCGTCTCTCTAGAATATTCCTAAGGAAAAAAGCACCCCTGAGAGCGATGTTTAGCTCCAGCTTCCGTAGCGACTTAAATTTATCAGCATAGCTATGACCCTTCTCTTTCCAATTTGAAGGGCGAGTTACAATATTTCAAAGATACTTCCATGAATCGCCCGAATAGCGGGTTATGATGTATGTCACCCATTTGGTGAGGCACCAAATCATTTTTGAACATACCGTAGACGCATACCGGTGAGTTAGAATACTTCCTAGTTGTTACTGAATCGCCTCATTCCCCTTTCTTTTTATAGTCATGGCCATTAGTAAGTGCGACTAGTTACCGACAAAAATCGATGATGCCACTCTCGAGAAGTTTGTTAAGGCGGGTCTTCTTGACAATAAAGAAACCGTCGGTTGGAGAACCGCCCCGGACGAGTTGACTCCCAACCCTGCTGCATGAGAAGTAGTCATCTTTACCGATTACCTCGAACGAGGTTTTAAACCGCCCGGCTCAAAGTTTTTTCGAGACGTCCTCCATTTCATTAATGTTCATCCTCAAGATCTGGGACCCAACTCCATCAGCAGCCTGTGTCATTTCCAGGTCTTTTGTGAGGTATACTTGCAGAGAGAGCCCATAGTTCCTTTATTTTGGAACTTCTTCCATTTGAATCGTCAGACCGAGTTTCCCAACGGTCCCAACCACGAGCTCGGTGGAGTCAACATTCAAAGACGCCGCAAACATGGATTCCCATCAGTTCTTCTGCCCAGCTATCCTAAGGGCTTTGCCGAGTCATGGTTTTATTGCCGAGACACCTCTCCACCCGGCGAAAACCCACTTCTGGGTTTCAGAGCAAATGGCCTGCCCATGGACTTCAAACTGCCCGAGAAGCTCACAGAAGAAGAAGAGTTGGAGTTTATCCCCATTTTCTCCGAGTTAAAGTCTTTGACCAACAACGAGCTCATCGGGATTGATCTATTCCGCTGCTGGATAGAGTGGAACATCCTTCCCTTGAGTTGCCGAGATGGGATGATGTATGAATATGATGGTACGGTAGGCCATCCACAGTGCTTCAATCGCAAACGACTCCCGGAGAGTGAAATTGTTGGAATCATCAAGAAACTAACCGGTGATACCTTGGAAGAATGTGCCAAGATTGGGCTCAAGGCCTTCTGCCGCTCCAACCCGGTGCCGCCAGTAAGAATCCAAGCCGCCTTTCGTTTCTCTATACTTATCAATGCTCTTGGTTTGAAATTACTTCTATTCACCAGAAAGATGATCCATTTTGGCGAAGGGGCCCCAAAGTGACGGCCCAAAAGACCACCAAGCCACCACCAAAGAAGGAAAAGAAAGCAAGCAAAGGTAAAGCCGCCGCCAGAGATTCATCTGTTGTCGGTGAGTCACGAGCTGACGACAAACGCTCAGAGGTAAGACTTCCCCTTCACTCATTACCTGTGTATTCCGACTTTTGCTTATACCATGCGTCTTTATGTGTAGGGTGAGGACAACGAGAGCCAAGATGATGCGATCGAGGTAATTTCTATTTCTTCCGACTCACCTTCTCCTTCTCCTAGACCAGCCAGGTGGATCTGTGGAAAAGTTCCCATGTCTCACCCATATGCATATATGAATCCTGATTTCCTTTTGAAGAAAGCAAGATATACTTCTAAGCGCAAGACCCGTAGCCGCTCTGGCGACTTAATCTCCGGACTGCCTGAGAAGACAACCGGTCAGAAACGCACCAGCGAGGTACACTTCTGTTTTATCATACCCTTTCTTGTGTAAAATGTACTCGCCACTTCTTTAACTTCAAGCCGTTGTTCTATCAGACTTCTCCCCCTACATCTGGTGACTCGGCAATATCAGCTCTGTCATCGATGATTCGTGTACAAGGGTGAGCCTCTTTGTTAATCCCAATTTCTTCTAAACAATGATATTTGCTTTTAATCTTGGTGCCTTTGTCTCAGAACACAAGCGAAGAGATGGAAAACTGGCGACCTATCTTCTACTCCCAAAACAACTAACGCCTTAGGCACGAGCACCTCTGTCCCAGATATTGATGAAGAGCAAGCGGCAGCTCATGATATTCCTGTGGACGATATTCTCGATGCCCGGGATGACTCGCCCATAATTTTGAAGGAATCCGCTGATAAGGTTAACCCGCCAAGCCCTCTCAAGGCCACTGAAGATCCACATGACGTCGTAATCACCGATACTGGCTATTCCACTCCTCCGGTTGCGGTACTTTCCAAACATACCTCCAAGGAAACTCGCCCTTCTCCTGATCAAGACACAAGTAAATTCAAGCTCCCCCAGTATGAGAAGCTGGAATTCGACCAACTTTGTTCGGGCTTCGCAAGTCATCAAGAGAGGGATTATGAGATGAACAAGAGCTTGATTCATCTTATGAGGGTTAGACATGAGGTACGCCTATTTATGTATTTTCCGTCACCCATTAGCCTTCCAAGGGCCGGCTCATCTTTTGAAAGATGAGCCGGGTCTTTGAATAAAAATCTTCAACCTGTAGCCCCCAAGGGTCGCCTCATGTTTTGAAAGATGAGTCGGGTCTTGAATAAAAAATCTTCAACCTGTAGCCCCCAAGGGCCGGGTCATCTTTTGAAAGATGAGCCGGGTCTTGAAAAAAATCTTCAACCTGTAGCCCCCAAGGGCCGGGTCATCTTTTGAAAGATGAGCCGGGTCTTGAAAAAATCTTCAACCAGTGGCCCCCAAGGGCCGGGTCATCTTTTGAAAGATGAGTCGGGTCTTGAAAAAATCTTCAACCTGTAGCCCCCAAGGGTCGGGTCATCTTTTGAAAGATGAGTCGGGTCTTGAAAAAATCTTCAACCTGTAGCCCCCAAGGGCCAGGTCATCTTTTGAAAGATGAGCCGGGTCTTGAAAAAATCTTCAACCTGTATCCCCCAAGGGTCGGGTCATCTTTTGAAAGATGAGTCGGGTCTTGAAAAATCTTCAACATGTAGCCCCCAAGGGCCGGGTCATCTTTTGAAAGATGAGTCGGGTCTTGAAAAAATCTTCAACCTATAGCCCCAAGGATCGGGTCATCTTTGGAAAGATGAGCCGGGTCTTGAATATGGTATGATTTTGAATAAAATCATACATTAGCCCCCAAGTATCAGGAGTATTGCTTGCAGTAATGTTGAAACTTGTCTCCTCAAATTTGATGTGCAGGAGTTTGTGACCTAGACTGAGTCGGTTGTAGCCGACTTATGGAAAAATCTAGCTGACCAACAAGATGCACACTCCGAGTTGGAGAGGAAATACCGCTTAATTCAGGCTGAGCTGGAGAAAATGAAGGTTGACCAGCAAAAACTTGAGAAGAAAGCCAAAGCTGACCAAGCCGCCATTCTTAAGCGTGTTGAGCAAGATGAGGAAAAATTGGAAGCCGCCCAGCAGGAGCTTTCCGGCTTAAAGAAACATATTTCCAACATGATTGTCGCTATGTTTGGTAAGCGTTAACCCTTGACTGTTGAATAATTAATTTGGTATCAAAAAATTATCAAATACTGATGTGCCCTTCGTAGGTGCACGAGCCACCAATCTTCCAGACGACTTCATGTTGAAGTTAAAAGCTATATATACCTTCACTGAGCAGCTATACACCGGGGGCGTGCTGACGATTAAGGCGGCGATGGGCAGCAATGAGCCAGTCAGAACCATCAAGCACATGCTCGGCTATCTGTCTACATTGCCTCCTCATATAGAGGAACTGAAAAGGTCAGCCGCCCGGAAGGGAGTCTTGAACACCATGAGTCGGTGCTTAGCCTATGCCCCGGAGCTCAAACCCGAAGAAATAGCCGCCGGCTACCCCGAGCTGAAGGATGACGGGTCAGAATTCACCGAGGTGGACTACCACCAAGTTATCATAGAATCTCGCTATGCGGCGACTCAACTGGCAGCCAGCTAGGATTTGAGTAAATACCAAGCCGCCTATGACGAGAAGAAAAAGAAGGTGATGCCTCCCTCATATGAAACTGCTAGCTTGGTTCCTAGCCGACCCAAGAATCCTTTTGATCTTGACATGGACCTATCTCTCTTCCTTGATGATGAAGACGAGTTCATTGCCCTGTCCAAGTGTAATTGGAAACTGGGCGACTTACGAATCGAAGGCGGGGAGAGCTCAAGGCAAGGTGACTCGGCGGCGGCTAGATTCGTCCACAGATCCTTTCTTTACTAGGGGATGACACCCATTTTGGCCACGCGAGCCATGTAATAGCTTTGTTAGTGTTTGTGGAACAACAATCAGTCAGTAGTACCTTTTGGTGGAACCACTGTTATTCCTTGAATCTATCCATGACTTGCCTTTTTATGGAACCATTGTTAATCCTTGAATCTATGCATGACTCGCCTGAATTTTGACAAACCAGGGAATATCATAACTTGACAAACAAGTTTTTACATGATGTGTTAGGAAAAACATAAGCCGACTCAGTGAGTGCATGGCAAAGAATAGACCAGCCCCCTAGATTATGGCAAAAAATAGATCAACCCCCGGGTTATGTCAAAAAATAGACCAGCCCCCGGGTTATGGCAAATAATGGTTAAAACATGAGTCGGGGCGAGTTATAATCTAAAACCGACTCAAATATATTATGGAACCTTGTGGTCTTTCCATCAAGAAAGAAATTTTTATCGACTCGGTGAGTTACGATAGGATAAGACGAGTTTGCAAAACTCTAGTGTTACCCTTAGAAAGCTTTTTGCAAAAAGCCTTGTTGTTTTAGACCGGCTGACCAGGCGCGAGTCAAGTTTCCGTGAAGCAGGTTCAATGAACCAATGGTTTCTCTATTTCCCATGTGTGACCCTGGCCGGTACCTTTTATGTTTTAACCAAGGCGAGTTCAGGGTCCAAATAACGTATTGACTCGCCCTGAGTACATAGGTCCATGTGGCGACTTGTTCAACACATAGTCCAATATAACCATTTGTAATGCGGTAATTTTTCGCTAGCCAAGAGGGTAGTCAGGCTGAACTAAATGAGTGGAAGCCCCCAAGTGACCTATGATTCAGGAAGCAACCAGGCATAGGATCACAGAAGCGTATACGCTCTTACTGCAAAACGACTTGGGGACTAGTAGCCCCCAAGTAAGTCGGCTTCATTCTCAAAACCACATAAGGCGCCTATGTTTGAACCGTGCAACGTGGCAACGTTGGTCCTCTTTGGCTTTATCAAAGCCCAGTTTTGAAGTAAGTGCAGCATGGCGACTTACGCTCTTTGATTTTCATAGCGTCCATGTTTGGGCGACTTATAGAACAATAAAGACTCATGCTTTCAAAAGCTGAAACGGCAAGGGACCCTGAAATTCGTGCCTGCCGGCTTTATTGCTTTCATAATTCATGGATTACAAGTGTCTGAAAACTAGTAAAGAAAAAAGGGGGAGCTCATGGCTCTAAGTGTAGTAAGGCCGCAGATGGGCTATGTTCCAGTTGCGAGTTGTCTCAACCTCTGTAGTTGGCCGATCTGGGCAAAGATCCACCGAGTAGTATGAGACATTCTGAAGATTCTTACTGATGACAAACAGTCCTTCCCACGGAGGTGATAGCTTGTGCATACCAGTATGATCTTGAATCAAACGGAGCACCAAGTCGAATTCTTGGAAAGCCCGGCTCTTGACCCGACGACTATGGTAACATCGCAAGTCCTGTTGGTAAATCGCCGATCGTGATGCAGCCAAGTCACGTTCCTCCTCCAAGGCGTCCAGCGAGTCTTGTCGCGCCAGCTCGTTGTCCTGTTCCACATAAGCGGCGACTCATGGAGAATCGTGTTTGATGTCACTTGGTAACACCGCTTCTGCTCCGTAGACCAGAAAGAAAGGAGTAAAACCCGTGGAGCGGTTTGGAGTTATCCTGATACTCCAGAGTACTGACGGCAACTCCTCCACCCAACATCCTGAAGTGTGTTCCAAAGGTACCATGAGCCGAGGCTTAATCCTCTGCAATATTTCCTGATTCGCCCTCTCCGCCTGTCCGTTGGACTAGGGATGTGCAACCGCGGAAACATCAAGCCGGATATGCTCTCGTGAACAAAACTCTTGCATTGCACCTTTGGATAGATTAGTACCATTGTCAGTAATGATACTATGAGGATATCCGAATCTGAAAATCAGCTTCTTCAAGAATTTGACGGCTGTATCTGCATCACAACTGCTAACAGGTTCCGCCTCCACCCACTTGGTAAATTTGTCAACTGCCACCAATAGGTGAGTCTTTTTGTTGGAAGACATCTTAAAAGGGCCAACCATATCAAGCCCCAGACTGCGAACGGCCAAGTGATAGGTATCATCCGCAATTCCTGAGCCGGCATGTGCATCTGGCATCCAAATTTTTGACAGCCATCACATCAGCGAACGATCTCCTCTACGTCTGCATGAGCCGTCAGCCAATAGAAACCATGTCTGAAGGCCTTAGAAACCAAGGATTGCGACACAGCATGATGACCGCAGTCACCCGCGTGAATCTCATTGAGGATCATACATCCTTCTTCAGAAGAGACACATCTTTGAAATACCCCTGAGGTGCTTCATTTGTGTAACTCGCCATTGTGTATGACCAGGGATTTACACCGACGAACGATTTGGCGAGCTAATAACTCATCGGCAGGTAACTCGCCTTTGGTGAGATATGCCATGTAAGGAGTCACCCAATCTGGAGTAGCGTGAAGAGCCGCCAAGAGTAGAGACTCAGGGTCCGGTACCGCTAAATCTTCCTCTGAAGGCATTTTTACCGAGGGGTTATGCAATACATCCAAAAAGACATTGGGAGGAACTGGCTTACATTGTGGACCAAGACGGGAAAGAGCATCCGCTGCTTCGTTAAGACGCTGATCGATGTGATCCACTTGATAACCGTTGAAGTGACCCGCTACATCTGACACAGCTCGTCTGTAAGCCGCCATCAAAGCGTCTCGTGAATCCCAGGTGCCAGAAACCTGCTGCACCACCAGATCTGAATCGCCCAGACACCTGACTCCTGTGAGATTCATCTCTTTGGCAAGTCGCAAACCATGGAGCAAGGCTTCGTATTCTGCTGCATTATTGGTACATGAGAACATGAGCCGAAGGACATAGCAAAACTTGTCACCTTGAGGTGAAGTTATCACCACACCAGCCCTCGAGCCTTCCAATATTTAGACCCGTCGAAATAGATGGTCCAATAAGTAAGATCGCGTCTTTCCTTTGGGATTTGTAACTTGGTCCAATCATTGATGAAATCCACGAGTTCTTGAGATTTAATGGCCGTCCGAGGCATATACCGCACATGATGAGATCCGAGCTCGATGGCCCACTTAGCAATCCGTCCAGTGGCCTCTCGATTCTGTATGATGTCGCCGAGAGGGGCGGAACTGACGACCGTGATCGGGTGTTCCTGGAAGTAATGCTTCAGCTTTCGACTCGCCATGAACACCCAGAAAACCAGCTTTTGCCAATGTGGGTAACGTTGCTTGGAGAGGGTGAGGACCTCGCCGATGAAATACACTAGTCGTTGGACCGGATACTCCTTTCCTTCTTCCTTTCGCTCGACAACTACTGCCACGCTGACTGCCTTGGAATTGGCTGCAATCTACAGGAGCTTAGGTTCCTTGTGTGCCTGAGCCGCCAACACTGGCGGGTTAGCTAATTGCCGCTTCAAGGCTTCAAAAGCTTCATTGGCTTCGTTCGTCCATACGAAACAATCAGATTTCTTGAGCAACTGGTAGAGAGGGATGGCCTTCTCCCCAAGGCGACTTATAAAGCGGCTCAGAGCTGCGATTCGACCCGCCATATGCTAGACCTGGTTAACGTTGGCTGGTTTCCCTAGTGAGGTAATTTCCTCAATCTTGTGTGGGTTGGCCTCAATGCCACGCTCCGACACCAAGAAACCCAATAACTTCCCCGCAGGGACACCAAAGAGGCACTTTGTATGGTTAAGCCTCATCTGGTAAACACGTAGGTTGTCAAAGGTTTCCTTGAGATCCTCCAAGAGCGACTCTTTTTGGTGAGACCTGACCACGATGTCATCCACATAAGCATGGACGTTATGGCCTATCTAGTTGTGCAAGCAATTTTGGATGCAACGCTGATAGGTTGCCCCCGCACTCTTGAGCCCAAACGGCATAGACACGTAACAGAAGGCCCCGAATGGGGTTATGAAGGATGTATTTTCCTGATCCACCACCGCCATCTTGATCTGATGATATCCCGATTAAGCGTCCAAGAAACACAAACGTTCGCAACCCGCCATCGAGTCAATAATTTGATCAATGCGGGGAAGGGCGAAGGGATCCTTCGGGCAGGCTCTGTTGAGGTCAGTGTAGTCGATGCACATGCGGAAGGTGTCGCTCTTTTTGAGCACCAGGACCGGGTTAGCTAGCCATTCAGGATGGAAAACCTCGATGATAAACCCGGCGGTCAGAAGCCGGGCTACTTCCTCTCCGATCGCCTTACGACGCTCTTCATTGAACGTGCGAAGATAGTGTCGAACTGGCTTAACTTTAGGGTCAGTGTTAAGATGGTGCTCAGCGAATTCTCTCGGTACACCCGGCATGTCAGAAGGTTTCCATGCAAAGATGTCCCAATTCTCACAAATGAATTCGATGAGCGTGCTTTCCTATTTGGGGTCGAGACCCGCCCCGGTATGAACTGCTTCGAGGAGTCGCCAGGTGTGAAGTCTATAACCTTGGTGTCGTCCGTCAGTTTAAACTTGAGGGGTGGCTTTGAATCGATGGTTCGCCTTTTGAGCGGCGTCATGTCTGCCGGGTTAATGTTAGCTTGGTGAAATTTGAGCTCCTCAGCCGCGCAAGCCGACTCGGCGTAAGCGGCATCCCCTTCTTCACATTCTTGAGCTATCTTCCTATCTCCGCTGACAGTAATGAGACCCTTAGGGCTGGGCATCTTGAGTTTGAGATAAACATAGCAAGGGCGGGCCATGAATTTGGCGTATGCCGGCCATCCAAACAACGCATGATAGGGGCTCTTGATCTTGACCACTTCGAATAGGAGAGACTCGCTCCTGTAATTTGACTCTGTGCCAAAGGCCACGTTAGGTTTAATCCGCCCAATTGGATACGCCAACTTACCAGGAACAATGTCGTGGAAGATCGTGGATGATGGCATCAGGTCTTTCTCCAAGAGGTTCATCCGTCTGAAAGTATCAAAGTATAAGATGTTGATGCTGCTGCCTCCATCTATGAGGACCTTGGAGAGGGTGTACCCTCCGACTTGGGGAGCCATAACCAAAGCCAAGTCACCAGGGTTGTCAACTCGAGGGGGTGGTCTTCCCTGCTCCAGGTTATAGGCTGTTCAAACCAATGGAGGTATCGAGGGAGCGCCGGCTCAACTATGTTGATGGTTCTATGCTTCACCTTATGATCCCGCTTGCATGTGCTGGTGGTGAACACGTGATACTGCCCACTGCTCAATTGTTTGGGGTTGTTCTGAAACCCGCCACGATCTTCCTGTCGCTGGGGATCCCCATGCGGGCGGGGGGGGGGGTTGCTGGAATACTCCGGCAGGTGGTACTGCTGGTTGTGAACTTGGTACTGGCCAGCGTTGGGCTGTGACCCGCCCTGTGGTCCCGGGTTAGGAAAACCGCCGAACGTGACCTGGCGTGACCCAGATGCGTCGGGTTGTTCCTGTCGCTGGCCCTGTTCGCCACCTTGACCTCTCGTGAGCGCCTCGGCCCAAAATTCCTGCATCACATAGCAATCCTCCCACGAGTGAGTCGTCGGTCCTTCCGTCGTGGCATGCTGCGGACAAGGGCCTTTGAGCATCTCGTGATAATTGTGTGGTTTCTTCCCGCTAAAGCCCTGCTTCTTCTGACGTGGGTTTCCATTGCTGGTACTAGTATTAGCAACAAATTCCGTAGGACCTTCCTATTGTCTCTTCTTGTCGTGCCCACCATGGTGGTGGTTGCCCCGACCTTGAAACTAAGAATGGCCCTTGTGTAACTCGCCCTTCCTGGCGGTACTAACTTTGTCGTCGTCCTCCCCAGGATCCTTGGTGTCGTCTGACTCAGCATACCTGGTAAGGGTGTCCATTAACTCGCCCATGTCCTATACTTTTCTCTTAAGTCGCCCTAGCTTTAGTACCAGAGGTTCATAATGGCAGTTCTTCTCCAGGATCAACACTGCCTGAGCCGCCGAGATGCCTTCCGATGAATGAATAACTTCCGCGACTCGCCGGGTCCAATGGTGGGCCGACACATCCAGCCACTGGACGCAGTGCTGTAGGTGGACGATGGTCATCGGACGCTCGCAAGTCCCTCTAAAATTCTTGATGAAACATTCTTTTAGCTCCGCCCAGGTGTTGATGGAGTTTGGTAGTAAGTTTTTCAACCACGCACGTGTCGTCCCTTCGAGCATCATAGTGAAGTACTTAGCGCAAACCGCCTCATTTACGTCAAGCATGTCCATCGCCAGCTCATAACTCTCGATCCGCGATCCTGGTTCGAGATCTGGTGAGTAATTAGGGACCTTCCGGGGCCCTTTGAAGTCCTTCGACATTTTCTCGTTGCGCAAAACAGGTGCAAGACACGATACCTCGATGTACTTGCCCCCGGTGTCCACGGGCGTGGGAGGTGATGGCATGTAAGTCGGGTAAACCTGACCCGCCGCGGTGTTCACTCTACTTGACGCGCGGATCGCGCTGCATCCACGATATCTTGGGCTCGTGTGTCGGGCATCCCAAGCGGGTCGTGTTGAGGGAATCGCCGCGGCCCACTGGTTACTGCGGGCAAGTCCTCATGACGACTTCTGGTGTGACTCGCCTGAGGCGTGGAGTGCAGCCGATCGAGGCTATGAGAATATTGAGCGTGCTGGACCACGACCGTCTTTAGCATCTCGATGGCGTTTCCGGCTTCTATCTCGGTCGGGGTGTTTCCGTAGATCGGAAGGGACTCCAGGTGGCGGGTTGTCGCGAGCACATTGTCTACGGGATTCGAGAAGTGACCCTGTGGTGTCTGAAACCAAGTCGCATGGGCATCCATTGGCTGAGGCGGCGGCGAATTGCGAAGTGGAACCACTCCTCCCCTCGGGACAGTTTGTAAAGGCCGATCAGGACCCGCCCCGGGGGTGCGCGGGGTGTCGAAAAGGCGAGTTGGATGAAAGTCGGCCGGGATGCGCCCGTGGTGCCTCCTTTGGTGAACGGTGTCGGACGCGTGCTGCCGTCTCTCGAGCCGCCATCCCTCGGTATTCAACCGCTCCGTCTCTGCTGCGATCGCAGCCTGCTGCGTCTCCACCCTGGCGGCTTCTGCTTCCATGTCCCGCTGCGCCTTGGCCATCGCCTCCTGTAGCTTTGCTAACTCAACATTAATAGACTCCTGATTCTCGGTTGTGACGGTAGTTGCCATAAGGCTGGCGACCTCCGCCGCTAGCTCCGCCATGGTTTGTGTCGGGGGTTTGGACGTCCCGCCGGTCTCGTTGTTACCGGCTGGATTTTGCTGAGGCTGTGCCGACCCCGCCATGTAGATGGCGATTTGTCGACGGGATCTCTCAAGGACCTTGGGATCCATCGCCAGCGACAGTCCTCCGAGCTGTCCTTCCTAAAGAGGGTGGATTGAATCTGTCTCACCCATCACTCGCCATCGGAATTGATGGGGGTGGTCTCCTGGACCGCCGGCTCATCTTGCATGTCGTTTCCCTGTGTAAAACCGACGAAAGCGTGGCGACTCGTGGCCCGCCGTGTGATGGGGAGGATGTACCTGGCCGGCTCGAGGATGTCGGTGGAGGTGTCCGGCTCAGGCATGGGCGTCCCAATCATGCCGATGAAGACGTTGATCCTGCCGAAGGGGACTCGGTAGCTAGATTAGACTGAATCGGCTTCCGGCTCCCACAGCGAGTTGTCGATGTAGTACCTCCCGCGGGGGCTCTTTGTCATGATGCCGACCGTATAGCTTTCTAACCCTGGTAGGGCTCCCTTCGAGAACTCAACTCCACCATGCGCTAGCCCCACGGTGGGCGCCAACTGTCGTGGTTTTGCACGGCAGATGTCCTCGTGATAGGACTTAATGATGGAGTCATCGCACCTTGCTGGCGACTCGACGGGGGTGAGCGCAAGCGAGACTCGGATTTACCCAGGTTCGGCCCCTCGTGAGGAGGTAAAAGCCTACATCTTGCTTTGTGTGGTTTAATGATGGTTTCGATTACAAGGAGGGCGTAACTCGCCTGACCTAGCTCTCGATTCTCTCTAACTCGCCTGACCTTTCCCTGGGACTCGCCTTTATATACAGGTTGAGGCCCTAGGGTTTACAAAGTCCTGCCATGCTACTCTTTGTGGCTTTCCTTATATCTAAGTCGTCGTGTCCTCCACGATCACGAGCTTTCTTGGTAATCCATCATCCTCATGACCTCTTGAACCGCCATCCAGCTTCTGGGCCACGGGATGCGTGTTGAATGGTAAGTCGCCCCTTTGGTGAGTCGGCCCACTAAGGGCGGGTTATCCGCAGGTAATATCCCCAACACGAGGTGAGTACTTGGAATGTACTCGCATGCTCATAATAACCAAGCAATGCAGCAAACAATAGAATGGCAACAAATTAGGAATAATACCACTTGGCTTTATAATATCCACTTACTCATGTCCGGGGTTGTCTCACAACCACCGGAATGCTTATCAAGCATCTCCATTCAACTGGGGGGTTCTTCCATCATTACGAACATCCACACGGTTGACCATCTACTGAGGTTTGGTCGGGCTGTCCATTACCATGGACACGGCTATTCAAATAGGTTTGACACTCTGCAGAGGTTGCACACTTTACCCACACTCTAGAGCACTCACCTCATGATCCCATCCGGGTGGACCAGCATTGCTCCAACGAAACTTGCCTGACCCGTGACTCTCTCATCATATCCCCGGCAACCACTCACTTCTAGAGCCCTGCCCTGGGTGGCCTTGCGTCCTCATGACACCTGCCACCATCGTGGCCAAACAAAATTGTCCCAACCGGGGACGGGCCCAACTCAACTTAACTGGGCTCACAGGGTTATCACCGCCCACCGGGCCAAGGTAGCATGCGTGCATAACCCTCCCTCTTTGGGGATATCGGTGAGAGATCACGCGGACAGCCCAAGTCACGGCCTTCCCATACCGGCAAGAGGTGGTTGTACGATTATGCCCGGTCAGGTGACTCGTGATCATCCACTATGCCATAGTAACCATAGTGATTTATAACCATAAGCATATATCTCTATATGATTGTTTATTAAATTATTATTTCTTAACAAGTTAAGCAAGTATAATGCATGAAGATGTGAGCTATGCTATGAAAAACTACATCACATGGATATGATGGCTTGCCTTGATTAGTGGGGTTGTTCAAACACTCGTGGTCTTCAAAGTTTCCCTTTGAAAATGTGTTTGAAATAGCAAGAGAAAAGGAAAGTCATTAAATACCTTTTTATTAACCAGAAATTCTATGAGTGTGGGAAAAATACCAAAACTTACCAGATTGTAAAGAAATTCAATACCAACTCAATGCAAAAAGAATCAAGTGATTTGGACTTGCAAATAAAAATATTTAAATGGTCAAAGTTTCTGTTTGAATCTTGAATAAATAAAAGAAAAGAAATTCCTGGGAGGGTGATGACCCACAAGTATAGGGGATCAATCGTAGTTCTTTCGATAAGTAAGAGTGTCGAACCCAACGAGGAGCAAAAGGATCTGACAAGTGGTTTTCAGCAAGGTAAAATCTGCAGGCACTGAAATTGTCGGTAACAAGTGATTGTGTGGTGAGATGATTCGTAGCAAGCAACAAGTAACAAAAGTAGCAACGGTGCAGAAAAGTGGCCCAATCCCTTTGGTAGCAAGGGACAAGCCTGGACAAAGTCTTATAGGAGGAAAAACGCTGCCGAGGACACACGGGAATTTCTGTCATGCTAGTTTCATCGTGTTCATATGATTCACGTTCGTTACTTTGATAGTTTGATATGTGGGTGGACAGGTGCTTGGGTACTACCCTTACTTGGACAAGCATCCCACTTATGATTAACCCCTATCGCAAGCATCCACAACTACTAAAGAAGAATTAAGACAAAGTCTAACCATAGCATTAAACTAGTGGATCCAAATCAGCCCCTTGCAAAGCAATGCATAAACTAGGGTTTAAGCTTCTGACACTCTAGCAACCCATCATCTACTTACTACTTCCCAATGCCTTCCTCTAGGCCCAAATAATGGTGAAGTGTTATGTAGTCGACGTTCACATAACACCACTAGAGGAAAAACAACATACAACATATCAAATTATCGAACGAATGCCAAATTCACATGACTACTATTAGCATGACTTATCCCATGTCCTCAGGAACAAAAGTAACTAATCACAAAGCATAATCATAATCATGATCAGAGAGGTAATGAGTAGGATCAAGGATCTGAATATAAACTCTTCCACCAAGTAATCCAACTAGCATCAACTACAAAGAGTAATCAACACTACTAGCAACCTTACAAGTACCAATCAGAGTCGCGAGACGGAGATTGGTTACAAGAGATCAACTAGGGTTTGGAGCTGAGATGGTGCTGATGAAGATGTTGATGGTTGATAACCCACAAGTATAGGGGATCAATTGTAGCCTTTCTCGATAAGTAAAAGTGTCGAACCCAACAAGGAGCTAAAGGTAGAACAAATATTCCCTCAAGTTCTATCGACCACTGATACAACTCTACGCACACTTTACGTTCGCTTTACCTAGAACAAGTATGAAACTAGAAGTACTTTGTAGGAGTGATAGGATAGGCTTGCAAGAAAGTAAAGAACACATAAATAAAAGTAGGGGATGGTTAGAAAAAGAAACAACTACGAGTGTCTAACGAGTGTGGAAAAGTGGTGGTAGGAGTTGTGGAATTGTCCCTAAGCAATTGACTATGTTACTAGATCGATAGCAAGTATCATGTGGGAGAGTCCTCTGCTAGCATGTCATCCCTTACTTGGAATTTTATGCACTTATGATTGGAACTATTAGCAAGCGTCCGCAACTACAAACGTTCATTAAGGTAAAACCCAACCATAGCAATAAGATATATTGGTCCCCCTTCAATCCCATATGCATCAATTTCTATGCTAGGTTTGAAGCTTCTGTCACTCTAGCCTGCCAATACATAGTCCTATCAACATACAACTAACCCTATGGTGTGATCCACGCGCGTGATCATATGATGGGCACCAAAGGACAGCAACATGACCACAAGCAAATTAAACCAATCATAGAAATTCATCAATCACCGATAGGACAACGATAATCTACTCGGACATCATAGGATAGCAACACATCATTGAATAATAATATGTAGCATAAAGCACCATGTTCAAGTAGAGGGTACAGAGGGTTGTGGGAGAGTGAACCGCTGAATATAGATGGGGGAAGATGATGGAGATGTTAGTGAAAATGACGGAGGTGTTGGTGTAGATCGTCGTCATACGATGATGTCTCGGACGGCGTTTCGGAGCCGCCGGGAGAGAGGGATAGAGAGCCCCCTCCTTCTTCTTCTTCCTTGACCTCCTCCCTAGATGGCAGAAGGGTTTCCCCTCTGGTCCATGGTCTCCATGGCGGCGGAGGGGCGAGAGCCCCTCCGAGATTGGCTCTCTCTCTCTCTCTGTGTCCTTCTGTTTATGCGCTGTCAGATTTTGCGTTTCACCATTTCTTAAATTCCCGGAGATCCGTAACTCCAATTGGGCTGAAATTTTAACACGATTTTCTTCCGGATATTACCTTTCTTGTGACGAAAGAAGGGCTCGAACCGCCTTAAGTAGTGGCCACAAGACTGCCAGGCGCCGCCGTACCTCCTGGTGGCGGCTACAGGGCTTGTGGGCCCTCCGTGCACCGCCTCGTGTTGATTCTTCTTCCCAAAAATCATAAATATTCCAAAAAAAATCCCCGTAAGTTTTTATTACGTTTGGACTTCGTTTGGTATGGATATTCTGCGAAACAAAAAACATGCAACAAACAGGAAATGGCATTGGGCACTGTATCAATATGTTAGTCCCAAAAATAGTATAAAAAGTTCCCAAAAGTATATGAAAGTTGTAGAATATTGGCATGGAAGAATCAAAAATTATAGATACGATGGAGACGTATCAGCATCCCCAAGCTTAATTCCTGCTCGTCCTCGAGTAGGTAAATGATAAAAAAAGATAATTTTTGATGTGGAATGCTACCTAGCATAATCTTGATCATATAATCTAATCATGGCATGAATACTAAAACACGAGTGATTCGAAGCAATAGTCTATCATTTGACATAAAGACAATAATATTTCAAGCATACTAAGAAAGCAATCACGTCTTCTCAAAATATCATGGCCAAAGAAAGTTATCGCTACAAAATCATATAATCTTGCTATGCTCCATCTTCCCCACACAACGTATTTAAATCATGCACAACCCCGGTTTTAGCCAAGCAATTCTTTCATACTTTAGTGTTCTCAAACATTTTCAACTTTCACGCAATACATGAGCATGAGCCATGGACATAGCACTATAGGTGGAATAGAATATGGTGGTTGTGGAGAAGACAAAAAGGAGGAGATAGTCTCACATCAACTAGGCGTATCAACGGGCTATGGAGATGCCCATCAATAGATATCAATGTGAGTGAGTAGGGATTGCCACGCAACGGATGCACTAGAGCTTATAAGTGTATGAAATATCACAAAAGAAACTAGTGGGTGTGCACCCAACTTGCTTGCTCATGAAGACCTAGGGCAATTTTGAGGAAGCCCATCATTGGAATATACAAGCCAAGTTATATAATGAAAATTTCCCATTAGTATATGGAAGTGACAACATAGGAGACTCTCTGTCATGAAGATCATAGTGCTATTTGAAGCACAAGTGTGGAAAGAGGATAGTAGCAATTGTCCCTTCTCTCTTTTCTCTCATTTTTTTATGGGCTCTTTGCCCTCTTTTTTATTTTTATTTTTATTTTTATTTTGCTTGGCATCTCTGGCCTCTTTTTTTTTTTTTTTTTGCTTGGTATCTTTGGCCTCTTTTTTGTAAATGGGCTTCGCTGGCCTCTTTTATTTCCTCACATGGGACAATGCTCTATTAATAATGATCATCACACTTACAACTCAATACTTAGAGCAATGATGACTCTATATGAAATGCCTTTGGTAGTGTACCGTGACAATGATCTAGCATAGCAATGACATCAAAAAATGGACAAGCCATGGAAACATCATGCTAGCTATCTTACGATCATGCAATGGCAATATGGAAGTGGTGGCACATGTCATGAGACGGAACGGTGGTAGTTGAATAGCAATATATCTTGGAATGGCTATGAAAATGACATAATAGGTAGGTATGGTGGCTGTTTTGAGGAAGGCTATATGGTGGGTGTAATGCACCGGCGAAAGTTGCGCGGTACTAGAGAGGCTATCAATGGTGGAAGGGTGAGAGTGCGTATAATCCATGGACTCAACATTAGTCATAAAGAACTCACATACTTATTGAAAAAGTCTATTTTTCATCCTTCTTCTTCTTCCTTGACCTCCTCCCTAGATGGCAGAAGGGTTTCCCCTCTGGTCCATGGTCTCCATGGCGGCGGAGGGGCGAGAGCCCCTCCGAGATTGGATTTCTCTCTCTGTGTCCTTCCATTTCTGCGCTCTCAGATTCTGCGTTTCACCGTTTCTTAAATTCCCGGAGATCCGTAACTCCGACTGGGCTGAAACTTTAACACGATTTTCTTCTGGATATTATCTTTCTTGCGGAGAAATAAGGTCTCCAACCGCCTTAAGTAGTGGACACAAGCCTGCCAGCCGCTGCCGTACCTCCTGGTGGCGGCTGCAGGGCTTGTGGGCCCTCCGTGCACCGCCTCGCGTTGATTCTTCTTCCCAAAAATCACATATATTCCAAAAAAATCCCCGTAAGTTTTTATTACGTTTGGACTTCGTTTGGTATGGATATTCTGCGAAACAAAAAACATGCAACAAACAGGAACTGTCACTGGGCACTGGATCAATATGTTAGTCCCAAAAATAGTATAAAGAGTTGCCAAAAGTATATGAAAGTTGTAGAATATTGGCATGGAACAATCAAAAATTATAGATACGACGGAGACGTATTAATGGTGACAAGTCCCCTCCAATGATAGGAGTGTTGGTGATGACGATGGCGACGATTTCCCCCTCCGGGAGGGAAGTTTCCCCGGCAGGATCGTCCTGCCGGAGCTCTAGATTGGTTCTGCTCAAGTTCCTCCTCGTGGCGGCGGCGAACCCACCAAAAAGCTCCTCCCGTGATTTTTTTTCCTGGATGAAACCCTCCATATAGCAAAAGAGGGGAGCAAGTGGGCCGATGGGCTGCCCACAAGCCCTCATGGCGCGGCCTGGGGGGGTGGCCGCGCCGTGCAGGATTGTGGGCACCCCCTGGTGATCCTATGACACTTCTTCGGCCCAGTATTTTTGATAAATCGGGAAAAAAATGCTCGTTGATTTTTACGGCGTTTGGAGTTGCGCGGAATAGGTATCTCAAACTTGCTCCACTTTCATGCCAGAATTCCAGTTGTCGGCATTCTCCCTCTTCATGTAAACCTTGCAAAATAATAGAGAAAAGGCATAAGAATTGTACCGTGAAGTGAAATAACAGCCAAAGAAGCGATAAATATCAACATGAAAACTTGATGCAAAATGGACGTATCAACTCCCCCAAGCTTAGACCTTGCTTGTCCTCAAGCGAAAGCCTAACTCAATAAATATGTCCACATGTTTAGGGAGAGACGTGTCGACAAAACAAGATACGAACATGCATGCATCATGATCATGATCAGAACAGCAATACCAACATATAATCTTTCATGCTAAAGTGATAATTCCTTCACAAAGTAAAGCATGGGTCAAGAACGTTACCGAGAAGTAACAACCGATAGCCTTTAGTCATTGAAGCAATTGCAATTTATCACAACATCAGAAAGAGTCAAATAAGAGCTTGTAAAGAAAATCCACATACTCAATCATTCTTTCGTTCTCTACAATTGCTACAACTCACATGTTACAAATGAGAT
This sequence comes from Hordeum vulgare subsp. vulgare, assembly GCF_904849725.1. Classification (NCBI taxonomy): domain Eukaryota; kingdom Viridiplantae; phylum Streptophyta; class Magnoliopsida; order Poales; family Poaceae; genus Hordeum; species Hordeum vulgare. Next base: position 108,115,353 of record NC_058521.1, on the reverse strand, counting down.
CAAAGTTTTAGCTGGACACAGAGAAAGATAGGGGCTTATAGTTTTGCCTCCCAACTACTTACCTCATGGGTAATGTCAACAATAATAATTCATGAATACTTACCTCCAAGTTGACATATGAATATAGATCTTTCCCAAGCATATGACGATAGCCAAGATAAAGGCGAAATAAGGAATTGGTGAAGATCACCATGACTCTTTCAAGGGCAAAAAGTAAAGGTACAAGATAGGTCCTTCGCAGAGGGAAACAGAGGTTGTCATGCGCTTTTGAGGTTTGGATGTGTGTCCTCTTAGTGCGGAGGAACGTCACTTTGTATTGCCCCCTGTGATAAAGAACTTTATTATGCAATCTGTCGCTTTTATGTCTTCCTCATCACAGGTTTGTACAAAGCTTATTTTCCACACACTAATAGATCATACATATTAGAGAGCAATTTTTATTGCTTGCACCAATGACAACTTACTTGAGGGATCTTATGCAATCCATAGGTAGGTATGGTGGACACTGATGGCAAAACTGGGGTTGAAGGTTTATGAATGCACAAGTAGTATCTCTACTTGGTGCGGGAGTTTTGGCTAATGTGAGGTGGAAGCAATCGTCACATGCTAAGGGATCTCTAGTCATATAACATTGTTTAGAGCCAAGCAAACACAATTCATGATGTTTTCTTCCTTGTCCAACATCTACTTCTAGGCATGCAATAGTTTAGTGACTGTTCACAATCATAGATGGTGTCAGAGATGATATATTTATATGTGAACCTCTCCTTCTTTATCACTTCCTATTAATTGCAACAATGACCAAGGTCTATGTTTTCCTACCCTCAACAAGTTTCAATCATCATTCTTTTTATATGTGAAGCCATCACTTCCCATAAGATCATTACATGATCTTTCATGCTTTTGTTCTATTCTCAATCTTTTGATCATGGCAAGAGGAAAATCCCTTCAACTAAGATACTCTTTATTATATGGCTCACGAGCAAGAATAAATCGGGGGTGACACAAAGCAAAACTCAAGACTAAAACACTAAGACTTTTAATCTACTAGAAAAACACAAAACTGAAAAGGTAAACTAAAACAAAGGTAAAGGCAAAAGATGTGATGGTGATACGATACCGGGACAACTCCTCCAAGCTTGGCACAAGCCAAGGGGATTGCCCATACCAATGCTCAGTTGTCTTCCTTTGGTGGTGAAGGTGGAGGAGTTGTTGAAGCGGTCTTGAGCTTGTTTAATTTCCACTGGAGCATGAAATTCTGCTCCCTCAGATCATCATTTTCCTCATCAAGCTTCAACACCCTTTGACATAATTCCTGCTTACTCTCCTGCAAGAAATGAGAAGGGATAAACAAGGTCTTAGGCTTCTTCCTTGAGTCAGGGAGGCTCGACTTCTTGAACTCCACATGAGTGCGTCAGGTTTAGGTAGAGGAGCCTCTTCTTCATCGGAACTCGTTTGTTCCTTCCCCTTGGGATCATAGTCTTCTTCCTCATAAGTGGTCCAGCCATATGGTTCCAAGTCCCCATAGACATTGGGGTTAGCAAGGTAGTCTGCGACATAGCTCTCCCCCTCTGAGTCGTGAGAAGACATCTTGACCTAGATCTGCGGCAGAAAACAGGCTCGAAACAAAAAACAGAGGAAATCTACGTGATACAGGGGTCAGACCAAACGAAAGTATATATAATGATTTTTTCCAGACCAGAAGGAGTACCCTGCATGAAAACAGAGTCCAGGAGGCGCACGAGGTGGCCACGAGACCTCACGGCGCGGCCAGGGGGTGGGCCCGCGCCATGCAGGCTTGTCGCCTCCTCGCGCACTTTCCGGACTTCTTTCAATTTTTGTATTTTTTCAAATATTCCAAAACGGAGAAAATTTCCAACTAGAAAAGTTTTGGACTCTGTTTTCTTACCGAATCACATACCTCTTTGTTTTCGGAGTCTGAAACAGGCTGATAAATTTCCCTTAGGTATTCTTTCGGAGTTATTGGATTGATAATATTGCTCTCAACATTTATGGGAGTACCTGAGATATAATGCTTGATTCTCTCCCCATTTACAACTCTCGGACAATTACCTTCCATGTTGTTGATCTTGATAGCACCGGAACAATATACTTCCTCAACAACATAGGGACCTTCCCATTTAGAGAGAAGCTTGCCTGCAAAGAATCTTAAACGAGAGTTATATAGCAAGACATAATCACCTACATTGAACTCACGCTTTTGTATCCTCTTATCATGTAACCTCTTAACCTTTTCTTTGAACAACTTGGCATTCTCATATGTCTGAGTTCTCCATTCATCAAGCGAGCTAATGTCAAATAACCTCTTCTCACCGGCAAGTTTGAAATCAAAGTTGAGGTCTTTGATTGCCCAATAAGCTTTATGCTCTAGCTCAAGAGGTAAATGACATGCTTTACCGTACACCATTTTGTACGGAGACATGCCCATGGGATTCTTATAGGCAATTCAATAAGCCCACAGTGCATCATTCAGCTTCTTAGACCAATTCTTTCTAGACCTGTTGACAGTCTTTTGTAGAATTAGCTTAATCTCTCTATTACTTAGCTCTACTTGACCACTGGACTGAGGGTGGTAGGGAGACACAATTCTATGGTTGAAATCGTACTTAGCAAGCATTTTACGGAAAGCGCCATGAATGAAGTGTGAACCACCATCGGTCATTAGATATCTAGGGACTCCAAACCTAGGGAAGATAACTTCTTCCAGCATCTTGATAGAGGTGTTGTGATCAGCACTACTAGTGGGGATAGATTCTACCCACTTAGTGATGTAACCAACAGCAACTAAGATGTGAGTATACCCATTGGATTTTGGAAAAGGTCCCATATAATCAAAGCCCCAGACATCAAATGATTCAACGACAAGTGAATAGTTCATACGCATATCCTGACGTTTGCTAATATTACCTATTCTTTGACATTCGTCACAAGACAAGACAAACTTACGGGCATCCTTGAAGAGAGTGGGCCAATAGAAACCTGATTGCAATACCTTGTGTGCAGTTCTATCTCCCGCATGGTGCCTCCGTAGGCCTCGGAGTGACACTTTTGTAGGATTTGTCCCTGTTCATGTTCAGGTACACAACGTCTAATAACACCATATATTCCTTCCTTATAAAGGTGAGGATCATCCCAAAAGTAGTGTCTCAAGTCAAAGAAGAATTTCTTCTTTTGCTGGTACGTGAAACTAGGTGGTATATATTTGGCAACGATATAGTTTGCATAATCAGCATACCACGGTGCACTACGTGAACCATTGATGACATTCAATTGCTCATCGGGAAAGCTATCATCAATAGGTTGTGGGTCATCAAGAACGTTCTCCAACCTAGACAAGTTATCTGCTACGGGGTTATCAGCACCCTTTCTATCGACAACGTGCAAATCAAATTCCTGTAGCAAGAGAACCCATCTGATAACCCTAGGTTTAGCCTCCTTCTTCTCCATGAGGTATTTAATAGCAGCATGATCAGTGCGAATAGTGACTTTGGAATCAACTATGTAAGACCTGAACTTTTCACATGCAAACACGACTGCTAAAAATTCCTTCTCCGTAGTAGCATAGTTTCTCTGGGCACTGTCTAGAGTTTTACTAGCGTAGTGAATAACATTCAACTTCTTATCAACTCTTTGCCCTAGAACAGCACCAACAGCATAATCACTAGCATCACACATGATCTCAAAATGTAAGTTCCAATCAGGTGGTTGAACAATAGGTGCAGTTATCAAAGCCCTCTTAAGTATTTCGAAGGCTTCCTCACAATCATCATCCGAAACAAAAGGAATATCCTTTTGCAAGAGATTGGTAAGAGGCCTAGAAATCTTAGAGAAGTCTTTGATGAACCTTCTATAGAAACCAGCATGACCAAGGAAACTTCTTATAACTTTGATATCTGTGGGGTATGGCATTTTCTCGATTGCATCAACCTTAGCCTTATCGACTTCAATACCTCTTTCGGAAATTTTATGTCCTAAGACGATGCCCTCACTAACCATAAAGTGGCACTTCTCCCAATTCAAGACAAGATTGGTGTCATTACATCTCTGTAAGACTCGATCAAGGTTGCTGAGGCAATCATCAAAAGAAGACCCGTAAACGGAAAAGTCATTCATGAAAACCTCGACAATCTTTTCACAAAAGTAAGAGAATATAGCCATCATACATCTTTGAAAGGTGACAGGTGCGTTACATAAGCCAAAATGCATATGTCTATAAGCAAAGGTACCGAAAGGGCAGGTGAAAGTGGTTTTCTCCTGATCAGATTGTGCAACTGGTATTTGGGAGAAACCAGAATAACCGTCTAGAAAGCAGAAGTGTGTGTGTTTGGATAGTATTTCTAGCATTTGGTTGATAAAGGGCACAGGGTAATGATCTTGCCTAGTGGCCTTATTCAACTTCCTAAAATCAATCACCATCCTATAGCCAGTAATAATCCTCTGTGGGATCAACTCATCCTTATCATTAGGGACAACGGTAATGCATCCCTTCTTAGGAACGCAATGCACCGGACTCACCATATTGCTATGAGCAACAGGATAGATAATACCTGCTTCCAGGAGCTTTAGTATTTCTTTTCTTAGTAGTTCTTTCATCTTAGGATTCAATCTCCTTTGATGATCAGCAACTGGTTTGAAATCAGGATCAGTTTTGATCTTGTGCTAGCATAGAGTGGGACTAATCCCCTAAGATCATCAAGAGTATATCCGATAGCAGCACGGTGCTTTCTCAGAGTTTTTAGTAACTTCTTTTCTTCATGCTCCGAGAGGCTAGCACTAATAATAACAGGATATATCTCTTTTTCATCAAGATAGGCATACTTAAGAGTATCAGGCAACTGTTTAAGCTCGAATAGAGGATCACCCTTTGGTGGGGGTGGATCCCCAAGCAGTTCAACAGGCAAGTTATTCTGAAGGATAGGATATTGTTCTAAGACAACTCTGTCTATTTCATCCCTTTCATCCATATGCATATCATTTTCATGCTCAAGCAATTATTGCTCTAAGGGATCAGTAGGAGGCACGGCAATAGAAGCTAAGGCAATAGTTTCATCCTTACTAGGCAACTCTTTTTCATGAGGTTGTCTACCAAACTTGGAGAAATTGAACTCATGTGACACACTTCAAAGCCAACAGTGACAGTTTGCTTCTCACAGTCAATACGATCATTGATGGTATTGAGGAAGGGTCTCCAAATATGATGGGACAAAAGCTATCTTGTGCGGTAGCAAGAACGAGGAAATCAACAGGATACTTCGTTTTACCATATAAGACTTCAACATCCCTAACAATTCCCACAAGGCAGATAGTATCTCTATTGGCAAGCTGAATAGTGACATCTATAGGTTCTATCTCAACAGGTGCAATCTCATCTTTGATTTCATCGTATAAGGATTGAGGTATTGCACTAACACTAGCACCCACGTCACATAAACCATGATAGCAATGATCTCCTATCTTAACGGAAACCGCATGCATGCCAACAACAGGCCTATGTTTGTCTCTAACGTGAGGTTTAGCTATTCTAGCAGCATCTTCACACAAGTGAATATTATGTCCCTCAACTTCTTAAGACAGAAGATCTTTGATGATAGCAATGCTAGGTTCAACTCTAATTTTCTCAGGGGGTGTAGGTGTTCTAATATAGCCTCTACGTATGACAGTTGAACCTTTAGAATGATCGTTTATTCTAATAGGGAAAGGTGGTTTCTCAATGTAAGCACTGGGAACCACAGGATCATTATAGGCAATGACTTTCTCTTCAATTGGAGTGGGTTTAACTACATTGACTTCTACAGGAGGATGATAAACCACTTCTCTTTGGGGAGATCAATATGAGCAGCAAAGGATTCACACAATGAAGCTACTATCTCAGAGTCAAGTCCATACTTAGCGCTAAAGTCACAAAAAGTATTTGTCTCAACAAAGGATTTAACGCAATCAAAAGTGAAATTCATACCTGACTCCTTACCTTCTTCAAGATCCCAATATTCAGACTTGCATTTAATTCTCTCCAATAAATTCCATTTGAAGTCAATATCTCTTCATAAAAGAACCGGTACAAGAAGTGTCAAGCATGGTGCGATCATCATGAGAAAGCCGAGCATAGAAGTTCTGAATGATAATTTCTCATGAGAGATCATGATTGGGGCATGAATATAGCTTGATTTAATACTCCCCCAAGCTTGAGCGATGCTTTTTCTGTCACGAGGCCAAAAATTATAAATATAATTCCGATCACGATGTACTAAATGCATAGGATAAAACTTTTGATGAAATTCCAGTTTCAACCGATTGTGGTCCCATGATCCAGTATCATCACATAGCCTATACCATGTCAATGCCTTATCCTTCAAAGATAAAGGAAAGACCTTCTTCTTGACCTCATCCTCGGGCACACCTACAAGCTTAAATAAACCACAAACCTCATCTACATAGATTAGATGCAAGTCTGGATGTGATGTTCCATCTCCTGTAAAAGGATTAGCCAGCAGTTTCTCAAGCATACCCAAAGGGAATTCAGAGCAAATATTTTCAGTAGGTGCAGCAGGTTGAAGAGAAACTCTTTGTGCTTCTGTTCGAGGTGAAGATACCCCGAACAAGCCCATCAAAGGATTAGTATCCATAGTGACAAGTGACAATAAATTTCAGCACACTATATGAATATTTCCTTACCAAGTTCCACTTACCAAAGGCGCTTCCCTCCCCGGCAACGGCGCCAGAAATGAGTCTTGATGACCCACAAGTATAGGGGATCAATCGTAGTCCTTTCGATAAGTAAGAGTGTCAAACCCAACGAGGAGTAGAAGGATCTGACAAGTGGTTTTCAGCAAGGTAAAATCTGCAGGCACTGAAATTGTCGGTAACAAGTGATTGTTTGGTGAGATGATTCGTAGCAAGCAACAAGTAACAAAAGTAGCAACGGTGCAGCAAAGTGGCCCAATCCCTTTTGTAGCAAGGGACAAGACTCGACAAAGTCTTATAGGAGGAAAAACGCTCCCGAGGACACACGGGAATTTCTATCATGCTAGTTTCATCGTGTTCATATGATTCGCGTTCGTTACTTTGATAGTTTGATATGTGGGTGGACCGGTGCTTGGATACTGCCCTTACTTGGACAAGCATCCGACTGATGATTAACACCTCTCGCAAGCATCCGCAACTACGAAAGAAGAATTAAGACAAAGTCTAACCATAGCATTAAACTAGTGGATCCAAATCAGCCCCTTGCGAAGCAACGCATCAACTAGGGTTTAAGCTTCTGTCACTCTAGCAACCCATCATCTACTTACTACTTCCCAATGCCTTCCTCTAGGCCCAAATAATGGTGAAGTGATATGTAGTCGACGTTCACATAACACCACTAGAGGAAAAACAACGTACAACATATCAAATTACCGAACGAATACCAAATTCACATGACTACTATTAGCATGACTTATCCCATGTCCTCGCGAACAAAAGTAACTACTCACAAAGCATAATTATAATCATGATCAGAGAGGTAATGAGGAGCATCGAGGATCTGAACATAAACTCTTCCACCAAGTAATCCAACTAGCATCAACTACAAAGAGTAATCAACACTACTAGCAACCTTACAAGTACAAATTGGAGTCGTGAGACGGAGATTGGTTACAAGAGATGAACTAGGGTTTGGAGATGAGATGGTGCTGATGAAAATTTTGATGGTGACGAGTCCCCTCCGATGAGAGGAGTGTTGGTGATGACGATGGCAACGATTTCCCCCTTCGGGAGGGAAGTTTCCCCGGCAGGATCGTCCTGCCGGAGCTCTAGATTGGTTCTGCTCAAGTTCCGCCTCTTGGCGGTGGTGAAACCACGAAAAAGCTCCTCCCTGATTTTTTCGTGGACGAAAGCCTCCATATAGCAAAAGAGGGGAGCAAGTGGGCCAGTGGGCTGCCCACAAGCCCTCATGGCGCGGCCTGGGGGGTGGCCGCGCCGTGCAGGCTGGTGGGCACCCCCTGGTGCCCCTCCGGCACTTCTTCGGCCGAGTATTTTGTTTAATCGGGAAAAATCCTCATTGATTTTTACGGCATTTGGAGTTGCGCAGAATAGTTATCTCAAACTTGCTCCACTTTGAGGCCAGAATTCCAGTTGCCGGTATTCTCCCTCTTCATTTCAACCTTGCAAAATAAGAGAGAAAAGGCATAAGAATTGTACCGTGAAGTGAAATAACAGCCAAAGAAGCGATAAATATCAACATGAAAACATGATGCAAAATGGACGTATCAAGGGGCCACGTGGAAGGCGTAAAGTGGAGGGGCGCCTCCACTTACCGCTTCGGCCGCAGGCCTCAGACACTGGCAGGTGGGGCCTTCCCTTTTAAAAAACATAGAGGGGGGAGGGGAAAAAGGAGGGTGGCTCACCAGCGGTGCTCACCGGCGATAGAGACGGCAGCGGGGTTGGGAGAGGATGGGAATGGATCGGGCTCTCGACAGCGGTTCCCCCTGTACCCGTAGCTCCTCCGGAGGTGGACGGACAGCGTCGCCCCTTCTTCTCCAGCGAGAGGAAGCTACGGTGGTTGTCGACGGCAAAGGTTCCGGCAGGGGTTGGGCTCATCGAAGGCTCGAGGAGGACCACAGAGACCAAGGGAACATGATGGAGGCCTTGGATTCAACTGGGGAAGGGCGGAGGTGGCTGGCAACAGAGGCGATTTGGCGGCGGAGCCTTTCGCTGGAGCTGAGGGAGACGAGCTCCCGGCTCTTGCTGGGGGTTGATGACCCCTCTCACCTCGTCGCCCTGCAGGTGCCCCATCCCCGTCATCCCCTCCCTGCGAGGAGCTCTTCAGGACCGAGCAGGACCTCGCCCAGGACCCTCCATCGCCACCCCCTCGCCAGGAGCCGGACCCCACCTCCTACGCCACCCCCACCCCCGTCGGCGACGAGCCCATCTCGCCGGAGCAGCCACCTCGCCGGAGGAACTCTCCTCCCTGCCAGCAACGTGAGAAGCTCTTTCACCTCTCTGTTCTTATGTTTTTTTTGTTGTCACCGTTAGATCGTGATCCTAAGGCCCCAAATAGATCACTTAAAGCCCGAACCGTTTTCTTCTAACATGCAGTCATTTGTTAGATTACAGTGAACACGCACATGTCTCGACAAATCATAGCATTCCACGTGTACCATTTCGTCAGAATAGTTTTTCTCTTTTTCTATTTTTATTTCCGTAATAGAACCAGTTCTGATTTTGTTTTCGTTTATCTTTTAATCTAGGAGTCCAATGAAGCTGATTCTTTTTGTGTTAGATCACAATTTTCTTGTAGTTTCAGAAAACATATTATTTGCCTATGTTTGAAATTTCAAAATTTGAATTTGAACAAATTTAGTTTAATCTTGTTTTGCTTATTCCAGGAGTTTAAAAATAGATTTTAATTTAATTATTTTTGCTGATGTTTCCTGTTGATCATATCTTTCAGTAGGTTAAGTTTCAATTTTTGTTAAATATTTTTACTTGGAGTTTTTACCAAAACAGATTTTGTTTTAGTACTTGTAGGATTATGGCTATTTCTTTTTCTGTAATTGTTTTTATATTATTTTCTTTTATATTTGAGAAAGTTTATATTTTGTTTTCTATTAGTTAACACTAGGTTTTCAACAAAAACAAAATTTTATTTTTATTTGTTATCATGAAATCAATTCTAGTTCTCTAATAACTTGCAATTGATTTCCCTACTAGTTTACTCCCATTTGAAAATACTTTCAAAATATTTTTATGAAAAATACTTTATTTTATCTTAGTTAAATTTATATTTTATTCTCTGTTATTTTAGTATTTTATTTTCTGTTAGACAAAAACTATTTTTGTGAATGTTGTAGTAGAAGACTCCCTAGCTTTCTTTGAAGTTCCCTTTGGATTCTTATTCGATCTTTCTTATTGTTTTGATTGCATCAACTTTTATTATTGTTTGTTATTTGATTTCTAGGATGATTGCTAGTGTGAGTGCTTATGTGAATACTATGTTTGATTATATAGATTTCATAGGAGAGTGACAAATAGTTCTACCAAGTTATTTCTTAAGAACGATAATTCTTCTCCATCAACCTCACCAGGCAAGTCACGTTGATCATATTATTACCTATGTTTTATATGCATTGTAGTTATACCTTTCTTTACCCAATTGCATGCAAAGTAGGTACTTGGAAATTTTGGATCTTGATGTAGTATCATGTGGTAGGCACCCACCCCCTTGTTACTTTGGCCGGGACGTTATTATGCTATGCTCCTAGTAGACGGGGTTTTGGTTGAGTGTGTACCATGAGTGCTGTGAGAACTTAATAATCAAGACCTGAAGACTCCAAGACTTGCAAGACCTCAGAACGAAATATACCTCTGAGTGAAGGACGGTTTAGATGGGCTCCCTGGAGAAACCAGTGGACGACCCGGGATGCATGGGGAAGCGCCATGACATCTTGCGGAAAGCTTCACCCAGGCTCAAAGAGATGGACGGATATTTTCAAGACCCAAGGCTTACGTGCACAGCCACAAGTCATTATGGGATCTGGCTTGGTTGGACAACGTGCCGACTCTGGACAGGCGGTGCTAGCATATGTAGAAGAACGGTAGGATTGGATTGGCATCGACACGGGATCAGAGGGACCCGTTGTAAGACCATGTTTTGATCATCCGGTCTTCAAACACCCTGAAGTGCGAGGACATACACGGAGGCGATCAAATCTTGTGGGGAACGTGTGCAAAACTCTGCAGAGTACTCAAACCTAATCGATTAGCCGTGTCCACGGTCATGGACAACTTGAGCCAAAGGAACTGAAACTATCAGGAATTCTCAACACCGTTATATATATTTGATGTGGGTAATATTGATAAGTTGGGTATGAGAACTGGTTGGTGGAACCATCTCATTAGCAACCAACACGTAGTAATATTTTGCTTTCTAGCCCCTCTCCTGTTGTAGGAGAAAACTTTGCTTTCCGCTAAAACTTACAGCCCCACCTGCCATATATGCATATAGTATAGATGATATTTTTACCCCTCTCTTTTGTGACTTGCCGGCATATTCCACATGCTGACCTACACGGCTATAATGTCTTATGTTGCAGATACTTTCTTCGACGAGTAAGAGTACGATTCAGGGTTACGGTCCGCACTCAACCTGCCGTTGGTGTTATTTGGGACTCCACTCCCTTTGACTGTTTCCACTGAGATTTTGAGGTATATAGCAATTTAACGTTATTTACATGTGATTGCACTTTGATATATACATTGATGTACTGTGTGTGCCAGCATACTTATCGAGGGATGGCACAGATACATAGAGGCTTGACTCTTTTTGAGTCGGGTCGCTACATTCTCCGGCGGGTGGAAGCTACGGTGGTTGTCGACGGTGACGGTTCCGTTAGGGGTTTGGCAAGGCTCGAGGAGGACCAGAGAGACCAACGGAACACGATGGAGGCCTTGGATTCAACTGAGGAAGAGCGGAGGTGGCTGGCGACACAGGCGATTTGGCGGCGGAGCCTTTCGTCGGAGCTGAGGTAGACAAGCTCCCGGCTCTTGCTGGGGGTTGATGACCCACAAGTATAGGGGGTCAATCGTAATCCTTTCGATATGTAAGAGTGTCAAACCCAGCGAGGAGCAGAAGGATCTGACAAGTGGTTTTCAGCAAGGTAAAATCTACAGGCACTGAAATTGTCGGCAACAAGTGATTGTGTGGTGAGATGATTCGTAGCAAGCAACAAGTAACAAAAGTAGCAACGGTGCAGCAAAGTGGACCAATCCCTTTTGTAGCAAGGGACAAGCCTGGACAAAGTCTTATAGGAGGAAAACACTCCCGAGGACGCATGGGAATTTCTGTCATGCTAGTTTTCATCATGTTCGTATGTTTCGCATTCGTTACTTTGATAGTTTGATATGTGGGTGGACCGACGCTTGGGCACTGCCCTTACTTGGACAACCATCCCACTTATGATTAACCCCTCTCGCAAGCATCCGCAATTACGAAATAAGAATTAAGACAAAGTCTAACCATAACATTAAACTAGTGGATCCAAATCAGCCCCTTACGAAGCAACGCATAAACAAGGGTTTAAGCTTCTGTCACTCCAGCAACCCATCATCTACTTACTACTTCCCAATGCCTTTCTCTAGGCCCAAATAATGGTGAAGTGTTATGTAGTCGACATTCACATAACACCACTAGAGGAAAAAGAACATACAACATATCAAATTACCGAACGAATACCAAATTCACATGACTACTATTAGCATGACTTATCCCATGTCCTCAAGAACAAAAGTAACTACTCACAAAGCATAATCATATTCATGACCAGAGAGGTAATGAGTAGCATCAAGGATCTGAACATAAACTCTTCCACCAAACAATCCAACTAGCATCAACTACAAAGAGTAATCAACACTACTAGCAACCTTACAAGTACCAATAAGAGTCGCGAGATGGAGATTGGTTACAAGTGATGAACTAGGGTTTGCAGATGAGATGGTGCTGATGAAGATGTTGATGGTGACGAGTCCCCTTCGATGAGAGGAGTGTTGGTCATGACGATGGCGATAGTTTCCCCCTCCGGGAAGGAAGTTTCCCCGGCAGGATTGTCCTGCCGGAGTTCTAGATTGGTTCTGCTCAAATTCCGCCTCATGGAGGCCGTGAGACCATGAAAAAGCTCCTCCTTGATCTTTCCTGGACGAAACCCTTCATATAGCCAAAGAGGGGGGCAAGTGGGCCAGCAGGGTGCCCACAAGCCCCCATGGCGCGGCCTGGGGGTGGCCCCATCGTGCAGGCTTGTGGCCACCCCCTGGCGCCCCTCTGGCGCTTCTTCGACCCAGTATTTTTTGTAAATCAGGAAAAAAATCCTCGTTGATTTTTACGGCGTTTGGAGTTGCGTAGAATAGGTATCTCAACTTTGCTCCACTTTCAAGCAAGAATTCCAGTTGCCGGCATTCTCCCTCTTCATGTAAACCTTGCAAAATAAGATAGAAAAGGCATAAGAATTATTACCGTGAAGTGAAATAACAGCCCAAGAAGCGATTAATATCAACATGAAAACATGATGCAAAATTGACGTATCAACTCCCCCAAGCTTAGACCTCGCTTGTCCTCAAGCAAAATCCTAGCTCAATAAATATGTCCACATGTTTAGGGAGAGCGGTGTCGACAAAACAAGATACGAACATGCATGCATCATGATCATGATCAGAACAGCAATACCAACATATAATCTCTCATGCTAAAGTGATAATTCCTTCACAAACTAAAGCATGGATCAAGAACCTTACCGAGAAGCAAGAACCGATAGCCTTTAGTCATTGAAGCAATTTCAATTTATCACAACATCGGAAAGAGTTAAATAAGATCTTGTAAAGCAAATCCACATACTCAATCATTCTTTCGTTCTCTACAATTGCTACAACTCACGTGGTACTCATGCGATCAAAGTTTCACCTGGACACAGAGAAAGATAAGGGCTTATAGTTTTGCCTCAAGAGTAATGTCAACAATAATAAATCATGAATACTTACTTCCAAGTTGACATATGAATATAGATCTTTCCCAAGCATATGACGTTAGGCAAGATAAAGGCGAGAGAAGGAATTGGTGAAGATCACCATGACTCTTTCAAGGGAAAAAAGTAAAGTTACAAGATAGGCCCTTCGCAGAGGGAAGCAGAGGTTTTCATGCACTTTTGAGGTTTGCATGTGTGTCCTCTTAGTGCGAAGGAACGTCACTTTATATTGCCTCCTGTGATAAACAACTTTATTATGCAGTCTGTCGCTTTTATGTCTTCTTCATCACAGGTTTGTACAAAGCTTATTTTCCACACACTAATAGATCATACATATTAGAGAGCAATTTTTATTGCTTGCACCAATGACAACTTACTTGAGGGATCTTATTCAATCCATAGGTAGGTATGGTGGACACTCATGGCAAAACTGGGTTGAAGGTTTATGGATGCACAAGTAGTATCTCTACTTAGTGTGGGAGGTTTGGCTAATGTGAGGTGGAAGCAATCGTCACATGCTAAGGGATCTCTAGTCATATAACATTGTTCGGAACCAAGCAAACACAATTCCTTATGTTGTCTTCCTTGTCCAACATCTACTTTTACGCATGCAATAGTTTAGTGAGTGTTCACAATCATAGATGGTGTCAGAGATGATATATTTATATGTGAACCTCTCCTTCTTTATCACTTCCTATTAATTGCAACAATAACCAAGATCTACGTTTGCCTACCCTCAACAAGTTTCAATCCTCATTCTTTTTATATGTGAAGCCATCACTTCCCATAAGATCATTACATGATCTTTCTTGCTTTTGTTCTATTCTCACTCTTTTGATCATGGCAAGAGGCAAAGCCCTTCAACTAAGACACTCTTTATTATATGGCTCACGAGCTCGAATACATCGGGGTGACACAAAGCAAAACTCAAGACTAAAACACTAAGACTTTTAGTCTACTAGAGAAAGAGAAAACTGAAAAGGAAAACTAAAACAAAGGTAAATGCAAAAGATGTGATGGTGATACGATACCGGGGCAACTCCCCCAAGCCTGGCACAAGCCAAGGGGATTTCCCATACCAATGCTCAGTTGTCTTCCTTTGGTGGTGATGGTGGAGTTGTTGCAACATGAGTTTGATCCTCCGTCTTCCAAGGCAAAGGTGCTCCATCATGGAAAGATGAACGAGTCTCCGAAATCCTCAAATCTGCAGCCAACCGTATTGATTTAAATCTATACTCATACTCACAGTTTTGGTTCTGCAGGTCATAGATCTGGGCCTGGAGTTGATCAATCCTGTCATAGAGCCTGGAGAGGTGCTTCCCAATGTCATTGGCATCAATCCTGTGCTTGTTGGTGAACTCCGTGATCATCATGGGGTTGGTGTTGAGTCCACGCTCCACCATCCCTTGGCACTTGAAGACTTGTTGCTCCATTGCTTCGAGCCTCGTCTCCATGCTTCCGGTCTTCTTGGGCCCCTCAACATCACAGATGTGCAACATCTCCTCACGCATCTCGATAGATTGAGGGTGTTGCAGCACTCCCGTGAGGTAGGGATTGATGACCTTCTCGAAGATCTTGTCCTTCGGAGCTTTCGGGGAAGTCATAGCGATCTAGATCTGCAACAGAAATAGGCTCGAAACGGAAAATAGAAGAAATCTGCGTGATGCAGGGGTCAGACCAAACGGGAGTATATATGATGATTTTTTTTCCATACTAGAAGGAGTACCCCGCACGAAAACAAAGTCCGGGAGGCGCACGAGGTGGCCACAAGCCCTCACGGCGCGGCCAGGGGGTGGGCACGCGCCCTGCAGGCTTGTCGCCTCCTCGCGCACTTTCCGGACTACTTCCAACTTTTGTATTTTTTTCAAAAATTCCAAAACAGAGAAAATTTCCTACTGGAAAAGTTTTGGACTCTGTTTTCTTACCGAATCACATACCTCTTCGTTTTCGGAGTCTGAAACAGGCTGATAAATATCCCTTAGGTATTCTTCCGGAGTTATGGTATTGATAATATTGCTTTCAACATTTATGGGAGTACTTGAGATATAATGCTTGATTCTCTGCCCATTTACAACCCTCGTACAATTACCTTCTGTGTTGTTGATCTTGATAGCACCGGAACGATATACTTCCTCAACAACATAGGGACCTTCCCATTTAGAGAGAAGCTTGCCTGCAAAGAATCTTAAACGAGAGTTATATAGCAAGACATAATCACCTACATTGAACTCACGCTTGTGTATCCTCTTATCATGCCACCTCTTAACTTTCTCTTTGAACAACTTGGCATTCTCATATGCCTCAGTTCTCCATTCATCAAGCGAGCTAATGTCAAATAACCTCTTCTCACTGGCAAGTTTGAAATCAAAGTTAAGCTCTTTGATTGCCCAATAAGCTTTATGCTCTAGCTCAAGAGGTAGATGACATGCTTTACCGTACACCATTTTGTACGGAGACATGCCCATGGGATTCTTATAGGTAGTTCTATAAGACCACAGTGCATCGTCGAGCTTCTTAGACCAATTCTTTCTACACCTATTGACCGTCTTTTGCAAAATCAGTTTAATCTCTCTATTACTTAGCTCTACTTGACCACTGGACTGAGGGTGATAGGGAGACGCAATTCTATGGTTGACATCGTACTTAGCAAGCGTTTTACTGAAAGCACCATGAAAGAAGTGTGAACCACCGTCGGTCATTAGATATCTAGGGACTCCAAATCTAGGGAAGATAACTTCTTTCAGCATCTTGATATAGGTGTTGTTATCAACACTACTAGTGGGGATAGCTTCTACCCACTTAGTTACGTAATCAACAGCGACTAGGATATGAGTATACCCATTGGATCTTGGAAAAGGTCCCATATAATCAAAGCCCAGACATCAAATGGTTCAATGACAAGTGAATAGTTCATAGGCATTTCCTGACGTTTGCTAATATTACCTATTCTTTGACATTTGTCACAAGACAAGACAAACTTACGGGCATCCTTGAAGAGAGTGGTCCAATAGAAACCTGATTGCAATACCTTGTGTGGAGTTCTATCTCCCGCATGGTGTCCTCCATAGGCCTCGGAGTGACACTTTTGTAGGATATGTCCCTGTTCATATTGAGGTACCCAACGTCTAATAACACCATCTACTGCTTCCTTATAAAGGTGAGGATCATGCCAAAAGTAGTGTCTCAAGTCAAAGAAGAATTTCTTGTTTTGCTGGTACGTGAAACTAGGTGGTATATATTTGGCAACGATATAGTTTGCATAATCAGCATACCATGGTGCATTACGTCAAGCATTGATGACATTCAGTTGCTCATCGGGAAAGCTATCATCAATAGGTTGTGGGTCATCAAGAACGTTTTCCAACCTAGACAAGTTATCTGCTACGGGGTTATCAGCATCCTTTCTGTCGACAACGTGCAAATCAAATTCTTGTAGCAAGAGAACCCCTCTGATAAGTCTAGGTTTAGCGTCCTTCTGCTCCATGAGGTACTTAATAGAAGCATGATCAGTGTGAATAGTGACTTTGGAATCAACTATGTAAGACCTGAACTTTTCACATGCAAACACGACTGCTAAAAATTCCTTCTCCGTAGTAGCATAGTTTCTTTGGGCACTGTCTAGAGTTTTACTAGCGTAGTGAATAACATTCAACTTTTTATTAACTATTTCCACTAGGATAGCACCAACAGCATGATCACTAGCGTCACACATGATCTCAAAAGGGAAGTTCCAATCAGGTGGTTGAACAATAGGTGTAGTTATCAAAGCCCTCTTAAGTATTTTGAATTCTTCCTCCCAATCATCGTCAAAAACAAAAGGAATATCGTTTTGCAAGAGATTGGTAAGAGGCCTAGAAATCTTAGATAAGTCTTTAATGAACCTTCTATAGAAACCACCATGACCAAGGAAACTTCTTATACCTTTGATATCAATGGGGTATGGCATTTTCTCGATTGCATCAACCTTAGCCTTATCGACTTCAATACCTCTTTCAGAAATTTTATGTCCTAAGATGATACCTTCATTAACCATAAAGTGGCACTTCTCCCAATTCAAGAAAAGATTGGTGTCTTTACATCTCTACAAGACTCGATCAAGGTTGCTGAGGTAATCATCAAAGGAAGACCCGTAAACGGAAAAGTCATCCATGAAAACCTCAACCATCTTTTCACAGAAGTCTAAGAATATAGCCATCATACATCTTTGAAAGGTGGCAGGTGTGTTACATAAGCCAAAAGGCATACGTCTATAAGCAAAGGTACCGAAAGGGCAGGTGAAAGTGGTTTTCTCCTGGTCAGATTATGCAACTGGTATTTGGGAGAAACCAGAATAACCGTCGAGAAAGCAGAAGTGTGTGTGTTTAGACAACCTTTCTAGCATTTGGTCGATAAAAGGAAAAGGGTAATGATCTTTCCTAGTGGCCATATTCAGTTTCCTGAAATCGATCACCATCCTATAGCCAGTAATAATCCTTTGTGGGATCAATTCATCCTTATCATTAGGGACAACGGTAATGCCTCCCTTCTTAGGAACGCAATGCACCGGACTCACCCAATCGCTATGAGCAACAGGATAGATAATACCCGCTTCTAGGAGCTTCAGTATTTCTTTTCTTACTACTTCTTTCATCTTAGGATTTAATCTCCCTTGATGATCAGCAACTGGTTTGAAATCATGATCGGTTTTAATCTTGTGATGGCGTAGAGTGGGACTAATGCCCTTAAGATCATCAAGAGTATATCCGATAGCAGCACGGTGCTTCCTCAGAGTTTTTAGTAACTTCTTTTCTTCATGCTCCGAGAGGCTCGAACTAATAATGACAGGATATATCACTTTTTCATCAAGATAGGCATACTTAAGAGTATCAGGCAACTGTTTAAGCTCGAACACAAGATCACCCTTTGGTGGAGGTGGATCCCCAAGCAGTTCAACAGGCATATTATTCTTAAGGATGGGATATTGTTCTAAGACAACTATATCTATCTCATCCCTTTCATCCATATGCATATCGTTTTCATGCTCAAGCAAGTATTGCTCTAAGGGATCACTAGGAGGCATGACAATAGAAGCTAAGGCAATAGTTTCATCCTTACTAGGCAACTCCTTTTCATGAGGTTGTCTACCATACTTGGAGAAATTGAACTCATGTGACACACCTTCAAAGCCAACAGTGACAGTTTGCTTCTCACAGTCAATATGACCATTGACGGTATTGAGAAAAGGTCTAGCAACTATGATGGGACAAAAGCTATAGTGAGCGGTAGCAAGAACGAGGAAATCAGCAAGATACTTCGTTTTACCACACAAGACTTCAACATCCCTAACAATTCCCACATGGCAGATAGTATCTCTATTGGCAAGCTGAATAGTGACATCAATAGGCTCTATCTTAACAGGTGCAATCTCGTCTTTAATTTCATCATATAAGGATTGAGGTATTGCATTAACACTAGCACCCACGTCACATAAACCATGGTAACAATGATCTCCTATCTTAACAGAAACCACAGGCATGCCAACAACAGGCCTATGTTTGTATCTAACGTGAGGTTGAGCAATTCTAGCAGCATCTTCACATAAGTGAATATTATGTTCCTCAACATCGTCGGACAGAGGATCTTTGATTATAGCAATGCTAGGTTCAACTCTAATTTTCTCATGGGGTGTAGGTGTTCCAATATAGCCTCTACGTATCATAGTTGAAGCTTTAGAATGATCCTTTATCCTAACAGGGAAAGGTGGTTTCTCAATGTAAGCACTGGGAACCACAAGATCATTATAAGCAATGACTTTCTCTTCAACTCGAGTGGGTTTAACTACATTTACTTCTAAAGGAGGATGATATTTAAACCACTTCTCTTTGGGGAGATCAATATGAGCAGCAAAGGATTCACACAATCAAGCTACTATCTCAGAGTCAAGTCCATACTTAGCGCTAAAGTCACAAAAAGTATTTGTCTCAACAAAGGATTTAACGCAATCAAACGTGAAATTCATACCTAAATCCTTACCTTCTTCAAGATCCCAATATTCAGAGTTGCGTTTAATTCTCTCCAATAAATTCCATTTGAAGTAAATATCTCTCTTCATAAAAGAACCGGTACAAGAAGTGTCAAGCATGGTGCGATCATCATGAGAAAGCCGAGCATAGAAGTTCTGAATGATAATTTCTCTTGAGAGATCATGATTGGGGCATGAATATAGCTTGATTTAATCCTCCCCCAAGCTTGAGCGATGCTTTCTCTGTCACGAGGCCAAAAATTATAAATATAATTCCGATCACGATGTACTAAATGCATAGGATAAAACTTTTGATGAAATTCCAGTTTCAACCGATTGTAGTCCCATGATCCAGTATCATCACATAGCCTCTACCATGTCAACGCCTTATCCTTCAAAGATAAAGGAAAGACCTTGTTCTTGACCTCATCCTTGGGCAAACTTACAAGCTTAAATAAACCACAAACTTCATCTACATAGATTAGATGCAAGTCTGGATGTGATGTTCCATCTCTTGTAAAAGGATTAGCCAGCAGTTTCTCAAGCATACCCGGAGGAAATTCAAAGAAAATATTTTCAGTAGGTGTAGCAGGTTGAGGAGCTACTCTTTGTGCTTCCGTTCAAGGTGAAGATACACCGAACAAGCCCCTCAAAGGATTAGTATCCATAGTGACAAGTGACAACAAATTTCAGCACACTATATGAATGTTTCCTTACCAAGTTCCACTTACCAAAGGCGCTTCAATCCCCGGCAACGACGCCAGAAAAGAGTCTTGATGACCCACAAGTATAGTGGATCAATCGTAGTCCTTTCGATAAGTAAGGGTGTCGAACCCAACGAGGAGCACAAGGATCTCACAAGTGGTTTTCAGCAAGGTCAAATCTGCAGGCACTGAAGTTGTCGGTAACAAGTGATTGTGTGGTGAGATGATTCGTAGCAAGCAACAAGTAACAAAAGTAGCAAAGGTGCAGCAAAGTGGCCCAATGCCTTTTGTAGCAAGGGACAAGCCTGGACAAAGTCTTATAGGACGAAAAACGCTCCCGAGGACACACGGGAATTTCTGTCATGCTAGTTTTCATCATGTTCATATGTTTTGCGTTCGTTACTTTGATAGTTTCATATGTGGGTGGACCGGTGCTTGGGTATTGCCCTTACTTGGACAAGCATCCCACTTATGATTAACCCCTCTCGCAAGCATCCGTAACTACGAAAGAAGAATTAAGACAAAGTCTAACCATAGCATTAAACTAGTGGATCCAAATCAGCCCCTTACGAAGCAACGCATAAACTAGGGTTTAAGCTTCTGTCACTCTAGCAACCCATGATCTACTTACTACTTCCCAATGCCTTCCTCTAGGCCCAAATAATGGTGAAGTTTTATGTAGTCGACGTTCACATAATACCACTAGAGGAAAAACAACATACAACATATCAAATTACCAAACGAATACCAAATTCACATGACTACTATTAGCATGACTTATCCCATGTCCTGAGGAACAAAAGTAACTACTCAGAAAGCATAATCATATTCATGACCAGAGAGGTAATGAGTAGCATCAAGGATCTGAACATAAACTCTTCCACCAAAAATGCAACTAGCATCAACTACAAAGAGTAATCAACACTACTAGCAACCTTACAAGTACCAATCGGAGTCGAGAGACGAAGATTGGTTACAAGTGATGAATGATACGTCTCCACCGTATCTAGTTTTCCAAACTCTTTTCCCTTGTTTTGGACTCTAATTTGCATGATTTGAATGGAACTAACCTGGACTGACGCTGTTTTCAGCAGAATTGCCTTGGTGTTATTTTTGTGAAGAAATCAAAGTTCTCCAAACGTCCTGAAAATTTACGGGGAGCAGTTTTGGAAAATATCAAAAATATCTGCACCAAGTTCCACCTCAGGGGGTGGGCCAGTGGGCCAAAAGCCCTTGCTCCGCCACCACCCCCCTGGTGGCGTGGTGTAGGCTTGTGGGGCCCACACGGCTCTGTCGCCCCCAATCTCAGGTCTATAAGATCCCTTTCATCCCACAAAAAATAAAGAGAGAAGTTTTCGTCGCGTTTTCGATATGGAGGTGCCACCACCACCTGTTCTTCATCTGGAGGGCGGATCTGGAGTCCGTCTTGGGCTCCGGAGAGGGGAAATCGTCGCCATCGTCATCATCAACCTTCTTCCCTCTCCAATTCCATGAAGCTCTTCGTCGTTCATGAGTAATCTATTCATAGGCTTGCTGGGTGGTGATGAGTAGGATGACATCTATCATGTAATCGAGTTAGTTTTGATGGGGATTGATCCCTAGTATCCACTATGTTCTGAGACTGATGTTGCTACTACTTTGCCATGCTTAATGCTTGTCACTAGGGCCCGAGTGCCATGATTTCAGATCTGAAATTATTATGTTGTCACCAATATATGTGTGTTTTAGATCCGATCTTGCAAGTTGTAATTACCTACTATGTGTTATGATCCGGCAACCCCGGAGTGACAATAACCGGAACCACTCCCGGTGATGACCATAGTTTGAGGAGTTCATGTGTTCACCAAGTGCTAATGCGTTGGTCCGGTTCTTTATTAAAAGGAGAACATTAATATCCCGTAGTTTCCTTTTGGACCCCGCTACCACGGGAGGGATGGACAATAGATGCCATGCAAGTTCTTTTCCCTAAGCATGTATGACGACACACGGAATGCATGCCTACATCACATTGACGAACAGGAGCTAGCCACATATCTCTCCGTGTTATAGCTGTTGCATGATGAATATCATCCAAACAAATCACCGACCCATTGCCTACGAGTTTGTCCTACTGTTGTTACTTGTCTTGCTCTGCTGCTGCTACTACTATTGCTACTGCTGTTACTTGTCTTGCTGTGCTGCTACTGCTACTGTTGTCACTATTGTTGTTCCTTGCCACTGCTATTGCTCATTACACGGCTGCTACCTGCTACAATTTTGGTTCACTGGCCATTGATGGGAACTGACAACTTCCGTCAATGCGGCAACTTGGCGCCATTGATACTATCATTAGGAATAGTCTGTCGTCAACAGATCGTTTCTCACACCGTTGTTATCATACTACTTTGTTGTTACTGTTGTGCTTGCAGATACTAATCTTTCAGGTGTGGTTGAATCTGACAAATTCAGCTGCTAATACTCGAGAGTATTCTCTCACCTCCTGACGGGCTTATCAACAAATTGGGTCGAATACTCTACCCTCGAAAACTGCTGCGAACCCACGCGCTGGTGGGCCATCAACAACATTCTTCTAGTTCTGTTGCCGGGGAGTGCTAGCAGCATTCTTCTGGTGTCGTTGCAAGGGAAGGTTTGTTGTCATCAGCATTCGTCTAGCGATCGCCACAGATTGCAAATCAGCAATTTTCTGGCGCCATTGCTGGGGAGGTATTGCTATATTCTCTCGGTCACTTGGGATTTATATCTGCTGATCACTATGAAGAATCTGAAGGATCCGAAGACCAAAGTCTTGCCCTCAACTACGAGGGGAGGTAAGGAATTGCCATCTAGCTCTGCACTTGATTCACCTTCAGTTATGAGTAAGTTTGCGACTTCACCTCCTACTAGAAATCTTGATATGTCGCATGTGCTTGATGATGCTTGTGATACTACTGTTAGAGATGCTATGCTTGATACTATGCTTGATGCTATGCATGATACTGCTAGAGATGCTATTTTGCCTGATGATGCTATGCTTGATAATGTTAGAGATACTACTTTGCCCGATGTTCCACTGGGAGTGTTCCTTGATGCTCATATTGCTAGAGTTACTCCAATGCTCGTGATGCTTCTGAAACTGTTGATACTATTGAGATAGAACCTGCTTTTGCTCCTGCTAGATCTAGCTCTCCTAGATATGAATTGCCTGATATACCTGAGGGTTACGTTATGGAGGGAGAGATAGCTGAGGATTTTCTGGCGTGTAAGGATGCCTATGACGCTGAGAAATTACTTTTCACGTGGAAGGAAAAATCTCGGGAAGCTAGGATGAAAAATGACCCGAAGTTTGCCACTTCGCCTATCTTTGTCACCGATAAGGATTATGAATTCTCTGTCGACCCTGAGATAGTCTCTCTAGTCGAATCTGATCCTTTTCACGGTTATGAGTGCGAGACGGTCATAGCCCATCTTGCCAAACTATGTGAAATAGCCAACCTCTTCACTAATGAGGAGAAGATCCGCTACTACTATATCCTTAAGTTGTTTCCTTTCTCTCTAAAGGATGACGCTAAAGCCTGGTTCACCTCTCTTGCTCCTGGATGTGTGCGTAGTCCCCAGGAGATGGTCTATTACTTCTGTGAGAAATATTTCCCTGCCCATAAGAAGCAAGCTGCCTTGCAGGAAATATACAACTTTGCTCAACTCCAAGAAGAGAGTCTTCCACAAGCTTGGGGGAGGCTAGTCCAGCTATAGAATGCTTTGACTGATCACCCTCTTAAGAAGAACGAGATACTTGATATCCTCTATAACGGACTTACCGATGCCTCTAGAGACCACCTAGATAGTTGTGTCGGTTGTGTTTTTAGGGAACGAACTATAGAACGAGCTGAGACCCTACTAAATAACCTCTTGATCAATGATAATGCTTGGACTATTCCCGAACCACCTCCTAAGCCAACTCCTAAGAAAAGAGGTATTATATTCCTCGGTCCCGAAGATATGCAAGAAGCCAAGAAATCTATGCAAGAGAAAGGCATTAGATCTGAAGATGTCAAAAATCTACCACCTATCGAAGAGATCCACGGTCTCGATAACCCAATACAGGTAGTAGAAGTGAATTCTCTGCGTAGGTTTGATGAGAGTGATATTCCTTTTAACAAACCTGCTAGCCTATGCTTTGATGAATTTGACAACTTTGTTGCCAAACAACAGAGTTTCAATGATTATGTTAGCAGACATTTGGAACAAAGTACTTGTATGCTTAGCCATCTAAGTGCTTGTCTAGACAGAAATGTCAATGCTCTGAATCTTCTGAGTAAACATGCCTCAATCATTACTACTCAGGTAGAACAAGTACTTAAAGCTCAGAATGACCTGCTCAATGAATTAAATGACAACTCTGTCAGAGTCATTACTAGAGGAGGCAAAATGACTCAGGAACCTTTGTATCTTGAAGGTCATCCTAAGAGAATTGATCAAGATTCTCAAGGAATCAATGCAGATACACCTAGTCATCCTAAGGAGAAGAAGAAGGATGATAGGAGCCTACACGCCAGTTCACCAAATACTGTCACACCTGAAGAACCTAATGATATTTCTGCGTCTGATGCAGAAACACAATCAGGTGATGAACATGAACCTGGTGACAATATGGACAGTGATGTTCATAATAATGCTCAACCTAACAATGATGAGGATGTGGAGATTGAACCTACAGTTAATCTTGATTATCCACAACCTAAGAAGTACGATAAGAACGACTTCACTGCTAGGAAGCATGGTAAAGAAAGAGAGCCATGGGTTCAGAGACCTATGCCCTTTCCTCCTAAGCAATCCAAGAAAAAGGATGATGAGGATTTTGAGCACTTCGTTGAGATGATAAGACCCGTCTTTCTGCAGATGTGGTTAACTGATATGCTCAAGATGTCTCCATATGCCAAGTACAATAAAGATATCGTGACTAATAAACGGAAGATACCAGATCTTGAGATCTCCACCATGCTTGCCAATTACACTTTCAAAGGTGGAACTCCTAAGAAACTTGGTGATCCTGGAGTGCCCACTATACCTTGCTCCATTAAAGGAAACTACGTAAGAACAGCCTTATGTGACCTTGGAGCCGGTGTTAGTGTTATGCCGCTCTCTCTTTATCGTAGACTTGAATTGAATAATTTGACACCCACTGAAATTTCTCTGCAAATGGCCGACAAATCAACTGCTTTCCCTATCGGCATTTGCGAGGATGTGCCTGTTGTGGTTGCTAACACCACTTTCTTAACAGACTTTGTTATCTTGGATATTCCCGAGGATGGTGCCATGGCTATCATCCTCGGAAGACCCTTTTTAAACACTGCAGGGGCTATTATAGATTGCAACAAAGGCAATGTCACTTTCCATGTCAACGGTAATGAGAACACAGTGCACTTTCCGAAGAAACGATATCAAGTACATTGCATCAATGCTATCGAAAAGACTTCATCGATTCTCGTTGGGAGCTTTGAATGCCCTATTCCTCGTGCGAAGATGAAGTATGATTTGCTTGTTGGGGAGATACATATCCCCATTGAGGTGACTTAGTGGCTATTCGAAAATTCTCCGTTCTCTCTTGCGATTTGAGAAGGTTTTGTCATAAGGACTTGATCAATCCCATTGACGGATTTCTTTCGATGACCATGAAACGGATGAATCAAAGAGTGACATACCTCCGTTTTAAGTTTTCCTTTTCTTTTGCTTAGAAGAAAAATGATAGAATTAGTTTAGTTTTTCCTGTTTTCTGTTTTAGCGTCCCGTAGAAAAATACCTCGAAAATAAAAGTTCTCCCATGGTCCTGAAAATTTAGTATGACTTTTTCTGGAATTTCTGAAAATTTCTGGGCCTGAGAGCTGGCCTGGGGGGCAGACCAGTGGGCCACAAGCCCTGCCACCGCCACCACCCCCCCTGTGGTGGCGTGGTGCAAGCTTGTGGGCCCACAGGCACCCCCTCCACTCATTCCAGCTCCCAGCCTCTTCTTCCACCTCCAGAAAAAATTGTTTCGCAGCTCAAACCCGTGTTCTTGCTCATTTGGCTGTGATTTTCGATCTCCTTGCTCAAAGCACCATTCTCTGAACCGTTTTGGGGAAATTACTCCTTGGTAAGTGACTCCTCGATTGGTCCAATTAGTTTTTGCTCTAGTGTTTTATCCTTCGCGTATTCTTGCTACCTTGGTGACCCTGTTCTTAAGCTATAAATGTTGATTTTAGCTGGTCCCAAGTAGTTTTAGCGCGTGATACGGTCTCTAGGCACTAGTAGGAGTAGTTGCTACAAGGTGTGGTGGGTCTTTATTCACTTTTCTCTTGAACTTCAAAAATTTCAGCATAAGGAAATTATGTTCAGGAGGAAGTTTCATGGTGGTTCCTCAAGTAAGAAGGGTCCTCGTCTCTCCTTTCGGGAGCCCGAAACTTTTCAACTAAGGGACGCACCGGTACAACCATGTGAATGGCCTTCCGATGAGTTCATGATCGAAGCAGGTTTTAAGGATGAGTTTGATGCACTTGTCCGCAATGCCGGGTTAGAAGAATTCCTCTCAGATAAATGTGAACAGTATGCTATGCTCACTGCCTCTTTCGTGCGTAGATTTAAATTTTTAGCTGGCCGTGAATCATCCATATTGTTTGACCTGTACGATAAATCTTATACCGTGGATCTGGAGGATTTCAATAGGATTTGCAAGATACCCGATTGGGGTAGTATTAATAATCCTCCTAAGTCTTCGGTCAGAGACTTTGTCTCCAGTATAGCTGTTGGAGAAACGAGAGATATCACGCAAGCCACCATAGGAAGCATCCATTTCCCTGTCTTGCACTACCTTGCCCTCTTCATTGGTAGGTGCATTAACGGCAAGGGTGCACATTGTCACCTATGCGCTTCCGACCTTAGTATCCTTCAGAGCGCAGTAACAGGTGACAGGAGCTTCAATATGGGAGCTATAATAGCAAGGAGGCTGAATAAAAATGCCAGTGAGGGGGATTTCTTTGGTGGAGTTTATGCTACACGCTTAGCAAATTTTCTGGGAGTATCCATCCGTCCAGAAGACACTCCTCTCCGTACAGCCTACCTTGATCGTGTCGCTCTAACACGCTACCAGTTCCTTGAGAGAGATCATGGATCCCTCCTATACCGCTTGATATTTAACCGGCAGCGTGTTTTCCATATTACCCTTCTTGCTCCTGCTTTCTTTGACTTTCAGGTTAAACGAAGATACTACATAACCATAGGAGAGGCAGAGGAGTATGAGAGGGAGGCGACGGCTGCTCGACTTCGTGAGGCAGCTATTCAGGCAGTGGTTGCAGCAATCCCGTATAACACCCATTATGACTCTGGGTTTCGCCAAGATCATCCATGGGAGTAGACCAAGCTAGGCCAAAAGCCTAAGCTTGGGGGAGTACGTGTTCTCACCGACTTTACATTCATGCTTATGCTTTCACTTTGTTAGCCGGTGTTTACACTTTGCCACTGTATTATTCATGCTAGTTTATTTTTGTTTTCTTGTTTTCTTGTTTTGTGTCCTTTTGAGAAAACCCAAAAAGATTTTTCTTTCTTCTTTTGCTTGTTGGGAGTTTTCCCGTGTAAATAGTTTTATTTTTCTTTGTGTCAAGGTAGAAGATATTGGTTACAATGTTTATTGGTTCTTACATACTTACCTGTTTAGCTTTCAAAGAGCCATATTATTTTGTCTTATCCTTTGTGTTTGCCTGCAGATTTAGCTTAATCCAATGCGCTTATTATTGTTCACATCGTTCGATCGTGCAAACGAAAGGCAACAATGATGATATATGATGAAGTGACTGAGACTGAAAAGCTGGTATGAACTCTATCTATTTTTTTTTGTAAATATGACTAGCTTGTCGACCCAGATTTTGCTTTGTTGTGAGAGAACCATGTTTGCAATGACAACTTAGATATCATAGTTTCTGATGCCATGCTTATTTAGCTGAGAGTTTATAATGGTTTGTCTTGAATGCCAGCATAGATTTTGAGATGACTATGATGTAGTATGATAGGATGGTATTCTCCTTTGAATGTTTCAAGTGGCTTGACTTGGCGCATGTTCATGCATGTAGTTGAAACAAAATCAACATAGCCTCTGTGATGTTCGTGTTCATGGTGATTTATATCATGTTCATGCTTGCATTCAATGTTAGTCAAACTCATTGCATCTTGATGACTGTTGTCGCTCTCTAGTTGGTTGATTCCCAGTCTTTTGCTAGCCTTCACTTGTACTAAGCGGAAATACTGCTTGTGCATCCACTTCCATAAACCAAAAAGTTTTCCATGAGAGTCCACCTTACGTACCTATTTGTGGTATCTACCTCCCGTTCCAAGTAAATTTGCATGTGCCACTCTCTAAACCTTCAAGAAATAATCAGTTTTGCATGCCCGAACCGCTCATGTGGTGACAGAGGGCTATTGGTATCTTCCATGCTAGGAGTGTTATCCTCGACATGTGTTTATTCACATTCATTCACGAGAAAGGGGACGGTATTTGGGATGCCCAGTTCCACACTTAAATCGAAAACATAACTGTAAAACAAGACTCCCCCCGGATTGATGTTAGTATGGACGGTACCCGAGGATTCGGCTAGCCGTGGAGTGTGATTGATTGGTGGTGGGGGAGTTAAAACTTTACTTTTCTGTTTGGGAACCGCCTATAGCATGAGTAGCATGGAAGATATTGAGAACTCTTGGTCATTGCGTTGACAATGAAAGCATGCCACCCAAAATTATTATCTTTGTTTTCAAAGCTTGAGCTCTGGCACCTCTGCAAATCAATGCTTCCCTCTGCGAAGGGCTTGTCTATATATTTTCCTGTCGAGTCATCCTCCTCTTATATAAGCACCAATTAGAGAGCACCTCTGTCATTTTTATGCTTTGCTTTTGATTGATATTGAGTATGACTATGATTGGATCTTCGTTGCTATGAATTACAATGTTTAGTCAGCCCTTGATCTTTGAAAGTGCTCTGCATTTATGTTTTGCGGTCTCAAAAAGAGCTAGCGAGATACCACCTATTCATATTGCTTCATGCTTCTTTTGATTGAAGTGTTGGTATTCGAAACTCATTATTATTTGCTCGTTAGCTGATTATGCCATTGATATTAGTTTAACGTGAGACCTTTGTGTCATTTGCTTATGTGGTTAACTTGTGATCTTGCTAAAATTCTGGTTATGAGTTAGACATAGTTGCAACAACAAGATCAAACAGAGTTTGTCAAAGTTTTTCTTTCTCTCTCGGTTTGTCAATTGAGTTGCTTGAGGACAAGCAAGGTTTTAAGCTTGGGGGAGTTGATACGTCTCCATCGTATCTACTTTTCCAAACTCTTTTGCCCTTGTTTTGGATTCTAATTTGCATGATTTGAATGGAACTAACCTGGACTAACGCTGTTTTCAGCAGAATTGCCTTGGTGTTATTTTTGTGCAGAAATCAAAGTTCTCCAAACATCCTGAAAATTTACAGGAGCAGTTTTGGAAAATATCAAAAATATCTGTGCCAAGTTCCACCTCAGGGGGTGGGCCAGTGGGCCACAAGCCCTTGCTCCGCCACCACCCCCCTGGTGGTGTGGTGCAGGCTTGTGGGGCCCACACGACTCTACCGCCCCCAATCTCAGGTCTATAAGATCCCTTTTGTGGGGACCCCGACTGGTAAGTCGAGATGGCCGTGCCTAGTGATCCCAAGGATCAATGCTCATTGAACACAGATACTGAATAATAGAGTCTTACATCCATTCATACCGTTTGATACAATGAATGACCACTTCGGTCGAGACTTACATACATAGGGCCTTAAAGGCCTACACTTGAAACTGCACCAATAGCGGAATTATTGGTTGAAAGCGTGAACCCATGCCATCAGCCTTAACCTACAGGCATTCTGACTGGGAAGCATCCTAGCTCGCAAGAACGTCACTGAGTTATACTCCACCATATTCTGTCTTTCACTCTTGGTCAATGAAATAACTAGTGGCAAGCCAATGAGTACTTTGAATGTACTCGCAAACAACAAATGATACAAACAATGAAAGTGAAGGATAACAGTATCATGCATCCTTAGTATAACTCATCTGGGTGGAATGCAATGTGGTCGTATGATCAAGTATGCAACAAGTTAAAGAACTACTTTTGAAGAACAGGTTACAGATATTGACATATCTGTAAAGGGTTGAACACACCGGGTTCACCCTATATGCCAAGTCATCGGACTTGTCATATCCTCAAGATATTAATGAGGGCTAAACCATCCGGGTTTACCCTATATGTCAAGTCACCGAACTTGGTCATATTATTGTGATCATCATGATTATAACAACACCTTTTTAACACCACGCACACACACTTGGTTTATGCGGAAACTCAGGACGTAGTTTAAGCAGCACCACCCAACTGTCCTTGACCGTGGACACGGCTATTCGAATAGTTTACACTCTGCAGAGGTAGTACGCTGGACCCACGAGAAACGGAATACTTCTGTGTCATCCATGACTCGCGGTATATCACATATACCCGAGGTAAGTACCCGATCATCATCTTTCCCCTAACGATACTAGACAAAGAGATCCACTCTATTGGTACCCAGCCCACATGTTGTACGTCATACGAGCACCGACTCTGGAATGTAACAACCATGCAGGGACCAACGGTGTGCCTGGAACTCATAATAATGGCATAGTCGTCCTACCTGGCACGACCCCATCACGAGAGTGACACCGATCACTCCCGCCACTAGTAATGTGGCTCTTTGCTAGCACCGACCAGAGTAATCAACAAAGCCCCGTCCCATAAAGGGGTATCGTGGTCGTACTGGTAAGGTTGGGACGATCGACACATCATAAATCTAATCCATTTCCGAAACCATACTCACACCAAAATCACCGGTGCATCACTTCACCAAAAGTGATCACCAACTCATTATCACCCTCGGGCATTAATGGCACCCGACGGGGTTTTCATAAACTCTTTATTTAACTCATCATTATGATCATGATAATATGCCTTAATATTACTTGTCAACAAGATAATATCATGACCCTCACGGGGTAGGGTCAAGTTCAATGTAGTGATTACTACTCTACTAGTCAACATGACAGTAGCATGATCCTCGTAGATGGTAGGGTCAGCTCATCATGTTTGTGCTCCGAGGAGCCATGTGAATATCATTACTATCAACATGCAAGTGCTTCGAAGAAGCCTTCGGTACCATCACATCAATGATGAACCGGCATCGTGATCACATGCAACGGAAAGTACTTGCTATTCTAGCATGCATCATGTTAATTACTTAAGTCATGGCAAAAGGGCATGCTTGCCTTGCTCACGTAAGTCCTCGGGGTCTTCGAGGTCTTCCGCTCCGTCCCCGAATACTCCGTGTACCGTCAACTATCGTCGGAAACAACTATAGTAAGCCACACATCCAGCAGACTAAAGTGTTCTTTAAATAGAAGTTATATTTTTCTTGGACCTCTCTGGTCATAATAAAAATACCTGAATCCTTGCCAAGGGGTTTGAATCATCAGGGGTGTCTAGATGGAAGGAAAGGAGGGATAGGTGACCTTTGAAGAGGTCAACAGAAAACATTCTGTTAAAAATGAGTGGAGGCACCCATTTAACAGAGAAGGATTTTAGAAATATTTAGGAAGTGGTTTCACTGGATTTGGAGTTGAAATGAATTTACTAGGAATTTCTAATGCGGGATAAATAGCAATAGGGAGTTATTTATTATAAGCAACAGAATGAAGTTTGATAAAAATGTTGACCAAGGCTCTAAAATTAGGAAATGATTTAAGAAGGTTCTGGAAATTTGAATCACTCCATTTGGAGTTGAAATGAACCCTATAGGATTTTACAAAGTGGGACAAAATATACCCATATTACGATTTAAATAGATACTACACATGAAGTTTCTCTGGAAAAATGTGCAAGGCACATATTTGGATGACCCTTGATTTTAGGAACCTGCAGGAACTTGAATCAATAACTTTGGAGTCAAAATGAATTTTATATGGAATTATGAATCTTTCTAATAAAGGATAATGGAAAGGGTTCTTCCCTGGGCTATTCTGCACGCGCAGCGCCGGATAGGCAGATGGGCCGGCCCAACTGCCCTGGCCACGGGCAGGTTGAACACGCAGGAGGCGTATTCACGCTAATGCACCTTCGGCACGGGGAAGGCGCAAAAGGGCAGGGCGCCTCCACTTACCCGCATGAGCCCGGCTTACAAGAGGCTTACAGGAGGGGCCCTCGTGTCAAGCATTTCTCCTTCCTCCCGATCGGGCAGGGGAGAGGTAGGCCCGATCCTGCCAGAGCCCGCATCGCCCCCAGCTGCCACGGCTGCTCCCAGCGACGGTCGGCGCCCCTGCTGGCCTAGGGGAGTCGCACCGCCCCCGTCTCATGGCTTGGGGCGCGAGGGAGAGGGCCGGGGCCCTCGGACGATGCGGCTACTGAGGATGTTGCGTTCGGCTCGGCCTCGGTCACGCGACGCCATGGGCTTCGGGGAAGGAGATGGGTTGAGAGGGGAGGGGCTGAGGGAAGCCCCACGCTGGCTACGGAGGAGGAAGGGCCCGGAGGGCACGAGCTCGACCGAAAGCTGGCAATGGAGCCTCGGTCATTGGAGGGGAAAGAAGAAGAGGGGGCTTGGGAGGATAAGGGGCTCAAGGGGGAGCTCAGGAGGAGCCCCAGGAAGAGGGGGAGAGCTGCCGAGGCATCAGTGGCTCGGGTAGGCTTCAAATGGAGAGGGGGAAACCGAAGAAGGCTTGGGAGCTCCTAGAGCTCCGAGGGCATGGGGTAGACACGCGTGCCAGAGGGGTTTGGAGGGTAGCTAATGGATGGAGATGGCTTGAACGGTCAAGGGGAACCTCTGAAACGCTCTGGGACAGCCTGCCTTGCCAAGAATCGGTCGGGAGGGGCAAAACTAGGTGCAAAGCACCCAGTTTACACGCTAGGGTGGTGGTCACCACGGCCACCCACGCCCACAGGTTTGCAAAGACTAGACAATCTTGTCTGGGAGGTGGGGCATGCTACCTGGAAAGGGACTCTGGAGTTTGGTGACTAGTGGAGGTGATTTGAATGGCTCTTGACTGCCGCAAAGTCTCTAACAGCGAACTTGGAGCTGATAAAAGTGGGTCTTAGGTGGGGATACTTGGAGGGAAATTATATCTGGCAGTGTTAGGCATGGAAGGACTACCATACTGCAAAGTTTCAGCTCAAGAAAGCAAGTTTAGCTAATACTTGTTCTACAAAGTCATGATTGAGCCAGCAATCCATTTGAAGAAGTGTTGCTCATATTTTCCACATGAGCATGCCATCAATTGATTCCAAATGATGCCTTGGCACACAAGGGAGGCTCTGGAAAGAATTGGGGGTCTTGGGTTAAGCAGAAATAAAACAAGAGGGTAAAAACAGTGATTCCATGGGTGAAAATGAGAGAAGTTACAAAGGGTCCTTCCCCAATAATTGATCAGTGGCCATGGAAATGTTACTGGAGGTGAAATGCAACTATGTGAGGTTGTGGTAGAAAGTTGAGCTCAAGGGTAAAAGTATTGCCAAATTAGTGAGTGCACACAAGGTGTTTGATCTGTGGTTGGGCTACCAGATGAATTCCAATTACTATGAAACTTAATAGGATCAAATAATAGATGAAAATAGGCTTGCACACCAAATTTCGGATTTGCTGGCCAAGTTTTCCAATGTAGACTTAAAAACCCTAGAAAGGGGCAGAAATGGGTTTCTGCTTAGAACCCTATTCAAATAAATTCCCACAAATCCAATATTTGGTGTAGGGGCATCATTTGAGCATTAAGGCATGCACAAAAAGTTTGAGGTCAATTGGACAAACTTTATGATGTAAAGTTTGTCAAAGTCAGAAATCAAGAGAGAGGGTTTTAGGACAAGTTCCTCTATTCTCCTTGGTGTACCACTTGGTGTGGATGCCTCATTGGAGTACTGGAACATGTCCACCAAATTTCAGCACAATTGGAGACACTTCACAATGTAGAGTTGCTCAAATTTGATTCTGGACAGATAGGGTTTTAGAGTGATTAGGGGAGCC
This sequence comes from Hordeum vulgare subsp. vulgare, assembly GCF_904849725.1. Taxonomy (NCBI): domain Eukaryota; kingdom Viridiplantae; phylum Streptophyta; class Magnoliopsida; order Poales; family Poaceae; genus Hordeum; species Hordeum vulgare. The sequence goes on along the minus strand of NC_058521.1, from coordinate 108,081,084 downwards.
AAATCAACTTGGATAGAAATGAAACTTGGCAAGATCATCAAGAACATCATAGATGACATGCTAGAATTTTACTAGAATTTATTTATAATATTTCCTATAGAAATATTTCAAAAGCTTGTAATAGGCAGGAATGGTTTTGGAGGGGTTTGCCCAATATTTTGAACATGACCATGTGTTGAAACTCATAAATATGGAATACATATATCCACTGAGTTTCCCTATATTTTCTTAAATATTTTGAAAGCAATAAAAATAACTTTCCTTCATAAGAGACCATTTCTGGCCTTATAGAAAGGCTTTTAAATAAAATACTAAAATAACTTTTAAAAGAATAATATGATGGTTTTTGGAAGTCATTTTGATAATGGTTTTAAATAAAACAATTGGTGCAAAAGAAACTCCCTAATTTGAGGACTTGTAGTGCAAACCTCATCTGAGGGGTTTAAAAGTTTAATTCAAAGAAAAGCTTTTGGTGAAAATAATATTTGGTAAAACAGATATTTTTCCTAAACACATGGCATGATCATTAGGCAGGAGATCATGGGATGAGAAGATGATTAGGAGAGTGGCAAGAATAAATGGGGATCAGTCAGATGCAAAACAATCAGACAGACAATAGTCACTCAAAGCATCACAAGCATTCACAAAAATTTTAATTGGTCCTAAATTTTGAAACAAGTTACTTAATCAGGAAAACCAAAAATTGGGGTGTGGCAGACCTTACCCCCTTAAGAGAATCTCGTCCCCGAGATTCCTGGGCTAGGGGTTGGTGAGATACAGAATCTTGAGTTGGAGGTAGTCTTCATGTCCCCGGTTGTTGTGGTGGTCTTGAGGTGCTTAATGATACGACTTCGATTGTTCACACATCCTCGACTGATCGCGAGCGGAGTCTGGCAATAAGTTATGCTTGACCGAGGTCAAGGGCTTGGTAAGCTAAGTCCGTGCAAGGTTCTGGCTTGCGAGTGTATTCCAAGTGAGAATATGTGGCTAGACGGTGTGTCTAGGATCTGGTCTTGGCTTCGCATGTCGGTTAGTGACATCAAGATGTCTCGTGTTAGAACGCACTACCAAAGTCTTCGCATGGCTTCCCGCTTATGGGGAAGTCCTTGACTTCCTTTCGGCAGGCAAGCTATGGTCGCAAATAGTCTTCGTAGGCTTCTCGCGGAAGGGTCCGGGCTGGGTCTCACCTATGAGTCTAAGCTCAGAGGCTCAGGTCCCGAACAGGTCTTGCCATCTTGGGAGTTGCGAGGGTTTCTGGATAAGCTGGCTACCCAAGAGTATAGACCAGTCATCCATTCCCAAGGTCTGCGACTCGGCAAGCGGGAGTCACCTTTAGCAGGTTTCCACCACGACTCACTAGTACTCTCGTCCTTGATTTGGACCAAGGAGAGGTCGTCAGATTCTTTCGCTTGTCGAAGGGCTTTATCATCTTGAATCGTCGAGGTTTCTTGACGTCGTTGATGTAGTCGGTGCGCGGTCGATGGTTGACTTCTTGTTGCTTCATCGTCATTGTCGTGGCTTCCTCGTCACGGCGGTTCTTCGTCTTGACTTGAGTAGGATAGACTTCCATCGTCTTGGAATTGCTTCGAGAAGTCCACCTTCTCGAGATATCACGGTACCCTCGAGAGGTATGACGATCGGCGTTCCTGGGGTCGACCAAACACGGCTAAGGTGTTCTTCCTCTTACTGGGTGAGTAAGTATGTCATCAGTAAGGATGACATCCTACCTTCCCAAACACGACATAAGCACAGTGCTCAAAAGTCAGGTGAGTAGAACCGAACTTGCTATGGGCGGGTACTGGCCACATTTCAACGACTTAGAGTCGTCTTCTATGGTCGTAGTCCGTCCATCTTGTGGTTCAGCGAAGCTTTAGGGTCTCAAGGAATTTAGGATGTGGGCGAACAGTTATCATCTTATCTCTAAGCACATTCCTTAGATGCTAGTAGTTTGACCGCTAACTTGAGACAACATCACCTCATCTCATCAAGGATATCATCCTACGTGGGTCAATCCACACCGCTCAAGCTAGTCAACTCCGGGTTGAGGAAAGAACTAAACCCAACACTTACAAGTATGGCGTAGCCCCAACTGTACATGCATTACTATGCAAGGACCTTGGGGAGACATACAGCTACCACGATTGAATCTGAGGCACAACAAATCCAATTGTCCACCTAAGTCATCCAAGGAACAGGGTACTACACTACTATATTAAGGAAACACGTAGTAGACCAGTCCAATATTTTGTTTCCTTTCCTATGAATCTGATCAATCATTACCAGACCTATCACTCTTACAATCCAACACGGATGGGGTTCTACATAATCTCTTAGAGTCCCCATAATTCACATAATACTGCAAGAATTACGTCATAGTATATCCACCAACTTCAATAAACATGGCCATCTAATCTCCAAGGCCAACTACATAGGTTGTAAATCAATTGACAACTCCAAGTATACGCACTCTATATCCACCGAGAAAACATGGTATCATGATCGCGATTAACGAGCTAAATCCAACTTACTCCGAACCATGTGGTCTTTGTCATCCTCAATACTCTATTAAGATTACCTATTTAAATCCAAGACTCAAACCCAATAAGAACTCTACTTGATACTCCAAGTCATTATGGTAATTATCTCCAAACCATGCCAACTACTGGCTAAAGTCATGTATACCACCAAGAACAATGTTCACGATCATGATCACCCTACTAAATCCAATCTTACTCCAGATTATGCAGGTGATACTAGTGTATCAACTTGTTCCACCAAATTCACCTACCTTTATAAGGGGTCTCACGATCCACCAAAATAGTCTAGCTATATCCTCAAGACAACTATTATCATCACAACAATCTTAGTCTAATGCTCTCATATCAGAGATCGGTCCTCTTATGGCATCAAGGTTACAATGCTAGCTTAAGATGAAGGGATACTTGTTCACGGTGATCACTTGTTTCATTAAGAACCCGGGGCTCAGCGGGGTTTGTCAGGGACCTACACGTGTTCTGGCAAGCACGTGTACTAGACACGTGACCAGAAAATTTGAGCCGGAAAGGCTTGTGGAGGTTAGTTTGGTCTAGAGTGGTTTTCCAATCTCGAGGGGAAAACACACTCCTATGGGTTGCGTGTGGTTAAGTGTAGCACGGTCAGTGTCTTCAATGCCAGCCATCCTTCGAAGCGGATCCTTGGCGCATCTTGCTTTGTTGTCTTCAGTTGTCGAGAGGGGTGGGAGAAAGAGGGAGAGCACAGAGGGGAGTGTCCAAGGGTTTCAGTGCAATCGAACAAGCGTTGAAAAATCAACTCAAACAAGTGCAAAAATTATTTTGATCATCAAAATAAGACAAGTGATATAACCGCAGGCTTGTTGCCTAAGAAAAAGTGCGACTTATATCAAAGCACAAACAACAAAGACAAACAACACACAACATGGTCCATCCGAATCATTTCACGGACTCGACTTCGCATAGGGAATTCACGACTCATCCTAGCCTAGGTTCTGGGGCTCGACTGTCGTGCTTTCTTCTTGCTCCGGAGAGGAGTTCGCTAAGTCTCCTGGACCTTCTCAGGGTGTTGTCACGCCTCTTGTTGTCGCTTGCTGAAGCAATTCGCTTGAGTTGTAAGGAACTATGGTTGTCTTCTCGTCTGGGAAGTTGCTGACGAAGGTGGTTCTTCATAGCTGTCACTGACAAGGTCTTCTGTTGTCTTCATGATTGTGTCAGCGTCTTCTTGTCTTCTGAGGCTTCGAGGGTCTCAAGTGGACACCTTCATGCACCGATATTTGCAAGACATGACAGAATTATGATCTGTCAATCATACTAATTGCGATATCGACACCTAGAGCGGGGGATGAAGAGAACCGTTTTCCTGCTCACTAAGGTGAGGCGGACCAAATGGCAAGATTCTCATCCACCGGTGGTGGTCGACACAATTATTTATAACTGACGCGGTTGCTCTATTAGTGATGCAGATCAAGGTTTGCATATATTATGTCCAGATTATCGTAGGCGAGAGTGGCATCACTCTGGAACAGTGCCCAGGGTTTCACCATCTTCTAAGCCTCGATGTCCTCGTTCCTCTTAGAGGTACTACTGTTGGTGTCGTCTAGTCGTAGAGTTGTCTTTTCTGTCCTTCAGCACAGGTGTTTGCGTGGAAATGTTACTTCCTTCCGGCTACCCACGAGGATTTCAATTTTATCCCGTGGTCAGAAGGGCATAAGGTTCTAGCGACCATTAGCAAGTTTTGTAAAAATAGACAAGGAGTGTCAAGAAAATAAGAGTGGAAGGCTAGAGCATAACCTTCAATTTCTTTGAAGTTTTAGGAGAGTTGAGAAAATATGTATGTTTTGTAAATATTTTTGAAGGATCTGGAAAGCAGTATTGTCCTAACTAACGTCCATGCTAACGAAGGGCTTCCTACAGTCAGGATGGCTCTCATACCAGTTCTGTGGGGACCCCGACTGGTAAGTCGAGATCGCCGTGCCCAGTGATCCCAAGGATCAATGCTCACTGAACACAGATACTGAATAATAGAGTCTTACATCCATTCATACCGTTTGATACAATGAATGACCACTTCGGTCGAGACTTACATACATAGGGCCTTAAAGGCCTACACTTGAAACTGAACCAATAGCGGAATTATTGGTTGAAAGCGTGAACCCATGCCATCAGCCTTAACCTACAGGCATTCTGACTGGGAAGCATCCTAGCTCGCAAGAACGTCACTGAGTTATACTCCACCATATCCTGTCTTTCACTCCTGGTCAATGAAATAACCAGTGGCAAGCCAATGAGTACTTTGAATGTACTCGCAAACAACCCATGATACAAACAATGAAAGTGAAGGATAACAGTATCATGCATCTTTAGTATAACTCATCTGGGTGGAATGCAATGTGGTGGTATGATCAAGTATCCAACAAGTTAAAGAACTACTTTTGAAGAACAGGTTACAGATATTGACATATCTGTAAAGGGTTGAACACACCGGGTTCACCCTATATGCCAAGTCATCGGACTTGTCATATCCTCAAGATATTAATGAGGGCTAAACCATCCGGGTTTACCCTATATGTCAAGTCACCGAACTTGGTCATATTATTGTGATCATCATGATTATAACAACACCTTTTTAACACCACGCACACACACTTGGTTTATGCGGAAACTCAAGACGTAGTTTAAGCAGCACCACCCAACTGTCCTTGACCGTGGACACGGCTATTCGAATAGTTTACACTCTGCAGAGGTAGTACGCTGGACCCATGAGAAACGGAATACTTCCTTGTCATCCACGACTCGCGGTATATCACATATACCCGAGGTAAGTACCCGATCATCATCTTTCCCCTAACGATACTAGACAAAGAGATCCACTCTATTGTACCCAGCCCACATGTTGTACGTCTTACGAGCACCAACTCTGGACTGTAACAACCATGCAGGGACCAACGGTGTGCCTGGAACTCATAACAATGGCATAGTCGTCCTACCTGGCACGACCCCATCAAGAGAGTGACACCGATCACTCCCGCCACTAGTAATGTGGCTCTTTGCTAGCAACAACCAGAGTAATCAGCAAAGCCCCGTCCCATAAAGGGGTATCGTGGTCGTACTGGTAAGGTTGGGACGGTCGACACATCATAAATCTAATCCATTTCCGAAACCATACTCACACCAAAATCACCGGTGCATCACTTCACCAAAAGTGATCACCAACTCATTATCACCCTCGAGCATTAGTTGCACCCGACGGGGTTTTCATAAACTCTTTATTTAACTCATCATTATGATCATGATAATATGCCTTAATATTACTTGTCAACATGATAATATCATGACCCTCACGGGGTAGGGTCAAGTTCAATGTAGTGATTACTACTCTACTAGTCAACATGACAGTAGCATGATCCTCGTAGATGGTAGGGTCAGCTCATCATGTTTGTGCTCCGAGGAGCCATGTGAATATCATTACTATCAACATGCAAGTGCTTCAAAGAAGCCTTCGGTACCATCACATCAATGATGAACCGGCATCGTGATCACATGCAACGGAAAGTACTTGCTATTCTAGCATGCATCATTTTAATTACTTAAGTCATGGCAAAAGGGCATGTTTGCCTTGCTCACGTAAGTCCTCGGGGTCTTCGAGGTCTTCCGCTCCGTCCCCGAATACTCCGTGTACCGTCAACTATCGTCGGAAACAACTATAGTAAGCCACACATCCAGCAGAATAAAAGTGTTCTTTAAATAGAAGTTATATTTTTCTTGGACCTCTCTGGTCATAAGAAAAATACCTGAATCCTTGCCAAGTGGTTTGAATCATCAGGGGTGTCTAGATGGAAGGAAAGGAGGGATAGGTGACCTTTGAAGAGGTCAACAGAAAACATTCTGTTAAAAATGAGTGGAGGCACCCATTTAACAGAGAAGGATGTTAGAAATATTTAGGAAGTGGTTTCACTGGATTTGGAGTTGAAATGAATTTACTAGGAATTTCTAATGTGGGATAAATAGCAATAGGGAGTTATTTATTATAAGCAACAGAATGAAGTTTGATAAAAATGTTGACCAAGGCTCTAAAATTAGGAAATGATTTAAGAAGGTTCTGGAAATTTGAATCACTCCATTTGGAGTTGAAATGAACCCTATAGGATTTTACAAAGTGGGACAAAATATATCCATATTACGATTTAAATAGATACTCCACATGAAGTTTCTCTGGAAAAATGTGCAAGGCACATATTTGGATGACCCTTGATTTTAGGAACCTGCAGGAACTTGAATCAATAAATTTGGAGTCAAAATGAATTTTATATTGAATTATGAATCTTTCTAATAAAGGATAATGGAAAGGGTTCTTCCTTGGGCTATTCTGCGCGCGCAGCGCCGGATAGGCAGATGGGCCGGCCCAACTGCCCTGGCCACGGGCAGGTTGAACACGCAGGAGGCGTATTCACGCTAATGCACCTTCGGCACGGGGAAGGCGCAAAAGGGCAGGGCGCCTCCACTTACCCGCATGAGCCCGGCTTACAAGAGGCTTACAGGAGGGGCCCTCGTGTCATGCATTTCTCCTTCCTCCCGCTCGGGCAGGGGAGAGGTAGGCCCGATCCTACCAGAGCCCGCGTCACCCCCAGCTGCCACGGCTGCTCCCAGCAACGGTCGGCGCCCCTGCTGGCCTAGGGGAGTCGCACCGCCCCCGTCTCATGGCTTGGGGCGCGAGGGAGAGGGCCAGGGCCCTCGTACAATGCGGCTACCGAGGATGTTGCGCCCGGCTCGGCCTCGGTCACTCGACGCCATGGGCTTCAGGGAAGGAGATGAGTTGAGAGGGGAGGGCTGAGGGAAGCCCCAGGCTGGCCACGGAGGAGGAAGGGCCCGGAGGGCACGAGCTCGACCGAAAGCTGGCAATGGAGCCTCGGTCATTGGAGGGGGAAAGAAGAAGAGGGGGCTTGGGAGGATAAGGGGATCAAGGGGGAGCTCAAGAGGAGCCCAAGGAAGAGGGGAGAACTGCCGAGGAATCAGTGGCTCGGGTAGGCTTCAAATGGAGAGGGGGAAATCGAAGAAGGCTTGGGAGCTCCTGGAGCTCCGAGGGCACGGGGTAGACACGCGTGCCAGAGGGGTTTGGAGGGTAGCTAAGGGATGGAGATGGCTTGAACGGTCAAGGGGAACCTCTGAGACGCTCTGGGACTGCCTGCCTTGCCAAGAATCGGTCGGGAGGGGCAAAACTAGGTGCAGAGCACCCGGTTTGCACGCCAGGGTGGTGGTCACCACGGCCACCCACGCCCACAGGTTTGTAAAGACTAGACAATCTTGTCTGGGGGTGGGGCATGCTACCTGGAAAGGGACTCTGGAGTTTGGTGACTAGTGGAGGTGATTTGAATGGCTCTTGACTGCCACAAAGTCTCTAACAGCAAACTTGGATCTGATAAAAGTGGGTCTTAGGTGGGGATACTTGGAGGGAAATTATGCTTGGCAGTGTTAGGCATGGAAGGACTACCAGACTGCAAAGTTTCAGCTGAAGAAAGCAAGATTAGCTAATACTTGTTGTACAAAGTCATGATTGAGCCAGGAATCCATTTGAAGAAGTGTTTCTCATATTTTCCACATGAGCATGCCATCAATTGATTCCAAATGATGCCTTGGCACACAAGGAGGCTCTGGAAAGAATTGGGGGTCTTGGGTTAAGCAGAAATAAAACAGGAGGGTAAAAACAGTGATTCCATGGGTGAAAATGAGAGAAGTTACAAAGGGTTCTTCCCCAATAATTGACCTGTGTCCATGGAAATGTTACTGGAGGTGAAATGCAACTATGTGAGGCTGTGGTAGAAAGTTGAGCTCAAGGGTAAAAGTAGAAGGGGCAATAAAAGCCAAATTAGTGAGTGCACACAAGGTGTTTGATCTGTGGTTGGGCTACCAGATGAATTCCAATGGCTATGAAACTTAACAGGATCAAATAATAGATGAAAATAGGCTTGCACACCAAATTTGGGATTTGCTGGACAAGTTTTCCAATGTAGACTTGAAAAACCCTAGAAAGGGGCAGAAATGGGTTTCTGCTTTGAACCCTATTCAAATAAATTCCCACAAATCCAATATTTGGTGTAGGGAAATCATTTGAGCATTAAGGCATGCACAAAAAGTTTGAGGTCAATTGGACAAACTTTATAATGTAAAGTTTGTCAAAGTCAGAAATCAACAGAGAGGGTTTTGAGGGTTTTAGGACAAGTTCCTCTATTCTCCTTGGTGTACCACTTGGTGTGGATGCCTCATTGGAGTACTGGAACATGTCCACCAAATTTGAGCACAATTGGAGACACTTCACAATGTAGAGTTGCTCAAATTTGATTCTAGAAAGATAGGGTTTTAGAGTGATTAGGGGAGCCAAATCAACTTGGATAGAAATGAAACTTAGCAAGCTCATCAAGAATATCATAGATGACATGCTAGAATTTTACTGGAATTTATTGAGAATATTTCTTATAGAAATATTTCAAAAGCTTGAAATAGGCAGGAATGGTTTTGGAGGGGTTTGCCCAATATTTTGAACATGACCATGTGTTGAAACTCATAAATATGGAATATATATATCCACTGAGTTTCCCTAAATTTTCTTAAATATTTTTAAAGCAATAAATATAACTTTCCTTCATAAGAGACCATTTCTGGCCTTATAGAAGGGCTTTTAAATAAAATACTAAAATAACTTTTAGAATAATAATATGATGGTTTTTGGAAGTCAGTTTGATAATGGTTTTAAATAAAACAATTGGTGCAAAAGAAACTCCCTAATTTGAGGACTTGTAGTGCAAACCTCATCTCACGGGTTTAAAAGTTTAATTCAAAGAAAAGCTTTTGGTGAAAATAATATTTGGTAAAACAGATATTTTTCGTAAACACATTGCATGATCATTAGGCAGGAGATCATGGGATGATAAGATGATTAGGAGAGTGGCAAGAATAAATGGGGATCAGTCACATGCAAAACAATCAGACAGACAATAGTCACTCCAAGCATCACAAGCATTCACAAAAAATTTAATTGGTCCTAAATTTTGAAACAAGTTACTTAATCAGGAAAGCCAAAAATTGGTGTGTGACACCTTTCGTCCCAGAAAAAATAAAGAGAGAAGTTTTCGTCGCGTTTTCGATACGGAGGCGCCACCACCACCTGTTCTTCATGTGGAGGGCAGATCTGGAGTCCGTCTTGGGCTCCGCAGAGGGGAAATCGTCGCCATCGTCATCATCAACCTTCTTCCCTCTCCAATTCCATGAAGCTCTTTGTCGTTCGTGAGTAATCTATTCGTAGGCTCGCTGGGCGGTGATGAGTAGGATGAGATCTATCATGTAATCGAGTTAGTTTTGATGGGGATTGATCCCTAGTATCCACTATGTTCTGAGATTGATGTTGCTACTACTTTGCCATGCTTAATGCTTGTCACTAGGGCCCGAGTGCCATGATTTCATATCTAAAATTATTATGTTGTCACCAATATATGTGTGTTTTAGATCCAATCTTGCAAGTTGTAGTTACCTACTATGTGTTATGATCCGGCAACCCCGGAGTGACAATAACCGGAACCACTCCCGGTGATGACCATAGTTTGAGGAGTTCATGTGTTCACCAAGTGCTAATGCGTTGGTCTGGTTCTTTATTAAAAGGAGAACCTTAATATCCTGTAGTTTCCTTTTGGACCCCGCTGCCACGGGAGGGATGGACAATAGATGTCATGCAAGTTCTTCTCCCTAAGCACGTATGACGACACACGGAATGCATGCCTACATCACATTGACGAACGGGAGCTACCCACATATCTCTCCGTGTTATAGCTGTTGCATGATGAATATCATCCAAACAAATCACCGACCCATTGCCTACGAGTATGTCCTACTGCTGTTACTTGTCTTGCTCTGCTGCTGCTGCTACTACTGTTGCTACTGTTGTTACTTGTCTTGATGTGATGATGCTGCTACTGTTTTCACTACTGTTGTTCCTTGCCACTGCTATTGCTTGTTACACTGCTGCTACCTGCTACAATTTTGGTTCACTGGCCGTTGACGGGAACTGACAACTTCCGTCAACGCGGCAACTTGGCGCCATTGATACAATCCTTAGGAATAGTCTGCCGTCAACAAATTGTTTCTCACACCATTGTTATCATACTACTTTGCTGTTACTACTGTGCTTGCAGATACTAATCTTTCAGGTGTGGTTGAATCTAACAAATTCAGCTGCTAATACTCGAGAGTATTCTCTCACCTCCTGACGGTCTTATCAACAAATTTGCTCGAATACTCTACCCTCGAAAACTCTTGCGAACCCACGCGATGGTGGGCCATCAACAACATTCTTCTAGTTTCGTTGTTGGGGAGTGCTAGCAGCATTCTTCTGGTGCCGTTGCAAGGGAAGGTTTGTTGTCATCAGCATTCGTCTAGCTATCGCCAGAGATTTCAAATCAATGAACTAGGGTTTGGAGATGAGATGGTGCTGATGAAGATGTTGATGGTGACGAGTCCCCTCCGATGAGAGGAGTGTTGGTGATGACGATGGCGACGATTTCCCCCTCCGGGAGGGAAGTTTCCCTGGCAGGATCGTCCTGCCGGAGCTCTAGATTGGTTCTGCTCAAGTTCCGCCTCGTTGTGGCGGCAAGACCACGAAAAAGCTCCTCCTTGTTTTTTTCCTGGACGAAACCCTTCATATAGCAAAAGAGGGGGGCAAGTGGGCCAGCAGGGTGCCCACAAGCCCCCATGGCGCGGCCTGGGGTGTGGCCGCGCTGTGCAGGCTTGTGGCCACCCCCTGGCGCCCCTCTGGCGCTTCTTCGGCCCAATATTTTTTATAAATCAGGAAAAATATCCTCGTTGATTTTTACGGCGTTTGGAGTTGCGCAGAATAGGTATCTCAACTTTGCTCCACTTTCAGGCCAGAATTCCAGTTGTCGGCATTCTCCCTCTTCATGTAAACCTTGCAAAATAAGAGATAAAAGGCATAAGAATCGTACCGTGAAGTGAAATAACAGCCCAAGAAGCGATAAATACCAACATGAAAACATGATGCAAAATGGACGTATCAGGGGTGAATTGGAGGGGTGATGGCTAGGAGGGGTTCGGACAGCGCCTTATATAGGCCAGCGACGAGCGCTGCCGAGCTCTCCCGAAGCGGCGAGGCTCGGGCTTGCCACTAGAGCAAGGACGGCGAGCTGGCTGTCGCGGCGTGCAGGTGAGGTGATGGAAGAGGTTAGGGGAGCGACGGGACTAGTCCGGAGCCATTAATGGCTTACGGACGATCACAGTGGCCGAAGCCCACTGTGTTGCCCATGGCGATGCTTGGCTGGGAGCGGCAGCGGCCCTCTCTGGCGACCCAGAGGCTTCGGGAGGTGCCACGCGGCTACCAAGGACCTCGTCGGCGCTCAGGACAAGGATGGGGCAGCGAATGACGGCTTGGAGCAGCTCGGCTGTCACTGGAGTTGCGCTGAGCCAACTCTGTGGCATGCTAGTACCATGATAACCACGGTTGTAGCTACCCCGATGCCACGCAGGCCTGGAGACCTTGTCCATTGCGTCGACCAGCCTCCCTTTAGTCACCATCCACTGCTTGCCTGACCATACACTCTCTCTTGCGACTAGGAACATCAATAACAGTTTCTGTCTACACACTTTGGGTGGTTTTAGAGATCAACTGGGTTGGGGTTGGAGCAAGATAAGATGTCTAGGAGGATAAGCATAGAAAAGACTCTAAACTGGCAAAGATTGGCAAGGTTTGAAGATCAGATGAATATAGTTCCTTTGAAAACCATCTTTCTGGTCCAGAACACAAATGAGCTCCTAGCACTCGATTGCAAGCTTTGCTATCAGTGATATTTGGTGGGGAAGTATCATTTGGTAGTGCACACATGCCCAAAAAATTGTAGCTCTATTGTGCACTCCTAGCTAGCACTTCCTTCACAAGGGTTCAGTTATAGCAGAAACTTAACAGAGTGTTTTTGCTCAAAATTTATATTGGACCATGGGATGTTTTTACATATTGGAACTATATATGATCCCTAGCAATTATAGGAACTTATTGGGAATTTTCCAAAACAGGAATCATGGGATTGCTTCACAAAGGGACAATTCTGGTCAGAAAAGAAATAATTATTCTGGCCACAATTCTCCATTGGACAAAGAAATAGTTTTGAATATTTTGAAATCATATGGTATTGAGAAGATGTTGTAAAAAACATTTGGTCTTAAAGCTCATCCAAGCTATAGGTTGCTTCACAACCCATAGTGATGCCATAATTCCCAAAATAGAAAAAGAGAATTATTTGATGGAATAAAATATTGCAAATAAATCTCAGAAAGGTTTTAGTAAGAAGCAAAAGGTTTTGGGTTGTTTGAGACAAGAAATCAGAGACTTCATAATCCAACTTGCTTTGAGAATTTGAAAATCCACCAAATTGCAAGTGATCTTCAAAAATATTTAAAAAGAAAAAGTTTGAAAAATCAGGGTGTTACACACAAGTCGAGCTTTATAGATGGTCACATTACCGTCGCCGTTCGTCTTCTTCTTAAAGATCAATTTGTTCTGAATGGTCTTTCGACCTTCAGGTAATACTTCCAAAGTCCATACTTTGTTTTCATACATAGATCCTATCTCGGACTTCAAGGCCTCTAACCATTTGTTGGAATTCGGGCCCACCATTGCTTCTCCATAGCTCGTAGGATCATTGTTGTCTCACAACAAGATCGATAAGACAGGATTGCCGTACCACCCTAGAGCAGTGTGTGCCCTTGTCGACCTACGAGGTCTGATAGCAACTTGATCTAAAGTTTCATGATCATCATCATTAGATTCCTCTTCAACTGGTGTAGCTTCGACAGAAAACTTCTTTCTGTCCTGCGCCACCATCTCGTTGAATCAAAGGTTCTACAACCTCATCAAGTTCTATCTTTCTCCCACTCAATTCTTTCGAGGGAAACTCTTTCTCAAGAAAAGCTCTGTTCTTAGCGACAAACACTTTGCCCTCGGATCTGACATTAAAGGCATACCCAACTGTCTCTTTTGGGTAACCTATGAAGATGGACTTTTCCGCTTTAGGTTCCAACTTTTCAGGCTGAAGCTCTTTGACATAAGCATCACATCCCCAAACTTTAAGAGACGACAACTTTGGCTTCTTTCCATACCACGGTTCATATGGTGTCGTCTCAACCGATTTTGAAGGTGCCCTATTTAAAGTGAATGCAGTTGTCTCCAATGCATAGCCCCAAAACAATAATGCAAAATCAGTAAGAGACATCATAGAACGCACCATATCTAATAAACTGTGATTACTATGTTCAGACACACCATTACGCTGCGGTGTTCCAGGCGGTGTCAACTGTGAAAAAATTCCACATTGTCTTAAGTGAGCACCAAACTCGTAACTCAGATGCTTACCTCCTCGATCAGATTGTAGGAAATTGATCTTCTTGTTACGATGATTTTCAACTGCACTCTGAAATTGCTTGAACTTTTCAAACGTTTCAGACTTGTGCTTCATCAAGTAAATATAACCATATCTACTCAAATCATCAGTGAAGGTGCAAAAATAACGATATCCACCGCGCGCCTCTATGCTCATCGGTCCGTATGCATCAATATGTATGATCTCCAACAAGTCAATTGCACGCTTCGTTGTTCCGGAGAACGGAGTCTTAGTCATCTTCCCCATGAGACATGGTTTGCATGTGTCAAGTGATTCAAAATCAAGTGACCCCAAAAGTCCACCAGCATGGAGTTTCTTGATGTGTTTTACACCAATATGACCTAAGTGGCAGTCCCACAAGACTGTGGTGCGATCATTACTAAATCTACATGTTTTGGTCTCAATGTTATGGATATGAGTGTCATCACTATCGAGATTCAACATGAACAAACCCCTCACAATGGGTGCATGACCATAAATGATATTACTCATATAAACAGAACAATCAGTATTCTCTGACTTAAATGAGTAACCGTCTCGCAATAAACAAGATCCAGATATAGTGTTCATGCTCAACACAGGCACCAAATAACAATTATTTAAGTTCATCACTAATCCCGCTGGTAACTGAAATGAGATCGTGCTGACGGCGATCGCATCAACCTTGGAACCATTTCCCACGGGCATCGTCACTTCATCCTTCGCCGGCCTTCGTTTACTCTGCAGTTCCTGTTTCGAGTTGCAAATGTGAGCAACAGAACCGGTATCAAATACCCAGGCACTACTACGAAAGCTGGTGAGGTACACATCAATAACAAGTATATCAAATATAACTTGTTTGGCGTTGACCGCCTTCTTATCGGACCAGATACTTGGGGCAGTTTCGCTTCCAGTGACCAGTTCCCATGCAATAATAACACTCAGTTTTCGGCTTGGGTCCAGCCTTGGGTTTATTCAACGGAGGGGGAAACAGCTTTGCCACTCTTCTTGGAGTTAGCCTTCTATCCCTTGCCATTTTTTCGAAACTAGTGGTCTTACTGACCATCAACACTTGATGCTCTTTTTGGATTTCTGACTCTATGACTTTCAGCATCGCAATCAATTCGACAAGTGATTTATTTGTCCCTTGCATGTTATAGTTCAACACGAAGCTCTTATAGCTAGGTGACAGTGACTGAAGAACTCTGTCAGTGATAGCCTCTTGCGGGAGAGCAATCCCTAGCTCAGCTAGACGGCTAGAGTACCCAGACATTCTGAGTATGTGTTCAATCACAGACCCGTTATCCACCATTTTGCAAGCATAGAACTTATCGGAGGTTTCATATTTCTCGATCTGGGCATTCTTCTCAAAGATAAACTTCAACTCCTGGAACATCTCATATGCTCCATGACGTTCAAAACATCTTTGAAGTCCCGATTCTAAGCCATACAAAACTGCACATTGAACTAATGAGTAGTCATCCTTACGTGATTGCGAAGCTTCAAAACGTCTTGGGTTGCCGTATCGGGTGGTGCATCACCTAGCGCTGCATCAAGGACATATTGCTTTTGCGCAACATTGAGGATAAGCCTCAGATTACGAGACCAGTCAACAAAGTTGCTTCCATTATCTTTCAGCTTATCTTTCTCTAGGAACACATTAAAATTCAGGGTTGCTACTGCGCGAGCCATTGATATACAACATTAAATTTTGCAAAGATTACTTATACTATGTTCAAGACAATTGAGTTTAGCTAATCATATTACTAATAAACTCCAACTCAAATTGACATCCCTCTAGTCATTTGAGTGTCGCATGATCCAAATTCACTAACTCAAGTCTAATCATCACGTGAGTTGAGTATAGTTTCAATGGTGAACATCTCCATGTTGATCATATCAACTATATGATTCATGCTCGACCTTTCGGTCTCTTGCGTTCCGAGGCCATGTCTGTACATGCTAGGCTCGTCAAGTTTAACCCGAGTGTTCCGTGTGTGCAACTGTTTTGCACCCATTGTATGTGAACGTAGAGTCTATCACACCCGGTCATCATGTGGTGTCTTGAAATGATGAAATGTTGCAACGGTGCACAGTCGGGGAGAACACTATTTTTTCTTGAAATTCTAGTGAGAGATCACCTTATAATGCTACCTCGTCGTAAGAAAAATAAGGTGCATAAAAGGATTAACATCACATGCAAATCATAAGTGACATGATATGGCCATGAACTTGTGTTTCTTGATCTCCATCACCAAAGCACCGGAATCATCTCCATCGTCACCGGCGCCACACCATGATCTCCATGATCATGATCTCCATCATCGTGCTGCCATCAAGGTTGTGGCGCTAACTATGATGTCACTACTAAAGTTACTACTAGCGATAAACCAAAGCATCTCCAAGCGTAAAATAATTAAAGACAACCCTATGGCTCCTGCCGGTTGCCGTAGCATCGACGTGCAAGTCGATATTTAATTATTTCAACATGATCATCTCATACATCCAATATATTATATCATGTCATTTGCCATATCACATCACATGCATACCCTACAAAAACAAGTTAGACGTCCTCTAATTTGTTGTTGCAAATTTTACGTGGCTTCTATGGGTATCTATTATGATCACATCTTACTTATGCAAAGCCACAACGGTTGAGGGATCGATAGAAGATGTGTATAGAGGGGGGTGAATTGACTAATTGTCAAGATAAAATTCTAGCCTAAACTAATTTCTCGGAGGGCAGAAATCTAGTAGTTGTAACAAATCTAGGTCACCCTACACATGTAGTTCTAAGAGTATAGCAGCGGAAAGTAAAACATGCAAGTGCAATGTAGAGGAGTAATGTAGGGAGATCAAACGCATGAGGTTGACACGACGATTTTTGGCATGGTCCCGATAGGTGGCGCTATCGTACGTCCATGTTAGTGGAGACTTCAACCCACGAAGGGTAACGATTGTGAGAGTCCGCGGAGGGATCCAACCATGGAGGGTCCACAAAGAAGCGGCCTTGTCTATCCCACCATGGCTTCCGTCCACGGAAGACTAGCCTTATTCACGGTAGATCTTCACGAAGTAGGCAATCTCCTTGCCCTTACAAACATCTTGGTTCAACTCTACAACACGAAGTAGGAGGCTCCAAAGCGACACCTAACCAATCTAGGAGGCACCACCCTCCAAAAGGTAATAGATGTGGTAGATCAATGAACTCCTTACTCTTGTGCTTCTAAGGATGGTCTCCTCAACACAAATCACTCTCTCAGAGAATATGCATGGGTAGGAGAGGTTGATTTGGTGGGAAGCAGTTTGGGGAGGCTAGAGATCAAGTTTCAAATGATTGGATTGGAATATCTTGGTCTCAACACATGAGTAGGTGGTTCTCTCTCGGAAAATGGATCTGGAAATGAAGTGTGTGTTCTGAGTGCTTCTCACACGAATGAGAGGTGGGTGAAGGGGTATATATAGGCAGCAGCCAAAATCCAACCTTTACACACAAAAGAGCAAACTCGGCGACACTGAAGTTGGAAACTCGGTGGTACCGACTAGCACTAAAGGTCTGAACTTTTCAATCTCGGTGAGACCGATATATACAACTTGGTGGCACCGAAAAGGTGAATAACGGTCAGATGGCCAAAGTCGGTTGGCACCGATACTCAAACTCAGAAATTCTGATTTTGTGTATCTTGGCAACAGAATGTTGGTCCCCCAAACTTGGTAGCACTGATGCAGTTTCGGTTGCACCGATTTGGTGGTATTGGCTAGGGCATGTTGAGGTCAAACTCGGTGGGTCCGATATGGAAGTGTTGGTGATAACGAATGAAAGGATCGATATGGTTGACTAGAGGGGGGTGAATAGGCAACGACCACTTTTTAATTAATCTTAGCAAGTTAGGGTAAGCAACATACCGGTTCACAAAAATAGCAACAACGGGGTGAACCTATATGAAGCTAACAACAAGAACTACTAAGACAAGTACGAGATAGACAACAACATAAGAATACACGAAGTAAAGGTTAGAGATAACCACAAGTGGAACCAATGAAGACGAGGATGTGTTACCGAAGTTCCTTCCCTTTGACAAGAAGTGCGTCTCTGTTGGAGCGGTGTGGAGGCACAATTCTCCCCAATAACCAACTAGGGCCACCGTATTCTCCTCACGCCCTCACACGATGCAAGGTACCGTGATTCCACTATAGGTGCCCTTGAAGGCGGCGACCGAACCTTTACAAACAAGGTTGGGGCAAACTCCACACAAAGCTTGGAGGCTCCCAACAAGACCACGAAGCTTCACCACAATGGAATGTGGCTCCGAGGTGACCTCAACCGTCTAGGATTCTCAAACATCTGAGAGTAACAAGATCCGCAAGGGATTGGTGGGGGATCAACTTTTCTCTTGGTGGAGTGTAGATCTAGGCCTTCTCAACCAATCCCTAAAGAATCAACAAGTTTGATTGGCTAGGGAGAGAGATCAGGCACTTTTGAGCTTAGGGAGCAACAATGGACCTTGGGAGGGTCAAAGGTAGGGTTCCATAGCTAGAAGAACCCCTTATATAGTGGGGGGAAAATCCAACCGTTTTCCCACTCACAGCCCGAGCCTAGCGGTACTACCGCTAGCTGCAGCGGTACTACCGCTGGGTCCATGGTAGTGCGTAAGCACTACCGGGCCAACCACCGCCAAGAAAGTCTTCACAAAAAGGTCCGTCAAAGTACAACCGCTAGGAAGGCGGTACTAAGCTCCTCGAGCGGTACTACCGCTGACCAGGGGCGGTACTACCGCGAGGGCCCAGCGGTACTACCGCCAGGGCGAGCGGTACTACCGCTAGGCACAGCGGTACTACTGCTGAGGGACCATTTGCTTAGATGAGATAAACACAGAGGCTCCAAAGTTGCAGGTAAGGGGAAAGGAGATAAAGTGTGTGCGTGCAAAACTGATTCCACCCAAACCTTTCCACTACGGGTCCCCTCTAATAGTACGGCGTTCCTATGACTCAAAGAAAGAGAATCGTAGAGTACACCGTGCTTCTGTTCCATGGAAAGAGGGGGCGAGTCGTCTTGTGCCGTTGACATGTGTTATCTGAAATCTTAACACACACGATTAGTCCGTTGCGGTACTGTCATCAATCACCAAAATTACTTAGGCATAAACTATGCCCTAACAATCTCCCCCTTTTGGTGGATTGATGACAATACCGGATTTGCACAGTGAATAGCATGTGAACATAAAGATAGTGATATATAAAAATAAGGAGCATATGACTCACAGCATATGATAGAAATAAATCTCACACTAGTTCAAGTCTCACATCACATAAAGCAGAGATAGCAAATAAAAGCAAACACAATAAGATAAGCAAAGCTCAAATCTCAAATCCAGCTCCTAGACTTTCTCCCCCTTTGGCACAAGACACCAAAAAGGGGCACACCTAATGACACAGGTGGTCACTCCTCATTCTCATCAGCCCCAGACCCGTCCGTGGCATCCGGATCGTCCTGCTCCTCCTCATTGTCCTCCTTAGACGCCTCCTCCTCTGCACCAGACCAGTGATAACCTTGAGCCCGCATCCAAGCAGATTCTGGACTGATGTCGTCCTCTGAGCCGCTGGAGATATCAACATCAAGTGTCCTCAAGACATGCTTTTGCCTCTGACGGTTCTCCTTCTGGGCCACATGAATCTGATACTGTCCCTTGGCCTGCATACAGAAGAGAGTCTTCATTTTGTTCTTCAGTTTCACTGCCCAAGATGGCATAGCAGAAGAGTGGGACTGAGAAGCGGTGCCTCTGTCAGCAGCAGTCTCTGTGTCAGTGTCCATGTGCTGAGATGAAGTGGATGGGTTGGCCCATTTGTCCTTGATGCGGAGCCTGGTAGGATCGTGCACAAAGAAATCAGCCTGAAGGTGGAACTCCTCAATCAAATTGGTGTCGTGCCACTTCTGGCGAATATAGGCAAACAAGTTGGGCCCGTAGATGGGAACCTTGCGGTTCATGATGCAGTTCCAGAGCTCATTGAACATCACGTCAGAAATATCAAGAGGGGTAGACTCCTTAGTCATAGCCTCCTCACAAAGCAGAAGCATCTCAGCTAGATAACCATGCACCTCGTCAAAGTTGCCAATGCGAGGAAAGAGAGTGTTGCGGAAGATCCGATGCATGATATCCAGATGCTTGGGGAGCACACCTTTCTTCACATAAAGTTGTTGCAGCCTGTCCTTGGCGGGGGCCCTATCAGTTGAAGCCGGAGCATGAGGACGCGATCCAAGAGGATTGTCAGCTCCCTGAAAGTCGACCTTGAGAAGCTTCATGAATTCTGACGAGGAACCTGTCATCTTCTTAGTAGCAGTCATCCAAGTCATGGTGCGCTCTTCATCAGGCAAGAAGTGAACAGTGACATCGAATTGGGCGACAACGTCTGGATCAAAGTCGCACTTGAAGGTAATGATCTCCTTAAGGCCAAGCTTGTCAATCAAAGAGAGAGCCTCACCAAAGTAATCATGGTTCCGCTGAAGGTGAGCCAAGTCAATCCACTGAACTGGAACAAACATCTTCTTGAAGTTCTTGATGATGTCGCGATAGATCCTGCAGTGATCCCGTGACCAAACATGCTCGATATCCTTGATCACAGCCTTCTCTTCGAGATAGTGATTTTTGGTGCGGAACCGCAGAAAATCCTTAGGGGGCATAGTGAGAACGTTGACCCCCTTGTCCTTGTGAGCTGCCTTCTTGAAAGACTTCTTTTTGGGTTGCAGACCGAAAGTGGCGGAGCCCTCTAGAGCCTCTTGACTGCGATATTGTTTCGGCTGGGTGTCCCTTGGGGGATTCGAGCGGCGAGCACCACCTGTGACACACAAGACACACACTGAAAAAGAGCGACAGAAGGAGTCAAGGCAATGAACAAAAAGAGGCATAAAAGTAAACTCACATTGCCAAGAAAATGAAAAGAAGAAAAAATATCCTCCTGGCGGTAGTACCGCTACCCCTGGCGGTAGTACAGCTGGGGTCCTAGCAGTATTACCGCTGGGGTCCTAGCGGTAGTACCGCTACCCCTGGCGGTAGTACCGCTAGGGGGTTGACTTTCAGATCTGAATAAGGAAAAAGACCCATAGGAACGGCTAGATTGGATTTACGAGGGTCATGGGTACTGCATATAATCACTACAAAAACCACCATAGCCCTAAACACATGAGGATCTCAAGAATCATCTAGATAAAGACATGCCTAGTCAAGAGGATTCAAGTTTTAGATCTAATCCAAAATAAGAGAAGAAGTGCTTGATCTAAAACATGAAGAACCTAGAGCATGGCAATATAAACGCAATGAATCATAGGACCTACACTCCCCTAGAATATCTCCATCATTCCATCCAAGAACAAAGCACAACCATAGCCATGGATCCAAATCACCAATGCTCCTAACCCTAGAACAAGAAAACACCAACCAAGAGAATAAAGGGAGGAGCTTTACCGGAGTCCATGGCACTTGGTGGAGGAAGGAGGAGTGGAGCAAACCCTCCAACTCAACGGAGAGAAGGGGCTCCACAGATAGAGATCCAAATAGGGGGAGTTCGGGGTTGGGGAGGGAAGAGCCACGAGGAAGAAGAAAGAGGGCAGGAAAAAACGGGCTCCCCCTCCTTTATATAGTCCAAGGGGTACGGGCCAGCGGTAGTACAGCTGGGGTCCTGGCGGTAGTACCGCTACCTGGTGGTAGTACCGCTGCCTGCAGCGGTAGTACCGCTGGGGTCCTGGCGGTAGTACCGCTCCCCCTTGAGACAACCCTAAAAGTCCTAGTTAGGTCGTGGTAGATTGGGGTCCTGGCGGTAGTACCGCTACCCCTGGCGGTAGTACCGCTGGGGTCCTGGCGGTAGTACTGCTACAAATGGCACAACGAGACATAGGAGATGAGAAAGACGTGGGCAAACGACAAGTCAGTGAAAATAAGAAGATAGCACCAGCAAGACATACTGACTCGTCATTTTGTATCCTTTCTTCCATATGAGATAATGGTGGGGGCGGTGGCCGAGGCCACCTATGTTTGAGACAAAGGTATGACACCGCGAAGAATTATCCTTGGGTTCATGACCAACGCTCGTCTTTGAAGCACAAGTGCCATTTGGTAATGGCTAAAGTGAAAGACTAGATCAATTTGTGCATAATGGGGGGAGGAAGAGTTCATTGAGAGAGCAACACTCCCCCTATGTCCATGCCTACATCTAGAACAAGATCGAATGCATAGTGAGGTGCACAGTGCCTAGCTTCAATCCACATTACTTGGATCAATGATATTTAGCTCATGCCTTAACTCCTGGAACCTTGCTTCATCTAGGGGCTTAGTGAAAATATCTGCAAGTTGCTCTTCAGTGTGGATGAAGTGAACCTCAATATCACCAAGCTTGATATGTTCACGAATGAAGTGATGGCGAATATCAATATGCTTGGTCTTGCTATGTTGCACTGGGTTGAGGGAAATCTTGATAGCACTTTGATTGTCACATAGAAGAGGCACTTTGTCACAAGTGACACCGTAATCCTTTAAAGTTTGCCTCATCCATAGCAATTGTGCACAACAACTTGCAGCTGCCACATACTCAGCTTCGGTGAATGATAGTGAGACACAATTCTGCTTCTTTGAAGACCAACTTACCAGTGAGCGACCAAGGAATTGGCATCCTCCAGAAATTGACTTCCTCTCCACACAATCTCCTGCCCAATCTGAGTCAGAATAGCCAACTAGGTTGAAGTTTGCTCCTTTGGGATACCATAGACCAAAGTTTGGGGTATGATCCAAATATCGAAAGATTCGCTTAACAGCCATATAATGACTTTCTTTTGGTGCAGATTGAAACCGTGCACATATCCCTACACTCAGCATAATATCTGGTCTAGATGCACAAAGGTAAAGGAGGGATCCAATCATGGAGCGATATACCTTTTGATCCACTGCTTTACCATTGGGATCACTGTCAAGCTTGCATCTTGTTGGCATGGGGAACTTGACCGGCTTGACATCTTCAAGCTCGAACCGTTTGAGCATGTCTTGAGTGTACTTGGCTTGTTTGATGAAGGTCCCTTCTAGGCCTTGTTTAATCTCGAAGCCGAGGAAGAACTTCAACTCTCCCATCATGGACATCTCAAATTTCTCGGTCATTAGTGCAGCAAATTCTTCATTGAAGGAAATGTTAGGAGAACCAAAAATAATATCATCAACATATAGTTGGCATATGAACAAATCCCCTTTAACCCTATTAGTAAAAAGAGTGGGATCTATCTTCCCAATTTCAAACCCACGATCTTGTAACAACTCAGTAAGATACTCATACCACACATGTGGGGCTTGTTTAAGGCCATAGAGTGCCTTATTAAGTTTGTACACATGATTGGGGAGCTTGGGATGTTCGAATCCCGGGAGTTGTTTGACATAGACCAACTCATTTAAAGGACCATTAAGAAAGACACTTTTCACATCCATTTGCTGTAATTTGAAATTATGATGAGAAGCAAATGCAAGCAACATGCGAATAGATTCTAGACGAGCAACAGGGGTAAAGGTTTCACCGTAGTCGATACCCTCGACTTGGGAGTAGCCTTGAGCCACCAATCTTGCCTTGTTTCGAATCACAATCCCATTGACATCTTGCTTGTTTTTGAATATCCATTTGGTCCCGATGACATTATGTTCCTCCTTTGGTCTTGGCACTAAATCCCACACTTGGTTACGCTCGAAGTTGTTAAGTTCTTCATGCATGGCCATAAGCCAATCCTCATCATCGAGCGCTTCCTGTACCTGTTGAGGTTCACAATACGAAACAAACGCGTGATGCTCACAATAATTGCAAATCTGTTGATGGGTGGATACTCCCTTTTTTAAACTGCCAAGTACATTCTTCATAAGATGTGACTTGACTCTCAGCTTGTTCGCAATCTTGGCTGCTCGACGCTCCAAGAGTTCTTCATTGGATAACTCGGGAGCATCGACTTGTTTACTTTGCTTGCCCTTGCGTCTTGAACCTCCCTTGGCACCGGTTGTTGGTGCTGCAGAAGGGAATTGCGAGACAGTATCCTGATCATCTTGACTTTAGACTTGAGCAGGTTCACTTGTTTGTCCTTGTACTTGTGGTTGCTCTTGATTTTGATCTTGTGCTTCTACTTGGTCTAGATCTTGTGGTTGCACTTGATCTTGATCATGAGCAGGTTCGGAACCTTGGGTAAGTGCTTGAATATCATGGGACACACCATCATTGTTGGGCAATTGATCTTGACCTTGAGCTTGTTCATCTTGTTGAGAGTCTTCTCTTTGTTCATCGGAAGTGTGTGGGGCTTGTGGGGGTGATGGCTCCACTTGAGTAGAGCATTGTCCTTCTCCTTCGGCCACAAGGGGTTCCTCAATGGGGAGTATTTGACCAATCCCCATTCTTCTTATGGCTTGGGGAGGAATTTCATCACCTACATCACAAAGACCACTCTGCTCCACTTGGGAGACATTATTTTCATCAAACTCCACATTACACGTCTCCTCAATGAGTCCGGTGGACTTGTTGACGACACGGTAAGCATGAGAGTTTGTAGCATAACCAACAAAGATGCCCTCATGTGCTCTAGAATCAAATTTAGCTAAACGTGCACCTTTCTTGAGAATGAAACACTTACAACCGAATACCCGGAAGTACTTGAGATTGGGTTTGTTTCCAGTGAGAATCTCATATGGAGTCTTGTTCAAGCCTTTGCGGATATAGAGCCGATTGGACGCGTGACATGCTGTGTTGATGGCTTCTGCCCAAAAGTTATATGGAGATTTGAATTCCGCCATCATTGTTCTTGCAGCGTCCATCAAGGTCCGGTTCTTCCTCTTTGCCACGCCATTTTGTTGAGGGGTATATGGTGCTAAATATTGATGTTTTATTCCCTCATCACCTAGAAACTCATCCAAGGTGTAGTTCTTGAACTCGGTGCCGTTGTCACTTCTAATCATCAAGATCTTTGCTTCATGTTGACGTTGAGCTTCATTAGCAAAGTTGATGACAGTTTGTTGAGTCTCACTCTTCCTTTTGAAGAAATATACCCAGGTGTATCTTGAGTAGTCATCAACAATCACCAAGCGGTATTTTCCGCCTCCAAGACTATCAAATGATGGAGGGCCAAAAAGATCCATATGGAGGAGCTCCAGTGGCCTCTTAGTGTAAATGAGAGTCGTTGGACGATGAGCAGTTTCATGAATCTTTCCTTCAATGCAGGCACTGCAAGCACGATCTCTAGCAAAACTCACATTTGTTAGTCCACGAATATGGTCCCCTTTTAGAAGACTTTGCAAAGATCTCATATTGGCATGAGCTAGTCGGCGATGCCAAAGCCAGCCCACATCAACTTTAGCCATTAAACACATCGCAGTCTTAGTGGGTCGCTTTGAGAAGTTCACCACATAAAGACCATTTTCGACATATCCAACATAGGCTACTTTAAGAGTCTTGCTCCACAGGAGGACCACAGTATCAAGATTAAAGAATGTGGAAAAACCCATAATTGCAAGTTGACGAACCGAAAGTAAATTGTAGGCAAGAGACTCAACAAGCATGACCTTCACAATAGATAACTCTTGAGAGATGACCACCTTACCAAATCCCAATACCTTTGACGAGGATGCATCAGCGAATTGGACATGGGTGGGCATAGATGGAGAAGGATGCACATCCACCACTAAGTCCTTGCTTCCGGTCATATGATTTGTTGCTCCACTATCGAGCAACCATGACACCGCACCGGAAGCAAACTCCTGCAATAGATCAAGGCTTGGTTTTATGTACCCATTTTTTAATGGGTCCTTTAATGTTAGAGACAAGGGTCTTAGGAACCCAGATATCCCATTCAATGGACTCATAGTAGGAACCAACAAATCTGGCATAAACATGCCCATCACTAGCACGACATAAGACATAGGAAGAATTGAGTTTGCCGGCTGTGTTAGTAGGAATGGTTTTGCCCTTCTTGACGTTACCATCGTCCACCTTGTTCATGTTCACCTCCTGAGTCCCTTCGCCCTCTTTGACAAAGATGTCCATGAGGGTAGGGGATCGGTTGTTCCTGTTCCTCCTTTTTCCTTTTGACTTGGAGGTAAGTCCAAGTCCCTCCTTTCCTACAACACCCTTTTGATTGCTCAAGAGGTCGTTCAGGATCTTCTCACCTTGTATGCATGCCACAAGGCCCTTCTCAAGTTTCTCCTTTAACTTGGCATTTTCCTCCACAAGATGTACATGCTCACAACAAGGATTAGTTGTACAAGCATTATCAATTAACACAAAGGGAGGACAAGTAGAGATCTCCTTGGTAAGCTTTGCTTGGAGTTGATCATGAGACACTTGTAGAGAGAAATGAACACCTTTCAAGACCTTGTGAGCCTTGTCAAGTGTGTCAAACTCCACTTCGAGTCTGTCATGGCCAACCCCAAGAGCATACTTCTCAGACTTAAGCATACGAGTAAGAACAGTATCATGATCTAGTTTCTTTTGCATTTTAGCACAGTCATCGTTGTATGACTCCTCAAGAGCCAAACGAAGAGTGCGCTCCTTTTCTAGAGCAATAGATAATTCAGCAATTTCATCGGCATAGTCACGATTGTGTCCTTGAAGCTCGGAGATGGTCTCCTCATGAGACTCGATGAGTTCATTGGCCTCACCCAGTTGTTCCAAGAGAGCAACAAAGTGCTTCTTGGATTCTCCCTTAATAGTGCACAGAAACTTGTCAAGATCATGCTCATTAAGTTCCCCAACATCACTATCATCAACACAATTTAACAATGAAGGAGCAATAGCGATGTTGGTCTTAATGATGGGGGTTACCTGATCGATACCTTTTGCCATGAGGCACTTGGTGATGTGGTTCTCGTTAGGGGCGTTGAAGAGAGACACCTTCTCGGGAGAGGGAGTGGCAATAGCAACTGTTGCCGTTGCCACTGTATCATCATCGGAAGGGTACTCTTCAAGGGCCACCATGCCCTTTGGGTGAGGTTTCTTCACAAAGTTGTTCTTGATTGGGAATGACTTGGTTTTGTCTTTGCGAATGAGCTTGCCCCCATTGTCTTCCCTTTTCTCATAGGGACATTCGGCCACGAAGTGACTCATGTTACCACAGTTATAGCATGTCCTCACTCGTTGCTTGGGTTTGAACCCACTCGAGTTGTTCTTGGTGAAGGTGGGTCTTGAGTTCCTCTTGTTGCCCCAGAATTTCCTTGATGCAAGAGCCATGTGCTCATGATAGGCATACTTCATGTCTTCGGGGCAGCTCTCCTCTTCCTCATCCTCTTCTTCTTCTTCAAACGTTGCTTTTGCCTTTAACGCAAGGTTGGGTGAAGCTGTCTTTGAGCGAACATGAGCAAGTGCATTGTCAGCTATTTCGTTCATGATTGACATTGCAATGAATTCATCCAACACCTCACTGGAAGACAAGGAGTGGAAGTCTGGTCGCTGACGAATGACAGATGACATGGCTTTATTGAAAGGCATGATGGCTTTGAGAAACTTGCGCTTGACCCATGTATCATCCACATCCTTGCTCCCATGGTCCTTGAGTGCCACAGCAATAGCAGTCACCCTCTGATAGAGATCACGAGGGTCCTTGTATTCCTTCATCATAAACTCATCGGCCTTATCAAGTATCACTTCATAGTTGGACCATTGAATGCTTGAGCTTCCCTTGTACAACACCATAATGTGCTCCCAACAGTCCTTGGCCAAAGTTAAGGGACGCAAGTGAGGAAGATCTTCAGGTGGCACTGCAGACTGGAGAATAAACAAAGCAGAGTGATTGTATTGATTGTCCGCATCTTCTCTTGGAGTGAGGTTGCTTGGATCATGGGGATAATATCCTTGCTCGATGATTCTCCACAAATTTGTTGAGTTGTGATTCAAATGAGACTTAATAGAAAATACCCAGTTATTAAAATCACCTTTTACAAGCTTAGGAGGAGGACCAACAGGATTAAGACGCGGTGTGGGAACCGGTCCGCCATAGACTAAGGGTGGTGGAACAGATGGATACGTCCCATTCCCATCATTTTAGAGAGGATGGGAAGGTTGCATACCTTTAGCCATTTCCCTGACGGAATTGGCCTCCGAATTCGTGGTGGTGGGTTTAACCACCAATGCCGGTTCGGGAGAGTTTTTAATTCCCTCAATTAACTCTTTAAGCATGGTCTTGACCTCGTTCGTCATGGACGTCTTGAGTGCGGCCATAGCCGTATTCAAGTCGTCCCTTGTGATCGAAGTCAAGTCCATGCCCTCGGTTTGTGCACGGGGAACTCCCTCATCATCTTCCATACTCTTCGGGTGGTTAAACCCTTAATAAAGATATGTGGCTCTAATACCAATTGAAAGGATCGATATGGTTGACTAGAGGGGGGGTGAATAGGCAACGACCACTTTTTAATTAATCTTAGCAAGTTAGGGTAAGCAAAATACGGGTTCACAAAAATAGCAACAACGGGGTGAGCCTATATGAAGCTAACAACAAGAACTACTAAGACAAGTAAGAGATAGACAACAACATAAGCATACACGAAGTAAAGGTTAGAGATAACCACAAGTGGAACCAATGAAGACGAGGATGTGTTACCGAAGTTCCTTCCCTTTGACCGGAAGTACGTCTCCGTTGGAGCGGTGTGGAGGCACAATGCTCCCCAATAACCAACTAGGGCCACCGTATTCTCCTCACACCCTCACACGATGCAAGGTACCGTGATTCCACTATACGTGCCCTTGAAGGCGGTGACCGAACCTTTACAAACAAGGTTGGGGCAAACTCCACACAAAGCTTGGAGGCTCCCAACAAGACCACGAAGCTTCACCACAATGGAATGTGGCTCCGAGGTGACCTCGACCGTCTAGGATGCTCAAACACCCAAGAGTAACAAGATCCTCAAGGGATTGGTGGGGCAATCAACTTTTCTCTTGGTGGAAGTGTAGATCTAGGCCTTCTCAACCAATCCCTAAAGAATCAACAAGTTTGATTGGCTAGGGAGAGAGATCGGGCAGTTTTGAGCTTAGGGAGCAACAATGGAGCTTGGGAGGGTCAAAGGTAGGGTTCCATAGCTAGAAGAACCCCTTATATAGTGGGGGGGAATCCAACTGTTTTCCCACTCACAGCCCGAGCCTAGCGGTACTACCGCTGGCTGCAGCGGTACTACCGCTGGGCCCATGGTAGTGCATAAGCACTACCGGGCCAACCACCGCCAAGAAAGTCTTCGCAAAAGGTTCGTCGAAGTACAACCGCTAGGAAGGCGGTACTAAGCTCCTCGAGCGGTACTACCGCTGACCAGGGGCAGTACTACCGCCAGCACAGCGGTACTACCGCCAGCGCTAGCGGTACTACCGCTAGGCACAACGGTACTACCGCTGAGGGACCATTTGCTTAGATGAGATAAACACAGAGGCTCCAAAGTTGCAGGTAAGGGGAAAGGAGATAAAGTGTGTGCGTGCAAAATTGATTCCACCCAAACCTTTCCACTACGGGTCCCCTCTTAATAGTACGGCGTTCCTATGACTCAAAGAAAGAGAATCGTAGAGTACACCGTGCTTCTGTTCCATGGAAAGAGGGGGCGAGTCGTCTTGTGTCGTTGACATGTGTTATCTGAAATCTTAACACACACAATTAGTCCGTTGTGGTACTGTCATCAATCACCAAAATTACTTAGGCATAAACTATGCCCTAACACCGAATTTCTGAATGTGGAATTTGACAGAGTGGAAATGTGGGAATATGAGTGAGTGTTTTGGTGGCTAACTTTGAGTATTTGAGCAATCAGTTCATTTTACTACCTCACCCCCTTTTAATAGTATTGGCTTTCCTATGGTCTCAAAAGTGATTTCTGACAAATATAAAATGAAGAGTCTTCTAGCTTGAAGCTTGAGCCAGTACTATTCCTTTCTTGCATCAAGGGCTATCTCCACGTAAACCTTAAGCCATAGCTCTCCATGGACTAATCCTAAAATATCTAGGTAAAAGTGTTAGTCCAAGAGACAATGTATGTTGTCATGAATTGTCAAAATCACCAAGGGAGCATATGTGCTTTCAATCTCCCCCGTTTTGGTATTTGATGACAACATACAATCAAAGCTTCAAATAAAGATACTCATAAGGACATGACAGCTTTGAAGGAAATTTGACTAGTACAAACTCCCCCTAAATGTGTGAAATCCCTTTAAAGGATAGTTTCTTTGGAATGCATGGGCACACACAAGGTAGAAGGACAAGGCAAGTCATAGGAATCTTGGCTATATGGATGAAACAAATGTGAATGAAAGACTTCCATGTTTAAGACTCCCTCTTGCAAACAATATGTGCAAGAAACAAGAGGTCATCATGAACAAGGATATGATGCATATACTTACCTTGAGGATCTGGAGCGTCTTGACATAGGAGTACACTTGGGAAAACAAATGTTAGATAACACAAGATACTCTGTTGTAAAGATGCAAAGAAATTCAAAAGTACCAAGACATTGAAGAAATAGTTAAGACATGATTTGATGAAATAATATGTCTCCAAGGAACAAGAACTTTTTTCTCCCCTAAAAATGAGTATGTAAAGTTTCCTCTCCCCCTGAATCATGGCATGTGTAAAATAAGTTCAAACCAATAAAGCCAATTAAAACGGTATTTATCTCTCTCTCCCTTAACGTGTAGGGTTTGATACAAGTATCTCAATTAGTGTTGTTGCTCCCTCTTTTGTATAAGCTTCTTGATAATATTTGGTAGTATTTCCCCCCTATAAATAGGTTCACTGAATGGAAGCTTTGATGATATTTCTCCCCCTTTGGAAAAATTAACAAAAAGAAAGGTCAAAGGATAAGGGCTCATTAAGAAAAAAAGAGGATCCTGGATACTTCTCTCTTTTGTAAGGGTTCTTGGAATTTTTTTTCTCCCCCTTAGATATTTTGTAGGGTTCATTGAATGTTCTCCCCCTTAGGTATGGATAAGAGTTCCTTGAATAATCTGCCCCTAAGTTAGGGATCCTAGAGGATTCTCACTCTTATATTGCATGGTATCACTGATATTTTTCTCCCCCTAGAGAAGTTGTCTCCCCTAAGACAATAGTCTGGAAGAAATTATCATAGCCATAAAGTCAGAAAAATCAGAGTCACCGAGGCATAATGATTCGGTAGAACCGAGATTGATATTTAGGCATCTTGGAGAAATTGGTCGGACTAAGTTTCCCAATTCGGTGAAACCGACTTGCAATGATAGTCAACTCTTTAACAGAAAATAGGTTGATTGAAAGAATTGTTTCAAAAGGTCAAGAGTCCAAAAGAATGATAATTCCAACTGAGACAGTTAAACAAAAGTAAGAAGAATAAGAGACGATTTTTTTGTTAATACACACATATATATGAGAGTGGAATCGTTCTAAGAATGTGAAAGATCAAATGTGAACCATACGATATTCTCCATCTAGATGTGGGGCGGTGACTAGGTCACCTATATTAGAGTAATTGACTTGAGGAGTCAAGCAAGGATGCTTGATCATAGGTCATACTCATCGTTAAGCGTGAAATGGGGTTGCCATTTTTCGATTAAGCATTTCAATGTCTTGATATCACTTGAGTTGCTGTACACCATGAATTGGTGTAGAGATTTATCAAGGATATGAGTACATACCTTCGAATGATGTTGATGACGTGGCATGTAGGTGAACTTGTTGTGGATGCTCAATGTTGATGATGATCATCTTGAGTTGGGATCTATCCATGACGTTTTGGTTCACTTTTCACCTACAATGGTTAGTCACGCAAGGAAGAACATAATATATCCAAATGACATGAGTGAAATTCAATATCATAGAATTGTCAAGGATATGATTTTGTTATCTTCTTCCTCCATCTTCGAAGAAAAGGTTGTTGATACTTGGCCACGCCAAGATTGCTTTTGATGTGAGTTGATTGCAATCTTGTGGAGTGTATTTCTTCCAAGTACCTACAAAAGGTTAGATGGAATACAAGGGAGCATAGTTTGCAAGAATAAGATAGTCATACCAATGGCATCAAGGAAGAGTCAGTCAAGCTCATGCCCTTGCATGCATCCGAGTGACTCTAGCCCAAGTTTGAAGCATCAATGATGTTCAACTCACTCCTCGAATGACAGAACACTTTCTCATCAAGTGGTTTGGTAAAAATATCAGCCAGTTGTTTGTCAGTACGAACATGCCTGAGATCGATATCTCCTCTGGCAACATGATCACGGATGAAATGATGTCGCACTTGGATGTGCTTGGTTTTAGAATGTTGCACGGGATTATATGCAATCTTAATAGCACTTTCATTGTCACACAACGATGGGACTTTTCTAACATGAATGTCATAATCCTTAAGCGTTTTAGACATCCATAGTAATTGGGCACAACATGATCCAGAAACAATGTATTCAGCTTCGGCAGTTGATAAGGATACCGAGTTTTGTTTCTTGGATGTCCAAGAGACAAGAGATCTCCCAAGAAATTGACATGTACCCGAGGTGAATTTTCTATCAACCTTTTCTCCAGCATAGTCCGATTCGGAATAGTCGATCAAAGGAAGATCCCTTGGGATACCATATGCCAAAGTTTCGTGTTAGTTCAGATCTGGTCAGAATTATAACTTAACGTATGGGGTCAGTTCGAAGATGCTATAAGTCGTTTCCAACCTCATTTAAAATGCCTAGATAGGTAGCTTAATTGCGCTTCACCTCTTGCCATGTTTAACCAACATTTAATATGGCCGTGAAATTAAACAGGAGTGATCTAAGTAATTAAATGTGGAGTTTTATCGATATGCAACTCGTTGCACATTGGACTTCACTTAATGTGTAGTGTTTGATTGTGTGAATTGCCATGTCATACCGTGCATAATTGATATCGGTCATGCATCATATGTGTTGTGCATCCTGTGGTGAATGTCGTGTGTTGATTCTTGTTTCCGGTTTTCTTCATCTCGATAGAGTTCCGCAAGCGAGTCGCAATGTGAGGACCCGTTCGACTACGTCGGTTTGTCTGCTTCACAAAGTCGTTCTTCTTCCAAGCGGGGTCTCAGGCAAGATGATCATTTCCCTAGATACCATTACTATCATTGCCATGCTAGTTGTATCGTTTCTATCGTTATGTCTCATTGCCTAACACCTATTAATTATCAGCTTCTCAACATTGCCATGAAACCTTCAACCTTCTACAACCTAGTAAACCACTAATTGGCTATGTTACCGTTTGCTTAACCATGTGTTCAAGTTGCTAGTTGCAGGTGCAGTTGCTTCCATGTGATAACATGGGTTCCTTGTTATATCACCCTATTAAATGTTATTTAATTTAATGCACCTATATACTTGGTAAAAGGTGGAAGGCTCAGCTTTCTAGCCTGGTGTTTTGTTCCACCTTTGCCCCCCTTAGTTTCGGCTACCGGTGTTATATTCCATAAATGAGCACTCCTAACACGATCGGGGTTGTTATGGGGCCCCCTTGATAATTCGTCTTAGATTAAAAATGGTCTGGCAAGGCCCAACTTTGGCACTACATTTGCCTAATAGCTAATAAAAATGCATAGGGACCCGCCGGCACCCGCGGAGTAATTAATTAACCCCCGGGCCAGTGCTCCTCATGAGTGTTGGTCCACCCACCTAGCAATCGGCGGTGCCACCTCGGGGAAACTCGAGCGTTTGGCTATCGTCCACTATGCATAGACGGTTGTGTCCTAAGAACGAGATACGCTGCTCCTATCGGGTTCGTCGACACACTGGGTGACCTTGCTGGATTAGTTTTAGCTTTGACGAATGTCTTGTGCATCGGGATTCCGGTGATGCTTTGGGTAATCTCAGAGCTGAGGTTTTCCACTAAGGAGTCCGACGAGATCGCGAGTTTCCTGATCGAGGATTTCTCTGCGGCGTGTGGTAATTTGTGATGGACTAGTTGGAGCACCCCTGCAGGGTTAAATCTTTCGGAAATCTGTGCCCGCGGTTATGTGGCAACGTGGAAACTTTGTTTAACATCCGGTTCTAGATAACTCGAAGTAAGCTTAATTAAAATATGCCAACTGAGTGAGTAACCGTGATTGTCTCTTTCGTGAGCTCCTTCTCCGATCGAGGACACGGTGAGGTTATGTCTGACATAAGTAGGTGTTCAGGATCGTTCATTTGATTATCAGTAGTTCATGTCCGCTATGCGTAGTTCATCCCCCTCTTTATTCTTGTACTCGTAAATTAGCCACTAAATAAATGCTTAGTCGCTTGCTGCAGCCTCACCACTTAACCTTACCTCACTCATTAAGCTCTGCTAGGCTTGATACCTTTGGAAATGAGATTGTTGAGTCCCTTGTGGCTCACAGATTACTACAAGACCAGTTACAGGTACAGGTAAGGAGTTACTTTGACGTGAGTGCGATAATTGTTCATTTAGAGTTCTTCTTCTTCTTCTTATTATTATTATTATTATTATTCGATCTAGGATGGGTTCCAGGCCGGCAGCCCGGGATAGCAAGGATGGACGTCGTTCTTTTATCATTTGTTTTCGTCCGTAGACGGACCCTGCTCTTCTTCTTGATGATTGTATGAAATATACTGATGTGACTCAGATGTAGCTTGTGGCGAGTGTAAGCCAGTTCCATATTTACTCATCTTTTCAGTACATGTACTTGTAACGATATTCATTCTTGCAAAACGGCGAGATGCTTCTCTATCCCTGTCGAGGCCCTCGCGCCAAAATAAGGATAGAGCCGCATCTTGGGCGTTACACGCCATCTGAATGCTTGCATAGGGAGTGCCCGGTGATCTCATTGACGAGTACGTCCGTATGAGCGAGTCAACATGCCTAGAGTCCGTGTATAAGTTCTGTAAGGCTGTTATTGCTGCGTTTGGCCCTCAGTGAGAGTTGACTCCTGAAGATATAGCCCGTTTGTTGGCGATGAATGCGAGCAGGGGACTTCCCAGGGATGCTTGGCAGGAGATACTGCATGCACTAGGAGTGGAAGAACTGCCCTTCTGCTTGGCAAGGGCAGTATAAGGGTCATGTCAGGGCTTGCACTGTCATACTAGAGGTCGTGGCGTCTTAAGATCTCTGGATCTGACACTCTTTCTTTGGCATGGCCAGATCACACAATGATATCAACGTGCTTCAGCATTCACCGGTGTTTCTTAGGCTTGCCGAAGGCAACAACCCACCGGTGAACTTTACTATCAACATCCACAACTACAACAAAGGATACTACATGGGTGACGGTATCTATCCTTAGTGGACCATTATTGTCAAGACAATCCCCAACCTTATCGGAGAGAAGATGAAAAGATTTTCCCGAGAGCAAGAGAGTGCTAGGAAGAATGTCAAGCGTGACTTTGGTGTTTTTCAATCTCGATGGGGCATCCTTCGGTATCCTGCTAATACAGGGAGCACACAGAAATTATGGGAGGTGATGACTGCTTGTGTGATCATGCACAATATGATCGTAGAGGATGAGCGCCTAGAACGTCTGTACGATCAAGGGTTTTAGTTTCAAAATGAGAATGTTGTGTCTGAGCATGGAGGAGCGGCAACGTTTGAACAGTTCATTCAATTTCATCATGACATGCGTGATTGGAAAACTCACATGCAACTGCAAAATGATTTAGTTGAGCATATGTGAGATCATGTTGGTAACCAATACATATATGTTCTTTATTCGGCTTGCAAAACTACGTGACACATTTTTACTTTTATTCGGCTTGTAAAATTATGCTATTTTATTCGATTGAAACTATGTTATTTGACTATATGTTTGAATGCAAAAGCAGTGTAAAAATGAGCTATTTGTTTAAATAGGACGGCCAGCCGGCCACGCCGATACATATGTGTCGACGTGTTGAACATAGTGTCGATCCAAATCTAAAACGGAACGAACGTCGGATGGAGGGTCGACCCAAACGGACAAAAACTGATAAAATCGTCGTCCGTTTGGATCGACTCGTTGAAGTTGCTTTTAGTGAAGTTTCTCTCCTAGTCTAGCTTAGCTGCATCTACGTAAAGCGATCAAAGTGCTTTTTCCTTATCATTTCCCATGCCTGTCCGGTCATGGACCATGAAAATCAGTCAAGACTCGTGACGATGCAGCGAGCTAGAGTGGACCAGGAACCAATAAAAAGCCGTGAAGAAGCAGGATGCATATGAGAAAGTTTCGTGTCTGTCCGATCGAAAAAGAGAAAAATGCACCGCGTTCGCGTTGGGTCCGTATTTTGGCATGCACCCAAACCCAAAGGATTCCATCGCCAACTGGCCCTTCTACGTGCTCACTAATTAACAGCGCGTTTGCATGATCAACCTTGTATTTAATTGTTCAATTTAGTAATGCTCTATTCCTAAATAGCTACTGTATAACCTATTATCTATTTTTTCTAACCATGTAACCATGACACATAAACAAATATACATACAAGACATAAATAATATTTTTTGTATTACTCTACGCATGCAATAGTGTCATACTATTAATTCATGTGTATTAGTTATAAGTAAAAAAGCATTAGAGTTCATCATTTATATTTCGTTAGAAATTACATTCTAATTATAATTTTCACTCTCTTTTTATATGTTTTGTATTTTATTGTTTTTAAGTTTACATTCATTTTTCATTAGTTTTAGAGTTTTATATAACAATTACTCCGTAATTATCTTCTATATCTAAATAGGAGCCTCCCACTAGCCTATTTCTCTTAACATGCAGCCTATCCACGTCATCCACCATGTCATCTCAGAAAAATAGTTCCCAGGGCAGCCATGTCAGCTAACAGCGAGAGAATTTTTTTTTAGCTCCATGTCCGGTTCCACCGCAAACAAGTCGTCCGTTCGCTTCCCCGATCTCTT
This sequence comes from Hordeum vulgare subsp. vulgare, assembly GCF_904849725.1. Taxonomy (NCBI): domain Eukaryota; kingdom Viridiplantae; phylum Streptophyta; class Magnoliopsida; order Poales; family Poaceae; genus Hordeum; species Hordeum vulgare. The sequence continues at coordinate 108,044,332 of NC_058521.1, read as the reverse complement.
CGCATCCTTGCGACTCCTATTCCGCCTCCCGTAACTGACAAATCAATCAAGGATTTCCTCTTCTGCGGGTTATTACTCCCTCAACTCTCCTCTCTCATGATCCTACATCTCTCTCGATGCCTCCATCTGTCTCTCTGTGTCGCTCAAGATGCATGGCGACGCACCACGCCTCTGCTCTCACGGTCTCACCTCCTTCTGCCACCTCCATGTGCCTTGCCGTGGGTTATTGGTTGCTGAACATCTAGCACGCGCAGTTCATCTAGCACTCTGGACCAATTGATGTGGTCAGCTGCCCAGCTGATACGAGCTCTGCCTCTACCCGAATCTGCTGATGCTACTACATCTTCTTCTTCCCCATTGGCGGGAGACTCTCGAATATCACCACACCAAGCTCCATGGGTGGTATCTCCATCCCATCTGTTACGGTGAGGCACCGGCCATGGAGGTGGATGAGCAGGCGCTCATGACCAGGAGCGCACTCTATCTGACCGGCATCCGGCCGAAACACGACAGAGGCGACAATGTCCTCCTCGCCGTTGTCAATAAAAATGCCATGTAATCCTGGTTGTATTGTTCCAATTAGTTATCCTAAATAAGACACGGTTCCTAGATTTTGCAATAACATAGGCTGTATCAGGTTTGTGGCACATGATTATATATTTGCTAGATTTCTAAACGCTTCCTTGCAGGCCCTCTGCGAAATTTTATATCAAGGTAGCAAGCTGGAAGTGGATGCAGATTCTGCACGAGCCTCACATATCTTGATGTCCACTGATTACGTAATCAGCAGTTCAGCACATGGCTTGGTGATGAGGTAATCCCTGTTGAATATGTTTGAGAAAATAGAACAATGTTCAGTTAATTACTACAAGTAAATCTGAGAACGGTTTTAAAAAAACTGGTTAAAATGGTTTGGTTTTTATACTGGGCCTTGACTGGTTTAGGTTTAATTGGGTTGAGGCTTTTTAAGTTTGGTTTGGTTTGGGTTTACACAGAAAGCAATTTGGATATGGCTGGTTATGGGCCTGAACCGTTTTATGCATTTTGGGCTTGAACTGTGGGTAGAACCCGGTTATTGCACTGGTTCGGCCACCCGTGTCTCGTTCTCAGATTTACTCCCGACTCGGCCGCCGCACGCACAAGCTCCTCCCCACCGCCAGGCAGTAGCGGTCCCCGACAGTAGCTCCTCCCCACCGCCGGGCAGTGGAGATCATCCGCCGCACGCAGGCCTCCTCCCCGTCGGCCGCCCTCTCCCCGACCGCAACGCCTGAGCCTCCAAAGATTGCGCGGCGCGGACAGTAGCCTCCCTCTCCTCCCGTGATTGCGGCGCGGACAGTGGAGATCACTTGGTAAGCCTCCCTCTCCTCCCCTCCCCTCCCGTGATTGCTTCCGTCCGGTGATCTCGATTTTCTGCTTGTTTGGTTTCGTGGGGAATCGCTGTTTGTGCCTAAATCTGGGAACGGGTTGATAACCAAACCATAACTAAACCATACCCATACACGTATGTATCAAAACCAAACCTAAACCATAACCAATTAATACCATTTTCAGCCCAACCAAACTAAACCCAATATTTTTCTCACCCAAACCAGTTTAAACCCAATACATAACTATGGGTTTAAACCCAATATAAAACCATATTAAACTTTGGTTTAATAGTGACATGCCAAACAATATTTTGAACAATAATATTTAAAGTGATCTGGGAACGGGTTTATCTGCTGCAGTTCTTGAACTCTCAGAGAAATACCAGAAACGTTTTGGTCCTCTCCGTTACATTGTTGCTGGTTTTCTGAAATTTCTGTGCTTGCCAAAGTACACTTTTGAATTGGAGTATCTTCCAGTAGCAGATGTTGATGGTGCTGGGCATAAAATTGTGGAGGGACAAGAAAAGGTTGATACGTCAGACCTCTATGACGATGTAGTTCAGAGGTCGAGAGCAGAATGTTTACCACGCGCATCAAGTTTGTCTAGCATTGATTCAATCATGTCTACGAGCATAATGTCTGGGGGAGAAGCAGAGGTTCCTAGTCCACGCGCTAATAATGAACCGTCTGAACTTGTGCGTGCACTTGATCCGAAATCAAAACGCCAGTCATTAGGGAGGACAAGTACTTTCAAGGAACCAGAAGAATTGCTCCATCCTCAGGCATCAACTCCCAGCTGGCGTAGATCCAAATCAAAGTCAAAGATAAAAAAGGCGTGGCCAGGTTTGACTGCTACAAATGAGACTAAACCTTTTCTTCATCAGTTCCTAGTGACACCACTGCTTCATCAGTTCGTCCAGAAGAGAATGGCAGCCATGGCATGTATATATGATGCGCTTTAAGTACACCAAGGATCCCTGTAAGCAGAGGCCGGGAGTTAATCTTCCATATATAATAATTGTATGCGCCAATGATTCAAAGAGAATATGGTAAACATGTCGACGGTGGCTCCCCACCTACGCTCCTAAAGGAAAAAAGGAATATTAACAAATAATAATCAGCTACTTGTAAACTTGTAGCGCATCTACTGCTAGTAATAGTGGAACCAAAAGACAAAGACAAACTAGTGGCTCCCCACCTACGCTCCTAAAGGAACAAAAGTACGGCAGTGTACTGTGATGGCCCCATAGATGGCCCCATAGAAATGTAATCAGGATTCAGGATAATCCCCAGCAAGTAGATGGATTCAGGATAATCCCAGCAAGTATCTACTGCTAGTATTTGGGACAGCTCAGCGTGACAAGAAGCAAATGAAACAAGTCTGGACTACCATTAAGTTTACATACCATTAAGTTTACAGGGATAACCTTGTTCCAGTGAGCTGCGTCCTTACTGTCCATCTACTGCAAGTGAAACAAAATATTAATTTAAAGGCATATCAACACTTTTATACTGCAAGTTTCATATATCACAAGTTACATCCACACATACTCACCTTTCTTTGGTATGAACAACCAATCTTTAGCACAAACAAGTGCTTCTAGCATATCAGGGGTCAAAGAGCTTCTCGAGTCGCCAAGTATCCTTTTACCACAGCTAAAGGCTGCTTCAGACGCCACAGTGCTCAAAGGAATTGCAAGAAAGTCACGAGCCATGGTAGCCAATATAGGAAACTTCTCGGCATGCCTCTTCCACCAAGCCAAGACATCAAAGTCAGCACCATCCTCCTCGGATGCTTCTTCCAAGTATGCGTCAAGCTCGGATTTGTGTACACGTGTCCTCCGACGGGACTTGTGTTGGGCAAACTCTTTTTCCAACTTTATTTTCCCTACAATAGGAGATCCAATAGTGGTATTGCCTTGACTAGAAGGTGTCGAGTGTGCAGTGCTTGTCGCTACAAGTAGCTCATATTCTTTGAAATACTTTCTCACCCATTCTAAAGCAACCTCCACTTGTTTTGAAACCTCCTCCTCGTTGGTAGACAATTTGCAATAGAAGAAATCCAAGTAATCTTCTTTCCTCCTTGGATCCAGGAATGTAGCAATGACAAGTGCGTGGTTGAAGGCAATGTCCTTGCTTTTTCTGCGATGGTTAGGCTCTGCATTCTCCTTCTCCTCGGGATCCCAATATTTATCCAGCTTTGTTTGCATCGCTGCCGCCAATTCTTTCAGCACATCAGAGGTCTGCCAACCCGGATATTTCAATGCATGGCGAATACAAAGCACAACCGGCAGAAACTTATGTGCAGTTGGCTTCCTGTGAGCTGAAACAATTAAGGTAAGCTCTTCAAAAGCTTTTAGAAAGTCACAAATAGCTTCTGCCCTCTTCCATTCTTGCTCACTTGGAGATTCTATCATCTTTCGATTGGCGTAACTAGTGAGGACAGATCTGTATCTCAATGCTTCCACAAGCATTTTCCAAGTTGAGTTCCATCTGGTTGGTGTATCAACAGAGATACCGTTTTTTGAAGGCAGGCCCATCCCAATTGCAATTGTATTGAATTCTTGAAGCCTTGAAGAAGAAGAGTCAATATATTTCAGCAGCTCACGTATCTTATCAATGGCTCCATGGATTATTTTCATTCCATCCTGAACCAAAATATTAAGAATGTGTGCACAACACCTGTCATGCAAATGTTGACCTTCAAGGAGAAGCTCATGCTTGTGATACTTTATTAACTCGTCACATGCATTAGTGTTATTACTCGCATTATCTAGTGTCAAAGTGAATAGCTTGCCCCTTATGCCCCATTCTGTTAAGCAACCAACGATTTCTTCTTCTATTGCATAGCCTGTGTGGGGATACTTCACGTCTGTGAAACTTATGATCTTCTTCTTGTAGTTGAATTCTGCATTGATATAATGGGCTGTGATGGACATGTAGCCCAAATTTTGTGATGATGTCCACATGTCAGATGTTAAGCAAATGCGGGAGTCCAAATTTTGGAGCTCAACTTCGATATCTTTCTTCATCCCCTTATACATCTTCAGTGCATCATCACGAATCGTGTGACGACCCTTGATTTGAAATGCTGGCTGCAATGATTCAATCCATGGCTAAAGGTGTGGATCTTCAAACTTAAGAAAGGGGATCTCAGCATGGATGCAAAACTTGACCATTAGTTCACGACTAACTTTTTCATCAAACACTAACGGGCCTTCGGATGGCTTTTTTTTCATGGTGAATAGGAACCTCTTCCTACAAGCATCCTCAATTGATCGGCAAGCCTCTGCAATATGGGTTGTCAAACTACTAGTCCCAAACTTGGTGTGAAATTGCCCTCGACAGTATTTGCACACGGCCTTGGGGTCTCCTTCTACGACAACCAGTTCTTGTTCATAGTGCTCCCATACTTTTGACCTTCTAGCATGTGGTACTTGACTCGTATCCTCATCCATGGAATCGGCAGTCTCAGAACCCTCCGAGGTAGACATTCCTCAAATTTTTAAAGCACACTGCATATGAAAAAACGTAGCACAAAAAATGACATATCAAAGATGCAGTCTGAAGACATATCAAATGACATATCAAATTTTTAGAGCACACTGTACAGTCTGAAGATGTAGCACAAAAAAATGCACACATATCAAAGATGACATATGGCAGTACAGTCTGAAGACGTAGCACAAAAAAAATGCAGACATGATTAATTCACACCCTCCAAATTGTTCTTCAGATCAGACCCAACCTAAAGAAAGAGCACACTGCAGTTCTCGAGACTGAAGGTCTGAAGAACCTGAACTTTGTTCCTCTCCAAGTCTCCATACAGCCATGTTATGAAACTGTACATGTTTTCCCTCCCTATTTCTGTAAACCTTGTCCTCTGGTGCTGAATTTCTCATCACTCGCTGCACTAAACCGGGTCCTGATCTGGGCACATAACTCAGAATAGATCAAGATTCAACGAACAGCAGCCCGATAAGAATTGATACCGTTTTTTCACGTAAATTGCAAGAGACAGTTTTGAAAATTGATACTGCCTTCTTCATCAGAATCAGAAGCTACTCTACACTACATGTTAGTGCTACATGACCACAAAGTTCTTCCTGCTTCTTGTCCCGAAGTGAAACCTACCTAAAAGGCTCTGTTCCTAAAATTTGGGCACAAACAGCGATTCCCCACGAAACCAAACAAGCAGAAAATCGAGATCACCGGAAGGAAGCAATCATGGGAGGGGAGGGGAGGAGAGGGAGGCTTACCAAGTGATCTCCACTGTCCGCGCCGCAATCACGGGAGGAGAGGGAGGCGCCACGCAATCTTTGGAGGCTCAGGCGCCGCGGTCGGGGAGAGGGCGGCCGACGGGGAGGAGGCCTGCGTGCGGCGGATGATCTCCACTGCCCGGCGGTGGGGAGGAGCTACTGCCGGGGACCGCTACTGCCCGGCGGTGGGGAGGAGCTTGTGCGTGCGGCGGCCGAGTCGGGAGTAAATCTGAGAACGAGACACGGGTGGCCGAACCAGTGCAATAACCGGGTTCTACCCACAGTTCAAGCCCAAAATGCATAAAACGGTTCAGGCCCATAACCAGCCATATCCAAATTGCTTTCTCTGTAAACCCAAACCAAACCAAACTTAAAAAGCATCAACCCAATGAAACCTAAACCAGTCAAGGCCCAGTATAAAAACCAAACCATTTTAACCAGTTTTTTTAAAACCGTTCTCAGATTTATTTGTGCCCAAATTTTAGGAACAGAGCCTTTTAGGTAGGTTTCACTTCGGGACAAGAAGCAGGAAGAAATTTGTGGTCACGTAGCACTAACATGTAGAGTAGAGTAGCTTCTGATTCTGATGAAGAAGGCAGTATCAATTCTCAAAACAGTCTCTTGCAATTTACGTGAAAAAACAGTATCAATTCTTATCGGGCTGCTGTTCGTTGAATCTTGATCTGTTCCGAGTTATGTGCCCAGATCAGGACCCGGTTTAGTGCAGCGAGTGATGAGAAATTCAGCACCAGAGGACAAGGTTTATAGAAATAGGGAGGGAAAACATGTACAGTTTCATAGCATGGCTGTATGGAGACTTGGAGAGGAACAAAGTTCAGGTTCTTCAGACCTTCAGTCTCGAGAACTGCAGTGTGCTCTTTCTTTAGGTTGGGTCTGATCTGAAGAACAATTTGGAGGGTGTGAATTAATCATGTCTGCATTTTTTTGTGCTACGTCTTCAGACTGTACTGCCATATGTCATCTTTGATATGTCTGCATTTTTTTGTGCTACGTCTTTAGACTGCACAGTGTGCTCTAAAAATTTGATATGTCATTTGATATGTCTTCAGACTGCATCTTTGATATGTCATTTTTTTGTGCTACGTTTTTTCATATGCAGTGTGCTCTAAAAATTTGAGGAATGTCTACCTCGGAGGGTTCTGAGACTGCCGATTCCATGGATGAGGATACGAGTCAAGTACCACATGCTACAAGGTCCAAAGTATGGGAGCACTATGAACAAGAACTGGTTGTCGTAGAAGGAGACCCCAAGGCCGTGTGCAAATACTGTCGAGGGCAATTTCACACCAAGTTTGGGACTAGTAGTTTGAGAACCCATATTGCAGAGGCTTGCCGATCAATTGAGGATGCTTGCAGGAAGAGGTTCCTATTCACCATGAAAAAAAAGCCATCCGAAGGCCCGTTAGTGTTTGATGAAAAAGTTAGTCGTGAACTAATGGTCAAGTTTTGCATCCATGCTGAGATCCCCTTTCTTAAGTTTGAAGATCCACACCTTCAGCCATGGATTGAATCATTGCAGCCAGCATTTCAAATCAAGGGTCGTCACACGATTCGTGATGATGCACTGAAGATGTATAAGGGAATGAAGAAAGATATCGAAGTTGAGCTCCAAAATTTGGACTCCCGCATTTGCTTAACATCTGACATGTGGACATCATCACAAAATTTGGGCTACATGTCCATCACAGCCCATTATATCGATGCAGAATTCAACTACAAGAAGAAGATCATAAGTTTCACAGACGTGAAGTATCCCCACACAGGCTATTCAATAGAACAAGAAATCGTTGGTTGCTTAACAGAATGGGGCATAAGGGGCAAGCTATTCACTTTGACACTAGATAATGCGAGTAATAACACTAATGCATGTCACGAGTTAATAAAGTATCACAAGCATGAGCTTCTCCTTGAAGGTCAACATTTGCATTCTTAATATCTTGGTTCAGGATGGAATGAAAATAATCCATGGAGCCATTGATAAGATACGTGGGCTGCTGAAATATATTGACTCTTCTTCTTCAAGGCTTCAAGAATTCAATACAATTGCAATTGGGATGGGCCTGCCTTCAAAAAAAGGTATCTCTGTTGATACACCAACCAGATGGAACTCAACTTGGAAAATGCTTGTAGAAGCATTGAGATACAAATCTGTCCTCACTAGTTACGCCAATCGAAAGATGATAGAATCTCCAAGTGAGCAAGAATGGAAGAGGGCAGAAGCTATTTGTGACTTTCTAAAAGCTTTTGAAGAGCTTACCTTAATTGTTTCAGCTCACAGGAAGCCAACTGCACATAAGTTTCTGCCGGTTGTGCTTTGTATTCGCCATGCATTGAAAGATTCGGGTTGGCAGACCTCTGATGTGCTGAAAGAATTGGCGGCAGCGATGCAAACAAAGCTGGATAAATATTGGGATCCCGAGTAGAAGGAGAATGCAAAGCCTAACCGTCGCAGAAAAAGCAAGGACATTGCCTTCAACCACGCACTTGTCATTGCTACATTCCTGGATCCAAGGAGGAAAGAAGATTACTTGGATTTCTTCTATTGCAAATTGTCTACCAACGAGGAGGAGGTTTCAAAACAAGTGGAGGTTGCTTTAGAATGGGTGAGAAAGTATTTCAAAGAATATGAGCTACTTGTAGCGACAAGCACTGCACACTCGACACCTTCTAGTCAAGGCAATACCACTATTGGATCTCCTATTGTAGGGAAAATAAAGTTGGAAAAAGAGTTTGCCCAACACAAGTCCCGTCGGAGGACACGTGTACACAAATCCGAGCTTGACGCATACTTGGAAGAAGCATCCGAGGAGGATGGTGCTGACTTTGATGTCTTGGCTTGGTGGAAGAGGCATGCCGAGAAGTTTCCTATATTGGCTACCATGGCTCGTGACTTTCTTGCAATTCCTTTGAGCACTGTGGCGTCTGAAGCAGCCTTTAGCTGTGGTAAAAGGATACTTGGCGACTCGAGAAGCTCTTTGACCCCTGATATGCTAGAAGCACTTGTTTGTGCTAAAGATTGGTTGTTCATACCAAAGAAAGGTGAGTATGTGTGGATGTAACTTGTGATATATGAAACTTGCAGTATAAAAGTGTTGATATGCCTTTAAATTAATATTTTGTTTCACTTGCAGTAGATGGACAGTAAGGACGCAGCTCACTGGAACAAGGTTATCCCTGTAAACTTAATGGTATGTAAACTTAATGGTAGTCCAGACTTGTTTCATTTGCTTCTTGTCACGCTGAGCTGTCCCAAATACTAGCAGTAGATACTTGCTGGGATTATCCTGAATCCATCTACTTGCTGGGGATTATCCTGAATCCTGATTACATTTCTATGGGGCCATCTATGGGGCCATCACAGTACACTGCCGTACTTTTGTTCCTTTAGGAGCGTAGGTGGGGAGCCACTAGTTTGTCTTTGTCTTTTGGTTCCACTATTACTAGCAGTAGATGCGCTACAAGTTTACAAGTAGCTGATTATTATTTGTTAATATTCCTTTTTTCCTTTAGGAGCGTAGGTGGGGAGCCACCGTCGACATGTTTACCATATTCTCTTTGAATCATTGGCGCATACAATTATTATATATGGAAGATTAACTCCCGGCCTCTGCTTACAGGGATCCTTGGTGTACTTAAAGCGCATCATATATACATGCCATGGCTGCCATTCTCTTCTGGACGAACTGATGAAGCAGTGGTGTCACTAGGAACTGATGAAGAAAAGGTTTAGTCTCATTTGTAGCAGTCAAACCTGGCCACGCCTTTTTTATCTTTGACTTTGATTTGGATCTACGCCAGCTGGGAGTTGATGCCTGAGGATGGAGCAATTCTTCTGGTTCCTTGAAAGTACTTGTCCTCCCTAATGACTGGCGTTTTGATTTCGGATCAAGTGCACGCACAAGTTCAGACGGTTCATTATTAGCGCGTGGACTAGGAACCTCTGCTTCTCCCCCAGACATTATGCCCGTAGACATGATTGAATCAATGCTAGACAAACTTGATGCGCGTGGTAAACATTCTGCTCTCGACCTCTGAACTACATCGTCATAGAGGTCTGACGTATCAACCTTTTCTTGTCCCTCCACAATTTTATGCCCAACACCATCAACATCTGCTACTGGAAGATACTCCAATTCAAAAGTGTACTTTGGCAAGCACAGAAATTTCAGAAAACCAGCAACAATGTAACGGAGAGGAACAAAACGTTTCTGGTATTTCTCTGAGAGTTCAAGAACTGCAGCAGATAAACCCGTTCCCAGATCATTTTAAATATTATTTTTCAAAATATTGTTTGGCATGTCACTATTAAACCAAATTTTAATATGGTTTGGTATTGGGTTTAAACCCATAGTTATGTATTGGGTTTAAACTGGTTTGGGTGAGAAAAATATTGGGTTTAGTTTGGTTGGGCTGAAAATGGTATTAATTGGTTATGGTTTAGGTTTGGTTTTGATACATACGTGTATGGGTATGGTTTAGTTATGGTTTGGTTATCAACCCGTTCCCAGATTTAACTACAAGGGGCAATCATCAGTTGTGAAAGACACCGAGTGTTTCGTCTAAAAAGGGCAGAAGTACATGAAGAAATATATACCTGACATTGACATCATGAGTGTCAGGTATGCACCGCTCTGTTTGGCATGATAAAATAAATTAATTATGGATGATGCTGAAACTGGATTTTGGTTGCTATGTGAACATGTTTAACAGTTCAGACTTCAGAATGATTCTAATCTGTATGTTGAGTGTAGATTTCATTGTCTATTCTTGACATTGGCAATGAGATTTTTGCTCTCCGCTCTACAACATGACGGAGTTGTTACTGAATCTACAATGCCAACACGTTCAAACTAGTGTTTAGACATTGGACAACCTTCCTATCATTCCTTTCCCTCACAAGCTAGAGTACATTTTATCTGTAAATAACATTATTGTTTTTGTAATGGAGGACGAGAAGATGATGTTCGACACATTCAACCTGGAAAAGAGGTACTGCTTTGAGACCTGAAAAGACTAAAGGGGAGTAGCCTAATTTAGGCGGGCGCTCTCACATACTAAGGGAGCTGAATATAGTTTTGGTTGTATGGTTTGTGTCGCTGGAATTCATTTAGATTATTAATTTTTGACATTGATTATTCTATTACCTGATTACTATTTTTTAGCAGCAATACTAACATCCTGAGGCTGCATTAGTCTACTAAAATTAACTCGCTTCATCTCATGATTTTTTTTGAGAGAACTACATGTTACATTAATCGAAAAACAAGTTACAATAAACAACACACGTGGAAACTAAAAAGACAAACCGGAATAAAATGATTATCCTGAATTTGCAGATAAAAATCTAAGAGATCGAGAAATACAAAACGATCCCTATGGTTTCCTGCAACCACCATAGCGAACGGCCGCCGCCCAACTCCAGCGCCGCCGAGGCGAACGCCGGAAGAGACGCCGAGCCTCCACCATCCCAAGATCAGAGAAAGCACCATCGCCAATGAGGCTTTGTGAGTCGATGAACAGGCCTGCTGCACGCAGCAAGGCACATGTCGCTGTGGCACGTCGACCGGGGAACGTCCCCGTGTTGTCTTGGACCAAGATTTGTCGTCTCCCATCAACAAAGTTGGAGAGGAACGGCAGATCCACCACCTTCGGACCGACATCCTCGCTCCAGAAGAACCACCTCGCCCCGGCCGCCAACGCCGTCGCGAATAACCACGAACGCCAGCGACAGACCGAGAAACTGATCTCGCCAGATCTGAAGAACGGCGAGAAGACCAAGCCGCCGATCTGAAGGACCGAGCAGCACATGTTGCCATCAACTCCAAGACGCCGCCGTGAAGGTCGCCGCCGGTGTGGGAATAGAGTTGAGGCAAATTTATTTGCCCGGACGCCGCTCCCACCACCCCAACAGCGTCCCAAGAAAACACTAGACTAACCCTAACAACAAGCCGGCGTCGGAGCGCCGATCGCAGCGCCGTGGTCCCCACCTCCTCACGTCGTCGGAGTGGGCAACGGAGGACGCAGGGACCGGTGGCGGCCGGTGTCGCTGGGGCAATTCCTGCGACCGCCTTCTTAGCGGGATTGTGTGTGTAGATATTTGTTTTGTCATGTCGACAAGGACATGTATCTATGTCATACAAAACAATAAAAAGCAAAGCCAGTCTAGGCAAACATCAAAGGAACAAACTAACACATGTTTAAGTAATCAGTTGGCAAAGAGGCCTTACATATGTTTATGTTTCTCATGTAACTAGCAATTATGATTATATAAAAATTTCTATTGTTTATCTTATGATTTTATTGGCTTGAGTTCCGTAGCAGGGCATCATCTACTCCCTCCGTTTCGAAATATAAGTCTTTTAAGATATTTCATTAGGGAAAATACATACGGCTGTATATAGACATATTTTAGACTATAGATTCACTTATTTTGCTTCGTACGTAGCCCTTTAATCAAACCCCTTCAAAGACTTATATTTAGAAATAAGGCGCTGTGCATCATCTAGTAGCAGTTGCTGCAGCTCGTCATCAGCTTCGGATTATGCGTGTAATATAAACCCAATAGGTTGAAGCACACTTGCATGGAGTAATTAGCTAAGCGCAGGCGTCGATGCATGCCCCGCCGGCTTCGCGCTCGTCATCTTGTTGATCTCCCAGCTCCAGCTCCTCGTCGGCGGAGGCAGGGTTGGCGAACCGGAGCCTGAGCCGGCCGCCCTCACGGGACGCGTGCAGCAGCTCCTTCCCAGGAATCACCACCTGCGTCAGCACGAACCGCCCCTCCGCGCGGAACGTCCGGAAGCACACGCACGGCTTCCCGCCGCGCCCGATCGACCGTATCGGCGGTGGGAACGACGGCGGGGACTCCCCCAGCCCCGGCTCCGCCGCGGCGGCGGCGTCCCTCAGCGTTGCCTCCTCCCTCTCCCTCCCGCGGAGGGCGGCGGCCGCGTCGGCGCCGTCGTCCCTGACCATGTCGTCCGAGTCCACCGTGCTCTCGGACCCGAGCCCCTCCGTGCACAGCAGCAGCGACGCCGAGCTCTTCTTCAGGCAGAAGCTCGCGCTCCTCCTGACGCCGCCGGGGGAGGCCGCGGCGCCCGCGGGCTTCGGCCTGAGGAGCGCGTCCAGCGAGGAGTCGTCCTTGCTCTTCTCGGACTGCTGATCAGCGGCGTCGAGCCACGACGCCGCCGTAGCGCGTGCGTCTGGGAGTGGCACCCGCGGCAGGACGGGCCGGGCGGCGGCGCCGTCGGGCTTCTCGTGGAAGTGGAGCTCACCGAAGATCTCCGTGAAAGACGCCGGGTCCACGGCCGGCAGCTGCTTCTTGTGGTGGGCGTGGTTGGTGCAGGCCGACAGCACCTCCAGCAGCGTCGGGTTCTCCGGCAACGGCTTCTCGAACAGCCGCCGCAGCGCGCCGTCCCCAACAGCCGTCGCCATGTGCGCCATCCAATCCAACAAGGGCTCCTCAGTCAGATGTAGTAAACGGCTGCAGTATTTTTTGTGACTGTCGAATTTTGGCTCAAATAATCTCCGAGGAAGAGAGGTATATATAGGAAGAGAAAAGGAGAGGCCAAGAAAGGCGGAGGCATTTATGTGGCTGTCGAATCGGAATTAGGAAAATTGTTTCTTGTTTTCTGGGCTTTTCGTTTCACAAGTGGAGCCGGTATATACTCCTAGCTGCAACTTGGGAGGAAAATGGAAATGCTCACTGTTCTTCAGCACTGGCCTGCTCAACATGTCAGAGAAATGGAAATCTGCAGGTAGAGCCAATGCAGCATTGCATTTGCATTTGCAGCTCGCACAAATTTGATGGTGATCTTGCTCTGGCATCACCGAATTTCCGATAAGGTTGGCATTCCTCTTGTGGCGAATGGATTCCGGTTACAACTGGCGCAGGAACGGCTCGAATTCGCACATTCCGAGATGGTTAAAATTTAAAACCCTGGAGAAAATGGGATGATTTTCTCCCGACCAGTGATGCACTTGTCACTGAGCATCGCACTGGTGTCAAGTGCGCCTGGAGACAGGAATCTGTTCTCAACACGCAGAAAGCGAGGTGATGCATTGCAATTCCTCTTGCGGTGAGTTTCTGTTTAAGAAATTTCATTTTCTCCATGAAAACTGGAAAAGAGTTGATGGTGGATTCTAAGAAGGAGAAAAAGTTAGAATAACTTCTTTTCTTGAAAATCTCAGGACAGATTCAGCAAACGGAAAGAATGAAGGCCGGGAGGCAGAATAAAGCTATCTGATGCGATGAGGGAACATCATGCATACAGCATACCATGGCTGAGACCTCACTTCAGAAAGGTCAGGATGAGAATAACACATGTTGAGGACGTCCAGAAACTTCTCAGTCCAGGGACTGGAGCAATGCATGTACTTACAAAGGAAGGAAAGGCCCCAAATTTACTCATAATCAAGATACATATAAGTTAGTGAAGGCAGGCTCAAATAAACATGATGATGATCCAAACACAAAATGATAAGCGCGTCGAAAATTCAAAATGTGCAAGGAAACAACACTGGGTCAGTCATCTATTACACAACAACAACGGCAGTGGCACCGGGGTTTCTACCTCCACGCTTCGATCCGTTCGACCTTGGAGTTTATCCGGCTCACGATGCTCGCGCCCCTCGATTTCTCAGCTGGAGGAGCGGTGGGCGTTCCGCACTGCCGCTTGCCCTTTCTAGTCCTCCTGCTATTCATGCTTCGGTTCCCTCTGCTTGGAAGTAAGTTGGCTGCTGTAGCACAGGAAGCATCAGCAATGGCCGACGAAGCGGCAATAGCGGCCTGCGAGCAACTAGGGGAGCCCTCCACGCTTGACCGAATATTGCTTGTCTGGACAATGGAAGCTATGGAATCGCCTTCCGCAGGAGGCTTGTCTTCAGCACTGTGTGTAGGACTGTACACAAGGGGCTCCTCGCTGACGAAAGAGGGGCGCCTGGATATTTCTTCAGGTTGAGGATTAACGGGGAGACTGGGGTTCTGATGGCCGTTTTCGTCAGATGGGTCCTTCTGTGGCAAAGAGGCTTCTTCCAGGTTGGACTCCTCTCTATCCTTGAGGGTCTTCTGTATTAGCATCTTGAGGAAATTCATCACTTGCACCGCATACATGAGTGCAGTCAAAGGGTCTGCCATCTGTGTTACATGTGCGCAAGAGTTAGTATCCACCTAAATGATTGTTGCTACTTTGCTGTTAGGACAACGCGTTACCTGGGTCATATTTGGTGCGAAAACCATAGCAACATTGCGATCGCTCATCTTGTTTATCTGTTCTTCTTGGACAACATCAGCCATCAAATTAACAGCCCAGTCAAGTAAGGCTGATTCAGTTGGTGGAAGGCATTTGGCAACCCGAGCACAGTCCTCTTCAGATTGGCACTGCATCACCTGTTCAGGTGGGATAGAATCCAGCACCCCACTCGGCAGTTCCCTAAACCAGGCCTAAACAATTGAAAATATATGCAATGAGTATAATTTTTGTCACCAAGAGTGCTATTTAGCAAAACAAAGCTGACTAACTCAGGGACACAAAATTGTGGTGTCAAATCAGTTAATAACACCACATAACTGCACTGGAAAGCAGTATTAGATTCTGCAACATAAATTTGTTGCACAGAAGAGTAATAGCTTTTGTATCCCTTTGAAAAAGAAGACTTGTTTCCACTAGAAAGAAAATCTGGACTGACAGGTGTTGTGATAGAATCCGACTATTGAAGATAAGCATAATCAATAATAAATATGTGAGTGCTTCTGTCAACGGAATGGCATAAATCTACATGACAGAAGGAAGCTTACTTTGATTAGACCCGCCAAACAGTGAACATCAATGCCATCCGGCACAGATCCACTATTTAAGTGATCTCGCACAAACTCTTCCTGGCTATTCTCCGCATTTATACGAAAAATACCTTCTGCCTGCAAAGTAAAAAAACAAAACAACATGAATGTGGTCAGCACTCAGGAAAAGCTACAGGATGCTTAAGCAACTTAGAGTCGATTAAAATGATAAAACTTCATACCCGAAGACCGCCTTGTTCATAAAGACGTCTTTGCATCATCAAGAGAATCGTTGGAACACTGTTTCCTCTGGAATCATATGAACACTGCATTGATTGTGTTGAAACGCCAAAGACACTAGCACTGCATTTGAAGTTTGAATCAGCTGAAGAACACCAACAACACAAGGAAACATGAACTGGACCCAATCATACACAATGCTCCAAAATACACCTTACTTACAAAAGTAAAGAGCACATAGCCACTTAGGTCAAGGCATATTTCAGTTTTTTTTTATTTTGAAGACAAGTCAAGGCATTTTCGGCGGACCGTATTTCAGCAATTAAGACGGTCTGCAAGAACATCGAATTCACCCAAGTTATGCGGGACCTCTACATATTGTTGCATGCTTACAAAATTGGCATGACCATAAAGATGTGAGCACAGTTCACATCATCATTAGGTGCTGGTTTACTAACTCAAGTGCGCAAACCATCCAGGAAACAGTTTTCCATTTTCTTTCAAAATCTTTGCACATTCCAGAAGTTTCCCAACTATTTAATGAGCACAACTCCTATGCTCCAGTTTTGTTGATTGCAATCCAGTTTGAACTATGAAGATGGGTTCTAGGTGTTTGCGCCACTTTATCTTTTTTCGAGGCAAAATGATTCCATCCTTGTACAGAGAACCATTTAGCCTATTCTTTTTAGATTGCCTAGAAATAATAACCACATCCTGGAATGCCCAAGATCAAACAATAAATATAATACCTATGTGTGTTCCTTATTCTTTCTGCTTTTCTAGTATAACCTTGAGAGGACCACTAAAGTTACTCAAGTCACTAAAGTTGGCAAAACACAATAAACAGATGCAGACAAATGATAATATGCAAGGTGATGGAATCATCTAATCACGAAAAAACATGTCCATAGTGAATCATGAAATTCCCAGCAGTTCTTGTTTTGATCTAACACCATGACTTAGAGTGCAATAATCTACTTCTTGATATTCCTAGTTCAATCAACTGAATTCCAACAGGTATCCAGTGTTCCTTAAAAGGGGTCATTAGCATGCCAGGTAATGCGCGTGCAACTGTGCTACAGAAATTAAAGAACGGGGATGCAGTAATACAGGCGCCATCGAGTACGTCTTGCACTGAATGAAAAATACGTTAGTAGTTTAATATTTGTATAGCAAGCATAAGCACTTTTACCAAACAAAGCAAGAGGTGATACAGCTGAGCTGATCCAACAAGAGGTTGGACTTAATAAATGGCATGAGTGTGCCAACTAAGTACTACTACCTTTTGATTTTCATTAAAATAACCATACACTTTATAACACATGGATGTTGGGCAGAAAATGTTTATTTGGTTGGTTTGCTTACAAGCCAAAACATGATTTGAGTTGACGAGAACATTAAAGTAGACAGAATGACTGCCATAACTAAATGCAGAAGCTCTGTAAATTTCAAATTTAACACTGTCTGTTTATTTCTTTACTTATTAACGAAGATTCCGTTGCAGGTGTTCTGTTCCATTTTGAGCCTCATTAAAGTTGTAGGTATCGATTTCATCTTTCTTGATTTTATTAGTAACCAGTTACAGAAAAACCATGCAACTCTATCCATAACAGGCATCGAGAGCCGTGATTGGCCAATTATCTATGAAACAGGGGGGAAACTCTGCACAAACTATTTGTGGACAGAGTGGTGGTCCAAAGCGTGCCCATCATCATAATTCATAAACAGTTTATCTACCATACATCAACTCCAGCTCAGGCAGCCAAGTACCAGCAAAGGGGGAAGAAGTCTACGGAGGGCACCTAACCCGGTTGTGTGTGTTTGTTGGCATCATATTAATATACACATAACTGAAGTGAAATATAAATTCCACCTGAATTTATCTGTCTAGCAAGCCTCAGACCAAAGCAAACAGAGGTTGCAATTCCAGCCAAAGTACCATCTCTTTATCCCGATTAAAACCACAACCAAAATAGGCAAACATTACTACTAGCATCTAATCAAAATGTTGTAAAGTGACAACTACTTCAAAAAATAACAGTGGGAACTGGATGATACTGAATATGCAGAAACATTTTGAGTTTAAAAATAGAAGAATGTTTTCGGAGCTTGTGGTGAAGAAACGTGAGAAGAGACAGAGAGAGTGACGGACCTGGCACTGGGAGCGCGGCGGGGCACCTCGGGCTCGAACTCGACGGGAAGCCCGAGGAATCCATGGAACCTGTCGAACGTGACGTGCGCCACGTGCTGCACATCCGTGGGCAGCCCAATCTCCATCCCGCCCTGGCCGTGGCCTTCGCCGCCGTCCTCCGCCCTACACCGGAGCAGCGACTTCCTTAGCAGCTCGAGAAGCAGCGCCAAGAAGGACCAGCGCTCCTCCTCCTCCTCCGATCCTTCCACCTGTCGCTCCGCGGATCCTGCAGGGCCCTGGGCGCTGCTGGTGGTGCCTCTCTGGAGCACGTCGCTATCGGCTAAATAGCGCAGGGAGGTGGAGGAGGAGGAGGAGGAGCCGCGGCTTGCGGGCGAAGCGAGGTTGGTCGGGCCCCGGAACAGCGCCACCTCCGTCATTGCTTTTCCGCCCGAGCTCCCCTTCTTCTTCTCAGGGAATTATTACGGTGCGGCCAGTAATCTGGTGCGGCGTAGGGCCGATTTGGCCCGGCGGTGCGAGCTTTCTTGGGATTTCCTGGGTGGTGGTGGTGGAGTGGGCCAAATGCCTGGGATGATTGGATCCTGGTAGTGGAGTTCTTGGTGGCGGGACGCTAATTTAGGATTGATTTCTGCTCTGCTGGCTCGCCATTGGAGATTGCTGGGACGGGGAGGGGAGGTGATTTGGGCGCTGCATGCGGCCGCGTGGTCCAAATCCACAGCGGAGCGGGGCTTGTATTCTAATCTGGGTCGCGCTGGGGACAAAAAAGTAAGGAAAGGAATCCAAGTGGATCTCTGATTAGCGGGGGTTTCTTGATGTGGTGGTGCGTTGGGTGGGTAATGGTGGATAGGATTTGTGTGGAGGTGGAGGTGGAGCTGGAGCTGGAGTTGGATTGAAGGGAGGGTCAGGCCGCCTGGGTCGACGACGAAGACGATGGTGATGATGATGGTGATGGTGGTGTGACGATCATCATCATCCTTTGGTCTCCTCCTGCGCTCACGCGTGCGGTGCTCTTCTTTCAATTTACAACTGTGTTTTACAAGACACGCGCGTGTATCTAGGTCATCAATTTAACTTATATAAAAGAAACTGTCCGTTGGAGTGCTAACTTATATAAAATTTAACTTATATAAAATTTAGATGTGACCAAAATAGATGTGATTTTGTACTAGAGTTAGTACAAAGACAGTTATTTTGGGACGGAGGGAGTATATTTATTAAGCGTGCCATCCAAGAGAGAGGTGATAATAGCTTCTTCATTTTTAGCGTCGAGAGGTGATAAATAGCTAAATTAACGGGTGATGTGATGCGCCCATGAGCAAATTAACTAACTACCTCGTGTGTACGTACTTGATTCATTCGACTGACGGACGGAGAGTTTGGTAGTACCGTGCTCCCTTTTCGACAATGACTACGCTTTTTGTTGGCAGCACTTTTACGACTGGATGCTGCCTTTTGGCAGGTTTGGTATTCACGTGTTGAATTGAAGGGCCGACTGTACAACAAATTGTGTATGTAAAAATAAGTCATTTCTTTTAGCCATCATAGCAACTCCAACGGACCGACCCAAATTGACGGCGTTTTTGTTCGTTTGGGTCGGCCATTCGCCCGGCGTCCGTCCTGTTTTAGATTTGGGTCAGCGGTGCGTCCAACGCGCCGACCCACTTCACGTCCGCACATAATTTTTGAAGAAGACCCGCGGCCATAGATCATGTCAGCGGCCATGTCTCATGTCATCATCATGCCAGCGCCGGCACACAATGCCGGTTTTAAAAAATATCACCACACAGTTCATGTTGGCGCACTCGCCAGCGGCAGGCGCACATGTCAGCACATAAAAAAGGGGTGGGACTTGAGTTAGACCACGTCATCGCGGCCCCGTGGTCATGCCAGCACACCTGTCGGCATACAAAAAAAGGACGGCGCTCGCCACCATAGATCACTCATAGTCGAACTTGAGCATGTCACCTGCATGAAGGCCGCCTGATCTTGATCACGCATGAAGGTCGCCTGATCTTGATGAAAGGTGGACGGCGTGAACGCCCCTCGGCCGTCCTAGCTTTGTGTCTCGACGGGATCATAGCCAGCGGCCGGCGTACCACCCTCGAAGATCAAGTTCTGCATATAGTCCCCGCCGCCGCCGGTCGGCATTCCGTCGAACAGGTTGCGTGCGCCCGGCAGCACGTCGGCTCGCATCTGCCGCACGCGTTTCCTCACGCCTCCGGATGACGAGCCACCGGGCGCGGGTCATGCTCACTTCGGGCGAGCAATCTCCGGAGAGGTGGGAGGCCTGCGGGTAGACGTGGAAGTTGGGCATGAGGGTGCAAGACGACGCGCGGGGCGAGTCGGGTAGCACCATCCGAGGGAACACGGGTGAGCCGGTGCTGGCCGCGACCACGGCGGCGTTGACGAGGTCGTGTTGGCTAGGGTTTAACCCTAGCATATAGAACGCCTCCCTCGTTGCCGCCGCATGCATGCGGCCCTTCCTCTTGGTCGACTCCCTTGCACGTTGTTCGAGGGTCAGCGTCTTCTTCGGCTTGGGCGCGGCGGCAATCTTGCGGGGGGAGCGAGGCTTGCCTTTGCCGGAGGGGTAGTCGTCATGCCGGACGAGGTGAGGGAGGTGAGGTCGGAGGCGGCGTCGAGGTCATCGTCCATGGCGGGGGTGGGGGCGCGCAGGCGGGAGGGTTTTGTGGGGAAATTGAGGGAAATGGTGGAGGCTGACACCGACCACCGGGCCAGGGGGAGGAGAAGGCGCGCGCACATGCATCCATCTCGTGTCCGCGTCAACGCAAATCTGGCTCAAAAATGAGCCGAGAATGGGTCGGCAGGCGGACGCCAAGTGAACCCGCGTCCGTTTGGGTCGGCGAGTTGGGTTGACTTTTGTGTCAGCGCCGATCCAAACGAACGCCAAGGGACGAAATGGATCACCCCGTTGGAGTTGCTCTCAGATCTTCATCCAAATAGCCTTGTCACTGTTCATCTTCTTCCTCCCGCACGGCGTGCCACCCAACCTTAATCACCGGCCTCCACCACCCGCGGTTGGTAGACTCCCACAACCACCTTGTTCCCTCCCCGTCCTTTTCTCGACCTCCCCTTACCATCGTGTTGATCGCCATCCAAGGCTATCCTTCTTAGCCCCCAACCCCCTCCACATGTCCTTTCCCTACCGCTGTGCTCGTCGTCGTCCATGGCCATCCCTTCAAGCCCCCATCTCTGTGACGGAGCTTGAATGAAATCTTTGGAGGGGCAAAATAATTTTTACATGACATGTGAACTTCTCGATGAAGATGTACATCACGTTAGGCTTTGTTAGGAAAAATCTACTTCGTTGTGTAGTTCATGTAGCTAGTTTTCTTTTAGAATCTTTATATTTGCCTGGAAAGAGAACCCATAAAGTATTGCAGGCGAACATACTGAACTATTCACCCTAACAATGAAGGCCCATGATGTTAAAGGCAGTTAATGAAGGCATGTCGTTGCGATGCCCAGCTAGAAAGGGCCATAGAATGGGCTATATCGTCAACCCTCGCGCACTTGTCAACATGTTTCCCCGCCTCCAACTATGACGTCATTTCTCACAACGTCGTCCCGTCGCTGTGAGATCTTGGCTTAGCCCCGTCATCGATGTCGTAGCTCGTTATCACTCGCCGGTTTTTGGCCTCAGCCTCCGCACGGCTTACTTCTTCCTTTACATGCAAAATTGACTTAGACCTCAAAAATATCAATAGACTTACATATAGCCTAGGAGCAAATTAAATTGAGATGTAGACAATTAGTCTCGCATGAAAACTCATAGAAAAAAAAACCTTGCTTCGCCACATTTCTATTGATTACTTAGTGCAAAAACTTACACTCACCCGGCTGGAAACACGTCGTGTGAGGCCGACTAGAACATCTTCCACGCAACCGTCACACCTCCATGTCATTATCTTAATCTCAAGACGTCTCAAGCCACTAGTCACACCTCCATGTCATTATCTTAATCTCAAGACGTCTCAAGCCACTAGTCTTCTTCCCCGGCATATTACGAACACTTTTTCCTTTTTTAGTATTTTTTGTTGCATCAACTCAGTAATCTACGATTAACTAGAGGAATGGACATTTAGGTTGACTAAATATTGTGTTACATTATTCATATATAGGGGGAAAAGTCTACTAGTGGTATTTTCATATCATGGCTAGTTAAAATTAGCTTTATTTTGAGTTTCATGTCATTGGTGAATGTTATGAACAAGAAAAGTGCATATGTAACAAGTTGGCTAGAAGCGCGTCGTTCACGCCTGCGTGACCTACACGGACATGCATGACACGACCATGGTCCCTAGAGTGGCGAAATTGGGTGACCTTGTCTTTGTCCCATTTCGGGCACATGTAATAATCGATGTTGGGGTTGGCTTCACCAACAGGGGCAAGGTCCAAGATGGCGTGATCCGTCTCGGCAACTCTCACCATCTTTGTGTTGTTGCACCATTTGGCGCTCTCCTTTCTACCCTAAATATGTCAGTGCCTCTTTGTACTCGAGCCAAATGGCGTGCGTGTTGGAAATATGCCCTAGAGGCAATAATAAATTATTTATTATCATATTTCCTTGTTCATGATAATCGTTTATTATCCATGCTATAGTTGTATTGACTGGAAACTCGCATACATGTGTGGATACATAGACAACACCGTGTCCCTTGTGAGCATCTACTAGACTAGCTCGTTGATCAAAGATGGTTAAGGTTTTCTAGCCATAGACATGAGTTGTCATTTCATAACGGGACCACATCATTAGGAGAATGGTGTGATGGACATGACCCTATCGTAAGCATATCATTTGATTGTATCATTAAGTTTATTGCTATTGCTTTCTTCGTGTCAAGTATGTGTTCCTAAGACCATATGCGATCATGCAACTCCCTAACACCGGAGGAATACCTTATGTGTGTAAAATGTCACAACGTAACTGGGTGATCACAAAGATGCTCTACAAATATCTCTGAGGGTGTCTGTTGGGTTGGCATGGATCGAGAGTGGGATTTTGTCACTCCGTATGACGGAGAGGTATCTCTGGGCCCACTCGGTAATACAACATCACAAGAAGCTTGCAAACAATGTGACTAATAAGTTATTCACAGGATCTTGTATTACAGAACAAGTAAAGAGACTTGCTGGTAACAAGATTGAACTAGGTATGGAGATACCGATGATCGAATCTCGGGCAAGTAACATAACGCTGAACAAAGGGAACTGCATACGGGATTGATTGAATCATTGGCATCATGGTTCAATCGATAAAGATCTTCATGGAATATGTAGGAACCAATATGGGCATCCAGGTCCTGCTATTGGTTATTTATCATAGAGGTGTCTCAGTCATGTCTGCATAGTTCTCGAACTCGCACGGTCCGCACACTTAACGTTTGATGACGATATAGTATTGTTGAGTTATGTATGTTGGTGAACGAATGTTGTTCGTAGTCCCAGACGAGATCCCGGACGTCACGAGGAGTTCCAGAATGGTCCGGGGGTAAATATTTATATATAGGAAAGTGATATTCGGGTTCTAGAAAGGTTTTAAGTTTTTTCGTTATAGTACCGGTAGTGCCGAAAGGGTTCCGAGGGTCCACCGAGGGGGTACACCCACCCCGGGGGGCCTCATGGGCTTAAGATTGAGGCACACCAGCCCCGGATGGGCTGGGCGCCCCACCCATAGAGGCCTATGCGCCCATGTGGTAGGTGGGAAGGTGCCTTGAGGAGGAGGGACTCCTTCCCTAGGGCGTCCACCTCCCATGTGGGAGGTGGACTCCTTCCCACTTGGTCAGCCAGCCTTCCCTTGGAGGAGAGGCCAAGGCTACGCCCTACCTATCCCTTCCTCCTATAAATAGAGAGGGAGAGGGACACAGGCAACACACAAAGCCTTGGTAGCGCCCTCTCTCTCTCTCTCTCTCTCTCTCTAGATGGTTTTCTACTCCGTCGCATCATGGTAGCGTTTGGCGAAGCCCTGCTATAAATGCATCACCACCACCATCATCATGTCATCGTGGTACCGGAGAACTCATCTACTACTCCGCATACACTCGCTGGATCGAGGAGGCGAAGATGTCGTCGAGCCATATGTGTGCTCAATGCGGAGGTGTCGTCCGTTCGGCGCTAGATCGATATGGATCGTGATTGGATCGCGAAGACATTTGATACGTCCCAAACGTATCTATAATTTCTGCTTGTTCCATGATCTTTTGGGTGACATTGTTATATGTTTTGCTACACTTTTATATCATTTTACACATATTTGGACTAACCTACTAACTCAGTGCACCCAGTGCCAGTTTCTGTCTGCTGATGTCTATTTTGTAGGGGCTTTTACCCAATTTTCCGAAGCCCGAAAAAATCCAATTTTTTTTAAAAAAAATCAGCGAAACAGAAGCTTTCGGATCACCGAAGGAGGGCTGCAAGGGGGCCAAGGACCTCCCAGGCGGCCTGCTGGCGCGACCAGGCCCTAGGCCGCGCGAGGAGGTCTCCTGGGTAGGTCTCACCTCCTCTGGTGCCCTCCTTTGGCCTATATTTAGAGTCCCGAGAGGAAACTGTTGGAAATATGCCCTAGAGGCAATGATAAAATAGTTATTACTCCCTCCGTCCCAAAATAATTGTCTTAACTTTGTACTAGCTCTAGTATAAAATTGTATTAAGCTTAAGGCACTTATTTTGGGATGGAGGGAGTATTATATTTCCTGTTTCAAGATAACCATTTATTATCCATGCTATAATTATATTGAATGAAAACATATATTGCATGTGTGGGTATATAGACAAAACAATGTCCCTAGTAAGCCTCTAGTTGACTAGCCAGTTGATCAAGGATGGTTAAGGTTTTCTAACCATATGCAAGTGTTGTCACTTGATGACTGGATCACATCATTAGGAGAACGATGTGATGGACAAGACCCAAACTATAAACGTAGCATGTGATCGTGTCATTTTGTTGCTATTGTTTTCTGCGTGTCAAGTATTCATTCCTATGACCACGAGATCATGTAACTCACTGACACCGGAGGAATACATTGTGTGTATGAAACGTTGCAACGTTACTGGGTGACTATAAAGGTGCTCTACAGGTATCTGTGAAGGTGTCCGTTGAGTTAGCATGGATCAAGACTGGGATTTGTCACTCCGTGTGACGGTGAGGTATCTCGGGGCCCACTCGATAATACAACATCACATATAAGCCTTGCAAGCAATGTGACTCAAGTGTTAGTCACGCGATCTTGTATTACAGAACGATTAAAGAGACTTGCCGGTAACGAGATTGAAATAGGTATAGGGATACCGACGATCAAATCTCACGCAAGTAACATACTGAAGGACAAAGGGAATGATATACGAGATTATATGAATCCTTGGCACAGAGGTTCAACTGATAAGATCTTCATAGAATATGTAGGATCCAATATGGACATCCAGGTCCCGTTGTTGGATATTGACCGGGGAGTGTCTCAGGTCATGTCTGCATAGTTCTCGAACCCGCAGGGTCTGCACACTTAAGGTTCGGTAACGTTTTGGTATAGTTGAGTTGTAGGTGTTGGTGACCGAAGGTTCTTCGGAGTCCGTATGAGATCATGGACGTCACGAGGGTTTCCAGAATGGTCCGGAAACAAAGATTGATATATAGGATTGTTTCATTTGGCCTCCGGAAAGATTTCGGGCATTACCGGCAATGTACCGGGAGTGACGAATGGGTTCCGGGTTTTTACCGGGAGGGGCCCACCCACCCGGGAGTGAACCTAATAGCCCAAGGGTGGCGCACCAGCCCTTAGTGGGCTAGTGAGGCTAGCCCAAGTGGTCTATGTTGACCAAAGGAAAAATTAAAGGAAAAGAAAAAAAGAGGGAGGTGGGAAGGAAGGAGGGGACTCTTCCTTCCCCAAACCGAATTGGAGTTGGAGTCCCCTCCTCCTCCACTCGGCCGATGCCCTACGGGATCTCTTGAGCCTCAAGGCTAGACCCTACCCTTCTCCTATATATACTAGAGGTTTTAGGGTTTTTGAGACAAAACTTTGCCACGTGCAACCCTAAACCTCTGCTTCGTAGTTCTTCCTCTAGACCGGTTTTCTGCGGAGCTTGGGCGGAGCCCTGCAAGAATAGATCATCACCATCTCCGGCGCGCCGTCACACTGTCGGAGAACTCATCTACTTCCCAGTATCTCTTGCTGGATCAAGAAGGCGGAGATCGTCATCGAGTTGTACGTGTGTTGAACGCGGAGGTGCCGTCCGTTCGGCGCTAGATCAGAACGGATTGTGGGACGACGGTGATTTGAATCACGAAGTTGTTCCACTACATCAACCGTGTTTCTTAACGCTTCCCGCTTAGCGATCTACAAGGGTATGTAGATCCGATCTCCCTCTCGTAGATGAACATCACCATGATAGGTCTTCGTGTGCGTAGGAAATTTTGTGTTTCACATGCAACGTTCCCCAACAATGGCATCATGATCTAGGTTCATGCGTAGATGTAATCTCGAGTAGAACACAAAAAAATTTGTGGGCGTTGATGTTCAATTTTCTTCCCTCCTTAGTATTTTCTCGATTCGACGGTATTGTTGGATTGAAGCGGCCCGGACCAACATTACTCGTACGCTTAGAGAGACCGGTTTCATCGACTACCATGCAACTCGTTGCATAAAGATGAGTGGAGGGTGTCTGTTTCTTCAACCTTAGTTGAATTGGATTTGACCGAGGCGGTCCTTGGAGAGAGTTTAAATAGAAATTTACACATCTCTGTTGTGGTTTTGCGTAAGTAAGATGCAATCATACTAGATACCCATAGCAGCCACGTAAAACATGCAACAACAAATTAGAGGACGTCTAACTTGTTTTTGCAGGGTATGCATGTGATGTGATATGGCCAAAGACATGATGTGATATATTGGATGTATGAGATGATCATGTTGTAATAGTTAAATATCGACTTGCACGTCGATGCTACGGTAACCGGTAGGTGCCATAGGGTTGTCTTTAAGCTAACATTTGTGTTTGCAGATGTGTTTACTATATTGCTAGGTTGTAGCTTTAGTAGTAATAGCATAGGTAGCACGACAATCTCACTGGCGGCACGATGATGGAGATCATGGTGTGGTGCCGGTGACGATGAAGATCATGCCGGTGCTTTGGTGATGGATATCAAGAAGCACAAGATCATGGCCATATCATGTCACTTATGAATTGCATGTGATGTTAATCCTTTTATGCACCTTATCTTGCTTAGAACGATGGTAGCATTATAAGGTGATCCCTCACTAAATTTCAAGATAAAATTGTGTTCTCCCCGACTATGCACCGTTGCGACAGTTCATCATTTTGAGACACCACGTGATGATTGGGTGTGATAGACTCAACGTTCACATACAACGGGAGAAAAACAGTTGCACACGCAGAACACTCGGGTTAAACTTGACGAGCCTAGCATGTACAGACATGGCCTCGGAACACAAGAGACCGAAAGGTCGAGCATGAATCGTATAGTTGATATGATTAGCATAGAGATGTTTACCACTAAAACTACACTCAACTCACCTGATGATTGGACTTGAGTTAGTGAATTTGGATCATGCCACACTCAAGTAACTAGAGGGATGTCTATTTGAGTGGCAGTTTATTAGTAATTTGATTAGCTGAGCTCTAATTGTCTTTAACATAGTCTAAGTCCACTTTGCAATATTTTATGTTGTAGATGAATGGCTCACGCACTAGCAACCCTGAATTTCAATACGTTCCTAGAGAAAGCTAAGCTGAAAGATCATGGTAGCAACTTTGTAGACTGGGCTCATAATATAAGGCTCAACCTACAAGATAGGAAAAATAATTATGTCCTTGAGCGCTAGGAGATGAACCACCCGCTACGTCTGATCAAGATATTTTGAACGCTTGGCAAGCACATAAGGAGGACTACTCAGTAGTTCAATGTGCAGTCTTGTATGGCTTAGAACCGGGACTTCAATGACGCTTTGAACATCATGGATCATATGAGATATTCCAGGAGTTGAAGTTTATCTTTCAGAAGAACGCCCGGATCGAGAGGTATGAGCCCTCCGATAAATTCTATGCTTGCAAAATGGAGGAGAATTCATCTGTCAGTGAACATGTGCTCAAAATGTCTGGGTACTCAAACCGTCTAGCTGAGCTGGGAGTTGAACTTCTGCAAGAGGCTATCACTGACAGAATTCTTCAATCACTGCCACCTAGCTACAAGAGCTTTGTGTTGAACTATAACATGCAAGGGATGAACAAGTGACCCGGCGAGTTATTCGCGATGCTGAAAGTCGCAGAGTCAGAACTCCGGAAAGAACATCAAGTGTTGATGGTCAATAAGACCACTGGTGTCAATAGAAACGACAAAGGCAAGAAGGTTAACTCCAAGAAGAGCGGCAAAACTGTTGCCACTCTGACGAAGAAACCCAAGGTTGGACCTAAGCCAGAAACAGAGTGCTATTATTGCAAGGGGATGGTGTTGGAGAACGTTGCACGGGAAACAAAAAATTTCCTACGCACACGAAGACCTATCATGGTGATGCCATCTACGAGAGGAGATTTGGATTTACGTACCCTTGTAGATCGCACAGCAGAAGCGTTAAGAAACACGGTTGATGTAGTGGAACGTCCTCACGTCCCTCGATCCGCCCCGCGAACCATCCCACGAACCGTCCCACGATCCACTCCGATCTAGTGCCGAACGGACGGCACCTCCGCGCTCAACACACGTACAGCTCGACAATGATCTCGGCCTTTGTGACATCCCGAGACCGACGTTCCAGAAGATTTCCCTTCTATTCCATTTTTGTCGTGTGATTATTTTTATTTATCGCATCATGCACATCATCCTCATTGCATCGGCATTGTGTTGCCGACAGTTTTCAAAGTTGCATCCGTTATTAGTTGCCGGTTCTCTCTGTGTTCGTCGTTGCCCGTTCTGAGCCCGACCACACTCGCATGCGCCCGCGACATCGTTTAAATCTTGTTTTCAAAAGTGTGTGTAAAAATTTCTCTGATTGGGTTGAAACTTGGTGTGCAGTCTTATTTTAATATAGGTAGGCCGCTTGCCAATTTTCGTCGCAATCAGAGTCCGTCTGGTACCCGAACGGTCGTCTGTAGCGGCACCGTCTACGGTTATTCGTCGGACATTTTTCGGTGTTTTAAAATCGCGTTGCCGCGTCGCACCGTTTCCCTCTCTTCCCCGGCTAGCCTACTCTACACGATCACTTAGCCGACCCCGCGTTCGAGTTCGTTCGATTCCGACCGCGTGGGCGAAAACGGGGCCGGATTCGGATAACCCTAGCCCGTTTAGTCTATAAATAGAGACCTAGCCTCCAAACCCTAGTCGTCGCCTCGGGATCCATGCCCCGCCTATCCCCAGCTGCCGCACTCTCTCCCCTCCAGCGCCTACAGCCGTCGCGGCCCGCCTGAGCCCGAGGCAGGCCCTCCAGGCCCGGATCGGCCGCTGCCCCGCTCAGCCCGAGCTCCCGAGGTACTCGCGAACCTCCTTGCGTCCCCGTGCTGCACAACATCTCCCCCGCAGGTCGTCGGAGCCTTCGCCGGAGCAGTCGCCACGCCGGCCAGAGCCCTAGTCGGAGGCTCCCCTGCTCCTCTCCATCTTCCTCCCTCTGCTTCTCTTCCCCTGATCGGCTTCCTTTCTCTTCCCCGCAGGTCACCGCGCCATGGCCGGAGTTCGCGAAGCTCCCCGGATGCCGGCCGCCGTCGGGAATGGGACCCCGACGGCCGGATCTGTCTAGCCTGCCGGTTCCCCGTCGCTCCATCGCCCCCGGCTGCCTGTGGCGCCACCCTTCGTTGGAGCTGTTGCCGCTCGCTCCGATTCGATCTGGATCGGGCAGCGCCCATTGACTGCTCGCCAGTGCCTGGTCACCCGCGTGGGCCAGCGTGAGCAGGCCCAGAGCGCCTCCAGCCGGCCCACGTCAGCGCCGCAGCAGCCCAGGCCAAGTCGCCCCCCTAGGTCCACCGGCCCCTCCAGCTCCTCCTCTCCAAGCCTCTTGGGTCGAGCCCGAGGTGAGCAACCCCGAGACCCAGCTATTCCTCGCCCAGTGCGCATCTTAGCTATATTGCGTGTGCCTGTTAAGCCCATTAGTAGTCAGATTCGGCCCGTGGGCAATTATCTAAGTAACCGCCCATTTCACAAAAATGCTAGATTCCAAATCCACGTATCTTTTAATCCATATGTCGGTTTGCAACGTTTTATATATGAAACTTGTGTAGTTTTTCACGTAGATTCATAATTTGCAACTTACATGCATGTTCGAAGTGATTTAACTTGCCATATGCCTAGTTTTGGGTGCTGTCCCAATGGGGAATTGCCCCGTATTTATTTTCATGCGTGTCCGGATTGCTCAAACCCCATAGATGAAATGCTCATGTTTTTAGGGACCTTTTTCCATGTATTTTAGAGTAGTTGTTGGTATTTTTGCATGTAGGATTCTGTCGCTAGATTGCTATATCTTGTTTAGGACATATTATCGCATATACGTGTGGCGATATTTTGAATTTGCAACCCCACATGTTATATATGTTTTCGGGGTAGAAAAATCCATAGAATTTAACTGTGCATTTAATTTTAGCTTTTGAGTAAGTTAGTGCACGTGATATTTTGGCATGTTTCCCTTTTGTTTATTTGTGTGATTTAATCCGTGCATGATCTGAATAAGTTGTCAACTAGAGATATGCCCTTGGATGTGTAGGCTAGCCTCTGGTAATTTTCGTTGCAATATAAATCCATGTTTAGGTGTGGTTTGCTTGTTCTCAACTTGCTAGAAAATAGTGCCTATTTGGAGATGCTGAAATATTTCTAAGTCTGAAATCTGTTATATTTTGTTGCTTTCTTGTCATGATTTTATCTGGTGATCTGTAGCCAAAGTTGTCAGAATCGCGACTCGAGTCTTAGAATCTTACGACTTTACGATCCGAACTAGCCCCTCCGATTCTATGATTTTTCTCATAGAATCTAAGTTTCTACGATGCAGATAGTTACGATTCTACGATTCACGATCCTACCA
Organism: Hordeum vulgare subsp. vulgare; assembly: GCF_904849725.1. Taxonomy (NCBI): domain Eukaryota; kingdom Viridiplantae; phylum Streptophyta; class Magnoliopsida; order Poales; family Poaceae; genus Hordeum; species Hordeum vulgare. Next base: position 108,013,493 of record NC_058521.1, on the reverse strand, counting down.
ATGGAGCTCCGATCCGATTCAGAATTGTGATTCTGACAACCTTGTCTGTAGCTCTTTTGGGGTTGGTGCAATGGAGTTAGTTGTAGACGTTAAGATTGTCTAGCATGTTGTAAATTTTCATGACATTTGGAGACCTGTACCATATAGTTTTGTTGCTGTCAATATGCCTTCGGATCGAAAACTGCACTGTCAAAAACTGATATTTTCACTAAGTCTGAAACTGTGTGTGAGATGCCATTTTGAGAGTTCTTTTCCTAGTGATCCATGCTTCCATGCTAGATGTTATTAGTAGTTTGTGGTAGTTCATCTTGCCCTCTACTGTCTCATGCCCTGGTTGAGCATTTTGGATTTGTGTAGATAGTTGTTCGAGGGCGTAGAAAATGCTATGTGGCTGATTTTCATAGATTGTAGTCATTTCTTGTTTAGCTTGTAGTTGTTGAACCGTTGCTCCGTTTTGACCGTACCCTATATGAAACTTGCTTAGAATCTCGTGTAGCTTCATATTATCTTGCCGGTTGTGTGTTTTGAAATGCTTGTGACTGTCGTTGCACACATATTGCATTCATGCCATCATATCTTGCGGTGTTCGTATCTTTTGAACCGTAGCTCCGTTGGAGATGTTATCTATGTGTAAATTGATTGTAATGATGCGTAGAATCAAGCGAACCTATTTGTTTTTCTATTTAACAAACATTTAAATGTGTTAGTTCAGATCTGGACAGAATTACAAATTAACGTATGGGGTCATCTCGGAGATGCTATATGTCATTCCCGACCTCATTTAAAATGCCTAGATAGATAGATTAGTTACGCTTCACCTCTTGGCATGTTTAACCACATTTAATATTGACGTGTACCTAATCAACACAGAACTAAATAATTCATATGTGGAGTTTCGTCAATATGCAACTCGTTGCATATTGAACTTCACTTAATGTGTAGTGTTTGGTTGTTGTGAATTGCCATGCCATGTCTTGCATATTTTCAACTGATCATGCATTATATGTGGACTGCATCTTGTCGTGCTTATGCCGTGGTGAATATTGTGTGTTGATGCTTGTTTCCGGTTTGCTTCGTCTTGATAGAGTTCCGCAAGCGTGTCGGATTGTGAGGACCCGTTCGACTACATCGGTTCGTCTGCTTCGCGGAGTCGTTCTTCTTCCAAGCGGGATCTCAGGCAAGATGACCATTTCCCCAGATACCATTACTATCATTGCCATGCTAGTATTATCGTTTCTGTCGCTATGTCTCGTTGCCTACCACATGTTTAATATCAGCCTCCCAGCATTGCCATGAAGATCTTCAACCTGTTCACAACCTAGCAAACCACTGATTGGCTATGTTAGCGCTTGCTTAACCATGTATTAGCGTTGCTAGTTATAGGTGCAATTGCTTCCATGTGTTAACATGGGTTCTTTCATTTATCACCCTATTAATGCTATTTAATTTAATGCAACTATATACTTGGTAAAAGGTGGAAGGCTCGACCTTTCTAGCCTGGTGTTTTGTTCCACCTTTACCCCCTTAGTTTCGGCTACCGGTGTTATGTTCCATAATTGAGCGCTCCTAACACGATCGGGGGTTGTTATGGGGACCCCCTTGATAATTCGTCTTAGATTAAAGCTGGTCTCGCAAGGCCCAACTTTGGTTCTATATTTTCCTAATAACCTAATAATAATGCATAGGGACCCGCCGGCACCCGCGGAGTAATTTAATCAACCCCCGGGCCAGTACTCCTCATGAGTGTTGGTCCCACCTGAGAGATGTCCAGCGCCCCCTGGTCACCTAGGGTTTAGCGAACCCGACGTCTAGCTCATCCGTCGTGTCCTGAGAACGAGATACGCGGCTCCTACCGGGATCGTCGACACGTCGGGCGGCCTTGTTGGATTAGTTTTAACTTTTACGAAATATCTTGTGCATCGGGATTCCAGTGAAGATTTGGGTAATCTCAGAGTTGAGGTTTTCCACTAAGGAGTCCGACGAAATCGCGAGTTTCGTGATCGAGGATTTCTATGCGGCTTGTGGTAATTTGTGATGGACTAGTCGGAGCACCCATGCAGGGTTAAATCTTTCGGAAAGCCGTGCCCACGGTTATGTGGCAACGTGGAAACTTTGTTTAACACTGGTTCTAGATAACTTGAAGTTAACTTAATTAAAATATGCCAACTGAGTGCATAACCATGTCTGTCTCTTTCGTGAGTTCCTCCTCCGATCGAGGACACGGTGGGGTTATGTTTGACGTAAGTAGGTGTTTAGGATCATTCATTTGATCACCAGTAGATCATGTCCGCTGTTCATAGATCATCCCCCTCTTTATTCTTGTACTCGTAAGTTAGCCACCAAATATATGCTTAGTCGCTTGCTGCGGCCTCACCACTTAACCATACCTCACCCATTAAGCTTTGCTAGTCTTGATACTTTTGGAAATGAGATTGCTGAGTCCCCTGTGGCTCACAGATTACTACAACACCAGTTGCAGGTACAAATAAAGGTTATTTGACGCGAGCATGTTGATTGTTCATTTGGAGTTGCTTCTTCTTCTTCTTCATCATCGATCTAGGATGGGTTCTAGGCCGACAACCTGGGATAGCAAGGATGGACGTTGTTTTCTTTTCTCGTTTGTTTTCGTCCGTAGTCGGACCCTGCTCTTCTTCATGATGTTTATGTATTGTATTGCTGTGACTCTGATGTAGCTTGTGGTGAGTGTAAGCCAATTCCATATACTCTTCTCTTCAGTACATGTACTTGTAACAATATCCATTATTGAGAAATGACGAGATGCTCTTCTATCCCCGTCGAGGCCCTCGTGCCAAAATAAGGATAGGATCGCATCTTGGGCGTTACAACCTTCTTGATCCAGCAAGCAAGATGGAAAAGTAGATGAGTTTTCTGGCAGCGTGACGGTGCTCTGGTGGTGGTGAAGGATCTACTCCTGCAGGGCTCCGCCCGAGCTCCGCAGAAATACGATCAAGAGGTAAAACTACGGTGTCTAGATCTGAGTTGCACGTGGCAAAGTTGTCTCAAATCAGCCCTAAATCACCAGTATATATAGGAGGGAGGGGAGGGACTTGACTTGAGGGCCAATCCCCCAAGGTGCGCTGGCCAAGAGGAGGAGTAGGACTCCTACTCCAATCCTACTCAAAATAGGATTGGAAAGTGGAGTCCTTCTCTTCCTTCCCACCTTTTCTTTTTTTCTTTCTTTGGTTTTCTTTACATGGTGCATAGGCCTTATTGGGCTGTCCCACCAGACTACTAAGGGATGGTGCGCCACCCATAAGTCCTTTGGGCTTCCCCATGGAGGGTTGCCCCCCTCCCGGTGAACTTCCGGAACCCATTCGTCACTCCCGATACATTCCTAGTAATGCCCGAAAACTTTACGATAACCAAATGAAGTCATCCTATATATCAATCTTCGTCTTCGGACCATTCTGGAAACCCTCGTGATGTCCGTGATCTCATCCGGGACTCTGAACAATATTCGGTAACCACGCATATAACTCAACTATACTAAAACATCGCTGAACCTTAAGTGTGCAGACCCTACGGGTTTGAGAACTATGTAGACATGCCCCGAGGTAGTCCTCGGTCAATATCCAATAGCGGGACCTGGATGCCTATATTGGATCCTACATATTCTTCGAAGATCTTATCGGTTGAACCTCGGTGTCAATGATTCATATAATCCCGTATGTCATTCCCTTTGTCCTTCGGTATGTTACTAGCCCGAGATTCGATCATCAGTATCCGCATACCTATTTCAATCTCGTTACCAGCAAGCTTCTTTACTCGTTCCGTAATACAAGATCCCGTGACTTACACTTAGTCACATTGCTTGCAAGGCTTGTGTGTGATGTTGTGTTACTGAGAGGGCCCCGAGATACCTCTCCGTCACACGGAGTGACAAATCCCAGTCTTGATCCATACTAACTCAAGGACACCTTCGGAGATACCTGTAGAGCACCTTTATAGTCACCCAGTTACGTTGTGACGTTTGATACACACAAGGCATTCCTCCGGTGCGAGTGAGTTATATGATCTCATGGTCATAGGAACAAATACTTTACACGTAGAAAACTATAGCCATAAAATGACACGATCAATATGCTACGTTCATAGTTTGGGTCTAGTCCATCACATGATTCTCCTAATGATGTGATCCAGTTATCAAAAAACAACACTTCGCACATAGCCAGAAAACCTTGACTATCCTTGATCAACTGGCTAGCCAACTAGCGGCTTGCTAGGGACATTGTTGTGTCTATGTATCCACACATGTATCTATGTTTTCATTCAATACAATTATAGCATGGATAATAAACGATTATCTTTAAACAGGAAATATAATAATAACTATTTATCATTGCCTCTAGGGCATATTTCCAACAGTTTCCCACTTGCACTAGAGTCAATAATCTAGTCCTCACATCGCCATGCGATTTACATTGTAATAAATCGAACACCCATACAATTCTGGTGTTGATCATGTTTTGCCCGTGGAGTTGATCATGTTTTGCCCGTGGAAGAGGTTTAGTCAGCGGGTCTGCTACATTCAGATCCGTGTGCACTTTGCAAATATTCACGTCCTCTCCTTCGACGTAGTCGCGGATGAGGTTGAAGCGTCGTTTGATGTGTCTGGTCTTCTTTTGAAACCTTGGTTCCTTTGCTAAGGCAATGGCACGAGTTTTGTCACATAACAGAGTCAATGGATCTAGTGCACTTGGCACAACTCCAAGATCTGTCATGAACTATTTCATCCAGACACCTTCCTTTGCGGCCTTCGAGGCAGCCATGTACTCCGCTTCACATGTAGAATCTGCTATGACGCTTTGCTTGGAACTGCACCATCTTACCGCACCCCCATTAAGAATAAATACGTATCCGGTTTGAGACATAGAGTCATACAGATCGGTGTCAAAACTTGCGTCGACGTAACCTTTTACGACGAGCTCTTTGTCACCTCCATACACGAGAAACATTTCCTTAGTCCTTTTCAGGTACTTCAGAATATTCTTGATCGTCGTCCAGTGACCCACTCCTGGATTACTCTGAAACATGCGTGCCATACTTATGGCCAAGCTGACGTCTGGTCTAGTGCACAACATTGCATACATGATAGAACATACGGCTGAAGCGTAGGGGACGGAACTTATTTGTTCTCTATCTTCCGCAGTTTCTGGACACTGAGTCTTACTCAATTTTATACCTTGTAATACTGGCAAGAACCCTTTCCTGGACTGATCCATTTTGAACTTCTTCAAAACTTTATCAAGGTATGTGCTTTGTGAAAGTTCTATCAGGCGTTTTGATCTATCCCTATAGATCTTAATGCCTAGAATGTAAGCAGCTTCTCCTAGGTCCTTCATAGAGAAACTTTTATTTAAGTAACCTTTTATGATCTCCAAAATCTCCACGTTGTTTCCAATCAGCAATATGTCGTCCACATATAATATTAGAAATGCCAGAGAGCTCCCGCTCACTTTCTTGTAAATACAAGATTCACCAACCACTTGTATAAACCCAAATGCTTTGATCACCTGATCAAAGCGCTTATTCCAACTCCGAGATGCTTGCACTAGTCCATAAATGGATCGCTGGAGTTTGCATACTTTGTTAGCATTCTTTGGATCGACAAAACCTTCGGGTTGCATCATATACAACTCTTCCTTAAGAAAACCGTTAAGGAACGCCGTTTTGACATCCATCTGCCAGATTTCATAATCATAAAAGGCAGCTATTGCTAACATGATTCGGACAGACTTAAGCATCGCTACCGGTGAGAAAGTCTCATCGTAGTCAATTCCTTGAACTTGTGAAAAACCCTTTGCCACAAGTCGAGCTTTATAAACGGTTACACTACCGTTTGCGTATGTCTTCTTCTTATAGATCCATTTGTTCAGAATAGCCTTGCGGCCTTCGGGTAGTACCTCTAAAGTCCACACTTTGTTCTCGTACATGGATCCTATCTCGGACTTCATGGCCTCCAGCCATTTGTTGGAATCCGGGCTGACCATTTCTTCTTCATAATTCGCAGGTTCATTGTTGTCCAACAACATAATCGTTAAGACAGGATTACCGTACCACTCGGGAGCAACACGTGATCTTGTCGACCTGCGAGGTCCGACAGTAACTTGATCAGAAGTTTCATGATCATCATCATGAACTTGTTCCTCAATTGGCGCCGCAGCAACATGGGTTTCCCCTTGCCCTGTGCCACCATCAAGAGGAATTAGAGGTTCGACAACCTCATCAAGTTCTATCTTCCTCCCACTCAATTCTTTCGAGAGAAACTCCTTCTCAAGAAAAGCTCCGTTTTTAGCAACAAACACTTTGCCCTTGGATTTGAGATAGAAGGTATACCCAACTGTCTCTTTTGGGTAACCTATGAAGATGCACTTTTCCGCTTTGGATTCCAGCTTTTCAGGCTGAAGCTTTTTGACATAAGCATCACATCCCAAAACTTTAAGAAACGACAACTTTGGTCTTTTGCCATACCACAGTTCGTATGGTGTCATCTCAACGAATTTTGATGGTGCCCTATTTAAAGTGAATGCAGTTGTCTCTAACGCATAACCCCAAAATGATAACGGCAAATCGGTAAGAGACATCATAGATCCCACCATCTCTAATAAAGTACGATTACGAAGTTCAGACACACCATTACGCTATGGTGTTCCAGGCGGTGTCAAATGTGAAACAATTCCACATTGTCTTAAGTGAGCACCAAACTCGAAACTCAGATATTCACCCCCATGATCAGACCGTAGGAACTTGATCTTCTTGTTACGATGATTTTCGACTTCACTCTGAAATTGCTTGAACTTTTCAAACGTGTCAGACCTGTGCTTCATCAAGTAGACATAACCATATCTACTCAAATCGTTGGTGAAGGTGAGAAAATAACGATATCCGCCGCGCACCTTGATGACCCACAAGTATGGGGGATCAATCGTAGTACTTTCGATAAGTAAGAGTGTCGAACCGAACGAGGAGAAAAAGGATCTGACAAGTGGTTTTCAGCAAGGTAAAATCTGCACGCACTGAAATTGTCGGTAACAAGTGATTGTGTGGTGAGATGATTCGTAGCAAGCAACGAGTAACAAAAGTAGCAACGGTGCAGCAAAGTGTACCAATCCCTTTTGTAGCAAGGGACAATCCTAGACAAAGTCTTATAGGAGGAAAAACGCTCCCGAGGACACACGGGAATTACTGTCATGCTAGTTTTCATCATGTTCATATGATTCACGTTCGTTACTTTGATAGTTTGATATGTGGGTGGACCAGCGCTTGGGTACTGCCCTTACTTGGACAAGCATCCCACTTATGATTAACCCCTCTCGCAAGCATCCGCAACTACGAAAGAAGAATTAAGACAAAGTCTAACCATTGCATTAAACTAGTGGATCCAAATCAGCCCCTTACGAAACAACACATAAACTAGGGTTTAAGCTTCTGTCACTCTAGCAACCCATCATCTACTTACTACTTCCCAATGCCTTCCTCTAGGCCCAAATAATGGTGAAGTGTTATGTAGTCGACGTTCACATAACACCACTAGAGGAAAAACAACATACAACCCATCAAAATATCGAACGAATACCAAATTCACATGACTACTATTAGCATGACTTATCCCATGTCCTCAGGAACAAAAGTAACTACTCAAAAAGCATAATCGTATTCATGACCAGAGAGGTAATGAGTAGCATCAAGGATCTAAACATAAACTCTTCCACCAAATAATCCAACTAGCATCAACTACAAAGAGTAATCAACACTACTAGCAACCTTACAAGTACCAATCGGAGTCGAGAGACGGAGATTGGTTACAAGTGATGAACTAGGGTTTGGAGATGAGATGGTGCTGATGAAGATGTTGATGGTGAAGAGTCCCCTTCGATGAGAGGAGTGTTGGTGATGGCGATGGCGACGATTTCCCCCTCCGGGAGGGAAGTTTCCCCGGCACGATCGTCCTGCCGGAGCTCTAGATTGGTTGTGCTCAAGTTCCGCCTCGTGGCGGCGGCGAATCCACGATAAAGCTCCTCCCTGATTTTTTTTTCCTGGACGAAACCCTTCATATAGCAAAAGAGGGGGGCCAGTGGGCCTGCAGGCTGCCCACAAGCCCTCATGGCGCGTCCTGGGGGGGGGGGTGGCCGCACCGTGCAGGCTTGTGGCCACCTGCACGCGCCCCTCTGGCACTTCTTCGGCCCAGTATTTTTTATAAATCAGGAAAAAAATCCTCGTGTATTTTTACAGCGTTTGGAGTTGCGCAGAATAGGTATCTCAACTTTGCTCCACTTTCATGCCAGAATTCCAGTTGACGGCATTCTGCCTCTTCATGTAAACCTTGCAAAATAAGAGAGAAAAGGCATAATAATAGTACCGTGAAGTGAAATAACAGCCAAAGAAGCGATAAATAACAACATGAAAACATGATGCAAAATGAACGTATCAACTCCCCCAAGCTTAGACCTTGCTTTTTCTCAAGCCAATGCCTAGATCAATAAATATGTCCACATGTTTAGGGAGAGAGGTGTCGACAAAAAAAATTACGAACATGCATGCATCATGATCAAGATTAGAACAGCAATAGCAACATATAATCTCTCATGCCAAAGTGATAATTCCTTCACAAAGTAAAGCATGGATCAAGAACCTTACCGAGAAGTAACAACCGATAGCCTTTAGTCACTGAAGCAATTGCAATTTATCACAACATCAGAAAGAGTCAAATAAGAGCTTGTAAAGCAAATCCACATACTCAATCATTCTTTCGTTCTCTACAATTGCTACAACTCACGTGGTACTCATGAGATCAAAGTTTCAGCTGGACATAGAGAAAGATAGGGGCTTATAGTTTCGCCTCCCAACTGCTTACCTCAAGGGTAAAGTCAACAATAATAATTCATGAATACTTACCTCCAAGCTGACATATGAATGTAGATCTTTCCCACGCATATGACGTTAGCCAAGATAAAGGCGGAATAGGGAATTGGTGAAGATCACCATGACTCTTTCAAGGGTAAAAAGTAAAGGTACAAGATATGCCCTTTATAGAGGGAAGCAGAGGTTGTCATGCACTTTTGAGGTTTGGATGCGTGTCCTCTTAGTGCGGAGGAACGTCACTTTATATTGCCCCCTGTGATAAAGAACTTTATTATGCAGTCTGTCGCTTTTATGTGTTCCTCATCACAGGTTCGTACAAAGTTTATTTTGCACACACAAATAGATCATACATATTAAAGAGCAATTTTTATTGCCTGCACCGATGACAACTTACTTGAGGGATCTTATTAAATCCATAGGTAGGTATGGTGGACTCACATGGAAAACTGGGTTGAAGGTTTATGGATGCACAAGTAGTATCTCTACTTGGTGCGGGAGTTTTGGCTAATATGAGGTGGAAGCAATCGTCACATGATAAGGGATCTCTAATCATATAACATTGTTCGGAGCCAAGAAGACACAATTCATTATGCTGTCTTAATTGTCCAACATCTACTTCTAGGCATGCAATAGTTTGGTGAGTGTTCACAATCATAGATGGTGTCAGAGATGATATATTTATATGTGAACCTCTCCTTCTTTATCACTTCCTATTAATTGCAACAATGACCAAGGTCTACGTTTGCCTACCCTCAACACGTTTCAATCCTCATTCTTTTTGTATGTGAAGCCATCACTTCCCATAAGATCATTACATGATCTTTCATGCTGTTGTTCTATTCTCACTCTTTTGATCATGGCAAGAGGCAAAGCCCTTCAATTAAGACACTCTTTATTATATGGCTCATGAGCTCGAATACATCGGGGGTGACACAAAGCAAAACTCAAGACTAAAACACTAAGACTTTTAATCTACTAGAGAAAAAGAAAACTAAAACAAAGATAAAGGCAAAATATGTGATGGTGATACGATACTGGGGCAACTCCCCCAAGCTTGGCACAAACCAAGGGGATTGCCCATACCAATGCTCAGTTGTCTTCCTTTGGTGGTGAAGGTGGAGGAGTTGTTGCAATCTTCGACTCCAAGAGGGCCATTAATCTTTGATTTATACCTTGGAGATCTGCGATATGTTTTTCCAGCAAAACAACTTCACGAGTGACACAAGTATTGCGAGCACGAGTTGTTTCACAAAACCTCAAGAGTTGAATCAAGGATGGGGACACTAGGTGGAGGTAGGGTTGGAGGAAATCCACTTGTGCAACTTCTTCCTTGTTGAGCACAGATTGCACTTCGTCCCATGCCTGATTCTTCTCCTCAGCTTTGCCCTTGGTTTCTTTAGGTAGCCCTTCCTTAGCCCCCATGACCTCCATCCTTTTCAGATCAGCATGTACTTCTCCATAGACTTGACGGAGATTGTTCTCCCCCACAGATTGCCGAGACGACATCTTGCCCTAAATCTGTGGCAGAAAACAGGCTCGAAACGAAAAATAGAAGAAATATGCATGATGCAGGGGTCAGACCAAACGAGAGTATATATAATTATTTTTTCCAGGCCAGAAGGAGTACCCCGCACGAAAACGGAGTCCGGGAGGCGCACAAGGTGGCCACAAGCCCTCACAACGCGGCCAGGGGGTGGGCCCGCGCCATGCAGGCTTGCCGCCTCCTCGCGCACTTTCCGGACTATTTCCAATTTTTGTATTTTTCAAATATTCCAGAATGGAGAAAATTTCCTAGTGGAAAAGTTTAGGACTCTGTTTTCTTACCGAATCACATACCTCTTTGTTTTCGGAGTCTGAAATAGGCTGATAAATGTCCCTTACGTATTCTTCCGGAGTTATGGTATTGATGATATTGCTTTCAACATTTATGGGAGTACCTGAGATATAATGCTTGATTCTCTGCCCATTTACCACTCTCGGACAATTAGCGGAACAATATACTTCCTCAACAACATAGGGACCTTCCCATTTAGAGAGAAGCTTGCGTGGAAAGAATCTTAAACGAGAGTTATATAGCAAGACATAATCACCTACATTGAACTCACGCTTTTGTATCCTCTTATCATGCCACCTCTTAACCTTTTCTTTGAACAACTTGGCATTCTCATATGCCTAAGTTCTCCATTCATCAAGCGAGCTAATATCAAATAACCTCTTCTCACCGGCAAGTTTGAAATCAAAGTTGAGCTCTTTGATTGCCCAATAAGCTTTATGCTCTAGCTCAACAGGTAAATGACATGCTTTACCGTACACCATTTTGTACGGAGACATGCCCATGGGATTCTTATAGGCAGTTCTATAAGCCCACAGTGCATCATCGAGCTTCTTAGACCAATTCTTTCTAGACCTGTTGACAGTCTTTTGTAGAATCAGTTTAATCTCTCTATTACTTAGCTCTACTTGACCACTGCACTGAGGGTGATAGGGAGACACAATTCTATGGTTGACATCGTACTTAGCAAGCATTTTACGGAAAGCACCATGAATGAAGTGTGAACCACCGCCAGTCATTAGATATCTAGGGACTCCAAATCTAGGGAAGATAACTTCTTTCAGCATCCTAATAGAAGTGTTGTGATCAGCACTACTAGTGGGGATAGCTTCTACCCACTTAGTGATGTAATCAACAGCAACTAGGATATGAGTATACCCGTTGGATTTTGGAAAAGGTCCCATATAATCAAAGCCCCAGATATCAAATGGTTCAATGACAAGTGAATAGTTCATAGTCATTTCCTCATGTTTGCTAATATTACCTATTCTTTGACATTCATCACAAGACAAGACAAACTTACGGGCATCCTTGAAGAGAGTGGGCCAATAGAAACCTGATTGCAATACCTTGTGTGCAGTTCTATCTCCCACATGGTGTCCTCCGTAGGCCTCGGACTGACACTTCTGTAGGATCTGTCCCTGTTCAAGTTCAGGTACACAACGTCTAATAACACCATCTACTCCTTCCTTATAAAGGTGAGGATCATCCCAAAAGTAATGTCTCAAGTCAAAGAAGAATTTCTTCTTTTGCTGGCACATGACACTAGGTGGTATATATTTGGCAACAATATAGTTCACATAATCAGCATACCACGGTGCACTACGTGAAGCATTGATGACATTCAATTGCTCACCGGGAAAGCTATCTTCAATAGGTTGTGGGTCATCAAGAACGTTCTCCAACCTAGACAAGTTATCTGCTACTGGGTTATCAACACCCTTTCTGTCAACAACGTGCAAATCAAATTCTTGTAGCAAGATAACACATCTGATAAGTCTGGGTTTAGCGTCCTTCTTCTCCATAAGGTACTTAATAGCAGCATGATTAGTGTGCATAGTGACTTTGGAATCAACTATGTAAGACCTGAACTTTTCACATGCAAACACGACTGCTAAAAATTCCTTCTCCGTAGTAGCATAGATTCTCTGGGCGCTGTCTAGAGTTTTACTAGCATAGTGAATAACATTCAACTTCTAATCGACTCTTTGCCCTAGAACAACACCAACAACATAATCACTAGCATCAGACATGATCTCAAAAGGTAAGTTCCAATCAGGTGGTTGAACAATAGGTGCAGTTATCAAAGCCCTCTTAAGTATTTCGAAGGCTTCCTCACAATCATCGTAAAAAACAAAAGGAATATCCTTTTGTAAGAGATTGGTAAGAGGCCTAGAAATCTTAGAGAAGTCTTTAATGAACCTTCTCAAAGGATCAATATGGTTGACTAGAGGGGGGGTGAATAGGCAACGACCACTTTTTAATTAATCTTAGCAAGGTAGGGTAAGCAACATAAGGGTTCACTACAATGAAAACAAGGAGGTGAACCTATATGATGGTAACAACAAAGATAACTAAGACAAGTAAGAGATACACAACAACATAAGCATGCACGATGTAAAGGTTAGAGATAACCACAAGTGGAACCATTGAAGACGAGGATGTGTTATCGAAGTTCCTTCCCTTTGACAGGAAGTACGTCTCCGTTGGAGCGGTGTGGAGGCACAATTCTCCCCAATAAGCCACTAGGGCCACCGTATTCTCCTCACGCCCTCACACGATGCGAGGTACCGTGATTCCACTATAGGTGCCCTTGAAGGCGGCGACCGAACCTTTACAAACAAGGTTGGGGCAAACTCCACACAAAGCTTGGAGGCTCCCAACAAGACCACGAAGCTTCACCACAATGGAATGTGGCTCCGAGGTGACCTCAATCGTCTAGGGTGCTCAAACACCCAAGAGTAACAAGATCCGCAAGGGATTGGTGGGACAATCAACTTTTATCTTGGTGGAAGTGTAGATCTAGGCCCTCTCAACCAATCCCTAAAGAATCAACAAGTTTGATTGGCTAGGGAGAGAGATCGGGCACTTTTGAGCTTAGGGAGCAACAATGGAGCTTGGGAGGGTCAAAGGTAGGGTTCTAGAGCAAGAAGAACCTCTTATATAGTGGGGGGGGGATCCAACCGTTTTCCCACTCACAGCCCGAGCCTATTGGTACTACCACTCGCTGCAGCGGTAGTACCGCTAGCACTCGAGCGGTACTACCGCTGGCTGCAGTGGTACTACCGCCGGGCCCATGGTAGTGCAGAAGCACTACCGAGCCAACCACCGCCAAGAAAGTCTTCGCAAAAAGTCCGACGAAGTACAGCCGCTAGGAAGGCGGTACTAAGTTCCTGGAGCGGTACTACCGCTGACCAGGGGCGGTACTACCGCCAGCACAGTGGTACTACCATCAGCACTAGCGGTACTACCGCCAGCTCCAGCGGTACCACCGCTAGGCCCAGCGGTACCACCGCTAGGCACAGCGGTACTACCGCTGAGAGACCTTTTTGCTTAGAGGAGATAAACCAAAGGTGGGAGCCACTCCAAAGTTGCAGGGAAAGGGAAATGAGATAAAGTGTGTGCATGCAAAATTGATTCCACCCAAACCTTTCCACTATGGGTCCCCTCTTAATAGTACGACGTTCCTATGACTCAATGAAAGAGAATCGTAGAGTACACCATGCTTCTGTTTCATGGAAGGGGGGCAAGTCGTCTTGTGCCGTTGACATGTGTTATCTGAAATCTTAACACACACGATTAGTCCTTTGCGGTACTGTCATCAATCACCAAAATTACTTAGGCATAAAATATGCCCTAACAATCTCCCCCTTTTTGGTGGATTGATGACAATACCGGATTTGCACAGTGAATAGCATGTGAACATAAAGATAGTGGTAGAGAAAATTAAGGAGCATATGACTCACAACATATGATAGAAATAAGTCTCACACTAGTCCAAGTCTCACACTAGTCCAAGTCTCACATCACACAAAGCAAAGATAGCAAATAAGAGCAAACCAAGTTCAAAGCAAACACGATAAGATAAGCAAAGGTAAAGCAAAGCGCAAATCCAGCTCCTAGATTCTCTCCCCCTTTGGCACAAGACACCAAAAAGGGGGCACACCTAATGACACAGGTGGTCACCCTGCATCCTCATCATCCCCAGACTCGTCCGTGGCATCCGGATCGTCCTGATCCTCCTCATTGTCCTCCTCAAACGCCTCCTCCTCTGCATCAGACCACTGATAACCTTGAGCCTGCATCCAATCAGACTCTGGAGTGATGTCGTCGTCCGAGCCGCTGGAGATATCAACATCAAGTGTCCTCAAGACACGCTTGTGCCTCTGACGGTTCTCCTTCTGGGCCACATGAGAATGATGCTGTCCCTTGGCCTGCATATAGAAGAGAGTCTTCATTTTATCCTTCAGTTTCACTGCCCAAGATGGCATAGCAGAAGAGCGGGACTGAGAAGCGGGGCCTCTTTCAGCAGCAGTCTCTGTGTCAGTGTCCATGTGCTGAGACGAAGTGGATGGGTTGGACCATTTGTCTTTGATGCGGAGCTTGATAGGATCATGCACAATGTAATCAGCCTGAATAGGGAACTCGTCGATCAGATAGACTTCGTGCCACCTCTGGCGAATATAGGCAAACAAGTAGGGCCCGTAGATGGGAACCTTGCAGTTCATGATGCAGTTCCAGAGCTCATTGAACATCATGTCGGAAATATCGAGAGGGTCAGATTCCTTAGTCTTAGCCTCCTCACAAAGCAGAAGCATCTCAGCTAGATGACCACGCACCTCGTCAAAGTTGCCAATGCGAGGAAAGAGAGTGTTGCGGAAGATCCGATGCATGATATCCAGATGCTTGGGGAGCACACCTTTCTTCACATAAAGTTGTTGCAACCTGTCCTTGGGGGTGGCAGTAGATGAAGATGGAGCATGAGGACGCAACCCAATAGGATTGTTAGCTCCCTGAAAGTCGACCTTGAGAAGCTTCATGAATTCCGACCAGGAACCTGTCATCTTCTGAGTACCGGTCATCCAAGTCATGGTGCGCTCGTCATCAGGTGCAAAGTGAACAATGACATAGAATTGGGCCACAACATCTAGATCAAAGTCACACTTGAAGGTGATGATCTCCTTAATGCCAAGCTTGTCAATCAAAGAGAGAGCCTCACCAAAGTAATCCGGGTTCCGCTGAAGGTGAGCAAAGTCAATCCACTGTACTGGAACAAACATCTTCTTGAAGTGCTTGATGATGTCGTGATAGATCATGCAGTGATCCCGTGACCAAACATGCTCGACATTCTTGATCTGAGCCTTCTCTTCTAGGTAGTGATTCCGGGTGCGGAACCGCAGAAACTCCTTAGGGGGCATATTGCGAACGTTGATCCCCTTGGTCTTGTGAGCTGTCTTCTTGAAAGACTTCTTTTTGGGATTTAGACCGGAAGTGGCGGAGCCCTCTGGAGCATCTGGAGTGCGATACTGCTTTGGTTGGGTGTCCCGTGGGGGATTCGAGCAGCGAGCACCACCTGTGACACACAAGACACACACCGAAAAAGAGCGACAAGAGGAGTCAAGGCAATGAGCAAAAAGAAGCATAAGAATAAACTCATATTGCCAAACAAAGCAAAAATAAAAGAAAAAATATCCTCCTGGCGGTAGTACCGCTACCCCTGGCGGTAGTACGGTTGGGGTCCTAGCGGTAGTACCGCTACCCCTGGCGGTAGTACCGTTGGGGTCCTAGCGGTAGTACCGCCAGCCTGGCGGTAGTACCGCTAGAGGGTTGACTTTCAGATCTGAATAGAGAAAGACCCATAAGAACGGCTAGATTGGATTTACGAGGGCCATGGCTACTGCATAGAATCACTACAAGAACCACCATAGCCCTAATCACATGAGGATCTCAAGCACATCTAGATAAAGACATGCCTAGGCAAGAGTATTCAAGTTTTAGATCTAATCCAAAATAAGAGAAAAAGTACTTGATATAAAACATGAAGAACCTAGGGCATAGCAAGATAAAAGCAATGAATCATAGGACCTACACTCCCCTAGAATATCTCCTTTGTTCCATCCAAGAACAAAGCACAAACCATAGCCATGGATCCAAATCACCAAGCTCCTAACCCTAGAACAAGAAAGCACCAATCAAGAGAACAAAGGGAGGAGCTTTACCGGTGTCCATGACACTTTATGGAGGAAGGAGGAGTGGCGCAAACCCTCCAAATCAAGGGAGAGAAGGGGCTCCGCAGTTAGAGATCCAAATGGGGGGAGTTCAGGGAAGAGGAAGGAAGAGCCACGAGGAAGAAGAAAGAGGGCAGAAAAAACGGGCTCCCCCTCCTTTATATAGCCCAAGGGGTACGGGCCAGTGGTAGTACCGCCAAGGTCCTAGCGGTAGTACCGCTGACCTAGCGGTAGTACCGCTGGGGTCCTGGCGGTAGTACCGCTCCCCCTTGAGACAACCCTAAAAGCCCTAGTCAAGTCGTGGTACACTGGGGTCTTGGCGGTAGTACCGCTATCCCTAGCGGTAGTACCACTGGGGTCCTGGCGGTAGTACCGCTACCCCTGGCGGTAGTACCGCTGGGGTCCTGGCAGTGGTACCGCTACCCCTGGCGGTAGTACCGCTCAAAATGGCACAACGAGACATAGGATTTCATGAAAAAGACATGGGCAACGACTAGTCAGTGTAAATAAAAAGATAGCACCAGCAAGATATACTGACTCGTCATTTTGTATCCTTTCTTCCATGTGAGAGAAAGGTGGGGGCGGTGGCCGAGGCCAACTATGTTTGAGGCAAAGGTATGACACCGCGAAGAATTATCCTTGGGTTCATGACCAATGCTCGTCTTTGAAGCACAAGTGCCATTTAGTAATGGCTAAAGTGAAAGACTTGATCAATTTATGCATAATGGGGGGAGGGAAAGTTCATTGAGAGAACAACACTCCCCCTATGTCCATGCCTACATCTAGAACAAGATCTAATGCATAGTGAGGTGCAAGGTGCCTAGCTTCAATCCACATTACTTGAATCAATGATATTTAGCTCATGCCTTAACTCCCGGAACCTTGCTTCATCGAGGGGCTTAGTGAAAATATCTGCAAGTTGCTCTTCAGTGTGGATGAAGTGAACCTCAATATCACCAAGCTTGATATGTTCACGAATGAAGTGATGGCGAATATCAATATGCTTGGTCTTGCTATGTTGCACCGGGTTAAGGGAAATCTTGATAGCACTTTGATTGTCACATAGAAGAGGCACTTTGTCACAAGTGACACCGTAATCCTTTAAAGTTTGCCTCATCCATAGCAACTGTGCACAACAACTTGCAGCTGCCACATACTCAGCTTCGGTGGATGATAGTGAGACACAATTCTGCTTCTTTGAAGACCAACTTACCAGTGATCGACCAAGGAATTGGCATCCTCCAGAAGTTGACTTCCTCTCCACACAATCTCCTGCCCAATCTGAGTCAGAATAGCCCACTAGGTTGAAGTTTGCTCCTTTGGGATACCATAGACCAAAGTTTGGGGTATGAGCCAAATATTGAAAGATTCGCTTAACATCCATATAATGACTTTCTTTTGGTGCGGATTGAAACCGTGCACAGATCCCTACACTCAACATAATATCTGGTCTAGATGCACAAAGGTAAAGGAGGGATCCAATCATGGAGCGATATACCTTTTGATACACTGCTTTACCATTGGGATCACTGTCAAGCTTGCATCTTGTTGGCATGGGGAACTTGACCGACTTGACATCTTCGAACTCGAACCTTTTGAGCATGTCTTGAGTGTACTTGGTTTGGTTGATGAAGGTCCCTTCTAAGTCTTGTTTAATCTCGAATCCGAGGAAGAACTTCAACTCTCCCATCATGGACATCTCAAATTTCTCGGTCATTAGTGCGGCAAATTCTTCATTGAAAGAAATGTTAGGAGAACCAAAAATGATATCATCAACATATAGTTGGCATATGAACAAATCCCCTTTAACCCTCTTAGTAAAAAGAGTGGGATCTATCTTCCCAATTTCAAACCCACGATCTTGTAACAACTCAGTAAGATACTCATACCACGCACGTGGGGCTTGTTTAAGGCCATAGAGTGCCTTATTAAGTTTGTACACATGATTGGGGAGCTTGGGATGTTCAAATCCCGGGGGTTGTTTGACATAGACCAACTCATTTAAAGGACCATTAAGAAAAGCACTTTTCACATCCATTTTGCTGTAATTTGAAATTATGATGAGAAGCAAATGCAAGCAGCATGCGAATAGATTCTAGACGAGCAACAGGAGCAAAGGTTTCACCGTAGTCGATACCCTCGACTTGGGAGTAGCCTTGAGCCACCAATCTTGCCGTGTTTCGAATCACAATCCCATTGGCATCTTGCTTGTTTTTGAAAATCCATTTGGTCCCAATGACATTATGTTCCTCCTTTGGTCTTGGTACTAAATCCCAGACTTGATTACGCTCGAAGTTGTTGAGTTCTTCATGCATGGCCATAAGCCAATCCTCATCATCGAGCGCTTCCTGTACCTGTTGAGGTTCACAATATGAAACAAACGTGTGATGCTCACAATAATTCCAAATCTGTTGACGGGTGGATACTCCCCTTTTTAAACTGCCAAGTACATTCTTCATAAGATGTGACTTGACTCTCAGCTTGTTCGCAATCTTGGCTGCTCGACGCTCCAAGAGTTCTTCATTGGATAACTGGGGAGCATCGACTTGTTTACTTTGCTTGCCCTTGCGTCTTGAACCACCCTTGGCACCGGATTTTGGTGCTGCAGACGAGAACTGCGAGACAGTATCCTGATCAACTTGATTTTCGACTTGAGCAGGTTCACTTGTTTGTTCTTGTACTTGTGGTTGCTCTTGATCTTGATCTTTTGCTTCTATTTGGTCTGGATCTTGTAGTTGCACTTGATCTTGATCTTGAGCAGGTTCGGAACCTTGGGTAGGTGCTTTTACATCATGGGACACATCACCATCGTTGGGCAATTGATCTTGACCTTGAGCTTGTTCAACTTGTGGAGGGTCTTCTCTTTGTGCATCGGAAGCGTGTGGGGCTTGTGAGGGTGATGGCTCCACTTGAGTAGAGCATTGTCCTTCTCCTTCGACCACAAGGGGTTCCTCAATGGGGAGTATTTGACCAATCCCCATTCTTCTTATGGCTTGGGGAGGAATTTTCATCACCTACATCACAAAGACCACTTTGCTCCACTTGGGAGCCATTATTTTCATCAAACTCCACGTTACACGTCTCCTCAATGAGTCCGGTGAACTTGTTGAGGACACGGTAAGCATGAGAGTTTGTAGCATAACCAACAAAGATGCCCTCTTGTGCTCTAGAATCAAATTTAGCTAAACGTGCACCTTTCTTGAGAATGAAACACTTACAACCGAATACCTAGAAGTACTTGAGATTGGGTTTGTTTCCGGTGAGAATCTCATATGGGGTCTTGTTCAAGCCTTTGCGGATATAGAGCCGATTGGACGCGTGACATGCTGTGTTGATGGCCTCAGCCCAAAAGTTATATGGAGATTTGAATTCTGCCATCATTGTTCTTGCAGCATCCATCAAGGTCCGGTTCTTCCTTTCTGCCACGCCATTTTGTTGAGGGGTATATGGTGCTGAATATTGATGTTTTATTCCCTCATCACCTAGAAACTCATCCAAGGTGTAGTTCTTGAACTCGGTGCCGTTGTCACTTCTAATCATCAAAATCTTTGCATCATGTTGACGTTGAGCTTCATTAGCAAAGTTGATGACAGTTTGTTGAGTCTCACTCTTCCTCTTGAAGAAATATACCCAGGTGTATCTTGAGTAGTCATCAACAATTACCAAACAGTACTTTCTGCCTCCAAGACTATCAAATGATGGAGGACCAAAAAGATCCATATGGAGGAGCTCCAATGGCCTCTTAGTGTAAATGAGAGTCGTTGGACGATGAGCAGTTTCATGAATCTTTCCTTCAATGCAGACACTGGAAGCACGATCTCTAGAAAAACTCACATTTGTTAGTCCACGAATATGGTCCCCTTTAAGAAGACTTTGCAAAGATCTCATATTGACATGAGCTAGTCAGCGATGGCAAAGCCAGCCCACATCAACTTTAGCCATTAGACAAGTCGCAGTCTTAGTGGGTCGCTTTGAAAAGTTCACCACATAAGGACCATTTTTGACATATCCAACATAGGCTACTTTAAGAGTCTTGCTCCACAAGAGGACCACGGTATCAAGATTAAAGAAAGTGGAAAAACCCATAATTGCAAGTTGACGAACCGAAAGTAAATTGTAGGCAAGGGACTCAACAAGCATGACCTTTTCAATAGATAACTCTTGAGAGATGACCACCTTACCAAATCCCAATACCTTTGACGAGGATGCATCCGCGAATTGGACATGAGTGGGCATAGATAGAGAAGGATGCACATCCACCACTAAGTCCTTGCTTCCGGTCATATGATTTGTTGCTCCACTATCGAGCAACCATGACACCCCACTGGAAGCAAACTCCTGCAATAGATCAAAGCTTGGTTTTAGGTACCCATTTTTGAATGGGTCCTTTAATATTAGAGACAAGGGTCTTAGGAACCCAAATAGCCCATTCAATGGACTCATAGTAAGAACCAACAAATTTGGCATAAACATGCCCAACATAAAACATAGGAAGGGTTGAGTTTGTCGGCTGTGTTAGTAGGAATGGTTTTTCCCTTCTTGATGTTACCATCATCCACCTTGTTCCTGTTCACCTCCTGAGTCCATGAGGGTAGGGGATCGTTTGTTCCCGTTCCTCCTTTTACCTTTTGACTTGGAGGTAAGTCCAAGTCCCTCCTTTCCTACAACACCCTTTTGATTGCTCAAGAGGTCATTCAGGCTCTTCTCGCCTTGTATGCATGACAGAAGGCCCTTCTCAAGTCTCTCCTTTAACTTGGCATTTTCCTCCACAAGATGTACATGCTCACAACAAGGGTTAGTTGTACAAGCATTATCAATTAACACAAAGGGAGGACAAGTAGAGATTTCCTTGGTAAGCTTTGCTTGGAGTTGATCATGAGACTCTTTCACAGAGAAATGAACACCTTTCAAGACCTTGTGAGCCTTGTCAAGTGTGTCAAACTCCACTTTGAGTCTGTCATGGCCAACCCCGAGAGCATACTTTTCAGACTTAAGCATATGAGTAAGAACAGTATCATGATCTAGTTTCTTTTGCATTTTAGCGCAGTCATCGTTGTATGATTCCTCAAGAGCCAAACGTAGAGTGCGCTCCTTTTCTAGTGCAATAGATAATTCAACAATCTCATCGGCATAGTCACGACTATGTCCCTGAAGCTCGGAGATGGTCTCCTCATGAGACTCTATGAGGTCATTAGCCTCACCCAGTTGTTCCAAGATATCAACAAAGTGCTTTTTGGATTCTCCCTTAATAGTGCACAGAAATTTGTCAAGATCATGCTCATTAAGTTCCCCAACATCACTATCATCAACACAATTCAACAATGAAGGAGCAGTAGCGATGTTGGTCTTAATGATGGGAGTTACCTGATCGATACCTTTTGCCATGAGGCACTTGGCGATGTGGTTCTCGTTGGGGGCGTTGAAGAGAGACACCTTCTTGGGAGAGGGGTGGCAATAGCAACAGTTGTAGTTGCCACCATATCATCATCATCATCATCATCGGAAGGGTACTCTTCAAGGGCCACCATACCCTTTGGGTGGGGTTTCTTCACAAAGTTGTTCTTGATTGGGAATGACTTGGTTTTGTCTTTGTGAATGAGCTTTCCCCCGTTGTCTTCCCTTTTCTCATAGGGACATTCAGCCACGAAGTGACTCACATTACCATAGTTATAGCATGTCCTCACTCGTTGCTTGGGTTTGAACCCACTTGAGTTGTTCTTTGTGAAGGTGGGTCTTGAGTTCCTCTTGTTGCCCCAGAATTGCCTTGATACAAGAGCCATGTGCTCATGATAAGCATACTTCGTGTCTTTAGGGCAGCTCTCCTCTTCCTCATCCTCTTCTTCTTCTTCACAAGCCGCTTTTGCCTTTAACGCAAGGTTGGGTGAAGCTGTCTTTGAGCGAACACGAGCAAGTGCATTGTCAGCTGTCTCGTTCATGATTGACATTGCAATGAATTCATCCGACACCTCACTGGAAGACAAGGAGTGGAAATCTGGTCGTTGGCGAATGACAGATGAGATGGCTTTATTGAAAGGCATGATGGCCTTGAGAAACTTGCGCTTGACCCATGTATCATCCACATCCTTGCTCCCATGGTCCTTGAGTGCCACAGCAATAGCAGTCACCCTTCGATAGAGATCTTGAGGGTCCTCGTCTTCCTTCATCACAAACTCATCGGCCTTATCAAGTACCACTTCATAGTTGGACCGTTGAATGCTTGAGCTTCCCTTGTACAACACCATAATGTGCTCCCAATAGTCCTTGGCCAAAGTGAAGGGACGCAAGTGAGGAAGATCTTCAAGTGGCACTGCGGACTGGAGAATAAACAATGGAGAGTGATTAGATTGATTGTCCGCTTCTTCTCTTGGAGTGAGGTTGCTTGGGTCATGGGGATAATAGCCTTGCTCAATGATTCTCCACAAACTTGTTGAGCTGTGATTCAAATGAGACTTAATAGAAAATACCCAGTTAGCAAAGTCACCTTTTACAAGCTTAGGAGGAGGACCAACAGGGTTAAGACGCGGTGTGGGAACCGGTCCTCCATAGACTAAGGGTGGTGGAATAGATGCATAAGTCCCATTCCCATCATTTTCGAGAGGAGGGGAAGGTTGCATACCTTTAGCCGTTTCCCTAAAGGAATTGGCCTTCGAATCCGTGTTGGTGGGTTTAACCACCAACTCCGGTTCGGGGGAACTTTTAATTCCCTCAATTAACTCTTTAAGCATGTTCTTGACCTCGTTCGTCATGGACGTCTTGAGTCCGGCCATAGCCGTATTCAAGTCGTCCCTTGTGATCGAAGTCAAGTCCATGCCCTTGGTTTGTGCACGGGGAACTCCCTCATCATCTTCCATACTCTTCGGGTGGTGAAACCCTTAATAAAGAGACGTGGCTCTGATACGAATTGAAAGGATCGATATGGTTGACTAGAGGGGGGGTGAATAGGCAACGAACACTTTTTAATTAATCTTAGCAAGTTAGGGTAAGCAACATAAGGGTTCACTAAAATGACAACAAGGAGGTGAACATATATGATGCTAACAACAAAGATAACTAAGACAAGTAAGAGATACACAACAACATAAGCATGCACGATGTAAAGGTTAGAGATAACCACAAGTGGGACCAATGAAGACGAGGATGTGTTACCGAAGTTCCTTCCCTTTGACAAGAAGTACGTCTCCGTTGGAGCAGTGTGGAGGCACAATGCTCCCCCAATAGGCCACTAGGGCCACCGTATTCTCCTCACGCCCTCACACGATGCGAGGTACCGTGATTCCACTATAGGTGCCCTTGAAGGCGGTGACCGAACCTTTACAAACAAGGTTGGGGCAAACTCCACACAAAGCTTGGAGGCTCCCAACAAGACCACGAAGCTTCACCACAATGGAATGTGGCTCCAAGGTGACCTCAACCGTCTAGGGTGCTCAAACACCCAAGAGTAACAAGATCCGCAAGGGATTGGTGGGGGAATCAACTTTTCTCTTGGTGGAAGTGTAGATCTAGGCCTTCTCAACCAAACCCTAAAGAATCAACAAGTTTGATTGGCTAGGGAGAGAGATCGGGCACTTTTGAGCTTAGGGAGCAACAATGGAGCTTGGGAGGGTAAAAGGTAGGGTTCTAGAGCAAGAAGAACCCCTTATATAGTGGGGGGGGGGGGAATCCAACCGTTTTCCCACTCATAGCCCGAGCCTAGCGGTACTACCGCTGGCTGCAGCGGTACTACCGCTAACACTCCAGTGGTACTACCGCTGGCTGCAGCGGTACTACCGTTGGCACTCCAGCGGTACTACCACTGGTCCCATGGTAGCGCAGAAGCACTACCAGGCTAACCACCGCCAAGAAAGTCTTCGCAAAAAGTCCGATGAAGTACGACCGCTAGGAAGGCGGTACTAAGTTCCTGGAGCGGTACTACTGCTGACCACGGGCGGTACTACCGCCAGCACAGCGGTACTACCGCCAGCTCCAGCGGTACCACCGCTAGGCACAACGGTACCACCGCTAGGCCCAGCGGTACCATCGCTAGGCACAGCGGTACTACCGTTGAGAGACCTTTTTGCTTAGAGGAGATAAACGAGAGGCGGGAGCCACTCCAAAGTTGTAGGGAAAGGGAAAGGAGATAAAGTGTGTGCGTGCGAAATTGATTCCACCCAAACCTTTCCACTACGGGTCCCCTCTTAATAATACGACGTCCTATGACTCAAAGAAAGAGAATCGTAGAGTACACCATGCTTCTGTTCCATGGAAGGGGGGCGAGTCGTCTTGTGCCGTTGACATGTGTTATCTGAAATCTTAACACACACGATTAGTCCTTTGCAGTACTGTCATCAATCACCAAAATTACTTAGGCATAAAATATGCCCTAACACCTTCTATAGAAACCAACATGACCAAGGAAGCTTGTTATACCTTTGATATCTGTGGGATATGGCATTTTATCGATTGCATCAACCTTAGCCTTATCGACTTCAATACCTCTTTCGGAAATTTTATGTCCTAAGACGATGCCTTCATTAACCATAAAGTGACACTTCTCCCAATTCAAGACAAGATTGGTGTCTTTACATCTATGTAAGACTCGATCTGTAGCGACCCGACTCAAAACGAGTCAAGCCTGTGTGTATCTGTGCCATCCCTGGATCAGTATGCTGGCACACACAGTACATCAATGTATATATCAAAGTGCAATCACATGTAAATAGCGTAAAACTGATATATACCTTAAATATCTCAGCGGAAGCAGTCAAGGGAGTGGAGTCCCAATAAACACCAACGGCAAGTTGAGTGCGGACCGTAACCCTGAATCGTACTCTTACTCGTCGAGGAAATATCTGCAACATAAGATGTTGCAGCCGTGTAGGTCAGCATATTGAATATGCCGGCAAGTCACATAAGAGAGAGGTGAAAAAGTAATCATCTATTCTATATGCATATATGGCAGGTGGGGCTGTAAGTTTTTAGCAAAAAGCAAGGTTTTCTCCTACATCAAGAGAAGGCTAAAAGCAAAATGTTACTACATTGTTGGTTGTTAACGAGATGGTTCCACCAACCAATTCTCGTACCCATGTTGTCAATAATACCCACATCAATATTATTATTTGTGTTGAGAATTTCAGATAACTTCAGTTCCTTTGGCTCAAGTTGTCCATGACCGTGCACACGGCTAATCGATTAGGTTTGAGTACTCTGCGGAGTTTTGCACACGTTCCCCACAAGATTTGATCTCCTCCGTGTATGTCCTCGCACTTCAGGGTGTTTGAAGACCGGATGATCAAAACATGGTCTTTCAACGGGTCCCTCTGAATCCCTGTCGGTGCCCATCCAATCCTACCGTTCTTCTACATCTGCTGGCACCGCCTGTCCAGAGTCGCCGCGTTGTCGAACCAAGCGAGAGCCCAAAATGACTTGTGGCTGTGCAGGTAAGCCTTGGGTCTTGAAAATATCCATCCTTGTCTTTGAGCCTGGGTGAAGCTTTCCGCAAGATGTCATGGCACGTCTCCAGCATCCCGGGTCATCCACTGGTTTCTCCAGGAAGCCGATCAACCGTCCTTCACCCAGAGTTGCATTGCATCACGAGGTCTTGAAAAGTCTTGACTTAAGCGGTCTTGGTTATTAAATTATTCTCGCATCACTCATGATAAACTCTCAACCAGAATCCCGTCTACTCAAGCATAGCAATATGAAATTTGTCGTCCCGGGCCAAGTAATGGGGTTGTTGGGTGCCTACCACATGATACTACAATATGTAACTATAATTTCCAAGTACCTAGTCAGCATGCAAATTGGGCATAGGATGGTAGAACTACGATGCGTAAAACATAGGTGATACATGATCAAATGACTTGCCTGGTGATGTTGACGAAGAAGAATTTTCATTCTCGAGGAATAACTTGATAGACTACTCGTCACTCTCCGATGAAATCTATATAACAACCATATCATTCACGTAAGCACTCATACTAGCAATCATTATAGCAATCAAAACAAGAAAAGAGAGCGAATAAGAATCCGAAGGAAACTTCAAATAAGACTAGGGAGTCTTCTACTACGTCAAACACTAAATAGTTTTTGTCTAACAGAAAATAAAATACTTAAATAACAGGGAACTAAGATATAAATTTAACTAAGATAAAATAAAGTATTTTTCACAAAACTATTTGAAAGTATTTCCAAACGGGATTTGAAACAGTAGAGAAATCAATTGCAAGTTATTAGGGAACTAGAATTGATTTCATGATAACAAATAAAATAAAAATAAAAACTTGTTGAGAACCTACTATTATCTAACAGAAAACCAAATATAAACTTTCTCAAATATAAAAGAAACTAATTTAAAAACAAATATAGAAAAAAATAGCTATAATCCTAAAAGAACTAAAACAGAATCTGTTTTGGTAAAAACCCCAATTAAAAATATTTTAAAAAAATTGAAACTTCAACTACTGAAATATATGATCAATAGGAAGCAGCAGCAAAAAGAATCAAATTAAAAGCTATTTTTAAACTCCCGGAATAAGCAAAACAAGCTTTAATTCAAATCTGATCTAACTCAATTTTTATAAATCCAAACATAGACAAATTATATATCTGCAGAAACTGCATAAAATTTGTCATCCAACGCAAAAAGAATCACCTAATTCGGAGTTATAGACTAGTAGATCTGAATTTTATAAGTTAGCTCTTTTTCTGAAAAAAACTGTGACGGGATTTCTATGAAGCTCACCGTGGCTGACACAAAGGAAGAACTTCGGCGAGGTGGCTGCTCCGGCGAGGTGGGGAGGTCGCCGGTGGGGTGGGGAATCGGCGGAGGAGTAGCACGGCAGGGGGTGGGGCGCTGGAGAGGCTCGGCAGGGGTGATGGGGAAGCGCCACGAGACCTACTATACTCCGTTCTTGACAGGAAAATGAGGATGGTGGCGCCGTGGCTACGAGCAGGGAGAAGGCGAGGTGATGGGGAAAATGGAACAAGGAGAGTTGGGGCTCTCTTATAGGGGTGGTGGGAGGCGAGGGGAGGCAACATATCTCACGAATCGGGGGAGGGAATCTTCCAGGAAGCTTCTGCCATTGCGTGGGAAGGAAGGGAACGAGAGGAGGAAGAAGAAGGGGTATGTGGGCCTGATGCGTTTCCTAACGTGGCCCAAGTACATGCCTAAAATAAGAGATCTCTTTCCCTTTTTATTAAAACAGGGATTAATACGATTAAAAGGAAATAGAATATCCTCGGAATATAGAGGTATAATATATTAAAATTTGCAGAAAAATAAATCCGAAAAGATGGGCATTTTTCCACTACCAAAATAAATACTTCAAAAAAATGTTTTTTAGAAAATCCCTAAATGCTTTATTTCTTTTTGCAAATATTTTCTCAAATAAATCTTGGGTTTCATAGCTCAAATATTTCAAAGAATATCCCCGGGTTTTGGAGGGTCATGTTTCTCCTCTCTTTTTCTTGCTTGACAAGATATGGTTCCGGCATTCCATGAGTGAGGAAGAAACAAAATGCAAAGCAAAATCGAAAGGAATTCTAATGCCACCTTGATTCAAATTCTTTATAGTTGAAGAAGTCATGCTATCTCCTCTCGCTTATTTTTTAAAAAAGATGAATTTGAATTCACAGGAAAAAGGGGAAAGTCATTTTATTCCCTCTCATTCAAAAGTTTTGAAAAGTTCTCAAATTTCACTCAAGCTTTCAATCACTCAAGCGAACAAACAATCAATTTAATAATTTTATTAACATTCCAAAATTTGGGATGTTACACGATCAAGGTTGCTGAGGCAATCATCAAAAGAAGACCCGTAAACGGAAAAGTCATCCATGAAAACCTCGACAATCTTTTCACAAAAGTCACATAATATAACCATCATACATCTTTGAAAGGTGGCAGGTGCATTACATAAGCCAAAAGGCATACGTCTATAAGCAAAGGTACCGAAAGGGCTGGTGAAAGTGGTTTTCTCCTAATCAGATTGTGCAACTGGTATTTGGGAAAAACCAGAATAATCGTCTAGAAAACAAAAGTGTGTGTGTTTGGACAGCCTTCTAGCATTTGGTCAATAAAAGGCAAAGGGTAATGATCTTTCCTAGTGGCCTCATTCAATTTCCTAAAATCGATCACCATCCTATAGCCAGTAATAATCCTCTGTGGGATCAATTCATCCTTATCATTAGGGACAACGGTAATGCCTCCCTTCTTAGGGATGCAATGCACCGGACTCACCCAATCGCTGTGAGCAACAGGATAGATAATACCCGCTTCCAGGAGCTTGAGTATTTCTTTTCTTACTACTTCTTTCATCTCAGGATTTAATCTCCTTTGATGATCAGCAACTGGTTTGAAATCAGGATCGGTTTTAATCTTGTGCTGGCATAGAGTGGGACTAATGCCCTTAAGATCATCAAGAGTATATCCAATAGCAGCACAGTGCTTCCTCAGACTTTTTAGCAACTTCTTTTCTTCATGCTCTGAGAGGCTAGCACTAATAATGATAGGATATATCTCTTTTTCATCAAGATAGGCATACTTAAGAGTATCAGGCAACTGTTTAAGCTCGAACACAGGATCACCCATTGGTGGAGGTGGATCCCCAAGCAGTTCAACATGCAAGTTATTCTTAAGGATAGGATATTGTTCTAAGACAACTCTATCTATCTCATCCCTTTCATCCATATGCATATCATTTTCATGCTCAAGCAAGTATTGCTCTAAGGGATCAGTAGGGGGCACAACAATAGAAGCTAAGGCAATACTTTCATCCCTATTAGGCAACTCCTTTTCATGAGGTTGTCTACCATACTTAGAGAAATTGAACTCATGTGACACACCTTCAAAGCCAACAGTGACAGTTTGCTTCTCACAATCAATATGAGCAACAGTATTGAGAAAAGGACTGCCAAATATGATGGGACAAAAGCTATCTTGTGCGGTAGCAAGAACAAGGAAATCAGCAGGATACTTCGTTTTACCACACAAGACTTCAACATCCCTAACAATTCCCACATGGTAGATAGTATCTCTATTGGCAAGCTGAATAGTGACATCAATAGGTTCTATCTCAATAGGTGCAATCTCATCTTTGATTTCATCGTATAAGGATTGAGGTATTGCACTAACACAAGCACCCATGTCACATAAACCATGATAACAATGATCTCCTATCTTAACAGAAACCACAGGCATGCCAACAACAGGCCTATGTTTGTCTGTAGCGTGAGGTTTAGCAATTCTAGCAGCATCTTCACAGAAGTGAAAATTATGTCCCTCAACATCGTCGGACAGAAGATCTTTGATAATAGCAATGCTAGGTTCAACTCTAATTTGCTCAGGGGGTGTAGGTGTTCTAATATAGCCTCTACGTATCACAGTTGAAGCTTTAGAATGATCCTTTATCCTAACAGGGAAAGGTGGTTTCTCAATGTAAGCACTGGGAACAACATGATCATTATAGGCAATGACTTTCTCTTCAACTGGAACGGGTTTAACTACATTGACTTCTAAAGGACGATGATATTTGACCACTTCTCTTTGGGGAGATCAATATGAGCAGCAAAGGATTCACACAATGAAGGTACTATCTCAGAGTCAAGTCCATACTTAGCGCTAAAATCACTAAAGGTATTTGTCTCAACAAAGGATTTAACGCAATCAAATGTGAAATTCATACCTGACTCCTTACCTTCTTCAAGCTCCCAATCTTCAGAGTTGTGTTTAATTCTCTCCAATAAATTCCATTTGAAGTCAATTCTCTCTTCATAAAAGAACCGGTACAAGAAGTGTCAAGCATGGTGTGATCATCATGAGAAAGCCGAGCATAGAAGTTCTGAATGATAATTTCTCTCGAGAGCTCATGATTGGGGCATGAATATAGCATTGATTTAAGCCTCCCCCAAGCTTGAGCGATGCTTTCTCTGTCACGAGGCCAAAAATTATAAATATAATTCCGATCACGATGTACTAAATGCATAGGATAAAACTTTTGATGAAATTCCAATTTCAACCGATTGTAGTCCCATGATCCAGTATCATCACATAGCCTATACCATGTCAATGCCTTATCCTTCAAAGATAAAGGAAAGACCTCCTTCTTGACCTCATCCTTGGGCACACCTGCAAGCTTAAATAAACCACAAACTTCATCTACATAGATCATATGCAAGTCTGGATGTGATGTTCCATCTCTTGTAAAAGGATTAGCCAGCAGTTTCTCAAGCATACCCAAAGGAAATTCAAAGCAAATATTTTCAGTAGGTGCAGCAGGTTGAGGATAAACTATTTGTGCTTCCGTTCGAGGTGAAGATACCCCGAACAAGCCCCTCAAAGGATTAGTATCCATAGTGACAAGTGACAATAAATTTCAGCACACTATATGAATGTTTCCTTACCAAGTTCCAATTACCAAAGGCGCTTCACTCCCCGACAACGGCGCCAGAAAAGAGTCTTGATGACCCAGAAGTATAGGGGATCAATCATCGTCCTTTCAATAAGTAAGAGTGTCAAACCGAACGAGGAGCAGAAGTATCTGACAAGTGGTTTTCAGCAAGGTAATATCTGCAGGCACTGAAATTGTCGGTAACAAGTGATTGTGTGGTGAGATGATTTGTAGCAGCAACGAGTAACAAAAGTAGCAACGGTGCAACAAAGTGGCACAATCCCTTTTGTAGCAAGGGACAAGCCTGGACAAAGTCTTATAGGAGGAAAAATGCTCCCGAGGACACACGGGAATTTTTGTCATGCTAGTTTTCATCATGTTCATATGATTCACGTTCGTTACTTTGATAGTTTGATATGTGGGTGGACCGGCGCTTGGGTACTGCCCTTACTTGGACAAGCATCCCACTTATGATTAACCCCTCTCGTAAGCATCCGCAACTACGAAAGAAGAATTAAGAGAAAGTCTAACCATAGCATTAAACTAGTGGATCCAAATCAGCCCCTTACGAAGCAACGCATAAACTAGGGTTTAAGCTTCTATCACTCTAGCAACCCATCATCTAATTACTACTTTCCAATTCATTCCTCTAGGCCCAAATAATGGTGAAGTGTAATGTAGTCCATGTTCACATAACACCACTAGAGGAAAAACAACATACAACATATCAAATTACCGAACGAATACCAAATTCACATGACTACTATTAGCATGACTTATCCCATGTCCTCAGGAACAAAAGTAACTACTCACAAAGCATAATCATATTCATGACCAGAGAGGTAATGAGTAGCATCAAGGATCTAAACATAAACTCTTCCACCAAATAATCCAACTAGCATCAACTACAAAGTGTAATCACCACTACTAGCAACCTTACAAGTACTAATCGGAGTCGAGAGACGGAGATTGGTTACAAGTGATGAACTAGGGTTTGGAGATGAGATGGTGCTGATGAAGATGTTGATGGTGACGAGTCCCCTTCAATGAGAGGAGTGTTGGTGATGATGATGGCGAAGATTTCCCCCTCCGGGAGGGAAGTTTCCCCGGCAGGATCGTCCTGCCAGAGCTCTAGGTTGGTTCTGCTCAAGTTCCGCCTCGTGGCGGTGGCGAATCCACGAAAAAGCTCCTCCCTGATTTTTTCCTAGACGAAACCCTTCATATAGAAGAAGAGGGGGGCTAGTGGGCCCGCAGGCTGCCCACAAGCCCTCATGGCGCGACCTGGGGGGTGGCCGCGCCGTGCAGGCTTGTGGCCACCTGCACGCGCCCCTGTGGCACTTTTTCGGCCCGGTATTTTTTATAAATCAGGAAAAAAAATCCTCGTTGATTTTTACGTCGTTTGGAGTTGGGCATAATAGGTATCTCAACTTTGCTCCACTTTCAGGCCAGAATTCCAGTTGCCGACATTCTCCCTCTTCATGTAAACCTTGCAAAATAAGAGAGAAAAGGCATAAGAATAGTACCGTGAAGTGAAATAACAGACAAAGAAGCGATAAATAACAACATGAAAACTTGATGAAAAATGGACGTATCACGCCTCCACACTCATCGGGACCACACACATCGGTATGTATGATTTCCAACAAGTCACTTGCACGCTCCATTGTTCCGGAGAACGGAGTCTTAGTCATCTTTCCCATGAGGCATGGTTCGAACGTGTCAAGTGAATCAAAGTCAAGTGACTCCAAAAGTCCATCAGTATGGAGTTTCTTCATGTGCTTTACACCAATATGACCTAAGTGGCAGTGGCATAAAAACATGGCGCTATCATTGTTAACTCTTACTCTTTTTGTCTCAATGTTATGTATATGTGTATTATCACTATCAAGAATCAATATGAACAATCCTCTCACATTGGTTGCATGACCATAAAAGATATTAATCATAGAAATAGAACAACCATTATTCTCTGATTTAAATGAGTAACCATATCACAATAAATAAGGTCCAGATATAATGTCCATGCTTAACGCAGGCACTAAATAACATTTATTTAAGTTCATAACTAATCCTGATGGTAACTGAAGTGAAATTGCGCCGACGGCGATTGCATCAACCTTGGAACCATTTCCCCTTCGCGCATCGTCACTTCATCCTTCGCCATCCTTCGCTTATTCTGTTGTTCCTATTTTGAGTTGCAAATATGAGCAACAGAACTGGTATCGAATACCCAGGCACTACTACGAGAGTTGGTTAAGTACACATCAATAACATGTATATCAAATATACCTGATTTTTCCTTGGCCGCCTTCTTATCAGTTAGATACTTGGGGCAGTTGCGCTTCCAGTGACCCATACCCTTGCAATAATAGCACTTCGTTTCAGGCTTAGGTCTAGCTTTGGGTTTCTTCATCAGATTGGCAACAGGCTTGCCGCTCTTCTTTGAATTACCCTTCTTTCCTTTGCCGTTTCTCTTGAAACTAGTGGTTTTATTCACCATCAACACTTGATGCTCTTTACGGAGTTGTGACTCTGCGACTTTCAGCATCGCGAATAACTCACCGAGTGACTTGTTCATCCCTTGCATGTTATAGTTCAACACGAAGATCTTATAGCTTGGTGGCAGTGATTGAAGAATTCTGTTAGTGATAGCCTCTTGCGAGAGTTTAATCCCCAGCTCAGTTGGACTGTTTGAGTACCCGGACATTTTGAGCACATGTTCATTGATGACCCACAAGTATAGGGGATCAATCGTAGTCCTTTCGATAAGTAAGAGTGTTGAACCCAACGAGGAGCAGAAGGATCTGACAAGTGGTTTTCAGCAAGGTAAAATCTGCACGCACTGAAATTGTCGGTAACAAGTGATTGTGTGGTGAGATGATTCGTAGCAAGCAACAAGTAACAAAAGTAGCAACGGTGCAGCAAAGTGGACCAATCCCTTTTGTAGCAAGGGACAAGCCTGGACAAAGTCTTATAGGAGGAAAAATGCTCCTGGGGACACACGGGAATTTCTGTCATGCTAGTTTTCATCATGTTCATATGATTCACATTCGTTACTTTGATAGTTTGATATGTGGGTGAACCGGCACTTGGGTACTGCCATTACTTGGACAAGCATCCCACTTATGATTAACCCCTCTCGCAAGCATCCGCAACTACGAAAGAAGAATTAAGACAAAGTCTAACCATAGCATTAAACTAGTGGATCCAAATTAGCCCCTTACGAAGCAACGCATAAACTAGGGTTTAAGCTTCTGTCACTCTAGCAACCCATCATCTACTTACTACTTCCCAATGCCTTCCTCTAGGCCCAAATAATGGTGAAGTGTTATGTAGTCGACGTTCACATAACACCACTAGAGGAAAAACAACATACAACACATCAAAATACCAAACGAATACCAAATTCACATGACTACTATTAGCATGACTTATCCCATGTCCTCAGGAACCAAAGCATCTACTCACAAAGCATAATCATATTCATGACCAGAGAGGTAATGAGTAGCATCAAGGATCTGAACATAAACTCTTCCACCAAGTAATCCAACTAGCATCAACTACAAAGAGTAATCAACACTACTAGCAACCTTACAAGTACCAATCGGAGTCGCGAGACGGAGATTGGTTACAAGTGATGAACTAGGATTTGGATATGAGATGGTGCTGATGAAGATGTTGATGGTGACGAGTCCCCTCTGATGAGAGGAATGTTGGTGATGACGATGGCGATGATTTCCCCCTCCGGGAGGGAAGTTTCCCTGGCAGGATCGTCCTGCCGGAGCTCTAGATTGGTTCTGCTCAAGTTCCGCCTTGTGGCGGCGGCGAATCCACGAAAAAGCTCCTCCCTGATTTTTTCCAGAAGAAACCCTTCATATAGCAGAAGAGGGGGGCAAGTGGGCCAGCAGTTTGCTCACAAGCCCTCATGGCGCGGCCTGGGGGGTGGCCGCGCCGTGCAGGCTTGTGGCCAACCCCTGGCGCCCCTGTGGCACTTCTTCGACCGAGTATTTTTGATAAATCCGGAAAACAATCCTCGTTAAGTTTTACGGCGTTTGGAGTTTCCCAGAATAGGTATCTCAACTTTGCTCCACTTTGAGGCCAGAATTCCAATTGCCGGCATTCTCTCTCTTCATGTAAACCTTGCAAAATAAGAGAGAAAAGGCATAAGAATTGTACCATGAAGTGAAATAACAGCCCAACAAGCGATAATATCAACATGAAAACATGATGCAAAATGGACGTATCAACTCCCCCAAGCTTAGACCTCGCTTTTCCTCAAGCGAAAGCCTAGCTCAATAAATATGTCCACATGTTTAGGGAGAGAGGTGTCGACAAAACAAGATACGAACATGCATGCATCATGATCATGATCAGAACAGCAATACCAACATATAATCTCTCATGCTAAAGTGATAATTCTTTCACAAAGTAAAGCATGGATCAAGAACCTTACCGAGAAGTAACAACCGATAGCCTTTAGTCATTGAAGCAATTGCAATTTATCACAACATCAGAAAGAGTCAAATAAGAGCTTGTAAAGCAAATCCTCATACTCAATCATTATTTCGTTCTCTACAATTGCTACAACTCACGTGGTACTCATGAGATCAAAGTTTCAGCTGGACACAGAGAAAGATAGGGGCTTATAGTTTTGCCTCCAAACTGCTTACCTCAAGGGTAATGTCAAGAATAATAACTCATGAATACTTACTTCCAAGTTGACATATGAATATAGATCTTTCCCAAGCATATGATGTTAGCCAAGATAAAGGCGAAATAAGGAATTGGTGAAGATCACCATGACTCTTTCAAGGGCAAAAAGTAAAGGTACAAGATAGGCCCCTCGCAGAGGGAAGCAGAGGTTGTCATGCGCTTTTGAGGTTTGGATGCGTGTCCTCTTAGTGCGGAGGAACGTCACTTTATATTGCCTCCTGTGATAAAGAACTTTATTATGCAGTCTGTCGCTTTTATGTCTTCCTCATCACAGGTTCATATAAAGCTTATTTTCCACACACTAATAGATCATACATACTAGAGAGCAATTTTTATTGCTTGCACCGATTACTTGAGGGATCTTATTCAATCCATAGGTAGGTATGGTGGACACTCATGGCAAAACTGGGTTGAAGGTTTATGGATGCACAAGTAGTATCTCTACTTGGTGCGGGAGGTTTTGGCTAATATGAGGTGGAAGCAATCGTCACATGCTAAGGGATCTCTAATCATATAACTTTCTTTGGAGCCAAGCAAACACAATTCATTATGCTGTCTTCCTTGTCCAAAATCTACTTCTAGGCATGCAATAGTTTAGTGAGTGTTCACAATCATAGATGGTGTCAGAGATGATATATTTATATGTGAACCTCTCCTTCTTTATCACTTCCTATTAATTGCAACAATGACCAAGGTCTACGTTTGCCTACCCTCAACAAGTTTCAATCCTTATTCTTTTTATATGTGAAGCCATCACTTCCCATAAGATCATTACATGATCTTTCATGCTTTTGTTCTATTCTCACTCTTTTGATCATGGCAAGAAGCAAACCCCTTCAACCAAGACACTCTTTATTATATGGCTCACGAGCTCGAATACATCGGGGGTGACTGTAACATCCCAAATTTTGGAATGTTAAAATAATTATTAGATTGTTTGTTTGTTTGCTTGAGTGATTGAAACTTCTGTGAAATTTGAAACTTTTCAAAAACTTTTGAATGAGAGGAATAAAATGACTTTCCCCATCTCCGATGAATTCAAATTCAATCTTTTAAAAGCAATGAGAGAAGATGACATGACTTCTTCAACTATGAAGAATTTGAATGGAGCTGGCATTTGAATTTCCTTCGATTTTAATTTGCAAATTCTATTTTCCCTCCACTCAAGAAATGCCGGGGAATAATATTCTGTCAAACAGAAAAGAGAGGAGGAACATGACCCTCCAAAGCCAGGGGCATTTGTTGAAGTATTTTGAGCCAAGGAAACAAAATTTAATTTGAGGAAATAATTGGAAAAAGAAATAATGCTTTTAGGGATTTTTGGAAAAAACATTTTTTTTAAGTTTTTATTTTGGCCGTGGAAAAATGCCCATCATTTAGATTTTATTTTACTGATAATTTTAGTATATAGAAACTCTATTTTCGGAACTGATTTGATTTCCTAAATTTTCCTTTTACCTTCCTGTTTTAATTATTTGGAAGTAAATCGTTTTATTTGGAAACTCTTGCTGGGCCCATTAAGATTCGATCCGGCCCGATCCCCTACCGTCTTCCTCCTCTCGTCACTTTCCTCCCAGAGCTCGGTTGCCTTCCATGGCTAGGAACCGAATCCCCTTCTCCCGGATTCGCGAAACACTTTCCATCCTAGCACCTCCCGCCACCCCTATAAGAAGCCCCACATTCTCCTCGTTCCATTCCCGCTGGAATCGCTGCCTCTCCCCACCTCCTCCTCCCCCTGTGCACCTCGCCGGAGTCGGCCACAGGAGCTCGCCGGCGACCCTCCCCATCGCCCCTGCACCCCCTCCCCACCCCGCCGACTTTCGCCATCGCCCCTGCACCTCCTCCACCACCCCACCCCGTCGGCCTCCCTGCCTCCCTCCCCATCCCCACCGAGCTCCCTGCCACAAGTTCCCCGCCAGGACGCTAGGTTCCGGCAGCCCCTGACGCCCTCGCCCCTGCTCGACCAGGAGCCCCGTGGAACCTCGCCGCCACTTCCCTACGTCGCCCGCACCCCCCGCCGGCGACCCCACCTCGCCACCCCATCTCCTGCCGTCACGGGAGTTCCCTGTAGCGCAGGTAAGCTCTCCCTCCTTTTTTTTTCTTTTATTTCTTTCACCCTTAGATCAAAGACCTACGGTGTAGATTAGAAGAGCATACCCCTTCGGTTCTTTGACAAGAACCGGCCGTTTATTTTTATTAACTGAAGCGTTTTCTTATAATTCGGCCATTCGCTGGTTAGCCTACGCAGCGCACACCCCCTAGCCAACCAGAGATCGCGACGTGGCCCGTTCATTAGTTAGCTTTTATTCATTTTTTCTGTTTAGTTCCAAAAACAGAAAAGTTCCAATTTTGTTTAGCCCATAACTTTTGATCCATAAGTCCAATGGAGTTGATTCTTTTTCCAGTAGCTCACAAATTTCCTGTAGTTTTTAAAAACATATAATGTGTCTATGTTTGAAATTTTCAAATTTGAATTAGATCAGATTTAGTTTAAACCTTGTTTTGCTTATTCCAGGAGTTTAAAAATAGCTTTGAATTTGATTCTTTTTGCTACTGATCACTAGTGATCTTATTTATCAATGGTAAAAATTTCAGAATTGTTTGAGTATTTTAGCTCACTGTTTCTTGTGAAACAATATCTGTTTCACCTTTTTTAGGACTATGTCTATTTCCTTTTTCTGTAAATTGTTTTAAATTATTTTCTTTTATATTTCAGAAATATTATTGTTTTTTTATGTTAGTTAACAGTAGTTTTGCAACAAGTGTTGATTTTATTTTTATTTGTTATCACGAAATCAATTCTAGTTCCTTAGTAACTTGCAATTGGTTTCCCCACTGTTTCAAATCCCGTTTGGAAGTACTTTCAAATAGTTTTGTGAAAAATACTTTATTTTATCTTAGTTAAACTTATATATTAGTTCCTTGTTATTATTTTCTGTTAGACAAAAACTATTTAGTGTTTGACGTAGTAGAAGACTCCCTAGTCTTATTTGAAGTTTCCTTCGGATTCTTATTCGCTCCCCCTTTTGTTTTGATTGCTAGAATGATTGCTAGTATGAGTGCTTATGTGAATGATATGTTTGTTATATAGATTTCATCGGAGAGTGACGAGTAGTCTATCAAGTGTTTTCTCGAGAAATTCTTCTTCGTCAACATCACCAGGCAAGTCACTTTGATCATACTATCACCTATGTTTTATGCATCGTAGTTCTACCATCCTATGCCCAATTGCATGCTGCTTAGGTACTTGGAAATTTTAGTATAGATTGTAGTATCATGTGGTAGGCACACAACAACCCCGATACTTGGCCCCGGGACGACAAATTTCATATTGCTATGCTTGAGTAGACGGGATTTCGGTTGAGTGCATAACACGAGTGATGCGAGGTGGATTAAATAATCAAGACCGGGTAAGAGAAGATTTTCAAGACCTCGGACGAAATGCAACACTAGGTGAAGGACGGTTGATCGGCTCCCTGGAGAACCCAGTGGATGACCCGGGATGCTGGAGAGGCCATGACATCCTGCGGAAAGCTTCACCCACACTCAAAGAGACGGACGGATATTTTCAAGACCCAAGGCTTACCTGCACAGCCACAAGTCATTATGGGCTCTGGCTTGGTTGGACAACGCAGCGACTCTGGACAGGCGGTGCTAGCAGATGTAGAAGAACGGTAGGAATGGATGGGCACCGACAGGGATTCAAAGGGACCCGTTGAAAGACCATGTTTTGATCATCTGGTCTTCAAACACCCTGAAGTGCGAGGACATACTCGGAGGCGATCAAATCTTGTGGGGAACGTGTGCAAAACTCTGCAGAGTACTCAAACCTAATCGATTAGTCGTGTCCACGGTCATGGACAACTTGAGCCAAAGGAACTGAAGTTATCTGGATTTCTCAACACCATTATATATATTTGATGAGGGTAATATTGATAACTCGGGTGTGAGAACTGGTTGGCGGAACCATCTCATTAACAACCAACTACGTAGCAATATTTTGCTTTTAGCCCTCTCTTGATGTAGGAGAAAACT
The DNA here is from genome assembly GCF_904849725.1 of Hordeum vulgare subsp. vulgare. Lineage (NCBI taxonomy): Eukaryota > Viridiplantae > Streptophyta > Magnoliopsida > Poales > Poaceae > Hordeum > Hordeum vulgare. The sequence goes on along the minus strand of NC_058521.1, from coordinate 107,973,939 downwards.
TGCTTTTCGCTAAAAACTTATGACCCCACCTGCCATATATGCATATAGTATAGATGATTACTTTTCACCCCTCTCTTATGTGACTTGCCGGCATATTCAATATGCTGACCTACACGGCTGCAACGTCTTATGTTGCAGATATTTTTCTTCGACGAGTAAGAGTACGATTCAGGGTTACGGTCTACACTCAACTTGCCGTTGGTGTTTATTGGGACTCCACTCCCTTGACCGCTTCCGCTGAGATATTTAAGGTATATATCAGTTTTACGCTATTTACATGTGATTGCACTTTGATATATACATTGATGTACTGTGTGTGGCAGCATACTGATCCAGGGATGGCACAGAAACACAGAGGCTTGACTCGTCTTGAGTCGGGTCGCTATAGAAATGGTATCAGAGCACATGTTGACTGTAGGATGTGACCCTAGAAACTGGAAATCCTTTAGGGAAGAATCTCTCAAAAAAAAAATTCGAGAACACCTTTCATTTCTCATCTTTTCTGATTTCATAAAACGTTCTCTCTCATCTCAAATAGTTAGACAATGCCCTTTCCCTTTTGACCACATGAAGGATCAACCGACTCCCACTTCAAAGTAAAGAGGATTTAACCACGCGTTTGAAGAATTGAAGCTGCACCAATTAAAGACTCTCAAGACCCGAAGAATTCAAAGACCCTGAAGCGTTCGAATATTTATATGACCATTAGAAGTCGAAACCCTGTTATATACCCACGTTAGATACGATGATTTGTGAGCCGTCTTTGGTGTGTTTTCCGACGGTCACAACTAAAACCTATTCTCAAAAATATTGTTTGTATTGTGTGTATCTCCCTCTCTCTTACCCGTCTCATCCCCAAAACCTCAACCCTACCAGATGGAGTATGAAGCTGGACTTGTAGTCTCTGGACCAATGACCCAGCTGGAAGCTGAAATATGGATTCAAGACATGGAGAACCACTTCGGGAGTAACTTGATCTCAAGGAAGTATGAAGTGGAACACGCTCTTCAGTACTTTACATGAAGTGCTGCAATCTGGTGGAAAATGCACCATGCCATACAAGGATTTAGTGGAGCAGAAACTTGGGACGAATTCAAGAAGACCTTGTTAAGATCCCGACTTATTCATAAGTGCTATGACAATCCGAAGGAGAAGACTTGTGCTTGCAAGATCTGTGGAGAAATAGGGCACACCCAGGAAGAACACACAGATGGATGCACTCATTGTGAATAAAATCACCCAGCTGAGGAGTGCCCAAGCAGTCAGGTGACTTGTTTCCTTTGTGAAGGAACCACCCACTACCCAGCTCAGTGTCACATTTACCCCAAGGTGCAACAGGTTGTCAAGCAGCAGAAAGATGCAGTGAAGGAAACCCTCAAGAAGAAGATTCTAGAGGAACCTGTGATGAACGAATATATTGAAGACCCTGATGGACAAGGTCTGACCAAATTTTTCTCCAATGCATGCTACTCATGTGGAGAAGAAGGACATTATTCACAGGATTGCACGAAGAGAAGCCAAGAGTATCTGGGAAACTTCCCGACGGAAGAAGTGGAGTTTGATCCACTTGAAATAGAAGAACTGGCCAAAATAAAGAAGTCCAGAAAGAAGAAAAAGTACCCTCTGAAGAGCCAAATCTCTGCAGACATAGACTTGAGTCATGTCAGATGTTACAAGTGTATGAAATTTGGCCACCACAAATACATGTGCTCAGGAAGGAAGCCAGGAATCCAAGGAGCAAAAGCAAAAGTTAAGAAGCCTCGAGACTTGTCAGAACTCATTTGCTTTCGTTGCAAGGAAGCAGGACATTTTGCGAGGGATTGTCCGCAAAGGAAGAAAGCTAGAATGGAGTAGTTAAGTTTGACCATGGCAATAGGTGTAATCCAAAGCACTCTTGTTTTTCATAATATCATGGAGTGAAAAAAATTTGTAACAGAAGTCCCTGAGATTGTAATAACATCATGAATAAATGGAATTTATTGTCTCAGGATTGCCTATGTTGAAACTGTATGCGTTGTTTCTCTCCGAACAGAGATCTCTGAACAATTATGAGGATATGAGAAAATATGGTCTATGCAGGCATGAGTATAATTCATTTAAGTGTGGTAGTAATCGGTAAACCCACAGGATCCACTGAATAGGAGTGTACCATGATTACCAAGGAGACATATACATTTCCTCTGAGTACCTATTTACTAACACCTGCAGATGGCAACTCTCTACGAGTCATTCCTCAAGGGCCCAGAAACGATCATGACCCTGACCAGTGATCATGATTACCCGAAAATCCTGAAGGACATGCTGAAGCACATTCATCTTGAAGGAGATGCAGTCTACAAGGGTGTCGGGACCCCGATCCTAAGCCATAGGAATCCAGCCTGTAACACATCGCATCCCTTTGTGGTCTCACGCACGGTTAACTCCACGGCTGCAGCCTTACCTTAGCCGGGACCGTTTGCGTCTTTTGACTCACGTATGTGATAGTGTCGCTAGCAATCCAATGTCAAAGAACCCGGATCGACATGTCTAGTCATAAACCAAAGTGGCAGTACCGCACAAGGACATGCATACATGACCCAACAAAGCAGGTGTCAGTCATCAACGAACGTAGACGAGTCGTAGCAAGCTACAAGGACTCCATTACGTCGCGTGACATTTCCCCAAAGGGGACAGACACAGCAGCTAAGAAGGACACATGCCGGTCAACCAATGTGTCCGGAGCAGTAGCGAACTACTAAGGCTCGTTGGATCACAAAGGGGCATTTCCTTGTAAGGAGTGCTACTAAAGTTCACGACTAGGTAATCGAACCCCATACATATCAAGTACGACACACGTACGCATGGCATACCGATATGTATAGATACATCGATGGCATCACAACATAACCATAAACATACAACCTTTATTTAAGAGGCTCGGAAGAGCCACACACATAATATTACACATTAAGGGTCTCACGACCCATAATAACAGTCATACAAATACAAGCCAGCGGAAGAGTTATAAACTGTCTGGGTACAGACACGGCAACTAGTAGGCACATGGCCTGACTATACTACAGAGCCGACGTAGGGCCAGATCTTAGCTGGGACACCAGCTACTCGTCGTTGTCGATGTCTACGAAGAACCCTCCATTAGGGTCATCAACAACCTCTGCAACATTTATTAAGCAAACATGAGTACGAGGGTACTCAGCAAGACTTTAGGAGAACTAACTACTCATGCAAGGTATCAAAAGGTATTGTGGGGTTTCATGCGGGAAGCCAGCATTTGACTCGTGGCTAGACAACTTTCATTTTGAAATTAGTTTTGACAACTTGATTTCTCGCACACGAGTCCACTAACACCACAACAATACACTATCATGGAATCATTCCGTCTCCATACGGAAATGCCGTCCACGACACTCACTCTTATCTTGTCTATTTTATGAGTAGCCATTGAAGTTATCTATGAACAACATATGTCTCCAAGTAGTCCATATCCGCGGACGCGGCTATTCGAATAGATCATAACCCTGCAGGGGTGTACTTCGTCACACACGCTCTCGCCACTTATCGCTATGTGCACGTCATGCACCTCGGCAACCTTCAAGCGGAAGCCCAGCGAGGGAGTCGGCCACGACCGTTAACCACACTAGTACCTAGTCCAGGTTTATCGCCTATCTGAGAGTAACCCGTACGGAAGTCCGCCCGAGGTTTCCGCCACGGCCTCAAACGATGTGCGCAGGGTTCCCAAGCCCACCATCCGGGTGCCACTTGGTACACCATGCCACTGCCTACCGCATCACGGCCCACCTCTCAGGTCAGCACCATGCACGGCCTCCAGCATTACTATAAACACCAGAAACTACTTGCAACTCCTGGACCGGGTACTACGTGATTAATAGGCCGAGCGGGGTCATATTTCAGTGCCCAGCATGTGGTAGTATCTAGTCTTGGAATACATACACGGAACTCAGTTCCTAAGGACGGTTCCAATGAAACAACCCGCCATGTACTCCTACACAGCCTTTCACCGGTACCTTTACCAACTCAAGTTCAACACACAACCTTTGCCTACCGAACACATTCCACATTTCTGTTCATCTCCCAGATGACAGACCATACACAACTCTAAGCATAGCATGCATAGCAGGATAAGGCACATCATAGCTCAAGCAACTACCAGGTATGCTAGGTTGCAAGGTTCGGCTATTTACTGTGACAAGGTTAAGTCATGCAAAGGAAGTGGGTTCAACTATCGTGGCAAAAGCAGTTGAAGCATTTGATCTTAAATGCAATAAATAGGTGCAGGAGCAAGAACATGGGAGTTATCGGAATGATCAAAGGGGTTGCTTACCTTGTTGCTCAGAGGAGGAACGATATCCGTCAGACGGATATTCGGTGGAATCCGGGGGGTGCGGAGCCTACCGAAATGAATGGCAACATTCAATAACAATCATATGCACTCAAAATGATGCATGAGCATGGCATGAGAATGCAAGGTGATAAGTTATTATTTTCAACATGTATTAGGTTTAGAGTTGATTTGAATCACATTCGAATAGCAATTCAAACGGGGTATTCTCGGATACCGGTTTAATTGATTCGATCTGATGCTCAGATCAACTTGATGTTAACATGCATGAAATGTCATGTTATGGTACTGAATTGTAATTAGGACAGTGGTGAACATTGTATATATAATGAAATTTGAATATTTTTGCAAATTCCATTTAAAAGGTGATTATAAGAATTGAATTATTCCTTATTCCACAATTTAGGGTTCTGTAACTTTTTTAAACATGGTTGAAAATAGCATAATCAGAATCCTTGAATTTTTCTGATACTTTTTCATATATAAATTATTTTCATTGGAGTTACAGATTAATTTCTATGATTTTTACAATTTTTAGCAATTTCCTGAATTAGTTTTATACTTGAAATTCTATTTATTGCATCAGACTGACGTCAGCAGGTCAGCCGACCTGTTCAGGTCAAACCTGACAGGGGGCCCCTACTGGTCAGCCTCTCTGGGACTAATCCCGCGCTGACCAGCCCTAACTGAGGTTTGACTTGGCCTTGGGCCCACTTGTCAGCGAGTGATTAGGTGCTGAGCTGCTGGGTTAGCTTTGCCACGTCGGCATCCACCGGCGGCGAGGTCATCCTTGCCGGCGGGGAGCCTCCGTCGACCACCAGCACGGCGGAGGGGCTCGGAAACGGCGCACAGGGGGCCAAATGCTGCGCGGAGAGCACCAGAGGAACGTCACGTCTCCCGCAGCTTCATTTCTGCACCTAGTCGGGGCTGGTCTGGCCGGAGATGACGCCGGCGACGAGCTTGGCGGCGGCCAAGGCTCGGGCGTCATCGGGGTCTTTGAATCAGAGGGATCTACGCTCGGTTCTTAGCTGCTACAGCGTCTACGCGTCGACCTGGAGCTGCTGGTGCCCTCGGAAGGACGAGCTGATCATCGGAGGGCTACCGGCGACGAGCGGCAGCGGCGGTCCTCGTCGGGCTCCGGTGAAACTAGAGCTAGAGGAGGGGATCGACGGGGAAAACTTAGGGGAAACGACCGCATGCTCACGGGGAGTGCAGAGCAGAGCTTAGACGGCTCGGGAAGGCCTAGGGCGACGAATCGACGGGAGAGGTCCGGCGGCCGGAGGTGGAAGACGATGGCGTTGCGGGCGTTGCAGGGCTCGAGGAAGCTTCGGCTTCTGCAGAGATGACCAGGGCGACGAGGCAGAGCTAATGGCGTGCTCCGGGAGGGAATCCTATGGCCAGGGGCATGGGCAGCTCGAGCTCGAGCTCGGCTCTAATGGCGGCAGCAAGGAGGAGGAGGAGATTCGGGAGGAGGAAGAGAACTGAGGCGGGAATGGATAGGGGAGGCCCTGGGGAGCTTATCCCCGTCGTCGCCAGTGCGAGGCGGCGGCCAGGAAGGCACGCAGGTGCGTGGCCGCGCCGGAGGGGGCGGCGGCCACCTCCTGCTGCCTACTGGCGCGAGGGAGGGGACGAGCCAGGGATGGGCCGGGCCAGGCTTAGGCGACAGGTAAGGTTTTTCCATTTTTTTCTGTTTTTGTTTTTCTGTTTTGCTAATTAATTCAGCTCCAAAACAATAAGTAAAAACTATTTTAGACCTCCTGAAATATTTGTTATAATATCCCCAACCATTTCCAAGGTTTTCAACATTTTTGGAAATTTATAGTTTCTGATTTCAAATTTGAAATTTGAAACCAGTAGCCTTTTTCATTTATTCAAAAAGCTTAAAGTGTCAAGAAAATAGTTTTCTCCAATGCTCATTTACTTTCATGATTTATCAGAAAGTTTGAACATTTCTTGAGGCCATTTTGGGTTCATTGATTTTGAACCAGTTTGAGATTTCCTTTAATTGAAATGGTGGCTAGGGTTTTGAGTTTTTCCTTTGCCACTTTGTTGTTTTTGTTGAAACTTCTTAGATGCAAATGCAAAGAAGACATGAGCATAATGCTATCTTGCTTAAGGGTTAGGGATGTGACAACTCACCCCCACTCAAAAGAATCTCGTCCCGAGATTTAGAAGTCGTCGGGAATAACGTAGGATACTCAAGTCGGAGACGATCCTCTCTTTCCCAAGTTGCCTCCTTTTCAGAATGATTTGACCATTGAACTTTAAGAAACTTGAGGTTCCGACGTCGAGTGGTACGCTCAGCTTGATCAAGAATACGCACGGGGTATTCTCGGTATGAAAGGTTATCTTGTAGATCAAGCGTTTCGTGGTCCACTTCACGGATAGGATCCGAAAAGCAATGCCTGAGTTGCGAGACGTGGAAAACATCATGAACCTTGGAAAGATGCGGAGGAAGTTCCAACTAGTAGGCAACTTCTCCTCGTTTGGCAAGAATGCGAAAAGGACCAATGTAACGAGGAGCCAACTTGCCCTTGATACCGAAATGATGGGTACCCTTCAAAGGTGTAACCCGAAGGTAAGCCTTCTCGTCAACTTCAAAGGTCACAGCCTTATGATGACGATCATATTGGCTCTTTTGACGAGACTGGGCTGTTTTCAACTTTTCACGAATAATGCGAACCTTCTCTTCTGCATCCTGGATTATATCCGGGCCAAAGAGTTGCCTCTCTCCGGTTTCTGACCAATTAAGAGGGGTTCGACATCTTCGTCCATAGAGAACTTCAAAAGGGGCTTTGCCCAAGCTTGATTGATAACTATTGTTATAAGCGAATTCGGCGAATGGAAGGCACTTCTCCCAATTCATACCGAACGAAATAACACAAGCTCGGAGCATATCTTCTAGGATTTGATTCACTCTTTCTACTTGACCACTTGATTGAGGATGGAAAGCAGTGCTAAAAGATAAGTGAGTCCCCATGGCATTCTGAAAACTTTCCCAGAAGCGAGAAGTAAAGATACTTCCACGTTCCGAGTTAATTTCCAGGGGAACACCATGAAGAGACACTATTCGGGAGATATATAATTCTGCTAGCTAGCTAGCTGTTATACTCTCACGAACAGGAAGAAAATGAGCCACTTTGGAAAGACGGTCAATGACCACAAAGATAGCATTATTTCCTTTCTTGGTCTTGGGAAATCCGGTAATGAAATCCATGCTAACTTTATCCCATTTCCATTCAGGAATAGCTAGAGGCTGAAGGGTGCCAGCAGGCTTTTGATGTTCTGCCTTAACTCGACGACAAACGTCGCAGTTAGCAACGAACTCAGCAATTTCTCTCTTCATCCTAGTCCACCAGAACCTCTGGCGTAGGTCCTGATACATCTTAGTACTACCAGGATGAATGGTGAGAGGAGAATCATGAGCCTCCTTAAGGATTAACTGCCTTAGATGTGGGTTCTTAGGAACCACTAAACGATTCTGGAAGAACACAACACCTTGATCATTCATGGAAAATTCTTTAGCGTTTCCGCTAAAAATATTCCCCTTGATCCGTGATATACCCTTGTCACACTTTTGGCCAGCTATAATTTGATCCTTAAGAGTAGGCTTCACCACCACGGTAGAAAGGAATCCTTGAGGAACAATATGAAGATTCAACTTCCGAAAGTCCTCATGGAGATGTGATTGACCTTGTTGTAGCATCAAATTGTTACAATAGGATTTACGACTTAGTGCATCGGCCATAACATTGGCCTTTCCCGGGGTGTAAGTTATCCCTAAGTCATAATCCGAGATCAACTCAACCCACCGTCTTTGCCTGAGATTCAAATCCGGCTGGGTGAAGATATATTTCAGACTTTGGTGATTAGTGAATATTTCGCAACGATTACCCAGAAGGTAATGTCGCCAGGTTTTTAGTGCATGGACCACAGCTGCAAGCTCAAGGTCATGTGTGGGATAATTATCTTCATGTGGACGCAACTGTCGAGATGCGTATGCGATCACATGACGATCTTGCATGAGAATGCAACCTAATCCTTGTCGCGAGGCGTCGCAATAGATAACAAAGTCCTTAGAAAAATCTGGTGGTAGCAACACAGGTGCGGAAGTCAGGCGTCTTTTCAGTTCCTGAAAACTATGCTCACACTTTGGTGTCCACTCGAACTTTTTGTCCTTCTTGAGGAGTTCAGTTAGAGGCTTTGCAACCTTGGAGAAATTCTCGACGAAGCGGCGACAATAGCTCGCTAGACCAAGAAAACTCCTAACTTGCTTAACCGATTCAGGTTGAGTCCAATCAAGGACAGCTTGAACTCTCTCGGGATTGACAGCAATACCCTTACCAGAGATTACGTGGCCTAGATAGGTCACTTCTAGTAACCAGAATTCACATTTTGAAAATTTGGCATAAAGGCGATGCTCTCGAAGTTTCATCAATACCAGCCTTAGATGCTCGGCATGTTCTTGTTCATTCTTTGAGTAGATGAGAATATCATCGAGGTATACTACGACGAATTTATCCAAATACTCCATAAAGATTGAATTCATGAGTCGAGAGAAGGTGGCTGGGCATTGGTTAAACCAAAGGACATAACAGTGTACTCATATTGGCCATAACGAGTAACAAAGGCCGTTTTTGGAATGTCCCCGTTCTTAATCTTGATTTGATGGTATCCCAACCTCAAATCCATTTTAGAGAAGACTGAGGATCCAGCGAGCTGATCGTACAGATCATTGATCCTGGGGAGCGGATACTTGTTCTTTATAGTGACCAGGTTAACTGGTCGGTAATCTACAACCATCCGATCCGTTCCGTCTTTCTTCTTGACGAAGAGGACGGGACAAGCCCAAGGAGAAGAGCTAGGACGAATGAAACCTTTGTTCAAGGCCTCATCTAATTGCTTCTTAAGTTCGGCTAGCTCTAGGGGTGCCATCTTATAAGGTCTTCTGGCTATTGGGACAGTTCCCGGAACAAGATCTATCACAAACTCTACATCTCTGTCAGGTGGAATTCCTGGTAGTTCCTCAAAACATCCGGGAAGTCACGGACTACCGGAATGTCTTCAAGTTTCGGAAGAGGGTTGGCATTTAGGGAATAGAGCTGGCATTTGGCAACTCGAGTGGAGACATTTACTATCTCACCCGAGGGATGGGTAAGTTGGACATTTCTAGAATGAGTATCAATCTTGGCATAGTGACCTGACATCCAGTCCATGCCCAAGATGATATTAATATCCGAAGATTTCAATGCTATCAATGAGGCTAGAAAAACTAGCCTGTCTACTAGAATTTCATTGTCATAGGTTATCCTAGAGGTTTGCCATTTACTACCAGGGGTTTGGACAACCAATGGGATTGGCATATCACAAAATGACATGTTATGCAACTATGCATAACTTTCCGAAATGAAGGAATGAGAAGACCCAGTGTCAAAGAGAACGGACGCTGGGTGATGATTAACAAGAAGCGTACCCAGCATGACGTCGGGATCCTCTGCAGCTTCTTCTGCTGACACATAGTTCACACGGCCACGTGCAGGAGTTGGCTTCACATAATAAGCTTTGCCCGACTTGGCCTGCCCGATGGACTTTCCGGGTTGCTTGGCACCCACATTCTGAGGACACTCACGGGAATAATGCCCTGGTTCTCCACACTTGTAGCATATCACCTGGTTGGCACGTGGTGCAGCATTGCTAGCTGGACCACCATAAGCTTTTGCTGGAGGGTTGGCCTGATTCGTCTGAGGCGCCACGTAGGATGGCCTCGGAGTGTATCTTGGCGGCAGAGAACTGTTTGGAACCCACAGCCTGCGTTTTGGAAACGAGGAACCAGAAGATGAGCCAAAGTCACGGGAGTGCTTCCTTGTGGCTTCGAAGTCAGTATGACCAGTCTCCGCACTAATCGCTTTGTTGACCAAGGCTTGAAAACTTGCACACTCATGGAGGCGCAGGTCTCGACGGAGCTCAGGGCTCAGACCCTTACGGAATCTTGCTTGCTTCTTGGCGTCAGTAGACACCTCCTCTATTGCATAGCGGGCGAGGTTACCGAACTCGCGGCTATAGGCATCCACAGACAACTTGCCCTGAGTGAAGGCACATAACTCCTCTCTCTTTCTGTCCATCAGGCCCTCTGGAATATGGTGCAGACGAAAAGCTGCACTGAAGTCTGCCCACGTGGCCACTGGTTCAGCGGGACGCATAGCTTCAAAATTCTCCCACCACAGATTGGCGGGTCCTTCCAGGAAATACGCCGCAAAGGTCACCTTGTCGGCCTCAGACACATTCGCCGAGCGAATCTTGCGTGAGATGCTGCACAGCCAGTCATCAGCGTCGAGGGGATCGACGGAATGATGAAACTTTGGAGGATTCAGCTTCACAAAGTCATTGAGGGACACTGCAGCATTCCTAGGCCGTCGAGCCGTATTCTGCTCAATACGCTCTAGCAGTCGGTTGGTCTCCCTTTTGTTTCTTTCTGCCTCAAGCATCACTTCTACCAGAGAAGGTGGGTGAGGCAGGTCTTCCTGCAACGCTTGACTACCCTCACCTTGCTCATGAGCAGGGGCACGGTTCAACCTGGTGAACACCATCCTGACAAACAAACTCATAGCTTAGACCAATATCATATCAATACTAACTATGGATTAAGAATGTACTGAACACATGGAATGCGGAAATGAATATCCGAACAACATGGTAACAAGCAACTGCTATATATACACCATGGTTCATACACACCCTTACATAGTTCAGTACAAACTTAACCGAAGAGCAAACTACTGGCATTATGAAACTACTCATCAGAGGCTTACAAGCTTCCTATACATTATTTATCTAGGCCTCCGGAATTCATTTCACATTACATGCATACTTCACAAGTCATGCAGGACTGTGAACGTACGGCTACTACCATACTATCCTTCTGCTCACAGCTCAGGCATCCGCATAGAACATCTCATAGAGATTACCTCCATGACCTGGAAGCTCAACCTGCGGATCAGGAAACACTCTAGCCTGAGATCCCTGGGATCCATAAGGACACGGATGTGGCCTTGGTCCCCTGACTGGTGGTAAGAGGGGTCCCCGAAGAGGTGTGACTCCTCCTATAGCTGGCCAGTCAACGTGGGCCGGAAGATGGGTTCTAACAGGGTTCAGCATCTCCATCTCTCCATACCCTGTCTGGACTACCGGTGCCAGCTGCGTCAAAGCTGTCCACAGACGGGCACGGGTAGCATAAAGCTCCATGCGGAGAGCACGAGCATCCTTGTCTCTGTTCTCTAGCATCTCAACGGTGGACTGCAGAAGTGGATCCTCCATAGAAGAATCAAAATAGACTCCACTGAGGTATCCCTCTTCACTAGACTGAGAGGCCGGAACATAGCAGAACTCTGAATTCTGCAGCAGTGCATGTCTTGCTCTCATAATAGTCAGCATTGAATAGGCAGCATCCTATACTGCCATGTCAACGGTGACCCCCAACCCATAGGACCAATGGATTGGCTTCTCAGCTCTAGGGTAGTCTGGAAATACCCTAACAGTGCAGATGTACTGGCTCTGGTTGAAGTCTCGGTACTGTTCCTCCACTGTGTACTCGGGGTACCAGCGGTAACCGCACACCGACATCACCCTGACCAACATGGCCGTATGACCCGGTACATCAATGCACCTGGTCAGACGTACCACCTGACGAGAAGGACGGCCAGGCATATGTAAATAGAGAGTAATGCAAAAGCATTAGAGCTCTGAATGCAAAATTGGGCAGCATAACGGCTGTAAATGCTCAAAACAAATTTGAGACAACCCAACATGGAATAGCGTAACCACTCAACTATCAAGTTCAACTCTCTGATCATCAAACTTACTTCCTGCTTCCTAGGAATAAAAGAAACCCAATATCTCTCGACCCGTAGTCCTATAATCTACCGATCAGAAACACGAGCCTAGGAGAAGATGAGTAACCTAGTCCTTAATTCCCGCAGAAAGGACGAGGATGAGCAGAATAGAATATCTTGAGAAGAGAACAAGAGTGTTACGTTCCCTTCCACAAACAATTCCCTTATATATAACTAAGAAATTCTAGACTCAACTTCGACCAGTTTGGCTTAGTAATCCTACAGTCAGTCAGGCTCTGATACCAACGCTGTCGGGACCCCGATCCTAAGCCATAGGAATCCAGCCTGTAACACATCGCATCCCTTTGTGGTCTCATGCACGGTTAACTCCACGGCTGCAGCCTTACCTTAGCCGGGACCGTTTGCGTCTTCTGACTCACGTATGTGATAGTGTTGCTAGCAATCCAATGTCAAAGAACCCGGATCGACATGTCTAGTCATAAACCAAAGTGGCAGTACCGCACAAGGACATACATGACCCAACAAAGCAGGTGTGGGTCATCAACGAACGTAGACGAGTCATAGCAAGCTACAAGGACTCCATTACGTCGCGTGACATTTCCCCAAAGGGGACAGACACAGCAGCTAAGAAGGACACATGCCGGTCAACCAATGTGTCCGGAGCAGTAGCGAACTACCAAGGCTCGTTGGATCACAAAGGGGCATTTCCTTGTAAGGAGTGCTACTAAAGTTCACGACTAGGTAATCGAACCCCATACATATCAAGTACGACACACGTACGCATGGCATACCGATATGTATAGATACATCGATGGCATCACAACATAACCATAAACATACAACCTTTATTTAAGAGGCTCGGAAGAGCCACACACATAATATTACACATTAAGGGTCTCACGACCCATAATAACAGTCATACAAATACAAGCCAGCGGAAGAGTTATAAACTGTCTGGGTACAGACAGGGCAACTAGTAGGCACATGGCCTGACTATACTACAGAGCCGACGTAGGGCCAGATCGTAGCTGGGACACCAGCTACTCGTCGTCGTCGATGTCTGCGAAGAACCCTCCATTAGGGTCATTAGCAACCTCTGCAACATTTATTAAGCAAACATGAGTACGAGGGTACTCAGCAAGACTTTAGGAGAACTAACTACTCATGCAAGGTATCAAAAGGTATTGTGGGGTTTCATGCGGGAAGCCAACATTTGACTCGTGGCTAGACAACTTGCATTTTGAAATTAGTTTTGACAACTTGATTTCTCGCACATGAGTCCACTAACACCACAACAATACACTATCGTGGAATCATTCCGTCTCCATACGGAAATGCCGTCCACGACACTCACGCTTATCTTGTCAATTTTATGAGTAGCCATTGAAGTTATCTATGAACAACATATGTCTCCAAGTAGGCCATATCCGCGGACGCGGCTATTCGAATAGATCATAACCCTGCAGAGGTGTACTTCCTCACGCACGCTCTCGCCACTTATCGCTATGTGCACGTCATGCACCTCGGCAACCTTCAAGCGGAAGCCCAGCGAGGGAGTCGGCCACAACCGTTAACCACACTAGTACCTAGTCCAGGTTTATCGCCTATCTGAGAGTAACCCGTACGGAAGTCCGCCCGAGGTTTCCGCCACGGCCTCAAACAATGTGCGCAGGGTTCCCAAGCCCACCATCCGGGTGCCACTTGGTACACCATGCCACTGCCTACCGCATCACGGCCCACCTCTCAGGTCAGCACCATGCACGGCCTCCAGCATTACTATAAACACCAGAAACTACTTGCAACTCCTGGACCGGGTACTACGTGATTAATAGGCCGAGCGGGGTCATATTTCAGTGCCCAACATGTGGTAGTATCTAGTCTTGGAATACATACACGGAACTCAGTTCCTAAGGACGGTTCCAATGAAACAACCCGCCATGTACTCCTACACAGCCTTTCACCGGTACCTTTACCAACTCAAGTTCAACACACAACCTTTGCCTACCGAACACATTCCACATTTCTGTTCATCTCCCAGATGACAGACCATACACAACTCTAAGCATAGCATGCATAGCAGGATAAGGCACATCATAGCTCAAGCAACTACCAGGTATGCTAGGTTGCAAGGTTCGGCTATTTACTGTGACAAGGTTAAGTCATGCAAAGGAAGTGGGTTCAACTATCGTGGCAAAAGCAGTTGAAGCATTTGATCTTAAATGCAATAAATAGGTGCAGGAGCAAGAACATGGGAGTTATCGGAATGATCAAAGGGGTTGCTTGCCTTGTTGCTCAGAGGAGGAACGATATCCGTTAGACGGATATTCGGTGGAATCCGGGGGGTGCGGAGCCTACCGAAATGAATGGCAACAATCAATAACAATTATATGCACTCAAAATGATGCATGAGCATGGCATGAGAATGCAAGGTGATAAGTTATTATTTTCAACATGTATTAGGTTTAGAGTTGATTTGAATCACATTCGAATAGCAATTCAAACGGGGTATTCTCGGATACCGGTTTAATTGATTCGATCTGATGCTCAGATCAACTTGATGTTAACATGCATGAAATGTCATGTTATGGTACTGAATTGTAATTAGGACAGTGGTGAACATTGTATATATAATGAAATTTGAATATTTTTGCAAATTCCATTTAAAAGGTGATTATAAGAATTGAATTATTCCTTATTCCACAATTTAGGGTTCTGTAACTTTTTTAGCAATTTCCTGAATTAGTTTTATACTGGAAATTCTATTTATTGCATCAGACTGACGTCAGCAGGTCAGCCGACCTGTTCAGGTCAAACCTGACAGGGGGGCCCCACTGGTCAGCCTCTCTGGGACTAATCCCGCGCTGACCAGCCCTAACTGAGGTTTGACTTGGCCTTGGGCCCACTTGTCAGCGAGTGATTAGGTGCTGAGCTGCTGGGTTAGCTTTGCCACGTCGGCATCCACCGGCGGCGAGGTCGACCTTGCCGACGGGGAGCCTCCGGCGACCACCAGCACGGCGGTGGGGCTCGGAAACGGCGCACAGGGGGCCAAATGTTGCGCGGAGAGCACCAGAGGAACGACACGTCTCCCGCAGCTTTATTTCTGCACCTAGCCGGGGCCGATCTGGCCGGAGATGACGCCGGCGACGAGCTTGGCGGCGGCCAAGGCTCGGGCGTCATCGGGGTCATTGAATCAGAGGGATCTACGCTCGGTTCTTAGCTGCTACAGCGTCTACACGTCGACCTGGAGCTGCTGGTGCCCTCGGAAGGACGAGCTGATCATCGGAGGGCTACCGGCGACGAGCGGCAGCGGCGGTCCTCGTCGGGCTCCGGTGAAACTAGAGCTAGAGGAGGGGATCGACGGGGAAAACTTAGGGGAAACGACCGCATGCTCACGGGGAGTGCAGAGCAGAGCTTAGACGACTCGGGGTAGGCCTGGGGCGACGAATCGACGGGAGAGGTCCGGCGGCCGGAGGTGGAAGACGACGGCGTTGCGGGCGTTGCAGGGCTCGAGGAAGCTTCGGCTTCTGCAGAGATGACCAGGGCGACGAGGCGGAGCTAATGGCGTGCTCTGGGAGGGAATCCTATGGCCAGGGGCATGGGCAGCTCGAGCTCGAGCTCGGCTCTAATGGCGGCAGCAAGGAGGAGGAGGAGATCCGGGAGGAGGAAGAGAACCGAGGCGGGGAATGGATAGGGGAGGCCCTGGGGAGCTTATCCCCGTCGTCGCCAGCGCGAGGCGGCGGACAGGCAGACACGCAGGTGCGTGGCCGCGCCGGAGGGGGCGGCGGCCACCTCCTGCTGCCTACTGGCGCGAGGGAGGGGATGAGCCAGGGATGGGCCGGGCCAGGCTTAGGCGACAGGTAAGGTTTTTCCATTTTTTTTTCTGTTTTTGTTTTTCTGTTTTGCTAATTAGTTCAGCTCCAAAACAATAAGTAAAAACTATTTTAGACCTCCTGAAATATTTGTTATAATATCCCCAACCATTTCCAAGGTTTTCAACATTTTTGGAAATTTATAATTTCTGATTTCAAATTTAAAACTTGAAACCAGTAGCCTTTTTCATTTATTCAAAAAGCTTAAAGTGTCAAGAAAATAGTTTTCTCCAATGCTCATTTACTTTCATGATTTATCAGAAAGTTTGAACATTTCTTGAGGCCATTTTGGGTTCATTGATTTTGAACTAGTTTGAGATTTCCTTTAATTGAAATGGTGGCTAGGGTTTTGAGTTTTTCCTTTGCCACTTTGTTGTTTTTGTTGAAACTTCTTAGATGCAAATGCAAAGAAGACATGAGCACAATGCTATCTTGCTTAAGGGTTAGGGATGTGACAAAGGGCTACCCATTCATGGAAAATGGAGTGGAACTTTGGTACGTGGAAGTACACCTCCACCATGTGAAAGGAGTTTGTCCAAAGACTATGGGGCAATACTTTTTTATTTCACGTGTACCACGAGCAACCTTCTTTGATGCTGTTTGTGAAGCTGCCATGGAAGCCATACGTCAGATCGGAGAAATACTTGAAGCAAGACTCCGTCATACCCAGGAATACCTGAGTGAGGTACGTGTGGAGATGATGGAGATGAAGCTCATGACCACCATGATGAAGCAAAAGATGGATGATTTCAAGGAGCACATTGGAAAGTTGGATGGAACTAAAGTACCTCCAAGAGAGGCAGATGAATAAAGTTGGCAGAAATGCTCGACCATACCGAACAATGTGGATGGCAGCATTTGTAATAAATTACTTTTGAATTGGAGAGGATAAATTAAGGATGTAATAAAGGATTGATTATGAAATGAATATGATTTATGGAAGAAGCTATGATCGATCAGCAAAACGTTTTCTTAGGAACATACGAAAACCTGAGAGTTGTGAAGATACGATAGATGTTTCGTTCAGCTTGCAGAACCAATGGATTATCCGAACTTCGTTCGTGGACAAGAGAAATTCTGCAACGCTTGTGAGGATGCCCGAGTGTTAGAATACGAGATTCGCTAAACCTTATACAGAGAAATGATTTGGGTGAGGAATGTATTGATCACCATGACGACCTACTTTTATCATTTATCTTGCTATTCGGAATGGTAAATCTGAGAGACTTACCCATATAGAGAGACGATGTTCTTTGAAGCTTTTGTTTAAGCCTTAGAATGGTATGATGACAGCCCCATGTACATGGCATTTGTTGTCACGCGTAGGAAATTTTACGGCGAGGATGAAGACAAGACCCCTCTCTCTGTAGGACAACCACAAATGGTAGACCACCATGAGAACCATCGATATGTTATTTAGAATTGACCACGAGACTGTCAGTTAAGAAGACCCAGTAATGGAAGAAGCTCATATCAACAGAAGATATGAAGACTGTGAGGAGTCAGATGCCAAAACCCCAGAGGATTGTTAAAATCTTAAGGGACCAGTACCTCTCATTTTAAGTGTGGTAGCATCCCACTTTGCAGGAGATTGGAATTGTTAGAAGACCCCCAAACCCTAACCTTTCTTTCTAGCCTCTTCGAATCTCGAGGATGAGATTCATTTTAAGTGTGGTAGGTTTGTAACATCCCAAATTTTGGAATGTTAAAATAATTATTAATTGTTTGTTTGTTTGCTTGAGTGATTGAAACTTGTGTGAAATTTGAAACTTTTCAAAAACTTTTGAATGAGAGGGAATAAAATGACTTTGCCCATCTTCGATGAATTCAAATTCAATCTTTTAAAAGCAATGAGAGAAGATGACATGACTTCTTCAACTATGAAGAATTTGAATGGAGCTGGCATTTGAATTTCCTTCGATTTTAATTTGCAAATTCTATTTTCCCTCCACTCAAGAAATGCTGGGGAATAATATTCTGTCAAACAGAAAAGAGAGGAGGAACATGACCCTCCAAAGCCAGGGGCATTTGTTGAAGTATTTTGAGCCAAGGAAACAAAATTTAATTTGAGGAAATAATTGCAAAAAGAAATAATGCTTTTAGGGATTTTTGGAAAAACATTTTTTTTAAGTTTTTATTTTGGCCGTGGAAAAATGCCCATCATTTAGATTTTATTTTACTGATAATTTTAGTATATAGAAACTCTATTTTTGGAATTGATTTGATTTCCTAAATTTTCCTTTTACCTTCCTATTTTAATTATTTGGAAGTAAATCATTTTATTTGGAAACTCTTGCTGGGCCCATTAAGATTCGATCCGGCCCGATCCCCTACCGTCTTCCTCCTCTCGTCACTTTCCACCCAGAGCTCGGTTGCCTTCCATGGCTAGGAACCGAATCCCCTTCTCCCGGATTCGCGAAACACTTTCCATCCTAGCACCTCCCGCCACCCCTATAAGAAGCCCCACGTTCTCCTCGTTCCATTCCCGCGGGAATCGCCGCCTCTCCCCACCTCCTCCTCCCCCTGTGCACCTCGCCGGAGTCGGCCACAGGAGCTCGCCGGCAACCCTCCCCATCGCCCCTGCACCCCCTCCCCACCCCGCCGACTTTCCCCATCGCCCCTGCACCTCCTCCACCACCCCACCCCGTCGGCCCCCCTTGCCTCCCTCCCCATCCCCACCGAGCTCCCTGCCACGAGTTCCCCGCCAGGACGCTAGGTTCCGACAGCCCCTGACGCCCTCGCCCCTGCTCGACTAGGACCCCCGTGGAACCTCGCCGCCACTCCCCTACGTCGCCCGCACCCCCCGCCGGCGACCCCACCTCGCCGGAGCACCTCCCACCTCGCCGCCCCATCTCCTGCCGTCACGGGAGTTCCCTATAGCGCAGGTAAGCTCTCCCTCCTTTTTCTTTTTTTTCTTTTCTTTCTTTCACCCTTAGATCAAAGACCTACGGTGTAGATTAGAAGAGCATACCCCTTCGGTTCTTTGACAAGAACCGGCCGTTTATTTTTATTAACCGAAGCATTTTCTTATAATTCGGCCATTCACTGGTTAGCCTACGCAGCGCACACCCCCTAGCCAACCAGAGATCGCCACGTGGCCCGTTCATTAGTTAGCTTTTATTCATTTTTTCTGTTTAGTTCCAAAAACAGAAAAGTTCCAATCTTGTTTAGCCCATAACTTTTGATCCATAAGTCCAATGGAGTTGATTCTTTTTCCAGTAGCTCACAAATTTCCTGTAGGTTTTGAAAACATATAATTTGTCTATGTTTGAAATTTTTAAATTTAAATTATATCAGATTTAGTTTAAACCTTGTTTTGCTTATTCCAGGAGTTTAAAAATAGCTTTAATTTGATTCTTTTTGCTACTGATCACTAGTGATCTTATTTATCAATGGTAAATATTTCAGAATTGTTTGAGTATGTTAGCTCACTGTTTCTTGTGAAACAATTTCTGTTTCACCTTTTTTAGGACTATGGCTATTTCCTTTTTCTGTAAATTGTTTTAAATTATTTTATTTTATATTTCAGAAAGATTATTGTTTTTTTATGTTAGTTAACAGTAGTTTTGCAAAAAGTGTTGATTTTATTTTTATTTGTTATCACGAAATCAATTCTAGTTCCTTAGTAACTTCCAACTGGTTTTCCCACAGTTTCAAATCCCGTTTGGAAGTACTTTCAAATAGTTTTGTGAAAAATACTTTATTTTATCTTAGTTAAACTTATATCTTAGTTCCTTGTTATTATTTTATGTTAGACAAAAACTATTTAATGTTTGACGTAGTAGAAGACTCCCTAGTCTTATTTGAAGTTTCCTTCAGATTCTTATTCGCTCCCCCTTTTGTTTTGATTGCTAGAATGATTGCTAGTATGAGTGCTTATGTGAATGATATGTTTTTTATATAGATTTCATCGGAGAGTGACGAGTATTCTATCAAGTTATTTCTCGAGAAATTCTTCTTCGTCAACATCACCAGGCAAGTCACTTTGATCATACTATCACCTATGTTTTATGCATCATAGTTCTACCATCCTATGCCCAATTGCATGCTGCTTAGGTACTTGGAAATTTTAGTATAGATTGTAGTATCATGTGGTAGGCACACAACAACCCCGATACTTGGCCCCGGGACGACAAATTTCATATTGCTATGCTTGAGTAGACGGGATTTCGGTTGAGTGCATTACACGAGCGATGCGAGGTGGATTAAATAATCAAGACCGGGTAAGACAAGATTTTCAAGACCTCAGACGAAATGCAACACTGGGTGAAGGACGGTTGATCGGCTCCCTGGAGAACCCAGTGGATGACCCAGGATGTTGGAGAGGCCATGACATCTTGCGGAAAGCTTCATCCACGCTCAAAGAGACGGACGGATATTTTCAAGACCCAAGGCTTACCTGCACATCCACAAGTCATTATGGGCTCTGGCTTGGTTGGACAATGCAGCGACTCTGGACAGGCGGTGCTAGCAGATGTAGAAGAACGGTAGGAATGGATGGGCACCGACAGGGATTCAGAGGGACCCGTTGAAAGACCATGTTTTGATCATCCGGTCTTCAAACACCATGAAGTGCGAGGACATACTCGGAGGCGATCAAATCTTGTAGGGAACGTGTGCAAAACTCTGCAGAGTACTCAAACCTAATCGATTAGCCGTGTCCACGGTCATGGACAACTTGAGCCAAAGGAACTGAAGTTATCTGGATTTCTCAACACCATTATATATATTTGATGAGGGTAATATTGATAACTCGGGTGTGAGAACTGGTTGGCGGAACCATCTCATTAACAACCAACTACGTAGTAATATTTTGCTTTTAGCCCTCTCTTGATGTAGGAGAAAACTTGCTTTTCGCTAAAAACTTATAGCCCCACCTGCCATATATGCATATAGTATAGATGATTACTTTTCACCCCTCTCTTATGTGACTTGTCGGCATATTCAATATGCTGACCTACACGGCTGCAACGTCTTATGTTGCAGATATTTTTCTTCGATGAGTAAGAGTACGATTCAGGGTTACGGTCTACACTCAACTTGCCGTTGGTGTTTATTGGGATTCCACTCCCTTGACCGCTTCCGCTAAGATATTTAAGGTATACATCAGTTTTACGCTATTTACATGTGATTGCACTTTGATATATACATTGATGTACTGTGTGTGCCAGCATACTGATTCAGGGATGGCACAGAAACACAAAGGCTTGACTCGTCTTGAGTCGGGTCTCTACAGTGACACAAAGCAAAACTCAAGACTAAAACACTAAGACTTTTAATCTACTAGAGAAAGAGAAAGCCGAAAAGGAAAACTAAAACAAAGGTATAGGCAAAAGATGTGATGGTGATACGATACCGGGGAAACTCCCCCAAGCTTGGCACAAGCCAAGGGGATTGCGCATACCAATGCTTAGTTGTCTTCCTATGGTGGTGATGGTGGAGTAGTTGCAACATGAGTTTGATCCTCCGTCTTCCAAGGCATAGGTGCTCCATCATGGAAAGATGAACGAGTCTCCGGAATCCTCAAATATGCAGCCAACCGTATTGATTTAAATCTATACTCATACTCACAGTTTTGGTTCTGCATGTCATAGATCTGGGCGTGGAGTTGATCAATCCTGTCATAGAGCCTGGAGAGGTGCTTCCCAATGTCATTGGCATCAATCATGTGCTTGTTGGTGAACTCCGTGATCATCATGTGGTTGGCGTTGAGTCCACGCTCCACCATGCCTTGGCACTTGAAGACCTATTGCTCCATTGCTTCGTGCCTCGTCTCCATGCTTCCGGTCTTCTTAGGCCCCTCAACATCACGGATGTGCAACATCCGCTCACGCATCTCGATAGATTGAGGGTGTTGCAGCACTCCCGTGAGGTAGGGATTGATGACCTTCTCGAAGATCTTGTCCTTCGGAGCTTTTGGGGAAGTCATGGCGATCTAGATCTGCAACAGGAACAGGCTCGAAACGAAAAACAGAGGAAATCTGCATGATGGAGGGGTCAGACCAAACGGAAGTATATATAATGTTTTTTTCCAGACCAGAAGGGGTACCTTGCACGAAAACGGAGTCTGGGGGGCGCACGAGGTGGCCACAAGCCCTCACGGCGCGGCCAGGGGGTCGGCCCGCGTCGTGCCGGCTTGTCGCCTCCTCGCGCACTTTCCGGACTACTTCCAATTTTTGTATTTTATCAAATATTCCAAAACGGAGAAAATTTCCTACTAGAAAAGTTTTGGACTCTGTTTTCTTACCGAATCACATACCTCTTCATTTTCGGAGTCTGAAACAGGCTGATAAATGTCCCTTAGGTATTCTTCCGGAGTTATGGTATTGATAATATTGCTTTCAACATTTATGGGAGTACCTGAGATATAATGCTTGATTCTCTGCCCATTTACCACTCTCGGACAATTACCTTCCATGTTGTTGATGTTGATATCACTGGAACGATATACTTCCTCAACAACATCGGGACCTTCCCATTTGGAGAGAAGCTTGCCTGCAAAGAATCTTAAACGAGAGTTATATAGCAAGACATAATCACCTACATTGAACTCACGCTTTTTTATCCTCTTATCATGCCACCTCTTAACCTTCTCTTTGAACAGCTTGGCATTCTCATATGCCTGAGTTCTCCACTCATCAAGCGAGCTAATATCAAATAACCTCTTCTCACCGGCAAGTTTGAAATCAAAGTTGAGCTCTTTGATTGCCAAATAAGCTTTGTGCTCTAGCTCAAGAGGTAAATGACATGCTTTACCATACACCATTTTGTACGGAGACATGCCCATGGGATTCTTATAGGCAGTTCTATAAGCCCACAGTGCATCATCGAGCTTCTTAGACCAATTCTTTCTAGACCTGTTGACAGTCTTTTGTAGAATCAGTTTAATCTCTCTATTACTTAGCTCTACTTGACCACTGGACTGAGGGTGATAGGGAGACACAATTCTATGGTTGACATCGTACTTAGCAAGCGTTTTACGGAAAGCACCATGAATGAAGTGTGAACCACCGCCGGTCATTAGATATCTAGGGACTCCAAATCTAGGGAAGATAACTTCTTTCAGCATCCTGATAGAGGTGTTGTGATCAGCACTACTAGGTGGGATAACTTCTACCCACTTAGTGACGTAATCAAAAGCAACTAGGATATGAGTACACTCGTTGGATTTTGGAAAAGGTCCCATATGATCAAAGCCCCAAACATCAAATGGTTCAATGACAAGTGAATAGTTCATAGGAATTTCCTGACGTTTGCTAATATTACCTATTCTTTGACGTTCATCACAAGACAAGACAAACTTACGAGCATCCTTGAAGAGAGTGGGACAATAGAAACCTGATTGCAATACCTTGTGTGCAGTTCTATCTCCCGCATGGTGTTCTCCGTAGGCCTCGGAGTGACACTTCTGTAGGATCTGTCCCTGTTCATGTTCAGGTACACAACATCTAATAACACCATCTACTCCTTCCTTATAAAGGTGAGGATCATCCCAAAAGTAGTGTCTCAAGTCAAAGAAGAATTTCTTCTTTTGTTGGTACGTGAAACTAGGTGGTATATATTTGGCAACGATATAGTTCGCATAATCAGCATACCACGGTGCACTACGTGAAGCATTGATGACATTCAATTGCTCATCGAGAAAGCTATCATCAATAGGTTGTGGGTCATCAAGAACGTTCTCCAACCTAGACAAGTTATCTGCTACTCGGTTATCAGCACCCTTTCTGTCGACAACGTGCAAATCAAATTCTTTTAGCAAGAGAACCCATCTGATAAGTCTAGGTTTAGCGTCCTTCTTCTCCATGAGGTACTTAATAGCAGCATGATCAGTGTGAATAGTGACTTTGGAATCAACTATGTAAGACCTGAACTTTTCACATGCAATAACGATTGCTAAAAATTCCTTCTCCTCAGTAGCATAGTTTCTCTGGGCACTGTCTAGAGTTTTATTAGCATAGTGAATAACATTCAACTTCTTATCGACTCTTTGCCCTAGAACAGCACCAACAGCATAATCACTAGCGTCACACATCATCTCAAAAGGTAAGTTCCAATCAGGTGGTTGAACAATAGGTGCAGTTATAAAATCCCTCTTAAGTATTTCGAAGGCTTCCTCACAATCATCGTCAAAGACAAAAGGAATATCCTTTTGCAAGAGATTGGTAAGAGGCCTAGAAATCTTAGAGAAGTCTTTAATGAACCTTCTATAAAAACCAGCATGACTAAGGAAACTTCTTATACCTTTGATATCTCTGGGGTATAGCATTTTCTCAATTGCATCAACCTTAGCCTTATCGACTTCAATACCTCTTTCAGAAATTTTATGTCCTAAGATGATGCCTTCATTAACCATAAAGTGGCACTTCTCCCAATTCAAGACAAGCTTGGTGTCTTTACATCTCTGTAAGACTCGATCAAGGTTGCTAAGGCAATCATCAAAGGAAGACCCGTAAACAGAAAAGTCATCCATGAAAACCTCGACAATATTTTCACAAAAGTCACAGAATATAGCCATCATACATCTTTTAAAGGTGGCAGGTGCATTACATAAGCCAAAAGGCATACATCTATATGCAAAGGTACCGAAAGGGCATGTCAAAGTGGTTTTCTCCTGATCAGATTGTGCAACTGGTATTTGGGAGAAACCAGAATAACCGTCTAGAAAGCAGAAGTGTGTGTGTTTGGACAACCTTTCTAGCATTTGGTCGATAAAAGGCAAAGGGTAATGATCTTTCCTAGTGGCTTTATTCAGTTTCCTAAAATCGATCACCATCCTATAGCCAGTAATAATCCTCTGTGGGATCAATTCATCCTTATTATTAGGGACAACGGTAATGCCTCCCTTCTTAGGGATGCAATGCACCGGACTCACCCAATCGCTATGAGCAACAGGATAGATAATACTTGCTTCCAGGAGCTTTAGTATTTCTTTTCTCACTACTTCTTTCATCTTAGGATTTAATCTCCTTTGATGATCAACAACTGGTTTGAAATGAGGATCGGTTTTAATCTTGTGCTTGCATAGGGAAGGACTAATGCCCTTAAGATCATCAAGAGTGTATCCAATACTAGCACGGTGCTTCCTCAGAGTTTTTAGTAAGTTCTTTTCTTCATGCTCTGAGAGGCTAGCACTAATAATAACATGATATATCTCTTTCTCATCAAGATAAGCATGTTTAAGAGTATCACGCAACTGTTTAAGCTCGAACACAGGATCACCCTTTGGTGGGGGTGGATCCCCAAGCAGTTCAACACGCAAATTATTCTTAAGAATGGGATATTGTTCTAAGACAACTCTATCTATCTCATCCCTTTCATCCATATGCATATCATTTTCATGCTCAAGCAAGTATTGCTCTAAGGGATCAGTAGGAGGCACGACAATAGAAACTAAGGCAATAGTTTCATCCTTACTAGGCAACTCCTTTTCAAGAGGTTGTCTACCAAACTTGGAGAAATTGAACTCATGTGACACACCTTCAAAGCCAACAGTGATAGTTTGCTTCTCACAATCAATATGAGCATTGACAGTATTGAGAAAAGGTCTACCAAATATGATGGGACAGAAGCTATCTTGTGCGGTAGCAAGAACGAGGAAATCAGCAGGATACTTCGTTTTACCACACAAGACTTCAACATCCCTAACAATTCCCATAGGGGAGATAGTATCTATATTGGCAAGCTGAATAGTGACATCAATAGGCTCTATCTCAACAGGTGCAATCTCATCTTTGATTTCATCGTATAAGGATTGAGGTATTGCACTAACACGAGCACCCACGTCACATAAACCATGATAACAATGATCTCCTATCTTAACAGAAACCACAGGCATGCCAACAACAGGTCTATGTTTGTCTCTAGCGTGAGGTTTAGTTATTCTAGCGGCATCTTCACAGAAGTGAATATTATGTCCCTCAACATTGTCGGACAGAAGATCTTTGATAATAGCAATGCTAGGTTCAACTCTAATTTGCTCAGGGGGTGTAGGTGTTCTAATATAGCCTCTACGTATCACAGTTGAAGCTTTAGAATGATCCTTTATCCTAACAGGGAAAGGTGGTTTCTCAATGTAAGCACTGGGAACCACATGATCATTATAGGCAATGACTTTCTCTTCAGCTCGAGTGGGTTTAACTACATTGACTTCTAAAGGAGGATGATATTTAAACCACTTCTCTTTGGGGAGATCGATATGGGCAGCAAAGGATTCACACAATGAAGCTACTATATCAGAGTCAAGTCCATACTTAGTGCTAAAGTCACAAAAAGTATTTATCTCAACAAAGGATTTAACGCAATCAAACGTGAAATTCATACCTGACTCCTTACCTTCTTCAAGCTCCCAATGTTCAGAGTTGCGCTTAATTCTCTCCAACAAATTCCATTTGAAGTCAATATCTCTCTTCATAAAACAACCGGTACAAGAAGTGTCAAGCATGGTGAGATCATCATGAGAAAGCCGAGCATAGAAGTTCTGAATGATAATTTCTCTTGAGAGCTCATGGTTGGGGCATGAATATAACATTGATTTAAGCCTCCCCCAAGCTTGAGCGATGCTTTCTCTGTCATGAGGCCAAAAATTATAAATATAATTCTGATCACGATGTTATAAATGCATAGGATAAAACTTTTGATAAAATTCCAATTTCAACCGATTGTAGTCCCATGATCCAGTATCATCACATAGCCTATACCATGTCAACGCCTTATCCTTCAAAGATAAAGGAAATACCTTCTTCTTGACCTCATCCTCGGGCATACCTGCAAGCTTAAATAAACCACAAACTTCGTCAACATAGATCAGATGCAAGTTTGGATGTGATGTTCCATCTCCTGTAAAAGGATTAGCCAGCAGTTTCTCAAGCATACCCGAAGGAAATTCAAAGAAAATATTTTCAGTAGGTGCAGCAGGTTGAGGAGCAACTATTTGTGCTTCCGTTCAAGGTGAAGATACCCCGAACAAGCCCCTGAAAGGATTAGTATCTAGAGTGACAAGTGACAATAAATTTCAGCACACTATATGAATGTTTCCTTACCAAGTTCCACTTAACAAAGGCGCTTCACTCCCGGCAATGGCCCCATAAAAGAGTCTTGATGACCCACAAGTATAGGGGATCAACCATAGTCCTTTCGATAAGTAAGAGTGTCAAACCCAACAAGGAGCAGAAGGATCTGACAAGTTGTTTTCAACAAGGTAAAATCTGCACGCACTGAAATTGTCGGTAACAAGTGATTGTGTGGTGAGATGATTCATAGCAAGCAACAAGTAACAAAAGTAGCAACGGTGCAGAAAAGTGGCCCAATCCCTTTTGTAGCAAGGGACAAGCCTGGACAAAGTCTTATAGGAGGAAAAACGCTCCCGAGGACACACGGGAATTTCTGTCATGCTAGTTTTCATCATGTTCATATGATTCGCGTTCGTTACTTTGATAGCTTGATATGTGGGTGGACCGGCGCTTGGCTACTGCCCTTACTTGGACAAGCATCCCACTTATGATTAACCCCTCTCGCAAGCATCCGCAACTACGAAAGAATAATTAAGACAAAGTCTAACCATAGCATTAAACTAGTGGATCCGAATCATCCCCTTATGAAGCAACGCATAAACTAGGGTTTAACCTTCTGTCACTCTAGCAACCCATCATCTACTTACTACTTCCCAATGCCTTCCTCTAGGACCAAATAATGGTGAAGTGTTATGTAGTCGACATTCACATAACACCACTAGAGGAAAAACAACATACAACACATCAAAATACCGAACGAATACCAAATTCACATGATTACTATTAGCATGACTTATCCCATGTCCTCAGGAACCAAAGTAACTACTCACAAAGCATAATAATATTCATGACCATAGAGGTGATGAGTAGCATCAAGGATCTGAACATAAACTCTTCCACCAAGTAATCCAACTAGCATCAACTACAAAGAGTAATCAACACTACTAGCAACCTTACAAGTACCAATCAGAGTCGCGAGACGGAGATTGGTTACAGGTGATGAACTAGGGTTTGGAGATGAGATGGTGCTGATGAAGATGTTGATGGTGAAGAGTACCCTCCGATGAGAGGAGTCTTGGTGATGACAATGGCGACGATTTCCCCCTCCGGGAGGAAAGTTTCCCCGGCAGGATCGTCCTGCCGGAGCTCTAGATTGGTTCTGCTCAAGTTCCGCCTCGTGGCGGCGGCGAATCCTCGAAAAAGCTCCTCCCTGATTTATTCCAGACGAAACCCTTCATATAGCAGAAGAGGGGGGCAAGTGGGCCAGCAGGTTGCCCACAAACCCTCATGGCGCGGCCTAGGGGGGTGGCCTCGTCGTGCAGGCTTTTGGCCAACCCGTGGCGCCCCTCTGGCACTTCTTCGGCCCAGTATTTTTGATAAATCTGGAAAAAAATCCTCGTTGATATTTACGGTGTTTGGAGTTGCGCAGAATAGGTATCTCAACTTTGCTCCACTTTCAGGCCAGAATTCCAGTTGCCGGGATTCTCCCTCTTCATGTAAACATTGCAAAATAAGAGAGAAAAGGCATAAGAATTGTACCGTGAAGTGAAATAACAGCCCAAGAAGCGATAAATATCAACATGAAAACATGATGCAAAATGGACGTATCATTCACTGGCACACGAATTCTCCTCCATCTTGCAAGCCTAGAATTTATCGGAGGTCTCATAACTCTTGATACGGGCGTTCTTCTCAAAGATAAACTTCAACTCTGGAACATCTCATATGCGCCATGACACTCAAAGCGACGTTGAAGTCCCGTCTCTAAGCCATACAAGACTGCACATTGAACTACTGAGTAGTCCTCCTTGCGTGCTAACCAAGCATTCTTAGCATCTTGGTCAGCCGCGGCGGTTGGTTCATCTCCTAGCGCAGCATTAAGGACATAATCTTTCTTCCCAGCTTGCAGGAGCAATTTAAGATTACGAGCCCAGTCTACAAAGTTGCTTCCATCATCTTTCAACTTAGCTTTCTCTAGGAACGTATTAAAATTCAGGGTGACTGTCGCGTGAGCCATTGATCTACAACACAAATATTTTCAAGGTGGACTTAGACTATGTTCAAGATAATTAGAGTTTAACTAATCAAATAACTTGCTAAACTCCCACTCAAAAAGTACATCTCTCCAGTCATTTGAGTGGTACATGATCCAATTTCACTAGCTCAAGTCCGATCATCACGTGAGTTGAGGATAGTTTCAGTGGTAAGCACCCCTATGCTAATCATATCAACTATATGATACATGCTCGACCTTTCGGTCTCATGTGTTCTGAGGCCATGTCTGCACATTCTAGGCTCGTCAAGCTTAACCCGGGTGTTCCGCGTGTGCAACTGTTTTGCACCCGTTATATGTGAACGTTGAGTCTATCACACCCGATCACACGTGGTGTCTCGAAACGACGAACTGTAGCAATGGTGCACAGTCGGGGAGAACACAATTTCGTCTTGAAATTTCAGTGAGAGATCACCTCATAATGCTACCGTCATTCTAAGCAAAACAAGGTGCATAAAAGGATTAACATCACATGCAATTCATAAGTGACATGATATGGCCATCATCATGTGCTTCTTGATCTCCATCACCAAAGCACCGGCACGATCTTCTTGTCGCCGACGCCACACCATGATCTACATCATCATGATCTCCATCAACGTGTCGCCATCGGGGTTGTCGTGCTACTTATGCTATTACTACTAAAGCTACGTCCTATCAATATAGTAAACACATCTGCAAGCACAAACGTTAGTTTAAAGACAACCCTATGGCTCCTGCCGGTTGCCGTACCATCGACGTGCAAGTCGATATTAACTATTACAACATGATCATCTCATACATCCAATATATCACATCACGTCATTGGCCACATCATATCACAAGCATACCCTGCAAAAACAAGTGAGACGTCCTCTAATTGTTGTTGCATGTTTTACGTGGCTGCTATGGGTATCTAGTAGATCGCATCTTACTTACGCAAAAACCACAACGGAGATGTGCAAATTGCTATTTAACCTCTCCAAGGACCGCCTCGATCAAAACCAATTCAACTAAAGTTGAATAAACCGACACCCGCCAGTCATCTTTATGCAACGAGGTTGCATGTCAAGCGATGAAACTAGTCTTTCGTAAGCATACGAATAATGTCGGTCCATGCCGCTTCAATCCAACAATACCGCCGAATCAAGAAAAGACTAAGGAGGGCAGCAAATCAAACATCACCGTCCACAAAACCTTTTGTGTTCTACTGGAGATTACATCTACGCATGAACCTAGCTCATGATGCCACTGTTAGAGAACGTTGCATGGGAAACAAAAAATTTCCAACGCACACGAAGACCTATCATGGTGATGTCCATCTATGAGAGGAGATTTGGATCTACGTACCCTTGTAGATCGCACAGCAAGAAGCGTTAAGAAACGTGGTTGATGTAGTGGAACATCCTCACGTCCCTCGATCCACCCCGTGAACCGTCCTGCGAACCATCGTGCGATCCGTCCCAAGATCCGCTCCGATCTTGTGCCGAACGGACGGCACCTCTGCGTTCAGCACACGTACAACTCGACGATGATCTCGGCCTTCTTGATATAGCAAGCAAGACAGAGAAGTAGACGAGTTCTCCGGCAGCGTGACGGCGCTCTGGTGGTGGTGAAGGATCTACTCCTGCAGGGCTCCGCCCGAGCTCCGCAGAAATACAATCTAGAGGTAAAACTATGGTGTCTAGATCTGAGTTGCACGTGGCAAAGTTGTCTCAAATCAGCCCTAAATCACCAGTATATATAGTAGGGAGGGGGAGGGACTTGCCTTGAGGGCCAAGCCCCCAAGGTGCGCCAGCCAAGAGGAGGAGTAGGACTCCTACTCCAATCCTACTCAAAATAGGATTGGAAAGTGGAGTCCTTCTCTTCCTTCCCACCTTTTTTTTCTTTGGTTTTCTTTACATCGCGCATAGGCCTTATTTGGCTGTCCCACCAGCCCACTAAGGGCTGGTGCGCCACCCATAAGTCCTTTGGGCTTCCCCTGGGAAGGTTGCCCCCCTCCCGGTGAATTTCCGGAACCCATTCGTCACTCCCGGTACATTCCCGGTAATGCCCGAAAACTTTCCGTAACCAAATGAAGTCATCCTGTATATCAATCTTCATCTACGGACCATTTTGGAAACCCACGTGACGTCTGTGATCTCATCCGGGACTCCGAACAACATTCGGTAACCACGCATATAACTCAACTATACTAAAACATCGTCGAACCTTAAGTGTGCAGACCCTGCGGGTTCGAGAACTATGTAGGCATGCCCCGAGGTACTCCTTGGTCAATATCCAATAGCGGGACCTGGATGCCCATATTGGATCCTACATATTCTTCGAAGATCTTATTGGTTAAACCTCAGTGTCAAGGATTCATATAATCCCGTATGTCATTCCCTTTGTCCTTCGGTATGTTACTTGCCCGAGTGACAAATCCCAGTCTTGATCCATACTAACTCAACGGACACCTTCGGAGATACCTGTAGAGAACCTTTATAGTCACCCAGTTACGTTGTGACATTTGATACACACAAGGCATTCCTCCGGTGCCAGTGAGTTATATGATCTCATGGTCATAGGAACAAATACTTGACACGCAGAAAACTATAGCAATAAAACGACACGATCAATATGCTACGTTCATAGTTTGGGTCTAGTCCATCACATGATTCTCCTAATGATGTGGTCCAGTTATCAAGCAACAACTCTTTGCACATAGCCAGAAAACCTTCACTATCCTTGATCAACTGGCTAGCCAACTAGAGGCTTGCTAGGGACATTGTTGTGTCTATGTATCCACACATGTATCTATGTTTTCATTCAATACAATTATAGCATGGATAATAAACGATTATCTTTAAACAGGAAATATAATAATAACTATTTATCATTGCCTCTAGGGCATATTTCCAACAGATGGGTCACTAGAAGCGCAACTGCCCCAAGTATTTGGCAGATAAGAAGGCGGCCAACGCCAAACCAGGTATATGTGATATACATGTTATTGATGTGTACCTAACCAACTCTTGTAGTAGTGCCTATGTATTTGATACCAGTTCTGGTGCTCACATTTGCAACTCGAAGCAGGAGCTGTGAAATAAACGAAGGCTGGCGAAGGATGAAGTGATGATGCGCGTGGGAAATGGTTCCAAGGTTGATGCAATCGCCGTCGGCACAGTCTCACTTCAGTTACCATCAGGGTTAGTTATAAACTTAAATAATTGTTATTTAGTGCCTGCGTTAAGCATGAACATTATATCTGATCTTGTTTATTGCGAGACGGTTACTAATTTAAGTCAGAGAATAATGGTTGTTCTATTTTTATGAGTAATATCTTTTATGGTCATGCACCCAATGTGAGGGGTTTGTTCATATTGAATCTTGATTGTCATGATACACATATACATAACATTGAGACCAAAAGATGTAGAGTTAACAATGATAGCGCCACCTTTTTGTGGCGCTGCCACTTAGGTCATATTGGTGTAAAGCGCATGAATAAACTCCATGCTGATGGGCTTTTGGAGTCACTTGATTTTGAATCACCTGACACGTGCGAACCATGCCTCATGGGCAAGATGACTAAGACTCCGTTCTTCGGAACAATGGAGCGTGCAAGTGACTTGTTGGAGATCATACATACTGATGTGTGTGGTCCAATGAGTGTGCAGGCGCGCTAGGGATATCTTTATTTTCTCACCTTCACTGATGATTTGAGTAGGTATGGCTATATCTACTTGATGAAGCACAAGTCTGAAACGTTTGAAAAGTTCAAGCAATTTCAGAGTGAAGTTGAAAATCATCATAACAAGAAGATCAAGTTCCTATGATCAGATTGAGGGGGCGAATATCTAAGTTTCGAGTTAGGTGCTCACTTAAGACAATGTGGAATCGTTTCATAGTTGACACCGCTTGGAACACCACAGGGTAATGATGTGTCCGAACGTCCTAATCATACTTTGTTAGATATGGTGCAAGCTATGATGTCTCTTACCGATTTGCCATTATCGTTTTGGGGTTATGCATTAGAGACAGCTGCATTCACTTTAAATAGGGTACCATCATAATCCGTTGAGACGACACTATATGAGCTATGGCATGGTAAGAAGCCAAAGTTGTTGTTTCTTAAAGTTTGGGGATGCGATGCTTATGTGAAAAAGCTTCAGCCTGAAAAGCTGGAACCCAAAGCGGAAAAGTGCGTCTTCATAGGTTACCAAAAAGAGATAGTTGGGTACACCTTCCATATCAGATCCGAGGGCAAAGTGTTTGTTGCTAAGAACATAGATTTTCTTGAGAAGGAGTTTCTCTCGAAAGAATTGAGTGGGAGGAAGATAGAACTTGATGAGGTTGTGGAACCTCTGCTCCAACATGATGGTGACGCAGGGCAGAGAGAAATCTCTGTCGAGGCAACACCAGTTGAGGAGGAAGCTAATGATGATGATCATGAAGCTTCAGATCAAGTTACCGTCGGACCTTGCGGGTCGACAAGATCACGTACTGCTCCTGAGTGGTACGGGAATCCTGTCTTATCTATCATGTTGTTAGACAACAATGAGCTTGCGAATTATGAAGAAGCAATGGTGGGCCCGGATTCCAACAAATGGTTAGAGGCCATGAAGTCCGAGATAGGATCTATGTATGAAAACAAAGTATGGACTTTGGAAGTATTACCTGAAGGTCGCAAGGCTATTCAGAACAAATGGATCTTTTAGAAGAAGACGAACGCAGACGGTAATGTGACCATTTATCAAGCTCGACTTGTGGTAAAGGGTTTTTCACAAGTTCAAGGACTTGACTACGATGAGACATTCTCACCGTTAGCGATTCTTAAGTCCGTCTGAATCATGTTAGCAATAGCTGCATTTTTTTATTATGAAATCTGGCAGATGGATGTCAAAACGGCGTTCCTTAATAGTTTTCTTAAGGAAGAGTTGTATATGATGCAACCCGAAGGTTTTGTCGATCCAAAGAATGCTAACAAAGTATGCAAGCTCCAACGATCCATTTATGGACTGGTGCAAGCATCTCTGAGTTGGAATAAGCGCTTTGATGAGGTGATCAAGGCGTTTGGGTTTATACAAGTTGTTGGAGAATCTTGTATATACAAGAAAGTGAGTGGGAGCTCTATAGAGTTTCTAATATTTTATGTGGATGACATATTGCTGATTGGAAACAATGTGGAGTTTTTAGAGAGCGTAAAGGATTACTTGAACAAATGTTTTTCAATGAAATACCTAGGAGAAGCTTCTTACATATTAGGCATTAAGATCTATAGGGATAGATCGAGGCGCCTAATAGGACTTTCACAAAGCACATACCTTGATAAAGTTTTGAAGAAGTTCAAAATGGAGCAGTCCAAGAAGGGGTTCTTGCCAGTGTTACAAGGTATAAAGTTGAGTAAGACTAAGTGTCCAGTAGTTGTGGAAGATAGAGAAAAGATGAGTACCATCCCCTATGCTTCAGCCATAGGGTCTATCATGTATGCAATGTTGTGCACAAGAACGGACGCCAGCCTGGCCATAAGTATGCCAGGTAGGTTTCAAAGTGATCCACGAGTGGAACACTGGGCGGCAATCAAGAATATTCTCAAGTACCTGAAAAGCACTAAGGAAATGTTTCTCATTTATGGAGGTGATGAAGAGCTCGTCGTAAAGGGTTACGTCGATGCAAGCTTTGACACTGATCAGGATGACTCTAAGTCTCAAACCAGATACGTATTTATTCTCAATGGGGGTGCGGTAAGCTGGTGCAGGTCCAAGCAAAGCGTCATAGCAGTTCTACATGTGAAGCAGAGTACATGGCTGCCTGAGAGGCAGCTAAGGAGGGTGTCTGGATGAAGCAGTTCATGAGGGATCTTGGAGTTGTGTCGAGCGCATTAAATCCAATTACTCTGTTCTGTGACAACACTGGTGCCATTGCTCTAGCAAAGGAACCAAGGTTTCACAAGAAGACAAGATACATCATGACGCTTGAACCTCATCCGCGACTATATCGAAGGAGAGGACATAAATATTTGCGAAGTGCGCACAGATCTGAATGTTGTAGATCTGCTGACTAAACCTCTTCCACGAGCGAAGCATGATCAACACCAGAACTATATGGGTGTTAGATTCATTCCAATGTAAATCGCATAGCGATGTGAGACTAGATTATTGACTCTAGTGCAAGTGGGAGACTGTTGGAAATATGCCCTAGAGGCAATGATAAAATAGTTATTATTATACTTCCTGTTTCAAGATAATCGTTTATTATCCATGCTATAATTGTAGTGAATGAAAACATAAATGCGTGTGTGGATATATAGACAAAACAGTGTCCCTAGCAAGCTTCTAGTTGACTAGCGAGTTGATCAAGGATGGTTAAGGTTTTGTGACCATATGCAAGTGTTGTCACTTGATGACTGGATCACATCATTAGGAGAATGATGTGATGGACAAGACCCAAACTATAAACGTAGCATGTGATCGTGTCATTTTATTGCTATTGTTTTCTGCGTGTCAAGTACTCATTCCTATCACCATGAGATCATGTAACTCACTGACACCTAAGAAATACCTTGTGTGTATCAAACGTCACAACGTTACTAGGTGACTATAAAGGTGCTCTAGAAGTATCTCCGAAGGTGTCCGTTGAGTTAGCATGGATCAAGACTGGGATTTGTCACTCCGTGTGACGAAGAGGTATCTCGGGGCCCACTCGATAATACAACATCACATATAAGCCTTGCAAGCAATGTGACTCAAGTGTTAGTCATGGGATCTTGTATTACGTAACGAGTAAAGAGACTTGCCGGTAACGAGATTGAAATAGGTATAGGGATACCGACGATCAAATCTCGGGAAAGTAACATACCGACGGACAAAGGGAATGATATACGGGATTATATGAATCCTTGGCACAGAGGTCCAACCGATAATATCTTTGTAGAATATGTAGGATCCAATATGGACATCCAGGTCCCGCTATTGGATATTGACCGGGGAGTGTCTCAGGTCATGTCTGCATAGTTCTCGAACCCGCACGGTGTGCACACTTAAGGTTCGGTGACGTTTCAGTATAGTTGAGTTATAGGTGTTGTTGACCGAAGGTTGTTCGGAGTCCCGGATGAGATCACAGACGTCACGAGGGTTTCCAGAATGGTCCGGAAACAAAGATTGATATATAGGATTGTTTAATTTGGCCTCTGGCAAGATTTCGGGCATTACTGGAATTGTACCGGGAGTGAGGAATGGTTTTTGGGTTTTTACCGGGAGGGTCCCACCCCACCCGGGAGTGAACCTAATAGCCCAAGGGGGGTGCACCATCCCTTAGTGGGCTGGTGAGGCAACCCAAGTGGGCTATGTCAGCCAAAGTAAAAACAAAGGAAAATAAAAAAAAGAGGGAGGTGGGAAGGAAGGAGGGGACTCCTCCTTCCTCAAACCGAATTGGAGTTGGAGCCCCCTCCTCCTCCACTCGGACGACATCCTAGGGGCTCTCTTGAGCCCCAAGGATAGCCCCTCCCCTCCTCCTATATATAATGGAGGTTTTAGGGTTTTGAGACAAAACTTTGCCACGTGCAACCCTAAACCTCTGCTTCGTAGTTCTTCCTCTAGATCGGTTTTCTGCGGAGCTCGGCGGAGCCCTGCAGGAATAGATCATCACCATCACGGGCGCGCCGTCACGCTGCCGGAGAACTCATCTACTTCCCCATCTCTCTTTCTGGATCAATAAGGCGGAGATCGACATCGAGTTGTACGTGTGATAAACGCGGAGGTGCCGTCCATTCAACGCTAGATCAGAACGGATCGTGGGACGACAGTGATTTGAATCATGAAGGTGTTCCACTACATCAACCGTGTTTCTTAACGCTTCCTGCTTAGCGATCTACAAGGGTATGTAGATCCGATCTCCCTCTCGTAGATGAACATCACCATGATAAGTCTTTGTGTGCGTAGGAAACTTTTTGTTTCCCATGCAACGTTCCCCAATAGAAACCCTCGCAGACTTTCTGGAATCGCGAATTTCTCCATCGTTCCGCCGCCGCAGCGCTTCCGAGATCGCGAGCGTCACGAGACCTCTTCCCGGCACCCTGCCGGAGGAAGGATTGACCTTCGGAAGCTTCTCCACCTCCATGGATGCTTCCCGGACGTGCCGTGAGTAGTCCTGTTTGGACCATGAGTCCATGACCAGTAGCTATGTGATGTATTCTCTCCAATCTTGTGCTTCAATGGCTCCTTGTGAGTTGCCCTACATGATCAAGGCATCTATGTAATTCTCTTGCTATTGCTATGCTCGGTTTGTTGGGATCCGATGGATTATGAGATTATGTTCAAATTGTTATGAGTTATATACTTGATTATCCTTTTATTATGTTCCTTAGTGATTCATGCATGTTCTTTGTTGCTTTTTATTGCTTTGGCCAAGTAGTAGATCGTAACTCCAAGAGGGAGCGTTATGCATGATTTTGGGTTCATGCCCCTCGATGTCTAGCTTGAGTGACAGAAACATGAGACTAGGGGATGTGCATGTTGCTACCAGGGAGAAAACAATGGTGCTTGTGGCCATGGTTGCAAGGATTGTTTACCTTACGCATAGTTTGTTAATGCAGTTGTCTATTGCTTTGAGTTTACACTTTGGGTGGGTCTCGCAACTTAATACCGAAGAGATGTTCTGGATCGATATCTCAAGGTGGATGATTAGTAACTAGATGCTGATGAATAAACGGTCTACTTGTCTTGGCGTACTGCCCATTACTATTGAACCTCTAACTATCAATTAGCATAATTAGCATTGCGGTGCGATCATAATTCTGTCAATTGCCCAACTATGATTTGTTTACCCAAGCATAGTTGTTTACCATCTTTTGGGACAGAGACATCACTAGTGAACATCATGTGACTCCGGTCCATATCACCATCATTGTTTGCACCTCCATCATTTATCGCTTTCATTTACTTTTCCGTTGCAATCACTATTACCTTCCCGCTTGTGTTTTGATCCTTTGCAAACTACAAGGCCGGAGAGATTGACAACCTCTTTGTACTCGTTGGGAGCAAAGTTATTTGTTGTGTGTGCAGGTCCATGTCTTCTGCTGACCAGGGTGGGAGACACTTACTTGTTGAGCCTAGGAGTCCTTGTGGTTCGATAAACCTTACAGTCTCCGTGTAAGGGAAATTTGCTGCTAACTACACTCCACCTTCCACTTGGGGTAACCAACGAGGGGCGAGAAGTATATCCATCAACTCGCATCAATGTTCGACTACATCAACCGCATTTCTTAACGCTTCCACTTAACGAGCTACATGAGTATGTAGATGCACTTCACTACTGTAGTTATATGTCTCCATAGATAGATCTTGAGTGCGTGTAGGGAATTTTTTGTTTCCCATGCAACGTTCCCCAACAGTGGCATCATGAGCTAGGTCTATGTGTAGATGATGCATGAGTAGAAGACAAAAGTGTTTGTGGGTGTTGATATTCAGATTTCTTGCTTCCTTGGTCTTATCTTGATTCAGCGGTATTTTTGGATAAAGCGGCCCAGGCCAACCTTACTTGTCCACGTACATGAGACCGGTTCCACTGACTGACATGTAACTTGGTTGCATAAAGGTGGTTGGCGGGTGTGTGTCTCTCCCACTTTTGTTGAATTGGATTCGACAGAGGCGGTCCTTGTAGAATGTTAAATATCAAATTTAATATCACCATTGTGGCTTTGCATAGGTAAGAACGTTTCTTACTAGTTTCTCATAGCAGCCACGTAAAACTTGCAACAACAAAGTAGAGGACGTCTAACTTGTTTTTGGAGGGCATGTTGTGATGTGATATGGCCAAAGACATGATTTGATATATGTGAAGTATGACATGATCATGTTTTGTATAGATTATCATGACTTGCATGTCAACGAGTACGACAACCGGCAGGAGCCGTAGGGTTGTCTTTA
Organism: Hordeum vulgare subsp. vulgare; assembly: GCF_904849725.1. Lineage (NCBI taxonomy): Eukaryota > Viridiplantae > Streptophyta > Magnoliopsida > Poales > Poaceae > Hordeum > Hordeum vulgare. The sequence continues at coordinate 107,934,908 of NC_058521.1, read as the reverse complement.
ATTTATTTATGACATTTGCTTTACTTTATCGCTATGAGTTAGCAATAGTTGTATAAGCCATATTTGGCACGACAACCACATGACGACACAATGATGGAGATCATGGTGTCATAACGGTGATGATGGAGATCATGACCATATCATGTCACTTATATAATTTGCATGTGATGTTTATCTTTCATGTATCTTATTTTGCTTAGGACAACGATAGCATTACAAGATGATCCATCATTAAAATTTCAAGATAAAATTGTGTTCTCCCCAAGTGTGCACCATTGCGAAGGTTCGTCGTTTCAGACTCTACGTTTGCATACAACTAGTGTAAGCCATTTTTGCACATGCAGAACACTTGGGTTAAACTTGATGAGCCAAGCATGTATATACATGGCATCGGAATACATGAGACCGAAATCTCGAACATGAGTCATATAGTAGATATGATCATCATGGAGATGTTCACCATTGAAACCACCTCATTTTACGTGATGATCGGACTTGCGTTGGTGGATTTGGATCATGTCAAACTTATACAACCCGAGGGATGTTCACTTAAGTGGGAGTTCTTTAGTAATATGATTATCTGAACTCATTATCATGAACATAACCACAGTGTCTCTCCAAATTATGTTGTAGATCAATAGCTCACGTTGTAGCTCCCATGTATTTTGATACATTCGTAGCGAAAACTAAGTTGAAAGATGTTAGTTGCAATTATGTGGACTAGGTCCGTAAACTAAGGATTGTCCTCATTGTTGCATAGAAGGCTTATGTCCTTGATGCACCTCTCGCTGTGCCACCCCCTCAAGCATCGTACGTGGGTGTTGTGAACATCTGACATACACGTTTTTGATGACTACTTGATAGTTTAGTGTGTCATGTTTTAAGGCTTAGAACTGAGGCTCCGAAGACATTTTGAATGCCACAGAGCATATGAGATGTTCCAAGAGCTGAAATTGGGATTTCAGGCTCGTTCCTGTGTTGATAGGTATGAGACCTCTGATGAGTTCTTTGCCTTCAAGATGAACGAGAATAGCTCAATTGGTGAGCATGTGCTTAGGTTATCTCGGTGCTACAATCGCTTGAATCAAGTGGGAGTTAATATTCCAGATAAGATAGTGATTGACAGAATTCTCCAAGTATCTGCCACCAAGCTACTAGAGCTTAGAGATGAACTATAATATGGAAGAGATCGAGAATATGATCCTTGAGTTATTCATGATGTTTTACACCGCGAAGTTAGAAATCAAGAAGGAGCATCAAGTGTTGATGGTTAGTAAAACCATTAGTTTCAAGAAGGGCAAGGCGCGGGAAGAGAAACCTTGAGAATGGCAAGCTAGTTGTCGTTCCAATGAAGAAACCCAAGGTTGGACCCAAACCTGAGACTCGATGCTTCTGTTATGAGGGGAACATCCACTGAAAGCGGTACTGCCCCAGATGCTTGGCAGATAAGGAGGCTCGGAATGTCAACAAAATTATATTTGATATACATGTCATTGACGTGTGCCTTACTAGTGCTCCATGTAGCCCCCGGGTATTTGATACGAGTTCAGTTGCTAATATTAGTAACTCGAAATAGGAATTGCGGGATAAAACGGAGGCTAGCTAAGGGCAAGGTGAGATGTGTGTTGGAAGTGTTTCCAAGGTTGATGTGATCACCATCGCACGCTCCATCTACCTTCAGGATTAGTGGTAAACCTAAATAAATTTATTTGGTGTCTCCATTGAGCATGAACATTATATCTCGATCTTGTTTAATGTGAGACGATTACTCATTTAAATCAAAGAATAATGGTTGTTCTATTTATATGAGTAATATCTTTTATGCGCATGCACCCAGTGTGAATGGTTTATTCTTATTGAATCTTGATTGTGATACACATGTTTATAACATTGATGCCAAAATATGTAAAGTTAATGATGATAGTACCACATGATTGTGGCACTGCCGCTTAAGTCATATTCGTGTAAAATGCATGATGAAACTCCATGTTGATGGATCTTTGGACTCACTCGATTTTGAATCGCTTGAGACATGCGAACCATGCCTCATGGGCAAGATGACTAAAGACCCCGTTTTCTAGTGAGATGGAGCGGGCAAGTGACTTATTGGAAATAATACATTTTGATGTATGCAGTCCAATCAGTGCTAAAGCACACATGGATATCATTATTTTCTTACTTCATAGATAATTTGAGTAGATACAGGTATATATACTTGATGAATCACAAGTCTGAAATGTTGAAAAGTTGAAACAATTTCAGAGTGAAGTTGAAGATCATCGTGACAAGAAGATGAAATGTCTTGTACCGCTCAACCCGTGGGCGATTTAACCGGCCCAGCACCGGTCCACTACTGGACATGGTTCTGTTCATCTATGGTGGTTGGGAGGTGGTGGCCTGGTTGTATCGCTATATTAGTATAGCGGTACTACCTGTGTTCCAAGAGATTGTACCACTTGGTACTTAACCATGCCCAGCAGCCGTGGCAGGTGGAACCTCTGGTCAACTCTATGTTTTGGACCGGTTGTTGGGCAGTGGCTGTGCGGTCGTACCACTAATTTAGGCAGCCCAGGTGTAACACCCTTGCAACCGGTTGTACCACTCCCGTGCAAAAACGGCTGTAACGGTTAGAAAGTGCGGGGCCTATATAAGGGGGGTTTCTTCCTCCTCCCTCTTATCTCTTACCTCTCTCTCTCTCTCTCCACCATTGATGCACTCCAAGATTTCTTACCCGATCTCTCTCCCTAGCCACCCAAACTTGTTGTCTTGCTAGGGATTGAAGGAGGAAATCTAGATCTACACTTCCACTAAAGGAAAATTGATTCCCCCAAAGTTCTTGTGTGGATTTTGTTACTCTTGGCTGTTTGAAAACCCTAGGCGGAAGAGGTAACCTCGGAGCCACATTCCAATATGGTTAAGCTACGTGGTTTTGTTGGGAGCCTCCAATTGAGTTGTGGGGAGAGCCCCAACCTTGTTTGTAAAGGTTCGGTTGCCACATTCAAGGCACCACTTAGTGGATTCATGGCACTTCGCATTGTGTGAGGGCTGAGGAGAATACGGTGGCCTTAGTGGCATCTTGGGGAGCATTGTGCCTCCACACCGCTCCAACGGAGACGTACTTCCCCTCAAAAGGAAGGAACTTCGGAAACACATCCTCGTCTTCATCGGTTCCACTTGTGATTATTTATTACCTTTATTTGTATTTAATTCTTGCTTATTATTGTTGTTGTTAGCATCATATATAGGTTGCGCATGTAGTTGCATATCTAGACAACCTATTTGTTGCTAAAACTAATTTGTTTTAAGAAAAGTCTAAAATTTGTTAGTTGCCTATTCACCCCCTCTAGTCAACCATATCGATCCTTTCAATTGGTATCAGAGCCTTGTCTCTTTATTAAGGGTTTCACCACCTAAAGAGTATGGGTGACCACGAGGATCGGGTTGGGGAGGTGACCGAGGGAGATGCTGAAAACTCGGTCACCCGAGAGGAATTAAATGAGGTCATGCCCACATTTAATTCCTCCGTGGCTATCAAAGTCAAGAACATGCTTAAGGATTTCCTTGATGTTTACAAACCGCCTATTGACCTATTGTTGGTGGCTAATCCCACAACTTCAGATACAGTGGCCAATTCCGAAAAGGAAAATGCTAGTAGTGAAAAACATAAACCGCCTCAAGGAACAAGTGGGGCAAATGCTTTTGCCTCAGTTCCTCCTCACATGGTCTATGGAGGACCGATTCACCCATCGCATATTATTAATCTAGGTCCTCCACAAAATCTTGTTAAGAATGATTTTGCTAACTATGTTTTTCGTATAAAGGCTCATTTGAATCTCAACTCAACACAACATTGGAAAATCATCGAGCAAGGCTACTACCCTCATGATCCAAGAAACCTCACTCCAAGAGAAGAGGTTGACAATCAGCTCAATCATTTAGCCATGTTCATCCTCCAAGCAGTTGTACCCATTGAAGATCTTGCACATTTGCGCCCCATCTCTCGTGCCAAATATTGTTGGGAACACATCATTTCCATGTACACGGGAATTTCTAGTTTTCAACGGTGAAACTATGAAGTGATACTTGATGAGGCTGATAAATTTGTTATGATTGAGGGTGAAGATCCTCGTGAGCTATACCAAAGGGTGACAACCCTTGCTGTCGCTCTTCAAGATCATGGAAGGAAGGATGTGGATGACAATTGGATCAAGCGTAAGTTTCTCAAGGCTATTATGCCCTTCAACGAATCCATGTCATCCGTCATCCGTCAGAGGCCAGACTTTCAATCCTTGTCTTCAAGCGATGTGTTGGATGAGTTTATTGCCATGAACATATTGAACAAGACCGCTGACAATGCTCTTGCTCGTGTTCAACGGTCAAGAAAAGACTCTCCCAACCTTGCCTTGAAGTCCAAGGCTGAATTGGAGGAAGATGAGGAAGAAGAAGAGGAATTGTTCCCCGAGGACACCAAGTATGCCTATCACGAGCATATGGCTCTTGCATCAAGACAATTTTGGGGCAACAAGAGAAACTCAAAGCCAAATTTCTCCAAGAACAACTCAAATGGTCCCAAAGGCAGCCAACGTGTGAGGACTTGCTACAACTGTGGAAATGTGAGTCATTTTGTGGCTGACTATCCTTATGAGACGAGGGAAGACGATGGTGGCAAACTTATTCGAAAAGATAAAGACAAGCCCTACCCTAACAAGAACAACTTCTTCAAGAACAAGCCCAAAAAGGTGTTGATGGCTCAAGAGGAGTACCTCTCCGATGAGGATGAGGATGATGATGCAAGTGGTGAAGTGATGGGGATGGACACCGTGGACATTGCATCCTCTTCTCCAAGCAAGGTATCCCTCTTCAACGCCCCCAACAAAAACCGCATTGCCAAGTGCCTTATGGCCAAGGAATCCGACAAGGTAACATCCAACATTAAAACTTCCAATATCAATGCCACCATTTCCATTACCTCCATGAGTGGTGATGAAAAGGAAGAGATAGAGGAGGAGGAAAACTCCTATGATAAGTTCATGAGAAAACTCAAGGGTAAATCCAAGAAGCATTTTCTTGCCCTCTTGGAACAACTTGGAGAGGCTAATGATCTGACTGAATCTCTTGAAGAGACTATCTCTACATTACAAGGTCATAGTCGTGACTATGCCTATGAGTTTGCGGATCTTTCTATTGCTCTTGAACAAGAGCAAGGACTTCGTTTGACTCTTGAGGAGTCACATAACGATGACCTTGCTAAGTTAAAGAAAGATCTTCATCATGCTCTTTAAAGGTAGAAAAGAGTGCACTTGGGCTTGATCATGTTAGACTCAAGGAAGAGCTTGCAACACTTGAAAAGGCTCACAAGGCCTTGAAGAGTGCTCATGTATCTTTAAAAAAGTCTCATGCTCAACTCCAAGTAAAACTCACGAAGGAAATAGCCACTAGCTCTCCATTTGTTTTAGTTGATAATGTCCATGTTACTAACCCGTGTTGTGAGCATGCACATCTTGTGGAGGAGAACTCCAAATTAAAAGAGCAGCTTGAGTAAGGCCTTGTGACAGGCATCCAAGGTGAAAAGAATCTTAGTGACCTTTTGAGCAGTCAAAAGGAAGTGGTTGCAAAGGAAGGAGTTGGGTTTGCACCCAAGTCCAAGAAGAACAAGAAGAAGAAGACCAAGCAACCTCCCGGCTTATGGAAACCTTTGTTAAATCTGGGGAGGGTACTCATGAGAAGAAAAAGGACCAAGTTAAGGGTGGTAATTGTTGGAAATATGCCCTAGAGGCAATAATAAATTAGTTATTATTATATTTCCTTGTTCATGAAAATCGTTTATTATCCATGCTAGAATTGTATTGATTGGAAACTCAAATACATGTGTCGATACATAGACAACACTCTGTCCCTAGTGAGCCTCTAATGGACTAGCTCATTGATCAAAGATGGTCAAGGTTTACTAGCTATTGACATGAGTTGTCATTTGATAATGGGATCACACCATTAGGAGAATCATGTGATGGATAAGACCCAAACTATGAACATAGAATGTGATCGTATCAGTTTATTGCTATTGTTTTTTCTACATGTCAAGTATCTGTTTCTATGACCATGAGATCATGCAACTCCCGGTCACTGTAGGAATGCGTTGTGTGTATCAAACATCACAGCGTAACTGGGTGACTATAAAGGTGCTCTACAGGTATCTTCGAAGGTGTCTATTGGGTTGACATGGATCAATACTAGGATTTGTCACTCCGTGTGACACAGAGGTATCTCGGGGCCCACTCGATAATACAACATCACAACAAGACTTCCAAGCAATGTGACTAAAGAGTTAGTCACGGGATTTTGTATTACGGAACGAGTAAAGAGACTTGCCAGTAACGAGATTGAAGTAGGTATGGAGATACCGACGACCTAATCTCGGGCAAGTAACATACCGATGGACAAAGGAAACATCATACGGGATTAACTGAATCCTTGACATAGAGGTTCAACCAATAAGATCTTCATAGAATATGTAGGATCCAATATGGGCATCCAGGTCCCTTTATTGGTTATTGATTGGAGAGTGTCTCGATCATGTCTACATAGTTCTCGAACCCGCGGGGTCTGCACACTTAAGGTTCCGTGATGTTTCGGTATTATTGAGTTATGTATGTTGGTGACCGAAAGTTGTTGAGAGTCGTGGATGAGACCTCTAACGTCACGAGGAGCTCCAGAATGGTCTGGAGGTAAATATTGATATATAGGAAAGTTGCATTTGGCTTTAGGAAAGGTTTCGGGCATTACCGGTAAAGTACCGGGAGTGACGAATGGGTTCAGGGGTTTCACCTGGAGGGGCCACCCACTCGAGAGGGGACCTAGTTGGCCTAAAGGTGGTGCAGCAGCCCCTAGTGGGCTGGTGCGGCCAGCCCAATAAGACCTATTTTTGCCAAGTGTAAAAAGAAAAGGAAAAAAGGAAAAAAAAGGGAAGGGGAGGCCAACTAGGAAGGGAGTCCTCCACCAAACCGAATTGGTGGAGGACTCTCCTCCCTAGCTTGGCCGAACCTCTCCTCCTTGGAGGAGGAGGCAAGGCAGCCCTCCCACCTCTTCCTCCTATATATAGTAGAGGTTTTGAGGGCAACATACACGTGAAAAGCCACGTGTTGCCTTCTCCTCCATAGAATGTCTCCTTCGCCTAGATTACTCCGACATAGATTGGAGAAGCCTTGTTGGATTAGTTCACCACCACCACCACCACCACCACGCCGTCGAGCTGCCGGAGAACTCATCTACCTCTCTTCCCCTCTTGCTGGATGAAGAAGGTGGAGATCGTCATTGAGCTCTACGTGTGCTGAATGCGTAGGTGTCGTCCGTTCGGCACTAGATTGGGATGGATCGTGATAGGATCACGGGACGGATCGTGATGATATCGTGAGATGGACTACAATATGGATCGTGAAGATGTTCGACTACATCAAACACATTATATACACTTCCGCTTAGCATTCTACAAGGGTATGTGGATCCGCACTCCCCCTCTCGTAGATGGTCGTCACCATGGATAGATCTTGTGTGTGCGTAGGAAAGTTTTCGTTTCCCATGCAACGTTCCCAAACAGTGGCATCATGAGCTAGGTCTATGCATAGATGACATGTCGAGTAGAACACAAAGGAGTTTGTGAGTGTTGATATTCAGATTGCTTCCCTCCTTAGTATTTTCTTGATTCGGCTTTATTGTTGGATGAAGCGGCCCGTACCAACCTTGCTCGTACGCTTACGAGAGACCGGTTCCATCGACTGACATGCAACTTGTTGCATAAAATGGCTGGCGGGTGTCTGTTTCTCCTACTTTAGTTGAATCGGATTTGACAAAGGCGGTTCTTGGAGAATGTTAAATAGCAACTTGTGTATCACCGTTGTGGTTTTGCGTAGGTAAGAATCGTTCTTGCTAGATACCCATAGCAGCCACGTAAAAATGCAATAACAAACTAGAGGACGTCTAACTTGTTTTTGCACTCTATGCATGTGATGTGATATGGCCAATGACATGATGTGATATATTTGATGTATGAGATGATCATGTTGTAATAGTTAAATATCGACTTGCATGTCGATTCTACGGCAACCGTCACGAGCCATAGGGTTGTCTTTAAATATTTTTGTGCTTGGTGATGCTTTGCTTTATCGCTAGTCAGTAGCTTTAGTAGTAAGAACATAGTTAGCGCGACAACCTCGATGGTAGCAAAATGATGGAGATCATGGTGTGGCGCCGGTGACGATGGAGATCATGCCGGTGCTTTGGTGATGGAGATCAAGAAGCACAAGTTCATGGCCATATCATGTCACTTATGATTTGCATGTGATGTTAATCCTTTTTATGCACCTTGTTTTGCTTAGGACAACGGTAGCATTATAAGGTGATCCCTCACTAAAATTTCAAGATAAAATTGTGTTCTCCCCGAGTGTGCATCGTTGTGAAAGTTCGTCGTTTCGAGACACCACGTGATGATCGGGTGTGATAGACTCTACATTCACATACAATGGGTGTAAGACAGTTTTGCACACGTGGAACACTCAGGTTAAACTTGACGAGCCTAGCATGTACAGACATGGCCTCAGAACAGAGGAGACCAAAAGGTCGAACATGAGTCATATAGTAGATATGATCAACATGGAGATGTTCACCCTTAAAGCCACCTCATCTCACGTAATGATCGGAAATGGGTTGGCGGATTTGGATCATGTACCACTCAAATGACTAGAGGGATGTCAATTTGAGTGGGAATTCTTAAGTAATATGATTAATTGAACTCATTATCATGAACATAGTCAAAATGTCTTTGCAAATTATGTTGTATATGATTAGCTTGCGTTGTAGCTCCCCTGTTTATGATATGTTCCTAGAGAAAACTAAGTTGAAAGATGATAGTAGCAATTATACAGACTGGGTCTGTAAACTGAGGATTGTCCTCTATGTTGCACAAAAGGCTTATGTCCTTAATGCACCTCTCGGTGTGCTACCCCCAAGCGTCGTGTGTGGATGTTGCGAACATCTGACATACACGTTTTTTATGACAATGTGATAGTTCAGTGTGTCATGCTTTATGGCTTAGAATTGAGGCGTCCAAGATGTTTTGAACGTCACGGGACATATGAGATGTTCCAAAAGCTGAAACTAGGATTTCATGCTTGTGCCCGTGTTGACAGTTATGATACCTCCGACAAGATTATTTGCGTGCAAAGTAAGGGAGAAAAGCTCAATCATTGAGTATGTGCTCGGATTGTTGGGTTCTACAATCGCTTGAATCGAGTGGGAGTTGATATTCGACATAAGATAGTGATTGACATATTTCTCCAAAGTCACTACCACCAAGCTACTAAGCTTCATGATGAACTATAACATATCAGGGACATATATGATGATCCCTAAGCTATTTACAATGTTTGACACCGCAAAGGTAGAAATCAAGCAGGAGCATCAAGTGTTGATGGTTAGTAAAACCACTAGTTTCAAGAAGGGCAAAGGGAATGAGGGGAAACTTCGAGAATGACAAGTCACTGAATGAAGAAACCCAATGTTGAACCCAAACCCAAGACTAAGTGCTCTATGATGAGGGGAATGATTGCTAAGGCGGAACTGCCCTAGACACTTGGTGGATAAGAAGGTTGGCAATGTCAACAAAAGTATATAGGATATACGTGTTATTGATGTGTACTTTACTAGTACTCCTAGTAGCACATGGGTATTAGATACCGTTTCAGTTGCTAAAGTATAGTAACTCGGAATAAAATCTATGGAATAAACGGTGGCTAGCTAAAGGCGAGGTGACGATGTGTGTTGGAAGTGTTTCCAATGTTGATGTGATCACCATCGCACACTCTCTCTACCTTCGGGATTAGTGTTAAACCTAAATATTGATTGGTGTTTGCGTTGAGCATGAACATGATTGGATCGTGTTTATTGCAATACGGTTATTCATTTAAAGAGAATAATGGTTACTCTATTTATTTGAATAAAACCTTCGATGGTCATGCACCTAATATGAACGGTCTATTGAATCTCGATCGTAGTGGTACATACGTTCATAATATTCATGTCAAAAGATACAAAGTAGTAGTGATAGTACCACTTAGTTGTGGCACTGATGCTTGAGTCATATTGGTATAAAACGCATTAAGAAGCTCCATGCTGATGGATCTTTGGACTCACTCGTTTTTTAATCGTTTGAGACATGCGAACCATGCCTATTGGTGAAAACGCATGAAGAAACTCCATGCAAATGGATATTTTGGACTCACTTGATTTTGAATCACTTGAGACATGCAAATCATGCCACATGGGCAAGATGACTGAAGGCCTCGATTTCGAGTGAGATGGAAATAATAGATTTTGATGTGTGCAGTCCAATGAGTACTGAAGCATGCAGTGGATATCGTTATGTTCTTATTTCACAGATGATTTGAGTAGATACAGGTGTATTTACTTGATGAATCACGAGTCTGAATTATTGAAAAGTTCAAGCAATTTCAGAGTGAAGTTGAAGATCATCGTGACAAGAGGATAAGATGTCTACGATGTGATTGTAGAGATGAATATCTGAGTTGCGAGTTTGGTATGCATTTAAGACAATGTGGAAATTGCTTCACTACTCATGCCACCTGGAACACCATAGTGTGATGGCGTCTTCGTACATCGTAGCCGCGCCCTATTGGATATGGTGCATACTATGATGTCTCTTATCGAATTACCACTATTGTTTTGGGGTTAGGCATTAGAGACAAGCACATTCACTTTAATAGGGCATCACGTAGTTCCGTTGAGATGACACCGTATGGACTATGGTTTGGAGAAACCTAAGTTGTTGTTTCTTAAAGTTTGGGGCTATGATGCATATGTCAAAAGGCTTCAGCCTGATAAGCTCGAACCCAAAGCGGATAAATGCATCTTCATAGGATACCAAAACAGCTGGGTACACCTCCTATCTCAAATTCGAAAGCAAAGTGTTTGTTGCTGAAAACGGTTCCTTTCTTGAGAAAGAGTTTCTCTCAAAATAATTGAGTGGGAGGATGGTGGAACTTGATGAGGTTTTTGAACCATCACTTCAAACGGAGTGTAGCAGGGTGCAGGAAGTTGTTCATGTGGCGCACACACCAAATTGAAGAGGAAGCCAATGATGATGATCATGAAACTCGAGATCAAGTTACTTCCAAACCTCGTAGGTCAAGAACGGCACGCACTACTCCAGAGTGGTACAATAATCCTGTCTTGGAGGTCATGTTGTTAGACAAAAATGAACCTATGAGATATGGAGAAGTGATGGTGGGCCTGGATTCCGACGAATGGTTGGACGCCATGAAATCCGAGATAGGACCCATGTATGAAAATAAAGTGTAGACTTTGGAAGAACTACTTGATGGTCGTGATACTATTAAGTACAAACTGATCTTCAAAAGGAATACAGACGATGATGGTGAATGTCGCCAATTTAGAAAGCTCTACTTGTCGCAAAGAGGTTTCCGACAAGTTCAAGGAGTTGACTACGATGACACTTTCTCACCCGTAGCGATGCTAAAGTCTGTTGGAATTATGTTAGCAGTTGATGCATTTTTCAATTATGAAATCTTGCTGATGGATGTCAAAACATTGTTTCCTCGATGGTTTCCTTGAGGAAAGGTTGTATGTGATACAACAAGAAGGTTTTGTCGATCCTAAGGATGCTGACAAGTATGCAAGCTCTAGCGACCTTCTACGGACTGGAGCAAGCATCTCGGAGCTAGAATATACGCTTTGATAAGATGATCAAAGTTTTTGGGTTTATACAAAGTTTATGAGAAACTTGTATTTACAAGAAAGTTAGTGAGGGCACTATAGAATTTCTAATAAGTATATGTAGTTGACATATTATTAATCGGATATGATGTTGAATTTCTAGAAAGCATATAGGGTTGTTTGAAAGATGTTTGAAAGTGCGTTATATCGACTAGAGGGGGGTGAATAGGAGATTTTTAGAATTTCATCAGTGAGGAAATTCCTTTTGAGGAAATTCCTCACTGATGACTAACTTGCAGCAGAAACAACAAAGGATCCGGGGTGCAAAGTATCACTACAGCAGTTTTCAAGATGAGGAATGAAAAATAGTTTGCACAGTACACACGCACAGAGAAAGCAAGCGAGGACTAACTCGCGTGAATAATTTGAGGTTGAGGAATTTCAGAGAAAGTCTTCAGCAAATTCTTCAAACAGTGACAATGAAAATCATCAACATACAATATTGAGGAATTGAAAGAGTTGAAAAAATAGAACCCGTATCACAATGAAGACATTGGTTGATGACCTAGTTCCAACTGATGTCACAGTTGTACGTCTGGTTCGGAGCGGCTTGGTATTGAAACCAAAGCACACACAGTCCCGAGACACACAGTCCCTACCGTATTCTCCTTGAGCTAAGTACACATAGTCCTCGCCCAACGCTAGTGGTAAGTCTTCAGGGCAGACTTCCAAACCCTCACAAACTTGGTCACCCGGTGATCCACAATTGACTGCTGGATTGCTCTCGACCATGACGCCTAACCGTCTGAAGGATGCACAGTCCTCAAAGGTAAAAGGCTTCAGTCCCACACAGGAACAAATTCTTCAGTGATGCTCAATCACTTGGTTTCTGGTTTCTGGTTTGGTGTTTGGGGTATTTCCTCACTGATGATTTACTCTCGAAGACTCTAAGGAATTTGGGTTGCTCTAAATGACAAGTGTCAGTTTCTCACGGAGCAGCCAACCCGCTAATGGTTGTGGGGGATATTTATAGCCTGGGAGCATCCCAATATGATTTGACATTAATGCCCTTAAATAATATGACCGTTGGAGTGGATAAGATCGGTGATGTGGCGCGAATTGCGGCAAAGGTCGGAACCCTCAACTATGAGAGTCCTCATGTCTCTCTTATTCCTCACTTGAGGATTTTAGTAGGATTAGGCTTGGGTTGAGCATCATGAGGAAATTCATTCCGAAGTGTTACCTCGACCCCCTTTAACAATACGGCGTTCCTATGACTCAAGAGCGAAGAAAATAAAATATAAAGAATAAATCTTCATGCTTCAAAGTCTTCAGATTGATTTTCTTCAGGACACACCGAATTCCTCATCTTCAATATCTTCATGAGGAATATCAATTTCATCGCAATTTATTCGCAATTTAATTCTTCAACAGAAGACCCATTTTTTCAGCCGAAGATATACATTTTTAGGGGTCGATATTCATCGAATTTTTCAAACTCCTCAGTGACTTATAGATCATGTGTACACTCATGAACACATTAGATACTTAACCTATAAGTCTTCAAACCACCAAAACCACGAAGGGGCACTAGATGCACTTACAATCTCCCCCTTTTTGGTGGTTGATGACAATTAGGTTAAGTCTTCAATGGGGATAAAAATATGAAGTGTAAATACTCATTTTGAGGAATTTGAAATCAAGATACATAGAGACTCTCCCTGAAGATGTGCATATCTTGAGGATTTTGCTTTTCACAGCAAATGCACATTGATGATTTATATCATGGAGATCTCCCCCTGAGTCTTGTAAATCATGCATATATATGACATATAATATGAAGAATTTGAGAATGCATGATGACAAATGGTATCTGACGAATTTCAGCATGCGTGCATTATTATTTTGAGGAATAAGCATGCGAAGAAAAACGTCCAAAAGCGTCAGAGTACCATCGGGCTTAAGTTACAACTCATTACATAAAACACTTCAGAAGAACCAAGAGTTTGTAACTTAATAAAGTTCATAATCCCCAAAATATATCCCGCTGAAGACTAACTCTCAGATTTCTCACCCTTTGTCATCAAGTGACAAAAAGGAACAAAACTGAGGACTAACGCCCCTTCAACACTTTCACTTCTTGGCTGATGAAGAAGACGCGTGAGGATTCTTGGCGGGCTTCTTCTTTGGGCCAGTGGCAGTATCTTCTTGGTCTTCATCAGGTTCTGCAATGCATAATGAAGAAAATGAACTGTCATCAAGGTCTGGGAACAGGAATTGGCTTGAATTTCTTCTTTGGTGGCCATGACCAGTCAAAGTCGTGTGTAAACTCCAATTCATCAAGTTCTGCTTGAGTCTTCAAATGACCCAGTGTGGCCCAGGTGTGATCAAAAAGCTCATGAAGATAGTGGTGATTAATCTTCACTGCATTCTGAGTTTCATTGAGGGTTTTCACAATGGCACCGAATTGGCGTTTGACCCATTTGTGGTTGCGATCGACCTTTTAATGAAGACTGAGGAGTAGCTCTCTGTTAGGCATCACCCTTGGGGCAACTAGGCTTGGCGGCTCCTGGGTTTCAGTATCATCCCATGAAGAATATGCATCTGGTTCATGAAACTGGCCATCAAGGGGCCGACTACCTTCATCAATCACAGACTTGCCTTTTCCTTCTACTGGCTCGAAAGTCTTCTTGTTGACTCTGATCGGAGGCATATATCCAATGTGATTATTGAAATCAGCATGATAGTTGATGCCTGACCTGCGTCTGATGAATCTCATGATCTATGGAGCGTAAATCTTCAGGTCGAAGGGTGAGATAGCATTGTCAGCCAGAGTCCTCAGGAAGAAGTCGTGAAGGTTTATGGGAATGCCATGGATGATGTTGAAGAGGATATTCTTCATGATGCCTACAACATCTTCTTCGTCATCATGGCCCTTGATTGGAGCAATGACACTGCACAGAATCCTGTAGACAGTCCTGGGTTCATACTTCAGATCTTGGACCAGAAAAGTTGTTCTTGGTGGTTGACCCTTGGCCAAAGGCTTCATGAGGACTTCCATCGGCTTATTGGGCAATTCCCGTTCATCATACATCTTCACAGCATGTTCTGAAGGAATTGAAACAGGAAGTACTCGCAACAGCTCATTTGCAGGGGCCTTGAAGTGTGTGTGCTCCGTCATCCAATCCAGCACCCAAGTGTTGATATCTGTTGGATCTCCAGAGATGTGCAAAGTTGCATAGAATTGAAGAACGATGTCGCTGTTCCAATTGCAAATATCAGTGCAAAGTGGCAGCAGTCCGGCTACATGAAGAACGTTGAGGACTGGGGCGAAGCAAGGAATTTCTTCAAGCTCAACATGAGGAATATGCATGTGCTAAAATATTTTGTTTCTTCCACAAAGCACAAATGCATAATAGTTGAGCTGAGTCCTTGTCCAAAACTTCATTTGCCTGATGTGAAGCTTGTCATAAGGATTGTCTCCGATGAAATACATGCGTTCTTCATAGACCGCCTCCTTCTGAAACTTTGGCCGCTTTGAGAAGGGTTGATGCTGCAGAGGCTGAAGATTTCGCTGCTTCTCTTGAGGAGATACGATCATGGCAGTCTCCGTGTTGACAATCACAATAGCAGTTTCTGTATTGGGCGCATGAGCATTTTCTTCAGCATGTTCCTCAGGTTGAGGAATGTCATCAGCCTGTGCCTCGAGTTGAGGGTTTTTCTCATGGTGAGGATTTTCTTCAGCCTTAACCTCAGGTTGAGGACCTTGCTCAGGATTAGGATTTTCCTCGGGTTGAGCATCTTTTCCTTGGTTTTCCTCAGCTTGAGGAATTTGCTTGGAGGAGGAGCCCAATTCTTCAGCTGTTGCAGCTGATCCTTGAGCAGGTTCTTCAGGAGGAATGAATGTGTGAGGAATATCATCAATTTGAATTTTCTCATCTGTGTGTTCCTCAGACTCAGCAGCTTTCATTTCCTCATCAGTCACATGCTCCTTATCTTCACTTTCGAAGGGAATCATAGCGTAGGATGGATCAATCTTGAGAGGCACAACATCCAAAGGAGCTCATTCATCAAGAGATTTGAGGCGCTTGGCCTCTGTTGATTCTGGTGTTGAAGAAGCTTCTCTTTTCTTAGCTTCTTTTTCTGCAGCTCTGGTTTTCTTCACGTCTGATGCAGACGGAGTCATTTTCTTCACCTTTGAGGATTTTGGTGACGGCATTTTCTCTTCAGGAGGCGGAGCCCTATCCGTCCTGGCAGTTTCCTCAGCTGGAGCATTTTCTTCAGCTGGAGCAGATTCATCAGCTGGCTTAGATGCACCAGCTAGAATATCCTTAGCTATTTCCTCAATATCCGGTGCATCAGCATGGCTTTCTTGAGGCATTTCCTCAGCAGGGGTTGCTTGTTCTTCGTCTTCTTCCGTGTGCTGAACTGAATAGCTAGGCCCAGACTCCTTAGGCTGTTTTGGTTTTGCTGGAGGAGCAGCCTTCTTGTTGTAATCATCAACTTCATTGGTTGCAAACTTGATGAAATTAGTCTTGAGACTTTGACGATCAGATAGCTTGGTATACTTGTCTGTCAAAGTCTTCAGTTCTGCCTGGGTTGACACAAGAGCATCATGCGTCAAGCTGAGGAGATTCTGTCTCAGGAATTTCTCCTTCTTCAGCTTTGCAGCCTTTGCTTGTTTGGCTTGCGTCTCCTTCCATTTGGCCTCATTGATGAATGTGGCCACCATATGGCTGATGCCCGGGGGAAGCTTAAAGTCATCAATGGGTGTGTTAGGGTCATCATACCAAACATTGATGTAGTCCAACAGGACTTTTGGGTCCATGGCAAGAGGAATGGCGCTGCCTGAAGCTTGAGCGACCCGTTCCTACTTGTTTCTGATGATTGCTTGCAGTGTCTGATCATCATATTCATCACTTCCTTCTGATGCAGAAGGGACTTTGATGACTTTGCTTGGGATGGGTCTGTTTCCTCTTCCAGCAGTCATCTTAGTCTTCAACGGTGTTGGTGAAGACTTTGTCTCTGAGCTCGTGGCAGATGGAATAGAGGAGCTGGAGACAGTAGGCAGTTGCTTCACAATCTGCTTGTGTTCAGGCTTTGAAGCCTGTGCGGTTATTAATGGTTTTGTCGCAGACGCAGGCACAACATTCTGAAGCAATTTCTCTTGAGGCTTTGAAGCCTTTGATTTCTGTGGCACATGCTTCACTTGAGGAATGGTCGTGCTAGAAGTTTCAGCAGCTGAGGAGGTGGCTGCGGTAGCAGTAGCAGTAGATTCTTCATTGAATTTACTCACAGCAGCTTCTGCTTGCTTCTGAAGCTTTGACAAGTGTTTGGTCTTTTCCTCAGGATAATCATCAACCGTCTTGAGGCTTGAAGGCTGGACATTCTGATGATCCTTGAGAGGAGGCCTTTTGCCAGGTGGCTTAAGAGCGAATTTCTTCGCGTACTTTGGAGTGACGAAGCGGTAGTCCTTCCACTCCTTAGCCCACCTGCGTTCTATCTTTTGGAGCCTGATTTTCCTCTTTGGAATTGATTCTTGCTCATATGGTGTGCAATAGTCCAAGTATATATCCTCAGGGATATCAATGGCAGTGTTTTGTTCGAGTTTCTTGCCACCCTTTTGCTTCATGCCATCTTCCATTTTCTTCAGCTGAGGCTTTTGCCGAGGAAATTGAGCTCTTGAGGATTCTGATGACACTGGCAGATTTTCTTCAAGAAATGCTGCAAATGAGTTAAGTTGATGAGAACCTAGAGATTCATCAGCTGACATTTTTGTACCTGTGAACAGAGTATAGTTGCGAGGAATTTTGAGAGGTCATATGCGTTCTCAGATTTGAAGAAACTGAAAAAAATTAAAGGTGAGGAATTTGACCAGTGGGTTGAGGAATTTGTCTAAGCACTCTGACCTTGGGTTCCAGAGTTGTACAGATTCGAAAGTTTGCACAATTGAGGAATCACATGAAGAATTTTAGTTGCTTAGTAAAATTCATCAAGTGTTTAAGGAATAAGCAGTATTGAGGAATAGAGACTGATAGACACCGAGGAAAAACAGATTCCACGAATCTAAGATAAAATAGTAGATTGAAAGGGACTGTAAAAATAGGATTTTATTTACCCTGTATAGCAAGTACGAAGAACAGAAGAAGTAGCAGTAGATGCTCTTCGGTGCGAGTCCACTGAGCCCTAACTTGGTGGCAGAAGGCGGCTACGATGGCGACGGACGAAGAAGTACCGGTTCCGGCGTGATTTCGCCGACGGAGAGGTCGAGGCAGTGAAGTTGTTCCTCACCGGCGACGAAACTTATAGCAGTGGCGCTAGTCTGTGGCGGAGAGAAGGTCGAGAAGGAACGAAGAGTTTTGACCGAAGGGGGTAAGGGCATATTTATAGCTCAGGTGAAAACTGTTCGGCCGATTCTTTCGGACCGAACTGCCCTTTCCCTTTCGTCTCCGCAAGACACGTGTAGCTACAGTTTAAAGCGGTGGAGATCGTGCTTATCTGATTGTGGGAAGTGGGGTTCAGTTACTATGTAACAATATAAAAATCTTTTTTGAGGATTTGAGGATTTTGTTGCAAAATCATGAGCTGACAAGGACGCAGTGAGGATTTTGAACAAAGTTTCACGTAGAACGCATATGATGAATTGAATAGACTGGGTGAGTATAGCATAGAGGGGAGTAGGGTCTGATCACATTCACTTAGATGAAATATCAAGTTGAAGAAATAGTTATAAGTGAATGCTGTTGAGGACTTTGAAATCACAGTATATATATATATATCTAGGCAAATGAAAATCATCAAGTGTTTTGAAGATTTTGATTAACTTGAGGATTTTGTGACAAAGCGTCATGTTGATGAATTTCAGCTTTGAAGAAAAACAACTTTGAAGAAAATCAACTTTGAGGAATTACAAAGTTGGGTGGTGGCGTGACCCACGGTATAAGAATGATGATTTCAGGTGCCGCGTACAATTGTCATAGGGCCATGAGAACCAATTTCTTCATTAATTTCCTCACACCAAGAGTGATATCCTTCATTGATTGAAGAAAATCGTTTCTTCGTGTGTTGCACATCTAAGTCATCAATTTTTCATAAGTGTTAGGATGTGTGCATGTTTTTACAAAACATTTGAAGATTCTAAGATATTTAGCTCACACCGCAACTTCTAAAACCTTTTCTCATCCAAGGGCTTGGTGAAGATATCTGCTAGTTGATCGTCAGTCTTCACATGGTCGATGAGGATATTGCCCTTGAGGACATGGTCCCGAAGAAAATGATGACGAATCTGGATGTGCTTTTCGAATGTTGTACTGGGTTGTATGCAATCTTGATTGCACTCTCATTGTCGCAGTAGAGAGGCACATTCTTCATGTTGACATCGTAGTCCTTGAGGGTTTGCTTCATCCATAGTAATTGAGCACAGCATGAACCAGCAGCAATGTACTCATCTTCGACAGTGGAGAGAGAAACGCGGTTCTGCTTCTTTGAGGACCAGCAGACTAATGATCTTCCGAGGAAATGACATGTGCCAGAAGTTGACTTGCGATCCACACGGTCACCAACATAGTCAGAATCAGAATATCCCACAAGATGAAGATTTGAGCCTTTGGGATACTATAATCCTAGTGTTGGTGTGCGAGCTAAGTATCGAAGAATATGCTTCACAGCCTTATGGTGTGATTCCTTCGGTTTTGCTTGAAAACGTGCACACATGCAAACACTAAGCATTATATTTGGCCTAGATGCACACAAATACAGCAAAGAGCCAATCATGGAGCGATATACCTGCTGATCGAATTCTTTACCATTTTCGTCAGTGCAGAGGTGGCCGTTGGTAGGCATGGGAGTCTTGGCGCCTTTGCATTCATGCATGTCGAATTTCCTTGGAACATCCTTGAGGTATTTCTCCAGTGATATGAAGATTCCATTGTGTTGTTGACGAATTTGAAGACCTAAGAAGAATTTCAGCTCCCCCATCATAGACATCTTATATTTTTCACTCATCATGTAAGCAAATTCATCACTCTAACGTTTTTCAGTATAGCCAAATATGATGTCATCGACATATATCTGGCACACAAATAGTTCATTATCATAGGATTTTGTGAAAAGAATTGGATCGAGTGAACCAGGTTTGAAGCCTTTCTTCATGAGGAATTCCTTCAATGTATCGTACCACGCCCGAGGGGTTTGCTTGAGACCATAGTGCGCCTTTTTGAGTCTGAAGACTTTGTCTGGATTCTTTGGATCCTCAAAACCTGGGGGTTGAGCAACATATACTTCTTCCTCAAGCTTACCATTGAGGAATGCTCTTTTCACATCCATTTGATATAAGATAATGTTATGATGATTAGCATAAGCAAGTAGTATTCGAATAGCTTCAAGTCTAGCAACAGGTGCAAAATTTTCATCAAAATCAATTCCTTCAACCTGGGTGTAGCCTTGGGCTACAAGTCGTGCCTTATTCCCCACCACTTGACCATCCTCATCTTGCTTGTTTCGGAAAATCCACTTGGTGCCGATGATATTGTGCTTGCGAGGATCTGGTCGTTTGACGAGCTCCATACGTCATTCAGCTTGAATTGAAGAAGTTTGTCTTGCATGGCTTGAATCCACTCCGGTTCCATGAAAGCCTCAGCAACTTTTGAAGGTTCTGTGATAGATACAAAAGAAGAATGCCCACAAAAGTTAACTAAGTGTGAAGCTTTTGAGCGAGTGAGAGGACCTGGCGCGTTGATGTCATCGAGGATTTTGTCAAGTTCTACTTCATTTGCAATCCTCGGATGAGCTGGTTGAGGATTTCGTCTCGGCTGAGGAATTGGTTCTGGAGCAATTTCCTTAGGAGCATCTTCTTGATTTTCATCAGTGTTGGGAATGATTTCTTCAGCAATTTCCTCAGTACGAACAATGTCTTCTGTAGCTTTGAGCTTTATTGCTTCCTCAGGAGACAACTTATCTGGATCAGGAGGCAATTGCTCTCTTTGCGAGCCATTAGTTTCATCAAACCACACATCTATAGTTTCAACAACCTTGTTGTGATAGGTGTTGAAGAATCTATAGGTGTGCGAGTCCTTTCCATAACCAAGCATAAAACCCTCATGTGCCTTAGGTGCAAACTTTGAGCTATGGTGAGGATCTCTAATCCAACATTTTGCACCGAAGACTTTGAAATAACTTACATTGGGTTTCTTGTCAGTGAGGAGTTCATATGAGGTTTTCTTGAGGATTTTGTGAAGATATACCATGTTGATGATATGGCAAGCAGTGTTGATTGCTTTAGGCCAGAAACGACGAGGAGTCTGATATTCTTCAAGCATGGTTCGTGCCATCTCAACCAGAGTCCTGTTCTTTGTTTCGACGACGCCATTCTGTTGAGATGTATAAGGAGCAGACAATTCATGAGTAATACCAAGTTCATCAAGATAATTATCAAGACCACTGTTTTTGAATTTTGTTCCATTATCACTCTGATGTGTTTGATCTTGACACCGAAGTTCGTCGAGGCCCTTGAGGAAAATCGTTTGAAGAGTTCCTGCACTTCAGTTTTATACAGAATGGTATGCACCCAAGTGTATCTGGAATAATCATCAACTATGACAAAGCCATATAAAGATGCGGCATTTGTGAGAGTGGCATAATGAGTAGGTCCAAATAGATCCATGTGAAGCAATTCAAATGGACGAGTAGTGGTCATGATAGTCTTCGAGGGGTGCTTGGATCTGGTCATTTTCCCAGACTCACAAGCACCGCAGAGGTGGTCCTTGAGGAATTTGACCGATTTGATGCCAATGACATGCTTCTTCTTTGCTAGTGTGTACAAGTTCCTCATGCATGCATGACCAAGTCTTAGATGCCATAGCCACCCTTCTGAGGTTTTTGCTAGTAAGCAAGTGGCTGGTTGAGGACCTGTAGAGAAATCAACAATGTACAAATCCCCTCTTCTAACACCTTCGAAGACTTTGGATCTGTCAGATTCCATGATGACAACACATCTATATTTTCCAAAGATAACAACCATATCAAGATCACTAAGCATTAAGACTAACATGAGGTTAAACCCAAGGGATTCAACAAGCATCACTTTGTCCATGTGCTTGTCCTTGGAAATAGCCACTTTGCCAAGTCCCAATACCTAGCTTTTACCTTTGTCAGCATAAGTGATTTGCTTCAGGGGTGATGGAGTTAGTGGCATATTCACCAGCAAGCTTTTGTCACCAGTCATGTGATGTGTGCATCCACTATCAAGAACCCACTCAGTACTATTGGGTTTGTCATCCTGCAGATGAATTAGTATAGCTTACCATCTCATATGCTTCAGACTTGAAGAATATGATATCAATTTCATAAGATAGGAATATCATCGTAAATAGAAATTATGAGGACGCGTGAAATGTTTTTCATTTTATCAATTTTAGCTTGCGTCCTATCAAGCATTTTCCTCAGGTCTCCAGCAAATTCTTCAGATGATGATTTTCATCTGGAGACCTGACCCGCAGAAGTGATTAGTTCAATTTCTTCACCACCCACATCTGAAGGGGTGGTAAAGAGTTCATCATCCTACGAGCACCATATGAGAAAGGGGCATTGAAGCTAATGCACTTCTCCTTACAGTAGGGGGGTTAGAGTACTCAAACGAATATTCAGAGAATTTCTTTGAGGATTTATGAACATAATGATTTGAAGAATAATGCTCATATTCATAGTCCTTGTACTTTCCCTGCATGTTAGAAGCATTAGCATGGGTACGAGCATAATTTTGACCAGTTGAGGATTTTGATCCTCTTGAAGACTTTGGTCCTCCTGAGGAATTTGATCTGGGGTTCAAAATCTTCACAGGTGGTGTCATGAGGACATTCACCTGAAGATTTTCAAGGCAACTTTTGGGGACCCAGATTTTCCTCAGGGGTGGTCAATTCCTGCAGTTAGTTCCAACATATCGAGCAAATACTTCACCAGATTGATTTTTGAACAGTTTATAGTTGGAGTCAAATGACTCATCTGAGGAATAGGATAATTCACATGCAAAGCGTGTTAGATTGGATGGATCAACAGGAGGCCCTTTAGCAGCCACTCATGAGGTTTTGGGATACTGCTCAGGTTTTTAGTATGATCCATCAGTATTCAATTTCCTCTCAAAGGAAATTCCTTCTTTCCCGGGTTCCTATTCAAAATCTATTTTTTGAGCACATCGCAAAGGGTTTGGTGCCCTTTGAGACTTTTGTACATGCCTGTCACATACAATTCCTTCAGCCCTGCATTTTCATCAGTGACATTTGTGGTTTCCTCAAGTGAGGAATTTGATACCACAGGAGCAGTTGAAGAATTCGTAGCAATAGAAGCATTTGATGATTCTGGTGAAGAATTAGCAGTTTCACGTTCGATACATTTAAGCCATGGAGGAATGAATTCAGCCTGAGCGGCACTGATATGTTGAGTGAGTAATGAATCATTTTCCATACAAAGATCATCATGAGAAATCCTCAGCTTCTCAAGATAAAGTTTCCTTTGAAGAAATTCATATGAAAGTTTCTCATGATCAGCAAGGAGTGTGACATGAAGATCTTGAAGATTATCAAATCTGGACTGAAGACTTTTCATATATTCAGTGAGGATTTGGGTAAGATCCATTTCATCATTCAACACGTCATCGCTTGTGTCTAGCAGTTTCTGAAGCTTTTCTAGGGCAGTTTGTTGTTTAGTAGCAATGATAGCAAGTCTACTGTAACTGGGTTTTTTATAATTATTAGGTTCACGGTCACTTGAATCAGAGGAGGAAGCATCATTCGGTACCTTCGAACCTTTTTCCATGAATCAATAGGTTGGAGCGAAGTCATCAGCATAGTCATAAGTGTGGATGGAGTTATCATTTTCTTCAAGGTTGAAGATTGACTTGCTGATGAATGTGGTTGCAAGTGCAAGACTAGCCTGTCCAGATTCTGAGTCTTCATCGGAACCCTCCTCTTCATCACATTCCTCGGATTCTGCCTCGGAATCAATTTCTTTGCCAATAAGTGCCCGAGCTTTTGTGAAACTAGTCTTCTTGTGCGATGAGGACTTTGATGGTGAGGATTTTGAAGATTTCTTCTTTTTCTTCGAGTCATCAGAACTTTCATCCTTGTATTTCTTCTTCTTTGATTCCTTCACCCAACGAGGACAATCAGCAATGTAGTGACCTGATTTCTTGCATATGTGGCAGGTTCTTTTCTTGTAGACCTCAGATGAAGATTCTGATTTCCTCATATCTCTTCTTGAAGATTTACCAAACTGACCACGTCTTGTAAACTTCTGGAATTTCCTCACGAGCATTGCAAGCTCCTGTCCAAATTCTTCAGGATCACCAATGTTGCCATCCGAGTCTTCTTCTTCGGATGAGGCAATTGCTTTGACCTTCAGTGCACGAGGTCTAGAATAGCTTGGTCCATATATATCTCTCTTTTCTTCTTGTTGGAATTCATGAGTATTGAGTCTTTCGAGTATATCAGCAGGATCAAGCATCTTGTAGTCTGGTCTTTCTTGAATCATCAGAACTAAAGTATCAAATGAAGAATCCAAAGATCTTAGCAGTTTCTTCACAGTTCATGGTCCGTAATGTCTCGGGCTCCCAGTGCTTGCAGTTCATTTCATATGTCAGTGAGGCGATCAAAGGTATCTTCGCAGCTTTCATTGTCAAGCCTCTTGAAGCGATTGAAGAGATTGCAAAGAACATCAACACGAGAATCACGCTGGGTTGATACTCCTTCATTTACTTTGGATAACCTTTCCCAGATTAGTTTTGTTGAGCCCAAAGCACTCACTCTGCCATACTGACCTTTGCTCAGATGGCCACAAATGATATTCTTCGCTTGAGAATCAAGTTGCTTGAATTTCTTCACATCAGCGGCGGAGACAGTAGCAGTGATGATAGGGACACCAAGTTCCACAATATACCAGAGATCATTGTCAATAGCTTGTAGATGCATCTGCATCTTGGTCTTCCAGAAGGGAAAGTCCTTTCCTTCAAAAGTAGGACATCCTGCAGTCACCTTGATCATGCCTGCACTCGACATAACTAGAACTCCAGGTGGTTAAACCAAAATCACACATAATAAGGGAGTACCTTGCTCTGATACCAATTGAAAGTGCGTTATATCGACTAGAGGGGGTGAATAGGAGATTTTTAGAATTTCATCACTGAGGAAATTACTTTTGAGGAAATTCCTCACTGATGACTAACTTGCAGCACAAACAGCAAAGGATCAGGGGTGCAAAGTATCGCTACAACAATTTTCAAGATGAGGAATGACAAACAGTTTGCACAGTATGCAGGCACAGAAAAATCAGGAGAGGATTAACTCGCGTGAAGAATTTGGGGTTGAGGAATTTCAGAGAAAGTCTTCAGCAAATTCTTCAAACAGTGATAATGAAAATCTTCAACATACAATATTGAGGAATTGAAAGAGTTGAAGAAATAGAACCCGTATAACAGTGAAGACATTGGTTGATGACCCAGTTCCAACAGCTGTGACAGTTGTACGTCTGGTTCAGAGCAGCTTGGTATTGAAACCAAAGGACACACAGTCCCTACCGTATTCTCCTTGAGCTAAGGACACACAGTCCTCGCCCAATACTCGTGGTAAGTCTTCAGGGCAGACTTCCAAACCCTCACAAACTTGGTCACCCGGCGATCCACAATTGACTGCTGGATTGCTCTAGACCATGACGCCTAACCGTTTGGAGGATGCACAGTCCTGAAAGGTAAAAGGCTTCGGTCCCACACAGGAACAAATTCTTCAGTGATGCTCAATCACTTGGTTTCTGGTTTCTGGTTTGGTGTTTGGGGTATTTCCTCACTGATGATTTACTCTCAAAGACTCTGAGGAATTTGGGTTGGTTCAAATGACAAGTGCAGTTTCTCACGGTGCAACCAACCCACTAATGGTTGTGGGGGGCTATTTATAGCCTGGGAGCATCCCAACGTGATTTGACATTAATGCCCTTAAATAATACGACCGTTGGAGTGGATAATATCGGTGATGTGGCGCGAATTGCGGCAATGGTCGGGACCCTCAACTCTGAGAGTCCTCATGTCTCTCTTATTCCTCACTTGAGACTTTTGGTAGGATTAGGCTTGGGTTGAGCATCATGAGGAAATTCATTCTGAAGTGTTACCTTGACCCCCTTTAACAGTACGGTGTTCCTATGACTCAAGAGTGAAGAAAATAAAACAGAAAGAATAAATCTTCATGCTTCAAAGTCTTCAGATTGATTTTCTTCAGGACACACTGAATTCCTCATCTTCAATATCTTCATGAGAAATATCAATTTCATCGCAATTTCTTCGCGATTCAATTCTTCAACAGAAGACCCATTTCTTCAACCGAAGATATACATTTTTAGGGGTCGATATTCATCGAATTTTTCAAACTCCTCATCGACTTATAGATCGTGTGTACACTCATGAACACGTTAAATACTTAACCCATAAGTCTTCAAACCACCAAAATCACTAAGGGGCACTAGATGCACTTACAGTGTTTTTCAAAGGAAAACCTGTAGTAAGCTACTTGAACATTGAGCATCAAGATCTATGGAGATAGATCAAGATGCTTGATAATTCTTTCGATAAAGACATGCCTTGACAACTTTTTTGAAGGAGTTCAAAATGGATCAATCAAAGAAGGAGTTCTTGATTGTATTGTAAGGTGTGAATTTGAGTAAGATTCAAAGCCCGAAGGACGAAGGTTGTCCCCTATTCCTTAGCCATAGGCTCTATAGTATGCCATGCTGTGTACCGCACCTGATGTGTGCCTTGCCATGAGTCTGTCAAGGGGTACAAAGAGTGATCCAGGAATGAATCACTGAAAAGCGGTCAAAGTTATCCTTAGTAACTAGTGGACTAAGGAATTTTTCTCAATTATGGAGGTGATAAAAGAGTTCATCGTAAAGGGTTATGTTGACGCAAGCTTTGACACCAATCTGGATGACTCTGAGTAGCAAACCGGATTCGTATAGTGGAGTAGTCATTTGGAATAGTTCCAAATAACACGTGGTAGCAGAATCTACAAGATGACATAGAGATTTGTAAAGAACACACGGATCTGGAAGGTTTAGACTCGTTGACTAAAAATCTCTCTCACAGGCAAACATGATTAAACCCCGGAACTTATTGGGTGTAAATCACATAGTGATGTGAACTAGATTACTGACTCTAGTGCAAGTGGGAGACTGTTGGAAATATGCCCTATAGGCAATAATAAATTAGTTATTATTATATTGCTTTGTTCATGATAATTTTTTATTATCCGTGCTAGAATTGTATTGATTGGAAACTCAAATACATGTGTGGATACATAGACAATACTCTGTCCCTAATGAGCCTCTAATGGACTAGCTCATTGATCAAAGATGGTCAAGGTTTCCTAGACATATACATGAGTTGTCAATTGATAACGGGATCACATCATTAGAAGAATGATGTGATGGACAAGACCCAAACTATGAATATAGCATGTGATCATGTCAGTTTATTGCCACTGTTTTTCTACATGTCAAGTATCTGTTTCTATGACCATGAGATCATGCAACTCCCGGGCATCGTAGGAATGCCTTGTGTGTATCAAACGTCACAACGTAACTGGATGACTATAAAGGTGCTCTACAGGTATATCTGAAGGTGTCTTCTCGGTTGGCATGGATCAAGACTGGGATTTTTCACTTCGTGTGACGAAGAGGTATCTCAGGGCCCACTCGGTAATACAACATCACAACAAGCATTGCAAGCAATGTCACTAAAGAGTTAGTCACATGATTTTGTATTACAAAACGAGTAAAGAGACTTGCCGGTAACGAGACTGAACTAGGTATGGAGATACCGACGATCTAATCTCTGGCAAGTAACATACCAATGGACAAAGGGAACTATATACGTGATTAACTGAATCCTTGACATAGAGGTTCAACCGGTAAAGATCTTCGTAGAATATGTAGGAGACAATAAGGGCATTCAGGTCCCATTATTGGTTATTGATCGGAGAGTGTCTCGATCATGTCTACATAGTTCTCGAACCCGCAGGGTCTGCACACTTAAGGTTTGGTGACATTTCGGTATTATTGAGTTATGTATGTTGGTGACTGGAAGTTGTCCAGAGTCCCGTATGAGATCGTGGACGTCACGAGGAGCTCCGGAATGGTCCATAGGTAAAGATTGATATATAGGAAAGTTGCATTTGGCTTCCGGAAAGGTTTTCGGCATTATTGGTAAAGTATCGGGAGTGGCGAATGGATTCTGGGGTTTCACCGGGAGGGGCCACCCACTCGGGAGGGGACCTAGTAGGCCTAAAGGTGGTGCACTAGTCCCTAGTGGGCTTCTGTGGCCAGCCCAATAATATCTATTTTGGCCAAGTGTAAAAAGAAAAGGAAGAAAGGAAGAAAAAAAAAGGAAGGAGGAGGCCAACTAGGAAGGGAGTCCTCCACCAAACCGAATTGGAGGAGGACTCTCCTCCCTAGCTTGGCCGAACCTCTCCTCCTTGGAGGAAGAGGCAAGGCAGCCCTCCCACCTCTTCCTCCTATATATAGTGGAGGTGTTGAGGGCAACATACACTTGAAAAGCCACGTGTTTCCCTCTCCTCCATAGATTGTTTCCTTCGCCTTGATTAGTCCGGCATAACTTGGCGAAGCCGTGCTGGGTTAGTTCACCACCACCACCCTCATGCCACCGTGCTGCCGGATAACTCATCTACCTCTCCGCCCCTCTTGTTGGATCAAGAAGGCGGAGATCGTCATTGAGTTGTACGTGTGCTGAACGCGGAGGTGCCGTCCGTTTGACACTAGATCGGGATGGATCATGATGGGATCACGGGATGGATCATGATGGGATCACGGGACGGATTGTGATGAGATTGCGGGACGGACTATGATATGGATAGCGAAGATGTTCGACTACATCAACCACATTATATACGCTTCCTCTTAGCGATCTTCATGGGTATGTGGATCTGCACTCCCCCTCTCATAGATGGTCATCACCATGGATAAATCTTGTGGGTGTGTAGGAAATTTTTTGTTTCCCATGCAACGTTCCCCAAGAGTAATGCCATGAAGGGCAATACCCCTCTACCCAACAGAGCCGACAACTTTAACCCCTCTTATGTTTTGTGTCGTGCCAATGATGGGAATGTGTTTTCTTAGTTTGTTGGTTCTTATGATGAGTACATTGAATGGTCTATATGGATTCCTAAGAGCCTTGTTACTAACTTGAGAGGACCCATTAAAGAATGGGTACCTAAATCCAAGCATTGATCTTATGCAGAAGTTTGCTTCCGGTGGGGTGTACTGGTTGCTTGATAGTGGAGCAACAAATCATATGACTCGAAGCAAGGACTTGGTGGTGGACTTTCATCCCGACCCATCCATTGCCACCCAAGTCTCCTTTGGTGATGATGCGATTTCAAAGGTATTGGGTCTCGGCAAGGTGGTTATTTCTCTGGAACTTACCATTGAAAAGGTTATGCTTGTTGAGACCCTCGCGTACAATTTACTTTCTGTTCATCAACTTGCACTTATGGGCTTTAGTGCTTTCTTTGGCAATGACTCTGTGGCCCTTCTGCGGAGAAAAACTCTTAAAGTAGCCATTGTTGGGCATGTCGAGAACGGTCTCTATGTGGTTAACTTTTCGGAGCGACCCACTAAGGCCGCGAGCTGCCTAATGGCTAAAGTTGATGTGGGATGGCTTTGGCATCGCCGGCTAGCCCATGTCAATATGAGATCTTTGCAAAGTCTCCTCAAAGGGGGTCACGTTCTTGGACTAACAAATCTGAGTTTTGCCAGAGATCATGCTTGTAGTGCATGTATTGAAGGAAAGATTCATGAGACAGCTCACCCGCCCACGACTATCATCTACTCAGAAAGGACCTTGGAGCTCCTCCACATGGATCTCTTTGGTCCTTCATCCTATGATAGTCTTGGGGCAAGAAAATATTGCTTGGTGATAGTGGATGATTACTCAAGATGTACATGGGTATACGTTTTCAAGAGAAAGAGTGTGACTCAAAAAACCGTCATCGACTTTGCTAATGAATATCAATGCCAACATAATGCAAAGATATTGATGATTAGACGTGACAATGGCACCGAGTTAAAGAATTACACCCTGAATGAATTTCTGAGTGATGAAGGAATCAAGCATCAATACTCTGCACCTTACACTCCTCACCAAAATGGTGTGGCGGAAACGAAGAACCGGACATTGATGAATGCAGCAAGAATCATGATGGTAGAGTTTAAATCTCCGTATAACTTTTGGACCGAAGCCATCAACACCGCATGTCATGCATCCAATCGGTTCTACCTTCGCAAAGTCTTGAACAAGACTCCATATGAAATTATTACCGGCAACAAGCCCAACCTCAAGTACTTACGGGTGTTTGGCTGTAAGTGTTTCATTCTTAAGAAAGGTGCTCGATTGTCTAAATTTGAACCTAGAGCACAAGAGATTATATTTGTTGGTTATGCTACAAACTCTCGCGCTTACTGTGTCTTCAACAAGTCCTCAGGAATCATTGAGGAGACGTGTAACGTGGAGTTTGACGATAATAATGGCTCCCAAGTGGAGCAAAGTGGTCTTTGTGATATAGGTGATGAAATTCCTCCCCAAGCCATAAGAAGAATGGGCTTATGACACTTCCTGCCCATTGAGGAACCCCTTGTGGCTGAAAGAGAAGGACAATGTTCCCATCATGTGGAACCATCACTGACGCAAGACCCACACGCTTTCGAAGAACACTCCGAAGGCCCTCATCCCTGTGATACCAATCAAGGAGAAGACCAACCTTAGGATGGTCCTGCACCAAGTGATGTCCTTGATCTAGCTCACCCCTGTGAGGATGCTCAATATCAAGAGCAAGCTCAAGATCAAGGGCAAACTCAAAAAGGCGATAAAAGTCTCAAACACGCTCCTCGGCTTACCCCTGAAGAGATTCAAGAAAGACGTGCAGCCAAGACTGCCGAAATGCTCAAAAATAATTCTAGTGTGCTGGAGAATGTCTACGACAGCTTACATAGAGGGGTAACCACACGTCTTCAATTATCAAATTTTAGTGCCCATCATGCGTTCGTTTCTTGCATTGAATCACTAAAGGTACAAGAGGCTCTCGAAGACATGGATTGGGTTGAAGCCATGCATGAAGAACTTTACAACTTCGAGCGCAACAAAGTGTGGCGACTGGTGCCAAGACCAAAGGGGAACCACAATGTCATTGGGACAAATTGGATCTTTTAGAACAAGCAAGATGCGAACAGTGTCGTTACTCAGAACAAGGCAATATTGGTAGCACAAGGCTACACCCAAGTCGAGGGCATCGACTACGGCGAAACCTTTGCTCCTGTCGCTCGCCTTGAATCTATTCGCATGTTGCTTGCATTTGGTTCTCATCATAACTTCAAATTATACCAAATGGGTGTGAAGAGTGCATTTCTTAATGGTCCCCTTAAGGAGTTGGTTTATGTCAAGAACCCCCGGGATTCGAGGATCCCAAGTTCCCTAATTATGTGTATGTTCTCGATAAGGCACTCTGTGGCCTTAAACAAGCCCCATGTGCATGGTATGAGCACCTTACCGAGATGTTACATGACCATGGATTTGAAGTTGGGAAAATTGACCTCACTCTTTTTACTAAGAAGGTCAAGGGGAGCTTGTTCATATGCCAATTATATGTTGATAATATTATCTTTGGTTCTCCTAACAAATCTTTTAACGAAGAATTTGATGCACTAATGACTAAAGACTTTGAGATGTCTATGATGGAGATTGAAGTTATTCCTTGGATTCGAAGTCAAGCAACGAAATCAAGGAACCTTCATCAATCAAGCAAAATATACTCAAGACATGCTCAAAAGGTTCAAGATGGATGATCTCAAATTGTCCAAGGCCAAGACTCACATGCCTCTCAACTGCTATCTTGACCTCGATCCCAATGGTAAAGTCGTGGATCAAAAGGTGTATCGTTCTATGATCGGTTATGTGCTTTAGCTTTGTGCATATAGACCAGATATTATGTTGAGTGTGGGAATTTGTGCACGATTTCAATCCGCACCTAAGGAAGGCCACTATGTGGCAGTCAAGCGAATCTTTCGATATTTGGCTCATACCCCAAACTTTGGCTTATGGTATCCCAAAGGTGCTTCATTTGATCTCATAGGATATTCTGACTTGGATTGGGCGGGAGACCGTGTGGATAAGAAGTCAACTTCTGGAGGTTTCCAATTCCTTGGTCGCTCTCTCATAAGTTGGTCTTCAAAGAAACAAAATTGTGTTTCTCTCTCGTCCACCGAGGCTGAATATGTAGTTGCTGCCAGTTGTTGTGCTCAGTTGCTTTGGATGAGGCAAATTCTAACGGATTACGGTGTCACTCGTGACAAAGTGCCTCTTTATTGTGATAATATTAGTGCTATATCAATCTCCGACAAGCCTGTTCAACATTGCAAGACGAAGCATATCAGTATTTGCCACCATTTCATCCGGGGGCATATCAAACATGGGGAAATTGATCTCATTTATCTGAACACTAATGATCAACTTGCAGATATATTCACGAAGCCTTTGAATGAATTAAGATTTCACGAGTTAAGGCATGAGCTAAATATCATTGATTTGAGCAATGTGCATTGAAATTAGGCACATCCCACCACTCCCATCATTCTATTTTGTTTAGATGTAGGCATGAATTCAGGGGAGTCTAGTTCTCTCAATGAACTATCCCTCCTCATATTATGCATAAATCAATCAAATCTTTCACATTCACCATTTTTATGGTATTTTGTGTCTCAAAGACGAGTTTTGGTCATGCCATACGAGTCCACTCAAACATATGTGGCCTCGGCCACCGCCCCCTTCCAGTGAGGTATTTGCCTTTGGTGTTTCTTCAAGTTGCATATTTTTTGTCCTTATTTGCACTTCTTGTTTGCTTTAGTCTTAGGTGTGGGTATCCTTCACGGTTTGTATTTTTGCGTTTCTTCTCGTTCACCTTGGAGCTTACCCCACCATACTCATGTGTCTGATTTTTGTTCCAAGCTCTCCTCACCTCGAAACCCCTAAAATTGTACGCATTGAGACCTTAGTGGCGGTGGCTATGTTTGGGCGGTACAATCGTTACTTAAGGCGGTACAACCGCAAATCATCTATTATCTCGCTCCAACAGAACAACCGGTCTGGTTATGCGGTTAAACCGCTAACTCCTAGTCTGTTCCATGCCGGTACAACCGCTCTTCGAAGTGGTAAGACACGTCTCCAACGTATCTATAATTTATGAAGTATTCATGCCATGTTTCCAATAATTTCATATGATTTTGGTATAATTTAATTAGAACTAACCCGGACTGAGGTTGTTTTCAGCAGAACTACCGTGGTGTTGTTTTTGTGCAAAAATAGAAGTTCTCGGATTGAGCTGAAAATTTACGGAGAATATTTTTGGAAAATATAAAAAATACTAGCGAAATAATCAGCTGGAGGGAGTCCACCACCTCGCCACAAGCCAGGGGGCCGTCACCCCAAGGGCTCGCCCCCGTGTCTTGTGGGCTCCTCGGGAACCTTGCTGACTTGATTCCAACGCTAAGTACTCCTATAAATACCCAAACCTCCGAAAAGAAAGCTAGATCGGGAGTTCCGCCGCCGCAAGCCTCCAGAGCCACAAAAAACCAATCGGGAGCCCATTCCAGCACCCTTGCCGGAGGGGGAAACCATCACCAGAGGCCATCTTCATCAACCCGGCGGTCTCCATGACAAGGAGGGAGTAGTTCACCCTCGGGGCTGAGGGTATGTACCTGTAGCTATGTGTTTGATCTCTCTCTCTCTCTCTCTCTCATGTTCTTGAGATGGTACGATATTGATGTATCACAAGCTTTATTAATATAGATGAATCATATGGAGTTTTCCCCTCTCTATCTTCTTGTGATGAATTGAGTTTTTCCTTTGAAGTTTTCTTATCGGATTGTGTCTTTAGGGATTTGAGAACACTTGATGTATGTATTGTGATGGGATATCTGTGGTGACAACGGAGTGTTCTATTGATCCATTTGATGTATGTTTTGGTGGTCAACTTGCGGGTTTTGTGACCTTGGGAATCAATGCATAGCGGTTGGCACATGTTGTCATCTTGACTCTCGGTAGAAAATTTGGGGCACTCTTTGAAGTTCTTTGTGTTGGATTGAACATGATGAATCTGAAATTGTGTGATGCATATCGTATAATCAAGCCCATGGGTACTTGTGGTGACATTGGAGTATCTAGGTGACATTAGGGTTTTGGTCGATGTGTATATTAAAGTGTTATTTTAGTACGAACTCTAGGGCTGTTCGTGACATTTATAGGAATAGTTCATAAGATTGATCGGAAAAGATAACTTTGAGGTGGTTCCGTACCCTGCAATAATTTATTCGTTTGTCCTCCGCTATTTTTGACTTTGGAGTGAACTCTTTGTCGCACGTGAGGGATTTATATATGATTCAACTATGTTTGTATTGTTGGGAGAACTTGCACTAGTGAAAGTATGGACCCTAGGCCTTGTTTCCAAGCATTTATACAAAGTTTTGCTCGTTGTTTACTATTTGTTACCTTGCTGTTTTTATATTTTCATATTACAAAAACCTATATCTACCATCCATATTACACATGTATCACCATCTCTTCGCCGAACTAGTGCACATATACAATTTGCCATTGTATTGGGTGTGTTGGGGACACAAGATTTCTTATATTTGATTGCAGGGTTGTTTGAGAGAGACCATCTTCATCCTACACCTCCCATGGATTGATAAACCTTAGGTCATCCACTTGAGGGAAATTTGCTACTGTCCTACAAAACTCTGCGCTTGGAGGCCCAACACTATTCTACA
Source organism: Hordeum vulgare subsp. vulgare (assembly GCF_904849725.1). Taxonomy (NCBI): domain Eukaryota; kingdom Viridiplantae; phylum Streptophyta; class Magnoliopsida; order Poales; family Poaceae; genus Hordeum; species Hordeum vulgare. The sequence goes on along the minus strand of NC_058521.1, from coordinate 107,900,297 downwards.
AGAAGGTTGCGTAGTAGACATCAAGCTCTTTTCTGGCGCCTTGCCCGGGAGGTGGGTGCTTGAGGGCATATCTTTAGTTCTTCCAATCAAATATTTTAGTTTCTTGTTTTTCACTAGTTTGGTTTTATAACAAAAAACTACAAAAAAATGGAATTGAGGTTGCCTCAAATGCTTCATCTTTTCAATATCTTTCATGAAAATGATGGAAGGGAAAATTGTGCTCAAGTGTTAGAAGAAGAAGTTATTAAAATGTTTGGCGCTAAATCTTCGTGTGATGAGTATGATAGAAATATTGTTAGTATGAATTCTCTGAATATTCATGATGCTAATGATATGCAAAACCACAAGCTTGCGGATGCTATGCTTGATGAATATGATATTTTTAGTCCCCCAAGTTTTGATGAGAAAAACTATTATGATGATAGCATGCCTCCTGTGTATGATGATTATTGCAATGACATGTATGCTGTAAAGAGTGATAGTAACCATGAAACTTGCTATCATGATTTTAATATTCAAATTGGTTATGTCAATCAAGTTCCTCATGATAGTTATTTCGTTGAGTTTGCTCCCACTATTATGAATGAGAAGAAGTTGCTTATGTGGAGAGTGATAAATTTTCTAGGCTTGTAGATCATGAAAAGAATGCTTTATGTGCTGGTTATATTATGAAATTCCTTCATGGTGCTACTTAAAATTATCATGAGGGAGGAACATATGCTTGTAGGAAGTGCAATAATATCAAGTTTCCTCTCTGTGTGTTCAAAGTTTTGAAGTTATGCTTGTTTTGCCTTCCTATGCTAGGTGATTCTTGCTCCCATAAATTGTTTGTTCACAAAATCCCCATGCATAGGAAGTGGGTTAGACTTAAATGTGCTTGTCATGATATTCATGATGCTCTTTTGCATGTTATAATTATTATAATTCTGTGCAAAAACAGAAACATTTGCTCTCAGTACATGAATTTTTTAAATTCACAAGAACATTATTGTGATCTGAAATTTTTGCACATGATTTATATACAAATTTCCTGGATTTTCCTATTTCTTCAGAATTTTAAGAGGCAGGGAAGTAATGTTACACTACACATCTTCACAGACTTTTTTGTTTTTGACAGATTTTGTTTTGCATGCATAGTTTGCTTGTTTTAGTGTTCCCATAGCTTATATTCAGTTATATAAATTATGGGATAGTAGAATATAGTAGGTATCATGTGGTAACAATTACGAATCATGTCTCGACAGTACCTAAGTGAATGATCATTATTTATTATACTAACCCATCTCACGAAGTTCCGTTAAGTTTTGTGTGATTGAAGTTTTCAAGTTTTGGGTGAGATACCGAAATGAGTAGAATAAGGAGTGACAAGAACCTAAGATTGGGGATTACCAAGGCACCCCAAGGTAATATCCATGGAAGACTCAAGTGCCTAAGATTGGGGATGCCCCGGAAGGCATTCCCTCTTTCGTTTTCAACATTACCCGTATATCTCACTTGGAGCTATATTTTTATTCGTCACATAATATGATTTTTGCTTGGAGAATCATTTTATTTTGTTTTTATATGTTAGGTGTTATTTATAATATTGTTTTTTAGTAAAAATTTCCAAGAATTGCATTAGTATGCTTGCATTGCATGATTTGATTGATGCTTTGTAAAAACAAAAACTGGTGCTGTAGTGTTTGAATTTTCGTATTTTACGAAACGTGAAAAGTTTCGGAAATATTTACACAGTGTTGTAATATAAATTTTTTAGCATGTCCTAAATTTTAATATTTTTTGAGTTATAAAAGTACACTGTTTTCATAAATTTCTACAGACTGTTCTGTTTGGACAGATTGTTGTCATAGTTTTGTTATCTACTTATCCTATAGTTTCCATAGCCTATATTGATAGATATAAATTGTGGAAATGATAGTGAACAGTAGATGATGTTTGCAATTATTATGCAACTTGTGTTGGCAGTACATAAAGAGTTAACTTATTATTATGTGCATTGACCTATCCCATGAGTTCTTTTCAAGTTTTGTGTGGATGAAGTTTTTGAGAATAGGTGAAACCGGGATACGAGAGGATTGAAAAATATACAAAAGCTCAAGCTTGGGGATGCCCAAGGCAACACAGGTAAATATTTCTAGAAATCTCAAACATCTAAGCTTGGGGATGCTACGCATCCCACCTCTCTTCGTCAACTATCGGTTAGCCTATGTTGAGCCTAATTTTTTATTCGTTCACATGATACGTCCTATTCTTGGAGTGCTATTTTTATTTTGCTTGCTGTTTAAATAAAATACTTAGATTTGAAAATATTTATTAAGAGAGAGATAGAAAGTCCTCACATATCTACTTGATTGTTTGACTACTCCTTGATCTTCACGTATATGTTTTGGAGTAGTTTTGTCATTTACTCTCATGCTTCACTTATATCCTATGAGTAAATGGTTGAATGAATTGAATATCATAAATCTGAAATTATATATGTTTTATATGCTTATGGGGAGTAATGACTTCACGTATAAGAAGTATAGGTGGTAAAATTTATTGAAAGTTAGCAAACACCGCATTGGTCACTTGAACAATTCATGAAAGAATATTGGAGGAAGAGAGATTCCACATATAAATATACTATCTTGGACATCTTCTATGATTGTGAGCCCGTTAATTATTTGCAAACTTGAGAAAATTAGTTGAAGTTGGACAAGGAAGACAACTTAATGAGTTATGTTTGGGTATATTTGTATAGAAGTTATATTGTTATGGATCCTCCAACATGTGGTGCTTGCTTCCACCTCATACTAGCCGAAACTTCCACACCAAGTAGAAATACTACTTGTGCATCCAAACACCCTTAAACGCAAAGTTGTTCCATACGAGTCCACCATACCTACCTATATGTGGTATGTACCTGCCGTTCCAAGTAAATTTGCATGTGCCAAACTCTAAACCTTCAAATAATATTTTGTTTTGTATGCCTGAATAGCTCATATAGTGACTAGGGGCTGTCAGTATCTTCCATGCTAGGTGGGTTATTCTCACAATATGTGTTGATTCACTATCATTCATGAGAAAGTGGCTGTTATTTGGGATGCCCAGTCCCATGCTAAAACAATCAAATCAAAATATAATGAAACAAAACTCACCCAGGATTGTTGTTTGTATGGACGATACCTGTGGATTTGGCTCGCCGTGGAGTGTGATTGATTGGTGGAGGGGGAGTAAAAACTTTACCATTCTGTTTGGGAACCGCCTATATGTATCTAGCATGGAAGATACCGAGATCTCTCGGTTGTTATGTTGACAATGAAAGCATACCGCTCAATTATTATTCGTCTCTGTTTTAAAAGCTTGAGCTCTGGCACCTGTGCAAATAAATGCTTCCCTCTGCGAAGGGACTATCTTTTACTTTCTAGTAGTTACCTTTATGCAAGAGTCATGGTGATCTTCACCACTTCCTATATTTTGCCTTTTTCTCTTGGCAAGCGTCATGTGTTGGGGAATGATCTAGACATATATATCCACACAAATATATTTGATCATGAATTATTATTGTTGATAATTATCTATATGATAAATAAGTTGGGAGGCGAAACATTAAGCCCCTATCTTTCTGTGTGTTCAATGAATGCTATTTGTTCTTAAAATATGCTTTGAGTGTCAATAATCATGGAAGACTATATGATAGTTGAGTATGTGGAATTTGCTAAATCAAAGCTCTTACATAGACCCTTCCTGAAAATAAGATGAATTGCAATTGTTAGATGACTAGGATTATGGTTTGTTAGTTTTCAAGAAACTTTTTGGTCTATACTTTAACATGTGAACAGCTTGTTACTTTATCATTAGAAGTTTTATGAGATGAGCTACTGTTTATGGTTTATATTCATGCTAGAAAAGTGATTGGAAGTATCATTGATCAAACTTGTGCACTTGCTAGCATTCACACTTCATATTGATGCAGTAATTAAGCTTGGGGATGCTGATACGTATCCAAGGTATCAATAATTTATGAAGTATTCATGCCATGTTTACAATAATTTTATATGATTTTGGTATGATTTGATTAGAACTAACCCGGACTAACGTTGTTTTCAGCAGAACTACCGTAGTGTTGTTTTTGTGCAGAAATAGAATTTCTCAGAATGAGCTGAAAATTTACGGAGAATATTTTTCAAAAATATAAAAAAAAAACTGGCGAAAGAATCAACCGGAGGGGGTCCACCACCTGGCCACAAGCCACAGGGGCGCGCTGTGACAGCCCAAGTGCACCCCTTTCCTTTTATGTAATCTTTCCATGTATGTCACCTTCCAATTTGGCATGTTGTGGTTGAGATGAAATGAGATTGCTTCCTTCTCTTGTGCATCATGGCATCATAACATATCATCATGTTGTCTTGTGTTGCATCTTGTTTGTGGTGGTGAGAGTGTTAGTTGTGGTGCTTGGTTGTGTGACTCGATCCACCAAAATCCTTCACCTCAAAATCATGTTTCACCAAATATTACAAGCCCTTTCTCTCCCCAATTTATTAGTTGTGATAGAAGTTTCAGTTTTGCCCAAATAAAAAAGATCATCATTTGTGAAAAATCCTATTATTAATTGTGGAGGCAGCCTCTGGTTTTATTTTTGTGTTTTTCCTTTTGTTTCTATTTTAAACAAAGCTAGTTTCAAATAAAAACTATTTATTTTCTTTACTCCAAAAATTCCCCATCTATTTGTATAAATAAGAGGAACATTTTAGAAGCTTAGTTTTATTTTTAGTTTTATTCTTTACCTTTTTTCACCCTGGCTTTTATTTCAAAGGTTGTTTTAGTTTTACTTTAAAAGAAACCCCAGTGTATGTTTCTCGGTGAGAGAGAGATGGCCTAGGTGCATGTTTCGGCCTAGAGCCCACGCACGCGTCCGCCTTCGTCCTCCTCGCGACGTCACCATATACGGTGCGTGGGATAGCCACAAAATCGCAACTCTCCCTGATCGACGGCCATGCCTTGATATACGGGTTATTTAGCCGTGCCCTAGCTCTCCTCCGTGCCCTAGCCTTGCCCTCTCCGTTCTCCTGTCGCGCCACCGCCACCCTCGCCGTCTGCTTCTTCCTCAGTTTCTGTAGGTGAGATTCAGAGAGAGCGTCACGGGTCGCGCCGTCCATCGTCGTAGCGTCCTCGTTAGTGGTGGGGCCCTCCGCCACGTCGAAGATGTCCAGGGGCTCGAGGGAGATGCTTCTGTTCCATTCCTGCCGCTAGGGTGGACGGAGAGCCACCACAGCGTCGGCCCTGTCCTCGTCTCCGGCGAGTACCCGGAGCCCGAAGCACCTGCATCAGCGCATCTCGATCCGCCTCGTCCCCGCCCCGATGCTCTTTGGTTCCTCTTCGTGAGCCTCTCCTCCGCCTTCCCCTTCCCTCTGCATCCCCGCTTGCGCCGTGTAGCGTCGCCGGCGTTGCTTCCGTTCGAGCGTAGAGCAGCAACAGCTTCGGCTGCAGCACAGCGGCAGCAGCAGCTGCGTAGTAGAGCAATAGTTCCGTTCGAGCGTGGAGCAGCAGTAGCAGCGGCGTGTTCAGAGCAGCAGTAGCAGCACGTAGCCCCCCACGTAGTGCAGTTTGAGCAGGCCACTTGCACCGGCGAGTCACGCCGTTGCCTGCATCTCTCTGTTAGCGGGGAGATGTCGACTTGCGGTGCTTACTTAGGTGGCTTCCCCTTTAGAACAGAACTTCCCTCCTAGCCTACGGGCAACAAAGCCTACTTGATTTTTGTTGGTTTTTTTCCTCTATTGCGCAGACTTGACAGGATAAGGGGATTTCCTCCCCTAGTAGAGCAGCAACCCCCTCCTAGCCTAGTGGCTCTAGCGCCGCGCCTCCACCACGGGGTCGTGGGTTTGAATCCGCCCTAGCCTCTTTTAATTTTTCTGTGTGGTGTGTGTCGGCTCACAGTGGGCCACAAGGGCCCACGTGACATCTATTGAGGGGGCCCTCGCAATTGCTAGGTGTGTGTTGTGTGGTGTGTGTCGGCTCACAGTAGGCCACAAGGGCCCACGTGACATCTATTGAGGGGGCCCTCGCAACTGCTAGGTGGCCCCTCCTTATTATTATTTTCTATTTTATTTTATTGTTTGTGTTTATTTTTGTGATAATTAGAAATATTTTCCATTTCTGGAATATGTCCAGATATGGACTTGCCCAATTGGGCAGGCTCAAGAACAGCCCTGTTCTTGACATTGTTGTAGTTTGATTGTGTGCCAATTTACTACTACTCGTTGTGGTGTTTTTTTGCATGCAAACATGGCAGTATGATATATGGATTTGGGGTAGGAAATCCCAAGTAATCCCATGTAAACATAGCCTCTTTTAATTTTTCTATGTGTTGTGTGTTGTGTGGTGTGTGTCGGATCACAGTGGTCCACAAGGGCCCACGTGACATCTATTGAGGGGGCCCTCGCAACTGCTAGGTGTGTGTTGTGTGGTGTGTGTCGGCTCACAGTGGGCCACAAGGGCCCACGTGACATCTATTGAGGGGGCCCTCACAACTGCTAGGTGGCCCCTCCTTATTATTTTTTTCTATTTTATTTTATTGTTTGTGTTTATTTTTGTGATAATTAGAAATATTTTCCATTTCTGGAATATGTCCAGATATGGACTTGCCCAATTGGGCAGGTTCAAGAATAGCCCTGTTCTTGACATTGTTGTAGTTTGATTGTGTGCCAATTTACTACTACTCGTTGTGGTGTTTTTTTGCATGCAAACATGGCAGTATGATATATGGATTTGGGGTAGAAAATCCCAAGTAATCCCATGTAAACATAGCCTCTTTTAATTTTTCTGTGTGTTGTGTGGTGTGTGTCGGCTCACAGTGGGCCACAAGGGCCCACGTGACATCTATTGAGGGGGCCCTCGCAACTGTTAGGTGTGTGTTGTGTGGTGTGTGTCGGCTCACATTGGGCCACAAGGGCTCACGTGACATCTATTGAGGGGGCCCTCGCAACTGCTAGGTGGCCCCTCCTTATTATTTTTTTTCTATTTTATTTTATTGTTTGTGTTTATTTTTGTGATAATTAGAAATATTTTCCATTTCTGGAATATGTCCAGATATGGACTTGCCCAATTGGGCAGGCTCAAGAACAGCCCTGTTCTTGACATTGTTGTAGTTTGATTGTGTGCCAATTTACTACTACTCGTTGTGGTGTTTTTTTGCATGCAAACATGGCAGTATGATATATGGATTTGGGGTAGAAAATCCCAAGTAATCCAATGGTTGTACTGAATCTGGTTTTGAGCATTTCTGTAGAAAGTCACCTTGTGGTGAGGTGGCACTAGTTTTATTTGTGTAGGGTGGTTTATGTGCATGGTTAGAGGTTGTGCATGTTTCCATCATTATGTATATGGCATTATCATTTTTCTGGTATTTATTTCCTACTTGTTTCTTTTGGGTGGCTTCTGGGGCCGGAAACGAGTTCGAAGAGTGTGGTGAGTTCGGGCAGGAAGATCACGAACAGCTCCACTATGAGGAAATCACACGCAAGATGATCGTGACCTTGACACTGTTTCTAGATTCGTTTTTCTTAGTGCTATGTTTCATTCGTTACATCTCTGCTGCCTACCACATGATATATAGGCCATCAAACATTGCCATGAAACCTCAAACACCTCCCCTCCTAGCAAATACTGTTTGGCTAAGTTAGGCTTGCTCAACCACTAATTATTAGCGTTGCTAGTTGGAGGTGCAAGCTGGTCCATGTGATAACATGGGCATTTGATATCATCCTATTTTAATTGCTATTTAATTAATGCACCTATATACTTGGTAAACAGAGGAAGGCCTAGCCTTTTGCCGGGTGATTTGTTCCGCTGTTATCGCCTTAGTTTCGGCTATCGGTGTTTTATTCCATAACTGAGCGCTCCTAACACATCCGGGGTTGTTATGGGGACCCCCTCGATAAATCGTTTAGTGTTAAGACTTGTCTGGCAGGACCCAATTTTGGCGTTAATTTGCTAACAACTTGATTAAAAGCATAGGGAATAGCTACCCCGAGGAATTAATCAACAACCCGGGCCAGTGTTCCGCATGAGTGTTGGTCCAAACCAGAGCCACTTGCAGGGCCACCTGGGGCAACTCGGGGGATGTCTATCCGGACACTGTACGTAGTGCTCATCCGTCGTGTCCTGAGAACGAGATACACGACTTTGATCGGGTTCGACGACACGTCGGTAGGTCTTGCTAGACTTGTCTTACCTTAGCGAGACATCTTGCACATTGGGATTCCGGTGAGACTTTGGGTCTTCTCAGATTTGAGGTTTTCCACTAAGGAATCCGACGAGATCACGAGTTTCGTGGTAGAGGATTACTATGCGGCCTGTGGTAATTTGTGATGGGCTAGTTGGAGAACCCGTGCAGGGTTTAATCTTTCGGAAAGCTGTGCTCGCGGTTATGTGGCAAATGTGGATATTTTGTGAACATCCGGTTCTAGACAACTTAAACTAACTCAAATAAAACTTGCCAACTGTGTGCGTAACCATGACTATTTCTTTCACAGCTCCGTCTCTGATCGAGAACAAAGTGGGGTTATGAATGACGTAAGTAGGTGTTCAGGATCACTTAGTGATCATTCTAGTATTCGACCATCTTACGTAGACAACCATATTTTAATTATGTTCTTCGTAAGTTAGCCACCAGATATGCTTAGGATGTTGCAAACTCATACACTTAACCCTACCTCACCCATTAACTTAGTTAGACTTGATACCAAGGTCATGTGATTGCTGAGTCCTCGTGGTTCACAGTTTACTACAAACACCCACAGGTACAGGTACTCGAGATGCAGATGCTCCCGAGGATACCCAGCTGAGGTGGGCGTTCGACGAAGACAGTGGCAGACTGCATGTGACGTATCGCGAGGACTAGAGGCACATGGTCATGATCGTGGGACTAGCAAGGCGGGATAGCATGATTTTGCCGTTTATCTTGTCCGTAGACGGGCCTTGTCTTATGTATGAACAATGAATGCTTGTGTGGATTGTAATTTAGCATGTGGCGAGTGTAAGTTGAATCTTATACTCATCTCTCTATTTATGTAATGGCATTGTTATCCTTCTTGTGATACACTTAGATGCGACCCTTTCCCCTGTTGAGGCCTCGCCCCCAAATAAGGAAAGTATCGCATCTTAGTCGTTACAAGTTGGTAATCAGAGCCTTACGACCATAGGAGCCTTTGATTGATCAAACTTGGCCGATTCGAGTCTAGCAAAACTATTTTGAGTCTTAGTTATATCAGAGAGTAGGTTTCTTTTTTCTCCTCTTCTTTGCTGTGGTGAGGTTCACGACTTAGGAAATTTAATTCTACTCCTCTTCTCGCTCAAATTATTTTTAGGATCATGCAGATAGTTTTAGATTCTATATGATACCAATGTGACGGAGTTCTGCCTTGGTGTCTCCTGCTCTATTGATTTTATTCCTGGGAGTTGAGCTCGAGGGAATTCTTGAGCACATCATTATCATTCAAATTTCTTAGTATCTCAGGACGGAGGATGTTCGAAATTGCTTCAATACTAGTAGTGGCGAGATAACCCCGGCATCTCCAGTACTGGTGCAGAGAGTTCGGGGGTACTGCCATACCTTGTATCGTTGTGATTACGAGGGTGTGAGATAGATTAAGTTCCAAGATTATGGTTATGTGTTGATGGATGTGATACACTGGACGGGTTAGTATAGGAGTTGAGTGATATATTACTCCTTGTATCCGTGGACCAGATTGCATGACGAGAAATTTCACGAGTTCTTAGGTGGGAACTCAGGTAGGTACTTATAGGACAATCTTCCAACAGATGCATGATGTGAGGTTGGGATTCGACATTCAGTGGATTCATTTGTTCACGATCGTCTTACAGCAGTTCTCGTTGTGTCTTAAAGAGTCCTTGTAGCTTGCTACGACTCGGGGACGCTTCGTATGTCGTGTGCATTGCCTTGTACATGATGGCTACTGTAGGATAGAGCCCGTGCGATCCTATCCACGAACATATCGGATGGAATCTGTATCATACATTTGTTCCGAGCAATCCTAGCTCATACTTGGTTTACGAGTGGCTTTGAATCATATGTTATCGGCAGTTACTTTGAGGAAGTATTCTTACTAATTATAGTTCGAGTGCAATTGCTAAGTATTCTTGTTCAGATATTTCTGTTTGTTGATTTAGCTTAATCTTTGAATTTATTGTTATCTGTCTCCAGGATGGCTCCGCCAACTCGCTAGAATCCGGGTCATGAGAGTGCTGACCCTCCACCACCCCCTCCTCCGCCACCGCCTCCTCCTCCAGAGGCATGGAAAGTTGTGATGGCTGCAACCAATGCAAACACTCAAATGTTACTTCAGTTGTTGCAAGAGAGGAACAATCAGCAGCAGGGCAATCTCAACTATGGTGGACCTCATTTTTCAACTCTGAATCAATTCCTGGCGAACCAGCTAAAGTCCTTCACTTCCTGTGACTAGCAGTTCGATGCAGATGACTGGATTTCTCACATGAACAAGCACTTCGAGTGCAGTAATGTGCGACTAGAGGACTTCGTCAAGTTTGCAACTTTTCAGCTCAAGGGTCAGGCAGCAGAGTGGTGGAAACAATTGAAGGATTCCAGAGGCGACAAAATGATCAGCTGGGATGATTTCTGTAGGGATTTCAGGGCTCACTATATTCCAGCTAGTTTCGTGGAAGAGATGCGTGAGAAATTTAGGCGCTTGAAGCAAGGAGGTTCATCTGTGTACAAGTACAATGTGGAGTTCCGAGAGCTTGCTCGTTATGCTAAACAGGACATCCCAGATCAGAAGAGCAAGATATATCAGTTCAGAGCTGGTCTGAAGGAAGACTTGCAGCTGGCCCTTGCCTTGCACGAGCCTCTTGAGTTCGACCAGTTCTACAACTTGGCTCTCACGGATGAGGCGGCTTTGCTCAAAGTGGACAACTCAAGGAAGCGTTTCAAAGATTCCAGTTCCTCGTCCTCAACTCAGGTGGTTCAGAAGCAGCAGAAATATTGGGTGTCTCCTCCTCCTCGGCAGATTCAGCAGTTCAAGCAGTCTGGTGGTCATGGTTCTTCCCACCCACCCAACCCAGCCTTCCAGCACAGGTTTCAGCACCAGAGGCAAGGGAATCCTCAAGTGCAATTCCGTTTGCTGTTAGAGGTGACTTATCACAAGTGTGGGCAGAAGGGTCGTTACTCTAACAAGTGCACTACTCAGGAGTGCCTTCTCCCTCCTCCTGCAGTCAAGCCTCCAGGCAATGCTATGGTGCAGTTCAATCCCAAGTCTGCAAGGGTCAATATGGTGAATGCAGCGGAAGCAGAAAACTCCTCAGATGTGATCATGGGTAATCTCTTGGTTAATCATATTCCTGCAAAGGTTTTATTTGATTCTGGTGCATCGCATTCATTCATTTCAAGTCCTTTTGTTGCAAAGCATGATCTTGTGACAGAATACACTCCTAGGCCGTTTAAAATCATTTCTCTAGGCATGCAAATGACTTCAAATGGGTTTGTTCCCGATGTCTCTGTCAAGATGGGCGACTATTCCTTTATGGCTTCCCCAATTGTCCTTGGCAAGTCTGATATTGATTTGATCCTTGGAATGGATTGGTTGACGATGAACAAGGCGTATATTGATTGTGAAACAAAATAAGTCAAGCTGACTCATTCTTCGGAGGACGTGATTATCTTCGCTGCTCGCGATGACACGGTCCGTCTATTTTTTTTCCTGGATGAGAAGGGTGAGATCTCTCCAATTTCTCAAGTCCCAGTGGTCTGTGAGTATGAAGATATCTTTCCAGAGGAACTGCCAGGAATGCCTCTGCACCGGGCAGTTGAGTTCGTAATTGAGCTTGAACCTGGAACTGAACCAGTATGCTAGCGGCAATATAAACTGGGTCCAGAAGAGCTGAAAGGGTTGAAGAAGCAGCTTGATGAGCAAGAGCGTCTGGGTATGATCAGACCAAGTTCATCTCCTTGGGGTTGTGGAGTTCTTTTTGTCAAGAAGAAGGATGGCACGGATCGACTCCGTGTCGATTACTGTCCATTGAATAAGAAGACAATCAGAAACAAGTATCCACTTCCCAACATCAATGAATTGTTTGATCAATTGAAGGGGCCAGTATTTTCTCTAAGCTTGATCTCCGGATGGGCTATCATCAAATCCGCATTCGTGAAGAAGACATTCCCAAGACTATTTTCAGGACAAGCTTTGGCTCTTATGAGTACACAATGATGTCTTATGGTCTCGCCAATGCTCCACCAACCTTTTGTCGGATGATGAATTATATCTTCTCCCCATTCAAGAATGAATTTTCTTGATGTATCTTGATGACATTCTGGTCTTTTCTGAAACCGAGGAAGAGCATGAAGAACATCTCCGGCTTGTGCTTGATAAGCTAAGAGAGCATAAGTTCTATGCTAAGTTTTCCAAATGTGAGTTCTGGTTGAAGGAAGTTGTGTACCTTGGGCACGTTATCTCTGCCGAGGGCATCAAAGTTGATCCTTCAAAGGTGCAGGCCATTGTTGAGTGGGAACCTCCTCAGAATGTGAAGTAGCTTCAAAGCTTTCTCGGGCTTGCAAGCTATTGCAGAAGGTTTGTTGAGAACTTATCCAAGATTGCTAAGTATCTGTCCAACCTTCTTCAGAAGAGTGTGAAGTTTGTCTGGTCTCCAGAGTGTCAGTTGGCCTTCGACACACTCAAAGAGAAGCTCACTTCAACTCCAGTCTTGACTCCTCCTGATGATTCCAAGCCTTATCAAGTGTTCGGTGATGCCTCTCTTCAAGGTATTGGTGCAGTGCTGATGCAAGAGAATAAAGTGGTAGCTTATACCTCGAGGCAGTTGAAGACAAGTGATAAGAACTATCTCACTCATGATCTTGAGTTGGCGGCACTGGTCCATGCTTTGATGACTTGGAGACATCTCTTGTTGGGCAGACAGGTTGAGGTCTACACCGATCACAAGAGTCTCAAATACATCTTCACCCAGCCTAGTCTCAATCTTCAGCAAACTCGTTGAGTGGAAATGATCCAAGATTATAATCTGAGCATTGACTTCACTTCGGGCAAAGCAAATGTCATTGCAGATGCTTTGAGCAGAAAGGCTTACTGCAACAGTCTCATTCTGAAGCCTCTCCAGCTGATCTTTGTGAATCTTTTAGGAAGCTAAATCTTCAGATAGTACCTCGGGGATTTCTTGCTAATCTCCAGATTTCTCCTACCTGGGAAGACCAAGTCCGACAAGCTCAACTTCTTAATGTGATGGTGAAGAAAGTTAAGATTGGCTTGGCAAAGAGCATTCCGAAATATAAGTGCTTCCATGTTGATGACAGAGATACCTTGTTCTTCGAGGACCGCCTTGTCATTCCGAAAGGAGAGCTCGGGAAAGTTATCATGGATGAAGCCCATAATTCCCTCCTCTCGATACATCCAGGAAGCTCCAAAATGCATGAGGATCTGAAGCAGACCTTCTGGTGGACTCGCACGAAACGTGAGATTGCCCAGTTTGTGAACGAGTGTGTTGTGTGTCGCAGAGTGAAGGCGGAGCATCAACGTCCACCAGGTCTCGTGCATCCCTTGCCTATACCCGAGTGCAGGGGCGGAGCTGGAGCAAATGTTACCCGATGCACCACTTTAACAAGGTTAAAAAAATTAAGCAACAAATGCACTAAATAAAGGTGTATTTCATAACTTCTAGCATAGATTATTGATTATAACATAAGGCGGTTTCTAAAAACAAAATGTAGCCAAGTACGTACTTGTGTCACAAAAGAGGCTGACCAGAATGCTTATTATAATAATAAAACAAGGATCAAAATTACTTGAAAAAGATCGAGTTGCAGTTCCAAATTCCGAAATACATCGTCGAACAACAAGTTCAGTAACCTACAAGACACAAATAGAATTGAACTTACTAGTAGAATATAATAAAATGCCCAAATGAAAGTACTTCAATGGCTAAAAATTGAAAGTTACCTTTAGTATGTTATGTTCCTCCGAGCCATGAAATAATCAACCACTTGAGCATTGGTGACCTTTTCCATTTCTTCTTTCTCCACATAACAAATAACATCATCACTCAAACTATCATCATTGAGGCAATTACACAAGCAAGTTTTGACCAGTTCCATAGCTGAAAAGCATCTCTCAACTGTAGCGGTGGCAATAGGCAAGACCATTACTAGTTTCCACAAGCGATAAAACAAAGGATACATAATGTGCCTCCTCGTCTGCATCATTTTTTTGAAAGCTCGGTGATTGTTCCTATGTTGGAAAAACTATCATCTGTGCGTACGTCAACAATATAGAGGTGTAGATCCTTACCAAGATCCCTTAGTTCCCCAGAATCGAAATCTTGAGGGTGTAGTTTAGCCAAGCTCATGAGATTCTCCAAACTGAAATCATGAAATGAGTCTCTTGGACTCAAAGCCGCCGACCAAACAAGTAAATTAGTGGATGTCTCACTGAACCTATTCTCAAGTTCTTGAACTAGCCAATCAAACACATCATTAAAACAATCAACTTGATAGTGATGTCTGTTTGTAATTCCAGTTACCTTCCTTCTCCTTTTAGGATTAACATATGCGTCTTCCATGTCCAACTCTACAATATCATGTTTCTCACAAAACACATGAACTTCAGCTAGCATAGATTCCCATCCATTTTCTCTAAGGTCATTCAGAACAACTCTAGTTGACTTCACACATTTCATGGCATTTACTATGTCTTGATCCTTGTGTTGCAATGTCAATGATAATGTGTTTGTAGTTGTGAGGATTGTCAACATGAGATGCAAATATAATACAAAGTCAAAAGATTGGAAATACACTAGAAGACCAAGAGCTTGGTCTCTATTTGTTCTATCACTTTCTTCTTCTTCAACAAATTCTAGAACTTTAACAACCGACCTAAACATGTGAATCAAACTCTTGAGTGTTTTAGCATGGGAACCCCAACGAGTGTTCCGGGTCTTTGAAGGCATTGCTCTTGATTTAATCATGTTCCTGTTGTAAGTTGTCCACACCCTAAAGCCTTTCTCATTTCTTCAAGATTAATATCTATAATCATGTCCCTTCGCTTGGAAGATCCACCCACAACATTAAGCAAGGTAGAAATCATGCTGAAGAAATTACTAACTCCTTTACGCTTTCTTACCATAGCCACAACAACTAATTGAAGTTGGTGAGCAAAGCAATGAACATAATAAGTTGTGCTACTTTCTCTCATGATCAATGATTTGAGGCCATTAAACTCACCTCTCATATTGCTAGCACCATCATACCCTTGTCCTCTAACTTGATTGTAACTCAATTTATATTTTGCAAAAAGAGAATCAATTGAACTCTTGAGGTATGAAGAAGTTGTTTCTTTCACATGGACAAGACCAACAAAATTTTCTTTAGAATCTCCAAAACTATCAACATACCTCAAGGCCACAGCCATTTGTTCTTTGCTAGAGATATCTCTAGACTCGTCAACAAGAAAACAAAACACATTATTGCGAACTTCTTTGAGAATGGATTGCACTATCACATGTGCAAAACCTTCAGCGATATCTTTCTGGACTTCAGGAGCACACATAAGAGAATTCTTTGCAGCATCTTTTCCCGCAGCCTTGCGTACAACTGGATCATGCTCAGCTAAGAAGTCACGAACTTCCAAGAAGTTTCCTCTGTTGTGCGAGTCCTTTGACTCATCATGTCCTCGGAAAGGCAATCCTTGTTTCAGCAATAGTCTAGCTATGTCAATAGTGGCATTCAATCGAGCAAAATACGCAACCTTCAAAGCTTCACTTTGAACCTCAATAGCAACCTCAATGTGTTGATCTTTTCTCTTAAAATCAAGTAACTTTTTCATTGCTTGATTATGGACACTTCCCACCTCACCAACATGTTCTTTTAACCTTGATTTCATGTTCCAGCTCTTCCAACCATTCACAACGAATGCCTCATATCTAGCTTCTTTCTTGTGATTACGGTCCCTAAATAAGAAACAAGAAAAACAATATGCCCTTTTCTTCTCTTCGTTGTATTCAAGCCAGCTCTCAAATTCATCAAACCATTGGGGATTGTACTTTCTCTGTTTACCTTCAAAATCTGTGGATTCAAAATCAATCTCTCTTGGTTGACAAGGTCCATTCAACAAATATTTTCTTCTTACCAGATCTTTCAAATTAGGATAATAATGCTCTATCAATTTTCTCTTGCCTGGATCATATTGAATCTCCTCTTTCCAATTTATGTCTTCCAGAACATTCTGTGATCGTGCTTTTCTTTTGAAAAGAAACCTGTCCATAGTATCTGTATTTGACAAATAACAAATGAGATTATGAGAGTATGAGACATTTAGATGACGGCATGCGGCGTCGCAAAATTACCGAGCTCCGGACCGACTGACGGCATGCGGCGTGGGGCGCCTCGGCACCTGTGTACGCGACGGCCATCGACGAGACTGGTGAGTGGCGACGGCCAACGGCAAGACTGGTGACGGTCGACGGCGAGTCGGCGAGACTAGCGAGCGGCGACGTACGCGTCCGGACGTCCAGGCTAGCCGTCTACAGAAACCTAATGGATTCAGGCTGAGAATCGATGGATGGCCAATAGATCATGGTTACGTGAGAAACCTAACGTGAGTACGTACAGGCCTAAGTACGTGACTAGTTCTTTTTTTCCTTTTGAGTTGGCCTATACGCGATGTGGTACGTGGATGCGTTTCCTAATGCTGCGTTGGGCCTGCGTGTGCGGATGCGTCACTGAAAATGGCCGACCCTGGTGCACCACTTTTAGGCCTCCCTGTTGCACTGGGCCTTTTTATTTGGTAGGTATAACTAGCTAATTTTTGGACCCATATTCTGGTGCATACGGATAGGCCCAATGGGCTCCGCCCCTTGCCGAGTGGAAATTCGATCATGTGAAAATGGATTTTGTCACTGGGTTTCCGAAGTGCAAGAAAGGAAACGATGCCATCTTTGTCGTCATCGACAAGTTGACCAAAGTTGCTCATTTCCTATCGGTCAAAGAGTCTATCTCGGCAGCTCAGCTTGCAGAGTTGTATACGTCAAAGAAAGTCTCTTTGCATGGTGTTCCTATGCTCATTTCTTCAGATCGTGGAAGCATCTTTACTTCCAAGTTCCGGGATTCCTTTCAGAGTGCGATGGGTACTAAGATCTGTTTCAGTACAGCTTTCCATCCTCAGACAAGTGGGCAAGTTGAGAGAGTCAATCAGATCCTGGAAGATATGCCCAAAGCTTGTGTGATTTCTTTTGGCATGAAGTGGGAAGATTGCCTACCGTTTGTCGAGTTCTCATACAGCAACAGCTTTCAAGCAAGCTCAGGCAAGGCTCCATTCGAGATTCTATATGGCGGGAAGTGTCGTACCCCACTCAATTGGTCAGAGGTTGGTGAGTGTTACATTCTTGGGAATGACATGATTGCTGAAGCAGAAGAAATGCGCCGTGTCATTCCGGGTAATCTCAAAGCAGCTCAGTCCCATTAGAAGAGCTACTACGATAGCAAGCATCGTGACATGACTTTTCAGCTCCATGATTTTGTGTATCTCAAAGTGTCTCCCATGAAGGGCACTCAGCGCTTCAGCATCAAAGGAAAGCTCGCTCCTTGCTTTGTTGGTCCTTTCAAAATTGTGGGCAAGAGAGGCGATCTTGCATATCAGCTAGAGCTTCCACACAACTTCTCCAATGTGCATGATGTGTTCCACATCTCTCAGCTCCGGAGATGCTTCAAGACTCCCTAGCGCACAGTTAATCTTCAGGATATCGATCTCCAACCCGACCTATCCTACCATGAGAATCCGATAGCAATACTTGAAGAGACTGAGCACAAGACCCGCAATAAGTCAATCAAGTTCCTCAAAGTGCAATGATCACATCATTCAGACGAAAAACTACTTCGGAGCACGAGGACCACCTCCGTTCCGAGTACCCTGAGTTCTTCCAGTCATAGATCTTGGGTCGAGATCCTCTTGTAGTGTGGGAGAGTTGTGACAGCCCCATCGCACCCCGTTCCTTGTATGTAACCTTTACATGTATGACACCTTCCAACTTGGCATGTTGTGGTTGAGAAGAAATGAGATTGCTTCCTTCTCTTGTGCATCATGGCATCATAACATATCATCTTGTTGTCTTGTGTTGCATCTTGTTTGTGGTTGTGAGAGTGTTAGTAGTGGTGCTTGGTTGTGTGAGTGGATCCACCAAAATCCTTCTCCTCAAAATCTTGTTTCACCAAATATTGTAAACCCCTTCTCTCCCCAATTTATTAGTTGCGATAGAAGTTTCAGTGTTTCCCAAATAAAAATCATCTGCGAACAATCTTATTATTAATTGTGGAGGCAGCCTCTAGTTTTATTTTTGTGTTCTTTCTTTTGTTTCTATTTTAATCACAACGAATTTCAAATAAAAACCATTTATTTTATTTACTCTAAAAATGCCCCGTCTATTTTTATAAATAGGAGGAACATTTTAGAAGCTTAGTTTTATTTTTAGTTTTATTCTTTACCTTTTTTCCACCGTGGCTTTTATTTCAAAGGTTGTTTTGGTTTTACTTTAAAAGAAACCCCTCTCTATGTTTCTCAGTGAGAGAGAGACGGCCCAGGTGCATGTTTCGGCCCAGAGCCCAAGCACGCGTCCGCCTTCATCCTCCTCGTGACGTCACCCTGTACAACACCTCGGATAGCCGTTTGATCGCGACTCTCCCTGATCGACGGCCATGCCTCGATATGCGGGCTATTTAGCCATGCCCCAGCTCTCCTCCGTTCCCTAGCCTCGCCCTCTCCATTCTCCCATCGCGCCGCCGCCACACTCGCCCTCTGCTTCTTCCTCAATTTCTGTAGGTGAGATTCAGAGAGAGCGTCAAGGGTCGTGTCGTCCGTCGTCGTGGCGTCCTCGTCAGTGGTGGCGCCCTCCGCAACGTCATAGATGTCCAGCGGCTCGAGGGAGATGCCGTCGTTCCATTCCCGCCGCTAGGCTGGCCAGGCGGCCCCGTCCTCGTCTCCGGCGAGTACCAGGAGCCCAAAGCCCGTGCAGCAGCGCGTCTCGATCCGCCTCTTCCCTGCCCCGATCCTCTTCGGTTCCTCTTGGTGAGCCTCTCCTCCGCCTTCCCCTTCCCTCTGTAGCCCCGCTTGCGCCGTGTAGCGCCGCCGACGTTGTTTCCATTCGAGCGTAGAGTAGCAGCAGCTTCGGCCGCAGCAGAGCGGCAACAACAGCTGCGTAGTAGAGCAGCAGTTCCGTTCAAGCGTGGAGCAGCAGTAGCAGCAGCGTGTCCAGAGCAGCAGTAGCAACACGTAGCCCACCGTGTAGTGCCGTTCGAGTAGATCACGTGCACCGGCGATTTGCGTCGTCACCTGCATCTCTCTATTAGAAGGGAAATGTCGCCTTGCAGTGCTTACCTAGCGAGGCTTCCCCTTTAGAGTAGAACTTCCCTCCTAGCCTACCGGCAACAAAGACAGCGCGCGGCGCTTGAGCGTGGGTTCGAGTCCCCAGTGTACCCTTTTTCATTTTTGTTGGGTTTTTTCCTGTGTTGCACAGAGTTGACGGGATAAGGGGATTTCCTCCCCTAGTAGAGGAGCAACCCCCTCTTAGCCTAGTGGCTCCAGCGCCGCGCCTCCACCAGCGGGATCATGGGTTTGAATCCCCCTGGCCTCTTTTAATTTTTCTGTGTGGTGTGTGTGGTGTGTGTTGTGTGGTGTGTGTGGGCTGACAGTGGGTCACAGGGGCCCACGTGTCATCGAGTGAGGGGCCCCTAGCCACTTCCATGTGGGTCCCCCTCCTTATTTTTTCTGTTTTATTTATTGTTTGTGTTTATTTTTGTGATAATTAGAAATATTTTCCATTTCTAGAATATGTCCAGATATGGACTTGCCAAATTGGGCAAGCTCAAGAACAACCCTGTTCTTGACATTGTTGTAGTTTGATTTTGTGTCAATTTACTTTTATTGGTTGTGGTGTTTTTCTGCATGCAAACATGGTAATATGATATATGGATTTGGGGTAGAAAATCCCAAGGAATTCAATGGTGGTACTGGAATCCGGTTTTGAGCATTTCTGCATAAAGTCACCTTGTGGTGAGGTGGCACTAGTTTTACCAGTGTAGGGTGGTTTGTGTGCATGCTTGCATCATTATGTCTATGGCATCATCATTTTGTTGGTATTTATTTCCTGCTTGTTTCTTTTGGGTAGCTTCTGGGGCCGGAAACGAGTTCGAAGAGTCCAGTGAGTTCGGGCAGGAAGATCAGGAACAGTTCCACTCTGAGGAAATCACACGCAAGATGATCATGACCTTGACACTGTTTCTAACTTTGTTTTGCTTAGTGCTACGTTTCTTTCGTTACATCTCTTCTGCCTACGACATGATATATAGGCCATCAAACATTGTCATGAAACCTCAAACACCTCCCCTCCTAGCAAATATTGTTTGGCTAAGTTAGGCTTGCTCAACCACTAATTATTAACGTTGCTAGTTGCAGGTGCCAGCTCGTCCATGTGATAACATGGGCATTTGATATGATCCTATTTTAATTGTTAGTTAATTAAGGCACCTATATATTTGGTAAACAGCGGAAGGCCTAGCCTTTTGCCGGGTGATTTGTTCTATTGTTGCTGCCTTAGTTTTGGCTACTGGTGTTTTATTCCATAACCCAGCGCTCCTAACATGTTTGAGGTTGTATTGGGGACCCCCTAGATAAATCATTTAGTGTTAAGACTTGTCTGGCGGGACCTAATTTTGGTGTTAATTTGCTAAAAACTTAATTAAAAGCATAGGGAATAGCTACCCCGAGGAATTAATCAAAAACCCGGGCCAGTGCTCCTCATGAGTTTGGTCCAAACCAGAGCCAATTGCGGAGCCACCCGGGGCAACTCGGGGGAGGTCTATCCGGCCACTGTACGTAGTGCTCATCCGTCGTGTCCTGAGAACGAGATACGCGACTCCTATCGGGTTCGTCGACACGTCGGGAGGTCTTGCTGGACTTGTCTTACCTTAGCGATATTTCTTGCGTATTGGGATTCTGGTGAGACTTTGGGTCTTCTCAGAGTTGAGGTTTGCCACTAAGGTATCCGATGAGATCATGAGTTTCGTGGTAGAGGATTACTATGCGGCTTGTGGTAATTTGTGATAGACTAGTTGGAGCACCCCTCCAGGGTTTAATCTTTCGGAAAGTCGTACGCGCGGTTATGTGGCAATTATGGATATTTTGTGAACATTCGGTTCTAGACAACTTAAAGTAACTCAAATAAAACTTGCCAACTCTGTGCGTAACCGTGACTATTTCTTCAGAGCTTCGTCTCTGATCGAGTACACGGTGGGGTTATGAATGATGTAAGTAGGTGTTCAGGATCACTTAGTGATCATTCTAGTCTTCGACCGTCTTACGTAGACCACCATATTTTAATTCTGTTCTTCGTAAGTTAGCCACCAGATATGCTTAGGGTACTGCAAACCCATACACTTAACCCTACCTCACCCATTAACTTAGTTAGACTCGATACCAAGGTCATGTGATTGTTGAGTCCTCGTGGCTCACGGTTTACTACAAACACCCACAGGTACAGGTATCCCATATGCAGATGCTCCCGAGGATACCCAGCTGAGGTGGGAGTTTGACAAAGACAGTGGTAGACTGTATGTGACGTATCCCGACGACTAGAGGCGCATGGTCGTGATCGTGGGACTAGCAAGGCGGGATAGCATGATTTTGCCGTTTATCTTGTCCGTAGATGGACCCTGTCTTATGTATGAACAATGAATGCTTGTGTGGATTGTAATTTAGCATGTGGCGAGTGTAAGCCCAATCTTATACTCATCTCTCTATTTATGTAATGGCATTGTTATCCTCCTTGTGATACACTTAGATGCGACCCTTTCCCCCTTTGAGGCTTTGCCCCCAAATAAGGAAAGTGTTGCATCTTAGTCGTTCCACGCGCCCCCTAGGGCACACCCCTTGTCTTGTGGGCTCCTCAGGAACCTTCTTGACATGATTCCAACACTAAGTACTCCCATAAATACCCAGACCTCTGAAAAGAAACCTAGATCGGGAGTTCCGCCGCCGCAAGCCTCCACAGCCACGAAAAACCAATTGGGAGCCGGTTCCGGCACCCTGTCGGAGGGGGAAACCATCACCGGAGGCCATCTTCATCATCCCGACGGTCTCCATGACAAGGAGGGAGTAGTTCACCCTCAGGGCTGAGGGTATGTACCAGTAGCTATGTGTTTGATCTCTCTCTCTCTCTCGTGTTCTTGAGATGGCACGATCTTGAATTATCGTGAGCTTTATTAATATAGATGAATCATATGGAGTTTTCCCCTCTCTATCTTCTTGTGATGAATTGAGTTTTCCCTTTGAAGTTTTCTTATCGGATTGAGTCTTTAAGGATTTGAGAACACTTGATGTATGTCTTGCAATGGGATATCCATGGTGACAATGGGGTGTTCTATTGATCCACTTGATGTATGTTTTGGTGCTCAACTTGCGGGTTCAGTGACCTTGGGAATCTATGCATAGGGGTTGGCACATGTTATCGTCTTGACTCTCCGGTAGAAACTTTGGGGCACTCTCTGAAGTTTTTTTTGTGTTGGATTGAACATGATGAATCTGAAATTGGTGATGCATGTCGTATAATCAAGCCCATGGGTACTCGTCGTGACATTGGAGTATCTAGGTGACATTAGGGTTTTGGTTGATGTGTATCTTAAGGTGTTATTTTAGTAAGAACATGCAGTTATGAAAAATGCCAATGATATAGAGATGCGAGACCTCTATGAATGAAGAACCGGTAAAAACTTTCAATATCAAAAACATCATAGAAGATGCATATGGACTCCATTTTCGATGAACTCGATCTTGTCATGAAGATGATCATAAGCTCTAAAACTCACAAAGAGAAACACCAAACAAGAACCAAGAAATATGATGCAACGATGCAAATTATTTTGAGCTCTCAACGGGCGATACGATCAAGCTACTCAATTGAGAGCCCCCCTTGAAAGTACGACAATCTATCCTAAAATAGAAAAACCTATCAAGGGCAAACCTATACCTTAAACCTAGTCCTCTTGAGCTAGATGACGATGATCTTGGCTTCCTCAAGATGGACCACTTTTCTTGATTGTGTTGGTTTGATGAAGGCTAGTTGATTGCTCCCCCATACTCACTAGGGGTGAGCCACTCTTCAGCACATCTTCACAAGTCCATTGCCACCACAATGGACGACAAGCTTCAAGCATGATATCTTTGAGATGATCCACTTGAACTTGCACACCACAATCTTGATGACGATCACCACTTGATGCCATCCTTCATAGGTTGAATGAGATCTTCCTCTTGGCGCAAACCCATGGAAACACACCTAACCCCACATAGAACTCTCACGAAGACCATGGATTAGTACACAAAAGCGTTATGGACAATTCTTACCATACCAAGGGATCACTTGATCCCTCTCGGTACATCTTGTACACTTCGTGTGTTGATCATCTTGATTTACTCTTTGCTTAGTATTGATCAACCTTCTGTCTTACACAAACCCATGGAAACACACCTAACCCCACATAGAACTCTCACAAAGACCATGGGTTAGTAGACAAAAGCGTGATGGACAATGCTTGCTATACCATGGGATCACTTGATCCCTCTCGATACTTCTTGTACGCTTGGTGAGCTGATCGACTTGATTTACTCTTTGTACTAGTCTTGATCAACCTTGTGTCTTTATGACCAATCTTTGGATAAGACTTTGAATACCACCTTGGTCATCATATAAACTCCTTGAAACCAACATATGGACTTCAAGAAGTGCCTATGGACAAATCCTTAGAATATAACTCAATGCAACCATTAGTCCATAGGGATTGTCATCAATTACCAAAACCACATATAGAGAAATATGCTCTAACAGACGTGTTCCCTACGTGTTTATTCTCTTTGGTCGTAGGGATCCCGTACTATTAAGAGGGAATCCACATTGGAAGTCTATGTGTGAATCAATTATTCTCACACACTTTTGCACCTGTCTCGTTCCATCGCATCTTTCAGAGAGATGCCCCTCCTTTCTAACTGACCGGTTGTACCACTCAACCCGTGGGTGGTTGAAGCGGCCTAGCACCGGTCCACAACCGGACACGATGCGGTGGTTGGGTGGCGGTGACCCGGTTGTATCGCTATACTTGTATAGTTGGTACTAGCGGTGTTCAAAGCGATTGTACCGCTTGGGAATTAGCCACGCCTAGAAGCCATGGCACGTGGAATCTCTCGCCAACTCTTTGTTTTGGACCAGTTGTTGGGCGATGGCTATGCGGTTGTACCGCTAATTTAGGTAGCCCGGTTGTACCGCCCGTGTAAAAATGGTTGTAACGGGTAGGAAGTGGGGGCCTATATAAGGGGAGGTTTCTTCCTCCTCCCTCTTATCTCTTACCTATCTCTCTCCATCATTGATGCACTCCAAGATTTCTTGCCCAATCTCTCTCCCCAGCCACCCAAACTTGTTGTCTTGATAGGGATTGAAGGAGGAGATCTAGATCTACACTTCCACCAAAGGAAAATTGATTCCCCCAAAGTTCTTGTGTGGATTTTGTTACTCTTGAGTGTTTGAGCACCCTAGATGGAAGAGATCACCTCAGAGCCACATTCCATTGTGGTGAAGTTTCGTGGTTTTGTTGGGAGCCACCAATTGAGTTGGGGAGAGAGCCCCAACCTTGTTTGTAAAGGTCCGGTTGGCACCCTAAAGGGCACCACTTAGTGGATTCACGAGACTTCACATTGTGTGGGGGCGTGAGGATAATACGGTGGCCTTAGTGGCATCTTGGGGAGTATTGTGTCTCCGCACCGCTCCAAAGGAGACGTACTTCCCCTCAAAGGGAAGGAACTTTGGAAACACATCCTCGTCTTCATCGGTTCCACCTGTGGTTATTTCTTACCTTTACTTGTATTTACTTCTTGCTTATTATTGTTGTTGTTAGCATCATATATAGGTTGCTCACCTAGTTTCATATCTAGACAACCTATTTGTTGCTAAAACTAATTTGTTTAAAGAGAAGTTTAAAATTTGTTAGTTGCCTATTCACCCCCCTCTAGTCAGCCATATCGATCCTTTCAATATGTTCGGATCAACCGAACTGCTTCAAGCATTCATTGGAACACATTCATGAAAAATAGAGTGTCTAAATCCGATAGCACCTAGGGCTTCTATAGGGAAGTCGTTCAATGTATTTATTTATCCTACATGTTTATGTATTATATGCCTCGACGGAACATCGATTTATGCCACTATATGCATCAATTGGACTTAAGATTCTTGCAAAGATGGGTTGCCTTGCTCCTGTGCTTACCCCCTACGCCCCCGAATGTTCGGCTAGATGGTAAAGGGAGCAACTCTGCGATTGTTACGACCGGTTTGTTTGGATACGTACCTCAGAGGGGTGAAGCCAAAACTAAGCGTTTCTTAAGATACAACTTGGTCGGGTGCGAATGAGGTTCATATAATCGGCAATCTTCGCCACGTAAGGGGATCATTCACCCCGAAATAGCAGCTATCTGACTGCAAGGATACATAGCTATAACATCTACATTTGATGTAGCAGCCCGAATAAAGGAACCCATCAAGGAACTATTTTCTTTGGAATATGTTTCTTATGTCTCATCGTAATATAACATAATCCTACCGTGCGCTCTTTGTCTGTTTGCACCACATGGCCGGATTGCTTGGTTCTCGGAAATTAGCTCATGATTACCACATGATACACATTATAGAACACTGCCCAGTTACTAACATGGGAGGTAGAATCCGATGGCCGGTTAAAGACAGAGTCTTCAAACACAAAAGGAAGTGCCTTGATACACGAATACAAAATTACATATAATCACACACTAGGCGATTGGTCGAGATGATCTATTATGACATCTAAGGTGCAGTCTTCTTGTGAAAGGCGGGCGACGGGCATCACTTGGTCATAAACTAGGTGAAGAGGAATCTCTCTGCCATCTTGCCCTGTCGGTCCAACCCAGGCCATGTGCTCTCAATTAATTTGGGTAAAACGGGCCTTCACCATAGCCCACGCCTCCTGAGCTCCTTCGCGGCAGGCCGAAGTCTTCCACATCTCGAAGCAACACCGGGCTCCTTTGAACTGCTCGGCAATCTTGGCCATTCCTTGCGGAGGATTTTCATTTGGCCATAATGCTTTGATCATACCCCTCATAGTCTTTCGAGCTCGCTCATGTACAATGGATAACTCCTCCAACAGGCTGTCACGCCCAAGATGCGACCCTATCCTCAATTTGGCACGAAGGCCTCGTCAGGGATAGAAGCGCATCTCGTCGTGTCGCAAGAATGGATATCGTTACAAGTACATGTACTGAAAAGAAGAGGTATATAATAGAATTGGCTTACACTCGCCACAAGCTACATCAGAGTCACATCAGTACATTACATAATCATCAAGAGTAAGAGAAGGGTCCGACTACGGACGAAAACAAACGAGAAAAGAAGAACGACGTCCATCCTTGCTATCCCAGGCTGCCGGCCTGGAACCCATCCTAGATCGATGAAGAAGAAGAAGAAGCAACTCCAAATGAACAATCAACATGCTCGCGTCAAGGAACCTTTACCTATACCTGCAACTGGTGTTGTAGTAATCTGTGAGCCACAGGGGACTCAGCAATCTCATTTCTAAAGGTATCAAGACTAGCAAAGCTTAATGGGTGAGGTATGGTTAAGTGGTGAGGTTGCAGCAGCAGCTAAGCATATGTTTGGTGGCTAAACTTATGAGTACAAGAAATAAGAGGGGGAAGATCTACGCATAGCGGACGTGAACTACGAATGATCAAATGAATGATCCTGAACACCTACCTACGTCAGACATAACCCCACCGTGTCCTCAATCCGAGAAGGAACTCACGAAAGAGACAGTCACGGTTACGCACACAGTTGGCAAGTTTAATTAAGTTAACTTCAAGTTATCTAGAACTAGTGTTAAACAAAGTTTCCACGTTGCCACATAACCGTGAGCACGGTTTTCCGAAAAGATTTAACCCTGCAGGGGTGCTCCAACTAGTCCATCACAAATTACCACAAGCCACATAGAAATCCTCAATCACGAAGCTCGCGATCTCGTCGGATTTCCTAGTGGAAAACCTCAACTCTGAGATTACCCAAAACATCACCGGAATCCCGATGCACAAGATATCTCGTCAAAGGTAAAACTAATCCAGCAAGGCCGCCCGACGTGTCGATGATCCCGATAGGAGTCGCGTACCTCGTTCTCAGGACACGACGGATGAGCTAGACATCGGGATCGCTAAACCTTCGGGTGACCAGAGGGGCGCCGGACATCGCTCAGGTGGGACCAGCACTCATGAGGAGCACTGGCCCGGGGGTTGATTAAAATAGTCTGCGGGTGCCAGCGGGTCCCTATGCATTATTATTAGGTTATTAGGCAAATGTAGTACCAAAGTTGGGCCTTGCCAGACCAGTCTTAATCTAAAACAAATTATCAAGGGGGTCCCCATAACAACCCCGATCGTGTTAGGAGCGCTCATTTATGGAACATAACACCGGTAGCCGAAACTAAGGGGGCAAAGGTGGAACAAAACACCAGGCTAGAAAGGCCGAGCCTTCCACCTTTTACCAAGTATATAGGTGCATTAAATTAAATAGCATTTAATATGGTGATATAACAAGGAACCTATGCTTTCGCATGGAAGCATCTGCACCTGCAACTAGCAACGCTATCAACAGGGTTAAGCAAGCGGTAACATAGCCAATCAGTGGTTTGCTAGGTTGAACAGGTTGAAGGTTTTGATGGCATTGTTGAGAGGCTGATATTTAACATGTGGTAGGCAACGAGACATAAACGGTAGCAACGGTAAAACTAGCATGGCAATGATAGTAACGGTATCTGGGGAAATGGTCATCTTGCCTGAGATCCCGCTTGGAAGAAGAATGCCTCCGTGAAGCAGACGAACCGATGTAGTCGAATGGGTCCTTACTTTCCGACACGCTGCGGAACTCTATCGAGACGAAGCAAACCGGAAACAAAAATCATCACACGGAATTCACCACACGATGCACAACACAAATGATGCATGAGCAGCTCAATACATGCAAGTCACGGCATGACAAATCACACAAGCAGTCACTACACATTAAGTGAAGTTCAATATGCAACGAGTTGCATATTGACGAAACTCCACATTAATTATTTAGTTCTATCACGATTAGGTACACGAAAATATTAAATGTGGTTAAACATGGCAAAAGGTGGAGCGTAATTAAACTACCTATCTAGGCATTTTAAATGAGGTCAGAAATGACATATAGCATCTCCGAAACGACCTCACATGCTAATTTACAATTCTGACCAGATCTGTACTAACACATTTAATTAGTTGTTAAACAGCAAAACAAATAGGTTCACGTGATTCTACGTGTCATTTCAAGCAAACTACACATAAAGAACATCTCCAACGGAGCTACGGATCAAAAGTAAGAAGCACCGCAAGATATCATGGCATGAATGCAATATGTGTGCAACGACGGCTACGAGTACTTCAAAACATACAAACAGCAAGAGAAAATGAAACTACACAAGATTCTAAGCAAGTTTCATGTAGGACACGATCAAATCGGAGCTACACATCAAAAGATACGAGCAAAACAAGAAATCACTACAAACTGCCAAAATCAGCCACATAGCACTTTCTACGCCCCACAACTACGAGCTGCTCAACTCAAATATAATCAACCAAGGCATGTCACGAAAGAGGACAAGAAGCACTACCACAAACAACTAACAACTACTAACATGGCAGCAAGGATCACTAGGGAAAGAAGTCACAAAACGGCATCCCACGCGCTATTTCAGACTTAGTGAAAATAACACCTCATGAAAGTGCAGTTTTCGATCTGAAGCAATATTGACAGCAAAAAAACCATAAGCTACAGGACTCCAAATGGCATGAAAATTCACAGCATGCTAGAGAAACACAAGGGCTACAACTAACTCCATTGGACCAACCTCAAAAGAGCTACAGATCACAAGATACAAGCAAGACAAGACAACAACAAAACAATAACAGATTCCAGACTTAGAAATATTTCAGCACCTCCAAATCAGCCCTATTTCTAGCAACTTGAGGGCAATCAAACCATACCTAAACATGCATTTCTATTACAACCAAAAATATCAGGGGCTAGTCTAAACACCCAAGAACAACTCCCTAGTTGACAACTCCGTCAAACGAAGAACGGATTAAATCCTACGAATTAAACAAAAGGGCATCATGACAAAATATCGCGCGAACTAACTTACTCAAAAGCTAAAACTAATTGCACAGAAAAATCCCATGGATTTTCTACCCCGAAAACATATAAAATATGTGGGGTTGCAACACAAAAATAAAGCCACACATAAATGCGAGAAAAATAACCTATACACGGGAAAATAAACTACCGGCAAACCCTACACGCAAAAATACCAATGACCGCTCTAAAATACATGCAAAAATGATTCCTAAAACATGGACATTTTATCTAAGGCACTCGAGCAATCCGGACCGCAAGGAAAAATAAATACGGGACGTTCCCCTATTGGGACAGCATGCTAAACTAGGCGTTTGGCACGTAAAACTACGTCAAATAATTATGCAAGTTGTGAAATCGTGTTCTACTTGCAAAACTACCCCAAAACCATATAAAATACGCCTCGTTCCGACTTACGGATAAAAAGTTACGAACATCTAAATATTTACCTATTTTCTGGAAATAATACTTTCTCAGAAAAACAACCCTAATCTAAATGGGCCTAACAGTGGGCGTAAACTAACTAAAAACGCCCAAGGCGTAAATAAAAGGGCTGGGGGGGACTGCTCACCTGAGGGCCACACGGGCCAAGTCGGTGGGGAGCTGGGCCGGCTGCTGGAGAGGTGGAGCAGATGGGGTGGTGCTGACTTGGGGAGGCCGAGCTGGGCCTCAAGGCACTCGGCCCAGGCGCGCTGGGAGGAGGCCGGCCCAGGCGGGGCGAGCCTGATGCCTCGGCGAGCGAGCGAGCGGGGCTCTCGCCTCGAGCTCCTCTCGGGTGGTCATGGCGGCGCGGGTGCAGCACGCTAGGCTCGCGAGGAAGCTCGACAGAGGGGCGGCACTGGTGGGGCTCATAGGTGGGGTCCGGATCCGGGGTTGGCCGGCCCGGATCTGGCGACGGCAAGTCCGGCGGCGACGGGAGGGCAACGGGCGACGGGAAGGGTGCTGGAGGCGGCTCGGGGAGCTTCACGACGGCGGGGCCGGCGATGCCGACGGCGACCGACGACCAGCGGGGAGGAGCTGCGGTGGCGGCGCATGAGGCGGCGAGGTCCATGGCGGCGGCGCGATCTAAGGCCGGAGGCGAGGCGGCTTCGGCTGCGCACGGGACAGGAGATCGGGCAGGCTGTGCGAGGCGGCGGCGGCACGATGGGCTCGGCCGGGCCAGATCTGGGCCTGGCGGGCCCGCGGGAGGAGGGGAGGAGAGAGGCTGTGGGTGGAGATGGCGGCTAGGGTTTGAGGGTTGCACGGATTTCGAGGTGGAGAGGGTGGAGGCTGTCTAAAATAAACCCGGGGGTCTATATATAGGCAAAGGGGAGGCTAGGTTAGCCGGAATTTCGTTCCGAATCCAACCGTGCGGTCGGATTCGGACGATTCCGAACGTGGGTATGGGTACGCGGTCGTGTAGAGGGGATAACCAGAGACGAGAGGGAGAACGGGCGGCGCAGCAACGATTTATAACACACCGAAAGACGTCCGACGGTAGACCGAATACGATGCCGCTACGGTCGACCGTTCGGGTACCACACGGTCTCCGATTATGACGAAACCTGACAGGCGGCCTACCTATATTTAATCACGACCGCGTGCCAATTTTCACCCCGATCAGAGAAAGTTTTCAACACACTTTTAAAACAGGGTTTTGACGAAGCCGCGGGCACGTGCGTGTGTGAACGGGCTCAGAACGAACAACGACGAGAACCGGCAACTAACACGGATGCAAGTTTTGAAAGATGGCAGCACGGAGATGCCGATGGAATGCAGATGATGTGCATGATGCGATGATGATGCGACGAAATAAAATAGACACACGACGAAAACGGAATAAAGGGGGAATCTTCTGGAACGCCGGCATCGGGCTGTCACATAGGCCCCCTCCGAAAGAGCTAACTTCTTCCTCGGGACATCCAGTCAAGTGATCTGATCAAAGGGAATTGCACATTTTTATGATCAACGCAATAATAATTGATTTATCACATTATAGGTTGGGATTTTGCTTACAAAATATGCTGCCCTTTAATTTCTGATTCTCTTCATGGTTTTGCACCAATTGAGTTTTGAAATTCTCAGTTTCTTCGATTTGTCATTTATTCTCCTCCTTGAGTTGGTTATTTTCCTCACGACATCGCTTTAATACGTGATGAGCAACTTCAAGCTGGGATTCAGCATACCTTTGAGAATCTCGGGATGCATCTAAATGTTTTTGCAATTGGCCTATAGATTCGCCTGCTATGGCAAAGTTCTTTGTTATAAAGGAAATCCCATTAAATTCAACACATTTAAAATAATTTTACTCACTGCGTGCTTCTCTGGTGAATTATTTCACCTCCTTGAGTTCGGTCCTACTCGCTTGCAATTCGGCCTAGCTTAACTCGTAATCTTTGGCCAGTTTTTCGTTCTCATGCTTTAGAGCCTGCATGGTGGAAAATTATTGTCTCAACCCTTAACTCGGTCGTCCCGACCAAATTAAGGATCGGGGGCTACTGGGTCCGAACTTATGTTCGGTTATCAAAAACCGATCACTTACCTACAGATGGGAAGACATTAGCTTGGCCGTTTCCTAGAGTCCGGCTCTCGCGGCCCCAAGGTATGCATGTGCTGAGATGAGAGCGTTAACCTCTTGTTCAGAAAAAATAGGGTGACACAAGGGCTCATTTCGCTGCCGATGATTCATCAAGCTTTCAGCTTCGAAATTAGTTGCCGAAAATTCCTCGGTGCCGTAAGGGAGTGGGTCCGTATTCGGAATTCTCGCGTTAGCCGAATACCTTGGATTTCGGTGACTGTTGGACACTTTTGCAGTGTCTTCGGATGAAGAAGGTTGCACACATCTCCTGAACATTTCAGTTAAGGTCCATTAACATTCAAGGCAATCATTACTATAAAAGGGGAGCGGTTGATATGTATACCTTTTGGTAGAAGGGGCGGCCGACATATTTTCCGCCGTTACCCCCTATCTTGGAATCCTGTTGTTGTTCGATGCAGCCCCAGCCGGTATAGCTCGGTACGAAGTTCGACGCGTGGACCGACGACCCTTGGGGTTGGAATCAGGAACATTTGGGACGACAGAAGGTATGCCCCTCTTCGAGTGTTGGTTTTCCTTTTGTTCGCTACATAAGGTGGGAGAGGTCTAGGGTTGTCGGCCTAAAGGGCCGCCTTGAGTTTATCAACGCTTTCTTGATAAAATAATCCATCCTCAAACCAATTGAAATCTCCGGATCCTCATGGAATCTGGGGTCATCGTCACATGAGTAATTCTTGGGCTGAGGGGCGGGACAGTTGACCGTCTCAATCCAGCGCCTCCAAGTTTGTTAAGGAGAACAAGGGGTTATTGATCGGTAAAATCAAGCATAAGCATCCGGACTGTGAGAACGTGATTGGACTTACCCATTCGATGGGATTATATGTCGAGAAGTCGTTCCTGATGTTGAGGCGGGCAAAATCTTCTTTTCCCCCCTTGAAGAGGTCGGCCAAAATAAGTGCTAAAGCTTCTTGATTGTCTGGTCCCTGTCGTCTGGAACGGGTAGTGTCGCTTGTCCTATTGTAGAGCCACAAGGGATGCGTGTGTTGTTGGAGTGGTTGGACGCACCGGGTAATTACTGCAACCATCACCTTGATGATGGTCAGCCCACTGTGAGGAAGTAACCTCACGTTGGTGGCTAAGCGTTTTACTTCGAAGCTCTCTTCTTGGGAGGAACTCGCCGGCCGCGAGCTAAACCGTTTCTTTAAGGGGACCTCAGAGAATTCGGAAGACCCCTCCGAATTGGATCGAATAAGGGAATGTCCTCAATATAAAACCATTCCGAAGACCACTCATTAGCTTCCTTCTTTGTAGTCCTGACCGGGTATCCGGTATCGGCTATACGCCACACTTCGGCTCCTCCCACTTCCCAAATTGCCGTTCCCCTAGTTCGGGGAACGAGGTAGAAGTATTTTCTCCGTAGGTTGAAGTGGGGCTCGCAGCCCAAGAACATCTCGCACAGGGCTACGAAGCCCGAGATGTGAAGGATTGAGCTAGGGGTGAGGTTATGAAGTTGTAGCCCGTATAATTCCATTAAGCCCCTCAGGAAGGGGTGGACCGGAAAGCCCATACCTCGTAGTAGGAAAGAGACGAAGTAGATCCTTTCACCCTTTTGCGCGGTAGGGAAATTTTCTGTGAAGGCCTCGCAATTTGCAGAGGTCAATCCAGCGCGAGTGAGCGCAAGATCCGACGTGGGACTATACCCCTATACTTTGAGGTTGCGCAACTAGAGCACGAAAATAGAGCAACTTGCCCAGTCTCCTGGGAGGGGGCCAAAGGGTCGCGAGGAGGAACCTGCCATAGCTCTGGGCGCTGAAGCTTTAGGTTTCTTGGTGGTGCTTGAAGGGTGATTGTCACCCAAGGACAGATTTGATATGTTTATAAAGAGTGTTTTTATCCTTTGGTTGCAAGAAGCGAATCCGTGAGGGACTGTTTGATTGCTTATCTTTATTAATGCGCACAGGAATCGAGTGCTGCTATCGATCTTCGAGCGGAAAGGTTAGAGGTCGTGGGCCCTACGACGCTTTGATAATCAAGAACTGGCCAATGACTAGATCGTCATTCTACAAATCAGAAGGGATAGAGGAACTCATCTCGCAAGCCGATTACTCTGGATATAAGGAGCTGCCAAAGACCATGTACATCGGTGTTGGATGCTAGTTCGGGGGCTACTGAGGGAGTCCTGGACTAAGGGGTCCTCAGATGATCGGACCATCTCTTAGAGGGCGGCCTAATGGGTCGTATTATTAAAGACTGGACTGCGCGATGACCTCGTGTTCAAGAAGGAAAGCTCCGAAGACTGGCGTGTTGTCCAAGTTGAGTAGGCTAGATCGACGCATCTGTCCCCGGCTGGAGGTCGGTTGTATGTAACCCTAGGAACCCCTGGTGCTTATATAAACGAGAGGGTTTCATCCGCATAGACAAGTTGACTCATCTAGGATTCTAGCTCATACGATCTCGAGATAGAACAACTCTGTATTCCTCATACACATCAATATAATCAAGCAAGACGTAGGGTTTTACCTTCTCAAGAGGACCCGAACCTGAATAAACATTGTCTTCTTCGTGCCCTGTAACCCATTGATCCAAGGTCCATAGCTCGGGTCCCCCTACTCGAGACCGACAGTTTTGACAGCGACACTCGGATCCTCCTATGTGGCCTCTAGTCCGTCATGGCGATGTGACTCCTCCTCCCTATCGATTCTGATGGCATCCTTCCCCGCTTCCTCGTCCATCACATGTTCCTCCTTCGATGAGAGTGGCATCCAGTCCAGCCACGAGTGAAATGGCATGGTGAGGACGGGGAAAGGGGAGGCAAAGATGAAAGTGGAGCTGTGGGCAGCAGGAAAACATGACATGAGGCCCATTTCCTGCTGAGATGAATGTATGGTTGTTTGCACCATTGGCAAAGAGAGACAACGGGCCACATGGGAGGATGAGTAAAGGGATGCAACTTCTCTCTCTTGCGGTTGCTTGACGGTGAAGCACACTCCAAAGCAACACCCACAACCTTTAATATGGAGGCTTACCTCATCAATTTGAAGTGGCCTTCATAAATTGCGGCTATCGGGCCGACGTTTGTTTAATCTCAAATCACCAAACGAGTGATTATTATAGCAATGAGGCACACATGACTACTGTTATAGATTTTCTCTAAGATGACCTAAAGGCATAAGATTTCTTTCTGAGACGGATACTTAAAGAGAATACAGTCACTAATGGTGAAGCATATCCAATGTGTTACGTTGGGACAAGATCTGCCACTTCATTAAGGAGAGAGAATGGAAGGAGGCATAGGATCCTTCTCCCCGTGACATGTTCAGCATGCGTGGGCTCACCTAAGGACCGGCACTACTCTATTTTTTGAGTCGAGATTTCTCTGCACTATATTTACAACACAGGAGGATAAGTCTCCACAACATTAGTACATCTCACATACAACGGGCGTGAAAATAACCGAGTTCTTGGGATCTGCCCATTAAGCTGATGCATTCAATTCAATCTTGCAAGAGCAGCATGCATGGCGTGACAATTCAGGTTTGGAAGAAGAAAAACATTGTGCCGTGTATGCCACACTAGTACTAGGCTGGTTGGTACTCCTATTGGAGCACTTGGTAGGTGAGAAATGGGATCGACCGAGAAGCAAAAGTTACAGGTGAAGATGCACTCTGCCTGACAATATTTCTTTTCAGAAGTTAGGCGTTCGGATGGTTTGCAACTTGCACTGTTCGTTCCATTGTTTGCGTTGACCAGAGTACCCGGGGTTCTGAACAGCTAATTTACACCTTTTTAAGCTAAGGTTTGACCCTGAAGCTGCCTGTTCTAGTCTTCATACGACGTACCTGGCTTACAACTTGTGCACTTCGTGTTTCTTCAAAACAGCGCAAAACTGCATTTTAGAAATGCCAACCCGACGTTTGTATTTTCTTTACATTCTTTAGAAAATGAGGATTACCTCCGGCGTCTGCATTAATAAGATGCATGCGGCCTCTTTATTAAATTAAGCAAAAAGTTATGTGTGCTTCCAAACAAGCTTACATACAAATGTAAAAATATCGATAAAAAATGTCACAACCGATGAAAATAGGACTATATGCCTAACCACCTATCCTATTACTCGACCGACATCCAAACCGATTGCAGATATTCCGAGCTACCATCTCCTACCGGGCAAATCCAATAAAGGTGGGTAACCACCATGTACGGATCGGTGTAGTTGCCCTGTAGATAACCTGTAAAAAAATATATGTGTTTGTCTCTTAAAACCACGTCATTCCTGCCATTTCATATAGCCCAAAGTAAAACGCATACGCCTATACAAATGTGTGTGACAGTATTTATCTCAACTCCATTTAGCCGCGTCCCAAACAACGTTGCAATACTATGAGAAGATACGATGTTAAAGGATACGTGCACAGATCTCCATAAAAAATGGGCCAACGGACATCGAAGAAAGATGTGTTTGATAGTCTCATCCTGGTCACAAAAGCTACATCTTTTGCTATCCTTTCAATTACGCTTTGTCAAATTATCTGTAGTAAAAATCACCTCTTTATGAACAAACCACATGAAGACTTTGATTTGTAAGGGTACTTTTATCTTTGAAATATGAATCGATCCGGGAATAGGTCCAATATCAATAAGGTTCAAGTACCTTGATTTCACTGAAAATATGCCACTATTGGTTAACTTCCAATGAAGCTTGTCGGACTCATCCGATAAATGAAAATCCATGAGCCTTCTAACTAGGTGTAGCCAAGCTTCCCAAGGATGACCAACCATAACTCGTCGGAATTGTATATTTAGAGAAATAGACTTTAATATTATGACAACGTACACCTCCTTCCGCTGCACAATATTATATAGAGAAGGATATTATGTCGCTAGTGGCGTCTCCCCCAACCATGTATCCTCCTAGAATCTCGTCGACTCACCATTTCCAGTAATAAACTTAGTTCTATGGAAGAATGCCGCTTTCACTCTCATCAAACCTTTCCAAAAGGGTGAATCAATGGGTCTGGCTGTGACAACTTAGTTTTTCTCGAAATGATCCTCGATACATTTCCACTCTTTGTTAGACAGCTTGCGGTGGTGAATTGGTATGCCTAGATAGCTGAACGGTAGGCTCCCAACTTCACATGTGAAAAGTTGTTTATAAGCCTCTTGCTCATCTTTGGCTCTCTCAAAACGGAATAGTTCACTCTTATGAAAATTTATTTTCAAGCCCGACAACTATTCGAATAAGCAAATGTCTAGTTTCATATTTCTTTCCTTTGCTAAATCATGTTCCATAAACAAATCCCGTCATCTGCATATTGCAATATGGACACACCACCATCCACTAGATGTGTTACTAGTCCGCCTACCTGGCATTCCTCTTTAGCCCTTCCTATGAGAATTGCCAACGTATCCGCTGTTGGAAATATGCCCTAGAGGCAATAATAAATTAGTTATTATTATATTTCTTTGTTCACGATAATCGTTTGTTATCCATGCTAGAATTGTATTGATTGGAAACTCAAATACATGTGTGGATACATAGATAACACACTGTCCTTAGTGATCCTCTAGTTGACTAGCTCGTTGATCAAAGATAGTCAAGGTTTCCTCGCCATAGACAAGTGTTGTTACTTGACAATGAGATCACATCATTAGGAGAATGATATGATGGACAAGACCCAAACTATAAACGTAGCATATGACCGTGTCAGTTTACTGCTACTGTTTTTCTGCATGTCAATTTATCTGTTCCTATGACCATGAGATCGTGCAACTCCCAGACACCGGAGGAATACCTTGTGTGTATCAAACGTCGGAACGTTACTGTGTGACTATAAAGGTGCTCTACAGGTATCTCCAAAGGTGTCTATTGAGTTGGCATGGATCAAGAATGGGATTCATCACTCCGTGTAACGGAGAGGTATCTCGGGGCCCACTCGGTAATACAACATCACAACAAGCCTTGCAAGCAATGTCACTAAGGAGTTAGTCACGTGATCTTGTATTACGGAACGAGTAAAGAGACTTGTCGGTAACGAGATTGAACTAGGTATGGAGATACCGATGATCGAATCTCGGGCAAGTAACATACCGAAGGACAAAGGGAGTATACGAGATTATATGAATCCTTGACATAGAGGTTCAACTGATAGAGATCTTCGTGGAATATGTAGGAACCAATATGGACATCCAGGCCCTGCTATTGGTTATTGACCGGAGAGTGTCTCAGGTCATGTCTGCATAGTTCTCGAACCCGCGGGGTCTGCACACTTAAGGTTCGGTGACGTTTCGGTATAGTTGAGTTATAGGTGTTGGTGACCGAAGGTTGTTCGGAGTCCCGGATGATATCCCGGACATCATGAGGATCTCTAGAATGGTCCGAAGGTAAAGATTGATATATAAGAAGTCATGTTTTGGTCACCGGAAAAGTTTCGGGCTCATCGATAGTGTACTGAGAGTGCCGGGAGGGGTGCCGGGGACCATCGGGAGGGGTGTCACGCCCCAAGGGGCCTCTTGGGCTGTGGGAAGAGATAAACCAGCCCCTAGTGGGCTGGAATTAGTTCCCACTAAGGCCCATAAGGTTTGAGAAGAAAACAAACAATGTGGAAAGAGTTTCCAAGTGGGAAGGAGGAATCCTACTCCAAATAGGATTGGAGTAGGACTCCTCCTCTCTCCTTGCGCAAGGGAAAAAGAGGCAGCCCTAGGGCGTAGCCCTCTCCTTCCTCTCCTCCTATATATACTAAGGGTTTTGAGGGTTTTAGACACAATAGAAAATAGCCACGTGATGCCCTCTCTCCCTAGATTTGTTTCTCCTCTAGTTTCAGCGGTGCTTAGGCGACGCCGTGCTGGAATAGCACCACCACCACCACCACCATGCCACCGTGCTGGAGAACTCATCTACCTCTCCGCCCCCTCTTGTTGGATCAAGAAGGTGGAGATCGTCATCGAGCTACGTGTGCGGAACATGGAGGTGCCGTCCGTTCGACACTTGATCGGGACGGTTCGTGGGACGGATCGTGAAGACGTACCACTACATCAACCGCGTTTATTAACGCTTCCGCTTAGCAATCTACAAGGGTATGTGGATCCGATCTCCCTCTCTTAGATGGTCATCACCATGATAGGTCTTCGTGTGCGTAGGAAATTTTTTGTTTCCCATGCAACGTTCCCCAACAGTGGCATCATGAGCTGGGTTCATGCGTAGATGATATCTCGAGTAGAACACAAAAGAGTTTGTGGGCGTTGATGTTCTTTTTGCTGCCCTCCTTCGTCTTTTCTTGATTCAGTGGTATTGTTGGATTGAAGCAGCCCGGACCAACCTTACTCGTACGCTTATGAGAGACTGGTTTCATCAACTAACATGCAACTTGTTGCATAAAGATGACTGACGGGTGCATGTTTCTTCAACTTTAGTTGAATCGGATTTGACCGATGCGGTCCTTGGAGAAGGTTAAATAGAAAATTGCATATCACCGTTGTGGTTTTGCGTAAGTAAGATGCGGTCATACTAGATACCCATAGCAGCCACGTAAAATATGCAACAACAAATTAGAGGATGTATAACTTGTTTTTGCAGGGTATGCATGTGATGTGATATGGCCAATGACATGATATGATATATTGGATGTATGAGATGATCATGTTGTAATAGTTAAATATCGACTTGCACGTCGATGCTACGGCAACCGGCAGGAGCCATAGGGTTGTCTTTAAACTAACGTTTGTGCTTGCAGATGCGTTTACTATATTGCTAGGTTGTAGCTTTAGTAGTAATAGCATAGATAGCACGACAACCTCGATGGAGGCACAATGATGGAGATCATGATGATGGAGACCATGGTGTGGTGCCGGTGACAATGAAGATCATGCCGGTGCTTTGGTGATGGAGATCAAGAAGCACAAGATCATGGCCATATCATGTCACTTATGGTTTGCATGTGATGTTAATCCTTTTATGCACCTTATTTTGCTTAGAACGACGGTAGCATTATAAGGTGATCCCTCACTAAAATTTCAAGATAAAATTATGTTCTCCCCGACTGTGCACCATTGCGACAGTTCGTCGTTTCGAGACACCACGTGATGATCGGGTGTGATAGACTCAACGTTCACATACAACGGATGCAAAACAGTTGCACACACGGAACACTCGGGTTAAACTTGACGAGCCTAGCATGTACAGACGTGGCCTCGGAACACAAGAGACCGAAAGGTCGAGCATGTATCATATAGTTGATATGATCAACATGGAGATGTTCACCATTGAAGCTAAAACTCAACTCACGTGATGATCGGACTTGAGTTAGTGGATTTGGATCATGCGCCACTCGAATGACTAGAGGGATGTCTATTTGAGTGGGAGTTCTTAAGTAATATGATTAATTGAACTAATTATCATGAACATAGTCAAAAAGGTCTTTGCAAATTATGTTGTAGCTTGCCTTGTAGCTCTACTATTTTAGATATGTTCCTAGACAAAATTTAGTTGAAAGTTGATAGTAGAAACAATGCGGACTGGGTTTGTAAACTAAGGATTGTCCTCATTGCTGCACAGAAGGCTTATGTCTTTAATGCACCGCTCGATGTGCGGAACCTCGAGCGTCGTCTGTGGATGTTGCAAACATCTGACATACACGTTCTTTAATGACTACGTGATAGTTCAGTGCATAATGCTTAAACGGCTTTGAATTAAGGCACCGGAGACGTTTTGAACGTCACGGAACATATGAGATGTTCCAAGAGATGAAATTAGGATTTCATGCTCGTTCCCTTGCTGAGGGGTATGAGACCTCCGACAACATTCTTTGTCTACAAAGTAAGGGAGAAAAGCTCAATCGTTGAGCATGTGTGCAGATTGTCTGAGTGCTACAATCGCTTGAATTGAGTGGGAGTTGATCTTTCAGATGAGATAGTGATGGTTCTCCAAAGTCATTGCCACCAAGATACTAGAGCTTTGTAATGAACTATAAAATATCAAGGATAGATATGATGATCCTTGAGCGATTCACAATGTTTGACACTTCGAAAGTAGAAATCAAGTAGGAGCATCAATTGTTGATGGTTAGTAAAACCACTAGTTTCAAGAAGGGCAAGGGCTAGAAGGGATACTTCATGAAACGGCAAACCAGTTGCTTCTCTAATGAAGAAACCCAAGGTTGAACCCAAACCCGAGACTAAGTGCTTCTGTTATGAGGGGAATGGTCACTGAGGCGGAACTACCCTAGATACTTGGTAGATGAGAAGGCTGGCAAAGTCGACACAAGTGTATTTGATATACATGATATTGATGTGTACTTTACTAGTACTCCTAGTAGCACGAGTGTATTAGATACCGGTTCAGTTGCTAAGTGTTAGTAACTTGAAATAAAAGCTACGGAATAAACGGAGACTAGCTAAAGGCGAGGTGACGATATGTGTTGGAAGTGTTTCCAAAGTTGATGTGATCAAAGATTGCACACTCCCTCTACCATCGGGATTAGTGTTAAACCTAAATAATTGTTATTTGGTGCTTGCGTTGAGCATGAATATGATAAGATCGTGTATATTGCAATACGATTATTCATTTAAAGAGAATAATGGTTATTCTATTTGCTTGAATAAATAAGTTCAATGGTTTATTGAATCTCGATTATAGTGATACACATATTCATAATATTGATGCCAAAAGATACAAAGTAGTAATGATAGTACTACTTACTTGTGGCACTGTCGCTTGATTCATTTGGTATAAAATGCATGAAGAAGCTCCATGCGGATGGATCTTGGTACGCAATCATTTTGAAAACGTTTGAGACATGCAGACCATGCCTATTGGTATAAACGCATGAAGAAACTCCATGCAGATGGATCGTTTGGACTCACTTGATTTTGAATTATCCGAGACATGCAAATCATACCACATGGGCAAGATGAGTGAAGACCTCATTTTCAAGTGATATGGAACTAGAAAGTAACTTATTGGAAATAATACATTTGGATGTATGCAGTCCAATGAGTGCTGAGGCACGCAGTGGATATCGTTATGTTCTTACTTCACAGATGATTTGAGTAGATACTAGTGTATTTGCTTGATGAAACACACGTCTGAATTATTGAAAGGTTCAAAGTAGTTTGAGAGTGACGTTGAAGATCGTCGTGACAAGAGGGTAACATGTCTGCGATATGATCATAGAGATGAATATCTGAGTTGCGAGTTTGCTACACAATTAAGACAAATGTGAAAATTGTTTCACATCTCATGCCACCTAGAACACCATAGTGTGATGGTGTGTCCGAACGTCATAGCCGCGCCCTATTTGATATGGTGCATACTATGATGTCTCTTATAGAATTACCACTATAATTTATGGGTTATGCATTAGAGACAACCGCATTCACTTTAAATAGGGCACCACGTATTTCCGTTGAGATGACACCGTATGAACTATGGTTTGGAGAAACCTAAGCTATCGTTTCTTAAAAGTTTGGGGCTGCGATGCTTATGTGGAAAAGTTTCAGCATGATAAGCTCGAACCCAAAGCGGATAAATGCATCTTCATAGGACACCCAAAATAGTGGGGTATACCTCCTATCTGAGATCCGGAAGCAAAGTGGTTGTTTCTAGAAACGGGTCCTTTCTCGAGGAAAAGTTTCTCTCGAAAGAATTGAGTGGGAGGATGGTGGAAACTTGATGAAGTTACTGAACCGTCACTTCAACCAGTGTGTAGCAGGGCGCAGGAAGTTGTTCCTGTGGCGCCTACACCAATTGAAGTGGAAGTTAATGATAGTGATCATGAAACTTCAGATCGAATTACAACAAACCTCGTAGGTCGACAATGTCACGTACTGCTCCAGAGTGGTACAGTAACCCTGTCTTGGAGGTCATGTTGTTGAACAACAATGAACCTACGAGCTATGAAGAAGCGATGGTGGGCCCGGATTCCGACAAATGGCTAGAGGCCATGAAATCCGAGAGAGGATCCATGTATGAAAACAAAGTGTGGACTTTGGAAGAGCTACTTGATGGTCGTAAGACTGTTAAGTACAAATGGATCTTTAAAAGGAAGACAGACGGTGATGGTGACAATTCACCATTTAAGAAAGCTTGACTTGTTGCAAAGAGGTTTCCAGCAAGTTCAAGGAGTTGACTGCGATGATACTTTCTCACTCGTAGGGATGCTAAAAGTCTGTTGGGATTATGTTAGCAGTTGCTGCATCTTGCAGATGGATGTCAAAATATTGTTTCCTCGACAGTTTCCTTGAGAAAAGGTTGTATGTGATACAACCAGAAGGTTTTGTCGATCCTATGGATGCTAACAAGTATGCAAGCTCCAGCAATCCTTCTAAAGGACTGGAGTAAGCATCTCGGAGTTGGATATGCGCTTTGATGTGATGATCAAAGCTTTTGGGTTTATACAAAGTTTGTGAGAAACTTGTATTTCCAAGAAAGTAAGTGGGAGCACTATAGAATTTCTGATGAGTATATGTGGTTGACATATTGTTGATCGGAAATGATGTAGAATTTCTGGAAAGCATATAGGGTTGTTTGAAAAGTGTTTTCCAAAGGAAAACCTCGATTGAGCTACTTGAACATTGAGCATCAAGATCTATAGAGATAGATCAAGACGTTTGATAAAACTTTCAATAAAATGCATGCCTTGACAAGTTTTTGAAGGAGTTCAAAATAGATCGACAAAGAAGGGGTTCTTGGTTGTGTTGTAAGGGGCAAATTTGAGTAAGACTCAAAATCTAACCACGATAGAAGAAAGAGAAAGGACGAATGGCGTCCCCTATGCCTTAGCCGTAGGCTCTAAAGTATGCCATGTTGTGTACCGCACGTGCTGTGTGCCTTGCCATGAGTCTGTCAAGGGGTACAAAGAGTGATCCAGGATTGAATCACTGAACAACGGTCAAAGTTATCCTTAGTAACTAGTGGACTAAGGATTTTTTTCTCGATTATGGAGGTGATAAAAGAGTTCGTCGTAAAGGGTTACATCGATGCAAGCTTTGACCCTAATCCGGATGACTGAGTAGTAAACCGGATTCGTATAGTAGAGCAGTCATTTGGAATATTTCCAAATAGCACGTAGTAGCAGCATCTATAGGATGACATAAAGATTTGTAAAGCACACACAG
Source organism: Hordeum vulgare subsp. vulgare (assembly GCF_904849725.1). Classification (NCBI taxonomy): domain Eukaryota; kingdom Viridiplantae; phylum Streptophyta; class Magnoliopsida; order Poales; family Poaceae; genus Hordeum; species Hordeum vulgare. Next base: position 107,856,382 of record NC_058521.1, on the reverse strand, counting down.
ATCTGAAAGGTTCACATCCATTGACTAAAAAAAACTCTCTCACAAGAAAGACATACCCCAGAACTGAATGGTTGTTAGATTCATTACAATCACATAGTGATGTGAACTAGATTATTGACTCTAGTGAAAGTGGGAGACTGTTGGAAATATGCCCTAGAGGCAATAAGAAATTAGTTATTATTATATTTCTTTGTTCATGATAATCGTTTATTATCCATGCTAGAATTGTATTGATTGGAAACTCAAATACATGTGTGGATACATAGACAACACACTATCCCTAGTGAGCCTCTAGTTGACTAGCTCGTTGATCAAAGATAGTCAAGGTTTCCTGGCCATAGACAAGTGTTGTTACTTGATAACGGGTTCACATCATTAGGAGAATGATGTGATGGAGATGTGATGGACAAGACCCAAACTATAAACGTAACATATGATCCTGTCAGTTTATTGCTACAGTTTTTGTGCATGTCAATTTATCTGTTCCTATGGCCATGAGATCATGCAACTCCCAGACACCGGAGGAATACCTTGTGTGTATCAAACGTCACAACGTTACTTGGTGACTATAAAGGTGCTGTAGGTATCTCCAAAGGTGTCTGTTGAGTTGGCATGGATCAAGACTGGGATTTGTCACTCCGTGTGATGAAGAGGTATCTCGGGGCCCACTCGGTAATACAACATCACAAAAAGCCTTGCAAGCAATGTGACTAAGGAGTTAGTCACAGGATCTTATATTAATGAACGAGTAAAGAGACTTGCCGGTAACGAGATTGAACTAGGTATGGAGATACCGACGATCGAATCTCGGGCAAGTAACATACCGAAGGACAAAGGGAATAGTATATGAGATTATATGAATCCTTGACATAGAGGTTCAACCGATAGAGATCTTCGTAGAATATGTAGGAACCAATATCGACATCCAGGTCCCGCTGTTGGTTATTGACCGGAGAGTGTCTCAGGTCATGTCCGCATAGTTTTCGAACCCGCAGGGTCTACACACTTAAGGTTCGGTGAAGTTTCGGTATAGTTGAGTTATAGGTGTTGGTGATCGAAGGTTGTTCGGAGTCCCGGATGATATCCCGGACATCACGAGGAGCTCCGGAATGGTCCAGAGGTAAAGATATATTGACATATATGAAGTCCTATTTTGGTCACCGGAAAAGTTTCGGGTTCATCGATAGTGTATCGGGAGTGCCGGGAGGGGTGACGGGGACCATCGGGAAGGGTGTCACGCCTCAGGGGGCCTCATGGGCTGTGGGAAGATATAAACCAACCCCTAGTGGGCTGGAATTAGTTCCCACTAAGGCCCATAAGGTTTGAGAAGAAAAAAAACAAGGTGGAAAGAGTTTCCAAGTGGGAAGGAGGAATCCTACTCCAAATAGGATTGGAGTAGGACTCCTCCTCTCTCCTTTCGCAAGGGAAAAAGAGGCAGCCCTAGGGCGTAGCCCTCTCCCTCCTCTCCTCCTATATATACTAAGGGTTTTGAGGGTTTTAGACACAACAGAAAACAGCCACGTCCTGCCCTCTCTCCCTAGATATGTTTCTCCTCTAGTTTTAGCGGCGCTTAGGCGAAGCCCTACTGGAATAGCACCACCACCACCACCACCACGCCGCCATGCTGGAGAACTCATCTACCTCTCCAACCCCTCTTGCTAGATCAAAAAGGTGGAGATCGTCATTGAGCTATGTGTGCGAAACGCGGAAGTGACGTCCGTTCGGCACTTGATCGGGACGGTTCGTGGGACGGATCGTGAAGACATAGCACTACATCAACCGCATTTATTAACGCTTCCGCTTAGCGATCTACAAGGGTATGTGGATCCGATCTCCCTCTCGTAGATGATCATGACCATGATAGGTCTTCGTGTGCGTTGGAATTGTTTTGTTTCCCATGCAACGTTCCCCAACATCCGCAACTATATTAAAAAGGATAGGGGGCATGGGGTCTCCCTGCAGAAGACCCTTATACAAAAGAATCAACATGCTTTCTCCATATGGCATCGAATCCCTTCATATGTAAAGCTTGTTGTAGGGATGACCATTTAACTTTATCATACGCTTTCTCGAAGTACACCTTGAAGACAACCCCGTCTAGTTTCATGAAATGTTTTATTTATTAACATGCACTATGTGATGGCACGATGGATATTATTTATTATATTTTTTAACAGTAATTCTGGGGCTGGAATGTTTGCATTTGGGTGTACATATTCACCCTCTTAATTAAGAATTGATATTCGTGAGGCTTCAATTTCGAAGTTGAGATGGTCTATGTCTTCCTCGCACAGAAGGGACCAATACTTCTTTTAAGGGGACTTGTTGCTTATTTATTCCGAGTTCGTAGATCCATCTACGAATAACTTTGAGCTAACACACTCCAAAGCCACATGAAGTCAAGCTTTACATAACGTATTACAAATGTTGAAAATATGCCCTAGAGTCAATAATAAATTAGTTATTATTATACTTCCTTGTTCATGATAATCGTATAATATCCATGCTATAATTGTATTGATTGGAAACTCAAATACATGTGTGGATACATAGACAAAACACTGTCCCTAGTGAGCCTCTAGTTGACTAGCTCATTGATCAAAGATGTTCAAGGTTTCCTGGCCATAGACAAGTGTTGTCACTTTATAACGGGTTCACATCATTAGGAGAATGATGTGATGGACAAGACCCAAACTATGAACGTAGCATTGATTGTGTCAGTTTATTGCTACTGTTTTCTGCATGTCAAATGTATCTGTTCCTATGACCATGAGATCATGCAACTCCCAGACACCGGAGGAATACCTTGTGGGTTAACGAACGTCGCAACGTAACTGGGTGACTATAAAGGTGATCTACAAGTATCTCCAAAGGTGTCTGTTGGGTTGGCATGGATCAAGACTGGGATTTGTCACTCCGTGTGACGGAGAGGTATCTCTGGGCCCACTCGGTAATACAACATCACAATAAGCCTTGCAAGCAATGTGACTAAGAAGTTAGTCATGAGATCTTGTATTACGAAACGAATAAAGAGACTTGCCGGTAACGTGATTGAACTAGGTATAGAGATACCGACGATCAAATCTCGGGCAAGTCACATACCGAAGGACAAAGGGAACAACATACGGGATTAACTGAATCCTTGACATAGAGGTTCAACCGATACAGATCTTCGTAGAATATGTAGGAGACAATATGGGCATCCAGGTCCCTCTATTGGTTATTGACCATATATGTGTCTCCATCATGTGTGCATAGTTCTCGAACCCGCAGGGTCTGCACACTTAAGGTTCGGTGACGTTTCAGTATAGTTGAGTTATGTGTGTTTGGTAACCAAAAGTTGTTCGGAGTTGCGGATGAGATCCCGGACATCACGAGGAGCTCCGAAATGGTCTGGAGGTAAATATTGATATATATGAAGTCCTATTTTGGTCATCGGAAAAGTTTCGGGCTCATCGGTAGTGTACCGGGAGTGCCGGGAGGGTACCAGGGACCATCTGGAGGGGTGTCACGCCCCGAGGGGCCTTATGGGCTATGGGAGGATACAAACCAGCCCCTAGTGGGTGACATAAGCTCCCACTAAGGCCCATGAGGTTTGAGAGGCAAAAAAGCCCAAAGGTGGAAAAGGTGGAAAGGGTTTCCAAGTGGAAAGGAGGAATCCTACTCCTAGTAGGATTGGAGTAGGACTCCTCCACCTCCAATTTTAGCCAAACCTTGAAGGTTTGAGGCTGCCTCTTCCCCTCCCTCCCTCCTATATATACTAGAGGTATTGAGGTTTTTTGAGACTCACAATTTCAGCCACGTGCTACCCTCTCTCTCTAGACATGTTTCTCCTCTAGTCTAGTTTCAGCGGTGCTTAGGCGAAGCCCTGCTGGAAAAGCTCCATCACCACCACCACCATGTTGCCGTGCTGGAGAGCTCATCTACCTCTTCGCCCCTCTTGCTGGATCAAGAAGGTGGACATCGTCATCGAGCTGTACGTGTGCTGAAAGCGGAGGTGTCGTTCGTTCAACACTAGATCGGGATGGATCATGATGGGATCGCGGGACGGATCGTGATGAGATCGCGGGACGGGCTGCGATTTGGATCGCGAAGATGTTCCACTACATCAACCGCGTTATATATGCTTTTGCTTAGCGATCTACAAGGGTATGTAGATTCACTCTCCCCTCTCGTAGATGATCATTACTATGGATAGATATTGCGTGTGCGTAGGAATTTCTTTGTTTCTCATGTGACGTTCCCCAACAACAACCACCTTTACTAGTATAACATGTATGACCTTATTCACACAACATCACATCCAAGCAACCGTAAAATTGTGGGAAACCCTAAGAAAAACCTTTATCTCTTCAACTAGTTATCCATAACCTCAAAGATCCTTAATTTCAGATTTTTTTCACACTTGCACGCTTCTCTTTACAACATTGAGCTCCAACCCCCTATTTTGGTTTGAAACCGCTAACCCCGTAAAACGTATTATTCCAAAATGTAACCTCTCTCCCTCGGCAACACATCTAATCCCTCCAAACCTAGCCCAAAACACCACCTAACCAAAATAGAGGGATCAATCACCTCTATGGGGAGCAACTATGGTCCTCCTACCGGGTGCGTGGGGCGCTGGAAGGAGCGGTAGCGTACACCCGAGCGTGCCCGTTTGGGCCAGCTCATGTCAGAGTGCTCTATTTTTTATTTCCATCTTTTTGTTCTTTTTTCTATTTAAATAATTCGTGATTATAGAGAGTTCTTAAATTTTTAAAAAATTGCATTTGAAAAAAAAAGAAATCATAATTTGTTTTCCGAATTAAAAGTGATTTCAAAATATGTCCACGAACTAAAAAATGTTCACGGTTTCAAAAAACATATTAATAAATTCATAAATTTAATCAGGAATTTGTGAATACTGTTCAATAAAATTAAAACAGTTCATCAAATTTATAACAATGTTCGTGGTTTCAAAAAAATGTTCATGAATTCCAAAAATGCGACTTCAAAAATTCTTCATAGTTCAAGTGAATTTAAACGACTTTAGAAAGTTCACTATTTGAAAAACGTGTTCATACATTACAAAAAGTGTTCACGATTTCAAAAAATGTTCACAGTTCTAAAACAATCACGAATTTATATAAAATATTTTCACGATACAAATTGTTCATGAATTTAAGAAATGTCATGATTTCAGAAAATATTCACGAATATAAAATTATTTGTAAAATTGGAAATAAAATAAAAGTAAAAATTGAAAAATAAATATAAAGAAACATAAATCATTAAGAAAAGAGAAGAAAACTTGGGGATCTCACGCCCCGCATACGCCGGCCCATAAGCGCGGTACAACGCTGAGGGGCGCCCTACGCGCCATATAGGAGCCACCGTCCGCTTAGTACGAGATCGAGGAGCTCCTACCTGCCGCTCACTGCGCGGCAGGCAGAGCATGCGACGCCCAGGGCGAGCCCCGACTGGGCCGGTGCAGTTATTGTTTTTCAGTTACTTTTCTCCTTCTCTGTTTAGTTTTTTTTGGTTCCATATTTCTTTCCTTTTTCCTTTTCAATTTTTAATTGAAGGAAAAACATTTTTCGAATTTCAATAGCAATTTTGAATTTTTCTGAATTTGTTTGGAAGAGTAAACAATGTTTTAAAGCATGAATATTTTTTGAATCTTGAGAATAAAATATAAAAAATGCGAATAATTTTGAAAAACCCTGAATAAGGGCAAATAAATTATTTAAGCACGGAGATTTTCTGAATTTTGTGAATAAATTTTGAACCGAGAACAATTTTCATAAAATATGAACAAATTTGGAAGTGTGCACAATTTTTTAAAGCACGAATATTTTTTGAATCTTGGGAACAAAAGTTGGAAATGGAGAACACTTTTGGAAAACACCAAACAAATATGAAAACACGGACAAATTTTTAAAGCACGGCCTTTTTTGGAGTTTTGAGATCAAATTTAGAGACTGAGTACAATTTTAGAAAAGTGAAGAAATTTGGAAGCGCAAACAATTTTTTATAGCAGGAAAATTTTTCGAAACATGAGAACAAAAATTGTAATGGAGAACAATTTTGAAAAACCCGAACAAATTTGAAAGCCTGAACAAAATTGTAAAGCACGAAGATTTTTTGCATTTTGAGAATTTTTTTGAGACCGAGAACAATTTACAAAAAACATGAACAAATTTGGAAGCGCAAACAATTATTTAAACACACGAAAATTTCTTGAATCTTGATAACAAAATTTTGAAAAGGAGAACAATTTTCAAATACCGCAAACAAATTTGAAAGAGCGAACAACTTTTTATAGAACGAAAATCTTCTGAATTTTGAGAACAAATTTTGAAACCGAGAGCAAATTTGAATCTTAAGTGTTCAAATTTGTTCTCAAAATTCAAAAAATGTTCGTGTTTTAAGAATTTGTTCGGGCTATCAAATTTGTTAGGCGTTTTTCAAAATTGTTCTCTTTCTCAAAATTTTGTTCTCAAGATTCAAAAAATGCTGATGCTTTAAAAAATTGTTTGCGATTCCAAATTAGTTCACGCTTTTTCAGAAATGTTCTCGGTCTCAAAATTTGTTCTCAAGATTTGAAAGATGTTTGTTCTTTAAAAAATTGTTTGCTCTTCCAAATATGTTCATGTTTTTTTAGAAATTTTGTCGGTTTCAAAATTTGTTCTCAAAATTCAAATAATGTTCGTGCTTTCAAAATTTCTCCATCCTTTCAAATTTGTTCGGGGTTTTTTCAAAATTGTTCTATTTTTAAAGTTTTGTTTTCAAGATTCAAAAAATGTTCATGCTTTAATTTATTTTCCGCCCTTCTAAATTTGATCAGGATTTTTCAAAAAGCAATTCTGCTTATTTTCATTCTCTCATTTAAATATCATTCATGTATTCAAAAAAATGATTTAGAAATTAAAAGTTTGTTCGTTTTGATAATAAAAGAAAAACAAATGAAAACGGGAAGAAAATAGAGCCAAAAAAAGAAACAAATAAGAAAAAAAGGAAAAATATAAAAAATGGACATTGTACGATCTATTTGGACCAAAAAAAGATGAGCCGGCCCAGTCGGATGCCTCCCTATGCGTGGGAGAGACCCCTGCCGCAGCGCGCAGTCCGGCTTCGAGAACCAGCGCCCACACACACTGCATGATGGGCCGGTCCAGTTTCAGAATAGTTTTTCTAATAAAAAATAGAAAAGCAAAAAACTAAACACAAAAGTTCATAAAATCGAAAAATGATTCACAAATTTCGAAACAAAAATTTCATAAATTTGGAAAAACTCACTGTAATCTGAAAAAAAATTCACGAATTTTGGACATTAGTTCATGAATTTGAAAAATGTTTTTAAAATGTTAGTTGAACGGAAAAAAGTTCACAAATCTTTAAAAATGTTTATCAGTCTTGAAAAAAGTTCATACATTTCACAAAAAAGTTCACCAAATCTAAAAAAAGTTCACCAAATCTAAAAAAAGTTCATCATAATTTGGAAAAAGTTCATCATTATTCAAAAAAGGTTTAGGAATTTTAATAAAAGATTCGTAAAATTCAGAAAAATGTTCATTGATTTGGAATTTTTTTTGTTCGTTTGAGAAAAGTTAATCAAAAATGATTTTTATAGAAAAAATAAAAAATTATATAAAATGAAAATGAAAATGAAAAAGTAATAAAAAGAGTAAAGAAAAAAAGATAAACCGAAGAAAAACCAGGCCAGGAAGCTTCCAGAACCTTCAGAAAACCGGAAAACCTCCCCCTCCCGATGGGCCGGCCCATAACCGAATGATGCCGGCGTCGGTTAAGAAAAATGCACTTTAACCGGTGCCTGCAGCGTGAAATAGGATTCGCGGGTAGGAGTTCCCTCGAGTGTGTGCTCGAGCCGCATTGCTATGAAGTGGGTTTGGCCACGTAGCTAATAGGTAAGTTAGTATTTTGGGAAACAGGTAAACATGTAATGAGAAAAGGTAACCTTGTTTAGAGAAACTGTTAAACCTGTATAAAAGAATGTTCCTGATGTACACAAAAATCTGTAATGTGTACAAAAAAGATAGACATGTGTTGAAAAACTAATAAATAAACAGGGGGAAAACCATGTTGCTTTACAAATAAATTATTCCCGATAAAAAAATCAACGTTATTATAAGATTTGTTGAACATGTATTTGAAAAAATGTCAATTTTTTAAAGTATGTTGTGTATTTTAAAAAAGTCAACATATATCACAATACTGTTCCAGCGTACAATTAAAACGTACATCGTGTAAAATGCCGACGAGCTCCCTACCTCACTTGCCCTCCGTCGGTTTGGATCCGGCCGATCCCGACCTCTCGGTGTCCTCTGGTTCCCACCCCACCCCGCTGGATCTGCTTGCCTTCATGTGCAACACATCACAGATCCTGAGATAGCCATTTTCACGGCTCCTGTAACCGCCCATAGATGTGTTGACGCTTCGTCCCGTTGTCCCTCCTCAACATGCTCGGTCGACCCGGCCCGCATCGGCCTAACATTCCTGTCGGTCGAGCCAGATAGACCTCGGAGCGCAACCTCCCATCCCGGAATATCATTTGTCGGTTATTACGTCAGATTGTCATCGTTTCGCACACGCAACGTACTTATGGGACGACCCAACTCGCATTACAAGATTTCTTGGTTTTAGGAACCTTAAGGCTCTAGTCCGGTTCACATATGATTTTTTTCTTTCTTTTTTCTTTTCATCTTTTTACTTGTTTTCTTCTGTTTTTTTCATGTTTATTTCCTTTTCAAAAAAGTTCCCTTTTTTAAAAATCATCATGAGTTCAAAAATCGTTAGAACTTTGAAAAATATCTGTGCTTTAAAAAAATGTTTGAAATTTCAAAGAATGATTCCTTTTTCAAATTTGGCTCATAAATTCTGGAAATGTTCCCTTGTGAAAATTTGCTCAAAAGTTTTAAAAACTTCCAGAATTTTCAAACATGTCCCTGTTTCCAAAATTTGTATGGAATTTCAAGAAATGTTCCATTTAAAGAATCTATTTTTTTAATCACTTTTTTTCAAAAAATTCTTTATGTCTTTGAAAATTTATTATAGTTTTCAAAATATTTACAATTTTATTAAAAATGCTCACTTTTTCGAAGAAATGTGTGATTCAATTTTTTTCTAAATTTTGAAAAGATCTATCTTTTTTTCACAAAATTTATACATGTTTAGGCTTCAAATAATGTTCACTCTTTTTTCTACAATTGTTTTGAAGCACGAGCCACTGTAAACATGAATAGATCACTACAAGAATTGCAATCTACAGTAACACAAGCTACAACATCTTGCTTCAGTTGATCTCCTTATTGTGGTCTAGGGTGCTCTCCAATAGAACCTGCTAGAACTAGACTAGAAAGAAAACACAATTTTTTTGTTTTGTAGCACAAAAAAATAGCAACACAATTGATAAAACATAAGCCTCACAAAAATCGGTTCATTTACCCAAGCACCTCGCTTAAGAAGCTAAACTATTCCTAGAAGTATCGATAGCTCCTAGGTTTGGATGAAGTGCGTGTGAGGCAAGACATAATACACAAGTGTGCAACTTCCTACTTGTCCGATAGAAAAGTAGAGATCCTCACTTAAGGTGAGAAACTCTGTACTAAATAACTTTTATTTGAACGACGCTCCTATTTTTTATCGGTCATTTATTGTTGACCTTCATCATGCTCCTAAACCACCACTATATACAGGAGGAAGGGGGAGGGGCTAGCCTTGAGGCAGAAGGCCTCAAGGTGCACCGGCCGCTAATAGGAGGAGGACTCCTCCTCCAATTCGGTTTGGGAAGGAGGAGTCCTCCTCTTCCTTCCCACCTCCCTCTTTCCTTTTATTTTCATTTTTCCTTTGGTATTTTCTTATGTGGCGTCATAGCCCTCTTGGGCTGACTCCACCAGCCCACTAGGGACTTGGTGCGCCACCCTAGGGCCTTGGGATCACTCCCGGGTGGGTGGGCCTCTCCCGGTGAACACCCGGAACCCATTCGTCACTCCCGGTACACTACCAGAGTTGCCCGAAACTTTCGGGTGACCAAATGAAACGATCCTATATATCAATCTTCGTTTCGAGACCATTCCGGAAACCCTCGTGACGTCTGTGATCTCATTCGGGACTCCAAACAACATTCGGTAATCACACATATAACTCAACTATACTAAAACATCATCGAACCTTAAGTGTGCAGACCCTGCGGGTTCGAGAACTATGTTACTTGCCCGTGATTTGATCGTTAGTATCCGCATACCTATTTCAATCTCGTTACCGACAAATCTCTTTACTCGTTCCGTAATACAAGATCCCCTGACTTACACTTAGTCACATTACTTCCAAGGCTTGTGTGTGATGTTGTATTACCGAGTGTGTCCCGAGATACCTCTTCGTCACATGGAGTGACAAATCCCAGTCTTGATCCATACTAACTCAAGGGACACCTTCGGAGATACCTGTAGAGCACCTTTATAGTCACCCAGTTACGTTGCGACGTTTGATGCACACAAGGTATTCCTCCGGTGCCAGTGAGTTATATGATCTCATGGTCATAGGAACAAATACTTGACACGCAGAAAACAATAGCAATAAAACGACACGATCAATATGCTACGTTCATAGTTTGGGTCTAGTCCATCACATGATTCTCCTAATGACGTGATCCAGTTATCAAGTGACAACACTTGCATATAGTCAGAAAACCTTGACTATCATTGATCAACTGGCTAGCCAACTAGAGGCTTGCTAGGGACATTGTTTTGTTTATGTATCCACACATGTATCTATGTTTTCATTCAATACAATTATAGCATGGATAATAAACGATTATCCTTAAATAGGAAATATAATAATAACTATTTATCATTGCCTCTAGGGCATATTTCCAACAGTGTCCCACTTGTCCTAGAGTCAATAATCTAGTCCTCACATCGCCATGCGATTTACATTGTAATAAATCTAATACCCATACAATTCTGGTGCTGATCATGTTTTGCCCGTGGAAGAGGTTTAGTCAGTGGGTCTGCTACATTCAGATCCGTGTGCACTTTGCAAATATTCACGTCCTCTCCTTCGACGTAGTCGCGGATGACTTTTTTGGTGTCAATGTTATGTATATGTGTATCATCGCTATCAAGATTCAATATGAACAATCCTCTCACATTGGGTGCATGACCATAAAAGATATTACTCACAGAAATAGAACAACCATTATTCTCTGACTTAAATGAGTAACCGTCTCGCAATAAACAAGATCCAGATATAATGTTCATGCTTAACGCAGGCACTAAATAACAATTATTTAAGTTCATAACTAATCCTGATGGTAACTGAAGTGAAACTGTGCCGACGGCGATTGCATCAACCTTGGAACCATTTCCCATGCGCATCGTCACTTCATCTTTCGCCACCCTTCGTTTATTCCGCGGTTCCTCTTTCGAGTTGCAAATATGAGCAACAGAACCGGTATTGAATACCCATGTACTACTACGAGAGTTGGTTAAGTACACATCAGTAACATGTATATCAAATATACCTGATTTTTCCTTGGCCGCCTTCTTATCAGCCAAATACTTGGGGCAGTTGCGCTTCCAGTGACCTAGTCCCTTGCAATAATAACACTCTGTTTCAGGCTTAGGTCCAGCCTTGGGTTTCCTCGTCAGATTGGCAACAGGTTTGCCGCTCTTCTTGGAGTTACCCTTCTTGCCTTTGCCGTTTCTCTTGAAACTAGTGGTCTTATTGACCATGAACACTTGATGCTTTTTCCGGAGTTCTGACTCTGCAATTTTCAGCATCGCGAATAACTCGCCGGGTGACTTGTTCATCCCTTGCATGTTATAGTTCAACACAAAGCTCTTGTAGCTTGGTGGTAGTGTTGAAGAATTCTGTCAGTGACAGCCTCTTGCGGGAGTTCAATCCCCAGTTCAGCTAGATGGTTTGAGTACCCAGACGTTTTGAGCACATGTTCACTGACAGACGAATTCTGCTACATCTTGCAAGCATAGAATTTATCAGAGGTCTCATACCTCTTGATCCGGGCGCTCTTCTGAAAGATAAACTTCAACTCCTGGAACATCTCAAATGCTCCATGATGCTCAAAGCGACGTTGAAGTCCCGGCTCTAAGCCATACAAGACTGCACATTGAACTACTGAGTAGTCCTTCTTACGTGTTAACCAAGCGTTCTTAACATCTTGGTTAGCCGTAGCGGGTGGTTCATCTCCTAGCGCAGCATTAAGGACATAATCCTTCTTCCCAGCTTGCAGGATCAACTTAAGATTACGAGCCCGGTCTACAAAGTTGCTTCCATCATCTTTCAACTTAGCTTTCTCTAGGAACATATTAAAATTCAAGGTGACTGTCGCATGAGCCATTGATCTACACTACAAATATTTCAAAGTGGACTTAGACTATGTTCAAGATAATTAGAGTTTAACTAATCAAATTACTTGCTAAACTCCCACTCAAAAAGTACATCTCTCTAGTCATTTGAGTGGTACATGATCCAAATTCACTAACTCAAGTTCGATCATCACGTGAGTTGAGAATAGTTTCAGTGGTAAGCATCTGTATGCTAATCATATGAACTATACGTTTCATGCTCGACCTTTCGGTCTCATGTCTTCCGAGGCCATGTCTGCACATGCTAGGCTCGTCAAGTTTAATCCAAGTGTTCCGCGCGTGCAACTGTTTTGCACCCGTTGTATGTGGACGTTGAGTCTATCACACCCGATCATCACGTGGTGTCTCAAAACGACGAACTGTAGGAACAGTGCACTGTCGGGGAGAACACAATTTCATCTTGAAATTTTAGTGAGAGATCACCTTATAATGACATCGTTGTTCTATGCAAAATAAGGTGCACAAAAGGATTAACATCACAAGCAATTCATAAGTGATATTATATGGCCATCATCTTGTGCTTCTTGATCTCCATCACCAAAGCACCGACACGATCTTCTTGTCACCGGCGCCACACCATGATCTCCATAAACGTGCCGCCATCGAGGTTGTCGTGCTATCTATGCTATTACTACTCAAGCTACGACCTAGAAATATAGTAAACGCATCTCCAAACACAAACGTTAGTTTAAAGACAACCCTATGGCTCCTGCCGGTTGCCGTAGCATCGACGTGCAAGTCGATATTAATTATTACAACATGATCATCTCATACATCCAATATATCACATAACGTCATTGGCCATATCATATCACAAGCATACCCTGCAAAAACAAGTTAGACGTCCTCTAATTTGTTGTTGCATGTTTTACGTGGCTGCTATGGGTATCTAGTATGATCGCATCTTACTTACGCAAAAACCACAACGGAGATGTGCAAATTGCTATTTAACCTCTCCAAGGACCGCCTCGGTCAAAACCAATTCAACTTAAGTTGAAGAAACCGACACCCACCAGTCATCTTTATGCAACGAGGTCGCATGTCAATCGATGAAACCAGTCTCTCGTAAGCGTACGAGTTATGTCGGTCCGGGCCGCTTCAATCCAACAATACCACCGAATCGAGAAAAGACTAAGGAGGGAAGCAAATCGAACATCACCGTCCACAAAATCTTTTGTGTTCTACTCGAGATAACATCTACGCATGAACCTAGCTCATGATGCCACTGATGGGGAACGTTGCATGGGAAACAAAAAAATTTCCTACGCACACGAAGACCTATCATGGTGAAGTCCATCTACGAGTGGAGATTGGATCTATGTACCCTTGTAGATCGCACAGTAGGAAGCGTTAAGAAACGCGGTTGATGTAGTGGAACGTATTCACGTCCCTCGAACCGTCCCACGAACCGTCCCGCGATCCATCCCACGATCCGTTCCGATCTAGCGCCGAACAGACGCCACCTCCGTGTTCAGCACACGTACAACTCAACGATGATCTCGGCCTTCTTGATCCAGCAAGCAAGACGGAGAAGTAGATGAGTTCTCCGGCAGCATGGCGGCGCTCCAGTGGTGGTGATGATCTAATCCTGCAGGGCTCCGCTCGAGGTCCGCTTAAACCCGATCTAGAGGTGAAACTGTGTGGTATAGGCTAGACTTGCACGTGGCAAAGTTGTGTCTCAAAAAGCCCTAAACCACCACTATATATAGGAGGAAGGGGGAGGGGCTAGCCTTGAGGCACAAGATCTCAAGGTGCGCCGGCCGCCAGGAGGAGGAGGAATCCTCCTCCAATTCGGTTTGGGAAGGAGGAGTCCTCCTCTTCCTTCCCACCTCCCTGTTTCATTTTATTTTCCTTTTTCCTTTGGTATTTTCTTATGTGGCGCCATAGCCCTCTTGGGCTGACTCCACCAGCCCACTAGGGACTTGGTGCGCCACCCCAGGGCCTTGGGCTCACTCCCGGGTGGGTGGGCCCCTCCCGGTGAACACCCGGAACCCATTCGTCACTCCCGGTACACTCTCGGAATTGCCCGAAACTTTCCGGTAACCAAATGAAACCATCCTATATATCAATCTTCGTCTACGGACCATTCCGAAAACCCTCGTGACATCCGTGATCTCACCCGGGACTCCGAACAACATTCAGTAACCACACATATAACTCAACTATACTAAAACATCATTGAACCTTAATTGTGCAGACCCTGCGGGTTCGAGAACTATGTAGACATGTCCCAGCGCACTCCTCGGTCAATATCCAATAGCGGGACCTGGATGCCCATATTGGGTACTACATACTCTTCGAAGATCTTATCGGTTGAACCTTTGTGTCAAGGATTCATATAATCCCGTATGTCATTCCCTTTGTCCTTTGGTATGTTACTCGCCCGAGATTTGATCGTCGGTATCCGCATACCTATTTCAATCTCGTTACCGACAAGAATCTTTACTCGTTCTGTAATACAGGATCCTGTGACTTACACTTAGTCACATTGCTCGCAAGGCTTGTGTGTGATGTTGTATTACCGAGTGGGCCCCGAGATACCTCTCCATCACATAGAGTGACAAATCCCAGTCTTGATCCATACTAACTCAACGCACACCTTCGGAGATACCTGTAGAGCACATTTATAGTCACCCAGTTACGTTGCGACGTTTGATGCACACAAGGTTGAAAGGACGTGGATGTCGCCTAGAGGGGGGGGGGTGAATAGGCGCTTTAATATAATTACGGTTTAGGCTTGAACAAATGTGGAATAAAACTAACGTTTAATATGTCAAGCACAAAACCTAAAACAACTAGGCTCACTATGTGCACCAACAACTTATGCTAAGCAAGATAAACAACTAAGTGATAGCAAGATATATGACAATAAACAATATGGCTATCACAAAGTAAAGTGCATAAGTAAAGGGTTCAGGTAAGAGATAACCGAGGCACGCGGAGACGATGATGTATCCCGAAGTTCACACCCTTGCGGATGCTAATCTCCGTTGGAGCGGTGTGGAGGCACAATGCTCCCCAAGATGCCACTAAGGCCACCGTAATCTCCTCACGCCCTCGCACAATGCAAGATGCCGTGATTCCACTAAGGGACCCTTGACGGAGGTCACCGAACCCGTACAAATGGCAAACCTTGGGGCGGTCACCAGTACCCGTACAAATTGCTCGGGGCAATCTCCATAACATAATTGGAGACCCCGACGCTTGCCCGGAGCTTTACACCATAATGATTGAGCTCCGAGACACCACCAAGCTTCTAGGACGCCAAAGCATCCACGAAGAACAATATCTAGGGTACTAAGTATCAAAGGTAATAAGCTTCTCAAACTTCACTTCCACGTATCACCGTGGAGAACTCAAACCGATGCAACTAATGCAATAGCAAGAACACACGAAGTGGACAAGTCCCTCACACTCAAATCCCTCCACAACAACAAAAGCTATGGAGAAATATAAGAGGAAGAACAAGGAGCTCACAAAGAACTCCAAGATCTAGATCCAAGGGGGTTCCCCTCACATAGAGGAGAAAGTGATTGGTGGAGATGTGGATCTAGATCTCCTCTCTCTTTTCCCTCAAGAACAAGCAAGAATCATTGGAGGGATTGAGAGTAAGCAAGCTCTAAGAAGGTCAACAATGGGGGTAGAACATGAGCTCAACAGATAGATAAGGCCAAGGGGGAAGAAGACCCCCTTTATATAGCGGGGGAAGGAATCAGACCGTTACCCCCACTTACAGCCCGAGCCTAGCGGTACTACCGCTGACCCTCCAGCGGTACTACCCCTAGCTGCAGCGGTACTACCGCTGAGCCCATGGTAGCACAAATATACTACCGGGCCAACCACCGCCAAGGAAGTCTTCGCAAAAAGTCCGACATAGTACATCCGCAAGGATGACGGTACTAAAGTCCTGGAGCGGTACTACCGCTGACCAGGGGCGATACTACCGCTGGGCCAGCGGTACTACCGCCAGCTCTAGCGGTACTACCGCTAGGGCCAACGGTACTACCGCTAGGTCCAGCGGTACCACCGTTAGGACTGGAGCGGTACTACCGCTCGCCACTGAAACAACCATAACTTTCGCATACGAGCTCCGAATCGAGCAAACCCAAACTTGTTGGATTCAGGACGACAAGAGCTATCCAAAATCTTAAGACCACGCAGATATGAAAATGCCAATGATATAGAGATGTCAGTCCTCTATGAATGAAGAACCGGCAAAAACTCCAACATCGAAAACATCATAGTAGATGCATATGGACTCCGTTTTCGATGAACCCGAGCTTGTCATGAAGATGACCATAAGCTCTAAAACTTACAAAGAGAAACACCAAATAAGAACCAAGAAGTATGATGCAAGGATGGAAATGGTTTGAGCTCTCAACAAACGATACGATCGAGCTACTCACTTGAGAGCCCCCTTGACAGAACGACAATCTATCCTAAAATAGAAAACCTATCAAGGGCAACCTATACCTTGCACCTCGTCCTCTTGAGCTAGATGACGATGATCTTGGCTTCCTCAAGATGGTCCACCTTCTTGATTGCGTTGGCTTGATGAAGACTAGTTGATTGCTCCCCCATACACAACATGGGTGAGCCGCTCTTCAGTATATCTTCACAAGTCCATTGCCACCACAATGGACGACAGGCTTCAAGCATGATCTCTTCGTGATGATCCACTTGAACTTGCACACCGCAATCTTGATGACGATCACCACTTGACGTCATCCTTCATGGGTTGTATGAGATCTTCCTCTAGATGCAAGCCCATGGAGACACACCTAACCCCACACAGAACTCTCACAAAGACCACGGGTTAGTACACAAACACATAATGGACAATGCTTACCATACCATGGGATCACTTGATCCCTCTCGGTACATTTTGTACGCTTTGTGTGTTGATCATCTTGATTTACTCTTTGTCTGAGATCTTGATCAACCTTGTGTATCTATGACCATTCTTTGGATAATACCTTGAATACCATCTTGGTCATCATATAAACTCCTTGAACCCAACAGATGGACTTCAAGAAGTGCCTATGGACAAATCCTATAAATATAACTTAAGGCAACCATTAGTCCATAGGAATTGTCATCAATTACCAAAACCACATATGGAGATATATGCTCTAACAAAGGTATTCCTCCGGTGCCAGTGAGTTATATAATCTCATGGTTATAGAAACAAATACTTGACACGTAGAAAACAATAGCAATAAAACGACACGATCAATATGCTACGTTCATAGTTTGGGTCTAGTCCATCACATGATTCTCCTAATGACGAGGTCCAGTTATCAAGTGACAACACTTTCATATAGTCAGAAAACCTTGACTATCATTTATCAACTGGCTTGCCAACTAGAGGCTTGCTAGGGACATTGTTTTGTCTATGTATCCAGACATGTATCTATGTTTTCATTCAATACAATTATAGCATGGATAATAAATGATTATCTTTAGACAGGAAATGTAATAATAACTATTTATCATTGCCTCTAGGGAATATTTCCAACAGTATGGAACACCATATTTTACTCTGGAAATTTCTTCCTCGGGGGTGGACATGGCATACAAGCCTACGTATGAGCGCGAGTGTTCTCACGGTACTCCGTCTTTCGCTCTGTAAAGTTATCCTTTGTGATCGTCAGTAGATACGACTGCCCATATGAGCGTGGTTGTTCGTACGATAGGTCGTCTTTAACATTGGAGTCTTTGTTGCCCACGGCCACGAGCTCATACAAAGCGCGCGCACGACCATGTCCATCGTATGGGACGCCATCTTTTGTTCTAGAGATGCAGAATTGCACGAAACTTTGTGTGTTCCCTCCTCACGTTAGGCACATAAAAATTTGCAATATAAATAGGAGAATGTAGGCAACAAAATACAAGTTACCGATATGCTACTATTTTTACCAACCAAATCTATCTGAAACCGACTCTAATAAAAACTATGCAAAACTAAAAATACAATTGCCAATGCATAATGGATGCAACTAGACTCAAGACACAAAGCTAAGAATGACACCTACAGACTTATCGATTACCTTCCTCGCAGTGCTTTTTTATATCCATATATCTAGGATTCGGTGCTCCCTAAGGTCATCAACCCGGATCCCAAGGGATGTCAACCCCGAGTTGGATACCTAACTTCGATCGGGGTTTGGAGCACCTCATAACAGAGTTTGGTCGAAGGCGTAGTCGCTTATGATGCATAAACATCATATAAGTTAATTCATACTCCCTCTTAGACGAGTAACGATGCACCGAGCTAAGTGGAGATACGTGAAACTTTAGTGGTTGTAATTTCATAGTAATATTATAATCAAGAGGATGAGGAGCTGCACGCAGATCATGGCCTTCATCGTTTTCATCAAGCGACATATTAATTATGCCAAAAGAATTATCATTGGTGGGAGTTTTCGAGCAATGGGCATTCCATGCTTCATCTTTGTGTTCCTCCGGCTCATCATTTCTAGAACATTCTTTTTCTTGTCATTCGATGATATTTTCTTCATGTTCCTGCAAAATATTGGCTTGGGAGATGGCGTCCATCTCCTTCTGACCGTTCTTGTACAAAGGATTCTCATAAAAAGTGTTGTCTATGCAAAAGACATAGACTTTCTCGAAAAAGCCTTTATGCTTAGTCACTCATTCATATTATTCTCCAAACCCGTTGACCCACATTAGAAGCTCAAATGATCTTTGCATTAATATCTTCTCCTCAATGACCTCTGCATCTTCAAAGGTAGTAACCATGGTTGTATGATCTCACAATCGGGTGTGGGTGATAAACAGTAAAAGCTCATGTGGTCAAGGGATTGGCATTGTATGCATCCATTAGGGATATCATTAGTTATATCATCCAATGACATAAATTGGTCACCTATTTCAATACCTTTGTTGGAACATTGTTATTCTTTCATGTTGTCATTCCATTGCAACCTATGTTTCTATTGACATCTCAATGCAAGGCATATTTTTTTGTATTTTTGGGTTAAGGGAAAACTATAAGATAAATAGCAACAAACAAAAATAAACTATGTGTGTGCGATTAAGTAATTACCAAGAGCTATGCTCCCCAACAACGACGCCAGAAAATGCTTGATTATGTGCAAGTGCACAAGGCTCTTGTAGCACTTTCGTGATAAGTAAAGTGTTGAGCCTACAAGGAGCTGATTGGAAGGAATCACAAACCTCACACATATGTTGTCACTTATGCAACTACATATGCACCCAAACCGGAGTTTGGAAATAGTCTACACTATCAGTTGGTAGGAAACTAGACAGAAAAGGATAATTAACTAAACTACTAATGCGAAGATAAAAACATGAATTAAATGACACTAAGTTAGTAAGGATGGTGCTTGGGTAGTAAAGCGTTCTCGAGGGTTCGAGAATCACCATCACTGATATGAACTATCGTATCCTCTATTCACTATTCAAATGCATAAGTGGGCAGAGCCGGGTACATAACATGTTATTCTCTAGGTAGACTTCGTGCCACGTATGCCACTACCGCAACTTCCACAAGCCGGTTATCATTATGATAATTAAGGGTTTCCTCGTGGATACAACCTCTCCAAGGGTTCTCCGTTAACTCCCTATCAACTGCAACGACGAGGAATCAATGCCTTTACCATCACATCGAATTGCCCTAATATCCCAAACCCTTCACAACAACAATAATATACTTCACGACAACAAGGAAAAAGTGTGAGTGAGCGCTCCTCCCAAGTTTCGCGAAGGCCGCTGATAACCACATGTATAGGGGATCGCAACAGTTTTCGAGGGTAGAGTATTCAACCCAAATTTATAGATTCGACACAAGGGGAGCCAAAGAATATCTGAAGGTATTAGCAGGTGATTTGTCAATTCAACCACACCTGGAGATTAATTGTGTGCATCAAAGTGATTAGTAGCATAGTAATATGATAGTTTTGATGATAGTAGCAGCAACAATAATAACGGTAATAGTGATAGCAGTGATTTTGTAGCAGTAACGATAGCAGTAGCAACAGTAGTAACTTAGCAAGAACAATATAAGGTAAATTCATAGGCATTGGATTGTTGACTCGTTGGATGATATTCATCATGAGACAATTATAACCAAGGGCAATATGGCACTAGCTCCAACTCATAAATATAATGTAGGCATGTATTCCGTAAATAGTCATACGTGCTTATGGAAAGAACTTGCATGACATATTTTGTCCTACCCTCCCGTGGCAGCGGGGTCCTATTGGAAACTAATGGATATTAAGGCCTCCTTTTAATAGAGAACCGTAACAAAGAATTAACACACGATGAATACATGAACTCCTCAAACTACGGTCATCACCGGGAGTGGTCCCAACTATTGTCACTCCGGGGTTGCCGGATCATAAAACGTAGTAGGTGACTATAACTTGCAAGATCGGATCTAGAACATGGATATAATGGTGATAACAAAAACGGTTTCAATCTGAAATCCTCACACCCGGGCCCAAAGTGATAAGCATTAAGCATGGCAAAGTCATAGCAACATCAATCCCAGAACATAGTGGATACTAGGGATCAAGCCCTAATAAAACTAACTCAATTACATGATGAATCTCATCCAACTCCTCACCGACCAGCGAGCCTACGAAGGAATTACTCACGCCCGATGGGGAGCATCATGGAATTGGCGATGGAGATGTGTTGGTGATGACGAAGATCGAAGATCCTCCTCTCCGGAGCCCCAAACGGACTCCAGATCTGGCCTCCCGATAAAGAACATGAGACGGCGGAGACTCTGTCTCGTGAAACGCGATAATAATTTCTCCCTGTTTTTCTGGAATAATATGATTTTATAGCGTCGGTTTCAGGGTCATAGGGGCCACCAGGTGGGGACAACCCACCGGGGCGCGCCTCGGGGGGGGGGGGGGCACACACGCCATGGTGGGTTGTGCCCCCTCAGGTGGCTCTTGGCTCCAGAAATTCTCTTTATTGATATAAAAAATCCTCGCAAAGTTTTGTTCCATTCCGAGAACTTTTATTTATGCACAAAATCAACACCATGGTAGTTCCGCTGAAAACATCGTTAGTCCAGGGTTAGTTTCGCTCAAATCATGCAAATTAGAGTCCAAAACAAGAGGAAATGCGTTAGGAAAAGTAGATACGTTGGAGACGTATCAACTCCCCAAGCTTAAACCTTTGCTTGTCCTCAAGCAATTCGGTTGATAAACTGAAAGTGAAAAAGAAAAACTTTTACGAACTCTTTTTCTCTTGTTTCATAAATAAGCTTAAACAACACCGTGGTTTTTAGAAAATATTCTAACTAACCATGTCGACAATAACTCTTAAAAATTATATGAACTCATATCAACGACATAATCAACTAGTGCAATAATAAGATAACTCAAACAACAACATGTTGTCAAAACAGCCATGATACAATATGACAATAGTGGTATCTCGTTAGCCCTTTATGAGACCGTAAAACATAAATGCAAAGCACCCCCAAAGTTCAAGCATCGACTAAACATTGTAATTCATGGTAGAAAAGATGCAGTCATGATGCACCCAACATTAGCTACACATAATGCATTAGCGTGACGTCAGTGCTCTCAGGTGTTGGCGCTTATTTTAGAAGGTGATGACACCACATAAAAGTAAATAGATAGTCCCTTCGCAGAGGGAAGCAGTGATTTGTAGAGGTGCTAGAGCTTAAGTTTTTAAAACAGAGGTAAATGAAATTTTGAGACATGCACCCTTCTTATTTACTTTACGACCATCAGTTATCAATATCTCCCATGCTAAGCACGCTGGTGGAGGTTCCCAAGCGGAAAGGTAAAGGTAGTGACTCCATTGGGAGTTTTTGTTTGATTATTTGAGAGATCAATTCTTTTTACAGTCTCGGACTGGGCATCCCTATTACCGGCCTTTTCTCGTGCGATAGCGAGTGAATAAACACTCGACCTGAGAATAACCCATTTGAGCATCTCTATTAGTGCCCTTAAATCCTTAAATCCTCAAAATTAACCGCTTTTTACGGGTTGAAACGAAAAAAGCAAAGAATAGAAACCCTAAACCAATAATTGTTTTTAAGGATTGGACCCCGGGTTTCCCTCCCAATCCCTAAAAGTGAAGATTGGAGAGGGGATCCCATCCCCAGTCCGCACTCCTCCCTTTCCCCGCCGCCTCCTCCTTCCATCTTCGCGCGTGAGGGAAATCCCCACCTCCCGCCGCCGCCTCCTCGCCGGCCGCCGGCCGCCGCGTGCCATAGAGGCACCGCCCGCCTCCTCCCTCGCCCCGGACGCCTCCTCCCTCCCATCGCCCCACCCCCCGCACCTGCCTCAGCAACGCCCGCGTCGGCCTAGCAGCTGGCTGATAACACACAAGTATAGGGGATCAATTGTAGCCTTTCTCGATAAGTAAGAGTGTCGAACCCAACGAGGAGCTAAAGGTAGGACAAATATTCCCTCAAGTTCTATCGACCACCGATACAACTCTACGCACACTTTACGTTCGCTTTACCTAGAACAAGTATGAAACTAGAAGTACTTTGTAGGAGTGAGGATAGGCTTGCAAGAAAGTAAAGAACACGTAAATAAAACTAGGGGCTGGTTAGATAAAGAAACAACTACGAGTGTCTAACGAGTGTGGAAAAGTGGTGGTAGGAGTTGCGGAATTGTCCCTAAGCTATTGACTACGTTACTAGATCGATAGCAAGTATCATGTGGGAGAGGCCTCTGCTAGCACGTCATCCCTTACTTGAAATTCTATGCACTTATGATTGGAACTATTAGCAAGCGTCCACAACTACTAACGTTCATTAAGGTAAAACCCAACCATAGCAATAAGATATATTGGTCCCCCTTCAATTCCATATGCATCAATTTCTATGCTAGGTTTGAAGCTTCTGTCACTCTTGCCTGCAAATACATAGTCCTATCAACATACAACTAACCCTATGGTGTGACCCACGCGCGCGATCATATGATGGGCACCAAAGGACAGCAACATAACCACAAGCAAATTAAACCAATCATAGCAATTCATCAATCACCGATAGGACAACGATAATCTACTCAAACATCATAGGATAGCAACACATCATTGGATAATAATATGTAGCATAAAGCACCATGGTCAAGTAGAGGGTACATCGGCTTGCGGGAGAGTGAATCGCTGAATATAGATGGGGGAAGATGATGGAGATGTTGGTGAAGATGACGGAGGTGTTGGTGTAGACCGCCGTCACACGATGATGTCCCGGGCGGCGTTCCGGCGCCGCCGGGAGAGAGGGGGAGAGAGCCCCCTCCGTTGTCACATCCCTGACACCTTAAGCAAGTTAGTCTTATGCTCATGTCTTCTTTGCATTTGCATCTAAGAATTTTCAACAAGAACAAGAAAGTGGCAAAGGAAAAACTCAAAACCCTAGCCACTACTTTAAATAAAGGAAATATCAAACTAGTTAAAATCAATGAATCCAAAATGGCCTCAAGAAAAGTTCAAACTTTCTGATAAATCATGAAAGTAAATGAGCAATGAAGAAAACATTTTCTTGACACTTTAAGCATTTTAAATTAATGCAAAAAGCTACTGGTTTCAAATTTTAAATTTGAAAACAGAAACTTTAAACTTTCAAAAATGTTGCAAACTTTAGGAATGGTTGGAATTATTCCAACAAATATTCTAGGGTGCTCAACTTAGTTTTTACATTTTATTTGGGAGTTGAAATAAATAGAAAAGCAGTGAAATAGCAAAACAGAAACAAAAAAAAGAAAGAAAATGGAAAACTCTTACCTGTCGCCTAGCCGGCCCAACCCATCTTCCTCAGTCGTCTCCTCCCCCGCGCCAGTAGGAGCAGGAGGTGGCCGCCGCGTTCTCCGACGCGGCCACGCACCTGTGCGCCTGCCTGACCGCCGCCTCGCGCTGGCAAGGCAGGGGATAAGCTCCTCGAGGCCGCCCCTATCCATTCCCAGCGCCAGTTCTCCCCCTCCTCTCGGATCTCTCCTCCCTCCTTCTGCCGCCATTGGAGCCCGAGCAGAGCTCGAGCTCGTCGACGTTCTAGCCGACCTCCCTTCCTTCTGAGCCACGCATTAGCTCCGTCGCAACCCCCTGAAGCTTCCTAGCCACGAGCCCGACGCCCAGAGGCAGTGAATCGACGAGCAGCTATCGTCTTCTTCCTCGGGTCACCGAAGATCGCCGCCGACGTTCTCCCTCTCTAGGCCGTCCCCGAGCAGACTAGCGCCACCACTGCACTCCCCGTGAGCATGCGGTCATTTCCCCTAAGCTCTCCCCGTCGATCCCCTCCTCTAGGCTTAGTTCCATCGGAGCCCGACAAGGACCGCTGCTGCAGCTCGCCGCCAGTAGCCCTCCGGTGATCAGCTCGTCCTTCCGAGGGCACCAACAGCTTCAGGCCGTCGCGTAGATGCTGTAGGAGCTAAGAACCGTGCGTAGTTCCCTCTGAATCAAAGACCCCGATGACGCCTGAGCCTTGGCCGCCGCCAAGCTCGTCGCCGGCGTCATCTCCGGCCAGTTCAGCCCCATCTCAGTGCAGAAATGGAGCCGCGGGAGAAGTGCCGTTCTTCTGGTGCTCCCCGCGCAGCGTTTGGCCCCCTGTGCGCCGTTTCCGAGCCCCTCCGCCGTTCTGGTGGTCGCCGGAGGCTCCCCGCCGGCGAGGACGACCTCGCCGCCGGTGGATCTCGGCTGGCCTGAGCCACTGACTGGTGGGGCCAGCCTCTGGCAAGATTAGAGATAATAAAAATAAATCAGATAAGTTAATAAGTCACTGACATGTGGGTCCAGTAAGATTAATCAGCTAATTAAGTTTAATCTTAATCTAAAACTGACCAGAGACACTGACCAGTGGGTCCCACTGGTCAGGTTTGACTTTCAACGGCCAGATGGACCTGATGATGTCATGCTGATGCAGTAAAAGTATTTTCCAGTATAAAAATAATTCCAGAAATGTTTAAAACTTCAAAAAATCATAGAAATTAATCTGTAACTCCAATGAAAATAATTTATATATGAAAAAGTATCAGAAAAATTCAAGGAATCTGAATATGCTACTTTCAATCATGTTTGAAAAAGTTACAGAACCCAAACATGTAGATTACTGAATATGTCAACTCTTATAAATACTTTTTAAATGGAATATGAAAAGTAATTAAATTTCTTTTTGTTTGACATGATCAAACATTGTTATTATAACAAACCAGCACCTTAACATGACATCTCATGCATGCTAACATCAAGTTGATCTGAACATCAGGTCGAATCAATTAAATCGGTATCCGAGAATACCTCGTTTGAATTGATATTTGAATTCAATTCAAATCAACTTCAAACCTAATACATGTTGATTATAATAGCATATCACTTTGCATTCTCATGCCATGCTCATGCATCATCTTGATTGCATATGCTTGATATTGATTGTTGTCATTTCCTTCGGTAGGCTCCGCTCCCCCGGATTCCACCGAATATCCGTCTGACGGATATTGTCACTCCTGTGAGCAACAAGGCAAGAAACCATTTTGATCATCCCGATAAATCCCATGTTCTTGCTCCTGCACTTACTTATTGCATTAGGATCAAATGCTTCAACTGCTTTTGCCACGTTAGTTGAACCCACTTCCTCTGCATGACCTATCCTTGTCACAGTAAATAGCCGAACCTTGCAACCTAGCATACCTGGTAGTTGCTTGAGCCATGATGTGCCTTATCCTGCTATGCATGCTATGCTTAGAGTTGTGTATGGTCTGTCATCTGGGAGATGAACAGAATTGTGAGAATGTGTTCGGTAAGCAAAGGTGGTGTGTTGAACCTGATTTGGTAAAGGTACCGGTGAAAGGCTGTGTAGGAGTACATGGCGGGTTGTTTCATTGGAACCGTCCTTAGGAACTGAGTTTCGTGTATGTAATCCAAGACTAGATACTACCACACGTTGGGATACTTAATTGACCCTCTCGACTTATTAGTCGCTTAGTACTCGGTCCAGGAGTTGCAAGTAGTTTCTGGTGTTTATAGTCATGCTGGAGGCCGTGCATGGTGCTGACCTGAGAGGTGGGCTGTGATGCGGTAGGCAGTGGCACGGTGTACCAAGTGGCACCCGGATGGTGGGCTTGGGAACCCTGCGCACATCGTTTGAGGCCGTGGCGGAAACCCCGGCCGGACTTCCGTACGGGTTACTCTCAGATAGGCGATAAACCTAGACTAGGTACTAGTGTGGTTAACGGTCGTGGCCGACTCCCTCGCTAGGCTTCCGCTTGAAGGTTGCCGAGGTGCATGACGTGCACATGGCGATAAGTGGCGAGAGCGTGTGTGACGAAGTACACCCCTGCAGGGTTATGATCTATTCGAATAGCCGCGTCCGCGGATATGGACTACTTGGAGACATATGTTGTTCATAGATAACTTTAATGGCTACTCATAAAATTGTCAAGATAAGCGTGAGTGTCGTGGACGGCATTTCCATATGGAGACGGAATGATTCCACGATGGTGTATTGTTGTGGTGTGGACTCGTGTGCGAGAAATCAAGTTGTCAAAATTATTTAAAAAAACAAGTTGTCTAGCCACGAGTCAGATGCTGGCTTTCCGCATGAAACCCCACAATACCTTATTGATACTTTGCATGAGTAGGTAGTTATCCTAAAGTCTTGCTGAGTACCTTCGTACTCATGTTTGCTTAATAAATGTTGCAGAGGTTGCTAATGACCCTAATGGAGGGTTCTTCGTAGACATCGACGACGACGAGTAGCTGGTGTCCGAGCTACGATCTGGCCCTACGTTGGGTCTGTAGTATAGTGAGGCCATGTGCCTTCTAGTTGCCCTGTCTGTACTCAGACAATTTAAACTCTTCCGCTGGCTTGTAATTGGATGACTGCTGTTATGGGTCGTGAGACCCTTAATGTGTAATATTATGTGTGTGGCTCTTCCGAGCCTCTTAAATAAAGGTTGTATGTTTATGGTTATGTTGTGATGCCATCGATGTATCTATACATATCGGTATGCCATGCGTACGTGTGTCGTACTTGATATGTATGGGGTTCGATTACTTAGTCGTGAACTTTAGTAGCACTCCTTACAAGGAAATGCCCCTTTGTGATCCAATGAGCCTTGGTATTTCGCTACTGCTCCGGACACATTGGTTGACCGGCATGTGTCCTTCTTAGCTGCTGTGTCTGTCCCCTTTGGGGAAATGTCACGCGATGTAATGGAGTCCTTGTAGCTTGCTACGACTCGCCTACACTCGCTGATGACCGACACCTGCTTTGTTGGGTCATGTATGCCTATCCTTGTGCGGTACTGCCACTTTGGTTTATGACTAGACATGTCGATCCGGGTTCTTTGACATTGGAATGCTAGCGACACTATTGCATACGTGAGTCAAAAGACGCAAACGGTCCCGGCTAAGGTAAGGCTGCAGCCGTGGAGTTAACCGTGCGTGAGACCGCAAAGGGATGCGATGTGTTACAGGCTGGATTCTTATGGCTTAGGATCGGGGTCCCGACAGCTTTGGTATCAGAGCCTGACTGACTATAGGATTACTAAGCCAAACTGGTCGAAGTTGAGTCTAGAATTGCTTTAGTTATATATAAGGGAATTGTTTGTGGAAGGGAACGTAAGACTCCTGTTATCTTCTCAAGTTATTCTATTCTGATCATCCTCGTCTTTTCTACGGGAATTAAGGACTAGGTTACTCATCTTCTTTTAGGCTCGTG
Source organism: Hordeum vulgare subsp. vulgare (assembly GCF_904849725.1). Lineage (NCBI taxonomy): Eukaryota > Viridiplantae > Streptophyta > Magnoliopsida > Poales > Poaceae > Hordeum > Hordeum vulgare. The sequence continues at coordinate 107,828,293 of NC_058521.1, read as the reverse complement.
TTTCTGATCGGTAGATTATAGGACTACGGGTCAAGAGATATTTGGGTTTCTTTCATTCCTAGGGAAAAGGAAGTAAGTTTGATGACCAGAGAGTTGAACTTGATAGTTGATTGGTTACGCCATTCCATTTTGGGTTGTCTCAAAATTTGTTTTTGAGCATTTACAGCCGTTATGCTGCCCAATTTTGCATTCGGAGCTCTAATGCTTTTGCATTACTCTCTATTTACAGATGCCTAGCCGTCCTTCTCGTCAGGTGGTACGTCTGACCAGGTGCATTGATGTACCGGGTCATACGGCCATGCTGGTCAGGGTGATGTCGGTGTGCGGTTACCGCTGGTACCCTGAGTACACAATGGAGGAACAGTACCGAGACTTCAACCAGAGCCAGTACATCTGCACTGTTAGGGTATTTCCAGACTATCCTGGAGCTGAGGAGCCAATCCATTGGTCCTATGGGTTGGGAGTCACCGTTGACATGGCCGTACAAGATGCTGCCTACTCAATGCTGACTATTATGAGAGCAAGACATGCACTGCTGCAGAATTCAGAGTTCTGTTATGTTCCGGCCTCTCAGCCTGGTGAAGAGGGATACCTCAGTGGAGTCTATTTTGATTCCTCTATGGAGGATCCACTACTGCAATCCACTGTTGAGATGCTAGAGAACAGAGACAGGGATGCTCGTGCTCTCCGCATGGAGCTTTATGCTACCCGTGCCCGTCTGTGGACGGCTTTGACGCAACTGGCACCGGTAGTCGAGACAGGGTATGGAGAGATGGAGATGCTGAACCCTGTTAGGACCCATCTTCCGGCCCACGTTGACTGGCCAGCTATAGGAGGAGTCACACCTCTTCGGGGACCCCTCTTACCACCAGTCAGGGGACCAAGGCCACATCCGTGTCCTTATGGATCCCAGGGATCTCAGGCTAGAGTGTTTCCTGATCCGCAGGTTGAGCTTCCAGGTCATGGAGGTAATATCTATGAGATGTTCTATGCGGATGCCTGAGCTGTGAGCGGAAGGATAGTATGGTAGTAGCCGTACCTTCACAGTCCTGCGTGAATTGTGAAGTATGCCTATAATGTGAAATGAATCCCGGAGGCCTAGATAAATAATGTATAGGAAGCTTGTAAGCCTCTGATGAGTAGTTTCATAATTTCAGTACTTTACTCTTCGAGTAAGTTTGTACTGAACTATGTAAGGGTGTGTATGAACCATGGTGTATATATAGCAGTTGCTTGTTACCATGCTGTTCGGATATTCATTTCCGCATTCCGTGTGTTCAGTACATTCTTAATCCATAGCTAGTATTGATATGATCTTGGTCTAAGCTATGAGTTTGTTTGTCAGGATGGTGTTCACCAGGTTGAACCGTGCCCCTGGTCATGAGCAAGGCGAGGGTAGTCAAGCGTCGCAGGAAGACCTGCCTCATCCGCCCTCTCTGGCGGAAGTGATGCTTGAGGCAGAGAGAAACAAAAGGGAGACCAATCGACTGTTAGAGCGTATTGAGCAGAATACGGCTCGACAGCCTAGGAATGCTGCAGTGTACCTCAATGACTTTGTGAAGCTGAATCCTCCAAAGTTTCATCATTCCGTCGATCCCCTCGACGCTGATGACTGGCTATGCAGCATCTCACGCAAGATTCGGTCTGCGAATGTGTCTGAGGCCGACAAGGTGACCTTTGCGTCGTATTTCCTGGAAGGACCCGCCAATCTGTGGTGGGAGAACTTTGAAGCTATGCGTCCCGCTGAACCAGTAGCCACATGGGCAGACTTCAGTGCAGCTTTTCGTCTGCACCATATTCCAGAGGGCCTGATGGACAGAAACAGAGAGGAGTTATGTGCCTTCACTCAGGGCAAGTTGTCTATGGATGCCTATAGCCGCGAGTTCGGTAATCTCGCCCGCTATGCAACCGAGGAGGTGTCTACTGACGCCAAGAAGCAAGCAAGATTCCGTAAGGGTCTGAGCCCTGAGCTTCGTCGTGATCTGCGCCTCCATGAGTGTGCAAGCTTTCAAGCCCTGGTCAACAAAGCCATCAGTGCCGAGACTGGTCATACTGACTTCGAAGCCACAAGGAAGCACTCCCGTGACTTTGGCTCGTCTTCTGGTTCCACGTTTCCAAAACGCAGGCTGTGGATTCCAAACAGTTCTCTACCGCCAAGATACACTCTGAGGCCATCCTACGTGGTGCCTCAGACGAATCAGGCCAACCCTCCAGCAAAAGCTTATGGTGGTCCAGCTAGCAATGCTGCACCACGTACCAACCAAGTGATATGCTATAAGTGTGGAGAACCAGGGCACTATTCCCGTAAGTGTCCTCAGAATGTGGGTGCCAAGCAACCCGGAAAGTCCGTCGGGCAAGCCAAGTCGGGCAAAGCTTACTATGTGAAGCCAACTCCTGTACGTGGCCGTGTGAACTATGTGTCAGCAGAAGAAGCTGCAGAGGATCCTGACATCATGCTGGGTACGCTTCTTGTTAATCACCACCCAGCGTCCATTCTCTTTGACACTGGGTCTTCTCATTCCTTCATTTCAGAAAGTTATGCACAGTTGCATAACATGTCTTTTTGTGATATGCCAATCCCATTGGTTGTCCAAACCCCTGGTAGTAAATGGAAAACCTCTAGGATAACCTATGACAATGAAATTCTAGTAGACAGGCTAGTTTTCCTAGCCTCATTGATAGCCTTGAAATCTTCAGATATTAATATCATCTTGGGCATGGACTGGATGTCAGCTCACTATGCCAAGATTGATACTCATTCTAGAAATGTCCAGCTTACCCATCCCTCGGGTGAGATAGTAAATGTCTCTACTCGAGCTGCCAAATGCCAACTCTATTCCTTAAATGCCAACCCTCTTCCGGAACTTGAAGACATTCCGGTAGTCCGTGACTTCCCGGATGTTTTTCCAGAGGAACTGCCAGGAATTCCACCCGACAGAGATGTGGAGTTTGTGATAGATCTTGTTCCGGGAACTGTCCCAATAGCCAGAAGACCATATAAGATGGCACCCCTGGAGCTAGCCGAACTTAAGAAGCAACTAGATGAGGCCTTGAACAAAGGTTTCATTCGTCCTAGCTCTTCTCCTTGGGCTTGTCCCGTCCTCTTCGTCAAGAAGAAAGACGGAACGGATCGAATGGTTGCAGATTACCGACCAGTTAATCTGGTCACCATAAAGAACAAGTATCCGCTCCCCAGGATCAACGATCTGTACGATCAGCTCGCTGGATCCTCAGTCTTCTCCAAAATGGATTTGAGGTTGGGATACCATCAAATCAAGATCAAGAACGAGGACATTCCAAAAACGGCTTTTGTTACTCGTTATGGCCAATAGGAGTACATCGTCATGTCCTTCGGTTTGACCAATGCCCCAGCCACCTTCTCTCGACTCATGAATTCAATCTTCATGGAGTATTTGGATAAATTCGTCATGGTATACCTTGATGATATTCTCATCTACTCGAAGAACGAACAAGAACATGCCGAGCATCTAAGGCTGGTATTGATGAAACTTCGAGAGCATCGCCTTTATGCCAAGTTTTCAAAATGTGAATTCTGGTTGCCAGAAGTGACCTATCTGGGTCACGTAATCTCTGGTAAGGGTATTGCTGTCAATCCCGAGAGAGTTCAAGCTGTCCTTGATTGGACTCAACCTGAATCGGTTAAGCAAGTTAGGAGTTTTCTTGGTCTAGCGAGCTATTGTCGCCGCTTTGTCGAGAATTTCTCCAAGGTTGCAAAGCCTCTAACCGAACTCCTCAAGAAGGATAAAAAGTTCGAGTGGACACCACAGTGTGAGCATAGTTTTCAGGAACTGAAAAGACGCCTGACTTCCGCACCTGTGTTGCTACCACCAGATTTTTCTAAGGACTTTGTTATCTATTGCGACGCCTCGCAACAACGATTAGGTTGCATTCTCATGCAAGATCGTCATGTGATCGCATACGCATCTCGACAGTTGCGTCCACATGAGGATAATTATCCCACACATGACCTTGAGCTTGCAGCTGTGGTCCATGCACTAAAAACCTGGCGACATTACCTTCTGGGTAATCGTTGCGAAATATTCACTGATCACCAAAGTCTGAAATATATCTTCACCCAGCTGGATTTGAATCTCAGGCAAAGACGGTGGGTTGAGTTGATCTCGGATTACGACTTAGGGATAACTTACACCCCGGGGAAGGCCAATGTTATGGCCGATGCACTAAGTCGTAAATCTTATTGTAACAATTTGATGCTACAACAAGGTCAACCACATCTCCATGAGGACTTTCGGAAGTTGAATCTTCATATTGTTCCTCAAGGATTCCTTTCTACCCTGGTGGCGAAGCCTACTCTTAGGGATCAAATCATAGCCATGCAGGTCTATGATAAGGGTATATCCCGGATCAAGGAGAATATTGCTAGCGGCAACGCTAGGGATTTCTCCATCAATGAGAAAGGTGTTGTGTTCTTTCAGAACCGTTTAGTGGTTCCCAAGAGCAAACGTCTGCGGCAATTGATCCTTAAGGAGGCTCATGATTCTCCTCTCACCATTCATCCCGGTAGTACTAAGATGTATCAGGATCTACACCAGAGGTTCTGGTGGACTAGGATGAAGAGAGAAATTGCTGAGTTCGTTGCTAACTGCGACGTTTGTCGTCGAGTTAAGGCAGAACATCAAAGGCCTGCTGGCACCCTTCAACCTCTAGCTATTCCTGAATGGAAATGGGATAAAGTTAGCATGGATTTCATTACCGGATTTCCCAAGACCAAGAAAGGAAATAATGCTATCTTTGTGGTCATTGACCGTCTTTCCAAAGTGGCTCATTTTCTTCCTGTTCGTGAGAGTATAACAGCTAGCCAGCTAGCAGAGTTATATATCTCTCGAATAGTGTCTCTTCATGGTGTTCCCCTGGAGATTAACTCAGACCGTGGAAGTATCTTTACTTCTCGCTTCTGGGAAAGCTTTAAAAATGCCATGGGGACTCACTTATCTTTTAGCACTGCTTTCCATCCCCAATCAAGTGGTCAAGTAGAAAGAGTGAATCAAATCCTAGAAGATATGCTCCGAGCTTGTGTTATATCATTCGGTATGAATTGGGAGAAGTGCCTTCCATTCGCCGAATTCGCTTATAACAATAGTTATCAATCAAGCTTGGGCAAAGCCCCTTTTGAAGTTCTCTATGGACGAAGATGTCGAACACCTCTTAATTGGTCAGAAACCGGAGAGAGGCAACTCTTTGGCCCGGATATGATCCAAGATGCAGAAGAGCAGGTTCGCATTATTCGTGAAAAGTTGAAAACAGCCAGTCTCGTCAAAAGAGCCAATATGATCGTCATCATAAGGCTGTGACCTTTGAAGTTGACGAGAAGGCTTACCTTCGGGTTACACCTTTGAAGGGTACCCATCGTTTCGGTATCAACGGCAAGTTGGCTCCTCGTTACATTGGTCCTTTTCGCATTCTTGCCAAACGAGGAGAAGTTGCCTACCAGTTGGAACTTCCTCCGCATCTTTCCAAGGTTCATGATGTCTTCCACGTCTCGCAACTCAGGCGTTGCTTTTCGGATCCTATCCGTGAAGTGGACCACGAAACGCTTGATCTCCAAGATAACCTTTCATACCGAGAATACCCCGTGCGTATTCTTGATCAAGCTGAGCGTACCACTCGACGTCGAAACCTCAAGTTTCTTAAAGTTCAATGGTCAAATCATTCTGAAAAGGAGGCAAATTGGGAAAGAGAGGATCGTCTCTGACTTGAGTATCCTACGTTATTTCCGATGACTTCTAAATCTCGGGACGAGATTCTTTTGAGTGGGGGTGAGTTGTCACATCCCTGACACCTTAAGCAAGTTAGTCTTGTGCTCATGTCTTCTTTGCATTTGCATCTAAGAATTTTCAACAAGAACAAGAAAGTGGCAAAGGAAAAACTCAAAACCCTAGCCACTACTTTAAATAAAGGAAATCTCAAACTAGTTAAAATCAATGAATCCAAAATGGCCTCAAGAAAAGTTCAAACTTTCTGATAAATCATGAAAGTAAATGAGCAATGAAGAAAACATTTTCTTGACACTTTAAGCATTTTAAATTAATGCAAAAAGCTACTGGTTTCAAATTTTAAATTTGAAAACAGAAACTTTAAACTTTCAAAAATGTTGCAAACTTTAGGAATGGTTGGAATTATTCCAACAAATATTCTAGGGTGCTCAACTTAGTTTTTACATTTTATTTGGGAGTTGAAATAAATAGAAAAGCAGTGAAATAGCAAAACAGAAACAAAAACAAGAAAGAAAATGGAAAACTCTTACCTGTCGCCTAGCCGGCCCAGCCCATGTTCCTCAGTCGTCTCCTCCCCCGCGCCAGTAGGAGCAGGAGGTGGCCGCCGCGTTCTCCGGCGCGGCCACGCACCTGTGCGCCTGCCTGGCCGCCGCCTCGCGCTGGCAAGGCAGAGGATAAGCTCCCCGAGGCCGCCCCTATCCATTCCCAGCGCCAGTTCTCCCCCTCGTCTCGGATCTCTCCTCCCTCCTTCTACCGCCATTGGAGCACGAGCAGAGCTCGAACTCGTCGACGTTCTAGCTGACCTCCCTTCCTTCTGAGCCGCGCATTAGCTCCGTCGCAACCCCCTGAAGCTTCCTAGCCACGAGCCCGACGCCCAGAGGCAGTGAATTGACGAGCAACTATCGTCTTTTTCCTCGGGTCACCGAAGATCGCTGCCGACGTTCTCCCTCTCCAGGCCGTCCCCGAGCAGACTAGCGCCACCACTGCACTCCCCGTGAGCATGCGGTCATTTCCCCTAAGCTCCCCCGTCGATCCCCTCCTCTAGGCTTAGTTCCATCGGAGCCCGACGAGGACCGCCGCTGCAGCTCGCCGCCGGTAGCCCTCCGGTGATCAGCTCGTCCTTCCGAGGGCACCAGCAGCTTCAGGCCGTCGCGTAGATGTTGTAGGAGCTATGAACCATGCGTAGTTCCCTCTGAATCAAAGACCCCGATGACGCCTGAGCCTTGGCCGCCGCCAAGCTCGTCGCCGGCGTCATCTCCGGCCAGTTCAGCCCCATCTCAGTGCAGAAATGGAGCCGCGGGAGAAGTGCCGTTCTTCTGGTGCTCCCCGCGCAGCGTTTGGCCCCCTGTGCGCCGTTTCCGAGCCCCTCCGCCGTTCTGGTGGTCGACGGAGGCTCCCCGCCGGCGAGGACGACCTCGCCGCCGGTGGATCTCGGCTGGCCTGAGCCACTGACTGGTGGGGCCAGCCTCTGGCAAGATTAGAGATAATAAAAATAAATCAGATAAGTTAATAAGTCACTGACATGTGGGTCCATTAAGATTAATCAGCTAATTAAATTTAATCTTAATCTAAAACTGACCAGAGACACTGACCAGTGGGTCCCACTGGTCAGGTTTGACTTTCAACGGCCAGATGGACCTGATGATGTCATGCTGATGCAGTAAAGGTATTTTCCAGTATAAAAATAATTCCAGAAATGTTTAAAACTTCAAAAAAATCATAGAAATTAATCTGTAACTCCAATGAAAATAATTTATATATGAAGAAGTATCAGAAAAATTCAAGGAATCTGAATATGCTACTTTCAATCATGTTTGAAAAAGTTACAGAACCCAAACATGTAGATTACTGAATATGTCAACTCTTATAAATACTTTATAAATGGAATATGAAAAGTAATTAAATTTATTTTGGTTTGACATGATCAAACATTGTTATAATAACAAACCAGCACCTTAACATGACATCTCATGCATGCTAACATCAAGTTGATCTGAACATCAGGTCGAATCAATTAAATCGGTATCTGAGAATACCTCGTTTGAATTGATATTTGAATTCAATTCAAATCAACTTCAAACCTACGTTGGGTCTGTAGTATAGTCAGGCCATGTGCCTTCTAGTTGCCCTGTCTGTACTCAGACAGTTTAAACTCTTCCGCTGGCTTGTAATTGGATGACTGCTGTTATGGGTCGTGAGACCCTTAATGTGTAATATTATGTGTGTGGCTCTTCCGAGCCTTTTAAATAAAGGTTGCATGTTTATGGTTATGTTGTGATGCCATCGATGTATCTATACATATCGGTATGCCATGCGTACGTGTGTCGTACTTGATATGTATGGGGTTCGATTACTTAGTCGTGAACTTTAGTAGCACTCCTTACAAGGAAATGCCCCTTTGTGATCCAATGAGCCTTGGTATTTCGCTACTGCTCCGGACACATTGGTTGACCGGCATGTGTCCTTCTTAGCTGCTGTGCCTGTCCCCTTTGGGGAAATGTCACGCGATGTAATGGAGTCCTTGTAGCTTGCTACGACTCGTCTACACTCGCTGATGACCGACACCTGCTTTGTTGGGTCATGTATGCCTGTCCTTGTGCGGTACTGCCACTTTGGTTTATGACTAGACATGTCGATCCGGGTTCTTTGACATTGGAATGCTAGCGACACTATTGCATACGTGAGTCAAAATACGCAAACGGTCCCGGCTAAGGTAAGGCTGCAGCCGTGGAGTTAACCGTGCGTGAGACCGCAAAGGGATGTGATGTGTTACAGGCTGGATTCTTATGGCTTAGGATCGGGGTCCCGACATTCTTCTTCTTCCTTGACATCCTCCCTAGATGGGAGAAGGGTTTCCCCTCTGGTCCATGGTCTCCATGGTGGCGGAGGGGCAAGAGCCCCTCCGAGATTGTATCTCTCTCTGTGTCCTTCTGTTTCTGCGCTCCCAGATTCTGCGTTTCACCATTTCTTAAATTCTCGGAGATTCGTAACTCTAATTGTGCTGAAATTTTAACACGATTTTCTTCCGGATATTATCTTTCTTGCGGCGAAAGAAGGGCTCCAACCGCCTTAAGGAGTGGCCACAAGCCCCCCTGCCGCCGGCCCACCCCCTGGCCGTGGTGACAGGGCTTGTGGGAACTCCGTGCATCGCCTCGCGTTGATTCTTCTTCCAAAAAATCATATTTATTCCAAAAAAAATCCCCGTAAGTTTTTATTATGTTTGGACTTCGTTTGGCATGGATATTCTGCGAAACAAAAAACATGCAACAAACAGGAACTAGCACTGGGCACTGGATCAATATGTTAGTCCCAAAAATAGTATAAAAAGTTGCCAAAAGTATATGAAAGTTGTAGAATATTGGCATGAAATAATCAAAAATTGTAGATACGACGGAGACGTATGAGCATCCCCAAGCTTAATTCCTGCTCGTCCTCGAGTAGGTAAATGATAAAAAAGATAATTTTTAATGTGGAATGCTACCTAGCATAATCTTGATCATATAATCTAATCATGGCATGAATACTAAAACACGGGTGATTCGAAGCAATAGTCTATCATTTGACATAAAGAAAATAATATTTCAAGATACTAACAAAGCAATCATGTCTTCTCAAAATATCATGGCCAAATAAAGTTATCCCTATAAAATCATACAGGCTGGCTATGCTCCATCTTTCCCACAGAACGTATTTAAATCATGCACAACCCCGGTTTTAGCCAAGCAATTGTTTCATACTTTAGTGTTCTCAAACTTTTTCAACTTTCATGCAATACATGAGTGTGAGCCATGGACATAGCACTATAGGTGGAATAGAATATGGTGGTCATGGAGAAGGAAAAAAAGGAGGAGATAGTCTCACATCAACTAGGCGTATCAACGGGCTATGGAGATGCCCATCAATAGATATCAATGTGAGTGAGTAGGGATTGCCACGCAACGGATGCACTAGAGCTTATAAGTGTATGAAAGCTCACAAAAGAAACTAGTGGGTGTGCACACAACTTGCTTGCTCACAAAGACCTAGGGCAATTTTGAGGAAGCCCATCATTGGAATATGCAAGCCAAGTTATATAATGAAAATTTCCCACTAGTATATGGAAGTGACAACATAGGAGACTCTCTGTCATGAATATCATAGTGCTATTTGAAGCACAAGTGTGGAAAGAGGATAGTAGCAATTGCCCATTCTCTCTTTTCTCTCATTTTTCTGTGGGCTCTTTGGCCTCTTTTTTTTTAATTTATTTTGGTGGGCATCATTGGCCTCTTTTTTGTAAATGGGCTTCGCTGGCCTCTTTTATTTCCTCACATGGGACAATGCTATATTAATAATGATCATCACACTTACAACTCAATACTTAGAGCAATGATGACTCTATATGAAATGCCTTCGGTAGTGTACCGTGACAATGATCTAGCATAGCAATGACATAAAAAAAACAGACAAGCCATGGAAACATCATGCTAGCTATCTTACGATCATGCAATGACAATATGGAAGTGGTGGCACATGTCATGAGACGGAACGGTGGTAGTTGCATGGCAATATATATCGGAATAGCTACAAAAATGCCATAATAGGTAGGTATGGTGGCTGTTTTGAGGGAGGCTATATGGTGGGTGTAATGCACCGGCGAAAGTTGCGCGGTACTACAAAGGCTAGCAGTGGTGGAAGGGTGAGAGTGCGCATAATCCATGGACTCAACATTAGTCATAAAGAACTCACATCTTATTGCAAAAGTCTATTAGTCATCGAAACAAGGTACTACATGCATGCTCCTAGGGGAAAGGTTGGTAGGAGTTAACCATCGCGCGATCCCGACCTCCACACAAAGGATGACAATCAATAAATAAATCATGCTCCGACTTCATCACATAACGGTTCACCATACGTGCATGCTACGGGAATCACAAACCTTAACACAAGTATTTCTAAAAAAACACAATTACCCACTAGCACGACTCTAATATCACATATTCATGTCGCAAAACTGTTGCAAGGAATCAAACATATCATATTTAGTGATCTACAAGTTTTATGTAGGATTTTATGACTAACCATGTGAATGACCAACTCCTGTTAACTCTCTAAATAGGTATAAGTGAAGAATGAGATTTTAATTCTTTCTACAAAAGATATGGCCCTCTCTAACAAATATAAGTGAAGCAAAAGAGCATTCTACAAATGGCGGTTTTCTATGTGTAGGGAAACAGGCAATCCAAACTTCAAAAGATATAAGTGAAGCACAAGAAGCATTCTATAAAGCCAACCAAGGACTATCTCATACCAACATGGTGCATAAAAGAAAAAGGAAAAATAAACACAAAATACGCTACAAGCATTTGCACATATCATGTGACGAATTAAAATATAGCTCCGAGTAAAATTACCGATAAATTGTAGACGAAAGAGGGGATGCCTTCTGGGGCATCCCCAAGCTTATACGCTTGAGTCTTCCTTTAATATTACCTTGGGGTGCCTCGGGCATCCCCAAGCTTAGGCTCTTGCCTCTCCTTATTCCTTCATCCATCGTGCTCTCACCCAAAACTTGAAAACTTCAGTCACACAAAACTCAACAAAACTTCGTGAGATCCGTTAGTATAATAAAATAAATCACCACTTCAAGTACTTTTGTGAACTCATTATAAATTCATATTAGCATTATATCTACTGTAATCCAACTTCACTATGGTTCATACCCCCCGATACTACCCATAGATTCATCAAAATAAGAGAACAATGCATAGAAAGCAGAATCTGTCAAAACAGAACAGTCTGTAGCAATCTGTATATTCTGTATACTTCTGATATCTCAAAACATATGAAAAATTACAAACGTCTGGAAAATTGGCATATCAATCAGCATAAAAAAGAATCAACTCAAAAGATCTTCCATAATAAAAATGAAAATTAATTTCGTGAGCAGAAAGTTTATGTCTTTTCTCAGCTTGATCAAACAACTATCACCCAGACTAATCGTAAAGGCTTTACTTGGCACATTATTTTTAAAAACACAAAGGAATTATACAAGGGGATAATTATTTTTGTGAGAAACTTCCATGAAAAATTCTACATTGTTTCCATGAGCATGAACACAAGTGTTCAAGGTCGACCCTCACTTCCGCAATGCATCACCTTTCAATCGCTTCTCTTTTTGAAAAAGTTTTAAGTTCCCCTCTATATTTTTTGTTTTTAAACTAAATGAAAGCACTTTCAGGCAGCGCTTTATTTAAAGCCATTAAGCTAGGGCTAAAGTGCTCAAGTAATGGATCCACCCAGATCCCAAGGTATATCAAAGCCAATTTTAATTAGCAAAGATTTGAAATTTAGTAGTGAGCACAAGGTAACATATATCAAGAAATGATGAAGTCTAACTCTCTTCCTATGCATTGGAATGTCATAAAAGAACAATTCATGCACACCAAGTAAAGGCCAATACATAACATAAGCAGTTTCTTGCAATTTTATCGTATTGGAAACATAGAGAGGTGGAGATCTGGTTCCTCTCTCATAATAACTGCAAGTAGGAGCAGCAAGCACATGCATATTATATTCATCAAAATCATCATGTTTAACATAAGGTACTATAGCTAGCTCATCTTCATAAGCATTATTCATATTGGAAACATGGCCACAAGCATAGCATGCATCAAGTTCATCAAAAAGAGATATTTCAAACAATCCAAGGGATCATAGCATTCATCCTTCGGTAAGAACGAAGGGAAATTAAATAATGTATGAGTAGAAGAGTTACTCTCATTAGAAGGTGGACACGGGTAGCTAGTCCGCTCTTCCTCCTTTTGTTCTTCATTCTCATCTTCATCTTTTTCATCTAATGAGCTCACAATTTCAGCATTTTCTTCTTCCATAGTTTCCTGCAAAATAATAGTCTCTTCTTGGGCAGCCTAGGATTTCTCCTTAAATCGTTCAATATGGGCATTATATTCATAATTAGTATAACAATAATGAAGCATATCCAAATTTTCAGATCGGTAAGGAGCATCATCATTATCATCACACCTTTTAAACAGAGCCTCAATTTCGTAAGCACCCATAAAAGCAACAAACTCTTCTATTTGCTCCACATCATAGTAATCATATATACCATTAGCATAAGAAGCCAAGGTTCTATGATCATTAAATTCACAAGAAAAGGGAAGGTGTGGAGCCTTCATCCTAGAGCAACAAGTAACACCATATCTCTTGCATAGTTCCCAAGCATACCATTTCAACAAATGGATTTGATCCCATAAAAGTTTCCCTTTTTGAGTCAAGCGATAATCCCTAAAGTATTCACGTTGATCCAACATGTATCCCATTATATAATTGAATGGGGCTTTCTCAGGATTATTAAAGAAGTGCATAATATTTTCCACATAACGAGCCTCGAGGGTTTTAGGAGGTTCCCCATCTCCATGAGTAGCAAGTACACCTATATTTTTGGTATTTCGTGTTCCATATCCATCACTAAAGATAGAGAACAACTTAGAACAGCAAATAAATCTACTTAGTGATAAAGCAAACAAGCACACACAAGTATATTCACCCCACGCTATCTCTCCACGGCAACGGCGCCAGAAAAAGGTCTTGATAACCCACAAGTATAGGGGATCAATTGTAGCCTTTCTCGATAAGTAAGAGTGTCGAACCCAACGAGGAGCTAAAGGTAGGACAAATATTCCCTCAAGTTCTATCGACCACCGATACAACTCTACGCACACTTTACGTTCGCTTTACCTAGAACAAGTATGAAACTAGGAGTACTTTGTAGGAGTGAGGATAGGCTTGCAAGAAAGTAAAGAACACGTAAATAAAACTAGGGGTTGGTTAGATAAAGAAACAACTACTAGTGTCTAACGAGTGTGGAAAAGTGGTGGTAGGAGTTGCGGAATTGTCCCTAAGCAATTGACTATGTTACTAGATCGATAGCAAGTATCATGTGGGAGAGGCCTCTGCTAGCAAGTCACCCCTTACTTGGAATTCTATGCACTTATGATTGGAACTATTAGCAAGCGTCCGCAACTACTAACGTTCATTAAGGTAAAACCCAACCATAGCAATAAGATAGATTGGTCCCCCTTCAATCCCATATGCATCAATTTCTATGCTAGGTTTGAAGCTTCTGTCACTCTAGCCTGCCAATACATAGTCCTATCAACATACAACTAACCCTATGGTGTGATCCACGCGCGCGATCATATGATGGGAACCAAAGGACAGCAACATAACCACAAGCAAATTAAACCAATCATAGCAAATCATCAATCACCGATAGGACAACGATAATCTACTCAGACATCATAGGATAGCAACGCATCATTGGATAGTAATATGTAGCATAAAGCACCATGTTCAAGTAGAGGGTACAACGGGTTGCGGGAGAGTGAACCGCTGAATATAGATGGGGGAAGATGATGGAGATGTTGGTGAAGATGATGGAGGTTTTGGTGTAGATCGCTGTCACACGATGATGTCCCGGGCAGCGTTCCAGCGCCGCCGGGAGAGAGGGGGATAGAGCCCCCATCCTTCCTATTCTTCCTTGACCTCCTCCCTAGATGGGGGAAGAGTTTCCCCTCTGGTCCATGGTCTACATGGCGGCGGAGGGGCGAGAGCCCCTCCGAGATTGGATCTCTCTCTCTGTGTCCTTCTGTTTTTGCGTTCCCAGATTCTGCGTTTCACCGTTTCTTAAATTTCCGGAGATCCGTAACTCCGATTGGGCTGAAATTTTAACACGATTTTCTTCTGGATTTTGTATTTCTTGCGGCGGAAGAAGGGCTCCAATTGCCTTAAGGAGTGGCCACAAGCCCCCCTGCCGCAGGCCCACCCCCTGGTCACGACGACAGGGCTTGTGGGCACTCCGTGCATCGCCTCGCGTTGGTTCTTCTTCCGAAAAATCATAAATATTCCAAAAAAATCCACGTAAGTTTTTTTTACGTTTGGACTTCGTTTGGCATGGATATTCTGCGAAACAAAAAACATGCTACAAACAGGAACTGGCACTGGGCACTCGATCAATATGTTAGTCCCAAAAATAGTATAAAAAGTTGCCAAAAGTATATGAAAGTTGTAGAATATTGGCATGAAACAATCAAAAATTATAGATACGACGGAGACGTATTACCGGCCGTCCCGAGCCAGGCGCAGGTGGCGTCGGTGGTGGCCGCCACCCACGTCGGCGCCAAGAGGCGGCGTGCTGGCCAACACGTCGTCGCCACGGCCGCTGTCTCCGTCGCCCCGGCCACCGCCTGCCTCGCCCCGGTCGCCGCCTCCCTTTCCCCGCCCGCCGCCCGAAAGAAGAAGGCCTCCCTTATGCAAAAGGGGGCAGCGGGGCCGAAGGTGAAGAAGACCACCACCCGGAAGATGGAACATATGATGAAGTCAAGGGAGGCATTGACAATGAAGACATTGGAGACAAAGCTTCTTATCAACGAGAAGAAGAACGGGGTGAAGCTTGCACAAGTGGAAGCAAGGCGTGAAGAAGCCAAGCGCAAGGCCGAGTTGGAGGAGAGGATGATTAAGGTCAAAGAAGCAAAGGCATGGAAAGAACTCATGGTGGAAGAGAAGGAGCACATGATGATGTCCAAGAAGGACATGGATGAAGACCAATTGATGTGGTGGAAGGAGTACAAGGAGGACATCGCGGAGAGGAAGAGGATATTTCGTGGTGCGTCCTCTACTCTTCGAGGTGACACTCCGATGAGTGGTGGCGGCGATGGCGGTGTGGAGGACTCCACCACTAGCGACAATGGAGGTGCTTGATGGACGTGGAAGTGATCTAGGAGATGGTGCTGGTGCAACTTTTTGGTGATGGTGCCGATGAGAGGGAGAAGATGATGATTTTGTGCTGTAAACTATTAAACCATGCATCAATGATTTTCATTTCCTAGTTTGTTTCAAGTTTGATTGTGTTTTTCTAGTGATAATTGGGATATGTAAAATGACAGTTTTAAGGGTTGGGGTTGCGGAAAATACTAGAACCCTCAAATTTCTAATTGTCATTGCAAACATGTTTGATCATAATAGGCTAAAACATGGATACTAGGTTAAACATATTTACAAAAACAGAACAAGTCAAGTTCATACCCGTTTCTCTCTGCCACGGCCAGTTCATCTAATATCGTCATTATTGCCTTTAACTTGCACGACCGAACAATTTGAAAATAATAATAGTGCAAGAGTTCCATGTACTAAGCTGGAATCTGCAAACATTTTATTCAAGAGGAGAAGACAAGGTAATGTGGGCTCTTTATCAGATCAATAATGATGCAAATGAGAGCCACTCAATATTTTCATCGTGGTCTTCTCCTCGATATGACTCAATAAAAAGAAAATAAATTGAGAGAAACACACTAAAATATTTTTGGAGTTTTGATTTTTCGCAAACGAGCAAATGAAAAGAGAAAAGAAAAAATGAGAAAAACTATTTACACGGGAAAGCTCCCAACAAGTAAAAGAAGAACAAGGAAATATTTCTGGGTTTTCTTTTTAATGCTATAACAATTTAAACTAGGAAGAAAAAATCAAAAAGAAGCAAGAAACATATTTTTGGATTTTCTCAAAGTTTTTCAAACACACAAGAAGAGAGCGAGAAAATAAATTAAACATGGATGATACAATGAAAAAGTGTGGACACCGACAACTAGGATGAAATATGTGAACATGAATGTAATGTTTGTGGGAATACGTACTCCCCAAGCTTAGGCTTTTGGCCTAACTTGGTAATCACGAGTTGTAGAAGCCGTGAGGTCCAATGTTGAAGTGTCGGGGAGCACGCACCTTAGGGTCCCATTGTTGAGGCTCCTCGTGTGCCGCAACCAGGTTGTTTCGGTAAGCGACAATGTCCTTAGGCATAATCCTGTATCCGCCCTATTTGCATTCAGCTGCAATGAAGTTAGTGGGGTTGGCATTAACAACATATTGTGTGAACTCTGGAAGGATTCCAGCCCCTTGCATGAACGCATTATGCGGCCACTCGCAGGGCCGTAGTTCTGGCAACCTTAGGGTATGGAGATCATTGTCAGATGACTCCCCAATAACTCCTTTGGAGTTCTTCCTGGAAGCAAAGTTCCTAAATAAACTCATCTTTTTTCCTATGAAAAAATTCCGAAATTTTTAGTCCACAAAATTTTTCTCAACAAAACATCACAAAAATGATAGCAACTACTCATAGGGATGTATAGAGGCCATAGCAAGCAGTCAAACTACTTAGAACTCTAAGAATTCAACATGCAAGCTCATCTACAACAACACCAAGAGTTTAATCCAAATATAAAACCACTAAAACAAAAACTAATTGGACACACGGAGGAGTCACATACAAAGCAACAAATCCCAAAACAGTTTCGGAAACGGAGCTTCGAGCAAAGAGATCGAACTTCGCAGTTTTGAGAGCAAGAACACGAGAGAGAGAGAGAGAGTGATAGTGATTTTTTCTGGGTGAATGAAGTGATGTGGGAATAAGAAGTGAGGGGGACCACGTGGGAACCAAAACCCACCAGGGCGGGCGTGGGGGTCCTGGCGCGCCTAGCTGGGTTGTGCCCACCTGGTGCACCTCCCTCTGATATTATTTGGACAAGAAATTTAGAAATATTCGGAAAAAATGTGTTAAGTTTTCAGGGCATTCTGAGGACTTTTATTTTTGGGTCATTTTTTATTGCACGGAAAACTCAGAAAACAGACAAAGCATGGCATTTTATTTTATTTAACTAAGAAAAACAGAAAACAAAAGGTAGGGAGAAAAGGGATTGCTCACTAAATTCATCAACTTCATGCCTCTAAAAATGATCCATTAATAAGGTTGATCAAATCTTATTAACAACCACTTTCGATTAATATGAAACCGAAGAACTTTCGTAAATCACTAAGTTACCTCAATGGGGATATGAATGTGCCCCACAATAAGCATTTCATATTTATTTTTAACAGTAGGTAGAGGTAGTTGAAAACTTCCAATATTGATTGTCCGAGATTTTTTAATAACATTAATACCATTCACTTGGAATTGTTTCTTCGGAAAGTGCACCATATTCTCATTACCATCGATATGAAAAGTGACCTTGCTTTTATTGCAATCAATAACAACCCCTGCAATATTCAAGAAGGGTCTACCAAGTATAATCGACATGTTGTCGTGCTTGGGCATCTCAGGTATAACAAAGTTAGTCAAAATAGTAACATTAGCAACAACAATGGGCACATCCTCACAAATACCGATAGGTATGACAGTTGATTTGTCATCCATTTGCAAAGATATTTCAGTACGTGTGAGTTTATTCAAATCAAGTATTTTATATAAAGAGAAAGGCATAACACTAACACGAGCTCCCAAACCACATAAAGCAGTTTTCACATGATTTCTGTTAATGGAGCAAGGTATAGTTGGTATTCTCGGATCTCCAAGTTTTTTAGGTACTCCATCTTTAAAAGTATAATTAGCAAGCATAGTGGAGATTTCATCTTCCGATATTTTTCTCTTATTGGTGATGATGTCTTTCATATACTTTGCATAAGAAGGCATTTTTAAGATATCAGTCAAGCGAGTTCGCAAAAAGACTGGCCTCAGCATTTCAGCAAAGCGTTCAAAGTCTTAATCATCTTTCTTTTTAGTTGACTTAGGTGGAAAGGGCATAGGCTTTTGAACCCGTGGTTCTCTTTCATTTCCATGTTTTCTAGCCACAAAGTCTCTTTTATCATATCTTTTATTCTTGGGTTGTGGGTTATCAAGATCAACGGTTGGTTCTATCTCAACATCTTTATCTGGTTCTTTATCATTTGTTTGAGTGTCTTCATGAACCTCATCATTATCTTTTTCATTATCAGAAGGTGAGTGTTCATTACCAGATTGAGTTTCAGCATCAGATATAGAAACTTCATTATCATTATAAGGAGGTTTTTCTATTTCAGGTTCACTAGAGGCACGCAAAGTCCTATTATTTTTCTTTTTAGAAGGACTAGGTGCACCAATGTTAATTCTTTGAGAGTCTTGTTCAATTCTCTTTGGGTGCCCCTCAGGATAGAGTGCTTCCTGAGTCATTTTACCTCCTCTAGTGGCTACTCTAACAGCAAAGTCAATTATATTATTGTTCATTTCGTCAAGTAACCCCCTTTGAGATTTAGCAACTTGTTCTAATTGAGTTTGAACCATAGATGCATGATTTCCTACACCTCTAACATCATTTGAGATTCTAAATAACAAGTCACTTAAGCGAGCAATCATATCAGAGTTGTATTTCAATTGTTTCATAACATTTGCATTGAAGTGATCTTGCTTTCTAATGTAATTATCAAATTCATAAAGGCATTGACTAGGATGTTTATTATGAGGATCATCACTATCATTGAATTTCATTAAAGATTTTACCTCTACCACCTTAGGTGGTGGTGGTGCTTCAAGCCCATGTGTTTCTTCGATATGTGGTAAATTTTTAACATCCTCGGCTTTAATAGCTTTTTTCCTTCATAGATTTCTTTGCCTCTTGAATATCTTCAGAACTGAGATATAAGATACCCTCTTCTTCGGAGTGGGTTTAATAGGTGTTTCAGGAGGAGTCCAATCTTTATAATTTTTCAATATGTTATTCAATAATTCTTCAACTTGCCCAATAGTTCGTTCCCTGAAAACACAACCAGCACAACTATCTAGGAAATCCCTAGAAGCATCGGTTAGTCCATTATAGAATATATCAAGTATTTCATTTT
Source organism: Hordeum vulgare subsp. vulgare (assembly GCF_904849725.1). Taxonomy (NCBI): domain Eukaryota; kingdom Viridiplantae; phylum Streptophyta; class Magnoliopsida; order Poales; family Poaceae; genus Hordeum; species Hordeum vulgare. The sequence continues at coordinate 107,808,839 of NC_058521.1, read as the reverse complement.
TCTTAAGAGGATGATCAGGCAAAGCATTAAGCAATTGGAGAAGCCTCCCCAAGCTTGTGGGAGACTCTCTTCTTCAATTTGCACAAAGTTAAATATTTCCTACAAGGCAGCTTGTTTCTTATGAGCAGGGAAATATTTTTCAGAGAAGTAATAAATCATATCCTGGGGATTACGCACACAACCAGGAGCAAGAGTATTGTACCAAGCTTTAGCATCACCCTTTAATGAGAACAGAAATAACTTGAGAATATAGTAATAGAGAATCTTCTCATCTTGAGAAAAAAGGGTGGCTTTATCATTCAACTTAGTAATATGTGCCACAACAGTTTCATTTTCATAACCATGGAAAGGATCTGATTCAACCAAAGTGGTTAACCCTGGGCCGACAGAGAATTCATAATCCTTATCATCAATAAAGATAGGTGAAGTAGCAAACTGAGGATCACATTTCATTTTAGCATTCAGAGATTTTTATTTATACTTGCATAATAATTTCTCTAGATCATCTCTATCCTTACAAGCAAGAATATCTCTAGTTCCTCCTCACTCATAGTATAACCTTCCGCTACCTTTGGCAATTCATATCTAGGAGGACAAGTTCTGGTAGGTGTTTCAAGATTCTCAGTTTCAAGTTCATCATTAGATTCAACAATATCATACTGTCTTACTCTAGCAATTTGTTCATCAAGAAATTCACCTAGTGGCACATCATCATTAAGCAAGGTACTAGGGTCATCATGAGTAGTATTCATAGCGAAAGTAGCATCATCAATAACTTGTGACATATCATAACTAATAGCATGTTGTGGTGTTGCAAGTTTACTTATAGCAGAAGGTGAATCTAAAGCGGAGCTGGATGGTCGTTCCTTACCTACCCTCGTCTTAGAGGGAAAAATCTTAGTCTTAGCATCCTTCAGATTCTTCATAGTGATAGTATGATAATAATCCCAAGTGACTCAACAAATATTGCTATGCTCCCCGGCAACGGCGCCAGAAAAAAGTCTTGATAACCCACAAGTATAGGGGATCGCAATAGTTTCGAGGGTAGAGTATTCAACCCAAATTTATAGATTCGACACAAGGGGAGCCAAAGAATATCTGAAGGTATTAGCAACTGAGTTGTCAATTCAACCACACCTATAGATTAATTATCTACAGCAAAGTGATTAGTAGCATAGTAATATGATAGTTTTGATGATAGTAGAAGCAACAATAATAACGGTAACAGTGATAACAGTGATTTTGTAGCAGTAACAGTACTAGTAGCAACAATAGTAACTTAGCAAGAACAATATAAGGTAAATTCATAGGCATTGCATCGATGATTCGTTGGATGATATTCATCACGAGACACTTATAATCTAGGGCGATACGACACTAGCTCTAGTTCATAAATATAATGTAGGCATGTATTCCATAAATAGTCATACGTGCTTATGGAAAGAACTTGCATGACATCTTTTGTCCTACCCTATCGTGGCAGCGGGGTCCTATTCGAAACTAAGGGATATTAAGGCCTCCTTTTAATAGAGAACCGGAACAAAGCATTAACAAATGGTGAATACATGAACTCCTCAAATTACGGTCATCACCGGGAGTGGTCCCGACTATTGTCACTACGGGGTTACCGGATCATAACACGTTGTAGGTGACTATAAATTGCAAGATCGGATCTAGAACATGGATATAATGGTGATAAAATAAATGATTTAGATCTGAAATCATGGCACCCAGGCCCAAAGTGACAAGCATTAAGCATGGCAAAGTCATAGCAACATAAATCTCTGAACATAGTGGATACTAGGGATCAAGCCCTAACAAAACTAACTCAATTACATGATGAATCTCATCCAACTCCTCACCGACCAACGAGCCTACGAAGCAATTACTCACTCCCGGTTGGGTGCATCATGGAATTGGTGATGTAGATGTGTTGGTGATGACGAAGATCGAAGATCCCCCTCTCCGGAGCCCCAAACGGACTCTAGATTTGGCCTCCCAATGAAGAACATGAGACGGTGGCGGCTCCGTCTCGTGAAACGGGATAATAATTTCTCCCCGTTTTTTCTGGAATAATGTGATTCTATAGCGTCAGTTTCACGGTCATTTGGGCCACCAGGTGGGGACAACCCACCGGGGCCATGGTAGGTTGTGCCCACCCAGGTGCCCCCCTCAGGTGGCTCTTGGCTCCAGAAATTCTCTTTATTGATATAATAAATCCTCGCAAAGTTTCGTTCCATTCCGAGAACTTTTATTTCTGCACAAAAGCAACACCATGGTAGTTCTGCTGAAAATAGCGTTAGTCCGGGGTTAGTTTCATTCAAATCATGAAAATTAGAGTCCAAAACAAGAGGAAAAGAGTTAGGAAAAGTAGATACGTTGGAGACGTAGAAACTGCTAACTCGAATAATGAACAGAAGATATTGGATCACATTAAGTATCATATAAGGTTTTACCATATCCTCAAGAATTAGTACAACTACTCAAACAAAAACATGAATATCAGGGACAAGTTACATGGAGGCATCAAGGCGATGAAGGGAGAAGACCTGGTGTTGTTGTTGGAGACACCATGATGATGGTGATGTTGATGAGGTGGCTGCACTAGTGCTGATGAAGATGGGGGGGGGGGCGTCGGTGGAGGTGCCGACATGATGGTGTCGTAGCTCATGGTGGAGGATCCTCGTCCTTATTCCCTTGATGTTGCACGTTCGTGTCTCGTGGTGAAGCAGCAATGGAGTTGGTATTGCTGATGACTGAGATGATGGAGAAGATGACACGGTAGTTATGGTATGGAGGTGCATATAAAGGGTGCCTCCTTAGTCTTCTCTGTTGATGTGATGTGCCTTATCCTCTCCCACTCTCTTATTTATGAGTCTAGGAACTCATGGGGTCGAATGGGTACAAAATCGACGAAGAATCCCGCTAGAAGAGGAAACTTTCGGAGATGTGTGGATGTCATATACGACAATCCACATGACCATGGATGGTCGTATAGTACGACGTCTTTTGTTCTGACCTCCTGTTGTAAAATGACCATCATTTCTTCATACGAACTCCGATTTTATTATTCTTGGGCTCGTTGGATTTGCAAGAATAGTGAGGATCCATTTACGGTGTTAGATATTTTTTGGAAAACTAAATTACTTTTCCTAACCTCCAAAATGGCCAAGTCCGGCTCGTGGATGTCTTTGTATTAAACCCATCTTTGATCCTTTCATCGTGTTTGGTACTAGGTTGCTCTAGACATGTAGACACAAGAAAACAAAGAAAAATAATGAAACACTAAATGTGCAATACTCACACAGAAAAGTGTAAATACCAGTAATTATGCATAATGAACAACTATTTGGTTCAAATGTGACATAATATATAGAGAGAACATCCAACGAATGAGCTCTAAAAATGCCTAAAATATAGAGCCATTGCACCCTTTGTCTTGGGGAAATCCAAGTACTACTATAGGAGTAGTAGAGACCTCGGCTTGCTGATGTACCAATGAAGTTCTCACAAAATGACACACAACTCAAAAGATAGGCAATTGAATTTTGGAGCAAGTGGTGGAGTTGGGCACCGTAAAACCTGGGTAAAGATCTAAATAAATGATGTCGTGGCATGAAGAATCCATGCTCGAGGTCAGAGACAAGGGTAACCGTTCCTCGAGCTCCAGGTTCTGCTCCATCTCATCAGCAGCTGGAAGCCTTCACCCCTTCTCCAACACGTGTCCATTGATGGCGAACTTGGTAATTATCGTCTGATACGTCCCAAACGTATCTACTTTTCAAAACAGTTTTGTTGTTGTTTTAGACTATAGTTTGCGTGAATTTAATGAAACTAATATGGACTAACGCTGTTTTCAGCAGAATTGCCAAGGTGTTATTTTTGTGTAGAAATAAAAGTTCTTGTATTGGGTTGAAAATTCATGGAGATTATTTCCAGAATTAGTAAAAAATACTGGCGAAAAGATTTGCCGGAAGGGGGCCACCTAGGAGCCATGAGCTTAGGGGAGCGCCCACCCCCGAGGGTGCGCCCTATGAGCTCGTGGGCCCCTTGAGCCTCCTACTCACCTAATTCCAACTCCTTAATTACCGTCTCATGAACAAAAAAAATCAAGGAGAAACTTTCATCATGTTTTACGAGACGGAGCCACCATGATCTCTTGTTCTTCCTCGGGAGGAATGATCTGGAGTATGTTTGGAGCTCCGGAGAGGGGGATTCGTTGTTGTCATCATCACCAACCCTTCTCGATCCAACATTCCATGATGCTCACCATTGCTAGTGAGTAATCCCTTTGTACGCTTGCTGGATAGTGATGGGGTTGGATGAGATTTGTCATGTAACCGAGTCAATTTGTTAGGGCTTGATCCCTTGTATCCACTTTGTTCTCACATTGATGTTTCTATGACTTTGTTATGCTCAATGCTTGTCACGAGGGCCCGAGTGCCATGATTTCAGATCTGAACCTATTTTGGTTCTATGAATATGAGACTGTTTTAGATCCTATCTTGTAAGTTGTACGCACCTATTATGTGTTATGATCCATAGACCCCAAAGTGACAGAAATTGGGATCATCCCCTATGATGATCGTAGTATGCGGACTTCATGTATTCACTATGTGTTAATACTTTGTTATGGTTCTCTATTAAAAGGATGCCTTAATATCCCTTATATTTCCTCATGGACCGTGCTACCACAGGAGGTTAGGACAAAAGATGTCATGCAATTTCTAGTTATAAGCATGTATGAATATTTATGGAATACATGCCTACATTACATTGATGAATTAGAGCTAGTTTTGTGTTGCTCTAGGTTGTGACTGTTACATGATGAATGCCATCCAGCATACTCATCCATCATTGATCCAATGCATATGCTTTTCACAAATTTATCTTCGCTAAGTTACTACTATTGTTGCTGCTGTTACAAACACCACAAATCATTACTATTGCTATTCTTGTTACTATTCCTACTGTGCTACCAAACACTTTGCTGAAGAAAGAAATTCTAGGTGTGGTTGAATTGACAACTCAACTACTAAAGATCATAAATATTCTTTCGCTCCCCTTGTGTCAAATCTATAAACTGGGGTGAAATACTACTCTCGAAGGCTGTTGCACCCCCTATACTTGTGGGTTATCAAGACAATTTTCTGGCGCCATTGTCGGGGAGCATAGCTCTATTTATTGAGTTCACTTGGGATTTCTATTAACCACTATGAGGTATCTGAAAGACACTAAGACTAATATCATATCCTGTAAGATGAGGGGAGGTAAGGAACTGCTGATACGTCTGCAACGTATCTATAATTTTTGAGTCATGCTATTATATTATCTCCTTAGGATACTTTTTGGGTCATAATTTACCAATTTATATTATTTTAAGCACTAACCTACTAACTAGTGCGCAGTGGCACTTGTTGTTTTCTGCGTGTTTTTCTGCTTTTCAGGTTTACAGTACCAAACGAAGTCCAATTGCCCCAAACTTTTTAAAGATTTTTTCTAGACCAAAAGAAGACGTGGAAGCTTCGAGAGATGGCCAGAACCCACACGAGGGAGGCACAAGCCAACAGGGCACGACCAGGGGGACGATGCACCCTAATGGGTTGTCCCTCCCTATTGTCCCCAATACCTCTGTTCTCTGGCCTATAAATACAAATATATTCCAAAAACCCTAAATATCATAGATAAACACTTTTTCCTCCACCGCAAGTCGTTGTTCCATGATGATCCCATTTGTAGCTCCATTCCTACACCGTGCCGAAGGGGGGATCGATGATGGAGGGCCTGTCATCAACCTTCCTACCCTTGTGATGATGTGTGAGTAGTTCACCACATACCTACGGGTCCGTAGTTAGTACCTAGATGGCTCTCTCTCTTGATCTTCAATACAACTATCATCACGATCTATCCGATGTAATTATTTTGTATGGTGGGTTTGTTGGGATCCCATGAATTGTGGGTTTATGTTAAGTTTATTCATGAAAATTATTTTATGATTCTTATTTGCATGATCATCAAACTTTCGTAACTCTCTCTCATCTATTCAATTGCTTTGGCCAAGTAGTTTGGTATTTCTTCAGTGAGAGGGTTGTGTTGTTGTGGGTTCAACCTGACAAGTTTCTACATCTCAGAGACGAAAGGGGATAAGTTGCATCTTTGTATTGTTGCCACTAAGGATAAATGACGTGGTTTACTCATATTGGTTGATTTACTTTAACTACATCATCTCAGCGTTCTCCAAGCATTACTCTATTTGTCACGAACTTAATACGTAGAGAGGAAAGCATCGAAGCGCTCTTGAAGTGGAGTAATAGTAGTAAGTCCAGGAAGGAGTCGACCTATTTGCTTATGGACGTCATGCCTATATACAAATGATCATTGCTGTGAAGATCGTATAGCTATCCGTTTTTCTATCAATTGTCCAAGAGTAATTTTTTTACCCACCATATGTTGCTTTCATCTAAGATGCCACTAGAGAACACAATGGCCCCAGGGTCTATTCACTTATATATTCAGAAAACTTATAATTACTTTGCTGTTCTAATTTTTATTTTATTTTATTTTGCAAGTTAAAGTTATATACACACCTCATTTGCTTGCAAATAACGAGATCAACGGGATTGACAACCCTCTTGCCTGCGTTGGGTGCAAGTTGTTTGCTCTTTTGTGTGAAGCCGGTTGAGGATTGATATTCCTATTGGTTTGATAAACCTTAGTTTCTCAACTGAGGGAAATACTTACCCATATTATGCTGCAATTACTCGTTCCTCTTCACAGAAAACCCAATGCAGATCACAAGTATCAGGAAGGATTTCTGGCACCGTTGGCGGGGAATATCATCACGAACTATCAAGTAACTTCACACAAATTATCATTCACTTCTTATTCTTTTTATTTGCTGTTATATTTAGCTTACTTAAAAATATCGAATATACAAAAATATTTATCTTTGCTTGTTACTCCTTTACGTGTTTTGCTTGTCACGTTTGCTTGAAATTTGTTATCATGTCCGAGTTTGAAATAGTGGTACCTCCGCCTCTAACACAGAAGCTCTTGACTATCCAACTTCACCTTGTGATGAGAATGCTAAAATAAATTTTGATACAATTGCTAATGAAAAACTTGATAATCTTGCGGATGATGATCCTTCTAAGGTAGAACCTATTATGCAAACTAAGAAAATCCGCACGGGTAGTGGTAATATTATTGGAAAGAGTGTGATTCAAGATTTTTTTCACTTGCGCAGGATCGCTACCCTTGATAGGAGGCCCTATTGTTGCTAGAACTACAAGTTATGTGGATGCTATATCTTTGCTTATAGTACAATTGGAAAGACAATTTGTGCACATGCATCCTTTCATACAATGGTTGTTTCTAGAATTCTCTAATATTCATGAAGCTTCCACCGAACGTCTAACCACTATATTTGTTGTTCAAGAATTCGGTAATTTAATGCAAGAGGCTAGATATATATTTTATCATTATAGGGTTAACGGTGAGTGCCCACCCATAGAGGGGATTCTTTATGAGATGGAAGAAATAAGAAAACTAAGATACACAGATTAAATTGCTTATGATGAGAATCTTAGAAAGAAGGTTCCACTTAATGTCTTAGTTAATAAGATTTCTGAACACAATGATCAATTTGCTATACTAAAACTTGGATTGGGTTATGAGTTTTAAATAGAATTAAGAAAACACCTCTATCGGAACTTATACAATGAGGAGTTGACTATCACTTATGAAAAACGTAAAGAAGAGCCTCATGTTCCTCATGAGCTAGATCTCACAGATCCTTGTGTTGTGCAATTCATTTCATTCAATTATTTTTGTTTACAAGTTATAAAACTTTTTGCTGAAAGGAGGGAATATTATTATAGCATGATGGGTCATCTTCGAAAATATGGCAACACTTGATCATATGCATTATGCCTTGCTAAGGGCATAAAACAATAGCGGTTGTTGAGAGGCAACACAATAATTATCTTAATTTTTGCTTTTTAATTTATGTCTTTGTGTGATGACATGATTATTTCCTATGTAACGATTGTGTTTTTATGTTCTAGTTGGTGTTTGTGCCAAGTAAAGCCTTTGGTATGACTTGTATGATAAGTATAATTGATACGATGCAAAAACATAAACTTTAACGTCGAGTGCAAAATTTCTTTGACTGTACTGGAATGTATTTTTAAGCTGAATCTTTTGTATAGTATTGACGTACAAATTCCTCACGTCGTCCTATTTTTTAGAATGTTTGGAGTTACATAAGTATAGGTTCTTTACATGTCACTATAGACTGTTTTGTTTTAGACATATTCAGTTTTGTTTTGATGATGCTATGGATTGTATCGGGGGGTGTAAGCCATGGATAAGTTAGAATAAAGTACCTATTATGCAATAATGAAATATGAATCAATTTAAAATAGTACCTAAGTATTTGATACGTTCCTTATACTACCAGATCTTAGAAAGTTTTGTTAAGTTTTGTGTGATTGAAGTTTTCAAGTTTTGGGTCTTATCGCAACGGACAATGGAATAAGGAGCAAGAAGATCCTAAGCTTGTGGATTCCCAAGACACCCAAAGGTAATATTCTTGGAAGACTCAAGAGTCTAAGCTTGGGGATGCCCGGAAGGCATCCCCTCTTTCGTCTCAATCCATCGGTATGCCACTTGGAGCTACATTTTTATTCGTCACATGATATGAGTTTTGCTTAGAGCATTGTTTTCTTTTTATTTTAGTTTTCCACAATCATCATTTGCTGGACACACCAACTTGATAGAGACACACATTCATCATGATTTGTTCGAATACTCTATTTGCTTCGCTTATATCTTTTGACCTTAGTAGTTGCTCTAGTACTTCACTTATATGTTTTTGAGCACGATGGCATATAGATTTTATAGAAATATTTACACTCTCGTTCTTCACTTATATATGTCTGAGAGTTAATGAACAGTAACGGTAATTTGTGTCGGTCATAATGCTAGTAAAAAATAATAGGTATTCAATTAATGATAATCAAAACCATCATGTAGCACATAAATAGAAATTGTGGGCTAATGATATTGATGTGGTAATATGAAAAAGGTATGAGTGCATTATTGTTGATTCATAGAAGTATTGGTATTTAGAGGTGTTAATTTCTTGTTTGTCTGAATTTAAAAAGGCATGGTGGGGATTTGTAAGCATTCCTATTCCTCATTAAAATCCTAGTGTTGTTTCAGGTGGATGCGCACGATGGTTAACTCCTCCCACCCCCCTCCATCAGGGCACGTGAGTAGTGCTTTGATTTGTGATGAAACTAATAATAATTTGCAATAAGTATATGAGTTCTTCATGACTAATGTGAAACCATGGATATATGCAATCTCAACTCCTCATATTTTGTTAGCCTCTTCAGTACCGCGCATTTCCCATTCTCACCTCGAGGATTGGTGTAAACTTCCCATGTGCATCCAAACCCCGTGTCATGATGCACTCTGTCATACATAAGACTTCCTATATCTTCCTCAAAACAGCCACCAAACCTACCTATCATGGCATTTCCATAGCCATTCCGAGATATATTGCCATGCAAATTCCACTGTTACATCATATGACTAGTTCATTCATCATCATATTGCTTTGCATGGTGATATTGAGCTGGCATAGCATTTGTGGCAAAGCCATCATTCATTATATTGCTAATACATGTCACACTAGATCATTGCACATCCTAGTACACTGCTAGGGGTATTCATCTTGAGTCATATTGCTTCATATCGAGTTCTCATTGAGTTGTGACTAAATAAAACTGTGACGATCATCATTATTAGTGCATTGTCCCCATGAGGAAAGGATGATGGATACAATGATTCCCCCAAAAATAGGGATGAGATTCCAGACGAAAAATAAAAATGGGCGAGGCCAAATGTGCCCACCATAAAAATAAATGAAGAAAATGAAAGTGAGTAAGAGAAAAAGAGAGAAGGGACTTTGCTACTATCCTTTACCACAATTGTGCCTCAAAGTGGCACCTTGTTCCTTATATATAGAGTCTCATGTTATGAAATTTTCATATGCTAGTGGGAATCACTTTTTCATTATTATAACCTTGGATTGCATATTCCGATGACGGATGTCCTCAAATGCCCGAGGTTGAAAGCACAATTGCTCCCTAAGGTGATTTTGGTAATTAATCACAACATACGCATCATTGGACTAATGAATTTATCCAAGTACATTTCAGAATAGTTCAAAGATGTTTTGGCTATAGGATTGTGTGGAGATGCCCCTTTGATGAAGGAAGGAATATGATTGGCTAAAGCTTCAAGCAAGAAGACTCTTCATTTTACACTTTGTGAGAAATCACATTTAAGTCCATAGGAAAGCCAATACTATTACAAGGGGATGAGGTATTATGATGACTTGGTTCTCAAGTGCTTAGGGATAGCCACCAAAAATACCCAGCCACTTTCCCACAAAATATATCTGTCCCAAGCCAAATATAGAAAATCGGTGCCACCAACATTTCTCACTCGGCTATACCGATTTTACACTTAGATAGATCATATGCCAACCCACCATCTCGGTACAACCAACATTCCTATCAATGCCACCGAGATTGGGTGTCCAACTTTTGGTTAAGCAAATTTCAAGTTTCAGAAATTCTGAGTTTGAAGTCGGTCTCACAGAGTTTGGAAATCCAGTCTAGGTCATTGTATCGGTACCACTGAGATTCATATATCGGTTCCACCGAGATTCAAAAGTTGCTACCTTTTGAGAAAGTCGGTACCACCGAGTTTATAACTTCGGTGTCACCGAGTTGGTCAATTATGGTGTAACAATTAGATTTTGGGGGTTACCTATATATATCGCTCCACCTACCTCTGATTCATAGAGGAAGCAGTGAGAACACACTTACACTTTCCAGATCCATTTTTCTGAGAGATAGCCACCTACTCATGTGTTGAGATCAAGAGATTCCATTCCTACCATTTGAATCTTGATTTCTAGCCTCCCCAAGTTTCTTTCCACAAGATGAATCTCTCCTACCCCTACCAAATCTGAGAGATAGTGATTGAGTGTTGATGAGACTATCTTTAGAAGCACAAGACCAAGGATTTGATCGTTCTACCACATCTATTACCTTTTGGAGGGTGGTGCCTCCTAGATTGGTTAGGTGTCGCATGGGAGCCTCCTACTTCGTGTTGTCGAGTTGAACCAAGATGTTTGTAAGGGCAAGTAGGTCGCCTACTTCGTGAAGATCTACCGTGAGTGAGGCTAGTCTTGTGTGGACGGAAGCCATGGTGGAATAGACAAGACCGCTTCTTCATGTACCCCTTGTGGGTGGAGCCCTCCGTGGACTCTCACAGCCGTTACCTTCTGTGGATTGAAGTCTCCACTAACATGGACGTACGATAGTGCCACCTATTGGAACCATGCCAGAAATTGCAGTGTCAACCTTTGCGTTTGATCTTCCTACCTTGCCCTCTATTTACACTTGCATTATGTACTTTCCGCTGCAATACTCTTAAATATGCATGTGTAGGGTGTAATTGACTAGTCATAGTTTCTAAAACTGGCCCACACTAAAAATTGAGGAAAGGCTAAGTTTTTGTCTTGTCAAGTAGTCTAATCACCCCCATCTAGACATGCTATCAATCCTACTAGTGGTATCAGAGCTTTGATCTCCATTACATTGTTTTCACAACCTAGGAGGGTATGGCGTCTAGTGAGGGAAATTATCAATGTAGAGGTCCATATTTCAATGGCATTAATTTTGCTAGTTGGAAGCATAAAATGAAAATGCATATTCTTGGTCATAATCCTACCATTTGGGCAGTTGTTCATGTTGGTCTGCAAGGAGATTTGTTCGGAGAAGGAAAATAACCGAATCATGATGCCATAACGGAAGAATTGAAGATGCTGCAATTCAATGCTCAAGCCCATGACATCCCGTTCAACTCCTTGTGTCCCGAAGAAGTCAAAAAAAATCAGTCGCCTTGAGAATGCAAAGGAAATTTGGGATACTTTGATTGATATGCACGAGGGTCCCGATTCTGACAGAGAATCTAAGTTGGATGTGCTTAAAAGTCAGCTTGACAAGTTCAAGATGAAGGATGGTGAAGGAGTCGCTGAGATGTATTCTAGGCTAGCTCTCATCACAAATGAGATTGCCGGCTTAGGAAGCAAAGAGATGACCGACAAATTCATCATCAAGAAGATACTTAGAGCTTTGGATGGAAGATACGACACCGTGTGCACATTAATCCAAATGAAGCCCAACTACAAAGATCTCAAGCCTACTGAAGTCATTGGAAGGATTGTTGCTCATGAAATGTCTCTCAAAGACAAAGATCAATTGTACAACAAGTCAAGCGGTGATTACAAAGCTTCAGTCGATGCTCCCACTACTTCAAGTGTCAACCTTGTTACCAATGAAGAGATCAGCCTCATGGTCAGAAAGTTCAACAAGTTCTACAAGATTAGATGCAAAGAGATAAGCTCAAGCTCAAGATATGATGAGAAGCGTTCGTCTAGTCGTGACCGAAACTGCTACAACTGTGGAAAGCCCGGACACTTTTCAAATGAGTGATCGGCTCCCCATAGACGAAGAGAAGATTCACCCAGAAGATGAAGCTCAAGAGACGAGTCACCTCGCAGAGAGAGAAGGAGTAGAAAATATCATTATGAACGAAGAAACTCCCGGAGAGGTAGAGAATCGGAGAAGAAGGAGAATCGGAGAAGAAGGACAAGTACACCAAGAGCAGTTCAAGAAGAAGACATCAAGCTCACATTGGTGAACGAGTTTTTGGCTCCAAGTCTGACAACCAATCGTAGAGAAGCTATCACTCCAACTCTAACTACAGTCAAGGTGAGGGTGTTGCCGGCATTGCACTTGTTTGCTCCAACTCCTACGACTTATTTGACTCACCAAATGAAGGGACTCGATACTGCTTCATGGCAAAACACCCGAAGGTATGACACCCCAAGTATTTTCACTTTGATAGTGATGAGGATGACTTGTTAGGAGAAGATGACTTGGTCCTTAGTAAGACTAGTGATAATATGGAAAATGAACTTGCTAATTTTCATGCTAGTCAAGAGAAATCGAATGACGATGGTAAGAGAGAGATTGAATGAATAACTAAAGAATTAAACACTCTTAAGTTAGCTCATGAAACTACTCTATAAACTCATAGAGAGCTTGTAAGAACTCATGAGAAGCTATGCTTCAAGAAGCAAAATTTAGAGCAAGAGCATGAGTTCCTAAAACCAATCAATGATGATCTTCGAAAGAAGATTTGCTCTTATATAGCCAAACGATTACTCTTGTCTACCTTTATTCCACAATTTAAACTAAGAACACTAGTAACAAAGGCAAGAAAGTTTCTTCATCTAGTAACAACAATGCTAAAGTTAAATCAAATGATGTTGTTGCTAGTAGCTCTCTCGATTCCACTAATGATTCTCTTAGCCAAGTTACACTTGAGCAAGACTTTCTTTTATTGAAAGGTATTATAGAGTCTTGCTGAAATTAAGAAATTTGAGGAAATTGTGCGCAAGCAACGAGGACATCGGAAGAAGCAAGGTGTTGGCTACTTCAACATTAACAGAGATGTTTGAGAAGAAAGTCCATATCGCATTCCCAAGTTTGTTCCTCAAGAGGAGACGTATGATCCTACTCCTCCTAAGGGAACAATCTCACAAGATGGCCTTCTACCAAAATACCACAAGGGCAAGGGAAGCTTCAAGAGGACATTGACTCATTTGAAGAACCCAAAGCCAAGGTTGAGTGGATCCCCAAGGACACTTCTAGCACTACCTCATCTAGTGCTACCACAATTCCAAGGATCCCCATCAAGGTGATGTGGGTCCGCAAGACAAAGAACTATAAAGTTCTTGAGGGGTGACTCCGCCAATGAAATTCACTCCCATTCATTTTGGCAAGAACTACATGCAATCAACCTCAACCATATGCATTAGTTCAAGGAGTCAAAAATTCCCCCAAAGTTTAGAAAGGGACAAGGTAATTAAAGAATCTTTGGACATCACCTCCCATGTATTTCACTCCATGTCCATGGATATCTTTGTGTTTGTTCCTTTTGCTTTGGGACTAACCCATGTAGGCGAGAAGAGTAAGAAACAACAAGGATTGATCCCAACTCAAGATGAACTTCATCAACAATGAGCATCCACCACTACTTCATTGATGACCCACAAGTATAGGGGATCTATCGTAGTCCTTTCGATAAGTAAGAGTGTCGAACCCAACAAGGAGCAAAAGGATCTAACAAGTGGTTTTCAGCAAGGTAATATCTGCAGGCACTGAAATTATCGGTAACAAGTGGTTGTGTGGTGAGATGATTTGTAGCAAGCAACAAGTAACAAAAGTAGCAACGGTGCAGCAAAGTGGCCTAATCCCCTTTGTAGCAAGGGACAAGCCTGGAAAAACTCTTATAGGAGGTAAAACGCTCCCTAGGACACACAAGAATTTCTGTCATGCTAGTTTTCATCATGTTCATATGATTCGCGTTCGTTACTTTGATAGTTTGATATGTGGGTGGACCGGCGCTTGGGTACTGCCCTTACTTGGAAAAGCATCCCACTTATGATTAACCCCTCTCGCAAGCATCCGCAACTATGAAAGAAGAATTAAGAAAAAGTCTAACCATAACATTAAACTAGTGGATCCAAATCAGCCCCTTACGAAGCAACGCATAAACTAGGGTTTAAGCTTCTGTCACTCTAGCAACCCATCATCTACTTACTACTGCCCAATGCCTTCCTCTAGGCCCAAATAATGGTGAAGTGTTATGTAGTTGACATTCACATAACACCACTAGAGAAAAATCAACATACAACACATCAAAATATCGAACGAATACCAAATTCACATGACTACTATTAGCATGACTTATCCCATGTCCTCAGGAACAAAAGTAACTAATCACAAAGTATAATCATATTCATGACCAAAGAGGTAATGAGTAGCATCAAGGATCTGAACATAAACTCTTCCACCAAATAATCCAAGTAGCATCAACTACAAAGAGTAATTAACACTACTAGCAACCTTACAAGTACCAATCAGACTCGCGAGATAGAGATTGGTTACAAGTGATGAACTAGGGTTTGGAGATGAGATGGTGCCGATGAAGATGTTGATGGTGATGAGTCCCCTTCGATGAGAGGAGTGTTGGTGATGATGATGGCGACGATTTCCCCCTCCGGGAGGGAAGTTTCCCCGACAGGATCGTCCTACCGGAGCTCTAGATTGGTTCTGCTCAAGTTCCGCCTCGTGGCGGCGACGAATCCTCGAAAAATCCTCCTCTTGATTTTTTTCCGGACGAAACCCTTCATATAGCAGAAGAGGGGAGCCAGAGGGCCAGCTGTGCGCCCACAAGCCCCCTAAGCGCGGCCAGGGGGTGGCCACGCCTAGCAGGCTTGTGGCCACCTGCTGGCGCCCCTCTAGCACTTCTTCGGCCCAGTATTTTTTAGAATTCCTGAAAAAAATCCTCGTTGATTTTTATGGCGTTTGGAGTTGCGCAGAATAGGTATCTCAAACTTGCTCCAATTTCAGGCCAGAATTCCAGCTGCCGGCATTCTCCCTCTTCAAGTAAACCTTGCAAAATAAGAGAGAAAAGGCATAAGTATTGTACCGTGAAGTGAAATAACAGCCCAAGAAGCGATAAATATCAACATAAAAGCATGATGCAAAATGGACGTATCAACTCCCCCAAGCTTAAACCTCGCTTGTCCTCAAGCGATAACCTAGCTCAATAAATATGTCCACATGTTTAGGGAGAGAGGTGTCGACAAAACAACATACGAACATGCATGCATCATGATCATGATCAGAACAACAATACCAACATATAATCTCTCATGCTAAAGTGACAATTCCTTAACAAAGTAAAGTATGGATCAAGAACCTTACCGAGAAGTAACAACCGATAACCTGTAGTCATTGAAGCAATTGCAATTTATCACAACATCAGAAAGAGTCAAATGAGAGCTTGTAAAGAAAATCCACATACTCAATCATCTTTTCATTCTCTACAATTGCTACAACTCACGTGGTACTCATGAGATCAAAGTTTCAATTGAACATAGAGAAAGATAGGGGCTTATAGTTTTGCCTCCCAATTGCTTACCTCAAGGGTAATGTCAACAATAATAATTCATGAATTCTTACCTCCAAGTTGACATATGAATATAGATCTTTCCCTAGCATATGACGTTAGCCAAGATAAAGGCAAAACAAGGAATTGGTGAAGATCACCATGACTCTTTCAAGGGCAAAAAGTAAAGGTACAAGATAGGCCCTTCGTAGAGGGAAGCAGAGGTTGTCATGAGCTTTTGAGGTTTGGATGCGTGTCCTCTTAGTGCGGAGGAACGCCACTTTATATTGCCTCCTGTGATAAAGAACTTTATTACGCAGTCTTTCGCTTTTATGTCTTCCTCATCACAGGTTCGTACAAAGCTTATTTTCCACACACTAATAGATCATACATATTAGGGAGCAATTTTTATTGCCTGCACCGATGAAAACTTACTTGAGGGATCTTATTCAATCCATAGGTAGGTATGGTGGATACTCATGGCAAAACTGGGTGAAAGGTTTATGGATGCACAAGTAGTATCTCTACTTGGTGCGGGAGTTTTGGCTAATATGAGGTGGAGGCAATCGTCACATGCCAAGGGATCTCTAGTCATATAACATTGTTCAGAGCCAGGCAAACACAATTCATTATGTTGTCTTCCTTGTCCAACATCTACTTCTAGGCATGCAATAGTTTAGTGAGTGTTCACAATCATAGATGGTGTCAAAGATGATACATTTATATGTGAACCTCTCCTTCTTTGTCACTTCCTATTAATTGCAACAATGACCAAGGTCTACGTTTGTCTACCCTCAACAAGTTTCAATCAACATTCTTTTTATATGTGAAGCCATCACTTCCCATAAGATCATTACATGATCTTTCATGCTTTTGTTCTCTTCTCACTCTTTTGATCATGGCAAGAGGCAAAGCCCTCAACTAAGACACTCTTTATTATATGGCTCACGAGCTCGAATACATCGGCGGTGACACAAAGAAAAACTCAAGACTAAAACACTAAGACTTTTAAACTACTAGAGAAAAAGAAAACTCAAAAGGAACAAACTAAAACAAAGGTAAAGGCAAAAGAAGTGATGTTGATATGATACCGGGGCAACTCCCCCAAGCTTGGCACCAGCCAAGGGGATTGCCCATACCCATGCTTAGCTGTTTTCCTTTGGTGGTGATGGTGGTGGAGTTGTTGCAACATGAGTTTGATCCTCTGTTTTCCAAGGCATAGGAGCTCCATCATGGAAAGATGAACGAGTCTCCGGAATCCTCAAATCTGCACCCAACCGTATTGATTTGAATCTATACTCATACTCACAGTTTTGGTTCTGCAGGTCATAGATCTGGGCTTGGAGTTGATCAATACTGTCATAGAGGTTGGAGAGGTGCTTCCCAATGTCATTGGCATCGATCCTGTGCTTGCTGGTGAACTCCGTGATCATCATGTGGTTGGCGTTGAGTCCACGCTCCACCATCCCTTGGCACTTGAAGACCTGTTGCTCCATTGCTTCGAGCCTCGTCTCCATGCTTCCGGTCTTCTTGGGCCCCTCAACATCACGGATGTGCAACATCCCCTCATGCATCTCGATAGATTGAGGGTGTTGCAGCACTCCCATGAGGTAGGGATTGATGACCTTCTCGAAGATCTTGTCCTTCGGAGCTTTTGGGGACGTCATAGCGATGTAGATCTGCAACAGAAACATGCTCGAAACGAAAACAGAGGAAATCTGCGTAATACGAGGGTCAGACCTTACGGGAGAATATATATTGATTTTTTCTAGACCAGAAGGAGTACTCCGCACGAAAACGGAGTCTGGGAGGCACACGAGGTGGCCACAAGCCCCCCAGGCGCGGCCAGGGGGTGGGCCCGCGCCTGGCAGGCTTCTCGCCTCCTCGCGCGCTTTCCGGACTACTTCTAATTTTTCTATTTTTTCAAATATTCCAAAATGGAGAAAAATTCCTACTGGATAAGTTTTGGAGTCTGTTTTCTTACTGAATCACATACCTCTTCGTTTTCGGAGTCTGAAACAGGCTGATAAATATCCCTTAGATATTCTTCCGGAGTTATGGTATTGATGATATTGCTTTCTATATTTATGGGAGTACCTGAGATATAATGCTTGATTCTCTGCCCATTTACCACTCTCGGACAATTACCTTCCGTGTTGTTGATCTTGATAGCACCGGAACAATATACCTCCTCAACAATATAGGGACCTTCCCATTTAGAGAGAAGCTTGCCTATAAAAAATCTTAAGCGAGAATTATATAGCAAGACATAATCACCTACATCGAACTCACGCTTTTGTATCCTCTTATCATGCCACCTCTTAATCTTTTCTTTGAACAACTTGGCATTTTCATATGCCTGAGTTCTCCACTCATCAAGCGAGCTAACGTCAAATAACCTCTTCTCACCAGCAAGTTTGAAATCAAAGTTGAGCTCTTTGATTGCCCAATAAGCTTTATGATCTAGCTCAAGAGGTAAATGACATGCTTTACCGTACACCATTTTGTACGGAGACATGCCCATGGGATTCTTATAAGCAGTTCTATAAGCCCACAGTGCATCTTCGAGCTTCTTAGACCAATTCTTTCTAGACCTGTTGACAGTCTTTTGCAGAATTAGTTTAATCTCTCTGTTGCTTAGCTCTACTTGACCACTGGACTAAGGGTGATAAGGCGACGCAATTCTATGGTTGACATCGTACTTAGCAAGCATTTTACGAAAAGTACCATGAATGAAATGTGAACCACCATCGGTCATTAGATATCTAGGGACTCCAAATCTAGGGAAAATAACTTCTTTAAGCATCCTGATAGAAGTGTTGTGATCAACACTACTAGTGGGGATAGCTTCTACCCACTTAGTGACATAATAAACATCAACTAGGATATGAATATACCCGTTGGATTTTGGAAAAGGTCCCATATAATCAAAGCCCCAAACATCAAATGGTTCAATGACAAGTGAATAGTTCATAGGCATTTCCTGACGTTTACCGATATTACCTATTCTTTGAAATTTGTCACACGACAAGACAAACTTACGGGCATCCTTGAAGAGAGTGGGCCAATAGAAACCTGATTGCAATACCTTGTGTGCAGTTCTGTCTCCCGCATGGTGTCCTCCGTTGGCCTCGGAGTGACACTTCTGTAGGATCTGTCCCTATTCATGTTCACGTACACAACGTCTAATAACACCATCTAATCCTTCCTTATAAAGGTGAGGATCATCCTAGAAGTAATGTCTCAAGTCAAAGAAGAATTTCTTCTTTTGCTAGTATGTGAAACTAGGTGGTATATATTTGGCAACGATATAGTTTGCATAATCAGCATATCACGGTGCACTACATGAAGTATTGATGACATTCAATTGCTCATCAGGAAAGCTATCATCAATAGGTTGTGGGTCATCAAGAACGTTCTCTAACCTAGACAAGTTATCTGCTACGGGGTTATCAACACCCTTCCTGTCGACAACGTGCAAATCAAACTCTTGTCACAAGAGAACCCATCTGATAAGTCTAGGTTTAGCGTCCTTCTTCTCCATGAGGTACTTAATAGCAGTGTGATCAGTGTGAATAGTGACTTTGGAATCAACTATGTAAGACCTGAACTTTTCACATGCAAACAGGACTTCTAAAAACTCCTTTCCGTAGTAGCATAGTTTCTTTGGGCACTGTCTATAGTTTTACTAGCATAGTGAATAACATTCAACTTCTTATCAACTCTTTGCCCTAGAACAGCACCAACAACATAATCACTAGCATCACACATGATTTCAAAAGGTAAGTTCCAATCAGGTGGTTGAACAATAGGTGCGGTTATCAAAGCCCTCTTAAGTATTTCGAAGGCTTCCTCACAATCATCATCAAAGACAAAAGGAATATCCTTTTGCAAGAGATTGGTAAGAGGCCTGAAAATCTTAGAGAAGTCTTTAATTAACCTTCTATAGAAACCAGCATGACCAAGGAAACTTCTTATACCTTTGATATCTGTGGGGTATGGCATTTTCTCGATTGCATTGACCTTAGCCTTATCGACTTCAATACCTTTTTCAGAAATTTTATGTCCTAAGACGATGCCTTCATTAACCATAAAGTGGCACTTCTCCCAATTCAAGACAAGATTGTTGTCTTTACATCTCTGCAAGACTCGATCAAGGTTGCTGAGGCAATCATCAAAGGAAGGCCCATAAACGGACAGGTCATCCATGAAAACCTCGACAATCTTTTCACAAAAGTGAGAGAATATAGCCATCATACATCTTTGAAAGGTGGCAGGTGCATTACACAAGCCAAAAGGCATACGTCTATAAGCAAAGGTACTGAAAGGGCATGTGAAGGTGGTTTTCTCCTGATCAGATTGTCCAACTGGTATTTGGGAGAAACTAGAATAACTGTCTAGAAAGCAAAAGTGTCTGTGTTTAGACATCTTTCTAGCATTTGGTCGATAAAAGGAAAAGGGTAATGATCTTTCAGTTGGAAGTTAATAAATAAATGATTTCAATTGGAATTTGAATTTGAATTCAAACCAACGCCAAACCAAAGATTCAGCAATCACATTAGCTCATGCTACATTACTTTTCATGACATGCTCATGCATCATATTGTTGCATAAGAGTGTTATTGATTGTTGTTGTTATTCTGGTAGGCCCCGCCCCTCCGGATTCAACTGAATATCCGACTGACGGATATCACCCCTCTGCTGAGCAACAAGGAAGCAACCATTTTGATCATCCCGATAAATACCATGTTCTCGCTCCTGCTCTTACTTATTGCATTAGGTCAAAATGTTTTCAATGCTTTTACCATGTTAGTTGAATCCACTTCCTTTGCATGACCTGTCCTTGTCACAGTAAATAGCTGAACCTTGCAACCTAGCATACCTGGTAGATGCTTGAACTGTGATGTGCCTTATCCTGCTATGCATGCTATGCTTAGAGTTGTGTATGGTCTGTCATCTGGATGATGAACAGGATCGTGAGAATGTGTCCAGTTAATAAATGTTGTGTATTGAACCTGATTTGGTAAAGGTACCGGTGAAAGGCTTTGTAGGAGTACATGGCGGGTTGTTTCATTGGAACCGTCTTTAGGAACTGAGTTCTGTGTATGTAATCCAAGACAAGATACTACCACATACTGGGCCGTGAAATATGACCCCGCTCGACTTATTAATCGCTTAGTACTCGGTCCAGGAGTTGCAAGTAGTTGCTGGTGTTTATAGTCATGCTGGAGGCCGTCCGTAACGCTGACCTTAGAGGTGGGCTATGGTGCGGTAGGCAGTGGCACGGTGTACCAAGTGGCACCCGAATGGTGGGCTTGGGAACCCTGCGCACATCGTTTGGGGCCGTGGCGGAAACCTCAGCCGGACTTCCGTGCGGGTTACCCTCAGATATGCGATAAACCTGGACTAGGTATTAGAGTGGTTAACGGTCGTGGCCGACTCCCTCGCTGGGCTTCCGCTTGAAGGTTGCCGAGGTGCATGATGTGCACATGGCGATAAGTGGCGAGAGTGTGTCTGAAGAAGTACACCCCTGCAGGGTTATGAACTATTTGAATAGTCGTGTCCGCGGATATGGACTACTTGGAAACATATGTTGTTCATAGACAACTATAATGGCTACTCATAAAAATGTCAAGATAAGTGTGAGTGTCGTCGATGGCATTTCCGTAGGGAGACGGAATGATTCCACGATGGAGTATTGTTGTGGTGTTTGTGGACTCGTGTGCGAGAAAACAAAGTTGTCAAAGCTATTTGAAAATGCAAGTTTGTCTAGCCAAGAGTCAAATGCTGGATTTCTGCATGAAACCCCACAACTCCATGTTGATACATTGCATGAGTAGATAGATTATCCTAAAGTATTGCTGAGTACTTTTGTACTCACGTTTGCTTAATAAATTGTTGCACAAGTTGTTAATGACCCTAATGGAGGGTTCTATCTAGACGTTGACGACGACGAGTAGCTGGTGTCCCAGCTACGATCTGGACCTAGGTTGGGTCTGTAGATAGTCAGGCCATGTGCCTTTACCTTTCCATATGTCTGTACTTAGAAAATTTTAATCTTCCGCTGGCTTGTAAGACTTGTTTGAATGACTTGTGATGATGGGTTGTGAGACTCCTATCTGTGTAATATTATGTGTGAGGTTCTTCCGAGCCTTCTAAATAAAGTTTGTATGTTTATGGTTATGTTGTGATTCCATCGATGTATCTATGAATATCGGTATGCCATGCGTATGTGTGTTGTACTTGATATGTATGGGGTTCGAACACCTAGTCGTAAGCCTTAGTAGCACTCCCTACAGGGAAATGCCCCTTTGTGTTTCCACCGAGGCACGGTAGTTCGCTGCTTCTTCGGACACATTGGTTGACCGGCATGTGTCCTTCTTAGCTGCTGTGTCTGTCCCTTTGGGGATATGTCAGGCGGTGTAATGGAGTCCTTGTAGCTTGCTACGACTCGTCTACACTCGCTGTTGATCGACACCTGCTTTGCTGGGTCATGTATGCCTGTCCCTGTACGGAACTGCCACTTAAGTTTATGACTTGACATGTCGATCCGGGTTCTTTGACATTGGAATGCTAGCGACACAATTGCATACGCGATTCAAAAGGCCGTTCCCGGCTAAGGTAGGGCTGCAGCCGTGGGGATAACCGTGCGTGTGACCGCAAAGAGATGTGATGTTTTATAGGCTGGATTCCTATGGCTTAGGATCGGGGTCCCGGCAGCATTGGTATTAGAGCCTGACTGATTGTAGGATTACTAAGCCAAACTAGTCGAAGTTGAGTCCAGAATTGCTTTAGTTATTTATAAGGGAATTGTTTGTGGAAGGGAATGTAAGTCTCTTGCTTGTCTTCTTAAATTATTCTATTCTGGTCATCCTCGTCTTTTCTGCGGGGATTAAGAACTAGGTTACTTATCTTTCTATCAGGATCGTGTATTACTGATCAGTAGATTATAGGACAACGAGTCGAGAGTTACTCCCGGTTTCTTTTATTTCAAGGAAAAGAAAGTAAGTTTTGATGACCATGGAATTGAACTTGATAGTTGAGTGGTTATGCTATCTTGTCTGTTGTGGGTTGTCTCAAAATTGTTTTTGAGCATTTACAGCCGTTATGCTACCCAATTTTGTCTTTAGAGCTCTAATGCTTTTGCATTACTCTCTATTTTCACATGCCTGGCCGTCCTTCTCGTCAGGTGGTCCGTCTGACTAGGTGCATTGATGTGCGGGGTCATACGGCTTTGTCAGTAATGATGATGTCACTAGCCGGTTACCGCTGGTATCCCGAGTATACAGTGGAGGAGCAGTACCGGGATTTTAATTAGAGTCAGTATCTGTGCACTGTTAGGGTATTCCCAGATTACCCTGGAGCCGAGGAGCCGATCCATTGGTCTTATGGATTGGGGGTTACTGTTGACATGGCAGTACAGGATGCTGCCTATTGAATGTTGACCATTATGAGGGCCAGACATGCGCTGCTGCAGAATTCAGAGTTCTGCTATGTTCCTGCCTCTCAGCCAGGAGAAGAAGGATACCTCAGTGGGGTCTACTTTGATTCCTCTATGGAGGATCCGCTGCTGCAGTCCATCGCTGAGATGTTAGAGAATAGAGATAGGGATGCTCGTGCCCTTTGTATGGAGCTCTATGCTACATGTGCCCGTCTATGGACGGCTTTGACACAACTGGCACCTGTAGTCTAGACAGGGTATCGAGATATGGAGATGCTGAACCCTGTTAGGAACCATCTTCCGGCTCATGTTGACTGACCTGCTATAGGAGGAGTCACCCTTCTTCGGGGACCTCTACTACCACCAGTCACGGGACCAAGGCCACACCCGTGCCCTTATGGTTCCCAGGGGTCTCAGGCTCGAGTATTTCCTGATCTGCAGGTTGAGCTCCCAGGCCATGGAGGCAACCTTTATGACATGTTTTATGCGGATGCCTGAACCCGTGAGTGGAAGAGTAGTATGGTAGTAGTTGTACTTTCACAGTCCTGTGTGTCTTGTGGAGTATGCTTATGTCGTGAGATAAATAATGTATAGGAAGCCTGGAAAGCCTCTGATGAGTAGTATCATCTTTTCAGTAGTTTGCTCTTTGGTTAAGGTTGTACTCAACTATGTAATGGTGTGTATGAACCATGGTGTATATATAGCAGTTTCTTGTTACCATGTTGTTAGGATGTTCATTTCCGCATTCCATGTGTTCAGTGCATTCTTAATCCATAGTTAGTATTGATGCTGATATTGGTCTAAGCTGTGAGTTTGTTTGTCAGGATGGTGTTCACCAGGTTGAACCGTGCCCTTGCCCATGACCAGGGAGAGGGTAGTCAAGCACCGCAAGGGGAACTGCCTCACCCGCCTTCTCTGGCGGAAGTTATGCTTGAGGCGGAAAGAAATAAAAGGGAGACCAACCGTCTGCTAGAGCGTATTGAGCAAAATACGGCTCGTCAGCCGAGGAATGATGCAGTGTCCCTCAATGACTTTGTGAAGCTGAATCCTCCGAAGTTCCATCACTCCGTCGACCCCCTCGACGCTGATGACTGGTTGTGCAGTATATCGCGCAAGATTCGCTCTGCAAATGTTTCTGAGGCCGACAAGGTGACCTTTGCGGCGTACTTCCTGGAAGGACCCGCCAATCTTTGGTGGCAGAACTTTGAAGCTATGCGTCCTGCCGGACCAGCAGCCACATGGGCAGACTTTAGTGCAGCCTTCCGTCTGCACCATATTCCAGAGGGGCTGATGGACCGTAAGCGAGAGGAATTTTGTGCCTTCACCCAGGGAAAATTGACCATGGATGCTTATAGCCACGAGTTCGGTAACCTCGCCCGCTATGCAACTGAAGAGGTGTCAACTGATGCCAAGAAGCAAGAAAGATTCCGTAAGGTTCTGAGCCCTGAACTTCATCGTGACCTGTGTCTCCACGAGTGTACAAGCTTTCAAGCTCTTGTCAACAAGGCGATCAGTGCCGAGACTGGTCATACCGACTATGAAGCCACAAAGAAGCAGTCCCATGACTCTGGCTCGTCATCTAGTTCCGCGTTCCCAAAACGCAGGCTATGGGTTCCAAATAGTTCTCTGCCGCCAAGATACACTCCGAGGCCATCCTATGTGGCGCCTCAGGCGAATCAGACCAACCCTCCAGCAAAAACCTATGGTGGTCCAGCTAGCAATGCTGCACCACGTGCCAATCAGGTGATCTGTTACAAGTGTGGAGAACCAGGGCACTACTCTCGAGAGTGTCCTCAGAATATGGGGGCCAAGCAACCTAGAAAGTCCGTTGGGCAAGGCAAGTCGGGCAAAGCTTACTATGTGAAGCCAACTCCTGCACGTGGCCGCGTGAACTATGTTTCAGCAGAAGAAGCTGCAGAGGATCCCGACGTTATACTGGGTACGCTCCTTGTCAATCATCACCCAGCGTCTGTTCTTTTTGACACTGGGTCATCTCATTCCTTCATTTTAGAAAGTTATGCACAATTGCATAATATGTCTTTCTGTGATATGCCAATCCCATTGGTTGTCCAAACCCCTGGTAGTAAGTGGCAAACCTCCAGGATAACCTATGACAATGAAATTCTAGTAGACAGGCTAGTTTTTCTAGCATCTTTGATAGCCTTGAAATCTCCGGATATCAATATCATCTTGGGTATGGACTGGATGTCGGCCCATTATGCCAAGATTGATACTCATTCTAGAAATGTTCAGCTTACCCATCCCTCGGGTGAGATAGTTAATGTCTCTACTCGAGTTTCCAAATGCCAACTCTATTCCCTCAATGCCAACCCTCTTCGAGAACTTGAAGACATTTCGGTAGTCCGTGACTTTCCGGATGTTTTTCCAGAAGAACTGCCAGGAATTCCACCTGACATGGATGTAGAGTTTGTGATAGACCTTGTTCCGGGCACTGTCCCAATAGCCAGAAGACCTTATAAGATGGCACCCCTGGAGCTAGCCGAACTTAAGAAGAAACTAGATGAGGCCTTGAATAAAGGTTTCATTCGTCCTAGCTCTTCTCCTTGGGCTTGTTCCGTCCTCTTTGTCAAGAAGAAAGACGGAACGGATCGGATGGTTGTAGATTATCGACCAGTTAACTTGGTCACCATAAAGAACAAGTATCCGCTCCCCAGGATCAACGACCTGTATGATCAGCTCACTGGATCCTCATCCTTCTCCAAAATGGATTTGAGGTTGGGTTACCATCATATCAAGATAAAAAACGGGGACATTCCAAAAACGGGTTTTGTCACTCGTTATGGCCAATACGAGTACACCGTCATGTCCTTTGGGTTAACCAATGCCCCAGCCACCTTCTCTTGCTTGAAGAATTCAATCTTCATGGAGTATTTGGATATATTCGTCGTGGTATACCTCGATGATATTCTCATCTACTCGAAGAATGAATAAGAAGATGCCGAGCATCTAAGGCTGGTATTGATGAAACTTCAAGAGCACCGCCTTTATGCCAGGTTTTCAAAATGTGAATTTTGGTTACCAGAAGTGACCTATCTAGGCCACGTAATCTCTGGTAAGGGTATTGCTGTCAATCCCGAGAGAGTTCAATTCATCCTTGATTGGACTCAACCTGAATCGGTTAAGCAAGTTAGGAGTTTTCTTGGTCTAGCGAGCTATTGTCGCCGCTTTGTCGAGAATTTCTCCAAGGTTGCAAAGTCTCTAACTGAACTCCTCAAGAAATATAAAAAGTTCGAGTGGACACCATAGTGTGAGCATAGTTTCCATGAACTAAAAAGATGCCTGACTTCCGTACCCGTGTTGTTACCACCAGATTTTTCTAAGGACTTTGTTATCTATTGCGACGCCTCGCGATAAGGATTAGGTTGCGTTCTCATGCAGGATCATCATGTGATTGCATACGCATCTCGATAGTTGCGTCCACATGAGGATAATTATCCCATACATGATCTTGAGCTTGCAGCTGTAGTCCATGCACTTAAAACCTGGCAACATTACCTTCTTGGTAATCGTTGTGAAATATTCACTGATCACCAAAGTCTGAAATATATCTTCACCCAGCCAGATTTGAACCTCAGGCAAAGACGGTCGGTTGAGTTGATCACAGATTACGACTTAGGGATAACTTACACCACGGGGAAGGCAAATGTTATGGCTGATGCACCAAGTCGTAAATCTTATTGTAACAACCTGATGCTACAACGAGGCCAACCACATCTCTATGAGGACTTTCGGAAGTTAAATCTTCACATTGTTCCTCAAGGATTCCTTTCTAACCTGGTGGCGAAGCCTACTCTTAAGGATCAAATCATAGTCGGCCAGAAGCGTGATAAGGGTATATCACGGATCAAGGAGAATATTATTAGCGGAAACGTTAAGGAATTCTCCATGAATGATCAAGATGTTGTGTTCTTCCAGAATCGTCTAGTGGTTCCTAAGAATCCACATCTAAGACAGTTAATCCTTAAGGAGGCTCATGATTCTCCTCTCACCATTCATCCTGGTAGTACTAAGATGTATCAGGACCTACGCCAGAGGTTTTGGTGGACTAGGATGAAAAGAGAAATTGCCGAGTTCGTTGCTAACTGCGACGTTTGTCGTCGAGTTAAGGCACAACATCAAAGGCCTGCTGGCACCCTTCAACCTTTAGCTATTCCTAAATGGAAATGGGATAAAGTCAGTATAGATTTCATCACTGGATTTCCCAAGACCAAGAAAGGAAATAATGCTATCTTTGTGGTCATTGACCGTCTTTCCAAAGTAGCTCATTTTCTTCCAGTTCGTGAGAGTATAATAGCTAGCCAACTAGCAGAGTTATATATCTCTCGAATAGTGTCTCTTCATGGTGTTCCTCTGGAGATTAACTCAGACCGTGGAAGTATCTTTACTTCTCGCTTCTGGGAGAGTTTTCAGAATGCCATGGGGACTCACTTATCTTTTAGCACTGCTTTCCATCCTCAATCAAGTGGTCAAGTAGAAAGAGTGAATAAAATCCTAGAAGATATGCTCCGATCTTGTGTTATATCATTTGGTATGAATTGGGAGAAGTGCCTTCCATTCGCCGAATTTGCTTATAACAATAGTTACCAATCAAGCTTGGGCAAAGCTCCTTTTGAAGTTCTCTATGGACGAAGATGTCGAACACCTCTTAATTGGTCAGAAACAGGAGAGAGGCAACTCTTTGGTCTGGATATGATCCAGGATGCAGAAGAGCAAGTTCGCATTATTCGTGAAAATTTGAAAACAGCACAGTCTCGTCAAAAGAGCCAATATGATCGTCATCATAAGGCTGTGACCTATGAAGTTGACGAGAAGGCTTACCTTCGGGTTACACCTTTGAAGGGTACCCATCGTTTTGGTATCAAGGGCAAGTTGGCTCCTCGTTATATCGGTCCTTTTCGCATTCTTGGCAAACGAGGAGAAGTTGCCTACCAATTGGAACTTCCTCCGCATCTTTCCAAGGTTCATGATGTATTCCATGTCTCGCAACTCAGGAGTTGCTTTTTGGATCCTATCTGTGAAGTGGACCACGAAACGCTTGATCTCCAAGATAACCTTTCATACCGAGAATACCCTGTGCGTATTCTTGATCAAGCTGAGCGTACCACTCGACGTCGAAACCTCAAGTTTCTTAAAGTTCAATGGTCAAAACATTCTGAAAAAGAGGCAACATGGGAAAGAGAGGATCGTCTTCGACTTGAGTATCCTGCGCTTTTTCCAACGACTTCTAAATCTCGGGACGAGATTCTTATGAGTGGGGGTGAGTTGTCACATCCCTGATCCCTATTAGAGTTTAGCAAGTTGTGCTCATGTTTTCTTTCTTTGCATTCAAGAAATGGAAATGAACTCAAAGGAAGTGGTGAAATCAAATCAAAACCCTAGGCACTCCTTATTCAAATTTTTTTTCAACTAGTGCTAAATCAATGAACCCAAAATGGCCATTAGAAAAGTTCATCTTTTCTGATAAATGTTGAAAACAAGATATAAGGGGTGAAACATATTTTCAAAATGCTTTTGGCATTTTATTTTAGAATTTGAAAATCACTGCAATCAGTTATATATTTGATTTCAAATAATTCAAAGTTTCCAAAAATGTTGAAAACTTTATGTGTGTTTGGAAATATTCCAACAAACACTCTAGTATTTTTGAAACTATTTTTGATTTAGTTCTGAGTCAAAATTAAAATGGAAACAAATGTAAGAAGAATAAACAGAAACTGGAAAGCAAGAAAATGGAAAAAACCCTATCTAACGCTTACCTTGGCCCAAGCCCATCTTCCCCCTTCTGTCGTCTTCCACCTTCGCCAGTCGGAGCAGGAGGTGGCCGCCACGTTCCCCGGCGCACCCACACACATGTGTGCGTGCCTGGCTCGCCTTGATGAGCTGGAGGGGGAGGATAAGCCTCCCCGGATCCGTTCCCATCCTCTACCCCCCTCACTCGCCCCTGTGACTCTCCCCTCTCGGCCGCCATTAGAGCCGAGCTCGAGCCCGAGCTGGCCGTCGCTCCAGCCCCTGTTCCTCTTGTCTGAGCTGCACAGAAGGTCCGCCTCGACCCCGTGAAGCTTCTCATCGAGCCACGCAAACCCCCGAGCCCTACATCGCCGGATCCCCGTCGTCTTCTACCTTGGATCACCGACGCTCATCGCCGCCGTTCTCCCTCCTCAGGCCATCCCCGAGCCCGTTTTCGACGCCGCTGCACTCCCAGTGAGCCTAGGGTCCTTTCCCCCTCATTTTCCCCTTCGATTGCTTCCTCTAGCGCCTGATTTCACCGGAGCCCGATGAGGACCGCCGCGGTAGCTCCTCGCCGGTGACCCTCGGGTGATCGGCCGGTCGATCTGAAGCTACCATTAGCTTCAGCTCGACGAGTAGATGATATAGGAGCTAAGCCCCGCGCGTTTTGGCCTCTGTTTCGATGACCCCCACCTAGCCCGAGCTCCGGCAGCCGCCGAGCTCAATGCCGGCGTTAACTCCGGCCATTTCAGCATCTGTAACCTGCAAAAATGGAACCGCGACAGAGTGGCCGATCGTTTGGTGCCTTCCGCCGCTCGTTTGGTCACCAGAGTAGGAAACCTGAAGCCCTCCGCCATCTTTGTGGTCGCCGGAGGCTCATCGCCGGTGAGATCCACCTCACCGCCGGTGGATCTTATTCCCGTGAGTCACTGGCAAGTGGGGCCAGCCCCCCAGGCTAATTAGGATTAGTCAAATAAAAATAAAGTTATATTAAAACCTTAATCAAACACTGACAGGTGGGTCCTACCCAGCTAATTAGCTAATTAAATTAAAACTTAACTAAAAACTGGCCAGAGTCACTGACCAGTGGGTCCCACTTGTCAGGTTTGACTTTCAACGACCAGATTGACCTGCTCATGTCATGCTGATGCAATAAAACCTTTTTCTCTTTAATAATAATTCAGAATAGGTTCAAAACTTTGGAAATTCATAGAAAATTGAATATAACTCCAAATCAGAGAAATAATATATCTAAATTGATCAGAAAAATTCAATGAACACAATGGTGCTACTTTCATGCATGAAAAACAAAGTTATAAAACAACATCAAGTCCAATCAATTAAAGGAAGTTAATAAATAAATCATTTCAATTGGAATTTGAATTTGAATTCAAACCAATGCCAAACCAAAGATTTGGCAATCACATTAGCTCATGCTACATTACTTTTCATGACATGCTCATGCATCATATTGTTGCATATGAGTGTTATTGATTGTTGTTGTTATTCCGGTAGGCCCCGCCCCTCCGGATTCGACTGAATATCCGAGTGACGGATATCACCCCTCTGATGAGCAACAAGGCAAGCAACCATTTTGATCATCCCGATAAATCCCATGTTCTCGCTCCTACTCTTACTTATTGCATTAGGTCAAAATGTTTTCAGTGCTTTTACCACGTTAGTTGAACCCACTTCCTTTGCGTGACCTGTCCTTGTCACAGTAAATAGTTGTACCTTGCAACCTAGCATACATGGTAGATGCTTGAACTCTGATGTGCCTTATCCTGCTATGCATGCTATGCTTAGAGTTGTGTATGGTTTGTCATCTAGATGATGAACAGGATCGTGAGAATATGTTCAGTTAATAAATGTTGTGTATTGAACCTGATTTGGTAAAGGTACCGGTGAAAGGCTATGTAGGAGTACATGGCGGGTTGTTTCATTGGAACCGTCCTTAGGAACTGAGTTCCGTGTATGTAATCCAAGACAAGCTACTACCACATGCTGGGCCATTAAATATGACCCTGCTCGACTTATTAATCGCTTAGTACTTGGTCCAGGAGTTGCAAGTAGTTTCTGGTGTTTATAGTCATGCTGGAGGCCGTGCGTAGCGCTGACCTTAGAGGTGGGCTATGATGCTGTAGGCAGTGGCACGGTGTACCAAGTGGAACCCGGATGGTGGGCTTGGGAACCCTGTGCACATCATTTGGAGCCGTGGCGGAAACCTCGGCCGGACTTCCATGCGGGTTACCCTCAGATAGGCGATAAACCTGGACTAGGTATTAGAGTGGTTAACGGTCGTGGCCGACTCCCTCGCTGGGCTTCCGCTTGAAGGTTGCCGAGGTGCATGATGTGCACATGGCGATAAGTGGCGAGAGCGTGTGTGAAGAAGTACACCCCTGCAGGGTTATGAACTATTCGAATAGTCGCGTCCGCGGATATGGACTACTTGGAAACATATGTTGTTCATAGACAACTATAATGGCTACTCATAAAAATGTCAAGATAAGTGTGAGTGTCGTGGATGGCATTTTCGTAGGGAGACGGAATCATTCCATGATGGTGTATTGTTGTGGTGTTAGTGGACTCGTGTGCAAGAAAACAAAGTTGTCAAAGCTATTTGAAAATGCAAGTTTATCTAGCCAAGAGTCAAATGCTGGCTTTCTGCATGAAACCCCACAACTCCTTGTTGATACATTGCATGAGTAGATAGATTATCCTAAAGTCTTGCTGAGTATTTTTGTACTCACGTTTTCTTAATAAACTGTTGCAGAGGTTGTTAATGACCCTAATGGAGGGTTTTATCTAGACGTTGACGACAACGAGTAGCTGGTGTCCCAGCTACGATCTGGCCCTAGGTTGGGTCTGTAGATAGTTAGGCCATGTGCCTTTACCTTTCCATATGTTTGTACTCACACAGCTTTAATCTTCCGCTGGCTTGTAAGACTTGTTTGAATGACTTGTGATGATGTGTCGTGAGACCCCTATCTGTATAATATTATGTGTGAGGTTCTTCCGAGCCTTCTAAATAAAGTTTGTATGTTTATGGTTATGTTGTGATGCCATCGATGTATCTATGCATATCGGTATGCCATGCGTACGTGTGTTGTACTTTATATGTATGGGGTTCGAACAGCTAGTCGTATGCCTTAGTAGCACTCCTTATAGGGAAATGCCCCTTTGTGTTTCCACCGAGCCACGGTAGTTCGCTACTGCTCCAGACACATTGGTTGACCGACAAGTGTCCTTCTTAGCTGTTGTGTATGTCCCTTTGGGGAAATGTCACGCAGTGTAATGGAGTCCTTATAGCTTGCTACGACTCGTCGACACTCGCTGTTGATCGACACCTGCTTTGCTGGGTCATGTATGCCTGTCCCTGTACGGAACTGCCACTTAAGTTTATGACTAGACATGTCGATCCGGGTTCTTTGACATTGGAATGCTAGCGACACAATTGCATACGCGAGTCAAAAGGCGCAAACGGTCTCGGCTAAGGTAAGGCTGCAGCCGTGGGGATAACCATGCTTGAGACCTCAAAGAGATGTGATGTGCTACATGCTGGATTCCTATGGCTTAGGATCGGGGTCCCGACAAAAAGTAACTACTCACTAAGCATAATCATATTCATGACCAGAGAGGTAATGAGTAGCATCAAGGATCTGAACATAAACTCTTCCACCAAATAATCCAACTAGCATCAACTACAAAGAGTAATTAACACTACTAGCAACCTTACAAGTACCAATCGGAGTCGCAAGATGGAGATTGGTTACAAGTGATGAACTAGGGTTTGGAGATGAGATGGTGCTGATGAAGATGTTGATGGTGATGAGTCCCCTCTTATAAGAGGAGTGTTGGTGCTGACGATGGCGACGATTTCCCCCTCCGGGAGGGAAGTTTCCCCGGCAGGATCGTCCTGCCGGAGCTCTAGATTGGTTCTGCTCAAGTTCCGCCTCGTGGCGGCGGCGAATCTTCGAAAAAGCCTCCTCTTGATTTTTTTTCCGGACGAAACCCTTCATATAGCAGAAGAGGGGGGCCAGAGGGCCAGCTGGGTGTCCACAAGCCCCCTAGGCGCGGCCAGGGGGTGGCCGTGCCTAGCAGGCTTGTGGCCACCTGCTGGCGCCCCTCTGGCACTTCTTCGGCCCAGTTTTTTTACGGCGTTTGGAGTTGCACAGAATAAGTATCTCAAACTTGCTCCAATTTCAGGCTAGAATTCCAGGCGGCGGCAATTTTCCCTCTTCAAGTAAACCTTGCAAAATAAGAGAGAAAAGGCATAAGTATTGTACCGTGAAGTGAAATAACAACCCAAGAAGCGATAAATATCAACATAAAAGCATGATGCAAAATGGACGTATCGTTCACCTACTTGAAGTCTTCTACGATAAAACCCAAGGTTAGTTGATCCCTCTTACGGGGAATGTCACATCTAGGGGGAGCTTTACTCTAAGACTTGAGCGCAAGCGTCTTCTAAATGATGTGAACACATTAATGCATTATGTAAAAGTGGTAACCCCGCTTGTGCTTAATCGATGAGTACGACCTACGATCAAGTATCCTTACTTGACTCCTAAGTCAATATACTCATATATAGATGACTTCGTCATCGCCAAAGTGCTTGATATATGATAGGATGTTTATGCATGTTCATCACGATTTCATTTGACATCTTATTGTGTGAGCATGTTGGTCTGCATATCTTTTATCATTCGAGGATATCCAATTGTTCCTATTTGGCTGTTGATTTATGTTTTGCCAATTGGATAGACAAGAATGCCTAGGACCCTTCTCTAGCTATCTATGCTTTCTCGTCTCAAGTTCTATTCATGCTACATCCCAAAACTTGAACAAGCACTTCTCAATCCCTGTGTGTGAGGAGCACTCGGAGTTCCATGTCGATAAGGGCTGCCTTCCAAAATCTCTTCGTGAATCCTTGTGTAACCAACCCAAAATTCTCGGTTCCATTGATTCTCAAAGCTGATCTAGGTTTTCATCTTGGTACCACTGATACCATAATCTCGGCTTCACCGAGTTTCCCTGTGAATAGACAAGAGTGGAACTCGGTGGCGCCAGCATTTTAGTATCGGTGACACCCACACTGAGGGGTATTTATACCCGAGGAGCCGACGCTTTGAATTTCTATCTTCAAACATCAATGTCCCAACCCCAAACTGCCACACCAGGATCCCTTGGTCCTCGCCCTTTCATCCCCGTTCGCGTTCGCCATTGGGATTCACCATTGCCAATGGAATCTTCGCCGTCATCATCGCCTAGCGGATTCATCATCGAGCTAGGGTATCAATCCGACCCCTTATGTGCTCCTTTATCTAATTCATGCGCATTACGTCACTTCCATATACAACCCACAGTGTGAAACTCTTCTTCGCCACTAGAAAATTCCATTGAATAGAATACGAAGAAATTTTGGATCTGATCTCCCGCTACATGCACCTCATTGATACCGAGTTGATAAAATCGGTTCCACCAATTTAGCTTTTAGGGTTAACGAGAACCGCTTCGGTGAGACCGAGTAGTTCTTATTGGTTACACCGAAAAGGCTGCCCAAGTCTTTCTTAATGCAAGTGGTCAGTCTCAGTGACTCCTGTAAATTCAACCCGATGCAACGGAAATACATTTTGCAGTAGATCATATCCAAAGTTTCTAAGTTCAAAATTTGAAAAATTCTACAATTTTGTGATGCTTATCTTTTCAAGCTCTTCTATATCTTTTCACAGGGCCAGCCAGTCTGTGTGTCAGCTTGTGTGCTTGGTTTGCAAGATGTCAGGTTTCGATGACAGTCAGAACATTTGTAGTGAGCCCCATGCTGAGTCTGATTTAGGCACTAGTCCGGAGAGGACCCCTTCCGATCCAGGCACCCCCATCTCCCATAGCTTGGCCAAGGCTGCCACAAGGACCAGGAGGAAGCTGAATTCTGATGAAGAAGATTCAGATTTTGTTCCTATAGAGTCTGCTCCCCAGAACCAGAAAGAGGAGCCTGCTGTCAAGAGAACCGTCAGGGAGGAGTATGCTAAACCTTCTGACATGAGGGCTCCAGAGTCTACAAGGCAAGGGATGACACTTACCCTTTAGAGACCTCCTAAGAAACCAGAGATTAACATTTGTCATTCTTGGTCAGCACCATGGAGGGATGGAGAAGAATATTTATGAGATCTTGCTAGACCAGAAGAGCCTAGAGAGGATCGTGGAAACAAAATTCCATGACCTGGATGTGAAGGTAATGGGGTTGACCACCACTGTTGAGCAACTTCAACATGAAGTTAACTCAGTGAAGATTCCACGCTCAGATGATGATGATGATGATGATGATGATGATGATTAACCTCTTCGTACTACCGCACGGTTCTCGACCTATACCATTTCAGTACCTGTGCCAGTACCACAAGATAGACTATTTTCATCAGCTCAAGGTTTAGCTCCTGCTGCACCACCTCCAGCTCCTGCTCCAGCGATATCAGCCAAAACCTTCATCGATGCTCTCCTGTCTACTCCAACATCTACTACCGGCGGAGATCATGCCAGAGAGACACTTAGATTAGACCTTCGAACTTTTTGGTACTTGTTGCCAAAGGGGGAGAAGTGTATATATCAATATGGCATCGAGAGAGGGAGAGCTTTTGACTTTATTTGCTCTCGTTTGGTTTTCAAAACTTTATTTGGTCTTCTGGATGACTTTATCTATTTAGATGTGTGTTTGATCATACGCTTTGATTGTTCGATACTACCACATTATTACTTTTGAGCTATCTACATCATGATCATTCACTTTTTTTGGTGCTATGTGCATTGCTATTCATTCTTATATTTGATGAGCACCACCAAGTTGTATGTGACATGGAAGAATAACCCATGATCCTAATCGATTGTGCATTTGCATTCACACGCAAATTTAAAATAATGCACAAATTTAGGGGGAGCTCTTGATTTTCACATACCTCTCAAAGCGTCGATGCTAATCATTGATTATATCTTTTGTTGAAGTTTTGATCTATATGTTGTCATCAATTACCAAAAAGAGGGAGATTGAAAGCACAATTTCTCCCTAAGGTGGTTTTGGTATTTAATCACAACATATGCATCATTGGACTAATGAATTTATCCAAGTACATTTCAGAAAAGTTCAAAGATGTTTTGGCTATAGGATTGTGTGGAGATGCCCCTTTGATGAAGGAAGGAATAGGATTGGCTAAAGCTTCAAGAAAGAAGACTCTTAATTTTACACTTTGTGAGAAATCACATTTGAGTCCATAGGAAAACCAATACTATTAAAAGGGGATGAGGTAGTATGATGAATCGCTTGCTCAAGTGCTTAGGGATACCCACCAAAAAATTGTCAGCCACTTTCCCACAAAATATATCTGTCCCAAGCCAAATATGGAAAATTGGTGCCACCAACATTTCTCACTCGGCTATACCAATTTTACACTTAGATAGATCCTATGCCAACCCACCATCTCGGTACAACCAACATTCCTATCGATGCCACCAAGATTTGGTGACCAACTTTTGGTTAAGCTAATTTCAAGTACCAGAAATTTCGAGTTTGAAGTTGGTCTCATCGAGTTTGGGAATCCAAACTAGTTCATTGTATCGGAACCACCGAGATTCATATATCAGTTCCACAGGGATTCAAAAGTTGCTACCTTTTGAGCAAGTCGATACCACCGAGTTTGTAACTTCGGTGTCACCGAGTTGGTCAAGTATGGTGTAATGGTTGGATTTTGGGGGTTGCCTATATATACCCCTCCACCTACCTCTCATTCATAGAGGAATCACTCAGAACACACTTCGACTTGCCACATCCATTTTTCTGAAAGAGAGCCACCCACTCATGTGTTGAGATTAAAAGATTCCATTCCTACCATTTGAACCTTGATTTCTAGCCTCCCCAAGTTGCTTTCCACATGATCAATCTCTCCTACCCCTGCCAAATCTGAGAGGGAGTGATTGAGTGCTGAGGAGACTATCTTTAGAAGCACAAGAGCAAGGAGTTCATCGTTCTACCACATCTATTACCTTTTGGAGGGTGGTGCTTCCTAGATTGGTTAGGTGTCGCTTGGGAGCCTCCTACTTCGTGTTGTGCAGTTGAACTAAGATGTTTGTATGGGCAAGTAGGTCACCTGCTTTGTGAAGATCTACCGTGAGTGAGGCTAGTCCTATGTGGATGGAAGCCGTGGTGGAATAGACAAGGCCGCTTCTTCGTGGACCCCTTGTGGGTGGAGCCCTCGGTGGACTCTCTCACAACCGTTACCCTTCATGTGTTGCAGTTTCCACTAACATGGACGTATGATAGCGCCACCTATCAGAACCATGCCAAAAATTGTTGTGTTAATCTTTGCGTTTGATCTCCCTACCTTACCCTCTATTTACACTTGCATGTTTTACTTTCCATTGCAATACTCTTAGATATGCATTTGTAGGGTGTACTTGACTACTCATAGTTGCTAAAACTGCCCCACACTAAATATTGGGAAACGGCTAAGTTTTTATCTTGTCAAGTAGTCTAATCGCCCCCCTCTAGACATACTTTCGATCCTACAGAGGTCTTCATGAGCAAGCAAGTTGGATGCACACCCCACTTAGCTTCAGTTGAGCTTTCATACACTTATAAATCTAGTGCATCATTTGCATGGCAATACCTACTCCTTGCATTGACATCTACCGATGGGCATCTCCATAACCTGTTGGTACGCCTAGTTGATGTGAGACTATCTTCTCCACTTTTTACCTATTTGATATCTACCACCATATTGTGTACCACCCTTATGCTATGTACATGGTTCACGCTCATGTATTGCCTGAACAGTAAATGGTTGATTCACATTGAAAAAGCTACGACCCAATTGCCTGACTTGGACACCGTGGTGCTTGACATTTGTATTAATGTGGTGAAGATGGAGCCATGCCTTGATAACATGATAAGATGAATGGGGTAAACATTCTTTTAGCATCGTATACTTTCAAAGATTGATGATTTGATTACTTGTGCTTATGAATATTACAATATTGATGTGTGTTAATTCATCGTTTCTTAATGAGCATACATGCAAAAGATTACATATTGGGTTGCATGTCACATCAAAAATTATGTTTTTATCATTTACCTACTCAAGGACGAGCACGAATTAAGCTTGGGAATGGTTGATGCGTCTCCAACTCATCTATAATTTTTGATTGTTCCACGTTGATATATTATCATCGTAGGATACTTTTTGGGTCATAATTCACCAATTTATATTATTTTTTAGCACTAATCTATTGACCCACTACCTAGTGCCAGTTGCCGTTTTCTGTGGGTTTTTTGTTTTTCAGGTTCACTGTACCCAACGAAGTTCAATTTCCCCCAAAACAATTATGAGTTTTTGGACCAAAAGAAGACGTGGAAGCTTCGGGAGAAGGCGTGAAGCCACACGAGAGAGGCACAAGCCAACATGGCGCAACCAAGAGCGGTAGGCGCTCCTTGATGGCTTGTCCCTCCATGGTGGCCCCACTACTCTGTTGTGTGGTATATAAATTCACATATATTCCAAAAACCATAAATATTATAGAGAAACACTTTTTTGACCGCCAGTAGTCTCTGTTCCATGGCGATCCCATCTGTAGCTCCATTCCGGCACCTTGCCAGAGGGGGGTCGATCACGGAGGGCCTCTTCATGAACCTTGTTGCCCTCATGAT
The DNA here is from genome assembly GCF_904849725.1 of Hordeum vulgare subsp. vulgare. Lineage (NCBI taxonomy): Eukaryota > Viridiplantae > Streptophyta > Magnoliopsida > Poales > Poaceae > Hordeum > Hordeum vulgare. Next base: position 107,769,852 of record NC_058521.1, on the reverse strand, counting down.
GATGTGTGAGTAGTTCACCTCATACCTATGGGTCCGTAGTTAGTACCTATATATCTCTCTCTCTCTCTCTCATGATCTTCAATACAATTATCATCACATCTTTGCTTTGATCTATTTGATGTAATTCTTTTGCATGGTGTGTTTGTTGGGATCCGATGAATTGTGTGTTTAATTTCAGATTATTCATGAAACTGTTTGAGTCTTATTTGAGTTTTATGATTCTTACTTGCATTATCATCATAGATTCGTAACTCTCTCTGATCTATTGAATTACTTTGGACAAGTAGTTTGGTATTATTTCATTGAGAGGGGTGCGTTGTAGTGGGTTCAACCTGACGAGTTTCTATATCCCAGTGACAGACGGGGACAAGTAACATGTTTGTTTTATTTCCACTAAGGATAAAACAATGGGGTTTATTCATATTGGTTGAGTTTACTTTGTCTACATCAGGTCATCCTTCTCCAAGCATTACTGCGCTTGTCATGAACTTAATACGTATAGAGGCAAGCATAGAAGTGCTCTTGAAGTGGAGTAGTAGTAGTAGGTGCAGGTAGGAGTTGGCCTATTTTCTTATGGACATGATACCTATACACACATGATTATTGTCATGAAAATTGCATACTATCTGCTTTTCTGTCAATTTGCCAACAATAATTTGTTTACCCACCATATGTTGCTTTCACGAGAGATACCACTAGAGAACACCATGGCCCCGGGTCTATTCTAGAAAACTTATAATTACCTTGTTGTTCTTATTTGACTTCTATTTTATTTTGCAAGTTAAAATTCTCTACAATTCTCTGCACACCTCATTCCCTTGCAAATAATGAGATCAAACGGATTGACAACCCTCTTGCCCGCGTTGGGTGCAAGTTATTTGCTCTGTTGTGTTCAGCCACCAAAGACAGTTGAGGATTGATATTCCTGTTGGTTCGATAAACCTTGGTTTCTTAACTTATGGAAATACTTACCCGTATTGTGCTGCAATTACCCGTCTCTCTTCAAGAAAATGCAACACAAATCACAAGTATCAACTGCCATCTAACCCAACACTTGATTCACCTTCTGTTTTATGTACGCTTGCGACACCACCACATGCTATTCACTCTTATATGTCACAAGTAACTGATAATACTACTTCTTTATTTGATGGAACTCATGATGATGCTACTACTATGCTAGATGAAATCAAAATTATGCCACAGGTGAATTACTTGATGCTCATATTGCTAAATTTATAGAACTTGATAATGTTGAAATTGATGAAAATTATGATTCACCTATTATGCCTAGCTCTCCTACTATGGATTTGATATGCCTGAGATTCCTGATGGTTATGTTATGGATGGGGACATAGCCAGGGACTGTCTTGCTTGTAACGATAGAGATTCTCTTAAGAAACTACCGAGTAAGCTGAAAGAAAAATCTATGATGGAAAAAATGAAACATGATCCTAGGGTTGCTACTTCTCCTATATGTGTTACTGATAAAAATTATGGATTCTCTGTTGAGCCTGAGTTTACCCTGGTAGAATATGATCCTTTTCATGGTTACAAAACCGATACTCTTGTGGCACACCTTACCAGGCTAAATGATACTGCCACGCTATTCGCTCATATGAGGAAAAATAGTTACTCTTATATGCTTAATCTTGTTTCCTTTCTCAATAAAGGGTGATGCTAAGAAGTGGTTCCATAATCTTTCTCCTAGTTGTGTGTGTAGTCCCTAGGATATGATATATTACTTCTTTGAAAAATATGTTCCTGCTCATAAGAAATAAGCTGCTTTATAGGAAATATTTAAATTGGTGCAAATTGAAGACGAGACTCTCCCTCAATCTTGGGGAAGGCTTCTCTAGGAACTTAAAGCTTTGCTTGATCATCCTCTTAATTAAAATGAAATACTTGATATATTTTATAATGGACTAACCAATGCTTCTAGGGTCTACCTAGATAGTTGTGATGGTTGTGTTTTAAAGGAACAAAATGTAGGACACATTGAAGAACTATTGAATACTATTTTAAATAATGCTAATGACTGGACACTTCCCGAACCACCACTGGAACCAATTCAAAAGAGAGGTATTAGATTCCTTAGTCTAGAAGATATCCAAGAAGCTAGGAAATCTATAAAAGAAAAGGGTATCAAATCTGAAGAAGTCAAGAATTTACCACGTGTTTAAGAAATACATGGACTCGATATTCCTACACAAGTAATAGAGGTAAATTCACTTCATAGATTTGATGAGGGTGATATACCTTATAAAAAAACTACTACTCACTGCATGTATGAATTGGATATTACATTGTTAAGCAAGAACATTTCAATATGTATGTTGAAGATCAATTAAAATGAAATGTGATGATGATTGATCATTTGAGCGACTTGATGCTTGGAATTGCTAATGATGTTAAAGGCTTGGGTAAACATTCATCCTGGTTCATCCTTAGCTAGAATAAGTTGCTAAGTCAAAAATGATTTGCTTACTATAATGAATAATAAGTTGAATGATCATGTTGTTAGAGTTATGACTAGAGAGGGTAAAATGACTCTGGAACCTCTCTATCCTGAAGCACATCGTAAAGGGATTGAGCAGGATTCTTAGAACATTGATACTGATGCACCTAGTTCATCTAAAAAGAAAAAGAAAGATGATAGGACTTTTCATGCTTCTAGAGAATCGATGATAGAAAAACCTGCCGATAATCATAATTTTGTTTCTATTTCTGATGTTGAGACACAATCTAGTAGTGAACATCCACCTAGTGATAATGATAAAGTTGATGTTCATGTTGATGCTCAACTGGACAATGATAAAGAATGTGATAATGATGTAGAAATAGAACATGTTGTTGATCTTGATTACCCACCTCCTAAGAATAAACGTTATGATAAGAAGGGTTGTATTGCTAGAAAAGATGGTACAGGAAGAGAGCTATGGGTTAAAAAACCTATGCCATTTCCTCGTAAGCCTTCAAAAAATAAGGATGAGGAGTGATATCTACTATGCAACTTTGTTCTTGTAGGCATTGTTGGGCCTCCAAGTGCAGAGTTTTGTAGGACAACAACAAATTTCCATCAAGTGGATGACCTAAGGTTTATCAATCTGTGGGAAGTGTAAAATGAACATGGTCTCTCTCAAACAACCCTACAATCAAATACAAGAAATCTCTTATGCCCCAACACATCCAACACAATGTCAAATTGTATAGGTGCACTATTTTGGCGAAGAGATGGTGATACAAGCGTAGTATGAATAACATATATAGGTTTTTGTAATCTGAGAATATAAAAACAGCAAGGTAACAAGTAGTAAAAGTGAGCATAAATGGCATTACAATGCTTGGAAACAAGGCCTATGGTTTACTTTTACTAGTGCAATCTCTCAACAATGCTAACATAATAGAATCATAGGATCATCCCTCAACGTGCGACAAAGAACCACTCCAAAGTTCATATCTAGCCGAGAACATAAGATGAAATTGTTGCAGGTAGTAGAACCACCTCAAAGCTATTATTTATGATCAATCCATTGAGCTATTCCTATAAATGTCACAAACATCTCTAGAGTTCGTACTAGAATAACACCTATGGTACACATCAATCAACCCTAATGTCACCTAGATACTCCAATGTCACCTCAAGTATCCGTGGGTTAATTATTGACATGCATGAAACAATTTCAAATTTATCATATTCAATCCAACACAAAGAACTTCAAAGAGTACCCCAATATTTCTATCAAAGAATGTAGGACAAGAACGCGTATCAACCCATATGCATAGATTACCCCAGTTTCACCTTCAGAATCCACAAGTTGAGTACCAAAACATATATCAAGTGAATCAAGATAACACCCCATTGTCTCCACGGTTATCCACATGCAAGAAATACATCAAGTGATCTCAAAACCAATATTCAATCTGACATAACAAAATCTCAACGAAAAAGATTCAATTCATCACATCAAGATAGCAAGGGAAAACACCATATGATCCAACTACATTAACAAAGCCTGTGATACATCAAGATCGTGACTTGTCAAGAACACGTAAGAGAGAGAGAGAGAGAGAGAGAGAGAGAGAGAGAGATAGAGAGAGAGATCAAACATATAGCTACTGGTACATACCCTCAGCCTCAAGGGTGAACTACTCCCTCCTCGTCATGGACACCGCGAGGATGATGAACATAACATCCTATGATGATAGCCCCCTTTGGTAGGGTGTTAGAACAGGAATTCGTATGAGTTTTCTTCAGTACAGAGGCATGCGGTGATGGAGCGGAAGTTCTAGGTTCCTTTCTGAGGGTTTATGTACATATAGGTTTTTTCAGTGTTGGAATCATGTCAAACGGAGCCACGAGGTGGCCCCAAGCCATCAGGGAATATCTAGGGGGTGAGCGTGCCTTTATGGCTTTGGGGCACCTGGTGTCCAACTCCGGTGGTTCCCCATTCCGTTATTTCTCATATGTTTGATACGTATCCAACGTATCTATAATTTTTGCTTGTCTCATAATGTTATATTATCATTCTTGAATGTTTTACAATCAATTTACTATAACTTTATATTAGTTTTTGGTATAATCTATTAATGGTTGTAAAATTGCACAAGTTCTAGCTTCACACTTTGATTTGCTGGAATTAATTAGAAATTGTCGAAAAAACGCAAAAGGAGCCTTGTTGGAGGACTCCGACTCTCGTGAAATCTGTCCACAAATAGTTAACAGAGATCGTCATTTTGGCACCCGAACACGGTGTCAAATGGAAAAAAGCTAAAACTAGGAAAGTGTGGGTAATTTTATAGCAATGAGTGTGGACTACAAATTCATCCAAAACGGAGTTTGTATGCGATCATGAGAATTGTTAACGTGATTGAGTCCAACTCTTAACATATCTGATATATTCGGGCTGTGAGGAGTTCCTAGGAAGGTTCTATAGGTGCCCGAGAGCCATTGGATCAAGGGTCCATCCATCAGAGGGCCATAGAGCACCACAGAGGCACATATAAGGAGAGAAAAACCCTAATTTTGAAAAAGACACCAAGAGCCACGAATTTGCCTCTCCCTTGGCTACCGCCAAGAAGGGGAGAGGCTCCTCTAATTCAGCACCAAGACCAAGGAAAAAGGAGGGGCAAGGGGCCGCCTCCCGTCGGCACCGCCGCCGCCCGTCGTGGTGCCATGGCCGCCATCGCCTCCATCTCTTCGGGGCTACACCTCTCCGTCAACAAATCTCTCTTTCTCACCATGATGATGTGTGAGTAATCCTCCTCGGGGCCGAGGGTATGTACTAGTAGCTATGTGTTCAATATCTCTCTATCGTGTTCTTGAGATGGCACGATCTTGATGTATCATGAGCTTTATTAATATAGATGAATCATATCGGATTTTCCCCTCTCTATCTTCTTGTGTTGAATTGAGGTTTTCCTTTGAAGTTTTCTTATCGGATTGAGTCTTTAAGTATTTGAGAACACTTTATGTATGTCTTGCGATGGGATATCTGTGGTGACAATGGGATGTTCTATTGATCCACTTGATGTATATTTTGGTGATCAACTTGCAGGTTCCGTGACCTTGGGAATCTATGCATAGGGCTTGGCACAAGTTTTAGTCTTGACTTTTTAGTAGAAACTTTGGGTCACTCTTTGGAGTTCTTTGTGTTGGATTGAACATGATGAATCTGAAATTATGTGATGCATATTGTATAATCATGCCCATGGGTACTTGTGGTGACATTGGAGTATCTAGGTCACATTAGGGTTTTGGATGATGTGTATCTTAAGGTGTTATTTTAGTACAAACTCTAGGGCTATTCGTGACACTTATAGGGATAGCTCATACGATTGATCAGAAAAGATAACTTTTAGGTGGTTTTGTACCCTACAATAATTTCTTGATTTGTTCTCCGCTATTTGTGACTTTGGAGTGAACTCTTTGTCGCACGTGAGGGATTTATAGATGATTCAATTATGTTAGTATTGTTGAGAGAACTTGCACTAGTGAAAGTATGGACCCTAGGCCTTGTTTCCAAGCATTTGTACAACATTTTTCTTGTTTTTTACTATTAGTTACCTTGCTATTTTTATATTTTCAGATTACAAAAACCTATATCTACCATCCGTATTACACTTGTATCACCATCTCTTCGCCGAACTAGTGCACCTATACAATTTACCATTGTATTGGGTGTGTTGGGGACACAAGAGACTCTTTGTTATTTGATTGCAGGGTTGCTCGAGAGGGACCATCTTCATCCTATGCCTCCCACGGATTGATAAACTTTAGGTCATCCACTTGAGGGAAACTTTCTATTGTCATACAGAACTCTCCGCTTGGATGCCCAACACGAGTCTCCAAGAAGAAAGTTGTGTAGTAGACATCAAGCTCTTTTCTGTTACCGTTGCCGGGGAGGTTAGGTAAGCGGCAGTCACATCCCGTCAACGAAGCTCTTTTCTAGCGTCGTTGCCAGGGAGGTGAGTGCTTGAAGGTACATCTTTACATCTTGCAACTAAATCTTTTAATTTCTTGTTTTTCACTAGTTTGGTTTATAAAAGAAAACTACAAAAAAAATGGAATTGAGGTTGCCTAATATGCTTCATCTTTTCATTGTCTTTCGTGAAAATGATGAGAAGGAAAATTGTGCTCAAGTGTTACAAGAAGAAGTTATTAAAATGTTTGGCACACAACTTTTGAGTGATGAGCATGATAGCAATGTTGTTAGTATGAATTCTCTGAATATTCAGGATGCTAATGATATGCAAAGCCACAAGCTTGCGGATGCTATGCTTGATGAATATGACATTTTTAGTCCCCCAAGTTTTGATGAGCAAAACAATTATGATGATAACATGCCTCCTATCTATGATGATTATTGTGATGACATGTATGCTATGAATAATAATTATAACCATGAAACTTGTCATCATGATTTTAATTTTCAATTGGATTATGCTTCACATGATAGTTATTTTGTTGAATTTGCTCCCACTACTATTGATGTGAATAAATTTGCTTATGTGGTGAGTTGTAAAATTTCTACGCTTGTAGATCATGAAAAGAATGCTTTATGTGCTGGTTATATTGTGGAATTCCTTCATGATGCTAATTAAAATTATTATGAGGGAGGAACATATGCTTGTAGGAATTTCAATAATATCAAGTTTCCTCTCTATGTGTTCAAAGCTTTGAAGTTATGCTTGTTTTGCCTTCCTATTCTAGTTGATTCTTGCTGCCATAAATTGTTTGTTCACAAAATCACTATGCATAGGAAGTGAGTTTGACTTAAATGTGCTTGTCATTAGATTCATGATGCTCTTTTGCATGTTATAATTATTATTCCTATGTAAGCATCATTGAAATCATCATGCCTAGCTAAAAGGCTTTAAAGAAAAGCGCTTGTTGGGAGACAACCCAACACTTTTACTTTCTGTTATGATGTGTTCACATGGTTAAGATACTGTAGTAATCATGTTTTATAGATTTTATTTCAATAAAGTGCCAAGTAAAGCCTTTGGGATAGTGTGGATGATAGTTGAGTTGATTCTGCGCAAAAACAAAAACTTTTGCTCTCTGTCCCGGAATTTTGTAAATTCACTGGAGGTGCTTTTGATCTGAATGTTTTACACATGATTGATATACAAATTTCCTGGATTGTACTATTTTTTTCAGAATTTGTAGTGAGAGGGAAGTATGGTTACACTACAGATCTTCACACACTGTTCTGTTTTTAACAGATTCTGTTTTGCATGCATAGTTTGCTTGTTTTAGTGTTCCCATAGCTTATATTTAGTGATATAAATTATGGGAATCGTATAATACATTGGGTATCATGTGGGAACAATTATGAATCTTGTCTTGATAGTACCTAAGTGAATGATCATTATTTATTATACTAACCCATCTCACGAAGTTCCGTTAAGTTTTGTGTGATTGAAGTTTTCAAGTTTTGGGTGAGACACCGATATGAGGAGAATAATGAGTGACAAGAACCTAATCCTGGGGATGACCAAGGCACGCCCAAGGTAATATCCAAGGAAGACTCAAGCGTCTAACCCTAGGGATGCCCTCTTTTGTCTTCAACATTATCGGTGTATCTTACTTGGAGCAATATTTTTATTCATCACATAATATGAGTTTTGCTTGGACCATCATTTTATTTTTTTGTCCTATGTTAGGTGTTATTTATAATCTTGTTTTTAAATAAAATTTTCCAAGAATTGCATTAGGATGCTTGCATTGCATGCTTTGATTGGTGTTGTGTAAAAACAAAAACTAGTGTTGTAGTGTTTCAATTTTCATATTTTACTGGAACCTATAAAGTTTGTAATTTTTTACACAGGGTTCTCATATAAATTATATAGCATTTCCTAAATTTTCATAATTTTTTGAGTTACAGAAGTACACAATTTTCATAAATTTCTACAGACTATTCTCTTTGGACAAATTGTTGTCATAGTTTTGTTATCTACTTATCCTATAGTTTCCATAGCCTGTATTGATAGATATAAATTGTGGAAATGATAGTAAACAGTAGATGATGTCTGCAATTATTATGCAAATTTTCTTGCCAGTACATAAAGAGTTGATTTATTATTATGTGCACTAACATATCTTACGAGTTCTTTTCATGTTTGGTGTGGATGAAATTTTTGAGAATAGGTGAAACCGGGATACGAGAGGATTGAAAAGGACACAAAAGCTCAAGCTTGGGTATGCACAAGGCAACCTAAGTAAATATTTCAAGAACTCTCAAGCATCTAAGCTTGGGGATGATACACATCCCACCTCTCTTCGTCAACTATCGGTTAACCTATGTTGTGCCTAAATTTTTATTCGTTCACATGATGCGTCCTATTCTTGGAGTGCTATTTTTCTTTTGTTTTCCGTTTAAATAAAACACACAGATATGCAAATATATTTTTTGAGGGAGAGAGTCCTCACATAGCTCCTTAATTGTTTGGCTACTCATTGATCTTCACTTATATTTTTTGTGAGTAGCTTGTCATTTCCTCTAATGCTTCACTTATACCTTTTTGAGGGATGGAATCTTTATGCTCTTGTGCTTCCTTTAAATTGGTTTGAGCATGTCAAAAGGACATTAGAAATATATGAAACTAGTCACAAAGTAATAAAATGCAAGAGGGATATAATAAAAACTTTCATGAAGATCATGGGACAAATTAAACTTGATTCTTTGTCATAGTTTTAAAACATGATGATAGTAATATGTGAGTCATGTTAGTGAATAAGTATGCTTTAAGTAGGAATATTGATGTTAAGGTTTGTGACTCCATATGCATGCATGGAAGTCAATAGTTATGCAATGAAGTTACATGCTACGATGGTGCATTATTCGGTCTTAGTTATGACTCAATGCTCACTTATGTGAATTTTCGTTTCTTAGTTTGATTGCTTCCCAATCTATTTTCCAGCCTTCATTTGTACTAAGTAGAAATACTACTTGTGCATCCAAAATCCTTAAACCAAGTTTTGCCTCATGAGTCCATCATACCTACTTATATGCGGTATTTCCATGTCGTTCCAAGCAAATTTGTATGTCCCATCCCTAAATTTTCAAAATAAAATTTCTCTTTTGTGTGCCCATACCGCTCATGAAACGGTGGGGAGTATCTAATATTTTTCCATGCTAGGTGGGTTATTCTCATGATATGTGTTGATTCACTATCATTCACGAGAAAGTGGCTGGTATTCGGGATGTCGAGTTCCATGCTCAAAAAACAAATCAAATATAATGAAACAAAACTCCCCCAGGAATGTTGTTGGTATGGACGGTACCCGTGGATTCGGCTCGCCGTGGAGGGGGAGTAAAAACTTTACCATTCTGTTTGTGAACCGCCTATAATGTATCTAGCATGGAAAGTATTGTGAGATACTTTGTCGTTTTCGTTGACACGAAAAGCATGGTACTCAAAATAATTTTTATCTCTCTCAATTTAAACCTTGAGCTCTGGCACCTCTACAAATCCCTACTTCCCTCTATGAAGGGCCTATCTATTTACTTTATGCAATTTTTATTTTTGCTTTGAGTCTCCATCTTCTTTTATAAGCACCAACTAGGAAACACTATGATCATACTTGAGCATTGGGCATAGCTAATATTTGAGCGTGTTTCATGAATGGATCAATGATTGAGCATGATGGGCTAGGGATAACTATCTTTAGTGTTGATATTTTGAAAGACATGGTTGCTTGTTGACATGCTTGAGTATTGAAATCATTATGTTAAAACTAGACTATTCCTTTTATTCACTTACAAGTCCAAATGTCCATGCTATACAAACAAGCAAATAATTTGATTAACATGTTATGCAACATTCCACATCAAAAATTCTGTTTTTATCATTTATCTACTCGAGGACGAGCATGTATCTATAATTTTTGCTTGTTTCATGCTATTATATTATCATTCTTGGATGTTTTACAATCATTTTACTACAAATTTATATTAATTTTTTGGACTAACCTATTAATGGTTGCAAAATTGCACAAGTTCTTGTTTCACACTTTGATTTGTAGGAATTAATTAGAAATTATCGAAAAAACGCAAAAGGAGCCTTGTTGGAGGAGGACTCTCACTCTTCTGAAATCTGTCCATAAACAGTTTTTAGGGATCGTCCGTTTTACCCTACAATACTATGTCAAATGGAAAAAGCTAAAATTAGGAAAGTGTGGGGAATTTTATGGCAATGATTCGGGACTACAAATTCGTTCAAAATAGAGTTCGTGTGCGATCTGGAAACCTCTTTTACTGAAGGGAAATATCTGATTACGGGATCACGAGAACTGTTGACGTGATTGAGTCCAACTCTTAACATATCGGATATATTTTGCCAAGCCACAACTTTGCAGACTCATGAGGCTGTGAGGAGTTCCTAGGAAGGTTCTAGAGGTGCCCGAGAGCCATTGGATCAAGGGTCCATCCATGGGAGGGCCATAGAGTACCACATAGGCACATATAAGGAGAGAGAAAAACCTTAATTTCAAAAGAGCCACCAAGAGCCACGAATTTGCCTCTCAATTGGCAGTCGCCAAGAAGGGGGAGGCTCCTCCATTGCAGCACCAAGACCAAGGAAGAAGGAGGGGCAAGGGGCCGCCGCCCGCCGCCACCGTTGCAGCCCATCGTCGGTGTCGTGGCCACCATCGCCACCATCTTTTCGGGGCTACACCTCTCCATCAACAAATCTCTTTTTCTCACCATGATAATGTATGAGTAATCCTCCTCGGGGCTCAGGGTATGTACTAGTAGTTATGTGTTCAATCTATTTCTCTCTCTCGTGTTCTTGAGATGGCACGATCTTGATGTATCGCGAGCTTTATTAATATAGATGAATCATATGGGGTTTTCCCCTCTCTATGTGCTTGTGATGAATTGAGTTTTCCCTTTGAAGTTTCTTATCGTATTGAGTCTTTAAGAATTTGAGAACACTTCACGTATGTCTTGCGATGGTATATCTGTGGTCACAATGGGATGTTCTATTGATCCACTTGATGTATGTTTTGGTGATCAACTTGCGGGTTCCGTGACCTTGGGAATCTATGCATAGGGGTTGGCACATGTTTTCGTCTTGACTTTCCGGTAGAAACTTTGTGGCACCCTTTTAAGTTCTTTGTGTTGGACTGAACATGATGAATCTGAAATTATGTGATGCATATCGTATAGTCATGCCCATGAGTACTTGTGGTGACATTTGAGTATCTAGGTGACATTAGGGTTTTGGTTGATGTGTATATTAAGGTGTTATTTTAGTATGAACTCTAGGGCTGTTCATGACATTCATAAGGATAGCTCATAAGATTGATCAGAAAAGATAACTTTGAGGTGGTTTCATACCCTACAATAATTTCTTGGTTTGTTCTCCGCTATTTGTGAGTTTGGAGTGAACTCTTTGTCGCACGTGAGGGATTTATATATGATTCAACTATGTTAGTATTGTTGAGAGAATTTGCACTAGTGAAAGTATGGACCCTAGGCCTTGTTTCCAAGCATTTATACAATGTTTTGCTCGCTGTTTACTATTAGTTACCTTGCTATGTTTATATTTTGAGATTACAAAAACTTACATCTACCATCCATATTACACTTGTATCACCATCTCTTCGCTGAACTAGTGCACCTATACAATTTGTCATTGTATTGGGTGTGTTGGGGACACAAGAGACTCTTTGTTATTTGATTGCTGGGTTGCTTGAGAGAGACCATCTTCATCCTATGCCTCCCACGAATAGATAAACCTTAGGTCATCCACTTGAGGGAAACTGTAGCGACCCGACTCAAGACGAGTCAAGCCTCTGGTGTTTCCGTACCATCCCAAGATCATGCTGGTACACACTCAGTACATTAATGTATATATTCAAGAGTTCAATCACACATCTTTATTAATCGAAATCTCATATCGAGTACTTTATTACAATAATGGATTACAATAAAGTGGTTGAAGGCCATCTCATGAGATATCTAACGAAGACTAGCGGAAGCATCAGGTAGACGAGTCCATCCGACTCCAGGGCATGTCGCTGAGCGTAGATCGTAGCCTCACTCCTGGTCGGAAAAGTACTCTGCAACATGATACGTTGCAGCCGTGTAGGTCAGCATATGGAATATACCGACAAGTCATCAAAGAGAGGGGTAAAAATAATAATCAACTATCTCTACATGCATATTTGGCAGGTGGGGCTATAAGTTTTTGCATAAAGCCAATTTTATCCTACGACAAGAGGGGCTGGAAGCAAAATATTACTACATTGTTTGTTGTTAACGAGATGGTTCCGCCAACCAATTCTCGTACCCGAGTTGTTGTTAATACCCACATCATTATTAAGTTGTGTCGAGAGTTCAGGGGAATTTCAATGCCTTCGGCTCAAGTTGTCCATGACCATGGACACGGCTAATCGATTAGGTTGGGCACTCTGCAGAGTTTTGCACACGTTCCCCACAAGATTTGATCTCCTCCGTGTATGTCCTCGCACTTCAGGGTGTTTGAAGACCGGATGATCAAAACATGGTCTTTCAACGGGTCCCTCTGAATCCTTGGCGGTGCCCATCCATTCCTACCGTTCTTCTACATCTGCTAGCACCGCCTTTCCAGAGTCGCCGCGTTGTCCAACCAAGCCAGAGCCCATAATGACTTGTGGCTGTGCAGGTAAGCCTTGGGTCTTGAAGCCTCCGTCCGTCTCTTCAAGCCTGGGTGAAGCTTTCCGCAAGATGTCATGGCCGTCTCCAGCATCCCGGGTCATCCACTGGTTTCTCCAGGGAGCCGATCAACCGTCCTTCACCCAGAGTTGCATTGCATCCGAGGTCTTGAAAATCTTGTCTTAACCGGTCTTGGTTATTTAATCAACCTCGCATCACTCGTGTTATGCACTCAACCGAAATCCCGTCTACTCAAGCATAGCAATATGAAATTTGTCGTCCCGGGCCAAGTATCGGGGTTGTTGTGTGCCTACCACATGATACTACAACCTATACTGAAATTTCCAAGTACCCAAGCAGCATGCAATTGGGCATAGAAAGGTGAAACTACCATGCATCGAAAAACATAGGAAATAGTATGATCAAAATGACTTGCCTTGATGATAGTTGTCTTGATCGAGCGCTTCTAAGTAACAAGCTTCGCACTCCGGGTGATCTACCGATGCAAACAAATACACACCATAAGCACTACAATCAAACAACAAGTAAAAATAACATCACAAGTAAAGAGTTGCTATGGCCTAAGTGAAAGAATTCACTACACGCCACTAAGGCAGAAACTTGTTTCTGTTAAAACCCCAAGTAAAAATATTTAAAAAAAATTGAAACTTATACCACAGTAAGATATAATCACTAGGAAGCAGTAGCAAAAATAATCAAATCAAAATCATTTTTAAACTCCTGGAATAAGCAAAACAAGTTTTAAGCTAAATCTGATCTAATTCAAATTTGAAAATTTCAAACATAGACAAATTATATGTTTTTAAAAACTACAGAAAAATTATGATCTACTGGAACAAGTTTCAACTCCATTGGAATTCGGGATCAAAGGCTATGCTCAAAACAAAATTGAAACTTTTCTGTTTTGGGAATTAAACAGAAAAAGAAAACAAATACTAACAGACACGTGGCAATCCCTGATTTGTTGCGGGGGTGTGTGCTGCGGGTAGAATGAGAAAACGGCCGAAGTATAACAAAATCTACGGCTAAATAATAAGTGGGGTAAAAAACCGTTCGGGTTTTTATTTAAAAACCGAAGGGGTACCTAACTTCTAATCTAGCGCGTACATCTAAGATCGGACGGCTACGGGGAGGGGATGGGGCTTACCGTGGGCTGGGAGTTATCTCTGGTGAGCCTGTGCTCCGGCCGAAGGTGGTGGTGGCCGGGGAAGGGGTTCCGGCGGTCGGCCGAAGTGGGGGAGACGTCCGGGCGGCGGAGGGGATCTCAGCGTGCTTCTGGTGGCGTCGGGGAGGTGCGGCGTGGCCGGAGGCGAGCAGTGGAGTGGCCGGAGCTTCGGCCGTGCTTGTGCTCCGGCGAGGTGCAGCAAGGGGCGGTTTGGGGCGGCGAGACGGCGTGGCGAGGAGGGGAACGGGGTGCGGTGGCGGAGGGGCTTTATATAGGGGGGCTAGGGGGCTCGGGGAAGGTAAGGGGAGAGAGATCCGGGAGAGGGGATCGGGTCCGGCGAGCTTTGGTAGGGGCTCGGGCTCGGGATGGTAAGGGAGGAAGGAGAGGAAAGAGGTGACTGAGCGGGATCCGGTCGTCCAGGGGGGGGGGGGGGGGGGGTCCACCAGGCAGAGAGGGAAGGGCGCGGGCGGCGGTTCGGTCGGCCGGATCCTACGGGATTCGGATCCCGGCTACATTGCGATTTGGCCCACAGGGCTTATCTGGCGCCGGTGCGTTTTAAAAAAAAAACTACCTTTCCTATTTTTCTAAAATAGGAAGTAAAACAAATAAAAAGGTAGGTAATTAAAATCCTAAAATAGGGGTATTATATACCAAAAAAATCAGAAAAATATCCTCTACTCGATTAACATTTTTCCAAGGCAAAAATAAAAACTTTTAAAAAATGTTTTCAGAAAATCCCCTAAATGCTTAATTTTTTTTGCAAATATTTTCGCGATAAAACCTTAGCTTTCTTGGCTCCAAATATTTCAGAGATGCCTCACATTTTTGGAGGGTCATTTTCCTCCGCTCTCTCTCTCTTGCGTGCAAGAGATTATTTCCCGGCATTTCTTGTGTGAAGAAAAATAGAAATGCAAAAGCAAAAGTCGAAAGAATTCAAATGCAAACTTTATTTAAATCGATATGCATAGATGCTTAGCTACAATGTAAAACATTCCCAATTAGGAAAATTGGGATGTTACAGAAACTTGCTATTATCCTACAAAACTCTATGTTTGGAGGCCCACCACGAGTCTACAAGAAGAAGGTTGTGTAGTAGATATCAATGTTCCAGAAAAAATCATCAAATAGTTTGGGGCGATTCCTAGAACTTCCATTTTCTCCACAAAAAGCAACACTACGGTAATTCTGCTTGAAACAACGTCAGCCCAGGTTAGTTCTAATTAAAACATATAAAGTGCATCAAAACCATATAAAAGTATTGTAAACATAGGTAAATATGGCATGAATACTTCATAAATAAGCAATACATTGAAGAGGTACCAAGGAGGAATTTGAACGCTTAGTTGAAATGCTTAGACCCATCTTTTTGCGAACACGATTGACAAATATTTTGAAAATGCCTCTTTATGCTGAATATATGAAAGATATTGTTACTAATAAAAGAAAGATAGATGAAGCTGATATTTCCACCATGCTTCCTCGTTACTCTTTTGATGGTAGAGTACCTAAGAAATTAGGAGGCCTTGGAATACCCACTATACCTTGCTCCATTAAACGAAGTTATGTCAAAACTGATTTATGTAATTTAGGAGCAGGTGTTAGTGTTATGCCTGTATTTTTACATAGAAGACTTGATTTGAATAAGCTTATGCCTACTAAAATATTTTTTTAAATGGTTGATAAATCCACTCCTATAGCTATTGTAATTTGTGAGGATGTCCATGTTGTGGTTGCAAATGTTACTATCTGAACGGATTTGTTATTCTTGATATGCCCGAGGATAACAACATGTCAATTATCCTTGCTAGACCTTTTTTGAATATTATAGGGGTTATTATTGATTTGAACAAAAGCAAATTTCCTATTCATGTTAGTGATAATAAACATACAATATACATTTCGGAGAAACAAGCTCTAGTGAATAATATTAACTCCATTGAGAAAATTTCTACAATTACTATTGGAGGGTTCAAATTAGCTCTACCTAGTGTCAAAAAGAGATATGAAATTCTTATAGTTTGGGAAATTCATATCCCCGTTGAGGTAACTTGGTGTTATGCCAAAAAATTGGTTTCATGTAACTTGTATACGGTTTGTTAATAAGAGTTGACCAACCTTATTAATGGATTCTTTTTTAGGAGCATGTGGTCGATAAATTTAGTAAGCACAACCTACTATACACATAGTTTTACTCTCTATTAGAAGTGTTAATAAAGTAGAATGCCATATTAATTATTTTTTCTGAATTATCCATGCAATAAAAATGTCCCTAAAATAAAAGTTCTCGGAATGCCCTAAAAAATTTGTAAGTTTTTTCTGCAATATATTAGAATTTTGGGCACCGAACACACCCACGAAGTGCACCTGTGAGCTACGAGCCCTTAGGGCGCACCTATTAAGCTCGTGGGCCCCATAGGGACCCACTCACTTAGTTCTCATGCCCACATCCTTCTCCTTACTCGAGAAAAAAAATCACCATTGCCTCCAAGCCCGTGTTCTTGCTCATTTTCGAGTGATTTTTGATCTCGTTACTCGAAACTCCATTTCCGAAACTGTTTTAATGGTTTACCCCTTGGTATGTGACTCCTCCAATGCTATAATTAGTTTTTGTTATAGTGTTTTATATTTTATAAATTTTACTATAGTTTGTGACCATGTATATGATCTTGTATGTTGAATTTGTATGGTTCAAGGTAGTTTTGATGCATGATATGACCTCTAGGCACTTGTAGGAGTAGTTGGTATCAATTTTATTGAGTTCTATTCACTTTTATTTGGAGGGACTAAAAATTCAGAAATTTTTAGAGAAAAAGAAATATGCTTAAGAGGATATTTAGGGGTTCTTTGAGACGGAGTTCCAAGGAAACTCCACAGGAGAAGCCAAAGTACCATCCACCTCTCACGGCCAAGGTGCGGCCATGCAAGTCTCCATGCGACACATGCTTGAGGAACGTGGGAATTTATGATGATTTCTATTTATTGACCGATCGAGTCGGTCTCACTCTGTTCCTTGCAGATGAAACTAGTGTAGAAAACCCTAGTGCTAGAGTTTTAAAAAGGGCCTTGCTAGTGTAGACACCTCATGCCACCAATATGGCACCATCGTTGACAAGATACCTATGACTTCCGTTCCACCACACCAACGGTATTTGATACGTCTCCAACGTTCCTATAATTTTTGATTGTCCACGCTGATATATTATCATTGTAGGATACTTTTTGGGTCATAATTCACCAATTTATATTATTTTTGAGCACTAACCTATTGACCCACTATCCAGTGCCAGTTGTTGTGTTCTGTGTGTTTTTTGTTTTCAGGTTTACTATACCAAACGAAGTTCAATTTCCCCGAAACTTTTTATATGATTTTTTCTGGACCAAAAGAAGTCCTCGAAGCTTCGGGGGGAGGAGGCCAGAAGCCTCACGATGGAGGCACAAGACAACAAGGCGTGACCCGGGACGGGGGATGGGTGTGCCCTGATGGATTATCCCTTCCTTGTGGCCCCACTTCCTTCAATATCTTGCCTATAAATTCAAATATATTCCAAAAACCCAAAATATCACAAAGAAACACTTTTTTCGCCGCCACAAATCTATGTTCCACGACAATCCCATGTGGAGCTTCATTCCAGCACCCTGCCGGAGGGGGGATCGATCATGGAGGGCCTCTTTCTCAACCTTTTTGTCCTCGTGATGATATATGAGTAGTTCATCACAGACCTACAGGTTCGTAGTTAGTACCTAGATGGCTATCTCTCTCTGTTGATCTTCAATACAATGATCACTGCATCTTTGCTCTGATCTATCAAATATAATCCTTTTGCATGGTGTGTTTGTTGGGATCCGATGAATTGTGGGTTTATGTTCATATTATTCATGAATACTATTTGACACTTCTCTAAGTTTTATGATTCTTATTTGGATGATCATCATAGCTTCATAATTCTCTTGATCTATTGAATTTCTTTGGCCAATTAGTTTGGTATTTCTTTAGTGAGAGGGGTGCCTTGTAGTGGGTTGAACCTGGAGACTTTCTATATCCCAGTGATAGAAGGGGACACATTGCATCTTTGTGTTGTTTCCACTAAGGATAAAACGATAGGGTTTATTCATATTGGTTGAGTTTACTTTCTGTACATCATGTCATTGTTCTCCAAGCATTACTCTGTTTGTCATGAACTTAATAGATAGAGAGGTAATCATAGAAGCGCTCTTGAAATGGAATAATAGTGGTAGGTGCAAGCACGAGTCGGCCTATTTTCTTATGGAAGTGATGCCTATATACAGATGATCATTGCTGTGAAAATCGCATAACTATCCGTTGTTTTGTAAGTTGCCCAAGAGTATTTTGTTTACCCACCATATGTTGCTTTCATGAGAGATGCCATTAGAGAACACTATGGCCCCCGTGTCTATTCACTTATATATTCAGAAGACTTATAATTTTCGTGTTGTTATTATTTGTCTTTTATTTTATTTTGCAAGTTACGACTATCTACAATTATCTAGACACCTCACTCGCTTGCAAATAACGAGATCAAGGGGATTGACAACCCTCTTTCCCGCGTTGGGTGCAAGTTGTTTGCTCTTTTGTGTGCAACCGCTGAAGATGGTTGAGGCCTGATATTCCTATTGGTTTGATAAACCTTGGTTTCGTAACTGAGGGGAATACTTACACATATTGTGCTGCAATTAAACGTACCTGTTCACCGAAAACCCAACATAGATGACAACTATCAGGAAGGACGTCTCGTGCCGTTGCCGAGGAATATCATCACCAACTATCAAGTAAATTCACACACATTATCATTCACTTGTTCTTATTTTTATTTGTTATTATTTTTTTCCTTTAAAAAAAACAAAAAAAAACAAAAATGTTTACCTTTGCTTGTTACTCATTTGCTTTGCTTGTCACGTTTGCTTGAAAGTTGCTATCATGTCTGAATTTGAGAAAGTTATCATTGAAAGCACTAGTGAAGATAGCACTAGTGTTTTAGATGAAGATAGACTAAAACTTATTGGTTCCACTCAGGATCCTCCTACAAATCAAGTCCCTACTAGTAATTCTCACACGACTCAAATTTCCAAAATTTATCATGTGGGCAGTGGGAATATTATTCGAAAGCATGTCATCCAATTTTTTTGAGTATTCGTTAGTTTACCCTCTAATTAAAGGATCTATACTTGATGAAACAAATTTTTATGTGGATGCTATTACCATGCTTATATTAAAAATGAAAAGAAAATTTGTGCATCTCCATCCTATGCTTCAAGAGGTATTTTTGGGATTCCCTAGCTTGCACGATCCCGAGATTAAGAAATTTGGTACCACTATCCTTATGCATGAATTTGATTATATTTTGCATGACGTGAAATAAATATCTTATTTCTATGGAACAAAATTTGAACATCCTCCCATAGAACAATCCTCCATAACAAACATGTTATGCGTAGGTTAGAATCTAATGACTATCACGTATTTGATATGAATATGAGGAGGAATGTGCTTCACAAATAATTGAAAAAATCATTATTTGTTCACACTTTTTATAAATTTGATTGTATTTCTAAAGGAATTAACGAAGGGTTTAGTGAAGATTGGCAAGAAAACACTATTAGGGAACCTATGAGTGATGAAATCCATGTCCTATATGAAGAACCCTTAGATGATAGTGACGTGAGTAATGATAATATAAGTCCTATTGAACACTTAACATATTAAACTATGCTTTTGAACAAGGGTTATTATTAAGTAAAACTTTAGAGGAGCTAATTTTTAAGGACATGAAGGGGTCCAACACGTGATCATATGCATTATGCCAAGCTAGGGGCATGAAACAATAACGCTTGTTGGGAGGCAACCCAATAGTTATCTTAATTTTTGCTTTTCAATATGTGTTTTGGTGTGATGACATGATTATTTCCTCTGTAATTATTGTGTTTTTATGTTTCAATTAGTGTTTGTTCCATGTAAAGCCTTTGGGATGACTTGTATGCTAAGTATAATTGGTACGATGCAAAAAACAGAAACTTTTATGTCCAGTGCAGAATTTCTATGATTTTCCTGGAATGTCTTTTTAAGCTGATTTTTTACACAATATTGCTATATAAATTCCTCAGGTATTACTAGTTGTTCTGAATTTTTGGAGTTACATAAGTATAGGTTCTTTACATATCACTACAGACATTTCTCATTTAGACATATTCTATTTTTGCTTGCATAGTTTGCTTGTTTTTATGATGCTATGGATTGTATCGGGGGTTATATGCCATGGATAAACTAGAATGAAGTAACTATTATGCAATAATGAAATATGAATAAATTTACAACAGTACCTAAGTATTGGATATGTTGCTTATACTAACGGATCTCACGGAGTTTTGTTGAGTTTTGTGTGATTGAAGTTTTCAAGTTTTGGGTGTTATCATGATGGACAATGGAATATGGAGAAGCAAGAGCCTAATCTTGGGGATGCCCAAAGCACCCCGAGGTAATATTATAGGAAGGCTCAAGCGTCTAAGCTTGGGGATTCCCTGGAAGGCATCCACTCTTTCGTCTCAATCCATCGGTATGTCACTTGGAGCTACATTTTTATTTGTCACATGCTATGGGTTTTGCTTGGAGCGTTGTTTTCATTAGTTTGATTTTCATTTCTCTAGTTTTCCACAATCATAATTTTATAGACACACCAACCTGAGAGATACACACATTTGTCATGATTTGTTAGAATGCTCTTTGTGCTTCACCTATATCTTTGAGCTTAGGAGTTCCTCTAGGGCTTCACTTTTATATTTTTGAGCATGGTGGTGTGTAGATTTGGTAGAAATATTTGAACTCTCGTTCTTCACTTATATTTGTTTGAGAGTTAATAAATAGTAACGGTAATTTGCGTGGGTCATAAATATAGTCCAAAAATAATGAGTATTGAACGAGTGATAATCAAAACCGTCATGTAGCACATAACGAGAAAATGTGGGTTAATCATATTGATGTGGTAATATGAAAAGGGTGTGATTACATCATTTTTGATTCGTAGAAGTATTGGTATTAAGAGGTGTTAATTTCTTGTTTATCTGGATATTAAAAAGGCATGGCGGGGATGTGTGAGCATTCCTATTCCTCGCTGAAATCCTAGTGTTGTTTCGAGTCGGAGTTGCGCAATGGTTAACTCCTCCCAACCCTGTACCTTAGGGCATGCGAGTAGTGCTTTTTATTTGTGATGAAACTAGTAAGACTTTGCAATAATATACGTGTTCCTCATGACTATTATGTGTTGGAAATATGCCCTAGAGGCAATAATAAAATATTTATTATTATATTTGCTGTTTCAAGATAATCGTTTATTATCTGTGCTATAATTGTATTCAATGGAAACATAAATACATGTGTGGATACATAGACAAAATACTTTCCCTAGTAAGCCTCTGTTGACTGGCTCGTTGATCAAAGATGGTTAAGATTTCCTAGCCATAGACAAGTGTTGTCACTTGATAACGGGATCACATCATAAGGAGAAAGATGTGATGGACAATACCCAAACTATAAACGTAGCATGTGATCGTGTTATTTTGTTGCTATTGTTTTCTACATGTCAAGTATACATTCCTATGACCATGAGATCGTGTAACTCACTAACACCGGAGGAATGCCTTGTGTGTATCAAACGTCGCAACGTTACTGGGTGACTATAAAGGTGCTCTACACGTATCTCCGAAGGTGTCCTTGAGTTGGCATGGATCAAGACTGGGATTTTTCACTCCATTTGACGGAGAGGTATCTCAGGGCCCACCCAGTAATACAACATCACAAACAAGCCTTGGAAGCAATGTGACTAAAGAGTTAGCCACAAGATCTGGTATTACGGAATGACTAAACAGAATTGCTGGTAACGAGATTGAAATAGGTATGGCGATACCGACGATCGAATCTCGGGCAAGTAACATATCGAAGGACAAAGGGAATGATATACTGGATTGTGTGAATCCTTGACATAGAGGTTCAACCGAGAAGATCTTCGTAGAATATGTAGGATACAATATGGACGTCCGGGTGCCGCTATACGATATTCGCCGGAGAGTGTCTCATGTCATGTCTATATAGTTCTCGAACCCACAGGGTCTGCACACTTAAGGTTCAGTGACATTTCGGTATAGTTGAGTTATAGGTGCTGGTGACCGAAGGTTGTTCGGAGTACCGGATGAGATCCTAGATGTCACAAGGAGCTCCAGAATGGTCCGGATGTAAAGTTTGATATATAGGAAGCCCTATTGTGGTCACCAGAAAAGTTTCGGTCTCATCGGTAGTGTATCGGGAGTGCCGGGAGGGTGCCGGGGGGAGGGGGCACTGGGAGGGGTGTGACGACCCAAGAGCCTTATGGGTTGTGAGAGGAGGTGGACCAGCCCCTATTGGGCTGGCCGAAGCCTCTCTCAAAAGCCCATGCGGCTAGGAGTGGAGATAAAAGGCAAAAGTCCTTCAAAAGGAAAGGAAGGAGGTGTCCTCCAAAAGTAGTCCACTTCACTTGTGGGAAGGTGCACTCTTCCTAGTAGGGTTTGTCCGACCCCTTCTCCTTGGAGTAGGAGCAAAGGCTGCTTCCTCTCCCCTCCTCCTATATATACTAGAGGTTTTGAGGGTTTTCAGACATAGAAATCAGCCACATGCTACCCTCTCTCTAGATCTGTTTCTCCTCTAGTCTAATTTTAGCGGTGCTTAGGCGAAGCCCTGCTGGAATAGCTCCACAACCATTGCCGTCACGCCGTCGCGCTGCCGAAGAACTCATCTACCTCTCTGCCCCCTCTTGCTGGATCAAGAAGGCGGAGATTGTCGTCGAGTTTTACATGTGCTGAACGCGGAGGTGTCATCCGTTCGGCGCTAGATCGGGACGGATCATGGGACGGCTGCGATTTGGATCGTGAAGACGTTCCACTACATCAACAACGTTTATTAACGCTTCCCGCTTAGCGATCTACAAGGGTATGTGGATCCGATCTCCCCTCTCTGTGGGGACCCTGACTTACGAGTGGAGATTGCCGAATGAACGTGCTCAATGATCCCAGAGATCAATGCTCATGGAACACACAGATGCTGAATATTAAGAGTCTCACATCCAACATACCGAAAGGTTACAACAAATGACCAACAAGGTCAAGTTCCCATAGGTAGGGCCTATAAGGCCTAAACACACCGATACATCTGCTAGCGGAAATCCTGGGCTAAGCGGGTTCCCATGCCATCAGCCTACACCAACATGCATTCTGACTTGGAAGCATCCTAGTTCGCAAGTCCGTCCGTGATGACGTACTCTTCTCGAAACTCCGGTCCTTCCAAGTCTGGTCAATGGCATAACCAGTGGCAAGCCAGTGAGTACTTTGAATGTACTCACAAACAGCCCATGATATGGATAATGCAGTATGTATGATAACAAGTAACAAGTGATATTGGTGGATAGCAGCTTAACTTTAAATAAACATGATCATAGATGGACATGCAACTTAAGCTAGATGGTATTTAGAAGAACAGCTTACAGATATCAATATATCTGGTGTGAGCTGAACACTCCGGGTTCACCCGATATGCCAAGTCACCAAACTAGGTCATATCAACTCTTTCAAATAACCCATTGAAACTACACACTCACACTTGCTTTATGCGGAAACGACTGGACGTAGTTTAAGCAGGATTACCCAACTGTCCTTGACCGTGGACACAGCTATTCGAATAGTTTTACACTCTGCAGAGGTAGTACGCTGGACCCACGAGATCCGAGAAACTTCTGTGTCATCCACGACTCGCGGTACATATCATACACGAGGTAAGTACCCGATCAATGCCTTTCCACTGACAATACTAGTCAAAGAGATCCACTCGATTGGTACCCAGCCCACATGATGTACGTCTTACGAGCATCGAGTCTGGACAATATCATCTATGCGGGGACCAACGGTGTGCTTGGAACACGTAAAAACAGCATAGTCGACCTACCTGGTACGACCCCGTCGCGAGAGTGACCACACATCACTCCCGCCACTAGTAATCTGGCTCTCTGCTAGCACCGACTAGAGTAATCAACAAAGCCCCATCCCATAAAGGGGTATCGTGGCCATACATGTAAGGTTGGGACGGTCGACACATCATAAATCTATTCCCATTTCTGAAACCACTCACACCAAAATACAGCTGGTGCACCACTGCTTCACATGTGGCCACCTAACTCATCATCACCCTCGGGCATTAGTGGCACCCGACGAGGTTTTCATAAACCTTTTATATTTACCATCATTATACTCATGCTTCTACTATTCTTAGCTCTACTTGTCAACATGATATGAGCGTGACCCTCATAAGTTGTAGGATCATGCTCAAAATGCAAGTGCTCCGGAGGAGCCTTCAGAAACATCATACCGATGATTTACCGAATATTCATGATCATATGCAACGGGAATAATTGCTTTACTAGCATGCAATATAATATTTTCTCAAACATGGTCAAAGGGCTACTTGCCTTGATCAGCTAAGTATCTGGGGTCTTTGGGGTCTTCAAGTCAAACTCCTTCATCAAACGCGGTATCTATCGTCGTAGTAAATAATAAAATAATAAGTAGCTCACTCAAAAACAGAACACAAAATCACTTAAAAATGTTGCTCTATTCTGATAAATCTATATTGTTGTTTTGAAAATATTTGTCGCTAGTTTTGGTGAAAGGATTATTTTAAAAAAATCATTTTAAGAGAAGCAAAACTATTCAAATTAGCCTTTTTATTTACTGTTATACAGAAAAGTTATCTAAAACATTTGTGTAAAGGCTCAATTAAATTCTACTCATTTTCATAAGAATTATGGTGGAAAAATAATTAAATAATATTGGATAACAAAATTTACAAAAATATTTTTAAATTGGATTAAACAAAAAAAGAAAAAGGGCTAAGGCTCAGGCGTGGCTCGGCCTGAGGCTTGGGCCGGCCGAGCTAGCCTGCCAGCCAGCCTAGGCGCGCGCGCGACCAGGTTCAAACCTGAGGCGCGAGCCCGTGCGGTCAGCGCGAGAGAGGAGAGAGGGGAAGAGGGAAGAGCCACCGACTGGTGTGCCCCACCTGTCGAGGTTGTCTTCCACCTCTGGACACAGGAGAGGGAAGGCACGCCGACGACGCTACCGGTGCTCTCGAGCCCAACTAATGGCAGGGATGGAACGAGCTCACCGTCGCCTACCTGTCGGTGGTCGAGGGGTCGATGGGGAGGCCCTGGTTCACCAGCGATGAGGTGGCTGTGGTGGAGCCGATTCGGGAGGTTGAAGAACTAGTTTCTACAGGCAGGGATTAGCTCGAGGATGTGATGGAGAAGCTCCCTGAGGCTTCTAGGGTCATGGAGAAGGAGAGAGGAGTGTCGGAGCTGGCAAGTAGCCCGAGATCGATGGAGCTCCGAGGCGGCGGGGCCTCCGTCGATCTCGAGCACAGGAGCTCGTTGTGCTCAAATGGAGTGACTTGGGTGGAATTTAGGCTCTGGAGGAGTTGGGTGAGGGTGCTGGAGCTAGGGGGAAGGCCTATTTATAGTCCCCTGACGGTGCATCGAGCCGGAGGCGCCGGTGGTTTCACTGGAGCTCGCATGAGGGGCAGTGAGGGCTCAGGGTCAAAACCACGTTATTGCGGACGTGGTTTGGGACCCCTCAGACTCACTGAGAGGGAGAGAGAGCAAGGAGAGTGTGCATGCGCGGCCACGGTCTTGTGGCCGAATCTGGCGCGCGCGGGCATGCGTCACTCCGGTCAAGAGAGCGAGGGCGGAGGGGCCCTGAGGCTGCCCCGATACAGAGGGGTTGTCGGGGATACGAATGGGCAACGGGGGAGGCTTGAACTGGCCGGGGCTGGCCACCTTTGCTTCGGGTGCGCATTGTAGCGTGCCCAGAGTGCAGTTTTGGCATGCCACGACATGCTGGCGCGCTCTGGGGCACCTTGGCCGTGTCTGGTGTGTCCTGGTGCTGGGTCTGAAGATACTTAGCCATTTGAGAGCCGAGAGACTCTCTGCTGGCCATGGGAGGTGATTAAAGGAGTGATGCCAGCTTTGAACCAGAACTTAGAATGGGGTTTTTGGCTCTTCTACTTGGACTCAAGGAGGGGCCACTCTCCTGCATTTGGGGAGTGGTGCTGGCTGCTTAGTCAAAGAGTTTGGAGGAAAGTGTACATGTGTGCAATGAGGTAGGAGCTGATTTACTCATCTCGTAGAAGGTGTTCGATAAGTGTTTGGGATAGCAACACTTCACCACTAGTGATGAAAGTTAACATGATTGAGTTTGGTGGAAAAATAGGATACTCCACCAAATTTGAACTTCATTGGACAAGTTTGGCAATGCAAACTTGAAATCACCCCCAAATTGGTAGATCTGTCTGTTCCAAAGAGAATGTGGGTAGATTACTCCCGGCAAATCCCATTTTAATAGAGACTCCTCATTTTGGGTGTTGAACACTCCTGCAAAGTTTCAAACCATTAGTACAAACTTTGCTATGTAGAGTTGCTTCAACTTGATTCAGGATAGAGAGGATTTTAGGATTATTTAGTGAACCAAACCAACTTGGATTGAGGTGAAACTTGGTGTGGCCACCAAATATAGCTTGAGAAGGTTGTTGGAATTTTCTAGGATTTTATTGGAAATATTTCGAAAGATCAAAACAGACAGAATATGTTTTCAAGGATTTTCTCAAATAATTTGTATATATATAGGGGTTGAAAATCTTATGTATGGAAAATATATGTCCTCTGAGTGTCTCTAAATTTTCTCAGATTTTTCTAAGGCAAAAAAGTATTTTTTTTCATATAGAAATATCATTTCTGGCCTCAGAAATGGACATGCATATAAAATAGGAAAATAATTTGAAAAATAATTATTTTATGATTTTGGAGAGTTAAAATAGTTTTCAAACCAGATTACCATCTTTGGATAAGGGTACTCCCTTATCATCAGGGACTTGCGGTGCAACCCAAGGCAAGGTTGGAAATAGTCAAAATAAGAAAATGAATCTTTGGGAATAATCATGTTATGAAAATTTGGTTTTTTAATCCACTCATTAAAGCATACAAACATACAATGACAATCATGGCAATCATAGCATTGATTTTTTTTGAATTTTTTTAATAAACTTAGATTTTGAAACCACAGTGGAAGGGAGGTAAAAACAGGGTGTGACAGACCTATCCCCCTAACAAGAATCTCGTCCCCTAGATTCCTAAGCTAGGTTCTAAAAAGGTACAGAAATTCGGATCGGAGATAGTCTTCATGCTCCCATGTTGCTTCTGCTTCGGTGTGGTTTCTCCATTGAACCTTGAAGTTCTTGATGGTGCGGCTTCTGGTGCAATGCTCTTCTTCATCTAGGATGCAGATCTGGTTGGAGGTCGATGGCTTGATGGTCAATGTCCTTATAAAGATTTGGACGGTTTGGGTCTTTGAGACACTGCTGAAGTTGTGACACGTGGAAGACGTTGTGCACACCCAAAAGTTCCGGAGGTAGCTCCAATTGGTAAGCAACTTCTCCACGCCTTGTCGTGATCTTAAAAGGTCTAATGAACCTTGGAGCAAGTTTCCCTTTGACGTGGAAATGCTTGGTTCCCTTGAGTGGTGTAACACGGAGGTACACCTGGTCTCCGAGGTTGAGCTCCAATTCTCTGCGGTGAGAGTCCGCATAGCTCTTCTGTCGTGACTTGGCCGCCTTCAAGTTTTCCCGAACAAGTTGCACCTTGTCTTCTGCTTCATGAAGGACTTCCGGTCCGAAAATCAATATTTCGCCAGTCTCGGACCAGTTGAGCGGGGTGTGGCACTTGCATCCATACAACACTTCAAAGGGGCCATTTGAAGACTGGACTGGTAGCTATTGTTGTATGAGAACTCATCGAACGGCAGACAGTCTTCCCATTTGGTACCATGTGCCAAGCCACAAGCGCGAAGCATATCTTCGTGTATCTGATTCACTCTCTTCGTTTGTCCACCCGTCTGCGGGCGGGAGGTGGTGCTGAAAGAGAGCTTGGTTCCGAGAGCCTCTTGGAACTTCTCCCAGAATCTTGAGGTGAACTACGTGCCTTGGTCAAATATGGTCTCCTTGGGAACTCCATGGAGGCTCACAATGCGCTCAATGTAGAGGCTAGCCAGCTTGTCGCTACCATAGGTGGTGCTAACCGGAATGAAATGAGACACCTTGGTCAGATGGTCAACGATGACCCATATCGAGTGATGGCCCCTGCTGGACCTGGGTAGACCGGTGACGAAGTCCATGCCGACTTGGTCCCACTTCCATTCGGGCACTTGGAGAGGTTGTAGTAATCTAGAAGGTCGTTGGTACTCAGCGTTGACTCGCTGGCACACGTCGCACTTGGCAATATAGGACGCTATTTCCCTCTTCATGCCATGCCACGAGAATCTTTCTCAGAGGTCCTGATACATCTTGGTACCACCGGGGTGAATTGGGTAGGGCATGGCATGAGATTCCTGCAGGATCAAGTCCTTGAGTTCCGCCCTGTTGGGTATGCATAAACGTTTCACAAAACACACTACTCCTTGTTCATCCACCGAGTATTCCGGGGCTTTGCCTTCCTGTATCTTCTTCTTGATGCCTTCGATACTCTTGTGCCCCTTCTGGGCTTCCTTGACGTCGTGTGCCAGCGTGGGTTTGACTTCAAGGTTAGCTAGGAATCCTGGTTCAACTAGCTCCAACCCAAAACTTTCCATCTCTTCATATAAGGCGGGTAGCCTTTCCTTGAGCATAACATTCAAGGTGTTGGCTTTCCGGTTTAAGGCATCAGCCACCAGATTGGCCTTACCGGGATGGTATTGAATGCTGAGGTCATAGTCTTTGATTAACTACAACCATCTTCGCTACCTCATATTCAATTCAATTTGAGTAAAGATATACTTTAGACTCTTGTGGTCAGTGTATATTTCACATCGCTTCCCCAGAAGGTAATGTCGCCATGTCTTCAGGGCATGCGCTACGGCTACCAACTCGAGATCATGGGTGGCATAGTTCTCCTCATGTGGGCGCAATTGCCGTGACAGGTAAGCCACGACCCTGCCGTCTTGCATTAGGACTCCACCGAGCCCGGTTCTGGAGGCATCACAATATATGACAACTCCTTGTTGTTATCTGGAGTAGGCAATACCGGGTAGGTAGTCAATCTCTTCTTCAGTTCCTGGAAGCTTTCTTCACACTCGAGCGTCCATTCGAACTTCTTGCCTTTCTTCAAGAGTTGAGTCATTGGTCGGGCGATGCGCGAGAATCCTTCTACGAACATGCGGTAGTATCCTGCGAGTCACAGGAAGCTTCTGACTTCATTCACATCGATTGGCGACTTCCAATTGGTTACCGTGGTAATATTGAAAGGATCGACTGCCAATCCGTTTGCCGTCATGGTATGACCCAAGAATCCAACTTCATGCAGCCAGAATTTGCATTTGCTAAACTTGGCATAAAGCTGGTGCTCTCGAAGCTTTTCCAATACTAACCTCAAGTGTTGCGCATGCTCTTCTTCATACTTGGAGAAGATTAATATGTCATTGATGAAAATGACGACGAATTTATCCAGGTATTCCACGAAGACCTTGTTCATGAGGTACATGAAGTATGCTGGGGCATTGGTCAGCCTGAACGACATGACAGTGCACTCGTATAGACCGTATCGGGTCACGAATGCAGTTTTAGGTATGTCTTCGGGTCGGATCTTCAGTTGGTAATATCCAGACCGGATATCGATATTGGAAAATACCTTGGCTCCATTTAACTGGTCAAATAAGTCTTCAATCTTGGGGAGTGGGTACTTGTTCTTGATTGTGACTTCATTGAGAGAACTCTCGGTGAAAGGATCGACACCAATGGGGGCCTCAACGGTCCCCTTTTGCTGGTTTGGTGGGGAGATGGGTCGCGGCAAGAGCAGAACCAACAATCAGGGCCCGACAAGGTCGTTTTTACCCAGGTTCGGGCCGCGTTGTGCGTAAAACCCTACTCCTGCATGTGTTTATTTATTTGTTTTATTTTACTGCAAATATGTCCCTCTTACAGCCTTTCGATTGCTCAAAAAGCCAAAAGTCCTTTCTACTGAGCCTCATGCCTCATTTTTAAGCGAAGGGGTCACCACAGTGGCTCAACGGGTGAACCGTGGGTTCACGAGTGGAACAGTGCCGACCGCCCTCCACAGTGTTACTGCGGTGCATTAAATGCTTTGACAGACTTCCTGACCTTGTCAGGGGGGTTGGACACGTACCCACACGTGGCAACTTCGGGATGTTGCGCTGGCATGTCGGCAGACGCGGGTCCATGCATCGGCGGTGGCGGGTACGTCGGTGAAGGCGTTCACATGACGCGAAGGCGCCCTGGGCCCGTGCCACTCTTCGGGCATTCTTTTCCTCCCGGGCAGGGTTACCTTGCCGGGGGCTCTTCTCGTTCCTCTCGGCAGGGAGGTGATGGCCTGCTGAGGCCTTGTCAATCTTCCCGGCAAGGATGGATTGCACGGGCTCAGTCCTTCTTCCTTGGCGGGAGGGTCTCGCCTTGTCAGTGTCTATCTTCCTGCGGGGAGCTCCTACCGGGGCTCTTCTTCATTCCCCACAAGCGGGCACTTGCCGGGGGATTGCAGTCTGCACTTGGTGGGCTTCCGAGCCTTGCTTCCGCCCTATGCTCCCGCGACGCGCCTTGCCGTTGTGGAGGGTGTTGCCAGTGTCCGCGAACTAGTCCAGGGCACTGGAGACCCCAGTCTTTAGTGCATCGACAGGAGCCCCCGGTCATGGGCCACACACGCATGCGTGGCGTTGTTGGGCGAGGCCCTAAGCGGTGCGCGGACTCGGAGGCGCCGAGCTTATCGGAATCAAGCCATTGCAGGCTTTCTTTCCCCACGTCGCGCATTGAACGCGCAAAGTGTGAGGGTGCGCGGCGTGCGTGTGATGGCCCCTTTATTCCCTGAAAACGCTTCTTCCATGCGTAGGTCATGCGCAGCGGCGGTCGGGCAAGTGGTGATTGTGGCCTCAAAAGCCGCGGGCGTGGATGGGCCCGCCCCTGCATGCATTGGCGCATCAGGGTGGTTCCATGTTTCGCTCGTGACATGAGGGCAATTGGGCAAGAGTGGCGGCGGCTTCTGGAGCGAGGAGGGTGACCTCCGAGCTTTGCCCTATAAATTAGGGTGTTTGCGTGGAGGTTTGGCCCATCCATCTCACTCTCAAAGACTTCAGCGCATGTCACCTTGTATCTCTTGCTTCTTTTCATCTTTGCCGGTGGCACCCGTCCCTAACCATGGTTAGGGGACGGGCCGACCTCCATTGGCCGCCAGGGCGGCAAGCGGATCCCGCTCGGATCATGCCACAACTTATGGGGCCGCAGCCAGTGGCAGCCCCGTCGACCGTGGCAGGAGAGGCTCAAGGGGCCGAGGATGTGGTCGAGGGAGGCGAAGCCCTGCCTCGATCTCCCTCCTCGTGCCCTCTTCTTCGGGTGGCCACTCGGAGGCGACTCCATTCGAGTTCAACATGGAGTTTCGTGGCCCCCTTCGGGGTCACTTGCATATCCCTCGTGGCCTCGCCGTCGTGATGAAGGTCGAATGGCCTCCCGTCTTCTGGTTGCGAGTGCACGGATGCTCTCATGGCGCTATGTAGGTGCACGCGGAGTATCTGAAGCCCCGTTCCATGCTACTTGGGTGCGGCTGGAAGGCCTTTGCCCATGCTCATGAACTCGAGGATGGCTACGTCCTCCGTTTTAAGCTGACGGAGGCTCGTACGCTCGTCTTCAAGTTCTACCGGCGCTCCCGTGTGTGTCTCGGCTGCTACAAAGAAGGCTCGAGAGACATGTAATGCTCCGCTTCGAGAGACGACGGCGGAGAGAGCGGCAGCGGTGACGATACTGGGCCTAGTCTCAAGCCTAGGGGAATCGAATCGGAGGACGATTCCCCCGGCTAGGACTGAGTGCTTCCTGCACTGGCGTGGCCCGGTCACGCCCCTCCCTCTCACTGGAGGGGGGATCTAAACCGGATCCATCATCCCTTCCCGTGGCTTGACGAGGCCGAACCCGCTCCCGTCGGTACAACGCTGGTCCCGCAGGAGCCAACATGGATGTATCGCGGGCCTTGCCACGTCCTGTCTTCATGAACTCCAATTCCTCTGTGTGGGTCGATCCTCGTTTAAAAGACAAAGTCTTTAGGTTAGGACAAAAATGCATTGTAAGTGGAATCAAATGTATCCAGAAGAATGAATGAATAGATGCATCCTTTATTCGACTCTCATCTTGTATGATTATTCTCTTGTCCTTTCCGGATGCTTGCCGCCTTGACTTATCCTGCCGCGAGTAATTAGAGGAGTGGATCCTCAGAAAACTCAGCAGAGGAGGTCGTCACCGGCAATACTCCTTGCCACACTCAATGCAACCAAGTAAATCATCGAGCACGGCTCGAGGCGAAGTACGGTGCTACGTAGTCGTCCAAAACGTTGAACGAGTTCTAAACGAGATGAGGGCGCTCTGTGGCCGCTCAAGTCGTTGAACAGGCTCAAACAAAGTCGGAGTGCACTGATCCTAGCAAGGACCATCTGCACGCGAGATTTTCATACAAAAGTTGATGCTTCAAAAGGATACAACTAGTCTACCCAGAGTCTGGAAAGAGGTTTGTCTTTGTACTTATCTTGAGCATCGCGACATTCTTAGCCGCAACGTCTGAAGGTGCTGCTGGGGAGGAATATCTTGCACCCCCGGCAAGCTGACGTTTCCCCCAACCGCCTCCTTGCGGACGAGGCTTTCGTCGGTGTCTTTTGGCCACACCGAAGGAAAGAGGCAAGCCGGGGCACAACACTTTCTCATCTGTTTTGCAAGAGGTTTGCTGGCGGAGCCCCCGAGCGCATCTTTCTGGCGTCACAGCGCTCCAAGGAGAAATGCAAGCCAGGGGGCGCGTAAAGGGGCGATTCGGGGCCTCGGACGCATCTTCGACGACCATGAAGCCCTCCGGAGATGTGCAATGGCCCGAGTAAGCGTTGGAGGCCTGGCCGAAGCAGCGTGTCACACCCTCGACAACAGTGCGAGCGTTCCAAGGAGGTGTGTCGGCTAGGCGATGCAGAGCTCGGGACCTCCGCTCCTTCCACCCGCGCTCGCATTGCACCCATGGAGGTGCTATGTGCTCTCGCACGCAAGCAGAGCAGCCACTGCCTCCTCCAGCTCCGGGAGGACGCTACGGTGAACTGAGATCCGTGGAGCCGTCGAACGGCGCGTCGGATCGGGACGATGCTGACGCTAGCCTGCTTTCAGCGATCCCCTACCTGGGGCGCCAAAGATGTCGGTGAAAGGATCGACACCTATGGAGGCCTCAACAGTCCCCTTTTTCTGGTTTGGCACGGAGAGGGGTCACGGCAAGAGCAGAACCAACAGTGAGGGCCCAGCAAGGTCGTTTTTACCTAGGTTCGGGCCGCGTTGTGTGTAAAACCCTACTCCTGCATGTGTTCAATTATTTGTTTTAGTTTACTGCAGATCTGTCCCTCTTACAACCTTTCGATTGGTGAAAAATACAAAATTCCTTTCTACTGAGCCTCGGGCCTCCTTTTATAGGTGAAGGGGTAACCACAGTGGCTCCGTGGGTGAATAGTGGGTTCACGAGTGGAACAGTGCCGACCGCCCGCCACAGTGTTACTGCGGTGCATTAAATGTTTCGACAGACTTCTTGACTTTGTTAGGGGGATTGGACACGTACCCACATGTGGCAACTTCGGGGTGTTGCGCTAGCGTGTGGGCGGACGCGTGGTCCATGCATCGGCGGTGGCGTGTTCGTTGGTGGAGGCATGAACACGACGCGAAGGCGCCCTGGACCCGCGCCTCTCTTCGGGCCTTCTTTTCTTCCCGACAGGGTTACCTTGTCGGGGGCTCTTCTCGTTCCTCTCGACAGGGAGGTGATGGCCTGCCGAGGCCTTGTCAATCTTCCCGACAAGGATAGCTTGCCGGGGCTCAGTCCTTCTTCCTTGGCGGGAGGGTCTCACCTTGTCAGTGTGTATCTTCCCGGCGGGGAGCTCCTGCCGGGGCTCTTCTTCATTCCCAACAAGCGGGCGCTTGGCGGGGGCTTGCATTCTGCACTTGGTGGGCTTCCGAGCCTTGCTTCCGCCCTTTGCTCCCACGGCGCGCCTTGCCGCTGTGGAGGGGGCTGCCGGTGTCCGTGCACAAGTCCGGGGCACTGGAACCCCCAGTCTTTAGTGCACCGACAAGAATGGTAATCGACCCATAGTTAGATAGTCCCATCCTTCTTAGACACGAATAGAATAGGTGATCCCCAAGGTGATGCACTCGGACGGATGAATCCCTTCCTGAGTTTCTCATCCAACTGCTTCTTCAACTCCGCTAGCTCTTTGGATCCCATCCTATAAGGCTTCTTATAGATAGGCCTTAACCTGGGCATGAGCTCAATGATGAACTTGATGTATTGATCAAGAGGCATCCCTGACAGCTCATCAGGAAATACGTGTGGGTATTCACAGACTATCGACGCTTGGTCCAGCTCTTCTCCCGATAGGCAATTTACCTGCGCAACTTGAGTGGATGTAGGCTCAGGGACATACTTGGCTTTGACCCCTTGGTCGCTTGTCATGGTAATAGTCCTGTTGGCATAGTCCAAGATGCTCTGGTGCTTGGCCAACCAATCCATCCCAAGTATAACTTCTAAGCCTTGCGACTTAATGACGATGAGATCTGTTGAGACGCCTATCCCATTAATATTGATCCTGCCTCCTCTACATCCTAGGTTGGTCCTTAGCACTGCTCCCGGGGTATGTACTGCCATTTGCCCATTAAGTAGGGTAGGCTTCAAACCACATTTTCCCGCAAACTTCTGAGTAACAAAAGAATGCGAAGCACCACAATCAAACAATATTGTTGCTCGGGTGGAGTTGACAAGAAACGTACCCAAAATGCAGTCCGGGTCTTCCTGTGCTTCTTCTGCGGAGATGTGATTAATATGTCCCCTCTGTGGTACTTCTGATTGCAGAGAGCTTGGTTCCTGCCTGGTGCTCCTTGGCCTCGTCCTTGATTTGGCGCATTGGGGCGCGGTGCATCGGGCTTCTTGTTCGGGCACTACCTGGAGTAGTGCCCAGTATGTCCACATCCAAAGCACGTAACCTGCCCTAGGATGTTGGTCTTGACTCCACTGTTATTTGGCGGGTTGATTGCTGGCTTGGTGTTGACTTCCTGCTGGGGCTGGTAGTTCTGGCGGAACATTGGTGCCTTGTACTGCTGTTGCTAATAGTTGGGTCTTGCTAGGGCTGACTGCCATGGGTGTGGCTTCGGGTTACTGGGTCCTCCACTACCCATCAGCTTGCGCCTACGTGTGTCGTCCATTGCACGACGGTTATCCTACAACATGAGGGCCTTGTTAACCAGATCATAGAAGGTCCGGCATTCACAGAGAACCAGTTGATCCTGGAGTGACTGTTGCAGTCCTTCCATAAAGCGTCCCACCTTAGCGGCTTCAGTGTTGACGCCTTCTGGTGCATATCTTGACATGAAGTTAAACTTCTGCAGGTACTCCTTGACAGTTCCACTGCCTTGCCTCAAGGCTCAGAATTCCCGCTTCTTAATGGTCATTATTCCAGGGGGAATGTGAGCAGCACGGAATCCTTCCTTGAATACTACCCAAGTGATAGCTTGCCCTTCTCGCATGATCTGGAACCCGTCCCACCAAGCTCTGGACGTGCCTCCGAACAGTGAGAAGCATAAAGGACTTTCTCGCGATCATCGATGCACTTGACCAGCGCGAGGAGGTCTTCGATGGTGCGGGTCCATTCACCGGCATCCAATGGTTCAGTTGTCTCCGTGAATATCGAAGGCGTAGTCCGCATAAACTCAGACAGAGTAGAGCGACCGTTGCCATTTCCGTTTTGCGGCATATTGTTCACCGAGACTTGAGACAGCTATTGGACGGTGGCATTGTAGGCTTGATGTTCCTCCGAGAGAGCTTGGAGGAATTGAGCCACAGTCAGGCTCTCCGTAGGAGGCGGTGGCGGAGGAATATCGCCTTCCTGCTGCTCGAGGTGATCTCCATCTTGAGCGTTTCCACCGGTTCCCTGCTGCTGGCCAGAGGTGGTAGAGCTGGGGTTGGCGAAGGTGTTGGTGCAGGTTGAAATCACCATCCTGTCAGGGGAGTAGACAGGTCAATGTGCCGATTTGGCTGGGAATCATAAGGGATGATGTTCCTAGATAAGGGGGTTTGGTACTGTGCTAGTGTGCGAGTTAAACATAGGTTTCTGGGAAATCTAATGCATTGAATTAAAACAAGTGATGTAGTCGCTTACAAGCTGCCTAAGTCAGAAATGCGGCTTGCATCATACATGATCATACAACACTCATGGTGCTCATGAACCGATACACGGACTCAACTACGCATGGGGGAGACTCCTAATTGCCTAAGATGTTCCTATAAGCGGCGGACTTGTCGGTCTCATATGCAGGCTCAGCAGGATCTTTGTCTTCATCCTCATCGGTACCTTCCTCCTTCAGAGGTGTCGGAGAAGGGAGCGGTCCATCACGGCATCTCTTTGTTGGTGAAATGGTGAGGAGCTCAGTATATTCTTCTGTGGTCACACGACAACTCTGAATAGGAGTGGCCTGGAGCGGTTGTATTCCTCCTCGGAAGGCAATGGCTGAATGCCCTCCAGGTGCTCCTTCCTTCTTGACCTTGCGGATCTTCATCTTTTCCAGGGAAAGTAGGTCCTTGACTTGGTGTAGTTCTTGGCGAAGCGTCACAGACTCCTTGATCAGAAGATGAGTCAAGGTGTCGGTGGAGAGACTGAAGTAGGTTTGAAACCTGAGTGTCGTTCTATCCTCCGAGGATGGGTTAAGCGTCCAGCTCCCGTCAATCCCGTCCTTAATAAAAGGCAGGTGATGAGTGGCCGGATCGTTGGCCATCTCGGGAAGGATACCGCGGAGACGCACGAGCGCCTCTCGTGCGGCTGTCTCCACTTCCAACATCAGATTCTCCATCTGTAGTCCTTCAAAGAACCAACTAATTGGGCAGTCGTTAGCCTTCACTATCACGTCCACGTGGTATTCTTTTGTGTCAGCGTTGACCCAGTGCTCGTGGTAGAGAAAAATGGGCATGAGGTGTACTTGACACTTCTCGAGGCTATCTCCCAAGAGTAGGGGAAAGCCTGTCTCGAGAAGCATTTCAGGTATAGCGGCCATCTACAAGGTTTTAGGAGAGGGTTAGAAAATTTTTGTGGTGCAGAAAATCTCAAGTGTAAGGGCTGAGTGCACTACTAGTCTCGGCTATCGTCCATACTACCTAAGGCTTCCTACATTCAGGATGACTCTGATACCAGCTCTGTGGGGACCCTGACTTACGAGTCGAGATCGCCGAATGAATGTGCTCAATGATCCCAGAGATCAATGCTCACCAAACACACAGATAATGAATATTAAGAGTCTTAGATCCAACATACTGAAAGGTTACAACAAATGACCAACAAGGTCAAGTTCTCACAGGTAGGGCCTATAAGGCGTAAACACACTGATACATCTGCTAGCAGAAATCCTGGGGCTAAGCGGGTGCCCATGCCATCAGCCTACACCGACAGGCATTCTAATTGGGAAGCGTCCTAGTTTGCAAGTCCGTCTCTGATGACGTACTCTTCTCCAAACTCCGGTCCTTACAAGTTTGGTCAATAACATAACCAGTGGCAAGCCTATGAGTACTTTGAATGTACTCGCAAACATCCCATGATATGGATAATGGAGTATGTATGATAACAAGTAACAAGTTATATTGGTGGATAGCAGATTAACTCCAAATAAACATGATCGTAGATGGACATGCAACTTAAGCTAGATGGTATTTAGAAGAATAGGTTACAGATATCAATATATATGATGTGGGCTGAAAACTCCGGGTTCACCCGATATGCCAAGTCACCAAACTAGGTCATATCAACTCTTTCAGATAACCACTTGAAACCACACACTCACACTTGGTTTATGCGGAAACAACTGAATGTAGTTTAAGCAGGATTACCCAACTGTCCTTGACCGTGGACACGACTATTCGAATAGTTTTACACTCTGGAGAGGTAGTACGCTGGACCCACGAGATCCGGTAAACTTATGTGTCATCCACGACTCGCGGTATATATCATACCCGAGGTATGTACCCGATCAATGCCTTTCCCCTGACGATACTAGACAAAAAGATCCACTTGATTGGTACCAGCCCACATGATGTACGTCTTACGAGCACTGACTCTGGACAATATCATCCATGCGGGGACCAACGGTGTGCCCGGAACACATAAAAATGGCATAGTCGACCTACCTGGTACGACCACGTCATGAGAGTGACCACACATGAGTCCCGCCACTAGTAATGTGGCTCCTTGCTAGCACCGACCAGAGTAATCAACAAAGCCCCGTCCCATAAAGGGGAATCGTGGTCATACATGTAAGGTTGGGACGGACGACACATCATAAATCTATTCCCATTTCCGACACCACTCACACCAAAATACACCTGGTGCACCACTGCTTTACATGTGGCCACCTAACTCATAGTCACCCTCGGGCATTAGTGGCGCCCGACGGGGTTTTCATAAACCTTTTATATTTACCATCATTATACTCATGCTTCTACTATGCTTAGCTCTACCTGTCAACATGATATTAGCGTGACCCTCATAAGTGGTAGGATCATGCTCAAAATGCAAGTGCTCCGGAGGAGCCTTCGTAAACATCATACCCATGATTTATCGAATATTCATGATCATCTACAACGGGAATAATTGCTTTACTAGCATGCAATATAATATTTGCTCAAACATGGTCAAAGGGCTGCTTGCCTTGATCAGCTAAGTATCCTGGGTCTTCGGGGTCTTCAATTCCAACTCCTTCGTCAAACGTGGTATCAATCGTCATAGTAAATAATAAAATACTAAGTAGCTCACTCAAAATCACTTTAAAAATGTTGCTCTATTATGATAAATCTAGGTCACAGGAGGGGCAGTGAGGGCTCGGGGTCGAAACCACGGTATTGCGGGCGTGGTTTGGGACCCCTGAGACTCACTGCGAGGGAGAGAACGAGGAGGAGTGTGCATGCGTGGCCGCAGTCTTCTGGCCGAATCTAGCACGCGCGGGCATGCGTCACTCCGGTCAACGGAGCAAGGGAGGAGGGGCCCTGAGGCTGCCCCGATACAAAGGGGATGTCGGGGACACGAATGGGTAACGGGGGAGGCTTGAACCGGCCGGGGCTGGCCACCTTTGCTTTGGGTGCGCCTTGTAGCGTGCCCAGAGCGCAGTTTTGGCATGCCGCGACATGTTGGCGCATTGTAGGGCGCCTTGGCCGTGTCTAGTGTGTTCTAGGACTGGGTCTGGATATACTTAGCCATTTGAGAGCTGAGAGACTCTGTGCTGGCCATGAGAGGTGATTAAAGGAGTGATGCCAGCTTTGAACCAGAACTTAGAATGGGGTTTTTGGCTCTTCTTCTTGGATTCAAGGAGGGGCCACTCTCCTGCAGTTGGGGAGTGGTGCTGGCTGCTTAGTCAAAGAGTTTGGAGGAAAGTGTATGGGTGTGGAGTGAGGTAGGAGCTGATTTACTCATCTGGCAGAATGTGTTTGACGGGTGTTTGGCATAGCAACACTTCACCACTGGCGATGAAAGTTAACAGGATTGAGTTTGGTGCAAAAATAGGATACTCCACCAAATTTGAGCTTCATTGGACAAGTTTGGCAATGCAAACTTGAAATCACCCCCAAATGGGCAGCTCTGTCCCTTCCAAAGGGAATGTGGGTAGATTACCCCCTGCAAATCCCATTTTTGGTAGGGACTCCTCATTTTGGGTGTTAAACACTCGTGCAAAGTTTCAAACCATTAGGACAAACTTTGCTATGTAGAGTTGCTTCAACTTGATTCTGGACAGAGATGGTTTTAGGATTATTTAGTGAACCAAACCAACTTGGATTGAGGTGAAACTTGGTGTGGCCACCAAATATAGCTTGGGAAGGTTGCTAGAGTTTTCTAAGATTTTATTGGAAATATTTCCTTTGGAAATATTTTAAAAGATCAGAACAGATAGAATAGGTTTTAAAGGATTTGCTCAAATATTTTGTATATAAATAGGGGTTGAAAATCTTATGTATGGAAAATATATGTCCTCTCACTAGCTCTAAAATTTCTCAGATTTTTCTAAGGCAGAAAAGTAAATTTCTTCATACAGAAATATCATTTCTGGCCTCAGAAATGGACATGCATATAAAATAGGAAAATAAATTGAAAAATAATTATTTTTTGATTTTGTGGAGTTAAAATAGTTTCAAAGCGAGATTACCATCTTTGGGTAAGGGTACTCCCTTCTCATCACGGACTTGCAGTGCAACCCAAGGCAAGATTGGAAATAGTCAAAATAAGAAAAAGAATCTTTGGGAACAATCATGTTATGAAAATATGGTTTTTGAATCCACTCATTCAAGCATACAAACATACAATGACAATCATGGCACTCATAACATTGTTTTTTTTAAATAGTTAACCTAGATTTTGAAACAACAGTGGAAGTGAGGTAAAAACAGGGTGTGACACACTCGTAGATGATCATCACCATGATAGGTCTTTCGAGTGCGTAGGAAATTTTTTGTTTCCCATGCAATGTTCCCCAACAGTGGAATCCTGAGCTAGGTTCATGCGTAGATGATATCTCGAATAGAACACAAAAGAGTTTGTGGGCGTTGATGTTCAATTTGTTGCCCTCCTTAGTCTTTTCTTGATTCGGCAGTATTATTGGATTAAAGCGGTCGAGACCAACATTACTCGTACAGTTACGAGGGACTGGTTTCATCGACTGACATGCAACTTTAGTTGACTCGGATTTGGCCGAGGCGGTCCTTGAAGAAGGTTAAATAGAAATTTGCATATCATCGTTGTAGCTTTGTGTAAGTAAGATGCGATCATACTAGATACCCATAGCAGCCACTTAAAATTCGCAACAACAAATTAGAGGACGTCTAACTTGTTTTTGCAGGGTATGCTTGTTATATTAGATGCCCAATGACATGATATGATATATTGGATGTATGAGATGATCATGTTGTAATAGTTACATATCGACTTACACGTCGATGCTACAACAACTTGCATGTGATGTTAATCCTTTTATGCACCTTATTTTTCTTAGGATAGCGGTAGCATTATAAGGTGATTTCTCACTAAAATTTCAAGATAAAATTGTGTTCTCCCCGACTGTGCACCATTGTGATAGTTCGTCGTTTCGAGACACCACGTGATGATCGGGTGTGATAGACTCAACGTTCACATACAACGGGTGCAAAATAGTTGCACACGCAGATCACTCGGGGTAAACTTGATGAGCCTAGCATGTACAAACATGGACTCTGAACGCAAGATACCAAAAGGTCGAGCATGAATCATAAAGTTGATATGATCACCATTGAAACTAATCTCAACTCACGTGATGATCGGACTTGAGTTAGTGGATTTGGATCATGCGCCACTCAAATGACTAGAGGGATGTCTATTTGAGTGGGAGTTTATTAGTAATATGATTAGCTAAACTCAATTGTCTTGAACATAGTCTAAGTAATCTTTGCAAAATTTTATGTTGTTGATCAACGGCTCGCGCAGTAGCAAGCCTGATTTTTAATGCGTTCCTAGAGAAAGCTAAGTTGAAAGATGATGGAAGCAACTTTGTTCACTGGGCCCGTAATCTGAGGCTCATCCTTCAAGCTGCCGAAAAGTCATATGTCCTTGATGAAGCGCTAGGTGCTGAACCACCCCAACCTGCGTTGCGTGAAGTTATGACGTCTGGCAGACGCACAAGGATGACCACTCGTTAGTTCAATGTGCGTATTTGTATGGCTTAGAACCGGGAGTTCAAAGACGTTTTGAATGTCATGGAGCATATGAGATGTTCCAGGAGTTGAAGTTTATCTTTGATAAGAATGACCGGATCGAGAGGTACGAGACCTTCGATAAGTTCTATGCTTGCAAAATGGAGGAGAAGGGCCTGTCACTGAAGCATGTGCTCAGAATTTCTGGGTACTCTAACCGTCTGGCTGAGCTTGCAATTACTCTCCTGCCGGAGGCTATCACTGACAGAGTTCTTCAGTCACTGCCACCAAGTTACAAAGGCTTTGTGTTGAACTATAACATGCAAGGGATGAACAAATCACTCGCCGAGCTGTTTGCGATGCTGAAAGCCGCAGAGTCGGAAATCCAGAAGGAGCATCAAATGTTGATGGACAATAAGACCACTAGCCTCAAGAAACACGACAAGGGGAAGAAGAGTAACTCCAAGAAGAGTGCCAAAGTTTTTGCCCCTCCGACGAAGAAATCCAAGTCTAGCCCCAAGCCGGAAACTGAGTGCTACCATTGCAAGGCGACTTGTCACTAGAAGCAGAACTACCCCAAGTATTTGGCCGAGAAGAAGGAGACCAATGCCAAACAAGGTATATTTGATATACATGTTATTCATGTGTACCTCACCAGCTCTCGTAGTATTGCCTTGGTATTTGATACCGGTTCTATTGCTCACATTTGCAACTCGATTTAGGAACTACAGAATAAACGAAGGCTGGCAAAGAATGAAGTTACAATGCGCGTGGGAAATGGTTCCAAGGTTGATGCAATCGCCGTCGGCACGCTCTCACTTCAGTTACCATAGGGATTAGTGATGAACTTAAATAATTGTTATTTAGTGCCTATGTTGAGCATGAACATTATATTTGGATCTTGTTTATTGTGAGGCGGTTACTCATTTAAGTCAGAGAATAAACTTTGTTCTATTTATATGTGTAATATCTTTTATGGTCATGCACCCAATGTGAGGGGCTTGTTCATATTGAATCTCGATAGTGAAGACACTCATGTCCATAACATTGAGACCAAAATATATAGAGTTAATAATGATAAGCGCCACTTTCTTATGGCACTGCCGCTTAGGTCATATTGGTGTAAAAGGCATGAAGAAACTCCATGTTGATGGACTTTTGGAGTCACTTGATTTTGAATCACTTGACACATGTAAACCGTGTCTTGTGGGCAAGATGACTAAGACTCCGTTCTCTGGAAGAATGGAGCATGCAAGTGACTTGTTGGAGATCATACATACTGATGTGTGCGGAGCTATGAGCATAGAGGTGCGCGGTGGATATCGTTATTTTCTCACCTTCACTGATGATTTGAGTAGGTATGGTTATATCTACTTGATGAAGCACAAGTCTGAAATGTTTGAAAAGTTCAAGCAACTTCAGAGTGACGTTGAAAATCATCATAACAAGAATATCAAATTCCTACGATCTGATCGAGGAGGTGAGTATCTGAGTTACGAGTTTGGTGCTCTCTTAAGACAATGTGGAATTGTTTCACAGTTGACACCACGTGGAACACCACAACGAAATGGTGTGTCCGAACATCGTAATCGTACTTTATTAGATATTGTGCGTTCTATGATGTCTCTTACCGATTTGCGATTATCATTTTGGGGCTATGCATTGAAGACAGCTGCATTCACTTTAAATAGGGCACCATCAAAATCCGTTGAGATGACAACATATGAGATGTGGTATGACAAGAAGCCAAAGTTGTCGTTTCTTAAAGTTTGGGGATGTGATGCATATGTCAAAAAGCTTCAACCTGAAAAGATGGAACCCAAAGTGGAAAAGTACGTCTTCATAGGTTACCCAAAAGAGATAGTTGGGTATACCTTCTATCTAAAATCCGAGGGCAAAGTGTTTGTCGCTAAGAATAGAGCTTTTCTTGAGAAAGAATTTCTCTCGAAAGAATTGAGTGGGAGGAAGATAGAACTTGATGAGGTTGTAGAACCTCTAATTCAACAAGATGGTGGCACAGGGCAGAAAGAAATTTATGTCGTGGCAACGCCAGTTGAAGAGGAAGCTAATGATGGTGATCATGAAGCTTCAGATCAAGTTTCTATGGGACCTCGCAGGTCAACAAGGGCATATACAACTCCTGAGTGGTACGGGAATCCTCTCTTGTCAATCTTGTTATTATACAACAATGAGCCTGTGAATTATGGAGAAGCAATGGTGGGCACAAATTCCAACAAATGGTTAAAAACATGAAATCCGAGATAGAATCTATGAATGAAAACAAAGTATGCACTTTGGAAGTATTACCATGAGGCCGAAAGGCTATTCAGAACAAATGGATCTTTAAGAAGAAGACGGACGCGAACGGTAATGTGACCGTTTATAAAGCTCGACTTGTGGAAAAGGTTTTTTTCACAAGTTCAAGGAGTTGACTATGATGAGACATTCTCACCCGTAGCGATGATTAAGTCCGTTCGAATCA
Source organism: Hordeum vulgare subsp. vulgare (assembly GCF_904849725.1). Lineage (NCBI taxonomy): Eukaryota > Viridiplantae > Streptophyta > Magnoliopsida > Poales > Poaceae > Hordeum > Hordeum vulgare. The sequence continues at coordinate 107,725,245 of NC_058521.1, read as the reverse complement.
TGTTAGCAATAGTTGCATTTTTCGATTATGAAATGTGGCAGATGGATGTCAAAACGGCGTTCCTTAACGGGTTTCTTAAGGAAGAGTTGTATATGATGCAACCCAAAGGTTTGGTTGATCCGGAGAACGTTGACAAAGTATGCAAGCTCTATTCATCCATTTATGGAGTAGTGTAAGTATCTCGGAGTTGGAATCAGCATTTTGATGAGGTGATCAAAGCGTTCAGGTTTATACAAGTTTTTGGAGAAGCTTGTATTTACAAGAAAGTTAGTGGGAGCTCTATAGTGTTCCTAATATTATATGTGGATGACATATTTCTGATTGGAAACAATATATAATTTTTTGGGGAGCACGAAAGATTACTTGAATAAAAGTTTCAAGGCCTTGGAGAAGATGCTTACATATTAGGAATAAAGATCTATAGAGATAGATCAAGGCGCTTAATAGGACTTCAACAAAGCACATACATTGACAAAGTTTTGAAGAAGTTCAAAATGGAACAATCGAAGAAGGGGTTCTTGCCTGTGTTACAAGGTATAAAGTTGAGTAAGAGGCAATAATAAAGTGGTTATTATTATATTTCCTTGTTCGTGATAATTGTCTATTGTTCATGCTACAATTGTATTAACCGGAAACCGTAATACATGTGTGAGTACATAGACCATACCAAGTCCCTAGTAAGCCTCTAGGTGACTAGCTCCTTGATCAATAAATGGTCATGGTTTCCTGATCATGGACATTGGATGTCATTGATAACGGGATCACATCATTAGGATAATGATGTGATGGACAAGACCGAATCCTAAGCATAGCGCAAGATCGTGTAGTTCGTCTGCTAGAGCTCTTATAATGACAAGTATCATTTCCTTAGACCATGATATTGTGCAACTTCCGGATACTGTCTGAGTGCTTTAGGTGCATCAAACGTCACAACGTAACTGGGTGGTTATAAAGGTGCACTACAGGTATCTCCGAAAGTGAGTGTTGGGTTGGCACAAATCGAGACTGGGATTTGTTGCTCCGTATGACGGAGAGGTATCTCTGGGCTCACTCGGTAATACATCATCTTATTGAGCTCATTGTGGCTAAGAGTTAGTCATAGGATCTTGTGTTACAGAACGAGTAGAGAGACTTGCCAGTAACGAGATTGAACAAGGTATAGGGATACCGACGATTGAATCTCGGGCAAGTATCATACCGGTAGACAAAGAGAATTGAATATGGGATTTAGTGAATCCTCGACATCGTGGTTCATCCGATGAGATCATCGTGGAACATGTGGTAGCCAACATGGGTGTCTAGATCCCGCTGTTAGTTATTGGCCAGAGAGGTGTCTCGGTCATGTCTGCATGGTTCCCTAACCCGTAGGGTCTACACACTTAAGGTTCGATGACGCTAGAGTTGTTGTGGGGATTGTATATGTGGTTACCGAAGGTTGTTCGGAGTCCCGGATGAGATCTTGGACGTCACGAGGAGCTCCAGAATGGTCCGAAGATAAAAATTTATATATAGGAACTCGAGTTTCGGTAACCGGAAGGGTTCCGGGGTATATCGTTATTGTATCGCGACCACTGAAAGGGTATTGGAGGCCCACCGGGAGGGGCCACCAGCCCCGAAGGACCACAAGGGCCGAAATTAGGTGGGAGCCAGCAACCTAGGTGGGCTGGCTCGGCCGACAAAGGCCCATGGGCGCCTAGGGTTGTGAACCCTAGGGCGATGGTTGCCCACCTCCCAACTTGGGAGGCAAGCCACCTCCACCCTGGCCGCCGCCCCCTCCTTGGCCGTCGCGCCCACCCTAGATTGGTCTAGGGTGGTCGGCCCTCCTGCTCCTCCTCCTCCTATAAATACCAAAGGGTTGAGGGCTGAAACACACACCAATTTCTTCCTCCCCTGGTGCAGCCCTGCTCTTCCTTCTCCTCCTCCTCAATAGCGCTTGGTGAAGCCCTGCCCGAGTACCACGCAGCTCCACCCTCACCATGCCATCGTGCTGCCGGAGCTCTCCCTGAAACTCTCATCTATCCTTGTTTGATCAAGGTGAAGGAGACATCCCCAATCTGTAGGTGTGTTGAACACGGAGACACAGTACGTTCGGTGTTCGGATCGAATCTTCCGCGATTTGAATCGCCGCGAGTACGACTCCATCGACCGCGTTCATAGTAATGCTTCCGCTATGCGATCTTCAACGGTATGAAGATGATCTTCCTCACTCGTTGCTAATTTCTCCTAGTTGATCTTGGTGTGACGTAGGATTTCTTTTTTTGAATTATTACTACAATCCCCAATAGTGGCATCATGAGCTAGGTCTATGCGTAGATTCTATGCACGAGTAGAACACAAAAGTTGTGGGCAATGATTTTGTCAATTTCTTGCCATAACTAGTCCAATATTTTTTCTACAGTATTGTGGGATGAAATGTCCCAGACCGACTTTACATGTATGTTTATGTGAGACTAGTTCCACCGCCCGACATGCACTTGCTGCATAAGGTGGCTAGCGGGTGTCTGTCTCTCCCACTTTAGTCGAATTGGATTCGATGAAAAGGGTCCTTATGAAGGGTAAATAGCATTCCATACCAACATTGTGGATGTCACGTAGGTAAGAAGCATTCTTGCTAGAAACCCAAATCAGCCACGTAAAACTTGCAACAACAATGAGAGGACGTCTAACTTGTTTTTGCAGGGTATGCTATGTGATGTGATATGGCCAAAAGGATGTGATGATATGTGATGGATGAGATTTGTCATGTTCTTGTAATAGGATTCACGACTTGCATGTCGATGAGTACGACAACCGGTAGGAGCCATAGGAGTTGTCTTAATTTATTGTATGAGATGCAACGCCTTGTGATTACTTTACTTTATTGCTAACCGTTAGCCATAGTAGTAGAAGTAATAGTTGGCGACACGACTTCAGGGAGACACATTGATGGAGATCATGATGATGGAGATCATGGTGTCATGCCGGTGACAACGATGATCATGCCGTGCCCCGAAGATGGAGATCAAAGGAGCAGGATGATATTGTCCATATCATGTCACTATATGATTTGCATGTGATGTTTATCATGTTTCTATATCTTATTTGCATAGAACGATGGTAGTAAATAAGATGATCCCTCACTAAAATTTCAAGAAAATTGTTCCCCCTAAGTGTGCACCGTTGCGAAGGATCGTTGTTTCGAAGCACCAAGTGATGATCGGGTGTGATAGATTCTAACGTTCGCATAAAATCATTGTAAGCCAGATTTACACACGCAAAAAACTTAGGTTGACTTGACGAGCCTAGCATGTACAAACATGGCCACGGAACACAATAGACCGAAAGGTCGAACATGAGTCGTGTGGTGATACGATCAACATGGAGATGTTCACTATTGAGGACTAGTCCATCTCACATGATGATCGGACACGACCTAGTCGTCATGGATCATGTATCACTTGGATGACTGGAGGGATGTCGGTCGAAGTGGGAGTTCATTAAATAATTTGATTAGATGAACCTAATTATCATGAACTTAGTGTAAAAATTTGTTTACAATATTGTAGATCCAATGGCCAACGTTCATGTCAACCTCAATTTCAACGCGTTCCTAGAGAAAACCAAGCTGAAATATGATGGAAGCAACTATGCGGACTGGGTCCGTAATTTGAAGCTCATCCTCATTGCTTCCAAGAAGGCATACATCCTTGATGCACCGCTAGGTCACGCTCCCGTTCCCACGGCAGCCCAGGACGTTCTGAATGTGTGGCAGTCGCGAAGTAATGACTACTCTCTCGTTCAGTGCGACATACTTTACAGTTTAGAACTGGGGCTCCAAAAGCGTTTTGAGCATCATGGAGCATATGAGATGATCGAGGAGCTGAAACTGGTTTTCCAAGCTCATGCCCGGGTCGAGAGATATGAGGTCTCCGACAAGTTCTTCAGCTATAAGGTGGAGGAAAATAGTTCTGTCAATGAGCACATACTTAGAATGTCTGGGTTGCACAGTGGTCTGTCTCAGCTGGAAGTTAATCTTCCGGATGACGCGGTTATTGACAGAATCCTCCAGTTATATTATAACATGCAAGGGAAGGGAAAGACCATTCCCGAGTTATATTCAATGCTGAAATCAGTTGGGGTGGAAATCAAGAAGGAACATCAAGTGTTGATGGTGAATAAGACCAGTAGTTTCAAGAAAGGCAAGGGTAAAATGAACTTCAAGAAGGACGACAAAGCAGTTGCCGCGCCCGATAAACCAGTTGCTGGGAAGAAGCGAAAGAATGGACCCAAGCCTAAGACTGAGTGCTACTATTGCAAGGGAACCGGTCACTCGAAGCGGAGCTGCCCCAAGTACTTAGCGGATAAGAAGGACGACAATGTCAAAGGTATATACGATATACATGTTATTGATGTGTACCTTACCAGGGCTCGTAGTAGCTCCTGGGTATTTAATACCGGTGATCTTGCTGACATTTGCAACTCAAAATAGGAACTACGAAATAAGCGGAGACTGGCAAAGGACGAGGTGACGATGCACGTCGGGAATGGTTCCAAGGTCGACGTGATCGCCGTCGGCACACTGCCTCTACATCTACCTTAGGGATTAGTTTTAAACCTTAATAATTGTTATTTAGTACCAGTTTGAGCATGAACATTGTATAGGTATCTCTCTTGATGCGAGATGGCTACTCATTTAAATCTGAGAATAATGGTTGTTCTATTTATATGAGAGATATGTTTCATGGTCATGCCCCGCTGGTCAATGGTTTATTATTAGATAATGTCGTACGTGATGTTACACATATTCATAGTGTGAGTACCAAAAGATGTAAGGTTGATAATGATAGTCCCACATACTTGTGGCACTTCCGCCTTGGTCATATCGATGTCAAACGCATGAAGAAAATCCATACAGATAGACTTTTCGAGTCTCTTGATTTTGAATCATTTGACACATACGAACCATGCGTCATGGGCAAGATGGCCAAGACTCCGCTCTCCGGAACAATGGAGCGAGCAACCAACTTGTTGGCAATAATGCATTCCAATGTATGTTGTCCAATGAGCGTTGAGGCTCGCAGTGGCTATTGTTATGTTCTCACCCTCACTAATGAATTAAGCAGATATAGGTATGTCTATTTAATGAAGCAGATGTTTGAAACATTTGAAAGGTTCAAGGAATTTCAGAGTGAGGTAGAGAATCAACGTGACAAGAAAATAAAGTTCTCGCAAGAAGATCATGGAGGAGAATATTTGAGTCACGAGTATGGCACGCACTTAAGAAAATGTGGAATTGTTTCACAAGTCATGTCGTCTAGCACACCTCAGTGTATCGGTGTGTCTGAACGTTGTAATCGCACTTTATTGGATATTGTGCGATCTATGATGTCTCTTACTGATCTACTGCTATCATTTTGGGGATATGCATTGAAAACTGTCGCGTTCACTTTAAATAGGGCACCTTCTAAATTCGTTGAGACGACACCGTATGAATTATGGTTTGGCAAGAAACCTAAGATGTCGTTTCTAAAAGTTTGGGGCTGCGATGCTTATATGAAGAAACTTCAACCTGAGAAGCTCGAACCCAAAGCAGAAAATGCTTCTTCATAGGATACCCTAAAGAAATTATTGGGTATACCTTCTATCTCAAATCCTAGGGCAAGATCTTTGTTGCCAAGAATGGATCCTTTCTGGAGAAAGAGTTTCTCTCGAAAGAAGTGAGTGGGAGGAAAGTAGAACTTGATGAGGTATTTGTACCCCCTCTCGAACCGGAGAGTAGCGCAACACAGAAAAATGCTTGTGGGGTGCCTACAACGGCTAGGGAGGAAGTTAATGATGATGACCATGAAACTTCAGATCAAGTTACTACTGAACTTCGTAGGTCCATGAGGACACTTTCCGCACCACAGTGGTACAACAACCCTGTCATGGAAATCATGTTGTTGGACAGTGAACCTTTGAAGTATGAAGAAGCGATGGCGGGCCAAATGGCTTGAAGCCATGAAATCCGAGATAGGACCCATGTATGAGAACAAAGTATGGACTTTGGTGGACTTGCCCGATGATCGGCGAGCCATAGAAAATAAATGGATCTTTAAGAATAAGACTAATGCGGATGGTAATATGACCATCTATATGGCTCGACTTGTCACTAAGCTTTATCGACAAGTTCAAGGAATTGACTATGATGAGACTTTCTCACCTGTAGCGATGCTGAAGTCAGTCAGAATCATGTTAGCAGTTGCCGCATTTTATGATTATGAGATCTAGGAAATGGATGTTAAAACGGCATTCCTTAACGGCTTTCTTAAGGAAGAATTGTATATGATATAGCCGGAAGGTTTTGGTCGATCCTAAAAATGTTGACAAGGTATGCAAGCTCCAGCGCTCCATCTATGGGCTGGTGCAAGCATCTCAAAGTTGGAACATTTGCTTTGATGAGGTGGTCAAAGCGTTTGGATTTGTACAGACTTATGGAGAAGCGTGTATTCACAAGAAAGTGAGTGGGAGATCTGTTGCATTTCTCATATTATATGTGGATGACATATTGTTGATGGAAAATGATATAGAACTTTTGGAAAGCATAAAGACCTATTTTAGTAAGTGTTGTTCAATGAAGGAGCTTGGAGAAGCTGATTACATATTAGGTATCAAGATCTATAGATATAGATCAAGACACCTCATTGGTCTTTCACAAAGCACATACCTTGACAAGATATTGAAGAAGTTGAATATGGATAAGGCCAAGAAGGGGTTCTTGCCTGTATTACAAGATGTGAGGTTGAGCGCAGCTGAACGCCCGACCACGACAGAAGATAGAGAAAAGATGAGTACAGTCCCCTATGCTTCAGCCATATGCTCTATTATGTATGCCATGTTGTGTACCAGACCTGATGTGAACCTTGCCATAAGTTTGGTAGGGAGGTATCAAAGTGATCCAGGAGTGGATCACTGGACAGCGGTCAAGAATATCCTTAAGTACCTGAAAAGGACTAAAGATATGTTTCTCATTTATGGAGGTGCCGAAGAGCTCGTCGTAAAGGGTTACGTCGAAGATAGCTTCGACACAAATCCGGATGACTCCAAGTCACAAAACGGATATGTGTACATTTTTAATGGTGAGCAGTCAGCTGGTGCAGTTGCAAGAAAAGCGTCGTGGCGGCATCTACATGTGAAGCGAAGTACATAGCTGCTTCGGAAGCAGCACAGGAAGGAGTCTGGATGAAGGAGTTCATCACCGACCTAGGAGTGATTCCCAGTGTGTCGGGCCTGATGACTCTCTTCTGTGACAACACTAGAGCCATTGCCATTGCCATGGAGCCCAGGTTTCACAAGAAGACCAAGCACATCAAGTGCCGCTTCAACTCCATTTGTGGATACATCCAGGATGGAGATATAGTTATTTGTAAACTACATACGGATCTGAATGTCGTAGATCCGTTGAATAAACCGCTTCCACGCACGGAACATGATGAGCACTAGAACTTTATGGGTGTTCGATACATCACAACGTAACTAGATTACTGACTCTAGTGCAAGTGGGAGACAGATGGAAATATGCCCTAGAGGCAATAATAAAGTGGTTATTATTATATTTCCTTGTTCATGATTATTGTCTATTGTTCATGCTACAATGGTATTAACCGGAAACCGTAATACATGTGTGAATACACAGACCATACCAAGTCCCGAGTAAGCCTCTAGTTGACTAGCTCGTTGATCAATAGATGTTCATGGTTTCCTGATCATGGACATTGGATGTCATTAATAACGGGATCACATCATTAGGAGAATTATGTGATGGACAAGACCCAATCCTAAGCATAGCGCAAGATCGTGTAGTTCGTTTGCTAGAGATTATATAATGTCAAGTATCATTTCCTTAAACCATGAGATTGTGCAACTTCCGGATACCGTAGGAGTGCTTTGGGTGCATCAAATGTCACAATGTAACTGGGTGGTTATAAAGGTGCACTACAGGTATCTCCGAAAAGTGTATGTTGGTTTGGCACGAATCGAGACTGGGATTTGTTGCTCCATATGACGGAGAGGTATCTCTGGGCCCACTCGGTAATACATCGTCCTATTGAGCTCAATGTGACTAAGGAGTTAGTCACATGATCATGTGTTACTGAACGAGTAAAGAGACTTGCCAGTAATGAGATTGAACAAGGTATAGGGATACCGACGATCGAATCTCGGGCAAGTATCATACCGGTAGACAAAGGGAATTGAATATGGGATTTAGTGAATCCTCGACATCGTCGTTCATCCAATGAGATCATCGTGGAACATGTGGTAGACAACATGGGTGTCCGGATCCCGCTGTTGGTTATTGGCCAAAGACGTGTCTCGGTCATGTCTGCATGGTTCCCGAACCCGTAGGGTCTACACACTTAAGGTTCGATGATGCTAGAGTTGTTGTGGGGATTGTCTATGTGGTTACCGAAGGTTGTTTGGAGTCCCGGATGAGATCCCGGACGTCACGAGGACGTCCGGAATGGTAAAAATTTATATATAGGAAGTCGAGTTTCGGTCACCAGAAGGGTTCCGGGGTATATCGGTATTGTACCACGAGCATCGAAAGGGTATCGGAGGCCCATGGGTGCCTAGGGCTGGGAACCATAGGGCGATGGTGGCCCACCTCCCAACTTGGGAGGCAAGCCATCGCCACCCTGGCCGCCGCCCCCACCCTAGATTATCTAGGGTGGCCAGCCCTCCTCCTCCTCTTCCTCCTATAAATACCCAAGGGTTGAGGGATGCAACACACACCAATTTCTTCCTCCCCTGGCGCAGCCCTGCTCTTCCTTCTCCTCCTCCTCCGTAGCGCTTGGTGAATCCGTGCCCGAGTACCACACAACTCCACTGTCACCACGCCATTGTGCTGCCGGAGCTCTCCCTCAACTTCTCCTCTGTCCTTATTGGATCAAGTTGAAGGAGACGTCCCCGGGCTATAGGTGTGTTGAACGCGGAGACAGCGTACGTTCGGTGTTCGGATCGAATCTTCCACGATTTGAATCGCCGCGAGTACGACTCCATCGACCACATTCATAGTAACACTTCGCTTTGCAATCTTCAATGGTATGAAGATGCTCTTCCTCAATGGTATGAAGGGCGCACTAGATCCAATAAATCTGTTCTGTGACAACACTGGTGCCATTGCTCTAGCCAAGGAACCAAGGATTCACAAGAGGACCATACATATAAAACGACCCTTCAATGCCATCCGCGATTACATCAAGGAGGAAGACATAAATATTTGCAAAGTGGACACCGGTCTGAATATGGGAGATCCACTGACTAAGCCTCTTCCACGAGCTAAACATGACCAACACCAGAACTGTATGGGTGTTAAATTTGTTACATTGTAAATCACATAGAGATGTGATACTAGATTATTGACTCTAGTGCAAGTGGGAGACTATTGGAAATATGCCCTAGAGGCAATAATAAAATAGTTATTATTATATTTCCTGTTGCAAGATAATAGTTCATTATCCGTGCTATAATTTTATTGAATGGAAACAGAAATACATGTGTGGATACATAGACAAAATACTGTCCCTAGTAAGCCTCTAGTTGACTGGCTCGTTGATCAAAGATGGTTAAGGTTTCCTAGCCTTAGACAAGTGTTGTCACTTGATGACCGGATCACATCATTAGGAGAATGATGTGATGGACAAGACCCAAACTATAAATGTAGCATGTGATCGTGTTATTTTGTTGCTATTGTTTTCTGCATGTCAAGTATACATTTCTATGACCATGAGATCATGTAACTCACTGACACCGGTGGAATGCCTTGTGTGTATCAAATGTCGCAACGTTACTGGGTGACTATAAAGGTGCTCTACAGGTATCTCTGAAGGTGTCTGTTGAGGTGGCATGGATCAAAACTGGGATTTGTCACTCCGTGTGACGGAGAGGTATCTCAAGGCCCACTCGGTTTTACAACATCACAAACAAGCCTTGCAAGCAATGTGACTAAAGAGTTATCCATGGGATCCTGTATTATGGAACGAGTAAAGAGACTTGCTGGTAACGAGATTGAAATAGGTATGGCGATACCGACGATCGAATCTCGGGCAAGTAATATATCAAAGGACAAAGGGAATGATATACGGGATTGTGTGAATCCTTGACATAGAGGTTCAATCGATAAGATCTTCGTAGAATACGTAGGATCCAAAATGGACGTCCAGGTCCCGCTATTGGATATTGGTCAGAGAGTGTCTCATGTCATGTCTACATAGTTCTCGAACCCGCAGGTTCTGCACACTTAAGGTTCGGTGACGTTTCGGTATAGTTGAGTTATAGGTGCTGGTGACCGAAGCTTGTTCAGAGTCCCAGATGAGATCATGGACGTCACGAGGAGCTCCGGAATGGTTAGGAGGTAAATATTGATATATAGGAAGTCCTATTTTGGTCACCGGAAAAGTTTTGGGCTCATCGGTACTATACCAAGAGTGACGGGAGGGTGCCGGGGGACCACCGGGAGGGGTGTGATGACCCAAGAGCCTTATGGGATGTGAGAGGAGGTGGACCAGCCCCTGGTGGGCTGGCCAAAGACTCTCTCAAAAGCCTATGCGTCTAGGAGTGGAGATAAAAGGCAAAAGTCCTTTAAAAGGAAAGGAAGGAGGAGTCCTCCCATAGTAGTCCACCTCCCTTGTGGGAAGGTGGACTCTTCCTTCTAGGGTTCGGCCGACCCCTTCTCCTTGGAGTAGGGACCAAGGCTGCCTCCTCTCCCCTCCTCCTATATATACTAGAGGTTTTGTGGGTTTTGAGACATAGAAATCATCCACGTGATGCCCTCTCTCTAGATCTGTTTCTCCTCTAGTCTAGTTTCTGCGGTGCTTAGGTGAAGCCCTGCTGGAATAGCTCCACCACCATCGTTGTCGCGCTGCCGGAGAACTCATCTACCTCTCCTCCCCATGTTGCTGGATCAAGAAGGCGGAGATCATCATCGAGCTGTACGTGTGCTGGACGCGGAGGTGTCGTCCGTTCGGCGCTAGATCGGGACGGATCATGGGACGACTGCGATTTGGATCGCGAAGATGTTCTACTACACCAACCACGTTTCTTAACGCTTCGTGCTTAGCAATCTACAAGGGTATGTGGATCCGATCTCCCCTGCCGTCGATGATCATAACCATGATAGGTATTTTGTGTGCGTAGGAAATTTTTTGTTTCCCATGCAATGTTCCCCAACAATGTGAAACCATGGACATACGCAATATCACCTCCTCATATTTGGCTAGACTCTTCGGTACAATGCATTGCCCATTCTCACCTCGAGGATTAGTACGAACTTTGCCGGTGCATCCGAACCCCGTGGCATGATATGCTCTATCACACATAAACCTTCTTATATCTTCGTCAAAACAGCCACCATACCTACCTATCATGGCATTTCCATAGCCACTCCGAGATATATTTCCATGTGAATTCCACTATTACATCATATGACTAGTTCATTCATCATCATATTGCTTTGCATGATCATATCGAGCTGACATAGCATTTGTGGTAAAGCCATCGTTCATTATATTGCTGATATATGTCACGCAGATCATTGCACATCCTGGTACACTACCAGAGGCATTCATATCAAGTCATAGTTCTTCATATCGAGCTTTCATGAGTTGTAAATAAATAAAAGTGTGATGATCATCATTATTAGAGCATTTTCCCAGTGAGGAAAGGATGATGGAGACTATGATTCCCCACAAGTCAGAAAGAGACTCCAGACAAAAAATAAAAAATGGGGGAGGCCAAATGAGCCCACCATATAACAAATGATGAAAAAATGAATAAGAGAAAAAGAGAGAAGGGAATTTGCTACTATCCTTAACCACACTAGCAAAGAAGGGAATTTAGCCTCAAAGTCATACCATGTTCCTCATACAGAGAGCCTCATGATATGTCATTGTCATATGCTAGTGGGAATCATATTAGCATTATTTTAAACTTGGCTTGCATATTCCGATGACTAGCTTCCTCAAATGCCCGAGGTCTTCATGAGCAAGAAAGTTGGATGCACACCCCACTTAAATTCATTTGGGCTTTCATACACAGCTCTAGTGCATCATTTGCATGGCAATCCCTACTCCTTGCATTGGCATCTACCGATGGGCATCTCCATAGCCTGTTGGTACGCCTAGTTGATGTGAGACTATCTTCTCCAGTTGTACCCCTTTGATATCTACCACCATATTCTATTCCACCCTTATGATATGTCCATGGCTCACACTCATGTATTGCGTGAAGAATAAAAAGTTGATTCACTTTGAAAAAGTATTATCCAATTGCGTGACTTGGACACTGTGGTGCTTGACATTTGTATCAATGTGGTGAAGACGGAGCCATGTTTTGCTAATATGATAGATGAATGGGGGTAAACATTATTTTAGGATCGTATACTTTCAAAGATTGATTATTTTGTTGATTGTGCTTATAATTATTAGTATGTTTATGTTTGTTAATTAACATTTATTAATTAGCATACATGCAAATATTGGGTAGCATGTCACGTCAAAGATTCTGTTTTTGTCATTTACCTACTCGAGAACGCGCAGGAATTAAGCTTGGGGATGCTTGATACGTCTCCAATGTACCTATAATTTTTTATTGTTTCATGTTGTTATATTATCATCCTAGGATACTTGTTGAGTCATAGTTCACCAATTTATATTATTTTTGGGCACTAACCTATTAACCCAGTGCCTAGGGCTACTTGCTGTTTTCTGCGTGTGTTTTTCAGGTTTTCAGTACCAAACGAAGTCCAATTACCACAAAACTTTTTTATGATTTTTCTGGACCAAAAGAAGACTTAGAAGGTTTGGTAGGAGACCTGAAGACACATGAGGGAGGAACATGCCAACACGGCTCAGCCAAGGGGGTGGCCAAGTAGTTTGGTATTTCTTCAGTGAGAGGGGTGCGTTGTAGTGGGTTCAACCTGGCGCATTTCTGTGTCCAAGTGACAAAAGGGGAAAAGTTGCCTCTTTCTATTTCGTCCACTAAGGATGAAACGATAAGGTTTATTCATATTGCTTGAGTTTACTTTGTCTACATAATGGCATCGTTCTCCAAGCATTACTCTCTTTTACTTAATACTCTAGATGCATGCTGGATAGCGGTCGATGGGTGGAGTAATAGTAGTGAGTGCAGGCAGGAGTCGTCTTATTTTCTTATGGACGTGATGCCTATATACAAATTATCATTGCCGCGAAAATTGCATAACTATCCCCTATTGTGTCAATTGCCCAATAGTAATTTGTTTACCCACCATATGTTGCTTTCATGAGAGATGCCACTAGAGAACACTATGGCCTGCGGGTCTATTCACTTATATATTAAAAAAACTTATAATTTCCTCACTATTATTATTTGTATTTTATTTTATTTTGCAAGTTACAATTATCTACACATCTCATTTGCTTGCAAAGAACGAGAACAAGGGGATTGACAACCCTCTTGCTGGAATTGGATGCAAGTTGTTTGCTCTTTTGTGTTCAACCGCTGAAGATTGTTGAGGATTGATATTCCTATTGGTTCGATAAACAATGGTTTCTTAATCGAGGTAAATACTTACCCGCAATGTCCTGCAATTACCCGTTCCTCTTCATGGAAAACCCAAGGTAGATCACAAGTATTTGGGGTTTGGATGCACCGACGATGGTTGCACCGATCCTCAAGGTGAGAATCGACAATACACAGTACGGAAGAGGCTAGCAAATATGTATAGGTGAGAGTGCGTATGTCCATGGATTTACATTAGTCATAAAGAACTCACATACTTATTGCAAGATTTTATTAGATCTCTTTGAGCCAAGCACTACTCGCATGCCCCTAGGGAGGAGGTTGGTAGGAGTTAACCATCGCGCGCCCCCGACGTAAACAACACTAGGATTTCAATGAGTAATAACTAAGCTCACACATCATCACCATGCCATGGAAATATTTGGATGAACAAAAAGTTAATAACCTGTAATTCACGATACTTTTATTAACCAATGATCATGCACTCATTGAAATGTGCTACACGTGGTTTTGATTATGCACTCATTGAATACCTATAATTTTTGGACTAGTCTTATTACCCATGAAAATTTCCATCACTGTTTATTAACTCTCAAACAAATATAAGTGAAGAATGAGAGTGCAGTTATTTCTATAAAATCTATTCGCCACTGTGCTCTAAAAGATATAGGTGAAGTACTAGAGCAACTGCTAAGCTGAAGATATAAGTGAAGCACATAGAGTATTATAATAAATCATGTGATAGTGTCTCTCTCTCAAGTGGGTGCATAAAGAAAACAATGATTGTGGAAAACTAAAACAAAAAGGAAACAAAAGCAAATGATGCTCCAATCAAAACTCATATCATGTGATGAATAAAAATATAGCTCCGAGCGACATACCGATGGATTGAGACGAAAGAGGGGATGCCTTCTAGGGCATACCCAAGCTTAGAAGCTTGAGTATTCATAGAATATTACCTTGGGGTGCCTTGGGCATCCCCAAGCTTTGGCTCTTGCCACTCCTTGTTCCTTCGTCCATCACGATAGCACCCAAAACTTGAAAACTTCAGCACACAAAACTCAACAGAAAAATCAGGAGATCCGCTAATATGATAATCATATCAAATACTTTAGGTACTGTTGAAAATTGATTCATATTTTATTATTGCATAAGGTATTGTATTATAACTTCTCCATGACTTATATCCCCGGTATAATCCCTAGCAGCATCAAAACAAGCAAACAATGCAAGCAAAAATAGAATTTGTCAAAAACAGAACAATCCTTAATGATATAATTAAGTACCATACTTCCGTAACTCTTAAAATTCTGAAAAATTTTGAAGACCTAAGGAATTTGTATACCAATACTTGTAAAATAATTATATTAAAAATACGTTCAAGTAAAATCACATAAATTCCACACCGAATGTCAAAGTTTCTATTTTTGCACCATGTCAATTCTACTTATCATTCAAATCATCCCAACGGATTTACTTGGCACAAACACTAATTTAAACATGAAAATACAATAATTACAGAGGCAACAATCATGTTATCACACACAAACATAAATATAAAATAAAAATTTAAGATAACTATTGGGTTGCCTCCTGACTAGCATTATTATTTTACTCCCCTAGCTAGGCATAATGAATATGATCAAGTGTTGTCACCCTTGATGCTCAACAGATAAGTAGACCTCATGATACATTAATAAGGTGTTCTGATTATCTTTCTAGGGAAGTGTTCCATCCCTTTTTAATGGGAATTGGAACCGTATATTTCCCTCTTTCATATCAATTAATGCACCTATAGTTCGTAGAAAAGGTGTCCCAAGTATTATTGAACAAGATGGGTTGCATTCAATATCAAGAACTATAAAACCTACAAGCATATAATTTCTACTATCAATTATGAGAACATCATTTATTCTTCCCAAAGGTTTCTTGAAATTAGAGTCCGCAAGAAGTAAATTAAGGGAACACTCATGAATATCAGTGAGACCAAGCACATCACATAAAGATTTAGGTATAGTTGAAACACTAGCACCTAGGTGACACAATGCATTGCATTAATATTCTTTGATTTTAATATTAATAGTAGGTTCCTATTCATCATGCAACTTTCTTGGAATAGAAACTTCTAGCTCAAGTTTCTCATCATAGGCGTTTACCATAGCTTCTAGTATATGTTGAGTAAAAGCTTTATTTTGTTCATAAGAATTGGGTTTGATAATGATGGATTGCTGGAAGGAAATTTATTATACCAAAGAACAATTATCATAATTAAAATCCTTGTGAACCAAGATAGTGGGCACATCATTAGTTAAAGTTTTAATCTCTCCAAACCCACTTTTTTAGTTTTATGACTATAATCATCACCTTACAAGTAATTGGGACACTCTCTAAATAGAATTGATTCATCTCTAGTCCCTTTATAATTTATTTTCAAAGAATTAAACAAAGATTCAACAGGAGAAGTACCAAGCACGCTAAGATATTCATCATGATTCTAGTAAAAACCGGGTGGGAGAGATTTTTCTAGGAATTCCTGCTTAGCTTTCAAGGTTGCGGTCCTCTCCTTACTTTCATTCATATATATTTGGATAGATTTAATAGTCTCATTAAATTCATGCTTTGGTGGAAAAGTTGTCCTTTTTAGAGTTTTTACATCAAGAGCAATCTTATCCATGTTCCTAGCCAAATCATCAATTTTATGCAACTTTTCCTCTACCATAGTATTGGAATTTTTTTTGAGAATTAGTGAATTCTTGAATGGTATTTTAATGATGAGAGGATAACTTTATTATCGGTAGAAGGATTTCCATTATAATTGCCATAAGAGTTCCCGTGACTATTAGAGGAGTTACCAAGATATGGCCTAGCATTAAAATTACCACTATAAGCATTGTCATTAAAATTATTTCACGAGATAAAATTCAAATAAATGGAATTATCTTTTTCTCACGGAAAGTAGACAAGGGCATGTCATTAGGATCAATATGAGCATTTTACTAGCAACCAAATTCATAATTGCATCAATTTTTTCACTCAAAGTAGCGGTTTCCTCGACAAAGTTTACCATCTCACTGGTTGGAGTTCTTTCGGTATGCCATTGATAATAATTTTTCATGATGTTGTCCATAAGTTTGGTGGCCTCTCCTAAGGTCACCTCCATGAAGGTACCACCTGTCGTAGAATCTAGAAGATTTCGAGACACAAAGTTTAGTCCAACATAGAACTTTTGGATAGTCATCCACAAGTTTAAACCATGAGTAGGGCAGTTTCTAATCATCAATTTCATACTATCCCAAGCTTGTGCAACATGTTCACGATCATGATGTTTAAAATTCATAACTTGATTTCTAGGGGAGATGATCTTAGGAGGAGCAAAATACTTGGTAATAAAAGCATCTTTTCACTTATCCCAGTTCCAATTCTATAACGTGGTAAACATGAGAACCAAGATTTAGCCTTATTTCTTAGTGAAAAAGGAAATAACTTTAATTTCACAATATCATTATACATGTCCTTTATTTTGAATATCACAAATTTCAACAAAGGTATTAAGATGAGCAGCAGGATCCTCATTAGAACTTCCCGAAAATTGTTCTTTCATCACAAGATTCAACAATGCACCATTAATATCATAAGACTCCACATTAGTAGTGGGTGTATATGAGTACTAATGAAATCATTGCTATTAGTATTTGATAAGTCACACAACTTAGTAGTACCTTGAGACATGGTAACCGAGCAAGCAAAGTAACAAGCAGGACAAGCAAACTAGGAAGCAAAGAGGTAAACTAGTAACTAGCAAATATACATATTTTTGTATTTTTAATTATTATGAAGCAAGAAAAGTATAACAGCAAATAAAAGTTAGAACAAGTGAATCATAATTTGTGTGTAGTTAGTTGATAGTAGGTTGATGATACTCCCCGACAACGGCGCTAGAAATCCCTCCTGATAGGTGTGATATGCGTTGGGTTTTCCGTGAAGAGAAATGGGTCATGCAGCACAATATAGATAAGTATTTCCCTTAGTGGAGAACCAAGTTTTATTGAACCAATAGGTGTAACGGTGATCCACTATCTTCAGCCACTGCACACAAAACAGCAAACACTGGCACCCAACGCTGGCAAGAGGTTTGTCAAACCCCCTTTTTCCCTAGTGGCATATCTCAAGTAGTAAGCATAAAATGGGTATACAAATTAGTATTGGGCAATTGATAGAAAAGCGCATACTTATGTGATATTCAGATAATTATCATGTGTATATAGGCATCACGTCCATAGGCAAATAGGACGACTCCTGCCTGCACCTATTACTATTAATCCACCCATCGACTGTTATCTAGCATGCATCTAGAGTATTAAGTAAAACAGAGTAATGCTTGGAGAACAATGACATGATGTAGACAAAGAGAACTCAATCAAAATGAATTAACCCCATCGTTTTATCCTTAGTGGCAACAATAAAAAGACTATCTTGTCCCCTTCTGTCACGGGGCATAGAAACCCGTCAGATTGAATCCACTAGAACACACCCCTCTCACTGAAGAAAGATCAAACTACTTGGCCAAAGCAAATCAATAGATCGAAGATATTTACGAAGCCATAATGATCATTCAAATAAAAATTATAACAGAATTCAGTGAAGACTGAAATATTTATCATGAATAATCTGAACATAAACCCACAATTTATCGGATCCCAACAAACACACAATACAAAAGAATTACATCAAGTAGATCAAAGCGAAGATGCGATGAACATCGTATTGTTGATCGAGATAGAGATAGAGATAGAGATAGATATAGAGATAGAGAGATACCCATCTAGGTACTAACTACCATCACATTGGTCTATGGTGAACTACTCACACATCACCATGAGAGCAGTAAGGTTGATGTACAGGTCCTACGTGATTGGTCCCTCCTCCAATAGGGCACCGAAAAAGGGCTCCATAAGGGCACACGTCGGAACAGAGATTTGTGGCAACAGAAAAAGTGTTTTGGGTGGCTCTCTAGGATTTTTGGGATTTCAGATGATTTATAGAGTGAAGAGGGATGATAGGAGGCACGAGGGGGCCCCACCACACAAGAGGGCGCGACCACCCCGTGGGTGCGCCTTGTTATGTGGTGGCTCCATCGAGTAACCTCCAGTCCCCTCCCAAAGTTAACAGGTCTTCTTTTTGTCTAAAAAATTCATATTAAAGTTTAGGGGCCATTGGACTTCGTTTAGTACTATAAAGTTGAAAAACCAAAAACATGCAGAAAACATCAACTGGCACTGGGCAGTGGGTTAATAGGTTAGTGCTAAAAAAATAAAATTATTTGGTAAATAAAAACCCAAAAGTTCCTAGAATGATAATATAAAATCATGGAACAATAAAAAAATTATAGATAGATTGGAGACGTGTCAAAGACTGTGCTAGAATTTATGAGTGGCTCTCATATGCAATATTGTTCATCTAACAAAGAGCCAATGTCGCATTGTCTTCTCTTTGAATAATTTGTTTCGCAGATTCTAGCTTAGTCTAAGGCACACTTGCACTATTATTATTATTTTCACATCATTCAGTCGTCCATGTAAAAGGCAATAATGATGACTATTTGATGAAGCGATTGCGGTAAAGGAAGCTCGTATGAAGTCTTCTTGTCTTCCATTTCTGTAAATATGTTTAACTGTGCGATCTTGATTGGATATATTATGAGTAAACATGTTTGTGATGACAATTAGAGATTATAGTTGTTCATGCCATGCTTAAATATCAAGGAGTGGATAATGATTTATCTTGCGTGTCAGCATGCATTAAAATGGTGGCAATGTAGTATGCTACTATGGTATCCTCCTCTGAGTAATTTGAGTAGCTCAACTTGTCACATGTGCAAACATGTAGTAGATTCAAAACCAATGCAACCTTCATGATATTTATATTTACAGTGTTTATACCATACTCATGCTTGTATTCAATGTGGATTATTTGCAATGCATGACTATAACTGTTGGCGCTGTGTAGCTGATCGCTTCTGAGTCTATTTGCTAGCCTTGAACTATACTAAGCGGGACTAACGGTTGTGCATCCAAAATCCTTAAACCCAAGTTGTTCCAAATGAGTCCACCATATCTACCTATATGTGGTATTACTCTGCAGTTGCAAGTAAATTTGCATGTGCCACCTCTAATCATTCAAATAAACATCTATTTTGTGTGCTCATACCACTCACGGAGCAACAAGGCGGTCAGTATCTTCCATGCTAAGCGGGTTATTCTCAAGATGGACGTTTATTCGCCTATCATTGCATGAGAGAGGCTGGTAAAAAGGATGTCCAATCCTGCATAATAAAAAATAAACAAACAAACTCCCTTGGAAAGTTGAATGTTGGAGGGCACCCGTGAATTCGTCTAGCCATGACTTGTGTATGTATGGTGGAGGGGAGTACACTTTACATTTCCGCGTGGGAACCTCCAATAATGTGTTTAACATGGAAGATACTGAAATCCTTTGTTGTGTTGACGGGAAAATCACACCACCCTAAATTATAATTTTATCTCTATTTTAAACCATGAGCTCTGGCACCGTTGCAAACCATGAGTAAATATGAGACCTAAGTGTTATCATTGACATGGTTAGTTTATAATGTTCATTGAAAACCTGAACACTAAAGCATATATACAACAATGAGAGCAAAAGAGTTTGTAAATTTTCTTTATCACTTAGAGTTTATCAACTAAAGTGCTTGAGGACAAGCAATGGGTTAAGGTTGGGGGAGTTGATATGTCCCAAGTGTATCTACTTTTCCAAACGCTTTTGTTCTTGTTTTTTTACTCCATTTGCATGATTTGAATGAAACTAATTAATCCAGACTAACGCTATTTTTAGCAGAACTACCAAGGTGTTATTTTTGTGCACAAATAAAATTTCTCGGATTGGGTGAAAATTGACAGAGATTATTTTCGGAATTAATAAAAAATACAGATGGAAAGTCTGTCGAAGGGGCTGGCCTAATTCCAACTCCATAAGTACCGTCTCACAGAGAGAAAAATCAAGGAGAAACCTTCATCATGGTTTACAATACAGAGTAGACGCGACCTCTTGTTCTTCCTCGGGAGGGCTGTTGTGGAGTTCGTTTGATGCTCTAGAGAGGGGGACTCGTCACCATCTTCATCGCCAACCCTTCTCAATCAACAATTCCATGATGCTCACCACCGGGAGTGAGTAATTCCTTCGTAGGCTTGGTGGACGGTGATGGGTTTGGATGAGATTTGTCATGTAATTGAGTCAATTTTATTGGGATTGATCCCTAGTATCCACCATGTTCTAATATTGACGTTTCTGTTACTTTCGTATGCTTAATGCTTGTCACTAGGGTCGGGTGCAATGATTTCAGATCCAAACCTATTTTTATACTATGAATATGAGATTTTTTAGATCCTATCTTGCAAGATGTATGCACATATTATGTGTTATCATATGTAAACCCCAAAGTGATAGAAATTGGGATCATTCTGGTGATGACCGTAGTATGAGGAGATCATGTATTCACTATGTGTTAATGCTTTGTTCGGGTTCTCTATTAAAAGGAGGCTTAATATCCCCTATATTTCCATATGGATCCCGCTGACACGGGAGGGTAGGACAAATTATGTCATGAAATTTCTTATTATAAGCATGTATGACTATATACGAAATACATGCCTACATTACATTGATGAATCAGAGCTAGTTCTATGTCGCTCTAGGTTGTGACCTTTACAAGATGAATGCCAGCCAACATACTTATCCATCACTGATCCAATGCCTACACTTTTCATATATTGGTCTTCAATAAGTTACTACTATTAGAGCATATTTCCCGATATGTGGTTTTGGTAATTGATGACAATCCCTATGGACTAACGGTTGCCTCAAGTTATATTCAAAGGATTTGTCCGTAGGCACTTCTTGAAGTCCATCTGTTGGTTTCAAGGAGTTTATATGATGACAAAGGTGGTATTCAAGGTATTATCCAAATAATGGTCATAAAGACACAAGGTTGATCAAGACTAAGTCAAAGAGTAAATCAAGTTGATCAACACACAAAGCGTACAAGATGTACCGAGAGGGATCAAGTGATCCCATGGTATGATAAGCATTGTCCATTATGCTTTTGTGTACTAACCCATGGTCTTCATGGGAGTTCTATGTGGGGTTAGGTGTGTTTCCATGGGCTTGCATCAAGAGGAAGATCTCATTCAACCCATGAAGGATGACATCAAGTGGTGATCGTCATCAAGATTACGGTGTGCAAGCTCAAGTGGAGCATCAGGAAGATATCATGCTTGAAGCTTGTCGTCCATTGTCATGGCAATGGACTTGTGAAGATGTGCTGAAGAGTCTCTCACCCATAGTGAGTATGGGGGAGCAAACAACTATCTCAAGTCAACGCAATCAAGAAAGGTGTTCTATCTTGAGGAAGTCAAGATCGTCATCATCTATCTCAAGTGGACTATGTGCAAGGTATAGGTTTGCCCTTGATTGGTTTTCTATTTTAGGATAGATTGCCGTACTTCCAAGGGGGCTCTCAAGTGAGTAGCTTGATCGCATCGTACGTTGAGAGCTCAAACCATTTGCATCCTTGCATCATATTTCTTGGTTCTTGTTTGGTGTCTCTCTTTGTCAGTTGTAGAGCATATGGTCATCTTCATGACAAGCTCGAGTTCATAAAAAATGGAGCCGATGTTGGAGTTTTTGTCGGTTCTTCAATCATAGAGGTTTCACATCTCTATATCATTGGCATTTTCATAACTGCGTGTTCTTAAGATTTCCAACAAGCTTGAGTTTGCTTTTGAAGCTCATTTGCACAAGTTATGGGAGTTCTAGTCTTACCTCCTTTGTTGATGCGGTTGTAGCGCTCGCTCGTGTCATTCGGTCTAACCACCACTCCACGGGTGATACCTTGGGGGTGCTTCCACCGAGTGGTCCCCAGCTGTTGTACCGCTGCACCCGGGCGGGTGTACCACCCGTAGCTTGGAGACCCGGGGTGGCAGCCCTAGGCGGTTGTACCGTCCTAGCACCGGGCTTCAACCGGACAAGGTTCTCTTGAGTTCTGGTTTTTGGCCGATGGTGGACCGGTTGTACCGTTATATTACATAGCCCGGTTGTACCACCTGCATCACCGATTGTACCGCTCCTATGTAATTCTGCACACAACAGGCAGATTTGTGGGGACCAATTTAAGGGGGTCTTCTTCGCCAATGGTTCCCCATCTGTTGAGATTGTGTTTGCCCCCATTATTGACCTTCTTAGAGCTTTCCAACTCTCAATCCCTCCAATGATTCTTGCTAGTTCTTGAGGGAAAAGAGACAGGAGATCTAGATCCACTTTTCCACTAATAACTTTCTCCTCAGTGTGAGGGGAACCCCTTGGATCTTGATCTTGGAGTTCTTTGTGAGCTCCTTGTTCTTCCTCTCATATTCCTCCTGTCGGGACCCCGATCCTAAGCCATAGGAATCCTGCCTGTAACACATCGCATCTCTTTGCGGTCTCACGCACGGTTATCCCCACGGCTGCAGCCTTACCTTAGCCGGGACCGTTTGCGCCTTTTGACTCGTGTATGCAATTGTGTCGCTAGCAATCCAATGACAAAGAACCCGGATCAACATGTCTAGTCATAAACCAAAGCGGCAGTTCCGCACACGGACAGGCATACATGACCCAGCAAAGGAGGTGTCGGTCACGAGCGAATGTAGACGAGTCGTAGCAAGCTATAGGGACTCCATTACATCGCGTGACATTTCCCCAAAAGGGGACAGACACAGCAGCTAAGAAGGACACATGCCGGTCAACCAATGTGTCCGGACCAGTAGCGAACTACCATGGCTCGTTGGATCACAAAGGGGCATTTCCCTATAAGGAATGCCACTAAATCCTACGACTAGGTAATCAAACCCCATACATATCAAGTACAACACACGTACGCATGGCATACCGATATGTATAGATACATCGATGGCATCACAACATAACCATAACATACAAACTTTATTTAGAAGGCTCGGAAGAGCCACACACATAATATTACAAGGTAAGGGTCTCACGACCCATCATCACAAGTCATACACACAATTCTTCCAAACCAGCGGAAGAGTAAAGCTGTCTGAGTACAGACAGAAGTAAAGACAAAGGCACATGGCCTGACTATCTACAGACCCATCCTAGGGCCAGATCGTAGCTGGGATACCAGCTACTCGTCGTTGTCGATGTCTAGGTAGAACCCTCCATTAGGGTCATTAACAACCTCTGCAACAATTATTAAGCAAACATGAGTACAAAAGTACTCAGCAAGACTTTAGGATAGGCTATCTACACATACAATGTATCAATAAGGAGTTGTGGGGTTTCATGCGTAAAGCCAGCATTTGACTCGTGGCTAGACAACTTGCATTTTAAATTAGTTTTGACAACTTTGATTTCTCGCACACGAGTACACTAACACCACCACAATACTCCATCGTGGAATCATTCCGTCTCCATAGGGAAATGCCATCCACGACACTCACGCTTATCTTGACAATTTTATGAGTAGCCATTAAAGTTATTTATGAACAACATATGCTTCCAAGTAGTCCATATCCGCGGACGCGGCTATTCGAATAGATCATAACCCTGCAGGGGTGTACTTCTTCACACACGCTCTCGCCACTTATCGCCATGTGCACGTCATGCACCTCGGCAACCTTCAAGCGGAAGCCCAGCGAGGGAGTCGGCCACGACCGTTAACCACGCTATTACTTAGTCCAGGTCTATCGCCTATCTGAGGGTAACCCGCACGGAAGTCCGGCCGAGATTTTCGCCACGGCCTCAAACGATGTGCGCAGGGTTCCCAAGCCCACCATCCGGGTGCCACTTGGTACACCGTGCCACTGCCTACCGCATCATAGCCCACCTCTCAGGTCAGCGCTATGCACGGCCTCCAACATGACTATAAACACCAGAAATTACTTGCACCTCCTGGACCGAGTACTAAGAGGTTAATAAGTCGAGCGGGCTCATATTTCAGAGCCCAACATGTGGTAGTATCTCGTCTTGGATTACATACACAGAACTCAGTTCCTAAGGACGGTACCCATGAAACAACCCGCCATGTACTCCTACATAGCCTTTCACCGGTACCTTCACCAAATCAGGTTTAACACACAACCTTTACTTACTGAACGCATTCTCACAATTTTGTTCATCACCCAGATGACAGACCATACACAACTGTAAGCATAGTATGCATAGCACGATAAGGCACATCATGGCTCAAGCATCTACCAGGTATGCTAGGTTGCAAGGTTCAGCTATTTACTGTGACAAAGACACGTCATGCAAAGGAAGTGGGTTCAACTAACGTGGCAAAAGCATTTCAAGCATTTGATCCTAATGCAATAAGTAAGTGCAGGAGCGAGAACATGGGATTTATCGGGATGATCAAAATGGTTGCTTGCCTTGTTGCTCGGCAGAGGCACAATATCCGTCAGTCGGATATTCGGTGGAATCCGGAGAAGCGGGGCCTATCGGTAAGAACAGTAACAATCAATAACAATCATATGCAACAAGATGATGCATGAGCATGGCATGAAAATGAAAGGTGGTAGGCTAATGTGACTACCATTTCTTAAGTTGAAGTTGATTTGAATCAAGATTCAAATATCACTTCAAACAAGGTATTTTCAAATACCCTTTTAATTGATTCGACCTGATACTCAGGTAATCTTGTTTTAGCATGCATAAAGATGGTATTTTGAGGTGCTGATTGTTCCTGATCATTGTTTGGTCATAATATTTGAAGTGGAATTCAAATGGATTTCAAATTCCAAATCTATATTACTTAATATGGTTATCCTAATCATTATTTAATCTGTTTGGTGATGTTAACATGTTCAAACATGTTATAAAATATCAAAATCAGATTCCTTGGATTTTTATGATACTTTTTCATATATAATTTATTTTCATTGGAGTTACACATTATTTTCTATGATTTTTAGAAGTTGTGGGCATTTTCTGGAATTCTTTTATAACAGAAAAGCTATTTATTGCGTCAGGCCCACGTCAGCATGGCGTCACCTGTCGGCCGACTTGGTCAGGTCAAAC
Source organism: Hordeum vulgare subsp. vulgare (assembly GCF_904849725.1). NCBI lineage: Eukaryota > Viridiplantae > Streptophyta > Magnoliopsida > Poales > Poaceae > Hordeum > Hordeum vulgare. The sequence continues at coordinate 107,699,619 of NC_058521.1, read as the reverse complement.
ATGACATTGGGGGCCACTGGTCAGCATCACCGGGCTAATCCCGCGCTGACCAGCCCCTAAGTGAGTTTGACTCGAGACTGGGGCCCACTGTCAGCGTCTGTTTATCAATTAAACTTGTGAATTAGTGCGGCCAGGTCATCCCCTACCGGAGACTGACCGGCGGCGACCAGATCTGCGGCGGATCTTCGCCGGAGAGACGCCAGAGATCACTATGGTGCTCGGGATCGAGTGCCGAGAGCACTGGGAGGAACCCCAGGCTCGGCCTCATCCATTACGGGCTTCAGAAAGGACTGGGAATGACCGGAGGTCACCGGCGACGAGCTGAGGCGGCAGCCGGAGCTCGGGCTCGTCGGTCTAGTGGCTAGCGTGCAGGAAAATGAGGGGAAGAAGAGGGGAAACATGCACAAGCTCACGGTGGAGGCGATGGGAAGCTCAGACGGCTCGGGGAGGTGCTGTAGACGTCGAATCAATAGAAGCTTGTCGGCGGCCGGAGGTTGAAGACGACGGCGATGTGGCGCAGCAGAGCTCAAGGAGGTCGAATGCTTCGGTGTACACGGCTAGCTCGACGAGGCGGAGACAATGGAGCACTCGGAGGAACTATCTTGTGGCTAGAGGGCTCGGGCAGCTCGAGCTCGAGCTCTGTCCATGGCGGCAGAGGAAGAAAGGAAGAAAGCCGAGAGGAGGGGGGAGGAATGGGGAACGGGAGAAGATAAGGATGCGTGCGGGGTCTCATTCCCACCATCGCGCTGTCCTGGGGGTACCGGAGCGCACCACGGCGAAGCAGGAGGTGGAGGAGTCGCCATGGGCGTTCACTCCTCTGCGAGAAGGAAGGAGGAAGAAGACGCCCCTGTCCGTGTGGGCTGGGCTTCCTCAGGTGAGCGACAGGTAAGTTTTTCCCATTTTTTTTCTATTTTTGTTTTCTGTTTTGTTGCTGATTTGATTTGCCATTTATTTCGGCTCCAAAATTAGTTCAAAAATTATTTTGAATAGCCCTGAGTGATAGTTGTAATATTCCCAACTACTCCTTAGGTTTGCAACATTTTTGAAACTTGAAAATATTTGAATTCAAATTTAAGTTTGACTTAATGGGTTTTCTGAATTAAATTTAAAATGCCAAGGATGTCTTAAAAATAATTTTCTCCCCTGATAACTTGTTTTCAATATTTATCAGAAATATTGAAATTTTAAGAAGGCCATTTTGGGTTCATTGATTTTGACAAGATTTGAATTTTCCTTGAATTAGAAGTGGCTAGGGTTTTTTGGTTTGAGTTTCACCACTTCTTGGAGTTTGTTTCAATTTCTTGAATGCAATGGAAGAAAACATGAGCACAAATACTAAACCCTAGTTAGGGATCCAGGGATGTGACACCTCCATAGCCTTTGTTGGTGTGGAGGTATTTGAGTGTGACACTACACGAATCAGCTTATTTGCCGTCTGCCATCACAGACGGCAAAAGAATCTCACGGCCGGCAAAATTTCTGCGTCAGCCTACGACGCCATCGTACCTTCTTTGCCATTTGTCTCCCCAAAGTGGACGACAAAGAGCTTTGCCGTCAGCTTTTCATAGGAGCAGTCGCCAAAGTGCTCGAGATGGCAGCCGATAGGCGTTGCCTCCGTCAGGGGTTAACGGAGGCTTTGCCGTCTGCCTCCCCCCCTCTTCTTTGTCGTCTGCCTCCCCCATCTTCTTTGTCGTCTGCCTCCTCCTCCTCCCCCCCCTCCAATCTTTGTTGTCTGACTCCTCCTCCCCCCCTCCTCTGTGCCCTCTTCTTTGTCGTCTTCCCACCCTGGAAGCAGACGGCAAAGAGCCTATACAGACACCCTAGGATGCACAGTTGGGTGCCATGTGGCACCTTTGCCGTCTGCCACCTAATGGCACAGGTCTTTGCCATCAGCTGGCAGACGGCAAAGAGCCCATATAGTACCTGTTTTTTTGTTTTATATTATTTCACATCACATATATATATATATATATATATATATATATATATATTTGACAGCAATTTATATAATTCACCACACATATATGATATATAGTTCACCACACATATACTTGCCAACACATATATATAATTCACCACACATATATGATATACATATAAATCAATGTACATCCCCATATATCGAAAGAACCAACATACAAAGTATTGCACTATTTATCCATATATACATATACATATAGTTAGATATTGTTCATCAACTCAAATGAAAACTAGATGATATACATGTAAAGTTCATCCATCGACATTGTTCAACTCCATGAATGCAAGCTTCCATGCATGTAGTATATCCAATCTGCGAAAATGTGAATAAGAAAGTCAGAAGAAGAACAAAATAGGATGTTTTTGAGCTAATTATGTCATTTTAGCGGAAAACAAGCTAAGAATATAATATTCATGAGCTAACCAAGGTTCTTATGCCATTTTGAGCTTATTATGGCATTTTGGAGCTAAATGGGTTAATTATGTCATTGTTGGGGAAAGTAAAGCAAGGATAATATGAAATAGGAGAAGAAAGAGAAGGAGGAGGAGAAGAAGAAATCAAGAAGAAGGAGGAGAAGGAGGAGGAGGAGAAGGACTAGAAGGTCCTTGGCCTTCCCTCCTCCTCCTCCTTCTCCTTCTTCTCTTCTTCTTCTTCTTCTTCTTATTTCTTTTCATTTTTCCTATTTGTTCTCCTCTCCTCCTCTTGTTGGAGCTAAATTACCTAATTATGTCTTTTTGGAGCTATATGGGCTAATTATACCATTTTAGAGGAAAACAAGCTAAGTATATTATATTCATGAGCTAACCAAGGTTCTTATGCCATTTTGAGATTATTATGGCATTTTGGAGCTAAATGGGCTAATTATGTCATTGTTGGGGAAATTAAAGCAAGGATAATATGAAAGAGGAGAATAAAGAGGAGGAGGAGGACAAGAAGAATAAATCAAGAAGAAGGAGGAGAAGGAGGAGAAGGAGGAGGAGGAGAATGACTAGAAGGTCCTTGGCCTTCTCCTCCTCCTCCTCCTCCTCCTCCTTCTCCTTCTTCTCTTCTTCTTCTTCTTCTTCTTCTTTCTTTTCATTTTTCCTATTTCTTCTACTCTTCTCCTCTTGTTGGAGCTAAATTACCTAATTATGTCTTTTTGGAGCTAAATGGGCTAATTATCCCATTTTAGAGGAAAACAAGCTAAGTATATAATATTCACGAGCAAACCAAGTTTCTAATGCCATTTTGAGGTTATTATGGCATTATGGAGCTAAATGGGCTAATTATGTCATTGTTGGGGAAATTAAAGAAAGGATAATTTGAAAGAGGAGAATAAAGAGGAGGAGGAGGAGAAGAAGAAGAAATCAAGAAGAAGGAGGAGAAGGAGGAGAAGGAGGAGGAGGAGAAGGACTAGAAGGTCCTTGGCCTTCTCCTTCTCCTCCTCCTCCTCCTCCTTCTCCTTCTCTTCTTCTTCTTCTTCTTCTTCTTATTTCTTTTCATTTTTCCTATTTCTCCTCCTCTTCTCCTCTTGTTGGAGCTAAATTACCTAATTATGTCTTTTTGGAGCTAAATGGGCTAATTATCCCATTTTAGAGGAAAACAAGCTAAGTATGTAATATTCATGAGCTAACCAAGGTTCTTATGCCATTTTGAGGTTATTATGGTATTTTGGAGCTAAATGGGCTAATTATGTCATTGTTGTGGAAATTAAAGCAATGATAATATTAAAGAGGAGAAGAAAGAGGAGGAGGAGGAGAAGAAGAAGAAGAAATCAATAAGAAGGAGGAGAAGGAGGAGAAGGAGGAGGAGGAGAAAGACTAGGAGGTCCTTCTCCTTCTCTTCCTCCTAATCCTCCTTCTCCTTCTTCTCTTCTTCTTCTTCTTCTTCTTCTTTCTTTTCATTTTTCCTATTTGTTCTCCTCTTCTCCTCTTGTTGGAGCTAAATTACCTAATTATTTCTTTTTGGAGCTAAATGGGCTATTTATCCCATTTTAGAGGAAAACAAGTTAAGTATATAATATTCATGAGCTAACCAAGGTTCTTATGCCATTTTGAGGTTATTATGGTATTTTGGAGCTAAATGGGCTAATTATGTCATTGTTGGGTAAATTAAAGCAAGGATAATATGAAAGAGGAGAAGAAATAGGAGGAAGATGAGAAGAAGAAAAAATTAAGAAGGAGGAGAAGGATGGGGAGGAGAAGGACTAGAAGGTCCTTGGCCTTCTCCTCCTCCTCCTCCTCCTTCTCCTCTTCTTCTTCTTCTTCTTCTTCCTTCTTTTCATTTTTCCTATTTCTTCTCCTCTTCTCCTCTTGTTGGAGCTAAATTACCTAATTATGTCTTTTTGTAGCTAAATGGGCTAATTATCCCATTTTAGAGGAAAACAAGCTAACTATATAATATTCATGAGCTAACCAAGGTTCTTATGCCATTTTGAGGTTATTATGGCATTTTGGAGCTAAATGGGCTAATTATGTCATTGTTGGGGAAATTAAAGCAAGGATAATATGAAAGAGGGGAAGAAGGAGGAGGAGGAGGAGGAGGAGAAGAAGAATAAATCAAGAAGAAGGAGGAGAAGGAGGAGGAGGAGAAGGACTAGAAGGTCCTTGGCCTTCTCCTCCTCCTCCTCCTTCTCCTTCTTCTCTTCTTCTTCTTCTTCTTCTTTCTTTTCATTTTTCCTATTTCTTCTCCTCTTCTCCTCTTGTTGGAGCTAAATTACCTAATTATGTCTTTTTGGAGCCAAATGGGCTAATTATCCCATTTTAGAGGAAAACAAGCTAAGTATATAATATTCATGAGCTAACCAAGGTTCTTATGCCATTTTGAGCTTATTATGGCATTTTGGAGCTAAATGGGCTAATTATGTCATTGTTGGGGGAAATTAAAGCAAGGGTAATATCAAAGAGGAGAAGAAAGAGGAGGAGGAGGAGAAGAAGAAGAAATCAAGAAGAAGGAGGAGAAGGAGGAGGAGGAGAAGGACTAGAAGGTCCTTGGCCTTCTCCTCCTTCTCCTCCTCCTCCTCCTCCTTCTCCTTCTTCTCTTCTTCTTCTTCTTCTTTATTTTCATTTTTCCTATTTCTTCTCCTCTTCTCCGCTTCTTGGAGCTAAATTAGCTAACTATGTCTTTTTGGAGCTAAATGGGCTAATTATCTCATTTTAGAGGAAAACAAGCTAAGTATATAATATTAATGAGGTAACCAAGGTTCTGATGCCATTTTGAGGTTATTTTGGCATTTTGGAGCTAAATGGGCTAATTATGTCTTTTTGGAGCTAAATTAAGGCAAGGAGAATATGAAAGAGGAGAAGAGAAACTTACCATAGTGGTCATCAAGGAGGAGAAACACCCGGAGAAGGGTCGCCCGATGCCGCTCGGGAGTTATTCTGCAGAATAGTTATTTTGCAATGTCTCAGTTAGCATGATGACCCTCAATTATTAATACTAGTTTATAATGAAACTCATCGTGTCAATCGAAGAGAAGACGAGCATCGGCGGAGGGACTTGACCGCTCTTCTCGCACAGACCGTGAAGAGTGGGTCGTATTAGTTAGTAATGAAATAGACATTACACACAAGATTTGGCTAATGTGAAAAAAAACTTACCACAAAAAGCTCGTACAGGGCCCGTTGACCCGCCTCATTCCGGGACCTCTCCTCCTCAATCAATCGTGCTGTGGTCTGGTCCCTCTCATCAAGAGCAGCCTGACTTGCCAATCTCTCTTTCTCAAGAGCACCCTCAAGAGCAGCCTGGCTTGCCAATCTCTCTTTCTCAAGAGCAGCCTGGTTTGCCAATCTCTCTTTCTGAAGAGCAGCCTGAAACACCATTCCTCGTTACCACAGTAATGATCTATGGTGACACACATAATGAAATGGATGAAAGTGTTCTTAGTCCCTCCAACTAACCTCGATGGCAAGTTCGATTGGCCGTGGACGAGGCATTATATCAGGACACCTGCTCGACTGGCGCGCCTTGATATCCGGGAGAGTGAGTGGACAACATATTATCCCATCTCCAATGGCTATCGAGCCATGGGGCCTCCCGCCACCAGATATCATCACCAGCTCTGGATCCAAAGGTTCCTGGCTAGGGTTAAAGTCATTCCCTTTCGTAGCCTTCCCCGCGTCCCTGTATGCCACGAGCTTCTAGTGGGATGATATGTTGGTGAAGTTATTGGGATCATCCAGGTCAGACTCAGAGAATGCCTTCGCCTTCTTGTACGAGGCAGTATGGGCCATGCCATAAAGGTCGTACAAGTGTGGCATCTCCGTCTTATTGTGATGCGCCTAAAAGAGAGGAACAAAATATTAGCATCAAGAATGAATTGCATGAATCATGAAGCAAATCACATACCCAGTTTCGTCAGAACTGAACTAAGTTGGCACTGCCTTGATGGTGTGGCACACCAACCATTTGGCTACGCTAATCCTTCGCATTCTCGTGGATGGCTCGCCAACTGCCTGTGCACCACTCATCAACCAACGCCTCCCAACAATCCATCTTATCCGCACACCATCTCAGGGGCACCTGAAGGTATTAGAAAGAATTTTTAGCGCTACGCCTATGAATGAAATGAAGAAAACTACGTAGAAGGACTTAAGAATAGGTAATTACCTTCATGTATTGCTCCTTCTTCAGAAACTTTCTGCGGCAATCCTTCTTCTGCTTCTTAATACCACGCGTGGCATAGTAATCTCGAATAGCCTGCGGCCGAGCCTCGTGGCGCAAGTTCTGTAGTAACCGCCTACACTCGGCCTCGAGAACCCTGGCCGCCTCCTCCTCATATCCATCCTCACACCTATAGAAGGTCTGCAATCAAACGTGAAAACACCGATTAGTACAATAATTAGCTATATTGTTAATTTTAGATTCTGTAAAAGGATAATTTACCCAAAAGCTCTTGATCACCATCTCGGCCCTCGTGTGGCACAAGACACCATCTATAATCTCCTCCGGCGGGGCCTGCGCAGCCTGGTAGTGCTGCCAAGAAAATCCTAGTGTAGGAACCTGACCCTCACCAGGCAACGTGACAAACCCCGGGAAATTTGTCCGGCAAAGCACACCAAGGACGGAGTTCGGCCTGCGCACTCCTAGAGGGTGTACCCATCCCCTGTAGTATGATAAGGTCAATGCATTAGATATTTGAACAAACTTGAAGGCAAAAGCTAAAAAAGAGTAAATGTACTTACCTATCTCCTTCAGGTTTAATCACCGACCTCTGCTCGCGGGTAGCCTACGCGACCGGGAGACGTGTACTACCATCTTGTACACGGTGGTCTCGTCCACCTGCACATCGCCCTCACTATCCATAAGCTCATCCCCGCCATCCCCGCCCCCTGAGCCACCCGGACCCTCGGTCCAATCCGGCAATTCGGTACGATCCGGCTAGGTCTCCTATCCGGGCCTCTCCACGTCGGGTGAAGCCTCCGGAACCGTAGTGTCGTGGGCCGAATGCACCTCGACCCGAGGCTTCTCCTGGACCGGAGTCTCATGGGACAAATGCCCGTCAACAACAGGCTCCTGGAACGGAGTCCCCGTAGCCTCCTCCACAAACGGGTCGACAATAGTAGTCCTATGCTAGGGTGAATGAGCTGGTGGTGGTGGCGAGGACGGCTCAATAGTCCTCCTGGATCTTTAGCGGCCACCACCTCTCCCTGTACCCTTCCCCTTCTTCCCTACCCGACCAGCACCTCTCCAAGTGGGCAATGCCACCAACGAAGAAGAACCCACGGGTGGTGTCGACAGACTGTCTACCAAGGCTCTACGGAGAGATAGGGGTGGAAGGGAAGTACCACCCCTCGTGCGGGGCGCCTCGGAAGAACCCGTCGAGCGATCTGGACCAGCGCCCACCATCTTTCCACACCTGGTGACCTACCATGATAAAGATTAAAAGAAATTAGTACAACATACAAAAATTGAATAACTGACATGAATAATAATATGTACATGAATAACAAAGATTAAAATATATATAATTTAAGTTGTGAATCTTACAAACTAATAATCATCATCAATAAATGCATCATCATCATCACTATCACGCATGTCTTCATGAATGACGTGCTCGTCGGGTTCAACAGTGTGAAGTTGTGAAAGGCCTTCCTTTAATCGTTGAAGCATTGACAGGTCATCTGCATCAGTAACCTCTATGAGTTCAAGGTCTTCTGGTTCTGGCTCAGGGCTGGAGTCGGATTCATTGTCGCTGTCTACTTCCATGTTCTTGGGTGAAGCACGACGGTTCTTGAAACGTTTCTTGGAAGAATTCTCCATCATATATGTCTGGGTTAATGTGAGGTTCATAATCCTGTTCATTTGGGAGAGGTGGTCTGACATGTGGCGGCACTTCATAAACAACATACCAACCTTCCAGATTCTTATCCGTTTGGCATGCCCGCGGTAGATAGAAAACTTGGGTCGCCTGTTGAGCCGTAATATAGACATCGGGAACATCTAAATGGGTGTTTGGATTGATTTCGACTAGTCCTATATGTTCATGAGTCCTTCTAGTCTTCTTCGGCTGGAACAAATAACATTTGAAGACTACGACGTTCGGTGGGTTTTCACCATAGAATTGAGGTTCACAAATTGCTTCAACTCTTCCATAATACTCGATAACACCTTCGCCGATAGCAGAGACACCACAATTTGTAGATTTCCGGTCGAGCATAGATAGCTCTTTGCCAAAGGTACGAAAAAGATACCCGTTGATGTTGTATTTCTCAAATGAACGGACCTTATAGTCAAAACCATTAGAGACTTGTCTCAATTCGGCGTCCATAGACTCTGAATTAGCCTACAAGTTTAATACGAAACGATTGTTGCATTAGCCGCAAGTTAGACCAAGAATGAAATTGTCCATTATTGATAATTACCGTTTGTTTGAACCAAGAGATGAAACCGGGATAGCCGCCTCCTATCTTTGACAGAAGCTCATACTCTTCGACGGGATCATTTTCGATCATCGCTCCATCCGAGAATTTGGCGACGTAACGGCTGTTTGAAATATCTGGGAATAAGAGCAGTTCAAATGAATTAGAAGTAACGGGAAAATGTGCCGAGAACTCACTCGGTGTACGGCCGCACTTCTGTTAGGTTCTTGAAGATATACAACGAAATGTTCCGCCATTCTTCGACATCCAACGTTATTGGTTTCGAAGCACCGGCTGGTGCGAGCTTCCCTTTGAATAGGCCGAGATTGGACCCACCTTTGTTAGGGTCTGCATCATTGCGCCGAGGCTTCGGATTATGCAAATGATGATTTTTGGCTTCGTAGTGTGCTGTCACAAAGGTTGCCACCTCCTCAGTAATGAATGCCTCAGCCATCGATGCTTCAATTCTATGCTTATTTTTACATTTAGCTCGAAGGGACTTCTGCATCCTCTCAGTTGCATAGCACCAACAATCTTGCACGGTCCCACCCAATCTTGCCTCGGTCGGTAGATGTAAAATCAAATGCTCCATTGGATTAAAGAAGCCCGGTGGAAAGATCTTCTCTAACTTGCACAACAACTCCGGTGCAAACTCCTCCATGTCTTCTACCACGCCAGGCGACAATTCTTTCGCACAAAGAACACGGAATAAATAGCTCAGCTCCGCCAGTACTAGCCATTCATCCTCAGGAATAAAGCCACGTAACATCACCAGCATTACCCGCTCTAGCCATATGTGCCAATCATGACTCTTGAGACCAAAGATTTTTAATTTTTCAAGACTCGATCCACTCTTTAGATTTGCTGCATACCCATCGGGGAACATCAATTGCATTTTGACCCAAAAGATAATTTCCCTCATAGCTGGCCTTCCAAGATTGAACCAGGCCTTTGGCTTCGACCACTTCTGCTTTCCTTTGCCTTCTCGCATGTTTTGTAACGGTCTAGGACATAGTGTCTCTTGATCGACTGTAGCCTTAATATTATCCTTTGTCTTCCCATCTATGTCGAACAATGTACCAAAAATAGCCTCTCCGATAACTTTTCAGTGTGCCTCATGTCGATATTGTGTGGAAGAAGGAGGTCTTTGAAGTAAGGCAGATCCCAGAAGCATGGCTTGTGAGTCCAAGCGTGTTTTGAATTATACCCCTTGAAATACCCTTGACGCTCAGGATCAGGCTCGAGGGCGTTTAACTGATCCAGGATCTGTTGGCCTGTGAACGCAGGTGGTGCCAAGTTTTCGACAACTTTACCTTTGGTAAAGTTCTTCTTGTCTTTTCTGAACTGATTCTCAGGATCCAGGAACTGTCTATGCAAGTCAAAGAAAGAATACTTCCGACCCTCCTCAACCAATGAAACTGAAGAGCTGCCTTGCATTGGGGGCACGGGAACCTTCCATGCACACACCATCCAGAGAATAGCGCATACGCTGGCAAGTCATGCATAGAGTACATGTACCACACATGCATTTTGAAGTTTTCTTTTCTAGCGGTATCGTATGTCTTGACCCCATTATCCCAACCTTCTTCCAATTCATCCTTAAGCGGTTACAGGTACACATTCATATTCTTCCCCGGATAATTGGGCCCTGGAATTATCAACGTCATAAATATGTTATTTCTTTGCATAATCTACCCCGGGGGGAGATTGAGTGGAATGACAAATACAGGCCAACAACTGTATTGGGTTGCCGTCATGCCGAAGGGATTAAAACCATCCGTGGCAGCGCAGAATCGAGGATTCCTTGGATCTGCCGCTTTATCCTGATGCAATCCATCGAAATGTTTCCACGCTTCCCCATCTGATGTGTGTACCATCATCTTATTCCCGTCCGCATCTAGTTCGGTTCTTTTGCCCAATTTGTGCCATGTCATCTGTCTCGCTGTCTCTTCGACCATGAAAAGACGGTGAAGTCTTGGTACGATTGGCATATACCGAAGAACACTAACTACGATTTTGGTCTGCCTCTTCTCACCCATACCGTTGTCTACCACAGGATACCAGCAAGACTCGCAATTGGGACAATAGTCCAAGTGTGCATACTCCTTCCTAAATAAGACACATCCTTTCTCACATGCATCTATCTTCTCATAGGGCATCTTAAGTACACGAAGTATTTTGTCCGACTGGTACAGGTTTGCAGGCATGACATGGCCTTTGGGTAGGAAGCGTCCAAATAGTGTCATGATCACGTCGTAGCATTCTCTTCCCAAGTTGAACTGAGCCTTCAGAACCATTACTTGTGCAATTGCATCCAGCTAACAAAGCACAGTGTGGTCATGGAGAGGATGTTTTGAAGACTCCAACATTTCATAAAAGGCCTTTGCAGATTCCTCCATCTCATCTTCCGAATCCCGAGCATCATCAAAGTCTTGCACCATGTCTTCGATCCCGGTACCATGCTCGTCCGTGCGACGACGGACCACCTCAGCTCTTGTGCGTTGTATAGACTCACCATGAAATGTCCAGACCATATAATTAGGCTTAAAACCCCTCCTCTGCAGGTGTTTAATCATTACAGCCTCTGTCGTCTTTTTATAGTTGTCGCATCCAGGACAGGGGCAATAGTTTCTTTCCTGGCCATTTGCGAATGCGGCTTTCACAAATTCCTTTGTTTTTACAAACCATTCTTTCGTCATCTCTTTCTGACTAGGGTGACCGGTATACATCCACGCACGATCACTCATCTTGCGTAGCTACCAAAGACAGAAGAAATATATTTATATATAAATTAGCATTTATATTCATCGGTTAATCAGGTTCGCCATTTTTATTACGTCGAGGCAACCTACACGCTAATAGGTAAAGATAGATCCTAATCCCACCCAAGTATGTGTAGATTGGGTTCGTTTTCCCATGCTCTGCTCCGGATCCAACGCAAAATTTCGGCAGCACCTCCCCGTTGTTCTCCTTATACACGTCTCCGCAATAAACAGAGAGGATGTGCATCCGGAGAACAACAGGGAGGCACAGACGAAATTCCGCATCGGATCCAGAGCACAGCATACGGGAAAACGAACCCAATCTACACATACTCGGGCTGTCCATGGATAATGTTGGACAATTCGAAAGGATGGCGGTTATAAATATGCAAAGACATGCATATTTATAGATGTCACCCTTTCGAACGGGAGACGCATACTGGTCACGCATACTGATAAATTAATTTAATTACCTAAATCTAGAAAGTTTCATCCCGAAACCGAGCCACAGTAAATGATGGGGCGGGGAGGAGATGAAATTTGTACTGACCCACGAATGCAGGGGCGGAGCTCGTACAACGCACGGGCAGGTCTTTGCACAGCAGACCTCACAGCGACGAGACAACTATCACATGTAAATCCACCCGATCAACACAAATATTCTAATTATGTCATTTTAGAGGAAAACAAGTTAAGAATATAATATTCATGAGCTAACCAAGGTTTTTATGCCATTTTGTAGCTAAATGGGCTAATTATCTAATTGTTGGGGAAAATAAGGTGAGGAGAATAAGATAGAGGAGAAGAAAGAGGAGGAGGAGGAGAAGAAGAAGAAATCAAGAAGAAGGAGAAGAAGGAGGAGGAGAAGGTATTCTTCTTCTCTTCTTCTCTTCTTCTTCTCTTCTTCTTTTCTTCTTCTTTTCTTCTTCTCCTTCTTATTTTTGTCTTCTCCTCCTCCACCTCTTCTTCTTCTTCTTCTCCTCCTCCTCTTCTCCTCTTCTCCTCCTCCTCCTCTTCTTCTTCTTCGTATTCTTTCTATTAAGCTAACTAACTAACTAACCTAACTAACCAAGCTAACTAAACCTATCGCTAAACCTAGATAGCACTAAACAGCAAAAAAACAGAATCTACCACTAAGTAACTAAAAAAGAATATAGCTACCACTAAATACCAAACAATAAAAAATCAACTTCTTCTTCTTTTTTCTCTTCTTCTCCTTCTTATTTTTTTTCTTATTCTCTTCTTCTTTACTTCTTCTCCTTCTTATTTTTTCTTCTCTTCTTCTTCTTCTTCTTCTTCTTCTTTTTCTTCTTATTCTTCTTCTTCTTCTACTTCTTCTTCTCCTTCTTATTTTTTTCTTCTCTTCTTATTCTTCTTCTTCTTCTTCTCCTCTTCCTCCTCCTCCTACTCCTCTTCTTCTTCTCCTCTTCTCGTCCTCCTCCTCCTCCTCTTCTCCTCTTCTCCTCCTCCACCTAACTAACCAAGCTAACTAACTAACCTAACTAAAACTACTAACCTAACTAAATCTACCACTAAAACTACTAACAATAATCTAGCTACCACTAATTAACAAAACAAAACTAAATCTATAAATTAGCAAAAAAAATAAAAAAAAGGAATCACCGGAGGGGGCAGCCTGGGAGGAGGAGGGTGCGGCGGTGGAGGAGGGGCGCAGGGCGGCCGGGGAGGAGGAGGGCGCAGGGCGGCCGGGGAGGAGGATGCAGGGCGGCCGGGGAAGAGGAGGGTGCAGGGCGACCGGGGAGGAGGAGGGCGCAGGGCGGCCGGGGAGGAGGACGGTGCGGCAGTGGAGGAGGGGGCGCAGGGAGGCCGGAGGAGGAGGGGACGCAGGGAGGCCGGAGGAGGAGGGGGCGCAGGGAGGCCGGAGGAGGAGGGGCGGCGGCACAGGGAGGCCGGAGGAGGCCGTGGCGGCGGTGGTGGTGTCGAGGGTGAGAGAGAGGGGTGTCGGGGTGGCCGTTAGGGGGAGAGAGAGGCGCGTGGGGGTGGGGCTAACGGCCGTTAGGGGGGCACCCTCTTTGTCGTCCGCCTCCCGACGGCACAGAGGAGAAAAGCGGACGGCAAAGACAGAGGCCGTTAGGGGAAGAGAGGGGCTGCGGGGTGGGCCGCCCACGCTCTTAGTCGTCTGCCTGAATGCTCTTTGCCGTGAGCTGGCAGACGACAAAGAGTTGGCTGATGGCAAATAGTAACTTTGGCATCAGCATGCTCTTTGTCGTCTGGTTTCTGGTAGCTGATGGCAAAGAGGGTCTTTTACATCAGCCAGCAGACGGCAAAGAAGCAGCAGATGGCAAATAACTGTTTTCCAGTAGTGTGAGGGACTTGACCACTTCGTGTGTTCTTGACATTGCATTAGTTGCATCGATTTGAGTTCTCAATGATGATACGTGGAAGTGAAGTTTGAGAAGTTTATTATCCTAGAGGTTGGTCTTTGTGGATGATTTGACATCCTAGAAGCTTGGTGGTGCCTCGGAGCTTAATCATTGTGGTGTAAAGCCTCAGGCAAGCGTCGGGGTCTCCAATTAGGTTGTGGAGATTGCCCCGAGCATTGGAGGTTACCTCGAAGCCATATTCCATTGTGGTGAAGCTTCGTGGTGTTGTTGGGATCCTCTAATTAAGTTTTGGAGTTTTCCCCAACCTTCCTTGTATGGGTTCAGTGACTGCCCTCAAGGGCCCCTTAGTGGAATCACGGGATCTTGCATTCTGCGAGGGCATGAGGATATTACGGTGGCCTTAGTGGCATCTTGGGGAGCATTGTGCCTCCACACCGATCAAAACAGAGATTAGCATCCGCAAGGGTGTGAACTTCGGGATACACGGTCGTCTCCGCGTGCCTCGGTTATCTCTTACCCGAGCCCTTTACTTATGCACTTTATTTTGTGATAGCCATATTGCTTCTTGTTATATATCCTGCTATCACTTAGTTGTTTATCTTTCTTAGCATAAGTTGGTGGTGCACATAGGTGAGCCTAGTTGTTTTAGGTTCTGTTCTTGTCAAATTAAACGTTAGTTTTATTCCACATTTGTTCAAGCCTAAACCATAATTATTTTAAAGCGCCTATTCACCCCCCTATAGGCGACATCCACGTCCTTTCAACTACTTCTAATGTTGCTGCTGTTAGAAACATCACAAATGATTACTATTAGTATTCTTGTTACTATTACTATTGTGCTACTAAACTGTTTGTTGGAGAAAGATATTCGACGTGTGGTTGAATTGACAACAAAACTGCTAAAGCTCATAAATATTCTTAGGCTCCCCTTGTGTCGAATCAATAAATTGGAGTGAAATACTACCCTCGAAGACTATTATGATCCCCTATACTTGTGGGTTATCATCGCCTGTGCCGCAACGGATTAGAGCTAGTCGCCTTGCTTCTAGTCAAGCCTGGGCGTGGTGGAGGAAGATTCACTCTTCTTATTCTTCTTCTTCCGCTCATACTCCAATGGGCGAGGCTTGTCTCTAGTCGTGGCAAAGATGAAGGAAGACGAGTGCGATATCACATGGGGAAGATTGGCGTGACGACAACTTTGGTTGTGAAAATAGAGAAAGGATTTGAGATTTACCCTCTTCATTTCTCTATTTATACCGAGAGAGCTGCAACCAGCACATGATCACATCCATTCATTTACGAGATCTACTATACACACGTCCCAAGGACGATGTCATTTACAATAACTAGCATAAGTGGGCATAGTCATTGATTTGTCTTCTATGCCCCAATTATGCTAACTGCGATCCATACTACTCAAGAGAGGTCAAGCGCAGAAATTAAGGAGCCTTCCTACAAAAGTGTCGTGTCAAATCTGTGTGATCCTACAATGAATTTTTTGGGCACACGCAAATGATTTTAATGACGTGCTCGGAGAGGCCATCACGCAAATTAATCTAGTCGGATGAAATTTTATCCCGGCTAAAAGTATCTCAAATCAAACTTCTCGCACTATATGTTGGAAAGAAAAATGAAGTGATTGTTAACTTTTCGCGGATTAGTTCTATGATTTTTATTCCCGTGTTTTATTCTTACAGATCATCAAATCACTTGGGAATGTTTAGAATAAGGAGAATTCAATATGTCCCGCAGCGTAGTTTGGTCCTTTTCTAGGAACAGAAATATCGAAATTACTAGTTTGGATCTAGAGCTCATGAAAAATTGGTCTTCCTCTAGGATAATTATTTGCATCTCTCTGAGAGAATCGATGCAAACCTCATAATATTCACTTGGATTGCATGATACATGCTGAATCAGATCACTGGTGAGGCTCTCCTTAGAGATAGTTGAGTATTATCAAACTTTTTCATATTAACTTTCTCATGATAACATGGACCAATGAAGGTTTTCTCTTTTTAGAATCCATTAATATCTCTCTTTTAGGTAATTTATGATTTCTCCAAACTTCACTCAGGGTCAATTTTCTCATGAAATTAGTCATGAATATTCACACGGATCAAACGAACCACTCAAAGCACATATGCTCCCTTGGTGATTTTTATAATTCATGAAAACATACATTGCCTCTTGGACTAACACTTTTACCTAGATATTTCAGGTTTAGTCCATGAAGAGACATGGCTTAAGAATTATGTGGAGATGCCCCTGGATGCAAGAAAGGAATAATATTGGCTCAAGCTTCAAGCTAGAAGACTCTTCATTTTATATTTGTGAGAAATCACTTTTAAGTCCATAGGAAAGCCAATACTATTAAAAGGGGGTGAGGTAGTTAAATGAACTGATTGCTCAAACGCTCAAAGTTAGCCACCAAAACACTCAGTCTTTTTTTCCACATATACACTCTGTCAAGTGCCACATTCAGAAATTCGGTGTCACCAACATTGCCACATCGGACCCGTCGAGTTTGAACCTAAGATAGAACCCTAGCCATTCCCACCAAATCGGTGCAACCGAAATTGCATCGATGCTACCGAGTTCAGTGTGACCAACATTCTGTTGCCAAGATACACAAAATTGGAATTTACGAGTTTGAGTATCGGTGCCACCGAGTTTGGCCATCCGACCGTTAGTCACCTTTTTTATGCCACCGAGTTCTATATATCGGTCCCACCGAGATTCAAAAGTTCACCACTTTAGTGCCAATCGGTACCACCGAGTTGTCCACTTCGGTGTCACCCAGTTTGCTCTTTTGTGTGTAACGGTTGGATTTTGGTTGCTGCCTATATATACCACTTCACCCACCTCTCATTCGTGGGAGAAGCACTTAGAACACACACTTCATTTCGAGATCCATTTTTTGAGAGATAACCACCTACTCATGAGTTGACACCAAGATATTCCAATCCTATCATTTGAATCTTAATCTCTAGCCTCCACAAACTGCTTTCCACCAAATCAACCTCCCCTACCCATGCATATTCTGTGAGAGAGAGATTTGTGTTGAGGAGACTATCTTTAGAAGCACAAGAGCAAGGAGTTCATTTATCTACCCCATCTATTACCTTTTGGAGGGTGGTGCCTCCTTGATTGGTTAGGTGTCTCTTGGGAGGCTCCTACTTCGTGTTGTGGAGTTCAACCAAGATGTTTGTAAGGGCAAGGAGATCGCCTACTTCGTGAAGATCTACTGTGAGTAAGGCCTACTCCTCCTTGGACAGAAGCAATGGTGGAATAGACAAGGCCGCTTCTTTGTGGACCCTCCGTGGGTGGAGCCCTTCGTGGACTCTCGTAGTCGTTACCCTCCGTGGGATGAAGTCTCCACTAACATGGACGTATGATAGCGCCACCTATTGGAACCTTGCCAAAAATCGTTCTGTCAACCCCTTATGTTTGATCTCCTAAACTCTACTCCTTTACATGTGCAAAGTCTTTACTTTTCCGCTGCCATATAGTTGACTAGCATGTGTAGGGTGCTCTAGACTTGTTAGACATGCTAGATTTCTGCCCTCCTAGAAATTAGGTTAGGCTAGAAATTTTATCTAGACAAGTAGTCTATTCACCCCCGTGTAGACACATCTTGTATCGATCCCTCAAACATAGTCTCAATCTATCAAGACCCTCACTGATTTAGAGCTAATGATGTGATTATCATTCACCGGGTAGGCCCATGTGACCTACAATCCAACATAAGCCCATAGAGGCCGAACCATCAAGTACAAATGTACCATCCTCCATGATGGGGATTTAGTCACTTGGGGCATGCTACGTGAGTGGAGATTGATACATCTCCAACATAACAATAATATTTTATTATTCCATGCTATTATATTATCAATCTTGCATACTTTATTTGCAATAATGTGCTATTTTACATCATTTGGGGGAACTGACCTATTGATCCAGTGCCTTGTGCCAGTTGCTGTTTTCTGCTTGTTTTTGGTTTTTCAGGAAATCAGTACGCAACGAAGCCCAAATGCTACGAAACTTTTTGATGATTTTTTCTAGAAAAAAGAGACCCTTCAAGCTTCGAAAGGATACCAAAAGACACACGAGGAGATGACATGGCAACTGGGCGCGCCTTCATACGTCTCCATCGTATATCCTTTTCCTAAGACTTTTGCTCCTGTTTTAGACACTACTTTGCATGATTTGAATGAAACTAACCCGGACTAACACTATTTTCAGCAGAACTACCATGATGTTGTTTTTGTGCAGAAATAAAACTTCTCAGAATAGAACGAAACTTTTTGGAGATCTTTTCTGGAATAACTGAAAAATACTGGAACCAAGACCCACCAGAGGGGAGGCTACAAGCGCCCACTAGACATTTGGGCGCACCGGCCCCCCTAGCACAACCTGGTGTCTAGTGGGGCCCACGGGGCTTCGCTGACCCTAATTCCAGCGCTATAAAATCCTATTTTTGGAGAGAAAAATCAGAGAGGAAGTTTCATCGCATTTCACGACACGGAGTCGCCGCCGCCTACTGTTCTTCATCAGGAGGCCTAATCTGCAGTCCGCTTTGGGACTTCAGTGAGGGGTATCTTTGATCTTCGTCATCCCCAACCCTCCTCCATCACCAATTCCATGATCCTCTCCACCGGGAGTGAGTAATCCCTTTGTAGGCTTGCTGGTCGGTGAAGAGCTGGAAGAGATTCATCATGTAATCGAGTTAGTTTTGTTAGGTCTTGATCCCTAATATCCAATATGTTCGAAGATTAATGTTGCTATGACTTTGCTATTCTTAATGCTTGTCACAAGGTCCCGAGTGCCGTGATTTTAGATTTGAACCGTTTATGTTTTCACCATTATATCTATGTTCATAATCCGATCTTGCAAGTTATATGCACCTATTACGTCTTAGGATCTACATACCCCAAAGTGACAATAATTGGGATTCTTTCCGGTGATTACCGTAGTATGAGGACTTCATGTATACACTATGTGTTAATGCTTTGCTCCAGTTCTCTATTAAACGGAGGCCTTATTATCCATTAATTTCCTTATGGACCCCGCTTTCACGGGAGGGTAGGAAAAAAGATGCCATGCAAGTTCTTTTCCATATGCACGTATGATTATTTACGGAATACATGCCTACACTATATCGATGAACGGGAGCTAGTTCTGTGTCGCCCTATGTTGTGACTGGTATATGATGAATATTATCCAGCAACATCATCGATCCACTGCCTATGAGTTTTTCACATATTGAGCTTGCTAAGCTACTATTGTTACTATTGTTGTTACAACTGCTACAAAATTGCTATCACTGTCACCGTTACTGCTGCTACTGTTATTGTTATTGTTGCTATTGTTACCAATCCTATCAAAACTATCATATTACTGTGCTACTGATCAGTGTGCTGCAGACACTAAATCTCCAAGTGTGGTTGAATTGACAACTCAGCTACTAATACCTGAAAATATTCTTTGGCTCCTGTAGTGTCTAATCTATAAATTTGGGTTGAATACTCTAACCTCGAAAACTATCGCGATCCCATATACTTGTGGGTTATCAAGAACATTTTCCTGCACCGTTGCCGGGGAGCATATATATAATTTCTGAGTCAATTGGGATATCTATTTATTGCTCACTATAAAAAATCTGAGAGATACAAGAACCAAGATCGTTTTCTCTAAGACGAGGGGAGGGAAGGAACTGCCATCTAGCTCTGCACTTGATACACTCTCTGTTTTGAATAGACTTGCAACACTGTCACCACATGCTATTAATCCTGATATGTTCCAAATTATTGATGATGCTACCTTTTCTATGAATGATGCTTACGATGAAGCTAGTTCCTTGCTTGATGATACTGTGCCACTAGGTGAATTTCTTGATGAACAACTTGCTAGAGCTAAATAAATTGAGCATGCTGAAACTGATGATACTATTGAAACTGATGAAGTGTTTGCAACTGAAAGTAGTGAAATACATTTTATACACGACTATCCTAGAACTGAAATGCCTGAAATACCCGAAGGTTATGTTATGGATGAAGAAATTGCTGGAGACTTTCTTACTTGTGAGGATAGAGAAGATCTTAAGAAACTACTATGCAAGTTGGAAGAAAAATCCTTTAATGCTAGAATGAAATATGATCCTAAGTTTGCTTCTTCACCAATATTTGTTACCGATAAGGTTTATGAATCCTCTATCGGCCAGAGATAATTACTATGGTTGAATCTGATCCTTTTCATGGCTATGAAAATGAAACTGTTGTGGCACATCTCACTAAGCTAAATGATATAGACATCCTATTTACTAATGATGAGAAAATTCGCTACTACTATATTCTCAAATTATTTCCGTTCTTATTAAAGGGTGATGCTAAGATTTTGTATTATACTCTTGCTCCTGGTTGTGTGCATAGTCCCCAGAATATTATTTATTACTTCTTTAAAAAATATTTTCCTATTTATAAGAAACAAGTTGCCTTAGAGGAAATATTTAACTTTGTGCAAATTGAAGAAGAGAGTGTCCCACAAGCTTGGGGAAGGCTTCTCCAATTACTTAATGTTTTGCCTGATCATCATTTTAAGAAACACTAAATACTTGATGTATTTTATAATGGACTAACCGATGATTCTTGGGACCACCTAGATAGTTGTGTTGGTTGTGTTTCCAAGGAAGAAACTGTTTAACAAGCTGAGGGGTTGTTGACTAATACATTGAAGAATTATGATGAATGGACGCTTCCTGGACTACCACCTAAACTCGCTCCAAAGAAGAAGGGTATCTTATTCCTTAGTCCTGAAACTATGCAAGAGGCAAAGAAATGTATGAAGTAAAAAGGCATTAAAGCTGAAGATGTTAAGAATTTACCACCTATCGAACAAATCCATGGTCTCAAAACACCACCATAGGTGGTGGAGGTAAATTCCCTTTTAAAGTTTGATGAAGGTGAGATCCCTTACAATAAACTTCCTAGTAAATGCTTATATGAGTTTGGTAATTATATTATAAAGCAAGATCATTTCAACTCCTATGTCATGAAACAATTGAAACAAAACTCTGATATGATTGCTCGCTTAAGTGACTTGTTATTTAGACTCACCAATGATGTAAGAGGTGTAGTAAAACATGGTTCCATGGTTCAAACGCAAACGGTACAAGTTGCTAAATCTCAAAGTGAGCTACTTCATGAAATTAATAATAATATGATTGATCATGTTGTTAGAGTAATGACTAGAGGAGGAACACTAACTCAAGATCCACTATATCTAGAAGGTCATCCTAAAAGAATTGAATAAGATTCATAAAGAGTTAATATTGATGCACCTAGTCCTTCTAGGAACAAAAAGAAAAAGAAAAATGATATCACCTTCCATACTTCTAGTGAACCTGAAGTAGAACAACCTTCTGCTAATGCTAATGATATCTCTATCTCTGATGCTGAAACTCAATGTGGTAGTGAGCATTCACCTAGTGATAATGAAAATGATAATGATGATGGTCATGTAGATGCTCAACCTAATAATGATAAAGAACGAGATAATGATGTTGAGATAGCACGTGATGTTGATCTTGATAACCCACAACCTAAGAACAAATGTTATGATAAAAGAGATTTTGTTTCTAGAAAGCATGGCAAAGAAAGAGAGCCATGGGTTCAAAAAACCATGCCTTATCCACCTAAACCTACTAAGAAAAAATATGATGAATAATTCGAACGCTTTGCTAAAATGCTTAGACCAGTCTTTTTGCGTACTCGTTTTACTGTTCTTTTAAAGATGGCCCCTTATGCTAAGTACATGAAAGACATCGTTGCTAATAAAAGGAAAAATACCTGAAGCTGAAATCTCTACCATGCTTGCTAATTACACTTTTAACAATGGAGTATCTAAAAAACTAGGAGATCCATGAATACCAACTATACCAGGTTCCATCAAAAGTAACTATGTGAAAACTGCTTTATGTGATCTAGGAGCGGGTGTTAGTGTTATGCCTTTGTATTTATACAAAATACTTGACTTGAATAAACTCACACCTACTGAAATTTCATTGCAAATAGCTGAAATCTACTGCCATACCTATTGGTAACTGTGAGGATGTACCAGTTATTGTTTCAAATGTTACTATCTTGACAGACTTTGTTATACTTGATATGCCCGAGGATGACAACATGTATTTTATCCTTGGTAGACCTTTCTTAAATACTGCAGGGGCTATTATTGATTGCAACAAAAGCAAAGTGACTTTTCATGTCAATGGTAAACAACATGCGGTGCATTTTCCAAGGAAACAATTTCAAGTGAATGGTTTTAATGTTGTGGAAAAATCTCCGGCTACCACCGATGAAAGTTGTCAACTACCTCTACCTACTACCGATAATAAATATAAGATCTTATTATCGGGGATATGCACATCCACATTGAGGTAACTTAGTATTTTACGAAAATTCTTTGGGATCGTGTTAATTGGAAGTAGTTGTTAATAAGACTTGGTGAACCTTGTTAATGAATCATTTTCAAGAGGCATGAGGTCAATGAATTAAGTAGGCACAACTCTCTATACCCACTTTATTTTCCCTATTATTTTTAGTTAAATGAAAATAAATGTCATGATAATCCTTTTTTCTATTTTTTCGTGTATTAAAAAATGCCCAAAAATAAAAGTTCTCCAAAAGACGTGAAATTTTCACATGATTTTTTCTAAATATTTGAGAAGTTCTCGCACTTAAAGCATCACACGGGGCTGTCCCAGGTGCCCACTAGACACCATGTCGTTCCACCCTCACGAGGCATGGCCAGGTATCTAGTGGGCCCCTTGGGGGTCCGCTCACATATTCATTTAGCTCACTACCTCTCCTACATCCAGAAAAAAAATCAATGTATCTCTCTCTCTCGTGTTCTTGCTCCCCAACCTATGGATTTTGATCGTTTTTCTTGAAACTCCATTTCTGAAACTGTTTTGCGGGGATTGCTCCTTGGTATGTAACTCCCCCACTCCTCTGATTAGTTTTTGCTTAGGTGGTTTATCTTAGAAGGAATTAGCTACTCTAGGTGGTGCTGTAGATGAGATTGCATGTTGAATTCTTGAATTTTGAAGTAGTTTGAATGTTTGTTTTGGGCCCTATGAGTAGTTGCTATCATTCTTGTCAAGTTTTGTTAACCTTAGTTTTTGACCCAAAAATATTTAGAAATTTATAGATAGGAACAATGAGTTGGTTCAAGAGGAGTTCTTCGAGAAGGAAGTCCTCGAAGGCATCATTGAGTGAGACTCCGACACGACAGTCTTATGCTGAACCAAGTGAAAGTTCGGTGCGAGAAGACCATGCTAAATAGTGCCTTTGGCCAAGTGATGACTTCATGGTGGGTGCATGCATCAAGGAAGAATTTAAGCGATACAATAATAATGCTAAGATCGCACCCTTCATCTCAGATAAGTGCACGTAACATTATCATCTTACTGAAACTTTCACCAAGGGATTTAAATTTTATCCTCGAGAATACAGAATCTCCTTTAACCTCTACGAAAATGCCATCACTATGTCTCCCGACGATTTTTCTGATGCATGTAAAATTCCACGTTGGGATTCGCTAGACGAACCACCAATATCTGAATATGAGGCATTTTTAACTAGTCTTTGCTTTGGCGAAGATGGGGGGGGGTAACTCAAGGTAGAATAAATAATATACATTTTCCTTCAATTCGCTACCTAGCACTCTTTAAAGGAAAATGCATAGTGTGCAAGCAAGATTGTAGTACTTTATGTGCCCCAGACTTGAGTCTCCTGCATACTGCGTTAATTGAAATTAAATGCTATAATCTTGGAGCAATCGTAGCATGCAGATTACAACACAATTCCGATAGTGGCAATTTTTAAGGCAAAATTTATGCCTCCCATTTAGCTAAGAAGTGTGACATGTCGCCGCGGTCTAGTGACCCTGTTCTTCCTACACATTATTTAGATTTTGAGGCCATGAAGTGCCACAAGTTAATGAAGTCCACCGCTACTGATTATAACTACAAACTATTGTGCCTGTTATTTTGCCTGCACCTGCCCTCTTTG
The DNA here is from genome assembly GCF_904849725.1 of Hordeum vulgare subsp. vulgare. Taxonomy (NCBI): domain Eukaryota; kingdom Viridiplantae; phylum Streptophyta; class Magnoliopsida; order Poales; family Poaceae; genus Hordeum; species Hordeum vulgare. The sequence continues at coordinate 107,675,619 of NC_058521.1, read as the reverse complement.
ATTATCAGCGAAAAGGAAGATATTATGTCTATGAGAGGGAGGCGCATGAATAAAACGCGTTAGTGGAGGCTGCATAAAGAGCTTCCATGAGTTACCATACTGACTATTACCGAGGCCACTACCGGTGGTGATTACCAAGCTAGGCAAAATCCTAAGCTTGATAGAGTATGTGGTTCCACCGACTTTACATTCATGTTTACATATTCTAGTTGTCGGTGTTCACACTCTTTTATGGTGTTATCATTGTTAGATTTATTTTCTTGCCTTCTTCTTGTGTGTTCGAAAAACTTGCAGAAAATCTAAAAATATTTTTCACTTCTTTTCTATTTTTCTTTCTAGCGTAATTTAGTTGTAGTATTAAAAGAAAACCCAAAAACATTTCTCTTTTCTTCTTTTACTTGTTGGGAGCTTTCCCGTGTAAATAGTTTTTCTCGTTTTAGTTTTCCCTTCTTTAATTTGCTTTCTTCTTGAAAAAACTAAAAACTCCAGAAATATTTTAGTGTGTTTCTCTGAATTTCTTTTCCATTTTTGAATTATACCCAAGGGGAAGACTCCGATGAAAATGTTGAGTGCCTCTCGTATGCATTGTTATTGATCTAATAAAGATCCCATGATAATTTATCTTCTCCTTTTGAATGAAATGTTGCAGATTCCAACTTAGTTCATGGAAATCTTGCACTATTATTATTTTCATATCATTCGGTCGTGCAAGTGAAATGCAATAATGACGATATATGATTAAGTGATTGTGGCAAAGAGAAGCGGGTATGAACTCAACTTGTTTTATTTTTTGTAAATATGTTAAGATCAGCATCCATGATTCAGCGTATTATGACCAAACATGTTTGCAATGACAATTAGAGACTATAGTTGGTCATGCCATGCTTAAGTATCTAGGAGTGGATAATGATTTATCTTGGATGTCAACATGCATTAAAATGGTTGTGATGTAGTATGATGAAATGGTATCCTCCTCTGAATGTTCGAGTGGCTTGACTTGGCACATCTTCATTCATGTAGTTGAACCAAACCAACATAGTCTCCACGATATTTATGTTCATGGTGTTTATATCCTACTCATGCTAGTGTGTAACGTTAATTATTCATAAAGCATATTCTTGACCATCTTGGCTCTCTAGAGGATTGCTTCCCAACCTATTTGCTAGCCTTCACATGTACTAAGCGGGAATATTGTTTGTGCATAAAAATCCTTAAAACAAAGTTATTCCACATGAGTCCACTATACCTACTGCTACTGCAACAAAAGACCTTCCAACGGCGCCAGAAACAAGCGTGCTGACGGGAGACTATTCTTGTCTTGATACTCCTCAGCAACGGCACCAGGAATCCTTCTGCCACGGCTACGCCTTTAGGGACTTCCTAGGCAAATAAGCAAAGGATTTCCCCCGTGGCCTTGGAACCTTGCGTTGGTGTTCCCTCGAAGCGGAAAGGGTGATGTAGCACAGCAGCGGTAAGTATTTCCCTCAGTTTTGAGAACCAAGGTATCGATCCAATGAAGGAATATCACAAGTACCTGCACAAACACAAAGAGCTTGCTCCCAACACTATGAAGGGATTGTCAATCCCTTATAAATTGTTTGCCAAGTGAGAACTGAAAGCAACAAAGTAACAAAGCAAAGTAAAAGAGAAAGTGGAAATGATAGGTGTGAATAGACCCGGGGGCCGTAGTGTTCACTAGTGGCTTCTCTCATGAAAGCAAGTAGACGGTGGGTGAACGAATTACTGTCGAGCAATTGATAGAACCTCGCAAATTTGTGACGTTATCTATGGCAATAATTAGATCTATAGGCATCACGTCCCAAACAAGTAGACCGATACTTTCTGCATCTACTACTATTACTCCACACGTCGACCACTATCCAGCATGCATCTAGTGTATTAAGTTCAAAGAACAGAGTAACGCCTTAAGCAAGATGACATGATGTAGATGGACAATCTCATATCTACGACAAAGCCCATCTTGTTACCCTTGATGGCAACAACATGATGCGTGCCTTGTTGTTCTGTCACTGGGAAAGGTCACCACACGGTATGAACCCAAAACCAAGCACTTCTCCCATTGCAAGAATCATAGATCTAGTTGGACAAAAAATACCCCAGACTCAGAGAGACTTACAAGGATATCAAATCATGCATATAAGTAATCAGCAAAGATTCAAATATAAATCATAGATAATTTGATCACAAATCCACAATTCATCGGATCTCGACAAACACACCGCCAAAGAGGATTACATCGAATAGATCTCCATGAAGATCATGGAGAACTTTGTATTGACGATCCAAGAGAGAGAAGAAGCCATCTACCTACTAACTACGGACCCGTAGGTCTGAAGTGAACTACACACGAGTCATTGGAGGGACGATGATGTTGATGAAGAAGCCCTCCAACTCCAAAGTCCCCTCCGGCAGGGCACCGGAAGGGTCTCCAGATGAGATCTCGCGGAAACGGAAGCTTACGGCGGCAGAAAAGTGTTTTCGTGCATGCCCTGATTTTTTCTGGATTTTTAGGGAATTTATAGGCCAAAGACCTAGGGCAGGGGAGCGCCACAGGGGCACAAGCTTGGTTGCCGCGGCCTCCCCCTCGCCGCGGCAACAGGGCTTGTGGGCCCCCTGTGGGCCAACTTGCTTGACCCTCAAGCCTCCCGATCTTCTTCCGTTCTGGAAAAAATCATTTTGGGGATTTTATTCCGTTTGGACTCCGTTCCAAAATCAGATCTGAAAAGAGTCAAAAACACAGAAAAAACAGAAACTGACACTTGGTACTGAGTTAATAAGTTAGTCCCAAAAAAGATATAAAAGGTAAATAAACATCCAAAGTTGACAAGATAACAACGTGAAACCATCAAAAATTATAGATACGTTTGACACGTATCAAGCATCCCCAAGCTTAACTCCTGCTCGTCCTTGAGTAGGGAAGTGATAAAGAATGAATTTTTGATGCTTTCATGCTACCTAACATAGATGTCCTTTGTAACTCCTCTTATGTGACGTGAATGTTCAGATCCATTAGATTCAAAACAATAGTTTGCTATTGACGTGGAAACAATAATACTTCAAGCAAACTAGCAAAGTAATCATGAACTTTCAAAATAACAAGGCCAAAAGAAAGTTATCCCTACAAAATCATATAGTCTGGCTATGCTCTATCATCATTGCACAACGAATTTAAATCATGCACAACCCCGATATTGGCCAAGTAATTGTTTTCACACCTTTACTTTCTCAAACTTTTTCAACTCTCACGCAATACATGAGCGTGAGCCATGGTTTTAGCACTATAAGTGGTGTGGAGTGTGGTGGAGGTTGCAAAACAAACAAGGAGAAGATGGTCACATTAACTAGGCATATCAATGAGCTGTGGAGATGCTCATCAATAGATATCAATGTGAATGAGTAGGGATTGCCATACAAATGATGCACTAGAGCTAAGAGTATGTGAAAGCTCTTAAAGAAAACTAGTGGGTGTGCATCCAACTTGCTTGCTCACGAAGACCTAAGGCAAATTTGAGAAAGCCTATCATTGGAATATACAAGCCAAGTTATATAATGAAAATTTCCCACTAGCTATATGGTGGTGACAAAGCGAGAGACTCTCAATCATGAAGATCATGGTGCTTAATATGCACAAGTGTGGAAAGGTGGTAGCATTGTCCCTTCTCTGTTTTTCTCTCATTTTTTTGGATGGGCTCTTTGGCCTCTTTTTATTTTGGTGGGCACATTTGGCCTCTTTTATTTCCTCACATGGGACAATGCTCCATCAATGATGATCATCACACCTACAACTCAAAACTTAGAGCAACGATGACTCTATATGGAATGCCTTCGGTAGTGTACCGTGATAATGATCTAGCATGGCATAGACATTAATGGAAACATCATGCTAGCTATCTTGCGATCATGCAATGGCAATGTAGACGTGGTGGCACATGTCATGGCGGTAGTTGCATGGCAATATATCTCGGAATGACTTTGAAAAAGCCATAGTAGGTAGGTATGGTGGCGGTTTTGAGGGAGGCTAATGGTAGGTTTTGTGCACCGGCGAAAGTTGCACGGCACTAAAGAAGATAGTGATGGTGGAAGGTGAAAGTGCATCTAAACCATGGACTCAAAATTAGTCATGAAGAACTCATATACTTGTTGTAAAAGTTTTATTAGTAATCGAAACAAAGCATTCAACGCATACTCCTAGGGGAAGGGTTGGTAGGTATAAACCATTGCGTGATCCCGACCGCCACACAAAGGATGACAATCAATAGACTAATCATGGTCAGACTTCATCACATAGCGGTTCACCATACGTGCATGCTATGGGAATCACTAACTTCAACACAAGTATTTCTAGATCCACAACACCTTACTAGTATAACTTCAATATTACCATAACTACAACTCAAAACTAGTTGAGATGAATCAAACTTCTCTAACTATTCAATGCACATGAAGGTGGAAGTTTTCGTATCCCTTTGGATAACTACCCCTTTTGAGACTACTTTCCAAGCATAGATCAACTACCAAGCCACGCACCGCTGTGCTCTAAAAGGTATAAGTGAAGCACACAGAGCAAAAGCATCTAGCTCAAAAGATATAAGTGAAGCACATATGAGCTGAATTGTCTACCAAAGGATATAAGTGAAGCTCGACAAAATCACGGTGAGTTCATGTCTCTCTCTCTAGGTGTGCAGCAAGGATGATTGTGACACAACAAAAATAAAAGACTCCTACGATACAAGAAAGCAAACCGCCACTTCCTTAGGTACTGTAGCAAACTTGAATTCTACTTATGTTGATGTTGGGTTACTGTATTTTCAATCTTCCATGGATAATACCCCCCGATACTATCCATAGTTTCATAAAAATAAGCAACCAACAAAACAAAAACATAATCTGTTAACAGCAGACCAGTCTGTAGCAATCTGTATACTTCGTATACTTCTGGTACGTCACAGATTCTGAAAAATTTCGACAGCGTGAAGAATTTGTGTAGAAATCAGCAGCAAAAAGAATCAACTCAAAGGCTCATACAGAAAAAAATGAAAATTCTTTTCGTGAGAAGAAAGTTTCTGTCTTTTCCAGCATGACCAAACGATCATCCCCAAGACTAATCATAATGGTTTTGCTTGGCACAAACGCAAAAATAAACACAAAAAACACAATCATAATAGAATTATGAAAGCGTGGAAAAGACAAAATAGAAAGAAAAAGGATAGATTCGTTGGGTTGCCTCCCAACAAGCGCTATTGTTTAACGCCCTTAGCTAGGCAAAAGGTGATGGAATCACGTATAGTCATCTTTGGTGCTCAAACCATAAGTAGCCCTCATCATAGATTCATAAGGAAATCTTATTTTCTTTCTAGGAAAGTGCTCCATGCCCTTCTTTAAAGGAAATTGAAATATAATATTCCCTTCCTTCATATCGATGATAGCACCAACAGTCCTTAGGAAAGGTCTACCAAGAATAATGGGACATGAAGGATTGCAATCTATGTCAAGTACAATGAAATCCACGGGTACATAGTTCTTATTTGCAACAATAAGAACATCATCGATCCTTCCCATGGGTTTCTTGACAGTAGAATCCGCAACATGCAAATTAAGAGAACACTCTTCAATCTCATGAAACCCAAGAATATCACATAAAGACTTTGGAATCGCGGAAACACTAGCACCCAAATTACACAAAGCATTGCACTCATAGTTTTTTATCTTGATTTTGATAGTAGGTTCCCACTCATCATGAAGTTTTCTAGGTATAGAGACTTCTAGTTTGAGCTTCTCTTCAAGAGATTTCATCATAGCATCTACGATATGCGCGGTAAAGGCTTTGCTTTGGCTATAAGCATGTGGAGAGTTTGCAATGGATTGCATCAAAGAAATGCATTCAAGCAAAGAGCAACTATCATAATTGAATTCCTTGAAATCCAAAGTGGGAGTTTCATTACTACCCAAAATTTTGATTTCTTCTACTCCACTCTCCACACCTTTATCATCAAGACAGGTGGACTCCGAATCATTAGGGCGTTTTTCAACCAAAGTGGATTCATATCCAGCCCCTTCATCAATAGGTTTGACACGCGAAAACAAAGATTCAAGAGGAGTCACACCAAGCACTTTAAGATCTTCGTGGTTTGCATCACTAGAACACACCCTTTTAAACCATTCATGCCTAGCCGAATTTGGGCGGTTCTTTCTTAGCTCTCATTCATGGAGACACGCATAGCTTTCAAAGTTTCATCCTAGTTGACCTTGGGAGGAGCACATCTAACTTTCAAAGCATCAATAGCAGAAGACATCCTATCAACACTCTTAGCCAAATCGTCAATTTTGAGTAGTTTTTCCTCTATGGACGCATTGAAAATATTTTGAGAGTTGATGAACTCTTTGATATTACTCTCTAAATCACAGGGTAATTTCTTATGATTTCCATAAGTGTTGTTGTAGAAATTTCCATAATTGTTAGAGGAGTTACTAGGAAAATGCCTAGGAACATAGTTTCCTCTAAAAGCATTGTTGTTGCCAAAATTGTTCCTACCAACAAAATTAACGTCCAAATTAGCGTTGCTACTCTCAATCAAGGAAGATAGTGGCATGTCATTAGGATCTAAAGGAGCGTTTCTACTAGCAACCAAATTCCTCAACTCGTCCATCTTAGCACTAAGCGAGTTAATTTCTTCTATAGCGTGTACCTTTTTGCTAGCAGGTGACCTTTCAGTGTGCCACTCAGAGTAGTTGGTCATGATATTGTCTAGGAGTTTTGTAGTGTATCCTAACGTGATTTCCATGAACGTTCCACCTGAGGCGGAGTCCAAGATATTGCGAGAAGCGAAATTCAAACCAGCATAAAAGATTTGTATAATCATCCACAAACTCAAGCCATGAGCGGGACAATTTCTAATCATTAACTTCATCCTCTCCCAAGATTGTGCAACGTGTTCATGATCAAGTTGCTTGAAATTCATGATATTGTTACGAAAGGAGATAATCTTAGCCCGCGGAAAATACTTGGATATGTAAGCATCTTTGCACTTATCCCAAGAATCGATACTATTTTTAGGCAAAGAAGAAAACCAAGTTTTTGCGCGATCTCGCAACGAGAAAGGAAAAAAACTTCAACTTAAGCACGTCATTATCCACATCTCTTTTCTTTTGCATATTGCAAAGCTCAATGAAGGTATTGAGATGGGATTCGGCATCTTCACTAGGAAGGCCAAAGAATTGCTCTTTCATAACAAGATTCAGCAAAGCAATCAGAGTACTAATAAAATCAATATTATTGGTATTCGAGAAGTCGCAAAGTTTGGTGTTTTCAGCCATGATGACTTCAACAAACAAACAAGCACACAAGCAAGCAAGAAAACCGGCAAAGGAAAATGGCAAAAAGGCAAAAGAAAAAGGAAAAGGAGAAAGGCAAAAGAGAAAGGCAAATGAAAACGGCAAATGTGAAGTGGGGAGAGGAAAACGAGAGGCAACTGGCAAAAAAGTAAATGCAAGAGATGAGTTTGTGAGACCTACTTGGATATATCTCTCCTTACCCGGAAACGGCGCCAGAAATACTTCTGCTACTACAATAAAAGACCTTCCAACGGTGCCAGAAACAAGCGTGCTGACGGGAGACTATTCTCGTCCTGATACTCCTCAACAACGGCACCACGAATCCTTCTGCCACGGCTACGCCTTTAGGGACTTCCTAAGAAAATATGCAAAGGATTTCCCCCGTGGCCTTGGAGCCTTGCGTTGGTGTTCCCTTGAAGCGGAAAGGGTGATGTAGCACAGCGGCGGTAAGTATTTCCCTCAGTTTTGAGAACCAAGGTATCGATCCAGTGAAGGAATATCACAAGTACCTGCACAAACACAAAGAGCTTGCTCCAAACGCTATGAAGGGGTTGTCAATCCCTTATAGATTGTTTGCCAAGTGAGAACTGAAAGCAACAAAGTAACAAAGCAAAGTAAAAGAGAAAGTGGAAACGATAGGTATGAATAGACCCGGGGGCCGTAGTGTTCACTAGTGGCTTCTCTCATGAAAGCAAGTAGACGGTGGGTGAACGAATTACTGTCGAACAATTGATAGAACCGCGCAAAGTCATGACGTTATCTATGGCAATGATTATATCTATAGGCATCACGTCCAAAAGAAGTAGACCGATACTTTCTGCATCTACTACTATTACTCCACACGTCGACCGCTATCCAGCATGCATCTAGTGTATTAAGTTCAAAGAACATAGTAACGCCTTAAGCAAGATGACATGATGTAGATGGACAATCTCATATCTACGAAAAAACCCATCTTGTAACCCTTGATGTCAACAACATGATGCGTGCCTTGCTGCCCCTTCTGTCACTAGGAAAGGTCACCACACGGTATGAACCCAAAACCAAGCACTTCTCCCATTGCAAGAATCATAGATCTAGTTGGACAAACAAAACCCAAGACTTGGAGAGACTTACAAGGATATCAAATCATGCATATAAGAAATCAGTAAAGACTCAAATATAAATCATAGATAATCTGATCACAAATCCAAAATCATCGGATCTCGACAAACACACCACCAAAGAGGATTACATCGGATAGATCTCCATGAAGATCATGGAGAACTTTGTATTTAAGATCCAAGAGAGAGAAGAAGCCATCTAGCTACTAACGACGGACCCGTAGATCTGAAGTGAACTACTCACGAGTCATTAGAGGGGCGATGATGTTGATGAAGAAGCCCTCCAACTCCAAAGTCCCCTCCGGCAGGGCACCGGGAAGGGTCTCCAAATGAGATTTCGCGGAAACGGAAGCTTGCGGCGGCGGAAAAGTGTTTTCGTGGATGCCCTGATTTTTTCTGGATTTTTAGGGAATTTATAGGCCAAAGACCTAGGGCAGGGGGCCACAAGCTTGGTTGCCGCGGCCTCCCCCTGGCCGCGGAAAGAGGGCTTGTGGGCCCCCTGTGGGCCGACTTGCTTGGCCCTCAAGCCTCCCGATCTTCTTCCGTTCTGGAAAAAATCATTTTGGGGATTTTATTCCGTTTGGACTCCATTCCAAAATCAGATCTGAAAAGAGTCAAAAACACAGAAAAAACAGGAACTGTCACTTGGCACTGAGTTAATAAGTTAGTCCCAAAAAAGATATAAAAGGTAACCAAAACATCCAAAGTTGACAAGATAACAGCATGAAACCATCAAAAATTATAGATACGTTTGAGACGTATCACCTACCTATATGTGGTATTATCCTGCCGTTCCAAGTAAATTTGTAGGCGGCATCTCTAATATATCAAATGAACTTCCGTTTTGTGTGCTTGGACCGCTCATAAAGCACCAGGGGGCGGTCCGTATCTTCCATGCGAAGCGGGTTATTCTCATCATGAGTGTCTATTCACTCATCCTTGCACGAGAGGGGCTTGTAAAAAGGGACTCCCAATCCCGAATAATAAATCGCAAATATTTAAACAAAACTCCCCCTCGATTGTTGTTGGTATGGACCGCACTCATGGATTTGGCTGGCCGTGGAGTCTGTTTGTTGGTGGAGGGGAGTAAACCTTTACTTTTACCGCTCGGGAACTGCCGCTAATTTGTTTAACATGAAAGATATCGATAACTCTTGGTCGTAACGTTGATAGGAAGGGTCTACCTCAAAAAAATAATTTATCTCTGATTTTCGCTATGAGCTCTGGAACCATTGCAAATCCCTTCTTCCCTCTGCGAAGGGATTTTCAATTTACTTTCATGTTATTATATTTTTACTTTGAGTCATCACCTTCTCAAATAGGCACCAGACCTGAGAGCACTATTGTCATCCTCACGCTTTGAGTCCAGTTAGTCGTTGTTTGCAACATGACTGGATTTCTTTTACCAAGAATTACAATGTCTAGACGCTGCTTAAACTTTGGAGGTGCTCTACATTTATGTTTTTTTGTCTTAGAAAAATCTAGCGAGATACCATTGTTGTAATATTATATCATGATTGTTTTGACCAAGTGTTGGATTTTGAGTTATATCTTATTATTGCTCGCTAGTTGATTATCCCATTGATATGAGCTAATATAGTTTCTAAAGGTTATTGTTGATATGATTAGTCAATATTTACGCTGAAAACCTGGGTGCCCTCTAAGCATGTATATGTAAACATGAACAAAAGAGTTCGTAAAAGTTTTTTCTTTATCACTTTCAGTTTGTCAACTGAATTTCTTGAGGACAAGCAATGGTTTAAGCTTGGGGGAGTTGATACGTCTCCATCGTATCTACTTTTCCTAAAGCTTTTGCTCTTCTTTTGGACTCTAATTTGCATGATTTGAATGAAACTAACCCGGACTGAGACTGTTTTCAGCAAAACTACCATGGTGTTGTTTTTATGCAGGAATAAATGTTCTGTGAATGGAACAAAACTTTTTGGAGACTTTTTCTGGAATAAATGAAAAATAATGGAACCAAGACCCACCAGAGGGGAGGTCACAAGCGCCCTCTATACATCAGGGCGCGCCAGCCCCCCGTGGCATGACATGGTGTCTAGTGGGGGCCACGGGGCTTCGGTGACCCTAATTCAAGCGCTATAAAATCCTATTTTCGGATAAAAAATCAGAGACGAAGTTGCATCGCGTTTCATGATACGGAGTCGCCGCCACCTCCTCTTCTTCATCGGGAGACCTAATTTGGAGTTTGTTTGGGGCTTCGAAGAGGGGAATCTTCGGTCTTCATCATCACCAACCCTCCTCCATCGCCACCATCATGCCCTCCACCGAGAGTGAGTAATTCCTTCGTAGGCTTGCTGGTCGGTGAAGAGCTGGATGAGATTCATCATGTAATCGAGTTAGTTTTGTTAGGCTTGATCCCTAGTATCCACTATGTTCGGAGATTGATGTTGCCATGACTTTGCTATGCTTAATGCTTGTCACTAGGTCCCGAGTGCCATGATTTCATATCTGAACCATTTATGTTTTCACCATTATATCTATGTTCCTCATCCGATCTTGTAAGTTATATGCACCTACTACGTGTTAAGATTCGCATACCCCAAAGTGACAATAATGGGGATTATTTTCGGTGATCACCGTAGTATGATGAGTTCATGTATTCACTATGTGTTAATGCTTTGTTCCAGTTGTCTTCTAAAAGGAGGCCTTAATATCCCTTAGTTTACTTATGGACCCCGCTGCCATGGGAGGGTTGGACAAAAGATGTCATGCACGTTCTTTTCCATAAGCACATATGACTATTTTCGGAATACATGCCTACATTATATCGATGAACGGGAGCTAGTTCTGTGTCGGCCTATGTTGTGACTGTTATATGATGAATATTATCCAGTAACATCATGGATCGAGTGCCTAGGAGTTTTGCACATATTGAGCTTGCTAAGTTACTACTGTTGCTACTGCTCTTACAACTGCTACAAAACTGCTAGCATTCTTCCCGTTATTGCTGCTACTATTACCGTTACTGCTGCTATTCTTACCGTTGCTATCAAAACTATCATATTATTGTGCTACTCATCACTGTCCTATAGATACTAAACCTCCAAGTGTGGTTGAATTGACAACTCAGCTGCTAATACCTGCAAATATTCTTTGGCGCCCCTTGTTTCTAATCTATAAATTTGGGTTGAATACTCTACCCTCGAAAACTATCGCGATCCCATATACTTGTGGGTTATCACGCCTACAAGGGTAGGCATGCCCTGATGCCTTCTGGACCCCTAGTTTCTCCATCTAACCTAATTCCACCCCCATAAATTCTCTAAAATGGGGAAACCAACAGAGAGACAGCCGAAACACTTTTTTCGCCGTTGTGAGTCATTGTTCCGCCGTGATCCCATCTAGAGACCTTTTTTGGTGCCCTACCGGAGGGGGAATCGTTCATGGAGGCCTTCTACATAAACCTTGATGCCTCCATGATGATGTGTGAGTATCCACCACACACCTACGGGTCCATAGTTAGTACCTATATGTCTTCTTTTTTCTCTTTGATCTTCAATAAAATGTTCAAAGCGATTCTCATGGTGCTCTGTCCGATGTAATCCTCTTTTATGGTGCTTTTGTTGGGATTTGATGAATTTTGGTTTTATGATCATATTATTTACGAATATTAACTCAGTCTTCTCTGAATTCTGTATGCATGATTTTTATAGCTTCGTGTTTCTCTCCGATCTATCGGTTTTGTTTGGCCAACTAGATTGATTTATCTTCAATGGGATTGGTGTGTTCTAATGGGTTCAATCTTGCGGTGCTCAATCCCAGTGACGGTAAGGGACATGACACGTATTTGTATTGTTGCCATTAAGGAGAAAACTATGGGGGTCTAAACTTATTACTGGTCTTACTTTGTCTACATCATGTCACCTTTCTCCAAGCATTACTTGTTTTATACTTAATATCCTAGATGCATGCTGGATAGCGGTCGATGATTGGAGTAATAGTAGTAGATGCAGGCAGGAGTGGGTCTACTTGTTTAGGAACGTGATGCCTATATACATGATCATTGCCTTAAATAACATGTCATAACTATGCACTATTTTGTTAATTGCCCAATAGTAATTTGTTTACCCACCGTACGCTATGTTTGAAAGAGAAGCCTCTCGCGAAAACTATGCCCCCCATGTCTACTTAAACATATTTACTAAGACCTTAAAAGTACCTTGCTTCAACTTATTTATTATTTTTACTTTTATATTTATATTATCTATCTAGTATTTAATCCTTGCAAGTAAAGAGTTCAAGGGGCTTGACAACCCTCTTGCCCGCGTTTGGTGCAAGTATTTGGTTTTGAGTGTGCATGTGCTGCAAAAAGAGAGTTTGTGTGAGTCTCCTATTGAGGATGCCAGAAGAGCTATGATAGGGCCACAAGCTCACACGCCGTGCCCTCACAGATCCATAGCAGTAGCTCTCTCTCTCCCTCTCCCTCTCCCTCTCGCTCCCCCACCCCTCTCTCTAACTCAAACTCACTTGTAATGTACCATGCAAAGGGATAGCGAACTCTATACAAGCAACCCTTCAGTACCTGGTTACGGGTTCGGAACCTTTGTAACATCTTACTCGTATGCAAGAATAATCACTCAAGAGAATAAGACTATGATTTTTACCTCAAGTGCGAGGGGCCTAAACCTGTATACATCTTGTGTCATGCTTTTGTGTTTCGCTAGATCAAACCTCATTTTCTCTCTTACTACGGGGTTCCATCCCACGACACATGCATCCAAATGATAATGCTATTGTACCTTACATTATTGTACAATAAGAAAATGGCCCTCTCACATCCCTAGATTTACTACTTGGTGTTTAGCTTGATTGTGATTCATATTTTATTTTGCATTAAAAATGAAATGGGGATTAAATAAACCCTAGCACCTCACCCTAATTAAAAAATTCAAATGATGTGTATTTTCAATGAACCCAAAATGGCCTTCATAAAAGCTCATCCTTTGTGATAAATTTTGACAACTATATTTCACGAATGATTATTTTTTTTTCAAACAATTTTCACATTTAAATTAATCCAAGAAGGTCACTGAAATGCCAAAATAAATAGCTATAACTATTTTAATTGTTATAAAATGTTGAGTTATTTTGTGGAGCTTGGAAATATTCCAAATAAACCCCCCCACAAATATATTCAATGTTTTAGGAATAGTCTGGAGCCAAAAATAAATAAAACAAATGTCAGAATTACCAAAAGAGAAAAGAAATAAAAAGAAAAAGGGGGGAAGAGGCTTACCTGTCGCCGAGGCCCAGCCCAACTCCCCTCCTGTAGTCTTGCACCTTTGCCAATCGGCAAAGGAGGAGGTGGTCGCCGCTTCCTCTGGCAGCAGTACGCAGCTGCGTGCCTGCCTGGCTCTCTCCGTCGCACTGGCAACGCGGATAAACCTCCTCGAAGCCATCCCCATCACTCTCACCTTGCCATTTCCCCTCTCCCCTCCTCTCCTCTCGGCCGCCATGCTCGCCGGTTGAGCTCACTGTCGCCAGCTTGCTCCGGCCGCTCATCCCTGCCTCTGAGTCGCGCAATAGCTTCGCCTCGACGATCTCTTCCTCTCCAGCAAGCCACAAGACGCCGAGATCTCGTGGAACGCCGTCAAACCGTCGTCTTCAACCTCCGGCCACCGAGCTCGCCGATGTAGATTCGTCATCTCCAAGCCGTCCCTGAGCTAGCTTTCGACGCACCTGGCCTCCATGCGAGCTGAGGATCACATCCCATATTTTTCCCCTTCTCTCCCTAGCAGTAGCCGTCGATTCCACCGGAGCCCGACGAGATCCACCGGGGAGTTCGTCGCCGGTGACGCTGCGGTGAACGGCTGGTAATTCTAAGGCGACCAGAAGCTTTAGCTCGTCGTGTAGGCACTTTAGGAGCCAAGCCTCACGCGTTTTGAAACCTGGATCGATGACCTCGACGAGGCCCGAGCTCCGGCAGCCGCAGAGCTCGTCGCAGGTGTCAACCTTGGCCTCTTCAACTCTCGAGACTTGCAGAAATGGACTCGAGGGCGTGCAACCGTTCTTAAGGTGCTCTCCGCCGTACATTTGGTCGCCGGAGATACGTTTTCGAAGCCCTCCGCCGTTCCTCTAGTCGTCGGAGGCTCGTCGCCGATGAGTTTGACCTCACAGCCGGTGGGTTTGACCCCCTAAGCCTATGAGATGTGGGGCCAGCCCGTGGATTAATTATATGAATTTAAAGAAATATAAATAATTTATTAATTATTAAACAGACAGTGACATGTGGGTCCAGATCTATTAATTAGCTAATTAACTTATTTCTTAATTTGATTTAAGCTAGAGACACTAACCAGTGGGTCCCACTGGTCAGGTTTGACTTGCAACGGCTAGTGAGCCGAGCTGATGCTGTGCTGATGTTATGCTGGCGCAATAAATAGAAATCTGTAATAAAAATAATTGCAGGAATAGTTTAAAACTTCAAAAATCCATATAAATTAATCTGTAACTCACATCAAAATAATTTATATATGAAAATTGATCAGAAAAATCTAAGGAATTCAATGATGCTATTTTCCTACATGATAAAACAAGTTATACCTGAGCATCGGGTCAAATCAATTAAAAGGGTATTTGAAAAATACCTTATTTCAAATGATATTTGAACTTTGATTCAAAACAGCTTCAACTAAAGAAATGGTAGCTATATTAGCCCATGTCACATTTCATTTTCATGCCATGATCATGCATCATATTGTCGCACTTGAAATGTATTGATTGTTGTTGTTTAATTCGGTAGGCCCTACTCCACCGGATACCTTCGATTACCCGACTAAAGAGATATATTCCCCTACCGAGCAACATGGCAAGCACCCGTTTTGATCATACTAATATAATCCCATGTTCTCACTCCTCCTCTAATTTATTGCATTAGGACACATCATAATAAATGCTTTTGCCTCGGTAGTTGAACCTATTTCCTTTGCATGACCTGTCCTTGTCACAGTGAATAGCTAAAGCTTGCAACCTAGCATACCTCGTAGATGTTTGAGCCATGATGTGCTTACCTGCTATGCTTGCTATGCTTAGAGTTGTGTCAGGCTGTTTCATCTCGTGATGGACTGGAGGGAATATATGTGTTCTGGTAACAATGGTTAAGTGTTGAACATGATTTGGTAAAGGTACCGATGAGAGGTTGTGTAGGAGTACATGGCGGGTTGTCTCATTGGAGCCGTTCTTAGGAATTGAGTTCCGTGTATGTAATCCAAGACTAGCTCCTACCATACATTGGGCCCAAAACCAATGGACCCTCTCGACTTATTAATCGCCTAGTACTCGGTCCACGAGTTGCAAGTAGTTTCTGGTGTTTGTAGGCATGCTGGAGGCCGTGCATAGTGCTGACCTTAGAGGTGGGCTATGATGTGGTAGGCAGAGGCACGGTGTACCAAGTGGCACCTGGATGGTGGGCTTGGGAACCCTATGCACGTCATTTGAGGTCGTAGCGGAAACTTCGGCCAGACTTACGTGCGGGTTCAGTCTCAAATGGGCGATAAACCTGGACTAGGTGTGTGACGCCCTCGGCTTAATCGTACGCTAATCATACACGCAAATGCGTACGATCAAACCCAAGGACTCACGGGGAGATATCACAACACAACTCTAGACACAAATAAAATAACATCAGCTTCATATTACAAGCCAGGGGCCTCGAGGGCTAGAATACGAAAGCTCGATAAACACACGAGTCAGCGGAAGCAACAAATATCTGAGTACAGACATAAAACATGGGGTGCCTTAGAGAAGGCTAGCACAAAATATACAACGATCGAACGAGGCGAGGCCTCCTGCCTGGGAACCTCCTAACTACTCCTGATCATCAGCGGCCTCCACGTAGTAGTAGGCACCGTCGGGGTAGCAGTCGTCGGCGGCGGGGACCTCCATCTCCTGGGCTTCATCATCTGGTCGCAGCAAGCGGATCAAGGGGACAAGGGGGGAGCAAAGCAGCGGTGAGTACTCATCCAAAGTACTCGCAAGTCTTACATCAGAACTATTCTAATTATGCATCAGTATCAAAGAAGGGGGGGTTATATGTGGACTGACTGCAGCAATGCGAGAATAGAGAGAGAAGGCCTAGTCCTATCGAAGACTAGCATCTTCAGGGTCTTGCAGCAATAGACGAGAGTAGAACAGGGGGTAACACATATATAGTCATATTGTTGCAGCAATATTAAAGTGAGGTCACGCCTAAAGATCCTCCCTCGACTCCCTGCGAGGAAGCAATCCCGAGGCAAACTAATTCCAGTTAAGTAACAATTGTAGTTGGAAAAGATCGGGGCACAACTCCAAGTCTTCTTGTAACCGTGGACACGGCTATCCGAATAGTTAATTTTCATCCCTGCAGGGGTGCACCACATGTCCCGTCACACTCGATAACACTCTGGCCGGACATACTTTTCTGGGTCCTACCCGGCCTCGGAATATCGACACGTCGCAGCCCCACCTAAGACTAATCAGAGAGGCCAGCCCGCCGGTCTAAATCCTAAGCACAAAGGGTTCATGGGCCCAGTTCCCCTTCACGCTCCTGCACGTGGCGTGGGCGGCCGACGTCAGTCCTAGCATCCCTTAATCACAAGCGCGATGCATCTCGGGACCACTCGGGCGCGCGCCGCTACACTGCTGGCATCTGAAAAGCTTCGGCTGATACCGCGACGTCGAGTACCCATAATTCTTCCCGCGTAGCCGGTTAGTGCGAAAAGGTCTCCGACCAACCCAGATCAAATACCCAAATCCATTAGCATTTTTAATTAGGCCAGCAACACAGTCTCGCGGGAATCCACCCGTCTTACAACTAATCACCCATGAACCCAGTAACATGGTCGAGTAACTGTGTGGTTGTAACATCGGGGGGAATCCGAGGAATCACCCTCGTTGGATTTCGAACGATGTACCCGTCAAGGTGGGCTTAGAGGAATCACCCTCGGGGGTCCCACACTCGCGGGGTTGCACGACAGAGGCGTCATCGGGAATGGTGGAAGAGGAATCACCCTCGATAACCACGACCGACTAGCTATACTACAGAGATATCATCAGGAGTACTTAGTGAGGTGTCACCCTCGGTACCCGACAGTATCCCTGTAGCGTCGTACAATGAAGGGGGGTGAATGTGCTGTGTCGGGTCTGGCTCGTCGATCAGAGATCGAGAATTGAAAACAAGCGGGGCAACTGATCTACGGGGTCAAAGGGGATGACTGCTCCACCTATACTAAGCATATTAAAGGTACAGGACTGAAAGTAGCAGTTCATCAAAAACAGGCTATGCATCAGATATAGGAGCTAACTACAACAGTAGCAAAATACTAATGCAAGCAGTAGGAAGAAAGACATAGGCGATATAGGAATGATCAAGGGGAGTTTGCTTGCCTTGCTGCTCTGCGGCAAAGGACTGATCGGCAGGGTCGTAGATGTACCCGGCAGCAGCGTCAGTCTCGGGGTCTACCGGTAAGAAGAGGGGGAAGAAACAATAAATAATAGCACCGATGCAACACAAAGGATGACATGGAAATATGCAGGCTAGACATGAGCTAACGCAGCAACATCCGTCATAGACGGGTCGGAAGATTATCTGACGATAGTTTCCCGGTCTCGGGCTACTACCGGTTACACTGGAAACGATGGAAAAGTTCCATGTTTGCTATGCTAGGGACGCGTGACAGACGAATGGACCGTGCATCCGGGTTCGTCTCGCTTTGCTGATCAACTTTCATGTTGAAATTATTTCGATCTGACTTACGGATTATTTAATATTAATTTTTAAAGTTTTATTAATTATTTAAGAATTAAAAACAGATTTAAAAGATTTAGTAAAATCCTATTATGACATCATCGCGATGTCAGGCTGACATCACATTTGACCGGTCAACTGACCAGCGGGTCCCGAACGTCATAGGCACAAGTTTTTATTAAGATTAATTATTTATTAATCAGATTAATTCAACGAGGGACCCACGTGTCATTCTCTAATTATGTTAATTAATTATTTTAACTAATATATCTATTTCTTTATTTAATAAAACATTATTATTATTATTATTATTATTATTTATATTAACTACCGTGTGGGGCCTCCCTGTCATAGACAGCGGGTGCACTGGCCCCACCGGTAAGTGACCTAAGGCCAAATTCACATTTTATTTTTATTAGATACCTAACCATTCAAATACCGTATTCCTCTAATACCCATATACGCAAATACATACATCACATCTCATACATACATACGGAATACAACCTCTGTTTATATTTCTTTTTTCTTTTCTCTCAACACTCATCTCTCTCTCTCTGTTAACAGAGACAGAGAACTCTCTCTAACTCCATAGAAGAACCGAAAGTTCAAATCCTCCTACCGGAGTCCACCGTCGACGGATCGAGGCCCCGTTTGCCGAAACGGAACCGGGACAGCGAGGAGATCGACACGGTGGGAGGAGCCCGAGGAGGGGCTCACCGACGGTGACGTGACGGCCCGGTGAAGCCGGAGTTCGCACGAAGATGACGGTGGAGACGGGTGTGCCGGCGAGGAGGAGCCGGTGAGGAGGGCCCCCCGGAGATGGAGCCGCCGACGGTGAGGGGCGGCCACCGTAGAGAGGGCCGCCGGAGATGGACCTCCCGGAAGGGGCCGGCCGCCGAGATGGGGGGGGCGAGGTGGCCGGCGCCCCTGCCGGCGGGGTGGAGGCCGAGAGGTGGGGGGGCCGCCGGGAGAGGATGGTCGGTGGAGGGAGGCGGCCGTGGGGAGAGGAGGCCGCCGGCGGGAGGAAGGAGGTCGTGAGGGGCGGGGCCGCCGGGGGAGGAGAGGAGCCGTGGGAGGGCGGCTCGTCGGCGTGGTGAGGGGGACCGAGGGGGGCCGCCGGTGGGAGGAGGAGTGGCCGCCGGGGGGGCTGCCGGCGGGAGGAGTGGCCGCCGGCTGGGGAGGGAGAGGGGCGAGGTGGAGGCGACGTGGGACGGAGAGGCGAGAGGGGCAGAGGGGGGCGACGGGATCTCGGGTGGTGGGGGGGCTCTCGTGAGGTGGGGGGCCGAGAGAGGGGGAGGAGATGGCGCGTGGGGTGGGGCCCCCCACGAGGGGGGGTGGCTGGCGGCGGTGTGGGAAAGGGAGGGAGTTTGGCGAGGGGAGGAGGGTCTGGTCGCCAGGGGAGGGGCGCGCTAGGGTTTGGGAAGGCCGGCTGGGCCACTTGGCCCAGTTGGGCCGGCTGGGGGGGCTTTCTTCCTTCTTTTTTTTTGTTTGTTTTGTTTTGTTTTACCTTTTTCCTTTTTTTATTATTTCTTTCTTTCAGTTTTCTTTCTTTCTTTCATCATTATTATTTCTTTAATACTTTCCTTTTATATATATATCCTTTTAATACTTGTAATGAACCGATAAAGTGCTTTCCTTTGCTTTCAAATCATCGATCCGGACAGACGCGAATCCACGCGGGTCGGAGATGGGAATTCGATGACGTGGCATCATTAGCGGTTGATCACTGTAGCTTAATTACAATCACTACTGTAGCAAAAGTCGAGGATGTCACAATTCTCCCCTACTAACAAGAATTCTCGTCCCGAAAATTAAGAGGTAGAGGGAAAGAGCCCGGGGTATTCATCACGAAGATGATCCTCGCGTTCCCAAGTGGCTTCATCTTCGGAGTGATTTGACCACTGCACCTTAAGGAACTTGGTGACCTTGCGACGAGTCTTACGTTCAGCTTGGTCGAGAATGCGGACCGGGTGCTCTTTATAAGAGAGGTCTTGTTGGAGCTCTAGCATATCGTGATCCACTGCTCGAATAGGGTCCTTGAAGCAGCGACGGAGCTGAGAAACATGGAAGACATCGTGAACCTGAGAAGGGTTCGTCGGCAGTTCCAATTGATAAGCCACTCTTCCACGCCTTTCGAGAACAGTGAAAGGACCAATATAACGAGGAGCTAACTTGCCCTTGATTCCGAAACGGTGTGCACCTCTCATTGGTGTGACACGAAGATAATCCTTTTCGCCAGGTTGATAGACCATATCTTGATGATGACGGTCATACTGACTCTTCTGACGAGACTGAGCAGCCTTCAGATTCTCATGAATAATGCGGACTTGATCTTCGGCATGTTGAATAATATCCGGACCGAAGAGTGATCGTTCCCCAGTTTCTGACCAATTCAGAGGAGTCCGACACCTTCGCCCATACAATACTTCGAAAGGGGCCATCTTCAGGCTAGCTTGATAGCTATTGTTGTAAGAGAACTCGGCATACGGGAGAGATTCCTCCCATTTCTTACCGAAAGAAATGACACAAGCTCGAAGCATGTCCTCAAGAATTTGGTTGACTCGTTCAACTTGTCCCTAGGATTGAGGATGAAATGCAGTGCTGAAGGACAGATGAGTCCCCATAGCCTTCTGAAAACTTTCCCAGAATTTTGAAGTAAACAAGCTGCCACGGTCCGAACTGATTACCAACGGAATACCGTGAAGTGAAACAACTCTTGACATATAAAGATCTGCCAGCTGACTAGCATTAATCGTTTCTTTGACGGCCAGGAAATGTGCAACTTTGGATAGTCGATCAATGACGACAAGAATAGCATCATTACCTTTCTGAGACCTGGGAAAACCAGTGACGAAGTCCATTTCAACGTGATCCCATTTCCACTCGGGAATAGAGATAGGTTGCAGAGTTCCAGCAGGCTTTTGGTGTTCTGCTTTGATACGCCGGCATATATCACATTCTGCCACATAGCGTGCAATGTCTTGTTTCATATTGGGCCACCAGAATCTTTGCCGGATGTCTTGGTACATCTTGGTACTACCCGGGTGAATAGACAATGGTGTGTCATGAGCTTCTTCCATCACCTTCCCAGTCATCCTGAGATTTTCCTTCTTATTTGGAACGAATAGGCGACCCTTGAAATACAAGGCGCCACCTTCATCAACAGTGAAAAAGGAGGGTTTACCCTTCGCAATATAGCTCTTAATCCTGTCGACATCATCGTCAAAGTTTTGTATATTCTTTATGGAGCTCACAAGATCTGGTTCAACCACTAGGTTACTGAGGGAACCCTGATTAACAACACGAAGGTTCATCTTTTGATACTCTTCAGGAGGGGGAACAAGGTAACCCTGAGGAACAATGTGGAGGTTCAGCTTACGGAATTCCTCTTGCAGACGATCGTGAACCTGATGAACCTGGAGGTGGTTGCAGTATGACTTGCGACTTAAGGCATCAGCCATTACATTAGCCTTGCCAGGGGTATATGATATACTACAGTCAAAATCTGCTATACGCTCCATCCATCTTTGTTGACGCAGGTTCAGCTCCGGTTGAGTGAACAAGTACTTCAAACTTTGATGGTCGGTGTAGATTTCACAGCGATTACCGACTAGGTATTGTCGCCATTCCTTCAATGCATGAATGACTGCGGCAAGCTCGAGATCATGAACTGGGTAGTTCTCTTCATGAGCACGCAGTTGACGTGAAGCATAAGCGATCACCTTGCGATCCTGCATTAGGACACAACCTATCCCTTGACGAGAAGCATCTCAGTATATGACGAAATCCCTTTTCGTATCTGGAGGAGCAAGTACTGGAGCGGACGTCAGTTTGTCCTTGAGTGCCTGGAAACTTTCCTGACATTTATCAGTCCATTCATACTTAACACCTTTGTGAAGCAGGTTAGTTAAGGGCTTCGCAATCTTGGAGAAGTTCTCGACGAATCGACGGCAATAGCTGGCGAGTCCGAGAAAACTTCTGACTTGCTTGACATTCTTTGGGGGAGTCCAGTCAAGAATAGCTTGAATTCGTTCGGGGTTGACCGCAATACCATCCTTGGAAATCACATGACCAAGGTAAGTCACTTCGTCTAGCCAGAACTCACATTTGGAATACTTCGCATAGAGTTTATGCTCCCGAAGCTTATCCAGTACAAGACGAAGATGTTCAGCATGCTCTTCTTTGTTCTTTGAAAACACCAGAATATCATCCAGATATACCACGACAAATTTGTCGAGGTAGTCCATGAATATATAATTCATCAATCGAGAGAAAGTTGCCGGTGCATTGGTTAAGCCGAAGGACATGACGGTGTACTCGTATGATCCATATCGAGTAACAAAGGCGGTCTTTGGAATATCCTCCTTGCGAACACGGATCTGGTGGTATCCCAATCTCAAGTCGAGCTTAGAGAAAACGGTGGAACCAGCAAGTTGATCATACAAATCATTTATCCGCGGGAGAGGATATTTGTTCTGAATAGTGGCCTGGTTGATAGGACGATAGTCTTGAACCAATCGATTTGTCCCATCCTTCTTCTTAACAAAGAGAGAAGGTGCTCCCCAAGCAGAGGAACTCGGACGGATGAAACCCAGACGGAGCGAGTTGTCAATTTCTTGCTTAAGTTCAAGGAGTTCATGTGGTGGCATTTTATAAGGATGCTTGGCAATAGGAGTGGTACCGGGTACCAAGTCAATGACAAACTCGACAGCTCGAGCAGGGGGAATCCCCGGAAGTTCTTCTGGAAAGACATCTTGGAACTCTCGGACCACTGGAATGTTTTCAATCCCTTCAAGAGGCGACGCATTTAATGCATTCAAGGCATACAGCCGTGCCTCAGCATTACGGACGAGATGAGCATGGTAGCTTACTAGTTCATCTGAAGGGTGTAGGAGGTGGACGGTTTTGGTGGCACAAACGATCGATGCCGTATGAGCTTTCAACCAGTCCATCCCCAATATGAGATCGATGTTGGATGACTTTAGTAGGATGGGGTTGGCAAGGAATTCTAATCCTTCAATTTCAACTGGAACATGGGGACAAACCACAGAGGTTCGGCATTCGCCCCCAGGGGTGTTTACCACTATCGGGATGTTCATCTCTTCGCTCCTAATGTCATGCATGTATGCAAAATTTTCCGACATAAAGGAATGTGATGCTCCTGTATCAAACAATACAGAAGCAGGTACTGAGTTAACGAGAAGTGTACCCATCACGGTAGCAGGCTGGTCTTGAGCTTGACCCATATCAATGTTGTTGGCCTGACCACGAACATAAGCAGGCTTAGTGTTGAAGTTGCGGTTCTGGTTGTTGCCACGGCCAGTTGCGGGAAGTGCCAGCTGATTCTGATTCTGCCTGCAGTCTCTAGCACGGTGACCTGGACGGCCACACTTGAAGCACAGCCCGTCCTCGGGACGGGAAGGAGGAACTCGAGGCGGTGGAGCTGGAAGCCTCGGCTGCCTAGGTGGTGGAGGAGGCAGGCGAGGTGCAGCATAGGACGGCCTCGGAGTAGGAGCAGGTGCATGGTACATGTTGTTGGGAATCCAGATCTTCCGCTTCTGTGCAGATGAGCCCGAAGATGAGCCCATGTCACGGTTGCGCTTGCTGCTATCTTTGTATTCCTGCAGACCAGTCTCAACCTGAATAGCCTTGTTCACGAGGGTGGCGAAATCAGCATAGTCCTGAACGAGGAGTGTCAGCTTGATATCAGGGTGGAGGCCTTCACGGAACTTCTCCTGCCTGCGTGCATCAGTCGCAATGTCTTCTTCAGCATAGCGAGATAATTCCAGAAATTCCCGCTGATAAGCATCCACAGTCTTGTTGCCCTGGACCAAGTTGCGGAACTCACGCTTCTTCCGGTCCATGATTCCCTGGGGAATGTATCGAGCACGGAAAGCAGCCTTGAACTCTGCCCAAGTGATGATAGTTCCATCGGGCTGAGAGCGCCTGTGGCTGTCCCACCATTGAGCAGCGGGACCCTTCAGAAAGTAGGCGGCAAAGTTGACATAGCTCGCCAGGGGCACATTGGCAGACTCTAGCTCATAAGAAATGTCACGGAGCCAGTCATCAACATCAAGAGGCTGAGTTGAGCTGCGGTAGATCGCAGGGTTGAGACGGCAGAAGTCTTGCAGCGTCACGCCTTGTGGTTGGTTCATGTTCGGCCTTTGGAACTGATCCATGAGCCCTTGCATAAACTGGCGGTTCAGCTCAAACTGTTGGATCATCCCCGCCATATACTCCGGAGGCGGGGGTGGTGCATCGTTGGCACGGCCACGCGGGCGGCCAGCTGGTCTAACCATCCTGTTAAATATTTAGCAGGGGTAGTTTAGCTTAAAGTAATCGAAAGGCATCGCACGCATTCATGAAGTAATCAAGCATAATGAAAGGGAAATGCGATAGATACTCCATAGTAGTTGAGTTCGACATACAGACCCATACATAAGTTTGATTACAGACTAACGATTAAAAACTCGAAATTTGGCGATAGCCCGGACGCATTTGACGATACCCTGGACTCACTAGGCGGCGCGCAGGCACGCGGTGGAACAGTACCACAACGAGATGTACCGATAAGGCTACATCAACGTCGGAGAGGACGATCGAATCCTGGTAGCTGGCGGTGATAGAAGGTAGGGACAGGACCCTGTGTCCCGTTGTGACTCTGGTGAGGGTACCGCATCCAGTCGAGCAGCTGAGGTCCAAGTGCAGGGGTTCTACCCCCAACATCAGTCCACTCGAGAGCTGATGGTAGCTCTGTCCTGCTCGGCTCGCGGATGCGCATAGGCGGAACCCTCGGACAGTGTGATGGCTGCAGCTCTGTCAACGCGTCGTAAAGACGAGCACGCGTAGCATACAACTCCACAGTTAGAGCTCGGAAAGCACGATCCATTGCCTCAGTGTACTGCACCAGAATCCGCGCGTCGTAGCGACGCGTCACGTAGGGGGCGCAGATAGCGACGTAGGAACGGTCGCTGTGCTCCCGAACGTCATAAGCGTAGGCAGTGAGATCAGATCCAGTCTCATCCCCAGCAGGAGCATGAGGGATGTATCTGAAAGGGCTCTCCTCCAGGTGAGGGTACGCTCCGCGGAGACGGGTGATGGCGATGTAGGCCGCATCATGGACGGCCATCTCGACCGACACTCCAATACCACAGAACACGTGGCGCTCGAGGGTCTCGCCGCCCCTCTGGTCGAAGATGCGAACCTCAGCCTGGTACTGGCACTGGTTGTACTCGCGGAAATCCTCGAACACGGTGTACTCGGGGTACCAGCGATATCCCAGCCTGGTCAGGAGATCGACCAAAATGGCCGGGAACCCAGTCGTCTCGGTGGCCTGTGTCAGGCGCACGTGCTGCCTTGCGGGACGCATCTGAAAATAAGATTGACGGATGTCAATGACAGTGTGTGTAATACATATTCAGGAGAAAAAGAGTAGATAGTCCAGCGCTCCGGATTGATGTGATTCGAGAACCTAATGTTAGAGTTAGTAAAATCTTTGACCCGAAAGAGAAGAGAAGGTAGAGCCCAGAGTATAGGAAAGGAGTAAAAGATACTAATACCACCCAATTGAGATGTGGGCCCGTAAGCCACAACATCAGTGTTAGTAAAGTTTTTCAAACACTAGACTCAACTTCGGCCAAGGAGTTGGAAAGGGGGCTACCTACAGGCAGTTGGCTCTGATACCAACTTGTGACGCCCTCGGCTTAATCGTACGCTAATCATACACGCAAATGTGTACGATCAAACCCAAGGACTCACGGGGACATATCACAACACAACTCTAGACACAAATAAAATAACATCAGCTTCATATTACAAGCCAGGGGCCTCGAGGGCTAGAATACGAAAGCTCGATAAACACACGAGTCAGCGGAAGCAACAAATATCTGAGTACAGACATAAAACATGGGGTGCCTTAGAGAAGGCTAGCACAAAAGATACAACGATCGAACGAGGCGAGGCCTCCTGCCTGGGAACCTCCTAACTACTCCTGATCATCAGCGGCCTCCACGCAGTAGTAGGCACCGTCGGGGTAGCAGTCGTCGGCGGCGGGGACCTCCATCTCCTGGGCTTCATCATCTGGTCGCAGCAAGCGGATCAAGGGGACAAGGGGGGGAGCAAAGCAGCGGTGAGTACTCATCCAAAGTACTCGCAAGTCTTACATCAGAACTATTCTAATTATGCATCAGTATCAAAGAAGGGGGGTTATATGTGGACTGACTGCAGCAATGCGAGAATAGAGAGAGAAGGCCTAGTCCTATCGAAGACTAGCATCTTCAGGGTCTTGCAGCAATAGACGAGAGTAGAACAGGGGGTAACACATAAATAGTCATATTGTTGCAGCAATATTTAAGTGAGGTCACGCCTAAAGATCCTCCCTCGACTCCCTGCGAGGAAGCAATCCCGAGGCAAACTAATTCCAGTTAAGTAACAATTGTAGTTGTAAAAGATCGGGGCACAACTCCAAGTCGTCCTGTAACCGTGGACACGGCTATCCGAATAGTTAATTTTCATCCCTGCAGGGGTGCACCACATGTCCCGTCACGCTCGATAACACTCTGGCCGGACATACTTTTCTGGGTCCTGCCCGGCCTCGGAATATCGACACGTCGCAGCCCCACCTAAGACTAATCAGAGAGGCCAGCCCGCCGGTCTAAATCCTAAGCACAAAGGGTTCATGGGCCCAGTTCCCCTTCACGCTCCTGCACGTGGCGTGGGCGGCCGACGTCAGTCCTAGCATCCCTTAATCACAAGCGCGATGCATCTCGGGACCACTCGGGCGCGCGCCGCTACACTGCTGGCATCTGAAAAGCTTCGGCTGATACCGCGACGTCGAGTACCCATAATTCTTCCCGCGTAGCCGGTTAGTGCGAAAAGGTCTCCGACCAACCCAGATCAAATACCCAAATCCATTAGCATTTTTAATTAGGCCAGCAACACAGTCTCGCGGGAATCCACCCGTCTTACAACTAATCACCCATGAACCCAGTAACATGGTCGAGTAACTGTGTGGTTGTAACATCGGGGGGAATCCGAGGAATCACCCTCGTTGGATTCCGAACGATGTACCCATCAAGGTGGGCTTAGAGGAATCACCCTCGGGGGTCCCACACTCGCGGGGTTGCACGACAGAGGCGTCATCGGGAATGGTGGAAGAGGAATCACCCTCGATAACCACGACCGACTAGCTATACTACAGAGATATCATCAGGAGTACTTAGTGAGGTGTCACCCTCGGTACCCGACAGTATCCCTGTAGCGTCGTACAACGAAGGGGGGTGAATGTGCTGTGTCGGGTCTGGCTCGTCGATCAGAGATCGAGAATTGAAAACAAGCGGGGCAACTGATCTACGGGGTCAAAGGGGATGACTGCTCCACCTATACTAAGCATATTAAAGGTACAGGACTGAAAGTAGCAGTTCATCAAAAACAGGCTATGCATCAGATATAGGAGCTAACTACAACAGTAGCAAAATACTAATGCAAGCAGTAGGAAGAAAGACATAGGCGATATAGGAATGATCAAGGGGAGTTTGCTTGCCTTGCTGCTCTGCGGCAAAGGACTGATCGGCAGGGTCGTAGATGTACCCGGCAGCAGCATCAGTCTCGGGGTCTACCGGTAAGAAGAGGGGGAAGAAACAATAAATAATAGCACCGATGCAACACAAAGGATGACATGGAAATATGCAGGCTAGACATGAGCTAACGCAGCAACATCCGTCATAGACGGGTCGGAAGAATATCTGACGATATTTTCCCGGTCTCGGGCTACTACCGGTTACACTGGAAACGATGGAAAAGTTCCATGTTTGCTATGCTAGGGACGCGTGGCACACGAATGGACCGTGCATCCGGGTTCGTCTCGCTTTGCTGATCAACTTTCATGTTGAAATTATTTCGATCTGACTTACGGATTATTTAATATTAATTTTTAAAGTTTTATTAATTATTTAAGAATTAAAAACAGATTTAAAAGATTTAGTAAAATCCTATTATGACATCATCGCGATGTGAGGCTGACATCACATTTGATCGGTCAACTGACCAGCGGGTCCCGAACGTCATAGGCACAAGTTTTTATTACGATTAATTATTTATTAATCAGATTAATTCAACGAGGGACCCACGTGTCATACTCTAATTATGTTAATTAATTATTTTAACTAATATATCTATTTCTTTATTTAATAAAACATTATTATTATTATTATTATTTATATTAACTACCGCGTGGGGCCTCCCTGTCATAGACAGCGGGTGCACTGGCCCCACCGGTAAGTGACTTAAGGCCAAATTCACATTTTATTTTTATTAGATACCTAACCGTTCAAATACCGTATTCCTCTAATACCCATATACGCAAATACATACATCACATCTCATACATACATACGGAATACAACCTTTGTTTATATTTCTTTTTTCTTTTCTCTCAACACTCATCTCTCTCTCTCTGTTAACAGAGACAGAGAACTCTCTCTAACTCCATAGAAGAACCGAAAGTTCAAATCCTCCTACCGGAGTCCACCGTCGACGGATCGAGGCCCTGTTTGCCGGAACGGAACCGGGACGGCGAGGAGATCGACACGGTGGGAGGAGCCCGAGGAGGGGCTCACCGACGGTGACGTGACGGCCCGGTGAAGCCGGAGTTCGCACGAAGATGACGGTGGAGACGGGTGTGCCAGCGAGGAGGAGCCGGTGAGGAGGGCCCCCCGGAGATGGAGCCGCCGACGGTGAGGGGCGGCCACCGTAGAGAGGGCCGCCGGTGATGGACCTCCCGGAAGGGGCCGGCCGCCGAGATGGGGGGGGGCCGAGGTGGCCGGCGCCCCTGCCGGCGGGGTGGAGGCCGAGAGGTGGGGGGGCCGCCGGGAGAGGATGGTCGGTGGAGGGAGGCGGCCGTGGGGAGAGGAGGCCGCCGGCGGGAGGAAGGAGGTCGTGAGGGGCGGGGCCGCCGGGGGAGGAGAGGAGCCGTGGGAGGGCGGCTCGTCGGCGTGGTGAGGCGGACCGAGGGGGGCCGCCGGTGGGAGGAGGAGTGACCGCCGGGGGGGGGCTGCCGGCGGGAGGAGTGGCCGCCGGCTGGGGAGGGAGAGGGGCGAGGTGGAGGCGACGTGGGAGGGAGAGGCGAGAGGGGCAGAGGGGGGCGACGGGATCTCGGGGGGTTGGGGGGCTCTCGTGAGGTGGGGGGCCGAGAGAGGGGGAGGAGATGGCGCGTGGGGTGGGGCCCCCCACGAGGGGGGGTGGCTGGCGGCGGTGTGGGAAAGGGAGGGAGTTTGGCGAGGGGAGGAGGGTCTGGTCGCCAGGGGAGGGGCGCGCTAGGGTTTGGGAAGGCCGGCTGGGCCACTTGGCCCAGTTGGGCCGGCTGGGGGGGCTTTCTTCCTTCTTTTTTTTTGTTTGTTTTGTTTTGTTTTCTTTTACCTTGTTCCTTTTTTATTATTTCTTTCTTTCAGTTTTCTTTCTTTCTTTCATCATTATTATTTCTTTAATACTTTCCTTTTATATATATATCCTTTTAATACTTGTAATGAACCGATAAAGTGCTTTCCTTTGCTTTCAAATCATCGATCCGGACAGACGCGAATCCACGCGGGTCGGAGATGGGAATTCGATGACGTGGCATCATTAGCGGTTGATCACTGTAGCTTAATTACAATCACTACTGTAGCAAAAGTCGAGGATGTCACAAGGTGTTAGTGTGGTTAACAGTCGTGGTCGACTCCCTCGCTGGGCTTCCGCTTGAAGGTTGCCGAGGTGCAAGACATGCACATGGTGATAAGTGGCGAGAGCGTGTGTGAAGAAGTACACCCCTGTAGGGTTATGATCTATTCGACTAGCCGCGTCTGTGGATATGGACTACTTGGAGACATATGTTGTTCATAGATAACTTTAATGGCTACTCACAAAATTATCAAGATAAGTGTGCGTATCATGAATGGCATTCTCGTAGGTAAATGAGAAATTATCCATGATATTGTATTGATGTGGTGGTAGTGGACTCGTGTATGACCTATCAAAACTTGTTCAAAATAATTGAAGTTGTGGTACAGATTAGCCAAGAGTCAAAGTTGGCTTGCTGCATGAAACCCCACAACATCCTTCATTGATACTTGTGCATGAGTAGATATATCTGATTTAAAGTCTTGCTGAGTACTTTCGTACTCATGTTTGCTTAATAAATGTAGCAGAAGACACCCATGAGCCATCAGGTGGGTTCTACCTAGACGTCAATGATGACGAGTAGCTACCTGGCCCCTTTCAGAAGGGATCTGTCGATACTTAGGCTTTATACCTTTTCCTTTCATCTGTCTGTACTAAGACATCTTTAATGCTTCCGCATGGCTTGTATGACTTTGTGTGTCCGGTCATGTGACCCCTACCTGTATGAACTTATTATGCAAGGCTCTTCCGAGTCTTCTAAATAAATGTTGTGATATTGTATGGTTATGTTGTGATGCCATTGTTGTATCTATGCATATTGAGAATGTCATGCGTATGTGTGATGTGATGTGATATGTATGGGGTTCGACACCTAGTCGTGTGCCTTTAGTAGCCCTCTTTATGAGAAATGCCCCTTTGTGCTTCCACTGAGCCTTGGTAGCTTGCTACTACTCCGGACACATTGGTTGACCAGCATGTATCCTTCTTAGCTGTTGTGTCTGTCCCTACGGGGAAATGTCACATGGTGTAATGGAGTCCTTGTAGCTTGCTACGACTCGCCTACATACGTTGATGACCGACACCTGCTTTGCTAGGTTATGTATGCCTGTCTCTATACAGTTGTGCCACTTAGGTTTATGACTAGTTATGTCGACCCGGTTTCTTTGGCATTGGAATGCTAGCGACACAATTGCATACGTAAGTTGAAAGACGCAAACGGTCCCGACCAAGGTAAGGTGGCACCCATGGAATTAACCGTGCGTGAGAACGCAAAGTGATGCGATGTGTTACAGACAGGATTCCTATGGCTTAGGATCGGGGTCCCGAGAGCGTTGGTATCAGAGCCTGATTGACTGTAGGATTACCAAGCCAAACTGGTTGAAGTCGAGTCTAGAACTGCTTTAGTTATATATAAGGGAATTGTTTGTGGAAGGGAACATAATGCTCTTGCTTGTCTTCTCAAGCCATTCTATTATGGTCAATCTTATCTTATCTACGGGGTTTAAGAACTAGGCTTCTTATCTATCTCATAGGTTCACGAGATACTATTCCGTAGGCTTATAGAAAAAAAAATGTTGACCATGGATCTTGATCTTGAAAGTTGAGTGGTTATGCTATCCCATCTTTTGCAGGATGTCTCAAAATTGTTTTTGAGCATTTACAGTCGTTATGTTGTGTGATTTTTGCTAGAGCTCTAATGCCTCTACATTATTCTCTATTTCAGATGCCCCTCGTCCTTCTCGTCAGGTGGTCCGTTTGACCAGGTGCATTGATGTGTCGGGTCATACGTCCATGTTGGGCAGGATGATTACAGTAGCCGGTTACCGCTGGTACCCCGAGTATATAGTGGAGGAGCAGTACCGGGATTTTAACCAGAACCAGTATATGTGTACCGTTAGGGTATATCCAGATTACCCTGGAGCTGAGGAACCAATCCATTGGTCTTATGGATTGGGGGTTACCGTAGACATGGCGGTCCAGGATGCCGCCTATTCAATGTTGACCATTATGAGAGCAAAACATGCACTACTGCAGAATTCAGAGTTCTGTTATATTCCACCTTCTCAGCCAGGAGAAGAAGGTTATGTCAGTGGAGTTTACTTTGATTCTTCTTTGGAGGACCCGTTGTTGTAGGTTATCACTCAGGTGCTAGAGAATAGAGACCGAGATGCTCATGCTCTTCGCATCAAGCTTTATGCTACTCGTGCCCGTCTGTGGACAGCTTTGACACAGCTGGCACCTGTCATTCAGACAGGCTATGGAGACATGGAGATGTTGAACCCAGTTAGGACTCATTTGCCAGCTCACGTTGATTGGCCTGCTATTGGAGGTGTCACCCCTCTTCGTGGAACTCTGTTGCCACTAATCAGGGAACCGAGGCCACATTCGTGTACTTATGGTTTCCAGGGATGTCTCGCTAGGGTGTTTCTTGACCCTCAGGTTCAGCTCCCGAGTCACGGAGGAAACCTGTATGAGATGTTCTATGTGGATGCTTGAGTTCGTGAGTGGAACAGTAGTATTGTAACAGTTATATTGTCCACTGTCCTACGTGTCTTGTGGAATATGACTGAGGTGTGAGATGAGTTCCGGAGGCATAGATAAGTAATGTATAGGAAGCTTGGAAAACCTCTGATGAGTAGTATCATCTTCTGAGTAGTTTGTTCTTTAGCTTGAGTTTGTACTGAACTATGTTATGGTGTGTCTGAACCATGGTGTATATATAACAGTTTGCTTGTTGCCATGTTGTTCGAATGTTCATTTCCGCATTCCATATTGTTCAGTGCATTTCTTAATTCCTTAGCTAGAGTTGATGTTGATCTAGTCTAAGTTGTGAGTTTGTTTGTCAGGATGGTGCTCACCAGGCTCAACCGTGCTCCTGCCCATGAGCAGGGAGAGGGTAGTCAAGCAGCTGAGGAAAACCTGCCTCACCCGCCCTCTTTGGCGGAGGTTATGCTGGAGGCGGAAAGGAATAAGATAGAAACCAACCGTTTGTTAGAGCGTATTGAGCAGAATATGGCTCGTCGGCCGCAAAATGACGCAGTGACTCTCAATGACTTTGTGAAGCTCAATCCACCCAAGTTTCATCATTTCGTCGATCCACTTGACGCTGATCATTGGCTATGTAGTATTTCACGCAAGATACGTTCTGCCAACGTTGCTGAGGTTGATACGGTGACATTTGCTGCTTACTTTCTGGAAGGCCCCGCCAATCTGTGGTGGGAGAATTATGAAGTTATGCGTCCTGCTGGACCAGCAGCCACCTGGGTTGATTTCAGCGCAGCTTTCCTTGTGCATCACATTCCAGAAGGGTTAATGGATCACAAGAGAGAGGAGTTGTGCACATTCACTCAAGGGAAGCTGACTGTAGATGCATATAGTCGTGAGTTTGTAAACCTTGCCCGTTATGCATTTGAAGAGGTGTCAACTAACGCTAAGAAGCAAGCAAGGTTCCGCAAGGAACTGAGCCCCGAGCTTCGTCGTGATCTGCACCTTCATGAATGTACGAACTTCCAAGCTCTTGTCAACAAGGTGATCAGTGTTGAGACTGGCCATACTGACTATGAAGCAACGAAGAAACACTCTCGTGATTCTGGCTCCTCATCCGGTTCAGTGTTTGAGAAGCGCCGGGTGTGGGTCCCGAATAGTTATCTGCCGCCAAGATACACTCCAAGGCCATCCTATGTGGCGTCTCACACAAGTTAGACCAACCCTCCAGCCAAGACCTATGGTGGTCCAGCTACCAATGCTGCACCACGCGCCAATCAAGTGATTTGTTACAAGTGTGGAGAACCAGGTCACTATTCACATGAGTGTCCTTAGAATAACGATGCCAAACAACCTGAAAGTCTGTTGGGCGTGGAAAGCCAGGCAGAGCATTTTATGTGAAGCCAACTCCTGCGCGTGGCCGCATGAACTATGTTTTAGCACAAGAAGCTGCAGAGGATCCCGACGTCATCTTGGGTACGCTCCTTGTCAATTGTCACCCAGCGTCTGTTCTTTTTGATACTGGGTCATCTCATTCTTTCATTTCCGGAAGTTATGCACAGTTGCATAACATGTCCTTCTATGATATGCAATTCCATTAGTGGTTCAAATTCCTGGTAGTAAGTGGCAGACTTCTAGGATAAGATATGACAATGAGATTCTTGTGTACATGCTAGTATTCCTAGCATCCTTGATAGCCCTTAAATCTTCAGATATCAATATCATCTTGGGTATGGACTAGATGTCAGCTCATTATGCCAAGATTGATACCCATTCCAGGAATGTTCAGCTTACACATCCATCGGGTGAGATAGTTAATGTCTCAACTCGAGTTGCTAAATGCAAATTCTATTCCCTCAATTCTAGTCCTCTTCTAGAGCTAGAAGACATTCCGGTAGTCCATGACTTCCCGGATGTTTTTCCAGAAGAACTGCCAGGAATTCCACCTGACAGGGATGTGGAGTTTGTGATAGATCTTATTCCAGGAACTGTCCCAATAGCCAAAAGACCCTATAAGATGGCACCCTTAGAGCTAGCCGGAATTAAGAAACAACTAGATGAGGCCTTGAATAAAGGTTTCATTCGTCCTAGCTCTTCTCCTTGGGATTGTCCCGTCCTCTTTGTCAAGAAGAAGAATGGAACGGATCGGATGGTTGTAGATTATCGACCAGTTAATCTGGTCACCATAAAGAACAAGTATCCGCTCCCCAGGATCAATGACCTGTATGATCAGCTCGCTGGATCCTCTATCTTTTCCAGGATGGATTTGAGGTTAGGCTACCATCAAATCAAAATCAAGAACGGGGACATTCCAAAAACGGCCTTTGTTACTCGTTATGGCCAATACGAGTACACCGTCATGTCCTTAGGTTTAACCAATGCCCCAGCCACCTTCTCTCGCTTGATGAATTCGGTCTTCATATAGTACTTGGACAAATTTGTCATGGTTTACCTCGATGACATTCTCATCTACTCGATGAATGAAGAAGAACATGTTGAGCATCTAAGGCTGGTATTGATGAAACTTCGAGAGCATCGCCTTTATGCCAAGTTTTCACAATGATAATTCTGGTTACCAGAAGTGCCCTATCTAGGCCACGTAATCTCTGGTAAAGGAATTGTTGTCAATCCCGAGAGAGCTCAAGCCGTCTTTGATTGGACTCAACCTGAATCGGTTAAGCAAGTTAGGAGTTTTCTTGGTCTAGCGAGCTATTGTCGCCGCTTTGTCGAGAACTTCTCCAAGGTTGCAAAGCCTCTAACTGAACTCCTCGAGAAATATAAAAAGTTCGAGTGGACCCCATAGTATGAGCATAGTTTTCAGGAACTGAAAAGACGCCTGACTTCCGCACCTGTGTTGGTACCACCAGATTTCTCCAAGGACTTTGTTATCTATTGCGATGCCTCACAACAAGGATTAGGTTGCATTCTCATGCAGGATCGTCATGTGATTGCATACGCATCTCGACAGTTGCATCCACATGAGGATAACTATACCACACATGATCTTGAGCTTGCAGGTGTAGTCCATGCACTAAAAACCTGGCGACATTACCTTCGGGGTAATCATTGCGAACTTTACACTCATCACCAAAGTCTGAAATACATTTTCTTCCAACCGGATTTGAATCTCAGTCAAAGACGGTGGGTCGAGTTGATCACAGATTACGACTTAGGGATACCTTACACCCCGGGCAAAGTCAATTTCATGGTTCATGTGCTAAGTCATAAGTCTTACTGTAACAATCTGATGTTGCAAAAGAGTCAACCACTTCTCTATGAGGAATTTTGGAAGTTGAACCTCCACATTGTTCCTCAGGGATTCCTTTCCACCTTGGTGGTGAAACCTACTCTTAGGGATCAGGTCATTGAGGCTCAAAAGGTTGATCCGGGGGTTTCTCGTATCAGAAGGAACATCAAGAAGGGTAGTGCAGGATGTTTCACAATTAATGACCAAGGCGTTGTGTTCTTTGGGGATCGCCTTGTGGTTCCCAAGGTACGAAACTTGAGACGCCTGATCCTTAAGGAGGCTCATGCATATCCTCTCATGATTCATCCTGGTAGTACTAAGATGTATCAGGACCTACGCCAGAGGTTCTGGTGAACTAGGATGAAGAGAGAAATAGCTAAGTTTGTAGCAAATTGTGACGTTCGTCGTCGAGTTAAAGCAGAACATCAAAGGCCTGCTGGCACCCTTCAACCTTCAGCTATTCCTGATTGGAAATGGGATAAAGTCGGTATGGATTTCATCACCGGATTTCCCAGGACCAAGAGAGGGAATAATGTTATCTTTGTGGTCATTGACCGTCTTTCCAAAGTGGCTCATTTTCTTCCTGCCAGAGAAAGTATAACAGCTAGTCAGCTAGCGGAGTTATATATTTCTCGAATAGTGTCCCTTCATGGTGTTCCTTTGGAAATTAACTCAGATCATGGGAGTATCTTTACTTCTCGTTTCTCGGGAAGTTTTCAAAATGCCATGGGGACCCACCTCTCCTTTAGCATTGCTTTCCATCCTCAGTCAAGTTGTCAAGTAGAACGAGTAAATCAACTCCTTGAAGATATCCTTCGAGCTTGTGTTATATCGTTCTGCATGAACTGGGAGAAGTGTCTTCCATTCGCCGAATTTGCTTATAACAATAGTTATCAATCAAGCTTGGCCAAAACTCCTTTTGAAGTTCTCTATGGACAAAGATGTCGAATACCCCTTAACTGGTCAGAAACCGGAGAGAGGCAACTCTTTGGTCCGGATATGATTCAGGAAGCAGAAGAGCAAGTTCGCATTATTTGTGAGAAGTTCAAAACACCCCAATCTCGTCAAAAGAGCCAATATGATCGTCATCATAAGGTTGTGACCTTCGAAGTTGATGAGAAGGCTTACCTTCGGGTTACACCTCTAAAGGGTACCCATAGATTCGGTACCAAAAGCAAAATGGCTCTTCGTTACATTGCTCCTTTTAGCATTCTTTCCAAACGAGGAGAAGTTGCCTACCAATTGGAACTTCCTCCGCATCTTTCCAAGCTTCATGATGTTTTCCACGTCTCGCAACTCACGCATTGCTTCTCGGATACTATCCGTGAAGTGGACCACGAAACGCTTGATTTCCAGGATAACCTTTCATACCAAGAATACCCTGTTCGTATTCTTGATCAAGCTGAGCGTACCACTCGACGTCCGAACTTCATGTTTCTAAAAGTTCAATGGTCAAATCATTCTGAAAAGAAGCAATTTGGGAAAGGGAGGACCGTCTTCGACTTGAGTACCCCACGCTCTTCCCGGCGACTTCCAAATCTCGGGACGAGATTCTTTTGAGTGAGAGTGAGTTGTCACATCCCTAGATTTACCACTTGGTGTTTACCTTGATTGTGCTTCATATTTTATTTTGCATTAAAAATGAAACGAGGATTAAATAAACCCTAGCACCTCACCCTAATTAAACCAATTCAAATGATGTGTATTTTGAATGAACCCAAAATGGCCTTCGTAAAAGCCCATCCTTTTTGATAAATTTTGACAAAAATATTTCAGGGATGATTATTTTTTCAAACAGTTTTGGCATTTAAATTAATCCAAGAAGGTCACTGAAATTGCCAAAATAAATAGCTATAACTATTTTAATTGTTATAAAATGTTGAGTTATTTTGTGGAGCTTGGAAATATTCCAAATAACCCCCCCCCCCCCACCACACAAATATATTCATTGTTTTAGGAATAGTTTGGAGCCAAAAATAAATAAATCAAATGTGAGAATTACCAAAACAGAAAAGAAATATAGAAAGGGGGAAGAGGCTTACCTGTAGCCCAGACCCGCCCCAACTCCCCTCCTGTCGTCTTCCACCTTTGCAAATCGGCAAAGGAGGAGGTGGCCGCCGCTTCCTCCAACAGCAGCATGCGGCTGCGTGCCTACATGGCTCTCTTCGTCGCATTGGCAACGCGGATAAGCCTCCCCGAAGTCGTCCCCATCGCTCTCACCTCACCATTTCCCCTATCCCCTCCTCTCCTCTCGGCCGCCATGGTCGCCGGTTGAGCTCAACGTCGCAGCTCGCTCTGGCAGCTCATCCCTGCCTCTAAGCCGCGCAGAAGCTTCGTCTCGACGACCTCTTCCTCTCCAGCAAGCCACAAGACGCCGAGAGCCCCTGGAACGCCGTAAAACCGTCGTCTTCAACCTCCGGCCATCGAGCTCCCCGACGTCGATTCTTCGTCTCTAGGCCGTCCCCGAGCTAGCTTTTGACGCCCCTGGCCTTCATGTGAGCTAAGGATCCCATCCTGTCATTTTCCCCTTCTGCCCCTAGCCGTAGCCGTCGATTCCATCGGAGCCCGACGAGATACGCCGCAGGAGCTCGTTGCCGGTGACGCTCCGGTGAACGGCTGGTCATTCTTAGGCGACCAGAAGCTTCAGCTCGTCATGTAGACGCTTTAGGAGCCAAGCCCCGCACGTTTTGAACCCTGGATCGATGACCTCGACGATGCCCGAGCTCCGGCAGTTGCAGAGCTCGTCGTCGGCGTTGACCCCGGCCTCTTCAGCTCCCGAGACTTGCAGAAATGGACTCGCGGGCGTGCGATCGTTCTAAAGGTGCTCCCCGCCGTCCATTTGATCGTCGGAGATACGTTTCCGAAGCCCTCTGTCGTTCTTGTGGTCGTCGGAGTCTCCTCGCCGATGAGTTTGACCTCACCACCGGTGGGTTTGACCCCCTAAGCCTATGACATGTCGGTCCAGCCCCTAGATTAATTATATGAATTTAAATAAATTTAAATAATTTATTAATTATTAAACAAACGCTCACATGTGGGTCCAGATCTATTAATTAGCTAATTAACTTATTTCTTAACTTTATTTAGGCAAGAGACACTTACCAGTGGGTCCAACTAGTCAGGTTTGACTTGCAACGGCTAGTGAGCCAAGCTGATGA
Source organism: Hordeum vulgare subsp. vulgare (assembly GCF_904849725.1). Taxonomy (NCBI): domain Eukaryota; kingdom Viridiplantae; phylum Streptophyta; class Magnoliopsida; order Poales; family Poaceae; genus Hordeum; species Hordeum vulgare. The sequence goes on along the minus strand of NC_058521.1, from coordinate 107,636,868 downwards.
TGTGTTGATGTCATGCTGGCGCAATAAATATAATTCTGTAATAAAAATAATTCCACGAATAGTTTAAAACTTCAAAAATACATTGAAATTAATCTATAACTCAGATCAAAATAATTTATATATGAAAATTGATGAGAAAAATTTAAGGAATTTAATGGTGCTATTTTTATGCATGATAAAACAAGTTATACCTGAGCATCAGGTCAAATCTTTAAAAGGGTATTTGAAAAATACCTTATTTGAAGTGATATTTGAACTTTGATTCAAATGAGCTTCAACTAAAGAAATGGTAGCTACATTAGCCCATGTCACATTTCGTTTTAATGTCGTGATCATGCATCATATTGTCGCACTTGAAATGTATTGATTGTTGTTGTTTAATTCGGTAGGCCCTACTCCACCGGATACCTCCGATTACCCGACTGAAGGGATATATTCCCCTACCGACAACAAGGCAAGCACCCCTTTTGATCATACTGATATAATCCCATGTTCTTGCTCCGGCTCTCATTTATTGCATTAGGAAACATCATGATAAATGCTTTTGCCTCAGTAGTTGAACCTATTTCGTTTGCATGACCTGTCCTTGTCACAGTAAATAGCTAAACCTTGCAAACTAGCATACCTGGTAGATGTTTGAGCCATGATGCGCTTACCTACTATGCTTGCTATGCTTAGAGTTGTGTCAGGCCTGTTTCATCTCGTGATGGACTGGAGGGAATAAATGTGTTTTGGTGACAATGGTTAAGTGTTGAACCTAATTTGGTAAAGGTACCGATCAGAGGCTATGTAGGAGTACATGGCGGGTTGTCTCATTGGAGCCGTTCTTAGGAACTGAGTTCCGTGTATGTAATCCAAAAATAGCTCCTACCATACATTGGGACCTAAACCAATGGACCCTCTCGACTTAAATCGCCTAGTACTCGGTCCAGGAGTTGCAAGTAGTTTCCGGTGTTTGTAGGCATGCTGGAGGCCGTGCATAGTGCTGACCTTAGAGGTGGGCTATAACGCGGTAGGCAGTGGCACGGTGTACCAAGTGGCACCCGGATGGTGGGCTTGGGAACCCTACGCATTTGGTTTGAGGTCGTAGCGGAAACTTCGGCCGGACTTCCGTGCGGGTTCAGTCTCAAATAGGCGATAAACCTGGACTAGGTGTTAGTGTGGTTAACGGTCGTGGCCGACTCCCTCGCTGGGCTTCCGCTTGAAGGTTGCCGAGGTGCAAGACGTGCACATGGCGATAAGTGGAGAGAGCGTGTGTGAAGAAGTACACCCCTGTAGGGTTATGATCTATTCGAATAGCCGCGTCCACGGATATGGACTACTTGGAGACATATGTTGTTCATAGATAACTTTAATGGCTACTCATAAAAGTATCAAGATAAGTGTGTGTATCATGAATGGCATTCTCGTAGGAAAACGAGAAAGAATCTATGATAGTGTATAAATGTATTCAAAATAACTGAAGTCGAAGTACAGATTAGCCAAGAGTCAAAGATAGCTTGTTGCATGAAGCCCCACAACCCCCTTCGTTGATACTTGTGCATGGGTAAATAGATCTGATTTAAAGTCTTGTTGAGTACTTTCGTACTCATGTTTTCTTAATAAATGTTGCAGAAGACACCCACGATCCATCAGGTGGGTTCTACCTAGACGTCGCTGATGACGAGTAGCTGGTGTCCCAGTTACGACCTGGCCCCTTTTAGAAGGGATCTGTAGATAGTCAAGCTTTATACGTTTTCCTTTCATCTGTGTGTACTCTGACAACTTTAATGCTTCCGCATGGCTATTATGACTTTGTTTGTATGACTTGAGTGTCGGGTCATGTGACCCCTACCTGTATGAACTTATTATGCAAGGCTCTCTCGAGTCTTCTAAATAAATGTTGTGATGTTGTATGGTTATGTTGTGATGCCATTGTTGTATCTATGCATATTGAGTATGTCATGCGTACGTGTGATGTGGTGTGATATGTATGGGGTTCTACACCTAGTCGTGTGCCTTTAGTAGCCCTCTTTATAGGGAAATGCCCATATGTGCTTCCACTGAGCCTTGGTAGCTTGCTACTGCTCCGAACACATTGGTTGACCGACATGTATCCTTCTTAGCTGATGTGTTTGTCCCTACGGGGAAATGTCACACGGTGTAATGGAGTCCTTGTAGCTTGCTATGACTCGTCTACACACGCTGATGACCGACTCTTGCTTTGCTGGGTTATGTATGTCTGTCTCTGTAAAGTTGTGCCACTTGGGTTTATGACTAGTTATGTCGACCCGGGTTCTTTCACATTGGAATGCTAGCGACACAATTACATATGTGAGTCAAAAGACGTAAACGGTCCGGCCAAGGTAAGGTGGCAGCCGTAGAATTAACCGTGTGTGAGACCGCAAAGTGATGCGATATGTTACAGGCCGGATTCCTATGGCTTAGGATCGGGGTCCCGAGAGGCCCATGTGTTGCAATCCGCTTAAAATTTCACATTTCGAAATTTCTGATACAATCACAATGCTTTTAAAAATAGTAAGAATTTTCAAATGTACCTCTTACGAGTCATTTCAATTAGAAGGCATGGGGTGTGCTTTTCTTTGTGTTTCCTGTGTAGGATACTTATTTTCTTTTCACAAGGACCCCACTCCTTTCCTTATTTCCTTACTCTTAATTTATTTATTTAATTTCATGTCACAATGACTCCATTCCTTTCCTTCTTTCCTTCCTCCCACTTCCTTTCCTTATTTTCCTATTACGAACACTCAAATTCCTTTATTTCTTTATATCTTTGCATGTCGATTGAAATCCTCTTATTTCTTGTCGCGTCTCCTTGATACGCACGAAGATCAATGGAGTATATAAACTGGGAGGATTTAGTGTCAACACGCCAGGTGGGACTATTTATAATAGCCAAAACAACCTATTTTCTGAATAAAACATTGAGCTAACTAAATTTTCTATGACAATGCATATGCGATGGGGAGGTCCAGGGTAGATCAGCATTTGCTTTTCCCGCTTACGTTGGTCGGCTTCGCTTCGTTGGGGTCAATAGCGCGAGGTGAAACTATTTTTTTTTTTGAAAGCAATCCCACATTTCATTAACTAGAACGGTGTGAGGGTAGATCCCCCTCCACACAAGCTGCCACTTGGGCAGGAACAAAGTTTCCCCACTCCTCGATGTGGTTTGGTTCGTACATACGACCGATACAAGCAAGTTGATGCGCGGCACCATTCGCGTGTCGACGACATAGGGAGATCTTCTGTTGGGAAAACCATATCTTCAATTGGTATTTCATGTCCCCAATGAGTGAAGCATACGCTGATGCATCCGCCCGGGAAAGGTCCATAGCCTCTGTCAAGAGCGAACTGTCTGTTTCAAAGATCACCCGCACCATGCCCAGCTCCGCCGCCATTGTTATTGCATGTGATAGAGCATAGACTTCCGCGGCAAATGCATCCGCTGCGTGCGCCTGGCGCCCCGCGCGAGCAGCCAACACTGCTCCGTTTCCATCTCTAGCGACAATGCCCCAGCTTGAGTCCGCCTGCCCTGGTATAAAGGATCCATCCGCATTGATTTTGATCATATCACTTGGCGGTGGCTTCCATTTAGTCGGGCTCTTTCCTTTCTCTGGAGCTCTGAAAATCTGCATGTACTCCATGACATTGGCCTGAGTTCTTCGCGCCACTTCCTCAGCCTGTGCCGACATCTCTCCCTCCCTCAGCTTGTTTCGGTTGGACCACCATAGCCACCAAAACGTAAGGATATGCATACGCTTAATCTCGCTCAGGCCCCATATGTAGTCTAGGGCATGGTGTACGGAGGTGATTTCCTGCAGCATCGCCCGCTCCGGCTCCAGCGCTAGAGCCCTCCAGACTCCCTTGACATGTTTGCACTTGATAAATAGATGGCCCCCATCCTCCTCCGCCTTGCCACAGAAGAGACATTTCGTGTCCACCACCGGAATACCCCTCTTTCTCAGATTTGAGCGGAGTGCGAGAGATTCATGCTTCAGCCGCCACGCGAACATCTGAATATTCCTCGGGCCTGGTAGTTTCCATAGACAGGTCCAGGATTCGTCCGTGCCATGGTTAGTGCTTGCTGTAGCTGAACTTGCACCTACTTCCCCCTGTTCCAGTAGCTTTCCCATTCTTACTTGCAGCTTATATGCGCTTCGTACCGAGTGTTCGCCTTTACCATCATATTGCCACGCCACAAAGTCGGGAACCCCTTCCTGCAGTGGGATACGGAGAATATGATGAACATCATCAGCCCAGAAGGTATCTCGCACCAGCCGTTCATCCCAATTCCCTGACGCCGGATCAATAAGTTCACAGACATACTCCAGCAGGTTGCCTTGCCGTGGTGTGATCACCCGTCTCGACCACGACCTGGGTATCCAGGGATCATGCCAGATGCTGACCCTCTCCCCATCCCCGATCCGCCAAATGTACCCCGCCTTGATGAGCTCCAACCCATGCAACAGACTTCGCCAGGAGTATGATATACCCGGCTTCGGCGACGCGTCCAGTACGTGCGTATTGGGGTAATATCTTGCCTTGAGGACCCGAGCGCACAAAGTCTCTGGAGATTGAATCAACCGCCAAATTTGCCGTGATAGCATAGCCCTGTTAAAGCAGTCCATATCCCTAAAACCGAGCCCACCCATATTCTTGGGTTTGGTTAATTTCTCCCAGCTGATCCAGTGGATAGTGTCCTCCTTGTCCTGTTGGCTCCACCAGTATTTTCCCAGCAGCGAACTGAGCTCCTCACAGAAGGACTTGGTAAGGTAGAAGCAGGATATAGCATAAGTAGGGATTGCCTGGGCGACAGTTTTCACCAGAACTTCCTTTCCTGGCTTCGCAATGAGCTTTTCCTTCCATCCGTAGACCTTTCCTGCTACAGCCCCCTTGACATAAGAAAATGCTTTCCTCTTTGATTGCCCCACATGAACCGGCAAACCAAGGTATTTCTCATTCCAATTCTCACTCTGAATCGCCAGAGTGTTCTTAACTTCCTCTCGCATAGTATCTATGGTGTTTGGGGTAAACATGATGGCTGACTTCTCCGTGTTAATGCACTGTCCCGAGCACCTCTCATATAGATCAAGGATCCCTTTCACGACCGCAGCTTCAGTTTGGTTGGCTTTCATGAGCAGAACAGCATCATCCGCAAAGAATAAATGAGAAACCATCGGTGCGTTGGTGCAGATTTTCACTCCACTCAGTCTTCCTGAACTTTCCGCGGCATGGAGAAGCGCAGACAGGCCTTCCGCACAGATCACAAAGAGGTACGGCGACAATGGGTCACCCTGACGCAGACCTCTTGATGGTCTAAACTGTTCTGTCAGATTTCCATTCACTTTGATCTGGTACTTCACTGTCCTGACACACCTCATAATCAGCTGGACCACCCTATCCTGAAAACCCAGCCGGCGAAGCATCGCATCCAGGTAGCTCCATTCCACCCGATCATAGGCTTTGCTCATGTCTGCTTTGACTGCCGCATACCCCTCCTTCCCTTTCGTCTTGTGCAGAATGTAATCCGAGATCTCATACGATATTAGCACATTATCCGTAATCAACCGTCCCGGAATAAAGGCACTCTGGTTGTCTGATATGATTTGGGGAAGTATCAGTTTCATCCTGTTTGCTATCACCTTTGAAACCAGCTTATAGAGCACATTGCACAGACTTATAGGCCGTAGATCCTTGATTCTGCTCGGGTTTTTCACTTTGGGTATAAGGACGACGACGGTGTCGTTCCATCCGGCCGGGATCTCACCCCCATTTAGAACAGCTAAAACTTCTTCTACAACCTGATCGCCCATCAGAGGCCAATTCCTTTTATACACAACCAAGGGCATTCCATCCGGTCCAGGGGCTTTTAAATCCCCTATGTGATCAAGCGCAGCTTTCACTTCCTCGCGTGTAAAGTCAGCCGACATGATGTTACTCATGTCGTCAGTGACACGGGCCGGCACCGTATCGAGGAGGTCCGCCAATCGGCCCGACATACTGGATGTGAATAAGCCCTGAAAGTATGAGCAGACATAGTTAGTGAGGTCGTTCCCTTCCTTCACTACCGTACCATCCTCCTTTACAAGCCCTTTGATGCGGTTCTTCTTCCTCCTAGCGGACGCCACTGCCATAAAATAGCGCGTATTCCTGTTCCCATCCTTCAACCAGGCTACGTGTGACCTTTGTTTAGCTCTAGTATTCTTCTTTTCCTCCAGATCATTGACCACACCCCTCAACCTCCCTTCCTCCCGGATCTTAGCTTCAGACACAGGTGCACACATACATCTCTCCAGCTCTGCTCTAGCTCTGCGAGGTGAAACTATTGATTGAAAGGAGAACCCCCTACTTCAACAAAAGCGAGCTCTAGCTCTGCTGGTTGTACCCTTTGGTGAGAAAAGTCAAGGCAGTGGGCTCAATCTTTGACAACAACAATAAATGTTCTTGTCAAATTAGCTTTTTCCTCGATGAGGCATTCGAAACCAATAAAATCGTCTAAGCACGACAAAATCAAAAGTACCACCTGCTTTATTACTAGATACCCTCTCGTAAGGAAATATAAGAGTGTTTATATCACTACTTTTAGTGATCTAAAAACTCTTATACTTTTTACACAGGGAGTACTTGGGAACTAAGCTCTGTTTAGTTGCTCCGATCCTAGAATAGAAAACGTTTATCTAGAAGATACCAAAATGCGCAAGTTTTACTCAAGTTTTATGTGCGTGGAAGTACAATTAAGTAATATTATATACTATCTTTGAATCAGAATATAAGACTCTTTTATGCTAGTTACTAGCATGTAAAATCATTTTATATTTTGATATGGAGAGAACATTGAATATGTATTTAGATAGAATTTCTTAAGCCATTTATATCTTAAAGTGCTCTTATTCTATGCTTTGTGAGAGAAATATACAATACAAGAGAATTAAAGTGGCCAAGTTTGGGCGCCCCTAGTCAGTTTGGAGTATTAGTAGTGAGCTCCTCTACAAGTGACACGTGTGTACCATTCTATCTTATCTTTTAACATATTTCGCTACTGGTTTTGCATTATGTTTAGACAACCGGAAAAAAATAGCATGCTATCGCGCAACTAATAGCATGCTATAGCATTTTAAGCAATGTTTCATTAAATAAATCAGTGTACAAGAGCGGCATGTTTTTTTTCTCTCGTTCACTCTTGATTTGCGAACACAGTTCACTCCCGGTTTTGTAGTGCGTTTAGAGTACTGAAAAATAGTATGCTATAGCGTTCTAAGCAATGCCTTGCTAAATAACTTAGTGTATAATGTCTCACTACTAGCATACTAATGGTGTATTTCGAAGGTAGCTACAAGTGACACGTGTGTCCCATTCAATCTTGCCTTTTAATATATTTTACTATTGGTTTTGTATTGTGTTTAGACCATTCGAAAAAATTGCATGCTATAGCGTCCCTAATACCATGCTATAGCATTTTGAGCAATGTCTCAGTAAATAAATTTGTGTACAAGAGCGACAGGATGTGTCTGGTTTTTTCTATAGTTCACTCTTGATTTGGGAACACAGTTCACTCCCGTTTTTGTAGTGCGTTTATAGCACTGAAAAATAGCATGTTATAGGGTTCTAAGAAATACCTTAATAAACAAATCCGTGCCTCACTAATAGCACGCCAATAGTGTATTTCAGAGGTAGCGCTATTTTGTTATAGCGCGGTAACTTTTTCATTGGTTTAGACTCACTAGATGTTTTTCATGGACTTCATAAACTATGCAGGTCACATCCTATTTGTTTTATCCTGTCGCAAAGATCTGACAACCACGCCTTCTTATCTTCTTCCTCCTTCCGATTCAGATCTACCCCTCCCTATGCATCAAAAGCGTCGACTCTTCCATGGTCGTCAAATGACGCACCGCCTCTCCCCATGGCAGTAGATCACCACATGCCCCAACCTCGCCCACTTAACCACGCCTACCATGGCTGGCTATGGGAGTTAACGGGCGTCGGCGTGAATTTCTTGGGATGGGCTATGTACCATCACGACATCCTCACTCCTGACCTTACCATCACGCCCTCACTGCAGCCTCACCGTCCTTCAGCACGTGACACTCCTCCATCGACCCCCTTCGATTTTTCCTACCTCTCCAACCTTACCTTCGTCATCTTCGTGACATCGCAGCTCCAACGCCTTGCCTAGGCCACTTCCACCTTGCCGATGGCCTCCACTATATTGCAACGGTTAAATCCTCGACTTCAACTCTGGTAACCTCTTCCTCCTATTTGACCACATGTGATTTTTTTTCTTGCTGCAACGTGTGACCCTATTTCCTTTGTGTTTTCTTGCAAGTATTTTTTGATCGCTTTCATAGTTTGCAAATTTTTAGATTTCATACGATATGCATTTAAAATCATTGTTTTCCTAAAAAAAATGGCATGCACACATGTTGAATTTGATGCTTATCCCTTGTGAATGAGTACTCATAGTTTACTTGGCTAACATAATAGTTTTATCATCTTAAAAACATTATCAAATATAGGACCAATGAAATTCCATGGAAAACTATGGTAGTACTGATTATGGTATTGGCAAATTACTTATTCAAAGGTTTTGCATCTATATGTTTTATTGGTAATAGCAAACTTGTGTTGAAAGATTCAAAGAACTTAAAAATAACTTTCATTCTTTTCGAGCACCTCTTTTCATGGCCATCTAGTTTTTATCTCCTTCTAATATCAAGTATATGGTTAGGATATTCATATATGTGCACATTTAGGCTACTATTTGAGAAATTAGAGGATTTTAGTCTACATGTTAGCTCACACGTCCTACATAATGAAGACACAAATATACGCAACTAATGGTTTTGATTCTATTGTCTATTAATAGCTCATACTGAATGAGTGGGGCGTTTTGGAGCTCGGGCTCCATGAAGCCTTATTTCTGAAAACCCCATAATTTATGAAAAATCGTATTTTTTTCATTTCAAAAAATATGAAAATAAATATGAATATACATGGAGGCATAACACACATGTGTGTAAATTTTTAGAACAAAGTACGTTGAAACAAGATCGATGCAAAAAAGACAAATTTGTGGCATTTTAACACGTGATACCATTTATCCCAAAAGTTCATGAATTTGTTATTTTTGCAGAGATCACATCTTAAGGTATTTCATCCTAAATTTTTGCACACATAAACATTTCATCCTTGTGTACTTGCACATTTTTCTCAGTTTTTTTAACATAAAATTTGAATTTTCAATTTTTTAAAGGAAACGGTGCCATGGAGCCCGAGCTCCAAAAGGCATTTTTGCTACTGAACTAACATGTATTTTCATAATATTATATATGTTGAGCTAGCCATTTACAAAATTATACTATTATGTCATCCTTCTCATTTATTGTTGTTTTTAGAATAATCATCTTATGCTTATGTTTGTGTGTAACGTCGTTGTGTTTTTCTTATATCAACCTTCGGTACAAATTTCATCATACTTGGCTCTACCAGTTAACATGCTATTAAATAACCGGCCCTTGCTTAGTTTTGTTATATAATTCCTTTGAGAATGCTAAAAAAGTGTAAAATCACATTGCTTGTGAAAATACTGATCACGCACTCAAAAATATTTGGATTTCTCATATCTTGGATAAATTTCTAGATCTAAGTTGTTTTTTCCCTTTCTTTGATTACGATTAAAATGGAATTATATGATACATGACATACACATATGAGGGCAGACTCCTACGAATTCCTTTCAAATTGGTCACTCGGATTGGAACTGTAACATACATGATAGACATCAATCGTTGCACTACATATACTTCATTTCTTGCTCTAAGTTGTATGTTGACACAAGGTTCATAGCAAGTTTGATTAATTAGTATCTACATCCCTCCGAACCCTAGTTTCAATCACACAATTTGCGAGATGGAAGGGCCAACAAAATGCATGCGGCAACATGTTCTCCTTTCTTACTACACTAAGTGATTCTATTTCCTTTTACAGAATAAATCAAATGTGTCTATAGTATGATAATGAAATTCACATGTTCATTTTACTATTGAAGGTGCATTATCAATGAATGATATATAGCATTCACCTTATTGGCATATATTATACTTTCTGACATTTGATGTCATAAGTGAAGTGGATAAGTGGAAGGAAGCAATCACCGACCCAACAATTTACATTCTTTTTAACAATTTGTAATCTTCTCACGCTACCTCGTAATACCGAACAATATAATAACAAAAAGTAAACACGACCATCCAACAAATTAAGCTGCAATGTGGCCAAGAACACACTATACTTATGCATGGCGTTTGCTAGTATTATTAGGTGTCTTCCTTTTGATGTTAAAAGCTTTTTACATTCTTTATCCTTATTAAGTGAGGTGCTGCATTTTAAAGAAAATACAATAGAGTTGAATTAGCTTGCTATAAAAAATAAAGTAGTATATTTTTACTTAGTTGATATAAAGAGAAGAGGAGAGAGAAGGTAAGCTCACTCTTAGTTAAGAGTCGGCTCTAGCACGTGCTTCTAGTCACTTTGTAAGAATGAAAGATGAGTCATATAATAAAAAAATAATACACTCTTCTAACCAACTACTATAATACATGTTAGATATAAATAAATTATAAATCGAGTTAAATACATAGTGAGTGCCTTAACTTGTCCGACGCGTTTAGTTGGCTAAGTTTGGGCTCCCCTAGTCAGTTTGGAGTATTAGTAGTGAGCTCCTCTAAAAGTGACACGTGTTTACCATTCTATCTTATCTTTTAACATATTTCACTACTCGTTTTGTATTATGTTTAGACAACCGGAAAAAAATAGCATGCTATGGCGCAACTAATAGCATGCTATAGCATTTTAAGAAATGTCTCATTAAATAAATCAGTGTACAAGAGCGGCATGCTTTTTTTCTCTCGTTCACTCTTGATTTGCGAACACAGTTCACTCCCAGTTTTGTAGTGCGTTTAGAGCACTGAAAAATAGTATGCTATAGCGTTCTCAGCAATGCCTTGCTAAATAACTTAGTGTATAATGTCTCACTACTAGCATACTAATGGTGCATTTCGAAGGTAGCTACAAGTGACACGTGTGTCCCATTCAATCTTGCCTTTTAATATATTTCACTATTGGTTTTGTATTGTGTTTAGACCATTCGAAAAAATCGCATGCTGTAGCGTCCCTAATACCATGCTATAGCATTTTGAGCAATGTCTCGGTAAATAAATTTGTGTACAAGAGCGACAGGATGTGTGTGGTTTTTTCTCTAGTTCACTCTTGATTTGGGAACACAGTTCACTCCCGTTTTTGTAGTGCGTTTATAGCACTGAAAAATAGTATGCTATGGGGTTCTAAGAAATACCTTGCTAAACAAATCCGTGTCTCACTAATAGCACGCCAATAGTGTATTTAAGAGGTAGCGCTATTTTGTTATAGCGCGGTAACTTTTTCATTGGTTTAGACTCACTAGATGTTTTTCATGGACTTCATAAACTATGCAGCTCATATCCTATTTGTTTTATCCTCTCGCAAAGATCTGACAACCACACCTTCTTCTCTTCTTCCTCCTTCCGATTCAGATCTACCCCTCCCTATACATCAAAAGCGTCGACTCTTCCATGGTCGTCAAATGACTTACCGCCTCTCCCCATGGCAGTAGATCACCACATGCCCCAACCTCGCCCACTTAACCACGCCTACCATGGCTGGCTATGGGAGTTAACGGCCGTCGACGTGAATTTCTTGGGATGGGCTATGTACCATCACGACATCCTCACTACTGACCTTACCATCACGCCCTCACTGCAGCCTCACCGTCCTTCAGCACCTGACACTCCTCCATCAACCCCCTCCGATTTTTCCTACCTCTCCAACCTTACCTTCGTCATCTTCGTGACTTCGTAGCTCCAACGCCTTGCCTAGGCCACTTCCACCTTGCCGATGGCCTCCACTATATTGCAACGGTTAAATCCTCGACTTCAACTCTGGTAACCTCTTCCTCCTATTTGACCACATGTGATTTTTTTCCTTGCTGCAACGTGTGACCCTACTTCCTTTGTGTTTTCTTGCAAGTATTTTTTTATCGGTTTCAGAGTTTGCAAGTTTTTAGATTTCATATGATATGTATTTAAAATCGTTGTTTTCCTAAAAAAAATGGCATGCACACATGTTGAATTTGATGCTTATCCCTTGTGAATGAGTACTCATAGTTTACTTGGCTAACATAATAGTTTTATCATCTTAAAAACATTATCAAATATAGTACCAATGAAAGTCCATGGAAAACTACGGTAGTACTGATTATGGTATTGGCAAATTACTTATTCAAAGGTTTTGCATCTATATGTTTGATTGGTAATAGCAAACTTGTGTTGAAAGATTCAAAGAACTTAAAAATAACTTTCATTCTTTTCGAGCACCTCTTTTCATGGCTATCTAGTTTTTATCTCCTTCTAATATCAAGTATATGGTTAGGATATTCATATATGTGCACATTTAGGCTACTATTTGAGAAAGTGGAGGATTTTAGTCTACATGTTAGCTCACACGTCCTACATAGTGAAGACACAAATATACGCAACTAATGGTTTTGATTCTATTGTCTATTAATAGCTCATACTGAATGAGTGGGGCGTTTTGGAGCTCGGGCTCCATGAAGCCTTATTTCTGAAAACCCCATAATTTATGAAAAATCGTATTTTTTTTCATTTCAAAAAAATATGAAAATAAATATGAATATACATGGAGGCATAACACACATGTGTGTAAATTTTTAGAACAAAATACGTTGAAACAAGATCGATGCAAAAAAGACAAATTTGTGGCATTTTAACACGTGATACAATTTATCCCAAAAGTTCATGAATTTGTTATTTTTGCAGAGATCACATCTTAAGGTATTTCATCCTAAATTTTTGCACACATAAACATTTCATCCTTGTGTACTTGCACATTTTTCTCAGTTTTTTTTAACATAAAATTTGAATTTTCAATTTTTTTAAAGGAAACGGTGCCATGGAGCCCGAGCTCCAAAAGGCATTTTTGCTACTGAATTAACATGTATTTTCATAATATTATATATGCTGAGCTAGCCATTTACAAAATTATACTATTATGTCATCCTTCCCATTTATTGTTCAGTTTTTAGAACAATCATCTTATGCTTATGTTTGTGTGTAACGTCGTTGTGTTTTTCTTATATCAACCTTCGGTACAAATTTCATCATACTTGGCTCTACCAGTTAACATGCTATTAAATAATCGGCCCTTGCTTAGTTTTGTTATATAATTCCTTTGAGAATGCTAAAAAAGTGTCAAATCACATTGCTTGTAAAAATACTGATCACGCACTCAAAAATATTTGGATTTCTCATATCTTGGATAAATTTCTAGATCTAAGTTGTTTTTTTTCCTTTCTTTGATTATGATTAAAATAGAATTATATGATACATGCCATACACATATGAGGGCAGACTCCTACGAATTCCTTCCAAATTGGTCACTCGGATTGGAACTGTAAAATACATGATAGACATCAATCGTTGCACTACATATACTTCATTTCTTGCTCTAAGTTGTATGTTGACACAAGGTTCATAGCAAGTTTGATTAATTAGTATCTACAGCCCTCCGAACCCTAGTTTCAATCACACAATTTGCGAGATGGAAGGGCCAACAAAATGCATGCGGCAACATGTTCTCCTTTCTTACTACACTAAGTGATTCTATTTCCTTTTACAGAATAAATCAAATGTGTCTATAGTATGCTAATGAAATTCACATGTTCATTTTACTATTGAAGATGCATTATCAAAGATCAATGAATGATATATAGCATTCACCTTATTGGCATATATTATACTTTCCGACATTTGATGTCATAAGTGAAGTGGATAAGTGGAAGGAAGCAATCACCGACCCGACAATTTACATTCTTTTTAACAATTTGTAATCTTCTCACGCTAGTTCGTAATATCGAACAATGGAATAACAAAAAGTAAACACGACCATCCAACAAATTAAGCTGCAATGTGGCCAACAACGCACTATACTTATGCATGGCGTTTGCTAGTATTATTAGGTGTCTTCCTTTTGATGTTAAAAGCTTTTTACATTCTTTATCCTTATTAAGTGAGGTGCTGCATTTTAAAGCAAATACAATGGAGTTGAATTAGCTGGCTATAAAAAATAAAGTAGTATATTTTTACTTAGTTGATATAAAGAGAAGAGGAGAGAGAAGGTAAGCTCACTCTTAGTTAAGAGTCGGCTCTAGCACGTGCTTCTAGTCACTTTGTAAGAATGAAAGATGAGTCATATAATAAAAAATAATACACTCTTCTAACCAACTACTATAATACATGTTAGATATAAATAAATTATAAATAGAGTTAAATACATTGTGAGTGCCTTAACTTGTGTGACGCGTTTAGTTTGGTTCCTAAACTTACAAAATACGCAAAATCGGTGTCGTAACTTGTCCCCCCGTACAAATACAGTGCGTTCTCGCGTATTCAGCCATATGCAGCGCACCCGTGGCATGCCAGAGTGTCGCAGGCCCACATGTCAGTGGCTGGGGGCGCACCACGAGGATGCCATGCTGATTCTTTTACGGGGAACCCCCTACAGCGTAGTTTAAAGTCGCAAAAAAGCCCGTGTAACAACGAGAACAGAGAGCGTGTTCACTTTTGCACATAGGTACCCTTAATCCCCTGCACCTTCGGTCTGAGTCGCCACCGCTTCGTACCCTCTCCTCTTCTCCGGATCATTCCAAGGTGGTGGCGAAGCTGGTGCGGCACGGCACGGCGACCGGCGGCGGCCGCAGCGATGGATGGCCCGCGTCGTCGACGTCCACGCGAGGGACCTCCTTCCTACAGTTAGTACCTCCATTGTTTGTTCTTTCTACTATTGTGGACTGCATTGGCCCCTTTTCAGGCATAATAGGGCTAGGGTTGTTTTTTGGGGGGGGGGGGGGTTATCAAGGACGGGACTTTTTATTTGAAAGGGGATGATCTCGGATATGTGGCCATCGAAATAGGATATAATAGTTCTCTTATTTGTGCACTACAGTAAAAGTGCGTGCACTCCATTTAACTGAAACCTTTTGCTATTTTGTAATGCAGGGCAATTTGATGGACTGTTCTCAGTTGAGATCCATCACAACAGGTTTTTCTGTGAAAGTGATAGCAACATGACCTATATGGATCATGAAGTCGATTGGTTTGATGGTTGTGACAGTGATACTTGGTCAATTATGTGGATTGACGATTTCCTTCTCCAATTGGGATATAACAGAGCAATCTTCAAGATTGATGTGTATTGGAGCAAACCTAGGATTTTTTTTGTGTGATGGCCTACAGTTGATTGCATGTGATGCGGACATTGTGTGATCCAAATGGCAACGACGAATCAAAGAAGATGGCGCCGGCGCCGTCATCGCGTGTATAGAATTAGGGATTTTCTTTTTTTTATTTGGGAATTGAGGGAAGTGGCCATTCAGGATTAAACAGGCACAAGGGCTTTTTTGCAACTTTAAACTACACTGCAGGGGGTTCCCCGTAAAAGAATCAGCATGACATCCTCGTGGCGCGTCCCCAGCTGCTGACATGTGGGCATGCGACACGCTGACACGCCACGGGTGCATTGCATACGGCTAAATACGCGAGGATGCACTGTATTTGAACGGAGGGTCAAGTTACGACACCGATTTTACATATTTTGCAAGTTTATGAACTAAACTGAACGCTTTCAACAAGTTAAGTATTTATCTCTTATAAATAACATGATAATGCTTTATAGCAGTTGGCTATACTATTAATCATGCTTTAGCAATAATGCGGTGGAGCAGTCAGATTGCCTTGGTAAATCTGCATGCGGTTGCTGCTTCCAAGGTGGGTGGATGATCAATCGTTGTCTCGAGAAACAAAGTGCGTGTACTTGCTCGGCCCGGTGACGACGTGAAATTCCTTTACAAAAGAGTGCTTGATTGAGAGCATGGTTAATAGTATAGCAAACTGCTGGCTATAAACAGTCTTATAGTCTATCTTATAGTTAGCTTGTACAATAGTTAGCTATAAAAAAAATACTACTTTTATCATATTTGGCTCACCTTTCATTCTCACAAATCACCTAGGAGCACGTGCTAGAGCTGGCTCTTCACGAAGAGTCCGCTTCCCTTCTCTCTTCTCTTCTCTTTCATCCAACTTAATAAAAAAATATTTTAATCCTTACAGCCTGCTGAGTGTACCTTATTATACTTGCTCTGAGACACGCAGTGATGGGTAGCTTACGAATGATAATCTATATAATACGCTGCCACATGGAAGAGAAAAAGTGGAAATGAGCCCAGTTTGTCTTGATCAGTGTTCATTGATTCGTGTGAAAGATCTTAATATTCCTTCATCAATGGTGACGTCAACTGGTGGCTTAAGCTGGCCGTATGGCCCCACCGTAGCACGCACCAGCACCACGGCGCACCGACCGCCAACTCCACCTCTGCTCAGTCAACACGTGTCGCTATCCTGATGCGTCGGTCAGCATAGGCCGTGCCCACTTGGACCACCCCATCCCAATCCTCTGATCTGCTCCCGCCTGATCGACATCCCACAGCACACGGATGCACCGTACAGGGCTCAGGACTACGCAGTAGTAGCGGCTAGTAACAGTGTCATCAAGCACGAGGTTGGGCTCGTCGTGTGCACCGGCGACCGCCGGCCGCAAGGGAACAAAGCCGCTAATCAACGGTCAGCACACGCCTCTATTTCGTGGATCAGAATCATCAGATCAGCACAACCGCGCGTTTAGATCCAGTGTACAAATGTCGACTGACAGTTATTCCGTTTTTGTGTACCGCGTATTTTTTTTCGAGCAAACTGTCGCTATATTCATCAGGCCATGGTAGTATAAAGAAAAAAATAACAAAAAATACATCAATGTCTGTAGACCACTTAAGGACGATCACAATCACTAAGCAAGTTCAAGACGCGCCATCGTCATATATGAAAATCCGTCCAAATTTGTTGTAGTAGAAGTTGAGGAAGTCATCCTCCTAAGGCCACACAGAACAGACACATCACAATAGTAATCATCACCTATAAAAATAAATATAAAAAAACGAAGACTAAAGCGAAACAGGTCCATCGAACACTAGCACCGATGGAAACCCACGAGATCCACTGAAGACACAACTCCACGCATCCTCCGACGACGATAGACACATCACTCAAACGGAGTCTAGGCGGGGAGAAGATTGTTCCATCTCGAGAGAGTCGCCACCACCTTGTCTTTCTGAACAAAACCCAAACCCTAAACAAACTCACAGAAACACCTAAATCCGGAGAAAGATATGATATATGCTATTGGATGACGCTGGAACATGGTATAGGCTAGGAGGAAAAGGCATTGATATGGTCTATGCTATTGGATAACGCTCGAACATAAAATTCGAATCAAATGAAGTTAGAGCTTCACTAGAATTTTTATCCTATGTATGTGGTTCATTGTGATCAGAATTATATATAGATAATTTTTGACCTCGTGAAGGAGAAAATACCACTCAAGCTTGAGGGGGTGGGGAGGGCTTAAATCTACGATGCACACATGCCTCAATCATGAGCTCTCAAGAGAAATAAGTATACACAACCTTTATGCTTGCTTTCTCATAATGATCAATCAATACTTGATACTTTTTCTACTGGTTTCTTTATGAAGAGAACTATTGAATTCAAATGGGATATTCTAGAAAGAATTAAATGTAACTCTAAACATTAGGAAATCGAGAAAGGTAAAGAGTCATTTATAAATCTTGATTTTGATTGTGTCAAATCTTTTGTAAAAACTGAAACTTTTCATAAGTTTGGTAATATGGCCTCGACTGTGAGATAGTAGCTATTTTTTGAGAATCATTTGCTACCCGTGTTGATCTTTCTAAGGAGAAGTGGTTTAAATTCCATCCACGTATTGAAGAAACCTGTGAGGAAGCTATTATAGCTAAAGAGGAAACAATCGTTTATAATCTTGATCCAGTTGTGCCTACTGCTTATATTGAGAAACCACCCTTTCTGTTAGGATTAGGGAACATGCTAAAATTGCAACTCTAGTTAATAAGAGCAATATCAAAACACATAGAACCTTTGAACAAATATAAATGGAACCTAAAATTGCAATGGTTAAAGATTTACTAGTTGATAATATCGATGGTCATGTTATATATTTCTGTGACAAAGCAACTCGTATTGCTAATCATGATTCTAAAGATAAACATAAACCTGTTCTTGGCATGCGGGTTGTTTCTATTAAAACTGGAGATCATTGTTACCATGGTTTATGTAATATGGGTGCTAGTATTAGTGACATTCCTTTTACTCTGTGTCAAGAAATTATGCCTGATATTGCACGTGTTGAGTTAAAAGATATTAATGCTACTATTGATCTTGCAAACAAAGAGACTATTTCACCGCTAGAGATTATTAGATATGATGAAGTCTAGTATGGTAAGATCAAATACCCTACTAATTTCCTAGTTCTTGGATCACTACAAGATAAATTTTGTCCGTTATTTGTGGTAGACCTTTCCTGAATGTTGTTAATGCTAAAATTGGTTGAAGTAGGAAAACAACCAGTGTTAACTTTGGTGATATATCTTACGAATTCAATTTCTCCAAGTTTATTGATAACCTCATAATAAAGAATTGTCTAGTAAAGATGAATTTTTGGTCTTGCTTCTATTGTTGTGCCTCCTACTGATCCATTAGAATAATATCTGCTAGACCATGAAAATGATATGCATATGAATGAAAGGGAAGACAAGTTGGAAATATGCCCTAGAGGCAATAATAAAGTAGTTATTATTAAATTTCCTTGTTCATGATAATCATTTATTATCCATGCTAGAATTGTATTGACTCGAAACTGAAATA
Organism: Hordeum vulgare subsp. vulgare; assembly: GCF_904849725.1. NCBI lineage: Eukaryota > Viridiplantae > Streptophyta > Magnoliopsida > Poales > Poaceae > Hordeum > Hordeum vulgare. Next base: position 107,617,963 of record NC_058521.1, on the reverse strand, counting down.
CATGTGTGGATACATAGACATCACACTATCCCTAGCAAGCCTCTAATGGACTAGCTCGTTGATCAAAGATGGTAAAGGTTTCCTCGCCATAGACATGAGTTGTCATTTGATAATGGGATCACATCATTAGGAGAATGATGTGATGGACAAGACCCAAACTATGAACGTAGCATATGATCGTGTCAGTTTATTGCTATTGTTTTCTCCATGTCAAGTATCTGTTCCTATGACCATGAGATCATGCAACTCACTGATACCATAGGAGTACCTTGTGTGTATCAAACATCGCAACGTAACTGGTGACTATAAGGGTGCTCCACAGGTATCTCTGTGGGTGTCTGTTGTGCTGGCGTGGATCAAGACTGGGATTTGTCACTCCGTGTGACGGAGAGGTATCTCACGGCCAGCTCGGAAATACAACATCACAATGAGCTTGCAAGCAATGTGACCAAATAGATAGCCACGGGATCTTGTATTACGAACGAGAAAAGAGACTTACCAGTAACGAGATCGAACTAGGTATGGAGATATCGACGATCGAATCTCGGGCAAGTAACATACCGATGGACAAAAAGAACAATATACGGGATTGAATGAATCCTTGAGATCGTGGTTCGATCGATAGAGGTCTTCGTAGAATATGTAGGAGCCAATATGGGTATCCACGTCCCACTATTGGTTATTGTCCGGAAAGTGTCTGGGTCATGTCTTCATACTTCCCGAACCCTCAGGGTCTGCACACTTAACGTTCGGTGACGATATAGATATAGTTGATTTATAGAGTTGGTGTCCGAAGGTTGTTCGGAGTCCTAGATGAGATCTTGGACGTCACGAGGAGCTCCACAATGGTCCGGAGGTAAATATTTATATACAGGAAAGTGGTATTCGGGTTCCGAGATAGTTTCTGGGTTTTCTGGTATTGTACCAAGAGTGCCGAAAGCGTTCCGGGGGTCCACCGAGAGGGGCCCACCCACCCCGGGGGGGCACGTGAGCCTAAGAGGTGGCGCACCACCCCCTGGTGGGCCTGGGCAGCCGACCCCAAGAGGCTCATGCGTCGAAGGGTAGGTGGGAGGAGGTGCCTTGGTGGAGGAGGAGTCCTCCCTAGGTGTCCACCTCCCTTCTAGGAGGAGGACTCCTCCCCACTTCGGCTGAACCCTCTCTCCTTGGAGGAGGGTCCAAGCCTAGCCCTACCTACCCCTTCCTCCTATAAATAGAGAGGGAGAGGTAGGTAACCAACACACAATTGCTTGGCGGCGCCCTACTTCTCTCTCTCATAGTAATTATGCACCATAGCAACCACGACAACGCTTGGCGAAGCCATGCTGAAATTACACCACCACCGCCGCCACCACGTTGTCGTGCTGCCAGAGTACTCAAGTTGTACTTCACCATCACTCGCTGGATCGAGGAGGTGAAGGCGTCATCAAGTTGTACGTGTGTTGAACGCGGAGGTGTCGTCCGTTCGACGCTAGATAGGGAGTTCACGGGATGGATCGTGATTGGATCACGAAAATGTTCCACCATATCGACCACGTTCTTTAACGCTTCCGCTTAGCGATCTACAAGGGTATGTAGATGCAATCTATCCTCTCGTAGATGGTCATCTCCTAGATTGATCTTGGCGAGCGTAGGATTTTTGTTTTGTTTTCCATGCAACGTTCCCCAACAAGACATAGATGATATATTCTCTAATCAAGCACCTATCCTTAAACATAATTTACGCGTTGAAACTTTGGGAGATCCTCACCCTCCAAAAGGTGATCCTATGTTTGAATTAAACCAACTACATGATACATTCAAATATGCTTATCTTGATGAAAAGAATATTTACGCTATTATTATTTGTGCTAAACTTTCAGAACATGACGAAAAGAGATCACCTAAAATTCTAAATAAGAGCCACGCTGCAATTAGCTATACTTTGGATGATCTTAAAATTCCACTTTATGCCAACAAAAGATTAGTATGGAACCAGATGCTAAACCACTCGTTGATCATCAACGTCGTCTCAATGCCAAGATGAAGGATGTGGTAAGAACTCAAATACTAAAGCTTCTCGAAGAAGGTATAGTTTGTCCTATTGCTGATAGTAGATGGGTAAGTCATGTTCATTGTGTCCCTAAGAAAGGAGGCATAAGTGTTTTTCCTACTGTTAAAAATGATCTTATCCCTTAGTTATAGGATGGTAATAGATTTTTAAAAACTAAATAAAGGTACTATAAAAGATCATTATGCCTTTCCGTTTATTGATCAAATGTTAAAAGGTTATCTAAGCATACACACTTGTTTTCCTAGTTGGATATTCTGTTTTTTCACAAATACATGTAGCAAAAGAAGATCACGAGAAAATGACCTTTACTTGCCCTTTTTGGAACTTATGCTGATAGACGTATACCTTTTGGGTTATGCAATGCAGCTGCTACCTTCAAAGATGTATGACTGCTATATTCTCTGACTTTTGTGAAAAGATTGTTGAAGTATTCATGGATGATTTCTCCATTATGGAACCTCTTTTAATGATTGCATAAAAGACCTTGATTGACTTATGAACAGATGCGAGGAAAGTAATCTTGTATTGAATTAGGAGAAGTGCCAATTTATGGTGAATGAAGGTATAGTCCTTGGGCATAAATTTATGGTGCCAATTTATGAAGACGTATTAAGGTAGATAAAGCTAAAGTTTATGAAATTGAGAAAATTCCATGTCCTAAAGATATTAAGGGTATTAGAAGTTTCCTAGGTCATGATGGTTTTTTATAAAAGGTTCATAAAAGACTTCTCTAAGATTTGTAGGCCTCTTACCAACCTCTTGCAAAAAGATGTTCCAGTTTTTTATGATGATTTTGTAGAAGCTTTTGAAATACTTAAGGAAGCCTTAATTTCTGCACCCATTGTTCAACCATTTGACTCGAATCTACCATTTGAAATAATGTTTGTTCCTAGTAATTATGCTGTTGGTGTTCTTCTAGGACAAACAGTTGATAGGAAATTCAATGTTATTCATTATGGTAGTAAGACCCTATATAGTGCTCAAAAGAATTATGCTACTACCGAGAAAGAATTTCTAGCAATTGTGTTTGCATGTGATAAATTCAGATCTTATATTGTTGATTATAAAGTAATAGTTCACACTAATTCATGCTGCTATTAAATATCTTATGGAAAAGAAAGATGATAAACCTACACTGCTTAGGTTGGTTCTTTTATTACAAGAGTTTGATTTGCATATTTTTGATAGGAAGGGAGCTAAAAATCATGTAGCAGATAATTTGTCTAGGATGGAAAATATTCTTGATGACCCACTACCTATTGATGATAGTTTTCCTGATGAAAAATTAGTTGTATAAATCCTTCTACTTCTCACAATAGTCCTTGGTATGCAGATTATGCGAATTACATTGTTGCTAAATATATACCACCTAATTTCACATATCAACAAAAGAAAAGGTTCTTCTTTGACTTGAGAGAATGTGTGACTGAGCATGAACATGAAGAAATCTTACGAAAGTGTCATTTTGAAGCATATGGAGGACACCATGCTAGAGACAAAACTCACATAAGGTACTATAGTGTGATTTTTATTGGCCTATTATCTTCAAGGATGCACGTAAGTTTTTCCTTTCTTTTGATGAATGCCAAAGAATTGATAATATTGGTAGACATTAGGAAATGCCTATGAACTATTCGCTCGTCATTGAACCATTTGATATTTGGGGTTTTGATTGTAGGGGACATGTTCCTTCCTCTAATGGGTGCATTCATATTTTAGTTGTTGATTATGTCACTAAGTGGCTAGAAGATATTCCAAAGTAGTGTTTATCATAACACATCTTTTAAAATGCTTAAGGAAGTTATCTTTCCGAGGTTTGGAGTCCCTCGATATTTAATGACTCGTGATGGTTCACATTTTATTCATGGTTAATTACGTAAACTTTTAGCTAAACTTGATGTTAACCATAGAATTGTTTCTCCATATTAACCTCAATCTAGTGGTCAAGTTGAATTGAGAAATAGAGAAATAAAATGACTTTTGCAAAAGACTGTTAATCGATCCAAGAAGAATTGGTCTAAGAAAATTTATGATGCATTGTGAGCATATAGAACATCTTATAAAAATCTTATGAGTATGTCCGCTTATCAAATGGTTTACAAAAAATCTTGTCATTTACTTGTAGAATTGGAACATAAGGCTTACTGGGCAGTTAAATAACTTAATTATGATATTAAACTTGCCGGTGAAAAGAGGTTATTTGACATGAGTTCTCCACATGAATGGAGAACACAAGCCTATGAAAATGCCATGCTGTTTAAAGAAAAAGTAAAAAGACGACATGCCAAAATCATACAAAAACGAGAATTTAATGTGGATGATCAAGTTTTATTATACAATTCTCAGTTCAGATTCTTTACAACAAAACTCCTCTCCAAATGGGAAGGACCCTATATTATCGAGGAGGTTTGTCATTCGGGAGCCATCAAGATTAATAATGTCGAAGGCACCAATCCTAAGGTGGTTAATGGTCAAAGAATTAAATATTATATTTCAGGTACACCCATTAACAAGGAAACCAACATTACCTAAAAGATGACACCGAAAGAGCAAATAAAAGAGACCTTCCAGAACGCTCGAGAATCCTGAAAAGGAGTAGGTATGTGGTACGGTAAGAACATCGACTCCAAAATTCGATAAAATAATTTTTTGAGTTTCAGAATATATTAAAATAGTAAAATAATAGTAAAAAATCAAGAAACTGCACGAGGTAGTCACGATATTGGAGGGCACATCTTACCCCCCATGGCACACCCCTTGAGCTCGTGGGCCCCTTATGGACTTTCCCGACTTCGTTTTCCTTTCATAGACTCATACGAGATGGAAAAATCATTATATATACTCCTTGATGTTTTGACCTCCGTATCGCAACTTTGCCCCCTATTCTTGTTTCGAGCTATTTTCTATCACGATATCAAGGTCCGGAGGCCATGTTGTCGTCCTCCTCCAACAATGTTGGGTATGATGCTTGGTTGCTGCATATGGAGCTCGAAAGAGAGGGAACCGAGGAAGTCACTTTAGGGGCAGGCTCTTTTGGCTCCATGGAAGTGAAACCCCCCATCTCGGAGCGAGGCACTCTTGTCGGTATCTACACCACTCCAAATCCTTGTCCACCAATGGGAAGAAGAAGCCAATTCGTTCAAGGAGTACAAGATGAATCCAACCCAAGGAGAACCCTCAACAGGTTAAATGGAAACAACTTTTCTTATTTAATCCATAACTATGGGGTTGAGAATAATTCTCGCGTAAATATGCCGTCCAATTGGGAAATATCTCGTCCAAGTGAATGTGATGTAGGAAAGAGCTCTTGGTAGTCGGAGAATAAACACCTTATGGTGGAATTGCTAAGGAACACTGCAATGATCCAACAATTGCTTTAGGAGATTCGGGGCATGAAGGATGTCATGCTTTCTATCATGAAGGACAAGCCCACCAATTCATCACCATCATTACCCAAGAAGGGACCTTGAGTACACGGGTATGGGAACCACCCTTGGCTTGTTCCAATCCTAGGGGAGATGCCCCAGTATCATATCACCATCAAATTTATCATAATTAACTATTCTAGTTTCATCCTCACTTTTCTTATGATTTAGAAGAATAATTTTTTAGCATGATTTAGTTTTGAGTGTTTGCTTCATGATGTATCTATCTATGTAACCGGTGTGAGAGTTATATAATAAAGATTATTTTGAGTTGGGTTACTCCACCTCCTTGCATCAATCTTGTTGAAAACAATAAATAAAAATATCATATGCTAATCCCATGGGGAGTGACGACTTCACATAAAAAGGGTATAATTGATAAATTTTGTTGGAAGTTGACAAACATAACATTAGTCATTGATGCAATTCATGAAAAGTGATAACGGAAGAGAGGTCTCAGATATAAATATACTATCTTGGACATATTTTATGATTATGAGCCCCCATTAAATATATATGCATGATCAACTAGTAGTTGTTGGACAAGGAAGAAAACGTAATGGGTTATATTTGGTTATATTCACATTGAAGCTATATTGTTATGGATCCCCTAACATGCAGTGCTTGCTCATAATATTTTTCTAGCCAAAACCTTGCACCAAGTATATATACTACTTGTGCATCCAAAACCCTTGGACCCAGTTTCTTGTTATGAGATCCCACCATATCTACCTATGGATTGAATAAGATCCTTCAAGTAAGTTATCATCGGTGAAAAAGCAATAAAATTGCTCCTAAATATGTATGATATTTTATCGTAAGGGAAAGTAAGCTTTGTACGAACTTGTGATGGCAAAGAAATAAAAGCGACAAATTGCATAATAAAGGTTGCTATCATAAGGGGCAACATAACAGTGATGTTCCTTTCCATTAAGAGCTTGTACATCATAATAAAAAGCACATGGCAATATCTACTTCCCTCTACGAAAGGCCTATCTTTTACTTTCATTCAAGACTCATTCATGTTCATACCTATTCTATCTTGATTTATTCTCTACTTCGCAAGCATCATGCTGTGGGGAAAGATCCAGACATATATTTCTAGTTGGGTGTAGGTGATCATGAGTTATTTTTGTTGACTTTATCCTCGATATAAACAGTTGGGTGGTGAAAACTATAAAGCCCTATCTTCCGATGCGTCTGATTGAAACTTTCCGCTTCACAAATATGCCGTGAGTTTCAGCAATCATAGAAGGCTAAATGATGGTTGAGTATGTGAACTTGCTAAATAAAGCTTTCACATAGAATCTTGCTGAAAATATGATGGATTACAATTGTTTCAATGACTAAGAACATAGTTTGTTAGTCTGAGTAAGGCTTATGGTTCATACTTTAGTTTGTAGACGGATTACCATTTGTTCATGAGGAGTTTTATGATGATATATTGATGCTATGATAATGATCTTGATGCTTTCATGTCTATATTTTATTTTATTGACATCTCTCTTTCTCTAAGCATATGGTCATGCTTATCGAGTTTGACTTTCACATGAGGAGAAGTGAGTTCTAAGCTTGGGGGAGTTGACACGTCCATTTTGCATCATATTTTCCTATTGATATTTATTGTGTTTTGAGTTATTACTTCACTTTATGATGCAATCCTAATGCCTTTTGTCTCTTATTTTACTACATTCATATGAAGAGGAAGATTCCCGACAGTTGGTATTCTGGACCACAAAGGGCTACGGAAGAGTTGGATATCATTTGGAACTCCCAATGACCTGAAAACTTAGAGAGAATTGTTGTCGAATATACTAAAAATATTGGCAAAATAAATACCAGGAGGGGACCAACGAGGAGGCCATGAGCCTAGGGGCACGCCCCTTGAGCTCGTGGGCCCCACAACAGGCCTACAGTGCCTATCTTCTCCTATATTAGGCTATTTGCCCTGGAAAAAAATTAGAATATTACTTTCGGGACGAAGCGCTGCTATCTTGAGGTGAAACTTGGGCGAGAGCACTTTTGCTCTTCGGCGGAGCAATTCCCTCGGGGAAACTTCCCTCCTGAGGGGGAAATCGAAGCCATCGTCATAACCAACTCTTCCTTCATGATGGGTTTAATGAATATTCATTAACGACTTCACCATCACCATCTCATCTCAAATCCTAGTTCATTGCTTGTTTTCAATCTTTGTCTCCAAACCTTAGATTGGTATGTGTGGGTTACGAGTAGTGTTGATTACATCCCGTAGTTGATGCTAGTTGGTTTAATTGGTGGAAGATTATGTGTTCATATCCTTAAAGAATATTTATTAAACCTCTGATCTTGAACATGATGATGATTTGTGAGTAGTTACTTTTGTTCTTGAGGACATGTGATAAGTCTTGTTATAAGTAATCATGTGCAGTTCGTATTCGTTCGATACCTTGATGATGTGTATGTTGCTCTTACTTTAGTGGTGTCATGTGAATGTAGACTACATGACACTTCACAATATTTGAGCCTAAGGGAAAGCATTGGCGAGTAATATGTAAATTATGGGTTGCGAGAGTGAGAGAATATTAAACCCTAGTGTGTGTGTGTTATTCCGTAAGGGGCTGATTTGGATCCATATGTTTCATGCTATTGTTAGATTTATCTTAGTTCTTCTTTCGTGGTTGTGGATGCTTGCGGGAGGGCGGGGTAATCATAAGAGGGTTGTTTGTTCAAGTATGAGCAACACCCTAGAAAGAGTCCACCCACATATCAAATTATCGTTATCAATGTACCGATCACAAAGCAACTAAACATGTGAACGTCACTAGACGACAATTCACATGTGTCCTCAAGAGCGTTTTACTTCCTATAAGAGAACTTCCTGGCTTTCCCTTTGCTATAAAAAGGATTGGGCCACCTTGCTGCACGTTTGTTACAATTGCTACTTGTTACTTGCTACGACTCACCTTACTACAAAATTATCTCTTACCGCTACTTTTAGCACTTGTAGAGACTGCCTTGCTGAATACCACTTGTCATTTTGTTCTACTCCTTATTGGGTTTGATACGCATACTTGTCGAAAGGACTACGACTGATCCCCTATACTTGTGGGTCATCAATCTAGAACATGTGTTTGAAGAACACAACAATGGAATTCACCCTAAATATGCCCTCGTGTTCAAGGAGCTTTGTGCTACCCGGTTTATGCATTTGGGTGAAGATCCTAGATGGGGACTAGGTGACCATGGTGGACGTCTTGAATGATGTTTGATACGTCCATTTTGCATCATGCTTTTATATCAATATTTATTGCATTATGGGCTGTTATTACACATTATGGTACAATACTTATGCCTTTTCTCTCTTATTTTACAAGATTTACATGAAGAGGGAGAATGCCGGCAGCTGGAATTCTGGACTAGAAAAGGAGCAAATCTGAGAGACCTATTATGCACAGCTCCAAAAGTCCTGAAGAGTTACAGAGAATTGTTTTGGAATATATAAAAAATAATGAGCGAAGGAAGTACCAGAGAGGACCCACCAGGGAGCCACCAGCCTAGGGGGCGCAGCCTACCCCCCTGGCCGCTCCCTGCAGGCTTGTGGGCCCCCTGGCAGGCCTCCGGTGCCCATATTCTCCTATATGAAGGGTTTTAACCTGGAAAAAATCATACCAATCCTTTAGGGATGTGACGCCACCGTCTCGAGGCGAAACTTTGACATAACCAATCTAGAGCTCCGGTAGAGCGATTCCGCCGGCTAAACTTCCCTCCTGGAGGGGGAAATCGAAGCCATCATCATCACCAATGATCCTCTCATCAAGAAGGGGTTAATCTCCATCAACATCTTCATCAGCACCGTCTCCTCTCCAAACCCTAGTTCATCTCTTGTATCCGATCTTTGTCTCAAAACCTCAGATTGGTACCTATGGGTTGCTAGTAGTGTTGATTACTCCTTGTAGTTGATGCTAGTTGGTATATTTGGTGGAATATTATATGTTCAGATCCTTAATGATTATTAATACTCCTCTAATCATGAATGTGAATATGCTTTGAAAGTAATTACGTTTGTTCCCGAGGACATGGGATAAGTCTTGTTATGAGTAATCATGTGAATTTGGTATTTGCTCGATATCTTGATAAGTTATATGTTCTTTCTACTCTAGTGGTGTCATGTGGATGTTGATACGTCCATTTTGCATCATGTTTTCATGTTGATATTTATCGCTTCTTGGGCTGTTATTTCACTCCACGGTACAATACTTATGCATTTTCTCTCTTATTTTGCAAGGTTTACATGAAGAGGGAGAATGCGGGCAACTGGAATTCTGGCCTGAAAGTGGAGCAAGTTTGAGATACCTATTCTGCGCAACTCCAAACACCGTAAAAATCAACGATGATTTTTTCTAGATTTATGAAAAATACTGGGCCGAAGAAGCGCCAGAGGGGCGCCAGCAGGTGACCACAAGCCTGCTAGGCGCGACCACCCCCCTCGCCGTGCCTAGGGGGCTTATGGGCACCCTGCTGGCCCACTGGCCCCCCTCTTCTGCTATATGAAGGGTTTTTTTCCGAAAAAAATAGGAGGAGCCTTTTTCGTGGATTCGCCGCCACCACGAGGCGGAACTTGAGCAGAACCAATCTAGAGCTCCGGCAGGACGATCCTGCCGGGGAAACTTCCCTCCTGGAGGGGGAAATCGTCGCCATCGTCATCACCAACACTCCTCTCATCGGAGGGGACTCATCACCATCAACATCTTCATCAGCACCATCTCATCTCCAAACCCTAGTTCATCTCTTGTAACCAATCTCCGTCTTGCGACTCCGATTGGTACTTGTAAGGTTGCTAGTAGTGTTAATTATGCTTTGTAGTTGATGCTAGTTGGATTACTTGGTGGAAGAGTTTATGTTCAGATCCTTGATGCTACTCATTACCTCTCTGGTCATGAATATGATTATGCTTTGTGAGTAGTTACTTTTGTTCCTGAGGACATGGGATAAGTCATGCTAATAGTAGTCATGTGTATTTGGTATTCGTTCGATATTTTGATGGGTTGTATGTTGTTTTTCCTCTAGTGGTGTTATGTGAACGTCGAGTACATAACACTTCACCATTATTTGGGCCTAGAGGAAGTCATTGGGAAGTAGTAAGTAGATGATGGGTTGCTAGAGTGACAGACGCTTAAACCCTAGTTTATGCATTGCTTCGTAAGGGGTTGATTTGGATCCAGTAGTTTAATGCTATGGTTAGACTTTGTCTTAATTCTTCTTTCGTAGTTGCGGATGCTTGCGAGAGGGGTTAATCATAAGTGGGATGCTTGTCCAAGTAAGGGCAGTACCCAAGCGCCGGTCCACCCACATATCAAACTATCAAAGTAACGAACGCGAATCATATGAACATGATGAATACTAGCATGACAGAAATTCCCGTGTGTCCTCGGGAGCGTTTTTTCCTCCTATAAGATTTTGTCCAGGCTTGTCCCTTGCTACAAAAGGGATTTGTCCAATTTTCTGCATCGTTGTTACTTTTGTTGCTTGTTGCTTTCTACGAATCATCTCACCACACAACTACTTGTTACCGACAATTTCAGTGCTTGCAGATTTTACCTTGCTGAAAACCACTTGTCATATCCTTCTGCTCCTCGTTGGGTTCGACACTCTTACTTATCGAAAGGACTACAATTGATCCCCTATACTTGTGGGTCATCAAGACTCTTTTCTGGCGCCATTGCTGGGGAGTGAAGCCCCTTTGGTAAGTGGAACTTGGTAAGGAAACATTCATATAGTGTGCTGAAATTTATTGTCACTTGTCACTATGGAAACTAATCCTTTGAGGGGCTTGTTCGGGGTATCTTCACCTCGAACGGAAGCACAAAGAGTTGCTTCTTAACCTGCTGCACCTACTTAAAATATTAGCTTTGAATTTCCTTCGGGTAAGCTTGAGAAACTGCTGGCTAATCCTTTTACAGGAGATGGAACATCACATCCAGACTTGCATCTAATCTATGTAGATGAAGTTTGTGGTTTATTTAAGCTTGGAGGTGTGCCCAAGGATGAGGTCAAGAATAAGGTCTTTCCTTTATCTTTGAAGGATAAGGCGTTGACATGGTATAGGCTATGTGATGATACTGGATCATGGGACTACAATCGGTTGAAATTGGAATTTCATCAAAAGTTTTATCCTATGCATTTAGTGCATCGTGATCGGAATTATATTTATAATTTTTGGCCTCGTGAAAGAGAAAGCATCGCTCAAGCTTGGGGAGGCTTAAATCAATGTTATATTCATGCCCCAACCATGAGCTCTCGAGAGAAATTATCATTCAGAACTTCTATGCTCGGCTTTCTCATGATGATCGCACCATGCTTGACACTTCTTGCACCGGTTCTTTTATGAAGAGATATATTGACTTCAGATGGAATTTATTGGAGAGAATTAAACACAACTCTGAAGATTGGGAGCTTGAAGAAGGTAAGGAGTCAGGTATGTATTTCAAGTTTGATTGCGTTAAATCCTTTGTTGCAACAAATACTTTTTGTGACTTTAGCGCTAAGTATGGACTTGACTCTGAGATAGTAGCTTCACTGTGTGAATCCTTTGAGGCTCATATTGATCTCCCCAAAGAGAAGTGGTTTAAATATCATCCTCCCTTAGAAGTCAATGTAGTTAAACCCAATCCAGTTGAAGAGAGAGTCATTGCCTATAATGATCCTATTGTTCCCAGTGCTTACATTGAGAAACCACCTTTCCCTGTTAGGATGAAGGATCATTCTAAAGCTTCAACTGTGAATGTAGAGGCTACATTAGAACACCTACACCCCCTGAGCAAATTAGAGTTGAACCTAGCATTGCTATTATCAAAGATATTCTTTGCGACGATGTTGAGGGACATAATATTCACTTCTGTGAAGATGCTGCTAGAATTGCAAAACCTCACGCTAGAGACAAACATAGGCCTTTTGTTGGCACGCCTGTTGTTTCTGTTAAGATAGGATATCATTGTTATCATGGTTTATGTGACGTGGGTGCTAGTGTTAGTGCAATACCTCAATCCTTATATGATGAAATCAAAGACGAGATTGCACCTATTGAGATAGAGCCTATTGATGTCACTATTCAGCTTGCCAATAGAGATACTATCTGCCCTGTGGGAATTGTTAGGGATGTTGAAGTCCTGTGTGGTAAAACAAAGTATCCCGCTGATTTCCTCGTTCTTGCTACCGCACAAGATAGCTTTTGTACCATCATATTTGGTAAACCTTTTCTCAATATTGTCAACGCTCATATTGACTGTGAGAAGCAAACTGTCACTGTTGGCTTTGAAGGTGTGTCACATGAGTTCAATTTATCGAAGTTTGGTAGACAACCTCATGAAAAAGAGTTGCCTAGTAAGGATGAAACTATTGCCTTAGCTTCTATTGCCGTGCCTCCTACTGATCCCTTAGAGCAATACTTGCTTGAGCATGAAAATGATATGCATATGGATGAAAGGGATGAGATAGATAGAGTTGTCTTAGAACAATATCCTATTCTTAAGAATAACTTGTCTGTTGAACTGCTTGGGGATCCGACCCCACCAAATGGTGATCCTGTGTTCGATCTTAAACAGTTGCCTGATACTCTTAAGTATGCCTATCTTGATGAAAAAGAGATATATCTTGTTATTATTACTGCTAGCCTCTGGAGCATGAAGAAAAGAAGTTACTAAAAACTCTGAGGAAGCACCATTGTGCTATTGGATATACTCTTGATGATATTAAGGGCATTAGTCCCACTCTATGCCAGCACAAGATTAATACCGATCCTGATTTCAAACCAGTTGCTGATCATCAAAGGAGATTAAATCCTAAGATGAAAGAGGTAGTAAGAAAAGAAATACTAAACTCCTGGAAGCAGGTATTATCTATCATGTTGCTCATAGTGATTGGGTAAGTCCGGTGCATTGCGTCCCTAAGAAGGGAGGTATTAACATTGTCCCTAATGATAAGGATGAATTGATCCCACAAAGGATTATTACTGGCTATAGGATGGTGATCGATTTTAGGAAATTGAATAAAGCCACTAGGAAAGATCATTACCCTTTGCCTTTTATCGACCAAATGCTAGAAAGACTGTCTAAACACACACACTTCTGCTTTCTAGACGGTTATTCTGGTTTCTCCCAAATACCAGTTGCACAATCTGATTAGGAGAAAACCAATTTCACCTGCCCTTTCGGTACCTTTGCTTATAGACGAATGCCTTTTGGCTTATGTAATGCACCTGCCACCTTTCAAAGATGTATGATGGCTATATTCTCTGACTTTTGTGAAAAGATTGTTGAGGTTTTCATGGATGACTTCTCCGTTTACGGGTCTTCCTTTGATGATTGCCTCAGCAACCTTGATCGAGTCTTGTAGAGATGTAAAGACACCAACCTTGTCTTGAATTGGGAGAAGTGCCACTTTATGGTTAATGAAGGCATCGTCTTAGGACATAAAATTTCTGAAAGAGGTATTGAAGTCGATAAGGCTAAGGTTATGCAATCGAGAAAATGCCATACCCCACAGATTTCAAAGGTATAAGAAGTTTCCTTGGTCATGCTGGTTTCTATAGAAGGTTCATTAAAGACTTCTCTAAGATTTCTAGGCATCTTACCAATCTCTTGCAAAAGGATATTCCTTTTGTTTTTGACGATGATTGTGAGGAAGCCTTCGAAATACTTAAGAAGGCTTTGATAACTGCACCTATTGTTCAACCACCTGATTGGAACTTGCCTTTTGAAATCATGTGTGACGCTAGTGATTATGTTGTTCGTGCTATTCTAGGGCAAAGAGTTGATAAGAAGTTGAATGTTATTCACTATGCTAGTAAAACTCTAGAGAGTGCCTAAAGAAACTATGCTACTAGGGAAAAGGAATTTTTAGCAGTCGTGTCCGCGTGTGAAAAGTTCATGTCTTACATAGTTGATTCCAAAGTCACTATTCATACTGATCATGCTGCTATTAAGTACCTCATGGAGAAGAAAGATGCTAAACCTAGACTTATCCGATGGGTTCTCTTGCTACAAGAGTTTGATTTACATGTTGTCGACAGAAAGGGTGCTGATAACCCAGTAGCACATAACTTGTCTAGGTTGGACACGTTCTTGATGACCCACAACCTATTGATGATAGCTTTCCTGATGAGAAATTGAATTTCATCAATGCTTCACGTAGTGCACCGTGGTATGCTGATTATGCCAACTATATCGTTGCCAAATATATACCACCTAGTTTCACATACCAACAAAAGAAGAAATTCTTCTTTGACTTGAGACATTACTTTTGGGATGATACTCACCTTTATAAGGAAGGAGTAGATGGTGTTATTAGACGTTGTGTACCTGAACATGAACAGGGACATATCCTACAGAAGTGTCACTCCGAGGCCTACTTAGGACACCATGCGGGAGATAGAACTGCACACAAGGTATTGCAATCAGGTTTCTACTGGCCCACTCTCTTCAAGGATGCCTGTAAGTTTGTCTTGTCCTGTGACGAATGTCAAAGAATAGGTAATATCGGTAAACCTCAGGAAATGCCTATGAACTATTCACTTGTCATTGAACCATTTGATGTTTGGGGCTTTGATTATATGGGACCTTTTCCAAAATCCAACGGGCATACTCACATCGTAGTTGCTGTTGATTAGGTCACTAAGTGGGTAGAAGCTATCCCCACTAGTATGCTGATCACAACACCTCTATCAGGATGCTTAAAGAAGTTATTTTCCCTAGATTTGGAGTCCCTAGATATCTAATGACCGACGCTGGTTCACATTTCATTCATGGTGCTTTCCGTAAAACGCTTGCTAAGTATGATGTCAACCATAGAATTGCGTCTCCCTATTACCCTCAGTCCAGTGGTCAAGTATAGCTAAGCAATAGAGAGATTAAACTAATTCTGCAAAAGACTATCAACACGTCTAGAAAGAATTGGTTTAAGAAGCTCGATGATGCACTGTGGGCTTATAGAACTGCCTATAAGAATCCCATGGGCATGTCTCCGTACAAAATGGTGTACGGTAAAGCATGTCATTTACCTTTTGAGCTAGAGCATAAAGCTTATTGGGAAATCAAAGAGCTCAACTTTGATTTCAAACTTGCTGGTGAGAAGAGGTTATTTGACATTAGCTCGCTTGATGAATGGAGAACTCAGGCATATGAGAATGCCAAGTTGTTCAAAGAAAAGGTTAAGAGGTGGCATGATAAGAGGATACAAAAGCATGAGTTCATTGTAGGTGATTTTGTCTTGCTATATAACTCTCGTTTAAGATTCTTTGCAGGCAAGCTTCTCTCTAAATGGGAAGGTCCCTATGTTGTTGAGCAAGAATATCGTTCCGGTGCTATTAAGATCAACAACACGGAAGGTAATTGTCCGAGAGTGGTAAATGGGCAGAGAATCAAGCATTATATCTCAGGTACTCTCATAAATGTTGAGAGCAATATTATCAATACCATAACTCCGGAAGAATACCTAAGGGATATTTACCAGCATGTTTCAGACTCCGAAAACGAAGAGGTATGTGATTCGGTATGAAAACAGACTCCAAAACTTTTCCAGTAGGAAATTATCCCCGTTTTGGAATATTTGAAAAAATACAAAAATTGGAAGTAGTCCGGAAAGGCGCGAGGAGGCGACAAGCCTGCCAGGCGCGGGCCCACCCCTTGGCCGCGCCTGGGGGGCTTGTGGCCACCTCGTACGCCTCCCGGACTCCGTTTTCGTGCGGAGTACTCCTTCTGGTCTAGAAAAAAATCAATATATATTCTCCCGTTTGGTCTAACCCTCGTATCATGTAAATTTCCTTTGTTTTCGTTTCGAGCCTGTTTTCTGTCGCAGAATTAGGGCAAGATGTCTTCCCAAGATTCAGAGGGGGAAAGCTATGTGGCATATTACCTTGCTGACCCCAAGGTCTATAGGGACATGGATCCTTATGGCTGGACCACTGATGAGGAAGAAGATTATGATCCCAAGGGAAGGAACAAACAAGTTGCGATGAAGAGGAGGCTCCTCTACCTCAACTTGGACACACGCATGTGGAGTTCAAGAAGTCGAGCCTCCCTGACTCAAGGAAGAAGCCTAAGACTTTGTTTATCCCTTCCCGTTTCTTGCAGGAGAGTAAGCAGGAATTATGCCAAAGGGTGTTGAAGCTCGAAGAGGAAAATGATGATCTGAGGGAGCAAAATTTTATGCTCAAGTGGAAATTAAACAGCTCAAGACCTCTGCAGCAACTCCAGCACCATCACCACCAAAGGAAGACAACTGAGCATCGGTATGGGCAATCCCCTTGGCTTGTGCCAAGCTTGGGGGAGTTGCCTCGGCATCGTATCATCATTACATCTTTTGCCTTTACCTTTGTTTCAGTTTGTTCCTTTTCAATTTTCTTTTTCTCTAGCAGAATAAAGGTCTTAGTGTTTTAGTCTTGAGTTTTGCTTTGTGTCACCCCCGATGTATTCGAGCTCGTGAGCCATATAATAAAGAGTGTCTTAGTTGAAGGGATTTCTCTCTTGTCATGATCAAAAGATCTAGAATAGAACAAAAGCATGAAAGATCATGTAATGATCTTATGGGAAGTATTGGCTTCACATATAAAAAGAATGATGATTGAAACTTGTTGAGGGTAGACAAACGTAGACCTTGGCCATTGTTGCAATTAATAGGAAGTGATAAAGAAGGAGAGGTTCACATATAAATATATCATATTTGACACCATCTATGATTGTGGACCCTCACTAAACTATCAAATGCCTAGAAGTAGATGTTGGACAAGGAAGACAACAAAATGAATTGTGTTTGCTTGGTTCCGAACAATGTTATATGATTAGAGATCCCTTAGCATGTGACGATTGCTTCCACCTCATATTAGCCAAAACTCCCGCACCAAGTAGAGATACTACTTGTGCATCCATAAACCTTCAACCCAGTTTTGCCATCAGTGTCCACCATACCTACCTATGGATTGAATAAGATCCCTCAAGTAAGTTGTCATCGGTGCAAGCAATAAAATTTGCTCTCTAATATGTATGATCTATTAGTGTGTGGAAAACAAGCTTTCTACAAACCTGTGATGAGGAAGACATAAAAGCGACAGACTGCATAATAAAGTTCTTTATCACAGGAGGCAATATAAAGTGACATTCCTCTGCACTAAGAGGGCACGCATCCAAACCTCAAAAGCGCATGACAACCTCAGCTTCCCTCTGCGAAGGGCCTATCTTGTACCTTTAGTTTTTGCCCTTGAAAGAGTCATGGTGATCTTCACCAATTCCTTGTTTCGCCTTTATCTTGGCTAATGTCATATGCTTGGGAAAGATCTATATTCATATGTCAACTTGGAGATAAGTATTCATGAATTATTACTATTGACATTACCCTTGAGGTAAGCAGTTGGGAGGCAAAGCTGTAAGCCCTATCTTTCTGTGTGTCCAGCTGAAACTTTGATCTCATGAGTACCACGTGAGTTGTAGAAATTGTAGAGAAAGAAAGGATGATTGAGTATGTGGATTTGCTTTACAAGCTCCTATTTGACTCTTTCTGATGTTGTGATAAATTGCAATTCCTTTCATGACTAAAGGCTATCGGTTGTTACTTCTCGGTAAGGTTCTTGATCCATGCTTTACTTTGTGAAGGAATTATCACTTTAGCATGAGAGATTATATGTTGGTATTGCTGTCCTGATCATGATCATGATGCCTGCATGTTTGTATCTTGTTTTGTCGACACCTCTCTCCCTAAACATGTGGACATATTTATTGAGCTAGGCTTTCGCTTGAGGACAAGCGAGGTCTAAGCTTGGGGGAGTTGATACGTCCATTTTGCATCATGTTTTCATGTTGATATTTATCGCTTCTTGGGTTGTTATTTCACTCCACGGTACAATACTTATGTCTTTTCTCTCTTATTTTGCAAGGTTTACATGAAGAGGGAGAATGCCAGCAACTGGAATTCTGGCCTGAAAGTGGAGCAAGTTTGAGATACCTATTCTGCGCAACTCCAAACGCCGTAAAAATCAACGATGCTTTTTTTCTGGATTTATAAAAATACTGGGTCGAAGAAGCGCGAGAGGGGCGCCAACAGGTGGCCACAAGCCTGCTAGGTGCGGCCACCCCCTGGCTGCGCCTAGGGGGCTTGTGGGCACCTTGCTGGCCCACTGGCCCCCCTCTTCTTCTATATGAAGGGTTTCGTCCGGAAAAAAATCAGGAGGACGCTTTTTCGTGGATTCATCGCCGCCACGAGGCGGAACTTGAGCAGGACCAATCTAGAGCTCCAGCAGGACGATCATGCCGGGGAAACTTCCCTCCCAGAGGGGGAAATCGTCGCCATCGTCATCACCAACACTCCTCTCTTCGGAGGGACTCATCACCATCAACATCTTCATCAGCACCATCTCATCTCCAAACCCTAGTTCATTTCTTGTAACCAATCTCCATCTCGCGACTCCGATTGGTATTTGTAAGGTTTCTAGTAATGTTAATTACTCTTTGTAGTTGATGCTAGTTGGATTACTTGGTGGAAGAGTTTATGTTCAGATCCTTGATACTACTCATTACCTCTCTGGTCATGAATATGATTATGCTTTGTGAGTAGTTACTTTTGTTCCTGAGGACATGGGATAAGTCATGCTAATAGTAGTCATGTGAATTTGGTATTCGTTCGATATTTTGATGTGTTGTACGTTGTTTTTCCTCTAGTGGTGTTATGTGAACGTCGACTACATAACACTTCACCATTATTTGGGCCTAGAGGAAGGCATTGGGAAGTAGTAAGTAGATGATGGGTTGCTAGAGTGACAGAAGCTTAAACCCTAGTTTATGCGTTGCTTCGTAAGGGGCTGATTTGGATCCACTAGTTTAATGCTATGGTTAGACTTTGTCTTAATTCTTCTGTTGTAGCTGCGGATGCTTGCGAGAGGGGTTAATCATAAGTGGGATGCTTGTCCAAGTAAGGGCAGTACCCAAGCGCCGGTCCACCCACATATCAAACTATCAAAGTAACGAACGCGAATCATATGAACATGATGAAAACTGGCATGACAGAAATTCCCGTGTGTCCTCGGGAGCGTTTTCCTCCTATAAGACTTTGTCCACGCTTGTCCCTTGCTACAAAAGGGATTGGGCCACTTTGCTGCACCGTTTTTACTTTTGTTGCTTGTTGCTTGCTAAGAATCATCTCACCACACAACTACTTGTTACCGACAATTTCAGTGCTTGCAGATTTTACCTTGTTGAAAAGCACTTGTCACATCCTTCTGCTCCTCGTTGGGTTCGACTCTCTTACTTATCGAAAGGACTAGATTGATCCCCTATACTTGTGGGTCATCAGACGTCGACTACACAACACATCGCCGTTATTTGGGCCTTGAGGAATGTGACAGCCCGATGCCGACGTTCCAGAAGATTCCCCCTTCTATCCCGTTTCCGTCGTGTGATTAGATTTATTCATTGCATCGTCATGTAGTTTGCATCATCGGATCATGCATGGCATCACGTCAACTGTGTTTTGTCGGTGTTGTTTGTTGCCGTGTTGTTGGGTGTTAGTGCCTTGTGAGTGGCGTTGTTTTATTGGAGCGTTGAGAGAGGTTGCGCGAGAGCCACCGCTAAACCCCGTTGCACCGAGGACCTAAAACCTTTTCTCCCCTCCTCTCCTCTCTTATTTGTTTTTGCGGTTGCTAAGATTTCCCGTTTTAAACCTCTATTTTAAAAGGGGTCATCTTCTTCTTTTCATTAAAAGGGTCCTTTTATTAAATGTGGGGTTAACCCTTGGGTTTTTATATTTTATTCTTCCTTTTGTTTTATTTTAAAATAGTCTCATTTTCTTTTCTTCTGTAAAGAGCTTTCATTTCATACTTTAAATGAAAGGGTTTTGATTTTTAACTCTTTTAAAAAAAGGTTTTGATTTTTTTAAATTCTTTTGAAAAGGGTTTTATTTTAATTCTTAAAAAGGTTTCATTTTTATTTCTTTAAAAAAAGAGCCCAATCTATTTTTTTAAGAGTTGGGGTTTATTTTTAAAGGAGAAAATGCATTTTCTTCATTTTATTATTTATTATTATTATTTTTCCTTTCCTTTGTAAAAAGCCTTTTTTTCTTTAGTTAAACTTGCTGGTTTTTAAAGGTTAAAAAAAACCATATGGGGGAGGAGCCAGCCGGCCCAAGGCCCAGCTTCCCCCCCCCACGTGACCTAGCCCGTCTTCCTCCCGCGCCCCTCCCCCTCGCTCGCAGGGAGAGGCTCCCGAGCCGCCTCCAGCGCCCCTCCTGCTGCCGCCTGGCCTCGAGCACCCCTGCGCCGCCCAGCCCCGATTCCCTCTCCCTCGCCCCCGCTCGCGTGCCCGTGCGCCGCCGCTGGCCTCGGCCGCGCTGACTCGCCGCCTCCCCGTGCAGTTCCCCTCGAGCCGCCCCGTGCTCCTCCCTCGAGCTCGCCGGAACCGCCGCCTTGGTGCGTCCCTAACGCCGCCGCGTCGTCCTGCCCGCGCCGCCCGCCGTGGCCGCCCTCGCTCCTGCTGTCCACCATGGCCGTTCCCTGCGCCCGCGCGGTCGCCAGCCCCTCCGCCCGAGGTCGCCCGCCGGAGGTCCTCGTCCCAGCAAGGCCGTTCTCCCCCTCGTCGGCCCTGCCGTCGCCTCGCCGTGGTCGCTGTTGCCCGCGCCCCGCCGTCGCCGCTGAGCCATGGCCGGTCTCCTCCTCCTGCTGTGCAAGATGCTGTCATAGTTCTGCCGCTCCTGCTGCTGCGTGGCTTGTTGCTGTTGCTCGCGCTGCGCTAGCCGATGCATGCTGCTGTCTTGCTGTCTTGCTGCTTGCTGCTTGCTAGTTGCCTGCCTACGCGCTGCGTGCCATTGCCTGATGATAAGTTTGCATGTGCGATGGTTGTGCTACAGCTACGTAGCCTGCTGCCGCTGTTGCTGTCTGTAGCCATTAGATTTTGCTATTACTGCTAGCTGCTTGCCTGCTAGGTGATGTAGGTTGTAGATGTTAGCGTTGCTGATAGTTGCTTGCTGCTGTTAGGTAGATGCTAGCTGCTGGTGTTTTCCCTGCTAGTTGCTGTTTGCCACTAATGTCGAGGCTGCTGTCGCTGGCACCGTTGATGCTAGCTGTAGTTTGCTGCCGCGTGCAGCGTGCTGCTGCTGCATATGGTCGAATGTTGTTGCTTGCTATTGCCTTTTGCTGTTGCTGCCGCCTGATGCCGATTGATGTAGGTTCCTACTGCTTGATGCCGTTGCTATGTTGTTGCTAGTTGCTAGGCTTGCTGATAGATGCTAGCGATGTCGTAGCTGCTGTAGTCATGTCGCCGATGTCGCTGGTTGCCGTCGCCGCGTGCACCATCCCTGCCGTCGTGAAATCGACAAGTTCGCGTGTTCTACGACTTCCTCGACGTCCTCGACGACCTCCGAAACGCGTTTGACTACCGACGCCGAAGACCGTGAATCACGACACCGAGCGAACCACTACCGTCGACGAGACCGTGTACCACTACTTCAACTACCGGCGCGTATACGACTACTTCCATGACGACCACGACAATCGTTGGTCTCCTTCAACGACCCGTTCCGCTCTGATATGCACACTTCAAAGGTATACCGAGGGGACTTGTCGTGTACCGTGTGCTAGTGATGTACGATGTATGTGTTGAACAAGTTGAATGCATGCATGCACCGTATGTATGCACCGTTTGTTTGCCCGTGCACGTTGACTTCCTTTTCGTCGTGCCCTCGACACATGGGAACCCGAGATACGGGATCACCCCATCTTTATTTAACGTTCACGCGCTCCCTATTCATTGTCACCGATATCTCGTCGAGTTATCGAGATAGGAACGTTGCCGTGGCATCGTTTCCGATTTGCCGCCATGGTTCCCTTTCGCTCGCCGTGGCGACATCTGTTTCTTTCCCTTTTTGCCGTGAAGTAATGAACTCGCATGCATAATGCATTCATGGCATAACATATTGTGTTGCATGTGTTTTGTGCCGAAAATCCGATCTATGTTTCGCGTGTTACCCGACTAGGATGTCGTGTAGGACCATCGCTTCACCCTTGCCATGTTAACAACAATTTAATATTGCCGTGTAAATAATCGGGAGTGAGTTAAATAATTAACCGTGGAGTTTCGCCGATATGCAACCCGTTGCATATCGAGCTTCACTTAATGTGTAGTATTTGCGTGAGGTGAATTGCCATGCCGTCCCTTGCATTTTAACATGTTCATGCATCGTATTAGGGTTTGCATCATGTCTTGCTTTGTGGTGGTGAATACTTGTGTTGATGTTTGTTTCCGGTTTGCCCATCTCGATAGAGTTCCGCAAGCGTGTCGGAATGTGAGGACCCGTTCGACTACGTTGGTTTGCCGACTTCATCGAGTTGTTCTTCTTCCAAGCGGGATCTCAGGCAAGATGATCATTTCCCCAGATACCATTACTATCATTGCCATGCTAGTTATTTCGATGCTATCGAATATGTCTCGTTGCCTACCACATGTTAATTATCAGCCTCTCAACAATGCCATGATTACCCTCAACCTGTTCAACCTAGCAAACCACTGATTGGCTATGTTACTGCTTGCTTAACCCTGTCGATAGCGTTGCTAGTTGGAGGTGCAGATGCTTCCATGTGAAGACATGGGTTCCTTGTTATATCACCAAATTTAAATGCTATTTAATTTAATGTGCCTATATACTTGGTAAAAGGTGGAAGGCTCGGCCTTTCTAGCCTGGTGTTTTGTTCCACCTTTGCCCCCTTAGTTTCCGGCTACCGGTGTTATGTTCCATAAACGAGCGCTTCTAACACGATCGGGGTTGTTATGGGGACCCCCTTGATAATTCGTTTTAGATTAAAGCTGGTCTGGCAAGGCCCAACTTTGGTACTACATTTTCCTAATAACTAATGAACCGCATAGGGAGTAATTAACCCGAGGATATTTAATCAACCCCCGGGCCAGTGCTCCTCATGAGTGTTGGTCCACCCACCTAGCAGTCGGCGGTGCCACCACGGGGCAACTCGAGGTTTGGTTCCCGCCCACTTTGCATAGACGGTGTGTCCTGAGAACGAGATACGCGGCCCCTATCGGGTTCGTTGACACACCGGGTGGCCTTGCTGGATTAGTTTTACCTTTGACGAGATATGTTGTGCATCGGGATTCCGGTGATGCTTTGGGTAATCCTAGAGTTGAGGTTTTCCACTAGGGAATCCGACGAGATCGCGAGCTTCGTGATTGAGGATTTTTATGCGGCTTGTGGTAATTTGTGATGGACTAGATGGAGCACCCCTGCAGGGTAAATCTTTTCGGAAAGCCGTGCCCGTGGTTATGTGGCAACGTGGAAACTTTGTTTAACACTGGTTCTAGATAACTTGAAGTTAACATAATTAAAACTTGCCAACTGTGTGCGTAACCGTGACTGTCTCTTTCGTGAGTTCTTTCTCCGATCGAGGACACGGTGGGGTTATGTCTGACGTAGGTAGGTGTTCAGGATCATTCATTTGATCATCAGTAGACACGTCCGTTATGCGTAGATCTTCCCCTCTTCATTTTCTTGTACTCGTAAGTTAGCCACCAAATATATGCTTAGCCGCTGCTGCAACCTCACCACTTAACCTTACCTCACCCATTAAGCTTTCCTAGTCTTGATACCTTTGGAAATGAGATTGTTGAGTCCCCTCTGGCTCACAGATTACTACAACACCAGTTGCGGGTACAGGTAAAGGTTACTTGACGCGAGCGCGTTGATTATTCATTTGGAGCTGCTTCTTCTTCTTCTTCTTCTTCTTCATCGATCTAGGATGGGTTCCAGGCCGGCAGCCTGGGATAGCAAGGATGGACGTCGTTCTTATTTTTCTCGTTTGTTTTCGTCCGTAGTCGGACCCTCCTCTTACTCTTGATGATGATGTAATGTACTGATGTGACTCTGATGTAGCTTGTGGCGAGTGTAAGCCAACTCTGTATATATATCTCTTCTTTTCAGTACATGTACTTGTAACGATATCCATTCTTGCGACACGACGAGATGCGCTTCTATCCCTGACGAGGCCTTCGTGCCAAATTGAGGATAGGGTCGCATCTTGGGTGTGACAAGTTGGTATCAGAGCAAGGACCGACCTAGGAGCCCTCTTGATTGATCGAACTTGGCCGAGTTGAGTCGAGTGAAAAACTATTTGAGTCTAGTTATATATCGGAGAGTAGGATTTTTTTTCTCCTCTTCTATGCTCTGGTGAGGAATCTTGACGTAATAATTTATTCTACTCCTCTTCTCACTCAAATTTTTTTTAGGATCACGCGGATATTCTTGGGATCTATATGATGCCGATGTGACGGAGTTCTGTCTTGGTGCCTCCTGTCTGACTTGATCTTCTTCCGGGGAGTTGAGCTCCAGGGGATTCTTGAGCACATAGTTATCATTCAGATTTCTTAGTATCTCAGAACGAAGGATGTTCGTAATTGCTTCAATACTAGTAGTGGCGAGATAACCCCGATGTCCCCAGTACTGGTGCAGATTGTTCGGGAGTACTGCCATACTTTGTATCGTTGCGATCACGAGGGTCTGTTGTAGATGAAGGTCCGAGATTCTGGTTGTGTGTTGACGCATGTGATACAGGTGACGGGTTAGTATAGGAGTTGTGTGATATTACTCCTTGTATCCGTGTACCAGATTGCATGACCAGATATTTTGGGATTTCATAGGTGGGAATTCAAGTAGTTGCTTATAGGACAATCTTCCAACAAATGCATGATGTTAGGTTGGGGTTCGACATCTAGTGGATTCGTTTGTTCACGGTCGACTTACAGCGGTACATGTTGTGTCTTAAAGAGTCCTTGTAGCTTGCTACGACTCGGGGACGCTTCGTATGTCGGGTGCACTGCCTTGCACTTGATGTCTATTGTAAAATCGAGCCCGTGCGATCCTGTCCACGAAGATATCGGACGAAATCTTTCTCATGAGTTTGTTCTGGCTTGTTTCATAAGCCTCTCCCTTTGTTTTGTTGGAATGTGGTAATTCATGTTGCTTCGATGTCAAGTGGTGATCTCAGATCTTTCCTAATCTGTGTTCTCATAATTTTTATGTGAATGCAAATTCTTTTGCTCTATCAATTGTCTTATCAATTCCTTTCAACCGGAGTCATCGTATCAAGTCTTTTCAACCGATGTGTTTCTCTCCAAGTGGATTCAACCCTCTCCAATTTGTAAGATCTTTCTCTCGTTTATTCCGGAGTTCATCTCATCTAGCCCAAGTTGTCTTTGTTTTTCCCCACCCTCCCGCCCTTTTCTCAGTGATTCAATTTCCATCCAAGAGTTTATTTTCATTGTGCTTCCGCTATGTGTTCTTTTCTCTTTTATCCGGTGATTCGTTGTGAAGATTCTCAGCAGCTTCGTGTTCATCTTTGTTCATTCTTGTCATCCTTACCAGTGAATTTAATTCGGCTATCCGTGTTCATCATATCCTAATTATCCTTGTAATTCTTTTTCATGTTGGATATTCTTTCAGGCTATCTTGGTTATTCATTCCTCTCTTTTCATCCGGAGTGTTGAAGATATCTCGGAAGTTTCGTGTTTCCAATTCTTTTAATTATTTCGGGGTGCTAACCTCATCTAGTATTCTTATTCCGGTGCAATATCTCTCGTTTTAGCAATTGTTTCAATGGTAATTTTCTTTGAGTGGGCCCATAACCCACAGGTTTTCCCAGGATCTTACCTGGCTCTTTAATTCCTTCCCGGAGATCCCTAATTCTTTCAACTATGACGTAAGTATGAATTTCATCAGTCATATCCCTTCTTCAAGTTCTATTTGAATTAATTCTCATTTCGCTCAACCTTGCATATTTTTATCCCGGAGTGTCTCATTAATTCTTGGTGGTGTTGTTCTCGTCATCATTCTCAGCTTGCAAATTCAAAGAAGTGTTTCTCTCAGTCTTGTTCCATTCTTGTGAAGACTGTCATCTCAACTTCGTGTATCCTCTCGTTTGTTGTCAATCATGAGTAATCCCTTTCGTGCTATCTGGTGCTTCTCTGAGTTGTTTTTATTTCTCGTTCCTCCGAAGGCCATCATTTCAGAAGACTTCTTCGTTCTCAGCTTTCAGCTTTCATCCTCAATTCTTGTCAATTGTTGTCTCTTCGTTCGTCTGTCAATTATTCTGGTGCCTTGTTCTAGTTTTCTCTCAGGTGGCTCATGATCTCTTCGTTATCTTGCATCTCCATTAATTCGTGGTGTTCCCATTCAATTGTGAATTCTAACCGGTGCTTCCTTCAATTGTGCCTCAAATGGTGCTTATCTCTCTGTCTGTTCAAGATCATTTCAAGAAGAATAAGTTGTATGCTAAATCCTTTGATTGTCGTCAGTTTTACTTGATGAAGGGTTAGCTTAACATAATTCTTATTCTTGTTCCTCCTTCTGCCAAGAGATTTAAATTCTTCTTCCGGAGTGGCATGATATCAATTCCTTTTCTCAAGTGTTCTTATCTTTTCTTTTCCGGAGTTCCAAGTTTTATCAACTATTTCTTTGTGAAGCTTCATCTAAACCCTGGCAAGGTCATAATCTTATCCTTTCTACCTTGATATCTTTGCATCATTCATTCGTATACGGAGGTCCTTCTTGGTGGTTCGTCAAGGTTTCAATTCGTTCTCAAGTGTTCTTCAAGATTCTTGTTGGAGAAGCTCTAGTATCCTTTCTCCTGCATTTATATGTGCAATTATTCTTCCTTTATCCTTTGAGGTGGTATTATAGCATTCTTGTTAGTGTAGGAGTCTCGAAGAGGTTTTATTTCAAGAATGAGATAATTAAACCCACCAATCCTTTGATCATGAGATTATTCTTAACTCATGGTTTCTGCATTGAGCTATCTTGGTTTGGATTTCACCTAAAGCTTTTCCTATGGATTGTGCTATCATGGTGCTTGTTGTTAATCTAAGTTCTTAATGCATCCTCTTGGTGTAAGAAATTGTTCATATCTTGTTTCTCCCAATCAATCCTTGTTTCTGTTAGTGGCTGGTTGTCACTTCATTAGTTTAAAAGGTCTCCATAAGCCCACTACTATCTTGTTCTTTTCGTTGTTGGTTTTCCAACTACTATGTCAATTCTCTGTCCAGAGGCTTTTCAATTCTATTGTGATGATTGTTGTCATTCTTTTCTTCATTCTCTTCTTCCGTATGAGCTAGTTCATATTCTCTTGTTCCGGAGGCATTGTGATATTGCTCTTTTGGGTCTATCTTGTTGTTCTAGCAAGATCATGGTCTTCCCTTGCTCTATTTAGTTGTTTGTTATGAATATTGTCTAATTCTCCTACCTTTTCGAATTTTTTGTCCCATTTTCCTACCGAAGTGCTGCCGAAATTTTCCGTGAATTCTGGCTTCTTTCTCATGTCATTCCTCATCTCCTTGCAACCTTCAAGGATCGTTGGTTTCACTCGTTTGTCAAAGAGGCGACTAAATTTTTACCTCTTGTTCTTTCTCATCCTCTTCCCCCTTTCATTCTTGGATCTCGGGGCGAGATCTTCTTGTAGTGTAGGAGAGTTGTGACAGCCCGATGCCGACGTTCCAGAAGATTCCCCCTTCTATTCCGTTTCCGTCGTGTGATTAGATTTATTCATTGCATCGTCATGTAGTTTGCATCATCGCATCATGCATGGCATCACGTCAACTGTGTTTTGTCGGTGTTGTTTGTTGCCGTGTTGTTGGGTGTTAGTGCCTTGTGAGTGGCGTTGTTTTATTGGAGCGTTGAGAGAGGTTGCGCGAGAGCCACCGCTAAACCCCGTTGCACAGAGGACCTAAAACCTTTTCTCCCCTCCTCTCCTCTCTTATTTGTTTTTGCGGTTGCTAAGATTTCCCGTTTTAAACCTCTATTTTAAAAGGGGGCATCTTCTTCTTTTCATTAAAAGGGTCCTTTTATTAAATGTGGGGTTAACCCTTGGGTTTTTATATTTTATTCTTCCTTTTGTTTTATTTTAAAATAGTCTCATTTTCTTTTCTTCTCTAAAGAGCTTTTATTTCATACTTTAAATAAAAGGGTTTTGATTTTTAATTCTTTTAAAAAAAGGTTTTGATTTTTTTTTAAATTATTTTGAAAAGGGTTTTATTTTAATTCTTAAAAAGGTTTCATTTTTATTTCTTTAAAAAAAGCCCAATCTATTTTTTTAGAGTTGGGGTTTATTTTTAAAGGAGAAAATGCATTTTCTTCATTTTATTATTTATTATTGTTTTTTTCCTTTCCTTTGTAAAAAGCCTTTTTTTTCTTTAGTTAAACTTGCTGTTTTTAAAGGTTTAAAAAAACCATATGGGGGAGGAGCCAGCCCAGGCCAGCCGGCCCAAGGCCCAGCATCCCCCCCCCCCCGGTGACCTAGCCCGTCTTCCTCCCGTGCCCCACCCCCTCGCTCGCAGGGAGAGGCTCCCGAGCCACCTCCAGCACCCCTCCTGCTGCCGCCTGGCCTCGAGCACCCCTGCGCCGCCCTGCCCCGATTCCCTCTCCCTCGCCCCCGCTCGCCTGCCCGTGCGCCGCCGCTGGCCTCGGCCGCACTGACTCGCCGCCTCCCCGTGCAGTTCCCCTCGAGCCGCCCCGTGCTCCTCCCTGGAGTTCGCCGGAAGTGCCGACTTGGTGCGTCCCTGACGCCGCCGCGCCATCCTGCCCGCGCCGCCCGCCGTGGCCGCCCTCGCTCCTGTTGTCCGCCATGGCCGTTCCCTGCGCCCGCGCGGTCGCCGGCCCCTCCACCCGAGGTCGCCCGCCGGAGGTCCTCGTCCCAGCGCGACCGTGCTCCCCCTCGTCGGCCCTGCCGTCGCCCGCGCCCCGCCGTCGCCGCTGAGCCATGGCCGGTCTCCTCCTCCTGCTGTGCAAGATGCTGCCGTAGTTCTGCCGCCCCTGCTGCTACGTGGCTTGTTGCTGTTGCTCGCGCTGCGCTAGCCGATGAATGCTGTTGTCTTGCTGTCTTGCTTCTTGCTTGCTGCCTGCCTGCGCGCTGCGTGTCGTTGCCTGATGATAAGCTTGCCGGTGCGATGGTTTTGCTACAGCTACGTAGCCTGCTGCCGTTGTTGCTGTCTGTAGCCATTAGATTTTGCTGTTACTGCTAGCTGCTTGCCTGCTAGGTGATGTAGGTTGTAGATGTTAGCGTTGCTGATAGTTGCTTGCTGCTGTTAGGTAGATGCTAGCTGCTGGTGTTTTCCCTCCTAGTTGCTGTTTGCGGCTAATGTCGAGGTTGCTGTCGCTGGCACCGTTGATGCTAGCTGTAGTTTGCTGCCGGCTGCAGCGTGCTGCTGCTGCAGATGGTCGAATGTTGTTGCTTGCTATTGCCTTTTGCTATTGCTGCCGCCTGATGCCGATTGATGTTTGCTACTGCTTGATGTCGTTGCTATGTTGTTGCTAGTTGCTAGGCTTGGTGATAGATGCTAGCGATGTCGTAGCTGCTGTAGTCGTGTCGCCGCTGTCGCTGGTTGCCGTCGCCGCGTGCACCATCCCCGCCGCCGTGAAATCGACAAGTTCACGTGTTCTACGACTTCCTCGACGTCCTCGACGACCCCCGGAACACGTTCGACTACCGACGCCGAAGACCGTGAACCACGACGCTGAGCGAACGACTACCGTCGACGAGACCGTGTACCACTACTTCAACTACCGGCGCGTGTACGACTACTTCCATGACGACCACGACGATCGTTGCTCTTCTTCAGCGACCCGTTCCGCTCTGATATGCACGCTTCAAAGGTATACCGAGGGGACATGTCGTGTACCGTGTGCTAGTGATGTACGATGTATGTGTTGAACAAGTTGAATGCATGCATGCACCGTATGTATGCACCGTTTGTTTGCCCGTGCACGTTGACTTCCTTTTCGTCGTGCCCTCGACACATGGGAACCCGAGATACGGGATCACCCCATCTTTATTTAACGTTCACGCGCTCCCTATTCGTTGTCACCGATATCTCGTCGAGTTATCGAGATAGGAACGTTGCCGTGGCATCGTTTCCGATTTGCCGCCATGGTTCCCTTTCGCTCGCCGTGGCGACATCTGTTTCTTTCCCTTTTTGCCGTGAAGTAATGAACTCGCATGCATAATGCATTCATGGCATAACATATTGTGTTGCATGTGTTTTGTGCCGTAAATCCGATCTATGTTTCGCGTGTTACCCGACTAGGATGTCGTGTAGGACCATCGCTTCACCCTTGCCATGTTAACAACAATTTAATATTGCCGTGTAAATAATCGGGAGTGAGTTAAATAATTAACCGTGGAGTTTCGCCGATATGCAACCCGTTGCATATCGAGCTTCACTTAATGTGTAGTTTTTGCGTGAGGTGAATTGCCATGCCGTCCCTTGCATTTTAACCTGTTCATGCATCATATTAGGGTTTGCATCATGTCTTGCTTTGTGGTGGTGAATACTTGTGTTGATGTTTGTTTCCGGTTTGCCCGTCTCGATAGAGTTCCGCAACCGTGTCGGAATGTGAGGACCCGTTCGACTACGTTGGTTAGCCGACTTCATCGAGTTGTTCTTCTTCCAAGCGGGATCTCAGGCAAGATGATCATTTCCCCAGATACAATTACTATCATTGCCATGCTAGTTATTTCGATGTTGTCGATTATGTCTCGTTGCCTACCACATGTTAATTATCAGCCTCTCAACAATGCCATGATTACCCTCAACCTGTTCAACCTAGCAAACCACTGATTGGCTATGTTACTGCTTGCTTAACCCTGTCGATAGCGTTGCTAGTTGGAGGTGCAGATGCTTCCATGTGAAGACATGGGTTCCTTGTTATATCACCATATTTAAATGCTATTTAATTTAATGCGCCTATATACTTGGTAAAAGGTGGAAGGCTCGGCCTTTCTAGCCTGGTGTTTTGTTCCACCTTTGCCCCCTTAGTTTCCGGCTACCGGTGTTATGTTCCATAAACGAGCGCTCCTAACACGATCGGGGTTGTTATGGGGACCCCCTTGATAATTCGTTTTAGATTAAAGCTGGTCTGGCAAGGCCCAACTTTGGTACTACATTTGCCTAATAACTAATGAACCACATAGGGAGTAATTAACCCGAGGATATTTAATCAACCCCCGGGCCAGTGCTCCTCATGAGTGTTGGTCCACCCACCTAGCAGTCGGCGGTGCCACCACGGGGAAACTCGAGGTTTGGTTCCCGCCCACTTTGCATAGACGGTGTGTCCTGAGAACGAGATACGCGGCTCCTATCGGGTTCGTCGACACACCGGTTGGCCTTGCTGGATTAGTTTTACCTTTGACGAGATATCTTGTGCATCGGGATTCTGGTGATGCTTTGGGTAATCTCAGAGTTGAGGTTTTCCACTAGGGAATCCGACGAGATCGCGAGCTTCGTGATTGAGGATTTCTATGCGGCTTGTGGTAATTTGTGATGGACTAGTTGGAGCACCCCTGCAGGGTAAATCTATTCGGAAAGCCGTGCCCGTGGTTATGTGGCAACGTGGAAACTTTGTTTAACACTGGTTCTAGATAACTTGAAGTTAACTTAATTAAAACTTGCCAACTGTGTTCGTAACCGTGACTGTCTCTTTCGTGAGTTCTTTCTCCGATCGAGGACACGGTGGGGTTATGTCTGACCTAGGTAGGTGTTCAGGATCATTCATTTGATCATCAGTAGACACGTCCATTATGCGTAGATCTTCCCCTCTTCATTTTCTTGTACTCGTAAGTTAGCCACCAAATATATGCTTAGCCGCTGCTGCAACCTCACCACTTAACCTTACCTCACCCATTAAGCTTTGCTAGTCTTGATACCTTTGGAAATGAGATTGCTGAGTCCCCTGTGGCTCACAGATTACTACAACACCAGTTGCAGGTACAGGTAAAGGTTACTTGACGCGAGCGCGTTGATTGTTCATTTGGAGCTTCTTCTTCTTCTTCTTCTTCTTCTTCTTCATCGATCTAGGATGGGTTCCAGGCCGGCAGCCTGGGATAGCAAGGATGGACGTCGTTCTTATTTTTCTCGTTTGTTTTCATCCGTAGTCGGACCCTGCTCTTACTCTTGATGATGATGTAATGTACTGATGTGACTCTGATGTAGCTTGTGGCGAGTGTAAGCCAACTCTGTATATATATCTCTTCTTTTCAGTACATGTACTTGTAACGATATCCATTCTTGCGACACGACGAGATGCGCTTCTATCCCTGACGAGGCCTTCGTGCCAAATTGAGGATAGGGTCGCATCTTGGGTGTGACAAGGAAGGCATTGAGAAGTAATAAGTAGATGATGAGTTGCTAGAGTGACATAAGCTTAAACCATGGTTTATGCCTTGCTTCGTAAGGGGCTGATTTGGATCCATATATTTAAAGTTATGGTTAGATTTATCTTAATTCCTATTTCGTAGTTGCGGATGCTTGCGAGAGAGGTTAATCATAAGTGGGAGGTTTGTCCAAGTAAGGGCAACACCCAAGCGCCGATCCATCCACATATCAAATTATCAAAGTAAAAAACGCGAATCATATGAGCATGATGAAAATATCTTGACATAAATTCCCATGTGTCCTCGGGAGCGCTGTTCTTTATATAAGAGTTTGTCCAGGCTTGTCCTTTGCTACAAAAAGGATTGATACACCTTTCTTCACCTTAGTTACTATTGTTACTTGTCTCTCTTACAAATTATCTTATCAAAAAACTATCTGTTACCGATAATTTCAGTGCTTGCACAGAATACCTTACGGAAAACCGCTTGTCATTTCCTTCTGCTCCTCGCTGGGTTCGACACTCTTACTTATCGAAAGGAATACAATAGATCCCCTACACTTGTGGGTCATCAAGACTCTTTTCTGGCGCCATTGCCAGGGAGTGAAGCGCCTTTGGTAAGTGGAACTTAGTAAGGAAAAACTTATATACTATGCTGAAATTTACTGTCACTTGTCACTATGGAAAATAATACTTTGAGGAGCTTGTTCAGGGTATCTTCACATCGACCAGAAGCACAAAGAGATGCTCCTCAACCTGCTGCACCTACTTAAATATTTATTATGAAATTCCTTCGGGTATGATAGAAAAAGTGCTAGCAAATCCTTATGCAGGAGATGGAACACTACATCCTGATTTGCACCTAATCTATGTGGATCAAGTTTGTGGATTATTTAAGCTTGCAGGTTTGCCCGAGGATGATGTCAAGAAGAAGCTCTTTCCTTTATATCTGAAGGAAAAGGCATTGACATGGTATAGGCTATGTGATGATATTGGATCATGGAACTACAGCCAATTGAAATTGGAATTTCATCAGAAGTTTTGTCCCATGCATGTGTTTCATCGTGATCAGAATTATATCTATAATTTTGGCCTCATGAAGGAGAAAGAATCGCTCACGATTGGGAGAGGCTTAAGTCAATGTTATATTCATGCCCCAATCATGAGATCCCGAGAGAAATTATTATTCAAAACTTTTATGCTCGTCTCTCTCATAATGATCAATCCATCCTCAACACTTCTTGTGCTAGTTCCTTTATGAAGAAAGATATTCAATTCAAATGGGACTTATTGGAAAGAATTAAATGCAACTCTGAAGATTGGGAATTCGACGAAGGTAATGAGTTAGGTATAAGCCTCAAGTTTGATTGTCTTAAATCCTTTATAAACACCGATGCTTTTCGTGATTTTAGCACTAAGTATGGACTTCACTCTAAGGTAGTAGCTTCATTTTGTGA
Organism: Hordeum vulgare subsp. vulgare; assembly: GCF_904849725.1. Lineage (NCBI taxonomy): Eukaryota > Viridiplantae > Streptophyta > Magnoliopsida > Poales > Poaceae > Hordeum > Hordeum vulgare. The sequence goes on along the minus strand of NC_058521.1, from coordinate 107,583,881 downwards.
ATCTTTTGCTACTCATGTTGATCTCCCCAAGGAGAAGTGGTTTAAATATCATCCTCCCATTGAAGTCAATGTGGTAGAACCTATTAAAGTTGAAGAAACGATTATTTATAATGTCGATCCTGTTATTCCCACTGCTTATATTGAGAAACCACCATTTCCTATTAGGATAAAGGAACATGGTAAAGCTTCAACTGTGGTTCGTAAGAGTTGTACTAGAATGCCTACACCTCCTGAACAAATTAAAGTTGAACCTACTATTTCTATGGTTAAAGATCTCTTGGTTGATAATATTGATGGGCATGTCATTCACTTCTGTGATGAAGCCACTAGAATTGTTAGACCTGATACTAAGGGTAAACATAGACATGTTATTGGCGTGCGTGTCGATTATGTTAAAATAGGATATCATTCTTATCATGGCTTATGTGATGTGGGTGCTAGTGTCAGTGCAATTCCCTTTACCTTATACCAAGAAATTAGAATGATATTGCACCAGCCAAAGTAGAGGAAATTCATGTTACCATCGAGCTTGCTAATAGAGATACTATTTCACCAATTGGGATTGTTAGAGATATTGAAGTCTTTTGTGGAAAAATAAAGTATCCTACCGGTTTTCTTGTTCTTGGTTCCCCACAAGATGATTTTTGTCCGATTATATTCGGTAGACCCTTCTTAAATACTGTTAATGCCCAGATTGATTGTGAAAAGAAATGGTCAGTGTAAGGTTCGAGGATGCATCTCATGAGTTCAACTTCTCAAAATTTCATAGACAACCCCATGACAAAGAATTGCCAAGCAATGATGAAATTATTGGTCTCGCTTCTATTGCTCTGCCTCCTACCGATCCCTTAGAACAATATTTGGTAGACCGTGAAAATGATATGTATATGAATGAAAGGAATGAAATAGATAAGATTTTCTTTGATCAGCAGCCTATTCTAAAAAACAACCTACCTACTGAAATACTTGGGGATCCTCCTCCACCCAAGGGCGATCCTGTGTTTGAGCTTAAACAATTACCTCGTACTCTTAAGTATGCTTATCTTGATGAAAAAGAGATATATCATTTTATTATTAGTGCTAACCTTTCAGAGCATGAAGAAAATAGATTACTGAAAACTCGGAGGAAGCACCGTGCTGCTATTGGATATACTCTTGATGATCTTAAGGGCATTAGTCCCACTCTATGTCAGCACAAAATCAATATGGAGTCTAATGCTAAACTAGTTGTTGATCACCAATGACGATTAAATCCTAAAATGAAGGAAGTGGTAAGAAATGAAATACTAAATCTTTTGGTGGCAGGTATAATTTCTCTTATTGCTCATAGTAGATAAGTTAGTCTCGTTCATTGTCTCCCTAAGAAGGGAGGTATTACCGTTGTTCCTAATGATAAAGATGAATTGATCATGTAAAGAATTATTACATGATATAGAACGGTAATTGATTTTAGGAAATTAAATAAAGCTAGTAGGATGGTTATTGCTAGAAATACTATCCAAACATACACGTATCAAATACATGTATCAAAAGAAGATCAAGAGAAGACAACTTTTACTTGCCCTTTCGGTACCTTTGCTTATAGACGTATGCCTTTTGGTTTATGCAATGCACCTGCTACCTTTCAAAGATGTATGATGGCTATATTCTCTCACTTTTGTGAAAAGATTTTTCAGGTTTTCATGGATGATTTTTCCGTTTACGGAACTTCTTTTGATGATTTCTTGAGCAACCTTGATCGAGTTTTGCAAAGATGTGAAGATACTAATCTCGTCTTGAATTGGGAGAAGTGCCACTTTATGGTTAATGAAGGCATCATATTGGGACACAAAATATCCGAAAGAGGTAGTGAAGTTGATAAAGCTAAAGTTGATGCTATTGAAAAAATGTCATGTCCAACAGATATTAAAGGTATAAGAAGTTTCCTTGGTCATGCTGGTTTCTATAGGAGATTTAGTAAAGACTTCTCTAAAATTTCTAGGCCTCTCACTAATGTTTTGCAAAAGGATATTCCATTTGTTTTCGATGATGATTGTGTAGAAGCATTTGAAATTCTTAACAAAGCCTTGATAACTGCACCTATTATTCAACCACCTGATTGGAACCTACCCTTTGAAATTATGTGCGATGCTAGTGATTATGTTGTTGGTGTTGTTCTAGGACAAAGAGTCGATAAGAAATTAAATGTTATTCATTACGCTAGTAAAACTCTAGACAGTGCTCAAAGAAACTATGCTACCACTCGAAAGGAATTTTTAGCAGTTGTGTTCGCTTGCGATAAGTTTAGACCTTATATTGTTGATTCTAAAGTAACTGTTCACACTAATCACACTGCTATTAAGTACCTCATGGAAAAGAAAGATATTAATCCCAGACTTATTAGATGGGTTCTTCTGCTACAAGAATTTGATTTGCATATTATTGATAGAAAGGGCGCTGATAACCCCGTAGCAGATAACTTATCTAGATTAGAAAATGTTCTTGATGACCCACTACCTATTGATGATAGCTTTCCTGATGAACAACTAGCTGTTATAAATGCTTCACGCAATGCTCCTTGGTATGCTAATTATGCTAATTATATTGTTGCTAAATTTATACCGCCTAGTTTCACATACCAACAAAAGAAAAAAAATCTTCTATGATTTAAGACATTACTTTTGGGATGATCCACACCTTTATAAAGAAGGAGTAGATGCAATTATTAGACGTTGTGTACCTGAGCATGAACAGGGACAGATCCTATACAAGTGTCACTCTGAGGCCTACGGAGGACACCACGCTAGAGATAGAACTGCACACAAGGTATTACAATCTAGTTTTTATTGGCCTACTCTCTGCAAGGATGCTTGTAAGATTGTCTTGTCTTGTGATGAATGTCAAAGAATAGGTAATATTAGTAGAAATCATGAAATGCCTATGAATTACTCTTTAGTTACTGAACCATTTGATGTTTGGGGTTTTCATTATATGGGACCTTTTCCAAAATCCAACGGGTATACTCATATTCTAGTTGTTGTTGATTATGTTACTAAGTGGGTAGAAGCTATTCCAACTAGTAGTGCTGATCATAACACTTCTATTAAAATGCTGAAAGAAGTTATTTTCCCTAGATTTGGAGTCCCTAGATATTTAATGACTGATGGTGGTTCACATTTTATTCATGGTGCTTCCCGTAAATTTCTTGCTAGGTATGATGTTAATCATAGAGTTGCATCTCCTTATCATCCTCAGTCTAGTTGGCAAGTAGAATTGAGCAATAGAGAAATAAAATTGATCTTGCAAAAGACAGTTAATAGATCTAGAAAGAATTGGTCTAAGAAACTTGACGATGCATTATGGGCTTATAGAACCGCTTAGAAAAATCCTATGGGTATGTCTCCTTATAAAATGGTTTATGGTAAAGCATGTTACTTACCTCTAGAGCTAGAACATAAAGCCTATTGGGAAATTAAAGAGATTAACTATGATTTCAAACTTACTGGTGAAAAGAGGCTATTTGACATTAGCTCACTTGATGAAAGGAGAACCGAGGCCTATGAGAATGCCAAGTTGTTTAATGAAAAAGTTTAGAGATGGCATGATAGAAGGATACAAAAGTGTGAATTTAATGTAGGTGATCATGTCCTGCTATACAACTCTCGTTTAAGATTTTTCGCAGGAAAACTTCTCTCTAAATGGGAAGGACCTTACATCATCGAGGAAGTGTATCATTCCGGTGCCATCAAGATCAACAACGCCAAAGGAAAAAAAATCCAAAGGTGGTAAATGGGCAAATAATCAAACATTATATATCAGGTACTCCCATAAATGTTGAAACTAATATTATCAATACCAGAACTCCGGAAGAGTACATTAGAGAGATTTATCAGAACGTCTCGGACTTTGAAAAGGAATAGGTATGTGCTACGATAAGCAAACCGAATCCAAAACGTTTTCAATGGCAATTTTTACTAGTTTTGGAATATTTAAAAAATCAGGAAAATTAAAAGCAGTCCGGAGCATGCAAGAGGAGGCGACAAGCCCGAGGGGCGCGACCTACCCCCTGGCCGCACCCTACAGGCTTGGGGCCACCGCGTGCACTCTCTGGACTTTGTTTTCTTGTGGAAGACTCCTTCGGGTCGGCAAAATATTTATTATATAATCTCCCAAAGGTTTTGACCTCTGTATCTCGACAATATCTCCTGTTTTCATTTCGAGCTGCTTCTGTAACAAATTTAGACCAACACGATGTCTTCAAGTTCCTTCAAGGACAAGTTCTTTGAGAGGGTCATGAACCCCTACCTCTTGGAGGTGCTGCAACACCCTCAAACCATTGAGATGCATGAGGGAGTGTTGCACATCCGTGATGTTAAGGGGCCAAAGAAGACCGAAAGCATGGAGACAAGGCTCGAAGCGATGGAACAACAAGTCTACAAGTGCCAGGGGATGGTGGAAAAAGGACTTAATGTCAATCACATGATGATCACGGAGCTTACCCATAAGCACAAGGTAGACGCCAAGGACCTTTGGGATCACATCTTCAATATTTACGAGAAAATCGAGCACTTCCAAGCCCAGATCTATGACCTGCAAAACCAAAACTGTGGGTATGAATATAGATTTAAGAAAATGAGTTTGGCTGCAGGCTTGAGGATCCCGGAGACTAGTTCATCTTTTCACGATGGTGCGTCCATGCCTTGGAAGATGGAGGACAAACCTTCAACCTCACTGACAACTCCAACACCACCACCTCCGAAGGAAGAAATTTGAACACATGGGTATGGGCACTCCCCTTGGCGTGTGCCAAGCTTGGGGAGGTGCCCTAGTATCATATCACCATCACACCTATTTACTTTTTTGTTTCTTTTTCTTTTCGTTCGATCCTTTAGTTATATCTTGATCTAGTAGAATAAAGTTTTAGTGTGATCTAGTTTAAAGTTTTATCCCCTATGTAAGCAAGTCCAAGAGTTATATAATAAAGAATAGTTTTGAATTGAGGGCTTTGCTTTCTTGCTATGATCATGAGAAAAATAAATAGAAAATGCTTCACAGAAACAACTATTGTATCAATGGCACCAGACTCCCACCTCCCACCTCCCACCGCGGCGACCCAATGGTGATCTGGAACTCTAGCCGGCGTATCCTCCATCCTCGCCACTCCTCTGCTCAGGTGAACCTTCCCGGCCCTCCTCACATGGTCGTGCATGGCTTGCATGGGTGGTTCTACGTTGGATCTGGACTTTTCGCACGGTTTGGCTTTCTCTGATGAGGTTTATCGCCACTCTGGTATTACGGTGCACCCTATAAAGCACCGCCGCCCTTTCATCATGGTGATTTCCTTTGGTCGTCATGTGATCCGTCTTTCGACTGACACAGTCGCCGCGGCTCTGGAATCGGTGATTGGAGGATCGGCTATTGAGTTTCGTGTCTCTCAAGTCACAGATTCGGTTTTCTCATTCAAAGTCTCCTGCATGCAAGTTGGTTTTCATATTCTGGATTTACGTTCTTTCAAGTGTTCAAGTTTTAAGTGCTTCTTCCATCTATGGGGACATGGAGGTCCTAATTAGCGTCGGGAATTTTCTCTGTGGAAGAAGCAATGTGATGCTGAATGGATTATTGTGAGTCCTTCTAAGAGGAGAGCCTCTTTAGGTCTGATGGCCATGCATTCCAGACCCCTCAAGTCTTCACTTAAATCCGGATCTTCTGTTCGTAAGAAGCTGACTTTTGCATCCCTTCAGCAATATGAGGTTTGCAAGGGCTACAGATATCCTGTTTCCCATGATGAGCTAATCACGCTTGAACAGGTTGGTTATTCGGTGCCTTCTCCTGAACGTGTCATCATCTCAGCACCACCGCCGGCGGAACTCCGGTGGACGACAGCCACGCCGCATATTACGTTTGGGACAGTTTCTCGCCAAGTTTCATCTCCCGGATCTCCCAGCGATGATTTTTCAAATTGCCAAATTAATCGGAACTTCTCCCGTGCAACAAGGAGCTACATCTGATCCCACCGAGATTCATGGTATTTTGAATGATGAGAATCAATTTTCGGTGGCATGTTTGGATTCTGGGCCTATTTCCACTCTCATTAATGAGTCTGCTGAGGTTACCTCTTTCTCTGGGCCCGAGCCTAACCGCTCGATGGATATTCCCTCCTCTCAGGAGGCCCATCTGGCCTTTGACGAACAAATTAATAGCATGGTTGAGGATATCTTTTCTTGCTCAATTTGCAACGCTCGGGGCCATCTAGCTGCGAACTGCACGGCTTTGCCTGGATGCGTTGACAACATGGTGGGCCACGCACGATCTAGAGGAGCCTCTTTTCTGTGTAATAATTGTCTTACTTGGAACTGTAAGAGACCCACCACCTTCCCTGTCGCTGATATCTCGGGAACTGCTGATACTCTCGGCGAAACATCAACCCCTACGGCACAGTTCCGTCCTGTCTCATCGCCGTCGCCTCCTCGAACTCCCTCTGAGACGCCACAGGTCACTCCGCCACTGCCTCCCGCAATGGCGAACTTTGAGCTTGATCCCGGGTTCTTCCTCCCGCCTGGCCACAATATCATCGATGGAGGACCTGACAGGCTGCCTCGGACCTACACCACGCCTGCGGTCCCCATCACCAGACGTCATGAGCGCTTTGTCATTGCTGACGTCCACCCAGCACCACCGACTGACAACGTGATTCAGGTACGGCAAGAAGTTGCTGCTCTTCTTCTTCACCAAGGGTTGCATGTTCGGTCTGCCCAACCTTGGCTTGAGGTTGTTGGATTGTTTGAGCTCCGAGATGCGGCAGAAAGTTATGCTGCGGTCCACATGGTTCCGCAGGAAGTTGCTCATAACTCTGTCGTGCGCTTCCTGCGTCACGATCAGGGTCTTGGTTTCCGTGGCCAAGAGGGTTTTCGTCAGGGCTGTCTCATGATTTTGGGGGTCCCGCTAGACTTCCGTAATACTGAAGATGTCCGGGCTGCTGTCATTACCTTTGGGGAGTTTCACCATTGGGTCAGTGATGATGCTTACTTGGTTCGCTCTATTGTGTTTGCTACGTTCCCAGATGACCGGCTGGTCCCTCGCAGTATCAACTTCTCTGAATATGCTGCTTGGGGAGGCGCCAAGGTTTCATGGTCTGCTCCGGTATACATCCTGGGTGAGGCGGCTGCTGAGAATCTGCCTAATGATGAGGGTCTCATGCCCCTCAATGGCAACCCTCACCCGCTCCCTGGACATCTTGTTCACGATAATCTGCAATTTGCTCTGCCCCCATATCCTGCGCTGGGTTGGAATGCAGTATCGCTGGCGCCTGGAGACCCAGGGGTTCCTGCTGCTGATGCTGCTCATGACAGAGGTTGAGGTCAGCCGCCTGCTGCTGCTGATGACGGAGGTTGGGGTCAGCCGCCTGCTGCCGCTGATGGAGGAGGATGGGAACCTGAAGCGGCCCCGAAAGCACCTGCTACTGATCTTGTTCAGGATCAAGAGTCTATGGTGATTGATCAGCCGAGTCCTTCTTCCTCGGATTCGGTTCATGAGCTGGTGGACCTTGACCCTCAGCCGCAGGGTGACCTGGAGGTGGAACCTGCTGCTCAAGAACCACCGCTGGCTAATCCTGATGCCCCTGATGCTGACATGCCACTGGCTGCCCCGGACAATGATGCTGAGCCAGAGGAAGATGTGCCTGTGATGGAAGAGGCGCATGATGATAATCCTCTGGCAATTGTCCTCTACAACCCCCCCCCATTCAGACTGACAACATCTTTGTTGGGGCTGCTAGGGTTGTGTATGGGCCTCCTCTGCCGCCTGTAATGTCCTGGGCACGCACCTTTGATGCTCTTATGGGGGCTGCTACTGCTATGCACGTACCTCGTCAACTGCAGATGCCAATTCTGGAGCCCATTATGATCCCCAAGCGATCCTGGGCAGTGGCTTTCGACACTAACGCTCCAGAACCTCCTCTATCAGAGCCTGCTAGTACCTCTCTCTCAATGCAGGAGGTAATCCCTCTTAGTCCTTCTTCATCTACAGAGGACTTATCTTTTCGTTCTCCTGCTCCATCCAAGAAGGGGACCCGCAAGAAGGCCACTCCAGTTGTTGACTCCTCGATCCGTTGGTGTACTCGCGGCTCCATCAAGCGAGATGGCTTCAAGCCAATTCTGCAGGAGCTGCCTGCGCATGTCCCCAAGAAGAGGAAGCCCAAGGCCAAGCCAATGTCCTCTACATCGCAGGAGACTGAGGATGTTCAAGTACCTCCTGCCACTCCTATCCCAGTGATTCAGGAGGTGGGACAGTCACTCGGCATAGCCCCTGAGAAGCTCACGGTGGATCGACTTATGGAAGATCCTGCTGATTCTGCGCCATTGTCTTCTGATGTTTAATCCATCTATGTTTATCTGTTACTGTACTGGCTCTATGTATTGTCAAACTTCTGCTTGCGCTGTCTTTTGGTTTTCGGAACCTTGGTCGCACTGGCTATTACATAGCCTTGCTCTTGCTATATATATGATCTGCAATGGATAGTCGTTCTACGAGAAGTTGGCGTGTGCTGTGTTGGAATGTGCGTGGCCTAAATTCGGATCATAGGCAGCGTGTGGTCCTTAACAAGATTGATGAGAGCCTAGCTGCTGTGGTCTGCTTGCAGGAAACAAAAATGCAGTCAATAGAGTGTCGTGCAGTTAAAGGTTTCTGCCCCAAACGCTTTGATCAGTTTGCTTACTCTCCTTCCAGGGGTGCATCAGGAGGGCTTATCACCCTTCGGAACTCTTCCGTTCTTACTGGACAATTAGTGGAATGCACACCCTACGGATTGATCATCTCCTTTACCTCAAATCACACGGGTGAATCATGGACTTTAGTTAATGTCTATGGGCCATGTCAAGGAGAGGCCCGAGATCTTTTTGTTAGCTGGCTTTACAATCTTAATATTCCCATTGGGGCTAATTGGTTGCTTCTTGGAGATTTTAATTTCATTAGATCTCCTGACAACAGAAACCTTCCTGGGGCTAATGTGAATGACATATTCATCTTCAATGAAATTATTGGGCATCTGGGATTGCTGGAACTACCCATTAAAGGCAGATCTTACACTTGGTCCAATATGCAGGATTCCCCTCTTCTGGAGCAGCTTGACTGGTTTTTTACATCAGCCAACTGGATCTCCTCATATCCTCTTACTCAAGTGCTACCCCTGGCAAAGATGGCTTCTGATCATGTTCCCTGCGTGGTCACTGTTAACACTTCCATCCCTAAATGCAACCTATTTCGCTTTGAAAACTACTGAGTTGAAATGGAAGGCTTCATGGAATGTGTACAGGAGTCCTGGCTCATTACTTCAAGGAAGACACACATTACTGCTGTTATTATGGATAAGATGAAGCATCTTTGGCACGCTTTGAAGAAATGGCAGACGTCTCTATCACAGTTAAAAACTTTTATTTCCAGATGTAATCAAGTGGTGCTATGTTTGGATGAGCTTGAGGAGTTGAGGTCACTTTTCAGACCAGAAGCTAATTTCAGGAAAATTGTCAAATTACATTTGAAACATCTTCTGCATCTTCAGTGCTTGTACTGGAAGAAGAGAGCCACTATCAGATTTGTTAAGGTTGGTGAGGAAAACACTAAATTCTTCCATGCTATGGCCACTGAGAGATATAGGAGGAATTCCATTGCATCTCTCAAGTTAAATGATGGTTGTACCATCTCTGATCATGATCAAATTGCTGCATGCTTTTGGGCATCTTTCAAGGATAGAATGGGAACTTCTCTTGGCATTAACATGGCATTTGATTTACAATCCATGCTGAATGAGGTGGAGGGTCTAGACATTCTCACAGAACCTTTTTCCAAGTCTGAAATGGACAAGACTGTTCAGGATATGCCCATTGACAAAGCTCCAGGGCCTGATGGTTTCAATGGTCTTTTCTTCAAGAAATGCTAGCACATTATCTCCCGTGAGTTTTACCAACTTGTTGCTGCTTTCCATGCTGGACAGGCTCAGCTTGTGAACATGAATTCATCCTATATTACACTGATTCCAAAGAAGAGATCACCTGAACATGTGGGAGATTACAGACCAATATCACTTACTGGAATGGGTCTCAAATTTCTGTCCAAAATGCTTGCTAACAGGCTACAGTTGCATATTGTGAAGTGCCTTCACAAGAATCAGTATGGTTTTATCAAATCTAGGACCATTCAAGATTGTGTGGGATGGACTCTAGAGTACCTGCACCAATGTCATCAATCCAAGAAGCCTATAGTTATTCTTAAGCTGGATTTTGAAAAGGCATTTGATTCTGTGGAACATGAGTTCATCTTCCAGATTCTTAAGCACAAGCGATTCAATGACAGATGTATCCTTTGGGTTAGGCAGCTCCTAACTTCTGGATCATCTTCAGTTCTGATCAATGGTGTGCCTGGAAAGAAGTTCATGTGCAAGAAAGGTGTCAGGCAGGGACATCCTATGTCTCCACTGCTTTTTGCTATTGCTGCTGATTTTCTACAAACTCTGGTTAACCAACTGCTGGTGGAGGGGCTGATACAGCTGCCTATACCTTGTCATGATAAGGATTTCCCTATAGTGCAATATGCTGATGATACTCTTATCATCCTACCTGCTGATAAATCCCAGTTATTGCAGTTCAAGAAAATGCTCTTACTTTTCTCCCAGTCCAGTGGATTACACGTGAATTACCACAAATATGCACTTCTACCTGTTAACACTTCTCCTCAGCATCTACAGGATCTGGCAGACTCCATTGGTTGCAGAGTGGGATCTTTACCCTTCACATATCTTGGCCTTCCTGTTGGGACAACTAAACCAAGAATCATTGATCTCATGCCTCTGGTTGATAACATGGAAAGAAGACTCAGTGTTAGTTCATCTTTTCTTGCTCAGGGGGGAAGGCTGCAGTATTTAAACTCAACCCTGTCTTCTGTACCTATCTTCTTTCTATGCAGTCTGGATATCCCACCAGGCATACTGAAGCAGTTGGAGAGGATTCAAAGGCAATGTCTATGGAGAAGAAATGGGAATGATCATGCACCCTATCTTGCTGCTTGGCCTGTGGTGTGCAGGCCTAAAAATAAAGGGGGGCTAGCGATTATGAACCTAGCAGTCCAGAATGAAGCACTCCTGCTCAAACATGCTGATAAATTCCTCAATCATGCTGATATCCCTTGGGTTCATCTGATTTGGAACACTTACTATCATAACACTGTACCTCAGGGAACTGCACTTTGTGGTTCTTTTTGGTGGAAGGATATCTGTAAACGGCTTGACAAATTCAGATCAGTTACATATGTTCTGCCAAACAAGGGTGATTCCTTCCTGTTTTGGTCTGACTCCTGGTTGATTGGAAACTCCATTATGCCACTAGCGGCCAGATTCCAAAGACTGTTCTCTTTTGTGGCTGACCCTTTCTACACAGCTCAAGAGGTCTTTACTGCCTTTTATGATGACAGCATGCTCTCCATGTTTCACTTACCACTGTCTACTCAAGCTTATCAGGAACTGCTTTCGGTCCAATCTTTGCTTCAGGACCTGGATCTTAATCATCAGGCCTCTGACAGATGGGTATGGGGAAGGATGCTAAGGTCTACACAGCCAAGAGATACTATGCTCATATTCATAGCAGTATTGTACCAAACCCTTTACTCAACTGGATCTGGAGAAGGTGATGTACTATGAAGATTAAGATGTTTTCCTGGATGCTCATCATGGACAGGCTAAACACTCAAGATATGTTGGAACGACGTCACTGGAATGTATCTGATTCCAACCTTTGTGTTCTATGTCATGCTCGAGTCAAGGAGGACAGAGATCATTTATTCTTCAACTGTCTTTTCAGTACCAGGGTCTGGAATTACCTGCAGATCACATGGCAGGGTTCATCTATGTGGAGTGCTGCTGTTGCGGCTAGAAAGGACTTTCATAACCCTTTCTTTGTTGAGGTGGTCTTCACTGCATGTTGGAACATCTGGACTATCAGAAATGCAAAGGTCTTCAACCAGGAGCAGCCAAAGTTCAGAAAATGGAGATCTGGATTCATTCATGACATTTCTCTGTTAGCTCATAGAATTAAGGCTAGTTTCAGGGATGATCTCCTTAAATGGGTTTCCTTTTTGCCTCCTTGAGGTTTGTAATCCTTTGCTCCTCTTCCCCATTGTACATTCTAATCTCCTCTTGTACATACTGCTCTCATATATCGGAATAAAGGAAAATGGTTGTGGGGGGTTTTCCCTACAGTAGCCGGTCAAAAAATAAAATAAATAGAAAGAAGTCTAGAATAAAAGAAATAGAGCATGCATAATGATCTTATGGGGAGTGATGACTTCACATATAAAAGTATGTTGATTGAAATTTGTCGTGAGTTGACAAACAAAGATATTGGTCATTGTTGCAATGAGAAGGAAGTAATAAGAAAGAGAGGTTCACATATAAATATATTATCTTAGACAACTTTTGTGATTGCGAACACTCATTAAAATATCATATGCCAAAAGGTTGACGTTGGACAAGGAAGATAAAATAATGAGTTATGTTTGCTTATTTCCAAATAGAAGTTATATGGTTATAGATCCTTCAACACGTGTCGCTTGCTTCCACCTCATATTAGCCAAAAGAAACTCCTGCACTAAGTATAGATACTAATTGTGCATCCAAAAACCTTTAACCCAGTTTTGCCTTGAGAGTCCACCATACCTACCTATGGATTGAATAAGACCCTTCAAGTAAGTTTTCATCGGTGCAAGCGATAAAAATTGCTCCATAAATATGTGTGGTTTATTAGTGCGGGGAAAATAAACTTTATACGAACTTGTGATATATAAGAAATAAAAGCGACGAACTGCATAATAAAGTTCATCATCACAAGGGGCAATATAAAGTGACGTTCTTTTGCATTAAGAGATTGTGCATCCAACTATAAAAGCGCATGACAACCTCTGCTTCCCTCTGCGAAGGGCCTATCTTTTACTTTTACTTTCTAGTACTTACCTTTATGAAAGAGTCATGGTGATTTTCACCATTTCCTTTATTTCGCTTTTATCTTTTGGCAAGTGTCATGTGTTGGGGAATGATCTAGACAAATATATCCACTCGTATGTGGGTGATCATGAGTTATTATTGTTGACATTACCCTTGAGGTAAATAGTTGGGAGGAAAAACTAAAAGCCCCTATCTTTCTCTGTGTCCGATTGAAGCTTTGAGCTCATAGGTACCGCGTTAGTGTTAGGAATTATGAAAGACTATAAGATGATTGAGTATCTGGGTTTTCTTTACAAGCTCTTATATTCACTCTTTCCTACGTTGCGATAAATTGGAATTGCCTCAATGAATGAAATCATAGTTTGTTAGTCCTCAATAGAGTTCTTGATTCATAATTTACCTTGTGAATGAATTGTTACTTCAATATAAGATACTCTATGTCAATATGCATTGTTGTTCTCAAGATAATCATGATGCCCTCATGTCCGTATTTTATTTTATCGACACCTCTATCCGTTGATACGTCCATTTTGCATCATGCTTTTATATCAATATTTATTGCATTATGGGCTCTTATTACACACTATGGTACAATACTTATGTCTTTTCTATCTTATTTTACAAGATTTACATGAAGAGGGAGAATGCTGGTAGATGGAATTATGGACTAGAAAAGGAGAAAATCTGAGAGACCTATTCTGCACAGCTCCAAAAGTCCTGAAATTTACAGAGAATTCTTTTGGAATATATAAAAAATAATGGGCGAAATAAGTACCGGAGAGGACCCACCAGGGAGCTACAAGCCAAGGGGGCGCGGCTAGGGGGCTGCCCCTGTAGGCTTGTGGGCCCACCGGCAGGCCTCCGACGCCCATCTTCTCCTATATGAAGGGTTTTGACCTGGAAAAAAATCATATCAGACCTTTCTAGACACGATGTTGCTATCTCGAGGCGGAACTTCGACAAAACCTATCCAGAGCTCCGGCGAAACGATTCCGCCGAGGAAACTTCCCTCCCGGAGGGGAAAATGGAAGCCATCGTCATCACCAACGATCCTCTCATCGAGAGGGGGTCAATCTCCATCAACACAATCTCCTCTCCAAACCCTAGTTCATATCTTGTATCCTATCTTTTTTCCCAAAACCTCAGATTGGTACTTGTGGGTTGCTAGTAATGTTGATTACTCCTTGTAGTTGATGCTAGTTGGTTTATTTGGTGAAAGATTATATGTTCATATCCTTAATGATATTAATACTCCTTTGATCATGAATATGAATATTCTTTGTGAGTGATTACTTTTGTTCCTGAGGACATGGATAAGTCTTGTTATAAGTAATTATGTGAATTTGGTATTCGTTTATGCTTTGATTCGTAAGGGGCCGATTTGGATCCATATATTTAATGCTATGGTTAGATTTATTTTAATTCTTATTTCGTAGTTGCGGATGCTTGCAGGAGAGATTAATCATAAGTGGGAGGTTTGTCCAAGTAAGGGAAGCACCCAAGAGTTGGTCCACCCACATATCAAATTAACAAAGTAACGAACGCGAATCACATGAGCATGTGTAACACCCTGGTTTTTGCTCCCTGATTTTTTTTTCATTTGCGGGATTTAAGCCCCGTCTTTTTTCTCGTAGTTACCGGATTTCTTTCACCCTAGGAATGTGAAGATGGCAATCTAGCCTTGCCTTCCCAAAATTCTCCCCAATCTAGCCTTTCCACCCAAGATATCTTCTCGGGGTTTTGCCGTGAAAACCCTACCTTCCGAATTGCCGGAAGGGAAACCCTGATATCTCCTGTTTCAAAGGAACCCCCAATTTTTTTTGCCCTGTTGCCTCCCAAACCTTTTCCTAATGATCACCCCTTGTCTTTAAACCCTACATATGCAAAATATTGCCAAGTCATTTGCAATATGTTGATTTATAATTAATTCCTTTTTGTGCTAGTTGAAGGAATTAAATCCAGGAAAACAGCTATCCATCTCCAAAGCTTATGAAAACTTGTAGAGATATACTTTGTGATCATATTGAGCTCCCATAAAATATTGGCCATCATAGAATAAAGGAAAATTGCCTTTTCCTATTTAATGACAATATTGCATTTTGGGCACTTTCTACAGAAACTCCCATTTTGGTAGCCAGGAAAAATCCCAAATAATTTGTGGAGCTCCTCCTATCCATATCTTCCCCAATTCCATCAAGATCCCAAGCCCCATAGTTCAAATGTTGAGCACAACATCTAATTGCAAATTCTGTCCAGTTGGGAAATTTGCAAAGGAAGTGCTCTATTCCTTGATCTCCTTGAGCTGAAACTTTCCATGGTGGTTGATATTATTAAATCACTTGTGAATACCAAAAATCAGCTCCATCCCTTTCTTCAATGTTGTCCAAGAAATACTCCTAAGTTTCTGCCTATTTGGAAGCTTTATGAAGGAAGTACCATGTAGGAATTCCCAAATGAGCTGAATTTTTTCCAGCATCTCCATATATTCAAATTAACCCTATCCACCAAATTTGAGCCAAATCCATGTAGTCATTTGAGCCCAGCTTCAAATTCTAATTTCTCGACCAGTTGTTGGTTTGTGAAGGAAGTGCTAGCTAGGATGGGTTGTTTTTCCTGGAAATTTGCCAAGGCACTCATATTAGTGAATCATTTCCACACACCAAAAATCAGCAAGTTCTCTTTAGCCAATATTCTAGAAAAGATCACAAATAGGTTGCTGTCAAATCATGTGTGTGCAATTTTCTCTTATCCTATAGCCTCCCAGCTCATTCCAGACCTTGATCCTATCCATTTGAGAAGTGGGGAAGTTGTTGGACATGATTGGACACGCAAGAAAGTGCCAATGCGGGTAGTGCACGTGGTGGTCACCGGTAGAGCGCGCCAAATGCAAGCACTGTGCATTTGGGACCTCGGCCTCGTCCGTTTCCTCCTCCTCTCGCATCCCACCCATGTCCATTAGCTAGCCCGTGCTCGTGCGGTATTTTCCACCCCTCTGTTCGTCGCCATGGATGTGTCTGCCGACCACTGGAGCAATGCCAATCACCCTGGAGCTTCGGTCGCCGGCGAGAGATGTCTAGAGCCTTCTCCCAAGCCTTCTTAAGGTGCTTCCCGAGTCCCCCTTCCTCTCCAGCAGCCTCCTCTGCCCTCCCCTAGGTCAGTGTACATCACCGCCCCCTCCTATTGCGAGCCGGAGTCACCGTGGCCGTCGCTGGCATCGAGCTCCGCCGGAGCTCCCTGTCTCGCCGTCGCGCCGCGTCTCTCGTCCCCCTCGGCGTGCGGGTCGTGCGGGACTGGAGGCGGCGCTTGGCCCCGAGCCCGCCGGTGCCTCTTGCTCAACCCAAGGGAGCCGGAGTCACCTTGACAGACCCCCGTCGCCGGCGCCTCCTCTCTGTCCCGCGGCGATCTGGAGGAAGAAGAAGGCGTAAGGAGAGAGAGGAGAGAGAAGGGACCCGACAGGTGGCCCCACCTGTCGGTGAGAGAGAGAGACCGCCATGTGAATTAAGTGGAAGCGGCCCGGCAAGGATTACGCTTTCCCTAAGGGAAAGCGTACTCTTCCAAAGGGCGCGACTTGCTGAGCTGCCAGGGGCCACTGTGGACATATTATTTTTACAGATTGGTCCCTTATCTTCTTTCGTCCGTATCTTTTTGCTCGAGACTCCGATTGGGGTGATTCCAAAGCCCACGTCTTCGTCTCGTCGAGCCGTCATGCTGGTATCATTTTCACAAGGTGGTTACAATGTGAAAATGACCCTTTTGCCCTTGTTTACAATCAGCCCTCTTCGAGAGAGAGCAATATCCGGCGATCCTTTCTGCGGACTTTCCGCACCTCTTCTGGGTGTATTCTTCAACCCCAGGAAAGCCGACCATCTAATATATGCCCTCAAGCTTTGCTCTGTGATGTTCTTGCATATTTAATTCAATATGCTTATGCCCAGTGTATAGTAATGTGTTGTATCAGATGCTGACAAACCCTTGCTCGCATTTTCTTCGATGATGGCACCACGTGTGAGTCTGAGCTACTTTCGACCGTCCGGGGTGGGTGCCAACTTTATATTTCTCTTGTCAGCCTCTGACCCGTGTTCTAAGCTGCTTTTCGTCCGTCGTGGGCAGCTGTTGAATTTCTTTTCGTGGCTGTGGCCCTATGCTCTGACCTGATCTTTAGCCGTCTTAGGGAACGACTACATTCTTCTTATCAACACCGCCTCATGCTCTGTGCTGCTTTCCAGCCGTCTTGAGCCGGGGTTGAGTTATTCCGGTAATGTCCCAGATATGTGTGTAACAACCGCTCTGGTGACTACTTCTACCTCTTGAGCTTGCGTTGGTTTTTTCCCTTGAAGAGGAAAGGGTGATGCAGCACAGTAGCAGTAAGTATTTCCCTTAGTTTGAGAACCAAGGTTTCAATCCAGTAGGAGTATCAAGATGAAGCACCGACGTACCTGCGCAGAAACAGCAAACTTGCACCCAACGCCACAAAGGGGTTGTCAACCCCATCATGATTGATTGCAAGGTGAGATTTGAAGGTAGAAAGTGCAACAAAGTAAAAGTGTAGGGCTGAAAATATGATGTGAAGTAGACCCGGGGGCCATAGTGTTCACTAGAGGCTTCTCTCAAAGTAGCAAATATTACGGTGTGTGAACGAATTACTATCGAGCAATTGATAGAACCGCGCAAAGTCATGACAATATCTAAGGCAATGATCATACATATAGGCATCATGTCCGAGACAAGTAGACCGATACTTTCTGCATCTACTACTATTACTCCGCACATCGACCGCTATCCAGCATGCATCTAGTGTATTGAGTTCATGACAAACAGAGTAATGCCTTAAGCAAGATGAAATGATGTATTGGGATAAACTCATGCAATAGATATAAACCCCATCTTGTTACCCTTGATAGCAACAACATGATGCGTGCCTCGCTACCCCTTCTGTCACTTGGTGAGGTCACCGCACGGTATGAACCCAAAACCAAGCACTTCTCCCATTGCAAGAATCATGGATCAAGTTGGCCAAACAAAACCCACAACTCGAAGAGAATTACAAGGATATGAAATCATGCATATAAGAGATGAGAAGAAACTCAAATAAGATTCATAGATAATATGATCATAAATCCACAATTCATAGGATCTCGACAAACACACCGCAAAAGAAGATTACATCGGATAGATCTCCGTGAAGATCATGGAGAACTTTGTATTGAAGATCCAAGAGAGAGAAGAAGCCATCTAGCTACTATCTATGGACCCGTAGGTCTATGGTGAACTACTCACGCATCATCGGAGAGGCAATGGTGTTGATGTAGAAGCCCTCCGTATCCAAATCCCCCTCTAGCAGGGCACCAGAACGTGCCCCAGATGGGATCTTGCGGAGACAGAAGCTTGCGGCGGCGGAAAAGTATTTTCGTGGATCTCTCCCGTGGTTTTGGATTTTTTAAGGATTTATAGGCGGAAGAAGTAGGGCAGAGGAGCCACAGGGGGCCCACAAGCCTACTAGGCACGAGCCCCCTGGCCACGCCTAGGGGGCTTGTGGCCTCCCCTGGTGCCCTCTACCTTGATTCTCACGCTCCCTGCGTATCTTCTGTTCCGGAAAAAAAATCTTTTCGGAGGTTTTATTCCGTTTGGACTCTGTTTAAAATTCTCCTCTGAAAAGGGTCAAAAACACGGAAAAAACAGGAACTGGCACTTGGCACTGAGTTAATAAGTTAGTCCCAAAAAGATATAAAAGGCATACAAAACATCCAAAGTTTGACAAGATAATAGCATGGAACCCTCAAAATTATAGATACGTTGGAGACGTATCAAGCATCCCCAAGCTTAACTCATGCTCGTCCTCGAGTAGGGAAGTGATAAAGACAGAAGTTTTGATGTGGAATGCTACCTAGCATATCTTCCCTCTGTAACTTCTTTCATGTGACATGAATGTTCGGATCCGTAAGATTCAAAACAATAGTTTTCTATTGACATGAAAACAATAATACTTCAAGCAAACTAGCAAGGTAATCATGAACTTTCGAAATAACAAGGCCAAAGAAAATTAGCCCTAAACAATCATATAGTCTAGCTATGCTCCATCATCCCCACACAACTAGTTTAAATCATGCACAACCCCGGTATTGGCCAAGTAATTGTTTTCACACTCTTACTTTTTCAAACCTTTTTAAACTCTCACCCAATACACGAGCATGAGCCATGGATATAGCACTATAGGTGGAATAGAGTGTGGTGGAGGTTGTGAGACAAAAAGGAGGAGATGGTCAGATCGACTCTGCGTATCAAAGGGCTATGGAGATGCCCATCAATAGATATCAATGTGAAAGAGTAGGGATTACCATGCAATGGATGCACTTAGAGGTATATGTATGTGAAAGCTCAAAGGGAGAACTAGTGGGTGTGCATCCAACTTGCTTGCTCACGAAGACCTAGGGCAATTTTGAGGAAGCCCATAATTGGAATATACAAGCCAAGTTATATAATGAAGACTCCCACTAGCATATGGTGGTGACAAAACAAGAGACTCTCAATCATGAAGAACATGGTGCTATTATGAAGCACAAGTGTTGAAAAAGATAGTAGCATTGTCCCTTCTCTCTTTTTCTCTCCTTTTTTGTTTGGGCTCTTTGGCCTCTTTCCATATATATATTTTTTTTGTGGACAACTTTGGCCTCTTTTTATTTATTTCATCACATGGGACAATGCTCTAATAATGATGATCATCACACTTTAATTTACTCAAAGCTCAATGCTTAGAATGATGATGACTCTATAGGAAATGCCTCCGACAGTGTACCGGGATGTTCAACGATCTAGCTTAGGGCATGACGTTGAAACATATCGCTAGCTATCTTACGATCATGCAATGGCAATATGAAAGTGACAACACATGTCATGAGATGGAACAGTGGGATTTGCATGGCAATATATCTCGGAATGGCTATGAAAATGCCATAATAGGTAGGTATGGTGGCTGTTTTGAGGAAGATCTATGGTGGTTTTGTGTATCGGTGAAAGTTGCGCGACACTAGAGAGGCTAGGAATGGTGGAATGTGAAAGTGACTCACATTAGTCATGAAGAACTCACATACTTATCGCGAAAGTTTTTGTTAGTAATTGAAACAAAGTGCTAAACACATACTCCTAGGGGAAGGGTTGGTAGGTGTTAACCATCGCGCGATCCCGACCGCAACACACAGGATGACAATCAGTAAATCAATTATGCTCCGACTTCCTAACATAGAGGTTCACCATACGTGCATGTTACGGGAATCACTAACTTCAACACAAGTATTTCTAGATTCACAACACCCTACTAACATGACTCTAATATTACCAAATCCATGTCTCAAAACTAATTGAGAGGAATCAAACTTCTCTTTCTAATGAATGCACAAGAAATTGGAAGTTTTATTGTATCCTCTTTGGGTGCCTATCACGTTTGGGACTACTTTCATAGCACAAGCCAACTACCAAGTTACTCAGAGAGAGCACTCTCAAAAAGATATAAGTGAAGATCGAGGTTTCTTATTTCTCCAAAATATGACACCGACGTGCTCTAAAAGATCTAAGTGAAGCACTTAGAGCAAAGTTATCTAGCTCAAATGATATAAGTGAAGCACATGTGAGCTAAAATTGCCTAACTCAAAGATATAAGCGAAGCTCAACGAGAATTCTAGCAAATTCACGATGAGTGCATGTCTCTCTTAAAAGGTGTGGAGCAAGGATGATTGTGACACAACAAAAAGAAAAGACTCCTATAATACACGACGCTCCAAGCAAAACACATATCATGTGGTGAATAAAAATATAGCTCCAAGTAATGTTACCGATGGATTGAAGACGAAAGAGGGGATGCCTTCCCGGGGCATCCCCAAGCTTAGGATTTTTGGCGTCCTTGAATTTGTCTTGGGATGCCTTGGGCTTCCCCAAGCTTGCGCTCTTTCCTATCTTTATCCCTTTGTTCATGAGAACATCACCCAAAACATGAAAACTTCACAACACAAAACTTAAACAGAAACTCGTGATATCATTAGCACAAGAAAACAAACTCCACCTCTTTAGGTACTGTAGCAAACTTGATTTCTATTTATATTGGTGTTAGATTACTATATTCTCACTTTTCCATGGCTAGTACCCCCCTATACTATCCATAGTTTCATCAAAATAAGCAATCAACACAACAAAAACAGAATCTGTCAAAAACAGACCAGTCTGTAGCAATTTGTATACTTTGTATACTTCTGGTATCTCAAAAATTCTGAACAATTACGACAGTTTGGGAAATTGGCATATCAACCAGAAACAAAAAGAATCAACTCAAAAGCTCTTTCTGGAAAAAATGAAAAATAATTTCATGAGCGAAAAGTTTCTGTCTTTTTCCACCAGGATCAAACAACCATCACCAAACTAGTCATAAAGGTTTTACTTGGCTCAAACAGATAAAGAAACACAAAAGACACAATCATAACAGAATTGTGATGGTGTGGACGCAACAAAATAGAAAGCAAAAAGCAAAGAGAAATTCATTGGGTTGCCTCCCAACAAGCGCTATGGTTTAATGCCCTTAGCTAGGCATAAGGCGATAGAATCACGTATCGTCGTCTTTGGTAGTCAAACCATAAGTAGCCCTCTTCATGGATTCATAAGGCAATCTTATTTTCTTTCTAGGAAAATGTTCCATGCCCTTCTTTAAAGAAAACTGAAATCTAATATTCCCTTCCTTCATATCGATGACAACACCAATAGTCCTTAGGAAAGGTCTACCAAGAATGATAGGACATGTCGGATTGCAATCAATATGAAGCACGATGAAGTCTACGGGTACATAGTTCCTATTTGCAATAATAAGAACATCATTGATCCTGCCCATAGTCTTAACAGTAGAATCCGCAAGATGCAAATTAAGAGAGCACTCATCAATCTCATTGAAGCCTAGAACATCACATAGAGACTTTGGAATCGCGGAAACACTAGCACCCAAATCACACAAAGCATTGCATTCATAGTTTTTGATCTTGATTTTGATAGTAGGTTCCTACTCATCATGAGGTTTTCTAGGAATAGAAACTTCCAATTCAAGTTTCTCTTCAAGAGATTAATTTCATCATAGCATCGACGATATGATCGGTAAAGGCCTTGTTTTGGCTATAAGCGTGTGGAGAGTTTAGCATGGATTGCATCAAGGAAATACATTCAATCAAAGAGCAACTATCATAATTTAATTCCTTGAAATCCAAAGTAGTAGTTTCATTACTACACAAAGTTTCGATATCCTCTACTCCACTTTCAATGCTTTTAGCATCAAGATAGATAGACTCTGAATCATAGCGGCATTTGTCAACCAAGGTGGATTCATATCCAACCCCATCATCATTAGGTTTGACACTAGAAAACAAGGATTCAATGGGAGTCACACCAAGCACTTTAAGATCTTCGTGATTCTCATCACGGGAACACGCCTTTTTAAGCCATTCATGTCTAGCATGAATTTGGGCGGTTCTTTCTTTACTCTCATTCATGGAAACACGCTTAGTTTTCAAAGTTTCATCCATATTGATCTTGGGAGGAGCACATCTAACTTTCAAAGCATCAATATCAAGAGACATCCTATCAACGCTCCTAGCCAAATCATCAATTTTGAGTAGTTTTTCTTCTATGGACGCATTGAAAATCTTTTGGTAGTTGATAAACTCTTTAATATTACTCTCTAGATCAGAGGGTAATTTATTGTAATTTCCGTGAGCATTGTTGTAGGAGTTGACAAAGTTATTAGAGGGATTACTAGGAAAAGGCCTAGGAATATAGTTACCTCTAAAAGCATTGTTGTGGCCAGAATTATTCCTACCAACAAAATTAACGTCCAAGCTATCGTTGCTACTCTCAATCAAGGAAGACAAGGGCATATCATTTGGATCTAAAGGAGCACATTTACTAGCAAACAATTTCATTAACTCATCCATATTAGCACTCAACGAGTTAATATCTTCTATAGCGTGTACCTTTTTACTAGTAGGCGACCTTTCAGTGTGCCACTAAGAATAGTTTGTCATGATATTGTCTAGGAGTTTTGTGGCTTCTCCTAATGTGATTTCCATGAAGGTTCCATCGGAGGCAGAGTCCAAGATATTTCTAGAAGCAAAATTCAAACCAGCATAGAAGATTTGTATAATCAGCCAAAGAATCAAGCCATGAGCGGGACAATTTCTAATCATCAATTTCATTATCTCCCAAGATTGTGAAACATGTTCATGATCAAGTTGCTTAAAATTCATGATATCATTACGGAGAGAGATAATCTTAGCCGGCGGAAAATACTTGGATATATAAGCATCTTTGCACTTGTTCCAAGAATCAATACTATTTTTGGGCAAAGATGAAAACCAAGTTTTTTCTCGATATCGCAATGAGAACGGAAATAGCTTCAATTTAATCACATAATTGTCCACATATTTCTTCTTTTGCATATCACATAACTCAATGAAGGTATTAAGATGGGATGCGACATCTTCACTAGGAAGGCCGGAGAATTGCTCTTTCATAACAAGATTCAGCAAAGAAGCATTGATTTCATATGATTCCGCACTAGTGGCGGGAGCAATCGGAGTACTGAAAAAATCATTATTATTAGTATTCGAGAAGTCACAAAGTTTGGTGTTTTCAGTCATGGTGACTTCAGCAAGCAAACAAACACACAAGCGAACAGAAAGCAAGCGAAAGAAAGGGCGAACAAAAAAGGCAAATATTTTTGTAATTTTTTGTTTTTTAGAAGTGGGGGAGAGGAAAATGAGAGGAAAAAAGTAAATGCAAGAGATGAGTTTGCGACACTAACTTGGATAAGCTTCACATGATGCTACCCGGCAACGGCGCCAGAAATTCTTCTTGCTACCTCTTGAGCTTGCGTTGGTTTTTTCCCTTGAAGAGGAAAGGGTGATCAGCACAGTAGCAGTTAGTATTTTCCTCAGTTTGAGAACCAAGGTATCAATCCAGTAGGAGTATCAAGATGAAGCACCGATGTACCTGCGCAAAAACAGCAAACTTGCACCCAACGCTACAAAGGGGTTGTCAATCCCTTCACGATTGATTGCAAGGTGAGATCTGATGGCGGAAAGTGCGACAAAGTAAAAGTGTAGGGCTGAAAATATGATGTGATGTAGACCCAGGGGCCATAGTGTTCACTACAGGCTTCTCTCAAAGTAGCAAATATTACGGTGGGTAAACGAATTACTGTCGAGCAATTGATAGAACCGTGCAAAGTCATGACGATATCTAAGGCAATGATCATACATATAGGCATCACGTCCGAGACAAGTAGACCGATACTTTCTGCATCTACTACTATTACTTCGCACATCGACCGCTATCCAGCATGCATCTAGTGTATTGAGTTCATGACAAACAGAGTAACGCCTTAAGCAAGATGACATGATGGAGAGGGATAAATTCATGCAATAGATATAAACCCCATCTTTTTACCATTGATGGCAACAACACGATGCATGCCTCGCTACCCCTTCTGTCAGTGGGTGAGGTCACCGAACAGTATGAACCCAAAACCAAGCACTTCTCCCATTGCAAGAATCATAGATCAAGTTGGCCAAATAAAACCCACAACTCGAAGAGAATTACAAGGATATGAAATCATCCATATAAGAGATCAAAAGAAACTCAAATAAGATTCATAGATAATCTAATCATAAATCCACAATTCATCGGATCTCTACAAACACACCGCAAAAGAAGATTACATCGGATAGATCTCCATGAAGATCATGGAGAACTTTGTATTGAAGATCGAACAGAGAGAATAAGCCATCTAGCTACTAGCTATGGACACGAAGGTCTATGGTGAACTACTCACGCATCATCGGAGAGTCAATGGTGTTGATGTAGAAGCCCTCATGTCATCTTGCTTAAGGCGTTACTCTGTTCGTCATGAACTCAATACACTAGATGCATGCTGGATAGCAGCCAATGTGTGGAGTAATAGTAGTAGATGCAGAAAGTATCGGTCTACCTGTCTCGGACGTGATGACTATATGTATGACCATTGCCTTAGATATCGTCATGACTTTGTGCGGTTCTATCAATTGCTCGACAGTAATTTGTTCACCCACCATAATACTTGCTATTTTTAGAGAAGCCTCTAGTGAACACTATGGCCCCCGGGTCTACTCCACACCATATTTCCAGCCTTACTCTTTTTCTTCGTTGCACTTTCCGCCTTCAGATCTTACTTTGCAATCAATCTTGAAGGTATTGACAACCCCTTTATAGCGTTGGGTGCAAGCTCTTTGTGTTTGTGCAGGTACTCTGGACTTGACGAGATTCTCCTACTGGATTGATACCTTGGTTCTCAAACTGAGGGAAATACTTACTGCTCCTGTGCTGCATCACCCTTTCCTCTTCAAGGGAAAAACCAACGCAAGCTCAAGAGGTAGCAAGAATAATCTCTGGCTCCGTTGCCAGGGAGAATCAAGTCAAGAATAGTCTCCCGTCAACATGCCAATTTCTGGCGCCGTTGCCGGGGAGCATCAAGTGAAGCTTATCCAAGTAACCGTCGCAAACTCATATCTTGCATTTACTTTTTTTGCTTCTCGTTTTCCTCTACCTCACTTCTGGAAACAAAAAATACAGAAAAAATATTTGCCTTTTTTGTTTGCCTTTCCTTTGCTTGTGTGCTATGTGCCTTCAATATGCTTGCATCTTCGCTTGCTGAAATCTATTGATATGGATCCTCATCCACTTGCTAATCTCTTTAAGAGATCCAATTATGTTGATCCATTTGCTAGTGAGTTGAGTGCACTTGACTTTCTCTATGGAGTTTTGCTTGAGATGCGTGAATCTGAAAATCGTGATGAAGAAATTTATGAAGTGATTCACGAGGGCTCCTTGAATGAAAAGCATGATTGCAATGGCTTCACTATGAATTCTTTTAATGGCAATCATGCTAAAACTATGCAAAACCCTAAGCTTGGGGATGCTAGTTTTGCTATGTCCACTACTTGTTGCAATGATCGAGATTGGGGTGATGATTTTTCTTACGATCTTGAAGATTTGTTTATGCCTCATGATGATTATGAGATTTGCAATAATATTGAAAGTGGGTTTGGAGAAGTCATAACTTTAGTTGATGATAATCCCACTATTTTTGAAGAGCGTCAACTTTGCATGCATGTGGATCATGAAAAGAACATCCTATGTGATAGCTATATTGTTGAATTTGATTATGATCTCACATGTAATTGCTATGAGAGTGGAAAATATTGTGGTAGAAACTTTCATGTTCCTAAATTACCTCTCGTTATGTTGAGATTGACATTGTCTCTTTCTTCTTCCTTGCATATGGCAGTTATTGCTTGTCTTGATAATTTGTTTTCCTATAAAATTCATATGCATGGGAAGTATGTTAGATTGAGATATGTTTGTCACATGTTTCATGATGCTCTCGTTGTGCTTCAATTGCTATCTTTTATGTGAGCATCATTGAATTATCAATGCCTAGCTAAGGGCGTTAAACAATAGCGCTTGTTGGGAGGCAACCCAATGAATTTCTCTTTGCTTTTTTGCTTTCTGTTTTGTTGCGTCCACACCACCATAATTCTGTTATGATTGTGTTTTTTGTGTTTATTTTTGTGTTTGAGGCAATTTAAACCTTTATGACTAGTTTTGGTGATGGTTGTTTGATCATGCTGGAAAAAGACAAAAACTTTCCGCTCACGAAATATTTTTCATTTTTATCGAGAAAGAGCTTTTGAGTAGATTCTTTTTGCTACTGGTTGATATACCAATTGTCCAGATGTTCGTAATTTTTCAGAATTTTCGAGATACCATAAGTATACAAAGTATACAGATTGCTACAAACTGGTATGTTTTTGATAGATTCTATATTTGTTGTGTTGATTGCTTATTTTGATGAAACTATGGATAGTATCGGGGGTACTAGCCATGGAAAAGTGAGAATACAGTAATCTAACACCAATATAAATGGAAAACAAGTTTGCTACAGTACCTAAAGAGGTGGCAGTTTTTTTTCTTGTGCTAATGATATCACGAGTTTCTGTTTAAGTTTTGTGTTGTGAAGTTTTCAAGTTTTGGGTGATGTTCTCATGGACAATGGGATAAAGAGTGGAAAGATCTCAAGCTTAGGGATGCCCAAGGAATCCCAAGCCAAATTCAAGGACACCAAGAAGCCTAAGCTTGGGGATGCCCCGGGAAGGCATCCCCTCTTTCGTCTTCAATCCATCGGTAACATTAGCTGGAGCTATATTTTTATTCACCACATGATATGTGTTTTGCTTGGAGCGTCGTGTATTATAAGAGTCTTTTCTTTTTGTTGTGTCACAATCATCCTTTCTGCACACCTTTTGAGAGAGACATGCACTCATCGTGAATTTGCTAGAATACTCATTGAGCTTTGCTTATATCTTTTGAGTTAGGCAATTTAGCTCATTGTGCTTCACTTATATCTTTTGAACTAGATAACTTTGCTCTATGTGCTTCACTTAGATCTTTTAGAGCACGGCGCTGTCATATTTTGGAGAAAAAAGAACTCTCGATCTTCACTTATATCTTTTTGAGAGTGCTCTCTCTGAGTAACTTGGTAGTTGGCTTGTGCTATGAAAGTAGTCCTAAAGATGATAGGCGTCCAAAGAGGATATACAATAAAACTTCCATATTCTTGTGCATTGATTAGAAAGAGAAGTTTGATTCCTCTCAATTAGTTTTGAGACATGGATATGGTAATATTAGAGTTATGTTAGTAGGGTGTCGTGAATCTAGAAATACTTGTGTTGAAGTTAGTGATTCCCGTAGCATGCACGTATGGTGAACCGCTATGTTAGGAAGTCGGAGAATAATTGATCTATTGATTGTCGTCCTTTGTGTCGCGGTCAGGATCGCGCGATGGTTAACACCTACCAACCCTTCCCCTAGGAGTATGCATTTAGCACTTTGTTTCGATTACTAATAAAAACTTTCCCAATAAGTATGTGAGTTCCTCATGACTAATGTGAGTCCATGGTATAGATGCAATTTCACTTTCCACCATTGCTAGCCTCTCTAGTTCCGCACAACTTTCGCTGGTACACAAAACCACCATAGATCTTCCTCAAAACAGCCACCATACCTACCTACTATGTCATTTTCATAGCCATTCCAAGATATATTGCCATGCAACTCCCACCGTTCCATCTTATGACTTGTGCCATCACTTACATATTGCCATTGCATGATCGTAACATAGCTAGCGAGATGTTTCACCGTCATACGCTAAGCTAGATCATTGCACATCCCGGTACACTGTCGGAGGCATTTCCTATAGAGTCATCATCGTTCTAAGCATTGAGCTTTGAGTAAATGAAAGTGTGATGATCATCATTATTAGAGCATTGTCCCATGTGAGGAAATAAAAAAAGGAGGCCAAAGTTGCCCACACAAAAAGAGAGAGAGAGATATGGAAAGAGGCCAAAGAGCCCAAACAAAAAAGAAAAAAAGAGAGAAGGGACAATGCTACTATCTTTTTCCACCCTTGTGTTTCATAATATCACCATGATCTTCATGATTGAGAGTATCTTGTTTTATCACCACCATATACTAGTGGGTATCTTCATTATGTAACTTGGCTTGTATATTCCAGTGATGGGCTTCCTGAAAATTGCCCTAGGTCTTCGTGAGGAAGAAAGTTGGATGCACACCCACTAGTTCTCCTTTTGAGCTTTCACACACTTATAGCTCTAAGTGCATCCATTGCATGGTAATCCCTACTCTTTCACATTGATATCTATTAATGGGCATCTCCATAGCCCTTTGATACGCTGAGTCAATGTGACCATCCCCTCCTTTTTGCCTCACAACCTCCACCACACTCTATTCCACCTATAGTGTTATATCCATGGCTCACGCTCATGTATTGCGTGAGAGTTAAAAAAGTTTGAGAAAGTAAGAGTGCGAAAACAATTACTTGGCCAATACCAGGCTTGTTCATGATTTAAATTCGTTGTGTGGGGATGATGGAGCATAGCCAGACTATATGATTTTGTAGGGATAACTTTCTTTGGCCTTGTTATTTCGAAAGTTCATGACTACCGTGCTAGTTTGCTTGAAGTATTATTGTTTTCATGTCAATAGAAAACTGTTGTTTTGAATCTTACGGATCTGAACATTTATGTCACATGAAAGAAGTTACAAAGGACAAATATGCTAGGTAGCATTCCACATCAAAAATTCATTCTTTATCACTTCCCTACTCAAGGACGAGCAGGAGTTAAGCTTGGGGATGCTTGGTACGTCTCCAACGTATCTATAATTTTTGTTGGTTCCATGCTATTATCTTGTCAAACTTTGCATGTTTTGTATGCCTTTTATATCTTTTTTGGGACTAACTTATTAACTCAGTGCCAAGTGTCAGTTCCTTTTTTTTCTGTGTTGTTGACCCTTTTCAGAGAAGAATATTAAACGGAGTCCAAATGGAATAAAACCTCCGAAAAGATTTTTTCCGGGACAGAAGATACGCGAGGAACTTGAGAACCAAGGCAAAGGACCCCGGGGGAGGTCACAAACCTCCTAGGCGCGGCCTGGGGGGGCCGCGCCTAGCAGGCTTGTGGGCCCCCTGTGGCTCCTCTGCCCTACTTCTTCCGCCTATATATCTCTGAAGAATCCAAAACCACGGGAGAGAGCCACGAAAATACTTTTCCGCCGCCGCAAGCTTCTGTCTCCGCAAGATCCCATCTGGGGCACATTTTGCTGCCCTGCCGGAGGGGGATTCGGATACGGAGGGCTTCTTCATCAAGACCATTGCCTCTCCGATGATGCGTGACTAGTTCACCATAGACCTTCGGGTCCATAGCTAGTAGCTAGATGGCTTCTTCTCTCTCTTGGATCTTCAATACAAAGTTCTCCATGATCTTCATGGAGATCTATCCGACGTAATCTTCTTTTGCGGTGTGTTTGTCGAGATCCGATGAATTGTGGATTTATGATCAGATTATCTATGAATCTTATTTGAGTTTCTTGTGATCTCTTATATGCATGATTTCATATCCTTGTAATTCTCTTCGAGTTGTGTGTTTTGTTTGGCCAACTTGATCTATGATTCTTGCAATGGGAGAAGTGCTTGGTTTTGGGTTCATACCGTGCAGTGACCTCATGCTACGGCAACAAAAGACCTTCGCTGGCAACGGCGCCAGGAATCGTTCTGCTACAGGCTACGCCTATAGGGACTTCTCTGCAAATATGCAAAGGATTCCCACGTGGCCTTGGAGCCTTGCGTTGGTGTTCCCTTTAAGAGGAAAGGGTGATCTAGCACAGCGGCGGTAAGTATTTTCCTCAGTTTGAGAACCAAGGTATCAATCCAGTAGGAGGATCACGTCAAGTCACAAGTACCTGCACAAACACAAAGAGCTTGCACCCAACGCTATGAAGGGGTTGTCAATCCCTTATAGATTGTTTGCAAAGGGAGAACTGAAAGCAAAAAGTAAACAAAGCAAAGTAAAAGTAAAAGTGGAGACGATAGTTGTGAATAGACCCAGGGGCCGTAGTGTTCACTAGTGGCTTCTCTCATGAAAGCAAGTAGACGATGGGTGAACGAATTACTGTCGAGCAATTGATAGAACCGCGCAACGTCGTGACGTTATCTATGGCAATGATCATATCTATAGGCATCACGTCCAAAACAAGTAGACCGATACTTTCTGCATCTACTACTATTACTCCACACGTCGACCGCTATCCAGGATGCATCTAGTGTATTGAGTTCATGAGAACAAAGTAACGCCTTAAGCAAGATGACATGATGTAGATGGACAACCTCAAATCTATGATGAAAGCCCATCTTGTTACCCTTAATGGCAAGAACATGATGCGTGCCTTGCTGCCCCTTCTGTCACTGGAAAAGGTCACCGCACGGTATGAACCCAAAACCAAGCACTTCTCTCATTGCAAGAATCATAGATCTAGTTGGCCAAACAAAACCCAAGACTCAGAGAGACTTACAAGGATATCAAATCATCCAAATAAAAAATCAGCAAAGACTCAAATATAATTCATAGATAATATGATCACAAATCCACAATTCATCGGATCTCGACAAACACACCGCCAAAGAGGATTACATCGGATAGATCTCCATGAAGATTTATGGAGAACTTTGTATTGAAGATCCAAGAGAGAGAATAAGCCATCTAGCTACTAACTATGGACCCGTAGGTCTGAAGTGGACTACTCACGAGTCATTGGAGAGGCAATGATGTTGATGTAGAAGCCCTCCAGCTCCAAAGTTCCCTCCGGCAGGGCACCGGGAAGGGTCTCCAGATGAGATCTCGCGGAAACGGAAGCTTGCGGCGGCGGAAAAGTGGTTTCGTGGACGCCCTCATTTTTTTGGGATTTTAGGGAATATATAGGCGAAAGAGCTAGGGCAGGGGAGCGCCAGGGAGGCCACAAGCCTGGTCACCGTGGGCCCCCCTGGCCGCCGTGTCAGGGCTTGTGGGCTCCCTGTGGGCCTCCTGCCTTGGCCCTCAAGTCCCCAAATCTTCTTCTGTTCTGGAAAAATTTATTTTGAGGATTTTATTCCGTTTGGACTCCGTTCCAAAATCAGATCTGAAAAGAGTCAAAAACACAGAAAAACAGGAATTGGCACTTGGCATTGAATTAATAAGTTAGTCCCAAAAAAAGATATAAAAGGTATATAAAACATCCAAAGTTGACAAGATAACAACATGAAACCATCAAAAATTATAGATACGTTTGAGACGTATCAAGCATCCCCAAGCTTAACTCCTGCTCGTCCTCGAGTAGGGAAGTGATAAAGAATGAATTTTTGATGCTTTCATGCTACCTAGAATAGATTTCCTTCGTAACTCCTCTCATGTGACGTGAATGTTCAGATCCATTAGATTCAAAACAATAGTTTGCTATTGACGTGGAGACAATAATACTTCAAGCAAACTAGCAAGGTAATCATGAACTTTCAAAATAACAAGGCCAAAAGAAAGTTATCCCTACAAAATCATATAGTCTGGCTATGCTCTATCATCCTTGCACAAAGAATTTAAATCATGCACAACCTCGGTATTGGCCAAGTAATTGTTTTCACACCTTTACTTTCGCAAACCTTTTCAACTCTCACGCAATACATGAGCGTGAGCCATGGTTTTAGCACTATAAGTGGAATGGAGTGTGGTGGATGTTGCAAGGCAAACAAGGAGACGATGGTCACATTGACTAGGCATATCAACGAGCTATGGAGATGCTCATCAATAGATATCAACGTGAATGAGTAGGGATTGCCATACAAATGATGCACTAGAGCTAAGAGTATGTGAAAGCTCTTAAAGAAAACTGGTGGGTGTGCATCCACCTTGCTTGCTCACGAAGACCTAAGGCAATTTTGAGGAAGCCTATCATTGGAATATACCAGCCAAGTTATATAATGAAAATTTCCCACTAGCTATATGGTGGTGACAAAAAGAGAGACTCTCAATCATGAAGATCATGGTGCTTAATAAGCACAAGTGTGGAAAGATAGTAGCACTATCCCTTCTGTCTTTTTCTCTCATTTTTTGGTGGGCTCTTTGGCCTCTTATATATATATATATGACAAATTTTATCTACCACCGGTGGTAGTTACCACCACTTGTGTTTTGTATGTTGTATGTAGTATCTATCAAATCGGAGAGTATGTATAAGTAGTATGTAGTATATAATCATGTTTAGGTAGTATATATACTATTTTTTTGGTAGTATGTATCATATTTTGTGTATGCTCTTTTTTACATACAAATATATGCGTATTTCACAAATATAATAAAAACTATGGATGACCTTGTAATTTTTTCATGTAACTTACTTTGAAAAATCTTATATATAGTATATTAACATAATAAGAATGATAAATTAGTATATATACTCCCGCGTGGTAGTATATTGAACATGTGGGGTAACTACCCCTAGGTGGTAGGATGTATTTTTCCTATATATATATATTTGTGGGCATCTTTGGCCTCTTTTTGTAAATGAGCTTCGCTGGCCTCGTTTATTTCCTCACATGGGACAATGCTCCATCAATGATGATCATGACACTTACAACTCAAAACTTAGAGCAATGATGACTCTATAAGGAATGCCTTCGGTAGTGTACCATGACAATGATTTAGCATGGCATAGACA
This sequence comes from Hordeum vulgare subsp. vulgare, assembly GCF_904849725.1. Taxonomy (NCBI): domain Eukaryota; kingdom Viridiplantae; phylum Streptophyta; class Magnoliopsida; order Poales; family Poaceae; genus Hordeum; species Hordeum vulgare. The sequence goes on along the minus strand of NC_058521.1, from coordinate 107,550,757 downwards.
TCAATGGAAACATCATGCTAGCTATCTTATGATCATGCAATGGCAATGTAGAAGTGGTGGCACATGTCATGGTGGTAGTTGCATGGCAATATATCTCGGAATAGCTTTGAAGAAGTCATAGTAGGTAGGTATGGTGGCTGTTTTGAGGGAGGATAATGGTGGGTTTTATGCACCGGCGAAAGTTGCACGGAACTAAAGAAGATAGTGATGGTGGAAGGTGAAAGTGCATCTAAACCATGGACTCAACATTAGTCATGAAGAACTCATATACTTGTTGCAAAAGTTTTAGTAGTAATCAAAACAAAGCATTCAACGCATACTCCTAGGGGAAGGGTTGGTAGGTATAAACCATCGCGCGATCCCGAACGCCACACAAAGGATGACAATCAATAAACTAATCATGCTCAGACTTCATAACATAGCGGTTCACCATACGTGCATGCTATGGGAATCACTAACTTCAACACAAGTATTTATAGATCCACAACACCTTACTAATATAGCTTCAATATTACCACAACCACAACTCAAGACTAATTGAGATGAATCCAACTTCTCTAACTACTCAATGCACATGAGGGTGGAAGTTTTCATATCCCTTTGGATAACTACCCCTTTTGAGACTACTTTCATAGCATAGATCAACTACCACACCACGCTCTTCCGTGCTCTAAAAGATAGAAGTGAAACACATAGAGAAAAATCAACTAGCTCAAAATATATAAGTGAAACACATGTGAGCGGAATTCCCTAATCGAAGGATATAAGTGAAGCTCGACAAAATCACGGTGAGTGCATGTCTCTCTCTCTAGGTGTGCAGTAAGGAAGATTGTGACACAACAAAAATAAAAGACTCCTACAATACAAGACGCTCCAAGCAAAATACATAACATGTGGTGAATAAAAATATAGCCCCAAGTAACGTTACCGATGGATTGAAGACGAAAGAGGGGAGGCCTTCCCGGTGCATCCCCAAGCTTAGGCTTTGTCGGCATCCTTGAATCAACTTGGGGTGCCTTGGGCATCCCCAAGCTTGATCTCTTGCCAATCTTTATCTCTTTGTCCATAAGAACTTCACCCAAAACTTGAAAACTTCACAACACGAAACTTAAACAGAAACTCGTGATATCATTAGTATAAGAAAGCAAACCACCACCTCCTTAGGTACTGTAGCAAACTTAAATTCTACTTATGTTGATATTGGGTTACTGTATTTTCAATATTCCATGGCTAATACCCCCCGATACTATCCATAGTTTCATCAAAATAAGCAACCAACTCAACAAAAAACAGAATCTATTAACAGCAGACCAGTCTGTAGCAATCTATATACTTCGTATACTTTTGGTACTTCAAAATTTCTGAAACAAATACGATAGTCTGAAGAATTTTTATAAATCAGCATAAAAAATAATCAACTCAAAAGCTCTTACGGACGAAAAAAATGAAAATTCTTTTCGTGATCAGAAAGTTTATGTCTTTTCCAGCATGATCAAACGATCATCCCCAAGACTAATCATAACGGTTTTTCTTGGCACAAACGCAAAATAAACACGAAAAAAACACAATCATAATAGAATTATGAAATTGTGGAAAACACGAAACAGAAAGAAAAAGGATAGATTCGTTGGGTTGCCTCCCAGCAAGCGCTATTGTTTAAGGCCCTTAGCTAGGCATAAGGTGATGGAATCACGTATAGTCATCTTTGGTGCTCAAACCATAAGTAGCCCTCATCATAGATTCATAAGGCAATCTTATTTTATTTTTAGGAAAATGCTCCATGCCCTTCTTTAGAGGAAATTGAAATCTAATATTCCCTTCCTTCATATCAATGATAGCACCAATTGTCCTTAGGAAAGGTCTACCAAGAATAATGAGACATGAAGGATTGCAATCTATGTCAAGTACAATGAAATCCACGGGTACATAGTTCTTATTTGCAACAATAAGAAAATCATTGATCCTTCCCATGGGTTTCTTGCTGGTAGAATCCGCAAGATGCAAATTAAGAGAACACTCTTCAATCTCATGAAAACCAAGAATATCACATAAAGACTTTGGAATCGCGGAAACACTAGCACCCAAATCAGACAAAGCATTGCATTCATAGTTTTTGATTTTGATTTTGATAGTAGGTTCCCACTCATCATGAAGTTTTCTAGGTATAGAGACTTCTAATTCGAGTTTCTCTTCAAGAGATTTCATCATAGCATCTACGATATGTGCGGTAAAGGCTTTGCTTTGGCTATAAGCTTGTGGAGAGTTTGCAATGGATTGCATCAAGGAAGTGCATTCAAACAAGGAGCAACTATCATATTTGAATCCCTTGAAATCCAAAGTGGGAGTTTCATTACTACCCAATATTTTGATTTCTTCTACTCGACTCTCCACACCTTTATCATCAAGATAGGTGGACTCCGAATCATTGGGGCGTTTTTCAACCAAAGTGGACTCATATCCAGCCCCTTCATCAATAGGTTTGACACGCGAAAACAAAGATTCAAGAGGAGTCACACCGAGCACTTTAATATATTCATGATTTGCATCACTAGAACGCACCCTTTTAAACCATTCATGCCTAGCGCGAATTTGGGCGGTTCTTTCTTTGCTCTCATTCATGGAGACACGCATAGCTTTTAAAGTTTCATCCAAGTTGACCTTGGGAGGAGCACATCTAACTTTCAAAACATCAATATCACAAGACATCCTATCAACGCTCTTAGCCAAATCGTCTATTTTTAGTAGATTTTCCTCTATGGACGCATTGAAAATATTTTGAGAGTTGATGAACTCTTTGATATTACTATCTAAATCAGAGGGTATTTTGTTATGATTTCCATAAGTGTTGTTGTAGGAATTACCATAATTGTTAGAGGAGTTACTAGGAAAAGGCCTAGGAACATAGTTTCCTCAAAAAGCATTGTTGTTGCCAAAATTGTTCCTACCAACAAAATTAACGTCCAAACTAGCGTTGCTACTCTCAATCAAGGAAGATAGTGGCATGTCATTAGGATCTAAAGGAGCATTTCTACTAGCAACCAAATTCATCAAGTCGTCCATCTTAGCACTAAGCGAGTTAATTTCTTCTATAGCATGTATCTTTTTGCTAGCAGGTGACCTTTCAATGTGCCACTGAGAGTAGTTGGTCATCATTGTCTAGGAGTTTTGTAGCTTCTCCTAACGTTATTTCCATGAACGTTCCACCTGAGGCGGAGTCCAAGATATTGCGAGAAGCAAAATTCAAACCAGCGTAAAACATTTGTATAATCATCCACAAACTCAAGCCATGAGCGGGACAATTTCTAATCATTAACTTCATCCTCTCCCAAGATTGTGCAACGTGTTCATGATCAAGTTGCTTGAAATTCATGATATCTTTACGGAGAGAGATGATCTTAGCCGGCGGAAAATACTTGGATATGTAAGCATCTTTGCACTTATTCCAAGAATCGATACTATTTTTAGGCAAAGAAGAAAACCAAGTTTTCGCACGATCTCGCAAAGAGAACGGAAAAAGCTTCAATTTAACAACATCATTATCCACATCATTCTTCTTTTGCATATCGCAAAGCTCAATGAAGGTATTGAGATGGGATGCGGCATCTTCACTAGGAAGGCCAGAAAATTGCTCTTTCATAAAAAGATTCAGCAAGGCAGCGTTGATTTCATATGATTCCGCACTAGTGGCGGGAGCAATCGGAGTACTAATAAAATCATTGTTATTAGTATTCGAGAAGTCGCAAAGTTTGGTGTTTTCAACCATGATGACTTCAAGAAACAAACAAGAACACAAGCAACCAAGAAAACTGGCAAAGGAAAATGGCAAAAGGCAAAGGAGAAAAGCAAATGAAAACGGCAAATGTGAAGTGGGGGGGGGAGGAAAACGAGAGGCAACTGGCAAAAAAGGTAAATGCAAGAGATGAGTTTGTGACACTTACTTGGATAGATCTTGACTTGATCTCTCCCCAGCAACGGCTCCAGAAATAGTTCTGCTACGGGCTATGCCTATAGGGACTTCCTTGGCAAATATGCAAAGGATTACCCCGCGGCCTTGGAGCCTTGCGTTGGTGTTCCCTTGAAGAGGAAAGGGTGATGTAGCACAGCGGCGGTAAGTATTTCCCTCAGTTTGAGAACCAAGGTATCAACCCAGTAGGAGGATCGCGTCAAGTCACAAGTACCTGCACAAACACAAAGAGCTTGCACCCAACGCTATGAAGGGGTTGTCAATCCCTTATAGATCGTTTGCAAAGTGAGAACTGAAAGCAAAAAGTAAACAAAGCAAAGTAAAAGTAAAAGTGGAGACGATAGTTGTGAATAGACCCGGGGGCCATAGTGTTCACTAGTGGCTTCTCTCATGAAAGCAAGTAGACGGTGGGTGAACGAAATACTGTCGAGCAATTGATAGAACCGCGCAAAGTCATGACGTTATCTATGGCAATGATCATATCTATAGGCATCACGTCCAAAACAAGTAGACCGATACTTTCTGCATCTACTACTATTACTCCACACGTCGACCGCTATCCAGCATGCATCTAGTGTATTGAGTTCATGAGAACAGAGTAACGCCTTAAGCAAGATGACATGATGTAGATGGACAACCTCAAATCTATGATGAAAGCCCATCTTGTTACCCTTGATGGCAACAACATGATGCGTGCCTTGCTGCCCCTTCTGTCACTGGGAAAGGTCACCGCATGGTATGAACCCAAAACCAAGCACTTGTCCCATTGCAAGAATCATAGATCTAGTTGGCCAAACAAAACCCAAGACTCGGAGAGACTTACAAGGATATCAAATCATGCAAATAAGAAATCAGCAAAGACTCAAATATAATTCATAGATAATCTGATCACAAATCCACAATTCATCGGATCTCGACAAACACACCGCCAAAGAGGATTACATCGGATAGATTTCCATGAAGATCATGGAGAACTTTGTATTGAAGATCCAAGAGAGAGAAGAAGCCATCTAGCTACTAACTACGGACCCGTAGGTCTAAAGTGGACTACTCACGAGTCATTGGAGAGGCAATGATTTTGATGTAGAAGCCCTCCAGCTCCAAAGTCCCCTCCGGCAAGGCACCGTGAAGGGTCCCCAGATGAGGTCTTGCAGAAACGGAAGCTTGCGGCGACGAAAAAGTGGTTTCGTGGATGCCCTCATTTTTTCTGGGATTTTAGGGAATACATAGGAGAAAGAGCTAGGGCAGGGGAGCGCCAGGGAGGCCACAAGCCTGGTCGCCGCGGCCCCCCTGGTCGCGGCGTCAGGGCTTGTGGGCTCCTTGTGGGCCTCCTGCCTTGGCCCTCAAGTCCCCCGATCTTCTTCTATTCTAGAAAAATATATTTCGGGGATTTTATTCCGTTTGGACTCCGTTCCAAAATAAGATCTGAAAAGAGTCAAAAACACAAAAAAACAGGAACTAGCACTTGGCACTGAATTAATAAGTTAGTCCCAAAAAAGATATAAAAGGTATATAAAACATCCAAAGTTGACAAGATAACAACATGAAACCATAAAAAATTATAGATATGTTTGAGACGTATCACCTCACCCAGTGACAGAAGGGGTAGCGAGGCACGCATCATGTTGTTGCCATCAAGGGTAAAAAGATGGGGTTTATATCTATTGCATGAATTTATCCCTCTACATCATGTCATCTTGCTTAAGGCGTTACTCTGTTTGTCATGAACTCAATACACTAGATGCATGCTAGATAGCGGTCGATGTGTGGAGTAACAGTAGTAGATGCAGAAAGTATCGGTCTACTTGTCTCGGACGTGATGCCTATATGTATGATCATTGCCTTAGATATCGTCATGACTTTGTGCAGTTCTATCAATTGCTCGACAGTAATTCGTTCACCCACCGTAATATTTGCTATCATGAGAGAAGCCTCTAGTGAACAGTATGGCCCTCGGGTCTACTTCACATTATATTTTCAGCTCCATACTTTTACTTTGTTGCACTTTCCGCCTTCAGATCTCACCTTGCAATCAATTGTAGCGTTGGGTGCAAGATTGTTGTTTTTGCGTAGGTACTTTAGGAACTTGGCTTGATACTCCTACTGGATTGATACATTGGTTCTCAAACTGAGGGAACTACTTACTGCTACTGTGCTGCATCACCCTTTCCTCTTCAAGGCAAAAACCAACGCAAGCTCAAGAGGTAGCAGGGGTTCATAAGGAAAGACAAAAAATAGAGAAAGGCTCGCATCAACTCGGTGAATCGTTAGGCAATGGAGACGCCTTTCAATCATATCAATGTGAGGAGTAGGGATTGGCATGCAACGGATGCACTATAGCTATGAGTGTATGGAGTATTTGTAGTAAAACTAAGTGGGCGTGCATCCAACTTACTTTCTCATGAATACGGGCATTTGAGGAAGCCCGTCACCGGGATATGCAAGTAAAGTTCTAATAATGTAACAAAATTCACACTGGTATATGAAAGTGTCAAATCATGGACACTCTATATGAAGAACAGGGTGAAAAATATCACTAACCCCATCCCCATTTTTTCGAGGACTCATCAGTCGCTATCATTATTTTCCTCACCGAGAGAATTCTCTAATAATGATGATCATCACAATTCAATTCACTTACAACTTGATGAAACTGAATGATATGACTACATATGAATGCCTCTCGTAGTGTACTAGGATGTGCAAGGATATAGCGTAATTAACATGTATAACAATGATGAATGCTGGCTTTGACACAAGTACCTTGTGAGCTCTATGATCATGCAAAGAAAAATGGCAATGAATGGTCAAGTCATGTGAATAGTAATGATGGAAGTTGCATCTCAATATATTTAGGAATGGCTATGGAGATGTCATGATAGATAGGTATGGTCGTTGTTTTGAGGAAGGACATCGTGAGGCTTATGTGTGATAGTGTGCATCATATCACAGGGTTTGGATGCGTCGGCAAAGTTTGCGCCAAGTCTCGAGGTGAGAACGGGTAATGCATGGTAACGAAGAAGCTAGCAAAATATGGAATGATAGAAGTTCTTGCTACTTGTAAACTACGTTGGTTTTCCTGAGTGAGAACTAAGGTTATCGAACCAATAGAGGAACCACACAAATTCTCGTCGGCAACACCTACACACAAAGAACCAAATACTTGCATCCAACACGGGCAACAGGGTTGTTAAGCCCCTTGAACTCGTTACTTGCGAAGATTGAGTAGTGATAGATAGATAATATAAATTGAAAATAAAATAACAAAAGATAAATGGAAGCAATACTTTTATGGTTTTAGTAATATATTTTGTGTAGATCCGGGGGCCATAGTTTTGATTAGAGGTTTCACTCTCGAAGATAGTGTACGTGGGATACAAATTACTGTTGGACAATTGATATAATATCACATAGTTATGAAATATTTACTCAATAAAATGATCATATATATAGGCATCATGTCCATAAGAAAGTAAACTAACTCATGCCTGCATGTAGTGCTATTGCTCCACTCATCAACCCCTATCCAGCATACATCTAGAGTATTAAGTATGAAACACAATAATGCTTGGAGGAACATGACATGATGTAGACAAAGTAAACTCAAGAAATATGAATAAAACCCATTGTTTTATCCTTAATGGCAGCGATACAAATACGTGTCATCTCCCCTTTTGTCACGTGGATTGAGCACCGCGAGATTGAGCCCATCACAAAGCACCACTCCCACTGAAGATAAATCAATCTAGTTGTCCAAACCAAACTAATAGATCAAAGAGAAATACGAAGCTATAATAATCATTCTTAAAATAATTAAGAAAATACTCAGTTAATATTCATGAATAATTTGATCATAAACCCATAATTCATCGCAAAGAAGATTACATCGAATAGATCACCACGAGAATCGGTTACCTTTGATTTCAAGATCATATACATACATACATACATACATACATATATAGGGTGGGTCTATTCTACAAACACCCTCTAAGAGCATCTCCAACAACCTATTTATATTTGCACTCACTTGCTATTTTACAAATCTTGGCCAAAAAACCTTCTCCAACAGGCTTTGTATATGTGGTCCTCCACCATTTTTTTACAAAGCTTGTTATATTTGCACCCACACTTTGCATATTTGCCAAGCCAAAGGCCAGTTTGTAAATTTTTTACAAGCCTCCTAAAGCCTCACTTTGTCTCAATGGCAGGTGGGTCCGTGTACTAGTGTGTATGATGTGCGTGCGATGTGTGTGTCTGCATGTATGTTCGTGTGTGCACGTGTTCATGTACGCGTGGGTGATGCATGTGTACGTGTGTGTGTGCGCGCGCGTGTTTGTGTGTACGTGTATGTGCTACATGTGTATGTGTGTGCGCTGCATGTGTGTAAGTACACGCGTGTGTGCATGTGTACGTGGATGCGAGTTGTGCTAGTATACATATACATGTACATATGCTAGTGTGTAATGTGTCTATGACAAAATGTCCCCACATGTCATTGTGTGTTTGTGCAAATACAGCTATCCGATATACAAGGGCTACCAAACCAAAAACATATTAGCTTTGTAAACCTTCTTTCTCCTCTTGCTATAACAAATTTTTATCAATCCAATATATAAAGGCTATTGAAGATGCTCTAAGACCCTTATTCTACACACACCGAGCTTATTCTGCTAACACCCCGAAACGAACCTCACCACGACTACAAAGTGAACAGAAAAAACCAACCCCACCCCCACCTTCCCGTCTCCCCCACTCCTCGCAGCACCCTCCCACCCATACCCTCCTTCTTCCCGTGCTCGTGCCCACCTCTTCGCCTCACACTCCTTCTCTCCTGGTCGACGGGATCCCCCTGGTCGTCACACCATCCTCCAATGCCACCCCGCGGGCTTCCTCCCCACCGCACTGATCTCCCTCTCCCATCCCCCATCCCCCACCTCCACCCGCCACCACCTCTGCAGGCGCCCCATCCACCACAACACCAGCCGTGCCTGGCCAGGGTGCCCCCTCGCATTCGGAGCGCCATCGGCCACCGGATGAAGCGACCTCGTGCCTCCGCCGCCCTCGTGCTGCCCCCTGTGTACATCCCCTTGCTGCCATCTTGTGCGGAGCCGTTCCTCTGCCCCCTTCCCCAGATCGGATCCGACTCCATGGCGGGCGGATTTGCCTCCATGGTTGCCAGAGGGGACGGGATCCACCAGCGCAACCCCCACCTTCTTCACGTGCCCCACCTCGGGCTCCCACCACAACCACCTTCTTCCCGTGCTCGAGCTTGTGTAGGGCCCATATTCGCGCCCTCTCGCACGTGGTGGTCGGATGGTGCTTCTGGGAGATCCCCATAGGTGATGCTCCCCTCTCTTCGCAACCGTGTCGCCCGAGCACAACGAGGCCGCCGGCGGCGACCAATCCTTTATTCACACGAAGTTCACGAGATGCCCGTGTGCGGTGCGGAGTACATCTGTGTGGAGCACATCGGCCGTGCTTCCAGTCCGCCCACCACTTGGCCTACCTCCACAAGCAACGTCGTCCATCCTCTCCCGATGACAAGGCCTCGGCCCGCCGTCAACAACATGGCCTCTCGAATAGCCTTGCGCCAGCCCGGTGGTAAATCGAGCGAATGAGGGAATCTCGATGCTACCCTTCCTCCAGTCACAAGGTTCGACCTCTCCCTATGCAATCTCCTCCCACCACCGACGACTACAGGTGCAGGCGTCGGGAGGCTCTACTCCAGTGCGGTTGTTGGGGCATTTTCTTTTCGTAGGCAAGTGCACCGCTTGCCTCCGCCAGCCGAATTGCACCCGCCCTTGTGCTACCAAAGTGCAGCCGTCGTCTTCCCATGAGAAGGAGTGGTTGCTTGGAGGTTGTCTCATGGTCATCCCGAGGCAGCTCGAGCAGGAAGGAAGTGGTCAAGGTCGGAGGAAGCATGGGGGATGAAGTACACACGTCTAGGAAAATGGGGAGGAGGTGCTCCACTCATGCCGTATCTCGCCTTTAGTGGCATCGCCCCCTCACCCCGTGGTCATTTCAGATGCCAGTCCATAAAACCATAACCAAAAAGGAGCGGCGCGTCCTTTCAGATCATGGGGTGTCGTCGGCTGCCGCTTCACTAGCCATGCTGCAACACCTTGTCTCTGACGCTGGTCTAGCAGAATGAGGCCCGAGGGAGCCTCTTCCTCACCACTGTCGTTGTTCCGTGGCCAGTCCGCTTGTGCTTTGTCTCCCGGCAACCATGGTCTCTCCCCTCTTGCTTTTGCAAGATGCAGGCAACTAGTGTAATGCTGGCCGGGGGCTTGCAGTTCACGTATTATAATTTTGTATTTTTTCTGGTTTTTACTATTGATTAGGGTGAATTCTGTAAAGTAAATTTGCTAATGCAGTCTATGACCTTCTCTCCACAATTTGTCGGTACCCGTCGAGATGAGGTTTTGTCAACTCCATAATTGAAGTTTAAAACTACTATACTGAGGAAAAAGCATGGACGATTTGTGGGTGATCAATTTGCAAATGACATTGTTTCGTTGTAAAAATGATTACTTGGGTGTGGCATCTTTTGTGATTCAGTTTGTAAAAAAAGGTTCACTATTTTTTTTGCAATGGGAAGAGGTTCACTTGTAAAACGAGAAACAAAAATAAAAATAATGTGTGCAACGTTGTTAAAAAAAGAGGTTCACTTATGCCTGATGTAAAGTGCACCTCACTTTCTCATGTGAGAAAAATATATGTTCAACACAAAAAACCATGACGTCCACTTATGTGTCGCATGTAGTGCGGTCTTCATTAGAAAGTGCATAGAAAGTGCACTCCTCTTACTCGTCGTAAAAAATTCGCGTCTAACAAAAGAAATATCATGCAGTGCACTTGTCCATCGAATGCAGTGCGGTTTTCCGTGAAAAAACAGTGCGTTCTTCTATCTGATGAACTTCACCCGTCGATTTGGGTTTCGCGAAAAAACAAAGTGTGTGCATTTTGTTAATTTCAAAATTTCTCTTAAATCGTAAGGAATTAGGTAGGGTGTTCTACATGAAGAAGATACGCCCCGTTGATATCTTTCCAACGCCGTATCATTTGCATCGTTCCGATGAGCGGTTTGGAAAAAATTACGAAAATACGCTTGTTGTCATTGGTAAGCAGTGACACCGTTTTCGAAATATGTTTAAAACCGTGAGAAATCTCAACAAATGAACAACATATGAAATTGTTGCCTATACCATAGCTTTCAAACGCCGTATCACACGCCTCATTGTGACGAACGGTTAAAAACTGCAGCTAAAAATGTACCAATTTTTTTAAAATATTGAAAAACAAAATTTTGTTTTTAGTAAATTTGAAATTACTCCTAAACCGCAAGGAATTAGAGAGAGCAATCTACATGAAAAAGATGCAGCTCGATGATAGCTTTCCAACCTCATATCGTTTCATTCATTCCGATGAGTCATTTAGAAAAATCGCAAAAGTACGCTCGCTGTAGCCCGTCATGCGGCCACCATTTCGAAATTGATTTCAAACCGCGAGGAATCGCGAAAAATGTTCAACATGAAGGAGTTTGGGATTTTCCATAGAAATCCAATGGTATACTATACGCTTCATTTTGGCAAACGGTTTAAAACTGGAGCCAAAACGGTGTCGAAAAAGATTGTGTAGTTTTTTCTCGTGACATTGCAGTGTTTCGTTTGATAGGGATTCACTCCACTAACATTGAGCGTAGAATTGGAAAGTGTGTGCATAATAACGATTCTGCTAATATTAGCAGAATAGACGGGCTATATATATACATATATATATATATATATATATATATATATATATATATATATATATATATAGATGTATGTGTGTGTGTATATATGTATATATATATAAATCGATCGATAGATAGAGAGAGAAAACCATCTAGGTGCTAGCTATGGACTTGTATGTGTGTGGTAGACTACTCACACAACATCATGGCAGCAACAAGGTTGATGTAGAGGCCCTCCGTGATTTATCCCCCCTCGAGCATGGTATCGAAAGAGGGATCCAGATGGGATCACGTCGGAACAGAAGATTGCAGCGATAGAAAAAGTATTTAGGCTGGCATGTGGTGTTTTCCTGATTTTAGATAATTTATAGAGGCGGGGTTAGGTCAGGAGGAGTGAGGGGGTGGTCCCAAGGCATCAGGGTGCGCCCTACCCCCAAGACACGCCTTGTTTTATTGGCGATGCCTTCTACGGCGTCTAGCCTCCCTCCAAAGCTTCCAGGTCATATTTTTGTCGAGAAAAAGTCGTCAAAAAGTTTCTTGGCATTTGGACTTTGGTTGGTACTTATTTCGTGAAAAGCCAAAAACTCACACAAAACAACAATTGGCACTAGGCACTGGGTTAATAGGTTAGTTCCCAAAAATGATGTAAAGTAGCATATAAATGCATATAAAGAATCCAAGAATGAGAATATAATAGCATGAAACAATAATAATTATATATAGGTTGGAGATGTATGAGCATGCCCAAGCTTAATTCTTGCTCGTCCTCGAGTAGGAAAATGACAGAAAAGGAATTTTCTATGCGATATGCTACCCAACATGTTTTTTTCAGGTATGATCAGTGAGAAATGATGAATTAATAATCATCAACAGAGTAATGTCCATAAACATAAATAACACAATCATTAACTTTCCAAATATACGATCCTTAAAGAAGATTACTCCGCATTCATTTTATCATATTGGCATGGCATGGCTCCGTCTTAACCACATAAGCAAAAATATTGAGCATCATGGTGTCAAATCAGGCATCTGGATCGCACTTCTAACGCGCTTTAGCATTTTCAACTTCACTCAACACCCGAGCGTGAACCATGGTCATAGCATATGGGTGGAATTGAATATGGTGGTAAAGATAAAAAGGAGTTAAAGTGGAAAGGAAATCTCGCATCAACTAGGCGGATTAATGGGCTATGGAGATGCCCACCAATCGATATCAATGCAAGGAGTAGGGATTTCCATGCAACAGATGCACTAGATCTATAAGTGTACGAAAGCTCAATGGAAGCTAAGTGCGTTTGCATCAAACCTGATTGCCCATAAAGACCTCTGGCATTTGAGGAAGCTCGTCATAGGAATATACAATCCAAGTTCTATAATGAAAAAATCCCACTAGCATACGAAAACGACAACTCATGAGACTCTCTATGTGAAAAACATGGTGCTTTCACTAAGCACAAGTGTGGAAAAGAGGTAGTAGCACTATCCCTTTTCTCTTTTCTCTCATTTATTACTTTATTTCTTTTTATTTCTTTTTTCTTTTTTCTTGTTCGTGTGGAGTCTCATCCCTACTTTTGGGGGAATCATTGTCTCCATCATCCTTTCCCCACTGAGATAGTGCTCTAATAATGATGAATGATACGTCTCCAACGTATCTATAATTTTTGATGGTTTCATGCTAGTATCTTGTCAAACTTTGGATGTTTTGTATGCCTTTTATATATTTTTTGGGACTAACTTATTAACTCAGTGCCAAGTGCCAGTTCCTATTTTTTCCATTTTTTGACCCCTTTCAGAGGAGGATTTTGAACGGAGTCCAAACGGAATGAAACTGCCAAAAAGATTTTTTCCGAAACAGAAAAAGACCGGGAATCGTGAGAATCAGGGCAGGGGGCCTGCAGGGACCCCACAAGCCCCCTAGCCGCGGCTAGAGGGGCCCGCGCCTCCCTGGCTTGTGGGCTCCCTGGGCCACCTCTGCCCTAGGACTTTCGCCTATAAATTCCCTAAAATCCCAGAAAAAATCAGGAGATCGTCAAAAGTACTTTTTCGCCGCTGCAAGCTTCTGTCTCCGCAAGATCCCATCTGGGGCACGTTCTGGTGCCCTGCCGGAGGGGGATTCGGATACGGAGGGCTTCTTCATCAACACCATGACCTCTCCGATGATGCGTGAGTAGTTCAGCATAGACCTACGGGTCCATAGCTAGTAGCTAGATGGCTTCTTCTCTCTCTTGGATCTTCAATACAAAGTTCTCCATGATCTTCATGGAGATCTATCCGATGTAATCTTCTATTGCGGTATGTTTTTCGAGATCCGATGAATTGTGGATTTATGATCATATTATCTATGAATCTTATTTGAGTTTCTTCTGATCTCTCTTATGCATGATTTCATATCCTTGTAATTCTCTTCGAGTTGTGGGTTTTGTTTGGCCAACTAGATCTATGATTCTTGCAATGGGAGAAGTGCTCAGTTTTGGGTTCATACCGTGCGGTGACCTCACCAAGTGACAGAAGGGGTAGCGAGGCACGCATCATGTTGTTGCCATCGAGGGTAAAAAGATGGGGTTTTCATCATTGGTTTGAGATTATCCCTCTACATCATGTCATCTTGCTTAAGGCGTTACTCTGTTCGTCATGAACTCAACACACTAGATGCATGCTGGATAGCGGCCAATGTGTGGAGTAATAGTAGTAGATGCAGAAAGTATCGGTCTACTTGTCTCGGACGTGATGACTATATGTATGACCATTGCCTTAGATATCGTCATGACATTGCGCGGTTCTATCAATTGCTCGACAGTAATTTGTTCACCCACTGTAATACTTGCTATTTTCAGAGAAGCCTCTAGTGAACACTATGGCCCCCGGGTCTACTCCACACCATATTTTCAGCCTTACTCTTTTTCTTCGTTGCACTTTCCGCCTTCAGATCTTACTTTGCAATCAATATTGAAGGGATTGACAACCCCTTTATAGCGTTGGGTGCAAGCTCTTTGTGTTTGTGCAGGCACTCTGGACTTGACGAGATTCTCCTACTGGATTGATACCTTGGTTCTCAAACTGAGGGAAATACTTACTGCTCCTGTGCTGCATCACCCTTTCCTCTTCAAGGGAAAACCAACGCAAGCTCAAGAGACGACAGAAGGTTTCTGTCGACGTAGCAGAATGGTTTCTGGCGCCTTTGCCAGGGAAGGACTTTTGTTGCCGTAGCAATGAACATGACACTTTTATCTACTTACAACTCGATATAACAACTCAATGATGATAAAAGAAATGAAGCTATATGAATGCGTGTGGCAGTGTACCAGGATGTGCAATGATCTGGAGTAACATGTAAATAATGATGAATGGTGGCTTTGTCATGAATACTGTGCCAGCTATATGATCATGCAATTTAATATGATGATGAACAAACAAGTCGTGTGGTGTAACAGTGGATGTTTCATGGCAATATATCTCAGAAGGGCTATGGAAATACCATAATATGTAGGTATGGTGGCTATTTTGAGGAAGATATAAGGTGGCTTATGTGTGATAGAGCGTATCATATCACGGGGTTTGGATGCACCGGTGAAGATTGCACTGATCCTCGTGGTAAGAATTGGCAATGCACAGTACCAAAGAGGCTAGCAAATTTGGAAAGGTGAGTGTGCGTACATCCATGGATTCACATTAGTCATATAGAACTCATATACTGAATGCAAATCCTTATTAGCTCTCTCGAAGCAAAGTACTACCGCATGCCGCTAGCAGGGGAGGTTGGTAGGAGTTAACCAACACACGCCCCCGACCCGAAGACACTAGGATTTCAATGAGGAATGCGAATGCCCACACATCATCACCATGCCATAACCAATATTGTGATTAGCAACAAGTAACACACTTTAATTATCAATATTTCTACTAACCAACTATCATGTACTCATGCCCTTTCATATTACCACATCAATATCACTAACCCAAAATTTCTCTTTTATGCGCTACATGAAAGTTTTTACTATATCCTCCTTGAATGCCTATCATTTTTGGACTAGTCTTATAACCCATGCAGATTACCATTACTGACTATTAGACAGTCAAACAAATATAAGTGAAGAATGAGAGTGCAATTATTTCTATAAAATCTACACGCCAACGTTCTCTTAAAGATATCAGGGAAGCACTAGAGCAACTGCTTAACTCAAAACATATCAGTGAAGCACATAGAGTATTCTAACAAATCATGATGAACATGTGTATCTCTTAAATAGGTGTGTCCAAAAACAATGATTATGGAAAATTAAACAAAATCAAACTATAATATACAACGCTCCAACAAAAAAAAATATCATGTGATAAATAAAAATATAGCTCCAAGTGGTATATCATTGGAATGGAGACAAAGAGGGGATGCCCCAAGCTGAGACGCTTGAGTCTTCCTAGGATATTACCTTGGAGTGCCTTGGGAATACCCAAGATTTTGGTCTTGCCGCTCCTTATTCCTTCATCCATCATGATCACACCCAAAACTTGAAAACTTGAGCACACAAAACTCAACAGAAACCTCGAGAGATGCGTTATTATAATAGGCAAATCATAAACTTTAAGTACTATTATAAATTCATTCATATTTAATAATTGCATAAGGTATTGTATTCTAACTTTTCCATGACTTATACCCCCTACATAATCCATAGCATCATCAAAACAAGAAAACTATTTAAGCAAAAAACAGAATTTGTGTAAACAGAACAACATGTAATGATCAACACTAAAACCATACTTCTGTAACTTCGAAAATTCTTAACAATTAGGAAAAAGTGGGAAATTTGTATATCAATTCTGTCTCAAAAAATAAGATAAAAAAGACATTCCAGGAAAATCATGGAAATTCTACACTCGACGAATGCTACCTCTTGAGCTTGCGCTGGTTTTCCCTTGAAGAGGAAAGGGTGATGCAGCGAAGTAGATAAGTATTTCCCTCAGATTGTTGACAACCAAGGTATCAATCCAGTAGGAGGAACAAGCGAGACTCCAATAGTAGTACCTACACAAATAATCAAACACTTGCACCCAACGCTATAAAGGGGTTGTCAATCCCTTCAGAGTTCTTTGCAAGGATGAGATCTGATAGAGATAGATATAAAATAGTGATAGATCTGAAAGTAAAACTAAAGTAAATAAATTGTAGCAAGGTATTTTTGGTTTATAGATCTGAAAATATGATCTGGAAAATAGACCCGGGGGCCATAGGTTTCACTAGAGGCTTCTCTCATAAAGGTAAATAATACGGTGGGTGAACAAATTACTGTCGAGCAGTTGATAGAAAAGCAAATAATTATGAAGATATCCATGACAATGATTATGCATATAGGCATCACGTCCGTATCAAGTAGACTGAAACGATTCTGCATCTAATACTATTACTCCACACATTGACTGACTCCTGCCTGCATCTAGAGTATTAAGTTCATGAAGAACAGAGTAACACATTAAGTAAGATGACATGATGTAGAGGGATAAACTCAAGCAGTATGATGAAAACCCCATCTTTTTACCCTTGATGGCAACAATACAACACGTGCCTCGCTACCCCTAGTGTCACTGGGTGAGGACACCGCAAGATTGAACCCAAAACTAAGCACTTCGGCAATTGCAAGAATTAGCAATCTAGTTGGCCAAACCAAACAAATAATTCGAAGAGACTTGCAAAGGTATGAAATCATGCATATAAGAATTCAGAAGAGACTCAAATAATATTCATGGATAATCTGAACATCAACTCACAATTCATCGGATATCCACAAACATACCGCAAAAGAGTATTACATTGGATATGTCTCCATGAAGATCATGAAGAACATGGTATTGAAGATCAAAGAGAGAGAAGAAGCCATCTAGCTACTAGCTATGGACCCGTAGGTCTGTGGTGAACTACTCACACATCATCGTAGGGGAAATGGAGTTGATGTAGATGCCCTCTGTGATCAATTCCCTCTCTCAAAGATTACCGGAAAAGTCTCCCAGAGTGGATCTCTTGGGAACAAAGGCTCCCCGCGGCGTAAAAGTATTCTCGTTTCTCTTTTTTGCGTTTCTGGAATATTTGGGATTTTATAGGCCAAGAATTTGGGTTAGGATAACTGCACGGGGGCCACAAGCTAGGGGGGCGACCCCCCCCCCGGCGCACACTGCAGGCTTGTGGCCTCCCGGCAACTGCCTTGCCCCCTACTCCAAGTCTGTTGCATGTCTCCTAGTCCAGAAAAAATCTTTCCGAAGATTTTATTCCGTTTGGACTCCATTTAATATTCATTATTTGCAATATTCAAAAACATGGAAAAAACAGAAATTGGCACTATGCTCTAGGTTAATAGGTTAGTCCCAAAAATAATATAAAACAACATATTAATGCATATAAAACATCCAAAACATATAATATAATAGCGTGGAACAATAAAAAATTCTAGATAGGTTTGAGATGTATCGGTATCCCCAAGCTTAATTCCTACTCGTCCTCGAGTAGGTAAATGATAAAAACACAATTTTTGATGTGGCATTCTACCTAACATATTTATCCATGTAATATTGTTTAATGTGGCATGAATATTCAGATCCATAAGACTCAAAACAAAATTCTATATTGACACAAAAACAATAATACTTCAAGCATACTAATAAGGTAATTGTTTCCTTTCAAAATAACATGATCTTAGAAAGTTATCCCTACAAAATCATATGGTTTCGCTATGACCCATCTTCACCACACAAAGTATCTAAATCATGCACAACCGCGGTGAAAATCAAGCAATTGTTTCACACTTTTTATGTTCTCAAACCTTTTGAACTGTCACGCAATACATGAGCGTGAGCCATGGATATATCACTATAGGTGGAATCGAATGTGGTGGAGGTTGCAAAAAGAAAGGAAGTAGATAGTCTCACATCAACTAGGCATATCAACAGGCTATGGAGATGCCCATCAATAGATATTAATGTGAGTGGGTAGGGATTTTCATGCAACAAATGCAGTAGAGCTACAAGTGTATGAAAGCTCAAAAAGAAAAAGAAGTGGTTGTGCAAAAGATGTGTACCACTAGTTATATGAAAATGACAACATAGGAGACTCTTTATGAAGAACATGGTGCTACTTTGAAGCACAAGTGTGGAAAAAGGTAGTAGCATTGTCCCTTCTCTCTTTCTCTTTTTCTCTCTTTTTTTGGATGGGCTTCTATGGCTTCTTTTATTTTTTATGGGCTTCGCTGGCCTCTTTTATTTTTTTTTGTAAATTCCGGAGACTCATCCCAACTTGTGAGGGAATCATAGTTTCCATCATCCTTTTTTCTCACACGGGACAATGCTGTAATAATGCAAAATCGTCACACTTTTATTTACTTACAACTCAAAAGATTACAACTCAATAGCTAGAACAAAGTATGACCCTACTAGCAATATGGAAGTGATGGTGCGTGTCATAAAAACGGTACGGTGGTGTTGCATGGCAATATATCTTGGAATGGCTTTGAAAATGCCATAATTGGTAGGTATGGTGGATGTTTTGAGGAAATTATATGGTGGCTGTTTTGAGGAAGGTGGGCTTAATGTAACGAAGAAAGTTGCGCAGTACTAGAGAGGCTAGCAAAGATGGAAGGGTGAGAGTGCGTATAATCCATGAACTCAACATTAGTCATAAAGAACTCATATACTTATTCTAAAAGCCTATTAGTTATCGAAGCAATGTATAAGACGCATGCTCCTAGGAGATGGGTTGGTAGGAGTTAATCATCGCGCGATCCCGACCTCAAGACAAAGGTTGACAATCACTAAACAAGTCATCCTCTGACTTTATCACACAACGGTTCACCATACGTGCATGCTACGAGAATCACAAGCTTCAACACAAGTATTTTTTTCTAATTCACAATTACTTACTAGCATGGCTCTCATATCACCATCCTCACATCTCAAAACTATATGCAATGAATCAAACTTCTCATCATATTCAATGCACTTAATATGAAAGTTTTTATTATATCCCTCTTGGATGCCCATTATATGAGGACTAAATTGATAACCTAAACCAATTTCCATGCTATTTAAAGAACTATCAAAATAATATAAGTGAAGTATGAGTGTTCTAATAATTCCAGAACACCGCCGTGCTCTAAAAGATATAAGTGAAGTACTAGAGCAACATTGCCTAGCTCAAAAGATATAAGTGAAGCATAAAGAGTATTCTTATAAATTGACGATTCAGTGTGTGTGTGTATCTCTCTCTCTCAAAAGATGTGTGCAGCAAGGATTATTGTGGAAAACCAAAAATTAAAGACTCATATCATACAATACGCTCCAAGCAAAACACATATCATGTGGTAAATAAAAATATAGCCTCAAGTAAATTTAACGATGAATTCAAGACAAAAGAGGGGATGCCTTCCGGGGCATCCCCAAGCTTAGGATCTTAGGTATCCTTGAATATGGCTTGAGGTGCCTTGGTCATCCCCAATCTTAGGCTCTTGCCACTCCTTATTCCATAGTCCATCAAATCTTTACCCAAAACTTGAAAACTTCACAACACAAAACTCAACAAAAAACTCATGAGATCCGTTAGTATAAAAAATATAAATCGCCACTTAGGTACTGTCGTGAACTCATTATTTATTTATATTTATGTAATATTACTTTATTCTAACTTCTCTATGGTTCATACCCCCTAATAGAACCCATAGATTCATCAAAATAAGCAAACAACACAAAGAAAAAGAATCTGTCAAAAACAGAATAGTTTGTAGCAATCTGTTTACTTTGAATACTTATGTAACTCCAAAAATTATGACAAATTAGGAAGACCTCTGCAATTTGTAAACCACTCTTGTGTCAAATAATCATATCAAAAGCACGTTCTAGTGAATTTATAAAATGCCTGGACTAAGAGCTAAAGTTTTTGTTTTTCAGCAAAATCAACTTGCAAGCACCATATATCATCCCAAAGGTCTTACTTGGCTCAAACATTAATTAAAAAAATAAAACACAATTATTACAGAGGTAATAATATGTTCAACACACAAAAACATAAACAAGAACAAAAGCAAAACAAAAAAAATTGGGTTGCCTCCCAACAAGCGCTATTGATTAACGCCCCTAGCTAGGCATAATGCAATAGATCTAGGTATTGTCATCTTTGGTACGCAATCCATATGTAGCTCTCATAATTGATTCATAAGGTAATCTTATTTTCTTTCTAATAAAGTGCTACATGCCTTTCCTTAATGGTAATTGGAATCTAATATTACCTTCCTTCATGTCAATAATTGCACCAATCGTTCTAAGGAAGGGTCTACCAAGAGTAATAGGACATGTAGGATTGCATTCTATATCAAGAACAATGAAATCTACGGGCACATAATTCCTATTAGCAAAAATATTAACATCATTAATCCTTCCCGCAGGTTCCTTAATTGTGGAATTTGCTAGATGCAAATTTAAGGAACAATCATCAAATTCATGGAATCCTAAGACATCACATAAAGTTTTTGGAATTGTGGAAACGCTAGCACCAAAATCACACAAAGCATGACACTCATAATATTTAATTTTAATTTTAATTGTAGGTTCCCACTAATCATAAAGTTTTACTAGGTATAGAGACCCCCAACTAAAGTTTCTCTTCAAAAGATTTCATCATGGCATCCACGATATGTTTAGTAAAAGCCTTATTTTGACTATAAGCATGTGGAGAACTTAACATGGATTGCAACAAGGAAACACAATCAATTACAGAGCAACTATCATATTTAAAATCATTGAAATCCGAAAGAGTGGGTTCATTGCTATTTAAAGTTTTGACCTCTTCCATCCCACTTTTATCAATGTTATCACTAAGATCTATGAACTCCGAATCATTGGGACGCCTTTTAGCTAAAGTTGACTCATCACTAGTCCCATCTTTTTCAGGATTTATGCTAGAAAATAAAGACTCAATAGGTGTCACACAAATCACTTTTAGATCTTCATCTATATCATCACGAGAAAAGACCTTTTCAAGCCATTCACGCTTAGCACATATTCTAGCGGTTCTTTCTTTACACTCATCAATAGAAATTCTCATAGCTTTTACAGACTCATTAATATCATGCGTGGGTGGAATAGATCTAATTTTCAAAGAATCAATCTCAAGATAAATTCTATGAACGTTCCTAGCCAAAACATAAATCTTGAGCAATTTTTCTTCAATCATAGCATTGAAACCTTTTTGAGAGCTAATGAATTATTTAGTATTATTCTCAAGATCATAGGGCATCTTATTATAATTTTCATAGGAATTGTTGTAGGAATTACCATAATTATTAGAGAAATAACTATGAAACAACCTAGGATTAAAATTACCTCTATACGCATTATTGCCAAAATAGTTCCTACCAACAAATTCACATCCATAGATTCATTATTACTTCCAATCAAAGAAGACAAAGGCATATCATTGGGATCAATAGGAGCACTCTTACTTGCAAAAAAATTAATTAATTCATCCATCTTACCACTCGAAGTATTTATTTCTTCCATAGCATGCACTTTTTTACTAGTAGGAGATCTTTCGGTATGCCATTGAGAGTAATTTGCCATAATATTATCTAGGAGTTTAGTAGCTTCTCCTAATGTGATTTCCATAAAAGCACCACCCGCGGCTGAATCTAAAAGATTTCTAGAAGGAAAATTCAATCCCGCATATTTTTTTTGTATAATCATCCATAAGCTCAAACCATGCGCACCACAATTCCTAATCATTAATTTCATCCTCTCCCAAGATTGTGCAACATGCTCATGATCAAGTTGCTTAAAATTCATTATATCGTTCCTAAAGCAGATAATCTTAGCAGGCGGAAAGT
Organism: Hordeum vulgare subsp. vulgare; assembly: GCF_904849725.1. Classification (NCBI taxonomy): domain Eukaryota; kingdom Viridiplantae; phylum Streptophyta; class Magnoliopsida; order Poales; family Poaceae; genus Hordeum; species Hordeum vulgare. Next base: position 107,528,196 of record NC_058521.1, on the reverse strand, counting down.
ACTTGGAAATAAAAGCATCTTTACACTTATTCCACGAATTAATACTATTTTTAGGTAAAGATGAAAACCATTTTTTGGCATGATCTCGTAATGAGAAAGGATAGCTTTACTTTAAAATTTTCATTATCCACATTTTTCTTCTTTTGCATATCACACAACTCAACGAAAGTATTTAGATGGGATGCAGCATCTTCACTAGGAAGGCCAGAAAATTGTTCTTTCATAACAAGATTGAGGAAAACGACATTAATTCACAAGATTCCGCACTAGTGGCGCGAGCAATCGGATTACTGATAAAATAATTATTATTAGTAGTGGAAAAATCAAATAACTTGGTATTCTCTTGAGCCATCGTGACAAAGCAAGCAATCTAGCACACAAGCAAAAAAACAAAAAGACGAACGGAAAAAGAGCGAATACGAAGGCAAATCTTTTTGGTATTTTCTAAAAATATTTTTAGAAGTGGGGGAGAGGAAAACGAGAGGCAAATGGCAAATAAAGTAAATGCAAGAGATGAGTTTGTGATGGTTACTTGGTGATCTTGCTATGTATCCTCCCCGCAACGGTGCCAGAAATCCTTCTTGCTACATCTTGAGTTTGTGTTGATTTTCCCTTGAAGAGGAAAGGGTGATGCAGCGAAGCAGATAAGTATTTCCCTCAGTTTGTTGAGAACCAAGGTATCAATACAGTAGGAGGAACAAGCAAGACTCCAATAGTAGTACCAACACAAATAATCAAACACTTGCACCCAACGTTATAAATGGGTTGTCAATCCCTTCAGAGTTATTTGCAAGGATGAGACCTGGTAGAGATTGATATAAAATAGTGATAGATCTGAAAGTTAAACTAAAGTAAATAAATTGCAACAACGTAATTTTGGTATTTTTGCTTTATATATCTGAAAATATGATATGGAAAATAGACCCGGGGCCATAGGTTTCACTAGAGGCTTCTGTCATAAAGGAAAATAATACGATGTGTGAACAAATAACTGTCGAGCAATTGATAGAAAAGCAAATAATTATGAAGATATCCAAGGCAATGATTATGCATATAGGCATCACGTTCGTATCAAGTAGACCAGAACGATTCTGCATTTACTACTATTACTCCACACATCGACCGACTCGTGCCTGCATCTAGAGTATTAAGTTCATGAAGAACAGAGTAATGCATTAAGTAAGATGACATGATTGAGAGGGATAAACTCAAGCAATATGATGAAAACCCCATCTTTATACCGTTGATGGCAACAATACAATACGTGCCTCACTACTGCTACTTTCTCTGGGTGAGGACACTGCAAGATTGAACCCAAAACTAAGCACTTCTCCCATTGCAAAAATTACCAATCTTGTTGGCCAAACTAAACAAATAATTCGAAGAGACTTGCAAAGATATGAAATCATGCATATAAGAATTAAGAAGAGACTCAAATAATATTCATGGATAATCTGAACATAAACTCACAATTCATCGGATCTCGACAAACGCACCGCAAAAGAGTATTACATCGGATAGATCTCCATGAAGATCATGAAGAACATGGTATTGAAGATCAAAGAGAGAGAAGAAGCCATCTACCTTCTAGCTATGGACCTGTAGGTCTATGGTGAACTACTCACACATCATCGTAGGGGTAATGGAGTTGATGTAGATGCCCTCCGTGATCAATTCATTCTTCGGCAGATTACCTGAAAAGGCTCCTAGATTGGATCTCCCGGGAACAAAGGCTCCCGATGGCGTAAAAGTATTCTCTTTCTCTTTTTTGCGTTTCTGGAATATGTAGGATTTTTTAGGCCAAGAATTAGGGTTAGGAGACCTGCAGGGGCCCACAAGCCAGGGGCGCGACCTGCAGGCTTGTGGCTCCCAACAGTTGCCTTGCCCCCTACTCCAAGTCTCTTGCATGTCTTCTCGTCCAAAAAAATCTTTCCGGAGATTTTATTCCGTCTAGACTCCGTTTAATATTTGTTATTTGCAATATTCAAAAACGTGGAAAAAACAGAAACTGACACTCGGCTCTAGGTTAATAGGTTAGTCCCAAAAATAATATGAAACAACATATCAATGCATATAAAACATCCAAAACATATAATATAATAGCATGGAACAATCAAAAATTCTAGATACGTTGGAGACGTATCAACGTAGAGTTCTAGTTTTTGCACAAGATCAAATCTACTCTCATCCAAATCACCCCAAAGGTTTTATCTGGCACAAAGACTAATTGAAACATAAGAACACAATCACTATACTAGTAATAATCATGTCAACACAAAATAAGATAAAGTATTGGGTTGTGTACCAACAAGCTTTCTTTGTACCCATTAAGATAGGCTTGGGATAATAATGATGCTCACATAAAATAAAAAAACGAAACCACAAAGGAAGCATCATAAAGCATGTAACTAAAACATTTAAGTCTAACATACTTCCTACGCATAGGAATTTTATAAGCAAACAAGTTATCAAGACAAGAAGTACTCCCTCCGGTCCTTTTTAGTCTGCATATTAGCTTTGTCCGAAGTCAAAGTATCTCTACTTTGACCAAATTTATAGAAACATATATCAACATTCACAATGTCAAATTAATATTGTTAGATTCATTACGAAATGTAGTTTCATGAAATGTGTATTTGGTACTGTAGATGTTGATATTTTTTAATATATATTTGGTCAAACTTTGTAAAGTTTGACTTGATACAATTCTAATATGCGGAGTAAAAAGGACCGGAGGGAGTATCTATCATATGCATGTAAGAAGAATGAAACATTAATAACTTCAAGAAAAAGAGAGGTAAGTGAGTAACACGAAAATTTCTATAACCATATTTGCCTCTCTCATAATAATTACATGTAGGATCATATAAAATTCAACTATATAGCCATCATCTAAAATATTCTATCCACGATGCACATGCACAAAAGTTTCACAATATTCCAAGATAGTGGGATCAACATTAACTAAATTCGTGACCTCTCCAAACCCACTTTTATCAAAAATTTCATAAGATTAATCATTCTTAAAAGTAGTGGGACCAATATTACCTAAAACTGATGCTCTTCGACACCCACTTTTTGTAATATTGCAAATATCATTATGAACAATATATTCTTCATGAAGCTCAAAATTCTCAAGATGACAAGAATTATGATGATTATCACCCCAATCATGATCATTACCATAACTGATATTTGTAGAATTTATACTAGGTAATTGCAATCATGTATTTGATTCAAGGAACTATCATGAATCACTTTATAAATTTCTTTTAACACTTCATCACAATTTTTAGATCCACGATTCTCAAGCAAGATCTCATAAAGAGAATCTAGTGCACTCAACTCACTAGCAATTGGTTCAACATAATCGGATTTTTGAAAAAATTAGCAAGTGGATGAGGATCCACAATATAAAACTTTTGTTTTACTTTTTGTTTTTGTGTGAAAATAAAGATAGCATTCCTAGGCAAGTAGAGAGTAGAACAAGTGAATAATAATGTGTGCGTAGGTACCTGATAAGAATTTGATGATGTCTCCCTGAAAGTGTGTTATATCGACTAAAGGGGCTTGAATAGGCGGTTTTTACAAATTCATCACTCACGAATTTCTAATGGAGGAAATTTCTAAGAGACGAACTACTTGCTGTGGAATAAGTACTCACGTGTAAGCATGGCATGGCAGCAACACAGTCATCATAGCGAAATGAAACATACACAAAGTGCAAGTAGTGTGAAACACGATAAGCATGTGAAGAACAAGGTGACTGAAGAATTTGAGATGAGGAAGTAGATAAAGTCTTCGGTCAAAGTATTCAAACAACAACGATCAATTTCATCAAAAAGCATACGAGGAAATGAAAGAGTTGAGGAAATAGAACCACGAGCTTGATGAAGACAAATAATTGATGACCTAGTTCCAACTGTTATGACAGTCATACGTCTGGTTTGGTGTGGCTAGGTATTTAAACCAAGGGACACACAGTCCTTACTGTGTTCTCCTTGATCCAAGGTCAAACAGACATCGCCCAATACTCGTGGTAGGTCTTCAGGGAAAACTTCCAAACCCTCACAAACTCAGTCACCCGACAATCCACAATTTACTACTGGATGCTCTATACCATTGACGCCTATTCGTCTCAAAGATACACAGTATTCAAAGGTAAAAAGTGTCGGTTCCACACAGGAACAATCTGTTCACTGATACTCAATCACTTTGGGTTTTTGGGTTGGGTTTTGGGGTTTTCCTCGTTGATAATTTTCTCTAAAAGTCCTCAGAGGGTGGTATTCTCTCAAATGACAAGTGTCAAGTCCTCTCTCAGAGCAGTCAACCATCTAGTGGTTGTAGGGGGCAGCTATTTATAGCGAGGGTGCAACCCGACATGATATGACATAAATGCCCCCAATGATATGACCGTTATGTGGATAAGATTTTGGGGACAACTGGCGCAAAGCACTACAACGGTCGTAATTTTGACCTATGAAAATCTTCAGATCTATCATGTTCCTCACTTGTAGGAAATTCGCACTGGCAAAATCCTTACTCCTCAGCCAGAGCAATTTCCTCGTAGACTAGTAAAACTTTGTCTCTGTTAGTGAATAATTTGACTAAACTGCAAGAGATTTCCAAAGGCTTTACTCGATGGATTTGTTATGTGTAGGCTTTGAGAAGAGCATCACTTGGAAAATTTCCTTAGTATTACCCCAATACCCTTTAACAATACGATGTTCCTATGACTCAAAATAAAGGAAATGAAACTACGAAAATAAAGTCTTCACGCTTCATAGTCCTTGCACCAATATCTTCAAGGACACACAACTCTCCTCACTTTCAAAGTCTTCAGGGAAACATCAGAGTCTTTAGTTGAAGATGTTCATTTTAGGGGTCAACATTCTTCAAATATATCAATCTCCTCAACAACTTATAGAGCCTGTGTACACTAACAAACATATTAGTCCCTTAACCTATAAGTCTTCAATACACCAAAATCACCAAGGGGCATTAGATGCACTTACAATCTCCCCCTTTTTACTGATTGATGACAAATAGGTTAAGTTTTCAACGGGGATAAACATATGAAGTGTAAGTACTCAGTTTGAGGAATTTGATTGCAAGATATAGAGAAACTCCCCTGAAGACGTGCATATTTGAGGAATTTGCTTTGGACTGCAAATGCACATGGTAGGTTAAAATCATGGAGATATAACCCTATATCTTGTAATCTATACACACATTCAACATATATCATGAGGAAATTGAAATGCATGATGCAAAATGGTGTGTGCCGAAATTCAGCATGCATGTACTAATAAACGTGAGGAATAAGCACGCAGAAAGGAGTTCAAAGCGTCAGACCACCACTGGTCTTAAGTTTACAACTCATAGAAACAAACACCTCAGAAGAACGAGAGTTGCACCTTAACAAAAAATCACCCCATATAGATAGACCCGCTTGAAGACTAACTCTAATCCCCCTTTGTCATCAAGTGACGAAAACAGACGAAGCTGAGAACTAATGCCCCAGAAGAATATCATGTTGATGGTGGTGGAGGAGCTCCAGCGTTGTTGGGGTCATTGGTCAAAGGGCATGTGATAACCCACAAGTATAGGGGATAGCAACAATTTTCGAGGGTAGAGTATTCTACCCAAATTTATTGATTCGACTCAAGGGGAAGCGAAAGAATATTCTCAAGTAGTAGCAGTTGAGTTGTCAATTCAACCACACCTAAAAGATTTAGTGTCTGCAGCAAAGTATCAGTAGCAAGGTAGTATGATAGCGGCAGTAGCAATGGTAACCAGTAGCAACAGAGTAACAGCAGTAGCGGCAAAAGTAATAGTAGCAGCAGTAACATCAGTAGCGGCAAAGTAACGTAGCAAGGACCAGTAGTAAAAGACTCGTAGGCATTGGATCGGTGATGGATGATTATGCCGGATGCGATCCATCATGTACCAGCTATAACACGGAGAGATAAGTAACTAGCCCCCGTTCGTCAATCTAATGTAGGCATGTATTCCGTATGTAGTCATACATGCTTAGGGACAAGAACTTGCATGACATCTATTGTCCATCCCTCCCGTGGCAGCGGGGTCCTAATGAAAACTACGGGATATTAAGTTTCTCCTTTTAATAAAGAACCGGACCAACGCATTAACACTTGGTGAATACATGAACTCCTCATACTATGGTCATCTCCGGGAGTGGTTCCGGCTATTGTCACTCCGGGGTTGCCGGGTCATAACACATAGTAGGTGACTACAACTTGCAAGATATGATCTAAAACACACATATATTGGCGACAACATAATAGGTTCAGATCTGAAATCATGGCAGTCGGGCCCTAGTGACAAGCATTAAGCATGGCAAAGTAGTAGCAACATCAATCTCATAACATAGTGGACACTAGGGATCAATCCCCATCAAATCCAACTCGATTACATGATAGATCTCATCCAACCCATCACCGTCCAGCAAGCCTACGATGAGATTACTCACGAACGGTGAAGAGCATCATGGAACTGGCGATGGAGGAAGGTTGACGATGACGATGGCGACGATCTCCCCTCTCCGGAGCCCAGAACGAACTCCAGATCTGCCCTCCAGATGAAGAACAGGAGGTGGCGGCGCCTCTGTATCGTAAAACGTGATGAATCCTTCTCCCTGATTTTTTCCGGATGATATAGAGTTGAGATTGGAGGCGGTGGAGCCTCGTGGGCCCCACAAGCCTGCCAGGCACGGCCAGGGGGGTGGCCGCGCCTCCTGGGCTTGTGGCCCACTAGCTCACCTCCTCCAATGGATCTTTGCGCATGTATTTTCATTAATTCCAGGAAAATTCTCCGTAAATTTTCAGGTCGTTCTGTGAACTTTTATTTGTGCACAAAAACAACACAATGGCAATTCTGCTGAAAACAGCGTTAGTCTGGGTTAGTTCCATTCAAATCATGCAAATTAGAGTCCAAAACAAGGGCAAAAGAGTTCGGAAAATTAGATAAGACGGAGACGTATCAACTCCCCCAAGCTTAAAGCCTTGCTTGTCCTCAAGCAATTCAGTTGACAAACTGAAAGAGACAAAAGAAAAACTTTGACGAACTCTGTTTGATCTTGTTGTTGCAACTATGTCTAACTCATAACCAGAATTTCAGCAAGATCACAAGCAAACCACATAAGCAAATGACATCTAGGTCTCACGGTAAACTCATATCAATGGCATAATCAGCTAGCGAGCAAATAATATTAAGCCTCAAAGTTCAACACTTCAATCAAAACAACATGAAGCAGTACGAACAGATGATATCTTTCTAGCTCTTTCTGATATCGCAAAACATAAATGCAGAGCACCTTCAAAGACCAAGGGCTGACTAAACATTGTAATTCACGGCAAATAAGATCCAGTCATAGTCATACTCAACATAGTTAAAAGCAAAGCATAAAAACGACAGAGGTTCTCTCTAATTTGTGCTTTTATAAGAGGAGGATGACTCAACAGGAACATGAATAGACAGGCCCTTCGCAGAGGGAAGCATTGATTTGCAGAGGTGCCACAACTCAAGCCTTGAAAACAGAGATAATAATTTTGGGTGGCATGCTTTCATTGTCAACGCAATGACTAAGAGTTCTCAACATCTTCCATGCTACACATGCTATAGGCGGTTCCCAAATAGAAAAGTAAAGTTTTGACTCCCCCACCACCAATCAATCACACTCCACGGCTAGCCGAATCCTCGGGTGCCGTCCATACCAACATCAATCCTGGGGGAGTTTTGTTTGCAATTATCTTTTTGATTTGAGCATGGAACTGGGAATTCCAATTACCGGCCCCTTTCTCGTGAATGATAGTGAATAAACACATATCGAGGATAACACGCCTAGCATGGAAGATACTGATAGCCCCCTGTCACCACATGAGCGGTTCGGGCATGAAAAACAGATTATTTCTTGAAGATTTAGAGAGTGGCACATGCAAATTTACTTGGAACGGCATGTAGATACAACATATAGGTAGGTATAGTGGACTCACATGGAAGAACTATGGGTTTATGGAAGTGGATGCACAAGAAGTATTCCCGCTTAGTACAAGTCAAGGCTAGCAAAAGACTCGGAAGCGACCAACTAGAGAGCGACAACAGTCATCAAAATGCATCGAGATTAACTAACATTTAGTGCAAGCATGAGTAGGACATAGATCACCATGAACATGAATATCATAGAGGCTATGTTGATTTTGTTTCAACTAGATGCGTGAACATGTGCCAAGTCAAGCCACTTGAATCATTCAAAGGAGGATACCATCCTATCATACTACAACACAGTCCTCTCAAAATTCATGTGGGCACCCAAGACAAACCATTATAATCTCCTAGCGAAGTAAGCATGGCATAAGCAACTATGATCTCTAAGTTGTCATTGCAAACATGTTTCTCTCACAACAAAGCTGAATCAGGCATGATGAGCTAGTCATATTTACAAAAACAAAATAGATCGAGTTCATACCAGCTTTTCTAGGCTCAGTCACTTCATCATATATCGTCATTATTTACTTTTCACTTGCACGACTGAACGACGTGAACAATAATAAGTGTTCTCGTGCATTGGACTACGCTGGAATCTGCAGGCAAACACAAAGGAGAATACAAAGTAATATGGCTCTTTGACAGCTAAACAGGTATGCATGCGAGAGCCACTAAGCATTGTAACCATGATCTTCTACCTAGACCCAAAGAAAAAGAAAACTATTTACATGGGAAATCTCCCAACAAGCAAAAGAAGAACAAGAAAATCTTTTTGGGTTTTTCTCAAACTACACAGACACACGAAAAGAAAACGAGAAAATGAAAATAGACTAGCATGGATGATAAAGTGGTAAAGTGTGAACACCAACGAACAAAGTGAAAGCATACGCAAGAATGTAAAGTCGGTGAGAAACACGTACTCCCCTAAGCTTAGGCTTTTGGCCTAAGTTGGTCTACTCCCAAGGAGGGAAATAACCAGCTCCGGGATACTCCAGAGTGGACTGAGGATGCCACTGCTGTGTGAGATCCTCTGGCTCCCACTGATAAACTGCTATCTGGTACTCGACTGGTGGCTCGGGCACGGGCACCTGTGGTTGGGCTAAGCCCCAATATGCGTAGATCTCCGAGGGCATAATAATGTACCTGCCTGCATGAAGGTTGAACAAACAAGGAGCAGGCAAAGTAATAGTCTCACGAGTACCCTGACTAAACACCAGGTTATAAATCATCCTTCTATTTATATCTCTATCAAGAAAGTCATGGCGAACCATGCTATCTTAATCTAGATATCTCTCCGGAAGAAGAATCTCTTCTTCCTCCTCCAGTCTAATAGGTATCTCAAAGTGTCTAGCAAGACAAGTAGCATAGATACCTCCATAGACAATTCCTTTAGAACGGTTCGTGTTCAACCATTGAGCTACTATGGCGCCCAACCTATAAGTTTAATCATTATAAAGGGCTTCGTGCAAGATCTGGGGAACTAAGTGACCCAGCTTTCCCATGGCCAATCAAACATTTTCCCACGAATAGTGAGAAGTACCGAAGCACGGGAAAGTGTATTCTAGCAGATCTAGCGCAAGACACTCCTCTCTCCTGTCCTACAGCAATTGTATCGACGAAAGCTTCCAAGTGCCGTGGAGGAGGTTCATGAATATCCCCAACGTAAGGTAATTTGCAAACATTGCAAAAATCCTGAAGTGACATGCGCTGGGGGATATCATAAAGTTTGAACTCAATCATAGGAGGATTCTTCCTCGGATAGAAGTTAAAGCTTTGTACGAACATATTAGTGAGGAGGAGGTATTGCGGACACTTATCTTCAACGAAGGCGGTAAGGCCTGCGTTTTCCACCAAGTGATAAAAGTCCTCATAAATTCCAGTGGCACGTAAGAACACGTCGCTTGGCCACTCGCACGCTCGAACTTCCGCGACTCGAGGGACCAGATACTTGGGCTTCTTCTCACTTCCATCATCCTTGGGGTCACGGCTTGAAGAGCCTCTTAAGAACCTCCTCACCTTTTCCCTTTTTCAATCTCTGAAAATCTCTAAAATTTTTAGTGATTCTAAGGAGAAGTGAATAAGTCTCAACTAAACACGTAGTAACTACTCCAACAAGTGCCTAGAGGCCATATTACACATCAAAACTACTTGGGACCAGCTAAAATCAGCATGCAAAGCTCAAGAACATGGTCACCAAGGCAGCAAAAATACGCGATGTATAAGGCACTAGAGAAAAAACTAATTGGACCAATGGAGGAGTCACTTACCAATGAGTAATTTCCCCAAAACAGTTCGGAGAATGGTGCTTTGAGCAAAGAGATCGAAAATCCCAGCAAGAGGAGCAAGAACACGGGTTTGAGCTGCGAAACAATTTTTTATGGAGGTAGGAGAAGCAGATAAGAGCAAGAATGAGTGGAGGGGGTGCATGTGGGCCCCACAAGCCTGGGTGGCATGGCCAGGGGGGTGCCCGCGCCTCAGGGGCTTGTGGCCCACTGGTGCAGCCCCCAGACAAGCTCTTTGTCTCAGTATTTTTCAAAAAATCCAGAAAAAATCATACTTGATTTTCAGGACGTTCGGAGAACTTTTATTTTTGGGGTACTTTTCTACCGGACGCTAAAACAGAAAACAGGGAAAACTAAACTAAACCTATATTTTTTCTTCTAGGCAACCGAAGGTGAAAAATTGGAACAGAGGTTTGTGACTCCTCGATTCATCCATCTCATGGTCATCGAGAGAAATCCGTCAGTGAGGTTGATCAAGCCTCCTCGACAAACCTTTTCGAATCGCAAAAGAAGACGGAGAATTTTCGAATAGTCACTAGGTTACCTCAATGGGGATGTGTATCTCCCCAACAAGCAAATCATACTTCATCTTAACAGGAGGTATAGGGCATTCAAAGCTCCCAATAAGAATCGATGAAGTTTTTTCGATAACATTGATGCAATGTACTCGATATTGTTTCTTCGAAAGTGCAACGTATGCTCATTACCGTTGACATGGAAAGTGACATTGTCTTTGTTGCAATCTATAACAGCCCCTGCAGTGTTTAAAAAGGGTCTTCCGAGGATGACCGCCATGGCATCGTCCTCTGGAATATCCAAGATAACAAAGTCTGATAAGATAGTGACGTTAGCAACCACAACACGCACATCCTCGCAAATTCCGATAGGGAAAGCAGTTCATTTGTTGGCCACTTGCAGAGATATTTCAGTGGGTGTCAACTTATCCAGTTCAATTCTACGATAAAGAGAGAGAGAGGCATAACACTAACACCGGCTCCGAGGTCGCATAAAGCAGTTCTAACGTAGTTACCTTTAATGGAGCAAGGTATAGTGGGCACTCCGGGATCACCTAGTTTCTTAGGAGTTCCACCCTTGAAAGTATAATTAGCGAGCATGGTTGAAATCTCAACCTCAGGTATCCTCCTCTTATTGGTCACAATATCCTTCATGTACTTAGCATATGGATACATTTTGAGCATATCTGTCAAACGCATTTGCGGAAATACATGTCTAATCATTTCAAAAAATTGCTCAAAATCCTCATCATCCTTTTTCTTGGATGGTTTAGGAGGAAAGGGCATGGGTTTCCGAACCCATGGTTCCCTTTCTTTACCATGCTTCCTAGAAGTGAAGTCATTCTTATCGTATCTTCTATTCTTAGGCTGTGGGTTATCAAGATCAACAGGTTCAATATCCACATCCTTATCATTGCTAGGTTGAGCATCATCATGAACATCACTATTGATATTATCATTAGGCTCATGTTCATCACCAGATTGTGTTTCAGCATCAGAGACAGAGACGTCGTTTGGACTCTCAGGTGTAGCAGTAACAGGGTTGCTAGTGTGCAAATCCCTATCATCTTTCTTCTTCTTCCTAGGATGACTAGGTGCATCAGTGCTAACTCCTTGAGAATCTTGTTCAATTCTCTTCGAATGACCGTCAGGATACAAAGGTTCCAAGGTCATTCTACCGCCTCTAGTAACGACTCTGACAAAATTGTCATTCAACTCATTGAGCAAGTCATTCTGAGCTTTAAGTACTTGTTCTACCTGAGTAGTAACCATAGAGGCATGTTTACTCAAGAGCTTAAGATCATTGACATTTCTGTCCACACAAGCACTTAAATGACTAAGCATACAAGCATTTTGTTCCAATTGTCTGCTAACATAATCATTGAAACTCTATTGTTTGGCAACAAAGTTATCAAATTCATCCAGGCATAAGTTAGCAGGTTTATCAAAAGGAATATCACGCTCATCAAACCTACGCAGAGAATTTACTTCTACTAATTGTATCGGGTTATCAAGACCATGGATCTCTTCGATAGGTGGTAGATTTTTGACATCTTCAGATTTAATGCCTTCCTCTCGCATAGATTTCTTAGCTTCTTGCATATCTTTGGGACTGAGGAATAGAATACCTGTTTTCTTTGGCGTTGGCTTAGGAGGTGGTTCGGGAATAGTCCAAGCATTCTCATTGCACAAGATGTTATTGAGTAGAATCTCAGCTTGTTCTACGGTTCGTTCCCTAAAAACACAACCAGCACAACTATCTAGGTGGTCTCTAGAAGCATTGGTCATTCCATTATAGAAGATATCAAGTATTTCATTCTTCTCAAGAGGGTGATCAGGCAAAGCATTGAGTAGCTGGACGAGCCTCCTCCAAGCTGGTGGGAGACTCTCTTCCTCAGCTTGAGCAAAGTTGTATATTTCCTGCAAGGCAACTTGCTTCTTATGGGTAGGGAAATATTTTTCACAGAAGTAGTAGACCATATCTTGGGGGCTACACACACAACCAGGAGCAAGAGAAGTGAACCAAGTCTTAGCATCATCCTTTAGCGAGAAAGGAAACAACTTGAGGATATAGTAGTGGCGGATCTTTTCCTCACTAGTGAATAGGGTGGCTATATCGTGCAGTTTTGTAAGATGGGCTACAAACGTTTCAGACTCATAACCGTGAAAAGGTTCAGATTCGACCAAAGTAATTAACTCGGGGTCAACAGAGAATTCATAATCCTTATCGGTCACAAAGATAGGCGAAGTAGCAAACTTCGGGTCGTAATTCATCCTAGCGTTCAGAGATTTTTCTTTCCACTTGAGGAGTAATTTCTCAACATCATAATTATCCTTACACGCAAGAAAGTCCTCAGCTATCTCTCCCTCCATAACATAGTGCTCAGGCATAACACGCAATTCAGGTCTAGGAGAGCTAGTTCTAGCAGGCAAAATAGTAGGTTCTACTTCAATAGTATCAGCAGTTTCGGAAGTATCATCACATCTAGCAGCAACTCTAGCAATTTGTGCATCAAGGAATGCACCTAGTGGCAAAGTAGTATCAACCATAGCATCATCATAAGCATCATGGGCAGCAGAAGTAGCATCATCAAGCACATGCGACATATCAAGATTTCTAGCAGGAGGTGGTGTCGCAAACTTACTCATAACTGAAGGTGAATCAAGTGCAGACCTAGATGGTAGTTCCTTACCTGTCCTCGTAGTTGAGGGCAAGATTTCAGTTCTTGGATCATTTGGATTCCTCATAATGATCAGCAGACGTAAATCCCAAGTGACTCAGAGAATATAGTTGTGCTTCCCTGGCAACGGCGCCAGAAAATTGTCTTGATAACCCACAAGTATAGGGGATCGCAACAGTTTTCGAGGGTAGAGTATTCAACCAAAATTTATTGATTTGACTCAAGGGGAAGTGAAAGAATATTATCAAGTATTAGCAGTTGAGTTGTCAATTCAACCACACCTGAAAGATTTAGTGTCTGCAACAAAGTATCAGTAGCAAGGTAGTATGATAGCAGCAGTAGCAACGGTAACCAGTAGCAGCAGAGTAACAGCAGTAGCGGAAAAAGTAACAGTAGCAGCAGTAACAGCAGTAGCGACAAAGTAACATAGCAAGGACCAGTATTAAAAGACTCATATGCATTGGATGATTATGCCGGATGTAATTCATCATGTAACAGCTATAACACGGAGAGATAATTAACTAGCTCCCGTTCGTCAATCTAATGTAGGCATGTATTCTGTATGTAGTCATACGTGCTTAGGGAAAAGAACTTGCATGACATATATTGTCCATCCCTCCCATGGCACCGGGGTCCTAATGGAAACTATGGGATATTAAGGTTCTCCTTTTAATAAAGAACCGGACCAACACATTAACACTTGGTGAATACATGAGCTCCTCATACTATGGTCATCTCCGGGAGTGGTTCCGGCTATTGTCACTCCGGGGTTGCCAGGTCATAACACATAGTAGGTGACTACAACTTGCAAGATAGGATCTAAAACACACATATATTGGCGGCAACATAATAGGTTCAGATCTGAAATCATGGCACTCGGGCCCTAGTGACAAGCATTAAGCATGGCAAAATAGTAGCAACATCAATCTCAGAACATAGTGGATGCTAGGGATCAATCCCCATCAAAACTAACTCGATTACATGATAGATCTCATCCAATCCATCACCGTCCAGCAAGCCTATGATGAGATTACTCACGAACGGTGAAGAGCATCATGGAATTGGCGATAGAGGAAGGTTGATGATGATGATGGCGACGATCTCCCCTCTCCAGAGCCCAGAACGGACTCCAGATCTGCCCTCCGGATGAAGATCAGGAGGTGGCGGCGCCTCCGTATCGTAAAATGCGATGAATCCTTCTCCCTGATTTTTTGATGGACGAAACGGAATATATAGAGCTGAGATTGGAGGCGGTGGAGCCTCGTGGTCCCCACAAGCCTGCCACGCGCGGCCAGGGGGGTGGCCGCGCCTCCTGAGCTTGTGGCCCACTGGCTCACCTCCTCTGGTGGATCTTTGCGCAGGTATTTTTCATTAATTCCAGAAAAATTCTCCGTAAATTTTCAGGTCATTCCGAGAACTTTTATTTCTGCACAAAAACAACACCATGGCAATTCTGCTGAAAACAACGTTAGTCTGGGTTAGTTCCATTCAAATCATGCAAATTAGAGTCCAAAACAAGGGCAAAATAGTTGGGAAAAGTAGATACGACAGAGACGTATCAGCATGCACCTGTGTCGTTGAGATCCCCAGCTTCATCCGTCGAGCGCGATGAATAAAATGAGTTTGCAACCAACTGTGGAACTTGAACCTTCTTGAATTTATTCTTTGGTGGGTACGACCAGTCAAAGTCCTGCTAAAATTCCATCTGTGTAAGTTCTTCATGAGTTTTGAGATGAGATAGAATGGCCCATGTATGATCGAAGATTTCATGCAGTTAGTAGTAATTCTACCTCATAGAGTTATGTGTGACAGTCATGTCACGAATAATTGCACCAAACTAATGTGTTATCCACTTGTGGTTGCGATCGACCTTGTGATGAAGACATAGAATAAGTTCACGATCGATCATCACTTTTGGGATAGTTTCTCGAGGAACTTGTGTTGAGGCTTTTGCTGCAAAATCTTGAGATGTCGTGTCATTATTGGTGGAGTAAGAAGTATCTTGACGAAATTTCCCATCCATTGGGTGTGGTCCTTTATTAGTGACAACTTTGCCGTTTCCTTCCTTGAGGAAAATGTCTTCTTGATGTCTTCCATTGGGGGCAGAAAGCTAAAATGATTTTGAAAATCCGCTTGATAAGGGATTGATGATCTTGCTCTCATGAACTTCATGATCCATGGAGCATATGCCTTGAGTTCAAACAGTGATAAAGCAATGTTGGCCGAAGTCCTCTTGAAGAAATTGTGAAGGTTGATGGGCATCCCATGAATATTATTGAACTGTAGATTCTTCATGATTCCGACCGTGTCTTCTTCTTCAGAATTGCGACCCTTGATAGGATTGGGTGTTTTGGTGAAGATGCGATAGACCGTTTTCAGCACACAAAGCAAATCGTTCACTAGGAAGGTTGTTCTGGGAGCTTGGCTAGGTGCCACTGGCTTCATTAGCACTTGCATCAGATGATTTGGAAGTTCAGGTTCATCATGGATACATCTGGCTCCTTCTGAGGGAATATGGACTCAGACCACAGGAAGCAATTCAGTTGCTTTAGTAGTATAGCGTGTGTCTTCAGTCATGCTGTCAGGTATCCAAGTATTGATATCCTGTACGTCACCACAGATGTGAAGTGTTGCATAGAACGGAAGAATGAGTTCTTCATTCCAGTAACAGATATCAACACATAATGGAAAGAGTCCAGCTACATGAAGAACATTGAGTACTGGGGAGGAACATGGAATGAACTCCATATATGCATGACGAATTTGACGGTGGTGGAAGATTTTGTTCTTGTCAAATAACACAACACCATAGAATTTAATCTAGGTTGTAGTACAGAACCTATTGCGCCTTATCCTGAGAGAGTCGTAGGGATTTTCACCCGTGAAGAAATGATCATCATTATAGAAATTATCCTTGAAGAATTTGGGGCGCTTTGTGCCTTTGTATAGATGAACATCCTTGGGATGAAGATTTGTCTTGTATCGCCCTAGAAGTCCCCTAGGCACAATAGCTGTTTCAGTTTTAGGAATTTGTGCCCCAACAAGTGC
Organism: Hordeum vulgare subsp. vulgare; assembly: GCF_904849725.1. Taxonomy (NCBI): domain Eukaryota; kingdom Viridiplantae; phylum Streptophyta; class Magnoliopsida; order Poales; family Poaceae; genus Hordeum; species Hordeum vulgare. Next base: position 107,511,663 of record NC_058521.1, on the reverse strand, counting down.
ACATTGAGGATTTTGAACGATATATTCTTTAGCAGCAGTCTTGGTGTTGATTTTATCAACCTCTGGTTCTTCAACTGATGACAGAGGAATTTGAGGAGTTGTTTACTTAGCCACGGTATCTTCAGAATGAGGAATTTAAAAAGATGGTTCTTCAGACGCAGTGTGAGTGTGACTTTCTACAACAGTTTCTTCAGCTGGTGCAGCTGGAATTTCTTCAACCAGTGGCTTTCCTGATTGTGTTAGGAGAGGAATCGTTTAATCAGCTAATGCAGTTTTCTTGAGAGCAGTGGGGCGGCCCTAGACCGTCTAGGAATTTCTTCACCCTGCGCAAGTGACTCAGGAATTTGACTTAATGGGGTGTCCATTGGTGAATTGGGTGTGCAGCTTCCTAATATTCATCTTTGAACACCGGAGTAGTGCAACCAATGTCCACATCGTCTTCAATTTCTTCAAGACCGTCCTCCTTTGCAGTAAACTGACGCTCGAGCGATGATACATGAGAGGGTGAAGTGTTCACTTCCGCCTCAATTTCTTCATTGATCGGTTCTGAGGAAGCAACAGATTAATTTTCTTCATCCTCTGCATCTGAGATGACAAAGTCTTCACCAATTGGTACCATTTCATAATAGGGGACATAGGTGATAGGCGTTGCATCAATCGGTTTAGCCGAGGAACTTGGCAAAATCCTCAATCGCTTGGCTTCTCAGGATTCTGCATTGGATAATGCCTTTCGCTTTCATGTGGCTTCCTTTTATATAGCCTTGGTTTTCTTCGCTTCTCATGCAGAAGGAAGTATCACTCTCTTCACCTTTGAATATTTTGCTGGTGGAGCAGAGGGTAAAGTTGATGCAAGTTCTTCAGCCACGACTGATGCAGTCGTTGTGACAGGTGCAATTTCTTTAGGCGCAATAGTTTCTTCAGCGTGCCTAACAATTTCTTAAGGAGTTGCAAATTCTTCAGGAGTCCTGGTAATTTCTTCACCCTCTGGAATTTCTTCAGCGGGCTATGTAGCTTCTTAATTAGGTTGAGCGGAGGAGCCAGCCTGAGCTGTGTGTGGTTCCGGCGGAGTTGCAAACTTTGTGTTTTGGTCAGTGATGACTTCTGTATCCACATTGACAAATCTGACCTTGGCGCCTATTGGGGATATACCCCACTGGTAAACCCCAATGGTAATAGACCGCAAGGTCTACAATTTGGGCAAGAGGGCCAGCCCGCACAGGTCCAAAGGGCGACTCACTGCAAGGCTGTCTCAAGCCGATCAACTGGAGGCCGCCTTGTAAAGGGAAGACATGAAGATTGTTCCTTATTCAAGATAGTAAGAAGTAGAAGTGGACACGAGTAGCTATCCGACCCGGACACTATTGTAGACTTGAGGCCTCCACCTGCATATATAAAGGGGAGCCCTTGAGGCCCAGGGGACAAGTAAGGAAGACTCAAGAGATAGATTAGTGATTCCGCACCCTTGTCATTGAGTTCGTCATCATCAATAAGACACAAAAGCAGGACGTAGGATTTTACCTCCATTGGAGGGGCCGAACCTGGGTAAACTCATGTCTCTTGTCTCCTAACTAACCCCTTCGAGTCGCCACACTAGTGCGATGGCTGCTATACTTAGTCCTTTCACAAGGACACCTGTCGTGACAAAACCACAAGCCGCCACACCAAGCCAATGTCCACATGACAGGAACTGCTGCCGCTCATAATTCCACTGTCACCGGAACAACCAATGGCACACGCGTGTCAGCTTCGGGAGCCATTTGAGCGGACAAGACGCTGGCTCAAGCTTTGGCAGACCTTATGGTGGAGATATCAAATCTTGTGGCATCACTGGTTACATCAGGAAATCTGGAGGAGCGTAACATGGAGTTGACTAGGCTTCGAGCTGAGGTAAGCCGAATCCAAGGAGAGATCGATGCTGAGAACATAGGCATGGCGGAGCTACGAGATCACATTTGTAGCGAAACTGAGCAATTAAAGGTAGAAACATGGCAGCTGGGACTCTGTCAGAGATCTTTAGAAGTTTTTCATCGTAGGAGACATGAGAGCGGCCAGACTCTTAACATTGATGTGACTCAATTGTTTGATACTCCGCAGTGCACACCAGGAACTCGGTAGCCTTAGGTGGAACAGCCCCATCAACCGGCTCAGCAACCTCCAGCGACACAAACACCGCTAGCTCAGCCATCAGCACGCCACTTCCACACGTCGGTAGGACACTTTTCTTATCCGGTGGATAACACGTTGGTTGTGACCCGCCACCTTGAGGCTCTTCAGATTACTAGCAAGTCCCCAATCAAGGTTGAAGCTAGGAAAGCCATTGGCATGTTGAAAACAACAGTCACCCAACATGCGCAATACTCATATAGTCAAGACTGGTTTCACTCTACATCTTATGCAAGACGCGGCAAGACTCATAGCGATTCGCCAGCAATATCCAGCAGTTCGTAGGTAACGGCCCCAGATTTCCCCAAACCAGAATGTGGATTAGGATTCCCAAATGATAGTGGATGCAGCTTGAGCCCTACAAGAAGCAGAAGTCGCATCAGCAAATCCGGGTCCAGTACCACCCCGTGTGACCCGGCCTGATTCTTCAATGGCGGGTCTAAACAGTAGGACAATTGGAGTTTGGTGCTTATCTCCAGCTCTACGCAGCGAGCGTATGCTGTAAGACTTCAAAGGTCCTCACAAGGTTCCCAACCACACGGATGACCTCGAGCCGGTGGGATGGATCGACACTTATGATCTAGCTATGGACATGCTCGATGTTAGCGATGCTTTGAGCGCTAAGTACTTAACCATGATCTTGGAAGGACCGGCACATACATGGTTGAAGAACTTACCTCCCAATTCCATTAATACCTGGTCAGAGTTGAAGGAACATTTTATCAAGAATTTCCAAGATCATCCACTCGTCTGAAAATATCACAACTCCTCAAGTTGTCTTGATTTTGGAGAAAAATTGCCACTTACAATGTCTTGTCGAGAAGCTTGGGCGCCTCAAGTGGAAGGTCCACATATGCGAGACTGATGGATGTCCTTACCAGTTATGCTGAGTCTGATAGCACCAAAGATCCTGGTTCATATGATGATAAATATGGCAAAGGGAAGAAGCATGACAACGGCAAAGGTCATCAGCAACACAATTTTGGGCATCGGGAAATCATAATAACGAGGGCGATGGTGGAAAATGCAATAATTCAGACGATAGGTTAGATTTTGTTGCCAACAACAACACTGGTTTCAAGAACCAATGACAAAACAACTACTCTAGCAGGGAATATACACAGAAGCCACACAATTTTGAAAAAGCGCTCGAGGCCCCTTGTCCGAAACATAGTTTCCCCAACAAGCCATCCACTCACTCATGGAGAATTGAAACTTTATGTGGGCATACCGTGATCAAGTTTTCCAGTGTTTACAAGGAGGTAATGGAGGCGGCAATAGTGGTCATCCTGGTGGGTTTAGTGGCGGGTTGTATGGGGGCTTTGCGGGTCCAAGCTCTCATGAGTCAGGTAGCTCAGGTGCAGGTTATCAACACTCCGGCGTTAACAACAATCGCGAGCAACGCTCGGGACATGGAAATCAACAGCATGATAATCAAGCCGCATTTCAGAGTAAGCCCAAGCACTTGAGTAGTGGACAATATCATGTGTTCACCACTAGTACCTGCGGACGGGAGAGTACGGTCAAAATGAGGGCCATCAATATGGTCGAGCTAGCAACCCCTAGGTATTTGAATTGGTCTGAATACCCAATCACATGGAGCAGAGAAGATCATCCAGCCCAGGTTGATAATCCGGGTGGTTTGGCTATGGTGGTGGCACCTCAAGTGGGAGGTTATGTCCTAACAAAGTTCTCATGGACGGGGGAAGTAACATCAACACAATTATCATACCTTCCGACGCATGAACCATTCCGAGGACAAGTTGCACCCATCTTCTACAGTTTTTCATGGAATCGTCCGTGTGAAATCTGCCAATCCAATTGGTCAGATCAAACTGGATGTTGCATTGGGCTCGGAGTTCAACGATAGATGTGAATCTATGATGTTTGAGGTGGTCAAAATCAATAGTCCATATCATGCTCTTTTTGGACGACCAAGTTATGCTCCGTTCATGGCTCGACCTTGTTATATCTATCTCAAGCTTAAAATGTCGGGGAAACGCGGTTCCATCACAGTTGATGGAAGTCGAAAACTCGCCCAGGAGTGCGCGGAAGTAGATGGAGCTTATCCAGAGATAGCTTGTGCGGCAAAGGAATTAAAATACTACAAAGCCAATGTTGACCTGACCGACATAAATTCTCTTAAGAAGCCGACGACAGAATCTGAAGCCTCCCTAAAGTTCAAGCCGACTGAAGATACCAAGGAGGTGGATTTTACTCCTCGAGATTCTTCTCAACAGTTCACTATCGGGACAGGGCTGGATCCCAAATAAGAAAGTGCGCCCATCGAGTTCATCCATGAGTATCGGGACATCTTTGCATGGAAGCCTTTTGACATCCTAGGTGTACCGAGGGAACTCGCCGAGCACCACCTTAATGTTGATCCTAATATGAAACATGTCTGACAATTACTTTATCGCTTTAACGAGGAGAGGTGGAAAGCTATTGGTGAAGAAGTAGCCCGACTCCTAGCTGTCGGGTTCACCATTGAAGTTTTCCACCCAGAGTGGTTGGCAAATCGAGTGCTTGTTTTGAAAAAGAACGAGACTTGGTGTATGTGTGTTGATCACACAGATCTCAACAATGCGCTCCCCAAAGATCCGTTTGCTCTTTCTCCCATTGATCAAATCATTGACTCCACATTCGAATGTGAGTGCCTGTGTTTTCTGGATGGTTATTCTAGTTATCATCAGATCTAGATGGTTGTTGAAGATCAAGAGAAGACAACTTTCATCACCCCCATTGGTGCTTTCTGCTATGTTTCTATGCCTTTTGTGCTTAAGAGCGCGGGGGCTACTTATCAATATTGTGTACAAAATGGTTTACACGGTCAAATTGGATGTAACGTTCATGCTTATGTCGATGATATTGTGGTCAAGTCCTAGAAGAAAGAGACTGCGCTGGATGACCTCAAGGAAACGTTTCACAACCTTCGTATATACAAGCTGAAGCTTAACCCGGCCAAATGTGTCTTTGGCGTACCTGCAAGCAACTTACTAGGATTCTTTTTTCGAAGCGTGGCATCGAAGCGAACTCGAAGAAAATCAAGGAAGTGACTTCTTTATCTAACACAGAAAATATCAATGATGTCCAGCACATGGCGGGTCATACAGCATCCTTGAGCTGGTTCATAAGCCGCCTTGGTGAGAAGGCGATCCCTCTCTATCAGTTTCTCAAGAAGACTGAAAACTTTGTCTTCACCCATGTTGCCAACGTCGACTTTGAAGCTTTAAACAAGCAATTGGTTGAGCCACCTATTTTAGCCGCTCCCATTGACAAAGCGCCTATGCTCCTATACATTGTTGCAAATAATAAAGCAGTGAGTGTTCCAGTTGTCATTGAGCGCAAGGAAGCAGTGAAGGAATATTCAGTGCAAAGGCCTATATATTATGTTAGTGAAGTCTTGAGCTTATCAAAACAGAGATATCCACATTGGCAGAAGCTGGTTTTTGGTGTCTTCATGGCTAGTCGTAAGCTCAAGCATTATTTCCAGGAATATCCAATCATAGTGGTCAGTTCAGCCCCACTCGGAGCTATCATCCAGAACAGAGAGAAAACAGGCCGGATTGCTTAATGGGCAATCGAGCTTGGACTACGTCGGGTGAGGTATGTGCCTGTGACAGCCCGAGCCCGACGCCCCAGAAGATTCTCCCTTTATTCCGTTTTCGTCGTGTGTCTATTTTTCTTTTGTCGCATCATCATCGCATCATGCGCATCATCGGCATTGCATCAGCATCCCGTTGCCGCCAGTTTTCAAAACTTGCATCCGTTGTTAGTTGCCGGTTCTCGTCGTTGTCCGTTCTGAGCCCGACCGCACACGCATGCGCCCGCGACATCGTCAAAACCCTGTGTTAAAAGTATGTTGAAAACTTTCTCAGATCGGGGTGAAACTTGTCATGCGGTCGTGATTAGTTATAGGTAGACCGCCTGTCATCTTATCTTCCCCTGAAGGCAGCGGGAAGGCTCAGGGGCTGGAGTTATCTTATCTTCCCCTCAAGGTGACAAATTCTGATATGTCTTATAGCTTATGTTTCCTTGCACTAGTAATGTAGCCAAGGAGATGAACCTAAATCGGGCGATATGTTTTGGCGACTCAGATTTAGTGGCTCAACATGTATCAGGGACATGGGATTCCAAGGACCCTCACATGGCGGCTTATCGACGAGGAGTCATAGTTATTGCAGGTTGTTTTCAAGGTTATCAAGTTGATCACATTGACCACCCGCTCAATGAAGCAGTAGACGCCTTGTCCAGACTTGTCTCTTAGTGTAGGTCGGTTCCCCCAATGTTTTCCTTGATGTTCTCTACAATCCTTCAGTCAAATTGCCATCAGAGGAGGATATTGCTATCGCAGATCCCGAGGCACAACTTGCGGAGGCTCTTGATGCAATTCCTAATTGGACTATACCTTTTCGGCATATTTGAAATGAGGCGAGCTCCCCGATGAGGAAATCATCGCCTAGTAAATGGTCAGATGTTGCAAGTCCATGACAATATTCAGTGGGGGGTTACACCGTCAAAGCATAACTGGCGTATTTCAACATTGTGTTTCTCCTGCTGAAGGCCTACAAATCCTTCATGAAATCCACACTTGAGATTGTGGCCATCATGTCGGCTTAAGATCATTGGTGTAAAATGCTTATTGCCATGATTTTTACCGGCTTACCGCTCATGCTGATGTAGAGGACATCATACATAAGTGTGATGGTTGTGAGAAGTTTGCAAGACACGCTCATGTTACGACTCAAGAATTATGGATGATTCCAATAACCTGGCCATTTGCAGTGTGTGGGGTTGATATGTTGGGACCTTTCAAAATGTCATCAGAGAAAAAGACACATCTTCTGGTTGAAGTGGACAAATTCACCAAGTGGATTGAGGTAGAGCCGATGAGTAATTGTGATGCAGAGACTACGGTGCAATTCATGAAAAAGCTGATTTATCGCTACAATTACCCACATAGAATCATCCTAGATAATGGCACAAAGCTGTCTAAAGGAGCCATGGAGGAGTTTTTTCGGCGAGAACATATCTGGCTCGATCTTGCATCAGTAGCACATCCACAATGAAACAGACAGGCTGAGCGAGCCAACCAAGAAATCTTGGGAGGAATCAAACCCCGGCTCATGGTCCCTCTGGAGCGAACACCAGGTTGTTGGGTTGAAGAACTTTCGTCAGTATTTTGGAGAATACGCACTACTCCCAATCGATCAAAATGATATACGCTGTTTTTTCTGGTTTATGGAGCATAAGCTATGTTACCAAGTAATATTAGACATGACTCTCCTAGAGTTGCAACCTTTGTTGACGCACACAATGAACAAGCTTGCCAAGACGCCTCATAACCCACAAGTATAGGGGATCACAACAGTTTTCGAGAGTAGAGTATTCAACCCAAATTTGTTGATTCGACACAAGGGGAAGCCAAAGAATATTCTCAAGTATTAGCAGTTGAGTTGTCAATTCAACCACACTTGAAAGACTTAGTGTCTGCAGCAAAGTATCAGTAGCAGAGTAGTGTGATAGCAACAGTAGCAACGGTAATAGTAGCAATAGTGACAGCAGTAGTAGTAACAGTAGTAGAAGTGACAGAAGTAGCGGCAAAGTAACGTAGCAAGGACCATTAGGAAAAACTCGTAGGCATTGGATCGGTGATCGTTGATTATGCCGGACGGTATTCATCATGCAACAGTTATAACACGGAGAGATATGTAACTAGCTCCAGTTCGTCAATGTAATGTAGGCATGTATTCCGTATGTATTCATACGTGCTTAGGGAAAAGAACTTGCATGACATCTATTGTCCATCCCTCCCGTGGCAGCGGGGTCCTAATGGAAACTGCGGGATATTAAGGTTCTCCTTTTAATAGAGAACCGGACCAACGCATTAACACTTGGTGAATACATGAACTACTACTAGAAAAACAGCTATAGACATTATGGTTACTAATGGCGCACTATACATGTGGTGCGCCATTACTAAATAGTAATGTGCACCATGTGTAGGTGCGCCATTAGTAACAAAAATAGTAATGGCGCACCAGGTGAAAAGTGCGCCATTACTAAGTTTGACCAAGGTTTGACAGAGTCATACACATAGTAATGGCGCACTTTGTATATGTGCGCCATTACTAAGTTGACATAGTAATGGCGCACCTTCAGAAAGTGCACCATTACTATGTGTATGAATGGGTCAAACCTTGGTCAAACTTAGTAATGGCGCACTTTGTATAGGTGCGCCATTACTAAGTTGACATAGTAATGGCACACCTATACAAAGTGCGCCATTACTAACTTTGACCAAGGTTTGACCAAGTCTGCCACATAGTAATGGCTCACTTTGTATAGGTGCGCCATTACTAAATGCACCCCCCTCGCCCGTGGACCGCCTTTTCAGTTTAAAAATAACAAAAGAAAATGATGGAAATGTCAAAAAAAATAAAAGATTCCCATGTGATATGTGGTCTAGTTGTTGGGAAAATTTACAAATATGAATTTCGACTTTATTTGCAAAATCTCTGCGGAATTTAGTAAAATGGGCATAACTTTTGCATACAAACTCGGATTAAAAAGTTTTTTATATGAAAAATCATCTACTCGAAAAGTTACATCCGAATTCAACAAGAGGAACCTCGTTGAAGATTTTTATAATCCCCAAAAACCTAACAGAATAAAAGATACGGGGCTTTTAAGATCTAGAGGGGGGTCCATAGAAAAAAACAAAAACTTAGTAATGGTGCACCATTTGCTAGGTGCGCCACTAGTAACAGAAAAAAAATTGGTTTCAAATTTTTTTTGAAAACAATGTTCAAAATGTGATACGTAATATGACCGGGAAGTTTGAAATATTTTTAAATTTTTTTATCACACTCATAACATGAACAAAGTCCTAGACATCAACAAGGTTTAATAGGATTGATATGATACATATATCAACAAGTGTCTGTTAAGTGAGCTGGTGCTGGGGTTGGATAGAATTGAGAAGTTAAGCGTGCTCGGGGTGGAGTAGTGTGAGGATGGGTGACCTTCCGGAAAGTTTGACCATGGAGTGCGATTTGACTTGAGATTAAGCATATTGACCTGAGATTAAGCCATAATGACCCCAGATTAAGAAAAAAAATTGGAAAAATTTTCTGAAAAAAAATTGATTTTTTTTGTTTTGGCGTGATAATAGTGGCACACCTATAGTGCGCCATTAATAGCCAAAATAGGTGCGCCACTAATAGCCTTTTTTCTAGTAGTGAACTCCTCATACTATGGTTATCTCCGGGAGTGGTTCCGGCTATTGTCACTCCGAGGTTGCTGGGTCATAACACATAGTAGGTGACTACAACTTGCAAGATAGGATCTAGAACACACATATATTGGCGAGAACATAATAGGTTCAGATCTGAAATCATGGCAGTCGGGCCCTAGTGACAAGCATTAAGCATCGCAAAGTAGTAGCAACATCAATCTCAGAACATAGTGGATAATAGGGATCAATCCCCGTCAAAACTAACTCGATTACATGATAGGTCTCATCAAACCCATCACCGTCCAGCAAGCCTACGATGATATTACTCACAAACGGTAAAGAGCATCATGGGATTGGCGATGAAGGAAGGTTGATGATGACGATTGCGACGATCTCCCCTCTCCGGAGCCCAGAACGGACTCTAGATCTCCCCTCCAGAGGAAAAACAGGAGGTGGCGGCGCCTCCGTATCGTAAAAAGCAATGAACTCTTCTCCTTGACTTTTTTTCGGACAGAAGGGACTAAAAAGAGTTGGAATTGGAGGCGGTGGAGCTCCGTGGGCCCCACAAGCCTGCTAGGCGTGGCCGGGGGGGGGGGGGGGGGGGCGCCAGGTGGGCTTGTGGGCTCCACGCTCCACTTCTCCGTTGATTCTTGCGCCAATATTTTTATATATTCCACAAAAAATCCTCGTAAATTGCCAGGTCATTCCGAGAACTTATATTTCTGTGCAAAGACAACACCATGGCCATTCTGCTGAAAACAACGTTAGTCCGGGTAGCTCCATTCAAATCATGCAAATTAGAGTCCAAAACAAGGGCAAAAGAGTTTGGAAAAGTAGATACGACGGAGACGTATCAACTCCCCCAAGCTTAAAGCCTTGCTTGTCGTCAAGCAATTCAGTTGACAAACTGAAAGAGACAAAATAAAAACTTTTACGAACTCTGTTTGATCTTGTTGTTGCAATTATGTCTAACTCATATTCAGATTTTCAGCAAGATCACAAGCTAACCACATAAGCAATGACATCTAGGTCTCATGGTAAACTCATATCAATGGCATAGTCAGCTAGCGAGCAATAATAATAAGTTTCAAACGTCAACACTTCAATCAAACCAATCATGAAGCAGTATGAACAGAGGGTATCTCGCTAGCTCTTTCTGAGACCGCAAAACATATATGCAGAGCACCTTCAAAGACCAAGGGCTGACTGAACATTGTAATTCATGGCAAAGAAGATCCAGTCACAGTCATACTCAATATCAATTAAAAGCAAAGCATAAAAATGACAGAGGTGCTCTCTAATTGGTGATTTTATAAAGAAGAGGATGACTCAACAGAAACACAAATAGATAGGCCCTTCGCAGAGGGAAGCATTGATGTGCAGAGGTGCTAGAGCTCAAGCTTTGAAAACAGAGATAAATAATTTTGGGTGGCATGCTTTCATTGTCAATGCAATGACTAAGAGTTTTCACCATCTTCCATGCTACACATACTATAGGCCGTTCCCAAACAGGAAAGTAAAGTTTTGACTCCCCCACCACCGATCAATCACACTCCACGACTAGCCGAATACTCGGGTGCCGTCCATACCAACATCAATCCAGGGGAGTTTTGTTTGCAATTATCTTTTCGATTTTAGCATGGAACTGGGCATTCCAATTACCGGCCCCTTTCTCATGAATGATAGTGAATAAACATGTATTGAGGGTAACACGCCTAGTATGGAACATACAGATTGCCCCTTGTCACCACATGAGCGGTTCGGGCATGCAAAACAAATTATTTTTTGAAGGTTTAGAGAATGGCACATGGAAATATACTTGGAACGGCAGGTAGATACCGCATATAGGTAGGTATGGTGGACTCATATGGAACAACCTTGGGTTTATGGAAGTGGATGCACAAGCAGTATTCCCGCTTAGTACAAGTGAAGGCTAGCAAAAGACTGGGAAGCGGCCAACTAGAGAGTGACAACAGTCATCAAAATGCATTGGGATTAACCAACATTGAGTGCAAGCATGAGTAGGACATAAATCACCATAAACATGAATATCATAGAGGCTATGTTGATTTTGTTTCAATTACATGCGTAAACATGCGCCAAGTGAAGCCACTTGAATCATTCAAAGGAGGATACCATCCTATAATATTACATCATAATCATCTCAACATTCATGTTGGCATCCTAGACAAACCATTATAAGCTCCTAGCTAATTAAGCATGGCATCAGAAACTATGATCTCTAAGTTGTCATTGCAAACATGTTTCTCTCACAACAAAGCTGAATTAGGAACGATGAGATAGTCATATTTAAAAAAACAAAATAGATCGAGTTCATACTAGCTTTTCCATGCTCAGTCACTTCATCATCATATTGGTCCCTAGTATCCACTATGTTCTGAGATTGATGTTGCTACTACTTTGCCATGCTTAATGCTTGTCACTAGGGCCCGAGTGCCATGATTTCAGATCTGAAATTATTATGTTGTCACCAATATATGTGTGTTTTAGATCCGATCTTGCAAGTTGTAGTTACATACTATGTGTTATGATCCGGCAACCCCGGAGAGACAATAACCGGAACCACTCCCGGTGATGACCATAGTTTGAGGAGTTCATGTGTTCACCAAGTGCTAATGCGTTGGTCCGGTTCTTTATTAATAGGAGAACCTTAATATCCCGTAGTTTGCTTTTGGACCCCGCTGCCACGGGAGGAATGGACAATAGATGTCATGCAAGTTATTTTCCCTAAGCACGTATGACGACACACGGAATGCATGCCTACATCACATTGACGAACGGGAGCTAGACACATATCTCTCCGTGTTATAGCTATTGCATGATGAATATCATCCAAACAAATCACCGACCCATTGCCTATGAGTTTGTCCTACTACTATTGTTACTTGTCTTGCACTGCTGCTGCTGCTACTACTGTTGCTACTGTTGTCACTTGTCTTGCTCTACTGCTACTGTTTCTATTACTGTCGCTTGCTACTGTTGCTAATTGCTACTATTGTCACTACTACTGTTCCTTGCCGCTGGTATTGCTCATTACAGTGTCGTTACTCGTTACTTTCCTGTTACTACTTTGCTTGCAGATACTAATCTTTCAGGTGTGGTTGAATCTGACAAATTCAGCTGCTAATACTTGCGAGTATTCTCTCACCTCCCGTCGTGCGAACCAACAAATTTGGGTTGAATACTCTACCCTCGAAAACTGCTGCGAACCAACGCGCTCGTGGGCCATCAACAACATTCTTCTAGTCTCATTACTGGGGAGTGCTTTCATGATTCTTCTGGTGCCGTTGCAGGAGAAGGTTTGTTGTCATAAGCATTCGTCTAACTAACGCCAGAGATTGCAGATCAAACCCCACCTAGCCCGGTCCTTAAGCCATCGCAATATATCACGAACTCCTTGCTGATATCTGGAGTGGCGAATACCGGGGCGGTGGTTAGCCTCTTCTTCAACTCCTGGAAGCTTGCCTCACATTTCGGCGTCCATTTGAAGTTCTTGCATTTCTTCAAGAGCTAAGTCATAGGTCGCACGATGCGGGAGAATCCTTCTACGAACTTGCGGTAATATCCTGTGAGTCCGAGGAAGCTCCTGACTTCCTTCACATCGATTGGAGATTCCCAGTTGGTTACCGTGGTAATCTTAGAGGGATCAACTGCCAATCCACTTGTTGTCATGGTATCACCCAGGAATCCAACTTCTTCAGCGAAAACTGGCATTTGTTGAACTTGCCATACAGTTGGTGCTCTTGAAGCTTTTCCAATACTAACCTCAAGTGTTGCTCATGCTCTTCTTCAGCCTTGGAAAAGATTAATATGTCGTAAATGAATACGACGACAAACTTGTCCAGGTATTCCATGAAGACCTTATTCATGAGGTACATGAAGTAAGCTGGGGCATTCATCAATCCAAAGGACATGACAGTGCATTTGTACAGAACGTACCGGGTCACAAATGTCGTCTTCGGAATGTCTTTGGGTCGAATCTTTAGTTGTCCATATCCAGATCGGAGGTCGATCTTGGAGAATACCTTGGCTCCATTTAGCTGGTCGAACAAGTCTTCGATCTTGGGGAGTGGATACTTGTTCTTGATCGTGACCTCACTGAGAGAATGGTAATCGATGCAAAGTCGGATTGTCCCATCCTTCTTGGACACGAAGAGAACAGGTGATCCCCAAGGTGACGCACTCGAACGAATAAACCCTTTCCTGAGTTGCTCATCCAGTTGCTTCTTCAACTCCGCTAGCTCTTCGGATCCCATCCTGTAGGGATTCTTATAGATAGGCCTTGATCCGGGCATGAGTTCGATGATGAACTCGATGTCTCGGTCAGGAGGCATTCATGGTAGCTCATGAGTAAAGACGTCCGAGTATTCACAGACTATTGGCACTCGGTCGAGTCCTTCCTCTAATAGGCTGTTAACTCATGGCACTCGAGTTGGTACTGGCTCAGAGACATACTTAACTTTGACCCCTTGGTCACTTGTCATGGTAATGGCCCTGTTTGCACAGTCCAAGATACTCTGATGCTTGGCCAACCAGTCCATACCGAGAATTACTTCTAGGCCTTGCGACTTAAGCACAATGAGATCCGCTGAGAAGCTCGTCCCATTGATAATTATCCCGACCTTCCTACACCCTAGGTTGGTCCTCAAAACTGCTCCCGGGGTTTGAATTGCCATATGCCCACGAAGCAAGGTAGGTTCTAGACCACACTTTTCCACAAACTTTTGCGTAAGAAAGGAATGCGAAGCACCACAATCAAACAATACTGTTGCTGGGTTAGAGTTGACGAGGAACGTACCCAGAATGCAGTCCGGGTCTTCATGTGCCTCTTCTGCGAAAATATGATTAATCCGCCCCTTGCTATGATACTGCTGATTGCGGGGAGCCTGGTTCCTTCCTGGTGCTCCTTGGCCTGGATTTGGCGCATTGGGGCGCGGAGCATCGGGTTTCTTGTTGGGGCACTGCCTGGAATAGTGCCCTGGTTGTCCACACCCAAAATAGGTAACTTGCGCTGGAGGGTTGGTCTTGCCCCCACCATTGTTCAACGGAGTGCTTGCCGGCTTGGCGTTGACTTGCTACTGAGGTTGGTAATTCTGGCGAAATGTTGGATGCTTGTATTGTTGCTGCTGATAGTTGGGTCTTGTCAGGGCTGACTGCCATGGTCGTGGTTTCGAGCTAATCGGTCCTCCACTACCCATTAGCTTGCGCTTACGGGTGTCGTCCATTGCACGACGCTTGTCTTCCAACATAAGAGCCTTATTAACCAGGTCACTGAAGGTCCGGCATTCACAAACAACCAGCTGACACTGGAGTGACTGCTGCAGTCCTGCCATAAAGCGCTCCACTTTGGCAGCCTCAGTGCTGACGTCTTCAGGTGCGTATCTTGATAGGAGGTTGAACTTCTGCAAATACTCCTTCACAGATCCACTGCCTTGCTTTAAGGCTCGCAATTCTCGCTTCTTAATGGTCATCATTCCCGGAGGAATGTGAGCGGCGCGGAATCCATCCTTGAACACGGCCCAAGTGATGACTTGCCCGGTTCGCATGATCTGAAATCCATCCCACCAGGCTCTGGCTATGCCTCCAAGACAGTGGGTTGCATAGAGGACTTTCTCATTGTCATTAGTGCACTTGCCACCGCGAGAAGGTCTTCAATAGTGCGGATCCAATCATCAGCATCCAAGGGTTCAGTTGTCTTCGTGAATATGGGTGGTGTAGTCCGCATAAACTCAGAGATAGTTTAGCGACCGTTGCCATTCCCGTTCTGTGGTGGGTGGTTCACAAAGGTTTGAGCCAGCTGCCGGATAGTGGCATTGTTGGCTTGACGCTCCTCTCGAAGAGCTTGAAGGAACTGAGCCATGGTCAAGCTTTCTGGGGGAGGTGGCGGCGGTGGAACATCGTCTTGTTGCGTGTGGTGATCTCCAGCTTGAGCTTCCCCTCCGGTTCCCTGCTGCTGTCCTGAAGAAGCAGAGCCGGGGTTGCCGAAGGTGATGTTGTGAGTTGCATTCACCATCCTGTCAAGGGAGCAGACAGGTCAATTTTTTCCGAACTGGTTGCACTCGAAAGGGATGACATTCTAGTAAAGAGGGGGTCTGGTGTCATGCTAGTGTGCAAGATTTTTATGACAATGGTTTTGGAAAGAAGTACTGCATTAAATTTAAAACAAGTGATGTAGTTTCTCACAAGCTGCTTAAGGCAGAATGCGACTTGCATCCAACAGGTTCACACAACATCCGGGGTCATAAGATCCTGATACAAGAATTCCTACGCTCGGTACATCCTATGCTGCTAAGCGATCGACTGTGCGGTCTCATAAGCCGGCTCTGTGGGATCTTCGTCTTCATCTTCATTAGTGCTTCCCTTCCTTGAGGAGGTAGGGGAAGGAAGTGGACCATCTCGACGTCTCGTGGTTGGCGAGGTAGCAAAGAGTTTGGTGTACTCTTCTGCGGTTAAACGACGACTCTGAAGAGGAACGGCCTGAAGCGGGGGTATTCCTCCTCGGAAAGCAAAACCAGGTGATATTACGGGTGCTCCTTCTTTCTTCACCTTGCGGTTCTTCATCTTCTCCATGCGAAGTAGGTCCTTGACTTGGTGCAGCTCTTGGTGGATCCTAGTCGACTCCTTGATCAAAAGATGCATCGAGGTGTCTCAGGAGAGACTGAAGTAGGTCTAAAACCTCAATGGCGTCCCGTCCTCGGATGAGGGGTTGAGTGTCCAAGTCCTGTCTACCTTATCTTTAACAAAAGGTAGGTGACGAGTAGCTGGCTCGGCTGCCATCTCAGGAAGGATGTCATGGAGTCGCATGAGTGCCTCTCGTGCTGCAGTCTCCACGGCCAACATCAGATCCTCCATATGTGGCCCTTCAAAGAACCAGCTAGTTGGGGAGTCGTTAGCCTTTACTATCACGTCCACGTGATACTCATTGGTGTCGGCGTTGACCCAGTGTTCGTGGTAGAGAAAGACGGGCGTGCGACGTACTTGACACTTCTCGAGGCTATCGCTCAAAAGCAGAGGAAAGCCCATTACCAGAAGCATCTCGGGTACGGCAGGCATCTACAAGGTGTAGAGGAGAGGGTTAGAAATATTTAGTGGGTGCGGTCCTCAGGTCAATCTTATGTGCACTAATCATTTCGGCTATCATCCATGCTACCTAAGGCTTCCTATAGTCAGGATGGCTCTGATACCAGCTCTCTGGGGACCTTGACTTACTAGTCGAGAATCGCCGTGCTCAGTGATCCCAGAGATCAATGCTCATCGAACACAGATACCGAATAAAGAGTCTTACATCCAAGTACCAATTATTACAACACGTGACCGAAGGGTCAAGTTCACAAGACAGGGCCTAGGGCCAAATCACTCAAATATACTAATAGAGGAAAACAAAGGGCTAAGCGGGTGCCCATGCCATCAAGCCTACACCGACAGGCATTCTAACTCGGAAGCGTCCTAGTTCGCAGGGGCGTCTCCAAAGACGTACTCATCTCCAAACTCCGATCCTTCCATGTCTGGTCAATAACATAACAAGTGGCAAGCCAATGAGTACTTTGAATGTACTCGCAAACAACCCATGACATGAACAATGAAAGTGAAGGATAACAATATCTTGTATCTTTGGTGTAACTCATCTTGGTGAAATGATCATGAATATGCATCAAGTTAAAGAATTACTTTTGAAGAACAGGTTACAGATATCAATATATCTGTCGAGGGCTGAACCATCCAGGTTCACCCTATATGCCAAGTCACCGAACTTGGTCATATCATTGCTATCATAGCAACACCTTTCTCAACACCACACACACACACTCACACACACTTGGTTTATGCGGAAATAACTGGACGTAGTTTAAGAAGGATTACCCAACTGTCCTTGACGATGGACACGGCTATTCGAATAGTTTACACTCTGCAGAGGTAGTACGCTGGACCCACGAGATCCGGAAACTTCCGTGTCATCCACGACTCGTGATATATCACATACCCGAGGTAAGTACCCGATCAATGCCTTTCCCCTGACTATACTAGACAAAGAGGTCCACTCGATTGGTACCCAGCCCACATGTTGTGCGTCTTACGAGCACCAACTCTGGACAGTACCAACCATGCGGGGACCAACGGTGTGATTGGAACTCGTAAAAATGGCATAGTCGTCCTACCCGGCACGATCCCATCACGAGAGTGACCACACATCACTCCCGCCACTAGTAATGTGGCTCTTTGCTAGCACCGACGAGAGTAATTAACATAGCCCCGTCCCATAAGGGGTAACATGGTCGTACTGGTAAGGTTGGGACGGTCGACACATCATAAATCTATTCCCATTTCCGAAACCATACTCACACAAATACCGGGTGCATCACTTCACCAAAAGTGACCACCTATCTCATCATCACCCTCTGGCATTAGTGGCACCTGACGGGGTTTTATTAAACTCATGCTTTATGTCAACAACATGCTCATGATAATACTACTTCTATCTTTACTTGTCAACATGGTATTAGCATGACCCTCAAGGGTAGGGTCAAGCACAATGCATGTGCTCCGGGGGAGCCTTCGGTAAAATCATATCAAATGATTATCGGCACTTATGATCATATGCAAAGGGAATACTTGCTATTTTAACATGCAATGTAACATATGCTCAGTGATGGTCAAAGGGCTGCTTGCCTTGGTCAACTAAGTATCCGGGGTCTTCGAGGTCTTCCGCTCCGATTCCCTCGTCACACGGATTTTCTATCGTCGATAAAACAGTAAATAAGAAATAGCTCACACAGAAACAGTCCACAAAGTTATTTTAAAAATTGTTCTCCATTACTGATAAATCTAAGGTATCATTTTAAAAATATTTGCCTTAATTTTCCGTGAAGGAATATTTTTGAAATCAACCAAACACAAGCAAAACTGTTTCAATTTGGTCCTTTTTATTAATATAAAATAGAATAGTTGTTGGAAAAATTCATCTAAGCATATCATTAAATACTACACATTTTAAGATGAATAACAGTGGAAGAATTATATTTTTACATTGGTTAAATGTTTTTATAAAAACCTTAGAAACCAGGGTTTAAAAAAATGAAACTGGCTAACTCCCGGCCTGGCTCGGCCCATGGCCAGCCGACAACCTGCCCAGGCGTACGCGCCCTCAGGTTTGAACCTGACGCACGGGGCCATGCGGTCGCGGCCGAGGTCAGCGCGGGGGAGGAGGCTGGGCCACCGACAGGTGGGGCACACCTGTCGGGGTCGTCTCCTACCTGTGGCCACAGAGGAGGAGGAGGACGCCGACGAGGTTGCTGACGCGCCCATGCCCCAACGAACACAGGAATGGGTTCGCCTTACTGTCGCCTACCTGCTGGTGGTTGAAACAATGACTGGGAGGCAGGGGTTCGCCGGCGACGAGGAGGCCGTGGTAGAGGAGTTTCAGGAGGTGGTCGAGGGGGTGGCTAGAGACACGGAAAAGCTCGAGCGAGTTGGGGGGAAGCTTCTTGGGATCGAGAGGGTTAGTTTGGTGGGTCGAGGGGCGCAGGAGCCGTCGTGTAGCCGGAGCTCGACCGGAGCTCCGAGGCGGAGGGGCCTCGGTCGATCTCGAGCACCGGGGCTCTGCTAGTTTGCTCGCATGGCTAGGGTGGTACTAGTGATCATGGTGAAGCTATCTGATGGGTGCTGGAGCGAGGGGGAGGCTATTTATAGGCCCGCGACGGTGAGCAGATTCGGGAGCGCCGGTGACTCACCGTGGCCTGCATGGGGGTGCAGAGAGAGGCTGGGGTCGAAACCACGGTCTTAGGACGTGGTTTTAGACCCCCCGAACCATCTGCAGCAGAGATAGAGAGAGGGGAGTCGAGCATTCATGGTCGCGCAATCTTGGCCGGTTCTGGTGCGCGCGGGCACGCGTCGCGCGAGCTCTCGCGCGGGAGAGGAGGGGCCCTGAGGCTTGCTCGACGCAGAAGGGTTGTCGGGGAAGAGGTTGGACATCTCAGGGGAGGCTGGAACTGGCTGAGGGCATCGCCCCCACCTCGGTGACTCCCTGTAGTGTGCCCAGAGCGCAATTTTGGCATGCCACGGCATGCTGGTGCGCTCTAAGGCACTTTGGACGTGTCTAGCATGTCCTGGCACTGGCTGGCGGTGTGGCTAGCCGTTTGGTTATTGTGGGAGCTTCGGCTGGTCAAGGGAGGCAAGAAATACTGGTGTTGTCAGTCATGAACTGAGATCTAAATTGGGGTTTTTGGCCTTTCCACTTTGAACCAGTGAGGGGCGAGTTGACTGGGGTTAGACACAGGTGTTGGCCACTTAGTCTATGAGTTTGAAGCAAAGGAGTTAGGTTTAGCTATGGCTAAGGTGGCTTTTTCCTATCTGTCAGAAGGTGTTCGACAGTGGGTTTAGGGGGTTGCACCCCACCACTAGTGCTGCAACTTAACAAGTTTGTGTTTGGTGGTAAACCATGGAGTTTCACCAATTTTGAGCTCCAAAGGACAAGTTTAGCTTTGTAAACTTGAAAACACTCCAATATGACCAGATCTGTCCCTTCCAAAGGGAGTGTGGGCAAACTAAGTCCCACAAATCCTATTTTTGGTGTGGAACCCTCATTTGAGGTATTAGGCACTCATGCGAAATTTTAGCATCATTGGATAAACTTTTCTATGTAGAGTTGCTCTAACTTGATTCTGGACAGACAGGGTTTTAGAGTTATTTGGGGTCCTTATCCACCTTTGATCAAGGTGAAACATTATGTGGACACCAAACAAGGCTTAGGGATATCACTGGAATTTTCTAGGAATTTATTGGGAATATTTCTTTTGGAAATATTTCAAAAATTCCAAAACAAACAGAATATCTTTTATAGTTTTAATCAATAAATATAATATAAAATGGGGTTTAAAATCCTATGTATGGAAAATATATGTCCTTTTGATCATCTCTAAATTTAATCAGATTTTTCCAAAGTAGAAAAGTATTTTTCCATGTTAGAATACCAATTCTAGCCTTAGAAATGCACAGGTTATTTAATTAGGAAAATAATCACAAAAATAATTATTTTTGTGGTTTGAAATATAAAGATAGGTTAAAATCATATTTCAAAATACGAGTAGAGGCATTGATTGCTATCAAGGACATGTAGTGCAACTCAAGGTAGGTTTTACCATGGTCACAAATAAGCAAGGGTTTTTGGAAATCAGTATAATACCAAAAGACTTTAGGGTTTTAAATCCTCACATGATCAAGCATACAAGCATACAATGTCAATCATGGCACTCACAACATTAGTTTTGAAAAAGTTTTAACAAGCTCAGAATTTCACAATACAGACAAGTGATAGCAAAAACAGGGTGTGACAGAATGAAAAGTTGGATTGAAAAATAAGATGGTAAAGGGATCATGTCACTAGTAGAAAAAGGGCCTTTTGTCCCGGTTCATAAGGGCCTTCTGTCCCGGTTTTGGAACCGTGACAAAAAGGTTGTTACTAGTGCCCTTTGCCTTTAGTCCCGGTTCTTACACGAACCGGGACAGGTGGGCCTCCACGTGGCCGCTGCGGCCAGGCCAGGCAGGGGGGCCTTTAGTCCCGGTTGATGACACCAACGGGGACCAAAAGGCATCCACGCGTCAGCACCTGGCTGGAGCTGCAGTTTTTTTAAAGGGGCTGGTTTAGGGGTTAATTTAGGTTGTTATTAGCTAGCTAATAGAGAAAAGTGTCCTCTCTTATATATCTCCGTGCTTGGTCATTCGTCGTGCTTTGTCGAACATATTTACAAAATGTAGACACGAGTTACATGCACATATATGCATCTTTTTTACACTATATCATTTCATATCATTTTCCTCGAATGGCAATAGTATTCTAATCGATCATCTAACAACTCATCATCAACTTAATCATATACCAAGTTATCATATGATACACATAAAATAAAACAGAGAAGCATCATAATATATATAGTCATCATATGCATCATGCATCCTAATTAATCGATGATGTCAATAATAATATAAACTAGAATAACTTGTCTCTCATAAGACCTAGTCCTCGCTCTTAGATATAATGTCATAAAACAGAATAACACCTATGGCTCCATGATGAATCAGAGAGATCCAACGGTCTCCAGCTTGTGGCTTGCGAACCTTCTTTATTTCTCTCCATGCTTCAATTTGGAGTCTTTTTTATCTTGATTTGAAGTTAATCAAGTATGGAGCATAGAACTCAGCCCTCAGCGGGCTTCTAATTCTCATTTGACCTTCTGGGTCCATTAATGGAGGCACTACATCATGTGGCAGTTGCTGTTGAAGAACATAATAATAACCTAGTTAGCAATGTAATCAACACCATTTATGCAATAGTAGAGCGTACTTAATTAGGAAACTCTTACCAAGACATTTCGGTGAATGTCATCTGGACTCAACCTATGCACTAGTGGCATGTAAAATGAATAATTTTGGCCAATTTGCAAAATGATACAGGAAGGTATCCCTAGAAGCTAGAACACCAGCAACAAGAAAGTGGAGAAGATGGTCCTTCTCATCCCAAGTTAGATGTGATCCATACGTGTAGTGTGTCGTGTCAATTAATTTTCGTAATTCAGTCGAAGCAACGAAATAAGCTGTAAATTATAATTTAACAAAATTTAGTATATAGATGAACACCAACTATTTCTAAATATAAATGCAAATTACTTCACATGGAGGTAAACAGGAAGCATATCATCGACAACCACCCAATTTTTTTTAATAATTTAATGTTTCAAAAATACTTAGAAATTTTGTAATTGTCCACAAGATGTGGGCATTATATAAACCATTCAAAACGACCACATGTGCTACGATCATTCAAAGGACAATTTGGGTTGTTGTTGTTGTTGTTTGTACAACATGTAACATGATATAATTATAACTATGGCCCAATAACTAGGGACCTGCAACGTGTGGCCAAAGTTTTAATAGACGATGAACACCACATGATATGTAAATTGCGAGAGGAAAAAAGGTTGACTACACCAACTATTTATAAATATAAATGCAAATTACTTGACAAATATGGTTGAGAAACTCACATGGAGGTAAAACAGGAAGCATATCATCGACAACCACCCAAATGTCGATGTTGTCTGGCATATTATCTCCAGGACGAAGATCGAAGGTGATTTACATTCCCTTCTAAAATCCATATGCCTTGCAAAGATCTTCCCACTTTGGGCACCCAAATTCCGTTTGAAAAACTAAATTAAATACTTGGATAACAAATGTGTGACCATGTATAGTCCTCAGCTTAGCGCTCCTCGTCTCAATTCTCTCGTGGTCTTCGAAACCGAGCCTCTCCAACACATATCTTCTTGCATGGCAAGGGAGGTACATATCGCTGTTCTCGTCAAGCTTCGTGCTGAAGAACCTATCGTCTCGCAGGTGAGGCATGTCACACATACCCCGAGAGTCGCCGCAATATTCACACTCCCAATATCCATCGTCAGACATTTCCTGTTTTAATGTGGTAAATGTGTGTAAACAACAATATAATCGTGACACACTATATATATCGAAAGAATTGAACATCTATATATAATAACTCTTCATACTCGCATCATGCATCATCATATATAACAACAAGTCCTACTAATTAATCATCATCATACATAGTTAAATAAAGTGTGTCACGATTATATATAACAACAAGTCGACGTCGATGCGGGAACTACTTCTATATATAGTTAAATAAAGTAGTTTTATTAATTACATCAACTAGTTCAACTACTAAGCACTTACTATAAATAAATAAAGTAGTACTTACTAAAAACAAACTACTTCTATATATAGTAAAATAAATTAGTTTATTAAATCATCTAGCTAGTTCAACTATATATGAAGCACTTACTATAAATAAAATAAAGTAGTACTTACTAAAAATAAACTAGTTTAACTATAGTTCTATTATTTTCTAACTAATTATATTAAACACTTTCTCTTCTTATTTTTTCCTTTTTCCTCTATTCTAAATATGAACATATTCATAAATGACTTTGATCATGCACAATTTTCCTATATATACAAAATATGAACATATACATAAATTGACAAAGAAAATACTATGAACAAAAAAATCATTAAAATTCTATGAACAAAATTACAACAGAAAAAACTCATAAAAATTCTAGGAACACAAAAAAAATCATAAAAATTTGACATATTCGATCTTTGCATATATATCAGCGAAAAAAATAGTGAGCTACAAAATATAGCGATGCTCTTCTCCAAGTGCTACACAAGTTATAGAGGGCTAATAACGTGCTATATTTCAAAATAGCGGTTGCAAAAAAAATAAAAAATATGTCCATAAATAAAGTATTTATGTACTTTTTTACGGCATAAGTATTGAAGTACCTTGAGACACAATAATAGAGAAACATAATCTAGCCAGAAGCATAAATTTTAAAATAAATCTCAAATTGTAGTCAATTTATTTAATATATCAACCATAAACATTGAGCAGCCTAAATCTATACCATGCACGGACCATAAAGTAAACCTGTGTTGACCTACATCTACTCTGAAGATTGATCTGCTACCTGAGTTAACATACAAAGAGCACCTGACCTATCTGAGTTGACCTTATTTTTGAAAGAAAAAAATCTTTGCTCACGGCGACGGTGTCGGGGACGGCAACGGCGAGGTGTGGCGCGTGGCGGCGCGGGACGGCGTCGGGGCGGGGCGGCGCGGGATGGCGTCGGGGCGGGGCGGCGTGGGATGGCGCGGGGCGACGACGACGACGTCGACGGCGAGACGGGCAGCCTGGCGGCGTCGGGATCGAATGGAGAGAGGGGGAGTGATCAAAATTTCTAAACTCACGCTTATATAGCCCCACCTTTAGTCCTGGTTGGTGGCGCCAACCGGGACCAAAGGTCTCTTTTCAGCAGCCCAAAGGGCGGGAAGCACAGGCATTGGTACCGGTTGGTGGCACAAACCGGGACCAAAGGTCTCTTTTCAGCAGCCCAAAGGGCGGGAAGTAGAGGCATTGGTACCGGTTGGTGGCACAAACTGGTACCAATGCCTCCCTTCAGTCCCGGTTGGTGCCACCAACCGGGACCAAAGGCCTTGCGCACTGCGGTGGTATGTTTAGTCCCACCTCGCTAGCCGAGAGGGGCTCGGAGTGGTTTATAAGCCCTGCCGAACCAACCACTTCGAGCTCCTCTCTACTGCAGGCTTACGGCCCTAAATTCACTCTCTGTGCTTGTGGGCCTATTGGGCCTACTACGGGCCTGCATCCTGGCCCTAGTAATGGGTTTCCACTCGTATGCTGGCCGTGGTGGCTGTGTAGGTGGCACTTTTTTTAAATTTTTTTCCTCTTTTTTGCTTTCTTTTTTGTTTCTCATTACTTACTTATTTTCTTTTATGATAATTACTTTTGCTATTAAAGTTTGTAACAAAATTATAATTACTTATTTATTTTCAATTATGATAATTCTTTTTGCTTTAATTGTTTTGAACAAAATTCTAATTACTTATTTATTTTCTTCTATGATAATTCTTTTTGCTATTAAAGTTTGTAACAAAATTATATATAATTTTAGTATCAATAATACTAGAGGCAAAAACTGGATGCACTTCGTGTACAAAACGGACAATCTCTTTGGAAGTATCACGGTTTCATACGTAAACTCGTCTGTTACAAAGGGATTTCATTTTTTGAACTCCATAGTTTTTCTGTGTTCAGAATGCACCATTCAAAGCCACATCATCAATTTACAACCCTTTCTGACTTCATTTGTTATTTTTCATGCATTTACTGATTATTTTGAGCTATAAGACCATGAAATTGAAAAGCATTTGAAATGAACTCTGAAAAGGTTCCAAGTTGGCATGGTATAATCATTTCACCCACATAGCATGTGCGAGAAAGTTGAGAGGGTTACGCCAAAAACTGGATGCACTTCGTGTACAAAATGGACAATCTCTTTGGAAGTATCAGGGTTTCATACGGAAACTCGTCTGTTACAAAGGGATTTCATTTTTTTGAACTTATTTGAACTCCATAGTTTTTCTGTGTTCAAAATGCACCATTCAAAGCCACATCATCAATTTACAACCCATTCTGACTTCATTTGTGATTTTTCATGCATTTACTTATTATTTTGAGCTATAAGATCATGAAATTGAAAAGCATTTGAAATGAACTATGAAAAGGTTCCAAGTTGGCATGGTATCATCATTTCACCCACATAGCATGTGCGAGAAAGTTGAGAGGGTTACGGCAAAAACTGGATGCACTTCGTGTACAAAACGGACAATCTCTTTGGAAGTATTAGGGTTTCATACGGAAACTCTTGTGTTACAAAGGGATTTCATTTTTTTTAACTTATTTGAACTCCATAGTTTTTTGTGTTCAAAATGCACCATTCAAAGCCACATCATCAATTTACAACCCTTTCTGACTTCATTTGTTATTTTTCATGCATTTACTGATTATTTTGAGCTATAAGACCATGAAATTGAAAAGCATTTGAAATGAACTCTGAAAAGGTTCCAAGTTGGCCTGGTATCATCATTTCACCCACATGGCTTGTGCGAGAAAGTTGAGAGGCTTACGACAAAAACTAGATGGACTTCATGTACAAAACGAACAATCTCTTTGGAAGTGTCAGCGTTTCATACGGAAACTCGTCTGTTACAAAGGGATTTCATTTTTTAAACTTATTTGAACTCCATAGTTTTTATATGTTCAAAATGCACCGTTCAAAGCCACATCATCAATTTACAACCCATTCTGACTTCATTTGTTATTTTTCATGCATTTACTGATTATTTTGAGCTATAAGACCATGAAATTGAAAAGCATTTGAAATGAACTCTGAAAAGGTTCCAAGTTGGCATGGTATCATCATTTCACCCACATAGCATGTGCGAGAAAGTTGAGAGGGTTACGCCAAAAACTGGATGCACTTCGTGTACAAAACGGACAATCTCTTTGGAAGTATCACGGTTTCATACGGAAACTCGTGTTTTACAAAGGGATTTCAATTTTTTTGAACTTATTTGAACTCCATAGTTTTTCTGTGTTCAAAATGCACCATTCAAAGCCACATCATCAATTTACAACCCTTTCTGACTTTATTTGTTATTTTTCATGCATTTACTGATTATTTTGAGCTATAAGACCATGAAATTGAAAAGCATTTGAAATGAACTCTGAAAAGGTTCCAAGTTGGCATGGCATCATCATTTCACCCACATAGCATGTGCGAGAAAGTTTAGAGGGTTACGGCAAAAACTGGATGCACTTCGTGTACAAGACGGACAATCTCTTTGGAAGTATCAGGGTTCCATACGGAAACTCGTCTATTACAAAGGGATTTCATTTTTTTGAACTTATTTTAACTCCATAGTTTTTCTGTGTTCAAAATGCACCATTCAAAGCCACATCATCAATTTACAACCCTTCCTGACTTCATTTCTTATTTTTCATGCATTTACTGATTATTTTGAGCTATAAGACCATGAAATTGAAAAGCATTTGAAATGAACTCTGAAAAGGTTCCAAGTTGGCATGGTATCATCATTTCACCCACATAGCATGTGCGAGAAAGTTGAGAGGGTTACGGCAAAAACTGGATGCACTTCGTGTACAAAACGGACAATCTCTCTCGAAGTATCAGGGTTTCAAACGAGAACTCATCCGTTACAAATGGATTTCATTTTTTTGAACTTATTTAAACTCCATACTTTTTGTGTGTTCAAAATGAACCATTCAAAGGCACATAACAAATATCTATCACAAGGAGAAGAAGGAGTAGCGACCCCCACAACAAGAGACGACATTCTTCTTCTCTCATATATGGTGGCCACTAGCTCACCTGATTTTTCAACCGTCGATGATGGTCGCTACTCCTACTTCCCCTAGTGCATAAAAAATATCTAGCACAAGGAGAAGAAGGAGAAACGACCCCCACAGCAACAGTCGACATTCTTCTTCTCTCATATATGGTGGACACTCTCTCACCTGATTTTTCGACCGTCGATGATGGTCGCTACTCCTTCTTCCCCTAGTGCATAACAAATATCTAGCACAAAGAGAAGAAGGAGAAGCGACCCCCACAACAACAGTCGCATTCTTCTTCTCTCATGTATGGTGGACACTCCCTCACCTGATTTCCAACCGTCAATGATGGTCGCTATTCCTTCTTTCCCTAATGCATAACAAATATCTAGCACAAGGAGAAGAACGAAAAGCTACCCCCACAACAAAAGTGGTTCCGCGGCACGCCACGTGGTTCCGCTGCACGCCACGTGGTTCCGCTGCACGCCACGTGGGACTAATGGTCTTTCAATTTTAAATGACTGTTTTAATCAAAAACAGATCTGTTACAAAAGGGATTTCATTTTTTGAACTTATTTGAACTGAAGACTTTTTGTATATATATGTGGTCGAAATGCATGATACCATGAAGTTCGAAAGGGCTAAACCATTCAAAAGTACCAAATGAAGTTAGAAAGGGCTAAACCATTTAAATTTGGAAACTATAATGGCACAAACAGAAACTAGACATATATAAATTGGTCCAAGCAGTACATGATACTAGTCCAAACAGTACATAATAATAGCTACCATAGATATATATACAAGTGTTCGACGTTAAGAACACTACTCGTCTGAATCGTCTGAATCAGAATGCCCATCTTCCTCGAGGTGACGCTGGCCATAGTTGACGACTCGAATCTTGCGGTACAACTCGTATGAAACGTATGCATCCTTTGTTGCATACTCAATGTTGATACGATCAAGTGGGGCCTTCTCCCAAAGTTTGTGCTGAGACTTTGGGAAATTGGTCTTCATATTACCATACTCCTCGTCGATCAAGGCAACTGCCATATGAGCCATCGAAGTCCTGACATGTCGAAGCCTGAATACCGTTTGGAGATCAATGAGGCAACCAGTTGGTATCTCAATACCGAAGTTGTACCTCATATTTAGCTTGTCGTTCATTATGTCAACGGTAGCAAAATTGATGCCACTGCGAAGGAAGTTCATGAGTTCTGGATAATTCTTGTCACTACTGCAACAGAAACAAATTAAAATGGAACAAATGTTACATACTGCTGCAATAAGGAAACATGTTTCACTACAACTAAAGAGAAAATTATCTTTAGGATTCAAATGGAACATATTGCTATCCTATGCAATTTTCATATCCTATGAATTGATCAAGAAACCGTAAATTAACTATGACATATATATATTCTCCCACGGTTTTGCAAATATTCAATAAGCTAGACATATTGCACATTGCTATCCAATGGAACCTAGAGAGATCACTATAGCTATCCAATGGAACCTAGAGATATCACTAGCTATATGCAATTTTCATGACTATGACATATCATATTGCTATCCAATGGAACCTAGAGAGATCACTAGCTATATGCAATTTTCATAACCTTGGATCAAAGAACGCCGCATAAAATTGTATCACTACAACTATGATTTCAATGGAACATATTGAACCAATCAGATTTTTCAGATTGTGGAACGCTATTCCAATCAGATTGTGTTCCCTTCAACTAATAAAAATTGTTTCACTACAATTATTTGAAGCAAACCAACTATGATTCCAATGGAACATATTAAACACTAGTTGATTCTAATAAGATTTTTCAGATTATGGAACACTATTACAATCCGATTGTGTTCCCCTTCAACTAATCAAAATTGTTTCACTACAACTATTTGAAGGGAACGAACTACGATTGAAACAAATAAACTTAAAATGTCATTACCTTGGATCAAAGAAAGCCTCAAAGCTTACCTCGCCCATTGGAAGATCAAGACATGGTGTTGGAAACAAAGTTGGATGATGGCAACACCGCGTTGATCGGCCGTGTACTCCAGATCAAGCCCTAAGAACTTCTCATGATCCACTGCGGCGTCAAGCCATCGTTCCTTCAACTGTCTAAGAAAATGTGGCACCTCCCTGCTCTCGTTCGTGTACACGACATTGAGCTTGGTCTTACCATGTGCGAGCACCTCTCCAAAGCGAGTTGGCATGGTGGAAGAAGAGAAGGGAAGAAGAGACGAGAAGAACAGAGCAAGAGTGAGAGAGGAAGAAGAACAGAGAAATGGCGACGCGACAAAGACTCTGCTTCGGTTGTGGTTTTGGGAAGCGGGATGCAAACCGTTTGGGCCTTTAGTCCCGGGTTGAGCCACCAACCGATACTAAAGAGGGATACCAACGGTTGCCACCACTACGTAGGCCACGTGTCAGACCTTTATTCCCGGGTTGAGCCACAAACCGGGACTAAAGGGGGATACGAACGGTTGCCACCACCGCGGAACACCATGTGTCAGTCGCTGGATCTTTAGTCCCGGTTTTTGGCGCGAACTGGGGCTAATGCACCGAACCGAACCGGGGCTATTGCCCCACTAGGGCCTGGCAGCTCGAACCGGGACCAATGCCTGACATTGGTCCCGGTTTTAGTTTGAACCGGGCCTAATATGGTTTTGGGCTTCGACCGAAAGACCCATTTTCTACTAGTGTGTGGTAAGCCGGTCTCAGATATAAAAATCTAGAAGCCATGATTTGGTGGCTCATGCAATCCACGGTTAGATAATGGTCCACCTCTGGGTAAGCCGGCTAAATGGAGCACATTAAGTGTTTCATTCATACTTAAGCGGTCTTAGGAGTAGTTCAGAGACTATAAAGAGTTAGCAAAAAATTACAAACACTACAGGAATCAGCTTCTTTGTCGTCTGCCATCACAGACGGCAAAGACAATATCCCGGACTACAAAGACAATATCACAGACGGCAAAGATTCTCACGGCCGGCAAAATTTCTGCGTCAGCCTACGACGACATAGGACCTTCTTTGTCGTCTGCCCCCCCCAAAGCGGACGGCAAAGCTCTTCGCCGTCAGCTTTCCTTAGGATCAGTCGACAAAGTGCTCGAGACGGCAGCCGACAGGCGTTGCCTCCGTTAGGGGTTAACGGAGGCTTTGCCATCTGCCTCCCCCTCCATCTTTGCCGTCTGCCTCCCCGTCCATCTTTATCGTCTGCCTTCTCCTTCCCTCCCCTCCCCTTCCATCTTTGCCGTCTGCCTCCCCTTCCATCTTTGCCGTCTGCCTGCTCCTCCCCTCCCCACTCTCTCCACTCTTTGCCGTCTGCCTCCTCCTCCCCCCCTCCTCTGTTCCCTCTTCTTTGTCGTCTGCCCACCCTGGAGGCTGACGGCAAAGAGACTACATAGACACACCAGGATGCACAGATGGGTGCCATGTGGCACCTTTGCCGTCTGCCAGCTGATGGCACAGGTCCTTGCCATCAGCTAGCAGACGGCAAAGAGCCCATGTAGTTCCTGTTTTTTTTGTTTTATATTATTTCACAGCACATATATATATATATATATATATATATATATATATATATATATATATGACAACACATTTATATAATTCACCACACATATATGATATATAGTTCACCACACATATACTTGCCAACACATATATATAATTCACCACACATATATGATTCACCAATGTACATCCCCATATATCCAAAGAGCCAACATACCAAGTATTCCACTGTTTATCCATATATACATATACATATAGTTCGACATTGTTCATCAACTCAAATGAAAACTAGATGATATACATATAAAGTTCATCCATCGACATTGTTCAACTCCATGAATGCCAGCTTCCATGCATGTAGTATATCCAATCTGCAAAAATGTGAAAAAGAAAGTTAGAAGAAGAACAAAATATGATGTTTTTCAGCTAATTATGTCATTTTAGCGGAAAACAAGCTAAGTATATGTGTGGTGAACTATCTATCATTTGTTGGAGCTAAATTACCTAATTATGTCTTCTTTGAGCTAAATGGGCTAATTATCCCATTTTAGAGGAAAACAAGCTAAATATATAATATTAATGAGCTAACCAAGGTTCTTATGCCATTTTGAGCTTATTATGGTATTTTGGAGCTAAATGGGCTAATTATGTCATTGTTGGGTTAATTAAAGCAAGGATAATATGAAAGAGGAGAAGAAAGAGGAGCAGGAGGAGAAGAAGAAGAAATCAAGAAGAAGGAGGAGAAGGAGGAGGAGGAGAAGGACTAGAAGGTCCTTGTCCTTCTCCTCCTCCTCCCCCTCCTTCTCCTTCTTCTCTTCTTCTTCTTCTATTCTTCTTCTTCTTCTTTCTTTTCATTTTGCCTATTTCTTCTCCTCTTCTCCTCTTGTTGGAGCTAAATTACCTAATTATGTATTTTTTGAGCTTAATGGGCTAATTATCCCATTTTAGAGGAAAACAAGCTAAGTATATAATATTAATGAGCTAACCAAGGTTCTTATGCCATTTTGAGCTTATCATGGTATTTTGGAGCTAAATGGGCTAATTATGTCATTGTTGGGTTAATTAAAGCAAGGATAATATGAAAGAGGAGAAGAAATAGGAGGAGGAGGAGAAGAAGAAGAAATCAAGAAGAAGGAGGAGGAGGAGGAGAAGGATAGAAGGTCCTTGGCCTTCTCCTCCTACTCCTCCTCCTCCTCCTCCTTCTCGTTCTTCTCTTCTTCTTCTTCTTTCTTATCATTTTGCCTATTTCTTCTCCTCTTCTCCTCTTGTTGGAGCTAAATTACCTAATTATGTCTTTTTTGAGCTAAATGGGCTAATTATCCCATTTTAGAGGAAAACAAGCTAAGTATCTAATATTCATGAGCTAACCAAGGTTCTTATGCCATTTTGAGGTTATTATGGCATTTTGGAGCTAAATGGGCTAATTATGTCATTGTTGGGTTAATTAAAGCAAGGATAATATGAAAGAGGAGAAGAAAGAGGAGGAGGAGCATAAGAAGAAGAAATCAAGAAGAAGGAGGAGAAGGAGGAGGAGGACAAGGACTAAAAGGTCCTTGGCCTTCTCCTCCTCCTCCTCCTTCTCCTTCTTCTCTTCTTCTTCTTCTCTTCTTCTTCTTCTTCTTCCTTTTCATTTTGCCTATTTCTTCTCCTCTTCTCCTCTTGTAAGAGCTAAATTACCTAATTATGTCTTTTTTGAGCTAAATGGGCTAATTATCCCATTTTAGAGGAAAACAAGCTACGTATATAATATTAATGAGCTAACCAAGGTTCTTATGCCATTTTCAGCTTATTATGGTATTTTGGAGCTAGATGGGTTGATTATGTCATTGTTGGGTTAATTAAAGCAAGGATAATATGAAAGAGGAGAAGAAAGAGGAGGAGGAGGAGAAGAAGAAGAAATGAAGAAGAAGGAGGAGAAGGAGGAGGAGGAGGAGGAGGAGAAGGACTAGAAGGTCCTTGGCCTTCTCCTCCTCCTCCTCCTCCTCCTTCTCCTTCTTCTCTTCTTCTTCTTCTCTTCTTCTTCTTCTTCTTCTTTCTTTTCATTTTGCCTATTTCTTCTCCTCTTCTCCTCTTGTTGGAGCTAAATTACCTAATTATGTCTTTTTTGAGCTAAATGGGCTAATTATCCCATTTTAGAGGAAAACAAGCTAAGTATATAATATTAATGAGCTAACCAAGGTTCTTATGCCATTTTGAGCTTATTATGGTATTTTGGAGCTAAATGGGCTAATTATGTCATTGTTGGGTTAATTAAAGCAAGTATAATATGAAAGAGGATAAGAAAGAGGAGGAGGAGGAGAAGAAGAAGAAATCAAGAAGAAGGAGGAGGAGGAGGAGAAGGAGGAGGAGGAGAAGGATAGAAGGTCCTTGGCCTTCTCCTCCTCCTCCTCCTCCTCTTTCTCCTTCTTCTCTTCTTCTTATTCTTCTTCTTCTTTCTTTTCATTTTGCCTATTTCTTCTCCTCTTCTCCTCTTGTTGGAGCTAAATTACCTAATTATGTATTTTTTGAGCTAAATTAGCTAATTATCCCATTTTATAGGAAAACAAGCTAAGTATATAATATTCATGAGCTAACCAAGGTTCTTATGCCATTTTGAGGTTATTATGGCATTTTGGAGCTAAATGGGCTAATTATGTCATTGTTGGGTTAATTAAACCAAGGATAATATGAAAGAGGAGAAGAAAGAGGAGGAGGAGGAGAAGAAGAAGAAATCAAGATGGAGGAAGAGGAGGAGGAGAAGGATAGAAGGTACTTGGCCTTCTCCTCCTCCTCCTCCTTCTCCTACTTATCTTCTTCTTCTTCTTCTCCTTTCTTTTCATTTTGCCTATTTCTTCTCCTCTTCTCCTCTTGTTGGAGCTAAATTACCTAATTATGTCTTTTTTGATGTAAATGCGCTAATTATCCCATTTTAGAGGAAAACAAGCTAAGTATATAATATTAATGAGCTAACCAAGGTTCTTATGCATTTTGATCTTATTATGGTATTTTGGAGCTAAATGGGCTAATTATGTCATTTGTTGGATTAATTAAAGCAAGGATAAAATGAAACAGGAGAAGAAAGAGGAGGAGGAGGAGAATAAGAAGAAATCAAGAAGAAGGAGGAGGAGAGGAGAAGGAGGAGGAGGAGAAGGATAGAAGGTCCTTGGCCTTCTCCTCCTCCTCCTCCTCCTCCTCCTCCTTCTCCTTCTTCTCTTCTTCTTCTTCTTCTTCTTCTTCTTCTTCTTTCTTTTCATTTTGCCTATTTCTTCTCCTCTTCTCGTCTTGTTGGAGCTAAATTACCTAATTATGTCTTTTTTGAGCTAAATGGGCTAATTAGCCCATTTTAGAGGAAAACAAGCTAAGTATATAATATTAATGAGCTAACCAAGGTTCTTATGCCATTTTGAGCTTATTATGGTATTTTGGAGCTAAATGGGCTAATTATGTCATTGTTGGGTTAACTAAAGCAAGGATAATATGAAAGAGGAGAAGAAAGAGGAGGAGGAGGAGAAGAAGAAGAAATCAAGAAGGAGGAGAAGGAGGAGAAGGAGGAGGAGGAGAAGGACTAGAAGGTCCTTGGCCTTCTCCTCCTCCTCCTCCTTCTCCTTCTTCTCTTCTTCTTCTTCTCTTCTTCTTCTTCTTCTTTCTTTTCATTTTGCCTATTTCTTCTCCTATTCTCCTCTTGTTGGATCTAAATTACCTAATTATGTCTTTTTTGAGCTAAATGGGCTAATTATCCCATTTTAGAGGAAAACAAGCTAAGTATATAATATTAATGAGCTAACCAAGGTTCTTATGCCATTTTGAGCTTATTATGGTATTTTGGAGCTAAATGGGCTAATTATGTCATTGTTGGGTTAATTAAAGCAAGGATAATAAGAAAGAGGAGAAGAAAGAGCAGGAGGAGGAGAAGAAGAAGAAATCAAGAAGAAGGAGGAGGAGGAGGAGAAGGATAGAAGGACCTTGGCCTTCTCCTCCTCCTCCTCCTCCTCCTTCTCCTTCTTCTCTTCTTCTTCTTCTTCTTCTTCTTTCTTTTCATTTTGCCTATTTATTCTCCTCTTCTCCTCTTGTTGGAGCTAAATTACCTAATTATGTCTTTTTTAGCTAAATGGGCTAATTATCCCATTTTAGAGGAAAACAAGCTAAGTATATAATATTAATGAGCTAACCAAGGTTCTTATGCCATTTTGAGCTTATTATGGTATTTTGGAGCTAAATGTGCTAATTATGTCATTGTTGGGTTAATTAAAGCAAGGATAATATGAAAGAGGAGAAGAAAGAGGAGGAGGAGGAGGAGAAGAAGAAATCAAGAAGAAGGAGGAGAAGGAGGAGAAGGAGGAGGAGGAGAAGGACTAGAAGGTCCTTGGCCTTCTCCTCCTCCTCCTCCTCCTCCTTCTCCTTCTTCTCTTCTTCTTCTTCTCTTCTTCTTCTTCTTCTTTCTTTTCATTTTGCCTATTTCTTCTCCTCTTCTCCTCTTGTTGGAGCTAAATTACCTAATTATGTATTTTTTGAGCTAAATGGGCTAATTATCCCATTTTAGAGGAAAACAAGCTAAGTATATAATATTAATGAGCTAACCAAGGTTCTTATGCCATTTTGAGCTTATTATGGTATTTTGGATCTAAATGGGCTTATTATGTCATTGTTGGGTTAATTACCCTGGTGCATGGACATGCACCTAGCACGCAAAGTTCGCAGGTCGAGAAGTTGCCCTTTTGGTCGAGAGGACTTTCTAGGTTACCTATACTACTTTTCAGGTTATATAAAACTTTTCGATATTTTCTACAATTGAGGATGGCAATATTATTTAAGTTGTCATGTTTTGCTCCGGTACCAATAAATATAGACGGTACATTATTTTGACAGACTTGATTTCAACAAAAGAACATGTGATCTTCTTTGAAGTAGTCTTGAGGCTAAGCAATAATGATGGGCGAATAAACTAACAGAATCTACCACTAAATCTACTAATTAACTAACAGAATCTACCACTAAAACTACTAATTAATTCCAAAAAACTAAATACCAAACATGTGATCTTCTTTTTGTCTTCTCCTCCTCCTATTCTTCTTCTTCTTCTTCTTCTCCTCCTCCTCCTCTTCTCCTCTTCTCCTCCTCCTCCTCTTCTTCTTCCTATTCTTTATAGTAAGCTAACTAACTAACTAACCTAATTAACCAAGCTAACTAAACCTATCGCTAAACCTAGATAGCACTAAACAGCAAAAAAATAACAAAAACAGAATCTACCACTATGACAAAAACAGAATCTACCACTAAGTAACTAAAAAAGAATCTAGCTACCACTAAATACCAAACAATAAAAAATCAACTTCTTCTTCTTTTTTCTCTTCTTCTCCTTCTTATTTTTTTCTTATTCTCTTCTTCTCTTCTTCTTTACTTCTTCCCCTTCTTATTTTTTTCTTCTCTTCTTCTTCTTTTTCTTCTTCTTCTCCTTCTTATTTTTTTCTTCTCCTCTTCTTCTTCTTCTTTTTATTCTCCTCCTCCTACTACTACTCCTCTTCTTCTTCTCCTCTTCTTGTCCTCCTCCTCCTCCTCTTCTCCTCTTCTCCTCCTCCACCTAACTATCCAAGCTAACTAACTAACCAAACTAAAACTACTAACCTAACTAAATCTACCACTAAAACTACTAACAATAACAACTACTAAAACTACTAAAAAATAATAAAACTACTAAAAAATAATGCGGGTGGGGGGGTGGGGGTGGGGGTTGGGGGCTCACCGAGAGGGGTGGCTATGGAGGGGCCGGGGTGTTGGGGTGGCGGGGCGGCGCCGGGGGCGCCAGGGGCGGCGGCGCGACGGTGGTGGGGCAGCGGCAGCGGGGGCGAGGTGGGGAGAGAGAGAGAGAGGGGCGGCAGCGGGGGCGATAGTGGCGACAGGGGCGGCAATGGGGGCGACAGGGGCGGCGGTAGGGGCGATAGGGGCGGCGA
The DNA here is from genome assembly GCF_904849725.1 of Hordeum vulgare subsp. vulgare. NCBI lineage: Eukaryota > Viridiplantae > Streptophyta > Magnoliopsida > Poales > Poaceae > Hordeum > Hordeum vulgare. The sequence goes on along the minus strand of NC_058521.1, from coordinate 107,474,999 downwards.
CGCGACGGGGGCGGCGGCGCGACGGTGGTGGCGGTGGCCGTTACAGAGAGAGGGGCGCGCGGGGTGACTGTTACAGAGAGAAAGAGGGGCGGGGTGGGGGGAAGGAGCCGTTAACGGTGTTAGAGCATTGCCGTCTGCCTCCGGACTCTTTGCCACCCCGCGGTCAGGTGGGCCTATCTATATCTTTGCCGTTTGCCTGTGGACTCTTTGCCGTCCGCTAGCAGACGGCAAAGATGTGACAGATGGCAAAAAGACTTTATGCCATCAGCCTGTGCTTTGCCGTCTGTTTTGCTGAAGCTGACGGCAAAGACACTTTTTGCCATCAGCTAGCAGACGACAAAGACTAGGCAGATGGCAAAAAACTGTTTTCCAGTAGTGAAAGCTACAAAACGATTTCCTACCCAAACGGTTAAAGATGTGGATCTATGGGATACATAAAAATAAGGAGAAATGTGTTCCAAATAGCGGAGCTATCGAGAGGGAGCATCTATGAGGAGGCAAGATAAATCTACTATGGATCTACAAAGGTTCCGAGATGATGGCAGAAGTAAAACCACATCCAATACACATATAATGAAGCGAGAGATCTACAGATGCAATATAGCATGCTTGCGATGAACTTCGTATGAAACTAGAAACGAACGGCGATGGCCTAATAGGAGATAATGGGGAATGTACCAGGTCTCATAGAGATGAATCAGTGGTCGACAGTGTTCGAAAGATCTCCAATGACAACTGAGATGATCTTTGACGGTAGCAGTGAAGGGATGAAGTCATCAAAGGATAGACGGCACCGACGGTGTCCGAGAGAAGATGTTGCAGGCGAGAGGAAGGATAAGAAGTTAAACAAGGACATACTGATCTCTTTATAATAACAAGACTCAAAGCGACGCAGTAAAAATGGAGTAATTAAAGGCGAAGTGGATGCCTCGATTTTCGCGCGTGTCAGGGATTTGAAGCACCGTTGGAGAAGATTCGCCATGATGACGAGATGACATCACCAATGACCAGGATGATGTTGTGACCATGACTATTGGAGAAAATATCAAGTCGTGGATAAAACACGTGACCTGGGAAAATGTGACCCACAAAAGAAGGCTGCTAACATAAAAGGCGATTTGTGCTAATCCTCACCTTTGAGAGTTTCTCCTTTTTAGAATGAATTCTAACATGAATAAATTCAAGTTAAACTGGGGGCTAATGTTGGGGATATACCCCACGGGTTAACCCGCCAGGCCTACACTTTGGGTAGGAGGACCAGGACGCACACGCCCAAAGGGCGACTCACCGCAAGGCCAGCTCAAGTCCATCAACTCGAGGTCGGGTCGTTAAGCGGAGACATGAAGATTCTTCCTTATCCAAGATTGTAAGAAGCAGAAGAGGACACGGGTAGCTATTTGACCCGGACATTATTGTATCCTTGAGGCCTCCACCTGCATATATAAAGGGGAGCCCTTGAGGTGCAGGGGAAAAGTAAGAAAGTCTCGAGAGCTAGGTTAGCGATTCTGCACCCTTGTAATAAGACACAAAAGAAGGATGTTGGCTTTTACCTCCATGAGAGGGGACTGACCTGGGTACACTCACATCTCTTGTCTCCCGACTAACCCCTTCGAGTCTCCACCCTAGTGTGATGGCTCCGATACTTAGTCCTTTCACAAGGACATCTGCCGTGAGAAAACCACGACTGTGCCTTTCCAATCAGCATGATATCTATTTTATTCTTCACTTAAGTTTTTAATCTTAGTCTATGCAGAAATGAGTTGGTCTAGAGTTAGAGAGATAATGTTGTTCTTCGGAAATCTTTCCTTCTTGCTCTTCTCCCTTCCGGCCCTTTTGGCCTTTTCAAAACTTCAATTTTTTTTCTTCGGCAATGAAAGCCGTCAACACGTGGCTTGGACCAGGTAGCAGTTTGAGATCGTCAATTTGGGTTTGAGGATATTTGTACCACACATCAATGAAATCCGGCATAGTTCTTGGGTCTAGAACGAGTGATATTTGAGTGCCCTTTGCTTGGGTCACTCTCTATGTTTGTTCTGATGATTTCGTTGAGTTCTTCATCATCATCCTCGGATGCTGAGGGAATATTGAAGACCACCTTGCGAGGACTTGGTATTTTGCCTTGTTGAGCAGCCATCTTCTTTTTCATGTTTGTGACACTCGAATAAGTGAGAGCGGAGCCAGTTGCAGAGGTCCCTGAGGGAATTTTGAATCCAATGGTTCGCTGACACGTTGCAAGATGCACTAGTTTTGAGGTCTTTGTGGCAGCAGTTGAGGATGTGGCAGCCATGGCGGGAGGTGGTTGAGGGATTTGTTGTGAGGGATTTGAACTCGAGGACTTTTTCTTCATAACAGATCTCTCCATTATAGCTCGTTTTGGAGCTATTGCACTAATAGATGATTCAGCGGTAGATGAGGTAGCGGTAGCAGCAACAACAGTTTCAAGGTTGAATTTCATCACTGCCTTTGTAGAAATCTTCTGCAGTTTGGCTTGGCGCTTGGCCCACTCCTTGGGAATTTTTGCATCACTTACAATGCTAGTGCGATCAGCTATTTGGCCTTCCGCAAATGGAGATCTTGGGCATGGACGAGTCACATGAAATTTCTTCATGTATTTTGTAGTAACATATCTCTACTGCCTCCATTCTTTTGCCCATCTCCTCTCTATTTTCTAAATGCGTGTTTTGCGCTTCTATTTGATTTCCTTGCCATATATCTCCTCATCAGGAGTGCAGTAGTCATTATATATATCCTCGGGATTTCAAAGGCAGTATCGGTTTCTGCCTTCTTTCCTCCATTGTGAGGTCTTTTCCCTTTAGCCATTTCCTTCACTTGAGTAATCTGAACTTTTGATGATTCTGAGGAAGTGTGCAAATTTTCTTCAAGGAACATTGCAAATGAGTTAAGTTGATGAGAACCTAGAGATTCATTAGCAGACATTTTGTACGTGTGAAGAGAGCATAGGTGCGAAGAATTTGAAGAGGTCATATGTGTTCTTAGAAATTTTTATCAGTATATCATGTTGACGAATTTGACCAGATATGTCTTGAAGAATTTCACTAAGTGTTCTTGACTTAGGTTCCAGAGTTGTGCATATTTGAAAATTTACATAATTGATGAATCTTTTCAAGAAAATCATGACTTAGAGAAACAAATCAAGAGAAATGAAGTTGTTTAAGGTGTTTACATGATTGACTGTTGAGAAATAAACACATTTTGGTGACTTTGTGAAATATTAAAGATCAATAGGGCAATGAAGTTAGATTTAAATTACACTGTTATCGAAGAACACGATGAACACTGTCAGTGTTCTGGGAATGGGGGTACCCAGACGTGCCTGCGTGTGGCCCAGGGCTAGCCCACTTCATCAAACAAACCAATGGGCCCGGCACCACTCAAGGCAAGGCCCTCGTGGGGGACCAAGCCTCGCGAGTAGTAACGACATCAAGACCCGTAGGGAGCCTCCTCAGGACCCCTCCGGAGCGGCGTATATTCTAGGTGAGGCCCGGCCTCAGGAGTCAAGGATGACGCAGAGGAAGGACAGGCGAGCAGCGGACAGCGGGACGGAGGAGTTTCCCCTTTATTGCAAAGGGGGCAAGGACGAACACAGGTTCCCAAGGCATCTTCTAAATGTTTCCTTTCTGGTGCAACAAGGCCACTGCCACCCGCAGCAGGACATACATCATCCCTGGAACCGTCCCTACAGCATTGATGGCCAATTTGTAGGCGAAGACCACCTTTGGGCAGGGGAGCATGTTCCCCTGTTCCCCTTCAAAGTTGGTCGTTGTGGGATCCCTTCCCGCCAAAACAATAAGGAAAGAGGATCAAGGCCGCCACTATATATAGAGGGTAGGTTACTTTGTAGAGAGTCGATCCATTCATTCCCCACCTGCACACCACAAAGGCCACCTAGCCTCCGGAGGCCTTCAAAGACTGTACTAGTTCATCCACCAACCTCTACGAGAGGCAATCCACCAAAGCAGGAGTAGGTTTTTACGCTTCTCAGCGGCCCGAACCTGGGTAGATTGTTGTGTTATGTGTCTTCCTCACCATCGAGTGAATTATCTGCCATCCGAAGTGAGTAGCGAGTTAGGTGAGGTGAGCCCACGAGAGATCTTCGTACACGCCCCTCGGTTCGAATCTTTAGGGTTTTGCTGAGCCGAAATCCGACATTTGGCACGCCAGGTAGGGGGGCGTGTCAAGGTCTTCTTTGAGCTTCGTCTTCCCTAAGCCCCGCTGCTCCGATGACCGGCGCCCGACAAGCTTCCTCGAGCCTCGTCGAGCTCGCTCCCAACCGTCATACCACGACGGCCGCAGCGTCTACCGACATTGTGGTACCAGGCGGCTCGTACCATATCATCAACATCACCTCCATCATCGCAACCACCCACGCCTCTCAAACACATGGCGGTTGGGCGGCGCCCCCAACGCCCATGACACGCCGCATCAACTTGGAAGACCTTGGCGCATACGACGTGCTTCATATGACGAGCGATATGATTCGCTATCGACCGACGCAGGGGGGCTTCGACGCCTGGGCGGACCACATCATAGAGTTGATCGTCATCGCTCAGAATGCCATCCGGCCCCACTCTTCTTCAGGGCCGCAAGCGTCGGGCATCGAGGGCTCGCACCCCGTGCCGGCCCCCAGGACTGCAAGCGACGGGGCCCCTCCTTCGCTCGACGGGGCCGAGAGAGACGCGCTGCATGCCGCCCTCCTCCTCCTCCTCCTCCAGATTTCGGCGGCCGACCTCGATGAACAGCATGCCGGCCACCGCCAAGGGCGCGAGGAGGACGGCAAGACGTTTGATGCGCGCACCAACATGCATCATGAAGACCAGGCCGGCCCCCGACAACCCAGGGCAGCCAGGCGGGAGCGCTCCCTCAGGTGCAGCCAGCAGAAGGTGGAGGCGTCGGCGCGGGAGAACTACGGCGTAGGAGATGCGCCAGGGTACCAAGGGGGGAGTCTGCACCGGGCAACGCCGGGACCAACCAACGACGGCAACAGGAACAAGCGACTTCATGCGGAGGCCCATCACAAGAAGATTTTCGAGCAACGCGACCAGGGGGACCCCCTGCGCCGCTGAGAGGGATCGCCACCGTTGCGCTGCTGAACGGCTTTCGAGGTTGATCGAACACCTAGATGGAGCCTTACGTACCGGGGTATTAATATCAGCTGACCCTCACGTCGAGGAAGAGCCTCAAGCATCCACCCCAGGCGCATGTCCTCCCCAGGAGTAAGGAATGCTCCGGGGGTGCCCCTCGAGCCGAACCCTAGGGCCCCCACTGGCTGAGCGCTCGGCCCGAGAGGCGCAGGCAGGGAGGCGCCCCCAAGCCGCGGGGCATGACGCCAGCCACCGCCCCCACGGAGGAACTGCGAAGAGCCAGACCCAAGGCCTCGAGAGGACAAGTCAGATGAAGCAACAAGACACAAATGGCGTGGGCCACCCGCCGCAACCACGGCGCTGGTGCGGGCGCCGAGGGCCGGGCCTCATGAGGCGCCCCTCATACGAGAAGAAGCTATACGAGGTAATTTCTTGGGTTCACTGCTCTAGGGAGTGTTTGCTAACCGCAGGAACTTCAAGTGTTCAGGGCATACCACTGCCCATCATATCATTTAATCATGCTTCCATAACTTCTACTGCATCCATTCGGCGACCTGACATCTTACCTTTCTTGCATCTTGGGCGATCTACCCCCCCCCCCCCCACGCTCGGGGGCTCCGACCTGTGCGCGTCGCCCCGTCGCGGGACCTAGGAGGGCCCGCGACTTCCCAAGGCCACAATCAACAAGATGAAGTGGGGGTCACTTGAGCGTCAAAAGGGGGATCCTGAGCATTGTGCCTCAGGAGCCTTACAAGTCATAAGGTCACCTGCCACCCTTGATGCTATCCACGGACATTCGATCGTAAGCAATGATGGTTGGGAAATGCGTGGGACCGGGTCTTGGCGACGCAGAGCCGCTCGAACGTCAAGGGGGGCTCCTGAGCATTGCGCCCCAGGAGCCTTACCGGTCACAAAGCCACTTGGCCACCCTGGTGCCGTCTAGGCACATTCGGTCGGTATCAGGGATGTCAGGTCCTTGCCCCGTGAGGCGCCTCACGACGCCACGGAAATGTGTGGGACTGGGACCTCCCGACGTAGAGCATTAGAAAAGCCCTTAACCAGTCTCAGGAGAAGATGCGTGCGGGACCTCCATCAACCCGAGATACCTCTACATCATCCTTCAATCCTTTCGGAACCTACTTCATCCCGTGACACTCTCACGTAATAATGAGTTGCGGCTGTATATGCCCAAGCCCCCCCGAGGACGCGGAAGGGGTCCATCCCACGCCTAGTGGAAGCCCTATGCCCCGCACTGGGGAGAAGATGGAGGCCATCAATAGAGTCCACCAATGACTGCGCTCAACCCAAAGGGAATCATGCGCCTAATGCCTCGGGGTAGGGACACTCGCGAGGCAAAGCATCCTCGCGACCTCCCAGATACACCCCCACCGTGACACTCTCACATAATAACGAGCTACGGCTGTATACGCCCAGGGTCCCCGAGGACACGGAAGGCGTCCATCCCACACCTAGTGGCAGCCCTACGCTCCACGCTGGGGAGAAGACGGAGGCAATCAAATCAATCAGCCAATGACTATGCCCGCAACTGGCAAAGGAATCAACACAGTCCGCCAATGACTATGTCATCCTAGGTGCCACACGCGGCGTTTGCTTGCTTCTTCCTGGATCTTGAACTATCTTCCGCTGGATTTAAATTTGTCGATTTCGAAAGTTTATGTTCGAAAAACAAAAGGGGGGATTTTCTCTTGCCCATTCTCGGCTTTGAAGCCTCCTTTTTTGGATCACATTTTCTAAGGAGCTGAACGCTCCACGCCGCCCCTAGGTGCCAAGGAGCACGAAAGAGAGGACTTGCCGCCCCAGGGGCAAACATTTTCAGCGATCGACCACCGCCCTGGGGTCCGGATCAAAACACGATACCACCACAAAGAGTCTCGGGAGGCCTCAGGGCCCCTTGGGGCGATGACCAAGGGAACGGAAGGGAAATCGCTCGAGCACCAAAGGGTGCTCCTTAGCATCAAGCATGAGGAGCCTCGCCAGTCATAAGGCCACTCGCCACCCCTGATGCCGTCCAAGAGCTCTGTACGGTGTCAGGGGTGGCGATGCCCCGTCCCGTGAAGTGCGTCGAACCTAATGGCGGTAGGGAAATGTGCGGGACCAGGACATGCAGACATAGAGTGCCGAAAGGGTCTCCACCCCGTACCACCTATAAAGCAGGACCTACTCAGGAGGAGCTACGGTCGGGACCAACGCAAACCCACGAGCTAACTACCCCGCAGGCCCAGATGGGGGCCATATGGTTTCGCGCATAACTAATAATGAATTAAAAACACGCTTACTAACGAAAGGATGCAGGGCCTAAGGATTCAGCTACGGCGAGGAAAGAGGGCATCGACCAAGCGTGCGACGGCACAAGCGGCGCCTCGGGAGGATGGGACCTCCCGAGGGCCCTGGCCGCCGTCACCCCCGAGCAATGGCGGGGTCGGCGATGGGCCCTAGGAAAGGAAGCCAAGCCGCAACAACTACCAGCGAGCAAGCCATCAATCGAGGAGCGGAAGAAAAAAAGAAGGAGAGAACGACGAATGTAACTTGCAAAAGTCTAACGCCCAACAGGGCAGAGTTCAGGATCCAACATTACTGGGGCGGGAAAGGAGAAGCTGGGGGACGCCTAGGGGGAGAGGCCGCCGACGCCGCTCTTGGCGCTGACAGGTTCGGTATCGGAGCCCTCCTCCTCACTGGAGACTGACACACAGACGTACCACTCCACCAAGGCATCCACGCGCGGGCGCACTTCGTCCCGGAGTAGACGATGCGACTCAGCGGGCACCGGCTCGACGACGCGCTGGACGTCAAGCTGCGGGGTGAGGTGGCGCATGTTGGAGAAGACGAGCATCAAGGCAAGGCCCAGAAGCTCGCGCGGGTCAGACGCGTTGTCCTCGTCCACGCGGGAGACGCCGGCCTCCAGCGTCTCCACCACCTTCTGGAGGAAGGCGAGGTAGCCCCCGTCGCTCCTCACATTTGGTAGCGCTAGGGCGCCCCCCACGAATCAGTGCGTCGCGTCGACCGCCCGGGCGGCGATGCCCGTGAACTGCCTTTTTTTACCATGTAAACTGCAGGACTTGGCCCCACAACATTTTATAAGAAAAGAGCAGACAAAGTCATATGTACAGATGCACCAGAGGTGCAAAAAGAATAAAGCAGAAAAAAAGGAAGCTTAGCTACAGAGTAGGACAAAGAAAGAAAGAAAAAGCAAAACTTCCTCAAGGTGGCATGAAAGCAATCCAATGAAGAAGCTCCTCCTTGTGTCTTGGTTTTATCATGTGTGCCATCAGGGAGATATCATGAATGAATCCAGCCTTCCATCTACCAAAAGATGGTCTTATCTTTTTGAAGATTTTATCATTTCTAACTATCCAGATATTCCACCATGTTAGAAAGACCACTTCTGCAAGGAAAGGCTTAGCAAAGTCCTTTCTGGCATGAACTACCAACTCCACCATATTAGTGCTGGAGGACCAATCAATCTGCAGGTAATTCCAAACTCTAACGCTGAAATTGCATTGGAAGAACAAATGATTTCTGTCCTCCCGAGAGCCAGATGTGCATAACATGCATTCAGGGCCATCCTCAATTCGCCAGTGCCTCCGTTGCATCATGTACTTGGTGTTGACTCTGTGCATGATGACTAGCCATGCAAACATTTTAATGGACATAGTACAACAACTTTTCCAAATCCAATTCAGAATAGGGTTTGGAATAACAGGCCGATGGACCAAATCATAATACTTCTTGGTCGTATATTGAGACTTTTTACCATCATTCCAAGTCCAACAGTCCGGCAACATTCTATCTCCTGCAATGTTATCCAAACATTGGGACAAACCCTAGAGCTCGACAAAAGCATGTTCAGATAAAGGCAATTGGAAAAGACTCAAAAGATTGGCAGTGCTGAGAACCTGTTGAACAGAAATGTTCTGGTCGAGACAGTAGGAGAAGAGCCTTGTAAATTTATCTTGAAGTAGCAAACTGCTCCTATCATCCCAAAAGTCTTTCAAAAACAGGACATTATCCCCATTGTTTGCTTGAACTACACACACAACTCTGAATTTGTCCATAAGCTTGGAGACATCTCTGCACCAAAAGGATCCACACAGGGTAGTGTCATAAGGAACCCTAACATAATAGTATGAATTCCAGATTAGATGCACCCATGGGATATCCACCTTGTTGTAAAACTTGTTCAGATGTTTAAGCAGAAGTGCATCATTTTGCAGGCCTAGGTTCAGAATTCCCAGACCCCCCTGTTCTTGGGTCTACAAACCAGAGGCTAAGCAGCCAAAGAGTGTCCAGTATCCTGTCCATTTCCTCCATAGACATTGCCTTTGTATTCTTTCCAATTGCTTCACAATACCAGGTGGGACTTGTAAGCTACATAAGAAGAACATTGGCATTGAGGATATTACAGAATGAAGCAGTTGTAACCTTCCCCCCTGGGGCAGGAACCATGAGCTGGCAGTGAGCCTCCTTTCCATGCAATCAACCAAAGGCATGAAATCAATGATCCTGGGCCTAGTTGTTCCAAGTGGCAGCCCAAGATAAGTGAAGGGCATAGTCCCAGAACAGTAGCCAGTTCCTCTGCCAGGACACTCTCCACATTGATAGGAATCATTGAAGATTTGTGGAAGTTAATTTTCAGCCATGTTGATTGTCAAAAATCATAAGAGCCTCTTTTAGCACCACCAATTGATCTCTGTGAGCATGTATAAATAGAATAGTGTCATCAACATATTACACCACTTGGAAGTCTGGATCATGTGATGGTATTGGTATTGAAAGAAGACCTCTATGGACCATATTATTTAACATTGACTGTCGAATGTGAGCTGCTAAAACAAATAACAAGGGGGGCACAGGGTCTCCTTGACTGACCCCACATTTGCATTTGAAGTGCCTCCCAAGCACACCATTGACCAGCACAGAAGAGGTACCAGAGGAGAGTAGCTCCCTGACCCAACAAATCCACTTTTGGGGGAAGCCCTTGGCCTGCAAAATGGATAAGATAGCCTCATGCTCAATAGAGTCAAAGGCCTTCTCAAAGTCCAGTTTGAAAAGGATTATGGGCCTCCTTGACTGCTTGCATTGGTATATATACTCAAAACTCCAAGCGAGACAATTATGAATAGTTCTTGTTTTCATGAACTCATACTAATTCTTGTGTATACACCTCAAAATCTCCTGTTGAAGCATGTTTGCAATCATTTTAGTCAACAACTTGAGACCAAAGCTAGTAAGAGAAATTGGCCTATAATCACCCACCGCCTCAGGGGTATGTGATTTCGGTGCCAACACAATAAAAGAATCATTAATGTTCACCAGATTGGCCCTCCCTGCATGAAACTCATGTACGAGTGTGTTAACTTCAGGGGCAATGATGTTCGAGCACTTCTTGAAGAACAACCCAATAAATCCATCAGTCCCTGGAAATTTATCCACAGACATTTCTTTCACCGCCTGTTCAGTTTCCTATTTTTGAAAAGGTTTCACCAGCACATCCAGTCCAGGAACCCTCTGGATGAGATTATCCAAATCAAGACCCATATTAATACCCTTGGCCTGACCCATTCTCTCCTTGAAAACTTTATGAAAAGCATCAGCAATGGCATCATGTTGAGAAGTGACAGACCCATCCTCCAGAGTCAAGGAGGCAATTGAGTTTTTCCTATGTCTCACAAATGCCATAGCTTGAAAGAACTTGGAGTTTTCTTCCCCTACCTTGATATATCTTATGGTGCATCGCTTCTTCCAGTAGACACAGTGTAAATGCACCAAGTGTGCATGATGCAATTTAACCAACTTCCTGAAATTAAATTCATGTCTGAATAAGGGCCTACTATCCTCCAAACTTTCAATCCAGTAGATAACCCAGTTACATTTCTCAATCAGGCTTTTGATATGTGAAATACCTTTTTTCCAAGAGTTTAAAGACTTTCTCAGGGCCTTCAATTTGTGAGAAATGATGGCAGTGATGTGCTGCTTAGAGGAAGGTTGTGACCAAGATTGTTGGACAAATCAAAGAACCCAGGTTGTTCAATCCAATAGTTCTCAAACCTAAGTATATTAGCCTTTGGAATAGATGTGGAGATAGTGACCAAGCAAGGAATATGATCAGAGGTGGTTCTGGCAAGGGGGGGGGCACTTGTGACATTGGGTAAGAATCAATCCAATTTGCAGAGGTGAATATCAAATCCAACTGTTCCAACAAAGGCGAATCTTGCATATTAGACCAGGTGTATTTTCTACCTTTTATAGGCAAATAAATCAAGCCAAGGTGCCTAATAATTTCATTAAAGATAAACATGTCATTAACATCCCCCTGGCAAGTTTCTATTGTCCAGTGACCGTATGAAGTTGAAGTCGCCCAAGATCATCAAATTAGTTTGTGGGTCAATATCCCTGCGAACTACTTGGCACGCTGGGATGGCATCATCTGAGCGTATGACGCCTCATCCTGGGCGGCCTGGACGGCGTCGGTTGCCTCCTAGACCTGCCTCTGTAGCGACGCCAACTCGTCCTTGGCCTCCGCTTTGCCCTCTCGGGCGGCCTCGTGGGCGGCCTCAGTGCTCTTGATCTGAGCCCGTAGCCCCTCCGCCTCCTTCTGAAGCTCGCCGAGCTTGAGCTTCTAGGCCTCGGGTGCTCTGGAGAAAAAGGAAGATCAACCGCCAAACAGCGGACAAGACTACAAAGAGAGGAGGTGCAGACGAGGGACTTACTTGTCACTCAGGGCCCAGCGGCGGTGGATGCATGATGACTCAGAGGGACCTCCGCCACTGCCCCCGGGGGCGGACGAGGGTGCATAGGGAGCCACACGTTGCCAGGGGCGGGGCAGATTTATAGGTGAACCGCGGCCACCAAGCGTCGTGGGAGCACGAGCGTCGCACGCCCCTAGGGTGCCGCAAGGTGGGCTGCCGCCCACGTCGCCTCCCTGTCAACCGAGTGGTCGCGTGTGTGACGGCCGTTGGACGTGGGCCGACCGTGCCGATGCCATTCAATGTAACAATGATTGCGTGCGCGGTTCTTGGACATTGTGCCATCGTGGTATGGTGCGTCCCGGATGCCTCGGGGAGCGAGAGCGTCGCCGCATAGCGGCTGGACACGTGTGTCGCCTGGCCTGCAGGCAATTAGGGTGTGCGACGCCTCGGGCCATCCCCAAGGCTTCGCCCGGAAGCCAACCCGAGTGCGCCGTGGGCCAGGTGCTACTGTCGGCGTTCTGGGAATGGGGGTACCCAGACTTGACTACGTGTGGCCCAGGGCTGGCCCACTTCATCAAACAGACTAACGGGCCCGACACCACTCAAGGCAAGGCTCTAATGAGGGGTCAAGCCCCGCAAGGAGGAACAACATCAAGACCGGTAAGGAGCCTCCTCAGGACCCCTCCGGAGCGGCAGATATTCCGACGTGAGGCCCAGCCTCAGGAGTCAAGGATGACGCAGAGGAAGGACATGTGAGCAGCAGACAGCAGGATGAAGCAGTTTCCCCATTAGTGCAAAGGGGGCAAGGACGAACGCTGGCTCCCAAGGCATCTTCTAAAGGTTTCCTTTCTGGTGCATCAAGGCCGCCGCCGCCCGCCAGCAGGACGGATGTCATCCCTGGACCCATTCTTGCAGCGCTGACTGCCACTTTGCAGGCGAAGACCACCTTTGGGCACGGGAGCATGTTCCCGTGTTCCCCTCCAAAATTGGTTGTTATGGGATCCCTTCCCGCCGAAACGATAAGGGAAGAGGACCGGGTCCGCCACTATATATAGAGGGTAGGTTACTTCATAGAGAGCCAATCCATTCATTCGCCCACCTTCACACCACAAAGGCCACCTAGCCTCCGGAGGCCTTCAAACATTGTACTAGTTCATCCACCAACCTCTACGAGAGGCAATCCACCAAAGCAGGAGTAGGGTTTTACGCTTCTCAGCGGCCCGAACCTGGGTAAATTGTTGTGTTTTGTGTCTTCCTCACCATCGAGTGAGTTATCTGCCTTCCCAAGCGAGTAGCGAGTTAGGTGAGGAAAGCCCACGAGAGATCATCGTACACACCCCTGAGTTTGAATCTTTAGGGTTTTGCGGAGCCCGAAATCTGACAAACACGGAGTAAAAGTGAAGGGGTTCGTTAGTTCAAATCTCCTGTGCCCTGACTCGACGACAGAAGACAACTACGATGGTGGCGGAGTGAATATTTTTGTGGCTCGCACGAGTACGACGATGACAAGGTTGAGGCAGCTAAGACCTTCCTCTGCGGTGATGATGAAGAGTAGCAACAACACTTTGTGTGAGCTCGAGCAAGAGGACAGTTTAGATTGAGTGGAGTAACTAAGAAAGTGAAGGGGATGAAGGGGCATTTATAGTGGAGGTTAAAACTATTCGGCTGAAGATTTTGGACCTATTTACTCCTGACCCTTCCTATCCAAGCGACATGTGTCACCCACATACTGAGAGGTGGAGATCGTGGGGGATTGTGGGTTATCCAGTCGTGGGAAATGGGGTCGGTTTGAGCGGCAACCACCAAAAATTTGATAAGGTATTTTAAAGTGTTGTTCGCAAATTCTTTAGCTGACAAGGACCCACTGCAGACTTTGAACAGGTTTCAAGTAGAACGCATATGAAGAATTTTCTGAATAGACTGGGTCGAGCTTAGCATAGAGGGGGAACTGGTCTGATCACATTCACTTAGGAGAAAATAATTTGAAGAATTAGCAACAAGTGAATACTATTGAGGACTTTGAAAGCTCGAATATATATAGTCACTCAAGGACATAGGTTGAAAAGTTTGAAGAATTTGAACATCTTGAAGAATTTGCAAAATTGAGGAATTTGAAAATTTGAAAAATTAACAAAAATCTCAATTTTGAAGAAGTTCAACTTTGGTTGATGGCGTGACCCATCGTATAAGAATGACGATTTCAAACACCGCTTTCACGTGTCGTAGGGTTTTGAGAATCTAATTTTTCATTAATTTCTTCACACTTTGAGGGTTTGTCTTCATTGATTAAAGAATAACATTACTTCGTGTGTTGCACATCTAAGTCATCAATCTTGCATAAGTGTTAGGATGTGTATCCTTTTATAGAACATTTGAAGAGTCTAAGATATTTAGCTCACACCACAACTTGCAAAATCTCTATTCATCCAAGGGCTTTGTGAAGATATCATCCAGTTGTTCTGCAGTCTTTATGTGGTGGATGAAGATGTCGCCCTTGAGTACGTGATAACAAAGAAAACGATGAAGAATATGTATGTGTTTGGTCTTTGAGTGTTGAACTGGGTTGTGAGCAATCTTGATTGCACTCTCACTGTCTTAGTAGAGAGGCACATTCTTCACTTTGATGTCATAGTCCTTGATGGTTTGCTTCATCCATAACAGTTGAGCACATCATGAACCAACAACAATATATTGAGCTTCAGCAGTAGATACTGACACGTAGTTCTGTTTCTTCGAGGACCAACACACTAAAGATCGTCCAAGGAAATGGCATGCGCATGATGTTGACTTGCGATCCATACGATCACCAGCATAGTCAAAGTCAGAATATGCTATAAGATCAAGATTTGAGTCCTTGGGATACCATGTGAGATAGATATCGAAGAATATGCTTCACGGCCTTATGGTGTGATTTCTTCATTGTTGCTTGGAAACAGGCACACATGCAAACACTAAGCACAATATATGTCCTAGATGCACATAGGTACAATAAAGAGCCAAAAATGTAGCGGTATAACTTCTCATCGAAATCTTTACCATTTTTATTAGTGCAGAGGTGGCCGTTAGTGGGCATGGGAATCTTGACGCCTTTGCAATCTTACATGCTGAATTTCTTGAGGACATCATTGAGGTATTTCTCTTAATAAATGAAGATGGCACCGCGTTTTTGATGAATTTGAAGACCTAATAAAAAATTTCAACTCCCCTGTCGTCCCTCTGGGACCGGCGGTACCCAGGCCCGTCGTCCCGCGGACCCGTGCGTAGCATAGTGGAGTGGGCCTGGTCTGGACCACTGGCAAGTTCGGCGAGGAAGGCCCTCGCGAGGGCCCCTATCTCACGAGGAAAGCGTCAAGGGACCGCCGCCGAGGATCACAAGGGGACGCCTGCAGCAAGGGTGTGTTCCGAGGCCATCCCTGAGGCTCTCGTGAGGCGAGCTCACCCAGGGCAACATAGCAGGGCCCCACGCCCCTGCGCCTCTGCGTGGGTGATGTAGGTTGTGCGAGCGATGCTGGAGTGGTGCCAGCAGGCATGGACATGGAGGATTTCCTCTCCCGTGCTAAGTAGGCGAGCTAGTGTGCTCCCAAAGCGACTCCCAAGGGTTTCCTGTTTGGTGCAAGAAGACTAAAGCTGGGGGGTCGGCAGGACGTAGGTCAGCCCCGAGACCACCAGCGCATCAGGAAAAGAGGCTTTTATAGGCGAAGACCACCTTTGTGAGGGCGGACTGTAGTCTTGTCCCCTTTCGAAATGGTCGTTGTGCCAGCCCTTGCCGCCAATGTTTTCGGGGGGAAGAGGACAATTGTTAGTATAAAAGAGAGGACCAGCCTCCGTAGAAGGGGATCAAGCCCCCATCATGTACACTAGGGCAAGAACCCATCTTTGTACTCGACTTCCACCTCAAGCAATCCCAAAAAACAAGCAGGAGTAGTGTTTTACACCGCAAGGTGGCCCGAACCTGGGTAAACTGCCGTGTGTCCTAGTTCGTCTTCCTCGGCTCGTGCAGCCGGAGAGTCGTCATGAGGTTGATAGATAGAAACGGGTTGGAGATCGAGCACAACCCATAGTTCGAACCTTTTCTTGGGTCTGCACAGCCCCGATTCCGACATTTGACGCGTGTGGTAGGGGTGCGCAGCCGCTCTTTCGGTCTAGTTTCGCTCCAGCTTCACCGACCCCATGGACGACGCTCGTTACGCGCGCCCCGGGAGCTTGGCATAGGGCGGCCACTTCTGGCCCACTAGCATCATGACCACCACCGCCATCAACCACGGGAAATACGGACCTTCGTGCCACCCGGTGCGGCAGGGCGGGCCCTCCGCCGCGCCCCCCGTGGCGTCCGCCACGACCTACCTTCACGTGGGAGATCTGAACGTGCAAGACACGCTGCTCATGGCGGGCGAGTTGCTCGACTACCACCCCACGAGTGGAGGATATGACACTTGGGCGGACGACATTGCATAGCTCGTCACCGTCGCCAGGAGGGCCTTGGCACCCTATGCCACGCTTTGTCCATTGACACCAGAGGCGGGGGCTCAGCCAGCGAACTGCCTCCACCACCACGCAACAATCCGCTTGGGTCTCAGCTCGAGGGGCCCGGGTGAGGCATGCCCAACGCTGTGTTATTGTCGGGTCCCGGTGGCCGGCTTTGGGCCAACGCTAGCCCCCGTGCGGGCACGTTTGGAAGGGTCGACAAGGTGTTCTGCACCCACCACGACACACACAACCACAACACCGAGGACTGTCGGGTAGGCGCGTCTGCTAAAGAAGTGCGCGTTGCCCGGCGTCGGGCCCATGTTTGCGCTTATAGGCCGAGAAGAGCTGCGACTGGCATCGGTACCGCATGCTCTGCACCTTTGACCGGCACACACTTCCATCCGCCATAGGGGGTTGCGCCCTACAACTTCGTCAGGCTGGGCTCGGGGGCTCCCACCTGGGGCTCGCCTCGTCCGTGTGAAGGTGCGCCTCAGCCCGCAAGCATGGCGTGAGGTGCCGAGGACATAGGAGATATCCTTCAAGAGTCCGACAAGCAGCAGGAAGTGGGGTCGTGTACGTTTCACGAAGTGCCGAGCCCCGTGGGCCCTTCGGGCCTGAGGAGTCACCCCCGTGAGGCGCGGGAGCGTCCGAAGACAGTTACCCAGGCCTTGCTAATATCTAAGATGAATGGGGGGATAAACATTCTTTTAGGATCATATACTTTGGAATATTGATGATTTTGTTGCTTATGCTTATAAATATTACTGTTTTGATGTTTGTTAATTCATCTTTTCCCAATGAGCATACATGCAAAATATTACATATTGGGTAGCATGTCACATAAAAAATTCTGTTTTTATCATTTACCTACTCGAGGACGATCACGAATTAAGCCTGGGATGCTTCATACGTATCCAACATATCTATATTTTTTTATTGTTCCATGCTGATATATTATCAACCTAGGTACTTTTTGGGTCATAGTTCACAAATTTATGTTATTTTTAGCACTAACCTATTGACCCAGCTCCCAGCGTGTGTTATTGTTTTCTGTTTTTTTTTACTTTTCAGGTTTACTGTACCAAAGAAAGTCCAATTGCCCCGAAACAATTTAATGATTATTTTGGACCAAAATAAGACCTGGAAGCTTCAGGAGGAGGTCGAAAGCCTCATGAGGAGGGCACAAGCCAACAAGGAGTGGCTAGGGGGTGGGCGCTCCCTCATGGCTTGTCCCTCCCTGGTGGCCCCACATCCTCCAATCCGTGGCCTATAAATTCACATATATTCCAAAAACCCTAAATATCACAGAGAAACACTTTTTCCACCACTGCAAGTCTATGTTCCACGGTGATCCCAGCTAGAGCTCTGTTCCGGCACCCTGTCGGAGGGGGGTCGATCAGGTAGGGCCTCTTCATCGAACTTACTGCCCTCATGATGATGTGTGAGTAGTTCACCACGAACCTATGGGTCCATAGTTAGTATCTAGATGGCTATCTCGCTCTCGTGATCTTCAATACAATGATCATTGCATCTTCGCTTTGATCTATGTGATGTAATTCTTTTGTATGGTGTGTTTGTTGGGGTCCAATGAATTGTGGGTTTATGTCGAGATTATTCATGAAAACTATTTGACTCTTCTCTGAGTTTTATGATTCTTATTTTCATGATCATCATAGCTTCGTAATTATCTCCGCTGTATTGTATTGCTTTGGCCAAGTAGTTTGGTATTTCTTCAGTGAGATGGGTGCCTTGTAATGGGTTCAACTTGGCGAGTTTCTATATCCCAGTGACAGAAGGGGACAAGTTGCGTCTTTGTGTTGTTGCCACTAAGGATAAAACTATGGGGTTTATTAATATTGATTGAGTTTACTTTGTCTACATCATGTCATCATTCTCCAAGCATTACTCTACTTGTCACGGAATTAATACGTAGAGAGGCAAGCATAGAAGCGCTCTTGAAGTGGAGTAATAGTAATAGGTGCATGCAGGAGTCCACATATTTTCTGATGGACTTGATGCATATATACACATGATCATTGCCGTAAAGTCCGTAACTATCCGCTATTCTGTCAATTTCCCAGCAGTAATTTGTTTACCCACCATATGTTGCTTTCATGAGAGATGATAGTAGAGAACACTATGGCCCCCGGGTCTATTCACTCATATATTCAGAAAACTTATAATTTCCTCCCTATTCTTATTTATATTTTATTTTATTTTGGGATTTACAATTGTATACAATTATCTACACACCTCATTTGCTTGCAAATAATTAGATCAAGGGGATTGACAACCCTTTTGCCCATGTTGGGCGCAAGTTGTTTGCTCTTTTGGGTGCAGCCGCTGAAGCCGAGGTAGGATTGATATTCCTATTGGTTCAAAAAGCCTTGGTTTAATAACTGCGGGAAATACTTAGCCGTATTTGTGCTGCAATTACCCAT
This sequence comes from Hordeum vulgare subsp. vulgare, assembly GCF_904849725.1. NCBI lineage: Eukaryota > Viridiplantae > Streptophyta > Magnoliopsida > Poales > Poaceae > Hordeum > Hordeum vulgare. Next base: position 107,456,282 of record NC_058521.1, on the reverse strand, counting down.
TCCTCTTCATGGAAGATCCAACGCATATCACAAGTATCAACTTGCATTGTTCATAGAAAACTTGAAATGGATATTCTAAGATGCTCAAGATAAGTGTGAGTTCTATGGATGGCCTTCTCTTAGGAAGACGGAAGATGATCCACAGTAGTGTATTAGTGTGGTGAATATGTGGACCTGTGTGCTCTCTCTCTCACCTCAAATAATGTACTCGTAGTTGTACTACTGGTAAGCCAAGAGTCAAAACTTGCTTGCTGCAGTAAACTACACAATCCCCATGTTGATATTGATGCATAGATAGTTCTGATGTAAGTCTTGTTGAGTAGCTTTGTACTCACTGTTGCTTAATTTATGTTTTTGTAGAGGACACTTTAATCTCTCTAGTGGTTCCTATGATGGGATCGATGTTGACCAGATAGCTTAGGAATCCCAGATAGAGGCCTGACTCCTTTGGGAGGGTCATTGTAAATTTTAACGCTCCTCCAGCCACTTTTAGTAGATGTCTATACTCATACATGTTATACTTACGCTTATTACTTGTATGACTTTGAGTGTTGGGTCATGTGACCCCTATTTGTAATATCACACTATGTTGGATCTTATGAGTCTTTAATAAATACTTGAGTCACAGAGTTATGTTGTGATGCCATGTCGTATCTATGCATATTGTGCATATTGCACGTATGTACGAAATCCGTTGGTATATGTGGGATTCGGCACCTAGTAGTATTCCTATGGTAGCCTTCTTTACAGGGAAATGCCTTTTTGTGCTTCCGCTGAGCCCCCTGGTAGGTTTCTACTACTCCAAACACATTGGTTGACCGACATGTATCCTTCTCTGGTGTTGTGTCTGTCCCTATGGGGAAATGCCACGCGGTGTAATGGAGTATGTATATCCTGCTATGACTCGTCTACACACATTGATGGAAGAAATGTCACATGGTGTAATGGAGTCCATGTAGCTTGTTGTGACTCGTCTACACACGTTGATTAAAGAAATATAACGCGGTGTAATGGAGTCCGTGTAGCTTGCTACGACTCGTCTACACACATGGATGACCGACACTTACATTGTTGGGTTATGTATGCATGTTCCCATACAGTTGTGCCACTTGGATGTATAACTCGTCATGTTGGCCCAGGTTCTCTAACATATGATTGCTCGCGACATATTCATATATGTGAGCCAAAAGGCGCAAACGGTCCCGATCAAGATAAGGCAGCAGCCTTGGAGTTAGCGTGCGTGAGGCTGCAAAGTGGTATCATGTGTTACATGCTAGATTCGTATAGCTTAGGATCCGGGTCCCCACACCAAATCCTACGACCAACGTCGAGAGCAACCTCGTCGCCCACACGACACTAGGATAATTCACTTGATGGAGCTGAAATCCCGAGGCCGCCGGCCTGACTTTCATTCGCCTGGCCATGCCCTATGTAGCCCACCAACACCACCTTCTCGGGCCGCCACCCTCACATGCCACTGCTTGCTCTCAATCTGTAAAGCCACACAAACAGATCACCTACAACCCAAGTTGCACAAAGCGGCCACTCGCAGACCACGACCACCACACCATCATTTCTAGGAAAGTCGCCCCGACATACTGTCCGACCGCTCCTTATGCACCACCATGTCCAAGCCGACCACCCCGCTACACAAGCGGCACGGACTAGCCACTCAACCAATGCAAGAATCCACCCTGCCTCATGGAGCTATAGTGGCAATGCCTTCCTAGGCTGCTTTCTCAGCATACAACAACCATTTGAGGCCGCCGCCCCGAAATCCACTAACCTTGATACAAGAGGGGCACCGCGGCACATCCAAAGCCGAAACTTCAAGGCAACGCCACCAAGAGGGCAGCGGCTAAGATGACGTCGTCTCCTGATCCATAGATGAAAGCTTGAGTTTTCACTCGAAGTCCCCGAGCCATTCACACGTGGAGAGGGGGCAAAGTTCTTCAACGGTGCCTCCAATAAGGGGAACGTCACCCAAAGGAGTCGTTACCACCGGCACCGACCCAAAGTCGGGTCAAGGACTCGCAGATCAGGGACACCCAAAGCGTCCCGGACATTGCAACACAGGAAGTAGCCTGTCCAAACTCTGACGTCGACCATCGAGCACCACCACACAACATGGGTGGATTTAGACCCCAGCAGCCCAAGCCATTGCCTCAGCGTGGGAAAAATCATGGGCCTATATATACATATATATATGGCGCATCCCATTTCCATGCCCACGCAGCCTAGGCTGACTCATCTCGTAACCCGCACTGCCATTGGCAAGTCACGACTCATGACCAGCCACACAGCGCGTCTACCTACCCCCCGAGTCCTCAACGTGACGTTTGCTGATGGACGAACCCTAAATGTTGCATCACATCGCTCGTCGTCCCCGGTCAGATCCATCCAGCGCACCCCATTGGACTCTAGTTTGCATGATTTGAATGAAACTAACACGGACTGGCGCTCTTTTCAGAAAACTTCCATGATCATGTTTTTTTGTGCAGAAAATAAAAGTTCTCGGGATCAGACGAAGCTTTGTGTGAATTTTTTCTAGGATATATAAAAATTATTGGAGCAAATACCTACCAGAGGGGCCCACCTGTTGGTGCCAAGCCAACAGGGCACACCCACCCCCTCGGCACACCCTCATGGCTTGTGGCCACCTCGTGGCTCCTCCAACCCTAATTCCAGTCCTATAAATTCACAATTACATAGAACAAATAGGAGAGACATTTTCATCATGTTTTATGAGATGGAGCCGCCGTCGTCTCATGTTCTTCCTCGAGAGGGCTGATGTGGAGTCACTTTGGGCTCCGGAGAGGGGGATTTATCGTCGTAGTCATCACAACCCTTCTCCATCAACACCATCATGATGCTCACCACCGAGAGTGAGTAATTCCTTTGTAGGATTCTTGGATAATGATGGTATTAGATCATATTGATCATGTAATCGAGTTATTTTTATAGGGCTTGATCCTTATTATCCACTATGTTCTGAGATTGATGTTGCTATGACTTTGCTATGCTTATGCTTGTAATTAGTGCCCGAGTGCCATGATTTCAAATCTAAATATGTTTCTATGGATATGAGAGTGTTTTGGATGCTATGTTACAAGTTGTATGCACCTATTACATGTCATGATCCACATACCCTAGCGTGACAATAATTGGGATTCTCTCTGGTGATTCCCGTAGTTTGAGGAGTTCATGTATTCTCCATGTGTTAATGCTTTGTTCTTGTTCTCTATTAAAATGATGACTTAATGTCCCTTAGATTTCCATATGTACCCCGCTGCCATAGGAGGGTAGGACAAAATATGTCATGCAAGTTCTTATCACAAGCATGTATGACTATATACGGAATACATGACTATATTACATTGATGATTGATGTCATCTACCTATTTTTCCATCACCAATCCATGTGCCTATGCCTTTCATATACTAAACCTTGATAAGTTACTATTGTTGCTACTACTGTTAAAATTGCTACAAAATTGTACTATTATCGTTACTACTACTACTTTGCCATGCTACTAGAACTTTTGCTGTAGAGAGAGATATCTCAGGTGTGGTTGAATTGACAACTCAGCTGCTAAGACCAATAAATATTCTTTGGCTCCCCTTGTGTCAAATCAATAAATGAGGGTGTAATACTACCTACAAAGACTATTGTGATCCCCTATACGTGTGGGTTATCAAGACTATTTTCTGGCATCGTTGCTGGGGAGCATAGCTTTATTTGTTGTGATCACTTGAGGATATCCAGTTCCCACTATGAACAATCTGAAAGATAATAGAACCATGATCATACCCTCCAAGGCAAGGGGAGGTAAGGAACTACCATCTAGCTCTGTTTTTTGATTCACATATTGTTTTGAATCAGCTTATGACACCACCACTTCCTACTCATTATGATATGTCGCAAGTACTTGATGATGCTACTTTTGAAATTTATGATAAAAGTGAACATGTCCCACTGAATGAATTACTTCATTGTCGTATTGCTAAAGCTAGAGAACTTAAAAATGCTAAAATTGTTGAAGATTATGAATAACCTTATGGTTAGCTCTCCTAATAGATATTAATTGCCTGATGTACCTGAGGGTTATGTTATGGATGGGGAGATAGCTACAGATTTTCTTGCTTGTAATCATGGAGATGATTTGAGAAAATTGCTATGCAAACTGAAATAAAAACCTATGATGAAGAAAATGAAACATGATCCTAAATTTGTTGCTTATCCTATATGTGTTGCTGATAAGGATAATGAATTATCTATTGATCCTGAGTTAATCACTATAGTAGAATCAGATCCTTTCCATGGTTATGAAACTAAAACTGTTGTGGCACACCTCACTAAACTGTATGATATTGTCACCTTGTTTACTCATGAGAAAAGATATGTTATTACTATATCCTTAATTTTTTTACTTTCTCGCTAAAAGGCGATGCTAAGAAATGGTTCCTCACTCTTGCCCCTGGTTGTGTGCGTACCCCTAGGACATGATTTATTACTTTCCTGGAAAAATCACGCTCGTAAAAAAGAAGCTTCTCTACATGAAATACTTAACTTTGTGGAAATTAAAGAAGAGAATCTCCCTCAAGTTTGGGGGAGGCTTCTCCAATTACTTAGAGCTTTGCCAGGTCATCTTCTTAAGAAAAATGAAATACTTGATATCTTTTATGATGGACCAACCGATGCTTCTAGGGACTACCTAGATAGTTGTATTGGTTGTGTTTTCAGGAAACAAACTATTGGACAAGCCGAAGAGCTCTTGAATAATATAATAAAAAATGCTAATGGATTGAACACTTCCTAAACCACCAGTAGAACCTATTAAAAAGAAGAGAGGTATTCTATACCTCAGTCCAGAAGATATGCAAGAAGCTAAGAGAACTATGAAAGAACATTCATCAAATCTAAAGACGTCAAGAATCTACCACCTATAGAAGACTTACATGGACTTAATATCCCTACACATGTAGTAGAGGTAAATTCTCTCCGTCAATCTGATGCAAATGATATACCTTACACTAAATCCCCTAGACAATGCGTGGATGAATTTGATAATTATATTGTCAAGCAAGAGCACTTCAATAATTATGTCAAGCATCAATTACAATAAAATGCTATGATGATTGATCGCTTGAGTGACTTAATGTTTAGAATTTCTGATGGCGTTAAAGGCCTAGGTAAGCATGCTTCGACGGTTTATACTCAACTAGATCAAGTTGCTAAGTCACAAAATGATTTGCTTGCTGAAACGAATAATAACATGAACGATCATGCTGTTAGAGTAATGACTAGAGGAGGTAGTATGACTCAGGAATCTCTTTATCCTGAAGGTCATCCTAAAATAATTGAACAAGATTCTAGGAGAATTAATGTTGAAACACCTAGTCCATCGAAAAAGAAAAAGAAAAGGAAAATTATAGGAATATGCATGCTTTTAGTGGACCTGTTATAGAAAAACATGCTCAGAATCATAATGATGTTTCTATTTATGATGCTGATACACAATTTGGTAGTGAACATTTACCTAGTGATAATGAAAATGTAAAGGATAACAATAATGTTCATGTTGATGCTCAACGAGATAGTAATAAAAAACCTAAAAATGATGTGGAAATAGAAGCCATTGAAGATCTTGATAACCCACATCCTAAAAATAAATGTTATGAAAAGAAAGACCTTGTTGCTAGAAAACATGGTAAAGAAAGAGAACCATGGGTTCATAAACACATGCCATTCCCTTGTAAGCCCGCCACGAGTAAGGACGAGGAGTTTGAGCGCTTTGCTAAAATAATTAGACCTGTATTTTGCGTACGTGTTTGACTAATATTCTGAAGATGCCTCCATATGTTAAATATATGAAGGACATTATTACCAACAAAAGAAAGATACCTAAAACTGAAATTGCTACTATGCTTGCTAATTATTCTTTTGATGGTGGAGTACCTAAGAAGTAGGGAGATCCGGGTATACCCCAATACCTTCCTCTATTAAACGAAGTAATGTTAAAAAATGCTTTATGTGATCTAGGAGGCGGTGTTACTGTTATGACTTTCTCTTTATGTAAAAGACTTGATTTAAATAAGCTTACACCTAGTGCCAAATGGCTGATAAATCTGCTATACCTATAGGAATTTGTGAGGATGTTCATGTTGTGGTTCCAAATGTTACTATCTTAACAAACTATACTATTATTCAGATACCCGAGGACGACAACATGTCGATTATCCGTGGTAGACCTATTTTAAATACTGCAGGGGTTGTTCTTGATTTCAACAAGCAATGCTACTTTTCATGTCAATGCTAAACAAAATACAGTGCATTTTTCGAAGAAACAAGCTTCGGTAAATAATATCAATGTCATTGAGAAAGTGGTGACAATCACTTTTGAAGGGGGATATGCAAATCCCCATTAAGGCAACTTATTGTTATATGAAAATTATTTGGTTTCATGTCAATTAGAAACAATTAATAAGACTTGATCAACCATATTAATGGGTGCTTTTTGAAAAACGTGTGGTTGATGAATTTAGTAAGCACAACTTTTTGTACTTTTAGTTTACTCTCTCTTACTTTTAGTTAAATAAAATAAAATGCCATGATTATGCTATTTTCTGAATTTTCCGTGAAATAAACATAACCCAAAAATAAAGGTCTGAGAATGCCACAAAATTATTACATGAACTTCCCTAGAATATTTAAAAAATTCTGGTGCTAAAAACACCCCTCGGGGGTGCACCTGTTGGTGCCAAGCCAACACGGCGCACCCCGTGGGTACTTCCCCACTTATCTCTTCAGCCCACTCTTTCTCCTACCTCTAGAAAGAAAATCATGGTTGCTCTTTCTCTCTCATGTTCTTGCTCCCAAACATGAGATTTTCGATCTCTTCTCTCAGAAATCCGTTTTTAAATTGTTTTGCGGGATTACTCCTTGGTATGTGACTCTCCTAGTGCTCCAATTAGTTTTTCTTTGGTGGATTATATTTTGAATATTTTGCTGCACTTTGTGCTACTCAAAATAATCCTACATGTTGAATTCTTTAAGCTCCAAGTAATACGAATGCTTGATATGACCTATAGGCATCTAAATGAGTAGTTGCTACCAATCGTACAAAACTTATTGACATGATTTTGTGGTACAAAAATTCAGAAATTTGTTTATAGGAAAATGAATATCTTTAGGAGGAGTTCTTCAAGCTAGAGTCCCAAGGGAGTTGTTGGGAAGTCCAGAACCAAGATATCCACCTCCCTCGCAACACCGAGGTCAGGCCGTTCAAATGGTCGTGTACACAATTCATGACCGAAGTGGGTTTCTACCATGAATTCGTGCAATTTATTACAAATGCCGGGTTAACCAACTTCCTGGCAGATGAGTGTGATCAATAGTATCTCCTCAAAAATTCCTTTATGAATTTTTTTCATTTCCTGCATAGGCTTGATATTCCCATGGTATGCTTTAATTAATATGCTGAACACTTTGAAATACCATTCACCCAGTTCTGCCAAATATGCTTGATCCCCTCTAGCGGGGAATTACGTGAGCCTAAACTGGAGGAGTTCGAAAACTTTCTCCTTACCCTAAATGTGGGTGAAACTAGGGGTGTATCAAATGCTAGAGGCACCAGTTTGCACTTTCGTTCACTGCACTACTTTGCTTTATTTATAGGAAAATGTTTAATTGCTATGGAGTAGGGTGGCGGTCTCAGTGCCCCCACCCTTGCTATACGTCGTGCATTACTTGAAGATGATACATTCAGCTTAGGAGCTATATTTGCACGCCGACTACATGGTAATCACACAAGGGGGAGATCCGCGATGGTATTTATGCCACTCGTTTAGCAAAATACTTTGAAATCAATATACGCCCTGCCTATTACTTGTTACCTAAGGTTTATCTGGATCACCAGTCCATGTTAGAGCACCAATTTATTGATGAACCCGAGCCTCCGCACCATATTCGTTATAACATGGTATATAGCGAGAAGACTCGTGATGTTATTTTTCCCCACACCTTCTTTGTTTAGCTATCATGTTAGGAACAGATATGTTGCCATGCCATCAGATATAATTGCTTACTCGAATGAGTTCGATGAGGCGGAGGCCGTGACTTAGGCTTGGGATGCTTAAGTACCTCAGCCCAACTATTTTCCTCCTCGGCCAGATGGCTACTACACATGGTGATCACCAAGCTAGGTAAAAATCCTAAGGTTGGGGGAGTACGTATTTCTCACCGACATTACATTCATACTCACACACTTCATATCAAGTTTCGGTGTTCATCCCCTTTCATTGTACATCCATGCTTAGTTTGATTTTTTGCTTTCTTCTTGTGTGTTTGAAAAACTTCGAAAACCCAAAAATATTTCTCGCTTTTATAGATTTTTATTTTTGAATTAGTCTGTAGTATTAAAAGAAAACCCAAAAACATTTCTCTTTCCTGTTGGGATTTTTCCCGTGTAAATAATGTTTCTCGTTCTTCTTTTTATTTTTGATTACTTGCTTCATTCAGAAAAACTAAAAAATCCAAAAATATTTCAATGTGTTTCTTTGAATTTATTTTGTTTTTGTTGAGTCATTGAAAGGAGAATACCACGATGAAAATGTAGTGTGGCTTCCATATGCATTAGTTTTGATCACACAAAAGAGCCAATATTACCTTGTCTTCTCCTTTGTATTAACTGTTTCGCAGTTTCCAGGTTAGTCCACGACACACTTTCACTATTGTTATTTTCACATCATTTGGTCATGCAAGTGATGATATTTGATGAAGTGATCATGGTAAAGGATGCTAGTGTGAACTCTTTTTATTCTCTGTTTTTGTAAATCATTATGAGTAAACATGTTTATGATGACAATTAGAGATTATAGTTTCTCATGCCATGCTTAAATAGCTAGGAGTGGTAATGATTTATCATATGTGTCAACATGCATTAAAATGGTTATGATGTGGTATGGTAGTATGGTATTTCCCTATGAGCAATTCAAGCGGGTTGACTTGGCCCGTGTGCAAACATGCAGTTGATTCATAATCAATTGAGCCTTCATGATATTTAAATTCAGAGTGTTCATATCCTACTCATGCTAATTTTCAATGTTAATTATTCACAATGCTTGATTATGAACGTCTTTGCTCTTTAGCTGGTCCCTTCTCAATCTATTGCTAGCCTTCACTTGCACTAAGCAGGAATACTGCTTGGGCATCCAAAATCCTAAACCCAAGTTGTGCCAAATGAGTCCACCATACCTACCTATATCCGGTATTACCCTGCCATTCCAAGTAAATTTGCACCTGTCACCTCTAAACATTCAAATATGCATCTGTTTTGTGTGCCCGTACCGCTCATGGAATGATGGGGCGGTCGATATCTTCCATGCTAAGAGGGTTATTCTTAAGATGGGCATTTATTTGCATGTAATTGCACGGGAGAGGCTCATAAAAGGGATGCCCACTACTCCATAATAAAAATTAAATAAACAAAACTCTCGGGACAATTGAAACGTTGAAAGGCCCCCGATGATTCGGTGAGACGTGGCTTGTAAATGTATGGTGGATGGGAGTAAACTTTATATTTCCGCTTGGGAACTACCAATAATGTCCTTAGCATGGAAGATATTGTAAACTCTATTGTGACGTTGACAGGAAAAGCATACCATCCAAAACTAAAATTTCATCTTAGTTTTAAACCTTGAGCTCTGGTACCTTTACAAATCATTCCTTCTCTATGTGAAGGGCCATTCTATTTACTTTCATGTTATTTTCTTTTATTTGAGTCATCGTATTCTTACTAAAAGCACCAGACCTGAGAGCACTATTTTCATTCTTATGCATTGAGTATAGTTAATGTTGGATGTGAGCATGGCTGGAACTTTTCTACTCTAAATTACAATGTTAAGTTACTGCTTGAATCTGAGAGGTGCTCTGCATTTATGTTCTGCAATCCCACATAGGGCTAGCGAGATAACATGTCATCATATTATAACATGATTGTTTTGACAATTTGTTGGCATGTGAGATATTCCATTAGTGCTCGCTAGTTGGTCATATTATTGCCATGAGTGAATATGATGTTTAATTGTTATCATGGATATGGTTATTTATGGTTTATGCTAAATACCTGAAATCTAGCTAAGCATATATATGGCAATGAGAACAAAAGAGTTTGTAAAAGTTTTCTATATCACTTTCAGTTTATCAACTGAATTGCTTGAGGACAAGAAATGAGCTAAGCTTGGGGGAGTTGATACATCTCAAATGTATCTAATTTTACAAACACTTTTGCTCTTATTTTGGACTCTAATTTGCATGATTTCAATGAAACTAACCTAGACTGATGTTGTTTTCAGCGGAGTTACCATGGAGTTGTTTTTTGTGCAGAAATAAAAGTTCTTGAAATCTAACGGAAATTTTGGTGATTTTTTCTGGGATTTATAAAAACTATTGGAGCAAAGACCTACCGAGGGGGACCTCATGTTGGTGCCATGCTAATATGGTGTGCCCACCCCCTAGGCACGCCCTGATGGCTTGGGGCCACCTTATGGCTCCTCCGACACTAATTAAAGTCCTATAAATTCACAATTACTGAGAAAAAATAGGAGAGGGGGTGTTCTCGTGTTTTACGAGATGGAGCTGCTGTCACCTCTTGTTCTTCCTCGGGAGGGCTGATCTCGTGTCCGTTTGGGGCTCCAAAGAAGGGGATTTGTTGTTGTCGTCATCATCAACCCTTCTCCATCAACACCGTCATGATGCTCGCCACAGGGAGTGAGTAATTCCTCTATAGGTTTTTTGGACGGTGATGTGATTAGATGAGATTGATCATGTAATCGAGCTATTTTGACAGGGCTTGATCCTCAGTATCCACTATGTTCTCACATTGATGTTGCTATGACTTTGCTACGCTTAATGCTTGTCACTAGGGCCCGAGTGCCATGATTTCATATCTTAATCTATTATGTTTTCAGTAAATATGAGAGTGTTTTGGATCCTATCTTGCAAGTTGTATGCACCTATTGCATGTCATGGTCTGCATACGCGAAGGTGACAATAATTGGGATTATTTCCGATGATTGTCGTAGTTTGAGGAGTTCATGTATTCACCATGACTTAATGATTTGTTCTTGTTCTCTATTCAAAGGAGGTCTTAATATCCCTTAGATTTCCTCATGTACCCATCTACCACGGGAGGGTAGGATAAAATATGTCATGCATGTTCTTATTGCAAGCACGTATGAATGTATGCAGAATAAATGCCTACATTACGTTGATGAATTGGAGCTAGTTCTTTGTCGCTCTATTGTGTAACTGTTACATGATTGATGACATCTACACCATTATCCATCACTAATCCATGTGCCCATTCTTTTCATATACCGAACCTTGCTATTTTACTATTGTTGCTAATATTGTTACAATTCGTGCAAAACTGTCATTATTACCATTGCTACTACTACTTTGTCGTGCTATCAAAACTTTTGCCGCAAAGAGAGATATCTCACATGTGGTTGAATTGACAACTTAGCTACTAAGACCAATAAATATTCTTTTGCTCCCTTGTGTTGAATCAACAAAACATGGTGTAATACTACTCGCGAAGACTGTTGTGATCCCCTATACTTGTGGGTTATCACTCGTTGTTGCCCTGTCCGTCGGTGTCGTGCCGGCAAGCACGCGAGGCGGCGACCCCGCCACGGTTGTTGGATTGATTAAAAGCACGTTGGAGGATATTAAAGAAATAAGGTAAAAATGGTTGGGATGAGCTCTTTAAAGAGGTGACAGACTTTTTGTCAAATACAGTATTGTAGTGCCAAATATGGAAGATACAAGAACTACTAATGGGCATTCAAGGACTTGGGGTGGGCAATTGGAAACTTATATCCATCACTTCAAAATTGAAATATTCAATGTGTTACATGATCAACTTATTGTGGAGTTAAGCAACCACTTTTCTGAAAGGTCTACTCAATTCCCTTGGTTTACCATCTTGTTGAGTTATAATTGCTTTTACATGTTGCAACCGCAAAAGTGGAATGAGCATTCTCAGCAATGAGCATTAACAAGACGGGATTGAGGAACAAAATGGATGATGATTGGATGAATCATAGAATGTTATGTTACATTGAGGAATATGTATTTGTTAGTATTGAAGAATGAAAATTAATTAAGCGATTTCAAGGTTATTGCACACGTAAAGGCATTCTGCCTCGTCCTAGAAGTAAGATTTCACATTTTGCATCTATTATTAACTAGTTTTACCTGCTATATTATGAACTAATTTGCATTTCAAAATTGATGATTGAAGGTTTAGCTTCTTCTCCTATTGAAGATGTAGTCATGGGAGGCTCGGATCAACCAATCATTTGATTTGGTATCAATATTTTGTATCATCTATATATGCTACATATTGTCTTTTGATTTGTCTTGCTTTATTGTCGACCCATCATGGAACAAATGCTGCCATCGAATATTACGATTGGTTTCTTATTAGTTATGAAACATAGATTGACTTTTGTATGCTTTGAAACTAGAGTTTTTTGGTAGTTTTTAGCCCTTTGTTTTTTGCCGGGGTGTCAGCCAATCCTGGGTCCAGCACTGTCGCGGAGTGACAGTCAACAGCACCACACACTACGAAGAGCCCACGACCAAGCATGTGGGGACCATTTTGACCACAGATTTAACTAGCAAAATATTAATGGATATCAACAAAAAAAATATTGTTGGATTCGCATTTGGACATAGTTTTTTATGTTTGGTATGCATAACTTATATTTTATTAGTTAAAATTATGGTCAAAATATAACATTAAATATAAGAGGTACTAATAAACGAGGACGAAGGTAGTACCAACTTGTGCATAAAGCACATCAACATCAGAAATCTACTTCGAACCACTATATCCTTCAAGCACCGCAGGGTGTACTAAATAGTAAATTTCATAACTCATTGTACCTCTTAGATAGAGCAAGGCCCTATCAAGTGCATGCCAATGATCATCACTCGGGTTTGACATGAATCTGCTCAGTTTTCACATAACAAAATAAATATCTAGCCTTTTGCGCTAGCTAAGTACATGAGTGAACACATAATTTGGGAGTATCTCATTTAATCTCTTGTTTCTTTTGTGTTCCTTTAAACTGTTACACTCGGTTCATAACGTGTTGGAGAAGGCTTGGTGTATATAAAGCAAAAGAGTCTCAAGACCTTCTCAATATAGTGATGTTGCGTTAAAGCAATCCCACTCTCATCCTTAATCAACTTGATGTTTAAAATAGCCTTTCATATCAAAACTTTCTGATAAAAAAGACTTGACCTCATTGATCACATCAATGCTTGTAACAAATACCAACATTTGATCGACTTGCAAATATAATAGAACACCCCACCACCACCACCATGACGATAGTAAACACACCTATGAGCCACATTAATTACAAAGTTTGCAGAAGTTAGAGTTCTATAAAACTTGCCATGCCATTGCTTAGGTGCTTGTTTGATTCCATACAATGATTTTAACAACGTGCATGTCTTTCTCTCTTCATCCTTTACTGCAAGCCCATGAGGTATATTTCTTCTTCCAACTCTTCATTTAAGAAAGTTATCTTCACATCCATTTCATGAACGTTAAAACCACAAAAGGCAACCATGGAATGTCGTACTTGAATAGTGGTCATTCTAGCAACGGGTGAATAAGTGTCAAAGTAACCTTTACCTTATTTCTAAGTGTTTCCCTTGGACACAAGTCTTTCCTTGTAGTTCTCAACACTACCATCATGCCTACCGTATTTTAAACACCCACTTAACAACCCATAGGTTTACAACCATAGGGTCGTTCAGTTAGCTCTCAAGTCCCATTAGAAAGAATTGAGTTCATATCATTATGGATAGCTTCTTTCCAATCATCTATATATGGAGATGAATATGTATGCCTCTGCAATACTTGGGAGTGTCGTCCAGAAGCTATAAAATGAAATGGTTACCAAATGATTGTGCAATCCTTTGTTTTCCCCTCGTAGGGGATCCATTGATGTCCTTATCAAGGATATCTTTCTGTTCTAGCATGCCATTTTTTTCCCATGTGCACTCTCTCCATCCCTAAGTCTATGAGCAACCAGATTAACAAATACACGAATCACTATTTTTGGAGAAAGTCCGACTCTAAGGACAGAGGGGTTCCGCTGATTGCATGTAACAAATCTTGTAGACCAAAATCTCATGGGGATTTGGGTGTTCTAGATTGGATACCACAACAAAGCACTTCTGATGAAATTACTACATAAATTCTATAATCTATATTCCTCTTCTCCACGCATGGATAGAGCACTAGGTTCATTTTGGTCGGAATCCATACTCAAACGGTTGCCCTTGTTTAAAGAGAATGCTGGCAATTCAACCTTTTCTAGTTGGATAAGTGGCAAGGATAATGCCTTCAGTTGGAATACCCTAAGAACTTTTCATTCACCAACGGTAAAGAGATCACCATACAAGGGACATTGGAGTTACATAATTTGCCAAATCTATTACACATGCCACTATCCATCCAAGCACATAAGAAATTCATGCTTTACCACTCTTTTGAATAGGCAAAACCATGATAGCATGGACAAATGGACATGCCCCTGAAACACAGGACTTTACTCCTCTATGAAGGTGTACAAAATTCTAATGGGTCCTAATCAAATCCACCATATCTTCACACTCATATGAAGATGCTCAGCCATCCCGAGACATAAGATCTGGTTATGGCTCCTAGTACATGACATGATTCATATGAGAAATAATTAAAATCAAAAATCCATGTACCTATACGAGTACACCTATGTCCTCTATGATGAGAAGGTGGGGGAAACTTCATTTCACTTATTTCGGGATCAAAATTTTTCTCTTCTATGTTGGGATTCCATCTTGCCACTCAAGAAGCGAGGCACTTATTGTATTGAGGAGATCAATTTAGCTACACAGGCCCTTCCAAAGAATATTGTACAGGACATCGTGCTAATGGGGTGAAGCATATGATCCGAAAATGATAAAATTTTCTCGCAAGCAGTACCACATTTTCGAGGGTGGTTAATATGATCTCAAAGGACTATTAGTTGATGAGAACAAAGCTATGCCAAACAAAGTTGCCATCCTAAAGTCCTCCACATAACATCATTTGTCATTTATAATGCTTATTTTCATGTTTTATAAACGGGGCTTAGGTTGACTTTTTTTGTCATTGCCTTTTGTACTTTGTAGTATATAACTTTTTGTAATGAAAATATACCCTAAAACAGTTCAGGGTACAAAAATCGAAACTAACATTGTTTAAGAAAATAGGCCCATGCATCTAAAGCATTTTAGCACCTTAACATCTAGGCAACAAAGTTAATATTCCATGGTTAAACCTAGACGAGTCAATTCTATCATGGGAAAATTCTCCAAACAAATATGCCTATGGAAACGAGTCAACTCTATGTTTCGTAAGCATGGCATATGTTGTATAGGGGTTTTCCATTGTTTTTTGTACTTTGTATATAACTAGGAAAAAGGCCCGTGCTTTGTAACGGGAGGAAAAAAAACCTCTCATGCCTCTAGCTTAGTTAATTGATTTTTTAAAAATGACATAATATTGATTAATACATACAAATGATTTGAATAAACATTAGTCAAAACCCTTTTGTGAACATGCTTTTTATCATATAAAAAATATGCTCATGCATTGCAACGAGAGAGGAAAACAATCTTGCAACGTAACAATTCTAGCACTAGGTTGCACAAATATGCCTATGGTTAGCAAGGGGAAACATAAATATTTCTTTACCTTTAAAAACTAAAAAATTCAAATGTTTAAACATTTTATTAAAGTTGGAGCATTATTTAAAATTATATTTTGGAACACGAGTTTTTTTTTAAAAATCTCTAGGCGCTGGCCCAAAAGAGACCCATATATGGGCTGCACACTTTACTGTGGGATCTAAAATATGGTTGCATGCTTATGCCTATGAGCATCGAACATGGGCCTATATGCCGCTGCATGTCGAATACCAATGAATCAGGACAATAATTATGTTGATTAAGATTTAACATGGGTCTATATGAGCAACGAGTAGTAAAGATTTCTAATATATTGATTTACATTGTACCCTACATAGTATTTTAAAAATATAAAATAACAACATATTCAAACTCTACACATTTTTTAATCAAATTTGATATATAACATGTTTAAATTGGATTTACGGTTAAAAAATGTTGTTATTTGAAATTACATATTTATTCTGAATAGACTCCAGGGTTATTAAAATAATTTAACATGTAAAATAACAATATGTTCAAACTCTATACTTTTTTTAATCAAATTTTATATATAACATGTTTAAATTAGATTTACGGTTTAAAAGATATTGTTATTTAAAAATACATATTTATTCTGAATAGACTCTGAGGTTATTAACACATATGTCAGGGGGTTTACGCAAAAGTATATAAAACAATTTGCTGCGACTAAAAGATGGACTGTGGGTTATTTAATATTAATGTCAAGGGGTTTTGTGTAAAATACGAAAATAACAGTTTGGGCTCACTTAAAGACGGACCGCGGTTGATTAATGAAAATGACGGAGTGTTTTTTAATAAAATAACAATGATGGACGACAAAAACACTCCATGTTTTATTGTTAGAGATAGATTTTTTTTAAACAAAACTGCAGAACTATTGATCTACAGTCTCAGGGTAAAGAAAAACTTGAAACTAGCATGTTTATGCAAATACGTCTATCATCTAAAGCATTTTAGCATCTTGATATTTATTAGGCAACATAGTTAAGATTCCATAGTTCAATCTAGAAGAGTCAATTCTAGCATGGGAAAAATCTCCAAAGAAATATAACATATAATCTCCTATATATAATCATATACAAACACCTGAAATTGGAATACGTGTAGATACTTTGCTAGCATGAGCTCAGCTGTGACCGCGAGAGAACCAAATTAAGGTAGTAGAAACGAAAGCAACCACATGCACCAAAAACGACACAGCCCAATTGCGTGAGTCGAGTAGAGCCGACCTCCGCCGGTCGCCACACTCCAACACGATCGACGTAGCTCTTTGGCCCTGTTTGGATACTCTAACAGGGCTAGAGGTTAGAGTTAGTTTCTAACTTTAGTTTAACCATAAACTAACTCTAGCCTTTGGTGGTGTTTGGATCTAAAGGTTAGTTTGACAATAAATGCATCTTTTTCAATCATGTGTCTTTTTTAAGCAGGATTTGTTGTGGCCAGCTCTTGTGTGGCCTCCATCAGCTCACAAATGACATAACCTGGGCGGCCTGGTGCGGGGCCTGGGGCGCTCTGGACGGGACGAGACGGAGGTGGCCGGCAGGGGCGAGCGCGGCCGGCGGTGGCGAGTGGATGCGGGAGGAGGACGTGGCGGCGTTGGTGGTGAGCGCGGCCGGGGCGGGGGTGGGGGCGGGCTGCGGCGGCCGGCGGGGGCGGGCTGCGGCGGCCTGCAGGGGCGAGCGCGGCCGGCGGTGGCGAATTGATGCGGGAGGAGGACGTGGCGGCGTTGGTGGTGAGCGGGGACGGGGCGGGCTGCGGCGGCCTGCAGGGGCGAGCACGGCCGGCGGTGGCGAACGCGGCCGGCGGTGGCGAGCGCGGTTGGCAGGGGGAGCGTGGCCGGCGGTGGCGAACGTGGCCGGCAGGGGGAGCGCGGCCGGCGGTGGTGACGAGTGGGTGCCGGAGGAGAGGGGGAGATGGGGGGAGATAAGATACAGGAGGAGGGATTCGGTGTGGCTAAAAAAAGTTTTTTTTATGAGTCCACCATAACTAGCTTCAATTGGCACCTCATCTCAGAGATAGTTTTTTAGGTGGGTTAGTTTCCATTTAACTGAAACTAACACATGTGTTTGGATGCTTTGAGAGTTAGTTCAGCTCCAACTAGCTCAAACTAGCTCTAGCACTGGGATCGAAACAGGGCCTTTAGCTAGCTAGCTGCTGTGTAAGAAAACGGGAACATCATCTTTTCTTAATTAGGAAGCAATACTTCGCATCGGCACACCAAAACAGAGCAGACTGGGACGAGAAACAAAAACCGTGCTCGTACCATGCATGCATGCATAGGAGTAGATCTGACAGGCTTTGGCTTTGGCTTTGCCCGTGCGTGCGATGCAGCTCCGACCGCAGCCAAAGGCTCCAGTTGCGTGGTCTTCTAGGCACTTCCGCTCACCGGCGCTCGCCCGTCCGGCTTCACACGCGGCGGCTGCTCCGGCCTGCTGACCTGTGGGCTCCTCCATCTCCATCCCATCCCATCCCGGCGACGAGTCACCTTGCTCCGGCCCGGGCCACGTGTGCCGCTGCGCGGTCCACGTCGACGAGGGGGCTCCCGCTGGCCCCCGGGGCCCGCAACCCGCCTCCTCGTTCCACGAGCCGTCCCGCGCGCTGCATGCTGGGCGCTGCACGCGGCGGCTCCACGTGTCTCGGCGCCCGCTGCTGCGTGGAGGGAATAGAGGACCCCCTGTGCATACGCGCGACGTGGCCGCGCCGGACGGGCCAGATGCTCCGCAGAGGCGCCGGTGCACGGTACCACCTGTCCGAGGCCCTCGCGCCGCCTCCGGGGAGAGGATATTTAAAGCGGGGGCAGGGGCCCCGCCCTACTCTCGCTTGGCACCGCTCTCCGCCTTGCGCTCGAGATCTCATCCCCGCGCCCCCCCCCCCCCCCCCCCCCATGCCGACTGATCACGGCAGCAGCAGCGACGGCGGCCACCAGGCGCAATGTCGGCGCAGGGGCGCCAGCGTCGACGTCGAGCTCCGCGCCGCCATGGCGCTGGCCGACATGGCGGGGGCCGGAGCGGCCGCCGACCGCCCGCTCCCGGCGCACCACGCCGCCGCCGCCCCAGAAGCCCAGGTAGTAATCGATTTCGCCGGTTTGCTGGCTGGCTGGCCCTGTTTTGGATTTCGGTTTGGAAGGATTTGGGTTGATTTGGCCGGCCGTGGGTGGGTTAGCAGGCGGCGATGGAGGCAGAGGATGAGGAGCTGGCGAGCACGAGGCTGAGCCTTGAGCTGGGCAACGTCGGCATCCAGTCCTCCCCATGCTCCAGCAGCTCCAGCGGCGCCGGGCAGCAACCGCCGCAGTCGTCCGCCGCCGTGACGGGATACGGCCTCAGCAGACCGCGGCACACGCTCACCGAGGTAATTAACTCGCTCACTTACTAGTAGTACGTTGCATCGATCAACCTACACCTCCATCCACCGGGGCGTCGTCTGAACTCTGAACCGGCAACCGACGAAACATTGCAGGCGGAGAAAGAGGCGAAGCGGCTGCGGCGCGTGCTAGCCAACCGGGAGTCCGCCCGGCAAACCATCCTCCGCCGCCAGGTGATTAATTGTGCAAATTTATTACTCCTACCACCACCACAGCAGCCGTGGCACCTGTCAACCATGTCTAATTCTGATACGATTCGCACCCTGTCGTCGTGTCCAGGCGATCCGAGACGAACTGGCGAGAAAAGTCGCGGATTTAGCGTCGCAGAACGAGAACATGAAGAAGGTACTCTAATTAAGCACCATCATGTCTATTCTTGGAAGATGTTGAAATGCCAGATCCGACGATCAACATCAAGTTGCTTAATAACCATTAACTGGTGCAGGAGAAGGACATGGTGCTGGAACAGTACCTGACGCTCAAGGAGACCAACAAGCAGCTGAAACAACAGGCACATCATCTATCGCTTTCGCTTTCCTTCCTTTAATATCCTTTTCCCCGTCCATTATTAGTACTGCTCCTACTACCATTGTTAGGCCAAAGGAAAGAAAAGAAATCCCACAAGGGAACCTATTATGTTCCAATCCAGCTCCAGTTGTTCCCCCGCGAGAGGACTACAGTACCAGTCATCGCTGCAGTACGCCTTAGTATGCTCGTTACTAATTATGGTCAAACCAGGAGCCTGTCAGTCGCTGATGTCTGTACATTATTTACATTTTGCTCTGACAGTGATGTTCGGACAATAATATACTACTTATGTGCCCCTCATTGCTTCTATATTTGTCTTTTGCTTCTTTCGGTATGTGCTTTCTTTCTCGGCACGAACACATGCGTGTGTGCCAACGTTGCTGATGCGTCGGCATATCTGTCCAGCCGGGTGGTCGGTCTAGTCGGTTCCGCGATCGGAATCCATCCGGTGGAAGATTGCGGCACGGGTTTGGGCGTGCTCGTGCAGGTCGCAGCTAGCCATGTGTACGTACGTAGTCGTAGCTCGGTGCATCATTGACGGACAGGTGACGATCCACGGTTGGGCAACCAGCCAAAGAGTATCGCTAGACTTCAGATCGATCTGGATAAACTCGGAGGCGACCTAGCCGGGCGCGCCCCCCTTCGCGAAATTTCCATGCATGCGGTGGCGAGTACGGTGCACCGGATCAAACCAGCAGGATGCTCATAGAATCTCGGCTAATTTCGTCGCGGCTTTCTCTAAATCAAGAAACGGGAGCAGTCCGTTTGAATATTATTTGGATTTTTCTTTTTGAAAAGGTGATCCATCGGTGCAAACACATGCGTGCCTCGCCATGTCGACGTACGGTGGGGGTGAGCCAGCATACAAAAAAATGTTGATGGCATGGCAATGGCATGCAGCAACCAGTCGAGATGAGAAGTTGCACGCAGCAACAGTGGTTCCTCTGAACGATTCTTCTATGTTTTTCCTCATCTTTTGACAGATCTGGAAACAGTGAAATTCGTTGAATATGATGGTTGCACGTTTCACCAGTCGGCGGGCAGCTGGCTAGCTCTTCCGGGGAGCGTTTCAGGCGCAAATAATAATTAAACAACATGCGTTCGGCAGACGAAACACTTCTTTTCTCGCTACGTACTGTGGAACAACATGCGGAATCTTTTTTCGTGCCTCAGCTTGTCACACGCAAAGTAAGTGCAAGTGCTGACTCGGGTAACTTTTTGCCTGTCTTCGCAGGTGGCCAAGACGACCAAGAAGAAGCCGTCGTCTGCACCGGCGTTCACGCCCATGGACATCGCGCCGCCCGCACAGAGCGCGGAGGCCACCCCGCCGCAGACGCCGCCGCAGCCAAGCTTTCTGTACAGCGCGCCGCCAACTTCCATGCCTGTGCCCTATGTATGGGGCTCCTGGCCCCCGTGCGGGCCGGGGGTGTACGAGCATGGCGGCAACCTGGCTGGCATGGCGGGACACGCCCCACCGCCGCTCTGCGTCCCGCCGGCCTGCGCGTGGTACTACCCCGTCGTCGCCGCTGCCACCGACCCCCGCGGCTCGCCCCCGGCCTACGTGCAGCCGTTCCAGGAGCCGACCGGCAGCGGGACGGCCGGGGAGGACACCGACGACGA
Organism: Hordeum vulgare subsp. vulgare; assembly: GCF_904849725.1. Taxonomy (NCBI): domain Eukaryota; kingdom Viridiplantae; phylum Streptophyta; class Magnoliopsida; order Poales; family Poaceae; genus Hordeum; species Hordeum vulgare. The sequence goes on along the minus strand of NC_058521.1, from coordinate 107,434,950 downwards.
CCCTTGCTCGCTGACCCTCGCCATCGATGCTGTCGACAAGAAGAGCCCCACCGCCGGTCCCAATGCTTACCAAAGTGGCAGCGGCGTGGTGGGGGCACTGGGGCTGCAGGTCGCGCTTAACGGTAGAGAGAAGGCGGCGACGGCGGCGGAGGCGAGGAAGAGGAGGAAGGAGCTCACCAAGCTGAAGCAGATGCACGCCGGAAGCCGCCATGCCGCTGGCGAGCACTGGTAAGTGAGCTGCTGACCATGGCAGATTACTAGAAGATCGAGGACGCATGCATGCATGGCACTACTGCTGCTGTGTCACTGACGAGGCATCGGGCGATCAACTGATGATGACGATTGGTTCTTTGGACGCAAGCAACAGCACTGATATTAGTACAGTTCCTACTACTACCATTTTTTTCTGATGTTCTTAATATTTCCATCGCGTTTGTCTAGGAACGTAGGTTTGCATTTCAGTTACGCCCCATGGCACTGAAGGAATGTGTTCGGTTTTGGTTTGAGATTCTTTGGTGCAATCTGTAACCGGATGAATAACTAGTGGTCCGATCATGTATAGCACCGGAGCTGTACGTAATGTAACGATTCTTTACGTACCAGTAGCATTCTTTTGGGCCACTCCCAACAAAACAAGTAAAGGGAACTAAAGGAATATCTATTCTCGATTGTCCTGAACTAAATTATCATTTTGAATTTCCATTCGTTTTCAATAATCACCTTCTCATCGATGACTCGTTGTCTAAACATCTGAACTGAAGTATACCGGGAGTTACATGCTCCCTCTTTTTCCTTTTTTTAAGGAAATGCTCCCTCTTCTTCCTAGCGCGCCGCGCCAATTGAAAAGTCTGTGTGTTCCTCTGTTGTTTGTTTTTGCATCAGAAAGCAAAGAGGTACTGGCCGTTTTTTTTTTCTTTTTGCTTGGTACATATGGGTCCTTGACGTCGTTTTTGGTTGATTTTTGGGTATGTCTAGCTTATTGTCTTATTTTTACATTAGAATGGCATTACCTTCTGCTCCGGAGCTCAAATGAGCTCAGTAAACAATAAAATCGAAATAAAATAAAATATACCTGAAATTTTTTGAATTTTTTGTGTGAGCAACATTGATAAAAGTTCTAAGTGTAAGAATTTTTTTTGACATGAAATAACATTTCTATATGGTGTGATAAAGAAAACAAAATCAATGCTTTAAAAATGCACACTTTATCGATTTCGCTTTTTTGTCGCATTTTATAGGAATGTTATTTAAGACCAAAGTTTTGCATGAATTTAAACCTTTTGTCAATGTTGCTCAAAAAAAATTTAAATTTTTTAAATGTATGATGTTTTTTTTAAAATTTACTGTTTACCAAGCTCAAATGAGTTTGGGGTCCATTACGTGTCCCTTTCTTTCAAACCGTTTATTACACTATCATTCCGTTATAATACGTGAGGTACTGTCTGGTACACATAAATAGTGCACCAACCCGACCGTTGGACAACAAAAAGGGTATGAAACCATCATTTAAAATCATAAAGAAACCAAAGGTAGAAAGGAACACGCGTCAATTCATTGGAAACCACGTATATGCCCCAAAATCCAGATGGAGACCACGTATATGGACAACACTTTCAAAATTTTCATTTGGCGTGGCCGTCCGCCCCTGCTCGCCGGACTACGGCGCCCCTGCAGCGACCGGCACTTCTTCGTGTCGCCTCTTCACCGAGCCATCCGTGTCATCGCATGCTCTTCCGACCCGCTCCTACCGCGATGCATTGATGCCGTGGCTCGGAGACCCGCGCTCAAGGCCGGCCATGGGCATGGCGGTGGCGCCATTCCGTATTTCTAAATCGTATACTTACCGAATAAGTATATCTGTCAAGACATAAAAAAATTAAAACGATAAAAAGGTAGCCGCGCCCCGAATTTAGCGGACCATTCACGCGCATGTCGCACGTACGCGCCACCCGGCCCGGCGAGGCGAACGAGCGCGCGTGTGGTTCTCCCCTTTCTCTTCTCAACACATACTTAGAGTAGTGGGGAGAACTCACTATATAAAGAGGTCCAACACTTCCTCTACTAGCGGTATGAGACTAAACTTTAGCACCATCACACCACCACTTGCCATTTTATTCATGGGCTCAATTTGAGATTTCAGAATTTTGTAGATGGGCCAAGCCCATTTAATTTTAACAATCCCCCACCAGATCTCAAATATCCATTTAAAGATTTGTCTTGTCTCTGCACTTATTTAATATACCAGTGTTTCAGTAGAGACTGTTAAGTTGAACTTCTACCTAGAACTTTAAGCTACATCCATCCACAACTTGACAATGGACTATGCCTTGAATTGCTAGTTTTGTGTGAACAGATTTCACTCAAAGTCTTAACCAGTACCTGGCTGCCAGTAGGCTATCCCGTGGTTTGGAGCATATACGTCGTACTCCTTGGTCTCTTCGTGAGCTTACTAGACATTACCCAAATCTCCTAGATTGCGACGTTTTACAATCGGAGCTCATATAGGTGTGTTGTTTCAAGATTGTTCTGTAGGACAACATCTTTGCTATAATAGCCAATAGAATCACATTAAGGCATGTTGCCAACCTGCCTAACAGTACTTAAGCCTTACAACTCTGAGAGTTTTGCATCTTCACTTAGAGACGGTCACTTATTACTCTCCTCTGTTAACCAATAGCTTGTTCTTCCCAGGTCGTAATTCACGGGATCTTCGATCACAAAGGTTGCGTTACTAGTATGGTGTAACGTCTATGGGTCTCATACCCATCTCCCTAGATGCACTATCTATCACATTGCGTGATAGTCCCTTTATAAAAGGATCTGCCAGGTTTTTGCCTGTTTGAATATACGTAACAGTTATTACTCCGGAGTTTCTCAACTTCCTGACAGATTTTAAACGTCTCTTCACGTGTCTTGATGACTTCGCGTTATCCTTAGAATTATTCTCTTTAGCGATAACCGTTTGGTTGTCACAATTCATAAGAATAGCCGGTACATGTTTTTCAACCACAGCAAGTCCATCAAGAGTTCACGCAGCCATTCTGCCTTTACAGTGGTTGTGTCCAACGCAGTTAGTTCTGCTTTCATAGTTGACCTTGTCAATATGGTTTGCTTGCAAGACCTCCATGACACTGCACCACCTCCATGAGTAAATACACACCCACTTGTAGCGTAGAGTACATCAACATCAGAGATCCAATTTGAATCCCTATATCCTTCTAGCACAGCGGGGTGCCATGAATAGTGAATTCCATAACTCATAGTACCTCTCAGATAGTGCAAGACCCTTTCTAGTGCATGCCAATGATCATTACCCGGGTTGGACATGAACCTACTCAGTTTGCTCACAGCAAAACAGATGCCTGGTCTTGTAGCGCTAGCTAGGTACATGAGTGAACCGACAATTTGAGAGTATCTTAATTTCTCTCTCGTTTCTTTCTTGTTCTTTCTAACTGTCACGCTGGGATCATAAGGTGTTGGAGAAGGCTTGCTATCCATAAATCAAGATGGGAATGGGTCGGGTCGGCCCCCTGGGTCACTAACCCGACCCAATTTGTCGAGGCCAATGGGTCAGGTGGGTTGGACCTGAAACATAAATGGGTCACTAGAGCCGGCACCGTGCGACCCAATGGACTACACGGGTCGACCCAGTAATTTGATCACGTTGCCCGGCTACCTCCCACCACTTCCACTGCTAGTGTCACCACCATCACACATTTCCCTTCAAGGCTCCAGCCCCATGTGCCCAGCCTCATCTTCTTCCTTCCGCCTCCATTCACACACATGCCTCCTCCATTCACACACACGCCTCCTCCCCATTTCTTTATCGTTGGGGACCCAGCCCAGCCGAGGCCCCTCAGCTAGCTGTCATGGCGTAAGGATCAGAAAATCAAATCTCCCGCTGAAATCCATGCAAGCAACCCTAGTATCTTATAGCTAAGCTTTTGTCAGCAGCGGCAACACGAGTGTTTGCATACTATGCAACTGCAAGCAAGCTACGTGCTTGTAAGCTCAGCTCCACTGCCCGCTTCCTCCACTCCACCACCAGCCGATGGCTCGCGGCGCTGCTGGCGCTGCTAGTGTGGGCGTCGATGTCATTGCCAGCCACCGCAGCGCTGGCCGACCAGGAGGGCTACAGGATCCGGGAGCTCCCAGGGCAGCCGTCCAACATGGACTTCTCGCAGTACTCAGTCTACGTCACGGTCAACCAGGCCCGCGGCCACACGCTCTTCTACTGGCTCATCGAGGCAGCCCCGGCGGCCGGGCCCGTCATGCCGCTCATCCTCTGGCTCAATGGCGGGCCTGGCTGGTCCTCCGTCGGCTATGGCGCGTCCGAGGAGGTCGCCCCCTTCCGCATCCAGCCCAATGGAAAGACGCTCTACCTCAACAAGCATTCCTGAAACAAGGACGCATCTGGCTCAACTATGCAGTTCTAGCTGAATTTTGGGTTGGCCCTGGGATACCCAATGGGCCGATGAGGCCACGTGATTTTGTCAGAATGGGTCGACCCCTGGCCACTGAAATTGGCTTTGAGGCCATGGGGCCAAGTCCAAGGCCAGGTCCGGGCCGGCCCATTCCCATCTTGATCCATAAAGCCGAAACGGCTCAAGACCTTCTCAGCATAGTGAGATTGCATTAGAGTAATCCCACTCTCATCCTTAATAAGTTTGATGTTTAGGATCGCATCGGCTTCTCCCAGATCTTTCATGTCAAAACTCTTTGATAGGAAAGTCTTGACCTCATTGATCACAACAATGTTTGTACCAAAGATCAATATGTCCTCCACATACAAACATAATATGACACTATTTCCTCCACCATGGCGATAGTAGACACACCTATCAGCCTCATTAATGACAAATCCCGCATGGGTCAAAGTTCTTTCAAACTTCTCATGCCATTGCTTAGGTGCTTGTTCAGACCATACAAAGATTTTAGCAACTTGCACACCTTTTTCTCTTCTCCTTTTACCACAAACCCACCAGGCTGATCCATATAAATTTCCTCTTCCAACTCTCCATTTAGGAAAGCTGTCTTTACATCCATTTGATGAATGATCAGACCATAAGAGGCAGCCAGGGAAAGTAGCACCCGAATGGTGGTTATTCAAGCAACAGGTGAATAGGTGTCAAAGTAATATTCGCCTTCTTTCTAAGTGTAGCCCTTGGCCACAAGTCGCGCCTTGTACTTATCAATAGTACCATCAAGCCTTAACTTCTTTTTGAACACCCATTTACAACCCACAGGTTTACAACCATAAGGTCGTTCAGTTAACTCCCAAGTTCCATTAGAAAGAATTGAGTCCATCTCATTATGAACAACTTCTTTCCAATCATCTACATCTGGATACGCCAATGACTCTTCAATAGACTTGGGAGTATCATCCACAAGGTATACAATGAAATCATCACCAAAGGATTTTGCAACCCTTTGTCTCTTGCTCCTTACAGGAGCTTCATCGTTATCCTTCTCATGGACTTCCTCGGGTGTTTGTTCAATATAATCATCAAGTGTACTAGATTTAGAATTTAACTCAGAAGAAAATCTAGCAATGCTATGCATATCTTTCATAGGAAACATATTCTCAAAAAATGTTGCATCACGAGATTCCATGACAGTATCTACATGCATATTAGGAACCTCTGATTTAACTACTAAAAATCTATAAGCAATGCTCCGCTCAGCATAACCCAGAAAAACACAATCCACTGTCTTTGGTCCAAGTTTGCGTTTCTTGGGGATAGGAATATTGACCTTTGCCAAACATCCCCAAGTGCGCAAATAAGAAAGTGATGATTTTCTCCCAACCCACTCTTCATAAGGGGTTTTATCTTTATTTTTGTTAGGAACTCTATTTAGGACATGACATACAATCAACAAAGCCTCCCCCACCATGCCTTAGATATACCAGCAGTGTCTATCATGGCGTTCACCAAGTCAGTCAACGTGCGGTTTTTCCTCTCGGCAATCCCGTTTGATTTGGGCGAATGGGGAGGCGTCCTCTCATGAATAATACCATGTTCCTCACAAAATTCATCAAAAACTTTGGAAAAATATTCTCCACCACGATCCGACCTAAGACGCTTGATCTTTCTCTCTAGTTGATTTTCAACTTCTGCTTTATAGATATTAAAGTAATCGAGAGCTTCATCTTTAGTTTGCAACAAATAAACATAGCAAAATCTAGTCGTGTCATCAATCAAAGTCATGAAATATTTCTTTCCACCTTTTGTCAATACACCATTCATCTCACATAGATCAGAATGTATGAGTTCTGGAGGTGCCAAGTTTCTCTCTTCGGCGGCCGTGTGAGGCTTTCGAGGTTGCTTTGATTGCACACAACTATGGCACTTAGAACCTTTGGCAAGTGTGAAATTAGGAATTAAACTCATACTGGATAGTCGAGACATTAAACCAAAATTAATATGACACAAATGAGAATGCCAAACACTTGTATCATCATTAATACTAGCACATATTTGGTTTACTGACTTATTGCAGAAATCTGAAAGGGAAAAGCGGAACAAGCCTCCACACTCATAGCCTTTACCTATAAATTGTCCAAATCTCGACACGACTAATTTATTTGACTCTAAAACTACCTTAAACCCATCTCGACATAGAAGGGAGCCGCTAACTAGATTCTTGTTCATAGTATGGACATGTTGCACGTTCCTTAGTTGGACGATCTTTCCCGAAGTAAACTTCAGATCCACCGTGCCAATGCCACGAACAGAAGCATGCGACCCATTCCCCATTAGGACGGAAGAATCCCTTGCGACCTGATAAGAAGTAAACAAAGAGACGTCAGCACACACATGAAAGTTAGCTCCTGAATCAATCCACCATGAAGATTATTGAAATACTGAAAGCACAATAGGTAAATTACCATACCCATCAGTATTGCTAGCGGTCACCATGTTGACTGTCTTGGAGCTGGTTTTCCCTCTGCAGTATGCGCGATCTAGGCATTCCTTGGAAAAGTGTCCGAGCTTCCCGCAGGCGTAGCACTCTAGCTCAGCCTTGTTGAACTTCTTCTTCTTGAAGGTAGTAGTCTTTATAGGCTTGTTGAAAACAGGCTTGTTCTTTCCTTTGTTCTTGTTCTTTGGGAACCTTTGTACCATGTTGGCAGTACGTTGAACCTCACCTCCTTTCTCAGTAGTGTCTTTAGCCCGAGCTTTCTCTTGAACATCAAGAGATGCAATCAGATTTTCAACTGATATCTCCGGTCTCTTATGTTTCAGAGAAGTGGCAAAGTTCTTCCATGAAGAAGGCAACTTTGCAATAATGCACCCAGCCACAAATTTATCGGGTTGATCACACTTAAGGAGTTCCAGTTCCTTCACAATACATTGTATCTCATGAGCTTGTTCAACCACAGAACGGTTATTAACCATCTTGTAGTCGTGAAAATTCTCCATGATGTACAATTCACTGCTTGCATCTGTAGCACCGAATAGAGCCTTCAGTGCCTCCCACAGTGTCTTTCCATCTTGTATGTGCATGTACACATCACACAAACGGTTAGCAAGGACACTCAAAATGCATCCGACAAACATAGTGTTGGCTTCCTGAAACTGTTGGAAATATGCCCTAGAGGCAATAATAAAATGGTTATTATCATATTTCCTTGTTCATGATAATCGTCTATTGTTCATGCTATAATTGTATTAACAGGAAACAACAATACATGTGTGAATAAATAGATCACAATGTGTCCCTAGCAAGTCTCTAGTTGGCTAGCTCGTTAGTCAATAGATGATCATGGTTTCCTGGTCATGGGCATTAGATGTCATTGATAACGGGGTCACATCATTGGGAGAATGATGTGATGGACAAGACCCAATCCTAAGCGTAGCACTAGATCGTATTGTTCGTATGCTAAAGCATTTCTAATGTCAAGTGTCTTTTCCTTCGACCGTGAGATTGTGCAACTCCCGGATACCGTAGGAGTGCTTTGGGTGTATCAAACGTCACAACGTAACTGGGTGACTATAAAGGTGCACTACGGGTACCTCTGAAAGTGTCTGTTGGGTTGGTACGAATCGAGATCGGGATTTGTCACTCCGTGTGACGGAGAGGTATCTCTGGGCCCACTCGGTAGAACATCATCATGAGCTCAATGTGACTAAGGAGTTAGTCACACAATGACATGCTACGGAATGAGTAAAGAGACTTACTGGTAACGAGATTGAACAAGGTATAGGTATACCGACGATCGAATCTCGGGCAAGTTCTATAACAACAGACAAAGGGAATTGTATACGGGATTGATTGAATCCTTGACATCGTGGTTCATCCGATGAGATCATCGTGGAGCAAGTGGGAGCCACCATGGGTATCCAGACCCCGCTGATGGTTATTGGCCGGAGAGGTGTCTCGGTCATGTCTACCTGTCTCCCGAACCCGTAGTGTCTACACACTTAAGGTTCGATGACGCTAGGGTTATAGGGAATTGTTATACGAGGTTACCGAAAGTTGTTCGGAGTCCCAGATGAGATCCCGGACGTCACTAGCAGCTCCGGAATGGTCCGAAGGTAAAGATTGATATATAGGACGGATGGTTTCGGACACCGCAAGTGTTTCGGGCGTCACCGGTAACGTACCGGGACCACCGGAGGTGGCCCCGGGGGTCCACCGAAAGGGGGCCCCGACCCCGGGAGGCTAGATGGGCCAAGTGCAGGAGGGAACCAGCCCCTAGGTGGTCTGGTGCGCCCCCACACTTAGCCCATGGCGCAAGAAGAGGGGAGAAGGGGGAAACCCTAGCGCAGGTGGGCTTAAGGCCCACCAGAAGGGTGCGCCACCCCTCCTCCCCCTCCTGGCCGCCGCACCGCCCCTCATCTAGGGTTGCCGCCCCTCCCAGGAGAGGGAAACCCTCAAGGGGGCGCAGCCCCTCCCTCCCCCTATATATAGTGGGCACTTTGGGCTGTTGGAGACACCAGTTTTCCCTCTCCCTCGGCGCAGCCCTGCTCTTCTTTCTCCTCCTCTCTGCCGGTGCTTGGCGAAGCCGTGTCGGGAGACCTCGTCTCTCCATCGACACCACATCGTCGTGCTGTTGGAGATCTTCCCCAGCCTCTCCCTCCTCCTTGCTGGATCAAGGTGCGGGAGACGTCACCGGGCTGCACGTGTGTTGAACGCGGAGGTGCCGTAGTTCGGCACTAGATCGGAATCACACCGCGATCTGAATCGCCGCGAGTACGACTCCATCAACCGCGTTCTAGTAACGCTTCCGCTTAGCGAACTTCAAAGGTATGAAGATGCACTCACCCCTCTCTCGTTGCTGGTCTCTCCATAGGAAGATGTGAATATGGCGTAGGAAAATTTTGAATTTATGCTACGTTACCCAACAGTGGCATCCGAGCCAGGTTTTTATGCGTAGACTCTATGCATGAGTAGAACGCAAAAGGTTATGGGCGATGATTTGTCAATTGCTTGCCGCTACTAGTCTTATTCTTTTCCGGCGGTATTGTGGGATGAAGCGGCCCGGACCGACATTACACGTATACCCACCATGAACGTACACATGCACACCCTACCCCTATGAGCACCTTCGAGAGACTGAGTGAGCATATCATCTTGAAATTTATGAAGTCACCGTAGGCACCTCATCGTCGACGGGAACGTCTCCTCCCACTGAATGCGTATCGTCGGAAATCCTGAAATAAATCCAGGAATAAATGCAAGCACCAGGATACCACAGTCCCTCTAACCATCCAACCACAGGTTGTTTTGCATGTATATACTGTGTTTAACATGCGTATGTATGGAGGAAAATGAAATAAATACAGGAAAGGAGGCTGGATAAGGATTTCAGTCCAAAAAATAGAGACTGGCCCCGACATGGCCCAACTCAAATAGGTGTAGAGCCTGCATGCACAAGCCACGCATCCATTGATCCCATAGAGCTTCACTAAAAAAACAGATCACACAAGAAGCTGGCAGCCTCCCATCCTTAATTCTGTTCATGTTTGTAGGGCATGGCGACAGGGCCAATCGCACGCGCGCATGATGGCACCGGCAGGCGAGCGGCGCGAGGTTGCCATCCGGCAACATCCATCCTTCGGCTCTCGTAGTCACACTCCATATTCAATCCATCTCTATAGTCGGCACTCGATAGTAGTAGGCATTTGCCGCATCGGAGGCTCGCTACATTTCTAAATCCTGATCCACAAGCTCAATCGTATCTAATTAATAATTCGATGCATTCAGGTACATGTATACATTAAAATCCTTCGACTATTAAAATAATGATCGCTTTCTCATGCCGAATCTTAGCACGCATCGTCATCTTATTCTCCTGTTGCCAAGCAGGCTGAGCTACCCCCATCGGGCACTAGCCAGAGTTACGTTAGTAAGTTAGCTTGGCTAGTTGGCTCTCTATTTTAGTATAAATTTAAATTAGGAACTTGTTTGTAGCGAATTATGAATTGTTTAGAAATGAGAACTTGCAAATTAATATTTAAAGAAAACAAGAATTTGCAATTTTCCACGCAAATTATAGCGACATAATCAGTTATACATGGCAATAAAAGCTTTACACTAAAAAAATAGTGTTTGATATTTTGAATACACAAACTTCAAATCCTCGACCCGCCCCTGCACCACGTGTAACTCAGCCTAGAGGGCATCCCCTTGCACGCCTGGCACGAAGACAAAATTAGCAGCGTGATCGACGTCGACATCGAGCTAGACTACATCCTGCCTCGCTCCACCTGGAAGGAAGACACCAAGACGCCGGGCATTTGGGCTTGAACCACAAGCCTGAACTGCATCCCGCGGATGATGCAGCTGTCACTGTTGGCGCGGTGCGCTAGTTCGGGGGAGGCGCCGCCTTCGCTACCGCGTGCTAGTCCACCTTGGGCTGCATGATGACTTCTCCCGTGCTAACGACGACGACCCAAGGGCAAATGTAGATATCAACGAGTTCTTCTAGCACCATGGAGTGGACGATGGCGAGCGCGTCTCCGCGAACCCGCAGGAAGCACCGTGTAACGACGGCGGCCGTTACCGCCGCGATGATGATGAGGATGAAGCGCGACATAGCTATGACTGCGAGCAGGGGCTCGAGGGTCGAGCCTCCAGGTGGTTCGGGCGAAGCCGCTCCTGCGTGTCCTGCGACTAGCGTCGGGAGCATGGTGGTGAGCAGCATCGTGAAGGGCGCGACGACCATGAAGGGAGTGTCGGGCACAGAGGAGAGATGCCCGGGACGACTCCTTTCCTATTCGAGCATGGAGCCCTCGCGGCGGCTCGCCTACATGCATGTATCCCCTTGACGCCGCATGGTCCTCGTCTCCCACTTCCTTCCTCCCATCGTTGCCATCTCCAGTGAGCATGCGAGTGGGCTCGGATGAACGTTGCGCTGCGGTAGTGACCGAGCTCCAGACCGCTAGCCTCTCCGCTACGACGACCCATTCTCCTAGCTTCGAGGAGTCTCCTGTGTTGTGCACCTCGCCGCTCGTTCCCAGCACCCCGACTACCAGGGGGTAATGATGGCCTTGATGCCTTCTTCGAGCAGCCAGCGGAGGCCCTGCTGGTGGCACCACCATCGATGTTGGTCACGCGCCGCATCAACAAGTGGAAGACCATGGCAGAGGTGACCATCGACGCCAACATGGGGTTCTCCTTGCACTGCACCACTGCCAACGCCAAGAATCGACGTGCTGTTGTCCAAGTGGTAGTGGAGGCTGAGAAGCTCATCTGTAGGAACTTCAGTATTGTCCGGGATGGCAGAGATGTCACCAAGGATGCCTTGGAGGTGCTGGGATGCCGCTTCCAGCACGAGGTGTCGCCATCGGTGCTCGCAACACTCAGGGCCCTATTAGTTGGAAATATGCCCTAAAGGCAATGATAAAATAGTTATTATTATATTTCCTGTTTAAAGATAATCGTTTATTATCCATGCAATAATTGTATTGAATGAAGACATAAATGCATGTGTGGATCCATAGACAAAACAATGTCCCTAGTAAGCCTCTAGTTGACTAGCCAGTTGATCAAGGATGGTTAAGGTTTTCTGACCATACGCAAGTGTTGTCACTTGATTACTCGATCACATCATTAGGAGAATGATGTGATGGACAAGACCCAAACTATAAACGTAGCATATGATTGTGTCATTTTGTTGCTATTGTTTTCTGCGTGTCAAGTATTCATTCCTGTGACCATGAGATCATGTAACTCACTAACACCTGAGGAATACCTTGTGTGTATCAAACATCACAACGTTACTAGGTGACTATAAATGTGCTCTACATGTATCTCCGAAGGTGTCCGTTGAGTTAGCATGGATCAAGACTGGGATTTGTTACTCCGTGTGACGGAGAGGTATGTCGGGACCCACTCGGTAATACAACATCACATATAAGCCTTGCAAGCAACGTGTCTAATATGTTAGTCATGGAATCTTGTATTATGGAACGAGTAAAGAGACTTGCTGGTAATGAGATTGAAATAGGTATAGGGATACCAACGATCAAATCTCGGGCAAGTAACATACCAAAGGAGAAAGGGAATGATATACGGGATTATATGAATCCTTGACACAGAGGTTCAACCGATAAGATCTTCGTAGAATATGTAGGATCCAATATGGACATCCAGGTCCCGCTATTGGATATAGACCGGGGAGTGTCTCAGGTCATGTCTGCATAGTTCTCGAACCCGCAGGGTCTGCACACTTAAGGTTCGGTGACGTTTCAGTATAGTTGAGTGATAGGTGTTGGTGACCGAAGGTTGTTCGGAGTCCTGGATGAGATCACGGACGTCAGGAGGGTCTCCGTAATGGTCCGGAAAGGAAGATTGATATATATGATTGTTTCATTTGGCCTCCGGAAAGATTTCGGGCATTACCGGCAGTGTACCGAGAGTGACGAATGGGTTCTGGGTTTTTACTAGGAGGGGGACACCCACCCGGGAGAGAACCCAATAGCCCATGGGTGGCGCACCATCCCTTGGTGGGCTGGTGAGGCTAGCCCAATAGGGCTATGTCGTCTAAAGGAAAAATCAAAGGAGAAAAAGAAAACAAAGAGGGAGGTGGGAAGGAAGGAGGGGACTCCTCCTTCCCCAAACCGAATTGGAGTTGGAGTCCCCTCCTCCTCCACTCGGTCGGCGCCCTAGGGGCTCTCTTTAGCCCCAAGGCTAGCCCCTCCCCTCCTCCTATATATACTAGAGGTTTTAGGGTTTTTGAGACACAACTTTGCCACGTGCAACCCTAAACCTCTACTTCGTAGTTCTTCCTCTAGATCGGTTTTCTGCAGAGCTCGGGCGGAGCCCTGCAGGAATAGATCATCACCATCACCGGCGCGCTGTCACGCTGTCGGAGAACTCATCTACTTCCCCATCTCTCTTGCTGGATCAAGAAGGTGAAGATCGTCATCGAGCTGTATGTGTGCTGAACGCGGAGGTGCCGTCCGTTCGGCGCTAGATCGGAACAGATCATGGGACGACGGTGATTTGAATCACGAAGTTGTTCCACTACATCAGCCGCGTTTCTTAACGCTTCCCGCTTAGCGATCTACAAGGGTATGTGGATCCGATCTCCCTCTCGTAGATGAACATCACCATGATAGGTCTTCGTGTGCGTAGGAATTTTTTTGTTTCCCATGCAACGTTCCCCAACAGTGGCATCATGAGCTAGGTTCATGCGTAGATGTTATCTAGAGTAGAACACAAATGTTTTTGTGGGCGTTGATGTTCGATTTGCTGCCCTACTTAGTCTTTTCTCGATTCGGCGGTATTGTGGGATTGAAGCGGCCCAGACCACCTTACTCGTACGCTTACGAGAGACCGGTTTCATCGACCGACATGCAACTTGTTGCATAAAGATGACAGGCGAGTGCCTGTTTCTTCAACTTTAGTTGAATTTGATTTGAATGAAGCGGTCCTTGGAGAGAGGTTAAATAGCAATTTGCACACCTCCGTTCTGGTTTTGCGTAAGTAAGATGCGATCATACTAGATACCCATAGCAGCCACGTAAAACATGCAACAACAAATTAGAGGACGTCTAACTTGTTTTTGCAGGGTATGCATGTGATGTGATATGGCCAAAGACATGATGTGATATATTGGATGTATGAGATGATCATGTTGTAATAGTTAATTATCGACTTGCACGACGATGGTACGGCAACTGGCAAGAACCATAGGATTGTATTTAAACTAACGTTTGTGTTTACAGATGCGTTTACTATATTGCTAGGTTGTAGCTTTAGTAATAACAGCATAGATAGCACGGCAACCTCGATGGCGGCACGATGATGGAGATCATGATGACGGAGATCATGGTGTGGCGCCGGTCACGATGAAGATCATGCCAGTGCTTTGGTGATGGAGATCAAGAAGCACAAGATCATGGCCATATCATGTCACTTATGAATTGCATGTGATGTTAATCCTTTTATGCACCTTATCTTGCTTAGAACGACAGTAGCATTATAAGGTGATCACTCACTAAATTTCAAGATAAAATTGTGTTCTTCCCGACTGTGTACCGTTGCGATAGTTCGTTGTTTCGAGACACCACATGATGATAGGGTGTGATAGACTCAACGTTCACATACAATGGGTGCAAAACAGTTGCACACGCGAAACACTCGGGTTAAACTTGACGAGCCTAGCATGTGCAGACATGGCCTCGAAACACATGAGACCGAAAGGTTGAGCATGAATCGTATAGTTGATATGATTAACATAGAGATGTTTACCACTGAAACTGCACTCAACTCACGTGATGATCGGACTTGAGTTAGTGAATTTGGACCATGCCACACTCAAGTAACTAGAGGGATGTCTATTTGAGTGGGAGTTTATTTGTAATTTGGTTAGCTAAACTCTAATTGTCTTGAACATAGTATAAGTCCACTTTGCAATATTTTATGTTGTAGATCAATGGCTCACGCAGTAGCAACCCTGAATTTCAATACGTTCCTAGAGAAAGCTAAGCTGAAAGATGATGGTAGCAACTTTGTAGACTAGACTAGTAATCTAAGACTCATCCTACAAGATGGGAAAAAAGAATTATGTCCGTGATGCAGTGTTAGGAGATGAACCACCCGCTACGTCTGATCAAGATGTTTCGAACGCTTGGCAAGCACGTAAGGAGGACTATTCAGTAGTTCTTGTATGGCTTAGAACCGGGACTTCAACGACGCTTTGAACGACATGGAGCATATGAGATGTTCCAGGAGTTGAAGTTTATCTTTCAGAAGAATGCCCGGATTGAGAGGTATGAGACATCCGATAAATTCTATGCTTGCAAAATGGAGGAGAATTCATGTGTCGGTGAACATGTGCTCAAAATGTCTGGGTACTCAAATTGTCTAGCTGAGCTGGGGATTGAACTCCCGCAAGAGGCTATCACTGACAGAATTCTTCAATCACTGCCACCTAGCTACAAGAGCTTTGTATTGAACTATAACACGCAAGGGATGAATAAGTCACCCGGCGAGTTATTCGTGATGCTGAAAGTCGTAGAGTCAGAACTCCAAAAAAAACATCAAGTGTTGATGGTGAATGCAAGAAGGGTAACTCCAAGAAGAGCGGCAAAGCTGTTACTCCTCCGATGAAGAAAGCCAAGGCTGGACCTATGCCGGAAACTGAGTGCTATTATTGCAAGGGGATGAGTCACTGGAAGCGCAACTGCCCCAAGTATTTTGCTGATAAGAAGGCGGCCAACGCCAAACTAGATATATGTGATATACATGTTATTGATGTGTACCTAACCAACTCTCTTAGTAGTGCCTGGGTATTTGATACCAGTTCTGTTTCTCATATTTGCAACTCGAAGCAGGAACTGTGGAATAAACGAAGGCTGGCGAAGGATGAAGTGACGATGTGCGTGGGAAATGGTTCCAAGGTTGATGCAATCGTCGTCGGCACAGTCTCACTTCAGTTACCATCAGGATTAGTTATGAACTTAAATAATTGTTATTTAGTGCCTCCGTTAAGCATGAACATTATATCTGGAGCTTGTTTATTGCAAGACGGTTACTCATTTAAGTCATAGAATAATGGTTGTTCTATTTTTATGAGTAACATCCTTTATCGTCATGCACCCAATGTGAGGGGTTTGTTCATATTGAATCTTGATTGTGATGACACACATATACATAATATTGAGACCAAAAGATTTAGAGTTAACAATGATAGTGCCACCTTTTTGTGGCACTGCCGCTTAGGTCATATTGGTGTAAAGCGCATGAAGAAACTCCATGCTGATGGGCTTTTGGAGTCACTTGATCTCGAATCACTTGACACGTGCGAACCATGCCTCATGGGCAAGATGACTAAGACTCCGTTCTCCAGAACAATGGAGCGTGCAAGTGACTTGTTGGAGATCATTGATACGTCTCCCTCGTATCTACTTTTCCAAACTCTTTTGCCCTTGTTTTGGACTCTAATTTGCATGATTTGAATGGAACTAACCTGGACTAACGATGTTTTCAGCAGAATTGCCATGATGTTGTTTTTGCACAGAAATAAAAGTTCTCGGAATGACCTAGAAATTTACGGGGATTTTCTGTGGAATATATAAAAAATACTGGCACAATAATCAACCGGAGAAGTGGAGCGTGGTGCCCACAAGCCCACCAGACGCGAGCCCCCCTGGCCGTGCCTGACAGGCTTGTGGGGCCCACGGAGCTCCACCGCCTCCAATTCCAGCTCTAGTTAGTCCCTTTGGTTTGAAAAAAAATAAAGGAGAAGAGTTCATCACGTTTTACAATACGGAGGTGCCGCCACCTCATGTTCTTCCTCTGGAGGGCAGATCTGGAGTCCGTTTTGGGCTCCGGAGAGGGGAGATCGTCGCCATCGTCATTACCAACCTTCCTTCATCGCCAATTCCATGATGCTCTTCACCGTTCGTGAGAAATCTCATCGTAGGCTTGCTGGACGGTGATGGGTTGGATGAGATCTGTCATGTAATCGAGTTAGTTTTGACGGGGATTGATCCCTAGTATCCACTATGTTCTGAGATTGATGTTGCTACTACTTTGCCATGCTTAATGCTTGTCACTCGGGCCCGAGTGCCATGATTTCAGATCTGAACCTATTATGTTCTTGCCAATATATGTGTATTCTTGATCCTATCTTGCAAGTTGTAGTCACCTACTATGTGTTATGACCCGGCAACCCCGGAGTGACAATAGCCGGAACCACTCCCGGAGATGACCATAGTATGAGGAGTTCATGTATTCACTAAGTGTTAATGCGTTGGTCTGGTTCTCTATTAAAAGGAGAACCTTAATATCCTGTAGTTTCCATTAGGACCCCGCTGCCATGGGAGGGATGGACAATAGATGCCATGCAAGTTCTTTTCCCTAAGCACGTATGACTACATACGGAATACATGCCTACATTACATTGACGAACTGGAGCTAGTTACTTATCTCTCCATGTTATAACTGTTGCATGATGAATATCATCCGGCATAATTATCCATCACCGATCCAATGCCTATGAGTTTTTCCTACCGGTCCTTTCTACGTTTCTTTGTTGCTACTACTGTCATTGCTGCTACTGTTACTCTGTCACTATTGTTGTCACTGCTACTACTGTTGCTGTTGCTACTGTTGCTATCACGACCTTGCTACTGATACTTTGCTGCAGATACTAAGTCTTTCAGGTGTGGCTGAATTGACAACTCAACTGCTAATACTTGAGAATATTATTTGGCTCCCCCTTGTGTCGAATCAACAAATTTGGGTTGAATACTCTACCCTCGAAAACTGTTGCGATCCCCTATACTTGTGGGTTATCAAGACTATTTTCTGGCACCGTTGCCGGGGAAGCATAGCATTATTCTCAAGATTAGTCTCCCGTCAACGTGCTATTTTTTGGCGCCGTTGCCGGGGAGGCATAGCTCTATTCTCTGAGTCACTTGGGATTTACGTCTGCTGATCACTATGAGGAATCCAAGAGATCCAAAAACTAAAGTCTTGCCCTCAACTACGAGGACGTGTAAGGAACTGCCATCTAGCTCTGCACTTGATTCACCTTCAGTTATGAGTAAGTTTGCGACACCACCTCCTGCTAGAAATTTTGATATGTAACATGTGCTTGATGATGCTATTTCTGCTGTCCATGATGCTTGTGATGATGCTTTGCTTGATACTGCTTTGACACTAGTTGCATTCCTTGATGCACAAATTGCTAGAGTTGCTGCTAGATGTGATGATACTTCTGAAACTGCTGAGATTATTGAAGTAGAACCTGCTAGTTCACCTGTTGGAACTAGCTCTCCTAGATATAAATTGCCAGATATGCCTGAGGGTTATGTTATGGAGGGAGAGATAACCGAGGACTTTCTTGCTTGTAAGGATAACTATGATGTTCAGAAGTTACTGCGTAAGTGGAAAGAAAAATCTTTGAACGCTAGGATGAAATACGACCCAAAGTTTGCTACTTCGCCTATCTTTGTGACCGATAAGGATTATGAATTCTTTGTCGACCCTGAGTTAATCACTCTGGTCGAATCTGATCCCTTTCACGGTTATGAGTCTAAAATGGTTGTAGCACATCTTACCAAACTGCATGATATAGCCACCCTATTCACGAGTGAGGAAAAGATCCGCCACTACTATATCCTTAAGTTGTTTCCTTTCTTGCTAAAGGATGACGCTAAGACTTGGTTCACTTCTCTTGCTCCTAGTTGTGTGCGTAGTCCCCAGGATATGATCTACTACTTCTCTGAGAAATATTTCCCTTCCCATAAGAAGCAAGCTGCCTTGCAGGAAATATACAACTTTGCGCAAGTTGAAGAAGAGAGTCTCCCACAAGCTTGGGGGAGGCTCGTCCATCTACTGAATGCTTTGCCCGATCACCCTCTTGAGAAGAATGAAATACTTGATATCTTCTATAATGGACTAGTCGATGCTTCTAAGGACCACCTAGATAGTTGTGCTGGTTGTGTTTTAGGGAACGAACCGTAGAACAAGCTGAGGTCCTATTGAATAATATCTTGTGCAATGAGAATGCTTGGACTATTCCCAAACCACCTCCGAAGCCAACTCCTAAGAAAAGAGGTATTCTACTCCTTAGTCCTGAAGATATGAAAGAAGCTAAGAAATCTATGAAAGAGAAAGGCATTCAATCTGAAGATGTCAAAAATCTACCACCTATCGAAGAGATCCATGGTCTTGATAACCCGATACAGGTAGTAGAGGTAAATTCTCTTCGTAGATTCAATGAGAGTGATATTCCTTTTGATAAACCTGCTAGCTTATGCCTGGATGAATTTGATAACTTTGTTGCCAAACAACAAAGTTTCAATGATTATGTTAGCAAACAATTGGAACAGAATGCTCGTATGCTTAGTCATTTAAGTGCTTGCATGGACATAAACGTCAATGATCTTAAGCTCTTGAGTAAACATGCCTCTATGGTTACTACTCAAGTAGAACAAGTACTTAAGGCTCAAAATGACTTGCTCAATGAGTTGAATGACAATTATGTCACAGTCGTCACTAGAGGCGGTAGAATGACCTAGGAATCTTTGTACCGTGAGGGTCATCCTAAGAGAATTGAATAGGATTCTCAAGGAGTTAGCACTGATGCACCTAGTCATCCTAGGAAGAAGAAGAAAGACGATAGGAACTTGCATGCTAGCAACCCTGTTGCTGTTACACCTGAGAATCCAAATGATGCCTCTGTTTCTGATGCTGAAACGCAATCTGGTGATGAACATGAGCCTAATGATAATATTGATAGTGATGTTCATATTGATGCTCAACCTAGCAATGATAAGGATGTGGAGATTGAACCTGTTGATCTTGATAACCCACAACCTAAGAACAAGAGATACGATAAAAACAACTTCCTTTCTAGGAAGCATGGTAAAGAAAGAGAACCATGGGTTCAGAAACCCATGCCCTTTCCTCCCAAAGCATCCAAGAAAAAGGATGATGAGGATTTTGAGCGATTTCTTGAAATGATTAGACCTGTCTTTCTGCAAATGCGTTTGACAGATATGCTCAAAATGTCTCCGTATGCTAAGTACATGAAGGATATTGTGATTAATAAGAGGAGGATACCTGAGGTTGAGATTTCCACCATGCTTGCCAATTACACCGTCAAGGGTGGAACTCCTAAGAAACTAGGTGATCCCGGAGTGCCCACTATACCTTGCTCCATTGAAGGAAACTTTGTTAGAACTCCTCTATGCGATCTTGGAGCCGGTGTTAGTGTTATGCCTCTTTCTCTTTATCGTAGACTTGAACTAGATAAGTTGACACCCACTGAAATCTCTCTGCAAATGGCCGACAAATCAACTGCTTTCCCTATCGGCATTAGCGAGGATGTCCCTGTTGTGGTTGCTAACGTCACTATCTTAACAGACTTTGTTATTCTGGATATTTCCGAGGATGATGCCATGGCGGTCATCCTTGGAAGACCCTTTCTAAACACTGTAGGGGCTATTATTGATTGCAACAAAGGCAATGTCACTTTCCAGGTCAATGGTAATGAGAATACGGTGCACTTTCCGAAGAAACAATATCGAGTACATTGCATCAATGCTATCGAAAAAACGTCATCGATTCTTATTGGGAGCTTCGAATGCCCTATACCTACTATCAAGATGAAGTATGATTTGCTTGTTGGGGATATGCACATCCCCATTGAGGTAACCTAGTGACTATTCAAAAATTCTCCGTTCTTTTTTTATGCGATTCGAAAAAGTTTGTCAAGGAGACTTGATCAACCTCATTGACGGATTTCTTTCGATGACCATGGGATGGATGAATCGAGGAGTCACAACCCTCTGTTCCAAGCCTTTACCTTTGGTTGCTTAGAAGAAAAATGATAGATTTAGTTTAGTTTTCCCTGTTTTCTGCTTTTTGCGTCCCGTAGGAAAATACCCCAAAAATAAAAGTTCTCCGAATGTCGTGAAAATCAAGTATTATTTTTTCTGGAATTTTTGAAAAATTCCGAGACGGAGAGCTAGTCAGGGGGATGCACCAGTGGGCCACAAGCCCTGGAGGCACGGGCACCCCCTTGGTCGCGCCTACCAGGCTTGTGGGGCCCACATGTCCCCCCTCCACTTATTCTAGCTCACATCTCCTTCTCCTACCTCCAGAAAAAATCATCCCGCAGCTCAAACCCGTGTTCCTGCTCTTCTTGCTGCGATTTTTTGATCTCCTTGTGCAAAGCTCCATTCACCAAACTGTTTTGGGGAAATTGCTCCTTGGTATGTGACTCCTTCATTGGTCCAATTAGTTTTTTCTCTAGTGCCTTATTCATTGCGTATTTTTGCTACCTTGGTGACCCTGTTCTTGAGCTTTGCCTGCCAATTTCAGCTGGTCCCAAGTAGTTTTGATGCGTGATATGGCCTGTAGGCACTTGAAGGAGTAGTTGCTACGAGTTTCGTTTGGCCTTGTTCACTTTTCCTTAGAGTCATTGAAAATTTCAGAAAAGGAAGATGTTCAGGAGAAACTATCATGGTGGTTCCTCAAGCAAGATGGGTCCCCATCTCGCGATTCGGGAACCCGATCCTTAC
Organism: Hordeum vulgare subsp. vulgare; assembly: GCF_904849725.1. Lineage (NCBI taxonomy): Eukaryota > Viridiplantae > Streptophyta > Magnoliopsida > Poales > Poaceae > Hordeum > Hordeum vulgare. The sequence goes on along the minus strand of NC_058521.1, from coordinate 107,413,459 downwards.
CAACCGAGGAATGCACAGGTACAACCATGTGAATGGCCTTCTGATGAATTCATGATTGATGCAGGTTTCAAAGACACGTTTGATACACTTGTTCATAATGTTGGATTTGAAGAATTCATCTCCGATAAATGTTAACAGTATACTACTCTCACTGCTTCTTTTGTTCGTAGATTCAAATTTTCAGCTGGCCGTGACACATCCGTACTGTTTGATCTCTATGACAAATCGTATACCATGGATTTAGAGGATTTCAATACAATTTGCAAGATACCTGATCGGGTAGTCTCAATGATCCTCCTAAATCTTCGGTTAGGGAATTTTTCTCTAGTATAACTGTTGGAGAAACTAGAGATATTACGCAGGCTACCATGGGGAGCATTCATTTTCCTGCCTTGCATTACTTTGCCCTCTTCATAGGTAGATGCATTAACGGCAAGATCGAGCATTGTCACCTCTGCGCACCTGACCTCAGTATTCTTAAGAGCGCAGTAACGGGTGCTATAGTAGCAAGGAGGCTGAATAATAATGCTAATGAAGGGATTTCTTTGGTTGGATCTATGCCACTCGCATAGAAAATTTTCTTGGAGTACCCATCCGCGAAGGAGACCCCCCGCTCCATACAACTTTCCTTGATCGCACCGCTATGACACGCTATCAGTTCCTTGAGAGGGATAATGAATCCCTCCTATACCAGTTAATATTTAACCGACATCGTGTTTTCCATATTACCCTTCCTGCTCCTGCCTTCTTTGACTTTCAGGTAAAACGGAGATATTACATAACCAGAGGAGAGGCACAGGAGTCTGAGAGGGAGGCAAAGGCTGCTCGCTTTCGTGAGGCAGCTATTCATGCAGTGGCTGCCGCGCTCTAGTACAACCCCATTATGATTTCGGATATCGCCCGGACCAGCCATGGGAGTAGACCAACTTAGGCCAAAAGCCTAAGCTTGGGGGAGAATGTGTTTCTCACCGACTTTATATTCTTGCTAACGCTTTCACTTTGTTAGTCGGTGTTCACACTTTGCCACTGTATCATCCATGCTAGTTTATTTCTTTTTCTCGCTTGTTTGTCTAGTTTGAGAAAACCCAAAAATATTTCTCGTTCTTCTTTTGCTTGTTGGGAGCTTTCCCGTGTAAATAGTTTTCTTTTTCTTTGGGTCAAGGTAGAAGACCATCGTTACAATGTTTAGTGGCTCTCGCATGCATATCTGTTTATCTATCAAAGAGCCATATTACTTTGTCTTCTCCTTTGTGTTTGCTTGCAGATTCCAGCTTAGTCCAATGCACGAGCACTCTTATTATTGTTCACATTGTTCGGTCGTCCAAGTGAAAGGCAATAATGACGATATATGATGAAGTGACTGAGCCTGGAAAAGCTGGTATGAACTCGATCTATTTTGTTTTTGTAAATATGACTAGCTCATCGTTCCAGATTCAGCTTTGTTGTGTGAGAAGCATGTTTGCAATGACAACTTAGAGATCATAGTTTATGATGCCATGCTTAATTAGCTAGGAGCTTATAATGGTTTGTCTTGGATGCCAACATGAATTTCGAGATGATTATGATGTAGTACGATATGATGGTATCCTCCTTTGAATGATTCAAGTGGCTTGACTTGGCACATGTTCACGCATGTAGTTGAAACAAAATCAACACAACCCCTATGATATTCATGTTCATGGTGATTTATGTCCTACTCATGCTTGCACACAATGTTGGTTAATCCCAATGCATTTTTATGACTGTTGTCGCTCTCTAGTTGGTCACTTCCCAGTCTTTTGCTAGCCTTCACTTGTACTAAGCGAGAATACTGCTTGTGCATCCACTTCCATAAACCCAAAGTTGTTTCATATGAGTCCATCATACCTACCTATATGCAGTATCTACCTGCCGTTCCAAGTAAATTTGCATGTGCCACTCTCTAAACCTTCAAGAAATAATCTGTTTTGCATGCCCGAACCGCTTATGTGGTGACAAGGGGTGATCAGTATCTTCCATGATAGGCGTGTTATCCTCGATATGTGTTTACTCACTATCACTCACGATAAAGGGGCCGGTAATTGGAATGCCCAGTTCCATGCTTAAATCGAAAAGATAATTGCAAACAAAACTCCCCCTGGATTGTTGTTGGTATGGACGACACTCGAGTATTCGGCTAGTCGTGGAATGTGATTGATCGGTGGTGGGGGAGTCAAAACTCTACTTTTCTATTTGGGAACCGCCTATAGTATGTGTAGCATGGAAGATGATGAAAACTCTTGGTCATTGCGTTGACAATGAAAGCATGCCAACCAAAATTATTATCTCTGTTTTCAAAGCTTGAGCTCTGGCACCTCTGCAAATCAATGATTCCCTCTGCGAAGGGCCTGTCTGTTTATGTTTCGATTGAGTCATCCTCTTCTTATAAAAGCACCTCTATCATTTTTATGCTTTGCTTTTAACTGATATTGAGTATGACTGTGACTGGATCTTCTTTGCCATGAATTACAATGTTCAGTCAGCCCTTGGTCTTTGAAGGTGCTCTGCATTTATGTTTTGCGGTCTCAGAAAGCTCTAGCAAGATACCCTCTATTCATACTTCTTCATGATTGTTTTGATTGAAGTGTTGACGTTCAAAACTTATTATTATTGCTCGCTAGTTGATTATGCCATTGATATGAGTTTGCCATGAGACCTAAATGTCACTGCTTATGTGGTTAGCTTACGATCTTGGTGAAAATCTGAATATGAGTTAGACATGATTGCAACAACAAGATCAAACAGAGTTCGTAAAAGTTTTTCTTTTGTCTCTTTCAGTTTGTCAACTGAACTGCTTGAGGACAAGCAAGGCTTTAAGCTTGGGGGAGTTGATACGTCTCCGTCGTATCTACTTTTCCAAACTCTTTTGCCCTTGTTTTGGACTCTAATTTGCATGATTTGAATGGAACTAACCCGGACTAACGTTGTTTTCAGCAGAATTGCCATGGTGTTGTTTTTGCACAGAAATAAAAGTTCTCAGAATGACCTGGAAATTTACGGTGATTTTTTGTGGAATATATAAAAAATACTGGTGCAAGAATCAACCGGAGAAGTGGAGCATGGATCCCACAAGCCCACCAGGCGCGGGCCCCCTGGGTGCACCTCGCAGGCTTGTGGGGTCCATGGAGCTCCACCGCCTCCAATTCCAGCTCTATTTAGTCCCTTTCGTCCGAAAAAATAAAGGAGAACAGTTCATCGCGTTTTACGATATGGAGGCGCCGCCACCTCCTATTCTTCCTCTGGAGGGCAGATTTGGAGTCCGTTCTGGGCTCCGAAAGGGGAGATTATCGCCATCGTCATCACCAACCTTCCTTCATCGCCAGTTCCATGATGCTCTTCACCGTTCGTGAGTAATCTCATCGTAGGCTTGCTGGACGGTGATGGGTTGGATGAGATCTGTCATGTAATCAAGTTAGTTTTGATGGGGATTGATCCCTAGTATCCACTATGTTCTGAGATTGATGTTGCTACTACTTTGCCATGCTTAATGCTTGTCACTAGGGCCCGAGTGCCATGATTTCAGATCTGAACCTATTATGTTCTCGCCAATATATGTGTGTTCTTGATCCTATCTTGCAAGTTGTAGTCACCTACTATGTGTTATGACCCGGCAACCCCGGAGTGACAATAGCCGGAACCAGTCTCGGACATGACCATAGTATAAGGAGTTCATGTATTCACTAAGTGTTAGTGCGTTGGTCCGGTTCTCTATTAAAAGGAGAACCTTAATATCCCGTAGTTTCCATTAGGACCCCGCTGCCACGGGAGGGATGGACAATAGATGCCATGCAAGTTCTTTTCCCTAAGCACGTATGACTACATACGGAATACATGCCTACATTACATTGACGAACTGGAGCTACTTACTTATCTCTCCGTGTTATAACTGTTGCATGATGAATATCATCCGACATAATTATCCATCGCCGATCCAATGCCTACGAGTTTTTCCTACTGGTCCTTTCTACGTTACTTTGCTGCTACAGTTGTCACTGCTGCTACTGTTACTCTGTCACTACTGCTGTCACTGCTATTACTGTTGCTGTTGCTACTGTTGCTATCACCACCTTGCTACTGATACTTTCCTGCAGATACTAAGTCTTTCAGGTGTGGTTGAATTGACAACTCAACTGCTAATACTTGAGAATATTCTTTGGCTTCCCCTTGTGTCGAATCAACAAATTTGGGTTGAATACTCTACCCTCGAAAACTGTTGCCATCCCCTATACTTGTGGGTTATCAATCATACATACTAATGTGTGAGGTCCAATGAGTGTGGAGGCGTGCGGCGGATATCGTTATTTTTTCACCTTCACTATTGATTTGAGTAGGTATGGATATATCTACTTGATGAAGCACAAGTCTGAAACATTTGAAAAGTTCAAACAGTTTCAGAGTGAAGTTGAAAATCATCGTAACAAGAAGATCAAATTCCTACGATCTGATCGAGGGGGCGAATAGCTGAGTTTCAAGTTTGGTGCTCACTTAAGACAATGTGGAATTGTTTCACATTTGACAGCACGAGGAACACCATAGCGTAATGGTCTGTCCGAACGTTGTAATCGTACTTTGTTAGATATGGTGCGATCTATGATGTCTCTTACCGATTTGCCATTGTCATTTTGGGGTTATGCATTAGATACAACTGCATTCACTTTAAATAGGGCACCATCAAAATCCGTTGATACGACACCATATGATCTATGGCATGGCAAGAGGCCAAAGTTGTCGTTTCTTAATGTTTGGGGATGCGATGCTTATGTCAAAAAGCTTCATCCTGAAAAACTGGAACCCAAAGCGGAAAAGTGCGTCTTCATAGGTTACCCAAAAGAGACAGTTGGGTACACCTTCTATCTCATATCCGAGGGCAAAGTGTTTGTTTCTTAATGTTTGGGGATGTGATGCTTATGTTTTTCAATGAAAGACCTAGGAGAAGCTCCTTACGTATTAGGCATTAAGATCTATAGAGATAGATCGAGGCGCCTAATAGGCCTTTCACAAAGCACATACCTTGATAAAGTTTTGAAGAAGTTCAAAATGGAGCAATCCAAGAAGGGGTTCTTGCCAGTGTTACAAGGTATAAAGTTGAGTAAGACTCAGTGTCCGGTGACTGCATAAGATAGAGAAAAGATGAGTACCGTTCCCTATGCTTCAGCCATAGGGTCTATCATGTATGCAATGCTGTGCACAAGACCGGACGTCAGCCTCGCCATAAGTATGGCAGGCAGTTTTCAAAGTGATCCAGGAGTGGAACACTGGGTGGCGGTCAAGAATATTCTGAAGTACCTGAAAAGGACTAAGGAAATGTTTCTCGTTTGTGGAGGTGACGAGGAGCTCGTCATAAAGGGTTATGTCGATGCAAGCTTTGACACTGATCCGGATGGCTCTAAGTCTCAAACCGGATACGTATTTATTCTTAATGGGGCGTGGTAGGCTGGTGCAGTTCCAAGCAAAGCATTGTAGCAGATTCTACATGCGAAGCAGAGTACATGGCTGCATCGGAGGCGGCTAAGGAGGGTGTCTGGATGAAGCAGTTCATGACGGATCTTGGAGTTGTGCCGAGAGCACTAAATCCAATAACTCTGTATTGTGACAACATTGGTGCCATTGCTCTAGCCAAGGAACCAAGGTTAGAAGACCAGACACATCAAATGACGCTTCAACCTCATCCGCGACTATGTCGAAGGAGAGGACGTAAATATTTGCAAAGTGCACACGGATCTGAATGTTGCAGATCTGCTGACTTAACCTCTTCCCCGAGCGAAGCATGATCAACACCAGAACTGTATGGGTGTTAGATTCATTTCAATGTAAATCGCATAGCAATGTGAGACTAGATTATTTACTCTAGTGCAAGTGGGAGACTCTTGGAAATATGCCCTAGAGGCAATGATAAAATAGTTATTATTATATTTCCTATTTTAAGATAATTGTTTATTACCCATGCTATAATTGTATTGAATTAAAACATAAATGCATGTGTGGATACATAGACAAAAGAATGTCCCTAGTAATCCTCTAGTTGACTAGCCAGTTGATCAAGGATGGTTAAGGTTTTCTCACCATACACAAGTGTTGTCACTTGATGACTGGATCACATCATTAGGAGAATGATGTGATGGACAAGACCCAAACTATAAACGTATCATGTGATCATGTCATTTTGTTGCTATTATTTTCTACGTGTCAAGTATTCATTCCTATGACCATGAGATCATGTAACTCACCGACACCGGAGAAATACCTTGTGTGTATCAAATGTCACAACATTACTGGGTGACTATAAAGGTGCTCTACAGGTATCTCCGAAGGTGTCCGTTGAGTTAGCATGAATCAAGACAGGGATTTGTCACTCTATGTGACGCAGAGGTATCGCAGGGCCCACTTGGTAATACAACATCACATATAAGCCTTGCAAGCAATGTGTCTAAAGTGTTAGTCAAGGGATCTTGTATTACGGAAGGAGTAAAGAGAGTTGCTGGTAACGAGATTGAAATAGGTATAGGGATAGCGATGATCAAATCTCAGGCAAGTAACATACCAAAGGACAACGGGAATGATGTACGTGATTATATGAATCCTTGGCACAGAGGTTCAGCCGATAAGATCTTCATAGAATATGTAGGATCGAGTATGGACATCCAGGTCCCGCTATTGGATATTTACCGGGGAGTGCCTCAGGTCATGTCTGCATAGTTCTCGAACCCGCAGGGTCTGCGCACTTAAGGTTCAGTGACGTTTCGGTATAGTTGAGTTATAGGTGTTGGTGACCGAAGGTCGTTCGGAGTCCCGGATGAGATCATGGATGTCACGAGGGTTTCTGGAATGGTCCGGTAACGAAGATTGATATATAGGATTGTTTCATTTGGCCTCCGGAAAAATTTCGGGCATTATCGGCAGTGCACCGGGAGTGACGAATGGGTTCTGGGTTTTTACCGGGAGGGGGCCACCCACACGGGAGAGAACCCAATAAACCATGGGTGGCGCACCAGCCCTTGGTGGACTGATGAGGCCATCCCAATAGGGCTATGTCGGCTAAATGAAAAATCAAAGGAGAAAAAGATAAAAAGAGGGAGGTGGGAAGGAAGGAGGGGACTCCTCCTTCCCCAAACCGAATTGGAGCTGGAGTCCCCTCCTCCTCCACTCGGCCAACACCCTAGGGGCTCTCTTGAGCCTCAAGGCTAGCCCCTCCACTCCTCCTATATATACTAGAGATTTTTGGGTTTTTGAGACACAACTTTGCCACGTGCAACCCTAAACCTCTACTTCGTAGTTCTTCCTCTAGATCGGTTTTCCGCGGAGCTCGGGCTAAGCCCTGCAGGAATAGATCGTCACCATCACCGGCGCGCCGTCACGCTGTCGTAGAACTCATCTACTTCCCCGTCTCTCTTGCTGCATCAAGAAGCCAGAGATCGTCATTGAGCTGTACGCGTGGTGAACGCGGAGGTGCCGTCCGTTCGGCACTAGATCGGAACGGATCGTGGGACGACGGTGATTTGAATCACGAAGCTATTCCACTACATCAACCACATTTCTTAACGCTTCCCGCTTAGTGATCTACAAGGGTATGTGGATCCGATCTCCCTATCATAGATGAACATCACCATGATAGGTGTTCATGTGCGTAGGAATTTTTTTTGTTCCCATGCAACGTTCCCCAACACTATTCAAGATCGATGACGAGGCTGCGACAGAGATTGAAGACGCGATGATAAACTGCAGTGGGCAGGCGGCCCTCGACCATGCAGGGGTGGAATCTGTTGCACCTAATGTTGCCTCATCAAGCATCGTCAGTTGTTTCCCAGCTGAAGATGAAGAAAAGCTTTGGGTTATCTATGTTAGCTACAGTTTCAGCTTCAAGTTAAACCCCTAGTTATGTACTGCTTCACCGCTCCTTGCTTGATTCCGTGCAAGTTATCCATGTTAGCTACAATTCCAGTTTCAAGTGGAGCCCTAGTTAGGTACTCCTTCATTGCTCATTGCTTGCTTGTGAGCAAGTTTAGATGTAGCACTCATGTTCCCATGCTATGTGATGAAGGATGTTCGCCTAGTTCAGATCCTCGCCATGCTCAGTTGTCTAGCACGTCTGTTACTGATTGTTACTTGCTTTGGTGTTGTGGTTACTTGATGCAACCTTTGTCGGATTCTCTCAAATGCCCCCGGATGCCCAAAGTTACCTAATATTAGAACAAAAAATCGACTTCCTAAGCTGGAGCGTGAGAGTCCTTAATAACCCGAACACGTGCACTACGTGTTGGAATATGCCCTAGAGGCAATATTAAATTGGTTATTATCATATTTCCTTGTTCATGATAATCGTTTCTTATCCATGCTATATTTGTATTGATTGTAAACTAAAATACATGTGTGGATACATAGACAACAAAGTGTCCCTAGTAAGCCTCTACTAGACTAGCTCATTGATGAAAGATGGTTAAGGTTTCCAAGCCATAGACATGAGTTGTGATTTGAGAATGGGACCACATCATTAGGAGAACGATGTGATGGAAAAGACCTAAACCGCAAGCATAGCTTTTCATCGTAAGACTACTTATTGCTATTGCTTTCTACATGTCAATGTGTTTGTTCGTGTGACCATGAGTACCTGCCAAACTGCACCCCGACAGTCTAGTCTGTATCACTGCGCAGAGGTCACCTCCAATAGTGAAGTTAGGCTAGGCGGGCCCCTCACCCATCATGTCCAACAGTAAAAGTTAGGCCCCATGGCCCCTCTGTCCTCTGGGCACCCCTTTATAAGGTGACCCAGGGAGCCATCCCACGGGGAGCCAGGCCAGAGACACGCACACACACGCACAGGGGGGAGGATTCTCCCAGTCTCCCCCATTCTCTCACTCCCCACTCTACAGGAGAGGAGGAGAGCTCCCAGCCTCCTTCTTCTTCCTCCAGACAGCTCAAGGAGCACTATGTACAACTATGTATTCTCCATATACACCACACATGCAGGAGTAGGGGTGTTACCTCCATGCGAGGGTCCCGAACCTGGGTAAACCACCGAGTGTTGTTGCCCAACCCGTTTCGGATCTCCACGGCAGCCTTGCTCTCACCTATTTAAGCCACCCCATGGCATCTATCCCAGAAATACCATGATATACATCACAACAAGTTTTGTAATTGTCCAGAGGTAAACATTTATATATGGGAAGTCCAATTTTGCCTACCGGAAAAGTTTCGGACATTACCGGTAGTGTACCGGGGTTCTGAAAGGGTTCCAAGATCCACCGAGGGGGGAGGCACCTGCCCCATGGACCCACATGGGCTGTAGGGGTGGTTCCCTAGCCACCCTAGGACAGGGTCACCAACCCCTAGAGGCGAAATTGGCCTGGGGTCAAGAGTCCCGAAGAGACAAGGCACCTCCGGGGACCCCTTCCTTCCTTGTGGAGGGAGGACTCAACCCTAGCTGTCGTCCCTCCTTGCAGGAGGGGCCAAGGTCTGCGACCTGAATCTGCCTCTTGCCTCCTATATATATCAGACGAGATGGGGAGCGCTGGACAAAACAATTCCCACGCACTCCGGCCTCCCCTCTCTTCCGTTCTTCCTCGTTCACAGTTCCGGAGGCGCTTGGTGAAGTCGTGCTGGGATTGCTCCACCACCATATCCACCACGTCATCATGCTTGTTGAGATCCCATCTAATTCCCCTTCCTATCTTGCTGGATCAAGAAGGAGGATACGTCATCGAGACGCATGTGTGCTGAACGTGGAGGTGTCATCCGTTCGGCGCAAGATTGGATTGGATCGCGTTTGGATCGTGAACACTATGACTACATCAACCGTGTTTTATACGCTTCTACTTAGGGATTTACAAGGGTATGTAGATGCACTCTCCCTCTCGTAGATGTTGATCTCATAGATTGATCTTCATGAGCATGGGATTTTTTTATTTCCCATGCGACATTCCCCAATAGTGGCATCATGCCTTGCGATGATAAAGACTTACCAATAATCCAATATGCAGATGACACTCTTATCATTTTGCCTGTTGTGGAGTCCCAGCTATTGGAGTTCAAAAAGATGCTTATTCTTTTCTCCCAATCCACTGGTCTTCATGTGAATTATCACAAGTCTGCTCTATTGCCTATCAACATTGATCAAGGAGAACTTCAAAGGCTAGCTGCCTCTATTGGGTGTAAGGTAGGATCACTGCCTTTCACCTATCCTGGTCCGTGTGTTGGGACAACCAAACCAAGGATTATTGATCTAATGCCATTGGTGGATAATATGGAAAGGAGGCTGTCTACTAGCTCCTCCTTCCTTGCTCAGGGTGGTCATTTGCAATATCTCAACTTAGCTTTGTCCTCTGTTGTCATTTTTTCCTCTGTAGTTTGGACATACCACCAGGGATCATTAAGCAGTTGGAAAGGATACAAAGGCAATGTTTGTGGCGAAAAAATGGCCAAGACCATGCACCTTCTCTTGCAGCCTGGGACTTAGTGTGCAGACCAAAAATGAAGGGTGGTTTGGGGATTATGAATCTGTCTGTCCAGAATGAGGTACATCTTCTTAAGCATGTAGATAAGTTCTTGAATAAAGCAGAAGTGCCCTGGGTTGATTTAATATGGAACACTTACTATCACAACATAGTTCCACAGGGTACCTCCCTTAGTGGATCATTCTGGTGGAAGGATATCTGCAAGAGAATGGACAAGTTTAGAGCTATCACTTATGTCCAACCAAACAGAGGAGATACTTTCCTCTTTTGGTCTGATTCCTCGGCACTAGGAGACTCAAACCTGCCCCTAGCTCTTCGGTTCCAACGATTGTTATCCTTTGTTATTGATACATTCTACACTGCTGAGGAGGTTTTCCAAGCATTGAGACAAATAACATGACCAACATGTTTCACTTGCCTCTCTCTAACAAGGCCTTCGAGGAGTTGGAAATAGTCACCTGCTTACTCCAAAACCTTAATAGAGATCAACTTAGCAAAGATGTCTCGCTTTGGAGTAGCGACAGTAAGGTTTACTCTGCTAAGAAATACTACCTTCATGTCCATCAGCCCATTATACCCAACCCTCTGCTCAGTTGGATGTGGAAGAGTTGCTGCACCATGAAGATCAAAATGTTTGCCTGGATGCTCATTATGGACAGGATGAACACCCAAGATATGCTTGAACAACGCCACTGGAAAGTTTCTGATTCAAATCTATGTGTTCTTTGTCATGCCAGGGTCAAAGAGGATAGGGATCATCTCTTTTTGAACTGCCTATTCAGCATTAGGGTTTCGAACTATCTTCAGATCACGTGGTAGGGTACTTCCATGTGGGATACTTCTTTCGCAGCCAGGAAAGATGTTTAGCATCCTTTCTTCTCTGAAGTAGGTTCACTGCTTGCTGGAATATTTGGATAGTCAGAAATGCAAGGATTTTCAACAATGAGCGTCCCAGGTTCAATAAATGGAAGTCTAGCTTCACTCATAATATCTCTCTTTTAGCCTATAGGATTAAGGCTAGATTTAAGGAAGCTCTCCTTAAGTGGATCTCCTTCCTGCCTCCCTGAGGTGTGTATCTCTGTACCCACCCCTATTGTATATTCTAATCCTCTCATGTACATAAACTCTCTTTATGTTGGAATAAAAGAAAAGACTGTGGGGTGATTCCCTACAGTAGCTGGTAAAAAAATAGTGGCATCATGAGCTAGGTCTATGTGCGGATAACATGCATGAGTAGAACACAAAGTGTTTGTGGGCATTGATGTTCACATTGCTTACTTCCTTAGTCTTATCTTGATTGGGCGGTATTGTGGGATCAAGCGGCTCAAACCAACCTTACTCGTCCAAGTACGAGAGATTGGTTCCATCGAGTGACATGCAACTTGTTGCATAAATATGGCTGGCATGTGTCTGTCTCTCCCACTTTAGTTGGATCAAATTTGACAGAGGCGGTCCTTCTAGAAGGTTAAATAGCAACTTGAATATCACTGTTGTGCCTTTGCGTAGGTAAGAATGATTCTTGCTAGTCACCCATAGCAGCCACATAAAACATGCAACAACAAAGTAGAGGACGTCTAACTTGTTTTTGCAGGGTATGTTGTGATATGATATGGCCAAGGACATAATGAGATATATGTGCTGTATGAGATGATCATGTTTTGTATAGATTATCACGACTTGCATGTTGATGAGTACGACAATTGGCAAGAGCCATAAGGTTGCCTTTAATTAATTTGTGCCTTTTGCTTTACTTCATCACTACGAGTTAGCAATAGTTGTAGAAGCATAGTGGGTGCAGCAACCCAATGGCGATACGATGATGGAAATCATGATGAGGGAGATCATGGTGTCATGCCAGTGAAAGTGGAGATCATGCCGGTGCTTTGGAGATGGAGATCAAAAGCACAAGATGATGATGGTCATATCATTTCATTTATATGATTTGCATGTGATGTTAACCCTTTTATGCATCTTATTTTGCTTAGGACGACGGTAGCATTATAAGACGATCCCCGAGTAAAATTTGAAGATAAAATTGTGTTATCCCCAAGTGCGCACCGTTGCGATGGTTCGTCGTTTCGAAGCACCACAGGATGATCGGGTGTGATAGACTCTATGTTTGCGTACGACGGGTGTAAGCCAGTTTTGCACATGCAGAACATTTGGGTTAAACTTGACGAGCCTATCATGTGCAGACATGGCCTCGGAACACAGGAGACCGAAAGGTTGAACAGAGTCATATAGTAGATATGAGCAAGATGGAGATGTTCATCATTGAAACCACCTTCTCACATGATGATTGGACCTGGGTTGGTGGATTTGGATCGTGTTACACTCAGACGACCCGAGGGATGTTGATTTGAGTGGGAGTTCTTTAGTAATATGATTAATTGAACTCATTATCATGAACAAAGTCAAAATGTCTTTGCAAATTATGTTGTAGCTTGATAGCTCGCGTTGTAGCTCCCCTTGTATTTTTGATATGTTCCTAGGGAAAAATAAGTTGAAAGATGATGGTAGCAATTATGCGAATTAGGTTCGTGATGTGAGGATTGTCCTCAGTTGCTGCACAAAAGGCTTATGTGCTAGATGCACTGCTCGGTGCGCCACCCCCCTCAAACATCATTTGTGGGTGTTGAGAACATCAGAGAGGCACGTTTTGACGACTGCTTGATAGTTCAGTGCGTCATGCTATACAACTTAGAATTGAGGCTGCAAAGATGTTTTGAATGTAACGGAGCATATGAGATCTTCCGAGAGCTAAAATTTGGATTTCAGGCTCGTGCCCGTGTTGAGAGTATGAGACTCCGACAAAATTCTTTGCATGCAAGATGAAGGTGAATAGCTCAATCGGTGAGCATGTGCTCAGATTGTCTTGGTGCTACAATCACTTGAATCAAGTGGGAGTTGATCTTCCAGATGATATGGTGATAGACATAGTTCTCCAAGTCACTGCCAACAAGCTATTGGAGCATGGCAATGAACTATAACATGTCAGGGATAGAGATGATGATCCCTGAGCTATTCGCGATGTTTTACACCACGAAGGTAGAAATCAAGAAGAAGCATCAAGTGTTGATGGTTAGTAAAACCACCAGTTTAAAGAAGGGCAAGGGAAAGAAGGGAAACTTCGAGAATGGCAAGCCAGTTTTCGCTCCAATGAAGAAACCCAAGGTTGAACCCAAACCCGAGACTATGTGCTTCTGTTGTTAGGGGAACAGTCACTCAGAGCGGAACTTCCCCACATGCTTGGGAGATAAGGAGGCTGGCAATGTCAACAAAAGTATATTTGATATACATGTTATTGACGTGTGCCTTACTAGTGCTTGTTGTAGCTCCTAGGTATTTGATACCGGTTCAGTTGCTAATATTAGTAACTTGAAACAGGAGTTGCAGAATAAACGGAGACTATCTAAGGGCGAGGTGTCGATGTGTGTTGGAAGTGTTTCCAAGGTTGATGTGATCACCATCGCACGGTCCATCTACCTTCGAGATTAGTGGTCAACCTAAATAAATGTTATTTGGTGTTTGCATTGAGCATGAACATTGTATTTATTTGGTTTATTGCGGGACGATTATTCACGTAAGTTAGATAATAATTGGTTATTCTGTTTACATGAATAATAGATTTTATGATCATGCACCCGATGTGAATGGTTTATTGAATCTCGATCATAGTGATACACACGTTCATAGTATTGATGCCTGAAAACATGTAAAGATAGTAATGATAGTAACACATATTTGTGTCACTGCTGCTTAGATCATATTGGTGTAAAACGCATGAAGAAACTCCATGGTGATGGATCATTGGACTCACTCGATTTTTAGGTCACTTGAGACATGCGAACCCTGCCTCTTGGGCAAGATGACTAAGACCCGTTTTCCAGTGTGATGGAGCGGGCAAGTGACTTATTGGAAATAATACGTTTTGATGTATGTAGTCCAATGAGTGTTCAAGCACACGGTGGATATCGTTATTTTCTTGCTTCACAAATGATTTGAGCAGATATAGGTATATTTACTTGGTGAACCACAAGTCTGAAATGTTGAAAAGTTCAAGCAACTTCAGAGTGAAGTTAAAGATCGTCGTGACAAGAGGATTAAATGTCCATGATGTGATCGTGGAGGTGATATCTGAGTTACGAGTTTGGTATACATTTAAGACAATGAGGAAATTGTTTCACAACTCATGCCACCTGGAACACCATAGTGTGATGGTGTGTCCCTACGTCGTAGTCGTACCCTATTGGATATGGTATGTACTATGATGTCTCTTACCGATATGACACTACCATTTTGGGGTTATGCATTAGATACAACCATATTCACTTAAATAGGGAACCATATAATTTGTTTTGATATCACACCGTATGAACTATGATTTGACAAGAAACCTAAGCTGTCGTTTCTTAAAGTTTGGGATTGTGATGCTTATGTCAAAGGCTTCAGCTTGATAAGCTCGAACCCAAAGCGGATAAATACATCTTCATAGGACACCCAAAACAGTTGGGAATACCTCCTATCTCAGTTCCGAAGGCAAAGTGTTGGTTTCTAAGAACGGGTCATTTCTCGAGAAAGAGTTTCTCTCGAAAGAATCGAGTGGGAGGATGGTGGAACTTGGTGAGGTTGTTGAACCATCACTTCAACCAAATAGTAGTAGGGCGATGGAAGATATTTGTGTGGTTCCTACACCAGTTGAAGAGGAAGCTAATGATGGTGATCATGAAGTTTCAGATCAAGTTACTAGCAAACCTCGTAGGTCGACAAGGACACGTACTGCTCCAGAGTGGTACGGTAATCCTGTCTTGGAGGTCATGTTGTTGGAAAACAATGAACCTACAAGCTACGGAGAAGCGATGGTGGGCCCGGATTCAAAAAAAATGTCTAGAGGCCTTGAAATCCGAGATAGGATAAAGTGTGGACTTTGGAAGAACTACTTAATGGTCGTAAGGCTATTAAGTACAAATGGATCTTTAAATGGAAGACAAACGATGATGGTAAATGCCACCATTTAGAAAGCTTGACTTGTCGCAAAGAGGTTTCCAACAAGTTCAAGGAGTTGACTGTGATGAGACTTTCTCACCCATAGCGAAGCTAAAGTCTGTTGGAATTATGTTAGGAGTTGGTGCATTTTTCAATTATGAAATCTGGCAGATGGATGTAAAAAATTGTTTCCTTAATGGTTTCCTTAAGGAAAGGTTGTATGTGATACAACCAGAAGGTTTTGTCGATCCTAAGGATGCTAAAAGGCATGGGAGCTCCAGCGATCCATTTATGGACTGGTGCAAGCATCTCAAAGTTGGAATAAGCGCTTTGATGAGTGATCAAAGCTTTTGATTTATATAGAGTTAATGAAGAAACTTGTATTCACAAGAAAGTGAGTTGGAGCACTATAGAATTTCTGATAAGTATATGTGGTTGACATATTGTTGATCGAAAATGATGTATAGTTTCTGAAAAGCATAAACAGTTGTTTGAAAGGTTCTTTTCAAAGGAAAACCTAGATAAAGCTATTTAAAATAATGGGCATCAAGATCTATAGAGATAGATCAAGACGCTTGATAAAACTTTCAATAAAGACATACCTTGGCAAGATTTTGAAGGAGTTCAAAATGGACCGGTCAAAGAAGGAGTTCTTGACTTTATTATAAGGTGTGAGTTTGAGTAAGACTCAAAGCCCGACCACGGTAGATGAAAGAGAACGGACGAAGGTCGACCGATATGCCTTAGCCGTAGGCTCTATAGTAGGCCATGCTGTGTACCGCACTTCGTGTGTGCCTTGGCATGAGTCTGTCAAGGGGTACAAGAGTGATCCAGGAGTGGATCACTGGACAACGGTCAAAGTTATCCTTAGTAACTAGACGACTAAGGAAATGCTTCTCAATTATGGAGGTGATAAAAGAGTTCATCGTAAATGATTGCGTTGATGCAAGCTTTGACACCAATCTGGATGACCCTGGCTAGCAAACCGGATTCATATAGTGAAGTAGTCATTTGGACTAGCTCCAAGTGGAGCATGGTATCAACATCGACATTATGACATGGAGATTTGCAAAGTACACATGAATCTGAATCTTGCAGATTCGTTGACTAAAACCTTTCTCACAAGCAAAACATGATCAAACCCCAGAACTCATTGGGTTTTAATCACATGGTGATGTGAACTAGATTATTGACTCTAGTGCAAGTGGGAGACTTTTGGAAATATGCCCTAGAGGCAATAATAAACTGGTTGTTACCATATTTCCTTGTTCATGATAATCGTTTATTATCCATGCTATAATTATATTGATTGGAAACTCAAATACATGTGTGGATACATAGACAACAAAGTTCCCTAGTAAGCCACTACTAGACTAGTTGGTTGATAGAAGTTGGTTAAGGTTTCCTAGACATAGACATGAGTTGTCATTGATAACGGGGTCACGTCATTAGGAGAATGATGTGATGGACAAGACCCAAACCGGAAGCATAGGTTTTGACCGTATGACTAAGTTTATTGCTATTGCTTTCTTCATGTCAATGTATCTGTTCCTATGACCATGAGATCATGCAACTCCCTCACACCGGAGGAATACCTGGTGTGTACCAAATGTCACAATGTAACCTTTTCATTATAAAGATGCTCTACACGTATCTCCAAGGGTGTCTGTTGGGTTGGCATGGATCGAGACTCGGATTTCTCACTCCGTATGATGGAGTGGTATTTCTGTGCCCACTCGGTAATACAAAATCATATGAAGCTTGAAAGCAATGTGGCTAAGGAGTTAGTCATGGGATCTTGTATTAAAGAACGTGTAAAGAGGCTTGCTAGTAACAAGATTAAACTAGGTATGGAGATACCGACGATCGAGTGTCGGGTAAGTGACATACCGCTGGACAAAGGGAACTGCATACGATATTGACTGAATCCTTGACATCGTGGTTCAACCGATAATGATCTTCGTGGAATATGTGGGATACAATATGGATATCCAGGTCCCACTATTGGTTATTGACCGGAGAAGTGTCTCGGTCATGTCCACATGATTCTCAAACCCGTAGGGTACGCAAGCTTAACACTCGATTGATGCTAGAGTAGTATTGGGATATGTACGTTGGTGACCGAATGTTGTTTGGAGTCCCGGATGAGATCCCGGACGTCAAGAGGAGTTCTGGAATGGTCCGGAGATAAAGATTTATATATGGGAAGTCCAGTTTTTCCTACCGTAAAAGTTTCGGGCATTATCGATAGTGTACCGGGGTGCCGAAAGGGTTCCCAAGGTCCACCAGGGGGGGTCCACCTACCACGTGGGCCCACATGATCTATAGGGGTGGAACCCTTGCCACCCTAGGACACGGGTACTAGCCCCTAGAGGCGAAATTGGCTTGGGGGCAAGAGTCTCAAAGGGACAAGGCACCCCGAAGATGCCTTGGAGGAGGGGGACTCCTCCCTTACTTGCGGAGGGACGAATCCACCCTAGCCGTCGTCCCTCCTTGGAGGAGGGGTCAAGGGATGCGACCTAAACCTTCCCCTTGCCTCCTATATATAGTAGAGAACAGGGGGGGGGGGGGGGGTGGACACAACAATTCTCATGCCCTGCGGCCTCCCCTCTCTCCCGTTCTTCCTCGTTCGCGGTTCCGGAGGCGCTTGGAGAAGCCCTGCTCGGATTGCTCCACCACCATCTCCACCATGCCGTCGTGCTGATTGAGATCCCATCTACTTATCCTTACTCTCTTGCTGGATGAAGAAGGAGTAGACGTCATCAAGCCGCACGTGTCATAAATGCGGAGGTAACGTCCGTTCGACGCTAGATCGGACCGGAACAGTACGTTATAAGAAATTAATCGGTCAGTTGAATATTCGGGAGCAGTAGTTTAATCCTTCAAATTTTTTTCTTGTTTTATTATTTTTTAGTAGTCTTTATAGTAGTCTTAGATTTTTCATTTTGATGAGCCTCACTTTGAGGAATTCATGGAATCGATTGGATCGTGAAGAGTACGACTACATCAACCGCATTATATACGCTTCCACTTAGCGATCTACAAGGGTATGTAGATGCACTCTCCCTCTCGTAGATATTGATCTCCATAGATTGATCTTGGTGAGCGTAGGAAATTTTTTGTTTCCTATGTGATGTTCCCCAACACTACGTCCACGAGACAATTGCCTCTTGCAGTTGCCACATTGTGTGTCTCGAGGAGACTAAGATGGAGACCATTGACCAATTCACAACGTTATTCCTAGGCGGTTATCATTTACGAAGCTTCGCCAAGCGGCCAGCCAATGGAACCAGAGGAGGATTGCTCATGTTGTGGGATGACAGTGTAGTCCGCATCGAGGAGATCCTCGCCTTAGAGTTTGGTATCTCTTCAATGGTCATTGTTTCGCATGCCGACGTCTCCTTTCACATAACTAGTGTTTATGGGCCGACAACCGCCAATAGGATGGACGACATCTTCAATGAGTTGATCACACACAAGCCCTCACTCGGTGCCAAATGGGTTGTGATGATTAACTTTAATCAGATCTAGAGAGCATGTGATAAAAGCAAGAGAAATGTGAATCGTAGCCGCATCAACCGTTTCCGTACTTCCCTTGACTCATGTGAGCCCATAGAATTCCACTTGCAGAATCTTTGCTTTACTTGGAGTAACGAGCGATAGAACCCCACCTTATGCAAGCTTGATTCTATTTTCTGCAATGCCGACTCGGACCTGTAGTTTGACTCCCATGTCCTTCACGTAATTTCATCTTCGTTGTCCGATTATTGCCCCCTCCTTTTGGCAGATGACCGAGGGCCCAAACGGTCGAGGTGTTCCATATTTGGGAACTTTTGGTGTTGTATTCCGGGCTTTCATGACATTGTTCAACAAGCATGGGAGGTGCCTTGCGAATAGTTGGAGCCCTGCCAACGACTCTTCCACAAACTTTGTTACACCGGCAAGTACCTCGTGAGATGGAGTAGGGTCTATTCTCCAAGGCAAAGTTACACCTCCACACGACCCATTCTTTTTCTTGACATGGCTCAAGATTCTAGACCCCTGTCTGCGGGCAAAAGAGATCTCCGATCCCATCTCAAGCAATGGGTTGTTAGTCTTGTGACGGTCGAGAGGGCAAGAAAGAAGTAGTGTTCTCGGATTGCAAACATCAAGGAGGGTGATGCCAATACAAAATTCTTTCATCTGAGAGTCAACGCAAGATGCACAAAAAAATACATACATCGGCTAGAAAGGAACAACGGATGGGTCATAGACCATAAGGCCAAAGAGGAAATCATGCATGATCATTTCACTAGCACCTTGTAGCGAGGTCCACCCAGGAAGACTAATCTCAATAGGGATAGCCTTAACCTGTGAGTGGATGATCTTCATGGCATCGATTTTGACATCACTTGGGAGGAAGTTAATGCGGTCGTCGATGCTATGCCTGGTGACAAGGTCCCCGAGCTAGACAGCTTCACCAGGAGTGTTTTAAAGAAATGCCGATACATTATAAAAGACGACATCATGTCTATTATTCACCAGTTCATTAGCCTACAAACGACGAATCTCCATTGGCTTAACTCGGCCATCATTGTCCTAAGCACAACAAGAATGGAGTTGATGCATGATGCAAAAGAAAATAAAACGTACATCACAACCATGCAAGCATGAACAAATCACAACAACTAATGGAGGTCTCGGTCTTGGTCTGTTACACGATTGGCAGTGTATGCAACCATTAGGGATATCATCGGTTATATCATCCAAAGCAATAAATTGCTCACCCATGTCAATAATTTTTTGGAACACCATAATTCTTCATATACCTTTATTGTTTCATGCCATCATTCTGTTGCAGCATCCCTTTCTCCTGACATCTCAATGCAAGGCATACTTTTTTTTTGTTTTTTTGGTTACAGACAAATAATAAGCTAAATAACAACAAACAAAAATAAATTACGTGCATGCGGGTAAGAAATAGCAAAGCGCTATGCTCCCAGGAAACACCGCCAGAAAATGCATGATGGCCTGCAAGTGCACAAGGTTGTAGCACTTTCATGATAGGTAGAGTGACGAACCCACATGGAGTTGATAGGAAGACACCACAAACCCCACAACTATGATGTCAGTTAATGCATCTACGTACGCGCCCAAAACGGAGTTTGCAAATAGTCTACTCTATCAGTTGCTAGAGAATCTAGACAAAAAGGCATTTAATAAACTACTCACAAAGATATGAAAATAGGAATTAAATGACATTAAGTTAGTAAGGACGACGCTTGAGTAGTAAAGCGTTATCGAGGATTCCAGAATCACTACCATTGATATCAACTATTGCATCATCTTTTCACTGCTCAAATGCATAAGTGGGCGGAACGGGGTATAGAACATGTTCTACTCTAGGTATACTTCATGCCACATACACCACTACCACAGCTTCCGCAAGGCGGTTACCACTACGATAATTAAGTGTTTCCCCATGGATGCAACCTCTCTAAGGGTTCTTCATTTATTCCCAATCAATTGCAATGGTGAGGAACCAAGGCTTTTATAGTCACCTCAAATTACCCCAAATATCCCCAACCCTTCACAATGATAATAATATACTTCACGACAACAAGGAAAAAATGCGAGTGAGCGCTTATCTTAACATTCCCGAAGGCTGCTAACTCGAATCATGAACACAATATATTGGACCACATCAAGTATCATATAGAGTTGAACCATATCCCGAAGAACTAGTACAACTACTCAAACATAAACAAAAAGGTTAGGGACAATTTACAAGCTAGCATCAAGCCGGTTATAGGAGCAGGCATGGAGGTGTTGGTGGAGATGGTGGCGCGGTGGTGATGATGATAATGATGATGCCTGCGTCGCTGGTGATGGATATAGGGGCGGCATCGATGACTGTGTCGACGCGATTGCACCGGCCCAAAGGCCAGTTCTCATGGTGATGGATCCTCCACCTTCTTCCCTTGACGTTGTTCCTCCTTTTATGGTGGTGGAGCAACAATGCAGTTCATCTTGGATGAATGTGTGGAGATGGAGACGATTGATGTGGTGGCTAGGGTATGGAGTTGCATATAATGGGCGCCTCCTTGGTCTCCTCCCTTGATGTGATGCATCCAGGGGTTCAAGATGAGCCTTATTCTCTCCCAGTCTCTTCCTTATGAGTGAATAATTTCATGGGGTTGGACGAGGATGAAATCGGTGAAGTATCCCATCAGAAGAGGCAACTTTCGGAGCTGTGTGGATGCCAGACGACCATGGATGGTCGATTGGTATGCCATATTCTTTTTTGTCCTCCTCTGGTAAAACGATCACCATTTCTTCGTGCGAACTCCGATTTTACGCTCTTGGGTTCATTGGATTTGCGATAACATCACAAATCCATTTTTGTTGTTAGATCTTGATTTGGAAAACTTTGGAGAGACCACTTTTTCTGACGTGTGAAATGGCCAAGTCTAGCCCACGGGTGCCTCCGTATTGAACCCATCTTTTATCTTTTCACCATTATTGATATGAGGTTTCTCCAAAACACCTATAGACACCAGAAAACAAATAAAACTAATAAAAAAAACACTAAATGTGCAACACTCACAATGGAAAGTGTAAATATCGATAATAATGCATAATGGACAACTAGTTGGTTCAATGAGACATAATATATAGAGAGAAACATGCAGCAAATCAGCAATAAAATGCAAAAACATAGATACATAAACTTGTCAAAATGAGATTGTACTTCTAAGAGAGAAACCACAAGGCCTCGAGAACAAATGAAGGAGTTGAATGAAATGAACGGAGAAGAACACAAGATCTTCTACCACAAATGAATTTGGAATGCATCCTTACGAGGAAGGCTTGAGGAGAGTTGTTGAATAATTAACAACTGGAATGATATGATTGAAATGTCCTTAGTGAAAACATCTCAAAACTTTGAGGTGAAACCTGCCACCAACGGAAAAATTACTTGTTTGAGGACAACAAAGAGATGCAAAACCTGTGTCATCAAAAGGGTGATGACAAAACTTGGATCCACAAATAGCAAGAATCCTTAGGAAACGCTTTTAGACAAAATTAAATCAAGCTAACTCTAGTGAAGAAATTTATGTGTAGAAAATATCTCCTGAACAAAGGGAAAATGATGGGTTGAAAGAGCTCCTCATGAATCAAGAATGATACAGCACAACCTCAAAAGATAAGGGAGAATGAATTTGCACTACGGAATGCAAGATGGAGAATGCTTGAACTCGTCAAAACAAAACATGTGTTGAACATCATGTATAAAGAGAGTATAGCTTGGTAGATATTAACTTCAAGAAACAAATATTGAAGAACACTTCAAGAATGAAAGAAATCCTTGATGAACCACCATGTTGAGAATGTGGGAAGAACTCCGGAAATAATGTATGATAGAAAAGAAGTAAAGGCAGGAAATCACAAAATATAATCCTTGCAATGATTTCCTTCGAAAACCTCTAACAACAAAGTGATGAAGCTTCTTGAGGAGATAACTGAGAAAACTTGGATCTCAAGAAAAGAAAGAGGAATTACTTTGAATCAACAATTTATTCATCATGAACAAACATGAGAAGACGGAATCAAATCACCTTTATGAAATATGAGGATTATAATATGCCTATCCTTCAGCAACTTAACTTTATGACAAACAATGATTTGGCATAGTACTTATTACTTTTGAAAATAATTGAATAGAGATAGCATAAACTTGGATAATTCCTCACAATAAACAATATGAAAACAAATGAAGATACTTGTGGGATTGGAGATACATGAGAACGAAGGGATAATAGACCGACTATAGAAATCTTGAACAAGCCATCGACAATAATTTGGAGATGAAGGAGGAGGTATTCATTAGTAATAAATGAAGAACAAAAACTAAAATCTGAGAATGAAGAATTCTTCTAAAATGGTTGCCTTCGAGGAACCATAAATGGTAAACAAATCCTCAAATTCTTTGGATGGGTAAGAAACTAATTTCTCAAGATCGGAAACAATTCAAGAGGATAGCATCAAGTTTCAAACACTAATCTTCCAAAGAACGGGCCAAGAAATAGAGGAAAAACTCTTCATCAATCTTCAAAGTTGGGAACGAAGATGGGGAACACCACCAAGAATAACTGGGATACTCCAAGAATAGTGACGGATTCAAAGTTTGAGCCAAAAAAAAGAATTCAAAAGAGATCTTGGAGAAGTCATGTGACTCATGGAAACTGTTCTTTCATCACACTTGAAAAAAATAACTTGAGAATAACTCGATGAGAGGTAAGAAAGCTTTTGATATATCTTATAAACTCCTTTAAACATCTCCGGACTGCACAAGAAGACAAATGATCAAAAGGGACTTCCAATATAAAGAAAATTTTGAACACTAGAAATAGATATGATCGACACCGAAAGCTTAAATTTAGACCACTAGAGAAGGAAACGATAAGGAAGAATGATGGTTTGTAGCTCCTAAGCACCTTCAAAAGGAATCACCGGACTGAAACATGAAAGGAAGAGGAGTTGAATCTTCACACAGATAAAAAAGGACACTTGATTTGAGATTTGTGGCTCCGTGAGGAAAAATGATGGGAGGATGCGGGAAATAACGGAAACTTGGGATGGATGAAACGAACCTCGTTGATAAATCTAAGGATTGATCTTGATAATATTGAAAATGGTTGAATTATCTTTAAGATAAGCACACCACTTGGAAAATGTGTAATTCCGATTGGTCCAAAGAATATGTGCTCCCAAATACATATGAGAACATGATACATCCCTAACGTATCGATAAATTATGAAGTATTCATGCCATGTCTGCCTATGCTTACAATACTTTTATATGGTTTTGGTACACTTCATATGATTTATTTATAACTAACCCGGTCTGATGCTATTTTCAGCAGAATTACCATGGTGTTGTTTTCATGTAGAAAATGGAAGTTCTCGGAATTACCTGAAACTTCTTTATATTTTTTTCTGGAGGAAATAAGCAATATTGGAGCAAAGAAGCATCGGAGGAGATATACCTATGGGCCACATAGCTTGTGGGGCCCACGTGGCTCCGTTCAGCATGATTCCAACGCTAAAAAATCCCATATATACCAGAAACCCGAGAATTAAAAAGAGAACTTCCGCTCCGCTGCTGCAACTCTTTGTATTGATGAAAAACCCAGCTGGAGCCTTTCGAGTGAACTCCGGAGAGGGGAAATCATATTCGGTGCCATCTTCATCATCCTGGCGGAGGCCATGACGAGGAGGGAGTAGTTCACCCTCGGGGTTGAGGGTATGTACCAGTAGCTATGTGTTCAGTCTCTCTCTCTCTCTCTCTCTCTCTCTCGTGTTCTTGAGATGGAACGATCTTGATGTATCATGGGCCTTGTTAATATAGTTGGATCATATGATGTTATTCCCTTGCTACCTTGTTGTGATGAATTGAATCTTTCCCTTTAAGATCTCATTATGTTGGATTGAATATTTTGGTTTGAGAACACTTGATGTATGTCTTGCATGCGGATACCGTTAGTGACATTGGGGTATTCAAGTTATTCACTTGATATACGTTATGGCATCAGCTTGCGGATTCCGGTGACCTCGGGGATCTATGCATCGGGGTTGATTGCATGTTTTCATACTATGTTATCCGATAGAAATCTTGGGGTGCTCCTTGAAGTTCTTTGTGTTGGATTGAATATGATAAATCTGAAATTGTTTGATGTGTGTCACATAATTTACCCACGGATACTTGAGGTGACACTGGAGTATCTAGGTGACATTAGGGTTGACTGATATGTATCATGGGTGTTATTATAGTACGAACTCTAGGGCTATTTGTGACACTTATAGGAATAGATCAAAAGATTGATCAGAAAGAATAACTTTGAGGTGGTTCTACTAACTACACCAATTTTATCTTACTATTATCCGCTAGATAGGAACTTTGCAGTGATTCTTTCTTGCATGTTGAGAGATGACCTTATGATTCTACTATGTTAGCATTATTGAGAGATTACACTAGTGAAAGTATGAACCCTAGGCCTTATTACCAAGCATTTTTACAATGTTTTCTCGCTGTTTATTACTTGCTACCTTGCTGTTTTTGTATTTTCAGATTACAAAACCTATATCTACTGTCCATACTACACTTGTATCACCATCTTTTCACCGAACTAGTGCACCCATACAATTTTCCATTGTATTGGGTTTGTTGGGGACACAAGAGATTTTTTGTATTTGATTGCAGGGTTGTTTGAGAGAGACCATCTTCTAACTACACCTCCCACGGATTGATAAACCTTAGGTCATACACTTGAGGGAAAATTGCTACTATCCTACAAGTCTCTGTGCTTGGAGGCCCAACATAGTCTACAATAATAAAATTGTGTAGTAGACATGAGAACATCATTTGGAAATCAACACTTGGAATCAAAGAAACTTGAATACCATACCCTAATAAAATAAGGATTAGGCTTGCAAACTAAATCAGAAACAAATACATGACAGAGATTACGTTTCCTATATTCGTGGTGTCACCCGCACGGGCTCGATCTTACAGCAGTTCTCCAATGATGCTCGAATATGCTCCCCACACGTAGCGAACTAAAAGGCTTGACAAAGCTTACCGAGATTGTTCCGTATTTCAAAGACCATAAAAAAATGAACCAATAGATGTCGAACCCCACCCCCACGTCATGCATTTGTTGGAAGGATAATCCTAGGCAACTACTTGAATTCCAACCTAAGAACTTTTGAAATTTCTGGTTATGCAATCGAGTCCAACGGATACAAGGATCCAACAACATAAATAAAAAAGCGACCTAACATAATGCGCTCCAAATGTATCATACCCATCAACACATAACTAGAAACCTAGGATACTCGTCTACCTCAGACTTTCAAAATCTGCAATGATACTAAATATGGCAGGAAATCTGGACGCTCTCCCCAGTACAGGGTGACGCCAAACTCAAAGAGAAATCATATATATACAAAAGTCCAAACTAGATGAAACTTTTGGATGATTTTTTTGGGAACATTAGAGACCCTATAATCTTTGGGAGGAGGTGAGAAGACCAATAGGGGACCCACAAGCAAGTGGGGCGCAACGTGAGGGTAGGCGCGTCGGGGGCCTGTAGCCCGCTCGTGCTCTTTTTGACCTAACCTGATTTTTTTATAGTTGTCGCAAGCCTCTGTTCCGCATAGACTTGGGCATTCTAGGCCGATCCAGGTTTTTAAAAGCCCGAGCTAAAATTCCCAAGACCGAGCTCGACCAGTCCCGGCCCATAGCCCGGCAAAATGTCTATTTTCATTTAAAAATAGAAATATAGATATTTTCATGGGTTAATAATATAATATTATGCCTATATTTATATAAAAATCGAAAAAAGCATGTTTCACCGGGTTTTTCCCGGGTAGGAAACCAAGGCCCGAGCCTAGCCCGGACGTCGGGCTTGAGGCCGGGCCACCCATGCCCAAGTATAGTTCCACTGCGATGCCATGTGGATCCATTTTTCGGTATTCTGTCGGAGGGGCAAATCATTGGAGAGGCCATCTTCATCAATATTTCCGCCTCCATGATGATGTGTAAGTACTTCCTTGAGGACATATGGCTCCATACCTTGGTTCTAAAAAAACTGAGGGAAATACTTATCTACTTTTCTGCATCACCCTTTCCTCTTCAAAGGAAACCAACGCAAGCTCAAGAGGTAGTAGTCTCCAGTCATTGGACATTTTTATTTTCGGCCTCAAAGGGCTGGGCCAGTGGTGACATCGGGTAGGGCCCCCATTGATAGCCATGTCTCGATCAATCTTACAGGTGAAAACTTGATCTTCAAATCGGACGGTGGTGGCTACATATGGTCTTGCCCTTCTGGAGGCACTGTCTTCGAGTACTTGCTCCGTCGATATCCGCCTCGCCTCTCCACGGGGGATTGCTCATGATGGAGGTCCATTGTATCCAAGCAATCCATGTTGTTTGGTACTTGTTGGGATGACGTGATGAAGCTCGACACTTTTGTATCTTGTCTTGGGGATGTGTTCTTGGGGAACGTCACATGGGTGAGCCTGGGCATTCGGGTATTTTGGTTATTTCGGTTCGGGTAGTTCGGTTTATGGGTAATTCGGGTGTTCGAAAATGGGAACCAAAATTATTTCTGTCAAAAAAATACCCGAACCCAAATTACCCAAAATTTTGGTTCGGGTAATCCGGGTACCCAAAATACCCAAAACATTCTGAGCATACATCAACATTCGATATGAATAACTCGGGTAGTGTGGGTATTTTTGGTAATATGAGTTTTTAGTTAGTATGGGTAACAAGTTAGTGTAATAATAGCATGAAAATTTTGGACAATATGAATTTGGGTAGTATGGATATTTTGGGTTTTCCACACTAGAACCAGAACCCTAACCCGAAAACCGAATAGCCAAGAAATGAGAACCAAACCCTTACCCGATACCCGAATTACTCGACAATTCGGGTAATTCGGTTCGGTTCGGGTTCGGGTAGTGGGTTTGGGTACCCAAACGCCCACGGTGATGCATGGGAAACAAAAAATTTCCTACGCGCACACAAGATCTATCCATGGTAATGACCATCTAGGAGAGGGGAGAGTGGATCTACATACCCTTCTAGATCGCTAAGTGGAAGCGTATATAACGCGGTTGATGTAGTGGAACATTTTCGCGATCCAAATCGCATCCCATCCCGCGATCTCATCATGATTCGTCCCGCGATCCCATCACGATCCGTCCCGATCTAGTGCCGAACGGACGACACCTCCGCGTTTAGCACACGTACGGCTCGATGACGTCTCCTCCTTTTCGATCCAGCAAGATAGGAAGGAGAAGTAGATGGGATATCAACCAGCACGACGACCTGGTGGAGCACTGCAAGTAGGGCTTCCCCAAGCACTACCGGAACCGATCTGAGGAGAAAACAAAGTTATGGGAGAGGTTGGGCTGCCACCGTGGCGTGGGAAGTGGTGTGTTCAGCCCCTCTCCCCCACTATATATAGTAGGCAAGTAGGAGGGTTGGGTCGCAGCCCCATCCCCTCCTCCAAGGAGGGGGCATGGGCCTAGGGAGGTTTCCTCCCTCCCCAAGGCACCTTGGAAGTGCCTTCCCCTTTAGGGACACTTCCCTCCCAACCGCATGGGCCCTTGGGGGTTGGCCCAACAAGTCCTGGATGCCTCCTTACATCCCACGCACGTTCTAGGGGCCGGAGGGACCCATTCGGAGTCCTCCAGAACCCTATGAAACCTTCTAGAAGCTTCCTAGTACAATACCGATAAAATCCGATACTTTTCCGGTAGCCAAAATAGGAGTTCCCATATATAAATCTTTACCTCCAGAGCATTCTGGAACTCCATATGACGTCCGGGATCTCATCCAGGACTTCGAACAACATTTGTTCACCAACGTACATATCCCAATACTACTCTAGCGTCACCGAACGTAAGTGTGCAGACCCTGCGGGTTCGAGAACTATGCAGACATGACCGAGACACCTCTACCGTCAATAACCAATAGCGGGACCGGGATGCCCATATTGGTTCCTACATATTCTATGAAGATCTTTATCCGTCGAACCACGATGTCAAGGATTAAGTTAATCCCATATGCCATTCCGTTTGTCCATCGGTATGTTACTTGCCCGATATTTGACCCTCGGTATCTCCATACCTAGTTCAATCTCGTTACCGGCAAGTCTCTTTACTCGTTTAGTAATACAAGGTCCCGTGACTAACTCCTTAGTCACATTTCTTGCAAG
The DNA here is from genome assembly GCF_904849725.1 of Hordeum vulgare subsp. vulgare. Taxonomy (NCBI): domain Eukaryota; kingdom Viridiplantae; phylum Streptophyta; class Magnoliopsida; order Poales; family Poaceae; genus Hordeum; species Hordeum vulgare. The sequence goes on along the minus strand of NC_058521.1, from coordinate 107,384,238 downwards.
GTTTATTGTGATGTTGTATTACCGAGTGGGCGCCGAGATACCTCTCCGTCATACGGAGTAACAAATCCCAGTCTCGATTCACACCAACCCAACAAACACCTTCAGAGATACTTGTAGAGCACCTTTATAGTTACCCAGTTATGTTGCGACGTTTGATACACACAAGGTATTCCTCCAATGTCCGAGAGTTGCATGATCTCATGGTCATAGGAACAGATACATTGACATGTAGAAAACAGTAGCAATAAACTGACACGATCATATGGTACATTCATAGTTTGGGTCTTGTCCATCACATCATTCTCCTAATGATGTGATCCCGTTATCAAGTGACAACTCTTGTCTATTGCTAGTAAACCTTGACCATCTTTGATCAACGAGCTAGTCAATTAGAGGCTCACTACGGACAGTGTGTTGTCAATGTATCCACACACGTATTTGAGTTTCCAATCAATACAATTCCAACATGGACAATAAACGATTATCATGAACAGGGAAATATAATAATAATTAATTTGTTATTGCCTCTAGGGAATATTTCCAACAGTCTCGGACTTGCACTAGAGTCAATAATCTAGTTCACGTCACCATGTGATTGTAATGAATCTAACACCCATACAATTTTGGGGTTTGATCATGTCTTGATTACGAGAGAGGTTTTTAGTCAAAGGGTCCGAAACATTCAGATCCGTGTGTAATTCACAAATCTCTATGTCATACTGTAGATCCTTCTACCCTGCTTCACTTGGAACAATTCCAACAGACTGCTCCATTATATGAATCCGGTTTACTATCCACAGTTATCCGGATTAGTGTCAAAGCTTGCAGCGATGTAACCCTTTATGACGAACTCTTTTATCACCTCCATAATCGAGAAAAATTCCTTAGTCCACTAGTTACTAAGGATAACTTTGACCACTGTCCAGTGATCCATTCATGGATCACTCTTGTACCCCTTGACAAACTCATGGCAAGGCACTCATCAGGTGCGGTACACAACATGGCATACTTTAGAGCCTATGGCTAAGGCATAGGGGACGGCCTTCGTCCTTTATCTTTCTTATGCCGTGGTCGGGTTTTAAGTCTTACTCAAATTCACACCTTATTATAAAGTAAAGAACTCCTTCTTCGACCGATCCATTTTGAACTCCTTCTAAAACTTGTCAAGGTATGTATTCATCAAAAGTTTTATCAAGCGTCTTGGTTTATCTCCATAGATCTTGATTCTTAACATTCAAGTAGGCTTAATTCATATTTTCCTTTGGAAAACACTTTTCAGACAACCATATATGCTTTCTAGAAATTCTACATTTTTTCCGATCAACAATATGTCAACCACATATACTCATCAAAAATTCTATAGTGCTCCCACTCACTTTCTTGGAAATACAAGCTTCATAAACTTTGTATAAACTCAAATGCTTTGATCATCTCATCAAAGCGTATATTCCAACTCCGAGATGCTTGCTCGATTCCATAGAAGGATCGCTAGAGCTTGCATACTTGTTAGTATCCTTAGGATCGACAAAACCTTCCAGTTGTATCACATGCAACATTTCCTCAAGGAAACCATTGAGGAAACAATATTTTGACATCGATCTGCAAGATTTCATAATTGAAAAATGCAACAACTGCTAACATAATTCCAACAGACTTTTAGCATCGCTACGAGTGAGAAAGTCTCATCATAGTTAACTCTTTGAACTTGTCGGAAAGATCTTTGCGACAAGTCGAGCTTTCTTAATGGTGACATTTACCGTCATCGTCCGGCTTCATTTTAAAGATCCACTTCTAGTTAATAGCCTTACGACCATCAAGTAGTTCTTCCAAAGTCTACACTTTGTTTTTATACATGGATCCTATCTCGGATTTCATGGACTTCAGTCATTTGTCGGAATCGAGGCCCACCATCGCTTCTTCATAGCTCGCAGGTTCATTGTCGACCAGCAACATGACCTCCAAGACAGGATTACCGTACTACTCTGGAGCAGTAAGTTTCCTTGTCGACCTACAAGGTTTGGTAGTAACTTGATCTGAAGCTACACGATCACCACCATCAGCTCCCACTTAACCTGGTGTAGGCGTCACAGGAACATTTTCATGCGCCCTTCTACTCTCTAGATGAATTATTGGTTCAATAACCTCATCAAGTTCCACCATCCTCCCACTCAATTCTTTTGAGAGAAACTCTTCCTAGAGAAAGGACCCTTTTCTGGAAACAAACAGTTTTCTTTCGGATCTGAGATAGAAGGTATTCCCAACTGTTTTGGTATCCTACGAAGATGCATTTATCCATTGTGGGTTCGAGCTTATCGGGGTGAAACTTTTTCACATATGCGCCGCAACTCCAAACTTTTAAGAAACGACAACTTAGGTTTCTCCAAACCATAGTTCTTATGGTGTCATCTCAACGGAATTACTTGGTGCCCTATTTAAAGTGAATGCGGTTGTCTCTAATGCCTAACCCAAAAAACGATAGTGGTAATTCGATAAGAGACATCATAGTATGCACCATATCCAATAGGGCGCGGCTATGACGTTCGGACACACCATCACACTATGGTGTTCCAAGTGGCATGAGTTGTGAAACAATTTATACATTGTCTTAAATGTTTACCAAACTCGTAACTCAGATATATATTTACCTACACGATCACATCATAGACATATTATCCTCTTGTCACAACGATCTTCAACTTCACTATGAAATTTCTTGAACTTTTCAATATTTCAGACTTGTAATTCATCAAGTAAATACACTGGTATCTACTCAAATCATCACTGAAGTAATAGCATAAAGATATCCACTGCGTGCCTCAGCACTCATTGGACTGTATACATCAAAATGTATTATTTCCAACAAAGTCACTTGCTCGTTCCATCTCACTGAAAACGAGGCCTTCAGTCATCTTGCCCATGTGGCATGATTTGCATGTCTCAACTGATTGAGAATCAAGTGAGTCTAAACAATCCATCTGCATGGAGTTTCTTCATGCGTTTACACCAATAGGCATGGTTTGCATGTCTCAAACGATTCAAAAATGAGTGAGTCCAAAGATCCATCAGCATGGAGCTTCTTCATGCATTTTATACAGATATGACTCAATCGGGAGTGCCACAAGTAAGTGGTCTATCATTACTACTTTGTATCTTTTGGCATCAATATTATGAACATGTGTATCATTACGATCAAAATTCAATAAACCATTCATTTTAGGTGCAAGACCATTGAAGGTATTATTCAAGTTAAACAGAGTAACCATTATTCTATTTAAATGAATAATGTATTGCAATAAACACAATCTAATCATGTCTATGCTCAATGCAAACACCAAAAAACAATTATTTAGGATCAACATTAATCCCGATGGTAGAGGGAGCGTGCGACGTTTGATCACATCAACCTTGGAATTACTTCCAACACACATCGTCACCTCACCTTTGCTAGTATCCATTTATTCCATAGCTATAATTTCCAGTTACTAACACTTAGCAACTAAACCGGTATCTAATACCCCGATGCTACTAGGAGTACTAGCAGGGTACACATCAATATCATGTATATCCAATATACTTTCGTTGACTTTGCCAACCTTCTTATCTACCAAGTACCTTGGGTAGTTCCGCTTCAGTGACCGTTCCCCTCATCACAGAAGCACTTAGTCTCGGGTTTGGGTTCAACCTTGGGTTTCTTTACTAGAGCGGAAACAGGTTTCCCATTCATGAAGTATCGTTCTTGCCCTTGCCCTTCTCGAAACTAGTGGTTTTACTAACAATCAACAATTGATGCTCCTACTTGATTTTTTATTGCGCGCTGTCAACCATCGCGAATAACTCGGGGACTATCTTGTGCATCCCTAATATGCTATAGTTCAGCACGAAGCTCCAGTAGCTTTGTGGTAGTGACTTTGGAGAACTATGTCCATCACTATCTTATCTGGAAGATCAACTCCCACTCGATTCAAGCGATTGTAGTACTCAGACAATTTGAGCACAAGCTCAACGATTGAGCTTTTCTCCCTTACTTCGCATGCCAAGAATCTTGTTGGAGGTCTCATACCTCTCAATGCGGGCACGAGCCTGAAATCCCAATTTCAGCTCTTGGAACATCTCATATGTTCCATGACGTTCAAAACGTCTTAAGTGCCTCAATTCTAAGCCGTTAAGCATTACACACTCAAGTATCACATAGTCATCAAAAAAGTCTATGTCAGACGTTTGCAACATCCACAAACGATGCTCGGGGTTCAGCACGTCGAGTGGTGCATTAAGGACATAAGCCTTCTGCGCAGCAATGAGGACAATCCTCAGTTTACGGACCCAGTCCGCATAATTGCTACTTTCATCTTTAAACTAAGTTTTCTCTAGGAACATATAAAAAATAGTAGAGCTACTGTGCAAGCTACAACAAAATTTGCAAAGACATTTTGACTATGTTCATGATAATAAGTTCAATTAATCATATTACTTAAGAACTCCCAATCAAATTGACATCCCTCTAGTCATTCGAGTGACACATGATCGAAATTCACCAACTTAAGTCCGAGCATCACGTGAGTTACTATGTTAATCATATCTACTATATGACTCATGTTCGACCTTTCGGTACCTTGTGTTCCGAGGCCATGTCTGTACATGCTAGGCTCGTCAAGTTTAACCCGAATGTTCCACGTGTGCAACTGTTTTGCACCCGTTGTATGTGAACGTACAGTCTATCACACCTGATCATCACGTGGTGTCTCAAAACGACGAACTGTGGCAACGGTGCACACTCGGGGAGAACACAATTTTATCTTGAAATTTTTGTGAGGGATCACCTTATAATGCTACTATCGTCCTAAGCAAAATAAGGTGCATAAAAGGATTAACATCACATGCAAATCATAAGTGACATGATATGGCCATGAACTTGTGCTTCTTGACCTCCATCACCAAAGCACCGGCATGATCTCCATCGTCACCGTCACCACACCATGATCTCCATCCTTGTGCCGCCATCGAGGTTGCGGCGCCACCTATGCTATTACTACTAAAGCTACTGAACTAGCGATAAAGTAAAGCATCACCGGGCGCAAAAATAATGAAAGACAACCCTATGGCTCCCACCGGTTGTCGTAGCATGGACGTGCAAGTCGATATTCAACTATTACAACATGATCATATCATAGATCAAATATATCATATCATGTATTGGTCCATATCACATCACATGCATACCCTGCAAAAAACAAGTTAGACGTCCTCTAATTTGTTGGTTGCATGTTTTATGTGGCTGCTATGGGTATCTAGTATGATCGCATCTTACTTACGCACAACCACAACGGTGATATGAAAGTTACTATTTAACCTTCTTCAAGGACCACCTCAGTCAAATCCGATTCAACTAAAGTTGGAGAAACAGACACCCGCCAGTCGTCATCTTTATGCAACAAGTTGCATGTTCGTCGATGAAACCGGTCTCTCGTAAGCGTACGAGTAATGTTGGTCCGGGCCGCTTCATCCAACAATACCGCTAAATCAAGAAAATACTAAGGAGGCCAAAATTTTGAATATCAATGCCCACAACCTCTTTGTCTTCTACTCGAGATGTCATCTGCGCATAGACTTAACTCATGATGCCACTGTTGGTGAACGTCGCATGGGAAACAAAAAATTTCCTACGCGCACACAAGATCTACCCATGGTGGTGAGTGTATCTACATACCCTTGTAGATCGCTAAGAGGAAGAGTATATAACGCGATTGATGTAGTGGAACATCTTCGCAATCCAAATCGCATCCCGTCCCGCGATCTCATCACGATCCGTCCCACGATCCCATCACGATCCGTACCGATCTAGTGCCGAACGGACGACACCTCCGCGTTCAGCACACATATGGATTGAGGACGTCTCATACTTCTTGATCCAGCAAGAGAGGAAAGAGAAGTAGATGGAATCTCAACCAGCACAATGGCATGGTGGAGATGATTGTGGAGCAGTGCCAGCAGGGCTTCGCCAAGCGCTGCCGGAACCGATATGAGGAGAAAACAGAGTTATGGGAGAGGTAGGGCTGCCACCGGGGCATGGGAATTGGTGTGTTCAGCCCCTCCCTCTCCCCCACTATATATAGGAGGCAAGGGGGAGGGTTGGGTCGCAGCGCTAGCCCCTCCTCCAAGGAGGGGGCATGGGCTAGGGAGGTTTCCTCCCTCCCCAAGGCACCTAGGAGGTGCCTCCCAAGGCCCAACAAGGCTTGTACGCCTCCTTATAGCCCATGCATGTCCTAGGGGATGGAGGGACCCTTCCGGACTCCTCCGGAACCCTGTGGAACCTTCTAGAACCTTCTAGAAGCTTCCTCGTACAATATCGATAAAACCTGGAACTTCACCGGTAGCCAAAATAGGACTTCCCATATATAAATGTTTGCCTCTGGACCATTCCGGAGCTCCTTGTGACGTGCAGGATCTCATACAGGACTCCGAACAATGTTCGGTCACCAATGTACATATCCAATACTACTCTAGCCTCATCGAACGTTAAGTGTGCAGACCCTGCGGGTTCGATAACTATGCAGACATGACCGAGACACCTCTACAATCAATAACATATAGCTGGACCTGGATGCCCATATTGGTTCCTACATATTCTACGAAGATATTTATTGGTCGAACCACGATGTCAAGGATTCAGTTAATCCCATATGCTATTCCCTTTGTCCATCGGTGTGTTATTTGCCCGAGATTCGATCCTCGGTATCTCTATACCTAGTTCAATCTCGTTACCGGCAAGTCTCTTTACTCGTTTCGTAATACAAGATCTCGTGAATAACTCCTTAGTCACATTGCTTGTAAGGCTTATTGTGATTTTGTATTACTGAGTGGGCCCCGAGATGCCTCTGCGTCATACGGAGTGACAAATCCTAGTCTCAATTCACGCCAACCCAACATGCACCTTGGGAGATACCTGTAGAGCACCTTTATAGTCACCCAATTACGTTGCAACATTTGATACACACAAGGTATCCCTCCAGTGTCCGGAGTTGCATGATCTCATGGTCATAGGAAGAGATACATTGACATGTAGAAAACAATAACAATAAACTGACACGATCGTATGCTACGTTCATAGTTTGGGTCTTGTCCATCACATTATTCTCCTAATGATGTGATGCCGTTATGAAGTGGCAACCCTTGTTAATGACCAGGAAATTTTGACCATCTTTGATCAATGAGCTAGTCAATTAGAGGCTCACTACGGACAGTGTGTTGGCTATGTATCCACACATGTATTTGAGTTTCCAATAAATAAACGATTATCATGAACAAGGAAATATAATAATAACTAATTTAGTATTGCCTCTAGGGCATATTTCCAACATGTGTTCTGTGCACTATTCAAAAAATCATCCAATTTAGCGATTTATCGTCCGATTTATCGATACTCGTGGGGTGATCGATAAGATTATGCCGTATCTTCACCGTTTATCTTTTGGGCCGATTTATCGCACTGACAAGCAATTTATCAGAAATCTTCTGATAAATCATGCCTATTTCTAGCACTATGTTTACAAAATTATGTTTATTTATGTTTTTGTGGACTTTGTTATGCAATATGTACTATTTCCTATTTTGTTTGACATTATACGTGGACTCGAAGGCTAGGAATCAAGGTAACACTTCTGTCCAATATAATATTGGTGTTAAATATATCATATTTTAGTGTTGGGACCTAGAATTTGCAAAAAAAAATGTCCGATCAATAGTCAACCGATAAAATCGATCAATCGGTTGATTTTTGTTAATCTATAATCCCAATTGACTGAAACGATAACGATAAGCGATATCCTCAACAACGATGTGTGCGGTGTTGACGTGTGTTTGTATCAGTGTGTTTGTATGATCAATGTTTTATATATAAAGTGGGATGAAAGCCTTTTTCGGCTGATAGCCATGTCTTAGACTTGCACGAGTGCTACATCGATGTCCTCCCACTGGAGGTGCCTCGGCTAATTTAGAGGCGACATTGACTACCACTAGTAGAAAAAGGCCCATTTTTCCCGGTTCCACAGGCTCATTAGCCCCGGTTTAGGAACAGGGACTAAAGTGTCGGGACTAAAGCCAAAAACCTTTAGTCCCGGTTCGCTTACCAACCGGGACCGAAGGATCTCCACGTGGCCGCTGCTGGGAGACCGGGCAGGAGGGCCTTTAGTCCCAGTTGGTCACACCAACCGGGACAACATGGCATCCACGCGTGAGCATCTGGCCGGAGCTGGGGTTTTTCTTTTTGTTTTTGAATGGGGGGTGGAGGGTTAATTTAGTGGTTTCATATTGTGTTAGCTAGCTAATAGAGAGAAGTGTCCTCTCTTTCTCCGTGCTTGGTCGACGCTAGCTACTATACATATAGAGAGAACATGACGCTAGCTAATAAGAAAATGAAGGAAACCATTTTCAATCCCTAACATCTTTTACAATATAACATCTTTTACAATGCCTAACATCGTCTACCTAAGATCCAATCACAAATAACTCACATGGTATTCTCCGTCTTTAGGTATGACGTGGTTAAGACAGAATCCCGCCAATTCCTTTTGAATTTCTCGTATGCCATCATCTGATAGGGGTTCATCCCACTTCTTCCATATGTAATTTAAAGAAGGGGGTCAATACATGCATATATATGAATAAAATGTTGGGCAACGTCGCATGGGAAACAAAAAATTTCCTACGCGCACGAAGACCTATCATGGTGATGTCCATCTACGAGAGGGGATTTCCGATCCACGTACCCTTGTAGATCGCACAACAGGAAGCGTTAAGAAACGCGGTTGATGTAGTGGAACGTCCTCACGTCCCTCGACCCGCCTTGCGAACCGTCCCACGAACCATCCCGCGATCCGTCTCACAATCCGCTCTGATCTAGTGCCGAACGGACGGCACCTCCGCGTTCATCACACGTAGAGCTCGATGATGATCTCGGCCTTCTTGATCCAGCAAGAGAGACGGAGAGGTAGATGAGTTCTCCGGCAGCGTGATGGCGCTCCGGAGGTTGGTGGTGATCTTATCCCAATAGGGCTCCGCCCGAGCTCCGCAGAAACGCGATCTAGAGGAAAAACTGTGGAGGTATGTGGTCGGGCTGCCGTTGCAAAAGTTGTCTCAAATCAGCCCTAATACCTCAGTATATATAGGAGGGAGGGGGGGACCTTTCCTTGAGGCTCAAGGAGACCCAAGGGGTCGGCCGAAGTGGGGGGAGGAGGATTCCTCCTCCAATCCTAGTCCAACTAGGATTGGAAGGTGGAGTCCTTCTCTATTTTCCCACTTCCCCCTTTTTTTCTCTTTAATTTTCTTTCTCTCCTACGAAGGGGCCTTCTTGGGCTTTCCCACCAGCCCACTAAGGGCTGGTGCGGCACCCCTAAGGCCTATGGGCTCCCCTCGGTGAACATCCGGAACCCATTCCTCACTCCCGGTACATTCCAGGTAATGCCGAAAACTTTCCGGTAATCAAATGAGGTCATCCTATATATGAATCTTCATGTTCGAACCATTCCAGAAACCCTTGTGACATCCGTGATCTCATCCAGGACTCCGAACAACATTCGGTAACCAACCATATAACTCAACGCATAAAACAACACCGCACCTTAAGTGTGCAGACCCTGCGGGTTCGAGAACTATGTAGACATGACCCAAGGGACTCCTCGGTCAATATCCAATAGCAGGACCTGGATGCCCATATTGGATCCTACGTATTCTCCGAAGATCTTATCAGTTGAACCTCAGTGCCAAGGAGTCATATAATCCCGTATGTCATTCCCTTTGTCCTTCGGTATGTTACTCGCCCGAGATTCAATCGTCAGTATCCGCATACCTATTTCAATCTCGTTTACCTGCAAGTCTCTTTACTCGTTCCGTAATACAACATCCCGTGACTTACACGAAGTAATATTGCTTGCAAGGCTTGTGTGTGATGTTGTATTACCGAGTGGGCCCCGAGATACCTCTCCATCACACGGAGTGACCAATCCCAGTCTTGATCCATACTAACTCAACGGACAACTTCGGAGATACCTGTAGAGCATCTTTATAGTCACCCAGTTACGTTGTGACATTTGATACACACAAAGCATTCCTACGGTGCCAGTGAGTTATATGATCTCATGGTCGTAGGAATAAATACTTGACATGCAGAAAACAGTAGCAACAAAATGACACGATCAACATGCTACGTCTATTAGTTTGGGTCTAGTCCATCACATGATTCTCCTAATGATGTGATCCCGTTATCAAGTGACAACACTTGCCTATGGCCAGGAAACCTTGACCATCTTTGATAAACGAGCTAGTCAACTAGAGGCTTACTAGGGACAGTGTTTTGTCTATGTATCCACACATGTATTGTGTTTACAATCAATACAATTATAGCATGGATAATAAACGATTATCATGAACAAAGAAATATAATAATAACTAATTTATTATTGCCTCTAGGCCATATTTCCAACAGTCTCCCACTTGCACTAGAGTTAATAATCTAGTTCTGATCACCATGTGATTTCAACGAATCTAACACCCATATAGTTCTCGGGTCTGATCACGTCTTGCTCGTGGGAGAGGTTTTAGTCAACAGTTCTGAAACTTTCAGATCCGTGTGTTCTTTACAAATCTTTATGTCATCTTGTAGATGCTGCTACTACGTGTTACTCGGAAATACTCCAAATATCTACTCTACTATACGAATCCGTTTCACTACTCATAGTTATCCGGATTAGTGTCAAAGCTTGCATCGACGTAACCCTTTACGACGAACTCTTTAACCACCTCCATAATCGAGAAAAATTCCTTTGTCCATTCTGTTACTAAGGATAATTTTGACCGCTGATCACTGATTCAATCCTGGATCACTCTCTGTACCTCTTAACAGACTTGCTGCAAGGCACACATCAGGTGCGGTACTCAGCATGGCATACTTTAGAGTCTACGGCTAAGGCATAGAAGACGACCTTCGTCTATTCTCTTTATTCTGCTGTGGTCGGGTTTTGAGTCTTACTCAAATTCACACCTTACAACACAGTCAAGAACTCCTTCTTTGATGATCTATTTTGAACTCCTTCAAAAACTGGTCAAGGCATGCATCTTGTTGAAACTTCTATTAAGCGTTTCGATCTATCTGCATAGATCTTGATGCTCAATGTTCAAGTAGCTCAATCCAGGTATTCCTTTGAAAAACTCCTTTCAAACAACCTTTTATGCTTCACAGAAATTCTACATTACTTCTGATCAACAATATGTCAACCACATATACTTATCAGAAATTCTATAGTGCTCCCACTCATTTCTTTGGAAATACAAGTTTCTCACAAACCTTGTATAAACCCAAAAGCTTCGATCAACTCATCAAAGCATATATTCCAACACCGAGATGCTTGCACCAGTCCATAGAAGGATCGCTGGAGCTTGCATACTTGGTAGCATCCTTAGGATCGACAAAACTTTTCGGTTGTATCACATACAACCTTTCCGTCGAGGAAAACAATGTTTTGACATCCATGTGCAACATTTCATAAATAATGCAGCAACTGCTAACATAAATCCAACAGACCTTTAGCATCGCTATGAGTGACAAAGTCTCATCATAGTCAACTCTTTGAACTTGTCGGAAAACTTTGTTGCGACAAGTCGAGCTTTTCTTAATAGTGACTTATCACCATCATCGTCTGTCTTCCTTTTAAAGATCCATCTTTACTTAATAGTCCTACGACTATCAAGTAGTTCTTCCAAAGTCTATACTTTGTTCTCACATATGGACTCTCTCTCGGATTTCATGGCCTCCAGCCATTTGTCAGAATCCGGGCCCACCATTGCTTCTCCATAACTCGTAGGTTCATTGTTGTTCAACAACATGACCTCCAAGACAGGGTTACCGTACCACTCTGTAGTAGTATGCAACCTTGTCCACCTACGAGGTTTGTAGTAACTTGATCCAATGCTTAATGATCACCGTCATCAGCTTCCACTTCAATTGGTGTAGGCGCCACAGGAACAACTTCCTGCGCCCTGCTACACACTGGTTGAAGTGATGGTTCAATAACCTCATCAAGTTCTACCACCCTCCCACTCAATTCTTTCGAGAGAAACCTTTCCTCGAGAAAGGACCCGTTTCCTAGAAACAAACACTTTGCTTCCGGATCTGAGATAGGAGATGTATCCAACTGTTTTGGACATCCTATGAAGATGCATTTATCCGCTTTGGGTTCGAGCTTATCAGACTGAAACTTTTTCACATAAGCGTCGCAGCCCCAAACTTTTAAGAAACGGCACCTTAGGTTTCTCCAAACGATAGTCTATATTGTGTCATCTTAACGGAAATACGTGGTGCCCTATTTAAAGTGAATGCAGTTGTCTCTAATGCATAACCCATAAACGATAGTGGTAATTCGATAAGAGACATCATAGTATGCACCATATCAAATAGGTCGCGGCTATGACACCATCACACCATGGTGTTCTTAGTGGCATGAATTGTGAAACAACTTCCACATTGTCTTAACTGTGTACCAAAACTCGCAACTCAGATATTCATCTCTATGATCATATCGTAGACGGTTTATCGTCTTGTTACGACGAACTTCACTCTGAAACAGAATTGAACTTTTCAATATTTCAGACTTGTGATTCATTAAGTAAATACTCCTGTATCTACTCAAATCATCATTGAAGTAAGAACATAATGATATCCACTGCGTGCCTCAGCACCCATTGGACTGCATACATCAAAATGTATTACTTCCAACAAGTTACTATCTTGTTTCATCTCAATGAAAACAAGGCCTTGCTCATGTGGTATGATTTGTATGTCATAAGTGATTCAAAATCAAGTGAGTAGAAAGATCCATCAGCATGGAGCCTCTTCATGCAATTTATACCAACATGACTGAAGCAGTAGTGCCACAAGTAAGTGGTACTATCATCATTACCTTGTATCTTTTGGCACCAATATCATGAACATGTGTAACACTACGATCGAGATTCAATAAACCATTGAAGGTGATCATTCAAGCAAATAGAGTAACCATTATTCTCTTTAAATGAATAATCATATTGCAATAAACACGATCCAATCATGTTCATGCTTAACGCAAGCACCAAATAACAATTATTTAGGTTTATCACCAATCCCGATGGTAGAGGGAGCATGCGACGTTTGATCATATCAACCTTGGAAACACTTCCAACACGTATCATCACCTCGCCATTAGCTAGTCTCCGTTTATTCCGTAGCTTTCATTTCGTGTTACAAATCACTTAGCAACCGAACCGGTATCCAATACCCTAGCGCTACTAGGAGTACTAGTAAAGTACACATCAACATTATGTATATCAAATATACTTCTGTCGACTTTGCCAGCCTTCTTATCTACCAAGCATCTAGGGTAGCTCCGCCTCAGTGACCGTTCCCCTCATAACAGAAGCACTTAGTCTTGGGTTTGGGTTTTAATCTTGGGTCTCTTCATTAGTGCAGCAATTGTTTTGCCGTTTCACGAAGTATCCCTTCTAGCCCTCGCCTTTCTTGAAACTTAGTGGCTTTACTAACCATCAACTATTGATGCTCCTTCTTGATTTCTACTTTCGCAGTGTCAAACATCGCAAATCGCTCAAGGATCATTGTATCCATCCTTGATATGTTATAGTTCATCACGAAGCTCTCACAGCTTGCTGACAGTGACTTTGGAGAACCATCACTATCTCATTTGGAAGATTAACTCCAACTTGATTCAAGCGATTGTCGTACTCAGACAATCTGAGCACACGCTCAACGATTGAGCTTTTCTCCTTTACTTTGTGGACAAAGAATCTTGTTGGAGGTCTCATACCTCTTAACAAGGGCACGAGCATGAAATCACAATTTCATCTCTTTAGAACATCTCTTATGTTCCGTGACGTTTCAAAACGTCTTCGGCGGCTTCCTTCTAAGCCATTAAGTATTTTGTACTGAACTATCGCGTAGTCATCAGAAACATGTATGCCGGATGTTCACAACATCCACAGACGATGCTCGAGGTGCAGCACACCGAGTGGTGCATTAAGGACATAAGCCTTCTGCGCAGCAACGAGGACAATCCTCAGTTTTACAGACTCAGTCCGCAAAATTTGCTGCTATCAACTTTCAACTAAATTTTCTCTAGGAACATATAAAAACAGTAGAGCTATAGCGCAAGCTACATCGTAATTCGCAAAGACGATTAGACTATGTTCATGATAATTAGTTCAATTAATCATATTACTTAAGAACGCCCACTCAAAAAGTACTTCTCTCTAGTCATTTGAGTGGTACATGATCCAAATCCACTATCTCAAGTCCGATCATCACGTGAGTCGAGAATAGTTTCAGTGGTAAGCATCTGTATGCTAATCATATCAACTATACGATTCATGCTCGACCTTTCGGTATCTTGTGTTTCGAGGCCATGTCTGCACATGCTAGGCTCGTCAAGTTTAACGCGAGTGTTCCGCGTGTGCAAGTGTTTTGGACCCGTTGTATGTGAACGTTGAGTCTATCACACCCGATCATCACGTGGTGTCTCGAAACGGCAAATTGTAGCAATGATGCACAGTCAGGGAGAACACAATTTCGTCTTGAAATTTTAGTGAGAGATCACCTCATAATGCTACCATCGTTCTAAGCAAGATAAGATGCATAAAGGATTAACATCACATGCAATTCATAAGTGACATGATATGGCCATCATCAAGTGCTCCTTGATCTCCATCACCCAAGCACCGGTATGATTTTCTTGTCACCGGTGCCACACCATGATCCCCATCATCATGATCTCCATCATCGTGCCGCCATCGAGGTTTTCATGTATGCTATGCTATTACTACTAAAGCTACGTCCTAGCAATATAGTAAACGCATCTACAAACACAAACGTTAGTTTAAAGACAACCCTATGGCTCCTGCCGGTTGCCGTAGCATCAACGTGCAAGTAGATATTAAATATTAAAACATGATCATCTCATACATCCAATATATCACATCACGTCATTGGCCATATCACATCACAAGCATACCCTGCAAAAACAAGTTAGAGGTCATGTAATTGTTGTTGCATGTTTTACGTGGTTGCCATGGGTATCTAGTAGGATCACATCTTACTTACGCAAACACCACAACGGAGATGTATGAATTGCTATTTAACCTCTCTCCAAGGACCTCCACGGTCAAATCCGATTCAACTAAAGTTGGAGAAACCGACACTCGCCAGTCATCTTTGACAAATGGGGTTGCTCGTAGCGATGAAACTAGCCTCTCGTAAGCGTACGAGTAATGTCGATCCGAGCCGCTTTGATCCAACAATACCGCGGAATCAAGAAAAGACTAAGGAGGGCAGCAAATCACACATCACCGCCCACAAAAACTTTTGTCTTCTACTCGAGATAACATCTACGCATGAACCTAGCTCATGATGCCACTGTTGGGGAACGTCGCATGGGAAACAAAAATTTTCCTACACGCACAAAGACCTATCATGGTGATGTCCATCTACGAGAGGGGATTTCCGATCTACGTACCCTTGTAGATCGCACAGCAGGAAGCGTTAAAAAACGCGGTTGATGTAGTGGAACATCCTCACGTCCCTCGATCCGCCCCGCGAACCGTCCCACGAACCGTCCCGCGATCCGCTCCGATCTAGTGCCGAACGGACGGCACCTCCGCGTTCAGCACACGTACAGCTCGACGATGATCTTAGACGGAGAGGTAGATGAGTTCTCCAGCAGCGTGACGGTGCTCCGGAGGTTGGTGGTGATCTTATCTCAGTAGGGCTCCGCCCGAGCTCCGTAGAAACGCGGTCTAGAGGAAAAACCATGGAGGTATGTGGTCGGGCTGCCGTGGTAAAAGTTGTCTCAAATCAGCCCTAATACCTCAATATATATAGGAGGGAGGGAGGACCTTGCCTTGAGGCTCAAGGATCCCCAAGGGGTCGGCCGAAGTGGGGGGAGGAGGATTCCTCCTCCAATCCTAGTCCAACTAGGATTGGAAGGTGGAGGCCTTCTCTATTTTCCCACTTCCCCCTTTTTTTCTTTTCTCTTTGATTTTCTTTCTCTCCTGCACAGGGGCCTTCTTGGGCTTGCCCACTAGCCCACTAAGGGCTGGTGTGGCACCCCTAAGGCCTATGGGCTTCCCCGGGGTGGGCTGCCCCCCCGGTGAACATCCGGAACCCATTCGTCACTCCCGGTACATTCCCGGTAATGCCGAAAACTTTCCGGTAATCAAATGAGGTCATCCTATATATAAATATTTGTCTCCGTACCATTCCGGAAACACTCGTGACGTCCGTGATCTCATTTGGGACTCCGAACAACATTCGGTAACCAACCATATAACTCAAATACGCATAAAACAACGCCGAACCTTAAGTGCGCAGACCCTGCGGGTTCGAGAACTATGTAGACATGACCCGAGGGACTCCTCGGTCAATATCCAATAGCGGGACCTAGATGCCCATATTGGATCCTACATATTCTCCGAAGATCTTATCGGTTGAACCTTAGTGCCAAGGATTCATATAATCCCGTATGTCATTCCCTTTGTCCTTCGGTATGTTACTTGCCCGAGATTCGATCGTCAGTATCCGCATACCTATTCAATCTCGTTTACCGGCAAGTCTCTTTAATCATTCCGTAATACAAGATCCCATGGCTTACACTAAGTCATATTGCTTGCAAGGCTTGTGTGTGATGTTGTATTACCGAGTGGGCCCCGAGATACCTCTCCGTCACACGAAGTGACGAATCCCAGTCTTGATCCATACTAACTCAACGGACACCTTCGGAGATACGTGTAGAGCATCTTTATAGTCACCTAGTTACGTTGTGACGTTTGATACACACAAAGCATTCCTCCGGTGCCAGTGAGTTATATGATCTCATGGTCATAGGAATAAATACTTGACACGCAGAAAACAGTAGCAACAAAATGACACGATCAACATGCTACATCCATTAGTTTGGGTCTAGTCCATCACATGATTCTCCTAATGATGTGATCCCATTATCAAGTGACAACACTTGCCTATGGTCAGGAAACCTTGACCATCTTTGGTCAACGAGCTACTCAACTAGAGGCTTACTAGGGATAGTGTTTTGTCTATGTATCCACACATGTATTGTGTTTCCAATCAATACAATTATAGCATGGATAATAAACGATTATCATGAACAAAGAAATATAATAATAACTAATTTATTATTGCCTCTAGGGCATATTTCCAACATAAAACTCAACACAATTGATGGTAAGATATAAAATAAAATTGTGAATATTATTTACGTACTTCCAATTGTTTGTGAGAGATGGCCCGCCTAGAGGTCGAGAGGCGGATGAACTCGCAAACATAGTATGCACATTTTTCATTCCCAGCTACCTGGCACAAGCATTTTACGAGAATAGAATTCAATCAAACTGATAAGCAAGCATGGTAATGATATATTGATAAAATTTGAATCAATTAGAGATGCGCGGAATTATCTAGTACTACTTACTGGGGTGTGCGTAAATTGCAACTCTTTGTTTAGACCGGGAGACTTTGAGGTGAACTTCTTCAAACCGTGCGAGGCAAAGAAAATGATTACTTGATATCAGGAAATTAATGAAAGTTGCATGCCGGTATGATACGTCTCAAACGTATCTATAATTTTTGATGGTTTCATGCTGTTATCTTGTCAACTTTGGATGTTTTATATAGCTTTTATATCTTTTTTGGGACTAACTTATTAATTCAGTGCCAAGTGCCAGTTCCTATTTTTTCTGTGTTTTTGACTCTTTTCAGATCTAATTTTGGAACGGAGTCCAAACGAAATAAAATCCCCGAAATGAATTTTTCTGGAACAGTAGAAGATCGAGGGACTTGAGGGCCAAGGCAGGAGGCCCACAAGGGGCCCACAAGCCCTGTAGCCGTGGCCAGGGGGGCCCGCGGCTACCAGGCTTGTGCCCCCCTGGAGCTCCCCTGCCCTAGCTATTTCGCCTATATATTCCTTAAAATCCTAGAAAAATCAGGGCATCCACGAAACCACTTTTCCGCCGCCGCAAGCTTCCGTTTCCGCGAGATCTCATCTGGAGACCCTTCCCGGTGCCCTGCCGGAGGGGACTTTTGGAACTGGAGGGCTTGTACAAAAACATCATTGCCTCTCCAATGACTCGTGAGTAGTCTACTTCAGACCTACGGGTCCGTAGTTAGTAGCTAGATGGTTTCTTCTCTCTCTTGGATCTTCAATACAAAGTTCTCCATGATCTTCATGGAGATCTATCCGATGTAATCCTCTTTGGCGGTGTGCTTGTCGAGATCCGATGAAATGTGGATTTGTGATTAGATTATCTATGAATTATATTTGAGTCTTTGCTGATTTCTTATATGCATGATTTGATATCCTTGTAAGCCTCTCCGAGTCTTGGGTTTTGTTCGGCCAACTAGATTTATGATTCTTGCAATGGGAGAAGTGCTTGGTTTTGGGTTCATACCGTGCGGTGACCTTTCCTAGTGACAGAAGGGGCAGCAAGGCACGCATCATGTTGTTGCCATCAAGGGTAACAAGATGGGATTTCATCATAAATTTGGGATTGTCCATCTACATCATGTCATCTTGCTTAAGGCGTTACTCTGTTCTTATGAACTCAATACACTAGATGCATGCTGGATAGCGGTCGACGTGTGGAGTAATAGTAGTAGATACACAAAGTATCGGTCTACTTGTTTTGGACGTGATACCTATATGTATGACCATTGACATAGATAACATCATGACTTTGCGCGGTTCTATCAATTGCTCGACAGTAACTCGTTCACCCACCGTCTACTTCCTTTCATGACAGAAGCCACTAGTGAACGCTACGGCTCCCGGGTCTACTCACAATTATCATCTCAACTTTTACTTTTACTTTGCTTTGTTTACTTTTTTGCTTTCATTTCTCACTTTGCAAACAATCTATAAGGGATTCACAACCCCTTCATAGCGTTGGGTGCAAGCTCTTTGTGTTTGTGCAGGTACTTGTGACTTGACGCGATCCTCCTACTGGATTGATACCTTGGTTCTCAAACTGAGGGAAATACTTACCGCCACATTGCTACATCACCCTTTCCTCTTCAAGGGAACACCAACGCAAGGCTCCAAGGCCGCGGGGGAATCCTTTGCATACTTGCCAAGGAAATCCCTAGAGGCGTAGCCAGCAGCAGAAGGATTTCTGGCGCCGTTGCCGGGGAAGGACTTTTGTTGCCGTAGCAGAAGGATTTCTGGCGCCGTTGCCGGGGAGGAAGATCAAGTCAAGAACTCATCCAAGTAGGTGTCACAAACTCATCTCTTGCATTTACTTTGTTTGCCAGTTGCCTCTCGTTTTCCTCTCCCCCACTTCACCAATTTGCCTTTTTCGTTTGCCTTTTTTGTTCGCCCTTTTTCTCTCACTTGCTTTCTGTTCGCTTGTGTGCCATGTGCCTTCAATATACTTGCATCTTCACTTGCTGAAAATCCATTGATATGGATCCTCACCCACTTGCTAATCTTTTTAAGAGATCCACTTATGTGGAACCAATTGCTAGTGAGTTGAGTGCACTTGACTTTCTCTATAGAGTTTTGCTTGAGATGCGTGAATCTGAAAATCGTGATGAAGAAATTTATGAAATGATTCACGAGGGATCCTTGGATGAAAATCATGATTGCAATGGTTTCACTATAAATTCTATTAGTGACAATCATGCTACAAATATGCAAAACCCTAAGCTTGGGGATGCTAGTTTTCCTATGACCACTACTTATTGCAATAACCATGATTGGGGTGATGATCTTTCTTATGATCTTGAAAATTTGTTTAAACCTCATGATGAATATGATATTTGCAATAATATTGAAAGTGGGTTTGGAGAACTCATGACTTTAATTCATGATAATCCCACTATTTTTGAAGAGCGTCAACTTTGCATGCATGTGGATCATGAAAAGAATATCCTATGTGATAGTTACATTGTTGAATTCAAATATGATCCCACATGTAATTATTATGAGAGAGGAAAATATGGTGGTAGAAACTTTCATATCACTAAGTCACCTCTCGTTCTGTTGAGATTGCTCTTGTCTCTTTCTTCTTCCTTGCATATGGCAACTATTGGTTGTCTTGACAATCTGTTTTCCTATAAAATGCCTGTGCATAGGAAGTATGTTAGACTTAGATGTGATTTTCACATGCTTTATGATGCTCTCGTTGTGCTTCAGTTCTTGTCTTTTGTGTGAGCATCATTGATTTATCAATGCCTAGCTAAGGGCGTTAAACAATAGCGCATGTTCGGAGGCAACCCAATGAATTTATATTTTTCTTCATATTTTGTTGCGTCCACACTTTCATAATTCTATTGTGATTGTGTTTTTTATGTTTCTTTTTTGTTTGAGCCAAGTAAAACCATTATGATTAGTCTTGGGGATGATCGTTTGATCATGCTGGAAAAGACAGAAACTTTCTGCTCACGAAAAGAATTTTCATTTTTTTTTCGTGAGAGATTTTGAGTTGATTCTTTTTGCTGCTGATTGCTACGCAAATTCTTCAGACTGTCATAATTTTTCTGAATTTTTGAAGTACCATAAGTATACGAAGTATACAGATTGCTACAGACTGGTCTGCTGTTAACAGATTCTATTTTTGTTGAGTTGGTTGCTTATTTTGATGAAACTATGGATAGTATCGGGGGGTATTAGCCATGGAAGATTGAAAATACAGTAACCCAATATCAACATAAGTAGAATTTAAGTTTGCTACAGTACCTAAGGAAGTGGTGATTTGCTTTCTTATACTAATGATATCGCGACTTTCTGTTTAAGTTTCGTGTTGTGAAGTTTTCAAGGTTTGGGTGAAGTTCTTATGGACAAAGAGATAAAGAGTGGCAAGAGCTCAAGCTTGGGGATGACCAAGGCACCCCAAGTTGATTCAAGGATGCCTAAAAAGCCTAAGCTTGGGGATGCCCCGGGAAGGCATCCCCTCTTTCGTCTTCAATTCATCGGTAACGTTACTTGGGGCTATATTTTTATTCACCACATGTTATGTGTTTTTCTTGGAGCGTCTTGTATCGTAGGAGTCTTTTATTTTTGTTGTGTCACAATCTTCCTTGCTGCACACCTAGAGAGAGAGAAATGCACTCACTGTGATTTTTTCGAGCTTCACTTATGTCCTTTGGTTAGGCAATTCAGCTCACATGTGTTTCACTTATATCTTTTGAGCTAGTTGATTTTGCTCTATGTGCTTCACTTCTATCTTTTGGAGCACGGCAGTGCGTGGCGTGGTAGTTGATCTATGCTATGAAAGTAGTCTCAAAAGGGGTAGTTATCCAAAGGGATATGAAAACTTCCACCTTCATGTGCATTGAGTAGTTAGAGAAGTTTGATTCATCTCAATTAGTTTTGAGTTGTGGTTGTGGTAATATTGAAGTTATACTAGTAAGGTGTTGTGGATCTAGAAATACTTGTGTTGAAGTTAGTGATTCTCGTAGCATGCACGTATGGTGAACCGCTATGTGATGAAGTCTGAGCATGATTAGTTTATTGATTGTCATCCTTTATGTAGCGGTCGGGATCGTGCGATGGTTTATACCTACCAACCCTTCCCCTAGGAGTATGCGTTGAATGCTTTGTTTCGATTACTACTAAAACTTTTGCAACAAGTATATGAGTTCTTCATGACTAATGTTGAGTCCATGGTTTAGATGCACTTTCACCTTCCACCATCACTTTCTTCTTTAGTGTCGTGCAACTTTCGCCGATGCATAAAACCACCATTAGGCTCCCTCAAAACAGCCACCATACCTACCTAATATGGCTTTTTCAAAGCCATTCCGAGATATATTGCCATGCAATTACCACCATGACATGTGCCACAGCTTCTACATTGCCATTGCATGATCATAAGATAGCTAGCATGATGTTTCCATTGATGTCTATGCCATGCTAGATCATTGTCGTGGTACACTACCGAAGGCATTTCATATAGAGTCATCATTGCTCTAAGTTTTGAGTTGTAAGTGTGATGATCATCATTGATGGAGCATTGTCCCATGTGAGGAAATAAAAGAGGCCAACGAAGCTCATTTACAAAAAGAGTCCAAAGATGCTCACAAAAATAAATATATATATATATATATAAAGAGGCCAAAGAGCCCACGAAAAAATGAGAGAAAACGAGAGAAAGGACAATGCTACTATGTTTCCACACTTGTGCTTATTAAGCACCATGATCTTCATGATTGGGAGTCTCTCTTTTTGTCACCACCATATAGCTAGTGGGAAATTTTCATTACATAACTTGGCTTTTATATTCCAATGATGGGCTTCCTCAAAATTGCCTTAGGTCTTCGTGAGCAAGCAAGTTGGATGCACACCCACCAATTTTCTTTAAGAGCTTTCACATACTCTTAGCTCTAGTGCATCATTTGTATGGGAATCCCTACTCATTCACATTGATATATTTTGATGAGCATCTCCATAGCTCATTGATATGCCTAGTCAATGTGAACATCTTCTCCTTGTTTACCTTGCAACCTCCACCATACTCCATTCCACTTATAGTGCTAAAACCATGGCTCACGCTCATGTATTGCGTGAGAGTTGAAAAGTTTGAGAAAGTAAAGGAGTGAAAACAATTATTTGGCCAATACCGAGGTTGTGCATGACTTAAATTCGTTGTGCAAGGATGATATAGCATAGCCAGACTATATGATTTTGTAGGGATAACTTTCTTTTGGCCTTGTTATTTTGAAAGTTCATGATTAACTTGCTAGTTTGCTTGAAGTATTATTGTCTCCACGTCAATAGCAAACTAGTGTTTTGAATCTAACGGATCTGAACATTCACGTCACATAAGAGGAGTTACAAAGGACATCTATGCTAGGTAGCATGAAAGCATCAAAAATTCAGTCTTTATCACTTCCCTACTCGAGGACGAGCAGGAGTTAAGCTTGGGGATGCTTGATACGTCTCAAACGTATCTATAATTTTTGATGGTTTCATGTTGTTATCTTGTCAACTTTGGATGTTTTATATACCTTTTATATCTTTTTAGGGACTAACTTATTAATTCAGTGCCAAGTGCGAGTTCCTATTTTTTCTGTGTTTTTGACTCTTTTCAGATCTGATTTTGGAACGGAGTCCAAACGGAATAAAATCCCCAAAATGAATTTTTCGGGAACAGAAGAAGATCCGGGACTTGAGGGCCAAGGCAGGAGGCCCAGAGGGGGCCTACAAGCCCTATAACCACGGCCAGGGGGGCCCGCGGCTACGAGGCTTGTGGCCCCCCTGGAGCTCCCCTGCCCTATCTCTTTCGCCTATATATTCCCTAAAATCCGAGAAAAAATCAGGGCGTCCACGAATCCACTTTTCCGCCGCCGCAAGCTTCCATTTCCGTGAGATGTCATATGGAGACCGTTCTCGGTGCCCTGCCGGAGGGGACTTTGGAGTTGGAGGGCTTCTACATCAACATCATTGCCTCTCCAATGACTCGTGAGTAGTCTACTTCAGACCTATGGGTCCTTAGTTAGTAGCTAGATGGCTTCTTCTCTCTCTTGGATCTTCAATACAAAGTTTTCCATGATCTTCATGGAGATCTATCTGATGTAATCGTCTTTGGCGGTGTGTTTGTCGAGATCCGATGAATTGTGTATTTGTGATCAGATTATCTATGAATTATATTTGAGTCTTTGATGATTTATTATATGCATGATTTGATATCCTTGTAAGTCTCTCCGAGTCTTGGGTTTTGTTTGGCCAACTAGATCTATGATTCTTGCAATGGGAGAAGTGGTTGATTTTGGGTTCATACCGTGCGGTGACCTTTCCCAGTGACAGAAGGGGCAGCAAGGCACGCAAGGTGTTGTTGCCATCAAGGGTAACAAGATGGGCTTTCATCATAAATTTGGGATTGTCCATCTACATCATGTCATCTTGCTTAAGGCGTTACTCTATTCTTATGAACTCAATACACTAGATGCATGCTGGATAGCGGTCGACGTGTGGAGTAATAGTGTTAGATGTATAAAGTATCGGTCTACTTGTTTTGGACGTGATACCTATATGTATGATCATTGCCATAGATAACGTCATGACTTTGCGCGGTTCTATCAATTGCTCGACAGTAATTCGTTCACCCACCGTCTACTTGCTTTCATGAGAGAAGCCACTAGTGAACACTACGGCCCCCGGGTCTACTCACAATTATCATCTCAGCTTTTAATTTTACTTTGCTTTGTTTACTTTTTGCTTTCAGTTCTCACTTTGCAAACAATCTATAAGGGATTGACAACCCCTTCATAGCGTTGGGTGCAAGCTCTTTGTGTTTGTGCAGGTACTTGTGACTTGACGCGATCCTCCTACTAGATTGATACCTTGGTTCTCAAACTAAGGAAAATACTTACCGCCGCTGTGCTACATCACCCTTTCTTCTTCAAGGGAACACCAACGCAAGGCTCCAAGGCCGTGGGGGAATCCTTTGCATACTTTGCAAGGAAATCCCTATAGGCGTAGCCAGCAACACGGTATGGTCCCGGTATTGACTGAACTTACTTCTTGAGCATTGCAGTCATGTCCGCATAATCCTCGGGATCTTTACGTCTCGAGTCTAAGACAATTACTTTTGCCCCGTCAAGCTTAATGGATAGCAGAATAAAATGGTAACTGCGCATGCATATATAACTCATCAAGTACATTTACTTAACCTCGAGTAAGCGAAACCGAGTATATAGAAAAGACAACAACACTCACTTGAAGTTTTAAGGAAAGAGTATTTCCCTTTTGTTTTGATTTGCAAGCAACGAATTTAGCAAGCTAACTTCGGTCTCTTTGGTTTCATTTCGTACCGACAATACATTTACGGCTTCGGGGCTAATGAACCCAACGTCGAAGATTCCTGCTTTTTTTAATTTGACGATCTTCAATCTGCATAATATATATAGTGAGGATAATTATATATACATGCAATGAACGAGCTGAGCTAGAGACTTAACTATAGAAGTAATACTTACAAACAGTAGGAAGTCAGGAGTTGTTTGTCAAGGGCCAGTTGATTGTATAACTGAAATAACTCCTCAGATTGAACAAGTAGCACTGAAGCTCCAATGAAATCATGATTTTTTTTCACTCTCATATAGATAGCGTCTTTCCCGGTCTCCCTGAAGATGTTCATGTACCACTCATGAAATTCGTGCATCCTCGGTGTTAGAGGAGGATGACCAGGTTTGACGAGAGGCTTCCCAAGCATGTATTCATATGTTTCTTTATTTGTTACCTCAACTATATCAAAAATTACTGAATCCTTCATGTAATCACCTGGATTGGTACCGGGCAGCAACCCCGGACCATTAGCGATGACGATATCGCTAGACACCTTGACCGGGGGGCATGATTGCTTCTTCTGTTGGCCGAGCTGGGGAATTGTTTTCCCACTTCTTCGTTTTGCTAACATTGCATCACTGCTAGCCGCCAGAGTGGCGGTGGAGTCTGTAATCCACTTGAGAGAAGGAAGAGAAGGCGGCATATTTCTTACTTGTGTAATTTTTCGCGGAGCGGCGGCGACGTTTGTCTTCCGCCGTTGCAGAGGAGGTGGACTGCTCCGACGTGCCCTAGGAGGATCCGAAGGAGGAGGACTGCTCCGACGTGCCTGAGGAGGAGCCGAAGGAGGAGGGCTGCTATCACACGCCTGAGGAGGAGCCGAAGGAGGAGGACTGCTCCGACGCGCTGGAGGAGGAGCCGAAGAAAGAGGCGGAGCGCTCTGACACGCCGGAGGAGGAGCCGAAGAAGGAGGCGGACTGCTCTGACATGCCGGAGGAGGAGTCAAAGAAGGAGGCGGAGTGCCGCCACGCGCCGAAGGAGGAGCCGAAGAAGGAGGTGGAGTGCCCTCACGTGTTGGAGGAGCCGGAGTGCCCTGATCACTAGCTGGAGGAGGATGAGGAGTGCCCTGATCACTCGCCGGAGGAGGATGAGGAGTGCCCTGATTACTCGCCGTAGGAGGATGAGGAGTGCCCTGATCACTCGTCATCGTCGTCGTCGTCGGAGGCGTCCAGTTTGGAAGCTTGATGTACTCCTTCGGCCATAGGCATGTACTCCTCACGGCATGAACGAGTTTATTCTCCCCTTCACCTATAGGGTGGTCAAGCTCGAGCTGCTCAAAGCCCTCCTTTACTTCATCCACCATCACAATAGAGAATCCACGTGGAATCGAAGGTAGTGAAAAGTTCCGTTGGGTTCAGGAGGTGCAACAAAGCCGATAGCAGCCTTGAAAGTGAGGTTCCGACATTTCGTCAAAAGATCTCAAGCTTGAGACTCCATGATAGTATCCACGGGTAGCTAGGAGCCGTGAAGTCAGGCTGAACGAGCTCCGTGGAAGCCACACTGCTTCTCCGTTGAGATGGAGGGGTAACTTCTCAGGTAGTTTCGTGCCGGTGAGATGGTTGGTCAGCAGCTCGCTGGCTCTCAAGTTCCTCGAGAATTTGTAGTCTTGCATTGATCTTCTGCATGTCGCTCAGCTCCACTTTCCTCTTTCTCTCGCGGCTTCTCTAACCGGCTGCGTCGAGAAACCCAACCTTTCACGGAATGGAGAATAGTGTGCCTCGTGTTCGTCCACGGTGCTCAGCATTCCCTTCTTCTCCTTTTTCCTCTTCCTTCCTTTCATTTTCCTCTTTTTCTCTTCTTGTCCCCTTCTTCGGGCTAAATTGGCTAAGAATGCCTTCTTGGAGCTAATTATGTCATTTCGAGGATAATTAGCTAAGTATAGGTCATTTTTTATTAAATAGGCCATTTTGGAGCTAACTAAGCTAATTATGTCATTTCGTAGGATAATTAGCCAATTTAGCCTTTCTTGGATAAGTCTAAGCTACGTAGAAGAAGAGATAGAGAAGAAGAAGTAAAACAAGGAGGAGGAGGAGGAGGAGAAGAAGAAGAAAAGAAGAAGGAGAAGGAGAAGAAGAAGGAGAAAGAGAAGGAGGAAGAAGGAGGAAGAAGAAGGGGAAGGAGGAGCTCCTTCTCCTTCTCCTCCTTCTTCTCCTTCTTCTTCTCCTCCTCCCTCTCCTCCTTCTTCTTCTCCTTTTTCCTCTTCGAACCTTTCATTTTCCTCTTTTTCTCTTCTTGTCCCCTTCTTCCGGCTAAATTGGCTAAGAATGCCTTTTTGGAGCTAATTATGTCATTTCGAGGATAATTAGCTAAGTATAGGTCATTTTTTATTAAATAGGCCATTTTGGAGCTAACTAAGCTAATTATGTCATTTCGTAGGATAATTAGCCAATTTAGCCTTTCTTGGATAAGTCTAAGCTACGTAGAAGAAGAGATAGAGAAGAAGAAGTAAACTAAGGAGGAGGAGGAGGAGGAGGAGGAGAAGAAGAAGGAAGAGGAGAAGAAGAAGAAAAGAAGAAGGAGAAGGAGAAGAAGAAGGAGAAGGAGAAGGAGGAAGAAGGAGGAAGAAGAAGGGGAAGGAGGAGCTCCTTCTCCTTCTCCTCCTTCTTCTCCTTCTTCTTCTCCTCCTCCCTCTCCTCCTTCTTCTTCTGCTTTTTCCTCTTCCTTCCTTTCATTTTCCTCTTTTTCTCTTCTTGTCCCCTTCTTCGGGCTAAATTGGCTAAGAATGCCTTTTTGGAGCTAATTATGTCATTTCGAGGATAATTAGCTAAGTATAGGTCATTTTTTATTAAATAGGCCATTTTGGAGCTAACGAAGCTAATTATGTCATTTCGTAGGATAATTAGCCAATTTAGCCTGTCTTGGATAAGTCTAAGCTACGTAGAAGAACAGATAGAGAAGAAGAAGTAAAATAAGGAGGAGGAGGAGGAGGAGAAGAAGAAGGAAGAGGAGAAGAAGAAGAAAAGAAGAAGGAGAAGGAGAAGAAGAAGGAGAAGGAGAAGGAGGAAGAAGGAGGAAGAAGAAGGAGTAGGAGGAGCTCCTTCTCCTTCTCCTCCTTCTTCTCCTTCTTCTTCTCCTCCTCCCTCTCCTCCTTCTTCTTCTCCTTTTTCCTCTTTCTTCCTTTCATTTTCCTCTTTTTCTCTTCTTGTCCCCTTCTTCGGGCTAAATTGGCTAAGAATGCCTTTTTGGAGCTAATTATGTCATTTCGAGGATAATTAGCTAAGTATAGGTCATTTTTTATTAAATAGGCCATTTTGGAGCTAACTAAGCTAATTATGTCATTTCGTAGGATAATTAGCCAATTTAGCCTTTCTTGGATAAGTCTAAGGTACGTAGAAGAAGAGATAGAGAAGAAGAAGTAAAATAAGGAGGAGGAGGAGGAGGAGGAGAATAAGAAGGAAGAGGAGAAGAAGAAGAAAAGAAGAAGGAGAAGGAGAAGAAGAAGGAGAAGGAGAAGGAGGAATAAGGAGGAAGAAGAAGGGGAAGGAGGAGCTCCTTCTCCTTCTCCTCCTTCTTCTCCTTCTTCTTCTCCTCCTCCCTCTCCTCCTTCTTCTCCTTTTTCCTCTTCCTTCCTTTCATTTTCCTCTTTTTCTCTTCTTGTCCCCTTCTTCGGGCTAAATTGGCTAAGAATGCCTTTTTGGAGCTAATTATGTCATTTCGAGGATAATTAGCTAAGTATAGGTCATTTTTTATTAAATAGGCCATTTTGGAGCTAACTAAGCTAATTATGTCATTTCGTAGGATAATTAGCCAATTTAGCCTTTCTTGGATAAGTCTAAGCTACGTAGAAGAAGAGATAGAGAAGAAGAAGTAAAATAAGGAGGAGGAGGAGGAGGAGGAGAAGAAGAAGGAAGAGGAGAAGAAGAAGAAAAGAAGATGGAGAAGGAGAAGAAGAAGGAGAAGGAGAAGGAGGAAGAAGGAGGAACAAGAAGGGGAAGGAGGAGCTCCTTCTCCTTCTCCTCCTTCTTCTCCTTCTTCTTCTCCTCCTCCCTCTCCTCCTTCTTCTTCTCCTTTTTCCTCTTCCTTCCTTTCATTTTCCTCTTTTTCTCTTCTTGTCCCCTTCTTCGGGCTAAATTGGCTAAGAATGCCTTTTTGGAGCTAATTATGTCATTTCGAGGATAATTAGCTAAGTATAGGTCATTTTTTATTAAATAGGCCATTTTGGAGCTAACTAAGCTAATTATGTCATTTCGTAGGATAATTAGCCAATTTAGCCTTTCTTGGATATGTCTAAGCTACGTAGAAGAAGAGATAGAGAAGAAGAAGTAAAATAAGGAGGAGGAGGAGGAGGAGAAGAAGAAGGAAGAGGAGAAGAAGAAGAAAAGAAGGAGAAGGAGAAGAAGAAGGAGAAAGAGAAGGAGGAAGAAGGAGGAAGAAGAAGGGGAAGGAGGAGCTCCTTCTCCTTCTCCTCCTTCTTCTCCTTCTTCTTCTCCTCCTCCCTCTCCTCCTTCTTCTTCTCCTTTTTCCTCTTCCTTCCTTTTCATTTTCCTCCTTTTCTCTTCTTGTCCCCTTCTTCGGGCTAAATTGGCTAAGTATGCCTTTTTGGAGCTAATTATGTCATTTCGAGGATAATTAGCTAAGTATAGGTAATTTTTTATTAAATAGGCCATTTTGGAGCTAAGTAAGCTAATTATGTTATTTCGTAGGATAATTAGCCAATTTAGCCTTTCTTGGATAAGTCTAAGCTACGTAGAAGAAGAGATAGAGAAGAAGAAGTAAAATAAGGAGGAGGAGGAGGAGGAGGAGGAGAAGAAGAAGGAAGAGGAGAAGAAGAAGAAAAGAAGAAGGAGAAGGAGAAGAAGAAGGAGAAGGAGAAGGAGGAATAAGGAGGAAGAAGAAGGGGAAGGAGGAGCTCCTTCTCCTTCTCCTCCTTCTTCTCCTTCTTCTTCTCCTCCTCCCTCTCCTCCTTCTTCTTCTCCTTTTTCCT
Organism: Hordeum vulgare subsp. vulgare; assembly: GCF_904849725.1. Taxonomy (NCBI): domain Eukaryota; kingdom Viridiplantae; phylum Streptophyta; class Magnoliopsida; order Poales; family Poaceae; genus Hordeum; species Hordeum vulgare. Next base: position 107,354,430 of record NC_058521.1, on the reverse strand, counting down.
CTTCCTTCCTTTCATTTTCCTCTTTTTCTCTTCTTGTCCCCTTCTTCGGGCTAAATTGGCTAAGAATGCCTTTTTGGAGCTAATTATGTCATTTCGAGGATAATTAGCTAAGTATAGGTCATTTTTTATTAAATAGGCCATTTTGGAGCTAACTAAGCTAATTATGTCATTTCGTAGGATAATTAGCCAATTTAGCCTTTCTTGGATAAGTCTAAGCTATGTAGAAGAAGAGATAGAGAAGAAGAAGTAAAATAAGGAGGAGGAGGAGGAGGAGGAGGAGAAGAAGAAAAGAAGAAGGAGAAGGAGAAGAAGAAGGAGAAGGAGAAGGAGGAAGAAGGAGGAAGAAGAAGGGGAAGGAGGAGCTCCTTCTCCTTCTCCTCCTTCTTCTCCTTCTTCTTCTCCTCCTCCCTCTCCTCCTTCTTCTTCTCCTTTTTCCTCTTCCTTCCTTTCATTTTCCTCTTTTTCTCTTCTTGTCCCCTTCTTCGGGCTAAATTGGCTAAGAATGCCTTTTTGGAGCTAATTATGTCATTTCGAGGATAATTAGCTAAGTATAGGTCATTTTTTATTGAATAGGCCATTTTGGAGCTAACTAAGCTAATTATGTCATTTCGTAGGATAATTAGCCAATTTAGCCTTTCTTGGATAAGTCTAAGCTACGTAGAAGAAGAGATAGAGAAGAAGAAGTAAAATAAGGAGGAGGAGGAGGAGGATAAGAAGAAGGAAGAGGAGAAGAAGAAGAAAAGAAGAAGGAGAAGGAGAAGAAGAAGGAGAAAGAGAAGGAGGAAGAAGGAGGAAGAAGAAGGGGAAGGAGGAGCTCCTTCTCCTTCTCCTCCTTCTTCTCCTTCTTCTTCTCCTCCTCCCTCTCCTCCTTCTTCTTCTCCTTTTTCCTCTTCCTTCCTTTCATTTTCCTCTTTTACTCTTCTTGTCCCCTTCTTCGGGCTAAATTGGCTCAGAATGCCTTTTTGGAGCTAATTATGTCATTTCGAGGATAATTAGCTAAGTATAGGTCATTTTTTATTAAATAGGCCATTTTGGAGCTAACTAAGCTAATTATGTCATTTCGTAGGATAATTAGCCAATTTAGCCTTTCTTGGATAAGTCTAAGCTACGTAGAAGAAGAGATAGAGAAGAAGAAGTAAAATAAGGAGGAGGAGGAGGAGGAGGAGGAGAAGAAGAAGGAAGAGGAGAAGAAGAAGAAAAGAAGAAGGAGAAGGAGAAGAAGAAGGAGAAGGAGAAGGAGGAAGAAGGAGGAAGAAGAAGGGGAAGGAGGAGCTCCTTCTCCTTCTCCTCCTTCTTCTCCTTCTTCTTCTCCTCCTCCCTCTCCTCCTTCTTCTTCTCCTTTTTCCTCTTCCTTCCTTTCATTTTCCTCTTTTTCTCTTCTTGTCCCCTTCTTCGGGCTAAATTGGCTCAGAATGCCTTTTTGGAGCTAATTATGTCATTTCGAGGATAATTAGCTAAGTATAGGTCATTTTTATTAAATAGGCCATTTTGGAGCTAACTAAGCTAATTATGTCATTTCGTAGGATAATTAGCCAATTTAGCATTTCTTGGATAAGTCTAAGCTACGTAGAAGAAGAGATAGAGAAGAAGAAGTAAAATAAGGAGGAGGAGGAGGAGGAGGAGAAGAAGAAGGAAGAGGAGAAGAAGAAGAAAAGAAGAAGGAGAAGGAGAAGAAGAAGGAGAAGGAGAAGGAGGAAGAAGGAGGAAGAAGAAGGAGTAGGAGGAGCTCCTTCTCCTTCTCCTCCTTCTTCTCCTTCTTCTTCTCCTCCTCCCTCTCCTCCTTCTTCTTCTCCTTTTTCCTCTTCCTTCCTTTCATTTTCCTCTTTTTCTCTTCTTGTCCCCTTCTTCGGGCTAAATTGGCTAAGAATGCCTTTTTGGAGCTAATTATGTCATTTCGAGGATAATTAGCTAAGTATAGGTCATTTTTTATTAAATAGGCCATTTTGGAGCTAACTAAGCTAATTATGTCATTTCGTAGGATAATTAGCCAATTTAGTCTTTCTTGGATAAGTCTAAGCTACGTAGAAGAAGAGATAGAGAAGAAGAAGTAAAATAAGGAGGAGGAGGAGGAGGAGAAGAAGAAGGAAGAGGAGAAGAAGAAGAAAAGAAGAAGGAGAAGGAAGAAGACGGAGGAAGAAGAAGGAGTAGGAGGAGCTCCTTCTCCTTCTCCTCCTTCTTCTCCTTCTTCTTCTCCTCCTCCCTCTCATCCTTCTTCTTCTCCTTTTTCCTCTTCCTTCCTTTCCTCTTCCTCTTTTTCTCTTCTTGTCCCCTTCTTCGGGCTAAATTGGCTAAGAATGCCTTTTTGGAGCTAATTATGTCATTTCGAGGATAATTAGCTAAGTATAGGTCATTTTTTATTAAATAGGCCATTTTGGAGCTAACTAAGCTAATTATGTCATTTCGTAGGATAATTAGCCAATTTAGCCTTTCTTGGATAAGTCTAAGCTACGTAGAAGAAGAGATAGAGAAGAAGAAGTAAAATAAGGAGGAGGAGGAGGAGGAGGAGAAGAAGAAGGAAGAGGAGAAGAAGAAGAAAAGAAGAAGGAGAAGGAGAAGAAGAAGGAGAAGGAGAAGGAGGAAGAAGGAGGAAGAAGAAGGGGAAGGAGGAGCTCCTTCTCCTTCTCCTCCTTCTTGTTCTCCTCCTCCCTCTCCTCCTTCTTCTTCTCCTTTTTCCTCTTCCTTCCTTTCATTTTCCTCTTTTTCTCTTCTTGTCCCCTTCTTCGGGCTAAATTGGCTAAGAATGCCTTTTTGGAGCTAATTATGTCATTTCGAGGATAATTAGCTAAGTATAGGTCATTTTTTATTAAATAGGCCATTTTGGAGCTAACTAAGCTAATTATGTCATTTCGTAGGATAATTAGCCAATTTAGCCTTTCTTGGATAAGTCTAAGCTACGTAGAAGAAGAGATAGAGAAGAAGAAGTAAAATAAGGAGGAGGAGGAGGAGGAGAAGAAGAAGGAAGAGGAGAAGAAGAAGAAAAGAAGAAGGAGAAGGAGAAGAAGAAGGAGAAGGAGAAGGAGGAAGAAGAAGGGGAAGGAGGAGCTCCTTCTCCTTCTCCTCCTTCTTCTCCTTCTTCTTCTCCTCCTCCCTCTCCTCCTTCTTCTTCTCCTTTTTCCTCTTCCTTCCTTTCATTTTCCTCTTTTTCTCTTCTTGTCCCCTTCTTCGGGCTAAATTGGCTAAGAATGCCTTTTTGGAGCTAATTATGTCATTTCGAGGATAATTAGCTAAGTATAGGTCATTTTTATTAAATAGGCCATTTTGGAGCTAACTAAGCTAATTATGTCATTTCGTAGGATAATTAGCCAATTTAGCATTTCTTGGATAAGTCTAAGCTACGTAGAAGAAGAGATAGAGAAGAAGAAGTAAAATAAGGAGGAGGAGGAGGAGGAGGAGGAGAAGAAGAAGGAAGAGGAGAAGAAGAAGAAAAGAAGAAGGAGAAGGAGAAGAAGAAGGAGAAGGAGAAGGAGGAAGAAGGAGGAAGAAGAAGGAGTAGGAGGAGCTCCTTCTCCTTCTCCTCCTTCTTCTCCTTCTTCTTCTCCTCCTCCCTCTCCTCCTTCTTCTTCTCCTTTTTCCTCTTCCTTCCTTTCATTTTCCTCTTTTTCTCTTCTTGTCCCCTTCTTCGGGCTAAATTGGCTAAGAATGCCTTTTTGGAGCTAATTATGTCATTTCGAGGATAATTAGCTAAGTATAGGTCATTTTTTATTAAATAGGCCATTTTGGAGCTAACTAAGCTAATTATGTCATTTCGTAGGATAATTAGCCAATTTAGTCTTTCTTGGATAAGTCTAAGCTACGTAGAAGAAGAGATAGAGAAGAAGAAGTAAAATAAGGAGGAGGAGGAGGAGGAGAAGAAGAAGGAAGAGGAGAAGAAGAAGAAAAGAAGAAGGAGAAGGAAGAAGACGGAGGAAGAAGAAGGAGTAGGAGGAGCTCCTTCTCCTTCTCCTCCTTCTTCTCCTTCTTCTTCTCCTCCTCCCTCTCATCCTTCTTCTTCTCCTTTTTCCTCTTCCTTCCTTTCCTCTTCCTCTTTTTCTCTTCTTGTCCCCTTCTTCGGGCTAAATTGGCTAAGAATGCCTTTTTGGAGCTAATTATGTCATTTCGAGGATAATTAGCTAAGTATAGGTCATTTTTTATTAAATAGGCCATTTTGGAGCTAACTAAGCTAATTATGTCATTTCGTAGGATAATTAGCCAATTTAGCCTTTCTTGGATAAGTCTAAGCTACGTAGAAGAAGAGATAGAGAAGAAGAAGTAAAATAAGGAGGAGGAGGAGGAGGAGGAGAAGAAGAAGGAAGAGGAGAAGAAGAAGAAAAGAAGAAGGAGAAGGAGAAGAAGAAGGAGAAGGAGAAGGAGGAAGAAGGAGGAAGAAGAAGGGGAAGGAGGAGCTCCTTCTCCTTCTCCTCCTTCTTGTTCTCCTCCTCCCTCTCCTCCTTCTTCTTCTCCTTTTTCCTCTTCCTTCCTTTCATTTTCCTCTTTTTCTCTTCTTGTCCCCTTCTTCGGGCTAAATTGGCTAAGAATGCCTTTTTGGAGCTAATTATGTCATTTCGAGGATAATTAGCTAAGTATAGGTCATTTTTTATTAAATAGGCCATTTTGGAGCTAACTAAGCTAATTATGTCATTTCGTAGGATAATTAGCCAATTTAGCCTTTCTTGGATAAGTCTAAGCTACGTAGAAGAAGAGATAGAGAAGAAGAAGTAAAATAAGGAGGAGGAGGAGGAGGAGAAGAAGAAGGAAGAGGAGAAGAAGAAGAAAAGAAGAAGGAGAAGGAGAAGAAGAAGGAGAAGGAGAAGGAGGAAGAAGAAGGGGAAGGAGGAGCTCCTTCTCCTTCTCCTCCTTCTTCTCCTTCTTCTTCTCCTCCTCCCTCTCCTCCTTCTTCTTCTCCTTTTTCCTCTTCCTTCCTTTCATTTTCCTCTTTTTCTCTTCTTGTCCCCTTCTTCGGGCTAAATTGGCTAAGAATGCCTTTTTGGAGCTAATTATGTCATTTCGAGGATAATTAGCTAAGTATAGGTCATTTTTTATTAAATAGGCCATTTTGGAGCTAACTAAGCTAATTATGTCATTTCGTAGGATAATTAGCCAATTTAGCCTTTCTTGGATAAGTCTAAGCTACGTAGAAGAAGAGATAAAGAAGAAGAAGTAAAATAAGGAGGAGGAGGAGGAGGAGGAGGATAAGAAGAAGGAAGAGGAGAAGAAGAAGAAAAGAAGAAGGAGAAGGAGAAGAAGAAGGAGAAGGAGAAGGAGGAAGAAGGAGGAAGAAGAAGGGGAAGGAGGAGCTCCTTCTCCTTCTCCTCCTTCTTCTCCTTCTTCTTCTCCTCCTCCCTCTCCTCCTTCTTCTTCTCCTTTTTCCTCTTCCTTCCTTTCATTTTCCTCTTTTTCTCTTCTTGTCCCCTTCTTCGGGCTAAATTGGCTAAGAATGCCTTTTTGGAGCTAATTATGTCATTTCGAGGATAATTAGCTAAGTATAGGTCATTTTTTATTAAATAGGCCATTTTGGAGCTAACTAAGCTAATTATGTCATTTCGTAGGATAATTAGCCAATTTAGCCTTTCTTGGATAAGTCTAAGCTACGTAGAAGAAGAGACAAAGAAGAAGAAGTAAAATAAGGAGGAGGAGGAGGAGGAGGATAAGAAGAAGGAAGAGGAGAAGAAGAAGAAAAGAAGAAGGAGAAGGAGAAGAAGAAGGAGAAGGAGAAGGAGGAAGAAGGAGGAAGAAGAAGGGGAAGGAGGAGCTCCTTCTCCTTCTCCTCCTTCTTCTCCTTCTTCTTCTCCTCCTCCCTCTCCTCCTTCTTCTTCTCCTTTTTCCTCTTCCTTCCTTTCATTTTCCTCTTTTTCTCTTATTGTCCCCTTCTTCGGGCTAAATTGGCTAAGAATGCCTTTTTGGAGCTAATTATGTCATTTCGAGGATAATTAGCTAAGTATAGGTCATTTTTTATTAAATAGGCCATTTTGGAGCTAACTAAGCTAATTATGTCATTTCGTAGGATAATTAGCCAATTTAGCCTTTCTTGGATAAGTCTAAGCTACGTAGAAGAAGAGATAGAGAAGAAGAAGTAAAATAAGGAGGAGGAGGAGGAGGAGGAGGAGAAGAAGAAGGAAGAGGAGAAGAAGAAGAAAAGAAGAAAGAGAAGGAGAAGAAGAAGGAGAAGGAGAAGGAGGAAGAAGGAGGAAGAAGAAGGGGAAGGAGGAGCTCCTTCTCCTTCTCCTCCTTCTTCTCCTTCTTCTTCTCCTCCTCCCTCTCCTCCTTCTTCTTCTCCTTTTTCCTCTTCCTTCCTTTCATTTTCCTCTTTTTCTCTTCTTGTCCCCTTCTTTGGGCTAAATTGGCTAAGAATGCCTTTTTGGAGCTAATTATGTCATTTCGAGGATAATTAGCTAAGTATAGGTCATTTTTTATTAAATAGGCCATTTTGGAGCTAACTAAGCTAATTATGTCATTTCGTAGGATAATTAGCCAATTTAGCCTTTCTTGGATAAGTCTAAGCTATGTAGAAGAAGAGATAGAGAAGAAGAAGTAAAATAAGGAGGAGGAGGAGGAGGAGAAGAAGGAAGAGGAGAAGAAGAAGAAAAGAAGAAGGAGAGGGAGAAGAAGAAGGAGAAGGAGAAGGAGGAAGAAGGAGGAAGAAGAAGGAGTAGGAGGAGCTCCTTCTCCTTCTCCTCCTTCTTCTCCTTCTTCTTCTCCTCCTCCCTCTCCTCCTTCTTCTTCTCCTTTTTCCTCTTCCTTCCTTTCATTTTCCTCTTTTTCTCTTCTTGTCCCCTTCTTCGGGCTAAATTGGCTAAGAATGCCTTTTTGGAGCTAATTATGTCATTTCGAGGATAATTAGCTAAGTATAGGTCATTTTTTATTAAATAGGCCATTTTGGAGCTAACTAAGCTAATTATGTCATTTCGTAGGATAATTAGCCAATTTAGCCTTTCTTGGATAAGTCTAAGCTACGTAGAAGAAGAGATAGAGAAGAAGAAGTAAAATAAGGAGGAGGAGGAGGAGGAGGAGGAGAAGAAGAAGGAAGAGGAGAAGAAGAAGAAAAGAAGAAGGAGAAGGAGAAGAAGAAGGAGAAGGAGAAGGAGGAAGAAGGAGGAAGAAGAAGGGGAAGGAGGAGCTCCTTCTCCTTCTCCTCCTTCTTCTCCTTCTTCTTCTCCTCCTCCCTCTCCTCCTTCTTCTTCTCCTTTTTCCTCTTCCTTCCTTTCATTTTCCTCTTTTTCTCTTCTTGTCCCCTTCTTCGGGCTAAATTGGCTAAGAATGCTTTTTTGGAGCTAATTATGTCATTTCGAGGATAATTAGCTAAGTATAGGTCATTTTTTATTAAATAGGCCATTTTGGAGCTAACTAAGCTAATTATGTCATTTCGTAGGATAATTAGCCAATTTAGCCTTTCTTGGATAAGTCTAAGCTACGTAGAAGAAGAGATAGAGAAGAAGAAGTAAAATAAGGAGGAGGAGGAGGAGGAGAAGAAGAAGGAAGAGGAGAAGAAGAAGAAAAGAAGCTAGAGAAGGAGAAGAAGAAGGAGAAGGAGAAGGAGGAAGAAGAAGGAGTAGGAGGAGCTCCTTCTCCTTCTCCTCCTTCTTCTCCTTCTTCTTCTCCTCCTCCCTCTCCTCCTTCTTCTTCTCCTTTTTCCTCTTCCTTCCTTTCATTTTCCTCTTTTTCTCTTCTTGTCCCCTTCTTCGGGCTAAATTGGCTAAGAATGCCTTTTTGGAGCTAATTATGTCATTTCGAGGATAATTAGCTAAGTATAGGTCATTTTTAATTAAATAGGCCATTTTGGAGCTAACTAAGCTAATTATGTCATTTCGTAGGATAATTAGCCAATTTAGCCTTTCTTGGATAAGTCTAAGCTACGTAGAAGAAGGGATAGAGAAGAAGAAGTAAAATAAGGAGGAGGAGGAGGAGGAGGAGGAGAAGAAGAAGGAAGAGGAGAAGAAGAAGAAAAGAAGAAGGAGAAGGAGAAGAAGAAGGAGAAGGAGAAGGAGGAAGAATGAGGTAGAAGAAGGGGAAGGAGGAGCTCCTTCTCCTGCTCCTCCTTCTTCTCCTTCTTCTTCTCCTCCTCCCTCTCCTCCTTCGCTTCTCCTTTTTCCTCTTCCTTCCTTTCATTTTCCTCCTTTTCTCTTCTTGTCCCCTTCTTCGGGCTAAATTGGCTAAGAATGCCTTTTTGGAGCTAATTATGTCATTTCGAGGATAATTAGCTAAGTATAGGTCATTTTTTATTAAATAGGCCATTTTGGAGCTAACTAAGCTAATTATGTCATTTCGTAGGATAATTAGCCAATTTAGCCTTTCTTGGATAAGTCTAAGCTACGTAGAAGAAGAGATAGAGAAGAAGAAGTAAAATAAGGAGGAGGAGGAGGAGGAGGAGAAGAAGAAGGAAGAGGAGAAGAAGAAGAAAAGAAGAAGGAGAAGGAGAATAAGAAGGAGAAGGAGAAGGAGGAAGAAGGAGGAAGAAGAAGGGGAAGGAGGAGCTCCTTCTCCTTCTCCTCCTTCTTCTCCTTCTTCTTCTCCTCCTCCCTCTCCTCCTTCTTCTTCTCCTTTTTCCTCTTCCTTCCTTTCATTTTCCTCTTTTTCTCTTCTTGTCCCCTTCTTCGGGCTAAATTGGCTAAGAATGCCTTTTTGGAGCTAATTATGTCATTTCGAGGATAATTAGCTAAGTATAGGTCATTTTTTTATTAAATAGGCCATTTTGGAGCTAACTAAGCTAATTATGTCATTTCGTAGGATAATTAGCCAATTTAGCCTTTCTTGGATAAGTCTAAGCTACGTAGAAGAAGAGATAGAGAAGAAGAAGTAAAATAAGGAGGAGGAGGAGGAGGAGGAGGAGAAGAAGAAGGAAGAGGAGAAGAAGAAGAAAAGAAGAAGGTGAAGGAGAAGAAGAAGGAGAAGGAGAAGGAGGAAGAAGGAGGAATAAGAAGGGGAAGGAGGAGCTCCTTCTCCTTCTCCTCCTTCTTCTCCTTCTTCTTCTCCTCCTCCCTCTCCTCCTTCTTCTTCTCCTTTTTCCTCTTCCTTCCTTTCATTTTCCTCTTTTTCTCTTCTTGTCCCCTTCTTCGGGCTAAATTGGCTAAGAATGCCTTTTTGGAGCTAATTATGTCATTTCGAGGATAATTAGCTAAGTATAGGTCATTTTTTATTAAATAGGCCATTTTGGAGCTAACTAAGCTAATTATGTCATTTCGTAGGATAATTAGCCAATTTAGCCTTTCTTGGATAAGTCTAAGCTACGTAGAAGAAGAGTTAGAGAAGTAGAAGTAAAATAAGGAGGAGGAGGAGGAGGAGGAGGAGAAGAAGAAGGAAGAGGAGAAGAAGAAGAAAAGAAGAAGGAGAAGGAGAAGAAGAAGGAGAAGGAGAAGGAGGAAGAAGGAGGAAGAAGAAGGGGAAGGAGGAGCTCCTTCTCCTTCTCCTCCTTCTTCTCCTTCTTCTTCTCCTCCTCCCTCTCCTCCTTCTTCTTCTCCTTTTTCCTCTTCCTTCCTTTCATTTTCCTCCTTTTCTCTTCTTGTCCCCTTCTTCGGGCTAAATTGGCTAAGAATGCCTTTTTGGAGCTAATTATGTCATTTCGAGGATAATTAGCTAAGTATAGGTCATTTTTTATTAAATAGGCCATTTTGGAGCTAACTAAGCTAATTATGTCATTTCGTAGGATAATTAGCCAATTTAGCCTTTCTTGGATAAGTCTAAGCTACGTAGAAGAAGAGATAGAGAAGAAGAAGTAAAATAAGGAGGAGGAGGAGGAGGAGAAGAAGAAGGAAGAGGAGAAGAAGAAGAAAAGAAGAAGGAGAAGAAGAAGGAGAAGGAGAAGGAAGAAGAAGGAGGAAGAAGAAGGAGTAGGAGGAGCTCCTTCTCCTTCTCCTCCTTCTTCTCCTTCTTCTTCTCCTCCTCCCTCTCCTCCTTCTTCTTCTCCTTTTTCCTCTTCCTTCCTTTCATTTTCCTCTTTTTCTCTTCTTGTCCCCTTCTTCGGGCTAAATTGGCTAAGAATGCCTTTTTGGAGCTAATTATGTCATTTCGAGGATAATTAGCTAAGTATAGGTCATTTTTTATTAAATAGGCCATTTTGGAGCTAACTAAGCTAATTATGTCATTTCGTAGGATAATTAGCCAATTTAGCCTTTCTTGGATAAGTCTAAGCTACGTAGAAGAAGAGATAGAGAAGAAGAAGTAAAATAAGGAGGAGGAGGAGGAGGAGGAGGAGAAGAAGAAGGAAGAGGAGAAGAAGAAGAAAAGAAGAAGGAGAAGGAGAAGAAGAAGGAGAAGGAGAAGGAGGAAGAAGGAGGAAGAAGAAGGGGAAGGAGGAGCTCCTTCTCCTTCTCCTCCTTCTTCTCCTTCTTCTTCTCCTCCTCCCTCTCCTCCTTCTTCTTCTCCTTTTCCCTCTTCCTTCCTTTCATTTTCCTCTTTCTCTCTTCTTGTCCCCTTCTTCGGGCTAAATTGGCTAAGAATGCCTTTTTGGAGCTAATTATGTCATTTCGAGGATAATTAGCTAAGTATAGGTCATTTTTTATTAAATAGGCCATTTTGGAGCTAACTAAGCTAATTATGTCATTTCGTAGGATAATTAGCCAATTTAGCCTTTCTTGGATAAGTCTAAGCTACGTAGAAGAAGAGATAGAGAAGAAGAAGTAAAATAAGGAGGAGGAGGAGGAGGAGGAGGAGAAGAAGAAGGAACAGGAGAAGAAGAAGAAAAGAAGAAGGAGAAGGAGAAGAAGAAGGAGAAGGAGAAGGAGGAAGAAGGAGGAAGAAGAAGGGGAAGGAGGAGCTCCTTCTCCTTCTCCTCCTTCTTCTCCTTCTTCTTCTCCTCCTCCCTCTCCTCCTTCTTCTTCTCCTTTTTCCTCTTCCTTCCTTTCATTTTCCTCTTTTTCTCTTCTTGTCCCCTTCTTCGGGCTAAATTGGCTAAGAATGCCTTTTTGGAGCTAATTATGTCATTTCGAGGATAATTAGCTAAGTATAGGTCATTTTTTATTAAATAGGCCATTTTGGAGCTAACTAAGCTAATTATGTCATTCCGTAGGATAATTAGCCAATTTAGTCTTTCTTGGATAAGTCTAAGCTACATAGAAGAAGAGTTAGAGAAGAAGAAGTAAAATAAGGAGGAGGAGGAGGAGGAGGAGGAGAAGAAGGAAGAGGAGAAGAAGAAGAAAAGAAGAAGGAGAAGGAGAAGAAGAAGGAGAAGGAGAAGGAGGAAGAAGGAGGAAGAAGAAGGGGAAGGAGGAGCTCCTTCTCCTTCTCCTCCTTCTTCTCCTTCTTCTTCTCCTCCTCCCTCTCCTCCTTCTTCTTCTCCTTTTTCCTCTTCCTTCCTTTCATTTTCCTCCTTTTCTCTTCTTGTCCCCTTCTTCGGGCTAAATTGGCTAAGAATGCCTTTTTGGAGCTAATTATGTCATTTCGAGGATAATTAGCTAAGTATAGGTCATTTTTTATTAAATAGGCCATTTTGGAGCTAACTAAGCTAATTATGTCATTTCGTAGGATAATTAGCCAATTTAGCCTTTCTTGGATAAGTCTAAGCTACGTAGAAGAAGAGATAGAGAAGAAGAAGTAAAATAAGGAGGAGGAGGAGGAGGAGAAGAAGAAGGAAGAGGAGAAGAAGAAGAAAAGAAGAAGGAGAAGGAGAAGAAGAAGGAGAAGGAGAAGGAGGAAGAAGGAGGAAGAAGAAGGAGTAGCAGGAGCTCCTTCTCCTTCTCCTCCTTCTTCTCCTTCTTCTTCTCCTCCTCCCTCTCCTCCTTCTTCTCCTTTTTCCTATTCCTTCCTTTCATTTTCCTCTTTTTCTCTTCTTGTCCCCTTCTTCGGGCTAAATTGGCTAAGAATGCCTTTTTGGAGCTAATTATGTCATTTCGAGGATAATTAGCTAAGTATAGGTCATTTTTTATTAAATAGGCCATTTTGGAGCTAACTAAGCTAATTATGTCATTTCGTAGGATAATTAGCCAATTTAGCCTTTCTTGGATAAGTCTAAGCTACGTAGAAGAAGAGATAGAGAAGAAGAAGTAAAATAAGGAGGAGGAGGAGGAGGAGGAGGAGAAGAAGAAGGAAGAGGAGAAGAAGAAGAAAAGAAGAAGGAGAAGGAGAAGAAGAAGGAGAAGGAGAAGGAGGAAGAAGGAGGAAGAAGAAGGGGAAGGAGGAGCTCCTTCTCCTTCTCCTCCTTCTTCTCCTTCTTCTTCTCCTCCTCCCTCTCCTCCTTCTTCTTCTCCTTTTTCCTCTTCCTTCCTTTCATTTTCCTCTTTTTCTCTTCTTGTCCCTTCTTCGGGCTAAATTGGCTAAGAGTGCCTTTTTGGAGCTAATTATGTCATTTCGAGGATAATTAGCTAAGTATAGGTCATTTTTTATTAAATAGGCCATTTTGGAGCTAACTAAGCTAATTATGTCATTTCGTAGGATAATTAGCCAATTTAGCCTTTCTTGGATAAGTCTAAGCTACGTAGAAGAAGAGGTAGAGAAGAAGAAGTAAAATAAGGAGGAGGAGGAGGAGGAGAAGAAGAAGGAAGAGGAGAAGAAGAAGAAAAGAAGAAGGAGAAGGAGAAGAAGAAGGAGAAGGAGAAGGAGGAAGAAGGAGGAAGAAGAAGGAGTAGGAGGAGCTCCTTCTCCTTCTCCTCCTTCTTCTCCTTCTTCTTCTCCTCCTCCCTCTCCTCCTTCTTCTTCTCCTTTTTCCTCTTCCTTCCTTTCATTTTCCTCTTTTTCTCTTCTTGTCCCCTTCTTCGGGCTAAATTGGCTAAGAATGCCTTTTTGGAGCTAATTATGTCATTTCGAGGACAATTAGCTAAGTATAGGTCATTTTTTATTAAATAGGCCATTTTGGAGCTAACTAAGCTAATTATGTCATTTCGTAGGATAATTAGCCAATTTAGCCTTTCTTGGATAAGTCTAAGCTACGTAGAAGAAGAGATAGAGAAGAAGAAGTAAAATAAGGAGGAGGAGGAGGAAGAGGAGAAGAAGAAGGAAGAGGAGAAGAAGAAGAAAAGAAGAAGGAGAAGGAGAAGAAGAAGGAGAAGGAGAAGGAGGAAGAAGGAGGAAGAAGAAGGGGAAGGAGGAGCTCCTTCTCCTTCTCCTCCTTCTTCTCCTTCTTCTTCTCCTCCTCCATCTCCTCCTTCTTCTTCTCCTTTTTCCTCTTCCTTCCTTTCATTTTCCTCTTTTTCTCTTCTTGTCCTCTTCTTCGGGCTAAATTGGCTAAGAATGCCTTTTTGGAGCTAATTATGTCATTTCGAGGATAATTAGCTAAGTATAGGTCATTTTTTATTAAATAGGCCATTTTGGAGCTAACTAAGCTAATTATGTCATTTCGTAGGATAATTAGCCAATTTAGCCTTTCTTGGATAAGTCTAAGCTACGTAGAAGAAGAGATAGAGAAGAAGAAGTAAAATAAGGAGGAGGAGGAGGAGGAGGAGAAGAAGGAAGAGGAGAAGAAGAAGAAAAGAAGCTGGAGAAGGAGAAGAAGAAGGAGAAGGAGAAGGAGGAAGAAGGAGGAAGAAGAAGGAGTAGGAGGAGCTCCTTCTCCTTCTCCTCCTTCTTCTCCTTCTTCTTCTCCTCCTCCCTCTCCTCCTTCTTCTTCTCGTTTTTCCTCTTCCTTCCTTTCATTTTCCTCTTTTTCTCTTCTTGTCCCCTTCTTCGGGCTAAATTGGCTAAGAATGCCTTTTTGGAGCTAATTATGTCATTTCGAGGATAATTAGCTAAGTATAGGTCATTTTTTATTAAATAGGCCATTTTGGAGCTAACTAAGCTAATTATGTCATTTCGTAGGATAATTAGCCAATTTAGCCTTTCTTGGATAAGTCTAAGCTACGTAGAAGAAGAGATAGAGAAGAAGAAGTAAAATAAGGAGGAGGAGGAGGAGGAGGAGGAGAAGAAGGAAGAGGAGAAGAAGATGAAAAGAAGAAGGAGAAGGAGAAGAAGAAGGAGAAGGAGAAGGAGGAAGAAGGAGGAAGAAGAAGGGGAAGGAGGAGCTCCTTCTCCTTCTCCTCCTTCTTCTCCTCCTCCCTCTCCTCCTTCTTCTTCTCCTTTTTCCTCTTCCTTCCTTTCATTTTCCTCTTTTTCTCTTCTTGTCCCCTTCTTCGGGCTAAATTGGCTAAGAATGCCTTTTTGGAGCTAATTATGTCATTTCGAGGATAATTAGCTAAGTATAGGTCATTTTTTATTAAATAGGCCATTTTGGAGCTAACTAAGCTAATTATGTCATTTCGTAGGATAATTAGCCAATTTAGCCTTTCTTGGATAAGTCTAAGCTACGTAGAAGAAGAGATAGAGAAGAAGAAGTAAAATAAGGAGGAGGAGGAGGAGGAGGAGGAGAAGAAGAAGGAAGAGGAGAAGAAGAAGAAAAGAAGAAGGAGAAGGAGAAGAAGAAGGAGAAGGAGAAGGAGGAAGAAGGAGGAAGAAGAAGGGGAAGGAGGAGCTCCTTCTCCTTCTCATCCTTCTTCTCCTTCTTCTTCTCCTCCTCCCTCTCCTCCTTCTTCTTCTCCTTTTTCCTCTTCCTTCCTTTCATTTTCCTCTTTTTCTCTTCTTGTCCCCTTCTTCGGGCTAAATTGGCTAAGAATGCCTTTTTGGAGCTAATTATGTCATTTCGAGGATAATTAGCTAAGTATAGGTCATTTTTTATTAAATAGGCCATTTTGGAGCTAACTAAGCTAATTATGTCATTTCGTAGGATAATTAGCCAATTTAGCCTTTCTTGGATAAGTCTAAGCTACGTAGAAGAAGAGATAGAGAAGAAGAAGTAAAATAAGGAGGAGGAGGAGGAGGAGAAGAAGAAGGAAGAGGAGAAGAAGAAGAAAAGAAGAAGGAGAAGGAGAAGAAGAAGGAGAAGGAGAAGGAGGAATAAGGAGGAAGAAGAAGGAGTAGGAGGAGCTCCTTCTCCTTCTCCTCCTTCTTCTCCTTCTTCTTCTCCTCCTCCCTCTCCTCCTTCTTCTTCTCCTTTTTCCTCTTCCTTCCTTTCATTTTCCTCTTTTTCTCTTCTTGTCCCCTTCTTCGGGCTAAATTGGCTAAGAATGCCTTTTTGGAGCTAATTATGTCATTTCGAGGATAATTAGCTAAGTATAGGTCATTTTTTATTAAATAGGCCATTTTGGAGCTAACTAAGCTAATTATGTCATTCCGTAGGATAATTAGCCAATTTAGCCTTTCTTGGATAAGTCTAAGCTACGTAGAATAAGAGATAGAGAAGAAGAAGTAAAATAAGGAGGAGGAGGAGGAGGAGGAGGAGAAGAAGGAAGAGGAGAAGAAGAAGAAAAGAAGAAGGAGAAGGAGAAGAAGAAGGAGAAGGAGAAGGAGGAAGAAGGAGGAAGAAGAAGGGGAAGGAGGAGCTCCTTCTCCTTCTCCTCCTTCTTCTCCTTCTTCTTCTCCTCCTCCCTCTCCTCCTCCTTCTTCTCCTTTTTCCTCTTCCTTCCTTTCATTTTCCTCCTTTTCTCTTCTTGTCCCCTTCTTCGGGCTAAATTGGCTAAGAATGCGTTTTTGGAGCTAATTATGTCATTTCAAGGATAATTAGCTAAGTATAGGTTATTTTTTATTAAATAGGCCATTTTGGAGCTAACTAAGCTAATTATGTCATTTCGTAGGATAATTAGCCAATTTAGCCTTTCTTGGATAAGTCTAAGCTACGTAGAAGAAGAGATAGAGAAGAAGAAGTAAAATAAGGAGGAGGAGGAGGAGGAGAAGAAGAAGGAAGAGGAGAAGAAGAAGAAAAGAAGAAGGAGAAGGAGAAGAAGAAGGAGAAAGAGAAGGAGGAAGAAGGAGGAAGAAGAAGGGGAAGGAGGAGCTCCTTCTCCTTCTCCTCCTTCTTCTCCTTCTTCTTCTCCTCCTCCCTCTCCTCCTTCTTCTTCTCCTTTTTCCTCTTCCTTCCTTTCATTTTCCTCTTTTTCTCTTCTTGTCCCCTTCTTCGGGCTAAATTGGCTAAGAATGCCTTTTTGGAGCTAATTATGTCATTTCGAGGATAATTAGCTAAGTATAGGTCATTTTTTATTAAATAGGCCATTTTGGAGCTAACTAAGCTAATTATGTCATTTCGTAGGATAGTTAGCCAATTTAGCCTTTCTTGGATAAGTCTAAGCTACGTAGAAGAAGAGATAGAGAAGAAGAAGTAAAATAAGGAGGAGGAGGAGGAGGAGAAGAAGAAGGAAGAGGAGAAGAAGAAGAAAAGAAGAAGGAGAAGGAGAAGAAGGAGGAGAAGGAGAAGGAGGAAGAAGAAGGAGTAGGAGGAGCTCCTTCTCCTTCTCCTCCTTCTTCTCCTTCTTCTCCTTCTTCTTCTCCTCCTCCCTCTCCTCCTTCTCCTTATTTTTCCTCTTCCCTCCTTTCATTTTTCGTATTTTTCTCTTCTTGTCCCCTTCTTCGGGCTAAATTGGCTAAGAATGCCTTTTTGGATCTAATTATGTCATTTCGAGGATAATTAGCTAAGTATAGGTCATTTTTTATTAAATATGCCATTTTGGAGCTAACTAAGCTAATTATGTCATTTCGTAGGATAATTAGCCAATTTAGCCTTTCTTGGATGAGTCTAAGCTATGTAGAAGAAGAGATAGAGAAGAAGAAGTAAAATAAGGAGGAGGAGGAGGAGGAGGAGAAGAAGAAAGAAGACGAGAGGAAGAAGAAAAGAAGAAGGAGAAGAAGGAGAAGAAGAAGGAGAAGGAGAAGGAGGAAGAAGGAGGAAGAAGAAGGGGAAGGAGGAGCTACTTCTCCTTCTTCTCCTTCTTCTTCTCCTCCTCCCTCTCCTCCTTCTTCTTCTCCTCATTTTCCTCTTCCTTCCTTTCATTTTCCTCTTTTTCTCTTCTTGTCCCCTTCTTCGGGCTAAATTGGCTAAGAATGCCTTTTTGGAGCTAATTATGTCATTTCGAGGATAATTAGCTAAGTATAGGTCATTTTTTATTAAATAGGCCATTTTGGAGCTAACTAAGCTAATTATGTCATTTCGTAGGATAATTAGCCATTTTAGCCTTTCTTGGATGAGTCTAAGCTACGTAGAAGAAGAGATAGAGAAGAAGAAGTAAAATAAGGAGGAGGAGGAGGAGGAGGAGGAGGAGAAGAAGGAAGAGGAGAAGAAGAAGAAAAGAAGAAGGAGAAGGAGAAGGAGAAGGAGAAGGAGGAAGAAGGAGGAAGAAGAAGGGGAAGGAGGAGCTCCTTCTCCTTCTCCTCCTTCTCCTCCTTCTTCTTCTCCTCCTCCCTCTCCTCCTTCTTCTCCTCATTTTTCCTCTTCCTTCCTTTCATTTTTCCTCTTTTTCTCTTCTTGTCCCCTTCTTGGGCTAAATTGGCTAAGAATGCCTTTTCGGAGCTAATTATGTCATTTCGAGGATAATTAGCTAAGTATTGGTCATTTTTTATTAAATAGGACATTTTGGAGCTAACTAAGCTAATTATGTCATTTCGTAGGACAATTGGCTAATTTAGCCTTTCTTGGATGAGTCTAAGCTACGTAGAAGAAGAGATAGAGAAGAAGAAGTAAAATAAGGAGGAGGAGGAGGAGGAGGAGGAGAAGAAGAAGGAAGAGGAGAAGAAGAAGAAAAGAAGAAGGAGAAGGAGAAGAAGAAGGAGAAGGAGAAGGAGGAAGAAGAAGGAGTAGGAGGAGCTCCTTCTCCTTCTCCTCCTTCTTCTCCTTCTTCTCCTTCTTCTTCTCCTCCTCCCTCTCCTCCTTCTTCTCCTCATTTTTCCTCTTCCCTCCTTTCATTTTTCCTCTTTTTCTCTTCTTGTCCCCTTCTTCGGGCTAAATTGGCTAAGAATGCCTTTTTGGAGCTAATTATATCATTTCGAGGATAATTAGCTAAGTATAGGTCATTTTTTATTAAATAGGCCATTTTGGAGCTAACTAAGCTAATTATGTCATTAGATGGAAGTCTAGCTATTTTGGAGCTAACTAAGCTAATTATGTCATTCCGTAGGATAATTAGCCAATTTAGCCTTTCTTGGATAAGTCTAAGCTACGTAGAATAAGAGATAGAGAAGAAGAAGTAAAATAAGGAGGAGGAGGAGGAGGAGGAGGAGAAGAAGGAAGAGGAGAAGAAGAAGAAAAGAAGAAGGAGAAGGAGAAGAAGAAGGAGAAGGAGAAGGAGGAAGAAGGAGGAAGAAGAAGGGGAAGGAGGAGCACCTTCTCCTTCTCCTCCTTCTTCTCCTTCTTCTTCTCCTCCTCCCTCTCCTCCTCCTTCTTCTCCTTTTTCCTCTTCCTTCCTTTCATTTTCCTCCTTTTCTCTTCTTGTCCCCTTCTTCGGGCTAAATTGGCTAAGAATGCGTTTTTGGAGCTAATTATGTCATTTCAAGGATAATTAGCTAAGTATAGGTCATTTTTTATTAAATAGGCCATTTTGGAGCTAACTAAGCTAATTATGTCATTTCGTAGGATAATTAGCCAATTTAGCCTTTCTTGGATAAGTCTAAGCTACGTAGAAGAAGAGATAGAGAAGAAGAAGTAAAATAAGGAGGAGGAGGAGGAGGAGAAGAAGAAGGAAGAGGAGAAGAAGAAGAAAAGAAGAAGGAGAAGGAGAAGAAGAAGGAGAAAGAGAAGGAGGAAGAAGGAGGAAGAAGAAGGGGAAGGAGGAGCTCCTTCTCCTTCTCCTCCTTCTTCTCCTTCTTCTTCTCCTCCTCCCTCTCCTCCTTCTTCTTCTCCTTTTTCCTCTTCCTTCCTTTCATTTTCCTCTTTTTCTCTTCTTGTCCCCTTCTTCGGGCTAAATTGGCTAAGAATGCCTTTTTGGAGCTAATTATGTCATTTCGAGGATAATTAGCTAAGTATAGGTCATTTTTTATTAAATAGGCCATTTTGGAGCTAACTAAGCTAATTATGTCATTTCGTAGGATAATTAGCCAATTTAGCCTTTCTTGGATAAGTCTAAGCTACGTAGAAGAAGAGATAGAGAAGAAGAAGTAAAATAAGGAGGAGGAGGAGGAGGAGAAGAAGAAGGAAGAGGAGAAGAAGAAGAAAAGAAGAAGGAGAAGGAGAAGAAGAAGGAGAAGGAGAAGGAGGAAGAAGAAGGAGTAGGAGGAGCTCCTTCTCCTTCTCCTCCTTCTTCTCCTTCTTCTCCTTCTTCTTCTCCTCCTCCCTCTCCTCCTTCTCCTTATTTTTCCTCTTCCCTCCTTTCATTTTTCGTATTTTTCTCTTCTTGTCCCCTTCTTCGGGCTAAATTGGCTAAGAATGCCTTTTTGGATCTAATTATGTCATTTCCAGGATAATTAGCTAAGTATAGGTCATTTTTTATTAAATAGGCCATTTTGGAGCTAACTAAGCTAATTATGTCATTTCGTAGGATAATTAGCCAATTTAGCCTTTCTTGGATGAGTCTAAGCTATGTAGAAGAAGAGATAGAGAAGAAGAAGTAAAATAAGGAGGAGGAGGAGGAGGAGGAGAAGAAGAAGGAAGACGAGAGGAAGAAGAAAAGAAGAAGGAGAAGAAGGAGAAGAAGAAGGAGAAGGAGAAGGAGGAAGAAGGAGGAAGAAGAAGGGGAAGGAGGAGCTACTTCTCCTTCTTCTCCTTCTTCTTCTCCTCCTCCCTCTCCTCCTTCTTCTTCTCCTCATTTTCCTCTTCCTTCCTTTCATTTTCCTCTTTTTCTCTTCTTGTCCCCTTCTTCGGGCTAAATTGGCTAAGAATGCCTTTTTGGAGCTAATTATGTCATTTCGAGGATAATTAGCTAAGTATAGGTCATTTTTTATTAAATAGGCCATTTTGGAGCTAACTAAGCTAATTATGTCATTTCGTAGGATAATTAGCCAATTTAGCCTTTCTTGGATGAGTCTAAGCTACGTAGAAGAAGAGATAGAGAAGAAGAAGTAAAATAAGGAGGAGGAGGAGGAGGAGGAGGAGGAGGAGAAGGAAGAGGAGAAGAAGAAGAAAAGAAGAAGGAGAAGGAGAAGGAGGAAGAAGGAGGAAGAAGAAGGGGAAGGAGGAGCTCCTTCTCCTTCTCCTCCTTCTCCTCCTTCTTCTTCTCCTCCTCCCTCTCCTCCTTCTTCTCCTCATTTTTCCTCTTCCTTCCTTTCATTTTTCCTCTTTTTCTCTTCTTGTCCCCTTCTTGGGCTAAATTGGCTAAGAATGCCTTTTCGGAGCTAATTATGTCATTTCGAGGATAATTAGCTAAGTATTGGTCATTTTTTATTAAATAGGACATTTTGGAGCTAACTAAGCTAATTATGTCATTTCGTAGGACAATTGGCTAATTTAACCTTTCTTGGATGAGTCTAAGCTACGTAGAAGAAGAGATAGAGAAGAAGAAGTAAAATAAGGAGGAGGAGGAGGAGGAGGAGGAGGAGAAGAAGAAGGAAGAGGAGAAGAAGAAGAAAAGAAGAAGGAGAAGGAGAAGAAGAAGGAGAAGGAGAAGGAGGAAGAAGAAGGAGTAGGAGGAGCTCCTTCTCCTTCTCCTCCTTCTTCTCCTTCTTCTCCTTCTTCTTCTCCTCCTCCCTCTCCTCCTTCTTCTCCTCATTTTTCCTCTTCCCTCCTTTCATTTTTCCTCTTTTTCTCTTCTTGTCCCCTTCTTCGGGCTAAATTGGCTAAGAATGCCTTTTTGGAGCTAATTATATCATTTCGAGGATAATTAGCTAAGTATAGGTCATTTTTTATTAAATAGGCCATTTTGGAGCTAACTAAGCTAATTATGTCATTAGATGGAAGTCTAGCTATTTTGGAGCTAACTAAGCTAATTATGTCATTAGATGGAAGTCTAGCTATTTTTTATTAAAACACTAGAAATAACATACCTAAGTTAGGGTGAAGCACGGTGGCTCTGGCTTGTTTCACCTGGAGAAGGCTGCCCTGGAGAAGGCTCGACTGTAGAAGGGTCGTGCGATGCGTTTCGGGACATATTCTGCACCAAACATCGTTTGCAATGTGTAGTTAGCATGAGGACACTCTTAAGATCACTCCAGTGAAATGAAACTCACCGTCCCCGCCACGTTAATGACTGGCATCGGTGGAGGGACTTGGCCGTTCTTCTCGCGCATAGACTGTACATTTGGTTTCGACAAGTCAAACTTTTTATTTATTAATGAAACGGACATTCAAATGCAAGATTTGAAATAACATGAAGAAGAAACTTACCACGAAGAGCTCGTATATGGCCCTGGTAGACGCTTCATTCCGTGCCCTCTCCGCCTCCACCAATGCAGTCGTCCTCTCCTCCAGCTCCCTAATTTCCTTATCCTTCTCCGCCATAGCCGCCTGCATTGCCGCTCTCTCTTTCTGAATAGCAGCCTGCAACACAACTCATTGTTAGCAATGTAATCATATTGGTTCCAACGCACAACATAATGCGGAAACATAGTTGAGTCCATTAAACTAACCTCGATGGCGAGCTCGACTGGCCGTGGACGACGTGTTATCTCCGGACAAGAGCTCGTTTGGCGTGCCTTTATCTGCCGGAGAGTGCTAGGACAACGTATAAGGCCGTCTCCAATGGCGATTGAGCCATGGGGCCTCCCGTTGCCAGCTATCATCACCAGCTCTGGATCAATAGGCCCCTCGCTCGGGTTAAAGTCCTCCCCTTTCCTCGCCTTCCCGTGATCTCTGTACTTCACGAGCTTGTCGTGGGAGGAGATGTTGGTGAAGTTTTCTGGATGCTCGAGGTCAGACTCACAGAATGCCTTGACCTTCTTGTACGAGGCAGTATGGGCCATCGCATACAGGTCGTACATCTGTGGCGCCTCCGTGTTATTGTGACGCGCCTAAAAGAGAGAGAGCAGAAAATTGTATTGGTAAAGGGCTCAAGATAGCATTAAGAATGAATTGCATGAGGCATGAAGCAAACCACATACCCAGTTCTCGCCAAATTGGGTTAAGTTGACGCTCCCTTGATGGTGTGGCACGCCAACCATTTTGCCACGCCTCTCCTTGGCGTTGTTGTGGCCGGTCTCCCACGTTTCGGAGCACCACTGGTCCACCAAGGCCTCCCAACAATCCATCTTATCCACACACCATCTAGGGGGCACCTAAGTTAATAAAGAGAAATTTGAGTGCGTAAGAACCAAATCAAGGAAACTAACTACAAAGCCTTAATAATATGTAATTACCTTCATGTAATGCTCCTTCTCCATCTTAGCATCACGGCACTTCGCCTTATCAATCCTAATACGCCGCGTGGCATAGTAGTCTCGAACAGCCTGCACCCGAGCCTCGTGCCGAAAGTTTTGAAGTAGGCGGCGACATTCGGTTTCGATAACCTTTGCCGCGTCGTCCTCGTATCCCTCCTCACACCTGTAGAAGGTCTGCAAACGAGACAACACCGATTAGTACAATAAATAGCTATGGTTAATTTATAATTGTGTGAAAGAGAAATTACCCAGAACTTTTGGATCACCATGTCCGCCCTCGTGTCACACAAAACACCGTCGATCTCCACCTCCGGCGGGCCCGGGGCACCCAAGTAGTGCTCCCAGGTCATCCCTACCTCTCGCTCCCGACCGGGCAACGTAACAAACCCTGGGAAGTTTTGACGGCAAAGAACACCGAGGACGCTGTTGGGCTTGCGGACACCCTTGGCAACAATCCAACCCCTACAGTATGACAAATTAAAGCCAAAACATTAGATATTTGAGAAAACGCGAAGGCAAAAGGTTAAATAAGAGTAAATTAACTTACTTGTCCCCATTTTTCCTAATCGAGCACCTCTGCTCGGGGGTCGCTGATACGAGAGGGAGCCCCGAACTACCACGCTGGTAGACGGTATCCCCCTCACCCAGCTCCTCGTCGCTACCAGCATGGCCAGTTGGCTCTGGCCAGGGATCCCACTGGGTCTCTTGGGACGTACCCTCATCCCTGCTGTGCTCCGCAGTCGTGTGGAAGGAAGCCTCTGGGACACGAGTCTCGTGGGTCAAAGGCTCGTCGACCTGAGTCTCGTCGACCCGAGGCTCGTGAACCGGAGACCGTGTAGCCTCCACCTCAGACGAATCCACCCTAGAAGTCCTCCTGTGCTCAGGTGAATCAGCTTGGGGTGGTGGCGGAGACCGTGTAGCCCTACCTCTCCTGCGGCCACGTGTACCTTTAGTACAACATAAATACCAACATGAGTAATAAAATGTATATAAATACCAATATGCATACAACATGAGTACAACATAAATACCAACATGAATACAACGTGTACCTTTAGTGCCTCTCGGCTTCGCGGGTGGTCGACCTCCTCTCACGGGGGCCGCTCCTTGCATAGTAGAGAGCAACACTCTCTGAAGAGGCGAGGCAGGAATGGAAGTACCCATCCCATCACCCGCCGACGAAGAAGCAGCCGCGGCATGCTTTCGACCCTTTCCCACCATCTTTCAACACCTGTCATGACAAAGAGTAAATGAAATTAGTACAACATAAATACCAACATGACTAATAAAAATTGAATACCTAACATGAACTCAAAATTTATATATAGTATAATAGTTGAATACCTGACATGAACTAATAACAATCGTCCTCGTCTATATATGCTTCGGGGTCAATAAATGCATCATGATCATCACTATCATCAATAAATGCATCATCATCATCACTATCTAGAAGAACATGTGGAAGCCCACCATTATGTAATCGGTCAAGAAGTGACAGGTCATCCGCAGCAGTAACCTCTTCTTCTTCCAGCTCTTCCTCTTCGGGCTCAGGGGTTAAGACGGATTCACTGTCGCTGTCTACTTCAATGTTCTGGGGTGAAGTAGAGCGGTTCTTGAAACGTTTCTTGGACATACGTGTTTCTTGGAAGAATTCTCCTTCATATGTGTCTGGGTTAATGTGAGGTTCGTCATTGAGGGTAGGTGGTCTAAAATGTGGTGGCACTTCATAAACGACATCCCAACCTTTGAGATTTGGATCAGTTTGGCAGGCCCACGGTAGATAGAAAACTTGTGTCGCCTGTTGAGCCGTAATATAGACATCGGGAACATCTAAGTGGGTGTTTTGGTTGATTTCGACTAGTCCTATATGTTCATGAGTCCTTCTAGTCTCCCTCGGCTCAAACCAATAACATTTGAAGACTACGACGGTCGGTGGGTTTTCACCATAGAATAGAAGTTCATAAATTGCTTCAACCCTTCCATAATACTCGGTGTCTCCTTCGCCGATAGCAGAGACAGAACAATTTGTAGTCTTTAGGTCGGGCATAGATAGCTCTTTGCCAAAGGTACGAAAGTGATACCTGTTGATGTTGTATTTATCAAATGAACGGACCTTATAGTCAAAACCATTAGCGACTTGTCTCAACTCGGCGTCCATAGACTCTGCATCAGTCTACAACTTTAATACGAAAGAATGGATGCATTAGCCGCAAATTAGACCAATAAGTCAAATGGGCCCTTAATGGTAATTACTTACCCTTTGTTTGAACCAAGAGATGAAACCAGGATAGTCGCCTCCATGCTTTGCGAGAAGCTCATACTCTTCGACGGAATCCTTTTCAATGACCGCTCCATCCGAGAATTCGGCGACGTATCGACTATATCAAATATCCGGGAATAAGAGTTGTTCAAAGCAATTAGAAGTTGCGGAACAATAAATTACAGAGAACTTACTCGATGTACGGCCGCACTTCTGTTAGGTTGGTGAAGATATACAATGAAATGGTCCGCCATTCTTCGACATCCAACGATTTCCCTTTCGAAGCACCGGATGGTGCAAGCTTACCTTTGAATAGGCTGAGGTTGGATCAAACTTTTTCTCGATCGCCATCATTGTACCGAGGCTTCGGGTTATACAAATGATAATTTTTGGCTTCGTAGTGTGCTGTCACGAAGTTTGCCGCCTCCTCAGTAATGAATGCCTCGGCCATCGGTGCTTCAATTCTACGTTTATTTTTACACTTAGCTCGAAGCGTCTTCTGCATCCTCTCAGTTGAGTAGCACCATCGATTTTGAACGGGCCCCCCCATTCTTGCCTCGGTCGGGAGATGCAAAATCAAATGTTGCATTGGA
Organism: Hordeum vulgare subsp. vulgare; assembly: GCF_904849725.1. Classification (NCBI taxonomy): domain Eukaryota; kingdom Viridiplantae; phylum Streptophyta; class Magnoliopsida; order Poales; family Poaceae; genus Hordeum; species Hordeum vulgare. Next base: position 107,329,632 of record NC_058521.1, on the reverse strand, counting down.
TTAAAGAAGCCCGGTGGAAAGATCTTTTCTAATTTGCAGACCAACTCCGGCGCCAACTCTTCCATTTCATCTAGCACGCCAGGCGATAGTTCTTTCGCACAAAGAGAACGGAAGAAATAGCTCAGCTCTGCCAGTACTAGCCATTCATCCTCAGGGATAAAGCCACGCAACATCACCGGCATTACCCACTCAATCCATATGTGCCAATCATGACTCTTGAGCCCAAATATTTTCAATTTCTCAAGACTCGCTCCCCTCTTTAGATTCGCAGCATACCCATCGGGGAACATCAACCGCATTTTCACCCACAAGAGCATTTCCCTCATAGCTGGCCTTTCAAGATTGAACCATGCCTTTGGCTTCGCTATGCTTTGCTTTCCTTTCCGTTGTCGCAAGTTTTGCAACGGTCTATCACATAGAGCCTCCAGGTCGATTCTAGCCTTAGGATTATCTTTTGACTTCCCCTCTATGCCGAACAATGTACCAAAAATGGCCTCCGCAATATTCTTTTCAGTGTGCATCACGTCAATGTTGTCTGGGCAAAGGAGGTCTTTGAAGTAAGGGAGATCCCATAAGCATGACTTGTGAGTCCAGGCGTGTTCCGTATTATACCCTTTGAAGTATCCTGGACGCAAAGGATCGGGCTCGAGAGCGTTTAACTGATCAAGGGTCTGTTGGCCTGTCAATGCAGCTGGTGCAGTGTTTTTGACAACTCTACCTTTGATGAAATTCTTCTTGTCTTTTCTGAACTTATGGTCAGGATCCAGGAATTGTCTATGCATGTCGAAGCAAGAATACTTGCGACCAGCCTGCAGCCAACGGAACTGAAGAGCTGCCTTGCATGTGGTGCACGGGAACCTTCCATGCACACACGAGCCAGCGAATAGCGCAAACGCCGGATAATCATGCGTCGAGTACATGTACCACACATGCATTTTGAAATTTGTTTTGGTAGCCGCGTCGTAGGTCTTGATCCCATTATCCCAGGCTTCTTGCAACTCATCCTTAAGCGGCTGCATGTACACATTCATATTATTCCCCGGATAGTTGGGCCCTGGAATTATCAACGTCAGGAAAATGTTCTTTCTTTTCATAATCTCTCCGGGTGGCAAATTTAGTGGAATGACAAATACAGGCCAACAACTGTATTGTGCTGCCGTCATACCATACACATTGAACCCATCCGTGCTGATGGCAACTCTAGGTTGCCTTGGATCTTCCGATTTATCCTTATGTAATGCATCGAAGTGCCTCCACGCAAAACCATCTGAAGTGTGTACCAGCATCTTGTTCCCATCCGCATCTAGTTCGGTTCTTTTGCCCAATTTGTGCCATGTCATCTGTCTGGCCGTCTCTTCGACCATGAAAAGACGTTGAAGTCTTGGTACGATTGGCAGATATCGAAGAACACTAATGGGGATTTTGGTCTGATTCTTCTCACCCATGCCGTTGTCTACCACAATATACCTGGAAGAATTGCAAATGGGGCAATAGTTCAAGGCCGCATACTCAAGCCTAAATAAGGCACATCCATTCTCACAGGCATGTATCTTCTCATAGGGCATCTTAAGTACGCGGAGGATTTTCTTTGACTGGTACAGGTTTGCAGGCAGTACATGGCCTTTGGGTAGAAAGCGTCCAAATATCGTCATCATCGCGTCGTAGCATTCTCTGCCTAGGTTGAATTGAGCCTTCAGAGCCATTACTTGCGCGATGGCATCCAGCTGACAAAGCTCAGTCTGCTCGTGGAGAGGACGTTTTGAAGACTCCAGCATTTCATAGAAGGCCTTTGCAGATTCCTCCATCTCATCGTCCGAATCCCGAGCATCATCAAAGTCTTGCACCATGTCTTCAATCCCGGTACCATGCTCGTCGGTGCGACGACGAATCACCTCAGCTCTGGCACGTTGGTCAGACTCACCATGAAAAGTCCACACCATATAATTAGGCGTAAAACCCCACTTCTGCAAGTGTTTACCCATTTCAAACTCTGTCTGCTTTTTCCAGTTGTCGCAGTTGGGACAGGGGCACCATCTTTTTTGCTGGCCATTTGCAAATGCGGCTCTCACAAACCCCCTGGTTTTTGTTAACCATTCATGGGTCATGTCTTTCTGACTAGGGTGACCAGTGTACATCCAAGCACGATCACTCATGTTGCCTAGCTACCTATGGGGGCACAAGAAATAAATACATAATTCATCATCTATATTCATACGCTAATCAAGTTTGTCAGTTTTATTACGTCCATGCAACCTACACACTAATAGGTAAAGATAGGTCCTAATCCCACCCGAGTATGTGTAGACTGGGTTCGTTTTCCCATGCTCTGCTCCAGATGCGACGCAGAATTTCGGCAGCACCTCCCCGCTGTTCTCCTGATACACGTCTCGGCAATAAGCAGAGAGGATGTGTACCCGGAGAACAACAGGGGAGGCACTGACGAAATTCCGCATCGGATCCGGAGCACAACATACGGGAAAACAAACCCAATCTACACATACTCGGGCTGTCCATGGATAATGTTGGACAATTCGAAAGGATGGCGGTTATAAATATGCAAAGAAATGCATATTTATAGATGTCGCCCTTTCGAACGGGAGACGCATACTGGTCACGCATACTCATGATTGAAGAAACCTATAGCTAGCAAGTTTCATCGGCACGAAGACCGGGACAGAGCAAATTAAGGGGGTAGGAGGAGAAGTCATTTGTGCTCACCAACAAACGCAAGGGCGGAGCTCGTCCAACGCACGTGGAGGTCGTCGAACAACTTCACATTGAAATTCACCCGATCAACACAAATACGATGTTTTTATAATTAACATGATCGGAAAATATGTGACCTAACTCATAATTTACAAAACTATGACCCCGTGGGCCTCTGGAAGGCCGAAAAGCACCTTCTCGTTCAAAAGAAGGCAGAAGAGGTGTCGGGGGTCGGGGCTTAGTGGCGTCGGGATTCAGTGCCGTCGAGGGTCGGTGGTTTCGGGGGTCGGGGGGTTAGAGGCGTCGGTTGTGGGGGGTCAGTGGCGTCGGGGGTCCAGGGTCAGTGGCGTCGGGGGTCCAGGGTCAGTGATGTCGGGTGTCAGTGGCGTCGGGGGTCGGGGGTTGGTGGCGTCGAGCGTCGGGGGTCGGGAGTCGTGGGCCGAGGGTCTGGGTCGGGGGCAGTGGCGTCGGGGGTCGAGGGTTAGTGGCGTCGGGGGTCAGTGGCGTCGGGGGTCGGGGGTCGGGGGTCAGTGGCGTCGGAGGTCGATGGTCGGGGGTCAGTGGCGTCGGGCGTCAGGGGTCGGGGGTCGAGGGTCAGTTTCGGGGTGCCGGGGTTCCCTTTTCCTCTTCTTTCTTCTTCTCCTCTCTCCTCTTTTTCTTCTTCTTCTTCTTCTTCTTCTTCTTCTTCTTTTTTCTCCTCCTACTCCCCCTCCTCTTTTTCTCCTTCTATTCTTTTTCTTCTTCTTCTTCTTCTTCTTCCTCTTCTTCTTCTTCTTCTTTCTCCTCCTCTTTCTCCTCCTCCTCCTCTCCTCTTCTTCTTCTTCTTCTTCTTCTTCTTCTTCTTCTTTTTTCTCCTCCTCCTCTCCTCTTCTTCTTCTTCTTCTTCTTCTTCTTCTTCTTCTTCTTCTTCTCCTGCTTTTTTTCCTTCCGCTTTTTTTCTTCTAACCTAACTAACTAACCTAATTAGCCTAATAATCTAACCAAATAAACTAACTAAATTACCCTATATATAATAAAAAAACTAACCTAATAAACTAACTAAAGTAATTAACTTTTTTAAAAAGAAAAACAGGAAAAACTCACCGGCAGGGGGCGGCGGCAGGGGGCGGCGGCGGCAGGGGGCGCGCGGCTGGGGGCTCGCCCCAGGGGGCATCGGCGGCAGGGGGCGGCGAAGGCAGGGGGCGCAATGCAGGTGGCGCGCAGCAGGGGGCGGCGGCGGCAGGGGGCGGCGACGGCAGGGGGCGCAATGCAGGTGGCGCGGGCGCGCGGCAGGGGGCGGCGGCGGCAGGGGGCGCGCCGCCGAGGAGGTGCTCACCGTGGGGGTGGGTCGCCGCGGGGAGGTGCCCTCGCGGGGAGGGGATCCCACGGGGAGGGGGTCGCCGGGGGGGGGTGGGCTCGCCGCGGGGAGGGGATCTCGCGGGGAGGGGGTCGCCGCCGTGGAGAGAGAGAGTGGTCGGGGTGAGAGAGAGAGAGAGAGACAGTGAGCGAGGGGGGGGGGGGGTAACGGCCGTTATAGGGCTGCCCCTTTGCCGTCCGCCCCCCGACGGCAAAGGGCCGTATGGCAGACGGCAAAGGCCCGCGGACGGCAAAGGCTCCCGGATTTCGGACACGGCAGGCATGGGACCCACGCGTCCCCTTTGCCGTCTGCCCTGGGGCTCTTTGCCGTCTGCTGGCAGAAGGCAAAGGACCCACACATGGGAAATAGTATTTTTGCCATGTGTCAGTTCTTTGCCGTCTGTATTGTGTCAACTGATGGCAAAGAGGTTCTTTGCCGTCAGCCAGCAGACGGTAAAGAACTGGCTGACGGCAAATTTCTGGATTCCAGTAGTGGACATGTAAGGAACTGCCATCTAGCTCTGCACTTGATTCAACTTCAGTTATGAGTAAGTTTGCGACACCACCTCCTGCTAGAAATCTTGATATGTCGCCTGTGCTTGATGATGCTACTTCTGCTGCCCATGATGCTTATGATGATGATATGCTTGATACTGCTTTGCCACTAGGTGCATTCATTGACGCACAAATTGCTATAGTTGCTCCTAGATGTGATGATACTTCTGAAACTTCTGATACTATTGAAGTAGAACCTACTATTTTTCCTGCTAGAACTAGCTCTCCTAGACGTGAATTGCGTGATATGCCTGAGTGTTATGTTAGGGAGGGAGAGATAGTTGAGGACTTTCTTGCTTGTAAGAATAGCTATAATGTTGAGAAATTACTGCTCAAGTGGAAAGAAAAATCTCTAAACGCTAGGATGAAATACGACCCGAAGTTTGCTACTTCGCCTATCTTTGTGACCGATAAGGATTATGAATTCTCTGTCGACCCTAAGTTAATCACTCTGGTCGAATCTGATCCTTTTCACGGTTATGAGTCTGAAACGGTCGTAGCACATCTTACCAAACTGCACGATATAGCCACCCTATTCACTAGTGAGGAAAAGATCCGCCACTACTATATCCTCAAGTTGTTTCCTTTCTCGCTAAAGGATGATGCTAAGACCTGGTTCACTTCTCTTGCTCTTGGTTGTGTGCGTAGCCCCCAGGATATGGTCTACTACTTCTCTGAAAAATATTTCCCTGCCCATAAGAAGCAAGCTGCCTTGCAGGAAATATACAACTTTGCTCAAGCTGGAGAAGAGAGTCTCCCACAAGCTTGGGGGAGGCTCGTCCAGCTACTCAATGCTTTGCCTAATCACCCTCTTGAGAAGAATGAAATACTTGATATCTTCTGTAATGGACTTATCGATGCTTCTAAAGAGCACCTAGATAGTTGTGCTGGTTGTGTTTTTAGGGAACAAACTGTAGAACAAGATGAGATCCTATTGAATAACATCTTGTGCAATGAGAATGCTTGGACTATTCCCGAACCACCTCCTCAGCCAACTTCGAAGAAAAGAGGTATTCTATTCCTTAGTCCTGAAGATATGCAAGAAGCTAAGAAATCTATGAAAGAGAAAGGCATTAGATCTGAAGATGTCAAAAATCTACCACCTATCGAAGAGATCCATGGTCTTGATAACCCGATACAGGTAGTAGAAGTAAATTCTCTGCGTATGTTTGATGAGAGTGATATTCCTTTTGATAAACCTTCTAGCCTATGCCTGGATGAATTTGAGAACTTTGTTGCCAAACAACAAAGTTTCAATGATTATGTTAGCAGACAATTGGAACAGAATACTCATATGCTTAGTCATTTAAGTGCTTGTGTGGACAGAAATGTCAATGATCTTAAGCTCCTAAGTAAACATGCCTCTGTGGTTACTTCTCAAGTAGAACAAGTACTTAAGGCTCAGAATGACTTGCTCAATGAGTTGAATGACAATTCTGTCAGAGTCGTCACTAGAGGCGGTAGAATGACCCAGGAACCTTTGTATCCCGAGGGTCATCCTAAGAGAATTGAACAAGATTCTCAAGGAGTTAGCACTCATGCACCTAGTCATCCTAGGAAGAAGAAGAAGAAAGATGATAGGAACTTGCACGCTAGCAACCCTGTTGCTGCTACACCTGAGAGTCCAAACGATGCCTCTCTTTCTGATGCTGAAACACAATCTCGTGATGAACAAGAGCCTAATGATAATATCAATAGTGATGTTCATGATGATGCTCAACCTAGCAATGATAAGGATGTGGAGATTGAACATGTTGATCTTGATAACCCACAACCTAAGAATAGAAGATACGATAAGAATGACTTCACTACTAGGAAGCATGGTAAAGAAAGGGAACCATGGGTTCAGAAACCCATGCCCTTTCCTTCGAAACCATCCAAGAAAAAGGATGATGAGGATTTTGAGCGATTTGTTGAAATGATTAGACATGTCTTTCTGCAAATGCGTTTGACAGATATGCTCAAAATGGCTCCGTATGCTAAGTACATGAAAGATATTGTGACTAATAAGAGGAGGATACCCGAGGTTGATATTTCCACCATGCTCGCTAATTATACCTTCAAGGGTGGAACTCCTAAGAAACAAGGTGATCCCGGAGTGCCCACTATACCTTGCTCCATTAAAGGAAACTACGTTAGAATTGCCTTATGTGACCTTGGAGCCGGTGTTTGTGTTATGCATCTCTCTCTTTATCGTAGACTTGAGCTGGATAAGTTGACACGCACTGAAATCTCTCTGCAAATGGTCGACAAATCAACTGCTTTCCCTATCGGCATTTGCGAGGATGTGCCTGTTGTGGTTCCTAATGTCACTATCTTAACAGACTTTGTTATTCTGGATATTCCCGAGGATGATGCCATGGCGGTCATCCTTGGAAGACCCTTTTTAAACACTCGAGGGGCTGTTATTGATTGCAACAAAGGCAATGTTACTTTCCATGTCAACGGTAATGAGCATACGGTGCACTTTCCGAAGAAACAATATCGAGTACATTGCATCAATGCTATCGAAAAAACTTCATCGATTCTTATTGGGAGCTTTGAATGCCCTATACCTCCTGTTAAGATGAAGTATGATTTGATTGTGGGGGATATTCATATCCCCATTGAACTGACCTAGTGACTATTCGAAAATTCTCCGTTCTCTTTTTCGATTCGAAAAAGTTTGTCAAAGAGACTTGATCAACCTCATTCACGAATTTCTTTCGATGACCATGAGATGGATGAATCGAGGAGTCACAAACCTCTATTCCAAGCTTTCACCTTTGGTTGTTTAGAAGAAAAATGATAGATTTAGTTTAGTTTTCCCCGTTTGCTGCTTTTAGCGTCTCGTAGAAAAATACTGCGAAAATAAAAGTTCTCCGAATGTCGTGAAAATCAAGTATGATTTTTTCTGGAATTTTTGAAAAATACTGAGATGAAGAGCTAGTCTGGGAGCTGCACCAGTGGGCCACAAGCCCTGGAGGCGCGGGCAGCCCCCTGGCCGCGCCACCCAGGCTTGTGGGGCCCACGTGCACCCCCTGCACTCATTCTAGCTCCCATATGCTTCTCCTACCTCCAGAAAAAATTGTTTCGCAGCTCAAACCCGTGTTCTTGCTCTTCTTGATGGTATTTTCGATCTTCTTGTGCAAAGCACCATTCTCCGAACTGTTTTGGGGAAATTACTCCTTGGTTAGTGACTCCTCCATTGGTCCAATTAGTTTTTGCTCTAGTGCCTTATACTTCGCGTGTTTTTGTTGCCTTGGTGACCCTGTTCTTGAGCTTTGCATGCTATTTTATCTGGTCCCCAGTAGTTTTGATGCGTAATATGGCCTCTATGCACTTGTTGGAGTAGTTGCTACAAGTTTAGTTGAGCCTTGTTCACTTTTCCTTAGAGTCACTGAAAATTTCAGAAAAGGAAGATGTTCAGGAGAAATGATCATGGTGGTTCCTCAAGCAAGAGAGGTCCCCGCCTTGCGATACGGGAGCCCGATCCTTACCAACCAAGGAACGCATAGGTACAACCATGTGAATGGCCTTCTGATGAATTCATAATTGAGGCAGGTTTCAAAGACTAGTTTGATACACTTGTTCACAACATCGGACTCGAAGAATTCATCTCCGATAAATGTGAACAGTATGTTGCTCTCACTACCTCTTTTGTTCGTAGATTCAAATTTTCAGTTGGCCGTGACACATCTGTACTGTTTGATCTCTATGAAAAATCGTATACCATGGATTTAGAGGATTTCAATAGAATTTGCAAGATACATATTTGGGGTAGTCTCAATGATCCTCCTAAATCTTCGGTTAGAGATTTTTTCTCTGGTATAACTGTTGGAGAAACTAGAGATATTATGCAGGCGACCATGGGGAGCATTCACTTTCCTGCCTGGCATTACTTTTCCCTCTTCATAGGTAGATGCATTAACGGCAAAATCGAGCATTGTCACCTCTGCGCACCCGACCTTAGTATTCTTAAGAGCGCAGTGACGGGTGATAGAAGCTTCAACATGGGAGCTATAATAGCGAGGAGGCTGAATAATAACGCTAATGAAGGGGATTTCTTTGGTGGGATCTATGCCACTCGCATAGCAAATTTTCTTGGAGTACCCATCCGCGAAGGAGATCCCCCGCTCCATACAGCTTTCCTTGACTGCGGCGCTTTGACACGCTACCAGTTCCTTGAGAGGGATGATGAATCCCTCCTATACCGTTTAATATTTAACCGGCAGCGTGTTTTCCATATTACCCTTCCTGCTCGTGCCTTCTTTGACTTTCAGGTAAAACGGAGATATTACATAACCAGAGGAGAGGCAGAGGAGTATGAGAGGGAGGAAAAGGCTGGTCGTCTCCGCGAGGCAGCTATTCAGGCAGTGGCTGCAGCACTCCCGTACAACCCTCATTATGATTTTGGGTGTCGCCCAGACCATCCTTGGGAGTAGACCAACTTAGGCGAAAAGCCTAAGCTTGGGGGAGTACGTGATTCTCACCGACTTTACATTCTCGCTTATGCTTTCACTTTGTATGTCGGTGTTCACACTTTGCCACTGTATCATCCATGCTAGTTTATTTTCTTTTTCTCGTTTTCTTTTCGTGTGTCTGTCTAGTTTGAGAAAACCCAAAAAAAAATTATTGTTCTTCTTTTGCTTGTTGGGAGCTTTCCCGTGTAAATAGATTTCTTTTTATTTTGGTCAAGGTAGAAGACTATGTTTACAATGTTTAGTGGCTCTCGCATGCATATCTGTTTATCTGTTAAAGAGCCATATTACTTTGTCTTCTCCTTTGTGTCTGCTTGCAGATTCCAGATTAGTCCAATGCACGAGCACTCTTATTATTGTTCACATCATTCGGTCGTGCAAGTGAAAGGCAATAATGACGATATATGATGAAGTGACTGAGCCTGGAAAAGCTGGTATGAACTCGATCTATTTTGTTTTTGTAAATATGACTAGCTCATCGGTCCTGATTCAGCTTTGTTGTGAGAGAAACATGTTTGCAATGACAACTCAGAGATCATAGTTTCTGAGGCTATGCTTAATTAGCTAGGAGCTTATAATGGTTTTCCTTGGATGCCAACATCAATTTTGAGATGACTATGATGTAGTATGATAGGATGGTATCCTCCTTTGATTGATTCAAGTGGCTTGACTTGGCGCATGTTTATGCATGTAGTTGAAACAAATTCAACATAGCCTCTATGATGTTCATGTTCATGGTGATTTATGTCCAACTCATGCTTGCACTCAATGTTAGTTAATTTCAATGCATTTTGATGACTGTTGTCGCTCTCTAGTTGATCGCTTCCCAGTCTTTTGCTAGCCTTCAGTTGTACTAAGTGGGAATACTGCTTGTGCATCCACTTCCATAAACCCAAAGTTGTTCCATATGAGTCCACCATACCTACCTATATGCGGTATCTACCTGCCGTTCCAAGTAAATTTGCATGTGCCACTCTCTAAACCTTCAAGAAATAATTTGTTTTGCATGCCCAAACCGCTCATGTGGTGACAGGGGCTATCAGTATCTTCCATGCTAGGCGTGTTATCCTTGATATGTGTATATTCACTATCATTCGCGAGAAAGGGGCCGGTAATTGGAATGCCCAGTTCCATGCTCAAATCGAAAAGATAATTGCAAACAAAACTCCCCTGGATTGATGCTGGTATGGACGGCACCCGAGTATTCGACTAGTCATGGAGTGTGATTGATTGGTGGTGGGGGAGTCAAAACTTTACTTTTCTGTTTGGGAACCGCCTATAGCACGTGTAGCGTGGAATATTGTGAGAACTCTTGGTCATTGCATTGACAATGAAAGAATGCCACCCAAAATTATTATCCCTGTTTTCAAAGCTTGAGCTCTGGCACCTCTGCAAATCAATGTTTCCCTCTTCGAAGGGCCTATCTATTTATGTTCCTGTTGAGTCATCCTCCTCTTATAAAAGCACCAATTAGAGAGCACCTCTGTCATTTTTATGCTTTGCTTTTAACTGTGTTGAGTATGACTGTGACTGGATCTTCTTTGCCATGAATTACAATGTTTAGTCAGCCCTCGGTCATTGAAGGTGCTCTGCATTTATGTTATGTGGTCTTAGAAAGAGCTAGCGAGATACCATCTGTTCATACTGCTTCATGATTGTTTTGATTGAAGTATTGACGTTTGTGACTTATTATTATTTGCTCGCTAGTTGATTATGCCATTGATATGAGTTTACCGTGAGATCTAGATGTCATTTGCTTATGTGGTTTGCTTGTGATCCTGCTGAAATTCTGGTTATGAGTTAGACATAGTTGCAACAACATGATCAAACAGAGTTCGTAAAAGTTTTCCTTTTGTTTCTTTCAGTTTGTCAACTGAATTGCTTGAGGACAAGCAAGGCTTTAAGCTTGGGGGAGTTGATACGTCTCCATCGTATCTACTTTTCCAAACTCTTTTGCCCTTGTTTTGGACTCTAATTTGCATGATTTGAATGGAACTAACCCAGACTAACGCTATTTTCCGCAGAATTGCCATGGTGTTGTTTTTGCGCAGAAATAAAAGTTCTCGGAATGACCTGAAAATTTACGGAGAATTTTTGTGGAATTTATGAAAAATACTGGCGCAAGAATCAGCGAAGGAAGTGGAGCTGTGAGCCCACAAGCCCACCAAGCGCGGGACCACCTGTCCGCGCCTGGCAGGTTTGTGGGGCCCACAACGCTCCACCGCCTCCAAATCCAGCTCTATTTAGCCTCTTTCGTCCGGAAAAAAAATCAGAGAGAAGAGTTCATCGCATTTTACAATACGGAGGCGCCGCTACCTCCTCTTCTTCCCGTGGAGGGAAGATCTGGAGTCCGTTCTGGGCTCCGGAGAGGGGAGATCGTGGCCATCGTCATCACCAACCTTCCTTCATCGCCAATTTCATGATGCTCTTCACCGTTCGTGAGTAATCTCATCGTAGGCTTGTTGGACGGTGATGGGTTGGATGGGATCTATCATGTAATCGAGTTAGTTTTGATGGGGATTGATCCCTAGTATCCACTATGTTCTGAGATTGATGTTGCTACTACTTTGCCATGCTTAATGCTTGTCACTAGGGCCCGAGTGCCATGATTTCAGATCTGAACCTATTATATTGTCGCCAATATATGTGTGTTCTTGATCCTATCTTGCAAGTTGTAGTCACCTACTATGTGTTATGACCCGGAAACCCCGGAGTGACAATAGCCGGAACCACTCTCGGAGATGACCATAGTATGAGGAGTTTATGTATTCACCAAGTGTTAATGCGTTGGTCTGCTTCTTTATTAAAAGGAGAATCTTAATATCCTGTAGTTTCCATTAGGACCCCGCTGCCACGGGAGGGGTGGACAATATATGTCCTGCAAGTTCTTTTCACTAAGCACATATGACTACATATGGAATACATGCCTACATGAGATTGACGAACTAGAGCTAGTTACTTATCTCTCCGTGTTATAACTGTTGCATGATGAATAGCATCAGGCATAATCATCCATCACCGATCCAATGCCTATGAGTCTTTTCCTACTGGTCCTTGCTACGTCACTTTGCCTCTACTGCTGTCACTGCTGCTACTGGTACTTTGCTGCTACTGTTGTTACTTTGCAGCTACTGATGTCACTTTGCTGCTACTGGTTACTGTTGCTACTGCTGCTATCATACTACCTTGCTACTGATACTTTGCTGCAGATACTAAATCTTTCAGGTGTGGTTGAATTGACAACTCAACTGCTAATACTTGGGAATATTATTTGGCTTCCCCTATGTCGAATCAATAAATTTGGGTTGAATACACTACCCTCGAAAACTGTTGCGATCCCCTATACTTGTGGGTTATCAAGGTCCCAATAAAGAACTGGGTTTATCGAGCTCGACGACAGCTAGAGGACAATCAGCGTGTTGACGCCAGGAGGAGGCGGGGAGAACACCACTGTAGTCCAACCCCTCAGGTCACGTTGCCGGTGGTGGTGGGAAGTGGCCCGCGTCTCCGGAAATGCGTGTGAGCTCAACGGCTCCGATCTGATCTTGCAAAGGTCGTGGGAGGTGGTACAAGGCCCGGATGGTCCCGTTGGTTACAAGGAAGGCGTTGTAATCACGGAATTTCGAGAGAGGTGCTGCGTGAGTTATTGGAATAATATCACAATGATATTTGAAAAAATACAAAAAACTATGTCTTGTTTTTAATTGTTGAAATAGGGTTTTTTTGTCTCATATGCCCGTAAAAATCCCACACATGACAAAACTAACAAACAATGTTCAAAATGGTGCAAACAAGGCATATAGCCCTAACGTGGCCATGACTTGTCACCTTGAAATGGTTGGTTCATTTCATATAGGTTAAGAAACCAGCTAGTTATTTTGAGCGGTGCTAGGCTAGGCCAGAAGTACACGTCTCGGAGGAACTCCATGTGTATACTATCTACAAATGATCCCCAACATTTTTCATGTCCTCCCATGACCAAACCAAGCATGCATGCACAATGCTCAAAGTTTAGGGCAAAAACTTGAATCTTTTCCCATTTTTGGGCCTAAAAGAACAAATAAACAGTTCCCACGCGGTCTACCCCTAGACATCCATCCAAAGGGGTAGGACATGATACCTTCCACTTTGTTTGTCTTAGGGTGGATCTAGTTAACACACAAAACATTCATTAGTTGTTGTTGTACACTTGCCTCCCTCTCGTAGCATCAATCCGGTCCATCCGCGACCTCGATTGAGATACCTAGTGCCATGGTGTCCACTTTCTTATGCAACCACACCATTAGAGGTGTGGAATACAACCATTTAATTTTTGATGTCCCCCCGTGACCAAATCAAGCACTCATCCACAATTCTCAAAGTTTAGGTCACAAATTTGAATGTTTCCCATTTTTGGGCCTAAAAAGAACCAATAAAGAGTTCTCACGCAGTCTACCCCCTAGTCATCGATCCAAAGGGGTAGCTCATCATACCTTCCACTTTGTTTGTCTTAGAGTAGATTTAGTTGACACACAAACCATTCATTTGTTGTTCTTGTACACTTGCCTCCCTCTCGTAGCAGTGATCCGGTCTATCTGCGGCCTCAGTCGAGATACATAGTGCCACACTATCCACTTTCTTATGCATCCATACCATTTAAGGTGTGGAATGCAACCATTTTATTTTTTTATGTCCTCCCATGACCAACTCAAACAGGCATTCACAACGCTCAAAGCTTAGGGCAAAAATTTGAATGTTTTCCCATTTTGGGGCCTAATAAACAGTTCTAGGGCGGTCTACCCCCTAGACATACAACCAAAGGTGTAGCACATGATATCTTCTACATTGTTTGTCTTAGGGTGGATCTATTTGACACACAAAACATTCATCTGTTGTTGTTCTACACTTGCCTCCCTCTCGTAGCATCGATCCGATCCATCCGCGACCTTGGTCGAGATACCTAGTGCCACACTGTCCACTTTCTGATGCAACCACACCATTTAAGGAATGGAATGGAACCATTTTATTTTTTATGTGCTCCCAGGACCAAATCAAGCACGCATGCACAATGCTCAAAGTTTAGGGAAAAAATTTGAATGTTTTCCCATTTTGGGCCTAAAATGAACCAATAAACATTTCTCGGGTGGTCTACCCCCTAGACATCCATACAAATGTGTAGCCCATGATACCTTCCACTTTGTTTGTCTTAGGGTGGATCTAGTTGACACACAAAACTTTCATTTGTTGTTGTTGTACACTTGCCTCCCTCTTGTAGCATCGATTCGGTCCATCCACGGCCTCGGTCGAGATACATAGTGCCACACTGTCCACTTTCTTATGCAACCACACCATTAATGGTGTGGAATGCAACCATTTTATTTTTTATGTACTCCCATGGCCAAATCAAGCAGGCATGCACAATTCTCAAAGTTTAGGGCACAAATTTGAATGTTTTCCCATTTTTGGGCTTAGAAAGAACCAATAAATAGTTCTCAAGCGGCCTACCCCCTAGACATCCATCCAAAGGGGCAGCACATGATACCTTCCACTTTGTTTATCTTAGGGTGGATCTAGTTGACACACAAAGCATTCATTTACTGTTGTTCTACACTTTCCTCCCTCTCATAGCATCGATCTGGTCCATCCACAGCCTTAGTCGAGATACCTAGTGCCACACTGTCCACTTTATTATGCAACCACACCATTAAAGGTGTGGAATGAAACCATCTTATTTTTATGGCCTCCCATGACCAAATCAAGCAGGCATGCACAATGCTCAAAGTTTAGGGCAAAAACTTGAATGTTTTCCCAATTTTGGGCCTTAAAGAACAAATAAATAGTTCTCGCACGGTCTACCTCACCTAGACATCGATCAAAGGGGTAGCACATGATACCTTCCACTTTGTTTGTCTTGGGGTGGATCTAGTTGACACACAAAATATTCATTTGTTGTTGTTGTACACTTGCCTCCCTCTCGTAGCATCGATCCAACCCGTCCGCGGCCTCGGTCGAGATACCTAGTGCCACAGTGTCCACTTTCTTATGCAACCACACAATTAAAGGTGTGGAATGCAGCCATTTTATTTTTGATGTCCTCCCATGACCAAATCAAGGTAGCATGCACAATGCTCAAACTTTACGACACAAATTTGAATGATTTCGCATTTAAGAACTAAAAAGAACCGATAAACACCTCTCGGGTGGTCAACCCCCTAGTTATCCATCCAAAGGGGTACCACATGATACCATCTACTTTGTTTGTCTTACGGTGGGTCTAGTTTAAACACAAAACATACATTCGTTGTTGTTGTACACTTGCCTCACTCTCGTAGCATCGATGCGGTCCATACGCAGCCTCTGTCGAGATACCTAGTGCCACAGTGTCCACTTTGTTATGCAACAACACCATTAATGGTGTGTAATGAAACCATTTTAGTTTTGATGTCCTCCCATGACCAAATCAAGAAGGCATGCAAAATGCTCAAAGTTTTGGCCAAGAATTTTAATCTTTTCCGTTTTTGGGCCTAATAAAATGTTTTCGGATGGTCTTATTGGGGACCGTAGTAATATTTCAAAAAAAATCCTTCGTCACAACAGAGTCTATCTAGGAGATGCTAGCAACGAGCAAGGGTAGAGCATCTTCGTACCTTTGAAGATCGCTAAGCGGAAGCGTTACTATGAACACGGATGATGGAGTTGTACTCGTAGCGATTCAGATCGCTGAAGATTTCGATCTAAGCTCCGAAGAACAGCGCTTCCGCGTTCAACACACGTGCAGCCCGGTGACGTCTCCTTCACCTTGATCTAGCAAGGAAAGAGGAGGAGTTGAGGGAGAGCTTCGGCAACACGATGGCGTGGTGACGGTGGAGCTATGCAGTTCTCCGACAGAGCTTCGCCAAGCGCCGCGGAGAAGTAGAAGAGGGAGAGGTAGGGCTGCGCCAAGAGGTGGTGAAAAGGTGTGTGCAGCCCTCCCAAAACCATCTCTATATATAGGAGGGAGGGAGAGCGGGGCGGCCACCCTAGGGTTTCCCCTAGGTGGTGCAGCGGCCAAGAGGAGGAGGGGCGGCGTCCAGGGTTGAGGTGGTTTGCCTCCCAAGTTGGTAGGTGGGCCACCATCGCCGTAGGGTTCCCGGCCCTAGGCGCCCTTGGCCCCTGGTTTGGCCGAGCCAGCCCACCTAGGTGGCTGTCTGCCACCTTATTTCGTCCCTTGTGGCCCTCCGGGGCTGCTGGGCCCTCTCGGTGGACCCCCGAAACCCTTCCGGTGGTCCTGGTACAATACCGACGATCCCCGAAACACTTCCGGCGATCAAATCTCCACTTCCCATATATGAATCTTTACCTCCGGACCATTCCGGAGCTCCTCGTGATGTCCGAGGTCTCATCCAGGACTCCGAACAACCTTCGGTAACCACATACTATTCCCATTACAATTCTAGCGTCATCGAACCTTAAGTGTGTAGACCCTACGGGTTCGAGAACCATGCAGACATGACCGAGACACCTCTCCCGTCAATAACCAACAGCGGGGTGTGGATATCCATGTTGGATCCCACATGTTCCACGATGATATCATCGGATGAACCACGATGTCGGGGATTATTCAATCCCGTATGCAATTCCCTTTGTCTACCGGTATGACACTTGCTCGAGATTCGATCGTTGGTATCCCTATACCTTGTTCTATCTCATTACCGGCAAGTCTCTTTACTTGATCCGTAACACATCATCCCATGGCTAACTCCTTAGTCACATTGAGCTCGGTAAGATGATGCATTACCGAGTGGGCCTAGAGATACCTTTCCGTCACACGGAGCGACAAATCCCAGTCTCGATTTGTACCAACCCAACAGACACATTCGGAGATACCTGTAGTGCACCTTTATAATCACCCAGTTACATTGTGACGTTTGATACACCCAAAGCAATCCTATGATATCCGGGAGTTTCACAATATTATGGTCAAAGGAAATGACACTTGACATTAGAAAAGCTTTAGCAGACGAACAACACGATCTAGTGCTATGCTTAGGATTGGGTCTTGTCCATCACATCGTTGTATTGATTAACGAGCTAGCCAACTAGATGCTCACTAGGGACATGTTGTGGTCTATATATTCACACATGTATTACGGTTACTTGTTAATACAATTATAGCATGAATAATAGACAATTATCATGAACTAGGAAATATAATAATAACCACTTTATTATTGCCTCTAGGGCATATTTCCAATAGGTCTACCCCCTTAGACATACATCCAAAGGGGTAGCACATGATACCTTCCACTTTGTTTGTCTTAGGGTGGATCTAGTTGACACACAAAAAATTCATTTGTTGTTTTTCTACACTTGCCTCCCTCTCGTAGCATCGATCCGGTCCATCCGCGGCCTCGGTCTAGATACCTAGTGGTATACTATCCACTTTATTATGGAGAAATTGGATCTTAAACCACACTTTCCTTTTCGCTTTGATAATTTTCCATCCCCCCTAAAATTGACAAGTGGGGCCGGGTCCACTTACCATTGATACAATCGTGTGGTAAATCATCAAACCCGTGATAAAGTGTGCTAAAAGACCAAAATCCCCCTTTCTTATATAACCACACCATTAAAGGTGTGGAATGAAACCATTTTATTTTTGATCCCTCTCGTGACCAAATCAAGTACGCATGCACAATGCTCAAATTTTAGGGCAAAAATATGAAAGTTTTCCCTTTTTGGGGCCTAAAAAACCAATAAACATTTCTCAGGTGGTCTACCCCCTAGACATCCATACAAAGGGGTAGCACATGATACCTTCCACTTTATTTGTCTTAGGGTGGATCTAGTTGACACATAAAACATTCATTTGGTGTTGTTGTACACTTGTGTCCCTCTCATAGCATCGATGTGGTCCATCTGCAGCCTCGATCGAGATACCTAGTGCCACACTGTCCACTTTCTAATGCAACCACAACATTAAAGGTTTGGAATGCAACCATTTTATTTTTGATGTACTCCCTTGACCAAATCAAGCTGGCAAATGTTTTCCCATTTTTGGGCATAAGAAGAACGAGTAAACAGTTCTCAGACGGTCTACCCCATAAACATCCATCCAAAGGGGCACCACAAGATACCTTCCACTTTGTTTATCTTAGGGTGGATCTAGTTGACACACAAAGCATTCATTTATTGTTGTAGTACACTTGCCTCCCACCCGTAGCATTAATCCGGTCCATCCGCGGCCTTGGTCTAGATACCTAGTGCCACACTGTCTACTTTCTTATGTAACCACACCATTAAAGTTGTGGAATGCAACCATTTTATTTTTTAAGTCCCCCATGACCAAATCAAGAAGGCATGCACAATGCTCAAGGTTTAGGGATAAATTGAATATTTTCCCATTTTTGGGCCTAAAAAGAACCAATAGACAATTCTTGGGCGGTCTACCTCCCCTAGACATCCATCCAAAGGGGTAGCACATGATACCTTCCACCTTGTTTGTCTTAGGGTGGATCTATTTGACACACATACCATTCATTTCTTGTTGTTGTACACTTGCCTCCCTCTCGTAGCATCGATTCGATCCATCCATAACCTCGGTCGAGATTCCTAGTGCCACACTGTCCACTTTGTGATGAAACCACACCATTAAAGGTTTGGAACGCAACCATTTTATTCTTATGTCCTCCCATGTCCAAATCAAGCACGCATGCACAATGCCCAATGTTTACAGCACAAATTTGAATGATTTTCCATTTTGGGCCTAAAAAGAACCAATAAACAGATCTCGGGCGGTCTACCCCCACCCCCCTATACATCTACCCAAAGGGGTAGCACATGATACCTGTTAACTTATTTTTCTTAGGGTGGATCTAGTTGACACACAAAACATACATTTATTGTTGTTGTACACTTGCCTCCCTCTCGTAGCATCGATCCGGTCCATCCGCGGCCTTTGTCGAGATACCTAGTGCCACACCGTCCACTTTCTTGTGCAACCACACCATTAAAGGTGTGTAATGAAACCATTTTTATGTCCTCCCATGACCAAATCAAGCAGGCATGCACAATGCTCAAAGTTTTGTGCTAAATTTTGTATGTTTCCCCATTTTTGGGCCTAAAAATAACCAACAAATAGTTCTCGGGCGGTCTACCCCTAGACATCCATCCAAAGGGGTAGCACATGATACCTTCCACTTTGTTTGTCTTAGGGTGGATCTAGTTGACACACAAAACATTCATTTGTTGTTCTTGTACACTTGCCTCCCTCTCGTAGCATCGATCTGGTCCATCCGCGGCCTCGAGCGAGTTACCTAGTGCCACACTGCCCACTTTCTTATGCAACCACACCATTAAAGGTCTAGAATGAAACCATTTTATTTTTATGTCCTTCCATGACCAAATCAAGAAGGCATGTACAATGCTCAATGTTTTTGGCACAAATTTGAATGTTTTCCCATTTTTGGGCCTAAAAAGAACCGATAAATAGTTCTCGGGCAGTCTACACCCGTAGACATCCATACAAAGGGTTAACACATGATACCTTCCACTTTGTTTATCTTAGGGTGGATCTAGTTGACACACAAACCATTCATGTATTGTTGTTCTACATTTGCCTCCCTCTCGTATCATCGGTCCGGTCCATCCGCGGCCTCGGTCGAGATACCTAGTGCCACACTATCCACTTTCTTATGCAACCACACCATTAAAGGTGTGGAATGAAACCATTTTATTTTTTATGTCCTCCCATGACAATCCTCAAAGTTTAGGGCAAAAATTTGAATGTATTCCCATTTTTTGGCCTAAAAAGAACCAATAAACAGTTCTTGGTGGTCTACCTCCCTTAGGCATCTATACAAAGGGGTAGCACTTGATAACTTCCACTTTGTTTGTCATAGGGTGGATATAGTTGGCACACAAAACATGCATTTCGTGTTGTTGTACACTTGCGTCCCTCTCGTAGCATCGATCCGGTCCATTCGCGACCTCGGTCGAGATACCTAGTGCCACACCGTCCAATTTCTTATGCAACAACAACATTAAAGGTGTGGAATTCATCCATTTTATATTTTATGTACTCCCTTGACCAAATCAAGAAGGCATATGTTTTCCCATTTTTGGACCTAAAAAGAACCAATAAACAGTTCTCGGGCGGTCTACCCCCTAGACATCCATACAAAGGGGTACCACATGATACCTTACACTTTGTTTATCTTAGGGTGGATCCAGTTGACACACAAAACATTCATTTATTGTTGTTCTACACTTGCCTCCCTCTCGTATTATCGGAGCGGTCCATCCGTAGCCGGTCGAGATACCGAGTGCCACACTGTCCACTTTCTTACTTAACCACACCATTAAAGGTGTGGAATGCAACCATTTTATATTTATGTCCCGCCATGACCAAATCAAGGTGGCATGCACAATGCACAAGGTTTAGGAAAATATCGATTTTTCCCATTTCTGGGCCTAAAAAGAACCAACAAACAGTTCTCGGGCGGTATACCTCCCCTAGACATCCATCCAAAGGGGTAGCACATGATACCTTCCACTTTGTTTGTCTTAGGGTGGATCTAGTTTATACACACAACATTCATTTGTTGTTGTTGTACACTTGCCTCGCTCTCGTAGCATCGATCCGGTCCATCTGTGGCCTTGGTCGAGATACCTAGTGCCATACTGTCCACTTTCTGATGCAACCACACCATTAAAGGTGAGGAATGCAACCATTTTATTTTTGATGTCCTCCCATGTGAAAATCAAGCACTCATGCACAATGCTCAATATTTAGGTCACAAATTTGAATGATTTCCCATTTTTGGGCCTAAAAAGAACCAATAAACAGTGCTCGAGCGGTGTACTCCCCACCCCCTAGACATCCATCCAAAGGGGTAGCACATGATACCTTCTACTTTGTTTGTCTTAGGGTGGATCTAGTTGACACAAAAAACATACATTTATTGTTGTTGTACACTTGCCTCCCTCTCCTAGCATTGATCCAGTCCATCCACGGCCTGTGTCGAGATATCTTGTGCCACACTGTCCACTTTCTTGTGCAACCACACCATTAAAGGTGTGGAATCAACCATTTTATATTTGACATCCTCCGATGATCAAATCAAGCACGCATGCAAAATGGTCAAAGTTTTGGGTATTTTTTTAATGATTTCCTATTTTTGGGCCTAAAAAGAACCAATAAACAGTTCTCGGGCAGTCTACCGCCTAGATATCCATCAAAAGGGTTACGAGATGATACCTGATACGTCCATTTTGCATCATGCTTTCATGTTGATATTTATCGCTTTATGGACTGTTATTATACTTTGTGGAACCTTACTTATGCCTTTTCTCTCTTATTTTGCAAGGTTTATTTGGAGAGGGAGAATACCGGCAGCTCGAATTCTGGACTGGAAAAGGAGCAAGTCTGAGTGATCTATTCTGCGCAACTCCAAATGTCCTGAAAATCAACATGGATTTTTTTTGGATTTTATAAAAAAATACTGGGCGAAAGAAGTGTCAGAGGGGAGCAACCAGGGGCCCACAAGCCTGGTTGCCGCGGCCTACCCCCTGGCCGCGGCAACAGGGCTTGTGGGCACCGTGGCGGCCCACTGGCCTCCCTCTTTTGCTATATGAAGGGTTTCGTTCCAGAAAAAATCATTCGGGATCTTTTTCGTGGTTTCGCCGCCGCCACGAGGCAGAACTTGAGCAGATCCAATCGAGAGCTCCAGCAGGACGATCCTGCCGGGAAAACTTCCCTCCCGGAGGGGTAAATCGTCGCCATCGTCATCACTAACACTCCTCTAATTGGAGGGGAGGCATCTCCACCAACATATTCATCAGCACCATCTCCTCTCCAATCCCTAGTTCATCTCTTGTAACCAATTTCCGTCTCGCGACTCCAATTGGTACTTGTAAGGTTGCTAGTAGTGTTGATTACTCTTTGTAGTTGATGCTAGTTGGACTACTTGGTGGAAGAGTTTATGTTCAGATCCTTGATGCTATTCATTACACCTATGATCATGATTATGATTATGCTTTGTGAGTAGTCACTTTTGTTCCCGAGGACATGGGATAAGTCATGCTAATAATAGTCATGTGAGTTTGGTATTCGTTCGGTATTTTGATATGTTGTATGTTGTGTTTCCTCTAGTAGTGTTATGTGAACGTCGACTACATAACACTTCACCATATTTGGGCCTAGAGGAAGGCATTGGGGAGTAGTAAGTAGATGATGGGTTGCTGGAGTGACAGAATCTTAAACCCAAGTCTATGCGTTGCTTCGTAAGGGGCTGATTTGGATCCACTAGTTTAATGCTATGGTTAGACATTGTCTTAATTCTTCTTTCGTAGTTGCGGATGCTTGCGAGAGGGGTTAATCATAACTGGGATGCTTGTTCAAGTAAGGGCAGTACCCAAGCGCCGGTCCACCCACATATCAAACTATCAAAGTAACGAACGCGAATCATATGAACATCATGAAACTAGCATGACAGAAATTCCCGTGTGTCCTCGGGAGCGCTTTTCCTCTTATTAGACATTGTTCAGGCTTGTCCCTTGCTACAAAAGGGATTGGGCCACTTGCTGCACCGTTGATACTACTTGTTACTTGTTACTTTGCGCTTGCTACGTTTCACCTCACTACTCCATCACTTGTTACCGCTAGTTTCAGTGTTTGCAATTATTACCTTGCTGAAAACCATTTATCAAAGCCTTCTCCTCCTCGTTGGGTTCGACACTCTTACTTATCGAAAGGACTACGGTTGATCCCCTATACTTGTGGGTCATCAATACCTTCCACTTTGTTTATCTTAGGGTGGATCTAGTTGACACACAAAACATTCATGTATTGTTGTTCTTCACTTCCCTCCCTCTCGTAGCATCGATCCAATCCATATGTGGCCTCGGTCGAGATACCTAGTGCCACACTATCCACTGTATTATGCAACCACACCACTAAAGGTGTGGAATGCAACCATTTTATTTTTTATGTCCTCCCATGACCAAATCAAGCAGACATGCACAATTCTCAAAGTTTAGGGAGGTCTACCTCATTTTGAATGTTTTCCCATTTTGAATGTTTTCCCATTTGTTGTACTAAAAAGAACTAATAAACATTTCTTGGGCGGTCTACCTCCCTTAGACATCTATTCAAAGGGGTAGCACATGATACCTTCCACTTTTTTTTGTCTGATGGGCGATCTAGTTGACACATAAAAAATTCATTTGTTCTTATTTTACATTTAGCTCCCTCTCGTAGCATCGATCTGACCCATCCGCAGCCTAGGTAGAGATACCTAGTGTCACATTGTCCACTTTCTTATGCAACCACACCATTAAAGGTGTGGAATGCAACCATTTTAGTTTTTGTGTCCTCCCATGACCAAATAAAGAAGGTGTGCACAATGCACGAAGTTTTGGTCTTAAATTTGAATGTTTTCCCATTTTTGGGCCAAAAAAGAACCAATAAACAGTTCTCTGGCGGTCTACCCCACTAGACATCCATCCAAAGGGGTAGCACATTATACGTTCTACTTTGTTTGTCTTAGGGTGGATCTAGTTGACACACAAAACATTCATTTTTTGTTGTTCTACACTTGCCTCCCTCTCGTATCACCGATCCGGTCCATCCGCGACCGCAGTCGAGATACCTAGTGTCACACTGTCCACTTTCTTATACAAGCACACCATTAAACATGTGGAACGCAACCATTTTATTTTTTATGTCCTCCCATGACCAAATGAAGGAGGCATGCACAATACTCAAAGTTTAAGGAAATTTTTTGAATGTTTTCCCATTTTTGGGCCTAAAAAGAAACAATAAAAAGTTCTCGGGCGGTCTACCCCCTAAACATCCATCCAAAGGGGTAGCACATGATACCTTCCACTTTGTTTGCCTTAGGGTGGATCTTGTTGACATAAAATACATTCATTTGTTGTTGTTGTACACTCACCTCCCTCTCGTAGCATCGATCTGGTCCATCTGCGGCCTTTGTCGAGCTACCTAGAGCCACACTGTCCACTTTCTTATGCAACCACGCCATTGAAGGTGTGGAATCCAGCATTTTTATTTTTGATGTCCTCCCATGACCAAATCAAGAACGCATGCACAATGTTCAAAGTTTAACGCAAAAAATTGAAAGTTTTCCCATTTTTGGGCCTGAAAAGAACAAATAAACAGTTCTCGGGCGATCTACCCCCTAGACATCCATCCAAAGGGGTAGCACATGATACATTTTACTTTGTTTGTATTAGGCTGGATCTAGTTGCCACATAAAAAATTCATTTGTTGTTGTTCTACAGTTGCCTCCCTCTGGTAGCATCGTTCTGATCCATCCGCAGCCTAGGTATAGATACCTAGTGCCACATTGTCCACTTTCTTATACAACCACACCATTAAAGGTGTGGAATGCAACCATTTTATTTTTTACGTCCTCCCATGACCAAATCAAGAAGGCATGCACAATGCTCAAAGTTTTGGTCTCAAATTTGAATGTTTCCCCATTTTTAAGCCAAAAAAGAACCAATAAACAGTTCTCAGGCGGTCTACTCCACTAGATATCCATCCAAAGGGGTAGCACAAGATACCTTCCACTTTGATTGTCTTAGTGTGGATCTAGTTGACACACAAAACATTCCTTTTTTATTGTTCTACACTTGCCTCCCTCTCGTATCAGCGATCCGGTCTAGCTGCGGCCTCGGTCGAGCTACCTAGTGCCAGATTGTCCACTTTTTTATGCAACCACACCATTTCAGGTGTGGAACACAACCATTTTATTTTTGATGTCCTCCCATGACCAAATCAAGGAAGCATGCACAATGCTCAATTTTTAGTGCAAAAATTTGAATGTTTTCCCATTTTGTGGGCCTAAAAAGAACCAATAAACAGTTATCGGGTGGTCTACCCCCTAGACATCCATCCAAAGGGGTAGCACATGATACCTTCCACTTTGTTTGTCTTAGGGTGGATCTAATTAACACACAAAACATTCATTTGTTGTTGTTGTACACTTGCCTCCTTCTCGTAGCATCGATCTTGTCCATCTGCGGCCTCGGTCGAGATACCTAGTGCCACATTGTCAACTTTCTTATGCAACCACACCATTAAAGGTGTGGAATGCAACTATTTTATTTTTTCTGTCCTCCCATGACCAAATCAAGTAGGCATGCACAATGGTCAAAGTATAGGGCACAAATTTGAATGATTTCCTATTTTTGGGCCTAAAATAACCAATAAACGATTTTTGGGAGGTCTACCCCCCCCCCATACCCACTAGACATCCGTCCAAAGGGGTAGCACATTATACGTTCTACTTTGTTTGTCTGAGGGTGGATCTAGTTGACACACAAAACGTACATTTGTTGTTGTTTTACACTTGCCTCCCTCTCGTAGCATCGATCTGGTCCATCTGCGGCCTTTGTCGAGATACCTATAGCCACACTGTCCACTTTCTTATGCAACCACGCCATTGAAGGTGTGGAATGCAACATTTTTATTTTTTATGTCCTCCCATGACCAAATCAAGCACGCATGCAGAATGCTCAAAGTTTAGGGCAAAAATTTGAATGTTTTCCCATATTTGGGCCTAAAAGGAACCAATAAATAGTTCTCGTGCGGTATAACACCCCTTGACATCCATACAAAGGGGTAGCCCATGATACCTTCCACTTTGTTTGTTTTAGGGTGGATCTAGTTGACACAAAAAATCATTCATTAGTACTTGTTGTACACTTGCCTCCCTCTCATAGCATCGATCTGGTCCATCAGTGACCTCGGTTGAGATACCTCGTGGCACTCTGTCCACTTTATTATGCAACCACACCATTAAAGGTGTGGAAGGCAACCATTTTATTTTTTATGTCCTCCCATGACCAAATCAAGCAGCCATGCACAATGCTCAAAGTTTAACGCAAAAATTTGAATGTTTTCCCATTTTTGGCCTCAAAAGAACCAATAAACAGTTCTTGGGCGGTCTACCCCCCTAGACATCCATCCAAAGGGGTAGCACATGATACATTCTAATTTGATTGTATTAGGGTGGATCTAGTTGACACACACAAAATTCATTTCTTGTTTTTCTACACTTCCCTCCCTCTCGTAGCATAGATATGATCCATCCGCAGCATAGGTAGAGCTACCTAGTGCCACATTGTCCACTTTCTTATGCAACCAAACCATTAAAGGTGTGGAATGTAACCATTTTATTTTTAATGTACTCCCATGACAAAATCAAGCAAGCATGCACAATGCTCAATGTTAAGAGAAAAATTTGAATGTTTTCCCATCTTTGGGCCTAAAAAGAACCAATAAAAAGTTATCGGGTGGTCTACCCCCTAGACATCCATCCAAAGGGGTAGCACATGATACCTTCCACTTTGTTTGTCTTAGGGTGGATCTAGTTCACACACAAAACATTATTTGTTATTGTTCTACATTTGCCTCCCTCTCATAGCATCGATCTCGTCCATCAACGACCATTGTCGAGATACCTAGAGGCACACTGTCCACTTTCTTATGCAACCACGCCATTGAAGGTGTGGAATGCAACATTTTTATTTTTGATGTCCTCCCATGAGCAAGTCAAGCACGCATGCACAATGCTCAAAGTTTAGGGAAAAAATTTGAATGTTTTCCCATATTTGGGCCTAAAAGGAAACAATAAATAGTTCGCATGCGGTATAACCCCCCTTGACATCCATCCAAAGTGGTAGCCCATGATACCTTCCACTTTGTTTGTCTTAGGCTGGATCTAGTTGACACAAAAAAACATTCATTAGTTCTTGTTGTACACTTGCCTCCCTCTCGTAGCATTGATCTGGTCCATCAGCGGCCTCGGTTGAGATACCCTGTGCCACACTGTCCACTTTATTATGCAACCACACCATTAAAGATGTGGAAGGGAACCATTTTATTTTTTATGTCCTCCCATGACCAAATCAAGCATCCATGCACAATGCTCAAAGTTTGACGCAAAAATTTGAAAGTTTTCCATTTTTGGGCTTGAGAAGAACCAATAAACAGTTCTCGGGCGGTCTACACCCCTAGACATCCATCCAAAGGGGTAGCACATGATACATTCTACTTTGTTTGTATTAGGGTGGATCTAGTTGACACATAAAAAATTCATTTGTTCTTATTTTACATTTACCTCCCTCTCGTAGCATCGATCTGACCCATCCGCAGCCTAGGTAGAGATACCTAGTGTCACATTGTCCACTTTCTTATGCAACCACACCATTAAAGGTGTGGAATGCAACCATTTTAGTTTTTGTGTCCTCCCATGACCAAATAAAGAAGGTGTGCACAATGCATGAAGTTTTGGTCTTAAATTTGAATGTTTTCCCATTTTTGGGCCAAAAAAGAACCAATAAACAGTTCTCTGGCGGTCTACCCCACTAGACATCCATCCAAAGGGGTAGCACATTATACGTTCTACTTTGTTTGTCTTAGGGTGGATCTAGTTGACACACAAAACATTCATTTTTTGTTGTTCTACACTTGCCTCCCTCTCGTATCACCGATCCGGTCCATCCGCGACCGCAGTCGAGATACCTAGTGTCACACTGTCCACTTTCTTATACAAGCACACCATTAAACATGTGGAACGCAACCATTTTATTTTTTATGTCCTCCCATGACCAAATGAAGGAGGCATGCACAATACTCAAAGTTTAAGGAAATTTTTTGAATGTTTTCCCATTTTTGGGCCTAAAAAGAAACAATAAAAAGTTCTCGGGCGGTCTACCCCCTAAACATCCATCCAAAGGGGTAGCACATGATACCTTCCACTTTGTTTGCCTTAGGGTGGATCTTGTTGACATAAAATACATTCATTTGTTGTTGTTGTACACTCACCTCCCTCTCGTAGCATCGATCTGGTCCATCCGCGGCCTTTGTCGAGCTACCTAGAGCCACACTGTCCACTTTCTTATGCAACCACGCCCTTGAAGGTGTGGAATCCAGCATTTTTATTTTTGATGTCCTCCCATGACCAAATCAAGAACGCATGCACAATGTTCAAAGTTTAACGCAAAAAATTGAAAGTTTTCCCATTTTTGGGCCTGAAAAGAACAAATAAACAGTTCTCGGGCGATCTACCCCCCTAGACATCCATCCAAAGGGGTAGCACATGATACATTTTACTTTGTTTGTATTAGGCTGGATCTAGTTGCCACATAAAAAATTCATTTGTTGTTGTTCTACAGTTGCCTCCCTCTGGTAGCATCGTTTTGATCCATCCGCAGCCTAGGTATAGATACCTAGTGCCACATTGTCCACTTTCTTATACAACCACACCATTAAAGGTGTGGAATGCAACCATTTTATTTTTTACGTCCTCCCATGACCAAATCAAGAAGGCATGCACAATGCTCAAAGTTTTGGTCTCAAATTTGAATGTTTCCCCATTTTTAAGCCAAAAAAGAACCAATAAACAGTTCTTAGGCGGTCTACTCCACTAGACATCCATCCAAAGGGGTAGCACAAGATACCTTCCACTTTGTTTGTCTTAGTGTGGATCTAGTTGACACACAAATCATTCCTTTTTTATTGTTCTACACTTGCCTCCCTCTCGTATCAGCGATCCGGTCTAGCTGCGGCCTCGGTCGAGCTACCTAGTGCCAGATTGTCCACTTTTTTATGCAACCACACCATTTCAGGTGTGGAACACAACCATTTTATTTTTGATGTCCTCCCATGACCAAATCAAGCAAGCATGCACAATTCTCAATTTTTAGTGCAAAAATTTGAATGTTTTCCCATTTTGTGGGCCTAAAAAGAACCAATAAACAGTTATCGGGTGGTCTACCCCCTAGACATCCATCCAAAGGGGTAGCACATGATACCTTCCACTTTGTTTGTCTTAGGGTGGATCTAATTAACACACAAAACATTCATTTGTTGTTGTTGTACACTTGCCTCCTTCTCGTAGCATCGATCTTGTCCATCTGCGGCCTCGGTCGAGATACCTAGTGCCACATTGTCAACTTTCTTATGCAACCACACCATTAAAGGTGTGGAATGCAACTATTTTATTTTTTCTGTCCTCCCATGACCAAATCAAGTAGGCATGCACAATGGTCAAAGTATAGGGCACAAATTTGAATGATTTCCTATTTTGGGCCTAAAATAACCAATAAACGATTTTCGGGAGGTCTACCCCCCCATACCCACTAGACATCCATCCAAAGGGGTAGCACATTATACGTTCTACTTTGTTTGTGTGAGGGTGGATCTAGTTGACACACAAAACGTACATTTGTTGTTGTTTTACACTTGCCTCCCTCTCGTAGCATCGATCTGGTCCATCTGCGGCCTTTGTCGAGATACCTATAGCCACACTGTCCACTTTCTTATGCAACCACGCCATTGAAGGTGTGGAATGCAACATTTTTATTTTTTATGTCCTCCCATGACCAAATCAAGGACGCATGCAGAATGCTCAAAGTTTAGGGCAAAAATTTGAATGTTTTCCCATATTTGGGCCTGAAAGGAACCAATAAATAGTTCTCGTGCGGTATAACACCCCTTGACATCCATACAAAGGGGTAGACCATGATACCTTCCACTTTGTTTGTTTTAGGGTGGATCTAGTTGACACAAAAAATCATTCATTAGTACTTGTTGTACACTTGCCTCCCTCTCATAGCATCGATCTGGTCCATCCGTGACCTCGGTTGAGATACCTCGTGCCACTCTGTCCACTTTATTATGCAAGCACACCATTAAAGGTGTGGAAGGCAACCATTTTATTTTTTATGTCCTCCCATGACCAAATCAAGCAGCCATGCACAATGCTCAAAGTTTAACGCAAAAATTTGAATGTTTTGCAATTTTTGGCCTCAAAAGAACCAATAAACAGTTCTTGGGCGGTCTACCCCCCTAGACATCCATCCAAAGGGGTAGCACATGATACATTCTAATTTGATTGTATTAGGGTGGATCTAGTTGACACACACAAAATTCATTTCTTGTTTTTCTATACTTCCCTCCCTCTCGTAGCATAGATCTGATCCATCCGCAGCATAGGTAGAGCTACCTAGTGCCACATTGTCCACTTTCTTATGAAACCAAACCATTAAAGGTGTGGAATGTAACCATTTTATTTTTAATGTACTCCCATGACCAAATCAAGCAAGCATGCACAATGCTCAATGTTTAGAGAAAAATTTGAATGTTTTCCCATTTTTGGGCCAAAAAAGAACCAATAAACAGTTCTCCGGCGGTCTACCCCACTAGACATCCATCCAAAGGGGTAGCACACGATACCTTCCACTTTGTTTGTCTTAGGGTGGATCTAGTTGACACACAAAACATTCATTTGTTTTTGTTCTACACTTGCCTCCCTCTCGTATGAGCGATCTGGTCCAGCTGCGGCCTTGGTCGAGCTACCTGGTGCCACATTGTCCACTTTCTTATCCAAGCAGACCATTTAAGGTGTGGAACACAACCATTTTATTTTTCATGTCCTCCCATGAACAAATCAAGCAAGCATGCACAATGCTCAATGATTAGGGCAAAAATTTGAATGTTTTCCCATTTTGGGCCTAAAAAGAACCAGTAAACAGTTATCGGGTGGTCTACCCCCTAGACATCCATCCAAAGGGGTAGCACATGATACCTTCCACTTTGTTTCTCTTAGGGTGGCTCTAGTTCACACACAAAACATTCATTTTTTTTGTTCTACACTTGCCTCCCACACGTAGCATCGATCTGGTCCATCCGCGACCTCGGTTGAGATACCTAGTGCCACATTGTCCACTTTCTTATGCAACCACACTATTAAAGGTGTGGAATGCAACCATTTTATTTTTTATGTCGTCCCATGACCAAATCAAGAAGGCATGCACAATGCTCAAAGTTTTGGGCAAAAATTTGAATGTTTTCCCATTTTTGGGCCTAAAAAAACCAATAAACAGTTACCGGGCGGTCTACCTCCCCTAGACATCTATACAAAGGGGTAGCACATGATAATTTCCACTTTGTTTGTCTTAGGGTGGATGTAGTTAACACACAATACATTAATTTGTTGTTGTTGTACACTTGCCTCCCTCCCGTAGCATCAATCCGGCCCATCCGCGGCCTCCGTCGAGATACCTAGTGTCACATTGTCCACTTTATTGTGCAACCACACCATTAAAGGTTGTATGAAATATCAAAAATAAAACTAAGTGGCTGTGCAATAGATGTAATTCCACTATTTATATGAAAATGACAAAATAGGATAATTGTCCCTTCTCTCTCTCTTTCATTTGTTTTTGTGGGCTTCGTTGGCCTCTTTTATTTCTTGTAAAGTCTGGAGACTTATCCCAACTTGTGAGGTAATCATAGCTTCCATAATCCTTTTCTCACATGGGACAATGATCTAATAATGCAAATGATCACACTTTTGTTTACATGCAACTCAAAAGATTACAACTCGATATCTAGAACAAAATATGACCCTATAAGCAATATTGAAGTGATGGTGCGTGTCATAAAAATGGGGAGATGGTGTTGCATGGCAATATATCTCATAATGGCTATGAAATGCCATAATAGGTAGGTATGGTGGCTGTTTTGAGGAATGTATATGGTGGCTATATTGAGGAAGGTGGGTTTAATGTAATGGCAAAAGTTGTGCAGTACAAGAGAGGCTAGCAAAGGTGGAAGGGTGAGAGTGTGTATAATCCATGAACTCAACATTAGTCATAAAGAACTCACATACTTGTTGAAAAATCCTATTAGTTATCTAATCAAAGTATTACACGCATGCTCCTAGGGGAAGGTTTGGTAGGAGTTAACCATCGCGCGATCCCGACCTCCACACAAAGGTTGACAATCATTAAACAAATCATGCTCTGATTTCATCACATAACGGTTCACCATACGTGTATGCTACGGAAATCACAAGATTTAACACAAGTATTTTTTATAATTCACAATTACTTACTAACATGACTCTCATATTACCATCTTCATATCTCAAAACTATATGCAAGGAATCAAACTTCTCATCATATTCAATGCACTTAATATGAAAGTTTTTATTATATCCCTCTTGGATGCCTATTATATTAGGACTAAATTCATAACCTAAACCAATTACCATGCTATTTAAATAACTCTCAAAATAATATAAGTGAGATACGAGAGTTTAATAATTTCTATAAAACACAACACCGTCGTGCTCTAAAAGATATATGTGAAGTACTAGAGCAACATTGCCTAGCTCAAAAGATATAAATGAAGCACGAAAAGTATTCTAATAAATTAATGATTTAGTGTGTCTCTCTCTCAAAATATGTGTGAAGCAAGGATGATTGTGGCAAACTAAAAATAAATACTCATATCATACAAGGCGCTCCAAGCAAAACACATATCATGTGGTGAATAAAAATATAGCCTCAAGTAAATTTACCGATGGATTGAAGACGAAAGAGGGGATGATTTTCGGGGCATACCCAAGCTTAGGCTCTTTGTTATCCTTGAATATGACTTGGGGGTGCCTTGGGCATCGCCAAGCTTAGGCTCTTGCCACTCCTTATTCCATAGTCCATCAAATCTTTACCTAAAACTTGAAAACTTTACAACACAAAACTCAACAGAAAACTTATAAATTCACTTTAGGTGCTGTTGTGAACTCGTTATTTATTTATATTGATGTAATATTTACTATATTCCAGCTTCTCCATGGTTCATACCCCCGATACAACCCATAGATTAATCAAAATAAGCAAACAACATAAAGAAAACAGAATCTGTCAAAAATAGAACAATCCGTAGCAATCTGTTTACTTCGAATACTTCTATAACTCCAAAAAGTCTGAAAAATAGGAAAAGATGTGAAATTTGTAAACCAATCTTATGTAAAAAATCAGATCAAAAGAATGTCTAGTAAATTTATAAAATTCCTAGACTGAGAGCAAAAGTTTCTGCTTTTCAGCAAAATCAACTTGCAAACACCGTAGACCATCCCAAATGTCTTACTTGGCTCAAACACTAATTAAAACAAGAAAATACAATTATTACAGAAGTAATAATGTGTGAAGCACTCAAAAATATAATCAAAAAAATAATAAAAACAAATAAAATTGGTTGCCTCCCAACAAGCGCTATTGTTTAACGCCGCTAGCTAGGCATAATGAAATAGATCTAGGTATTGCCATCTTTGGCATGCAACTCCTCAATTGCATACTTGTGAACCTAGGGAATCCTTTGGTTTTATCAATAATCATAGTCCTAGGTGAGAAATCCAGAATTTCACTTGTAGTAATAAGTTCCTTAATAAAGCTTGGGTAAATGTTATCATCTTAAGATCTTCATCACCTTTTTTAGAGGATTCTCCCTTATTTTAGGAACATAAACAAACCTGGCAATCTTAGGAGGAGGAGTGGTTTGAATAGAGGCAAAGGCGGAACTCAAGTTGGTAATAATGTCCTCAAGCTTTCCAATTCTAGAAGAATCTTGATCCAATTTTTGTTAACTATGGTTTCCTTTTCCCTTAGGTTTTTCAGAGTAACTCCTACCTTAGATCCATATTGAGTAATATGATTATGAATATTTTTGACCAACTTTTCAATGAGCTCAACGGTAGGAACTTTATTCTCAATAGCATCAAGCCTTTGCATCACATGTTCCAAAGTTAAGATTGTTTCATTAACCATGAGTGGGGGTGAACTTACCAGATCTGTCATAGAATTAGAAGAATCAAAGGTATGACTTCCCAAGAAGTTTCCTCCCATGATGGTATCCAAAACATATCTATTCCAAGAAGAGACACCCACATAAAAATTGTGAATGAGAAGAATAGTGGATTGCCTATGAATAGATCTATTTTGAGCATTGCAAATTCAATACCAAGCTTCTTTTAAGTTTTCTCCTTTCCTTTGCTTAAAATTAAGAACTTCATTCTTATAAATAATAGCGATAGTGACAAGGCCAGCCATGAGTTTAATCAATCTAACAATTAAGCAAACAAGAAGCAAACGGAAATATGAATGGAAAAAGGGAGAATAAAAAGGTAAATCGTTTTGGTATTTTCTGAAAATCGTTTTAGAAGTGGGGGAGAGGAAAACAAGAGGTAAATGGCAAATGAAGTAAATGCAAGAGATGAGTTTGTGATGGGTACTTGGTAGGCACGATCTTGCTATGTATCCTCCCCGGCAATGGCGCAAGAAATCCTTGCTACCTCTTGAGCTTGCGTTGGTTTTCCCTTGATGAGGAAAGGGTGATGCAGTGAAGTAGATAAGTATTTCGCTCAGTTTGTTGAGAACCAAGGTATCAATCCAGTAGGAGGAACAAGCAAGGCCCCAATAGTAGTACCTACACAAACAATCGAACACTTCCACGCAATTCTATAAAGGGGTTGTCAATCCCTTAAGAGTTATTTGCAAGGATGAGATCTGATAGAGATAGATATAAAAGATTGCGGAAAAAAGTAAATAAATTGCAGCAAAGTATTTTTGGTATTTTTGGTTTATAGATCTGAAAATATAATTTGGAAAATAGACCCCGGGGCCATAGGTTTCACTAGAGGCTTCTCTCATAAAGGAAAATAATATGGTGGGTGAAAAAATTACTATCGAGAAATTGATAGAAAAGCGAATAATTATGAAGATATCCAAGGCAATGATTATGCATATAGGCATCACATCCATGTCAACTAGACCAAAACAATTCTGCATCTACTACCATTACTCAACACATCGACCGACTCCTGCCTACATCTAGAGTATATGTTCATGAAGAACGGAGTAACACATTAAGTAAGATGACATGATGTAGAGGGATAAACTCAAGCAATATCATGAAAACCCCACCTTTTTATCCTCAATGGAAACAATACAATACGTGCCTTGCTACCCCTACTATGTCACTGGGTGAGGACACCACAAGATTGAACCCAAAACTAAGCACTTCTCCCATTGCAAGAATTACCAATCTAGTTGGCCAAACCAAACTAATAATTTGAAGAGACTTCCAAAGATATGAAATCATGCATATAAGAATTCGGAAGAGAGTCAAATAATATTCATAGATAATATGAGCATAAACTCACAATTCATCAGATCTCGAAAAACGCACATCAAAAGAGTATTACATCGGATAGATCTCCATGAAGATCATGAAAAACATGGTATTGAAGTTCGAAGAGAGAGAAGAAGCCATCTAGCTACTAGCTATGGAGCCGTAGGTCTATGGTGAACTACTGACACATCATCGGAGGGGCAATGGAGTTGATGTAGATGCCCTCCATGATCAATTCCCTCTTCGGCAGATTACTGGATGTCATTTTGAGTGGGAGTTCTTAAGTAATATGATTAATTGAACTCATTATCGTGAACATAGTCAAAAGGTCTTTGCAAGTTATATTGTAGCTTGCAGTGTAGCTCTATTGTTTTTGATATGTTCCTAGATAAAATTTAGTTGAAAGATGATAGTAGCAATTATGCCGACTGGGTTCGTAAACTGAGGATTGTCCTCATTGCTGCGCAGAAGACTTGTGTCCTTAATGCACCGCTCGGTGTGCTGAACCCCGAGTGTCGTCTGTGGATGTTGCGAACATCTGACATACACGTTTTTGTTGACTACGTGATACTTTGTGTGTAATGCTAAACGGCTTAGAATTGAGGCGTCGAAGACGTTGTGAATGTCAAGGAACACATGAGATGTTCCAAGAGCTGAAATTGGGATTTCAGGCTCGTGCCCGTGTTGAAAGGTATGAGACCTCCAACAAGATTCTTGGCATGCGAAGAAAGGGGGAAAGCTCAATCGTTGAGCATGTGCTCAGAAGGTCTCAGTACTACAATCGCTTGAATCGAGTGGGAGTTGATCTTCCAGATAAGATAGTGATTGACATAGTTCTCCAAAGTCATTGCCACCAAGCTACTGAGCTTCGTGATGAACTAACATGTCAGGGATAGATATGATGATCTATGTATTATTCGCAATGTTTGACACCACGAAAGTAGAAATCAAGTAGGAGCATCAATCGTTGATAGTTAGTGAAACCACTAGTTTCGAGAAAGGCAAGGGCAAGAAGGGATACTTCATGAAAGGAAAACTAGTTGCCGCTGTAGTGAAGAAACCTAAGGTTAAACCCAAACCCGAGACTAAGTGCTTCTATTATGAGGGGAACGGTCACTGGAGTGAACTACCCTAGTTACTTGGTAAATGAGAAGGCTGGCAAAGTCGACAAAAGTATATAGGGTATACATGATATTGATGTGTACTTACTAGTACTCCTCGTAGCACCAGGGTATTAGATACCGGTTCGGTTGCTAAATGTTAGTAACACGAAATAAAATCTACGGAATAAACAGATACTAGCAAGGGTGAGGTGATGATGTGTGTTGGAAGAAATTTGAAGGTTGATGTGATCAAACATCACACACTCCCTCTACCATCGGGATTAGTGTTGAACGTAAATAAATGTTATTTGGTGTTTGCGTTGAGCATGAACATGACTAGATCATGTTTATTGCAATACAATTATTCGTTTAAAGAGAATAATGGTTATTCTATTTTATTCAACAAATATCTTCAATGGTCTATCTCGATTGTAGTGATACACATGTTCATTATATTGATGCCAAAAGATACAAAGTAGTAATGATAGTATCACTTACTTGTGGCACTGCCGCTTGAGTTATATTGGTGTAAAATGCATGAAGAAACTCCATACTGATGGATCTCTGGACTCACTCGCTTTTGAATCGTTTGAGACATGTGAACCATGCCTATTGGTGTAAAACGCATGAAGAAACTCCATGCAGATGGATCGTTTGGACTCACTTGATTCTGAATCACTTGAGACATGCAAATCATGCCTCATGGGCAAGATGACTGAAGACCTCATTTTCCAGTGAGATGGAACAAGAAAGTAACTTGTTGGAAGTAATACATTTTGATGTGTGCAGTCCAATGAGTGTTGAGGTACGCAGTGGATATCGTTATGTTCTAACTTCCCAGATGATTTGAGTAGATACTGGCATATTTACTTGATGAAACACAAGTCTGAATTATTGAAAGGTTCAAGTAATTTCAGAGTGAAGTTGAAGATCATCGTGACAAGAGAATAAAATGTCTACGATATGATCGTGGAGATGAATATCTGAGTTGCGAGTTCGGTACACATTTACGGAAATGTGGAAATTGTTTCACAATGAATGCCACCAAGAACAACATGGTGTGATGGTGTGTCCGAACGTCATAGCCGCACCTATTGGATATGGTGCATACTATGATGTATATTATTGAATTACCACTATCGTTTTTGCGTTAGGCATTAGAGACAACCGCATTCACATTAAATAGGGCACCACGTAATTCCGTTGAGATGACACCATATGAACTATGTTTTGGAGAAACCTAAGCTGTCGTTTCTTACAAGTTTGGGGTTGTGACGCTTATGTGGAAAAGTTTCAACCAGATGAGCTCGAACTAAAAGCAGATAAATGCATCTTCATAGGATACCCAAAACAGTTGGGAATACCTCCTATCTTAGATCTGAAAGCAAAGTGTTTTTTTCTAGAAACAGGTCCTTTCTCGAGAAAAAGTTTCTCTCGAAAGAATTGAGTGGGAGGATGGTGGAGAGTTGATGAGGTTATTGAACCATCACTGCAACCAGTGTGTAGTAGGGCGCAGGAAGTTGTTACTGTGGCGCCTACACCAATTGAAGTGGAAGCTGATGATAGTGATCATGAAGCTTCGGATCAAGTTACTACAAACCTCATAGGTTGATAAGGTCACGTACTGCTCTAGAGTGGTACGGTAACCCTATCTTGGAGGTCATGTTGTTGGACAACAATGAACCTACGAGCTATGGAGAAGCGTTGGTGGGCCTAGATTTTGATGAATGTATGGACGCCATGAAATCCAAGGTAGGATCCATGTATGAAAACAAAGTGTAGACTTTGGAAGAACTACTGGATGGTCATAAGGCTGTTAGGTATAGATGGATCTTTAAGAGGAAGATGGACGATAATGGTAAATGTCACCATTAAGAAATCTCGACTTGTCGCAAAGATATTTCCGACAAGTTCAAAGAGTTCACTATGATGAGACTTTCTCACTCGTAGTGATGCTAAAAGTATGTTGGAATTATGTTAGCAGTTGCTGCATTATTTATGAAATCTTGCAGATAGGATGTCAAAACATTGTTTCCTCGATGGTTTACTTGAGGAAAGATTGTATGTGATACAACCAAAAGGTTTTCTAGAACCTAAGGATGCTAACAAGTATGCAAGCTCCAGCGATCCTTCTATGGACTAAAGCAAGCATCTTGGAGTTGGAATATATGCTTTGATGAGAGAATCAAAGCTTTTGGGTTTATACAAGGTTTATGAGAAACTTGTATTTCCAAACAAGTGAGTGGAGCACTATAGAATTTATGATTAGTATATGTGATTGACATATTTTTTCGGAAATGATGTAGAGTTTCTGGAAAGCCTATAGGGTTGTTTGAAAAGTGTTTTTGAAAGGAAGACCTGGATTGAGCGAATTGAACATTGATAATCAAGATCTGTAGTGATAGATCGAAACGGTTAATAGAAATTTCAAATGAATACATACCGTGACAAGATTTTGAAGGAGTTCAAATAGATCAGTCAAAGAAAGAGTTCTTGTCTGTGTTATAGGGTGTGAGTATTGAGTAAGACTCAAAACCGGACCACAGCAGAAGAAATAGAAAGGACGAAGGTCGTCCCCTATGCATTAACCATAGGCTCTATAGTATGTCATGCTGTGTACCGCGCCTGATGAGTGCCTTGCCATGAGTTTGTCAAGGGGTACAAGAGTGATCCACGAATGACCAACCGAAAAGCGGTCAAAGTTATCCTTAGTAACTAGTGGACTAAGGAATTTTTCTCGATTATAGAGGTGATAAAAGAGTTCGTCGTAAAGGGTTACGTCGATGCAAGCTTTTACACTAATCTGGATGACTCTGAGCAGTAAACCGGATTCGTATAGTGGAGCAGTCATTTGGAATGGTTCCACATGGCGCGTGGTAGCAACATCTATAGGATGACATATATATTTGTGTAAAGCACACACGGATCTGAAAGGTTCACACCGTTGACTAAAAACCTCTCTCACAAGCAAGACATGATCGATCCCCAAAATTGTATGGGTGTTAGATTCATTGCAATCACATAGTGATGAGAACTAGAATATTGAATCTAGTGCAAGTTCGAGACTATTGGAAATAAGCCCTCGAGGAAATAATAAATTGGTTATTATTATCTTTTTCATGATAATCGTTTATTATCCATGCTAGAATTGTATTAATTGGAAACTCAAACGCATGTGTGGATACATGGACAACACACTGTCCCTAGTGAGCCTCTAGTTGACTAGCTCATTGATCAAAGATGGTCAAGGTCTCCTTGCCATGGACAAGTGTTGTCACTTGATAACGGTATCACATCATTAGGAGAATGATGTGATGGACAAGACCCAAACTATGAACGTAGCATATGATCGTGTCAGTTTATTGCTACTATTTTCCACATGTCAATGTATCTGTTCCTATGACCATGAGATCATGCAACTCCCGGATACCGGAGGAATACCTTGTGTGTATCAAACATCACGACGTAACTGCGTGACTATAAAGGCGCTCTACAGGTATATCCGAAGGTGTTTGGTGAGTTGGCGTGAATCGAGACTGGGATGTGTCACTTCATATGATGGAGAGGTATCTCGGGGCCCACTCGGTAATACAACATCACAACAAGCCTTGCATGCAATGTGACTAAGAAGTTAGTCACGGGATCTTGTATTACGGAATGAGTAAAGAGACTTGCCGGTAACGAGATTGAACTAGGTATAGAGATACCGACGATCGAATCTCGGGCAAGTAACATACCGAAGGACAAAGGGAACAACATACGGGATTAATTGAATCCTTGACATAGAGCTTCAACAAATAGAGATCTTCATAGAATATGTAGGAGAAAATATGGGCATCCAGGTCCCGCTATTGGTTATTGACCAGAGAGTGTCTCAGGTCATGTCTGCATAGTTCTCGAACCCGAAGGGTCTGCGCACTTAAGGTTCGGTGATGTTTCAGTATTATTGAGTTATGTGTGTTTGGTAACCGTAAGTTTTTTGGAGTCTCGGATGAGATCCCGGACATCACGAAGAGCTCCATAATGGTCCATATGTAAAGATGGATATAGTAAAGTTGCATTTGGCTTCCGGAAAGTTTTTGGGTATTACTGGTAAAGTATCATGGGTGACGAATGGGTTCCGGGGTTTTACCTGGAGGGGCCACCCACCCGGGAGATAACCTAATAGGCCTAAAGGTGGTGCACCAGCCCTAAGTGGGCTGGTGTGGCCATCCCAATAAGGCTATTTCTGTCAAGGAGCAAAAGAAGGGAAAAACCCAAAGGAGAGGAGGTTTCCAAGTAGAAGGAGTCCTACTTGGAGTAGGATTAGAGGTGGACACTTCCACCTCCACCTATTCGGCCGAGCCAAGGAGGAGACTTCGAGATGCCTCCTCCCCTCCCTCCCTCCTATATATACTAGAGGGTAGAGATGATTTTTGTACCTCAAGCAAAGGCGCATCCCTATCTCCCTCTAGATCGTTTACTCCTCTAGATTAGTTCCGCAAAAGCTTGGTGAAGCCCTGCTGGATTAATTCACCACCACCACCACCACGCCGCCGTGCTGGAGAACTCAATTACCTCTCCACCCCTCTTGCTGGATCAAGAAGGCGGTGATCGTCATCGAGATGTATGTGTGCTGAACATGGAGGTGTCGTCCGTTCGGCACTAGATCGGGATGGATCGTGATGGAATCATGGGACGGATCGTGATCTGATTGTGGGACGGGCTGCAATTCAGATCTCGAAGATGTACCACTACATCAACCGCTTTATATACGCTTCCGCTTAGCGATTTACAAGGGTATGTAGAAGCACTCTCCCCTCTCGTAGATGATCATCACCATGAATAGGTATTGTGTGTGTAGGAAATTTTTTGTTTCCCATGCAACGTTCCCCAACACTTGGCATATAGATTTTCCTCACAGTGGCCATGACTTGTCATTATGAAATGTTGGGTTGATTTCATATAGGTCAACAACCCAGCTAGCTTTCGGGGGGTGCCGGTCAAGCCCGAAAGGGCGTCTCTCGGAGAACATCCATGTGTATACCATCTACAAATGATCACAAACATTTTGCATGGCATCCCATTTCCAAATAGACCATGCATGCACAGTTGGTTTACAAGGTTGGCTAAATTCTGAATGTTTTCCCATTTTTGTACCTAAAAAACCCGACCATGACAAGACTTGCAAAACTTTTTCAAGATGGTGCAAACTTGCCGTGTGATAACTAACAATGGCATGCAACCCATATGTACCCAATATCTCGCATGCAACAAACCAATAAACCACTAACTGCACCAAAAATATCTCGTAATAATCTTTTCCGTAACAAACGGGGCAACTAGCGCACGTTAAGTTGGCAGTTTAGATTCTCCTCCTTTCGGTCTTATTACCACCAGCGAACAAATCTCCTCACACACATTCATTCAGATTTCTCAATCTTCAAAGATTTATGCATCACCGCTCCTCAATCTTACTGGCCATCGTCCGGGCCATTGATTCAGGTCGCTCAGCTACGACCGACAATGACCATAGATATGAACGCGGTAGGTATTTCAACTATACAATAAGTTAGATCTGCTTTCAATAAGCCAATATATATATATATGATAGCATTGATGGTCTGCTCTTTCTTGAATCGTAGTTTTGCATATGTTTCGACACCAAGGTTTGTGCACCGGCAACAATAATCTGGAGAATTCTTTCACTGTCACACTATGCATGGGATTTGAGAACACGATAGTAAGATCCATTCTTAAATTTTCATATAAGCTTTATTGAGAATTTTACAACAGCATCCGCCCAAAAATTGTTGTCTTGAAATTGTTGGCTTGAAATTGTATAGATACGATGTACTCCAAATTCTTGTCTTGTATAGATACCTAATCTGCTCCTGCTTTTAATAAGCCAAAGTTATTTTTTGTTACTTGTCTACACACAGATGTATTTAAACATTACTACTTGCTAACACTAATACTTTCTTACTGAAAGTCTCTCCATATAGTACGTACTCAAGTATTATTGTTTAAGTACAACCGTGTGTAGGCAAATAATAGAAAATAATTTTGCCACAGAGAGAAATTATTTTATTGCCAGTTGTTTGTATTGTATACCGCAAAAAAAGTTATATTGCATGGACATTAGTTAGTTGAGCAAATGGACAAACCTTTGTATTTGTTGGTCTTTTTTATTTTTCTGTTATGAACTAGTAAACTACTCTTCTACCTTTCTATTTGTGGCATAATTCCATATTTTGATTGGACGAACCCCATGTATTACTATATCGATTATACTTATTAACAATCGTAAATATGCTACTCAGGTTATCCCCTGCTACACGAGATACATTTTCACAAAGAATTTCAGAATTCCTATGGACCGGAATGGCTATTTTCATGCAAGTTTCATTAACCAGAGCAGTTTGAATTTCTGGTAATGCTTGGAAGGAATTTCTTAGAGTGTACAATCTTTATGTGGGCCAGGAGATTACGTTCAGTATGGTGAACTATCGTGTAGCAACAAGCCTAGACACAACTGGAAGTCTTCCTAATGTTCATCGAAGTAAAAGACATTCTTCTTCCTACAAGTTTTTGTAATATTACTCTATCACATACCATATGTTGTCAATTTAATTGTGTGTGACATATTGTAGCATACTACCAATTGTCTGATGAGAAAAGACATATTATTGACACTCTCGCTGTCACTGAGGGAACACATGTCAACTAGAGAATGATGGAGATTGTCATACGTCAAGTGATAAACCTAGAAATGTTAGTCTAGCATAATGATGCTAGAAACTACGACGAAGGAAGAGCTTATGGATTTCTCCGTACCTTGACATGGTCTAATTGCAACAAAAACATTGGGGTACCATATTCTTTTACTTTGTGACATTTTAGTACATTTTACTGTTGTTATTAATTTATTGTTCTTCCTTTATTAGAGAACTATGTGTTGCAAATTTGGTAACATGACATGCTCAAAATATGTTGTTCAAACAGAAACTACCTCATCATGTTGTGCCCGAAGACATGGAAGATTATGATGCCATAACCATTGTTTGTCATCTAGACACTAGGTTGTCTAGCACATACACCATTTCTGATATTGATGGTCGTGTATCCGCCAACAAATGGAACGAGTTCATGAAGAATGAAAAACTCATGAAAATAGGAGACAAGGTGGTGATGTTGCTATTCCCTGGATATCGTGGGATTTATCTTTTTTTTTTCATGTTCCTAATGTGCCTCTAGAGTAATTACACAACAACATAGTGTGCAAAATAAAAATTTCAAGCTTTCAAAGTCCTTGATGTAATGATGTACTTTACTACGCAATCATTGTACTCTGTTGAAATGGGATTCCTATTTCACTGCTAGTGGAAATTACGAGATGAATTTTTGTGTAACTATTTCATATTTTAATTTATTTTCACTGAAGTTGTTGCATATTTACATTTGTCTTCTCTTAATCGTTGTAATAAAGAAGACTATTATTTGTTGTGTATGAAATATGTACCACTTATTATATGTTTGTCGTCTCTGAAACTGTTGCATGTTTTAATTTGCCACGATCCAAGCACCAAAATTTACTGCCACACATCCTTTCACCTCCTTTATAACCACACCCATTCATCA
Source organism: Hordeum vulgare subsp. vulgare (assembly GCF_904849725.1). Taxonomy (NCBI): domain Eukaryota; kingdom Viridiplantae; phylum Streptophyta; class Magnoliopsida; order Poales; family Poaceae; genus Hordeum; species Hordeum vulgare. Next base: position 107,285,887 of record NC_058521.1, on the reverse strand, counting down.
CGCCCATTCACAACACCCATCCACCACTCCAACAAAATGCTCCACTTCTCCACTCTCTTCCCTATCCAACTCCTTCTCCCTGCCTCTCCACTTCTCCATCCAACCACATCTCCATTGGCAGCCATGGACTTTGGTGCTGGTTGGCAGCTTGCCCTCAGGAGATTTGCGTTGGTGATGAGAAGAAGCTGGTGTATGCCAGGGAGGTGACCACCTGGTTCGCCAGCTCCACCATCTTGAACAACCATGCACTGGCCGTGAGGGCATGGACAACTCACGAGGAGAGTAAGCGCCTGCCTAACCTCCATCGACCACAGATTGAGAATCTGATCTGGGCGATGGGGGGAAGCTAGGGATTCACATGATCCTTTGCAGCAAGCTCACTGGTACATGTACCAGGACCGCAATCAACTTCGTCAGGTTGATTGCATGGTCGAAAGGGTTGTGCCCATCGTCCCCGTGGCCTGGATGGAGACAGTTTAGTAGGCTATGGCAGCACTGCAGCAGCATCAATAGCAGGTGGAGCAAGAGCAGCGTCTGCAGCAGGTGGAGGATCCAAGCACATCAAGGAGGAGGAAGAAGGGAGCTATCAAGATGGTGACGGGCCATGTTCGTCGTTCAGAGAGCCTTCCCGAGCTGTGCATGGAGTGATCATGTTGCATCGCTTAATCTAGTTCCATCTCAGTGGACTACTATTATTGGTCTAAATGTTGCTCTTTATCTATGTCTCAATGTGTCAATGTGTGAATCTTACTATATTTCTATGTGTTTATCTATGTCTGTATGTTTGAATGTTGCTATATTTCTATCTGTTTATCCATGTACATTTGTTGCTATCTATCTATTGGCATTTGCATATCTATATATTTTTAGTCTGAAATGTGCTGCCTAAAACTATTAAATTTTCTGAAATGCAAATGCCACCATTAATACACCAACTACTACAATCTAGCTTCTAGTCCAATCGGTCAATTTTTTGCACAGTCTTTGACTCCATTCAGCTTCTCCACTAAATCACTCCAACTAGCTTTAACACCTAGTTTTATTCCATTCTACTTCTCCAATGAATCGCTCAACCTAGTTGTAACTCATCTATTTACTCTCTCTACAACACTTAAGCACCCTACCTCTTCTCATCTCTTTAATATACTCTTTAAATACAACTTTCCACCTATTCTCAGTCTCACATCTATCAACTGCTCTTATCCTCCTCCAAGCTAATGGCAAACCCTAACCCCAACCCTTTCCCAACTTGACAGGGATGGATGGCTATGCTCCTTGGTTCATCAACAGGAAACCAGTAACTCTTCATAGACTTCATGGAAATAGGCAATAGGTACAACAGCGTACAAAAGATGGTCGTTACTTCAGATGTTGTAGGGGCTCGTGCCATGCAAGAGGAGAAGAAAAGCATGCATAGAGTCAATGGAGTAACGATGCCAGGTCTGTTCTCCATTGACATCTTGTTGTGGGCAAAGAAAGAGGCTGATGCAGCCAACCCACAACAGCGTCAACGCTGGGCACAGTACATAACTCACTTTCCTAACAACGAAGTTCAGGTGGTGGCACCATGATGACCCACAAGTGTTGTAGTCTTTTCGATAAGTAAGAGTGTCGAACCCAAGGAGGAGCAGAAGGACCTGACAAGTGGTCTTCAACAAGGTATTCTCTGCAAGCACTGAAATTATCGGTAACAGAAAGTTGTGTGATAAGATGATTTGTAGAAAGTAGCAAGTAACAATAGTAACAAAGGTGCAGCGAGATGGCCCAATCCCTTCTGTATCAAGGGACAAGCCTGGATAAACTCTTATAGGAGGTAAAGCACGCCCGAGGACACATGGGAATTTCTTTCAAGCTAGTTTTCATCATGTTCATATGATTCAAGTTCGCTACTTTGATAGTTTGGTATGTGGGTGGACCGGTGCATGGGTGCTGCCCTTACTTGGACAAACATCCCACTTATGATTAACCCCTCTCGCCAGCATCCGCAACTACGAAAGAAGAATTAAGAAAAAGTCTAACCATAGCATAAAACTAGTGGATCCACATCAGCCCCTTACGAAGCAATGCATAAACTAGGGTTTAAGCTTCTGTCACTCAAGCAACTCATCATCTACTTACTACTTCCCAATGCCTTCCTCTAGGCCCAAATAATGGTGAAGTGTTATGTAGTCGACGTTCATATAACACCACTAGAGGAAAAACAACATACAACGAATCAAAATATCGAACGAATACCAAATTCACATGACTACTTATAGCAAGACTTATCCATGTCCTCAGGAACAAAAGTGACTACTCACAAAGCATAATAATATTCATGACCAGACAGGTATTGAATAGCATCAAGGATCTGAACATATAATCTTCCACCGAGTAATCCAACTAGCATCAACTACAAAGAGTAATTAACACTACTAGCAACCTTACAAGTACCAATCGGAGTCGCTAGATGGAGATTGGTTACAAGAGATGAACTAGGGTTTGGAGATGAGATAGTGCTGATGAAGATGTTGATGGTGACGAGTCCCCTCCGATGAGAGGGGCGTTGGTGATGACGATGACGACGATTTCCCCCTTCGGGAGGGAAGTTTCCCCGGCAGGACGGCCCTCCCGGAGCTCTAGATTGGTTCTGCTCAAGTTCCGCCTCGTGGTGGCGGCGAATCCTCCCGAAAGCCTCCTCCAGATTTTTTCTGGAATGAAACCCTCCTTATAGCAAAAGAGGGGGGCCACAGGGCCAACTGGGAGCCCACAAGCCCCCTAGGCGCGGCCAGGGGGGTAGGCCGCGCCTAGCAGGCTTGTGGCCTCCTGGTGGCTCCCCTGTGGTACTTCTTCCGCCCAGTATTTTTTATAAATTCCAAAAAAATCCACGTTGATTTTCACCGCTTTTGGAGTTGCGCATAATAGGTATCTCAAACTTGCTCCTTTTTCAGGCCAGAATTCCAGCCGCCGGCATTCTCCCTCTTCATGTAAACCTTGCAAAATAAGAGAGAAAAGGCATAAATATTGTACTGTGAAGTGTAATAACAGCCCATAAAGCGATAAATATCAACATAAAAGCATGATGCAAAATGGACGTATCAACTCCCCCAAGCTTAGACTTTGCTTGTCCTCAATCCGAAACCGAGATCAATAAATATGCCCACATGTTTAGAGAGAGAGGTGTCGACAAAACAAGATATGGACATGCAGGCATCATGATCATAATCAGAATAGCAATATCATCATACAATCTCTTATGCTAAAGTGATTATTCCTTCACAAAGTGAAGTATGGATCAAGAACCTTATTGACAATTAACAACCAATAGCCTTTAGTCATTAAAGAAATTGCAATTTATCATAACATCAGAAAGAGTGAAATAAGGGCTTGTAAAGCAAATCCACATACTCAATCATCCTTTCGTCTTCTACAATTGCTACAACTCATGTGGTACTCATGAGATCAAAGTTTCCGTCGGACACACAGAAATATAGAGGCTTATAGTTTCGCCTCCCAACTATTTACCTCAAGGGTAATGTCAACAATAGTAATTCACGAGTACTTACTTCCAAGTTGACATATGAATATAGATCTTTACCTAGCATATGACGTTAGCCAAGATACGGGTGAAGTAAGGAATTGGTGTAGATCACCATGACTCTTTCAAGGGAAAAAAGTAAAGGTACAAGATAGGCCCTTCGCAGAGGGAAGCAGAGGTTGTCATGCGCTTTTGAGGATTGGATGTATGAATTCTTAGTCACTAGTCGGGACGGGGCCTTTAGCCCCGGCCCGTAAGGGGCTTTAGTCCCGGTTCACCAACCGGGACTAAAGGGGCGGGACTAAAGGCCTAACCTTTAGTCCCGGCCCTGTTACAAGCCGGGTCTAAAGGTGCTCCACGTGGGCGCCTCTTAGCGCCCCAGGGGCAGGACCTTTAGTCCCGGTTCGTTACACGGGCCGGGACTAAAGAGTTTCAGATTTTGCTTATTTTTGGGTTTTTTTAATGAAATTATTTTTGGGTTTTAGGGTTTTAGGGTTTAGGTGTTTGGGAGATTAACGTGATGCCTCGTTTGGTGTTCGGGAATTAGTTTTCATATAATTTAAATAGAAATAATTATGCATATATATATATATATATAAGGTTAACTTATCTTACAAGCGAGCATATATATACAATTATATGGAGATCTAAATTATCGGGACTAGAGCCCGTCTATTCAATTACATGGACGAACATCAGTAATGGCCCCTAGCTACACTAAATCGTCCTTTGTCATCTATAGCTTCCGTCCTGAGAAAGGTCGCAAGCTCCTCTGCAACAGCAATCGCGCGTTGGTCTGGTAGGACCTTCGTCGTCATGGCCGTGTGCTATATAAGAAGAGGAGATGAATATGAATATCAATCATGATAACAAAGAATGACGGGTAAAAATAGAGGTGTGAATGTTCATTGCTTACGTCGAATCTGTGATCCTTGTGCTCAGAGGTAAACGTGCGAATGCTCTCGCAAACATAGTATCCGCATAGATGCGTTCCCCGTGGCTGCTGGTCGCACTTTACGAGAATAGAATATATATAATCAAAATAATAGTCTAGCATCATAAATGTATTGAAAATAGTAGTATATCATACTACTACTTACCTGAGCCGCTCTAAAGGTCAGCTTCTCATGCTCGATACCGGGAGTCACGCTCTTGAACCGCTTCCAAACCCTGCCCGACAAGGATAATGATTTGCTAAGTTTTTCATTAATTGATATATCAGAAAATCATCGGAAGAGACCGATAGAGCGCAAGAATGATTGAAATTACCCTTGGAGCATGTCCTGCAGGCTTTGGAAACTGTTCCAAGGGTCTCGATAATGGGTCGAAGGCATCAACTCTTCCCTTATCAATTTGAATGTCCAACAGAATCCAATGGAAGCTGCAGATGTATATATATATATATGTGTCAGTAACTTATCAATTACACTTATAAGTGAATGGCACAACAGAGTAAAGACCCTCACCTGAAGTTGTATGGAAAGAGTATGTGGTCACAGAAATTTTGATCTGTTAGAAACCTTAGAAGGTTTTCCTCCGTCTCCTTGGGATAATCAGTTAGCGTCGCTATATGTATTTTATCTGGGTCAATAAACCCAATATTTAGGATGCTCTTACTTTTACAATCCAGAATCTTCATTCTGCATAATAGAGTACAAGTTATATATAGACAATGAATTGAAATAACTAAACAAGTTATATGTAGACAACGAATTGAAAAACTTACAGACAATAGCAACTCATAAGCGATTTGTCGAGGGCGTCGCCATTGTATATCTGGAAGAGTTCATCGAAGTCGATACAGATTTCTTTGGGGTGGCCGTAGTACTCCTGTGGGACACTCAGCACGATCATCGTTCTCCCATTCTTTGATTCACTTAAGTACCATTGATGCAAGTAACGCATATTTGTTGGGAGATCATCTTTGCTCACCAAAGGCTCACCCATGACAAACTGTGGCTTAGGGGCTACCACAGCCTTGGGTATCCTGTCGTCTTGGGAAGCCTGAAAATGTTCAACCGAGACACCACATTCAGCCGCCAACTCCTTTGCTCTTTCAAAAGCTATCCCCTGCACCGGAGGGGGAACATTCTCGGTTAACACCTTGAGGGGTGGGATCGACTGTTTGGCCTGTTGTCCAAGCGGAGGAACGTCTGATTTTTTCTTGCTTGTAGTTGAACTTGATTTGCTCCCACTTGCACTTGCACGTGATCTGCTCTTTTTCACTTCCTTCTGGAATGTGCGTGTATAGTCATCAGGCTTATGGTGTAAGTCATACTGTGATGGAAGGGTCGTGAAGTATTTTGCAAATGCTATTTGCTTCTCGGTGTATTCCGGGCGGGGCTCGGGTTCCTTCTTTTTCATCTGCGCATCATGATGTTCCTTTGCTATCATGGCGTTTTCCTCGGGGGTACGATCATAAGGTCTGATAGGAAGATTAGCATGACGTACCTTTGGGAGGGGCGACCGTTTGCGCTTTGGGGTGCTCCGTGGCTTAGGAATCGTCGGCGGAGCATTCTTGGTGGCACGCTCCCGCTTAGTATCCGGAGCGGGCGGCGGCGGAGACGGACGACCCAAGTCCGGCGGCGGTGATCGAGATGGACTCGTGTTGTGCTGGCCGACGTCACGTGGAGGGCTTGCACGTGATCTGCTCTTTTTCACTTCTTTCTGCAATGTGCGTGTATAGTCATCAGGCTTATGGTGTAAGTCATACTGTGATGGAAGGGTTGTGAAGTATTTTGCAAATGCTATTTGCTTCTCGGTGTATTCCGGGCGGGGCTCGGGTTCCTTCTTTTTCATCTGCGCATCATGATGTTCCTTTGCTATCCTAGCGTTTTCCTCGGGGGTACGATCATAAGGTCTGATAGGAAGATTAGCATGACGTACCTTCGGGAGGGGCGACCATTTGCGCTTTGGGGTGCTCCGTGGCTTAGGAATCGTCGGCGGAGCATTCTTGGTGGCACGCTCCCGCTTTGTATCCGGAGCGGGCAGCGGCGGAGACGGACGACCCAAGTCCGGCGGCAGTGATCGAGATGGAATCGTGTTGTGCTGGCCGACGTCATGTGGAGGGCTTGGAGGTAATGGAGGTGTAGGTGACCTGCGACGCCTCGGAGGCGGTGTTGTCCTTGGGGCCGAGCCTGGAAGCTTGATGTAGTTCTTGTCCCATAGGATGACTTCACCCAGTACTTCTCCGAGTGTCCTCTCATCTTCGGGTCCAGCTATGTCGATCTCCATATCACGAAAGCTCGTCAGGATTTCATCCACCCCGACTTTAGCAAAGCCAGCTGGAATCTCACGGCCATGCCAGCGTGCATCAGGGCCAGAAGGTAAAGCTTGTCCGACGGCCACCTTCATGGATACGTTCTTGAATTTCTGATGGAGTTCACATGATGTTGACTCCTTGATTCCATCCACAGGGTAGCCGGGACCGCCCTCTATCATTCTTCGTGCATCGTCGGGCGGGGCCTCAGATTCAGCCACGCTGCTTTTCCGCTTAGATGGGGCGCCGGTAATATCAAGTGCAGGATCTTCCTGGCGCGGTACTCCTCTAAGCTCATCAATCTGCTTCTGTTGCTCGTTAATCCTGGCAAGCAACTGGTTGAACTTGTCATTCTCCTCATCCTGCTGCCGCTTCTTTGCTCTCTCTCGGCTTCTATAAGTGTCTTGGTCTCTAGCAAACCTAAGCCACCACGGGTAAGAAGGACCGAAGCCTCGCGTTCATCCTCCATGTTCGTCATTGCCGAGGACCAGTGTGAACAAATCTTTATCTCTATCTGTAGTGAACTTTCTTTTTCCCTCCTTAATTTCTTTCACTATCCTTTTCCAATTCTCGCTGGGTATCCTAAGACCGTCATTGCATATGATGTCCCCTGTTTTTTCGTCGTACGACCCACCATGCGCAAGGAACCAATTTCTTGCTCTCAATTCCCACTCATCACGGAGTGGTTCAGATACGGTTCCTTTATCTAGCAGATCTTGCTCTTTCTTATCCCACTTTGGGATGGCAGTCTCATAGCCCGCTGGCCCCAGCTTGTGGTGATATTTCTTCTTGTCTGCATTTATCTTGTTCTTTTCTGATAATGCCTGGGCATCTTCTGACTCCTTGTACTCTTGAAATTCCTTCCAGTGATTCGCCTGCTTGGCTAGATACCCCTCGAATACTGGCACTTTCTTTGTCTTCAGATAGTTTTTTCCATAGCTTCTTCTTCCAGCTACGGAACAGTTCGGCCATCTTGTTTAGAGTCCACTGCTTGACTTTGGCCCTGAGTTTGTCTGCGGCGTCTTCATTCTCACATTCTGGCAGGTTGAAATGTGACATGAGATCATTCCAAAGATTATCTTTGTACCTTTCGGCGACATAGTCACTATCGGCTGCCCCTTTGCGCTTGTTCCACTCCCGAATGCTGATCGGGACGTGATCCATAACGAGAACTCCGCATTGCTTCTTGAATGTGTCAGCAGCATTCTTAGGAAGCTTGGGTTCGCCCGTATGCATTATCACCTCAAAGGTGTAATGCGTCCGTGCATCCAACTTTCTAGTCGGGCCTCGTTTCGTAGATTTGCTTGATGTGGAGGCCTAAGAGGGAGAAACATTCCTCAAATGAATGTATATGTATTCAATATAGAGCTATCTCCAATATTTTTCACATATTACAAGTGATTGTCGAACTTCATATGTATACCTCGCCGGACTTTATTATTTCTTCACCGGCTTCTCCACCGGCTTCTCCATCAGTGGAGATATCACCTTCTCCGTCATTGGACCTATCTCCTGCCCCATCGGCTTCATCTTCGTGTCGCTCGACATCCATTCCATATCCGGAGTCGTTTAGATATGACGACGGAGATTCAGCTGGTTCAACGTCAGGGCCGTCTTTGATTATATCTTCGAGAAGTTCTTCCTCTTCGAGGTTCCTGATATGTGGATCCATAGTTCTAAAAAAACGGACATTTGATTAACTAATAAACTAACAAACTATATAAGAGGGGTTGGAAACTTCGAAGTGTCGTTTTATATAGGAGGACCTTTAGTCCCGGGTCTTGGCTAGAACCTAAACTCTAAAATACCAGCCGGGCGGAGCCGAGTCCCGGACACTTAAGCATATACAATAGCAAAATTAAACTAGTTCTATTAATTTTCTTGCTAAAAATAAACTATTAACACTTCAGCATATACAATAGCAAAATTAAACTATTAACACTTAAGCATATACAATAGCAAAATTAAACAATAATCTAAGAAACACTAGTAACACTTACGCATATACAATAGCAAAATTAAGCAATTATCTAAGAAACACTAGTAACACTTAAGCATATACACTATACAATAGCAAAATTAAATGACAAAAAAAATATTTCTTCTTCTTGTAACCCTAAACTAAATTTTCCTCTTCTTCTATTTCTCCTCTTCTTCTACTTCTTCTTCTACTTCTACTTCTCCTCTTCTTCTACTACTTCTCCTCTCCTCTTCTTCTATTTTTCCTCTTCTTCTCCTCTCCTCCTCTTCTTATTCTCCTTTTTCTTCTTTTCTTCTCCTCCTCTTCTTATTTTCCTTTTTCCTAATTCTACATATTACTAACCCTAATAATCTAGCACAAACCTAATAACAATAGGAATTAAATGACAAAAAAAATCTTTTTCTTCTTTTCTTCCCTTTTTCTTCCTTTCTTCTCCTTTTTCTTCCTTTCTTCTCCTTTTTCTTCCTTTCTTCCCTTTTTCTTCTTTTCTTCTCCTTTTTCTTCTTTTCTTCTCCTTTTTCTTCTTTTCTTCTCCTTCCCTTTTTCTTCCTTTCTTCTCCTTTTTCTTCCTTTCTTCTCCTTTTTCTTCCTTTCTTCTCCTTTTTCTTCTTTTCTTCTCCTTTTTCTTCCTTTCTTCTCCTTTTTCTTATTTTCTTCTCCTTTTTCTTCTTTGCTTGTGCTGGCCGGAGTGTTGGGGAGGAGGGGGCATGGGGCTTACCGGCCGGAGGTGTCGACGGCGCGCGGCGAGGAGGACGGCGGCGCGCGGCGAGGAGGGCGGCACGCGGCGAGGAGGACGGCGGCGGCGAGCAGGACGATAGTGACGGCGAGGAGGACGGCAGGCGGCGGCGAGTAGGACGGCGGGCAGCCTGACGACGTCGTCGAGTTCGTCGCTGTGCCGCGCCGGGCAGGAGAACGAGAGGAAGAAGAAGAGAAATGGACGATTTGGGTTCAAAATTTTCTAACTCCCGCTTATACAGGTGGATCTTTAGTCCCGGTTCGGGGCTCGATCCGGGACTAAAGACCCCTTTAGTCCCGGGTGGAGCCACGACCCGGGACTAAAGGCCCTTTCTCGACAGACCAAAAGGCGAGAAGCAGGGGCCTTTAGTCCCGGGGCGTGGCTCGAACCGGGACTAAAGACACCCTTTAGTCCCGGGTGGAGCTACGACCTGGGACTAAAGGCCCTTTTTCGGCAAACCAGAAGGCGGGAAGCAGGGGCCTTTAGTCCCGGGGCGTGGCAAGAACCGGGACAAAGTGTTGCCTATATAAACCCTCACCCCTGCGCACCATATCCCTTGTTTTTTGGTTGTTGAAGTGTGACCATGCCATGCTCTTGCCACTCTAGTTCATGCACATGACGTGTTCGATGAAATGCCCGAGCCACTCTACTTAAGCTTTCTCCTCTCCAAGCTCGACCTCCAAGCTCCATTTTCCTTAATATTTGTCTAGGTTTGGCCGTGCACCAACTGCACAAGTGTTTTAAAAGGTTAGCTACTTCATCCTTTCATTTTTCACTTCTAGTGTAGCTCATTTCAAATGCTCAAATTAACTTCTTAGAGTCTGCACATGCGTAGGGTGTCGTCCCGTTCCCGTCCTCACCATTGTTGATCGCCCCGTGCCGATCTCGTCGCGAGCACCACCGTGGTGAGCCTCTTGTTCTTATCTTATTTTTAAAAGAAAAAAAAATCTTACTTGTATGATTTAGATACATACTTGTATAAATTACTCACTTTCATTATTTTTTGTTATTATATAGTGCGATGGTTTTGGTATCCGCCTCCGTCGGCCCTCGTCCTGTCTATGATTCGGAAGTGGTATATATTATCTTTTATAACTATTTGTTTTATTTAGTGTTTATGACAATTATGACGACCAATGTGACATATATTTTTTTAATCTAGGAGGTATGTGAACCGGAAATTCCAACCCACATAAAAATTCTTGTCGAGAAATTAAATTTGGTTGAAAAAGAAAACAAATACTTGGAGAAAAAATTGAAAATAATTGAGGATAAGAATATGGAACTGGAGTTGCATGTCGCCGATGTCATCGATGATCGCAAGATGAAGATCGATGCGATGCAGTTGAAGATGGATGCAATGCGCTTGAAGATGGATGAAATGCGCTTGAAGATTAGGAATATTAGAAAATATGCCATTGATAAAGAGGCTTGGTATCATTATGCTGTTGGGTCAATTGTTACCTTAGTTGCGATTTTGATCGCGTTTGTTGTTGCATTTAAATGTTTTACATAGTTGTATGTTGTTTTATGAGAGAACTTTATGTATTTATTTTTTGCAATAATAACATTTCATCACTACTGTTCTTTGGCTTTAATGTGATGATGAACTTGTATTAATTTGGTCATATGTTCTGCAATGGTTTTTTGATATATTTAATTTCATAATAGAGATGAATCGCCAATGATAATATTTAATTTCATAATATGGTTTTTTGAACTCCATACTTTTTGACTTCATTTGGTATATTTCGTGCATTTACTTATTTTTTTTGAGCTAGTTGACCCTGAAATTGAAAAGCACGACAAATGAACTCTGAAAATGGTGAAAGTTGGCATGCTATCATCATTTCACCCACATAGCATGTGTTAAAAAGTTGAGAGGGCTACGACAAAAACTGGATGCACTTCATGTACAAAACGGACAATCTCTCTCGAAGTATGAGGGTTTCGAACGAGAACTCATCTCATACAAAGGGATTTCATTTTTTTGAACTGATTTGAACTCCATACTAGTTGTGTGTTCAAAATGCACCATTCAAAGGCACATCACAAAATTTCAACAATTTCTGACTTCATTTGGTATATTTCGTGCATTTACTTTTTTTTGAGCTAGTTGACCCTGAAATTGAAAAGCACTACAAGTGAACTCTGAAAATGTTGAAAGTTGGCATGCTATCATCATTTCACCCACATAGCATGTGTTAAAAAGTTGAGAGGGCTACGACAAAAACTGGATGCACTTCGTGTACAAAACGAACAATCTCTCTCGAAGTATCAGGGTTTCGAACGAGAACTCATCTCTTACAAAGGGATTTCATTTTTTTGAACTTATTTGAACTCCATACTTTTTGTGGGTTCAAAATGCACCATTCAAAGGCATATCACAAAATTTCAACAATTTCTGACTTCACAAAATGCACCATTGAAGAAGGATGGCGGGAACAACAACTCAAAGCTGACCAGACATTGGACCACATCAATCTGTAACCCTGATAGACTTTCTCGATCGATTACCTTCTGAGAAATTGCATTGAGGAATGCACATACCTTCACAATTGCCAGGCGAACATTTTCCGGTAGAATTCCCCTCAATGCAACCGGAAGCAATTGCGTCATAAGCATGTGGCAGTCATGAGGCTTTAGGTTTTGGAATTTTTTGTCTTTCATATTTACGATTCCCTTTATATTCGACGAGAAGCCAGTCGGGACCTTGATACTGAAAAGGACTTGAAAGAAGATTTTCTTCTCTTCCTTAGTAAGAGCGTAGCTGGCACGCCCTTGAAACTGCCCTGGATGCATGCCATCTCTTCCTTTATGACGTTCCTGGTCCTCCCGTGCTTCCGGTGTATCTTTTGATTTCCCATACAAGCCCAGGAAGCCTAGATTCACGCAGAGATTCTTTGTCAGGTGCATCACGTCGATTGCCAAGCGGACCTCATGGACTTCCCAGTAGGGTAGCTCCCAAAATATAGATTTCTTCTTCCACATGGGTACGCGCTTATCAGGGCCGTTAGGAACAGGTTGGCTGCCAGAGATTCTTCGTCAGGTGCATCACGTCGATTGCCGAGCGGACCTCATGGACTTCCCAGTTGGGTAGCTCCCAAAATACAGATTTCTTCTTCCACATGGGTACGCGCTTATCAGGGCCGTTAGGAACAGGTTGGCTGCCAGGACCCTTTCCAAAGATTACTTTTAAATCTATGACCATATCAAATACTTCAGCACCAGTACGGATGATAGGCTTCCCCCGGGGTTCTGCCTTGCCATTGAAATGCTTGCCTTTTTTCTTTAAGGGATGCTTGGGCGGAAGAAAACGACGATTGTACGGATACACATTCTTCCTACATTTGTCGAGATATATACTTTCTGTCTGATCCAAACAGTGCGTGCATGCATTGTATCCCTTGTTTGACTGTCCTGAAATGTTACTAAGAGCAGGCCAATCATTGATGGTTACGAAAAGCAATGCTCGAAGGTGAAATTCCTCTTGTTTGTGCTCGTCCCACACACATACACCTGGTTCGGCCCACAGCTGTAAAAGTTCATCAACTAATGGCCTTAGGTACACATCAATATCGTTGCCGGGTTGCTTTGGACCTTGTATAAGCACTGGCATCATAATGAACTTCCGCTTCATGCACAACCAAGGAGGAAGGTTGTAGATACATAGAGTAACGGGCCAGGTGCTGTGACTGCAACTCTGCTCCCCAAAAGGATTCATGCCATCTGTACTCAGACCTAACCATAAGTTCCTTGTGTCAGCTGCAAATCTCGGGAACTGTCTCTCAATTTTTCTCCACTGCCGACCATCAGCGGTGTGCCTCAACTTATCATCTTTCATACGATCTTCCATGTGCCATCGCAACAACTTCGCATGATCTTTATTTCTGAACAGACGTTTCAACCGTGGTATTATAGGAGCATACCACATCACCTTGGTAGGAACCCTCTTCCTGGGTGGCTCGCCCTCAATATCACCAGGGTCATCTTTTCTGATCTTATACCGCAATGCAGTGCATACCGAGCATTTATCCATATTCTCGTACTTCTCACCGCGGTAGAGGATGCAGTCATTAGGGCATGCATGTATCCTCTGCACGTCTAATCCTAGAGGGCAGACAAGCTTCTTTGCTTCGTACGTGCTGGCGGGCAATTCGTTTTCTTGGAAGCATCTTCTTCATCAGTACCAGCAACTTTTCGAATGACGAGTCCGTCACACCGGTCTCTGCCTTCCACTTCAGCAATTCCAGTGTGCTACCCAGCTTCTTCTGGCCATCTTCACAAGTTGGGTACAACAATTTGTTGTGGTCCTGTAACATCTGCTCGAACTGCAACCTCTCCTTTTCTATGTCGCAACCTCGCCGTGCATCAGAAATGACCCGGCCAAGATCATCAGTGGGCTCATCTGGTTCCCGTTCTTCATCCTGATCTTCTTCTTCATTGTCTTCCATTGTGGTATCAGCATACTCAGGGAACATAGATCGGTAGTTGTCATCATCGTTCTCTTCTTCTTCATCGTCGTCTTCCATCATAACCCCTCTTTCTCCGTGCTTGGTCCAAACATTATAGCCCGACATAAAACCGAACCGAAGCAGGTGGCTCTGAATGACTCTTGAGGAAGTGTAATCCTTCTCATTCCGACATTCAACACATGGACAAAACATATAGCCACCACCATGCTTGTTCGCATCGACTGCATCTCGAAAAGAATGCACGCCTTCTCTGTAAGCGGCTGTGCGTCGATCACCGTACATCCATGGATGGCTCATCTGTGTTATACGACAGTATATCAAATACAATCACGATCCTAAAAATTAGTACCGCACAGTCTAAACGAGGAAATATAGTTGCTAACCTTTTAGAATAAGTAGAAATAAAGAGGAAGAGGTTTAAGCGTGGCTCACGCATCTCATATCGTAGTTGTGTTCGGTGAACTGAAGTGGCATCGCTCTAACACACATTTCAACAAACACCTCTAGTGCATAAAAGAAAGTGGAGAGCTAGCACCCACCCACAATCCTCCATCCAAGAAAAATGCAACAAAGAGGGGAGAGGGGGGCTGTGCTATATATAGGCAGAGGACTTTAGTCCCGGTTTGAGACACGAACCGGGACTAAAGGTGGCGCACATGCGGGCTGCACACCGCGTAGCCCTTGAGTCCCGGTTTGGACACGAACCGGGACTAAAGGCTCCTTACGGGCCGGGACTAAAGCCTCGAGGGAGGCATTGGGAATTGGGGCGACGTGGCCGGGCCTTTAGTCCCGGCCCAGAGGCAGCCCGGGACTAAAGGGTCCCGGCCAAAGGACCGTTTTCCACTAGTGAGTGTGAAGGAACGTCACTTTATATTGCCTCCTTTGATAAAGAACTTTATTATGCAGACTGTCGCTTTTATGTCTTCCTCATCACATGTTCGTACAAAGCTTATTTTCTACACACTAATAGATCATACATATTTAGGGAGCAATTTTTATTGCTTGCACCGATGACAACTTACTTGAGGGATCTTATTCAATCCATAGGTAGGTATGGTGGACTCTCATGGCAAAACTGGGTTGAAGGTTTATGGATGCACATGTAGTACCTCTACTTAGTGCAGAAGTTTTGGCTGATAAGAGGTGGAAGCAAGCGTCACATGCTAAGGGATCTCTTAGTCATATAACATTGTTCGGAACCAAGCAAACATAATTCATTATGTTGTCTTCCTTGTCCAACATCTACTTATAAGCATGCAATAGTTTAGTGAGTGTTCACAATCATAGATGGTGTCCAAGATGATATATTTATATGTGAACGTCTCCTTCTTTATTACTTCCTATTAATTGCAGCAATGACCAAGGGCTACGTTTGTACACCTGCAACAAGTTTCAATCAACATTCTTTTTATATGTGAAGCCATCACTTCCCATAAGATCAATACGTGATCTTTCATGCTTTTGTTATTTTACCATTCTTTTCTTTGGATCATGGAATGAAGCAAGGCCCTTAACTAAAACACTCTTTATTATAAGACTCACGAACTCGAATACATCGGGGGTGACACAAAGCAAAACTCAAGCCTAAAACACTAAGAACTTTATTCTACTAGAGAAAGATAAAACCAAAAAGGATCGAACTAAGAAAAGGTAAAGGCAAAACATGTGATGGTGATACGATACCGGGGCAACTCCCCCAAGCTTGGCACAAGCCAAGGGGATTGCCCATACTCGTGCTTAATTGTCTTCCTTCAGAGATGATGGTGGTGGAGTTGTTGCAACCTGGGTTACATCCTCCGTCTTCCAAGGCATAGGTGCTCCATCATGAAAAGATGATCGTGTGTCCGGAATCCTCAAATCTGCAATCAACCGTATTGATTTAAATATATACTCATACTCACAGTTTAGGTTCTGCAGGTCACAGATCTGGGCTTGGAGGTGATCAATTCTGTCATAGAGCTTGGAGAGGTGTTTCCCGATGTCATTGGGATCGATCTTGTGCTTGTTGGTGAACTGTGATCATCATGTGGTTGGCGTTGAGTCTGCGTTCCACCATCCCTTGGCACTTGAAGACTTCTTGCTCCATTGCTTTGAGCCTCGCCTCCATGCTTCCAGTCTTCTTGGGCCCCTCAACATCACGGATGTGCAGCACCCCCTCACGCATATCGATAGATTGAGGGTGTTGCAGCATTCCCGCGAGGTAGGGATTGATGACCTTCTCGAAGATCTTGTCCTTCGGAGCTTTCGGGGACGCCATAGCGATCTAGATCTGTCTGCACAACAGCTCGAAACGAAAACAGAGGAAATCTGCATGATACTAGGGTCAGACCTTTCGGGAGAATATATAATGCTTTTTTCGACCAGAAAGAGTACTCCACAAGAAAACGGAGTCCAGGAGGCACACGAGTTGGTCACAAGCCCCCCAGGCGTGGCCAGGGGGTGGCCCGCGCCTGGCAGGCTTGTCGCCTCCTCGTGCGCTTTTCGGACTACTTTAAATTTTTCTATTTTTATAAAAAATCTAAAACGGAGAAAAATTCCTACTTCAAAAGTTTTGGAGTCGGTTTACTTACCGAATCACATACCTCTTCATTTTCGGAGTCTGAAATAGGCTGATAAATATTCCTTATGTACTCCTCCGGAGTTATGGTATTGATAATATTGCTTTGAACATTTACGGGAGTGCCTGAGATATAATGCTTGATTCTTTCCCCATTTACCACTCTCGGAAAATTACCTTTCGTGTTGTTGATCTTTATGGCACCGGAACGATATACTTCCTCAACAATGTAAGGACCTTCCCATTTAGAGAGAAGCATGCCTGCAAAAAATCTTAAACGAGAATTGTACAGCAAGACATAATCACATACATTGAAGTCGCGTTTTTGTATCCTTTTAGCATGTCACCTCTTAATTTTTTCTTTGAACAACTTGGCATTTTCATATACCTGAGCTCTCCATTCATCAAGCAAGCTAATATCAAATAACCTCTTCTCACCAGCAAGTTTGAAATTAAACTTGAGCTCTTTGATTGCCGAGTAAGCCTTATACTCTAGCTCAAGAGGTAAATGACATGCTTTATCGTAAACCATTTTGTACGAAGACATGCCCACGGGATTCTTATAAGAAGTTCTATAAGCCCACAGTGCATCATCGAGCTTCTTAGACCAATTCTTTCTAGACGTACTAACAGTCTTTTGCAGAATTAGTTTAATATCTCTATTGCTTAGCTCTACTTGACCACTGGACTGAGGATGATAGGGAGATGCAATTCTAGGGTTGACGTCATACTTAGCAAGCGTTTTATGGAAAGCACCATGAATAAAATGTGAACCACCATTAGTCATTAGATATCTAGGGACTCCAAATCTAGGGAAAATAACTTCTTTAAGCATCCTAATAGAGGTGTTGTGATCAGCACTACTAGTTGGGATAGCTTCTACCCACTTAGTAACGTAATCAACAGCAACTAGGATATGAGTATACCCGTTGGATTTTGGAAAAGGTCCCATATAATCAAAGCCCCACACATCAAATGGTTCAATGACAAGTGAATAGTTCATAGGCATTTCCTGACGTTTACCGATACTACCTATTCTTTGACATTTGTCACAAGACAAGACAAACTTACTGGCATCCTTGAAGAGAGTGGGCCAATAGAAACCTGATTGCAATACCTTGTGTGCAGTTCTATCTCCCGCATGGTGTCCTCCGTAAGCCTCGGAGTGACACTTCTGTAGGATCTGTCCCTGTTCATGTTCAGGTACACAACGTCTAATAACACCATCTACTCCTTCCTTATAAAGGTGAGGATCATCCCAAAAGTAATATCTCAAATCAAAGAAGAATTTCTTCTTTTGTTGGTATGTGAAACCAGGTGGTATATATTTGGCAATGATATAGTTTGCATAATCAGCATACCACGGTGTACTACTTGAAGCATTGATGACACTCAGTTGCTCATCAGGAAAGCTATCATCAATAGGTTGTGGGTCATCAAGAACATTCTCCAGCCTAGACAAGTTATCTGCTACTGGGTTCTCAGCACCCTTCCTATCGACAACATGCAAATCAAATTCTTGTAGCAAGAGAACCCATCTAATAAGTCTAGGTTTAGCGTCTTTCTTTTCCATGAGGTATTTAATAGTAGATCAGTGTGAATAGTGACTTTGGAATCAACTATGTAAGATCTGGACTTTTCACATGCAAACACAACTGCTAAAAATTCCTTTTCAGTAGTAGCATAGTTTCTTTGGGCATTGTCTAGAGTTTTACTAGCATAGTGAATAACATTCAACTTCTTATCAGCTCTTTGTCATAGGACAGCGCCAACAGCATAACCACTAGCATCACACATAATTTCAAAAGGTAAGTTCCAATCTCGTGCTTGAACAATAAGCGCAGTTATCAAGGCCTTCTTAAGTATTTCGAAGGCCTCCTGACAATCATCATCAAAAACAAAAGGAATATCCTTTTGCAAGAGATTGGTAAGAGGCCTAGAAATCTTAGAGAAGTCTTTAATGAACCTTCTATAGAAACCAGCATGACCAAGGAAACTTCTTATACCTTTGATATCTGTGGGGCATGGCATTTTCTCGATCGCATCAACTTTAGCCTTATCGACTTCAATACCTCTTTCAGAAATTTTACGTCCTAAGACGATGCCTTCATTAACCATAAAGTGGCACTTCTCCCAATTCAAGACAAGGTTGGTGTCTTTACATCTCTGCAAGACTCGATCAAGGTTGCTGAGGCAATCATCAAAAGAAGACCCGTAAATGGAGAAGTCATCCATGAAAACCTCAACAATCTTTTCGCAAAAGTCAAAGAATATAGCCATCATACATCTTTGAAAGGTAGCAGGTGCACTACATAAGCCAAAAGGCATACGTCTGTAAGCAAAGGTACCGAAAGGGCAAGTGAAAGTGGTTTTCTCCTGATTAGATTGTGCAACAGGTATCTGGGAGAAACCAGAATAACCATCTAGAAAGCAGAAGTGTGTGTGTTTAGACAGTCTTTCTAGCATTTGGTCAATAAAAGGCAAAGGGTAATGATCTTTCCTAGTGCCTTTATTCAATTTCCTGAAATCGATCACCATCCTATAGCCAGTAATAATGCTCTGTGGGATCAATTCATCCTTATCATTAGGGACACAGGTAATACCTCCCTTCTTAGGGACGCAATGCACCGGACTCACCCAATCATTATGAGCAACAGGATAGATAATACGTGCTTTGAGGAGCTTTAGTATTTATTTTCTTACTACCTCTTTCATCTTAGGATTTAATCTCTGTTGATGATCGGCAACTGGTTTGGAATCAGGATCGGTTTTAATCTTGTGCTGGCATAGAGTGGGACTAATGCCCTTAAGATCATCAAGAGTATATCCAATAGCAGCACGATGCTTCCTCAGAGTTTTTAGTAACTTATTTTCTTCATGCTCTGAGAGGCAAGCACTAATTATAACGGGATATATCTCTTTTTCATCGAGAT
The DNA here is from genome assembly GCF_904849725.1 of Hordeum vulgare subsp. vulgare. Taxonomy (NCBI): domain Eukaryota; kingdom Viridiplantae; phylum Streptophyta; class Magnoliopsida; order Poales; family Poaceae; genus Hordeum; species Hordeum vulgare. Next base: position 107,266,429 of record NC_058521.1, on the reverse strand, counting down.
AAGCATACTTAAGAGTATCAGGCAACTGTTTGAGATCGAACATAGGATCATTCTTTGGTGGGGGTGGATCTCCAACCAGTTCAACACGCAAAATATTCTTAAGGATAGGATATTGTTCAAAGATAACTCTATCTATCTCATCCCTTTCATCCATATGCATATCATTTTCATGCTCAAGCAAGTATTGCTCTAAAGGATTAGTAGGAGGCACGGCAATAGAAGATAGGGCAATAATTTCATCCTTACTAGGCAACTCTTTTTCATTAGGTTGTCTACCAAACTTGGAGAAATTGAACTCATGTGACACACCTTCAAAGCCAACAGTGACAAATTGCTTCTCACAGTCAATTTGAGCATTGACAGTATTGAGGAAGGGTCTGCCAAATATGATGGGACAAAAGCTATCTTGTGTGGTAGCAAGAACGAGAAAATCAGCAGGATACTTCGTTTTACCACACAAGACTTCAACATCTCTAACAATTCCCAAAGGGCAGATAGTATCTCTATTGACAAGCTAAATAGTGACATAAATAGGTTCCATCTCAACAGGTGCAATCTCGTCTTTAATTTCATCATATAAGGATTGAGGTATTGCACTAACACTAGCACCCACGTCACATAAACCATGATAACAATGATCTCCTGTCTTAACAGAAACAACATGCGTGCCAACAACAGACATATGTTTGTCTCTAGCATGTGGTTTAGCTATTCTAGCAGCATCTTCACAGAAGTGAATATCATGGCCATCAACATTGTCGGACAGGAGATCTTTGATAATAGCAATGCTAGGTTCAACTCTAATTTGCTCTGGGGGTGTAGGTGGTTCTAATGTATCCCCTACGTATCACAGTTGATACTTTAGAATGATCCTTTATCCTAACAGGGAAATGTGGTTTCTCAATGTAAGCACTGGGAAAAATAGGATCATTATAAGCGATGACTTTCTCTTCAACTGGATTGGGTTTAACTACATTGACTTCTAAGGGAGGATGATATTTAAACCACTTCTCTTTAGGGAGATCAATATGAGCAGCAAATGATTCACACAATGAGGCTACTATCTCAGAGTCAAGTCCAAATTTAGCGCTAAAATCATAAAAAGTATTTGTTTCGACAAAGGATTTAACGCAATCAAACTTGAAATTCATACCTGACTCCTTACCTTCATCAAACTCCCAATCTTCAGAGTTGCGTTTAATTCTTTCCAATAAATTCCATCTGAAGTCAATATCTCTCTTCATAAAAGAACTGGTACAAGAAGTGTCAAGCATGGTGCGATCATCATGAGAAAGCCGAGCAAAGAAATTCTGAATGATATTTTCTCTCGAGAGCTCATAGTTGGGGCATGAATATAACATTGATTTAAGCGTCCCCCAAGCTTGAGCGATGTTTCTCTGTCACGAGGCCAAAAATTATAAATATAATTCCGATCACAATGTACTAGATGCATAGGATAAAACTTTTGATGAAATTCCAATTTCAACCGGTGGTAGTTCCATGATCCAGTATCATCACATAGCCTATACCATGTCAGTGCTTTATCCCTCAAAGATAAGGGAAAGACCTTCTTCTTGAGCTCATCCTCAGGCAAACCTGCAAGCTTAAATAAACCAGAAACTTCATCTACATAGATTAGATGCAAGTCGGGATGTGATGTTCCATCTCCTGTAAAAGGATTAGCCAGCAGTTTCTCAAGCATACCCGAAGGAAATTCATAGCAAATATTTTCAGTAGGTGCAGCAGGTTGAGTAGCAACTCCTTGTGCTTCCGTTCGAGGTGAAGATACCGCGAACAAGCTCCTCAAAGGATTAGTTTCCATAGTAACAAGTGACAATAAATTTCAGCACACTATATAAATGTTGCCTTACCAAATTCCACTTACCAAAGGCGCTTCACTCCCCGGCATCGGCGCCAGAAAAGATTCTTGATGACCCACAAGTGTAGAGGATCTATCGTAGTCTTTTCAATAAGGAAGAGTGTCGAACCCAACGAGGAGCAGAAGGATCTGACAACTCGTTTTCAGCAAGGTATTTTGTGCAAGCACTGAAATTATCGGTAACAGAAAGTTGTGTGATAAGATGATTCGTAGCAAGTAGAAAGTAACAATAGTAACAAAGGTGCAGCAAGATGGCCCAATCCCTTTTGTAGCAAGGGACAAGCCTGGACAAACTTTTATAGGAGGTAAAGCGTTCCCGAGGACACATGGGAATTTCTGTCAAGCTAGTTTTCATCATGTTCATATGATTCGCATTCGCTACTTTGATAGTTTGATATGTGGGTGGACCGGTGCTTGGGTGCTTCCCTTACTTGGACAAACATCCCACTTATGATTAACCCCTCTCGCAAGCATCTGCAACTACGAAAAAAGAATTAAGACAAAGTCTAACCATAGCATTAAACTAGTGGATGCAAATCAGCCCCTTACGAAACAACGCATAAACTAGGGTTTATGCTTCTGTCACTCTGGCAACCCATCCTCTACTTACTACTTCCCAATGCCTTCCTCTAGGCCCAAATAATGGTGAAGTGTTATGTAGTCGACATTCACATAACACCACTAGAGGAAAAACAACATACAACGCATCAAAATACCGAACGAATACCAAATTCACATGACTACTTATAGCAAGACTTATCACATGTCCTCAGGAACAAAAGTGACTACTCACAAAGCATAATAATATTCATGACCAGAGAAGTATTGAATAGCATCAAGGATCTGCACATATAATCTTCACCGAGTAATACAACTAGCATCAACTACAAAGAGTAATTAACACTACTAGCAACCTTACAAGTACCAATCGGAGTCGCGAGACGGAGATTGGTTACAAGAGATGAACTATGGCTTGGAGATGAGATGGTGCTAATGAAGATGTTGTTGGTGATGAGTCCCCTCCGATTAGAGGAGTGTTGGTGATGACAATGGCGACGATTTCCCCCTCCAAGAGGGAAGTTTCCCCGGCATGACGGCCCTGCCGGAGCTCTAGATTGGTTCTGCTCAAGTTCCGCCTCGTGGCGGTGGCGAATCCTCCCAAAAGCCTCCTCCTGATTTTTTCTGGGACGAAACCCTCCTTATAGCAAAAGAGGGGGGCCTGAGGGCCAACTGGGAGCCCACAAGCCCCCTAGGTGCGGCCAGGGGGGTAGGCCGCGCCTAGCAGGCGTGTGGCCTCCTGGTGGCTCCCCTCTGGTACTTCTTCCACCCAATATTTTTTATCAATTCCAAAATAAATCCTCATTGATTTTCACGGCTTTTGGAGTTGCGCAGAATAGGTATCTCAAACTTGCTCTTTTTTTAGGCCAGAATTCCAGCTACCGGCATTCTCCCTCTTCATGTAAACCTTGCAAAATAAGAGACAAAAGGCATAAGTATTGTACCGTGAAGTGTAATAACAGCCCATAAAGCGATAAATATCAACATAAAACCATGATGCAAAATGGACGTATCACACCACTGCTGAGCATGGTGCGCCCATAATCGTCCTGGACACAGATGAGGATGAGGTCTAGGAAGTGGTGCCACTAGTTCAGTTGTCGGTGCGTTGCTATGCAAGACTAGGTGCCAACTCTGGTGCAGAATGTAGTTCTGATGAATCCAAGAAGCACAAACCCACAGCCAAGTGATGCACAAGTCTTGCTCGACCGATCATAAATTTCTTTGTTCCTACCTTCACTATCTGGGGCTAAGTTTAGTAGGCTAGGTTCAGTTAGCTGGGTTCAGTAAGCTAGGTTTGGTCAGTTTGTTCAGTGTCAGTTGGTAATATTCATATCTATCTATGTTATAACTATGTTTCTTTCTATCTATCTATGTATTCTATCTATTTCAATCATTGCTTGTTAATGTTGTTTTTAATATGAAAACAACAGAAAATGCTATCTTGCCAAGGAGCATCAACCCGATACACCACCCTATAGTTCACACCTCCATGCTGCAAATGCAATGTTTCTCAAATTAGCGCATATTACAATACTACACACTCTGCATATTAGTGAGCGAGCGAGCGAGCAGGGCCCCCCACCTTGACTTCCTACGGCCAACGGGTCAGTTTACGCCTAGCCGTCAGCGACTTTCCACGCTCTCGCGTGAAATGCGCGTCCAGCTTGGCAAACAACAATGCTTGCATGAATGTGCACGAGCTCCGACTGAGGACGTAGAAGAGACGCCACCCCAGCATTGTCCTCTCCAGTCCCGACCCAACCTGACCCGACTGACGATGCAACACAGATGGCACACCATCATTGATCTGACTAGAGCAGACCCAACCGGTGAGGCAACGGAGCCGCCATAACAGCGCTGACCTGAAGAGCACCACTGCAGCGCTGCACAGCCGCCCTTCGATTTCCACGCGTGTACACTTCCAATGCAACAACCACCACCAGAGTGCTACATAGTCTCCCTTTGGTTTTCCACCTGTGTACACACATGATGATGTTGGTTTCCCATGCATGTACACACACGACACTGTTTCTAATGCCTCGGCGAACCAAGAGGGAGCAGGTCGGCTATTTAAGAGAGGTACCGTCTTGCTCTTCCTCCCACACTCTTCCATCTCCATCCTCTACCATATGCCCTTCTCACCACCTTATCCAGCCGTAAGCAAACCAAGACCAAGGTGCCATGCAGTTCAATGATCCAACCTACCACCTGCCCCGCACCGTGCCGGAGATGCTCTACCCTCCTGAGGTGTACGTAGAGAGGACCCTTCTGGTGTGGCCGATGTCAAGGTGGAGGAGCGCAAGGGACCTCACTGAGTTCTTAGTTGAGTCCGACTTCTGTCACCTCCCCCCGGGCTCTCCGCCGAGTTCCACGTCAAGGAGGTCAATCAGAACGGTGTTGTGGTTGGGCTCCTTGCTACGTTCACCAACAGATTCGAAGCCTTCCGCCTCCTTGGCCGTGTGTTTTGATGTGGGTGTGAGTTCATCACATTCACCACCTACAACATCTATATGGACTTCACTCACATCTTCTCCACCCCGGACCACATGCACACTCTTCCCTACCCAATCGCTCGTCAGTGAGGTGGTGTGCCCCCGAAGGAGCAAGGTGGTGTTGGCCCGATGGTGCCCCCTTATCTATCATGTAATCCTATCCTGCTATATTTTTGTCGTGTTAGCCTTGCTATTGGGCTCCCTATGTATGCGGATCTACTATGTTATTTTCATGCAACTATATTGATGTTCGTGTTATTTTAATAATTTTCCTCTTTGCTATTTTTTTAACAATAGACAAGCTTTTTTATTTTATTTTTTCATGCCACTATATTTGAACTGAGCTTTTCCTTGATTAGTTCGTACAAGGGATTAAGCATATGTGTCCTTACGGATACACAAGCTAACTGAAACACTCTAATAACAACCTCTAATGATTGATGATTGACAAGTAAACAAATGCAACAACAATCATAGAAAATTGAATCCCGCGGCCATCAGATTCGCCTGCTTCTTCAAATCGATCAACTGCTTAGGTTCTTGTTGAGCTTCTTCAATTCCACATTGAGTTCGTCATCCGCAACTGTCAGAGCAACGTTGCCATAGCCCAAAATATCCACCGCTGAAGGTAGATCTACCTCTTGGGTTGACCCATGCCTCAAATCTATATTGCCATCCAGTTTAATCCTCTTAATGTATTCATCTAGTCACTCAAAATGCTTGCATTTATTTAGATTCTAAAAAAGGAAGGGAAACCCTAAATCCCAAATATGAGGAAATAACAAGAAATCAGGGGGAAGAATTCAAAGCAAAAGTCTGCGGTAGAAACATAGGTTTAACATTCCCCGCTTCTGGTTTGCTCTCATATTTCACAAAATCCCGCCCACGTTTTCCATTCTTGTGTGATATTATTGTCAAAAGCTTCAGTAGCGTGATGCGTGGGCACTTTGGGCATCTGGTCATCGACACTGCACCATACCAAACCCATGATGATGGAGAATTCGAGCTGGACATGGGCTTCTCTCGTCTCTTGCCGGCCGTCGGAGTTGGAACTATTCTCAACCGGAGAATAGATCAATTTGTTGGGGCAAGGGAAAGGGTAGGCACGGGCGCGACGATGGCTTGGCTGCTATGATTTGTGATGTGTCTTGTGGTCAGTGGACAAGTTTTGGAAAGCCACAACAGATCGCGCTCGTTTAGTGCATCCACGCGCATTACTTCCAAATAACTAACTGACCCTACAATCACGGTTATATACCATTCAATTGTATCGCATATCTTCCCTATCTTAACCGCCTCATTCTCCTAACCTAGCAATCGCCGGAATCGCGCCATCCATTGGCAGTTGTACATGTCGACGCTGGAGTAAAAAGGTCTCGTCCACAGTTCCTCCCATCTTCGCTTGCATTGTTGATTGTTTTTTCCATTGATTCGATCAAGTAGTCTGTTGCGATGAGATTTAGAAAAGCCAGACTATGTTGACGTTTAGTAGTCTGGTGTTGTGGTGCTGGTTTGCAAGATTTAAGGTGGTTGTCAATATAATTGGAGTACAGGTTGTCATGAAAGGAATTTTTGATTGATAGTTGAGATTAGTTGATCATACGATCTGCGGTTAGGGATAAATTTTGTCGCTTGAGTAACTCTGGTAGACCTTTGACCTATGTGGCATTGCAAGGAATTATTTGGATGAGGTTGTGGATACATATTTCCTAATGCACATGTACATCTAAGTCGTATGTCATTGAGTTTATGTGCACATTCGTGAAGAATTTTGCATGAAGCACATGTCATTGAGTTGGATGAGGTACCATGGTCTCACCGGCAGAAAACAACCGTGTAGAGTTTGACAGGTATTTGCATGAAGCGCGCTAGGATATCGACTTGAAGGTGCAAAAGTAGCATGGTGATGTAGACAAGAAACTCAAACAAGAACGTTCGTATGATGACAGAATGATAAAGGAGGAGCGTGAAGATTTTTCCAGAAAGATGAAGAAGATGCGTGATGAGATTGAAGAAAAGTCTAAGAGGGACCGTGTGGACATGGAAAATAAGTTTTTCCTTGCCTGCAAGGAGTTCACTCAAATGTTGCAAAAGGAACGGAAGCTGGTGGACATGATTATACACACGGACCGAGTAAAGATGGATGCCAAGGTGTTGGAGGCACATGTGGATATGGATAACTGGCTGCTACATGAGCGGTCGGACATTGAGTATAAGTCCATGGTTGAGAGGGTCCGCTTGGAAGGAAAGATGTTGGAAGACCGTGCGATCTTACGGCCACAACTTCAATGCCATAGTGATCCACCCCTAAAACATGTCTTCAATTCTACCCCTTTAAGTATCTTGCACCGCTTCTATATATTTAGACGTACATTTTGTATGAACATCTTAAAATTTTGGGTATCTTTCTCTCGGCAATCAATTTGTAGTCTAGGAATAATCAGATGGCACAATCCCCATTCACTAGAGACCATGCAAAATATACACCCGTTCAATGCCACATCACTCCACCCCAACAACGTATCTTCAATTCTCCCCTTCTAAGTACCTCGCACAGATGCGATACATTCATAGCCAAGATATGGTATGACCTTCTGAAATTTGTGTGTAAACCCACAATTGGTGATTCATACGCATGATAAGTGTCCTCAGATAACACAATCCCCAATCACTCCACATGAAGGATACATTGGACACAACGAGGTAACAACGTTGCAATGTTGCTATGGACATAAGTAAATATGTTTTCCCCTTTATTGATGTGAGATACTTCTCCTCTTATGTAGGTGTTGGTCATGGAATTTTTTGTTCATAGGGATCATGAGATGTCTCATGCCCCGAGATCTTACTTCGAGGATAGACCAGCAGAAGTGAGAGTTTTTGAACCGCTCGTAGTGGACTACAGTCTAATTGACTATGAAATGAGAACAAGCTTTGGTTACAAAAAGGAAGCAAAATTATACTACTTCTCACCAGAGTCTGCATGGAAGCTGCCAGAATGAATGTTCTTGATTTCAGGACAAGATGATGTAGCCAAAATGCTTTCTCACCTGAAAAGCAGAAAGACATGTCACTTATACATTGTGTACAATAGAACAACAGGTCCTTATCCTAAAGAGGACTTGGATTCTGAGGTTCAAGTAGTACATGTTGTTGGGGAACATAGTAATCTCAAAAAAAAATCTACGTCACACAAGGATCTATCTAGGAGAAACTAGCAACGAGAAAAGGGGTAGACTATCTTCATATCGTTGAAGATCGCATAGCGGAAGCATTACTATGAACGTGGTCGATGGAGTCGTACTTGTGGCGATCCAATTCATAGAAGATCCGATCTGAACACCGAACGTACGGTGTCTCCGCGTTCAACACACCTACAGCCCGGGGATGTCTCCTCCTTCTTGATCCAGCAAGGAGGGAGGAGAAGTTGATGGAGAACTACGGCAGCACGACGGCGTGGTAGTGATGGAGTATGTGGCTCTCCAGCAGGGCTTCGCCAAGCACCGCTGTCGGTGATGCTAGGTCAACACCTATGGGGATCAACGTGATACCCTTGCGATCGTAGGGCGGGGAAGGGAGCGTCAAGAGCAGATCTAACGATCAACACCCGGCAAGCCCTTTTTACCCAAGATCCGGCTGCTTGCGCGTAAAACCCTACGCCTTGCTCGTTTGATCGTATTAAGCGTGTTTAGTTGTTCGTTAGAGTGATGATTAACGTTGATACGTCTCCGTCGTATCTACTTTTCCGAACTCTTTTGCCCTTGTTTTGGACTCTAATTTTCATGATTTGAATGGAACTAACCCGGACTAATGTTGTTTTTAGCAGAATTGCCATGGTGTTGTTTTTGCACAAAAATAAAAGTTCTCAGAATGACCTAGAAATTTATGGGGATTTTTTGTGGAATATATTAAAAATACTGGCGCAAGAATCAACCGAAGGGGTGGAGCTGAGAGGCCACAAGCCCACGAGGCGCGGGCCCCCCTGGCCGCGCCTAGTAGGCTTGTGGGGCCCACGTTGCTCGACCGCCTCCAATCTCAGCTCTATTTAGTCCCTTTCGTCCGGAAAAAATAAAGGAGAAGAGTTCATCGTGTTTTACGATACGAAGGCGCCACCACCTCTTGTTCTTCCTTTGGAGGGCAGATCTGGAGTCCGTTCTGGGCTCCGGAGAGGGGAGATCGTCACCATCGTCATCACCAACCTTCATTCATCGCCAATTCCATGATGCTCTTCACCGTTTGTGAGTAATCTCATCGTAGGCTTGCTGGACGGTGATGGGTTGGATGAGATCTATCATGTAATCGAGTTAGTTTTGACGGGGATTGATCCCTAGTATCCAGTATGTTCTGAGATTGATGTTGCTACTACTTTGCCATGCTTAATGCTTGTCACTAGAGCCCGAGTGCCATGATTTTAGATCTGAACCAATTATGTTGTTGCCAATATATGTGTGTTCTTGATCCTATCTTGCAAGTTGTAGTCACCTACTATGTGTTATGACCCAACAACCCTGGAGTGACAATAGCCGGAACCACTCCCGGAGATGACCATAGTATGAGGAGTTCATGTATTCACTAAGTGTTAATGTGTTGGTCCGGTTCTCTATTAAAAGGAGAACCTTAATATCCCGTAGTTTCCATTAGGACCCCGTTGTCACGGGAGGGATGGACAATAGATGTCATGCAAGTTCTTTCCCCTAAGCACGTATGACTACATACGGAATACATGCCTACATTACATTGACGAACTGGAGCTAGTTACTTATCTCTCCGAGTTATAACTGTTGCATGATGAATAACATCCGACATAATCATCCATCACCGATCCAATGCCTACGAGTTTTTCCTACTGGTCCTTGCTACGTCACTTTGCTGCTACTGCTATCACTGCTGCTACTGTTACTCTGTTGCTACTGCTGTCACTTTGCTCCTACTGGTTACTGCTGCTACTGCTGCTATCATACTACTCTGCTACTGATACTTTGCTGCAGATACTAAATCTTTCAGGTGTGGTTGAATTGACAACTCAACTGCTAATACTTGAGAATATTGTTTGGCTTCCCCTTGTGTCGAATCAATAAATTTGGGTTGAATACTCTACCCTCGAAAACTGTTGCGATTTTTGCAATGTTGCGCTATGGTTGAGTTCAAATTATCCTCCTATGGTTGAGTTCAAATTATATGATATCCCCGAGCGCATGTCACTCCAGGATTTTTGCAATGTTTGCAAATTTCCTTATGTTGGGGATATTCATGAACCTCGTCCACGAGACATGGAGGCTTTCATAGATACTATTGCTGTAGGAGTGGAGAGAGGAGTGTCTTGCGCTAGAGCTGCTAGCCTACATTTTCCCGTGCTTCGGTACTTCTCATTATTTGTGGGAAAATGTTTGATTGGCCGTGGGAAGGCTAGTAGCTCAACGGTTGAACACGAACCGTTCTAAAGGCGTCCTCTATGGAGGTATATATGCTACTCGTCTTGCTGGACATTTTGAGATACCTATTAGACTGGACGAGGAAGAAGAGATTCTTCTTCCTGAGAGATATCTAGATTATGATAGCATGGTTTGCCATGACTTTCTTGATAGAGATATAAATAGAAGGATGATTTATAACCTGGTATTTAGTCAGGGTACTCGTGAGACTATTACTTTGCCTGCTCCTTCTTTGTTCAATCTTCATACAGGTAGGTACATTATTATGCCCTCGGACATCTACGCATATTGGGGCATATCCCAACCACAGGTGCCCGTGCCCGAGCTACCAGTCGAGTACCAGACGCCAGTTTATTAGTGAGAGCCAGAGGAGCTCACACAACATTGGCAACCCCAGTCCACTCCGGAGTACCCCGGAGACGGTTATTTCCCTCCTTGGGAGTGGACCAACTTAGGCCAAAAGCCTAAGCTTGGGGGAGTACGTGTTTCTCACCGACTTTATATTCTTGCTTACAATTTCACTTTGTTAGTCGGTGTTCACACTTTGCCATTGTATCATCCATGCTAGTTTTTTTCCTTTTCTCATTTTCTTCTCGTGTGTTTGTCTAGTTTGAGAAAACTCAAAAAGATTTTCCGTTCTTATTTTGCTTGTTGGGAGGTTTCCCGTGTAAGTAGTTTTCTTTTTCTTTGGGTCAAGGTAGAAGACCATGGTTACAATGTTTAGTGGCTCTCGCATGCATACCTGTTTATCTATCAAAGAGCCATATTACTTTGTCCTCTCCTTTGTGTTTGCCTGCAGATTCTAGCTTTGTCAAATGCACGAGCACTCTTATTATTGTTTACATCATTCGGTCATGCAAGTGAAAGGCAATAATGACGATATATGATGAAGTGACTAAGCCTGGAAAAGCTGGTATGAACTAGATCTATTTTGTTTTTGTAAATATGACTAGCTCATCATTCCTGATTCAACTTTGTTGTGAGAGAAACATGTTCGCAATGACAACTTAGAGATCATAGTTTCTGATGCCATGCTTAATTAGCTAGGAGCTTATAATGGTTTGTCTTGGATGCCGACATGAATTTTGAGATGACTATGATGTAGTATGATAGGATGGTATCCTCCTTTGAATGTTTCAAGTGGCTTGACTTGGCGCATGTTTACGCATGTAGTTGAAACAAAATCAACATAGCCTCTATGATATTCATGTTCATGGTGACTTATGTCCTACTCATGCTTGCACTCAATGTTGGTTAATCTCAATGCATTTTGATGACTCTTGTCGCTCTCTAGTTGGTCGCTTCCTAGTCTTTCGCTAGCCTTCACTTGTACTAAGCAGGAATACTGCTTGTGCATCCACTTCCATAAACCCAAAGTTGTTCCATATGAGTCCACCATACCTACCTATATGCGGTATCTACCTGCCGTCCCAAGTAAATTTGCATGTGCCACTCTCTAGATCTTCAAGAAATAATCTGTTTTGCATGCCCGAACCGCTCATGTGATGATAGGGGGCTATCAGTATCTTCCATGCTAGGCGTGTTATCCCCGATATGTGTTTATTCACTATCACTAACGAGAAACGGGCCGGTAATTGGAATGCCCAGTTCCATGCTCAAATCGAAAAGATAATTGCAACCAAAACTCCCCCTGGATTGATGTTGGTATGGACGGCACCCGAGTATTCAGCTAGTCGTGGAGTGTGATTGATTGGTGGTGGGGGAGTCAAAACATTACTTTTCTGTTTGGGAACCGCCTATAGCATGTGTAGCGTGGAAGATGGTGAAAACTCTTGGTCATTGCGTTGACAATGAAAGCATGCCACCCAAAATTATTTACCTCTGTCTTCAAAGCTTGAGCTCTCGCACCTCTGCAAATCAATGCTTCCCTCTACGAAGGGCCTGTCTATTTATATTCCTGTTCAGTCATCCTCTTCTTATAGAAGTACCAATTAGAGAGCACCTCTGTCATTTTTATGCTTTGCTTTTGACTGATATTGAGTATGACTGTGACTGGATCTTCTCTGCCATGAATTACAATGTTTAGTCAGCCCTTGGTCTTTGAAGGTGCTCTACATTTATGTTTTGCGATCTCAGAAAGAGCTAGCGAGATACCATTTGTTCACACTGCTTCATGATTGTTTTGATCCAAGTGTTGACGTTTGAGACTTATTATTATTGCTCGCTAGTTGATTATGCCATTGATATGAGTTTACCGTGAGACCTAGATGTCATTTTCTTATGTGGTAGCTTGTGATCTTGCTGAAATTCTGGATATGAGTTAGACATAGTTGCAACAACAAGATCAAACAGAGTTCGTAAAAGTTTTTCTTTTGTCTCTTTCAGTTTTTCAACTGAATTGCTTGAGGACAAGCAAGGTTTAAGCTTGGGGGAGTTGATACGTCTCCGTCGTATCTACTTTTCCGAAATCTTTTGCCCTTGTTTTGGACTCTAATTTGCATGATTTGAATGGAACTAACCCGGGCTAACACTGTTTTCAGCAGAATTGCCATGGTGTTGTTTTTGCACAGAAATAAAAGTTCTCGGAATGACCTGGAAATTTACGGGGATTTTTTGTGGAATATATTAAAAATGCTGGCGCAAGAATCAACCGGAGGGGTGGAGCTGAGAGCCTACAAGCCCACTAGGCGCCCCCCCTAACCGCGCCTGGCAGGCTTGTGGGACCCACGTTGCTCCACCACCTCCAATCTCAGCTCTATTTAGTCCCTTTCTTCCTTTGGAGGGCAGATCTGGAGTCTGTTCTGGGCTCTGGAGAGGGGAGATCATCGCCATCGTCATCACCAACCTTCCTTCATCGCCAATTCCATGATGGTCTTCACCGTTTGTGAGTAATCTCATTGTAGGCTTGCTGGACGGTGATGGGTTGGATGAGATCTATCATGTAATCGAGTTAGTTTTGACGAGGATTGATCCCTAGTATCCACTATGTTCTGAGATTGATGTTGCTACTACTTTGCCATGCTTAATGCTTGTCACTAGGGCCCGAGTGCCATGATTTCAGATCTAAACCTATTATGTTGTTGCCAATATATGTGTGTTCTTGATCCTATCTTGCAAGTTGTAGTCACCTACTATGTGTTATGACCCGGCAACCCCGGAGTGACAATAGCCGGAACCACTCCCGGAGATGACCATAGTATGAGGAGTTCATGTATTCACTAAGTGTTAATGCGTTGGTCCGGTTCTCTATTAAAAGGAGATACTTAATATCCCGTAGTTTCCATTAGGACCCCGCTGTCATGGGAGGGATGGACAATAGATGTCATGCAAGTTCTTTTCCCTAAGCACGTATGACTACATACGGAATACATGCCTACATTACATTGACGAACTGGAGCTAGCACTACAGGAATTAGCTTCTTTGTCGTCTACCATCACAGACGGCAAAGAGTATATCACAAACGGCAAAGAGTATATCACAGATGGCAAAGAATCACACTGTCGGCAAAATTTCTGCGTCAGCCTACGACGGCATTGTAGCTTCTTTGCCGTCTGCCTCACCGAAGCGGACGACAAAGAGCTTTGTCGTCAGCTTTTCATAAGAGCAGTCGGCAAATATGTTGAGACGGCAGCCGGCTGGCGTTGCATCCGTTAGGGGCTTACGGAGGCTTTGCCGTTTTCCTCCCCCCCTCTTCTTTGTCGTCTTCCTCCCCCTCTTCTTTGTCGTCTGCTCGCTGATGGCAAAGGGTGACGACCCTTTGCCGTCTGCTGGCTGATGGCAAAGAGCCCGTATTGCTCCTTTTTTTATCTGTTTTCTTTTATTTGCTCCTTTTTTATCTGTTTTCTTTTATTTCCATGCATTTGCCCATATTGCTCCTTTTTTATCTGTTTTCTTTTATTTGCTCCTTTTTTATTTGTTTTCTTTTATTTCCATGCATTTGCATAGCGCGCGCACACACAAACACACACATATATATAGTTTGAGACATCTTCAACACATATTTCACATCATATATATTTCCAATATCATCATGAAATATTTAACAAGCTAGACAACACCTAGGCTAGCACAATACATAGTTTCACATAGTTCACCCATATATACATACATAAATTTTACATTGTTCGTCAATACAAATGAATAAAAACTAAACTCTAACAGTCCATCAATGCCAGGTTCCATGAAATGAATTAAATCTGCAAAATTGGGAGTAATTAAGGAAGTTAGAAGAAGAGGAAAAAGAATACTAACATATATGATGCATCTAAACATATTAAATTCTATTCCAAGGGTAAATAGTAAGGGTACATAAAGTTGAAAGTTAATCTGTTACTAATCATATTATCATGGAGTACATACATGGACAACAATTTATGGTCATGAAAGCAAGCATATTATTTAAACTCATAGACAGAACCTTACTTGATGTTCCTTAAATAATCTTCATAAAGATTATGCTAAAACTCAAAATGAATATTTCTAATATTAATCACATGATGTCTATCTATTATTTACTTAAAACAAAAGTCAAAGAAGCTATCATGTCAATTGCATCAATCAAATGAAGGCTGGCAATTCATACAACAACAAAAAAGTACTCTGCGTTGACACGTACAACAATCTGGATTTATTCAAGACTGATGGGGAAAAAGAACTAGTTTCACAGCGAGGACCCATCATGGAAAATATCTACAACTAATTATCACCAGTTCTACCTATACACATCACAACAAACACTGCACCAATAGGTAAGCATTTCCTTCAATAAACCAAATGCAGAATTTCCACAAGAGGGGCTGCTAGAAACCCAATATATTTACCTTCCTTTTCTTTTTGTTGGGAATTGATGATGACAGAGGCATCCCGTGTACAGTCCTCGACTTTGTTTTCCATAGGCATACAAGGGGAAGACCAAAGGCTCCATGCGCGACTGCTCTCCCCTTGTTACCTAAGATGCAGAAATCATGAGGTGATAAGTAAGAGGCACCTTCTTTCCAAAAATAAACCAAAGGCAGATTCACAAATGGGGAAACTGCCTTGAGATATTAGGTGCTAGATGCCAAATAAAATGTTAAAATGCTGATACTTGAGGGCATATCTCATATATATTAGGTGCTACATAGACACCAAATATATTATATATATTAGCCGATGCAGCTATATATGATTAATAACTGAAACTCGATTACTACCACGCAAAGTTCTGAATTAAGTATAGCATGCTAGGGTCATGCAGGCTACCAAAAACACCCTTAGTGAACACGGAAGAAAACAAGCTAATAGAGTAAAAAATAATTACTAACACGATTCACCATACGCAAATACGCACCTGCAACATAGGAGGTCTTAGTGATATTTTTTCACTTGTTGTGACCTCGGGACCTTCAACTGTGGTAAGAACCAAATCTCCATGGTCTGCAACTACTCGACCGTGAGCTTCTCTTGCTTTCATTTCGTCTTTCCTCTTTTTTGTCTCAATATCAATGGCAGCAACTCGAGCATCAACAAAAGCGCACCTGCAAAATATTGTTCAAAACTTCAAGAGATATAAAGATGTCCCATGTGCTAGCAAACCATTTTTTAGGATAAGTAGCTGCCTTTTCAATATCCTAGCATTGCCACTTCCACTTTCCATGTCATTGGATGTAAATAATATTACAATACAACTTAACGATTGTAAAATGGTCTTCAGAATTTATTGGACAACATAACATGAATCACGCAAAGAGACATAAGCTTCCTACATCACTTTTTCTGTTTACCATACTACATCGCCCACCAAGTGTAGCATTATTAGAAGACAATCAGGAGTTTCAAACAGACTCAACAACATAAATTGATAGAAAAAATATTGGAGGCACTAAATGAACTATTCGGACTGTACACAAAAGGGTTAACTTACTCGATGGTTGTTGGGGTAGCCACAAATAACTGTCTACGGTGCCAAACAACACCAGTAGCAGAAGGAATTGAAACATCCCCGAGATACCTAAACTTAGGCCGCATGGAAGAAATTACAATGTACTGCTGATAAGCAAATGCACAATATTCAACAGTTTGGTCCCACACAGTCCATTCAGGTTATGCAACTAAGCCGCTTACAGGCTGATAGGTCTCCCAACTGCACCAACCAAATGTAGTTAAGTAGGCAGTTTTAGGGTAACACAAACATTAGCTGCAAATACCATGGGTATAGGAAAGAGAAAAGTTAGCTAAGTTAATACAAGTAATAGTGCATAGCATAGGATCATTTCACATTCGCCAATAATAAACTTTCTGGATATGCAGAAAGTATGAAATACCTAGGTGCATATATACCTGTATAGCTGGAAATTTTGGGGTGGCCCTTCTCTGGAGGAAAATGGGTCATCCGAAGCAAAAGATGATCCACTTCCTCCAAAGCTTGATAGGGGCATTGATTGAACAGTTGATATAGCAGTGGCTGTCAAAGGACTTACTCTACGAGATGTTCGGTATGTAACCCCAAGGAGAGCACCACCATGCAAGACAACAACCTGCAAGAACAGAAACATAAATCTCTTTAACCAATAGGACGCTAAGAGTAGTAACACGCTAAACTAAACCTCTTTGGAATGCAACATTCTCAGAAACAGAAATAGGAATTGATATGCCATGACTTGGTGAATCCTACAGGAAACAAAAAAAATGCAAACATGGCACTCTCGATGCTCAGGAGGATTTTTGCAGGAATTCCAAGAGAGAGAAGGTGCATCCAGGAATAATGGGAAAATTCAATTAGGCCAAACCTCTCGCTAGAATCTATAGAACTGGGGTGCAGCAAAGCAATCCGTAGGAGTTTGTCAGTCTTATGATCTAAATGGCCTCTAATGGAAAATTTTCTATAGACTGAAATCCCACAAAAGCACTATGAAAATCTTACTCTCACAAGGAGCCCAAAAGAAACATAAAAAACTTAAGATTCTTTTAACTAGTCAACCAAGGATATGAGGTGGAAGCAAGAACACGCAACCATGCAAACATCCAAATTAGCATTTGCATACCACCTTATGTTTCAGCAACGATGTATGCAAGACAGCTACAACACGGTATTAAAGCACAAATATTTTCTAAACAACGGCAACGCCGAGAGATTTTTAAAATAAGTAATTAGTACAATTAACCAAGCATAATATAATCAGAAAATAATATATATTGTTATTTGTCTGGTAAAGATCAATAACATTAGCTGGGCTAAAAACATTTGAGCCGAGAAAAGAGAAAATGAACCTTTTTATATCAAATAATTGCAAAATTATAGCTCTATTACACCTAGAAAAATATTACTGCATTGTGTCAAAATGTTGCCAAATATTTGTTTCAACAATGTTTGAATGTAACTAAGCTAATTAGGGTGCAAATATTCCAGCATGTGTGAGGCATGTTACGATGGTTTTCTATAAGGGACGCCGATGATCTTTGCATTTTCATCAAGAAACAACCACAAAAGTAAACAAATATAATCACTGTCTTCCCATCAAACTAGTGTATTGAAAGGAAAGATTCTCCATTAAGTTCATAAAGAATATATCATAAATGAAAATTACCTACCGGTTCACTACGACCATCAATGGATCTCTGCAGAACATGAGCTGTTCCATCATCTAACAAAATGCGAACTTGTACTGTGGATATAGAAGCAGCGCCTGACAGTGGCTCCTCCGCAGCGACCTGGGAAGAGGAAGATTGGGCAGATGTGGGCGGCACCTGACCTTCTCGAGAAGGCGGGGAGGTGGGGTGGGGAGGCAGCTATGGTGGGGGTAGAGGTCGCTGGATGTGGAGATGGGGCCCACCCGAGGTGGATCCGGCGCTCAGAGACCGGCGATGACGGTGCTGGCTGATCTGGACGAGCCATACCGTCGCTTCACCTGCTCTCGAGGACCTCGATCTCTGGATTGGACCGGGGAGGGAGGGGAGGTGGTTGGAGGACGCTGGGAGGGGCGCGACGCGGTGGTGGTGGTGTGGCGGCGCGGGGAGGAGAGGCAGAGAGGTGTGGATTGGGGAGAGAGAGAGTGGGGATCGAGGGAGAGGGAAGATGGGGGGTGGGGAGATGGATGTCAGCTGTTAGTGGTCGTCCTCTTTGCCGTCCTCTTGGGAATCAAGCTGACGGGAAAGAGGTCAAGGCACACGGCAAAGGGGATTTGTACACATGGCAAAGAGGCCCCTGATGACAAAGGAGACAACTCCAAGTGCGGTGATTCTTTGCCGTCTGTGTGGATTATCTTTGACATTAGTCTGTTCTTTGCCGTCAGCCCGGTCCATATTTACCTTCCGTTAGCCGACGGCAAAGAACGCACTAATGGTAAAGAGTATCTTTACCATCAGCCAGATCTTTGCCGTCTATTTTTTGGCAGCTGACGGTAAAGAGTTTCTTTGTCATCAGCTAGCAGACGGCAAAGATCTGGCAGATGGCAAATTCTCTGATTCCTGTAGTGTAATTACTTATCTCTCCATGTTATAATTGTTTCATGAATAATAACATCCAGCATAATCATCATCACCGATCCAATGCCTCCGAGTTTTTCCTACTGGTCCTTGCTATGTTACTTTGCTGCTACTGTTGTCACTGCTGCTACTGTTACTCTGTTGCTACTGCTGTCACTTTGCTGCGACTGGTTACTGTTGCTACTGCTGCTATCATACTACTCTGCTACTGATACTTTGCTGCAGATACTAAATCTTTCAGGTGTGGTTGAATTGACAACTCAACTTCTAATACTTGAGAATATTCTTTGGCTTCCCCTTGTGTCGAATCAATAAATTTGGGTTGAATACTCTACCCTCAAAAACTGTTGCGATCCCCTATACTTGTGGGTTATCAAACGTCTTCTTGGCCAATCTCCCAAAGAGTCTAACCCCTTGTGAATGAGCTAAGGGCCTCCTTTTATAGGCAAAGGGGTCACCTACAATACTCGATGGTAGGTTCACGAGATGTTACAGTGAACCTAGAGCGGCGCTTATCCATCTACCGCTGCCACGTGCATTAAATGCACGTCTTGTCCTTGCCAGCTAAGTGCTGGTGGAGACATCTGTCTTGGAGTTTCGACACCTGGGCGCCCTGCTGGCGCATGCGGAATGCGCTGGAACTTGGGGGGCGGTGGCACTGTGGCAAGGGAGGTCGCCCTCTAGTGCTTTGCCATGTCATCCCAGCGAGGGTGCTTGCCGGGTCTTTGGTTCTTCGTCCCGGCAAGGAACCTTGATGGGGGGCTTCGGCTGTCTTCCCGGTGAGCGAAGCTCGCGAGGGTCTTGTTCTTGGTGTGTTCATCACGTCCATTGAACGGACGTGGCCTCGGGTGTCTTCCCGGCAAGGCAGGCCTGCCGGGGCCTTGGATATCTTGGGGGAGCATCTTGTCTAGACTCTACCACGCCCTGCCGTTAGGGGCTCTTCGCGTCCATGCACAAGTCTGGGGCACTAGAGACCCCAGTCTTTAGTGCACCAACACTAGCCCCCGGGCCTGGGCCACATACGCGCGCGGGGCGTTGTTGGGCCAGGTCCAGAGAGGTGCACGGGCCTTTGTGGCTGGATCTGCTGGCGGTTGCCTTTCCCCACACCACACATTGGATGCGCGAAGTGGGAGATCATGCGCAGAGTGGACTCTCCGTCTCCTGAAACACCTCTGCCACGCGCGTGGCATGCACAGTCATGGATGGACATGTGGCAGACGATGCCTTGAAAGGCGTAGTAATGGCTGGGCCCGCCCGTGTGTGCATTGGCGCATCAGGGCGGTTCTCTGTTCGCCCGTGAGCTCGAGCTATTAGTCATAGAGGGTGGTGGCTTCTGGAGTAAGGGAGGCAAGCCCCGAGCCCCGTCCTATAAATTGGGAGGGTTTGCGAGGGGTTTTGCTCACTCAACTCCTCTTGGATCCACCAACTCCTCGGTCTTGGTCCTTGGAATCTTCTTCTTCCTGATGGTGACACTTGCCCCTAACCATGGTTAGGGGACGGGTTCTGCCACCGTCGGCCGTGAGGGCTGCGAGGGGATCCCGTTCGGATCATCCCACAGCTTCTGAGGGTGCTGTGACGGAAGGCGGACCGAACGCCCGTGGTGGAGGAAGGGCGAGGGGCCGAGGTTTCTGCGGAGGTCGAAGCCGGGGGAGGTGGAGCGCTCCTCCAATGCCTCCGCCTTCCCGAGGGGTTGCTCCTGTGGCGGCCCATGCCGGAAGGAACCTGATGGAGTTTCTTGTCCAACTACAAGGGCCCATCCGGTCCCTCCTCCGAATCCCTGGTGTCTTCGTCGAGGCAATGGAAGGAGAGGGGGTCCGACCATGTGGCTCCGCATGCACGGCTGTGGCAATGGTGCCGTGTCGGTGGTTGCGTTGCGCACTAGGCCTCGGGCCCTGTTCCTCAGCAACGGGTGGAAAAGCTTCGCCCGCGCCCACAGCCTTTGGGATAGGCATGTTCTCCGCTTCAAGAAGGTGGCAGAGAACACGCTCTCCGTCAAGCTATATAGAGCTTGGGTGCGCGTCTCGCCTGCTGTGAAGAGAGATCAAGCAGAGTTGAAAGCCTTTCCTCGGGTGAGAGTAGCGAGGAAAGGACGGACGATGATGACATCGGAAACGGGTCAGGCCACTCGCAGTCAATATCTGCATGAGGAGGCCTGGCCCCGGGCCTACAGTAGGTCGTAACATCGCCGTCAGTCTGCCGCTCACTCCCTTCCGCGCCGGACGGACCGCAGCTGCCTCATCTTCCCGTCGGCGCCAGGGCTTCTGCTCCTCCATATCTTCGGCTTCGTTCTGCTCCGTGCAACGCTGGTCCCAGAGGAGCCAACCCTGATCGCACGGAGGGCCGCTTCATGTTTTCCTGAGCTCCAGTCCGGCGAGCGTAGTTCCTCGCCAAGGACAAAAGTTCAAGGTTAGAGTAGATTATATCATCCATGTGACGTGTTTGAGAAGTTCCCCAAACAGATGAATGAAAAGATTGTTTTTACCTTTTTAGATCCTGCTCTTTGTATGATTCATTTTTGCATAATCTGGGAGCTTGCCGGCGACTACCGGCAAGGCTCCTTGCCACGTTCGGTGCAACCAAGGAAATCGCCACGCGCAGCTTGAGACGAAATCGGGTGCTACGTAGCCGCTTGCTCTGTTGATCAGGTTCGCAACTGTTTGAAGGTGCTCTGTGGCCATTCATGTTGTTTGAATGAGTTCGAAACAAAGATAAGGTGCACCGATCTTTGGGAAGGTCCCAGTACGTGCAAACTCCTCACACAAAGATTGGAAACTTTCCAGGGGAAAAAGCAGAAGATCTATCTACTTCAAATCTGAATCTCAACCTTAAGAACTTATGTATCCGCGTCGTGGTCGCGAGTCGCATGAATCTTTTGCCGGGGCGTCGGAGCCCTTGGCAAGCAGGAAATCACCGCACCTCGCGGTCTCTTCTCCAGCAAGGACTTCTTGCCGACGGTGCGTGACCATCGCTTGGAGGAACAGCCAGCCAGGGTGTAACCCCTTTTTGCTTTTCTCTTGCTAGGCTGTGCTCGTGGAGCCCCCGAGCGCGTCTTTGGGCAACGACGCGACGCTCTCAGGGGCACAACACTCGCACTGGAGTGCACGCTGGGGCTTCGGGACCGTGTGGCGCATCCTCAATGACTATGCATCGCTCCGCGGAGGTGCGTCCGCCGGAGTATGTGCCGGGGCCTCTATGATGCGCCCAGGGAAGCCCTCGACAGTTGCGCGTCGTGCCCCGAGTGACGTATCGGCCTGGCGATGCTACTCTTGGAGCCTCTGCCTCCCTTCCCCGCGTGCGCGTGTAGAAACGCGCTCGCGCAGGCCTTGGGAAGCCGTAGCAGAACAGGGCGCCCACCCCGGGGGAACGCGGCATAGCGCCCAAACATCGATGGAGCCGATGTCGAGCTTGCTCCGATCCACACGTCTCTCCCCCACCCCCTACCTGGCGCGCCAAAGATGTTGGTGATGTTAGGTAGACACCTATAGGGATCAACATGATCCCTGATACGTCTCAAACGTATCTATAATTTTTTATGGTTTCATGTTGTTATCTTGTCAACTTTGGATGTTTTATATACCTTTTATATCTTTGTTGGGACTAACTTATTAATTCAGTGCCAACTGCGAGTTCCTGTTTTTTCTGTCTTTTTGACTTTTTTCAGATCTGATTTTGGAATGGAGTCCAAATGGAATAAAATCTCCGAAATGAATTTTTCCAGAACAGAAGAAGATCAGGAGACTTGAGGGCCAAGGAAGGAGGCCCACACGGGGCCCACAAGCCCTGTAGCCGCGGCTAGGGGGGCCTGCGGCTACCAGGCTTGTGCCCCCCTGGAGCTCCCCTGCCCTAGCTCTTTGGCCTATTTATTCCTTAAAATCGCAGAAAAAATTAGGGCGTCCACGAAACCACTTTTCCGCCGCTGCAAGCTTCCGTTTCCGCGAGATCTAATCTGGAGACCCTTCTTGGTGCCCTGCCGGAGGGGACTTTGGAACTGGAGGGCTTCTAAATCAACATCATTGCCTCTCCAATGACTCGTGAGTAGTCCACTTCAGACCTACGGGTCCGTAGTTAGTAGCTAGATGGCCTCTTCTCTCTCTTGGATCTTCAATACAAAGTTCTCCATGATCTTCATGCAGATCTATCCGATGTAATCCTCTTTGGTGGTGTGTTTGTCGAGATCCGATGAATTGTGGATTTGCGATTAGATTATCTATGAATTATATTTGAGTCTTTGCTGATTTCTTATATGCATGATTTGATATCCTTGTAAGTCTCTCCGAGTCTTGGGTTCTGTTTGGCCAACTAGATCTATGATTCTTGCAATGGGATAAGTGCTTGGTTTTGGGTTCATACCGTGCGATGACCTTTCCCAGTGACAGAATGGGCAGCAAGGCACGCATCGTGTTGTTGCCATCAAGGATAACAAGATGGGCTTTCATCATAGATTTGAGATTGTCCATCTACATCATGTAATCTTGCTTAAGGCGTTACTCTGTCCTTATGAACTCAATACACTAGATGCATATTGGATAGTGGTCGACGTGTGGAGTAATAGTAGTAGATGCAGAAAGTATCGGTCTAGTTTTTTTGGACGTGATGCATATATGTATGATCATTGCCATAGATAACATCATGACTTTGCGCGGTTCTATCAATTGCTCGACAGTAATTCGTTCACCCACCGTCTACTTGCTTTCATGAGAGAAGCCACTAGTGAACACTACGGCCCCCGGGTCTATTCACAATTATCATCTCAGCTTTCACTATTACTTTGCTTTGTTTACTTTTTTGCTTTCAGTTCTCACTTTGCAAATAATCTATAAGGGATTGACAACTCCTTCGTAGCGTTGGGTGCAAGCTCTTTGTGTTTGTGCAGGTACTTGTGACTTGACACGACCCTCCTACTGGATTGATACCTTGGTTCTCAAACTAAGGGAAATACTTACCGCCGCTGTGCTACATCACCCTTTCCTCTTCAAGGGAACACCAACGCAAGGCTCCAAGGCCGTAGGGGAATCATTTGCATATTTGCCAAGGAAATCCCTATAGGCGTAGCCAGCAGCAGAAGTATTTCTGGCACCGTTGCCGGGGAGAGATCAAGTCAAGATCTATCCAAGTAAGTGTCACAAACTCATCTCTTGCATTTACCTTTTTTGCCAGTTGCCTCTCGTTTTCCTCTCCCCCACTCCACATTTGCCGTTTTCATTTTCCTTTCTCCTTTGCCTTTTGTCGTTTTCCTTTGCCTGTTTTCTTGCTTGCTTATTTTTTTGTTTGTTTGTTGAAGTCATCATGGCTGAAAACACCAAACTTTGCGACTTCTCGAATACTAATAATAATGATTTTATTAGTTTTCCGATTGCTCCCGCCACTAGTGCGGAATCATATGAAATCAACGCTGCCTTGCTGAATCTTGTTATGAAAGAGCAATTTTTTGGCCTTCCTAGTGAAGATGCCGCATCCCATCTTAACACTTTCATTGAACTTTGCGACATGCAAAAGAAGGAAGATGTGGATAATGATGTTGTTAAATTGATGCTTTTCCGTTCTCTTTGCGAGATCGTGCAAAAACTTGGTTTTCTTCTTTGCCTAAAAATAGTATCGTTTCTTGGAATAAGTGCAAAGATGCTTACATATCCAAGTATTTTCCGCCGGCTAAGATTATCTCTCTCCGTAACGATATCATGAATTTCAGGCAACTTGATCATGAACATGTTGCACAATCTTGGGAGAGGATGAAGTTAATGATTAGAAATTGTCCCGCTCATGGCTTGAGTTTGTGGATGATTATACAAATCATTTACGCTGGTTTGAATTTTGCCTCTCGAAATATCTTGGACTCCGCCTCAGGTGGAACGTTCATGGAAATCACGTTAGGAGAAGCTACAAAACTCGTAGACAATATCATGACCAACTACTGTCAGTGGCACACTGAAAGGTCACCTGCTAGCAAAAAGGTACACGTTATAGAAGAAATTAACTCACTTAGTGCTAAGATGGATGAGTTGATGAATTTGGTTGCTAGTAGAAATGCTCCTTTAGATCCTAATGACATGCCACTATCTTCCTTGGTTGAGAGTAGCAACGCTAGTTTGGACGTTAATTTTGTTGGTAGAAACAATTTTTGCAACAACAATGCTTTTAGAGGAAACTATGTTCCTAGGCCTTTTCCTAGTAACTTCTCTAACAACTATGGCAATTCCTACAACAACATTTATGGAAATCATAACAAATTACCCTCTGATTTAGAGAGTAATAACAAAGAGTTCATCAACTCTCAAAAGATTTTCAGTGTGTCCATAGAGGAAAAACTACTCAAAATAGACAATTTGGCTAAGAGCGTTGATAGGATGTCTTGTGATATTGATGCTTTGAAAGTTAGATGTGCTCCTCCCAAGGTTAACTTGGATGAAACTTTAAAATCTATGCGTGTCTCCATGAATTAGAGCAAAGAAAGAACCGCCCAAATTCACGCTAAGCATGAACGGTTTAAAAGGGTGCGTTCTAGTGATGCAAATCACGAAGATCTTCAAGTGCTTGGTGTGACTCCTCTTGAATCTTTGTTTTCGCGTGTCAAACCTATTGATGAAGGGTCTGGATATGAATCCACTTTGGTTGAAAAATGCCCCAATGATTTGGAGTCCACCTATCTTGATGATAAAGGTGTGGAGAGTGGAGTAGAAGAAATCAAAATATTGGGTAGTAATGAAACTCCCACTTTGGATTTCAAGGAATTCAATTATGATAGTTGCTCCTTGTTTGAATGCATTTCCTTGATGCAATCCATTGCAAACTCTCCACATGCTTATAGCCAAAGCAAAGCCTTTACCGCACATATCGTAGATGCTATGATGAAATCTCTTGAAGAGAAACTCGAATTAGAAGTCTCTATACCTAGAAAACTTCATGATGAGTGGGAACCTACTATCAAGATCAAAATCAAAAACTATGAATGCAATGCTTTGTGTGATTTGGGTGCTAGTGTTTCCGCGATTCCAAAGTCTTTATGTGATATTCTTGGTTTTCATGAGATTGAAGAGTGTTCTCTTAATTTGCATCTTCCGGATTCTACTGTCAAGAAACCCATGGGAGGATCAATGATGTTCTTATTGTTGCAAATAAGAACTATATACCCGTGGATTTCATTATACTTGACATAGATTGCAATCGTTCATGTCCCATTATTCTTGGTAGACTTTTCCTAAGGACTATTGCTGCTATCATCGATATGAAGGAAGGGAATATTAGATTTCAATTTCCTCTAAAGAAGGGCATGGAGAATTTTCCTAGAAAGAAAATAAGATTTCCTTGCGAATCTATGATGAGGGATACTTATGGTTTGAGCACCAAAGATGACTATACGTGATTCCATCACCTTATGCCTAGCTAAGGGCGTTAAACAATAGCGCTTGTTGGGAGGCAACCCAACGAATCTATCCTTTTTCTTTCTGTTTTGTGTTTTCCACACTTTCATAATTCTGTTATGATTGTGTTTTTTGTGTTTCTTTTGCGTTTGTGCCAAGTAAAACCGTTATGATTAGTCTTGGGGATGATCGTTTGATCATGCTGGAAAAGACAGAAACTTTCTTCTCACGAAAAGAATTTTCATTTTTTTCCTGTATGATATTTTGAGTTGATTATTTTTTCTGATGATTTGTATGCAAATTATTCAGCAGGTCGTAATTTTTCAGATTTTTGAAGTACCAGAATTATACAAAGTATACAGATTGCTACAGACTGGTCTGCTGTTAACAGATTCTGTTTTTGTTGAGTTGGTTGCTTATTTTGATGAAACTATGAATAGTATCGGGGGGTATTAGCCATGGAACATTGAAAATACACTAACCCAACATCAACATAAGTAGAATTTAAGTTTACTACAGTACATAAGGAAGTGGTGATTTGCCTTCTTATACTAATGATATCACGAGTTTCTGTTTAAGTTTCGTGTTGTGAAGTTTTCAAGTTTGGGTGAAGTTCTTATGGACATAGAGATAAAGAGTGGCAAGAGCTCAATCTTGGGGATTCCCAAGGCACCCCAAGTTGATTCAAGGATGCCGAAAAAGCCTAAGCTTGGGGATGCCCCAGGAAGGCATCCCCTCTTTCGTCTTCAATCCATCGGTAACGTTACTTGGGGCTATATTTTTATTCACCACATGTTATGTGTTTAGCTTGGAGCGTCTTGTATCGTAGGAGTCTTTTATTTTTGTGTGTCACAATCTTCCTTGCTGCACTCCTACATAGAGATACATGCACTCACCGTGATTTTGTCGAGCTTCACTTATATCCTCTGGTTAGGCAATTCAGCTCACATGTGTTTCACTTATATCTTTTGAGCTAGTTGATTTTGCTCTATGTGCTTCACTTCTATATTTTCGAGCACGACAGTGCGTGGCGTGGTAGTTGATCTATGATATGAAAGTAGTCTCAAAAGGGGTAGTTATCCAAAGGGATATGAAAACTTCCACCTTCATGTGCACTGAGTAGTTAGAGAAGTTTTATTCATCTCAATTAGTTTTGAGTTGTGGTTGTGGTAATATTGAAGTTATACTAGTAAGGTGTTTTGGATCTAGAAATACTTGTGTTGAAGTTAGTGATTCTCGTAGCATGCACGTATGGTGAACCGCTGTGTGATGAAGTCTGAGCATGAATAGTTTATTGATTGTCATCCTTTGTGTAGCGGTCGGGATCGCGCGATGGTTTATACCTACCAACCCTTCCCCTAGGAGTATGCGTTGAATGCTTTGTTTCGATTACTACTAAAACTTTTGCAACAAGTATATGAGTTCTTCATGACTAATGTTGAGTCCATGGTTTAGATGCATTTTCACCTTCCAGCATCACTATCTTCTTTAGTGTCGTGCAACTTCCACCGGTGCATAAAACCCACCATTAGCCTCCCTCAAAACAACCACCATACCTACCTACTATGGCTTTTTCAAAGCTATTCCGAGATATATTACCATGAAACTACCACCATGACATGTGCCACAGCTTCTACATTGCCATTGCATGATCATAAGATAGCTAGCATGATGTTTCCATTGATGTCTATGCCATGCTAGATCATTGTCGCGGTACACTATCGAAGGCATTTCATATAGAGTCATCATTGCTCTAAGTTTTGAGTTGTAAGTGTGATGATCATCATTGATGGAGCATTGTCCCATGTGAGGAAATAAAAGAGGCCACCGAAGCCCATTTACAAAAAGAGGCCAAAGATGCCCACCAAAAAAAAGAGGCCAAAGAGCCCACCAAAAAAATGAGAGAAAAAGAGAGAAGGGACAATGCTACTATCTCCTTTCCACACTTGTGCTTCATATTAAGCACCATTATCTTCATGA
Organism: Hordeum vulgare subsp. vulgare; assembly: GCF_904849725.1. Classification (NCBI taxonomy): domain Eukaryota; kingdom Viridiplantae; phylum Streptophyta; class Magnoliopsida; order Poales; family Poaceae; genus Hordeum; species Hordeum vulgare. The sequence continues at coordinate 107,238,302 of NC_058521.1, read as the reverse complement.
TTGAGAGTCTCTCGTTTTTTCACCACCATATAGCTAGTGGGAAATTTTCATTATATAACTTGGCTTGTATATACAGATGATGGGCTTCGTAAAAATTGCCTTAGGTCTTCGTGAGCAAGCAAGTTGGATGCACACCCACTAGTTTTCTTTAAGAGCTTTCACTTACTCTTAGCTCTAGTGCATCATTTGTATTAGAATCCCTACTCATTCACATTGATATCTATTGATGAGCATCTCCATAGTTCATTGATATGCCTAGTCAATGTGACCATCTTCTCCTTGTTTGCCTTGCAACCTCCACCACACTCCATTCCACTTATAGTGCTAAAACCATGGCTCACACTCATGTATTGCATGCGAGTTGAAAAAGTTTGAGAAAGTAAAGGTGTGAAAACAATTACTTGGCCAATACCGAGGTTGTGCATGATTTAAATTCGTTGTGCAAGGATGATAGAGCATAGCCACACTATATGATTTTGTAGGGATAACTTCCTTTTGGCCTTGTTATTTTGAAAGTTCATGATTACCTTGCTAGTTTGCTTGAAGTATTATTGTCTCCACGTCAATAGAAAACTAACGGATCTGAATATTCATGTCACATAAGAGGAGTTACAAAGGACATCTATGCCAGGTAGCATGAAAGCATCAAAAATTCATTCTTTATCACTTCCCTACTCGAGGACGAGCAGGAGTTAAGCTTGGGGATGCTTGATACGTCTCAAACCTATCTATAATTTTTGATGGTTTCATGCTATTATCTTGTCAACTTTGGATGTTTTATATAACTTTTATATCTTTTTTGGGACTAACTTATTAATTCAGTGCCAAGTGGGAGTTCCTGTTTTTCTGTGTTTTTGACTATTTTCAGATCTGATTTTGGAACAAAGTCCAAAAGGAATAAAATCCCCGAAATGAATATTTCCAGAACAGAAGAAGATCGGGGGAATTGAGGGCCAAGGTAGGAGGCCCACAAGCCTTGTAGCCGCGGCCAGGGGGGCCCGCGGCTACCAGGCTTGTGGCCCCCCTGGAGCTCCCCTACCCTAGCTCTTTGGCCTATTTATTCCCTAAAATCCCAGAAAAAATTAGGGCGTCCACGAAACCACTTTTCCGCCGCCGCAAGCTTCTGTTTCCGCGAGATCTCATCTGGAGACCCTTCCCGGTGCCCTGCCGGTGGGGACTTTGGAGCTGGAGGGCTTCTACATCAACATCATTGCCTCTCCAATGACTCGTGAGTAGTCTACTTCAATATAAAGTTATCCATGATCTTCATGGAGATCCATCCAATGTAATCCTCTTTGGCGGTGTGTTTGTCAAGATCCGATGAATTCTGGATTTGTGATCAGATTATCTATGAATTATATTTGAGTCTTTGCTGATTTCTTATATGCATGATTTGATATCCTTGTAAGTCTCTCCGAGTCTTGGGTTTTGTTTGGCCAACTAGATCTATGATTCTTGCAATGGGAGAAGTGCTTGGTTTTGGGTTCATACCATGCGGTGACCTTTCCCAATGACAAAAGGGGCAGCAAGGCACGCATCATGTTGTTGCCATCAAGGGTAACAAGATGGGCTTTCATCATAGATTTGAGATTGTCCATCTACATCATGTCATCTTGCTTAAGGCGTTACTCTGTTCTTATGAACTCAATACACTAGATGCATGCTGGATAGCGGTCGACGTGTGGAGTAATAGTAGTAGATGCAGAAAGTAGAGGTCTACTTGTTTTGGATGTGATGCCTATATGTATGATCATTGCCATAGATACCGTCATGACTTTGCGTGGTTCTATCAATTGCTCGACAGTAATTCGTTCACCCACCGTCTACTTTCTTTCATGAGAGAAGCCACTAGTGAACACTATGGCCCCCGGGTCTATTCACAATTATCATCTCAGCTTTCACTTTTACTCTGCTTTGTTTACTTTTTGCTTTCAGTTCTCACTTTGCAAACAATCTATAAGGGATTGACAACCCCTTCATAGTGTTGGGTCCAAGCTCTTTGTGTTTGTGCAGGTACTTGTGACTTGACGCGATCCTCCTACTAGATTGATACCTTGGTTCTCAAACTGAGGGAAATACTTACCGCCGTTGTGCTACATCACCCTTTACTCTTCAAGGGAACACCAACGCGAGGCTCCAAGGACGCGGGGGAATCCTTTGCATATTTGCCAAGGAAATCCCTATAGGCGTAGCCAGCAGCAATACCCTTGTGATCGTAGGGCAGGGAAAGGCAGCGTCAAGAGCAGATCTAACAATCAACACCCGGCAAGCCCTTTGAAAGGATCGATATGGTTGACTAGAGGGGGGTGAATAGGCAACGACCACTTTTTAATTAAACTTAACAAGTTAGGGTTAGCAACATAAAGGTTCTCTAAAATGAAACAAGGTGATGAACCTATATGATGCTACCAACTATAAACACTAAGGCAAGTAAGAGATAGTCTACAACAAAAACATACACAATATAAAGATTAGAGATAACCGCAAGTGGAACCAATGAAGACAAGGATGTGTTACCGAAGTTCCTTCCTTTTGACATGAAGTACGTCTCTGTTGGAGCAGTGTGGAGGCACAATGCTCCCCAATAAGCCACTAGGGCTACCGTATTCTCCTCACGCCCTCACAAAATGCAAGGTGTCGTGATTCCACTATAGGTGCTTTTGAAGGCGGCGACCGAACCTTTACAAACAAGGTTGGGGCAAACTCCACACAAAGCTTGGAGGCTCCCAACAATACCACGGAGCTTCACCACAATGGAATGTGGCTCCAAGGTGACCTCAACCGTCTAGGGTGCTAAAACACCCAAGAGTAGCAAGATCCGCAAGGGATTAGTGGGGGAAATCAATTTTCTCTTGGTGTAAGTATAGATATAGGCCTTCTCAACCAATTCCTAGGAAATCAACAAATTTGATTGGCTAGGGAGAGATATCGGGCACTTTTGAGCTTAGGGAGCAGCAATGGAGCTTGGGAGGGTCAAAGGTAGGGTTCGTGAGCAAGAAGAACCCTTTATATAGCAGGGGGAAAATCGAACCGTTTTCCCACTCACGGCACGAGCCCAGCGGTACTACCGCTAGCTTCAGCGGTACTACCGCTAACACTCCAGCGGTACTACCGCTGGCTGTAGTGGTACTACCGCTGGCCCATGGTAGTGCAAAGATACTACCGGGCTAACCACCGCCAAGAAAGTGCTCGCAAAAAGTCCGACGAAGTACAGCTGCAAGGATGGCGGTACTAAAGTCCTGGAGCGATGCTACCGCTGACCAGGGGCGGTACTACCGCTAGCTCTAGCGATACTACTGCTAGAGATAGCGGTACTACCGCCAGCTCTAGCGGTACTACCGCCAGCTCTAGCGGTACTACCGCTAGGCCCAGCGGTACTACCACTAGGTGACCTTTTTGCAAGATGAGAGAAACTAGAGATGGGAAAAGCTCCAAAGTTGCAGGGAAAGGGGATGGAGATAAAGTGTGTGCGTGCAAGATTGATTCCACCTAAATCTTTCCAATATGGATCCCCTATTAATAGTACGACGTTCCTACGACTCAAAAATCACCCAAGAGAATCGTAGAGGACACCGTGCTTCTGTTCCATGGAGGGTGCCGAATCGTGTTCTGCCTTTGTCATGTATTATCTGAAAGCTCAATGCACAAGATTAGCCCATTAAGGTATTGTCATCAATCACCAAAGTTACTTAGGCATAAATATGCCCTAACAATCTCCCCCTTTTTGGTGGATTGATGACAATACCGGATTTGCATAGTAGAAAGCATGTGATCATAAAGATAATATAATAGAGATAATTGAAGAGCATATGAATCACAGCATATGATAAGAATAGGTCTCACAGTAAAAACAAGTCTCACATCACACGTAGTCAATATAGCAAATACGATCAAACCAAGTTCAAAGCAAACACGATAGAGATAAATCAAAGCTAAAGCAAAGCAAAGACAGATCCTAGACTCTCTCCCCCTTTGGCACAAGACACCAAAAAGGGGGCACACCTAAGACACCGGTGGTCACTCCTCATCCCCAGACGCATCCGTGGCATCCGGATCCTGCTCGTCCTGCTCCTCCTCAATGTCCTCCTTAGAAGCCTCCTCCTCAGCATCAGACCCAGTCCACTGGTAACCTTGAGCCCTCATCCAGTCAGTCTTTGGAGTGATGTCGTCCTCTGAGCCACTTGAGATAGCCACATCAAGGGTCCTTAAGACACGCTTGTGCCTCTGACGGTTGTCCTTCTGGGGCACATGAGACTGATACTGTCCCTTGGCCTGCATACAGAAGAGAGTCTTTATCTGATCCTTCAGCTTCATAGCCCAAGATGGCATAGCAGAAGAGCAGGTATGCGAAGCAGGTCCTCCTCCAGCAGCAGTCTCTGTGTCCGTATCCATGGGCTGAGAAGAAGTTGATGGGTTGGCCCATTTGTCCTTTATACGGAGCTTGATAGGATCATGCACAAAATAGTCAGCCTGAATAGGTAAGGGATCTATCAGATAGATATCGTTCCACCTCTTCTGAATATAGGCAAATAGGTAAGGCCCGTAGATGGGAACCTTACGATTCATGATGCAATTCCAGAGCTCATGGAACATCACATGAGTTATGTCGAGAGGCGCAGTTTCCTTAGTCCTTGCCTCCTCACACAGCAGAAGCATCTCAACCAGATGACCATGCACCTCGTCCTTGTTGCCAATACGAGGGAATAGAGAGTTGCGGAAGACCCGATGCATGATGGACGCATCCCAATAGCACTTTCTTCCCCCTAAAAGTCGACATTGAGGAACTGCATGAACTCTGTCCAGGAACCAGTCAGCTTCTGATTACCGGTCACCAGGTCATGGTGCGCTCGTCATCACGTTGAAAGTGAACAGTGACATAAAACTGGGCCACAATATCTGGATCAAAATCCTTTCTGAAGGTCATGATATCTGTAAGGCCAAGCTTTTCAATCAAGGAGAGAGCCTCGCCAAAGTAGTCTGGATTCCACCGAAAGTGAACGATGTGATCCACTGCACTGGGACAAAGATCTTCTTGAAGGGCTTGATGATGTCACGATAGATCATTGCTTGTTCTTGTGACCAAACATGATCGACGCCCCTGAGCTCAGCCTTGTCATCAACATAGAGATCACGGTTGCGGAGTGCCAGAAAATCCTTAGGGGGCATAGTGCGAATGTTGACCCCTTTTGTCTTGTTAGCAGTATCCTTGAAGGACCTCTTCTTAGGATTCAGACTGGAAGTGGCGGAACCTTCTGGAGCCTCTGGAGTGCGATACTGCTTTGGTTGGGTGCTACGTGCAGGATTCTAGCGACGAGGACCACCTGTGACACACAAGACACACACACCAAAAAGAGCGACAAATGGAGTCATGGCAATGTTCAGAAATCATAAGAAGAAACACATATTGCGAAGAGAAATCAAAAGAAAATACCCTCCTGGCAGTAGTACCGCTAGGGCCCTGGCGGTAGTACCGCTGGGGGGCCTGGAGGTAGTACCGCTAGGGGGTTGACTTTTTGATCTGGATATATTTGAACCCACAAAAACTACTAGATTCGTTTCAAGAGATCCAGGACTAATAAATAAACTCATTACAAGAATCACCATATACCTAACACGAGTGGAACTCGAGATCATCTAGATGGAGATAAGCCTAGTCAATGGGATCCAAGTTTTAGATCAAATCCATGAGATGTATGATAAGAACTACTAGATCTAAAACATGGAGAACTAGGGCATGTCAAAATATTTGCAGTGAAGAACACTAGACCTAAAATCCCCTAAGATATCTCCCTCGTTCCATCCAAAAACTAAGCACAAATCATATTCATGGATCCAAATCAACAAGCTCCTAACCCTAGAACCAAACACACCAACCAAGAGAAGAAGGGGAGGAGTTTTACCGGGGTCCATGGCACTTGACGGAGGAAGGAGGAGGGGAGCAAACCCTCCAACTGAAAGGATAGGACGGGCTCCGCAGAGAAAGATCTAAACGGGGGGAGTTCGGTGTAGAGGGAGAGAGAGCCACGAGGAAGAAGAAGTAGGGCAAGAAAAAACGGCCCCCCCTCCTTTATATAGTCCAAGGGATACGGGCCCAGCGGTAGTACCACTGGGGTCCTAGCAGTAGTACCGCCGTCCTGGCGGTAGTACCGATGGGGTCCTAGTGGTAGTACCGTCGTCCTGGCGGTAGTACCGCTCCCCCTTGAGACAACCCTAAAAAGCACTAGTCAAGCCTCGATAGGTTGGGGTCCTAGCGGTAGTACCGCCACCCCTGGCGGTAGTACCGCTGGGGTCCTGGTGGTAGTACCGCTACCCCTGGCGGTAGTACCGCTCAAAAAGGCACAACGAGACATAGGAATTTGTGGAAATGATGTGGGCACCGACTAGTCAGTGTAACAGAAAAGGTAACACCAGCAAGATATACTGACTAGTCATTTTGTATCCTTTCTTCAACACGAGAGAAAGGTGGGGGCGGTAGCCGAAGCCACCTATGTATGAGACAAAGGTATGAAACCGCAAAGAATTATCCTTGGGTTCATGACCAACACTCGTCTTTGAAGCCCAAGTGCCATTTAATAATGGCCAAACTGAAATACTTGATCGATTTATGCATAATGGGGGGAGGGGAAGTTCATTGAGAGAACAACACTCCCCCTATGTCCATGCCTACACCTAGAACAAGATGTAATGCAGAGTGAGGTGCAAAGTGCCTAGTTTAAATCCACATTACTTGAATCAATGAAATTTAGCTCATTCCTTAACTCCCGTGTCGGGACCCCGATCCTAAGCCATAGGAATCCAGCGTGTAACACATTGCATCCCTTTGTGGTCTCACGCACGGTTAACTCCACGGCTGCAGCCTTACCTTAGCCGGGAACGTTTGCGTCTTTTGACTCACGTATGCGATAGTGTCGCTAGCAATCCAATGTCAAAGAACCCGGATCGACATATCTAGTCATAAACCAAAGTGGCAGTACCGCACAAGGAGAGGCATACATGACCCAACAAAGCAGGTGTCGGTCATCAGCAAACGTAGACGAGTCGTAGCAAGCTACAAGTACTCCATTACGTCGCGTGACATTTCCCCAAAGGGGACAGACACAGTAGCTAAGAAGGACACATGCCGGTCAACCAATGTGTCCAGAGCAGTAGCGAACTACCAAGGCTCGTTGGATCACAAAGGGGCATTTCCTTGTAAGGAGTGCTACTAAAGTTCACGACTAGGTATTCGAACCCCATACATATCAAGTAAGACACACGTATGCATGGCATACCGATATGTATAGATACATCGATGGCATCACAACATAACCATAAACATACAAGCTTTATATAAGAGGCTCGGAAGAGCCACACACATAATATTACACATTAAGGTCTCTCGACCCATAATAACAGTCATATAAATACAAGCTAGCGGAAGAGTTATAAACTGTCTGGGTACAGACAGGGAAACTAGAAGGCACATGGCCTGACTATACTACAGAGCCGACGTAGGGCCAGATCGTAGCTGGGACACCAGCTACTCGTCGTCGTCGATGTCTACGAAGAACCCTCCATTAGGGTCATTAGCAACCTCTGCAACATTTATTAAGCAAACATGAGTACGAAGGTACTCAGCAAGACTTTAGGATGACTAACTACTCATGCAAGGTATCAAAAGGTATTGTGGGGTTTCATGCGGGAAGCCAGCATTTGACTCGTGGCTAGACAACTTGCATTTTTAAATAATTTTGACAACGTGATTTCTCGCACACGAGTCCACTAACACCACAACAATACTCTATCGTGGAATCATTCCGCCTCCATACGGAAATGCCGTCCACGACACTCATGCTTATTTTGGCAATTTTATGAGTAGCCATTGAAGTTATCTATGAACAACATATGTCTCCAAGTAGTCCATATCCGCGGGCGCGGCTATTCGAATAGATCATTACCCTGCAGGGGTGTACTTCGTCACACACGCTCTCGCCACTTATCGCCATGTGCACGTCATGCACCTCAGCAACCTTCAAGCGGAAGCCCAGCGAGGGAGTCGGCCACGACCGTTAACCACACTAGTACCTAGTCCAGGTTTATCGCCTATGTGAGAGTAACCCGTACGAAAGTCCGGCCGAGGTTTCCGCCACGGCCACAAACGATGTGCGCAGGGTTCCCAAGCCCACCATCCAGGTGCCACTTGGTACACCGTGCCACTGCCTACCGCATCACGGTCCACCTCTCAGGTCAGCACCATGCACGGCCTCCAGCATTACTATAAACACCAGAAACTACTTGCAACTCCTGGACCGAGTACTACGCGATTAATAGGCCGAGCGGGGTCATATTTCAGGGCCCAGCATGTGGTAGTATCTAGTCTTGGATTACATACACGGAACTCAGTTCCTAAGGACGGTTCCAATGAAACAACCTGCCATGTACTCCTACACAGCCTTTCACCGGTACCTTTACCAAATCAAGATCAACACACAACCTTTGCTCACCGAACACATTCCACATTTCTGTTCATCTCCCAGATGACAGACCATACACAACTCTAAGCATAGCATGCATAGCAGGATAAGGCACATCATAGCTCAAGCAACTACCAGGTATGCTAGGTTGCAAGGTTCGGCTATTTACTGTGACAAGGTTAGGTCATGCAAAGCAAGTGGGTTCAACTAACATGGCAAAAGCAGTTGAAGCATTTGATCCTAATGCAATAAATAAGTGCAGGAGCAGGAACATGGGAATCATCGGGATGATCAAAGGGGTTGCTTGCCTTGTTGCTCAGAGGAGGAACGATATCCGTCAGACGGATATTCGGTGGAATCCGGGGGTGCGGAGCCTACCGAAATGAATGGCAACATTCAATAACAATCATATGCAATCAAAATGATGCATGAGCATGGCATGAGAATGCAAAGTGATAAGTTATTATTTTCAACATGTATTAGTTTTAGAGTTGATTTGAATCACATTCGAATAGCAATTCAAACGGGGTATTCTCGGATACCGGTTTAATTGATTCGACCTGATGCTCAGATCAACTTGATGTTAGCATGCTTGAAATGTCATGTTATGGTACTGATTTGTAATTAGGGAAGTGTGTGATCATTGCATTCATAATGAAATTTGAATAATTTTCCAAATTCCATTTAAAAAGTAATTATAAGAATTGAATTATTCCTTATTACTCATTTTAGGGTTCTGTAACTTTTTCAAACATAGTTGGAAATAGCATAATCAGAATCCTTGAATTTTTCTGATACTTTTTCATATATAAATTATTTTCATTGGAGTTACAGATTAATTTCTATGATTTTTACAAGTTTTAGGAATTTCCTGAATTAGTTTTATACTGGAAATTCTATTTGTTGCATCAGACTGACGTCGGCAGGTCAGCCGACCTGTTCAGGTCAAACCTGACAGGGGGACCCACTGGTCAGCCTCTCTGGGCCTAATCCCGCGCTGACCTGTCCTAATTGGGGTTTGACTTGGCCTTGGGCCCACTTGTCAGCGAGTGATTAAGCCCTGAGCTGCTGGGTTAGCTTTGCCACGTCGACCCCCACCAGAGGGTGGTCGCCGGCGACCAAGCCTGCGGCGGAGGGCTCGCCGGAGGCGACCTAAACGGCGCTGCACAACACCAATTCGAACGCGGTTTGCAGCTACGGCACGCTGGCGAAGTGGCCGATCTGGCAGGGGCATCAGGGGAGGCTAGGGTCGCCGGGAGAGGCGCCGGCGACGAGCCAGAGCGACGGCCGAAGCTCGGCCTTCTACGAGCGATGGCTCTAGGGCACGGGGAGGGCAGCTAGAGGGCTCATCACGCTCCTGGAGGCTCCAGGAGCTCGAATCCTAGCTCGAGCGCTTGGATCAGACACCACAGCGACGGCGACGACATGACCGGCGGCGAGAAGCCCTCGGCCTTGGTCGAGAAGGAGGCTACGATGCACGTGAGAGCGTGGGGAAAGAGGGGAAACGACGACGAGCTCTCGGCGGTTCCGATGGTGCTGTCGAAGGGCTCGGGGATGCGCCGGAGGGGACGAATCGACGGGAGAGGTCCGGCGGCCGGAGGTGGAAGACGACGGCGTTGGGGGTGATGCGGAGCTCGGGGAAGCTTCGGCTTCTGCAGAGATGACCAGGGCGACGAGGCGGAGCTATCAGACTACTCGGAGGAGGGTTCCCATGGCTAGAGGTGCTGCGGCTCGAGCTCGAGCTCGGCTTCAATGGCGGCAGCAGGAAGGAGGAAGAGATCCGATAGGAGGGAGAGAGCCGACGATGGGAATGGATAGCGGTGGCCTCGGGGAGCTTATCCCCGGCCTTGCCAGCGTGGGGCGGCGGCCAGGCAGGCGCACAGGTGCGTGGCCATGCCGGAGGAGGCGGCGGCCACCTCCTGCTCCTACTGGCGCGAGGGAGGGGACGAGCCAGGGAGCTGGGTCGGGCCAGGCTAGGCGACAGGTAACTCTTTTCCCTTTTTTTTCCAATTTTTGTTTTTCTGTTTTGCTAACTATTGTTTTGCTATTTATTTCAGCTCCAAAAAAAAAGTAAAAACTATTTTAGACCTCCTGAAATATTGTTATAATATTCCCAACCATTTCCAAAGTTTTCAACATTTTTGAAAATTTATAGTTTCTAATTTCAAATTTAAAGTTTGAAACCAGTGGCTTTTGCATTGATTTAAAATGCTTAAGGTGTCAAGAAAATAGTTTTCTCCAATGCTCATTTACTTTCATGATTTATCAGAAAGTTTGAACATTTCCTGAGGCCATTTTGGGTTCATTGATTTGAACTAGTTTGAGATTTTCTTTATTTAAAGTAGTGGCTAGGGTTTTGAGTTTTTCCTTTGCCACTTTCTTGTTCTTGTTGAAAATTCTTAGATGCAAATGCAAAGAAAACATGAGCAGAAGGCTAACTTGCTTAAGGGTTAGGGATGTGACAACTCACCCCCACTCAAAAGAATCTCGTCCCGAGATTTAGAAGTCGTCGGGAATAACGCCGAATACTCAAGTCGGAGACGATCCTCTCTTTCCCAAGTTGCCTCCTTTTCAGAATGATTTGACCATTGAACTTTAAGAAACTTGAGGTTTCGACGTCGAGTGGTACGCTCAGCTTGATCAAGAATACGCACGGGGTATTCTCGGTATGAAAGGTTATCTTGTAGATCAAGCGTTTCGTGGTCCACTTCACGGATAGGATCTGAAAATCAATGCCTGAGTTGCGAGACGTGGAAAACATCATGAACCTTGGAAAGATGCGGAGGAAGTTCCAACTGGTAGGCAACTTCTCCTCGTTTGGCAAGAATGCGAAAAGGACCAATGTAACGAGGAGCCAATTTGCCCTTGATACCGAATCGATGGGTACCCTTCAAAGTTGTAACCCGAAGGTAAGCCTTCTCGTCAACTTCAAAGGTCACAACCTTATGATGACGATGATATTGGCTCTTTTGACGAGACTGGGCTGTTTTCAAATTTTCACGAATAATGCGAACCTGCTCTTCTACATCATGGATCATATCCGGACCAAAGAGTTGCCTCTCTCCGGTTTCTGACCAATTAAGAGGTGTTCGACATCTTCGTCCATAGAGGACTTCAAAAGGGGCTTTGCCCAAGATCGATTGGTAACTATTGTTATAAGCGAATTCGGCGAATGGAAGACACTTCTCCCAATTCATACCAAATGATATAACACAAGCTCGGAGCATATCTTCTAGAATTTGATTCACTCTTTCTACTTGACCACTTGACTGGGGATGGAAAGCAGTGCTAAAAGATAACTGAGTCCCCATGGCATTCTGAAAACTTTCCGAGAATCGAGAAGTAAAGATACTCCCACGGTCCGAGTTAATGTCCAGGGGAACACCATGAAGAGACACTATTCGAGAGATATATAACTCTGCTAGCTGGCAAGCTGTTATACTCTCACGAACAGGAAGAAAATGAGCCACTTTGGAAAGACGGTCAATGACCACAAAAATAGCATTATTCCCCTTCTTGGTCTTGGGAAATCCGGTAATGAAATCCATGCTAACTTTATCCCATTTCCATTCAGGAATAGCTAGAGGCTGAAGGGTGCCAGCAGGCCTTTGATGTTCTGCCTTAACTCGATGACAAACGTCGCATTTAGCAACGAACTCAGCAATTTCTCTCTTCATCCTAGTCCACCAGAACCTCTGGCGTAGGTCCTGATACATCTTAGTACTACCGGGATGAATGGTGAGAGGAGAATCATGAGCCTCCTTAAGGATTAACTGCCTTAGATGTGGGTTCTTAGGAACCACTAAACAATTCTGGAAGAACACAACACCTTGATCGTTCATGGAAAATTCTTTAGCGTTTCCGCTAGAAATATTCTCCTTGATCCGTGATATACCCTTGTCACGCTTTTGGCCAGCTATAATTTGATCCTTAAGAGTAGGCTTCGCCACCAGGGTAGAAAGGAATCCTTGAGGAACAATATGAAGATTCAACTTCCAAAAGTCCTCATGGAGATGTGGTTGACCTTGTTGTAGCATCAAATTGTTACAATAAGATTTACAACTTAGTGCATCGGCCTTCCCCGAGGTGTAAGTTATACCTAAGTCGTAATCCGAGATCAACTCAACCCACCGTCTTTTCCTGAGGTTCAAATCCGGTTGGGTGAAGATATATTTCAGACTTTGGTGATCAGTGAATATTTCGCAACGATTACCCAGAAGGTAATGTCGCCAGGTTTTTAGTGCATGGACCACAACTGCAAGCTCAAGGTCATGTGTGGGATAATTATCCTCATGCGGACGCAACTGTCGAGATGCGTATGCGATCACATGACGATCTTGCATGAGAATGCAACCTAATCCTTGTCGCGAGGCGTTGCAATAAATAACAAAGTCCTTAGAAAAATCTGGTGGTAGCAACACAGGTGCGGAAGTCAGGCATCTTTTCAGTTCCTGAAAACTATGCTCACACTGTGGTGTCCACTCATAATTTTTATCTTTCTTGAGGAGTTCAGTTAGAGGCTTTACAACCTTGGAGAAATTCTCGACAAAGCGGCGACAATAGCTCGCTAGACCAAGAAAACTCCTAACTTGCTTAACCGATTCAGGTTGAGTCCAATCAAGGACAGCTTGAACTCTCTCGGGATTGACAGCAATACCCTTACCAGAGATTACGTGGCCTAGATAGGTCACTTCTGGTAACCAGAATTCACATTTTGAAAATTTGGCATAAAGGCGATGCTCTCGAGGTTTCATCAATACCAGCCTTAGATGCTCGGCATGTTCTTGTTCATTCTTCGAGTAGATGAGAATATCATCGAGGTATACTACGACGAATTTATCCAAATACTCCATGAAGATTGAATTCATCAGCCGAGAGATGGTGGCTGGGGCATTGGTTAAACCGAAGGACATAACGGTGTACTCATATTGGCCATAACGAGTAACAAAAGCCGTTTTTGGAATGTCCCCGTTCTTAATCTTGATTTGATGGTATCCCAATCTCGAATCCATTTTGGAGAAGACGTAGGATCCAGCGAGCTGATCGTACAAGTCGTTGATCCTGGGGAGCGGATACTTGTTCTTAATGGTGACCAGATTAACTGGTCGATAATCTACAACCATCCGATCCGTTCCGTCTTTCTTCTTGACGAAGAGGACGGGGCAAGCCCAAGGAGAAGAGCTAAGACGAATGAAACTCTTGTTCAAGGCCTCATCTAACTGCTTCTTAAGTTCGGCTAGCTCCAGGGGTGCCATCCTATATGGTCTTCTGGCTATTGGGACAGTTCCCGGAACAAGATCTATCACAAACTCTACATCTCTGTCAGGTGGGATTCCTGGCAGTTCCTCTGGAAAAACATCCGGGAAGTCACAGACTACCGGAATGTCTTCAAGTTCCGGAAGAGGGTTGGCATTTAGAGAATAGAGTTGGCATTTGGCAACTCGAGTAGAGACATTTACTATATCACCCGAGGGATGGGTAAGTTGGACATTTCTAGAATGAGTACCAATCTTGGCATAGTGAGCTGACATCCAGTGCATGCCCAAGATGATATTAATATCCGAAGATTTCAAAGCTATCAAAGAGGCTAGAAAAACTAGCCTATCTACTAGAATTTCATTGTCATAGGTTATCCTAGAGGTTTGCCATTTACTACCAGGGGTTTGGACAACCAATGGGATTGGCATATCACAAAAAGACATGTTATGCAACTGTGCATAACTTTCTGAAATGAAGGAATGAGAAGACCCAGTGTCAAAGAGAACGGACGCTGGGTGATGATTAACAAGAAGCGTACCCAGCATGACGTCGGGATCCTCTGCGGCTTCTTCTGCTGACACATAGTTCACACGGCCACGCGCAGGAGTTGGCTTCACATAGTAAGCTTTGCCCGACTTGGCTTGCCCGACGGACTTTCCGGGTTGCTTGGCACCCACATTCTGAGGACACTGACGGGAATAGTGCCCTGGTTCTCCACACTTGTAGCATATCACCTGGTTCGCACGTGGTGCAGCATTGCTAGCTGAACCACCATAAGCTTTTGCTGGAGGGTTGGCCTGATTCGTCTGAGGCGCCACGTAGGAGGGCCTCGGAGTGTATCTTGGCGGCAAAGAACTGTTTGGAACCCACAGCTTGCGTTTTGGAAACGCGGAACCAGAAGACGAGCCAAAGTCACGGGAGTGCTTCCTTGTGGCTTCGAAGTCAGTATGACCAGTCTCGGCACTGATCGCTTTGTTGACCAGGGCTTGAAAGCTTGCACACTCATGGAGGCGCAGATCATGACGCAACTCAGGGCTCAGACCCTTACGGAATCTTGCTTGCTTCTTGGCTTCAGTAGACACCTCCTCTATTGCATAGCGGGCGAGGTTACCGAACTCGCGGCTATAGGCATCCACAGACAACTTGCCCTGAGTGAAGGTACAGAACTCCTCTCTCTTTTTGTCCATCAGGCCCTCTGGAATATGGTGCAGACGAAAAGCTGCACTGAAGTCTGCCCATGTGGCCACTGGTTCAGCGGGACGCATAGCTTCAAAATTCTCCCACCACAAATTGGCGGGTCCTTCCAGGAAATACGCCGCGAAGGTCACCTTGTCGGCCTCAGACACATTCGCAGAGCGAATCTTGCGTGAGATGCTGCACAGCCAGTCATGAGCGTCGAGGGGATCGACGGAATGATGAAACTTTGGAGGATTCAACTTCACAAAGTCATTGAGGGACACTGCGGCATTCCTAGGCTGTCGAGCCGTATTCTGCTCAATACGCTCTAGTAGTCGATTGGTCTCCCTTTTGTTTCTTTCTGCCTCAAGCATCACTTCTACCAGAGAAGGTGGGTGAGGCAGGTCTTCCTACGACGCTTGACTACCCTCACCTTGCTCATGAGCAGGGGCACGGTTCAACCTGGTGAAGACCATCCTGACAAACAAACTCATAGCTTAGACCAACATCATATCAATACTAGCTATGGAGTAAGAATGTACTGAACACACGGAATGCGGAAATGAATATCCGAACAGCATGGTAACAAGCAACTGCTATATATACACCATGGTTCATACACACCCTTACATAGTTCAGTACAACCTTAACCGAAGAGCAAACTACTGAAATTATGAAACTACTCATCAGAGGCTTACAAGCTTCCTATACATTATTTATCTAGGCCTCCGGAATTCATTTCACATTACATGCATACTTCACAAGTCATGCAGGACTCTGAACGTACGGCTACTACCATACTATCCTTCCGCTCACAGCTCAGGCATCCGCATAGAACATCTCATAGAGATTACCTCCATAACCTGGAAGCTCAACCTGCGGATCAGGAAACACTCTAGCCTGAGATCCCTGGAATCCATAAGGACATGGATGTGGCCTTGGTCCCCTGACTGGTGGTAAGAGGGGTCCCCGAAGAGGTGTAACTCCTCCTATAGCTGGCCAGTCAACGTGGGCCAAAAGATGGGTCCTAACAGGGTTCAGCATCTCCATCTCTCCATACCCTGTCTGGACTACCGGTGCCAGCTGCGTCAAAGCTGTCCAGAGACGGGCACGGGTAGCATAAAGCTCCATGCGGAGAGCACGAGCATCCCTGTCTTTGTTCTCTAGCATCTCAACAGTGGACTGCAGTAGTGGATCCTCCATAGAAGAATCAAAATAGACTCCACTGAGGTATCCCTCTTCACCAGGCTGAGAGGCCGGAACATAGCAGAACTGTGAATTCTGCAGCAGTGCATGTCTCGCTCTCATAATGGTCAGCATTGAATAGGCAGCATCCTGTACTGCCATGTCAACGGTGATCCCCAACCCATAGGACCAATGGATTGGCTTCTCAGCTCCAGGGTAGTCTAGAAATACCCTAACAGTGCAGATGTACTGGCTCTGGTTGAAGTCTCGGTACTGTTCCTCCACTGTGTACTCGGGGTACCAGCGGTAACCGCACACCGACATCACCCTGACCAGCATGGCCGTATGACCCGGTACATCAATGCACCTGGTCAGACGTACCACCTGACGAGAAGGACGGCCAGGCATCTGTAATAGAGAGTAATGCAAAAGCATTAGAGCTCTGAATGCAAAATTGGGCAGCATAACGGCTGTAAATGCTCAAAAACAAATTTTGAGACAACCCAAAAATGGAATAGCGTAACCACTCAACTATCAAGTTCAACTCTCTGATCATCAAACTTACTTCCCTTTTCCTAGGAAATGACAGAAACCCCATATCTCTCGACCAGTAGTCCTATAATCTACCGATCAGAAACACGAGCCTAGGAGAAGATGAGTAACCTAGTCCTTAATTCCCGCAGAAAAGACGAGGATGACCAGAATAGAATAACTTGAGAAGAGAACAATAGTCTTACGTTCCCTTCCACAAACAATTCCCTTATATATAACTAAAGAAATTCTAGACTCAACTTCGACCAGTTTGGCTTAGTAATCCTACAGTCAGTCAGGCTCTGATACCAACGCTGTCGGGACCCCGATCCTAAGCCATAGGAATCCAGCCTGTAACACATCGCATCCCTTTGTGGTCTCACGCACGGTTAACTCCACGGCTGCAGCCTTACCTTAGCCGGGACCGTTTGCGTCTTTTGACTCACGTATGCGATAGTGTCGCTAGCAATCCAATGTCAAAGAACCCGGATCGACATGTCTAGTCATAAACCAAAGTGGCAGTACCGCACAAGGACAGGCATACATGACCCAACAAAGCAGGTGTCGGTCATCAGCGAACGTAGACGAGTTGTAGCAAGCTACAAGGACTCCATTACGTCGCGTCACATTTCCCCAAAGGGGACAGACACAGAAGCTAAGAAGGACACATGCCGGTCAACCAATGTGTCCGGAGCAGTAGCGAACTACCAAGGCTCGTTGGATCACAAAGGGGCATTTCCTTGTAAGGAGTGCTACTAAAGTTCACGACTAGGTATTCGAACCCCATACATATCAAGTAAGACACACGTACGCATGGCATACCGATATGTATAGATACATCGATGGCATCACAACATAACCACAAACATACAGGCTTTATTTAAGAGGCTCAGAAGAGCCACACACATAATATTACACATTAAGGTCTCTCGACCCATAATAGCAGTCATACAAATACAAGCCAGCGGAAGAGTTATAAACTGTCTGGGTACAGACAGGGCAACTAGAAAGCACATGGCCTGACTATACTACAGAGCCGACGTAGGGCCAGATCGTAGCTGGGACACCAGCTACTCGTCGTCGTTGATGTCTACGAAGAACCCTCCATTAGGGTCATTAGCAACCTCTGCAACATTTATTAAGCAAACATGAGTACGAAGGTACTCAGCAAGACTTTAGGATGACTAACTACTCATGCAAGGTATCAAAAGGTATTGTGGGGTTTTATGCGGGAAGCCAGCATTTGACTCGTGGCTAGACAACTTGCATTTTTAAATAATTTTGACAACGTGATTTCTCGCACACGAGTCCACTAACACCACAACAATACTCTATCGTGGAATCATTCCGCCTCCATACAGAAATGCCGTCCACGACACTCACGCTTATTTTGGCAATTTTATGAGTAGCCATTGAAGTTATCTATGAACAACATATGTCTCCAAGTAGTCCATATCCGCGGACGCGGCTATTCGAATAGATCATAACCCTACAGGGGTGTACTTCGTCACACACGCTCTCGCCACTTATCGCCATGTGCACGTCATGCACCTCGGCAACCTTCAAGCCGAAGCCCAGCGAGGGAGTCGGCCACGACCGTTAACCACACTAGTACCTAGTCCAGGTTTATCGCCTATCTGAGAGTAACCTGTACGGAAGTCCGGCCGAGGTTTCCGCCACGGCCTCAAACGATGTCCGCAGGGTTCCCAAGCCCACCATCCGGGTGCCACTTGGTACACGATGCCACTGCCTACCGCATCACGGTCCACCTCTCAGGTCAGCACCATGCACGACCTCCAGCATTACTATAAACACCAGAAACTACTTGCAACTCCTGGACCGAGTACTACGCGATTAATAGGCCGAGCGGGGTCATATTTCAGGGCCCAGCATGTGGTAGAATCTAGTCTTGGATTACATACACGGAACTCAGTTCCTAAGGACGGTTCCAATGAAACAACCCGCCATGTACTCCTACACAGCCTTTCACCGGTACCTTTACCAAATCAAGTTCAACACACAACCTTTGCTCACCGAACACATTCCACATTTCTGTTCATCTCCTAGATGACAGACCATACACAACTCTAAGAATAGCATGCATAGAAGGATAAGGCACATCATAGCTCAAGCAACTACCAGGTATGCTAGGTTGCAAGGTTCGGCTATTTACTGTGACAAGGTTAGGTCATGCAAAGGAAGTGGGTTCAACTAACGTGGCAAAAGCAGTTGAAGCATTTGATCCTAATGCAATAAATAAGTGCAGGAGCAGGAATATGGGAATTATCGGGATGCTCAAAGGGGTTGCTTGCCTTGTTGCTCAGTGGAGGTACGATATCCGTCAGACGGATATTCGGTGGAATCCGAGGGTGCGAAGCCTACCGAAATGAATGGCAACATTCAATAACAATCATATGCAATCAAAATGATGCATGAGCATGGCATGAGAATGCAAAGTGATAAGTCATTATTTTCAACATGTATTAGTTTTAGAGTTGATTTGAATCACATTCGAATAGCAATTCAAACGGGGTATTCTTGGATGCCGGTTTAATTGATTCGACCTGATGCTCAGATCAACTTGATGTTAGCATGCATGAAATGTCATGTTATGGTACTGATTTGTAATTAGGGCAGTGTGTGATCATTGCATTCATAGTGAAATTTGAATAATTTTCCAAATTCCATTTAAAAAGTAATTATAAGAATTGAATTATTCCTTATTACTCATTTTAGGGTTCTGTAACTTTTTCAAACATAGTTGAAAATAGCATAATCAGAATCCTTGAATTTTTCTGATACTTTTTCATATATAAATTATTTTCATTGGAGTTACAGATTAATTTCTATGATTTTTACAAGTTTTAGCAATTTCCTGAATTAGTTTTATACTGGAAATTCTATTTATTGCATCAGACTGACGTCAGCAGGTCAGCCGACCTGTTCAGGTCAAACCTGACACGGGGGACCCACTGGTCAGCTGCTCTGGGACTAATCCCGCGCTGACCAGTCCTAATTGGGGTTTGACTTGGCCTTGGGCCAACTTGTCAGCGAGTGATTAAGCCCTGAGCTGCTGGGTTAGCTTTGCCACGTCGACCCCCACCGGAGGGTGGTCGCCGGCGACCAAGCCCGCGGCGGAGGGCTCGCCGGAGGCGACCTAAACGGCGCTGCACAGCACCAATTCGAACGCGGTTTGCAGCTACGGCACGCTGGCGAAGTGGCCGATGTGGCAGGGGCATCAGGGGAGGCTAGGGTCGCCGGGAGAGGCGCCGGTGACGAGCCGGAGCGGCGGCCGAAGCTCGGCCTTCTACGAGCGATGGCTCTAGGGCACGGGGAGGGCAGCTGGAGGGCTCATCACGCTCCTGGAGGCTCCAGGAGCTCGAATCCTAGCTCGAGCGCGTGGATCAGACACCACAGCGACGACGACGACATGACCGGCGGCGAGAAGCCCTCGGCCTTGGTGGGGAACGAGGCTACGATGCACGGGAGAGCGTGGGGAGAGAGGGGAAACGACGACGAGCTCACGGCGGTTCCGATGGTGCTGTCGAAGGGCTCGGGGGTGCGCCGGAGGGGGCGAATCGACGGGAGAGGTCCGGCGGCCGGAGGTGGAAGACGACGGCGTTGGGGGCGATGCAAAGCTCGGGGAAGCTTCGGCTTCTGGAGAGATGACCAGGGCGACGAGGCGGAGCTATCAGACTACTCGGAGGAGGGTTTCCATGGCTAGAGGTGCTGCGGCTCGAGCTCGAGCTCGGCTCCAATGGCGGCAGCAGGAAGGAGGAAGAGATCCGAGAGGAGGGAGAGAGCCGACGATGGGAATGGATGGTGGTGGCCTCGGGGAGCTTATCCCCGGCCTTGCCAGCGCGAGGCAGCGGCCAGGCAGGCGCACAGGTGCGTGGCCGCGCCGGAGGAGGCGGCGGCCACCTCCTGCTCCTACTGGCGCGAGGGAGGGGACGAGCCAGGGAGATGGGCCGGGCCAGGCTAGGCGACAGGTAACTCTTTTCCCTTTTTTTCCAATTTTTGTTTTTCTGTTTTGCTAACTATTGTTTTGCTATTTATTTCAGCTCCAAAACAAAAAGTAAAAACTATTTTAGACCTCCTGAAATATTGTTATAATATTCCCAACCATTTCCAAAGTTTTCAACATTTTTGAAAATTTATAGTTTCTTATTTCAAATTTAAAGTTTGAAACCAGTGGCTTTTGCATTGATTTAAAATGCTTAAGGTGTCAAGAAAATAGTTTTCTCCAATGCTCATTTACTTTCATGATTTATCAGAAAGTTTGAACATTTCTTGAGGCCATTTTGGGTTCATTGATTTGAACTAGTTTGAGATTTTCTTTATTTAAAGTAGTGGCTAGGGTTTTGAGTTTTTCCTTTGCCACTTTCTTGTTCTTGTTGAAAATTCTTAGATGCAAATGCAAAGAAGACATGAGCACAAGGCTAACTTGCTTAAGGGTTAGGGATGTGACATCCCGGAACCTTGCTTCATCTAGGGGCTTAGTGAAAATATCTGCAAGTTTCTCTTCAGTGTTGATGAAGTGAACCTCAATATCACATTACTTGATATGTTCAGGAATGAAGTGATGGCGAATATCAATATTCTTGGTCTTGCTATGTTGCACCGTATTGAGGGAAATCTTGATAGCACTTTGATTGTCACACAGAAGAGGCACTTTTTCACAAGTGACACCGTAATCCTTTAAAGTTTGTCTCGTCCATAGCAACTGTGCACAACAACTTGCAGCTGCCACATACTCAGCTTCGGTGGAAGATAGTGAGACACAATTCTGCTTCTTTGAAGACCAACTTACCAGTGAACGGCCAAGGAATTGGCATCCTCCAGAAGTTGTCTTCCTCTCCACACAATCTCCTGCCCAATCTGAGTCAGAATAGCCCACTAGGTTGAAGTTTTCTCCTTTGGGATACCATAGACCAATGTTTGGGGAATGAGCCAAATATCGAAAGATTCGCTTAACAACCATAAAATGGCTTTCTTTCGGTGCAGATTGAAACCGTGCACAAATCCCTACACTCAACATGATATCCGGTCCAGATGCACAAAGGTAAAGAAGGGATCCAATCATGGAGCGATATACCTTTTGATCCACTGCTTTACCATTGGAATCATTGTCAAGCATGCATCTTGTTGGCATTGGAAATTTGACCGTCTTGACATCCTCTAGCTCGAACCTCTTGAGCATGTCTTGAGTGTACTTGGATTGTTTGACGAAGGTCCCTTCTAAGCCTTGTTTAATCTCGAACCGAGGAAGAACTTCAACTCACCCATCATAGACATCTCAAATTTCTCGGTCATTAGTGCAGCAAATTCTTCATTGAAAGCTTCGTTAGGGGAACCAAAAATGATATCATCAACATATACTTGGCATATGAACAAATCCTCTTTGACCTTCTTAGTAAAAAGAGTGGGATCTATCTTCCCAATTTCAAACCCACGATCTTGTAACAACTCAGTAAGGTACTCATACCACGCACGTGGGGCTTGTTTAAGGCCATAGAGTGCCTTATTAAGTTTGTACACATGATTGGGGAGCTTGGGATGTTCGAACCCCGGGGGTTGTTTGACATAGACCAAGTCATTTAAAGAACCATTAAGAAAAGCACTTTTCACATCCATTTGTTGTAATTTGAAATTATGATGAGAAGCAAATGCAAGCAGCGTGTGAATAGATTCTAGACAAGCAACAGGGGCAAAGGTTTCACCGTAGTCGATACCCTCGACTTGGGAGTAGCCTTGAGCCACCAATCTTGCCTTGTTTCGAATCACAATCCCATTGGCATCTTGCTTGTTTTTGAAGATCCATTTGGTCCCGATGACATTATGTTCCTCCTTTGGTCTTGGCACTAAATTCTAGACTTGATTACGCTCGAAGTTGTTGAGTTCTTCATGCATGGCCATAAGCCAATCCTCATCGTCGAGTGCTTCCTGTACCTATTGAGGTTCACAATACGAAACAAACATGTGATGCTCACAATAATTCCAAATTTGTTGACGAGTGGATACTCCCCTTTTCAAACTAGCCAACACATTCTTCATAAGAAGTGACTTGACTCTCAGCTTGTTCGCAATCTTGGTTGCGCGACGCTCCAAGAGTTCTGCATTGGATAACTCGGGAGCATCGACTTGATTACTTTGCTTGCCCTTGCGTTTTGATCCTCCTTTGGCACCAGTAGCCCTCTTAGGTGCCGCAGAAGGGAATTGAAAGACAGCATCCTGATCAACTTGATTTTTGACTTGAGCAGGTCACTGTTTGTCCTTGTTCTTGTGGTTTCTCTTGATCTTGATCTTGTGCTTCTATTTGGTCTGGATCTTGTAGTTGCACTTGATCTTGATCTTGAGCAGATTCGGAACCTTGTGTAAGCACTTGTACATCGTGGGACACATCACCATCTTTGAGCAATTGATCTTGTCCTTGAGCTTGTTCAACTGGTTGAGGGTCTTCTCTTTGTTCATCGGAAGCATGTGGGGCTTGTGAGGATGATGGCTCCACTTGAGTAGAGCATTGTCCTTCTCCTTTGGCTACAAGGGGTTCCTCAATGGGGAGTATTTGACCAATCCCCATTCTTGTTATGGCTTGGGGAGGAATTTCCTCACCTACATCACATAGACCACTTTGCTCCACTTGCGAGCCACTATTTTCATCAAACTCCATGTTACACATTTCCTCAATGAGCCCGGTGGACTTGTTGAGGACGCGGTAAGCATGAGAGTTTGTAGCATAACCAACAAAGATGCCCTCTTGTGCTCTAGAATCAAATTTAGCTAAACGTGCACCTTTCTTGAGAATGAAACACTTACACCCGAATACCCGGAAGTACTTGAGATTGGGTTTGTTTCCGGTGAGAATCTCATATGGGGTCTTGTTCAAGCCTTTGCGGATATAGAGCCGATTGGACACATGACATGCTGTCTTGATGGCTTCAGCCCAAAAGTTATATGGAGATTTGAATTCCTCCATCATTGTTCTTGCAACGTCCATCAACGTTCGGTTCTTCCTTTCCGCCACACCATTTTTGTTGAGGGGTGTATGGTGCTGAATATTGATATTTTATTCCCTCATCACCTAGAAGCTCATCCAAGGTGTAGTTCTTTAACTCGGTGTCGTTTTCACTTCTAATCATCAAAATCTTTGCTTCATGTTGACGTTGAGGTTCATTAGCAAAGTTGATGACAGCTTGTTGAGTCTCACTCTTCCTCTTGAAGGAATATACCCAGGTGTATCTTGAGTAGTCATGAACAATCACCAAGCAGTATTTTCTGCCCCCTAGACTATCTGTCACGGGGATAACCCCGGGGTAGGCTCATCAAGCCTGCTCCTTCATTTCCTAACCAAAGGATATGAACAAATACAGTTTCCCAAGGCCCAATCTTCTGGCCGGCTAGGTTGCGCCTACCGGCTGGAGGACGAGGTTGCCAACTCTCTGGTCGGCTAGGCAACCCCTGTCGGCTAGAGTCGAGACAGTTAACTCTTCCTGACCGGCCTGGTCAAGCCAGCCGGCTAGGAACGAGGCGGCCGGGGATAATAAGTCACATCATATCGTAGGTCAGGATGAGCCCTTACGATTAAGGGTAGCTACGTGTCAGCAAAGGTATTGGATCGGAGTGCCCGACACGTACGAACGTCGGCGGCCACGCCACTGACCTACCCCGACTCTGTCCATCACCTAGCATAGTGTCGGACCGTCACACTCCCACTCCATTACTACACTCGGCGTGGGGAACAATGGAGGCTGTCGTACTACCTGCCCATGACGAATCTCGTTGGACGACGCTCGACGTACAGTGCGTGCTTGGCGTCAACCTTACGCGAGAGCTTCATTGGCCAGCCGGCGGCTCCTATAGCCAATCGATACCATGCAGCCGGCACGCCCCTCAACCGACAAGACAAGACTCTCGTGGGCCCGCGGTCAGCCGGCGAAGCTGCCAGCCGGGTCCCACTCTTGTACCCTTTATCCATATTCTAGGCCGGCGGGTTCGTCTATAAAACCCCTCGGTCACCCTCCATGCAGGAGGACAGTCGAACAACACTTCACATCCACCAACCACATAGAGAGAGGCAGAGACGAGCCGGCTGCTCCCCTCTTCCTCCTCCCAACACAGCTCCAGGAGCAACATTGTAATCCATTCATACACATCAAACACTCCGGCAGGACTAGGGGTCTTATCTCTATGGACAGCCCTGAACCTGGGTACATCGTGCGTTCCATGCTTGTACCAACCTCGCTCCCAGCGCCCTCCTTTGTCCCTTCGGTTCTCACCGACTTTAGCCTACCTATGGCATATGTTGTGAGTATTCACCGACATTTGGCGCCCACTGTGGGGCCGATCGCCGCATCGGCAGGCTTTACGCGCTGGGCGAGGCCCCACACCTACGCCACCGGATGCATCGCGTCCGGATCGGTGTGCATGCCCGTGGAGCCCGCTTTCGACGAGGCAACACCGATGATGATCGACGTCCCTGTCCGCCATGCGGATTCGGACGAAGATTCTTTAGACGAGGCGCTTCCTAGCGTCGTCGTCGCTGCTATGGAGAACCTCAGCGTTCTCTTTAGCGACTTATGTCTCAACGACGGTCCTCGCTACTTCAGCGAGGACTTCGACGCTGAGGCGCTCTGCGCCAGCTTCAGCAGGCTCTCTATCGCTGATACGCCTGCACATGACATGTACCCCAGCAACGTACTCGTCTTCGACGGCCCTCCGCCGTCGGTGTGTTTCTTCACCCCATACCATGTCGCCGCCATCTCCAATATCGTGGAGGTGATGGTTATTGGCGCTGGCACTAGCGTGGCTCATGGCAAGGCATCGGCGAACGCTGGTGGGCCCGCTGTTGCCACCGCTGATACTTTTCAGGACGCCATCGCCAGCCTGAAAACACCCACCACTGCTTCCGCGAAACCTAGCGACGCCCGAGCCTCACTGGAGGAGGCTCACAAGCGTATCTTCGAGGAGGGCATTGTCGTCTCCTCGGCAAAACGTCAGATGGAGGCCACGCAGTGCGAGTATAACTCCGCATACGGCCTCACTCTGATTTCCGAGGCCCCTAGTCGGCTTGGATCGGTCCGCAGCCGCGGCCCATTCATTGCTGATATCCTAGGCGGCGCTCAGCCCACCTACGAGACCCCTACGGCCAACATGCGGGCAGCACAGGCGGCCATGGAGGAGATGGGGAGCCTGGAGGGCGAGGAGCGCGCCTTCCAGGATAAGCGGGTCAAGGATCTCCTTGACGCCGCCAACAAACAGCAGACTTGGCTTGACCCCGGTCAGGCCCAGTCAGAATCTTCGGGACCCAACTCCGGAGCACGCCGCAACCCTAGAGGTCATCATCACGTAGAAGGATCTTCCTCGCATCGCACCTCCGGCCAGAGGGGCGAGGGAAGCCAAGACTGGCGCTCCCAGCGCCAGAGCGATCACACTTCGAGCAAGCGTCGCGGAGACGACGAGAGTGATTCGGCATGTGAGGTTCCTCACCCGGGCAGGACCCATGTCTCCGGTTCGCGAGGCGCCTCCCCTCTTGCTACTCGGATTGGCGCTCGCACTCCCCAGGATGATCAGGACACCCGCAGGCGTCTCATCGTCCTGGCCCAGTCAGCCCTCGTGGAGGAAGACGGCCCCATCGGTCCGGCTTGCTTCGGCCCCCGGATCTGAGGGGAGCCATTCCCCCGAGGCTTCACTTTTCCTCGGGACACGCCCAAATACAACGGCACTGCCAAGCCAGAGGACTGGCTGATCGACTACACCATA
Organism: Hordeum vulgare subsp. vulgare; assembly: GCF_904849725.1. Taxonomy (NCBI): domain Eukaryota; kingdom Viridiplantae; phylum Streptophyta; class Magnoliopsida; order Poales; family Poaceae; genus Hordeum; species Hordeum vulgare. Next base: position 107,211,939 of record NC_058521.1, on the reverse strand, counting down.
GCCGTCGGTATCGCCAGAGGAAACAAGCGCGTAGCGGTCCGCTACGTGCCACTCATGTTGGCCGGCTCGGCTCAGACTTGGCTTAATAGCCTTCCGGCCGACAGCGTCAACTCCTAGGTGGACTTCGAGGAGGCGTTCGTCCGCAATTTCACTGGCACCTAAAAAAGCCCTGGCTGGCCTCGCGAGCTGGCTATGTGTGTATAGAGGCCCGACGAATCCCTTCGCGACTACGTCATCCGGTGGACGGAGCTCCACAACTCCTGTGAGGGGGTGCATGAGGTACAAGCCATCCAGTACTTCATCGACGGTTGCCGAGACGGCACCCTCCTCAAGCACAAGCTTATGTGCTCCGAGGCCACCCCTCTGGCGCTGCTCATGGCCAAGGAGGATAAGTACGCCATGGCCGACTCTGTGATGTGCGTCAAGGTGACCGCCTCGGACAAGGTTGTCCCCACGCCGGCTACCCCCAAGCCGGCTGGGGATGGCCGAGGCGGCCAGAACAACAACAGGCGCAAGGCGGATTAGATGGATTCATGCTGCAACAACAAGTTGGTAGCCAGCATGGAGGGCGAGATGTCGGCTCCTCAAACCGGCCCTCGGTGGAAGAGTTCCAACAGGAACAACGCCAATTGGCTGCCCAAGCAGTCCTTCGAGCAACTTCTCGACGCCCCCTGCAAGATACATTATGGGGCACAGCCGTCCGACCACACCCTTCGACAGTGCAGCTTTGCACGCCGGCTGTCGCAAGGGGATGGCATGCCGGCTCCCCTAGGTGCGGAGGCGGCGCCTCATGCACCAGCTCCTGGTCCTGCTCCGGCTCCACCGCCGCCGCCTCGCGACGACGGCCGCCTCCACGATGACTACCCCCATCAAGATGGAGCATTCGTCGTCTTCACCAGTGAGGGCGACGACAAGCACAGCCTGTGCCAGAGATGGCGCGAGGTGAATGCCACGGTTCCCCCGGTTCCCCAGTACATGCATTGGTCTGACAAACCAATCACATGGAACCGGGTGGACCATCCTGCGGTGATGCCCAACCCGGGCTCATACGCGCTCGTCCTTGACCCCACCTTCGCCTCCAAGAGGCTCACCTGCCGGTTCTCCCGGGTGCTGGTCAATGGTGGCAGCAGCATCAACATCCTCTACCTCGACACTCTCCTCAAGCTCGGACTCAAGGAGACGCACGTCTTGCCGACCAGCATTGTCTTCCACGGCATCGTGCCTGGGCAATCCTCCTCACCCATCGGCAAAATCCAGCTGGACGTCCTCTTCGGAGACAAGGCTCACTTCTGCCAAGAGTCCATATGGTTCGAGGTAGTGGACCTTAGCAGCCCGTATCACGCGCTGCTGGCCAGACCGGCTCTGGCCAAATTCATGGCTATACCGCACTACGCATACCTGCAGATGAAGATGTCTGGTCTAAAGGGCATCATCACTGTTGGTGGCGACTACAAGAAGTCTCTCGAGTGTGCCGAAGATAGCAGCCGCCTCACTGACGCCCTGGTGATTGCTGAGGAGAAGCGGCAGATCGACCGGCTCGTGGCCCAGGCTACCGAGCAGCCGGCGAATCCTTCTCCTCCGTCCCAGTCGGACGGCGAGGGCTCTTTCAAGCCGGCTAAAGAGACCAATCAGGTCCCACTCGACCCTGCCAACCCCAAGCAGTGTGTCACCATCGGGGCTGGCCTCAGCCCCAAATAGGACGGCGAGCTCGTCGACTTCCTCCGTGAGAATCGTGACATCTTCGCACGGTCCCCCAAGGACATGCCGGGTGTTCCGAGGAAGTACGCCGAGCACAAATTTCACGTGCGACCGGATGCAAAGCCGGTGAAACAACCTTTGCGCCGCTTCACCGAGGGGAAGCGGCGCACAATCAGAGAACATATCACCTGGCTCCTTGGAGCCGGCTTCATCATGGAGGTTTTCCACCCGAACTAGTTAGCTAATCCAATCCTGGTGCTGAAGAAGAACAACACCTGGCGAATGTGTATCGACTACACTAGCCTGAATAAGGCATGTCCGAAAGACCCTTTCGCGTTGCCTAGGATAGGTCAAGTGATCGACTCCACTACAGGTTGCGAATTGCTATCATTTCTGGATGCTTATTCAGGCTACCATAAATCAAGATGGATCCAGCTGATCGCCTGAAGACCTCCATCATGACGCCCTTCGGGGCCTACTGCTACACCATCATGACGTTCGGTCTGAAGAACGCTGGTGCGACGTTCCAATGCTGCATGCAGCAGTGCCTACTGCCACATATTGGTAGAAACATCCACGTCTATGTAGATGATATCGTCGTCAAGACGAAGCAGCACTTCAGCCTCCTCGACGATCCGCGGAGACATTCGCCAACCTGCGCGAGTACAAGATCCGGCTCCACCCGGAAAAATGCGTCTTTGGGGTTCCAGGCGGCAAAATCTTGGGGTTCTTCGTACCCGCTCGTGGCATCGGGGCGAACCCCGAGCGGATGGTGCGGCCGGCTTGAATCCTAGACGTCCAGAAGTTCGCCGGCTTCCTGGCGTCCCTTAGCCGGTTCGTCAGCCGGCTTGGCGAGAAGGCCCTTCCACTCTCCTAGCTCATGAAGAAGACGATGAAATTTGGGTTGAATGACCAGGCGGACAAAGCCTTCCGCGACCTCAAGCGGGTCATCTCGAGCCTGCCAATCTTGGCAGCGCCGGCTGAAAGGGAACCCATACTCATATACATTGCCGCGACCAGTCGCGTGGTTAGTGTAGTGTTGGTAGTCCAACGCAAGGAGGAGAGCAAGGTACTGTTAGTGCAGTGCCCTGTCTACTACCTCAGTGAGGTCTTGTCTGCCTCCAAGCAGAACTACCCCCATTACCAAAAAATGTGCTATGGTGTTTACCTTGTTGCAAAGAAGTTGAAGCAATACTTCCAAGAGCATGCCATCACTGTGGTGAGCGCTGCTCCACTTTCACAGATCATGGGCAGGATTGCCAAGTGGTCCATCGCCATGGCGGACCATGATATTCATTACGAGCCTCGCACCGCCATCAAATCTCAGGTGGTGGCTGACTTCTTAGTCGACTGGGCCGAGACGCAGTTTGAGCCGCCACCTCCAGAATCTATGCATTGGCGGATGCACTTCGACGCCTCGAAGATGCAGACGGGTCTGGGAGCCGGCATCGTCTTGACGTCTCCAGTCCACTTCGCCGTCTCCAACAACGTCGCCGAGTACGAAGCACTGGCTCACGGCCTCCGGCTAGCCAAGGAGATTGGCATCCGGTGGCTCATATGCTTCGGCGACTTAGACTTGGTGGTACAGCAAGTTTCTGGCGAATGGGACGCCAGGGAAGCCAACATGGCAAGCTACCGCTTCCTCATCCAGCAGCTCAGTGGCCCCTTCAAGGGTTGTGAGTTCCACCACGTTCCCAGAGCAGACAATGAGGCGGCTGATACACATGCAAAAATTGGCTCCATGAGACAGGCTATCCCAGCCAGCGTATCTCTCGAGTAACTCCATAAGCCGTCTATCATGCAGCCTCCTGAGTCGGCATCGATCTTCATGCCGGCTGATTCTATGGTGCAAGCGTCGTCGGCTCCACCAGCTATGCCGGCTACAACTCCTGTGCCGGCTACGTTGGCCACACCCACTCCAATAGCGGCACCGGCTGAATCTACGATGTAAGCGCCGTCGGCTCCAGCAGTTGTTCCGGCTACAACTCCTATGTCGGCTATGCTGGCTATGCCGACTCCAATAGCGGCACCGGCTACAACAACAACTCTGGCTCCGCCCTGCCTCGAATTCTGTCGTCTCGACACCCAGTGCATGGACGTCATGGAGGTAGACAGCGAGCCATTTTCCACATCGTCTCGAGTCCACGACCGCCGCTTCACCAAGCATGGGGGCTGCAGAAGCCCCTAATAGTCAGGTCGAGGCGGAGCCAGCCCTTGTGTCGGCTCCTTCATGGGCTCAACCTATCCTGGCCTTCCTCCTGCAGGGCAAACTTCCTCAAGATGAGGCAGAGGCCAGGCAGATCCAGCGCAGGTCTGCAGCCTACGCCATCATCAATCGTGAGCTGGTACGGCGCAGCATGACTGTCGTGTTCTAGCACTGCGTCGAATCAGAAAAGGGACAAGAGATCCTCACAGACATTCACCAGGGGGAGTGCGGGTATCATGCCTCCTCTAGAACCCTAGGGGCCAAGGCGTTCCGCCACGGATTCTACTGGCCCACGGCCCTCGAGGAGGCCGTGGATCTGGTCGACAAATGCAAAGGTTGCCAGTTCTTCAGCGCAAAGAGCCACATGCCGCCTTCGGCCCTCAAAACCATCCCCCTGTCATGGCCGTTCGCCGTCTAGGGACTGGACATGGTAGGGCCCTTCAAGACGGCTCGTGGTCGCATGATGGATCCCTTGGTAGCCGTCGACAAATTCACCAAATGGATCGAGGCCAAACCTATCAAGAAGCTTGATGGCCCCACGGCTGTCAAGTTCATAACGGACATCTCTCTTCGATATGGCGTCCCCCACAGCATCATCACCGACAACGGCACCAACTTTGCCAAAGGCGCTCTGGCACTCTACTGCTCCAAGGTAGGCATCCGGCTCGACTTGGCATCAGTGGCACATCCCCAGTCGAATGGCCAAGCGGAGAGGGCCAACGGCCTGATCCTGGCCGGCATCAAGCCAAGACTGGTGACACCACTTATCAGGTCGTCCGACTGCTAGATCGAAGAACTGCCAGCTATACTATGGAGCCTCCACACCACGCCCAACCGGTCGACCGGCTTCACTCTGTTCTTCCTCGTATACGGGTCCGAGGCTATTATCCCTACGGATATCGAGTTTGACTCGCCTCGGGTCACCCTGTACACGGAAACAGAGGTGAAGGAGGCAAGAGAAGATGGTGTGGATCTCCTCGAAGAAGCAAGGGACTTGGCCTTGAGCAAGGGATACTTGGTGCTTAGAAGAATCCAGCGCACTACCGGCCAGCACAAGCTCTCATCCCCATGGGAGGGACCCTTCATCATCAGTAGGGCGTTGCACAACAGCGCTTACTACTTGATCGATGCCCAAAAGCCAAGGAAGCGCAAGAGGGACGACTCCGGCCTGGACACGGAACATCCATGGAACGCGGCGCTGCTTTGCCCGTTCTACTGCTAGAAGGCAAGTACCATACACGGAAAGAGCATGCACAAATGTTTCTTTCTCCCTCTTCAGGGATCCTCGATGAATACAATGAAAAGAGTATGATTCATGCTTCTTTTTAAAAAATCATATCTAGAGTGCTCACTCTGCGACGCCCCTTGCCGTCTCTAATAAGCTCGGGGGCTCGCTAGCCGCCTGGACGCCTTCCTTATGTTGTAGAAGAACACATAGTGTACGTGAGACCGATCCCTGGTCACCTTGTATCAGCTTGCAGACCGGCTTCGGCCGTCCGGCTAGCGAGGCGACGCCAGGTATAGCCGGATACATGCAAAGTTCGACTACAAAAAGGTCGCCGGCTCGGGTTGGCTTGATCAATTTTACGATCTCATTCAGGCCTTCCTCTGCTGGTTTATGTCTTAATTTTTAAGTCTTGATGCCTTCAAAAAATCTATGTCTTTTGTTCTAAGGCCAGAAACCTCGACCCAGTCATAGACCGGCTCCCGGCTGTCGGGCTGGCAGGGTGGAAACTTGGGAATACATGGATTGGAGAAAAAGAAGTCAACTAGGAATCAAAAGATAAAGGTATAAAACAGCACGCATGGCAATACGAATATAATGCTGAATACAATACATTGAAAATGCATTGGCCCACGGCCGAGGTTCATTACACCCCCAAGTGGGTGGAACTGTTGGACTGACAAGAAAATGGCAGACAACAAACAGGACACCAGCTACGGGGCTGCGGCCTCATCGGTCGCCCCGGCTGCTGCTCCTGAAGTGGTGGCTTCACCATCCCCGGATGCTCCCGAGGCGGTTGCGTCGTCTCCTTTGCGAGGGCTCCTGGCTCCATCTGCACCGGAGTCAACATACAACGCACCGGTGGAGACGACAGCAGAATCCACATCATGGGTCGTCTCGTCGGAGCTGCCATCAGGGTCATAGGGCTCAAGGCCGTGCAGATCTTCAGGGATCACACCGCCATGTTCACCCCGCTCCAAAACAAGCTCGTCCCAAGCGGCGTACTCAGCGATGCCGCTGGCCCTCACACGTAGTGCCTCCTCCATAGCATGCAGCTCCGCCTCCGAGCCGTCGCGCTGAGCGATGAGCTTGCCCAAGTCCAGGTTTCGATACCAGGACTTGGCCAAGCGCATGGCCATGTATGCTCCAGCGTGCGCTGCTGAGGCGCGCCAGGCATCGAGGCGATCCTCGCCAGCTGCAAGCCAGCGGGCGAGTCGGCTCATCGATGTTGTCTCCATGCTAGCCGGCCACACGGCTGCTACCATCGACGAGCCTGCGACCTGGAGCCGAGCCACAGACTCGCCCAGGGCATGCAGGCGGGCCCGGAGACCCACTCCAATCTCCTCCATGCTCCAGCCGGAGGTAGCATCTACATCCTGCCCAGCCGCGCGTAACTCCTCACGGCTGACCTCAACGGCCGTCTCGGCTGCGCCCTGGGTCTTGGGAAAGAGGCCTGAGACAGGAAAAGACGCACAGAAGCAAGTAAGAAGAGGAGACAGCCAAGAAAGTTCAAGACAAAACCCAAAAAGAAAGAGACTCGCGATGGAAGGCACCATCGGTCTCATGGGCGCTCTCCAGGACGTCACGCTCCCGCACCTTGGTCGCTTGAGTAAGGCGGGCAACTTCCTCCTGGAGAGCCGCCGGAGATTCCATGGCCTTGGCCAGCTGCGCCTGCTTCTAGACAAGGGCCTCCTCCTTCTCCCTCAAGGCAGCGTCCTTGAGCTTCATCTCCTCGAGATGAGCCGACGCAAGGTGTTCCATGTCGGCAAAGTGGGAGGCGTCCTTCTCTTGCAGCCTACCGCGCAGCTGCTCTAGCTCGACCCGGCAGGCCGCGTCGAGCTCATTCTTCTGTGTCTGGAGAAGATCCAGTTGCTCCTGGAGCCGGTGGCCAGCGCCTCGCAGAGCGTCCCGCTCCACGGCGACTTCGCCCAGCCAGACTTCGAGCTCGACGATTTGGCCATCGGGTTCGCAGCTCGTTGTAAGCCTACGCCTGAGCATCATAAAGCTCCTGCAAAAAGAAAAGAAGAAGCGGGAGTAAGATTCGTCCTGTTTAAGTCATAACCATCCCGATTCTCGGGGGCTACACCCAGTGGGTGCGCTAGCGCGCCCCCACTAATGAAGCAAAACAGGAAAAGAGGCTCAAAGAGATTCGACCCGGCCGATGATCGGCCGACCCGATTCTCAGGGGCTACACCCAGTGGGTGCGCTGTCGCGCCCCCACTGACGCAAGAAGAAGAAAGAGAAAAAAATCGAAACCAAGATGAGGTACTTACCCTGGTGCGGGCCTCCAGGCGCTCCAAGTCACCGTCCACCATGCGGGTCGACTGCTCCACCTTGGACCGGCTACTGGAAAACAGTGACACCAGCTCCGGGATACCGGTGAGCGCAGTGCCGACGGGCAGTCTCGTGCGTGCCGAATTGGCCGCCCGCCACAATTTCATGGGTCGACTCCCGACCTGGCATCCAGCTCCCGACGCAGCTGGACCGTGGTGGGGAACGACGATGGTGCCGGCTTCAGGTGCCGGCTCGACGACCGGCTCCGCCAATATCCCGGCCGACGCTGCCTCCTCAACGGGAGGTGGATGGGACGCATCCGGCACATCCATGGCCACCCCTCGCGCATTAGGGGCTGCGTCCAGCACGTCCAGGATCAGTTCCTACGCATCGGGCGCTGATACGCCCATTTTGCATCATGCTTTCATGTTGATATTTATTGCTTTTTGGGCTGTTATATTACTTGTGGTACCATATTTATGCCTTTTCTCTCTTATTTTGCAAGATTTATTTGAAGAGGGAGAATTCAGGTAGCTGGAATTCTGGACTGGAAAAGGAGCAAATCCTAGCCGACTATTCTGCACATCTCCAAATGCCCTGAAAAGTTACTTGGATTTTCTCTAGAATATATTAAAAATACCGGGCGAAAGAACTACCGGAGGGGGGCCACCAGGGCTCCACAAGCTTGCCCACCGCCACCACCCCCTGGTGGCGCAGGGCAGGCTTGTGGGCTGCTTGACGGCCCACTAGCCCCCCTCTTTTGCTATATGAAGTGTCCTGGTATAGAAAAAAAAATCAATAGGGAGCTTTTTCGTGGTTTCGCCGCCGCCACGAGGCGGAACTTGAGAAGATCCAATCTAGAGCTCCGACAGGACGATCCTGCCAGGGAAACTTCCCTCTCGGAGGGGGAAATCGTCGCCATCGTCCTCACCAACACACCTCTCATTGGAGGGGAGGCATCTTCATCAACATCTTCATCAGCACCATCTCCTCTCCAATCCCTAGTTCATCTCTTGTAACCAATCTTCGTCTCCCGACTCCTATTGGTACTTGTAAGGTTGCTAGTAGTGTTGATTACTCTTTGTAGTTGATGCTAGTTGGATTACTTGGTGGAAGAGTTTATGTTCAGATCCTTGATGCTATTCATTACACCTCTGGTCATGATTATGATTATGTCTTGTGAGTAGTTACTTTTGTTCCTGAGGACATGGGATAAGTCATGTTAATAATATTCATGTGAATTTGATATTCGTTCGATATTTTGATATGTTGTACGTTGTTTTTCCTCTAGTGGTGTTATGTGAACGTCGACTACATAACACTTCACCATATTTGGGCCTAGAGTAAGGCATTGGGAAGTAGTAAGTGGATGATGGGTTGCTGGAGTGACAGAAGCTTAAACCCCAGTCTATGCGTTGCTTCGTGAGGGGCTGATTTGGATCCACTAGTTTAATGCTATGGTTAGACTTTGTCTTAATTCTTCTTTTGTAGTTGCGGATGCTTGCGAGAGAGGTTAATCATAAGTGGGATGCTTTTCCAAGTAAGGGCAGTACCCAAGTGCCGGTCCACCCACATATCAAACTATCAAAGTAACGAACGCGAATCATATGAACATGATGAAACTAGCATGACAGAAATTCTCGTGTGTCCTCGGGATCGTTTTTCCTCCTATAAGACTTTGTTCAAGCTTGTCCCTTACTACAAAATGGATTGGGCCACTTGCTGCACCGTTTCTACTACTTGTTACTTGTTACTCTTTGCTTGATACGTTTCACCTCGCTACACAATCACTTGTTACCGCTACTTTCAGTGCTTGCAGTTATTACCTTGCTGAAATCCGTTTATCGGAGCCTTCTGCTCCTCGTTGGGTTCGACACTCTTACTTATCGAAAGGACTACGATTGATCCCCTATACTTGTGGGTCATCGAGACTCTTTTCTGGAGCCGTTGACGGAGAGTGAAGCGCCTTTGGTAAGTGGAAATTGGTAAGGAAACATTTACATACTGTGCTGAAATTTATTGTCACTTGTCACTATGGAAACTGTTCCTTTGAGGATTTTGTTCGGGGTATCTTCACCACGAACGGAAGCACAAGGAGTTTATCCTCAACCTGAGGTACCTACTGAAATTATCTTTTATGAAATTCCTTTGGGTATGCTTGAGAAACTGCTGGCTAATCCTTTCATAGGAGATGGATCTTCAAATCCAGACTTGCATCTAATCTATGTAGATGAAGTTTGTGGTTTATTTAAGCTTGCAGGTTTGCCCGAGGATGAGGTAAAGAAGAAAGTATTTCCTTTATCTTTGAAGGATAAGGCGTTGACATGGTATAGGCTATGTGATGATACTGGATCATGGGGCTACAATCGGTTGAAATTGGAATTTCATCAAAAGTTCTATCCTATGCATTTAGTACATCGTGATCGGACCTTTATTTATATCTTTTGGCCTCGTGACAGGGAAAGCATAGCTCAAGCTTGGGGGAGGCTTAAATCAATGCAATATTCATGCCCCAATCATGAGCTCTCGAGAGAAATCATCATTCAAAACTTTTATGTTAGGCTTTCTCATGAAGATCGTACCATGCTTGACACTTCTTGTGTCGGTTCTTTTATGAAGAAGGATATTGATCACAAGTGGAATTTATTGGAGAGAATCAAACGCAACTCTAAAGATTGGGAGCTGGAGGAAGGCAAGGAGTCAGGTATGAATTTCCAGTTTGATTGTGTTAAATCTTTTGTTGAGACAAACACTTCTAGAGATTTTACCGCTAAGTATGGACTTGACTCTGAGATAGTAGCTTCTCTATGTGAATCTTTTGCTGCTCATGTTGATCTTCCCAAAGAGAAGTGGTTTAAATATCATCCTCCTGTAGAAAGCAACATAGCCAAAACCAATCTAGTTGAGGAGAAAATCATAGCTTTTAGTGATCCAGTTGTTCCTTGTGCTTACACTAAGAAACCACCATACCCTGCTAGGATAAAGGATTATTCTAAAGCTCCAACCGTGATAAGTAGGGGTTACATTAGATCACTTGCACCCCCTGAGGAGATTAGAGTTGAACCTAGTGTTGCTATTATCAAAGATCTCTTAGCCGAAGACATAGATGGGCATGTTATCAAATTCTGTGAGGACTCCGCTAGAATTGCTAAACCTCACGCGAAGGACAAATACGGACCTGTAGTTGGCCTGGCCGTTGTTTCTGTCAAGATAGGAGATCACTGTTACCATGGTTTATGTGATATGGGAGCTAGTGTTAGTGCAATACCCCATTCTCTATATGATGAAATCAAAGATGAGATTGCACCTGCTGAGTTAGAACCCATTGATGTCACTATTACTCTAGCTAATAGAGGCACTATCTGCCCTCTGGGATTGTGAGAGACGTAGAAGTCCTGTGTGGTAAGACGAAGTATCCTACTGATTTCCTCGTCCTTGGTACTGCACAAGATAGCTTTTGTCCCATCATATTTGGTAGGCCCTTTCTCAACACTGTCAATGCTCACATTGATTGCAATAAGCAGACTGTCACAGTAAGTTTCGAGGGTGTGTCTCACGAATTTAACTTCTCCAAGTTTGGAAGACAAACCCATGGAAGAGAGTCGTCTGGTAGAGATGAAATCATTGCTCTTGCCTCTATTGCCATACCTCCTACGGATCCTTTAGAGCAATATCTTCTTGAGCATGAAAATTATATGCATATGGAGGAGAGAGATGAGATAGATAAAATTTTCTTAGAACAATATCCTATTCTCAAGAATAATCTGCCTGTTGAACTGCTTGGGGATCCCCCCCCCACCAAAGGGTGATCCTGTGTTCGAGCTTAAACAGTTGCCGGATACTCTTAAGTATGCCTATCTTGATGAGAAGGAGATATATCCTGTCATTATTAGTGCTCTCCTCTCATAGCGCAAAGAGAAGAACTTACTAAACACTCTGAGGAAGCACCGCGCTGCTATTGGATATACTCTTGATGATCTTAAGGGTATTAGTCCTACTCTATGTGAGCACGAGATTAAAACGGATCCTGACTTTAAACCAGTTGCTGATCATCAAAGGAGATTAAATCCTAAGATGAAAGAGGTCGTTAGAAAAGAAATACTAAAGCTTCTGGAAGCAGGAATCATTTATCCTGTTGCTCATAGTGATTGGGTAAGTCCAGTACATTGCGTACCTAAGAAGGGAGGTATCACCATCGTTCCTAATGATAAGGATGAACTAATCCCACAAAGGATTATTACCGGCTATAGAATGGTGATAGACTTCCGGAAACTGAACAGGGCAACCAAGAAAGATCATTATCCTTTGCCGTTCATCGACCAAATGCTAGAAAGGCTATCAAAACACACACACTTCTGCTTTCTAGACGGTTATTCAGGTTTCTCGCAAATACCTGTTGCACAATCTGATCAAGAGAAAACCACTTTCACCTGCCCTTTCGGTACGTTTGCCTATAGACGTATGCCTTTTGGCTTATGTAATGCACCTACCACCTTCCAAATTTGTATGATGGCTATATTCTCTGACTTGTGTGAAAAGATCGTCGAGGTTTTCATGGATGACTTCTCCGTTTACGGGTCTTCCTTTGATGATTGCCTCAGCAACCTTGATCGAGTCTCACAGAGATGCGAATAAACCAACCTCTCTTGAATTGGGAGAAGTGCCACTTTATGGTTAATGAAGGTATCGTCTTAGGACACAAAATCTCTAAAAGAGGCATTGAAGTTGATAAGGCTAAGGTTGATGCAATTGAGAAAATGCCTTGCCCCACAGATATCAGAGGTATACGAAGTTTCTTAGAACATGCTGGTTTCTATAGAAGGTTCATTAAAGACTTATCTAAGATTTCTAGTCCTCTTACCAACCTCTTGCAGAAGGATGTTCCTTTTGTTTTTGATGAGGATTGTGAGGAAGCCTTTGAAATACTTCAGTAGGCTTTGATAACCGCACCTATTGTTCAACCACCTGACTGGAACTTGCCCTTTGAAATCTTGTGTGGCGCTAGTGATTATGTTGTTGGTGTTGTTCTAGGACAAAGAGTTGACAAGAAGTTGAATGACATTCACTACGCTAGTAAAACTCTAGACAGTGCCCAAAGAAACTATGCCACTACGGAGAAGGAATTTTTAGCAGTCGTGTTTGCATGTGAAAAGTTAAGATCTTACATAGTTGACTCCAAAGTCACTATTCACTCTGATCATGCTGCTATTAAGTACCTCATGGAGAAGACGGACGCTAAGCCTAGGCTGATCAGATGGGTTCTCTTGCTACAGGAATTTGATTTGCACGTCGTTGACCGAAAGGGTGCTGATAACCCTGTAGCAGATAACTTGTCTAGGCTAGAGAATGTCCTTGATGACCCACTACCTATTGATGATAGCTTTCCTGATGAGCAATTAAGTGTCAACCGCACTTCACTTAGTGCACCGTGGTATGCCGATTATGCAAACTATATCGTAGCCAAATACATACCACCCAGTTTCACCTATCAGCAAAAGAAGAAATTCTTCTTTGATTTGAGACATTACTTTTGGGATGATCCTCACCTTTATAAGGAAGGAGTAGATGGTGTTATTAGACGTTGTGTGCCTGAACAAGAACAGGGACAGATCGTGCAGAAGTGTCATTCTGAAGCCTACGGAGGACACCATGCTAGAGATAGAACTGCCCATAAGGTATTGCAATAAGGTTTCTATTGGCCCACTCTCTTCAAGGATGCCTGTAAGTTTGTCTTGTCCTGTGACGAATGCCAAAGGATAGGGAACATCAGTAAGCGTCAAGAGATGCCTATGAACTATTCACTTGTCATTGAACCATTTGATGTCTGTGGCTTTGATTATATGGGACCCTTCCCGAGTTCCATTGGGTATACTCACATCTTAGTTGCTGTGGATTACGTTACTAAGTGGGTAGAAGCTATCCCCACTAAAATTGTTGATCACCACACCTCTATTAAGATGCTTAAAGAAGTCATATTTCCAAGATTTGGAGTCCCTAGATACTTGATGACTGATGGCGGTTCACACTTCATTCATGGTGTTTTCCGCAAGATGCTAGCTAAGTATGATGTCAACCATAGAGTTGCATCTCCTTATCATCCTCAGTCTAGTGGTCAAGTGGAGTTGAGTAATAGGGAGATCAAGTTGATCCTACAAAAGACCGTCAATAGATCTCGAAAGAATTGGTCTAGCAAACTTGACGATGCACTATGGGCTTATAGGACTACTTATAAGAATCCCATGGGCATGTCACCATATAGAATGGTTTACGGTAAGGCCTGTCATTTACTTCTTGAGCTGGAACACAAAGCTTATTGGGCAATCAAAGAGCTCAACTTTGATTTCAAACTTGCCGGTGAGAAGCGATTGTTTGATACCAACTCGTTAGATGAATGGAGAGCCCAGGCATACGAGAATACCAGGTTGTTCAAGGAAAAGGTTAAGAGATGTCACGACAAACGAATACAGAAACGAGAGTTCAATGTAGGTGATTATGTCTTGCTATACAATTCTCGTTTGAGATTCTTTGCAGGCAAGCTTCTCTCTAAATCGGAAGGTCCCTATGTTGTCGAGGAAGTATATCGTTCCGGTGCCATCAAAATCAATAACACAGAAGGAAATTTTCCTAGAGTGGTAAATGGGCAAAGAATCAAGCATTACATCTCTGGTATTCCCATAAATGTTGAGACCAATATCATCAATGTTATAACGCCAGAGGAATACATAAGGGATGTTTATCAGCCTGTTTCAGACCTTGAAAACGAAGATGTATCTGTTTTGGCAAGAAATTGGACTCTGATAATAAAAAGCAGTCCAGAGAGCGAACGAGGCAGCCATAAGCCCCCACTCTGCCACCACCCCCTGGTGGCGGTGGGCAAGCTTGTGGGCACCTCGTGTGCCTCCCGGACTCCATTTTCTTACGGAGGTCTCCTTCTGGCCCAGAAAAAAAAATCAATATATAGTCGCCCGAAGGTTTTGATCTCCGTATCACGCAGTTTTCCTGTTCTTTCGTTTCGAGCTTGTTGTCTGCCGCAGATTTAGGTCAAGATGTCTTCGCAAGATTCAGAAGAAGAGATCTATGTGGCCGATGATCGTGCTAACTCTAGGATTAATGGGGACTTGGAACCAGATTGCTGGACCACTGATGAGGAAGAGGACTATGAGCCCAAAGGGAAGGAGCAAACGAGTTCCGATGAAGAGGAGGCTCTTCTACCTCAACCTGCAAACACCCATGTGGAGTTCAAGAAGTCAAGCCTCCCTGACCATAGGAAGAATCCTAAGACCTTTTTTATCCCTTCTCGTTTCTTGCAGGAGAGTAAGCAGGAGCTTTGCCATAGAGCTTTGAAACTTGAGGAGGAAAATGACAATCTAAGGGAGCAGAACATTTTGCTCAAGTGGAAATTAGACAAGCTCAAGACTGCTCCAACAACACCACCACCACCACCAAAGGAAGACAACTAAGCATTGGTATGGGCAATCCCCTTGGCCTCTGCCAAGCTTGGGGGAGTTGCCCTGGTATCGTATCACCTTTATATCTTTTTCTTTTACCTTTGTTTTTGTTCTTTCCTTTTCAGTTTTTATTTCTTCTTTTAGAGGAATAAGTCTTTAGTTTTTAGTTTGAGTCTTTTTCTTTTGTCTCTCCCCCCGATGTATTCGATCTTACGAGCTATATAATAAAGAGTTTCTTAGTCAAGGGCTTTTGCTTTGTGCCATGATCAATAGTATGAAAACTACGATAGCATTAAAGATCATGAGACGATCTTATGGAAAGTGATAACTTCACTTATGACATGTATGATGATTGAAACTTGTTGAGAATAAATCAACATAAACATTAGTCACTGTTGCAATTAATAAGAAGTAATAAGGAAAGAGAGGTTCACATATAAATATGTCATCTTAGACACTTTTTACAGTTGTGAGCACTCACCAAACTATTACAAGCCTAGGAGTAGATGTTGGACAAGGAAGACAACATAATGAACTGTGTTTGCTTGGTTCCAAACAATGTTATATGATTAGAGATCCCTTAGCATGTGACGATTGCTTCCACCTCATATTAGCCAAAACTCCCGCACCAAGTAGAGATACTACTTGTGCATCCATAATCCTCCAACCCAGTTTTGCCATGAGAGTCCACCATACCTACCTATGGATTGAATAAGATCCTTCAAGTAAGTTGTCATCGGTGCAAGCAATAAAAATTGCTCTCTAATATGTATGACCTATTAGTGTGTGGTTAATAAGCTTTGTACGAACCTATGATGAGGAAGACATAAAAGCGACAGACTGCATAATAAAGTTCTTTATAATAGGAGGCAATATAAAATGATGTTCCTACGCACTAAGAGGACACGCATTCAAACCTCAAAAGCGCATTACAACCTCTGCTTCCCTCTACGAAGGGCCTATCTTGTACCTTTTCTTTTTACCCTTGTAAGAGTCATGGTGATCTTGACCAATTCCCTTTTTGCCTTTGTCTTGGCTACCGTCACATGTTTGGGAAAGATCTATATTCATATATCAACTTGGAGTTGAGTACTTATGCTTTATTGTTATTGACTTTACCCTTGAGGTAAATGGTTGGGAGGCAAAACTATAAGCCCCTATCTTCCTTTGTGTCCAGCTAAAACTTTGACACCATGAGTACCACGTGAGTTGTAACAATTGTGGAAAACAAAACAGATGATTGAGTATGTGGGTTTGCCTTACAAGCTCTTATTTGACTCTTTCTGAAGTTGTGATAAATTGTAATTGCTTCAATGACTATGGACTATTGTTGGTTACTTCTCGGTAAGGTTTTGCTTCATGCTTTTGTTTGTGAAGGAATTGTTACTTTCCCATAAGAATCTTTATGATGTATTGATGTTCTATGTGTGATCATGATGCCCTCATGTCTGTATTATGTTATATCGACACATTCGTCCCTCAACATGTGGACATGTTTATGGAACATGGTTTTCGCTTGAGGACAAGCGAGGTCTAAGCTTGGGGGAGTTGATACGTCCATTTTGCATCATGCTTTCATGTTGATATTTATTGCTTTTTGGGCTGATATATTACTTGTGGTACCATATTTATGCCTTTTCTCTCTTATTTTGCAAGGTTTATTTGAAGAGGGAGAATTCAGGCAGCTGGAATTCTGGACTGGAAAAGGAGCAAATCCTAGCCCACTATTCTGCACATCTCCAAATGCCTTGAAAAGTTACGTGGATTTTTCCTGGAATATATTAAAAATACTGGGCGAAAGAACTACCGGAGGCGGGCCACCAGGGCTCCATAAGCTTGCCCACCGCCACCACCCCCCTGGTGGTGCAGGGCAAGCTTGTGGGCTGCCTGACGGCCCACTAGCCCCCCTCTTTTGCTATATGAAGTGTCCTGGTCTGGCAAAAATCAATAGGGAGCTTTTTCGTGGTTTCGCCGCCGCCACAAGGCAGAACTTGAGCAGATCCAATCTAGAGCTCCGGCAGGACGATCCTGCCGAGGAAACTTCCCTCCCGGAGGGGGAAATCGTCGCCATCGTCATCACCAACACTCCTCTCGTTGGAGGGGAGGCATCTTCATCAATATCTTCATCAGCACCATCTCCTCTTCAATCCCTAGTTCATCTCTTGTAACCAATCTTCGTCTCGCGACTCCGATTGGTACTTGCAAGGTTGCTAGTAGTGTTGATTACTCTTTGTAGTTGATGCTAGTTGCATTACTTGGTGGAAGAGTTTATGTTCAGATCCTTGATGCTATTCATTACACCTCTGGTCATGATTATGATTATGTCTTGTGAGTAGTTACTTTTGTTCCTGAGGACATGGGATAAGTCATGTGAATTCGATATTCGTTCGGTATTTTGATATGTTGTATGTTGTTTTTCCTCTAGTGGTGTTATGTGAACGTCGACTACATAACACTTCACTATATTTGGGCCTAGAGGAAGGCATTGGGAAGTAGTAAGTAGATGATGGGTTGCTGGAGTGACAGAATCTTAAACCCCATTCTATGTGTTGCTTCGCGAGGGGCTGATTTGGATCCACTAGTTTAATACTATGGTTAGACTTTGTCTTAATTCTTCTTTTATTGTTGCAGATTCTTGCGAGAGAGGTATATAATAAGTGGGATACTTGTCAAAGTAAGGGCAATACCCAAGCGCCAGTCCACCCACATAGCAAACTATCAAAGTAACGAACGCGAATCATATGAACATGATGAAACTAGCATGACAGAAATTCCCGTGTGTCCTCTGGAGCATTTTTCCTCCTATAAGACTTTGTTCAGGCTTGTCCCTTTAAACAAAAGGGATTGGGCCACTTGCTGCACCATTGCTACTACTTGTTACTTGTTACGCTTTGCTTGCAACGTTTCACCTCGCTACACAATCACTTGTTACAGCTACTTTCAGTGCTTGCAGTTATTACCTTGCTGAAATCCGTTTATCAGAGCCTTCTGCTCCTCGTTGGGTTCGACACTCTTACATATCGAAATGACTACGATTGATACCCGATACTTGTGGGTCATCAGGCGCCGCCTCGGCCCTGGGGGAGTCGGGGATCGTCTCCAAGTCTACCGGTGCAGAAGCGACCGGCTCGGAGGGCTGGGCCCCCTCAGCCCTCGGGGCGTGCCTCGGGGCCGCCTCGTTAGCTGGCTCCTTCATGCGAGCATGCAAGGAGGGTCATGTCTAGCCTTCGTACGCTTCTCCGCCGGCTTCTCAGCCCGGCTGGGGCGAGACTGGCCCTCAGCCATCTCCCCCGCGGCCGCGTTCGACCGGCGCTTGGACTGCTCCTCAAGCTCCCTTTGGGCCCGCTCGGCTGCGGAGGCGGTGTCTTCCTACACGTCCACCGCCTCCCTGTCGAGCGACATTCTTAAGGAACAAAGCAGAGGAAATCATACCCCGAGACCATGGGCACCTGCCTTCTGCCGGCGCCACGACGCTTCTTGGCGCCGCCTGCCTGTGCTCCGGCTGGAGGACCCGGCGCCGGCCACTTAGGAGCCGGCGTGGAAGCTGTGGCACCCTTGCCCTTCTTCCCGGCCGCCTCGTCAGTGACAGTTGCCCCGGCCCTTTGACGCCGACCGCGCATCAGCGGTGGGCTGGTGACCTCCTCCACCCCGTCGGAGTCCTCCTCGAAGGCTGCATCAGAGAGGAATGAGGGAGTCTCGTCGTCATCCGTCTAGTCTGCGACGGAGGGCCGCGGGTACTCACCAGACGGCTCTGTCCCTTCCGATTCCAGGGCGTTCTCCGAGCCTGCGGAGGAGTCCGAGCGGGACTCGATCATGCCCTCATCCTCAATCTCTGAGGCGTCGGATACATCCACGTCGGGAGCAGGCGGACGGAGGGATCGCTCCAGCTTCTCGAACATCTACGAAAAAGGATTCGACAGCCGGCTCAGCGAGACGGCCAGTCGCAAGACGAACAACAAAGAACAAAGAAACCAATTACCATTGGAGGCGGACGGGACCTGTTGAAGGGGGTCATCCCCCACGACCAGTTCCCGATGTCGTCCATGCGGGTGGTGGAGATCAGGTTCACCCTTCACGCTACCGTGCTGGGGGTGAACCTCTTGGTGGACATCCTGCAGGGATCATGCCGGCCGCTCATCTGGCAGACCAGATGCGGCCACCTCTGCAGCGGCAGGATCCGGTGGGTCACCATGGTGGTGAGCAGGTCGCAGCCGAGGAGGCCGCTCTTCTTGAGGTGGGCGCAAATCAGCGCCACCTCGGGAATCGGCTTGGGGGTCCTCGCCGCCCAGTTCAACTTCGTCGGCGGAGAGATGTTGAACGGGGGTATGTTGAGGGCGTCCTGGGCGGGGTCGGCGTTCTTCATGTAGAAGAAGCCCTTCTGCCACTACTTGATGGAGTCCTGCAGCGGCGTCTGGGGGAAGCCGGACTTCGAGCGGTGATGCACCAGTGCGGCTCCGCAGGGCGTCATCGGGCGCGGCCCGGCGAGCTTCTCCACCTCGGACTTCTCCATCTCGATGGACTGCTGCTTGAAGAAGAACAAGTTGCACCAGAGATCGACGCGGGGCTCAATCCCCACAAAGCACTCGCACAGGACCACGAAGGCCGACAACTGTAGTATGGCGTTCGGCGCCACGTGATGCGGCTGCAGGCCAAAGAAGCAGAGCCACTAGGAGAAGAAGGCGCTTGCCGGGAGCCCGAAACCAGGGTAGAAGTGCTCGTTGAAGACCACGACCTCTCCCACGACAGGTGTGGGAGCGGTCTCGGTGCCTGCGATTCACACCAGCATCTGGGAGGCTAGGGGCAGCAGCCGGTGATTGCAGAGCGCCTCGATGTGGCCTTCGCAGATCTCGCTGCCCAGCCAGGCTCCCTGCGACGAGGCCTTCTGCAATGAGGACTTTTTTAAGGTGGAGCCACCGGCCATGGTTGCGGGCAGCTAAAGCTCGAAAGGGCCGGTGGCTCTCGGCGACGAAGGCGATGAAGACGAAGAGGACGAGCTCTTTCTCTCTAGGCTCAGGGAGGAAGAAAGCGTCGATACAGGGCGAGAAGGGGGGCGAAAGGCCTCCTCGGAACCCCCACATCCCATTTAAACCCCACGAAGCGTCGTGCGGAGGGGATCGGGTGTGCGCGGGACCCCCACTAACCCCATGTATTACGGGCAGTAGCGCTTCCCTAAGCCCAACCGTCACGGAGTAAATCCGCAGAGGATCTCTCATGTGGAGGCCGAGGGGGCATCGTGGCAGGACCCAGGGCCCAGGCCTGGTCCCGTCACCAGTAATCACCATCATTACATCAGGCAGGGCCTGGCACGTGGCGCCTTGTGAGCGACCTACGACGAAGCCGAGGCGTCGCTTCGAAGCCAGCCGGTTTCGGAGCCGGCGTGCACCGTCACGAATGGCGGCAGAAATACCAAGACAAATCATCAAACCAGTGAGGCCGCCCGTCCACAGACGGCAGGCCTCTCTAACTTCGGGGACTGCTGTCGGGGGGATAACCCCGGGGTAGGCTCATCAAGCCTGCTCCTTCATTTCCTGCCCAAAGTATACGAACAAATACAGTTTCCCAAGGCCCAAGTCTTTTGGCCGGCTAGGCTGCGCCTACCGGCTGGAGGACGAGGCGGCCAACTCTCTGGTCGGCCAGGCAACCCCTGTCGGCTAGAGTCAAGACGGTTACCTCTTCCTGACTGGCCTGGTCAAGCCATCGGGCTAGGAACGAGGCGGCCGTTCCCAAGACGGCTAGCCAAGCACGCTAGCCGGCTGGGGATCACAAGTCACATCAGATCGTAGGTCAGGATGAGACCTTACGATTAAAGGTAGCTACACGTCAACAAAGGTGCTGGATTGGAGTGCCCGGCAGGTACGAGCGTCGGTGGCCACGCTGCTGACCTACCCCGGCTCTGATCCATCACCTAGCATAGTGTCGGACCATCACACTCCCACTCCATTACTGCACTCGGCGTGGGGAACAGTGGAGGCGGTCGTACTACCTGCCCATGACGAATCTCGCTAGACGACGCTCAACGTACAACGCGTGCTCGGCGTCAACCTTACGCGAGAGCTTCATTGGCCAGCCGACGAGTCCCACAGCCAATCGATATCATGCAGCCGGCGGGCCCCTCAAGCGACAAGACAAGACTCTCGTGGGCCCCTAGTCAGCCGGGGAGGCTGCCAGCCGGGTCCCACTCTTGTACCCTTTATCCATATTGTAGGCCGGCGGGTTCGTCTCTAAAACCCCCCGGTCACCCTCCATGCAGGAGGACGGTCGAACAACACTTCACATCCACCAACCACATAAAGAGAGGCAGAGATGAGCCGACTGCTCCCCTCTTCCTCCTCCCAACACAGCTCCAGGAGCAACATTGTAATCCATTCATACACATCAAACACTCCGGAAGGACTAGGGGTTTAGCCTCTACGGAGAGCCCTGAACCTGGGTACATCGTGCGTTCCATGCTTGTACCAACCTCGTTCCCAGCGCCCTCCTTTGTCCCTTCAGTTCTCACCGACTTTAGCCTACCTATGGCATATGTTGTGAGTATTCACCGACACTATCAAATGATGGAGGGCCGAAGAGATCCATATGAAGGAGCTCCAACGGCCTCTTAGTGTAAATGAGAGTCGTTGGACGATGAGCAGTTTCATGAATCTTTCCTTCAATGCAGGTACTACAAGCACGATCTCTAGCAAAACTCACATTCGTTAGTCCACGAATGTGGTACCCTTTGAGGAGACTTTGCAAAGATCTCATATTGACATGAGCTAGTCGGCGATGCAAAAGCTAGCCCACATCAACTTTAGCCATTAGACAAGTCGCAGTCTTAGTGGGTCGCTTTGAAAAGTTCACCACATAGAGACCATTTTCGACATATCCAACATAGGCTACTTTAAGAGTCTTGCTCCACAAAAGGACCATAGTATCAAGATTAAAGAATGTGGAAAAGCCCATAATTGCAAGTCGACGAACCGAAAGTAAATTGTAAGCAATGGACTCAACAAGCATGACCTTCTCAATAGATAACTCTTGAGAGATGACCACCTTACCAAATCCCAATACCTTTGACGATGATGCATCCATGAATTGGACATGGGTGGGCATAGATCGGGAAGTATGCACATCCACCACTAAGTCCTTGCTGCCGGTCATATGATTTGTTGCTCCACTATCGAGCAACCATGAAACCCCACCGGATGCAAACTCCTGCAATAGATCAAGGCTTGGTTTTAGGTACCCATTTTGAATTGGTCCTTTAATGTTAGAGACAAGGGTCTTAGGAACCCAAATAGCCCATTCAATGGACTGATAGTAAGAACCAACAAATCTCGCATAAACATGCCCATCACCAGCACAACGTAAAACATAGGAAGGATTGAGTTTGCCGGCTGTGTTGGTAGGAATGGTTTTGCCCTTCTTGACGCTACCATTCTCCACCTTGTTCCTATTCACCTCGTGAGCCCCTTCGCCCTCTTTGACAAAGATGTCCATGAGGGTAGGGGATTGTTTGTTCATGTTCTTCATTTTTCTTTTTGACTTGGATGTAATTCCAAGTCACTTCTTTCCTACCACACCCTTTTGATTGCTCAAGAGGTCGTTCAGGTTCTTCTCGCCTTGGATGCATGACACAAGGCCCTTCTCAAGTTTATCCTTCAACTTGGCATTTTCCTCCACAAGATGTACATTCTCACAACAAGGATTAGTTGTACAAGCATTATCAATTAAAATGAAAGGAGGACAAGTAGAGATATCCTTGGTAAGCTTTGCTTGGAGTTGATCATGAGACTCTTTCAGGGAGAAATGAGCACCTTTCATGACCTTGTGATCCTTGTCAAGTGTGTCAAACTCCACTTTGAGTCTGTCATGGCCAACCCCAAGAGTATCCTTTTCATACTTAAGCATACGAGTAAGAACAATAGCATGATCTAGTTCCTTTTGCAATTTAGCACAGTCATCGTTGTATGACTCCTCAAGAGCCAAATGAAGAGTGCGCTCCTTTTCTAGTGCAATAGATAGTTCAGCAATCTCATCGGCATAGTCACGACTATGTCCTTGCAGCTCGGAGATGGTCTCCTCATGAGACTCGATGAGGTCATTAGCCTCACCCAGTTGTTCCAAAAGAGCAACAAAGTGCTTCTTGGGTTCTCCTTTGATCGTACACAGAAATTTGTTAAGATCATGCTCATTAAGTTCCACAACATCACTATCATCAACACAATTCAACAATGAAGGAGCAGTAGTGATGTTGGTCTTAATGCTGGGTGTTACCTGATCGATACCTTTGGCCATGAGGCACTTGGCGATGTGGTTATCGTTGGGGGCGTTGAAGAGAGACACATTCTTGGGAGAAGGAGTGGCAATGGCGACAGTCGCAGTTGCCACCATATCGTCATCGTCATCATCATCGGAGGGGTACTCTTCAAGTGCCACCATACCCTTTGGGTGGGGTTTCTTGACAAAGTTGTTCTTGTTTGGGAATGACTTGGTTTTGTCTTTGCGAATGAGCTTGCCCCCGTTGTCTTCCCTCTTCTCATAGGAACATTCTACCACAAAGTGACTCACATTACCGTAGTTATAGCATGTCCTCACTCGTTGCTTGGATTTGAACCCACTTGAGTTGTTCTTGGTGAAGTTGGGTCTTGAGTTCCTCTTGTTGCCCCAGAATTGCCTTGACGCAAGAGCCATGTGCTCGTGATAAGCATACTTAGTGTCTTTAGGGCAGCTCTCCTCTTCCTCATCCTCTTCTTCTTCTTCAGAAGCAGCCTTTGCCTTTAAAGCAAGGTTGGGTGAAGCTGTCTTTGACCGAACGCGAGCAAGTGCATTGTCAGCGGTCTCGTTCATGATTGACATTGCAATGAATTCATCCAACACCTCACTGGAAGACAAGGAGTGGAAATCTGGTCGTTGGCGAATGACTGATGACATGGCTTTGTTGAAAGGCATGATGGCCTTGATAAACTTGCGCTTGATCCATGTGTCATCCACATCCTTGCTCCCATGATCCTTGAGAGCAACAGCAATAGCAGTCACCCTTCGTTAGAGATCACGAGGGTCCTCATCTTCCTTCATCACAAACTCATCGGCTTTATCAAGTACCACTTCATAGTTGGACCGTTGAATGCTTGAGCTTCCCTTGTACAGCACCATAATGTGCTCCCAACAGTCCTTAGCAAGAGTGAAGGGGCGCAAGTGAGGAAGATCTTCAGGAGGTGCTACGGACTGTAGATTAAACAATGCGGAGTGATTATAATGATTGTCCGCTTCTTCTCTTGGAGTGAGGTTGCTTGGGTCATGAGGATAGTAGCCTTTATCGATGATTCTCCATAAATTTATTGAGCTGTGATTCAAATGACACTTAATAGAAAACACCCAGTTAGCAAAATCACCCTTAACAAGCTTAGGAGGAGGACCAACAGGGTTAAGACGCGGTGTAGGAACATGTCCTCCATAGACCATGGGAGGTGGAACTGAGGCATAGGTTCTAGTCCCATCATTTTTTAGAGGGGAAGAAGGTCGCATACCTTTAGCCGCTTCCTTAGAGGAATTGGCCTCCGAATCTGTGTTGGCGGGTTTAACCACCAACGCCGGTTCGGGTGAACCTTTAATTCCCTCATTTAACTCTTTAAGCATGGTTTTCACTTTGTTCGTCAAGGACGTCTTGAGGGCGGCCATAGCCATATTCAAGTCATCCCTTGTGACCGAAGTCAAGGCCATGGCCTCGGGTTTCCCATGGGGAACTCCGTCGTCATCTTCCATACTCTTCGGTGGTGAAACCCTTAATAAAGAGACGTGGCTCTGATACCAATTGAAAGGATCGATATGGTTGACTAGAGGGGGTGAATAGGCAACAACCACTTAGGGTTAGCAACATAAAGGTTCTCTAAAATGACGAGAAGGTGATGAACCTATATGATGCTACCAACTATAAACACAAAGGAAAGTAAGAGATAGTCTACAACAAAAACATACACAATGTAAAGATTAGAGATAACCGCAAGTGGAACCAATGAAGACGAGGATGTGTTACCGAAGTTCCTCCCCTTTGACAGGAAGTACGTCTCCGTTGGAGCGGTGTGGAGGCACAATGCTCCCCAATAAGCCACTAGGTCCACCGTATTATCCTCACGCCCTCACACAATGCAAGGTGTCGTGATTCCACTATAGGTGCTCTTGAAGGCGGCGACCGAACCTTCACAAACAAGGTTGGGGAAAACTCCACACAAAGCTTGGAGGCTCCCAACAAGACCACGGAGCTTCACCACAATGGAATGTGTCTCCGAGGTGACCTCAACCGTCTAGGGTGCTCAAACACCCAAGAGTAACAAGATCTGCAAGGGATTAGTGGGGGAAATCAATTTTCTCTTGGTGGAAGTGTAGATCTAGGCCTTCTCAACCAATCCTTAGGAAATCAACAAGTTTGATTGGCTAGGGAGAGAGATCAGGCACTTTTGAGCTTAGGGAGCAACAATGGAGCTTCGGAGGGTCAAAGGTACGGTTTCTTGAGCAAGAAGAACCCTTTATATAGCGGGGGGGAATCCAACCGTTTTCCCACTCACAGCACGAGCCCGGCGGTACTACCGCTGGCACTCCAGCGGTACTACCGCTGGGCCCATGGTAGCGCAAATATACTACCGGGCCAACCACCGCCAAGAAAGTCTTCGCAAAAAGTCCGACGAAGTACAACCACAAGGATGGTGGTACTAAAGTCCTGGAGCGGTACTACCGCTGACTAGGGGCGGTACTATCTCTGGGCCAGCGGTACTACCGCTAGGGATAGCGGTACTACTTCCATCTGTAGCGGTACTACCGCCAGCTCTAGTGGTACTACCGCTAGGTGACCTTTTTGCAAGATGAGAGAAACTAGAGATGGGAAAAGCTCCAAAGTTGCAGGGAAATGGGATGGAGATAAAGTGTGCGCGTGCAAGATTGATTCCACCCAAATCTTTCCAATACGGATCCTCTCTTAATAGTATGGCGTTCCTACGACTCAAAACCCACCAAAGAGAATCGTAGAGCACACCGTGCTTCTGTTCCATGGAGGGTGCCGAATCGTCTTGTGCCTTTGTCATGTATTATCTGAAAGCTCAATGCACACGATTAGTCCATTAAGGTACTGTCATCAATCACCAAAATTACTTAGGCATAAATATGCCCTAGCACCCTTTTTACCCAGATTCGGGCCGCTTGCGTGTAAAACCCTACGTCCTGCTCGTCTGATCGTATTAAGCATTTTTCGTTGTTCGTTACAGTGATGATAACCGTCTTCTTGGCTAATCTCCCAAAGATTCTAATCCCTTGTGAATGAGCTAAGGGCCTCCTTTTATAGGTAAAGGGTTCACCTACAGTGTTTCATGGTAGGTTCACGAGATGTTACAATGAACATAGAGCGGCGCTTATCCATCTACCGTTGTCAGGTGCATTAAATGCACATCTTGTCCTTGTTAGCTAAGTGCTGGTGGAGACATGTGCCCAGGTGTTTCGACACCTAGACGCCCCGCTCGCGCATGCGAATGCGCTGGAACTTGGGGGCGGTGGGACTATGACAAGGGTGGTCGCCCTCTAGTGCTTTGCCATGTCATCCCGGCGAGGGTGCTTGCCAGGGGGCTTCGGCTGTTTTCTCGGTGAGGGAAGCTCACCAGGGTCTTCTTCGTGGTGTGTTCATCACGTCCATTGAACGGACGTGGCCTTGGGTGTCTTCCCGGCAAGG
This sequence comes from Hordeum vulgare subsp. vulgare, assembly GCF_904849725.1. NCBI lineage: Eukaryota > Viridiplantae > Streptophyta > Magnoliopsida > Poales > Poaceae > Hordeum > Hordeum vulgare. The sequence continues at coordinate 107,185,393 of NC_058521.1, read as the reverse complement.
CATGCTTGTCGGGGCCTTGATATCTTGGGGGAGCATCTTGTCTATATTCTGCCACGCCCTACCGTCAGGGGCTCTTCGCATTCGTGCACAAGTCTGGGGCACTAGAGACCCCAGTCTTTAGTGCACCGACAACCACGGAGGAGGAGAAAGAGGTGGATAGGTAGGGTTGCGCCATAGGAGATCAAATCAGGTGTCGAGCAGCTCTCCCAATCCTCCAATATATATAGGAGGGAGGGAGAGGGGGTGCACCACCCCCAGGGAAACCCTAGGAGGTGCGACAGCCCAAGGAGGAGAAAGTGGAGGCATCCTAGGTGGCTTGCCACCCAAGGCAGCCCCTAGGGTTTGGCCTTGGGCCCCTTCCCTTGCGTCATGGGCCTCCTCCCCTTGGCGCACAAGCAAACCAGGGGCTGGTTCGTCCCCCCTTTCCGCCAATGTTTCCCTCTGGGACTGGTGGACCCCCGGTATCCCTTCGGTGGTCCCGGTACAATACCAATAAATCCTGAAACTATTCCGACGACCGAAACTGGACTTCCCATATATAAATCTTTACCTCTAGACTATTCCGGAACTCCTCGTGACGTCCGAGATCTCATCTGGGACTCCTAAATACCTTCGGTAACCACATATACGATTCCCATAACAACTCTAGCATCACCGAACCTTAAGTGTGTAGACCCTACGGGTTCGGGAAACATGCAGACATGAGTGAGACATCTCTCTGGCCAATAACCAACAACGGGGTCTGGATATCCATGTTGGCTCCCACACGTTCCATGATGATCTCAACGGATGAACCACGATGTCAAGGATTCACCCAATCCCGTATACAATTCCCTTTGTCTACCGGTATGACACTTGCCCGAGATTCGATCGTCAGTATCGCTATACCTTGTTCAATCTCGTTATCGGCAAATCTCTTTACTCGTTCTGTAACACATCATCCCGTGGCTAACTCCTTAGTCACATTGAGTTCATTGTGATGATGCATTACCGAGTGGGCCCAGAGATACCTCTACATCACACGGAGTGACAAATCCCAGTCTCGATTCGTAGAACCCAACACACACTTTCGGAGATACATGTAGTGCACCTTTAGAATCACCCGGTTACGTTGTGATGTTTGATACACCCAAAGCACTCCTATGGTATCCGGAGTCTACACAATCTCATGGTCTAAGGAAATGATACTTGACATTAGAAAAGCTTTAGTAGACGAACTACACGATCTTGTGTTATGCTTAGGATTGGGTCTTGTCCATCACATCATTCCCTTAATGATGTGATCCCATTATCAATGACATCCGATGCCCATGACCAGGAAACCATGACCATCTATTGATGAACGAGCTAGCCAACTAGAGGCTCACTAGGGACATGTTGTGGTCTATGTATTCACACATGTATTACAGTTTCCAGTTCATACAATTATAGCATCAATAATAGACAATTATCATGAATAAGGAAATATAATAATAACCAAATTATTATTGACTCTAGGGCATATTTCCAACACATGTTACATCAAGTTTATGGCTACATCATTTTTGAGGTGTTCCTAATACCGTTCCTATGCTTTTTTACACGAGGTGCGACGCCTAAACTTGGAGTAGACCACGGGCCTTCCTATAGGGTCGGTGGAGAGTGAAAAGGAACAAATAAAGAAACTTGAGTTATTTGGTTACATTAATGTTGAACCAAAAAAGATTGAAGAACATGGGTCGTTGCCAATCCCGAAGCAATATCCAACAAACAAACCTAAGAGGTCCCTGGATTTTGGCAACGAATAAGACCATATGTACTAGGCTAGATGGTTTTTCAACGAGTTTAAGCTTTAGACCTAGATTGTTTTGTTTGAAATAATCATTTTATTGTTTCTCTCTATGTTTACAGTTATGGCAAAATTAATTCATGTTACAGGTTTTTGAAAAACATTGTATTGTGAATTATGGATTTGTTTTATGTCCAACCCTACAATTATTTGTGATATAGCCTTGCACCTACACCGGTATGCACACACATCACAAGGGTGTTAAAATTGTATATGTTTTCTTTGATGAAATTGTTTCCGTGCTCCCATGTACACTCTCATAATCTTGATACCCTTCAGAATGCATGCAATGTTGGAAAACAATGAAAATTGGCATGGATGCTTCTCATGTTTGTAGAAGGGTGTAAAATTGTTTTCGGTCAGTTTGAAGCATGTAGGAAAAACTCGCCCGTTGAGACGGACCTTTTCCTACTCGAACAGCCTCCGATGAAGGACGTCAAATTTTTGTCATCTTCAGAATGACACCGGATTTTTCGAGCAAGTGGGCATGGCCACCCCAATGGTCCACGAAAAATTCGAACGACTACCGACAACGGGTACATGCAGCATCACACCGGAGAGTGTTTTAAGCTTTTATCATTGCAAAAACCCTAGAAAATCGATACAACAGCGAAAAACATTGGTAATTGGCATTTAAGATTCTCACGTTTGTACAAGGTTATAGAAAAAAAATTGAACTGATTCCGCGAATGTGAAAATTTTGAGCATTTTTGGTACAAAACGGTGTAGAAAATACTCCGCCGTCCTCCCACGCACGCGTGGGTCCATTTGAACCATGTTGAAGAAAAACACGTGCGGGCGTCGTCACGGGGGACAAATATTTCCGACAAATTGGTCTTTACGGGTGCACGATCCCAGACGGATCCCCCCCACCGAGCGATCCAATGCAGATCCACCTCCACGTGTGGGCATCTTCTCTTTTTTGGGACAACATGCAATATGGGCCTATTTTTTTCATTGAACAAAATCTTACCCCAAATATTCCGTGTTGTGGGACAACATGCAATATGGGCCTATTTATCTTTCATTGTGAGAAATCTTCCTCCACTAAATCTAAAAGTTCCCTTTTCTTTGACAGCATGCAATATGGGCCTATTTTTTTCATTGCCACTATATTGAAATATTCTACTCAACAATAAAACGAACTCCATGACGGCCCTTATGCGTGTTAGACATATGTCATGATTGTTAATGTTTGACATCAAATGATCACATAGAAAATGGAAACTAAATATCTCGAACACATACGGTGAAATGGCAGTAGAGCCCCAATTCGCTAAGTCATATAAATAAATCCACAATTCAAAATATATCTGACAACATAAAAACATCACGTAAAGACCATGTGCACAAAACTTAATGGCAAATGACTATGTCTCGTTCATCTTTGAATCGTAATGTATCAACAAAATTGTAGCTATCAGAGTTCTCCTTCGAGGTCCTACACGGAAGAATATGATTAATCACATGCACATTAGTATTGACTAAAACACACGGAAAAATTAAAAATGAACATATTTTTGGTACATCTAACAATTTCTCGCATGTTCGTCGATTGTGACCTCGCTCGCTGCAATAGCCACACTTACCCATTGATCTTGTCTTCTTCACCTTTGCCTCTAGCCTCTTCTTTGGTGCACCTCGGGATGGAACGTGAATGGGATCTAGAACCTCATACAAATCTTCACCACCAATGTTTTTCAATTGGGGCATTACCGGACCAAACCTAATGTTGTTACCCTGGGCATTAGTTGATTCATTGTTGTCAGCATGTTCAATAGTTGATTGTTTGCCATGATGATGTGCATCCAAAATCATTTTTAAATGATTATAGTCCTTATCACAGTAACATGTGTTGAAGCATGCACCATGGATAGAATTTTGCAACTCATGGTACCTCAGCAGGCTTGCTGGATAGTCATACATGTGGTTCTTTCTGGTTGGTGCGTATGCACATGTTTGCATTCATTGTCCACCTAGCAGGAACACAACACCTGGGCAGTCTTTGTTGATGTAGAATTCCCAGTATGTACAAAATGTGGGAACATGGTGTAACTTCGCATTCCACCTTATGGCAAGGACAACTGACGATGTGCAAAATACGTTTAGGCTCCTCAATGCCCACTTCAAACTTTATATCCATTCTTGCTTCCTTGGACACAATATAGGTGGAAACTTCTGATGCATCTAGTACCTCTCTGATCTCACATTTTCTCACGGCATGTACGCTCCATAATACCAACTTAAAGATAGCAGGAGTGAAAACAGTTGCAGCGTGTTTCTCAAGCGGTGAAGCATTTTCATGTGTAAATGGAATGGACTGCAAGGCCACGACTCCTAGGAGAGCTTCATTCAACCATCCCATCACAAGGCAACGCTGATAGTGTTCTAGCATTTCAACCAACGACATCTTACCCCCGAGATGTGTAAGTATCACGGAGTTCAAGCTCTCACTCCGCTGGTTGCTACTCAATCCTAGGAAACAACACCCCTCAAGATATCGAGCACACCACAACTTTCTCATATGATACATCTGATGCAGTGAGGACTCCTCATTACTTACTTTATTCCGTTGTAATAATTGTATCAATTTTATCTCATGCTCTTCAATGGAATTAGAATCATATATGAAAAATCTTAATTCCTCTTTTACCTCATCGTCATGCAGATGACGTACAATGTTGTGCTGAATGGGCCATATACAGAGCCTATGGTTGGAGTGAGGCCAGACGACCCTGATTGCTCTCTGCATTGTGAGTTCCCTGACCGTGATCACACATATCGTATGCTTTTGTGCCATGCATTCGAAAAAGGTCCGCAACATCCACTCGTATGCCTGGCTTGTTTCATGGGAAATGATACCACACCCAAAAATAACAGTGATGCGGTGGTGATTCAGCCCGACAAACGGCACGAATGGCACATTGTACTTCTTTGTTTTGTATGTGCTATGAAAAACAATGACGTCTCCGAAAGACTCGTAGTCAAGTCGGGATTGACTATCAGCCTAGAACAGTCCCTTCTGATGGCCCTTTTCATCAACCAAGTACCTGAAGAAAAAATCCGGATCTCGCTCTCGCCGCGCAATCATTTGACTTGTAACCGTTTTAGCATCACCGGTGAAAGGATCGATATGGTTGATTAGAGGGGGGGTTAATAGGCAACTAACAAATTTTAAACTTTTCTTTAAGCAAATTAGGTTTAGCAACAAATAGGTTGTCTAGATATGCAAGTACGTGAACAACCTATATGATGTTAGCAACAACAATAATTAGCAAAAATTAAATACAAGTAAAGGTAAGAGATAACCACAAGTGGAACCGATGAAGACGAGGATGTGTTTCTGAAATTCCTTCCCTTTGAGCGGAAGTACGTTCTGCTGGAGAGGCGTGGAGGAATAATGCTCCCCAAGATGCCACTAAGGCCACCGTATTCTCCTCACGCCCTCACACAATGCGAGGTGCCATGATTCCACTATGTGGTGCCCTTGAAGGCGGCGACTGAACCTTTACAAAGAAGGTTGGGGCAATCTCCACAACTCAATTGGAGGCTCCCAACAAGACCACGAAGCTTCACCACAATGGAATATGGCGTCGAGATGACCTCAATCGTCTAGGGTGCTCAAACACCCAGGAGTAACAAGATCCGTGAGGGATTAGTGGGGGGAATCAAATTTCTCTTGGTGGAAGTGTAGATCAAGGCCCTCTTAAACAAACCCTAGAATATCAACAAGTTTTGTTGGCTAGGGAGGGAGATCGAGCTAAAATGGAGGTTGGAGCAACAATGGAGCTTAGGGGGCAAAAGTAGGGTTCTGAGGGAAGAAGAACCGCTTTATATAGTGGGGGAGAGAATCTGCCTCTTACCCACCCCCAGTGCACGAGCCAGAGCAGTACTACCGCTCCTGGGAGGGGAGCGGTACTACCACTCACGCAGAGGGAGGCCGTGCTAGACCCGAGGCAGAGCACCTAGTACCGCCCACAGCGATAGTAACAAGGGCAGTACCACTGTGCGGGCGGTACTACCGCCTAGTACTACCGCAAAACTCGTCCACAAAAGTGTTTGCACTTTTGGAGGGCGGTACAGGCTAGAGGCACCACCACAGCACTACCACTCTAAGCGGTACTACCACCGGCCGAGCGGTACTACCGGTGATAAGCGGTACTATCGCTCCTGGGAGCGGTACTACCGCTTGGAAATTGCATGGCGGGGTTGTGCAAGGTAGAAGCTCCATCGAAGCGGAAAAGGGGTGAGGATGAAAGGGTACGTGATGATTCCACCCAGACTTTTCCAAAGCGGATCCCCTCTTAATAGTATGGCTTTTCCTATTGATGATGAGTTGATGGATATACTTCTCGCCCCTTGTTGGTTACCCCAAGTGGAAGGTGGAGATGTAGTCAGCAGCTGATTTCTCTTACACGGGGAATGTAAGGTTTATCGAACCAGGAGGACTGCAAGGATCAACAAGTAGGTGTCCGCTGCTCTGGCGCTAGCAGAAGATGTAGACCTGCACACACAACAAATAACTTTGCTCCCAACGAGTTCAGAGAAGCTGTCAATCCCTCCGACCTTGTAGTTTGCAAAGGATCAAAACACAAGCGGGGATAGTGATAGTGATTGCAACGAAGAAGTAAATAAAAGCAGTAAATGATGGAGGTGTAAACAACGGTGGGAATATGGACCGGAATCCCATGATGTTTACTAGTGATGTCTCTCTCCCAAAAGACGATAAACAACTATGCTGGGTAAACAAATTACAGCTTGGCAATTGACAGAATTAGAAACGCACCGCAATGCTAATCATGCTACTAGAAAGTTAGAGGCTCAAAAGTAATGGGTAGTACGCCAAGACAAGTAGACCGTTTATCCATCAGCATCTACTCACTAATCATCCACCTTGAGATATCTATCCAGAACATCTCGCTGGTATTAAGTTGCGAGCCCCACCTAAAGTGTACACTCAAAGCAACGGACAACTGCGTTAATGAACTTTGCGTAAGGTAAACAATCCTTGCAACCGTGGTCACAAGCACCGTTGTTTTCTCCCTGGTGGCAACAGCACATCCCCTAGTCTCATGTTTCTTTCACTCAAGCTAGACATCAGGGGGCATGAACCCACAATCATGCATAATGCTCCTTCTTGGAGTTACAATCTACTACTAGGCCAAAGCAATAAAAAGCAACGGAGAACATGCATGAATTACACAAGAACATAATATAAAAGGAGAACCAAATATATAACTCATCACAATCTGAACAGAATCTCATAATCCATCGGATCACAGCAAACTCAGCATAGCAACAGCACGTAAATTACATAGATGCCTTGATCATGTAGGGCAGCTCACAAGGCTAAGCATTGAAGCACAAGATTGGAGAGAATACATCACATATCTACTGGTCATGGACTCATGGTCCAAGGAGGACTACTTACGGCACGTCCGGGAAGCGTCCATGGTGGTGGAGAAGCTCCCGGAGGTCAATCCTACCTTCGGCAGGGTGCCGGGAAGAGGTCTTCTCGCGCTCCCGATCTCGGAATCATTGCAGCGGTGGAACGGTGGAGAAATTCGTGATTCTGGATCTGTTATGAGGGTTTTCCGTCCCATTGGTAAATATAGGCCCAAGGAGGGCACCAGAAGGGGTGGGCCCCACCCAAGTGACCTAGTGGCGCGGCTAGGAGGGGCCGCGCAGGGAGGCCGCCTGGGCAGGCCCTGGCTCCCCTTTGACCCACCTTGGTGCCTCGTGGAGCTTCCGTCACGCTGATTTTTATATATTTTTCTCAGGATATTTGGGGTTGTGTAAATTGGGGTAAAAGTCCCTACAAAGAAGACATCAGCAGACAGAAAGTTGCACTGGGTGCACTGAGTTAGTAGGTTAGTCCAAATATGTGTAAAAATGTATGAAAGTGTAGCAAAACATATAACAATATCACCCAAAAGAGCATGGAACAAACATAAATTATAGATATGTTTGGGACGTATCTCCTATGACTCAAGTTCATCGACAACAAAGCGTAAGAGCAAAAATCGCCTTCACATCAAAACACCGAGCGGCAAGAATCGTCTTTGTGCAAACCAAGGAAATATCTGAAAGGCTTATTGCACAAGATTAGTTTGCAAACGTGTCTTGATCAATCACCAAAACTACTCGGGTAGAAATATGCCCTTACAATCTCCCCCTTTTTGGTAGATTGATGACAACACAGTATTTGCATAGAGGATAAAGAAAGAAAGAATGCGATCCCACAGTCTATAAGTTATAGACAGGCTCCCCCTAAGTGTGCATTATTTAAGTATGCTTTCGGAATGCAAAGTTCACAAACTAGGGTCAACACTCCCCTATATTTTATAGACAGACACAACTTGCGTAAATGAAACAACTAAGAGTGATATAGCTGCAAGAAGTGAAGTGAGCATGATCATAAGGGCACAATTTAAGCATCTCACAAAATTAAAGACATATGATAAAGCTATGGTAGCATATGTCTCACACCATATGACATAGTCTCACAGGAGTCTCACACACACTAAAAACGCAAACCAACATAAGTTCCACACCACACAACTTAGTCTTCTAAGCAAAGCAAATGATAAAAGAAATCACGAGTGAAAATATGAGCCATGAAAGAACATTCGTGACATGCAAATTCAACACTCTCCCCCTTTTCCAGGAAGACGCCAAAAAGGGCAAAGCAAACAACATGAATCTAGGAGGTGAGGTAATGCTGACACATCAATACTCACCAGACTTAGAGCTGAGCTGAATGGTGCGAGGAGGAGCAGGAGAGCTAGGTAACTCATCATCGGAATCCCATGAGTAATGGCGAGCAATTCATGTGTCCTAATTAGTGAGTATATCCTTAGAACCGCTCTCAATCATTAAGCCAACATGCCTCCCAAGAGCCTTGTGATGAACGATAGCCGCCTTTTCGGCCGCGCGGGCCCGGTATTTACCCCTGGCATGCATACAGAAGAGCTTCTTCATCTTATCCTTGAGTTTCTTAGCACAGGAAGGTTCTCCAGTGGGGGGCGTGGTAGGGGAAGAAGTGTCCTCGTCGGCTACAAAATCCTCATCAACCTCGTCATCAGCACAATGTTCATCCATGTGTTCAGACACATCTTGTTCAGGGGAGTGTGAGTAGCCCACTTGTCCTTCTGCCTAAGAAGCACAACCTTGTGAGAAACCAAGTCCCCAGCTTCAAACAACTCATCAGGAAAGGAGGCTTCCCAAGTCATCTCAATCAGATGCATCAGAAAGGGGGCCATACATGGGGCACTTACGCTCACATACCGTAGAACGGAGCTCAGACCACATAACATGAGAAATATCCTGAGGCTACACCTGAACCTTGAACTTGTGCTGCTCACAGAATAGAAGCATGTCGACCAGGTAGGAGTGGACCTGATCCAGATTGCTGGTACGTCCATTTTGCATCATGTTTTCATGTTGATATTTATCGCTTCTTGGGTTGTTATTTCACTTCACGGTACAATACTTATGCCTTTTCTCTCTTATTTTGCAAGGTTTACATGAAGAGGGAGAATGCCGGCAGCTGGAATTCTGGCCTAAAAAAGAAGCAAAGTTTAGATACCTATTCTGCACAACTCCAAACAGCGTAAAAATCAACGAGGATTTTTTCCCGGAGTTATAAAAAAATACTGGGCCAAAGAAGCGCCCGAGGGGCGCCAGCAGGTGGCCACAAGCCTGCTTGGCGCGACCACCCCCCTGGCCGCGCCATGAGGTGTTGTGGGCAGCCTGCTGGCCCACTGGCCCCCTCTTCTGCTATATGAAGGGTTTCGTCCAGAAAAAAAACAAGGAGGAGCTTTTTCGTGGATTTGCCGCCGCCACGAGGAGGAACTTGAGCAGAACCAATCTAGAGCTCCGGCAGGGCGATCCTGCAGGGGAATCTTCCCTCCCGGAGGGGGAAATCGTCGCCATCATCATCACCAACACTCCTCTCATCGGAGGGGACTCATCACGATCAACATCTTCATCAGCACCATCTCATCTCCAAACCCTAGTTCATCACTTCTAAGCAATCTCCATCTGGCGACTCCGATTGGTACTTGTAAGGTTGCTAGTATTGTTAATTACTCCTTGTAGTTGATGCTAGTTGGATTACTTGGTGGAAGAGTTTATGTTCAGATCCTTGATGCTACTCATTACCTCTCTGGTCATGAATATTATTATGCTTTATGAGTAGTTACTTTTGTTCCTGAGGACATGGGATAAGTCACGCTAATAGTAGTCATGTGAATTTGGTATTCGTTCGGTATTTTGATGTGTTGCATGTTGTTTTTCCTCTAGTGGTGTTATGTGAACGTCGACTACATAACACTTCACCATTATTTGGGCCTAGAGGAAGGCATTGGGAAGTAGTAAGTATATGATGGTTGCTAGAGTGACAGAAGCTTAAACCCTAGTTTACGCGTTGCTTCGTAAGGGGCTGATTTGGATCCACTAGTTTAATGATATGGTTAGACTTTGTCTTAATTCTTATTTTGTAGTTGCGGATGCTTGCGAGAGGGGTTAATCATAAGTGGGATGCTTGTCCAAGTAAGGGCAGTACCCAAACGCCGGTCCACCCACATATCAAACTATCAAAGTAACGAACACGAATCATATGAACATGATGAAAACTAGCATGACAGAAATTCCCGTGTGTCCTCGGGAGCGTTTTTCCTCCTATAAGACTTTGTCCAGGCTTGTCCCTTCCTAAAAAAGGGATTGGGCCACTTTGCTGCACCGTTGCTACTTTTTTTACTTGTTGCTTGCTACGAATCATCTAACCACACAATCACTTGTTACCGACAATTTGAGTGCCTGGATATTTTACCTTGCTGAAAACCACTTGTCAGATCCTTCTGCTCCTCGTTGGGTTCGACACTCTTACTTATCAAAAGGAATACGATTGATCCCCTATACTTGTGGGTCATCAAGACTCTTTTCTGGCACCGTTGCCGGGGAGTGAAGCGCCTTTGGTAAGTGGAACTTGGTAAGGAAACATTCATATAGTGTGCTGAAATTTATTGTCACTTGTCACTATGGATACTAATCCTTTGAGGGGCTTGTTCGGGGTATGTTCACCTCGAACGGAAGCACAAAGAGTTGCTCCTCAACCTGCTGCACCTACTGAAAATATTTTCTTTGAATTTCCTTCGGGTATGCTTGAGAAACTGCTGGCTAATCCTTTTACAGGAGATGGAACATCACATCTAGACTTGCATCTAATCTATGTAGATGAAGTATGTGGTTTATTTAAGCTTGCAGGTTTGCCCAAGGATGAGGTCAAGAAGAAGGTGTTTCCTTTATCTTTGAAGGATAAGGCGTTGACATTGTATAGGCTATGTGATGATACTGGATCATGGGACTACAATCGGTTGAAATTGGAATTTCATCAAAAGTTTTATCCTATGCATTTAGTACATCGTGATCGGAATTATATTTATAAGTTTTGGCCTCGTGACAGAGAAAGCATCGCTCAAGCTTGGGGGAGGCTTAAATCAATGTTACATTCATGCCCCAATCATGAGCTCTCGAGAGAAATTATGATTCAGAACTTCTATGCTCGGCTTTCTCATGATGATCGCACCATGCTTGACACTTCTTGTACTGGTTCTTTTATGAAGAGAGATATTGACTTCAAATGGAATTTATTGGAGAGAATTAAATGCAACTCTGAAGATTGGGAGCTTGAGGAAGGTAAGGAGTCAGGTATGAATTTCATGTTTGATTGCGTTAAATCCTTGTTGAGACAAATACTTTTTGTGACTTTAGGGCTAAGTATGGACTTGACTCTGAGATAGTAGCTTCATTGTGAGAATCCTTTGCTGCCCATATTGATCTCCCAAAGAGAACTGGTTTAAATATCACCCTTCTTTAGAAGTCAATGTAGTCAAACCCACTCCAGTTGAAGAGAGAGTCATTGCCTATAATGATCCTGTTGTTCCCAGTGCTTCCATTGAGAAACCACCTTTCCCTGTTAGGATAAAGGATCATTCTAAAGCTTCAACTGTGATACATAGAGGCTACATTAGAACATCTACACCCCCTGAGCAAATTAGAGTTGAACCTAGCATTGCTATTATCAAAGATCTTCTATCCGACGATGTTGAGGGACATAATATTCACTTCTGTGAAGATGCTGCTAGAATTGCTAAACCTCATGCTAGAGACAAACATAGGCCTTTTGTTGGCACGCCTATTGTTTCTGTTAAGATAGGAGATCATTGCTATCATGGTTTATGTGACGTGGGTGCTAGTGTTAGTGCAATACCTCAATCCTTATATGATGAAATTAAAGACGAGATTGCACCTGTTGAGATAGAGCCTATTGATGTCACTATTCAGCTTGTCAATAGAGATACTATCTGCCCTGTGGGAATTGTTAGGGATGTTGAAGTCTTGTGTGGTAAAATGAAGTATCCTGCTGATTTCCTCGTTCTTGCTACTGCACAAGCTAGCTTTTGTCTCATCATATTTGGCAGGCCCTTCCTCAATACCGTCAATGCTCATATTGATTGCGAGAAGCAAACTATCACCGTTGGCTTTGCAGGTGTGTCACATGAGTTCAATTTCTCCAAGTTTGGTAGACAACCTCATGAAAAAGAGTTGCCAAGTAAGGATGAAACTATTGCCTTAGCTTCTATTGCCGTGCCTCCTACTAATCCCTTAGAGAAATACTTGCTTGAGCATGAAAATGATATGCATATGGATGAAAGGGATGAAATAGATAGAGTTGTCTTAGAACAATATCTTATCCTTAAGAATAACTTGCATGTTGAACTGCTTGGGGATCCACCTCCACCAAAGGGTGATCCTGTGTTCGAGCTTAAACAGTTGCCTGATACTCTTAAGTATGCTTATCTTGATGAAAAAGAGATATATCATGTTATTATTAGTGCTAGCCTCTCGGAGCATGAAGAAAAGAAGTTACTAAAAACTCTAAGGAAGCACCGTGCTGCTATTGGATATACTCTTGATGATCTTAAGGGCATTAGTCCCACTCTATGCCAGCACAAGATTAAGACTGATCCTGATTTCAAACCAGCTGATGATCATCAACGGAGATTAAATCCTAAGATGAAAGAGGTAGTAAGAAAATAAATACTAAAGCCCCTGGAAGCAGGTATTATCTATCCTGTTGCTCATAGTGATTGGGTGAGTCCGGTGCATTGCGTCCCTAAGAAGGGAGGCATTACCGTTGTCCCTAATGATAAGGATGAATTGATCCCACAGAGGATTATTACTGGCTATAGGATGGTGATCGATTTTAGGAAATTGAATAAAGCCACTAGGAAAGATCATTATACTTTGCCTTTTATCGACCAAATGCTAGAAAGACTGTCTAAACACACACACTTCTGCTTTCTAGACGGTTATTCTGGTTTCTCCCAAATACTAGTTGCACAATCTGATCAGGAGAAAACCACTTTCACCTGCCCTTTCAGTACCTTTTCTTATAGACGTATGCATCTTGGCTTATGTAATGCACCTGCCACCTTTCAAAGATGTATGATGGCTATATTCTCTGACTTTTGTGAAAAGATTGTCTAGGTCTTCATGGATGACTTTTCTGTTTACGGGTCTTCTTTTGATTTTTGCCTCAGCAACCTTGATCGAGTCTTACAGAGATGTAAAGACACCAATCTTGTCTTGAATTGGGAGAAGTGCCACTTTATGGTTAATGAAGGCATTGGCTTAGGACATAAAATTTCTGAAAGAGGTATTGAAGTCGATAAGGCTAAGGTTGATGCAATCAAGAAAATGCCATACTGTCGGGACCCCGATCCGAAGCTATAGGAATCCAGCCTTTAACACATCGCATCTCTTTGTGGTCTCACGCACGGTTAACTCCACGGCTGCAGCCTTACCTTAGCCGGGACCGTTTGCGTCTTTTGACTCACGTATGCGATAGGTGTCGCTAGCAATCCAATGTCAAAGAACCCGGATCGACATGTCTAGTCATAAATCAAAGTGGCAGTTCTGCACAAGGACAGGCATACATGACCCAACAAAGCAGGTGTCGGTCATCAGCGAACGTAGACGAGTCGTAGCAAGCTACAAGGACTCCATTACGTCGCGTGACATTTCCCCAAAGAGGACAGACACAGCAGCTAAGAAGGACACATGCCGGTCAACCAATGTGTCCGGCGCAGTAGCGGACTACCAAGGCTCGTTGGATCACAAAGGGGCATTTCCTTGTAAGGAGTGCTACTAAAGTTCACGGCTAGGTATTCGAACCCCATACATATCAAGTACGACACACGTACGCATGGCATACCGATATGTATAGGTACATCGATGGCATCACAACATAACCATAAACATACAAGCTTTATTTAAGAGGCTCGGAAGAGCCACACACATAATATTACACATTAAGGGTCTCACGACCCATAATAGCAGTCATACAATACAAGCCAGCGGAAGAGTTATAAACTGTCTGAGTACAGACAGGGCAACTAGTAGGCACGTGGCCTGACTATACTACAGAGCCGACGTAGGGCCAGATCGTAGCTGGGACACCAGCTACTCGTCGTCGTCGATGTCTACGAAGAACCCTCCGTTAGGGTCATTAGCAACCTCGGCAACATTTATTAAGAAAACATGAGTACGAAGGTACTCAACAAGACTTTAGGAGAACTAACTAGTCATGCGAGGTATCAAAAGGTACTGTGGGGTTTCATGCGGGAAGCCAGCATTTGACTCGTGGCTAGACAACTTGCATTTCGAAATTAGTTTTGACAACCTGATTTCTCGCACACGAGTCCACTAACACCACAACAATACACTATCGTGGAATCATTCTGTCTCCATACGGAAATGCCGTCCACGACACTCACGCTTATCTTGACAATTTTATGAGTAGCCATTGAAGTTATCTATGAACAACATATGTCTCCAAGTAGTCCATATCCGCGGACGCGGCTATTCGAATAGATCATAACCCTGCAGGGGTGTACTTCGTCACACACGCTCTCGCCACTTATCGCCATGTGCACGTCATGCACCTCGGCAACATTCAAGCGGAAGCCCAGCGAGGGAGTCGGCCACGACCGCTAACCACACTAGTACCTAGTCCAGGTTTATCGCCTATCTGAGAGTAACCCGTACGGAAGTCCGGCCGAGGTTTCCGCCACGGCCTCAAACGATGTGCGCAGGGTTCCCAAGCCCACCATCCGGGTGCCACTTGGTGCACCGTGCCACTGCCTACCGCATCAAACGGGTATTCTCGGATACCGGTTTAATTGATTCGACCTGATGCTCGGTTCAACTTGATGTTAACATGCATGAAATGTCATGTTATGATACTGATTTGTAATTAGGGCAGTGTGTGATCATTGCATATATAATGAAATTTGAATATTTTTGCAAATTCCATTTATAAGGTGATTAAAAGAATTGAATTATTCCTTATTTCACAATTTAGGGTTCTGTAACTTCTTCAAACATAGTTGAAAATAGCATAATCCGAATCCTTGAATTTTTCTGATACTTTTTCATATATAAAGTATTTTCATTGGAGTTACAGATTAATTTCTATGATTTTTACAAATTTTAGCAATTTCCTGAATTAGTTTTAAACTGGAAATTCTATTTATTGCCTCAGGCTGACATCAGCAGGTCAGCCGACCTGTTCAGGTCAAACCTGACAGGAGGGCCCCACTGGTCAGCCTCTCTGGGACTAATCCCGCGCTGACCAGCCCCTAATTGGGGTTTGACCAGGCGTGGGGCCCTCTGTCAGCGACTGAGGGGAGGGCAATTACGCCCTAATGGTCGGCCACGTCGACGCCCACCGGAGGGTGGTCGCCGGCGACCAGACCCGCGGCGGAGGGCTCGCCGGAGGCGACCTAGACGGCGCTCACAGCACCAAAACGCGCGCGGTTGGCAGCTACAGCATGCTCGCGAAGTGGCCGATCTGGCAGGACCAACTGGGGAGGCTAGGGTCGCCGGAAGAGGCGTCGGCGACAAGCCGGAGCGGCAGCCGAAGCTCGGGCGTCATCGGGGTCTTTGAACCAAAGGGATCTACGCTCGGTTCTTAGCTGCTACGGCATCTACGCGTCGTCCTGGAGCTGCTGGTGCCCTCGGAAGGACGAGCTGATCATCGGAGGGCTACCGGCGACGAGCGGCAGCGGCGGTCCTCGTCGGGCTCCGGTGAAACTAGGGCTAGAGGAGGGGATCGACGGGGAAAACTTAGGGGAAACGAACGCATGCTCACGGGGAGTGCAGAGCAGAGCTTAGACGGCTCGGGGAAGGCCTGGGGGCGACGAATCGACGGGAGAGGTCCGGCGGACGGAGGTGGAAGACGACGGCGTTGCGGGCGTTGCAGGGCTCGAGGAAGCTTCGGCTTCTGCAGAGACGACCAGGGCGACGAGGCGGAGCTAATGGCGTGCTCTGGGAGGGGATCCTATGGCCAGGGGCACGGGCAGCTCGAGCTCGAGCTCGGCTCTAATGGCGGCAGCAAGGAAGGGGAGGAGATCCGGGCGGAGGAGGAGAACTGAGGCGGGGAATGGATAGGGGAGGCTCTGGGGAGCTTATCCCCGTCGTCGCCAGCGCGAGGCGGCGGCCAGGCAGTCACGCAGGTGCGTGGCCGCGCCGGAGGAGGCGGCGGCCACCTCCTGCTGCCTACTGGCGCGAGGGAGGGGACGAGCAGGGAGATGGGTCGGGCCAGGCTTGGGCGACAGGTAAGCTGTTTCCCATTTTCTCTGTTTTTGTTTTTCTGTTTTGCTAATTATTGTATTGCTAATTAATTCAGCTCCAAAACAAAAAGTAAAAACTATTTTAGACCTCTTGAAATATTTGTTATAATATCCCCACTCATTTCCAAGGTTTTCAACATTTTTGGAAAATTATAGTTTCTGATTTCAATTTTTAAATTTGAAACCAGTGGCTTTTGCATTTATTTAAAATGCTTAAAGTGTCAAGAAAATAGTTTTCTCCAATGCTCATTTACTTTCATGATTTATCAAAAAGTTTGAACATTTCTTGAGGCCATTTTGGGTTCATTGATTTGAACTAGTTTGAGATTTCCTTTAATTGAAATGGTGGCTAGGGTTTTGAGTTTTTCCTTTGCCACTTTGTTGTTTTTGTTGAAACTTCGTAGATGCAAATGCAAAGAAGACATGAGCACAATGCTATCTTGCTTAAGGGTTAGGGATGTGACACATACCCCATAGATATCAAAGGTATAAGAAGTTTCCTTGGTCATGCTGGTTTCTATAGAAGGTTCATTAAAGACTTCTTTAAGATTTCTAGGCCTCTTACCAATCTCTTGCAAAAGGATATTCCTTTTTTTTTTACAATGATTGTGAGGAAGCCTTCGAAATACTTAAGAGGGCTTTGATAACTGCACCTATTGTTCAACCACCTGATTGGAACTTACCTTTTGAAATCATGTGTGATGCTAGTAATTATGTTGTTGGTGCTGTTCTAGGGCAAAGAGTCGATAAGAAGTTGAATGTTATTGACTATGCTAGTAATTCCCTAGACAGTGCCCAAAGAAACTATGCTACTACGGAAAAGGAATTTTTAGCAGTTGTGTTTGCATGTGAAAAGTTCATGTCTTACATAGTTGATTCCAAAGTCACTATTCACACTGATCATGTTGCTATTAAGTACCTCATGGAGAAGAAGGACGCTAAACCTAGACTTATCAGATGGGTTCTCTTGCTACAATAATTTGATTTGCACGTTTTCGACAGGAAGGATGCTGATAACCCAGTAGCAGATAACTTGTCTAGGTTGGAGAATGTTCTTGATGACCCACAACCTATTGATGATAGCTTCCCCGATGATAAACTGAATGTCATCAATGCTTCACATAGTGCACCGTGGTATGCTGATTATGCAAACTATATTTTTGCCAAATATACACCACCTAGTTTCACATACCAGCAAAAGAAGAAATTCTTCTTTGACTTGAGACATTACTTTTGGGATGACCCTCACCTTTAAGCCTTGTTCGGTTAATCCCAACAAGGAGGGGATTGGAAAGGATTGGAGGGGATTGAAGTGGAATTTGACTTATAGGGGATTTAATCCCTCCCAATCCCCTCCAAACCCCTTCAATTCTCAAACAACCGAACAAGGCCTTATAAGGAAGGAGTAGATGGTGTTATTAGACGTTGTTTACCTGAACATGAATAGGGACAGATCCTACAGAAGTGTCCCTCGGAGGCCTATGGAGGACACCATGTGAGAGATAGAACTACACACAAGGTATTGCAATCAGCTTTCTATTGGCCCACTCTCTTCAAGGATGCCCGTAAGTTTGTCTTGTCTTGTGACAAATGTCAAAGAATAGGTAATATTAGCAAACGTCGGGAAATGCCTATGAACTACTCACTTGTCATTGAACCATTTGATGTATGGGGCTTTGATTATATGGGACCTTTTCCAAAATCCAACGGGTATACTCATATCCTAGTTGTTGTTGATTACGTCACTAAGTGGGTAGAAGCTATCCCCACTAGTAGTGCTCATCACAACACCTCTATCGGGATGCTGAAAGAAGTTATCTTGCCTAGATTTGGAGTCCCAAGATATCTAATGACCGGCGGTGGTTCACACTTCATCCATGGTGCTTTCCGTAAAACGCTTGCTAAGTACGATGTCAACCATAGAATTGCGTCTCCCTATCACCCTCAATCCAGTGGTCAAGTAGAGCTAAGCAACAGAGAGATTAAACTAATTCTGCAAAAGACTGTCAACAGGTCTAGAAAGAATTGGTCTAAGAAGCTCGACGATGCACTGTGGGCTTATAGGACTGCCTATAAGAATCCCATGGGCATGTCTCCGTACAAAATGGTGTACAGTAAAGCATGTCATTTACCTCTTGAGCTAGAGCATAAAGCTTATTGGGCAATCAAAGATCTCAACTTTGATTTCAAACTTGCCGGTGAGAAGAGGTTATTTGATATTAGCTCGCTTGATGAATGGAGAACTCAGGCATATGTGAATGCCAAGTTATTCAAAGAAAAGGTTAAGAGGTGGCATGATAAGAGCATACAAAAGTGTGAGTTCAATGTAGGTGATTATGTCTTGCTATATAACTCTCGTTTAAGATTCTTTGCAGGAAAACTTCTCTCTAAATGGGAAGGTCCCTATGTTGTTGAGGAAGTATATTGTTCCGGTGCTATCAAGATCAACAACACGGAAGGTAATTGTCTGAGAGTTGTAAATGGGCAGAGAATCAAGCATTATATCTCACGTACTCCCATAAATGTTGAAAGCAATATTATCAATACCATAACTCCGGAAGAATACCTAAAGGATATTTATCAGCCTGTTTTAGACTTCGAAAACAAAGAGGTATGTGATTCGGTAAGAAAACAGAGTCCAAAACTTTTCCAGTAGGAAATTTTCTCTGTTTTGGAATATTTGAAAAAATACAAAAATTGGAAGTAGTCCGGAAAGTGCGTGAGGAGGCGACAAGCCTGCCCGGCGCGGGCCCACCCCCTGGCCGCGCCGGGAGGGCTTGTGGCCACCTCGTGCGCCTCCCGGACTCTGTTTTCGTGCGGGGTATTCCTTTTGGTCTGGAAAAAATCATTATATACACTCCCGTTTGTCTGACCCCTGCATCACGTAGATTTCTTCTGTTTTTCGTTTTGAGCCTGTTTCATGTTGCAGATCTAGATCGCTATGACTTCCCCAAAAGCTCCGAAGGACCAGATCTTCGAGAAGGTCATCAATCCCTACCTCACGGGAGTGCTGCAACACCCTCAATCTATCGAGATGCATGAGGGGATGTTGCACATCCATGATGTTGAGGGGCCCAAGAAGACCGGAAGCGTGGAGACGAGGCTCGAAGCAATCGAGCAACAAGTCTTCAGGTGCCAAGGGATCGTGGAGCGTGGACTCAACGCCAACCACATGATGATCACGGAGTTCACCAACAAGCACAGGATTGATGCCAATGACATTGGGAAGCACCTCTCCAGGCTCTATGACATGATTGATCAACTCCAGGCCCAGATCTATGACCTGCAGAACCAAAACTGTGAGTATGAGTATAGATTTAAATCAATACGGTTGGCTGCAGATTTGAGGATTTCGAAGACTCGTTCATCTTTCCATGATGGAGCACCTATGCCTTGGAAGACGGAGGATCAAGCCCATGTTGCAACAACTCCACCACCATCACCACCAAAGGAAGACAACTAAACATGTGTATGGGCAATCCCATTGGCTTGTGCCAAGCTTGGGGGAGTTGCCCCGGTATCGTATCACCATCACATCTTTTGCCTTTACCTTTGTTTTAGTTTTCCTTTTCAGTTTTCTCTTTCTCTAGTAGATTAAAGGTCTTAGTGTTTTAGTCTTGAGTTTTGCTTTGTGTCACCCCCGATGTATTTGAGCTCGTGAGCCATATAATAAAGAGTGTCTTAGTTGAAGGGCTTTGCCTCTTGCCTTGATCAATAGATTGAGAAAAGAACAAAAGCATGAAAGATCTTGTAATGATCTTATGGGAAGTGATGGCTTCACATATAAAAAGAATGAGGACTGAAACTTGTTGAGGCTAGGCAAACGTAGACCTTGGTCATGGTTGCAATTAATAGAAAGTGATAAAGAAGGAGATGTTCACATATAAATATATCATCTCTCACACCATCTATGATTGTGAACACTCATTAAACTATTACATGCCTAGAAGTAGATGTTGGACAAGGAATACAACATAATGAATTGTGTTTGCTTGGTTCCGAACAATGTTATTTGATTAGAGATCCCTTAGCATGTGACGATTGCTTCCACCTCATATTAGCCAAACCTCCCACACGAAGTAGAGATACTACTTGTGCATCCATAAACCATCAACCCAGTTTTCCCATGAGAGTCCACCATACCTACCTATGGATTGAATAAGATCCCTAAAGTAAGTTGTCATCGGTGCAAGCAATAAAAATTGCTCTATAATATGTATGATCTATTAGTGTGTGGAAAATAAGCTTTGTACGAACCTGTGATGAGGAAGACATAAAAGCGACAGACTGCATAATAAAGTTCTTTATCACAGGAGGCAATATAAAGTGACATTCCTCCGCACTAAGAGGACATGCATCCAAACCTCAAAAGCACATGACAACCTCTGCTTCCCTCTGCGAAGGGACTATCTTGTACCTTTACTTTTTTCCCTTGAAAGAGTCATGGTGATCTTCACCAATTCCTTGTTTCGCCTTTATCTTGGCTAACGTCATATGCTTGGGAAAGATCTATATTCATATGTCAACTAGGAAGTAAGTATTCATGAATTATTATTGTTGACATTACCCTTGAGGTAAGCAGTTGGGAGGCAAAACTATAATCCCATATCTTTCTCTGTGTCCAGCTGAAACTTTGATCTCATGAGTACCACGTGAGTTGTAGCAATT
Source organism: Hordeum vulgare subsp. vulgare (assembly GCF_904849725.1). Lineage (NCBI taxonomy): Eukaryota > Viridiplantae > Streptophyta > Magnoliopsida > Poales > Poaceae > Hordeum > Hordeum vulgare. The sequence continues at coordinate 107,164,198 of NC_058521.1, read as the reverse complement.
GTAGAGAACGAAAGAATGATTGAGTATGTGGATTTTCTTTACAAGCTCTTATTTGACTCTTTCTGATGTTGTGATAAATTGCACTTGCTTCAATGACTAAAGGCTATCGGTTGTTACTTCTCGGTAAGGTTCTTGATCCATGCTTTACTTTGTGAAGGAATTATCACTTTAGCATGAGAGATTATATGTTGGTATTGCTGTCCTGATCATGATCATGATGCATGCATGTTCGTATCTTGTTTTGTCGACAACTCTCTCCCTAAACATCTGGACATATTTATTGACTAGGCTTTCGCTTGAGGACAAGCAAGTTCTAAGCTTAGGGGAGTTGATACGCCATTTTGCATCATGTTTTCATATTGATATTTATCGCTTCTTGGGCTGTTATTTCACTTCACGGTACAATACTTATGCCTTTTCTCTCTTATTTTGCAAGGTTTACATGAAGAGGGAGAATGCCGGCAGGTGGAATTCTGGCCTGAAAAAGGAGCAAAGTTGAGATACCTATTCTGCACAACTCTAAACGCCGTAAAAATCAACAAGGATTTTTTTTCCAGATTTATAAAAAATACTAGGCCGAAGAAGCGCCAGAGGGGCGCCAGTAGGTGGCCACAAGCCTGCTTGGCGCGGCCACCCCCCCCCCCCCTGGCTGCGCCATGAGGGCTTGTGGGCAGCATGCTGGCCCACTGGCCCCCCTCTTCTGCTATATGAAGGGTTTCGTCCAGAAAAAAATCAAGGAGGAGTTTTTTTGTGGATTCGCCGCCGCCACGAGGCGGAACTTGAGCAGAACCAATCTAGAGCTCCGGCAGGATGATCGTGCCAGGGAAACTTCCCTTCCGGAGGGGGAAATCGTCGCCATCGTCATCACCAACACTCCTCTCATAAGAGGGGACTCGTCACCATCAACATCTTCATCAGCACCATCTCATCTCCAAATCCTAGTTCATCACTTGTAACCAATCTCCGTCTCGCAACTCCGATTGGTACTTGTAAGGTTGCTAGTAGTGTTACTTACTCCTTGTAGTTGATGCAATTGGGATTACTTGGTGGAAGAGTTTATGTTCAGATCCTTGATGCTACTCATTACCTCTCTGGTCATGAATATGATTATGCTTTGTGAGTAGTTACTTTTGTTCGTGAGGACATGGGATAAGTCATGCTAATAGTAGTCATGTGAATTTGGTATTCGTTCGATATTTTGATGTGTTGCATGTTGTTTTTCCTCTAGTGGTGTTATGTGAACGTCGACTACATAACACTTCACCATTATTTGGGCCTAGAGGAAGGCATTGGGAAGTAGTAAGTACATGATGGGTTGCTAGAGTGACAGAAGCTTAAACCCTAGTTTATGTGTTGCTTCGTAAGGGGCTGATTTGGATCCACTAGTTTAATGTTATGGTTAGACTTTGTCTTAATTCTTCTTTCGTAGTTGCGGATGCTTGCGACAGGGGTTAAGCATAAGTGGGATGCTTGTCCAAGTAAGGGCAGTACCCAAGAGCCGCTCCACCCACATATCAAACTATCAAAGTAAGGAACGTGAATCATATGAACATGATGAAAACTAGCATGACAGAAATTCCCGTGTGTCCTCGGGAGCATTTTTCTCCTATAAGACTTTGTCCAAGCTTGTCCCTTGCTACAAAAAGGGATTGGGCCACTTTGCTGCATCGTTGCTACTTTTGTTACTTGTTGCTTGCTACGAATCATCTCACCACACAATCACTTGTTACCGACAATTTCAGTGCCTGGAGATTTTACCTTGCTGAAAACCACTTGTCAGATCCTTCTGCTCCTCGTTGGGTTCGACACTCTTACTTATCGAAAGGACTACGATTGATCCCCTATATTTGTGGCTCATCAATTTCCAACACGGGGGAACAAGGTGTGGCAAAATATGCGGTGCATGATATCTAAGAAGGGTTCCAGCACCCAAGTGGACTTGCATGTAACAAAGGAGATCTTCTGAGTGTTGAACCTGTACAGGGCTTGCTTGTGCGTAGCAGCATACTCATGGTGAGGACGGAATCCCAGAGGGGTCTCAAGACCCTTGTCCTCAGTGTGAAGAAGATCCATAAAGGACTTCCAGGGAGCAGAAAACAGATTGGCATTGGTCATCCATGTAAGAGTCTTTGCCTCATCAGTCCCCAAGTGAAGTGTGGTAAAGAACACCGCAATAAACTTAGCTTCAAAGTATTTGTTGAACTGCATAATACCAAGGATGCCAAGCTTCTCATAGAGTCGGAGAGCAGTCCTAAAATACCTTTCATTGCGCTACATATATTCAACATCAATAGACTTGACATGAGGAACATACAAGTTCTCCCTTGGCTTCAGAATGTCATTGTAGATGGACAGTTGCTTGCCTGTCCAGAAGGGACGGTTGAGCATTGAAGGCTCCTAAGGTTCCACATAGGGATTAAGCTTGCGGGTCATCCAAAATTCCTTAGCCTTCACAGTAGCCCTGGACTAAGACTTCAAGGGTGTGACAGCAAGGCGCTTCCCCTTGGATTTGGAAGCGGACTGACAAATTTCTCGGTAGGAACAGCCTCATGTGGTTGTCTTGAGCTATCAGCCTCAGCTGAACAGTACCTCTACGTGCTGCCACGGTTGGGATTCGTCCTATGCTCCTGAGGAGTCCAGCTGCCACCTCCTGAGATAAAAACACAACCAGATGAAAGCACGAGAGAACAATAATGAGAACATGACAGCAAGACACAAAGATAGTTGAGAAAGAAATGATGAACAAGAATAAAAAGTGTGAAAAGGCGAGCCCAGGACGGTAGTACCGCTGACAGGGGCGATACTACAGCTTATGAGTGGTAGTACCACTCGGACGAGCGGTAGTACCGCTTAGGGCTGGAACCATGTGGTGAAAACCACCATAGTTCAGATCCGGTACTATCGGGGATGCCTTGAACACAAAATTTCTAAGAGCAACATATCAAAACTCAAGCTATCATACACACCCCTCACATGCCGCAAATCAAAACCAAAAAGATCTAGATACATCTCATATTGTCCAGGACCTAGATCTGAAAAAGAGACCAGAAGAGAGGAAGAATGGGGACAATACCGGTATCCATGGCAATAGGAGAGGCTGGAGAACGATTCCTCCAGTAGAAATCACGAATGGGTGGCCAAAAACGAGGATCAGGGGCGGCCACCAGAGCCATGAGGTCGCCTGGAGAGAGACACCCACAAGGAGGAGTGGGGATGAATGGGTATGGGGAGAGAAAACTGTCCCTGCCCGGCCAATAACCCCCCCCTAGAGAAGTCTAAGCGGTAGTACCGCTTGCCCGGCGGTAGTACCACTGCGACTCACAGTACTACCCCTTACCATCCGTAGTAGCACAGGGGCAGCGGTAGTACCGCTCCAGATGACCCAAAAACACCCCAAAATCAGGAAGAATCAAGTCACCATGAAGAAAAAGATATAAAACCATGTCAAGTCGGTGATTTCACTCCAATTTGTAAAATAAAAATGGAGAGAGAACAACTTGGAGTGAAAGAGACAAACGTGAGAAGTTCTCGTGAGACAAGTGCCATAAGGAAGTGGGCGATGGCCGAAGCCACCTATGTTTGAGTTAGTAGGTATGGCACCGCGGAGATTTTGACCTTGGGCCCAAGAACATAACTCGTCACGGAAGCACAAGTGTCATCGAAGATGACTAATGTGAATGATTGGATCATTTTATGCATAATAGGGGGAGGGAGAGTTCATTGAGAGAACAACACTCCCCCTAAATCCATACCTACACCTAAACAAGATAAAATGATGAGAGTGGTGCGGTGTGCCTAGTTTCAATCCACATTGCTCGCATCAATGATATTTAGCTCATTCCTTAACTCGCGGAATCTTGCTTCATTCAACGGCTTCGTGAAGATATCTACAAGCTGTTCATTAGTGTTGAGGTACAAGAGATCAATCTCCCCACGCTTGATATGCTCCCGCATGAAGTGGTGACGAAAATTGATGTACTTCGTCTTGCAATGTTGAACCGAGTTGTTGGAGATTAAGATGGCACTAACATTATCACAATAAAGAGGCACTTTGTCACAAGTGACACTGTAATCCTTTAAAGTTTGCTCATCCAGAGAAACTGAGAACAACAACTGGCAGCAACTACATATTCGGCCTCGGTGGACGAGAGAGAAACACAATTTTGTTTCTTCGAAGACCAACTTATGGGAGAGCGAACAAGGAATTGGTAGCCTCCAGAAGTTGACTTACTATCCACACGATCTCCTGCCCAATCCGAGTCGGAATATCGTATGAGATCAAATGAAGCACCTTTGGGGTACCATAAGCCAAAGTTTAGGGTATAAGCCAAATATCGAAAGATTCGCTTGACCACCACATAGTAACTTTCCTTAGGTGCGGATTGATATCGTGCACAAATTCCCACACTCAACATAATATCTAGTCTAGATGCACAAAGGTAAATCAGGGAGCCGATCATAGTGTGGTATACCTTTTGATCCACAACTTTACCATTGGGATCGAGGTCAAGATGGCAGTTGAGCGGCATAGGAGTGTTGGCCTTGGCTGGTTTGAGGTCATCCATCTTGATCCTTTTGAGCATTTCTTGAGTATATTTTGCTTGAATGATGAAGGTTCCTTGACTTCGTTGCTTGACTTCGAATCCAAGGAAAAACTTCAACTCTCCCATCATAGACATCTCGAACTCTTTAGACATGTGTGCGATGTATTCTTCATTAAAAGCTTTGTTAGGGGAACCAAAGATAATGTCATCAGCATATAGTTGGCATATGAACAAACTCCCCTTGACCTTCTTAGTAAAAAGAGTGGGGTCGATTTTCCCAATTTCAAATCCATGGTGATGTAACATCTCGGTAAGGTGCTCATACCACGCACGTGGGGCTTGCTTAAGTCCATAGAGAGCCTTAACGAGAACATGGACATGATTAGGAAACTTGGGATCCTCGAACCCCGGGGGTTTCTTGACATACACCAACTCCTTAAGAGGACAATTAAGAAATGCACTTTTCAGATCCAATTGGTGTAATTTGAAGTTATGATGACAAGAAAATGCAAGCAACATGTGAATAGATTCAAGGCGAGCGACACGAGCAAAGGTTTCAGCATAGTCAATACCCTCGACTTGGGAGTAGCCTTTTGATACCAACCTTGCCTTGTTACGAGTGACGACACCGTTCGCATCTTGCTTGTTCTTGAAGATCCACTTTGTCCCGATGACATTATGGTTTTCCTTTTGTCTTGGCACCAGTCGCCACACTTGGTTGCGCTTGAACTTGTTGAGTTCTTCATGCATCGATTCAACCCAATCCATGTCTCCGAGAGCCTCTTGTACCTTTAGTGGTTCTATACAAGAAACAAACGCATGATGGGAAGAAAAGTTTTTGATAATTGACGACGAGTGGTTACCCCTCTCTGTAAGCTATCGTAGACATCCTCCAGAACATGAGAATTATTTTTTAGTGTCTTGGCATTCTTTGCCGCACATCTTTCTAGAATTTCCTTAGGGATAAGCTGAGGAACCTGTTTGAGACCTTTACCGTCTTTGCGAGTTTTCCCTTGATCTTGAGCTAGGTTTTGTTCTTGAGGTTGCTATTGATCTTGTACTAGGTCTTGATCTTGAGCTTGCTCTTGATCTTGAGCTTGCTCTTGATCTTGAGCAACCTCGGAGGGGTGAGCTTGATCAAGGACATAACTTGGAGCAGAACCATCCTGACGTAGATCTTCTCCTTGATCAAGATCACGGGGTTGAGGGCCTTTAGAGTGTTCTTCGGAAGCGTGTGAGTCTTGCGTCAGTGATGGTTCCATATGAGTGGAACATTGTCCTTCTCCTTCAGCCACAAGGGGTTCCTCATTGGGCAAGAAGTGTCATCTGCCCATTATTCGTATGGCTTGGGGAGGAATTTCATCACCTACATCACAAAGACCACTTTGCTTCACTTGGGAGCCATTATTCTCATCAAACTCCATGTTACATGTCTCCTCAATGAGTCCCGAGGACTTGTTGAGGACACGTTAAGCGCGAGAAATCGTAGCATAACCAACAAATATGCCCTCTTGAGCTCTAGGTTCAAATTTAGAAAAACGAGCACCTTTCTTAAGAATGAAACACTTACAGCCAAACACTCGGAAGTACTTGAGGTTGGGCTTGTTGCCAGTAAAAAATTTATATGGAGTCTTGTTCAAGCCTTTGCGAAGGTAGAGCCGATTGGATGCATTGCATGCGGTGTTGATGGCTTCGGCCCAAAAGTTATACGGAGATTTAAACTCCGCCATCATGGTTCTTGCCACATCCATCAACATCTCGTTCTTCCTTTCTGTCACACCATTTTGTTGAGGAGTGTAAGGTGCAAAGTATTGATGCTTGATTCCTTCATCACCTAGAAATTCATTTAGGGTGTAGTTCTTGAACTCAGTGCCATTGTCACTTCCGATCATCAATATCTTTGCATTATGTTGGCGTTGAGCTTCATTAGCAAAGTCGATGACGGTTTGTTGAGTCTCACTCTTTCTCTTGAAAAAGTATACGCAGGTATATCTTGAGTAATCATCCACTATCACCAAGCAATACTTTCTTCCCCCAAGACTATCATAGGATGGAGGACCAAAGAGATCCATGTGGAGCAGCTCCAAGGTCCTTTTTGTGTAGAGGATAGTCGTGGGGCGGTGAGTAGTCTCATGAATCTTTCCTTCAATACACGCACTGCAAGCATGATCTCTGGCAAAACTGTAACACCCTATGTTTAGCCTTCCTGACTACATTAACTTATTTCAAAAATCAGGACCAATTAAAAATTTTGTGAAAGCTTATGATGCTTGAGGTGATGTTTGCTTGCTTGCATGTTGTTTGTGTTTGAATCCAATGCTCCTGCTACTCTCCAAACTCAGCTACTTGACTCAAGCCTTTGCCTAAAGATGATGCCATGTGTTTAGGACCAAGAACTATTTTTACCAAATAATATTTTCATCAAAAAGCATTTCTTTGATTTAAGCTTTCAAACTCCTTGAGTTGGGACCCATACTACAATTCCTCAAATTAGGGAAGTTATTTTGCATAAGATATTTTATTTAAAACCCATTATCAAAATGGCTTCCGAAAACCACAATTTTATTATTATAAAAGTTATTTTACAATTTTATTTAAATGCCTTCCTGTGAGGCCAGAAATGGTCTCTTATGAAGGAAAGTAATTTTTATTGCTTTCAAAATATTTAAGAAAATTTAGAGAAAATCACTGGACATATATATTCCATATATATGAGTTTCAACACATGGTCATGTTCAAAATATTGGGCAAACCCCTTCAAAACCCTTCCTGTCTATTTCAAGCTTTTGGAATATTTCTATATGAAATATTCTCACCAAATTCCAGTAAAATTCTAGCATGTCACATATGATATATGTGATGATCTTGCCAAGTTTCATTTCAATCCAAGTTGATTTGATTTCCCTAATTATTCTAAAACCCTATGTGTCCAGATCCAAATTTTAGCAACTCTACATTGCCAAGTGTCTCCAATTGTGCTCAAATTTGGTAGAGATGTTCTTATACTCCAATAATGCATCCACACCAAGTGGTGCATCAAGGAGAATAGAAGAACTTGTCCCAACCCCCTCAAAACCCTCTTTGTTGATTTCTCACTTTGGGAAACATTACATTATAAAGTTTCTCCAATTGACCCCGAACTTTTTGGGCATGCTTTAATGCTCAAATAAAGACCCCACACCAAATATTGGATTCTGGGAATTGATTTGAATATTTTTGTAAGCAGAATGCCATTTCTGCCCATTTCATGGGTTTTCCATGTCTACATTGGAAACCTTCTCCATCAAATCCCAAATTTGGTGTCAAAGTTTAATTTCATCTATTATTTGATCCTGTTAAGTTTCATATCAATTGAAGCCGATATGATATACCTAGCACTCATCAAACACCTTGTGTGCACTCACCAAAGTGGCTACTTTGGCCCCTTTCACTTTTACCCTTGAGCTTAAACTTCTACCACAGCCTCCCCTAGTTACCCCTTCACACCAGTACCCTTGCCATGGCCTCTGGTAAATTATTGGAGAGACACCCCTTGAAACTACCCATCATTTCCACCATGGAGCACCATGTTTACCCCTCTTACTATACTTCTGCTTAATCAAAAGCCCCCACATTCTTCCAGGGCATCTCTAATATGTCAATGCATCATTTCAAACCAAGAGATGGCATGCTCATGTCGGAAAAATGAGGAGCGCATCTACAAGTTGATTTCTGGCTGAAATGTAGCTTTATACAGCAAGTACTAGCTACCCTCCTTTGTTTGAGCTCAACATTGGCAGTGTTGTAGTCCTTGCATAGCTAACACTACGAGACATTGATTTTCCCCAAGACTCCCCATTTGAAAGTCACTGTCTTCAGCTCCAAGTTTGTTGTTTCAAACTTAACCACAGTGAAAGACCATTCAAGCCAACTCCACTTGGAACCAAACTCCTTAGTCACACTCCAGCTAGCATGCCCCACATCCCAGACATCTTGGGATGGTCAAAATGGCACTCTGACCACAGGTGGCCATGGTGACCACCACCCTGGCCTGCAATAAGGGTGCTCTGCATCTTGTTTTCTTTCTCCACGCCGTATCCAGCCGGTGTTGCATGTCTCAGAGCACCAGGGCATCCCCCTTGACTGGTCCAAGCCCTTCCAGACGCTGGCTAGCCTCCAAAGTGCCCCAGGGACGCGTGTCTTCCCCCATTCCCGGGAGCACTAGAGCTCTCGAGCTCTCCCTTCAGTTGCCCCTCCATTTGAAGCCCTCCTCGAACCTCTCTCAGCCATAGGTTTTCCCCTCCACCTCCAGCAAGCCCAGGAAACCAGCAGCTCCTCCTCTGGGGCTCTCCATCACCGACAATGGCCAAAGTGTTGCCTCAGCCATGCTCGAACCCGAGCATCCCAGAGCCTCCTCGGCCTCCCTCTCTCTCCCTAGTGCCACCAGGGGCACCTCAAACCCCCGCAGCTCCTTTCCCCTCATTCCTCTCCCCTCCAAGTGGTCGAGGCACCGCTCCCCACGACCACCGTCACCACCCTATGTCGTGGCCGAGGCCCCCTCTCCCTAGACGCTTCCCAGCGGAGCTGATGCATCAGGAGGACGCAGCACATTGTCCCGAGGGCGTCGGTGACCGGGGCGCTGCCGGAGCACCAGGTCAGGCATCGGCTCGGTCAGCCTCCTCCTTCTTCCCTCCATGCGAGCAGGAGGTTGGGGAAGGACCTGACCAGCGGGGGCCCTGGTCAGCCTCCCACCGCCCGGGCCCAGCCCCAAATAAGTGGAGGCACCCCCAGCCAGATATGCTTCCTGATATGTCTCCAACGTATCTATAATTTTTGATGGTTTCATGCTATTATCTTGTCAAACTTTGGATGTTTTGCATGCCTTTTATATATTTTCTCGGATTAACTTATTAACTCAGTGCCAAGTGCCAGTTCCTGTTTTTCCATGTTTTTGACCCCGAAATGATTTTTTCCGTAACGGAAGAAGATCAGGAGACTTGAGAGCCAAGGCAGGGGGGCCCAGGGGCCCCACAAGCCCTCACCCGGCACTACTGGAATTCCTATATTTGTCGTCTGCCAAATCTTTGCCATCAGCTAGCGGACGGCGAAGAACCTCTTTACCGTGTGTTGGCAAAAAACAGACGGTAAAGAGGAGGCTGATGGCAAAATAAATATTTGCCATCAGCCACCTCTTTGTCGTCTGTCAACAAACGGCAAAGGTAGGGATGGCAGACGGCAAAGCTATCCCACCCCACCCCCCCTCTCTCCCCATCCCACCCCGGCCCCACCCACCCCTTTGTCGTCTGCCTGAGTAGCTTTGCCGTCCGTGGCAGACGGCAAAGAGGATCAGTGGCAGACGGCAAAGGGGATGGACCCCCCAAAAGTTAACGGTCGCCGCGCGCCCCACCTCTCTCCTCTCTCCCACGCACTCTCTCTCTCCCACCCCACCGCCGCCCTGCGCCCCCCCCCCCCTGCGGCCCTCCTCCTCCTCCCTGCGCCCCCAGCGTCGCCGCCGCCCCACCGCCGCCGCCGCCCCATCGCCGCCCCCGCCGACGCCGCCCCATCGCCGCCCCCACCGACGCCACCCCCACCCCACCGCCGCCCTGCGCCCCCCCCCTGCGGCCCTCCTCGTCCTCCCTGCGCCCCCCCCCCCCCCGCCGCCGCCGCCACCCCCACCCCACCTCCCCACCCCACCCCACCGCCGCCCTGCACCCTCCTCCACCGCCGGCCTCCTCCCCCTGCGGCCCTCCTCCCCCTGGTAAGTTTCTTCTTTTTTTAATAGTTTTTGTTTAATTAGTTCTTACTTTTAGTTTAGTTTTAGTTTCAGTTTTAGTTTAGGTTTAGTTAGGTTAGTTTCAGTTTTAGTTTAGTTAGTTTCAGTTTTAGTTAGGTTAGTTTCAGATTTAGTTAGGTTAGTTTCAGTTTTAGTTAGGTTAGTTTCAGTTTTAGTTTAGTTTTAGTTTTAGTTTCAGTTTTAGTTTAGGTTTAGTTAGTTTAGGTTTAGAAGAAGAAGAAGAAGGAGAAAGGAGATGAAGAAGAAGGAGAAAGGAGAAGAAAAAAATAAGAAGAAGAAGGAAAAGAAAAAGAAGGAAAAGGAAGGGAAGGAGAAGAACCAAGAAGAAGAAGAAGAAGAAAAATAGGAGAGGAAGAGAAGAATAAGAGAAAAAAGAAATAAGAAGAAGAAGAAGAAGAAGAAGAAGAAGAAGAAGAAGAAGAAGAAGAAGAAGAAGAGAAGAAGAAAACAAGAAGAAGGAGAAGAAGAATAAGAGGAAAAAAGAAAAAATAAAATAAGAAGAAGAAGAAGAAGAATAAATTAGTAGATTTAGTAGGTAGTTTCTGTTAGTTAATTAGTAGATTTAGTAGGTAGTTTCCTGTTTAGTAGAAGAAAATAAGAAAAGGTAGAAGAAGAAGAATAAGTAGAAGAAGAAAAAA